>NC_069680.1:58001449-62801449 GCF_023699985.2 Odocoileus virginianus
TCCAGTATTTTTTTTTTAAATAATAAAAGGACCAACTCTAGCAGCTTAAACGCAGAAGTGGTTTGTCTCAAGAAATCTGGGAACAGTTAACTCTCCAATGGAACAGTGGAACAGTGCTCGTTCCAGCTTTCTTTTCTGCCATTTTTATTTTATTTTATTTTTTGTCCACATGGCACATGTGGGATCTTAGCTCTCCAGCCAGGGGAACCATGCCCCCTGCCTTGGAAGGACCAGTGTTAACTGGTGGACTGCCAAGAAGTCCCTCTGCTCTGCCATTCTCAATGCGCAGGCCACATTCCAAGCACGTTGTCTCATTGTCCTAAGATGATTGCCAGACCTCCAGACCTCACATCTGTATTCAGCGAGAAAGTGAAGAGACAAAAACCCTGTTTATATCTCATTTCCTTGAACTGTGTAACATGACTACCCCTCAGTTCAGTTCAGTTCAGTTCAGTTCATTTGCTCAGTCGTGTCAAACTCCCACCAGCTACAGGAATTCTAATGAAATAAGTATTTTAAGTTGAGTGTATTGCTACCCAATTCAAAATTAGAATTTCATTGAAAAGGAAGAAAAATGGATGGATAGGGAGTGGACAATCAACTGTTTCTGCCACACTCTTCTAACAGGAAAGTCAAATTTTCTAGGCATAAGACCTTCAATTTAAGTCCCCTATCTGCCTCCCCAGCCTTCCCACCCATCTCTTCCATGTCCTTTTGAGTTATTAGAAGGCTTCCCAGCCCTGTTTGATGGCTCTTGTCTTTGAACCTTTTCACTTGTTCACACACAATTGCCTTCCTATTTAGAGGACTTTCTCTCTTTTTAAATCTAGATGGAAGACTACAATTTATCCTCACTCGCCCCTTCCTCTATCACAGAAGCTGAAAGAGCCACTCTTTTGCTTCCAAGTACCTCTTGCAGGTAGGGAGGCAGCATGTGACCTAGGCCCAACCAATCAGATGTGCCCACTGCCCCCAACTTTTAATCAGAACTCCTGATGCAAAGAAGCAGGGAGGGCAAGGATCCACGCTGTTGATAAGCAGAGGCCACAGTGGCAGCTGCGGAGATTGCTAAGGGTAGCAGCACCAAGGTCACAAGTGAAGTTTACAGTCAGCCCTTCAGCAGCAGCAACAGTAGTGTCGTCATTCCACATTGATCTTGGACTTTGCCTAGCCTAACTTACTCCTGTCCCATTTTCCAAAAGTGGCTTTGCAGCCCTCCTGGAGATTCTATGAGCTATTTGATTTCCTTCCAGTAAGTATTCTGCTTAAATCAGGCCCAGTCAATTTCTTTTCTTCCTAACACCAGATATAGCTTCCCTCTTCACCTCACCATTACCTGCTGGGAAAACTCATGTTCTTTCTTCAGGTGTCACCTTCTGGGTAAAGCATTCCTGCAATTTCCAGGTTTGACCCCAGAGGCCCCATTTTTATTCTTTTATTCTCGCTACTTATTATAGCAAATCTCACATTGAACTATTTCTGTCCGTTTGCCTCTCTTCCCACTAAATGGTAAATTTCCTGCGACTGTAAAAAGGGATCATGTCTCACTCATCTTTGTATCCCTGACTAACACAAAAAAAGATACTTTATGAATCTTTAATAAAGGAATGAATAAATACATGAATCAACACACAAGTCCACAGTCCACCCCTAGAATAGCCTGGAAAAAATGGCAGGGGAGAAGCAAACTTGTTATCTTCCTTTTGAAGACCACTTACCTTTCCCTCAGGCTTCCCAGGTACAGTGGTACAGTGGTAAAGAATCCGCCTCCCAGTGCAGATTCCTGAGTTGGGAGGATCCCCTGGAGGCGGGAATGGCAACCCACGCCAGTATTCTTGCCTGGAAAATCCTATGGACAGAGGAGCCTGGTGTGCTACAGTCCACAGGGTCACAAAGAGTCAGACACAGCTGAAGCGACTTACACATGCAAACTTTGTCTTAGCATGAATGTGAGTTAATTTAATATATAATATTCTTCTCCCTTCCTTACCTTCCCATTTCCTTCCCTTTCCTTATTTTTTCCCTGCCATCTTTTTATTTTTCTTCTGTTCCCTTGTCTTGTAGCACAGAAAGAACCGACTGAACCAGGAGGCAAATGCGTACAGACCATCATCTCTCTGGGCAACCTCCATGCCCATCTCCCTAAGAGTGGTTCACTTTCACCCTGGCCTCCATGTAACCTGAATGTCATCTCTCTCTGTGGGGAGCAAGGGAGAATCCACAGATGATTTTAGAGATGTGGAAGTGGTTCTGTAGCATACTCCTCAGAGGACACCACCTCAACTTCTTCTCTTTCCACTTTTCTCTTCATCCAAGTCCCCCAGCGCCTTCACTCTCCTGTCCTTTTCTGAAGCCTACAATTTCCAACCTAACTTCATATGGTGAATGACCTTGAGGATTTTCCCTCAAGATCCCAGCTCTTTCACTCTTTTATAATACAGAGTAATTAAGTCTCATCCCTATGCATTGGCATCAGTGTGCCCAACAATCAAAGAGCCCCCCTGAGAAGGCAGAGGAAGTTATAAATATGATACCAAAGTCTCCTTACCCTACCTCGAATATTTCTCTATTCACTTCTATTAATACAAAATAAATCTTTTAAAAAATAAATAAATAAATCCTGCAACTTCCCAGGGTTCAAAAAGTTTTTCAATGTAGATAAACTGAAGAGAATTTTCTGTAAACTGTAGTCAGTTGATCTGCAAGCAAATACTGAACTCTTAACCACCCCTCGCCTTCCAAATCCAGGTCCTTCTCCATCTGTGCTTCCAGTTTGCGGCATCTCGACCCCCTGAGCAGGACATACCCACTTGGAATTATCCTGATACTTCCTATTCCCCACCTCATCTATCCACCCCAAGTGCCACTGAGGTTACCCCTAAATATGCTCAGAATCCACTCTGTTCCAAATCTACCACCATCACCCAATCTAAATCAACATCACCTCTCAGGCTGATTACTTCTCAGCTTCCTGTCTCCCCATCTGCTCTTCCTCCCCTTTAATCTACTGTCCATAAAATAAAATTCAAAAATTTAATATACTGGGAATTACCGGGTGGTTATGACTCTGCTTTCACTGCTGTGAGCCCAGGTTCAATCCCTGGTAGGGGAACTAAGATCCAGTAAGCCACGTGGCACAGCCAAAAAAAATTTAGTGCACATTTGGTCTAATAACTCTCCTCTGAAGACCTTTCCTGAGATTCCCAAGTGCCCTTACAATAAAGACTAAACTCCCTACAATGACCCCTTAGCTCCCCATGATGCTGCCAGCATACCAACTGGGCTTCTCCCACTCATTCTCTGGCAAGATATACTGTCCTTTCCTTTAGTTTCTTGAAGAGATTACACTCTTTCCCACCTTAGGAACTTTATGTATGTTCCAATGTAATCCTCCCCATCAAATTAGGTCACCTTCTTATGTGATTTCATACCATTTTATTCTTTTTCTTCACAACACTTACTGTACTATGTGATACATTAGTATGAATATTTACTTCATTTCTCCCTGCATGTGAACATATAGTGTGGGATATGTATGTGTGTCTAACCGCTGAAACTCCTTATCTGGTCCTTAGTGGGCCCTCAATAAATAATTTTGCTGAATGACTTTTGTGGTTGAGAAGATCGGGGAGCACAAGGGCTCGACATGGGACTTCTCTGGTGGCCCAGGGGTTGGGAATCCACCTTGGAATATGGGGGACAAGGGTTCGATCCTGGGCGAGGAACTAAGTTCCCACGTGCCTCAAAGCAACTGAGTCCTCAGCAGAAGGATCCTGCACGAGGCAGCAGAGATCCCCCTATGCTGCAGCCAAGAACTGATGCAACCAAATACATTGTTTTAAAAAGGTCTGACAATACCTAAAACAGTGGGAGATAGAGTCTCTAATGAGGGTGGGTATACCCTGCTTTCCTTCAACTTTCAGGATGAATCAAAACTGTACCTGTGGGACTTCCCTGGTGGCTGAGTGGTAAAGAATCTGCCTGCCAATGCACAGAACACAGCTTTGATCCCTGGTTCAGGAAGATCCCACACGCTGCGGAGCAACTAAACCCATACACCACAACTGTTGAGCCTGTGCTCTAGAACCCCCAAGACACAACTACTGAAGCCCTCAAGCTCTGGAGCTCTTCTATAAGAGAAGCCACTGAAATAAGCCCGCCCACCACAATGGAGACCCAGCACAGCCAAAAATAAATATAAATAAATGAAAACTTTTTTTTTAGATCATATATTAGTTTTATTTTATATATTTTTGAGGAACAGCATTGAAACAAGTATTCTATCAAGGGTGAAACAGATCACCAGCCCAGGTTGGATGCATGAGACAAGTGCTCAGGGCTGGTGCACTAGGAAAACTTTTTTTTTAATTACGCCTGATAGATTTGTGTCCTGACTGCATAGATCGGCAGAAGTATTGCAGCTGAACCACCTGATGTATTGCAGCACTCTTTAGTATGATTCACGAAGCTGTTATTTTGTTTTAACACATCATGTTTATTGTAAAGGAGTTTCCTCCCCAGTGGTTTCATTAATGGAGGCATTGTTGTGTAGCGTGGCTGGGGAAAAGTGATTCAGAGATAGGACTGGCCTAGAACACATATAAAACTTATATTCCAAGTCCCCTCTGGCCCTGACAAACCCCCCATGCCCACCTTTGAAGGCATCACTCCCCAGTGTGCCCACATCCTCAAGAACATCTGGTCTTATGCCTTTTCTAAATGCAAGAGTGCAAACAACTAACAATGATGCCTAAATCATAGCCCCTGCAGGGACTAGAGAGATAGAACCTCTGACACTGGAATTTTTAGATAAAACAGATGACTTGTTCTATCTGAAGCAATGATGGGGAAAACTTAGAGCTTTCAGCTCTTATTTTAATCACTAGTTTCCTTCCCAACATACATGAAGTTAATCAGACAAGCTCACTCAGGCTGGTAGACTGGATGCCACAGGAAACTATTTCTTTTTCCTTCCCATTTTCCCTCACTTCTACTCATCAGTCCTATGCCTGGGGGACACTCTTTCGTGAGTTGAATTCCGAGGCCTAAAGAGTGGATGGGAGGGACTTAGATTTACCTTAACTGCTTTGTCTGGTACTGGGCTGCCACAGAAGAAATGAGTGAACAAGGCCAAGTATCCATTGGTATCTCTAGGCCAATCAGAAGACATGAGTGACAGAGAGCATGGCCCATGGGCTTCATGCTCTTGATGCTCTTTGATGCTTGAGGTCAGGGATAGAAAAGAGTCAGGAATTGCTCTGCTCCTCACTGAGGTGCTGAGGCACAGTCCTAGCCTGGTCAGCTCATCAATACCAGGTCCCACTCCAGAGATCTCAGAACCCTTTGTTCTTTCATATCACATTCATTTCCAATCACTTTAGGGGGACGTGTTTCCCTCCCAAGCATAGTCATTTAAGACAAATTCAAAGTATTTGTCTATAGGGGCAATTTTTTACATATTTCACCTGACACCATATTTCATTCTAAGAGATAAGTATATACAGTGTCCATATAAAAGGTATTTATCTTCCAGATGTTAAGACACATGCATCAGTGGAGAAAGACTGTTAATGTTCTGACATCATACATATTGAGACGTTGGAGCACAGAAATGCCAGACTTCCTTTTGGTACACATTTGTAGTAAAGAGATCAGCAAAGTTTTACCGTAAAAGATCAGTTAGTAGATATTTTCAACTTTAGAGGTCATGTGGTTTCTATTGCAACTACTCAGCTCTGTCTTTGTAACATAAAAGAAGACATAAGCAAATGAGTTCCAACAAAACTTTATTTACACAAGCAGGCAGCAGTGAGAGGGTAACAGGTAGGAAGGCCAGAGGTCCGCAAGCAGCAAGAAGAAATAAACTGCAAGTGGCAGACGTTTTTCCCTTCCCTACACAAAATTAAAGAGTGCCCAACTCTTTGGGACCCCATGGACTGTAGCCCACCAGGCTCCTCTGTCCATGGGACTTTCCAGGCAAGGATACTGGAGTGGTTTGCCATTTCCTTCTCCAGGGGATCTTCCCAACCCAGGGATCAGACCTGGGTCTCCTGCACTGCAGGTAGATTCTTTACCAACTAAGCTACCAGGGAAGCCCTAACGGCTTTCTAACAGACATAAAACACCTTGCTAAAAACTAGCGAGGGGGCACTCTTTCTGTCCCCTTCTGATGTCTATGTCAGAAGCTTTCCCTATCTCTATTATACTTCAGTAAAACTTTGCTACACAAAAAGTTCTAAGTAGTCAAGGCTCATGTCTGACCCTGGATCGAAATCCTCTCCTCTGGAGGTCACCAATCCCGGTGTAACACATGGCTTGCAGCAGCAACCTTTCAGCAGGCTGGATTGGCCCACAGGCTGGAGTTCGTAATCCCTGCTCTGGAGGACTCTCCCCAGTATAATAAAAAAGAAAAAAAAAAAAAGGTCTTTCCAAGTTATAATTGTTAAAATACAATTAATTGGGACTTTGTTAAGAGGCTGTTAACATTTCACTTATGGTTTTACATTTATATTAATACACACCTATGAAATCTTACAGTTTCCATTAATATAAACATACCTGGCTCAGTGATTAAGAATTCACCCGCCAATGCAGGATACCCAGGTTCGATCCCTGGGTTCAGAAGATCCCCTGGAGAAGGAAATGGCAACCCACTCCAGTATTCTTGCCTGGGAAATCCTATGGACAGAGGAACCTGGCAGGCTATAGTCCAAGGGGTCGCCAAGAGTCAGAGATGAGTTAGCGACTAAACAACAGCAAGAAAAGATACCAAGAAAAGACATCAGTAATACATACATGAGACAAAATTGGGAGTAAATGTTTTCTAAGATCATTCCATCTCAATACATCAGTATGAATACATCTCAATACATCTGGAGTTCTTTCCTGTACATCATACTTGTCAGCTCCACTTAGCAGGAGACTGATGGGGTGCAGACTGTGGAAATACCTGCTTATTTTCTTCTCTTTCTGTATTTTGCCATGTAGGCCTCTGCTCTGAAATAAGAAGGTATTGGGTCTGCTGTTGTAAACAAAGCCATTCAGCCTTTGAGCATCTTAAGGTGCGGTTTAAATTCATGTTTGCAAGTTTATTTGCAAAGTGCCCTGAGCAAGCAGGAAGAAGAGGGACTTTGAAGTCAGAGCAACCAGGCTCCAAATCCAGGCTCCTTTCCTTTCTTGCTGTGTAACTTTGGGCAGCTTACTTAACCTTTCTCAGCCTTAGTTTCCTTATCTACTAAGAGGCAATAATTATTATTTCTACTTTGTGGCACGGTCAGAGCCATTTCTGAACTCGAACCATAGGCCTGGCACTGGGATAGGTGCTTTATATACATTGTCTCATTTAACTCTCGAAACAGGTCACAGCTAGTTTACTACTGAGGAACTGAGGGTGGGATCACAGGCTATTATGTCCTTCCCCTTTTCCCAGAGCTGGTCCCTCATAACAGTGTCTAGGACCAACTCGAAGGAGCCACTGGATAGGGATGAAAGAGGCCTTTCGATTTATGTTGCTGGGGTGAAATTTTCTTTGTTCTGCTGTCTCTCTCAGCTTGATATATTAGGGAACAAGTTCCCAGGGAGTTGATAGGTAAAGTTGCCCAGGCTCTGGCGAGGATGTGTTTGAGACTAGGTGAGCCCTTCTCTAACAAGCTAGCAGCTCCTTTGAGATTCTCTTATGTGGGCTTTTTTTCCCCTGATGCCATTACAGTTCATTATTTGTTTCAAAAATATACTTCCCAGCCTGTGTTACATTCCTCCTTCCAACTCCAGTCCACTCCAATTGTTTTTTTGTTTTTTAATTTATTTGACCGCAGTGGGTCTTAGTTGCAGCATGCAAACTCTTAGCTGCAGCATGTGAGATCTAGTTCCCTGACTGGGGTTGAACCCAGGCCCCCTGCATTGGGAATGCAGAATCTTAGCCACGGGACCACCAGAGGAGTCCCTGCCCCAACTTTTTAAATGTATGTATCAACTACATGATATGTGTCTTGACCCCTGGATGTGAGATGACCTATCTCTGGGAAGGAAAAATCTGTTTTGGAGGACCCTCTCTCCTGCATCCTCTGGACCTGGAAAGTCTGTCTGGCCACCATCATTGCCCCTTCTTAGACAATCATCTGAACCACCAGTCTTCCCAACGGATCCCCTTGGCAGGCAGAGTAAAGGCAAACTCCCTAGCTTAGGAATCCTAGCATTGGCATGCTTCGCTCTCCTTAGTGGCTGATTTGGAATATACACACCCAGCTACATGCACATACACATACATACACACACACTACCCCATACACATAGATTTGAGGATATACACATAAGTAAGTTTTAAAAATGTCATGTAAGCAAAATTCAATTCATTTTCTTCTTTATCTGTCCCATGTTCAAGAAATACTCCAGAAAAGCCAATTATCAGGTATTACATATCAGGGACAGCCAAGAATTGAAACACCAGGAATCCTATTATATAGCAAGACAAAGTGAAAATTTTTTTTAATTAAATTATGTTGACTTGCTTATCAAATAGGCAATATATTCTTATAGGTCAAAATCATAGTGGTTCCCTCCCACCCTTGGCATCCCGCCACCAACATCGCCCTCCTGGACCACCAGTTATCAGCTGCTCATTTTTTCTTTCGGCACCTTCTTTCTGCACACACAAGAATATACATATTTTTAAAATAAATGTTAGCATCCTATACAAATTGTTCTGAACCTTCTTTTGCTATTGAAAAGAACATTGTGAACATCTTTCTATATAAAGAGCTTTCTCATTAAAAATGGCCTCTGCTAACTCAGATACAATCTGCAGGTAGAGCTCAATGCCTCAGAATGAATGGACCCAAATTTATTTAACCAAATCATTGTTGACGATCATTCAACTTTTCCAATCTTTTGACTTTACAAAAAAAAAAAAAAAACTGCTTAAAGGAATATCTTGTGTGTGTGTGTATATATATATATATATATATATATATATATATATATATATGACATTTTCTAAAACAAGAAGCTTAATCTCAGTTACCCATTTTCATGTACAATTGGGAGAAAGGGGTCAGCCCTTTGAGCACCTAACAGGAATTCGCTATAAGAAATCAAACAGTTCTAAAAGCATAATCAAACCTCAATAAAGCTGAAAAATAAATAAAATAAAAAGGTATAGTCTACACAAATAACCTAGAAAGAAAAGGGAAGCCTCCACTCTGGTAATCTATTTCATTTCCAGGGGAAAGGGAGGGTCAGAAGTAAAAGTACTCATTTACCTTTTGACATCTCAAGTGAGTTAATTTCTGTTTCCCTTCTCTTCCTCCTGTTTCCCCTCCCTGCTGCTTAGCTCCATATTCTACCCAGTAGCTACTGGGCTTCCTGGAATTTTTATTAACAATTGAAGATGCTCCAGGACTCATTTCTGTGACCACAGCCAATGCCCTCTGGGTATAGCGCTCACTGCCTCTGGCTCATAAAAAAGACAGGAAGGCTGATGTTACAAATAATGCAGGTCTGGAACTTTCCCTGAAGAATGACAGTGATTATTTGTAAGGCAAGGGAGTGATGGGAGGTCCACGAGACCCACTCTCAGTTCCCGCTTCTATTTTCAGGGCTGAGATGTATGACTTGATGAATTTTTTCAGTACCTATATTAATATCATGCCACAGTCCCAACTCCTTTGCAAGACTGACTTGAGGGTGCATTCATTGCAGAAACAAATTTATTTCTTAAATGCAGGCAAAGAGGCACAGAGACAGTCTTATCTATTGCTTTTCCTGTTCCTGTTTTTGTCATGAAAATTAGCTAATTATGGTTCAAATCTACTTGTAGCAATTTGATTTTGACCTACATTCATCAAGGCTTGAACAATGACCGGAGCTCAGGCAGATCGATGCTTCCTGGCCACTCGTTTCTAACATGTATTAATATACCAGCACCACCAGCACCAACTGGGAGTAAAGTATTCTTTGTTTTTACCCCCAACACTTTTTAAACTTCATTAAAATAGAAACCCCTAAACATTTTTCTTGATTGTCTCTATGAAACACCCAGACTGCTGATGACTAGGCTGTATCTTCATATTTTCAATTTTTTAATTTTTTGGCCACACCACACATCACGTGGGGTCCTAGTTCCCCAACCAGGGATCCAACCTGTGCCCCCTTCTTTGGAAGCACAGTCTTAATCACCGGACCATCAGGAAAGTCCCCATATTTCAATATCTTAGCTGCTCCTTTTTATTATCTATTACTATTACAACAGCATTCCCATTGAGAGGAATGTTTGGCTATTGAGGGAACAGGAGAGATTTTCATTGGTCAAAAACCAAAATTCAGTTGAGTAAACTTGAAGATCTAATTGGCTTTCTTCAATAATTCTTGAATCAGGCAGCGACCCAATCAGTAAATAGAGAAGCTCTGAAGGGCTGTACAAAACAGAAGGTTTTTATAGGCAGAATGAGGGTGGGGCAAGAAGGTATTAGCAAAAGAAAGGATTATTTTAGGCCAGGCTGATGTCTTTGGGAAAGGGAACAGTAGGGGTCTTTGTCACACAGGATTCCTCAATAGGGCTGATGAGGAAATTTCAGATTGACTGTTTAAACAGTCACTTTTCTGGTAGGTGTTGAAACTGCAACTAACTCTTGCTATTTGGGGGACAAATGATTTCATTTGGAGCCTCTTTTTTTAAACACATTTTTTTAAGGTACTAGTCTCTTTCCCTTTTTAAAAATATGTATTTGTTTATTTATTTGGTTTCTCAAGGTTTTATATGCAGCACATGGGGTTTGCAGCATGCAGGATCTTTAGCTGAGACACGTGGAATCTAGTTCCCTGAGGAGGGACTGAACCTGGACCCCCAGCATTGCGGGGGCAGAGTCTTAGCCACTGGGCCACCAGGGAAGTCCCTTGATGTATCTTTCTGCTAAAGCCCACCACACAGCTATATCATTTCCAGTTATGACTCTTCTGCAATGTCACAAGTTCTGGTGGGCATTATATTTGAAAAAAATAAAAGTATCAAATGTTTATATCTGTTCTAAAATGTAGGTTTTATTATTCAGATATGGTAAGGACAACAGAGATTATCACTGAAAAGATAATTTGTTACTCACAATATTGACTGGGAAAAAATGCACATGGTGAGAGTTGTGAGTTAAGTTTTACTGGGGGCAATAGCCCAGGAGAGAATTGCTCCAAAGTGGCTGGGGGAAGGTCAGTACTCTATTTGATTTTAGTGAAGAGAGAGAAGTACAGACAAACACACATATAAACAGAACGTTGCTGTTAGTCTTGAGGAGGGGCTGTCTCTGTTAATTATTTTAGTGCTTTTCTAAATATGAGAAGATTAAAAAAAATTGGACTCATAAAATCTCCTAAAAACATTTAACTATCCAAAACCTGTTCTGCCAGTTTAAACCTTTAACTATCCAAAACCTGTTCTGCCAGTTTATCCCAGAGCGCAGAGTGCCTCATTCCTGATCTCCACCCTGAACTTCTTTCAGGGTGTGTTAAAGGTCAGTGACTGAAGTAGCCCAACCTAATTCCTTATAGAGGCAGATGCTGTTGTTGTCGTTGTTAAGTCACTAAGTCGTGTCCAACTCTTTGTGACCCCATGGACTGTAGCCCACCAGGCTCCTCTGTCCATGGAATTCTCTAGGCAAGAATACTGGAGTGGGTTGCCATTTCCTCCGCCAGGGGATCTTCCTGACCCAGGGATCAAACCCACGTGTCCTGCGTTTTATATATTGGCAGGTGGCTTCTTTACCACTGAGCTACCAGGGAAGCCCACAGAGGCAGATGGCAAGTGACAATTTTTAGCTGGTAACAGTTTCCAAGGGGAGGGGTCATGCCAAGCCCTGTGGGTTGGGGCTGGGGCAATGCTGGAAAGCCCTGGGTTTGTCCAGAAGCAGAGGAAGCAAGGGGGAAAGGTGGGTGAGAGGCTTTATTTTGGTTTCTGTGAGGAGCTGGGAAGACAGCGGAAATAGGTTTAGGATTGGCTAGTTTGAATGATTTCAGCAGGCTGTTGGGTATTTAAGGTTTGTTCCTAGTTGTCTGGTATCTGGCCCTGGAGTGATCAAGATAGAAGGATGGTGGCCCACAGGTGGTGGAGATACGGACTCAGGATTGGTTCACTTGCATATAAAAGGTATGCTTGCAGCTGAGATGTTCAATGTCTCCAGGAACTGGTTGCCCTGGGAGGGACAGTCTCTCCAGGGTTAGTAAGGCCCCAGATGTCAAAGCACCAAAAACACAGAAAATGAAAGGGCATGATTAATAGAGTAGCAGTAAGTATCTCAGCAAGAAACTTGAAGCACATTCAATTTAGGGCAATTCTATATGGGCTGAGTAAGAAAAGATTATTTTCGAAGGTTATAGAGAGGGTACAGAAAACTCACAAGGGACAGGAAAGTGCTGCAAACAAGGAATGTCCCATGCCGTCTAGTCCTGCAAGGATTACTGTCACTGACCTACATTACACCCTAAAAGGAATTCAGAACTAAGAACAAGATGAGGCATCCTGTGCTTTAGGGAAACAGTCCCTGATATAGTAATATGAACTCAGATTCTCGCATCTTCCCACACTTCAGTTCAGTTCACTTCAGTCGCTCAGTCATGTCTGACTCTTTGCGACTCCATGAATCGCAGCACGCCAGGCCTCCCTGTCCATCACCAACTCCCAGAGTCTACCCAAACTCATGTCCATCGAGTCGGTGATGCCATCCAGCCATCTCATCCTCTGTCATCCCGTTCTTCTCCTGCCCCCAATCCTTCCCAGCATTAGGGTCTTTTCCAATGAGTCAACTCTTCACATGAGGTGGCCAAAAAGTATTGCAGTTTCAGCTTCAACATCAGTCCTTCCAATGAACGCCCAGGATTGACCTCCTGTAGGATGGACTGGTTGGATCTCCTTCCAGTCCGAGGGACTCTCAAGAGTCTTCTTCAACACCACAGTTCAAAAGCATCAATTCTTCTGCACTCAGCTTTCTTCACCATCCAATTCTCACATCCATACGTGACCACTGGAAAAACCGTAGTCTTGACCAGACGGACCTTTGTTGGCAAAGTCATGTCTCTGCTTTTTAATATGCTATCTAGGTTGGTCATAACTTTCCTTCCAAGAAGTAAGCATCTTCTAATTTCATGGCTGCAATCACCATCTGCAGTGATTTTGGAGCCCCCCAAAATAAAGTATGACACTGTTTCTACTGTGTCCCCATCTATTTTTCATGAAGTGATGGGACCAGAAGTCATGATCTTAGTTTTCTGAATGTTGGGCTTTAAGCCAACTTTTTCACTCTCCTCCTTCCCTTTCACCAAGAGGCTTTTTAGTTCCTCTTTACTTTCTGCCATAAGGGTGGTGTCATCTGCATATCTGAGGTTATTAGAAAAGCACAAAAATAATTAACTGAGATACCTGCTCCCTGTGACCAGCAGCAACTGTCTATTGAGATGTGTGCTGGGCTGCACCTACTTGAGTCAAAATCACGTATATACTCACCTCTGCCCTTGCATCCTCAGAGCAGTCCCTCAGAGCTGTCTGAAAGACTATCTCCCGGGTCGTAGTCCTGACTGAGTCCCCAGATAAAACTGAAACTTACAGTTTTCTCATTGCGCCTTTTATGAGGAGAGGGAGCGGCCACCAGAACTCAGAAGGGAGTTCTGAGGAGAGGACTGTCCCTGAGGCGCCCACAGCAATCCTGAAGGCAGACAGCTGAACCTGCTCACTCTCCTCCCTCCCTCCACACCTGAGCGGGCCTCCCCGTGGTCCGCACGCCTCTAGTCAGTCTCTGCAGCTAGAAACGGAGCAGAGAGTGGGTCAGAAGGGGCAAAAGGAGATAGCAGGACTCTGCTTTACGTAAAACTTGGAAAACAGAGAAAATGAAAGTAATTATTCCTAACCAAGCACCTTAACACACCAACTTGATCACAATGGTCTATTTCCTTCCTGTTCTATTTGTATATAGTTTAATACATAACTGTATTTAAAATTAAATCATTGGACTTCCCTAATTGTCCAGTGGCAAGAGTCTACTTGCTAGTGCAGGAGAACACAGGTTCAACGCGCCACAACTACTAGAGCCTGAACACCCTGGAACCTGCGCTCCGCAACACGAGAAGCCATGGCAATGTGAAGTCCGCACACTGCAACTAGAGGGCAGCCTCTACTCTCGGCAACTCGAGAAAGCTCATGTGCAGCAGCAAAGATCCAGTGCAGTCAAAAACATAACTAAATTAAAAGAAATAAATGTTTAAATTAGATCATTGACTATTTCAAACATATAGAGATACACAGGAAATAACACAACATTCAGTGAAGCTCAGTCGCTCAGTCGTGTCTGACTCTGTGACCCCATGGACTGCAACATGCCAGGCTTCCCTGTCCATCACCAACTCCAGGAGTTTGCTCAAACTCATGTCCATCGAGTCGGTGATGCCATCCAAACATCTCATCCTCTGTCATCCCCTTCTCCTCCTACCTTCAATCTTTCCCAGCATCAGGGTCTTTTCCAATGAGCCAGTTCTTCGCATCAGGTGGCCAAAGTATTGGAGCTTCAGTTTCAGCGTCAGTCCTTCTGATGAATATTCAGGACTAATTTCCTTTAGGATGGACTAGTTTGACCTCCTTCCCATCCAAGAGATTCTCAAGAGTCTTCTCCAACACCACAGTTCAAAAGCATCAATTCTTCAACATTCAGTCTTCTTTATGACCCAAATCTCACATCCATATATGACTACTGGAAAAATCATAGCTTTGACTAGACAGACCTTTGTTGGCAAAGCAATGTCTCTACTTTTTAATATGCTGCTTAGGTTAGTCATAGCTTTTCTTCCAAGGAGCAAGCGTCTTTTAATTTCATGGCTGCAGTCACCATCTGTAGTGATTTTGGAGCCCAAGAAAATAAAGTCTCTCACTGTTTCCATTGTTTCCCCATCTAATTGCTTTGAAGTGATGGGATCGGATGCCATGATCTTTGTTTTTTTGGATGTTGAATTTTAAGCCAACTTTTTCACTCTCCTCTTTCACCTTCATCAAGAGGCTCTTTAGCTCTTCTTCACTTTCTGCCATGAGGGTGGTGTCATCTGCATATCTGAGGTTATTGATATTTCTCCTGGCAATCTTGATTCCATCTTGTGCTTCATCCAGCCCGGCATTTTGCATGATGTACTCTGCATATAACTTAAATAAACAGGGTAACAATATACAGCCTTGACGTACTCCTTTCCCAATTTGGAACCAGTCCATTGTTCCATGTCCAGTTCTAACTGTTGCTTCTAGACTTGCACACAGATTTCTCAGGAGGCAGGTCAGGTGGTCAGATGGTATTCACATCTCTTTATTTCCACAGCTTGTTGTGATCCACACAGTCAAAGGCTTTGGCATAATCAATAAAGCAGAAGTAGATGTTTTTCTGGAACTCTCTTGCTTTTTTGATGATCCAGCGAATGTTGGCAATTTGATCTCTGGTTCCTCTGACTTTTCTAAATCCAGCTTGAACATTTGGAAGTTCCCGGTTCACGTACTATTGAAGCCTATCTTGGAGAATTTTGAGCATTACTTTACTAGCATGTGAGATCAATGCAACTGTGCAGTAATTTGAAAAAAAAAAAAAACATTCTTTGGCATTTCCTTTCTTTGGGATGGAATGAAAACTGACCTTTTCCAGTCCTGTGGCCACTGCTGGGTTTTCCAAAGTTGCTGATATATTGAGTGCAGCACTTTAACAGCATCATCTTTTAGGATTTGAAATAGTTCAACTGGGATTCCATCACCTCCACTAGCTTTGTTCATAGAGATGCTTCCTAAGGCTCACTTGATTTTGCATTTTAGGATGTCTGGCTCTAGGTGAGTGATCACACCATCATGGTTATCTGGGTCATGAAAATCTTTTTTGTATAGTTTGTCTGTGTATACTTGCCACCTCTTCTTAATATTTTCTGTTTCTGTCCTTTATTGTGCCTATCTTTGCATAAAGTGTTCCCTTGGTATCTCTAACATTCCATTGTTTTCCTCTATTTCTTTAAATTGATCGCTTAGGAAGGCTTTCTTATCTCTCCTTGCTATTCTCTGGAACTCTGCATTTGGATGCGTATATCCTTCCTTTGCTCCTTTGCTTTCAGCTTCTCTTCTTTTCTCAGCTATTTGTAAGACCTCCTCAGACAACCATATTGCCTTTTTGCATTTCTTTTCTTGAGGATGGTCTTGATCACTGCCTCCTGTACATTGTCACAAACCTCCATCCATAGTTCTTCAGGCACTCTGTCTATCAAATCTAATCCTTTGAATCTGTTTGTCATTTCCACTGTATAATCATAAGGGTTTTGATTTAGGTCATACTTGAATGGTCTAGTGGTTTTCCCTACAGTCTTCAATTTAAGTCTGAATTTGGCAAAAAGGAGTTCATAATTTGAGCCATAGTCAGCGCCCAGTCTCGTTTTTGCTGACTGTATAGAGCTTTTCCATCTTTGGCTGCAAATAATATAATCAATCTGATTTCAGTATTGACCATATGGTGATGTCCACATGTAGAGTTGTCTTTTGTGTTGTTGGAAGAGGGTGTTTGCTATGACCAGTGCATTCTCTTGACAAAACGCTGTTAGCCTTTGCCCTTCTTCATTTTGTACTCCAAAGCCAAACTTTCCTGTTCCTCCAGGTAACTCTTGACTTTCTACTTTTGCATTCAAGTCCCCTAGGATTAAACGGACATCTTTTTTGGTTGTTAATTCTAGAAGGTCTTGTAGGTCTTCATAGAACCATTCAACTTCAGCTCTTCAGCATTAGTGGGTTGGGGCATAGACTTGTATTACTGGGATATTGAATGGTTTGCCTTGAAAACAAACAGAGATCATGCTGTCATTTTTGAGATTGCATCCAAGTACTGCATTTCAGACTCTTTTGTTGACTATCAGGGCTACTCCTTTTCTTCTAAGGGATTCTGGCCCACAGTAGTAGATAGAAAGATCATCTGAATTAAATTTGCCCATTCCAGACCATTTTAGCTCACTGATTCCTAAAATGTCGATGTTCACTCTAGCCATCTCCTGTTTGACCACTTCTAATATACCTTGATTCATGGAACATTCCAGGTTCCTATGCAGTATTGCTCTTTACAGCATGAAACTTTATTTCCATCACCAGTCACATCCACAACTGGGTGTTGTTTTCGCTTTGACTCCATCTCTTCATTCTTTCTGGAGTTATTTCTCCACTCTTCTGGAGTAACATATTGGGCACCTACCAACCTGGGGAGTTCATCTTTCAGTGTCATACCTTTTTGCCTTTTTATACTGTTTACGGGGTTCTCAAGACTAGAATATGGAAGTGGTTTGCCTTTCCCTTCTCAGTGGACCATGTTTTGTCAGAACTCTCCACCATGACCTGTCCATCATGGGTGGCCCTACACGGCATGACTCATAGTTAGACAAAGCTGTGGTCCATGAGATCAGCTGGATTGGTTTTCTGTGATAGTGGTTTTCACTGTGTCTGCCCTCTGGTGGATAACGATAAAAGGCTTAGGGAAGCTTCCTGATGGGAGAGACTACAGTAATTTAATATAGTATTAAAAAACAAAATTCAACCAAGTACATTTTAAAGACCTAATTGACTTTGTTGAACAATTCATGAATTGGCCAGCAACCTATCTAGCAAAGAGAAAGGTGCTCTGAGAAGCTATATAAGATGGAACATTTTTATAGGCAAAAGGGGGAAGAAATAAGGAAAGACTGGGTAACCTCATCTTCCTTTTGGAAGATGGAAAAGTCTCCTGTGGCAGATGGCCTCACTGGTGCTGACCAGAAAATTCCAAACTGAGCAGTTAAAACTACATTCCTGGGAGAGACTGAAACTGCAACTAGGTTAGGTTCTAAGTTTCAGTTTGGTGATGTGGGCTTAGCACACACAACTTCACTTGAGGCCTGTTGCTTCTTTCATAAGAAAGTATATTTTATATTTTTCATTAAATTATTTCATAAGGTTTTTGCTGTCCTTTGTCTTCATAATCATGATTTTTAATGTCTCTGTAATAAACTAAACAGTAGCTGCATCAAATTTAATGAAGCAATGATACACTGTGGCTGCTTCCCTTTTTAATTTTTGCTAAACAGCAATGTTAAATAATGTAATGTACATCTCTGTGATAGAAGTTTTTTTTCCATATTTTATTTTATTTCTTTAGGATCTACATCTCCAAGAATGAGAATATTGAAGCTAAGGATATGAACATTTTTGTGGCTGCAAATACATATTTCTAAATTACATTGCTAAAGAGTTGTGCCAATTTCTAGTGCTACAGTGATGCATAAGAAAGCTGAAATCATAAAATCCTTATCTACATTGAACATTATCACTTGCAACTTGGTTTTGCTAATTTAACAGGTAGCATGCTACTCGTTTTTATTAATCTGCTTTTCTTTGATTACTATTACAGTCTCTATATTTTACTGTATATTTGTTTACTAGTTATACTTGCTGCTCAATTTCTGACTTTATACTGAATCAGCTACCAGTCCCTAAAACTGCTGCTGAAATTGATTCTTGGAGGAATCCTCACTGAAAACAATTGAGTGTCATGGTGATAAGACAGTAATTTCAAAGGAAAGAGGCTAATGAATTTCAAGTTAAGTGTTTATGGTCTTAACATCTACTTTTCTGGGAAGTTTATCATTAACTCTACTGGATTACAAGATATATCCACCTCTCCCCTAGTACCCTTCTTGCCCCTTGGTTCACCACTTGAGAGAACTTTTGCAAAACTAAATTCAGTCTGAATGACTGCAGTAGACAACCATGTTACTTTCTGTTCTTTATTGGCAATTTGATGATCCAGCATCCATCCCCAGAGATACTGGCCTTGACTGACTGATTCTGAGATATATATGGGTCTATTATGGCATAGACGATATTATTATCATCATCAATCATCTTCTCTCTTTCCTTACTTCACAGGTTATTTGAAGATGTATCTTCCTTGACCCACCAGAATCCAGGGCAGTGAAGGGGTTCTTATTATATCAGAGATTCTCAAAGAGTAGACGAACCACCTATGACATATTACTAAATTCACGACCCTTGCACCTCATTGTTGGAGATTCAGATTCAGTAGATATGAGGTGACCCCAGGAATCTACACTGTTTTTAAGTGATTGAGAAGGAGAGGAGTCTAATGACCAAAAAATGGTGGCATAGATCCTTGAGACAGGAAGTAAATTTGTATTGAAAATACTCAATATAGATGCAGAAAAGAGGCTAGAAGTGGGGAGATCGGGGAGTATAGTCCATTAAGAGCTCCCACTGGGCGCATTCTCCAAAAGTGTCAATGTGGAGGAAACTGCAAATAAGCCCAGACTTGAGTGGAGAAGGCGGTCAAAGTACAGCCAGAGCAACTTTCAAAATTGCAGGATTGCTTAAGATTTCTTCTAAGGTTTTGTTCATGAAAAGTCAGTGGTGGACAAGGATACCAGCTAACCACACTGAAGAGGTGCAGAAGCAAAGAAACAACCAAATCTGGTGTCTTTTCCAACAGCACTTCTGCTGCTGCTGCTAAGTCGCTGCAGTCGTGTCCGACTCTGTGCGACCGCATAGACGGCAGCCCACCAGGCTCCTCCGTCCCCGGGATTCTCCAGGCAAGAACACCGGAATGGGTTGCCATTTCCTTCTCCAATGCATGAAGGTGACTAGCAAAAAACATTTGGGGCGGGGGGGAGGCGCGCGGACCTGTCCCCTACTCCTGGCCCAAGGCTGCCATCTTGTGGCCATCTAAGGAATGGCAATGCAAGCTTATAGATTTAAAGCTTTTGTTTTAGGGGAGGATGTGAATATATTGGTCCCCGGGAAGAGGTCTTTACATTTTCTTCTCACATCTTTACCAGCTGAGCTACCAGGAAAGCCCATCATTTTCTCCTCACATCTTCTATAAAGTTTTAGCTTGGATAAAACCTACTCTGAATAATTCTGAAAGTAGAAAAAAAAAAACCTACTGAGATAAGCATAGAAATTTAGAACAGAGAAGATTTTAGAAATCACCTTGTGAAGAAACAGCCATGCTTTTTGTAAAACTAGTTCACCAAAATGCCAACACCTTGATGTGTCTATCACTCTGCAAAAATTGCTAAAGACCACATTATACATTTTTCACACAGTAACTGTGCATCGTGAAATTCCTCTTTATCCTGAAAAGAAATCACTCCGAAGGAAAGATTTCATTTGATACTCATTGCAGAAACCAACCTCCTGTATTTGAAGTGCTCTCCCTGGCTCATTTTTCTTTAGTGCTTCAACTATACATGCATATCTACAGTTCTGATGTCTTCCCTTGAGCAAAGGAAAAATCCTTGTTTCCAAACCCTTGTTAAACACCTCCAGGACTGTGTCACTTGTTTCCTCTCTGACACTACTTGTAAGGCTTTACTCTCATCATTGAAAAGCACAAAACATCAAGCACACATACACATATATACAAAAATCCACCTGGGCAAGCACTTCAGTTGTCCTCAGCACAGCTTTGGGCGCTGTACCAAATGCACAAATAGTGTCAGAGCTCAGTGAGGTGGAAGCCACCGCGGCGAGGGGGGCTCTCAGAGACTGATTGCCAAATAGAAAATGGAAGAGCAGTCCCTGGCAGCACTCACAGTAAAGAGTTAAACAGTTACATGCACACAGATTTTTTTTTTTTCCCTCGAGCTCTCTAAAAGAAATTTTTTACCATAGGTTTGTACGGGATTATCATAAATACAGTGTTGTTGTAACAGGCTACTTTTTGTTGATCTGCTGTGTGTGAGGTCATGGGCTCAACGAGATCTGGTGGTGAACAAAATAGTCCCTGCTTCAAGGAGCTCACGGTCTTGTGGCAGCGATAGGCAATATCGAAGAACGAGCAAGGATGCACGCTACAGCGGGTGCAGAATGGTTCAGACGCTGTTCGGTGCAGGGCAAGCAAGCGAGGCTTCCTGGTGTAACCCAGCTCCCTCACTTGACTGAGGAGGAAAATATTCGGTTGGCCAAAAAGTTCGCTCAGGTTTTTCCATAACATTTTATGAAAAACCCAAACAAATTCTTTGGCCAACTCACTAAATCATCTGTATATAATGGTTTGCCCAATGTTTCTGAGTTAGTAAATGGCAGCTCCAAGACCAAAAGTCACATCTGTGATTCCCAGGAAGGAACTAACAATGGCCCGGAGGAGCATGGCTTGTTGAGGAAATTCAACGCTGTCCCACGGGGCTGTGTTGATTGGTAAGGCAGGGTATGCATTTGTCTAGATTTCTAATCCCGCCCTCCTTACCTCCACCTCAAGCTCTCCCTCTTGTTTAGATTTTCAGTTCTCCATCATTCTCCTTCTTCAAAGCAACAGAAGATCATACCCAAGATGAACATATACCAAAGACGTTTAGATTATGTTGTGGCAGAAAAAAGAAGCAAAGACAAGAAGAGTTTAATTTATAGATTTACTCTTTTGACTTTTTAGTATGGAATGCATTCGCTTCCTAGAGATGCCAAAACAAAGAACCAGAGAGTAGGTAACTTGAGCCAACAAAAACATTTATTGTCCCATGGTCCTGGAGGCCAGAAATCAAGGTGTTATTAGGATCATGCTCCCTCTGATGCGTCATCAGATGAGAATCCTTCCTTACCTCTGTCTAGTCTGGGGATAGCCATCAATCTTTGGTGTTTCTTGGTTTGCAGTTGTACCATTCCAGTCTCTGCCTTTGCCAGTCACATGGCATTTCCCCTGCGTGTCTCCATCCAAATTCCCCTTTCCCTTTTTTTTTTCCAGCTTTACTGAATACAACTGATGTATAACACTGTGAAAGTTTAAGGTGTACAAAGAGTTGACTGGATACATTTATACACTGCAAAATGATTACATCATACCATTAGCTTATACCTCCATCAACTCACACAACTGCCAGTTCCTTTTTGTGGTGAGAACATGTAAGATCTACTCTCATATACTTTCAAGTATATAAAACAATATTATTAACTGTAGTCACCATGCTGTACTTGGATCCTCAGAACTGAATTCATCTTTTTTTATATTAATTTTTATTTATTTATTTGGCTGCACCAGGTCTTAGTCGAGGTGCATGCAGGACCTACGATCTTTGTTGTGGCATGTGGGATCTTTTAGCTGCAACATATGGGATCTAGTTCTCTGACCAGGGATTGAACCCAGACCCTCAGCATAGGGAGTGCAGAGTCTTAGCCACAGGACCACCACGGAAGCCACTAAACCACCAGGGAAGCACAACACTTTTTAAATTTTGACTTAAAGTTAATTAAAATGAAATAATATTAGAAATGCAGTTCCTCAGTCACACTAGCTATATTTCAAGTGCATAAGAGCCATGTGTGGCTAGTAATCAAAATTTATGAATCACATAAAATCCAGATGTCTAGCTTTTTAAACAAAAATGAAACAATTATCCTAGCCTAGGCTTAGCCTCTTCCATGGCAACATTGGCTGAATCTGAATATGCTTTTCTCAAGTTATCACAGTCCCCAGCACTCCCAGTTGGAGTCCTGCCACGGACCTGGAGTATCACTGGCCATTTACCACTGCACTTGTGCTCTTGATTCTCTTATAACTGGTCTGCTTCATCCATTTACGTCACTTACTGACTTTTAGAGTCTGCCACCCTTGTCCCAGGTAATCTGCTTCATCTAGATGCTCTGTGGCTACAAAAAATAATAATAATTACGTAACAATAATTATTCTAGAGCATCACTGTCCAATAGAACACTCTGAGATGATGGAAATGTTCTATAATCTGCAGTGTCCAATACTGTAATACTGTAACATAAGAGCCACATGTGGCTCTTATGCACTTGAAATATGGCTAGTGTGACTGAAGAATTGCATTTCTAATGTTATTTCATTTTAATTAATTTAACTTTAATGGCCAGTGACTACTGGATTAGAGATGCAGTTCTAGGGCAGAGCTTCTTGAGATTTAACTTGCATAGAAATACCCTAGGGAGGGAGGGGGCATTGGGGAGCAAGAAAACTCTGGCAGTCCAGTGGTTAGGAGTTTGAGCTCTCACTGCTAAGGGCATGGGTTCAATTTCTGGTCAGGGAATGAACATCCCACAAGTTGCTTGGTGTGGCCAAAAAAAAAAAAAAAAAACTGGTGATCTTGTTAAAACACAGATTATAATTTAGCAGCTCCAGAGTGAAGCCCAAGATTCTGACTGTCTATCTAATAAGTTCACAGATGATGCCAGTGATTCTGGGGTTTGGTCCACACTTTGGGAAGGAAGATTTTAGAACGGTGCTGCTCAAACTTTAGCATGTACCTGGAGATTCCAGAAAGATTCCAAAACATATTCCTAGGCCTTGCCCCTCATAGTTTCTGACTGAGTAGGTTTGGGGTGAGGTCCAATAGTTTGCATTTGTAACAAGCAGCTGGGTGATGCTAGACTACCAAAGGAATGGGATGGTGTTGGAAAAATATCTTTTTAGTCACTCTCTGATTTTCTTCCCCAGTCATTACTATTAATAGTTAACATTTGTGTTTGATATTAGTTATTATCCCATTTTACTGATGAGGAAACTGAGGCACGGGGAGGGTAATGAACTTACCTAAGCTTACTGTGAAGGTAACTTCTGTCTCCAGAGCGACCTTAACCACACATTTCTCACCATGGATGATGTCACCATGGATGTTGCCCAGTGTTCTGTCCCTGCCTTGATGTAAAGACTTCGTAATTCCTTGAATTTAAACTGGAAGATAAGAATCAAAAGCAGAACAGTTTACTTTGGATTCCCAATTTTCCTGCTTTCGTCCCACATCTCATTTTAAGAGAGGAAATGGGTTCAGAGAAGTAAAGGACTTGCCTGAGGCCACACAGCTAATCATTTCTCTTTAAGTATGATCTGGTAAATAACCTTCATGCAGGCTTTTTTCCTTTCCTTTCCTTCTGTTTTTCTGCAAAAAGCTTTACCGTTTCCCTATGGTCCAAGGCTTGGGAGAGAGCTCCAGAGTGCTTAAAAGCTACGTAGTGGCTGCTGAGAGGGGCTCCCCAAAGGCCGCCGGGCTTCGGGGGCTACCAGTCATGCTGGAGGTGGGCCTTTGGAAGAGATACTCGCCCTGCCCCGCGTGGGAACCAGCCAGCCTGTGGAGGTTGGTCCGGTAGCTGCCCATTTTCTTGATGAGTTTCCCCTTCTTGTCTAGGAAGCCACTCGCCGAGAAGTCACAGAGGTGGGAGTCCGCGCGGGCAGACCAGCAGAACGGCGGCTTCCACACAGTCCTGGGTTTACCCGACCCCTGCGAGTGGCTACTGCCGCTGGTTTTGCATTTTTAAGAGAGGCTCACCCTCGTGCTTCTCCTCAGCCAACTGCCGGAAAATAGTGTCCCAGGTTCTCCAGAGCCATATCCTTCGTGGTGGAAATGCAGGCCCACAGAGACAGAGGTGAAGGAGGCCCGCAGATCTGTTGGCCAGGGGGCTGGAGACAACCTCCATCTCAGTGGGGTAATTCTGAGGTATCCGGGAGCTCACGGTTGATCGGTAACAAGGAGTTCAGCTCATGGTGTTAGCATGTCCTGGCGGCTGAGGATAGCCGAATAACTGATCCCAGAGCTTGCGACTGGAAAAAAGGTTGGAGGAGATCGAGGCTTGAAGGGGTGTCCCTCGGTCTATTGTGTCCAAACAGTGTTGAAGCAAGAGCCGTAGACCTCCGAGCCCCGGCTCCCCCTGCCCGTCCCTCGCCCACTCCTCTCCAGCGGGCAGAGGAAAGGCGCGGGGGGGAGGCCAAGGTGAAGAGCAGAAGGACGGTCTGGGAGAGCCGGTTCTGTGCTCCCAGTCAGGCGAGGGCGAGTCGCAGCCGCTGAGGAATTGTTTAAAGCGAGCCTAGTTCTAATGAGATGGATAAAACTGGAGCCCATTATACAGAGTGAAGTAAGCCAGAAAGATAAAGAACATTACAGCATACTAACACATATATATGGAATTTAGAAAGATGGTAACGATAACCCTATATGCAAGACAGGAAAAGAGACTCAGATGTATAGAACAGACTTGTGGACTCTATGAGAGAAGGCGAGGGTGGGATGATCTGAGAGAACAGCATCGAAACATGTATATTATCAAGGGTGAGACAGATCGCCAGCCCAGGTTGGATGCATGAGACAAGTGCTCGGGGCTGGTGCAGGGGTTCAGGATGGGGAACACATGGAGATCCATGGCTGATTCATGTCAATGTATGGCAAAAACCACTGCAATATTGTAGAGTAATTAGCCTCCAACTAATAAAAATAAATGGAAAAAAGAATAATAATAATAAAATGAGCCTAGAGAGAACAAGCCCCCGGAACAGGCTCCCCAGGAGGCCCTTCTTCGCGCTAGCAGGTACTCAACGCGCGGCAGCGGCAGCGGGGGGCGCTCCAAGCGGCCTCCTCCGCTGGGGTGAAAACGAAAGAGAACCCTGGCGAAGGCAACGGCTTCGAAGGTGACTGCCTCTCACAGACCTGTTGGGAGCACAAGTGAAGTGCTTCTGGGACCAGGGGAACCCAAAAAAATAACCAGTGGCAGGAAGGGAGAACTCTAATCTCCTGTAGGCAGGTAGAGCCATCAAGATGTTAACCATTTCATCTGTAACCTATTTAAGCTACGTGGCCCCCAACACGTGGCACTTCAGTATTACCTGGAGCTGTGAAAACCCAGCGCCCTTGGGATGGACATAGAGGCCAGTTAAATCAGAACCTCTGAGTTTGAGACCCAGACATCAGGGGGTGCACATTCCCAAGGCAGATTGCAAGACTGAGAAAAATGATTTCACACACACACACAGAATTAAATTTTAAAATCTGTTTTCCATTCTATTGTGGGTTTTAGGATATAAAAAAAAGTTACAAATTCCTCCAGGAAATGGAGTTAGTTGTGAGATTTAAACATGATACATGAGAAAATGCCTTGGAAACTGGTGAAGTAAGAGTCATTATTATTGTTGTTATTATTTTACTTGTTTTAGAACCTCCCCTGATAGTCTAGTGAGCTGGAAAGTATTTAAATACTTTAATATACTCTGAAAACAAGTCACCATTGTCTTCAGAGATGGGATGCTATCAAGAATGGCATTGAACTCAAATGAATGTAAAAAAAAAATCGAGGTGTTTGAGGCTGTGTGTATAGATATATTAATACATACTTAATTGTAATCTCTCCTTTTATATCTCTGCCCTTTTACTTAAATGAACAGTAAGAAAGGAAGAGTTATTAGAAAAAATGACGGAGAAGGAACATTCCTGTCCTCACTAATCTTTGACTTCCTCTTCTGGACTACACACTCCCTATGTTTCCACACCCTCCTGGTCCCCACCAGAGCCCTGGACAGGCCAACTCCGAACCTGATCCTGAGCCAAGAGTCTATGTTCAATCAAGGGAAGATTCTTAATTCCAGCCTCAGAGAGAAAAAACTGGATCAGAGAATTCAAGTCATTTGCCCTAAATCTCACAATAAGTTAGAACCAGAGAAAGATCTAATTCTCCTTCAACCTAACCTAATTCCACTGTGAAAACGTTTACTCTTGGCTGCTAATTAATACAAAAGTCATCAAAGCAAAACATTGGAAGACATGAAAGCCGAGGTGGGAGGAGAAAGGGTGAGAATGACCTGCCTGATGCAAAAGGTCCTCCACCATGAGGGTGGAGCTTCACAGGGAGCTGAGAATAATACTAAACACACAGCCACACTGATGCGCATCACAAAACCTGAAATTGAAGGGAATTGAAGCCTTTCTTGTGAGACATTTCATCATTTTCTCAGTAATTGCATCAGTTTTATAATTTCTTCCATCACTGAGTCCCCAGTAGCCCTGGCATCTCCTCATCTGTGATATGGAGGTGGTAGGTAATGGTGTTTGCCTTCAGGAAATTAAAGACCCCTCTCAATAACTGCATTAGTCATCCACACTTGCTGCTATGATTGATCTTGTAACCACAATCAGATCTGGGCACAGAAAGGATATGAAAATTCATAAGCGGGAAAGCAACCTTATCTTCCCCTGATCCACTCTCTCTTTACGAGAAATATCTGCAAAGTCTTTTTTTGCGTTTCTAATTTGCTCATCAAAGGGCATGTTTTTGACAGTCTGGTATATGTCCATGGGAGACTAGGAACTATTGGGGATCATAGGAAATTGTGAATTCTGCCTAAGTTTTCAAGATTTGCTCTATTGAGTTGCCCTTTACTTAAAAGAGCAAAAATGTTTTAGAATTGTTATTTCAACATTTCAGGACACCCAGAAGCCATAACACTGAAAAGAATACCCTGAGTTCATCCTGTCTCTGTGGAAGATACTAGAAGAAAAGTATACTCTGATTTTATTTTTGCTTTATATCTTGGGCAATCCCTGGTATGGCAGGGGGTCAGAGATAAATGGTAAATTGTTCCATAAGCTTCAAACTGAGGTACTCAACAAAGTCTATCCTAGAGTGGAAAAGACTAAACGCAAGAATCCCAATGAATATGAACTATTTTCTGGGTTTTACAATTCAGTGGCCCTAAGATCTGCAACTTACCAAATTGCGTCTGTTTTTTGCTCAACTATATGGTAATCTAATTATGTGTGTGTGAAAATCACTAAGTCATGTCTTTGCAACGCCATGGACTGTAGCCTACCAGGCTCCTCTGTCCATGGAATTCTCCAGGTCAAAATACTAGAGTGGGTAGCTGTTCCATTCTCCAGGCGATCTTCCCAGCCCAGGATCTCCCACATTGCAGGTGGATTCTTTACCATCTGAGCCACCAGGGAAGCCCAATCTAATTCTAAATGTACATATACACTCTTTGATCCATTCCAATAAGAAGTATTTATTTTACAGTATATTTCAC
Source organism: Odocoileus virginianus (assembly GCF_023699985.2). NCBI lineage: Eukaryota > Metazoa > Chordata > Mammalia > Artiodactyla > Cervidae > Odocoileus > Odocoileus virginianus. The sequence continues at coordinate 58,029,262 of NC_069680.1, forward strand.
ATACAAGAAACTGTATATAAAGCTATTCACTACATTGCTGTTCGTGTTTCAGGGGAAAATTGAAATAACCTGAAGAGCTCAAGTAAAGCAAATTAAATAAATTATGGTTCACACAATGGAAACCATGTAGCAGATTAAGGGGGGGGGGGGAAGGGTAGAACTTACATACTAAACATGGAAAAATCTCCAAGACATAGAAACTGAATAAATGAAAGGTATGCCACAGGATAGTGTTTCCATTTGAGTAGACAAAAGAACAGAAACACATGTATGTGTGTAATGCACAGGATATCTGGAAGTGCTTCTGAGATGGAGAATTGGAGGAAAGGTAATGAGGAGGGAGAGAGGCCACAATTCTGTTAACTGATTATCACAAGGTTTAATATGTAAGAATAGTAATATTACACTTAGTGCTTACTATGTGCCAGGCATGTACTAATCACATGACATACCTAAACTAATACAGCATGCCCCTTTTAAACTACGAGATATTCAGATATCTGTCTTACTTCGCTAAATTATCAACTGTGCTAAGTGTGCTAAGTTGTTTCAGTCATGTCTAACTCTGCAAACTCATGGACTGTAGCCTTCCAGGTAACTCTGTCCATGGGATTCTCTAGGCAAGAATACTGGAGTGGGTTGCCATTTCCTTTTCCAGGGGATTTTCCTGACCCAAGGATCGAACCTATGTCTCTTATACCTCCTGCATTGGCAGGTGGTTTCTTTATCACGCGCACCACCTTAAGCATTTTTATATCCTACACAAAGTGAAAGTTGCTCAGTCGTATCTGACTCTTTGTGACTCCTCTCCAGGCCAGAATACTGGAATGGGTAGCCTATCCCTTCTCCAGTGGATCTTCCCAACCCAGGAATCAAACCGCGGTCTCCTGCATGCAGGTGGATTCTTTACCAACTAAGCTATCAGGGAAGCCCCAATTGCTAGTACAATATTTATCACATAATTTTCTCAAGAAATATGTGCCTCATTCATTCACTCATTCAATATCAAATATAAGAGAAACTATCTTTACCATTTGGAGCTGACTTAAGAGCTTAATCACTTTTATGTAGAATTATCTTTTCATAATCATTTTGCTATCCCATGAATTCAAGCCATAATCCAGTAATAAGTGGCTTTGAGAATGTGCTGTTACACATACATACAATTGTGATTGTGCTGGAAACACTGGGGAATTCAAACAAATTACTGAGGAAAGTTGTCCAGTTTTCTTCTTACTTTTTATTCAAAGAGAAACACTCTCTTTTGACTGTATTATCAAAGTATAGTCACCTTCCTTTTTAAGTCTTGAGTTGAGGAGAGTTCTTAACTGTTTTAATGTGAAAGATCTACTAAGTTAGATGGAATCAAGTAAATAAAGTGCTTAGCACAAGGCTGACCTATCTGAAATCCCTATTCAAGTGGCACTATTTTTTTAGAGGCTATTTCTTATTTAGAGGCTTCAAACATCATAGGAGAGGAAAGTAAACAAGAGCTAATGCTCAGTCTTATCAACAGTTGGGAAATAAGTCTGTGACAAAAGCAGAGCAGACTGGGGAAGTGAGAATGTTTTTCCCCTCCACAAGTCATTAAAAGTCATCAGTGCTGTGAATCAGACAGTCTAGGTGAAAAAAAGAGGAAAAAATTAAAACCCTGATTCTTTAGATTCAAAAATTCAGTTATTCCATCTGGTATTTATTCTAGTGCCTACTTGGGCCAGGCAGGCATTATGACAGGCAACTATAGTCCAAAAGCTCATTTTATTAATTTAACACGCAACCTCTTTTGAATTTACTTTCTCTTTTTGAAATAAACTTTGTAGATATGATAACAATGCCAAATCACATTTTACTGAAGTGGTAAAATGTTGATAGAAATAATTATTTAAATGGCTGGCCCTGATTTTTGGATTTGACAAAACAACAAAACTTCAAATAATATTAAGGGAACCAATACAGGGTTGTATTTGTTTAAAAAAAAAGTTTTCATCTATGTTAGGTACTGAATTATGTTCCCTTAAAATTCATTTATTGAAGTCCCAACTCCCAGTAGCTCAGAATGTAACCTTATTTGGAGATGAGCTCTTTAAAGGGATAAGTTAAAGGATGCATTTAGGCATCCTTTCGAATATGGGGTCCTAATCAAATATGACTAATGTTTATAAGAAGAAAGGCCTTTGTGAGGATAAAGCAGCCATCTGCTAGGCAAGGAGAGAGGCCTCAAAAAAAACCAAATGTGCATACACCTTGATCTTGGACTTCTAACCTCCAGAACCCTGAGAAATATTGTTTAAGCCACGCAGTCTGTGGTATTTTGTTATGGCATCCCAACAAACCAATACAATCTATTATGACACTATTTCATAAAAGGAAAGCACATTTTAAATCACAAAGGAAAGACATAATTTCTGAATTATTTTGCTTTAAAAAAAACCTTCCTACATTTTTATTTTTTTCACTTTGCTATAGAACAGTGAAAATTCTGCTTTGAACAAAGAACTCCTGCTCTAAAATCATTTTTATTCTTAATTTTTCACTCACTTATTTCCACACTAAAAACTGACCATCAACTACACACATGATAAACCTAGTAATTCCAACCTAAAAAGGACATATTACCTCACAGGTCCATTTTCATAGTTAGAATATAGCTTATAAATGCATCACCTGCTATATAATAAAAGAAATCTTGTAAAAACATTTTCTCAAATGAATAATGTTTTAAATTTATAATTATTAAAATTGAAGTAGAAATACTTATTCAAATTATTTTCAAAATACAACTGAATTATAAATTCATTATGGGGACTTGCCTGGTGGTTCAGGTGATTAAGGATCAGCCTTACAATGCAGGGGAGGCAGGTTCGATCTCTGGTCAGGGAACTAAGATCCCATATGCCTCAGAGTAACTAAGCCCAAGCACCACAACTAGAAAGGCCGTCTGCTGCAACTAGAGAATCTGAGTGCTGCAACAAAAGATCACTCATGATGCAACTAAGGCCCAGTGTATGTGCGTGATCAGTCACTTCAGTCATGTCCAACGCTGCAACCCCATGGACTGTAGCCTGCCAGGTTCCTCTGCCCATGGAGTTCTCCAGCCAAGAATATTGGAGTGAGTTGCCATTCCCTTCTCCAAGGGATAAGGCCTGATCCAGCCAAATAAATAAATTTTTTAAATATAAAATTCATTATGAACTTTGGAAAGATTATTTATTTCATTCAATTTACACAAATAATTTCACATTTCACTTTAAGTTCAGAGTCACAAAACATTTCTTGTATATCCAGCACTAATAAAGATCGTGGTACATCAATGAAATATTTAACTACAGGGATTGATTTTTTAATAGATCTCTATAAATAACATTAACGGGAAAATACACATAATACAATCTATTCTGGATCTAAGGGCCTTAATTTACTTCAATATTGAAAGAAACTAGTCTGAAAATTTTCTCATTTAAAAAACACATTGAGAGAATGGGTTCAAGGATGGAGGAATGATTTGGTACTCAGCAATTCACAAATATGACATTTTTAAGATCTGAAGAAAGACTGCATGTTGGCAGCACAAGAAATGCTCTCTCTCTTCTCTCTCTCTCTCTCTCTCTCTCTCTTTTTCTTTCTTTTTCTCTCTCCTCTATGAACAGGAATATTTCATATTTCATAGTTTCTGAATTTCCTCAGGAGTTCTGAAGGAGCATCCCCAGACCAGCGGAAACGAAGGTGCCAACAGTTCACATCTGCAAAACCTGTAGAAGAGAGAAGGGGATATTTTTAAATCAAAGGTAGGAAAAGTCAAGCTTATCATAGTAAAACAGCTTGTTCATAAGATTTCATAGCAATAAATGAAATATAAGGGTAAGTCATTGGTGTCAGTTTTTAGTATCTTACATAAATGGATAAGCAGACTTTTGAATCCTTATGAACAGGAATTGGTTTATATGGATGAGAGGACTTCACATGTTTAAATGCTTAAGAATAAAAGGATATTTAAAGATGCTTCCAGTGGTAGGAATTTTGATAATTCATCTGCAAAGAAATTGGAAACTACTTTTAAACAGCTGCCAAAAGTAAAAGGTCAATGGAAAGAATCCCTGGAAATACAAATAATTTATTCTATAATAGTAAGATTTTTTTTTATTCTAATAAACAACACTGTTGAAAACTAGAAAAAAGGTCATGTTCATTCTCTACTAGAGGAAGGGTAAATTGGCAAAATTCTTCTAGCAGGTAATTTGGCAATATTTATCAAACTCATTGAAATATATAAACCTTGAAACCAATCATTCTACTTCTAGAAATTTATCTTAATGAAATAATCATGATGTGCCCAAGGGTTTAACTATAAGGGTGTTTATCGTGATACCATTTATAAATGTTTCAAAGAAACAGTCTAAATCTTCAATAACAGGAAAATGGTTAAAAGGCTTTGATATAGTCATTAACAATTTTTTAATATTTATCATTATAGAAAAATGTTCATAATATATTACTAAGTAACTAGTAGTTAGGAAATAATTTAGACAGCATGATCTCATTCATAAATTCATTATTTACATGGGTATTTATATAAAAGTTTTTTTAAGTCTACAATGAATTACTCCTAAATGTTGATAGTAGCTATTACTGAAGACTTGGAATACATAAGATTTTCATTCTTTATACTCTTTTTCTGTTCATCTGTATTTTCTTATTTTTCTACAATGAACAAGTATGCTTTGTATTATTTTCTATGTTTAAAATATTGCCAATAAGAAATAGGTTACAGAATAATACATAAAATACAGAATAATAAATAATACATAGTTCCACTAATATTTAAAATATTATCTAAATATCTAGCAGGAAAAATATACACAGAATATTGACAATGATTATCCCAGGAAAATAGGATCTGTACTTTCTTTAGAATTATCAGAGAAAAAACCTGAAGAATTTCCATTTGGGGAAAAAGGCAAAAAGAAAATTGTTTCCAACAACCTGTAATTGAAACACACACACAAAATATGTTCAGTGATATCCTTTTCATTTTAGGCATACTAACATATCTTAAAAATATACCAAAGTAGCAATAATAAATATTTCCCTAAGTGGTAAGACTACAAGTTATTGTATTTTGTTTCTTTCGCTTGACCGTATTTTCCTCACGTTTCTACACAAATATGTGTTATTTTTGGAGTTTAAAAAATATGTTTTCACACTTGGGTTAACCTAGAAATAGACCCCAGACAAGAATTTGAATGCAAGTGGCTAATATGAGAGGTGATCCCAAGAGACCCTGGTAGGGAAGTAGGGAAAGGAGCCAAGTCTATAAAAGGTACATTTTCAGGAAGTTACTACTCTGGACAACTAGGGTTTGATCCCCTGGGGAGCCCTGGGAGACAATATTAAAAGAAATTAAATAAAAAGAGTTGTTCCACTTGAGGGATGAAGGTGTTGGAGAACTTATCCTCCCACTCACATTCATTATGTGATGGCTACATCCACAGGGTATTTACTCCCTGGCACTTAACTGTCCGCTCACTTGCTGCCAAACCAGATTCACTGCCAGTGAAAGCCCTCTGGTGGGAGCCGTATGGTTGGCAATGCCTGGGAAGGCAGATGCCCAGAGGATATGTTGGCGCATCAACAGCATCTGCTATGTTTGATTTGTTTTTTTTTTTTACTCCAGGATGTTATGCAATACTATTTGATTCTAGAACTGTATTTATCAGAAGGCACATTTATTGCATATTTAAATGAAAATAAAGTAAAAGTTAGACTGTCTCGCATGTGGGTTTTCAGATGCTGTGCTCCTTTTTTTCCTGGTTGCAATGAAGAATCGGAAATGATGGGGGCTATCTGATGGATGTTTATCACAGAAGAGGCATCAAAAGGCAAACTTCAAAGTAAATACCAAGCGCTGCTTGAGGAAATCAACAAAAATGCTGAAAAGTTATGTGGGAAGCCACTAGGGGCTTAGTAAAGCTGACATGAATAATATTTCTTAAATGCTGACATTATAAAAATGTTCATTGCAGTCAAATGAAATTATAAATAGGCATGCAACTTTACTTTGGCATATGAAAACCCAACTTTAAGGCACTACTGAGAACAGCCAATAATCTCTTAAATAACGTTAAGAAAATCCTGGTATATTCAGCCTTCAGCAAAATTTCCTAATTCTTATTCTTCAGTAGTAGCTTTCAGAACAGTGATCCTCTCCCCCTCTCACCCGCTTCACTTCCTTCCTTAACCACAGTATAATATACTTCATGACGTGAGGGTATCAAAACTGGCATCACAACTTGTTCAGAGTCAATTACAATATAGCTACACTATGGAATATGTATCAGTTGTTAAAACCAATGAGTTCATTCTAAATATAAGGGTCTAAGGAGAAACCCCATAGTAATAAAAGCTAACACTAAAAAAGCACTGGCCATGTACCAGGTCTAAATAGTTTACATATGTTATTTATTTCTCAAAAAGACCTTATAAGGTAGACACTGATATTTTAACCATTATAGAGAGATAAGAAGATATAAATACAGAGAGGTTAATTTGCTTGCCCAAGGTCACACAACTCGGCAGTGGAAAAAGCCAGACTCTGTTTACAGAGTCTGTACTCTTAGTTACTGTGTAACAGAGAGGAATGTGACACTATAACCCTCACAAACAAACATATGCTTATGCATGCCTTTGTTAACATAGAGAACCAGTGTAGAAGGGGACACACCTTGGCATCTGCACTGTTTACTTCAGAAAACAATGAGACACTAGGGTAGACACTAAGTTATTGTCTATGTATGATTCTTTGAATTTTTAAAAAATTTTTTATTTTTTGGCTGCACTGCTCAAGATGTGGGACCTTAATTCCCAAACCAGGGATCAGACCTGAGCCACCTGCCCCATGGAAGTGGGGAGTCTTAACCATTAGACCACCAGGGATGTCCTGATTCTCCAAATTTTCAATGATAAGCTCATATTACTTTGAGGCTTTTAAATATCTAAATAACTTTTTTAAAAGAAAGAGAAAATTTTATAGAATCTTATGAAAGGGATTTAAGTGTGACCTCAGTGTGAGGCTCTGACATGATCAACCCCCTCAATTCTGGTGAACTCAGAACAGGCCTGAATCTGAAACAAAAAGTCACAGGGAGGGCCTAGAAATTCAGGAAGCACAGATCGGGAACATTCCAAGGATAAATGGGGAAGCAGTCACGTGTTTGCCTGTACATGCAAACTGTGGTGGGTGGGTGTGTGTTTATATGTGTATGTTTCCCTGAAACACTTCTTGGGACATCTGGCCTTCTGCTTTGATCCATTTGTTATATTATAACCATTGCCAGTTATGAGGCTGATGCAATCGACTGCTGGCTCTACAAAAGGATCTCTTGGAAAACCAGCAGAGGCACCTGAATGAAGCACCAAGAATCTTCATTACCAATAAGAAATTAGCATGTAAAAATTCTCACCAAAGAGTTTAGAAGTGACTATTTCTAGAAAGACTATAGTTCACCACAACCTATCTAATTACCTTCTTTTTTATAAGAAGTGTTTGAGGACATTCAGGAAACTTCTACTTATAGGCTAGGGACTTCCCTGGCAGTCCAGTGACTAAGACTTTGCCTTCTGATGCAGAGGGTGTGGGTTCGATCCTTGGTGGCCAAAAATCCAAAGCATAAAACAGAAGCAATATTGTACTTAAAAGCTAAATTCTACTAGGGTGTTGTGGATAGTTAAGAGTGTGGATACATAACACACCTGTACAAGATAAATACAGTGGGATGGCCAGATATACAAAGAATTGATAAGCATAGCTAATAATTGCCCAGAGCCTGCTATAGGCAAATCACTGCCCTAAGCATTTTCCATGAATCACCTCATTTGATCCTCTTGGTTACTTTATAAGAAGGTACCACTTAGATCTCTGTTTTGTAGATGAGGAAACTAAAGTGTGAAGGAGTACATAACTTTCATTTCACTTCACTGCAGTCGCTCAGTCATGTCCGACTCTTTGTGACCCTATGAACCGCAGCACGCCAGGCCTCCCTGTCGATCACCAACTCCCAGAGTCCATCCAGACCCATGTCCATTGAGTCGGTGATGCCATCCAACATCTCATCCTCTATCATCTCCTCCTCCTGCCCTCAATCCTTCCCAGCATCAGGGTCTTTTCAAATGAGTCAGCTCTTTGCATCAGGTGGCCAAAGTACTGGAGTTTCAGCTTCACATCAGTCCTTCCAATGAACACCCAGGACTGATCTCCTTTAGGATGAACTGGTTGGATTTCCTTGCAATCCAGGGGACTCTCAAGAGTCTTCTCCAACAACACAGTTCAAAAGTATAGATTCTTTGGTGCTCAGCTTTCTTTATAGTCCAACTCTCATCCATACATGACCACTGGAAAAACCATAGCCTTGACTTGACGGACCTTTGTTGGCAAAGTAATGTCTCTGCTTTTTAACATGCTGTCTAACATGCTTGGAATTTTCCTTCCAAGGAGTAAGCATCTTTTAATCCCATGGCTGCAATCACCATCTGGAGTGATTTTGGAGCCCAGAAAAATAAAGTCAGCCACTGTTTCCACTGTTTCCCCATCTATTTGCCATGAAGTGATGGGACCGGATGCCATATCTTGGTTTTCTGAATGTTGAGCTTTAAGCCAGCTTTTTCACTTTCCTCTTTCATTTTCATCAAGAGGCTCTTTAGTTATTCTTCACTTTCTGCCATAAGAGTGGTGTCATCTGCATATCTGAGGTTATTGATATTTCTCCCGGCAATCTTGATTCCAAGTAATATAAATAATAAATGGTAGAGCTAGAAAGTGAGCTGACATGGCCTCCTTTGGTGTCTATTCCCAAGGATTTGGGCCTCTGGATGCATGCGTGGCTCTGGGCCTCTGGACCACCACCTGGCACCCAACTCCGCCCTTGCTGCTTGAGCTCCTTCATGTGTGTCTGGATTGTTAGGGGCTTCCCTGGTGGCTCAGGCAGTAAAGAATCTGCCTGCAGTGCAGGAGACCTGGGTTTGATCCCTGGGTTGGGAAGATCCCCTGGAGGGGGGCATGGCAACCCACCCCAGTATTCTTGCCTGGAGACTCCCCTGGACAGAGGCGGCTACAGGGCTACAGTCCATAGGGTCACAAAAAGTTGGACAACAACTGAAGCAACTTAACACAGAATGTCAATCCAGGTGGGTTAGCTTAGGAGCCAAGAGTTTAACCTCTGTAATACCCTGCTTCAGTAGACCTATACATGGGTCAGATGTCTACAGAGCTACCTACAGATAATGTATCTTCTGAGGATAGTGCAGTGCCTTAGAATGCAGACTCTGCAGTCAAACTGTCTCATCTCAGACCCCTTCCCTGCCACATACAAGCTGGATAACCTTGAGAAAATTATTCAGCCTCCCGACGCTTCAGTTTTCTCATCTGTAAAATGAGAATAATACTTGTAGTGAGGATTAAATAAATTAATTCATGTAAAATTAATATTAAATAATATAATAGATTTTAAGTAATATATGTAAATAACTGCACACAGTAAATACCCAACACAGCGACTTCCCTGGTGGTCCAGTGGTTAAGACTTTGCCTTCCAATGCAGGGGGTGTGGGTTCAGTCCCTGGTTGGGGAGCTAAGATCCCACGTGCCTCAAGGCCACAAAACCAAAACATAGAACAGAAGCAATATTGTAATAAATTCAATTGAGAGTTTAAAAATGGTCCCACATCAAAAAATCCAAAAACAAGTTTAAAAACAAATAAATATATACATATATACCCAACACATGCTAGCTAGAGTTGTTTCAGTAAAGCAGAAGATGATCCCAGAAAAGTCTCAAGTTTTCGCTTGCAAGGAATGTGTTAAGGAATATATCTAGTTTCTGTGTCGATGGTAAGTATCTTTCAAGGTGCCAAAACAAACTTAATAGTTGGTACTATTATGTAATTGGAAAAGTTGAGAATACATATGCTATAAAATGGTCTTTTAATTTGAGACCTTCTCTGTTCTACAAACTACATGACATGACTTACCTGGAGAATCCGGATTTTGTGGGGAGAATGACTTCTCCACAGATTTGGATTCTTTCTGCTCCATTTTCTCTGTGGTTGAACCAAACTCCTCTTTCTTTATCTCTTTTTGCTCATCCTGTTCCTCATTTTCAACTTTGTCAGTATGAGTCTGGTCAGATTCTTCCAACATCAGATCTTTTTTTCCTCTGACAGCCCAGTGCATTGACTATATTAATTGAAAGCAGATGTATAATATAAAATCCATATTATATAGTTTCTATATTTAAAGTTCAATATGTGGTAACAATTATTGTGTTCAATGTGTTCAAAAATATGTGTTCAATATTGTGGTAACCTACTATTATAGTACTGATTAACAAAATGTTAGACTTGACTATTAGCCAGATGTTAATCAACTAATTCAGATATTAATCAATTAATCCTCACTGATTTGGAAAACTAAGAATATGAGAAGAAATTCATATCCTAGTATAAAGGAGAGGGACCAGCATCAGAGAAATTAAAAGAATGATGTTTTCCCAGAAAATTAGCCATAAAATTACCATATGTCCCAGCAATTCAGTTCCTAGATACAAAGAATTGAAAATAGGTGTTCAAAGAAAAACTTACACACAAATATTCATAGCAGTCATGAAAATAATCCAAATGTCCATCAATTCATTAGATAAACAAAAATGTGGCATATCCATGCAGTGAAATACTATTTGACCATAAGAAAGGAAGAAAGTACTACAATGTGGATAAACCTTATAAATATTATGCTTAGTAAAAGAAGTCAAACATAAAAAGCCACATTTTGTATAATTCCAGAATAGACAAATTCATACAGATAGAAAGCAGATTAGTGGTTACCAGATGCTGGTTGAGAGGGGAATAGGAAGTGACTGCTAACAAGGACAGGGATTTCCTTTTGGGGTGATGAAAAAGTTCTCAAACTAGATAGTGATGATGGGTGAACAACACTGGGAATGCACTTAGTGCCACTGAAACAGACACTTTAAAATGGTTAAATGGTAGGTTTTATGTGTATTTTACTATCAAAAAACAAACAGCTGCACTGTGTACCTTGAGCCATGCCAGAGATTAAACCTACTACTATTGTGACCTTCCTTCCAGCCATGCTCAATGCAGAGCTGGCAAATATTAGAATTCTGGATTAGACATCTTCTCTTTAAGAAAACTCATGGCACAAGCAGTTGTTGTTCAGTCATTCAGTCGTGTCCAACTTTTTGTGACCCCATGGACTGTAGCACGCCAGGTTTCTCTGTCCTTCTCCATCTCCTGGAGCTTGCTCGAACTCATTTCCATTGAATCAGTGATGCCATCCAACCACCTCATCCTCTGTTGTCCCCTCCTCCTCCTCCTGCCTTCAATCTTTCCCAGCATCAGGGTCTTTTCTAATGAGTCAGGTCTTCACATCAGTGACCAAAGTATTGAATCTTCAGTATCAGTCCTTCCAATGAAAATTGGAAAGGGTTGATTTCCTTTAGGATTGACTGGTTGGATCTCCTTGCAGTCCAAGGTACTCTCAAGAGTCCTCTCCAACACCACAGTTCAAAAGCATCAATTCTTCAGTGCTCAACTTTCTTTATAGTCCAACTCTCACATTCATACATGACTACTGGAAAAACCATTGGTTTGACCCTATGGACCTTTGTTGGCAAAGTAATGTCTCTGCTTTTTAATATGCTGTCTAGGTTTATCATAGCTTTTCTTCCAAGAAGCAAGCATCTTTTAATTTCATGGCTGCTGTTACCATCTGCAGTGATTTTGGAGCCCAAGAAAATTAAGTCTGTCACTGTTTCCATTGTTTCACCATCTATTTGCCATAAGGTGATGGGACTGGATGCCATGATCTTAGTTTTTTTGAATGTTGAGTTTTAAGTCAGCTTTTTGACTCTCCTCTTTCTCCTTCATCAAGAAGCTCTTGAGTTCCTCTTCACTTTCTGCCATAAGGGTGGTATCATCTGCATATCTGAGGTTATTGACATTTCTCCCTGCAATCTTGATTCCAGTTTGTGCTTCATCCAGCAGGCATTTCATAATATGTACTCTGCATATAAGTTAAATAAGCTGGGTGGCAAATACAGCTTTGACGTCCTCCTTTCCCATACAGCTTTGACATCCTCCTTTCCCAATTTTGAACTGTTCTGTTGTGCCAGGTCTGGTTCTAACTGTTGCTTCTTGACCTGCATACATGTTTTGCAGGAGTTTTCTTTAAGAAAACTCATGGCACAAAGCATGAACTTAGTCAATATTTATTGTGAAATAGCTGTCCTAATTTTAAGTGAATTCACTTCAAGTCCAGTTACCATCAAATAACGAGAACTTTTAAAATATCTTTCCATTTGGTTTTTCTTAATGATACTATGGACTTCTCTGGTGGCTCAGACGGTAAAGCGTCTGCCTACAATGAGGGAGACCCAGGTTCAATCCCTGGGTTGGGAAGATCTCCTGGAGAAGGAAATGGCAACCTACTCTAGTATTCTTGCCTGGAAAATCCCATGGACAGAGGAGCCTGGTAGGGCTACAGTCCATGGGGTCACAAAGAGTTGAACATGACTGACTGACTTCACTTTCCTCCCATTCATTAACAGAATTATTCTGGAGACTTTTTATGAATGTGCCTGTATACATTATGGAAGGTTTCTGAAAGAAAACACAAGAAACTACAATGGTGGCTTTCTGGGAGAGGGAAGTAAAACTGAGGTATGAAATAAAGATGGACTCACTTTTTATTACATATCCTATTGTACTAGTTTGTTTTTAAAAAAACAAAAGTGTTTTATTATTTTCTAAGTTACAGTTTTAAAAAATCAGGGACCATAAATCAAGTATTGGGCATTCCCCCACTGACTTCTGGTAAAACTTTTATATTTTTAGACAAACACAAGATTCAAAACACTTGAAAACTCTCCCGAGAAACCCGATATCCTAGAATGGTGTCCAATATACTTGGTAGTGGTCCTTTGACAAATAATTTAACTGTGTAATTTTTCCAACCTAGCTCTGGCTACTGATGGTGATGTCAGGAGTAGGAAAAAGTGAAAAATGGATCTTCAAAATGGGGCAAAGGTAAGAGACAATTACTTTCACCCATGCCTGCTTTTGGACCCTTTTCACATATGTCCTATATATGTATTTCCTTCTTTTTTTTTTTTTTTTTTTTTTTTGGCCAAGCTTCATGGCTTGTGAGATCTTATTTCCTTGGCCAGGGATTGAACCTGGACTGTGGCAGTGAAAGTGCCCTGTCCTAACCCTGGGACTTCCAGGGAACTCTCTGTATTTCCTACTAAGATGTTTAAAACTGGATGGATGAGTAGATAAAAAAGGAAGAACAGATGAATACAGAGTAAGAAAGAGAGAGAGTTTGCGTTATCAAGAATATTCAAGTAGAATAATTAGCTGTGGCATAAGCCAAAATAATAAACATAATTATTTCTTGAAATCTCATCTGATACTGTGGGACGCTGTTCCTAAAGCACTACTGAACAGTAACCTCTGTTATTCAGAAACCCAAGAAAAACCCATAAGCCATGTATTGGGACAAATTAAAACCGCAGAAGAAATTATTTTCCTAATAACAAGGATAGTGTTTTCCTGTGCTAAAAAAAGAATAAAAGCAAAGCAAGAGCACAAAGCAAAAACAAAAACATTGATTTTCTGAAGTCCAAGGCTTAGTGAATAAACTCAGAAGTTGTGACATTTAAAAATTGTGCCAAAAATCACAGAAGGGGCCACTGCCTCTGCTACAGACACACCCCATGATGCAAGGGACATCAGGCTTTTCATCTGCAGTGCCCTGAAGTCTGAACTCTCTCAAAATACTGCAGTTGCCAACTCCTTCCCAGAGCACCAGTTTATTTGCCAGTTTGAACAAAGCAACATAGGGAGGCGGTGGCCCATTACACATGGACTTGGCCATGTTTGCTCACCCAAGCAACGTGAGGGGGATGGGGTGCGGAAGGAGCAGGGATCATCAGCATCTTATAGAGCTGAGAGTGATACCATAATTTCTGACCACTTGTCTCAGGAGCACTAACACTGACCACATAGACAGGAACCAGGAGAAGCACCTCATCAGAAAAAAGGGAAAGTACAAAGTGGTAAAATGCTTCCTTGGAATCTTAAATAAACCTGTTCATCATCATTTTTAAAGAGAATTTAGAAATGTTAATAACATGGTGTTTATGAATAGCAGCCAACATGATCACAAATGGGCTTCCTAGGTGACACTAGTAGTAAAGAACCCGCCTGCCAATGCAGGAGACTTAGGAGGCACAGGTTCAATCCTTGGGCAGGAAGATCCTGGGAAAAGGGCATGGCAACATACTCCAGTATTCTTGCTGGAGAATCTCATGGACAGAGGAGCCTGGTGGGTTACAGTCCATGGGGCCTCAAAGAGTCAGACACGACTGAAGTGACTGAGCACGCACATGATGACAAACAGATGATCTCAACTAAATTAAAAGATACAAAGATACATTCAAACATAGATAAATAAGTATATATGTAGATACACATACATAAAATATACATACTAGAGGGCAATATAGCCTTGTGCACACCCTAAAACCATAAGGATATTCAAGCCTTCTGCCTTGATCCAACCAGAGAACTCACTTCTTCCCACATTCAACCTGTCTCTCCTCAACTGCAAAGGAGCATCATTCTAATTCCTCTTCCCCAAAGAAAGACCCCGTAAAGCAACGTCATCATTCAATGTAACCGGCTCTCACACTAACAAATGATGGGCAGAAAACACTGGAAGGAAATGCATCAGAATATTAATGGGGTTATCTTTGCATGGCAGCATTATAAAGTCTTTTTTTTTTTCTTTTTATATTTTGGTGTCTTCTAAATTTTCTCTGACAAGTGTATATATATGTACAACTAGGTTTTAAAATTTTAATGAAGGACTTCCCCAGTGGTGCAGTGGTTAAGACTTCACACTTCCATTGCAGGAGACACAAATTTGATCCCAGATCAGGGAATTAAGATATGGCATGCCAAAGGGTGTGGCAAAAAATAAAAAAATTAACAAAATAAAAATTAGATGGAGTTATGATTGCCAAAATATATTAAGGAGGGAGCTTCTGGGTACCAGTAATATGTGTGTTGGGGAGAGGAGTGGTTATGAGTATACACTTCACAACTGTTTGCTAAATTATAAATGCAGGTGTTGAGCATTTTTCTGTAGGTTTTATTTCAAAATAAAATTGTTAATTTTAAAAAGAGGCAATGGCTTCAGCTCATGTAAAATATAATCTAGTTTAAGTTTTGTCGGTTTGGGTCTGTTGTTATTGTTTTGTTTGCCTAGTTTCTTGGGTTTTTTGCATGTGCAAGGGATAGAGGAGGCTGACCAGTGGCTTTGTCTGTGGAGAGCAAAGGATATTGAGAAACAGTGAAAAACTGAGAGTAAGAAATGCAAGCTTTCAGCACCCAGAGAACTGAAAACATGAGCTGTATGTGCCACAGGTCAGCTAGGTGGCCTGTATACAGTATCTTGACTCTCTGTCTCAGTACTTCTGTCTCAGAATAAAATCGCCTACAGTCTGCCTTAGATGAGGGCGTGAGGATTAATGACTGATCTATAGTAAATACTCTGAAAGCATTTGTAGTAACTGATACAGCATGGGATATTTTAAACAGCTTATGAGAATGTTTTTCTCAGAATTTTATTTTGACTGTGACTTTGCTGTAACCCTTTCCCCAAGCCATTTTGGAGGAAGAACTATTCACATCGGGGATCCCTTGGGGTAAACCCATTTAACAAGATAGTAATGATTTCCCTAAGATTCTTTAAGCTGGAAAGGTGTCTATTTTCAAGTTATTCCAAGATCTGAAGGCCACAGTTACTGAAGTTCTTAGTTCGTATTCCCTTTTTTAAACCAACATTACATATTTAGACTTAAATTCCCAACATACTTATTGACCTGATGGAATTCCTTTTTAGTTAATTTATACTGGAGTATAGTTGCTTTACAATGTTGTTAGTTTCTACTGTACAGAAAAATGAAAGAGCCATTCATACACATATATCCCCCCCCTTTTGGTGACTGATTTATCAAAAGTTTTACAAATTAAACTATCAGGAGGAGCTTCTAAAAAGGAAAAAGTAAAATCAATAGCTGATTAAGTGACAAGGGCTTGCTATGGGGAAAAAAATACAAATTAGAGTTTCATCACCATTGAATAATAGAAATGTATCATCCCTATTGAATGACAGAAACGTATCATCCCTGAAGCTGTGTGAGGAATTCCCTCTAGGAGATTCTCATGATAGGAACCTGCCTGATGCTGCAAAAGTGCATTGTGACTTGTCCTTAGGGCAAGAAAACATGCAAATGTGTTTTAGATAAATGTCACCTAAAATTTCAAGTCCTGAATTATAACCATTTTATTGTCCGAATGGCATATGTAGTATATCTAGTCCAAACACCCTAATGATGATATTTATCTACACGATGGTAGTGATCTAATAGATGATGAACAATACTAGGTATGACAATTGTTATTAATTTCTCTAGAGTAGTGAGTGTGAAAGGATGGACAAAAAAATGCACACACACACAAAAAACGACAACTAAAATGTTATAGAGAACCTTACCTCTGCATGTGATGTTTTCACATGCAGAAGACACTGTGAGAATTAGAATGGAAAGGAATGAAAGGAAGTTACAAAAAGTCTGTCTGGGACTTCCCTAGTGGTGCAGTGGTCAAGAATCCGCCTGCCAAAGCAGAGGACACGAGTTCAATTTCTGGTCCAGAAAGATCCCAGGCGCTACATGGCAACCAAACCTGAGTGCCGCAGTTACTGAGCCCATGTGCCTCAACTACCGAAGCCCGTGTGCCCCAAAGCCCGTGCTCCACAACTAGAGAAAGCCCATACACAGCAACAAAGACTCAGTGCGGCCAAAAATAAATAAATTAATTAAATTTTTTTAAAAAAGAAAGTCTATCCAATGAGGTAGAAAACACATGAAACTTGGTATAGGGTTTCAAAGTTCACTGAAGAAGAAATACAGAAACAGCATGGTTGAGCCCACACAAAGAAGACTGTGCAAGGAAAAATATCACAGCTGATTTAAAATGGAAAGATAGGCATTTCATCATTTTTGTACCACTAATAAAAATAAATCCCGAACCAAACGCTAGCCCAGCATAGTATTTCAACATTGCTGACAAGACCAATAATGCAGCCAGTAAGATCTGAAATGTAATTATTGTAAGCCCTCAAACAGTTCATAATTAAACTAAATTCTAAGCAGAAATAATGTGTTTGGAGATAGGACATTAGTATTTAATGGAAAGACATCTGCAATATAAATTAGAACAGGGACTTGGAGAAGAGTTTTTGAAAAATCCACAGCTAACTTGATATTAGCAGTTAAAATTAAGTAATACAGTTCAGTGGATCATCAAGAAAAATGAACTATAAATCAAAAGGCATTAAAATAGAAAGGGTCACTAATTCAGTAGCAATTACAGTGTGTAATACTCAAGAGAATAGAAATATGGTTATATAGAGGTGGCAGAACAATGTTTAGTCAGAGTTAATAAGGAATTTTAGATATACACAATGTAGAAGAAAAATCTTATTTTTGAGTATGTGAAGCTAAGTCACTATCGTTTTAAAGATTCTCTCTAGTTATTTTGTATGTATATGCAACAGTCTATGGTTAGTCCTTCATAAATAATTAACCAACCGTAAACAAATCATATGAATATACACTGCATTCTAAAATGAAATGAAGAAAACCATTTACATGTTATGTAGAGTGGCTTTAACTATATACTTTGAGAGTTTTGCATTGTTCTTCCCCATTACTTCAAAGACCCTCCCTTGCTGGTACAGGTCATTTATCAGAGAAAAAACAATTTGCTCAAGTCTCATTTAAATAAAAACTATTAAGAAGGAATCTGAACATAACCTGAAGAACTGGAATTTAAGAGATGTGAATCACTTTATACACTTATTCTAACATGTCCCTGAATACTTCCTTATAAGGTAACTTCCCCATTTTTAAGTCTCATGTTATAGAAAAATATCCCTGTAGGGGGAAAAAAAGCACATTAAAAAAATCATGTAAATCATGCCTAAGAATGTAGAAACCTTTAAAATTACATTCTCTCTGCAATCTATAATGATCCATGGAAGGACAAAATAAATATATAACATAAAAATTATAGAGATTATTTTGTATTTATTTTCTTTAATGGCATGGAAGAAATTAACAGAATGGTTTTAAAAGTCTCTCTGTATCTATCCAATAATTCTTTTACCAAAATTAATAATAGGAATAATTTACAGATTTCTTTGATTAATCAGGTCCTGTTTTTATTGACTTTATTAAGCTTTGAGAAGAGCGCAGGCTCATATGAACTAAAAAGATGGAGCATATGAATTTGCATTGGTTCAAAACTCAAAAGTGTTATATGAGCAACTTGAGAAGCACAGTTATCAGAATGTATTAACAGACGGTACCAGGAAGCATACATATATACATATACATGTATACGTATCTATGTATACATATACAAACAGCCAAAGAGACTGAAAAGCATAGTCAGAGATTCTTCTGACCATGATGTATTGAATTTCCTTTCACAAGACTTTGTGGGTACTGCATTGTATCCAGATTCTACCAGCTTCTTGGTTTTCTCTCTCCTCTTGTCCATTGACACTTTGAGCTACTGTGCTGTGTATGTGCTTATTTGCTCAGTCGTGTCAACTCTTTGAGACCCCATGGCCTGTAGCCTGCCAGGCTCCTCTGTCCATGGGATTCTCCAGGCAAGAATACTGGAGTGGGTTGCCATGCCCTCCTCCAGGGGATCTTCCCAACCCAGGGGTCGAAACCAGGTGTCCCACACTGCAGGCGGATTCTTTACCATCTGAGCCACAAGGGAAGCCCCTTTAAGCTACTATGTGAGTCTAATCCAGGGCAGCCCGAGCTTCATAAATTCCCTTCATCCCAGAGAGAAACCTACCATTTTCACCGAGTCACTCAAAGCTTCCCACTGCTGGAATGACATTGACATCTGGCTCCTTCGCCAGTGGTCATAGCGGGCTCGACTTGCTTCATTAGTCAAAATGTCCTTTGCCTTCTGCAGTTTCTGAAAAGTCTCCACTGGAAAACAAATCAAAAAATGAGCACGCCCCAGATAAGGTTTTTTTTTTTTTTCATTTATTTTTATTAGTTGGAGGCTAATTACTTTACAATATTGTAGTGGGTTTTGTCATACATTGACATGAATCAGCCATGGATTTACATGTATTCCCCCTCCCGATCCCCCCTCCCACCTCCCTCTCTACCCAATCCCTCTGGGTCTTCCCAGTGCACCAGGCCCGAGCACTTGTCTCATGCATCCAGCCTGGGCTGGTGATCTATTTTAAATGCCCAGTCAAACTGATCTCACTGAAATATGCATCTGTTATTTACCAGCTATGTAACCTTGGGCCAATTCACTTCATCAAGCTTTCTTTTCCTCATTTATAAAGTGCATCATAAGGACAAGTGAGATAATGTATGCAAAGTACCTGGCTTACAGTTTATCCACTCCCTTTACTGAGTTCCAGTAATGTGACAGGTGCTATCCCAGGTGCTGATGATGTAGATGTGAGCAGCAGACATAATTTATCTCATGGGATAGACATTTACAAACATTGGATAAGTTACAATCTTTTCTGTGTGTGTGTGTGTGTGTGTGTGTGTGTGTGTGTGTGTGTGTGTATGTGTGTGTTCAGTCAGTCAGTCATCTCTGACTCTTTGCGACCCCCTAGACTGTAGCCCACCAGGCTCCTCTGTCCATGGAATTTTCAAGGCAAGAATACTGGAAAGTGGTAAATAATCTGCCTGCAATGCAGGAGACCCAGGTCCAATCCCTGGGTCAGGAACAATTCCCTGGAGGAGGGCATGGCAACCCACTCCAGTACTCTTGCCTAGAGAATCCCACGGACAGAGGAACCCAGCAGGCTGCAGTCCATGGGGTCGCACAGAGTTGGACACGACTAAGTAGCAGCAGCGTGGAATCTGGAAAGATGGTACTGATGAGCCTATCTGCAGAGCAGCAATGGAAGTGCAGACACAGAGAACAGACTTATGGACACCGTCAGGGGAATAGGGAAGAAGAGGGTGGGATGAATGGAGTGAGTAGCATGGAAACATACACACTACCAGATGTAAAATAAATAGCCAGTGTGAATTTGCTGTGTGACCACCTAGAGGGGTGGGATGAGTATAGTTTCTAGTTCACAACAACCTTATCAAGTGGATGTTATTAATATTAGTATATTCACATTTTACATGATCTAAAGCTAAAGGAGGTTAATGTAACTTGTCCTAAGCTACAAGTGATGGAGCCACGATTCAAACCCAAGCCTGCCAGACTCCCCAGCTGGTGCTCACCAGTCTACACTTGACTGCCTCCTGCCCCTTCCATTTTCCTGCAGTACATGTTACCCTCTAATCCCCTCTTTCTCCTTCATCTCTAAGAATAATGAAAATGTCATCATTCATCACTAAGATCCAGGTTGTGCCCTTGAGAAACTTAGAGTCTAGTAGGGAAGCAGACGTATAAATAAATCATTTCAATACAGTGTGCTAAAGAGAAATACAGAAATAAGATTGATTCTGCTTGAGGAGTCAGGAAATACTTCACTAGTTTCCTCTACACTTGGGGTCATCCTTTACTCTTCTGTTTCTTTCACATCTCATTTCTAATTCATCAACAAGCCCTGTTGACTCCATCTGTAAGTCAGTATATCTTTAAACTATACCCAGCTTTGACCCCTTGCCCCTACCTCCACTGCCGTTACTCTAGTCCAAGCCACCATCCTCTCTTAGCTGGATGATTATATTAGCTGCTCAACTCATCTGCCTGCCTTTGCCTTGCTCTATCTTCTACACAGCGGTCAGAGTGGTCTTTTCAAAAATAAGTTACATAGGGAATTCCCTGGTAGTCTGGTGATTGGGACTCCATGCTTTCATAGCTGAGGGCCTCGGTTCAACTAAGACTCTGCAAGCCACACAGCATGGCCAAAAAAGGGAGAAAAAAAAAAATGAAAGAGGGACTTCACTGGTGGTCTCTGGCTAAGACTCCACACTCCCAATGGAGGAGGCTGGGATCATTCCTGACCAGGGAATTAGATCCCACACGCCACAACTAAGAGTTCACAAGCTGCAACTAAAGATCCTGTGTGCCGTACTTAAGACCCAGCACAGCCAAATAAATAAATAAAATTAAATATTTTTTTAAATGATCTTAAAGAAAAAAGAAAATAAGTTTAAAAAGTCACATAATATCTTTCCTCTGCTCAAAATCACTTCCATTTTTACTTTTCATTTTTGTTGGAATTAAAGTGAAAATTCTCACCATGGCTGTTAGGTCTGACATGCTCTGCTCTGCCTGCTCCCTACCCTTCTCTTCCTTCTCCAACTTCATTTCCTCCTACTTTTCCCACCTCCTTCACTACAGCCATAGTAGCTGCCCTGATGTTCCTTGAGTACACCAAGCATGCTGCAGCCCCGGGACTTGGAACTCGCTGTCCTTTCTGCCAAGAACACTCTACCCTAAGCACTCACACAGCTTACTTCTTCCAGATGTCAGCTTGGGTATTGTCTTGTTGCTGGAGTTTTCTCCAACCTTCTACATAAAATAGCTGCCCACCCCACCAGCCCCATTCCTTTATCTCCCTCATTCTGCTTTCCTTTTCTTCATAGTACCTGAGTGTGTGCTAAGTCACTTCACTCATGTCTGACTTCGTGCGACGTTATGGACTATAGCCTGCCAGGCTCCTTTGTCCGTGAGATTCTCCAGGCAGGAATACTGGAGTGGGTTGCCATTTCCTCCTCCAAGGGATCTTCCCAACCCAGGAATCGAACCAGCATCTTTTAGGTCTAACCTGCAATGGCAGGGGGGTCCTTTACCTCTAGTGTCACCTGGGAAGCCCCCATGGTGCCTACCCCCTGACATTATGTATAGTTATTTGTTTATAATCCTCCATGAGAATACAAACTCCATGAGAGCAGACACTTTGTTTTGTCTTCTGCTGCATCCCTTGTACTAAAGCAGTGTAGCAGGTGCTCAAAAAGTATTTGTTCAATGAATGAATGAGCAAATGCTTCCAATCTGAATGCAAATGTAAAGATGTTCATAGAATGCCATTACCTAAGCTCCAAGCATCAAACAAGTGACATACCCTTAAAACATTTTGTGAATTAGGCACCTTTTAATACTGTTAGTGGGAAAAATAATTAAAATTGTCCTGACAGTACTTAAAAATACCTCATGGGAAGTAATCAATATCCTCTGAAACAAAAGCTGTTAAGACAAATGTAGAGTCAGTCCTGATGGTACCACCATACCAACTGTGAAACTACTGAAATACTTCTGTACCCTAGCTGGTAAAGGACTACTGTTCCTGAACTCTCATCCCCCAAAACCACTACTTCAACTGTTCCTTCAGCAGCCAGAGATACTGCCCAACATGGGGCAGGGTTCCTCCTGGACCCTGTCCAAAGCTGGGAAGCACAGGTGCTTAATATATCATTAAATATTTAATATCACTACTGGAGGTAGTAGCAATTGATGGGTTAAAAGGAAGATCCTAAAGGTGGGGCTAAAAGTGAAGGAAAACAAACACATAAAAAACATCTTGCAATAGCTGCCAGCTATTGAGTGAGTGACCCTTCCTGTTGCTGACAACAATGTAAATGTACCAGTGTATAAATGAGATGTCACTTTTTCCAACAGAAATAAAAAGTTCATTAAATTATTACCATGGATGCACACACCAGTGACTACTAGAGCAGAGGTTGTAAAAATTTACATTTTTATCTACGATTCACCTTCTCTTTGCACATTATTGTTGGCCTCACTTTTCAGAGTTTCCGGAATGAAAGAAATTATTCTTATGTCAATCCCTCAACAGCAGATGATAAGCAGAAAGCAAAAGAGACCTTACCTTTCCTGTTAGGTGGCCTTTTCTTTGTTCCACACCTTTACCACATTTAATAAAAATGAGCTTGGATTTATATTTGTCCTTTAATATATCAGCTAATCAAATGAATCATACAAGATAAACATGTACCAATTCTGGGAAGAGAGATTTCATTTTATAAGCTTATACGAGCAAATGATGATGGAATACTTAATAAACATTCCAATTTAACTCCAGGTCTGCTTTGAAAATACAGAGGTTCTCTTAATTTGTATTTCACAATAAAAATTATATTATTATAATAGCCACATTTTAAATGTAGGCCACTTAAAATTACTTGAGAAATAATAATGAGAAGAAGTCAGGACATGCTTTGAAAACAATCTGGAGGAAAATATATCCACTGTTAACAGTGGTTCTCTGGCAAAGAGAGATAAGAGCAGACCTTCACTTTCAACATTATTTAATACTGTATGTTATTTTTATTCTAAGGGGAAAAAAGCAATAAAGAGTTTTTAAAGTAGGAAAACATTGAGACACTGAAAGATTTCAGTTAGTAAAAGACAAAGAGTTCCCCTTCTTTAAATATTCAGAAGTCTTTGAAGCTTGTAAATAACAAAAATACCATTTCACAGGTCCTTAAGTTAGTCTGAAATCTCTTCAGGGTCAAAGGGAAGTTAATAAAGGATTGACTTGAAACCATTACTGTCACACACACACACACACACACACACACACACACACACACACACACACACACAGGACTGGCATGAGCACCAACCAGCGGCTTTTGATCTCAGTGACTCAATTTCTATAGCACGACCAGTCCTGCCTGCATCACCCACTGGAAACAAGGATCTCAAAAAGCCTTAGATTTAGATTTTTTTTTTTAAATGAGAGAAATAGCTAATATTTACTTACAAAAAACTGTCCCATTTTGTTAAATTTTTATCTTGCAGTGCTTCATAGAACAAGAAAAGTACACTGAACTATAACTGCCAACATCCACTGAGTTCTTCCCACGTGCAAAATACCTCATTTCATCCTCACAGCAGATACATGGGCTTCCCAGGTAGCACAATGGTAAAGAATCTGCCTGTCAAGGCAGGAGATGCAGGAGACTCAGGTTTGATCCCTGGGTCAGGAAGATCCCTTGGAGGAGGGCATGGCAACCCACTCCAGTATTCTTGCCTGAAGAATCCCATGGACACAGGAGCCTGGCGGGCTACAGGCAATGGAGTCACAAAGAGCTGGACACGACTCAGCAACTGAGCACACGCAGAGACACAAGAGGTGATAATATGCTATTAGTCTCCCATTCTGCCAAGGAGAATGCTGAGGCTCAAAGAGGTTGCCCAAAATCAACTAGCTCATAAGTAGGAGCTAGGAGCAATGCAGACAGACAGACCTGTGTTCTTATCTACTACTCCATCACACTACCAAATCAGTCACTTCAATGGCAATGAGACTACATTTAGCAAGCCAAAAAGGCATATTACACAAGTTTAATTTCTTCTACCTGCAGTTGCTCTACAGGCTTAGCTTTTTACCTTAATGAAATGTGTTTCAAAATCTGTCCAATACATTCTGGATTTCAGTCAAGCTAAAACCAGCATCAGGGTGAATCTGTGTTTCACATTTTAAAGTATTTTTATCAGTAACCTTAACCCTTCTGCAAGTATGTAAAGAACTACTTAAATTTTCAGGAAGTCATGTTCACCCAAATTAAGTAAATAGATGCTTGAACATGTTTGAAAATAATTTCTATCCAAAGGTTGAATCATCTATCTATTGCAAGCCTGACAAAGGAAGATATTAATGTCTGTGTATCTTTTCATTTTAAAAAATATTTACACAGTGCAGTGTTTCTCTGAACAAGAAACCTTCAGGTACCCATACATGAAACTCCATCACTATGGCAACTAGAATGGCAATGATTGCACAATGATTCATCATGTATCCTTAATGGAAATCATTTGCCATGACAGAAAAACAACTCAATGCCATGCTCCACTGGAAGAGAACCCGGTTAAAGAATAATCTGTGGTGGTGATTTTTTTTTAAGTGTTTATCAAATTTTTACAGTTTTATGCTAAGATATCTATCTTAGTATTAATTCTAGAAGGGTAACTAATATATGTCTCCTACAGAAATGTTCATGAATTCATTCTTTCACTGATTCAAGAAAGTTTGTGCACAAAGTAGCTGTCCTCCATGGCAGGTGCTGTGCATACTATTTTGGGTGCAAGGCATACCATTTTGAATGAGATAAGCAAGACCAGCTCCACAGAGCCTCCAGTATAACTAATAAGCAAACAGTTAACAAGCTAACAATATAATATACAGTTGGCCACCTGACATATGTATAGGGGGCTCTGGGTAGCTGGGGCACACGTGAATCCCAGAGGAAGTGATGGCCAAGCTGAGACCTGACTCGGGAGCATGATCCAGCCAATCAAAAGCAGGGCAGGGAGGTAGGCCAGGCCTCAGGAATGTTCCAGACAGAAAAGGCAATAAGTATAAAGGTCTAGAGTAGACAGCATGACACATTAAAGAGCCAAGGTAGTTCTTTTTTTTTTTTTTTTTTAATAATCCCTTAAATGCTGGGATTTTTTAAATATTTATTTTTGGCTGAGTTGAATCTTAGTTACAGTACTTGAGCTTCCCTTGAGTTGTGGTACACAGGCTTCAGAGGGTGCGGGCTCTTCGGTTTGCAGCACACAGACTCTCTAGGTGAGGCACTCGGGCTTAGCTGTTCTGTGGCATGTGGGATCTTAGTTCCCCGACCAGGGATTGAGCCCATGTCCCCTGCATTGGAAGTCGGATTCTTAACCACCGAACCACCAGGAATGTGCCTAGGAGCCAAAGTAGTTCTGAGTGGCTGAAACATAGGGCTGTAAGCGTGGAGGTGGAGAAAAAATGAGACTGGAGAGATGTGGGGAGGGCACAACATGAAGCGGCTTATGCCTCAAGGCCCAGCAATGACAGAGAGTGAACCACTGTTACATGTACAGTCAAGGTGTAAATATTACAGACATAAGGTAAAGCAAAAGAAGCTTCACAAAAGAGTGCATACCATATGATTCCATGTATATAAAATTTAAAACTAGGCAAAACTAATCAATGATGATAAAGATCCAACAATGGGAAACGGTGCTGACACTGAATGGGACATGAAAAGGGACTTTTCCTGGGGAGGTAGAAATGTCCTACCTCTTCATCTGGGCAGTGGTTAAATTGGTTATATGTAGACAAAAATTTATCAAGTTTATACTTACGATTTTTTCACATTTGCTTTAAGTGGCGTCTTAATAAAAAGGGGGAAAATCAAATGTTCAATGGTAATAATTAAGTATCTAACAAAAGATGACTCTCTACATTGGAAAACAACCCATTTATACAGTCAAAGGGATCAGTGATTTCTAGAGAAAATTAATTAAAAGCTTTAAGATAAGGGAAATTTTTTTTAATGAAACGGAGTTGAGTTTTACCATTTGTGAAATGTGGAGTTAAAGACAAGTCTTAATGGGCTTTCCTGGTGGCCCCAGGGCTAAAGAATACGCCTGCTAATGCAGGAGATGTGGGTTCAATCCCTGGGTCAGGAAGATCCTCTGGAGAAAGAAATGGCAATCCACACCAGTATTCTTGCCTGGGACATCCCATGGGCAGAGGAGTCTGGCAGGCTACACTCCATGGGGTTGCAAAGAGTTGGATACAACTTAGCGACTAAACAGCAGCAGCAGACAGGTCTTAATCATAATATTTTCCTTATAGAAAATATAGTACTTCCCTGATGGTCCAGTGGTTAAGACTCCACCCTTCCACTACAGGGGGGTGAGGGTTCAATCCCTGGCCAGGGAAGATTCCATATGTTCCAAGACATGGCCCAAAAAATCATAGGTATACACATACTAGACATACACCAATAGTATACATATATATTATAGTAACCATAGTCATCAAATTTTAGATAGTATTACCTACTCTGAGAATAAAATCAGGGTAGGAATATACAAAAGACTTTAGCTGCATTGGTGAAGCTTTAAGCTGGGTGGTACATACATGGACACGACTGAGCGACTGAGCATGCACATAAGAGGTGAGAGGAGGATGAATAATGAGGCCAGTTTTTGACAGAGTGATATTGAAATGTCCTCAAAATGATATTTTCAAGAAGCAGTCAAAGCCACAGTCTGAAACTGAGGAATGAGAACTGAGTTAAGGATTAAATGGGAAGCCATCAACAAATAACTGATGATTGAAAACCACAGACTTCAACAAAATTCTAGAGAAAAAGTGGGGTGAAAGCCCAGAAGAGAGTTTAAAACTTTTTTTAAGATTTTTTTTTACATGTTCTGTTTTTAAAGTCTGTATTAAATTTGTTACAATATTGTTTCTGTTTTATGTTTTGCTTTTTTTGGCTGCAAGGGATCTTAGTTCCCCAATCAGGCCTCAAACATGTACCCCATGCATTGGAAAGCAAAGTCTTAACCCAAGGACCACCAGGGAAGTCCTCAAAAGAGATTTTAGAAGGGAACCTTGGGACAGAAGGGAAGAAGTCACAAAGGAGACAGAAAGAGCAACCCAAGAAGTAGGAGGAAAAGCATAAGGGCATATCCTGGTAGCTAAGAAAAAGGAGTGTCAAGAAGATGAGCATGCTCAACAGTTCCAAATTCTGATGCAAACTTAGGGAAGATAAAGACTAAAAGGAGTTGGCAGCCAAGAAGTTCTTGGTGACTATTACAAGCGCCATTTCCCAGAAAGGTGAGGAGGAAATCAAACTGGGATAAATTGAAAACTGGCTGAAAGGGAAGTAGCGATACCAACTGTGAACTTCTTTTTCAGGAAAATTGTCTCTAAAGGGAAGTACAGAGATAGAGGAGAAGCAGGAGGGACATAGGTTAAGAAAGGATTATTGTTTTGTCTGTATTTTTTCAAGCTGAGATACACAAAAGCATATATGTATAAATGTATGATCATGAAATTTAAAATATGATAAAGAAAAAACAAATGTATGAATATATTATTATACAATATATACAGACCTATTCAGAAGAAAACACAGCAAGATTCTCATTAAGATAACCACCTAGTTACAAACGGAAGTCACTGTTAACCTTCAGAAACTGGTGAAATGAAGCATAAAACTGGACACATTTTTTTATTCTTATTGTTATTTTATTTACTTATCTATTTATTTATTTTGGCATGTGGGATCTTAGTTCCCCAACCAGGGATCAAACCCACACCCTCTGCACTGGAAGCATGGAGTCTTAACCACTGGACCACAAGGGAAGTCCCAACTGGCCAAATTGTAAACCATGAAGCAGCACATTATAGCAGAAAGACAAATGAATGTTAACTGACTGCTATTAGAAAAAAGACTCTACCCAGTTTCCTCTTCAGCCTCCATCCAATAGTGCAAAAACACTCTTTGGCATTAAATGAAAGAATAATTTTGAGTGTAAATAGATAAAAGAAAATGAAGCTACTATTCACTGGCTTTTTAGGTCTATATGCTATACATTTTCATGAAAAGCAACCATTACTGAATACTTACCAGCTTTGGAATTTTCAGGATGCTTGTCAGGGTGACATTCCAGGGCCCTGACCTTAAATTCTGAGAGGATTTGTTCAACCTAAAACAGAAATTAATGTTTAAAATGAGGAATCCAACTTGAATGGCATAAAGGGAAAAGTAGGGTGTCAGTCCTTCCCAAAAAAGCCACCATGAACACCCACCTTTTTATTTTCATTCCTATTTGTATTTTGACTTTTTACTCTAAGAAATTATTTTCTCAATCACAAAATTCAGAAAGTATCCAAAAAACATTCCTATTCAAATAGTAGTATGTAATGACAATTGAACTTGCTACTGTATTTAGATGATGGCCCAAGACACCTATGAGTTCAGTATATTTAAACATTAAAAGTCATCATATAGGTTTATCCTAACAATATATAAAAGGTGTGTTTACACATCTGAGTTCTTCAAAGGCTGTTTAGCCACCTCTGTTATTCAAGATGATTGTCCAGTTTATAAATAACCCATTATAAAGTTCTCTCTTCTTCTTTTGTCCTTTTCTATTAAGAATTTCACACACACACAAAAAGAATTTCACAGTTGGGGATGGAGGGGTTAAATAAATGTAGTCAAAAGATACAAATTTCCAGTTAAATAAGTATTAGTGATATAATGTAAAAAATGATACATATAATTAACACTATTATATGTAGTATATGAAGGGTGTTAAAAGAGTAAATCCTAAGAGTTCTCATCACAAGGAAAAAATTTCTATTTCTTAATTTGGTATTTATATAGATGATGGATGTTCAGTAAATTTGTGGCAATCTGCACTTCAAACTTACAGTACTGTATGTCAATTATATCTCCATAAAGTTGGAAAGAAAAAATTTTTTTCACAATTCAGGAAAAAAAAGGATAAACTTGATCATTTTGTTACCAGTAAACAGTTTGGTTAGAGATTTTGATTGAAAAAACAGACTTGTGCCCAAACTAAAATGAGGTTTGAGGGCCATCTATGATTTTATTGGATTTCACTCACCCATCTAATCCTTATTATCATGAATTATCAAGACTTGGCTTTATTAATTGTAATGTCAACAGCATAATATAAAAGTGGTTATATGGCCCTTAGTATCTGACTTTTTGTTGTTGTTCAGTTGCTAAGTCATGTCCGACTATCTGATTGCTTTGTTTTAAATCCCAGTTCTGCCCTGTCAGTGTAGGCAAGTTATATAATTTCCATGTGCCTAGATTTCCTCATCTTTACATTTCGTGAATAATGTAACTCCAGCACTTAACACAAAGCCTGATCAGAGTAAGAACTTAATAGCTATTAATTAAACATTAGTGGTTAAGTTCCTTGAACTCATTTAACTTGTTACTGGGGAAAAAGCTGAGTTTTTTGTTAACTAGGCAGTTGGAATTCAAATCCAATCATTCTTTTAGTGTTTTGGCTGGCTACCCAGCTTGTGGGAGCTTAGTTCCTCAACCAGGGATCAAACCACGGCCCTCAGTGAAAGTGAGGAGTCCTAACCACTGAACTGCCAGGGAAATCCCCAAATCCCATCATCTTAACCACTCTTTCACATGGGCCAGCTCAGGCTTAGGACCTGTTAGCAAGTTCCACATTTACTATGTACGAATTCATGAAAGCAAATTACCTTGTTTGAGAATTAAATTCTCAAGCAGTTCAGTTCAATATTGTCATAAGAATCATGGGAGAAATATTTTTATCAGCTCCATAGCATCCTTAATCAACTCTCATAAAAAGAATCTTCACTTTTACAATCAAAGACAGTGTTAGATATGAGTATGTTTAAAGCCCAGATTGATATCTCTGTTCTCTTCCATGTTAAGTATGTCCTGGGAGACCCTTAGAATAACAGGAAGAGATAGATTTCCTAGTAAGAGCTATAGTTATGTTTCCTCTTGCTGGATGCTCCCTATACCTGTCACCATAACCTGCTAATAGAGCAAAGAAAATTGAGATTGGGACTTGTTTTTAAATTTTTAAATATTAAATATTTTAAAGAATCTAATAGTCAGCATTTTTTCATTAACAAGTAATTTACAAGTACTCACAAACTCTCTTTGAAAAGATTTCCATCAATACAGAATATTTTTTAAAAAACCTTTATTCCTGGACTTTCCTGGTGGTGCAATGGATAAGCATCTGCCTGCCAATTCGATACCTGATTGGAGAAGATTCCACATGCCTTAGACCAACCAAACCGGTGTACCACAGCTACCGAACCCACGCCCGAGGGCCTGCGAGCCACAACTACCGAGCCTGTGTGCCACACACTGAGGCCCACACGCCGAGCGCCTGTGCTCCTCGGCAGGACCAGCCCCAGTGATGAGAAGTCCCTGAACCACAGCAAAGAGCAGACCCCGCTCACCGCAGCTGGAGAAAGACCCCAACAAGCAACGAAGATCCAGTGCAGCCTAACATAACGTAATACAATTTGTAAAAAAACTTTTACTCCTTTTTCCCTAAGATGACAGAATCCTTCAAGACACATTTTCATACACATCACATACTTATGTACATGTCTTGGGGAAATTAATAGCACAAATAGATAAAAACTATACCTATATATCAAAAGCAGAGAGTTTGGAGGTTTTGTTGTTGTTTATTTCATTCCTATCCAATGTTTAAAAATTAAGAATTGTGCATATCAGTCTAGCATTACTTTTCATATTTTACTACCACAAAATTTATCCCAGATCTCCTGTGTAGGGCTGGTTCTGGGAAAACTAACCAATAAAGTGGCTTAGTTTGTCTTGGGCCCATTCTATTTATCTCCTGGCATCACCACCTCATGTTCCTGGTGCCAAGTGCAGCTCATAGACAACTGAGGCCCTTAATATCAAAGTCCACTGAATTGTGCGTTTCTGACACAGTGTCCAATGGTCTGGAAAGCTGTCTATTCTACTAGCCAATAAATCTACAATAAATATCAACTTTACTCATAATCAAAAAGTCAAAACATCCATGGATTATTATAACCAGTGTCACTGAGGGTACAGGAAATGAACTCACCTGTGCTTTGCTGGTAAGAATTTAAATGTTCTTTTAACATTTTTAGCAAATTTTAGCAAATTTTCTGTAAATCAATTGAGATATACATATATAAAGCTATGATAAACCTAGACAGGATATTAAAAAGCAGAGACATCACTTTGCTGACAAAGGTCCATATACTCAAAGCTATGATTTTTCCAGCAGTCATGTACAGATGTGACAGTTGGACCATAAAGAAAGCTGAGCACCAAAGAATGGATGCTTTCAAATTATGGTCCTAGAGAAGATTCTTGAGAGTCCCTTGGACAGCAAGGAGATCAAACCAGTCAATCCTAAAGGAAATCAACCCTGAATATTCATTGGAAGACTGATGCTAAAGCTCCAATACTTTGGCCTCCTGATGCGAAGAGCCAACTCACTGGAAAAGACCCTGATGCTGGGAAAGATTGAAGGCAAAAGGAGAAGGAGGCGGCAAAGGATGAGGTGCTTAGTTAGCATCATTTTCTCAACAGACATGAGTCTGAGCAAACTCCAGGAAACAGTGAAGGACAGAGGAGCTTGGCGTGCTATAGCCCATGGGGTCACAGAGAGTCAGACATGACTTAGTGACTGAACAACAACAACAAAATATATAAATCCTTTAGTTTTTTTCATACTTTTCAATCCAACCATTTCAATTCTAGGAATTTGGCTAAGAGGATAATTGAAGGTAGGGAATGGATTTAGTTATAGGAAGGTTCAATGAATAAAAAGTTATACATCTTACACAAAAACTGGTGTGCCTAGTAATAGGATATTTGTTGAAGTTAATTGTAATAGGGCTATAGGGTGGCATATTTTGCAGTCATTAAAAAAATCTTCTTGTATTAGATTTTTAATAATCTGAGAATTTTTATATAAAACATTCTATGAGAAAAAGGTAAGCTACAAAGCATTGTGTGAGGTATAAAATCTTAATGTTTTACTCAAAAGGAATTATGTAACATATATGTATATGTGTGTATATGTAAAATAATGAGGAAATTCTCTAGCAGTCCAGTGATTAGGCCTCCATGCTTTCACTGCCATGGGCCTGGGTTCAGTCCCTGCTTGGGGAACTAGGATTCTTTAAGCTACACCAAATAAATAAAACAATTATAAATAATAGCCAAGATTTATTGAGACCTATTGTGTGCCAGGCACTGTTCTAAGTACTTTAAATATAGCATGTCTTTCAATTCCCACAGCAACTCTATGAGGTGGGTACTATTATTATTCCCATTTTGCAGATTAGGGAAACAAAACATAGGAGAGTAACTTTCCCAGTCGCAGAGCTAGTAAGTTGCAGAGCCAGGATTTCACCTCAGGCAGTCTGACTCCAGACACATATAAAGATAAACGTATAAATATGTATACATACATACATGCACTTATTTACACAAAATTATACATATATACATGCATGAGATGGCATGCATATATCATCGTCCCCAACATTAAGTGTTTGGGTTGGCATTTTTCCCTGTGCTCTCTTTATATTCCTCATTTCCTTATTGAACATATATAATTTTAGAAATTAAATTTTAAAACTTAAAAGCTTATCTTTTACATATCCTAATAGCACAGTATTTTGCTCTGTGCCAGGAAATACTCATGTGCAATAGGGACTAATTTGATTCCCACTTGAAGGGATCTTCTCCAGCTTTCCCCTGGCCATGCAAATGCCCTCTGTGTCTCCCTCCATGCATCTAAATGTTGATGCAGAATCATTTCACACCCCATCTATTCTCCGAAGTCTTTTCAGACATTCTTTCCTTAAACTTTGGTAAATGTTTCTGAACAGGGAGTATTTGTTTTCCGCTCAACAGCATGGAAATCCTTCCATGGCCTTACATGTGTCATTTATTAATTTCTAACACAAGCTTTAAAGTGTAAGAACTGTATACTAAGCAAAAGAATTATGTGTGTGTCTCAGTTGTTTTAAGTAGTGTCATAATATCAAGTTGCTTTGAAATTATAGCTGCTAAGTTGCTTTTGGATAGAAATAGTTCTGGTTAATTTTTTAGAGTATCAAACCAAGGAATATTTGAAGTAAAGAAAATCCAGGCAATGCAAATCAAGTAAAGAAAATGTCACAATAATAGTTTAAAAAAGCATTAAGATGTTTGTAAATGAGAAGGATGCATATAAAAAGAGGAGAAAGATAATGTATAAAAGGAATTGATAAAATTGTGACAGGTCATTGTATTTTAGGTAAGTGCCTGTTATCTACACATGCTATGCCAATGACAGAATTAGTAAAATATATCCAGAAGAAGAAATGTCAAGACCATGCTCTTATTCACCTATTTTTTACATATTCTCCTTTTAATATATGCCACAGTATACACAGAGAAGTATGATTATAACTGGTCATGACAAAATGAAACTGTTATAAACATTATAAATAAACAATGGGATCATTTTTTTAGTCTATTCAAAACTAATCTTTCTTTGTAAACTGAAAAGACAATAACATAACTACAAAAGCCTGACTAAAGAGATTTACTTAGGGGATATTACAACCTTTACTTTATAACCTAGCATGACAATATTTTTAAAAAATCCAAAGTGTGAAACTTTCCAAATTAAAGTATGTTCCTCTGATTTAAACAGTTCCTTCAAAAATTATTCAGCAAGAGTATACTTCAAAGTATGAATAACACATGATAAGCTTTTTCAATTAATATAAGTAAACCACCCCTAAAGAAAACAAAAGTAACATATTACCCTAAAGAGGAAATATGTAATTAAGAGAATATTATAACCTCTTTTGTGTGTGGTTGTTTAACTACAAGGTACCTAAACTAACTTCCTCAGGGTGATGAAGATAGAGATTTTAATCTTTGTGTCCAATACTGCATTCTGTTTGCCAAACAAAACTAAGTACATTTTATTACTTAACTCCAGCCTTATAAAACAAAGATAAGTAGAAAACTAATTTGCTTTAAAGCATTTAATATTAATAGCTACATTTTAGTAATAAAATAAATATTTTAATATTTATATAAATATAAAACAATGTGAATATATTTAATAATGTAATAAAATGTATTCCATACTCATCTAAACAATATTTAAAATGCTAAAAAAACTGTAAATGAAATGTTTAACAATAAGAGAATAATCAGTTTGGGTACAATAGTAAAATAAAATATTAAGCAATCATTAACCCATGTATGAAGAACCTTTAGTAGCATGGAGAAATCCTTATTATAATGTTAATGGGTAAAAAGTAAACATGTTCTTCAAAAATACATACATAGGAAAGAGTCTGGAGACTAATTTGCCAAACATTAAGAATGTTACCTTTGGGAGGTAAAATTATAAATGAACTTTCCATAATGTGAAAAACTTTTATGACCTTATAATTATCCATAGGGACCTTTAAAACATTGTTCCATTATAGATCAAATGAACAGTTACAGAGTTGTCACATATTTTGTTTCAGAAGCCACAGTTTAAAGAAGTAATTCCTCTTACACAATTTGAATTATTAACACAAAAGGATGTTTCTTGGTTTAAATAATTTAACTGCTCATGTAAGACTACATATTTTAATGAAACATTTTAAAATCATTACTAGAAAATTAAATTTCATCTCAATTACAGTGTAAATTACCATAATAAAGATATAGCTTATGTATATACTATGAAACACTGCCAATAGCAATTACAATAAAATTTCAAATATATATTTTTAGTATATTTGAAAAAGAGTCTATGACCATGTGTTAGAATACACATATTCAATCAGAAAAGTCCAGAAAATTGAAAGAGGACACTATTCAAGTAAAGACCCAACACTCTATTTTAAGTCCTTAACTTTCTCTGAGCCAAAAGAGCTTTAAAATAGTACATGATGAGATTTTTAGGCAATGTGACTAAAAGTTCAAAATTTTAAAACCTTAAATAAAACTTGAAATACTGTTGTGAAAAAGAACAGCATTATTCATTGCTTACCGAAGACAGTTCATCACATCCCAGTAACGTGTAGTAATCTTCAGTATCTTCTGACTTGTAATTCAGTATCGCATCCATTGAGATGACTAAACCAGTTTTTCTTCCCTTTGAAACAAGAGGCACAATGAACTGAGAATTAACAGGAAACGCCTTTTGAGATCTGGTTTACAGCAGCGCATTCGAAAAGGCAGTTAACTAGATTTAAGGCTGGCCACAGTCAGCACACCAGCTGTCATCCGAGACCTTTGTAAACTCTAGCTTTCATTGGCTGTTTATACAAGAGAAAAGAATAGCCCACGTGCGGAACTGTTGCAGTGCTGGCTGGGATCTGTAGTTTGAGTTTATATAAGTGATGCAAATGAACAATTCCTTTTAGAAGTTGATAAACACTATCCATTTTTACATACTCCTCAAATTGGCCATTTTTTCACCTCTGATACATTTTCTTCTTAAGGGATAGAAAAAGATTTGAAGCATTAGGATAAAATCTTAGTGTTTGTTAAATATGAGTAGTGAACACTTTTCTGAGTGTTAAGACTATTTCATAATTTTTAAAACAGTTTAAGA
Organism: Odocoileus virginianus; assembly: GCF_023699985.2. Classification (NCBI taxonomy): domain Eukaryota; kingdom Metazoa; phylum Chordata; class Mammalia; order Artiodactyla; family Cervidae; genus Odocoileus; species Odocoileus virginianus. The sequence goes on from NC_069680.1 coordinate 58,065,325, forward strand.
GTAGACAGGCTTCCATGGTGACTCAGACAGTAAAGAATCTGCCTGCAATGCAGGGGACCAGGGTTCAATTCCTGGGCCAGGAAGACCCCCTGGAGAAGGAAATGGCAATCCATTCCAGTATTCTTGCCTGGAAAATCCCAAGGACAGAGGAGCCTGGAGGGCTACAGTCCATGGGGTCACAAAGAATCAGACACGACTGAGCAACTAACACACACAAGAGTAGAAAGAAATAGACTAAGAGATCATTTGATAATTCATTTGATCATCTATTCATTCAACAAATATTTACTGAGGACCTATTTTGTGCTTAGCACAATTGTAGAAAAAGATGTGGTCAACAGTTCTTAGGGAGCACAGTGTAATGGAGGGAGGCAGACAAGACACATGCAAACAAACAGGATTATTTAAAACAGTGACTTCTGGGACTTCCCTGGCAGTCCAGTGGTTAAGACTGCACTTCCAATGCAGAAGAGAGTTTGATCCCTGCTCCAGAAACTAAGATCCCACATACTGCATGGTGGAGCCAAAAAAAAAGAATGTGTACAAAGATACAGCAATAATTATAGTTCTCATTACCAATTAACAATAATGAAAGTTTTGTAGAAAAATTAACTGTCCAACAGTCATTTAAATAATGATCCACACACAGTAGTATATCATGTAGTCATTTTAAAGATGTAGAAACATATTTAATATCTGAGAAATGTTCACACATTGTTAGGTGAAAAAAAGGTAACAAGCAATACATATTATGTAAACATTCACTGAGCAGAGACTTGTGCACATTACTGGGCATAAGTTATATCTCAGTTTAAAAAGGAAAAAATACAAAATTTAAGTTTTAGAAGTATGGTATTATTCCTGTCTTATAAATATACAGCTCTTCCTCAATTTAGCACGGGGTTTTGACACCATAAACTCATCCTAAATCAAAAATGCATTTAACCCAACTATCCTACTGAATATCATAACTTAGCCTAGCCTACCTTAAATGTGCTCAAAACACTTACATTAGCCTACAAGTGGGAAACAGCATCTAACACAAGCCTGTTTAATAATGAAGTGTTGAATATTTCATATAACTTATTAAATACCTGAGTATCATACCACATGTCCCTGGCCCAGGAAAAGATCCAAATTCAGAATTCAGAGTACCATTTTTACTGGACTCATATTTCTTTTGCCCTATCATAAAATTGAAAAATCCTAAATTGAACTGTTGCATATTAGGGACTATCTGTATATGGTATGTATATTTATGAAATTGCAAAACCATATACACCAGGTATAGGACTCACAGGTGATTTATTTTTCCTCATCTACGGTTTCTAGGATAAACATATATTATTCTAGTAATAAGAACAAAGCAACAAAAAATAAGTCAGTAAAAACTGCAAAATGCCAAATATCACATAGCTATTATTTACTGACTTAGAAAGGGTGAGAGTTCAGAGGGCCTTATTCAAGATTTGTTTTTCAGCTGGTTCGGTTCGTTGCATGCTCTACTGCATGTTGTAAGCCAATTTATTCACTCTTCAAGACGGCCTCCTTGGTGGCTCAATGAAGCTGCCTGCCAATGCAGGAGACCCAGGTTTGATCCCCGGGTCAGGAAGTTTCCCTGGAGAAAGAAATGGCAACTCACTCTAGTATTCTTGCCTGGAAGCCCCATGGACAGAGGAGCCTGGCGGGCTACAGTCCATGGGGTTGCAAAGAGTCAGACACGACTAGCAACTAAAACAACAAGAACAATTCACCCTTCGAAGCACCCTACACTGTACAGCAGTTGGACAAAGAAGGAAGTTAATCCAGCCATCAAAGAACTCCCCCGTCACGTGTGTCTTGCTCACTGTAGGTCAACTGCTGTCTCAAGTGATCCTTTCCTTACAGGAGTCACAGTGCAATGAAGACATTGCTGAACCCTGCTCCTCACCCCTTGAATAGAACTATGCTCTAATTACAACACCTTTCATATCAGAAAATTAATTTGGTTGAGAATGCCAGATTAACTCAAACTAAGCTTTAGCATGTTACCTGTGATGTAAAAGCCACTCAGTCATGTCCGACTCTTTGAGACCCCATGGACTATACAATCCATGCAATTCTCCAGACCAGAATACTGGAGTGGGTAGCCTTTCCCTTCTCCAGGGGATCTTCCCAACCCAGGGATCGAACCCAGGTCTCCCACATTGCAGGTGGATTCTTTACCAGCTGAGCCACATGGGAAGCCCAGCATAATATGTAATCAAATGCTAAACTGTGAGGTTTAGAGGGAAAATGTAAAAGAAATCCATAGAAGCATTTACGGAATAAATGAAGAGAAGGAGGAAGGGACAAAATGCATAAGCTGTTGTATGAAAAATATTCAGAGAAAAGTGAAGAAAACAACTTTACAGCAGAGTCTGTTAAGGAGAATAACATTTGAGACCAGTACTGAAGATGAGGGCCAGAACGTGGAGAGCCCTGAGGATCAGGCAGGGGACACTGAACAAGTGTGAAGGCAACAGCGAACTGCTGTAGCTTCTTAAGCATGTGCCATGTTAAAAGTGAAGGTTTAAGGTTAATCTCCAGGGGATCTTTTCGACCCAGGGACTGAACCCATGACTTCTGCTCAGCAGGCAGATTCTTTACCACTGAGCCACTTGGGAAGCCCTTACTGGGCACTACACGCGCATACAACAGAACTTTAAAGCTATAAAAGGGTAGGCATGAAAGGTACGTGTCCCTCCCTCCTTGGGTCTCCCAGCCACCAGCTTTATTCCCTGGAGGTGACCAAGATAACCACTGCCAACTGTCTCTTTTTTGCATTCATTATATGTATTTACACATATATATGTGTATATATGTGTGTGTGTGTGTGTGTGTATGTATGTGTGTATTTATTTATTTTTTTAATCTCAGTTCCTTAGTGTCAGACACTTCAAATCTTCAGTTCTAATAAAAAATACTGCACTGAATACTCTTGTTCTTAGTTTCTTTCACTCATGTTGGCACATCTTTTAGAAAAGAAAGCTAACATATGTAAGTCAGTAGGGATTTACTGAGAGCCTACTGGCTATATAGTTACACAGTATCTGTAGGTTTTGCTTTTTTTTTTTTTTAAGAATTCTGATAATTTCTTTTACTCTCCCTACATCCTATAACTGAGTTTTACCAAAATTTTTATTTCAGGTAAACATAATGTATGTGGCAGAATAAAATCAACTAAAGGTTTTCATTCCTTTCTTTAATAACCTAAAATTAAGCAGTTCTACAAATAGAATACACCTGCTCATATTGTGTTATTTATCATATTATTTACTAAACTGCGGCCTACATGTTTGACACCCTGGCTCTGAATGGTTCCCTCCTCAGTGCCCTCAACTCACAGCACCCCTCAGGATAAAGGTAAGGACTGAAAAGAAAGAGTTCATAATTCAATAAGTACCCAGCTGAAGGTGTTCTTTATGTTGTGAGGTTACAGTTTTACATGGCATTACTGGTTATTTTCCTCATTTGGATATTTCCACATTTATTTTCACTGTCAGAGTTCAGTAAAAAGCTCCCTCCCATCTTATTTTAAGCCTCTGAAGTTTTGTTATTTTTATCAATAGTAGTACTGAATGACTTGGTTACAAGATCATATCTCAAAAATAAAAATATTGATTGTAACAACTTTGCATGGCAATAGATGGTAACTAGACTTACTGGCAGAGAAGGCAATGGCACCCCGCTCCAGTACTCTTGCCTGGAAAATCCCATGGCCGGAGGAGCCTGGTAGGCTGCAGTCCATGGGGTCTCGAAGAGTCGGTCACAGCTGAGACTTCACTTTCACTTTTCACGTTCATGCATTGGAGAAGGAAATGGCAACCCCCTCTGGTGTTCTTGCCTGGAGAATCCCAGGGACGGGGGAGCCTGGTGGGCTGCCATCTATGGGGTCGCACAGAGTCGGACACGACTGACGCGACGCAGCAGCAGCAGACTTACTGTGGTGATTATATAAAAATATCAAATCTTGGGAGTTCCCTGCTGGCCTATCGGTTAGAATTCGGTGCTCTCACTGCCTGGCCCAGGTTCAGTCCTGATTGGGGAACTGAGATGCCACAAACCACACAGTATGGTAAAGAAAAAAAGTCAAATCACTGTTGCACACTTGAAACAAATATATTACTGCATGTCACAAATAACTTAGCTGTATATATTTAAATATATATTAGTAAAATAACTTAGCTGTATATATTTAAATATATATTAGTATATTGATATGTGTTCTTATTTGCTTCAGTCGTATCCAACTCTTGGTGACCCCGTGGACTGTAGCCCACCAGGCTCCTTTGTCCATGAGATTCCCCAGGCAAGAACACTGGAGTGGGTTGCTATACCCTCCTCCAGAGAATCTTCCTGACCAAGGGATCAAACCCTCATCTCTTATGTCTCCTGCATTGGCAGACAGGTTCTTTACCACTATCGCCACCTATATATTTTTACATAAAATGTTGAGTTTGATAAGTCTTGATGAAAATGAATACAGTGTGATTTTATGATCAGAGAAAAAGAAAATCTTAAAAGGAAGTGCCCAAGCATACATCCTCATGTTTTTCTTGTTATAAAAACGGGCTTCCCTGGGGGCTCAGTGGGCCGATGCAGGAGACACCGGTTTGGCCTGTGGTCTGGGAAGTGCCCATGTGCCACGGAGCACTTAGCCCACGAACCACAACAATCGAGCCTGTGCCCTGGAGCCCGAGAGTCGCAACTACTGAGCCCGCATGCTCAGGACATGGTATTCTAAGGTTTCAACAGAAAAGTGGAAAACTTGCCTCCTATCTCCCTCTGCCTAGAGGCAAATACAGCAAAACATTTAGCTATTTCTTCTTGTATTTTTCACCATGTTTTTAAACGATGTTTATACTTCAGCATTTCTTTTAAGTTTAACATATTGCACCACTGTATCCACACTAAGATCAAACAATAGCAAAATGACAAGAATACATTATCCAGGCCTGAATAAAAGCCTAAGTCTAAGTTTCACCAGTGAGACAATCCACCCCCCGCCAAAAGATGACTTCAGGGTCATACTTGTATATGTTACATGTGAATGTAGTATATATGGTGGTGGTGGCGGCTTAGTCACTCAGTTGTGTCCGAGTCTTTAGACCCCATGAACTGTAGCCCCCCCAGCCTCCTCCGTCCATGGGATTTCCCAGGCAACAGTACTATAGTGGGTTGCCATTTCCTTCTCCAATATAGTGTATGTATTATATATAAAATAGACAAATGCTTACATGTAATACTTAACTTTCATTATTTAGCTATATATAAAATGATCCAATGATCTATAATATTCAGCTTTTTAAATTTACTTAAGCCTATATATTTAAAATACTATATTTTGAAAGACTATATTAATTTAAGAAGAGTGCTATTCTTCCACTGTATGAGAAACTCTGTAAGGTTACAAATATAAGGTATCTACATTTTCTTCTAAAGGATGATTTGGGGGAAAAGTTGGCTTTATATTTGAACATACACAACCCTCTCTCAATTAGGGAATTCTACTTCAATCATTCACAATTTTAAAAATCATTTTCATACTTTTTTATTTTTTAAGTTGTATAATGATTAGATGTCTTTATTACTTTAATAAATATTAAATAAATAATACTTTATATAAATATAGTATAAACACATAAATAATAACAACCTTTTGGGGGTATTGTTTGAAAAAGCAATAATATAAGGTAAGCATGTATTTGGAGAAAAGCAGAGTACCACTTATTTATTTCTACTCTTTTCCCCAAAACTAACCTTTAAACTTGCTGCAGCATCTTATGGTAGGGTATATTTTTAATGGTCACTGGGTTTTTCTCTCTAATGATAAAAGTACTAAAAATCACGTTGGAGCCATTAGCTAGTATTTTGAAAAAATGATGAAGCTAGACCCGTTCCTCCTTAAACGAAAGTAGGTTACAGATAACCAAATAACCCAGAAGCCATAGGATAAAATTAATAAACATGACTGTACAAAATTTACACAGATGTGTAGTGGCAAAAAATACAAAAGCAAAATCAGAAAGTAGGTAAATAATGTACAAGGAAAAAAATTTCACAATTCCCATAACAGACAAAAGGCTGAATTCCCCAGTTTACAAAAAGTACAAAAAAAAAAAAAATCAGTAAGAAAAAGATTAACAACCCAGTAGAAAACTGGATTAAGGATATGATTACTTTCAGAAATATAAATAGCCATTAAATGTATCAAGAAAAGTGCAGCCTCATTCATAATTATGAAACCGCTAATCACTCAAAGGAAGATATATTGTTTACTTCTCAGAGAGGCAAAATTTCTAAAGTTGATAATACCCAAAGCTAGAATAGAAGGGAGGAAGCAAACACCTTCATACATCGCTGGGTACTACTATAAATTGGTGTATGTGTGCTCAGTTGTGTCTGACTTTGCAACCCTATGGACTGTAGCCCACCAGGCATCTCTGTCCCTGGGATTTTCCAGGCAAGAATATTATAGTGGCTTACCATGCCCTCCTCCAGAGAATCTTCCCGACCCAGAGATCGAACTTGTGTCTACTGCATTGTCAGGTGAATTCTTTACCACTGAGCCACCTGGGAATTCCAGTATAAACTGGTACAGTTTAGCAATTTGTTGATATTTGTAAACTTTTATAAAGCATGTATCTCCTTGGTTGGATAATTTTTCTCTACAAATTTACCCTGTGGATTTACACCAAAATATGTTCAGGCAGTCATTGCAAAATTGTTTGCAACAGAAAAAAGCTGGAAACAATCAAAATGTCCCTCAATGGGATGGTGAAGAAGACATCAATGGATGAATAAATTATGGTATTTCTGTTATCAACCACCAAAAAAATAGTAAGATAGCTCTTTTTGTGCAGTATGGAAAGATCTCTAAGATGAATTATCAAACGAAAAATAAAGTTTAAGAAGAGTATGATGTCATTACCTCTTTTGCATACTCTTTCATAATTCATATATTTGTTGACAAAAAAAAAAAAAACCCTGTATAAGTGGACCCCTGCATTTCAAAGCCTGTTTTGTCCAAGGGTCAACTACATGTACATTTGCACCTGATTTTTTTCTTTAAAAATCGAATATACGGATTCCTTTTAAGGGAGGGAGCTGAGCAGGTACAGAAAGCCTTTAATTTCAGTTTACATCTTTTTACATCACCTTTAGTGTGAAGTTAATATAGACACCCTACCACTTGTTTTCTGTATGCTTTTTATTCTATTTAATAACTTGTATGTATTTACTTACTGGCCCGGCTTTAGAGATCTTAGTCCCCAAACCAGGAATGGAACCCAGGCCGCCTACAGTGGAAGCAGGGAGCCCCACCCACTGCACCCGCAGGGAATTCCCTTGGGATGCTTTTTAAAAAGAACAAATACAATTCAATTTACACGTGTTGGTTAAAAAGAAAGAAAAAAATTTAACTTAAAAAAATACATAAACCAAATATAGAAATCACATAGAGCTTTTCAACTTAGCGAAAGCTTTTTCCATGTGGCACGTCAGAGGTCCAGCCTCGGAACCAGGAAAACCTCCCAGTCTTCTACGACCCAGGCGGCGACTACGGTCCCAGGACTACAGCTCCCACAAGACATCGCGGAAATTGGCGTATAAAGGAGCGACAAAGGAAAGCCCAGCTACTTCCGGTCTCCCTGAAATATCCCTCCGGAAATGCCTTTTTTTTTTTTTACAAGAGATTTCAAAGGCTTTTAAGTGAGAAAAAAAAAAAAAAAAGAGGCTCTAAGAGCTCAAACGGAAAGTCTAGAAAAGTTTCCAAGCCCCAGGAGCTCTGAGCGAGAACAGAAATTAGGCAGCCCATAGAAGTTAGGTGAGCTCCACGCGGACAGCTCTCAGAGTCGTTCTTAGACTAGCAGCTCTCTTAGCAGCTACTCCCTTTTCCTTCCAGTCTCGCTCCAAGTTATGCTATGCAGAACGAAATCGGTACCTTCCCCTTGCGGTCCTTCGGAACCCGAATTTCCAAGACGCCAAAGCCCAAGTTCCAGAAAGTGCCTGCAATCATTCGTTCTGATTTCCCACAACACGGGCCCCCGCTCCCTGCTCAAGCTGGGGTTTGGACATCAGCTGAGAGCTGTGATTAAAAACGGAATCTCATTTCTGATTTAGCTCCTACCTCTCAATGTCTTTTCTTCAGAATCTGCTGCAACGTTCCAGCGTAATACCCAGTGGAAAGAAAACAGAACCTGCCAAGACCTTAACCTCATTCTTTCAGGCCTGGCTGCCAGGGCAAAAGAACATTCTGAGACAGGATATGTTTTTAAAAAAAGAAAAAAGAAAAAGTCTTTCTGTTAAATCAGACATAAAATAGAATCTGTAAATGATTCGTTAAAGGCTGTTGAAACATTGCTTTGAATCTTCAGTCAAGTGCAAAGTGCAGTGACAAATGCTAGTAATCCCCTTGTTAATGTGTGCAGATATTGATAGTGGGGGACAGAGGATAAAAGGGAACTCTGCTTAATTTGGCTGTGAACCTAAAACTGCTCTTCAAAGTTATTTATTAATTTTAAAAATAAAATAACAGTAACGACAGAAAGAATAATCACCATTATTGAACTCCTGCTGTATGCCATGGATAAAGCTAGCCTTTGAACCATGCTGTGTCTGACTCCAAAGCTCTTTGTGAACATAATCCATAAAAGCACTGCATCAGATTGTTTGGCCAGCATTTCGGCATTTCAGAAAACGCACTTGACAAGGCTGTTAGGAAACCTGATTTCTAGTAGTTGAGCCACACTGCCTTGATTTGTGAAGGAGAATTCAAGACCAGAGCAATGATTCTCAAACTTAAAAGTGCACATGAATCACGTGGATTTGGTGAAGATGCGACTTCTGCTTCAGGATGTCAGGGAGAGGTCTGAGATTCTGCATTTCTGACACGCCCCCAGTTGAAGTCCCTGTTAATCCAGGAATAGCAAAGGACGGGATGACCTCTGAGATCCTTTTAAATTCTAACACTCAGCATGGATCATTCTTTTCCCCTCTAATCTTAGTACCTTTGCTCTTAAGGAAATATGGAAGGATATGTCAAAAAGGAGAATGACTGAAGTACAGATTCCTATCTGAAGCCAAAATATGAAAATTAAAAATAACTAGACTAGTGTCTCTGGAAAGATACACAAGAAACCCTTAAGAGTAGCTATCTTCAGGGGAGCAGACTTGATGATCCAAACACAGGAATGGAAGGTAAAGGTTATACTTTTCTAACTTTCATAATTTCATTGTGTGTGTGCTTTCTCTTTTTAAAAAATAATTAATTCATTTTTAATTATCATTGAAAAATGGTTAATATGTCTCTTGTTAGGCAGAAATCACCAGGTTTTTAGTTGAGGCCTCCTGTTATTATCACAGATTTCTTCGAAACAGAAATTCCTTGAACAGTCACTCAATTATGTTTGGGAAACAAGTACTTAAATATCTCCCTGACGTTTCAGCCTTCCCCCCTCTTCTCAAATAGAACTAGAGACAAGTATATTGGTAAAGTGAAAGTGTTAGTCTCTCACTTGTGTCCAACTCTTTGCGACCCCATGGACTATAGCCTGCCAGTCTCTATGTCCATGGAATGCTCCAGGCACGAATACTGTAGTGGTTAACCATTCCCTTCTCCAGGGGATCTTCCCCTGCATTGCAGGCAGATTCTTTACCATCTGAGCCACAAGGGAAGCCATATTACCAGTAGAGTAGTCAAATAAGATATAATGGCAGTTTTAGGAAAATAGTGACTTAAGGGCATGAAACTGGGCCTGATAACTCATGAGATAACTTCTGGCAGTAAGATCAAGATTATCTGGTCTTATGAGTTCTGATTCCCAGATACCAGACCAGTGACTCTCTCTAGTCTGGCTGCACATTAAAATCACTTGGTGGGGAAGTTCCTGGTGGTCCAGTGGTTAAGATTCTGGGCTTCCACTGCAGGGGGCCCGGTTCAATCCCATAAGCCATGTGACCTGGCCAAAAATAATCACTTGGTGAATATACATATATAACACACACATATTTATACACATATGTGTATATACATTTACATACACAACAGTGCCAAGACCCTCCTTTAGAGGATTTTAAATGGACTTCCTGGGGTTGAGGCATGGGTATTTTTTTAAGGCTATCACCAGAGATTAAAATGTGCATCAAAAAATAAATAAAATGTGCATCAAGGTATGACCTAGACCAAGGATGTCAATCTGATACCAGGATTATTCCAAGTACCAATGGAATAAAAACAAGAAACTTCTAATGAATACTTTCTGTATCCTCTTTAGTAAATTCAAAGAACCCATTGGCTCTGATAAATTCACAGTACAGTGTATGTTTGCCAAAAGTAACTGAAATCTAAATATAGAATAATACTCATGAACAGCTTCAAAGCTCAGCAAAAATCTTTTGAGTACTTGGCTGGTGCCTACCACTGTAAGAGATAGAAAATAAATCTGCTTTTGCAGTTTCTCACAAGGAACTTGCATTGCAATTAAGGAGACAAGATTGGACTTGTGACCCACTGATCAAATCAGTCCTGCCAAACCATGTTCTTAAAATGTTGTGAATTCATTGCCAACATTTTAAAATTGGGAGATTTTGCATAAAACTCCAGGATCCTATCTTCTCTTAAAAAATTGGAAGATCTGATGATTTGGGATTTACTTGCTTCCCTGGTAGCTCAACTAGTGAAGAACCCACCTGCAATGCAGAAGACCCCAGTTCGATTCCTGGATCAGGAGATCTGCTGGAGAAGGGATAGGCTACCCACCCCAGTATTCTTGGGCTTCCTTCATGGCTCAGACGGTAAAGAATCCACCTGCAATGCAGGAGACCTGGGTTCGATCTCTGGTTTAGGTAGATCCCCTGGAGAAGGGAAAAGCTACCCACTCCAGTATTCTAGCCTGGAGAATTCCGTGGACTGTATAGTCTGTGCTGTCACAAAGAGTCAGACACAGCTGAGAGACTTTCACTTCACTTACCATTCCCAATGGCAGCATTTTTCTGAAGCTGAGCTGGGAATAAATACCTCCTTTATGTGAGGCCCATGTTGCTGAGTTTGCCAGTCTCCAAACTCTCTGTTGCTTTCTGATACTAAAGCTAATAATCAGTTGCCAGGTGTTATCACATATTTTTATGATAAAGTTAAGAGGAAAGTGAAATATTTTTGATCCCCATTTTATCAAATGTAGAGCAACAAAAAAATAGAGCAAGAAGGCCCCATATTTCACATCCTGGTCCCTATACACATCTGAGTTTATGCCCCATGAGCTACACTGATTATATGTTCAGTATCCAAATAAAAAACTATATTTAAGTATATTCAAGTACTGGCTAAATGCTTTGGTCTTGAGTCAGACAGGGATTCAGTTCCAAGCTACCACTTAACCAGCCATACGTAGGCGTATGGCCCAATACCTCAGGTCTACCTTCTCCATCTGTACAAGGGAAGCAGTCATTGCACCACCTCCCAGGGTTGATTTGAGGGTTGAACAGGGTAACATTAATTAACATGGTATCTGGTACCCAGCGACAACTCCCTAAACATCAGTTATTTTTATCCTGGTTAAGAAATGCCAAGGGATGAGTTAAGGATGGGGCACAGAAGGGAGTGGCAACTCACTCTAGTACTCTTGTCTGGAAAATCCTGTGGACAGACAAGTTTGGCAGGCTATAGTCCATGGGGTCACAAAATCAGACACGACTAAGCAACTAACACACACAAAGTGAGTCGTTGGGGAAGCTTTGTAGAAGGATGAGCTGGCGAAGATGGGTGGAAGATATAGATTGTTCACATGGAGATAAGACAGAGCAGGATAGGCCTGAGCAGACTCAGAAGAAATGGTGATCAGGGCCTGATTATTTAAGCCACACCATTGTAAGACTGCCGCACTTAAGTGTTTTCCTCATGGTTTACTTTTGAACTCTAAAGACTACTGGTCCCTTGCTTTATGATATACAGTAGGTGACTGTAACAATCACTGTAGAGATTTTGAGATCTTTCCCACTCACCCTTTGGTAAGTATTTAAAGAATTCAAACGTCTGAGTGTTTCAGAGTTCCTTTAAAGATACGTTAGCTGAGAATGGAATGTTTGAGCTTTTACTCAGTCACCAGGACTGCCCCATGCTTGCCGCTAGAGGGACTAGAACCAAAGGAATCATCAAGCTTCTGGGTACAATTTTCACCTTTCTAGATTCTTACTCAATACTCTATTATTATTAACTTTTTTTCCCTTGAAACATATTTTTTTTTTTGCACTTTAAAATACTTTTAACAATGAAAATTCTCCTGTATTATTTCTTCTACTTTGTCCTGTGTAAAAAGGGGGAAATTAAAAAGCTGGAATACCACCTCCCCCTAAAAAAAATCCAGATCCTGCTGGGGTATAGAAAATTAAAGAGTCCTACTAACCATCATCCCCACAAAATAGCCACTTAATAATGTTAATAAGATTTTGTGTCTCTTTCCAGATGTTTTCAATTTGTATACAAACATATGTATTATTTTTTTATTTAAACCCATGATTTTTCCCGACTTGCACTTTGATTTCATGCCCTACCATGCTCTGCCTGCTGTACAGACAATATTCTAGATCTTCAAACTTGCCAACCTGCTCCAGCCTCAGGACCTTTGCACTCACTACATTATCTTCTTGAACCATTTACTTCTCCCAGGTTATCCTCACTCAGGGCTCAGTTCATATGTCATTTCCTCAGAGGGTCTTTGTGATACCCATCAAGTAACTATTCCCCAGCCCACATCACTCTCCATCACCATTAGGTTTACTCTCTGCTTCTATCACTGTTTGAAATTAACCTTGTTTATTTAGATATTTGCCTACTGTATTGTTGTTTAGTTACTCAGTCATTCTGACTCTTTGTGACCCGCATAGACCGTAGCCCACCAGCCTTCTCAGTTCATAGGATTTCCCAGGTAAGAATACTGGAGTGGATTGCCATTTCCTTCTCCGGGGGATCTTCCTGACCCAGGGATCAAACCTGTCTCCTGCATTGGCAGGTGGATTCTTCAGAATTGAGCCATTTGTGAGGCTCTGTGTACTACTAAAATGTAACCTCCATGATGGCAGGAATTTTGGCTGCCTGATGTACTTCCATATCACTAGTATCTAGAAATTAGGGACCTAAGTTAGGGACCTAAAAGTATTTGTTAGTTAAATAAATGAAAAGAGTGTTGTACATATTATTCTGTGACTTTTTGTCACTTAACGTATCTTGTACAAGTTGTAATTTACTTATTGTAGATAAGCCTTATTTTTATTTCAGTCATAGTCTTAATTTTTAATTCAATTTCTTTTAAGTTATATATTCAAAAACCTCAAAAGTAGAACAATGTAAAAAGGTATTCAGTGAAAAGTCTCACATCCACTTCTATCTACCATATACTTAGTCCCCAGTCAACCAGGTAAACATTTATATTAGTTTATTGTGTATCCTTCCTTATGTCAAACACACATACGTGTATTTTTTTATTCTTATTTTCTTCCCTTTTTTCATAAAACAAAAACATAATATATATGTATAAGTTTCTATACCTTTATTCTTCTTATGCTTCATGGTATTCATAATTTATATGGATCTATCATTTATTTTGCTCAGTTCTCTATTAATTGACTTTTGGTTGTTTCTGATTTTTATTATTGTAATTGATGTTTCAGTAATCATTTTTATACTTGATAACGGTACAGAGGAATAAATTTCTGGGAGTGGAATGACTAAATCAAAAGATATATATATATATATATATATATATATATATATATATATTAAATCATGAAAGATCTTACCAGATTTCCTTCCAAGAAGGTTGCCGCAATTTCTGCTCCCACCATAGTGTACAAGAGCACAGCTTCCCCACACCCTCCCCAAGTCCTAAATATTATAGACTTGAAAATATTTACAAATCTGATAGATGAAAAATGGTGGCTCACTATTGTTTTTAACTTTCTTTTCTCTAAGTATGAGTGAAGTTGAATATCTTTTCATATTTTTAAAATAGATTTATTGATATATACTTCACATTCTGTATAATTTACTCATTCAAAGTGTACAGTTGAATGTTTTTTAGTATACTCACAAGTATCAATGCAGTTGCACATAGGTGCAACCATCATCAAGGTCAATTTTAGCACATTTACATCACTTCAAAAAGAAGCCCATGTTCTATCATTGAAAAAGCAAGAGAGTTCCAGAAAAAACAAAACATCTACTTCAGCTTTATTGACTATGCAAAGCCTTTGACTATATGGATCACAAAAACCGTGGAAAATTCTTCAAGAGATGGGAATACCAGACTACCTGACCTGCCTCCTGAGAAATCTGTATGCAAGTCAGGAAGCAACAATTAGAACTAGACATGAACAACAGGCTGGTTCCAAATTGGGAAAGGAGTTCATCAAGGCTGTATACTGTCACCCTGCTTATAAACTTACATGCAGAGTATATCATGCAAAATGCCAGGCTGGATAAAGCACAAGCTGGAATCAAGATTGCCAGGAGAAATATCAATAACCTCAGATATGCAGATGACACCACCCTTATAGCAGAAAGCGAAGGAGAACTAAAGAGCCTCTTGATGAAAGTGAAAGAGGAGAGTGAAAAAGTTGGCTTAAAACTCAACATTCAGAAAACTAAGATCATGGCATCCAGTCCCATCACTTCATGGCAAACAGATGGGGAAACAGTGAGAGACTTTATTTTTCAGTTCAGTCAGTTCAGTTGAGACCAGTAGGTCAGTCATGTCCGACTCTTTGCAACACCATGGACTGCAGCATGCCAGGCTTCCCTGTCCATCACCCACTCCCGGAGCCTACTCAAACTCATGTCCTTCACACCAGTGATGCCATCCAACCACCTCATCCTCTGCCGTCCCCTTCTCTTCCTGCCCTGCCAGGAGCCAGCACACAAGATCCCACCCATGACAAGGTCATGAGGAGAAGGCCTGACAAGCAAGGCAGATCAGGACTTCAGGAATTTCAAAAAGCTGCCGCGGCACTCACCTTAAAGATGATCTCTGTTTTTCTGGTGCTTGCTGTATTAGACTACTCCCTAATTTCTGTGACACAGGTAGAAGGCCTTCCCTGATTTCTCTCCAAACAGAATCAATTTAGAACTTTAATCAACATGTCCCCTGGATGGCGGTATCCTATAAGATTATCCAGGATCAAAGGAGTGTTTCAACTTAGACCCCTTTGCTGGCATTCTAGCCTGCTTGGCAAATGCGTATTAATGTACATGACTGCTCACAACACCTTCCCTAATAGGCACAGAGCCCTTCGGGGGGTGAGGAAGCCCTATTAGAGAACACAAAAATATTATTTTAAAAATGGTTAGAATTGTTCATTTTAACCAGGAATGCTAAACAGGGGCTGCCTACCAGAGCTGCAGAGTCTTTGTGTTGTAAACCTTTTAGATAAATTCAACTAATAACTTCTGCAAAAGGACTAACCTTTGTGTTCATTAAAGTATAGATTACAGGAAAACAGCTTTGCATTCACCTAGGTCATAAAATGTCAATAGGCCCCGAGGCCAGAAGATAATGTATAAGACACAAAGAAGTTACTAGAAACACCCTGGTTTCCTGAGGGACAAGATGATGTAATGTTAAACTTTCTTCCCCTAAAAATGTAATAACTTAGCATATAAAAGCTAATGTAAAAAATAAAGGTTTGCCAGACTCTACTACACCCCTCCAGTCTGCTCTCTCTCTCTCTCTCTCTCTCTCTCTCTCTCTCTCTCCTTTTCTCGCCAACGCCGTTCATCCTGAGGGTACCCCTGGATCCTGCTGAGGCTGGGCCCCAGCACTGCCCTCAATCTTTCCCAGCATCAGGGTCTTTTCCAATGAGTCAGTTCTTCGCATCAGGTGGCCAAAGTACTGGAGTTTCAGCTTCAGCATCAGTCCTTCCAATGAATAGTCAGGACTGATTTCCTTTAGGATGGACAGGTTGGATTTCCTTGCAGTCCAAGGGACTCTCAAGAGTCTTCTCCAACACAACAGTTCAAAAGCATCAATTCTTTGGTGCTCAGCTTTCTTTATGGTTCAACTGTCACATCCATACATGACTACTGGAAACACCATAGTTTTGACTAGGTGGACTTTTGTTGGCAAATAATGTCTCTGCTTTTTAATATGTTGCCTAGGTTGGTCATATCTTTTCTTCCAAGGAGCAGGCATCTTTTAATTTCTTTCAATTTTCTTTGCACAGCCCCAGTTCTTTGTAATCTAACAAAATAACAGCTTGCTTTGACAAACAATATTTCTTCTTGTGATGATGAGCTTATTGTCAGGAAAAACAATTTGCCTCTCAAAATAATTTGAATCACAAGCGAGTCTCCCATTCAACTAATGAGAAAAGTCTACGTGTAAGTAATGCTTCAACAACATTCTTTTTAGAGTTTTGGCTACACTCTATTTTTATGGATAAAAATAAACAACCTCTTAATTGTCTGTAGTCAGTAGATAAACTGAAAGAAAAGTGATTATCTTTAAACGGATACTAAATCAAGTTAGTTTGAAAGGCAAGTCTAATGCAAAACTTGTGTAAGAAACAAAAATAAATTGGTTTTTGCATTAAAATCGAAGTCCCCAGGACTTCCCTGGTGGTCCAGTGGCTAAGACTCCATGCTCCAATGGGAGCCAAGGTTTGATCCCTGGTCAGGGAACTAGATCCCACATGGCACAACTAAGACCCAGTGCAGCCAAACATATAATAAAAATAAGTAAATACTGAGAAAATTGAAGCCACCTTCCCCCACTCCCTCCCCCAATCAGAATAGGAGAAAGTGCAAGCCTTGTATCTACTCAGGGAATTGTATCCAGAATATGTAAACCCTTATGGCTAAATAGTACATAGGCAGATAACCTAACTAAAACACTGGCAACCAGTTTGAATACGCATTTCTCCAAAGACATAAAAATGACCAACAAGGAACTAAATGATGTTCAATGAAAAGATATTCATTGAAAAAATGTTCAACATCATTAATCATTAGGGAAACACAAATCAAAACCACTTCACACCCTCTATGGTGACTCAGACCATAGTGACAAGAAGACAAGTGGAGGCAAAGATGTGTAGGAATTGGAACACTCATACTGTGTTGATGGGGAAGTGTTGATGGGGAAGTAATGATGTTAAGGCTGCTGTGAGAAACAGCCTGGCAGTTGTTCATCAGTTAATTGAAACGCGGGTTACCACAAGGTTCAGCAACTCCACCCCAACACATATGGGCAACAGAACTAAAAAACATAGGTTCACACATAAATCTGTACATGAATGTTTATACCAGCATCATTCCCAATTTTCCAAATGTGGAGACAAATCTAGTGTCCATCAACTAGTGAAGAGATCAACAAAGTGTGGTGCATCCATACAATAAAATATTATCTTGAAAACAGTATGCTAAATATAAGAAGCTATTCACTGAAAAACACATATTGTATGATCGTACTTATATGGAATATCCAGAGCAGCCAAATTTGTACAAATAGAGAAAAAACACTTGCTTCTTGGAAGAAAAGTTATGATCAACCTAGACATCATATTAAAAAGCAGAGACATTAATTTGCTGACAAAGGTCCATGTAGTCAAAGCTATGGTTTTTCAAATAGTTACATATGGGTGTGAGAGTTGGACCATAAAGAAAGCTGAGCACTGAAGAACTGATGCTTTGGAATTGTGGTGTTGGAGAAGACTCTTGAGAGTCCCTTGAACTACAAGGAGATCCAACCTGTCCATCATAAAGGAAATCAGTCCTGAATATTCATTGGAAGGACTAATGCTGATGCAGAAGTCCCAGTACTTTGGCCACCTGATGCAAAGAACTGACTCACTGGAAAAGACCCCGATGCTGGGAAAGATTGAAGGCTGGAGGAGAAGGGGACAACAGAGGATGAGATGGTTGGATGGCATCACCAACTCTATGGACATGAGTTTGAGCAAGCTCTGGGAGTTAGTGATGGACAGGGAAGTTGGCACGCTGCAGTCCATGGGGTCACAAAGAGTTGGACACAACTGAACAACTGAACTGAACTGAAGCTGGAGGCTGGGGTGAGGAGAAGCAGTGACTACTGAGGGGCCCCATTCAATTTTAGGGACAACTGCAATGTTCTAACAGACTGTGGTGATCACTTCATCATCAAGCCACCACATTTTTTAATGGTAAAAAAGAAAACCCTTGACTTATATGTATGCATTAAAAGGATGAATTCTATCTCACCTTCATTCTTAAGAAGGGTAACTGAGAAAATAACTGCACACTGCATCTGGTTTCCTAGGGCAGCAACAGTGATAATAATGCTCAGAAGATGGGCAGTGAGAGGCAAGGATGGAGGTCGGGGGTTGTGGGGGAGGGAGACAGGACGCAGCTGAGGTCTCTCCTGAGATGAGTTGGGAGGAAATCGGGAGGCCACTTCAGAGAGCGATTAGGTAAGACTTATCAATGCTACAAGGTACATGTTCTGTTAGGCAGTGCTTCTACTTCTTAAAATTAATCCTATATATTCAGACTCTGGCTGATGCATCACTGTAGAAAGAGGATTTCATGGTGGCATCATAGAGGAAGACTAGAAATGGCCCAAACGTTCTTCAACAGCAGACTGGCTAAATAAATTCTGGCTTAGCCAATTAATAGAATACTGCACACCTAAGAACAATTGCATTCACCTGTGCAGATGGAAGAACTCACAAAATATATGGTTAACTTTAAAAAGACAAATATAAAAAATGTAACTAGTATCCCCATATTTTAGGAAAGTAAAAACAGAAACAATCATGTGTGTTAATAGTACAGTGGGGACTTTCCTGGTGGTCCACTGGCTAAGACTCCACACTACCAATGCTGGGGGCCTAGTTCCATTTCTCATCAGTGAACTAGATCCCGCATGCTGCAACTAAGACCCGGTGCAGCCAAATAAATAAAAACATATATAAGCATGGCGGAGCAAGATGGCAGAGTAGGACATTTGCTCATCTTCTCCTGTGAGAACGCCAAAATTACAACTCACTGCTGAACAACCATCGACAGGAAAATGTTGGATCCCACCAAAAAATATACCCCACATCCAAGGACAAAGGAGAAGCCCCAGCAAGATGGTAGGAGGGACAAAATCACATTTAGAATCAAACCCCTTACCCGCCAGAGACACTCAGAGGGCCCAAACAAACCTTCCATGCACCAGGACCCAGAGACCCCACAGAGACTGAGAACTGTGTTTGAGAGTGTCCTGCGGAAGTATGGGTCAGCAGTGGCCTGCTGCACGGGCAAGAGCTCTGGGAGCAGCAGACCGGGGTATGGCATAAGCCCTCTTGGAAGAAGTCACCATTAACCCCACCGTAGAACCGCCAGAACTTACATAGGACTGGGGAAACAGACTCTTGGAGGGCACAAATAAAGCTTTGTGCACACCAGGACTCAGGAGAAAGGAGCAGTGGCCCCAAAAGAGGCTGACTTGGACTTGCCGGTGAGTATCCATGAGTCTGTGGCAGAGGTGTGGGTCAGTGGTGGCCTGCTGCAGGGTGGGGCACTCAGTGCAGCAGTGCATGCATGGGACCTTTTGAAGGAGATTGATTGCCATTATCTTCATTACCTCCACCATAGTTTGGCCTCAGGTCAAACAACAGGGAGGGAACACAGACCTGCCCATCAAAAGAAAATTGGATTAAAGATTTACTGAGCATGGCCCCACTCATCAGAATGAGACCCAGTTTCCCCCTCAGTCAGTCTCTGCTATTCATAAGAAGCTTCCATAAGCTTGTTAACCTTATCCATCAGACAGCCAACAAAATGAAAACCACAATAACAGAAAACTAATCAAACTGATCACATGAACCACAGCCTTGTCTAACTCAAAGAAAAAAATGAGCCATGATGTGTAGAGCCACCCAAGACGGACAGGTCATGGTGGAAAGTTCTGACAAAATGTGCTCCACTGGAGAAGGGGGTGGCACACCACTTCAGTATTCTTGCCTTGAGAACCCCAAAAACAGTATGAAAAGGCAAAAAGATAGGACACTGAAAGATGAACTCCCCAGATCAGTAGGTGCCCAATATACTACTGGAGATCAGTGGAGAAATAACTCCAGAAAGAATGAAGAGATGGAGCCAAAGCAAAACAACACCCAGTTGTGGATGTGCCAGGTGATGGAAAAAGTCTGATGCTGCAAAGAAAAATATTGCATAGAAACCTGGAATGTTAGGTCCATGAATCAAAGTAAATTCTAAGTGGTCAAACAGGCGATGGCAACAGTGAACATTCATGTTTTAGGAATCAGTGAACTAAAATGGACTGGAATTGGCGAATTTAACTCAGATGACCATTATATCTACTATTGTGGGCAAGAATCCCTTAGAAGAAATGGAGTAGCCATCATAGTCAACAAAGAGTCCAAAATTCAGTACTTGGATGCAATCTCAAAAATGACTGAATGATCACTGTTCATTTCCAAGGCAAACCTTTCAATATCACAGTAATCCAAGTCTATGCCCCAATCACTACTACTGAAGAAGCTGAATTTAAACAGTTCAATGAAAACCTACAAGACCTTCTAGAACTAACACCTGAAAAAGATATCCTTTTCATCATCACAGGGGACTGGAATGAAAAAATGGGAAGTCAAGAGATACCTGGAGTAACAGGCAAATTTGGTCTTGGAGTTCAAAATGGAGGGCAAAGGCTAACAGAGTTTCGCCAAGAGAATGCACTGATCATAGCAAACACCCTCTTCCAAAACCACAAGAGAAGACTCTACACAAGGACATCACCAGGTGGTCAATACTGAAATCAGATTGATTATTTTCTTTGCAGTCAAAGATGGAAAAGCTCTAAACAGTCAGCAAAAACAAGACTAGGAGCTGACTGTGGCTCAGATCATGAACTCCTTATTGCCAAATACAGACTTAAATTGAAGAAAGTAGGGGAAACCACTAGACCATTCAGGTATGACCTAAGTCAAATCCCTTACAATTATACAGTGGAAGTGACAAATAGATTCAAGGGATTAGATCTTATAGATAGTGCTCGAAGAGACAGTGCCTGGTAGAGAGTGCCTAAAGAAATACCAACAGACGTTCATGACACTGTACAGAAGGCAGTGATCAAGATCATCCCCAAGAAAAAGAAATGCAAAAGTTCCAAAGAAAAGCACAAAGACATAAGAAAGACTTCCTCAGTGATCAGTGTAAAGAAATAGAGGGAAACAACAGAATGGGAAAGACTGGAGATCTCTTCAAGAAAATTAGAGATATCAAGGGAACATTTCATGCCAAGATGGGCACAATAAAGGACAGAAATGATATGGACCTTACAGAAGCTAGAAGATACTAAGAAGAGGTGGCAAGAATACACAGAAGAACTATACAAGAAAGATCTCCATGACCCAGATAACCACAGTGATATGATACTGTGATACTCACCTAGAGCCAGACATCCTGAAATGCAAAGTCAAGTGAGCCTTGGGAAGCATCACTACAAACAAAGTTAGTGGAGGTGATGGAATTCCAGTTGAGCTATTTCAAATCCTAAAAGATGATACTGTGGAAGTGCTGCACTCCATATGCCAGCAAACTTGGAAAACTCAGCAGTGGCCACAGGACTGGAAAAGGTCAGTTTTCATTCCAATTCTGCCAGGAGCCAGCACACAAGATCCCACCCATGACATGGTCGTGAGGAGAAGACCTGACAAGCAAGGCAGATCAGGACTTCAGGAACTTTGAAAAGCTGCCCCGGCGCTCACCTTAAAGATGATCTCTGTCGTTCTGATGCTTGCTATGTTAGACTACTCCCTAATTTCTGTGGCACAGGTAGAAGACCTTCCCCGATCTCTCTCCAAACAGAATCAACTTAGAACTTTAATCAATATGTCCCCTGGACGGTGGTATCCTATAAGATTATCCAGGATAGAAGGAGTGTTTCAATTTAGACCCCTTTGCTGGCATTCTAGCCTGCTTGGCAAATGCGTACTAATGCACATGACTCCTCATAACACCTTAATCACAAACAGCATAAAGAACCTGATCACACAGAAGGCCCTAATAGGCACAGAGCCCTTCAGGGGTTGAGGAAGCCCCATTAGAGAACACAAAAATATTATTCTAAAAGTGGTTATAGTTAAAGATTTAGAAAAATAAGAGTTTAGAATTGTTAATTTTAACCAGGAATGCTAAACAGAGGTTGCCTCACTGGAGCTGCAGAGTCTTTGTGTGGTAAACCTTTTAAATAAATTAAACTGATAACTTCTGCAAAAGGACTGACCTTTGTGTTCAATAAAGGATAGATTACAGAAAAGAGCTTTGCATTTACCTAGGTCATAAAATGTCAATTGGCCCCAAGGCCAGAAGATAATGTACAAGACCCTCATAAACAAAGAAGTATGCAGAAAACACCCTGGTTTTGTGAAGGACAAGCTGATATAATGTTAAACTATCTTCCCGTTGGAAATGTACTAACTTAGGGTATAAAAGCTACGGTGAAAAATGAAGCACTGCCAGACCCTGCTGCATTCCCCCAGTCTGGTTTCTCTCTCTCTCTCTCTCTCTCTCTCTCTCTCTCTCTCTCTCTCTCTCTCTCTCTCTCTCTCTCTCTCTCTCTCTCTCTCACCAACGGCGTTCATCCTGAGGGTACCCCTGGATCCTGCTGAGGCTGGACCCCGGCACAATTCCAAAGAAGGGCAATGCCAAAGAATGTTCAAACTACCACACAACTGCACTCATCTCAACACTAGCAAGATAATGCTCAAAATTCTCCAAGCTAGGCTTCAATAGTACATGAATCGGGAACTTCCAGGTGTTCAAGCTAGATTTAGAAAAGGCAGAGAAACAACAGGTCAAATTGCTAACATCCGTTGGATCATCAAAAAAGCAAGAGATTCCAGAAAAACATCTCTTTCTGCTTTATTGACTACACCAAAGCCTTTGACTGTGTGGAACACAATGAACTGTAGAAAATTCTTCAAGAGATGGGAATACCAGACCACCTAACCTGCCCCCTGAAAAATCTGATTGCTGGATCATATGGTGGTTTTATTCCTCGTTTTTTAAGGAGCCTCCATAACATCTTCCATAGAATGTAAATGTATCAATTTACATTCCCACCAACAGTGTAAGAGTGTTCCCTTTTCTCCACACCCTCTCCAACATTTATTGTTTGTAGACTTTTTGATGGTTGCCATTCTGACCGGTGTGAGGTGATAATCTCATTGTGGTTTTGATTTGCATTTCTCTAACAATGAGTGATGTTTAGCATCTTTTCATGTGTTTATTAGCCATCTGTATGTCTTCTTTGGAGAAATGTCTGTTTAGGTCTTTTTCCCAATTTAGATTGGGTTGTTTGTTTTCTTAGTATTGCATGAGCTGCTTGTATACTTTGGAGATTAATCCTTTGTTAGTTGTTTCATTTGCTATTATTTTCTCCCATTCCAAGGGTTGTCTTTTCACCTTGCTTATAGTTTCCTTTCCTGTGCAAAAGCTATTAAATTAAATCAGGTCCCACTTGTTTACTTTTGTTTTTATTTCCATTACTCTAGGAGGTGGGTCATTGAGGATCTTGCTTTGATTTATGTCATCAAGTGTCTGCCTGTGTTTTCCTCTAAGAGTTTTATAGTTTCTGGTCTTATATTTAGGTCTTTAATCCATTTTGAATTTATCTTTGTGTATGGTGTTAGGAAGTGTTCTAATGTCATTCTTTTACATGTAGCTGTCCAGTTTTCCCTGGACCATTTATTGAAGAGGCTGTCTTTGCCCCATTGTATATTCTTGCCTCCTTTGTCAAAAATAAGGTACCCATAGATGCATGGGTTTATTTCTGGGCTTTCTACCTTGTTCCATTGGTCTATATTTCTCTTTTTGTGCCAGTACCATAATGTCTTGATGTATGTCTTGATCTAGCATACTGTAGCTTTGTAGTATAATCTGAAGTCAGGAAGATTGATTCTTCCAGCTTCATTCTTCTTTCTCAAGACTGCTTTGGCTATTCGGGGTCTTTTCTGTTTCCATATGAATTGTGAAATTTTTTGTTCTAGTTCTGTGAAAAATGCCATTGGTAATTTGATAGGGATCACGTTGAATCTGTAGATTGCATTTGGTAGTATATTCATTTTCATAATATTGATTCTTCCTACCCAGGAACATGGAATATCTCTCCATCTGTTTATGTCATCTTTGATTTCTTTCATCAATGTCTTATAATTTTCTGTGTACAGTTCTTTTGTCTCCTTAGGTAAGTTTATTCTTAGAGATTTCATTCTTTTTGTTTCAATGGTGAATGGGGTTGATTCCTTAATTTCTCTTTCTGATTATTCATTGTTAGTATATAGAAGTGCAAGTGATTTCTGTGTATCGATTTTGTATCCTGCAACTTTGCTAAATTCACTGATTATCTCTAGTAATTTTCTGACAGTATCTTTAGGGTTTTCTATGCACAGTATCATGTCATCTGCAAGCAGTGAGAGCTTTACTTCTTCTTTTCCAATCTGGATTCCTTTTATTTCTTTTTCTTCTCTGATTGCTGTAGCTAGGAATTCCAGAACTATGTTGAATAATAGTGATAAAAATGGACACCCTTGTCTTGTTCCTGATCTTAGGGGGAATGCTTTCAGTTTCTCACCATTGAGAATAATGTCTGCTGTGGGCTTATCATATATGCCCTTTACTATGTTGAGGTACAGAGAAGGCAATGGCACCCCACTCCAGTACTCTTGCCTGGAAACTCCCATGGATGGAGGAGCCTGGTAGGCTGTGGTCCATGGGGTCACTAAGAGTCGGGCACGACTGAGTGACTTCACTTTCACTTTTCACTTTCATGCATTGGAGAAGGAAATGGCAACCCATTCCAGTATTCTTGCCTGGAGAATCCCAGGGACAGAGGAGCCTAGTGGGCTGCCGTCTATGGGGTCGCACAGAGCTGGACACAACTAAAGTGACTTAGCAGCAGCAGCAGCATGTTGAGGTAAGTTCCTTCTATGACCATTGTTTGAAGAGTTTTAATCATAAATGGGTGCTGAATTTTGCCAAAGACTTTTTCTGCATCTATTGAAATTATCATTTAGTTTTATCTTTCAATGTGTTAATATAGTGTATCACATTGCTTGATTTGCATATATTGAAGAATCCTTGCATTCCTGGAATAAACCCAACTCGATCATGGTGTAAAGTAGCTCCTCTCGGCCCTCCTGTGCCTGCGCAGCAGCCACTCCTTGGAGGGGTGGCCGTGAGAAAATACCCCTCGCCCAAGGTAAGGAGCAGTGGCTGTGCTTTGCTGGAGCAGCCGTGAAGAGATACCCTATGTCCAAGGTAAGAGAAACCCAAGTAAGATGGTAGGTGTTGCGAGAGGGCATCAGAGGGCAGACACACTAAAACCATAATCACAGAAAACTAGCCAACTTGATCACAGGACCACAGTCTTGTCTAACTCAATGAAACTAAGCCATGCCATGTGGGGCCACCCAGGACGGTCGGGTCATGGTGGAGAGGTCTGACAGAATGTGGCCCACTGAAGAAGGGAATGGCAAACCACTTCAGTATTCTTTCCTTGAGAACCCCATAAACAGTATAAGGCAAAATGATAGGAAACTGAAAGAGAAACTCCCCAGGCCGGTAGGTGCCCAATATGCTACTGGAGATCAGTGGAGAAATAACTCCAGAAAGAATGAAGGGATGGAGCCAAAACAAAAACAATACCCAGTTGTGGATGGGACTGGTGATAGAAGCAAGGTCCGATGCTGTAAAGAGGAATATTGCGAAGGAAGCTGGAATGTTAGGTCCATGAATCAAGGCTAATTGGAAGTGGTCAAACAGGAGATGGCAAGAGTGAATGTCGACATTCTGGGAATCAGTGAACTAAAATGGACTGGAATGGGTGAATTTAACTCAGATGACCAGTATATCTATTACTGTGGGCAGGAATCCCGTAGAAGAAATGGAGTAGCCATACTAGCCAACAAAAGAGTCCAAAATGCAGTACTCGGATGAAATCTTAAAAATGACAGAATGATCTCTGTTTGTTTTCAAGGCAAACCATTCACTATCACGGTAATCCAAGCCTATGCCCCAACCAGTAATGCTGAAGAAGCTGAAGTTGAACAGTTCTATGAAGACCTACAAGACCTTTTAGAACTAACACCCAAAAAAGATGTCCTTTTCATTATAAAGGACTGGAATGCAAAAGAAGGAAGTCAAGAAACACCTGGAGTAATAGGCAAATTTGGCCTTGGAAACGGAATGAAGCAGGGAAAAGGTTAATAGAGTTTTGCCAAGAGAACGCACTGGTCATAGAAAACACCCTCTTCCAACAACACAAGAGAAGACTCTACACATGGACATCACCAGATGGCCAACATCGAAATCAGATTGATTATATTATTTGCAGCCAAAGATGGAGAAGCTCTATACAGTCAGCAAAAGCAAGACCAGGAGCTGACTGTGGCTCAGATCATGAACTCCTTATTGCCAAATTCAGACTTAAACTGGAGAGAGTAGGGATAACCACTAGACCATTCATGTATGACCTAAATCAAATCCCTTATGAATATACAGTGGAAGGGAGAAATAGATTTAAGGAACTAGATCTGATGGACAGAGAGCCTGATGAACTATGAACGGAGGTTTATGACATTGTACAGGAGACAGGGATCAAGACCATCCCCATGGGAAAGAAATGCAAAAAGGCAAAATGGTTTTCTGAGGAGGGCTTACAAATAGCTGTGAAAAGAAGAGAAGCAAAAAGCAAAGGAGAAAAGGAAAGATATTCCCATTTGAATGCAGAGTTCCAAAGAATAGCCAGGAGAGATAAGAAAGCCTTCCTCAGTGATCAATGCAAAGAAATAGAGGAAAACAACAGAATGGGAAAGACTAGAGATCTCTTCAAGAAAATTAGAGATACCAAGGGAACATTTCATGCAAAAATGGGCTCAATAAAGGACAGAAATGGTATGGGCCTAACAGAAGCAGAAGATATTAAGAACAGGTGGTGAGAATACACAGAAGAACTGTACAAAAAAGATCTTCATGACCCAGATAATCACAATGCTGTGATCACTCACCAAGAGCCAGACATGCTGGAATGTGAAGTCAAGTGGGCCTTAGAAAGCATCACTACGAACAAAGCTAGTGGATGTGATGGAATTGCAGTTGAGCTATTTCAAATCCTGAAAGATGATGCTGTGAAAGTGCTGTACTCAATATGCCAACAAATTTGGGAACGTCAGCAGTGGCCACAAGACTGCAAAAGGTCAGTTTTCATTCCAGTCCCAAAGAAAAGCAATATCAAAGAATGCTCAAACTACTGCACAATTGTACTCATCTCATACGCTAGTAAAGTAATGCTCAAAATTCTCCAAGCCAGACTTCAGCAATACATGAAGCGATAGCTTCCAGATGTTCAAGCTGGATTTAGAAAAGGCAGAGGAACCAGAGATCAAATTGCCAATATCCGCTGGATCATCAAAAAAGCAAGAGAGTTCCAGAAAAACATCTATTTCTGCTTTATTGACTACGCCAAAGCCTTCGACTGTGTGGATCACAATAAACTGTGGAAAATTCTTCAAGAGATGGGCATACCAGACCACCTGACCTGCCTCTTGAGAAACCTGTATGCAGGTCAGGAAACAACAGTTAGAACTGGACATGGAACAACAGACCTGTTCCCAATAGGAAAAGGAGTACGTCAAGGCTGTATATTGTCACCCTGCTTATTTAACTTATGTGCAGAGTACATCATGAGACTGGGCTGGAAGAAGCACAAGGTGGAATCAAGATTGCCGGGAGAAATAACAATAACTTCAGATATGCAGATGACACCACGCTTATGGCAGAAAGTGAAGAGGAACTAAAAAGCCTCTTGATGAAAGTGAAAGGGGAGAGTGAAAAAGTTGGCTTAAAGCTCAACATTCAGAAAACTAAGATCATGGCATCTAGTCCCATCACCTCATGGGAAATAGATGGGGAGACAGTGGAAACAGTGTCAGACTTTATTTTTTGGGCTGCAAAATCACTGCAGATGGTGACTGCAGCCATGAAATTAAAAGACGCTTACTCCTTGGAAGGAAAGTTATGATCAACCTAGACAGCATATTAAAAAGCAGAGACATTACTTTGCCAACCAAGGTCATTCTGGTCAAGGCTATGGTTTTTCCAGTGGTCATGTATGGATGTGAGAGTTGGACTGTGAAGAAAGCTGAGTGCTGAAAAATTGATGCTTTTGAACTATGGTGTTGGAGAAGACTCTTGAGAGTCCCTTGGACTGCAAGGAGATCCAACCAGTCCATCCTGAAGGAGATAAGGCCTGGGTGTTCATTGGAAGGACGGATGCTGAAGCTGAAACTCCAATATTTTGGCCACCTCATGCGAAGAGCTGACTCATTGGAAAAGACCCTGATGCTGGGAGGGATTGGGGGCAGGAGGAGAAGGGGACGACAGAGGGTGAGATGGCTGAATGGCATCACCGACTCGATGGGCATGAGTTTGAGTAAACTCCGGGAGTTCATGATGGACAGGGGGGCCTGGCATGCTGCGATTCATGGGGTCGCAAAGAGTTGGACACCACTGAGTGACTGAACTGAACTGAACTGATCATGGTGTATGAGCTTTTGATGTGTTGTTGAATTCTGTTTGCTAAAATTTTGTTGAGGATTCTTGCATCTATGTTCATCAGTGATATTGGCCTGTAGTTTTCTTTTTTTGTGTTGTCTTTGTCTGGTTTTTGTACCAGGGTGATGGTGGCCTTGTAGAGTGAGTTTGGAAGTGTTCCTTCCTCTGCAATTTTCTGAAAGAGTTTTAGAAGGATAGGCATTAGCTCTTCTCTAAATGTTTGATAGAATTCTCCTGTGAAGCCATCTGGTCCTGGGCTTTTGTTTGGGGGGAGATTTTGGATCACAAAATTTTCAGTTTCAGTGCTTGTGATTGGGTTGTTCATAATTTCTATTTTTTCCTGGTTCAGTCTTGGAAGATTGAACTTTTCTAAGAATCTGTCCATTTCTTCCAGGTTA
Source organism: Odocoileus virginianus (assembly GCF_023699985.2). Lineage (NCBI taxonomy): Eukaryota > Metazoa > Chordata > Mammalia > Artiodactyla > Cervidae > Odocoileus > Odocoileus virginianus. The sequence goes on from NC_069680.1 coordinate 58,094,332, forward strand.
TCCATTTTATTGCCATATAGTTGTTCATAACAGTCTGTCATAATCCTTTGTATTTCTTCATTGTCTGCTGTAACCTCTCCTTTTTCATTTCTAATTTTGTTGATTTGACTCTTCTCTCTTTTTTCCTTGATGAATCTGGCTAAAGATTTGTCAATTTTACCTTCTCAAAGAACCAGCTTTTAGTTTGATTAATTTTTACTATTGTTTCTTTCATTTCTTTTTCATTTATTTCTGCTCAGAACTTTATGGTTTATTTCCTTCTACTAATTTTGGGGTTTTCGTTGTTGTTGTTGTTCTTTTTCCATTTGTTTTAGGTATAAAGTTAGGCTGTCTATTTGATGTTTTTCTTGTTTCTTGAGGTAAGATTTTATTGCTATAAACGTCCCTCTTAGAACTGCTGTTGCTGCATCCCATAAGTTTTGAGTTCTGTTTTCATTGTCATTTGTGTCTAGAAAGTTTTTTATTTCCCTCTTGATTTCTTCAGTAACCTGTTGGTTATTTAGAAATATGTTGTTTAATCTCCATGTGTTTGTGTTTCTTACAGTTTTTTTTCTTGTAGTTGATATCTAGTTTTCATATGGTTGTTGTAGGAGAAGATGCTTGATATGAATTCAGTTTTCTTAAATTTACTGAGGTTTGATTTGTGACCCAAGATGTGGTCTATCCTGGAGAATGTTCCATATGCACTTGAGAAGAAAGTGTATTCTTCTGCACTTGGATGGAATGTCCTGAAGATATCAATGAGATCCATCTCATCTAATGCATCATTTAAGACTTATGTTTCCTTATTAATTTTCTGTTTTGGTGACTTGTCCATTGGTGTGAGTGGGGTGTTAAAGTTTCCTACTATTGTTGTGTTACTGTCAATTTCCCCTTTTGTATCTGTTAGTGTTTGTCTTATGTATTGAGGTGTTCCTATATTGGGTGCGTAGATATTTACAATTGTTATGTCTTCCTCTTGGATTGATGCCTTGATCATTAGATAGTGTCTTTCCTTATCTCCTGTAATCTTCTTTAAGGTCTATTTTGTCTGATATGAGGATTGCTACTCCAGCTTTCTTTTGCTTCCCATTTGCATGGAATATATTTTTCCATCCTCTCACTTTCAGTCTATATATATCTTGAGGTCTAAAGTGGGTTTCTTGTAGACAGCATAATATGGGTCTTGTTTCTGTACCCATTCAGCCAGTTTGTGTCTTTTGGTTGGAACATTTAATCCAGTTACATTTAAAGTAATTATTCATATATGTATTCCTATTGCCATTTTCTTAATTGTTTGGGGTTGATTTTGTAGATCTTTTCTCTTCTCTTGTATTTCTTGACTATATAAGTCCGTTTAACATTTGTTGTAAAGCTGGTTTGGTTGTACTGAATTCTCTTAACTTTTGCTTGTCTGAAAAGCTTTTGATTTCTCCATCAATTTTGAATGATATCCTTTCCAGGTACAGTAATCTAAGTTGTAGATTTTTCCATTTCAGTACTATAAATATATCCTACCATTCATTTCTGGCCTGTAGAGTTTCTGCTGAAAGATCAGTGGTTAAGTGCATGGGGTTTCTCTTGCATGTTACATGTTCCTTCTCCCTTGCTGCTTTTAATATTATTTATTTGGGTTTTGTCTTTGTTAGTTTAATTAGTATGTGTCTTGGCATGTTTCTCCTTTGGTTTATCCTATATGGGACTCTTTGTGCCTCTTGGACTTTATTGACTATCTCCTTTTCCATGCTGAGGAAATTTTCAACTATAATCTCTTCAAAAATTTTCTCATACCCTTTCTTTTTCTCTCCTTCTTCTGGGACCCTTATTATTTGAATGTTGTTGCATTTGATATTGTCCCAGAGGTCTCCAAGACTATCCTCAGTTCTTTTCATCCTTTTTACGTTTTTGTACTCTTCAGAAGTTATTTCCACCATTTTATCTTCCAGCTCACTGATTCATTCTTATGCTTCAGATATTCTGCTATTGATTCCTCCTAGAGAATTTTTAATTTCAGTAACTATGTTGTTTGTCTCTGTATGTTTATTCTTTATTTCTTCTAGGTCTTTGTTAATTGATTCTTGCATTTTCTCCATTTTGCTTTCATGGCTTTTGATCAACTTTACTGTCATTATTCTGAATTATTTTTCAGGTAGTTTGCCTATTTCCTCTTCATTTATTTGGACTTCTGTGTTTCTAGTTTGTTCCTTCATTTGTGTAGTATTTCTCTGCCTTTTCATTATTTTTTTCAACTTACAGTGTTTGAAGTCTCCTTTTCCCAGGCTTCAAGGTTGAATTCTTTCTTCCTTTTGGTTTCCTGCCCTCTAAGTTTGGTCCAGTGGTTTGTGTAAGCTTCTGGTAGGGTGAGATTTATGCTGAGTTTTTGTTTGTTTGTTTTTCTTCTGTTGGGCAAGGCTGAGTGAGGTGGTAATCCTGTCTGCTGATGATTGGGTTTGTATTTTTATGTTTGTTTGTTTAGATGAGGCATCCTGCACAGGGTGCTCCTGGTGGTTGGGTGATGCCAGGTCTTGTATTACAGTGGTTTCCTTTGAGCTCTCACTATTCGATACCCCCTAGCGTTAGTTCTCTCGTGGTCCAGGGTCTTGGAGTCAGTGCTCCCACTCCAAAGGCTCAGGGCTTGATCTCTGGTCAGAAACGAAGATTCCACAAGTGGTCTGTTATGGCATTAAGTGAGATTAAAACAAATATCCAAAAATGAGAAACTGAAGATGAACCCCAGGCAAATGGCAGTTACAAAATCAGGCAAATAATAATTAAAATAATAGAATATACACATATACATATACACCCATGAGCCAAGTCAAAACAGTCCAACAAAAATAAAGTACAGTATATTGACCCAGCAAACAAAGTAAATCAAAAATTATATTTGCCAGTTAAGAACAAAACTAACTGAAGCACAAACTGGAAAACAAAACTGAAGAAGGTGCCAACTGGGGAATAAAGCAATGGAAACAAAACTAACAAATATGTTGAGAGGAAAGGAAGAAAGAAAGAAATAATAGATATGCAAAGTTAAATAGAGGTAGATGAAGAAGATTTATATATATATATTAAAGATTAACTGCAAGGGGAAAAGCAAAGTAGGAAAGGAAAACAGAGGAATAAATGTAGAAAAAATATAATAGGTTTAAAAAATTAGAAGCTAAAATTATAAAAAAGAGAAGAGATTTTTAAAAATGAAAGAAGAAAAAAAAGAAGGAGAAAAATAGGAAAACTCCACAGAACTACAAAAGCCCAATGTAGATACAGAGGTTTATAGCAACAATAAAAAGTGTGACTGTATATACATACACACACACACACCCATAAGCAAAATCAAAACAGTCCAACAAAAATAAAGTACAATAGCTTGACCTGGCAAACAGAGGAAGCCTAAAATTATATCTACCAGAACAAAACTAACTAAAGCACAAACTGGAAAACAAAACTAAAGCAATGTGCCAATTGGGGTATAAGGCAATGAAAATAAAACTAACATATGTTGAGAGGAAAGGAAAGAAGAAAAGAAAGAATAGCTATGCAAAGTTAAAGAGAGGTAGATGAAGAAGATTTATATACATTGAAGATTAACTGCAAGAGGAAAAGAACAATAGGAAAAGCAAACAAAGGAATAAATGTAGAAAAAATATAATATGTTTCTAAAAATAAAAAAATTAAAATTATAAAATAGAGAAAAGGGAAAAAATGGAAGAAGAAAGAGAAAAGGAAAAAAAGAAAAAACTCCACAGAACTGCAAAGGCCCAACATAGAGGCAGAGGTTTACAACAACAATAAAAAGTGTGACTGATAAACACATGTACATATATACCCATAAGCAAAATCAAAACAGTCCAACAAAAATAAAGTACAATACATTGACCTGGTGAACAAAGGGAACCAAAAATTATGTCTACCAGAACAAAATGAACTAAAACACAAAGTGGAAAACAAGACTGAAGCAAGGTGCCAACTGGGGTATAAAGCAATGAAAATAAAACTAACAAATATGTTGAGACGAAGGGAAAGAAAGAAAAGAAAGAATAGATATGCAAAGTTAAATAGAAGTAGATAGAGATTTATATATATTAAAGATTAACTGCAAGGGGAAAAGCAAACAAAGGAATAAATGTAGAAAAAAATAATAATAGATTTTTTAAATTGAAAATTAAAATTTTAAAAAGAAAAAAAATTCCTGAGAACTGCAAAAGCCTAATATAGAGGCAGAGGTTTATAACAACAATAAAAAAATATGAGTGAGAAAAAAAAAAAAGGTCAAAAGCTTAGTTAGAGTTCATAGTGCCAATAAAATTGACAACTACAACAGAGTCAGGGGAAAGGAAAAAAATGAAAAAAAATCCAAATCTACAGAACGCATCAAAACATAAGAGTAACAAATGTTTTTCTTGAGTCACTGCTGTCAGGTCCTTGCCCTCGCTGGGAGTTACATTCGCTTCATCTCCCTAGGATGCCCTCTGACACTGTGCTGATCTGTGGACCTGCTGTGGGGGCAGCTCAGAGTCTAATCTGTGTGTTCTACAGATTCTGATCTGCCCTACTCCTGTGCATTCTTGCCTCCAGTGTCCACAGCTATCAGAACTAGTGTGTTTTCTTTTGTGGGAGCTCTCAAAGACCTTTTACATATTCCACAGACACAAAGTCTGCCTAGTTGATTGTGTGGGTCTAATCTGCAAGCTGTACAGCTGGTGGGCGGGTTTTGGGCCTTCTTCCTCAGTCACACTGCCTCTGGGTTTCAACTGTGATTTTATTTCCACCTTTGGATATGGGCCACCCACTGGGGTTTGCTCCTGAGGCTGCCCTGGAGGACTTGGGTCTGCCCCAGTGAGGGCCAGGTGTGGAGGTGGTGCAGCTGCTTGGGTCGCAGGGGTTCTGGCAGCTCCAGGCACTCAGGGGAGTTGGCTGCTAGGGCAGCAGGAAATAGAGTGCTCTAGAAGGGTATGGCCACCAGTATTGGCCAATACGCTCCAGTAGTCTTGCCTGGAGAACCCCCCTCAATGACAGAGAAGCCTGGTGGGCCACAGTCCACAGGGTCACAGTGAGTCGGACACTGCGAGGCGACCCTGTGTGCATAGGCACAAGACTTCCTTTGCCTGTGGCAGCTCTGTCCCAGTGAGAGTTGAGCGTGAAGGTAGCGCAGCTGCTTGGCTTGTGGGGGCCCAGGCGGCACCAGGTTTTCAGGGACACAGACTGCCTCCACCGCAGGAGTTATAGCCCTATCAGAATATTTTTTCAAGCTTCTTGTAGCTGCCGATCAGAAGGCCTCTTTGGCTAGTCTTTCTCCGTAGCCCCGCCCCTTCAGGCACTTTGAGGGCTCCCTTGCCTGGGGTCCTTCTCTGTAGATCAGTGAGTCAGGCACTCAAAGGGGCACCCTGGATGGGGTCCTCCTCTAGTTCAGTGCATCAGGTGTTTGATGGGACAGCCTCTCTATTGTTCAGCTGCCAATGCTGTCATGTGGGGGAAGAGAGGCTATGGTGATGGCTCCAACCCCTACGTGTGACTTGCTTCCATGGCTGCCTGGCTTTCCTCCACAGGCATTTCCCACCACAGTCTCCTCCCTCACATCCCCTCAATCCATCTCTCCGCAGTCAACAGCAGCCCTGGGATTGCTCCACAATCCCTAAACTCCAGCTCCCAGCCATTTAGCCACCTAGGGTATCTATGGCTGTGGTAAGGGCTGTCTGATTCTCGTTCCATTTAGGCTGCCACAGATCAGCTGCTTCCCTCAGCCTTAAATGTTTCTCCTCTGACTCAGACAATTGCCCTGGTATGGGGATCAGGCCCCTGCTTCAGTTCCCCCACCCGCTGAGGGCAGGTCCAGTCCTACTAACACTCCCCTTTTTCCCCCTAGTTCCTTCATCCTACTGAGATTTGCATGGGTCTATATGTTCTTTTCTGCTGGTCAGGTACTCCTGTCCACACTCAGCTGGTGCTCTGCGTGCACTTCTGTGTCCTGATATATCCGTGGAGAGAGATGTATTCCATGTCCACCTACTCCTCCACCATCTTGCGCCTCCTATGTACTGCATTTTATATCACTGATATCAGGGAAGGACTTCCCTGCTGGCTCAGGCAGTAAAGTGTCTGCCTACAATGTGGAAGACCTGGGTTCGATCCCTGGGTTGGGAAGATCCTCTGGAGAAGGAAAGGGCAACCCACTCCAGTACTCTTGCCTGGAAAATCCCATGGACGGAGGAGCCTGGTAGGCTACAGTCCATGGGGCCACAAAGAGTCGGACACGACTGAGCGACTAAACTTTCAATATCAGGGAAAAGGAAATCTGTAGTTAAAATTATTAGAAAATTGGTCCTTTGAGGACCCACCTCTACTTGCCAGTGTCACCTTTTCTCCTAAGCATTTAAGTACTTCTGAGTTGAAATCCAGTTGTAATTTAGTAGCTCTGTGTCTTTTAGGGTTTACATTCACTCTGTTCATCCTAGCGTCCTATACAACTGTGTTGCTACACCCGCTCCCCCGCCAGGGCTTCAATACAGGAGACAGGTGAAGTGAAAAGACCAGCCACTGGCTCTCCACTCAAGCCTCCTCAAGTCTGGTGTCACTCTGCTTTTTCAGTCTTAATACACACTGTCACTACAAAAATTAAACAGGCAGGCTTAGTACTTATTATGGGTGGGTCTGTGTGTTTTAGTCGCTCAGTCGTGTCCAACTCTTTGTGATCCCATAGATTGTATCCCACCAGGCTCCTCTGTTCATGGGATTTTTTTCAAGCAAGAATACTAGAGTGGGTTGCCACACCCTTCTCCAGGGGATATTCCCGACCCAGGGATCAAACTGGGTCACCTGCATTGCAGGTAGATTCTTTACCGTTTGAGCCACAATCTACACTTTATTGAAGAGCATGAAAAAGAGTGATGGAGTCCAGGTGGATGAACCTATAATGGTGGAAAGACAAAAGGGAAACACAGCTGAAAATGGGGCACTTGTGCCATGACCTGAGCCATCTCCACTCTGATCACCCCGTTCTGCATGGTCAGGAGATAAACAGGCATTGCTTGTATTTGTAACACAGCTTTCAAATGTAATTTTATCCTAAAGGTAAGATCCATGGATGTAACAAAACAACAATAAGCTGAAACTGCATTTAAACTATATTCCCGTAGGAAATTATGAAAGTTCAGACTTAAAAAGCTTACCTTGCTTGCGTAGCAGCTAAGGACCTTCAGATGCACTGAGTTTTACTCTTAAAGATGGTAAGAGGGGTTTCACTCCTGACTGGTTTGGGACAATGCTCACCAGGGCTCAGAGGGGAGTTTGAAACACTTTAAATGGCAGATCATTTTCTCAAGCAGTTTTCTGCCTGTAAGCAGTTCCTGCCATTCTGTAACCCACAACAGGATTGGGAGTCAGACAGCTACTGGGGGCTACAGGGTTCCACAGAGACCCCATAGATGATGGAAACCAGGCTGTGAGCCAACAGCCAGGAGGGCACAATCACTCCTGTAAATGTGCCCCCACAGTCTTCTGTTATGAGGATAGAGTCAAACATGAATCGTCTTCCTAGGGTCCAGTGCTGACAATCTGGTCCACTCTCCACAACTCACCACCTGCCATCTCCTCCTCAGTTGTTCATCAGGGAAGTGAGGAAATACAGCCCTTCCATGGAGCACAGGGCTGTGGAATCCACAGAAATATCCCAGAATGAAAATCGTATCTTCCATGTACTACTTTGTAAGTTGGAATCAATTTTGGTTTCCAACTGAATGTGAGAACTGCAAAACACAAAATCTTTTTAAAATCCAGTTGAATTCTGCCTAATTTATTCATTACGTGGTAGTGGAATCTCTCACTTTAAGACAAAGGAGGGAGCAAATTTCCTTTCCATAACTGTATGTGGTGAAACACTTAAATCAAGCAAAACAAGTGGATATAAAAACCCAACTCAACCTAATCCAACACAGCAAAAAAGCCACTTGTGCTGTCTCTAAACTTAGAAATTGGTCTCTATGTATTTGAAATCATCATGTGAAAAATGTAAGCTATGGAGCCAAGTGTCAAAATGGTGTCTTGGTCTCCCTGGTGTTTTCAGAATGCTGAAACCAAAACTGTGGTGCTGGAGAAGACACTTGAGAGTCCCTTGGAAAACAAGGAGATCAAACCAGACAACCCTAAAGGAAATCACCCCTGAATATTCATTGGAAGGACTGATGCTGAAACTGAAGCTTTGGCCACCTGATTCGAAGAGCGACACATTGGGAAAGACTCTAATGCTGGAAAGAAGGCAGGAAGAGAAGGGGATGACAGAGAATGAGATGGCTGGATGGCATCACCGACTCAATGAACATGAGTTTGAGCAAATTCTGGGAGATGGTGAAGGACAGGGAAGCCTGGCGTGCTGCAGTCCATGAGGTTGCAAAGAGTTGGACATGACTAAGTGACTATACAACAACGTGTGTGTGTGTGTGTGTGTGTGTGTGTATGTGTATGGTGGTGGTTTAGTCACTAAGTTGTGTCTGACTCCTTGTGACCCTATAGACTGCAGCCTGCCAGGCTCCTCTGTCCATGGGGATTCTCCAGGCAAGAATACTGGAGTGGGTTGCCATTTCCTTCTCCAGGGAATCTTCCCAACCCAGGGATCGAACCGGAGTCTCCTGAATTGCAGGCAGATTCCTTACAGGCTGAGCTATGAGGGATGCCCATAGATATAGATATAGATAGATATGTATATATAGATATCTATGTATATACAGATGTTGTCACTTATATTACTCCATCCAAAAACATAATATAACACTCTTTTCAAGTGTACATGGAACATTCTCTATGATACATTATATGCTAGGCCTCAATACAAGCCTTGATAAGTAGGAAAATAGAAATAATATCAATCATCTCTTCTGACCACAACACTATGAGACTAGAAATCAACAAGAAAACTGAAAAAAGCCCAAACCCTTGGAGGCTAAGCAATATACGACTAAACAGCCAAAGGATCACTGAGAAGTTAAAAAAAGTAATAAAATTAATAAAAAATACCTGGAGACAAATGAAAATGTAATGATCCACAAGTCTATGGGATGCAACAAAGGAAGTTCTAAGAGGGAAGTTGTAGTGCTACAAGTTTGCCTCAAACAACAAGAAAAACCTCTAACAATCTAACCTTATGCCCAAAGGAATGGAAAAAGAATAAAGCAAACCCACACTGAGAAGAAAAGAGATCTTAAATATCAAAGGAGATAAGTGAATAAAAAATTGAAAAACACATAAGATCAAGGAAGCAAACAGCTGGTTTTTTGAAGTGAAACAAAACTGATAAACCTTTAAACAGACTCAATCAAGAAAAAAAGGGAGAGGACCCTAATCAATAAAAACCAAACATGAAAAATAAGTTACAATTGGCACCACAGAAATACAGAGGTTCATGAGAGACTACTATGAGTAACTATACATCAGTAAAATAGACAAGCTAATAGAAATGGACAAATTCTCTGAAATGTACAATCTCCCAAGACTAAACCAGGAAGAAATAGAAAACACCAACAGACCAATTACCAGTACTGGAATTTAACCAGTAATTTAAAACTTCCAACAAACAGAAATCCAGGACCAGATGGCATCACAGGTGAATTCTACTAGACATTCAGAGAAGAGTTAATGCAGACCCTTCTGAAATAATTCCACAAAAACTGCAGAGGAACACTTCTGAACTCATTCTGAGGTCAGCATCACCCTGTGGCCAAAACCAGAAAAATAAATCACAGAAACAAGAAAGTTTCAGGCCAGTAACATGGATAAACATAGATGCAAAACTCTCAATGAATTAATAAGGAAATCCAGGAATTCATTAAAAGGACCACACATTATGATCAAGCAAGATTTATCCCAGGGACGGAAGGATGGCTCAGTATGTACCTATCAGTGTGATACAACACAGTAACAGATCAAATAAAAGCCATATTACCATCTCAGTAGATGGATGTTGCAGCCTGGTGGAGCAGAGGCCAGAACCTGCCCCATGACTCGAGGGTACAGCAAACTGCGCCCTCGTGATTGTCCTAGTAAGCATGCCAAACGGACATTCTTGGGGCAGGATGTGCTCTCTGCTTCGCTTCGCTGCCTACCACTGTGTCCGTCCCCATGGAAACAAAACAAGATATTCCTGATCAACAGCAGAGCCTGCGCTAATCAAACTCCTCTGGTATAGCTAGTCCCTAATGATGTCGTGTGACTTCTGCCAATAAAAGTGTGGGCTGAAAGGAACCAGTTTGTCTTCCTGCCATGGAGAGCAGGAGGGCCCTCTGACTCCCCGCTTGCCAAATTATATGTCTGTCTTTTCATTACACGCTCGCCCTCATTTCAGGTCTCTCTCACCCACTGTGCTGGAAGTGTTGCAGGAAGGGGGACCCCTTCCAGGGCCTGAAACTGGGCTGTTGTCTAACACTCGGAAATGAATTGTCCGAGGAGACACATGTGCTGACAAAGCAAGAGATGTTATTGGGAAAGGGCACCCGGGCGGAGAGCAGGAGGGTAAGGGAACCCAGAACAGCTCTGCCACATGGCTGGCAGTCTCGGTCTTATGGTGATGGGATTAGCTTCTGGGTTGTCTTTAGCCAGTCATTCTGACTGAGAGTCCTTCCTGGTGGTGCAGGCCTTGTTCAGCCAAGATGGATGCCAGAGAGAAGGATTCTGGGAGGTGGTCAGACAGGTGGTGTCTCATTTTGACCTTTCCCAAACTCTTCCGGTTGATGGAGGCTTATTAGTTCCGTGATCCTTACCAGGACCTCCTGTCATAAAACAACTCATGCAAATAGTTACTATGGTGCCTGGCCAGGGTGGGCAGTTTCAGTCAATGTGCTTCCCCTAACAGAAGCGGCAGGTGGCACCAGAACAGGGACCTGAAGTCGGGAAGGAGACCCCCCCCACACACACAAGGGAAAAAACTGAACGTGAAGACAGAGAGCAGTAAGTGAGACCCCTGAATCGAGACCAGGCCCTCAGACTCTAAGGGTGGGAAGTCCCTTGTTGTCTTAGGAAGTCAGGGTGACAATGAGGAATGATTTGAGTAAAGGTGAGGAACGTTATCTCCAGCTTTTGAAGCACTGCCTCCGTGCTGCTGGCACGCAGGTGAAAGAGGAGCAAATGACACAATTGCTAAATGAGGTGGTTAAATATAATCCTTGGTTTCAGAAGGCACTCTAGATATTGAAAATTGGGACCGAGTGGGAGAAAATCTTAAAACAGCCCACAGGAGAGGGAATCACATACCCTGACCGTATTTGCGACCTGGGGGCTAGTGCGATGGGTCCTATACCCTCTACAGACTGAGAAACCTTGTGAAAAGGCCATGTCCTCAGAGGTGGCTCCTGTTAACCGTTCTGCCCCTTTGCCATCCAAGCTTGAGGACGATTTTACACCACGACCCCTCCATCGAGTCCAGAAATGTCGTGGGAGGATAAGCTGCTAACGCAGTTTCAGCAGGCCATGATCTCTGCCCTTCATTCGGGTGCTTTGTACATTGAGAACCATCTTGCTTTCTCTCTTGATTACAGGCCTAACCCCAATGATCCCACTCAGGTTGTTGCAACCCATGAAACTTTTGAAATCAAGGTTTTGAAGGAATTAAAATCTAGTATTAGGTTGAACGGAGCCAATTCCTCATATACACAGGGACTGTTGGAAATTTGTTTACGTGGGAGATGCTCATCTTACTATGTTAAAATGTAAGCCAAGGCTGCTTTAAGTGGTCCCCAACATTTACAGTTTTTTGCCTTATACTGAGTTGTGCCAAAATCAAGCCCATATTAATTTGGCTAATGGACATAGTCTTACTTTTGAAATGTTCACAGGCACAGGGCAATATACCAGCCCAACAACTCAACTGACTTACGAAGGTGTGCTAATGCTGCCGAAGGGCATGGCAGACAGTATCAGACCCTGGCAAGCATCCTGGTTCATTTGTTAAAATAATAGAGAGACCCAGAGAAGACTTCGCTGAATTTGTAGACCACCTCACATCTGCTCTCCACTGTTAAATTAACAGTCCTACAGCAGAGGACATTTTGTTAAAACAATTAGCCTATGAAAATGCCAATAAAGATTGCAAGGCCACCCTTAACCCTATTCGTCAAAATGGCAGCCTTGCAGATTTTGTCCGAGCATGTCAAAATATTGGTAGACAGGCTCACAAACAAACCCTGCTAGCCCAAGCAATTTGTGCTGCCTTTAAAAATAATTTTAACTGTTTCCCTGCCAAAATGCTTTCAAAGTGAAAAGCCTGGACATTTATAAAAAAGGATTGCCATTCCCGGCACAAAACAGGTGGTATAATACCTCTGCCTACTGGTGACATGAGAACACCAGGGCTGTGTCCTCAGTGCCAAAAAGGCCATCATTGGGCTAATCGATGCAGGTTAAAATTTTATAAAAACGGTTCCCGGGAAATGGCCAATGGGGCCAGCATCAGGCCCCACAGCCAATGGGGGCATGCCCTGAGAGGGCCTCCAGCACACCTTTCAGGCTGTCCTCAGCCTCTCAGCTGCTACCAGCAGAAGTGCTGGGTTGGACCTCCCAGCCAGAGTAACTGTTCAGATTAGTGAATCGGATCCTCGTTTAGCAATCCCTACTGGGATCCGAGGCCCCATTCCACCAGGGACCATAGGACTCATTCTAGTCAAAAGTGGCCTTAATCTTAAGGGCCTCCAAATTCTTCCTGGTCTTATTGACCCAGACTATTCAGGAAAAATTTAAGTAATGGCTCTCTCTCTCTCATTCATTCCATGTCATTCCTCAAGGTCAGCGAATTGCTCAGCTCCTTCTCTTGCCTTATCACATCCCTAACAATTCTAATTGTTATCCTGTCACCAGAGGAGAACAAGGATTTAGGAGCACAGGTGGTCAAGTAGTGTGCTTTACTCAACAAATACTCTCAGATTGGCCCACTTGTAAGGTTAAAATTCAAGGAAAAATCTTCTCTGGTCTCTTAAATACTGGGGCTGATGGTTCCATTATTACTTCTCATCAATGGCTAGATGACAGGCCCTTGACTGAACCCCAGGGAAAAATATCAGGCTTGGGAGAACCCGAACAACATACTCAAATTGCAGCAATTCTTCCTTGCCTAGGACCCGATAAACAACCCACCCATTTCTTTTTTCTTTTTTTCATTTATTTATATTAGTTAGAGGCTAATTACTTTAAAATATTGTAGTGGTTTAGACTGTGTGGATCACAATAAACTGTGGAAAATTCTTCAAGAGATGGGCATACCAGACCACCTGACCTGCCTCTTGAGAAACCTGTATGCAGGTCAGGAAGCAACAGTTAGAACTGGACATGGAACAACAGACCTGTTCCCAATAGGAAAAGGAGTACGTCAAGGCTGTATATTGTCACCCTCCTTATTTAACTTATATGCAGAGTACATCATGAGAAACGCTGGGCTGGAAGAAGCACAAGCTGGAATCAAGATTTCCGGGAGAAATATCAATCACCTCAGATATGCAGATGACACCACGCTTATGGCAGAAAGTGAAGAGGAACTAAAAAGCCTCTTGATGAAAGTGAAAGGGGAGAGTGAAAAAGTTGGCTTAAAGCTCAACATTCAGAAAACTAAGATCATGGCATCTAGTCCCATCACCTCATGGGAAATAGATGGGGAGACAGTGGAAACAGTGTCAGACTTTAATTTTTTGGGCTCCAAAATCACTGCAGATGGTGATTGCAGCCATGAAATTAAAAGACGCTTACTCCTTGGAAGGAGAGTTATGACCAACCTAGACAGCATATTAAAAAGCAGAGACATTACTTTGCCAACAAAGCTCCATCTAGTCAAGGCTATGGTTTTTCCAGTGGTCTTGTATGGATGTGAGAGTTGGACTTTGAAGAAAGCTGAGCACCGAAAAATTGATGCTTTTGAACTGTGGTGTTGGAGAAGACTCTTGAGAGTCCCTTGGACTGCAAGGAAATCCAACCAGTCCATCCTGCAGGAGATCAGTCCTGGGTGTCCATTAGAAGGACTGATGCTGAAGCTGAAACTCCAATACTTTGGCCACCTCATGTGAAGAGCTGACTCATTGGAAAAGACCCTGATGCTGGGAGAGATTGGGGGCAGGAGGAGAAGGGGATGACAAAGGATGAGATGGTTGGATGGCATCACCGACTCAATGGACATGAATTTGAGTAAACTCCGGGAGTTGGTGATGGACAGGGAGGCCTGGTGTGCTGCGATTCATGGTGTCGCAAAGAGTCGACATGACTGAGCGACTGAACTGAACTTAACTGAGTGGTTTTTGCCATACATTGATATGAATCAGCCATGGATTTACATATGTTCCCCATCCTGAACCCCCCCCACCTCCCTCCCCATCCCACCCCTCTGGGTCATCCTAGTGCACCAGCCCTGAGCACTTATCTCATGCATCAAACCTGGACTGGCGATCTGTTTCACAATTGATAATATACATGTTTCAGTGCTATTCTCTCAGGTCATCCCATCCTCACCTACCCATTTCTAACCTTTAATTATAGACATTCCCTGTAATTTATGGGGCAGAGATCTGCTTGCCCAATGGCACCTAGTTCTCACCAATGAGGAAAAGACAAATCATATGATGGTGAGAAGGGGGTACCAATCAGGAAAAAATTTACAGGGAGATACTTCTCCTTTATCTATTCAGCCCAAATTGAACAGAAAAGGGCGAGGATATAAAATTTTTTAATTAGGGCCATTGACATTTCTCTACCACCACACGCCACACATCTAATGTGGCTTATGTCTAAACCTGCTTGGGTGGATCAATGGCCTCTAGCAAAGGAGAAACTTGTACCTTTACAAGCCTTAGTAGAAGAACAAGTTCAGGCAGGACACACAGAAGAGAGTGCTAGTCCTTGGAATACTCCAGTTTTACGATCCCTAAAAAGCCAGGCAAATGGAGGCTGCTTCATGATCTCGGAGCTATTAATGCAGTTATGCAACCCATGGGGACCTTGCAGCCTGGACTCCCATCCCCTTCAGCCAAACCTCAAAATTGGCCAATTGTAGTTCTGGATCTTAAAGATTGTTTTTATATAATCCCCTTAGCCCCACAAGACAAAAAGAACTTTGCATTTTTGGTGCCCAGTATTAACCAACAAGCTCCCATGAAATGGTACCAATAAAAAATGCTGCCTCAGGAAATGATGAATAGTCCTATGCCATGCGTGGCTAGCACTCTGGAGGGAGCTCGGTCCCTCTATCCTCAAGCCTATATGTTTCACTATATGGATGACATACTCTTAGCTGCCCAGGAGTAGTCTCTCCTAAATCCACTTTTTCACCAAGTTCAACATGACCTCGGAGAAGGCAATGGCACCCCTCTCCAGTACTCTTGCCTGGAAAATCCCATGGATGGCGGAGCCTGGTAGGTTGCAGTCCATGGGGTCGCTAAGAGTCAGACACGGCTGAGCGATGTCACTTTCACTTTTCACTTTCATGCATTGGAGAAATAAATGGCAACCCACTCCAGTGTTCTTGCCTGGAGAAACCCAGAGATGGGGGAGCCTGGCTGGCTTCCATCTATGGGGTCTCACAGAGTTGGACACGACTGAAGCGACTTAGCAGCAGCAGCAACATGACCTTATATGATGGGGACTACATGTAGCCCCTGAAAAAATTCAAAGAACAGCTCCCTTTTTCTATTTAGATTATCGGGTTTCAGAATGCACCATTACACCCCAAAAGTATCCATTAGATACAATAATCTCAAAACGTTAAATGATTTTCAAAAGCTTTTCTTTTCAGTTCAGTTCAGTTGCTCAGTCGTGTTTGACTCTCTGTGACCCTATGAACTGCAGCACGCCAGGCCTCCCTGTCCATCACAAACTCCCGGAGTTTACTCAAACTCATGCCCATTGAGTCGGTGATTGCCATCCAGCCATCTCATCCTCTGTCGTCCCCTTCTCCTCCTGCCCCCAATCCCTCCCAGCATCAGGGTCTTTTCCAACGAGTCAACTCTAGATAGAAACCCATGTAGTTACAATCAACAAAGGATGCAAGAATATACAACGGGGAAAGACCATCTCTTCAATAACTGGAGGGAAAACTGAACAGACATGTAAAAGAATGAAATTAAAATATTCTATAACAACATGTACAAAAATAAAATCAAAAGGATTAAAGACCTAAGCTTAGGATCAGAAACCACAAAATTCCTAAATGAAAACATAGGCAGAACATTTGATATAAATCATAGCAATATTTTTTGTATCTACTAAGGGAAACAAAAGCAAAAAGTAAACATATGGGACCTAATTAAACATAAAAACTTTTGCACGGCAGCGGGTAACATGACAAAATGAAGTAAAAACATTCTGAAAGGGAGAAAATAGTTGCTAATAATATGACAAATAAGGGTTTAATATCCAAAGTACATTAAACAGCTCATACAATTCAGCATCAAATGAACAATCTGATTAAAAAATTGACAGAGCACCTGTTGTTCAATCTCAGTCATGTCTGATTCTTTGCAATCCCATGAACTGCAGCATCCAGCATGCCAGGCTTTCCTGTCCTTCACTGTATCCCTGAGTTTGTTCAAACGTGTATCCATTGAGTCAGTGATGCCATCGAGCCAACTCATTCTCCGCCGTGCCCCTTCTCCTCTTGCCCTCAATGTTTCCCAGCATCGGGGTCTTTTCAAATGAGTGAACTCTTTGCATAATGTGGCCGAGGTATTGGAGTTTCCGCTTCAGCATCAGTCTTTCTGATGAATATTCAGGGTTGATTTCCTTCAGGATTGACTGGTTTGATCTCCTTGCTGTCCAAGGGATCTCAAGTCTTCTCCAGCACCATAGCTGGAAAGCATCAGTTCTTCAGCACTCAGCTTTCTTTATGGTCCAATTCTCACATCTGCACGTGACCACTGGAAAAAGCATAGATTTGACTATTCAGACCCTTGTCAGCAAAGTGATGTGTCTGCTTTTAAATACACTGTCTAGATTTGTCATAGCTTTTATTCCAAAGAGCAAGTGTCCTTTTTTAATTATTGTATTTATTTTAATCAGAGGCTAATTACTTTCCAATACTGTGGTGGTTTTGCCATACATTGACATGAATCAGCCATGGGTGTACATGTGTCCCCCGTCCTGAGCCCACCTTCCACCTCCCTCCCCATCCCATCCTTCTGGGTTCCCAGTGTACCAGCTTTGAGAGCCCTGTTTCATGCATCGAACTTGGACTGGTCATCTGTTTCATGTATGGTAATATACATGTTTCAGTGCTATTCTCTCAAATCATCCCACCCTCACCTTCTCCCACAGAGTCCAAAAGCCTGTTCTTTATATCTGTGTCTCTGTTGCTGTCTTACATATAGGGTTTTCATTGCCATCTTTCTAAATTCCATATATATGCATTAATATACTGTATTGGTGTTTTTCTTTCTGACTTACTTCACTCTGTATAATAGGCTCCAGTTTCATCCACCCCATTAGAACTGACTCAAATGGGTTTGTTTTAATAGCTGAGTAATATTCCATTGTGTATATTACCAACAACTTTCTTATCCATTCATCAGCCAATGGACATCTAGGTTGCTTCCATGTCCTGGCTATTATAAACAGTGCTGCGATGAACATTGGGGTGCACGTGTCTCTTTCAATTCTGGTTTCTTTGGTGTGTATGCCCAGCACTGGGATTGCTGGCTCATATGGCAGTTCTATTTCCAGTTTTTTAAAGAATCTCCACACTGTTCTCCATAGTGCCTGTACTAGTTTGCATTCCCACCAACAGTGTAAGAGGGTTCCCTTTTCTCCACACCCTCTCCAGCATTTAGTCTTTGTAGACTTTCTGATAGCAGGCATTCTGACCGGCATGAGATGGAACCTCATTGTGGTTTTGATTTGCATTTCTCTGATAATGAGTGATATTGAGCATCTTTTCATGTGTTTGTTAGCCAACTGTATGTCTTCTCAGGAGAAATGTCTGTTTAGTTCTTTGGCCCATTTTTTGATTGGGTCATTTTTTTTTCTGGTATTGAGCTGCATGAGCTGCTTTTATATTTTGGAGATTAATTCTTTGTCAGTTGCTTCCTTTGCTATTATTTTCTCCCATTCTGAAGGCTTTCTTTTCACCTTGCTTATAGTTTCCTTCATTGTGCAAAAACTTTTAAATTTAATTAGGTCCCATTTGTTAATTTTCATTACTCTGGGAGGTGGGTCATAGAGGATCTTGTTGTGATTTATGCCTAAATTTTCCTCTAGGAGTTTTATAGTTTCTGGTCTTACATTTAGATCTTTAATCCATTTTAAGTTTATTTTTGTGTACAGTGTTAGAAAGTATTCTAGTTTCATTCTTTTACAGGTGGTTAACCAGTTTTCCCAGCATCACTTGTTAAAGAGCTTGTCTTTTCTCTATTGTATATTCTTGCCTCCTTTGTCAAAGATAAGGTGTCCAGGTCATCTCTGGACTTTCTAGTTTGTTCCATTGATCTATATCTCTATCTTTGTGCCAGTACAATACTGTCTTGATGACTGTGGCTTTGTAGTATAGTCTGAAGTCAGGCAGGTTGATTCCTCCAGTTCCATTCTTCTTTCTCAAGATGAGAAAGTGTCTTTTAATTTCATGGCTGTAGTCACTGTCCACAGTGATTTGGGAGCCGAAGAAAATTAAGTCTGTAACTGTTTCCATTTTTCCCCATCTATTTGCCACTGGAACCTGAATTCTCAAGGCCTGGGGTTTTGTTAATAACAGCTACACAGAGGAAATGTCCTGTGGCCGGCACAGGAGAAATTAATTCCCAAAACAGTCAAAGTTCAGGAAGTCAATGGCCAAAGGTAAATTGTCCTTACACTCTTTAAGGAAAAAAAAAGAAAGAATAATTAGACTCAAATCTCCCTGACCAAACATGATGCTCAGCATCCCTCACTGCTGCATGAAATGCCAATCAAAAGACAATGGGAAATAAAATGGCAAAATTCACAAAAGCCAATGGCACAAGTCTGTAGGCAATAAATGCAGGAAAGAGTCTAGAAGAACAAGAATCCCCCTAGGTGGTTGGTGGGAATAGACATTGGCAGCAGCCAGTAAAATGGACAGTCTCTGAATGCCTGAAAACAATATCAAGTCTGGCTAAGCCTGGAATCTGACATCCCCACACCTTGGCCTAACATCCTGAGAACACCATTGATTAAAAGGCACATTCCGTTCAGTTCCGTGTGTCTGAGGTGGATAATGCTCAAGGATCTGGTGCTCACCACTCTGCTCAAGCTTTCTGAGGTAAAAGCCCCCCCCCAAATCATAGAGACACCCCAGAGATTACTTAACACCTGAATCAGGCGACTGTATACTGACAACAATCACAGTGTGGCAAATCAATCTGCTGCAATGGTGTAGTGGCAAGATGTTTAAAAAAAAAAAAATGGAAAGATAGCAGTGCCTACTGTATTATGTCTGACCTCCCTGACTTGGGATGCTGTCCCATCCCTGGAGAATGAGCAAGCCTGGACCCCACTGCTAAACGGGGGTGAAGTCAACACAGCCTGGAAGGGTGCCCTTCACTGAACACTTTTTATAGGTCTAATGTGTGTTATGTCTGGCTGAGACAACAGTTCTGCATGGCATCAAGGCCCCAAGGAATTTCAGGGAAAATTCAGCTAGCCTCAACCTCTCCTGGTGCTGGGGATCCCAGCCTCCTCCCTGAGAATCCTAGCGCCTAAACACCCTCAGCAGTGTACTGTGGACCCTGAAGGGATTAGTCTGCACTGGGTGTTTGTGAGATGCTTTCAGTTCAATTCAGTCGCTCAGTCATGTCTGACTCTTTGCGACCCCATGGACTGCAGCACGTTAGGCTTCCCTGTCCATCACCAACTCCTGGAGCTTGCTCAAACTCATGTCCATCAAGTCGGTGATGCAATTCAACCATCTCATCCTCTGACATCCCCTTCTCTTCCTCCCTTCAATCTTTCCCAGCATCAGGGTCTTTTCCAATGAGTCAGTTCTTCACATCAAGGTGGCCAAAGAACTGGAGCTTCAGCCTCAGCATCAGTCCTTCCAATGAATATTCAGGACTGATTTCCCTTAGAATTGACTGGTTGAGCTCCTTGCAGTCCAAGGAACCCTCAAGAGTCTTCTCTAGCACCACAGTTCAAAAGCATCAATTCTTTGGTGCTCAGCTTTCTTTTTTTTTTTTTTTTCTTCCAGTAAATTTTTTACTTCAACTAGGTGAAAAAAGGTTTAGAAACAGGTTTTTTTTCCTCCCGCAAATGGTATAAAACCCCCACTTAAAAAAAATTGAAACGCAGGTATAATGCAATGGTGCTTAGTCACTCAGTCATGGCCAACTCTTTGTGACCCCATGGACTGTGGCCCCCCAGCTCCGCTGTCCATGGGGATTCTCCATGGAGTGGGTTGCCATCAGCTTTCTTTAAGGTCCAACTCTCACATCCATACATGACTACTGGAAATACCATAGCTTTGACTAAACGGACCTTTGTTGGCAAAGTAATGTCTCTGCTTTTTAATATGCTGTCTAGGTTGGTCATAGATTTTCTTCCAAGGAACAAGCATCTTTTAATTTCATTGCTACAAGCACCATCTGCAGTAATTTTGGAGCCCAAGAAAATAAACTCTGTCACTATCTCCATTGTTTCCCCATCTATTTGCCATGAAGTGATGGGATCAGATGCCATAATCTTCGCTTTTTGAATGTTGAGCTTTAAGCCAACTTTTTCACTCTCCTCTTTCACTTTCATCAAGAGGCTCTTTAGTTCTTCACTTTCTGCCAAAAGGGTGGTGTCATCTGCATATCTGAGGTTATTGATATTTCTCCTGGCAATCTTGATTCCAGCTTGTGCTTCCTCCAGTCCAGCTTTAAGGGGGGAAAAGTAGTGAGAGTCAAGCCCTTTCCTGTTTGCTCAGGCAAATTCCACTCTATTTCACATGCCAGGAAGCCAACTTGCCCCAAGACTCTGCTTGCCCCCCGGGGAATCAAAGGTGGGTATGGAAAAGTGCTGCCATCTTGTGGAGGTTTTCTGTACCTACAACCTGGTCACTAGCTCACAGGCACCTCAATTCACAAGGCCTGGGATTCCATTAATGACAACTGCCCTCAGGAAAAGTGCTGTGGCTGGCACTGGAGAAATAAATTCCAAACACAGCCGACTTTTAGGAAGCCAACTACCAAAGGTAAACTGTCCTGACACTGTTTAAGATAATGAAAAGAAAAAAGAAATGAAAAAACACACCCAAACCTCTGCCACAAAACAATATTCTCACCATCCCTAATTGTTCTTGGAATGCCAGTAAAAAGGACAATGGGAAATCAATTCAAAACATTCACAATGGCCAATTTCAGAAGTCTCCAGGCAATATATGCAGGAAAGAGTCTGGAGGAAAAAGAATCCCCCTAAACTGTCGGTGGGAATATAGTTTGGCAACAGCCAGTATAATGGACAGTCTCCGAATGCCTAGAAAAAAATCTATCAAGAGAGGCTAAATCTAGAATCCAACATTCCCACAGCTGCGTCTATATTCTGAGAAAATTAGCAATTAAAATGTACATGAACCCCAACAGACACTGTAGCACTAACTCACAATAGCTTTGACAAAGAACCAGCATAAACTCCACCGACAGATTAAAGCTGAAACAAGATGTGGCACATATATACAATGGAGAGTTACACAGCCATGAAAAATCAAAACTGAAATTAGGAAATTATGCCGCCGGTAGCCACAGGGATGGACCTTAGAGAATCATACACTAAGGAAAATCAGTCAGAGGAAGGCAATAGTATATGATGTCCTTTCTAGGAAATACTGAGGGGAAAAAAAGATGCAAAAGAATGAATTTGCAACTCAACAAAAGACTTTGAGAATTCATAGTCAAACAAAGGGATCCATAGTGAAGGGCAGGGAATAAATTAGGAGGTCAGGACTAACATAGACACGGAAATCTTTAATAGAGCATCAACTAGGATTACCCGCTTGAGTCCTTCCTGCAAGCCTGCCAATCTCCCTGCCTGCCAGTCTTCCACATGTACACAGACATCTTTCTCTCAGAGATCATGCACAAGGATTATCTCCTTCCTTCCTTCCTAACTTCCTCATATCCACAGAAAACTGGATCTGAGATTAGATAATCCACAAGGGCCTGATGCTCAGCACTAGGCTACACCTTCTGTGGGGAAAAAAATCCCCCCCCAAAAAAAGCGTGGAGATACCTCATATATATGTAACACATGAGTTGGGCGATTGTACACGGGACTGCAAGGAGATGCAACCAGTCCATCCAAAAGGAAATCAGTGTTGAATATTCACTAGAAGGACTGATACTGAAACGGAAACTCCAATACTCTGGCCACCTGATGCGAAAAACTGACTCATTTGAAAAGACCCTGATGCTGGGAAGGATCGAAGGCAGGAGGAGGAGATGACAGAGGATGAGATGTTGGATGGCATCACCGAGTCAATGGACATGAGTCTGAGTAAACTCCCGGAGTTGGTGATGGACAGGGAAGCCTGACGTGCTGCAGTCCATCGGGTCGCAAAGAGTCGGACACGACTGAGGGACTGAACTGAACCGCGCACTGAGGACAAGAGCAGCAGGACTCCTACACAGCGGTGGCATGATGTTAAAGGAAAGAAAAGAAAAGCAACGCCTACTTGGTTCCCTCCAGGCTCCCTGACTGGAGCCACTATCCCATCCCTGGGGCCTGAACAGGCTTGGATTCCACTGCTGGACTGGGGTGGGATGGAGACAGCCTGACAGGGTGCCCTTCACTGAGCCCCTTTTAAGCCTCTACTGTCTGCGTGGCTCTGGCTGGGATCAGAGTTCAGAGCTGGATCAAGTCCTCGAGGATCTTGGAGGCAATAGTCACCTAGCTTCCATTTTTCCTGGTGCTGTTTCCCAGCTCAAGTCTCCTTACTCACAGTGTAGCCTCCTAGGCACCTTAGCCCCCTCTGTTGGCTGCTGTGGCCCCCACTGGGATTCATCTAGGGGTTAAGGGTGAGAAGTTTTAGAGAGAAGACGTACTGGGACACAAGGGCTTCTGTGTTTGCGCAGGCACATTCCACTCTACTTTACAGCCCGGGAAGTCAGCTTTCCCTAAGGCTGCGTTTGCCGGCAGGAACCAAAGTGGGCTTGAAAAGGTGCTGCCGCCTTGTGGACATTTTCTGTAAGTGCAACTTGACCACTGGTGCTTCCTGGCACCTCTAACTTATAAGGTCTGGTGGTGGCGGTTTAGTCGCTAAGTCACGTCCGGCTCTTGCGACCCCATGGACTGTAGCCTGCCAGGCTCCTCTGTCCATGGGATTCTCCAGGCAAGAATACTGGAGTGGATTGCCATTTCCTTCTCCAGAGGTTCTTCCCGACCCAGGAATCGAACCCTGGTCTCCTGCATTGCAGGCAGATTCTTTACCCACTGAACTATGAGGGAAGCTCTGGGGCATTGTTAATGACAGCTGCCCTCAGGAAATGTTCTGGGGCTAGGATTTCCAAATACTATGGACTATCTAAAAGCCACTTGCCACTGGTAAATTTTTCTCACATTCTTTAAAAAGAAATTTAAATAAAATAACCTCACTGCCTCATGGGACAAGATGCTCAGCATTCCTAATTACTGCAGGAATGCCAAACAAAAAGACAACTAGAAATCCAATCCCACCATTCACAATGGGCATCCTCACAAGTTCACAAACAATAAAGGCGGGAGAGAGCCTGGAGGAAAGGGAACACCCCACGCTGTGCCGGGAATGTACATTGGCAATATCCTCTGTAAGGGACAGTCTCCACACGCCAGAAAAATCCTATCAAGAGAGTTAAACCTAGAATCTGAACTCATATTTTCATAAAGGAAGTATAGAAAATAAGATTCTCGCATATGGAAATACGCACCCATATTTCAAACAGAAAATACAAAAATTTGATTTTCTTATATGGAAATACACACCCAAATTTTCATACAGGGAACACAGAAAATTCAATTTTCTTATATGGAAATATTCACCCATAATTTTATATAGGAAATATAGAAAATTCTATTTTATTTTATGGAAATATACACCCACATTTTCATATATGACATATAGAAAATTTTATTTTCATATATGGATATATGCACCCATGTGTTCTTACATGATATGTAGAAAATTCTATTTTCATATGTGGAAATGTCCACCCACATTTTGTATATGAAATATAGAAAAGATTGAAATAATGTCAGTTTCACCAACATAATCTTGGAGGTTATCAAAGTGAAGTAAGTCAAAAACACAAATACCGTATGATGTCACCTATATGTGGAAACTAAAATATGACACAAATGACTTTATTTATGAAAGAGAAACAGATTCACAGATATAGAGAACTAATAGGGAAAGTAGAAGTGGGAGAGGCAAGATCAGGGTAGGGGATTAAGAGATACAAACCACTCTGTAGAAAATAAATAAGCTACAAGGACATGGTATACAGCAGAGGGAAATATGCCCATTTTTTGGTAATAACTTTCAATGGACTAGGGTTCCTAAAAACATTGAATCACTAGGTTGTACACTCAAGGCAAATACAGTACTTCATTAACTGTACTTTATTTTTTTTAAAAAGTTGATGGCTAGCTACAAACAGAAAAAACAATCAATAGGAAAAAATAAGCAAAATAAAAATGGGAAATTTTTAAAAATAGAAGATTTAATCAAGAAACTAATCATTACGTGATTTTTTTAAAATCGCATAAAGTAGATTTAATCTTTATTTTCACTTCACAAAGAATTAGTCAAATCAAGCCAATTAGTCTAACTACAGGATACATACAGGTTTTTTAGATTCTTTTTGTCTATGTTCTCTGAAAAAAACTTTACTTAATGATAATTTTGATGCTTACATTTTTATTTCAGTTCAGAATGCCCTAATAAAGAAGTCACTTAGAAATCTTCTTTCAAATGCAAGACTTTTGTGCCTATTAAGATGTAAGAGAGTATACTTGGTTTAGAAGACTTTATCTTATGTAAAACAGCACAATGATTTTCATTATGGTCCCTGGACTGGTATGTGCAAATCTACTAAATCAGAACTGCGGTGACCCAAGGACGGAAGAGCGGAGAAAACCAAGGAGGATCTTGGAATGCAGGAACAGAAAACCCAGACCCTTACTGTCCTTCCCTCCTGCATGTTATAACTATTAATGGATTTCTGGTCCCCCTGAGCAGTGTGACCTGTCTCCCCTCCTACCCCAAAGTCAGAAGGTATTCGCCTTACTCTTCCCCCCACCCAGTATACGTGCCTCATCCAACCTGCGAATGACCCGCAAGACCCCATCCCACTCCTTGTACCCTGGTATAAAAGTGGACTGAGGACCCCTGTTCAGTGTCGGTTCTCGAGCTGGCCTGCTGTTCTAACTGCATCTCCCACTCATTTCCCTCATTCTACCTCATGTCTGGAAATTCTTTTCTAACCCGCACCCGGACCACAACAAGAACCTCTGGTCCTACAGTCAGACAATGTGAGTTAATAAACTGTCAACTGGAAAATATAGTCACAATCTGAAAGTACAGAGTTATTTTATTCGGTTGGAATGTTTAGGACTCTGAGGGCGGGAGCTTGGAGCTCCCAAGCTCTGAGAAAACTGCTCCAAGGAGGCAGGGGGGAAGTCAGGCTATCTACAAGTTTGCAACAAAGGGAGCAGGCAATCTGAACCGCAAAGATCAGGTATCAGGCTAAGGAGTTCAGCATTCTGTGCGTGGGAAGATGCAATCCTCATTCCTTTCATATGCACCTCGGCTATCCAGCCAATTCTGTCTCGTTCATCTTGCTTCTTGCATTCCCCCAGCTCTTCAGCTATTACCCTACAAGTTCAGGTGAAACTCATGATTTACCAATAGAAAGTTGTAAGAATAGTGTCATTATAAGTTATAGTAAAAAGTGGATTCTCTTCTCTAAAGTACAATAGCAAAGGAGTTCACTCTACAAATGTATATACCCATATTTTCATATATGCATTATAGGAAATTCTACTTTCATATATGAAATATACCCCAATATTTTCATACATGATATATAAAAAATTCTACTTTCATGTATAAAATATGCCCCCATATTTTCATACATAAAAAATAGGAAATTCTACTTTCATTATGAAATATGTCCCCATATTGCCATACATGAAATATAGAAAATTCTTCTTTCATGTATGAAATGTGCCCCCATATTTTCATACATGAAATATAAGAAATTTGACATTCATGTATGGAAATATGCCCCATATTTTCATACATGAAATATAGAAAATTCTATTACCATAGATGGAAATCTGCCCCATATTTTCATATATGAAATACAAAAAAGTCCATATTTTGTATATGAAATATGCACCTATACTATCATACATGAAATATAGAAAATTCTATTTTCATATATGAAACATGTACCTGACTTGGGCCTCTGTTCCATCCCTGGAACCTGGGCAGTCATGGTTTTAATGGCTGGACTGTGATGGGGTTGAAATGACCAGACAGAGTGCCCTTAATTAAGTGACCTGTTACCTCTACAGTCTGGTTTGATCTGGCTGGGACTACACCCAGAGGATGGTATCCTGACCCTCTGGCTTTGAGGACCTCGGAAAAGTCCCCAGGCCTCCTGACCTCCTGGTGTCGGGGTCCCCAGTTCAAGCCTTGAGAGTGCAGCCTCCTTGCTGAGAGGGCGGTCTCCCAGACACCTTAGCACCCTCAGCTGGGTGCTGTGGCCCCACTTGGGATTGGTCTGGGGCTGGGGGTGTGAAGCTTTAGGGGAAGAAGCAGTGAGACACAAGTCCGTTTAAGTGTTGCTCAGGCACATTCCACTTGAATTCACATCCTGGGAGGCCCACTTTCCCTGATGCTCTGGTTGCCCCAGGAACCAGAGTTGGGCAAGAAAAAGTGTTGCCACCTTGTGGACATTTTCTGTAACTACAACTTGACCACCAGGGTTTACCGGCACCTCTAATTCACAAGGCCTGCTGCGGCTGCTGCTGCTAAGTCGCTTCAGTCGTGTCTGAGTCTGTGCGACCCCATAGATTGCAGCCCACCAGGCTCCCCCACCCATGGGATTCTCCAGGCAAGAACACTGGAGTGGGTTTCCATTTCCTTCTCCAATGCATGAAAGTGAAAAGTGAAAGTGAAGTCGCTCAGTCGTGTCCGACTCTTAGCAACCCCATGGACTGCAGCCCACCAGGCTCCTCTGTCCATGGGATTTTCCAGGCAAGAGTACTGGAGTGGGGTGCCACTGCCTTCTCCACCACAAGTCCTGAGGTTCTGTTAATGACAGCTGCCTTCAGGAAAGGGCATTGCAGAAACAAATTCCAAACACAACCAACATTCAAGTCTGTTTCAAGTATATTTCGACATATATCCAGAAATCTGTAACTGTAATAGATAATCCAGAAGGATTACCTCCTACCTTCCTTCCATATATATATACAGAAATCTGTATCTCTAATAGATGCTCACGAAGGACTTGATGTTCAGAACGTGGGATTTGCTCAACCTTCTGCAATAACCTCTATGGCAAACGAATGCAAAAAAGAACAGATATGCTGTACGTAAGTGTCAAAACTGAATCAGGCAATTGTACACTGATGGCAAACACAAAACTGCAAATCGACTATACTCCAACATAGCACCGGCATGAGATTAAAGACAAGAGAAAAAAGCAATGCCTAGTTTATTCCCTGAAACCTCCCTGATTTGGCTGCTATCCCATTTCTGGAGCCTGAGCAGGCATGTGCCTCATGTCTGGACTGGGGTGGGGTCAAGACAACCAAAATTTTAAAAGAAATGGGTAACCCTGCAATTCGACCCCACTACATACAATGGCCAACAGGTAATCAAGCTAATTGTAGAAGCACAGATGAATGTATACCAACGACAGGGTGCATTTACACCATGCGATATTTCTCAACCATAAACAAGCAGGAAATAATGCCAAGTCTGGCCACAGGAAAGTAGATGATCCTTCTGAGTGAAGTAAGGGAGACAGGGAGAGACAAGTATCATATGATATCACTTCTAGGTGTAACCTAAAGATGGATTAAAATGAACTTCTCGCCTGGAGACACAGCCTCAGAGACTTAGAAAATAAGCTCTCAGTGACTAAGATATAAAGATGTGTGGTGTGAAGAAATGAGCCGCTGCTTCAGAGTAATATATGCACACAACTATTTATAAAATAAATAAATGACCAGGACCCTCTGTGTGACATAGGGAAACATACTCCACACTCTGTAATAACCTATATGGAAAAAAACAAACAAACAAATATATATATATATATACACACACATATACATATATCTATGTATTAAGAAAAGTGAAACAAGTTGTGGTATAAGGAACAAGAAAAAAAGCCCACAAGATTGTAATTCACTGATATGCGTGCTAAGCTGCTCGATCGTGTCTGACTCTTTGTGATCCTATGCACTGTGGCCCTCCAGCCTCCTCGGTCCATGGAATTCTCCAGGCAAGAATACTGGAGTGGGATTCCCTTCTCCAGGGGATCTTCCTAACCCAGTGATGAAACCCCCGTCTCTTTACATTTCCTGCATTGCCAGACGGATTCTTTACCACCAGTGCCACCTGACTTCAATACAGTTGATGGGATAAAAACAGAAACAACGAAAAAGAAATGCTGACTCTACATCCCTCAGGAAATAGTGACCTAGGCTGGTGTCACATACCTGGAGCCTGATTGGCTTGGGTTCCAAGTCTGGAAAGTCCTGGGGCTGAGGGAGCTGGGAGAATGGGGCAGGCAGTGTGCCTCCGAAATGCACCTGGAGTGCCTGTCGCCCTCAGCAGAGTGCCAAACCTCCAAGTACTGGTGGAATAAATCAAGAGATTGGAATTAACATGTGCATTACTATATCTCAAACACATGATCAAAAAGTACCTACTGAATAGCATAGGGAAGTTTATTAACATATTGTAATCACCTGTATGCAAAAAAGAACCCAAAAGAGAACAGATAAACATCTAGGTATTAACATAACTGAATTGGGTTCCTATAAACCTGAAACAAACACATCAGAAATCAACTATGTTCCAATAGAAAAGAACAAGGAAATTGCAGGGAGAAAAAAGGCAGTGTGGCCTGAAGAAGTGCTGCCGCCTTGTGGCAGTTTCTGTAACAGCACCATGAAGAGCTGAGCTGCTGGGCATTTCACATTCAGGAGGATCCAGCTTTTTGGACTCGTTCAATGGCTAAGTCCTGTCTGACTCTGCAACCCCACGGAATGCAGTACCCCCTATCCTTCACTATCTCCCGGAGTTTGCTCGAATTCACGTCCATTGGGTGGAGGATGCCACCCGGTGGGTCATAACCAATGCATCCTCTTCCGCCCACTTCTCCTGCCTTCAATCTTTCCCAGAATCAGGGTCTTTTGCAATTAGTCAGTGCTTCACATCAGGTGGCCAAATTATTGGAGCTTCAGCTTCAGCATCAGTCCTTCCCATGAATATTCAGGACTGATTCCACAAGGAATTTGGCTCCAACACATACAAACCACTTCAGTTCATTTCAGTTCAGTTGCTCCGTCATGTCTGACTCTTTGCCACCCCATGGACTGCAGCATGCCAGGCTTCCTTGTTCATCACCAACTCTCGGAGCTTACTCAAACTCATGTCTATTGAGTCAGTGATGCCATCGAATCATCTCATCCTCTGTCGTCCCCTTCTCCTCCTGCCTTCAATCTTTCCCAACATCAGGGTCTTTTCCATTGAGTCAGTTCTTCACATCAGGTGGCCAAAATATTGAAGTTTCAGCTTCAGCATCAGTCTTTCCAATGAATATTCAGGACTGATTTTCTTTAGGATGAACAGGTTGGATCTCCTTGCAGTCCAAGGGACTCAAGAGTCTCCTCCAACACCACAGTTCAAAAGCATCCATTCTTCAGCACTCAGCTTTCTTTAATAGTCCACCTCTCACATCCATACATGGTTACTGGAAAAACCATAGCTTTGACTAGGTGGACCTTTGATGTCAAAGTAATATCTCTGTTTTTTAATATGTTGTCTAGGTTGGTCATAACTTTCTTCCAAGGAGCAAGCGTCTTTTAATTTCATGGCTGCAGTCACCGTCTGCGGTGATTTTGGAGCCAACAAACCACTACTACAGCTCATTTGAAAAAAAAAAAAAAACTCAATAAAAATCAGCCAAAGATCTAAATGCATATTTCTCTAAAGAGGTCATATAGACGGTCATAAAGCACATGAAAAGATGCTCAGCATCACTAGTTCTTTGAAAAAGGCAAATCAAATGTACAATGCAGTACCACCTCACACTGATCAGAATGGCCACATCAAAAACTCACAACAACAAATTCTGCAGAGGGTGTGAAGAGAAAGGAATCCTTCTACACTGTTGGTGAGAATGTAAATCAGTACACCCAGTAGGGAGAACATTATGGAAGTTCTTTTAAAAACTAAACATAGAAGAACCCAGTGACACGGCAATCCCATACCTAGGCATGGTGGTGGTTGTATAGTCGCTAAGTCATGTCTGACTCATGGACCAGGCTTCTCTGTCCATGGGATTCTCCAGACAAGAATACTGGACTGAGTTGCCATTTCCTTCTTCAATACCTAGGAGTAGATACAGAAAAAACAAAATTTTAAAAGATACCTGCACCCCCAAAGATCATGCAGCACTAGGTACAATAGCCAAGACAGGGAAGCAACTTAAGGGTACAAGAACAGATGAATGGATATAGAAAAAGGGGGACATAAACACAATGCACAGACATAACGCACAATACACATATTGCTCAGACATAAAGAAGAATGAAATAATGCCATTTCCAGTTAGAAGGAAGAAACTAGAAGTGATCATACTAAGTGAAGTAAGTGAGACATGGACGGGCAGATAATACAGAATATCACTTCTGGTGGAATCTAAAAAAATGGATACAAACAAACTCCGTTACCAAAGACAAATTCACAGACTTAGAAACTTATGGTTACCAAAATGAAAAGGTGCAGAGAGAGGGGCAGCGAGTAATTAGATGGCACAGATCAATATTTACACCTTAAAATAAGTGCTGTTGTTTAGTCGCTCAGCTGTGTCTGACTTTGTGACCCCATGGACTGTAGCCTGCCAGGCTCCTCTGTCCATGGGATTCTCCAGGCAAGAATACTGGAGTGGGTTGCCGTTTCCTCTGCCAAGGGATCTTCCCAACCCAGGGATAGAGCCCGTGTCTTCTGAAAGTCTCCTGCATTGCAGGTGGGTTCTTTACCACTGAGCCCAGCAGGGAAGCCATAAAACAGGTGCTGAAAGGGCCTCTTAATAGTCTCGCAAGTTTGACAGAGCTTTAAATAACACCTGCCCTCAAGAAACATCCTGGGGAAGTTATCAGAAAAGAATACCAAACAGGGCCAAGTTTCAAGAAGCCAGTTTCAAGAGGTAACTTATACTGACAAGGTATAAAATAATAAAAGCACATGGAAAGAAACTCCACATCAATAAGGATTAAATCAATGCCAATCAAAACTACAATAAGGTATATCACACTGGTCACAAGAGCCATAATCAAAAGATCTACAAATAATAAAGATAAAATAAAAAGATCTGCAAAGAATGTACAGAAAATGAAATCCTCCTACAATCTTGGTGGAAATGTAAATGATGAAGCCACTGTGGAAACCAGCGTGGAGTTTCCAAGAAACACAAGTTGCAGAGATAACATATGGTCCTGCAATCCCACTCATGGACTCAGGTCCAGAGAAAATCATTCGAAATGACACCTACACCCTGATTTTCAGGGCAGCACTATTTATAATAAGACATAGAATCCACTGAAATGTCCACTGACAGAAAAATGAGAACTAGATGGCACATCTATACATTGGAATACTACTCAGCCATAAAACAGAACGAAATAAGGATACTGTCAGCAGCATGGATGGACTAAGAAATTATCCTACTAAGTGAGGTAAGTCAGAGAGGAAAAACAAGTATCGTGAGTTATCCCATACAGGTGGAATCTATAAATTCATACCAAAGACCTAATGTGGAAAACAGACTCATAGCCTGAGAAAATCAAATTATGATTATCAAAAGAAAGTTAGAAAGGAGGGATAAATTAAGAGTTTAGGATTTCAATATACACCCTAGTATCTTTCAAACTGATAATCAAATAGAACAGTGAACTCTACTGAACAAACTGTAATAATCTATATGAGCAAAAAAATGGAAAAATAATAGATATAGCTCTATGTAAAATCAAATCAAGTTCTGTACAACTAAAACTATCAAAACAATGGAAATAAACTTGACTCCAATATAAAACAAAAACCAAACTACAAATTAAGGGTGCATCTAGGGGACACCAAACAGTGGTGACCCTGTGGACTAGGGAAGGGATGTGCTTTGACATTAATACGACACGACCAAAGGTTTTCACTCACCAGAGCACAGAGCAGAACCCCCTCAAATGTACCTGAGCTCACGTGAATATGACGAGATGAAGAGAAGAAAAAGGACCGAAGGTTAGCCAGGGCAGCACCCTCAATTCAGATGTTGGAAATCTCAGAGGGGACAAGCCACACTGAGGTAGAGAGTAGATATGGGGCTTCTGGGTACGGATTCCTGACCCTTGCAGATGGGGTGAGATCCACATAATCCCCAGGCCATGACCTGGGGACACATGTCCGTAGTCTCCAACATGACTCCACCTGCGGTCACAAGACCCTTGGTTAGGACACCAGTTTCTGCTGGTTGGGCTCCTAACGTGGAAACAAGTGGGTTCCTGCAACCTCCTGAGATGGTAGAAAGAAGTGTAGAGTCGGTCTCCTCTCCCCACACTTGCCCCAGAGAAGTCCTCCTGTTTTTGCTTCGGTCCTACGTGATATGAGCTGTTTTTACAGCTGTCGTGATAATGTCGAACACCCTACCCTGGTTCTGGCAGGCGTGATCGCTTGTCGTCTCACTGAGGTGCCGAGAAAACACCCCAGGCCCAGAGCCGGACGCCGAGGGCCAGGTCTGTCTCCGCAGAGTCGGGACGGTCACCCGGAAGGAGGCCGCAGCAGCCTGCCTGGCGCCCGCCGCCTCTCGGCCTGATCCGTTCGCCCTGCAGTCAACCACGCGGGTACACCTGGCCCCGTCTCGCCATGCTCGTGGTGAAGTGGGATACTTCCCAGGCAGCCCACCTGCGGAGTCTCCAGGAGCCCCAGGGAGGGTGAACCCTGAAAGGGTAAAGAGGCAAACAGGCACAGGCCTGTGTAAAGTGAGTACCATAAAGCATTCATTCCTAAACACAAGTGAAGCTCACATGTGTTCATCCCTTTCTCTCACCTTTGTGTGTGTGTGTGGGGGGGGGGGGGGGTCTCCCAGTACACACGATCGGGACCCACGCAGATGGAGTGAGACTCACACAGCTCCCAGACCTCCCCACCTGAAGTCACACGTCCCCTCGGTCAGGACACCACGGCTGTGGTCGGCAGGCCTCCGGTGTGTAAACAAACCAGGTCCCTGGGACCTCCTGAGACCCTGGAAAGAAGTGTCGGGTCCGTCTCCTCTCCCTACAATTGTCCCTGAGAAGTCAGGCCTCTCCTGTTTTCGCTTGGGTTCTGTGTGTTTTTTTTGCTGGTTTGAGAGTTCATGCTAGAATTGAACACGCTGCCTTGGTTGTGGCGGTCTCTTTCTTGCCCCACCAAGATGTTGAGAAAACGTGGGAGAGCTGGGCTGAAAGAAAGGGGCAGCTGGGTTGTTTTCAGAGGAGACAGTCGACCAGAAGGAGGTCACAGCAGCAAACTCACCAGCTGCCCGTGACTGTGTGCCCGACCCCTGTGCCCTGGAACCAGCTCACCAGGCATACCAGTCTCCCTCCTCAAACGAAGGTGCTGGTAAACTGGAATAATTCCCAAGTAGCCCGCCTGAGGAGTCTCCATGAGCCCCAGGGAAGGTGAACCTGACGTGGGGGGAGACTACGAAGCCTACCGCAGTTCTCACCCCTGGGAGTACCATGGGACCCCACTCAGTGGAGAACACAGTTACCCAGAGAAACCCACCTCAGCTCCAGGCCCCAGACATCTGAGCGCTGACATTCAGACGCAGGCACGGAGTTTTCCAGGACAGAGGCCAGGCCAGGCCTCTACCCAGGTCTCCATGTCCTAGTGCACATAGAACGCGGTCAGAAGTGAATGTTCTCACCTCAGAAACCATGCAGTCTCATCTAAACATAATCAGTGTAAACAGGACTTGAAAAGTGAAAGTGTTAGTTGGTCAGTCATGTCCAACTGTTTGTGACCCCATGACTGCAGCTCTCTAGGCTCCTCTGTCCACGGGATTTCCCAGGCAAGAACACTGGAGTGGGTTGCCATTCCCTTCTCCAGGGGATCTTCCTGACCCAGGGATTGAACCCAGGTCTCCTGCCTTACAGGCAGATTCTTTACCATCTGAGCCACAAGGGAAGCCGTTGACAGGACTTAGAGTGGTCTGAATCCACCATGTATGATAGACAGAAGTTGGTCAGGTTTAGACTAGCTTAAAGCTGCTCTCCCAGGAGGCGCAGGTCACACACGTGCAGTGTCTTGCATCATTGCACAGCGGGCTCGCCTGTGTGTGGGAACTAGGATGTACAGTTCTTAAAGAAGTCTTCACTGGGCTCCACACTTCACCCACGTCAGGAAACTGAAAGAACCTTGGTCATTAAACATTTCAACAGGCAAAGCAAAACTGTTACCAACATCTGGCCATGCAGTTGTCAGGATCCAGGGGAAAGCCAGGGATTTCTTACAGTTCAGCCTAGTGTCCTATAAGACAGAGGCAGTGCCCTGATTCCATCACTCCAGGGTTCCAGCAGGAGACAGCCTTCTAGAAAAGGATATTCACTGTCAGAGTAAAAATGTATTGTTGAAATTGCAAGCACACTGGTTATTATTTGTCAACCTAAAATATTCTTAAAAGCTGGCCCCCTTATCTTTGCAGTTCCATTGGTTCCTTTGTGCTCAGGTTTTCAGGGTAGAAATGGCATCATTTCAAGTTAGTTTCTTCTATTTCTGTTATTTGCTATTATATTAATGAAAGGTCACACTTGAAAAAATATGTAAGAAAATTCCTGCAAAAATTAGTGAGTCAAAGAGCCCATAAGCTGCCTGGATTTTGCCTTCTAACAGCTTCAGTTTTCTCCCTGAAGAAACCTGATAAAATCGACACCATGATTTTTTCACTGCTCTCTTCAAACTGTGCTAAAATGAAATTGATATTCATATCAACAAGTAAGAATTTCTGAGTTTTGAGATGTCACACCAGGGCAACAGGTGCTAAAATAGAATGCTCCTACACTACTAATAGGCAAATCACATCCTTAAAATAAGTTTAGTTTCAAATTGGATTTAACTATGACACTACATAGTTATATGAAGTATGAACCAAGAGTCTAAATATAGCAGGCAATATGTAAAGACAAATTTGATACTCCATATGTGAGGTTTTTCCTGTAGTCATGTACAGATGTGAGAGTTGGACCATAAAGAAGGCTGAGCAGTGAAGAATTAATGCTTTCAAACTGTGGTGCTAAAGAAGACTCTTGAGAGTCCCTTGGACTGCAAGGAGATCCAACCAGTCAATCCTAAAGGAAATCAACCCTGAATATTCATTGGAAAGACTGATGCTGAACCTGAAGCTCCAATGCTTTGGCCACCTGATGCAAAGAGCCAACTCATTGGAAAAGACCCTGATGCTGGGAAAGACTGAAGGCAAATGGAAAAGGGGACAAGGGAGGAAGAGATGTTTAGATGGAATCACCAACTCAATGGACAAGAGTTTGAGCAAACTCCGGGAGATAGTAAAGGACAGGGAATCCTGGCACACTGCAGTCCATGGGGTCACAAATAGTTGGACACAACTTGGCAACTGAACAACAACAGAGTAAGTGTTTCTTGTCAGATCTGCAGCAGATATGCGCAAATTGGTTTAGAATACTCTCCAACGCGGAGTATCTCTGAGTCTGGTTAACTGTTTCACAAGTGCACAAATCAAAAGGTGGTGTATTCATTCCAGGAATGAATAGAATGTTACTTTGAACAGTCTGTTAAACTTACATATAATCCACTTCAGATTTCAAATAATAAAACATGCATCTGATGTTTACAGCCTCTTGGAACGCTGTGTTCTATACATGAAAACATTTCCTCTGCCCTTTCTGTTAACTGAGGCTTCCCGGGTGGCTCAGATGGTAAAGAATCTTCCTGCAAAGCAAGAGACCAAGTTCAGTCCCTGGGTCAAGAAGGTCCTCTGGAGAAGGGAATGGCAACCCGCTCCAGTGTTTTTGCCTGGAAAACTCCATGGACAGAGGAGCCTGGCAGGCTACAGTCCATGGGGTCACAAAGAGTTGGACATGACTGAGTGACTTTCACTTTCTGTTAACAATTTTTCACAGTAATAACACTTTAACTCCTCAGTTCATGATATTATTACCAAGATAAACTTGTCCTCATGGGTGAAGGAGGTGGAATTGACCCATCGTGATTGCTCTCTGGTCAAATGACTCTCTCAATTTCTAATTATGTTCTATATCCACAATATTTCTTTTTACATCCATCAAAGTCTACTTCTCAGATCTTTATGTACACCAAACAATAGATACCTGGTGAGTTCAGATTATATTAAACACTCTCTCCATAGCTTTTGCCATGTCAAATGAATCAGAACACGGTGAAGCAGGGAAATTTTAAATGATTTATAAGGCCCCTAGAAAAAATAATTAGAAATCCTAGCCTTTATTGGCCTATACAAATGAATTACAATGTGTCTTTTTTATGAAATTGCAAGACATGACTAACTAGAGCTGCAACAAGTTGGAGTTATTCTTGGAATGATTTGAGTTGAATCAGGTTGGATGAGGGATATGAAGATACGGGATGATACACACTTAAGGAGGTATCAACAAGTATGTATCATAAGTTGATAAGGTATACTTTATAAACAAAGATGAAACATTTAGCCTTTTTTCATTATCTGACCCTTCAGAATTTGCCATCACCAGCTGAATCCCCTGTGACCTTGATGGTTTATTGCCACCAGGTTAAAAGTAGTTACAGGAAAGGCAAAGGGGAAAAGGAAAGATATTCCCATTTGAATGCAGAGTTCCAAAGGATAGCAAGGAGAGATAAGAAAGCCTTCCTCAGCGATCAATGCAAAGAAATAGAGGAAAACAACAGAATGGGAAAGACTAGAGATCTCTTCAAGAAAATTAGAGATACCAAGGGAGTATTTCATGCAAAGATGGGTACAAATAAGGAATCCTATGCACCTAACAGAAGCAGAAGATATTAAGGAGAGGTGGCAAGAATACACAGAAGAACTATAAAAAAAGATCTTAATGACCCAGATAACTACGATGGTATGATCATTCACCTAGAGCCAGACATCCTGGAATGCGAAGTCAAGTGGGCCTTAGGAAGCATCACTATGAACAAATCTAGTGGAGGTGATGGAATTCCAGTTGAACTATTTCAAATCCTAAAAGATGATGCCATGAAAGTACTGCACTCAATATGCCAACAAATCTGGAAAACTCAGCAGTGACCACAGGACTGGAAAAGGTCAGTTTTCATTCCAATCCCAAAGAAGGGCAATGCCAATTGCACTCATTTCACAAGCTAGCAAAGTAATGCTCAAAATTCTCCAACCTAGGCTTCAACAGAATGTGAACCGGGAACTTCCAGATTTCAAGCCGGATTTAGAAAAGGCAGAAGAACCAGAGATCAAATGGCCAACATCTGTTGGATCATAAGAAAAGCAAGAGAATTCCAGAAAAACATCTACTTCTGCTTCACTGACTACACTAAAGTCTTTGACTGTGTGGATCACAACAAACTGTGGAAAATACTTAAAGAGATGGGATTACTAGGCCACCTGACCTGCCTCCTGAGAAACCTGTATGCAGGTCAAGAAACAACAGTTAGAATCAGACATGGAACAACAGACTGGTTCCAAATCGGGAAATGAGTACATCAAGGCTGTATATTGTCACCCTGCTTATTTAATTTATATGCAAAGAACATCATGTGAAATGCTGGGCTGGTTGAAGCACAAGCTGAGATCAAGATTTCAGGGAGAAATATCAATAACCTCAGATTTGCAGATGATACCACCCTTATGGCAGAAAATGAAGAGGAACTAAAAGAGCCTCTTGATGAAGGTGAAAGAGGAGAGTGAAAAAGCTGGTTTAAAACTCAACATTCAAACAAATGAAGATCATGGCATCCAGTCCCATCACTTCATGGCAAGTAGATGGGGGAAACAATGGAAACAATGACAGACTTTATTTCCTTGGGCTCCAAAATCACTTTAGACGGTGACTAAAGCCATGAAATCAAAAGACACTTGCTCCTTAGAAGAAAAGCTATGACCAACCTAGGCAGCGTATTAAAATGCAGAGGCATTACTTTACCAAGAAAGTTTCCTATAGTCAAAGCTATGGTTTTTGCAGTAGTAATGTATGGATGTGAGAGTTGGACTGTAAAGAAGGCTGAATGCCAAAGAATTGGTGCTTTTGAAATTTGTGGTGTTGAGGAAGACTCTTGAGAGTACCTTGGACTGCAAGGAGATCCAGCCAGTCAGTCCTAAAGGAAATCAGTCCTGAATATTCATTGGAAGGACTGATGCTGAAGCTGAAGCTCCAATACTTTCGCCACTGAAGCAAAGAATTGACTCATTAGAAAGGTCCCTGACGCTGGGAAAAATTGAAGGCAGGAGGTAAGGAGACAACTGAGGACAAGATGGCTGGATGGCATTCCCGACTCAAGGGACATGAGTTTGAGCAAGCTCTGGGAGTGGGTTAAGGACAGGGAAGCCTGGCGTGCTGCGGTCCATGGGGCCACAAAGCGTCAGACACGACTGAGTGACTGAACACGACCAATAGCAACAATACCAATATGAATCCTGGTTAGATTTGTTCTTTTTACTTTGAAATTGTTTATGTTTCTCTCTTGTAGTGTGATCTTCTAAGTGCCACCATCTGTATCACTTATTTTGTCTACTTTATAAGGTTGTCTCTTGCATTGTCCACTGTGTAACCATCTTCATGTACATAAATATTTATATATGTATATAGATATCTGTGTCTATGTATATCTATAATAGATATTTACATCTGTATGTACTAGATATTTATGTCTTTATGTACATAGATACTTATATTTCTCTTTATGTAGATATTTATGTCTCTATGTAACCAGGCATTTATATCTCTATGTATCTAGACATTTATATATCTATATATCTACCTAGAATTTAGATTTTTATGTACCTAAACATTTATATCTCTATGTACCTAGACATTTATATCCATGTACACTTATTATAAACAAATAAATTTGTTTATAAATGTGTTTATAAACAAATAAAATAAACAAATAAAATGTGTTACGAGTTTAACAGGGCCCGGAGAAATGGGAACGCTCCTACAAAGAGAATCAGACCTGACGTGACGACTGAACAGCAACAAAGTAGGAATACATTCGATTCAACAGGAGCCAATAAAGCACTGTCACTGCTACAACAACATGAAATAAAGGTTAATTTAAACAAGAATGCTCAGGGGACTTCCCTGCAGTCCACTGGTTAAGATTCTGTGCTTTCCTGGATGAAATATGCAAAAAATTCCCATTGAAATTATACTTTTTTCAGGAAAATGTACTTACATATTCCTATCTAAGGCAAGGTTGTGAAAAACACAGAGAAAACTGCCTTAGGAAATCACATTTGTTTCATCTAAAATAAGACACAAATGGACTTATCTATGAAGCAGAAAGAGACTCACAATTCCAGAAACTAATGGATGCATATGGGGATTTGGTTGTAGGTGTCGCCAGATTGGGGAAGAAATTAAGAGATAAAGATCACTATGTATAATGTAAGAAAAATAATAGGATATAGTATTCAGCAGAGAGGAATATAGCCATGATTTTGTAATAACTTTAAATGGCACATATTCCATTAAAACATTGAATCACTGTGTTGTATCTCAAAGCAAATATAGTCATGTGAATCAACTGTACCTCAATTGAAAAAGAGTGAATGGATAGCTACAAGCACAAGAAGTAATCAGAATGAAGGTTAGCAAAATAAAAATGGGAAAATTTTAGGAATAGAAACTCCCATCAAGAAATTAATTTGGATTAATTAATTACTAAAAATGTCCATTGGTTCATCCACTAGAAAGAACAATATGAAGGATCTTTAAAAACCAAATATGGAAGTGCCCTAGGAAACAGCAATCATATGCCTGAACATAGAGTCAGGGAAAAGCAATGTTTTTGAAAACAAGGGTACCCATGCCATCCCTACTAGACTGGTTGCCATAGCAGGGACACTGTGACAACCTAAGTGTACAACACAAGAATGAATAAAGAAAATAGGCTATATACACACGATGGTATATTAATTAGCCATAATGAAGAATGAAGCAATGCCGCGCTCAGGCTCAGGCAAGAAGGCAGAGATGATCATTTCAAGTGAAGTAAGAGAGCTGCAGTCCATGGGGTCTCTAGGAGTAGGACACGACCGAGCGACTTCACTTTCACTCTTCACTTCCATGCATTGGAGAAGGAAATGGCAGCCCACTCCAGTGTTCTTGCCTGGAGAATCCCAGGGACGGGAGCCTGGTGGGCTGCCGTCTGTGGGGTCACACAGAGTCGGACACGACTGAAGAGACTTAGCAGCAGCAGCAGCAGGAGAGACAGGGAGGACAGACAGAGTCTGATGGCACTTCTGGGTGGAATCCAAAAATGCGTACACAGGAGCTCTTTGAGCCAAGATAAACAGTTCGCGGACTTAGAAAAACCTCTTCTCACTTACTACTCGTAGAGAAGAAAGGTGTTGGGCACATAGAAGTGAGCTACTTGACTAACATGTGCACATGTTAGAAAATAAGCCTCCAGGATCCCCTGGGTAACCCCGGGAATGAGCCTCCACTTTCTCTGATAATCGATAAAGGAGCAGCCCCGGAAAGACAACATATACACAGCTGTGTCTGAGCGAATTAAGTGGCTATGAATTAAAAAAAAAAAAAAACCCACTTCCTTGTAATTCACCTATACACTCAAGTTCAACTAACTGGATAAACACACTAAGTATGGAAACACATGCTGACTCTATTCCCCTCATCCCACGGTTACCTCGTCTGGGGTCACATCTCTGGAGACAGTGCAGGCCCCGAGACTGGATTATTGTTGGGCTCAGGGTCCACGATGTTCCCGCAATGCCTCTGGGTCTCTGCAGGAGCCCTCAATCTCTAGATACAGGCGAAGTAAATTAAAAGATTTGAATTTATGTAGACACCCATATATGTATCCAATAGATGATCGAAAACTATCTACTGAATTTTACTGAACACACTGTGCTGAACACGCTGCAATCACCTAGATGGGAACAAGGTCTTGTAAGAGAATAGATAAATGCTCACACGTTAATGAATCAAGTTCCCGCACACCTGAAACACACATAAAAATCAGAAATCACCTCTATTCCAAGAAAAAAACTCACACAAAAATGGGGGCGCGCGGCGCGGGGGAGGGCGGGGAGTGTGAGGCTGAATAATGCTGCCGCCTTGTGACCATTTTCTGTAACAATAGCTTGAAAAGGTGTGCTGATGGACATTGAGTATCCTCAAGGCCAAATGGTCTGTATGTCAAAAACAGCTGATTTCAACAAAAGTCCTAGGGGTGGTCGTCAGAAAAGAATTTAAAACAGGGCCCAGTTACAAGAAGCTTAATCAACAGGGAACCTGAACTCACCCTTGAAAAGAAATCACATGAAAAGAGGTCAGTCTCCCTAAATAATAGAAATGCAAATCGAAACCACAGGAAGGAATCACCTCGCAGCACTCAGAATGGCCATTGTCCAAAACTTAACAAACACTAACTGATGGAGAAGGTGTGGAGAAAAGGGAATATTCCGCCCCTGATGCTGGGGATATACACTGGTGAGAGACACTCTGAAGGAGCATGCGAGGGCTGTTAAAACAAAGAAAATGAGAATGAGGTTAGAACACTAACACCATACATGAAATTAACACCAGATAATAAATATCTAAAGCCAGGAGGGATTGTATGAAAGTCTTAAGGAAAATATAGGCAGGAAATGTGATGATATAAACTACAAGGTCTATTTGGGTTTGCATGACATCACTGCAAGGTCTTTTGGAATCCATCCCCTAGAGCAATGAGAAATAAACCAAAACTAGCAAAACGTGACCTACTTCAATTTCAAAGCAGGTGCCCAGCAAAGGAAACCTTAAGGAATGAAGAAGGCAGCCCAGAATGCAAAGAAATATTTGCAAACCAAGATATCCACAAGCAATTCATCTCTGAAACCAACAAACAGCTCACAATTTGGTAATATTTAAATAAAGTTTGTTCCGTGAAAATATTGAATTGGTATGTTGTATCGCAACACAAATACTGTACTTCAATTACAGAAAAATATTTGATGTATAGCTACAAACACAAAAGAAAAAAGAAGAAAAAAGGATCAAAATGAAAATGGAAAATTTTATGCAATAGAAAAACCAAATGAGAGGTTACTTTGGATGAGATTATTAAAAATCACATAAACTAGATTTACCAGTTTAATCTTTGCTGCAAAAAGAACTAAGTAGTTAAAACAGGCCAATGAATCTACCAACAAGATAAATATGGACAAGAAAGCCATG
Source organism: Odocoileus virginianus (assembly GCF_023699985.2). Taxonomy (NCBI): domain Eukaryota; kingdom Metazoa; phylum Chordata; class Mammalia; order Artiodactyla; family Cervidae; genus Odocoileus; species Odocoileus virginianus. The sequence goes on from NC_069680.1 coordinate 58,136,932, forward strand.
CAAAAGTCACATTTTACCAGGTTCATGTTCTGAAAATGAGTACCATTATAAGATACACAAAAATTTGGATGATTTTTTCAAAAACGATTCAAAAGGTGTTAACTCTGAAGATGTATTTCCCATATTTTTATCTGTGCCCCAAATTTCCAGCCTGAAATATGAAGAATTTCACATTTTGGGCCAGAAACTCTGTGCCCCAAGTTTCTCAGCTGAAATATGGAAAAGTTCGTATTTCAGGCAAGAAACTCTGTGCCCCAAGTTTGTAGGCTAAAATATGGAAAATTTCATATTTCCATATCCTCCAGCCAAAATTTAAAAATAGGGACTTCCCTGGTGGTCCAGTGGTTAAGAACTCTCCTTCCAATGCAGGGAACAAGGGTTCAATCCCAGGTTGGGGAGCTAAGACGCCACATGTGCAGAGCAACCAAGCCTGCTCACCACAAAAAAAAAGGAGCCTGTGCAGTCAAAATGGAGAATGAGAAAGCAATAATCTGACCGTGATTATCTCGCCTTGTCCAGGGAGGTCAGAAGTCTGTCTTGGACACGTTGGGAGATCATTGTCTAAGTTTCTACTACCTGCCTAGCCCAGTAAGTGTTAAGGGAGGGGAAGACTGGAAGAAATAAAGGAAGAAGCCCATATTTAGGGTCAAGGTCTTCAAACTGCAGTACTGGGAGAATTTCCAGGGGTATGTGCTATGCAGAATTTTTAAGAAATTCTATTCCCAGACCTTCAACTGTACCCTTTCCACGGCATGACTCAGGCTACCCTTTCCCATCCCCTTTCACAACAGCATTTCTCATAAATTAAAGAGAAAAGCCTCCTCACATCCATCCTGAATACTACTGTAGTGTAACAGTATCCCAAATGTGAGAACTTCTAAGATGCCATACACATAGACAATTGGAAATGGCCTCACTCATGTTTAATCAAGATGCCATATATCCTCCTTAGCTTCCAGCCTTCCTCAGATTAAACATATCTCTATTAATATACATCATTGGTTTATAAATGAGGTGTTCCAGTCTTGGAATGCTCTAAAATAAGCGTGGGCAATGGGTGTGGTGATGATTCTTGTTTAACAACCTCTTTTTTTAATCCCCCCAACTATTGTCCAAGTATGCACTGCTCATAACGGAAAGTCTGGCAAAGCAAAGAAAGCTTCAGTAAGAAATAGTGAAAGGCTTAAAATAGCTTTTCTCATGAATTTAAGCTTAAAAATTCTCATCTCTTTAACAGCACTAATCCTAAGTATATGTCATTAGCTGGAAAGAAAACAAAATTGAGTAACTGAAGCAGTACAGGTTAATAAGTTAAGTAAGTTCAGTCACTCAGTCGTGTCCAACTCTTTGCAACCCCATGGACTTCCCTAGGCCTCCCTGTCCATCACCAACTCCCGGAGTCTACTCAAAGTCATGTCCATTGAGTCAATGATGCCATCCAACCATCTCATCCTCTCTCATCCCCTTCTCCTCTCGCCTTCAATCTCTCCCAGCATTAGGGTCTTTTCCAATCAATCGGTTCGTCGCATCAAGTGGCCAAAGTATATTGGAGTTTCAGCTTCAGCATCAGTCCTTCTAATGAATATTGGACTGATTTCTTTTCGGATGGACTGGTTGGATCCCCTTGCAGTCCAAGGGACTCTCAAGAGTCTTCTCCAACACCACAGTTCAAAAGCATCAATTCTTCGGCGCTCAACTTTCTTTATAGTCCAACTTCACATCCATACATGACCACTGGAAAAACCATAGCTTTGACTAGATGGACCTTTGTTGGTAAAGTAATGTCTCTACTTTTTAATTTTCTGTCTAGGTTGTCATAGCTTTTCTTCCAAGGAGCAAGCGCCTTTTAATTTCATGGCTTCAGTCACAATCTTCAGTGATTTTTGGAGCCCACGAAAATAAAGTTTGTCACTGTTTCCATTGTTTCCCCATCTATTTGCCATGAAGTGATGGGATCAGATGCCATGAACTTAGTTTTCTGAATGTTGAGTTTTAAGCCAACTTTTTCAATCTCCTCTTTCACTTTCATCAAGAGGCTCTTTAGTTCTTCTTCACTTTCTGCCATAAGGGTTGTGTCATCTGCATATCTAAGATTCCAGCCTGTGCTTCATCCAGCCTGGCATTTCACATGATATACCCTGCATATAAGTTAAATAAGCAGGGTGACAATATACAGCCTTGACCTACTCCTTTCCCAATTTGGAATCAGTCTGTTGTTTCACGTCCAGTTCTAACTGTTGCTTCTTGACCTGCATACAGATTTCTCAAGAGGCAGGTCAGGTATTCCCATCTCTTTCAGAATTTTCCACAATTTATTGTGACCCACACAGTCAAAAGCTTTGGCATAGTCAATAAAGCAGAAGTAGATGTTTTTCTAGGAACTCTCTTGCTTTTTCGATGATCCAGTGGATGTTGGCAATTTGATCTTTGGTTCCTCTGCCTTTTCTAAATCCAGCTTGAACATCTGGAAGTTCACAGTTCACGTGTTGCTGAAGCCTGGCTTGGAGAATTTTGAGCATTACTTTACCAGTGTGTGAGATGAGTGCACCTGTGCGGTAGTTTGAGCATTCTTTGGCATTGCCTTTCTTTGGGATTGGAATGAAAACTGACCTTTTCCAGTCCCATGGCCACTGCTGAGTTTTCCAGATTTGTTGGCATATTGAATGCAGCACTTTCACAGCATCATCTTTTAAGATTTGAAATAGCTCAACTGGAATTCCATCACCTCCACTAGCTTTGTTCATAGTGATGTTTCCTAAGACCCACTTGACTTCACACTCCAGGATGTCTGACTCTAGGTGAGTGATCACACCATTGTGGTTATCTGGGTCGTGAAGATCTTTTTCTGTACAGTTCTTCTGTGTATTCTTGCCACCTCTTCTTAATATCTTCTGCTTCTGTTAGGTCCATACCATTTCTGTCCTTTATTGAGCCCATCTTTACATGAAATATTCCCTTGGTCTCTCTAATTTTCTTGAAATGATCTCTTGTCTTTCCCATTCTATTGTTTTCCTCTATTTCTTTGCATTGATCTCTGGGGAAGGCTTTCTTATCTCTCCTTGCCATTCTTTGGAATTCTGCATTCAAATGGGTATATCTAAATATAACCAGAAAGTTTCCTAAGAGTACCAAATTTTTCAAAAGTTTTTGACACCAGATTAAAACCCATAGATAAATATCATTAGTAATTTCTTTTAGATTTTGTGTGGATTATTAAATACCACAATTATAGCATCTTAATAAATCACATCCCAAATATTTATTATGTTAGTACAGGTTATATGTTTGTTTTCTTTGTTGCATAAAAAGTTACCATTGTTACCTAAAAACTGTGTTAGCCTCTTGGTGAGTGTTGAGTCAAAAGACACATCCAGCCAAAGAGCAGAAGGAAGGATTTCTTACTTGCAGCAAGCAAGAACATCCGGGGTCTCTCCCACAGCAGCATTTCCCTGAATCAGCAAAATTGGAGAATTTTTAAGCTAAGGGTATATCCATATTCATGAAGTGATTTGGGCTGGTGTGTGCATATACATGAAAGGGCTTGAGCAGAATCCAGCATAGAATTGAGGCAAGAGTTGCTAGAGTCCAATCACAAGGGTCAGATTGAAATCACAAGGGTCAGAAAATGTCAACATCATTGCTCCTTATATTTAGACCAGTTTGGGGTCTCAGCATCCTCTGGCTGGGTGGGGACCAAAGTTCCTGCAGAACCTGAAGTTCTCAATGGTGGCTCTAGTGGTAAAGAACCTGCCTGCTAACACAGGAGATGTAAGAGACGCAGGTTTGATTCCTGAGTCAGGAAGATCCCCTGCAGGAGGGCACGGCCACCCACTCCAGTGTTCTTGCCTGGAGAATCCCATGAACAGAGGAGCCTGGCAGGCGGCATCCCATAGGGTCACACGGAGTCGGACATGGCTGAAGCGACTTAGCATGTATACAGGCTTGAAGAGGAAGCACTGCATTTTATTGCTCACATATTGTTTCTTGACTGCTTGTCCTTTGTTCTTTCATTCCTTCACTTCTCTTTAGATCATTAATTACTGAGACCTGTAAAAGGGCAAGCAATGTGGCCAAGCTTGGATCACAAAATGGCTTAGGCAAAAAATGGCTTCTCGTGTCAAGAAAGCCGCGCCTAGTTCTCTTTCTTAGGGGACCTCCTATCCTATCTGCTTATATCAGATAAGTGTAAGCTTATAAGGTCAAAGAACATACATTTATTATTGCAGTTTCCACGAGTCCTGGCAGGGTTTAACTGACTATTACTCAGGTACTCAAAGGCTGCAATCAAGGTGTAATCTGGGGGTCTGATCTCATCTGAGGCTAGGAAATCCTCTTCCAAATTGCTAGTGGTTGCCAGAATTTAGCTTGTTGTAGTGCAACTATTTCCCTCAGACTGGTACTTGAACCCATGTGCTGGGACTTGAACCTGGCCAAAACCCACAGTCTTCCAACTGAGATCACAGACCTGTTTTCAGGACCTAATGAAGCTTAGGTTCTTGATGTCTAATTGGAGAAAGAATTCAGTGAGAGACAAAGTAACAGGTAAGAAGTGGATTTATTCAGAGAGAAATACACTCCGCAGAGTGTGGACCATTGGAGAGGGTGAGTGCAGCAGCCTCAGAATGTAGCATGGTTAGCTCTTATGGGCTGGGAATTTCACAGACTTCTGAGTGGGAGGGTTATTGGGCTTCCCTGATAGCTTAGTTGGTAAAGAATCCACCTGCAATGCAGGAGACCCTGGTTCGATTCCTGTGTTGGAAAGATCCACTGGAGAAGGGATAGGCTACCCACTCCAGTATTCTTGGGCTTCCCTTGTGGCTCAGCTGGTAAAGAATCTGTACACAATGTGGGAGAATTGGATTAGATCCTTGGGTTGGAAAGACCCCTTGGAGAAGGGAAAGAAGATCCCCATTCCACTATTCTGGCCTAGAGAATGCTGTGGACTCTCAAAGAGTAAGACACAACTGAGCAGCTTTCACTTTCATGAGTGGGAGTATTATTCCAACTATTTTGGGGAAGGGGTAAAGATTTCCAGGAATTAGGCCACCACTCAGTTTTTGGTCTTTTGATGGTAACTTGAAACTGTCATGGGTTTCCCTGGTGGCTCAGAGGGTAAAGCGTCTGCCTGCAATGCGGGAGACTTGGGTTTGATCCCTGGGTCAGGAAGATCCCCTGGAGAAGGAAATGGCAACCCACTCCAGTTTTCTTGCCTGGAAAATCCCATGGACGGAGGAAACTGGTAGGCCACAGCCCATGGGGTCCCAAAGAGTTGGACACGACTGAGCGACTTAGATTTTGCTTTGCAGAAACGGTCTTGGTGCCTCTGGGTGTGTCATTTAGCTTGCTGATTGAGGATCAAGGTCTATTTGAAGGTCTTGTCTGCCATCTTGGACTCCTTAGATTGTAATTGGTTTATGTTGTGTCCTCAGCCTATGTCATTCTTTCAAAAGTTGCGCCCTGCCCACTTCCCTCTTGTTTCAGTAGGACTGAGGTCCCAGCTCTCTTGCTGGCTGTCAGCTGGGGTCCACTCTCGTCTCTAGGGGCCCCTGCAACTCCTCGCCAGGTGGTCCTCTCATAAGCACTCCCACAAACATGGGGACCTTACTTCTTCAAAGCCAGAAAGTGAATTTTACTAGTCAGCAAAAACAGGCTTATAGAATGTAACCTAATCAAGGGAGTAGCTACCCTACCATTTTCCCAGGCCCCACCCAAACGCCAGAGGAGGGGATGATAGGTGTGTACACCAAGACTGGAATCATAAGGGATATTCTCTTTTTTTTTTTTAATTTTTTTTAAGGCAACAATAACTGGAGTGGGTTGCTGTTTCCTTCTTCAGTCCCTTTTATTTTTAAAACAGTTTATTTATTTATTTGACTATGCTTGGTCTTAGTTGTGGCATGAGGGATCTAGTTCCCTGACCAGGAATCGAGCGCAAGTCCCCTGCACTGGGAGTATGGCGTCTCTGCCGCTGGACCACCAGGAAAGTCCCTTCAGGGACATTTTTTTTTTTTTCCATTTATTTTTATTAGTTGGAGGCTAATTACTTTACAACATTGCAGTGGTTTTTGTCATACACTGAAATGAATTAGCCATGGATTTACATGTATTCCCCATCCCGGTCCCCCCTCCCACCTCCCTCTCCACCCGATCCCTCTGGGTCTTCCCAGTGCCTCAAGGGACATTTTAGAATTCTGCCTATCACACCATTTTTAACTTATTTCTATTTTTAAAATGTTTGAATTTTCTGCCTTCTATTGCCAAAAACAAACTTATATTTTAGTGGCTGGAGCAGCTGATTGATTAATTTTCAGTATTAGATAGCTTTCTCTTTTTGCTAAGTATATAGGAAAAAGGCAATGATGGTGTCCAGAAAAATTAGTGGAATAATTTCATCTTTAATTAATGGATGAAATTAAAGGCAGTTTCATCTTTAAATAATGGAACAGTTTCATCTTTACTTCATTAATCATAAATAAATAATTTTTATTTAATTATTCCTAAAAAATACCAGAGACAAATATGTACACATACATTTGCTTAGAAATGCCACATCTCTTATCATACCTCTAACTTTATAAATAGCATAATTTTAGCTGTAAATTATATTGCATTATTGCAAATTAAATTATAAAAGCCTTAAATTTAGGATCATGTTTTATCACTTATAATTCTAAAAGATTATTTTATATTAGAACTAAGGTGATTTAATCTTATTTGACTGTTTTTACTGACCTATTTTATGTGGTATAGCCTTATAAGTTTTTTTCTTTTTCAAACTTATCATATGTGAATCAATAACTGACTTGAACCCACAAAGTCAGGGGAGTAATCCTGCTTCAGAAACTAACGTGCTCCTAAGGCAGGGTTTTGACTACCCAAAAATTTTATCACTTGCCTGGAGGTAATTAATCTTCATGGTAACTTAATCTTCATGGTAATTTTCCTTACACAAGAAAATGATGAGTTAACTGTGACTTTAATTACCTGCCTTATTTTACCACTATTATCACAGATTAATATGGTTTATTAATTTAATTATTTGGTAGAGTTGCAGTCCACCTTGCTAATATTTTAATTATAATTACAACAAATGCCGTATTTTTTAATGCCACCTAACACAAAAAGTTTTCTCATGTAAATTCTATAAATAATTACTGAATGCCTTCTATCTGAATGATAAGCAATATATTCCCCAAGTTCCATATGGTCAGGAACTACATGGAATTATGTATTTCTATATATATTCTATATATTTCTATATTCAGGAACTATATATTTCTTGCCCGTGTTTATATCCCATTATGTATCACATTGCCCAACATGTAGTAAATACTTCATAGTATTGATTGAAAGATTGGTTGAAGACTAAATACAAAGATAACCTCAATATCCTTAAAAAGCTTGATACCAAATGGGTGAAATAATACAAATGTATAAATAACTATGATAGAGATAGATTTATGAAATAGAAAATATCACATAATGGGTTCTAGAGAGATATACTCTAAAATGAAGATAAGATTTCAAGTAGAAGTAATATTTATGGTGAAGTGGATTGAAAAATAGACCTCTAAGATTTTTTTTTTACTGAGCTGGGTCTTCTTTGTTGCGCGCTGGCTTTCTCCAGCTGCAGGGAGCAAGGCCGCTCTCACTGCAGAGCATGGGCTTCTTATTGCGGTGGCGTCTCTTGTTGCAGGACACAGCCTTTAGGACTCACAGACTTCAGTGGTCGCAGCAGAACTTAGCTGCTAAATAGCATGTGGAATCTTTCTGGATCAGGAATCGAACCTGTGTCCCCTACATTGGCAGGAGGAGTCTTAGCTACTGGACCACCAGCAAAGTCCAGCCTCAATAAAGTTTTAACTCAAACATATTTGTTGTTATTTGAACTGATAAAAATAGGTAGAAACATCAAAAAGTTCGGTGAAATATCAGAGGCAGCATACAAGAAATGTTAAATGTCAGAGGTGTTTCCAAGAAAACATCACCTGGTTTCTTGTCGATTTTTGAATTCTCTAGAAACTGGCCCAATAATTATAGCACACTCTGGTTACATTAGAGGACTTCACTGTGTCTTTGAAGATGAGCCAGTGCCCCCTCTGGCAACCCACAAGAGAAGTGCAAATCTCCTGTATCAGTATTTCCTCAGAAGTGTGTGTGTGTGTCCCTACTCAGTCATGCCCAACTCTTTGCTACCCCATAGGTTGTAGCCCACCAGGCTCCTCTGTTCATGGAATTTTCCAGACAAGAACACTGGAGTGGGTTGCCTTTTCCTTCTCCAGGGGATCTTCCCAACCCAGGGATCAAACCCACATCTTTTGTGTCTCCTTCATTGACAGGCTTCATTGCAGCATGCAGGATCTTGAGTTGTGGCTTGTGGGATCTAGTTCCCTGACTAGGAATTAAACACGGGCCCCCTGCACTGGGAGCAAGGAGATTTAGTGTCTGGACCACCAGAGACTTTTAGTAGTATGTGAGTTGCTCTTATAAAAATGTGACTAAATATTTGTTTATTCATTTACTTCTATTGAGATGTAGTTGACACATAAAATTATATTAATTTTGAGTATGCGATGTAATGATTTGATATATGTATATACAGTTGACCTTTGAACAACATAGGTTTGAACTGTGTGGATCCACTTCTGCATGGGTCTTTTTCAGTAAACATGTACTACAATACTATATAATCTGAGGTTGGTTTAATCTGCAGCTGCTGAATTATAGAAATGGAGGGCCAACTATAAAGTGGATTTTCAACGGTAGGGGTCAGTACCCCAACCTCAAGTTGTTCAAGGGCTGACTGTATTGTAAAATCATCATCACAATAAGTCTAGTTAACCTCCATTACCACACATAGTCACAACTTTTTTTTCTTGTGATGAGAATTTTTAAATTCTACTCTCTTCCTGCTGCTAAGTCACTTCAGTCGTGTCCAACTCCGTGCGATCCCATAGACGGCAGCCCACCAGGCTCCTCCATCCTTGGGATTCTCCAGGCAAGAACACTGGAGTGGGTTGCCATTTCCTTCTCCAATGCATGAAAGTGAAAAGTGAAAGTGAAGTCGCTCAGTTGTGTCTGACTCTTCACGACCCCATGGACTGCAGCCTATCAGGCTCCTCCGTCCTTGGGATTCTCCAGGCAAGAATGCTGGAGTAGGGTGCCATTGCCTTCTCTGTCTACTCTCTTAGCAACCTTTAAATAAAGAACACACTGTCAGGAAGTTCTGGTTCAAGATTGCGGAATAAAAGGATATGTGCTCATCTCTTCTGCAAGAGCACCAAAGTCACAACTAGCTGTTGAACAACCATCGACAGGAGGATGCTGGAACCTACAAAAAAAAAAAAGATATTTCACATCCAAAGATAAAGAAGAAGTCCCAATGAGATGTTAGGAGGGGCACAAATATGACAAAATCAAATCCCATACCCACTGGGTGGACAACCCATAATCTGGATAACAATAGAAGGTTCTAGGCAGCACATCAGACCTCCCAACCTGGGGATCTGGAAAAGGGACTGGGGATCCCCAGGAAACATGACTTTGAAGGCCAGTGGGATTTGATTACAGGGCTTCCACAGGACTGGGGGAAACAGAGACTCCACTCTTGGAGGGCACAAACAAAATCTTGTGTGCACCAAGAGCCAGGGGAAAGGAGCAGTGACCCCACACGAAACTGAACAGGCCTAACTTCTAGGATTGGGGGTTTTCTGGGGAGATGTAGGTCACTCTCCTGTGGAAATGTGGGTCAGTAGTGGCTTTCCATGAGGATGGGGATGTTGGTAGCAGCAGTCCTAGAAGACGCCCGTAAGTCCTCTTGGAGGTGCCATTAACCTTACTAGTTTTCATTCCAATTCCAAAGAAGGGCAATACCAAAGAATGTTCAAACTACTGCACAACTTCACTCATTTCACATGCTAACAAAGTAATGCTCAAAATTCTCCAACCTAGGCTTCAACAGTACGTGAACTGAGAACTTCCAGATGTTCAAGCTGGATTTAGAAAAGGCAGAGGAACCAGAGATTAAATTACCAGCATCTGTTGGATAATAGGAAAAGCAAAAGAATTTCAGAAAAATATCTGCTTCATTGACTATGCTAAAACCTTTGACTGTGTGAATCACAACAAACTGTGGAAAATTCTTAAAGAGATGGGAATACCAGACAACTTTACCTGCCTTCTGTGAAACCGGTATGCAGGTCAAGAAGAAACAGTTAGAACCAGACATGGAACAATGGACTGGTTCCAAATCAGGGAAGGAGTATATTGTCAAGACTATATATTGTCACCCTGCTTATTTAATTTATATACAGAGTACATCATATGAAATGCCCGTCTGGATGAAGCACAAGCTGGAATCAAGATTGTAGGGAGAAGTATCAATAACCTCAGATTTGAAGATGACACTACCCTTATTGCAGAAAGTGAAGAGGAACTAAAAGAGCCTCTTGATGAAGGTGAAAGAGGAGAGTGAAAAAGCTGGTTTAAAACTCAACATTCAAAAAATGAAGATCATTGCCTCCAGTCCCATCATTTCATGGCAAATATATGGTGAAACAATGGAAACAGTGACAGAATTTATTTTCTTGGGCTCCAAAATCACTGCAGATGGCATCTGCAACCATGAAATCAAAAGACACTTGCTCCTTGGAAGAAAAGCTATGACAACCTAGACAGCATATTAAAAATCAGAGACGTTACTTTACTGACAAAGGTCTGATTAATCAAAGCTATGGTTTTTCCAGTGGTCATGTATTGATATGAGAGTTGGACCATAAAGAAGGCTGAACACTGATGAGTTGATGCTTTTAAACTGTGGTGATGGAGAAGACTCTTGAGAGTCCCTTGGATGCAAGGAAAGCAAATCAGTCAATCCTAAAGGAAATCAATCCTGAATATTCATTAGAAGGACTGATGCTAAGGCTGAAGCACCAATACTTTGGCCACCTGATGGGAAGACTCATTAAAGAAGACCCTGATGCTGGGAAAGATTGAAGGCAGGAGGAGAAGGGGACTATAGAGGACAAGATGGTTGGATGGCGTCACTGACTCAATTGACGTGAGTCTGAGCAAGCTCCAGGAGATGGTGAAGGACAGGGAAGCCTGATGTGCTGCAGTCCATGGGGCGGCAAAGAGTCAGACAGACTGAGCCACTGGACAACCAGAACAACAGGGTTGAGTTGCTTCAGGCCAAACCACTAACTAGGGCTTCCCTAGTAGCTCAGATGGTAAAGCATTTGCCTGCAATGCAGGAGACCCGAGTTCGATCCCTGGGTTGGGAAGATCCCCTGGAGAAGGAAGTGGCAACCCACTCCAGTATCCTTGCCTGGAAAATCCCATGGACAGAAGAGCCTGGTGGGCTGTACAGTCCATGGGGGTCACAAAGAGCTGGACATGACAGACATGACTGAGCAACTAACACACAGAACACACAAACAGCTAACAGGGAGGGCAACCCCACCCATGAGCACATAATTGGATTAGTCTTATTGAGCCCTGCCTACCAGAACAAGACCCAGATGTTCCCACCATCATAGTCCCTCCCATCAGAAAACTTATACAAGCCACTTAGCCTCATCCATCAGAAGGCAGACAGAAGAAGCAAGAAGAACCACAGTCCTCCAGTGGCTAGAACCAAAACCACATCACAGCAAGCTATCCAGGGTGAAAAAGTAGGTTTTGTCCCAGATGAATGGGCAAGATAAAACCCCAGAAAAACAACCCAAAGAAGTGGAGATATGCTCTCTTCCAGAAAAAGAGTTCGGAATAATGATAGAGATGATCCAGGATCTCAGAAACAGAATGGAGATGATGCAAGAAATGTTTACCAAAAACCTAGAAGAACTAAAGAACAAATAAAGATGAAAAATACACTAGAAGGAATCAACAGCAGAATAACTAATGCAGAATAATTGATAAGTGACCTGGAGGACAGAATGGTGGAAATCACTGCAGCAGAACAGAATATTAAGAAAAGAATGAAAAAAAAGAAAATGAAGACTCCCTAAGAGATCTGTGGGACAACATTAAACACACCAACATTTGCATTATAGGGGTCCCATAAGGGAAAAAAAGGAAAAGGATCCAAGAAAATATTTGAGCACATCGTAGCTGAAACCCTCCCTAACATGGGAAAGGAAATAGCCAACTCCAGGAAGTACAGAGAGTCCCAGGCAGGATAAACCCAAGGAGAAACACACTTGAGACACACAGTAATCAAAATGGTGAAAATTAAAAATAAAGATAAAATATTAAAGCAACAAGGGAAAAATGACAAATAACATACAAGGAAACTCCCATAGGGTTATCTGCTGATTTCTCAACAGAAATTCTACAAGCCAGAAGGAAATGGCATGATATATTTCAAGTGATGGAAGGGAAGAACCTACAACCAAGAAAGTATACCCCACCCAGCAAGAACTCTCCTTCAGATATGCTGAAGAAATCAAAAGTTTTCAGCCAAATGAAAGTTAAGAGAACTCATCACCAGAAAACCAGCTTTACAACAAATACTAGATGAACTTTTCTAGTCAGGAAACACAAAAGAAAGAAAAGACTTACAGAAAATAAACCCAAAACAATTATGAAAATGGTAATAGAATCATGTACTGTACTTTACTTAGTTGCTCAATCATGTCCAACTCTTGGTGACCGCATGGGCTGTAGCCCACCAGGCTCCTCTGTCCATGGGGATTCTCCAGGCAAGAATTACTGGAGTGGATTGCCATGCCCTCCTCCAGGGCATCTTCCCAACCCAGGGATCAAATCCAGGTCTCCCACATTGCAAGGGGATTCTTTACCATCTGAGCTACCAGGGAAGCCCTCATATATACATATCGATAATTACCTTAACTCTAAATGGATTAAATGCACCAACCAAAAGACTGGCTGGCTGGATGAGACATAGACTGACTGGATGAATGAGAACATGTGCATATTTGCACTTTCATTTACCACATCACTCTAATTAACCCCCCAGATTGTATGTAATTATTTTATATTGTTAGGTTAATCATGTTTACATTATGACTTGTAATTGCAATTAATTTTAATTTTTAGTCTGGCAATTGATTGTAAAAACTGATAAACATCTTTTACTGTTGTGATTATGTAATTGTTATTCAATTAATGCCCTAGTTTCATGATTGGTCAACAGAAAATAATAGAATTCTGTATCACCAAAACTACCATTTAATACAAAAACCTGTAATCACTTTTTAAATTCCAGATGCATATCAGAGTTATCTCGGAATTTTTTGAAAAATACAAATGCCTAGATATTGCTGTTCTTCTCTAAAGCTCCAGATGTATTTTAATGAGCAGCCATGTTAAAAGCAACTGGACTATATGATGATCTTTTAATTTTATCTAGTTTGTTTCATTTTTTCTATTTCGTATTCAGTGCTCCCATTTCATTTAATTTATGTTTTTCAATTTCTGTCTTTTTTTGTTGCTGTTACTGTTCTTTCTCTAGCTTTTATCAAGAGTTGTAGAAAAGTTTTTGTATTCATATATATAGTGTGTATAATATTTATTTTAGAAAATTTATCGACTTTTGCCTAGCTAAAAAAATTTATGATATTTTGATTCTGCTTGTTTGACTTAGTTTGAATAGTATGCTAGATTTCTAATTTATAGTCACTCAAAAGTTTGATAAAGTTCCATGTATTTTGGCTTTACTACTAAAAGTCTAGAAAATTTATTATTTTAGTGATTAAAAAAAATTTTTTTAATGAGGCCTGAAACTTCTAACCCAATTATGATAATATAAAGAAATACTATGGTGGGGGGGGAAATACAGGAAATTAACAAGTGGTATAATATTGGTTAAAGTACAAATTTTGTTCAAATTTCACAAAATTTTACACTAATGCCTATTATTTGTTTTCATACCTTATTCGAGACTCCACATTGCATTTAATTGCATTGAGCAGCTTCAGTTGTATGCAACAAATTCTGATAAATTCTCTTTTCATTTTTACTCTATTACAAATATTTTCTAATTTTCCTTGTTCTGGCTTCTTAGGTACACCTATCATTTAAAACTGAACATTTTATTTCCAAATACATGGGATTTTGTTTAAACTATCTTCAATATTGATTTCTCATATTGATACTAATTTCTCACTTAAATGCTTTCTTCTCTGCAATCACCCTCTATGTTTTTTTCAGTCTAACTTAACTGAGACTTTTGATGGCTAAGTTGAAGATCTGTCTTGGTAAATGCCACATTGCACTTGAAAATATGTGCGTTATTTTCAAATATCTTTTGATATTGATTTCTAACATAATTCCACAGTGATAAGAGAACAGACTCTGTGTAATCTCAATACCTTTAGACCAGGAAATTTTTGCACCTTGCTTTATGTCCCTGGATATGTTCCAGTTTCCACTAGTTTACAGTGTTCGGGAATTTGAATTTGTATCATACGTACTCTTGTGTGAAAATTGTAAAAATCTTAATTATGCTGAATTGGTTCACAGTGCTTTTCAGGTCCACCATATTCTTCTACTTCTCTGTATGTTCATTCTATTAATTTTTGAGAGTTTGACACTGAATCTCTATATTATTAAACTTTTGTTTAATTTTTCTCCTGTTAATCTGTCTCATGTCAATTTAATTGTTAGACCAGCCTGAAGAACATAGAAGGGTAGAGGAAAGTTCTTCTTCCCAACACTAACTATAGTCACCATTGCTATATATTACATCCCCAGAATTTATTTACTTAAAACTAAAAGTTTGCTAATTTTGACCATTTTTAAAAGATTAAAAAGATTGAAGGCAGGAGGAGAAGGGGACGACAGAGGATAAGATGGTTGGATGGCATCACTGACTCAATGGATATGAGTTTGAGCAAGCTCCAGGAGTTGGTGATGGACAGGGAGGCCTGGCGTGCTGCAGTCCATGGGGTCAGAAAGAGTCAGACACTGAGCGACTGAACTGAACTGAGATTATGTGGCTGCTTTTAGCAATCTATTTTATATGTTTTTATAGTAATTTATAAAGTGTTACATAGTTTATATAGCTTATAAAATGTTATGATAATAGTTGTCACATTACACATTAACATAATTTTTACTTGAGAAATGAAGACTTTTTCTAACAGAAAGTAAATCTAATTTTGCTGATTAGGTTGATGATGAACACTAGCTTAGATTTGCACTTCCCAAGTGGCGCTAGTGATAAAGAACCCACCTGCCACTGCAGGAGATGTAAGAGATGCAGGTTCCATCCCTGGGTCAGGAAAGACCCTGGAGGAGGGCACCGCAACCCACTCCAGTCTTCTTGCCTGGAGAATCCACGGACAGAGGAGCCTCGTGAGCTATTGTCCATAGGGTCACAGAGTCAGACACGACTGAAGTGATGAGCAAGCACGAACACTTCCCAGCAGTAGCCACTATCCACACGTAGCTATTGAGCTGTTTCCATGTGACTAAGGTAACTGAGGAATTAAATTTTTAATTTTTAATGTGAAATCTAAAGCAATGTAAATGTTATGATAAAAAATGTGTTGAACTTAATAATATTTAATATTCTAGCTTTTATTAGATTAAACAAAGCACCTCTAATAGAACAAAACTGGGTACAGTTGGTCTCAGACATGGATAAGTCTTGCTAACCTGCTCATAAAATGAGATGAATGAATGATCACTAAGTAACAAACCCTTTAGAAAGTCAGTGAAAGTGAAAGTCGCTCAGTCATGTCCGACTCTTTGTGACCACAAGGACTATACAGTCCATGGAATTCTCTAGGCCAGAATACTGCAGTGGGTAGCTTATCTCTTTTCCAGGGGATCTTCCAGACCCAGGAATCAAACCGGAATCTCCTGCATTGCAGGCAGATTCTTTACCAGCTGAGCTACCAGGGAAACCTTTAGAATGTCAGGTAGTTTCTGATTCTTTCCTTCCAAAAACCTGAGAAATTAATGCTGCAGGGCTCTTGGGCATGGAGGCCTTTTTTGTCTTCCTTTCCTTGTGGGCTAGATTCCAGCCTCCAGGACTTTCTCTGAGTTTCAAAGAGCAGAACAGCTGTTAATCAAAGGAAGCGAGGCCAGGAAACCACCTGAAACAAGATTAAAGGGGACAGAGAGGCTCATCAACATTAGAAAGTGGACCACCTAAAACCCTGCACACACCCTAATCTTGTCAGCAACCGCACCCTCTTGAAACTTTGCAGAAGGAATGAAGACTGTTACTGCCCTGATCCTTATCAGTTCCCCTGCCTGACTATATATATAACCTCTCCCTACTCACCTAGACAGTGTTGAAAAACAGGGATATTATTCTGGCTGACAACGGTTTGTATGGTCAAGGCTATGGTCTTCCCAGTGGTCACATACTATTGTGAGAGCTGGACTGTGAAGAAGGCAGAACGCCAAAGAATTGATGCCTTTGAACTGTGGTGTTGGAGAAGACTCCTGAAAGTCCCTTGGACTGCAAGGAGATCAAACTAGTCAACCCTAAAGGAAATCAACCCTGAATATTCATTGGAATATTGGATGCTTAAGCTGAAGCTCCAGTATTTTGGTCATCTGATGCAAACGGCTGATTCATTGGAAAAGTCCCTGATGCTGGGAAAGATTGAAGGCAGAAGGAGAAGAGGGCATCAGAGGATGAGATGTCTGGATAGCATTACCTATGCAATGGACGTGAACTTGGGTAAACTTCGGGAGATGGTGAGAGACAGGGAGGGCTGGCGTGCTGCAATCCATGGGGTCACAAAGAGTCGGACATGACTGGGTGACTGAACAACACAACTCATCAGGGACCGGGACACAGTTCTTGAGGCAGTAGACTAAGCGTTCCTCCTTAGACTGGCAAGGTAATAAAGCCACTCTTTTCTTCTCCTCCATAACTCTGTCTCCATATTTCTGTTTGGCCTTGGTGCACAGAGAGCCCGGATTTTGGCACAAAACTATTCAAATTGACAAATCTTAAATCATTAAAAATAATTTTTGAAAATAGAAAATTATGTGATTTTTGGCATATAACTAGAAAAAAGTTCAAAGAATGGGTTACATAGCAACAACAGAATTCCTTGCATTTACATCTACTTATATAGATGGAGAAGGTGTTTCAGGGATGATTGAAACTGAACTTGTCCCACTCTAGTAATAACTGATATTCAATCACAGATATTAAAATAACTTTCTTAATTTAAAGCTCCCATTCATGTCATTAAGATATACTCTTGATTTTTTTTCTTAATAATTATGTATCAGAATAATATTACTGTTATTTTGACAAGTTATATAATATTGATAATGTTATCAGCAACTCAATCCAGAAGAAAGGCTTTTAACAATCAGAGGAATTTTTTAAAATAAATTTCAATGTAGATATATATTTTTATAATACAGAAGTATGATATGTGATCCATAAAAGACTTTTCAAGACTTCTGGTATTGACTCAGATAGAGTAAACTCTCTCCACCCTACCTTTCCCAGTGATTACAACTAAAAACTCTGGACAAAAATACAGAAAGCAACTACTTGAGTACTCTTTTTTTGTTTAATATGTATCTATTTGGCTGCATCAGGTTTTAGTTACAGCATGAAAACTGTTGGTTGTGGCATGTGGAATCTAGTTCCCTGACCAGGGATTGAACCCAGGCCCCCTGCATTGGGAGCACAGAGTCTTAGCCACTGTACCACCAGGCAAGACTCTTGAGGACTCTTTAAAAAGTAAATAGTAGCAGGCAGCTTGGGGAGAGACCCGAAAGGTGAAGAAGAGCATATAAAGGAGGGAGTTTCTCATGTTTTTAATGTTTCATCTCCTGGCTTTGACTCAAGGACAGCCACAGCACTTAACTAACTTCTAGAGAAATCCTGTATTTCTGGTTAGAAGGCCAGGAAAGGGTATTCCTAAAAGCAGGAGAATGTGGAGCAAGTAGAGGAATTATTGTCCTTTCTCCTCTTCTCCTGGCCCTACCGCAAGCACGGTCCCAGTCACAGAGCTACACTATGGTGGCAAGAGCACAGAAATTTAAAATCCCAATAAGAAACTTGTCCTTTAAGTCAGAAAAACTGAGATAAAGGAATCTAAAAAGTGTTAGGGAAATGCCTTTTCTTTTTTTCCCGCTCTTTTATTTCACTCCTTTGCCCCCAAAGTTAGCCCTAATCATGTAGAACTGTGTGGCAGCCTGGTGTTCCAAGAAAAAAACAATTTTAAAAACTCATCTTTCTAGCCACAAAACAGAAAATGTGGACTTGCCTAGTGGTCCAGTGGTTAAGACTCTGCATTTCCACTATAGGGGGCACATATTCAATTCCTAGTTGATCCAAGGTTGGGAAACTAAGATCCCTCATGCTACATGGTGGGGCCAAAAGAAAAAAAACAAACCAGAAAATGTGACCCTGGTTGCTGAAGAGGGTGGGGGAAATCTGGAGAAGAGAGAGCTGGAGAAGGAAATCCTCTATTCTGATCAGTAAAAGTAATAAACTTCTGGCCAGAATGACCAAAAAAAATGAAACAGAGAAGACACAAGTTACCAACAGCAGAAATGAAAGAGGATAAATTACTGTAGACCCTACAGACATCTAAAAGACAATTGCACTTCAAAGATTTTGTGTTTTTTACACATTGAAGATTTGTGGTTAGCATTTTTTGGCAGTAAATATTTTTAAAGTAAGATCTGTACTTGTTTTTTCTTTTGGCTGCATTACAAAGCATGCAGGATCTTAGTTCCCCGACCTGAGAGTGAACCCATACTCCCTGCAGTGAAAGTGTGGAGTCTTAACTACTGGACTGCCAGGTAATTCCCAGTTATCTGTTTTAAACATAGCAGTGTATACGTGTCAGTCCCAAACTCCCAATCTCTTCCTTCCGGCCACCACCCTGGTAACCGTAAGTTTGTTCTCTGTTAGCCTGTTTCTGTTTTGTACATAAGTTCATTTGTAAGCTTTATTTTTTAAGATTCCACATGTAAGTGATATCATATGATATTTGTCTTTCTCTTTCTGACTTGTTTCAACTTGGTATGATAATTTCCAGGTCCATCCATATTGCTGCAAATGGCATCATTTCATTCTTCTAATGGCTGGGTAATATTCCATTGTATGTATGTACCACATCTTCTTTATCCATCTCTCCATGGACGTTTAGGTTGCATCCAAGTCTTGGTTACTGTAAACTGTACTGCAGTAAACATTGGGGTGCATGTATCCTTTCGAGCCATGTTTTCTCCAGATATATGCTCAGGAATGGGATTACTAGATCATATGATAGCTCTATTTTTAGCTTTTTAAGGAACCTCCATACTGTTCTCCATAGTGGCTGTACAAAATTTATATTCCCACCAACAGTGTCAGAGGCTTCCCTTTTCTCCACACCATTTCCAGCATTTATGGTTTGTATAGACTTCTTTTTTTTTTTAATAATAACTTTTTTCCTTCTAACTTTAGTCTTTTTATTATTTGCCAATTCAAGTTGTTGTTGTTTAGTCGCTAAGTTGTGTCTGACTCTTTTGTAACCCTGTAGAGTGTAGTCTGTTGGGCTCCTCTGTCCTTGGGATTTCCCAGGCAAGAATACTGGAGTGGGTTGCCATTCCCTTCTCCATGTATAGACTTCTTGATGATGGCCATTCTGACCAGTGTAAAGTGATACTTCACTACACTTTTGATTTGCTCTTTTCTGATAATTAGTGACGTTGAGCATCTTTTCATATGCATTTTGGCCATCTGTATGTCTTCTTTGGAGAAATGCCTATTTAGATCTTCTGCCCATTTATTGATTGGGTTATTTGTTTCATTGCTATTGAGCTGCATGAGCTGTTTGTAAATTTTGGAGATTTTTTTCCATTTCAGTTATTTCTTTGTTCTTTTCTGTTTGGTCTTTCTTCAGTTCTAGTTCTTTGTTAAGCAGTTCTTTTATTTCTTGATCTGTACCTCTATTCTTCCCCCCAGAACTTAGATCATTTTTACTATCATTACTCGAATTCTTTTTCCAGTAGCTTGCCTATCTTCACCTTTGTCAGCTGTTGTTCTGGACCTTTAACTTGTTCCTTCAACTAGGACATATTCTTCTGCCATCTCATTTTTTCTAATTTTCTGTGATTGTAGTTTCTGTTCCATAGCCTGCAGGGTTGCATAGGCTGCAGTTCTTGCTCCTGCTGTCTTCCCCCTGGTGGATGAGGCTGGCAATGAGGCTTGTGCAGGCTTCCTGGTGGGAGGGACTTCTCCCTGACCTCTGATGGGTAGAGCTAGCTCTTGTCCCTCTAGTGGGTGGAGCCATGTCAAGGGTGTGTTTAGCGGACAGCTGTGTGCCCAGGAAGACTCTAAGCAGTCCATCTGCTGATGGGTAGGCCTGTCTTTCACCTGAGGAATCCCAGCACTGGAGCCCATATACTGTTGAGTGGGGCCAGATCCTTTCAAGAAAATGGCATCATGGCAGCGTCCAGGAGATCTCACGCCAATGAGTGCTCCCCAGAACTACCACCACCAATGTCTTTGTCCCCACAGTGAGCCACAGCTGTCCCCAGCTTCACCTCCACCAGAGACTCTCCACTACTAGCAAGTAGGTCTGACTCAGTTCTTACAAGGTCACTGCTTTTTTCCCTGGATTCTGGTGTACACAAGACCTTGCATGTACCCTCCAGGAGTGGAAATTCTCTTTCCCCCAGTCCTGTGGAATCCTTGTCATCAAACCCCACTGGACTTCAAAACCAGATTCTCTGGGGGCTCCTCTTCCCTTTGTCAGATCCTTAGACTGGGGAGCCCGACATGGGCTCCAAATTTGACTTCTATGGGAAAACTTCTGTGGCATAATTATTTTCTAGTTCGTAGGTTACCCACCCAGCAGGTATGAGATTTGACTTTATTGTGATTGCACCCCTCCTACCATCATGTTGTGGCTTCTTCTTTGTCCTTGGATGTAGGGTATCTTTTTGGTAGATTTCAGCCTTTTTTGGTTTTTTTTTTTGTTTTTTGTCAATGGTTGTTAAGCAGTTAGTTGTGATTTTGGTGTTTTCATGAAAGGAAGTGAGCTCATACTCTGCCATCTTGTCTCCATTTCCCTTGCAGCCTTTAAAAATTGGCTGCACTCTTATTTGTGGCATGTGGGATCTAGTTCCCTGACCAGGTACTGAACCTGTGCCCTTTGTATTGGGAGTGTGGAGTCTTAACCACTGGATTACCAGAGAAATCTCTCCTTCATAGCCTTTTAAAGTTTACCTGTAATAGGTTTTCAGTTGGTAGATGATGATTCAGTTTCCCACATGTTGCTTTGACACAATTCTGTGATTCAGTATATATCAGATACATATATGTAGTGTTCCAAATGGACCACTGAGGGATTTTTTTTTGACTCATTAGCATATTCCAAATGGTACTGGAGCTACTGAGATGGATTTTAAAGTAACTATTGACAGCTATATATTCATTGTCATTTTGTTACTTGTTTTCTGGCTGTTTTTATAGTTCTCTGTTCTTTTCTTATTCTCTCGGTTTCATTTCTTCTGGTTTGATGATTTTGTTTAGTAGTATGCTTGTTCCTTTCATTCTAGTTTTTGTGTATCTATTGTAGGCCTTTTTTTTTTTTTTTTAACGACACCATGTGGCTTTTGGCTTAGTTAGGTCCCCAACCAGGGATTGAACACGGGCCCTTGAGAGTGAAAGCAT
Source organism: Odocoileus virginianus (assembly GCF_023699985.2). NCBI lineage: Eukaryota > Metazoa > Chordata > Mammalia > Artiodactyla > Cervidae > Odocoileus > Odocoileus virginianus. The sequence goes on from NC_069680.1 coordinate 58,158,551, forward strand.
GGAGTCCTTTCCAGAGAACCACCAGGAAATTTCCTCTATTGTCAGATTTTCCTTTGTGGTTACCATGAGGTTCATCTATATTATCCTGTAACCATATATCTACTTATTTTAAACTGGGAGTCACTTAATTTCACACACTTAATTTTACACACTGTAAAAGATCTATATTTTTTTACTCCCCTCCTCTGTGTTTTGTTTTTGATGTCATATTTTACATCTTCATGTCTGTCCCTTAACTATTATAGTTACAGTTGATTTAAAAAAAATTTTTTTTGTTTTAATATTGGTACTAGCTTAAGTGGTTGATCCTCACCCTTTACTATATATTTGCCTTTACTATTGGGAGTCTTCCTTTCCAATAGATTATTAATCCTTGTAGCCTTTTCTTTTCCACTTTTAAACATTTCTTTTTGAGTTCCTTTAGTATTGGTGAACTCTTTTAGTTTTTGCTTTTCAGAGAAGTTCTTTATCTCTCCTTCAGTTGTAACTTATACTCTTGCATGGTAGAGTTGTAGCTTTTTCCCTTTCAGCACTTTAAAATAAAATCATGCCAGTCATTTCTGGCCTGCAAAGTTTTTTGCAGAGGAATCAGCTGATAATCTAATGGGTTATACATGATTCTTTGTTCTTTTCTTTCTGTGTTTACAATTCTTTCTTTCTCTTTAACTTTTGCCATTTTAAATTATGATATGCCTTGGTATGGGTCTGTTTGGGTTCATCTTGTTTGAGAGCCCCTCTGCCTCCTGTATCTGGATACCTGTTTCCTTCTTTAAGTTCTGGAAGTTTTCAACTATAATTTCATCAAATACATCATCTGTAATGTGAATATTGATATGTTCAATGTTGTGTGTGTGTGTGTTTGTTTTTTTTTTTTGACCACACAGCACATGGCACATGGGATCTTTTTTCCCAGACCAGGGATCGAACCCATGTCCCTGCATTGGAAGTGAAGGGTCTTAATCAATGGACCACCATGGAAGTCCCTGTTTGATGTTGTTCTGGAGGTCCCACTAACTGGTCTCATTTTAAAAATTCATTTTTCATGTTGCTGTTCCGATTGGGTGAGTTCCTTCATAAGTGGGCTTCCAGATCACTAGTGCATTCTTCTATATCACCTACTTTGCTCTTAATTCCTTTTGATTTCATTTATTGTGTTCTTCAGTTGTGATTGGTTCTTTTTTATATTTTCTAGTTCCTTGTCAAAATTCTCAGTGTGTTCATCCACTCTTCCCTATTGAGTTAGCTCTATTATTGCTAATGCTTTGAACTCCCTCTTCGGTAAATTACTTTTCTCTATTTCATTAGTTGTTTTTTCAGGGGTTTTCTCTCATTTTTCATTTGAAAGAAATTCCCCTGCCTCCTCATTTCTCTTAACTTTCTCTGCACCTGTGACATTAAGTGAAACAGTTACTTATCCTGGTCTTGAAAGAGTGTCCGTGTGTGAGAGCACACCTCCACAATGTGGTTATGCCCAGTAGCTTTGTTGGGAGAGTATATCTGACATGAACACGAGTCATGTCTTCCTCCACGGTGTCCTAGCAGCTATCATCTTAGTGGTAGGTAGGACTAGAGATGGAGGGGCCAGAGCAAGGGCAAGGTGTTTTTGGGGGTTCCTCCTCTGCTCAGTGGCCAGCACCAGCCTCCTGGGGGGTGGGAGTAAGGCTCAAGTTGCTGGAGTAAGAGCCTGGAGGCTTGGATACATGTTTGTTTTTTCCCCTCTAAATGTGTGCTCTCCCCACTCCCAACACTGATACTCTTAGCCCAGAAGGAAGCAGTGCTAGAGCAAGAGGGACCGAGCAGGTGCTTGGCTTGGGTTGGAACCAAGCGAGGGTGGTCCCGGCACCAGTCGGAGTTCTAGACCATTCCCGAACTGCTGCCACCACAAGTGCCAGCGATGTCTGCCCTCACCTGGCTCAGGTTCCTCGTAGGCCTGAGCCGGCTGTCCCCTACAAGTGCATGCTCTTCTTCTCTGCGGCAGTCTTGGTCCTGGAGTGGAGCTGTATTGTGGAGCCAATGGGGGTGGAGCTGGCACTCGACTCAGCCTAGGTCAAGTGCTAGCAGTTGCGGGAAACAGGCCAGAGCCCCAGGCAGTTTCAATCTGTTTGCACTGTCTTATTTCGGGAGTAAACAAGTGAGTGCACACTCTTCGTGAGCGGAGTCGAGGTTTCTTACAGCACTGTTGTAGTCCCACTTGTTTTTTAACCAGCTAAGGAGACTCAATCCACCCAATGTCATACCCCAGGGTAGGGTGCCCAGTATTTGGTTCAAACTTCTTACTCCCCAGGGAGGAACTCTGAGTAGATATAATTCCCCTCCTCTTCTGTGTCCACTCCAAGGGTGCAGGTCCCAACCCAATTGCTTTTTCTCCCACTCATCCAATTCTGCATGGATCTTTCTTACAGCTTTGGTTTTACAGGGGTCTTTCTACTGCCTCCAGTTTGCTTTTAGTGAGAATCGCTCCATATACAGATATATTTTTTATGTATTCGTGGAGGGAGGTAAACTCCAGGTCCTCCTACTCTCATGTTTGTCTCCTCCTACTTCACATTTCAGCGAACTAAAATGGACTGGAATGGTGTGAATTTAACTCAAATGAACATTATATCTACTACTGTGGGCAGGAATCCCGTAGAAGAAATGGAGTAGCCATCATAGTCAACAAAAGAGTCCAAAATGCAGTACTTTGATGCAATCTCAAAAAGGACAGAATGATCTTTGTTTGTTTCCAAGGCAAACCATTCAATATCATGATAATCCAAGTCTACGCCCCGACCAGTAACACTGAAGAAGCTGAAGTTGAACGGTTCTATGAAGACCTACAAGACCATTTAGAACCAACACCCCAAAAAGATGTCCTTTTCATTATAGGGGACTGGAATGCAAAACTAGGAAAGTCAAGAAACACCTGGACTAACAGGCAAATCTGGCCTTGGAGTACAGAACGAAGCAGAGCAAAGGCTCACAGAGTTTTGCCAAGAGAACGCTCTGGTCATAGCAAACACCCTCTTCCAACAATACAAGAGAAGACTCTATACATGGACATCACCAGATGGCCAACAATGAAATCAGATTGATCATATTCTTTGCAGCCAAAGATAGAGAAGTTCTATACAGTCAGCAAAAGCAAGACCAGGAGCTGACTGTGGCTCAGATCATGAACTCCTTATTGCCAAATTCAGACTTAAATTGAAGAAAGTAGGGAAAACCACTAGACCATTCATGTATGACCTAAAACAAATCCCTTATGATTATACAGTGGAAGTGAGAAATAGATTTAAGGGACTAGATCTTATAGACAGAGTGCTTGATGAACCATGGATGAAGGTTTGTGACATTGTACAGGAGACAGGGAGCAAGACCATCCCCAAGAAAAAGAAATGCAAAAGAGTAAAATGGCTGTCTGAGGAGGCCTTACAAATAGCTGTGAAAAGAAGAGAAGTGAAAAGCAAAGGAGAAAAGAGAAGATATACCCATTTGAATGCAGAGTTCCAAAGAATGGCAAGGAGAGACAAGAAAGCCTTTCTCAGCGATCAGTGCAAAGAAATAGAAGAAAATAATAGAATGGGAAAGACTGGAGATCTCTTCAAGAAAATTAGAGATACCAAGGGAACATTTCATGCAAAGATGGGCTCAATAAAGGACAGAAATGGTATGGACCTAACAGAAGCAGAAGATATTAAGAAGAGGTGGCAAGAATATACAGAAGAACTGTACAAAAAAGATCTTCACGACCCATATAATCACGATGGTGTGATTACTCACCTAGAGCCAGACATCCTGGAGTGTGAAGTCAAGTGGGCCTTAGGAAACATCAGTATGAACAAAGTTAGTGGAGGTGATGGAATCCCAGTTGAGCTATTTCAAATCCTAAAAGATGATGCTGTGAAAGTGCTGCACTCAATATGCCAACAAATCTAGAAAACTCAGCAGTGGCCACAGGACTGGAAAAGGTCAGTTTTCATTCCAATCCCAAAGAAAGGCAATGCCAAAGAATGCTCAAACTACTGCACAGGTGCAATCATCTCACACGCTAGCAAAGTAATGCTCAAAATTCTCCAAGCCAGACTTCAGCAATACGTGAACCGTAAACTTCCAGATGTTCAAGCTGGATTTAGAAAAGGCAGAGGAACCAGAGATTAAATTGCCAACATCTGCTGGATCATCAAAAAAGCAAGAGAGTTCCAGAAAAACATCTACGTCTGCTTTATTGACTATACCAAAGCCTTTGACTGTGTGGATTACAATAAACTGTGGGAAATGCTTAAAGAGATGGGAATATCAGACCACCTGACCTGCCTCTTGAGAAATCTGTATGCAGGTCAGGAAGCAACAGAACTGGACGTAGAACAGACTGGTTCCAAACAGGAAAAGGAGTACGTCAAGGCTGTATATTGTCACCCTGCTTATTTAACTTATATGCAGAGTACATCATGAGAAACTCAGCTGGATGAAGCACAAGCTGGAATCAAGATTGCTGAGGGAAATATCAATTACCTCAGATATGCAGATGATACCACCCTTATGGCAGAAAGTGAAGAAGAACTAGAGAGCCTCTTAAAGGAAGTGAAAAAGTTGTCTTAAAGCTCAACATTCAGAAAACTAAGATCATGGCATCCAGTCCCATCACTTCATGGCAAATAGGTGGGGAAACAGTGACTGACTTTATTTGGGGGGCTCCAAAATCACTGCAGATGGTAACTGAAGCCATGAAATTAAAAGACGCTTACTCCTTGGAAGGAAAGTTATAACCAACCTAGACAGCATATTAAAAAGCAGAGACATTACGTTGCCAACAAAGGTCCGTCTAGTCAAGGCTATGGTTTTTCCAGTGGTCATGTATGGATGTGAGAGTTGGACTATAAAGAAAGCTGAGCGCCGAAGAATTGATGCTTCTGAACTATGGTGTTGGAGACTCTTGAGAGTTCCTTGGATTGCAAGGAGATCCAACCAGCCCATCGTAAAGGAGATTAGTCCTGGGTGTTCACTGGAAGGACTGATGTTGAAGCTGAAACTCCAATACTTTGGCCACCTGATGCGAAGAGCTGACTCATTTGAAAAGACTCTGATGTTGGGAAAAACTGAGGGCAGGAGGAGAATGCGATGACAGAATGAGATGGTTGGATGGCATCACCAACTCAACGGACATGAGTTTGGATAAACTCCTGGAGTTGGTGATGGCCAGGGAGGCCTGGCGTGCTGAAGTCCATGGGGTTGCAAAGAGTCGGACATGACAGAGTGACTGAACTGAACTCTACATTTCAATGCTGACCATTGCCTTTTTGCCCTCAATTCCATTCTGTCACCCCAAATGATACAGCTTCTCAGGCTTCCTTGTGTGTAGGCACATGACAAAAGGCCAGAACTGTGCACTAAGTGACATTCTGGCTGGATAATTCTTTGTTGTGAGGGATTGTCCTCTGCCGTGTAGGCTGTTGAACAGTATCACGGGCGTCTAGCTGTTGAATGTCATTAGTACATTCTCCCTCAGAGTTGTGACAACCGAAAATGTCTCCAGTTGTCAAATATCCCCTGGAGGAAAGGGGGTCAAAATCATTTCAGAACCTTTATACTAAATCATCATATTGTTGTTGGAAGCCAGGCTACATTACCAAACTGTTTATTTGATTTGGTTTGGAAGTCCAACACAGCTTCCCAAGTGGTGTTTGATAAGGTGCAGAATGCTAAATTCTTTAGAGAAGTATAATACTTAGGCTATAACTCAATCAAAAGACAAAAGAAGATGCTGTGAAAGAATAACATCTGCTAAACTTGTGGTTATAGGTAGGAAATTTTAAAAAGTCATGTAAGACAAGAAAGTCAGCCAACTGTAAGTCAGGCCTTACAGAATAGGATGGGCTTTTTGTGGCCACCAGAACCCAGAGTCTAGCCCTCAGGCTGTAGTTTCAAAAAGTGGTTACTCTTTTGCTATTATATTTTTTTAAAATGTTCATTCTAATACATAATATTTTGGCAAGAAATATTTACCGAGGTGTCCTCAACCCTGCCAATAATTTCCACCCCCAATTCATCAAGGATGTTAAAATGTTGGCATTGTGATATGTACATTTCCATACTTTTTCCAAACCTCCACAGTGATACTTGTATACAGCTTTCTATAGTGGTGTTCTATTTGTTGTTGTTATTTGCTAAGTCACATCCAACTCTTTTGCAACCACGTGGACTGTAGCCTGCCAGGATCCTCCATCTGTGGGATTTTCAGGCAAGAATACTAGAGTGAGTTGCCATTTCCTTGTCCATGGAAACTTCCTGACCCAAGGATCAAACCGATGTCTCCTGCTTGGCAGGCAAATTCTTCATCATTAAGCCATCAGGGAAGCCCAGGTATTATATAGAGGTTTTTAAATAATAAAAGGTATACTTATTAAGTAATAAAAGTGGATCATAATATGCACATTTTTGTGCAACTTACTTTTGTTATTCCCAGTGTATCAGATAAACATTTCTCAAGAACCACCATTACAGATCTTTTTAAGGATTGCATAATATGCTACAGTATGTATACATCATAATTTAATCAACAGGTTTTCTATTGAAGACATCTGGATGTGTTTCTGGACTTTTTTCCCAACAACATGAATGCCATAATAAGTATTCTTGTATTCATAGACTTAGATATTCACACCAAAAACAAATAAATAAATAAAAGCTAAGGATTACTAGGACGAGAAAACAAGTTAAAAATCTTCAAAATCTTCTTAGTAATTAGTGTCTGAAGTCTATGACAGCCTTAGTATGATATATTTTGTTTTCCTCTCCTGTTCTAAACACAGAAATCCTAACACACTTGTAGTCTCCTGAGTGACAGGAGCATCTTTTCTTATTTCTAAGAAGGCCCTTCCACCACTTCTGAGTTTATGCTAATGAGGTAGCATAAAGTAGGTCTTAGGGTGGGACCCCCAAGACAGCTTTGAGATGGGGCTGGTCACCAGAAGGACCAAGTAACTAGAGAGTGGGAACTCTTCAGCTCTACTCCTGACCTCGAGTGAGGGGCAGGGTGTGCTGGAGACTTTAAGTTCTATAAAAACTCTTGAACAAGAAGCTTCAGATGGCTTCCAAGTTGGTGAACACAGTGAAGCGCAGGGAGGTTGGTGCACCCCAATTCCACATGGACTTTTGCTCAGCATCTTTGTGGACTTTGCCCTGTGTATCTCTTTATCTGGCTGTTCATATGTCTCCTTTGTAAGGATACAAAAGTTAATGCTTTCTTTGTAGATATAAGTAATGTGTCTTATTGGGTTCTGTGAGCCACCGGAGGAAATTATTGAACTTTAGGAGAGTTTCATGGGAACTCCAAATTCAAAGCCTGTTGGTCAGAAATCTATAACATCTTGGACTTGTGACTGGCATCTGAACTGGGGACAGTCCTGTGAGACTGAGACCTTCACCAGCTCCCAGTATTTAATGTCAAAAATGATTTGAATTGCTGAATATCCAGTTATTGTTTGAAGAATCAGAGATTTGGTTGTTGGTGTTGGGAAACACCACATAGGCCAGTACACCATGCTCATCCTCTTGAACAAGATATCAGAAATCTCATATGTTTTACTAACATTCTCATGTGAACTATGCTGGCCCCAAACTGATTTAGATTGCCTTTTTTTTTTTTTAAGGCACCTTTGTCACCTATCACCATTTTTTTCCCTTTTATTTTTAAAAAAATATTATTTGACTGCACCAGGTCTTAGCTGCACATGTGGAATCTGGTTCCCAGACCAGGGATCAAACCTGGGCCCCCTACATTGGGAGCTTGGAGTCTTAGCCACTGGGCAGGGAAGTCCCTGCCCAACACCTTTCATTCAACAATTCTTTTCCCATGTGGCAGGTTTCCTTTAGATTCTTCATTTAGTCTGTTGTTCAATAAATATATGTGCTAGCTCTCCACTAGATAGCTGATGATACAGAGGTGAGCCAGATAAACAAATTCCCTGCTGTAGTTGGGGGAGACAGTCAATAAAACACATAGAGAAAAATAAGTTAACAAATAAAATAGGGGAATGTGCTCTCTAATGTACTGAATAAGGAGTAGAGAGGATTTGTTCTAGGAAAGGAGGCGCAGGCAAAAAGTATGACAAATACGTGGCAGGCATGTGTGTACTTATTTCAAGTGATTCCAGTGTTATTTTATACATATCTATAAGCTAATGCATGCATCTGGTCTCACTTCCACACACCTTTTTTTTTTTAAACAAACAGCACTATCCTGCACACACTGTTTTACATCTTGCCCAATGCAGCTTGGAGATCATTCCATATGAGAATGTAAAGAGCTTTCCTCATTCTAAAAAAAGAAGCTTTGTAATATGAAAAGCACTATTTAGAGAATTATAATGCCAAAAATACTAATAAGAAGGTCAACGCTAGATTCATAGGAAATCTGAAAAACTGAACGTGAATTTCCAGCTTTAGGAACAGAGAATGAGCTGAATTTCATGCAAGTAATTTTCAACTACTGGTAAGGCCAGAAGAGGTGAGTTTGTTTTGTTTTGTAATACAACTTCTGTCTCTTGCTTATCCTACTGGCCATGTCTGTGCCATCTGATCTTTCAGTACACAAGTAATCACAGTGATCACACAGTATTTCATGACCACCATCAAGTGTCTTTGAGGTACAACATATACAAATGAATGAAGTAATAAGATGTTTATAAGCTTACAAATGTCTTGTTTTAAAAATCTGGAAGTTCTGTTTCTATTTTGATAGAATATTGACTTCAACATTTTATATATTATATCCTACCAACATAGTTGAGAAGCAATTTGAAATATTTTATGAGATAAGACAGATAAAGTGGAGACAGAATAGGATCAAGTATGAAAGCCAGGAAGGATGAGGTGTCTACCTAATTAAGCACTAAAAGGAGTGTAGGAGGGAAGAAAAGACCACAGGATTTGTTCACACACTGATTACAGGGCATCACTCTGAAGGAACACTTCAGTGATTTCAAGCCTTTTAGCATGAAAGAGATCATCACTTTCAGAAATGAAACCACCAGCTGTAGAGACTGTCAGTTTAACTCGAGGTACAAAGACTTTTGGGTTTAGATGGGACCTTCCAGTTACATTTTCAAAATTAGAACTGTTTGTTTTTAAAGGATGAAACACCTTAAGTTGCTTTCTTAAGTTCAAACAGTAATTGTCACTGTATAGACAGGACCCACTTAAAGCTTACGGACTGATAAACTATAAACTCACTACCCCTTAAGGGGGTAGAAGTGCTATGTTTCAGAGACAGATGCCTACGAAGTCCTTAGTTAAGGCTAGATGTGGAGTGAGAGTCCTAAAATTTCAGGAAAAGTGAACAGTAGAGGGACTTCAAGTAGGAAAGGAATTAATATTTTTAGCTACTATGTACACTCTTCACTTTACATCTGGCTATCTTTAATTCTCATCACAACCCTACAAAGTAGTTATTAACCATTTTACAGATGAAGATCTTGGGTTCAGAAAAGCTAAACTTCTCATGCTAAAAGGATCTCAAATTCTTACCCAAATCTACATGTTTGTAGCGGCCAAGTCATGCTCAGCCCAGTTATCTTCATACCACTCCACTTGACCCCATATACTCATTTTATGAAACCTATAGGAGGGAAATCACACATTTGGGGCCAAGCTGGGACCACAAAGCAGGTAGGCTGATCATCCCTCGGCCTCAAAGGTCTTTGCAGGGCGCACACATGCCTTTAAGGGACAACCTACACCACCCTACAAGGGATGGAGAGAGAAAGAAAGAGCAATAGTCTAAAGACAAAAGCAAAGAGAAAAGGAGCCAAAGAGAAGCTGTGCGGATGGGGTGTGGAGGATGACAAGTGAACCGTGCTGTCGCCTCTATTTCTCCAGCTGGTGAAGAATCCACCTGCAGTGCGGGAGACCTAGGTTCGATCCCTGGGTTGGGAAGATCACCTGGAGAAGGGAAAGGCTACTCATGCCAGTATTCTAGCCTAGAGAATGCCATGGACCTTATAGTCCATGGGGGTCACAGACAGGCGGACACGACTGAGCGAATTTCACTTCAGTAGTCCGTTAACAAACTGACCGATCACACATTTCGGGAAGTTTAGCCTTGGCCAGCTTCATTCCTTAACTCCTTTCAGGAACTTAGTATTAATCCTTAGCATAAGTCCAGAAAAGACAAAGACAGTCGAGCAAAGTGTGCTCTTCAGGCAGAAGTGGAAACTGGCGCTGCGAACCAAAACTTGAACCACCCCGCGGGCACTGATTTGAAGACTCTGAAAGACAAGTTTGGCTGCGAGACGCGCCTGCCTCCAAGGGGTGGGGCCGCAGCACCCAGGGCGGGGTTTCCTCCAGGCCCACGCCGCCTCCGCCGGCCACGTGACCCGCGGTGTTGTGGTCCGGCCCGCGTGGGTGGCGGGAGCTGCGGGAGGGCGGGGGCGAGGAGGGGCGCGTCACGTGACGGGGTTTAAATCTCCCGCAGCCCGAGCGGCGGGGGCGCCAGTGCCGCGAGTCGAGCGGGAGCAGAAGAGGCGAGGGAGGAGGGCCAGAGAGGCGGTTGAAAGATGGCGGACGAGGCGGCCCTCGCCCTTCAGCCCGGCGGCTCCCCCTCGGCAGTGGCGGCTGAGAGGGAGGCCCCGTCGCCGCCTGCTGGGGAGCCGCTCCGCAAGAGGCCGCGAAGAGACGGCTCCGGCGTCGGGCGGGGCCCGGGCGAGCCCGCTGGGACGGCCCCCGAGCGGGAACTGCCGGCGGCGGCCGGCGGCTGCCCGGCGGCGGCAGCGGCGCTGTGGCGGGAGGCCCAGGTGGCGGCGGCGGCGGCGGCCGGAGAAGGAGACAATGGGCCGGGCTTACAGGGCCTATCCCGGGAGGCGCCACCGGCCGACGACTTCTACGACGACGACGACGACGAGGGCGAGGAGGAGGAAGAGGCGGCGGCGGCTATTGGGTACCGAGGTGCGCCGGGCGCGGGCGGCTGGGACTGCGCATCCCCCCTCCTCCTCCCGGGGCCCCTCCTGGCGTCGGGTGGTGGAGTCTCGGGCGGCTTGGGGGTTCGGGCCTGACTCTGCGGCGTCCCCCTGCCGACCTGGGCCTTCTTCAGCCGCGCGCCTGCGGGGCTGAGGGCCGGGCTGCCGGAGCGGCCCGCGGACTCGCTCCCTTCCCTGCTCTCTACCTCCCCCCTTCCTCCCCGCGGCCCGCCCCAGCGGCCTCGCGTTTTGCGCAGCCGCGGGGCGGGCTACCCTCGCAGTCGGTTTTAAAATAAGTTTCTCTCCCCTCCTACCCCTTTAGCGTATTGCTTTTGTTAAATGTCCTTCGCTTCTCCGCCCCTCCCCGTCCCGCACACTTCAACCTGCAACTTTTTGACTGTACCTTGCGCCAGCCTTTTGCGGTTGCCGTGGCAAACTGACACCTGCGAAATTTCTTGGGGTTTTTTGCAGGGACTTTATTTTTAAACTTGTTTTAAAGAGTTGTTTATAAAGACATTACCCTTCTGTGGTGCAATTAATAGTGGGCGTAGGAGAGTAATAGTGTTTTAGACTACTTTGCCGTGAATAGTGTTTTTCCTCTAACCGTGTTCTTACAGTGGTTTTTACATGAACTGTCTTCGTGTGTGTATATGTCACCCTGAAACACGAATTGACATTTTTCTGACATGCTAAAGTAGGTGTGATAGTTGTGTGTCTTGTCATTCTTCAGTGTTTTCAGTTTTTATCTAGACAGATGTGCCTCTCTATTATTTGTACCAATAAATCCAATCAGTGGACCCTTTGACCATATGTAAAGATAACATGTGCCTTAGGGACTGGATTAGAAAAACGACACTGTTTTCAAGAAACATAGTTTAATAAGGGAAACAAATAATGCAAAGGTACCTTTGTAGATTTAACGTTATATAAGAGAAGTGCAAGTTGCCATAGCTTTGTTTGCATGACTCTTTGGGTAAATTTTTATTTGGTAAGTTTTATGAACCATTATTTGTGATCGATAAATTCAAGTAAGGTTGCTACTTTTTGTGTTTTGATTAAGAATTAATTTATTTCTAGATTTTGATGAAACTTAAGCTTCTGAGCAGAATCCCCAGAGGATATACTGTTCCTGTGAACGGTGTGAGTTGATCCAGTAGACATTTTTTAGCGGGGCAGTATGAGTAAATGTTAAGTGCTTTATTCACTGGAAATTGCTGCATAACAATAATTATAGAGCTTCATAATTTTAGATGCAGATTGTTTCCGCAACCTTGAGTTACCTTTGGTTTCTTTTGCAGATAACCTTCTGTTTGGTGATGAAATCATCACCAACGGTTTTCATTCGTGTGAAAGTGACGAAGATGATAGAGCCTCGCATGCGAGTTCTAGTGACTGGACTCCAAGACCTCGGATAGGTATGGTTTCACAGTTTAAGAACTGTCTTTTCTTTGGTATTTTCTTTTTATGTCAACGAAAAATATATTTCTTTCTTCCCTTATTGTCTTGTGATGAGGTTCTTAGGTGTTTACTGAGATTTAATGTCAGCTTGGTTTTAGGGAAAGTCTAGTACTTTGTTCTCTACTGTTTTTATTAAACAGCATGGGCCCATGGAAGCTGGCCTGTGTTATTTCTCAAAAACCAGGTCCTTTCCACTTGTACCCTCCATGTGGAATGGTCATCCTCCAAAGTATCTTGCTTGCTTCTTCATATCCTTCTATAATTTTTCTTCTTAACTCTTACCACTTGACAATTTCTGTATGTAACTTTTATTGCTGTATTAGAATATAAAGTCCCTGGGGGCCAGCGATTTCTGACTGGTTTGTATACTATTTAGTCAGTGCCTGGAAAAGTTTTCCCTCAGTAAATATTAAGTATTTTGATGAAATGGAAAAGTATTTTGAAGTAGAGAACACTATGAGGTTTTTATATCAAAGTAGTGACATGACTGTCTCAAAATATTCTTTTCCTTGACATGCTCTTTTTCCAGAAATGCCTTGACTATTTAAAGATAGTGGTGATTAGTTTCTCTTCAGTGTTTATATTGACTGTATTTTTGGTTTTCTTAAGCTAGGAACTGATTAAGAATTTAGGGCAAAGAATTATTAAAGCTCAGAACATTAGCATTGTACATATCATTGCAGAGACTGGTTAAGATGAAATTGAAATTGTTACTGGGAAAATTTTAAAGACAGTAGTTAAGTATAGATTTCATTTTTTCTGTGTTTTTAATGATAAATAGGGTGGGCTTTCATGATGGGTAAGATCTTTATTGATTTGCAGAGCTCTTTTGTACGTCTGTTGTATTTAAGTTATACTTGTTTAGGTTTTAACCAGAGAAATCTAGTTCTAGTAGTAAATTCACTTGACTCTTGCACGTGTTGTTGTTTAGTCAGTAAGTTGCATCTGATTCCACCTCATGAACTGTAGCTGGCCAGGTTCCTCTGTCCCTGGGATTATCCAGGCAATAATGCTGGATTGGGTTGCCATTTCATTTTCCAGGGGATCTTCTCTACCCAGGGATGGAACTAGGGCCTCCTGCATTGAAGGTCGATGGATTCTTTACCACTGAGCCACCGGAGAATCCCTTTAAAATATATACCTGGCATTTTATAGCTCAGGGGACAGGATATATAGCATTGGCTCTGAGTCTCAGCTCCTCATTTCATTGGGATATATAACATTAGCTTTGAAGATGTTCTGAATGAAACACCTTTGCAGTGCTTTTTTTTTTTTACTTTACAAAACAGCCGTAAGGATTGCTAATTAACTACTTCAGAAAATAAATGAGATTTTGAATGACTTGGAGTGGATTGATCTAGTTCTTTTCCCTTTTAATATAGGTCCATATACTTTTGTTCAGCAACATCTCATGATTGGCACAGATCCTCGGACAATTCTTAAAGATTTACTACCAGAAACAATTCCTCCACCTGAATTGGATGATATGACACTGTGGCAGATTGTTATTAATATCCTTTCAGAACCACCAAAAAGGAAAAAAAGGAAAGATATTAATACAATTGAAGATGCTGTGAAATTACTGCAAGAGTGCAAAAAAATTATAGTTCTAACTGGAGCTGGGGTATGTAAGATGGATGAGAATACTAGTAAAAGCAGGAAGGTGTGTATTTTCTCTTCAGCCTTGTCCTAGCCAGAAACACATTTCTGGTATAGAATTTATCCTTATATGATAATGGGCATTTGTGTTTGGAAACTGCTAAAAAGTGAGTGCAGCAGCAGTTACTAAATTGGTTCAGGATTTTTTAAACTTCTTAGTAACCTTAAAAAAGATGCCCTTCTGTTTATTGACACAGTAGGTAAGTGGGATTAAGGTAAGATTTTTACGTGCTTTATTATACCCAACTCCTAAAGAAGATGCAGGGAATTCTGCGTGTGTTACAGTGTCAGGGCCTAATGATAAAAATTGGTTATTTGCTCAGCCTTCATGGAGAAACTAGGAACCTAATGTGTATGTATTGGTAAGTGGAGAACTTAGTGTAGGAAAGGTAACAGATTCCTACCTCTCCTCCATCTTTTTTTTCCCCCAGTTACATAGAAGTTTTTTTTAACGTGAGATAGGGCACCATAAACAGAAGTGGAATACAGACAGCAGATTTTTATAAAAAGCACCATGTTTGACTTACAAAGGATTATTTCTCTAATGTACAGCTAGCTTCAATTGATTGAAAATAACGATAATACAATGGAAAAAAGGCAAAGACCATAGACAAACAAGATGGTTTGCAAATGATTGTAAAAGAGGCTCAATATCAGTACTCAGTGAATGCAAATTAAGTATTAGTGAGTTTTCACTTTTTTACCCATCAGCTTACTAAATTTTAAATGTTGATAATACTGTTACAGTGTGGAGCATTGTAAGCATTCTTATATATCGTCTCTCATCCATTTTAAATTAAGATGATGTGATTGTGGTGGCTTGACATTTTCCATTTGCCCCACTTTCCGTCTCAATTAACTAGTTACTTAGGCTATTTCATATTGTGTGTTGAATACAGAATATGTTACATGGAACTGACAGAACAGTTTTTGGAGTAAAGTTGAGTCCTACTTTCTGACCTGTTGAGTTCAGGGAGAGTGTTATTTAACATTAGATGATCGTGACAAATAGGTATGTTTTGCTTCCCCAATGTGACTTAGGCGTTTGTTTTTGCCCTGAGACCAAAATGGAGTAAACACAGGCAAAATTGTGAAATAGGTAACTTCTGAAATCCAAATTTGAAATTGTCAGTTTATTTGTAGAAAAAGCACAGAATCTAAATTTGTTCTTCAAAATTTTAAATTGCAGTATTGTACAGCATAGTTTTTTAAGGGAAATTAAGAAATTTAGTGTTTTTGAAGTAATAGAACCCTGATTTAGATGAGGGATTTTTTTTTTGGAAATACTTGACTGATTGAAACTCTTTCCCACTTTCTAGTTAAAATAATTTGAAATGGTTTACTTCCTTCCCAATCAAGTTGGAATTGCTTTAATTTGTTGGTTAAATGCTTATAAAGGTTTAAAGTTAGCCTTACCCCCTTATGAATTACCCACTTATGAATTCCTTACCCCCTTATGAAGGGAATATTGGTGGACTTAATTACACTGGTTTTCTGAGTATTTTATTTCTATTAGAAATTAAACTAAGGCAGTATCTGTATTCCCCAAAAGTTTCAAACTAAAAATATTTTCAGCTCTTCCCTAATTGTGTGATAAGAGGACTAGTAATTATTAAGGTAGCAGTAGAAGATTTAATTGTGCAAATTATGCCATGCGTATTTCAGGTTTCTGTTTCTTGTGGAATACCTGACTTCAGGTCAAGAGATGGTATTTATGCTCGCCTTGCAATAGACTTTCCAGACCTTCCAGATCCTCAAGCAATGTTTGATATTGAATATTTCAGAAAAGATCCAAGACCATTCTTCAAGTTTGCAAAGGTACTACGAACTTTTCTAGCTGTTTCTTTGTCCTCCTGTCATGAAAAATTATTTTGAATGGCTGTCTAGTAAATTGAATGCTAGTACTGTGGTGGAGTGAAATCACTGATATCAAAATCATTTTAGTCAGAAATCCCTTCTTCCCCATAGGGACTGTCATTTGCCTTTCTTCATTTTATGATTGTGCTTATTTTCAAAGAAGAGGCTATTTCATATTTCTCCGGTTTGCACTTCACTTTACATTGTCCTTTACATTGTCCAGGCTTTTTTTAGAGGTTAGTAGATCATATAAATGGAGAAGGCAATGGCAGCCCACTCCAGTACTCTTGCCTGGAGAATCCCATGGACGGAGGAGCCAGGTGGGCTGCAGTCCCTGGGGTTGCTAAGAGTCGGACACGACTGAGCAACTTCACTTTCACTTTCATGCATTGGAGAAGGAAATGGCAACCCACTCCAGTGTTGTTGCCTGGAGAATCCCAGGGATTGGGGAGCCTGATGGGCTGCCATCTATGGGGTCGCACAGAGTCGGACACGACTGAAGCTACTTAGCAGCAGCAGCAGATCATATAAAAGTAATACCACTGTTTTGATATTGAATTTTTTTTTTAATATTTATTTGGCTCTGCAGGGTCTTAGTTGTGGCATGAAGGATCTTCCTTCGATCTTTAGTTGCAGCACACAAACTCTTAGTTGTGGCATGTGGGATCTAGTTCCCTGATCAGGGATCGAACACCAGCCCTCTTCATTGGGAACGCAGAGTCTTAGCCACTGAACCACCAGGGAGATTCCCTGTTTTGATATTGAGTATTTTTTATGGATCACAAAGATTATAACATCTGCTCAGTATGTTTTATAGTGTGAGGAGATATGCCTGTGATTGGGGTAGAGAAGGCTCTTAGATTGCATTTTAGTCAGGGTTGATTCTGCGCTAGAGTAGGTAGAGCTGCTCTGTCCAGTTCAGAAGCCATTTGCCATGTGGGGCTATTGAGTACCTAAGTGTTCTGTACTGAGATATTATGTTAGCAAGTGTGGGAGGCATACCAGGTTTTGGAAACCTAGTATGAAAAACATACAAAATATTTTATTATATATAATGATTATATGTGTAAATAGCAATACTTTGGTATTGGGTTATAAATTGTGAAAATTTCACATTGTTAATGTGGTTACTAGAAAATCTGAATCGTGTATATGATTCAGATGTTTTTATTTGGCAGCTCTGGAGTTTAAAGTTTGACATCACAGTCATCCCTTGGTATCTGAGGTGGGGATTGGTTTAAGATTCCCTCAGATACCAAAATCTGAGGATGCTTAAGTCCTTTATATACAGTGGTATTTGCACACAGTCTATGCACATCCTCACTGTATGCTTTATTTAAGCGTTTCACCTCTCAGTTTTGGGGAGGCTGGGGCTACGCTGGGTCTTCATTGCTGCTCAAGGGCTTTCTATAGTTGTGCCGAGCAGGGACTACTCCGTGATGCACAGGCTTCTCATTGCTGCTCCTGTTGCAGAGCACAGGCTCTAGGGTGTTTTAGCTTCAGTAGTTGCACCTCATGGGTTTAGTTGCCCCAGCAGCATGTGGGATCTTCCTGGACCAGGGATCGAGTCTATGTCCCCTGTATTGGCCAGTGGACTTTTAGCCACTGGACCCCACCAGGGAAGCCCTTATCTCTGTATCCTTAACCTTCACAGATACTGTGAGCTTTTTTGTTTTTACAAATTTGAGGCATAATGGTAACCCTACATCAAGCAGATCTGTAGGTGTCATTTTTCCAATTGCACTTGCTTACATATGTCTCTGTGTCACCCACTGGTAATTCACAGTATTTGACTTTTTCATTATTTGTTAAAGTGGCCTGGAATCAGTGATCTTTGTTATTACCAAGGATGTAGTGATGGTTAGCATTCTTTTTAGCAATAAAATGTTTTTATTTAAGGAATGTACATTTTTTTGAGATATAATGCTATTGCACACTTAATGAATTACAGTATAGTATAAACATAACTTTCTATGAATGGGGAAACCAAAAAAATTCATTTAACTGACTTGATTGGGTTACTTGCTTTTTTGCTGTGGTCTGGAACCAAACTCATGGTGTCTCTGAGTTATGCTTGCATGATGTTAATAGTTGCGGTGCAGTAAATTCAAAATTTGGTAAATTGTTATTGCTAAACTTCAGTATACTTGAAAGGGTCTTTTGTATTACTGATTATTCTTTAATGGGCATAGAAATGAAATGGAATTGAATCTTAATTAAAGGATGACCTCAACTACTTTCAAATCATGTGGTGTGTTTATATAACTATAGGAAAACCTCTGCCAATTTAGAATACATGTGTTAGCTTAAATTGATGGACTATCTTAAATAATTTTGTTTTGTGCAAGTGTGCTTATAAACAGGAATTAGAATAAGATGGGGATATTACATTGGAATTTCTTAGAAAACTATTTACTTGCTAAAACTGAAAACTGAATTTGAAAACTTTCTGCAGGCTACTAAGGGAAATTTGAATCTTGCCAATAATCAACTTGAAACTTAGAAAACTTTTGAACTTCATATATCAGTAGTGATGATGGTCTGTCCTTTAGAATAGACTTCTGGTTCACAGTGAACTGAGCAAATAATGTAAAGTTAGTTTCTATTCGTTTTTCTTTGTTACAAGAATGTGACTTTGTGAAGATTTACTGTTTTTTATCTACTGGTGCTAGGGGTACTGCTGCAAGACTTTTTTTCTGACCTCACTCTGTGACCTTTGGGATCTTAGTTCGCTGACCAGGGGTGGAACTCATGCCTCCTGCAGTCTGCTGGGGGAGCGCAGAGTCCTAACCACCAGTTCCCCAAGGGGACTGCACAGGAATGAACTCTTTAAGAAAGCCATCAAGTAACTAGAAATTACTCTGATCTGGTATCTGAGTATAAGAGCTTGATTTACTGGTGCATGTATTTAATGCTTACAAGATTTTTGCTGTAAATTCTGTGTTCTGAGAGGAAACAAAAAACATGTCCAGACTAACTTCCCAGGTTTTTCAAAACCCTGTCACTTAAGTGTATATTAAATTGCCTAGTGAAGGTAGTAATCTCACACTTGGGGAAACTATGGTAACTGAGAATACAAATAGCAAGGTGAGAAAGAATGTAACCTTTGTTTAATGTACATAATGAATATTCAGTTTTAGCTTAAACTGGTTTTAGTAGGATATTCTTGTTCATTTATTTTTGGTGCTTTGACAGGGACTTGAACCTCAGATTAAAAATCTGATGCTCTACCAGCTGAGGTCTCCAGTCTATTTAAACTGGCTTTGATGTATAAGAATATACAGAAGCAATTAAGTATTACTCTTACAAAGACAGGTTATAAAAATGCACATGATAGAAATCTAGACAGGGCAAAAGAGAAAATAAGATCTGAATTGGGGCAAAAATGCTGCTGTGCCGTGCTCCGTCGCTGAGTCTTATCCAACTCTCTGTGACCCCGTGGACTGTAGCCCACCAGGCTCCTCTGTCCATGAGATTTCTCAGGCAAGAATACTGGAGTGGGTTGCCATTTCCTACTACAGGGGATCCTCCCCATCCAGGAATCAAACCTGTGTCTCCTGCATTGGCAGATTCTGCCACTGAGCCACCTGGGAAGCCCAGAGTAAAAATGGCAGTGTTAATTTGTGACAGTGTACAGATTTTATGGTGCCTGGGAGAAGAAAAAGTTGGGAGAGGCAGCATGTGTCACTTCTCTGTGAAAGCTGGAGCTAAACAAATGAATTAATCTTTATAACTTCTACTTACATAAGATTGTTGTTCAGTTCTCACATTAAAAACTACCAAAAGAAAAGCATCTAGTTGCTGAAGTACCGCTTAAAATGAATGGTAATAGGTAAGAGAGATTGAGTTAGAGTCTAAAAATGAATAAATAGGAAAAAGCTGAAGGACAAATAAGAAAGGACAAAGAATGAAGGACAGTGTTCAGAAATTAAGAATGGGGAGGATATGTAAATCTTGTAATATTTTACTAGATTCCAAAAAGAATACATGAGTAAAATACTCAGAATCTAAAATTTTCTACCAGTTTCTCTACTATGCAGAAAGTTAAAAAAGATGGTTACTTTCTAGTTGTGAGAGAAAATGAATTTAAGTTGATGTGTAGTTGATTTAAAATGGGTTTCAGGTGTATAGCACAGTGATCCAGTTGTATAACCTTTTTTTTTCCAGATTATTTACATTATAGGTTGTTATAAAATATTGAGTATAGTTCCCTGTGCTATACAGTAGGTCTTCATAGGCTCCCTATTTTTATTTATTTATTTGTGGCTGTCCTGGGTTTTGTTGCAGCAGGCAGGGGCTGCTCTTCCATTGTGGCACAAGGGCTGCTCGTGGCTCCCCCTGTCGCAGAGCAGAGCGCTGTAGCGCGTGCAGGCTCGGGAGCGCTGGTTCAGTAGCTGCGGTGCACGGGCTTAGTTGTTCCACAGCATGTGGGCTCTTCCCAGACCAGGAGTCAAACCCATGTCCTCTGCATTGGCAGGCAGATTGTGAACACTGGACTGCCAGGGAAGCCCCGGTTATCTATTTTATATACAGGAGCGAGCATATGTTAACCCCAGACTCCTCGTTTATAACCCCGTCTCCCCTTTGGTAACCACAAGTTTGTTTTCTGTGTCTTTGGGGTATTTCTGTTTAGTAAGTAAGTTAATTTGTTATTTTTATTTTTTAAAAGAAGTGATGTTTGATATTTGTCTCTCTGTCTGGCTTCACTTTAGTATGATAATCTCTGGGTCCATCCATTTTGGTGCAAATGACATTATTTCATTCTTTTTTATGGCTAAATAATATTCCACTGTATATATTTACCACATCTTTATCAGTCATCTGTTGATGGACGGTTAGGTTGTCTCCACGTCTTGGCTGTTGTAAATAATGCTACAGAACATTGAGATTTCATGTATCTGTTTGAATTACAGTTTTCTCTGGATATATGCCCAGGAGTGGGTTGTAGGATCACATGTCCGCTCTCTTAGGTTTTTAAGGAAACTCCATAGTGCTTGTACCAATTTACACCAACAGTGTAGGGGGGTTCCTTTTGAAAGAAAATGAATTTAATAATAAAGCCATGAAAAAAGGAAATATGGTGAATTTAGACCTTTTTGGAAGGAAAGTTTCTCTAGATATATCAAGCCATTGATTGTATATAGTGAAGAAGAAACAGATTTCTTCTAGACTGGGACCTCCAAGTAACAGGAGAGGTGTATGAAAGAGGTTATTGGTTCATTAGAGCAGTTTCTCAACCTGTTGGCAATTTGGGATGGATAATTCTTTGCAGTGAGTACTGTGCACTGTGAGATATTTAGCAGCAACCAATGGCCTCTTCCTATTAAATACCATTAGCACCTTCTCATCAGTGTTGACGATCAAAAATGTGTCCAGATGTTGCCAGACGTCTCCTGCAAAATTGCTCCCCGTTTGAGCCACTACTGTATCAACAGTGTGCCTAGCTATGGCACCACTTTGAATTCTTCTATCTGAGAACAATTAAGGCCAACATTAAAGCTATATATTCTTGTTTTGAACCATCGTCTTCTTGCATAAGGGCTTAAATTGATAATGAATTGTGGCCATGGTTCTCAGGAGTCCATGAAAACCAATCCTCCTATATGAGTGGCAGTTATAAAGATTAATTCATTTATCAGGGGCTAATAAATATGAGTGATTTTTATTAAGAGTTAGTGAAGGTGAAACTGAGGTTGTATAGAATAACTTTTTGTTTTTTAAAGGACTGTTTTCAAAGATATAGTTGCTCTCCAATACTGAGTACGGTGAATGTCCTTTCCCCTCAAGGGATAAAATTCAAGGAAAGGAGAGGGATAAATAACGAACTTCAAAAAATGTATATTTATTCAGTAAATTGTCACTTTATTGATAGGTACAAATATACCAGATTATGTAGTTACAAGGTTAAGGAATCTTAAAACCAGCTCATTTGTAGTGTTTTCCATTCAGTAAACTTTCTGTCAGATACTTGGAATACTTGATAACAATCACAGTGTTAGTCAGGTGGTTCATCATAGGCTCCATCTCTTGTAACTCATCTGGCAGGTGTTCATTTTGGATGTTTCCTGCTTTCTGTTACTAAAAATGTACTGCTGATTGTCCTTTTGGATAGGTTTCTAATGTTCTAAATTTCCTGAAAGCAAAATTGCTAATAGTTCTGGGTGGATAAAATGTACTCCCATCAGAAGTGTATTGGAAAGCTAAATTAGCATGCCCATGCCCTTTCCCCCACAGAAAAAGCCTCCCATGATACATTAGTATTGTTGGTTGTTTTTTTTTCTTTGTTTTTTTTTAAGAATGTCTGTGTGTTGTGTGTATGGTTTGAAAAGACTGAAAATGTAGAAAACATGTTAGTTGGCCTCTCCCTTCAGTTTTCCTATCTTTAATCTTTCTTAAAGGTTACCATGGTAAAATGTTTCACTGGGTTTCCTTCTAGGGAAAAAAAGAGTAAACCTGTTTGTGTGTGTAGGGGGGAGAAATGTTATTGTAAGTTTCTAATAATACTTTAAAAATGACTACCAACAAAATCACACTCTTTTCTCTGTATTGCTTTTTCCCCCACTTTCTTGGAAATAGTTTCATAATGGCTCTTAGATATACCTCATTTTAAAGAAAAGTCTGCATAGTGTTGTTTGGTAGTTGAACCACAGTATATCTTTAATCATCTGTTAATGGCTGAGTTTTTGTTATTAATACTAGGATAGATGACTGCTTCTTACTACTTGCCATGTGTATATCTTTGAATCGCTGTTGTTCTTAGTAATTTTTTTTTCTACTGAGATTGTTTTCTTCATACTGATTTGTGAGAATTTTTTTTTTTTCTTTGCAATGTAGAGCTTGTGGGATCTTAGTTTCCTGACCAGGGGTTGAACCTGGGCCATAGCAGTAAAAGTTGTGTGGAGTCCT
Source organism: Odocoileus virginianus (assembly GCF_023699985.2). NCBI lineage: Eukaryota > Metazoa > Chordata > Mammalia > Artiodactyla > Cervidae > Odocoileus > Odocoileus virginianus. Next base: position 58,181,365 of record NC_069680.1, read on the forward strand.
AAACACTGGACTGCCAGGAAATTCCCAAGAACATGCATTTGTTAAAGTTATTTATTTTTGCTTGCACTGGGCCTTTGGTGCGTTCCTCAGACTTTCTGGAGCTGCAGCAAGTAGGGGCTGCTCTTCGTCCCAACGCGCTGGCTTCTCTGTTGGCAGAGCGCACGCTGCGGGTGCCTCGGCCTCAGTGCCTGCAGCGCACAGGCTCAGTAGTTGTGCGCCGGCTTCGTTGCTCTGTGCCATTTGAAATCTCCCTGGTGTAGGGATGAACCCATGTGCCTTGCATTGGCAAGTGGATTCTTATCCACTGTGCCATCAAGAAAGTTGTGAGAACATACGTTCTTGAAGAGTGTTGGTGGGTGATTAGAATTCGTCTCTAGTAATCCCATGCGGGGTGTGCAATGTGAAATATACTTAACTAGATTAGTCTCAGTAGACTGATTTTCAGTACCTAATAGAAATGGTACTTCACCTGAAGAAAAAACAGGGAACATGAAGTTGAGGAGTCAGAAATTGCATAGTGGCTAAGAGCTGCACTTTGGCATCAAAACTGGGTTTGAATGATAGTTCTGCTACTTACTGGCTTTTGTGACTTTTGGTGTTACTTCTGTGCTTTGGTTTTCTCACTTGCAAGATGGGGATGTATATGTCTAGAAAGGAGGATCAACAGATTTTTTCTGTACAGGTCTTGGTAGTAAATGTAACCTGCTTTGTGGGCCACATGGGAACTCTGTCATACTGTGTTCTTTTCCTTTACAGTCCTTGAAAATGTAAAATTCCAGTCCTCAGCCCAGTCTGCAGCATTATTATAAAGTGCTCCTGTTATACCTGGGACATAACATTACGTATTAATGAATAGCTTCACTAATTGAAATTCTCTTAATGTTATGTTAGTACAGGGGCCAGCAAACTACAGCCTGAGTCCAGATGGGGCCCACTGCCTGTTTATTTACAACTATGAGCTAAAACTTTTAAATGGATATGAAAAAGAATTAAAAAATTACATCATGTGAACGTTATATGAAATTCTGGTGTCAAGTCTCACTGGGACACAGCCGTGCTCCTTCATGGACACGTCCCTGTGGCTGCTTAAATGCTACAGTGGAGGACTTGGGTGGCTGTAATACGTACCATGGAGACAGGAGGCCAGATGGCCTGCAGAACCTTAGATACTTGGCATCTGGTGTCCCAGTGTGGAAAAAGTGGAGGAAACCAGCTTTTTAATGGGGGAAAAAGTAGTTAGATTTGTCAGGTGACTGATTTACAAGTTTTTGACTAGGATAAAGATCCTGAGTAGTCTATAATTTTGTGGAATGAGTGGAAGAAGACTAGGGATTATGAAGATTTTTCATTACTATGATGATTTGGTTTCACTTACTTTTTGGGACCTTGGAAAATTTAGATTCTAGTTTCTTAACAACTCTTCCTACTACCAATTGAAATTGTGGCATCTCAAACTTTGGTGAATCCTTCTACTTTCAAGGGGCTGCAGTTAACACCCCTGCCTTTGACTGGATTCTCATTCATGTTGGTAGAAATTGTGAGAAGCAAACAAGCAGAGAGCATCTGGAGAAAAACCATTATTCCTACATGAAAACTCACTATGGCGAAAACGAAGCTTTAGTTTTGGTCACTTTGGTTGCTTGTGGCCAATTACTGGATTGTTTGCACATTTCTGGACATAGCTTATAAAAGCAGCTTGTCATTTTAATAGCATTTCAAGCATTTGGTCCCAGCTCTGCTTCCAGTCTATTGTAAATGGATTCCTATGGCAATAACAGTGGTCCAACTGACGTGACTGGTTCCTTAATAGGACTTAAGGAGGTTCAGATTTAGGATGGCCTGTCTTAGAACAGATCTGGAATGTCACAATTCCAACAGGAAGAATTAATGTGTATTTTATCTGAAAGTTGTATTTCCTGCCAGCCAATTAGGTTTTTTTAATTTGTTTTTTTTGGTCTGTGCTGGATCTTCATTGCTGCCTGCAGGCTTTCTCTGGTTGTGGCAAGCGGAGGCTGCTCTTTATGGTGCCGCTCACTGGTGGCTTCTCTTGTTTGGGAGCACAAACTCTTGGGTGCTCAGGCCTCAGTAAGTTGTGGCATGTGAGCTCAGTAGTTGCGGCTGTCAGACTTCTAGAGCACCGGCTCAATAGTTGCAGTGCATGGGCTTAGTTGTCACACGGCATCTGGAATCTTCCTGGACCAGGGATTGAACCCACGTCTTCTACATTGGCAGGTGGATTCTTTATCACTGAGCCACCAGAGAAGCCCTCGATTGGATTTTTAACAAATTTTCCTTGTTAAGGGGTTGGTTGGGAGCTTAGACATTTAAATTGTAATTTCTTAACAACTTTTTGTACTGTCTGTTGAAATAGTGGCATCTCAAACTTTGGTGAGTCCTTATGCAGGGGTAGTTCTGTTAAAACAGTCCTTTCAGAGTAAATTTTTCCCATTATTTCAGATTATATCCCTTAGTTGGAATGCAGTACTTAAATCTAGTGATTCAGACATGGTCCATTGCATATTTGGAAGAAAATAGATAAAGTTTCAAATAACCATTAAACGTAAGCTTACAAAATAAAATAAACCTTTCATAAATTACTCCGAACTACAGGAATTGATTTGTAAGTCTAAGTACGGAATTACCCTGAATTGTTAGTGGGTTGGACATGAAGGGAAACTGGAGTACAGAGCTGAATCTAGTATCTCACAAATTTTTGTATTTTTTTTAACAGTTCTAGTTTATTAATTCTTTCATGACAAGTCTGCACAGTCACCACAGATAGGTCACTGCAGAAGCCTTACTCCTCTCTGCCAGCGCCAGCATTGGCCTCTGCAGTCTCCCTGACTTTTCTTCATTCTGTCCTAGCCTGCCGTTCGCTGTCTTCTTGAGATGTTTTTCTCCTCCTCCAGGCCATGTCTTGCAAGCCTGTGTTTGGGCTCATTCTTAATCCCATAATCCCAGGAATTGAAAATCATGCCAAAGCCATTTGTCTTGCCATCACCAAAATGGGTTCTGAATCCAAATACAAGGGTGACATCTGGTATGGTCTTGTACATTTTGGCTGGTGGTTTGTTTTTTTTTTTTCCTGAATTTCTGTCTTGGGTACTATTCCCTACCCATGGTGAAGATCATCGATGACCATTTGTTTCTACTGAAATAATCAGTTGGTCATAAACTTTCTACTCAGGATAGTGACTGTGTCGTTCATCATCTTCAAGCAGTCAGGGAGGAGAAGAGCTAGTGTCTCACAGGATCTTTTAAAAAGGGTGGGTAGTAAGGCACATGCAACTCCATTCTGTGGGGTGGAGTCCTGGTACTCTTGCCGCTGCTCAGCCTTGCTCTGAAGGTAGGCAGCCGTCTGTTCTTGCTGTTAGCACTTCCCTGACTACTGTTCTGTCCAATGCCTAGAATATTGTATTTGTTAAAAAAAATCCTAACAGCTATTTCTGGAGGGGAGATTCATAAGGTGCTGGTGTTAGAACAAAGTAATCTGATGAGAAAACAGTGGTTAATAGAGCATAACCTAGTTGTCCAAACATAATGTGACGTAATTTTTTCATAAACATTAGCTTTAATAAACTCTTCACTTGTTACTTCTCTCTATATGCATTGTCTTTTTGAATTGCAGAGTTGTTCATGAACTTTATGATAAAAATTTGGGAGGCAGAATTCTTGGGTTTTGTGTATGTAACATTTTCAGCAGCATATGGTCATGTATGTGATAGACCTTATTATGAGATTTATAATGAGATTTATAATGAGACATGCCAGTTATTCTCACCTAAAGGGTATCTTGGTAGATTGTTTTTTAAACTTGAAATATTAAGTAGGTTAAAAGTTAAAGTCATGTAGAATCTTTACTATTAAACTTTTTGTATAATATCAGAATCGAAGACTCCAACCCCCTTCCCAGTTTTATAGCTTGTTTCTATCCTTCCTGACTTGTTTAAATGAAAGTATCTATGCTTTGCATATATTTCCCATTTTTGCTTCTTTACAAAACAACAAAAACAAAACTATACACATTGGTGACTAACTTGACTTTTTTCACATGTCATGGGCCATCTTGCAGGTCACTCCCTCATTCAATTTAATGGCTGCACAATCCACTCTTCTGGATGTACCATATTTCTACAGCCAGTCCTCTGTTGGTGGACATATGGTTGTATCCAGTTTTTTGCTAGCACTTTAATAGGTTAGAGGCGGTAATGAATGGTAAGGAAGTAGTAGAAGTACTACTACAATTAAAAAGTAGAGAAGAAACTTCCTTTGCCATATTTACTTACTAAATGAAATTTAATAAAAACACTGTCAAAAGTTGAGAGGACCAAAATTGATACTTTTTTTTCTGATCTTTTTGCCATGTGTATATCTGAATTCTTTGTTTTTAAAGAAGAAACAGCATTGAAGCATTATTTGGGGGGAAAAACACACACACAAAATCCAGCAACTCAGCATTCATGAGCAGCCCTAGACTATGCCAGTATGTGCCTGTGCAGTGGAAGGAAAGCAAGTTTGGTAAGGAATTAAAACTTTAGCTTTAAACTTCCAACAGGTTGATATTTATAATGAATGATGAATCAAAAGTTTTAAATATTATGTTGACAGTGCCTTTTTTAGTTTTAAAAAAGAAGTCACCATATCTTTGGTATTTTTTACTTCAATATAAACTTTTCCCCTTTTCCTTTACCAAAAAAAAATCTGAATTTGCAGCCAACAAAAATTAGATATATATTAAGGTATGTATTCTTTTATTAAAATAACATTTATAAGAGATGTTTGCAGGTCGATTTTTATCCTTTTCGAGAGGCCATGTTCACTAATTGCTGAGTTTTATTTGTATTATAGAAACAATCCTTTTGTGTGTGTTGCATCCATCTAGATGCTTTGAGATTGTCATGTATTGTTTTCTAATTATCATTGGTAGTTTTTTGTTGTTGTTAAACCTAAACCTGTGACATTGGTTAACACTTAATGTTTTTTCTGGCTTTTGCATTATCTAGGAAATATATCCTGGACAATTCCAACCATCTCTTTGTCACAAATTCATAGCCTTGTCCGATAAGGAAGGAAAACTACTTCGCAACTATACTCAGAACATAGATACACTGGAGCAGGTTGCAGGAATCCAAAGGATAATTCAGTGTCATGGTTAGTAAACTTCAGAATTGCTTTTCCCGTTATATTAGTTTTGTAGGGAAAATTAGGATTAGTAAGTAGGCTGTCATTTAGGAATGGAGATTAAGCCTTATCATTTAATCATGTTACCTGATCAGGTGCAGATAAGGAAAGTAGACTGCAAAAATACGAAACCTGAAATACTGGCCTCAACTCTTAATTGTATCAAATGTCAAATATTAATTTGGATTTCAAAAGATGTAGCAGTTGTGTACATTCAAGTTTCAAATAGTGTGCTTAGTCATGTGCGACCCTTTGCAACTCTGGATTGTAGCCCACCAGGCTCCTCTCTGTCCATGGGATTTTTCAGGCAAGAATACTGGAGTGGGTTGTCATCTCCTTCTCTAGAGGATCTTCCTAACCTAGAGATCGAACCCACATTTCCTGCATTGCAGGTGGATTCTTTACCCACTGAGCCATCAGGGAAGCCTATTACATTCTTTTAAATAACCTTTTTTTATTACAAAAGTGATATTATGGATGAAAAAAACATGGCGTCTTGAGGAAATCAAGGGAACTGTTGATTTGGTCAGATGTACAGAATTCAGAAATTTGAAGACTTTAAAACAAGTTTGAATAGACTTTTATTGTATCTAAACTGTTCCTGAAACAAAACTGTTAAGCTAATACAATGGAAACCTTCCAAATCTGCAGTTTTAGTCCTGGAGGAGTTGGTTATTTTATTAAAAGAGTAGCTTTAGGGGAAGGGTCATTATATAAACATCTCTTTTGTGGAACCTCTTAAAATTTCTAAAGTCTCCAGCTTTTCTAGTATCAGATTTAATTATAACTTATTTAAGAAATGGAAAAATTTCTTTCATAAAACATGTATTTGTTGGTTGTTTTTAGGTTCCTTTGCAACAGCATCTTGCCTGATTTGTAAATATAAAGTTGACTGTGAAGCTGTACGAGGAGATATTTTCAATCAGGTAATTTATCACCCATATCTTAGGATTTGTGCTTGTCTCTGATCTGTTTCTTTCACCTCAATCCTTTTTTTCCCCCTTGAAAGTATTTATGTGGTACAGAAACATCCATGACTATGGGGGATTACAGAGAAGTACCTAAAAACCTTTCATTACCTTAAGTTGAAAACATCACTTCATAATCTTTTTAAAAAAATACTTATTTGACTGCGGCAGGTCTTAGTTGTGGATCTTTGTCCAGGATATTTATTGCAGCATGTGGGATTTTCCCTGGACAGAGGTGGAACCTGGGCCCCTGCGGTGGGAGGGCAGAGTCTTTGCCACTGGACCATCAAAGTCGTCCCCATAATCTGTTTTGAATGATGAAATTGACTTCCTAAACATTACAAAATATTTCATGTATGCTCATTACCAAAAAAATTTTAAGAAGATAATAGAGAATAAAAACCATCCAGAAATAAAACTCAGTGTGCTTAGCTGTATTATAAAATCATAAAATTATGAGAAGATGACATATTAGAAGGGAATTGTATTTTACAAACTCACTACTTTTTAAAATTTTACTTTGGCTGCGCGCAGACCTTGTCTAGTTGCAGTGAGCGGGGCTCCTGCTTGTGAAGTGCGGGCTCCTCACTGGTGACGACTCTTCCTGAATGGCCGCGTGTGCCTCGGTGCCCCGCGGCCTGTGATCTTCCTGGACCAGGAATCAAACCCATGTCCTCTGTGCTGACAGGTGGATTCCTAACCACCTGACCACCAGGAAGTCCCAAACTTTTATTTTATTTTATTTTATTTTATTTTTTTCCCATTTATTTTTATTAGTTGGAGGCTAATTACTTTACATCATTGCAGTGGTTTTTGTCATACATTGAAATGAATTAGCCATGGATTTACATGTATTCCCCATCCCGGTCCCCCCTCCCACCTCCCTCTCCACCCGATCCCTCTGGGTCTTCCCAGTGCACCAGGCCCGAGCACTTGTCTCATGCACCCAACCTGGGCTGGTGATCTGTTTCACCCTAGATAATATACATGTTTCGATGCTATTCTCTTGAAACATCCCACCCTCGCCTTCTCCCACAGAGTCCACAAGTCTGTTCTATACATCTGAGTCTCTTTTTCTGTTTTGCATATAGGGTTATCGTTACCATCTTTCTAAATTCCATATATATGTGTTAGTATACTGTAATGGTCTTTATCTTTCTGGCTTACTTCGCTCTGTATAATGGGCTCCAGTTTCATCCATCTCACTAGAACTGATTCAGACAAATTCTTTTTAATGGCTGAGTAATATTCCATGGTGTATATGTACCACAGCTTCCTCATCCATTCGTCTGCTGATGGGCATCTAGGTTGCTTCCATGTCCTGGCTATTATAAACAGTGCTGTGATGAACATTGGGGTGCACGTGTTTCTTTCAGATCTGGTTTCCTTGGTGTGTATGCCCAGAAGTGGGATTGCTGGGTCATATGGCAGTTCTATTTCCAGCTTTTTAAGAAATCTCCACACTTGTTTTCCATAGTGGCTGTACTAGTTTGCATTCCCACCAACAGTGTAAGAGGGTTCCCTTTTCTCCACACCCTCTCCAGCATTTATTGCTTGTAGACTTTTGGATAGCAGCCATCCTGACTGGCGTGTAATGGTACCTCATTGTGGTTTTGATTTGCATTTCTCTGATAATGAGTGATGTTGAGCATCTTTTCATGTGTTTTTGTGCCATCTGTATGTCTTCTTTGGAGAAATGTCTGTTGAGTTCTTTGGCCCATTTTTTGATTGGGTCATTTATTTTTCTGGAGTTGAGCTGGAGGAGTTGCTTGTATATTTTTGAGATTAATCCTTTGTCTGTTGCTTCGTTTGCTATTATTTTCTCCCAATCTGAGGGCTGTCTTTTCACCTTGCTTATAGTTTCCTTTGTTGTGCAAAAGCTTTTAAGTTTCATTAGGTCCCATTTGTTTATTTTTGCTTTTGTTTCTAAAATTCTGGGATGTGGGTCATAGAGAATCCTGCTGTGATTTATGTTGGAGAGTGTTTTGCCTATGTTCTCCTCTAGGAGTTTTATAGTTTCTGGTCTTACTTTTAGATCTTTAATCCATTTTGAGTTTATTTTTGTGTATGGTGTTAGAAAGTGTTCTAGTTTCATTCTTTTACAGGTGGTTGACCAGTTTTCCCAGCACCACTTGTTAAAGAGGTTGTCTTTTCTCCATTGTATATCCTTGCCTCCTTTGTCAAAGATAAGGTGACCATAGGTTCGTGGATTTATCTCTGGGCTTTCTATTCTGTTCCATTGATCTATATTTCTGTCTTTGTGCCAGTACCATACTGTCTTGATGACTGTGGCTTTGTAGTATAGTCTGAAGTCAGGCAGGTTGATTCCTCCAGTTCCATTCTTCTTTCTCAAGGTTACTTTGGCTATTCGAGGTTTTTTGTATTTCCATACAAATTGTGAAATTATTTGTTCTAGTTCTGTGAAAAATACTGTTGGTAGTTTGATAGGGATTGCATTGAATCTATAGATTGCTTTGGGTAGTATAGCCATTTTGACAATATTGATTCTTCCAATCCATGAACACGGTATATTTCTCCATCTGTTTGTGTCCTCTTTGATTTCTTTCATCAGTGTTTTATAGTTTTCTATGTATAGGTCTTTTGTTTCTTTAGGTAGATATACTCCTAAGTATTTTATTCTTTTTGTTGCAATGGTGAATGGTATTGTTTCCTTAATTTCTCTTTCTGTTTTCTCATTGCCAAACTTTTATTTTTTTAAATGTTAAGACTCATGTACATGTATACACATGTTGCTTTTTCCTCTTAATTTTCTTTAATGTCAAATGTGAATCTATACAGATATTAGCAGCAGATAATAGCACAACTGTATTTCATTGTATGTTAGTGAAATAAGTGGGGGGGTCATTTATAGTTGGTGTTTAGGTTTTATCCAGTTTTTCTGTTTTGATAAATTTGAAATGATTTCTTGCTAAGTGTGGAAATGTTCACTATTCTAACTTGGACTTGGCTTTCTCTTTCCGTCCTCAACCAAAACCTGGAACACATAGGTAGTTCCTCGATGTCCTAGATGCCCAGCTGATGAACCGCTTGCTATCATGAAACCAGAGATTGTCTTTTTTGGTGAAAATTTACCAGAACAGTTTCATAGAGCCATGAAGTATGACAAAGATGAAGTTGATCTTCTCATTGTTATTGGATCTTCCCTGAAAGTAAGACCAGTAGCACTAATTCCAAGTAAGTTGGTAATGATTTCTAGAGATCCATTTCTGTATATTTTGCCATGTGTTGTGGGTATGTAGAGTGTACCCCAGTGGTCTGTTTTTCATTAAGAGTGGTAAAGAGCCAAACTTTAGTTTTTAAAGGTGACATATTCTTGTTCATGAAGATTGTTTAATATGAAATTTCAATGGGAATAGAGGGTTTTCAAAACAGAAGTAATAACAAAGGGAAATACTTCAAAGTAACTTTTCAATGGGATGTGTTTTTAATGCAGTAGGAGTTCACATCAACTAATTTACATATACATGGGAAACATGAAAAATAATCTATTTTAATCTTAATTTGAGCCTGTTGCTAATGTTTCACATTCTACAGCTGTTCAGATGTACAGCTTGATATTGTGTAAGTACTCATGTAAGATAGAATTTTGGGACTCAAAATGATTGTTTTTGTAAGAACAGTCATAAGCATTATATGTAGATCAGCTCTAACCAGAAGGGTGTTCATATGTATAAAAATGCTCAAATACAACTGAATTCCCTGTTGAAATATTCTCAGGAATATTTTTTTAACCCATGCTCCTATGCTACATTTTTTCTCCCTCTAGTGAGCAAGTAAGGGGGAGGAGGATAGAGGGGCTAATTCAGTGGCATCACTTGTGCCATAAAAGTGAGGGAAGGGGCAGAGGAGAGAATATCAAACCCTTAACGAGAGAATTAGACCCTCACACCAGCAAATAGGCAGCTACCGTAAACTGCTGCTTTAATAGAAACTATTCATGTAGATTATAGGACAGTTTGTAACTAAAAAGAAAATTTAATGTCTAAGCTTAGTTTTGAGTTATTTTTTTCTATTTAAACATAGAGCAAGAACTTCTGACAGACTTTCTGTAGGATAGTATAATGTGTTGGTGATACTAGGCAAAAGTGGAGAGTAGACTGATATAAACTTTTACTCTTTATATCAGAAGCCATTTAAGTAGAGAAAATTCTCACCTACTAAGAGCCAAGAACTTTGCATATTATGTCACTTACTCCTCACTGCAATCTTGTGGAGCAGTAGTTAACCTATTATACAGACGAGGAAACTGAACACAGAATGTAGACGTTTCAGGCAGTTGCCCAGAGGTAATCAAGTGATAGAAGAAATTTTGCTGCTCATTTATTGACTTAATAGTGTGATGGTATATAATAGCTTGATTAGAGTTGCGTGTCTTTTTTTGGTATTGGAGAGCATTAGATTTTCTTTTGGCTTGCAGGAACTTATTTCCCTGAGCAGGAATAGGACCCTGGCCATGGCAGTGAAAGCAGAGTCCTAACCACTGAACTTGCCAGGAAATTCCCTGTTAAGATTTTACATATTGTGTTTGTTTTGGTTTTATAAGTGCACCTCCCTTCTTTTCTCTAATTCTTTATTTTGTCACTCTAATCTTAGGTTCCATACCCCATGAAGTGCCTCAGATATTAATTAATAGGGAACCTTTGCCTCATCTGCATTTTGATGTAGAGCTTCTTGGAGACTGTGACGTAATTATCAATGAACTGTGTCATAGGTTAGGTGGTGAATATGCCAAACTTTGCTGTAACCCTGTGAAGCTTTCAGAAATTACCGAAAAACCTCCTCGAATACAAAAAGAGTTGGCACATTTGTCAGAATTGCCACCCACACCCCTCAATATTTCAGAAGGCTCAAGTTCACCCGAAAGAACTTCACCACCAGATTCTTCAGTGATTATCACTCTTTTAGACCAAGAAACAAAGAGTAAGGTTGAAGATCCAGATGTGTCTGAAATAAAAGACTGTGTCACAGAAAAATCACAGGAAGTACAGACTTCTACTAGGAGCACTGAAAGTGTTAATGACCAGTTGGAGAGTCCAGATTTGAAGAATGCGGTCTCCAGTAGTGGTGAGAAAAATGAAAGAACTTCAGGTGCTGAAACAGTGAGAAAATGCTGGCCGGCTAGACTTGCAAAGGAGCAGATTAGTAAACGCCTTGATGGTAAGAAAGGTTGTTGGGCCGTTTTGAGGGTATAACTATTATTTTTTTTTGTAAATTTATTTATTTTCATTGGAGGCTAATTACTTTCCAATATTGTAGTGGTTTTTGCCATACATTCACATGAATCAGCCATGGGTGTACTCGTGTCCCACATCCTGAACCCCCCTCCCACCTCCCTCCCCATCCCATCCCTCTGGGTCATCCCAGTGATCAGCCCCGAGCACCCTGTCTCATGCATCAAACCTGGACTGGCGATCTGTTTCACATATGGTAATATACATGTTTCAGTGCTATTCTCTCACATCATCCAACCCTCGCTTTCTCTCAGAGTCCAAAAGTCTGTTCTTTACATGAATCTCTCTTGTGGTCTTGTGTATAGGGTCATCGTTACCATCTTTCTAAATTCCATATATCTGTGTTACTATACTGTATTGGTGTTTTTCTTTCTGACTGACTTCACTCTGTATAATAGGCTCCAGTTTCAATGGAATATTTGCAGGAAGTGAGCAATTTTGGCAACCTAGTTAGTGTGAACTTCATGCAGCTAAATTTTAATAGCTGATTGTGTTTAGAGAAACTGAAGTTGAGGTTTTAAGCTAGAAAAAGATAAACAGTATCTTCAGTAATATGGGGAAGAAATGGTATCCAACAGTGTCCTGTACCTTGAGTTTCCCTAGGAGTGAGAAGTTACGCATTTAATTGGGGACTACTGAGTGCTCCGCTGTTTCTGCTAAGAGCTTTAGATGGTGAAAATGATCAAGATTTGGTGCTTACTGAGGGTCAGTGATTTGACATATTTTCTGATTTCAGTATCTGATTTCAGTTAGGCAGGAAACTGTTACTTCTCAGGTACAGGTGGGAAAATGAGGACCAGTGAGGTTAAATCCCCTAAGGACACAACTCAAGTGTAGGAGAGCCGGGTAGAGTCCAGCTTCTGTTAGCCTGTTGTCTCAGATCTAGGGAAACAGCTGGCTCTTCTCCACTGACTGTCAGAAATAGCATCCGCTCTGTTTTGACTCACGGAAAGTCCTTACCAGTTTGTTATCAACATAGGTGGAATCACTTTCTAACTTTTAAAACCACTTACGCACAAGTATTAACCTATGGTGAAAAACCCTAATTAAGACAGAAAATTGTGCTCTTAGATGCAACAATTTTGTACTGCTTAAAACACTCTCTCACCATACATTGTGAAAACTGGCAAGAAATTTTAGACAAATGTATTACATGTTCATTTGCCATAAATAAATTTTAGTTCAGTTGAATAAGCCTTTGGGTATTTTCCAAACTAGGACTGCAGCAAGTTCTGGAAACACTCATCCAAGCAACTGATATTTGTGTATAATTACAAAAATGGGTGAATGGGAAAAAAATAGGTGAGAATTTTAAAAGGTAGATGCTGCTTAGTGGGCACTAGGTTATAGAAGGCTTTAACTGTAAGTTGGTGAAGTCTTCCATGGGGAAAATTAGAAAAAGTATAGAAGAATACTTAGCTTGTCAATGTGGCAAAAGTCAGAAGTAGAAAAATTGCTGTTGATTGAGTCAGCTAAGTCTGTCGTATACACAGTCTGCTTGTGTGTTGGTCCTTTGTGTCTCGACTCGTTTTTGATCCCATGGACCTGTAGCCTGCCAGGCCCCTCTGCCCATTGCATTCTCCAGGCAGGAACACTAGAGTGAGTTGTCATTTCCTTCTCCAAACTCTGCTTAGGCACTCACAATATTCTTTGGCTCTTTTTTGACAGATGGGTCAAACGTATAAAATTCTGCCCCAGAAACTGGTATACCTTGGTTTTATTCGGCTAATTTAGACCTTTAAAGATACAGGCTTCGGAATTTGATCTACCTCTCATAGCATTGTGAGCATTTGAAAAGATAACTGATGTAAAGAATGTAAAACTTAATTTTTAACTGTTTAAACCAAACAACTGGAGTTTACTCATTTTAGTTTGTTGTGAGGTCAGGGCTGAAAAGGAGGAAGTTGGAGCATGTAAGAAATAAAATGTGAATATCTTTTTTTTTTTTTTTTTTAAATGTGAATATCTTAAAGGTAAGATTGCCAAGAGGACAAAAACAGGTGCAGGGTACTTGGATGGAGAAATGGATTGTTCAGTTCTTCAGGGGGCCGGAGCAGAATGAACTGGTTTTTAATAAACCTGTAAAAGGGCAGGACACAGCCATGTGCTGGGACTGCTTAGAAGACTGGCTTCTAGGATGTGATTCAGAGGAGATGGTCCTGTTAGAATCACTAGATGTTGTCTGTCAGCAGCTAGAATGCAGGTACTCAAGTCCCTTCTCCAATCACTGACACAATGTGGTTTTCACACTGCAAAACATGCAGAGTGAGAACTGGGTCAAGGCAGGGTCTTGATGGGGAATACATGTAAATCCATGGCTGATTCATGTCAATGTATGGCAAAAACCACTACAATATTGTAAAGTAATTAGCTTTCAACTAATAAAAATAAATGAAAAAAATATATATTTAAACCAAAAAAAAAAAAACCTTGGAAGTCATTTTGAAGAGAAACTTAAGTATATATTACTCCAGATGAACCCTGTAGTAGTCAGCTTTTGTGAATCAGTCTGGGCTCTTAAGAGGAACACCCTTGACCTGGGAGAGAGTCACTCTCTGCTTAGAAGAGAGAGGGGAAGGCTCCTCACCATGAGAGGTCAAATCTTATACTGCGAATGCTAATTTGGGAGGGCTTTACAAAAGAAAGCTTAATAGTACTTCTCACACTTTAACATGATAGGACTCAGAAAAATAGCTTCTGATTCAGAGGGTGGGTGGTAGCTGGATACTTCATCTCACCAAATCTCAAAGGAGTTGGTTAAGTAAGCTTCGTTGAACATGGCTCTCTACAATTTTTTTTTTCATACTTACCTCATAGGGTCTGAAAATTACTTCATACCCAGATGAGGAGATTGAGGCACAGAGATAACACTTCCAATTTGCGAAGTTTATGAGTGGCAGAACTAAGATTTCTACCCAGGACTGAGTGCCTTTATAGCTTGGTTTTGAGAAACTGTATATAATAATAGCCTCTAGTAGTGATACTCAGGTAAAAGTTTAGAACCTACACTTATCTAAACAGCACAATCAGACTAAGTCTTAGAAAACTGGAAATAACCCATTTCTCTCCTATTACTGTATTTCAGATAATCAGTATCTGTTTATACCACCAAACCGTTATATTTTCCATGGCGCTGAGGTGTATTCAGACTCTGAAGATGATGTCTTATCCTCTAGTTCTTGCGGCAGTAACAGTGATAGTGGAACATGCCAGAGTCCAAGTTTAGAAGAACCCATGGAGGATGAAAGTGAGAATGAAGAATTTTACAATGGTTTGGAAGATGATGTTGATGAGAGCGCTGGAGGAACTGTATTTGAAGCTGATGGAGGTGATCAAGAGGCAGTTAATGAAGCTATATCCGTGAAACAGGAAGCAACATGCATTAACTATCCATCAAACAAATCATAATGTAGTAATTGTCCAGGTACAGAAATTGTTCCACCAGCATTAGGATCTTTAGCATGTCAAGTTGAATGTTTACTTGTGAACTCAATAGAGCAAAGAAACCAGAAAGGTATAATATTTATAGACTGGTAAAACAGATTTCCCCCCAATGGGTAATTTTTAACTCCTTATTTCTGTGCTTATACACTCAAACACTAACTTTTTTTTTTTAAACAAAGGTACGCAAGTATCTTTAGTCAGCTATTGGACTAGACTTTCTGTTAAAGGTTCATTTGTATGATACATCGACATGTATATATAATTTTGTTTTTGCCTAGTGAGTTTCAACATTTCAGAGTTTTCAAAAAGCCATTGGAATGTTAAAGGGAACAGCTTATCTAGACCAAAGAATGGTATTTTCACACTTTTCTTTGTAACATTGAATGGTTTGAAATCCTCAAATCTCTGTTCTGCTAAACGTTTGATTCTTTATTAGCACAATTACCTATTTTTAAACACTGGCATTTTCCAAAACTTGTGGCAGCTAACTTTTTAAAAATCTCATGACATGCAATGTGAGAAGGAAGTCAACAATATGTGGGAGAGCACTCAGTTGTCTTTGCTTTCTTAAAATGAGACTTGGTGCTAACAGTTTCAGAAGTGTATCGTTCAAATGAAGATGGCTTTTGTACTTCCTGTGGACATGTAGTAATGTCTATATTGGCTCATAAAACCAACTTAAAAAATATATGCTTTGGAAATGTTTCAGTTGCTTTAGAAACAATAGTACCTGCCTGGGTCCCCTTAGTTTTGAGAATATTTGCCATTGTTGTTTAAATACCTATCACTGTGGTAGAGCTTGCATTGATCCTTTCCACAAGTATTAAACTGCCAATGTGAATCTGCAAAGCCTTTATGAATCAATATAAATGGTACTTCAACTGGGGAGAGTGTAATATTTTGGACTGTTGCCTTTTTTCCCCATTAATGAGAGCAACAGACCCCGATTACGGTTCCAAAGCCAGTGAGTACATGTTTCCTGTTGGGAGGACTTGGTGTAGGAAACACCAAACATACTAGCCTAGTATTATGGAGATGAACGTGATGTAACTTGTTAATAGCAGAATAGTTAATGAAACTAGTTCCTATAATATATTTAAAAGCTTAGCCTGCCTTAAAACTAGAGAACAACTTTTTCAGCTGCAGAAGCTTCTAGCCTTTCAACAAAAGTTCATACTTTATAAAATTGCACAGTAATGATTAATTTTCCAGGCCTTTCCCCAACATTGCTTTCAAATAAAGAATTTTTATGTTGCTTTAGTATTTATTACAGTTTAACAAGGGTTTGAAATACAGCTGTTCTTTAAGCTTAAAATACCCAGCTTAGGACCATTACTGCCAGAGAAAAAAAATTTTATTGAATGACCATTTCCCTACCTAAAAGATGTTTCAATCTGAATTTATTTGACTACACTAAAGAATGCAGTATAATATTTAGTTTTCCATTTGCATGATCTGTGTTTGTGCTATAGATGATATTTTAAATTGAAAAATTTGTTTTAAATTATTTTTACAGTGAAGACTGTTTTCAGCTCTTTTTATATTGTACATAGTCTTTTATGTAATCTACTGGCATATGTTTTGTAGACTGTTTAATGACTGGATATCTTCCTCAAACTTTTGAAATACAAAACCAGTGTTTTATACTTGTACACTGTTTTAAAAGTCTATTAAAATTGTCATTTGACTTTTTTCTGTTAGCTTACATTGTTTAAGGTAAAAACTTTAAAAATTGTGCAGCTTTTATACAGCTTTGAGGGCTATTAGATGCTACATTTTTTTTTAGTTTATATACAACAGTTAATACTAAAATAGTACTAAAAGTGCTGGTTGTAGTAACTGGTACATCACCAAAACGTTTCAACTGTTCTAGACCAGGAGCCTTCCCCCCTTACTAACCCTGCCTAAGAATAACTGGGAAAGGTTGAAGGCAAGAGGAGGAGGCAGAGGATGAGATCTGAGCAAGCAGCAGAATTTGCGCACGTTCCGGGAGATACTAGAGGATGAGAGAGGAGCCTGGCGTGCTGAAGTCCATGGGGTTGCAGAGTTGGATATGAGTTAGCAACTAAAAGAACAGCTAATTTTTGACATGAAACACTTGACAAAGGACCAGGACTTTGGGATTGGGGGGGATGAGGGAATGGTGGAACTGTAGTGAACTCAAGACCCAAAGGAGTAGACAAAAAATGACTTGATCATATTTGGTGTGAACTTTCTTAAGGTGACCCAGAAATCTAGTATTCAGGAGGGCAGAAACATGCCCCTTTACAAAGATGTAATGAATAAATGTGGCAGTTTCCTGCCTTCAGGTCTCTTTTTGAAGTGAACTAAACAATTCAAAAAACTCTCTTCCCCTGTATATCTTGTTTGCACTAGAAAAAGTACCTGTGAAATCCTATATATGCAGAAAATAGAAAAGCAGTTCTTAATAAGGAGGGTATGTGGTCATTTCAAGTAATTGAAAACCTAGCAAAACCTGACTTTATACACATTGTTAATCAGCATCTTCCTCACTGGCACAAAAGAATTATGTACCTTCACCTACCTGCTAAGCATTATCTGATAAATTTTATTTGAAACAAGTTTCGGCTCCTAATCAAAAGCTCTCCCACTCCTTAAAAATGAAGTTACCCTTAGGATGCTAGGAGAAATGGTCTCATGACACCCCTCCCTCCCACCCCCCAACAGGGATTAAAAATAACCTGGGGAATTTTGGAAAGTAATCTCTTAAAAGATGACATCTAACTGGTCAAAGGTGGAGTTTACATAATAGTAAAAAGTAGCCCCAGGTGACTTAAGAGTTGAGAAGTGAAAGGAATAGGGTGAGTTCCTTCTGCATTTAACCCTCCATTCAGTGTGGCTGGCCCAACAGGGAAAGTAAGGTAGACGTACATAAAACAGACTAATCCCCAGTTTATACCTAGTAATGTTACAATGTGGGAGCAGGGAGCTACTGAATTACTGAGAAAGGAGGCCAAAATGAACGTAAGGAGTTTGGATGGCCAACAGCCCAGAGGCTGGGGATAGGAAGAAGTTGAGAGCAAGACCATTTTGCCTTTGCTTTCAGAGAATTCACCGTATGCAGGGGAAGACTGCCTTAGGCATATTACACACCATCATAAGACCTTGTTCAACTAAATGCAGTGAAAATCTTAGATAATGCAGGCAAAAACATGTTAGAAGTCAATCCCTGTGCAAAGGCTGGGGTTCTCAGTTTTGAAAACTACATTGTGGTTTTATTTCATGCCAGTTTAAAGGCTTGTATTGGGTCTACTGCCTTCTCTGAACAATGGCTATCAGTTAAAACTACTACTGACTTAAGGCATTAAAGACAATTACTCTTACAAATGTGGAGGCCAAATGTTTTCAAAGGTTAAGCCAATTCAACAATCATGGTCCTTAAAATTTAATGAACTCAGTATTTGCCTACTTTCTAATCTATCAACTCAGTCGTGTCCAACTCTGCAACCCCATGGACCAGCACACCAGGCTTCCCTGTCCATCACCAACTCCAAGAGCTTGCTCAAACTCATGTCCATCGAGTCAGTGACGCCATCCAACCATCTCATCCTCTGTCATCCCTTTCTTCTCCAGCCTTCAATCTTTCCCAGCATCAGGGTTGTTTCAAATCAATCAGTTCTTCGCATCAGGTGGCCAAAGTATTGGAGCTTCAGTATCAGTCCTTCCAATGAATATTCAGGACTGATTTCCTTTAGGACTGACTGGCTGGATCTCCTTGCAGTCCAAGGGACTCCCAAGAGTCTTCCCCAACGCCACAGTTCAAAAGCGTCAATTCTTTGGCGCTCAGCCTTCTGTATGGTCCAACTCTCACAGCCATACATGACCACTGGAAAAACCATAGCTTTGACTGGATGGACCTTTCTTGGCAAAGTAATGTCTGTGCTTTTTAATATGCTAAGTTGGTCATAGCTTTTCTTCCAAGGAGCAAGCATCTTTTAATTTCATGACTGCAGTTACCATCTGCAGTGATTTTTGAAAAGTAAAAGTGAAGTCGCTCAGTCGTGTCCGACTCTTTGCGACCCTGTGGACTATAGCCCACCAGGCTTCCCCATCCATGGGATTCTCCAGGCAGGAATACTGGAGTGGGTTGCCATTTCCTTCTCCAGGGGATCTTCCCAACCCAGGGACTGAACCTAGGACACTTTAACCTGAGCCATCAGGGAAGCCCCATTTAGGAGCCCCCCAAAATGAAGTCTCTCACTGTTCCCATTGTTTGCCCATCTATTTGCCATGAAGTGATGGGACTGGATGCAATGATCATTTTTTGAATGTTGAGTTTTAAACCAGCTTTTTCCCTCTCCTCTTTCACCTTCATCAAGAGGCTCTTTTAGTTCCTCTTCACTTTCTGCCATAAGGGTGGTGTCATCTGCATATCTGAGGTTATTGATAATTCTCCCTGAAATCTTGATTCCAGCTGGTGCTTCAACCAGCCCAACATTTCATATGATGTTCTCTGCATATAAATTAAATAAGCAGAGTGACAGTAAACAGCCCTGATGTACTTCTTTCCTGATTTGGAACCAGTCTTGTTTCAGGTCCAAGTCTTAACTGTTGCTACCTGACCTGCGTACAGATTTCTCAGGAGGCAGGTCAGGTGGTCTGGTATTCCCATCTCTTTAAGCATTTTCCACAGTTTATTGTAATCCACACAGTCAAAGGCTTTGGTGTAGTCAATAAAGCAGAAGTAGATGTTTTTCTGGAACTCTCTTGCTTTTTCGATGACCCAACAGATGTTGGCAATTTGATCTCTGGTTCCTCTGCCTTTTCTAAATCCAGCTTGAACATCTGAAGTTCACGGTTCACGTTCTGTTGAAGCCTGGCTTTGAGAATTTTGAGCATTACTTTGCTAGCATGTGAGAGGAGTGCAATTGTGCGGTAGTTGGAACATTCTTTGGCATTGCCTTTCTTTGGGATTGAAATGAAAACTGACCTTTTCCAGTCCTGTGGCCACAGCTGAGTTTTCTAAATTTGCTGGCATATGGAGTGCAGCACTTTCACAGCATCATCTTTTAGGGTTTAAAATAGCTCGACTGGAATTCATTCACCTCCACTAGCTTTGTTCATAGTGATGTGTCCTAAGGCCCACTTGACTTCACATTCCAGAATGTGTGATTCTAGGTGAGTGATCACACCATTGTGGTTATCTGGGTCATTAAGATGTTTTTTTGTATAGTTCTGTGTATTCTTGCTATAACTTCTTAGTATCTGCTTAAGTCCAAACCATTTCTAATCTGTAAAGCTTGGTATTTTTGTTACTTTTAAAAAGCAGCAAACAGCAATTTGAAAAATTTTCAATGGTATTTTTTCCCATGAATCTCCCTGCTGTTAATTCTACTGTAGGTCTGCAGTAACAGGGAGGAAAATAATACCAGAGTTACCCAAATTATGCCTTGCATTGTTGTATTCCCAGATAACAAGTCAGGCCTTGTTAAAACACCTGTTCAATGAACTCTACCTGTATTAATCCAAAGTGGCTGCTATTTTACAGACAAGCTTCATAGGAAATAGAGGTTACTAAGAAACCTGACACACACATCTGCCAGGGTCCACCTTCAGCAGGATCCAGGGGGTACCCTCAGGATGAATGGCATCGGCGAGAGAGAGAGGACACGTGAGACCAGCCTTGATAGGGCCAAGTCTCAGGATGACGAGACAGAGAAAGCGAGAGAGAGTGACCAGACCAGGGGTGTTTGCAGCAGGGTCTAGCAGAGTCTGGCAATCCTTTATTTTTTACCATAGCTTTTATACCCTAAGTTAGTACATTTCTAAGGGCAAGACAGTTTAACATTATATCAGCTTGTCCTTCACGAAACCAGGGTGTTTTCTGCATACTTCTTTGTTTATGAGTGTCTGTTATCTTCTGGCCTTGGGGCCTATTAACATTTTATGCTGGTCAGGTGAATGTAAACCTATTTTCTGTTTCTATGGTGACCTTAACTGAAAGGTAGCAGTCTCATAGGGCAACAGTACAGAGTAGAAGTATAACCTTGTTAACACAAAAATTAATCCTTCTGCAGAAGTTGTCAGTTGCGTTTATCTAAGAAGTTTACCCCACACAGACTCTGTGACTTTCGTGAGGCAGCAATTAACAACCATCTCATTGTTACCACACTAGGGCTAAGCTCTTATTTCTCTAGATCTTTAACTATATTAACAATGGTTTCTATAACAACCTTAGCACATTAAAAGCAAAAACACAGCAAGCAAACATCAACCCAGTAACCACCTTTAGAATAATTTTTCTTATGTTTTCTAATAGGGCTTCCTCACTCCCCGAAGGGCTCTATGTCTACTAGGGCCTTTATATGATAAGGTTCTTTATGCTATTTTATGATTAGGGTATTATGGGCAATCATGCATATTAGTACCAAGGGCATAAACGCATTTGCCAAACAAACTAAAATGGAGTCTAAATTAAAACACTCACCCTGGATAATCTCATAAAATACCAACCACCCAGGAAACTTATTAAAGTTCTAAATTGATTCTTATTTGGGAAGGCCTTCTGCCTGTGTCACAGAAATTAAGGAGTACTCTTGAAGTAAGCACCAGAAAGACAGATACCATCTTCAAGGTGAGCACTGGGGGGGCAGCTTTTCGGAATCCCTGCCTGTCAGCCTTTGTCATGGGTGGGATCTCGTGTGCTGGCTCCGGCACACATCTAAGTTTTCAATGTAAACAATCAATAGCCTGAAGGAATGGATGTGCACAGAAACAGTATAATACCAGATACCTGGAAGAATTTTACTGGGAAAAATGTCACTTTAAGGACAATTATTAAGGCTTTTATTAAAAGCCTATTAAAAAACACGAGAAGTTTAACTTAAACTAGTGAAAAGTACATGTCCACAACCCCTTTTCCAAAACCCCTGGACTCATTTGCGTTTTGGAATTATGAATGTTAAAAGAATTTTTAAAGCACACAAAGTGTAGCACCCCACACAGATCCGGCAGCACCCAGATCAAACACAAAACAAACACACCAACACTGCCACAGTCAAATGTGCAAACAGTCCCATCTAGTCCTATTTAATATCATAAACACCCTCAACAATGAGGTCAGGTTTTGCTGCAAAGTGATGTAGCACCCGCCTCCCCCCAACCCCCGCCCCGAGTTGTTCTGGGTTTTAGAATTACAGGTAAGGAGACTTGGGAGCGTCTATAAAACAGATAAATTTGTATGGGAATGGGAACTATCTGTCCAAAATTTAAGAGACCTTCTCTTAGATATTACTGTTTTTGAAGAATTTTGACTCTTATATGAGAACCAGTGAAAGTTTAAATATTAGGCCAATAAACCTTTATTATTTAAACAGTTTTCATGGCATTTAAAAAATAAATTTAAAAAATAAATATTTGCATTATAGCAGAAAGTCACATGTGTTGCATCACTCACTGTTACAATTTAATGAGATAACTAAGCATCAGCACCATAAAACTTAAAGATCTGTTAAGATTTGTCTCTTAAAATTCAAGTAAATGTTTCTGAAGCACTGAAAATTCTCTTTAAATACCAACCTGCAGCATCAATAGTTTTAAAAGCTTTAACCCAATGATTGGTTCTCATAGTCAACGACTATATTTCCAGCAACTGGACAGAGTTCTTCCATTACTAAATATTAAGCTTTCTGACAACTTCCCATTTATCAATTATATCTCAAGACTCATAAAAAGAACTATATGTTAATCAGGTAAATCCTATTTGTAATTTAGATTTGCACAAGGACATTATTCTAGCAAAAAAGCAAAGACTATATTTTCCACCATGCTAATTTTTTGCCTTCATAGATTGTCAGAATAAGATTTGTAATCTCAGTTCAAGTACAACCAGAGAAACTGCACTGGTATCAGAACATAACTATTTTATTACAAAACTTTAACATTATTTACAAAATGAAAAAATAATCGAATGACTATTGCAGGCCAAAGTTAAAGGCTTCTCATCCGTGATTGAAGAAAAATTAAGCAACATTTTCATGCACTCACACACCAGATCATTTGTGAAATATGCAAACTCTTAAAATTTATGTTAGTAAAACCTCAATGTAGTCACAACACTTGTATGTTTATTAGAAGATGGCAAAAAAAAAAAAAAAAACCCATGGTTCTGTACAGTGTTTAATATTAACACAGTCTGTTCATCTCTTTTAATATTTTTTGGCTTTCATGAATACTCACTGCATCGAACATTTTGCAAGTAAGAATTGTAATAGTACCTCTATCACCTTGCTGAATTCATCACCACAACAAAAACACAAATAATTAGTTTAATGCTTTTGCAGTAAACTGAATAGTTGTAACTCCAAAGTTATATTAAACTGAAGCCTTCATTGTGATCAATAGCTTGAATCAGTTTAGAGCGTAGAGTTTCTTTGTCTGTATATTTTGGAAGATCCAGAAGATTAAAACAGGTATGGGAAACTGGGAGATATTCCTCACCACCTCCTGTTGACTGGATGACTAGTATTAGACTCTTCATACCAAGAATGGGAATGCGATCACTACCTGTCAAAAATACTGCCAAGAAAAGAATCATTGAGTGAACCAACTACTTTTATCAACAATAAAAGTTTTAAACAACAATATGGAGTATCAAGTTACTTAAACAATCACTTATAGCAAAGCTTTACAGTAACATTTGCTCTAAGGTGTAAGCCTATCCTCAGAATTTGTGGAAGCATGATTCTGAGATACATCCAGTCTTTTTTCCTCAGTATTTTTTCTTTAAAAGTGTCATCTTAACATCAACACACAGAAAGGCTTAATATATGTTTGATACATGAATGACTGCTGTCCTTAATAAAAACATTTTGGGAGCCCCTCTTTTTTGAAAAGAGTAAAGCTATTTATTAAAAACACATGCAGTTTTGATTATAATTCCTTTCCTATTTGTCTTGCCATCTTTAAACAAATTCATACTTGGAAGCCAAAATTAAAATTGCTTTAAGAATGACCTGTCATCCTATGATAAGCAAAACAGACACAGATTAGGCATTAAGTTCAGGAACAGGAAAGTTCTATTTTCTACACCAACTACCAAAGTTTTCATACTGAAGCAAAGAAAGGAAACTGAAGACTGAAAACAGTTATACTACAGAGATCTTTTTAAAATCTAAATAATGTAGATTTTAAAAAATTACTCTGAAAATTAAAAACAGGACCTTGAATAATACAGAAAAACCCAACAAAGTGAATCAATTAGTCTAAGTTCAATAATTAGACTCCATTCTCATAAAACACAGAATTAGAAATACTTACACAAAAATTGTTTTTTCTTTTCCAATGGTAATTCGTGAAATACTTCCCAGAACATTTTTATTGTAGGATGTTCTGCCCAATATTCTCCTTTGTATTCTGTATTCTAAAAACAGCATAATCTTCTATTAATATTAAGGGATATTAGTTTTATCTTGAATCTGACAACTGGCTTCCTTAGCACAGAAAATTAACACTATCCAAGAGTTTGAAACTCATGTAATTCAGTTAATTATTACTTCCTGGGTATTTTGCAACTTGGAACTATTAGTTCCAGAGGAAAGGGAAGAAAATATGTATGAATCTGCAGAAACATCTCCCATGCTCCCAATTCAAAGAACATGATGTGATAGTAATATCATTTTCCAAAGTAAATATCTAAAGGATAAACCAAAATTAATGAAAGGCTAGCGGACTATTCAAGTTTAACACGGAATTAATTATCTGTAATAATCATGAAATTTTCTTTCCCTATATTGAACACAAGTCATAAGAATTATTTTGTATTATCCCATCTTCTCTTTAAAACATAAATGGTTCTAAGAGCAACACTAACAATTTTCTGTGGTAGTTTCCAAGAGGCCCTCAAAGATCTCTGCCTCCTGCTATTCATGGCCATGTCCGTCCCCCCCGCAACACTGAATAGGCTTGACCTCATTAGGATAGTGCAGATGTGAGAATACATGACTTCTGAGGCTAATCTTAAACAACTTGTATGGCTTTAGCTTTTTGATCACTCACCCCCAGGGGGAGCTAGCTGCCATTTCATGGAGACATTAAAACCACCCTACTCTCCTCCTCAAGCTGAGATCCTGAGGCCTTTGGTCCACAGCCATCTTGGAAGGGGAATTCTATCCAGCCATCTTCAGATGACTAAAGGCACTAGCTGGTACTTCGACTGCAACCTCATGAAAGATCTCCGAGTTTAAAATCACTGGACTAAACCACTTCTGAATTCTTGACCCACAGAAACTATGTGAGACAACAAATGTTCATCTTTAAGCCACTAAGTTTTGGTGCAACAAAACAGCGAATATATTTCCCAAACACTCCTCCTTTCTTTGTTCATCGGATTAATTTTTACTTATCCTTTAAGTTCAGATTAAATGTCACCTAATTCACTCATTGGCTCATTAGACAAATATATAATGAGATTCAGTCAAAGTCGGGAGTCCTGGGGAAATTGCAGTGAACAAAATTCTTACCTGGTAGAGATTCCCATTGAGTTGAGAGGCTTTCCCTGTTTGTGTAGGTTTCAACTTATGTATCACTCACTAAACACTCTTCCTTTATATTCATCGCAGTTCAATTATTTAATGTCCAGCCTCCTTACCAGAGGAGAAAGACCATGTCTCAAGCTTATTTACTGCAGTCTTCCTAATCTCTTGCATAGTATTAGGCATCTAGTAGAGGCTCAGTGAAGATTTATTTTCAGGTTCTTGAATTTGGAGCTCTATTTGTAGCCATGATTATCTCAATGACTGAACTCAAGAAATCGACAACATATCTGCTATTAATTTACAAACAGATTTGGAGATAATGGCTTCAATTCTAGCAATCAGCTAAAGTATTAACTTGTTTGAATTGAAGATTATGAGTATGTTAGTGGGGAAATGAAAGGTGGTTGACTTTTTTTTACTTCCTTTTTTTAAACCACAAAATGGTACTGGGGAAATGTGCACAGTCCTGATGAAGAACATTTAAAGTCACAAATCATAATTAGTGAAATTATAATGAATCAGATCAGTGGGAGAAACTAAGTATACTAAGTACACTAAAATATACTTTTAAAAAGTGTCCTGTCTGACTGACAAGGTTTTAAGTGCTTGCTGAATGCCCTTCTAGGCTCTGGGAACACAGCAGTGAATAGACAAATATCCTGACAGCAGTGAACAAAGAGACAAAAATCCTGCAGTTATAGTGCTTACACTGGAGTGGGGAGTAAGGAGCAGCAGACAGTAAAGACAATTAAGTAAAATTTTATTTAGTCAAATTTAGAGAAGAGAAGAGAGAAGGAAGATGGGGGTATGTATGTGTGTGTACATATGCAATTTTTAGTGGGTATCCAATGAAGATCTCTGAAAAGATATAAAGACATAAAGGAAGTGACAACTAGAAACATTTGAAATTATCAAGGTGAAGAGAATTCTAGGCACAGAAAACAGAAAGGCCACAGGACTAGAGTGTTCCTGGAGGGTTCTAGGCCCAGCGAAGAAGCCAATAAGGCTGAAGCAGAGTGAGAGGAGGAATGAAAGATGAGGCAAGAAGGATAAACTGTGTAAGATCTGAGGTGTGACAATTCTTAAAGTCATCTTTCTTCTCTTTAGCAAATTAATCTACCTCCCAAAGAAATCTTCAATCTCCTTCCTGGAGGATTCAAGCCTGCCTACCAGCTTTCTGAGTACCAGCCTCAGTTCTACATGCTTTCCCAGATTCTAGAGCCTCTCTCCAGAGTTCTATTTTGCCAGACAGGAAAGGGGATGTGAGAGGTCAATTAATTCCTTAATTTAGTTTTGAAGCAACTGTATTGCTTTCAGCCCAACCCTGTACCTCTGGTAACATGACGTGCTAATTCCTGTGCCTTTCACAAATTCTACAATGTGACAGGCTGCCTCTTGACAATCTAGTCCTCTGGAGGCTCAGAATTCAATTTTCTTTGTTCTAAGTCACTCATCCACCTATTTTCCATCTTCCAAAACTGTATTTTCTCTTGCTCACTGTATTTTCGGGGAGGGGGTTAGTCCTATGTTTAGTCCTTTACTGTAATTCTAATGAGATTCTGGGAGGGAGCAGAGAAAAATGTTTATTCCACTATTCTTAATCAGAAGTCCTATTTTTTAATTAAAAATATTTTTCCTTAAATTGTTACACAGTAAAATTGCCATTTTTTTACATGTGTACAGTTCTACAAGTTTAAACCACATATACAGATAAACCACCACTACAGGCAGGACACTCAGCAATTCTGTCGCCCTAAAGAACTCTCTCACGTTGCTCTCTGCAGTCACAGTCCCTCCTCAGCCCTAGCCCCCGTCCAGCACAGTGCCTGGCTTTTCAACACTGTCACATAAATGGAATCATACAGTATATAATTTTCTGAGACTGACTTCTTTCACCCAGCATAAGGACTCAGAGACTCTCAGGTGTTGAACGTATCAACAGTGCATCCAGTTTTAATGCACAATAGCATTATTTTTAAAACCTTAGTCAAATACACATAACATGAACATGAATACCATCAATACCAGAGACACAACCATCAACAAATTGCTTTCCTTTTGCTTTTCCATCTTAACAATATCATAGATTTGTTTTCCCCTACCTTTTCCAACTCCTTCCAATCGTAATTTGTGTTTCCAATAACCATTGCTTGTAGTTCATTAGGCTGAAAGAGCTGAAGGACTTTTCCTCCACAGACCTTATGAAAGCCCGCATGAAAAGCATCAAATAAGGAGGCCACTGATTTATTGAATATGTAATCCACATAAGCATCAACAAACTCTTGTCTAGAAATGAAAAAGCACACATGCACAAAATATAAAAAAAATGTTTATAGAGAATACATATTACAGTCTTATTAAACCTCTGAGTGTTACTGTACTTTTTGCTATTTAAGTACAAAACCGAGAAAGTTGAGTAGGATTCAAGGGACAAATCTTAATGAAGAAGTCTATTATTTTTCTATATAAAAATCTGGTAGATCTAGGAGGCATGTAGACAACCTCTCATTCACAGCCATTCTTAGCTTACTTCTAAGCGAAAGATGTCCTAATGGGAAGAATGATGATGCAAACGGCTATCAAAAATATTTTTAAATTATTCACAAATTATTGAGAATGTGTATGTATCACTCTGATACATCCCTAGTATAAAGTTAAAAAATAATAGGAGATTTTTTAAAAAGAGAGAGAGCACTTTGGGATTCGGACCGTTTCACAGATTGTACAGTCTGCTTTTCCTTGGGTTTCAAAGGAATCTGATGAAGCCATTTATTTAAAAACCCAAGAGAGGCATTTAGTATTCTTTCAGGATAATCATTAAAGACTACAAGTGAAGTTTCTTTTCAAGTGTATGTGTTCATACATATAAATACACATACAGGTGAACACTTCTGATGCTTTCCTCCCTGTTATGATACAAAAGGAAACAGTCATGAAAAAAGAAAACCCTTTACTCAGTAATTAGAACTACAGTTTTATTCCCATTTGTTCTGCTGGCCACAAACACTTTATGCAGCTATCTGGTTAAATCAATCATCAGAATGGGTGCTAAAGGATTTCAATATTTTACACTCTTGTTATCCAAATTAAAAAGGATGATTCTATAAATGGGAATACTGGTAAATTTAGTCATCTACAGATAATCACTTTAGCAAATTTTAAAATAATTCCAAACTCACTTTACAAAGAGGAAAAAAAAGGTTAAAGGGGGCCATTATAAAATAAAATTGGTGGCCCTAAGGAAAAATCAATAGCATATGCTTATCAGCATAAGGTTCTTATAAGAAGAAACAGGTAATTTTATAAGGCACAATTTTATAACTCAACTATTAATCAAATTTATACTACTAATAGTTAAGTCTCCTAAGTACAAAAGGCTAAATTGTTTTATGTGCTAACATTTTTGCATTCCACACTTTCATTATGCAACTAGGACTGGTGGTAAAAGATCAAAATTCTTTAAATTACTTCTAAACTAAATAATCTATGTGAAATAATATTTGTTAGAAACTTAAAGAATTAGTGCAACAATAGGAACTTGAAAAGTTGAAAAAAAATCTTTCTATATCATAGTCAAAGCTTTTCAAAACCAAGATTTTTTTTTAAAAAGTAGAAAGACCTAAAATTTTTCCACATTATTTTAAAAACAGTTTTATTTTTACCAAAGAAATAACATACATTTTAAAATGGCAAATAGTAATAGTCCTAACAGCCAACATTTACTGAGCACATACACGTGCTAGGTACTATTCTAAGCATTTTTAAATTATGGCCACATTTAATCCTCAAAATAACCCCATGAAGTAGGTATAATATATCATCTCACCTTACAGAAAAAGAGACTGAGGCATGTAGACACCAACTTATTAACCTAAAGTTACACAGCTTCTAAATAACAGAATCAGGATTATAATCATCTGGATCAAGTCTCTGGCAATTTGAAGAAAACTACTTGTTAACTCTGTCATTCCTTCTGGTATTTACCTTCAAACTTTAACAACAGAGTTCTGTTATCCCTTGATCTACCTTGATCTACAATTATAAAAATTATCTGATGAACTGAATACTGAATATTGGGTTAAATATTCATTGTTAACATTTTTAAATACTAAGTTAGGGAGTGTTCTACAATTACTTTTCTAAAGAAGAATTTTTGTGTCCCTCAGGTTGCTATCTCAACTCCAACTTCAACAGAAATGTCAATCTGCTTTAGATTCATTCAAATATACTAGGTTGCATTTTTTTCCTGAAGACATTCCTCCTGGAGCCCTCCATCTTCCTTATCTAACGCAGATTGATAGTTATTTCTAAATCTTGTGCACACCACTGTTTCTCTTTGTCTCTCTCTCTCTTTTTTTTGATCCCTTTTCCCTCATTCGTGGTTCAATTCCTTGTTTTGGTAGGACACATCCTCTAGTAACTTCTTGAGAAAACTGCATTGGAAGTAAATTCTCTGAGACTCTGCATATATAAAAATATTTTTACATACCACATACTTGTATGTATGGATGTGAGAGTTGGACTATAAAGAAAGCTGAGCGCCAAAGAATTGATGCTTTTGAACTGTGGTGTTGGAGAAGACTCTTGAGAGTCCCTTCGACTGCAAGGAGATCCAACCAGTCCATTCTAAAGGAAATCAGTCCTGAAAGTCAGTTCACTGGAAGGACTTATGTTGAAGCTGAAACACCAATACTTTGGCCACCTGATGTGGAGAGCTGACTCATTTGAAAAGACCCTGATGCTGAGAAAGACTGAGGGCAGGAGGAGAACGGGACGACAGAGGATGAGATGGTTGGATGGCATCACGGACTCAATGGACATGAGTATGAGTAAACTCTGGGAGTTGGTGATGGACAGGGAAGCCTGGCGTGCTGCAGTCCATGGGGTCGCAAAGAGTCAGACACGACTGAGCAACTGAACGGAACTGAACCACATATTTGGTAGTTTCAATATAGAACTCTGTTTAAAATAATTTTCTCCCAGAATGCTGATCTCCTAACTTCAGTGTTAATCTTTATAAATCTGATTATTATTTTGATTAATTCTTTGTGTATGGTCTATTTTTTTTTTCCCTGAAAGGTTTCAGGGTTCGTTTTTTTTTTCAGGTTGTGAAATTTCGTGTAATTTTGCTTTGTATCATGTTTTTTTTTTTTTCAGTTTCCATGCTGTCATTCTTAAAAGGCATGTCATTCAGTTCTGGAAATTTTGGGGGGTACCATTTGACAAATTACATTCATTCCATTTCTTCCAATTAAATTTTTTCAGTTTTTAATATTATCCTCATGGATGCTACTCTTACCAGTTTGAGGATACTGATTTCAATTTTTATTGATGTTTCTTCATCCTGCACAGCTTCTGTTTCTCTGGCATTGTTTTACCATTTTGGTCTTTTCTGAAATGTCTACTGATCTTTCATTATTCATTTACATTTAAAAGTTAGGCAGTTTTCCCAGAGAAGAATCTTCCAATACACAGTGTCAAGGAGGAGAGAGCTGCAGACTTTCACTTAATCTTCGTGTTTTCACTTCAGTGCTTTGCCTAACTGTCCTCAAATCCACAGTTCCTTTAGTTTGATCGGTAAATTTCCAGTCTGCCCAGCTGGAGAGGGAAATTTGTTAGGCCACGTGTGCACTATGGGAAATAGATCTCTAACTGCTTCTTATAACAGCCAATCTCTGTTTCCAGTTTCCCCTTAAAATCCATACACTTTTTAACCTATTTTCTTATTCTCAATGCCTGAACTATTGTTCTGCAATATGAACTGTCTGCCTTCATGGCTCCTAGTCCATCTCGAGCTGCAGCTTCTTCTGGCTGGCTGAAGTTAGGTACCACTGGTTTCTAGCTTCCAAAAATGTGTCTGTTGTTGTCTCCCCTTCCTTCTCATTGTTCCTGTTGATAATGATCTTTTTGTCCCTTTATTAATGTCTTACCAGGAGCAAAAGAAAGATTGATTACGTCCTTACCATTCAAAGAGTCAATTTATCTGAGTAAAAACTTAAGACTGTGACATATTTCTAAATACAGAAGAAAATGCCTACTGAATCTTATTACTACCACTGATGCTGCTATAAGCCACTTACCGATTTTGTTTGTTAACAGCTGTGTCTGCACCATTTAGAACCAGTTCTTTCACTTCTGTTGCACCAAAGTTTTCAACTGTGATCTATTAATTTAAATTTTTAAAAAAAGTCAATGTCAGACTCAAAACTTATTATTTTAATAACCTATTATAATCTACCTTTCTCTCATTAAATATAAGAAATAATAAGTTTGAGGTAAAATTCCGGTAGCATAAGCTTATTTGTGAATTCTGCATGAAGACACAACTAGAAATTTTCATCTTCTCTAGCAGTTTGAAATCCTACCTTGACTAATTACAAATTAATAAGGTTTTGGTTTGTTAATAACAGGAAACGGAGTAATTATCCCGTGTAAAACTTCAGAAGGGTCACTACAGGAGTAAAATATTAGGAAGGATGTTTTCCTTGGACAAGTAATAGACTCCAAGTCAGAATGCATTCAACTTTGGAACAGCTATGCATTCTTCCCACATGACAGGTGCCACTCTGATATTCCTTCTTGTTGCGTTCTTAACTACAGGTGGTTCTTCCAGTTTGCCATTAATTTGGTTTATGAAGAGTCATTTGTTTTGAAATTTCTTATTTCCCTTACTAGTGTGCTCATTTTCCTATACAGGTTATCATTCCCACCTCTGCATCTTTCCTCTTCCCATTCCCTCTTTTTTTGGGAATATTACTCTCTTCTATTAACATTTTTTTTAGTACCTGTTTATAAAACACTATACTAGGAGTGGGATGATAAAAGATGAATAAATCCCTGCTCTGGAATTTGCTACCCAATAAAGAAGGAGAAATGTGATATGTAAACAACTCATTAAAAATAAATGCTAAAATAGAGACATGAACAAAATACTATCAGACCATGGAAGAAAGGAAGCTTACTTCTAACAGAGAAAGTATAAGAAACCTTGAGGAAGAAATGTCATTTGAAAAGCATCTAAAAGGATGAGTAAGGCTTTGAAAGATTAGGAGAGGACAGAATTTCTGACTAAGGACAGTGATTGAACAAAAGGATAGACAGACCTAATATCAAAAAAACGCATGCCCCTAAAAAACAAGGAAGCTGAGGCATATAAAAGAATACTGTGAGACATGACAAAAGTTAGTATGAATGGAAGGATACAATGGAAGTTAGAAAGCCAGATTACAAATGATTTGAACTCCATTCTAAAGCTATTATTCTGTAAGTAGCAAAGAGCCGCTGAGTGTGTCTGGGAAAGAAATGACAGTGGGAAGGAATGTCTGAATTACTATATAGCTCTTACTAAACATTCACAAACTTAATGACTGATCAATTAAACTGCTTAGAATTCAATGCTTCTGTCAATTGAGATATTCAGTAAAGATCCAAAGAAAACTGACAGGGTTATTAAGTGCATCAACTGAAAAGAACTAAAATTTCATAGTAAATATGAATTCAAGGACGACTTTTTCTTGAAAAAAGTTAAACATTACTAAAAGAAATTAACCTATTTCCCTTTAAACCTATCAAATTTCTTATAACTGCACTATGTGCCAATTCTTAAAATGACCAAAGAATGGACATTTTTGAGGGGGCACATAATTTTTTTGGCAAACTGTATGATACAAGAATATGGCATCTTTTGTCAGCTTTGACTATAAAAACACAAAGAGAACAGTTTGAGGGTATGGGGGGCGAGGGGAGGAGGGTACATGACGTTTTTGATAAAAATAGACAGGAAAAAAGAAAAACTGAAGGCTTTTACCATTTTCCCAAGAGTCTAATATATAGTATTCAAACAGTTACTTCTGAAGTGCCTTATCATAATCCTTGCTGATTTTTCTCTCTTTTAATTATCAACTAGTCTACTTCTGCCAGATCCTCATTTATCAATGTTTCTGCATAAAGACTAGATGATTTATTGAACATCCCTCTCACTGAATTAAATTCTACATCTTTTTTAAGATTAGTAATTTCATTTTCCAAATAATATTTCAATGTATTTCCATTTATATTGCACTGCATCCAAGAGTAATACAAAATTTACAAGGATGAATGTTAGTATAAAAGGGATGTCTGAGCGGGAATTAATATTTTAGATGGCAAATTCATTAGTGGATATTCTCACATTACAATAACCTTTGCTTCTCTATTCTTGTGATTGCAGACTCAAAAAATGAACACTTGTATAAACAGGACCCCTTGTATCTGTAAAGATCTTTAGTATAATGTTAAACAACACAGGCTTATCCAGTCACAGAGCTGGATACAAATACTATCTCTGAAATGTGACAACTGTTTTCAGTTTTCTCATCTGTAAAATAAGGATAATAATACCGATCTCTTGGGATTATGAGGATTAAATGAAATAATGCATGTGACTAGCATATAGTTAATGCTCAATAAATGTTAGCTAAAGGGTTCTTTAAGAATTCCATTCATCAAAATAAAAACCATAAGGCATAGCCGATAAATAAAAGGGATTATGAACAATCAAGCTACTACTCTATGTCTTTCCATCTTACCGTAAAATTAAGACAAAATGTCTCTTCAACATCATCCTCGGGATAGTCCAGTAACTGTTGCATGCTTCTGAAAAACAATATGTATGTTGCTCTGAAGTAAAATATAATAATTGTGTATTTTGACTAATTTGCCTATGACTAGGTATATATTTCTCACTCATTCTTGGTCAAATCCTTTTGCTAATTTGTACTTTTATGTTTGTTTCAGAATGGTGGTTGTACAAGCAAATCTATAAACAATGTTGAAGAAAAAAAAAACTAAGATTTTTTTATCTCTTCCTTTGAATAAAAAGGCCATGTATCCACCCATTTTCAATATCTGTTCTTACATGTATGTTTTAGGGCTTCCCTGGTGACTGAGATGGTGAAGGATCTGCCTGCAACGCAGGAGACCCTGGTTCAATCCCTGGGTCATGAAGACCCCCTAAAATGGCAACTCATTCCAGGATTCTTGCCTGAATAATCCCATGGACAGGGGAGCCTGGTGGGCTGCAGTCCATGGGCTTACAAAGAGTTGAACACAACTGAGTGACTGGCAGATTTATAAACAATGCTGAAGAGAAAAAAACTAAGGTTTTTACCTCTTCCTTTGAATACAAAGGCCATGTATGCACCCATTTTCAATACTTGTTCTTACATATAATTTTTTATTCCATTTAATGTAATAAAAAGAAACTACATATTCTACCTAGGAATGAAGGCAATTAGAAGTAAAAGTCCAAATAAATTATTTAACTACATTCAGGAAACATTACCTTCCTAAATTTATTATCTGATATTCACAAAGTATTGTTAAACTAAAAATTTAGCACATGGCTTTATACATATAACTCTTTCAGTATAAAATTCTCACAATGGCTTTTTCCTTTATTAGAAGAGCTATTAGTTTTGAAAATTCAACAAGAACAACAGAAACATAATTATTCCTAAAAACAAACTTCTATACCTCCCCCATTCCTTATTTTCTAAACCCCATTCTTGCCACTTTTTACAACTAACCTCCCAACATCAGGGACCAGTTCTTTCAAATCTTCCAGGGATGGCTTCTTTTTCAGCAGTTTCTTATATAAAGCCAAAGGAAAATGGAGGTCCACAATAGTAAAATTATAAATTGCTAATCCACAGATAACACCAATCAAGTGGAATAAATCACTGTCTTCAAATGTCTGAAAATACAGAAAAAATTAATGAATAACAAGAAAAAAGTGCATTCTCATTCCTATCTCCCTGGGGCAATATTATTGTTAGTATTTTTGCACATTTTCATTCAGT
Organism: Odocoileus virginianus; assembly: GCF_023699985.2. Classification (NCBI taxonomy): domain Eukaryota; kingdom Metazoa; phylum Chordata; class Mammalia; order Artiodactyla; family Cervidae; genus Odocoileus; species Odocoileus virginianus. The sequence goes on from NC_069680.1 coordinate 58,216,545, forward strand.
GTACTTTCTAGGAGAGACAAAATTAAAATCCAGTTGAGATGATACTATATATATAATTTCACAACTAACTTTACCCCCAGAAATATAATCATTTTCATATCACTAAGCATTATATTAATAAATGATTACTAGAACTTTTTTCTGATTTAAAAATTATACACATTCAAAATTTGAAAAATAAAAAGCTTATGGAAGAAACTGAATTAAATACCCATAACTCAATCACTTAGAAACACCTGGGACAATGATTTTAGAAGTTTTTAATGTATTTCTGTCTACTATAAGTTCAGAAAAATAATATAAAACATATTCAAGGTTTTCTCATTTTTCTAATTACAACACAAGTATTTTCTTATGTCATTACTCTTCCAGAACATGATTTTTAATGGCTGCATATTAATAACATAAAAGTATCATGGCTTGCTAAATTAGCTATTAAGGCTTGCTAAATTAGCTATTAATAACTATAGTTGGACATCTAGATAATTAAAATATTAAAAACAATGCTTGTTTCCTTCAGTAATCTTTAAAGAATTAAAGATTCAATGATTTTTAAAGAATTAATATACGGTCACAGGAAAACTCTGTGAGCATGTAATTAACAGCAAGAAAATTTTAAATTAGATCTGGGGCTCCAGGCACAGTTCATTCACTATAGAGTCTCAGTGTTCTCAAGACACAAGCTGTATTAATCTTATAAGGTTATTGTGAGGATTAAGTGGAATAATATATGTAAAATGCTTTTAGCATAGTTCTTACAGCACACAGTAAAGGTTCAATAAATATTCTAATTAGCTAGTAATTTTCAAAATAAGATGGGTATCTTTTTTGCATATATATATATGTATATGTATATATACTGGTCCATAGTTTGAAATATTTCCATAGAAGAAATTCTGCTTTGCAAGGAAGAATTTCAAAGTCAAAGGAATGCTAAGCATACCATAAAAACTCTTTTCCTCCACCACTGTTCTAGCTTATACTGCCGTTGTAGTCCAGGAAAATGACTATCTTTCTACATTTTCATCTAAATACACACATAAAATATATTTGAGTTAAAAAATGACAAGCTGTTTCACTGTACATTTTTTACTACTAGTGATACTAAAAATTATAGACTTGTGTGTGCTTTTGAAAAGTCTTTTTGTGTACTTGGCCCATTTATCTTTTAGGGGCTAGTGTTTTCTTATATGTTTATATTTGAATACATCATATGTTAGGGTTATTACCCTGTGTCATATTCAGTACATACATGCCTTTTATGTTTTGTTATCTCATATTTTTCATTGGTCAGATTTATCTTTTTCTTCTGTGATGTCCCTACATTGTATTGAAGTTCAAAAAGTCCTTAAATAGGGCAGACTAAATAGGTGTTAATATCTCTTCTTCCAGAAATCCCTCCAGATGAGAATACAGGAATAAATGGCATAAATTCACAAGAAAAAAGAATAGGGAAGAGTTTCAACAGCACAAAAGAGATCTCATTATCTCAAAACATGAAAATAAGTCTCTGGTTTGATTTGGTGAAGCAGAAAAAACGGAAACAGTAGCTTGCAGAGAAAGCCAGTAAAAAAAAACGCAAGCTCATCTATGCCGCAGGCTCAGGACCGATAGGGCCAGTCTCTCCCTGTGAAGTCAGAGGTACTCCAGCAGCTCAGCCAGTAAAACCTAACTCTGCGAGTCACGTATCAGAGAGGGGCTGACAACAGGATGCTTGACGGGAGAGGCCTTTGACTTTCTAGAAAGGATGAATCAAAGAAGCTCTGGAATCTGAGACAACTGATGCTTGGGGTCCTGCTTCAAAAACAAAGGGATCAAACGGAAGTCTACACAGTGAACAACAGGAATCCTAGCTTCCCTTTCCAGTGTCTAGAACACTACTAGAACATTGTAGCCAGGGCTACAACCTTCCCTGTAAACATAAACAGTAAAAAACTTAAACATGCTGACATATGCAGGTTCATCCTTGAAAGACCTCTACCTAATCACTTTACGAGTGGGGTCCATAAACATAAATGGTTTAGTGCATATGACCATACACAAAAGTATCTAGGTAGCATTTCAGTGTCACACTCTAAAATAATAAACAGCCAAGAATTATAAGGAAAAGACAAAAGAGACAAACACAAGAAAACTGGATGAGTAAGAAACAAAACCAACAAATGATGAATTTTAAATGGTTACATTTTAAAAGAATAAAGTCATAAAATAAACCTTTACAGGACATAATGGAATGAAACTAGAAATCAACATAGAAGGAAATATGGAAAATTAACAGAGACGTGGAGATTAAATAACACATTTTTTAAAAAACCCATTAGTCAAAGAAGGTACCACCACAAGGGCAATCAGAGGATACTTGGAATCCTAAAAATGAAAACACATCATCAAAAAACTTGTGGAAGACAGGGAAAGCAGTGTTCAAAAACAAATTTTTATAGTTGTAAGCATCTAAATTTAAAAAGAAACAATACCTCAAATAAATAACTTTATATCCTAAGGAACTACAAAAAGAAGAGTAAACCGAACTCAAACCTAGCAGACGGGGAAATCAGTAAAAGTTAAAGTAGAGATCAACAAAATTAACAAACCTCTATTAGAGTGACCAAGAAAAAAACAGAGAAAACTTACTAGATTCAGGACTGGAAATGTGGACATTACTACTGACTTTATTTAAAAAAAAAAAAAAAAAAGGATTATAAGACAATAATGAGTAATTAGGCCACAACTATGAATAACTGAATGCCACCAAAATAGATAATATAGATGAAATGGATAAATTCCTACAAAACACACAAACTTACATAAGAAGAATTAGAAAACCTAAAGAAACTTTTAACAAGAGATTGAACCATCAATCAAACACCTTCCAACAAAAGCCTGAGACCAGATTCTACCAAACATTTAGAAGAATTAACATCTATCAATCTCAAAGTCTTAGAAAAGGAAGAGAAACAGTTCTTAACCTCATTCTATGAGGTTAGGGATACCATGATAACAAAGCCAGACAAAGACATCTCTCTCACACACACCCCCCCCAAAGAAAACCATAAAGCAGTATTCATAATAACAACAGAATAATTGTCAACAGAATACTAGCAAACTGAATCCAGCAGCATATAAAAAGAATTACACACCATGACCAAGTCCAGGAATGCAAGGTGGTTGAACATAAGAAAATCAACCAATGTAATACAACACATAATGGAACGAAGGAAAGAAACCACAAGATCACTTCAACTGATGCAGGAAAAAAAAAAAAATCTGAAAAATAAACGACCCAATCAAAAAGTGGGCCAAAGAACTCAACAGACATTTCTCCAAAGAAGACATACAGATGGCTAACAAACACATGAAAAGATGCTCAACATCACTCATTAACAGAGAAATGCAAATCAAAACCACAATGAGGTACCATTTCACGCCAGTCAGAATGGCTGCTATCCAAAAGTCTACAAGCAATAAATGCTGGAGAGGGTGTGGAGAAAAGGGAACCCTCTTACACTGTTGGTGGGAATGCAAACTAGTACAGTCACTATGGAGAACAGTGTGGAGATGCCTTAAGAAACTGGAAACAGAACTGCCATATATGACCCAGCAGTCCCATTGCTGGGCATACACACTGAGGAAACCAGAACTGAAAGAGACACGTGCACCCCAACGTTCATCACAGCACTGTTTATAATAGCCAGGACATGGAAGCAACCTAGATGCCCATCAGCAGACATACGGATAAGAAAGCTGTGGTACATATACACAATGGAGTATTACTCAGCCATTAAAAAGAATACATTCGAGTCAGTTCTAATAAGGTAGATGAAACTGGAGCCTATTATACAGAGTGAAGTAAGCCAGAAAGATAAACACCAATACAGTATACTAATGCATATATATATGGGATTTAGAAAGATGGTAACAATAACCCTGTATGCGAGATAGCAAAAGAGACACAGATGTATAGAACAGACTTTTGGACTCTGTGGGAGAGGGCAAGGGCGGGATGATATGGAAGGATGACATTGAAAAACATAAATTATCATGTGTGAAATGAACTGCCAATCCAGGTTCTGTTTCTTTTTCTTATCTAGTGGCCCTGCCTAGAACTTCCAATGTTTTCAAATGCAAATAGTGAGAGTGGACACGCTTCTCAATTTTTCCTGATCTGAGTGGAATGTCAGCTGTGGATTTTCATAAACTCCTTGAGTCATGTTAAGGAAATTCACTTATATGCCTAGTTTGTTGAGTTTATTTATCATGAACGGGTGTTAGATTTTTTTTTCAGTTTTATTTATTAACTTTTTAACTTTACAATATTGTATTGGTTTTGCTATACATTGACATGAATCTGCCATGGGTATACATGTGTTCCCCCCTCCCACGTCCCTCCCCATCCCATCCCTCAGGGTCATCCTAGCGCACCAGCCCCGAGCACCCTTATCATGCATTGAACCGGATTAAGAAAACAATTCCAGTTACAGCAGCATCAAAAAGAACAAAATAATTAGAAATAAATATAACCACAGAAGTGTAAGACTTGTACACTGAAAACTACAAAATGGTGCTGAAAGAAATTAAAAGACCTAAATAACTGGAAAGATATTCCATGTCCATAGACTAGAAGATAATACTCCCCAAACTGATGTACAGATTCAATGTATTCTCTAGCAAAATCTCAATGGTCTTTTTTTTTTTTTTTTTGCAGAAATGGAAAGCTAACTGAAAATTCATACAGAATTGCAAAGGATTCCTAATAGTCAAAAGAATCTTGAATAGGAAGAAGTAGGAGAACTCACACATTGCAATTTGAAAATCTACAAAGCTATAATAAACAAGACAGTGTAGTACTAGCATAAGAATAGACATATACATTTGAATAAAATTGAGAGTCCAGAAATAAATCCATATAATGACAGACAATTAATTTTCAACAAGGATGCCAAGACTATTCAATGGGGAAATATTAGTCTCTTTAATAATGGTGAGACAACCAGGTATTAACATACAAAGAATGAAGTTGCACTCTTACCTCAAACCAGAGTCAAATGAACTCATGATCTATCAAAGACCTAAATATAACAGCAAAAACTATAAAACTTTTATAAAGAAAACTCAGGGGTCAATCTTCATGGCCTTGAATTTGTACATGGTTTCAGAGTTGTAACACCAAAAAGCACAAGCAACAATACATGAAACAGATCCAGAAAAGACTTTACCAGTATTTAAAACTTTTGATACCAAAGGACATGATCAAGAAAGTGAAAAGTTAATTCACAGAGTGGGAGAGAGTATTTGCAAATCATATATTTCTCAAAGATTCAGTATCCAGAATACATAAAAGAACTCTTAAAATAGCCACAACAACAGAAATCCAACTTAAAAATGACATTTTGCTAAAGAAGGTATACAAATGGCCAAACAAATACATCATTAGTCAGCAGGGGATGAAAACTGAATCACAATGAGATACCACTTCAAACCCACTACAGTAAGAAGAAATAAATACATATGCATAAAATACATTTTAAAATATATTTTTTAAAAAAAGAAAGTAGCAAAGGTTGAAACTAGAATCCTCATATATTCCTAATGGAAATGTAAAATGGTTCAGCCATTGTGGAAAACAACCTGGCGGTTCCTCAAAAAGTCAAACAGAATGATCACATCACCTAACAATTCCACTCATAAGTACATATCCAAAATAACTGCAAACAATAACTTGCACACAAGTTTTCATACTAGTACTATTCAAGAGTATTTCTCCAAAAGAGGTAAACAACCCAAAATGTCCATCAACTAAGGAACGAAAAAACGGATGTGGTATAGCTATGCAACATAGTATCATTCAGCTGCAAAAAGGAATAAAGTACTGACACATGATACAAGTGGATGAGCCTTGGAAACTTTATCCTAATTGAGAGAAGTCAGATACCAAAGGCCATTAAATTATACGGTTTCCATTAACAGCAAATATCAAGAACAGACAAACCCATGGAAGTAAGATAGTAAAGCACTGATTGTCTGAGGATGAAAGGATACAGGGAGAAACTGCTTATGTCTACAAGCTTCATTTTGAGGTGATGAAATAGAACCAGATAGTGGTGAGGGCTGCACAACACTGTGAATGTACTAAATGCCCCTGAACTGTGTATTTAAAAAATTCTTAAAAGGAAGAACTTAGTTATGTAAATTTTACCTCATTAAAAAATAATAGTAAATTAAAAAGAACATACAGCCCTCTGCATTCCTCCCTCCTTCCCTACACCTTCTCTGAGGCGGTGATCCAGTATGTCTGGGGCTGAGCTTTTAGCCAAGATAGCCAGCAGACTAGCTACTAACTGTGAAGTTTTTCACTTGTGACTTAAGTGAAAAGGAGAAGGCCAAAGTAAACTCTGTAGTGTTTGTACAGAATTAGAGGTATCAGTATCATCTCATGGTTTTACATGTGTGTATATGTACATGTATACATAAATATCCATAATATGTTGAAAGCCAGGAGATATGTGCCATGTGACATATATACATATAGTTCATAGTTTTGTCTGCTGTGAGACTCTGAAAGCAATGATCCTTGGTACCAATGAGTACACTTAGCATCCACAATTGTATTTCTAAATACCATTTTATACTTAAAAGAAGTCAGGGTCCTTAGAAGAAATGGCTAGTGTCAGGACTAGGGTATGGAAAACAGAAAACCAGCATGGAACATTTTCTGTACCAAACTGTATACCAAATGTAAAGAATAATGAAAGAAAAACGGGGACATGTCAAGTACACTAAGAAGGCATCGGCTCTAGGGGCTCCTATTGTCCAAATCAAGATATAACTGAAAAGGTAAGAGAGATCCACTCCCTTGGGTTATTATTTCACTCTTTCTCCTTTCTCCTTCAAGATTCCAACAACCTTCCCTGTACTCTAACTTTCTAACAAACATGCATCTTATTTCACCGTGAAGTAGAAATAACTCTAAGTGAACTTTCACAACGTCCCACCATCAAATCTAACCAAGAGATTTGTATTTACATATACATTTGGCTTTGCCTCATGATATTATTGGTCTGTGTCTAACACAGGCCGATCTCCACTAGGATACCCAACTCTATCCTTTCTTCACAACTCAAGGACTCTGCTCCTGCAGTTTATAACCCCTCTCACATGACTGATTTTCTATTTTCCAAGTAATTAATCACAACAACAAGCAAACATGCTTCACTTTCTCTTGTAAATAAAGTACCCTTTCTTGATGGAGGAAAAAATATGTATAGTATACCATTTCTTTAAAAAAAATACTACTTATTTTAAAATACTTTATGACTCCCGAGAAATTACAGAAATAGTACAGTATATATTGTAGCCTTTACTCAGATTTACCCAATGATAACAACGTAAATAACCATAGTTAAAACCAAGAATCTGACACTGGTACTTATATTTATTTTTTTTCAAAAAAGGATAAACCATAACATTTCTTTTCAAAAAATACCTTTAAGAAGAGGGAGGAAATACAGTGGAGAGGGTAGAAACAAAAGCTAGACTTCTTTTAGATACCTTATTTTGTAGACTTGACTTTGGAGCTATATAAATATTTCATATAATTATAAAACTAAATTAAAATAAGCAATCCCTGAAAATCAAAATTAAATTCTACAAGTTAACCTAAGTATGCATCCACTTGATATAATGATATAGAGTGTACCAATTTCAAGTGATATCAAAATAGTTATTTGATTGCTTCTCTCCTAGGGTATACTCAACAGGCAAAAAACCCAGAAAATACTTAAAACAAAACAGAACTACAGTTGACCCTTGAACATCTCAGGGGTTAGGAACGCTGATCCCCTGTGCAGTCAAAAACTTGAGTATAATCTTCTAGTTGGTCTTCTATCTGCAGATTCAACCAACTGAGGATAGTGTAGAATCACAGTATATATTTGTTGAAAAGAATGTGCATATAAGTGAAAATACACAGTTCAAATCTCTATTGTTCAAGGGTCAACTGTATTTTCAGTCATCATCATATTGGTTGAAAGGCTGATATTGTTAGGCAGTAATGTACAAGTCTAGAACATTTCATCATACCAAGTACACCAGGGAGCAAGGAAATTACTTAAAAGAGTATTAGTGCTGAGACACTCAGTCGTGTCTGACTCTCTGTGACCTCATGGACTGCAGCAGACCACCAGACTTCTCTGTCCATGGGATTATTGCAGGAAGAATACTGGAGTGGAGTGTCATTCACTCCAGGGGATCTTCCCAACCTAGGGACTGAACCCATGTCTCTTACGTCTCCTACAATGGCACGAGAATTCTTTACCCCTAGTACCACCTGGGAAGCTTGAGTATTATTATCTGGGAAGCAGAGTATAAAGACTGTATCAAAAGGACTCAGGTGCCAAGTTGAAGAGCCCTCCTGACAAAAACGGGATAATATCAGTAAAGATAATAACTGCAATGGATTGAAGGGCTTCCCTAGTGGCTCGGCAGGAAAGAATCCACCGGAGATGCAAGAGACGTAGGTTTGATCCCTGGGCTGGGAAGATCTCCTGGAGTAGGGCATGGCAACCCACTCCAGTATTCTCGTTGGAATAATCCCACAGACAGAGAAGCCTGTTGGGCAATGGTCTGTGGAGTTGCAAAGAGTTGGACACAGCTGAAGCGACTCAGCACAGCATACAGCAACGGATTGAAAAACATCAAATATGTTTAACCCATGAATATACAAGAATATCTGAAAACAAAATCAAAAGATGAATTGTCACCCCTGGAGTATGCTAATGAACAGATTCATTCTTTTGAAAAATAAGAACTACAGAGAGAGAATGTAAAAGATCCCATATGAACTGTATTACTAAGGATCAAATAGTAGATGAGGAAATTTCCTTAAAGTATTTAAGCTACAAAAATGAAAAAGAAATGTCAGAATTAAGAGTAGCATCATTTTGCAACCCCTAATACATTAACTAGTCTAGGCACTGATCATAATGACTGCTAACGTCACAAAGGACAGTCTCCTGGAAGAAATGACTAAATAATACATCAAGGTTTTTAGAACAAATAGTACATAATTTAAATTTCTTTCAACTCAAGAGTTCTACAAACTGAACCACCCATTTCACTTAGTTTCTAAATTAGGGGCCAGCAAACTTTTTCTGTAAAGGGGCAGATAGTAAATATTTTAGGTCTGTTGGCCACAGGGGCTCTGTCATAACTACTCAACTCTGCCTCTGCCAGTTTTAGCTAGAAAGTGGAGGGCTGCTCAGTGGTAAAGAATCTACCTACCAATGCAGGAGATAAAGGAGACGTGGGTTTGATCCCTGGGTTGGGAAGATTCCCTAGAAAAGGGAAACGGTAATCCACTCCAGTATTCCTGCCTGGAAAAACCCATGCACAGAGGAGCCTGGTGGGCTCCAGTCCATTGGGCTGCACAGAGTTGGACATGACTTAGTGACTGAGCATGCACACATAGCAATGGAAAATAGGTAAATGAGCAGGCACTGACTTTATGTGATGGGAAGAACTCAGATCATGAAATGTAGTTTGCTGCATAGTTATCTCTGCCCTATATGATACAGGAGAGAAATCGATGACCCCTAATGATAAATTAATTCTCCCCAGAATGAAAGTTAATCTGGGAGCTATTCAATCCTCAAATCTAACTCATCAGAACAGTCAACATCATTTTTCAGGCTGACCATTCCTTAATTAATTTTGCTAATTTGAAATGTGTGATAAGCATAATCTGTTTTGATGACTCTAAGTCCAGAAGTTTATGATTTTTAAAATTGTGATAAAACAGACTTGTGAATGTTAGGAAGCTAGTGATAACTCCTATTTATTACTGAGTTAAGTTGAAATATATATAGGGGTGTGCGTGTGTATTTATTTACAAAAGTAATTCAGATGTTTGGACTTTTTACCTTATCAGAAAACCAAATGAGTCTGGAATCTTCGTAATACCTAAACATGCCATATTTAGGATCCAATAATTCCCTCATGATAAGCAAGAAAAATTCCTTGCGTACCCCTCCTGCATCAACAGCATCTTCTCCAACAAATATAACCTAAAAGAGGATAATGCAAACACTGAGTGTAAAGAAATGAAAGTATACTCTGGAGACTCTCTAACACATTATTTATTATGAATAAATGTTCATCAATTAATAACTATAATTTTGTTTCAGTATATTTTTATTAAGATTCAAAGATACTAAAAATAAACAGGAAAACTTTAAACATATTTTCTGAATAAACTTCAAATTATATAACAGAAAATGTTAAATTACCTTGAGTGGCTTTTTGTAGTCTATATTTTTTGTTTTCCTAAGGACTTCCATTGCATCTCCTACAATATTTTCCCTACGTACCACCAGAATTAAGCAAGGGTTCACAGATTCAATCACTGGGAGAAAAAGAGAGGAGACATTCTGTCTGTGGGCCTGGTCAATAGCCATCTAGAAAACAAAAGATTAAAAATTCAGTAACAATGCTATGAAGAAGCTACTATGACTGGATAAGCTAACCTCTACTTATTTATAGATATCTACAGCCCATAAGATTGTGAAGAGTTGGACACAACTCAGCAACTAACAATAAAAACAAATTCCTGTACTACTGAATTCACTTAGCACCTAACAGTATTTAGCACAGCATCAGAGCTTAATAAACTATATTCTTCTGAGAAATAAAGTGTCCTTTTGAAATTTTTATAGTAATGTATAATTGATGATACCATTAAATAAGCATGGAACTATAATGATAAATCTGAACACTGTTGTCTCTCAAAAAATAACTAGGATAGAGAGTGTGGAGAAAAAGAAAATAGCATTAAAACATACCTTTCCATAGAGTAAGAAACAGCCTGGTCAACTAAAAGGTTTATAGGAAGTCATCTAATAGATTGATCACCATGTTGTTATTAGTCACTAAATTATGTCTGACTCTTCTGCAACCCCATGGACTACAGCCCACCCGGTTCCTCTGTGCATGGGATTCCCCAGGCAAGCTTACTGCAGTGGGTTGCCATTTCCTCTTCTAAGGCATCTTCCTGACCCAGGGCCCTGCGTAGCAGGTGGATTCTTTACTGCTGAGTCACAGGGAAGCGCAAAGTGATCACCTTTTGTACTCACACTCCAAACACTTGGCTTTTACCATTTAAGGCTTTTTTTTTCCCTGTGATTTTCTATGTGTTCTTGCTCTAAAATGAAATATCCTACATTGAAAGCACCAAGTAATTGTTTTAACAAAGACTGCTAAAAAAAATCAGCAATCCAATTGTTAGTATAGAACCTTGCAAAAATACTTATTTCTTCCATTGATGAAAACAGAAATAAGTGCAGCTCTAAAATTCCTCCTTGTATTACTTATTGTTTAAAAATACAGAAGAATTTAGAATATCAAATGCATTTATTTTAAAGGAATAGAAACGGCTAACAAAACTGGGACAGGAGTTATTTTTAAAAGCATTTTTAGAATATTAAGTACCCAAGGTCTCATCTCATCCTTTCTTAGTCCTCAGCCTCTATAGTCTGATATTCTATATCAGAGGAAAAAACTAAAACCTTTTTAATTTACAGGTTCAAAAGGTAAAGTAAACTTGTTGTATTCCTTCATATTCACAATGTCAACTAGTTTTTAAAATTCTCATTATAAAGGAAAAAATACTCAACATAAGTGGGGGGAGGAAAAGAGCAAAGAAGAGGAGACAACCAACCTCAAGAAAACACCTTATTATTACTAAAACATTCTTCACAGAAATTTCATACCCTCCTCCCAACGTGTGATCAAATGCCTCCTACTTTAACATCATTTCATCTCTACTCACTTTCATCTTCTACTAAGTACATAAGTAGGGAATATATAATACAGCAAGATTTTAAACAAACCAATAGTTTATTAAGAAAACAAATCAAACTGTTTATAAAGGCTACATATTTCTGTATGAAAAATTATACCATTTTAAGATATAAAATGATAAAAATCTAAATTCTATTTCCTTATATCCTATATATATTATTCTATTTCCTTTTACATATATTTAAGTATCCCTTATAAGAACGCACAATTTACATCCAACAGTCTTATAGGTACTAAAGATACCTTGGTAAAAGTACCTTTGCAAAAGACAGACTACAAAGGTACAAAGTAACCCCAAAGACATTTCAAATATTTAAGAAAACACCTCAGAAACAATTCAAAAACTACTCTCAAGTTAAACTAGTACTATACAACATTTTACCTGCATCTGTAAGACTGCATCTGTTTGTAACAGAGTAGTTTTTGCTTGGGCATCAAATACAAATGGATATGTGCAGATTGTAACAGGGATATCTGCCAACTGGAAATAAAAAATTAGCTTATTAGTACAAACTGGTTTGTGACGTATTTCTTGTAGGTACTGTCATTTCTTATGTAAAGTTGATCATATTCTTGGTTTACTTGCTTTGGGTCATTCAGGAATTATACTGATAATTACATGAAGCACTGGAATAAAGAACCCTAATTCCCAATTTGGGGAGAGAACTGTATACTTAGGAACCCATAAAATTGTAAATTACAGATATCTTTTGCTTAACCTATATTAAACTCGAAGTTTCAGTGAACTAGATTGGAAATTTATTCTAAATTTGGGGATCCTCTGTTAAATACAGTACCCAGTTCTTATATGTTAGGGCTACTCTAGCAACTGAGGCCAATGATAAGCAATCTACTTATTCATTCAACAGATATTTACTGCATGCCGTAGGGTGCCAACATTATTGTGAGCCCCAAAATTTGTTCATTCAACATACAAAATAAGCATGATTAGTACTATTATTTTCTGTCAACCTACAAGCTGATCAATAATAGTTGATCTTTTATTATCATTATCAGATATTAGTCACTTTATCGATAATTATTTATCCTAGCAGATGAAGTAGTGATTGACTGCCAAGTTTTTAATAGGCCAGAAAAATACAAAGAGCTATGAACTGCCAGTCACAGATCAGCTAGAGCATGTATTTCTACCGTGTATCCAACAAAGCAAAATTTTTGTGCTAGTTCTGACACAGAGCCCCTTCTCCTTGTAAGGCTTCCAGTGAAGACTTAATATACCAAGAAGCAACTCTCTTCAAGTTCTTAGAAAGCTTTTTATGTTAAGTCTGAATCTGCATTTTTATATATCACTTTGTTTTGTATTTCAATCTTCATTCTGCCCCTACAGGGAAGTTTATGTGGTTTAGATACTTCATGCTGCCATGTTCTCCCTAAGTTGTCTTTTTTCCACACTAAACATGCCCAGTCTTTCCAACCATCCTGAAAAATATGGTTTCCAACTCTACTTCATCCCATTCCAACTTCATCCCAACCACCATCTTTTAAATATATTTCAATCTGTCCAGGCCTCTTTTAACTATGGCCATCAAAAACAATGAAATAATTCAATAACGCCCTATCCATATAGGACACAAGATTATCAATTTGTTGTTCTCAACATGTAAGACAATATGCTGAGTTATATTAATCCTTAAGTAAGTTATCATTCTTGGCTATTTTTCATATGACAATTTTACCCTCCGCCCTGTATTTGTGTCACTAACCAGCTATTGATAACTTTTCTAGTCTTTTTACTACTCTGAAACTAGAAGACTGAGACAATTTCTAAAGTCGTCGTCAGCCCCAGAACTCTTTGATTTCATAATTTTACATGTTGCTTTTATTTGAGGGTGAGGAAGCAAACCATGTTGGGCCTATAATTTAAAGCTAATTCTAAATATGTCATTGATTCAAGTGCTGGGAAAAAAAGCAAAGTAAACAATAAAACCTAATGTATTCTGTAACAGAAGTATAATACAAAATTCCCAAGTGTTAAAAAAAGGTGGTTCAGGATTGATGATTATGTAAGCCAAAATGCTAGAACTTTGAAAGTTTATTCAATTTTATGACCATGTTGAATTTCAATTATTAGTTTAAAAACTGAAGATAATTCTACTTCTCCAACATAAAATATTTTCTGCCCTCTGGGTAGGCACTCATTAAATTTTACAAGTTTGCTTTTTTTTGTATTCTGAGGACACTATAAATTTTATTCTGAAAGACTTTAAAAGGATAGGAAATATTTTAAAACAAACATTGTTAAAAGGCATCATATAGGTGTAATGTTAACTAAAGAAAAAAGGGTCTAATTTTATTCAGAAAATTCCTCTGAAATGTTAAATAGGGCAAGTTCTATATACTCATTCATATATATATATATATATATATATATAAAATATATATATGTTTATACAGTCACAAAAAAGAGGAAGCTTGGGATCTCCAATCACTTAAGACAACACAGAGTATATCTTACTCTGAACAGGAGACTTTATTACACCAAACTTACCTCAGTTAATCCATGGTTGACATCCTAAGACGGCAGTGCAGAATGTAACAGTAATGAGGAAAGAGCAATGTTAGTGTCCAAATTTAACCATTTCTATTCAAAGTAGCATTTCATTTATTCTGCTACAGTAGAATACTGAATTAATGAAGTAGACCAAAATATATCTACAACAAAACTTACCCTTTCTACATATACCTTATATATCTATATTAAGTGTAGTAAGAGCTTTCTTTCAGATATCTTGTGGTCAGAAAATCATTGAGGCTTGAACATAATGAAATTTGGTTTCAGCAAGTAACTACGTCATTTGCAGAATTTAAGCAGAACAGAAAAACTACTCTTACAACTAATTTGGTCTTGAAATAATTTTATGGCCCAATTTCTCCACTTGGAAAATGGGAGAAAATATTCCTCAAAGACTTGGTTAATCTTGACAAAATGTTTAAAAAGTGTTTAGTAGATTAAAGAGCTACATGGAGAAAATAAGCCATAAGTTGTTGTTATTCATCAGAAATAACCAGTGAAATGCAGGTATCTAAATACTAAGGATTCTTTAACATTAAATTAGCTTAAAATAGGAAGTACAAGACAGGGCATAGGTGTTGTTAAGTAGAAACAAGAAATGAAGGGAGAGATATTCATGAAGGACATAATAACGAAAATTACAATGAAAGCTTACCACTGCATTGAAGAGAAATGTACAACACTTTCTTGAAAAAAGTTTTCACGTATGTTTAGAGTGTAGACTCAAATAAAGGGTTAAAATCTCCAAAAGTATGTTACTAAATTTGCAGATGGTACCTTGTACAGTGAGGAGTTAATCTTACCCAAAGAGATCATCTCCCAGTAGTGATTTTGCCCTGGAAGACAATCTATAGGGCTTTGGAATTTCATACCTCAACAGGAATATCATTGTTTGCCTGGAGACTCTGGGATATGCGGTTACCAGTTCTTACTACAAAAGGGTTGGCAAGGCCGGCCATATAGGCAGTATGTGATGGAGCCTCAGTAAAAACTCTGGGCACCAAGGCTCTAGTGAGCTGCCTTGGTTGGCAATACTCTGTGAGTATTGACACAAACAGATGTTAGGAAAGTAACTTGTCCATGACTCCTCAGGGAGAGGAAGACAAAAGTTCAGTCTTTGGTACCTTTCCCAGACTCTACCCTACGCACTTTTCCCCTTGGCTGATTTTAATCTGAATTCTTTCCTTATAATAAACTGTAAATGTCAATGTAATACTTTCCAATTAGTTCTGTGAAGTTTTGTAGCAAATTATTGAACCTGAGAATGGTTCCAGGAATCTTCCAACCTCGCAATTGGTATCAGAAGTGAGGGCAGTCTTTGTGAATTGTTCTAACTCTGCAGGTGGCTAGATTCTTGCATATGCCTCAAGGGGTATCATTGGAAACTTTAATATATTAGCAAACATTTACAGTTTATTCACTATATTGTGCCAAATAAAGCCAAGACAATATAAGCATAAGTAAGTATGACTTTAACTTCCTATTCTGAGAAAGAGAAATATTTACAATCGTTTAATTAAAAAATACATGTAAATCCATGGCTAATTCATTTCAATGTATGACAAAAACTACTGTAATGATGTAAAGTAATTAGCCTACAACTAATAAAAATAAATGGAAAAAAAAATGGGAAAAAATATTTGCAAATTATTAAAAAAAAAAAACTCTGAGTACCAAATTATCACTACATACGCATCCCAATGGCAGTGCTAGCAATACATTATAGAAGCTGTCCTGCAGAAAAAGCCATTTAGATTACACTCAGTTTAATTTAAAGCAACTTAACAGGAACACCTGAAATACTTGTATAGTACTAAACATATCCTGTGGGATGTTTTTAAAGTCCTACTACAACTAAGAAAGTGTGAGTAAGAAACCTTTCAACATTTTTCTGACTACCTATGGCCAATTTGATAACTATGTTTCATACCTGGTATCATGGAAGATGGATTTTACTATTAATAATGAAACACTAACCTATATGTACTTTGTTGCTACATGTAAATAGAGAAAGATTCTAGGCATATGATTTTGCATTGGGAAGACTGTCAGAATTTACAGTGCAACTAAACCATAAGTCTGATTGTAGAGAGAGATGTAAGCTAGAAGAAATATGAAAAAATAACGGGACGTGGATAACTTGGGAAAAGAAGAGAGATTACAAGATACCAAGCAAAATGATTTACCTAGGGAAGAAGCATCAAAGGAAAAACCAGATTAAGATCATCATTAGAAATTGCAATTTAAGTATTAAGAAACCTAAGACAAAAGCTTAAACATTGAAAACAAAGTAAACAGGTAAAAAAGCAAGGGTAAACTCCTCTGGGAAATATCATATTAGTTTCAAGTCTAACTGAGCCACAGTAGCATTTCCAAGGGAAATTTAAAAGAAAAAGTAAGTGGTAGTGGCGGGGTGGGGCAGGGGGGCAGTATGGGGACAAGATACTAGCAAAATACGTGTGGTCAACTAAAGGTCCATTGCTGAAAATTCACTGTATCATTTAACCCGCAGTCTACTCTTGGCTCCAAATCCACATACCCAAGCACTATCTTTTGGCTGTTTGTAGACTGGGGCCCATGAAATTAGGTCAAGGTACGCCTAATTTTATTTACCCAATGTCCTAGAAACCAGAGTGAGAAAGGCCAGAAAGAATGTTCAAAAGTCAGGGTCTCATTGTCTGAAGCAAACTTCACTAAGAGTGCTTTAAACATCAACAGTGAATGATAATTTGCTTAGTTTTAGACAAAAAAAGATGCAATCCCTTGGCACGTTTTAGTTTCAACATATTACTTATGACAAAACACTGTATCATTGCTGGTGACATCATTATTTAAGGGTGAAACACAGAATTACTCTAAGTATAAACAGAGGATACCGAAGTTACTGAAGTAATTCAAATAAATATTAAAGTGTTGGTGACTAGACAGAAATATAAAAGATACTCCTAAAACATGAAGAAAATGAAAAACATACAAATATAACTTGGTAATCCAAGGCACAAGGAATCAGTCCAAGAATCCACAAAATATTAATGCCATTAAAGATGACAAGGGGGCTTTAAAAGCAAGTGAGAACGTTCTGGGAAATATTACAGCTACGAGGTTTATAATGCAAGTATTAAATGTATCACAAATATTAAAGTATGCAAATGTACTTTTATTTCTTCATTTCATTAAATGAGGAAGAAGCTCAACCCCAGGAAGTACCAGCTGGTCTTCCCAGCTGTTACCATCAGTTTATCTTCCTGGTTTGCTGGTGAGCATGTCATGTCATTAGCTCAACATTGTCCACAGTTAAAGTATAAAACCTTAACTCCACAGAACAAATACAGTAATGACTTATAAACATGGCAAAATTAATACTGAAACAAAAGTTATGACTTAAAAATATATAAAGTATAATATCAAAGACTAAAAATTTCACCAATTTATCAAATGTATTTAATTAGTACTTACTTGTATCTGACATAGGCATACACAGTTCTTGAAATAAGTGAATATAAACTTTAAAAAATGCTTAATTTGATTCAATTATAACAGGCAAAGACTCAGCACAGACCTGTCTATACATTCATCGATTTTTGCTAGATATATATTGATATTGTATAGTAACAAAAAGGATAAGAAAGGGAAGAAAAAGCAGCAAAAATATTAGTTGTAACCACTAAAGTAATTTTGTCTTTTGACTATGCCTCACAGCTTGCCGGAACCTAGCTCCCTGATCAGGGATCGAACCCGGCCCTTGGCAGTGAGAACCAGAACTACTGGACCACTAGGGAATTCCTCACTAAAGTATTTTTAGAAAAAATTTTAGAGCAAAATTAAAAGAAGTAAGCAAATAAACTAAGAATAATATCTAGAAAGTGGGGGGGGGGGGGAAACATCAAATAGTAGAAGATAAAGAGAAAACTCACATACCCTTGCCATGAAACTATTTACTGTAGAGGGAGAAAAACAGATAAAAAGCAAAAGGGATCCAACTGAAAAAAAGTTTCATATCCTAATATCAGAGTCTGCAAAAACAAAACAGAGAAGCTTATATAGTAATAGTAAGTGGCAGGAGTAGGAGGATCAAGCAAAAACTTCACGGAAACGTGTAGAGGGAAACAGATGAAAGAGGATGGGAAAATAGGAGAGGATGAGGTGAAAAGTTAGTCTCAGCCATACAAAAGGACATTATAAGGGGTGCAAAAAATTCACAGAATTAGTTTTTAATGTTTAGAGACAAGGAAAGCATATACCTGATGAATTCTTAGAAGTATACACCTAATGGATTTTTTTTCCTTCTGGTTCTATTGAATTATAAATGACATATAGCTCTGTGTTTAAGGTTTATATACCTGATGGATTCTTAAATACTTGACTGGGAAAGAAAATCTGAGAAAAAAAAAATCTCAACAGACTATAGCATAAAGAGAAGTATACTAAAAGCAATATAATGAAGGTGAAATAACCTCCTTGCGGTGTTTAGAACGGGGTGAAGTCTCACAGACACATGTGCATATATTTTGTCTCCCTGGTGGCTGAGACGATAAGGAATCTGTTTGCAAAGAACGAGACCTGGCTTCAATCTCTGGGTTGGGAATACCCCCTGGCGGAGGGCATGGCAACCGACTCCAGTGTTCTTGCCTGGAGAATCCCATGGACAGAGGAGCCTGGCGGGCTACAGCTCATGGGGCTGCAAGGAGTCAGACATGACTGAGCAACTCAGCACAGCACAGCACAGTGTATATATTTACATACATATGTAAAATACATGTTTATATAAATAAAATTTACAGACATTTTTTTATAATTCATAGTAACTATGTTCTATCAAGGAATATTTTAAACTTTCACACCAAAGGAATGGAATTATTTCAAGATCATAACTGTTATTCAATAATGTTATACATATGTATGTTGTATACATAAAGTACATATATATGTGTATATATCTGTTAGTTATATAAATACACATATACATATCTATATCATCACAAAATAACTTGGATCTTTAGGACAGACTCTTTAAACTTTACTAACTTTACTTACAAGGCCAATATGATGTTCAACCTAGTGTCAACACCAGTAATCCAAGTATGAATTTTATTAAACAGTCTCAGGGGAAAAAAGCCTTTAGCATTACATGTAAATGTCGAAGTGGTCTGAATTCTCCCACAGAATGCTCCTTCAGATATCATAATATAAATTAATAAACTACTTGAGTTAGTCAAAGACCTTCAAAGTAAATTGTCAGCCTTCTATTTCCAGAAGACCAGAAGAACCCAAATCATGTGTTCTAGATTCTGATTTCAAAGATGTGATATTAAATCCACTGTGCCAATTAAAGAACAAGTTTCCACTGCCACAACCACATATTCAATACCAGTCTGTCTATAAATGGAGAAAAAGGAAAATCATGTGGTTGAAAGAGCAGAGTATTAGAAAGCAATTCTCAAGTACAGCAACTTGGAAAATCTTGAAATAAGATGGTCCTCTACTGTCTCCCTCTTACCAGAAAACAGTGGCACTGAAAGAGTTCCTAAGGAAATTCAATTTGATATCATCACAGTTATACACAAAGAGAAGTTTGGATATAAGCCTGCAAGGTTTAAAAGCAAACATTCAAACCACAGCTTTATCACAAAGCACAAGATTACTGTTACCTTAAGAGTTCTATTAGACTGCCATTTTCTCTTAACCTGATCAGAATGGTTTTATAACCTACATACTAGGTTAAAAATTCAGATGTCAAAAGACATCAGATCTAATTCACGGTGACCCAAGAGGATATAATTCTTCAGGAGAGAGTGAAATGCTTAGTCAGAAATGCTTAGTCTGAAATAAGTCAGACAGAAATACAGATACTATATAAGTTACATGTGGAATCTAAAATATAGTACAACTGCATCTATGTACAAAACGGAAACAGACTCACATACAAAACAACTTATAGTTACCAAGGCCGGGGGAGTAGGAGGAACAAATGGAGCAGGGTATTACAGCTGTAAACTACTGTACATAAAATAGAGAAGCAACAAGGATTTATTGTATACCACAAGGAATTAGATTTAATAAAAAAGAAAAACACTAAAAGAATGTTGGGGTGATATAGGAACCTAAGTGCTCTTATGTTACACTCCTTTCTTATAATCAGGTTGTGAGCGGAGATTCCTGATCAAGACAACATAATCATCCTCCATACTAAATAACCTCATTTTAAAATCTGTAGTGTTATAATTAATTTACGAAGTTGTTATGGCTTTAGAATTCTTTTAAAAGCTAAGAACCAGGAGTTTAGAACTAGTTCAGTATTTGTATACATTTAAATAAGAAGGTCATAAATGGGGTAAGTGAACACTAAGCTTCTTAAAGGAATTGTTTTATTTTAAAAGAAGTCTATATATTAATGCAGTCTCAAAAACATTGCTCAAAGACCGAGGTTACCGAGGTGGTATGTCAGTGTTTACATGCAAAGTCTTAAGAATAAAAAAAGTTCATTGTCTGAGTCATCAGTGTTCCTCAATGAATTCCTTTTACAATAAATATTTATTAAGTCTGAAATCTGCATTCACTCAAAGATGAAATATGAGACTTCAAACAAGTCTTGCAGAGGGAAAATTAATAACCTCAAGAAATATGTTTTCTCTCCTGTCTTAGGAGTTCTCTAGAGGAAGACTGTGAAAAGCTTTACCTAGATAAGAGATTTAGTTAAAACAGAGAAGGAAAAAGGAAATGTTTATTCAAAGCTTTCCAGAAGACAAGGATTTTCTTTCTCACAACACTGCTGTCCCTTGACTCCAGCTATAGCTCTACTTTTCTTACCCCCTCCTCTCAAGTGCAGAACTCTGTGAAAGTACTGCCTGTGAAGGCCGTTCCCTATTCCTCACCCCTAAATTTCTCTTAAGCATAACCTACCCTAGACTGGCATCATCAAGGTTACCAGTGACCTTCATGAAACCAAATTCACTGCTCAATTCCATGGTTTTATCCTGTTTCTCAACAGCATTCAATACAGATTTCTCCTTCCCTTTTTTAGTTTCCACAATACTACTCTAGTTTTCCTTCTACCTTTCATCTCATTTGTTGATTTCTCTCCTTTCCTCATTTCATATCCATCAATAATTCTTGTCCCTTTTACCTCCAAGAGGTACTCAAGACCATTTATTTCCTCCTTCCATTATACAACTACCAACCATGGCCAAACTCATCATTTTCTCTCCCCTAACCTACTAAAACTATCTTCTAACTGGTCTCCCTTTAACTTTTTGTTCCATCCCCCTCATTCCTACCTCCACACAGCTGACATGGTAGTTATTTCAGAATATAAACTGCACTGTACAATATTCACCTTAGGTTCACCAGCACCCAACAGCTAACCATAACACTTCAGATTAAAACCGTATTTCTGATCTTAATCTACTAAGCTTTCCATAACCTGGCACCTGCCCGTTTCTCTGATTGTTTCTCAGAACTCTCCCCATTCCCTTATTCTTAGCCATGTGTGTGCTCAGTCTGTCAGTTATGTACAACATTTTGCAACCCCAGGGACTGTAGCCCACCAGGCTCCTCTGTCCATGGGGTTTCCCAGGCAAGAACACTGGAGTGGGCTACCATTTCTTACTCCGGGGGATCTTCCCAACCCTAGGATCAAACCCGTGTCTCCTGTGTCTCTTGCATTGGTAAGTGCATTCCTTACCACTGAGCCACCTTGGAAGCCCATTTTATATTCGCCTTTTTCTATCCTTAAAACATATCAAACTTGTTCTCACCTAAGGTCTTTTACTAGATATTCAATTTTCCTGAAATTTTCCTTGCACTGATCTTACATGGCTGCTTTTTCTCATTTAGATTACAGATCATACTTCATTAGAAAAGACATTTCTGATTACCCAACTGCAAGAAACCATCCAGTCTTTATTACCTTATTTTCATCCTCTATATAGTGCATATTATTAGCTTTTTATGGCAGGGGAAGAAGGGTGCGCATTACTTGATTACTATTCATCTTGCCTACTAGACTGTAAGTTTCATGAGAACAGGCCTTATCCATCTGCTTCAGCACTGTATTTCTAATACCTAAATAAGTGCTTGTTACATGTGTTTTCAGTTGCTCAGTCGTGTCTGACTTCGGCCTGTCAGACTCCTCTGTTCATGGAATTTCCCAGGTAAGAATCATGGATTGGGGGTATCATTTCTTACGCCAGGGGATCTTCCAACCCAGGGACTGAACCCTCGTCTCTCACATCTCCTACATTGGTAGGTGAATTCTTTACCACGAGCACCACCTGGGAAGCCTATCTGTTACACAGTAGATTCTTACTAAGAATTTGCTGAATGAGCAAACGGGTAGAGATAAATCTGTAGGATGGTTGTAAACCTGACTGAGTCTCCTAGTGATTCTGGGGAAAATAAATCAACAAGTCTGTCCCAATGAAGATCTAAGTACCTAGGGAAGTCTTTGCTATCTTCTAGAAAGTGTTCAAGATGTTCCGGAAGTCACCTTATTCCTATAGGCAAGAGTACCCTAAAAAGAGCATGCAGTAAACTGCACTGCCATTCAAAAACTACTGTACTTTCTAAGGGTCTATAAGACATGTATGAGACACTATAAAAAGTACAGGTGAATAAATTGACAGAGTGCCTGTTCACAAGGAGCTTGCAGTTGGTACCTAGCAACCAACGAAAGGCCTTGCTAGAATTCAGTTCAGTTCAGTCATTCAGTCACATCTGACTCTTTGTGACCCATGGACTGCAGCACGCCAGGCTTCCCTGTTCATCACCAACTCCTGGAGTTTACTCAAACTCACATCCATTGAGTCAGTGGTGCCATCCAACCATCTCATCTCTGTCATCCCCTTCTCCTCCTGCTTTCAATCTTTCCCAGCATCAGGGTCTTTTCTGATGAGTCAGTTCTTGAAATCCGGTGGCCAAAGTATTGGAGCTTTAGCATCAGTCCTTCCAGTGAATATTCAAGACTGATTTATTTTAGGATTGATTGTTTTGATCTCCTTGCAGTCCAAGGGACTCTCAAGAGTCTTCTCCAACACCACAGTTCAAAAGCATCAGTTCTTTGGTGCTCAGCCTTCTTTACGGTCCAACTCTCACATCTACACCTGACTACTGAAAAAAACCACAGCTTTGACTAGACGGACCTTTGTTGAACCTTTCCTTCTTGACCTGCATACAGGTTTTGTAGGAGGCAGATAAGGTGGTCTGCTATTCCCATCTCTTGAAGAATTTTCCAGTTTGTTGTGAGCCACACTAAAGAGGCTCTTTAGTTCCTCTTAGCTTTCTGCCATAAGGGTGGTGTCATCTGTCTATCTGAGGTTACTGATATTTCTCCCGACAACCTTGATTCCAATTTGTGCTTCATCCTGCCCAGCATTTCACATGATGGTCTCTGCATTTAAGTTAAATAGGCAGTGTGACAATATACAGCCTTGATGTACTCCTTTCTCAATTTGGAACCAGTCCATTATTCCATGTTTGATTCTAATTGTAGCTTCCTGACCTGCATACAGGTTTCACAGGAGGCAGGTAAGGTGGTCTGCTATTTCCATCTCTTGAAGAATTTTCCACAGTTTGCTGTGATCCACACAGTCGAAAGGCTTTAGCACAGTCAGTGAAACAGAAGTAGATGTTTTTTTGGAATTTTATTGCTTTTTCAATGCCACAACGGATGTTGGCAATTTGATCTCTGGTTCCTCTGCCTTTTCTAAATCCAGCTTGAACATCTGGAAGTTCTCAGTTCACATACTGTAAGCCTGGCTTGGAGAATTTTGAGCATTACTTTGCTAGTGTGTGAGATGAGCCAGGAGAATTTTGAGCATTACTTTGCTAGTGTGTGAGATGAGTGTAATTGTGCGGTAGTTTGAACATTCTTTGGCATTAGGAACTGGAATGAAAACTGACCTTTTCCAGTCCAGTGGCCACTGCTGAGTTTTCGAAATTTGCTGGCATATTGAATGCAGCACTTTCACAGAACAATCTTTCAGGATTTGAAACAGCTCAACTGGAATTCAATCACCTCCACTAGCTTTGTTTGTAGTGATGCTTCCTAAGGCCCACTTGACTTCATACTTCAGGATGTCTGGCTCTAAGTGAGGGATCACACCATTGTGGTTATCTGGGTCATGAAGATGACCTTTTTTGTATATTCTTGCCACCTCTTCTTAACATCTTCTGCTTGTTAGGTTCATGCCATTTCTGTCCTTAATTGTGCCCATTTTTGCATGAAATATTCCCTTGAAGAGATCTCTAGCCTTTCCCATTTTATTGTTTTCCTCTATTTCTCTGCACTGATCACTTAGGAAGACTTTCTTATCTCTCCCTGCTATTATTTGGAACTGTGCATTCAGATGTGCCTATCTTTTCTTTTCTCCTTTACCTTCTCTTCTTTTTTCAGCTATTTGTAAGGCCTTCCCAGACTACCATTTTGCCTTTTTGCATTTCTTTTTCTTGGTGATGGTTCTGATCATTGCCTCCTGTGTAATGTTATTTACATCCGTCCATAGTTCTTCAGGCATTCTATCAGATCTAATCCCTTGAATCTAGTTGTCACTTCCATTGTATAATCATAAAGGATTTAATTTAGGTTATACCTGAATGGTCTAGTGGTTTTCCCTACTTTCTCCTATATAAGTTTGAATTTTGCAATAAGGAGTTCATGATCTGAGCCACAGTCAGCTCCCAGTCTTGTTTTTGCTGACTGTTTAGAGCTTCTCCATCTTCTACTGCAAAGAATATAATCAATCTGATTTTGGTATTGACCATCTGGTAATGTGCATGTGCATCCTCTTGTGCTGTTGGAAGAGGGCATTTGCTATGACCAGTGCGTTTTCTTGGCAAAACACTATTAGCCTTTGTCCTGCTTCATTTTGTACTCGAGGCCCAAACTTGCCTGTTACTCCAGGTATCTCTTGACTTCCTACTTTTGCATTCCAGTCCCCTATGATGAAAAGGACATCTTTTTTTTGGTGTTATTTCTAGAAGGTCTTGTAGGTCTTCACAGAACTGTTCAACTTCAGCTTCTTCAGCATTAGTGGCTGTGGCATAGACTTGGATTACTGTGATCTTCAACAGTCTGCCTTGGAAACGAACAAAGATCATTCTGTCATTTTTGAGATTGTACCCAACTACTGCATTTCGGACTCTTTTGTTGACTATGAGGGCTACTCCATTTCTTCTAAGGGATTCTCTCCCACAGTAGTAGATATAATGGTCATCTGAATTAAATTTGCCCATTCTGGTCCATTTTAGTTCACTGATTCCTAAAATGTTGATGTTCATTCTGGCCATCTCCTGACTGACCACTTCCAATTTACCTTGACTCAAGGACCTAACATTCCAGGTTCCTATGCGATATTGTTCTTTATAGCATCGGACTTTACTTCCATCACCAGTCACATCCACAACTGTGTGTTGTTTTTGCTTTGGCTCAGCCTCTTCATTCTTTCTGGAGTGATTTCTCCACTGTTCTCCAGTAGCACACTGGGCACCTACCGACCTGGGAAGTCCATCTTTCAGTGTTATATCCTTTTGCCTTTTCATACTGTTTATGGGGTTCTCAAGGTAAAAATACTGCTGGGCAGGGCCAAGCTCAGTGAATCTTTAATCCAATTTTCTGTAGATGGGTGAGGCTGTGTTCCCTCTCTCAGGCCAAATTATGGTAGAGGTAACTTCCTTCAAAAAGACTTATACCAGCATACCACAACTCCCAGGACTTATGTATTCAGCGCCCTACACCTCACGGCAGGCCGCTGTCGACCCACATCTCCACTGGAGACTCCCGGACAGTCACAGGCAAGTCTGGCTCAGTCTCTTGTGGGGTCATTGCTCCTTTCTCCTTTCTAGAACTGCTACATGCATATTACTTCGAGTATCTGCTTCACAGATGAAAAAGTTGGCCTTAAGTATATTACAAAGGTTAGCAAATAAGAGTATTAAACCTGTTTTGTATCTAGCTGCTTATCCAGTTCTATATTGAAATTTCACATGACTAATTAAAGTTTTATAAGACTACATTATTATTTTTATGTTTTTTGGACCACACAGATCTTTGGAGATCTTAGTTTCCTGACCAGGAACTGAACCCACACACCCTGGGATGGAAATGTGGAGTCTTAACCATGGGATCACCAGGAAGTCCCCATGCTATTATTTTAACAGAACTGGTTAACAGAAGTGTCTAGTTATTAGAGACTTAGCCACATGGAAAGAAATATGTACACTAGTGGATAAACAACAAAAAACTGAAATCAAATTAAATACATGAAAGAGGGGGAAAAAAAGAAAGAATGAATGGTTGCACAGCTCTCTTCTGGTAGTTTTGAGGCACTGACCTCAAAATTTTAATATACTCTTAAGAGTTTAAGTATCAGCACTCCAGTATTCTCAGCATTAGTGAATTAAGAGACAACCTCATAGAAAACAAATGAGACTAAAACCTATATTATATTTGCATTTTTCTGTAAAAAAGTGTAATCTATGTCTTTGGTTTGGCTTTATATAAAAGCTGAACACTTACTTATAAACACTGCATAATATATATATATATAGCTGCTATATTGCAGTATGTTTTTATTTAAAAAATGAGTTCTGGATAAAAGCTCTGCTATTTCAATAATATACAACTGTTCACATTGTATTAAAACAAATGATACAAAAAAAAAATCATAAAATGCAATAAATAACATACCATTCCATAGGCCTGCTGTTGGACCCAGATGATATAATCATTCCGTATGTCTATCAATTCTTGTACTTCATGTATATAAAATTTATCATACTGAATAATCTGTCCAGATTTCTCATTTACCTACAAAAAATAAAAATGTTAATTAACATTAAATTTAACCAGTACCTAAGAAAGAGCCTGAAAAGTATTTAAATAGAAAAAGGTTTTGAGATTTCTTATTTTCTCTTCCTATAAAAAATAATTTACTGAGTGCCTACCGTATGTAAAATGCTAGTTAAGTGCTATGAGAAATACAAAGATTTATAAGATGTGATATCTGTATTTAGTACATCAAAATCAAGTAAAAAATAAAACATTTATGTAACACCACATGAGATATACCATTAAATATGTATATATGTATATATATACACTATACAAACTAGAAACTGTAAAGTCTTCTGATTGAGAATGGAACTTAAATAATAGTTAAGAATAGCTAAAGCTCCAAAATCTGAATGTAAACTCCCCCTTCATCTTTGGCAAACTCTTAAACCATGAAAGCACAAGTGAGACTTGGTGGGGGATATCCCAATGGAAAGCACCAACTTTCTGAGACTACTCAGAGCAGATTTCAAGACAAGACAAGATTTCCAGAGAAAAAAAGGCCCATTTAGTAATGCTAAAAGAATTCATTCATCAAGAAGTCATGACAATCCCTGGGCTTGTGGTAGCTCAGTGGTAAAGAATTTGCCTGCCAGTGCAGGAGGCCCGGGTTTGATCCCTGACCCAGGAAGATCCCACAGGCCATGGAGCAACTAAGGCTGTGCACCACAACCGCTGATGCTGTGCACTAGAGCCTGCACGCTGCAACTACTGAAGCCCAAGCGCCTAGAGCCGATGCTTCGCAACAAGAACAGCCATCGCAACAAAACTGAAGAGTAACCCCCACCCCTACCCCATCCCCGGCTTGCTGCAACTAGAGAAAGTCCACAAGCAACAAAGACTCAGGTGAGTCAAAAATAAGTAAATAATTAATAATAAAAACTCAACTCCAGATTGACTACAGATTAGACTAGCCTGAATCCCGAAACTAACAACCACACAAGAGGTATACAAATTTACAGAAATAAATTCAGCTTTTACTATTTTACAGACATCCAAAATTTGTGAGACATATCCAAAATCAGATAAGTAAATAAAACAAAGGACACGTAAAAAAAAGTCTAAGAGAAAAAGCAATCAACAGAGCCAGACTCAGAGATGACCTAGAGGCTGGAGTACGCAGAAAGGTGCTTTGGGAAGGTATTTTGAGCTTATTGAAAATAAAAACAAAGCCGATCAAAATTTGTGGAATGCTGGTAAAGCAGAGCATAGAAGGAAACTGACAGCATTTAATGATCATGCTAAAATAAAAGGTCTAAAATCAATAGCCTAATAAGGTTCAGCTCAGGAATTCCCTGGTGGTCTAGTAGTTAGGACTCAGTGCTTTCACTGCCACAGACTGGGTTCAATCTCACCAACTGTGTGGTATTGCCACCAAAAAAAAAAAAAATTCTCAGCTTTAAGAACCTCGAAAATCAAATTAAGGACAATCAAGTAGAGGAAAAGAAAGATAAGAAATACGAAACACTATGGTTTTTAAATTTAATGTTATTAATGAAGATTTACATTTTTCAAAAGAAAAGTCCAGGCCAAGATGGCTTCACTGGTGAATTCTATCAAAAATTTAATAATACCAATCTTAAACTCAGAACACAGAGAAGAGGGATCATTTCTTAATTCATTTTATGATGCTAGGATAACCCTGATGCTAAGAAGCTGATGAGAAACAAAATTTAGCCAATCAACATCCCTAATAAACACAGACACAAAACTCTCAACAAAATATGAGCAAATTAAATCAACAATATATATAAAATAATATAAAATGTCTAAGTGGAGTTCATCCCAGGAATATAACTATTGAGTCAACTAACACAAATGAATTTCACTACATTTCAGGGAAAAAAAATAATAATAATTTGTTCATCTCAACAGATGCAGAAAAAAAGCATCTAACAAAGTTCAACATCCCTTCATAGTAACAACTCTCAGCAAACCAGGAATAGAAAGGAAGTTCTTCAAACAGATAAAGCTAACCTTAAAAACAAAACAAAAACTTTACAGCTAACATCATGCTTCTGAGTAAAACATTAAAAACTTTCTAAGATGAAGACTTAGACAAGAATTGTCCACTGCAACCATTTATATTCAACATTGTACTGGGAAGTCTTAGCCAATTAAATAAGGAAAGAAAATATCACGACTGTGTTCATAAAAAATGCAAATGAATCTAGGAGAGAACTATTAATTTACCAAGGTCACAAAGTGAAAATTCAACTGAATTTCTCCACATGAGCAACAAAACTAAATTTTTCCATACTACTAACAATCAAAACTAATTTTAATTATCATTTATAACAACATAAAAAACATTAAAAATAGAGTTGAGCAGTTATAAGAGAAACCACAAGTTCACAAAGTATAAAACATTACTATCTAAACCTCCAGAGAAAAAGTTTACAATTCTTGCCTTACAGCTTAACTCTTTCTACTACTAAAAGAGAAAATAAACCCAGCAATTACACACAAAAACTCATTGGCTTTTCCTTCTCCAATACTTTTGTATTGTTGTTGTTGTTTAATCACTAAGTTGTGTCCAACTCTTTTGTGATCCCATGGACTGTAGTCTGCCAGACTCCTCTGTCCATGGGATTTCCCAGACAAGAATACTAGAGTGGGCTGCCATTTCCTTCTCTAGGCGATCTTCCAGACCCAGTGTCTCCTGTAAATCTTTACTACTGAGCTACCTAGGAATTAACTATTACATTAGACTCTTTAAAAATTTAATGAATCTTGTTGAAAATGATCCACATCCTATTGACCTCTGATGTATTTTTATCTGAAACATTTATTTTAAAAGGTAAACTGCAGTTTCCCTCACCAGTAGCAACCAGTGTTTATAGCTTTTATATCATGCAGATATGACATACGTTTTTGATAAGACATGCTATGTTAGAATGTGTGTATATACGCCCTCAGTTGTGTCCTACTCTTTGCAACTCACTAGACTGTAGCCTGCCAGAATCCTCTGTCCATGGAATTTTCCAGGCAAAAACATTGGAGTGGGTTGCCATTTCCTACTCTAGAGGATCTTCCCAACTCAGGGATCAAACCCATGTCTCTTGTGTCTCCTGCTTTGGCGGGTGGATTCTATACCACTGAGCTGCCTGAGAAGACCATCAAGTTAGAATAAAAACTAACAATTTAGAAATCAGGTTTCATTCAGGAACAGACAAATTTCAGTCAAACTTAAGACATGGGGGGAAATGATGGTTAACAGTTAAGTTAATTCACTCACAATGATTTAATAACTAAAGACAAAATCAGTTGTTAGTCTTTTAAAAATAGAGAAATATTTAGGCACTGAATAGAAGACCGATCCAGAAGACCTGTATACAGATTTACACATAAAACCAACGGTTTTAAAAACTATAAATAAAAATACACTTGTATGGAAGGTAACACTGACGAGGTATTATTTTCTTCAGGAAGTCTTCTTTAATTCTTTTGCGTTATATGCCCTCCTATGTGTTTCCACAGCGCCCATCCTTTTGCTTAATCTACACTTACCATGCTATACCATAAACAATTATTTATTTGTATTATACAACTGGTCCACATTTACAATCTTAACAAGGGCAGAAATCACATCTTTTCCTTATAACAGCATCACTAAAGCTTATAACTGCACCAAATATGCACACAGTAGGCACTCAGTAAATGTTTGTAAAATGAATTTTAAAAATTACATGACAGAAGTTCAAAACAACCTACACATTCAATACTGCTGTCTAAAATGTAAAAAATAGAAACTATATATGTGTGATCATAACACTTCATATATTCATTACAGTTTAGTACTCTCATTTATATACCTGAGTTCAGAGGTGGTATATGGTATGTAAACATATCCCTTATTTGTTTGGGTTTAAGGGTCCCTTGAAAAAAAAATTTTTGATAATCACTGACTTAGAGGATTAGCATGATATGCAACACTTAGGCTAGTCAGACCAAGCAAGTCTTTTCTTTTGGCATATTAGTATCTCTGTAATGTACTGTGTGAAAACTCAGAAACTACTAAACAACCCAATTTCTTGCCAGCAAATTCATTTATCTGGTAACACATTCATTCCTGACAGCAGGTACCAAAATTATCTTTCTTGCGATGCCATTTGGAGCACTGGGAGTGATTTCTAATTCAAAAGCTTTCCAAAGGACATGACAATAAGGGAGGAACAAGTCATTTATATATCCTCAAAAGATCAAGAGAAAGAGAGACTAGTTCTACAGTTCTTAATCCTGTTCTAAATTTGGTTAGGAAAGAAACCCTTTTAGGAAACTTCTAATTCTTAACTATGGAGCAGAGAGAAGAAATATATACAGCTGTCAGACATAAGGTGTCTTCTTAAACACAAATCTTTGATAAGCAATTTAGGTTCCACTATAGATGAAAATAAATCATCCCTGACAATGATCTATGACAGGTTAGGACCAAGTAAAGTTTTCTCCAAAGTAAGAGGTAAAAGAAAGGTAACTGATTGTCCTAAGAACTCTAAGAGATGCCTAAGAAACTAAGATACCATTACTACCTTACTTCTGAGTTTGTAACAACTTCAAACAGGAACTCAATTTCCTCATGATCAAATAAACTGAGTTAAAAGCTGCAGTTTCCCATTCAAACGGTGGTGGTAACAAAATCTCTGCCTTATGAATGTATAGTATTTGTATATATATTCCATAATCTAAACAACGCATCAATCCTGGGAAAGCAGGCCATTATTTCAATCCTTATTTTATAGATAACTATCTGCATATGTGATAAAGAAGACTTGTTCAAAATCACATCAGTAAGAAGCAGCATAGATGGAATCAGAATTAGTCTTTTTAACAATTCAATGCTATCCACAATTATGGAAGTATAAGCCTCCAGATTTAGAGGCATAAAACGAAACCAAATCCCCTTCTGAACAAGTTATACTACCATACTGATACAGAAGTACATTAGAAACACCAGGGACTTTAGAAGTAGATTTGTATTTCAATTCTGCTACTTACTGGTTTATAACCTTTGATACTCAGATTAAGGGGCAAGATATAACTATAAAAAGTTAAATGAGGAATTCATGTAAAGTGCTCACAGGAATTAATGTACAAGGGAGGTTTTTAATCTTGGCTACCTCATGTGACTTCATCTAACTTTCTGAACTTATTTTCCTCTCCCTTTCAGCGAGCAATAATTTAGGATCCTAGTTCCAGCATGGCTCCATCAAAAAGGTCTCTGGACACAGAACCCCACAGGGTTCTCCTCAAGAGACTGAGGCTTCTGAGCTGGGCACACAAGTTACTAGCTGGAGTTCTGCCTGTAATTATGAAAGACAAAGGGTCCAATTTCCTTTCCTTTTCACTTGTGGAAAAAGATATAGCTAAGGAAAAAAAATTTTTAAGAGGTAATAAAGATAAGCAGACAAGGAAGAGGGGAAGTGAATAATTAATTACTTGGGGAAAACGTCCTGCTGACAAAGGATGGTTCACTGAAATAGTAGGAAAAGAGAGTCCAGAGAAAGGAAAGAATCTAATCACTCATTTAAATCCTAGGCAAAAGGCATACAGAAAAGTAGAGACCCATATCATGAAGACAGAAGATTTTAATAGCAGTTTACTGCAGAATCCAGTTTACCTTAAAGTGCTGCAAGAAAGTCTTGGACTGGGGAAGGCAAACATAAGAATAACCTATTTCCCCCTAAGAAAAAAAATGGCTATCATAGCCTCAGCTATAGTAAGAGAAATGACTTGTTTTTTCTAAAGAGCTTGGAAATACTAAATACAAAAGAAAAAAAGTTCAAGAAGCAGTAGAGAAAGGAACTTCATGAAATGAACCAGGAACTTCATTAATGAACCAGGAACTTCATCAAAAGAATAAAAAGGAAAAAAAATCATCCATATGGGCTCTTTCTTACAGAGAACACAGGCCTGTTTCCTTTACCCTCTATCACTAACCATAATCGCAAGCAAGAGCGGTCTGAAGACACTGAAGAAGCTGCTAAGGGGAGGAAACTGAAGGTTCACATGAGTTTTTCAGACATTCTAGAGGCTGGAAACATATGCTCCTCCCTTAGGTCATGTCTTCCAAGATAGTATCTTAATAACAAATGGCAGAACAGAGATATACCTACCAGCTGTCAGGGAGGTCTCAAAACCGTCTTTAATCAAACAGCTGAGACTCTCCTTCTTCATATAACTTTGAACTGCTGCTACAAGTGTAAAGGGTACTATTTCTTCCACTGGGAAGAAGGGCAGGAAAGACCAACAGGCAAATTAATGAATTATATATGGTTCCAATTTCAATTAGTCATCTGTTTCAAATGTTCTACTTTGATTGAAGTCATCAGTAGCCAATAGCGAAAGGAACATGAGTTTTAAATGTTCACAATCCTAAGTAGGATGAAATCTCTTTTGTATTATAACCATCTATAAATAACAAGTGTATTATTTATATAACAAATCATGTTCTTCAGAAAAAACATAAGGAGACTCTGATTCATTAGTATGCTATTGTTCTGCCCAACTATAGACAAGTTATTCATAAATGCCTAACAAAGTCAAGACCAAAGCACTAACGTATACATTCTTTCTTTTAAGGAAAATTTAGATAACTTCTCCAAATTCCTATAATATCTTTTATGCTAATCTAATTCTGTAATATAGTCATGTTAAAATAAACATCATCAATCTGTTAGTGGCAATGGGGGAAGAGTAAAATAAATGAACTACTGGACATACCCTATGTAATATTTCTAAAACCTTTAATGCAGTATGAAGAAAACTGTTGAAAATTCTTCTCTCAGAAGGGGGAATGCCGATCTTGTAGAGTTTCAAAAGATGTACCACAACCTCCTTAAAAAGTTCTACAATCTTGAGGAATAGCGGAGGTTCAAGTACTGACCACCAGTTTTCTGTTATTAAAGGGTGAACACACAAATAAAATAAAATTTAAAAAGTCACAATTTTCAAAATCATACTGATTTTTCCTAAAGCAGTGGCTCTTAACCCTTTGAAAATCTCAAGAAGATACATGTACTATGATATATTATGTAACATTTCTAGGGTTGATAGACACTACTCCACATTCAAGTTAAATAATACGGTTCTAAAAGCTCTCAAAAGCAAAAATCAAGTAAAAAAGGTCTATTGAATTTACATTCTTAGCTTTCTAAGCTGTATTAAAAACTTAACCACTATCCCTCATATTAAACCAGGTGTTTCAAAGTGCTTTGTAAATTAGACGTTTAATTTTTAAAAACACTAAAAAACTGTATTGCTCCAGTATTTACAGGTATCTCCAACTTCTACCTGTCAACTTAAAGTTGAAATGTGAAGCACCACCTGAATGCAAGGTACTCCTAAATATCAAATACAGAAACTGAATAATGTAAAGTATGCCATGTCTGTCTTTCTCCATGTTCACTATTTATAGCTATTAACTACAAACATGACAGTCTTGTGCAGGAGACAGGAAAAGGAAAACTTCTGACAACATGGGAACAATAATTGTTGAGTCCCTGCTTCACTCTTCTAACCACTCACTGGCTCATTCCCTCAGATTCCAGGATTCTACCCACTGCTTGTTACTTCCTCTGCTCACTCTCAGCCTAAAACAACTTCTACTGATTTTATTACTCTTATGTATCTCAGACTGACATATCTAACAAATACTATTAGGAAGGAAGGAAAGCACCACTACTAAATGTAGCAGGCAAACTATAATAGCCAACAGATAGAGAGGAAATCTATACAATTAGAAAAATCAAAGTGAGAAACGTTTATGCCAAAAACCCACAGGAATAAGATCAAATGAAGAGTGGACTCACATAGAGAGACATCAGAAAATTAGCAAACAAGGCAAAGGGCTAATAAATAAAGTTCAAGAGGGATTTAATATCCAGGTTTGCTCAGGTTTAACTGTCCCCTTTCCTTTACTCTTTAACAATAAGATCACTCTGGAGTGAATGAGGAAGTTTCTGTTCAGTTGCTCAGTCATGTCTGACTCTTTGCGACCCCATGGACTGCAGCCCTCCAGGCTCCTCTGTCCATGGGATTCTCCAGGCAAGAATACTGGAATGGGCTGCCATTTAGAGAAATACGAAAAACAGTTTTTATCTTTCCTGATATTGTCTCCACCGTTGTGTTTGATCAAAATTTTAATATTTAACATGCTTTGCCTCCAGCAACTCTTAACTAGCATCAGATGATTAGCAAAAAGTAATGAACTGAAAAACAGGTTTACCTTTCCCTGAGATTAATGTCAAAATAATTCAGGGTAACAAAATTTCAAACAGCAAAAAGTAAGAACTTAACGAGCATTTTCATTTAAAGAAAAAAGGTTACAAAAGAAAAAAGTATTAAAATTCTTACCAAGTACTTTCAGCGGTGCCTTTTCTAAGTTCACAAGAGCTGTACCAAAGGGAATTGCTATTGTGGTGAAATTGTTGGAATCGCTCATCAGGGGACATTCTGGCAGAGTAAGATAAAATCTCAATGCTTCAACATCAGGTAAGGAGCTAGTCAGTTTAGGAATAAGATTCTTTTCCAAGCTAGCTGCCACCTACATTTTGACAAAAAGTGAAATCTACTTCATTTAAAATGAACGCATATTCAAAAAAAACAGAGAGAAAAAGAAATTCTTATACCACAGGAAACATTAAATGGTGAAGGGAAAAGAAAAAAATAAACCATCTTATGATGAATCAATGAATGTACTCTGGCGCACAATGAAAATTAATGCATACACAATATAAGAGAATATTTTTTAATTATTTATTTTAATTGGAGGCTAATTACTTTACAATATTTTGGTGATTTTTACCATACACTGACATGAATCAGCCACGGGTGTACATGTGTCCCCCATCCTGAATCCTCCTCCCATCCCTCTGGTTGTTCCAGTGCACTGGCTTTGACAGTCCTGTTTCATGCATCAAACTTGGACTGGTCATCTATTTCACATATGGTAATAATATACATGTTTCAATGCTATTTGTAAGAGAATCTTAAAAATCTTATGTACAAATCTCAATTTAAACTCT
Source organism: Odocoileus virginianus (assembly GCF_023699985.2). Classification (NCBI taxonomy): domain Eukaryota; kingdom Metazoa; phylum Chordata; class Mammalia; order Artiodactyla; family Cervidae; genus Odocoileus; species Odocoileus virginianus. Next base: position 58,252,777 of record NC_069680.1, read on the forward strand.
CTGCATCTACAGCTATGTAGACTTAATCAACATGGTAATGTTAAGTAATTAAGGGTCTGCTCTGAACATCTGGAAAGATTTACAGATGTCTGACAGCTAAATTACAAACAGTTAAAAATAATACCTGATTTAAATTCTTACATTAGTTTATACAAAGACATCATAATAAAGTATATGAAACTGTAAAGTTAATCAGGCAACAAAGCTTTAGGATAACATGGAATAAAAAACTCAACAGGGAACATAATACAAATACAAAATACTTTAAAAACAAACCTGTTGAGATATCTGAGGATGATCAGGTTGTATAAGTTTGTGGAATAAAAGTCTAGCAGCATTCATATCAACACCTGAAAATCTAGCGCCCGTTCTATAGTGATCATCATTGCTATTGTTAAAAAAAGAGAGAGAAAAAAATGATAAAATAAGCTTTAAATTCATTTCATTTGTTTAATGACATTATTATTTAATATAATAAATTCAAAAAATTCAGTATAACAAAGAATTGTCACTTACCTAACAGCTAAAAAACTTCCATTCAGACAACCAGATGAAGAAAATGTTCCATCAATTTCACTAAAAAGAAATTTAAAAATCTCCAAATCACAAAATGAGAAATCTATTTACCTTCATTTTTTAATAAAAATTAAAGTTAAACTAATATTTAATGCTACAGAGCATTCCTCCAATCAACATTCAGAATAAATCAGAATTCTATAGATTACTATAGATTAAGTAAATCTTGATAGAAGTATTACTGTTCACCCTAGACTCTCTTGAACATTACCATCATCCTCAGATTCACCAAATAAATCTGATATTCCTAAAATAAATTTTTTTTTATAAATAAATGCACATTTAAGTTTCTTAATTCCACACAGTGGTAAATCTAATCTAGAAAGTTATTTTTCTGAAGACTACTCTTCAGGCTGTTAAGAAAAATTTTAGTTTGGGAACATAATCTAGAACTAAAAAACAGCTGATCAGCTACAATCCCTCATCCCAAATACCTACACCACCTTCAACAACAAAAATTTAAAGTACTAAACAAGTCCATCTGCAAGCAAAATATTCAAGAAGGAAGCAATATTCAACTCTTCCAGGAATACAGATGTTAAAACAAAAAGACCAGTATAAAGCCAGAAAGAACTTTTTTGAAAATCCAATCTCTAAAGCAGCTATATTTAATATTTTAAGAATGGCATATTCTTATATATTTTTATATATTTAAAGTATATAACAATTTTAAATGAGATCTCCTAAAATATCCATTATAGAAATTCCAGACATTCAAACTTCTGTATATAAACCATTCAGTAAATGATACTTAATGAAATATTTATTTAAATAAAACTTCTAAGTACAGGTTCCTCTACCATAGAGTCGAGAGATTTTGTCTTTGCGTAGATAAAACATTTTTCTTACTTGGCTATCTCTACAGGAAATCTTCCAGAGGGGTAGCTGAGCCATTTTTGAATTAGAGCTTCATTCACAGTCCAGATCTGCTTTGAAGGATCAGGATATCTAAAGTCATCTGGTGGCCCACAGTTCTAAAGTTTAAAATTAGTAGATGAGTTTGAGGGAAGAGGATTATATACAAAGCATTCTGCATCTGGAAGTTAATCTCTACTACACACCTGAAAACAAAACTTGAAAAAAAACTGGAACAAAATCTTGTCAAATAGATCCGAAAATATTTGTAGACTTGAGGGAAAAAATTAAGGCCATTACTTTGTAACATATAAAGAATATTAATATGAAATTATCTGAGCTTATTAATTATTCATATGATTTCTATTACCTGGGGATTAGAATAATGTGAAAAGCTTTGATCTCCACCCGAGAAAATTCTTTTCACGCAGAAATATTCTTCAGAATCTGTAATAAAAATAAAATATTAAAAAATTCAAGATTTATAGATATATTTTTAGAGCATCAAATATGCTACTGGACTTTCTCTTAATCTCTAACTTAATGAGACCTCCCAATCATGGGCTCAATGACGCAAAATGACTGAGAATGTTGACCGACCAAGTTAATGGAACATTAAATGATCCCACAAGCACATCCAGCATTTGCTAAGCTTTTTGGTTGGTCTTTTTTTTCCTGATCCTAAGTTTTGTTTTGATTTGTTTTCCCAACTGGAGGATAAATTGCTTCACAATGTTGTATTGGATTCTGTTGTACAGTCTTCTTTTTGATGTGCATATCAAACAATGGCATTTTTTAATCTAGATCTTTATTATCTCAATATATTTTAAACTGATGACGGTGTAAAAACTGAATCAAAGGTATAAAAGATAGCTCGGAAGAAAATAAAAAGTAAGAATATTCATTTTGGGGAATTCCCTGGTGTGGTCAGGACTCAGCATTCTCATTGCTGTGACCCAGAGTTCAATCCCGGGTTGGGTAACTAAGATCCTGCAAGTGTGTGGGACGTGGCCAAAGAAAAAAAGGAACAATCATTTTAAAAAGAATGACAACAAGAAACAAGTATCAGTGTATGTTAAATCTTCTTGGGTAATGCAAAATTCTTTTCTCTCTCAGCAAAGCTATATATACAAAAGTAAAGTGACACACACAGCTCTTTATTAGAAATTATTTATCAATAACATCCAAATCAGGTCCAAAAATATAAATATTAATAAATTTAGTAGAAATAGAAGAAGAAACAATAAAGTCCCTTTTCAAAAAGACATTCAAAGCCTCTTCCTCTTTCTCCTCTTCTTTATCTCAAAATGGAAAGACTATATTAACAAGCGTATCACTAGACTAGTATTTATAAGTATCAAATACCAAAACACTATAGCGCTACAATGTAACTTAAGGCTTTGTTGCTGTTGTTGTTTAGTCTGTAAGTCATGTCCAACTCTTATGCAACCCCATGGACGGTAGACCACCAAGCTCCTCTTTCCATAGCATTTCCCAGACAAGAATGCTGGAGTGGGTTGCCATTTCCTCCTCCAGGGGAATCTCCTTAACCCAGGGATAGAAACCACGTTTTCTGGTCTCCTACACTGGCAGGTGGGTTCTTTACCATTGAACCACCAGGGAAGCCCAGCTTAAGTCTAGTTATTTCCAAACATAATCCACTTCTGTGTTCCTACTCCTGACCCTCCACTCTTCAGCTGACTAGACTAATTCTTCACCTGTATTATTTGTGACCATCACTGCTACAGAATTATGAAATTCTTAAGGAAGGGATCACATCTTAATTTCCTTGGATCATTCCCTACTATTAAGCATAATGTTTTATTTGTAAAAGCACCGAGTAAATGTTTTATAATATAAAAATTACCTAGCTTAGAAAATACCAATAGTAAGAGCTTCAGAGATCGTAACATTAATGACCAAATTTTCCACAACAAGAATGTTCTAAGGTCAAACATTTTAAAGAACAGATTGAAAGGGTAAATTTAAAATATTAAATAAACCAATAATTCAACTTAAAATCTTTTCTCTACATCATCTTCACAAGTCCACATGAAGTCATGCACTTTCTTCAAAAGACTGAGCAAATGTTATTCATTTGCTTCTAAAAGGTGATTCTGCCCTCTTTAAATAATCGTCAAGTAAATGGATAGACTAGAGTACATGAATAGGTTTCTGGAGGCTGTGAATAAGTCACCAAAAATTATTTTCCTTAATTTTCTTTTAATTACAACTCTAAAAACGTCTGTGGAACCTAGTCATTTGTCCTACGCAGCTTCCTGCAGATTGGATTTTGGTGATTATATCCTTGAGGATTCTCCTAACATTTTCCTCAGCCTTCTGTATATTTCTATAAATTAGTAGTTGGATCTAGAGAGGATTTCATTAGATTAATTACTCAATTATTTTGACGAAACTATTACATGGTAGTGGAAAGGGCTATTCTTCATCAGGAAGCACATAATATATGGTTTTGTTCCTTTTTGTGATGTTAGTAACCACTGACACCCACAGACCATTAATTCATTGTGGGCTGAAAAATGATACACTAATATTACTTCCTCATCTTATGGTTGGACCATTAGCATCCCCTTATCCACCACATTGCCCTGTAATAGGAAAAATTAATGCTTGTTCTTTTCCACTTATTTACTATTGCTTGGCTTTTTGAATTTGCATTTCTCTTTGATGATAATTTTTACATGTTTCTTAGTAACCTGGATTTCCTCACTGGGAATTTCCATTAACTACCTTTATCTATTACACATCTAAATGTTTGTCCTATTTACTAGGTATTTTACTATTTTTCACACCAATATATATGAGTACTTTGGCTACTATCTCAGGTTATATCTGTTACATTTTTCCTAAATAATTATTTAATTTCAACTCAGATTTTCTTCCATTAAATCAAATGTATTTGTTTCATTCTTTATGATGTGTTTCATTGCCATAATGCTAAGAAATGTGTTTCCCATCCTCAAATTACAGAATTGTCTTAAGAACTTTTTAATATTTAACTTTAATCCATCTATAATTTCCTTTAGAATATGTTGTTAGTTTAGGATCTAAACTGACATTTTCCTACCAATTCTCATGTGTTGAGTAATTCTTTCCCCTTCTCCACATATTTATTAGTGACGTCCTGTTTTAAAGTTATGAAGAGACAATATACCTCTTTTACCTATAACACACAACCCTCAACAACTTTGGCACTCCTCTCCACCCCAAAAGTGTTCTCAAAGTCCTTCTCATAACTTCCACTTCATAAGGTCCTTCCTATAACTCCAAGAGAAGCTGCCAATCAACTGCAGTTTGAATCTGAAACAAAACCTATATACAACGCCAATACATGGATCCTCCTCTCCCTCCCCAGGATCTCCCTTAAACTATAATAATCTAAATGTCTGTTTTACCAATAATCAGATTTAACTGTTACAGTTTTATGATATACATTGTCACATCTAGGCGGGCTAGTTCACCTTCTCCTCATTCTCTACAAAATACATTGTCAGGAAAAACTGAGAAGACTTTGAAATAGGCTCTCCTGAACTCCCTTCCCCATTTACCGAGTCTTGTTTAGGGCACCCTTCAGAAACATAGTTACCTAAAAGGTGTCTCTGAGCTACTCACAATTCTGTAAAGCATACTATTTAGGAGCAATACTGACAGAGATACAACTATGTACGTGCCTTTGATTTACAAGGAAAAGTAGTTTTTGATGATCTCTCAATCCCTTTGCACACTTAGGACTTATTCAGAATCCCAAAGGGCTTAAAAGCACTAATATATACCATATCAGAATGGAAAATTAAGAGATTTAAAAAATACTCATTGATTTATTTGAAAATGAACAAGAACAAAAGCACTGCATATTAACACAGACAACATTTTAGTACTAATATGAAAGTCATTGGACCCTCTGAGACAATACGACTGCCCTTGAAAAACTATCAGCTTGTCCACAACATGGAAGAGCATAACTGAAGACACAGCATGCTAAGTGAATTTTATCTGCCTCGGTTTATACGTGACTATGAAAAAGGTTTTCAATATGTTAAAATCTTAGCAAAGTCCACTTCAATTTTAAGGGTGTGTTCCCGTACCTTCACCTATATGTTGTTCTTTACTTTTGTGTAATCTGCCAAAGAGCAAAAATTCTGCATCTTACTAGAATAACTTTCTATACTACATGTCAATTTTATTGTCTTTCATTATTTAAGGGGAAAAAAAGAACCAAGACTCCTCACTTATGAATAAGCTAAAGTTCTTTTCAATCACATTACCATTTACATTTATTTTGAAATGTTTTAATTTCACTTCAGTAAAATAGGTAACCAGGTATTATTTCTCAAGCATCAAAGGTTACATCTTTTAACAAAGTGTTCCAACCTTCTTTCACAACTTTTCTGATTTCTGTCTTCCTGTTATGGGCTGAACAGTTTCCCCTGCTCAAATTCTTATGTTGAAGCCATAAGCCCCAGTACCTCAGAATATGGCTGCATTTGGAGACAGGGCCTTCAGAAAGGTGATTAAGGAAAAATGAGACTGTTAGGATGGTGTCCTAATCCAACATTCCTGCTGCCTTTACAAGAACAAGAAGAGACACGAGCAAAATACATACACACAAACACACAATCATACAGTAAGAAGGTAGCCGTTTGCAAGCTGTCTTTATAAGAAGAAGAAACAACAGCAGCTCACACGCACACACAGTCACAGAGTAAGAAGGCAGCTGCTCACAAGCTATCCTTATAAGAACAGGAAGAGACACCAGCAACTCACACACATGGTCTTACAGTAAGAAGGCAGCCGTTTGCAAGCCAAGGAGGGAGGCTTCAGAAGAAACCACACCTGCTGACAGGGTAATCCTAGACATCTAGCTTCCAAAACTGTAAGAAAATCAAGTTCTGCTGTTTAAGCCACCCAATCTGTGGTATTTTGGCAGTCTTAGCAAACTAACACACTTCACCAAATCACATCCTAAACACAGAAAAATAGAACTTCCAGATACTTTACATTTGTTAGTGAAAATTCCTTTGAGATATCCCAGAGAGGCTATGGAGAATCACAAAGATCTGCCATTTCAACATATAAGAAGAGATGCTAGAAATAATTAGGCTGATTTGATGTGTTACTATTGTTAAAGAATTGCATGGGAAGAGTTGTCAAATCAGAAGGTACTCAACCTTCCATAGGTTAAATTTCTTTGGTAAATGTAAATATAAAATTTTCACTTCTCTCAGTTCAATTCAGCCATTTAGTCGTGTCTGACTCTTTGCAACCCCACGAATCGCAGCACACCAGGCCTCCCTGTCTATCACAAACTCCTGGAGTTTACTCAAACTCATGCCCATCGAGTTGGTGATGCCATCCAGCCATCTCATCCTCTGTCGTCCCTTTCTCCTCCTGCCCCCAATCCCTCCCAGCATCAGGGTCTTTTCCAACGAGTCCATGAGGTGGCCAAAATATTGGAGTTTCAGCTTCAGCATCAGTCCTTCCAATGAACCCCCAGGACTAATCTCCTTTAGGATGGACTGGTTGGATCTCCTTGCAGTCCAAGGGACTCTCAAGAGTCTTCTCCAACACCACAGTTCAAAAGCATCAATTTTTCGGCGCTCAGCTTTCTTCACAGTCCAACTCTCAACATCCTTACATGACCACTGGAAAAACCATAGCCTTGACTAGGCGAATCTTTGTTGGCAAAGTAATGTCTCTGCTTTTTAATATGCTATCTAGGTTGGTCATAACTTTCCTTCCAAGGAGTAAGCATCTTTTAATTTCATGGCTGCAGTCACCATCTGCAGTGATTTTGGAGCCCCCCAAAATAAAGTCTGACACTGTTTCCACTGTCTCCCCATCTATTTCCCATGAGGTGATGGGACCAGATGCCATGATCTTAGTTTTCTGAATGTTGAGCTTTAAGCCAACTTTTTCACTCTCCTCTTTCACTTTGACCAAGAGGCTTTTAGCTCCTCTTCACTTTCTGCCATAAGGGTGGTGTCATCTGCATATCTGAGGTGATTGATATTTCTCCCAGCAATCTTCATTCCAGTTTGTGCTTCTTCCAGCCCAGTGTTTCTCATGATGTACTCTCTCCATATAAGTTAAATAAGCAGGGTGACAATATACAGCCTTGATGTACTCCTTTTCCCATTTGGAACCAGTCTGTTGTTCTACGTCCAGTTCTAACTGTTGCACACAGGTTTCTCAAGAGGCAGGTCAGGTGGTCTGGTATGCCCATCTCTTGAAGAATTTTCCACAGTTTATTGTGATCCACACAGTCAAAGGCTTTGGTATAGTCAATAAAGCAGAAATAGATGTTTTTCTGGACCTCTCTTGCTTTTTTAATGATCCAGTGGACATTGGCAATTGATCTCTGACTCCTCTGCCTTCCAGCTCAAACAACTGGAAGTTCATGGTTCATATATTGCTGAAGCCTGGCTTGCAGAATTTTCAGCATTACTTTGCTAGCGTGTGAGACGAGTGCAATTGTGCAGTAGTTTGAGCATTCTTTGGGACTGGAATGAAAACTGACCTTTTCCAGTCCTGTGGCCACTGCTGAGTTTCCCAAATTTGCTGGCATATTGAGTGCAGCACTTTCACAGCATCATCTTTCAGGATTTGAAATAGCTCAACTGGAATTCCATCACCTCCACTAGCTTTGTTCGTAGTGATGCTTTCTAAGGCCCACCTGACTTCACATTCCAGGATGTCTGGCTCTAGGTGAGTGATCACACCTTTGTGATTATCTGGGTCGTGAAGATCTTTTCTGTACAGTTCCTCTGTGTATTCTTGCCACCTATTCTTAATATCTTCTGCTTCTGTTAGGTCCATACCATTTCTGTCCTTTATCCAACCCATCTTTGCATGAAATCTTCCCCTGCTATCTCTAATTTTTTGAAGAGATCTCTAGTCACTTCTCTAAATTAATAAAAAATATTTCAAAATGCAATTATTATAAATTTTTCTAATTTACATGGTAAATATAAAAATTTCATAAATTAATAAATTTCAAAAAGTGTTTGTTTTATGAGAAGTCCATGGAGATTCAGTTATGTCGTTGCTTTGGGGAAACATTACTCAAAACTCATGAATAGTTCTGTCAAGTTTTCCTGTATTTATGAAAGTGCCAGTGGTAAGTGGTATCAGTTCTAATTTCCGTTATTACTGAACTTTCATTTTTATTTACATCTATCATCTTCTAGGCCAGTGATTTTCAAGTGGGGTTCTACAAAAATATAGATATCTAATGACCCCTGATTGCTGACTCTCTTTACTTGATCCTCTTGGCGTTATTTCTGGTATTAGGTCTCAGGATTATCATGCTGTAACTCAAAGCTTTCTTCATCTATAAAAAGTAATATTCATTCATCTTTATAAATCAGATATAAGAATCACTGACTTCTTTGTAAACAGGCTTAATCATCATCATTAGAAACATTCTTGTTTAAAAACCTTTTTGGAATACAGGCATAACTCACTTTACTGTGTTTTACGGATACTGTGACATTTACAAATTAATGATGATTTTTATTATCAGACAATGGTAAGCATTTTTTAATAATAAAATATTTTGAATTAAGATACATATATTTTTTAAAGAAATAATGCTACAGTACATTTAACAGACTACAGAATAATGTAAACATAACATTTATAGGTACCAAGAAATGAAAATATTTATCTGACTCACTTAATAGAGGTGTTCTGGAATCAAATGGCAGTATCTCCAAAAGACGCCTGTAATGTGCTCTGTATGTCACAGATACAATAGATATAAATTTCCCTGTTAAATTTACTCTTATTATGGACCCTCATCATATCCTTCCACTTGACAATTGCCAGTAATAAAAAAGCCACAGTTATTCTAAGCGACTATTCAGTAGATTTACTGAATAGTTTTTGTTTTACTCTTACGCTTGTCTGAAAGCTTTTCTATAAGCTACAGGCCAGAGTTTGTACTACCGACAAATAAGGATAGTCTCATAGTCCTGGGAAAATGACTGTAGCTCGTATTTTAAATCATTTATATGTCAAGTAGACACTTGGGTACAGGTTTCTGAGGAGCCATGGCTTAGAGAACTTTCAGAAGACACCAGTGGACTACAGTAGGATTTCTCATATACTCTTTTTAAGTTGATAAGCCATTTTACAAACCTAACAATCCAAGATCTATAATGTTTAACTTAGTTTTAATTTCACAGGGGAGCTTGTATTCCAATCTGGTAATCCCATTTCTGTGGCTATCACTTAATGATTCCCCTTCATTGCCTGGTTCTGGTGGACAGCTGGGTTTGTATCCTGGATCCCATGGGATTTTAACAACCAGAGAAACAGTTCTTGGCTGGCTACCACCCCTAGTGCCCAGCATAAACAGCAAGTGGAAACATACCCCAGTTTTCTGTGAAAAGGCCTACAAGCTTGTCCTGGAGCTTTAGCAACCTACTGAGGTGATCTCTGGGAACAGAAGCTGGTGGATGCTATCTCTGCACTCTCCCTCTATCTTAAGTTGCTAGATTCTCCTGCAAAGGACCCTGTACCTTTAACTGGGCCCTGATTTCCACAGCTGCTGCCCAAGAAACATCTCTAGGTTGCCTGGTACTGCCAGCCACTGTGACTTTCCCTTGTGGTCCCACAGGATGATATATATTTACTTTCTTAAAAGCTGTTGCCTGAGAGTCTGGCATCCAATCAGCCTCAATCTAGGTGCTTGTTGAAACTCTCCCCTTTGGGAAACTGACAGGTCTCGGCATATCCTCAACTAACTGGGAGGGAGTCACTGAAAATAAGACAGACTTCCCGGACATTAACAAAGGTTTGAGAGACAACCAAGAGTGAGGGCAGGGTTGAACTATATTACAACACTACAATAATCAAAACAGTATGGTAACGGCATTAAAAATAAGACACGGGTCACTGGAACAGAATAGACAGCCCAGAAATAAGCCAAAGCACATATGAGCAGTTTATTTAAGATAAAGGAGCCAAGAATACACAATGGGGCATGCTAAGTCACTTCGGTCATGCCTGACTCTTCTGAGACCCCATGGGTGCATGTCAGGTTCCTCTGACCATGAATTCTCCAGTCAAGAATACTGGAGTGGTTGCCAGGCCCTCCTCCAGGGGATCTTCCCTACCCAGGGATCAAACCCACATTTCTTTATGTCTACTGCATTGCCAGGTGGGTTCTTTACTGCTAGTGCCACCTGGGAAGCCCCACACAATGGACGACAGCCTTTTCAACGAACAGTGCTGGAAAAATCGGACAGCCACATGCAAAAGAATGAAACTGAACCACTATCTTATACCACACACAAAAACTAACTCAAAATACTAAAGATTTGAATGTATGACCTAAACCATAAAACTCTTAGAAGAAAACACAAGCAGCAAGCTCCTTGACATCAGTCTTGAGGATGACTGAATTTGACCAAAAAGTAAAGGTATCAAAAGCAAAAAATAAGCAATAGGACTGCACACCAAACTAAAAAAATTCTACAGAGCAAAGGAAATCATCATCATGGATTAAAGACCAAAACGTTAAGATCAGAAACCACAAAACTCCTAGAAGAAAACAGGTGGATCACTCTTTGACATAAATCGTAGCAACATTTTTTGGATCTGTCTCCTAAGGCAAGGGAACAAAAGTGAAAATAAACAGGACTTAATTAGACTTAAAAGCTTTTGCACAGCAAGGGAAACCACTGACATAACAAAGAGACCTATTAGATGGCAGGAACATTTGCAAATGATATGGCCAATAAGGAGTTAATAGCCAAAATACATAAACAGTTCCTATTATTCAACATTAAGAAAACAAACAGCCTGGTTAAAAAAAAAAATTGGCAGAAGACCTGAACCAACATTCTTCCAAAGAAGACATACAGAAGGTCAATAGGAAAATGAAAAGATACTCATTAATCATCAGTGAAACACAAAACACACCAAAATATCAACCTGTTAGATTGGCTATTATCCAAAAGACAAGAAACAACAAATGTTAGTGAAGATGTGTAGAAAAGGAAAGCCTCATATACTGCTAGTGGGAATGTTAATTGGTAGAGCCACTATGGAAACAGTATGGAAGTTCTTCAAGAAATTAAAAATAGAACTACCATATGATCCAGAAATTCTACTTCTGGGTAAAACAAAAACACCAATTTGAAAAGATGTATGTACCACCGTGTTCATTTTACAATAGCCAAAATATGGAAACAATCTAAGTTTCCAGTGATGGATGAATGGATAAAGAAAATACGAGATGTGTGTATACATACACACACAAATAATATATACACAGCCATATACATGCAATAGAATACTAGCCATAAAAAAGGAAATATTGCCATTTGTGACAACACAAATTCCCAAGGGTATTATGCTAAGTGAAATAAGTCAGAAAAATAAACACTATACAATCCTACTTACACATGGCATCTAAAAAGCAAACCACCACCAACTGAAAACAAGTTCATGGATACAGAGAACAGATTAGTGGTTGTATATATTGCAAATGATCACCACAGTAAGTCCAGTTAACATCTGTCACCAGTTACAAAACTGTTATGAAACTGTTAAGATTTATTCTCTTAGAAAGTTTCAAATATGACTGGAAATTTGTATCTTTTCAGCCCCTTTATCCATTGTGTCTGCCCCTACCCCCAGCCACCCCTGGCTGGGGCTCAAAAGGTACAAATTTCCAGTCATATTTTAAACTTGGTAAGAGATTAAATCTTAGTTTCATGACAAGAAAAAAAAAATTGTAACTATGGTGACAGATGTTTAACTTAACTTACTGTGGTGATCATCTGTTATACCTGAAACAAAATATAGTCTGTCAATTAAAAAATTTTATCTGATTCTTGCTGATCCCCAGAATTCAGTGAGTATTCAAACATACTAGGTTTCCCTTCTTTCGATAGTAATGCTGCTGTCTGCATAGGTTCAGTAAAAGTATGTTCCCCTTTTCACTAGTTCGTACTTCTTTCATAAAGGGTTGAACAATCAATTATATAACCAAGGGCTTACGTGAAATGTCATATTTGAGAATGATAGCTATTGAATTAGATACGACAAGTCATTTTAAGGAATAAAGTTGGCTGTACTTATGGAGCCAATGCTTATGATGCTTCGGGCCCAGTAAAAGATTACTTTGTCAGGTCTGGGACATTGTCATGGGAAGAACTGTGTTCCCCCCAAATTCTTGTTTGAAGTCCTAATTCCCAGAGGCTTCAGAAAGTCACCTTATTCAGAAATAGGGTCACTGCAAATATAATTACTTAAGCTGAAGTCATAATCGAGTAGGGTGGTCCACTAATACAAAACGACTGGTGTCCTTATAAAACGGCAAAATTTGGACACACATAAGCACACAGAGAGAATGAAGGCAGAGACTACTAGCCAAGGAATACCAAAGACGGCCAGCAAACCACCAAAAGCTAAGAGACACACGGAACTCTTACAGCCCTCAGAAGGAAGCAACACTGCCAACACCTTGATCTTGAACTTCAAGGCGAGAGGACTGTGAATCAATAAATTCGTACTGCTCAAGCAACCAAGCTTGTGATATCTTATTATAGCCGCCCTAGCATACACATCTATTTCTGCTTTATTGACTATGCCAAAGCCTTTGACTGTGTGGATCACAATAAACTGTGGAAAATTCTTCAAGAGATGGGCATACCAGACCACCTGACCTGCCTCTTCAGAAATCTGTGTACAGGTCAGGAAGCAATAGTTAGAACTGGACATGGAACAACAGACTGGTTCCAAATGGGAAAAGGAGTACGTCAAGGCTGTATATTGTCACCCTGCTTATTTAACTTATATGCAGAGTACATCATGAGAAACGCTGGGCTGGAAGAAGCACAAGCTGGAATGAAGACTGCTGGGAGAAATATCAATCACCTCAGATATGCAGATGACACCACCCTTATGGCAGAAAGTGAAGAGGAGCTAAAAGCCTCTTGGTCAAAGTGAAAGAAGAGAGTGAAAAAGTTGGCTTAAAGCTCAACATTCAGAAAACTAAGATCATGGCATCTGGTCCCATCACCTCATGGGAAATAGATGGGGAGACAGTGGAAACAGTGTCAGACTTTATTTTGTGGGGCTCCAAAATCACTGCAGATGGTGACTGCAGCCATGAAATTAAAAGATGCTTACTCCTTGGAAGGAAAGTTATGACCAACCTAGATAGCATATTAAAAAGCAGAGACATTACTTTGCCAACAAAGATTCGCCTAGTCAAGGCTATGGTTTTTCCAGTGGTCATGTAAGGATGTTGAGAGTTGGACTGTGAAGAAAGCTGAGCGCCGAAAAATTGATGCTTTTGAACTGTGGTGTTGGAGAGGACTCTTGAGAGTCCCTTGGACTGCAAGGAGATCCAACCAGTCCATCCTAAAGGAGATTAGTCCTGGGGGTTCATTGGAAGGACTGATGCTGAAGCTGAAACTCCAATATTTTGGCCACCTCATGGACTCGTTGGAAAAGACCCTGATGCTGGGAGGGATTGGGGGCAGGAGGAGAAAGGGGACCACAGAGGATGAGATGGCTGGATGGCATCACCAACTCGATGGGCATGAGTTTGAGTAAACTCCAGGAGTTTGTGATGGACAGGGAGGCCTGGCGTGCTGCGATTCGTGGGGTCGCAAAGAGTCGGACACAACTGAGCAACTGACCTGAGCATACAGATTCTAAAGAAAGGTTTACCCTTTGCCCAGTTCCAAGGATAGAGTCTCAAAGTCTTGGGAATATCCTATTAAGTGTGTCTTTGTTTATTTGTGGCCTTGAGACCATATCAGATAGTTTATGCTAAAAATGTGATTTATGGTAGGGGCCACAGACTCCTAGAGCAGCTGAGTAAATAAAATTCACATTTAACTAATTTCTATCCTACACAGCTTTAGTACAGTACAAAGTAATTATAAGCCATAAAATTGTGGTAGAATACACATAGTAGAAAATTTGACTGTTTTAACCATTTTAAAGTGTTAATTTCTGGCATTAAGTAGATTCACAGTGTTATGCAACTACTATCATTGTTCATCTCCAGAATATTTTATTATCCCAAACAGAAACTTTGTACCCATTAAAGAAGTCCTCATTCTCCCCTCTCTCAAGCACCTGGTAACCACTGTTCTCTCGTTCTCTATAAATTTGTTCTAGGTACCTCATGTAAGAGGGATCATATAATATTTGTCCTTTTGTGACTGGATTCTTTCACTTAGCATAATAATGTTTTAAAGGTTCTTCCATACTGTGGCACGTACCAATATCTTATTCCTCTATATGACTAATACTCAATTACATGCATATTCCATATTTATCTATCTATTCATCTGTTGATAGACAAATGAATTGTTTATACATTTTGGCTACTGTGCGTAAACAGTTTTTTAATGAGACTAAATAGGAGCAATAATGACTACCTTTAGAATTCTATTTCCTTTCCCACTTTAATACAAATAATCTCAAAGTATGCAGTTTTAAAGGCAACAAAATGCACCTATAGGTGACTAAACTTTATGAACAGAAATACATGATTCCTTGCAATAGCCATGCTGCTTTAAATGACAAAAATCTCTTTTTTAGGTTATTAATGGTGCCTTGTGGAAGAAACTGATATGATGAAATAACAACATGTTCCTACGGACATAAGAAAAAGAACGATACTATTAAAATAAATGCAAGTTCCAAACCTAAGAATGACTGGAAGAAAGTAAAGCCATATTCTAACACAAAATCAAACATTAAGAAGAAAAAAACAGTATCATATTCTGATCTTTGTTAAATAAGTATATAACTGAGATAGCCTTTCAGCTACAAAAAAAAAAATCTTCAAAGGTAATTCATATTAAAAAGTTATGGATCTTTTCAAATGTTGATCTTCATAGCAGGTTCATCACTAAATAGTCTCAAGTCCCACAGCTCAGAGAAAAATCCCAAAGAAAATCAAATACAGATAACATAAATAAAAAAAATTTCTGAGGTATAGTTCAGGATGGTAAAGAAAATATTTTATAAAGTACATTTTGGTTGCAGCATGTCAAAGAAGTGAATGAGAAAACAGCATTTGAGTACTTCAAATTTTTTAGTAGTAAATTAATATCAATGAAGAGATAACCAGATCTATTGAAAGAGTAACAGAAAATAAATTATACATTTGGCTAAAACAGTGGGATATAAAAGCAAATTTTAAAGTTTAATATTTTCAATAAATAATATATACATATGTTCAAATTTCAGAGAAGCAGACAAGGTTATATATACTAAAGCCTCATATATACCCAAGACTGTTATAGTAATTGTTAAAGTCTCGCATATACCCAAAAGAACTGAAAGAAGGATCTTACAGAGATATTTATACCCCCATGTTTATAGCACTATTCACAGCTGTTGAAAGGTAGAAACAATCCAAATATCCATCAGCAATTAGTAGATAAAATATAGTCTACACACACATGCTGTTAATAGCTTTACTATTAACATTCATTCTGTAACATGGATGAACTTTAAGGACATTAACGCTAAGTTGATAAAATAAGCCAATCACAAAAAGGCAAATACTACATGATTCCACTTATGAGGGGAAACTGAAAGTTAGTTGCTCAGTCGTGTCCAACTCTTTGTGACCCCATGGACTATAGCCCACCAGACTCCTCTTGTCCATGGGATTCTCCAGGCAAGAATACTGGAGTGGGTTGCCACTCCTTTCTCCAGGGGATCCTCCCAACCCAGGAATCAAACCAGGTCTCCTGCACTGTAGGCAGATTCTGAACCATGTGAGCTACCTAAGAAGCCTTATGAGGTAGAATCAAGTCAAATTCTGAGAGACAGAATGCAGAATGACTGCCAGCTAGTGGGAAGAGTGAATGGAGAATTGTTTAATGAACAAGGAGTTTTAGTTTTGCAAGATGCAACAAGCTCTGGAGGTAGCTGCACAACGGTGTAAACGTACTTAACACTACTGAACTGAGCACTTTAAAAATGGGTAAGTTCATAAACTTTGTTAAGTGTATTTTACTGTAATTAAAAATAAAAAACCAAAAATATTTCCCTCCCACTGGTCTCTAACCACCATTTGGTTTCCACCCTCTGAAACCACTTTCATTATTTTATTTATCCTGTGCTTCCTTATGCATATACAAGCAAATATAAATAAACTAAATCACAGCATATAGTATTCTGTATCTTACTATTTTCCCTAAACAATGCATCTTGGAATTCTTTCATTTCAAATTGTAGAAAAGTTCATCTCTTAAGAGCAACATTTAAACAACAGTTTTAGCATGTGCTGCCAAGTTTTAAAAGAACTTACCAAAATCTGGTGGACACTGCCCATTATAAGGAAACCAATTTCCTTTCACAGTGAATGGACTTTTCCTGTTGCTTGTTGAACCAGTTCCTAGCTGTCCATTACCACCAAGTCCAAAAGAATAAATTCGTCCTGATGAAGGAACAAAAGCAGAAGTGTGCTGCCTAGAGTAAAATGACAGAAAACCTCAGACTTAATGTTACCTTTCATGTAAATATAAAAATAGTTTACATTTAGAAAAGCACAGTGAACATTACTGGTATAATTTTTCTCTTCAAAAGTAAATTAATAAATTAGAGTTTTCAAGTTTTCTGTACAAAATTTTATTAAGAGCCTTATTCTATACTGAATGAATTCTGTATCACACAGGTAGACTGCTTAAGTATGGTCCAGAAAATTCCCACAAATGTCCAAATTTAAAAAGGCCCTGCTCTATACTGATATCTCTTACACTATATGATTCAGCACTAGAGGCAGCATCTAACTGCTGTCCAAGGAAATCACCCAATCACCTTTTCGATCAGGTTCTAGCTTAAAGCTGTAGTCTGTAAGGGCCTACACCATGTGGGTATCACTCAAAAGCTTTAGGGTAAGAACCAGGCAGAAGACTGGTATATATAAACATGTATGGTAAGACAATGTTTCCTTTCTTCAAAAGGAACTGATTCTTATGTATACACACTCAGATTTCTCTAAAGGTACCAGAGTTGAAGCAAACAAATTACAAACCTAAGAAACTACAAAACTGAAGCTAGCGAAAACCCACTAATCCTGAATCTGTCCAACTCCCTCTGATGCTTCATCACTATATATTTAGGAATGGGCTAAAGGGGATCATCCAGCTCAGGTGTTGTGTTCCTCAGTTTCATGGATTCAATCAAGTCTGGCAAATTCTTATGTTATTTCTGTAAATACTGTCTCTCTCCCATGTATTCAAGGCTCTTCTTGATAATATTAGACAAATGTTTTATCTTCCCAACTCTGTAACAGTCTTTTAACGTCTCCTAAATATCCATATCCCTTGTGACTAACTTCCCTGTATCTGTTTTTCATATTATTACTTTTCTCTTTAGCAGTATGTCCAACCTGCTGTTTCCACTATCCACTGAATTTAAAAATTTAATGACTATGTTTTACCCATTTCTAGTTCTTCTTTTCAAATCATGCAGACAGTTACTTCATTTAAAACCCTTAATACATTGTGAAACATAATACATATACATCAATTCAGGACTATTCTGGTAAGTCCCAAGCCTACTTTAGGACAGTCTTGTGGTTAAAAATTCTGAGGGAAGATCCAAACAAGAAACTAAGCCAAGGCCAGAAAAGTCTCCTTAAACTAGCAAGAGAATACTTCACTGTGGACTCTTCCCATGAGGTGGCTTTACTGGGAGGAGACGGTTTCACAGGCCTCACTACTGCCTCTACCACTTCTTCGGTCCTACCTCCTATTCCAAATTTCCTTGCCATCTGTGGTATATTGCTTATAAAAAGTGCCAGAGTTATTCCGTTCCCTATACCCATTACCCTTACAATATGACTTTTGTAGGGGTTCCCATAAAGATGAGGAATCTATTTCTCCATGTCTTAAAACTGGTCTCTGGCCTATGGCTTGCTTTGAACAGAATGAAGCAGAAATGACAGTGCATGAGGTGACCCTAAGCCTAACAGGTGGCTTTGCATTCTTTACCTCTCTTTTGGAACCCTGCTATACTATTATGAGCATAACTTAAGGTTAGCTTGAAGGATAATATACAATCTGGAGCAGAGATAAGCTGACCCAGCTAAAGACCCCACAGACTACCCCAGCCCCTATCCAGATCATCAACTGATTAACTGAGTTCAGCTAAGATGAGAATTGCCCAACGAAGCCCAGCTCAAATTACTAAGCCACAGAATTACTAGCTAAATAGGTAATTATGTCAGTAACTCGGGGGTGGTTTGTCAAGCAAAATAAGCTAATTAATACATTACCCAGATTGGCAAATTTTTTCAGAGTAGCTCCACAGTCAGTTCAAACTAACAGGTATTATTTTCAGACTTCCTTGTTTTTGCCCAGTGGAATTCTCTTTACTTCCTTGCGAACTAATCTATGATATTTACTTAAAAGGAACTTTTGATTCCACAGAGTTTTCAAGTTATCTAGCCTGTCATATAACTAAAAAACTAAGGAGAATCTAACAACCATCTCATCTCACAGCCAGGTGAGCTAAAGTTAATAAAAATTTTTTAAATCAAGGATACACATTTAACAAAATAAACCATAAATGAACTCGTAGCAAGGCTATGACAAACACACAGAGCTCCTTGAAAAGACATCACTTTGCTGACAAAGGTCTGCACAGTCAAAGCTATGGTTTTTCCTGTAGTCATGTACGCATGTGAAACTTGGACCATAAAGAAGGCTGAACGCGGAAGAATTGATGCTTTTGAACTGTGGTGCTGGAGAAGACTCTTTGGAGTCCCTTGGACAGCAAGGAGATCAAACCAGTCAACCCTAAAGGAAATCAACCCTGAATATTAATTGGAAGGACTGATGCTGAAGCTGAAACTCCAATACTTCAGCCACGTGATGCAAAGAACTGACTCATTTGAAAAGACACTAATGCTAGAAAAGACTGAAAGCGGGAGGAGAAGGGGACGAAAGAGGATGAGATGGTTGGATGGCATTACCGACTAGATGGACATGAGTTTGAGCAAGCCCTGGGAGTTGGTGATGGACAGGGAAGCCTGGTGTGCTGCAGTCCATGGGGTCACAAAGAGTCGGACATGACTGAGCAACTGAACTGAACTAAACTGATGCAGAAATGACTCACTAGGAAAGACCCTGATGCTGGGAAAAATTGATGGCAGGAGGAGAAGGGGGCGACAGAGGATGAGATGGCTGGGTGGCATCATCGACTCAATGGACATGAGTCTGAGCAAACTCTGGGAGATAGTGAAGGACAGGGAAGCCTGTCTGGCATGCCACAGTCCATGTGGTTGCAAAGAGTTGGACACCACTGAGCAACTGAACAACAACAAGCATATAAAACAAACTGCTGTGGCTGAAGAAGGGCTTAACGTTGCCCAGTCTGCCTCCTTCAGGAAGTACTACTGTGATATTTTAAAGGAACATATCAATAATTTGAAAATTACTGTTCAATACTAGTTCATTAAATTCTTCAACACACTGGTCTACTAAAGGTGTGGTTCTTAATCCTGGACACATTTTGGAATTGCCTAGGAGTGAGCCTAGGCAACAACATATTACTAAAAACTCTCCGAAGGATTACAGCATAGTTAGACCCACTGAACAAACATAACTATCTCAAGTCCTATATTTGTTGTAATAGTTCAAAAACAGTACAATACTGTACTACTGGAATTTGAACTCTTTCCTTTTAGATAATATCCCTTGATGAGTTCATATTTCTGGTATCTCTTGGCTGCTTCCTTCAAGAAGTTCCTGACAATTATTTGTTAAGGAAATAATACACAGTTCTTGTAATACCAACTACCTGCAAATCAAACCAGTGAAGATATCAACTGACATTCCCTCTGTAGATAAGTTCTTACATTTCTATCAATATATAACTGAAATTCCTCCGCAAATCCAACAGTTAAATAAATGAAATTATCGGAAAGAACTAAGTTTACAGAGCTAAGAGTAACTGTTCAAATCATGCTCATCTTAACAATGAAGAATTATAAAACTGGACAGGGGAAGGTTATCTTAAAAGTGCTGAAAGCAAACGTCAAGCTACAATACTATAACCAACAAAATCATTCATGAATGAAGGTGCAATACAGGCATTTTTAAATATGCAAAGAATCTGCCACCTGCAAATCTACATAAAGGAAATTCCAGACAGTGGTTGACAAATGGAAAATGATACCAATTATTATAAAAATAAAAGAGAAAAGAATGTTGTAAATGGATGTACAGCCATTTCTAAATGTGCACTGACTATATGAAGCAAAGTTTTTCTGGGGTTTAATTATATAGAATGAAAATTAGGAAAGGTAAATGGAGGCCTTACAACTCCTGGGAAAGTATTAATATAAATTAAAGATTAATGCTATTTCTAGAGTAACAATTTAAAAAGTTTCCAAATTTCCAAATGGGTATAGGGAATTCAGTCCAGTTCAGTCGTTCAATAGTGTCAGACTCTGCGAGCCCAGGGACTGCAGCATGCCAGGCCTCCCACCCATCACGAACTCCAGGACCTTGCTCAAACTCATGTCCATCGAGTTGGTGACGCCATTTAACCATCTCATCCTCTGTCGTCCCCTTCTCCTCCCGCCTTCAATCAGGGTCTTTTCCACTGAGATCGTTTTTCGCATCACATAGTCAAAGTACTGGAGCTTCAGCTTTAGCATTAGTCCAATGAATAGTCATCTGTCCAATGAATCTTCAGGACTGATTTCCTTTACGATTGACTGGTTTGATCTTGCTGTCCAAGGGATTCTCAAGAGTCTTCTCCAATCCCACAGTTCAAAAGCATCAATTCTTCAGTGCTCCGTTTTTTTTTATGGTCCATACAGGACCATTTTTTCTCATCCATACATGACCACTGGAAAAACCATAGCTTTGATTAGACGAACATTTGTCAGTAAAGTAATGTCTCTGCTTTTTAATACGCTGTCTAGCTTTGTCATAGCTTTTCTTCCAAGGAGCAAGTGTCTTTTAATTTCATAGCTGCAGTCACCATCCACAGTAATTTTGGAGCCCAAGAAAATAAAGTCTCTCACTGTTTCCCTTGTTTCCCTATCTACTTGCCATGAAGTGATGGGACCGGATGCCATGATCTTAGTTTTCTGAAAGTTTTAAGCCAGCTTTTTCACTCTCTTTCACTTTCATCAAGAGGCTCTTTAGTTCTCCTTCACTTTCTGCCATAAGGGTAGTATCACCTGCATATCTGAGGTTATCAGTATCTCTCCCAGAAATCTTGATTCCAGCTTGTGCTTTATCCAGCCCAGCATTTTACATGATGTACTCTGCATGTGAGCTAAATAAACAAGGTGACAACATACAGCCTTGTCACACTACTTTTCCAATTTTGAACCAGTCTGTTGTTCCATGTCCAGTTCTAACTATTGCTTCTTGACCTGCACACAGGTTTCTGAAGAGGCAGGTCAGGTGGTCTGGTATTCCTGTCTTTTGAAGACTTTTCCAGTTTGTTGTGATCCACACAAAGGCTTTGGTATAGTCAATATAGCAGAAGTACATGCTTTTCTGGAATGTTCTTGCTTGCTTTTTCTATGATCTAGCAGATGTTGGCAATTTGATCTCTGGTTCCTCTACTTTTCTTAAATCCACTTGAACATCTGGAAATCCTTGGTTCATGTACTGTTGAAGCCTAACTTGGAGAATTTTGAGCATTACTTGGCTAGTGTGTGAGGTGAGTGCAATTGTGCAGTAGTCTGAACATTCTTTGGCACTGTCTTTCTTTGGGACTGGAATGACCTTTTCCAGTCCTGTGGCCACTGCTGAGCTTTCCAGATTTGTTAGTGTACTAAGTGCAGCACTTTCACAGCATCATCTTTTAGGATTTGAAATTGCTGATGCTCTACCGACTGAGCTATCCGGGCTCTGAAATTGCTCAGCTGGAATTCCATCACCTCCACTAGCTTGTTCATAGTGATGCTTCCTAAGGCCCATTGACTTTGCACTCCAGGATATCTGGCTTGAGGTGAGTGATAACACCATAGTGGTTATCTGGGTCATTAAGATCTTTTTTGTATAGTTCTTCTGGGTACTCTTGCCACCCCTTCTTAATATTCTGCTTCTGTTAGGTCTATACTGTTTTTGTCTTAATTGTATCCACCTTTGCATGAAATGTTCCCGTGGTATCTCTAATTTTTCTGAAGAGATCTCTAGTCTTTCCCGTGCTATTGTTTTCCTCTGTTTCTTTGCATTCACTTAGGAAGGCTTTCTTATCTCTCCTTGCTACTCTTTGGAACTCTGCATTCAGACAGATATATCTTTCCTTTACTCCTCCTGCCTTTTGCAATTTCCAAAGGAAGGCTTGGATGGTAAACTGCAATTAATTTTGATTAATTTCAGCACTCTGCACAGTATTAGCCACCTACCCCTTCACCTTCAACCCTCTGAGAGACAGTTATCCAATGATCCAGGAGTATCCTGGACACAGCTTGTGGGAGCCAGAGCAGGCTATACAGATTCTGTCCTTCTATATGAGATCAGTCCTCTGATCACCAATTGCTGTTTTTGATTACAGAGGAACAGACACAAGAGGAGGATAACTCTTTTCTGTAACCCTTCTGACCATTGTCACAAGCCTATTCTCCTCCAGCTGAAGAGACTTCCAGGACTGAAAGGGTTGGGTGTGTGTGTGTGTGAATTTTATCTTCTTCTATTTTCTGCCTTTTATTTCTTTTGCCCCTTTTAGAAGTCAGTTGTTTAAGATCTAGGACATTCAAATGTAACTGCATATAGAGGGGAATTCAGAAAGTCATTCTGTATGCCCAGGAAAAGGTACAGTCTCAAAAAAGAGCTGAGAAGATCTTAGGCTTACAGTTCAGTCTGATCCTTGGCACAGAGACAATCTGTAACAATCAAAACAAAACGTGCACCCCAATGCTCATCGCAGCACTGTTTATAATTGCCAGGACATGGAAGGAACCTAGATACCCATCAGCAGACGAATGGATAAGGAAGCTATGGTACATACACACAATGGAATATTACTCAGCCATTAAAAAGAATTCATTTGAATCAGTTCTAATGAGATGGATGAAACTGGAGCCCATTATACATAGTGAAGTAAGCCAGAAAGATAAACACCAATACAGTATACTAATGTATATATATGGAATTTAAAAAGATGGTAATGATAACCCTACATGCAAAACAGGAAAAGAGACACAGATGTACAGAACAGACTTTTGGACCCTGTGGGAGAAGGTGAGGGTGGGATATTCTGAGAGAATAGCTTTGAAACAAGTATACTATCAAGGGTGAAACAGATCAGCAGCCCAGGTTGGATGCATGAGACAAGTGCTCGGGGCTGGTGCACTGGGAAGACCCAGAAGGATCAGATGGGGAGGGAGGCGGGAGGAGGGATCGGGATGGGGAACACATGTAAATCCATGGCTGATTCATGTCAATGTATGGCAAAAAAGACTACAATATACAGTATTTTACAAATACTTTACAAAGTAATTAGCCTCCAACTAATAAAAATAGATGAAAAAACAAAACAAAATAAAAATCAGCAAACCATATAGAAGGAGAACCTTTTTTCCAGAGTTACCACATTTTAGGTTCAAAGGTCCAGTTTTCAAAAAGAAAAAAAATCTGAGAATATTAAAAATTACAAAAGCCCAATCAAAGAAAAAAACCAACATGGGAATGCAAAATGATACAGCTACTCTGAAAGGCAGTTTGATAGTTTCTTACAAAGCTAAACTATTACAATATGATCCAGCAAAAGTGCTCTTCATTATTTATCCAAAGTAGTTAAAAAACCTGTGTCTATAAAAAACTTAAACACAGATGCTCATAACAGCTTTATTTGTAACTGCCAAACCTTAGAAGCAATCAAAATTTCCTTCAGTAGGTGAATGGATAAACAAACTTCTATCGAGACAGTGGAACATTATTTAGCATTAAAAAAAAAATCAGCAACCAAGTTATGAAAAAACACAGAGGAACCATAAATACATATTACTAAGGGAAAGAAGACAATCTGAGAAAGCTACAAAGTATGTGATTCCAACTGTGATACTCTGGAAAAGGCAAAACTATGAAAGTAAAAGTCAGTGATTGCTAAGAGTTAGGGTGTGAGGGGGATGAATAAGAGGAGCATAAAGTATTTTTAGTAAAGTGAAAATACTCTATATAATACTACAAGAGTGGATGCACATCAATATACACTTGTCCAAATCAACAGAATAAACCCTAATGTACAATATGTATACTTGCAATAAACTATCAATGTAGTGGCAAAAAGAAATTTTCACAAATTGAGATATGGGAAGTCATTCTGGCTCACACCTAAGATAACACAAATTTAATGCTAATTAAACCAGCTGGTTTGTGGCCTATCAAACATACATTCTACACCTGCTCTAATTATTAAAGAAAAGGACACAATGACCAGAACAATGTCCATGGTAAGAATAAAGATTAAATCCCTGCTCCCTTCCTGGGATGCCAAACCTGGCATTCCTTCAATGATAAAAGACTCTTTTCCCAGGTGTCAAGGCCACAGGGACATGGCTGTGTACATGCTCATCTCTTTTTTAGAAATCTAGAAGGAAATCTATTCATGACTTGTTTGATGGATCTTTGTTCTGACAAGATATAAAACTGTGTTGAAAAGCATGCTTTTCTGGAGCAGTTCCTCAGTTATCTGAGAATGTCTTCCAGGCTAACTGTCCTCACTTTGGCTTAAATGAAACTCGTTTCCTTTTTCCTATTATGGACTGCTTAATGATTATTTTTGTCAACAGCAGGTTCATCACCTAAAACAAATACACTAATTAATTTTCTTGTGAACCTAAAAATGCTGTAAAAAAAGTCTACTTTGGAAAAATGAAACAACCAGATGATGAACCTTAATAGACTAAAACAATTTTCCTAAAGATACTCAAATAACTAAAGAAAGACATGAAAATAGTCAAGAAAACAGTATATGAAGAGAATGAAAATACCAATAAAAAAACAGAAAGCCTGAAAACAAACCAAAAGTAAATTATGGAGATGAGAAATACAATAACCAAAATTAAAAGTTCAGTAGAAGAATTCAAAGGCAGATTTGAGCAGAAAGAAAAATGAATAAGGGAACTTGAAGATAAAACAACTAAAATTACTAAGTCTCAAGGGGAAAAAAAAAATGGAGAAAAGGAAACAAAACCTAAGGAACCTATGAAACATCATGAAGCAGACCAAAAAGGCACTGCAGGAGTTCCAGAAGGTAAAAAGAGATAGAGAGAGATCATTTGAAGAATAACCAAAAAGTTCCCAAATTTGATGAAAAACACAAATATCCAAGAAACTCCAAGTAGGATGAACTGAAAGAGATCCATACTGAGACACATTACAATCAAACTGTTGAAAGACCAAGAGAGAAACTTGAAAGAAGCAAGAGAGAAGTGACTTGTCACATACAAGGAATCCTCAATAGGAGTATCAGCAGATTTCTTAGCAGAGACTTTGCAGATCCGAAAGCAGTAGTCTTATCTATTCAAACTACAGAAAGAAAAACCTATCAACCATGAATTTGATACTCCCTCATAGCTCAGTCAGTAAAGAATCTGCCTGCAATGGAGGAGACTCAGGTTCAATTCCTGGGTTGGGAAGGTTCCCTGGAGAAAGAAATGGCAACCTACTCTAGTATTCTTGCCTGGAGAATCCCATGGACAGAGGAGCCTGGCAGGCTACAGTCCATAGGGTTGCAAGAGTCGGACACGACTTAGCAACTAAACCACCACCAAAATTCTCCTTCAAAAATGAGAGAGAAATTAAGACATTTATAGATAAAAGCTGAAGGAGTCTGTTAACACCAAACTTGTCCTTTAAAAAATACTAAAAATCCTACAGTTGAAATGAAAGAATGCCAGATAGTTACTCATTAAAGTTACTCATTAAGCTGTATTAAAAAAATAAAGATCTCAGTAAAGGTAAATATGGGGTTTCCCTGAGAGCTCAGCTGGTGAAGAATCCACCTGCAATGCAGGAGACTCCGGTTGATTCCTGGGTTGGGAAGATCCCCTGGAGAAGGGAAAGACTACCCACTCTACTATTCTGGCATAGAGAATTCCATGAACTATATAGTACACATGGTCACAAACAGTCAGACACGACTGAGGAACTTTCACAAGTAAATATATGGGTGATTATAAAAGCTAGTACTATTCTAACTTTGGGCTTTTTCCTCCAAATTTTGTTTTCTACAGAATTCTAGAGACTAATGCATAAAATTATTAATTTTTTTGGACACATAATGTATATAAAAGTTATCTTGTGACACCAGTAACTGAAACTGAGTGGGGACAGAGCCATCTAGAAACACAGTGTGTTATTGAAATTGACTTTGTATAAATTTGAGTTAGTGTGTAACTTTAGGATATTAAATGTAATCCCCATGGTAACCACAAAAAAACAGCTACAGAATATACAGAAAAGGAAATAAGGAAAGTAAAACTTTTCACTGCAAAAAATAAACACAAAAGACAGTAATGTAGGAAAATCAGCAAAAAGACATACAATGAAAACTAAAAAATATTGCTGAAAGAACTTAAAATAAATGAAAAGATCCCACATTCATGGATTAAAAGACTTATTATTAAGATGTCATTACTTCTGAAAGTGATCTACAGACTCAATGCAATCCCTAACAAACCATGGAGATACAAATTAAAATCATGATTAAGGCCACTATATATCCAAGAGACTAGCAAAAATTTTAAAGTGTAAGAATACCAAATTGATAGTGATGGGAAGGTAACTTGGAGTAACCATTCTGGTAAAAAGGATAACATTAACCTGTAAAATTCAAGTATACTCTATGACCCTGGGAAGCCCTGGTGGCTCAGCAGTAAAGAATCTGGCTGCTAATGCAGGAGACAGAGGTTGAAATTCTGGGTCAGAAACATCCCCTAGAGAAGGAAATGGCAACTCACTCCAGTATTCCTGCCTGGGAAATTCCATAGACTGAGGAGCCTGGCAAGTTACAGTCCGCAGGGTCACAAATAGTCAGACATGACTTAGTAATTAAACAACAACAAATGACCCAGAAATTCCATTCTAACCATACACTTTAGAAATATTAAAGTTTATGTATATCAAATAATAAATGTTCAAAGCAAAATTATTTGCAATTGCCAAAAATGGAAATACCCAAGAGTCCATGAGGAATAGACTGAGTAAATAATTATAGATGCATGCAGTTGAGGAAAACATAGCAGTAAGACCTAACGATGGAGAACCATGGCTATACATAGGCGGATAATCATACACATGATGTTAAAAAAAGAAAGAAAAGGAAGTCACCAAAGGCTACGTGCAGCATAATTCTGTGTATCTGAATTAACTGTTGGAAAACTAAATTATATTATATAGAGATATATACTAGCTGGAAAAAAAATTAAGCTAAGTGGTCAAAACCAAGTTAGTCAAGCAAAGGCTATTTTGCCTCTGGGGACCAAAGGTGAAGCTCAATGACAAAGCTCAGACTCCCACTTACTCCCAAGAACTGGGGATGGGGAAATCAGTATTCCAGTTCAACTTTCACCACTGATTAATCTTATGTCTTAAGTAATTAATTGGTCAATTTTTTCATTCTTTAAAGAAAAAGGTGGACAAGCAAAAGAAAAAAAAGACTAAAACTTGAAGTGTAATGTCACATGGAACAGCACTGTTCAAAAAGGAATGACCCACAGATATTACCATAGCAAAAGTGGAAGAATCTACAATGTTACCCTGCATGCTACTGGCATAATATAAACAAACAAGTCAAGGGCAAAATCCTTCTTGCCAAGAGAATTAATGTATACATCGAGCAAAAAGCACCCTAAGAGCCAAGACAGTTTCCTAAAACATGTGAATAAAAATGATCAGGGGGAAAAAAAGGAAGCCAAAAAAAAAAAAAGTACTCAAGTTCATCTGAAATGCTACCAAAGAAGCACACTTTGTGAGAACCAGTGGAAAGGAGCCAGAGCTGCTGGAAGTCATTCCCTATGAATTCATGGTATAATAATAGTAATAATTAAAAGACCCCTGGATTGTTTAAAAAAAAAAACTTAATAATTGGGTTATAGATCAAAATACTCTTTTCTATAACCGCTTACCTTCCACAAGCAATCTGAGTGACAATGCTTCCCATAAGCTCAAAAACTTTCCTTGGATTTATTTCATGACTGGTAGAGTTATGACCCAACTGACCATACCCTCCAGCTCCGAAAGTAAACACTCCACCTTCCTAAAAAGAAGACAAAATCCTTTGTGATTAGAAAGCCTGATAAAAGGAAATAATCTTCAGGAAATTAAGTTAATCTTTAATATAACTATGGGGTCAATTTTCTTTTCTATTGTCTTCTTAATTTAATGGATGATAAGATAGCTAACTTTTCAAGGCAATACATCTTAAAACTAAAAGTTTTAGATTGATACTGCTGATTATTTTCACATATTTAGAAGTATTTATGGCCATCATCAAACCAATGATGACAATAATGATGACAAAGTCATCATTAAATCAATACTATTTTTGCACTGCCTTTTACTATCCTTATATTCTTGTCAAATCACATAAAATTTCATAAAACCTAAAAATGGTATCATTTTCAGTTTCCAAAGTAGCTCTGCAAAGGAAAAAAAAAATATGTGTAAACAGAGCACACAAATATACCTACTCTTAGCATACTGTTACTAAACTATAGACAATCTTTAAAATATCTATCATAAAATACATAACTGGATTAAAGGCAATATTTTTTAAAAAGTTAATTCATGATGACAGTTCAACAAAAGCACAATTAGTATTTTCTCAGTTCAATTGCTTTTCTTCATAGTTGCAGCTATGTAAACAAATTTAAGTGGAATAAGAGTGTTTATACAGACTTCTATATCAGGAAATTGATTTTTCTGTTTAAAATCTTTTTATCATGGGAAATTTCAACAAAGACACAATAGTAAAGACAAATATGTATGTATATGTGTGTGTGTGTGTGTATTTATCTACATACTAAATTGTCACATAAACATCACTCAGTTTCAACTTGTAAAACTTAAGACAACCCTGGTTCACTGATGCCCTTCCCACCCCGCTTTGAGGGGTATTTCAAAGCAGAAAACTGTATCAGAGGTACTTTAAACTAGCAAACTGTGGTCAAAAAATCATTTCACCTATAAATGTGTATGTATTCTCAATGGAACATATCTCTAACAGATAAAAATATATAACACAATACTATTATACACAAAAAACATTAATTTCCTTTTTTGGACAGAAATAGCAAGTGTTAAGTTTTATTTCTCAGGTTTTTTCATCTTACTGACATTACTGACTTGATATAAGATTGTGAATATTTAAAATATACAACATGACATATATATATACTCTGTGGAATTACTACTACAGTCAATAAATTAACACATCCATCACCTCACACACTTTTTTGGGGGGAGGAAAAAGCTCAGATCTACTCTCAGCAAATTTTAAGTACAGAATACTGTATTGTTAATAGTCACTATGTTGTACATTAGATCCTCAGAATTTAAAAATCTTGTAAGAGGAAGTTTGTACCCTCTGACCATATATCCCCATTTTCCTCACACCCCACACCCTGGGAACCACCATTCTACTTCGTTTCTGTGAATTTGACTTTCTATTCCTAATTGCCTTCCCGCTCATATTTTTTTAAACAATTCCATGTATAAGTGATACCATTTAGTATTTGTCCTTGCCTGGCTTATTTCACTTAGCATAAGGCCTCCAGGTTCATTTATGTAGTTACAAATTAAAGTATTTCCCCTTCTTATGACTGAGTAATATTCCAGTATATGTATGCATGCCCATGCACACAGGTACACATCACATTTCCTTTATCCACTCATTTGTCAGTGGACACTTTGGTTGTTTAAATAACTTGGCTATTGTGAACAATGCTTCAGTAAAAATGAGCGTAATCTCTTTAAGATCCTGTTTTCATGTCCTTCAGACATACATCCAAAAGTGGAATTGCTGGATTTATAGTAGTTCTATTTTTAATATTCTGAGGAATCTTCATACTGTTTTCTATAATGGCTGCACCAAGTTGTATTTCCAACAGCAGTGTATAGGGTTCCCCTTTCTCCATATACCTGTTTTGTTTTTGTTTTAACTATAGTGATCATAACAGATGTGAGTTTGTGGTCTTGACTTGCATTTCCTAATGATTGTGATGTTGATACTGAGTACCTTTTTCATGGTCTTTTGGTCATTTGTGTATCTCCTTCAGAAAATGTCTATTCAAGCCCTTTGCCCATTTTTAAATTAGACTGTTCCTCAGTCACGAGTTATGTATTTTAGATATTAACCCCTAACCAGATACATGATTTACAAATATCTTCTCTCATTTCACAGGATGACTTTTCATTTTGTTGACTGTTTCCTTTGCTGTGCAGAAGCTTTTAGTTTATTTTTGCTTTTGTTATCTGTGTGCTTTTGGTGTCATATCCAAGAAATGACTACCAAGACTCATGCCAAGAAACTTTCTCCCCAGGTTTTCTCCTAGGAGTTTTACAGTTTCAGGCCTTACATTTAAGTCTTTATTCCCTTTTGAGCTACATTTTGTTAAGTGGTGTGAATTAGGGAGTCAGCTTTTGAATGTGGATGTTCAGATTTCCCAGCATCATTTATTAATGATGATGTGTGCTCTAAGCACCTTGTCAAGGATTTGCTGCATTTATTTCTATCTATTCTGTTTGATTGGTATTAATATATGTGCTTGCTTTGACACCACTATCATGCAGTTTTGGTTACCATAGCTTTGTAATACAGCTTAAAATCAGGAACTACGATGCCTCTACTTCATTGCTCTTTCTCAAGATTGCTTTGGCTATTCTGGGTCTCTCGTGGTTCTGTATGAATTTTCAGATTGTTCTATTTCTGTGAAAACTGCCGCTGGAATTTGAATACAGATTACACTGAATCTGTAGATCACTTTGAGTATACAGACATTTTAACAATATTTGTTCTTCAAATCCAAGAACATGAGAAATCTTTCCATTTATTTCTGTCTTCTTCAATTTCTTTCATTGATGCCATATAGTTATCAGTGTACAGGTCTTTCCTCTGTTTGGTCTACCTTTATTCCTAAGCATTATACTGTTTTTAATGCTACTGCAAATGGGGCTGGTGCTTAATTTCTCTTTTTAGACAGTTCGGTAGTGTATAAAACACAACCCACTTTCAATGTTAATTTGTTGCAACGTCACTGAATTTGTTTATTGGTTCTAACAGATTTTTCAAGGAGTCTTTAGGGTTTTCTCTTTATAGTATCAAGTCATCTGCAGAGACAACTTTACTTTTTCCTTCCTAATTTGAATGTCTTTAATTTTTCTCATGACTAACTGCTATGGCTAGGACTTCCAGTACTTTTTTTTGGCCATGCAGCAAGCGGGATCTTAGTTCCCCAACCAGGGATAGAACCCATATCCTCCCACAGAGGAAGCATGGAGTTCCAACGACTAGACTCCCATGGAACTCCCCTTCCAATAATATCTTAAAGAGCAGTAGTGAAAGTGGGCATCCTGTCTTGTCCCTAATCTCAAAGGAAAAACTTTCAAATTTTCACTTTTCAAACTTTTCACCATTAATTATTATATCAGTGATAGGTTTGGCCTTTATTATGTTGAGGCATGTTCCCTCCATACAACACTTTGTACAGTCTTTATCATAAAAGGATGCTGAACTCTGTCAAATGCTTTTCCTACAACTACTGAGATGATAATATAATTTTTATCCTTCATTCTATTAATGTGGTGTACAACACTGACTTTCAAATGATGAACCATCCTTGCATCCCAGGGATAAATCCCACTTGCTCACTGGATATATAATCATCTGAATGTGCTACTGATTTTAGTTTGCTAGTATTGAATAGTTCTGCATCTACATTCATCAAGGATGTTGGCTTGTAACTTTCTTTCCTTGCAGTGACTTTGTGTGGCTTTTTTATCAGGATGATGCTGGACTTACAAAATAAGTTTGAAAGTGTTCCCTCCTCTTCTATTTTTCAGAGGAGTTTGAGATGGATTGGTGTTAATTATTTTTCAAATAGTAGAATTCACCAGTAAAGACATCTGATCCTGGGCTTTTCATTCTTGGGGGACTTTTGATTACAATCCCCTTACTCATTAGAGGCATATTTCAATTTTGTTTCTTTTGGTAAACAGTTTTGATAGTTTGTATGTTTCCAGTATGTACCCACTTCATCTAGGCTATCTGATAAATTTGTTAATATATAATTATTGATAGTAATACCTTACGAACCTTTGTATCTTGGCATATCAACAATCATATGTTTGATGGGTAACATTAAAAATAGGTGGGACAGTGTGCTTCAGGCTTATCTATTCCCATTAAGCTTAATGCTGATATTTGTCTAGATTCATCACTTCATTAAGGAGTATAAAATGGGTATAAAATGAGTATTAAAAAATATTTCTTCTAAATTTAATTAGTTGAAATTCTTCTATAGAAAACTTAACTCATCACTATTAAGTCATCATGAAATACAATAAAAATGCTTTTCTCATTTACTAATTTTTAGAAAATGAGTTGTTCCAGCAACTTCCAAGGATAAGCAATAAACTTCGTTTTGTACTGATCTGGGTAAAACGAGGATCATTATGAAGTCAGAGATTTTTTATAATTGGTACATTTCCACATATTAAAGATATTATTTCTTTTTTTTGACCACTGAACACACTTCTTCAAGTTGTCCTTCTGACATGATCTTAGTAGTCTTTGCTTTTTTGTAACACAAAATACCCAAGGCTATTTTCATACTTTTTTGGTTCCAGATATGAGATCAGACTCCTTTCTAAGAAGCCTTGGTTCTTTTTAATAGAGAATCTACAACAATCAAAGAATATTCACTGCTTCTAGATCACACCTATTGACTTACATCTCATATCTTTCACTGGTCATAGCAAACAAACAAATTTATCTTAGAAGGAGAAAAGTAAGAATTCACACTGATACTTATGAGTCAAAGCAAAGATTACTGAGTTTTAATTTGATTGCTACTATTTTATGTCTTTTCTCTTAAGCTGAAAATCATGGTTTCTAACAACAATAAAATAAATACTTATTTGCTTTATCCTACTCTATATGCAATATAGTGAAAATAACACTACTAATTTTCCTCATAACAATAAGACTGCAGAATGCAATTTAAGAGGCTCTCTGTGAATTCAATTTATCTTTAGGCTATTTCCCACTAGTGATGTACAACAAAATACTATACTTTAAAATGACCTAAAAGAAATCTTCTATAGTTGTGCTACTAGTAATTTTGTAGAACTGTTTTAATATACAAATATAAGCTAGCTTTTTAATTATGTATAAGAGTTTCTAGGTTTCAAAGTCAAAACATAAGGCAAGGCTCATTTGGTCTACCTTTTCTTTTCAAATATAAATAACATGTATCTTCTTTTTCCTTAATGGTAATATGTCCTAAAAATCATTCTACAACAAAATAGAGATCTTTCTCATTCTGTTTTACAGGGTATGGCACTACACACAGTGGAATTACCATAGTTTATTCAATTAGGCTGCTACCAATAGGTATTTGGATTTCTTCTATTCTTTTGTTATTAAAATATTACCACAGCAAACAGCCTTGTATATACATAATTTTGTATCTTTGGAATAGATTCTTAAATTGCTAAGGGATTGATAAGTCAAAGGTATATGTACATGTAATCTGCATAATGAATTTATAAAAGAACTTGAGAAAATTGACATCTTTATGGTAGTGTCTTCATATCAATTAACATGCATCTCTTTCTATTTATCCTGCTTTTAAAATTTTGTGGGATTTTTTATTTTTCCTGTTTGTTTTGCGCAAGGAAACTGCATTGTAAAGTAATCCTAATCTGTCTTCAAGAAGTTCTTCCAGAAAAGCAAAAGGCACTGATATACAACTAGATTTTAATTTTGAAACACAGAAAACTAAAAAATATCTTACTTTTGAATACTTAAAACTATCTAATTTTGTTGAAAATAATATACACCAAAAATTCCAGTGATAAGTATCTATTTTTCTCTCAAAAGAGAAAAATATTGACACTGTTTTGAGAGAAAAATACAGAAGATTAATAGAATTCTCATTTAAAAAAAAAGATATAAAAAAAAAAAAAAAGATATAAAGACTTAGAAATCTTGGGAAAATAAGATGAGTGCTTATCTGAAAGGATGAATTTGAAAAGCATTAACATGTGAATATTTCTACCACAAAGTAATCCTAAAGAATAATATCATACAAAATATTCTTTACTATCATGTTCAACAGAGCTTATTTCTTCTAAGTATCAATGACAGAAGAGAATCACTAAAATTTGTAACTTGCCAACAGTGATTACATCTGTAATTTGAATGTAACTGAATTTTTAAAAAAATCAATAAAATATGGTAATAAGATTAGCAGAGATAATAAAACGTCCTTATTCAAAAGCAAGTACAATAAAATTTTTCTAAAAATTAACTTTTGTAATTGGTCATTATAAGATTTTTTAAAATTTCTTTAGTACACTGTATTTGATAAGGACTGAGAATAATTCTTATTTTGAAATTTCCAGTGGGGGGGTAAATGTGTAGAATTTTTACAAATCTGATGAGAAGTAATTTTTTCTTGCCAATTTTATCTACTATGCAGGATAAAGAAAGATAAAGATGCAAAAATATTAATCTCTAATTCAGTCAATGATAATTTGCTAGTTCCTTTATGTTAACATGACTATAATAAACAGCACTACTGGTAAAAGCTTAGCCTATTTTCATTTTACTTCTAATTGCTAGAGAAGTATACAGTATTCATACTGAACTGGTACATATTCAAGAAAGTGAGAGGTCTGAGTTAAAACCATTAGCAAGACTGTGATAAAAGCTCATTATAACTCCTTGCATAATACTGATTCTTGGCTTAGGGATAATAGAGGAATTCAGTCTCCTCTGTTACTTGTTATACTTATAAGCCACATGGAAGCTAAATTAAATTAGGCAGTTATGCAATATAAATGAGACTGATACACAAAGCACAGTAAGCCTGACAAACTAAAAAGAAATTATTTCATTCACAATATTATTCAGCAGTGTTTAACATTAAGTTGAAAACCTCAACAATATGAATCATCACCACACGAACAGCAGATCACAATTCACATTTCATAACATAAAACATTTGAAATATAAGGTAAACTGTTTTTGAGAACAGATGATAACCTAAGCCCCTTTTTCAAAATAAATTATTTTTTAGACATCAATAACCCTCAAGGTTTCAATATACATATCATTAAGATATTCACTAATTACAAAATAACTACCATAAATATTAATAAAAAAGTTTTACAGGAGTACAATACCTTGGTTAGTGCAGCAGTATGATCTTCTCCACAACAAATATAAACTATTTTCTGAGTTCTTAGTGACTTTAGTAAATTAGGAACATACCTATCTGAAAATTTCAATAAGAGAACAGTTAACGAACATATTAACAAACAGTATTTTTAAAATTAATATTATTCTACAATGTATTTCCTCTACAGCTTCCCAAATGGTGGAAGACAGTGATAATTAAACCATTTTAACAATTCAATACTTTTGTAGTAAAAGGCTCAGTTGGGTTGCCAAGTCTTTCTATTCTTAACTACAGTGATAAAAGGTCTAAAAAGGGGAATTTAAATCTAATCTGCCTCAGTGCCTATCTACACTCAGGAATCAAGGAATTTCAAAGCTTTTTGACTGCTTCTAATACATATACATCATTCTTTATATCTACCTCATGATAATTAAGCTCATAGCATCCTACTTTGAAGCCTAAAATTATACTTCCTGATGTTTTATAGCAGGAAAGATATAATGTCCTAATCTGACATTAGGAAATAGAAACAGGAAATAGAAAACTATTTCTAAGGCAGAATAAAATATTTTCAAATTCAAAGAGTATTATTTGTTAACATTTCCAGTTGTTATAAATCAACAACTCACTTTTGTCTAACTCATTATAATTATGCTGAACTTTATTAAATCAGTTTTTGTATTTCAAATACTGGCATTCAACCTAATACAGCTATGAAAAATCAGTTCCCAAGATCCCAATTTAAGTAGTCATAATTTTTTAAAATTCAAAAAGCTTATTTGTAAGACATTAGCATCACCATTAACAGATTAATCAAATGACTCAGACATAAATAATTCTTTGAAATACTCAAATAGATGAACACTTCATGTTACTTTTCAGGATAATTTTACAACATTTTTTAACTGATGGTAGCTATAATGTGGTTACCAAAATGAAGTAATGTTTTCCTCAATTTTCCTTTAACAACCATTCAACAAAGAAGATTTTTGTCCAGATGTACTTTCTCCATTTTATTTTAGAACAAAATAATATTTTTGGCCTTCCCACAATCTCCTAAAAATATTATCAGGTGAATTTTTAAACTAATCTCTCCATCCCCACCTAAATCCCAAGGAAGATTTGGGTATACTTCTGACACTAAGAATCACTAATATCTCAAAAAATCATCTCTCTTTAAAAGTATATCTATTAAAAATGCAAACCTACCATTTTCATCATTAAGACCTAGTTGACCAAATTTGTTGCGTCCCCATCCAAAGATAGCTCCAGAAAGAGTGAGTACAAAACTATGGGCTCCTCCAGCCGCAATTTGCATGAAAGGGATTCCAAGTAAAGACTTAATCAGCTGTGGTGAAGCTTGCTTTTTACAGTCAATGCCTAAACCCAATTGACCATATTTATTCTGTCCCCAGCAGAAGACTTCACTTGCTGTAAAACGAAAATCACAAATTACTATTTTTTTCACACACAAAAAAATTCCATTTGAAAATCATCAGTTATTTGGGGACATTCTTCCTTACATTGGATGAAAATACATATTTCTCCTTACAATTATTTCTTATATGATACTATCTAGAACAATCCATATTAGTAGAGTTTTAGTTTGACTCACTTTACTAATGAATAGGGTAAGTCACATAATTGAGTGTAATCTCATTTCCTGATGTTCCTTTAGAGTTTTAGTTCAACTTACTTTACTAATGAATGGGGTAAGTCACATAACTGAGGGTAATCTCATTTCCTGATGTTCCTTAAGAAAGTACCATCTCTTATCAATATTCCTCAGGTCTCATTTTTATTCTATGATTTCTCACAAGAGGGACTCATTTAAGCTCAAGGCTTCAGTTATCAATTACATGCGGAATACCTTCAAAATTTATCACTACCCTTTATCTCTTCTCTGAGCAATAAACCCATGTATCAAATAGATTATCTGACAGCTATACTTCAATATTTGAAAAATACTTCCAGTTCAGCATGCCCTAAACTCAATTCATGATCCCCTTCCTACCTCCCATACCTGGATCTCTTCCTGATGTTCCTCATTTTCAGTAAATAAGCATCTTAACTGAGTCAGCAGCACAAGTCATAAACATAAGGAGTCATCCTTCATATTCCCCTCCTCTTACCTTACATACAGGTTTTTATTAATTAATCTATCACCTATCAATGAAGTCACATAGTTTTCTTTCTAAAGAAAAATATGGCTAATAGATCCACACCTACCCATTTCACCAGGTTTTTATAATACTTCTCTCTTAGTTCAGGTCAGTTCAGTCGCTCAGTTGTGTCCGACTCTCTGCGACTCAATGAACCACAGCACACCAGGCTTCCCTGTCCGTCACCAACTCCCGGAGTCCACCCAAACCCATGTCCATTGAGTTGGTGATGACATCCAACCATCTTATCTTCTGTCATCCCCTTCTCCTCCTGCCCTCAATCTTTCCCAGCATCAGGGTCTTTTCCAATGAGTCAGCTCTTCGCATCAGGTGGCCAAAGTATTGGAGTTTCAGCTTCAACATCAGTCCTGCCAATGAACACCCAGGACTGATCTCCTTTAGGATGGACTGGTTGGATCTCCTTGCAATCTAAGGAACTCTCAAGAGTCTTCTCCAACACTACAGTTCAAAAGCATCAATTCTTCAGTGCTCAGCTTTCTTTATAGTCCAACTCTCACATCCATACATGACCACTAGAAAAACCATAGCCTTGACTAGACAGACCTTTGTTGGCAAAGTAATGTCTCTGCTTTTTAATATGCTGTCTAGGGTGGTCATAACTTTCCTTCCAAGGAGTAAGTGTCTTTTAATTTCATGGCTGCAATCGCCATTTGCAGTGATTTTGGAGCCCCCAAAAATAAAGTCAGACACTGTTTCCCCATCTATCTGCCATGAAGTGATGGGACCGGATGCCATGATCTTAGTTCTCTGAATGTTGAGCTTTAAGCCAACTTTTTCACTCTCCTCTTTCACTTTCATCAAGAGGCTTTTTAGTTCCTCTTCACTTTCTGCCATAAGGGTGGTGTCATCTGCATATTGATAGTTATTGATATTTCTTCCGGCAATCTTGATTCCAGCTTGTGCTTCCTCCAGCCCAGCATTTCTCATGATGTACTCTGCATATAAGTTAAATAAGCAGGGTGACAATATACAGCCTTGACATACTCCTTTCCCAATTTGGAACCAGTCTGTTGGTCCAAGTCCAGTTCTAACTGCTGCTTCCTGACCTGCATACAGGTTTCTCAAGAGGCAGGTCAGGTGGTCTAGTATTCCCATCTCTTGAAGAATTTTCCACAGTTTATTGTGATCCACACAGTCAAAGGCTTTGGCGTAGGCAATAAAGCAGAAACAGATGTGTTTCTGGAACTCTCTTGCTTTTTCGATGGTCTTGCAATTTGATCTCTGGTTCCTCTGCCTTTTCTAAAACCAGCTTGAACATCTGGAAGTTCACAGTTCACGTATTGCTGAAGTCTCACTTGGAGAATTTTGAGCATTACTTCACTAGCGTGTGAGATGAGTGCAATTGTGCGGTAGTCTGAACATTCTTTGGCAAGCCTTTCTTTGGGATTGGAATGAAAACTGACCTTTTCCAGTCCTGTGGCCACTGCTGAGTTTTCCAAATTTGCTGGCATATTGAGTGCTGCACTTTCATAGCATCATCTTTCAGGATTTGAAATAGCTCAACTGGAATTCCATCACCTCCACTAGCTTTGTTCATAGTGATGTTTCCTAAGACCCACTTGACTTCACACTCCAGGATGTCTGGCTCTAAGTGAGTGATCACACCATCATGATTATCTGGGTCATGAAGATCTTTTCTGTAGAGTTCTTCTGTGTATTCTTGCCATCTCTTCTTAATACCTTCTGCTTCTGTTAGATCCCTACCATTTCTGTCCTTTATTGTGCCCATCTTTGCATGAAATGTTCCCTTGGTATCTCTAATTTTCTTGAAGAGATCTCTAGTTCTCTCTACTTGGCCTCATTTGCTCACCCATTGCTACATTTTATTTAACAACTCTAAACATCTTTTACTTATCTTTATAAAATAAATGGCACTAATAGTTGATATACTAATAAGTGATTTTTAAAAATTCATACCATAATAGTACATACTTACTAAGTTTCTCTCCAAACTAGATTACCAGTTCCTCTCCCAAAAGACAAGCACTCTTACCAACAGCTGATATGCACGTGCAAAAATACTCTATGGATATAACTAGCAGACATTTGCATATACAGAGATATAAAAATGTAGATCTGATATATGGTAGACACCATAATAATGTTCTGTATAAGTTTCAAATTCATTGTTCTATAAATTTATATGTTCATGTCTTTATTTCATAATGAAACTCAAATGAGCTAATTTTTTTTAAAAACACAGATTCGAAATGTTGCTCACCTGAGAAAAATTTGTCAGTTACTTCTCACTGCTCTTGGGATAAACACTTTTTACGAGGCTTCTAAGGTTCTACAAAATCTACCTATGTTTCTGAGCTCATTTCACACCAACGCTTCCCTCATTTACTATACTTTGGCCATACTCACCTTCCTTCGTATTTTCCAAAGCCTGTTTCTTACACACTTTCTGTCTCACACACTCTGCCTAAACCTTCCCCTCACCCTTGTCTAATTTACTTCTATTCTCTCCCAGCAAGTAGCCTTCCTTAATCTTCAAGATTAAGTTCAGGCCCCCTATTACGGGATCTGAGTATCCCAAACCTTTTTCTTTACAGTCTTATTTTGTAGTATATGACTATACTGTTATCTGTATGACTGAACCGTAAGGGCTAGGCTAGTCCCTAAGGATGACTCAGTGGTAAAGAATCCACCTACCAATGCAGGAGACAAGGCTTTGCTCCTTGGGTCAGGAAGATTCCCTGGGGAAGGAAATGACCACCCATTCCAGTTTTCTTGCCTGGGAAATCCCACGGCTAGAGCAGCTTGGTGAGCTACAGTTCACAGGGTCACAAAACAGTCGGATACAACTTAGCAACTAAACAACCACCATAAAGGCTAGTACTATATTGCTTACCACTGTGCCTAATTCATACTGAGCGATCTGCTTCCCACCCCAAAAATTTGTTTTTCACTAAATGGATAAGACATTGCTAAAACATTAAGCTGAATAAGGCAAAAGAATACTTGTTGAGACAGAAAAACTGTCCTATCAGTAAAGCCTTCGGGTATAAGTTTATCTTGAATTTATCTACCAAAGTATCAAAAGAGAAGTTGACATGGTAACATCAAAAAATATAGGGATGCCAGCCCACCCCTCATTTTATTCCTTAAATGGAATAAATCCAAATCCATTAACATAGCATGTAAGGCCCTCTATAACAGATTCGTTTTTACTTCAGCCACTACTGATGCTCTGAAAATACCTCCCATGCTCTGAAAATATCCACGTAAAATTATATGCTGATACACAAATACACAAAATACTTTCCTTCTATGCCCTCACTAGTACTATTACTATAGCCAATCCTTAACATTTCCCCCTAGCTGCTTCTCAACAGATCTCCAATTCTGAATTATATTCATCTTTCAAGACTTGCAGCAAATATGAATCCCTTCTTTATTGTTACCAATTGTATTGACAAACTACACTTTTTCCCTTATTCCCACAGTATTTTACTTTTATCTTGACCAAAAATAGTATATATTTTTTCTGCCTCAATTTATAATATTTGTACATCTGCCTCTTCTATTAGGTTACATGGTCCCTAAAACTGTCTCTTACTTTATCAGTATTCCCCTATAGTTCTAGTCTACTGTTTCCTTCACAATAGGCCTCACAAGGCATTTAATAAGTTTAAACTAATAATAATAAAGCCACTGAAACTTACTTCTATAAATGATATAACAAATACACGGGGCTTCCTGGTGCATGTGTGCCGGCTCAGTGGTAAAGAATCTGCCTGCCAACACAGGAGACATGGGTTTGGTCCCTGATCTGGGAAGACTCCACATGCCACAGAGCAACTAAGCCTGTGCGCCACAACTACTAAGCTATGCCTTAGAGCCCAGGAGCCACAATTAATAAGCTCATGGGCTGCAACCACTGAAGCCCCTGCCCTAGAGCCTGCGCTCTGCAATAAGAGAAGCCACACCACAATGAGAAGCCTGCACACCACACCTAGAGAGTAGCCCCTGTTTGCCACAACTAGAGAAAGCCTGTGCAGAGAAACAAAGTCCCAGCAAAGATAAAAATAAATAAAAATTTTAAAACTATAAAAAAATAAACTTATATGGCAGGTTCTCTACTAACTCATAATTGTTAGTGAGCACAGGAAGAAGTCAAAAGAAATAAGCAAAGGTAACAGGATTCTTAGACGACTTCCTCTGTTCCTAGTCATAAAAAGTTTATCTGTGAGATCAAATGAATTTGGGCAAGTTATAAACTTCCCCAGCTATGAAGGAATAATGTTCAGCAAGCTAAAGAACAATCAGATGCAGAAAATCAATTTCATGTCTACATTCTTGCAAAAAATGATTTGAGAATGACAC
The DNA here is from genome assembly GCF_023699985.2 of Odocoileus virginianus. Lineage (NCBI taxonomy): Eukaryota > Metazoa > Chordata > Mammalia > Artiodactyla > Cervidae > Odocoileus > Odocoileus virginianus. Next base: position 58,295,113 of record NC_069680.1, read on the forward strand.
CATTCAGAATAACAAAAAACATCAAACATCTATGGAAAAATCTAACGAAATGTTAAGACCTCTCCACAGAAAAGAACAAAATATTCTTGAGACAGATTAAAAGGAGATTAAAATGAATGGGGACATATCACTAGTTGCTGCTGCTAAGTCACTGCAGTCATGTCTGACTCTGTGTGAACCCACAGACGGCAGCCCACCAGGCTCCCCCATCCCTGGGATTCTCCAGGCAATAACACTCGAGAGGGTTGCCATTTCCTTCTCCAATGTGTCAAAGTGAAGTCGCTCAGTCCTGTCTGACTCTTAGCAACCCCACAGACTGCAGCCTACCAGGCTCCTCCGTCCACAGGATTTTCCAGGCAAGAGTACTGGAATGGGTTGCTATTGCCTTCTCCAATATCACCAGTTGAAGAACTGAAAGACGCAGTATTACAAAGATTTTCCTCAATTCAATTTAGAGACAATGTGCAATCCCAAACAAAATCCCAATAGTTTAATAAGTGTCTGTGAAAACCGCCAAACTAATTCTAAAATGTATACAGAAATGTAAAGGATAAAGAAGAACCAGGGCAATCTTTAATAAGGATGAAGTTGAAGGAATTTCGTCTTTAAATAAGAAAGCTGAAAAGGCTAAAGAAAATAGAAGCAACGCTTACCTTTAGAAAGTGCAAGTGAATGATAGTAACCACAAGCAACCTGTACTATCTGGATATCCGACAAACTTTTAATATTTCTAGAAAAGAAGAAGAGATCAGATTAGTTAATTCCATTTAATAAATGGATCCTGAATGCTATTTATGCTATTTATTGACCACCTACTATGTGCAAAGAGTTTCCTTACCAGCAGTTCCTTACTAGCATAACCTAGCAGTTTATGCTTTTTTCACACAAGCCCAATTTATAAAAAATTTATGCTAAAATCAGTAAACAAAATCTAAGTATGAAAAATTAAGAGGTGTGATGAGAAAACACTTTGAAAGGACAATATTTAAGCACAGTAATCTATACTTACACTTCAGTGCTCTTGTATGTTTTTATTATCAAAATTTGAAAAAACTTAACTTGACGTACGAAACCTGGTAATATATTTCTAAGACAGATGTACATGATCTAATTTGTCGAAAATTGGTGTTTGGCCCAGTTTAGTACATGCTCTCCTCCATCAGGTTCCTTAAGAACCAGCAGGGATTCCTATCATGTGATGCTACCAATCACAAATTATGAAACCTGTTCCCTCTGGACTATCCTTCTGCCTTGCATCTAAATCAATGATATTAAATGTATTTAATTCTTTACTACAGAAATTTAATTAATTCATATCTATTATGATCACTGATGTGTGAGGTCCTATTTCTGCCATCTCATGTTTCTGCCTTACATTTTTTTAGCTTCCTTTCCCCCCCAATTTCTGATTTTTCCTTAACTGTAATATAACTCTAAAGGCTAAGTGTTAAAACATCATGAAAATCAAGTAACTCTGTGCATGAATCACCCGAGGTTTTATATAGTTCACCTTCACCTGGTCATTCTGTTTTTCCTGAATTAACATTTTCAAGAAAACAGGGGGGTGGGAAAATACAGTATGTTTTTTATTTCCCTTTACCTGATACTGCCACCTGACCTGATTCTGCCATATGAGAGTCCGGAGCAAGTTCTGACCAGAGTGTCGATACCCATGATTTTCGGGAGGCAGCTTCAGCAAACCAAATTTTGAGCGGGAAAAAGGAGAGTTATTCTAATCCATATTGTTGTATTAAAAGTAATTTATTAAGTGGATTTATGTTCTTAACTACAAAACTTGAGAGTTGTACTGCTACCATTTAGCAGGATCCAACAAGTTAACAGGGTCCAACATATTTTCAGATTTTCAAATATAGCAAAAGGCTAAATGTACACTGGCAAAGCAAAAACGGGAATAAAAAATACATGGATATGTACAACTGTGAAGTTATTAAACATTTACTGTTACTGCTTATGCATATTAGGTACATCATACATTGACGAGTAAACGGTACTGAATGATTTTAAAAAAAGAACTGTTCCTGGTATCAAGCCCAATCTGCAAAACTAAGTAAAATCTTTTCAAATTCTACATTCTCACAGCACGCTGTTTTCTCCTTCACAGCATTTATCTCTATAAATTACTGGAATACTTATTCATTTAATTATTACTAGTATACTCTGCTAAACAATAAGCTCTTTAAGAGTGGAATATTATCTTCTACCCATGGAATCCCAAGCACCTACCACAGTGTCTGGCAAAACGTATGGGGAAACAAAGGTATGTCAAGTGTCCACTGTTTGAGGATAAGTGAATCTGTAACTTCTTTGAGGTTTTAGTATTAAACTACGTATAAAGTTTGCCCCCCAAACTTCTAAATTTGCATGGCAATTTACACTCAGTGACTCTCATTACCAAAATATTATCATGCAGCTTAGAATACAGAATGAATTTTTCAGTTTTGTCTGCTCAAGACAAGTGAGGATATTCTTCTGTGGCATTACTGTATTAAAGGAAAGAAATCTCTGTTTTTGTCTCTATGGAGATGTAATACTCTGAAGATGCGGGAGTGGAAGTGGGAAAGAGAAGAGGGTTTGCTTTTTTTTTTTTAAGCTTTTGGGAATTTAAAAAACAAACAAAAATACTATGATGTATATGAATAGTAAAACAATTTTACCATGGTGCATTTTTCCTGAAGAGACAAATCAGAAAATTCTTAATGAAACAAAGTCTTACAGAATTCATCAAAAATAATCCCCAATGAGTAAAAAAGATAATGTAAATGTTTTTCAGTTTTCAATTTTTAAAAGGATTCAAATCAAGTTAATAGGAAAGTCAAAACAAAAGAAATTTTGTAAATAAAAATATATTTACACATGTACATGAAGAGTCCTAATTAATAAGAACTATGAAAAGAAAATCAAAATTTCAGATGTCTAGGGTAAATATTTTATAAATACTTATAAATTTAACTCCCTAAAGTTTAGAGTTCTTGTCAAACATTTTTAAATGGCCATGACATCACTAAAATTATTCATTGTAAAGAAAATAATTATTTCTTTACTGAATTTTGAAAGATGTTTGAAATTTTAAGAAAATAGTGCATAAACTTGGAAATAAGATTTATACACCCCTCCCTTGAGAAGCCTTTAAGTCAAAACATAAGTTGTTGAGAATATGTGTACTGTTGTGTTGTTACATTTTTCCAACTTAATGCACAGTGGCAATATGGGCAGAAACCAGGCATTTCCAATTTGTCTGTGAAGGTAAAATTCTTTAACAACCATTAACAAGAAACAGTGAAAAGTTTGAATATAATCAAGAATTTAGTATGAAATCAAGACTTTGAAGAACTAAAGCATTAAATATTTTGCCAATTAGAAAATCATCAAGGTGTATAAACTACAAAAATAAAGCTTTTTGTATGCCAAACGTACCTCAAGAAAGTGGTTTTAAAAATAAATTTCCCAGTAAAACATAATCAACAATTTTGTATTTCCCAATTAAGCCGCAACTTTCTTATTCATCTGAGAAAAGTCGTAGCTGATTTTGAAAAATTTAGGCTAACAACTGATCTAGTCTCCCATTAAATATTCTTTAATTTTCTCTGCACTTTCATATGCTAATATTAGGCAGAAACTGTAACATATTTTTTGGCCATGCCATGCAACGTGCAGGATCTTAGCTCCCCTGCCAGAGATCCAACATGGCCTATAGGTGAAAGCAGAATCCTAACCACTGGACCGCCTGGTAACACTCTGCAATATGCTTTCAAAATTGAGTTAAATCAAGAAAATCTATTCATATGTCTGAGCTTCCTCCTATCATATGTTTTATTCAAAACGTATGTGAAAGTTATAAAGCTGGCTGACATTTCTAAGCACCTAGAAAAAGATTTGGATCTAAAAAATTACTTGGTGTTGAGATTTAAAAAGAAAAAAAAAAATCACTGGTGGTCTTTCATAAAAACATACTCCTACTGTATTGAAATACTAAACTGCCCTTTAAAATATGAAGTACCAGTAAAAATTTATATATATATATATATATATATATGTATATGTATGTGTGTGTCACAACAGATCCAAATAAGATTAGCCCATTGAAAAACTGAGAAAGTTCAACAGGAACGACGCCCTTATACACAGCTTAAAACTAACAGAGAAGTTTAAACCAAAGAATTCAATTAAGATCTTTTACAGGTCCCCATTCAGGTTCATAAAAGAGCAAAGTCACAAATAACAGGATTATTGGGCAACCTTCAAATAAACTGTCACATAATAAAATTTCCTCCTTATCTTTCTCTCTTTACAAAGCATCTATGGATTACTGTCTCTTATACCAGAACTGAACAGGAAAAAAAAAAGGAAAATTCAGTGGAGTGAAGAATATGGGAAACTAGACAGCCTTGCTGTGAATCATGGTTTTGAAAATAAGGACTTAGAAAATCTAACATTTAACTCTCTTTTCAATCCTAAAAACAAAAAGTTCTTAAAAATCTTAAATAGAAAAACCCCATTCTACAATAATTACTTATGGAAGGAAATAAAGGCAGTAGAGAATGTGACAAATGTGAGATCACTCTGTTTCTATGAATGCTTTGCATTTTTGTAGCCAATAGCCATTTGGCTGCAAATTAACATTTTCTAAAAGAAATCAAAATTGAAATGACTAAAAAAATTCAATTTACTTAGCTTAAGGAAAAAACTCTCTCTCCCAACAGCACCATCATTAAAGAGGCACTAAAAGCATAATGGGAAATGTGTCTGCTATTTAATTGTTATTACAGAAGAAACAAAAAGAGAAGAAATTTGTTTGGGGAGTTTTGCAGAATTTGATTACAGGTTAAAGAAAACACATTAATGAGACATATCCCAAAGTCTCAACAGACAGCTCATTACGAGAACAAATATAAAGCATCAAACTAAAGATGAAAAAAATCTTTTAATATGCTAAAACAAAACAAATACTTCAAATGTATACTTTAAGTTTTCAACAGACATACACACACACACATATATATATTTGATAAAAGGATATGGGCTTACTGAAGGAACTAGATACCATCTCTACTTTAAAAAAATTTAAAAAGGTCATTTCTAATGATAAGAGCTCTGTTCTGATTTTTTTTTGTTTTGTGGTTGTTTTTGTTTTTTAGCACCATTTAACTTAAAGGATCTTAGTTCCCTGACCAGGGATTGAAACTGTGCCCTTAGCAATGAAAGCATGGAGTCCTCACTGGACCGCCAGGGAATTCCCTCCTGTTCTGAAATGTATTATTTCCTGTGCTCCAATTTCTTATCCTAGCAGTTATCTATTTCTTAAGCCAGGGCAAACATTAATAATGTTAAAAACAAAATATTTAAATGTATATATTATAAAAATGGTACCTTGAATAAATCTAAAATTAGTGTAATACCCTGGTTCCCTAGAGAGTTCTCTTTTGTCCCTATAACTATTACCAGGGGGAAAACAAAAGTTTAAGGAGACAAGAATTTGTATAATTTTAAACACTAAGAATGAGTTAGTGTATTAATTATGTACCCAAAAGAACTGGATATTCTTCTTAAAACCTTTATGTTCAGGATTACAGTTTTTAATATTAAAGCAATGGTTATGCCCTATATAATTCTGTAAAACTACAATATTGATGAAGTATTGCTTATTTTTAAACTTTGAAATAATTCTATGATGAGTCAGTGGTTAGCATAAATTAAATTGTGGTCAGTGCTATGTAAAAATGTAGCAAGTGAATTATTCTTTTTATTCTAAGCATGTGGGACTTTGACATTCAATAAAAACAATAAAGACTAAAAAAACAAGAGAAAGAAATATACAACCAACCAATATTTAAAGGTTTAGTCTTAATCCACCTAATTTCAGTGAGAAAATTTCTAACAAAGAGTGCGTTCTCTACCCCTTATCTTTACAAACAAACATAATCTGGGAGAAAACATGAAATACACAACAAACAGCATTCAATACAAACTAAAGGCAAGCACCCAATAAATGCCTTTAGAGCTTAAAGGGGAGAAGTGATTGTATATCAAATTTTAAATGCCCAGTAGTAAGCAGAATGATTCAGATACCAAATTTATTATAAAAGATTGTTAAAGACCCCTTTGTCGGTCACCTTTGTTACCTGGGTACTCTGATACATTCCTCTGATCCTAGCAGGCCAAGCTGTCCATCAGAATCGAGACCCCAAGCATACACCTGGCCCTTGTCATTTAGTGCTAATGTATGAGCTTCTCCACATGAAACAGCTACAATATTTTGGGCATCCAGGGCAACAACCTGCTCTACAGAAATGAGAAACAGAGACATTACATTCTAGTTTTAAATTTCTAATAAGAATAAAACTATAGTCTTCATCTTGTACAAAAAAGTTAAGGAAATGCTGAAATACAGACTGTAATTTAGTTATTCTACAAAACCTAACAAATGCATTCCACACAAAATTCTCACTGTAGTAAATACAGATATACGCCACAGGGCATAATCAACTCAAGATTATTAAGCAACTTGAATATTTGGAAGAAATTAAGGTTGTATAAAACTTTTCTCGGAAATTGCTCTTCATTCAAAACCATTACTAATAAAAGGAATCCAGCTGAAAAGGAATCATTTGAATAAACTGGCTGTTTTTTAACAATAAAATCATAACCAACATAGGTATTACCATATGGGGTACTACTATGGAGTGATTCTGAAACAAATGGAATAATCTGAATTAGCAATTTCTGATAGGAAACAAATTATTTACAGATCTCATAAAGTATCTACTAGATATGCTGAGGAGAGAACTGAAAGGCAATGTAACCATAACAAACAGATTTCAGTTTATAGGCTGCTATTTTAATGTGAAAGATATAAAAACTCTACATGTGGTTAAAATATGTTCAAGTTTTAAATCAGAAATTAATTTAAAATATTGGCCCTCATAAGACTGTCAACAGTCACTGACAAATCAGTAAAGAAAATGAAATTGCTTCCTTAGTCTCTTTAAGATGTGCACTATCAGTTTTTTACTAGTACACAAGTTTTCTTAAAGACATCATTTAAAATTAACCTTTAAAAAAATTAACCTTTTTTAGCCTAACAATAAAGCTCTGTCTTCTATAAACTGAAAGTCTCTTACTGCAGAGCTGCTAAAACTGAACCAATAAGAGTTTCCTCATAAGCATATTTTAGCTCAGTGTACAAACACAGCTGCTCAATAAGACGACAGACTACATCACAGAGGTTTGAATCCCTAAGTAACAAGAGAAATTCAAATTGCATCTGCATTACTTATTCTGCATTTTGGGGTGGGAAGTTAGCCCTTAGACAGCCTTAAGAATTTGTATAACTCTAATGATATGTCTTTTTAAGTACTTACCTTAAAATACTATGAGTTCATAATCCGTGAAGTTGATAAATAGTACGTGGAAATTCACACTATATGAATCTCTCACTTTTTTGTGTATATTTTATATATATACATGTTTTTATAAAATTATATTGCAGAAACATATGAGAACAAAACATATATAACATACTGCCCCTCCTCCCAAAAAATAAAAGGACTTAAAACTATGGTATCATTTATTTACATCAAAACACTCCCATAAATCTTAATTATGAAGAAAGTAAAATGCAAAAGATCTATTAATCTTTCACAGAGGACCCCAAAATGAACCAACGTCTCTCCAGAACAATCCTCAGAGGAGATGGAATAAAGAGCAAAAAATAAGAGAATGATAAGAAGGATGAGTAAGACTGGTTGGTTCAACAATAATATAGGTTGGTTCAATAATAATACAGGAAGAGTACTTAAATTTGATATCAATTGCTATAAAATCAAAGACACCAAAAAGCCAAGAAACAAAGAAGACACAATCATTCATGCCAAATATTAATATTTACTGTATATTTCTTGTGCTCTAAGTACTAGAGAAAGATAGATAAAACAGTTCTAGTCCTCAATGAGTTTACAGTCTATAGAAAAACAAGTGAGGTAAGGAGTCTTATTAAAGGCAAAGGTAAAGATATACAAAAGGCACCAGGGGAACATGAAGTACTTTTAAAAGATACTAGGAAGAATTTTGGAAGACACTGACGCTAAGTTAAGTATGTGAGGAAAGAGAAAGAGATGCCATCTATCTGTTAAAGAGAAAATTCCAATTACTTCTTCAAATATAGCAAAACAAACTAAAAGCAAACTGAAATGGCTGATCTTAAAAAAGAGGGAAAATGTTGTTGATATGTCAAATAAAAAAATAACCTCCCTAATATTTAAAGACTAAACAGGAGGAGGGGGGAGCAGCAGCTCAGTGAAAAAATGGGCAAAAGATGTGACCTGATTGTCCACACAAAAAAGGAAGAGAAGTGGCTCTTAATCCTATGAAAAGATGTCAAATTCATTGATGAGAGAAATGAAAATTCAAACTACGCTGAGAAGTCAACAATATACTCACCTGGAAAATTCATAAAGCCATAAACTTTTAATTTGTATACTTCTCTATTTGATTACAAAAGTTTACACTTATCAAAAGAATGAGAAGACAAGCCACTGACTGGAGAAATTATCTACAAAAAGACACACCTAATAAAAGACTGTCACCCGTTCCCCCAAAATACACCTATATATTAAACGTTCTTAGAACTCAAAAACAAAAAAATAAACCCCCAAAAAAATAAATAAATAAATAAACCCAATTAAAAAATAGTGCAAATGACCTGAAATAACACCACACCAAGAAGACAAAGATGGCAAGTCATTACCTACCAACAGAGAATTGCAAATTTAAATGAGCTACCATTATAAGCCTATTAAAATGGTCAAAACCCAAAACACTGACAATACCACTGGTGAGGATATAGAGCAACAACAGCTCTCATTCACTGATGATGGACGTGTAAAATGGTACAGATATTTTGGAAGACAGTTTGGCAGTTTCTTATAAAACAAACCATACCATTATATGATCCAGCAACTGTGCTCTTTCACATTTACCCAAAGGAGCTTAAAATTTATGTCCACACAAAACCCTGCACATGGATGTTTATAGCATCTTTATTCTTTCCAAAACTTAGAAGTAACAAAAATGTCCTTCAGTAAGTGAATGGATAAACTGTGGTATATCCAGACAGTGGAATATTTTTCAGCGCTGAAGAAATGAGTTATCAAGCCATAAAAACACATGGAGGAGATTTAAATGCATATTACTAAGTGAAAGAAGCCAATCTGAAAAGACTACAAAATGTATTCTCCAACCATATGACATTCTGGAAAAGGCAAACTCTGGAGACAGTAAAAAGATTACTGGCTGCTTGGGTTTAATGGGAGGGAGGGATGAACAGGTAAAGCAGAGGGGATTTTTAGGGTACTGAAACTATTCTGTATGATATTATTACTATTCTGTACAATACTAAGTGAGCTTCCCTGGTGGTTTAGATAGTAAAGAATCTGGCTGCAATGCAGGAGACCCAGGTTCAATCCCTCGGTCGGGAAGATCCCCTGGAAGAGGGCATGGCAACCCACTCCAGTATTCCTGCCTGGAGAATTCCATGGACAGAGGAGCCTGCTGGGCTCATTTCATTATATAGTCGTCAAACCCATCAAATGTACAACACAGACAATGTCACAGTAAACTATGAGTGTGGATGATATGATGTGTCAATGTAGGTATATGAATGGTAAGAAACGTGCCCCTGTGGTACAGTCTGTGGACAGTGTGTGTGTGGGGGGGAGGGGGTTTGTCTATGTGTAGTATAGAGTACATGGGAATTCTCTGTACTTACTGCTCAATTTTGCTATGAACTTAAAACTGCTCTTAAAAAGTAATTTTTTGAAAAAGCTTATTTATAAAAACACACATACACCAAGATAACATTTTTCATCTCATAAAATTCAAAAGTCAGATAACAATCTGTTGGGGGGAAAGGCACTCTTGTATACTCATAGTGGAAGTACAAAATAGAACCACCCTTATGAAAGAAAAAAAAATGTGCCAAACCTAGCAAAACATACACAATTACCTTTTGGTTCCAGATCTAGCTTACAGATACATCTGTGTACTAAAGGGCAGCAGAATATGCCAACTCAAAATATGCCATTTTGGCATAAGGATTATCTTGAACTGAAGGCCACTAAGAAGAAAAGCTCTTTGCTCTCTTTCGATGTGCCTAAAAGCAGGACATAAATCTGTAGAGGTGTCCTACCTTTCCTCTCTACCAGGAAGGATAGGGGTTAATCACTGAAGACAACTCTAGACCCTTATCAGCTGAGAGACAGTACCAGTACAAACTATGTAACAAACTTTACTCAATAGCCCTTAAGTTTCCCCACACATTTACCTCCCCCAAATTGCCAACCCAGAAACTCAAAAGGCCCTTTTCATCTTGTTACTTCTCTATTTATTGTTCTTTTAAGATGCTAGATAAGCCCATGTTCTACCATCCCCTTGAGTTACTCATTACTGAGTGCTAACACACGTGAACACACGGCAATACATTTATTTTGCTTTTCTCCTTGTTGATCTGTCCTTTGTCTATAGAGGACCCAGCTGGAGAATCTAGGTATACATGCATGCTACGCTGCTTCAGCTGTGTCCGAATCTTTGCAACCCTATGGACTGTAGCCTGCCAGGCTCCTCTGTCCATGCGATTCTCCAGGCAAGGTATGGATTCTTCAACTGGAGTGGATTGCCATGTCCTCCTCCAGGGGATCTTCCTGACCCAGGGACTGAAACTGAGTCTCTCATGTCTCCTACAATGGCAGGCTGGTTTCCGTTTTGTTTTTTTTTTTTTACCATTAGCGCCACCTGGGAACCATACAAATATACAAATATGCACGTGTGTGAATGTGTGTTTTTACATATATCTGCAGTACTGTATAAAATAACAAAAGACTGGAAATATTCCAAATACCCATCAATAAAGGATTCTGTCCACACACTGGGATTCTATGCTCTGAAAAATAAAGAGGAAATGCTGCAAGCTGATGTGGAAAGATCTCAAGGGTATATTATCAAGGGAGGAAAAAAATCAAGATGTGAAATAATGTACATGATTTGTTATTTTCTGTCACAGTTACCTATGTTTATTATACCTACAGGGGATGTGGATAGAGGGAAATAGGGTGGTCAAATAAATATAAGAGCAAAGCTTCTCAATGTGTATTTATATTATTTTGATTTCTGAACCACATGAATATATTCTCTATTCAAATTTGAATAATTTTAAAAATTTTCACTAAAACTTAACTGAGCTCTTTAAGATTTCTCTACATACTAAAAACTCAAGATAAATAACTTTGATTCTCTTAGAATTTGAGCCCCATCAAATTACTAAGATACCTATTTTGAGTATGAATAATTATTATATGCCTTGGGAAAAGTACTCAACACAGGTTTTTCTGACAACAAATATACAAACTGATAAGTTCTCTGTACAATTTTTTTAAATTACTCTTTTTTTCCAAATGGCCAATCAGAATGACAAGCCTCAACCATTTTTCCCCAGTATGCTAGAAAAGTCAGACCAATGTTAAATTGAAACATTCACATTCAGGACAAATTCTGGTTGAATGCTTGAAACAAGATGGCCTGCAAAGAGAGTAAATGATAAGCAAGAATAAAGAGGGAATACATAAATCCAGCAAAACAAACCAAAAAATTCACTAGAAAATCTGGCTTCATGTCTTGTATGAGAAAAAGAAAAACAAACAACTCATAACAAACCTAAACAGTTAATATTTGTTGAGTTTATTATAGACTAGGTACTATGCTAACTCTATTAAAGTTTTAATCACCAAGCTATTGAATACATTTGACTTTCAAGGCCTAAGAACACAGAAAAGGGAAGAAAAAGTGAGAATTAAATTCACTTTAATTTAGGCTGAGTATGGAAATATAAGGAGGATATATAAGAGGACAGAAAACAAAAGAAAACCTGTCAAGCAAGCCAATTTAAAAAAACTATTACTCCTTTGATAAATGGGAGCTACAGGAAGATGTTAGAATTATGAACATACAATGCTAAACTTGCTGGGAAAGGCTTAAAGTAGCACATGATTATTACAACTGACTATAATTCAGAAATAAAGTATTTTTTTTAATATAAATACATACAGACAAAAAATATGTGGCAAAATACTAACTGTTGGCCACTGTGCTATTCCTTCAACTTTTCTTTATGCTTCAAAATGTTCACAGAAAAATTTGATAAATGTAACACTGCTCATATCAGTATTTAGAGTTCACAATATTTCCCTTAAGAAAAGAAAAAAGGGCCATTTGATTTGGGGAGGCAGAAAAAAGCAAAGAAAACTTAAAAGAGTAGGAGACTGTCTTGAGAAAAGCAGAAAAAAAACATTTTCAGAGACAGGAGCAAAAACAAAAAAGATAAAGCACTAGAGAAAAGTAGCATAGCATATCCATAAATACTGTCAGGCAGATATACTCCAAATACAAATCTAACAAGTCCAAGCTCACTGTTACTTCTGGTTCTTCTTACACTTGCACTGTTAAAATGCAGTGTTTCTGAAAACTGATGGGGCATCATTTCACTAAGGAGAAAAAGGCCATCTTTGCCCCATAAATCCAAAACACTGTCATTCTTAAATTTATAAAAACTAATTAAAATGTTTAACCTAATGCCAGTTTTCATTTGTACATCATTTTGCTGCACAAACATCATAGAAGAAGAATATGGTTGCACATCCTTTTAGCAAAACGTTCCCGTTCTTACTGTAAAACGTTACGTGACAAAATCCTTCCATTTGGGTAAGTAACTAAGAACAACCTATTTCCTTTGGGATCTAACAAACATGTTCATCAATTCTTGAGTTTGTGAAAATTCATGTAGAATATCACCTCCTCCAGAATTCACTATTAAGAGTTCATTTATATGATCAATTTCATCATATTCATACAGTGGTGTATCTACATTCACCTTCTGATCTGTCCTGTAATTATGAACATGTTCCTCTGTCAGTTTTCTTCTCTTTGCCATTATGGACAGAAAAAAAAATTTTTTTTTTCATTCTCAACTGTGGCTAATGAAAGGTACAAAAAGAGAAAAATGAAAATGACAAAAACTGACTCCAAACTTCTTTCACATTTTCTTGAAAGATAATTTAAAACTCTGCACAATATATGAAAAAAAGAATGCTAAATATGGTGGTTTATTTCACCACTGCACCACCCTTTTAAGAAACCCCACCACTGTTCCACTTGTAATTTTTTTAGTCTAGTTGGGAATACAGATTCTCATTATTCACAGTAGTTATGTTTCATGAAGTCACCACAAATACTTATTTAGCCAATACTGAATCACTGCCCCTAGAGAAAATATAAGATTAGGGTGCTACAAGTCTCCAAGTCTCTTACCACAACACTTTATCAATCAATCATTCATAACCTTGTTTTGTGTTTCCATTTAAAGATATCTTAATTAATATATTATAATTCATTAACACTGAATTCACTGCCAAAACACTGTAAACTCATGCCTCAATGACTTTTTTCCAGCCTTCTTGTGTTTAGGAACACTAGACAAAACCTCAGCAGTATGCACAGGGGCCATTTTAAACAGTAAAATTGCCCAAGGTACAAAAATGCAAAAAATGTGGCACCAAATATATTGCAAAAAGGACATATTGTAACAGGAAGGCAAATCACTGCTTTGTTGAACCTCCGCTGGGAATCTACTTGTATTTTGCAGCTCTGCATGTGCATGTCCAGGAATCACCATGAAAAGCTTCAAGATATTGACCTACCGTGATCCATTCTGATTTAATAATATACATAAACACTTCTTCCTAGACAACCAATCACAAGATATACAAGATGGTCTATTAAGAGTCTTTTGCTTAATGGATTTTAACCTGATAATAGCAGCTTCCCTGATAGCTCAATTGGTAAAGAACCCTGGGTCGGGACGACCAGCTGGAGAAGAGACAGGGTACCCACTCCAGTCTTCTTGGGCTTCCCTTGTGGCTCAGCTGGTAAAGAATCTGCCTGTAATGAGGGAGACCTGGGTTCAATCCCTGGGTTGCTAAAATCCCCTAGAGAAGGAAAACGCTACCCATTCCAGGATTCTGGCCTGGAGAATCCTGGACAGAGTCAGACACCACTGAGCAACTTTCATTTCACTTTCAAGATATAATCACCAACAGCATGCTCTAAGAACCTTGAAACAATGCAAACAATAAGTAAAAACTGAGCTGTGTTTTGGTTATAAAGATAATGCTATAAAAAACATATTCACAACATATTCACAACAAACTTCTCTTAAAAGTTGCACCTTATTCAAAATTCTAGAACAGCTATTTGAAGGAAAATACATTATCATGTTACTCTGTATCCTCTTTCCTCTACAGATTTCAAAATCTTGCTATGGGATAAACTGGGTTACCCCAAAATTCATATGCTCAAAGTCATAATCCACAGTAGCCAAGAATGTGACCTTATTTGGGAAAGTGGTCATCAAAGCTGTAATCAGTTAAGATGAGGTCTGATGGGAGCAGGGTAGCCCCTAATCTGACTTGTGTCCTAACAAAAGAGGAAACAACCCTACTTGACACCTTGATATTGGATTTCCAGCCTCCAGAACTGTGCTAATATATTTCTGTTACTTAAGCCACCCAGGTTGTGGTACTTTGTTTCGCAGCCCAAACAAACAAATACATTTACCTAAATATTTTTGGGTTCAAAACATTCCTGTCAAGTTAGCCAAGTAGCACCATCTGTATTTTAAAAGTGGTTCACAGAAATAAACAACTTATTCTGAATAATTCAATCACAGATAAATTTGACTTTGAAATTTAAAGTTTCTATTAATAGTTCAAATTACATTATTTTCATGCCAAACAATTTTTCAAAGTTGGCAAAAGACACACTTCTCTAAGCAATCTTTAAATACAAGTATAAGGGGGAAAAAAAGCTTTTGAGAGAGCAAGTTGGCAGTATGTATTACAATTTTAAACATGCATGCCCTCTGACCCAGAAACTTTCCTTCTGGGAAACAACAGGAAATAACATGATTTCCAGTAACAGGTACATAAATAAATATGGAATATCCATGTAACAGAAACAGGTGCTTCTATTAAAATAAATGTCTATGTAGTAAAACATGAAAATATAAAAACATATTAAATGAAAATGCAAACCACAGCATTCTATGTAACGTGTACAGGACTATGTATTTTAATACAGGTATAAAGTTATGAAAATATAAAAAATAGTAGTAGTCAGCTTTAGGATGCAGGGGAAAAAGTGGCTTCTACTTTTTAAAACATTTCTGTAACTTCTAAAAACTTATAGAAATATATTATTTCAGCAATTAGAAAAAAAGAACTTTTTAAGATATTTGAAGTCTCAAAATTATAAATGACCCAAACCCCATAGGAAGAAACGTCCTGTTTCCCAAAATCAAAATACTAGGGAAATAATTAACACAGACTTATAAATTTTCTTCCCTAAGAGACAGTAGCAGTCAAGTATTATTTATATTTAAAATGTGATATATAGTTAAGTTAAATGTTGCTCACAAAAATTTATCCTAAGCTTTGTGGAACCAATAAAGCAAGAGAGCCAAACAAGCCAGGATAGATGATGGGTAGAGATAAATTCCAATACCCTAATGTAAAACTTCAATGAATTTTTCTATAGAAAATATTACAAAGGTTAAATATAATTATTGATAGAATATTATACTTAGGTATAATGTGTTTTAAAGACTGGTTTGAAAACCTATTTATGACATGTAGCAGTATTTGCACGAGCAAAGAAAAATTTAGCTTTTAAAAACAATTCATTCATAAATCAGGGACTATCCGGTATAAAAAGTACAATTACCAAGCACGACCAAAGGCCACAATTAATCTCAACTCTTAATATGGTATATGAATTGAATGAATTTCTATGTATATTTTTAATTAAAAAAAAACTTGAATTCAACAGAATTTGCAAAGCTGTCAATGTTTTATACACAGAACAAAAATCTTGGTTGTTAACATTTAATGCTCAAGTTATCAGGGTCTAGAAAACAACAGTTATGAATAGCAACAAGCACAGTCATATTAATAACAATTACAAAACTGGAGGTCAGAAGGATATACTTGGTAAAAAGCTAATTTTAAGAACCTCCATTTCAATTACTTAGTAAATGTTTAATTCAGTCAGAGCTTAAGTTTCAAAAGCCTCTGCCTACCATGTTTCACTAGTTGCTATATAGATTTTCCCCTTCCCTCCTGAATAACTCAGAACTCCAACTAAAGCAATGCAAAGCACACTTAATATCTCTAGAAATTTAATGTTCACAAAATGCTATACTATGAAATTTAAAAGGTAATGCATAATTTCATTCGTGTAAAAAAATATGTCACACACAGCCAAGTATACGTGCAAAGAAAAGAATGGAAAAATAGGGTTTCCCTGGTGGCTCAGTGGTGAAGAATCCACCTGCCAATGCAGGAGACAAAGATTCAATCCCTGGTCTGTAAGATTCCAGAGGACAACCTGGGCCAAAGGACAACTGGGCCCGTGTGCGCCACAGCAACTGAGCAAGTGGTTACAGAGCCCAGGAGCTGTAACTACTGAGCCCACGTGTCAAAACAACGGAATCCGGATGCTCTAGAGCCCATGCTCTACAACAAGAGAAGCCACCGCAATGAGAAGCCTGGGAACCGTAACTAGAGAGTAGCCCCCTGCCCACCTCAATTAGAGAAAAGCCCAGGCAGCAACACTCAGCACAGCCAGATAAATCAAAAATGTTTAAAATAAAAAAGACTGGGTAAAGAAACACTAAATTGTCAACACTGATTATCTACCAGTGGTTTTCTTTCTTTCATGGTTCTTCAACTGTTTAACTGAACCAGTGAAAGTGAGTTGATGCATTTTATGATTCTGATTTTTTAAAAGATGAAGACGTTAACTACTTGGGATTAGTGAATAATACCAATAAATAATTCAGAATGCTTTTTTTACTTTAATAAATAATGATATTGCTAACTGTGTGACAGAGCTAACAAATTACCAAATGGCTACTTCACTCAAGGCCTTTTATTTCCCTACTCCTAAAGTAAAACTGTTTACTGAAACTTTTTAAAGGATCACTAATATAATCATATAATGATCATAAAATATGAAAAATTAAGAAAAAAATAAAGCCTAAACATAAAATATTTAATGAAAATGCTTATTCTCTAAAATTATTACCAATAATTATCAATAGGAATTTGGAATAGTACAACTCATCATGAAAATATTTTAGTAAGTTTTCTGATAAAATCAAAATATACAGTAACTTACATGTCTTAGCTGACAGCACACAGTACTATTCATATGGAGATGTAACTAACTAGATTAAAAAATTCTTTATAATGGATATGTTTACAAATCCATACCCCTTTTATGCATTCTTATCTACATACAGGTATACCGTTAACATACACAGAGAACTTACTATGTGCCTGGCACTGTGCTAAGCACTTTATTTAATCTCATTTAATCCTTATAGCCCGATAAGGCAGGTGTACCACCATCCCTACTTCAAAGGCACTAAAATATAAACATTTCCCTATTGAACAACTGTCCTTTTGCTTATAATACTTAAGCAGCAAGGTTATGTTTTAATAATTTACTTTCAATATATACTTAAAACTGTACTTGTACTAGAGCTTCACAACATTTTTGCTTCAGAATTCCTTTCTGGATGGCTAGGAACTGCTGAAATTGATTTCTCTGAAGCAGAAAGGAGAAGTAAAATGAAAATATAAAGATTCCAATTAAAAAAAAAAAGAGACTCCAATATAAATATATCAACCAAATAGCTGTTTTAATCTCTAAGACCAGCAAGAATGAACCCTCAAAATATACTGGAAGATTTTTTGTTGTGTTTTCTTAGATTCTTTCTTGTATATTTGGAATTCATTCATCTCAGAGACAATTAACTATATTTTCTTACTTTCTTTATTCTTGTTGATGACCTAGGAAAGGTGGGGGGAGGGGTTTACAGACACCGGAAGAGTTAAACCCTCTCAGAACTGGCTAATTCCTAAAGATAACTTGCCTACCAACATGCCTTTCATACGCAAACTGACCAAACCAGAGATTATTCCACCAACTACATCCTTATCTAATTCTCACACACCAAACCAGAATTTCCCATACCTTAAATCATCCCAGAACCAGGTACCAGGAAATAAGAAACCTATCCTATAGAACAAAGCGTGGGAAGAATTAATCAAATTAGTCACTTCTAAACTGTTTATTCTGCCCAGTTTGCCTCTCCCTAGAAAACCTCAATAAAGGCTACAGTCTTAAGATCTTCCCTGGGCTCTTCTCTGCCTCCTGATGACCCTATATCTTCCTCCTCAGCTCTGGGTGGCATGCGGTGACCTCCTCTCTCTAGAATCAGTGAGCATCATCAGCTTCTTCCAAGCCTCATTCTCATTACCCCTTACAGCCGCAATGACCTTACCTTACCACTTCCAATATGTACATTCTCAGAACAGGTATAAATTTTAAATTTTTCATTATAAAGGAGCTGATGACCACAAACTTACCAAAACAATAGTCTTAACTGTAACTTTCTTCCCTTTCTACGGCACATCCAACAAAATGGTCATCGTGTTCATTCAACACCTTGTGTTCCTTCTGTGATAAAGATATGTAAGACAAGGTGTTTAACCGGCAGTTACTGACATGGTAGAGAAGACTTTTACCCAAATAATTACATAATATGAAGATAGCAATGCAACTTACTAATGTACTGAATGACACAGAACTGTACTAGATACTGTGCAAAATATATGACTTAAGTTCCTATACAACACACCAGGGAGATGTAGGAGATGGCACTTGATCTGGGCAATATTCAAGAGACAGAAATATGCCTTAGAAAGATTCAAGATGGATGGATTGGAATGGGAAGATCAGGTAGAAAGCTACTGCCACAGTTCTTACATAGACTAGTAATGATCTAAACTAAAGCAAAGAATTTTAATTGAGATAGGAGGAAACTAGGGCCCCAGGGTTTAAGATAATTAGCTCAAGATAACATATTTAGCCACTTGCAAATGCAATGAAAAAACACAAGAAAGTTACTGAGGGAAGTAAGATTTTGGCAACTGAGTCAACACTGTTGCTACAGGTTAGGAAGCTGACTCTAAGGTGAATCTAAGGTTTGAAGCTAAGTGAACTGAAGAAGCATCAATAAACAAGAGAGGCTATCTCAGCAGCTTGTTGTGGAGCTGGAGACAGCTAACTGACAGTGCAGTGGCCTCCATTTAAACTTTTCCTGTTTTATTCTCCACATTTTTTCTTCTCATTTTAAAGCTCCACATTATATCTTCACATCTTATAATCTCAGAAATGTCTCTTATAATCTCATAAATCTCAGAAATGTGTCTTTCTTGATTTTCTTAACGTATAAATTTTTCCCACAGTCAAGCACAATATAAGCAGCAAATGTCCCATTTTCTATTAACAGCCTATTTATATACTAAGCAAATAAATTTAGGCATACTTTTATTAAAATAATTATGTATGCAAAAATAAGAGTAGAAAGCTGCAGCCAAATGCATTTATTTTCAATTTAAAAGGCTGCTTATCACTTTGGGAGGGGCAGGTTTAAAAGTGTGAATAAGCAGGGGGAAAAAAAAAGATTTAAGTGTCTTTTCCTCAAACTACCAGTACACAAACTATACCTTCTGTCACAGACTGAGTACTTGTGTCCTGCCCCTGCTTCCCAAATTCACATTGAAATTCTATCCTCCCAAGTGACAGTACTACTAGGAGGTAGGCCTTTGGGAGATAATTAGATCATAAGGGTGAAGGCCTCATTGATGAGATTAGTGTACTTTTTTAGACAGCTCCCTCACTCTTCTGCCATGAGGACACAATGAAAAGATGGCCATCTGTGAACCAAGAAGCAAGTTATCAACAGATAATAAATCTAAGCACCCTAATCCTGTTATTACCCAGACTCAAAAACCAAGAGAAATATGTTTGTTGTGTTACGTCACCCAGACTATAGAATTTATGTTTGTAGCAACCTGAATAGACTAAGAAATCTTCTAATTAAGTATTCATTAAATTTTGAAAATAAACAATGAATCTAACTTCTATCATTTATGTAATTCTCACAAAAACAAGGAAAAATCTGTTTTTTCTGTTATTACTATGTATCTTTAAAGTCTAACAGTAAAGGAATGTATTTTATATCTTGCTCCAATACAACACTACCTTTAAGTGAAATAAACATACATTCTGGAGAAATTGGGGTATAACTTTTTAATATAAGCTTCAACAAGATAAATGAAAACTAAACATAAAGAAGTATATGTTTTTATGGTTAGCACGTTTAGGATAAAGTAGATATTCTGTTGAATAAATGCCTGAGTTTCAGTTATAAATATACTGTCTATCTCAAAGCAAATACAGAAATAGCGTATTTTAGCTACTTCAGTGTTAAGACTTACTTTTCTTTTTTTTTTTTTTACTTACTTTTCTTTTAAGAAAACATTTACTGAGCATTTTCCACATGCCAGGCATTGTTCTTTGCACTTCAGTGTGATGGCTCACTTAATCCCTACAACTACCCCTGGCATGATTATCCTCATTTTACAGACGAGAATACTTAACACAAAAAGACTAAGCTATGTGCCCTAGATAACATAGCTAAAAAGTAAAAGTTAAGTGCCTAAGATAACATAGCTACAAGGGTACAGGGTTTGTACCAAATCACTCTAATTTCAGAGCCTACCCTTTTATTTTATTTGGGTTTCCCTGGTGGCTCAAGCGGTAAAGAATCTGCCTGCAATGCAGGAGACCTGGTTATAATCCCTGGGTTGGGAAGATCCCCTGGAGATGGAAATGGCAGCCCACTCCAGTACTCAGGCAAGAGTATGTATGAGCAAATATATCTATAAGCAAATACATCTTTTTTCTAATCCAAAATATATCTTTATACACCATGCTCTACACCTTGCTCTTTTCACTCAATTTATCTTATAATAATGTGCAAACTCCTCCCTCATTCTCTTCCTAACTACACAGTATTTACATAACACTGACTGAATTATTTTACCAGTTCCCAACAGACTGTCACGGGGGCTTCCCTGGTAGCTCAGATGGTAAAGAATCTGCCTGTAATGCAGGAGACCTGGGTTCGATTCCTGAGTCAGGAAGATCCCTTGGAGAAGGGAATGGCAACCCACCCCAGTATTCCTGCCTGAAGAATTCCACGGACAGACCATGGGGTTGCCAAGTTGGGCATGAATGAGTGACTAACACACAACTGTCGGGGTTTCCCAGATGGTGCTAGTGGTAAAGAACCCACCTGCCAATGCAGGAGACCTAAGAGATGTGGGTGTGATTCTTCGGTTGGCAAGATCCTCTGGAGACAGGCACAGAAACCCACTGAAGTAATCTTGCCTGGAGAATCCCATGGACAGAGGAGCCAGGCAGGCCCCAGTCCATGGGGCCGCACAGTCAGACACGACTGAAGCAACTCAGTACACACAGACTGTCACTACGTTGTTTCTAAGGTTTTGCTGTTATAAACAATGCTGCAGTCTCACTCACTTTGTATACATACAAATGCAGCTATCAAGTCAACAGCTGTACTCTTGGATTTCTTGAAGAAAGGGTATGTACATTTGTAATTCTGATATATGATGGCAAAATAACCATTGTAAAAACCTATGAACACTTCTTTACTGACAGCCTCACTGCAGAGATGGTACTCCAGTAATTCACAGGTCTTCTGCACTTTTTAGTATGAATGAGGCTGAAGAGTACTCACGGTTTAAAAGTCAGTTGTATATCCTTTTCTGTGAAGTGCCTGTTCTTATCAACTGCCATTCTGCTGTTTTTACCTCATCAATATTTAGAAGTGCTTTATATCTCAGAGATTTACACTTTGATTTTAATAAATATTAAACTTTATATTTTCCTGTGTCTTTTACCTTTGTCTTTTACCGTGACTTCTGTCTAGCAAAATTATTTTTACTTCCATGCAACTCACCTTTTCTATGCCTATTCACAATTCAGAAAGTATTTCCTGACTCCAACACAACCATTATTTGTGAGGGATATACATTTTATTGGAAACCTTAAATACTCTTCAGACAGAACACAGTGTCTTCAATCAAGGCTCTCATGTGGCCTACAGGGAAAACTGCAATTTCTGAACTAGGGGCAAGGAGAGGGACAGCACAGAGGATGAGTGCTTAATTTGCCAAAAGGACCTCCTCACGAGTTCCCAAAATAATTTTTTAAAAATCAGTCCATGTTTTCTTCAAGCACATTTTTATCATTATAGCCTGTACATTTAAATATTTGATTCATCTGGAATTTATCCAATATATACATGGCATGAGGTAAATCCAACTTTTTATACACTAGATGATGCTCCTACTTATACCAAGATCATTTATTGAATATCTCTCACTTGAATTTTTTTCTCCATGCTTATGTCTGGACTCTATATTGTTTTATTCATTTTAAATGTCCATATGTAGGCCTACCAAGGTTTTAAACTACCAAGGTTTTAAAATTAAAACATGCTATTAATGATATGCATATATATACTTTTTTTTTCTGCTCTTATTTTTCAATTTTCCTGACTTCTCTGGTTTATTTTTTCCATATGAACTAGAAAATCCATTTGTCCAGTTCCTGGGAGAAAAAATCATTTGGTATTTTTATTAGGATCACATTAAATTGACATTAATTTTAGAGAAACTGATAGGGTTATGTAGGTTAAGCATTCCTGTCCACAAATGTGGTTAACATTTACTGAAGCTTTCTGTATCTCTCATAAGTGCTCTCACGTTGTCTTCAAATTCCAGGTGCTGCACATTTCTTAGCTAATTCCTAAGTCATTGTACCTTTTTCTTGCTCTTGTTAAGTACTGACTTTTGACTGTTGACATCTAATTGAACCTTCCTTCCACTAGGTTTGGTTTTGTTTTCTAATTGAGGTACAGCTGATTTATAATATTATCTGTTTCAACTTTACAACAGTGATTCACAATTTTTAAAGATTATATTCCATTTATGGTTATTATAAATTATATTTACATATATTCAAACAAATATATGTAAATATAATTTATATATTATTGGCTATATTCCCTATGCTGCACAATATAGCCTTAGAGCTTTATGTCATACAAAGTAGTGCCTCTAACCATATTCCGCCTCTTCCTTCTCCCCACTGGTACTCACTAGCTTGTTTTCTGTATCCGTAAGTCTGTTTCTTTTTTATTATATTCATATTTTTTAGATTCCACATAGAAGTGATATCATAGTTTTTGTTTTTATCTGACTTATTTCACTAAGCATAATATCCACATACATCCATGTTGTTGCAAATGACAAAATTTCATTCTTTTCGTGGCTGAGTAGTATTCCATTGTGTGTATGTATACACACACACACACACACACACACACACGTCTTCTTCATCCATTCATCTGTTGATAGACACTTAGATTGCTTCCATATATTGGTGACTATAAATCATGTTGCTGTGAACACTGGATTACATGTACCTTTTCAAACTAGTGTTTTCATTTTCTTTGAATATATGGCCAGGAATAGAATCAGTAGTCCTTTTTTCTTTCTTTGAAGAACCCCCATACTGCTTTCCACAATGACAGCATCAATTTACACTCCCATCAACAGTGTACAAAGCTTCCCTTTTCTCCATATACTTGCCAACATGTTATCTGTGGTGTTTTTGATGGTAGTCATTCTGACAAGTGTGAGGTGATAACCCATTGTAGTTTTCATCTGCATTTCTCCAATGATTAGTGATGTAGAGAATCTTTTCACAGGCCTAATGGCCATCTGGATGTTTTCTTTGGAAAAATGTCTATTCAGGTCTTCTGCCCATTTTTAAATCAAGTTGTTTGCTTTCTGACATTGAAATGTATGAGCTATTTATATATTTTGAGTATTAACCCCTTATGGGCCATATTATTTGCAAATATTTTCTCCCATTCAGTAGGTTATTTCCCTTTTGTCAAAGATTTCCTTTGCGGTGTTCACCAGGTGGATGTTTTTTTCTCTTTTGCTTTTTTAATATTTATTTGGTTTTTCCAGGTCTCAGTTGTGGCATGTGGGATCTAGTTCCCTGACTAGGAAGTGAACCCAGGTCCCCTGCCTTGGGAGTACAGTCTCAGCCACTGGACCACCAGGTTTTAATTTTGACTTTGGGCAAGTTATTTAACCTCCTGAAGTTCTATCTCCCTCACCTATAAAACTAAGCCAACTGTACTCTGCAGGATGGATTTATGCTTTTGGATAATGTATAAAGGATTCAGCACAGTGCCTGGCACATAATGGTGCTTACATTATTTTCAATGTCTGCATCCTTGTACCTAATATATTCCAAATAATATTTCTCATTAGTAAGTTTCTCCAACTACGAGGTTGGTATCTTTCTTCTCTCCTTTACACTGTCATATTAACTTCTAAGTGTTTCCTTCCCCCCTTAGTCCTAGTAGCAGAGGCTTACTCAGCTCCCTAGCTGAGTACAGAAATAATCTTAGGTTCAGGCAAAAGTAACAGCAATCTTGCAGAATTTCACCTAATCATTCTTCAAGAAATAAGTGTAAGTCTACAAAGTTCATTCTTGTTAGATAGTCTAGTTATGTCATCTATAGCTGAGCAATAACTTGAACAAAAATCAGAAAGTATACATGTGCTGATTCACAAAGACTTGGGACCAACAATGAGAAGCCATCACAAATTCCTTCAAAGAACTTACAGGTAAAGAATCAAAATTTCCTCCAATTGTTTGCAGAAGCTCTGCTTCTGGAATTAAAACCTGGTAGGGACTTCCGCGGTGGTCCAGTGCCTGATACTCTGGGCTCCCAATGCAGTGGGCCCAAATTCAATTCCTAGGCAGGGAACTAGATCCCACATGCTACAGCTAAGACCTGGAACAACCAAATTCTGCTTAGGATCTGTTTTAGCCTTACTTTATTCCTTTTCTCACTTTCATTTCCCTCTCACAAAAGCAAGGTCATTATCTCAGAAGGCACATTTCTCAGGGGCTCTTGCCTACATTCCAGCACACACACAATTAATAGTTAAAACTATTTCAGCTTTCAACTATTTCACAACTTCTATGTGACATCTTGTGACTTCAAAACCTTTGTTTCCAATAAAATCTGGAAATCATAAAGTCAGACATAATTAACTAATAGGTTTCTGTCAGTTAAATGAAGCAAATGAACCTATTAATAAAACTCAAATAAGCAGTCTATCAAATGGCACCTTATAAATACAAACATTTTAATTTTATCTATATGTAAAAATTCAAGTTTACAAAACATGAAATAGAGCAGGCAACCATTTAGATTACTTCAAATTTACAAAGGTGTTATATTGCTAGGTACTTCAAAACAGTCTTCCAAAACCACAAAATTAAGTATCATTAGTGGATTATTAATTTCTTGAAAGGTTGAAACCAAGAATGCTAAACTACTATGAACCGAAGAGTAAACAAAATATAAAATAAAACATTCCATGCCATTAGTTCTATTCTTTTTCCTCACAGTACTGAATTTACTGATTAAATATTGTTACCAAGTTCAAAACACAATTCACCTCACCAAATCTTTTCTCTCTCCTCCTAAAATAAAAGTTAACATTCCTCCTCTTCCAGGATTCCCTATTTCTATTCATGAGTCAACCAAGGATCATACCTGGCTCTTCCCTTTACCCTTACCATTCACTTCCATCTGGTTACCAAAGCCTGTCCATTCTGTCTCCCTCATCTCATGCTCCCTTCTTGTTTTAAAGAGCTACTCTCATAGTCTAATTAATTTCTTTACCTCCAAATTCTCTCCCTTCTATAAAAACCAGATATGACCCATTGCAAACTACAGATATCAAAGGATATCTACCAAGTTAAATTCAGGCTCCCTAGTTTCATTAACTCTATAATCTGACCTCAGTTTTACTTTTCTAACCTTCTAGTTCACTATTCGCAGACATTTCAGTTAACTAAACTACTATTCTCTCAATAGGCCTCATATCTGCCTATTTCCATTTGAGGTGCTTTACCTATAAAGCACTCTTCTTCATTCTTTCCTCCTTGAAATACTATATATTCTTCAGTTCATATGTTATCTTCCCTTTAGAAACTCATCTACAATCCACTCCATCCCAAACGGTTATACTATTCATCCCAACACAGAACTCTGTTTATGCATTTATAACACAGCATATTTTATATCCATTTCTATCTATGCACTTAAAAGAATTCTTCCCTTCTAGATCTTTAACTGATAATGATCACATTACACTTAGAAGCTTATCAAACAATACATATTTTTAAAGTTTCATTTATAAATATTTTCTAATGAGTTTATCAACTTTGTAAAGTGAGAAAAAACTGTTAAATTTTTAAAAATAAATTTAGTTATTGTTCCTTTTAGATACGCTAAAATTAAAGATGTTCTTTCTCCTTAAGAAATAAACACGGGAGGAAATAAAGACTAAACTGATGTATATGTTTGTGGTGGCATTACTTACAACAAAAATCTGGAAACAAATTGCAGAAAATAAGAGAACGCAAATTTTTATATATTTAAATAATGAAATGTTAAATAATCATTAACAAAATCCCCAAACCATAATACCATTTTAAAATGGTATTTTAAAACCATAGAGAAATACTTACTAAATTGTTACTCAATTATTACTGAAAAATAGTTGAGAAACAAGAATATATTCCCAGTCCATAATCAGAAATATGTTAATATATGAACACAGGAAAACTGTCAAATGACAGCACTATTTATCTGTGCATGACAGCATTATGGTTGATTTTTATTTTCCCTATATTTCCTGATTTCACTACTGAGAATATGTAATAAAACCATCAAAACCTAAAAATGTGTTATTTTAAAACAGTGACACCCAGCAAAAGAATGAGACTAAACTTAGATATTAATAAAGAAATAAGGTATTTTAAAGTAATGTGAAAAACACATTACTAAAGGATTACAGAATGTATTCTTCATGGCCTAGAAAAGCTGAAATTAAATTCTGCAGTGCTAGAACTGAAGAAAAATGAGTAATTCATATATACAAAATATTATGGCTTAAAGAAAGCCATCAAAATTCAAGAAATTTCCCTTTTAACCAAATTAACTCCAATAATACAATTATACTCAGCAGAGATTTTTTTGCATGTAAAGTAACCATAACAGTTCATCAAGATATAAAAATAATTATTGCCTTTTAAATTCCATCAGCATGGGGAAAAAAAAAATCTATAGAAACTGAAAGGAGAAAACCATGGGCCCTTTAATATGGTTTATTTATTAATGATTTCCACTTTTCTACTTACAAACACAATCCTAGTCCAAAGAAACCTATAACAATGGCTGAATATATTTCCTCCATTGTTTTCATGTGTCTCACATATCTGACACACCTTTTGCCTAGGAAAATTTAATATCTATGAAGTCAGACTTTATTTCTTCAAAACCATTTTAAAAATACATGAGGTTTGTGAAAAATGCCCTTTTACAACAATGCTATGCTCATATGACATATTGGGGACATAGAACCCAGAATACAGTCAGCCCTCCTTTTCCTTGAGTTCCTCATCTCAGCATTCAACCAACATGTGAATGGAAAACAGCTGACCCTTAAACAACATGTGTTTGAACTGCACAGATCCACTTATACATGAGTTTACTTCAACAAATACTTGTATTTTCATTTTACAGATCTTTAAGTGTAGGGTAAAGTTTATGTTCAATTAGAGATCACAATATGTGGAATCATAAAACTAGGGTTTGAGTTCTGATTCTATCCAAATTGTTACTGCTTCTTGCCCTTGGATGAGTCACTTCAATTTCTTTGTTTTTAAGGTAGAGAGAACAGTATGGGGATTTTCAACTGCATGGAAGATCAGTACACCTAATACTCATGTTGTTCAAGGGTCAACTACATTTGGGGGAAAAAAAATTCCAGAAATTTCCAAAAAGCAAAACTTGAATTTGCCATGCCAGTTATTTACACATCATTTACATTGTATTTATAACTATTTACATTGTACTAGGTACTACAATCCAGAAATGATTTAAAATATATGCAAAGGTTATATGCAAACACTATGCCAGTTTATATAAGGGACTTGAGCGTCCATGGATTTTGGTATCTGCGAGGGTACTGGAACTAATCCTCCATGGATACTGAGACACAGACTGTACTTATTCAAAAGCAATGGAAACTAGACCACCTAGGCTGCCATCTGTAACAAGAATCCTTAGTAACTGCTCAAACTGTGAAACTGAAATCTTCATACTCCTATTCTTTCAAGGAAAATATGTGGCTCCATTTCCAATCAGATAAAACACTAACATATCAAACACAAAGACAAAATCATTGGTTCCAAATCCTTTTAAAAAGCTTCTATTTGTTAGACTGCTCAGATTAGGCATCTACTACTATTACTGCTTCTCTACTGGTTAATGGTTTTATAAAGCATTCTCCAAACCAATGCATCCTACAGAGATACCATGGAAGACTTGATACAATATAATTAAACCACAGTTCCAATGTTAGCCACCAAATCTGTTGTGCCAGGCAGCTACTATGGACCTTGGATAGTAGCACAGCATAGCATTAGCACAAAGGGATACAGAATAAGATATATAACAGAACAAAGAGAAAGAACTGGGTGTTACCATAGTTAAGGTTTTGCTCCTTGGTTTAAATATTCTTCATACCACACACGGTTATAATGAAGTACCAAAGTGGTATCACAATGCAAGCATCTCAGTAAAATGATTCATTTCAATGAGCCATCAACAGAATGGCAAAAAAAAAAAACACCTGTGCATTAGAATTTGATCTGCCTCAAATAGAATATACTATTGTAAATAATTTTAAACACAAGCACAATTTAGTGAATACGGTAGGAGACTGGGAGACTTAAATTTTCAGGTTCAGTTTATAGCTTTTCACCAGTCACCTGCTGTTTTGACAAGTTACTTACCAACTTGTGCTGCCATTTCTCCGTAAATTTATCCCCTAAGATGAGGATAATTCTTGCAAACTGTGTCACAAGCATTTTGAAAGGAACCATGAGTTATTGTGTAATGCTCTTGAAATTCCTCAGATGTAGGTCCTACACAAAGTAAAGTATTATTATACATCTCTCTAACAGTAGTCAACTGTTTGCATTATGATTTTTTTCCCTACCCTCGACACTGTGACTCTTGGACACTAACCTTTCCTCATAGTAAGGCGTCCAAAGCAAGCCTCCATTCCTGACCCAAGTAATCATTTTTTCAAGTTTTCATATCATCCACATCTCTCTCTTCATTAGAAATGTATTGTGAAAATTGGGAGTTATAAAACAGCTTCTTTGGTATTATATGCTTTGATTCATTAAGCAATATATGGGATAATTTGGAATTTTTAACCTACTCTAATGTGAATAATTGTATTTCCCATATTTATACATCTATTTTCCTATATTATTTTTTAAATTTCAACTTTTTTTTAAGGAAGTCATTTATAGATTTATGCTTTATGAACAGAGAAAACAAGTCAGGAAATGAAGAAACAAGAGAGGCAAGCAAATTACTGCTATATGACCAAAGTGTTTTCATCGCAATGATCAACAGCAGAAATTACCATTTAGGGACACAAAAAAACAGAATCAATGTTCATAATCTTTTTATCTTCTGTAGAAGAGTTGAGCACAAGCTATAATAAATTTTCTCATACTATTCAAAACTTTATCTACTGCTGGCTTTGCAATGAAGTTAGTCTTTGGTTCAAGAATAAAATATACATATTTGAATTTTTAGTTTCTGTTGACAGGAGTATTATATCTGAAACAGAATTCTCACCCTTCTTACATGGCTCCTAAAATGGCTTCACTTTGAATTTATGCACAGGGAAGAGACTGGGGATGGATAATAAAACATGATGTCTTCACTGTATAACCTTAGTTATAAAATAGTAATTTTTGAGAGATTTTTTTAAAGCCCTCAGAATTACATTAAAATAATGATGGAAACTAGCTTCATCCAATATGAATAAATATTCCTCTACATTCTAAACATGGCAGGGGCAAAACTGTAGGATAAAGATAAAAACCACAGAATTTAGAGTGATCTAATATTTGCTAATCTAGTGATTAAACTCTTTTAAATTTCAGTTTCCTCATCTGGAAAAGGAGGACCATAACACCTGTCAGCTGATATGCAAGGCTGCTGTGAGGATTGAGAGATGCATAATCTATTTGAAAGAACTTTGTACACCATAAAAAGTTATTAAAACAGTCATTTTAACATAACTATCAAATTATTTGCAAATTATGGATGTAAAAGTTTAGCACTATGTCTAACAGAAAACAAAATTAGATGTGTAAAACATATATCTAGGAGCATGGACACCAAATCTTCTCTATGGCTAGATAGTGAGTAAATAATCTTAATAAGAAAAGTACACTTCCTAAATGTTATCTTAAAATTTCAGAAGCAAATTTAGAAGTACAAAAATAAAACAATTTTACTTAGACGGACTGACCTAACACTTTGAAGATTAAATATACTATCTACCTGTGAGCTATGAATTAAGGAGGAAATTGAGAGGTTCTAAATTTTAAAAGGTTTAAAAAAATTCCTATGAAGGAAAAATATATACAAGAAAGTGAAATAGATATACACTTCTCTGCAAGTAGTTCAGAAAGTAGTAGTAGTGATAGCAAGGAATATGCACATACAAGAGAACGAAGATGACCATGGACTTAATCTGCATTCTTGGTACAATAAAGGAAATCAGTGAGCTCTCCCCAAGTGGTTACTAGAATGTCCATAATGGAAACTTCTCCCAACAGGCCATAGGACAAATCTATTTACTACACTGTAAGGGTAGAGTCCTCCAGTAGGTTATCATGCCTCTCAAGAATAGCTTATCTATGAATAAGGCCACCTCTTCCTCTTTTACTCCTTAATATTTAGTATGCTTATAAAGCAAATCTCTGTAAGAAAATAATTCTTAGCTCTCTGCCTCCTTTCTTCATGACTCAAGTTTAAGACTCTGATGAAGTGAATGATGTTTATTATATGCTCCTAAAATTCAACCAGGCTCACTCTGTTCCCAGGAGACTTTAAAACGAATTAAATAAGAAAACCTCCAAATCTTCTAATTCACTTCTCAAACTCACAAATGTTTTAAAAATGGTTAGGGAAGAAGCACATTTATATCATTAAGGAATTATTCCAAAGAGAAATAATTTTAGTTAAAAACATTATTACATTTCCCACCCAATCCCCTTAAATCAAAACTGAGGTTAAAAGATTAAGTCCCTGTGGGAGCAACTACCTCTGTTCGACATTTTACTTTTCCTACCTATGTAACTCGGTACACTTCAATACATCATTTAATTTGACCTTCTAGTAATAAAAGTTTTCCTCAGGATAAAGACTCTCTGCTATAAAGCTAAGCTATTTCAGCTCCAGATTTACTTTCTGGGTATTTATGTGATCAGTCATCGAATTAAACTTAAGACTTCATTTTTCCCAGAAATCTTCAATTCTATCCAAAGACATTTCTCATCATTTAAACTTCACAGTCTCAAAATACATGCCATGTCATGTAGAATTTCAATACTCTCTAGCTATTTCATTTACGTATGCCTTAGTGCCCAACCAAGGCTCTAAATTTTTTAAAGATAAAGTTTATGCCTTTCATTTTTCTATCCCATAGACTGTGACGTACTCTGAACGAACAATAAGGCAACCGTAAAGAGGTATCAAAACTTAGGTAAACCCACCCTCCCAACTTTATATTGCCAAATGGTTCCAGGATGAAGCAACAGTGATATAAAGGTCACAATGCAATCATCACAATGTCAACATGACCACAAAGAAGCCTCTTCTGGCGAGTTTCTCAGAACCTCACCTATAGGGTTAAAAGCTGTTTCAGGTACTAAGTTATTATACTATTAGCACACAGTGTCTACCACCCTTGTCTTGGACACAGAATAGATGCTAAGTAACATTTAAAGAATTTAAATCTTAGTAAATTTTAGTAACCATACTGGTAATTTCTATGTGCTAGATTTGTACTTTCTACTTGCCCTGTAGCCTCTCAGAAATTACTAAAGCAAAACAGAGATACGTTCAGTTACATTTGTGGGGCATGGTAAGTGTAAGAATAGTAACAGCCCCATTACCATGAAAATCTCAACCTGAGGCAGTATTCCAAGCTAAGTAAAAAAAGGTAAAGGACCCATCTGCCTCTGAAGCAGTGATTACAAATATGTATCAATAAATTACCACTCATGTTTAACAACATGACAATCTCAATGTCTAAGATTATGAAAATCTGATGATTCCATAGAATACTCTTCATGAGGCAGAGTACAAGAAAACTACCATTTACCTTGTTTTGCAATAATTAAACCTCTTGTATTAAGCATCACTACCATTCATCCAAAAAAAAAATTAAGTTACAAACTACAGCAGAAGAAAAGAGATTAAAACTCAATCAACAAAAAAAAAGGTGAAAACTACACAGTAATTTACAAGTTAGGAGGATGAGGTTGGGTATGGTGTGAAATGATTATGAAAAATGAGTAACATGCTCTAACACCTTTAATATCTTATGCCTTCATTAACCTCTTAAAAGACTAACAAGAAAAAACCACGTAAATAATGATGTGGTAAAGAAAACTAATTGCCATAGAAAATACCTAGATGCCATTATTGTTAAAGTTAAAATAAATTGTGAATCAGTACAGCTGTAATCTTATCTGAATTTACCATCTTAAGAATTAACTTTTAGTTAACACAACTGAAAAAAAACTCACACATTTCTAAGTGTGGTAATATTTGACTTTAAAATACATATAACAAGGAAAACAGAACATGAAATATGACCCAATTCCTCAAAATTCTCATTATCCTACAAATTATTTTAAATTTGGTTTGTATGGCTACTACATTATCAGGACATCTCATAGACAAAATTTTCAATAGCTAGTGTTACTATTTGAAAGTAGGAGACTAGAAAAATAAAAAACATGTCAAACTAAATAAAATCATGTATTTAAAATACAACAGAGAGAACAACAGAATAATTAGGATTATGTTTTAGTCAAGTAGAAAGGTTTCATCTTAATTTCCCCCCTCTTTCTGATATATGGAAAGCACACAGTAAATTATACATTTAAAATCTGTTCAGTGTGCCTGAACAGTGCTTAGAAAAAAGGACCTACATACTGTATATTCTTTATCAATATACTCAGTATCAAAGAAGATCTATATACTGCAGGGTAGTTTTCTCTACTGTTTTACATCACCAAAAATAATTTCAGAAACCACCGCTTCACACAATAAGGATTTATAACAGCAGCAGTTAAAAAAAGAAAACTCAAAATAAGTTTTTAGAAGCATGCAAACTGTAAAGGATATATTTCATGCCCAGTTTGCTTTTAAAGCTTGGTAAAAAAAAAAAAACATGAGTTTAGCAAAATTGTATGACATTTCAAACTTATTATAACTATTACAGCAAACAAAAAGTTTTTCAACTTACCTGGTTTCTTTCTGGATTTTTCATGACCTAGCTGCCCTAGATCATTACATCCACACGTGTATACGGTTCCATCATCCAGAACAAATACAGTATGTCTGAGTCCACATCCTACATCTCGAACCTTTTTGTTTATAAAAAAGTCACTTTTCCTGGGCTCTAGTACAATTTCTTCATCAATTCCACCCAAACCTAGCTGTCCAAAAGAAGCATTTCCCCAGCACAACATGTTTGTGATTCTTCTGGTCTTCCAGTTTCAATAAAAAACTCCCTTCTGAAACACTGAAAGCTGGAGGTGTCCCTACGTCTAAGAAGATAGAAAACAGTTAGTATGACTTCAAAGAAAACATAATGTATAACTGCTCTTTCAAGTGCTAGGCTACAATAATCACTTTATATTAAACATGAAATCTATAATGTGCTACGTAAGTATTATTCAGTTTCCAAAACCAGTCAATGGGATATTCTTAAAATTATTACATAGAAACGTTTAGGAAAAATACATCACTCCCCATGACTACAAAACTTAACTAGTTTGACTTTGTGTTATCTTCTGATAGACTACTCTAATTGAAATATTAAGTATCTTGACAAAGTTAATTTTTTTTGCTTTTTGCTTTGGATAATTTCAGTGGGAGTAAGATATAAGACATCTGTCCACTGCCCCCAAAATCAGATGTATACTCAGTGAAAAACTTAAGACTACAGAAAAGAAACATAAACCCTTGCAATCTCCCTCAAGTCACAGAATAAGTGAATAATTAGACTAATAATACCTACCTCCACATTAACAGAAAACTGAAGTTCTTATCTGTACTAGAAAAAGCCAATAACGGAAACTGTGAGTTTCCCACAATTTAAAGACTCTCTCAACTATTCATAGTAAGAGGTCCCAGGGAAAATTATAGTTCTCTAGTTAAACTCTGATCTTAAGAAAACCACCTCCAAAGATCATACCTTACAAATCAAAATATTAACACTCTGATCTCACAATTAAATTTAAAAACTAAACCAGTGTACCTAATTATAATACAAAAGTATGCAGTTTAAAGATCAAGACTTCTCCCCCAAAATTCAACATTTTCTATTACGAGTGGTTAACCCTGACTGAAAAATATCTCCCCAAGGCAATCTACGTCTATCTATACGCCTGAGACAATTATTTGAAGATGGGAGGAAGAAACTGCAAATAACATTGGCACTGTCGATTTTTCAAGAACAGAAATGGGGACTGGGACACTGATAGTCTGATGGCGAAATCTGTAGAACTTTCCAGTACACTGACTGAATATTTCTTCGCTTACATAGACACGGTAACAAAGAGCTCACTTCATCTAAACCTACACAGATTTTTAGACACATCGCATACTAAATAACACAATTACAGGAAGCCCGTCTCATTCCCGTTGTAGTCACCCACATTCCTTATACCGAACCTAAGAAGTTTCCAAACCCAACTTTCCTACGTTCAGGCTAGCACAAATGCTGAAGCTGTCTCGTTCCATCCACGACCCACCCGTCAAGAAAAGTTTCATTTCATTCTTTTGGGGCATCTGAACCCGATAGTTCCCGTGAGTTATGCATTGTCTGATCGGGTTTTGCTCTGTTTTTTCAAGGAGAGGACAGGAAAACACCCTTAATTTCAGTGCACGAGGTTTATCCATCCTTTTCTTTAAAAAGTCAGAGGGATAATGAGAAAGACGTCCTCTCGCCAGCAACAGGTAGGGGAAAGAGAAACACTTTATTCCCATCATTCCCTGAACATGCACTCAGAACAGCTCAGGAGGACCGCGGGACAGAAATCATCTGCACACACCCAACCTCACGGGCAGACCAGTCAACTACGGCAGCCGCCCGTTCGCAGCAGCCGCAGAGGCCAGCGGACGAAGCTCCGCACCTCGGCGGCCCTCGTCCCAAGGAAGCCCTTCCCCAGAGAGGTGCGACATTCCAGCCCCCGGGCCAAGGGGCCCGGCACTGCCCTCGTCCCCCACCCCCCACCCCGAGGAAACGCTGAGAAAGCACCCAGCGCCAGGCTGGCCTGTATCCGCCCAGCCTGGCCTGCCCCCTCCCTAACGCCGTCACACGCCCCCGAACCCGCCCGGGCAACGACTCACCGGGCCCCTCAAGGCAGGGAAGACCAGGGCGGCTGGGGGCGGCGCCTCCCCCGAGAGCGAGGCAGCGCGGCAGCTGAGGCAGGTCTCCAGCTCCTGGACCCTCCTCCTTCAGCCAGTGGCGGCGAACACCAGCGCTCCTCCGGCGTCGGTGAAGGTGCTCCTCTCTTCGGCTCCTGTGAAACTTTACCAGGCTCCTCGGAGAAAAGCAGCCGCCACTGCTGTCCAGTCCAGAGCCAGCCGTCAGCTACCCGGATGGAGCGGGAGGGGAAGGACGGGAGGAGAGAGAAGCGGAGAGGACTAGGGGTGGGGAGACCTGGGGGAGAGACTGGGGAGGAGAAGGGAGAGGGGGAGGTGGTAACGCGGAGAGGGGGAGGGGCTGGCCGGAAGTGAGTCGCAGAGCACGCGCGCGAGCCCGCCCACTTCCCGGCCCGCGCGCCTGCGCCGGAATCCTCCCAGGGTACACCGACCCAGGCGCCTGCGTACTGTGCTGTTTTGCGTTGCCTTTAGAGGAAAAAGCTAAATGCAGAAGTTAGGGTTTGCACGCCGAGCGGAGGCGTTTGATGTGTCTTGTAACAGCGTTTCAGCGTGCACAAGGACCTTTTATTGAAGAAATCTCTTCGTTTTTTGGCTAGGTTGTCTTTTTCCCTGTTGGCTCCAGTCTATTATTTTATTCCACCTTTATCCAAGGTGAATTTGAAGTCGCAGAAAAAACCATCGCAAACATGTAAATAAAGGCTGGTGAAGTCTTATTTTATCCCTTAGCCTCACATGGAGCTAATCTGAGCACTCCAGATGTATTCACAGCAATGATGGAGCCTCCTGGCGTTAAATATCAACACAAGTTCATGCTCCCGATAAAGTGTTGGCTGCCATCACTTTCTGCACTCTTTCTTGAAGATAAACATATTATGCAGGGCCTCTTTCATTCAGAGAAAATTAACCAATGTGTGTGACTGGAGTTCCAGCCTCACATAAACAAACTGCATTTCCTAGACCAGTCAAGGGGGGAAACTTAAAACAAGGCACTCTTGAAACTTTGTCACACTTTTCTAGTACCTTGACTTCAGAATGTTGAGAACCTAGAAAAAATTACATAGTAAGCCATTATTTCTTTTATCTCATTGAAAAATATATCTCAGGTTGGAAAGTGTGCTAGACTACGTATGTGTATTAGTTCCTTAGGGCTGCCATAACACAATACCACAAACTGGATTTCTGCTTGGCTTAAAACAACAAATGTATTGTCTCACAGTTGTGGAAGCCAGAAGTCTGAAATCAGAGTGGCAGCAGGACTGGCTGTCTCCTGGGATCTCAGAGAATTTTCTCCATACTTATCTCCTAGACTGTGATGGTTGCTGACAGTTCTTGGCATTCTTTAGCTTGTAGAGGTAACACTCTAATTCCTGCCTCCATTTCCACATGATTTTCTTCTCTGTGCCTCTGTGTCCTTCCCTCTTATAAAGACATCAGTCATTGGATTAACTCCCACCTTAATCGATTGTGACCTCTTTTTTAACTGCATTGCATCTGCAATGACCCTATTTCCAAATAAGGTCACATCCTCAGGTACTGAAAGTGAGGACTTCAATTGTCTCTGGGCAACCCAATTCAACCCAGAATCTTATTTCTGTATATTACAGAAATAAGAGTAAAAATTACAAGGTACTTAAACAAAGAAAGCATAATTTCAATGTTGGGAGTGGTGATGATGCTCATGAAACATACTTAATTCTTATTCTGATAGCTTCATTGACCTTGTAGGGCTTTTGTTATCTTTTAACCTTCAGGACTTTATGCCTTGGAATGTATCATTAAAAGGGAAGTTGTGGGATTTGAGTCTTCAAGGTATGTAATAGATGCTGCAACAAATAGACACTAAATATGAGTGTTAATGTGATGAGTGTTTTTTTTACCGTTTAAACATTTTTTACCTTTTAAACATTCCAGTGAGTATTCCTAATGAGTGAAAACTGATTTCCAGGAGCTCCAGGAGATGAGGTCACCAGGAGCTTCTTAAAAGTTTTGTCTGGTCACAGACTTAGAAAAGGACCGTATGGAGGGGGGAGGGATAGTTAGGAAGTTTGGGATGATCATGTACACACTGCTGTATTTAAAATGGATAACCAACAAGGACCTATTGTATACCACATGGAACTCTGCTCAACGTTATGCGGCAGCTTGGATGGAAGTGGGGTTTGGGGGAGAATGGATATATGTATGGGATACATGTGTATGTATGGCCGAGTTCTTCCCTGTTCACCTGGAACTACCACAAAATTGTTAATTGGCTATACCCCAGTACCAAATAAAAAATTCAAAGTGTGGGGGGAAAAAAAAGAAAAAAAATTTGTCTGGGGAGGTGCCACATACTACTTCACATCTACACTCATAATGTTAGGAAGAACTATACACCTAGATGCAAGGGGACTGGGAAACATAACCTCTGCTGAGTTTCAGGTACTACTTTATACCAGAGAAGAGAGCATGAATTGGTGGGCAGCTATCTCTGCTATGTGGGTGCATCTCTACAATATTTTACAATATAGATCCTGCTTGTAGAAAGTGGAATAGACTTTTGTAGATGTCCCTTTTAACCTTATAAATCTATGAAACTGTGATGTAAGATATCAGAAAAAAGGCTATGATTACCTTTAAAGTGAAATAAGCATAGGGTCAGAAGGTTATTAGGATAATATAAATTTTTCATATAAAAGCAGCATGAGTAACTGATCATCAGTAATATGGCCCGTGGTGCTGGTTTGTCTGGAATCAGAGCCTGAACTTACAGGCCACTCAGACCTCTGTCCTTCTATCCTCTCAAAGATACCTACAGACATTTACTAATGGTCTGTTTTACAGAAAATTACTTCTCAGTCACAGTTTCTATGAATGGGGGAAATTAATAATCCTTCTCACTAGGTTGTGGGAATTTAATAAGATAACATGTACAATACCTTGAACTTGGCCAGTGTTTTGTAAATGTCAGCTTTACTATTACTAATATTACCTCTCCTGAACTACCAGTAGTAAGAGAACATTTGGGAAAGCATTCCATATCACAATGATATAATTTTAATATAGAACAAAAGTAAAATATGTTTTACATATTGTGTTATTTTCACTCAAAAAAATGCTCAGACTGTTGAGAAATAGGTGTTCATTCTGTCCCACTCTTTCCCTTGCTCCCTTCCATCTAGCCATATCACTTGTGCTGTATACCACCTGACCTCCTTCATTCAATTCTGTAGTCATGTTACCGCCTCAGTCTTCCCTTATATCCCTACCCAAAAAACCAGCCCTCACTTTCTATAACTTACCCTGTTTTGTTTTCTCTGTCTATTATCACTACCTGATATCTATGTGTATAATACATAAATGTATATTATATTTATTATATATGCCATGTATAGCCTGTGCTCTGAAACAAGAGAAGCCACCACAAAGAGTGGCCTCAGCTCACCACCAAAAATAAAAATTAATTAATAAATTAAAACATACTTTGAGATTAGAATTAACAGAGTTGGGATGGATGGTTTGTAGGGGATCAGAGAATGGGAGGATTACTGGGCCACTACGAGCTTGCTGACTTGAGGACATTTACCACAATGAGGATGGCTGATGAGGGAAGAAGAACAAATTTTGCCTAGTAAAAATGAAATGGTCTGTTTTGGCCTTAAGTCTGAAAAATCAAGAGTGTGTTTCTATATTAGTTTCCTAGGGCTGCCATAACAAAATCCCACAGACTGGGTGGCTTAAACAACAAAAATTGATTTACAATTCTAGAGGCTAGAAGTTAGATATCAGGGTATTGGCAGGTTTCTTCTGAGGTCTCTCTTCTTTTTTTTTTTTTTTCTATTTATTTTTGTTAGTTGGAGGCTAATTACTTTACATCATTGCAGTAGTTTTTGTCATACATTGAAATGAATTAGCCATGGATTTACATGTATTCCCCATCCCGACCCCCCTCCCACCTCCCTCTCCACCCGATCCCTCTGCAGATGACTACCTTCTCCCTGGGTGTTCACAAGGCCGTTCCCGCCTCTGTGCATTCTCTCTGTCCTAGTCTCTTCTTACAGAAGCACCAGGTATAATGGGTTGGAGCCCACTCGTTTTACCTTAATTACCTCTTTAAAGCCCTATCCCTGAATACAATCACATTCTAACTTACTGGAGATTAGGATTTCAGCATATGAATTGGGGGGAGGTGGGGGACAGAATTCAGCCCATAAATTTTTTTCTTCCTTCTGAATTGCATTATAAAAAGTCCTTTTACTGTTGTCTTACTGGGTATGGACCTAGCCCTGAAGTGACTGAGATGAAAGAAACAATTCTGTTCTGCCACATAAATGAGAAAGCACAGAAGAAATTTGCTCTTCTTTTTAATAGATTCAAGCAAAACAATTTTGTTGATAATATTATATGTTATATGCCACTTAATCAACAACATGAAGAATAATAATCCTAGATATTTATTATAGAATCCTTCTCAACTTTCACTCTCACATTTATACTAATCTCATTTGCTGCTCTAAATGTACATTCTAACTCAAATTTCCTTCTCAGTATCCCAGTGTGAAACAGTAGTAATTATCATATTATAATAACCTGAAACATTTTTTAATGCTCCCTTTTATAACTCTCTATAATTTCTTTCTGTTTTCTATCCCCTTATTACAAGAATTCAGCTGGCATTCAAACAGGCATAAGCCTGAAAAAAATCACATGTAATGTGGCTATTGACCAGTATGTGGAGATGTGTCCATGCCTTTGAAATTACAGCATGATTATTCCAGTTATTATACTTTCTAAACAGAGAGAGTGCTCAAAATGACTGTACTGATTTGTGGGGTTTTTTTTTTCTTTTTGTGCAGTGTGGGCAATAAAAAATAAAAACTTTTTTTAAAAAAATTCTTAGCTTATGATAAACTATGCTTTTAAATTAATTTTATCCCACAGCAATCATGAGAAATCTGTAAGTTCTAATTAATAATGAGCATCACAAAAGAAATACAGTATGAAGTGTAGAATCTATATATATGTGAATCTTTTAAGTCTATCTGTTTTTCTTTTAAAGGAAACAATTAAAATAGCAACAAAGAGAAGAAATCTCAATATTAGAGCTTAACAGTCAAACTTTGGGTTACAAATCGAGCTATTTTGTTGCTACTGATTTCAAAGGGTCTTATAAAGATATTTGAGGTTGAAAAGTTCTAATTCAGCTGTCAGAAATATGAAATCTGGAAAGTTTGCTTTATTTTCTTCTTTGTGCCGGGTTCCATACCAAAGTAAATCAGCACTATAACCCTCATCACATCAAAGAGTGAGACTGTACGTATCTATGTATACACAAACACAAACATATGTACACACATATATATATGTATATTTTTAAGTGGAATGCCTCACAGCCTTCAAATAGGATCAGGACTAAAACTAATGGTAACTACAGGTTTTAGTCAAATTAACAGTACTAATTCTTTTTTAGACATCAACCACAGTATGAGTATCCTCATCTATAGAATCCTTTATTAATAACTTGTGAACTAAGGATATAAAGGAAACAGACTTGCTGTGCATCTTATTCAATTATCACTTTTTACACAGGAAATTGACAGTGTGTTTGGTTTTCTTTTTTTGGCCTCGTGGCATGCAAGATCTTAGGTCCCTGTCCAGGGATCAAACCAGCGGCTCCTGTAATGGAAGCACAGAGTCCTAACCACTGGATTGCCAGGGGATTCCCAACAACACATGGCCACAAAAGTAAGGAGATTGAAAAGCTTTTTAAACTCCATTCCCTCTTCCCCTACCTCCTGGAACTCCTGTGCTCTAGAACAGTGTTGGTGCCAACATACAGATAACTTTTATACATATTGATTGCAAGTTTTTTAAAAAATGTATACTGCTACTCATGCTTCTTTTGGAAAATTGAAATAGATTGCCAAAATAACAGGCACTTAGATAACACAGAGACATTTTTATGGACAGGTTTTCATTAGGGTTTGAAAATGTATTTTTATATGCTTCAGTGTAAGATCTGATAGCCTGATGTAACAGTTGAGCAGTAGTGACTAGGAAGGACAGAGTGTTCCTAGAAGACAAATTATAGTTGCCACCTCCACATTGCCTAAATACAGTTTAACCACATTAAAATGACAGAAATGTTTGCCCAAGAAAAATGCCATGCAGTTCAAGCTGCTATTTTACTTTAAAAAAGAGAGAGAGAGAAGAAAAATTACTCTTTGTCAACATAGGGATATTAAGAGGTGAACTGAAGGATTCTGTGCTGCTCACTTTCAACAAACTTCATCTGTTCAATCTTTAAAAGGAAGCTTTACCCAGCAAGCTAACTTCCAAAGAGAGTCTTTCAAACTGCTCCCATTTGCAAGCATTCAGAGTGTTGACCATAAAATAGAAATCCTCTGAATTGGTAAATGTTAGAATCTATTCCTAGTGTGGAAAGCACTTTTTTTTTTTACAGTATTGCATCATCAGAGAATAAAATTGTACACTGAATCTACAGTAAGGATGAAACACCTTATCATCCTTTTCCTAGTTACAAATAGGGAGACTGAATAAGATGGTTTCTTTCTTTTAACACAAAACTATTCTGTTTAAATGTGCTTAGTATGGGAAATTCTCATTTAAAAAATTAAAATAGATTTTATCGTAGCAAGATCCTCTATGACCTACCTCCTAGAGTAATGGAAATAAAAACAAAAATAAACAAGTGAGACTTAATTAAACCTAGAAGCTTTTGCACAGCAAAGGAAACTATAAGCAAGATGAAACGACAATCCTCAGAATGGAAGAAAACAATAGCAAATGAAACAACTGACAGAGGATTGATTTTCAAAATATACAAGCAGTTCATGCAACTCAATACCAGAAAAACAACCTAATCAAGAAGTGGGCAGACCCAGAAGGATCGGGTGGAGAGGGAGGTGGGAGGGGGGATCGGGATGGGGAATACATGTAAATCCATGGCTGATTCATGTCTATGTATGGCAAAAACCACTACAATATTGTAAAGTAATTAGCCTCCAACTAATAAAAAAAAAAAATTAAAAAAAAAAAAGAAGTGGACAGAAGACCTAAACATACATTTATCCAAAGAAGACATACAGATGGTTAGTAAGCACATGAAAATATGCTTAACATTGCTCTTAACATTGCTCATTATTAGAGAAATGCAAATCAAAACTACGATGAGATATCACCTCACACTGGTCAGAATGGCCATCATCAAAAAAATCTACAAACAATAAATGCTGGAGAGGATGTGGATAAATAGGTACCCTCTTGCACTGTTGGTGAGAGTGTCAATTGACATGGTCACTATGGAGAATAGTATGGAAATTTCTTAAAAATCTAGAAATAAATCTACCATGTGACCCAGCAATCCCACTACTGGGCATATACCCTTGAGGAAACCATAAATGAAAAAGACACATGTACCCCAGTGTTCTTTGCAGCACTGTTTACAATAGCTAGGACATGGAAGTAACCTAGATGTTGATTGACAGAAAAATGGATAAAGAAGTTGTGGTACATATATACAATGGAGTATTACTCAGCCATAAAAAGGAACACATTTGAGTCAGTTCTAATGAGGTGGATGAACTTAGAGTCTATTATACAGAGTGAAGTAAGTCAGAAAGAGAAAAACAAATATCATATATTAACACATATATATGGATCTAGAAGGATGGTACTGGTGAACCTATTTGCAGGGAACAATGGAGATGCAGACATAGAGACAGACTTGTGGACACGGTGGGTGGGGAAGGAGAGGGTGAGATGAACGGAGAGAGTAGCATGGAAACATATACACTGCCATATGTAAACTAGATAGCCAGTAGGAATTAACTGTGTGACTCAGGGAGCGCAAACAGGTCCTCCGTGACAACCTAGAGGGGAGGGATGGGGTGGGAGGTGGGAGGGTGGTTCTAGAGGGAAGGAACATATGTACACCTATGGCTGATTCATGTTGCTGTATGGCAGATACCAACACAATATTGTACAGCAATTATCTTTCAATTAAAATATTCTAAATGTGAAAAAAAGATTTTAAAATATTAATGATTATTGTTAATAATTCAAAAAATTTGGTAAAATATAAAGAAGAAAATATCAGAAATACCACCTCAGGAGATATATCACTAGATAGACACTAATAATATTTACTGAACATCACTGATGTTTTTTCATCCTCCTAAATATGTTGCACAGACATAGAAATTGGTATATTAACCCAAAGGATCTTGGACCTTTGTAAACTATTTTTACCCAACAACATGCTAAGGACCTCTTTCCAAATATGGGGAGCTTAGTTATGTTCATATAGATGACATGTAAAGACCATGAACTTCTACAGGGCCAATTATCCACATATATAAATAAATAATGGATATGTTCATTCTTATTCTGTTCAAGTAGAATAAAATCTTTAGTTGCATGTATTTAGGTGTGTCTTATTATATTGATAAGCATCATCTGT
This sequence comes from Odocoileus virginianus, assembly GCF_023699985.2. NCBI lineage: Eukaryota > Metazoa > Chordata > Mammalia > Artiodactyla > Cervidae > Odocoileus > Odocoileus virginianus. Next base: position 58,339,299 of record NC_069680.1, read on the forward strand.
GCAGAGTAAGCATAATTCTGGAAGATATTTTACTGACTACTGAAAAATAGCTCAGTTATACAGAGATGGGTTGGGGAGGAGAAGAGAGAGAAGTTGTAACAAGCATATGAGACTTGGAGGAGAAAATAGCTCCTCTGAGGGGAGCCACATGCTCTGATACTCAAGGCAGCCACATGAGGAAGCAGCCTAAAATTAGCAGGATGGGCAAGCCCACGGAGGGAAGGCCACAGCAGATTTCCCTGCACTCAACAAGTGAGGTGAAGGACCAGGAGCCCCGGCGGAACCCTCCTTCGCGTGTGGCGATCCACTACAGTTTGTGCCAGGTAAGGCACTTCTTCAGAACTCACCTTGGGGGGTAAAGCAAGTGATTTCTTAAGGGAATGTGCAGAAATGGGATGATTTAATACCGCCTAGTAAAGAGGTACCTTTCAGGAATCTAATGATTAAAAGAGCAATAAACCTATTCTTATATCCATCCTCCTCCAAGCTATTTATCCGAACCACCCCTTTTTACCTTGTTGAATTGGGGCTCTCTGGGGTATGTAGGTGCTGTTTTTTTCTCACCTTGTTGCTGTTTTTTTCCCTTACCTCCTCGCTTGTTGGAATAAAGGGAGGAGCCTGTCCTAGGAAATTTGTAAAACCAGATGGAAGAACAGTAAGGAAAGAGTAATTCCAAGTGATATTTAAAGAATGGATGAGAGCAGAGCTAAAAAGGAAAGATCAGAGATACCAAAATAGGACTCGGTGGGCAACCGTGTTCTTTGATCATGGGCAAAGTACAGAGTCATTGAGCTGGTCAAAGACAGACAACAGAATCCTGGAACAGGCCAGGATTTTCTGTGTTGTTGTTTCACAAAGAACTAGATCAGTGATTTACTTTATGTCACATGTGAGTTATTCCCAATTACGGTATTTATCTATCACTCATCATATTTTCTGTATGTTCCCATCTTCTGTGCTGGACTTCATTTTTACATTACCTATTTTTTTGAAGTTCAGTTCAGTCAGTTCATTCGCTCAGTCGTGTCCAACTCTTTGCGACCCCGTGAACCACAGCACACCAGGACTACCTATGCATCGCCAGCTGCCGGAGTCTACCCAAACCGATGTCCACTGAGTCAGTAATACCATCCAACCATCTCATCCTCTGTCATCCCCTTCTCCTGCCCTCAATCTTTCCCACCATCAGGGTCTTTTCCAATGAGTCAGCTCTTCGCATCAGGTGGCCAAAGTATTGGAGTTTCAGCTTCAACATCAGTCCTTCCAATGAACAACCAGGACTAATCTGCTTTAGGATGGACTGGTTGAATCTCCTTGCAGTCCAAGGGATTCTTGCTAATTGTAAAACCCTCCATTCTCTTAAGAGGGTATCTCAGGATTGATCTGAATGGACAGCAGAAATGCAGAACTTCAAAAATAATTACAGCTATATTGAGATAGAATTCACATACCATACAATTCATCTATTTAAAGTATACAATTCAGTGGTTTTTATCATATCTACAGACTTACACACCATTGCCACAATCAATTGTAGGATACTTTATTATCTTCCCCAACAAAATCCATACTCAACAGCTGTCACCTCCTCTTTTCTTCCAACACTCCCCTTACCCACAACCCTAGGCAACCACAAATGTACTGTTTCTGCAGATTTGCCTATTCTGGATATTTCATATAAATGGGATCAGACATAGTGGTCTTTTGTGAGCTATTTTGGGGGCAGCTGGGGAGCTCAGTGCATAGCAAGAGAGAAAAGAACCTCTTCTGTTTTAGTTCTGTAACAATACCCTAAACCAATGTACTTCACTGCATCAAGCCCTATCCAAGATTATTATTAAATAAATACTGTCATTATTGAAAAGAATTTAATCATATAATAAATGCAAATAAGATGCCATGTATCTAGAACAGTGACTGACAGATATTAGATTCTTGGTAAACAATCATATTTTTTCCTCTATCCTATTCCCAGTGTTAAACATTTACTCATATTATAAAACATATAGAGCAGATTTGAAGAAAATCTTAACTTAGCAGGCTGCTTTGAACATACTAGCTACTCAATAAATACCTTTTAAAATAGGAAAGGCAGGTATAGTCAAGGATGTATGCATTTTACAGTTATAATATTATTTCATAAAGGCTATGGAAAATAGCTTTATTTGCTGGACTAGGAGGCACCAATTATAATTTCAAGTCTGAGCTGATATTAACTACAATCTTAAATAACTGACTGACTTTCTTTGGTCCTCAATTTATCTACAACTCCAGCCCAAGAAAGATAGGCTGGATCATAGCTAAAATGCCGTCCCCATCATTCATATTGTGGAAATATCTTATGGCAGGGTCTCCAAGACACACCTACCTTTTGTATATTTCAAACTAAAGGTCACACATTGGATTATAGGACTCCTTCTTAGGGAGGTTCAGTTGGTTGACTGTCATTAGATCTTGCTGCTTGTAATTACCTTGATGAAATCACCAGGTTCCATTGTCTGGTCCTCAGGTATCCCAGGTCAGAAACTTAATTTGGTTTTCAGAAATTCTTATAGTGATCCAGTCCTTTTGAGAGGTTATTTACATTAAACAAACTCCCAAGTAATGCAGCATCCAAAATTCCAATTTGTTAATTTACAGTGAGAAAGATGGCTTGAGAGCAAACTAAATGTTATATTTCCCTATCAACTTATTATTTAAAAGAAGCCTGTTAAAAAAAAAAGCTCAATTGAAATTAGAATGCTGTGGCATCCAGAATTCCAATTTGTTAATTTGTAATGAGAAAGATGACTTCAGAGAAAACTAAATGTCATATTCTCCTATCAACTTATTATTTTAAAGAAGTCTATTTTAAAAACTCAATTGAAATTAGAATGCTGTTGCATGAGAATGCTGTTGCACCAGGATAAGCAATTGGTCACGGCTCCTGGCAGTATTGTTCCGAGTTGCCAACACCACCATCAGGAGCAGATAAGACTCTCTTGGATGAATATTGCTGATTCTTTCCTCTTTGACTTCCCTTTCCTACTTGTCATTCCAATTATCTCTTCAGATATAGATGCAGATATAGATATGTGCTAGTCCTTTCAGCTGTGTCCAACTCTCTGGGATCCTGTGGACCGTAGCCCACCAGGCTGCTCTGTCCATGGGGTTCTCCAGGCAAGAATACTGGAGTGGGTTGCCATGCCCTCCTCCAGGGTATCTTCCGAGGTATGGATATAAATATTTATATACACACATATATTTGATAGATAGGTAGGTAGGTAGGTAGATATTATCAGTTAGGCTACAGTCAAATTACACTTCTTTTTACTACTGATGGCCTTGAAGCTTTTTTTTTTTTTTTTTTTGCCTTGGGGGCAATTTTTACAACTTTTTTTTACTTTTATAAATATCATACACCCTTATTAGAAGTTTTGTTGTTTTTTTTTAAAGTACAGCTAAGAAAAATATGAGGGAAAAATCTTCCACAGTTCTACCACCTAGTTATAACCAATTGACATTTTGGAATACTGTACTCCAGAATCAAAAAAATAAAACAGGGTCATATTACAAGTGTTATTTTGAAGACTATTTTGGGTTTTTTTAAATCTTATACAAACTTTATTGCTCTTTAAAAATGAGTAACTTTAAAGTTTAAAGAGGTATATACAAGTATGGGCTTCAAAGTCTCAGAACTGAACCAATTCTCTCTCATTGAACTAATTTTTTTTTTTAAACTAGTTAAAATTTTACTCTTTAATTAAAAACTTCAGAGGAAAAAAAAGTCACAGTAGCACTTAGAAACCAGTGCTTTCATCTTTGCTAGGGTTCACTGTATTTGCTTTTAAGTATTATTTTTGTTGTTTAGTCACTAAGGCGTGTGTAACTCTTTGCAACCCCATGGACTACAGCACGCCAGGCTTCCTGTCCTTCAGTATCTTCCACAGTTGGCTCAAACTCATGACCATTAAGTCGGTGATGCCACCCAACCATCTCATCCTCTGTTGCCCCCTTCTCCTCCTGCCCTCAATCTTTCCCAGCATCTGGGTCTTTTCCAATGAGTTGGCTCTTCACATCAGGTGGCCAAAGTATTGGAGTTTCATCTTCAGCATCAGTCCTCCCAGTGAATATTCAGTATTATAAAATGGCTTAAACCTCTTTACAAAACTATGCCATAGATATATAGCCATCAGTATTTTATCACAAATAAAATTTCCCTTCTGATATGTAACTTATGCTGCCCTAAAATAATCTTACCAAGTCCTGTTCATTAGAACTTACAAAGAAAACAAATGAAAAAAAAAAAGGTGGTTGTAACGGTGTAAAGATGTAAGACATGAGACAAGAAACACAGTATATGCAAATAACTCTTTCTTGCCATAGTGTGCAGAAGTATCTCGGGCACTGTCATGGTTGGAGAACCAACCATAAGTCAGATTGCAGAATGGAGGCCCCTGCCTCACTTCAGACACACCAGCTATTTCACAACTCTACAAACTCAGAGTACCTAGAACAAGCTTAACATAGACCCTCAAGGCAGAAACCTTCTCAAATCTTACTTCCAAGACTAATCAGAAATGAACAATTTAAGGAATTTCCCCCCAAGCTTCCTTTAAGAACAAAAAACAAGTTTGAATGTTCATAATAGGTGTCCCTATTAAATAGTTTCCCTATTGAACTGTCAAATAGTCAACTTCATAGGGACAGGAAGTAGAATGGTGGTTGCCAGGGTCTGGAGGTAAAGGGGGATGGGGAGTTATTATTTAATTAGTGCAAAGTTTCAGTTTTGCAAAATGAGAAAAAGTTCTGGAGGTGGAAGATGGTGATGGTTGCACAACATGAATGAACTTAATGCTACAGAACTGTATGGTCATTAGAATTAAAAATAAATAATTTTTTCTAAAAAGAATAGGTACCTGGAGATCAAAGTTCAAAATAAATTTTTGATTAAGACCTTTTCTCACAGTGTCAACATAGAATAGAATTATGCTAAGACATGTCATTTATTGGTATGAAGTTGATCCACAGATGGATAAAAGATGATATATACAAATCAACTAATATTTCTAATAATTCTTAAATCATATTATCCTATGTATGTGGACACAATTCACTAAAACTTAAATACAATACATAGTGATCTTTGCAAATAAAAACTCTTAATGCTCAGGTTGTTCTTTGGTTCTATTTTTAGTATTGAGATGCTATATAACTCTAGCTAGTTAATTATTCTTTATGTCAGCTTCCTCACATATAAAATGTGAGTATTAAAGCAGATCTACTGACGGGACTCTGATGAGAAATAGCTAATAAAAAATAATAAAACACTTTTCAAATGTAGTGTTAGTACAAAAGATCATTTAAATAACAGTATTAAAAACATCATTGCTCTTTGTATTTGACATATACCCCAGTTCATCATCATTATCATTAGCAGCATTTACTTAGTAGATCTAAATCTTCTTTATTTTATTCCATGTGGTGTTTATATACACTCAACATTAGTCTATTAGACAATTCAGGATCATGGGAATACTAATATGTCCCTCACTTCCCTAGATTTCTCCTCTCTAAATCACTTGACCTTAACAATAGTTTTGTCAACTTAAAGTTTTATACTAATCTTATGCTAATATGCTTTCCTAGATCAGATGAAAAAGAAAATATTTACAAATAAACTCAATTATTTCCTGTCATAAAGCACATACCACAGAGTGGATATACCCATCTGATATTTGTCACCACTCTACTTATTTGGCTAAAGAAGGCTTGTTTGATACCTGGGTTGTCAGATCAAATTATAATTTAAACCCTTTGCTATGTTTAGCCCCTTGGCAGTAGCTGAGTTGAGAATTTAGAATTCAGAAGCAGATGGTTCAGGAGCACAGTAAATACATACGAAGCATTTACCTCCATGTCATTGGTTTAAACCGGAACTTGGTTGATCACTATTGGTGTCCTATACAAGATGTAAGTGATCTGGTTTGAATCTCTAATGAATAACACCCATGTTAAAAAACACTCATCACTCTTGGCACTAATTGGCATTCTTGTTGTCAGCGTCAGGACAGAAGCCAAGGACTGAATCAGTCTGGAAACCCGAACTGCGGCTGTGTCTGAGTCATCAGTCTAGGTGGCCCATTCAGCCTTTGGCCTTTCCTTAGAGTTTACAGCTCAGCGCAATTGTGTATACTTCACTCCCTGGGACTTCAGAAGCCAGATTAAAAGATGTTTACTTAAAATACATCTGTTTATGATAAGAATGGTAATAATGATAGCTGACATTTATTGGCCACTTGCTAGGAGCCAGGTATTCTTCCAAGAGTATTTACTTAACTCTCACAGCAATCCCATGAGATCGGTACTATTATTTCCCTCATTTTTAGAGATAAGGAAACTGAGGCAGAAGAACTTAAATAACCTGCCTAAGGCTTCTCAGATAATAAGTGGAGGCAGAATCTAGCTCTAAATACAATCTCTCTGCCTAATTATAGCATTTATTTGACTTCTTTTAACATCTTACAATACCACTGATACAAAGTTTAAACATTCTATGTTCAAATCAAACAGGGCACATATCAATGTCTCAATTTAAAAACTGCTCACTTTTCTGTGCTAGTTATTTTTATTCTTTGTTTCTGAAAAGAGGCAATGGATTGCTCTTAAATTTGATTCACATGCATCCTTATTCTGATTTTAAGATACTTGAAGACCTTGATTTGGACTTCCCTGATGGTCCAGTGGTTAAGATTCCTCACTTCCAATGCAGGGGGCAGGGCCTGGATACCTGGTTGGGGAATTAATATATCCCACATGTGGTGAGGTACAGCCAAGAAAAAAATAAAAAGGACCTTGATTTTACAATGGATTAATGTTCACCTATTTTCTGTTGTTGTCATTTGAGCGAAACATTACCTGAACTTGGAAACATCCTCTGACCTTAACGTTTCTAAGTTAATAGAGAAGAGAGAACTAAGTCAAATAAAAGCCTATCTACTATTACATCCCAATATAAACATAGTGAATGATCACCAAATAAGCAATCCAGCTGCCCTTTTTTGTTAACATAGTAATTGAGTTTCTTCTACCTACTCTTCATGCAAAATTAAAACGCAGATAAGAATTTTTTTGAAAATCTGAGTCTCCATTTTATGAGACTTTGCATAGTAGCTAGGAAGGAACATTTTAGTATACTGAGATAAATGAACTTTAAAGTTCATGAGCAATTTGATTATTTTAATGAATAAAAGAAATTAATCTGGTTCTCACAGAAAGTTTTAATATAATAAGATATTATTTGCCATAATCACCAGCTAGAAATAGAAAAATAGAAATGGAAAAGAATCACTTTTTATGTTTCTTTCAGTCACCATCCATACTTAGTTATTAAAAGCATGTTCGAAGGCTCATTTAACACATATTTATTGCTCCCAGTTTTGCTAAAAGATAAACTTTGGGGTATTTCCCCCTCAAAAGCTCTTGTTAGACTAAATTAATAATGTAAACTTAGTGATCTGGGTTTTACTGTAGATTTACATTTACATGCCCACTCTAGTGTTTCATTTTCCAATATACAAACTAATCATAATAAAGACGAAATTCAAGAAAAGTGGTGTTGTTTTATGTAGTTATTAGACCATAATAACCAAAGCATGATTGTAAATAACTTCAAAAAGATAAAACGGTAAGTAAACATCTCCTTAAGATGCAGTCTCTTGTGCCTAATTTCACTGCGTGTAGTAATTTGCAGATAGAGATGCGCCATGAGAGTCGTTTATTTGTGGTTGCTTTGAGTTCTTTTCTTTCTGTAAAAGCTTTGGTTGGACTGGGTCTTCGCTGCTGCGTGCGGGCTTTCTCTAGCCGTGGAGAGTAGGGGTTCTCATTGTGGTGGCTCATCTTGCTGCAGGGTACAGGCTCTAGGCACTCAGGCTCAGTAGTTGTGGCTCACGGGCATGTGGGATCTTCCTAGACCGGGGATCAAAACCAAGTTGTCTGCATCGGCAGGTGGATTCTTATCCACTGTACCATCAGGGAAGTGCTCAATTCATTTCTCCTACCAGGGTGGAACGAGTGGTAAAGAACCCGCCTGCCAATGCAGGAGACTTAAGAGACATCAGTTCGACCCCTAGTTGAGGAAGATCCCCTGGAGAAGGAAATGGCAACCCACTCCAGTATCCTTGCCTGGAGAATCCTATGGACAGAGGAGCCTGGCAGGCTGCAGTCCATAGGGTCACAAAGAGTCAGACATGACTGAAGTGACTTAGCACACACAGACTTGGGTGTTAATCACAGCTCTGAGTGGCCTTGAGCAAATTTTTACTCTGGTCTTCGGTTTCCTCCTCTATAAAAAGAAGATGATGATATAGAACACCTTGGACAATCTCAAAGTATACCTCCTGAGACTTTTTCAGATCCTTGAATTTGCAAAACCCACAGTAGCATACAATTTTTTTCAGTTTTAGTCTCCATAAAATGGAGATAATGATTCATACTTCCTGGGTTCTTGCATTAAATTATGTATTAAATATATGAATGATAAAGCTTGGTTGGTGTAGTCACTGGGCTGGGTCAGCTAGGATCACTCAGAGAGCTGAGTAATTCATTCTGGTTTATCTGCATTTTAATAAGTCTAATTTGCAGTCAGTCACAAATAGTTGAAATCTTGATCTATGTTAGAGAATAAATGCATGTTTTAAATGTACTGTACTCTTTATTTCACAGGCAACTCAGTCTGTGACTTGAGCTGGAATCTCAAAAACCAGGGCATAAGAACAGACAAAATTGCCTCTTAACTATGAGTAGTAGGGTTTTAAAGTTCAAAACAAAAAGAAGTCTATAGAAGCAGAAAAGAGTTTGATTCTAAAGGATTGGACAGAAAAGACCTGATGTAAAACAAAGGTTGTTCCAAGGTGGGCAGGAAAAATAGTGGTAAGCCAGTTCTGCCTACCAGGCTTCTCAGTCCATGGGATTTTCCAGGCAAGAGTACTAGAGTGGGTAGCCATTTCCTTCTCCAGGGGATCTTCCTGACACAGGGATCAAACCCAGGTCTCCCGCATTGTAGGCAGACGCTTTACCCTCTGAGCCACCAGGGAAGCCCAAGCCAGTTCAGGAGGATGCAAAAGTATGACAGTGCCTCTTATGGCGCACCTATAGAAGAACTCTAGGACAAGGTGGGTACTGTCAACAGCCCCAATCCTTTTCCAAAAGCAAAAGTCCCCCATATCAGTTAGCTCAGGAATTGTGAGCATCCACTAAGCCAAATCACATATACTTCCTTATTCAATGACTGGTATACAAACAGCATCCAAACATTTTTAGCTCCTTTTCTCATTTGAATTGATGCTTAATAATATTTCTGTATTAAACTAATATTATAATTGTTAATGACAACTAAATCAGCTGATGTTGCTGAGAATTTGGTCATTCAATCTTTCCTGGCACACAAAAGCATTCATTAAATATCTATTGAATTGTGTGAATAATTTAGGACAACTCAACAATTAATACATTATTTTTATAGCATGCTATATAAAAATATCTTTTAAGTCACTATTTTGTGCCATGCCTTGAGACTGAAACTGTGTGGCCTACATAAAAATTTTTATGGCTTCAATTCTCAAGGAGCTGGTCTAGTTAAATAGATAAAGCATAAATGCATAAATGAAAACTCAGTTTAATTCAGCAATATAAGAAATGTTTCACTAGTTGTTTAATTACCTAATATTTGGAAGGAAAGATAAGAAAGAAGGAAAGATAAAGGCAAGAAGGAAAGATAAAGCAAGGAAATATTGCTGAAATTTTTGGAGACAAGAATTTGTGTAGAAGAGTAGCAGATCAGACCAGAAAGACTAATATTTTACAGGATCAAGATGATCACATTTCTAACTATACTAATATTTTTCTTATTCCTAGTTGAAATTTGCAGAATACTGTCTGGCCAGTGGGCTGACTACAAAAAGATTTATCCCCAGCTCAGTTTACTCTGTGGGAAATTTTTGTATTTAATTCCCCTTTGACATTACCTATTTGCTTATTCCTTTTATTGACATTATCACCTACTTTTTTTTTTTAGTATTTTTTTTTTTATTTTTATTTTTTTATTAGTTGGAGGCTAATTACTTTACAATGTTGTAGTGGTTTTTGTCATACATTGACATGAATCAGCCATGGATATACATGTATTCCCCATCCCGATCCCCCCTCCCACCTCCCTCTCCACCCGATCCCTCTGGGTCTTCCCAGTGCACCAGGTCCGAGCACTTGTCTCATGCATCCAACCTGGGCTGGTGATCTGTTTAACCCTAGATAATATACATGTTTCAATGCTGTTCTCTTGAAACATCCCACCCTCGCCTTCTCCCACAGAGTCCGAAAGTCTGTTTTTACTGCACCATGTGGCTTGCAGGATCTTAGTTACTTGACCAGGGATCAAATCCAGGCCCATGGCAATGAAAGTGCCAAGTCCTAACCACTGGATCACCAGGGAATTGCCTCACCCATATTTTTCATTAAAGTTTATTGTCTAGGTTAGAAGATGAAAGAAGAGGATCTCAAGGATATTAATGGGAGACCTCTTGATTAGACTAGGTTTTAACTAATCTGTTCTCAGTTTGGAATGAAAAACAATTGGGTGAAGAGGCAAAATAAAAAAGGTTTTCCAGGTCTTCCTCTGTTAAAATACACTGCCTTTATTTGATAGGAAGTTTGTTAATGCAAGACACACCAAATGGGTAGGTAGGTCCACTTATGCAAATAAAAATGTGAACTTGATTAGCGGTATAAAATACAAATTCATTTTGATAGACTTCATGTAATAAGATAACTTCTCAGAAATGTGTATTAGTCCTTGCTATTTTAGTCAACCAATTTTATTGAGTCGTCTTTGTGAAAACAGTCCAAGTCTTAGTCATATGCTATTTTTCTGTTCTCTTCTAGATTCTGTTAAATAAACACCAAGTCCCTAAAATTAAAGTGATAGCTTCAATAATCCTTTGTCCATCAATACATATGAAAATAATAGCGAGTTTCCTTCTTTGGATGATTTCTGATTTTTTAACTAGCCTGTATAATCACTCTTCATGAGAAGGCAGTGGAGGCCAATGAAAAAAGAATATGTTTAAAACTAAGAGGCCTCTGTCTGAGTTCACCAGCCGCGCAGCTCAGCCGTTGGGTAACTTTGGGAAAGCTAAACTTCTTTAAGTGTTAGCTTCCTCCTCGTGGGCTTCCCTGGTGCCTCAGACAATAAAGAATCTGCCGGCAATGCGGGAGGATTAGATCCCCGGATCGGAAGGGCCCCTGGAGAAGGGAACGGCTGCACACTCCAGTACTCCTGCCTGGAGAACTCCATGGACAGAGGAGCCTGGCGGACTATAGTCCATGGGGTCCCAAAGAGTCGGACGCTGCCGAGCGCGACTAACAACACACTTCCTTCTTAGAACAAGCAAATGAGAATACCTTTTCAGGCTTGCTGTGAATGTTGAATAAGAGATAAAGGCTGCTCCTGTCAGAGTACACTAGGATGAAAAGTTCATTCCCATTTCCTTTCCTTCAGGTAACTAGTGTTAGTGCAATTATTCGGGTCATGCACAAGAACAGTGAACTCTGGATTCAGCTTTCTGAGATGTCCAAACTGCCCAAAAATAGAATCTGAGTGGAACCCCCCAGAGCCTAGCACACTGGCATTTAAAATATTCTGTGATACTGTTATGAAGAGAATATATTTCAACTGTTATTTTTCTACCCTTAATTTGCAAAAAAATTACTGACCCATGTTGATGTTCTAAGAAATAACACAAAGCATTTAAACTTACTTTCAAAAGAAGAAAGCTTTTAAATTGTCTGAGCAAAATGATTATCATAAATAGAAAAAAAAAATAGATCTTTCAAAGCATTGAGACTGACATCCAATGTCCTATCTTTCAGCATTAATACCTCATGTTTTGGTCTATATATCAATTCATGTTCTCAGCTAAAATATTGCAGATAGAATGTTTCTGAAAGCATTTGCTTTTTTTCTTTCTCTTTTTTTCTCTTTTTGCTTGTTTGTTTAGTCATACAAAAGAATCTCAGCGTTGGTTTCTGTCAGAAAAATTATAAACAAAATTCTACATGTTTCCTTAAAATACTTACTTAAAGGAAGAGTAGGTTTTGTGCTTATTTTTACCCTTTAAAATTTTTTTTGCAAGTACCACAGAAATGTGAACTTTTAATATGTGCAGTAAAAGAACACAGACTTAGTCTTAGGTTTAATCCTGGCTCAGTCACTCACCCATTGTGTGACCCTAAGCAAGTTTTTAACTTCTTTCTAAGCCCCAGGTTCTTAAATATAAAATGAGAATTCTAACAGTACCTACTTCATAGATTGTTGAAGGAATATGTAAAATAAAGCACAATATCCAAAAGCAACTATACTCCAGTAAAACGTAATATTTAAAAAGCACAATGTCCATAAAGAGCCTAGCATAGTGCCTAGCAGGCAGTTAAGGAATGTTAACTTATTTCTACTGAAATGATAAGCTTCTATGTGCATTGATACAAGCATTACATCAATGTGGGGAGTAGTAGGAATCAATTGTAGACCTCAGATGCCTGATACTAATTGTCTTGGATTTCTTCAATAACTTAATGTGAATCATAGATGCTCTTTTTAAAATTAAAAAACTCTAGGAACAGATTTTCTTCATGGAAGTACTTCCTTAAAAGTGTAAATGTTGATATGTTCTCCACATCAAAACCACAAGTAAAGGAAGACTTAATGTGCTTTCATGGAAACCATACAGTAAGCCTTTAACCTACCCCCAAATTGGGCACACATTTAAGTATTACAATAATTGATTATTTTCCCATATTTACTTTAATTAAACTATCAACCATACTTTCAGTTTTGTATCAAGTAAAGATGTTTACACATGTCACATGCATCCTGCGCATGGCTATTTTGTACATTCCTTACATTTTACTCTTTAAAATGTTATCATTATTATTCTATTCATCTAAGAAGAAATCAAGAAAGTCTTCTTTCCTTAGTCATCTTAGTCATTATCCACCCCCACCCTCAATCCAGGCTAAGAACACCATGCAGACTGAGTTATTAAAGTCGATCTGAAAGAGCAATCTGTTCTAAATGACTGTCCCTGGATCTGCCACGGAACCCTGTAAATACTCTTCATTACTCTGGCAGGGCAATATCACATTTCCTTCATGCTACTTTTGTGGCTGACTCAAGTTAGGCAGTGAGATTTGGGCTTTGGCTGATCCTGGTTGATTGATATAAGAATGGTCCTTCTCCTGGGACAGGTAATCAAATTTACTTTTCAGGATAATAAGTATTCTGTTTATAGTTTTTAAAAATGCTTTCAGTTTGTAAAACTAAAAAGGTTTTGAACTTACAGCTTTTTAAATTCTTTTTTTATTTTTAGTTTTAAGCAAATGTTTTCAGTACCGTTGAAAGGAGAAAGACATTTCTTAGGATTTAACTGTAGCTCTCAATTACATTGTATCATGTTTGTATAAGGCCTTCTATAATCTACCATGCATACATTGTTTTGGATGGTCAAGAATTTGTCTATATTGTGTTTTTCTCATTAGCAAAGATTAGAAAATAATATATGTCTCTGTTCTTTAAAAATTAGATATAGAGGATTATTGTCTTTTCATCTGATACATACTTCAATATAAATCTATGAACTTTAAGCAAAACTCATTGAAAATTTGGAGTATGTGAGAAATTTCTTTTAAAGGATAAAAATCTATAGCAATTTGGAAAAATAGCAAACACAAAAATTTTATATGAATCTGCTAGCACAGATTCTTACACACTTATTCTCCAAGTGAAGACTTCCTCTATCATAAATCTTCCAGATTCTTTGATATTCCTGTGGAACACCCCAGTGTGAGTAAATTGTTTCTATAACTGAGTGACTGAATTCAGAAAACAGCTGAAGGCAAGAACAAGATCATGTTCAAACCACAATAAACACATGTGTTAGATGGGCCACTCAACTTTGTGGGGAAGGGTTAAGACATGTAACCTTGTGTTTACCTGATGCTTATGAATTTTGTTTTTAACTATGTTGGATTCAGATTTTTTTTTAAGCTTTAAGAATTATTCTTTGTACCAATAAACTCTGTTAAAATCTCAACTAGTAGGTTTGTGGTGTAATGTAAGATGATATGCAAATTATATTACTTGGGAGCAGAACCCAATTTTTAAAAACTAGAATCTAGAATACAAGGTTCATGTATTGTATGCAAGGTGTAATATAAAGTATTTATATGTATCTTTTTCCCCCAAAGAGCTCAAAAAAATTTTACACTATCTATATTTGAAAATGTTATAGTAAAAATGAGAAGAGAAATATTACTGCTATTCAGAAATTTTTTGTCTCTTTCTTTTGTAACTTTTCTTAAAAATGGATTTTAATTCTTCCTATTAATTCCTAATTCCACTGTCCAACCAACTCTATTTTATCTTTCAGTATGGGTCTCCTCCCACCTCAGTGTTCCACATACCTGGGTGAAAGGTAGGATATCAGGTTTATAATGGAACAGTTTTCAAGGAAGTAAAAATGTATTCACTTACAGTGTGTGTGAACATTTCCCTTTGGAAGATCAAACTGTAGCACATCTATGTGCTAAATGAAACTGAGGTTCTATTTTTCCCTGTTACTACTCAAGACTTAGTAGTCCTTATACTGATTATGCCTCAAGATATGAATGGGATAAATGGGAAGAAAATCCTCTTTAAATAAAAAGAAATCTTTGGGGCATCTACATAAATAGAAAATGCAGAAACACAATTAAGTAGGTTAATTTCAGAACAGGACTAGGTAAGAGAGCAAACAACCCTGTATATTGATGATTTAGATTAATGCAGTAATGAAAATAATCTATCCACATAACTCAGTTCTTCTTGTGCCTTCTTCCCTCCTCAGTAACTGTTCTTTTGACCTGGATTATTTTAAAGTTTTCTTCAATACTCTTTTTCATTCCACCCATGTAATTTCAAAGTTCTTTAACAAAAGGTGTCGTGAAGCTTCTGATTTGATCATAGTAAACAAATTTTAAATCTATTCAATATATTATAGAGTCTCAAGGTGACTGAAAAAGGTTAAAAAAAAAAACCCCCAAATCTCTTAGTAAATACCATAAGGTCAAGAATCAGTATATTTTCCATGGACAGAGGAGCCTGGGGGGCTACCGTCCATGGGGTCGCAAAGAGTCGGACACAACTGAGCACTGCTTCATACCCAGTACCTGGTACACGGTGGGCATTAATTAGATAAATATTTGCTGAATGAATGAACAAGAAGAAATTAGGCAAGTAGTTGGTGATTTAAGAAAGCTGGTTTAAACCAATGTATTTTATGCTACCCAAATCTAAGAATGACCCTTTTAAGAAACAACTAATCGCATTTATCTGAATTTTCAAGACCCAGGCTTCCACCGAGATTGAAATAATGGTGCTAAATCTTTTTTTCCAAATTCATATTCTGAACAAGTATGAAATCATATCAAAGAGCCTATCCTTGACAAAGTGGGTTTTTAGCAGATGTTGGTCTGGTTAAGGATTCTTTTTCTTGTTCAGTAATGCTTGTGAAAGAAGAAATCTGGCATAGACCTTTTCAAAATAATACACAAAAAAAATTATTCCAGGATAGTAATAAATGAACAGAAGTTGCAATATATTGTATTATACAGTAATTTAGACTTTTAAACAGTACCTGATTATTTTTTTCCTGAAAAACTTTGTTCAAACTAATTTGTTACCAGGTTTATTCTCAGACTGATGGCTTTTTCCTCTCCATTTTTTCTGTGCTCTTTAGTTACCAACTTTTAATGTTAGTTATAGTCTCTGCTTTTGCTAAGCTTTTGGACAAACCAAAAAAAAAACCCCCTCAGCTTTAAAATGTTAGACCTCACCTTCACGCTGGCTTTTCACAGCCAAATTTCCTGAAATGGATCAGTAATTAAATGAGAGTAAATTCCCCATGAATTAAGATTAATTCTCTTAAAAATTAAGAATTTTGAAATATTTCAAAAACAATGCCATTTTCTTTGAATGTGCTATCCTGAATCCAGTATTAATTCGAAACACAAATCAATAAACAACTTGGGCCTCTAGCTGTAAGTGAAACTCTAAGGTGGGAAAACCGACTGACCCCCGCTGCCCATAGGTGCTGTCCTGCTGTGGAATGCCTTTGCTCAGTGTTCTCCCATCCAATCAGGTGGACTGTTTCACAGGCACATGGTTCATACAGCTCAAAATAACTTGGGACCTGTGAGCTGACAAATGCCCTGGCTCCGGCGGTGACAGGTTGTCCAGCTTCTAACAGCCATCTTCACTGAAACTAAGGTTAACTCCTCACTCTCTATGGACGGCTCCACTCCATTTCCAAGGGCGTGAAGAATTTTCTTGTTCTCCTGGACTTTCATCTAAACGTTCTCCTTGGATAATTATCATCACAGTGGAGTGCCTGGGTTGGACATCCTCATCTGGGTCAACTAAAAAAAGAAAGGTAATATCCAGATTTTAGTTCTCGAGTGTGTTTTGATAACAAGAAACTGACAATGGGAAAGGGGGTATTTCAGAGACCTAATTTCTGTTGTGCCGAACGAAACCGAGACTAACTTCCTAATTATGTATGACGGGACACAAAATTACATGAAAAATAAAGTTTTCTACATGGTCAGATTTTACAGGGGATTGATGAGACCCTCAGAGATCACAGCCTTTGGGTCCTAAAGGAAAATATCTCAACAGAGGAAGTCGTGACATGTTGTGTGTATCATTGGCATTTTCCATACATTCTTTTATTAAAATAATGGTGTTTGTATGGAGAATATGTGTGCAATGCCTATTTCCTTGTTAAAGGAAATCAAACCTAAAATAATATGACTCCATGGTTAAAGACTTTCATTTAACATTTTTTTATCATGTAAAAGGATATGCTTGCTATATTTAGCGCTGGGAGATCTGCTCCCTGGATTAATGTACACAACAGCTGCAGAAAGTCTTGCTCAAAGGACATTGCTCTTTCTTTCTCTCCTTTCTCTCTCTCTCTCTCTCTCTCCCTCCCTCCCTCCCTCCCTTTTCAGCTGCAGCAGAAAGACGCTTGACAGTCAGTCGCAAGTGTTTGGCCTGGTACATTGCACTATTAGCAGTAATTAGATGCACAACTTGAATTATTTTTTAATAATCATTTAAACAAAGAAAAAGAGAACATGAGTAAATCCATATTAGCATTTCCCAAAAGTGAACATGACAGTAAGAGTGCTAAGAAATTTTACTATCTTATCAACAGATTTTTTTTCTTTTTCCTCATACTTGTTAAAGATACTAGCATCAATAAGTTTGATAGAAATAAAACAGTTAACCAGTTTCCTTTCTCAAAAAATTATGATTCAACTATTTTCATACTGGTAATAATAAAATGAATTCTACAAGATTTAAATTAAAAATTTGTTATAACTTTTTAGCTTCTCCTTAATAACTCTTAACTTCCCATAAAATACATATAATCCTTTTCTACAAAACTAGAATATCTAGACTTATAGCTATAATAAATATATTTTTAAACAAAAATTTATATAAGCTGTCTGATACACAATTTGACAATATGCAAATAATTTCAAATCAAGACCATCTCATGAAATCTGAAATATATGCACACTAACTTTGTCAGGAGACAAAATTATAAACATTACAGAATCTTATAATAATGGACTATGAAACAAACAGTTGGACATTATCCAAATTCTGGAGGTTTGTCTCTATTCCCACTTATAGAATATGGCTAATGCTATTGGAACTTGAGACAATGTATCAAAGCCCTAGTGTTCCATATGTCTATAATTTTGAATAAGACTCTATTTCAGACTCTAATACATCTATTGTATAACAGAATACACTTTCCAGCTCAAGGTGCTTACAAAGGCACATATTCAGTGGAACAGACTCAGAACCACAATTTATAGACTCAAGAAATTGAATTAGTTTGTATCCTGACTAGGTTTTGGAATTTACAGAGATGAATTTTCAAATTTACTTTTGAAGAAATGAGACTGCAGGTAAATTGGGTTTCACTGTGAAAGATCTTTAATGGACTAAAGTTAATATATGAAAAGATGACAGCTAGATATTTTTAACAGTTAACTCATAAACGCAATAGGAGTAATGAACTCAGCTCATTAACCTGAAAATATAAGATAAATGAGACTGCCAACCCCAGAATAATTAGTTTCCTTCATTGACATTGAGATTTGACAAAGGCATTGCTTATTACATGGTGTTATTGCCTATAACAAGACAAAAAAGTGAAAATATTTTTTTAACTTTTTCCCTCTCTTAAGAGATAAAGAAGGATCAAACACCACAGAGATATTTTCTTAAATGTCTACGGTGCTTTACAGCTGACAAAGAGCTTTAGAACTTCTATAGCACTGAGCTTTTGCTTAAAGCAAACAACCCAGATACCGACAAAATGGTCTATTGAGTAATTTAGGAACATATGTTTAGTAGCTTCATTTTTGGTCGGCACAAAAGTTGGTGTGACTATTTACCTGCAATTATTAAAGAGCTCTTAGAGCTCATGTATAATTAGAGTCACCTTGACAAGCTCTGTACAGACCATGTGTGTTACATAGACTTCCACTTAGAGTCACAGGGCACCCCATGGTCTGGGATAGGCCCAGCAAAGCCTTCCCACCAAGGGCTTGAATTCCAACTAGATCTTGAGGTCACAAACCTATTTGGGGTACTTGTTCCTTTCCCAATCAAGCAAATATGTCAATTAAGGAAGTTATCGCTTTTCAAATCCTTAACCACCTAAGGGAAATTGACACAAGTATTAGGAGACTGAAGAAGGTTGAAAATGTTTAAATTTTATTTTTCTCAGTTAAAATGAATCTTTGAGTTAATGAGAATTGACAAGTTTTCTTATTTGGGACTTCCTGTATAAGAACTAAGTTCATCATGAATGGTGAATTGACAGTGAAATAAAACTTCATTTTCTGTGAAGGGCTTGGTAGTCACCCTAGAATCCTGAAGGCTTCTTACTTGGCTTCCATTAACCTTTTCATGGGTCATAAGATTTACTTCTACACTACTTTTTTTCAATATTTCAGATTAAATACTAACTTTGGGCTCTGGTTTCAGTATCCTTTATACTAGTGCAAAGGATTACCTTAATTTCGTATAGTGTTCTACATGTCTAAAGTTCTTTCACAGAGAATTCCCTGGTAGTCCAGTGGTTAAGACTTCACATTTCAACACAGCAAGTGTGGGTTCAGTCCCTGGTTGGGGAGCTCAGATCCCACATGCCTTGTGGCCAAAAAAACCAAAACATAAAACAGAAGCAATATTGTAACAAAGTCAATACAGACTTTTAAAATAAAAATAAATTTAAAAAACCGTTTTAAAAAAATGAAATTCTTTCACCAAAAAACCCTATGAAGTAAGTAGGGTAATTCTGTTCATCCTCTGTTTCGAGGTGAGTTACTTAAAGACCTCTATCTTTTCTTCTTCTAGGCAGAGTTAACTATCACATATTAGGTTGTTTTTGTGTTGATCTAGAGCGTAAAGCGTCTGCCTGCAATGCAGGAGACCTAGGTTCGATCCCTGGGTCGGGAAGATCCCCTGGAGAAGGAAATGGCAACCCACTCCAGTATTCTTGCCTGGAGAATCCCATGGATGGAGGAGCCTGGTAGGCTACAGTCCACAGGGTCGCAAAGAGTAGGACACCACTGAGCGACTTCACTTTCTTTCTTTCTTTTAGCACCAGATTTGCTTTTTCACTTAATATCTAAGAGTACTTCATAGCCAGAAAACTTCAGTAATCATGTTCAAGTCAAAATTACTTCATATAAGGTTTTGCGAATTCTTTGTCAAAGCCCCTCTTTAAACATCCATATTATAACCAACAGATGAGTTAATAACTCATGATATTTCTAACAATAAGGTCATCTTAGAACCTACAGAAGAATATTGTTGCATTAATAAGAGTTGAGAAATATGTCCAAAGGTGTCAGCATTAAGTTTCGTTTTTATAAACCAGACTCTTAAATTTTAAGCAAATTCTGAGGTGAGATCTCTTTTTCAGGAAAATTCATAGGGGGAAAAAAATAGAGATACTTAGCAAAATAAAGTGAAGAACATTCAGTAAGCATTCTATGTGGCTAAATTAATTTACGTGATTTACTGAAGTTGGTCTTGATGCCACATTAATTGCCTCATTTCAAACCTAAGACCATTTCATCAAAACCACGATCTGTTTCCAAGGATATTTATTGATTCTTATTTTGAAAATGGCGGAATATCTGTTTCAATTTTATAAGCAGCAGAAAGAAGGAAGCAATGTCCAATGTTTAGCACTCTGAACACACCAGTTGACATGTCTAAGAGAACTTTGACATCTGTCGAATGAAATGTCCAAGAGAACACTTAAAACCTGCTTCTACCTCATCCCAGTAAACAATTCCACCATTCACCTAGTTGTTTAGGCTACAAATACTAGAGTCACTCTTGACTCTGCTCTTTCTCTTATATTCCATTTTCAATCCATCAGAAGATCATACTAGCTCTATTTTCAAAAAATACCTCAAATCTGACCATTTCTTGCTACTTCCCACTGATACCATTCATTGATCCCAACTAGCATCATTTCTTGCATTCTTTGCATAGCAGCCACAGTTGAACTTTTTCAAAAGCATGTTATCTGCTTCAAAAAACTTTAAAAGTGTTTCCCATTCACATGTTTCATAAAACACAAAGTCTTTCCTATGGTCTGAAAGGCTTCACATGCCCTAGCCCTTTACTCTTCTTTTTCACTCACCTCCTGGAACACCAGGCTTGACTCAAACACACCAAACATTCACCTTCCCTGGCATTGACACTTACTGCTTCCTCAGTCAGGAATATTCTTCCTCTCAAATGGTCACATGGCTAACTTCTCCCCTGCATGAGAAGCTTTGCCTGATATCCCTAGCCTAAATAGCAGGCCTTTTTCTCTACCCCATCATTCTCTATTCCCATGCCCTACTTTATTTTTCTTCTTAACATTTATATATTCTCCACTAGAATGTCAACTCCATGAGAGCAAGGACTTTGTCTTTTGTTCACTGATGAATCCTCAGGGCCTAGAACAGAATCTGGCACATAGTAAATGCTCAATTAATATTTATTGGATGAATAAATGCAAGCGGGATTACCCATAATAGCTCTTAGGTTTTTTAAAAGTGTAAATTTTATACAGATAGTTTTAAAATTAATGCTTGAAATGCTTGAAACAGAAAGTAATACATGTTCATATTTCCTATTTTAGGTAGTATTTATCAGTTTAACAATTTATATATGCATTTCCACCTAAGAACTAACTGAGATGAAGTTGTTATTACCCCATTTGATAGATGAGGATAATTGAGATTCAGACACATTAAGTGACTTGCTCAAGATAGCAAAATTATTTAGTGTTGGAATTGAGATTCAAACCCAGTTTTTTTTTTTATTACAATCAGATGTTCTTTGATACTTCTGGTATTAAAAAAACCACATAATTCCAGTTATTTTATCCACCATAAATACATTTTTATTTGAAAGTCCCTTTGAATTTTCTACTGCTTTTACCAGTTTATATTTTTTTCTTTGTGTCTATAAATTTCCTCTGTAAATATTTCTATTTATCTGTCTTACTTTAGCCTGCAACCCAAAAACAATAGATTTAGTAGGAAATTCTAGTGAACAAAATAATTCAACAGATACTTTTTGATTACCTTCTATATGCTGTGCATGCACAGAGATGATGGTGTGCAAAACAAAGTGAGGTAGACAAAAAAGTAAAAGGCAAATATATACTGAAATTAGGGCTGTGTTTGAGGGTTAAGACAGTGAATTTGGGGAGCATATTGGGTAGGGACCCAATTCAGGAAAAAGAAGAGATCCTAGGGCCAAGTCTCAGCTAAGAGCTGAAGATTGTATAGGACTTGGGCCAATAAGATAGCAAAAAGACATGAAGCAGCCTGAGCAAAGATATGTACAAAGATCTGAAGGCAGCATAGTTTGTTCATGAAACTATTTCAGTGGAGTATAGATATGCTAATTAACTACAAATTAGAGTTCAATTTGTCTTCAAAGTGTGTCCCTGCATCAAGTCATGTCACGAGTTCTACTTCCATTTCTATCATGGTATGTGGCCACAGTTGTTAAATAATAATAAATAATAGTAACTACCCTATATTGACTGTTTACTAAACTTGGCATTTACTAAATGCCAAGCACATTTAATAACCCTTCAGCCTATGAGATAGCTACATTATTATCCCTGTTTTACAAACAAGCAAACTGAGGCTTATAGGGGTTAAGTAATTTTCTTGAGTTTATACAGCTAGAAACTGTCAGGATTAGGATTTGAACCAAAGTGTTAGGTTACAAATGCTACATTCAAACATTAAAGAAATCCTTAATTTTGAACACTTGGAATTTTTGTTATAATAATTTCTCGTGACTAAGCATCAGAACAGGTACACATTTATACCTCAATTGGCTCCTTTTCTTTAAAAAAGAAACAAAATAGTTGTAGAGAGCAGTAATTACTTATATGAGTATTTTATTCTGTATTTGCACCATAAATATAAACTTTTTGTAAGTTCTTCAACATTAACATCACCTTTTACCTAAGTATTATCTTTTTACTAACATCAGTTGAGCGCTCACTATAGTGGTTGGCCTTGTTTTAAGAAATTTGAATTCATAATGTTATTAATCCTCACTCCCCTGGGAAATAGATATTATCTGTGTTTCACAGATGAGAAGTTAGGTAATTTTCTCAAAGTCACATAACTCCTAAGAGATGAAGCCAGACTATGAAAACAGATTTATCTGATTCCAAAGCCAATGCTCACTCCATGTTGCCCCAAGATAAAAGCCATCTTAAACTAAACAGTTAAAGACAAAATCACATTAAAACACAATATACAGTAATGTCCAACTAATAGAGGGGACATCCTGATTTATAAATCACTTAACTTTTCTTCTCATGTTTAAATATATACATAAACTCAAACTAGGTTAATGGGATGGTTGATTTACAAATGGAAAGGATTTTTCAATCAGTATATTAATCACATTTTCAAATAACATTTTGCACCTTATTTTAATATCTTTAACTGTTCCTCTACAAAGTTAATGTACAAAGTGACAAATATTCTGCTGGGCTCGCAATTACATTTTTATATACTATTTTGTATATCTTTCAGTGTTCTTTAAAATTTAATACAGCCATATAGTTCTATTTAATGAGTATATCATAATTTAACTAATTTTTCTTGAACATGGTTCCACTTTTTTAATATTATCATCCATACTATGATGAATATCTTTGTAGATAAATCTTCACACCCATCCAACCCTTTTGCATTTTCAATTAATCTTTTTTAAAGTACATATTCATTTATTTGACTGTGCCAGGTCTTAGCTGCAGCATGTGGGATCTAGTTCCCTGACCAGGGATCAAACCCGGGCCCCCTGCATTGAGAGCATGGAGTCTTAGCCACTGGACCACCAGGGAAGTCCCTCAATTAATCTTTGTTTGAGGCAAAGTAAACTTCACCCAAACAAGTGGCTCCAGAAGTGTCAATCTCAGCCTGTGGCTAGCAGACGGAAAAATATTTTGCTGTAGGTCATCCTTTCAACCATCTCTAATTGTCCTCTCAAGGTGACTGCCTACCTTGTCAATTTGGAAGTTAGTTTTAAGTAGCATTCTAAAAGTGTGAGAAGTAGGGCAGTCCCTAGGAAGCCCTACTGTGATATATTGTGGTATTACAAATATTTTTACTTATAAGTGAGGTTGTCATATAAAAGAAGGAAGAGAAATTAACTGAAATAAAATTTGTCATAGAATGTTAAAGCCCGAAAATATTCAGGATATTACTTTCCTCTCCACCTTTCCAGCACAAGGCACACAGTAGCCAAGAATGGCAAATAGTAGCACACGGTAGCCAAGAATGGCAAACAGTCTTCATCTCCATTACCAGCTCTGATCAGTTGGTGGTGGCTGAGGGAATGGAGACTTAAAAAAGTGAAGGTCAGTGGGAAGAATACTGTAATTAGTTGGCTACATCTCTTAAGGAGGAAAGAGAGGAGTAACAGCCTATGGGTCATAAGTGTGCTGGCCCTCTAGTAAATGTCTGAGTGAATAAAATGGGTGTAACAATAATATGACAGTGGTTTGCATTACCCAGACTTCTAGTCCAGGAGACTGAGCTAAAGTTATTACACTGAATGAAAATTACTGTACTATTTTTATAAGACTTTACAAATTATTTATTTTTTGAATAAATAACTCATATAACTTAGGCTAATATATAACTGATTATAACATATTTATATAATTATAATTTAAAAATAAGAAAATAGTATACAGTGAAAAGTGTCCTGTATTGAACCCCACTTCCCTGTCTTCCATATCCCCTCTTCACCAATGTTAATTTAAGAGATTTTTTTTAAACCTAGATGTACTCGTACCTTTATAAAAACTAATTAATTATACCTTATTTGAAAAAGCTAAATCACTATAGTTTTCAAGAGCAGATTGAGCCTACAAACAACCTTGAATTTAAACAATTAGTTTCTAGTCATAAAAGCATTATTTATTTTCATGAGCTAGATCAAGTTTTTATTTTCCAGTAACAAGATTATTTCATCAAAATCTTTTAATTTCTGTTATTTTATTACATTCAGGGGAAAGGGGAAAGGATGGAAAGAAAATCTCTGTGAATGAGAAAGTACTCTAAAACTAAAAGCCCTTTATAGATATTATCAAAATTGTGCTTAGAAACTATATTTAATGGCTTTATAGTTATAGCATAGCTTTCAAAATTGAACTCATATTTAAAGATTAATTTAATAAAGTGATAATCACCCATGCTTTTATTTCCAGTTTCAGGGAAATCTCATTCAGTTCCTCTCCATTTTACAATTTGAGAAGTCTTTAAACTTTGTGAAAGTTATCAAAATTAGGTAATTTTAATTTTAAGGTTTAAGTTCTTAAGTATCTATCATGGTATAATCAACACAGACCTATTATTCTGTAGAAATAATCTAAACATTTTGTCATTATTGCTATTTCATGACAGCATGCAAGACGACAGCCTAGAAGCTTCTACTTCCATATCTCAGCTTCTGAGAGAAAGCTATTTGGCTGAAACTAGGCATCGGGGAAACAATGAGAGGAGTCGAGCAGAGCCTTCCTCCAACCCTTTCCATTTTGGGGGTTCTTCTGGAGCTGCTGAAGGTGGAGGAGGCCAAGATGACCTTCCAGATCTTTCAGCTTTTCTGAGCCAAGAAGAATTAGATGAAAGTGTCAATCTGGCAAGATTGGCAATCAATTATGACCCCCTGGAGAAAGCAGATGAAGCTCAAGCTAGAAAACGTTTTTCTTCTGATCAGACAAAACACTCATCTATATCAAGTTTTGACCCTAACTTCTGCCAGGATAACTCTCGAAGCCCTACCAACTCTAAAGAGAGCCTCCAGGAGGCAAAAAAGCCACAGTACAGTTCTGAAGCCCAGTCCAAAAAAGTATTCTTAAATAAGGCTGCCGATTTCATTGAAGAGCTCTCATCCCTGTTCAAAGCCCATAGCTCCAAAAGGATTAGACCTCGTGCCTGCAAAAACCACAAGAGTAAACTGGAATCGCAAAACCAAGTTATACAGGAAAACAGCTCCAGTTTCCCAGATCTATCAGAAAGAAGAGAAAGATCTTCAGTTCCCATACCTATCCCTGCAGATACCAGGGATAATGAAGTGAACCATGCGCTGGAACAGCAGGAAGCCAAGAGGCGTGAAGCTGAGCAGGCTGCTGGTGAGGCGGCCAGTGGAGACAACACCCCAGGGTCCTCTCCTTCTTCTTTGTACTATGAAGAACCTCTGGGGCAACCTCCCCGGTTCACACAAAAGTTACGGAGCAGAGAAGTTCCCGAAGGAACCAGAGTACAGTTGGATTGCATAGTGGTAGGAATTCCACCGCCTCAAGTAAGGTAAAAATGTCCCGTTAGTAATGCTTGGTAATCACTTTCCATCTATTGTGATCCTTCTAATTTTATCTTTCAAGTATGTGGTTTCAAAGATTATATACTCCCTTTGAGAAAAAACAGAGTTTAAAGCACACTGTCCAACAGAAGTATAATATTAGACACATGTGCAAATTAAAATTTTCTAATAGTCACATTTAAAAAAAAATAAAGTAGAAAAAACAGAGTTTAAAGCACACTGTCCAACAGAAGTATAATACTAGACACATGTGCAAATTAAAATTTTCTAATAGTCACATTTAAAAAAAATAAAATAACTTGGGGTGAAATTGATTTTTAAAACTATATTATTCAACCAATATATTTAAAAAACACTACCATTTCAACATGTAATCAATATGAAAATTGTTAATAAGACATTTTATATTCCTTTTGTCACACCAGGGCTTCAAAATCTAATGTGAATTCTGCACTTACAGCTCTTCTCAGTATGGATGCTAAATTTTTCTAGGAAATACTTAATGTGCATTTAGACTTCAAAAAATATACAGTTGAAAAACTACACTGTAAGATCCAAGTTGTTCCAAACATACTTGAAAGTTCTATCAGAACTGAATTGAGTATCAGCTTTTATGTTTAAATTAATTAAAGTTAAATACAATTAAGAATTCAGTTCCTCAGTCACACTGGCCACATTCCAAGTGTCCACATGTGGCTAATGACCATGGTATTAGCACAGGCCTAGAGCCTATAGCTTAAAAAAAGTCTTTATGATCTATACTCAACGAATACCTATGGTAGTTTTTAATTAAAAAAAAAGCCAAATAACAGAAAAAGTGTGATAGAATAAAGATACAATAAAATTGGTAAAGATCAATTTAAAGTTTATTTTACATTTATTTATTATATACTTTTTAATTTATTCTAGGTATGTAAGCAGGGCGTCATCTTTTTTGCAAAATAATCATATTATAGAGCAGTAATAGCACTTGTATTAATAATAACATTTTAAATTGTGTGTGCTTATTGATTAGAGGAATTCTGGTCTAAAAACACATTTATATATTGAATTTTGCTTTTCAGAGTCAGCACAAGGCAATACTCAATACTGTTTCTACCATGGCATATACATGTTACTATCTAGTTAAACAACTGACCTACTTGAGGAAAGGAGTATCTTGAGCACCAAGCATACCTTCTAGCCTATAGCAGTCACGCATAATACATTAGTCACTAGATTATGAGTATGCCGATGGATAAAGAAACAGAAAAACAAGAAACTCGACTTAGATTTCAATCAGGAGTGAGACAATTGGCCTAAGATGGGGTAAAGGGTTGGAACAGCGCACAGCAAAGGGAAGTGTCTACCCTTCATCTCTGTGCATGCCTGATGACACTCCCTGGGACTCTGGTCACTGATGCTGGCAAGATGTCATCAGAGCACCATGATGGATGCCACTCGGTGGCATCCGGTCAGTCTAAGTAAGCTGGTGAGCACTCAAGTTATGGCACAGACACAGCTTACTTAGACTAGTTCTATCCATTCCACTAGTTTCTGGACATAGATTGGACCCTTTCAAAAAAAATTAGACCAGGTCACTCAAGACTCATCCTCCCCATTCTTAATCATGACAATCTCAAACACAAAAAAGACTCAGGCCTCTTGTGAGACAAATCACTCAGGAGAATTACAAAATACTCATTCCCCCCAAAACAAAGTAATATGGTGGTTACTTAGAAACTACTTAGTCAACCAATTAAATATTTACAAATTTAAGAGTGAAAGAAATATACACAGCTTCCATGCAGCAATACTCATTTTTACCTGGAAAGAATTTCTTTAGTGATAGCACTCATGCCTATATCCAAGTTACTGGTTTAATGGCAGGAAATTAATGTGTATTCACTAGGTATTTTCTGAATTCATCACAGTAATCATATTAATATTAAGAAAAAACTTAGGGTTGTCTAAATAGACTTTTTGTTGCTGTTGTCCAGTCGCTAAGTTGTGTTCAGCTCTTTGCAACCCCATGGACTGCAGCATGCCAAACTTCCCTGTCCTTCACTGCTCAAACTCATGTCCATTGAGTCAGTGATGCCATCTAACCACCTCATCCTCTGCCATCCCCTCCTCATTTTGCCTTCAATTTTTCTCAGCATCAGAGTCTTTTCCAATGAGTTAGCTCTTTGCATCAGGTGGCCAAAGTATTGGAGCTTCAGCATCAGTCCTTCCAATGAATATTCTAGGAACATTACTTTGAATAGTCAATGAAAATTATTTTCCTACATATAAAATTTATATAGCTTTAATCAGAAACCAAGTATATGTACCTAGCTTTTACTCTAAACTCAGAACTGTGACCAATACAATGACAGAGGCAATACAAACACATGTCCCTGCTCTCAAGGAACTTGCAACCTCATTTAAAGAAATCATCCTAACTCTACTCAATACTCTATAATGGCTTATATGGAAAAAGAATCTTAAAAAAGAGTGGAGACATATATACATATATATATATATATAAACTGATTCACTTTGATGTACACCTGAAACTAACATTACATGTAAATATACTATATTACAATAAAAATAATGATAATAAAGAAATCAACCTAATTTTTATAGGACCACGAAGGGCTGGAGGACTAGATAGGTCAAAGAAGACTTCAGAGAATAAGAGAATTTTAGTTGAATCTTGAAAGAAGAAGTTCAGTAGAAATTTAAATCATTTATTCATTCAACAAATACCTACTGAGTTACTAAAGTGACTCCCTGAGAGTACAAACAATTGGGAGCTATTAGAGGTCAGGGACCTTGTTTTGAAACCAGTGAAAACTATTCTGAGAGGGGAGCTCACAGTCTAATAGAGCAATCAGACAGACATATGATCAAAACATTGCAATACTGTGTAATAAGGGCTGTAACAGAAGTATGCATGGAATGCAATGGCAGCTCAAAGGAAGATTGATATTTGGTCTAAAGGACAGGATGAAGGAAGTGTTAATGCTGGAGGTGCCACTTGAGTTGAGAAAACTTAGGGTGGAAGAGGAAAGCAAGTGGAAAGGCCCAGAGATAAATGTTTTCAGGGAACTGCAAATACTTGGCTATGTGAGGAACATAGGACAAAAGGTGAGGAAAGATGAGAGAAAAGACAGAAGAAGTAGGCAGAGGGACAGGTCCTTTTAGGCCAGATCAACTCAATATGTTTATATAAAAGTACAGATGCTGGCAGAGTAATATTTTTAGATAACAGTGAGGAGACTGACCTAACTGGACAAGAGAGGAGCCAGATGATTTCGAAAAACCTTGAAAGCAAAGTAGAATAGTTCCGACTTGGTTTCAAAATCAAGTGGAAAGCATTTAAGGTTGTGTATAAGGACATACTAAGATAAAAGGGAGAATTTAAGTGGAATAGGTCTGGAAGAATGAGTTAGACCCCAAATGAATGGAGCCCCAAGGGCACTTTGGAGGCTGTGGAAGGTATTACAGGCATCAGACACTCTGATATCAGACTGGGGTAGGGGCTGTGGCAAAGCAGAGAAAAGATGTGAGGGAGTAGTATTTAGAAGAAAAGAAACCAAGCTGAACTTGGTGACTGACTGGATAGGAAGGATGAGTAAAAGACTGACTGCGCAAGTTTGAAGCTGGGCACCTCAGAGAACCCTGGGGTCACTGTTAATGTCTGAGAAACTGGAAGAGGTGGATGATTTGAG
Organism: Odocoileus virginianus; assembly: GCF_023699985.2. Lineage (NCBI taxonomy): Eukaryota > Metazoa > Chordata > Mammalia > Artiodactyla > Cervidae > Odocoileus > Odocoileus virginianus. Next base: position 58,369,023 of record NC_069680.1, read on the forward strand.
TCTGAGGAGATGGAGGGACCATATCCAATAGATAGTCAGAAACATAGGACTGGAGGGCAAATGAGAGGGCAGTGGAACTGGAGACATTCCAAAGAATGCCCTGGACACTGGGAAATTTGGACACAGTATCTCTGGCATTACAAAGGGACTATAAATACAGGTAACATTTGGAACTAACATCCAGTTATGCTAGGCTGGGGCAGGGTTTTTTCCAACCTTCTTTTGGCAGTAATTCCTCCTCCCATTTTTCTCTTCACAATAAATATGTTACATTACCCCAATATATACTTTACACACACACACACACACACACACACACACACACAAAGTTCTTTAAGATGAAATTCGTGTTTCTGGAATTGAAGAGGATTAGGGTAGAGGAAGCATGCAGTCCTGCCTGCCTGCTCACCACTGAAACTCCTAAAGCATCTCCATAGAACCCAAGAGCACAGATTTTGATTGAGAGAATGCCTTTAAAAATGCATTACAAGAATGAGGTGCTTTAGTTTGCCATAAAGGAAAATAGTACAGTCAAAAAGAAAAGTATACTTTTTCCTATTTTTGCAAGAAAATGTAATGCATATACCTGGCAACTAAGGTCTAACCTTGTATGTATGTGCCTCGGTGTGTTCTCCATATCTTACCCATGTTTCTATAATTCTAGTTTAGCAAACTGAAAAATCCTTTTGGCCTATATTTGTTGATTTCCAAGTTGACTGGGAAGAAATTGTTTTGTAAGGGTAGGATCCTGTATCATTAAAGCTAGCTGTTTTTGATAGCTTGTTAATCTTGGACATAGCTTCATTGGAGGAGCTGAAATACACTCATGCGTTACCCACAGATGAAAGAGTCTGCAGGAATTCACAGCAAATGGCCATGATCCCTTTTTGTATCCTGACTCGAAATTCTTTTCCCAGGAATGTACAGCTGGGTCACACTAAGTATGTTTGCTTGTACATAGCCCTCTGAAGCAGTAAAAATTTACCTTTTATAGATGCTGATGTCTGCTTTGGCTGTTAAGTTCGCTATTGCTACTTCTAGACATTTGCCTATGAGTGCCATGCTGAGGAATAAAAAGGAAATAAATTAGTTATAAAGACAAAGGATATTTTAAATTATATAAAATATTATAAATAATTATATGTGATATGTAATATAAAATATATATATATTTTAGTATTTAAAAATGTTACATTATTTAGGGCTTTTTCTTCTACCTTTTGGGAAAATCTAGATACCTTCATTTACTCATTCATGCAACAAATGTGAAGTATCTACTATGTGCCATGTACTCATATAGCCAATAAAATTAGAGCAGTGAACAAGGAAAATCCCCTGCCTTCATGTATTTTAAGGTCTAGTAAAGATCACAGGCAAAAGTCCCACAATGATTACATTATCATAATTGTGATAAATATTATAAAGGAGGGTGCATATAGCAAAGGGACCAAACCTTGTGAATGGACTAGGGAAGGTTTTCCTGAAAGTATTTAAGCTGAGACAGAAAAGATGATGAGAGGTTAGCCCAGCAAAGTGGGGTTTACAGAAAAGTGTTGCAGGGTGAATAACGTATATGAGGCAGTGAGACAATGATTGACTTTACGGAACTGAAGGAACTAATGACACCAGAATATGAAGAGTAAGGAGGAAATGGTTTGGGGTAAGTTCAGAGAACAGGGACAGAGATTGATTTCAAAAGCCTCCCAGAACAAGCTGCTCAAAGTGGGTCCCTGGACCAACAGGTCAGCATCACTTGGAATCTTGGTGGATATGCAAATTTGCAGCTTCCACCTCAGACCTACTGAATCAAGCTCTCTAAAGGGCAGTGTTTTAACCAAACTGTTGTTTGTTTCTGTTCTAAGAACTTTTGCAATCTCTTTGGAGACCTCCTCACCCAGGGGGACCGGCCCTTGACTCTATTCCTTAACCCAGATGTTGCAATCTCTACTTAAGGTTTTAACATCTGGTTCTCAGTCCTACTCCTCAGCACACTCCTCACAGCCTCTTTCTGTTGATGTCACCTCACCCGAGCTGGTCATCCTTTGAGGTAGGATCTGTTGTCAGACAGAAAACCAAGCTAACTTGTGCGGCATCCACTTGGCCCATGGGAAAACCACATCTCTGCCCTTGCAAACTTTGGCGATGTAGGCTGCCCCCAGGGCAACCCTCTCTTCTTGCTCTTCCCTCTTGTGCTGTGCTTGGCTTCTCAGCTGTGTCTGACTCTTTGCGACACCATAGACTGTAGCCCGCCAGGTTCCTCTGTCCTTGGGGATTCTCCAGGCAAGAATCCTGGAGTGGGTTGCCATGCCTTTCTCCAGGGGATCTTCCTGACCCAGGGATCGAACCCAGGTCTCCCACATTGTGGGCAGATTCTTTACTCTCTGAGCTACCAGGGAAGCCCTCTTCCCTCTTGGGCAATGCTAAATAGCATTTCACTGTGAAAGTTTTCAAGGCAAGAGTTGGGTGAAGCCTGTGTGCTGCCACCAACTGCAGGGCCTACAATATAAGACCTCCAAGGATTTCCGTAGAAGGCCCTGTCACATGGCCACTGACCCTCTCTAATCAATCTCCCAACCTCCTCAACTCTACTCCCAAAATGGACAAGGATCACCAGACTGAACTTTCTGAAATGCTGTAGAAGTGCATTTTTAAATAAATACTGAAGAATATCTAGAAGTACAGATATGGTATAAGAGCAATGGCACATCTATCTGTATGCCCACATTAGTATTATTTTAAAGTTGAGTGTCTTCCTGATCCTGTCCCTTCCTCCTCCCCTTAGAGGTAACCACTAGCCCAAATCTTATGTTTTCTCTTTAAATTTTTCTTAACAGTTTTTCTTCAGTTTAACAACATATCCTTATGTCCCTAAGCAATACTGGAACAGAAGTATTTACTGGTGGAATGGCAGAAAATCCTATGTTGTTGTCGTTGTTCAGTCACCCAGTCATGTCCAACTGTTTGCATCCCCAAGGACTGCAGCACGCCAGGCCTTCCTGTCTCTCATCATCTCCTGAAGTTTGCCCAAGTTCACATCCATTGCATTGGTGATGCCATCCAGCCATCTCTTCTTCTGATGCCCTCTTCTTATGCCCTCAATCTTTCCCAGCATCAGGGACAGAAAATCCTATGTTTACATTAAAATAAGTCAAGATGGGACAAAGTAGAATATATAAAAAACACATTTGCTATTTGTTGATAATTTGTTGAAGCTAAGTAATATGTATGTAGGGATTCATTACATAGTCTTTATACTTTGTGGAACTTCTTAAGTTCCCATAATAAAGTTTTGGGGTCCCAGGTGGCGCCAGCGGTAAAGACCCACCTGCCAGTGCAGGAGAACTAAGAGATGCAAGTTCAATCCTTGGGTTGGAAAGACCCCCTGGAGGAGGGCATGACAATCCACTCCAGTGTTCTTGCCTGGAGAATCCCATGGACAGAGGAGCCTGACAGGGTCCATGGGGTCACAGAGTCAGACACAACTGAAGTGACTTAGCACGCATGCATGCATAATCAAGTTTTTAAAAAATAGTAAATTTTACATGTCATAACATGTTTATGTGAGTAGAATCATAATGTACGTATTATTCTGCTACTTTAATTTTTTTCTAAAAAGTATATCCATAATGTTGCATGTAACTCTAGTTCATTCATTTTCATTACTGCACAGTATTTTACTGTAAGGCTAGAGAATTGTATTATTAATGTACATGTGGGTGCTTATCAGCTTTTTCCCTAATATGAATGATGTTATTATAAATGGTCTAGTATATTCTCCTGGTGCATGAGTATGTTTAGGTATGGAACTGCTGGCAGAGTGTATACAACTTCACTTTACAATTACACCAAATTATTTTCCAAAGGAATTGTTTCAATTTACATTCCCACCAATATTATATAAGAGTTCTGGTTGTTCTACATCATTGCAAACATGGATTTATCAGACCTTTTAATTTTGCAGATCTGATGGGTATGGTATCTGATGAGAATGAAAGTTTTTTGTTGTGATTTAAATTTTCATTTCCACAGTTACTAATGAGGTTGAAAATTTCAAAAATATGTTTATTGACCATTTAGGGTTCATTTTCTATGAAGGGCCTGTTTACATCTATCACTCACTTTTTCTGTCAGTTTGTTATTTTCTTATTGATCTGTAAGAATTTTAAAAATATGATTAGGAGACTAACTATATGACATTATGTGTTACGAAAATACTCTCTCTCAGTTTGATTTGTCTCTTTATTTATGGTGTCATTTGATAATTAGATATTTTTAACTTTAGTATCAAAGCTTCCTTCGTGGTTTTGGTTTTTATAGCTTGTGCCTAGTTTACCAAGAATTTTCCACCTCGAAGAACTCAATAAATGTTAATAAATTTAAAGCATAGACATACCTTCCCATCTTGTACCTCCATACTCCCTTGTGTGAAATATAGCCAATGGACGTGAAGACTTAAGTTTGTTACCTCGGTAGTGGTCAAACAGGACATACAAAACATTTAATTGTTTTACAAAATCTGACATAACTTTGAGTCCTGGTAAAAAGTGTCTACTATTATTTTACTGTCCAGTGTACTCCAGTTGCACTTTCTATACTAAGTGATGCATGGAGAGAGTGAAGATGTCATTAAGAATTGGGTTGGCCAAAAAATTGATTCCAGTTTTTCTGTAATATCTTATGGAAAAACCTGAATGAACTTTTTGGCCAACCCAAAAAGTAAACTTCCATTTAGCTGTTTCAAGCCTTACACCCTTTACTTAAGAGATCAGGCATCCTCAGTGAAGACCCAGCACAGCCATAAATAAATAGATAAAAATAGATCAGGCATCTAGTCCCCAAGCCTTCTTGGAAAATGAAAATAAAATAGACTTAAGGCTATAATAATCCTAATTTGAATTCATTCATTTAACATCTATACAACAAACATTATTGGGAACAGCTCTGATGTGTCATAACCTGTGCAAGGAACCAGATAAACAAGCGCAAATCAAACATGTGTGATAATCTCTGCCCTGTGGGGTTTATTGTCCAGTAAGGGGGAGAGATATTAAACAACTAAACTGATAAGTAAGCTTATAATTATAAGTGATATGTAGGTTCTGTGAGGTAAACAAATAGGGTATTAGAAGAGGGAGTAATAAGAGGTGGGACAGGGACACTGGAAAGACTAGGGCAGGGTTAAAGGAAGAGGCTGGGTAATCATTCTTTTAAAGAGCATTATTACTGGTGAGTCAGAAAAACACATTCAAATTATGTTTAGGAGTTGCTAATGTGCTAACACAATGAATCATATTTAGCCATGCCACATTTTAGACAAAACAGTACCCTAAGAGCCTAATGGTGATCTGCAGCTTAAAAGGCCAGATAAATCTGAAAAATGTGTCTCTGTAGTGTCTTCATTTCCAGGCTTGGTAGCTAACCAAATGACCAGGTCTGGCAAGCTGTCCTTGGTGCATTAAAGATGGATCCTTCTTTATCATTTGGACTTGTCCCATTTCCCCAGATCACTGACTCAATTCTGCTGAGCCATGAATCATGCCTGGCACCCACTGCCACTCTGTAAGTGTCATGAAGATTTGGAGTTCTAAAAACATGCAGCTGGGCAGGGTACTTATATGAAAGCATTCCCTAACATGGATAGACGTTGGAGGAGAGCATGTTTCCTCCTGACCCTCAGAAGTCTTCAGCGTAGCTGGGTAAATTTTAATATGTTTTTCAGAAGGTAGGCTGACCAGTGCATTATTTCTGAGTGGGTCATGGTGTTAAAGTAGGAGTGACGACGGTTACTGGCTGTACTTTGGGGCTGGCTGAAGCCATCCTGGGCATCTGAGTAAAGACAAAAATGCTTCTGACGGAGAGTTTGGGCATTTGAATCACTCCACTTATCACCTTCAGGCTGTCCAATTACTCATAGATGTTTCCACTCTCATTTTGGTAAAGAAGAGAAACTTTATCTAAAGAAACAACACAACCTTGTAACGTTTATATAAGGGAAGGTATTTGTATATCTGTTTTGAAATAGTTATTCATATTTGCCTTATCAAATGAATAAAGGTACATTGCTTAAAAAGTCAAATAATATATTTTTTTAAAAAGACCACTTCCAACTCTTTTGGCAGTTTCCTATTTACTCATCTCTGAATTTCTAAACAATATGCCAGTGGTTCTCAAACTTTTTGTTCTCAGACCCCTTTAAGATCTGAAAAGTTATTGAGCCCCAAAAGAGGTTTTATCTATGTGAATTATATCCATAATTATCATAAGTTAAAATTGAGAAATATTTTAAACTGTTATTTTGAAATGAATAAGAAAAAACTATGATAAACACGCTCACATAAATAATTTTATAAAAAATAACTATTTCCCCTCAAATTTTGAGTTACAAGAGTGGCATTGTTTTATGTCTTTTACAAATCTCTTTTAAAGTTGGGCTTAATAGAGAACAGTTGGATTCTCATATGTGCTTCTGCATTTGGTTTGTTGTGATATGTTTGGGTTGAAGTTAATTTTTAAAATATGGCATTGTACAGGTATGTAGTTAGAAACAGGAGGGATATTTTAATAGACTTATCAGATAATGTGGCTATTCTAACTTGATATTACATGAAAATTCAACTAGGAGTAGTTTCTAAAAGATTAGTTGCAGTATGAAATCTGAAACCATACCAATGAACTTTTGTACCCTGCTATAATAAAACCCTTTGTCTGTCTTGAACTTCGAATGGATAACATCACACATTGGTCATTTGCAAAACAAAGTCTTCCAAATTTTGACACATTTTACTATAGAATATTTTTTAATCATATTTGTTAATATCATCACTGATTTCACCAAAAATCTCTTTGAGTATTGGGAAGCCCTGGCATGCTGTGGTTCATGGGGTCGCAAAGAGTCGGACACGACTGAGCAACTGAACTGAACTAAACTCACTATGGGAGATACAAGCTTTCCCAAACTCTAATTTTTCCTTAAAAGTTCCAGTTTTTTCCTTGGCAACAAATGTTATCAGTTATTTTTGCTTGAAAGAACAGGCTTACCTCCTCATTTCTTGAGAAAATGTCTGCCAAATACCCAAATCTGAATAACTATAATTTGTCCGCTATTCTTTCAAGATATTGTTTCATGCATTAGGTGCCTAGTTCAACTTTAAAAACCACACAAGTGCTCTTCCATATTCAGTAGAAATGCTTTGTGCTACCTCCCATTTCACCACTCAGAATGCTAAAAAGATGTGGACTCAAGGTTGAGATGACTTTTACTGCTTCATCAATGACATTTTTAAGTGAACCTGAATTTTTTTTTTTAAAACTGCAAGTGTGACAATGGAAAACACAGTGACCACTCATCAGCTTTATGCTGCTAAAGCACCAACAATTTTACCCATTGTGGCTTTTGCACCATCTGTGTAAATATTAACACAGTGAAAAGGCAAATAATATCTTAGTATTATATGAAAATAGTTTTGTCTTCATAGAAAGTGAAAAGAACCACTATAATATGCTTATAAACCACAACTGCTTGGTATGCTAATGCTATTTTGTCTTGACTTCCTGTTCCAGAAGATGGTGGTTTAGCACCCCTTCACCAAACCAGAACTTCCGTTGTTCCTTCCTTCATTGCCTCACATCACACTGTTGTTTTCAAAAATTTTAATGTGTAACTTCTTGTTACTATGTAAGTGTTATTTTCTGCCAAATCCAGTAGGGAAAAGTGACTGTTTCCTTGCCTGTACAACTTTTTTCACCTGGAGTTGATGACTGTTGTTTTTACATGCTTGACTCTATGGTCTTGTCACAATTTGTCTCAGTTCTCCAATACCTTTGTAAAACATATCCTATTAATAAATACTCTGTTCCATGCAGTTAAGCCACCAAGCCCATTTGTTTTTTGCCTGGAGAAACTCCTCCTGAAGTCCCTTTTCCTCTTGCTCTAATATGGAGCAGCTGCTCATGCAGCCAACAACTCAGCCTTCATCCTAGGGCATCTCTTAACTGCTCAGAAGAAAGGATGTGGCTTGCTGTGGGAATATAAATACTCATTTTTTAAACCTGAAATCAGTGACCCTACTTTAAGCTCTGTATCTCCTCCCCTATTCTTAGTGTTTCCACCAAATTTGCATCTCCAACTCCTGTAACTTTCTGAGGTTCTACTGCACAAATTGCCTTCTTTTCAATGACAGCCCCAAGTAAGCACCTGGTATTCAGATTTTCCAACTCTCCTGGCTTCTCATTCTGCTTTCCACCTTTCAAAAGTGATTGAGGCCTCAGGTCTGCTGTTGTCTCCCGCCCCATTCTTTTGGTCCTTGTGCTTTTTTTAAAATCCCTTTAAAAATCTCCTTTATTCTCATGTTAGGGTCATTTCCAGTGGAAATATTTGCCTGGATGCTCACTATTTGTATTTACAACTACAAATAGAGTAGTTGTACAACACATACTCTGAGGGTGTGCTCCTACAAGTTCCATGGGGTCTTGCTGAGGTTGATGCTCTGGGAGACTTAGGGACCCATTTCGGCAGCTGCATGCACCTCGGTTGCCCCACAGAGCAAACACTGGCATAGGATTTGATGAAAGCAAATAACAAAGTACTCACAAAATATTACTGATCAATTATTTCCATCATTTGTTCTTTCAACAAATCCAACATCTATTTTCTGCATACCTACTACTGTGTACCAAGATGTTGTCATAGGTGTGGGATTATATTCGTAAGACTGATAAGATCCTCTAATGGACTTTACAGCATAGTAGGAGAAGCAAACAATAACAAAATAAGCAAGCATGTAAGATAAGTTCAGATAATAACAAGTGCTGTGAAGATAACACAGGAGAATAATGTGATGGCATCTGAGGATAAAGAAGCTACATTAGGAAGAGGAGGCGACATTTGAACTGAGGCCTGACTGATGAGAAGGGCCTGTTTTTATAAAGACTGAGGGATAAGGATTTTAGGAAGTACAAAAATCCTAATATGGAGACTAGCTTAATGTGTTCAGAGAATAGGAAAACGACCAGTGTGGTTGCAACATAGTGAAGGGAGAATGATGGGAAAGGAGATCCAAAGTCAAAGTTAAGAGGAAGGTTTGAATGTTACCCCAAGTAGAAGTGTTAATTGAAACTAAGGGATGAGACAATGGCCAAAGGAGAGAATGTATAGAAAACTGTACATGCTTGTCAGGTACCACCTCTAAGTACAAAGGAACTTAAAATTTAGTGAAACTGGTGAGACAAATTCTCCCAAATTGAGAATAATCAAAGACAGTGTATAATCAAGACTTGCATGACATAACATAGGTTTTTTAAAAAAGTAAAGTAACAACAACAACCAAAAAAAGGTAAGGTAACAATCACTGAGAATTGAGGGTAAAAGGTGCTTTGCGTAGGAGGTGGTATCTGAGCCAAACTAATGGATGAGTTATATTTGCAGTAACTGAAAGGTGAGGAAGAGAATCTCATAAAAAGAAAAACGTGAACAGAGGCTTGAATGTAGAGGTGAATATGATGTATTTGTGGAACAGCAGAGGAAAGCAAGCTTATCTCTTGGGAAATCTTGGAATAGGTGAGTTTTCTTAAACGTGCTTTAGAATCTTACTTTACAAATGGTGAGAGGGCAAGTTTCAAGCACTGAATGGTTAGATCTGAAATTACAAGAAAGGTTAGCAACTGCCAGGACTCCTTCATTCTTGCCATTGAATAATGGTAATGCCTCCTCCCCAATTACTTCTTATGATGATGCTGATTAATAATTATTACTTAAATATGAAAATAATTATAAAAGGGGTACACTGAGACATCTCACGTTTGTCTTCATTCGTCTTGTTTCCCCTCACCCCAATAGGAAGCCACTTTGATTTTCACTTTATTCTTTCAGTTTTCTTTATGTATATGCAAACAACATGGCTCTATCTTATTTTTTGCCCCCTGGGTTGGCATCCCTGGGCTACTGTAACAGAGCATCACAAACTGGATGGCTTTCACAGCAGAAATGTACTGTCTCACATCTCTAGAGGCTACGAGTCCAGAATCAAAGTGTCAGCAGAGTCATGCTCCATCTGAGATTCCAAGTGGACTCCTTCCTTGTCTTTTCTAGCTTCTGGTGGTGGCGTTCCTTGGCATTCCTTGACTTGCAGCTGCATCACTCCAGTTTCTACCTGTGTTATTATGTCATTCTCCCTGCATGTCATTGTCCTCACTTGAAGTTGTTCTCTTCTTGAAGAATTCCATTCCTGTTGGATTCAGTTCAGTTCAGTCACTCAGTTGTGTCTGACTCTTTGCGACCCCACATATTGAATTAGGGCCATGCTAATAACTTCATCATAACTTGATTTTTATCTGCAAAGACCTTATTTCCAACTAATGTCATATTCCCCAGTACTGGGGGGTTAGGACTTCAACATATCTTTCGGTGGGGGAATAATTCAATGCATGAGTGAAGTGAGTGAGTGAAGTCGCTCAGTCGTGTCCGACTCTTTGTGACCCCCATGGACTGTAGCCTACCAGGCTCCTCCCTCCGTGGGATTCTCCAGGCAAGAATACTGGAATGGGTTGCCATTTCCTTCTCCAAATTCAATGCATAGCAACCCACAATTCTTATACAAAAGCTAACCCTCTCCATGTACTATTTCATACCTTACTGTTAAATTCTTAACTACTTATCTTCAGGTTCTTTCCATATGAGTACATAGTGATCTTTCCCATTCTCTTTCTAGAGCTGCATAGTGCTCTATTACGGGCTGTTCCAGAGTTTATTTCATCAGTCCCCTAGTGATAGACACTTGGGTCGTTTCCAACCTTATGCTATTTAAATCAGTAGCCTACACATTTGTCATTTTGTATGTATGCAAGTGTATCTGTAAGCTTTCTTGGTGGCTCAGTGGTGAAGAATCCACCTGCCAATACAGAAGACACAGGTTCAATCCCTGGGTCAGGAAGAGGCCCTGGAGAAGGAAATGGAAACCCACTTCAGTATTCTTGCCCGGGAAATCCCATGGACAGAGGAGCCTGACAGGCTACAGCCCATGGGGTCACGAAAGAGTTGGACACAACTTTGTGACTAAACAATAAGTGTAACTGTATGAAAGATTCCACAAGTGGGACTGTTGAGTCAAAGGATAAATGTAATCTGTAATTTTGGTAGACATTGCCGTATTTTCATAGGGGTTATACCATTTTGCATTCTACTAGCAGTGTATGGGGAGTGGTTAAACTTTCAGGCTTTTGCCAATCAATATCATGAACAATGATATTTCCATGTAGTTTATTTATTATTTGACTGTGCTGGATCTTCATTGCTATGCAGCCTTTTTCTCTAGTTGTGGCGAGCGGAGGCTACTCATTTTGGTGGCTTCTCTTGCTGTGGAGCACAGGCTCTAGAGCATTCAGACTTCAGCAGTTGCGACACATGGGCTCAAAATAGCTGGGGCTCCTGGGTTCTAGAACACAGGCTCAGTAGTTGTGGCACCCAGACTTCAGTCACCCCATGGCATGTGGGATCTTCCTGGACCAGGGATGGAACCTCCGTCACCTGTATTGGCTGGCAGATTCATTATCACTCAGTCACCAGTGAAACCCCTAGTTCCATGTGATTTTTAATGTTCTTTCCTCTTATTACGTACCTTCATATTTTAAACATTATTTTATGCATTACTTAGTGTAAACTTCTGGTGAAAAACTTTCATAATAAAAATTTCTAACCTCAAATATATACATCAAAATAAACTATCATAACATACAGAAATATATTTAACTTAGGTTATTTGCCAGATTTGGGTCACTCCTAGGAAAATACGAGCCATCCCCCCTTATCTGATGATTCAAGTAACCAAACAAAATAATTTTCATTTAGCTAGGTATGATGCAATTTTGTAGTAGGGAATGAATGTTCAACTCTAACTTCACAAACCTTTAATATCCCTTAGATTCCTTCCAAATAAGCTAAAGTAGCACTTACTGAATGCATACTATAGAATCTGTAGGTCAAGCTCCACGTCAAAGACCCTGCTCTCCATGGTTGGCAGTGTTTGAAATCTCTTCACCTTCTTTCAGTTGTATCATTCTTCATCTTCTTTCAGTTGTATCATTCTTAATAGGAACTGCTTTCTCACTTCCTGAATATAGTGTCACTGTGACTTGAATCCTGCCGGCTCTTTTCATTGTTACAACCAAATTATACCATAATAATGGATCATTTAATGTTTTGACTCTAAGTTTGCCACAATTTTCTTCTTTGGGAACATCTGGAGCCATTTATGTTATTACTTCTCACATTTCAATCACGCCAATATGCTTCCTTGCAGGTGGTACTGTGAAGGCAAGGAGCTTGAAAATTCCCCAGACATTCACATCATCCAGGCAGGAAATCTGCATTCACTGACCATTGCTGAAGCCTTTGAAGAGGACACTGGACGTTATTCCTGCTTTGCTTCTAACATCTATGGGACAGATTCAACTTCTGCTGAGATTTACATAGAAGGTAAAGCAAAATACTCTTGGAGCATGATACTTACTAATAAGATATATAGTTATAATAAATAAGTTAAATAAACACATAACAAATATATTTTTTTCATAATAAATATTTGTTGAGGGCTTGCTCTACCACACACTCTTCAGTGAGGAAAACAGCAGTGAGACAAATAGACAAAAATCCCCAGGTTCCTGGACAGATGGCAATAACACAGTCATGGGAGAGACAATAAATGAGATAAACAAAATATATACTTATGTGAGACACATGAAATAGTTCTAATCACCAATTCAGGTGTCTATGTGGTGTGTGTGTGTGTGTGTGTGTGTGTGTGTGTGTGTGTGTGTGTGATAAGGGAGATGTTTCTCATGCCAACAAACAATTTTTCATGGCACCAATTTGGTTTCCTACAATTTAACTCAGTTCTGACCCATCTACCTGGAGATAGGGTCAGATCTAACAAGTTAGATCCCATAAGACTGCTCCTACCCCACTTCAGATGCCAATGCAAGTAGTAGGTGCCCAGGTGACCCACAACATCTGTCTGACTTGGCTACAAATCGGACGTTCTCACAACCCCCCTTTTCAGATTCAATTAATTGTTAGAGTTGCTCACAGAACTCAGGGAAACACTTCTTTATGTTCGCCAGTTTCCTGTGGGGTGTGATAAAGGATGCCCATGCACAGCCAGATGAAGTGATACACAGGAGAGGTGTGGGAGGGCCCTGAGCACAGGGGCTCTGTCACCGTGAAGCTGCCGTGCGTGGTCCTCCCAGTGTTCATCAACCGAGAGGTTCTCCAAACCTCACACTGCTGGGATTTTATGGAGGTGTTCTCACACAGGCATGGCCGACTCTTAACTCCATTTCCTGCCCTCCTCCCTTCCCTGGAGTACGAGGTGGTAGGACTGAAAATTCCAAGCTTCTGATCACCTTAGGGCTTCACAGGTGGTGCCGGTCGTAAAGAGCCCGTCTGCCAGTGCAGAAGATGAGAGAGACATGGATTCAATCCCTGGGTTGGAAAGATGCTCTGGAAGCGGGCATGGCAACCCACTTCAGTATTCTTGCCTGGAGAATTCCATGGACAGAGGAACCTGGTGGGCTACAGTCCACAGGATCACAGAGAGGTGGACATAACACAGCTTAGCACACACATACAATCATGGCTTGGTCCTCTGGGTGACCAGCCCCCATCCAGAAGCCACCCAAAGTCACCTCATTAGAACAAAAGATGCTCCCAGTGCTCTCATCACCTAGGAATTTATTAGAGTTTTAGAAGCCCTGCGTCAGAGGCAGGGTTAAAGACAAATATTAGAGCAAGAGATGCTCTTAAGTGCTCATCACTTAGGGGATTATAAGGGTTTTAGGAGCTCTGTGCCAGGAATGAGGGGCAGAGAGAAAAATTTATGTTTTCTGTTATCTTACAGTATATATGAGCACTATGACAGAGTGGAAGGGATAGGAAGTATGTGAGTGCACACGTGCATGTGTATTTGCGTGTGTGTGTGTACAGATGCTGTACAAGACCTAACTTACCATACGACATATAAATGAAGACCTGAAGGAAGTGAGGGAGTGAGTCACGGGGAAATTCAAAGGAAGAATACTCTAGGGAGTGAAATCAACAAGCGTAGTGGCTCAGAAGAGGGTGTGTGCATGTCTTAGGTGCAGAGATGAACAGGTCAGAAGTTCAACATGGGGTGGAGGTGGGAGGAAGCAGTAAGAAGATCAGGTAGGTCCTCATGGGTCACTGCAAGGACCTGGCTTTTCCTCTGAGATAGGAGTCTCTGAACGATTCCAGGCAGAGTTGTAACATGATCTGACTTAGTTTTTAACAGGGTCACTCTGGCTCCCAGCTGAAAATGTACCAAAAGGAGTCAAGTGTAGAAGCAGGAAGACTATCTCGGAGCCTTGGAAAGGAGTTTCTATCAGTACCAAACTTATATGACTAATTTTAGGGAGGAATCAATTTATGTACCTTATATATTGACCTAAGTTTTTGATCCTGTTTCCTCTCATCTTCTGCATTTTTCCAGGGAGCCATTCTTTAGTACTTTTATCATCTATAATACCTTATGCATGCCTTGATTTTAGCACTTAAATATTGTAGTCTTATGGTATAAAGGTTAGAACTGTCTCAATCTTCTTTATATCTCTAATATCTTATGTAGTAGTACCAGATACATAGTGGTTACTTAATAAACTTTATTCAATGGATATATGAATAATGATACTAACAATAAATAATACATAAATAGATGTTATATTTTTTCATCCTCAAATTTTTGGTGTACATAAATAGCTCCAGATTTAGTTTTGTGATATCTTCCTGGAATTCACTATCTTAAACAACAAATCAGGGATCAAAGCTCTGCTAACAGTGCTGAGATTGGATTGCTGATTTTTAAAAATTTTTGGCGGCAGAGCTTCAAGCACTCCCATCTCCCAAGATGAAGAGTGACTTGTTAATATTAGTACTGGACGGAAGGGCATCCACCTACACCCACAATGTTTGGAATCTAATGTAATCCCTTCTTTTATTTAATCTGTGTAGGCCAAGAGCAAGAGGATTTATGGACAATACAGAATGTTTGCAAACACTGCTCTGTTAGTCTAAAGGTGTCAGCAGGTGTTTTATATAAAAGAACCCACAGAATTTGGGCCAGTTGATTTTTTTCTTTTATTTTTTGGCCATGCCTCATGGCATGTGGGATCTTAGTTCTCTGACCAGGGATCGAACTGGTGCCCATTG
The DNA here is from genome assembly GCF_023699985.2 of Odocoileus virginianus. Taxonomy (NCBI): domain Eukaryota; kingdom Metazoa; phylum Chordata; class Mammalia; order Artiodactyla; family Cervidae; genus Odocoileus; species Odocoileus virginianus. The sequence goes on from NC_069680.1 coordinate 58,384,237, forward strand.
CAATGGAATCACAGCGTCATAACCATTAGACTGCCAGGGAAATCCCTGGACCAGTTAATTTGTATTCTGTCACTAACTTGGCATGTGACCTGAGCAAGCACTTCAACTATTTAGGGTATAGTTTCTTATCTGTAAAATGGGTATTAGTTCAAGGAATCACTGAGCTTATTTCTAGGTCTAAACTTCTATAAATCTTCAAATGCCTAGGAGCCAGTTTAAGAAATTATCTTTACAATTACATGACTTGTTTTTATTTTTCCAGGGGTTTCTTCTTCAGACTCAGAAGGGGACCCTAACAAGGACGAAATGAATCGGTAATTCCAATTTTCTATCTTATTTAGCATCCTCAGGTCCTGAGAAAGCTACTAATTGTTTAGTAGAACTTGAAGAGTGGGGCTCCAGGGTATGACATCAGAAAAAAAAATTGCGTGACTTTGGGTAAAAAGCTATTTCTTTGCTTGTTGTTGCTTAAAAGATTAGTGTTCCCAATATTTTAAAAATGCAATATCACTTATAAAACATCCTCATACTTATATCTAGAGAGTAAAAACAAATAACTCAAAAACACTTATGTTTTCTGACTAAAGAATAGTACTCAAGATAACACACAATCTGGTGAACCAAAAATATACGTATAAGTTATCTGGGCAAGTCATAACCTTTTTGCTAAAGTATTGGGTACTGAACAAAGTTACATTACTTTCCACAACCGTTGGCTCAGCACCTACTCTATACCTATAGAGTAGCACTATATCTAGTGCTTCACTAGATGCACTGGGTGCTAAGAAAAATCAGATGCTTCCTGCCTTCAAGAAGCTCAGTCTAGTAGAGAGAAATAAATGTATAGCAAATATAGCAAAAGATGTACACCATGTATATAGACAGTGAGAGTAATAAAGTATAATAGACTATAACAGAACCATGTGCAGGGTTTAAGGATTTGGCACAAAAGATCCCTTATTGTTTGGGGAGGGAAGGAGATCAGGAGAGGTGTCACAGAGCTGGTGACCCTAAGCTGGGTCTTAAAAGAACAATAGGTGGAGATTCCCAAACAGGGGAGGAAAGGGTGTTTCAGGCAGAGGAAATTGTGGACAGAAAGCATAGGAACTAGAAACAGACACAACAGCCATCTCTTGAGACTTTCTGAAACATAGGCAATGTCTGAAAGAGTGAGGAGTTGTTAACTGAATTTGCATATTCTGTCTTCTTCCACAGAGGGCAAGCTCCTGAAGGGTAGAAATCATGACTTATTCTTCGAATTTTGGCGGCGGGGGTGGGGGGGAGGGGACGCCTATTTTAGGCTTTGCTGGTGACTCAGATGCTAAGAATCTGCCTGCAATGTAGGCTATCCAGGTTCAGTCCCTGGGCCGGGAAGATCCCCTGGAGAAGGAAATGTCTATCCACTCCAGTATTCTTGCATGGAGAATTCCATGGACAGAGGAGCCTGGTGGGCTACAGTCCACAGGGTCGCAGAGTCGGACGCGACTAAGAGACTAACACACATGTCTACTTTGGAATGGCAAAACTGCTTTTAGCTTTTGTTCACATATGAAAACTTATAACCAGAGTAAATGATTTCTCCCTTTAACCTTCTTTCTTGTCACTCTCATGACTTCAGTTCAGTTCTTTCTTCATTCCTGTCTGTTTATGCCAATCAGCTCCTTATAAGTGCTCCAATCTTTTTCTCTCTTTTATAGTTTCCAGACTATAACCAGTTAAAAGATCATTCTTGATCTTATCATTTTCTTGACTTAAAAAATTATTGTCCATTGGAAAATAAAAATCAAACAAAACAAACAAAAACATTAAAAGTAAAATCTCAACATGGGCATAGAAAACTTTATTCACTAGAGTATCAATCAGGCTTTCCTGCCCCTCCTCAACCATTCTCCCACCTCAGGCTCTCTACACAGCTGCCATTTCATCCTGTTCACTTTGGTAAGAATGCCCTATTACTTCTGCATGGAAAACTCTTATTTATCCTATAAAACCCAGTCAAGTCACATAACAAGCTCCTTCTCCACTTCATATCACCCCTTCCTCAAGGCTCTCATAACATGGCCTGCAAGCCTAATGGGTATGAATTTGACATACAAACTTAAATAAGAAATATCTCATTTGCTCATTTTCTTTAAATCTACTTGTGGTAGTTAGGATTTAGCTCCAGTTGGGTTTAAATAGAGACCCCAAATAACAGTAACTTAAAGAAGACAAATATTTTTCTCCTTTACATAAAAAATATGAACTTGGCTGGTAAAACAGCTCCACCTTGCACTGGACTCCAGTCTGCTTCCAGCTTTCTGCCTCTTTCCAAGATGCAGCCTCATCTTCTCAGTCTAAGACTGAAAGGAATAAAGGACATACCCAACCCCCTTTTTAAGGTCATCTCTCTTAAATTACATACAGCACTATCCTTCATATCCCATGACCAGAAAGTAGTCATGTGGCCACAGTTAGCATCAAGGAGGGTTGGGAAATGCAATCTTTTTTCGGAGTAGCCATGGAAAGAAATCAGGGATTCTGTTATTGTAGAAGAAGAAAATGGACGCTTCAGGAATACCAATAGCCTCAACATCATCAAATGATTCTGCTTCTGAGACCCCACTCTACCTGGCTCTGGGAAAATATTCAGTCATTACTGGGTGTCCGTTTTGCCTCCAAGGCTTCCCTTGTGGCTCAGCTGGTAAAGAATCCACCTGAAATGTGGGAGACCTGGATTTGATCCCTGGGTTGGGAAGATCCCCTGGAGAAGGGAAAGGCTACCCACTCCAATATTCTGGCCTGGAGAATTCCGTGGACTGTATAGCCTACAGGGTCACAAAGAGTCGGACACGACTGAGAGACTTGCACTTTCACTTTTACTTTTGCCTCCAAAGTTGAGCAAAGATTCCTGAGATATAGACAGATATAGACACAGGCATAGATATAGATATACACTTCTCTGGTGGCTCAGACGGCAAAGAATCTGCCTGCAATGCAGGAGACCCAAGTTCAATCCCTGGGTCGGGAAGACACCATGGGGAAGGAAAGAGCAACCCACTCCAGTGTTCTTGCCTGGGAAATCCCATAGACAGATAGCCTGGCAGGCTGTACCGTCCATGGGGTCGCAAAGGGTTGGACACGACTGAGCAACTAACACACACACTAAGCGTCTTACATGAATTACCGTATTTTACCCTCAAAAAACCCTATGAGGTAAGAATTATTATTTCCTCATTTCATACATGTGGAAGCTAAGGCAAAGAGAGGTAACATACAGACGAAAGAGGAGCCTGTCCTGACGTCAGTCATCTACCCCCACAGGTTAGGGTGAGAGGCCCATGTCCCAGATCTCAAGGCCCCTTCAAGTTCAGCACTTTGTTTCTTCCTGACATGCTAGGGACTGATATGGTTAGCAAGACTGGGAGCCTTAAATCAAAGGATTGCCACTCTGTCTGGACTCAGGTTCTCTCTCTTGTTAGGTTCTCTGGCAAGATACCCAGACCTCTCTCTTTCCCACAACAAAACTGAAATAATCTCCCCTCTGCAGACTTCTCAAGAATACTTTCTGGCTCTCCTGCCCTTCAAACAATCTCTTTAATTTGTGTAAACATAAAGAGCTCATTGTCTTGGGCTATTTCTGCTGTTTGCCACATCAAAATCCCAGAAGCAAAAATTTACAAAGCCTGGCCTCCTCCTTGGAATGGGATGGGGAAGAAAAACACAGAGGGCAACAATAAAACAAACCTCAAAAAATTTGTTGCACATGCACTGTTACAGCACTTGTCTTGAATCTCAGCTATGAATATGATTGAGTCCCCAGCTCTGTGAACTGCAGTGAACTCAAGGACAGAACTGGCGTCTTATCATCTTCCTGTTTACACTGCCTAACAAAGCGTACAGCAATGAAGCCCTCAATAAACGTTTGTGCGATATTGTTGAACAAAAAGTTTTGTAAGCAGTGCTGAAAGCTTTGCTGAAAGAATTTCACAAGAATGATAGGCCTGTTTTATAATCTGTATTTTAATCATTTCTCAGAATCCAGAAGCCAAATGAGGTGTCGTCGCCTCCCACTACTTCTGAAGCCATTCCTTCAGCAGTATCCCAAACCCAGCATGTGGTGGCCCAGCCCAGGGTATCAACCATCCAGCAGGTACAAGAGTCTAAGTGAAACACAAGTGCCATGAACTGTGACAAGCAGGCACTGTGACCATGACCCTCTTGTATGGCACGATCGTGTTCCCATCTGGTGCAACTTCATAATGACCTTGGGCAACACACTCCTATAGTCATGATAATCACCTCGTACTGCCAGTATATGATATCAGTAGTTCCCCTGGCTTTGGGAACATATTCTGTAACTTCATAGGCAAGTTTCATAGGAAAAGAAACTCTACAAATTAGTCTCTGCTATCCCAGCTTTATGAAGGGCATGGATTACATATACAATGAGCTGCCAGCTCTCCCACTGGCCCAGGACTCTCATGAAACTTGGTTCATGGAGCTATAAAAAAAAAAAAAAAAAATATCTACATAGAGTAACCATTAAAATAATTTCCAGAAAATCTTAGTCTCTCATCCTTCAGGTTGATGATGATGATGATGGTAGTACATGCTTATTGTAAAAACATTAACAAATGCAAAAAGTATACTAAGTAAAAAATCAACGTTCTACTTCTCTGCCCCCACTCTTCAGAGGTACCTCCTGTTAATACTTTCTATCAGATAGTTTCAGACATTTTCTTTGCATATCTGTATGCATATCTTTGCAAACTCCAGGAGATAGTGAAGGACAGGGAAGCCTGGTGTGCTGCAAGTCCATGAAGTCACAAAGAGTCAGATACAGCTTAGTGACTGAACAGCAATGCATATACTTTAAAATATGAAGTCATATTAGTATAAACATACTTGTAATGTGTTGTATATTTAAATATAAATATAGATGTATATAAAGATCTAAAACCCTAAAAAAAATTTTTTTTTAATTTTCTTCAGCATACTTATCTGACCCATTTAGTAATGCAGAGGGGTCACATTTTAGTTCTAATGCAGTAGTTTTCAAACTGTGATCTGTGAAGCCTCAAGAGTCTATGGAACCTCTACAAAGGGTTAAGGTTCATTACTTAGCTCTCTATGTAAGGGGGTGGTGATGGGAGGCACATATGTACAGCCATTGTGATATAGGAAAAAATAGTAATACAATCAGTTCAGCATAAAGTTTGATGTCTGTGAATCATAGACATAGAAAATGTCTTTGGTTTTAGATTAATTTCATACACCAAATTCTTTAGTTTGTTATATGTATCTATCATCTATCTACCTACCTACCTGATAATTCTAGTGATGAATCTATTGTTGGTTCCCTTCTAACAGTGTCAGAGCCCTACAAACTATCTGCAAGGATTGGATGGAAAACCTATCATTGCAGCTCCTGTGTTTACAAAGGTAATCAAAATGTTACTTCTTTCGGCCAAGGCTTTAAACACACCACAATACCCAAACAAAGTTGCAGTATCCAAGATTCACTGATTTTATCTCAGGATTTTGTTCTCTTATAAATACACTATAGGGTTTGGGTTTTTGTGGTAGCTGTTAACACGTCTCCTGAAGTCGCAGATGTCTAATAACAGTTTGTGTAATAAGGGAAAGGTCATCCCCATCCCCATTAGCCACACTGATCTCTATGGCCATCCTGTTGCTTTAAACAGTAGCCACACCCACAGGTCAGGTGATAATGTTTCTAAGCACTCCACAGTTTTCTCTGGATATCTTTGGTGCTTAAGGAGATGCAGTTACATGCTCTCAGAAGGCTTAATATAGGCTTTGTCACTCAAGGACAAAGAGCTTTCTTTTTCTAATCCATATGTCAACTATTGTGGCGGCATCAAATTCTGAGTCTCATAATCTTTGTCTTTAGAACTGGAAATTTTACTCAGGCACTTTCTTTACAAATGAAAAAAAAAAAAAAAAAAAAAAAAAAACAAGGGTAGGCAGAGAGATTAAACAATGTATCCAATGTCACAGAACTGGGTAGAATCAGGACTGAAAACAAGTTCTCTCAATTCTGTCTGTTGTTCTTTCTCTTATACAACATACTTGGTTTATATGTTGCCCAGGACAATAAATTCAAAGGTGAAAAACTGAGTCACACTGAATTTGTTTTGGTATCATGAAGACTACATGAATGGAGTTCATGCCTGGATTTATAATTTGTTCTTTATATGAATACCAAACTTAAAACCAAAGAGATCTTATCCTCTCAGAAGTATGTTTTAGAGCAATGGTACTCGATCAGAGTTAATTTTGCTCCTCAAAGGAATTTGACAATGCCTGGAGACACTTTTTGATTTTCACAACAGGAGTTGGCATCCAGAGATACTGCTAAACATTCTGTAATATGCAAGATGACAGCCTTCTGCAACAAAGAATTATCCAGCCCAAAATGCCAGTTAATCCTGGGGTTGAGAAATCATGGTTTAGAGAAAAATGTCCAAAAAAAGAAAAAAAAAGGTATCTTTTCCAATATGTACTGACCCTAAAGGAGGAGTTAAATTCACAACTTCCACAGAAACATCAATTTTAAGGGAAGTTCTACCATATTGGCTCATCCAAGATGGTTTTCCAAAGTTAAGCAGAGTCTGAGTGAGACATGTTTATCCATGACCGTATCAGGTGGGCAAATATTCTTATGTGAAACAAGATGCATCTCGATTTTTCAGATGTTTCCTGTAACCCGCTTTCAGAATTTAAGTTTTGCTATTTTCAAAGACTAGCAGTAGGAAAGCAATATGTTCTGATTTGGTGACTACCAGACTTTAATGACGAGTTTTAAGTGGACGTGTGTGCATGTGTGATATAGCTAACAGAGATACCTCTATTTACCTTAGTTCACTGCTAAGTCCCCTAGCCTTCAAACAGGGCTTTAAATGCTGAGAAATCTGAACACTTTGTCGTGCCCATTTGTCACAACACCACCTTTGTCAGGTAGTGCTGATTCTTCAAAGGCAATGAAATCACAGAATAATTTAGTCCGTCCCAAACTGAAGTCTCCTCCCACTCTTCTCCTCACCACCATCTTTCCAACCAGACAGCAGAGAGGTGTCCTTACCTCCCTCCACACTTGCAGATCCTTTGGGGGTGCTGTCTTCTCTGCATCGATATCACCTGGTACATATCTCTGATACAATGTTTAGCACAATAATAAAAAGGTTTACTTTTCTATCTCTCCCAAGCACCTTGAAACCTATCTCTAATATCTAGATAGGAGTCCACAATGCTTATAATAGGTCCAAAACTATCTTAATTATTCCCAAAAGCCTAATAAGACTTTAAAAACTATTCTTTACATTTAATTTTCATGGACTGGTTGGTCACAAGTTAGCTGTTTTGTGTGGTGACTGATTACCTCCCTCTAATTAGATGCTCTGATTTGCAGATGATATATATGCCTTTGATAAATAAAAATGAGAAAGTGAATTAGTCATCAGTGTATGCTGTTTATCAGATAAATCTCCAAAAATGTTAGCTCCATGGTGGGAAAGCGATGTCTAAGACAGAGACTCAAACTTTGGTGAGGCTTTCTCAGCGCTCGGAAAGTGTGATTTTGTGTCCATAAATGGGATCAGGGTTGTTCAGATGTAGGGCTCAGCATAGCCTGTGGCTCAAATTCCAGAGGCACTCATCGGCAACAGTGTGCTTGCGTTAGTTTCCATGAGTGAGGGCACATCGTCACTGCCAGTGTCATTAGAAAACTTCTGAATCAGAGCCACTGATGATGGTAACCGCGTGGCGTGAGCCGTGATGACCGACCACTGGCATATGTTTGCTCGGGTTTTTCCTGGTTCTATTGATTTCTTTAGGGACTTCTGGCATTCCAATCCCTATGATTCACTTTCTATACTGCCCAACAAAGCATTTCTCTGCCAATAATGGCAAGAAGCCGTTTTTTTTAAAGGGGCTTCCCTGTTGGCTCAACCAGTAGATCATCTGCCTGTAATTCAGGAGACCTGGGTTCAATCTCTGGGTTGGGAAGATCCCCTGAAGAAGGGAATGGCAAGCGACTCAAGGACAAAGTTTTATTTAACCCCTTCTACCTCCTTTGGTGATGGGGAAGTACTGGTATTATCTTCTCTTTAGAGAAGGTTAAAATGAAAAGGAAGATTGCCCAGCAAAACAGTGGTAGAATTTGAAAGAAGAGTGGGGTCCCATATGCTAGTTCACTGCTCTACTTATAGAGGATAACTTTTCTTTTTTTAACCTTTTTATTTTATATTAGAGTATAGCTGAATATAGTATGGGCTTCCCTTGTGGCTCAGTTGGTAAAGAATTCGCCTGCAATGTGGAACACCTGGGTTCAATCCCTGGATTGGGAAGATCCCCTGGAGAAGGGAAAGGCTACCCACTCCAGTATTCTGACCTGGAGAATTCCATGGACTGTATAGTCCACGGGGTCGCAAAGAGTTGGACACGACTGAGCGGCTTTCACTTTCACTTTTCATAGCTGATTAGCAATGCTGTGATAGTTTCGGAGTATAGCAAAGGGACTCAGCTATATACATACATGTATCCATTCTCCCCCAAGCCCCCCTTCCATCCAGGCTGTCACATGACAATGAGCAGAGGTCCCTGTGCCATACAGTAGGTCCTTGTTGGTTACCCATTTTAAACACAGCAGTAGGTACATGTCAATTCCAAACTCCTTAACTATCCCTTTCCCTCATTCTTTCCCCCTGGTAACCATAAAGTTCATTCGCCAAGTCTGTGAGTCTGTTTCTGGTTTATAAATAAGCTCTTCTGAAGGATACCTATATTTTTAAATACTTTATGAGATAGACTATCCTCCATCCTCTACACTGTATCAAAAACACTATCGCTCTGTTTATGGGGAAGACAGTGCTCACACTCCTTGAGCATGAAGGGAGGTAGATGATCAAATTAGAATCTTACTCCCATCTCTGCGCCCACTCCAATAGCAGCTGCTCGGCGGGCTTTCAAGGCTGCGGCAGCACCGGCTCCAGCTGCTTCAGCAGTAATTTGAAGAGTGCAAGGGGGCAGGGGAAGTGAAAATTTGAAGAACGGCACTTCATTATATAATAGCAGAGGCAGGAAGCCCCGAAATAACTGGGTTGGTGGTTGGCTGCAGATTCCTGAAGATTACATGGGCCCCTCTCCCCAACCTGACAATTCCAGAGACTTCTCTGACTCAACTGTTGCACTGGACACTTGTGACAATCCTGGAGCAAAAACGGTTCTTTATCAGTAAAAACTGCTCTGATCCAACGCCAGCCTAAGGCACTACAGCATTCATTTCCAGCATCTCCCAAAGTGCAAAAATAGCCACTAGGTTTAAAAAAAAGAATAAAGTGACAATATGAACCTTGTAGCTGACATCTTTTCAACTGATAAGGGAGATGCCTTTTCTCAAGGATGTCCCTGCATTATATCTGTAGGTATGGATCTCACTGAGCAGGAACTGTGTCCTTTCAAGTCACATTTACAGCACCTGCACACAGCATTTGGTACAAAGCAGGCACCCAATAATATTTATTCTGTGGTGAATCACTTCCATTTCGGCTAAGAAGGAGTTGCTGCATTCATCACTTTGTGGCTTCAGAGTGTCTTTAGGAGGAACAGAGAAAAAAAAAAAATCCAATAGCAAATGGCTGTGGAAGACATGCTTCTTAAGGTTGTGTTGTCAAGTTACCCCACAAAGAATGTCTTTCTGGATAATCAGTACGGTGATGACACACAGGACGGATTTGCACTTTAGATACTATTACTCAGCAGGTTGTAGACATTTCATTATAGGGACTTTAATTCAAATCCATAATTCCTAGTTAAGACTAACTTAATCTTTGCTTGTTGGGAAATGTTTCATGTCTTATTCATCTTCAGTGAGGTCACGATAAATATGATCAAGTCTTATACAATGTGCCATTAGTAACAGCCTAAGACCTACTGCTGTGTTGAACATGGCCCCATTTACAAAACGTTCAAATGGTGTAACTGATTTGGACAGTGATGTGAGCCGATTTCTTGTCATGAGACTTTGGTAGAAAAGCACAGCTTTTAGCAATAACAACTATCATTGTCCTTCAAATCATGACCTTCAACAACCTTTTCTAAGTGGCTTGTAAGATGACCCATGGCAACTCCCTTACTGAGCATTGATGGTGTGTCACACTGGAACAAGCTTCCAGCTCATATCACAGACACTTAGCAGGCATATTCTATAACTGTGGTAATTCAAGTGTCTTGGCTATTGTCTCCAAGAGAACACAGGTCTTGGCTTTCAATGTCAAGTGAATACTTACAACAAGCTAACAGTGGTCTCAACTATGAGTAACATATTCTCTCAAGGAGGTCCTTCTGCAAGCAGGACTGGGGCTTCCTAGGCGGCCCTAGTGGTCAAGAACCCTCCTTTCAGTTCAGGAGACATAAGAGATAAAGGTTCAATCCCTGGGTCAGGAAGATCCTCTGGAGTAGGAAATGGCAACCCACTCCATTACTCTTGCCTGGAGAATCCCACAGACAGAAGAGCCTGGCGGGCTACAGTCCATAGCATCACAAAGAGTCTGACACGACTGAACTGACTTAGCACACACACAGCACTGCCAGATTGAGACTTGGTTCATATATCTGAACTGCAAGTCAGGTCAGAATGTATAGATTGACCTCATTCTGCTTATATTCATTCTTTAAATGTGCCACACTTTTTTTATTCAATCCGTTCTGCAGCTGCCACTTTTTTTTTTTTTTTTTTTTTTGCTTTGTTTTTTTTTTTAATTTGTTTTGCCTCAGAAGAAATGAGACTTCATTATGTATGAATCCCAGGGAGGTGTCTGATTGCCATTAAAGTTTTCGATAGGTTCCCAAACTATCATTTTCGCACAGAATTGGCTCAGATGTCAGAGTGAAGGGCATATTCACCAGCTTGCCAGGAGCACCCAAAACTCATTGATGTTCCCTTCTTATTGAGAACATTCTTGTCACTAGAAGCCTTTGTTTGCGAGTAGTCACGGAAAAACCAGGGTTGTTTGTTTGTTTGTTTTTAAAAACCAGGTTTTTAATCAAACAGTTCCTCATTACTTCAGAAACCACTCTGCAAATTCCATCCTGAACTCCTTCAGCAAACAAATTTGGGAATGCAAAAAAACAAAACAAACCACTAAATCCACTAACTTTTGTCTGTGGCGCCCCCTGGCAGTCATAATATCAACTTACACACCCTTCTCAGGTAAAAATCTACAGCTAAAACCATGTGGTTCTCCTCACCTTGTTACTCCTTAGACAGATGTTGTGAATATGATGGGTCCATGCACAAAATACCATATATTGCTAAGACAAGAGCTGTAAACAATCATAAAATATTTATCAGAGTGAATGACAAACGCGAAAAAAACTACTGGCCCATCCTTCTCCAAAGTGAAGTGTGAAGTGAAAGTTGCTCAGTAGTGTCCAAACCTTTGCAGCCCTGGGTAATGCAGCTTGCCAGGCTTCTCTGTCCATGGAATCTCCTGGCAAGAATACTGGGGTGGGTTGCCATTTCCTACTCCAGGGGCTCTTCCTGACCCAAGGATCAAATTCTAGTCCCCACCCCCCTCTGAAGCAAGAGCCAATACCTAAATGCAGACCCCAAAATTGTAATAATAGGAAAGCCTGAAGTATTTATTGCTAATAGAGCTTGTAGAGGAAAATAATCATAATCTTTCCCATGTTTGTAGTCTTTCAGCCTATGGTTAAAAACAAAAATGTGCCCACACACATGCCAACAGGGCTTTTCACAATCAAATGAAGTACCAATTACACAAATGAATGTGTGACTTTAAGCTCACACATCACGATGAGTGAAAGACAAGTTATAAAAGGAAAATGTGAGTTCCATTCTCCCATAGAGTCTATTACAGAATAGACTGATATTTTACAGTCAAAAGTGATTTTTGTAAACTTTTTTTGCAGAAGTTTGGAAAAGGATTTAACGACTCCTTCACAAAATTATGACATATTTTACCATGACCCAAAACTTTACATGCAGTTATGATTATATAGAGATTGCCATTCTATATACCCCTCAACAGACTCTGAGGTTATACTGTAAGGAACACATACAGAAAACAAAATAGCAGAACAAGCATCAATTTCCAGGACTACAGAAAGTTGACAAGCAAGCCAAGAAAACAGTCAGTATTGAGCCACAAAGATTTCCCACCTCATGGAACATTCTTAGGTGGAAAAATACATTACTTTCTTTAGAAAAAAATTTTTTAATTTATTTATTTATTTTTTTTTTGGCTGCCCTGAGTCTTTACTGCCGTTCAGGCTTTTCTCCAATTATGGCAAGTGAGGGCTGCTCTCTAGCTGCGGTGCAGGGGCTTCTGATTGTAGTGGCTTCCCTCGTCTCGGAGACCCTAGAACACTGGGGCTTCGGTAGTTGTGGCGCGGAGGCTCAATAGCTGTGGCTCCTGGGCTGTAGAAAACAGGATCAACAGTTGTGGTGCTTGGGCTTAGTTGCTCTGCAGCATGTGGGATCTTCCCAGACCAGGGATTGAACCCAGGCCTTCTGCATTGCCAGGCAGATTCTTTCACCACTGAGCCACCAGGGAAGCCCCCCAAAATACATCACTTTCATACTGAATACACCTAGTAGATACTCACTGCAGATTTTTTAAATTGTTATTATCTCTGAAAACCAAACTCTACTTGGGCATTTTCTCAAAGGAAGCAGAATGACTTTACTGAAAATTAGTATTTCTGCAAGCCCTCAAAACATTTTGCCTAGTATTTGTCTGGCATTACAACAGAGAAGGAAGAAGATAGGAAAAAGTATCCCATGTGCACAGATGAGTCTATCTTTAAAAATAGATTTGATGTATATCCACCAAATTGAAGCTGCTGGAAATGTACAAGATTTGGAGAAAACCCAAACATGGAAGAAATAGTGTCTTTTTGGAAAACTCAGTCCTGGAAGTAGATTCCAAAAACAGGTACTTTTTGGTTCTAACAATATTCTTCTCATTACAGATGTTACAAAATTTATCCGCCTCTGAGGGTCAGCTAGTTGTCTTTGAATGCAGAGTAAAAGGAGCCCCATCTCCTAAAGTTGAGTGGTATAGAGAAGGGACCTTGATAGAAGATTCTCCAGATTTTAGAATTTTACAGAAAAGTAAGTCAATGCTTTAAAATTATTTTTAAAATAATTTTTATAAATTTATTGTGTACATTATTTTATAACTTAACAGCTAATTAAAATGTAATAAAGAAGAATAAAATAAAAATCACTTACAATCACAATCCATCAAGTTAAACCCTGTTAATATTTTGGTGTGCATTCTCCAAAACTTTTCTCATGCATTTTTTTTAATTTACTTATTTTTTAATTGAAGAAAAATTTGCTTACAGAATTTTGTTCTTTTATGTCAAACATCAACATGAACCAGACAGAAGTCCAGACATATGTCCCCTCCCTCTTGAACATGCATGTTTTTTAAGTAAAAATAAATCATTTTTTGTAAATTGACTTTTCACTCAACATTTCATGAATATCTTTCCATATTAATACAAATCTTTTTTACCTTTGAAATCAATTCATTTACTTAATCACCTATTGTTGAAAATGGAGAATGTCCACAAATTTTTACTATTATAAACTATACCTCAAAGCATGTTAACAGAGAATATCTACGAATAAATTTGAGCACTAGAATTGTTATTGTAAATTCACAATTTTTAAGCTTTTAATATAAATTGCCAAAGTGCCTTCCTAAAAGGTTGAACTGAATTTACAATGATCATATAATTGACCATCTAATTTTGGAGAGTAAAAGAGGGTACTCTTAATCATTACACAGAGATCCCAGGAATAAACCAGATATCTGTCCCAGCTGAACTGGGACACATACTGTTCCAGTTATACTCTACTACAACCAGAAATACATGGGAAATTCCTTTGTCTTAATACCTTCACTAACAATGGATTTAAATATTTTTTAATCTTCACTAATTTTATAGGTCCAAAATGAGAACACTTGTTTTAATCTGCACTTCACTAATTAGATGCGGGAAGGAACTTCTTTTTCATATTTATTAGGTCTTTGAATTTATTTTTTAAATTACCTATTCATATCATTTGTTGGTTATTTATTGGGGTTTTATTTTTTATTGTAATAAACATATACATGTGTGTGTGTGTGTGTATGTGTGTGTGTATCCAAGTGGTTAATTCTTCTTTTCTTGTCGTGCAGTGCTTTCAGCTTGACACATTTCAGCCATAATTATGCTGAAATTTGTTCATTTTTTCCTGTCTATCACAAAATAGATTAGATATATGAATCAAATTACTATTAGGCTTAACAGCAGCAGCAACAATAATATTCTGAATACCATTTAAGCTGAGGAAAAAGAAAAACCCTCACTAGTTTTATCAGTATTAAAGACTGTTCTGCGTGACTGCAATTCCACAAACATTAGTTGAGCAGCTGTTTTAAGTACCAAGCAGGCACTTTCAGAAATGCCAAAGAATTTTAAAATAAAAACTGGCTCTTGAGGAACCTGTCATCTATCCTGAGGCTCTTAACATTAGAAACCTTAGGGCAGGAGGTATAGTCTATATTATATCAAGATGTGATAGCCCAAAGCCAAGAATGATCTCTCAATCTTCACAAAACTTTTCAGGTTAGGCTGAATGAAAACAAGAAAAATAAATCATCCTGAGTACCAGCTAATTCAGTAACGTTTCCCAACCTAAGGTTTATATGTCTCAAGTGGAAGCCAGGTATGTCCCACGATGCAGCCACATCATTTAAGTAGTAGTTCTCTATTGCTGCTCTTCTATCCCCATCAAGGTCATTGGTGCTTAGGTCATTTTACTTAACATTTACAGATTAGCTTTGTCAAATTGCTCATGAGTATGCAGAAAAAAAATTGTGAAATTCAATGGGAAGCTTCTGATGAAAATATCACCTCTCAGTAAAATGAATGCTCAGAATCTTTTAATTTTTTTTCCTTTTAGAACCTCGATCCATGGCTGAGCCAGGTAAAGATCATTTTAACTTTCATTTTCATGTGATCAGTGATTTGAAATATGTAATAAAACATATTGCAGTTATACTGGTGTCAAGAAAAAGAAAGTTTTAGAAAGAAGATCAAAGCCAACTCTAGCTATTACTATAGAAGAAGGAAATGAGGAGCATGTACAAATTTGGAATATATATTCAATACCTATTGTGAATACAGTTAGTTCTGGGTTGCTGAGGAATGTTTCTTAGGAACATTTTCCCTCTTTTATTGGTCCCTAGTTATGATTTCCTTCAACTGGGCTAAGCAATTTCCATGATGCTAGATCAATTCCAATTCTACAGTCTATGTTTCTTAAAAGTTGTGCATCAGATTTTGAAATTCACAGAATCAACTCAGAATCAATACAATGTTAGTGGTGTTATTAGATTAGGTTGGGAAGATATTAAGATGACATAGAAGCTCTTACCTCTAAAAAATACAAGCCATTCACAAACCACAGTGTAAACATCTGAATGTCCTCTCTGTGATCACCCTGAAAAATAAGATTGTGTTTGTGCCCATGGGTAAGAATCATGGTTTGGAATTTCATTATTATAATTCTTTCTCCCAAAAACTGAATGGAAAAGCATTCCCAATACAGACACTGAACAGAAGGGGGTGGCAGAGCATGAGATGGTTAGATAGCATCACCAACTCAATGGACATGAATCTTAGCAAACTCTGGGAGACAGTGAAGGACAGGCGAGCCTGGCGTGCTGCAGTCCATGGGGTCGCAAAGAATCAGACATGACTTAGCAACTGAACAACAATAATCCATGTTGCATAACATTGGATTATGCAGTAGTAGGCCGCTGGGGATATAGTAAAGACCACAGTGGTCTTACTCTAGCACTGCTTGCAGTGGAGAAGCATTTTTCCCCTTGAAAATATTTCAGTCTTTTGATACTTTCAACTAGAACAAGCTTTTTCACAAGGTAGTCTCATACATAAAATAATTTCAGAGTTACCCTAAAGAGGTCCATGCCCCAAAATAAGCCCAATCTTCACAATCTAAAATTTCATGTCCAGAGAGTTCTTCCTTCTACCTTATATAATGCAAATACCCTTTGGAGACAGAATACTTTATCAGGCAGGTGTAGTGTAGTCTGAATAAATTTATCAGATCATTTTCTGAATGCAGGTTGCTGAAAGCTGAGAGAGCAAATGTTTGGGAAGGGGAACAGAGAGAAGGAAGCATAAGCCTCAGAAAAAGGACAGAGAGGTACCAAAAACCAAACTTCGCCTCTCCATCATTTAAGATTCTTTGGGCAGCAAGCAAAGGAAACCTAACCAAACGTGGCTTAAGCAACAAGAAAAATCTATCTTGTCACATTGCAAAATGCCCTAAGAAATGACAGTCTTGAGACTGCTTAATTTTGCATCTCAGATCATCAAGGACCAAGCTTTTCTCCTCCCCTCATTCTGTCACCTTCAGAGTATCCTCTTAAGCTGGTTCTACTCATATATCCAAGTCAGCAGCCACAGTTCTGGGTATTACATGCAGATGACAATGTCCAGAGGCAAAAATAGGGAATAATGCTCTCTTTTATTCCTTTTAAAGAGCAAAGAAAACTTTCCCAGAAACTCCCCAGGAGACTTTCCCTAATATCTTATTGATCAAAATTGTGTGTCACATGCCACCACCTAAGCAAGACCAGAGTTAGCATAACTGGTTAGCATGACCAATCACGATTCACCAACCAAGGCTGGGAAAGGCCAGTCTGCCTTGAAGCCTATGATCACTTCAAGGAGGGTGCACAAAGCCAGGATTCCATTAGTAAGGAGGAAGGAAGCTGAAGGGTTAACTGAGCAGGTACTCAACACTGCGCCATGGCCTCCCATCCAGGTTTCCTAGAAGTGGTCCAGCTAATTTAATCCAGTTATCATGAAAAACTGAGATGCCAAGTTTCTAATACAACTCTGCTTTTTTTAATTTTGTTTTTAATGTCAGTTCTACTGAGTGATAACTGGAGGTTTATGTTACCATCTTATACCTCTCTTCATTAGTTGCCAAGGAACACCTAACTATAATAATTTAAGGCTGTAATCATATGATTCTATCTGGGAATCGCTTCAGTAGTTACTCAAAGGGGGTTCATTCTCTGTATTGGAGTAATCTATAAGAATTACCATAGTATCACAAAAGAAAAGGTGCATTTCACTTTTCTTTCACCCAGAATTCTAAGTTGCTCTACCAGCTAATTACTAGTAGCTAAGCAAAATATTTACTGTCCAGTTTTAAATTATGGCCTACATTTAAAATTACCTCATGACAAAAGTTCCCCACAGAATCAGTCACAAAAAAAGAAGAAAATAGTTTTCCAAGGAAATAGTGAGATCTGCGTTTAAAAATCATTTTTTCAATCCTTTTAGTTCACACAGAACTCCCTTTGCTTTTTTAAAAAATTTATTTTTAATTGAAGGATAATTGCTTTACAATATTGTGTTGATTTCTGCTATACATCAGCATGACTCAGCCATAGCCTCCTCTTGCTTTAAATCCTTTGTTTTTGTGATTTTCAGCTTATTGTTTCTTGGTTCTATTTTTGTTTTCTGGACTGATGACATAAAAACATCATATTTATGAATCCATAATTTATATTACATTATTATTAAATCCTCTTGCTGAGTGTCTGCATGGAGTTATTCATTTTACATCCTTTGGCTCATTTGGTCTGCTAACCAGTCAATTCAACCAAATAATTGGACTAATTATTTTCAAATGATATAATCATCTTCTTCTATTGACTTTTATAGAATCACTATCTAATATCAGAAAATCCCGTAATTCCACTCCCATAAAAAGTCAGTAACCATCTCTGCTTTATTGGCTTTAGAGGAGATCTGTACTTTGGTCATTGCCGAGGTATTTGCAGAAGATTCTGGGTGCTTCACGTGTACTGCAAGCAACAAATATGGCACAGTGTCAAGCATTGCACAGCTAGATGTGAGAGGTAAGGATTCTTCCAATGCCGGAGCAGTCTAGACCAGGGCTTCCCTAGCCCCCAGATCAGTACCAGTCCGTGGCCTGTTAGGAACCGGGCCGTCCAGCAGGAGGTGAGTGGCAGGTGAGCAAATGAAGCTTCATCTGTATTTACAGCCGCTCCCCATCTCACTTTACTGTTTGAGTTCCACCTGCTGTCAGATCAGCAGCGGCATAATAAATGTAATGCACTTGAATCATCCTGAAACCAACCTCCCCAACCCCTGCCTCAGTCCATGGAAAAATTGTCTTCCACAAAACCAGTCCGTGGTGCCAAACAGGTTGGGGACCATTGGTTTAGACTATGACTTTAAATATGAGTATGAAGAGTGTACTTTATCCTTTCTTACTGCTTTTCATATGAAGCTCATGTGGCTCTTCTAAAAAGTTTTTGAATTATTGAGGAAAGTGTTCCTGAACAGAATTCAATTTCTAATTTCTTATCACATTTATCACCACCATCTCAGTTATCCTGCTGTTATTTATTATACACCCTAAGAAAACATCTCCTTGGTCTTACATAGACTTCTAAAATTCTTTCCAAAATGCTACTTAGATTTTTTTGAGTTTCCCCCCCCCTGTATCCTTACCATTCTTTAATGCCTCAGATTGTGTTTGCTGTTTTTGACAAGCATCTCTAATTAGCACATTCACCTAAGTTGGATACCTGCCCCAACTCAGGGTGACAGTCCTTTCTCAGTCTTGTTGAGTAAGGCTAGTGGCTCAGGTCCTGTTATCCTTTCAGGAAATGAAGACCTCAGAAACAATGGGTCTCTTCACTCAGCCAACTCCACCACCAACCTGGCTCTTATTGAGCAACAGCCATCCCCACCCAACCCAGAGCCTCCTGTGGAACAACCCCCTAAACCCAAGCTGGAAGGGGTGCTGGTGAACCACAACGAGCCCCGGTCCAGCTCAAGGATTGGGCTCCGCGTGCACTTCAACCTGCCTGAAGATGACAAAGGAAGCGAAGAATCCTCCGAGGGTGGCATGGTGACCACCCACCAGACCAGGCCAGATTCCTTCCAGGAGAGATTCAATGGTCAGTCAGCAAAAATCTCTGAGCCTTCCTCACCCGTCAAAGAGCCCCCTCCAGTTCTGGCCAAACCCAAACTGTAAGTAAAAACTAGAATGGATAACCAAGAGTGCCTGCGACCTTCTCTGAGTCTGCCCTTCTTAAAAATGATGAAGCTGAAAAGGAGAATTATGAAATGAGAAAACATACATTAAATGCTTTGCAAATCATATAGCCTTACATCAATATAAATGGGCTATCACAATCATCCTTACTATTCATCTTCTACTTCCAAGAAGTGTTACATCTAAACTGGCTCAAAAAGATATTTGTCCTATACTAGATGGCTCCAGATGAAGCACTTCTGCACTTTTCTGTTTTAATAAACTTTTTTTTGACTCGGCTTCATGAGCCATTTTACTTTTTGGCTGCACTGAGCAGCTTACACAATCTTAATTTCCCAACCAAGATCAAACTGTGTCCCCTAAAGTGGAAGCATAGTCTTAACCTCTGTACTGTCAGGGAAGTCCCTCCACATCCTTCAATGTTTTTTGCACCTGAATTCTTTCCTTTTTTAAAGAAATTAAGGTATAGTTGACTTACAATGTTGTGCTAGTTTCAGCTGCACAGCAAAGTGATTTAGTTATACATATGTATCCCTTTTTAGATTCTTTTTTCTTGTAGGTTATTACAAAACATTGAATATAGTTCCCTTCGCTAAAACTGCCTGGATTTTAAAACCCAAATTTGCCACGTATGGGCTGTTATAAATACCTTTGTGTCTATTGGTCTGTTTTTTTCAATTAATTTATTTTTAATTGAAGGATAATTGCTTCACAATTTTTGTGTTGGTTTCTGCCTACATCAGCATGAATCAGCCATAGGTATACATAGATCCTAGGTGCCCTCCCACTTGAACCTCCCTTCCACCTCTACACCCTTCTTACAAAGCCCTTTCTTAGGTCTAAATCTTTACAGCCTGTAATTTTATCTCTCTGTTTCCCATTTCTACTTCAGCTTAAGTTTTTATACTCATTGTAGAAAAGATATCAACTGTTTTTTAGATAGTTCCTTGATATGGCTGCATATGCTGTGGTAAGCACAGTAGGCTTCATATAACTGTAATGGGATGAAAGAAGTCATAAAAATTGAGTCACTTCTGAATTTGATGCACTTGTGGCCCAAACCCTCTTCAGAGCTTCCATCAGCATCCTGTTGCAATATTTAACATGCATCCATAGTAAAACAAGCATTTGATCCACACTATTATGTTCTGATGTGATCCACACATCAAAGTGATAAAAATCACGTTGATAACAACATAGACCTTTAAATATCAACAATGAAATCTACAGTAATAGGACTCCCATCATCTGTTCCTTGGTGCTGACCACAGGGTACTCACTGGAAGCAGTTCATGTTGCTTAGTTTTATATTTTTCTCTCTGCCACACAAATTCTGGGCAAAAAATTAAATGTTACAAAACATACAAGTCACACCCAGAAATGCTTCAGTTCGATAACTCAGTCTTGTCTGATTCTTTGTGACCCCATGGACTGCAGCTCACCAGGCCTCCCTGTCCATCACCAACTCCCTGAATTTACTCAAACTCATATCCATTGAGTCGGTGATGCCATCCAACCATCTCATCCTCTGTCGTCCCCTTCTCCTCTGGCCTTCAATCTTTCCCAGCATCAGGGTCTTTTCCAATGAGTCAGTTCTTCCCATCAGGTGGCCAAAGTATTGGAGTTTCAGCTTCAGCATCAGTCCCTCCAATGAACATTCAGGACTGATTTCCTTTAGGATGGACTGGTTGGATCTCCTTGCAGTCCACGGGACTCTTAACAGTCTTTTCCAACATCACAGGTCAAAAGCATCAATTCTTTGGTGCTCAGCTTTCTTTATAGTTCAACTCTCACATCCATACATGACTACTGGAGAAACCATAGCCTTGACTAGACAGACCTTTGTTGACAAAGTAATGTCTCTGCTATTTAATAGGCTGTCTAGGTTAGTCATAGCTTTTCTTCCAAGGAGCAAGCGTCTTTTAATTTTAAGGCTGGAGTCACCATTTGCAGTGATTTTGGGACCCCCAAAAGTAAAGTCTGTCACTGCTTCCACTGTTTCCCCACCTATTTGCCATGAAGTGATGGGACTAGATGCCATGATCTTAGTATTCTGAATGTTGAGGCTTAAGCCAACTTTTTGTACTCTCCTCTTTCACTTTCATCAAGAGGTTCTTTAGTAGTTCTTCACTTTCTGCCATAAGGGTGGTGTCATCTGCATATCTGAGGTTATTGATATTTCTCCCTGCAATCTTGATTCCAGCTTGTGCTTCATCCAGCCCGGTGTTTCTCATGATGTACTCTGCATATAAATTAAACTTCTGTCCCCTCAAAATTCTGCTAGTCACAGGAAACAGGAATTACTTGAAGTAAAAAGAAGGGAAGAGGTTATGACAGTGATATAAGCAGGAATGAGAAACAAAACCCAGCCAGGCCCTGCACAGAGGAGAGTAGGGAGTTAGTGATAGTGAACAATGTCAGATTCATGATCTCCGAAGAAGATTTAGCTTTGGGACCACAGACCAGGCTTGATCACTCAAGAGTGTTCGTGTAGCAGAGTTTTCTTAAAGTGAAAAAGGGACAGAGAAAGCTTCTGACATAGACATCAGAAGGGGGAAGGAGAGTGTCCCCCTCCCAAGTGTTAGCAACGGAGTTATATACTTTTTCAATTGGTTATTATAGTAAATCAAAAGAATGTCTCAAGGTTGTAAAGATCTTACTAGACCCACTCCCACAATTTATATTTTAAGATGACAGGATTAGAACTAACAATAGAAAAGATTTTACCAGACCCACTCCCATAATATACATTCTAAAATAACAGGATTAGTCAGAAGGTTTTCAAGAAGGAGAAACTGTCCTCAGGCAGGATACATTGTTGTTATATAATCCTTAGTACAGAGTTTAAACTGAGTTCTGGCTTAAAGAAAAAAATGTCTTATGAGACTAAGACTAAGGAACGTAGAGGCAAAAAAAAGACATTTGTCCTTTTCTCCTCCTTGAGAATTCCAGACCCCTATCTCCTCCTCAAGAGCCCCAGACCCCTCTCTCTCCTCCTCAGGGACCCTGGACTTCTTATCAACCTGCCTAGGAATTGACTCTCTCCTTAGGAGCTAGGATCACATACACGGTCAGTCTGGCTTCTATCTGCTGCTCACGCTCCGTCCCAAGCACTTCCTTGTTTCCTCTTTGCATATCCTCTCCTCTCTTCTCTCTTGGAAGCCTCATCAACTCATATCTCGCCCATAATGACATGTCCTTTCACGATTTCTGTCAAGTTCCACTGTTAACTGGGCTTCCCTTGTGGCTCAGCTGGTAAAGAATCTGCCTGCAGTGCAGGAGACCAGGGTTCGATCCCGGGGTGTTGGGAAGATCCCCTGGAGAAGGGAAAGGCTACCCACTCCAGTATTCTGGCCTGGAGAATTCCATGGACTGTATAGTCCATGGGGTCGCAAAGAGTCAGGCACCACTGAGGGACTTTCACTTTTCACTGTCTTTTCACTGCTAACTACATCATTCTCAGAAGCTCCATTCCAAATACCAGCCTTGTTTACTGGTGGCTCAGACAGTAAAGAATCTGCCTGCAGTGCAGGAGACCTGGGTTCGATCTCTGGGTTGGAAAGATCCCCTGGAGAAGGAAATGGCAACCCACTTGCCTGGAAAATTCCATGGACAGAGGAGCCTGGTAGGCTACAGTCCATGGGGTCACAAAGAGTCAGACACAGAGGTCAGGTGCAGAGAATTTAGGTTTACAAGGAAGAAGAGTCAAATGGATCAAATCACGACTGTGTGTAAAAGCAATTCTCAGAGAAGTGAGTTGTGGGAATAGGTAACCCCAGACAATCCATTTGCCATTTTGTAGAGCCTCCACTTACCCAGGGACTGTTTAAGTGAGTGAAGTCACACAGGGAAGTCATCCCAACCCAGGCTGCTGATTCCTTAATTACCACATGAAAATTTCAATGAATATAAAAATTCTTTCTACTAAGTTATGTAGTGACACCCTCTAAAAATCCAGTTCTCAGCACTATATAATTCTTTAATATGTTTTGCCTTCCTTAAATTTTGTATTAGAGACAAGAATATGCATGTGGATACTCCCCGCTTCCTCTGTCCTTCCTCCCTCCCTCTCTCTCTTTTATAAACACACATGCTCCCTTTGTGAATCCACATGCTTGCACACTTTTCTTACTGGTTTTAACCTTATTGATGTTAATCTTTTAGGTTTTACATTAAAACATATTGACTCAGTAATCTTGAGGATACCATTTTCTGGTTGTTCTTCAATTTGCCATTCATATAGAAAATAGAATTCGGATAGATCTTAAAACTGCAAAGGGAAGCTGTCATTTTAAACACTATCATCAAAACCTAGATAATTTAGACTTTGAAAATATCAACTTGAATATTAAGCTATCTAAAGACGTGATTCTTCATCCTGGCTACACTCTAGAATAAAATGTATAGCTTCTGAAAAATATTTATGCCTTGCACCCCAGCCGAATCATAATCTCTCCACAGCTTATTCTTAGGTACAGCCAGTCGGAAACTACAGTGTAAAAGTTGGTGAACCTGATTTACAACCCTTTATCACCCCACCCAGCCCCATACACACATTCCTTCACGGCCAGAAAAACAAGAATAAACATTTAAAGTGGATAAAATGTCAGAGACAAAATGAGAATGTACTAGGAAAATGTATGCTTTGGGGACAAGTGTTTCTCTAGAGCAGTGGTTCAGTCTTGGACGCAGGCAAGAACTACCTAGAGGCCTGCTATTCAAAGCACTGGCGTCCCCTTGGGGCCTGATAGAAATACAGGCTCTAGTACTCCACTAAGACCCACTGAACCAGAAGCCCTGGGGGTGGGACCCAGAAATCTATCTTTTAACAAGCCCAACAGAGGATTCTGAAGCTCGCTGAAATTTAAGAACAATTCCCCTACACTTAAAAACTATGCCTGGATCCTTTCCCAGGCCAACTGACTCTAGCCAGTGGTGCCTAAATTAGTGAGGTCTGTTTGCTTTTTATGCTCTCTGCACAGCCAGCATGATTACCACTGCTAAAACCACAGCTAAATCTGATTGCAGAGACATATTTACCCAGAATTAGTTATCTTAATCAGTGGTGCACTGGCAAATGTTTTAATTACCGACAGAGGCAGGGAAGCCCTGACTTGCAGCACTTGCCAATTTCCTCCCACCAGGGATGATTTCAAGTTACTAAAGAAAGATCATTGAACTGGGAATTGGGATGAGGTGTGTACAATCCTCTCTCCAGAGCCAATGAGAGCTGGCTCCAAAGCACACCGCCCCAACTGTTGTTGCCAAACTGCTTTCAAAGGTACTTGATACAATAGCTCAAGTTTGTTCTGCAGTGCTTGTCATAAAGCCTTGACATTTTATCTCAACCACTTAAAATCCATAAGAAATTCTTTCATATTCCAGAACCACAAGAAGAAGCAACCTTAACAGTTTTGAAACTCATGTTCCTTCTTACAAATCTTAAAATTGGTATCTGTAGTTCAGAAACTGAAAAATACAATAGCCACAATGTATTGAGCATTCAACTGATTTAGGTGACTCATCCACCAATTCTCACAACAATGTGAAGAGATATTACTTACTCCTATTTTACTTATGAAGAAATTGGGATCGAAAAAACCTAGAAACCACTCAAAACCAAACACATAATCAGTGGCAGAGCCAAGATTAGGATCTAAGTCTTTCTGCAGAAGCCATATTCTTGAGCATTATGCTTTAAGTAAGTTGTGGCAAAAGAAAAGATATTTTCAGATAACCCGAGAGAGTTGACAATCTA
The DNA here is from genome assembly GCF_023699985.2 of Odocoileus virginianus. Classification (NCBI taxonomy): domain Eukaryota; kingdom Metazoa; phylum Chordata; class Mammalia; order Artiodactyla; family Cervidae; genus Odocoileus; species Odocoileus virginianus. The sequence continues at coordinate 58,409,151 of NC_069680.1, forward strand.
CAGAAAGAAAGCTTGGGTATAACCCTGATTTCAGAAATCCTCACAGCAACAAGACATGAACAGCTGAGTGTATGGCAATTTATGATAGGCTGCTATTTTGAATTAGAGAGGTTGTTCAGGGCTTTTTATGCTTTGTAATTAACCTGTCCTTTCTTTATTATTTCACTGCAATGTGTATCTTCATTATTAGATAGTAAATTCTATAACCGAATTGAATGACAACAAATATGTTATCTGTAAATAACTACTCGTTATTTGTGTTACATGCATATATAGTAAGATTTTTTTTAAGCCCTGAATAGCTCATACTATCTGAGGCATATTTGTATATCCTATAGCACCTAGCAAAGTAAACACAGAGAAGATTCAATAAAAGTTTGTTGACTACTAGAATTGACACCTTGCCCTGATGTAATGAATAAGCAAATCGAAACAGGTGTTTTAAATCCCTTCTGAAACAAGATAGAGCTTAGTAACATTTGGAGAAAAAAAATCATGCACAACTCTTTGTGACCCCATGGACTGTAGCCCACCAGGCTCCTCCATCCATGGGATTCTCCAGGCAAGAATACTGGAGTGGGTTGCCATTTCCTTCTCCAGGGGATCTTCCTGACCCAGGGATCAAACCCAAGTCTCCTGCATTGCAGGCAGACACTTTAACCTCTGAACCACTTCACTTTGTAAGAATACTGGAGTGGGTTACAATTTCTTTCTCCAGGGGACCTTCCTGACCCAGGGATCAAACCCAGGTCTTCTGCATTGCTGCAGATTCTTTATCATCTGAGCCATCAGGGAAGCCTATCAATCAAAAAGAGAGGTTATTCTCAAATGAATTCTTCCAGAATTTTAGATAATCAAAACAATTTGATGCTGTATCTCATATATCATTATGTTTAAGGTTTGTGACCCTCCAATATACTGCATTAAATTATAAGGGCCAAGATGCTATTTAAAGTCTTAAAGTTAAAAGCTAGTTCTTGGTTTTCATTCAATGGAAGCCAAAAGAAAATCAGAATCAATCAATATCAAGTGACTTCCTGGCCTCTTTTCTTCATCCCTAGCTTTTTAAGATCACTTAATTTTCATATGCTACTTTTTCTACTTCCATAACCACAAGAAAATATTTCTGCATCATCCGATTAAAATTTACTCAAGAATACAATACAAACCTGTCCTAAAAACCACACAACATTATCTTTATGCTATAGCATTCACAGAATGGGACCTGCCAAATATTAGATCCATTAAAATTATAAAGGTCTTATAGTTTCATGCCATTGGGAGAGTTAACACCAGCAGAAATAATGTTAATTGTTCATATTTTTCTAAGTATATCTAAGAAGGATATTTCTACTTCTCTTGATTGCTAAATAAAATGAAAAGGTTTAATTAATTTTACTTTTTTCTCTCAGCTTAAATACTTACTTCTAAAAGGGGGGAAGAAAGTTACTCTGCCAAGTGGCTAGTACTTCTAAATTCTTAGTTTAATCCAAGATGAGAGTTTCATAGTTTAACAAAGGATCATACAGTATGTAGCATTTGACAGGAGTTAATGAAAGTAGAGATTGGTCTCTACGTTGTGAAGTTACTTTTCCATATATTGTGTATCAGAAATGTCAACGAAGGGAAGGGAAAATGCCTTAAACTCCAAGGATTTTTTTTAAGTCAAGGTTTGGAGAACCTTCTGACTTGGTCTTTAAAAAAAGAGAAAAGTTTTATTTATTATTTCTTTGTTACTGTACTGGGTCTTCGCTGCTGTGAAGGCTTCTCTCTAGTTGCCGTGTGCAGGCTTCGCGTTGCGGGGAGGGGTGGGGGTTGGGGCTTTTGTTGTTGGTGCAAAGCACTGGCTCTAGGACACACAGGCTTCAGCAGTTGTGGCTCCGGGGCTCCAGAGCACAGGCTCAATAGTTGCTGCCCACGAGTTTAGTTGCTCCACAGCATATGGAATCCTCCCAGATCAGAGATCGAATCCAGCTCTCCTGCATCAGCAGGAGGATTCTTTACCCCTGAGCCACCAGGGAAGCCCCTGACTTGATATTGTTGGTGTTGACTTCCCCAATGGTATGAAAATGTAGAACCTTTCATTTTTAATAGACCCCATGTTCAGCAGATCATCTTCTCTGTTCCAGGTATACTTTCAGAGAACATAAAACCATGGTGGTTGAAGCACTGTGGTCTCACTCGTGGCTCCTCCTATGGTTATTTGCTCAAGAGGAGAGTCTCCTACACAGCAAAACTTGACAGTTCTGACAACTTGATGCATATATAGTATTTAGACATTTTCCATTTTCTTTATTAAAAAATAATTAACTATTTTAAGAGAAAGTATTAGACTGTGGGACTTAAGGCAAATCAAACAACGCTTCTGTGAGTCAGATTCCTTTACATAGAGAAAGTGCTCCCAGCTTAATCATCTTCCTTTTTTTAGGCACAAGACAAGTCTAAGGCAACATTTATAATTATGGTGACCATATAATCTAGCACTGAAACCATGACATTTTTGAGAGTGAAAGAGTGCCAGCAGTAATTATGGCAGGAAAACAGGCATAAAGGAGCACGGTCTAGAATGAATCAAAACATATGGTTACCTTATCTATAAAGCTTTGTTGTCATAAGAGGATGAGAAACACCAAGACATATCCAGCTGCTTTGCTAAGGTTTGCTCTAAAATGAGACAGAGTGAAGAATCTAGCACATTTGGGGGGGAACTCAGCCCTCTTTAGTGTTAGTGACTAACATCAGTATGTAGCTCAACACCTCTGTCCAGAAGCCCAACCCTAACCCTAAACCTAGTTTAGTTCAGTTCAGTCACACAGTTGTGTCTGACTCTTTTGTGACCCCATGGACTGCAGCACACCAGGCCTCCCTGTCCATCACCAATTCCCAGAGTTTGCTCAAACTCATATCCATTGAGTCGGTGATGCCATCCAACCATCTCATCCTCTGTTGTCCCCTTCTCCTCCTGCCTTCAATCTTTCCCAGCATCAGGGTCTTTTCAAATGAGTCAGTTCTTCCCATCAGGTGGCCAATGTACTGGAGTTTCAGCTTCAGCATCAGTCCCTCCAATGAACATTCAGGACTGATTTCCTTTAGGATGGACTGGTTGGATCTCCTTGCAGTCCAAGGGACTCTCAAGAGTCTTCTCCAACATCACAGGTCAAAAGCATCAATTCTTCAGCACTCAGCTTTCTTTATAGTCCAACTCTCACATCCATACATGACTACTGGAAAAACCACAGCTTTGACTAGATGGACCTTTGTTGGCAAAGTAATGTCTCTGCTTTTTAATATGCTCTCTAGGTTGGTCATAACTTTTCTTCCAAGGAGCAAGTGTCTTTTAGTTTCATGGCCTACCCCTAGCCCAGATACTATCTACTCATCTTGGAACTTTGAGCACTCCCAACAAGAGAATCATTGTTTCTATTTCTTGTTCCTAATTTTTAAACATTCTGCTGTGTTGCCCAACGCCAGGGTCACAACACAAAGGACAAAATGTCGATAGATGATGCCTCACGGAGTTGTGCATCATGGTGGCCTTTCCCTTCTTCCTGGCAATCAAACAGATCTGGAAAGAAGGAGAGAACTCACAAGAAACTGATTGGCTGACTGCTGGCCACTCTGGCTGTACATTCTTAGCAGATACTGGGTTGACCAAAAAGTTCATTCTGATTTCTGAAAGATCTTTTTGACCAACCCAACAATAAAGAGCCTGTCTGGACACTTTCTGATGGGTGAGGAGATGGTAACAGTTTCTCTTCTCTCCCCCACTCTTGTTTTGTGTGCAGCGACTCCAGTCAGCTACAACAGCTTCACAACCAAGTTTTACTGGAACAACAGCAGTTGCAAAACCCATCCCCTTCATCTCCCAAGGAGTTTCCTTTCAACATGAGTGTTTTGAACTCCACTGCTGTTCCGGCAGTGACAATGTCCAGCAAGCAGGCGAAGGCCCCTCCATCACAGACATTCAGCTTGGCCCGGCCAAAGCACTTCTTCCCCTCTACAAGTACCACTGTGGCCTCCGTGTCCCCTTCCAGCTCTCCAGTGTTCACCCTGAGCAGCACTCCTCAAGCCATGCAGAGGACAGTGAGCAAAGAAAGCCTCTTAGTTACTCACCCCTCGGCTCAAACCAAATCTCTAGGAGGGGTCTCCATCCAAAACGAGCCACTCCCCACTCCAGGTCCAACAGAGCCAGCACAACTGCCACTCACGTTTTCCATCTCCAGCGGAAACCAGTTTCAGCCCCGTTGTGTGTCCCCAGCTCCTGTCTCTCCCACCAGCCGCATTCAGAACCCAGTGGCTTTTCTCAGCTCCGTTCTGCCTTCTCTCCCTGCCATCCCACCCACCAATGCCATGGGGCTGCCTAAAAGCGCACCATCCATGTAAGTATCTCAAGATATGAGTATTGAATTTGTTACAACATTGCTTCTGTTTTATGTTTTGGGTTTTTGGCCAAAAGGCATGTGGGATCTTAACTCTCTGACCAGGGATTGAACCCCCACCTCCTGCATTGGAAGGTTAAGTCTTAACCACTGGACCAGCAGGGAAGTCCCTCATTGAGGTTTCTTGATGTAAAAGAGGTCATTTAAGAAGGGGTCTCCATAAGAATAGCTTAGTCTAGGATAGGCCTCTTAGTTATCACTATCATTTGTCCTTTATAATCCTATCTCTTAGACAAAATGGATATTGAACATGTTAGGACAAAAGCACATGATTATTTTAAACATGGGCTTCCCTGGTGGCTCAGACGGTAAAGAATCCACCTGAATGCAGGAGACCCAGGTTTGATTCCTGGGTTGGGAAGATCCCCTGAAATAGGGCATGGCAACCCACTCCAGTATTCCTGCCTGGAGAATCCCATGGACAGAAGAGCCTGGCGGGCTACCGTCTATGGGGTCACAAAGAATCAGACATGACTAAAGTGACTTAGCATGCACGCATTTTAAATATATTTTTATAATTTAAATACTGAAAACACCTCTATACACAGGTTCTTTGCTCAGTGCTCAACTTTTGCACACAAGATGCCCTACGTAAGTGCTTGATGACTCCTGGTGTATGGTTGTCATTCCAACCTCCCTGATTCCTAGGCCTTTGTACCCTGACCAGGGCTTTTCATGAGTGACTTAGGGGTGAATTAATTTTACAGGCCATCCCAGGGACTAATGAAGAAAAATACAAAGTCTTCCCACCCAGTGAATGATGATTACATCCGTGAAACTAAGAATGCGGTGATTCTAGACTTGGGAAAAAAGATGAATTTCAGTGATGTCAGATCAAATCAGCAGGTAAGACTGTTGGATTCAGATGATTTATTGGAATTTCACTGTAAGGAATGTAAGTTTGCTTAATTCAGTCCTTAGGTCACCTGACCTCAGTGAAACTGACACTGCAGCTTTGGAAGGCAGAGTACAGACTGACCATGGTTTGCGCAGGAAACTTGTCCACATGGATCCACAGTTCTTGATTAGCCCAATAGCTAATTCAGTTTACCTGTTTACATGTGTTTACCTAGAATAGAGCAGGTTAAGTAGAGGGACTAGAGAGTCTGCTTTCCATTCCAGCAATCCTCTGCTCAGTATTGGCAAACACCATCACATCTTTGAGATATTTCAATATCTGAGCCTTGAGGTGATCTGGGCTTGAAGGAACTCTGGAGTTCCAAGTTCTCTTTTCTGATTCCTTCAACCCTAATGTGCCTGGGGATTGCTCACCAGTTCTTCTCAATCTTTACATTAGGTTAAAGTGTGTGAAACAGCCATTAGCCAATATCCTGTGGTTCAACCTGTATAACCCCCTGTTTTCTAGTAAGTGTTTACACTGAAGGAGAAAAAGCAAAGTCATATGCAAGCATATTCGAAAGAAACACTATTTTATTTGAACTAGTTTTTCTTTTTTGTCTGTGCCACATAGCATGCAGGATCTTAGTTCCCTGATCAAGGATCAAATCCACACCCCCTGTAGTGGAAAAAGAGTTTAAACCACTGGATCACCAGGGAAGTCCTGAGCCATTTATTTTTGCTTTCTGTACAGTGGTTATTTTTTTAATGCAGATATATATTTTAATAATTTAACTCTTGGTTTATTTCCTCAGGTGGGAACTGATTAAAATCGATTTTGAAATAGAACATAAAATTTCAGTGAAAACTATATGTCAAATATTGTGCAGTCTGTGATATAAGTGACCCTGGAAACAAGGTTCCACACTCCCCTGACCATATGTTGCTTTCCTTCATGTTTTTAAATCTTACTTCCAGTGGAACCACTGATATACAGTATTTTACTAGTCCATTATATGTTGGGAAATTCTTACTGAGTGGATTCTTTTGAATACAGTGTTTACAGTACTCAAAATTTGAACTTCCCTGAAGGTCCAATGGTTAAGTCTTTGCCTTCCAATGCAGGGGGTGTGAGTTCAATCCCTGATAGGGGAGATTCACATGCCCCAGGGCCAAGAAACCAAAACATGAAACAGGCAATATTGCAACAAATTCAATAAAGACTTTAAAAATGGTTCACATCAAGTAATATCTTCTTTAAAATGCTCAAAATAATGCTTAAAAATGTTGTTTAAAATTGACTTTAAATTATTGACTTGAAGCAGGATATTTAAGCTTGCCATAATCAAGTACACTTTTCATATATCATTTCATCAAATTCATACATATCTGGGAGGCAAATACCAAGGCAACTATTCTTCTCTTCCATCTTCTAGATAGAGAAACTGAGGCACAGTTGTCAAACTGTTAGGTCAGTGGTAGAACAGGAACCAGAGCCCTGGCTTCCAAGTCACTTACACATTTTTCCTGAACCTCTGCAATCTTCTGCAGTTTTACGACAATTACCTCCAAACCCCATAAACGTTGCTCTGTCTAGCACAGATTTGTTTTCCTATAATACTGTCATCACAGTTGTGGTTGTTAATCCTTCTAAGTGTCACTGAAATCAGAGCTGTGTTCAGACTGTCTTTTACAACTCAGACAGGGAGCAATTAGAAGCCTGTAAAAGTGATACCAAGTCAGCACACAGTCTGTCTGATTTTTCCTTTATGGTTACTCTGTAGGGAGATTCATGCTAATCCATTGCCCAATTCAAGGGAAAGTAAGGTTTTTCTCTTATCTGAACTGTGAGTACATGTAAACATGAATTTCCATGAGTGGAGGGCTATAAATCCAGTAGAACTCTATTAAACCTCCATCATGAATTAAATTCAAGGCTAACAGCAGGAACTTGGAGTCTCAAAAAGTATCTCAAGCCTCCCCATCTGAAAAGTGTGACACATGTCAGTGTTCTTCTGACAATTATTATTCTTAGAGTTATTACAGTATGTTAATTACAGAATTGATCTTACACAGCATTGTGTGCCAATGAAATGAAATGAAATGAAATGAAAGCCAAGCTACATAATGCAACTCAGGAAACTAAGGAGCTATCTGAGATGGAATGCTTGCATTAGGTTGGTAGATGTTGATCTGAGGAAGTTTTGAGGCCATATTACAATACTGTTTTGTCCACTGCTGTCTTGGGAAACAACAGTGAAAAAGTCATGAAGAATTGTCTAAATGTATTGTGGCCCACTGATGAAGCGAAGAAGAAAATTTGTTTAGAAAAAGTGGAAAACAATCATAAAGAAACATGAGTACTGACAGCTGTCTATACCTGCATTCTAGGTACATGGAAATCAAGATGATCTATTTTTTTACTCCCACATTAGCTTTAGACATTTAATGTCTTATTTCAACTTTCATCCTTGACCTCCCTTCTCTGGAAATCTCCCCATCTCTTTATTCTTATCCTCCCTCCCATTTTTCAAATGAAAACTTTTAAAAAGTGTGGCTCCCAGGTACTCCCCTGTATGACAAAAAGGAAAAAATATAAGTACCTAATTCTTGCTCTGCCTTTTTTCCCTCTAATCTCCTTCTTCTCTAAGCTCCTTAGTCATTTCTTCTATTTAAATCTTACTTCTTTCATCTCTTACCATGAATTCTTTATGAAAATTCTCCCTTGAGCGCAAATAATCTTGCCATCTGTTTCTTTTCTAATAAGAGGACCACGTGTCACTGGCCTTACATTGTTCACCATGGGCATGGTAGGATCCTGAGTGATGGAATAGTGAAGTGTCCCCATGTCATCTGCTGTGAGTTCACCCAGGATGTACTAGTCACAAGCTCCCTGAGAGCTGGAGTCGGGGGAGGAGGGTCTTGCTCACTGCTGTACCCCTGCTGTGTCTGGCCCAGAGTAGGTGCCCAGCAAGTATCTGTTGAATTAAGTCACAACTCTGGGATTTATATTAGTTTCACATAGGATAATGAAACTTTTGACCAAGGAGAAAATTTTGGATTTGTTGCATCTCTATAGAAAATATCTCACTTGACTACAGGGATTCTGATTATACCTAATTATAGATACTATCCACCGTGATAATAATCTGTTTTAATCAACTGCTGCTGCTGCTGCTGTTAAGTCGCTTCAGTCGTGTCCGACTCTGTGCGACCCCATAGACGGCAGCCCACCAGGCTCCCACGTCCCTGGGATTCTCCAGGCAAGCACACTGGAGTGGGTTGCCATTTCCTTCTCCAATGCATGAAAGTGAAAAGTGAAAGTGAAGTCGCTCAGTCGCATCTGGCTCTTAGCGACCCCATGGACTGCAGCCCACCAGGCTCCTCCATCCATGGGATTTTCCAGGCAAGAGTACTGGAGTGGGGTGCCATTGCCTTCTCCGAATCAACTGATTAAGAAGATGAAAACTTTAAAAAATGGCGAAGTTAAGCAAAGCTCTGGCATTAACTGAAGCTTTATGGGTAAATCTGTGAATCATTTAGTGATTATTTATTCTTAAAGACAAAATTTGGATTTAAAGTATTTTTAAATACTTTAAAAGGAGGTCTACCTCCTCCACAGTAGAGTCTGTTTTATAGAATGCTGTACCCCCAGTGCCTATTATAGTATTCTAAGAATCTGGCAGGAAGGACAGGGCGGGGGGCTATGAAGCCTGGTTATTTCTATTGAAGGTGGCATGTAGTATTAGATACATGGTAAAAAAAAAGACATCCTCTGTGTATGTTAAAGTTTATCTAGGAATCTTGGATCTGCTGCCCATACTGTGGGCTGTCCCAGGAACAAAGGAGAATACTTCCCCTAACACATACAACTTCCTTTAGCACACACTATACCCAGAGTTGGCTGGGAGCCCTTTGAGCAGGCTCTTCCAACTGGTTTGATCCTACTTGATTATTTGCCCCAAAGACCAGACTCAGAACCCAGCTCAGGGCACTGTGTCAGATCATGCTCCATGTTTTCGAAATCTGGAACCTTGGCAATGCCGTGTCTGATTGGGGTATGTCATGACACTGAGGTTCTCAGCAGAAGGAAAGTACTCTCCACCACTCTGACAATTTGAAGGAAATTTCTGCAGATGTGTCCCGGAAACCAAATGCCTCAAGTTGTCAAACTATCGGCATTAAGAGGATTATCTTCAAAGGAAAAAAAAAAAGAACCTATATTTTCAAGTGGCATATTCTTCTGAAGTTATTTTTTAGCTTTTCACTTTCTTTCATAGAGCAACTGAAATTCTGTGCAATTCATTTTCACTTAAGGTCTTTAACATAAGCCTGGAAAGGATGGGCCATATGTCATTGACTTGCTGGCCACACAGACCAGATTTACACAGAAAAACATTCTCTCCTTTGAGCACAGACATCACCTACAAGCAGACTTCACAGAAACTCCTGTTTATACTCACAAAACGGACAAAGCAAGGAAAAATGGAGAACACAGCACAAATCCAGTCCTGGAAATTCAAAGTGCACGGCCACCCACAGCACGTCAGTAGGACCACCTTTGTGAGAACAGTGCAGAAAACACATTCAAATTTAACTTAAACATATTGCTTATTTGCAAATGTCCTTAGAAAACTTGAATCTCATCAGTCACAATTTGGAATGACAACCTTGATTTATGTATAAGAGGAGTAGTTATTCCTGGGATAACCAACTCTCAGGAGCAAAGCACCCCTCCCCCCCTCAAAAGAACCCTACACTTATTCCTGCTTTGCACATGGTGTGCATCTTCGTAAACATCCCAGTTGTAAAGATATGCTGCAAGTACTCAAAGCCTTATCTATCACCCATTTGTTCCTGAAGTATACACATAATCATAACTTACCACCATGCACAATACTTGTTTGGAAAAATCAGTTCACACTTCCAATATGGAAAGCCAGGAACTGACGAGCCCTCACTCATCATGTGGTAGGAGAAGCTGCAGGGAAGGTTCTTTAGCTTGGATCAAGGACTCCACTAAGATAGTGGCTATAGGTGGCATGGAATGGATGGGAATCTGGGGACTTAAACAAAACAAGATTAGCTGCTGTAGAACCTAAGGCCTCTTGCCACCCTCACAAAAAGCCTGGGTTTTCCTGAACTCCAGGATCTCATGTGAGTTTTGCAAACTATGAGAATCATTCATTTGACTATTATTTTTAAAGTAATAAAGCAACTTAGTAACAACCTCACATAGTAAGAGAATAAAATAACTCGTTGGTTTTATTCCTAAGCATCCAAAAAAGTAAACATATCTGTTAAAAGGAAAAATGCCTGTTTCGGAGCATGAATGCAATTCAACAAAGATGAAAAATGTACTCCTCGTGGGATTTTTAAATTGTCAAGAATAGGAAATATTTCAAATTTGTAAGACTAGTTAATGTATTTATGGAAAATATGTTCATTATATAGTATTAGGGAGAATAGTTTGAAATTGTTGATATTATACCACTTTTAATCCTGAAAAAATGGCAATTTCATATGGTTCAAACTAATAGGTAGATAGCTGGAAGTTTTAAGTATTAACTTAAAAAAAAACTCCCAAAATGTAGAAAATAGTCATAATACTTTTAAACTAAATTAGGTTTCAAATTAGAAGTGAACATCTTTTACTTTAATTGGTTTGAGTTATCTGATGAAAAATGAATACACTTAACTGGAGATTCATATTTTTTTTCTACCCTGAAAGAGCTGCTGTAGATTTATTTTGTTTACCCAATCTATGATATGTCTGAGAAGAAAGATTTAAAATTGGTTCTGAGAAATTAAAACCAAGAAATATTTGGTTTCTGTGTTTCCTAAGTGCCAATTCTACACAAATTCAGGCAGTGATATATATAAAACAATAACTAGAAGACATGAGTGATGTGATTTAATAGCTTGAGATTATATCTCATGAGTCCTGAGCTCAATTATTCTGCCTATGACTAGGGGCAGATGCAAATCAGCCTGGTGCTCCCAAATTCACTTCAGGGGCATCCTAGTATCATCTGCATGGAACCTACCCAAATCATAAAATCATAGTTAACTAGAGTCACAGGTTTAACCAAAGGTCTCACCCTCACCCCAGGCACCTGGCTCTGGATTCCTCAAAGATACAGTAGAGCAGGAACAAGTGACAGCCTCCATGCCATTCATGTATTCTTCCATTCTTTGGGTACTCAAGAAGCACCTGCCATGAGACAGGCACTCACTATTATGCGTACTGTTGGCATCGTGGAAAGAAAGACAAACAAGAATTCTGCTCTTTGGATGCTAACATGCTTAGAGATATTCAATCATTGAATCAATAAACAAACAAGCAAGAATAATACTGGAGGGACTTCCCTGGCGGTCCAGTGACTAAAACACTGTGATCCCAATGCAGGGGGCCCAGGTTCTGATCCCTGGCCAGGAAACTAGATCCCACATGCCGCAGCTAAGACCTGGTGCAGCCAAATAAATAAAAGTAAATATTTAAAAATTTTTTAAAGAAGGAATAATACTAGATAGCAAGAAATGCTCTGTAGAGAACTACAACAGGGAGTTACTTTAGATGAAATGCCTGGGAAGGCTGTTTTACGGGGGTGACATTTAAGCTTGATGGAACAGGGCAGGAGAGGGAATGACAGGAATCCAGGATAAGTTCTAGATTTAAGTTAACTTGGTGCACTCAAAGCATGGTCTGAAACCTATGCCAATTTGCAAGCTGTCATCTCTCCACCTTGAGATAACTGTGGAAATTGAAAGTAACCAATAAGAAATTTCTATAGCATTTGACAGAGAAATTTTATGTCTATCAAACATAATTTTGCATTCTTTTAATATTTCATTTTTCTAGTAATTCATTTTTATTTTACAAGAAGAACAGGTTGAAAAATACCAATGTTTAACATTTTGTTTTCACCATAGCTAATGTGAGAAACACCAGTTTAACTACTTAACCAAGTGGATGAATAGCAGTGCCAGTTCCTAAGATAGGAAAGAGCAGGGTTGGAGTATATTCTCTGGGGAACAGAAATCAAGTGTGTATCGCTTGGACCAGGCTACGTTTGAAGTGCCCATGAGGTACCCAAGCCATGACACAGAATAAATTGGTGGGTTTATGACTTTCATGATATAGAGTAGATCATTGGGTATATGAGTTCTGGAGAGAGATCAGACTGAGAGACATGGATTTGGAGTCATCAGCATGAAGGCAGGTGAAGCTGTGAGACTGGATGAGACAATTTAGGACAGAGAAGGAAGAGCTAGCAACGGAAACTGATACGGAACAGCTAGAGAAAGGGAAGGAAAACCAATACAGTGTCATGGAAATCAACAGCAACAAAGAAATGTTTTTAAAAGGAGAAAGTAAGGACTCCTTTGGTAGTCCAGAGGTTAAGACTTCTTGTTCCCAGTGCAGGGGGCTGGGTTCAATCCCTGGTCAAGGAACTAGCTCCCACATACCACAACGAAGATCAAAGATCCTGCCTGCTCCAACTAAGACCTGGCATAGCCAAATAAATAAATAACTTTTTTTTAATGGAGAAAGTAGCCATCTGTGTTAATGCTGCTCAGAAGACAGGTAAGGCAAGAACAGATAAGTGACAACTGGATTTGGCAAATAAGAAGACCCTGACAGCAGCAATCTCAGCAGAACTGTGAGAACACAAACTTAACTGGAGTGTGCTAGTGAAAGAAAAGGTGACAAGGGAATGAGGCTATAAGAGAGAAAATTATCTCAAATAGTTTTGTTGTGAGGGCTGCAGAGATACTGTGAAGGCAAGCATGGGGTCAGTGGAGATTTATGCAGACAAGTTTTCTGATGGCAAAACCCGGTAGAGACAGGAAGTTGGTGATGAAGGCAAGTACTAAAATACAATTCAGAATAATTTTGCCAAAACACCACATAGACAGTTCTATATATCAAGATGGACACTTTTAGTAGCTATAGAAATGACATTCTATCTTCATTCCATTCCCTACAAGATTCTACTGGGACTCCATGATGAAGGTGAGGAATCAGAACATTTTGGGATTGCAGTAGACACCCAAATCCCTGTAGTGCTCTGTAGTGAGGAAGTGGAAATAGAACATGCCTGGTTTATGGAGGTTCCATGATATGAACCTAGCATTTGAATCTTAAAAAGTTTCATCCTCAAATTATACTGATGAACACATTCTTCCTCACCCATAGAAACTGACATTAAAACATGTTTGCCATTTTGACAGGAGTACAAAATTTCAAGCTTTGAGCAGAGGCTGATGAATGAAATAGAGTTTCGCTTGGAACGCACCCCTGTTGATGAATCAGACGATGAAATCCAACATGATGAGATCCCCACGGGCAAGTGTATAGCTCCCATCTTTGACAAAAGACTCAAGCACTTCCGGGTCACCGAAGGCTCTCCAGTGACATTCACCTGCAAAATTGTTGGGATACCTGTCCCAAAGGTAGGGGAAGATGAACAGCCAGTCAGTCAACCAACAGTGCAAATCTATAGACTCAGTGCCCTCAAGAAAGCCTTATCAGACTCTAGTGAAATATCTATACAGAGAATAAAAACCAATACCAGAAAATTAACAAAGGCCAGATAATCTGACTACAAAGATACAATCAGGAATAGAATCATCAAATAGGCAGAAAACAAATCAGATTACTTATGGGCATGTTAAAATTTTTGTAAAAGTTGAAAATAAATTTTGATAGTCATGATCCTCTCTTTGGGGCTATTGATCCTCTCAACCATCAAATTCACCAATCTGATACTTTTCTTTATATTTAACATCTACTGAACATCCACAGCCAACCTGTTGTACAAAGCGAGCTATTTTTGTATCATTACTATTAGGTTGGTAAATGCAGAAAATGTCATATTGTTACCACTGACTGGTGAAAAATCTTATGAGTCACCAGATTTTCTGGCAGTCAGCTGAGAGAGGATTTACACCCGGTATGTCTACAGCAGGGAATCTCTTCACTCTGCTTTCACAAACATTAACATGGCTTTAGCATGTATGGTTTGGTAACCAGGAAATGCAGAGAAGGTCAACTGCTACCGTACTTTAACTCACCTGTCTTTCAGAGATTCCCCTTGATACATGTAGAACTTAACATGAAAATTATGTAGACTTAAATTTTAGTCAGATGAGGAATTCAGCAAGTGAATCCTGGCCTCATTCCACTTGATATAACACACCATACTAGCCTTTCAAGTAAGGTCAGCTATTCTAGGCCCTGAGATCTGGAACTTCTAGCAGGAAAAGTTTCAAGCTATCCCAGTTTTCATTATTTTGCCTCTAAAGACCTGCCTGGCCCTTAGGGTGGCTTTTTAATTATAAAGTACAATAAAAATAATCAAAAGCTTTCTCTCCACCCTAAATTATTTGTAATTTTTTACTTAAATATTCTGTATGTACAAGTGGAGGAGCATCTTATACTGTTATTATAATGCGTCTGATAATTTTTCTCTGTTTTATAAAGGTTGGGTTACTAGTTGTAGAGATGGCAATCCATCCAGGCCTTATCCTACTCCTTATATCATGATCCTCTAAAGATGTACGGAACCCTGCATATTCTCCTTGTCTATATTTCATTTCAGGTTTACTGGTTCAAAGACGGGAAGCAGATTTCCAAGAGAAATGAGCACTTCAAAATGAAGCGAGAAGGAGACGGGACATGTTCTCTGCACATTGACTCCACCACCAGTGACGACGACGGCAACTATACCATCATGGCCGCCAACCCCCAGGTGGAGACGCAGGGTTCCACGCTGTGCCGCATTCTGAGGAAGGAGCAGTTGATATCAATGTGGATAAACCTTGAGAAGTGCAAGTTACTAAGGATTGCTGAGGAAAATGAATGAGGAGCACTGAGACTGTGTGTAACTAGAACACAGGATCACAATTTACAAGACTAGTCAGCCATTGATGGGTCACTCCACTCTTCAGCCTTTGTCAAAGGACATTAGTACTATCTATTCACTAACTATATGCCTCAGATCTCTAGAGTAAATCTTGTGTTTATCAATTCATTGACTCTCTTGAAGAGTCAATAAATTATTCTATCAAAGAATGATTTGCTATTTTTAGTTCTTTAGAGAATAAGCAAATTACTTGTGAATAGCCCTCACTCATAAAATTTTTTCTTCTTTTTTTGGTAAAAGTTGGAAAGTCATAATATTTCACTTTCCTTTTCTGAAGAGATCAGGACTTAAAATCCCCCTTAAAAACATGGCAAAATATGTATACATATAGCTGATTCACATTGTTGTATAGCACAAAGTAACACAACATTGTAAAGCAATTATACTCCAATAAATAAATAAATAAGTATAAAACTGAAAAAAAATATGGCAGAATAAATATTTCCAACTACTATGAGAATAGGAGGTACAGAACTATAATTTCTACTCTCACCAACTCCTATAAAAATGTTAGTTTTAAAGATAATCTCTATTGAGGAAAGCATAAAAATACTTGACCATGTGTCTGCAAAAATATTAAGTGCATAAGAACTCAATTTTCTTTACATTTGTGTCTGTTCATTTTCAGCTTAAAAATGAAGGTCATCACAATATTCTTAAAAATCCTTTCCCCTGAAATATTAACAGCAGTTTAAAGAGTTACATTGTTTTTATTCCCTCTCCAAAAAACTCATGATAGTCAAAAGCTAATAACATTTTGGTCCATAAAAATGTATATATATATTGAAAAAGTAGGGAGTTCTTTTTATTTTAATCTCCTTCATTTTCTGTTTCTCAGGGGAGAATCAGTTGTTCTGGCCACTTGATGGTACAAGGTTTGCCCATCCGAAGTCGACTAACAGCTGCTGGTCAGTCTCACAGGTAAAAACAGTAAGAACCTCCCTTCTCCAGCCCCTCCCAAGCATCCACCTGCTGCAATGAGCACTGAAGTATTGGGCCTATAAACTGTCACCTAAAGTGTAGTTCTCCACCTGAAATATTGGCACCACTTGGGAGCTTGTTGCAAATGCAGAATACCAAGCCCCAACCAGACCTATTGATCAGAATGTACATTTTACTAAGATCCCCAGGTGATTCACAAATGTATTAAATTTGAGAAGTATTGGTTCACAGCACATTTTTAATGTTCAAAATTTGTAACCATCAGTAGCACCTGTGCATATAATATATAAATCAGACTGAACTAAGTTACCTTTTCTTTAAAAAACAAAAACTGTTAATAAGTATATGTATACTAATAAAAGATTTTTGTTGTTGTTATTATCTCCAACATAACAATTGTCTCCAACATAGCAACTAACTTTCCTCCTCTCTGAGCTTATTAATGTTAAGAAGAAAGAGCCTGGCTTTCTCTTGAGTCGTATGGTGCCACAAAGTCTTAGCAAAGCATTTCATAGTTGCTGACATGCATGAATTAAATTAGACTTACCAAAGGAACAAAAATAGTGACCTACGTTTCAGATACAGTATTTCACTACCGTTACAACTATACCTTCTTCTTCAGTTTTTTTTTTTTCCCCTTCTTCAAGAACAGCTGTTACTGTTGGTCAGTCTTAATCAGTTTAGGTTCATGATCATCTTTAATGGTCTGGCAGAATTTATAAGCCAGGTTACATTTTATTACTCAGAGACACAGGGACTGCAGCTGCCTCATTCTAAGTAATAAACAGGACTTCTCTTTTGGCTCTCATTGGAGGTTCAGATTGAATACTGATTTATTTGTTTATTTTGAAACTTTTGAACAACTGGTCAAACCCAAGGCAAGGGGAGCTGAGTCACTTAACCCAGAAACCCAGAATGACTTCACAGAGAAAAAAGCTAAAGCCTGCTTATTTAATTATAGATCTCACATGATAATCCTACAGTGGATGAGATACTTAATACTTTCTTTTTTCACATCAGCTCCACACTATTACTTATTATTTCTTTATGGTCCAGCAACCCCTACCCCCATCCCCCAAAGAAATCTTTCTCCAAGCCCTAATAGCCATGCCTAAAAGCCTATACTGTCATATGTTTATGAGTTGGTTTCTACTGTTTAACGCCTGAACACACCTGCTGTTTCAGAGGAAGGTCCCGAGTGCAAGAAAGAGACAAAGAGCCCCTCCAGGAACGCTTTTTCCGACCACATTTCCTGCAGGCTCCTGGGGACATGGTGGCTCACGAGGGGCGCCTCTGTCGCCTGGACTGCAAGGTAGCCTGTAGCGCCACCTGTTCATACTTTGTATCTATTTGCTTGTATGCACCTATCTTTGTTTGTATTTGTTTTATAGTTGGTTTTGGGGTGTTTTTGTTTTTGTTTTGGTGAAAGGGGACTGAGGAACAAAGAGAGAAAGAGATCACTTTTTTCCACCCATAAGGTTCTTTTGGAGCATTTAATACCAGATGAAAGTATTTCAAAAAACCTTTTAAGTGATTATATCTTAATAAAAACTACACTAATATCATATCGAGTTTACTCTGTTTGTAAAAGACAACCAAAGAGGTGATGTAGTTCAGACATCTTCCGTATGGTACCTGAAAAGTCTTTATTACCGTAAAGACATAAGGATGATTTTTACATCCTTGAAATGAACTGCTATGAGGTACAGCCTTTGAAAAAATTATAGTCACTGGCTCCAAAGCAGTTTATGAAAACAGAATCCAGTTTCTAATACTAGCCTACATCCATCACCTTTAACTAGTCTATAATATATTCTAACACTTCCACCAGAAACTGGGTTCAGTTGAACGGCATGGATAGTTCTCAATATGAATCTCCTTCTGCCCCAACACTGAAGAATGCTATGGAGATTAAGATGCAAATTAGTAAAGGTTTAAGGTTAAGTATTTATAGAATCCACTCCTCTAGGTGGATCTTGCCCTCAAATTAGTTACCTAAATAATATTTGGGATGGACTGTTAATTTTTCCCACCCTAAATCCTAAAAGAAATCCATCCTGGGTCCACTCCCCAAAGATTCTGATTTAATGTAGTAAATGGGCATCAGGATTTTCAAATATTCCCATGTGGTTATGACACACAGCCAGCTTTGAGAACAGTGGTTTAATGTCTGCCCCTTTCCTGGCTACCTCTTGGTTGTTAGGTCTGTAAGCAATATATTCTCTCTGAAACTGACACTACAGGCCTACTTTATCTATCTATTTAGCTTTTTAATTCTTATTCATTTTAATCTAGTATAAAATCACTACCTGAACTGGGGTCCAAATACTATACAGTTTAAATTCACATGCCCGTCCATCCAGATCCCTCTCGTCCTGACGCCCCTGTGGAGAGGTTTCTCACCACTGACATTCCCTCGCTATCTATGTGGTGCCAGATCAGGATGAAGAAGTCAGCCACCAAATAAATCTGCTTGTCATCAGTCTGTCATTTGCCTCAGCTGTCCTCTTGTTTATTAGGTGAGTGGCTTACCGCCCCCGGAGCTGACGTGGCTGCTCAATGGCCAGCCTGTCCTCCCCGACGCCTCCCACAAGATGCTGGTCAGGGAGACCGGAGTCCACTCTCTGCTCATTGACCCGCTCACTCAACGCGACGCGGGGACCTACACCTGCGTTGCTACCAACAAAACTGGGCAGAATTCCTTTAGCTTGGAGCTCACTGTAGTAGGTAAGGTTTGCTGCTGGGACCCCTAAACATGACTCCCTCCAAAGCTACTGCCCAAATATGCAGAGCCTCTGACGTAATTCCTTTGTCCTTTGCCCCACGGAGCCTCATCTGTTTCCCCTTCTCTGTAGTAAGGGCCATGTTTCCTACATTGCTCTCGAAAACATATCAGTAAGCCAAAATCATAATGTGGTACCTTGTGTATATCATGCTTGCAATAAATGATAGTCATTGTAATACTTAATCAATTAATTACTAATTGACTATCACTAAATTCAGGTCACTTGCCCTACAGTTCATCACTCCAGGGTCTCCCCCTATCCCAAGCTTCTATGCCTTTCCATTAATGGTCCCTTTACAAGGAATGCCCTTCTTTGCCTAGCAACCTCCTACTCATTCTCTAAGACTTATTTCAGATGCTACCACGAAGGCACCGCGGACCCAGCAGGCACATCCTCCTCTATGCCCAGAGCACTCAGTAAAGGAGAGACTTTTTCAGCACTCATGGCTTCTGTGTAACTGTTTTCTCTTTGCCTCCCTGAAGACACTATGAGCCACTGAGGCCATAGAAGCTTGTTCTTCTGTGCATCTCTGATGTCTGACTCAGTGCCTGGAACATGGAAGGCATTCAATCAATAACTAAACAAATGAACCCTTACCTTACAAGATGATGTCAACAAACACTAATGCCTACAGTCATCGTGCCCTGGGAGATGTCAGCCCCTTGGGGTGTTAGTCCAGCTAAGAATTAGCTTTCAGAATGAATGAATTCTCCCACTAAACTTTCTCCTGCTAGCTCCCTTGCATGGCCCCTGAAAGAAATCAGGATGGCATCAGAATGTTAACCTTCCCTCTAGGCTAGTAGCTGTTTCCTCTATATTATCTTCTTTTTTTCCCACTCTTAATCCCCTCTCCCAACAGAGTAGCAAAAGCTCATTCTGCGAGGATACACTGATTGCAGTTTTTACTTTTTTCCCACTGTTTTGCTAAAGTATGGCCTCTGGAACCCTGAGATAGGAGATGTCTTTGTCTTATTTGATTCTACTGGGAAAAAAAATACCTCCTTAGGAAACATAATCTGTGGTATGTCTTTTAAAAAAAAAATAGTATACATCTTTCAATTTTTATGGAGCAATAAAATTTCCTAAGGTAAAAAATTGAGTGAAAATCGATATACCTTCTACAAAATAACCTCCTCTAAAAAAGAAAACAAAATATATTTAGTACATAAAATATATCATTTTTCAGTGTTTACTACTGAGCAATAAAAGAAACTCCCTTATTCCACACCTACCATTTGCATCCCACATGTGTTACCCAAATCCTTGAGCGTTGTCTCTCAAAAGATAGGCAGAAAAAATAAAATAAAATTTTTAAATTTTTAAAAGAGGCAGAGGCAGTTTTCTCATTTCTATTTAAAATAATTTTTGGAGCTTTTATCAAGGCAGTGATCTTCACTAAGAAACTTGAGAAGTGTTCTAAAGAAGAGGTAAGGTGGGTGGGTGCTCACTCAGATTCCAGGACTGTCCTGAATTTAGGCATGGAGCCCAAGGCACTTACTATTCAAACTAGCATGGCTCTTCTCTCATTCAGCCAAAGAAGTAAAGAAAGCACCTGTAATCCTTGAGAAACTGCAGAACAGTGGTGTTCCAGAAGGCCACCCCGTGAGACTGGAGTGCCGGGTGATAGGCATGCCTCCACCCGTGTTCTACTGGAAGAAAGACAATGAGACCATCCCTTTCACCAGAGAGAGGATCAGGTACAGCCTCTACACTTGGTCAAGTTCAGCAAAGCTCATCAGGCCACCCAAATAAGTCTTCAGCCTTTTGAATCTGGCTCCTTTCACTTGGCATAATGCATTTGCTTTATCCATGTAACTGTGCTTATCAAGAATTTATTCCTTTTTGTTGCTGAGGGTTAGTCCATTGTATAATGCCCCACCATTTAAAAACATTATTATTATTATTATTATTTTGTACCACATGACATGCAGGATCTTAGTTCTCTGACCAAGGATTAAACCCATGCCCCCCTGCAGTGAACGTGCGGAGTCTTAATCACTGGACCACCAGGGAAGTCTCTAAAACCTTAATTTTTATGCTTAAAAAGGTTTGAGGGATTTATAAAGATCTTGCATGTTTTTGTCATGTGCCTTTTTGTGTCATTTGTCTTTTTGTCATGTGTCATGTCATGAGTCATATTAGTACCCAGACAAAATCTTTTGACTGTAAAAAGCTAAAATAAAATAAGGCAAAAAAAAAAAGTAAAACAAAACATTATGGCAATACTCCTTTTCCATCTGTCACTACATGCCTGTTTTTAAAGTAAATTTAAGGATCCAGGTTCTTTAAATGGGTGCCTTGTTTAATTTCCCCTGAGGTGAAGTGAAGTGAAAGTTGTTCAGTCGAGTCTGACACTTTACGGCCCCATGGACTGTAACTTGCCAGGCTCCTCTGTCCATGGAATTCTCCAGGCCAGGATACTGGAGTGGGTAGCCTTTCCCTTCTCCAGGGATCTTCCCAACCCAGGGATCGAACCCAGGTCTCCCGCATTGCAGGCAGATTCTTTACCATCTGAACCACTAGGGGAGCCCCAGTTTCCCCTAACCATCCTTAATTCTTTGCCATTTTGTTTTTATGCCACAAGGGCAGCTTGTGCACAGAAACTGCCACTGAGAAATTATTATTACCGAGAATTATTTCTTCACAGTAAACTAAATTTGTCCTAAAGGATATTGGCTTTTACAGAATCTTGGCATCTAAAAAGTCCAAGTATAAAAAAGTCAGGATTTTCCTCTGGTAAAACGTAAGCAAGAACAGAGAATATACTTGAGTTAACACTTCAGTGTAAATTAACAAAACATGTTAAACCCAGCCTGAAATTCTGGTATAATTATGCAGGATTGCACTACGCAGTCAAAGTTAAGAACTACAGATTAGAGAAACCAGAAGGAAAGGACATGCAGATTTACTCCTGAATTGAGCTAAGTTAAATGCTGCACATGCCCAGTTGGTTATATTAAGAAATACTCCCTCCACGCTAAAGACTACACACAAAACTATTAGAACTAATGAACCATATATTTTAAATGTATAACCAACAAGGTCCTACTACATAGCACAAGAAATTCTGCTCAGTGTTATGTGGCAGCTTGAATAGGAGGCAAGCTTGGAGGGGCTGAGTCCCTTTGCCGTTCACCTGAAACTATCACAGTGTTGTCTGTGAACTGGCTCTGGTGGTGATTTAGTGACTAAGTTGTGTCTGACTCTTGCGACCCCACAGACTGTAGCCTGCCAGGCTCCTCTGTCCATGGGATTTTCCAGGCAAGAGTACTGGAGTGGGTTGCCATTTTCTTCGCCAGGGGATCTTCCCAACTCAGGTATCAAGCCTGGGTCAACTCAGCCACCAGGGAAGCCCCAATACAAAATATAAAGCTTAAAAAAAAATCCTCCCCCTGCAAAAGAACTGATGAACGAATTCAGCAAAGCAGCAGGATACAAAACTAACACACAGAAATATGTTGCATTTCTTTACACTAACAAAGAAATACAAGAAAGAGAAAGTTTTCTTAAAAATCCCTTTTAAAATCACATCAAGATAAAATACTGAGGAATAAACCTGACCAAGGAAGTCAAGGACTTATATGCTCAGAACACTGATAAAGGAAATTGAAGACGCTTCAGAGAAATGGAAAGGTATCCCATGCTTTTGGATATCCTTGAGTGGTTCTGGCACAAAAACAGATATACATGGATCAATGGAACAGAGTAGAGAACCCAGAAACCCACACACCTAGAGTAAATTAATTTTTGACAAAGGAGGCAAGAATATACAATGGAGAAAAGACAGTCTTTTTGGCAAGTGTTGGGAAAGCTGGACAGCTGAATGTAAACCAATGAAGTTAGAATACTCCCTCACACCATACACAAAAATAAATTTGAAATGAATTAAACATTTAAATATAAAACATGACACCATAAAACTCCCATAAGAGAACATAGGCTAAGCATTCTCTGACATAAACCATAGCAATGTTTTCTTAGGTCAGTCTCCCAAGGCAACAGAAATAAGAGCAAATAAAAACAAATAGGACCTAATCAAACTTATAAGCTTTTGCACAGCAAAGGAAGTTATAAATAAAATGAAAAGACAATCCACAGAATGAGAGAAATATTTGCAAACAACGTAACCAATAACGGCTTAAATTTCCAAAATATGTAAGCAGCTTATACAGCTCAATATCAAAACAAACAACTGAACCAAAAACCAGGCAGAAGACCTAAATGAACATTTCTCTAAAAAACATATCCAAATAGCTATCAGTCACATGAAAAGATGTTCAACATTGCTAAGTATGAAAGAAATGCAAATCAAAACTACAATGCGGTACCTACACCTATCACCTCACACCAGTCAGAATGGCCATCATCAAAAAGTCTACAAATAATAGGGACTTTCTGGTGGTCTAGTGGTTAAGACTCTGTGTTTCCACTGCACGGGGGCACAGGTTTGATTCCAGGTCAGGGAAGCTCTGCATGCCACAAGGTACCCAGCCAAAGAAAGTCTACAAATTATAAATGCCAGAGAGACTGTGGAGAAAAGGGAACCCTCCTACACTGTTGGTGGCAATGTAAATTGGTGCAGCCACTAGGGAGAACAGTAGGGAGAACAGTAGGGAGATGCCTTTAAACATCAAAAGCAGAGTTACCGCATGATCCAGCAATCCCACTCCTGGGCATATATCCAGAAAAGATGGAAACTAATTTAAAGCACTGCAGCACTACCTACAAAAACCAAGATGTGGAAGCAACTTAAGTGTCTATATATATATATTTATATACACACATACATACATACATATATACATATACATACAGTGGAATATTACTCAGACATACAAAGAATGAAATAATGCCATTTGTAGTAACATGGATGGGCCTCGAGATTACCATACTAGATGAAGTAAGTCAAACAAAGAAATGTTGTATGATATTACTTACATGTGGAATCTAAGAAAAAATTATATGTGAACTTATTTACAAAATAGGAAAAGATCCACAGACATAGGAAAAAACTTACGGTTACTGAAGGGAAAAGGGTGACGGGAGGGATAAACTAGGATCTTAGGATTAACTACTATATATAAAAATGAGTTTCTGGGAACTCTAAACTCCCTCCAGATACCATGTAATATACTCATTCTTTTCTCCAGCATGCACCAGGACACAACTGGTTATGTCTGCCTCCTCATTCAGCCAGCCAAGAAATCAGATGCTGGATGGTACACACTGTCAGCCAAGAATGAAGCCGGCATCGTGTCCTGCACTGCCAGGCTGGATATATACGGTAGGTATACTGGCATCGGTTGATCTATGCGACAGGCAGCTTAAAAATCTTTTTTTTTTTTCTTTTAGGATTGGTGTGGTATGTTTTCATAAATGAATTAATTGGTTTTTATTTTTGTGCTTAAGATATGGATTTCTTAAGTCATTTTATTCTACTCACCTCAGGGCTGTTGTACACTCTTCCACTTCACTATAAGGTTAACCTTCTTCCAAAACAGGTTTTTTTTCTGTACTTCTAATAAGAGGAATTACAGCTACTTCAGAGCATACATGGGCTTGTACTTATGATCACCCAGCATCTTCATGCCATCCCCTTGCTGCCATGGGTCACCCACAGGAACCCCCTCCCCATGCCTGTAATTCCCCAGTCATAACTCCACATGGCAGAATTTTCCAGACCCTATTCATTTGTTAATTCTTCCACAAATATTTATTACTCTCATCTCACAATCAGATTAATAACTGAGAGCTGTTCTGAGAGTCGCTCAGTTGTGTCCAACTCTTTGCAACCCCATGGACTACACAGTCCATGGAATTCTCCAGGCCAGAATACTGGAGTGGGTAGCCTTTCCCTTCTCCAGAGTTTCTTCCCAACCCAGGGATGGAACCCAGGTCTCCCGCATTGCAGGTAGATTCTTTACCAGCTGAGCCACAAGGGAAACTTTCACTCTTAGACAGTCCCAAACCCATGAGATTATTATAATTGTTGTTACCCTCCTTTAAATGCCAAAGAAACACAGAGACTCAGAGAGGTTAAGTGACTACAGCTGGAAAGCAAATTCAGATTTTTTACATCATTCCTTCGAGTCATGTTTCTAAATATTTAACAAATTAATCTTTACCAATGTATTTGTGTACGCTACTCTTCTCCTCTATAATTTTGACATTAACTGGCATTTTAAAGACATATTTCTTAACCCAAAAGAGTAATCCTTTTTTTTTTCCATTTATTTTTATTAGTTGGAGGCTAATTACTTTACATCATTACAGTAGTTTTTGTCATACATTGAAATGAATTAGCCATGGATTTACATGTATTCCCCATCCCAGTCCCCCCTCCCACCTCCCTCTCCACCCGATCCCTCTGGGTCTTCCCAGTGCACCAGGCCCGAGCACTTGTCTCATGCACCCAACCTGGGCTGCTGATCTGTTTCACCCTAGATAATATACATGTTTCAATGCTGCTTTTTTTTTTCTTTATAAAACCTAATTGGTTGGCTTAATATTCCTTACTGATTTAATATGATGAACCAGAATAACAAAGAAGAAAAAGTAACTCTGCCTAGAACCTGGGGCCCCTGCTACTTAAGAGGTGCACACAAGATGCTTTCCCCTTTTTTTGGCACCATATAGGAGTCCTGGCCTGCCATTTTCCCTCAATCTCATATTTAGAGGAAATATATAGCTTTCTGGTTATTCCCTCTAATCTGTCGACTTGAAATTCAGTTGTGAAGGAAACTGACTCTAATGTACTTTCCCCTGGAAGCTTCCGGAGAAAGAGAAGCCAGTGATATGTTTCTTAATCTAAGCTAATGCCTTAACCATTTCACCCACCTCACCATGTCGGAAGGAAACAAGTCTCCAACCAAGAAACTCCTACCAATAAGCCCTGAAACCGATGACACTTGTCCCAGTCCTGCTCTTCCATGGCGGAGCCCCCACTTCAGTTCATCCCGGCTCCCGTCTCCCAGGCTCCGGTCCTGATTCCATAGCTCCAAAAACGGGAGGCGCTGTTTCGTCGGTTGGGACCCGGGAGTGAGCGAAGGGATGGAGGACTAAAGCTGAAATCAATCCACTTCGCCCCCCACAACCTGCCCGAGGAACCGGGACAGTAGGCATCCCTCCTCGCCCGCAAAGAAAGGCTTCTAAGAGTAGCTCCTGTCGGGTTAAGATGCCGAGAGAGCCCAGGAAAAGCTAAGAGGCAGAGGGGCCGCAGCGAGGGGCTTGACTAGTTCACAGTTGCTTCACCGAGTGCCTGCTCTCTTGTGGAATCGCTATTAAGCTTTGTCCTGTTTTGTGGCTTTCCAAATTTGATTTTAATCAGTTCACTGAGAGGCATTTAGACCCCGAAAAACTAATTCGAAATAATGAAATCAACAAAGAACCCATTTATAACTGGGAATGCTACAAGCATCCATAATTCCCCAGGACCCGGAGCATCAATGTTTCCCACCTGGTGTTCCCCATTCACCACCACCAGGCTCTTGGAAACCTGATGAGAGGGCTGTTTGGTACTTTCTCAATCAGAGGCAACACCCAGGACTGAACAGTTTGGGTGGATACTTCATTCAGGACATGGTCAAGCCTAAAGATCCTGTCTGCTGAAACCAGGATCTCCCTTGGACAGTGTTTGGTGAACATGGAAATTCTAATACATTCCCTTTTACCTCCCCAATCCTGGTTGACTGCATATGTTACTTTTCAGTCTTCTGGCTATAACTAACTAGAACATGATTAGGGCAGTAGGTAGATAAGTAAGGGTGATTAGGATGAGCAGTAAGTACTGGTCAGAGGTCTGGATTCATCTTTTGGCTTCCATTTCCACAGATATCTCATCTCCTCCTTCTGAGGAGCCCTCCCTTGAGACCCTACAAGTCTCTCTACACCCACACCCCACCCCAGCCCCTGTAGACTCCACGCTAGGTCAGTGATGCTAGGTCAGGAGACAATTTTGAGATATCACCCTTATCACCCACTCTTCCTTCTTATAGTCCAGATTTTGCTGGATTAGAATCATGGGGGTTGGTATTACAGAATCAAGAGATCACGAGCCCAATTTCCCTATTCCTAGCAGGACAGGAGAGATTTTATTGATTTTTTTTCTTTTTTTACAAATGAGGCATTTCAGACCCAACTATTCATATTTTTCAACGATTTACCAAGATCCCACACAAAGTGTTGGCATGAGGACAGAATGCACCCCTGCTGTGTACCTGCTAGACTGTATTCTTTTGACTGTAACACATGATTTGGTCCATTTTCCAGCTCAGTGGCATCACCAGATCCCACCACCCATGACCGTCCGGCCCAGTGGCAGTCGCTATGGAACCCTCACCAGCAAAGGACTTGACATTTTCTCTGCTTTCTCCTCCATGGAAAGCACGATGGTGTATTCCTGCTCTTCTCGGAGTGTAGTGGAGAGTGACGAACTTTAAGAATGGCTGGGTGCCTGCTGTGTAAGGGGGCAGACTGTGGAGGGGGAAGGAGGACAAACCAGATAAGGTGGTTTCCAAGCAACTGGATTTGAGTAAGTTTCCACGCTGCCGGACCTGTGGCAAGGAGAGCTTTGAGTAAGTCATCTAGGAACGCCTGCAGTCTCAGCTTGGGGAGAGATTGAGGGCTGTACCTTTTAAGATTCCAACAAAATGAGAAGATAATATGGATGAACCAAAGATATAACGCAGCTGCTGTCCACTGCTTTGGGAAAAAGTTAGCATGCTCCTCTGCCCCCTGCTGTGTTAGGGGTGTTCAGGCCCTCCTAAGAGCAATGAGGGGCCAGATGCTTGGGCTGAAAGGAGTTAGACAGTAGTGACCTTAGGTATCCTAACTCACCAAACAATGCGAAGGGAAAAGGCAAGGGGTGGGGGGAGGTGGTGTCCATCACCTTTCACTGATTGCATTCACAGCAGAAGTTTTGGATTCATTAAATCAGCTTCTACTTAGCACTAGGAGACTGTGCCATACAACTCACATACATAGAGAAGCACTTTTGACGTGCTTATCCTGGGTATATTGAGCCACATGATAAAGTGCCAAAATGTGCCTGAGACACCCCCCCCCAAAAAAAAAAAAATCACTGAATGCTCAATTTTGCACAGTGCACTTATTCTATAGCCAAAATAGGGACCCACCAGCCTGCCGGCACCATTTTCTTTTGAATATGATGGTGAGTGGTTTTTCTCTCTGAATATATATGTATAGATTCTATAACTAAAGTGTTGTTAATAAACCAACCAGAAGGAAATCTTCTGCGGGGTCACTTTTAAAACTACTAGCTTCAGTTGCCACTTGCAAAACTATGCAGGCATCATCATCATCTGCCTGTAGAATAATGACTCTCCTGTTTCTCCCCTTGCCCCCCAAAGTCTGCACATCTATGAAGCAATGAGAAAGGAAAAAATGCAAACAAGGAGAGGAAGTGATGAGAGAATGGTTTTTGTTGTTTCATTTACCAGAGCAAAGCAGTGGTTGTGGAAGGAGAGGTCTCTAATGGTTGTGAACTGCTTTGAAATCATTAGCCAAATTGCATTTTCATTCAGAAAATACTATGCTAACTGAAGAAGTGGGAAGAAAAAGGAATGTGCCTCTTTATTCTAACTCACCAATTCAAAATTTGCCTCTCCACCTAAGGAATTTTACATTCACTGTGATAGCCCAGTGCCTAGAAGACTGCTTAGCACAAAATAGGCCTTTGATAAATATTCGTTGGATGAATGAATCTTACATTAGAGAAATCTACAATGCATGAACCAGTCAAAACATTGCCCTGTGGATGGTCCTCATGGCACAATCTGCTCCAGATTCACTAGGGAAATGAATTGGAGTATCTATTACCAACTCCCTGTGCTCACGTCTTTGGTGTTTTCTGAGCCAGACACCCTCAGCTGGCATCTTACTCAAGTGAACAAATAGTAATTGCTTAGAAAGGCTTGAAATTTTCTTCACTTTAAAGCAAAGATTTCCAGTATAAAAATAAATTCATTCACTCAAAAAATATTTTGTGTGTCTACTCTGTATAAGATGCTATAGAGATTGTGGGCCATACACAAATATGATAAGACACAGTCCCTCCCTGCAGAAAGCTTAGAATCTAGCGGGAGAGGTAAGATAAAAGGCATGTCAAGTTC
This sequence comes from Odocoileus virginianus, assembly GCF_023699985.2. Classification (NCBI taxonomy): domain Eukaryota; kingdom Metazoa; phylum Chordata; class Mammalia; order Artiodactyla; family Cervidae; genus Odocoileus; species Odocoileus virginianus. Next base: position 58,438,214 of record NC_069680.1, read on the forward strand.
TGCTCTTTGGGGAAAAATCCTTTTGTCAAAGGGAATTTTCTAGTGCTCTTCATCCTACATTTTTCATGACTCTAAAAATCATCTTAATTATTTTCAATCTTTATTTCTAAATAAATACCATAAGTTACATCCTTAAGAAATAAAGATCTCAGCCAGTTGTTTAGCAGAATTATTAGATTTTTTTCCCTTTCTTATGTATATGGGAACAATAGTAAAGGTATAGGCAACTGTAATGACATAGAATGCAGTCCATACAGAATGCATCTTAGAATATATTGTTTCCATACTGGCTTCTATTATCAAATCTGTTTATGACCAAAGAGCACTTTCTAACTGCAGGATTGCTTCTCCACAGTTGGACGCCCAACCTTCTCATCACATCTATTAATGTAAACTCTAGACAGTTCTCCCATGAGAGGATACATTCTTCATTTCTGGGTACATGACTTAGCTTTCTGAGTATTTTAGGATAAATATTCTATTTCGCCACTAGATGGCACTGTTGAACCTAAACTATTACAAGCTTGAAAATTCCTAGAATTTTAACTTTTGGATTATGTGACAGCAAAGTTTCTCAACCTCGACACTGTTGACCCTTGGGGCTGGGTAATTAGCTGTTGTGGGGGACTCCTCTGCTCACTGCAGGATGTTTAGCAGCATCCCTGGCTTCTACCCACTGGATGTCAGGAGAGCAGCCACTCCCCAAATTGTGGCCACCTAAAACGTCCTCAGATATTGCCTTGTGTTACCTGGGAGGCAGGATCCCCTTTCTTAAGAACTACTGTGTTGAACAAATCCAAATTCTACTGGAATTCGTTACAATAAGGAATACTTACATAAGAAAATTCAGTTCTGCTGAGTAAGTTTGGACTCAACATATCCAAAATCAGATTCATGGTCTTCCCTTTCATAAACCATTCATTCATCATCCTAGTCTAGTTATTTCTATTAGTGGCACCATCACAGTCCTAGTAATCCAAATGGAGTATTTAAGTCATTTTTTGCTTCTTCTATCTAATCAATTGACAAATCATATTAACTCTCTTATTATTTCTTTTATATTCAGGCCTTCGTTTCATCCCCCTTGTGGTTCCCAGCTCAGACTTTCATTATTTTCTTCATTTCCCTCAACACTTCTGACTTTAACCATGATATGAGACTTCTAACTGGTCTTCCTGCCTCTAGTCCTGCTTTTTATGCCCACTCAAGTCTAGCCCAGATCTCAGCATCAGCTCATTCTTCCTAAAGTGCTGTTTTATTTGGGCTTCCCAGGTGGCTCAGTGGTAAAGGATCTACCAGCCAATGCAGGAGACACAGCAGACACAGGTTCAATCCCTGAGTCAGGAAGATCCCCTGGAGAAGGGAATGGCAATCCCCGCCAGCATTCTTGCCTGGGAAATCCCATGGACAAAGGAGTCTGGTGGGCCGCATCCCAAGGAGTCACAGAGAGTTGGACACAACTTAGCATGCACTGCTTCACTCATATCATTCCTCTAATTTTCAAACCCCAAGTGATTCCCTGGGGCCAACCCAGGCCAGCTGTTCTGCCCATGCTATTCAAGCCTTGCTCCAATATGATCCCAAAGCTTTTCATCCATTACTCAGAAAACACACCCAGTGCACCAGTAAAATTAGCACAGGCCCCTGCTTTCCACCCATACGGCTCTTTTCTGCCTCCACCTGGAATGCTTTCTCCCCAATCCCTATCTATGAAAATCTTTCCTATTGCTTAAAGGCCATTTCAAAGGCTACTTTACTGCCTCTATGAAATATTTTCCTGGTGTCCCCCCAACCACCCCAGTAAAATATAGTTGACTTTATTTGAAATCCTGTAGCAAATTTCTTGAGTCTGGAAAAAGACATTATTTTGTATAGAACTTTGTATAAAACACAGCTTCTATATACCTGCCGGTCTCTCCCCTTGCACTAGCCCAGTCTTGCCTGCACTAGATTTTAGCTACTTGTGGTTATGGACTGTGTCAAAAGTTTGCCATGGCAAAATGGTGCCTTATACAGAGTAGGCACTTAATAAATATTTATTGATCTAAACTAAACTTTAAAATTCTATGTAAGTCAGTATGTTTCTATATAAAACGAAGTGAGTCTACAGCAGTGGTTCTCAACCTTGACTGCATATTAGAATCTTCTGGGGAGCTTTAAAAAATCCCAAAGTGTCCTTCCCTGGAGGTCCAGTGGCTAAGATTCCAAGCTCCCAATGCAGGCAGCAGGGGTTTGATCCCTGATCAGGGAACTAGATCCCACAAGCCTCAACTAACACCCAGTGCAGTCAAATAAATAAATATTTGAAAAAATAAATCCCAATATCCAAGCCACCACCCCAATCAGTAAATCATAAGTTCTGGCATAGGAATCTGTTTTTGAAGCTTCCCAGGTGATTCCAGTGAGCAAGTGAGATTGAGAAGAGTCATTTTATTACCATGGTTTGATCACAGAACTTACCCCAGAAGGTCGGAAGGGATGCAAATAGCATAGGCTATGGTGTTGGTGTCAGTGAAGGATGTACTTCCTCCCTCTTGCACACGCAATGCCTGCCTGGACAGCAGAAGTAACATGCACTTTGGCCTCATTAGGCCCTATATCTTGCACTACACTCGTTGGACATGTAGCATTCATGAAGCCCTAAATCTGCAAAAATGGAGCAGGCAGAGAGGGAACGTTGGGACAATTCTTCCGGCCCTTTCTTCAAAAAGCTATGCAGGTCCCATAAGCTCCCTTCTAACCAAACAAGTGAAGGGCTTTTCCTAACTTGGTGAGTCATGGAAATGGGGGTCAGAAGGAAAATGGAGAAAGAAAACACACCATTAAACCTAAACTGCCAAGCAACTAATTAAAAAAGACTACTTCCTCCTCCATTTTTGTGTCCATGATACGTTCAAGCTACACTATGTTCCTTTCTACATTTATCCCCCATTCTGTGTTTTTCTCCAAGATGCCCCATGCACCCTGTTCTAGAACACCCTGGGCTGTAACCCACCCCTCCTTTCCACTTTCCCAGCATGCTTTGTGCTCCACGATGACCTAACTGCTGCCCCATGTATCTTGGCTTGGTGTTCAGAAGAAACCAGTCCAAACTGAACAAATCTGGAATGCCTGAGGGTCTTTTAAGTTCATGGGGGTGCTGTACCTTTAAAAGCAGTTGCTTTCTTACTCCCATCAACTTCTAATATTAATAGAAATGCTGGCAAAAGGAAAAAATTCAGGCTGGGAGGGAAGGTCTTAAAAACTGAATCCTACACCCAAATTATTCTGGTTGATCACAGACTCCTCCTGTCCTCTTTGTCCCAAAAACTCCCAAAACTCCCAAAAAACCTTTCAAACTGAGATCCTGGCCTGAGTCTGTGAGTATATGGGCTATGTATAATTTGGTTGTAAACTCAAAGGCAAATTTACTTATAATGACCTTTATTCAAGGTCTCTTCCCAGGTAACCTGGACTCAAAGCATTTCCACTGATGCTGAGTTGAAAATCACTGTGCCTCACCAGGAAGATGAACAGTTACTTAGATTGCAATAGACCTTGTTGAAGTCCTTTTCACCACTAATTGCCTTGCCTTGTTTTAAGTGGATCAATATTTCAGAAAGTTAATTACTGAAGCATTGCTGGAAGAATGCCTAGCATCTTCTAAACCTTGACAATGCAGCGGTCACCAGTATGCTAAAAAAAAAGTTGCTACTACCATGTTTTTTAAAAATCTGTGCGATGCAGAAAAAAATGCATATTTGTTAAAAAATATGTTTGCCTCTTTTTTCTAATTATATTAGTTAGCATACTTGGTGTTGTAGAACCATAAACATGCTGTTTTTTTGGTTAATATGTAAATAATGGCCACTTCAAACGCAATAGCCTTGAAATTGCAAGAAATAGAGAAAGAACTCACTTTTCAATCCTCTGAGAATTGTGCCATAAATGCTGAGAGTAAGCATAAAGAAAATGGCTGTACTGTAGAGGCATATTCGCTAATTTGCTAGAAGATTTAACATACTAGTGAGTAGAAAATGTTCCCCTAATGATAAAAATTAAAATATTTCAACATTATTTGACAATAAATATTTGAAGGTTGAAATACATAAACATTTTTCTTTAAAAAGCAGAAAATAGTGCTAGTTTCCAGGTTTATCAATTGTTTTTTAATGATTAAGCTGATTTTTTAATATACAAATATTCAATACTTAAAAGTGATTTTTTTAAAGTTATTCAATTGTATACATTATTCAAATTGAAAAAAATTACCACATATGCTATAACCTGGTCAGATATCCCTAGAGGAACAGAAAGGTAACTGGGTTTTAGTCTTCCTAAAACATCCAGCAAACCCAATAATTCTCTCATAGAATGTTTTTTACTTTCTAAGATAAAAATTCATTCTACCTCCTAACTGAAAATAGAGACACATTAAAATGAGACTTAAAGATGTGAAAGATGGGGTGGGAGAGTTGACCAGTTTTAACTGGAAATTAATGGAGTTATAAGTATAGTTTTCTTACAATAAGAAGTACTTTAGTACCCACTAAGAAACATGAATGATTTTCACATAGTATGATAAGAAGGGATTGTTTGATGCTCCAAAATTCCAAAGAACTTGATATTTCTACACAGATTCAGTGAGTTACCTGCAAACTGGAGGCAGATTCTTGTAATTTCTTCACAATTAGTGGTGCAAGAATCCAGTGAACTATGTTCTAGTACTGCCCATAGTAATCACTACAAAAAGATGACTAAATGTATGTGCACACAGTATAAATTATTTTACCGTGTATTTTAAGGAGAGTTAAAGTCCTGAAATAATTCCAATGAAATAATTTGAGTGCAACTGTATTTTTTTTTAATGCACACTGGTACATTAACTTTTACTTAGTATTGTTTTTAGAGATACGGTATCCTCTTTTCTGATTAAATTTCACTTATTTTTTCCAAGCTTTGGCATTTTTCATGACCTATTCTCCTCTCTCATTACCTTCTTATCAAGATAAAAATCTGTAAAATATCTAATAGCATCCAGAGATCTCCTTATTTCTAGGAATTTTCAGGGGAATTCCAAGGGATTTTTAAGCATTCAGATGAATTTCAGACATGCTTTCTAACTTTTCTATAACTCTGGATTTTGTTTCTTTATTTGTAAAATAAAATATTTGAGCCTTTTCCAGGATGAAGGGTAGGATAAATAAATAAATATTTATGAAGAGTTTACTGTACAGACCCTTTTAAAAAGTGATAGCAGGGGTTTCTTCATTCCAAAGAAAATGGTAAGAATATTTTCCTCCAAAGTAAGTAATTGATTTGTTTTAAAAGTTCACATTTCTTCCCTGTCCCACATGTCATGTTTCCTTAGAAGGGTACTACACTATGCGGGAATTTCCTCTTCCAAGATTCTATGCAGTTGAAAAAAAATCTGGAGAAAAATAAAATAAATTCAAGAAATATCCTAGCTGCTTTCTACAGGCAGATTACAGGGAAATTTATTTCAACATAGCCTAAGGGAACTCTGACTCCTGCATCTATGATTGAAACTTGTGGAAATAATGACTTCACAGTGCACAGAGAAATAGCAAGAGAGTTCCTGTATTCTTTTCTGGCTGAAATAGCAAGAGAGTTCCTGTATTCCTTTCTGGCTCAAGTAGTTCACGAAAACTCTGTTGTACTGTTCTAGGCTCTAATGAAGAAATGTTCCATGTTCATTGGCCTTATGTTAAATGAATCAACCTGAGGATAGCAGACAGATAAGGACCCTCAAAAACGAGTATAACCTTTGGTCTCTGTTTTCAAATTCTTAGCTACATCAAGCCCCAAATTCAACCTTCATGATTCATTGTAACCATGAGGACTGACAAAGGATGTTCTCTGTGTGAGTGCGCGTACAACACGCACACACACACACACACAAGCATACACACCCACAGCTAACAATTCTATCATGGTCAAGTGACACATCTTCTCTTTTCCTTTCTCTTTCTGTATGACTTCTTTTAACCTAAAAATACACCAGGCCCCAGAAGGCTCACAAACATGCTATGCTTCCATCTCAGGAAGCTTGTTTTTAAAGTACTTTTTTGGTTATTGAAATCCTAATAGAAAGACTATTATAGTAAACATTGAAATGTGTGAAGTATATAAACTGTATATTTTGCCTCTGTTACTAGAAAGCAATGAATGGATCTTGACTTTTATTCCTTTCCTCTGCATCAGGCATGTTGGGTATTCTTTGGAACTGAAAACCAGTGTTCACTTAAGCCAAAATGTTTGTGAGCATTTACTGTGTCTTTTTCCACAAAGTATATGGTACTATATCTCGGTAGACCACATCTTCTCCATGACACCCGTTGCTGTTTTCTAGTTGTGCTTTCAAGATTTGCTGGGGATTGTGTTTTGCTTGGAAACTTTGCAATTAGCAAAAAAAGAAAAATTTAAAACCAGTATTTCATTCAACCTGGATGGTACCAGTATTTAATTCAAACTGGATGTTTTAAAAACAAATTTAGAGGATGTGATGGACTGTTTCTTTATTCATTAAATAAAATTTTATTTATTCTCAGTTAGTTATTGGGTTTATTTTGGGTTGTACTTTGGTTCCAGTCTTTGTATGTGAGATGGGTAAGTTCTTCCTCTCAGCAGTTTTCTTTCAGCTTGGGTATTTTGGGGGACCCGCTACCAGTTTGAAATAGCAATCCAAAAGTCTTGTTAATTCAATAAAACACTCATTAAGCTTGCACCCTCTAGTATATTCATGACCAGAGAAGGGAATGGGCATACATGTGAAAAGGTTGGTCACGTAATTATGTGCTTTGAAATTTCTTTTACCCACAGGTAGCAAAAAGAGGTATCTTTAGTGAAACCTAACCAGAGAGCAGAGCCAAAATGAGTCCAAAATAACACCTTGCTTTTACTATAAGGAGACCAAAATTAAGTGAACTGAGCTTTAATTGTTGAATCCTGCAGCCACAACCCAGGTACATCCCATCTGGCTCATATCCAGTGGAAATTTTAGATCTTCATTAATATAAAGGTCACCTCATTAACTAAGAAATTGGCTGTAGCTGGATGTTAAGAAAGCCTAATCCTTCTTAAGATCTATAAATACAAAGAATGCTACATCAATATAATCAGTTTTGAGTAATGAGTTTAATGGTGTCATAGTACTTATTGTTTAATTAAGCAATTCTCAACCCCATTAGTCAGTTAGACTCACTGGGAGAATATTGAAAAAAATATCTAGGCCTCACCTCAAAACATTTTAATCAGTTCTTGAACTGGGGGCTTGAGAATTGGTATAGTTTTCAAGATTCTAATGAGCAGGCTGGGTTGAGAACCACTAGCTTGGATGGCCCTCCCCATCTTGATAGCCCTGTTCTTTTGTATATGGTTCTTCAAGACTTCTGACCCTGGTGTTTGGCCTCAACCTGCAGCGAGCACCTAGGGAAAGCCCACATAAAATAACTACTAACAGAACTCAAACGATGCCTGGGAGTGGGTCTTCTTTTACTATTTAATGTCTCTCTTAGGAGCTCTTATGGCACATATCACTGATACTTCGCTGTTGAAGCATTCAGCTAAACACTGTTTAGGGCCACTTACTGATTAGTACATGGATGTTCTTGACTGACTACTCAAGGACAAAGATGATGTTCCATAAGCCAGGGTATAAATAGATGCTTGATAAGGCATGTTGATTTATTGAGGAAAGGGAGCAGGGATAAAAGAATATTTTAAAATTTCAATATGTTCTGTTATCAAACTACAAAGAACACAGATTTTCAAAGGTGAGACAGAACAGTCTACTGCAGCAACTAGGACACCCCTGGTGGCTCAAAGGTAAAGAATCCGCCTGTCAGTTCAGGAGACACAGATTCAGTCCCTGGGTAGAGAAGATCCTCTGGAAGAGGAAGTGGCAACCCACTCCAGAATTCTTGCCTGGGAAATCCCATGGACAGAGGAGCCTGGTGGGCTACCGTCCATGAGATCACAAGAGAGTCGGATACAACTTAGCGACTAAACAAGAAGAGCAACTTTTAGGTTGCTTGGTAATTTAAATTCTATTATGTATAATAATATATGAACTTTAAGTTCAAAAATATTTTGCATTTGTTTTATCCAAGCTCCTAATCCATAAGCCACAATAGCTTCCTCAACAGTTTGAAGAGTTTTACCAAAGATTGCATTTGATCACTGAGACCCATTTACTTTTCCTTCAACTGTCTTTTCAGGAAAAAAAAAAAAAAAACAAAAACAGTACATCAAGTACTAGGAAAGCTTAGGAATTTGGTAGGATCTAAGTGGCTTCCAGAGATTTCTAACAGAAATGAGCCACTAAAGCATAATAGTTAACAGATTCCCACTCTCTTCAGGGAATGGGGATGGGGGGAAAGAGGCATAGGATTAGAATCACATTTTAATCAAATCATTTGATTTCATTTCATTTCCTGTTAACAACTAAAAAAGAAACTTATTGCATGTTTATCTTTGTGACAGAAGCCACAGAGATGAAATGAAAAGTACAGTTCTCTTTTGCAAGGTATTTATAGTCCAGAGGAACGTGCACCCTACCTAACAAAAGGACTAACAATCTTAGTACATCTGTGAGACTTTCTCTGATTAACATATTTTATTTTAGTGCTGATTTTATTCATTCTACAAACTCCACAAACTTACTGGGGCTCCTAATGAACAATTTAAGTCTAAATAAGTAGACTACTGTGCTCAAATAGGATGGCAGATGCTCTGAACCTTGCCAGAGCCCAAGTATTCACCGCAGAGTTCAGTATGACCAGAAAGAGGTCTGGGCATCATCCCTTCTAGATCTGTGTTGTCTTCTGGGACTACCGTGTCTTCTGAGAGCTGTTGAAGTCAAGAGATTAAACATTTTATTCTCTAATTTGCACTGAGGAAGCAAAATCCTGATACACCTTAGTTTCTTATTTACAGATATCAGAAGGTAAGGGAAAAACTTCTCTGGTGTCCAGTGGTTTAGACTCTCAGCTTCCACTGCAGGGGGCACAGGGTTCATCCCTGTTCGGGGGATTAAAGTCCCACATGGAGGCACACAGCCAAAAAAAAAAAAAAACTAGATAAGAAGGAAAGGGAAATTCAGCATTAGACTGTCAGAATTTCTAGCAATATACTTGTGATTTTGTAAATTTTAGATGGCCTGGGGAAGATACTGCCACTCATTACAAACCAAAAGGAATTTGATAATCAGGGATAACTAAGAAAATTTTAATGAAGACTCTAGAAAAATTGCAAATGGTGGCTGTGCCTGAATTAGGTGTTGGAACCCATAATATTATAAAAAGGGTTTGGGAAATGTTATTGTTTTGTTAACTTGCGACAAGTTCCAAAGGCACAGATAACTTAAGAGTCTTGCTTTTTCCAATTATTAGCAAGACATTCACCGAAAAGCATGCAGTCTGTTGACCAAATCATTCTTTACATTAAAGGCTTGGCTTATTCATCCAATGCTTAAGCAAACTTATAAAAGTAATTCAAACCAATACCACGTGTATTACATTACTGCTTTTTTGATTAGCCTTGGTGGTAGTGAAGCCCTTATTGCTCAACTGGTACTGATTAAAAGCAAATCACTTCCAAAAGCCAAATATACATATATTCAATATATATATGAGCAAATATATATATTTGAATACTTGTAAGGAATTAGTAGCTAGCAATTGGCTTAATAAGGAAAGTAAAAGATTAAGGAACTGTGTATCTAGCTGTTTAAAAGTTGAATATTATTTCAATTAATTTAATCTTTTTAAAAACCATGAAAAATATATCTATTTCCAAGTTGATAGAGAAAACTTTCAAATTAATTACTTGTACGCTCATCAGCTTGTCTTTTTTTGATGAAGTATTACAAAACAGTGCTTTGCCAATTGCTGGGGTTACATTTAAATACATCTTTACTCAGGTAAGCACTCAATGTCACCACTCGCCAAACAAATAGGCCTTTAGTGCCGTCAGAAAACTAGCAGGGCACCTGGCATGAAAAGCAAACCCAAGTTTTTAATTCTATTTTACAAAATGTATATTACAATAATGTATACACAATTTTAAAAAATTGCAGAGCACTCACACCCATGTATTCTACCAAAGAAAAAAAGAAAAAATTCTACTTCATGCATGCAGACACAATACACTAAGCATAAACGCATTTACAAGACAGGAAGGCAGCTCTGTATTAAGCATACACAGGTGAGAGATGCATACACAGGTGAGAGATACTGTAACTTCACCCTAACAGGACAAACTTACTAAATCTAAGGAATTGAAAACTAAACCTGAAGTATAACCCAATTCTATTTTTTCTTACATTGTTTTCCCTCAAAGTCGCCCAGGAAGGGGGAAGGGAGCATTATTCTCAGCGATCAAAACTATTCCAAGATGCATTAATGAAATCTACAACATAATAAGGAGGAAAAAGGAAAAGCAATAAAAGCATTGCGTCCCTAGGACTAGTGATGCGAAAAGCAACCTGGAAATTTCCTAATTTTATTCTAAGAAGGTGTCCATCCTATGCCACCGAGTTGGGAAAGCTACGGGTCCAGAGCGCGGATCACTGGGCGTCTCATTCCGACCGGGCCGCGCGACCTAACTGGCCATCGGGAAGGGCTCGGGCTGGAAGCCGAAGAGTCTCTGGCCGTAGGGCTCGGTCTCGGCTGGCAACTTGGCGCCCGCGAACGGAAGGTAGTGGTCTCGGCCGAAGTGCTCACAGTGGAGATTGACCCAGTCCCGCTCCGAGCCGAGTCGCTCAGCCTCGGCCAGGATGCGGGTCAGCGCCATGATGTAGCTCAGCGCCATCTGCAGGGTCTCGTACTTGGACAGCTTTTTATCCTGGCCCCACTGGGGCACCACCCTGCGCAAGCGGTCGAAGGCCGTGTTGAGCCCCTGCATGCGGCGGCGCTCGCGCGCGTTTGCCGCTAGGCGCCTGCGCGCCGCGCTCTCCAGCCGCCCGGCCCCGGCGCACGTGCCCGCGCACTCGGCACCACCCGCGCAAGGGGGCGCGGCACGCGCTCCCGCCGCCGCGTTGCCGGGCTTGCAGGACTTCATTCCCCGCCGGCAGGGGGGAGGCGCCGAACTCTCGGGTCCTTTCACGACTTGTGCGTGGCTGATGTAGGAACCCGCTCTGCACCTTGGCTCTTCCGAGCAAATAAGTCATACACAGAGCAACTACGCGGAATGGAAGTTTGCACTGGGGAGTGCGGGCTTCCGCCCTGTGTCCTATTGGATAACCAGATAGATGTCTCTTCACTTGCCAAAATTTAGAGGAAATTGAGAGGTAGAAGAGAAAGGCATTTTCCCAACGTTAAGTTGCAAAAGAGAAGGGAACTTTCCTGCAGCAGAATTGGTGTGGCTGGTTCGGGAAAGGTCTTTTCAGTTAAACCGGAGACTTCTGGAAGACAAAATCTTTTCTGCAGCTCAGATAGGAAAGAAGCGCTGCTTCCGCAGTAGCTGTGGGAGAGTGCTGGATAAATCTTTGAAGGAGGAGAATTTATAGCAGAGGGCTGAAGGAGGGAACAGGTGGTGGCAGGTGGGCAGGCGTCCCTCGGCTTCCATCTCAGCACCTTCCTACCCTGGGAACCGCAGGGGGGAAGGGGGACGACGCACAGCAAAATCCTGACATCACCGGCTTCGTCTGTTGGAAGTTTCTCCAAAGCTATGTCCAGCATTAACTAACACACCATCTGGAGTGGCCGGGCTGTCCCCAAAAGAATAACAGGGTGGGGGTGGGGGAGAATTTGGTTCATCTTTTCCCATATCAGTGTGCAGCTTACAGATCAAAAATTGAACCATGGTTTTTAAATGATTAGGAATCACTTTTGTTATTATGTTGGTCTTGTGTGAATATGGTTGGAATTGTAAGATATATAGATGTTCAGTGATAGAAAGTTTTGCTTTGTCAAGATGTGTGGCAGTTTCTCACAATGCTGACTGAATATATTCTCATTTTATTTTAGTTATTAACTAAGCTGGGACAAACCAGCAGGTCATAACATTATTTCAGACATGGAATTTTACTATGCAAATAATTTGACTGTTTTTCTGAAGAATAACTTAGTATAGCATATCAAAAGATACTGGTGTGCTCACACAGAAAACAAACGTGTGGTTACCATAGGGGATGTGGAGGGTGATAAATTAGGAGTTTGGAATTAACGTATACACACTACTATATATAAAATAGACAAATAATAAGGACCTACTGTATAGCACAGGGAACTTATAATAATCTAAATGGAAAAGAATCTGAAAAAGAATGTATATATACAAATATATGTGAACTGAATTACTTTGCTTTACACCTAAAACTAACACATTATAAATTAACTATACTTCAATCAAAAACAGTTTAAAAAACATATTAACATATATGTAAAAATGTATATTATTTTACTATATAATTAGATTGCATGAGTTTGGGCAATTTCAGAATTTAGGCAATTAAGACAATTTAGGCAAATTCAGAATTTATACTGCATTCCCCCAACACAGTATATAAATATTTTGGGGATGTATATTGAGATGATAATTATTTCATTTGACTTTTAAATCTATTAAAACTAATCATGATGCACATATACGTGCAAAATGGAAACATCTAAGTAGCTAGTGAAATTTTTTTTTTTTGCCCATGCAGTGTGGCATGTGGGCTCTTAGTTCCCCAACCAGGGATAGACCAGGGATCAAACCCATGCCCCCTGCAGTGGAAACACAGAGTCTTAACCACTGGAACTCCAGGGAAGTCTGATTTGTGAGGTTTTAAAAAATAATTCCTACTTATTTGTGAGGTTTTAAAAAATAATTCCTACTTATTTGTGAAGTTTTAAAAAATAATTCCTAATGGAAGACATTTCCCCCACCTCATAAAGTTGTAAGTATCTCATACTACTTCCCTGTTTCAGTTGTAGCAACTGTCCTCAGAAACCATAATGAAACATGATTTCCACTCCTGCTAATGAGGAGCTGATTTGTAGAGAAACTGCTAACTTGATTCTCTTATCTCAGCTTCTTTCTAGCTCTTAAGGAAGAGTCAAGTGGCAAATAAACCAGTTCCAAATAGATTCAAGTCAGAATCATTTCTGAAGTCCTTAGGAAGACCAAGTATGTTCTTTCTCCATTTGAGATATGGATTGTGTTGGCATTATTCTCATTTATTTTTGTTTCATCAAATTATTAACAAGTTCCCACAAATCAGGAGTCCTAACTGTGTCTTCTCTTACCAGTGATTGAGACTAAAACCCCATTGTGACTGCCCTGACTCCAAGTCCTGTCTTCCCATAAATAGTTGATTAATCCCCAGCTGAAGCAATGACAATGAAATGAAGCTGAGTAACATGAAGACAATAGAATTCAATTGAACATTAATGATCTGCAACATGACAGATGTTGAACACAGACTTTTGCATGGAGCCACTCAGCTCTATTACTCTGATTCTTAACAGTCTTGGTCAAGAATAGCACTCCTATGACAGGAAAGACTGTGTTTAGTCATCAAAATGTCGAATACAATTCTTCGAGTTTTCAGGGAAATCAGCCCGACTAATGCTATTATTTCTCATGTTCATTTATCTCATCCTTCCACCAAGGAGCCTCCTCTATGCTACTCTTAGGAACTTTCCTGTAAAAAAACACTGTTTTGGACACTACTGACCAAAATGTTAATGAGATGTATGATTTTGCAGGCCATGTATTCAGGGTTGGTGATATAATTGCCTGTGCACCAAGAGAATTGTAAACACAACTTGAAGAGAAAAAGGAAGTCCAGCAGCATGCACACAGCACAGCTATGTTGGAATATAAACTAACAGATATGTGACATGAAAATTGATCCAACAATAGACGGTATTGCTGCAACAAAGGGCAGTAGAAAGTATACAGTCATTTATTTCCCAAATGTATTTTGAAGGGCAATTTGTTAGTACTACAAAGATGCTTCTGGGGAAAAAGAATTCTACCATCAGTAAATTTGGGAAACACATTTGCTATCACCTGCTTAGAGAGTCATAAAGCAAAATTGCTATAGTAGAATTTCTGAGCAGTCCTGGAGCAAAGAAACTTTCTAACTCCAGAGTTTCCTAAGCCTTCTTGAACACAGAACCCTTTTTTCTAGAATGTTCTGTTAACAAAGTTCCTTGGAATACACGTTTCCAAACCTCCTCTAATACCTTCCATTTATTTTATAGAGGTCTGAAATCCAGAGACTAAAACAATAGGTGCAAAGATGCTGAGCAACTTAACGACTGAATTAAGACAAGAAGTCACATCTCCTATAGCCTCTGATTTCAGAGGTTTTAAAACTAAGATCACTTATTGTAAGCCCCTCAGTTTATATTGGGGCAGTTGAAATCCACTAATGCTTTCCCAAAGTCAGCAGTCACTAGCAAAAGTTTCAGAAATAGAATTAGAAATTTTGTGCTTAAAGGATGGTGTCACTTATTTCATAACACTAGTATCTAGCACAGTGCCTAGAAAATAACAAGTAATAAGCAACCCAGGCTGAATGGCTGAAAAGAAGTTACTTAAATGATAGATAGATGCCAATCAGAATGAGTGCATTCCTAGTGAAAATAACTCTGACAAATAATTTACATTTCCTTACTTTGTAAAGATCACACACTAGATCCACATTTTAAATGCAGAATTGATTCTTCCTTATCAAAAAACACATCCTTAGCCATTTAAGCCAAAAGAATATGCATGTCAGACTAATTTCTACTGTTTCTATACTGAGGGCATGATCTTACCAGGTGAACTGGCAGTTATTATATGTCTAGAGTTGGCCAGAAATCAAAACTGGCAGATGGAGATGAGACAGAGGGGATGATAGGAAGAGCTTGTACCAGTAGGAATAGAAAGCTAGGAGAAACATTGTTTTAAAAGCAAAAGATCAATGACTAGAAATTATTAATTACATAAAACGGATAGCATAGGTTAAAGGATAAACATTCCTTTATTACCCAAAATGACGTTTAATTTTTTAAATAAACACTCTCCAAAGAGACATGCAATTAAAAGAGAGAAGAACATTTGTTCATTCTAAATTTGCAAGCAAAATAAGGAAAATGAGGAATAGGGCTTCCTTCTGGAGAGAGTAGCAACTGGGGGACTTTGAGGCCCTGAAAAACTTCAGAGATGAGCCAGCAAAAGCTTAACGGATGGTGAAGTTGAGGTCCACTTATATTTCAAAAAAGATCAGTAGTGCAAGGTCTTCAAAATTCTTGTAATTTTATAAAGTGCTATGTAATTACCAAGGGGGGAAAGCCTGCAAAAGGATTTATATGTTTAGAGAAAGGAAAGGAGAGGCAAAGACTTGCATCTCTGTCCTTTGTCCCTCAAAGATCCAGGGATGAGAAAACCCAGGGGAGGGTAGAAATTAAGAAGGGACAGAGACAAATCATGCGGCCAAAAGAGAGATGAAAAAAAATGGGATGCCCTGTCCTAGACTCCAGAAATGATCATTTACCTTCAGAAAATACAGGTTTCACTAAATCACCAGCTGATTCTCCAACCCCCAGTTACTTTACACACTGCTTGAGAATTCTGGCTTGGGAGTCTGACTTAGTTTCTAGTCACCAGGAGCTGAATGGCTTATAGGGTCTGGACTCTGGATGATGGATCTTAGCCTCCTCTTAGCTTCTTTGAAGTCAAGTTAGAATCCTGGATCTCCTTTCAACTGTGTGCTCTCACACAAATCACTTCTCTGATTTCTCCATGTACAAAGTAGAATCATAATACATAACTCGCAGGGCAGTAGTGAGTATTACATTAAGTTGTATGAAATAAAGAACTCTGCCTGGTCCCTAAGAAAGTCATTCTTTTCGGAGGCAGGATGGGAGGGAGACTCAAGAGGGAGAGGATATATGTATACATGTAACTGATTCACACTGTATATAGCAGAAACTAACACAACATTGTAAAGCAATTATGCTCCAATAAGTAAATATTTTTTTAAAAAGTCACTCTTTAAATGATAGCTAATACTACCTATTCTGGATAGTTTTTACAAGTGATAACAAAAATGAACTCATCACTTTCTACAGCTTTTTAATTCAGTGAGTAATTTTTGAACCTTTTACACATAAAGCTACAATTAAGCATGATGTGAATTCCAACTGTGTGATCTTGAACAATCTACCTAACCTGTCTAAGCCTCTTACCTTATCTGTGTTGTTGCTGTTGTTTAGTCACTAAATTATGTCTGACTCTTTTGTGGCCCCATAGATTGTAGCACACCAGGCTTCAACAACAGCCTTGTCTGTAAGGAAGGTTAATAATAGAAAAATCTTATAGAATTGATATGACAATGGAGTTAGTTACTCTTTGTAATGCGCTTAGACCTATGCCTGGCATATAATTTAATGCAATATAGATGCTTGTTTAGATAAATAAAACCACTTCTTGCAATTATCCAGGATGCAGACTAGCCACGTCTCCTCTCATTTTTGCTTTATTTCCCTGATCTTCAGTGCTTGACCCTTAGAGTGATCATGGACAGGGAGAAGAAGGTAAATTCAAAGGAGTTCCTTCTGCCTTTCACATTGGAGCCAGCCAAATTTGAAATATCACAGACAGAAGCCAAAAAAATGCTCCTCAGGCCTTACTAGGTAGCAGATTTTGTGGTTTCATTGTAGTTTGAGGCTCAGTCTCTCACTGACAGACACATATTTTAAAGTGTTAACTTTCAGGAGATGC
The DNA here is from genome assembly GCF_023699985.2 of Odocoileus virginianus. Lineage (NCBI taxonomy): Eukaryota > Metazoa > Chordata > Mammalia > Artiodactyla > Cervidae > Odocoileus > Odocoileus virginianus. Next base: position 58,454,918 of record NC_069680.1, read on the forward strand.
TCCACCTTTCCAGTGACTGAAATATTTGCATTCGGCCTTCCCAGGTAGCGCAGTGGTAAAGAATCCACCATCTGCCAATGCAGGAGATGCAGAAGATTCAGATTCCATTGCTGGGTTGGGAAGATGCCCTGGAGAAGGAAATGGCAACAAAGTATTCTTGCCTGGGAAATTCCATGGACAGAGGAACTTGGCAGGCTACAGTCCATGTGGTCACAAAGAGTCGGATATGACTGATATGACAAACACAAAATATTTGCATTCACCACCCCAGGTCCTTCCCTTCCTCGCACTGAGGTATCTGAGAAGACAAATCAATAATCATGATACTTCTTTTCATGAATGCAGATGCAGAACCAAGAGAATCAGTTTCAGGGATGTGCTGGGACTGTTGTGTGTTAAGCTTGGGCAGGAAGCTATGTTTCTCATAATGCCTTTCCCTGTGTGATTCTGGGTTTGAGTTAGGCAAAAGTGAATTTGCATGAGCTTTGGGAAGCAGAAGTGAAGGCACCATCCTCTGAAGATCACTGCGGGTCAAAGGCTGTGAGAGATAGACACAAAGGTGCCGGTGGATTCCAGCACCTAGCTCTTGTCTTTGCTCTTCCTCATTGTGTATCCATCCAGTGCTCTCTCCTGACCACCAGCCCCGCTGACCAAGAGCAGCTCAGGCCTACAATCAGATGCTTCATGTGAACTCAGAGAGGCAGTGGCCGCAGAGAAGCTGACTTCTGCACCAGCGCTCCCACCCTGTCTCACTCCAGCAGCTAGAGGCACTTGGCTTCCAGACTCCCTTGCAATCTCTGACTCATTCAGCCCAGCCAGGCTGCTTAACGACTGTTCTCTCATCCTCCAACAACCATTTTTGGACTTTTACATCCCTAGCTCCTTCCCCAGTTGTGTAAGGCTTCATCCTTATAATAAATTTCTTCTTCCCTAATACAGCGGCTCTACTTTCCTAGCTGAATCTTGACTAATACAAGAAATCTTTCCTCTGACCACAGAGAGGCCATGGGACCTATCCCTCCTTCCTCTTGGAGACCCTCCACGCCAGTGCCCCACTGTGTGTCCACCAGAATTAGAGCTTTTGACTCTGGGACAGTAATTACTATTTTCATCTGTTCAGCCCTGTGCCACGCAACATTAAGAATAAGATAGTGTTTAGCCTAAAGGAATTTATCATCTACTTGTGGAGATCCAATGCATATCAAGAAACTATCCTGGGGGACTTCTCTGTTAAGTGGTTAAGAATTCAACTTGCAGGGCAGGGGACACAAGTTCCGTCCCTGGTCGGGGAATTAAGATCCCATATGCTGAGGAGCAACTAAGCCTGCTAGCTGCTACTGTTAAGCCTGCAGCCCTAGAGCCTGCAAGCCAAAGCTAGAGAGAAGCCTGCTCACCACAAGCAAGAAACTGTGCAGCACGACTAAGACCTGCTGCAGCCAAATAAATAAACAAAGAGTAAAAAGAAATGAAAAGAGGGGCTTCCCTGGTGGTTCAGTGGTTAAGACTCTGTGCTTCCACTGCAGGGGGCACAGGTTCGATCCCTGGTCTGGGAACTAAGATCCCACATGCCATGTGGTGCGACGTAAATAAATAAAAATACTTAAAAAAAAAAAAGAAAGAAATGAGATGAAACTACATTGAGCAGTAAACCAGGGTCCTGCTCCCCAAGAAGGGCACAGGATAGTCCATTAGAGGAATAGATTAGAAATTTTGTTGATCCTCATTTTATCTCATTCTTTTCATTTCTACCTCCAGGTATGTTTTATAGAGTACAAAATATAAATACATATATTTATACGTGAGTATGTACCAATTTTTTAATTAATTATTTTTGGCTGTGCTGGGCCTTCACTGCTGCTCAGGCTTTTCTCTAGTTGTGGCAGGCAGGGGTCACTCTCCCGTTGCCGAGCACAGGCTTCTCCCGTCGCAGAGCATGGGCTCTAGAGCACAGGCTCAGTAGTTGCGAGGCACAGGCTTAGTTGCTCAGAGACATGCAGGATCTTTCCAGATCAGGGGTCAAACCCTTCTCTCCTGCATTGTCAGGCAGACTCTTTACCCCTGAGTCACCAGGGAAGCCCGTGTGTGTGCACGCTCAGCCACTCAGTCGTGTCTGACTCTGCAACCCCGTGGACTGCAGCCCACCGCCTCCTCTGTCCATGGAATTTTCCAGGCAAGAATACTGGAGTGGATTGCCATTTCCAGGGGCTCTTCCTTACCCAGAAATCGAACCTTTGTCTCCTGCATTGGCAGACGGATTCTTTACTACTGAGTCACCTGGGAAGCCCAGGAAAGAACATACCAATGGTTTATTTTTACTAATAGGAACATGTGAGCAGGAAAATTGGGCTCATCCTTTTAGGCATGGGGTGGTACACAATTAGTACCATTAGGAGCTCAGAGCAGGGAGATGCCACTGTGCTCTGGAAATAAGGATTTCAGCTGGTGGCCACACCTCTCTGACATCACTTCTTGCTGCTGCCCCTCAAAAGGCGCTCCTCCTCCACTGCCCACTCACCCACACCTTGGGGCTTCTTCACTGCTTGCTCCCCCATTCACAAATGCCACTGCCCCAGATCTTCCCTGGCTGGCTCCACTGTACCATCCAGCTCCTGTTCTATCCATGCTGTATGTCCTTAGTTGTTTGTTTGGGAATTCCTGGAATTCAGGGGCTGCCTCTCTTCTGTTCCTGTTTGTATCTCAGTATCTAATAAATTGTGTCTAGCATATTACAGATGCTCAATAAATACTGGTAGAAGGAAACAAGAAGAAGAAGGGAGGAGAAAAAGGTGTTTGGAAGGACCCCACACACAAAGGGAGAGTAGAAACTTTCCCCCAGCATCACAGCTCTTTTTCCTCCTGCTAATAGGACTCTTTCGGGGGAAATTGTGCCATCCAAAGGCAGGGACCACAGGCCTGCTGCTTTTGTTTCTGCTCTGAAATTGTGGTATCTGCTCTTTCACAGTGAGCAGGTGTCTGACTCCCCCAAAGGGTGGCTCTTATTGCAACCCAGGTTTCAAGCAGTACCTGAGTCAGCACAGTGGTAAACCTCAGAGGCCTTTCCAGCCCAGACCAGCCGCTGATGCTGGCTCCCTGCCCCAGGGGGAAGCGGATTTCTGTTGATTCCAGTTGGTGTCGCTTTTTTGTTTCCTTGTGCAACTTCAGCACCTTGACTGCGCAAGTTATTCTAAATGTCCAGACCCCTGGGTCCTTAAACTCTGACGGTATGTTCCTGTCTCTCCTCACCATCATGTTTGAGTCTTGCTTCCCTGCCTGCTTCTGACATCCCAAGTGGGGAGCAAAATGATATCATACCTAGCTGATGTGACATCTGTACCCTAGATCCCTAGGCTTTAAGTGGAGTCCAACATTGGTAGCCATAATGATACATACTTTTTTCTATTCATTTGGCAACCATATACCAACTTATTCCATTGTTTCAAACTAATTTTCATTCATTTATTCAACATGTATTTATTGTACTTACTATGTGCAAAGTACTGTTGTAGGCCCTAGAAAGAATTGGCCACACTAAAAAAAAAACCAAACACCTCTATACTCATGAATATTTAAAACGGTTTTGTTGCTATCTTTTTATAAAAAGAAAAAAAAGAAAGAAGTGGGGACATAATTCACAACAGTAGCAGTGTGTGTCTTCAGATGCTGGTGGATAGCATCACTGCTCTGGAGTCAAAGAGGTGACCCAGTTCAATCAAACCACCATGTCTGCTGCTGAGTTCCCATAAGATAATTCCATCCCTTTCTGGTTTTATCCAACACCTACCTAGAGACAGACCTAGCTGGTTCCACATGGTCTGATCCCAGGCCCTTTATCTACTGTGTGGGGAGGAGAGGAAGAGTAGGAGACTTAGATAAATGCAAGGCATTGGAAGCCTCAACTAGGAAGCTCTATGAGAGAAGGCTGTAAGAGCTAACTTATGACTTGGAAACATGAAAACTCCAAAAAGTTGGTGAAGCTTTTGGTGAATTATTTGAAGTCTAATAAGCTAAAGTAAGACCACTGATGATCTGAGTGGCTCCTGCAGAAGTGAGGATGGGTTGTGCCAAGGGCAGCTCTTTGGGAGGAGGCTGGTCATGTCCTCGGAGGAAGGATGTACTCCACAGCCAGAAAAGAAGAGAAATTGAACTGGTCCTAACAGGGTCTCATATCTTTAGCTGTGTTATAAAATTACCCACCCCTTGGTGACATCCTATGGAAACCTCCCTATTTGAGGCTGCTAGAAGAGGGAATCTGATTTCTTACTCAGGGATTTTGGCCAGTTTCAAAGTTGTCACTGATAAATGGACCCAAACTGACATTTGGATCCTCAGAGGAAGCCCTTTTCAGAAGATGAGAACAGAGCCTTTCTAGTCTGAGTGTGTGTGTGTGCACGCGCGCGCTCCGTTGTGTCCAGCTCTTTGCCGCCCCATGGACTGTAGCTCACTGAGCTCCTCTGTCCATGGGATTTTCCACACAAGCATACTGGAGTGGGTTGCCATTTTCTACTCCAAGGGATCTTCCTGATACAGGGATTGAATGCATGTCTCTTGTGTCTCCTGCATTGGCAGGCCTATTCTTTACCAACTGTGCCACTTGGAAAGCCCCTCCTAGTCTGAATTAGTGTCCAAATGTGGGATCAGAAGCATGCAACCCATGGAAGAAGCCATTTCTAGTAATAACTGCAAGAAACCTATGGCTTGCTTCACTGGATGATTCACACAGCTGAGGTTATTTCAATTAATCACTGAAGGTAATGTTACAGTTCATTTTTTTTTTATGTACTTAGCTGTACAAGTTTATGCAGCTTAGATGAGCCAGGGACATTTTTTCAGAGACATTTTAGCACTTGAAAAATTCACACTCCAGTATCACCTATTCTTGAGGAAGTGCACTTAGTCATTTTGTGTAGGCACAAATTTAAATCCCAAGTTACTAGACGTAGATGTAAATCACTTAGCTAAGGAATAGATCCAGCTGGCTGACCACCTGGCATGCACATCTCCATGCAACCTTATAGCTCTTGTGGCTGAAAATGCCTTTCATGGGAGATATTTTATGTTACGATGATATTCTCAAGGTTGAAGAACCCAAAGATTGTGGATTAAATCACTTGCAAACATCACAGTTTTACTGTACAAAACTCATCCCTCTCTGCTTTTTTTTTTTTTTCAAGTTTTCAATAGGAAACACCACTTAAGTTTCTTGTGACAGCAAAAAAAGAACTGGAACCAGTCTTTAAGCAAAAAGGACGTATGAGCTGATATGAGAAGCAGCTCACTAAATCAAAGGAAGGGGGACTTCCCTGGCCATCCAGTGGTTAAGATTCTGATATAAAATTATCACTGCCTTCATTGTATTCAATAATAACTGATATTGCTAATATAGTTTAGTCGGAAATCAACCACTCATGCAGAGTTCTTTATACCATTACCTCACTTAATCTGTATTGCAAATATCACTGCAAAATGGTTGTTACTAGACTTAACTTTAATAATGAATAGCAACGTACTCAGTGAACATATGTGGCATTCCCAGAGTCTCATCAAAAATGACCCCAGTACTCTATCTTAGCAACCTTGATAATATACAGAGGGTGTGTCTACAGTTTACTCACATGGGGTTAGTTTGAAAGACTGAATTCCAACCTACGTGACTTCTAGCATCCTGCATCCTGATACTTCAAGTACCTGACTCCTCATACTGCTGGAAGGAAAAATACTGTAAGCTAAACAATTCATTTTTTTCTAGAACATGAAGAAATAAAGTCACCTATCACACACAGACACAAAAAGAAGGTTCTGAGTTTCCACTGCCCGCTCAGGTTTGATCCCTGGTCAGGGACCACATGCCCACGAGGCACAGCCAAAGCAAAACGAAAACCCTGCTTAAATCAAAGAAATCTTAGACAACCCTTTCTCTGGCAGGATGCAAATGAAAGTGACCTGGGACCTGAGCAGCTGTTGCTCTTGGCCCTGGAGCATTATCATGAGATGACTCTGCTCCAACTCTCTTGTCTATTACAGTCAAGTTTTCGAGTACCCAGGAGAGAGAACTGAACTGACCAACTTGTCGGGCATGTCTAGCTATGGTTAGGAAACAGTGACATGATCCCCTGGAGGCTGGTTGTGAGGCAGAAGCCACTGCAGTTTGTGTTAGATAAAGAGCAACCTTTTCATCCTGCCCCCAATAATGCAGATCCAGAGGAAACTGTAGATAAAGGAAAAAAGGAATCAGGCATCTCATGGAAATTTTGATTCTGGCCATTACACAGTTCTCTGCCAACCACTGCTCTCTATTCACGAGGGAGGACTGGCCCTTCCTGCCCTGTTCTCCTCACCCAGCCTCACGCAGAAGCAGGGCTTCTCGCCTCTGTGCCCTTTTGTCTGTTGTAATAAAACTGGCTCTGATGTGGGAGAGCAGAGCTTAGGGTTCATATGGCCAGGCAGGCTCTTACACCATCAGAGTGACCAGCCCTGAAGAAAGTAACTGCATCCTCAGTTACACAAATGTCTTTCTCCCACATGAGTCAGCATCTGATCTTGATTATCCAAATCTCTCCTGAGGACGATCCACATGAGAAACACAACAGAAGTCGTCGTCACGGCTGTTGCTGGGTTCCCTAGAGTACTGGTTCTCCAGGAGTGAGGATTGGCATAAAATGTTTCTAAAGCAACAACCCATACATTGCAGGGTGAACGAAAACATAACATTGTGCTCAGATCTTTATCTCTTTTTTTAAGAAAATAAGGACGAATGAGTCAGAACAAGAGAGCAATGAGCAAGTTAAAGAATTCACATATGACTTTAAGACTGTGGAGTTCAATGGTAAAATGTGAAAATTCAAGATTTTAAAACCAGCACTGCTCACTCGAGTCTTCTGTTCCTGACAATTTTAACATGTCTGTCTTGTTTATGGGCTTCCCAGGTGGCACTAATGGTAATGAATCTGTCTGCAACACCGGAGACTCAGGTTTGATCCCTGGGTTGGGAAGATCTCCTCGCACATGCATGCTGTTCATTCATATCTGGCCAGAATTATCATTATTATCCTTATTGTCATTTTTAATACCCAAGATGGAGTAAAATTACATCCATGTGCTAGACACTATACTAAATAGTTTCAACATACTGTTTCTTTAATAATTATTTGTTTTTGGCTGTGCTAGGTCTTCACTGAGCACATGGGCTTTACTAGCTGTGGCACATGGGCTGAATTGCCCCACAGCATGTGGAATGTTCCCAGACCGGGGATCAAACCCATGTCCCCTGCACTGGTAGGCAGATTCTTAACTGCTGGACCACCAGGGAAGTCCTCAACATATTACCTTATTCCATTCTCTCAGCAGCCCAGTAAGGTGGGTACAATTATTATCCCCATTTTACAGATGAAAAATAAAAACTAAAAAAAGAAACTTGCCCCAATGTCTCTCTGCTGATGAGTGATGGAACCTGTATTTGTCTGACTGCAGAACATAATCTCTCTTTTTTTTTTTTTTTTTGATCATGCCATGTGGCAAGGGAGATTTTAGTTCCCCAAATAGGGATCAAACCCATGCCCCCTGCATTGGGAGCATGGAATCTTAACCACTGAGTTCAGTTCAATTCAGTCGCTCAGTTGTGTCTGACTCTTTGTGACCCCACGGACTGCAGCACGCCAGGCTTCCCTGTCCATCACCAACTCCCGGAGTCTACTCAAACTCACGTCCATTGAGTCGGTGACGCCATCAAAGCATCTCATCCTCTGTTGTCCCCTTCTCCTCCTGCCTTCAAGTTTTCCCAGCATCAGGGTCTTTTCAAACGAGTCAGCTCTTCGCATCACGTGGCCAAAGTACTGGAGTTTCAAATTCAACGTCAGTCCTTCCAATGAACATTCAGGACTGATTTCCTTAAAGATGGACTGGTTGGATCTCCTTGCAGTCCAAGGGACTCTCTGAAGAGAACCACTGAACCACCAAGCAAATCCCAGAACATACCTATTAACCACTGTAAAATCTTATGTCAGTCCAAAGAAAACTGGTCTGTTTAACAGAGTCAGAACACTGATAAGTTTTCAACGCTGCCACAAGTGGAGGAAACCACAGGTCTCCCTCAGGCTCTGGTAAAACTTTGGGGGCTTACAGGTACTGCATTTTTGGCCAAACCTTTAGGGAGCTGTTGACTGAAACCACCCGCCTTGGCCCAGCCCACTTGCCTGAGTTGTGTCATGACAGGAGGTCCCAGTAAGGAACGTGGTGCTGCTTAGCAAACAAACGAGGAGAATTTAGGAGGGATGAAAAGACAGAGGAGACGACCAATCTCCCAGAGTCTTTCTCATTGGAATGCATCTTGGCTGAGAGATGCACGGGCAGCAAGGGAGGACCCTGAGTCAGACTATGGGCCAAGAAAGATGATCGGCCAAAGACAACCTGGAAACTCATCAAATTCCCATAAAACCTGAGACTCTGAGCCACATAGTGAAGTAGTTCTCCTATATTCCCTTAACCTGCTGCTCTCTGCCCAGTGCCCTTTCCAATAAAGTCTCTTGCTTTGTCAGCACATGTATCTCTTCTGACAATTCATTTCAGAGTGTTAGACAAGAGCCCACTCTTGAGTCCTGAAAAGAGTCACCCTTCCTGTCACGGGAACCTCCAGGCCTTGGAATAAATAGTGGCCTGCCAGCCAGGCTCCAAACTAGCCTCTAGTAAACAGACTTTAATTTAGCTCATCGATGGGCAGTGGAGACATCAGACTCCATCGGAACAACCCTGGGAGGATGCTGAGCTCTGCCCTACCCATTAGGAGCTGTAAGTTTGTGCAAACAACCATAAAATTAAACCCACCCAGGGAGGGACATTGATTTCCAATTGGCACAGTTTGCCAGATGCTGTTTGGTCTAAGAATTGCTTGAACTCTACTAGTGACGCCACCTGCCCTTGGCTTTACAGGGTGTGTTCCCAGCAGGGAAGGCCCCTCCACTCCTACTTGCTGCTGGAACTTGGGCTGAAGGCATGGTGGGCTCCCCATATGTTGCAGGGGAGAGGCCAGCCACGCCCTGGGATGGATTCACCCTCTTATCCAACTCTGGGGCTAAAGCTGCCCCCAAGAGATTACAGACGCTCCCACCCCCAACTAATTAAATAGGTGGCCTCCTGCTGCTAAAAGAGAATGAGGGCGGAAAAACAGCCGGACCCAGAAACCACTGATGCGTGCCTAAGCACTCTCTAATGGGTCAGGGTGGTTCTATGCCTGAGACCTGGCGTTCTGTAGTCTCCGCTGACTTTGTAGTTTTCAAATTTTATAGCTCATAAGGTGTATCATAGAAACTTCGTATACTATTTAAAATAAAATTGCCTATTAATAAGCACATCTTACAATCATTATTATTATACACCAACCCTTGTGTTAAAACATTGGAATAAAAGTAACTATTCAAACATAGTATTTTTTCTCATGGGACAACCTGAAGATGATTCTACCACCTTACACACACACACACAAAGAGGAGGCTTCTGGATTTAAAGCTAAGTGTCTGTCTAAATTACCTATATCTAAATGTTTATGCAATTATCAGTTTAGATGAAAACTAAAATCATGGTTTGGATTAAGTTAAGAAACCATTTAGAGTTTTTCAGGAGTTCGGTCCTCAAGCAAGTTATTATTAGTTGTTCTGTTTTCCATTCTGTTTTAGCCAAAACTCGTTTAGAAGGAAAGAGGACCTGAGATGCAAAGAGGAAGACAGTTGTAATCATAGGAAATTGGACTAAATTAAAATGATACTAAGTCACAGCACAACTTGGCCTCTTTGCCACCAACTTTTGACATTCTAATTAGGGTAAATGGTTATGCAAATCTAGTCAGTTACTCATTTCTCCTCCAGCCTGAGTGCCTTGTGATTGTTTAAGTGAGGACTGTTGATGGCATAATTAAAGCTCTCCTAAAAATTAATTGGGAATTGGCGAACAGCCTCCAAAGATGCCCTAATTTGTGGCAGCCCAGCACAGCTGTCCTTTTGTCCAGCCCACCACCAGGACGCCTCGAATTTCCCCATCGTGTATAATAGAATGTGACACTCGAGACGTTCTCAAGCCTCAGTCCGCAGGACAGAGTGGAAGACAGACTAGCAGGAGTCTGCCACATCCAGGGTTGTCTCCTAGGCCTGTTCAGCTGAGGAAACACGGTTTCAGGTGACCCCAAATACAGAGCACAGAACTCCTGGGTTTGGGGAACATCTATGAAACAGAATTGGTCGTGATAAATGTTGAAGCTACATAGTGGGTGCAAAGGGTGGGGAGCAGCAGGGAAGAAGGCCAAAAACTACTGTCTTTGCTTTTGTGCATGCTTGAAATTGTCTATAATTTAAAAAAAAAAAATAATGTGTACGTTAGTGTTAAAGAAGCAGGCCATTAGACTCAGGTGGTTTTCATGTCTTAGCTACATAAGCAAAACAAAACCTAAGTCCATGGATGCCTCCAGGGTAGGAAATCAAAACCTAAGGACAACCAATCCCAAACAGCCAACTAGACTTTCCCATACGATGTCTGAGCTGTAGCCAATTAAATAATTTCTTTGCTCTGCTTCAGTCTTCTTGATAATAAAGGCTTGCCCCTAGTCCCTGTCAGGGAAATGCTCCTAACCACTTCTGATTTGGCACTGTCAGATTGGAAGAGATTTTTGCTCAAATGGGGCTTCCCTGGTGGTTCAGATAGTAAAGAATCTTCCTGCAATGCAGGAGACCCTGGTTTGAGCCCTGGGTCAAGAAAATTCCTTGGGGAAGTGAATGGTTACCCACTCTAGTATTCTTGCCTGGGGAATGCCGTGGACAGAGGAGCCTGACAGGAGTCCATGGAGTCAGAAAGAGTCAGACACAACTGAGTAACTGATACTTTCACTTTCTTTCACTTTGCTCAAACAAACTCTTAAATTTTACGCCCCAGTGTATCTTTTAATGCTACCAAGAAATAACATCTAACATGAGGAGGAAGTTCTTAGTAGCAAAAGTCAATTTATGGTTATTCTCTGAAAGGAGAACAGTCATAGAGTACCTAATCCTTTAACATGAGTCTTAACATTACTTCTTCTCACATTAAACACATTCCCACAGCCCACCTTTACCCTCCCCAGTTAGGCATTCATGGGCTTAGGTTTTGGTTTGCTTATGTAGCTAAGTTATGGAAGGATGAACAAAGACTGAGGAGAGACCAGGAGAGAAATCGATCCAACTGAGAGACAGAAGAGGGGAAACTGGCTGAGAGGGTGAGAAGAGTGAGACCTCCAGATGTCCATCCAGATAATAACTGAGAGTTGATTATGAATTAATTCTACATCATCGTTGGGCTGCACCCTTCGGGCTTGCAAGCCCTCTAACTGGCCCAGTTTCAAGAAAGCCTGGAGTCAGCAGCAGAGGCATCAATGGTTTGGTGAATGGGGGGATCTTCATGTCTGAAGCAAGGTCCTGGAGTGAAACCCCACTCTGCAACTGGTGGTGGACAAGATGGCAGCAGTCTTGGCTCCTGGGGGGAGGGCCAGGGAATTGAGGTCACGTTGGTTCATTGGTTACTGGGGAAACTAGCAGAAGGGCACACCCCTCTTGAGAAGCTAGCAGGTGGAAATGTTCTGATCTAAAGGTTAGAACAATCACTAGCTGGGATCTGGGTCAAGTATGTAGGAAGGTCAATCATTGCAGCAGGTGCAGGTGTAGCAGGCATGGGTCGAGCAGGAGATGTACAGAGAGCAAGAGATGAGCCATCATAAGTGATCTGGGTGACCTGACTATACAGTCATAAAAGAAAAAAAATACAATCCCATTTGACTTTAAAATAACTCATGAAAATACACTTATATATAAAAAATAAAAAGTGCTTGATAGTCAAGGGACAAATTCTCTCATGTTTGACAGACTCCCCAGGTCAGCAATGGGATGAACCATAGGTTAAGAATTCACCCACCAATGCAGGGGACACGGGTTCGATGCTTGGTCTAGGAAGATTCCACATGCCACCACAGGGCAACTAAGCTTGTGCACCACAACTACTGAAGCCCAAGTACCCTAGAGCCCATGCTCTGCACCAAGAGAAGCCACTGCAATGAGAAGCCCATGCACTGCAACTAGAGAGTGGCCCCCACTTACCGCAATTAAAGAAAGCCTGCACACAGTAATGAAGACCCAGTGCAACCATAAATAAATAATAAATATTTTAAAAAAATTCGATGGGAGCAGCAGTTTGTAGTTTCAGTTCTATGGGTAGAGGTTTCTTAAAGATGGGAGCCCCTTTGATACCGGAATCACAATGCAAGATATTAATAGCTGCAGACCTAGGAAATCACCAGTCTTCCCCAGTGCAAAATGAAGCTTTTTTCTCTCTTTTAGGAATATCCATGTCTAGAGTGACAATAATTAATGAGCAATTAAAAAGCCTCCCCAGCCAGGCTGTGTCCAGGATTTTCTAGTTTTGTTAGGAAAACTACAGAGAACCAGTGTGGACTAATTAATTGGTCTTCAGGTAGTAACTACAGCAAAGGTGTCTTGGGTACCCTGGGAAACCAGAGTCTACTCTTTCTTGAGAATCAATCAGCTCAAGATTGATGAAGGGCTGCTAAGGTCAGGCTTAGAAACACAAAACCATCTGCCAACTCTCTAGAGCTAGTACCTGCAGTGGAGCAATTTTAGAAGAACAGGTGTTCACTTTTAACTTACCTCTTCTTTTCTTTTTTGCTGAAATAGTGATTTTAGCTAGGAAGAGCCTCCAGTTGGTTGATGAAATTCACAAACTGTCTATTGTAACTTAAAATAACCTGGCTCAAAGGTATTGTGATCACCTCGACTGGCTCTTGCACAAAGTCATAAACCACTCATCCCTGACAATAGCCACTCTGGCCTTTCCAGAAGCTTTGGGCAGCATCAGGAAACAGTCACTACAAGGCTTTGACCCAAAAAGGCTGCCACAGACTGAAAGTGTGTCCCCAAAATTCATATGTTGAAACTGAGTCCCCAGTGTGATGGTACTTGGAGGTGGGACCTTTAGTCAGTGTTTGGGTCATGAGGGTGGAGCCCTCACTAATCAGATTAGGGTCCTTATAAGAGACCCCCAGAGAGATCCCTTGCCCCTTCCACCATGTGAGGACACAAGAAGAAGAATGCCATCTATGAACCATGATGCGGGCTTTCAGCAGACATCAAATCTGCCAGCACCTTGATCATGGATTCCCACCTTCCAGAACTATAAGAAATAAATGTTTGTTGTTTATAAGCCACCTAGTCTATGGTATTCTTGTTATAGCAGCTCAGACAGCTGAAGATAAAGAACTAAGCCAAAGAACACTGTTTCACTCTAAGCGTGCAGCAGATCCAGTCTGGTGCATCTCCTTTTCAGAGCAGGCTTGAGAGCCCACAAAGTCCTTAAAAGCTGATGCTCAAATGTTTCTAGTTCCTTGAAAATATCATCTGGTTCAGTAAGCTAAGAACATTTTCAAAAGTCTTTGATGATGATCTATAAATACAACACATCCATATGTTTGTTGGTGATGGCTCAATGACTGTAGTTGTTCCTCTATTTATGAAGGTATTTCTTATTCCTGCTAACCCTTTTTGTTCCCAGTTTCCCAAGTATGTGGGAAATTCCTCAAAACACTCTTGTGATAGATCATATTTTTCTAAAGACAGCTATAGTCAAATATATCCCTTCTCACATGCTCTTATTTCAATGTGGCATGAATAATCCTCCATCAAGAGATAGGATTTATGTTCCTGCCCTGTGAGCCTGGGACAGACATTTGTAAATGCCTCAACCAACAGAACATGGCAAAAGTAAAACCATGTGACTTCTTGGTAGAGTCACAATAGGTGACACAGCTTCCCCTGGGCTCTCTCTGGGCCTTGGGAGCAAGCCTATACAGAGCAAGTCCAGCTACCCTAAACTTGCCATGCTGGAAACATCATGTGGAGAGACTATATATAGATTAAGGTGTTCAAGACTTCCCTGGTGGTCCAGTGGTTAAGACTCTGCGCTTCCAATGCAGGGGGTGCAGGTTCAATCTGCTGTTGGGGAACTAAGATCCCACGTGTCGTGTGGCCAATAAAATAAAAAATAAATTTTAAAAAAGTAGTTAATTTTGAGGGACTTCCTTGGCAGTCCAGTGATTAGAATTCCATGCTTACACTGCAAGGGGCCCAGGTTCAATCTCTGGTCATGGAATTGAGATCCCTCCAAAAGCTGCATGGCCAAAAAAAGAGAAAAGTATCCAAGGAAGCCTAACTGTTCCAGTTCTCAGTTGTCTAGTGTTCCCAACTCAGGCTCCGATGTAGGTGAACAAGCCTTTGCTGATCTCAGCCCTGCCTTTCAACCACTCTGACAGCACGTGGAATAGAAACAAACCTTCTCCATGATGTCCTGTGCAAATTACTGACAGACAGAATCTCTAAGCATAACCAGTGACTGTTCCATACCTCTAAATGTGGGGGTAACTTATTCTACAGGATAGTGACCAGAGGAACCCTCTAGGATATTCCTTGAAGTATAGTGAGGGCACTTGGTTTGTAATCACATCCTGGTGTTAAATCCAGATCTAATCATTATACTAGCTAAGTAAACTTAAGCAAGTCAGTTTCATTTCTGAGCATTTATTTTCTCACCTACAAAATATGGAAAATAATGAATGCCTTAATATATATCAAAACATCAGGGAAAATATTTCCATACCTGTGACAGACAAAAGGTCATAATGAAGAAAGTGTTTTTGCAAACTGGTATAGGCCTCCGGCCACCGCCTCTACAGTACTGCTTCCCTTGTTCAGGATCCAAATTCCGAGGAGATCGTTTCTGACTTGACTGAGCCCCAGTAGCATGCCTGCCCTCTGTGTGCAGGGAGAGGTTGCACCTGACCTCTTTGGCTTCCTTGAATGAAGTTGGCCACCACCTCCTTGGCTACTCACAATGAGAAGTTTCCAACTATGGTGCTAAGACAACCTTGGAGGTTGGTGTTTGGATGCTGCATAGTGGTAGCAGTGTGTGCTCAGTCATGCCTGCCTTTACAACCCCATGCAATGTAGCCTGCCAGGCTCCTCTGTCCATGAAATTCTCCAGGCAAGAATACTGGAGTGGGGTTGCCATTTCCTACTCCAGTGGATCTTCCTGACCTAGCGACTGAACCCCCATCTCCTGCATCTTCCTCCACTGGCAGGCAGGTCCCTTACCAACTGCGCCACCTGGGAAGGCCTGGATGCTGCATAACTCCAAACAATTAATCATAACAAGAAAAAGTCAGGAGATGGCTTTCATCCATCTAGAGCTAAAAACTGAAAATGCTTTTCCCATTATTCAGCTACCCTTCAGTTTACCTTGTGGCTCAGCTGGTAAAGAATCCACCTGCAATGCGGGAGACCTGGGTTTGATCCCTGGGTTGGGAAGATCCCCTGGAGAAGGGAAAAGCTACCCACTCCAGTATTCTGGCCTAGAGAATTCCATGGACTATATAGTCCATGGGGTCGAAAAGAATTGAACAGGACTGAGTGACTTTCACTTTCACACTTTCAGTTTGCCACATGCCCCTTCAACTGGACAGTCTCATTCCTTCCTCTGCTCCAATAGTACAAGGCTGTGAATCCTCTTATTGTGATTCAATTCACAAGTGCTCTTGGTCTCCAAGAGTTCACAGTCTCGAACTCACCTGATGCTCTCCAATACAAAGGGCTGGTTTGTGGTTTTGACTTTCTCTGCTGTGAGTCACATCCCATCAATCAAAGGTTTCTGTTCAGCAAAGACCATCTTGCATATGTATAAAAGAGAATATAGGGGCTTCCCTGGTGGCCCAGTGGTTAAGAATACGCCCTGCAATGCAGGGGACATCAGTTTGATCTCTGATCCGGGAAGATTTCACATACTGCAGAGCAACTAAGCCTGAGCACTTCAACTACTGAGCCCTTGTGTCTAGAGCCTGTGCTCCACAAGAGAAGCCACCACAATGAGAACCCCAGACACTCAACGAACTGTAGTCCCCACTCACCGTAACTACAGAAAGCCAACAAAGATCCACCACAGTCAAAAAATAAAACAAATAAATAAAGAGGATATAGGCTTGAACAAACTTTCCCTTTATTAGAATCTTACTAGAGTGCTATATGAGGAGGGCATGACACCCCATTCCAGTATTCTTGCTTGGAGAATCCCATGGACAGAGGAGTCTGTCCTACAGTCCATAGGATCAGACAAAACTGAAGTGACTTAGCACACATGCATGCAGAGTGCTATATATTTTTTGATTTAAGGATCAATTCCTGCTGAGAAAAATTACAATATTAATTTGCAGTGAATGATTAACATTGCCAAGCCAACTCCCTAATATTGCATAAAATAAAATTTGTTTTGGCTCCCCTAAAAGTCAGGGTTTCTTATTATTGCAGGTCTCAGCAGCTCAACTTGTTCTGCACATGGTTGCATGTTTAATTAGTGATCCTTCTGTAAGTGTCTGCAATTAGCACCATGATGATTAATAAAATAACTCCTTTAAAGCTCCATTTAGCTAGCAGAACTGCATAATCAGGTATAATTAATTCATCATTAATAAATCATAGCTGATTAACTAATCTCTATATTACCAACACATTACTGAACAGCTCCCACCTGAGCACAGCTAATTTTTCTAGCTGAACAGAACTGGAAGCTATGAGGGAAAAAAAAAATAGCTCCTCCAAAACTACATTAAGCAGCAAGTATATTGGTGTGGTCAGGAAGATTTTGAGATAATGCACATTTAGAAGTTATTGGGAATTTTCTGGCAGCCCAGTGGTTAGGATTCTGTACTTTTCACTGCCAAAGGCATGGGTTAAATCTCTGGTTGGGAAGCTAAGATCCTAGTAAGCCACTTGGTGCAGCCAAAAAAAAAAAAAAAAAAAAACACCAATAGAGAACAAAAGTAATTGAGCTACATAAGCAATTGTCACTTGAGACGGAAGAAGACAGTGGCTGAATACTAGGATATTTCAGAACACATGGGAGTGACAGTGACAGCAAGGGGAATTCCCACCCCAATAAGAACTTGGAAAGAGGCAGGACATTACCTTACTTTTTGTGTTTTATTACCACTCTATCACTCATTACCATGAATACTAGAGGTTCTCAGACTTAAATGTACACCCAGATTGCCTGGAGGGCTTGTTAAAAACTAGATTTCTGTTCTCCATCTCCAGAGCTTCTGATTCAGTGGGTCTGGGATAGGGCCTGAGAATTTGCTTTTCTAATAAGCTCCCAGGTAGTGCAAATGCTACTTGTCCGGGAAGTACACACCTGAAGAACTATAGTTCTCTCTTTCTCATACACTGGGGATGACTCACAATTGCTGTGATTCCTGTCTTTTCTATAGAAAACAACAGCAACAACAATAAAGATTAGTTTTCAAAAAAGGAAAAGAATCATTTTCAATATTATTTATCTGTCTGTGTGTTTCTCTGTCCTTGTGTCTCATATCTTCGACTAGATTGTTAGAATAACTACTTTCCTTTATATCTCTGTTCCTATAGAATGTAACTACTTTCAAGATGTAGGAACTCTAGACAAAATCTAGAGGCCGTGTACATTCATTAATCTCTGAAGCTTTGCTCATGCCCATCTTTCAAAGCCCTGTCTTTTAACACTCCCCTGACTACGCCGTAACACTCAGGGTCTGCATATGGCAGACCCTAACCACAGACCAATACAACTGCTCATTATATTTTCATGAAAGGATGAGCCTGGTCTCCCCAGTTAAGAGTCCCTTGAGAGTTCTACAAGCTCCCCCTCTAATCTCCTTTGCATCCTGCCCCCCAGCTCTCTACCCTGCCAGCTTCTAGTCCAGTGTCTTACACACTGGAGACAGCAAATTGCTTTTTACCAACCACATCAGATTGCTAAGCAGCAGATCTGACCCATAGGTGAGAATTCAGATCCCAGCTGGGCACCTAACTTGCAGAATACATGGGAATGACAGTAAGGGGGATTCCCACCCTGAAAAGAACTTGGAAAGAGGCAGGATATCATGTTACTTTCCATGTTTAATTTTATTACCACTCTATCACTCATTATCACTCATTTAAAAAATTTCTGGGCATTTTATTTATTTACCTACATGTCCTGATTTTTAGGTATTAAACGTGAGCATGTTCCAATAAAGGAAATAACTTTTTAGGTACATTAAAATTACTCCAACCTTACCATTCACACAAAAACTCTTTTTACTTTTCTATCTTCATGATCCATTCTTGTCCATATAAATTCCTATTCGCCACAGACATAGCATAACATTGCTAACATTTAATAGTCTACTATAATTTTCTTTCTTAGTATTATACTGTGAACTATTTTTCTACATTTCTACATAGCTATTGGGTCTTTTCGATGGCTGCAAGACAGTCTATCAGGTACTCACATCTGAGTTTAAATGATTTAATCTTACTCTTCATAAATGTGTTCCTCATTCTGTGATTGGTGGTCACAATTAAAGGTGACAACATTATTCTTTGATATTGGTTACTTCGAATATGTTCACAGGTAGAACCAAAACTCCTTTAGTTAATCCACCAGGAAGCATTATTAAATCCCCATTAATATGTCTTCATTGTTCTATTTCTCAGGTGAGGATCAAGTGGACTACAATGAATCTTATTCAAAGCAGTCGCTTACATTTTTTTATGCAGAAAATAGTAATTCAAGATTGCATCATTGCAGTGCAAGCAGTCTAGGCTGTCAGCGTGCCCTCTAAAACAAGAGCAGCGCCTCCCTTGATGTCAACTCGTCCATCAGAACGCAGGGAAATCGTCAGTTCTCCTCCCCGGTTGGAACACTGAAAGGCTAAAGAAAACATAAAACAAGTCACAAATCAAGATCATTTTCACCCCTTTAATTAATAAGACATAGTGAAAGACTGATTATTACAAGCTCTAGAATCTCCCAGGTCAGTTTAAAGAATACATTCTTTCAAGCAAATGAAAACAAAATAAAGGAACAAACCAAACACAAACACATAGACACAGAGAACAGAGAGTGGTTACCAGAAGGGGATGGGCAGGGGAGCATGGGCGGGATCAAAATGGGTAAAGATCAACTGCATGGTGAAGGACAGAAAATAGATTTTTGATAGTGAGCACACTGTCGGAAGTATAGAAGCAGAAATACAATGTACGTGAGAAACTTATTTAATGTAATAAATGTTCTCAATAAAACCTATTAACTAATTTTTTAAATGCATTTTAAATTAAATTAAATTAATTTTTAATGCATTTTAAAGAATGCATTCCTTCATCTGTTCATAAGACTGCCCTGCCCACCCCGCTCTCCTGAGGACGGAGGCCACAGACGCACACGGCCCTACGTCTTCCCTTTCTGAACCACTTCCTCCATTACTTCCGGTCCATCCCCAGACGCACCCTAACGGTAGCCTCCTCCCTGGCTCCGTCTAGGTCTAGGAGTAAGCAAGCACAAGTGAAAAGACAGAGCCTAGGACTAAAAGGCTAAAAAGATAAAGAGGGGGTGCTCTCGGGCGCTTCAGAGAAGGCCCTGTCTTTCGAGGTCTGAAAAGGACAAAAGGAGTTCCCTACTCTTTGTGGTTAGCAAGCAACCACACTTGTCAAGCAAACGTGAGGTAGAGCCTCAGGCTTTTTGAGTTTAGGGAAGTAATTAGGCTCACAGTGGAAAGAAAACAGCTACCCTGCTATTCCCAAATCAGGGTCACAGAGGCTTAACCATCCCACTAAGTAAGAACTTCTGTCCACTAAGGTCAAACTTTTACTTTGATTGTGTAGCCTGTTCCGCATGTGGTAGGAGCTGTGTAACCTCCACTGATTACCATCTATTTTCTCTGTCCTGAGCAATATATTAATCACTAGGAGAATTGGTTCCAAGGCAATTTGTTTTATTTAATCACATAATGGGACCCTGGTAATCATCCAATCTCAACTCAAACATTATAAAGAACTTTTCTGGGCCAAAATTACACAGCTAGTTAACTTTATTCAGCAAATACTTTCTTGGCACTTAACTATTAGAAGTGTGTCTGTGTTTTGGGAGAAACAGGTGGAAGATGTTTGGGGTGGAGGATGTTGAGCAGAAGATTCAGGGTGAAGGAATTCGAAACCTTTAGTTTTCATGCGGGTGATAGTTAACATTTCATTACATCTTCAAGTGGACAGTATATATGAGAAGGAATACTAGCTTAAAGTTTAGCAAATTTTTTTTAAATTTGAAAAAGAACTCTCCTACCGTGCAAGTGTTTCTTCCCCAGTTGCTCAGACCAATAGCTACTGAGAACAGCATGTGCAGACCCTTAAAAGAATTGAAAAGTCATGTTACAATCCTAAAGAAAATAGGAGCAACTCTGCTAAATTCATAAAGGATAAACTATCCAGTTTGACTGAACCTTAAACAACTTAGTCATTATGTTGGCCATGACCTCTGCAAAGTGTGGAATTATGAATGGAAATAGAAAGGAAGACAGAATTTATGGATAAGTTCCTTCAAAAGACGTATCTGCTTCATCTTACACTTTCTGAAGGCTGAATTAAACTGCAAGCTTTAATTCTTGTCTATCAATTCCCTGTCAGTCCATGGTAGGAGAATTACGGCTTTTGTGTAAATCTATCTACATCTATCAAGGAAAAATACATCCTTCCTCCTAAGACATACACGCAAGGAAGGGTGGGAACTCTGACAAAAGACCAAAATTTCCATGAAGCCAACGTTCCCAGTTTTTTGGTGCCAAAAGAGCTTTGTTTTAGTGGGATATTTTTTCACATGATTGTGCCCTAGGTTTAGGTCAGAGAATAAATACTAAAATGAAGAAACAAACTACAAAGTAATAACTGACAGGAAAGTATTTGGGAGAGGAAAGGATGGTCTAAAAAAGGTCTCTCCTTCAGAAAAACATACTAAATACTATGGGGCAGGGTGCCCAAGCATCCCAGTATGCCTGAGGCTGTCCTGGTTTTATCACTGAAGATCCCTACTCTGAGAAGTCCTTCAGTCTCAAGCAAACCGAGATTGTTGGCCATCACTGTCCAAAGCTTTCCCACTCCAGAAAAGCATTATTACAAGGGGGAAAACACCTTCCCTCTGTGATAACCAAAATCTCTGGGAAGCAGCCATGCATGTGTAAATCCACTCATAACTCCTTATCCATCAGCTTCCTCCAAAAACCATTCCCCACCTTTTGCTGGTCAGTCCACTTTTATCAAGGAGGATGAAAGGAGGAAGCATCACATTCTTGCCAACTTTTTATTTCAACTCTCTGCTTCTGGTTTGTGGAAGATCCTGAATTCCTATGTTCCTGAACCCATTTCACTCACTTAGTGAGCAGGTCTGGGAAAGGAGGAGGGGAGGAAGAAAAACACTATTCCTGTCCCTGATTCCCACCTGCAGTCCAGGACTTCGTCCTTCAAAACTCAAATCTTGGTCAATGATCACACAGTCTGGCCACTGAAAAGGACAAAGGACTTTGGGAATATAGTGGACATTGGCCACTGGATTTTGCAACAGGTAGCTCTAGAAGTGTTGGCTCAAGGAGCCAGTTTTATCGTTAGTTGTTAAAATACCTAACAGCTATTGGGCACTTACCATGTGCCAGGCACTGTGCTCATTATGTTTTGTGTTTAACATGCATTGTGTTTACATAACCTATGAGGTATTATCCATATTATATAGAGAGGGAACAAAAGCTGTAAAAAGTTAAGTCATTTACCCAAGGTCAACAGCTAGGAAGCTAGGATGCAAATTCAGCCTGTCTGATGCTAAAATTTAACCTTGCTATATACTGCCTCATTAACACTGTGTTTTTCACAAGAGACTTCAGTGAAGAGAAGGGGAGGGGAGACAGGAAAACAAAGGCAACTCAAAACCCAAACAACCTGAAAGTTCATTGTGGAGGGCACTTAAGTAGCTGTTCTCCTCCTTCTCCACTGTTTAGCTTTCCTCAGGATTCAAGACAAAAAGTACCTGTTACGGGGTCTTCAGCCACACCGTTCCATGGAGAAAAATATCTGGAGTAAAAGTCAAATGCTTGAGTCTGCCCACCAGGCTCTCCCTTGAGGGTGAGAATGAGTCCTTTCACCTTCCCTGCGGTTTCCACTTGCAGCAAATTCTCTGTGTTCACTGTCAGGCTCTCCAGAAATGACCTTGTTCATAAACAGGATGGATTAGGACAAACCCATTCCACAAACTACCCATTCCCCAGACTCCATAAAGCAGGCCAGGCTGCAGCTTGTCCAATGGCTCAGCAGGAAGGGAGGAAGAGTAAGTACAACCTTCCTGCCCAGGAACAGAACACTGGTTGTGAAGATCATAGTTCGACTGAACATGGCACAGCCAGATCAAGCCAGAGCTATGAATCTGGTGCCCTCTCCCACAGCGCTGACGAAGTCAAAAACCTCATTTACCTGTTGTAAGTATCACTGAGCCGGACCAGGAGCTTTTTGGTATCTGGGGAATAGCGAACATCCTGAACCAGCGTGTCACCTATGGCAGTCTATGGAGACAGACCAAAACTTCCTCAGAAGTGCGTCTTGGGTCAAGTCCTCGGAGAACGATCTCTCACAAACATCTGCTTTGTGCCAGGCACACCCAACGTCTCCAGTCCCAAGAGTTTCAGGTCAGTTTTAGGATTCAAGGTATTTCTCAAAGAAGACCAATTTCCTGGTGTTCAGAACCCCTTGGACCTTAGTAGGGGTTGAGTTTAGCCTCTGAGAGTCAAAGATAGGCCTTGTTCATACATGTTACTATGAGACTCGATACACAACTCCTTCAACTGGGTATTTTTCCCACAGATAAAAAGATTCAGGGAGGCCCAGAATCTCTCTCTCACATACACACACTTTGAGCCAGGACTGAGGAGCCCTGGAATCAAAGCTCTGAATCGCTACTGTCTACTATCTGTAGAGCTGGGGGCTTTATGCCTGCTTCTTAGAGGATTAAATGAAATAATATATGCAGAGTTCCTGTAGCTACAGTGGTAACTAGATGATTCTACAGAAGAAGGACTCGGGACCAGCAGTATGATTGGAAGTGGGGACTAGGGCACTCATCTCAAGGCTGTTCTGCTTGACAAGCTTGCTGTTTTCACTTAGGCTATACACTACAGATCAAGAACATAGTAACATTATCCAAAGACCCTGGTTTACCCTTTACTGAAGATTACATGTAACCATGCTCATATCTGAGACACGGTATGTTTGTCTGTTTATTGGTTTGCGGTGCTGAGGGAGGTTGTGAGGGGACAAAAACACCTACAAGTCATCCTTTGGCACCACAACCAGCTGCCACCAGAACAGACTAGAGTTACATGGTAGTTGTCTGACTGTCAGTGGGTGGTTTCAAGTTCTCTAATCTTCTTTAGGGGCTGAGAAGCTATAGGTTCCATGTCCAAGACTCTGCTGTGGGTAGTGCCTGGAAGGTCTGCCTCTGTGACCACTGCTGACCAATGTCCCCCCTCTAGATATGGGAATTCCTACAGCCCAATCCCATCTGCTCTCCGGGCCTCCCAGTCTCTCTGAAGGGTTGTCCAACCCTTCTCTGCATGGATTCTTATGTCAATTTGAAAGTTTAATTCTCAACTGAGAATCTTATTGCCAGTTTCTAGGAACACAAAATGACAATGCGTGCATGCTCCACATTGCATTGTCCGACTCTGCAATCCCAAAGAATGCAGCCCGTCAGGCTCCTCTGTCCACGGGATTTCCCAGGCAAGAATAATGGAGTGGGTTGCCATTTCCTACTCCAGGGGGATCTTCCCAGCCTAGGAATCGAACCCTTATCTCCTGTGTCTCCTGCATTGGCAGGCAGATTCTTTACCACTGAGCCGCCTGGGAAGCCCAAAATGACAATACTCATGATAAATACCTTTCATCATTCTCATTTTACAAATGCTGACCCTGAGGCTTAGAGAGATGAGGTTAAGTTCTTTCTACCATGAACAAGGTCTACCACTGTAAAGATTTTCTATTTTTTTGCCAATATGCTTAAAGCAATTCATTTTTTAATTTGGCTTGTCTCCCAAAACCCAAGCCATAGGAGAAGCTGAGTGTAAAAGTAGAATCCATGATACTTGCTTATATCCTTTGAAAACTTAAAGCAAAACACTAAAGAGATAACAAATGCTGTATTTGAAAATTCACTAAGAAACACCCATTACTAGCCATAACAGGCCATTTCCCAGAATCATTTTTTCTCACGGCACCCTTGACCTGGTCCTGACCTGGGCCCTTCCTGCTCTAAAACCTAAGCACCTGGCTATCCAGGGCTGCTTTGGCCTTCTAGAATCTACACAAGACAACTGTAGTGCCTACTGCCCTGGGTGACAGAATTAAATGAAATAATGCATTAAAATGCATGGTACTGCACAGAGGAGACTCTCAAAACTGTTCTCTATCATCATCATCATCATCCTTATCATTAAGCCCCATCCCCACACAGACCCTTTGAGGAGGCTGCTATATGTATCTTGTCTTCTCTATTGGAGTACCCTTGCTTTTCTGCTCTCTTCCATCAAAGCACAGCCCCGTCATCTCAGCCTTATTCTCCACTGAAGAGATCAGGGCATAGACTGCTGCCAGGCTGTTCCCATTCTTTTCTTTCACTCTCAGCCTGCCACATGGCACTCTCCCCTCCCCCATCTTTCCATGGAGGCTAATCAGATAATGAAGAGGTAGGAAAAACTGGTCAACCTTTTCACCAAATAGATTCAATATTAAAATTCAAACCTTAAAGGCACCACGTGGTATTCACCCAAGCTTAAACTAGAACACTTACATTGGTAGGAGGTCTATATTTGAGATCAAATTTGTTCAAATAATAACAGATGATCAAATCACAGGGCTCAAGTTTGACTTTCTTTCACAAACCTTTATCAAGTCCTCCACTTCATGCAATTTCTAGATCAGGAAAAAAGAAAAAAATCACTGTAAAACGGGCAATTTGTACACAGTGTGTAGCAATAATTTTAAAAAGCTGACCTGGGGATGGGCAGGATAAAGAGGCAGGTCCAGGACGATACCATCCTCTTCTTTTCTGGCCTTCAGTTCCCCACTCAGAGTGACAAACGTGAGAGTGCTATTCACATTTTCTGGCCAAAAAAAGAATTTTATTTTGTCAAATGTTTGAAAGGAATCAAGAAATAGAAAAATAAACTTTGTTATATAGTTGCATGTCTCTTTTGATCACTTTTAAAGATTGGATGGCAGTGTCATTCATTCCAGTAAAGGGGTTCCAGGTTTGGGTTACTGGGGTCTTAGTAGAGAAAACTCTCACTGGATTCTAACTTGAGAACCAAGAACATAACCGATTCTCATGACATCATGCTGTGCTCTTAAAAAAATTATTTAATCTCCTTAAACCTCAATTTCCTCATCAATAAAATGGGGTAATTAAACTTATACTAATTTCATTTTACCAATAAAATGGTAAATAATTAAACATAGCTTATAGGGTTGCTATAATGTTTTCTAATGTATATTTTTATATTTTATATATTTTATATACTCCTACAATAGAGTTTTAGAGTTATAAACTCTACTAGTTTAAGTTAAGCCAAAGGGATGACACATAGAACATACAGGTTATATACAACAGTCTGATATGAACAAATCAAGCTTACCATAAACAAGCCAAACTATATATATAAAATCTTGATTTAAAGATTAGATCACAAACCCTGATATAATATCCCTTTATATTACTGATACAACTTGAGCGACTTATCTCAGAGGGGATAACATTTTCAGTGAAAACAAAGATTTATGACTTAACTCTTTTCCCTAGTATTTCTGTGAACATATCTCAAAGGTGAGGAAATGTCACATTGCTGATTAGCTTTCACAAAATAAAATTTACATTCTGAAATTCAAAGTTTGAGTCTTCTCATTACAATTGGTGTAAGACATCATTATTTACAAAGCATTTTCTCATCCAACCTTAGGCCTACTCTATGCAAGACTATCTGGACTTTGTTGCTACTACTCTGCAGTTCAACTTCACATGGTGTTCAGTTCTGCTTCCTTGGACTTCCCTGGCGGTCCAGTGGTTAAGAATCTGCCTGCCAGTACAGGTGACATGGGTTCAACCCCTGGTCCAGGAAGAACCCACAGGCAACTAAGCCTGTGAGCTGCAGCTACTGAAGCCCGTGTGCTCTAGAGCCCGTGCTCCACAGTAAGAAAAGCCTCCAAATGAGAGGCCTGTGCACTGAAACTAGAGAGGAGCTCCCGCTTACCATAACTAGAGAAAGACCACACAAAGCAGCGAAGACCCAGCACAGTCAAAAATAAGCTAAGTAATTCAGAATTTTTTTTAAATTCTAATAAATAAATAATTTTAAAAATTTAAACAATTTTAAAATTCTGCTTTCTGGTACAAGGGGCATGGTGGGTTGGGGAGCAGAAAAAATTCTGCTTTCTTTACTCTGCTAACAATGCTAATCCTAAGAATACTGCCCCTCGTCCTTCCAGCATGCCAATGAGACTGCTTCCAGGGCAAACATGGCCTATAAGACCTTCACTTATTATCCCCATCTAAGTAGCTCCCAATCACAGGAAATTAATCAAACTAATCACATGGACCACAGCCTTGTCTAACTCAATGAAACTATGAGCCATGCCATGTAGGACCACCGAAGACAGACGGGTCACGGTGGAGAGTTCTGACAAAACGTGGTCCTGGAGAAGGCAAAGACAAACCACTTCAGTATTCTTGCCTTGAGAACTCCATGAACAGTATGAAAAGTCAAAAAGATAGGACAATGAAAGATGAACTCCCCAGGTTGGTAGATGCCCAATATGCTACTGGAGAAGAGTGGAGAAATAACTCCAGAAAGAATGAAGAGACAGAGCCAAAGCGAAACAATGACCATTTGTGGATGTGAGTAGTGATGGAAGTAAAGTCCAAAGATGTAAAGAGCATATACTGCACAGGAAACTGGAATGTTAGGTCCATGAATCAAGGTAAATTGGAAGTGGTCAAATATGAGACAGCAAGCGTGAACATCAACATTTTAGGAATCAGTGAACTAAAATGGACTGGAATGAGGGAATTTAATTCAGATGACCATTCTATCTACTATTGTGGACAAGAATCCCTTAGAAGAAAAGGAGTAGCCCTCATAGTCAACAAAAGAGTCTGAAATGCAGTACTTGGGTGCAATCTCAAAAACAACAGAATGATCTCTTCATTTCCAAGGCAAACCATTCAATATCACAGTAAACCAAGTCTATGCCCCAACCAGTAATGTTGAAGAAGCTGAAGTTGAACAGTTCTATGAAGACCTACAAGACCTCTAGAACTAACACCCCAAAAAGATGTCCTTTTCATCATAGGGGACTGGAATGCAAAAGTAGGAAGTCAAGAGATACCTGGAGTAACAGGCAAATTTGGCTTTGGAGTACAAAATGAAGCAGGGCAAAGGCTAACAGAGCTTTGCCAAGAGAACACAATAGTCAAAGCAAACACCTCTTCCAACAACACAAGAGAAGACTCTACACATGGACATCACCAGATGGTCGCTACTGAAATCAGACTGATTATATTCTTTGCAGCCAAAGATGGAGAAGCTCTATACAGTCATCAAAAACAAGATCGGGAGCTGACTGTGGATCAGATGATGAACTCCTTATTGCAAAATTCAGACTTAAACTGAAGTAAGGAAAACCACTAGACCATTCAGGTATGACCTAAATCAAATACCTTATGATTATACAGTAGAAGGGATAAATAGATTCAAGGGATTAGACCTGATAGAGTGCCTGAAGAACTATGGATAGAGGTTTGTGACATTGTACAGGAGCCAGTGATCAAGACCATCCCCAAGAAAAAGAAATGCAAAAAGGCAAAATGGTTGTCTGAGGAAGCCTTACAAATAACTGAGAAAAGAAGAGAAGCAAAGGCAAAGGAGAAAAGGAAAGATATACCCATTTGAAATCAGAGTTTCAAGGAATATCATGGAGAGATAAGAAAGCTTTCTTCAGTGATCAATGAAAAGAAACAGAGGAAAACAATAGAATGGGAAAGACTAGAGATCTCTTCAAGAAAATTAGAGATACCAAGGGAACATTTCATGCAAAGATGGGCACAATAAGGGACAGAAATGGTATGAACCTAACAGAAGTAGAAGATATTAAGAAGAGGTGGCAAGAATACACAGAAGAACTATACAAAAAATATCACCTTCATGGTCCAGATAACCACAATGGTGTGATCACTCACCTAGAGCCAGATATCCTGGAATGTGATGTCAAGTGGGCCTTAGGAAGCATCACTACAAAAAGCTAGTGGAGGTAAGATGGAATTCCAGTTGAGCTATTTCAAATCCTAAAACATGATGCTGTGGAAGTGCTGCACTCAATATGCCAACAAATTTGGAAAACTCAGCAGTGGCCACAGGACTGGAAAAGGTCAGTTTTCATTCCAATCCCAAAGAATGGCAAGGCCAAAAAACATTCAAATGACCACACAACTGCACACATCTCACATGCTAGGAAAGTAATGCTCAAAATTTTTCAAGTTAGGCTTCAACAGTACATGAACCATGAACTTCCAGATGTTTAAGCTGGATTTAGAAAAGGCAGAGGAACCAGAGATCAAATTGCCAATATCTGTTGGATCATCGAAAAAGCAAGAGAGTTCCAGAAAAACATCTACTTCTGTTTTACTGACTATGCCAAAGCTTTTGACTGTGTGGATCACAACAAAATGTGGAAAATTCTTAAAGAGATGGGAATACTAGACCACCTGACCTGCCTCCTGAGAAATCTATATGCAGGTCAAGAAGCATCAGTTAGAACCAGACATGGAACAACAGACTGATTCCAAATTGGGAAGTCAGGGCTGTATATTGTCACCCTGCTTATTTAACTTACATGCAGAGTATATCAGGTGAAATGCCAGGCTGGATGAAGCACAAGCTGGAATCAAGACTGCCAGGAGAAATATCAATAACCTCAGATACATAGATGACACCACTCTTATGGCAGCAAGCGAAGAACTAAAGAGCCTCTTGATGAAAGTGAAGGAGGAGAGTGAAAAATTTGGCTTAAAACTCAATATTCAGAAAACTAAGATCATGGCATCTGGTCCCACCACTTCATGGCAAATAGAGGGGGAAACAGTAGAAACAGTGACAGACTTTATTTTGGGGGTTTCCAAAATCACTGCAGATGGTGACTACAGCCATGAAATGAAAAGACGTTTGCTCCTTGGAAGAAAAGCTATGACCAACCTAGACAGCTTATTAAAAAGCAGAGACATCAACTGGAAATAGAACTGCCATATGACCCAGCAATCCCACTCCTGGGCACACACACTGGTGAAACCAGATCTGAAAGAGACACATGCACCCCAATGTTCATCGCAGCACTGTTTATAATAGCCAGGACATGGAAGCAACCTAGATGCCCATCAGCAGACGAATGGATAAGGAAGCTGTGGTACATATACACCATGGAATATTACTCAGCCATTAAAAAGAATACATTTGAATCAGTTCTAATGAGATGGATGAAACTGGAGCCTATTATACAGAGTGAAGCCAGAAAGATAAACACCAATACAGTATACTAATGCATATATAAGGAATTTGGAAAGATGGTAATGATAACCCTATATGCAAGACAGAAAAAGAGACACAGATGTAAAGAACAGACTTTTGGACTCTATGGGAGAAGGCAAGGTGGGATGATCTGAGAGAACAGCATCGAAACATGTATATTATCAAGGGTGAAACAGATTGCCAGCCCAGGTTGGATGCATGAGACAAGTGCTCAGGGCTGGTGCACTGGGACGACCCAGAGGGATGGGATGGGGAGGGAAGTGGGAAGGGGTTCAGGATGGGGAACACATGTAAATCCATGGCTGATTCATGTCAATGTATGGCAAAAACCACTACAATACTGTAAAGTAATTAGCCTCCAACTAATAAAAATAAACGGAAAAAAAAATTAATAGGATTGAGCAAAAAAAAATAAAATAAAAGAGAACAGGGACAAAGGGAGCCGCAAAGGGATGGAAGAAGTGTGACCCGGAGGGCAGACGGGGGTCAGGGACGGGGGTCAGGGATGGTGAAGGAAGGAGGCAAAACAACCTAGAGAGTCAGCGTAATCAGAAAGGCTGTCGGGAAGAGTAGTGAGAGAGGAAACAAGCTCCCTGTCATCAGTTGGCGGTGGACAGGGAGGCCTGCTGTGCTGCAGTCCATGGGGTCACAAATAGTCGGACAGGACTGAGCAACTGAACTCAAGTGAGGTAACTCCCAAAAGAACTTCTTATTCAAACCCCCCACTCCCCCAGTTACCCCTCTGTCATATCATCCTGCTTACTTCCTTGTTTGACTTTCTGTTTCTACACTTGCTCATGGCTGCTTCTATCTCTACTTTTCGGACATTTCCAGGCTTCTCTCCTCTGCCCTGTTCCCACAAAGCCCTGATCTTTTTTATACTAAGTGTCGCTGAGAGGGGAACTGGTAGGATTAAAGTGCTGCATTCTTTCTTCACGGGGTAAATGTATATAGTTTACTTCATGAATACTTAAAATTCAGAATAAAGAAGCTTTTATTGTGAAATGAATTCCAGTTTGGTTGGGTACACATTTGGGGGAAAGTATGTCTTTTAGTTCCCCAGTATTATGTCATGTTAAACACCTATTCTGCCTTGCAAGCTGTCCTCCTGTGTTGGTCACAGAGACCAGAGAGCTCCTATTTAAAAGAAAATGGTGGGACTTTCCTGGTGATACAGTGGATAAAAATCCGCCTGCCAATGCAGGGGACATGGGTTCAATACTTGGTCTGGGAGGGAGGATGCCACAGAGGAACTAAGACCGCATTCCACAGCTACTGAAGCCCCTGTGCCTAGAGCCTGTGCCCTGAAACAAGAGAAGCTGCCACAGTGAGAAGCCCATGCACCACAACCAGAGTAGCCCCTGCGGGCCGCAACTAGAGAAAGCCCACGCACAGCGACAGAGACCCAGCGCAACCAAAAGTAAATAAATAGAATGAATTATAAATGAAAGAAAATGGCATTTCAGAGAACAGCAACCATGGCTATTCAACATGCCTGAAAAATCAAAGTGTTCTTGAAGGTTGCTGTTTTGTTTCTACATAATAAATCATGTGAAATAAACTTTGTAATGTCTTTATACCAGTCACTTTGGTTCACAGGAAAGAATGTATGAGAGTTTTTAAAAATATTTCTATTTACTAACTGATAAGTTCATAAAAGGAAATCATATTACTTATTTTGTGAAACAGCACAGCTGCAGAAGCCAGGGTAGCGTGGCCACAGAGAGGAACCTCATTCTGTGGTGTAAACCACCTTAATCCAAAGCAGGAACCTTCAGAGGAGAAAAACCAAAGAGAGATGAGATCATTTCCATACAACGGGGTTCAAAGTTTTCATTTTCTTATTCTTTTCTAAACATTGTATTAGCATAATTAATCACTGAAACGTGTTGTGAAAAGGAGGAGCAAAGTCTAGGCAAGACCTCTAGGGCTCTGCAATGCTAGATCTGGATCTGAAAGATTCCAATTCATCAGAATCTGCTCCCTTAGATGAACTGAACATCAAATTAGAAGCTCCCCTACCTTCCTTATCTGCATGCAAATAATAAATGGACATTTTCCTTAAATGTCATTCCCCCACTGGAAAAACAGTTTCTGGTACCATTCAGGAATTTTTTTTAAAAGAAAAGAAAAAAGTGTATTTACTTTGAGTAAAGTTGTCATTTGGGTGTAGCTTTCGGATAAAAGCCGTTTCAGAGAGGTTCATTTCCTTTGCGATTTTTTGATGCAAGTCTTCATCCAGTTTCTAAATTAGAAACAAAAGGTTAGTGAGATTCCAGAAACACAAATCAGACTTCCTTGAATAGCAACTACCACTAGTAAAAAAAAAAAAAAAGACAGTTTATTAATATTAAAAGTTATATGCTTAAAAAAATTTTAATGTAAAAAAGAATTTAAAAAGTTATGTACGCTTATAGTAAATAATCACCAAGAAATTTAAGGCACTTTTATAAAGATTGTTTTTTAGAAATCCATGCACTTAGCACCATGTGAAGAGCTGTGGAAGCTATAGCAGATTCTGAAAAACCTACCGGCCTGGGCTATCCTTTGTCAGATTATTATCTAGTTTTATCAGAGAGCACGTGCTCTCTCCTAAAAACAATTGCTACAAACAGAAACTCCACAATCTGTCATTCCTGTTGGATGAAGAGATGTTAGGTGCCCACTCTGAGCAGACTGGACACTCTGACCTCATTTATGCATGTTACACTCCCTTTAATGAGTCAGGCTCAAGTCAGAGGTCACCTCCTCCAGGAAGCCTTCCAGACTGCTCTATCTCCTTCCCAGTACTTATAACACCTGAAATTACCTACTATGCCCCTTTACTGGCTGTACCCCCAACCTCTGACTCAGAGCTCTATGAGAGCACCACTGTGCTACTTTGCTTTGTCCTGGTTTAGAGCAATGCTTGTATTCATCCTGGTATGGCAGGAGCTCAATAAATATTTGCTGAGAGAATTCAGTATTCATTTAATTTTCATTTTTAAAACACTCAACATAGATATTTCTATCCACTTACAGATAAAGAAATTAAACACAAAAAGTTTATGTAATATCATAACATATATACATGCATATACACATACACACATTCCTCTTAACTCAAGGAAAAAATGGGTCAAAGAATAGATTTTCTTTTTGAGAATGAAAATCAATTTTTTAATCAACAAAATGCTCACTACTTAGATTCTGAATTCTAAAGAAATCTCAAGATGTTAACTATATTCCAATAAAAATTAATTATAAAAAGAGAAATCTCAAGACAAGATAAATGCATTTTTGCTTTAGCCAAACTTGTTACTCTTGAGTTTCTGAAACCCAGAAATAGGAATTGAAACTTTATTCTAATAAGTTCAAAATTCACTTATCTCAGTTATGTCAAGCTAAACATCCTTGCCTTTTAGTTGATTAGAACTTTTTCTGTGTACTCATATAACATTACAAAGATGTTTACCTATTAAAGTTTATGTATTGAGAAAAGGCATATAAGACACAAAACAGCAGTTACAAAAAAATTAACTTCTTAACTATCAGCTAATGTAAAAATCCTCACAGGTGACTTACTAAGCTTTTCTTAAAGGAGCACTGTATTCAAAATCTGTAGAAACTCCGTAGCCCTACAGAAAGAGAAATCACTTAAGAAATTGATACTTATTTTCTGAAAACCCAAAACAGACACAATGAGTTTTTGTGTTTTTTTAATTACTGTTTTTTTTTTCCAAAAGATTTGATCCAATAATGCGTTTTATAAAGCACTCATCAGAGTGTCCAACACATACATAGTTAAGTACTTGAAAAATGTTACCTTTTTACTTTGAGTGACTCAAAGTCAGTGCTTTAACTTGACATACTGCACTACCTCCCCATAACAAAGAAACTATTATTGTCCCTTCAACATGCTACAGGCAGAAAAACCAATTTCTATCAGATAAAATGGACTCCTGCAACATTTCTGAGGAAAAGGAGCCATCAATCAATTACCCAAGCCGTGCTGAGCCAGCAGCATCAGCACCACTTTCAAGGGAATTTGTCAGAAATGCAGAGTCTCAAGCCCCACCCCAGACCTTCTGAATCAGAATCTCCATCTTAATCAGAAACCAGATGATCTGTGTGCACATTAACGACTGGGGAGCCCTGATGTATAAGAGCTGGTCCTGTGTTCAAGAGCCTTAGCCTGTCAGCTGAGGAGTCAAGACAGATACAGAAAGCAGCAGTAGGCCACACCAAAGAGTATGTAATTGAGATACATGGATTTTAACGTTAAGTTCTCTAGGACTTGAAAGGTGAGGACTTGAGGTGGACCTAGCAAAAGGTCAGATCTGGGTGAGCTGGACAGGAAAAACTGGGCAAAAGGTTTGAATTAGAGATGCTCCTTGGGCAAGTCACTTGACTTGAGTTTGCTCTCCTTCCATGATATCTTTGACTCTCTAGGATTCTGCAAGTTGAGGTAAGGGAATTAGGATGGCAGGAATGAAGTGGAATCAGCACATGTCACACGTGTGGAGGCCCGTGGGGCTAGGGAGTGAGAAGTCCCACCTGAGCAGAGAAGGCTGAGTGCTGCTGGGGCCAACAAGACAGCAACGTTCAGAAGGGAGCTCAAGTTGCTTTTCCATGGTTTGTAGAATGTTCTCTGTGGAAACTGGCCTACCTGCCCATGCACATAACACCTTAATGAAACTGGAAGCCATTTAATTTCCTAGGGCTGAATCTGCAATCATCAGCTTCAAAGGTGACTGAAGGGCTGATGAAGAAAAACATGGATTTGCCTCCTTGGCTGCACGAACCTAAGTGCCTGCCAGTCCTTCCACTATCTGACTTGGCCAAACTTCCTATCCTTGTCCTTTCTTTCTTTGCCTATTGCTTCCCTTGACCTTTAGGACCAGAGTCTCTAAAAGTATTGAAGAGTTTCACATTTTAGCCAAGATCACCATCTTTTGGTAGCAGATTCCTTTGCAAATGGGCTTTTTTGTACATCAGTTAAAACACACACTTCACTGACCATCAGTTCTTTAATCCTTTCTGGTTTGGTATATTTCACCAGTTACAATTTGAATTTCTGTCCCAGGACACTGAAAACACATCTCCTATTGCCTGAGGTGCCAGAGACAATAAAAAGTTTGATAGTCGCAGCCCTCAGTATGCACCATGGGTGGCTGAATTTCTACACTGGAACCAAAGAGCAAAATAATGGTGAATCATGAGATTAACGTTGCTTCAACTTGGAGAACTTTAGGGAAAAAAGAGTGAGACTACATTCATTAACAATACTGAAGTTTGGTTCCAATAATGTTTCCATTTTACACTACAAGCTTATTTTCAAATGTAACACACAATAGTTACAAACCGAACCAATTAATTCTCTTGCTTTAATATCCATTTCTCTTTGCCAATCTCACAGGAGTCAAGTTTCCAGCAGTAAAAAGAGAACCATGTTTGTTTTTCTGAGTTGCAATATACTGTGTTGGGACACTGATGTTCTATCAACCATATGACTCGCAAAAGATTAATAATCAGAAAATCAGAGTAAAGTTTAAAAATACTCCCACCTTGTGGCAGTTTAGAAATATGACAGCCTAAACAGGACAGTCTTGCTCTCCATCTGTTCATCTGTCCCTCTGCTTTCTTTCTAGCAAAGGAAAAGCACTTGGATGTAGAAAGTTCTAAATCATTCAGGAAGAAACAGGAGATTCCTTCTGAGACACTGGGTTTCCGATTGCAAAGTTATGTCCACAAAATGCAGCACTCAAGCTGCAAGTCATCTTCAGTTGTTCCTAAATACTTTGGCCACCTGATGTGAAGAGCCGACTTGTTGGAAAATACCCTGACGCTGGGAAAGACTGAGGGCAGGAGGAAAAGGAGATGACAGAGGATGAGATGGTTAGATAGCATCATTGACTCAATGGACATGAGTTTGAGCAAACTCCGGGAGAGAGTGAAGGACAGAGAAGTCTGGCATGCTGCAGTTCATGGGGACGCAGAGTCAGACGTGACTAAGCGACTGAACAACAATGGATCTTATATGCCTTGTCTCTCCAGCTCCATCATAGAACCTAAAGCACATGCTTGCATTGCATGCCCTGCCCATCCCACCCCATCAATGAAAACAAAAGATCCAGAATCGTTGGCCAAGACTTCCCCAGTAGCACAGTGGATAAGAATTCACCTGCCAATGCAGGGAACACAGGTTCGGTCTCTGGTCCAGGAGGATTCTACACGCCACGGAGCAAGTAAGCCACAAGCACCGAGGCCCCTGCACCGACAGCCGGTGTTCTGCAACAAGAGAAGCCACCTCAATGAGAAGTCCGGGCACTGCAACTAGAGAACAGCCAGCCCCAGCTCGCTACAGCTAGAGAAAGTCTGCTTACAGCAATGAAGACACAGTACAGCCAAAAATAAACTGAAAAACAAATTAAAAATTACCGTTGGCTTCTTCTGCTAGAACTCCTAGAAGAAGATTTTTGCATAATACAATTTATTATACTATTTCCACTTTCACTCAACAGATATTTTAGTGTCTCCCATGTGCCAGGCCCTGGATGTTGGAACAAGTCAGAATAGATTAAGATTTCATAGAATGTACAGAAGTGAGGAAGACAGGCATGAGTGAATTATAAGACTGATGCATGTTACCAACTGGGAAGGGGCACTGTGGGAGAATATCTAGTCCAGTAGTGAGTGTGTCTGTATGCTCAGTCGTGTCTCTCTGTGACCCCATGGACTGTAGCCTACCAGGTTCTTCTGACCATAGAATTTTCCAGGCAAGAATACTGGAGTGGGTTGCCATTTCCTCCTCCAGAAGATATTCCTGACCCAGGGATTGAACCCGCATCTCTTGCGTCTTCTGCGTTGGCAGGCACATTCTTTCCACTGTGCCACCTGGGAAGCACCAGTAGTGAATACAGTGGGTTAAAAGCATGGACCCTGCAGTCAGGCAGACCTGGGGTGGGATTCTGAAGTCAGCCACTTAGATAAATTGTTCAACCTTCCTCTGCCTCTGTCTTCTCATCTGCAAAATGGGGATTAATAATAAAACCTATTCATAAAGTGGTTGTGAGGGTGAAATGAAATAATATATGAAAACCAATTAGCACAGTATGTGTCTGGCTGAACTTGCCTGAAATTACTGACCCCAGCTGAGAATTTTGTTCTAGAAGCCAGTGAGGGTACTTGGGAAGCAGAGATTACCACACTAGTATTTCCTCTTCCTTTGCACTGCTCTCTTCCTTCAAATACTTGGCGAAGAAAAAATGCTTCAGTGTCCTGGAAGAATCTTCTCTGCCCTCTGCATCCTTCTTCTGAGCATAAAACTGAGATACAAAGTTGCAACTCTCTAGAAACCCCAGAAGTCTCTGACCCAGTGTGGTCACACTGAGTCAGTAATCCTCTCTAAGAAAGGATGCCAAGTGTGGAAATGGACACTACAGGTGAGTTAAAGCATGGATTGAACTCAGGATTGCTATACACCTTTTTTCATTTAAACACATAACCTACCAAGCTGTAAAAGTGGCTTTTGGTTGTCCCTAACTTTACCCAGGAAAACCAGAAAAGCAAGTAGTTTAGGAACTAAAACTAAGCATTCCTGCTTAAAAGTGTGAAGCCAATCCTCCTTGCTGTCATTGGAAATGATTATTAGTGTTTAAAAGAATAAAAATGCACATCTATGAGCATCACATTTGATACTAGCAGTGTCCCGCTCACGGTAGACAGCCAGGAAATGACAGTTGAAGTGGAATAAATGTATACACTCGGCCTTGAAGTTGTTTTTATTGATAATTTAAACAGGAAAACTCCAGAATAAACCTCTCTTTAGAGAAGGTATCTTTTGAAACAATGGTTCTCAACTGGGGGCAATTTTTGATTGTCATGGCTGGGGGAGTAGGGGAAGACTACTGTCATCTACTGGGTCAAAGCCCAGGACCTGCCAAACATTCTACAACAGACAGGACACCTCACACAATAAAGACTTTCCCAGTCCAAAATGTTAATAACACATTTGAGAAGCTCTGCCCTAAAAGCACACACACATATATTTACATACACATACACATACATACACACACACACACACACACACACACACACAAAATCTTAAGGTTTTGTTAGAATATGAGAGAGAATAAATATGGGCTCCTTACTTTTGTTGGTATGTTATTTTCACTAACTAGTAAAGCAGGTTTACAGGAAAATAAACCACCTCTTATCACTACCACAGCCTGATGACCTATTTGAATAGCTGATCAGGAATTCCTATAGCTTTTAACACAGCTATCATTGTAATTTATCTATTTCATTTTTTTAAATATTGTTTCTATACATTTTCTATGTTGAAATGGCAACTCACTCCAGTATTCTTGCCTGTAGAATCCCATGGACAAAGGAGCCTGGCAGGCTACAGTCCATGGGGTCGCAGAATAGTTGGACACAACTTAGCGACTAAACCACCACATATAGTCGTTACTGTAAAATAGACATCTGGGAACAGCCATCAGCTTTTTAAAGTTTTAAATGTTTTTTGCAAATATCTGTTTCATACTAGTTGCATTTAGCCCTTAATCTGGTGTTGCTCTCACCTAACACACAGTGTTCCTCACGTGAAGATGTAAAACACAGACTTGTCCAGGCCTTCCCCAGTGGCTCAGACAGTAAAGAATCTGCCTTCAATGCAGAAGACTTGGGTTTGATCTCTGGATTCGAAGATACCCTGGAGAAGGGAATGACTACCCACTTCAGTATTCTTGCCTGGAGAATATCACGGACAGAGGAGCCTGGAGGGCTATAGTTCACGGGGTTGCAAAGAGTTGGACATGACTGAGCCACTAACACTTTCACTTCACTTTCACAGTGTTCCTCAAGTGAAGATTTGAAAAATAGACTTGTCTAGAAGGGCCATGACAGAACACTTGAGAATACTGTAGAAGTTCTGGGAATGTTGTTACCCAGAAAGTTTTCCTTTTCTTCCAGCAGTCTCTTATCAAGTATCTTAAAAGTTCAAAGCACAATTATCTAGTCTTTAGTCTGTCTACTGAGTTTTTCTATAGTATCATCTCAGTCAATTTTAAATAATTTTAAACAAAACAAAATGAAAAAGAATATTCCTTTGAAACCCTTAACTTGCAATCTGAAGTATTTTCTCACCCATAAAAACGCAAGTTGTTCTATGCTCTGGTCCCCAAGGGACCTAGTACCTGGTCTTTCAGCCTCTGTGGTGACTATGGGAAAATGATCAGGTTTATGCATCTATTTCCCCTGCTAGACTCTGAGCACCTTAAGGACAGGCAAACTTATTGGTCTCGGTACCTCCGTCCCTACCCCAGAGCCTGGCCCACGGCAGGTGTCAACAAATATTTGTAGAATACATAATGACAGGCTAAATGCCTACTGAGTTGTGGTCAGCATGATAAGGCTTAGTCCTTATCTGTCTCTGATTTTTCCCGAGTTCACTTGTGTTCTTTCTAGGTGCTTCAAATGCCCACTGTCTCTAGCTGTGGATAAAAAAATCCAAAGGGCAGAACAACAGTTTCTCCTTTCATTTCATTTTAATGTTTATTGATTATGCACTGGAGAAAGTGCTAAGTTAACCTTCAGGAAAGGAGATCCTCAAGTCTAAAGAATAGAAAACTAGCAAACCAATCTTTAAATACCTATTCAGTTGTCCTGGACTGGCCATCAAACCAGCCTCATCTCACAGGTCTAAGGCACAAAAATGAACTGAGAGACTCTAGAGAGCGTCCCTGTTGGCAGACTTCCTTTTCTTCCTTTCATACTGAACCATATTGCTTTGAACTATGCTAAGTTTTTTGTTTAAATTTGTATTTCCTAGTTTTTCCAAATATATAAATAATATGCAAAATATATTTTAATAGGGAGTGAAAGAGAGAGAGAGAGATCCTAAGTCTGGAGTTTAGTGAATGTACTAGAGGTGAAAAGGAATACATTGAGGAGTAATATTAATTCCTGGTAAAAATTGAGTGCATAAATCACTTAAAAACTTTTTTCAAAACTCTTCTAGAATATTACGTGGGAATATGGGATAAATACACTAAGGCTTTTTTTTTTTTAGACTAAGACTTTTGACAAGTAGATTTAGTCAATTCCACAAGCCCTTGATGTGAAGCTAATCTGTGTGCCATATTGCTTCTAAAGAAAGTTCAGGATTTAGAATCCGGCTGTTAGCTATTCTCTCACTATTACCCCCAAGTTCTTATGTTACTTGGTAAAGTCTATTAAAGTTATTACTTTCTGCACTGTGTGGTTGGAAAATGCTAGCCACAGGGTTGCATAATGAATGCATTGTTAAGGTAAGATGGGGACTTTGATCACCATATTGCTGCTTTATTTGAGGGAGAAAATAAAATATATAAGGATTCGATTAACAACATTCATGGGGCTCAGTAAAACCGCAGCTGTTCTCCATGTGATTTACACTAGAATCACCTGGGGAGCTTTAAAAACCAGTGCTGCTTGGGTCTCACCCCTCAGAGATTCTGTTGTGATTGGTCCGGCACAGGAATTTTTAAAGCGCCTCTGGTGATTTTAATCTGCAACCAGCTTGACGTTTACTGCCCTTGAAAGCCCCAACTTAATAAGACTTACTCAAGATCATCAACTGCTTACCGCGTAGCTGACATAATTCTCAGATACTCTGCTCTTGTACTAACTGCTCAGAGTGGAAGGATACATTGACCTGTTTCCCAACACCCAGGTAAGAACAGGAAGCAGCTGAGGTCAAGGAATATTTAACTATTCTGTTAATACTTATCTAACCAGAGGGCCTTTTTCCCCCCTCATTGCACCGTGTAGCATGTGGAACTCCCCCAACTAGTGATTGAACCCATGTCCCCTACAGTGAAAGCTGGAGTCTTAATCACTGGACCACCAGGGAAGTCCTCAAAGAGCCATTTTTAAAATGAGATTTTCAGTAAACAGAGTTCTCCCTATGTTAGAGCTTAATTCCTTTCCATCTTTCTACTAAATTACTTAATTCCTTGCAAAATGTCTCATCTTATTGGTCCAGAAAAGAATTTCTAAATGTCTGAACTATAGGTAAGGTTAAAAATATACAGCTAGGATTTTTTATGCTAAATGTAGTATCAGCCATGTTCAGTCACATAAAACTCATCTAATTTCATTGTCTTCCACATTTGGTGCTAACTGAATGAAAATCCAGTGGCTACAATGGATGAGTTTTCTTTCTTTTTTTTTTTTTGTTGGTCCAGGGATAGAATCTGTGCCCCCTGCAGTGGAAGTCTTAACCACTGAACCAGCAGGGAAGTGCCACCTACTCCTGTTTTTGGTATATTTTTTTTAAATTGGCTCTAGTTCTTCTTTACATAAATCTTACTTTTCTAGACATGTGCATCCATCTAGATATAAGCAGTCTTATCATATAATTTGGTTAAATTAACTTGCAGACATGAACATTGTTGATACCATTTGACGGAGAACACAACCCAGGAAGATAAACAAACAAGTGGGTCTGATATTTTCTTTTTTTTTTTTTAAGTAAAACTTGGTTCTACAAGCATCTAGGATTTCAGGCACTGTACTTCAAAGCAAAATACTACTTACATTTTCTAGGAGGCAAACAGCAGCCGGATTCCCACGAAATGCTTTTGCTGTGAATGCATCGGCTATGAAAATAGGGAGTTTCATTTTCTTTGTAAGCTGTTTCTGCAAACTCTCAAAACTGTTGGTAGACTGCTTTCCTTCTTATTGCTGCAAAAAAATCAAAAAGTTAATGTTTTACTTGATGCAAAGAAACAACTAACATTTTCCAAGTACAAAGTCAAGTAATTATTCTAATACACCTGCATTTAAAGATAAGTAATCCTTTGATTTAAGCCTCTAGATTGAATTTGCTTTAAAATACTGGATGAATAGAATATTTTCTTTTCATAGTGTACATATACTTAACATAGTAATATTCTTAGAGTAGCCAAAACCAGCATAAGCTATGTTGTTAATGAAGTATGTGAAACTTCCAAAGAGCATATATGTTGCTGATAGTTTACCAATGAATATTACTGCCCTTTTAAAATGATGCATTTTTTCTAATTATGAAAACTCCATCATAAAAAACTTGGAAAATAAAAAAATGAATCATAACCATGCAAATAAGCAATAACATTTTTTGGACTTAACAGTCTAAGGAACCTCATGTTTTAATTTTGTGTTATTTTATAAAGCTGCAGTTGGAGACTTTTTAGAGCTCATGATATAGATTTGTTAAAATTAAGCTTTTTATTATAAGAATAATACTTTCTCTTTACTGAAAACCTATAAAATACAGAAAAATTGTGTGGGGTGTGTGAAGAATCTTCTGTATCTTCATGCTGTGGAGATAAACTGTTTACATTCTGGGTATTTCCTTTGCTTTTACTAGAAGCATGGATTTTGTCACAGGTAGGGAAGAATTCATCTCTCTCAAAATTATAGAACTTTTTAAAAACTCAGCAAACTATGGGGTGTTTTGCTTAACTATAAAAGAAATTAACCCATCCTAACATGTATTTCTTGTTCTGAAGGAGATGAGGATAAACAATGGCTAGGCAGCTCCCAGGTCTACAGAGTTGTTTTCTTTTTCTTTTCTTTTGGTTTATTATACAAGGGTTTCGCTTAACTTTCTTGCCATATTGCCTACTTTTTCCCTTTGTTTAAGGTATAATTGATATATTACTTTCAGGTTTACAACATAACGATCCAATATTCATATATATTGGGAAATGACCTACCACAAAAAGTCTAGTTAATCTATCACCAAACATAGTTACAAAAAAAGGTTTGTTTTTTTTTTCCGTGCGGTGGAAGTTTGAAGATCTACTCTCTCAGCAACTTTCAAATATTCAATATTTTATTATTAATTATGAAGCCAGAAAGATAAACACCAATACAGTATACTAACACACATATGTGGAATTTAGAAAGATGGTAATGATAACCCTATATGCAAGACAGAAAAAGAGACGCAGATGTATAGAACAGACTTTTGGACTCTATGGGAGAAGGCGAGGGTGGGATGATCTGAGAGAATAACATTGAAACATGTATATTATCAAGTGTGAAACAGATCACCAGTCCAGGTTGGATGCATGAGACAAGTGCTCGGGGCTGGTGCACTGGGATGACCCAGAGGGATGGGATGGGGAACACATGTAAATCCGTGGCTGATTCATGTCAATGTATGGCAAAAACCACTACAATATTGTAAAGTAATTAGCCTCCAACTAATAAAAAAAAAAAGGAAAAAAAAAAAAAAACTTACTTGAAAAGAAAAAAAAAAAGGAAAAGATATAGATAAAATGCTTAGGAAGACAAGGACAGAGCAATAACTCTGCCCAGGAGACAGTCAGAGGGAGCTTCAGAGATGAGCTCCCAGAGCTGTCATCCAGAGATGACATTTGCGTGAGTCCAAACACACACACACAAATATCCAGCGGTTCCATATGGTGGGAACAGGCATTTTGGGTAGCGTGCATAGATTAATCCCAGGGCAAGCAAGCAATTTGATATAGAAATAGATATGCATGAGGAAAGGAGGCTGCAGAGATGAGGCTATCAAGATCTGCTGGAGTCAATGTTCATGAAGGAGCAGATATATGTAGACTTATAGCTGATTAGTATGGTTGTACAGTAGAAACCAACACAAGATGGGAAAGCAATTATCCTCTGATTAAACTTAAAAAAAATTTTTTTTAATAGATAACCTTCAAGGACCTACTGTACAGCACAGAGAACACTGCTCAATATTCCATAATACAGGTTTCCCTGGTGGTCCAGTGGTTAGGAATCTGCCTTGCGAAGCAGAGGAGGCCGATTTGATCCCTGGTCTGGGAAGACCCCCACATGCCAAGGTGCAACTAATAAGTCCATGGGCCACAACTATTGAGTCAACACACACTGCCACTACTGAAGCCTGCACACTCTAGAGCCCGTGCTCCACAAGAGAAGCCACCACAATGAGAAGCCATCACACTGCAGCTAGAGAGTAGCCCCCACTCTCCGTAACTAGAGAAAGCCCTTGTACAGCAAGGAAGACCCAGCTCAGCCATAAATAAACTAGTCTAGAATAACCTAAATGGGAAAACAATTTGAAAAAGAA
This sequence comes from Odocoileus virginianus, assembly GCF_023699985.2. Lineage (NCBI taxonomy): Eukaryota > Metazoa > Chordata > Mammalia > Artiodactyla > Cervidae > Odocoileus > Odocoileus virginianus. Next base: position 58,498,537 of record NC_069680.1, read on the forward strand.
GAAATATATGTATAACTGAATCACTTTGCCATACACTTGAAACTAACACAACATTGTTAATCAACTATGCTCCAATATAAATTTTTTTTAAATGTTAAAAAAAAAAAAAAATCCAAAATTCAGTTCAACAGCTACTATATAGCAGGCCAACCCCAAAGCTAGGTACCAGGGAGAGGAGAGAGTTTCATGAATGAGCCATATGCCTCTACTCTGAGAGTCTAATCTAGAGTTTGTTTTTGAAGATGTCTCTCTTTTTTTCTCTCTCCTTAAAATTAATTTTGGTTTCATTTTTGTAAGAAAAATGCACTTATTTGATGAGAATTGTGTTGGATCCATGGATTACCTTGAGTTGTAAAATCATTTTGAAGATATTCTTTTAATCCAAGAACATGGGTGTATGACTGCTAAGTTGCTTCAGTCTTTGCAATCCCATGGACTGTAGCCCACCAGGCTCTGCTTCTCCAGGCAAGAATACTGGAGTAGATTGCCATGCCCTCCTCCAGGGGATCTTCCCCACTCAGGATCAAACCTGAGTCTGTCATGTCTTCTGCATTGGTAGGCGGGCTCTTTACCACTAGTGCCATGGGGGAAGTCCCAAGAAGATGGGTATATCTTTCCAAAAGAAGAAAAGAAAAAGGCAGGCTTAACTTCCTCCTGAACTGCTGAGAGAAAGTTTAAGGCAGGTAAAGTTTAAGCAACTTGGCTTTCTTTACCCAGTAAATGGGCTTGCACAAATTTTAGCATCCTGGTCAATCTAATGGCTGGTCCTGAGCTGCAGCTTTCAGGCAGAGCTCTGTGCACTACCAGCAGGGTGTTTTTCAAATGACCCAAAGAATTTAATTTATCCTTCTCTAATTTCACTTACAGTCCATTAGGATCCCTAGTACAGCTTTATATGCCCCTTAATAATGGCAAGCAAATAAACTGTTTAAATAGAAATCAATTACTCCCAGAGGGTACCTCATAAATCTAAATTCATATGATTTCTAAACTATTCATATCTCTTAAAACTTTTTAGTTTTTAATCATCAATTTAGTGTATGAATAGAAACTTTTTATAAAACAATAAAATAATACAGAAAAAAATAAAATCCCCTTTGACAATCCCCTGTCTCACTACATTCCCTGCAGTTCCATCGGGTTAGTTTTTGAGGACACGGTAGACATCTTCCTGAATTCTAACCTTGGTTCCATTTATCATGTGAATGTAGGGAAATTATAAACCTCCCTTGTTCAAACAGTTTAGTCATTAAACCTGCCCATGGGTGTGCCTGGGAACGTTGATGCTTATAAACGTTGATGCTCTATGATAGTCTTAGCTTGTTTATAGTCTCCTGTGCTACAGACAACAGAAAGTTGACTCCTGTATTCTGTAGCTGTTAATATAAAAGAACCCACTTGGCTTTTGCTTGTGACTGCTGCCTCAAAACAATGCTACTCACTAATAAATGCCAACTTAGTTCTTTAAAAATGTAAATACTTAGTAACAGAACGCTGGCATTCAAAGTGTACATGAATACTATGCACCTTACTTGTTGGAAAAAAGAAAATAACTATAGAAAGAAAGTCAAATTATAAAATGTTTTAAATAAAAATTTGGAGGAAATTCTATTTTTAAATTGGTTTCATGGCACTCAACTACTTTGTATTTAGTTTTACTCATGTTTCCTGGACTTAATAGAAGCTCTGAAACACTGCCTTTGTTAAAAAAATTCTTGAGACTAATTCTGATTTCCTCAACTACATTTATGTTCCAACACCTACAGTTTTGGAAACTTTTCTCTTTTCTGATGAAGCTTACAATTCTTATCATCATGACCTACCATTTATCAACCAAATTATTGCCCCTCCCCACTTCCTCTTCCTACTGGTAACCACCTCTCATTTGTTTTCTAGATCTGGGAGTCCAATAGCAGTAAACAGCATGTCCTTTTCAAGTGCACATGGAGCATTTTCCAGAATAGACCAAAGGTTAGGCCATAAAACAAGTCTCAATAAATATAAAGGCTTGGAAGCATACAAACTGTGTTCTTCAATCACAATGGAATAAGATTACACTTCAATAACAAGAGGAAAAGGAAATTTGAGGAATGTGGAAATTAAATAACATTCCCCCCAAATAAAAGGAACTGGGTTCCCTGGAGAAATGGTCACTTCTAGGGCGAAGGTAAAGAAAATACCAAATAAGCCTTCAGCATCTTCTAATAGAAGAAAGTAAGACAATCTCAAAAAATAAAAAGAATAAGTGGGCTTCCCTGGCAGTCCAGTGGTTGAGACACTGTACTTTCACTGCAGGGAGAATGGGTTTAATCCCGGGTCAAGTCAGCAAATAAACAGAATAGGGGTATGTCAAAGGGATTCAGGAGCCAACCTGAAAGTGCTCCCAGTGGCCTAAGAAAGAACAATTTGAACAAAATAAGTTATGTAGATTATAACTCAAAGTATAAAACTAGTATCTGTGGGTCTGACTGACATATATATAAAGATGAAAGAATGAATGAAAGGAAAACCTCATAGAATTATTTTTAACTCAAATTCCTTTTTTCCTTTTATTTATTTTTGGCCACACTGGGTCTTTGTTGCTGGTCTTGGCCTTTGTCTAGTTGTGACAAGTAGGGGCTACTCTTCATTGTGATGTGTGGGCATCTCATGATGCTGGCTTGTTTTGGAGCATGGACTCTTAAGACTGCACATTCAGTAGTTGCAGCACACAGACAGTTGCCCTGTGGCATGTGGGATCTTAGATCCCTGACCAGGGATTGAACACATGTCCCCTGTACTGCAAGGCAGATTTTTAACCACTGGGCCACCAGGGAAGTCCCTAGAATAATAATTTATCTAGCTACTCTCCCTTCCAGGAGATGGAGCTTAAATACCCCTTGAGTGTGAGCTGCACTCAGTGACTTTTTCCCAAAAGAGTAGAGCATAAGAGGATAAAAATTAACTTCAGTGGAGAAATCTGGCAAGTACTGCCTCAGGCAGGTTTGATTAAGGGTAACACCATCAGTGATAAGTCAGGTTGATAGCATCTACCTTGGATATGATGTGATGAAAATGGCACTTTACTTTGGTGGTCTTCCTTCTGAGAACCCATTACTCCTATTTAATCATGGCAAAAACATTAGAGATATCCCAGTTGAAGAGTATCCCTCAAAGGAACAGAGAATGCTAATCATAAGGAGAATGATGACTAACTAATGTAGTATCCAGGATGGGATGTTAGGGAAAAACTAGTGAACCCAATATAAAGTGTGTAGTTATTAATAATGAACCAATGTAGGTTCATTAGTTGTAACAAACACATCATAATAAATGCAAGATGTTAATAATAGAGGCAACTGAGGGAGGGATACACGGGAACTCTGCATTCTATCTTCTTTAATCAATTAGGCTGTGCCAGGTCTTAGTTGGGCATGCAGGGCCTTTTTCCTTTTTAGTTGCAGCATGCAGGATCTTTAGTTACAGCATGTGAACTCTTAGTTGCAGCATGTGGGATCTAGTACCCTGACCAGGGATTGAACCTGGACTCTCTGCATTAGGAGCAGAGTCAGCCATTTTTTGTAGACTGAAACATATACTGAAATGCTAGGATTTTACTAATGCCCTCAAATCAATTTCTACTTTATTAATAGCAACCACATCTGCCTATGTTGGAAAACAGCAGTATTTACATGTGAGTGAGTGAAAGTAACTCAGTCATGTCTGACTCTTTGCGACCTCATGAACTATAGAGTTCATGGAATCCTCTAGGCCAAAATACTGGAGTGGGTAGCCTTTCCTTTCTCCAGGGGATCTTCCCAACCCAGGAATTGAACCCAGGTTTCCCACACTGCAGGTGGATTCTTTACCAGCTGAGCCACCAGGGAAGCCCATTTATATGTGAAATATCACTCATTCTGTCCACAGATGATTCTTGGTACTTATCTGATTTTACAGATTTCCCTGGAATAATTTTTGCTGCACCCTCCCACACAACACAGTGCTTAGGACACTGTACTTTCCAAAATTTTTCTACTAAATTCACTATTGAAATAAGTTTTAGAGGAAGGACCACATTAATGATATGAAAGACAAGAAACAGGACAGAACTGGAATTATTTCAACTACTAATCTCTACTCTATGTAACAACTCATTTTAGACACTAAGAAACTTAAGATTTAGGGGACTTCCTTGGCAGTCCAGCGATTAAGACCCCAAACTCCCAAAGTAGGGTGCATTTTTTTTTTTTTGGCTTAATCACTCAGTCGTGTCCGACTCTGTGACCTCATGAACAGTAGCCCACCAGGCTTCTCTGTTCATGGGATTCTCCAGGTAAGAATATTGGAGTGGGTCGCCATATCCTTCTCATGGATGGGTTCAATCCCTGGTCAAGAAACTGCGATCCTACAGGTCATACCTTAACGTGGCCACAAACAAACAGCAACAAAAACCGAGTTTCAGGAAATTGCCTCAGAATCAAACAGCTGTAGGTAAGTGTGAAATCTTAGGGTTAGAACCTAGGCCGATCTGACTCCCTGGTTATGACGACAATTGTAATTTTGTCAATGATTTTCTTTGTAAAGTTTGGAGCATTACTTTATCTTCTGATTCTATTTATTGGTTCAACAAATAATAAGTATGCTAGACTGTGGTGAAAATTAAAGTACCTTCACCCCCAATATAACCATTATTTGTACACTGAGGCATATGTATTGATATGTATATAATGAAAACATGTATTTTAAACTACAACTTAGAAGTTTAAAATCATGTGTGGGGAAAGGGAGGGAATGGTCTGATATCTGTACTGTGTTCTCTAAGTTATCAATTTGCTTATGGAATATTAAAAGCAGTATAATAAGTTGACTTAAATTCCTTAAGTAGCTATCTTTTGTGGCTGTTTTCCCTGTTCTCCCCAGCAATCCACTGGAACAGAAGTAATGTTCAACATTTTAAATTATTTTCAAAAACTAGAGAAAGTGTGCTAGATGTTTTCTTCTTTTTAAGTCACAATTTGTTTACTTAGTGTACGGTTATTCAAATTGGATGAGACCTCTTGGTTTCCCTAATCCCAGAATAAACACTAAGGTGATTTGAAGAAACAAACAAACAAAATATCAAGAATGTAAACTGTGTAATTAAGCTTTGTCTTGAGAAATAATTTTGAATTATTATGGAGATCACTGCTTTCTAAAGACAGTAAATATATTAATATATAAAAGAATAAGCATTTCACAAAACCTTAGTACAACAGATTTAGTGCTCAGAAACCATTTAGAAACACTCCTAGAAACTTATTTGTGGGTTTGTTGTTAGTTTATTTGCTTTTCCTATAGACAAAGATTATAATCCTGTTTTTATGTTATTTCAGAATGCGGTAGGGGTATGTGAACAACTATTTTAGCCAACTTTTAGTTAATGTGCCTTCCCTCCCCCAGGAGAGTGCAATCTCTTCAATTTCTTTCTTCTTTTTTCAAGCTCTGCGTGGAATTTTCCTGTTCTCTTCCTGGTGGTGTAGTCATGATCTCATGTCTGTGTCTAGTTTTCCTCTGGGAGCTGTGGGTACTTCTTTTTTCTTCTCCTTTTTCATCTTTTCTCTCATTTTGGCCTCTAACAAGATCCTCTCCAGGGTTCCTCTGATTTCCATATAATAGGAAAGCAATGAAATGATGGAAAGGAAGACAAAGAGGAAAAAAAAAACAAACACTCCAATGCAGCTGGGAGTTCTTAGTTCTAACCATCTCTATGGAAACAATTCCACAGGGACTGATCTGGAAACAATTCTGTAGGGACCACTGAAGCAGTGGTGAGACAATTTCACCAAGCCTTAAAGGACTCAACTTGCAGATGGGAATAGCTGATAGGCTATTTTTGAGAAAAGCATTGAGTATTAAAAGAATCCACCTGCCAACGCAGGAGATGCAAGAACTCAGATTCCATCCCTGGGTCAGGACAATCCTCTGGAGTAGGAAACAGCAATCCATTCCAGTCTTCTTGCCTGAAAATTCCATGGACAGAGAAGCCTGGCAGGCTACAGTGCATGGAGTACCAAAGAGCTGGACATGAATGAGCAACTGAGCATGCACAAAATAGGAAGCCAAATAAAAATTAAGTTTATCCCTATATAATGTATTTTTTTAAAAGCTCAAAACGTCCTACTTGCTATAATAATAAAAAGGCAAAAGGAATGTATCTGCTAATTTCAAGTCCTTCCTAAGCATTCACGTTGGCAAACAGGAGAGTGCCCAATACAAACAAAATTGTGGCCAAAAAAAAACCCCAAAGAAAACATTGCAGTTTGGTGATGAAAAGTCATTAAAATGGTTTTAGAATTTTGATCCATAGCCATAAAAAATATGTGGAGAGAATGCCAAACTCAGGCGGTAAACAAATTGAATTCAGGCAAGGGGTAAAAGGGATTACAGAACTCCATTTACCAAATCAGGTTGAAAGTCAGAAAGGATAATGATGTAATTTGAATCCAGGGAAGAACTCCATCTGAAGTAGGACCTTGGAGTCTTTACTAATACAGCAATCAATAGGAAAAAAAGAGAAAAGAAACCTCCCCCACTCCCAGTCAGTGATACTAAGTTTCAGGCCAGTTCAAAAGTCTCCAGAAATGACGGCAACTGCAGCGTTATTTAGGGGAACTAACTTCAATTTGCCTAAATATATTTTGTTCCCTTAATACATCCCCAGGTAGGTCCATAGTGCTTTTAAGACCCTAGTCCCTGAGGTAAAACCATTTAGGTTTCAACCCTAGCTTGTGTCACTAGGTGTGAGATCTTGGGTATCTTTTAAAATTTCTCTAGAACTTAGGCATATCATCTGTAAAATGGGGACATTATTTTTAGGGTAATAAAGACAGTGAATTGAACACAGCGCCTAGCTCAAGCAAGCTCTCAATAATCGTGAGCTATCGTTATTACACTATACGTTTTGCTTTTCTATCTCTTGTAATGAAGACCACATTTTCCCTTCTCCATTTCTCTGAAGGTTATTTGGAGGGAGTGGGCTCACAAAAGGCAGTAGGAATTATGACCTAGCCAATTCTTACTACCCCACACTTGTCTTAAGCAGGTTTGCGGATGTACTATAGCGACGAAATGGAAGTTTCCATTGCATGACGGCAACTGGCCTTTCTCCACACTACAAACTGCATACCTCAGGGAGGAAAAATTATTCTAGCTTCTCTACTGCTAATACTCGTGCGCCCATCACCCCACCCTCGACGGGCTTGCAGTGTCCGTACAGTCTCTGACTGGATATTTAAGGCCTAAAACCTAGTTTTGTCCACATTCCCAACCTGCAGGAACATCTGTGTACTCACACTCATTTCCGTTCTCTCCCCCGCATTTGATATACGTTCCTTGTTTGCAAGTTAACTTTCACTGATCTCGTTTGCTCTTTAACTTGCGCTGATCTCGGTACTAGGACTGCCCTCCACTCTTCTTACAGAAATTCGGCTTTTTTTTTTTTTTAACCCCAAACGCTGTCACTAGGAACCTTAGTGGTAAGAGACCCAGCACAACCAAAAATTATTTTCTAGTTGTTACTTGTACAGGCATTTTTCAAGAATGCAAAGCACTATTTGGAAAACTCAAAGTCGGGCGACGCAAGGGGTAGATGGGTAGCTGAAATTACAAAGTGGGAGAGATTAAAACCAAGAGAAAATGCAAAGGAGAGGAGGAAGCGAGGAAAGATCTGCAGGGAAACTTCAATAACTAACACAGCCTGCCCCTAAAGAGGCACACTTTAGGGCGGCTGCGCCGTCAGCGCCAAGGCCAGGGGAAGAGGCCCAGCCCAAGTCAGGGCCTGGTGGTCACTTTCGCATCTTTCCAGCGGAGAAGCCCTACTTTTTTTACTGCATAACACAAACATGGTGGACAAGAAAAGCCCTCCCCACTTTTGGCAGCGAACCACGTGGGGCCCCTTCCACGCGGGTGACGCTGGGTAAGGGCGGGGCCTCCACAGAACTTTTTCTCTGATGCTCTGCCGCATCAGGAACTCGTTCGTGATGCGATAGAGCATCAGAACTTTTCCACACCGGGACACCACGGGTTCCTACAATACGCACGGATATCCTTCTCGAGAGAGAGCCGAGGGGTTTGCTCCGAGAATTTGATGGCTATATAGTAAGCCGGAAAGGTGGAGTTCGCGGCCTCTTTCTCTAACTTGACCAAACCCGTCTGCTCTCCACCTCTCGCCCAACTAGTCAGCCGACCAACGCGCAAGCGCACTTCTTGCCGCCGGCGCCAAGGCGAGATCGACTCTCCTGTCTCGCGAGAGCAACTGTTTAGTCTCGCGAGAGCGGGGCCGGCCGGTCTCCCTTGCTCTCGCTCCACCCACTTCTCCTCGCTCGCTCTCTCCCATCCCCCAAGCCAGTAGGTCTGCTGCGCAGCTTCCTTAGCGGTTGCCCCCGCTAGAGACGGTTGGAAGAACCGTTGTGGGGGCTCTACCTGAGGCGGGTGACTTCTGCTTCCTCACGACCAGACCCCGCGGGCACCGGAGTCGGCGCTACTGTCGCCCGACAGGGTATCTGAAGTAAAAGGGGGTAGGTTGGGCTGGTAGTTTCGAGAGCGGAGTCGGGAGAAGGACGGCAGAGCGACTGGGAGGGGGTGGGGCGGCGGAGTGGGGGAAGTGTAGAGGTCGCCACTTGGAGGCAGCCAGGCTGCGCCTCCCAGGCGATCTCCCACTTCCAGGAAGGCGGCCTGTCGGAAGGAGGATTAACTCAGGTGGAGTTCAGTGGATGAAGCCGAGCCCCGAAGTGGGGGTCATCCAGCTTTCCCCCTCCGTTCCCTGCTGGTTTGGCCTCCGCCATTTTGGGTACGGCAGCGCGGCGCCCTCGGCTTCCCGCCCTTCTCCTCTTTCTGCTTTTTGCCCCTCAGCTTCCGAAAACTGACTTAGGAGGCCGGGGGTTGGTTAAAGCTTCGCGCAAGGGATGAGGGTGGGAAGGAAGCGAGCAGGGGAAGGCTGGGCACTTGGGTGTGGGGAGGATCTGGCCCGTCGGGCGCGCTCCCGATGGAAATGGCGCCGGATGGGCCTGGCCTCCCACCGAGGCCTCCCGTCCTCCGCAGTCTCTGCTGGGCTACCTGGCCCGGCGGGACTGCGAGTGACTTCTGACGCAGATTCCCAAGATGAGAGAGGCTGGAGCTGGGGGAGGAAAGCCAATGGCGACGAAGGCGCTCAACTCCTAAATCCAGGACAAAGGAGGCAGACGGCCTCCTTTGTAATTCCGCCGCCCGGTGGCGAAGGTTTTTAAGCCAGGCTTGGCTGCCGGGCTAGGAAGTGGCGTACTCTCCCTAGCTCTTCGGTCTCTAGGGCAGCTAGATAAACGAAAAGTCCCCGGGGCGGAATAAAGGACGCTTAGTCGGCCCTTATATTCCACATTTGGAACTTCGAAAAGAGTACGTACTCATTTTCCAAAGGGTCCCCCCCCCTTCCCATGCTTATCTTAAACTTACTGAAAGACTGTGGGTAATTGTTTTGTAAGCCGAAAAGCGAGTGATTTATCAAATAGGAATTTGAAATGGGCTTATTTCAGATAGATGAACTATGAAAATAGGCTTTCTGAACCATTGAGCGGGGGTGGGATGGTGTAATGGTTTTGTGTAGTTTGGGAAATACTGGGTTAGAATTCAGTAGGGGCTTTACTTGGGGGAAACAGTTGTTAAAACACCGCCAGTGATGGCAAAATTGTGTGTATAGGAATTATTAAGTCTCCAGGGGTTGTGTTTTGTGCAAAGATTGTAAGGCCATGGAAACAAAATACTTAAAAACACCGTTATGGTTTATTTTCTTTTGGTAGCTAAGCCTGTTTTCTATTTGATGTAGGACTGTAGTAACATTTTGACCAAGAAAATAAGCCTGCTCAACAGAAAGACAAACAGCAAGTTCAGTCATGTGATGTTGCGATGGTTTTTAGTCCTTAGAACATTGGAGAATTGTGTCTGTAATTTTCATTGAAGCAGTACAAAAGGTATAGGCATGGCTATTTTTACAGCGTTAAAAAAAACTACAGTTCCTATTGCTGAAGACTTTTTGTGCTTCTCGTGGACTTTGAAAAGACAGCCCAGTTTCCTATAAATTATCAATAGTATGTGATGTAACAGCTTCGCTGATTGAATTACCCTAGAAACTTTTTTTCTTGACCTCTTGTTCATCTGCATGGTAATCTGGAAATCCACCTAATTGCCTTAATATGTTTAATAACTGTTCTTCTGGTGGTGTTATTTCGGTAAACAAGTGACTGAACTGCAGAGGCTGGTCGTTCTAGAAAAGAACCCAATCATTTTAGAGGTTTCGCTTCACTTTAGGTAGTGGTGGTGTCTCTTGTTTTTAAAATTAAAGAGCAAGCACAATGAAAGCGGAATGATGTAAAATTTCCGTGTTTTTTATAATTTCTTGACCAAATTTTGAAAATCCTCATTTTTTAGCAGCAGTTGGGCTACCGTTTAGAAAGTTACTAATGCATCAAATCCTTATTTTGTGTTATATTTATGAAGATGGTATATACCTCTGTGTTATAAAGGAATTTTGTCTCTTTTGCCTTTTTTAGTTGCTTTTTCTTAACAGCTTTGGGATACAGTTCACATACCATAAGTGTTATCCACTTAAAATCATACAATATGTGATCTTTCATGACTGGCATCCTTCATGTAGCATAATGTTTAGGAAAATATGTTTTAAATCTCATAAAGAACTGACCAAGATTATCCTAATATTCCAGCTGCTGGTATTTTAATTGGTTCTAACACTAGGAATTCTTTTAAAAAATTAGCCCCTGGACATTAGCCATTAGACACTGTTGCAAAGAAGGGTTGAGATGGATTATCCTGAATAAGTAAATATTTAGGTAGTTTCTGAGACAGCTTTATTAATGTATAAGAACAAATACTCTATTAATGTTTAGAATCCGTCTTGGTTTTGTTTTCTAAATAGAATTGTATTAACAGTTTGTTTTTTCTTAAATAGACTATTTCTTTTATATAGGTCTCATTGGTACAGACTGATCCAAAAATCAAAACTAGTTTCCTTGCTAGTGTTTCTTGGAAAGTGCTAATAAGATTTACAGTAAAGATAAGTCAAGTTTCCCTCTTTGGGAGAGAAGGTATTTGTTCATGAAACAGTACCTTTACATTGAGGGGGGAAAATGTTCTAAATTATATAAAGCCACCATTTCTAAGGTCTTTTCACAACAAATTAGATTGACTTTGCAAAGGTCTTAAGTTTTTCATTGGGAGGTTAACAAATGGAGGTTTAGATCCTTTCCATTTTTTCCACTTCTGTTGTTCCCCTTTAATAGAAAACGGTTATGTCTTGGGTTGCTGCCTTTTTATTTTCCCCTTAAGAAAATGATCAAGATCTCCAAAATGTCTCCTTTTCCCAAAGCCTACTTTCAGGGTGACTCTTAGAACTACTTTTTAAATTGTTTAGCTGATTATGTATCCAAGTAAACCTTTCCAGAGACCCTCCTTTTTTCCCCCTCTCTCCGCTTTAGACAACTCCTAAAAATGCTTGAAAATTTAAGCTTCTGTTGACTTGGAAAAAAACTTGTAACAGTCTGTTTCATTTCAGGATTCAGGATAGATTCCTATCCTTTACGGTTCAGTTGTTTTGTTTGTAGCTTATTTCATTAGTTTTACAAGGCCCCTTGGGATCCAGTAACAGTGGCCACCATTGAATGATGACTGTGTTGCAGACTAAGCATGGATCCTTCCTAGTCCAGTGAGGTATAAGCACCACTGCACATTTTACAGTTGAACGCAGAGGTTAAGTAGTTTGCTTACTAATAAACTACGTAGCTGTGAATGACAGACTAGGGATTCAAGCCAAGAGTTTCCTTTGTCTTAAAAGTTTTTCCCAGTTATTTTTGTGCATAATAGTTGTAATGTCAGATAAAAATCTTGAACATTTGTGTCTAGAGTGGCACTTAGGATAGCATTTTAAAAGTCAGAGTTGGACTAAGCACACACGCGCAAAGCAAAGTACAAAGGTGATTCATATAAAGAGGAATTTGCTGAATAGCCACATTTGGATAATTTCTACATTAGCTTATTTTAAATGCATGGTTTTTAGGGGGAAATTTTTCCTCTTTGCAGATGCTACCCCAAACAGTTGGGCTAATAATTAGATCATGTGAAATTAAGTATTAGTGAATACTGCTTATATGAAATATCCTCAAGCTTAAAGGAATCAAGTGAACAAATTGTTTTGTTTACAGGGGAGGATGTGGTGAGGGAAAGGTTTGAAATATTCAGGTGAGTAGGATTCCTACAGCTGCATACTGATATTTATAAGATCTGGTAAGTTTCTGCAGCTGAAGGACTTCTGCATTAACCTCTTTAAAATGTTTGGGAATTGTTAAAAGAAAGGGTGATTGTCTCAGGATGGGGATTTGGTGGATGAGTTCTTTTGAGGGGGGAAGGAGGGCTTCTTGTACCATTTTTAATAACTTTTTGAATGTGATTGTGTTACTTTTTTCAAAAAAACTCTATTTAAAAGTAGTGAACTGGTTTTTAATACACTATTTTCAATAATTGCCAAACAGGTAGCTTTAAAAAGCTGTTTTGGGATGTCCTTTTATCTCAGTTTTAAAACTCGGCCTAATTAAGTCAGTAATTTTAAAACTTGCTTTTGGGGAGTGTTTAAATCAGTTTTATAGTTAAACAGGACTTTGTTCCCCCTTTGGAAACAATCTGGTATGTTCAGAATTAAGTGCATCTATTAAAGGTTAGACTTTAGTACCATTTTTCCAACATCAAAAGGAGTACTCATTGTACTTCTGACTTAGGCTCTTACTGTGAATGGATGGTGGTACTGTATACAACTTTTGAGTTGAGTTTTTTTGAAGAATTTGCATAACTATTTCAAGTGAATAATAAAACTTGGAAAACGTGAAGGAACATTTGAGACATGAGGAAAAGACTAGATGGACAGGGTCAAAAAGAGTTTGAAGATTGATGGTAGAATTATGAAGTTTTCTTAAAATTATAATATTTAATACTTGGAAATTCCAGGTTGGGGGAGGGTTAAGTTTCACTGCCTTTACCCCATCTTTTTGTCTGCCCTGAAATAAAAGGTATTGTACCGTTGTATAACTATGTGTTACATTTGCTGTTGTGCACCACTGAGAGTTGGTTCTTCAGTACCTCTGGCAAGAGTGTATTTTGATTGACTGCTTTGTGTGCTTGTTTATTTTTTATAGCATTTAAATCAAACGGTATTGAGATGGATTGGGTTATGAAACATAATGGTCCAAATGACGCTAGTGATGGGACAGTACGACTTCGTGGACTGCCATTTGGTTGCAGCAAAGAGGAAATAGTTCAGTTCTTTCAAGGTACCTCTAGTATTAGTCAAAGTTTAGTAGTATTTTAATTTTATATTTCTATTACTCAGTTTTTAATTTGTAAAACCCATTTGTTTGGGGGACTTTTTGATTTGAGTGTATCTGGGTTAAAGTATTAAGTTATGAAATGTGCTCCAGTTAATATTCAATACAGAATGTGTAAAAATATGTAAAACCTAATATGCAGTGAACATAATTGAGAGTAATTATGTATGATGAATCGTGAATTAGCATATGGAGCATAGTTAAACTTATTTTTTTTTCCATGTAATGTTAGGTGGTCTTTTGTGAGTTTGTGTGTAATTTTAAAAGACATTGGTCACAAAAAAAAAATTATATAATCCAGTAATATTTGAAAAGATCTTCCTTTGTATTATGGGGTGATGGGGAAACTAAGCTTTTTTTTTGTTTTGTTTTGTTTTGTTTAGACTTGTTTTAAATATTTGATTCAGATGGGAATGTTTCAGCCTTTAACACTGTTCCCCTTGATGGGGTTATTTGTCCTTGGGTTAAAGGGTTGGAAATCGTGCCAAATGGGATAACATTGACGATGGACTACCAGGGGAGAAGCACAGGGGAGGCCTTCGTGCAGTTTGCTTCAAAGGAGATAGCAGAAAATGCTCTGGGGAAACACAAGGAAAGAATAGGGCACAGGTGGGGATGGAGAGTTTGGGATGGTGTTAAATTTTTATTTTTGGGGGTTGTGGGTCACTATTGCTTAATGGGGGGGTAACAGTAACATTTTTCTGGGGTAGTTTAAAAGAATTGATAATTATCTAAATTTAACTTGGAAACTACAGATTTGGGTGGGGAATTAATGCTAATAGTTTGCTTAAATTAAACTTAAGATTGTTTCCATTTTTCTGTAGGATGATGTTGATAAATGTTTTTGTATAATCAACTATTTTCTCTAAACATCTATTATATACTAAACAAAACAAACTTAAAATTGTATTTTGTGAATTGTTTTCAAATTACTTAATTTGTCTTTAAAACTTAAATATTATTTAAGTTTGTAGGTGTAAAGGAATGTTAACTTTTGGTGTATTTAGGCAATTTTAATTGGGTTATATCTAGTTGTAGAAAAACTTACTGCATTTTGCCCAGTATTTTATTTACTCTAATACGTTTATGCTGAAACCTGTACCTTAAACCATTTTCAAATAGGTATATTGAGATCTTCAGAAGTAGCAGGAGTGAAATCAAAGGATTTTATGATCCACCAAGAAGATTGCTGGGCCAGCGACCAGGACCATATGATAGACCAATAGGAGGAAGAGGGGGTTATTATGGAGCTGGGCGTGGAAGTATGTATGACAGAATGCGACGAGGAGGTGATGGATATGATGGTGGTATGTGTATCTAATGAACAAAGGTTCTGTTGTCATTTTCTTAACGTTCCTGACACTTTGTCAAGAAATACAGAAATGGCAGTAATTTCAGTACCTACTAGGTTTAATCTGTTCATACAAATGTGGATTCCCATGGGCAGCTATGGGACTTGATTGATGTATGTATTGGCACCTAGTTTACCTACACGAACATTTTTAAGAGATTGCCAGGTTTTGACCTTTTCTGTTTGGAATCAGGATGAAAATTTTTATGTCTAAATGTGTGCTTTTCATATGAGTGTTAACTGCTTTTTTAATATCCACTAAAATGGGTGTTGCAAACTTGGTTGGAGGGGTTGCAAACTTGTAACAGTAAGTTAACCAGAGTGCTTGTCAGAAGATACATTTTTATAAACTAGATTATAAAATTTTATCTCTTGAAAGCTTATTCATGTATTTCTCGTTAAATTACACAGGTTATGGAGGTTTTGATGACTATGGTGGCTATAATAATTATGGCTATGGAAATGATGGCTTTGATGACAGAATGAGAGATGGAAGAGGTAAAATAAAAAAGTGATTTTTAGGTGAATTTTAATATTTGCTTTACATGCACTTAGTATAGGTGACTTGTATACAAAAATCAACTCAGGCATATTTCAGTGTATTCCTACATAAGGCTTAATATAGATAGATACTTAAAGAAAAATTTCCATATGATATTTAGAAAAACCAAGTGTTAAGATTACTTGGGGTGTCGGTGAAAAGTGTGTAAATAGGAAAAGGTGTGTATGGGAAAGAAATAATCTTTGGAAATTTTATTTTCTAGGTATGGGAGGACATGGTTATGGTGGAGCTGGTGATGCAAGTTCGGGTTTTCATGGTGGTCATTTTGTACATATGAGAGGACTGCCTTTTCGTGCAACTGAAAATGATATTGCTAATGTGAGTAATTTTAGTAATTAGTAGTTTTATATATAATCATAGTGTCTAATTTGAGTATTCTATGTAACAAGCCAGTAAGTTTCAGTGGTTTGGTTTGGCTTCCCCAGACTGTGATTAGAAATGAGGAACTGAAAATAATGGTAGTAGATGGCTGCTATTACTGATTTGAAACTGCTTCATTACAAATTGGTTAGAAAATAAGCAAATTTCAGCCCTTTGGGCCAAGTCAATCACTCATTCATTACTTGTTGAGACCCCAGTGGCCTTACAAAGCTGAGGGCATTTATCATCTAGCCCTTAAAGAAAAATTTTGCGATTGATCTTACTGGGAGCCAGCTGGACTAATTTTCAGGTGCTTTGGGGGGTCACTTAAACCTGATTAACTTGCAGTTAGAATTAAATGATATATTTTGGGACCTATGCATATACAGTTGGTAGGTTTATCAAATGTGTTGTTCTGATTCATAACACCCAATTTCTCTGCATGTCAGTGTCTCGGGTCACTTACTTCAAACAATTTTGAAATACCTTTCTTGGGAGTGGGCCTAGGAAGCTTGCTTTTCTCTCAGTATAGTCAGGAAAATAAGACTTATTTCCTTACAGTGTAAACTCTTCTCTTGCTTAAAATACTTTTTAATTTAATATCACCTGGGTTAATTTCAAAGATCACTTTGCATTTAATAGACTTAAAACCAGTGTGCATGGTAATTGTCTTTCAGTGATCTAAGTAGAAAAGTAAAATAAGTGTTTTCTTTAGTTCTTCTCACCACTAAATCCAATCCGAGTGCATATTGATATTGGAGCTGATGGCAGAGCAACAGGAGAAGCAGATGTAGAGTTTGTGACACATGAAGATGCGGTAGCTGCCATGTCTAAAGATAAGAATAACATGCGTAAGTGGTATAACTCTCTCATTTGTGATTCCTCAAATGTAAGAGGTTCTAGGAGCTTAGTGGTCTGGGACCTGAAACCATGTGGCTGCTAATAAGTTCAGACTTGCCTTTCTAAGGGGCTTTCTATTGAAGAGTTAACTCAGGCTCTTTATACTTCAGATTATTAGAGCTTAAGTTACTAAACAGGAAAAATGTTGCATTTGCCTAAGTTTTTATGCCGTTTGGAAATTAATACTGTTTCTTAATCTATACATTGATAACTTGGGTGAGTTATTCCTCCATGTCATCAAATCTGTTTTTAAGCCATTAAATTTAATCTCTAGTGATTCGCAAATCTGACCACACATTAATCACTTGATACTTAATAAAATTAAGTTGCCCTGGACACTACTCTCAAGGTGCTAATTTAGTTCTATGAATGGGCCTGGAATACACATATTTATATATCAAGTGGGATTTTGTTTTCCTTATGGGCACACTGGGTCTTTGTTGCTGTGCAAGGGCTCTCAGCTGTGGCAAGCAAAGGCTGCTCTGGTTGCAGTGTGTGGGCTTCTTACAGTGGCTTCTCTTCTTGCAGAGCACAGGTGCTCGGGTGCTTGGGCCTCAGTAGTTGTAGCTCTCAAGTGCAGGCTTAGTAGTTGTGGCACATGGGCTTAGTTCTGCAGCATGTGGAATCTTCCCAAACCAGGGACTGAAACTGTGTCCCCTGCATTGGCAGGCAGATTCTTAGCCACTGAACCACTAGGGAAGTTCTGGAATAAGATGTATTACCAGCCGGTTCTAAAATAATGAGTCAGCCCTTTTATAGATAAGGAAACTGAAGCGTAAAACACTGGTAACTAGTTGAAGCTTGACCTTAGATTTTAGTTGTATCGGGCATTCAGTCACTCCACTAGGAATTTGCAAGCATTCTTTTTTGTGTTAATGTTAGTTAGTCAAGCTTTTCACACTTATTTATAAATTGTATTCAACATTCCTTTTTCCCCTATTACTCAAAAGAACATAGATACATTGAACTTTTCTTGAATTCAACTCCTGGAGGCGGCTCTGGAATGGGAGGTTCTGGAATGGGAGGCTACGGCAGAGATGGAATGGGTATGTAAAGCTTTTTAAATATTAAGCCGAGTCAGACACTTAGCAAGTCAGTCTCAAACTTTTTTTTTTTTTTTTTTTTTTTTAAAGATAATCAGGGAGGCTATGGATCTGTTGGAAGAATGGGAATGGGGAACAATTACAGTGGAGGATATGGTACTCCTGATGGCTTGGGTGGTTATGGTGAGTGTCTTTTTTGTTGTTGTTGTTCCGTTTGAGTCCCCATATGTGGTGCAGTTTAAAGTTCATATATTCCTTTTTTTTAATTGAAGTATAGTTGACATTGTTTGTATTTTTAATAACTTATGCATTTGTATCCTCTACTAAATGGTTCTTAATGTCTTTTTTTTTTCCTAAGGCCGTGGTGGTGGAGGTAGTGGCGGTTACTACGGGCAAGGTGGCATGAGTGGAGGTGGATGGCGTGGGATGTACTAAAAGCATAACCACACATATAAAAGTCCTGACAAACAGCATCTGGTCTACTAGACTTTCTTACAGAATTACTTTCTTTTGTATTTTAAGAACTTTATAATGACTGAAGGAATGTGTTTTCAAAATATTATTTGGTAAAGCAACAGATTGTGATGGGAAAATCTGTTTTCTGTAGGTTTTATTTGTTGCATACTTTGACTTAAAAAAATAAATTTTTATATTCAAACCACTGATGTTGATACTTTTTATATACTAGTTACTTCTGAGGATGTGCTGCTTTCAGAAGATTTGGGTTGATGTATTTTACTATTAGCTCTACAAGAAGTAGTTTAAGAGGACAATGGTTCACCTCTGCATAAACTACAAGTCTTAATAAGCAGACATCTGGAATAGAGCTTGGAGAAGAATTAGTGATACTCTTTTAATTTCTCCTGGACAACACTGTAAATACAAAACCTAAAGATGAGTTTAGGTGACTTCAGGAGTATAAACTCGGCTAATTCTATATTTTCAGATATTTATCCAGCATAGCTCTGAAATATTAACCATCTAGGAGGTATCTGGACTTAACGTATCTTCATAATTGTGTTACCTGCAGATGGGAGTGTTGGAAGTTTAGATTCTAGCTCTAGACTTTAGAAGAAATCCCCTCAGCACTTGACTGAAGTACCAAAAAAAAAGTTTCCCAAAAGTGATAGTTGTAAGTTCTCAAAATGTCTTAGACTACGTTAAGGTTCTCGGTGACATGAGATTCACTACAAGTACAAAGGTATTTACCGTGGAGTATAATTCTAACAGGTGTATTCAGTTTCCAGCCCGATAGTTAAAGCATATGGCATAACTGTATAGTGACTACTTTTTAAAATGTAAGAGTCCATGTCTTGAGAGTCTTGCGATTGGATTTTGCATCTAATTTGTTTCGAGTTTTAGAGCCATTGTATTTAATACTTTTATGTAGCAAGGAAAAAAGGTGCTTTATTTTTAATCCCTTTGATCAATATGGCTTTTTTTCCCAAATTGGCTAATGGATCAAAATGAAACCTGTCAATGTGAATTCAGTTATTGAACTTGTTACTTGTTTTTGCTAGAAATGTTATTAATGTAATAAATATCAATGTGGGAGATGAGTATGGCGTCTGTCCTAGAATGCTTTGTGTCAGTTAATGATTAGAAATCAAATTGGTAGAAGGTACTATGTCTAACTGAATATTAGACTAAAGTGACAAAGGAATGATTTCTGCTGTTCTTAAAGAAGGCAGCTTGGTAGCATAAGTGGAACCTATCAACTGGAGCAATGATTCATCTTACTGCCTGTACTCACTCCCTTAATTACTAGGCTCACACCACTTTTCTAAAACAGGCTTAATTTTTCAGGTGTTTTATTTGTTATATAAAATTCACATTTTAGAGAAGTGTGAATATGAGAATTACAATCACAATTCCTTGGCACCATGATAGCGTTAGATGATAATACTACTAGATGAGGGAACGGTACACAAAGTTCACAAAATACAAAGTTCTATTACATGAAATCCAAAATTATGGTTTTTAGATACAAGTCAAAACAAAATGGAGCAAGTTTCAATTTCTTCTTAGAAAAAGCCTGCCTATAAAAGGCCCAAATCAATGGCAATGAGTGGTGAAGAATTTAAATTGGGACTAAAAATCATGGTTTATTTGTTGAATGAAACCAGGCTTGGCATTTAAGAGAATCACTAAGTTCAAGCACAATAATAAAAAACAGCACTTGAAATTTTTCATTTTTGCTTATTCTCGTCATAAAAATGTTAACCCATCCCATCAGTACAAAACAGTTCAAAGAATATAATTCATGTTTCAAATACTCCTATCAGAGCATTAAAGACCACCTATAAATCTATGTCCATTCTGATTTAAGACTAAAAACTGACTGGATTATGGAAAAGAAATCTGAAAGTAAAATAGTGGTTTCATACTTTGGCAACTTAGAAAATTAATTTTAAACCTCAACAGAAGTATGTACTCGGGATAACAATCCTGTAGAGTAAGCAATGCTACCTTAGTGTGGAGGGAGTAGTCATGATTTATTCACTAGTGCTCTTAGGAGTAATGTGGATACCAATAATGGCATGTTTAAAAGGTACAGACTCAAGTGCATGATTTAAATTAAGACTTAAGAAAAAAGTAGAACCCCAAGTGGTGATGCTGTTGAAACAGTTATGCAAGGGTAGTTTTAAAGATTAAATTCTTGATATGCTATAAACTATTAACAGGGATTAGTGTTTACTGACTTTATGCTTGAAATAGTGCAAGTATGTATGCAATGGCAGGGCTGAAAGTCCATCTTCAGTCTGCTCTAGGCCCTGGCTTGGTGCTAATAAATGGTATTTTACTCTACTGTAGTAGACTGCCACAGTGTAATGCTTCCTAAAAGTTACTGGACTGGAGAGGTAATACAGAACTTTTTAACTCAAACCTGTCATAATCAAAGGCAAAGTTTAACTGTATTTTAGATTTCTCCTTAAATGCTTAAGGGAAAATCAGGAGCCTATAATCCTGGCTATTACATTTTTTTTCTAGGAAAGTTTATGTTTTGACTTTTTTTTGGCCATGCTCATGTGGTACCAGGGATCCAACCTGTGCCCCCTTGCAGTGCAAGTGTGGAGTCCTAACTACTAGACTGCCAGAGCAGTTCCTATGTTTTGACTTTTAAAGGTGTGAGTCCTAAGAAATGGACATAACTTATTTTCAAAATAAAAGGTTTTGAGACAAAATACCTCTTTCACCCACTGTATCTGAAAGTCCAGCAAAATACCACATTGACTACAGAGAAGGCATTTTCTAATGCAAAATGGGCAGAGGAGGGGAAGCAAATACAGTTGACACTTTACCAAGCTAATGAAAAACCTGTTGAAATATTAATACTTCTAAAATGTGCAGTTCCAATTGTTCTTGGAGAACTGTGAAGCTTTAAAGTGCATTAAGAAAAAAATTACAGGCACCATCAAATATCAATTTGACAATCTGGAGTATAATCTGAAACCCTATTTTTAAGAAGGCCTTTACAAAATAAGGCAAACATGTAGGCTATGCTCTCTGGCCTCTCCATGGCATTAAGAAAAGAGTTACATGATAACTACAGTCAGAAATTAGGCTAAGGTTACTTTAAAGCATGCCCTGTTATTGAATAAAAATGGCAAAGGAAATCTCACATTATACATTGAGTTCCTGTGAGTTGAATATGTGAAAGTAAAATGTACCAATGCTGTCTGAAAGCTGCTTAAGGGCTGTCTGAATACACTGTACACATGTTCATATGTAACATTCATCATTCATTGTAGGTACTTCTCATACATTAGAATAGTTCTGGAATATTATGGCAAGTTAGATGAGCATCTTTGAATTAGTAATGCGTGACAGGAATCACAAACCCGTACTGGCTTCGGTGAAGAAGGCAAAGGCAGTTCGTTGTCAGAACAGGCATTACAGAAAATTTCCCCACAATTTCTACAGTGGTGCTATTAAATGGAAAAATCAGAGGGGAAAAAATGAGTAAAATTAGCCATATTTGCACCAAAACTTTTGGATTCACTTCCTATTCTCCCTTACCTTTCTCTTAGACAGTGAGAATTCCTTTTCACAAAGTTTACAATGTGTTGCTTCTTTGTCTTTCAACCAGACCAGTCCCTGGTAGAGGAAAAATATGATTAATGCTCAAATTAGTACTAAAAGATACTTGAAAACATTTCTGACCAAGAGCATTTTATAGGAATGTGCACGTAGATAAACCAAAAATGAGTCCTTTTTTTGACAGATTTACTGAAACAGTTGTAGATTAAACAAATGTGGAATTTCCTTCAAAATAATTGAGGAAAAAGGGACATGCTTATATAAATAAGATTGGCCATATATTGATTAAAAAAATAGTGAAACTGGATGATGGTTCATTTTACTCTCTACAACTGAATACTGGAACATTTCATGACAAATGTTTTTAATAAAAATCCACTATGGATAGTAACTATAAGGAAAGAACCTTAATATCTAGTCCAAAAACATTTAAAGATAAGTTTTCACTGTGAAATACATGAGTTTGGCATTATGTATATATTATACACAGCTAATCCACAAAATTTGAAGAGAATTTGTAAATCAGATGATTGAGTCCTTTAGACTTCACCTTAAATTCGTTCTACACGGCTATAAATTTCCTTTTTTTTTTTTAAGAAAAAGTATTTTTTTTTCCCCTTTCTGTGACTCACAAATTTAATCAATACTATGTAAACTTTTATAGCAAATGTAAATAGTCTTAAACAGGTAGAAGTTAATGATGCCTAAAATTTCTAACTAACTTGACTCATTCTTAACCAACCAAAATCTTAGCTAGGAAAAGCATTTTTCCCCCTATGAAAGCAACTTTGTTAGGTGGTGCCCATTTTATAACGAGAAGACCTAAATTTGAAAGGAGTCCTGTATTTCTGATTAATCTCATCACATGTCCCTTTTGGAAACAGCCCAAACTAAGCTACACTGCTGCTGCTGCTTCCACAGAACTAAGTATATCTGACTCTAACTTAAGTACATCTGATTCTAATTTGGAAGAGGGAGCGAGCAACATAGGACCTACAGCAGCTAACGAGAGAAAAATCTTACAAGCAGAAAGCCCACACACATTATCAAAAGCCTGAGTTTTCTTGAAAGCCTCTTCTACCTGACAGCAAAATTCTTGGAAGAAATTAAGACGAAGAGAGAGTAAGCACTGAGGGACTGCAAGGTTAATACCAGCTATTTTTATTTCACAGTCTTAGTAACCAGCACCTATTGTCTGATATAGCAGAGGTAAGACAAATGGTATTGGATTACTGCACTTCAGGCACTCTTAAGGCTTCTTAGAACACAGGATTGTAAGAAGTGAAGACATAAAAACAAAAAAAACCCTAGACAGCTCCCATCAGATACAGAGAGACTGACCAGCAGAGTCACATGATTTGAATCATGGACTTTTTTTTTTAAAGCAAGATGAGGCCTTGAAGATAATTCAATCTGACTTGAACACCATAAAAAGGAAACTGATTTGCCAAATATCCCAAAGCCACAAAGTGCAAGCAACTTTGCTGCCCAGGTATGTTTGTAAGGACGAGAGCCTGACATGAAGCAGATTTCCAAACACCATCATTTGGTTCAAAAGTAAGTAACCTTCTGACATCAGGGTTGAGCTTCCAACTTTATTTCCAGACTTAGGAACTCACCTTGCACCTCTCTCAAGGAGAAAAGCTGTACAATGTAGGGTAAGCCTAGTGCATTAGCTAGAAGGGACCTCAGAATAGCACCCTCAAGCTTTCATTTTACAGATAAGAAAAACTTAAGATCCAGGGAGCTGAAGTTGCTTCCTCAACAAAACAAAGCTGTTTACAAGTAGAGTCAAAATTAAAGGGGGCAAGCTACTGCTCTGCAAACAAATGGCTATTTTTCTCTGCCTTTGGCATTCCAGAATGTCAGCTACTCAGGTTAAATCCTCCAAATGGTATTAAGGATCCTTCTCTGAACAAACTCAACTGCTCCAGAGAGAAGTCTTTTTTCTTTTTTCCATTTATTTTTAATAATAATTTTTAGTTGGAGGCTAATTACTTTACAATATTGTAGTGGTTTTTGCCATACATTGACATGAATTGACATGGATTTACAGAAGTCTTGTAGATAACCAATACTGGGAGAAGATACCCAACAGATTGGAAGTTGACAGATTTCTCTTTGGTCAAGGCCTCCCTGTCTACTATTACAAGTCGTCCCCACCCACCTAACCAACAAACACCAGGCTTCAAAGATTTTTTGTGCCTTTCATCGAAACTGGGAGATTTTCTAACATTTAAGGAATGATTTGGGCATGAAGTACTCCAGCCAAATAAACAAATACAAGAAAAGAATTCAGAGGAAACAGAATGGCAGCAATAAAAGAAAACATTAAAGAAATTATAATGGAATATCCTCAGACATAAAACAAGATGTTATTTTAAAAAGGAAAAATGAGCAAATAGGAGCCTGCTGAATATTAAAAATATAGTAACAGAAATGTCTCACAGAAGGTTGAAACTGAATACAACCAAACCTTTAGGTTTAGTTTCCAGTTTATAGGATTAAATAAGGGGATAGAGTTAAAAATAAGACTACTATGAAGAAGAAATCAGATAAAATCCAAAATGTAAGAAACTAAAATAGCTGTCCCAGACCCATCAACTAGACAATAGTAAGCACCAAAAAAAAAAACAAAAGTCATATATAAATCCATTTTCATACACATAAAAATGGAAATCTGGATAATGTAGGCTAGATATGAACAATAAAACTGTTAGAAAAACAATGATTAACAAAAACAGAGGACTGTTACTGTAGGGAAGGGAATGCAATCAGGGAGCAAACATGTTCTATTACAAGCTAAAACAGTACGCTAGCATTTTTAAGTTGTACTGTACATGTCCTCTTGCATATATGATATATATTTCACAGTGAAAAATTTTTACAAAAGAGTTTAAAAAATGACAGTTGGGCAAACATCCCTACATATCTCCTAAAAGGGTGTGAGAGCAGAATAAAGGCATACAGATTCATAAAATCTTTTATTATTCATTCACATTTTCTAGGAGGCTACTGAAGGAAGCATCACACAGTGGGAATTCCATGTTGATCAAGTGGTTAGGATTCCATGCTCTCACTGCCTAGCTGGCTAACTATAAAGTTCCACAAGCTGTGTGGCACAGCAAGAAGAAAAAAAAGCATTGAATGAATGACAGCAAAGGGAAATGCCAGGACAAGAGTGACCAGACCAGACTATACAGGAGCAATAAGGCAGAGAACTTCAATAAGGATGACTCTGATGGAAAAAGAAAGAACTAACTGATTCCTTGATTCATTTTTACCATGTGAAAAACTTCTATCAAAAAGCATTTAACAGAAGTGTTTGAAGGTATAAGAAAACTGATTCTCAAATACAACTAAAAAAGGTCAGGGGGAGTAAATATTAACTCTATAGGAATGAAAAGTAGTTCAAGAAAGAAAATACAACTGCAATATATAATACTACCTGCCCCAGCAAGGAACAGTATTTAAATACTCATAATAAAGAATATACAGTAAATATATTTCACAAGAACTTTTACTTAACTACAGGAGAACAGTGAAGAGTAGACAGACCAGGGGGAGAGTTAGCAAAACTCCTCATCCATCATGTTAATGAGGCAATACATAGGTCTGCATAATACTTAAGAAACAGGGAAATGCCAGAAGAAACAATTAAAAGGAATTAAAAGTAGCTCCCTAATGGTGGCAAAAGCTGGAATGGATAAGGGACAAGAGGGTGAAAAACAAAAGACTGCTTCCCTTTTTTTTTTTTTTAAAGTCATCAGCAGACGAATGGATGAGGAAGCTGTGGTACATATACACCATGGAATATTACTCAGCCATTAAAAAGAATTCATTTGAATCAGTTCTAATGAGATGGATGAAACTGGAGCCCATTATACAGGGTGAAGTAAGCCAGAAAGATAAAGACCAGTATACTAACACATATATATGGAATTTAAAAAGATGGTAACGATAACCCAATCTGACTTTTTAAATGACTTTCATGTGATACTTTGGTAAACGAAGTGGGGAGCTTGTGTGGTAACAAGCCATCTGTCATTGAAGTACTCACACAGAGACTATATTTTCTCCTGTTTTAGGAACCTTATATTCAATTGTACCAAATCACTTTCACTCAATTAACATACTCAATATTCAAAGCAACCCTATGCAAAATCATAAGCCAAAATCAGAAGAGGAAACAGACTCCATGGTGATATGTGACTTGATGAAGATCAAAAACTAGTAAGTAACAGACTGGCTCAGGAATTTAAGGATTATCAAATCCAAAGTCAATTTCACTCTAACCATGCCACACTTCATAGGAAAGCAGACAAAACTATTTCCAAGGTCATTTCCAACATGAAGAATTTTAATAATGTGTTTTAGAGGTATAGGGACCAGGTGGACCCCATCATACAAGCTCCCCATTCAGTGCTTCTGCCTCTGTATATCCTAAGATTCAACAACAGTACACAGGGCTTTACCTTCTACTGGAAACTCACAGATATCCATACCTTCCTACTTGAGGAAAATACTTAAACTCACCTGCAATGCTTTGTTGGCTTCTTTTATGTCTTCGATTTTAAGTTTTGATCTAAAAAGATTATAAATTGGTTCAAATTTCAGTACACATTCTAAAATACAGAACATCTAGTAATTCCTTAGAAAGGTACTGAATTTTCATAGGATATAAAACTGTATATACTATATTATTCTTATAATCTTCTTTGGCTAGTGGGATTATGTTTAACATTTTCCTATTACTTCTTAAATGACCTAAAGCAAAAATAGTTTTGAGATTTAAAATTTGCTTTTTTTAAAGAAAGAATGTTGGAATTTTCATGTGGTTATGAACTATTAATGATAGCTATCATTTATTGTAGCTGTCAATAAATAGTTGAGGTACCAGACACTATGCTATAAACTTTGCATGTGTAATCTCATTTAATCTTCAGAAACACTTATAAAGATGAAAACAGTGAGGTCTTATGAGGTTTAGTCACTTGTAACAAGTCACAAGATGGTAACTGAGGAAGCCAGGACTTAAAGCCTCCTCTCTGAGACCCAAAAGCCAGTGAGTTAATCATTATGAACACTCTTTATGTAGCGCATGCTACAGAGTGGTAAGTAAGAGTGGATATACTAAGGAAGATACAATACTTTTTTTACCTTTTAAAAATACGTGTTAGTTAACATGCAGTATTTATCTGTGATCTCCATACCCAGACATGATCATCTCCACATGTCAATGAGTATGTGCATTTCAAATAGAAAAATTATTTACACAGTTCCATATATGACTTAACAATATATTGTGAAAGGCTTAGAGCTACTGACTTGTTATTAAGTATCTGCCACATCATTATATTAAATAGTTACATAATATACCACAAAAAACAATGTAAAGTATGCAACTTACTTCATTACCTACTGATGAATTTTCAACATGTTTCAAATATTTTTGCCATAAAATTATTCATTAAAATTGAAATGACCAAAACATTTGTATTATTCTTAACAACTTAAAAATGAAATAACTGGATTAAAACATACATAAAATACTAAAGTCTGAAGCAGAACATTAGGAACTTGCTTTGCCCTACAAGTGTTCTTTGTTCCAAAACTTAAAAACAGTGTTAGTCTTTTATCTAGCTCATAGCAACTCTTACAGTGAGAATAATAAATGTAAAATCACACAGTGTAAAAATACTAACATAGTAATCAAATTTTCTTAGCTGAACTCACATCTACAAAAAGCACCCAAGGAAAACTGACGCTGATGGGAATTTTGGCCACAATAGTATATACAGAAAAACTGAATATGGAATAAAAATAGCTTACTTAATGGTGTTCACTACAGAAATACTTTCTATATGAAAACTTACTGGTGTTGATTTATTTCTGGTTAAAATGCCTTTATTCACAAATCGGACCCTAAAAAGCATGCTGCCCCTTACACCCTGATACAAATTGCCGAACTCTCCTAAAGAGAGTATCAGTTACAGTTCCAACAAACACAATGTAAAAACAACACCTTTTCCTTGTCCTAGGCAGGGAACAGGTGTCTGTATTATTCATTTTAATTAAATTCCATTTCGGCATACGTATTTAAGTTTCTGAAAATATTTGACCACAGCATGAAAAAAGCATAGAGAAAGGTCAAAATAAAACAGGAGAATGTAATAAATATGATACAATCAATTATGACACTATAGGAAAACATCCCTAAATTATATAAGCCTCAGATAATCCTGACATTCCTCTATGAAGGAAAAAAATCTGTAAGTTTCTTTATATGGAAAGAATAGCATATACAGAACACGACATTGGAAGAGTCCTGGTAATTTATTCTTTACTAAAAGTTTTTCTTGGAATTTAAGCCTCAGTGAGGATAAGGGAGAAGCTGGTTTTTTCCTCTTTCAGTTATTTTAAACTGTCAGTAATTATGACACAGGTTAGTCTAGATTTTTCTTTTTCTAATATTTCATCCTAAAATTTCACATTCCATGTTTTCTCCAAATATTAATATTTCAGGTTTATTACTTTAATCTTCATACTAGACAGTTTATCTACAATTATAAACTTATTCAGAATAATTAACTGGTTTTTTTTCCCCACACCATGCTCATGTGGGATCTTAGTTCCCCAAGCAGGGATCAAACCCAATCCACCTGCAGTAGAAGTAAGAAGTCTTACCCACAGGGCTGCCAGGGAAGTCCTGAATAATTAACATTTAAAGCTTTTCAAAATCTATCAAAATTTCTCTTTATAAGAATCCTTCAGTAAGAAATCAATTAAGAGTAAATATGTCATTATGAAAAGTACTTTTCAAATTAAAATTAATCATTTATATTTTAAGTTGCTGGTTTAGAATGTAAGCACTGGGAAGTAACTTTCAGATCCATCCTGTTCATCTTACAGACAAGAAAACTGATATTCTGCTTGAGATGAGGAAAGGTACTGTGCTAGGTGCTTTCGCATATTTATTCTGTTAATCAGAAAAAGAACCCTATAGGTGTTTTATAACTCCCCAATTGACAAATGGAGAAAGGGATATTACAACTCTCCAATTAACAAATGCAGAGATGAGCTTAAAGAGCTTAAATAAATGGCCCTAAGTCACATGGTTGGTAAAAGCTAAAAGGGATACTTACTCCTGTGAGTGACATTCAGTTCAGTTCAGTCAGTCATGTCCAACTCTTTGTGACCCCAGGGACTGCAGCACACCAGGCTTCCCTGTCCATCACCAACTCCTGGAGCTTACTCACTCATGTCCATTGTGTCGGTGATGCCATCCAACCATCTCATCCTCTGTCGTCCCCTTCTCCTCCTGCCTTCAATCTTTCCCAGCATCAGGGTCTTTTCAAATGAGTCAGTTCTTTGCATCAGGTGGCCAAAGTATTGGAGTTTCAGCTTCAGCATCAGTCCTGCCAATGAATATTCAGGACTGATTTCCTTTAGGATTGAATGGTTGTATCTCCTTGCAGTCCAAGTGATGCTCAAGAGTCTTCTCCAACACCACAGTTCAAAAGCATCACTTCTTCGGTGCTCGGTTTTCTTTGTAGTTCAGGAGTAACATCTATACATGACTATTGGAAAAACCATAGCTTTGACTAGATGGACTTTGTTGCCAAAGTAATGTCTCTGCTTTTTAATAGGCTGTCTAGGTTGGTCATAGCTTTTCTTCCAAGGAGCAAGTGTCTTTTAATTTCATGGCTGCAGTCACCATCTGCAGTGATTTTTGAGCCCCCCAAAAATAAAGTCTGTCACTGTTTCCATTGTTTCCCATCTATTTGCCATGAAGTGATGGGACCAGATGCCATGATCTTAGTTTTCTGAATGTTGAGTTTTAAGCCAACTTTTTCACTCTCCTCTTTCACTTTCATCAAGGGGCTCTTTAGTTCTTTGCTTTCTGCCATAACGGTGGTGTCATCTGCACATCTGAGGTTAGTGACATTTCTCCCGGCAATCTTGATTCCAGCTTGTGCTTCATCCACCCCCGCATTTCACATGATATACTCTGCATATAAGTTAGATAAACAGGATGACAATACACAGCCTTGATGTACTCCTTTTCCTATTTGGAACCAGTCTGTTGTTCCATGTCCAGTTCTAACTGTTGCTTCTTGACTTGCACACAGGTTTTTCAGGAGGCAGGTCAGGTGGTCTGGTATGCCCATCTCTTGAAGAATTTTCCACAGTTTGCTGTGATCCACACAGTCAAAGGCTTTGACATAGTCAATAAAGCAGAAGTAGATGTTTTTCTGGAACTCTCTTGCTTTTTTGATGATCCAACGGATGTTGGCAATTTGATCTCTGGTTCCTCTGCCTTTTCTAAATACAGCTTGAACATCTGGAAGTTGACGGTTCACGTTCTGTTGAAGCCTGGCTTGGAGAATTTTGAGAATTACTTTACTAGTGTGTGAGATGAGTGCAATTGTGCAGTAGTTTGAGCATTCTTTGGCATTGCCTTTCTTTGGGATTGGAATGAAAACTGACCTTTTCCAGTCCTGTGGCCACTGCTGAGTTTTCCAAATTTGCTGGCATGTTGAGTGCAGCACTTTCACAGCATAATCTTTTAGCTCCACTGTAATTCCATCACCTCCACTAGCTTTGTTTGTAGTGTTGCTTGCTAAGGCCCACTTGACTTTGCATTCCAGGATGTCTGACTCTAGGTGAGTGATCACACCATCATGGTTATCTGGGTCATAAGATCTTTTTTGTATGGTTCTGTGTATTCTTGCCACCTCTTCTTAATATCTTCTGCTCTTTGAATTTTGAAATGGTTGGGTCCATATCATTTCTGTCCTTTATTGTGCCCATCTTTGCATGAAATGTTCCCTTGGTATCTCTAATTTTCTTGAAGAGATCTCTAGTCTTTCCCATTCTATTGTTTTCCTCTATTTCTTTGTACTGATCACTGAGGATGGCTTTCTTATCTCTCCTGGCTATTCTTTGGAATTCTGCATTCAAATGCGTATATCTTTCCTTTTTCCCTTTGCCTTTCCCTTCTCCTCTTTTCTCAGTTATTTGTAAGGCCTCCTCAGACAACGATTTTGCCTTTTTGGATTTCTTTTTCTTGTGGATGGTCTTGATCACTGCTTCCTGTACAATGTCATGAACCTCTGTCCATAGTTCTTCAGGCACTTTGTCTATTAGATCTAATCCCTTGAATCTATTTGTCACTTCCACTGTATAATCGTAAGGGATTTGATTTACGTCATACCTGAACGGTCTAGTGGTTTTCCCTACTTTCTTCAGTTTAAGTCTGAATTTGGCAATAAAGACTTAATGATCTGATCCACCGTCAGCTCCTGGTCTTGTTTTTGCTGACTGTATAGAGCTTCTCCATCTTTGGCTGCAAAGAATATAATCAGTCTGATTTTGGTATTGACCATCTGGTGATGTCCATGTGTAGAGTCTTCTCTTGTGTTGTTGGAAGAGGGTGTTTACTATGACCAGTGCTTTCTCTTGGCAAAACTCTATTATCCTTTGCCCTGCTTCATTCCATACTCCAAGGCCAAATTTGCCTGTTACTCCAGGTATCTCTTGACTTCCTACTTTTGCATGCCAGTCCCCTATGATGAAAAGGACATCTTTTATGGGTGTTAGCTCTAGAAGGTCTTGTAGGTCTCCATAGAACTGTTCAACTTCAGCTTCTTCAACATTACTGGTTGTGGCACAGACTTGGATTACTGTGATATTGAATGGTTTGCCTTGGAAAGGAACAGAGATCAGTCTGTCGTTCTTGAGATTGCACCCAAGTACTACATTTCAGACTCTTGTTGACTATGAGAGCTACTCCATTTCTTCCAAGGGGTTCTTGCCCACAGTAGTAGATATAATGGTCATCTGAGTTAAATTCACCCACTCCAATGAATGATAATTCAGTTCAGTTCAGTCGCTCAGTCATGTCCGACTTTGTGACCCTCCATGAACCGCAGCATGCCAGGCCTCCTTGACCATCACCAACCCCTGGAGTCCACCCAAACCCATGTCCATTGTGTCGGTGATGCCATCCAACCATCTCATCCTCTGTTGTCCCCTTCTCCTCCGGGGTCTTTCCAATGAGTCTTTCCAAGCATCAGGGTCTTTTCCAATGAGTCAGCTCTTCGCATGAGGTGGCCAAAGTATTGGAGTTTCGGCTTCAACATCAGTCCGTCCAATGAACACCCAGGCCTGATCTCCTTTAGGATGGACTGGTTGGATCTCCTTGCAGTCCAAGGGACTCTCAACAGATATAATGGTCATCTGAGTTAAATTCACCCATTCCAATGAATGACATTAATGAATGCTAATTTTAAAATTTAGTCATAACTTGAAAAATGCAGATCCTGAACGGTAAGCTTAAAAACTATTTCTGAACTATTAACTTTCCCTTTCAACAAAATTAAATGTCTCATATTATTCTGCATGACCTGTGCCCTCCCAACCTCACTTCATTTTACTTTTTTCTTTTTTGGCTGCGTCATTTATAGGATCTTAGTTTCCTGACCAGGGATCGAACCCACAACTCTGATGTGGACACGCAGAGTCTTAACCACTGGACAACTAGGGAAGTTCCCTTTTGATGCTGTTTGAATTTTCTAACCATATAAAACATCAAAGGGATTTATTTAGGTGATAGAATTATGGGTCACTGTAGCTTTCTTTAATTTCCTGTATTATAAAAAAAAATGACACTTTTTATTTTCTAATGTGACAGTGGTATATTCAATACTAAATCAAACCTTCCAGCATTTACCCTAGATATTTGACAATATGTTCAATCAGGGCACAAAGATGAAGCTAATCCCAAACACAGACAATGTGGAACAAGGAGGAAAATGTGAGAAAGACAGAAATCCATTTCTCCTTCTTGTCCTCATAGAAACTCAGTAACACTTCAATGTGATAGAACCAACCATACTATATGAAGTTAAGCCCCAACTACAGATAGCATCAAATACATCCACTTCTCACAATGGTGGCTCCTTCTCAGAACACTCTGAAAAAGATCTCTCCAACAATTCTGAAAATTTGACTTCTGAGAAAAATATGATCTGGAGAAATTAAACAACAGTCTTAGATTTCATCTACTGGAAAATGTTTGGACCTAAGAGCTATGTCCATTTTAGAAAATAATTTTTAACACAATCTCTCCCCAGTGCACACCCTTATCTGTTAATCTTGAAGTTTTTGTTTGGCTTTGTTTCTAATAGTTGATATCTTTCTTTTTTATATTAAACTTTTATGCCTATTTGGTTTGGCACACTCATAACTTTATAAAAGGCAATGACTACTTAGTAAAAGGAAAAAAGAGAAATTACTCGCTAAGTTTGTTGCCAAGTTCTTGAAGAGCTTGCTCCTGTTCCTGATATATTTTTTTCAACTGCTGATTTTCATCCTGGAGGTTAAGGAACTCCTTCAAAATAATAAAAGACAGAAAATGCAATTTAAAAGAAACAAACTCCACATCATATACATACCATTAAAGGATAGGAATGTATCCTTCAGCTTTTTATAAAAAATAACTGCTCTATTTACTATCAACTATTTTCTATTCATTTAATCCCCTTAATGATATTTTTAAAGAAGACCACTAAAAAAAAAAATAAAGAAGACCACTATACTTTGTTTCCTCTGTATACATGTAAATTATAACTTGATTGTCTTTTCAAGTAACTTTCATCACGACAGGATTTTTAAAGTTTACCACCATTACTTACTTTTTTAAGAGTAATGATCTGTTGGGTCTCATTTCTGAGATGAGATACGGTGTCTTTCTCCTTTTGAAGATCTTCCTGCAAAGTCTGTCTCCATTCCTTCTCAATCTTCAGAT
The DNA here is from genome assembly GCF_023699985.2 of Odocoileus virginianus. Lineage (NCBI taxonomy): Eukaryota > Metazoa > Chordata > Mammalia > Artiodactyla > Cervidae > Odocoileus > Odocoileus virginianus. Next base: position 58,531,982 of record NC_069680.1, read on the forward strand.
CGGTTTCCAGTTGCACCCTTGAATGACAGACAATACAGAGACAAGCTCAGTGCTCTTTCTCTCATGACAGCTGTATGTATTCTTTCTTTAAGAGGATCTCATTGGTTGATTACTTTCACCTTTGTAATTAAATTCTTCAGATTTTCTTTCACAAATACCTTTTTAGAAAACAAGCTCAGTAGCACAAGGTTTTCAGATCTCATATCTCAGTTAATTTGTCAATCACAAAAACCTCTTGTTATCTGTCATTTACTAATTCTACATACATAAATAAGATAAGCATGGATAAGCATGGAAAATGCCTGGAAAGGCACACCATACTATTAAGGCTTGGTTCTGTCTTAGAAATGGAACCATGTTCTGTGCCAAGAGAAAATTTTTACAACAAACTAATGAAAAGTATTGCTCTGATTTAAGAATTATAGCAACCACTAAGTCAATTCAACATCAGTAACAGAGAAATCAATCCTGGTGTCAAGTTCTACTTGACAAGATTATAGTAACAAGATTACTGTTAGAAGCTGACCCATTACAGAACAGATCTAAGACCAAGGAGACACTGGAGGAAAATCCACACTGTCTGAAAAACGCCAGTTCACATCTGAAAGCACTACTTCATCAGTCAAACAACAGGTGCTAGCTGGAAAAACAAAAGTAATCAAAAACTCACATTTTAGGAAAGCCTCCCAAAATATTTCAATAATTATCTCATAAGCAGTTGTTAACAGATAAGGTATACACTAATAATGCTATAGTTCCTTGTACTTTACATTTTAATTATAATGTTATGTCATAATATTGAGAATATCACAGTATTACATTATTTTAATTTTTTGTGTTAAAATCACTTTTGTTTCCTCATATGGTTAGCATTTCCATCTATAGCCAAATTATTTTCAGGAAAGCAAATTTGAGATTTTATAATTCAAGTTGAAGAGACAAAATACTTCAAAATGGAATTGACAAATTGTTGATAAATACTATTTCACCACAGATTTAAAAGGGATATGGAGGGACAGGTATATATTGCTATCACTGAGTAAGCAAAGTACAGAGTGTGTTGAGTGGCCTCATCATCCAGAATCAGAAAAAACTGAGTGAGAAAGCAAAAGAAAAATTTTGATTATAAGTTATTTTACATATACTGTCAAAACACATGTTGATCACCAAAGGCAGACACCATAAGGAAAAAAAGGGAAACTATAACTATATAAAATATACAATGTATAAAAAATAAATAATAAATCTACTGTAAAATGCCTAAATGAATAAAAAACACTATGAACAAAGTTTAAAAATAAACTATAACTTGGAAAACATTTTCACTGTATGTGAAAGACCCAGAATAAATACATAAACAGTTCTTACAAATAAATATTAAAAAACTGAACACCACAGAGGAAAAAAATAGAGGATATGAACTGACAATTCACAAAAGAAATACAAAAGGCTATCACTAGTAATCAAATATATGCAAATTTAAACAATAAAGCACATTTTTTTTCAGGCTAAATGATTCCTTGAGGTTAACTGAGATACAATGGTATAGACCTACAATAATTGATATGATAAAATGTCCATGATGTATCAATAATAAATATAATAAACAAGATACTAAAGAGTATGTAGCATGTCTCCTCTTTCTAAGAAGCAAAAATATCTATGCATAACAAAAAATGATGTTCATCAAAATGTTATAAAGAAGACATATATATCCAGGGAATTCCCTGGAGGTCCAGTGGTCAACACTCCACTGAATGGGGTGTGGTGAGTTCAATTCCTGGTTGAGGAGTTAAGAAACCAAAAGTTTTTTCCATTTTAGGTGAAAAAAGGAAATGTGTTTAAAAAAAAAAAAGGAATTTGTTTTCCTTGGATAAAGTCCCAATTGCCTATTTCTATAGAAACAGTTCCAAATTTTCTCAGCCATCAGGGATTCCTATGATCTCTAAATTGTCAACATGTTTATGCTCTACCAAAATGGCACCAAATGAGAAATAAAATTCCTTTCACGGTTTCAGCAGGGACAAGTATCTCTCCCCAGCCCTACCAGCGTCCTATTGTGTAGGTTAGTCCTACTGGGAAGGGCCAGGTCCCTGGAGCATTATTTGGGTCATCCTTTGGGCAGTGATCAAATAGAGGCAGCACTGAAGAATAAATATTAGACTTGTCTTACCTACACTTCTGTCAAACTCTAGAAAAGCAATTCAGTAACACAGATTACTAAAGTTTCAAGATTGTCTTTTATTGACTGGCTAAGTGTTCCAGTCTTGCTTTTCACATTTTTCCCATTTTGGCAGGGCACAAGGAATTAAACAAGAAAACCCTTGGAACCATTAATAAACTTGATGACTTAAATGTTCCTTTCGATTTCTGTGGCCAAGAAAGTCCTGAAAGTGCTTTTGTGAAACTTTAAAGATTAAGAGAAAATGTTGGTTTGCTAAGTGGTTTCTTTTTTTGTGGGGGGCAGGGGCAGGTAGAAAAACAGGAGGGTTTTAGTTTCACAATGTACAAACGATGTACGTTTCCAACCAAGGTAATATTCCCTGGCCTAAAGCCTTATTCTATATACCAGCTTCTCAAAATGTTATTTTTATGGTAGATTTGAAAGAAACTTAATTTGGTTCTGGACAAGGTGGAGTAAACACATTTCTACCTATCTGTCCAACTAAGTACAATTAAAAACCCCAGACATTATATATAAACAAATATAAGAATATTCTGAAAGGGGGGAGAGAAGAAAGCAGACCAGCTAGGAACCCCAGGATTCAAGTAATAACACTGGTGAGGAGTGCCCTGAGGCTTCCTTTTGCTTCCTTAAAAGTTCAGACTGGGTGCTGAAAAATCCCACACGCACAAACAGCAATGGGCACAGATGAAAAAAGTCCCAAGGAAAGCCTACTCTCTCCTGCCAAAGAGCCAGGAATAAGCAGCCTAGCATGATAGAAACTTTATTTCAACAATAAACGCCCTACTCCAAAAAACACCAGAGGAAGAAACCATGCTCACCCCAACCACTGTCAGCAAAAGCCAAGTGGGGAGCATAATTTCTATGCTCACCTGGCACTAATGAGGTATGCCTTCCAATCCACCTGTGGTAGTATCAGAGAAAGCCAGTTTGGGAGCCTGAACTTTGACCACCACCCAGCAGTAATGAGCTATCCCTCCCCAGCCGCCTCTGTGATGTTGGTGGAAGTCACATGGAGAGCCTGGACTTCGATATGCATCAGTAACAAGGCATTTCTTACCCTCCACACAATGTCAGCAAAGGCCAAGTGGAGAATCCAGACTTCTACTCTTGCTTAGTGTCACTGAGGTACCTTTTTCTCTCTCCTCCAGGATGGTGTCAAGAGAGACCAAAAGGACAGCCTGGATTTCCATCCCCACTTCATGGTAACAAGGTACCACCTTCTCACTCCACAGTGTCAATGAGTGGAAAGCACAGATTTCAATCCCTGCCCACTAGTTAGGCACCCTTCTCCATTCCATCCAGGAACAGTCCTGGGCTTCTACCCCTACTTGGTATGAAGGGTCCATGGTCAGTGTCTAGATTCCACTGCTGGTGTGGTTTCCGTGAACGATGCTAAAACATAAAATTTAAGGAAGATGCAGTCTTATAACATAGTTCCCAAAATGTGCAGAAAGCAACTGAAAAACACTTGTTAGACCAAAACCCAGGAAAAATCTCAACTTGGATAAGAAAAAAAACTCAACAGATGACAACATGTCAGATAATTCCAGATGCTGAAATTAACTGACAAGAATTTTAAAGCAACCATCATAAAAATGTTCCCATAACCAATTAAAAATATGCTTAAGGAACCCTCCTACCCTGTTGGAGGAAATCTAAATTGGTGACGCCAATACGGAGAGCAGTATGGAGATTCTTTAAAAAAAATAAAAACAGGGTTAGAAAAAACCCCACCTGATCCTACAATTCCACTCACAGGCATGTATCTGGAGAAAATCATAATTCAAAAAGATACATGCACCCCAATGTTCACTGCAGCATTGTTTACAATAGCCAAGACATGAAAGAAACTTAAATGTCCATCAACAGAGGAATAGATAAAGAAAATGTAGTATATTTCTACAATGGAATATTACTCAGCCATAAAAAAGAATGAAATAATGCCATTTGCAGCAATATGAATGGACCTAGAGATTATCACACTAAGTGAGGTAAGCCAGACAAAGACAAAATACCATATGATATCAGTTACATGTGGAATCTTGGGGAAAAAAAATTACATACAAAACAGAAATAGACCCATGGACACGGAGAACAAGCTTATGATTACCAAAGGGGAAAGGTGGCCAGGGGGTGGTAAATTAAAATTTTGGGATTAATATACACACCACTGTATATAAAACAGATAACCGACAAGGTCTCACTGTATAGCACAGGGAACTGTACTCAATATTTTGTAATAATCTGTAAAGGAAAATAATCTAATATATATATATATATTTTATAAATATGTATATGTATATATATATATATATACATGAATCATTTTGCTCTACACATAAAACACATTTTAAATCAACTATAGTTCGATAAAATACAAAACAAATAAAAAATTGCAAAAATGTAATTTCCTCCACTTGAAAATTCCCTCTCCCGCCCAGATTGTGACCTAGACTTCTGACTATCATTTAAAATAAAGTTTATATTTTATCTCCTCTGAGAAAGAAAAAATGAATATGCTTGAAACAAATTAATGAATAAGAAGTTGTGGAAGGAAAGAAGGAAATTTTGGAAGAAAGAAAGAATCAAATGGAAATCTTAGAACTGAAAAATACAATAATCTCAATGAATAGGATTCATTTATATATACATACATGCAATGAATCTCAGTGAATGACAGGAAAAGAAGATGAGGAAAGAATGAACTTCCAAACAGAACAACAGGGGCTTCCCTGGTAGCTCAGTGGTAAAGAATTTGCCTGCCAAGGCAGGAGACGGGTGCTTGATCCCCGATCTGGGGAGGTCCCGCGAGTAACTAAGCCTTGTACGCCACCAAGTACGGAGCCTGCGCTCCAGAGCCCGGGAGCCGCAACGGCGGAGACCACACGCCACAGCTACGGAAGCCCGCACGCCCCAGGGCCGGTGCTCTGCAACGAGGGGACCACCGCAGCGGTTCCCAAGCACCGCAACCAGACAGAAGCCTGCACAGCAAACACCCAGCAGAGCCAAAAATAAACAAATAAATAAAATTATTAAGGAAAAAAAAAACAGAACAACAGAGACTACCCAATCTGAACAACAGAAAGAAAACTAAAAAAAAAAAAAAAAAGAACAGTGTCAGGGTCCTGTAGGACCATTAACAAAAAATCTAACATTATGATAGAGTCCCAGAAAGGAGAGGAGAAAGCAAATGGAACTGAAAAAAATATCTGAAGAAATAATGACTGAAATTTGTCCAAATCTGACAAACATAAGCCTAATAATTGAAGAAGCTGACCAAAGCTGAAATAGCATAAATCCAAAGAAAGAATCTTCAGAGTAATTAGAAGAACAATGATTCAGTCTACTTTTCATCAGAAATTATGAAGACCAAAAGAAAGCAGTACAACACTTTCAAGTCCTGAAAGAAAATAACTGTCGACTCAGAATTCTAAAGCTATTCTGAAACTACCCTTCAGAAATAAAGTTGATATCAAGACCTCAGATGAAAGAAAACTAAGAAGTTTGCTGCCAACAGACCTACCCTAGAAAAATGGCTAAATGAACTTCTTCAGACACAAAGAAGGAAAACTTGGAGCATCATGAAGAAAGAAAGAACAATAGAAAGTTTTCTAAATTATGTTTAATGGTTGAAACACAAATTATATCATTGTCTGATGTAGTTCTCAATATTACATAGGGGAAATGTTGAAGCAAATTATATTATGAGAGTGTAAAAAGGTCTAAGTGGAAGTAAGGCTTCCACGTTTCCCTCAAAGTAGTAAAACGCTGCTCTCAGTAGTGAAAAGTTGCAAATATAAATACAAATGGGCTAAATATATCATCAAAACAGAGAGTGACGAAATGGATAAAAAACATGCACTATAGGAAACTTACTTCAAATATAATGAAACAGATTAGGCTGAAAGTAAAAAGATAGAAGATGTACATAACATTGATCTTTTGTTTACTACATAAAAACATTAATCAGAAGAAAGTAGGAGTGGCTATGTTAATATGAGATATAGTAGATTTCAGAGCAAATAAAATTACCAGAGACAAAAAAGGAACATTATAAAATGATAAAAAGTCAATTCACCAAGAAGACAAAGAAATGCTAAATGTGCAGGCACCAAACAGAATTCCAGAATACAAGAGGCCAAAATTGATAGAACTGAAAGTAGAGATACACAAATCCACAATTATAGTTAGGATATTTCAACAAATCCTCTCTTGATAATTGATAGAACCACTAGACAGAAAATCATCAAGAACAGAAAAGAACACCTCAACCAATGGATATTTTTAACTAATTTTTATTGGAGTATAGTTGCTTTTTTAAGCAATGGATTTAAAGGTAGCTTAAATTAACACATCATATCTGGTAAATGATATTGCTTAATGACGTTACACATGGACTGCATAGTCCATGGGGTCACAAAGAGTTGGACACAACTGAGTGAACTTAACTTTTTTCAAACATAATGTATAACAATTTTCTATTGCTGTTTTGCTGTTTTCTTTAATAACAAAAATGATACGTATTTCTTGGGGTAAAAAAATACTGATCTAAAAAAAGTAAAAAGTAATTTTACTTTTACTATCAATTGCCATTACTCTCAATTTGCCATTACTCCCTTGAGATAATCATTTCCCAGAATCTGTATTCTTTTTTTTCTTTTTTGCTGTGTGGCACGTGGGACTTTAGTTCCCCAACTGGGATAAAATCCAAGCTCAGTGCAGTGGAAGCATGGAGTCTTAATCATTGAACTGCCAGGGAAGTCCCCAGAATCTATATTCTTAAAACTTTTCTATATGTAAATATACACCTATGCAGTTTTAGTTTTATAAAAAATGGTATAAAACTTCGCCTACAGCTTGTTTTTTTGGCATCTTTCCTAGCTGGTAATATGTAGATCTATCATATGAAGTACTAATAAAAATATTCTCAGAAAACATCATGTTCTTTGATAATATAAACTCTGTGGAGTTATGAAGATCTACTATACTCAGTATTTAGAAACATAATGGCCATCAGATTAATGCTGAACAAACAAAAAAAATAAAACTCTCCATGAGCAAGAAGATAGCAAGAAGGTTGAAAGTAACTCTATAAACAATAAAGGGAGCAAAAACATAAATCTTATCACAACTGTGCTTTCTAGTTTGTTATTTTTTTTTCCTAGTTTTTTTTTTTTAAGGGAAGTTCTACAATCTAGTCAGCATCGTTAAATAAATGAAAATACAGGTTTTCTTCTATTATGTGCTAAAAAAAGGTGGAAGAAAACAGGGAGAAATTATATTAACACAAGTATTTATTTCCAAGTAAAATACTCACAACTGTTTCTCCTTTTGGGAGATTTGTTTCTGCAGACTGTCGAATTTACTCTGATACTCTTGTAGATATTTCTTGTCCTCATCTTCAATTTCCATTTGCGCCTTCTCTGCTTGCTGCAATCTGGTGTAATTCAAATCAACTTTGGGTAAAACTGAGGCTAGAACTAGGGTGTAAAAGGGTGAAGAAGACAAATAAAAGAAAAATGGGGAAATAGAAACATTTCTAAATGAAAACAAAGTTTGGGGAAAAACTCACAAACTCAAACGTGAAAGAGCCACACAATGTCTAGAAATTGTTTTGTGATTTTTTTTTTCAATATAATACATAATATGCCCAGAATACTATCTTCAAATTTGCTTTATTTCTTGTTCGTAATTAACAATGCAAAGCAATATAGCCTTTACCACTTATGTAAAGCATAAGGAGTTAATTTTCAAAGTATAATACGTGCATTACTGCCTTTTTACAAAACCATGAAAAGTATAGTACTTATGTCTACACTAGGTGAAGAAGCCACATTGTTATATATTATGCTCGGATGTGTATGCCAGGAATCAAGTGTGCTACAAGGCCAAGAGCAAAGACCTGCAATTGCTTCAAATTATAGCCAAGTCCTCCCTGTAGAATCTTTATGCACTTACTAAAGTACGCCAATGCTTTTTGTGTGTGTATGCTTCTGTGTGTATATATATGTGTTTTAGGATTTGAAAGAATTTAGTACTAGTTGGCAACATTTGCTAGAGATCATTTTTGCTCCTCATCACTGAATTTTTAAAATTAGCTTAAAATGTGGATTTTTTTTTCTCCTTTTATTTACGTCATTGCTTCTCCTTGTGCTCAGCTCCACTCCCTGTCTCCTACGGCCATCTACCATTTCTTAGATTTAACGTCACTACTTGTATAAGAAAACATCTCCCAAGAATTCAAGGGACATTAAGTCCTTGAAGGGAATCATAAGAGAAATTTCTGTTCAACTAGCCAAAAAAGTTACCTCTTTTCTTCTTTAAAAACCATGCCCATGGGGCAACCCTCACACAATCCAAAAGTATAAAGGCCACTTTCAAAGAAAAGAGAGTAACATTCAAGTTATCTCTAAATCTAAATTTAAAATATTAACATGGGGAGATGGGATACCCAAGCTTTTCTCAAAGGGTACAGAAATGAAAAAAAAAAAAGTCAGAGTGAGGTAGGCCGTGAAGTTGTGCTATTATAGAAGAGGGCTAAGAGGAACTGGAAAGTCAAGGAGCTAAAGCATAAGATGATGGCCAATCTGAGTTATAAACTATTTTAAAATGTACTCAAAAATCAGTAAAGGAGCTAGTAAATAAAGAGTGGGCCAATGGGGAAAAAAAACTGTGCCAACACATTGTGAAACCAAAGGATAACTTATTAGTAAACAATTTTTAGATTTTTCATCAAAAAGTAGCTAAAAAGATAAAACTGCATTTGAAAATTCTGACCTCCAAAGGGTCAAGACTCAAATAAGCCCTTGTGCACAAGGTTTGAGGAATGTGTTTTTGGAAATCCAAGTGCACCCACTCTGCTTTATGGCAGTGTACTACCACGGCAGCTGATCAAGAAGTGTACAGGGTTCCTTTCAGAATACATAGTAGCGTAAATTATTTTTCAATTTAATATATTATAAAATTTTTGATTCTCTTTCAGTCTGTTTAAATACAAGTGGTCTTTAGAAAGATATATCTTTGACCAGCTTATACTGGTCCTGAGTGTCACTGCTGGCACATTTCACCAATGACATTGCAATTGTTCTAGTTTGAGTTAACAAATCATTGTCACTTCATAATGGAATGGACAGAAATCAAAGACAGAAAAAGGTAATAAAGATGTCCAAAATGTAAAAATGGGGATAAAGAAAACAAAAAAGAAAAAAGAAGAAAGAGGATGTCAATAAAAGAATATTCATGTCAATAAAGCATTAATAGTTATGTTTTTCATAAGTAGATTCAAAGAAAGCAATGATAAGACATATGTTGACACCAACATGACAGGTCAATGGAAATACATTACATTTTCCAACAATAAAAGTGAAAAATGCCAATATAAAACAATTCAATTTAAACAAAATTATTTCTTGGGTGGGGTTGAGGGTCCTAGCTCAAAGAAACACAACTAAACTGCCAACTCAGAAAGCTTGACTTCAGATAGAGATGGTGAATGACAAGGGATATGACAATCTATATGCATGGAAATCAATCAGGGATAATTCAATCATGGATTTTGTTCGTTTTTCACTTTTTCAAGGTTTTGTTTGTGTACTTGTCTTATGTAATACATTAAACCATATAAAATTGCCAATGTTAGGCCTATCTAAAAAATCTACAAAATGGCAATGACAAATGAATCAGGCTAATATTAAGCAACTTGATTCCATGCAACAATCAAAACAAAAAAGGCAAAATTCTGCTGGGCTTTTAAAAAAAAAAGTCCTAATCTAAACTTTCCTAACGGTCTTTGTGGCAGGCGTCAGAGCTGAATAAAGGAAAGAGGGGACAGAGGAAGCAAAACAGGAGCCAAGACTGGAAATGCTGTACCTCTGTTCCAGCTGCCTCATGGCTGCAGTGATTTTACTGGTTTTTTCTTCTAGTCGGGCAATTATTTCATTTTTTTCTTTCAAACCATCTTCAGAACCCTATTTAGAAAAAACATAAAAGCTACAGTGGCTTCGAATTTTTTTAAACCCAAATATGTATAAGCTTTGTATACCATTTTGCTATGGGATTCTTATTTTGAAACGACCAGCCTTTATTTACAGATTAAACTATTCCTAGATGCACCCCTGTGTTCACAGTAGCACTATTCACAATAGCCAAAACATAGAAATAACCTAAATGTCCATCAAAAAAAGACTGGATAAAGATGGGGTATATTTATACAGTGGAATATGACTCAGCCATCAAAAAAAGAACAAAATAATGCCATTTGCAACAACGTGGATACAACTAGAGACTATCATAGTAAGTGAAGTAAGTCAGAAAGAGAAAGACAAATACCATGTTATCTCTTGTATGTAGAATATAAAATATGGCACAAATGAACATATCTATGAAACAGACTCACAGACATAGAGAAATATTTTTCACTGCCAAGTGTGTAGGTGGAGGAGATGGACTGGGTGTCTGGGGTTAGTAAATGCAAACTATTACACATAGAATGGATAAACAACAAAGTCCTCTGTATGGCACAGGGAATTATATTCAATATCCTGGGATAAATTTTAATGGAAAAGAATATAAAAAGAATGTATATATACGTGTAAGTGAGTCATTTTGCTATACAGCAGAAATAACATAGTAAATCAACTACACTTCAGTTAAAAAACAATGAATTAAAAATAAAATACTCCTAGATCTAAAGCAATACTATTATTAGTCTTCATTTAAAATGTAATAAAGGGGGAATTCCCTGGGAGTCCAGTGGTTAAGACTCTTGAGCTTTCACTGCTGAGAACACAGGTTCAGTCCCTGGCTGGGGAACTAAGATCCCATAAATCATGCAGTGCAGTCAAGAAAAAAATACAATAATAATAAAGGGGAAAAAAACCCTCACCCTTCAATGTTTTCAGAAGATGGCAGAATAAATAAACTCTTGAAAAATACACTATTTTTTTCAAATTAAATTGTAAAAGCCTTTTGGCAACATGTCTACTTAACAGCAAGATCACTTTATCAGAAAACTCAAAACAATTACAGTAAAGCATTTTAATCAAAATTAAATCTCTCAAAAAAAAGAAAAAAAAATTAAATCTCTCTCAGGACTACACTGTGCAAAATTTACAAAAATGTGTTGCATATTTTGATTAAATTTTACCAAAAGATTTAATCTTCATCTGTTATCCTGTCAACCTCAAGAAACAAATTCAGGTGATTTTTGTCTGTTCTTTGACATTATTACAGTTCTTCAGCTTCCATTTAGGAAAAAAGCCACTGATTTTTACTAATAAAATGGCACAATTACAATGAATTCATCTCTTTAAAACCAAATCCTTCATACAAATACTCATTCTTAATCATATAACAAGAAATTCCAAGATTTTAAGAATATTCCTTACCTGCAACTTTTGATACATTTCTATGTTAATTGCTTTAACTTCCTCCAGTTGTTGTCGAAGGCCTATCAGAGTATCTTGTTTCTCATGGATATCTTTCTCCAACAACTTCATGGCAAGTTCAATCTCATGTTTCATACTAACTTGTACTGCCAGCTCATTCTCCACATCCTGCAATTCAACAGCCTCAACTCACACACTATTTCAGGATGTCAAAGTCAGATACACAACAGTTAATTAGACCAAGATTCACTATGCAGACTACTACTTTTGAGTTATAAGCCCCATTAAATGCAATCAGCTAGGCCCTATAACAACGTTCTATATTTTCAAAGGCACATTTTGTTAAATGAAAGCATCTTACACATCCTATTAATTATCACTATTCTACTGGCTCAAGAATTATGGACTTTTAAGCCTCATAAACTCAGTATTAATTTTCCTCAAAGAAATGACGTAGTCCATATAAGACCAGAGATAAATCAAAAACACCATTTCACAAACAGTTTTATTTCTTTTCTTAAAGAATTTTATATCAGAGGATCTTAAGACAAATGTCTCTTGACTCTTTTTGATCTGGGTTGGTTACACAGGTATTTATATTATAATCCATCAAGCTACATACTTGTATTTTTCTGCTGATATTTCATAACTTAAAGGGTTAAAAAATAAGTTAACGTTAAAAAATATGTTAACTTTAAATAAGACTTTACTGTTTGGATCTTGATATCTGAATACATCACTCTATTCTATTTTCTGTAATGCTGGTCACAATGCACTATTTCACAGACAGACTATAACACTGTTTAAAAACACTGTTAATAAAACAGATATAGTGGGAGTTTAAAAAGGTAGAAGGGGAATTAAGGGAATGAGATTGCTATCTCACACCAAGGAAGGCAAGTCTGATAGAGATTTTAACCAGTGCTTATGGGGAAAATAATATCATTTTTGCTAATGTAACTGTAATGCAACCTACCTGTCTTAACTGAGATTCATCTCGAAGCTGCCTTCTGGCTTCATTATACATTTCATCTAGCCCTTGCCTGGAATGCTTATATGTTTGAAGCTCAGTTTCCACATCTACTTTGGTAACCTAGGACAAAAACAGAAAATGTTTTACTCTATATGGAGTGTGTTGCCACGCCTTCCCCAGGGGATCTTCCCAACCCAGGGATCGAACCCAAGTCTCTTATGTCTCCTTCACTGGCAGGCGGGTTTTTTACCACTAGTGCCATCTGATAAATCCATTCTATAATCACTTCTATTAGTTAATACAGCACAGAAATACCCAGTCTATCTATGCAAAAGCCCCCAAAACGGCTATTTCTGACGCAAGTCAATCTGTAATCAGTCTACACTTACCTCTAGGTGCTGCTGTGTTTTCATTAAAATCAATTTATTTTCACTTCGTAATTGATGATTTTCTTCTTGGAGTTTAATGATATTATTCTTTGCTATTGCTAACTAAAAATAAAATGAGGAATAAAAAAAGATTTTAAACATCTTTATTTATACTTGCTTTACAGGTTATGTTCATGGCTATTCATAACAGAAGATAAAATTCTAAAACTTGTAAAATGAATCTCACATCTACAGAAATTTTCATAAGAAAAATGCTATTATCCCAAGATACCAACTAAAGAAATTGTATTTCTATTTCCTTTTGTTAGTCAAATCATGTCAGCAGAAACATTGTTTATATGACTTACAATGTGTCGTGAATACGAAGTGCATGAGTAAGCATATGAAGAATTATATGCTAAACAATAAGACAACTGTTTGTATGTCAAACAATAAGACTGTAAAGACTTGTGCAAAGACAACAACATCTATAAGGAAAGCTGTGCTACAATTGAAAATGCAATACAGACATTCATGATAACCAAACAGGGCACGCTTGTGAAATCTGGGCGCACTGAGTGACCATCACAAATATAAGACAGCTCTCACCATCAGAGTTAAACATGAATGAAATTAAATATGAATAACTAAGTAAGTGACTTGGCTCTGAAGCTTAAAATGAAAAAAGAGATTCTAGGAGAGGAAAGCAGAAACCAGGCCCCAGTGTTGGCTTGCAAATAAATTTCTAAACACTCTGTCAGAAATGCAACTTGAACTTCACAGTGCCCCTGTGTTCAAGAAGAGGCACAAACTAGTGAGTAGCTCTCTCCAATGGTCCCAATCTATCACACTATCAAATGGTCCTAAACAATCAAAATGAAAACTCATACAATCATGTGCTTCCTGGTTTGGGACAACTGGGTCAGTTCTAAAAGAATGTGGATTCTAATTAGCATAGAAAATAGAATTCATAGTACTAATAACATATTTTTTCCTGGAGCCTAAGTAATTCTGAAAAAGGAAAGCAATTCTATGGTTAAGTGAAAGTCACTCAAGTCATATCCGATTCTTCGTGACCCCATGGACAGAGTCCACCAGGCTCCTCTGTCCGTGGAATTTTCCAGGCAAGAGTAGGTAGCCATTTCCTTTTCCAGGGGAATCCCAACCAAGGGATCAAACCTGTGTCTCCCGTATTGCAGGCAGATTGTCTATTGTCTGGGCTACTAGGGAAGCCCCCATGGTAATTCTGGGGCTAGGCTATTTTTCTTTAAATCTCAAAAGCAACTTGGCATGTGTGTGTGCTCAACTCTTTGCAACCCCATGGACTGCAGCCCGCCAGGCTCTTCTGTCCAAGGGATTTCCCAGGCAAGAATACTCAAGTGGGTTGCCATTTCCTTCTTCAAGGGGTCTTCCTGATGCAGGGATCAAATCCACATCTGTCTTGCATCTCCTGCACTGGCAGGCAGATTCTTTACCACTGAGCTATCTGGGAAGCCCCAAAGCAACTTTACAAATAGTACATTACCATACATAAAATAGACAGCCAACGGGAATTTGCTGTGTGGCTCAGGAAACTCAAACAGGGACTCTGTATCAACCTAGAGAGGTGGGATGGGGCGAGAGATGGGAGGGAGATTCAAAAGGGAGGGGATATATGTATACCAATGGCTGATTCATGTTGAGGTTTGACAGAAAACAACAAAATTCTGTAAAGCAAATATCCTTCAATTAAAAAATAAATTAATTAAAAACAAAAAAAAGTGAGAGATGTGGGGAGTTCCTTGGTGGCCTAGTGGTTAGGATTCAGCACTGTCACTGCCGTGGCACTGGCTCAAACCCTGATCGGGGAACTGAGATCCTGCAAGATGTATGGCATGGCCAAAACATTTTTTTAAAAGTTAAAACAAAAAAGAGCTGAAATAAATTTCTGATTTGTGACCACCAAATAGCTACTTTGACAATGCAAAAAACCAGAGTACATCAGATGAGTTTCACACATGGGAGGCCATAGAAAGGATTGACATGATCATGGAGTGATGCTTGTAAGGAAAATTAATCTGAATATGGGAACAAGGGGGACAGGAGATCATTTTAATGGGAATTTCTAACTATAGGTGATTCCACTATCTAAATATAGGTCATCCAAGTCGAGAAATGAGATTCACAGTTTATTTATAGATGAGTGTGTATGCATTGCATTTGGGGGCTCATTTCTAGAAGTTGGGTATCTCAAATAATTCACAGTCACCTAAGGACTTGCCCGAGAATAATATGTGGTTTCTCTAGAACTTATGATGATCAATTACAAGTATTTCATCATAATGATGAAAATGTGTTTGTGTGTGTGTGCACACATGTGCACACGCTTAGCACATTCATACTTAAAATGGAAAAGGCTTGCCAATACTAGGTCCTTGAAAGACAATTATCCATGGCTGGGTGACAATACCTCTTCAATCAGCTTAGTATTTGACTTTTCTAATGAGTCAACTCTTGAATGGAGACTGCTGACTGTGCTGCTGAAATTGATAAAGAAAAAACTCATTCAGAATCACACATACTCTCAAAGGCAAGAAAAAATTTGTTATTCTGGACTCATCATGTTGACTGACATGCACCAACTGCCTTCTCTGAATTTTTTATTGCCATACTTACACATGAAGTCCTCTAAAGTAGGAAAAATTAATTTTTGAACCACCAAAATGACTTAAACTTTCACCCTACCTGGCCTTTTTGCTCAAGGGCAGGGTGATAAGTCTGAAATTCTATTTTAAAATGTCTCTGAATATTCTATTTAAAAATATAACTCTCATTTTCTGCTGAAGATCAATTATTTCCAATAATTTTCTGTATTCTTAATTTCCATTCACTCTCTATCCCCTCAACCCCTTTTCAAATGCTTATAAAAAAAAGAATAGGGTTAAGAGGACCTAAAAGGGGGAAAAAAATCTTAAGACAATATCCAAAATATATTAAGTATCTATGTGTCCATAATACTTACTTCAGTTGTCTATTTAATTCTTCAACATAATTCTTCTGGTCTAATATTGCAGCAATTTGAACATTCCTAGAGGAGGAGGGAAAAGCAGATTTTAGTTAACTAGAAAGGAATCTACTGGGTGGCCAAAAAAAACAAACAAACAAGAAATACACAAAAGGTCTAAATCATCTACAACTGTTGTGAAACCGTAATGGTAAAACAACATTTCAGTTCAGTTCAGCTGCTCAGTCATGTCCGACTCTTTGCAACCCCATGGACTGCAGCACACCAGGCTTCCCTGTCCAACACTGTCTTGTCTTTCAAATAAAATTCAACCATCTTTATAATCAAATAGCCGTAAGCTATGAACTAAAAAACTATTAACCTTTGTTAAATAAATTACATGCTAATATTAAACAATACCATTAGTATATTCTTTAATTTTTTGCATTTATTTTTTAAGAAATATACTTGATACATGAAGTGTAAAGTATACAACCTGTTAATCTAATATGTTTATATACTGTGATGGACTGCCATTGTAGCAATAATTAGCACTTCTCATATTACATAATTATCTTTTTTCTTTAGTGGACCAAATAAGTTTATTTTAAATTTAAACACAACTGTGTTAAAATAAACCAGTATTTGTAAGTTTATGAATAATAAACTTATATCTCTTTTTATCACAGAAATAAGAGTTGACAATTAAAATGGGTCTCTGGGGAATTCCCTGGCAGTTCAGTGGTTAGGATTCTACATTCTCACTGCCAAGGGCCTGGGTTTGGTACCTGGTTGGGGAACTAAAATCCCATAAGCCTTGAAGCACAACCAAAAAACAAATAAATAAAAAATAAAACGGGTCTCTGAACTAACGGTATGACCAAAAGTCATACTTCAGACTAAAACATGGTATGTGAAATAACTTAAGAAAATCATACCTTTCTTTATTTCCAATATCTTCTTCATTCTTTAAATACATTGAAAAATCAATCACTCCAACCTGAAGTAAATAAAGTTATTCTTATTTAGAGAGTAGAAATACTAGAAGTACCTCCAAAATACAACTGACTTTCATCTTGAACTTTTCTTTAGGGTTTAGCAGCACAGCTTACACCTGGACCAGACAGGAAGAGCACAGGCTGCAAACACTGCCTTTGGCGCCAGTCCTTCTCACTTACCTGCGAGTCTAAATCCTCCCCCTTTACACACAGATTAGCATCTATCACATTCAGGCCAACCAGCAGTCCGACAATTACTGCACCTTCTTCTTCCATCATTAGTGCATGATACTCATAGAATTCACTGTGAAAATTAAAATAACAAAAATCCTAAGTCACAAATTTATTTCAAAAACCAACCTGTAAAATCTCAATACCTTATAACAAGCATGGAGCCAATATTAAGTTAGGTATCTTAAAATTAGCCTTTCTATACATGAGCAACTTAAAATTTTGAGATTTAAATGTGAATATTTATGACTTGCAAAAGACACAGTGATTGGCTGCTGATCTGATAACAGTACTTTTTTAGTACAGTTGAATTTTCATCCCAGGATTTATCAAGACCCTTGGGATAAAGACTAAGTAGCAAAATGAACATATGAAACATTTCAAGTTAATTCATTTGGTATATATGTATTAAAAGTGCTCTTAATAGGTAACCATTAAAGATATTTATGGATATCTAGATCCCCAAAAAATGTTCAAACAAAAGACTGGTGAAACAAATAGGATAGTCTAAAAACTAAGACTTGACAACTAACACTCAGGATTCTAGTTATCATTGTCCCATGTATACTGTTTAATCACTTTAAATAACCTTTAGAATCCGGTTGAGAAACTGAAGGTGTTTAAAGTATGGTTATTCTCATTTAACAAATGGGAAAACCAAGATGTACCACTGGAGTCAAGAGTAAAATAAAAAATGACCAGATCCTCCAGAACATCACAGAGGCACTCTGACAGAACAAGGCTGAATGGAGGGGGCTGTCGTAGGCCCACTCCTTCTGAAAATTAGTCTCCTTGCTTTGAAAGTCTGTCTTAAACATTTGTCCCTCCATTTAAATAGGCAGTTTAAAAAGTACCCACAATACACCCAAAGCAGTGGTTTGGATTTCAAGATCTAAAAAGAAAACTCTTGAACTAAAGCCCCAAATTTCAATACAAACCTTTATTCATAGAATTAACTGTAACTTAAAAAAATTTAAAAATATGACACACAAATTTCTACCTTACTGGCCAATAAAAATCTTACAGTATTCATTTTTCAGCCTAGTTCTTGATCTATGTTATGTCCCCACCATAGTTTTCTATCTCATTTTCCTCCTCCTTTTATTTTATGCCATCACGATGTGTTTTATGCAGCCTTTCATACTACATCTTCTATCCTTTTTGGAGGACAGGACATAAATGAAATAAAAAATGAAAATGAACATGATTTAATGGTAATTACCTCAAGAGATCCCTTTGAATAATTAAGCAACGCAGGTAATCAGCCATTTTTTTCTGCATGAGGGCTAATCGAAGCCATGCTCTTGCACGACCCAGGGGGGTCCTGATAAGCAAAAACAAATGGTCAGAAAACAGTCTCGGCCCGAAGATTATAGACTACATCTTCTACCTTTGTTGAGACACATGTTAATAATGAGAAAAGGCAATTAATCATGGTTTTACCTTTGTTTCTAGAGCTTTAAGTCAGTTCTTTGATCATGCAAACCAATCCCTAAGATCTATTTAAGTCTCTAAGGTAAGCCTGAACCTACAGGACATCTAGGTACCACTTCATGCCTTGAAAGAAATGACTCTCTAAACAGGGAGGATATTTCTACAAGAAATATTTTGTCAGAACAGGCTTAGTCCTCTAAACATGATTATGCAAAATGCATCAGTAAAGGTAGTATGACCACCTCAAAAAAATAACTGGCCTTGTATCTGAATTTTAAAAAGCATTAACAACGCTAAGAAGGTATCTAGCGGCTAATCAGAGAGAATCACCAGGCTGCTTATTGTTTTTCAAATGTTTCTTTAACACAGTTGTCCTTTAGAACATTAAATCTCCTCTCTAATATGGAAGCCTGCTGGGAACAAAACTTCTAATATAACAAATATGTCTGAAAGGTTGTGGCCTAGGGCTATTTTTGCTCCCTATAAGCAGAGTCTCTGAGACCAGAGGGAGCACACAGATCTTAAAATTGAAGGTGTTTGTGCTCAAGATGAAAATTAATTCTATCTAGGCAAGAGATGTACTGATGTGTGCCAGGCAAAAAAAAAACAAACCACACAGTATCTCCTCCTGGCAAACCAAACAAAACCATCTGGGGAAGATAAGCCATGCTCATGGAACAGGGGCATGACCTGTGCCAAATTCTGAAGCCACCTTCTGCTAAAGTCATTGTAACAGGGACAGAATAAAGGGACAAAAGAGGTGATGAAACAGTTTAATCACACTAGGGGACTGTAAACAGAAAAAAATACGGTAGAGCACGGTAAGTTAATGATTACTCAGGAAAGCAGGTTTGCTTAACCACAAAACCATGCAGCAGAAACAAGAGACGTGTCCCTAAACAATAAAACAACGGTGGCCGGAGACTCACACACCGCCCGGTGAGCCCAGTATGTTACTGATCCCCAGGACACGCTCTCTGCACACACACATTAAAAAAACAAAAGGTAACCAGTGGACCCAGCTTGACCACGTAGAGATAAGAAAACTCTCCTGCTTAACCTGGAGGAGGAACTGATGATGGAAGCATGATGTATACTGAAGAAAGACAAAGAAGGTCTTCACCCCCCCCCACCTTTTCCCTTGATTATAAAACTGTAACCTAGTAAGTTCTCGGGCACAGTATTTCTCATTCACTTTTAAGACTCACAAGCATCCTACTCTATAAATCACTTATCTATCACTCTGCCTCTTAAATTCCTTTTCTGTGCTGAGACATGAAGGACTACGGTACTGGAGCTCTTCAGAGCCTGTGAAAGGACACCAAAAGGTTTCAACTGAAGACAAAATTCATGTGGTGTTTGTTATACCTCTCAAGGACTTAAGCTTATTGAAAATAAAAGTGTGGATGTATTCTCTTGCTAAAAAAAAATTAAATCTCATATCTCTCTTATACAGGTTATCATTTAGTAAATTAAAACCAAGATTTACAGAGTATGAATGATTTTTTAAAGAGAAATACATCACTCACACTTTTATATTTTCTTATACAGAAAACTTTTTGTCTGGTACTGTGGGAAAAAACTTAATTGTCACTTCTAACAGCTAACAAATTTCTTTTGGCTTAGCATTTTAATGAGCACTATTCTTCAGAAAATATTTTTTACTTTTGTAGAGTTTGGCTTTTTAAAAACAGCATGAACATGTATTTTCATATTAAAATAAAAAGCAATTCTTACATTGCTTGAGTTTAAATTCCCTTTTTCCTCTTTAAAAATTGTGCCTTTGCTCAATCGCTCAGGGGTGTCAGACTCTGCGACCTCATGGACCCACCAGGCTCCTCTGTCCATGGAATTTTCCATACAAGAATACTAGAGTGCAAGCAAGACCTTTCCAAACCAGGGATCAAACCCACGTCTCCTGCATTGGCAGGCATTTTTTTTTTTTTTTTTTTAACCACTGGGCCACCTGGGAAGCCCTGTTAAAAACTGTGATACCTTATGCACCACTGAGAGAAATATGAAGTATGACCATCACTTGCTATTTAATTCTAAAACCTGGGTTTAAATCCTGGCTCTGCCATTTAAAGAAAAAGTAACTCGACTGATTGATTGATTTAGGCTGTGCTGGGTCTTCATTGCTTCGAGCGGGTTTTCTCTCGTTCTGATGAGCTGGGGCTACTCTTGGTTGTGGTGTGCAGGCTTCTCCATGCGGTGGCTTCTTTTAGTGCGGAGCACGGGCTGCAGGCACTCCGGCTTCAGCAGCTGCAGCTCCCGGGCTCTAGAAGTGGGTTCTAGAGCATAGGCACTCAGGCTTAGTTGCTCTGCGGCACGTGGAATCGTCCCAGACTAGGGAAAGAACCCGAGTCCCCTGCATTGGCAGCTGGATTCTTATCCACTGCACCACAGGGAAGTCTGTGGCTCTGCCACTTATAATTTCTTTGATCTTTACTTTTCACATCTATGTAATTATTAATAAACTCTACTCTAAGGATGATTTAAGCACTAAAGAAGATAATTCATGTCATCTTATTACCCTGATACATTGCTCAATAAATAGAAGCCATTTACTTTGAGCACTCAAGTATAGCTTGCAAACATTTAGATGATGTAACAACAGAAAACATTACCATATTCCCCAAACCCTAAATCGTAAAGCTAAGAGAAAGCAGACTTAAATCAAAGAAAGTAGGGAAAACCACTAGACCATTCAGGTATGACCTAAATCAAATCCCTTATGATTATACAGTGGAAGTGACAGATTCAAGGGATTAGATCTGATAGACAGTGCCTGAAGAATATGGACAGAGGTTGGTGACACTGTATAGGAGACAGGGATCAAGACCATCCCCAAGAAAAATAAATGCAAAAAAACAAAATGGCTCTCTGAGGGGGCCTTACAAATACCTGTGAAAAGAAGAGAAGCAAAAAGCAAAGGAGAAAAGGAAAGATACACCCATTTGAATGCAGAGTTCCAAAGAATAGCAAGCAGAGATAAGAAAGCCTTCCTCAGTGATCAGTGCAAGAAATAAGAGAAACACATAGAACGGGAAAGACTAGAGATCTCTTCAAGAAAATTAGAGATACCAAGGGCAAAGATGGGCACCATAAAGGACAGAAATGGTATGGACCCAACCATTTCAAAATTCAAAGAGCAGAAGATATTAAGAAGAGGTGGCAAGAATACACAGAACTATACAAAAAAGATCTTATGACCCAGATAACCATGATGGTGTGATCACTCACCTAGAACCAGACATCCTGGAATGAGAAGTCAAGTGGGCTTTGGGAAGCATCACTATGAACAAAGCTAGTACAGGTGATAGAATTACAGTTGAGCTATTTCAAATCCTAAAAGATGACGCAGTGAAAGTGCTGCACTCAATATGCCAGCAAATTTGGAAAACTCAGCAGTGGCCACAGGACTGGAAAAGGTCAGCTTTCATTCCAATCCCTAAGAAAGGCAATCCCAAAGAATGCTCAAACTACTGCACAATTGCACTCATCTCACATGCTAGCAAAGTAATGCTTAAAATTCTCCAAGCCAGGCTTCAACAGTATGTGAACCGTGAACTTCCAGATGTTCAAGCTGTATTTAGAAAAGGCAGAGGAACCAGAGATCAAATTGCCAACATCTGCTGGATCATCAAAAAAGCAAGAGAGTTCCAGAAAAACATCTATTTCTGCTTTATTGACTATGCCAAAGCCTTTGACTGTGTGGATCACAATAAACTGTAGGAAAATTCTGAAAGAGATGAGAATAGCAGACCACCTGACCTGCCTTTCGAGAAATCTGTATGCAGGTTCCCAATAGTAAAAGGAGTACATCAAGGCTGTATATTGTCACCCTGCTTATTTAACTTATAGGCAGAGTACCGCATGAGAAACGCTGGGCTGGATGAAGCACAAGCTGGAATCAAGATTGCTGGGAGAAATATCAATAACCTGAGATATGCAGATGACACTACCATTATGGCAGAAAGTGAAGAAGAACTAAAAGAGCCTCTTAATGAAAGTGAAAAAGAAGAGTGAAAAAGTTGGCTTAAAGCTCAACATTCAGGAAACTAAGATCATGGCATCTGGTCCCATCACTTCATGGCAAATAGATGGGGAAACAGTGGAAACAGTGACAGACTTTATTTTGGGGGGGCTCCAAAATCACTGCAGATGGTGACTGCAGCTATGAAATTAAAAGATGCTTACTCCTTGGAAGGAAAGTTATGACCAACCTAGACAGCATATTAAAAAGCAGAGACAATACTTTGGCAAGAAAGGGTCTAGTCAAAGCTATGGTTTTTCCAGTAGTCATGTATGGATGTGACAGGAGGACTATAAGAAAGCTGAGCACCAAAGAATTGATGCTTTTGAGCTGTGGTGTTGGAGAAGACTCTTGAGAGTCCCTTGGACTGCAAGGAGATGCAACCAGTCCATCCTAAAGGAAATCAGTCTTGAATATTCATTGGAAGGAATGATGCTGAAGCTGAAATTCCAATACTTTGGCCACCTGACGCAAAAAACTGACTCAAAGAAAAGACCCAGATGATGGGAAAAACTGAAGGTGGGAGGAGAAGGGGATGACAGAGGATGAGATGGTTGGATGGCATCACCAACTCAATGGACATGAGTTTGAGTAAGCTCCGGGAGTTGGTGACGGACAGGGAGGCCTGGCGTGCTGCAGTCCATGGGGTTGCAAAGAGTCAGACACAACTGAGCAACTGAACTGAACTGAAGAGAAAGCAAACTAATAATCTGACAAAAAATGAAAAGCATTTTTTTAAAAAAAGTTATCTCTTTCACAAGAATTAAGATAAATTAAAGGAAGCTCTTATATCTTAATCAGACCCTGAAGAACATAAGAACCCAGGCTTAACAACAAAAAACATGTAAAAACTTTTCAACAATCACGATTTACTAGCTAGAACATTCAGCTTTTAGGACATTTCATATACAGTTTCTCCTCAGTATTGGGAGGATGGATTCCAGGACCCCCTCAGATACCAAAATCCATGGATATTCAAGTCCCTCTTATAAAATAGCACAGTATTTGTGTATTACCTATGCACATTCTCCCAGACATTTTAAATCATCTCCAGATTACTGATAATACTTAATACAATGTAAATATTATGTAAAGAATTGCCTGCATGTGACATATTCAAGATTTGCTTTTTGGAACTTTCCAGAAAATCTCTTTTTCAAACATTTTTGATCCAAAGTTGGGTCAAATCCACAGATGCAGAACCTACAGATATTAAGGGCCAACTCTACCTTCATCTAGTCAATCAGGCAGGTGACATTATAGGTCCCAATTTTCAGAACAACAGAAGTAATTGCACAAGTCCTATGGTATATTGGTAATATGGTAATATGACTTATTGGCGAATTCAAAACTTCTGAGCCTCTGTCCTGGATTTAACCTAAATAGTACTGATGGCCTATTACTGCTAACTAGCTCTATACTCAGGAAACAAGAAGTGCATAATTGATAATTGATACACCCTATCTTAAAAGAATTTCCCTATTTCCCGCAATGCAATGCAAAAATTAAGTAAGTGGTATAATACAGGAGTGAATAGTGATAAGAGTATAAAAGAAAGAACACATAATTCTTATGGAAGGAGCTAAGAAAAATTTCGTAAAGGAAATAAAATTTGAACTGATTAATAATAAACAGAATTTTATTAGAGAATGCAAGAAGGCTACATAAGGCAGACAGAATATAATAAACTAGAGTGTGAGTTAACTTTTAAGGAGCAGTAAATACAGGTCTATGGTTAGGGATGAACAAGATATGGGACTACTTACTTAAGACCAGGTAAATCCCGGACACTAGCTCCTATTTCCTCTGCTTCTGGGTACAGCTTCTCCACCAGTTCCAAAGGGCCCCAGATAGTTTTGTTATAACTCAGAAATGATTTTCTCACTTTAAAAAGAAAATATAATAAATGCATACAACTTAAACATGCAAAACTGTAGTAACTTCTTGTTAAATATTTAGTTTCAACATTTCTAACCTAACATACAGTTTTTCAGAGAGCCTTTTCTCTCTTGTCACTACATAGCCCTACTGAACAGAAGCCTGTTGCTCAGGATTCTGGTATTTTCCTTATCAGAAATATGCATCTTGGCCATTCTTCCACATCAGAACTATGCAAGTAGGCAAATAAAGTAAAAAACAACTAGGCTCATTCTTTACCAGTACCAAAGTAAGACTGGTGGCCCTAGTAGGTTGATCTTTACCAATTAAATAAACCAAGGACAAATAGTTATTTTACTTGTAAACACAAAAAATTGCAACTTTACTTTTGCTTTTATTTGTTTCCAAGATTTGGGTAATATAAAACCATGAAATCACTATGTTTCTTTCTTTTTTTTTTTTGTTTCTTTCTTAATACTGACAAAATCTCCTGTAAATTCAGTACTCCTATGATATGCACCACCCAACAAGATAGGCAATTTTTCTTTGGGGAAGAAAAATAAATCAGCACAAAGTAGATTTATAATGATTCATAAAAATACACATTTGACTGTTAGAATATGTCTCATGATATTTTGTGAAATAAAGGAAAATAAATTCAGAAAAGAGTTTAAAATGTAACTACTTTGGCCATCATTTGGCAAATTCCATTTTAGCAAGTTGGAGAAAATAAAGATCTACGTCACTGTTTTTTTAATAAAAAGGAAGTTTTTCAAAGCACAAATTAAAACTCAAGGCCTAAGATAAGACCGTCGACTTCCTGATGTTTTAAAAGAAGTATTCAGAGTGGGAATATGAAGAGTTGGCAAAAATGTGGGGAGAGAAACATATTCACTGTTGTTTGATCAGTGAAGTCTTCATAGACATAAGTTGCCTCTATCCTTTGACCCAATAATTCTACTCCAAGGAGTCCTAACGAAACCATAGCATTTGTACACGTGTACAAATGCAGATATCCAAAAATGTCCTTAGGGCACAATTTGAATGATAAAAAACTGGAAAAAACCTAAGTGTACATGAAGAGGACAGTAGTTAAATAAGTCATGGTATGCATATATAATAAAATATTATTATATATTATGTATATTATGCATATACTCTGAAATATTATATATATACTCTGAAATATTATTCAGTATTCTCATCATTTTCAGGGAGTACTCACATTTCTACAATAACCCAATCAAGAGGACAATTTTTCTAGATATGTTTTTCACACACTAAGGCAGTTTATATTTCAACAATCAAGTATTTTAATGTATTTGTTGAAGAGAGCTCAAACTAGTAATAACAGTTCATACCAGAATCATCAAGCTTAAATTTTTCTAAATAACTCTATAGTCTAAAATGGAAAAAAGTTCAGAGCATGCCAAGAAAAAAATTTAAATCAAATACACTCTTTACAAAATACTAAGGATTTTCTGAAGACCACCCATGAGAAAACATAAAGCAATAGGGTATTTTCTCCAAGAACCAACCCACCCAATATTTTTAAAGTAACAGTAATTATGGCCTCAAAAAAAAAAAAAAAAATTACATTTTCAAGGATGTTTAAGATGGAAGGGGGGATGCTCCAAAGTTGATTTTTAAAAAATTTTCCAGTACCTTTAAGACCATGTTTCAGACAATGTTCCATAACAACGAAGAACTGCTGCAAGGGGGGATAATCGGAATCCAAAGTGCGGCCAAAGCTTAGAGCAGATTCAATGAGTCCTTTGATACTGAGTTTAGCCATGTTTAACAAGTTTGCTCTCTCTACAGCTGTCGGGTCTTTTGTAGCTGAAAGCACAAGAAAGGAGTCCAACATCACTTGCAAGACCTGGTATCAAAAAAAAATCCAAACCGTTTCCTTCCCCTATAAAACCAACAGTGGTTTGCTTTTCCTTGGTGGACAAGTCTTCCTAACTAACTAACCTACACCCCTAGTTAACTTCTTTCTGTGTCTCTCATGCATACCATAGGACAATACTCACTCCAGTTAAAGTTTATGAATTATTCTCAAAATCCTGCTAATTGGCTATTCTCAGGTATTCATTTTACAATCTTTCTGTGGAGTTTAAGTGTGGAGTAATGTTTAAGGGTCTGGTACAAAGGCAGACAGCAGGAGCTGTTCATAAAGCATGAATTCAAAGGCAAAAAAGTACTCAGAATAAACTGGCAATAAAATAAAAAGTAGTCAAAATTCGAAGATTCCAGTTTCACCCACAACAAACATGACAGGTAAATAATAAAACAAGGGCACACAAGAGAAGCCATTCAACTCTCACTCATTTTAACCGTCGTTCTATCTTGCTGTTTTCATTGCAATTGTAGTTTTGTATTCCGGGACTCCTTTATTTTTCCCCAGGAAATAAAAGCAGGGTCCAGTTTCACGTGAAAGTTCCCTGACCTTCCACACAGCTGATGCAGTTAAACACCAAGTTAATGGATCCATTTTTAAATTCATTTTAACTGATATTTTCAATTCACAAAAGATTTTCTTTCGCACGAATTTTATCCTCGGTTTTCTTATAAATTCAGATGCTCCCCATACTCTCATTACTGTTGTGCTGGCAGAAATATTTTCAGCAAACACAGATGACAAAATGACGTGCAAAAAATAAATAAAGCACTTTCGTATACTGTCTCATAGTCTCTTGACAAATTTACTAGTGCAAGTAAACCAAATATCAGTTTTTCCTTCACTGGATAAAAAGTCCAGGGTTCGTAACGATCTAGTATCCTAGTTCTGATCACAGACAGCTAGGCGTGAAGCCTGACACTGACTCCTAAGCAACTTAAAAATGCTAACAGTCACAAATACTATGGCCAAGCTAGTTTTTGGAGACTCTCCCCACAAGACATCATTTGTTACAATCTGCATCGTGGCATGACTCCCTCTTTTTTCGGAGACGAAACCATTCGATATTTCATAGTCTGCAGCAATTCTCATTTTTTTAAGTGCCCATCACAATATGTAATGTACGTGAGACAATCAAGACAAAGGGCGCCTTTATAACTAAATGCTCGGAGTTGGGTCCTGGTGGTCGCCAGCAGCTTCCTAAAACAGGAGCGTTTACACCCGGGCCGCGCCCCACCCGGGCTCGCGGATGCGTCTGACCGCGTTGCTGCCCGCACGCTCGGTCAATGGCGGGTTCCAGCATCTTGCTTGGGCCTAGAACCCCTTCCCTGCCTCCCTTCCTCCCTTCCTCCCAGACAGCAAGACTGCCCAAGGGCTCCGGACACCTCCAGCACCCTCACAGAGGGCTCACCCGGGGTCCTGCGCCGCATCGCTGTCCCTCTCCCGCCCTCGGCGTCCGCGACCCAGGCCAAAACCTGAGACGCTTCCTTCCGCCACCCCCAAACCTGAAAAGTCATCGCCCGTCCCCGACTGTTCCCCCAACCCTGGAGCGGCACCCCGGCCGACCCTGTGCTGGCTCCCTGTAAGCTGTCGGACCGCGAAACCTTGGCCATTAGGCCCCCGAACGGGGGCGGAGGTGGGAGGGAACGAGGGGCGGCCGCGCGTTGCCATGGCGACCCCGGGCGCCCCTGCGTCCCCGGCTGCCCCCGCCCAGCCCCAAGCCCGGGTCGGACCCGTCTCGACTCGCAGGCCTCGATGCCCACACCGCCAGTCCGCCTGCCCTGGCCGCGGCCTCAGCCCAGCACGGAGGGCCGGGCGTCCGCTCGCGGCCCGCTCCCCTTACCCATGGCGGCGGTGGCAATACAGTCTCGGGCGGGGACTCCCTGGGCCCCGCCAGCAGCTCCCTTCAGGCGCGCGGCGGCCGCCACGGCGTCTGCGACCAGGCCCGCTACGGCCCACAGCGCTCCCGGCGGCGGGAGGACGCCCGGGCGGTCCTGCGGCGCCCGCGTCGGGCGGGGGACTCTAGAGCCTGCAGCCCGCCGCGGAGAAATCCGCCCTTGCTAAGACTCTCCGCATCCAGCCGGACCGGAAGGAGAAGGAGCGTGAGGGAGACCTCGGGTTGTGGAGACCGAAGGCTGACTCTGAGCTCTCATCTGGGGGCCTCGCCGGAGCACTAGGATTCCATTTCCAAGGGGAGGCGAGCGAGCCACGTGCAAACGTATTCATCTGCAAGGTCCAGCTAGGTTTAATCTAACACACCTGACCGCGTCCCTGCTTCAGTAACTCGTAGGGGACCAAAAGAATTTAGAAAATCTGAAGTAATTAACACTAGACAGAAATCTACTAAAACTATTTAGCCCAGATTTTAACCAGTAAGTCCAGTGGTTTATAAAAAGCAAGGACGAACAGTCTCAGTAATCAAAGGAAAGAGGTGCAGAGATAAAACCTGCGTTTTCTCATTTCGGAGAGGAAAAATCCCTCATGGACAGATACTAGGTTTTAAGTTATATCAATTTGTGGAAAGTAAGCTGTTACCTAGTTAGATCAGCAATTGTTAAAATGGTGGCCGAGTTAGAAATAGACGGGTGTTTTGTGGAAATGGAGAGATGTTTATCTCATCGTCACTTTGGCCAGCGTACAATTCTCATGCTTCTTGACTTCTTTTGGTTTTTAATTTTTTATTGTGAAACAATCCTACATAGATAAAAATGTATAAAGCATACATCTACGTTTAAAGAATCATAAACAGATGGATAAAAAGCACCAGATCAAGCAAACATAGGATAGGAGTCATCTTGAGGGTACGGGGACGCCTTTAGCCACAATGTCCCTACAAGTAAATGTGATGCTGAATTCTGAGAGTCGTTTTCTTAACTTTTCTGCATGTTACTGCCACATAAGTATGTGCCCCTAATCAATGTAGTTTATTTCTCCTGTTTACAAACTTTTCACAAGTGGAATAACATTACGAACATTACTTGTTTCTGGTATTCAAAATCATCCATGTCCACGAGGAGTTTCCAGGTTGGGGTGTTTCCAGTTTCTCCGTACATCCTGCTTCCCACATGCGGGAGTCTCTTGGCCATGTGAAAAGAACAGATTGACTGAAAATCAAGTATGCCTTTCTTTAAATTTACCAGCTCATGCCAAAGTGTTTTCCAAACTTCCCATAATTTACACGGCTATCAGCAGTGTTGTTTTTCTATTGCTGTGTCCATTGTAATGCCTAGAATTGTAAGGATTTCATTTTTTTGCCAGTCTTGTGGGTAGATTGCATGACAGGTTTATTTTTTACTTCTCTCATTACTGATGACATTGAGAACTCTACCTACGTTTACTATTTGGAATTTCATTTTTACAAAGAAATGGTGCCTGTTTTACTATTGACTTACCTTTGTATTGACTTGTGCAAGTTACTTAATGTTATGCATACTAATTTGATGTCAGTTGTGTGTTGCCAATATCTTTGGGCGAATTTTTCTCTCCTTATGGCAACCTTTGACTAAATATAAATTCTTAATTTTCCTGTAGTGAATTTATAGTTTATGCCATAGTATCTTAAGGAGCCTTCCTTATTCCAAAGTTATGAAGATTTTTTAAGAATTACAATAACTTCCCTGGTGGGCCAGCAACTAAGACTCCAGTCTCCCAAATGCAGAGGGTCTGGGTTCAATACCTGATCACAGAACTAGATCCTGCATGCCACTACTAAAGATCCCAGGGTGCTGCCACTAAGAACCTGTGCAACCAAATAAATATTTTAAAAAAGAATTATAGTTTTGCCTTTCATATTTAGGCCTGTTTTGCACCCAGAATTTTAGTGATTAGAGATAATGTCAAGTTTCATTTCTTTGGCTGTCAGTTCCTAGGCCAAAGCCTCATTTGATTTTCAGAACCACCCCATGAGAAAGGAATTACTTCTGTTTTACAGATAAAACTAACCTCAGAAAGATTAATAACTTGCCCAAAGTCACAGTACTATTGACACAACCAGAAGCTGAACTAATACAAAAGTAGCCTCTATTTTTATAATCTCAAAATACATCTGTGGGTATTTTTTTTGTTTTTTAACTTTCTGGCCATATCCCAAGGCATGTGGGATCTTAGTGCCCCAACCAGGGATTTAACCCTCCCACCCTGCATTGGAAGTACAGTCTTAACCGCTGGACCAAAGAAGTCCCTGTCTGCCGTTTTTACAGTGTTTCAAGGAGTCTAAAACTCACAAGTCTAACCCCTTCCATTATCTTGCTGTTAAACACTGAAATGACTGAATTGTTCATTTTTCTCCTCTCCAAATGATGAGTAGAAAAGGAGGGATTTGTATTCTAAGTGCATTTAGAAAAGCAAGTAAAATTAAGATTACATATTTATTTTATAAAACCATGAGAACAAAGGAAAAGTTTTATTTCCTAGATTGCTTCCCCCCCCAGTGTAAGAAGTAGTAAACAAATCTTGTTCAGTAAGACTCACTTTATTTAAAGCTAAGAAATGTTTCTTCGAGGGAGATGTTAAGCTCCAAAATACACATTTGCCAGATACTCAATAGTCACCTCGTATTGAACAGAATTTGGAATTAGGGTGTATGTTTAAACCATATTACACTGAACAATTTTATTTATTTATTTTTTTGACATTCAGGCTCTTTAATGTCAGGGGAGGTTGGAGGAAGTCAGTGCCGAGTCTCTGGGAAATTCTGCAGACCTTGTAGCTCTCGAAGCCCCTCTAGCAACATGTGGACATGGGCCTTGATATTCACGGAGTCCTTTGTGAGGTTGTCGCTGAGCCCTGTGAGACTGCTCTTACAATCAATGAACTTGAGAGCTCCTGCCAGTGTCAACTCCAGGAAAAAACCGTATCCGAGGGCCACACAGATTCATGAAGTGTTTGGGACCACTGTCAACGAAGAAGTTACAGCCCATAATCCACCTGCATGTGTAACTCCGAGTGATTAGCTTCCTGGAGTTGCCCAATGACATTTCCCAGTTGAAGGTATTTGGCCAGCTGCTCATATACCTTGTCGCGATGGTCCAGGACCTTTTGCAAGTCCCGCTGCAGCACATCAGAGATGAAAGCGCAGCACTTTCTCCGCGGTTGCGTCCACCGCCCGCCGTTTAGGGGGCGGCGCCATGATGGGCTCCTGAGAGCCGCTGGCAAAAAGCTCACTGAACAATTTTAAACTAGAATATTAGTCTGTTCTGAGTATACAGATTTGGTCAACAGCCACAAAGGTGAGGGAGCACAGGACCAGACAAACACAGAGCTCTGGGAAAGACCAGTCTTTAGAAAGTGAGATGAGGAACAAAAGAACCAGAGGCGGCAGCAAGAGAACTCAGGAGACAGGAGCTCTGAGCTGAGGAATGGGGACACTGGAATGGCCACCCTTTCCTCACAAGCTGGCTTTCCACCATAAGGAAGACCTTGTCTAGGCTAATGGTGCTCTCGATCTGGACCTGCACGAAGTGAGTGTCCAGTAACTAATATTAGTGACTGGTAGCCATCGCTGTCTTAGTCCTTGGCATGGATGTCATAAACTGCATTATCAACAATTTGAGGGCCCAGTCTGGGTTTACCGTCCAGCTCACTCAATGCCTCCAACTCACAGCATCTTATGTATAAAAGATGAGTCTGTTTCTTTGAAATAAGTGCCTAGACTCTTGTAATCAATACAGATTCCCAAATGACAAGAAACATGGAACTCCTCCCTAGGTTCTTGTTCCACTGGGCTTTACTGTGCAGGCCATACAAATCTGTAAAGCAACCATTAATGAAGCCAAAGAATTTCCTTAATCCGGGAACTAAGATTATCTTAGATTCCTTCCTGTGATATAAATTAATGAGAACCAACCAATATTTAAGCCTTATCTCTGCAACTTCCTTGTTTTTCCTGTCGAATCCATAGTCTGTCCATGATCAGCTCCATCCTATACATATCAGAACTCCTTGGTTTCAGCTTTAGAACATTGCCAATATTTCACTTCTCAGTACTGGAAAAAATGATGGACAACCCTGGACTTAATTATTATTTAGTATTAATCATTGACACAGTGAGATCTTATAGTAAAAAAAAAAATTTATTTAATAAAAACATCAAGTTATAATTTTTTAAAAAAACATGTAGGGTAGAGGCAACAATTTTTAATGTACTTTTCATTTAAAAAAAAAAAAAGAAAACTGAGAGAAATGAGAGACCCTCCCCCAAAGCTGGATATACTAATGTTAAAATTGGTCATCACATAAGTAAACAAGCACCTTGAGATAATTGTTTTATAAAACATCTTCATACAAAAAAGGAAAATTGACTAATGCCCCAAAAGAAAGGGACATATGAACATGAATAGGTGAAAATAGGGATACATCTTTTTTATTTGTCATCAATTCAGCAAAATTTTTTCCCAAAAGAATGATAATAATTATTTTCTTAAATATCAAAATCTACTCTAAAACACTAAAAACTGAAAATAAAAAGTGGGAGAGGAAGGGGAACTAACTAGGAGAGTAAGGGAAATTAATTGGAAATAATAAATTTATAAGTAATAATTTAAAACACTTTAAGTATAAAGTTTTTTAAAACATCTCTGATAACCAGAAAGCAAAAGTCAGGAAAAAAACAGCAAAATGGCCTTTGGATCAGGGATCTCAAAATACAGAAGAGAATCATACTTTTCATTATCACAAGATTGTGCTTAAATGACAAAAACAAATCCCTTTTCTTACCTAGTCTTTCAAATAAACAAAACAAGATAAAAATCTACAAGATCAAATTAATCTTGAAAATTTAAACTTAAAAGTTTAAACTTCAGATTAAAAAGTTAATCTATCTCTAAAAGCTGGTGGAAATGTATCAAACTCTATGTCTTACAGAGACACATTTATAATGTCTATAAATTTAGACTATTTAGTTTTGGGTACACCTGTACTGAAAAAATAAATCCTATGCTAAATGTTGTATGGTTATGTTTAACAAGGTTATACCAAAAAAATAAATAAAACCAAAAACTCGAACTCTGAATGAGTATATATATTTACATCATTTCTTACCCTTGGGATAAAAGTTATCATCACAGTGTAACCAGTCACTGATTTTATAGCATGTCCAAATTATAAATAATAGGCAGTAGTTAGAGGAGATCATCATGGTATGAAAAAAGCAAGGAAAACAGTGCTTTATTTTCTTTGAAAATCACCTAATAGATGACAAAGGCTTTCATGTTCTCCTGATGGAAGATCAATGATATAAAATAAATTAAGAAAGATATATTTAACACAATGTGGAATTACATAAAAACACATGACATTATTATTTAACATTCTCTAATTCTGTTTTAACAAGGCTACTAGAAAACTTGTATTTTTATGACATTCTATGGATAATAATGTACTTAAGCAATATGATTTACCTGTCTTAGTGTGAGACCTTCATATAATTTTTTAGAGATGATCTATTTTTAAAATTATCTACGACATGATAAGAAATAATCTCCATTTTTAAATATAATACTTTGTCCTAGATGCATATTTTTTTAAGGTTATCGAGGTGAGAGGAACCTGAAGAGATACCAGTTTTCCTAGATGTGTTCTAGGCAACATGCACCCTGTTTCTGAGGCGAGAAATCAAGTCCCTTTGTTTCCCCTTTCTGATTTCACAAACTACTCTTCTCCATCACCTTCATTATTTCATTTTTTGCTTAAAATTACTGTGAATTGTTTCCTCTTTCCTTTGTGGAATCAGCTCTTTTGAAATATGCCCATGGAAAACACAAGACACTGAGTTTTAACTGATACAAATATATAAAGTACTCACATAGCACAATCAAACGTGACCATATACAAAACAAAAAGGATATTAATTTTTCTGAGTTTAGATGATTAAGTAGCTTCCCCAAAGGAGGATAACGGCTTAGTGAGGGCACACATCCCAGGAGAATCAGCTTATGTTTGGCTCTGGTTATAGCAACATTAAGACGTCGCCAATCTTTCAACAGTTCACCAAGCTGAAAGAAATATAATTTTCATTCTTTGAGTTTTCTTATTTGAGTTTTTTCTAAAAAAGAACAGTTTTTATTGAGCCATCTTCCTACTTTCAAAAACATTGCAAAAAAGATTCATCAACACATTCAAAGTGCAGACAGTTGGGAAAGAAAACTTGCCCAAAGGGACTTCCCTGCTGGCCCAGTGGTTAAGATTCTGAGCTCCCAATGCAGGGGGCCCAGGTTCGATCCCTGGTCAGGGAACTAGATCCCACATGCTGCAACTAAGAGCTGGTGCAGCCAAATAAATGAAAAAATATTTAAAAAAACAAAAAAAGAAAAGAAAACTTGCCCATGATGCCAACCTCAAGTATTTTATCATGAGTGTGATATCCATGGGGCTTCCCCAGTGGCTCAGTGGTAAGGACTCTGCCTGCCAGTGCAGGAGACATGGGTTCGATCCCTGGGTCGGGAAGATCCCCTGGAGAAGGAAATGGCAACCCACTCCAGTATTCTTGCCTGGGAAATCCCACGGACAGAGCTAGGCAGGCTACAGTCCAGAGGGTCGCAAAAGAGTTAGACACAACTTAGCGACTAAACAACAACAACAATGATATCTTCGCCATAATTTTAAATGATTAAATATGTATAATGAAAATATATTTAAAATTTTTAAATGTATAAAAAAAAAATTTTAGGGACTTCCTTGGCAATCCAGTGGTTAAGACTCTGCACTTCCAATGCAGGGGGCACAGGTTCAATCCCTGGTCAGGGAACTAAGATCCCACATGCCCTACAGTGCAGCAAAAAAATAAAATAAAATTTTCAAACATTAAATACATATCATAAAGAACTGAAGTTGTCTCCCCTTATTGTAATATTGTTTTTAAGTGTAATAAAAACTCATAGAAGACTCAAAGGAGTGGTTAAATATACCATGATCCATATATACAATGGAAAACTTTGCACCTTTAAGAGAAGAATGAAATCTCTTTCTGTGTAATGACATGTAAAGCTCTCCAAGCTATATTATTAAGTGGAAAAAGCAAAGTTCAGAATAGTCTATATATTACCTTTTGTGCACAAAGGAGGGAAACATGAATACTGATTCATGCACTTACATATGCTTAAATAAATTCTAGAAGGTTAGCAAAAACAAACAAACAATCCAAAAAAACCAAACATGTGAGGGTAAGAATTGAGTAGAAGAGTAACAGGGAAGAAGGGAGACTTTTTACTCTGTGTATTTTAAAAACTATATGCAGGTATCACATAGTCAAGAAAAATAAGTCAAGGAGAGGTAAAAATGCAAAAAACAGCCTGGAATTATCTACAAATTTGAAAGGAAGCTAGGAAAGTTTATATGTTTAAAATGCTCCAAACATAATAACCAAAAGATGGGAGCAACCCAAATGTCCACTAATGTATGAAGAGATAAAAGATATGGTATATACATGCAATGGAATAATAATCAGCCTTTAAAAGAAAATTCTGTTACATGCGACAATATGGATGAACCTTGAGACATTATGAAAAGTGAAATAAGCCACCTACAAAAGGACAAATACTGTATGATTCCACTTATGTGGAAAATTCACGAATCCATAAAAGTCTGTCAAATTCACAGAGATAGAGAAGTGGCTGACAGAAAATAAAGAGAGAGGGAATAAGGGAGTGGTTATTCATGGATATAGAATTGTTTTGCAAAATGAAAAAGTTCTGGAGGTCAGCTGCACACACCGTGAATATACTTCATACCTGTGAACTGTACACTTAAAGATAGTTACGATGGCAAATTTTATGTTATGTGGTTTTTTAACATAATTTTAAAGAAGAGAGGTAAATAATGTCCCAAACAAAAGAAAATAAAAATCAGAAAGCAAAGCAGAAAATACAGTTAACTCACAGTTCCATCTTCATTGCTTCTAACAAAAGATACTAGAATGATACTTTTGTCTCTTCCTTGGTACCTGTCAACTGTATTAACTTCAACCATCCCAACAGAAGAATGTGCCAATAAGTCATTGATGACCTTTAACTGCTGCCTGTATGGTGCAATGATACCAATATCAGAGGGTTTACAACCAGCCTGTTTTAAACAGAAAAGAAAAACAACACACACACAAAAAACAGAAAAGAACATAATTTAAAATGAAAAAAATCCTGACTTTTGTTATTTAAGCTTTACTAAATTTATTAAATAAAATGTTTACATAATGTGACAACTGATGTTTATAATACATGTTCCTATGTATAACACATGTTCCTACAAGAAGGAAATAAATTACTGAATTACGCTAAGGCTATCTACATTTCCTGAGAGGAAATAATTTCCTTGAACACAGCTCCCTGAATTTTTAGAAGTTCACGGCAATATAATGGTTTGTATGCCACCAAAGCAATGATGTTATACCAAAAAAGTACAAAGAAATAAATTGTACTTTCTGCTCTCCCTTTTCACTCAAGTTTCCAATCTCCAATCATACTGACTTCTGCACTAAATCAACACAATCAGAATTATCTGATGTTATAGAAAGTTATCCTAAGTGGAAACCCAAAATGCTATTACTGTATTAGATACAGTAATTACTGTCTTAGATAAATGTTCTCAAAATAAAAACATTCAGGCTTCAGTCCTCTTATCTTAATCAACAAAAGTTAATAGTAGATCTAAAGTTCCTTGAATTCTAACATTCTATTACTCTGCACCTTAATATTAATTTGCCCTCAAAATCCAATTCTAAGTTACCTTAATAAAAACTGAGGTCAGGAAAACAACAAGTTTGGCTTCCATTATATTACTGACACCTCCCTTTTCCACTTGTTCTGGTGCTGGAACCTAAACAGAAAAACATGCATCCTGCTTGAGAAACAATCTCTGAAGTAAAGAGTACTGTCAGTATACAAGTGGTCACAGAGACAATACTACCAGATATGGACACAGATGAAAAATACTTTCATCTTAAAGTTGAATGTAAAAGAACTGACAAAAATGAATTATACTAGTCACTTTTAGAAGGAAACCCATCTTAAACATGCTACATAAAGTTCATACTAAAATCTCTACGAAAGCTGACCATATACTGAGCTTCACATACATTACTTTGTAATCCCCCATTTTATAGGCATCAAAGGCCAGAAGAGATTAAGTAACCTGCCTGAGCCTTACAATACACCATGGCACTAAGATTCAACTTAGATCTGGCTCCAATATCTGTGTTCTTTCCATTTCCTTGTTACTTTTTATACAAATAATAGAGCAATAAACTTCCCTAGGTTCTACCACCCCTAGTAGAAATTTTAAAGAACTATTTGGCTCCTACATCACCCCAACATCACCTTGATTAATTTTAATATAACTTATTTGGAATTCTGATGCCAAGGGACAGGAAATGTGAGTAGCAAAAATAAAGACTCTGAACAATCACTGGTGAGGTTAATAATTATAACTTTTAACAGATTAGAGTTGTGGTTTATAAAAGCAGTCATATCAACTATACCTCAATAAAAAATGAAATAAAAATTTTAATTACATAAAAATATAAAAGCAATCATTTATAAGATCAGTTTATCTGAATAAATTTTCCAGAGCCTGCCTGCTCCTCAGTGTTGATTTTTCATTCTGAAACACTAGAGCAGTGTCCAAGACAATGAAAATTCCAGCATGGTACATGAATGATAAGGCCCTATTTTTAACAACCGCTGACTCCACCCATCTTAATAACAAAATATATAATTATATTAAGAATGATATGCATAGATCAAATTGATGACTATATTTTTTGTTGAACTTATGTAAAGATTTCCAAATCAATAATGAGAAGCAGTATATAAAACAAACTGTAGGAACACAGAGTCAAAACTTTATTCTTAGTTCCTAGAAATAAGAATCAAGTCATTTAAAGTTCTTGTGCAGATTTTTTGTTTAATGATAAATTTGTAACGAGTTCTCTGGGTGCATATGTGGGAGTAGGAGACACATGGGAAATCTCTGTACTTTTAGCTCAGTTTTGCTGTGGGCCTAAAACTGCTCTAGAACATAAAGTCTATTTTTTTTTTTTTTTAAAAAAGGTCCTGAAAAGGACATCAGTTTATCTTACCTTCTGTCCATTTGTAAACCCAAACTTTGGACAGTATCAGTGCCAATTATTTTTCTAGGAAATGTAATTATACAGTTGTGTTCACTTTCTAGCTTTCCTACTTCAAAACAATTTGACATCTATCAATCATCAGAATAAACTTCCTCCCAAAGATAGTGAATCTGTAGAAAGAAAAGATTCTTTTGTGTGAAAGCACAAGAAGCACACTATAGTTTTAACTGATAAGCTGTAATGAAGCAATTGCTATTGAAACTGAACAATTTAAATAATAGGGCAAACGGAGAAGAACAAAGGAAACGTTAGTTTGTGTGTGTGTGTGTGTCTGTGTGTTTTACCTTGTGTGTATTAAGAAAACAGACAGGATTGTTTGGCTCGAATGCTCCAACCAGCCAAGGATTTTCTGAATAATCAGCATAAAACTCCAGTTCCAGCTTCACATCTTTAAAGTTAGGTAGGTTTATCACTGCATTGGCCACTTTTTCTGATCCACACTCCAGCTTTCCTTCGTATGTCAGTTTATTACTTAAGGACATAATTTTACTAAGGGAATTACAAAAATATATTTTAGTTTGGTGATGAACACAAATATGAAAATCACTCACAGCTGACACTGTTACAAATACCTGTTCATTCTGTATTGCACAGTTAACTGTACAACTGCATTCTTATTCTGCTCCAGCCTCTTGAATAAGCTTTCACTCATGCCAAGAGCTCTGTCAACAAATCAAATTCAGGATTATTAGTCTACTGATATCATCCTGTAAAAAGTAACTAGTTTAAAATTGAAACCTTAATGTCTGCTTACCTTGCTTCACGGTTTAGCACCAGGGGAGGAAGCTGCTGATGGTCCCCCACCAACACAAATCTCCGTGAAAAAAAAAGTGGCCCTAGGCAAATAGGCTGGCTAATTTGAGAGGCTTCATCCACTATACAAAAATCAAAAGTTTTACGAGAAAATATGGGATGGTTTATTCCCATACATGTTGTTGCAACTATAAGCTAAACACAAAGAAAAAAAATAGATCAGTTATTTAATATGTCCAAGAAACAGACCTTGTTTTTCCCATGTTTGAAATTAAAAGGTCAAAAAAGAGCTCTTTGTCCCCTCAAACAGAAATCCCCAATGTTTTTTAATTTAGAAACACTTACAACACGCAAAAATTTTTTATCTTTTTTTCTATAAATTTTTAAAAATCAAGTTAATTTTCCAGACACAGTAACAATCATCAAGTTTGGATATATCAAAATAGAAATCTGAACATTTCAAGAGGCAGTAAGTTAAAGAATTTTTTTTTTAATGTGAACTAAGACTTCACTTCTGGGAAGATGGAGTACTTTTCCCTCCCAAAAAGTACAACTAAAAACCCTGGACATTATATATAAAACTATAAAGCCTCTGAAAGGTGGAAAAAAGGTAAATCAGCTAGAGACATGAGGACATGTCCCCTTGGGACATGAGGAAAGCACAGTAGTTTGTTCCCTGGGTTTTCTTTTTGCCTCACATATCCCAGATTTCAGACATTTGGAACATTAGGCTAAGTGAAAAATTCTAATCCCAAAAGATCATGTACGATATGTGAAATCAAGCAGGACTTTACGGGGCCGTCCTGGGAACAAAAGCCTTTCTAGGTGCCTCATTTCTTATTTGTAGGATAAAAGCTTCAGCCTCCTAGATCTCCAAGGAGTTCCACAGGGCAGATTCATAAGCCCCTTTTAACCATGCCTGAGTTCATGCTAATAAGGTGACTTTCTTGCATTCTGTGAATCATTCAAGCAAATTATGGAACCCAAGGAGGAAGACACAGGAATCCCCAAGATGGGCATAGGAGATCTGAACTTGCAATTCAGAAATGAAGTAGGGGACAGTTTCATGGGACTGAGCCCTTAACCTGTAGAGCCTGCACTAACTCTATGTAGTTAGTGTCAGAAGTGTGAGTAGAAAGAAACAGAGTTTTCCTTTACCAGGACAATTTAAACTAGAAGATGGGAGCCCTGAAAAATAGACCAGAAACCTTGTTTCAGTTCAGAAGCAAAGAGCAAACTATAAACTCATAAACTGGTCCTACAGTTTATATAAATGAATCTGCAAATTCAGTCAATGCAATTGAATTTCTCAAAGTGCCATTTCTCCCCTCATTCTGACAGCAAACATTACTGTCATTATGATTATACAATAATTGTACTTACTTGACTATTGTAGAGTTCTTCTAGAAGAGCTAAAGATTTAATGGACTTTGATCTGCAAATTTCCTCCTCTGTAAATTTTTGGATATCGGGATGTACCTTCTGAATCTGGCCCAAGCGCAAAAATCCAATTTTAAACTTTGCTAACTTCAAAAGAATATTGTCAACAGCAGAGTGTGTATAGCTGGTCAACAAAACACTAAAACCACAGGCATAGAGAATTCTTACCTATTAATAAACAAAAGAATGGAAAAGAGCATTACTTTTAGCTCCTGATAATTTTTAACATTTATATTTTTTGAAAAGAATTAGAAAACTTAACTAAGAGCCAAGCCAAGTAACTTTTTATTTCCTTTGATTATTTTTTTGACTGCACAGCTCAAGGGATCTTAGTTCCCCCACCAGGGATAGAACCTGGGACCTTGGCAGGGAAAGCATAGACTCCTAACCAATGGACTGCCAAGGAATTCCCCAAAGTAACTTTAAAAAAAATTATAAAGCCAAAATGTCTTATGAAAGTAACATGGCATTATTATCATGTTATCAATGATATGTTACCAATATATTATTTATATCATGACAAAATTGAGTACATATAAACTTTTGACTAGTGCCTGGCATAAAGTATCAATCAGTAAATATGTGGTGCCATCATCATCATTATTCTAAGACGGCTCAGAAATTTACTGACATGAAAAAAAAAAAAATTCAATAAGAATCTGTATCAGGGACTTCCCTTGCGGTCCAGTGGCTAAGATTCTGTGCTCCCAATGCAAGCGGCCCGAGTTCGGTCCCTGGTCAGAGAACTAGATCCCACATGCCACAACTAATGATCCCAAAGGCTACAACTAACTTCTGGTGCAGCCAAATATATAAATAATTCTTTAAAAAAAAAAGAATCTATATAAAACCTCCCTGTACAACTTGTCATTTTTTAAAGAGAGGAAAACACAGAGATTTTAGACAATCTTAAATGCAAGGAATATACAAGATGATTACAACTACTGGTATTTAGCTTTTCTATTTCTCGTGTCATTCTTAGTTTGATACAAAGACATTTTGATTTGAAATGCAGCCCTTTTGATATCCAGTATCACGTTCTCTGAACTGAAGAGAAATGGATTTAAATACCCAGTTTCTTTTTTTTTTTTTCCCATTTATTTTTATTAGTTGGAGGCTAATTAATTTTACAACATTGCAGTGGTTTTTGTCATACATTGAAATGAATTAGCCATGGATTTACATGTATTCCCCATCCCGGTCCCCCCTCCCACC
Organism: Odocoileus virginianus; assembly: GCF_023699985.2. Lineage (NCBI taxonomy): Eukaryota > Metazoa > Chordata > Mammalia > Artiodactyla > Cervidae > Odocoileus > Odocoileus virginianus. The sequence continues at coordinate 58,573,883 of NC_069680.1, forward strand.
TCCCTCTCCACCCCATCCCTCTGGGTCTTCCCAGTGCACCAGGCCTGAGCACTTGTCTCATGCATCCAACCTGGGCTGGTGATCTGTTTCACCCTAGATATACATGTTTCGATGCTGTTCTCTTGAAACATCCCACCCTCGCCTTCTCCCACAGAGTCCACAAGTCTGTTCTATACATCTGAGTCTCTTTTTCTTTTTTTTGCAAAATACCCAGTTTCTAAGCAAAAGAGTAGTAATTCTTACGAGAGTACATATTGTAGTTGTTTTTCCTGTTCCAGGCATACCCACGATGAGGGTGTAGTCTTTTGAAAGAAGTACCTTTTTCATGGCTTGCCTCTGAGGCTTATTCAAACCTACATTTAAATTTAAAAATGATAGGAATAAGAGTGTTGAATTTTCAATGAGCAACTTAACTACTTTATGAGAAAAGCAGCCTCTGTTCTAGTCTTTTCTTCAATAGTCTTCTCAAAGTAAGGAAATGTCATGGTGATATTAAAAGTCACATGTAAACTACTTCCAAAGAGATGCTGTCTAAAAACCATAATTAGAAGTTTAATGAATTATTAAATAATCAAGCAATTATTAATAATTAAATATATAATAAATAATTATTAAATAAATAATAAATAATTAAGACACTAGACTCCAATATAGATTAAATTATAAATAGAACTTAAGAAAAATTAATGGACACAGGCATGCTGATTATAACATACCTTTCAGAATGCAGGCAACTGTGTCCTTTGCATCATGTGGAAGAACAGAACTGAGGTAGGATATAAACTGTGGTTCCTGCAAGTCAATGATTAAATCTCGAAGTTTTTGGCTGAAAAGCAAAAAAAAAAAAAAAAAGTTTTTAATAATATTCCTCAGGAAACTGGAGTAATATTCAGATTCATTTATTGTTACAAACCTGGCATGATTATTTTCCATCAGTTTAGAAAGATTTCCTAATGGGGTATCTATATCAGAATTTTTTTCTTCCTGGTCCAATCTGAACAAAGTTGATTCTGGGAGTCCTGACAAGTTCCTGAAACAGCAAAACATATGTATGCGAATATTTTTCATTTAACATAGTCATTGGGTCGGTATAAGAAATGTGTTGCTGTCTGATGATTCAGCAGATAAGAATCTTCCTGCCAGTGCAAGGGACATGGGTTTGATCCCTGGTCCAGGAAGATTCCACATGCTGCAGAACTACAGAGACTGTGCTCTAAGTTCACCTGTAGAGCCTGGGAGCTGCAACTACTGAGCCCGATCGCTGCAACTACTGAAGCCTTTGCACCTAGAACCTGTGCTCCGAAACAAAAGAAGCCGCCACAATGAGAAGCCCACACAGTGCAACTAGGGAGTAGCCCCCACTCTCTGCAACCAGAGAAAGTCCATGCACAGCAATGAAGACCCCAGTGCAACCCAAAATAAAAAGAAATAAAAAGTAAATGGGCCAGAATCACTATGAAAATGGCTACCAGCCCCTAATACATACTTGCCAACCTGACCCAAAGGCAGGATAGGATCCTGGATTGGGGAGCAAATAGAGTAGGGGAAGGCAAAAGGCACCGAAGTCAAAGCAGTTAAGGGACTTCCCTGGTGGTCCAGTGGCTGGGACTCAGCTCCCACTGTAGGGGCTCAGGTTCAATCCCTGGTTGGAGAACTAGATCCTACATGCCACAACTAAAACTCTTGCATGCTGCATCTAAGACCTAGAGCAGCCAAACAAATAAATTGAAAAGGTGGGGGGGTGGGGGCAGTTAATAATCCAAAACCTACATCTGCTGACAACTCACTTGGCCTTCCTTGAACTTCCACCTGGGCTCACCACCCCCAGCAGGATCCTGAGCACGTGGCCCCCGCCTCCTCAGGCCTGGAGTACGCGTCCCTTTCCCCAAGGCTTCTCCCACTTCTCTATCAGGCTGACCTGTGATGCTCCTGAGGTCCTTTCCATGGTCCTCTGTACTGTTCTTTCCTGTCATTTCCCCACTGGTCCCTTGCCTCCGCCTGAGTCTGAATCCCAAATCTATATCACCAGGCCTAACTTCGCATTCCTCTCCTACTCCGTTTCTCACCCAAGCTTCAGCTTTGAATGTCCAGCAAGCAGCAAGATCTTTCCACTGAGTTAAAACTCAGGCAGTGAAAGTCTGCAAAACTGAACAACTCTTTATCCCTGCTGAAGCCTTATCCTCCTCCTGTGGACCTGACCTCAGGTAATGGCTCTTGCATCTACATGACTGTCTTGATTCTTCCCTCTCCCCCCTGCAGATGCAATCAGGACCTCAGTGTCAGACAATTTCACTTTCTAAATACTTGTCAAAGGCATTCCACCTTCTCCGTCAAAACCACCTTGCCCTCAATCACCTCAAGCCTGGGCCACTATAGCAGGTGCCTGGTGTCTCTGCTTTCAGTTTTGCCTCCACTGATTAACTCTATTCTCTGCAGTGCATTCAAGAAAAAATGCAAATCTGACTATCATTCTTCTGTTCACTTAACATGGTATATAAGCCCATCTATGACCTGACCTCTCCAATAACTCCTTTATCTTTTACATTCCAGAAAGTAATTACTACCTACACTTTCCAGAACACCCTGCCTCACACCATCAGGCCTGTCCACACCTCGTCCCCTCTGTCTGGTATATTCCTCTCACACTGCTTCAGAGGGCTAACATTCACCCACAGGATGAAGATCTAGAATGACCGTTTCACTCGCCTTCCCCGAGCCACCAAAAACTGGGTTAAATGCCTCTCCTGTTTTCCCATTAATTCAAACACTTGTCATATTAGACTGAAATATATATTTATTTGTTACCCACAAGACTACAAATTCTTCAAGAGTTTGCAAAGTATCTAACATATGTTAGGTACTAAATAAATACCTCACAGGACTGACTGAAAGGACTCCTAAGAAACAGCAGAAATATCACGGCTTATACTCCAACATCATGAAACCCGGGCTAGGGCTGGTTACTGCTTAACCAGGATTACTGATTACTGGAGAGCAGGCACGGACAGTTCCACTGCAGTTACCCTCTAGATCCCAATTACTGATCTCCATCCACTGAGAAAGGTGACGCATGCCTGCACGTAAATGCAAGGAAGGCTGGGGGTCCAGGAAGAGGGGAATATGGATATTAAAGAACATGGATACTAGCTTCAACCACAAATTTTCATACCAACTATTCTACAATTTACTTAATATTTTTCTTTAAATTAATTTACTTTGTTTTAATTTATACTTTATATCACACCTATAAATGGAAAAAAGCAATATGAACAAAATGGTGAGCGCCCAGAGGGCTAAGGAGGAGATATAAGTGTTACAGTCAACACAGGACATCTGTCCCGCCTGCTGCACACGTGGTTGTGAGAATTCTTTAGATAAGATTACATCCATATTGGGCTTCCCGGCTGGCTCAGTGGTAAAGAATCTACCTGCCAATGCAGGACATGCAGGAGACATGAGTTCAGTCCCTGGGCTGAGAAGCTACCCTGGAGAAGGAAATGGCAACGTACTCCAAATTCTTACATGGAAAATCCCATGGACAGAGGAGGCTGGTGGGCTACAGTCCCTGGGGTCACAAGAGTCAGACACAACTTAGCAACTAAGCACACACCCACACACACATGTCCACATTACTACTATGTAACACAATGTACTAAACAAAACTTCAGCAGTTGGATAACTGCTAAATGCCGATGAACTATATAGGATTCCCAGGTGGCACTAGTGGTAAAGAACCTGCCTGCCAACGTAGGAGACGTAAGAGACTAAGGTTCAATCCCTGGGTTAGGAAGATCCCCTGGAGGAGGGCATGGCAACCCACCCCAGGATTCTTGCCTGGAGAATCATCATGGTTAGAGGGGCCTGGCGTGCTACATCATAGGGTTGCAAAGAGTCGGACATGACTGAAGTGACTTAGCACGCACACACTGAACTGTATGTTTAAAATGGTTAATGGTTAATTTTATGATATGAGAATTTTATCTAAAATTTTTTTTAAAGGCATGAAGCACTGGTACAAGCTACTACATGAAAATGAACCTCAGAAACGGTATGTTAAATAAAAAAAAGCCAGTCACAAAAGACCACATAGTGGTCAGAAAAGGCAAATCTATAAACATAGAAAGGGAACTGGTGGTTGCCTGGGGCTGGGGGTGACTACAGGGTGTAGGGAGTATTCCAGGAGCAATGAAAATGCTCTAAAATGGATTTTGGTGCTAACTGCATAGCTTGGTGAATATACTAAGCACCACTGAATTGTATACTTTAAATGTGTGAACTGTATGGTATATGTTTACTTATCAATAAAGCTTTACCCTCCCCACCCAAAGAGGGAACATTTCATCACCTGTCTAATGAACAGGTTACTGTTGTTGAGTTAATCTCCTTCACATAACCCTTAGACAAGGCAAACGATGTTCTGTCTTCTCCACTTAAAATAATTCTGTCACCTGCCATTAGATTTGTGATGGGTATGGCTCCATTTTTACGCTGGAAATTATGTAAATACTGTCCATCACAAACTGTCTTTACATGTTCTGTTCTAATCAGGCTCCCAATGCAGCTGCCACTCTCCTCCCTATGAAAGAGAAAGAAAAAGAGAAATTAATTTTAAAATACTCTCGGGGGACTTCCCTGGTGGTGCAGTGGCAAAGACTTCAGGCTCCCAATGCAGGAGACCTTGGTTTGATCCCTGGTCAGGGCACTAGATCCCACATGCCTCAACGAAAGATTCCTCATGCCACAATGAAGATGGAAGGTCTCATGTGCTGCCAAATAAATAAATAAATATTTATTTAAAAAATAATAATCTCTCGGGACTCCCCTAGTGGTCCAGTGGTTAATACTCACACTCCCACTGCAGTGAGTATGGGTTTGATCCTTGGTTAGGGAACTAAGACTTCACAAGCCACATGGCAAGGCAAAAAAAAACAAAAGGTTTTTTTGAGACCTCATCACCAGGTCTCTAAGCAGGTGCTAGAGAGCTCTCCCCTTTTTGTGAGGGGGGAAGAATCCCCCTCATTGTACCCACAGGTGGGATTTCTGAACAACATGCTTATCAGCACGTTGATTCTTGACTGACACCCCCACCTCCTATCCTGATACACGTTAACACTACAGAAGACAAATCATAATAATTTAACTCTGAACCTGAAGTGAAGGAAGCAGTAACATATTTCTTTAGTATTTACAAGAGAATTTATAATTATTGTTACTAAAACAATGGCAAGCATATTGACAATTCCACTGGGTCTCAGAAGTTGGCATTAAGCATTTACAGTTTCTCAGGCACTACTATTATACTACATTTCAGAAGCCTGCAGGCACACACATTTAACATATTTACCATGTGTTATGTATACATATCTGGAGAAGGAAATGGCAGCCCACTCCAGTGTTCTTGCCTGGAGAATCCCAGGGACAGAGGAGCCTGGTGGGCTGCCGTCTATGGGGTCGCACGGAGTCGGACGCGACTGAAGCGACCTAGCAGCAGCAGCAGCAGCATGTATACATAATACTTAAGTATTATGTAGTCTATTAAAAATGACTTAAACTTTCTTCCCTGTGATGGTACCTTGTGTTAAAGTCTAGCATTAAAGAAATAACGTTCTTAGGTCTCAAGTCACATTATTATCAAGATTCACTCTGGAAAGAAAAGAATGGGTCATGTCAATGTATGGCAAAAACCACTACAATATTGTAAAGTAATTAGCCTCCAACTAATAAAAATAAATGAAAGGAAAAAAAATGGGTTAAAAACAACTAAATAGTACATAAAGAAAAATACTATGCAAAGATGCACAAAATTATAACTTTACAAGTAACTTGTAAAAAAAAAAAAAGACCTCACAAAATACAATACTGACATGCTTTAGAGAATTTGAATCTCTATGAAAACTTACTAAAAAACTTTAAAAATACTCTAGTATTTAAAATATTTAGTAAAACTTCATTAATTTCCACTGTGCCAATATGCTAAAATTCACCAATTATATACTCTTTTCATTGATGAAAAAGGATGTAACTTTACCAATAATTTTTAGAATAAGATTTCTTGAGGTATATTTAATCTACTAAAAATAACAATGTTTCTCTCCTTAGAAAAAAATTCATTGACAGCCATCTGGAGTTGGCATGAATATATGAAATTTCATGCCTTTAACACGGTACATAACCTGTATTTGTCATTAATTACAAATATCCCACTGGCTAATCCAAATTACTAAAGTTTTACTGTATTAAATGGACCACTTACATTTCTGAAGCAGGCATTAACCATATATGTTGGTAATTTCTTTTATTATCCTTTGATTGAGACTCCAGGGTTAACATTAGACACCAAAGGCTAAAATACTCTAAGTGTATAAGCTTGAGATGCTGAGTTTCTTCTTTTATTTTGGGCCACATGCTGGTCGGGACTGAACTGTCTTCCATCTGTTGTTCAACCGCCCTAAAGATAAAGCTCCAAGTCAGAGATGCATATAAAACAATTCACTGGCTATGAAATGAGATATTTCTAAAATAAGTACACATATGTGACAATCATCATACTTTATAACCACCGCACCTACTTTTTTTAAAAAGTCATTTCAGGGGCAATATGCTATAGGATAGCACAGAAAACATGGAGAGAAAACAAGGTTTCAAAGAAATGTGCCTGTGTTATAGTCCCAATTTCCCAATTCATGATCTTCGCCATTAAGAGATCTTTTGATACAACAGAGTTGACTCTTGAACAACATGAATTGAACTCTATGGGTCTACTTACATGTGGATTTTTTTCAACAATAAATAGCAATACATGATCCAAGATTGGCTGAATGCAGATAAGAATGCGGACAAACCTTGTATTCAACCTGAGCTCACCACCCAGTTGTATGTGGAGGGCCACTATGAGATATACTCCGATTTTCGACTGCAGAAAGGATTGGCGCCCCCAACTCCAGCACTGTTTAAGGGTCAACTGTACTTTTAAAAGTCCTTTATAGGAGAAGGAAATGGCAACCCACTCCAGTGTTCTTGCCTGGAGAATCCCAGGGATGGTGGAGCCTGGTAGGCTGCCGTCTATGGGGTTGCACAGAGTCGGACACGACTGAAGTGACTCAGCAGCAGTAGCAGTGGCTATATAACATCCAGCCGAAGACTAACAGGGGGGTACTCTTTCTGCCCGCTTCTGATGCCTGTGTCAGAAGCTTTCTCTATCTCCTTTATACTTTAATAAAACTTTATCACACACACACACACACACACACACAAAGTCCTTTATATGAATTTTCAGGCTGAATTAGAAGTTTGGTTCTGATTCGATCTTGTTTCCTAGTCTGAATTTGCATCTAACCAATTTCTTGCATCCTCCAAGACTCTCACTGACCTACGATAGTATGTATATGTGTTAGTCACTTCGTTGTGTCCAGCTGTTTGTGACCCCATGGACTTGCAGCCTGCCACGTTCCTCTGTCCATGGGATTCTCCACGTAAGAATACTGGAGTGAGTAGCCATTCCCTTCTCCAGGGGATCTACCTGACCCAGAGTTCAAACCTGGGTCTCCTGCACTGCAGACAGATTCTTTACCATCTGAGCTACCAGGGAAGCTCAATGAAGGTATAAATACACATAACTGCTCATGAGACAGCTAATAAACTTGCCATATGTAGAAAAACAGACATGTATAAACAAGACAGATCTAATGGATTATATCAAACTGTCTAGAAAAACCAATTTCCCAGTTTTGAACTACAAAAGGTTTGAAATTAAAACATCAACTAAGAAATGGAAGATTTCTTGAAATATCATTTAAGAAAAGTTACAATCACAATGCCTATACTGCATCTTTAACTATATTCTGTAAGTTCTACAATTATTTCATTTCCCCAGAAACTGTATGCAGCAAGATTAAAATATCCACTTTTGGAAAAAGTTTTCAAAGCATTCTATTTTTCTCCAAAGAAATAGGCTTGTTATATAATATGAACTAACTATGCTTTTTTCTCTTTCCTATTCCCTTCGTTTTAAATAACCAAAATGAAGTCACCAATGCCAGACCAGCCAAAAATGTTAAATCATTCTGAGTTGAGTGTTTACTTAACTGGAATTAATACTTTCGGAAGACAGTGTTTACCTGCTATAGAGAGCACAGTTGCCCATCTGTGAACAGTATTTACAGGTTTGTTGTTCCTCAATTATTTGTGGCAAAGGAGCAAGCTTTGTCTTCTCCTCTCCAGTAGATTTGTTAATACGGTGAAACAAAGAGAATGCCATCTGATTTCTTAGTCTTAATAATTCTGTGGGGGAGAAACAGATGGGTGTTTTCTAAGAATTAAGTAAAATTTATTATATGTCTTTTCCATTACATGTAAGTAAAACGTTCAGATTCAAAACATAAAGAGGAAAGAGCAATATTCATGTATCCCATTACACCAGAATAATAACCACTGTTAACATTTTGGTATATTTCTTTCCATTTTGGTTCACTTGATAAGTTTTTAAAGTTTTTAAACAACCTAAGGACAAATACAGCTATCTAGAGTGTCTCATTAGATGCCACTGTTGCATTAGGTGTCTTTGGCCACCTGATGCGAAGAGCTGACTCATTGGAAAAGACCCTAATGCTGGGAAAGACTGAGGGCAGGAGGAGAAGGGGACGACAGAGAATAAGATGGTTGGATGGCATCACTGACTCAATGGACATGGGTTTGGGTGGACTCTGGGAGTTGGTGATGGACAGGGAGGCCTGGTGTGCTGTGGTTCATGCGGTCGCAAAGAGTCAGACACGACTGAGCGACTGAACTGAACTGAGAGTGTCTCAAATATAAGATAGGAAGTTTAAAATAAAGTTCTGTATAGGAAGATTTAAAATTTTTATTTTATTAAGGGATAATTGATTAATAATGTGCTAATTTCCACTTTACAGCAAAATGATTCAATTATACATATATATATTTTTTTCATACTCTTTTCTATTATGGTTTATCACAGGATATCGAATATAGTTCCCTGTGCTATTCAGGAGGACCTTATTGTTTATCCATCGTATACATAACAGTTTGCATCTGCTAATCCCAAACTAAATGTCCATTGACAGAGGAATGGATAAAGAAGATGTGATACATATAAACAACAGAATACTACTCAGCCATAAAAAAGAATTAAATAATGCCATTTGCAGCAAAATGGACCCAGAGATTATCATACTAAGTGAAGTAAGTCAGAAAGACAAATACCATCTGATATCACTTATATGTGGAATCTAAAATATGACACAAAAAAATGTATATAATAAAAAAGTTAACAATGTTTTCAATTATATAGTACACTGTCAAAATTCTTTTTTTTTTTAAGTACCACAACTTACAAATTACAAAATGTTTTAGGCCTAGCAAGCACAATGAACAACTGATTGTCAGGTATAAATGTGTGTCAGCAAAAGCTGAAGGGAAAAAACAATGAACAAACAAAACCCTGAGAAGTAAAATTGAGAGAAAACAGCTTAACCTCTTTTATCAAGATGTTTGGCAGGCACAGGGTACATCTGGCCAGTCTTCAGGTAGAGAAGCAGGCCAGCCTCTGGGTCAGCCCTCCTCTCTTGGCTTAGCAGTGTATACAGAACAAGCTGTGAAAACATGGTACATTTTGTCAAGTAAATTTTTAATTTTCAATATTTCCATATATGTTTTACAGTCAATATATATTATAATTTTTTTTTTTTTTTTGGTTGTACCTCATGGCTATAGGATCCTAGTTCCCCCATCAGGGATCAAACTCAGGCCCTGGGCAGTGAAACCAGAGTCCCAACCCCTAGACCACCAGGGAATTCTGACTACATATTATAATTTTAAAATCAAAACACTTTGAAAATAATATGATCTGAATTCAGGACAGGTAATACAATAAATTCAATGCCAATTATTTCATTTCCACAAAACAAACGTAGTATATATTTCTCACTTTACACAGACAAAAATAAATGTTTAGAATTTTTCTTAGTAAATGTTTAGGTTTCCAATAAATGTAAGAGAGAAATTAATCAAGAGACATTTTATATTTTGAAGTTAACAGTCGTTAGACACTATTTTCCCTGTTTAAAATAAATAAATGAATTAAACACTATAAAATGCATATTATTTATGTCATAGTAACTGTGATAACCTAATGAGACTAACTCTACAGAGTTTACTGCTTTTTCCAGAACAGAAGGTGGCATTAAGTACATTAGGCTTATGTGGTGCTCTTCAGAGAAACCATCTAAGACAAGTTAGATGTAATTCCTTTAGATCATGAAAACACCTTAGCAGTAACATCTAAACCTATGTAACGTGCTCTGGGAGGCCTTCTTACAAGCACTCTACTTGTGCTGCCTGATACAGCACGTGCTGCGCTTAGTCGCTCAGTCGTATCCCCATGGACTATAGGCCACCATGGACTTTGTGACCCCATGGACTATAGCCCACCAAGCTCCTCTGTCCAGGGGATTCTCCAGGCAAGAATACTGGAGTGGCTTGTCATGCCCTCTCCCAGGGGATCCTCCCAACCCAGGGTTCAAACCCAGCTTTCCAGTAGGTGAATTCTTTACCATGCAAGTCACTAGGGAAGCCCAAGAATATGGTATCGGTGTCCAAAGATACACCACAGGTAACCAAATAAAACTTTTAAAACTTAAAATGAACTCATAAACGACAAGGTTTATGAGCCTTGGGGCTGTGGACCTAGAGAGTCAATCCAAATTAATGGTCTTTCTATGTTAAGTTTTTCCCTACACAGGAACTGAGGCAGAGGAAAAGGACTCTGCTTCTGGGATTTATTAAAAGGGAAAAATATCCGAATGACATTCCCTTCATATAAAGATAAAAGGAAGCTGGAAGGAAATTTTACAACAATATTATAGTTCAATTATATCACAAGTTTAATTCAACTATATCACAAGTTAAATAGGTTTTTGTGAGCTGGTTTAGACATCACAGCTCCATATAATATTTTTCCTTTAGAAAATATGTTTCAAATGCCAAATTACTAATTTAGAAATGAATATTTAGAAAATAATCCCACTTACAAAATAAAAATCCTCCTTAAATGAAGTTAGTCTATAACATAAGCTTTTTCTGCATTACCAAAGTAGAGAAAGTCAAACCCCATAAGATGAGAAATTTATCTTTCCTCACCCACAATACCTATATGTATATCAATGATTTACAATAATTCTCTGACTGTCTGCTTGGTTTTTACACCCTGAATATGCAGTATACAAACCAGTATATTTGTTTGAGCCTTGTTCAAATCAATTTTCTCATTTTAAAAATACAACAAATACAACTGTATTCTTAGAAGTTCTTCCTGCAACTTCTCTTCTTGCAAAGATAAAAGTTCCAACTGAACAAAATAAATACAATAATATTCCTTGCCTTGAAGGCACTTTAATTTAGAGCAGTGGCCTTAGAAAGAAGGTCTTTGAATCTAGACCACTTTAGACACTGAAATGTCTTTATATTTCTCTTCCGTTAGCATTCAAAAGTGAGTTCAATCAAATATGTCCTTAAACAAGTGAAAACTTTCAGCCTCTATTATATATAGAACACATTTCTTCAAATCTTTGACTTCAAAAACAGCTTTTCTTGTATCTTGGCATGATTTCCTTTCTCAAGAAGGCTTTAATCTAACCAAGTCTTTGTTCATAATTTCAGCTTTTTCTGTTTTACTAAAGTGAAATATTTGAGTCTTCTAATACGGGAAATCTAATTTTTCTACCTTTGGTATTTGGTACATAAGTAAGAATAACAAGAAAGATTTAATAAAAGAAAAATCTCTTTAATCCCTGATTATACAATTCAGTAGGCTCTTCCCAAACACGTATAGAACTTAAGGCCCCAACATTGGAAGTGTGGGTCTTATTAAACACTGGATCACCAGGGAAGCTTCAATCTGCTTACTTAAAAGTGTCTAGGACATACCATAGACAGCCAGTGTGGAGGTTGGCAGAGGGATCAGAAATAATTAGAAAAAAAAAACCAGAACTTTTTGTTAATTATTTTGATTTGTTAACTCACTATTATTAGTATAATATTTCAGGCAATTTTGAAGGCCAATAGAAGAGTGTTATATTTACCAAAGAGAAGATGATTTTAAAAAAACTGAAAAAAAAATAAATAAATAAATAAAAAATAAAAAAACTGAATTTAACATAATGGTAAGATACAGTTCTATATTTCATTTTAAATAAAAATCAGTATAATCAGATTAAAGGTCAAAAATGAAAGAATGAATTTACAGTGCTATTTCCTAAATGAGTATCCTATGTAGATGTTACATGAAAATAATAACTCTGTGGTAAATTACATATAGGAAATGCTGGGTTAAATTAAAAATTACCTGAACTGAATCAAAATATATAAAGCAGACTACTTTTTAAACATATAAAAAAATTTAAACATATTACACATTCAGACAATTTTCTTATTATACCTGACTACGGTGTTCAATAGAATTTGATTCTTTGCCAGTTTTAAGTTCCAATGGCATTATCTTATATTTTGTTTTACATCCCCGATGTATTTTCACACCAACTGTAACATCTATTTTGCCCTTCAATCCAAACCTAGGGGACCAAATGTTTTCTTCAATATCCAGCGAGTTTGTAACTTCAATATTACATGTTGAATTACTGTTACTACCATCACTTGGCCTAAAAAAAAAAAAAAAAACAGAAAAAAATTTAAATGGAAACATTTAATTAAAATATTTAATTTAATTAGAACACTTTGCTCATTTCTTTTATGCTAGCATTGACTCTCCACTGCACACACGGAATGTGAGGATGGGAACGAGTCTACAGATCTTTATGGCAGTGATTCCCAAAGCATGCTTCCTAATGAGTAGCATTGGCATCACCCGGGGAATCTGTCATAAATGCAAATTTTCAGGCCCCATTCCAGACCAACTTGTTCAGAAACTGTATAGGTGAGACCCAGCAATTTGTTTAACAAATTCCAAGTGATTCTGATGCACAGTCAAGTTTCAGTCCTATAGTGTCTAAGTCATATAATTTAAATATTCTTAATATTTATCATCTGTCCCTTTCAGCTCATTCCTATGACAATCTTCCTAACTCAGGGCTTTATTTCCTCAGGTGTATATTATTGCAAAAAGCTCACTACTTGGATTGTTGGAGCCACTATGACAATCTGTGTATTTTGATATATAATCATTACACAGATGAATATATAATGGCTTGCATGTGGTTGCACCCTAGATAATAACAGACCTACGTCTCCATGTAACACCCTATTAAACTGAGTAAGAATGAGCTGTCTTTTCCTATTATCTATGTCATCTGGGGCTTGATAATCCAACACTTCATTCCTACCCCACTATCCCCATGACAATCCTTGGAGAAGCTCATTATATCCTTTACTTAATCATTAAATGAATACACCTCTGCTACTATCAATACTAATATTCAACATTTTTTTTAGTATTACAAAGAGGTTCTGATTTTAATATCATAACTGTTAAAAAAGCCAAGAGCACAGGAAGGAGAAAAAAATGAATTTATGAATGTCAAAGGAATCAGAAGAGATGAAAATAACTTTTAAAGTCTCCTGTACCCTTATCTAACATTTACTCATTTTCAGAGCAGGAAATGATTCTGCAGAAATAAAGCCAGATAAGAGCAATCTTTTATTAATCCTATTTTATACTCAAAGTCGTATAAAAAACTAAGTCTAATGGAATTAGATTTAGTAAAATGGACATGAGTTTGAATAAAATCTGGCAGTTGGTGATGGACAGGGAGGCCTGGCGTGCTGCAGTCCATGGGGTCACAAAGAGTCGGACACGACTGAGTGACTGAACTGAATACTAAACCTAATGGAAATGAAATGGATAAATGAAAAGGATAAAATTTCTAGTAATAAAACATTTTATATCATATAAAAATCAAGATTTAAAAACTGTAAGAATTCTGCTCTCAGAATACATGATTTAGTTGACTTGTTTTACTAATTTCATAGGTCGTTTTTTTTTATTTGCTTACTTTTTGGCTTTGCCATGCTGGATGTGAGATCTTAGTTCCCCGTGCCAGGGGTCGGACCCGTGCTGCCTGCTGTGGGAGTACAGACTTAACCACTGAATCACCAGGGAAGTCCCAAGCAGCTATTTCTTAATAAATCAGAAAATATTCCAAGAAAAAGAGCGCTATTTTCAATAATTTTTTAAAAACTGTTTCAGGATGCTTCAAATATAATCTCCAAGGATACATGTATAGTTCTGCAATCTCAGAAGAGGACAATAAAAGAATTCAGGGTGGAGAAGGAAATGGCAACCCACTCCAGTATTCTTGCTTGGAAAAATCCACGGACAGAGGAGTCTGGCAGGCTGACTCCTCTGGGATTACATGGGATTACATGACTGAGCATGTGTGCATGAGGGTGGAAGGAGATGGGTTGGTAGCAATAAACTGGTAGAACTAAAAAAAAAAAAAAAAAAATTGGAAAAAAAAAGAACTCAAGGAAGTCACAACTTATTGGATTCCTTAAATACTAATGTTTTTTTTCTCACTAGAAGTTATCTGATCACAACACACTTAAATATATGTCTCTAAAATAAAGCAAGCTTTATTAAACATCAAGTGTCATATGCAATCCTATGGACTATAACCCGCCAGGTTCCCCTGTTCATGGGGCTTCCCAGGTGAGAACACTGGAGTGGGTTGCCGTTTCCTTCTCCAGGGGGTCTTCCTCACCCAGGGATCGCACCCACATCTCCTGCACTGTCTGGCAGGTGGTTTCTTCACCACGGAGCCTCCTGAGAAGCCCATGTGTTTAATAGAAGATGGATAATGAAACTTAATGTTGCTACTAAAATTTCATTCCTCTAGAAAAAGAAGCAATATGGTGTTAGACTTAGATCTGCAGAACAAATGACAGTACTTTATACTTAACTACTATTCTTTTCATCAACATAATGTTGTAAAACTCCTTTGAGAACCACCTGGCAGAGAATATAATGTCATGAAGATAAAGAAGAAAGGTTCTCTCTTTAAACAGCTTAAGGTCTTGTTCTCTGCTCTAAAGCCTAAAGACTTTTTTTTTCTTTTTTCTTTTTTAAAGACTAGCTATAAACTGCTGGGGAAATGATGCAAGTTTAAGTACAGAGAAGCGCCTGCTTCATAGACAGGCACGTAAAACCCTATCAGAAATAACTGAAACAAAGAAGAGCCTTGTACCAAGACACAGAGATGAGAATACCAAGCTGGGAATCAAGAAATTCCTTATTCTGGACTTCGCTCTACCACCATTTTTTCACACCACCTCACTTTGCTTACTGGAAATCTAAGACTTAATCACAAAATCCCTTTCAGATCAAAGACGATTTGGAATCCCAAACTTTCCTAAGCTTCCATGACACGCTGCTTCTAAGCTACCAAATCCCTCGAGGGTCCACCCTAAGCCTCCTTTGATGAATTCTACTCTTTCCTTATGTCCTTTTCTTCTAAAATTAATTTATTATCTTTATCTGCTTCACCAGGTCTTAGTCGGAGCTCGTGGGATCTAGTTCCCTGACCAGGGATAGAACCCAGGCCCCCCACATTAGGAGCACAGAATCTTAGCCACTGGACCTCCAGGGAAGTCCTCTCCCTGTGTGCTTATACATGGTTACTTCCCAGGACTCTATGCCTCTTCTGCTGCCCTCAGCAGATTGCTGTTCTCCCTCAGAAATCCCCCTCCACTTCTATGTTTTCAGCTACCACCAATACACTGAGTTCGTGGAGGGCTTTAGTCTCCCTGTAATATCTAGAACCATCTGGGGCACAGATACAGCACATAATACGTGTCTGCTGAATAGATAAGTCCATAACACTATGAGGAAAATGGCAGCTTATTGGCACTGCAAAAATGTTAGCCAGAAGAAAAAACATGTGAACAAAATGCTAAAATAACAGTGACAGAAAAGCTAATACCTAAAACAACCATAAAAATGGATATCCACAATTCTAAATCTCAAGAAAATTCAAATGGCTCAAAAACAAAGGAATGACTCTAATAAGGAAGGAAAGAAAGGGAGGGAGGGAAGGTAAAACAACTAGAAAGAAATAGTGAGGAATGATGGAAAACAAAGTTAAGTTTGTAATTATTACAGAAAATCAAGAGACCAAAATGACAGAAATACTACAAAACAAAGCAAGGAACCAGGAAAAGAATGACTGTTTAATAAACACTTAGCAGATTATCATAGTGAAGACTGATGCACCAAGAGTCATCCCCTGTTCAAGACATAGCAATCTGCTCCAAAGAAACAAAAAACAAAGCATTTATAAATTCATTTTTAAAAACACTACAAGAGGGGCATCCCTGGTGGTTCAGTGGTAAATAAATTGCCTTGCAGTGCAGGAGACACAGATTCGATCCCTGATCCAGCAAGATCCCACATGTCCCAGAGCAACTAAGCCCATGTGCCACAGCTATTGACCCTGGGCTCCAGGGGCTGAGCTCAGCAATAAGAGAAGTCATCGCAATTTAAGAAGCCCACGCACCACAACCAGTGAGTGGCACATGCTCTCTGCAGCAACAAAGACCCAGCACAGCCAAAAATTAAATAGTAAATAAATGCTTTAAGAAAATAAAAACAAGAAACATTAACCAATTTACTCTACTTTTTTTTTCTTTTTTTTTTTCAGGTAAGTACCTGGTTTGTAAATTTACGACCACAACAAAAGTAAAGAATGTGACAAATAAACGCAATTCTAACAGCAAGCTAAGCCTTAGATTTTTTTTAACCACTATGTGTTTTTTCTAACTGATATATAGTTGATTTAAAATGTGTTAGTCTCAGGTATACAACAAAGTGATATGCATTCTTTATAAAAATATGGAATGCTTTATGAATGTGTGTGTCATCCTTGTATAAAGTAAAGTGAAAGTTGCTCAGTCGTGTCCGACTCTTTGTGACCCCATGGACTATACAGTCCATGGAATGTTCCAGGCCAGAAGAGTGGAGTTGGTAGCCTCTCCCTTCTCCAGGGGATCTTTCATACAGTCCGTGGAATGTTCCAGGCCAGAAGAGTGGAGTTGGTAGCCTCTCCCTTCTCCAGGGGATCTTTCATACAGTCTGTGGAATGTTCCAGGCCAGAAGAGTGGAGTTGGTAGCCTCTCCCTTCTCCAGGGGATCTTCCTAACCCAGGGATCAAACCTAGGTCTCCCGCATTGCAGGCGGATTCTTTACCAGCTGAGCCACAAGAGAAGCCCCATCCTTGTATAGGGGCCATGATAATCTTCTCTGTATCATTCATATTTCTCTGTATGGTACTGCCAAAATGAACACAACCACTAAGTACTTTTTAAATACATATCAAAGTTCCTATTGACAAACTGATTGTGGTGATGGTTGTACAACTCTATGAATATACTGAAAGTCACTCAACTACAAATAATTATAATAAATATGAATAAATAAAATCCTACCAGAAGACACAAAACATTGAAACATTGCTGGCAACCTTCTAAAATGATTTAAAAAATTCTCAAAGAATTCTAGCCATATGTAAAAGGTTGTACATTTTCCAAGTACCTTGGATAAAGTAGTCCAGTTCCGAGGTTTCAATATACAGAAATAACTGTCTCCATAAGGTCCACTTCTCAACTTGTGTACTCATTCCCCCTCTTCTACTCAATGACACAGCTCTAAGGATAATGCTGCCCTCTATGGAATTCTTCTCATTGGCATATAATGTCCTGTATCTCCCAACTTTAAAACAAAAACAAAACTCTCTTCACCCCACATAAGCCTCTGGCTAACATTCCATTTCTACATACCCTTTTAAACGACAACCTGTCAGTACAGCAGTCTACACCCCCTGATTCCAAATTCTCTTCTACCATCCTCTCTTGACCCCACTCATCATGTTTGCTCCTCCAGAATCACCATGACTTGTCTTTCCCTCATACCTTGCACCCAATCCAAAATCTATCACCCCTACCCTGAAAATCTGACTATACTCCAAGTGACACTCATCACTTCCACAACTCTCACTCTGGTCTGAGCCACCATCTCTATTTTGGATTCCTTCAAGAACCTCCTTGGTCTCACAACCTCTGCCCTTATCCTACAACATAGTCTTAAAAGAGCAACCAGACTGATCCTTTTGAAAGTAAATCAGATCAATATAGAAACTAGCAGAGCGAAGTAAAGGAACCTGCCTAAAGTTACACAGCAAAACTGCGGCAAAACTGGGATTCACAACCAGGCTCAGTCTGTCCTTTGAACCACAGAGAACTTGAGAAAACATATTGGTCCAAAGACCTCACTGTTCCCAAGATTTCTGACTCAAAAATCTTAAAACAAGTTCAGATCACAAAACGTCATGATATAAAATATTCAGAATATTGAGAAAAGATGAAGAGTATTGATCCAAAAGGAAGTTATGACTAAAGAAAAATAAAACAGTGCCTATTTTTAAAAAAGAAAGAAAGAAATGATATCAAAACCCTCTGCGCAAACCCTGCAAAGGCTTCCCATGGTAGCCAAATCACATCTGGCCATGGAATCAGAACGGCGGCCAAGGTCCCGCAAGGCTGCCGAGACCCCAGGACAGCTGCTTGTCCTACCGCCTCTTCCACCTCACTCTGTCCAGCCATTCTGGCGGGGTGCCTTAGTCACAGGGCTACTGCCTGGAGTGCTCTTCGGAGAAATAGCTGCATGGCTCCCTCCTTCATTTTCTTCAGGTTCCTACTCAACATTACCTTATTAGAGGCCTCTCATGATCATGCTACGGAAGTACGTCCCTTCAACTCCTTTTCCTTACCCTCCCCATTATTCTACATTACACTTATGATGATCTGACACCTTGCTTGTTCACTTGCTCAGTAGTACAGAAGCACCATGAAGTCAGTGGCTGTTTTATTTTTTCCACTACTGCGATCCCAGTACCTGGATCACTACTTGGCACACATTAGGCATATAATAAATATTTGCCAAATGGGCAAACAGTGGGAAGAAAAAAGGACTACCTACAAATTTTTACCAATGCTACTACTTTAAGCAGGAAAAGAAGTAAAAGAAACCAACCAAAAGCCAAACAGTATTGAATGGCTAAACACAGTATTTAAACATAAAGTACAAATTCACGGCAATCAACATGAGACAGTCCACACATGACAGGAATACAGAGAAATATATGTGATATTAAGAAACAACCCCAAATATTTACAAACTGAAAATTTTATTTTAAAAAAACCATACCTACATTCAAAAATTACAAATTTTATTAAAATGAAAATAGAATTTTCTATTCATTAGATTATTTTTTTTGGTCTGAGAAAGATACTCAGGACTGTAATTTATAAAGTAAGCAAACAAAAAGGCCAGTATTCATGACTTGATCTGTGTGTGTGCTCAGTCGATCAGTAGTATATGACTCTTTGTGACCCCATGGGCTATAGCTCACCAGATTCCTCTGTCCAAGGAATTTTCCAGGCAAGAATACTGGAGTGGGTTGCCATTTCCTACTCCAGGGGATCTTCCCAACCCAGGGATCGAACCCACATCTCTTGTGTCTCCTGCATTGGCAGGCAGATACTTTACTAGTGCACCACCTGGTAAGTTCAACTTGACCTCTAAAAAGCTTTAATTCAACATCCTGAATAAAATCCTGGACTAAACACATAAACACCATATACACAAAAATCAGTTTCTTACAGAGAGAGCTGCATCTGAGGGAAGTCAGTTGAAGTATGTTTATGCATGAAATCTCTAGCCCATTTAGAAAATGAAGGAAGATACTCCTCTACTTCTTGTTTTATTTCATCTTGATTCAATTTTAGGCGGTACCTGTCAAAATAAGAAATTTTAAATATGAAAAAAGTAAACAAGGACAAAAACATTCATATAAGCAACCCAAGCACCCAGCAACAACTGAAAAAATAAATTAAATGTGATACAATGGAATATTATTTAGCCTTGGAAAGGAAGGAAATTCTGATACATGTTACAACATATGTGAAACTTGCCATTATACTGAATAAGCCAATAACAAAAGAAAAAATACTGCATGACCACTTAACATGAGGTACCTGTACTAGTCAAATTCATAGAGATAGAAAGGATGGTGACTGCCAGGGACTGGGGGAAGTGAGGAGTTGTTCAACAGATGTAAGGTTTCAGTTCGGAAAGACAAAAAAGTTCTGGAAGTGGACAATGGTAACGTTTACACAATGTCAATGTACTAATGACACTAAACTATACCCTCAAAAGTGGTTAAGACTGTGATTTTGGGGATTTCCCTGGTGGTCCAGTGGTAAAGACTCTGTGCTTCCACTGCAGGGGAACTAAGATCCTGAATGCCACATGGCCAAAAGTAAGAAATAAAAGATTATGATTTTTTAATGCTATGTGTATTTTACCACATACACACAAAAAATCCAAGTAACAGTGACATGACATCAAATTTTATATTTGCTCCAACTCCTACCATCTCAAGTCTAATAGGTCCCAGTTACACTTCAGGGGTAAAAAAAGAAACCACAATTGTTGGTCCTGAAGCCCAGCAATGGAAAGTAGAAATGTAAAAGAGGAAAAAAGGCCAAAGGAACAGAAATGGAACATCAGCCTTACTAGATCAAAAGACAATCTGTAGGGCTACTAACTTCTTGGGTCAAAAGTCAGGAAAGACTAACAGAATCTAGTCTCAGTTTTTCAGGGTGCCTGCAAGGTCAAAACTGTGTCATAATAATTCTACAACATTATTTGCCTTTTTGCTCTTGTTCTCTCCTGAGTACACAGTGGAGATGTCTGAATTCACACACACACACACACACAATATAGCAATACAGAGAATGCAGAAGCAGATATAAGAAACCAGTTATCTAGTATTAAGTTATAAAATTAAAACATTTGCCAAAATGTAAAACAGCATGGGCTGTTATTTTAGAATTAATCAACAAATATTTTCAAACTGCCTCAGCTTTCATTTCTAACACAGTAATTATCTATAGATATAACCTTCATAAACAAAAGTTCTAAGGGTCCTCAATAATATTTTAGTGTTAACAGGGTCCTGAGACCAAAAAGTTCTGAGAATTGCTATCACCTTCCCTGGATGGTCTTCCCAGCTCCATCTTTATATTTAAGCATCACAACCTTAATAATTACTCCAGAATATTAACAGCACACATGTTTCTGTGTCAGATCACACTTAGGTTTGAATCCTAACTCTTTATTTACACATCTTTACTAGATGTATAACTTTGGGCCAGTCATTGTTTCTCTCTTTTTAAAAATAATTTTATTTATTTATTTTTGGCTGTGCTGGATCTTTGCTGCAGTGCAAGCTTTTCTCTAGTTGCAGCAAGCGGGGGCTACTATCCAGGTGCAATGTGCAGGCTTCTCTTCGTGGTGGCTTCTCATGTTGCAGACACAGGCTCGAGCGCGCACAGGCTTCAGCAGCTGCGGCACTCGGGCTCAGTGGTTGTGCATCCCGGACTCCAGAGCACAAGCTCAACAGATGCGGTACACAAGCTTAGCTGCACTACAGCATGTCTGCCCAGACCAGGGATCAAAGCTGTGTCTCCTGCGCTGGCAAGTGGGTCATTTCCCACTGAGCCACCAGGGAAGCCCTGAGCCATTCATTGTTAACCAAGCCTCAGTTTCCTCATCTCTAAGGTGAGATGACAACTACCACACAAATTAGTTTGAGGATCAAGAAAAACAGCCTATGTAAAGTACTTGGTGTATGACAAGAATTCAACAAGATATGAAGATGGTAACACTGAATACTCATATAGTGCTGACTTTAGGCCAGGCACTATTCTAGATGATCTACATGAACACTTTCAACCCTTGTTATCTCTCTATGAGATACTAACTATCGTCATCCCTCCTTAGAACTGAGGAAACTGAAGCTCAGAAGTTACTTCCAGAGGACACACAGCTCCAGCTTAGGAATTTAAGTTCTTAGCCCTTATGCTCCCTCTACACTGTGTTTTGAGACTTCCCTCATAGCTCAGTTGGTAAAGAATCTGCCTGCAATGCGGGAGACCCCAGTTCGATTCCTGGGTCGGGAAGATCCGCCGGAGAAGGGATAGGCTACCCACTCCAGTATTCTTGGGCTTCCCTTGCGGCTCAGCTGGTAAAGAATCTGCCCTCAATGTGGGAGACCTGGTTTGATTCCTGGGTTGGGAAGATCCTCTGGAGAAGGGAAAGGCTACCCACTCCAGTATTCTGGCCTGAAGAATTCCATGGACTATACAGTCCATGGGGTCCCAAAGAGTCGGACAAAACTGAGTGACTTTCACTTTCACAGTGTGTTTTTAAAATTTACTGGCATTATTTTCTCCTTGCAGGCCTGAGTTCACCTGGGTACTAACATAACCACCAATACTCTGCACATTCCTCTCAAATGACAAACCTTACCATTTTTCTCACCTTCTAAAGAAAGCACCATAATAACATATTCATCAAACTCTGAGACTCCAGAACACTGCAGATTAACCATATAACTCTGCAACATTTCTACTATCAAATTTAATAAGCTCCCTCTTTCCTAGGTTTCTGCTAACTCTGGCTTGCCAGAACTAACAGAGCAGAGCCCTATCAGTCCTCTAGGAGAGCCAGTTCAGCAGGAAAGACAGAATTAGCGACCCTAGCTCTGCCAAGATAGCTTGGCCTAAGCACAAAACCAACTTCAGGTTGAAGGCAAGACTGAAATATCTCAACCAGGGAGCAATTGCTAACACCAAAGTGCCCCAAATGACCTACAGAAACACAATCAGCCCACACAAGGCAAAAGCTATTTGTTTGAAAATGACTGTTTAAAATCTGGCACCTTCCAGAGGTTAAAAGATGATATAGGTGAGGATGTGGGGGAAACAAGGACCAATATACTGCCTACAGAAATGAAAAATGAATTTTGAAATATACACACATATTAAATCTTTACGTTGCACACCCTAAATTAATACAATATTATACGTCAATGATATCCCAGTGGGCTTCCCTGGTGGCTAAGATAGTAAAAAATCTGTCCACAATGAAGGCAACCCAGGTTCAATCCCTGAAGCTGGAAAGATCCCCTGGAGAAAGAAATGGCAATCCACTCCAGTATTCTTGCCTGGAGAATTCCATGGACAGAGGAGCCTGGCAGGTTACCGTCCATGGGGTCACAAAGAGTCAGACCCGACTGAACAACTAACACACACTTTCTGACATCTCATAACAGGAAAAAATGAAAGAAAGAAACAGGACAATGCCTATGTAGAGCAATCTGACAGTATATATAAAAACTTTAAATGTACCCAGACCAGGGGACTTCCCTAGCGGTCCAACAGCTAAGACTCCCCATGTAAGGGGCTCAGGTTTGTCCCCTGGTGAGGGAACTATATCCCACATGCCACAACTAAAGATCCTGCATGATACTACTAAGACCTGGCACAGCCAAATAAATTAATGGATAAATATTTTTTTAAAAAATGTTCTCAGACTGGATCCTGTCCTAGAGGGGAAAAAAACACTTCAAAGAACATTATTGGACAAAATTGATCAAACCCACCACATCCCCTGCATCAGAAGGTGGATTCTTAACCACTGGACCATCAGGGAAGTCCTCTTTAAAACATTTTTAAGACAATAGGTTGGGGCTTCCCTGGTGGTCCATTGGCTAAGAATCTGCCTTGCTGGAGTAGGAAATGGCAACCCACTCCAGTATTCTTGCCTGGAAATTCCCATGGACAGAGGAACCTGGTGGGCTGCAGTTCCTGGGGTTGCAAAGAGTTGGACACAACTGAGCATGCACATACAAAACAGACTCACAGACATAGATAACAGACTTGGGATTATCAAGGAGAAGAGGGAAAGAGGAGGGATGGACTGGGAGTTTGGGGTTAGTAGATGCAAACTATTACATTTAGCATGGATAAACAAGATCCAACTTTATAGCACAGGGAACTATACTCAATATCCTGTAATAAACCACAACTGAAAAGAATATGAAAAAGAATATATACATGTATGTATAACTGAATCACTTAGCTATGCAGAAATTAACACAATATTGTAAATCAATTATACTTCAATAAAATTAAAAAACAAAAGAAAAAAAAAAGAATCTGCCTTGCAACGCAATGGTTTGACGCCTGGTCCAGGAAGATCCCACGTGCTGCTGCTGCTGCTGCTGCGTCCCTTCAGTCGTGTCCGAGCCCACCGGGCTCCCCCGTCCCTGGGATTCTCCAGGCAAGAATATAGGAGTGGGTTGCCATTTCCTTCTCCAATGCGTGAATGTGAAAAGGGAAAGTGAAGTCACTCAGTCGTGGCCGACTCTTAGCGACCCCATGGACTGCTGTCTACTAGGCTCCTCTGTCCATGGGAGTTTCCAGGCAAGAGTACTGGGGTGGGGTGCCATTGCCTTCTCCGATCCCACATGCTACAGGGCAACAGAGCCTGTGTGCCACTACTGAGCACAAGCTCTGGAGCCCATGGGTCACAACAACTGAGCCCAAGCACTGCAACTATTGAAGCCTGCATGCCAACAGCCTGTGCTCCAAAACAAGAGAAAAGCCACCACAATGAGACGCCCATGAACTGCAATGAAGGGTAGCCCCCACTCACTGCAACTAGAGAAAGCCCAAGTGCAGCAACGAAGAGACACGCCACCACAGCCAAAATATAAAGAAATCTTTTTTAAAAAGACAATAGGTCAATAGGTTGTATGTATTAGTAAATTGGTATGGAATTATGGAACACATTTTTCCTATTTAAACAATGAAATAAACAGAATTACAACCAGGAGAAGTAGGTTTATGTCAACTAGTCTGGAAAGCAAAATCACCACTAATAAAAACACTTCTGTGAAAAAAAGATGAACTGCAATAAGTATAGGAGGAAACAAAGACGGAATATGCCAATCCCTCTGCAGGTAGTCACACATAAGATACCAAAGATTAGCCATTTGTGGGTATATTATCTCCACTGTCACAGAAAGTGTGCAAAACAGGTATCATCACCCTTTTCAGAATCTTTCAGTAACTTGTTCAGTCATAAACCTGGCAAAGCTAGAATCTGAAAGGAGGTTCATCTGATTCCCAACCCAATACAATTTTCAGGATGTCACAATGTTTCTAGAAGTAAAACAAAAAGTTCACATTCTCTGAGTGCAGCTATGGAGCCTATTATGCATACAGAGAAAATTTAGATATTTTTAGCCAAAGAATTCCTGTTCTGCAATTTCAGAAGCTCTTCACAGAATTGCGGTGGGATACGACAACCCTGAAATCTGCATTCTAGTAATAGTCTAAGAGCCAAATACCTTACAGATGCCAGGGAAGAAGTTATATAACAAAACTCTATCTAGAGTTCCTCTCCTAAATACTTACATTTCCTTCAGATGCCTTATTTCTTGAACAGTTTGAGAAGCAAGTTCTTGTAGCTTTTCTGGGGCAAAACTATCACTTATTGCTTTTTGAAATACTTCATGAAGAACCGTACCAATCAGCATTTGGCGTGTGGCTGAATCAGAGCTCTATCAAAAAAAAAAGTCAGACAAATATTTTATTTCACAACATATCAATGGACATGATCCTATATTTACTACCTAACCTGTTGAACTAGCACAGCCAAAGTGCACTGGTGAGACAAATGCCAAAATATTAAACAATTCTTTTCTGGTGAGTGAAATTACAGGTGACTTTCACTTTCTTAAATTTAGAATTACCTGAATTATATTATGAGTAAGATATTTTTCAAATCACTGTATTTCCATTTTGAAAGAATTAAAAATAACCTATGTGGAAAAATTTCAATATATTCTAAAATATTAATATTTAACATATTTTCACTTTATATGAAAGTGAAGTCTCTAATTTCACTTTACAATAAACCCACATAGAATAATCAATAAAGGCATAGCTTATAAATTCATGTGAGTAAAATACTCAAAACAAAATAAACTCACAGCAGAGATATTTTTTGGTGGCACTGAGAGCTGTGGGGTCTTAGTTCCCCAACCCGGGGCTGAACCCAGGCCCCAGCAGTGAAAGTGCCGAGTCCTAACCACTGGACCACCAGGGAATTCCCTACAGCAGAGATTTTGACAAGTTCTTGACACTCAAAAACTATTTTTCAATTAACTGTTTTATTAGCCTGGATCTTCCCCTTGAAACTATCAAAAAACAAGATTAAGTCCACCAAAACACCCATCAGTAATTTTAAAAATTAACTTACAGAGGAAATCCCTGTACTAATTTTTTAAGTTCTACGTGAGCCTAAAATTATTTCAAAATAAGGTTTTAAAAGATTAAGGTATTCAGGTCTGCTTTATAATATGCAGTTAAAACAGAAGTTAATAGTAACCCCCCCACACACAAAACAGCTGAAAAAAACAACCAATTTAAAAAAAGCTACAAATAAGTGATAACTAAGACTATTAGAAAATCTACTTAGGTATTTTTCCTCCTTTTTCTCTTCTTGCTTAGCTGGACTTTTTTATTTTCTATATACATACAAACTGTATAAAGAATACCCTAGGAGAAAGAAAAAAAACTTAACAATTAAAAACCCAAGTTTTTAAAAAACTAATGGCATTGAAAGGGAGTGGGTGAAAAGCAGAATACAGATTAAAGAAACTATGAGATATATCAACCAAATACAATACAAAGACCTAATTTGCATATTGATTCTAACAAACTGAATAAAAAGATATTTTTGACAAAAGACATTAAGAGAGAAACTGAGAATTAGATTAACTTAAGGAATTACTGGTAATTTTATCAGATATGATAAAGATATTGTGCTTACATGTTTTTTAAATCCTCAGCTTTAATTTGCAAACTAGTTTTGCAAAACGCAATCTTTGATAACAACAAAATGTGTACATGGGAGTTTATAAGAACCATCTCTTTGTGTATGTTTGAAATTTTCCATTATAATATCTTTAAAAGAGACTGTCATATTTACTTTTACTGAGAATCACATAAGCCAAGTTTGGAAATACCCAGATGTATTAAATTAAAAATTTTATCACTTAAATTATTTATTTCTTATTATTAGAATTACTTATTTTATTAAATGTTAAATAAGATTCAAAGGATTCTTAGGGTACCAGCCTTGAATCCTAGCCTTGTCATTTACTAGCTACAGTAACTCTGGACAAGTCACTTTGCTTCTCTGAGCCTGATGTTTCTTGTCTATAAAATGTAAAATGCAGCTAATTAGTGCCATCCAGTTCACAAGATTGTTAGGAGGATTAAATAAGAGTGTAAAAGTGCTCTGTAAACTCTTAAGACACTGTAGAAACACTGGCTGTTAATATTATTCACCCTGAATGTTTCACTCAGGACAGCTCTTCTCATGCATCGAATACTACTGGCTATGCTCGTGCCAGAAATCAGCATGTCGGGATATAGAATCAAATATCCAAAATCTTCATCTATTATCCAAGTATCGGATATGCAGTCTCCCTCCAAATGAATGATGTCCCCTGGCTCTACTGGTACAGAGCACCTAAAAATAAGGTACACAAAATTTAGATTCCTACATTTAAACACGTTAAGGGGCTTTAAAAATAAGTGAATATTTTATGTAAAGAAATAATTTCTAAATTTTGGGGTCTTGCATCATCTACTGCAAAAACTATCAAATTATTAATAGTGTAACATATAGCTCCAAGTATGGATGAGGTTGTTATAATACTAATTCTCTCATTCTTAATGATTCTCTCATTCTGTAAAACTTATCTGTAAGTCCTGAGGCATGATGCCAAACCCAATATACCAAGAAAAAAATCATTTTTATCTAGTTCAAACCATCAAACTTGCAGCCTAGACAAAGTCAGACCTTCACCTCTGCACCTCCCCCTCACCCCTCACATACCATATATTGCTTGAGTAGCGAAATCTAGAGTCTAAGGATGTTCTTACAACTAATTTTGCCCTTAGTGAGAACTAAACGAGTTTTGAGCTGCAATCCCAGAAAGTACTGGGAAATAGGAAGTAGTAATTTAATAAGTCCCCTTGCACTTGATTTTCAAATGACAATGAAAATCAAGTTTTGGAATAAGGGACCCGAGATGCACTATTTTTGCAGATTTAATCTGAGTTCATATCTATTCTCTTTATTAACAATTAAATTATTGCAACATCCACACAAGCCCACATGACAGTTTTTAAGACAGTACCCTTAAGCTTCTGTCACATCATTGCTCAAAGTCACACAAAAATTACCAATCATTCCTAAGGATACACAGTTCTTTATATTCTAGTGACTGGGAAGCAGTGATGGTTAGGTGCTTTTCATGGTTTCCTTCTTCACTCCGTACAACATTGACTGTTAATACCAGGTACCGGTTATCCATTCCTCGGCTCAGAACTATCTTAGAAAAGGAAGCTTCCACCTTCTTCTCCTGAAATCTAAAGCATAACACATAGAAAACTGCTGCAGCACAAGCATGAAAGAAGCAGCCATCCAATCTCCTGTATCTACAAACCAACCTGCTGGGTTTCTTCTGGAAAGCTTATCACAATGATCACTGGCTAAAGATGTAAAAATTAAGAGAGCAAGGGCATAGCAGAATTCCTATTAGAGAAAAAAAAAACCAACTTCCCAGAAACTGAAAGAAAGTGAAGTCGCTCAGTCAGGTCGGACTGTTTGCGACCCTATGGACTGTAGCCTACCAGGCTCCTCCATCCATGGGGTTTTCCAGGCAAGAGTACTGGAGTGGGTTGCCATTTCCTTCTCCAGGGGATCTTCCCCACCAAGGGATGGAACCCAGGTCTCCCGCATTGCAGGCAGATGCTTTACCTTCTGAGCCACCAGGAAAGCCCCACTTCCCAGAAGGAATGCCATTTAAAACGTTCATGATGTGGGTTTTTCAAAATATAAGCTCTATGAGGAGTTCTTTGGGACTATGATTATGAGGGCTAGTGATAAATTGAAAAATATCAAACAACAAATTTCTACCACTGGTGCAAGCCTTCCCAAAGTACAAGTAAAAGGAAATGTCTAGGACACTATCCTTTTGAACATAAAAGATGTCTGTTATGGGAAAATGTAGTATGGGTGGTTTGATGGAAGTCCTACTGTGAGTTTCATTATTATATTAAGATTTCAATTAGGAGAGTACTTAGAAATTTAGTTCAATTTAATGCAGGAAATCCTATAAAATTCCACTGGGGATCAACTAGCTCATGCTTTGTAGAGAAAGCAAGCTTAATACCTGTCACATTAACCATTCTTTATAGAATAATTCAGAAATTTCTTATTTCTAATGGGCAAGTCAATTTCACAATTATTTTGTAACCGCTTCATTCACCTACCCCACCAACCCACGGGCCATGGATTTCCCAAAGTCAGCTGTGATGATTTAAGGATCTCCCAAAAGGTATTGCTGATCAAAACCCAAAGCGCAAAGATCCGTCAACCATAATTAGCCTCATTATCATAACCACTGACAGAAATTCTACACTATGCTTGCGGGTCAAGTTTCCCCAATCACTTAAGCCGACTTGAGAGTACAGACTTCTTCCTGAATAACTTTCTCCATCTAAACTTCAAGAAAAGGATCTAGCAGTTGCAATTGCCTTCCCTGAAGACATGTAAGGTGGCTGAGACCCCCCAGATTTAGGAAAGAGGTTAAGAATGAACCTCTGGAGGAGGAAAAGTATTCAAGCTCTGGCTCGGGCTCGGCGCCAGAGAGAGGCTGCGAGGCGGACCCCAGCTCCGGAAGCTCGTTGGGCAGCCCGGGACCCGAGCTCGGTCACTGTGCTCGGAGCCCGGGTCGGCGGAGGAATGGATGCGGCCTCCCGCTCCTTTCTTTTCAAATCTCCCGCTATACTCCCAGGCCCACCCCCCGCTCCGCTCACAGTTCCGCCGGCGGCTCAGCCTCCTGCCAGAAACTCTTCTCCATTAGCAGCTCCAATTCGTCCACTCGCTCCATTCTGGCCGCCGAGATAGCAAACTGCCGCCGAGTAAAATCAGGGGAACCCGGGGGCAACGGTGGCGGGGAAAAGGAGCGCGAATCCACGAGGCGCCGTGCGCATGCGCCGACCAGCCGCGGTCCCAAGAGACATGCGCAGGCCTCTCCTCCAGCGCCAGGTGAGTAGGTCGTGGAGAGTCGCACCTGGGGAACCGAGAACCGGACGCCGCCTTTGCCCCTTTGCCTTAGGGTTTGGAAAACTGGGAGTCTTCGTAATCTGGCCCATACTAAATGCTTCCGCCCTTTCGCTAGACTCGCCGACCTATGTGTCCAACACAGGCACTTAAAATGAATGAACTATTTGCTGTCGGCCAAACTCAGTCGTCCCTTGTTTAAATCTGGAAATTTTCACTCTGGGAAAAAAGAAAACCTCTCCTCCCCCCCCCCCCCCCCCGGAAAACTCAGTTGAGAAAATGGAAACTGTCAGATGAGAACTTCCTCATCATGCCATGACTAAATCTACAAACTAAATCTACGTGACTAAATCTATCTGTTCCCTGTTTT
This sequence comes from Odocoileus virginianus, assembly GCF_023699985.2. Lineage (NCBI taxonomy): Eukaryota > Metazoa > Chordata > Mammalia > Artiodactyla > Cervidae > Odocoileus > Odocoileus virginianus. The sequence continues at coordinate 58,604,329 of NC_069680.1, forward strand.
ATAACCTTTTTCCATTTTTTTTTTTTCAGTAATGCCTCCTATCCGTTGACAATCCCTCCACTTGTGCAGTGGGATCCCAAGCACTCTTACATTGTGTGTGTGTGTGTGTGTGTGTGTGTGTGTGTCAGTCGTGTCCAACTCGTTGTGGCACCGTGGACTGTATCCTACCAGGTTCCTCTTGTCCATGGAGTTTTTCAGGCAAAAATACTGAAGTGGATTGCCATTTTCCTCCTCCAGGGGATCATCCAGCCTAGGGATCAAACCCCTGTCTCCTGAGTCTACTGCATTGGCATGCAAGTTCTTTACCACTAGAGCCACCTTATATTCTCTAGGGCATTCTCTTCTGTCATGAGTTTGGCATCGTTACTGGATAGCTTCCAGGCTTGTAATGTGACCCAGCACCTCCCATCCTGAAGATGTGACCTTGATGGAACTTACTCTCTTAGCCACCTTCCTGAGGAAACCAGCTTTAAAGAAATTTTTATCAAGGCTGTATTTAATTTCAACTCCTATTTACTTTTACTTTTATTTTTTAATTTTTGAATTAAAAATCAATTTTTTAACATACACTACTAAAAACCACCTTTAAAAATAATGTGCAATGGAATATTTAAAATATACAGAAATGAGTAAAAAATAAATACTTCATAAGGGTATCACCCAGCTCAAAAATAATCTTTATCTACTATATGTAAAATAGATAATGTTGAAAAAATAGATAATAAGAACCTATTGTATAGCAGAGGGAACTCTGCTCAAATACTCTGTAGTGACCCGTATCAGAATAGAATCTTAAAAAGTGGGTATATGTAAAACTAATTTACTTTGCTATACAGCACAAACTAACACAACATTGTAAATCAACTATTCTCCAATGAATTTTTTTAAAAAGTTGTCTTTCATATTCATGTTTATTCATTTAAAATTATCAAGACATGCTTTGCTGAAATGCTATCAGGGACTTTGGGATATTAGAGTAGACCCACCCGTTCTTCTTGTATTAGCACCTTATAATAAATGTGGCCATTTCCTTCACCACAACATGGTTTGTCAGTGGCTCTACTGCACAGGTGAGTAGACCCAAGTTCAGTTCAGTAACAAGAGCTTTAGCTATGCATAAGTTTTAATCTATATAGAGACTGAGTTATCCATTTTTCATCTATGCTTTTCATTTTCTGTGACCTAAGGAATCTTTGCCAACTCCTGGGAAGTAAAGATATTCTCCTGTTTTCTTCTTGAAATTCACCATTTTATTCATTTAGGTCTGTGATCCATCTCAAATTAATTTTTGTGTGTGGTATGAGGTCGAGAATGAGTCATGTTTCCCCCCGACTCCACTTCCCCCGAACCATGTGCATACCCAGTTTTCCCAGTAGCACCTGCTGAAAAGACTTCTCATCGCCCACTGGATTGTTCTGGCACCTTGTTGAAGAAAAAAATCAAATTAAGTGCAGGTACATTTCTGGCTCTCAATTCTGTTCTTCTGATGTTTGTCAATCCTTGTGTTTGCACCCCATTGTCATGATTACTACAGCTGTAGAGTAAGTCATACAGACAGGTACTTTGTTCTTTTAAAGATTGCTTTGGACATTCTAGGTCCTTTAAATTTTTATTCAAACTTTAGAATGAGTTTGTATAAAAACTGAATTGTATAAAAATTTGTACACAGTATAAAAATTGCTAATTTCTACAAAGAGCCTATTGAAAATATGATTGAGATTGCATTAGACTTAAAAATCTATTTGAGAATTGATTTCTTTAAAATATAGAGACCTCTAACTCATCAACCTGGTTTATCTCTCCATTTATATAGATTTTCTTTAATGTCTCTCAGCAACATCTTGTAATTATCAATGTAAAACTCTTGTATATTAATATTTTATTAAATTTAAATATTTTACATCTTGTATATTAATGTTTTATTAAATTTAAATATTTTATATTTTATGCTATTTTAAATGAGATTGTTTTTCAATTGCTTCCTGCTAGTATATAAAAATACAGTCTTTAAAATTTCCCTTATATCCTGAGACCTTGCTAGTAATTGCAAGAAGTTCATAGTAGTAGATTCATTAAGACTTTCTATGTAAATAATCGGGTCATCTACAAATAGAGGAAGTTCTACTTCTTCCTCTGATCTTTGTTTTTAACTTCATTTACTTAAGTGAAGTGAAGCGCTCAGTCGTGTCCAACTCTTTGCAACCCCATGGACTGTAGCCTACCAGGCTCCTCGGTCCATGGAACTTTCCAGGTAAGAATACTGGAGTGGGTTGCCATTTCCTTCTCCATCATTTACTTAAGTTCACTGGTTAAACAGCAATTCTGACACTGGGCATCTTTGCCTTCTACTGATCTCAGGGGGAGAACATTTACTATTTTACCATTAAATATGATGCTAGCTGTAGGTTTTCCATGAATACCTGCTACGATTATCTAATCTATGTAAAAAAAAATCATTTTTAAAATTTATTTAATCTTTTGGCCAAGCCGTGCAGCATGTGGGATCTTGGCTCCCCAACCAGGGATCAAACTCATGCCACCTGCATTGGCAGCATGGAGTCTTAGCCACTGAACCACCAGACAACCATTTTTTTTAGCTTATGAATTTTCATTTTGGGCAGGATTGTGTGAGGAAAGCTTTTCTTTGTCCATGAAGCATCATCAGGAAGCTGAGTGATTGACTTTGAAGATGCCTTACTCAAATGGCTGGCAAGTTGAGGCTAGCCTCTACAGGGACTGCCTAGCTTCCTCACAACATGCCGTGAGTAGCAGCAGGGCTGGAGTCGACACAAGGCAGATGGCTTTACTTAGGGCTGTATAAGATATGGTAATGATTTTGTCTTTTATTCTAAATGCAATGGGAAGCCCTGGAAGGTTTTCAGCAGAGGAATAAAATTGCCTGATTATGGGTTTTTGATGTTGTTGTTTTAAGGGATTTATGTTTATGTATTTATGGCGGCTCTGAATCTTCATTGCTGCACACAGGCTTTCTATAGTTGCGGCAAGTGGGGGATACTCTCTAGTTGCGGTGCCTGGGTCTCATTGCAGTGGTTTCTCTTGTTGCAGAGCACGAGCTCAAGGTGCTCAGGGACTTTCCACAGTTGCAGCTCATGGGCTCATAGTTGTGGCTCACAGGCCCCAGGGCACAGGCTCAGTTAATTGTGGCTTAGGTGTCCCACGGCGTGTGAGATCCTCCTGGACCAGGACTGAACCCATGTCCCCTGAAGTGGCAGGCAGGCTCTTCGCCATTAAGCTACCAGGGAAGCCCCTGCCTGATTATATTTTTACAAAGATCACTCTACTTTATCAGCAATATTTGTACTTAGAAACAGAAATTAACAAAATAAAAAACAGACAATGGAGAAAATTCAAAAGATTGATACGACTCCAGCTAAAGCAGTAACTAAAAAGAACATAAATTACCAATCTCAAGAATGGGGAAAACAACAAAGGCACTTTCCAAAAACTGTAATCATTCTATTAATTGATTTATATTTCTTGACATATTAGAGTTTTACCTGAATAGGAAGGATACTAGTGTGTTGAAGGATACTAGTGTGTCTACTAGCATCATGTCTAGTAGACTAAGCTGCAGATTCAGACTGGCTGAATTTGAATCGTAGATCCACCACTTATTGTGTGAACCTGGACACGTTATTTGATCTCCCTGGGTCTCAATCATCCCAACTGTAAAAAAGGAGTATTTAATAGTACTGTTCTTATCAGTATTGTTGCAGAAACAGAGCTAAGGCATCAGAAGTGCTGAAAATAAGGAACGGAACACAGTAAATCTTCAGGAAATATACATGACTCATTATTTGTCATTGATTCCTAGTGCCTAACAGTGTCTGACATTCAAAGAATTGATCTGAGGAAGTGTTTAAGTATATGGTTGCTATATAAGTATGTCAGATATCATCAGCCCAATTCTGCAAGGTAATGAATTACTCATATAATGTAGGTTTTGTTATTTGCCATTCATCCTGGCTCAAATTAGCAGCAAGACATCTCTGGGGGGGGGGACTTTCTAAATTGTTCTTTCTCTGCACTAGTAATACCTCATTTCTTCCTACTAGACATTTTCTCCAAAAACAGGGACCAAACCTTCCTTTAGCTCATCAGTAAACATCACTAAACAACTATTTTGGTGCCATACACTGTGCTCCTTAAAAGGAGATGAAGGGATGACTCTGCCCATGAGAGGACCAACTAGGAGAACATAAGTAAACATGCAGTAACCAAAAAGTGTGGCACATACCCTGCCAGTGTAATACCCAGAGATAGACGCTACTGGGAATCCAAACCAGACTGTAAGGACAGCTGAGAGACGTCTCAAGGTTGCCCACAAAATGCTGACATAATCCCTTGGCACACAATGGGTGCTGAATAAATGAATGTTGAGTACCCAGGGGAAAATGGGATAAGACATTACTGTATATATATACGAGCTAGAAAGGGTACATCACTCATCAATCCCTAGACAAAATCACTGTCCCATTCCATAGACCAGAGGGCTGTACCCACCAAAAGGCAAGAAAAGAATTACAATGGCAATCAAAACAGACATAGTCGATCTTCAAATGCAAGATAATCTATCAAGATTCACTTTGAGTTATCAATCTGAAATAAATTAGATATAAATACTGTCATTATTTTAAGTATTCATCCATTCTGACCGATTATGTTTATTTATGCTTCAATAGTGTAAATAGTTAAAAGAGAATTGTTGAAATATGAATAAAATTTATTTTTAATAACCTAGGTACTCTATAACAGACATAGAACGCAAATTTTTATTTAAAAAAATATTTGCAGTCCTCCTTTATTGATAACATAACTGAGATACTTATTTTATACATTTAAATTATCTTGAGATTTGATAGCAGTATTTAGCTACAGTGTAGCCCACAAATGAAAATATACAAAATAGTTTTAGGAACACATGTACACCTGTGGGTATACTTATATATCATACAAAGATAAACATTTATTGTAAAATAAAGACTTTGAAAATGAAACCAGTTCATATAATTTCACCAAGATATGACAAGAAATCTTTATGCAAAAAAATAAAAATTGAAACAGAAATAACACTTTCAACTTAGTTTTCTAATGCCTTAAAAATCATACTAATTCTACAAATTGCTATTTTGGAGGACAGAACTATAACTGTTCCCCTCTCATTTTTTGTCATGCTTACAATAAAACATAAAAAAGTACTCTGAACATAATAAATGGAATTCTTACATTTTAAACCATTTTACTATAAAGGATAGCAATTCAGATCATGTTTTACATTTCTACTTAAGTTTATATTGCACTAAAATTATTTTATGTGGAAGAACTAGTTGATGTGTCATAACATAATACCTTGGAAAATTCTTCAACATTCACATCTATATTAATGGATATTTAACACTCCACTTAAATAAATTTTCTAACATACACCAAATCATCTAACAAAAACAAATCTATAATGCTAATTTGTTTTGAGAGCAAAGATATTCAATATTTATTATTACTGCTCTTGGGAAATACAGTGAAATTTAAAAACATACTTAAATCACTCAGAAACTGGTAATAACATTTGAGCAAGACCTGAAAATTTGTGACTTACTGATGAATGCCTACATGGCTACTTTTTTAATACAGTATTTATCAAAAATGAAAAAGTGTTTGTCCTTTTATCCAGTGGAGCAGAATGATGAGAAGAGACATATTATAAATAATACTTCAATGCTGGCTTCTAACCTATGTTTCATATAACTTAAAATTTCAGTTCTCATCATTCTGCTGTAATATAACCAAGCAAGTTTATTATAATAACAAAAACCAATGTTACAGCCTTTGAAAATCATGATTAAAATTAAAATCTTGGAATAGCGTAATAAAACTAATGGCAACCTCTTAAATTCATTTCAAGTTAGTTCTACTTTCAAATAACACTTTAAAATGGTTTCCAGTAACCTTACTGATTAACCAGCATCAGCTTAGGAAATTTTTTTTTTGCAATGTTCTAAAATATAACTACTGGCATCAAAAAGTATAGTAAGCACTTTTGATTTGTGATGAATAGAAAAATCAAGTACTAAAATACCAGTGGTTCCTGTGACAGGGTAAATATCCCCCTTCAAGTAATGTTCTCCCCCAAATTAAATTAACATTTTATTTTTCCCTCTGAGAGGTTATTAAGGAAAAGAAATCATGATTTTCTTTAATTGAGGTGAAAAAACTGCTTCATAAGTTCATACGTTGTAAAAGCCACTGCCTGAGAAGGAACGCAGCGAATGTAATTAAGAGATAAACCACGATATAATCCTTTTCGAATTCCATGGTGTCCATAGACATACTTCATAGTCTCCCGCATGGTACTGAAAAAGAATGATAAAATGATGACACCTTTATGCCCAGTCATGAAGAGACAACTTCAGGATCATAACAGCATTTTTTTAAAAGAAGCTAAAATTCCGTCTTGAGTAGCTTTTGGAAAGCAAGTGTTAAAACAAGCTAAAAATTAACAATAAAACAGATTTCATTCTGAACAAGTTCAAAGCATTATGCATAGAATTTGGGGGTTCATTAATACAATATATTTTGTTTGTATTACGTCTGTGACATTTACTAGCAACACAATTTCATAATAATATTTGAAATACTGATGTAGTCTTTTTAAAGGATATATGAACAGTTGCCCTTTAAGCTCTCATTTCTGCTCAAGTTGTATGCTATAATGAGCAGATGTTATAGAATTAAAGCTTGAAGGACCGTCTTTCAGATTTCAGCAATAAAGACTTTCTTGTTTCAGTGTTCTTTCCTTTCAAACCAACATTTTGGGCTTTGTCTTTCTCTCAATATGCAATGTGGACTGAAATAGTCAAAAAAATCTTATGGGTGAATAAAGGCAACTCAAGTTCCTGAATAAATATTCTGCTCTTTCCCTGAGGGACAAAACATCACCAAATAGAACGATTCAAAAGTTATAAATTATAGAAAATTCTCTAGTGCTATGCTGTGCAATAGTGTTAGCCACTAACCATATGTGGCTACTGAGTACATGAAACTCAGTGGCAAATCCAAAACAGATGTGCCGTGAGTGTAAAATACCCCCTGGATTTAAAATATGTAGTATTTTTTTTAAGGGATTAAAAATATAAATTAATAAAAAGGATGTAAAATAAGATGACAAAGCGATAAATTTTAGATATATTGGTTTAAATAAAATATTTTAAAACAATTTCATCTGTTTCTTTTTATACTTTTTAAATGTGGTTACCAGAAAAATTTAACTTACATATGTGATTCACATTATATCTCTATTTAACAGAGCTGCTCTAAAATGACTTTTTTTTTTTTTTGGCTTCATGCCTTGCTGGATTTTAGTTCCCCTAATCAGGGGTCGAACCTAGGTCCCCACAGTGAAACTCTGAGTCCTAACCACTGGACTGCCAGGGAGTTCCCTAAAATAAAATTTTAATTGGGAGGATTGAAAGTGAAAGTGTTAGTTGCTCAGTCAGGTCCTACTCTTTGCAACCCCATGGACTGTAGCCTGCCATGCTCCTCTGTCCATGGAATTCTCCAGGCAAGAATACTGGAGTGGGTAGCCATTTCCTTCTCCAGAGGATTTTCCCAACCCAGGGACTGAACCCGAGTCTTCTGCATTCCAGGCAAATTCTTTACCATCTGAGCCACCAGGGAAACCCAATAGGAGGATTAGGACCTGATTAAATTCTTATAAAGTTAACCAAAGCACACTATGGGAGATAAAATTAAATCTCTAGACTACTTGTGAGATCAGAGTCCTATCTCCCTACTTATTTTACACATTACATTTCCTAAAGAAATTGAACAATGACAAATGCATAACTTACAGGCACTTTTCAAATTCTGGAAGAACAGTTCCTAACTGCATTCGCCGACGTGTTACATCAAATGGGTAGCTAAAAGAAGAAAAAGAAGGACTTAAAAACGATTTTTAATTTTCTACCCAGCAATTATTGAATACAAAGTCCTATGTATGCTAGGAAATAATGTGTTCCTATTCTTTGATTGTTTTGTCTAACCTGGGAGTCACGATATAGGAATGTGAATAAAACCAAATAACAAAACCGAGGTCTCTTTGCGCTTTGCAGAAGTGGTTCTCTTGGGTTTGGTGATTCTTCTCTTTCATCACCCAATGTCAAGTCCTATTTATTCCCCAAAGCAAAATGAAATGCCACTTCCTGAAGAAATAAACTGAGTACTTCCCATGGCTGTAACCCTAAGACATGGTTTCTTAACTTTGTCACTATTGCCATTTGGATTGGATGATGCTTAGTTGTGGGGGCTGTCTGGTGCAGTAGGATGTGTAGGTACATCTCTGGCTTCTGCCCAATAGCGGCCAGTAGCACACCCCCAACCGTAATGACCAAAAGTGTCTCCAGACATTACTAAACATCCACTAGAGGCAAAAGCACCCCCAGTTAAGAATCACTACCCTGAGAGTACTCAGCAAGTGCCCTTGTATACTATAGGCCAACAAAAATTCTCCTTAAGGGCTAAAATTAACAACACAGATAATTGTATTTAGAGGACAGAAGTAATTTTATGTGGAAAGATTGCCTGGTTCTGTAACTCTGTATGGTGGGACAAATGTTAACCTGACTTACTGTCATTTTGCCATATATACAAATATCAAATCATTATGTTATATGCCAGAAAGTAATATATTATGTCAATTATACCTCTACTGACAAATTTTTAGATTGTCTAAAATGAAATATACGAAAGTAATCTCTTTGGAGTAGGACTCATGTGATTTTTATTATATTTTTAGGGCTGATATTGACTACTTCGGTCCTGTGCTAAGCAAGGTAAAGTATATTATCTCATCCCATCTTTACATAATTGCGTGAGATAGGTACTCTTATCTCAATGTTAAGAAAATTGAGTCTTAGAGGCAGTTTCCCTGCCATAAAACTGCTTTCTACTTTCCTATTCAAAGCTCTCATTCATATATATATATACATATATACACACACACACACATACACGTATAAAGTGAAAGTCGCTCAGTCATGTCCAACTCTGTGATCCCATGGACTATACACTCCGTGGAATTCTCTAGACCAGAATACTGGAGTGGGTAGTCTTTCCCTTCTCCAGGGGATCTTCCCAACCCAGGGATTGAGCCCAGGTCTCCTGTATTGCAGGTGGATTCTTTACCAGCTGAGCCACGCGTTATAAATACATATATAATATACACATAGTGATATATGACAAAAATAAGTATATACTTCTATATACATTTAAATTTACTATGCAATAGTCATAATTAAAAAACCACCCATATACCAACCAAACAGCTTAAGAAATAACACTAGTAATAGATGAAGTGCCCTATACATCTCAATAGCATCTCCATGAATTACCAATCTTTTTTTTTTTGACCCTGCCTCAAGGCTTGCAGGATCTTGGTTTCCTAACCAGGGAACAAACCTGTGCCCCACTGCAGTGAAAGCGCAGACTTCTAAACACTGGACCCCCAGGGAATTCCCCTCCATGAATCATCTTTTAAAAAAAAAAATCATTTATTTATTTGGCTGTGCCGGATCTTAGCTGCAGCATGTGGGATCTTCAATCTTTGTTGCAGGATCTTTAGGTGGGACATGTGAACTCTCAGTTGCAGCACATGGGATCTAGTTTCCTGATCAGAGATCAAACCTGGGTACCTGCCAGAGCAGTCCCACAAACTATCTTTTAATGGGAGGTGGAGAGATGAAAAAATTTTGTGGGGAATAAAGGGACCAAAACCTCAACCTGAACAATTCAGTCTCTAAGAAGAAAAAGATGTGTCTGGGTAGAAGAAATTGACTAATAGGGAGAAAGTAAGAAGATGGACGCAACTGAGTGACTGAACTGAACTGAACTGAGCTGAAGAAGACAATATACAAGAATCAGAACGAGGCAAGTAACAATGGGAAAGAAAGAAAACAGCATTCCAGGCAATGTTCTTATGTAAAAAATTGCAAAGCTGTTTGGATATGTACAATGTGAAAAATGATTTCAAGGTATTATCAGGACTATAAGATTAATGGTTATCAGTAACAATAGGAAAGTTGGGTGCTAAAGACAGACACGAAAAAGAAAACAAGAAAGCAGTATATAAATTATGGAGTTTGCACTGACGACAGAAGTCCAGGTGGAAACATCCAAGAGGTTACCAGAGGGAACTGGTATGAAGATGTCAATAAAATTAGTTATCTGTACAGAGGGTGACCTTTGAATCCTTAAAGATAGATGAGCTCCTCTAGATATTTACAGGAAGAGTAAAGGACTGAAGTCTGGCAAGGTCTTAACAGTATCAGCAGGAGGAAAACAGGAATCAGCAAGATACCTGAAAAGGGAAAGGTGGGAGGATGACGGCCAAGACAGGGCACTGCTTACAAAAACCAGGGAAACAAAACAACTAGAAAGAGGATAAAGGCACTGAGAAGAGCCACTGCGTCTGTAAGAGTCAATGCATGTAGAACACGAAGAGAAGTGGAAAAGAGAAGACAGATTTTAAGGCTCTAAATGGAAGTAAATAATAAAGAAAAGGGCAGTAAAACCAAGAAGAGAATACAGAATAGCTAAAGGTGAGCATTCTCTGCATATGTACAAGGTTCCACAGCTACATTTCTAAAAGTAAACTACACTTTTTTCTTTATCTTCAACCTCATCTGCTCCTACAAAGTATACTGAGTCTACTTTCACAAAAGTAATCCTTAACTGTAAAATTCAATGAACACCTTACCTTTCAGTACTTATCTTACTTTGGCTTTTCTTTTTTCCATTGGATACTATTTTTTTTGAGCCTTTGTGACTCTAGTACTGCCTGTTGTCTTCCTGTTTTTCAGGATACTCCTCAGTCACAGAAATCTTTCCTTCTTCCTGTTCTTGAAATGTTCCTGCCTCATCGTATCCCAGCCTCATTTTATCTCATCTATCCAATCTCTCTTGGTCTACAGAAATTCTCTGAAGCCTCCTTTCCATTATACTTTCCACCTAATTTATCTATGTCCCTAACTGGTTATTGTTTAGTCACTAAGCCGTGTCCAACTCGTTTGTGACCCCATGGACTGTAACCGTCAGGTTCCTCTGTCCATGGGATTTCCCAGGCAAGAATACTGGAGTAGGTTGCCATTTCTTTCTCCAGGGGACCTTCCTGACCCAGAGATGGAACCTACATCTCCTGCTTGGCAGGTAGATTCTTTACCACTGAGCCCCCTGGGAAGTCCCATATCCCTAATACAACTTATATTAATATAGAATTCCCTTAATTGCTACTGTCTCAATAAGAGTATGAGCTTCTTGAGGCAATAATTTTGTTCTTCCATCAGTGAAAATCCCAATGCTTAGCATAGTTTCTGACACAAAGCAGGTCTTTAAGATTTACTGCAAGAAAAGTTGTGCCCACACACACACATATAGACATACATGATAAACGGCTCAAATTGCAGAAACCTCATATGGGCGAATTCATAAGAAAACACGGCTGAAGGCTATACTCAGTGTTTCTTTCTAGCTTTCCTTTTCCTTTCTTTTAAAATCCACAGAAACTGAGTAGGTTCAAACTAATTTGGTCACTTTGGCACAAACTTATTTATAATATGCTTTAAGGGCAGGCACATGGGGAAAATGTATTAATATTTATATTTTTCAAGGGATCCTGTTTTTAGTAATCTATTAGAAAAAAATAAAATAACTAACCAATGCTAAAAATCAGGCTTGGATAAATGTATTTGACTTAAGTTAATTAGAAACTTACGATATTGTCTGTGCTATTGCTCCAGCAACACCACCACAAAGTAAGTTTATGTGAGTTTTCAAAACTAAGACATTAGGATTGTCTGATGAAGGTCTGCCAAGAAGGGTGGGAGCATAGGAAAGCCCAACACTCTTTAAGGTACCAAAAGTAAAAAATGAAACACCTGAAAGACAAAATATAAATTCACCACGATGCTTAACAGAATGTAAGCTGTGAGAAGACACCATTCCTACATAATAACCAATTAACTCAAGGAACTATTATGCATTTCCTGATTTCCAATATTTGGCTTAATCTAGGATGAAAAGATTTAATTAATATTTATAAATAACCTAAAGACAATAAAATTACCACCTATAAAAAATTATAGCATTGGTTTTTCACACTAGGATAATGTTCAGTTCACTGAATAAAGGTAGTAGTTGAGTATGAATAGAATTAACATGAATAGAATTAACAGTTTTAAAAGATTTCACATAAGCAAAAATTAAATTAATGATTAGTAATTTTAAATAAATATGACATATTTATAATAATGATGATAATATAAGGAAGAGACAACAAATTTAGAAGTGATAAAGCATTATTTCATTCAGTGTCTAATTTTGTCTTCAAGGAATAGCTATCACAATGAGTGACTCAGAAGACACATGGAATCTAATTAATACTGAGTTAAGTTATTGATAATGTGCAATTGGTACTGGCTGAATATGTACATGATTTATTTTATAATAAACATTAAAAGTCATATGTTAAAAAAAATAAAAAGCAAAATTCAAGCATTCCTATCAACCAAACATTACTCAAGATATCTTGATATCTACTAAATTTTAAAAACATATTTAAAAAAGATACTTAATGCTTAAGAACAAATAAGCCCTAACAAAAATTCAGTCTAGGATAATAACTCAATATATGCATTTATTCTTTATATAAAATTCTTATGAACTTATAGTATTTAATAATGATGATATACAACTTTAGAATACTCATATACTTTTATATTTGGGAAATCTATTCACCAAGCTTAAACACAGAAACTGTAACTACAAAAAAAGGTCACAACAAGGAAATTCATAGCAAATTAAACACAAGTATGAAAAAAATTGAAATACCAAATTATGCAGAATGGTATTCAGTGAAATATGACAAAATTTTTAAAAATGTGAATAGTATTCAGAAATATGAAAAAGACTTGGGAAACTGGAAAAATTAAGAAACAAAATTATGTACATAGAATAACAATGTAAAAAATGTTTCAAAAATAAAACTAAGAACAAAAAATTAGAAAGAGAAGAAAATATAGTAAAAAAACTAAAGCGTTCTGATTCCAGCATAATGGCAATGAAGGTATTCCAAGAGTCTTCATCATTACAGAACAACTATATTCATTGCTGGGCTTACAGAAAGGAATCCCTAGTTTCTAGGAATCCCTAGCAGCACCACCTTCCAAAAATATAATCTGAGGTCCACTTGAGAGTTGTGGCCCATGACATAAGTGGAGTGACTCTACATTTTGATGCCAACAGTCAAGCCATTGAGACAGATCCTGCCATTGAGCCTTGAGAAGATGGAATCACTGGGTCAGAAACTCAAATTAAGATCAAGTAACATGTTGGACTTCCCTGGTAGCCCAGTGGTTAAGACTCCGCACTTCCAGTACAGAGGCCATGGGTTCAATCCCTGGTTGGGGAACTAAGATCCCACATGCCATGTGATGTGGCCAAAAAAAAAAAAAGGTAATAGAAACTCATAGTTAAAGACCACCCGAGGGAAAAAAACCCACAGGAAATAGCAAACTAAATAAACAAAGACCACCAAGCATAGGAGGAGGCAAATAAACTTCTATACTTATAAAAATTTGGGGAGTAAGGATTCTGGAAAATAAGCAAACAAGATAAGAAAGGAATAAAAAGAAACATAAAAAGAAAAACAACAAGTGGAAATCAATATCAAGGTAAAGAAACAAGTCAAAATATATCAATAATCACAATAACCATTAAGTAGACCAACTGGAAATTAAAGATTTTACAGACTGGATTTTTAAAAAAATTCAGCTATATGATGATTACAAAATAAATACCTAAAACAAAAACATGCGAAAGTAGAAAACGAAGGGATGAAAAAAGATAACCCAGGCAAATATTAACTTGGATCTAGGTGAAAAAACTATGAATTCAGGGAATTTGAACAATGACAACATACTAGATAACATTAAGAAAGTTTCATAATGGTAAAACAAATACCATATGATAGCACTTCTATATGGAATCTAAAAGATGACATAAATGAACCTATCTAAGAAACAAAATCAGAGACACAGAGATTGGTGGTTCCCAGGGGAGAGGGGCTTGGGGGAAGGAAGACTGGAGTTAGCAGTTTCAAGCTCTTATATATAGAACAGATAAACAAGGTCCTACTGTATAGTACAGGGAACTGTATTAAATTCCTATGATAACCCACAATGGAAAAGAATATATTTTAAAAAAAGAATTAAAAAAAATAGTTTCATAATGGTCTATGGTTATACTTGTGAAAAAAAAAGTATAGAGCTGAATACTGGAAATATTGTGGGTGAAATATAATAAAGTGAATTTGCTTTAAAAAAATTTGGGGGGTAAAAGGTGAAGAGAGTAAGGAATGGGAATAGATGAAAAAAGATACGTCATCAGGCGACCACTATGAAGTTAGATGAGTACATGGTAGTTCATTACACTACTGCCAGTTATTGAATATGTTTGCAATTTTCCAATTTTAAGTAAAAACAAATGAATAAAATGAGAAACTCAAAGGATGAAACTAAAGCAGGTAGTTAAGGCAAAAAAAAAAAAACCCCAAAGGCCAAAAATTAATGAGGTAACACACAATTGAAGAATAAACCCAAGAGAAAAAAGATAATTAATGCATGAACAAGAATCTATGAAATGGAAAATAAAGGTAGACTAGATAAGAGAAAGAAAGCCAAAATTGATCCTTTATAAAATCAGATAACCGATAAAAGAAATAAGAAAACAACATAACTACAGATAGAGCAGATGTGAAAAAAATATGAAGAAATAAGGAGAACCTTTTGCCAAGAAAGTTGAAAACAAACACAAAACAGTCAAGTTCAAAATGGTAAAGAAAGGTATGAATTACCAAAACTCACAGAGACAGAAAACCTAAATGGTCATATAACCTATATGGTCATATAACCATTCAAGAAATTAAACCAGTATTTAAAAATCATCTCACTATAAAAACTTTCAAGAAACAGGTAATTCTAATAATTTTATACAAATTGTTCCTGAGGATGGAAATGAAGAAATACTCTTCAACTCATTCTATGAGACCTATGTAACCATGACACCCAAAACCACACAAGGATGTTACAAGAAGAGAGAATTACAAACTAATCTCAGATCTCACTCATAAATATAGATGTAAAACTTCTAAAAACAATTAGTGAATGGAATCCAATAGGATATAAAAAGATCACTGTATCATAACCAATTTGGGCTGACATTAGAACATCTATTAAAGTCATTCATCAAATTAGTAGATTAAATGAAAAAACTTATCATTTCAGTAAATGCAGAAAAGGATGTCTGATAAGATTCAACACCAGTTCAGATAAAAATTCTTACCATACTACCTCAACATGATAAATAGTACATTAGGTTAAATAACTAGAAACATTTCCTTTAAAATTCAGTAATGAGCCAAAATGCCAACTATCACCACTTTTATTCACTGATGCACTGTGGATCCTTAGCTAGTACAAGATAAACATAAACAGACAAATAATGATTTGAACTGAAGTGAGAAAAATGATGCTATTTGCACAGGATGTGATAGTCCACACAGGAAATCCAAAGCACTTACATGGTAACTGGCTATAATACCAACAAGTAGAATGGCTAGCTATAAAATCATATAAAAATTAAACCAAGCAATAAACTGAAAACATAATGTTTTTAAAAGACACAACGCTTATAAGGTGTCTATAAATATATCTAACAAAAAATGTCCAAGCTCTGTATGCAATTTCATTCAGAGTTCCAACAAAGACTTTTGTACAACATCAAAAAATGATTCTAAAATGCATGTGAAGTAGCAAGATATCTACGGTCCTTACATTACTCGGAAAAAAGAAACATAAGGTCAAGGGACTTGTCCTACCAAATATAAGGACTTATTATAAAACTGCACTCTATTATTGTTTTAAGAAGTAACACTACAGATCATTGGGGAAAGAAGAAATTATTTAATCAACGGTTATCCTTAGAAAGGAAAAAAGCAATTTTGGACAGATTAGGGGCTTAAATAATAATGCTCAACTTTAAAATCATTCCTACAACAAAATGAAAAACCCAAAATGTTGCCAAATTTAAAACATACCTGCATATGGAGCCATTCCTAATATAGTAGGCATCAAGCCTCTGTAAAATCCAAGGAAACCACCTTCCTTTTGCATGAAGAAAAATTAGAATTAAAATTACATTGAGCTCATTATGACAAATGCAAAAGAAAAAAAGCATACATTATAATGGAAATATTATCCTGGACCCACACTAAAACACAGATATGTTTTCATAATTATTATTAATGTTAATAATTACAAGTAAAACAAAAACTACCTAGATAACATTAAAAATAATTGCCTAAGTATAAAAGGGCATGTTATAGACAAGAAAAGTAAAAATGAAATACCTTTGCATAAATCATTTTGAATGCATGAATAATTCCTGTATAAGTGTGTTCCCCTTTCACCTGGAATGCTAGGCGTACTCGAACCATGTCAAGAGGGTAAGTACAGATAACTGCTGTCATACCTGAAAAGAAAGTAGAAACTTAAAATGTGTAACAATCAGTTTATATATATATATATATATATATATATATCTTTCCTATTATTAGTAATGCCTCAAATTATATAGTAGTGATGAAAACCCAATGAAATCAAAGATAATATTACTGACAGAATTATATAATAATATCATCAGCTAAAAACCATCTTTTCAAATTTTTCCCACTGTGAAGTTAAAATGTTAGCACCAAAAGAGTACAGTGTTAGTGGATCATGAGTATTTTAAAAATTCTACTACTTGTCAGATATCAGAAAAGAAAAACTGACTATCTCCATAGCAGTAGGCAGGACATTTGACTTTTTACTTATTTTTTCTAATCCTAAAATGGAGATATGCTTAACTCACCTAAAGAATTCTTTTAAAAATAAAATAAGGGCACTTTTTTTGTTTGTTTTGTTTTTGAAGGGCACTTTTAAAAAAAAATTCAAAGCATAATCAGTATCTTCTTTTTAAAATTTAAGTAAGGGGAATTCCCTGGTAGTCCAGTGGTTAGGACTCCATGCTCTCACTGCCAAGGGCCTGGATTCAATCCCTAATCAGTGAACTAAGATACCCTGTGGCATGACAGGAAAAAAAAAATCTGAAAAATAAATAATATTTAGATAAATCTGTTATTGACTAAACATAATAAGGGGCTTCCATGATAGCTTAGCTGGTAAAGAATCCACCTGCAATTTGGGAGACCTGGGTTCAATCGCTGTGTTGGGAAGATCCCCTGGAGAAGGGAACAGCTACCCACTCCAGTGTTCTGGCCTGGAGAATTCCATGGACTGTAGTCAGATATGACTGAGCGACTTTCACTTTAAACATAATAAAAATATAATGTCCAAGGTAATAGAAACAATTTGTTTTAGGGATAAAATCTCTTGATAAGCTAATTTAGTTATTAAGTCCTAGATTTTTATCAACATATGATTTATTAAAAATTCCATAAACAAGCTGAGTTTTTATTTTTATCTTCTTTATTGCAGTATAGTCGATGTCTGAGTTACTTTTAAATTAAAAATAGTCTTCCAGTTTTGTAAAACACCAGAGACTTGACCAAATCCACAGAGTTTCTATATCACAGAGTAGAATTTGAGACTAAATTTTCTGGTTCATATCACAACATATATTGTCTTCCCTATAATTACATTTTCTCAAATATTTACTTAATAACATTTAAATTTTTAGTTCAGAAATTCGAGCAGTCAGGGCTTCCCTGGTGGCTTAGTGGTAAAGAAACCGCCAGAATGCAGGAGGCACAGGTTTGATCCCTGCTCCAGGAAGATTCCCACATGCTATGAAGCAATGAAGCCTGTGCACCACAACTCCTCACCCCAGGCCCTAGAGCCCACGCTCCATAACAAGAGAAGCCACTGCAACTAAAGAGAAGCCCCTATTCGCAGCAATAGAGAAAAACTCCTGCAGTGATGACGACTCAGCAGAGCCATAAATAAAAATATTAAAAAAAAAAAAAGAATTCCAGCAGTCCAGTTGTTGGAAATGTCAGTCCTTCATTTCAGTCCATTTGATTTTAAGCTCTCCATCTGAGCTATTTGTTTTCAAGCTATTCATTTCCCAACTATTTAACTTGTTTTTTTAATCTATTGGTATTCAAACTAGTCTTGTCTGGCAGTCCAGGCAGTGACTTTTCTAAATGGCCTCTTTTAAGTCTAAACTAATACAGTGCAAATGTGATGTTCCTAAGACAAGGTGTGGCAGTAATACCACCTTTAATTCACAGCAAATATCTTATTATCCAGATATTTAAGAAACCACATATTTTGCAGCATGGCCTAATTTTTTGCAGCTTGTGCTAAATATTTTGCAAGGGAAATTTTTACAAAATAAAATGAAGAGAGATTTTCTATAAACAAGTTTCATGTTTATTGAAATGGTTCATATTAAGGAGTTTAACAACTATAGAAAAGAATAAAAAAACTGACCATTTTTTTAAGGCTTGATCATGGTGACACAATTTGGTTAAACATCAGATTTTGCTAGGATTTATTTATCCAAATCATCACTATTCATTTTATTTTTTAAACTTCTGTAAACTTTTACAACTCCTGTATCTTTTTTCTGCTTCCTATCTGGATCACTTTGTCTTGCCTTTCGCATTTGCTCTTCGAGACTCCATTTATTTCTTCTTTCCTCTTACACGCCACAAGCCTTCTCATTGTCTTCTTACTGGCTTCAAGTGGCTTAACATGAAATAAATGGATTAACAAAGTGACCAAAATAGTAAACTCTGTAGAAAATTAGGTCATCCAGAAATTTGTAAAGGGAGGCATGAGCTTAAAAGCTGTAAGACTATATGTCAGGCTGAGGTAGTGCCATAACATAACTGTACCTCAGAGAATGGTAAAAGCAGTGCCTATGATTACTATAATACTCAACTGATGATCTAGTTTTACAATTTTTCAGCCAGTTGATTTCAGCGTGTTTTTATATGGTGTGTTTCTTTTGAATTTGAGCAATTAATCAAATCTTCCTAAGGAAAAAAAAATCTTTTAACCAGGATGTTTAAAAATTACAATTTTTTTTTTTTTTTTTTTGCGGGGGGAGTATGGAGGGGTTGTTGTCTGATATTTCTAAAAGCAACTCAATGATTTAAATGTAATTTTAAACTTTAGAATTTAGCAAGAAAATTTTTAGTAACTTTGTACTCTGATAAATCTTGAAAATTCCTGAAGATTTTAAATATGTTTATTTATCCTTGGACTAAGTGGGAGGTAAGAACTATTCTTCTGATAATCATATTTTACCCTTTACTCAAAGTATAAAATTATGAAGCCCTAAATAGAGAAAAGATTATGACATCTTACATTGTTCAAATAAAAAACAATACTGTGCTGTAAAGTAAGTTTGAGGTTATTCAACTAAGCTCGGATTCGCTTTATGATGACTATGTCGATGCTTTTTTAAAAGACCACACTGGACTTCAGCGGTGGTCCAGTGGTTAAGCCTATCCACTTCCACTGCAGGGGGTGAGGGATCCATGCCTGGTCAGGGATCGAAGACTCCAACATACCCTGGAACAGCCAAAATAATAATAATAAATTAAAATTAAAACATAATTGAGGGGCTTCCCTGGTGGCTCAGGGGGAAAGAATCCACCTGCCAATGCAAGAGACACGGGTTCAATCCCTGGTCCGGGAAGACTGCACATGCGCAAAGCAAGGAAGCCCATGCGTGCACCACAGCTAAGGAGCCTTCCTGTCCTGCAGCCCACGGGCCACAAGAGCAGCCGCCACAGTGAGGAGCCTGCACACCACAGCCAGAGCAAAGGCTGCGCCGCAACAAAGACCTAGCACAGCTGAAAATACAGAAATGAAATTATTTTTGAATAATTTATAATTGAAGTTCCTTTGGTTTATTATTACTTTCCAGTATATAATGAAATTTTGACATTAAGATGCCTTTCATTTCAGAAAAACGAAGCTGAAAGCACCAAATGAACATGCTGTTCAATAAACAAGTGTCATGAAAAGCAAATAATACAAAGCAGGATTTAACTCATAATCCTACTTTATCTTTCCTACAACCCTGAAAGAAAGAATTTGACCAGTCACTTATAAAATTTAAGAGACAAAAAATTTTTTAAGTCGTGTAAGAAGTGATAAATTTTAAGATTTGAAAACTTTATTAAAATTCTCCTGAAAAATGAGAGATAATCATAGCACTTTCTTCATAGTATTGTTCTTTGAACTACATGTCAAGTGCTCGAAGATTACAAGTCAAGTACTCAGGTCTGTGACCAGTACAAAGAAAGTCTGCAATGCATGTCAGAACTGCCATGCCATTGTGAAATACCAGTTGAGAGAGCTGTTGCTCCAGCTCCCAAGATCTGCCCCCATCATGCCTGTGACAGTCCTCTCCTATAACCAGAACTTCCACCACCACCACATACCGTTTTCTGATCCGGTCATGAAAAAGTTAATTGGAGGCTTTCAAAACCTGTCCATTTCTTTAGCACCTCTACAGTTGTTTTGCTGAACATTTTGAATACCATTCCTGGTTATTTTTTTCTACTTACTGATCTTGGGTCAGCCTATCAGAAGTGAAAAAGAGCTAAGTAAACATTGAATAAGGCAAAACTATGGATAAGGCAGGTCAGGTTGCACACTATAAATCTAGGTCCAAAAAAAATCAAAATCCTACAAACCTTGTGATATCCACAAAAATTTAAGATTTTGATATATCACCTTCCCATGGTCTTAATAGTGGTACATTCTTACCTTAAAATACAATACAGTTATTTACAAAAATAAGAAAGCTCTATGTACTGATACATGAAAGAGTCTTGAGATAATTGTAAAAGAAAAGTTCTAATCCTATAGAATAGTATTGGAAAAAAGCATAACATAAAAAACTGCTATTAATAATATGACTGCTTCCATGGAGTGGAACTATTTTCATTGTATAGGAATATGTATTACTACAGCCATTATAATTTTAAAAAATTTTTTGAAAGAAAAAAATACACATTTCCAGAAGTAGATCTGTCTAAGGGAACATATGTTTCACATAGTTTTAAGTGTAAACTACTCCTTACCATCTCCTACTGTAAAAGCCTCTGAGTTGGGACATAAATGATTCTTGCATAATTAAGCATAGGAAGATAACGAATGCGAGCTATGTGATCAACGTCACACATACCACCTAAAGCAAATTAAGTATTTAAATAGAAAATTAATTTGCAGAAATAAAATATACCCACTCCTTACCTGCCATGGATCCAGCCATTAATCTGTGCACATGACCAGAAACTCCCAGTTTTGTAGTAATTAGCTAGAAACCAAAAGCAACAAATTAAATGAGATATTTCTTAAATGCTGCCAACTTCACTGTTTAATGATAAAGACTGTTTTCAAAAGGGTTATAGAACTAGCTTTTTTTTAAAAAAAGGAAATTAGTACTGAATGTGAGTGAAATGAGCACAATTATGTAAAGCTGAGCAGTGTTACATTACATCAAAGGAGCTCAGTTATTTCCCCTGTTGCAACCTCTGTCGCAAAAGAGTCGGACGCGACTTAGCGACTAAACAACAACAATTTGCTCTGTAGCATCTGCTCTGATTATGCACTTTTACAGAAACAATATTGCCAAATACACTATACTACACACTGATGACCACAAATACTTCAAGTGTGAATGGGAGTAGTAGGAATAAAATGTAAATGAAGCATTTATTGAAGTCTTGATATAACAGCATTGACTCTATCTGTCTGACTAGGTTAGAATGTTGTTCCCAATCTCTACTGCTTACTTTTCATTTTAAGATACCCTGTGATATGTAATGCATTTAATCCCTTTCTACATTAAGATGTTTGAAAGATGAACTTTCAGTCAGGCAGAGAAGAGAAACTTGGTGAGTAAGATGGGGAAAGGTGTCAACTTATAACATCACTTAAAAACAGACTTTCACAATATGGTTTCACTCTTTTATTTATTAGGAAAATCCAAAGCCTCAATATTCCTCTCCTACAACTGAGAAACAAAAAGCACATCAAAAAGCTATTGATATTTTATGGATTTACTATTATCCACTTGGCTCTTCTTCGTAAGTCTGAACATAAACAATCTAGTCAAAAATGACTAACAATTCTGGAACAGATAACTCCAAACTCAAGTTATATTTAAAAATTTAAATTATCAGAAGTCTTATTCCTTCAAAAAGGCATTACTTTACCCATTCATCCAAAGTAATGTTAAAGGCCAAAGCAAATGCCTTGACAACTAAGTATGCTATTCAAAGATATAAAAGAGGAAAAAAAAGATAAAAGTTCAAGTACCGTTTTATATTGCTCAAATGCCATAAACTGGATTGCACCATAGGGAAAAATTCGAATCATCATTGCACCATTCCCTTTATACAATCCAAGGTATCCCTCCTTTTTGGGAACAGCACGCAATGTAGAAAATACTCCTATTTTTAGAAAGATTTTTAGAAGAAAAATACTATTACAACAGAGAAAACTACCTAAATCCAAATTTTCATGACAATCACAGATAAAAATTACTATGCCATCATTCATGATATAATTTTGCTTGACGAATTACTTGAATAGTAATTTCTGTAAAACACTTAAAGCTACTTGAAATACATCATATGTCCAAATAATACAAACATTCCTCATGTAAACATGTCGAACACAACGAAGTGACTAAGCACAGCATGTAAGCATGTAAAACACAGCAAGAACAGCTACAAGTTATAGTAAATTATTAATTAAATCTATAATAACCAAAAAAAAGTCATAGAAATTATATTCAAAGTCCAGATATTGCAATGGAAATGACTAGCTATTTAGAAGGATGAAGGAAGGTTTCCTAGACTGACCCAGATACATGTGTGGTTTGTTCAAGCAGGAAACTGCTAATAAAAGAAATAAAAAACCTACCAATTAAAAAACTATTTACACAAGTACACAGCACCACCTATGATATATTCTTACCAAAGTCTAGATTTAATTATCACTTTACAGAAAATACAGGTGATATAAGAAGACACTAAATAATATGGGACACTGGTGGTCCAGTGGTTAGTTAATTCATTAGTTAATTAATTAATTTTTAAAAATAACATGGGACAAAATCAACCAAATTCAGAACATGGAGGATTCTATAGGACAAATAACCGAGTTTTCTTTCCCCAAAAATAAACAGGAAAAAAGTAAAGAAGTATAGGAAAATGTTATAGGCCACAAGTAATAATATCAACCAATTCTAACACTGTAACATATTGATGTCATAAGAATCCTGATTAAACACACAAACTGTAAAAACAAAAAGAAAGCTGACAAGACTTTCATGGAAATCTGAACATTTAATGAATATAATATTAATAAATTATTATTATTATTTTTGGAGTAGCCTTTCTAGTCTAGAGATGTATGCTGAGACAATTATGAATGGAATAATATCTGGAGTGTAACCTAAAATATGCCAGTGGGAAGAGGGAATGGTATAAGAAATGGAATTGACCATACATTGTTAATTGTTGAAGCAGAGTGATGGGAACCTGGGTCTCATTATATCATTCTCTCTACTTCTGTATGCTTGAAAGTTTCCATAGTAAAAAGTAAAAAAAAAAAACCACTAAATTCAGGGCAAATTTTTATTAATAGTATACTTCAATTAGGAGTATAGATAAACAAAAGACTAAGTTCTGGTCTGACATATTGATGTTTATTATTCCAATAATACCAATCATGAATCCTGTTTGTAGTACAGACTTCTACATTCCATTATTAAACTATTTAAATTATATCATTAAACTATTGAAGTTCCAGTTTCTTTCCAAATTTTTCAAACAAAAATTTTATCAAATATGAAGGTAAATCACTGGGCTGATCTCAAAGTTTAGAATTCAAGAAACCTTTTGATCTCTTCCCAGAAATTAAAACTGGTAGGTACTTATTAACATCCAAGAAAAGATAAACCCAAAAGCATTTTTAATAAACAGATATCTAAGTGGACTAATTATTAAAAAGAATTCTATTTATATATTCTATTTATATATATATATACGTATAATACATAAAGTTCTTCAAAAATATACGAATAATAAAACTAAATATATTCAGACACCACCCCTAAGTTCTATCAAAAACACCTTCCTGCAGGAAGAAAAGACTAACATTAAGCTCAGATTAAGATACTCAAATGTGTTTTTAACAATTTAGGGGAAATTAAATTTAGAACACTGGCCACAGAGCAGGAACAGGAAGGCTGACAATGAGCGAGAAGTACAGAGGAGGTTTCAACTGTACTGATAATGATTATTTCTAAAGTTCTGTGTAGCTCCAAATATGTTTATTAAATTATTCTCTAAAACGCTTTGTTACAAATATTTAAAGAGAAATAATTAGTAGAAGTAAAATAAAGTACTTTCAAGTAAAGGAAACCAGGAGACAAAGAGCAAGGGAGGGTGGCTGGGGAGGACACAAGAAAAGCACAATGAACAGAAAACATAAATCTATAATTGAAAAAGAAATCTAAATTATATAAATTCGTCTGTTAAAAGCCAAAGACTCTCAAATTCTGTTAAAAGACCAAGTCTAGCCATATGCTTTCCACAAAAATCTCAGCTAGGGAAAAAAAAAAAAAAACACCAGATGTTGAATGTTTTCAAATGGCATTTAAATATCCCTGGAGATAATTACACTGTTTCTTCTCCTTCAACCTACAGTCTGTACTATTATTACTTTGGGAAATTGAGATTTTTCTTTATGGTATAACACTGAACCAATTTTTGCATGTGTTATAAGCATATTTGGAAAGAATATATATTCTCTGTAGGGTGCAAAGTCTTCTGTGTCTATGTTATATCGAGCTTGTGTGTTATTTAGATCCTTTTCTGTATCCTTCTTATTTTTACCAAGCTAGAATTGCAAGGAACATTTGATAAAATATAAGCATACGCTTGTGTATATACACATAAGCTCTGAAGAGAAATGGAAGAAAATTGTAAAAATGCTTAATTCTAAAGAAGAGATAAAGAGAAAGATGTTTGCTTTATACTTTATGAATTATGAACTTGTGAAAACATACATTCAAAAAATAAAAATAAAATGTAAAGATAACAAAATTAAGAGGATTTTTAAATAAGCCTATTATGATTCAACTCCCTATTTTTATATCACATTGGTTATAAAAAGTTAAATGGAGGTCAAAGATTTTCACTATATCACAGGAAAAAATTTCCTTATACTCATTGCAAATTGGGGAAGAAGAAATTCTAATTACAACTCATGTTTTTCATTTGGTCAGAATAATTTTGATTCAAAATAAAAAGTAGTTTTTGATGCCTTGCAGGTAATGCTATACACTTTTTAAAAGAAGCTAAAGTGGAAGTCTTATTCAACAGCATATCTTTTTCATCTTTGTGAAAAATCATGCTTGCTTTTAAATTTAAGCAAAGCTTAAAAACTACCTTATGCATGTAAAAAGGGAGGCATCTAGAATAAAATACCCAACAACATGTTTCAAATAAATTAAAAAGCCACTAATACTTTTTTTGGGGTGGTTGTGTATTTCAAAGATACATGAAAGTACACCAGTCTCTTCATTGCTGCACTCCAGGAATTCTATTTCAAATTCTGAATGCCTTGTAGGGTACACTGCAACCCATGGCATGCAGCCCTGTAGAGCGTGAAATCTAATGTGAATATGTAACCTAATGATTACAAATCAGGAAACAAAACAACATACATCAGCATGGGGAGAAGTTTAAAGGAATAAAACAATACTGCTCAGACATTCATATGTTGGGTCATTGTTAAACAGCACCAGATACTGAGTAATATAACTCCTTTCATCCTCAATTTAGACAACAAAAGAAAATCATTTCCTTCCTTCCCAGTTTTATATATAGTCTCTCAATAATTTCAAAGATCTGATTCTTTCTATACCTGAGTGAGCAGTACACTGTAAAGATAATAAATTCATTCCTGGACACAGAGATATTAGCAATTTTTTTCTTTCCATTTAAAGAGCAGATTTACTTACTGAAAATTAAATGAGCCACAATAAATAAAAATAAAATCATGTTTTAAAAACCCAGTTGTTAAAATAACTGAACTACTCACTTGGTTAAATACCCTTCTTATAAAATGATGAATAGATCATGCAGCGCATACATCACTGAAGCATAAAACTGTAAAAGCGATGGAGTGTTATGAGTTAGTTGCCTTAACCTAATTTTTTTCTTGGTGTCTGTCCACATTAATTTTTTTGTTTTAAGTCTTTTGCCCTCTAATTAAAAAGTTAATATATGTTCAATATGTATTACAAATAAGCTTAGAGAAAAAAATTAACTATAATCTCACCATTGAAAATTAAGCATTCAATGTTCATATTTCTCCTTCTAGCATTTTCTTTAAACACACATTTACTTAGATAAAATGCAATGTCATTAAATCATTTGCAATATTTTCTCATTTAACTGTTACGAACACCCTTCCTAGTCAGTTAATATTCTTTTATAATTTTTATGATTGTGAAAGAGTCTATAATATGGACTTATTTATTTAAATAATACTTATTATTTAACTTAACCAATTCTCTATTATTAAACATATTGGTTGGCTCTTATTTTTTAAACCAACAGAAATAATACTTTGATTCTTGTAGATACCTCTTTGGGCATATTTCTGATTACTTCCTTAAAACAACTTCCTAGAACTAGAATTGCAAAGCCAAAGAGTACCTATCTTTTCAAGACTTTGATGCATATTATCAAAATGCCCTCCAAAAAAGCTGTAAAAAATTCTTATTCCCATCAATGATATGTCATTAGAGTGTCCAAGTTAAACATAATAGCTGATTTTTATGTCTGTAAAGAACAACTAAGGACTTAATATTTCTTTAACAATGCAAGTTTATCAATATATACTAACTGCACTGGATTCTGTTTGTCCTAAGGTATCTACAACACACACTTCAGTGTTTAAAGGAACAACCTAAAAAAACAAAAAAAAAGGAACAACCTAATCTG
This sequence comes from Odocoileus virginianus, assembly GCF_023699985.2. Classification (NCBI taxonomy): domain Eukaryota; kingdom Metazoa; phylum Chordata; class Mammalia; order Artiodactyla; family Cervidae; genus Odocoileus; species Odocoileus virginianus. The sequence goes on from NC_069680.1 coordinate 58,631,450, forward strand.
TATCACTAACTGTATTTTTTTTTAATCAAGCTAAGCTGTTACATGCGTCTGTTAAGGACATGATTTGTTAATCTCAATAAGCAAATATGTAGTATTTACTTCAATGATTCAAAGATTCTAGTACAGAGTACATTAGTACCCTAAAATGATAACTACATAGCCACTATCGCAAATGAAAATATTAAAATGGTAACAGCTACCTCCCCTGTAAATTTGCCTCCAAACTTGAACTCCCTTTTGTGTCCTCTTTCCACTATAATTCACAACTAGAAACCAAGCCAGCAAATGGACAACATTTTCATTTTTATCTTCAGTATCTGTCAACTCACCCAAATGTCTATAATGGTGGTTGTGAGCTTGTAACAAAACCTTTACTCGATCCAAGGGAGCAACTGTTGTTTTGGCACAGCATCCAGCAATACCTACAAAATTTGAAAAGATCAGGAAGACATGGCATACCATTTCTTTCCAAATAGAAATCATGATTAAACTTATTTGGCTAATAAACAAATAATAAATAAATTTGGCTAATAAAAAATAAATTCGAACACAACTGAACTGATGTGAAGAACTGACTCACTGAAGACTCTGGTGCTGAGAAAGATAGAAGGCTGGAGGAGAAGGGGAAGACAGAGAATGAGATGGTTGGATGGTATCACCGACTCAATGGACATGAGTTTGAGTAAACTCTGGGAGTTGGTGATAGGCAGGGAAGCCTGGCGTGCTGCAGTCCATGGGGTTGCAAAGAGTCAGACACGACTGGGCAACTGAACTGAACTGAACCAGCTAGCAAACTCTCTAATTCTCATTTGATCTCTACAAGTAGAACTGTCCAGAAGCAGAGACAGGAAGATGATTGGCTCCCATTCTCTATAACTTAATAATTGAGCATGTCAGGCCTGAAAATAAGTTTAAAGAGTGTAAATCTGCCCCCTAATTGCTGATGAACACTGGAATCTTGCTAAAAATGGTGATGGGACAAACACTTGGAGGTATTTACACAGCTACAAGACTCTGTTTGAAACGTCTTCTTCTGGATGACTTCTCATTGAAATAACCAAATTTTACCCATAAAATTCAGTTATCTATTTACGGTACAAGAATTTTTCTCTTACAAATTACCCAGATTCTAGTACTTTTGTTACAGAAGCCTGAACAGACTGAGACATTTTTGTGAAGTAACTTACATGTAATAACCACTCAACCAAATGAGTTATTACTATTATAAAAAGTGGACAAAAGAGTCCTTGGTGTCTTTTCTATGACTATGTTCAAATATGTGCATATTTGTTAAGAAAGATGCAAGAGTACTGGAACTCTGTGGGTCCCTTCACTACTACATTCAGTCATCCAGCAATTATATATTTTGTCCCTACCACAGGCCACTGTGCAGACATGTGGGTAAGAGTAAAGTACATACACGGGCTTTAACATAAATCAGAATCCAGTTCAGCCCTACTAGCTTGGCATGCTCCTAAGGTGACAATATAGAAAGACTTTTTGTTGTATACAGTTTGTGTTCCCCGAAATTCCAAACCGGGAAAGGAGTACATTCAGGCTGTATATTGTCACCCTGCTTATCTAACTTATATGTGGAGTACATCATGCAAAATGCTGGGCTGGATGAACCACAAGCTAGAATCAAGATTGCCAGGAGAAATATCAATAACCTCAGATACGCAGATGACACCATCCTTATGGTAGAAAGCAAAGAAGAACTAAAGAGCCTCTTGATGAAAGTGAAAGAGGAGAGTGAAAAAGTTGGCGTAAAACTCAACATTCAGAAAACTAAAATCATGGCATCCATTGCCATCACTTCATGGCAAATAGATGGGGAAACAATGAAAACAGTGAGAGTCTTTATTTTGGGGGGTTCCAAAATCACTGCAGATGGTGACTGCAGGCATGAAATTGAAAGACGCTTGCTCCTTGGAAGAAAAGTTATGACCAACCTAGACAGCATATTAAAAAGCAGAGACATTACTTTGGCGACAAAGTCCGTCTAGTCAAAGCTATGGTTTTTCAAGTTGTCATGTATGGATGTGAGAGTTGGACTATAAAGCAAGCTGAGCACCAAAGAATTGATGCTTTTGAACTGTGGTATTGGAGAAGACTCTTGAGAGTCCCTGGGACTGCAAGGAAATCCACCCAGTCAATCCTAAAGGCAATCAGTCCTAAATATTCATTGGAAGGACTGATACTGAAGCTGAAACTCCAATACTTTGGCCACCTGATGTGAAGAACTGACTCATTTGAAAAGACCCTGATGCTGGGAAAGATTGAGGGTGGGAGGAGAAGGAAACAACAGAGGATGAGATGGTGGGATGGCATCACCGACACGATGAACATGAGTTTGAGTAGGTTCTGGGAGTTGATGATGGACAGGGAAGCCTGGTGTGCTGCAGTCCATGGGGTCACAAAGAGTCAGACACGAATGAGTGACTAAACTGAACTGAACTGAAAATTTGTATGTTGAAAACTAATTCCTAGTGATGGTATTTAGAGGTGGGAGGTGGTATTAGAGGAGGTAATTAGGACACTTATGAATGGGATTTATGCCCTTATAGCAGAGGCCCCAGAGACTTCCCTGGTGGTCCAGTGGTTAAGGCTCTGTGCCCCCTCTAAGAGAAGCAGAGGTTCCATCCCAGGTCAGGGAACGAGGGTCCCACAAGCACCATCCCCCAAAAAAAAGAGGCCTCAGATATATCACTGGCCCATTGCACCATGTAAAAGCACAGTGAGAAGGTGACAGCTATGATGAAGCAGGGTCTCCCCAGATAGCTGCTGGCACCATGACCTTGGACTTTCTGGTTTCAAGAACTTGGAGAAAGAAGTTTATTCTTATGAGTTACCCAGACTATAGTATATTTGTTATAGAAGCCTGAACAGACTAAGACACTTTTATGAACTACCTTATATGTAGCAAGCACTCAACCAAATGAGTTTTTACTATTACAAAAAGGTGGACAAAAAAGTCCTTGGTATCTTTTCTATGATTATGTTCATCATCACATATTTGTTAAGAAAGATAAAAGAGTACTGGAACTTCATGGGTCGCTTCACTACTACATCCCCAGAGACTAGTTCAGGGACTGGCATTCAATAGGTACTCAATACCCATTTACTCAGTGAATGAATGAATGCAGTCTTTACAACATTTTTTAAAATGTAAGACAAAATCATTTAAAATCCACACACATTTACTTAATAGCTCAGCATGTAACTGGTGCTAAAATCCATATTCTGAGATATCCAGAAATAAGTTGCCTATTTGTACTCAAATATTAAACCTACATGTAAGCTTCTATATCAAGCTTCTCTTACTTGAACTAATGGAAATAACAGTCATGGTCACTCAAAATTGAGGATAAACTAAAAATAATTTGCATTGGGGTATATTTGGTTTCAGAATAGTTTGTTATCTTCCCAGTCATTATGAATTAACCATATAAAAATTATTTAGAATCTGCTGAATAAGTAGTTTCTTTTATAATATCTTGCTCATCATATTACTTTATGGCTTGATTAATCATTACAAAAGTCCACTGAGTTAGGTGAAGTAGCCTTTATCTTCATTTTAAGCAACTAAACTTGACATACTTGCCAAAGACCATTGCTAATCATCACTAAATAAACAAGTATGCTTTCCTTTGTACAAGTTACTAGGTTAAGAGATTCACCTGCAGGCACTGTGCCTAGGCTTTTACAGGTACTTTTTTATTTAATCATTACAATTACATTCTGAGGTAAGTACTCCTTTTTTAATATTTATTTATTCGGCTGTCCCACACAGATCTTCATTGCAGCATGAGAACTCTTAGTCCCAGTGCATGGGATCTTAGTTCCATGATCCACAGAAAGGTCACCCAAATAAAAAAAATGGAACACCACCAGTCTCCCAAAAGTCCCTCTCTTATACTCAAATCACTATTTGTTGCTTCTCAGAGACAACCAAATGTCCTCTGAGTTCCAACAATATGGATTTAGCTTTGGCTGTTTCTGAGCTTTATACAAATAAAATCACACAGTATGCAGTGAGTGTATCTGGCTTCCTCCTGTTCATTATTACACTTGTGAGATTCATACACATTGTTGGTGTGGAAGGTATTTACTCATTTTCAGTGTTATTAGTATTTCACTCTATGATAATACCATATTTCAGTTATATATTCTAACACTGATGGACATTTGGGTTGCTTATTCTTTAGGGATATTATGAATATCAAAGATAAGAACATAAATACATATGTTGGGGATATACCTCAGAGTGGAACTGTTGGATCGTAGCTGGATCAACTTGGGGTATACAAATGTCCATAGATAACCACACTTCTCCAAAGTGTCTGTACCCATTTGCATTACCATCAGTAGCATATGAGAGTCCTAGTTGCTAACCTGGCTTACATGTTACCGTAAGACTCTACTCTGGTGTCAACATTACAAAACATAATATGCCCCAAACTGAATTCCTGATCTTTCCCCACCATCATGAACGCTGTTCCAACTATAGGCTTCCTGTTTCACCTTCATCCTTTCAGGTGTTCAGACCCAAAGAAGTCCCCTTTGACTTCTCTTCCTTACCCTATCTCTAATCTGTTAGAAAACCATTTATTCTCTTCATATTCAGATTATCTTAATTTTTCACCACCTCCCCTGCTACTAACCTGATTCAAGTACCCATCATCTAACATCTGAATTATTGCAATAACCACCAACCTGGCCCCCATCTTCCATATTTACATCCCTACAGTTATTCTCCACAGAGCAGCCAAAGTGATCTTTTGCAAACATGCCGTATCATGTCACTTCTCTGCTACAGACCTGTAATGGCTCCTTACTTCACTCTAGTAAAAGTCAGAATTTTTACAATGGTTTGCAAGACCCTTCACTTCCTGTCCCCTTTAACTTTCTAACCTCCTTTCCCCATCAATACCACTCGGCTCCAGTTGCACAGGTCTCACTGCTGTTCTTTGAATGATAAGGCCCTCCTTGACTTTGAAGATTTTGCTTTAGCTCTTCTCTCCCCTTGGAATGCTCCACCTTAGAAATCAACTTGCTAAACTCCCTCCCCTTTTCAAGTTTTCTTGTGTCATTCTCCCAACGAGACATACCACAAATCATCCTATTTAATACTGTACCAGTTAGCGTCTCCATTTCTCTGCCCCATTATCCTTTTTACTTCTTCCCATTTCATTCGTCAATTCTAATATACCGTACAACTTACTTTTTCATGTTGTTCATTGTCTTTCTCACCACAAGTCCCCAATCAATGTAAACTCTAGGATCTTTGCTTTGTTCTCTGATGTACACTGAGCTTGTAAGAGAAACAGAGCAGGCAAATATTTCCTTGTATAAATAATGACCTTTTTTTATCAGCAGAACAAACTAATTCTTAATACTACTGCAGTGTACACCTATCTTTCTACAAGTGCTTATAATGTGGAATTTTAAAAAGTCCCAGCCTTAAGTAATTAAGTGATGGCAACCCAGTCAATTAAGAGAGGGTAGAGACTGAAACATCTCTTTATGGGAAAGCAGAAGAAATTTCTGAGAGATAACATGAAACTTCCGGCCCCACAGTCACACCAACAGTAGGGCTGCACCAGCTACATGTCAAGTAGCTATTGCACAGTTTGCTAGAACCACCGGAATCAGTTTTGGTTGTAGACAGTTTTGCACAATTTCCCAGTCATTCTTAAACAGCTGTCTTCCAGTGTTTGCTTTTTTTTTTTTTTTTTTGCTTTCTTTTAAGCAAACAGCAAAATCCAATTCTACACTCGATCGTGCCTAGTCTCTATAAAAGAAAGGAGTGCCCAGCATGTTTCACTGAAACCCTAGGGTCCTTTACAGGTCTCCCCTCTTTTCTCTGCTATCCAACCTTGAAGAATGGGTGCCTGGTTATACCCTTCCACATCCCCAGCCTAACCTCGAGGCGGTTTCTCCCCAGATTCCTGCTGTCACTAGTCCAGTGATTGTTAGAAAGAGATTACAGCAGGTCGGGCAAACACCTGGCTGGGCACTGGAGCAGCCAGAGCCCAAGAATGTCATCTCGGCCGCTTACACCCGATCTGCCCCTGAACCCGCCCTGGCCACTCCGCGCCCGGCCAGGTCCCCCAGGGGGACACCCACCTCCAGCCAGGAAGGAGCGCAGCCAGTAGAAGTCTCGGCGGGCGGCGGGCCCTCCGGTTCCTGCCGCCTGCGGCATCGCGGGAGGTGGCTCGGCGGGTGCCAGGGCCGCCGCCGCCGCCGCCGCCGCCATCAGGACCAGGGCCGCGTCGGGAGCTTTGGTGGTCAGTTTACAACACAAGAGCCCGAGCCATGGACTGAGCAGGCAGTGACAGGGCACCGACCGCCGCGCGGGCGGGGCGGAATACCACAGGCGCCGCGCGGCGCGGGATGATGGCGTGTACCAGGGGCGGGGCCTGGGTCAAGGCCAGCTGGGGGTGTCGCCCCGGCAGGACGCCTCCCCTTCACCCAGCTTCACCCCACATCCCTACTTCTGGCTTCGCTCTTCAGGCCTCTTCTGTTACAGACAGAAGAAGGGAAGTATGGCCAGGGGAGAAGATCCTTTCCAAACCCGCCGCCTCAGAAAGCTCTCTCCCGTTCTGTAACCGTCCATCGGGCTGCCTTCTGACCTCCCTAAAATGAACCTTTTTCAGAACCAAATTTTGGTTCTTCACGCCTTCCGGGAACTTAGGAAATTGTAATCACATTGCACACTCTTTCTTACCAAATCAGTTCTGCCTTCTCTGAACTTCTTAATGAGTCAGTTTCTGCCTCCCTAACCCCCTGCTAAGCTTCAATTCCATTCCCATCAGCTCTGCCAAAGAAATAATTGCTAAAGCAAGATCTTCTTTCTTTGGGGCCCTAGGAATTACACAAATACTTCTGCTTTGCCAGGACTTTCTGAATCTGTGCCTTCTGCTTAGCTCTGGATTTCCGCCCTATTCCCCACCAACTCCTAAACTCCTAGGAACTTCCAAGTTTCTTCTCCCTGGTCCCACTGCATTATAGACTGTCTTTTTAAACCACCCCTTACCCTGCATTATTCTCTTCCTGAGCATCCCTCATCAACTCCAAGTTGACCAAAATTTATTCATATTCACTGTGACCAAAGCTGTTCTGAACTTTTATCCTCTCAGAAAGTGTGTATTAAGATTTTTGTTAGTATTTACTCCAAACTTTCCTATTTTTGACACTGGTCCCCCATTTCTCTTTCTATGGATAAGCCTCTGCAAAGTCCTTCTAGCCAACGTTTATCACTAATGAAGAGTTCAGATTGCAAACTTGTTTTTTCCCATCTTCCTAATACTCAATTTCCACCAGAAAATACTATCATTATTTGTAATTTGCCTGTCTAATGTGAAGAATTTAAAGGCCCTGAAAGTGTGGATGGCTGCAGAACATTGTGATTGTAATTAATGCTACTGAAATGTACACTTTAAAATGGTTAAAATGGTAAAATTTTTGTGAAGTATGTTGTATTACAATTAAAAAGTACTAGATGGCTGATTCATGTCAATGTATGACAAAAACCACTACAATATTGTGAAATAATTAGCCTCCAACTAATTAAAAAAAATAAAAAAATTTTTAAAAAGTACTAGAAAAACTTCCATAAGATTTTTTTATATATCAAAAAAGAGAAAGATCTATGCTTTCTTATTAAATAACTAGCAAAATTGTATGGTTCCTAGTCCTAACATGTATATTTTTTCTGTCCTGTAAGCTGTGCTGGTATCTCTTCTCATCTACTTCCATTTCAAATGAAATGTTCTTTATAGATTTAAATTATCACATAACAGCCCTCAACTCCAAAACTGAGTCCAGGTCCAAGATGGAAAGTTTATACACATGATAACTGACAAGTCTAGTGACTTTAAATAGCCAATTATTTCTTCTCTACTCAGCTGGCTACTCTATTAAAACTACTCAACCTACAGATGTTACTACACACAACTCTCAGAGATCTTACCCAACCTTAGAGTTTTAAATTATTCTTGGCTGGAAAATCCCATGAACCCAGGAGCCTGGTGGGCTACAGTCCATGGGATTGCAAGAGTTGGACACTACTTAGCGACTAACCCACCACCATAAGAGTTTTAAATAGCATTTATAGGTTGATGGGGCTTCCCTTGTGGTTCAGCTGGTAAAGAATCCACCTGCAATGTGGGAGACCTGGGCTTGAGCCCCGGGTTGGTTAGATCCCGGGAGAAGGAAATGGCAACCCACTCCAGTACTCTTGCCTGTAGAAATCCACGGACAGAGGGGCGGGAGAGGCTGCGGTCCATGGAATCACAGAGTCAGACGTGACTGTGTGACTAACTTTCACTTTTCACAGGTTGATGACTCTCAATCTCCAGCCCTTCCCACTCACTCTCCAACTGTATTGCTTCATATTTCCCATTTCACCACTTGTTTATCTAATTGGCATCTATTTGCCATTGGTGGTGGTTTAACACTAAGTCATGTCCAACTCTTGCGACCCCATGGACTGTAGCCTGCCAGGCTCCTCTGTCTATGGGATTTCCCAGGCCAGAATACTGAAGTGTGTTGCCCTTTCCTTCTCCAGGGGATCTTCCTGAGCCAGAGAAGGGATCCAGCCCAGGTCTCCTGCTTTGCAGGCGCTCTCTTGCATTGCGGGCAGGTTCTTTACCAACTGAGCCACCAGGGAAGCCCATCTATTTGCCATATCCAAAACTAAATTCCTCATCTTTCTTTGCAAACATGCTACACCTGCAACCTTTTCTCATTTCATTAAATCACAACTCCATCATCAGTCCATAAAGCTTGACTAATTTCCTAAATAATCTCCCTACTTTCTCTTGCTTCCTACTGTCTCTTCCCAAGATGGCAATCAAATCAGTTTTTTAAAACCTGAAGCAAATCTTGTCACATCTTATCCCAAAACCCTTTGATGACTTCCCATATCACTTGGGAAATTCCTATAATAGTTGACTATTCTATCTCTGACCTCAATGCCTAGAACTTCCTTCAGTTACACTGGCTTCTTTATTCCTCATAAATACCTGGCATGCTTCTCCCATGGCTTTGCACAAACTGTTCTTTCTACCTGTACTTCTTTACCCCTAGATATTCCATGTAACTTCCTCCAATCTCCAATCAGATTTTACACATATGTAAGCTTGTCAAGCTCCAGGTCTTGTTTTTGCTGACTGTACACAGCTTCTCATCTTTGGCTACCTCTGTTTCATCCACTATGCTGAAGCCTTTGACTGGGTGGGTCATAACAAACTGTGGAAAGTTCTTAAAGAGATAGGAATACCAGACCATCTTACCTGTCTCCTGAGAAGATTATGTGCCAGTCAAGAAGCAACAGTTAGAACCCTGTATGGAACTGATTTGTTGAGCATTGAGAAAGAAGTATGACAGGGCTGTCTGTTGTCACCCTGTTTATTTAACCTATACTCTGAGCACATCATAAAAAATGCCCGGCTGAATGAGTTACAAGGGACAAAACAAGATAGGCATGAGAAACATCAGCAACCTCAGATATGCAGATTATACCACTCTAAAGGCAGAAAGTGAAGAGAAACTAAAGAACCTCTTGACGAGGCTGAAGGAGGAGAGTGGAAAATTCAGCTTAAAACTAACTGTTAGTAAAACTAAGATTATGACATCTGGCCCCATTATTTCATGGCAAATAGAAGGGGAAAGGTGGGAGCAGTGACGGATTTTCTCTTCTTGGGCTCTAAAATCACTGCAGATGGTGAATGCTGCCATGAAGTCAGAAGACGATTGCTTCTTGGCAGGAAAGCTATGACAAACCTATACAGTGTGTTGAAAAGCAGAGACATCACTCTCCCAACAAAAACGCATATAGTCAAGGCAATGGTCTTCCCAGTAGTCACATATAGTTGTGAGAGCTGGACCGTAAAGAAGGCAGAGCTCCAAAGAATTGATGCCTTTGAATTGTGGTACTGGAGAAGCCTGCTGAGAATCCCTTGGACAGCAAGGAGATAAACCAGTCAATCTTAAAGGAAATCAACCCCGAATACTCATTGGAGGGACTGATGCTGAAGCTAAGTAAGTAAGTGAAGTTGTTCAGCTGTGTCCGACTCTTTGTGGCCCCATGGACTGTAGCCCACCAGGCTTCTTGTCCACGGGATTTTCCAGGCAAGAGTACTGGAGTGGGTGGCCATTTCCTTCTCCAGGGGATCTTCCTGACCCAGGGATCAATCCCAGGTCTCCCGCATTGTAGACAGACGCTTTACCACCTGAGCCACCAGGGAAATTGGAAAGACTGATGCTGAAGCTAAAGCTCCAGTATTTTGGTCGCCTGATGCAAACAGCCAACTCATTGGAAAAGTCCCTAATGCTGGGAAAAATTGAGGGCAGAAGGAAAAGAGGGCTTCAGAGCATGAGATGGCTGGATGGCATCACTGGTGCAGTGAACATGAACTTCGGCAAATTCTGGGAGATAGTGTGGAACAGAGGGGCCTGGCGTGCTGCAGTCTATTGTGTCACAAAGAGTTGGACATGAGTGGGAGACTGAACAGCAAGCTTCTCAAGGAGGCTTTTCCTGACTGTAATATTTAAAATTACCCACTTCACCCTCACCCCTACCAAAACTCATTCTCTCTCTCTCTCTCTCTTTTCTTTTTTTAAGAGGAAAAGGAAAGAGTGGCTTTATTACTTTTCCAAGTAAAGGGGGAACATAGTAGGCTAGTGCCTCAAGAACTGTGCCCCCATCCCTGGTGAGAATATGTGTCAGTTGCTTAGTCATGTCCAACTCTTAGTGACCCTATGCTGTAGCCCACCAGGCTCCTCTGTCCATGGGGATTCTCCAGGCAAGAATACTGGAGTGGGTTGCTATGCCCTTCTCCAGGGGACCTTTCCAACCCAGAGGTCAAACGAGGGTCTCCTACATTGCAGGAGGATCCTTTACTTTTTGAGCCACCATGGAAGCCTAGGTAGAGATTATATAGTCAGGCAAGTGTATGTGATAAGGATCAAGGCAGTAACAGTTTTCATTCCTTCTTCTACAAAGTTTCAAAAGGGTGAGGTTGCTGACAAAATTAGGGTGTGTGCAGTGGTGGTTGGATCTCCTTAATCTTGATGAGCCTCTCTGGTCCCTTTAATCTTGCCTCAAGTGGTGTCCTGGGTGCTTCTCCTTTGATTCCCAACTCTTCTGCCCTTAGGAACTCAGAGAAGGTCATGGAGGCTGGAGTCTTGCTCTGGGGTTATCAAAGAGAGTTTCCTGGGTACAGACAGTCCACTGGAGCAGGGGTGATGGAAAACTGCAGGATGAGGGGCTCTTGAGAGTCCTTGAAAGCTTTCTTCAAAGCTGTGCTGCTTCCCTGAGGTGTGGGGGAGGGGAGCGTGCAGAGGTCACTATGGTAGTGACCCAGTGACTCCTGGAAGGTGGGTGCCAGGGCTGGAAGCCCAGCTCTGTGGCTTATTTGATAAATATACCCTCCTCCCCTGAGCTTGGAGCCCCTTCATAACCTAAGGCAGTTCCCCCCACCCATGCCCATCACTCCAGGAGTAAGATATGCTCTGTGGGCCTCAGCAAGGCAGCACCAGGAACTCAGTCTTAGGTGCTCGCCCTGAGGTCAGGAGCCAAGAGCCAAGTCTCCTGGAGCCTGAGAGGGAGACAGGAGGAGACAGGGGGAGAACCAGTGACTCTTGTGCCTGTTTTACAGGTGAGAACACTGAGCCCTGAGGGGCAGTGATCCAGCAGGGCTGCCCTAGGACCAAGGTGACTGGATACTTTCAAGCACTGAGTATCTGCTCACTGCCTTCTTGCTAAATTGAATCACTGATGTGGCCCTCCTGCCTTACAACTGATCCTCCCAGTTTGGGGTCCTTCAGCCTGGTCAGTGGCCTGCAGGTGGCAGTGAATCCTGGGGGTCTGACCTCATGGCCAGGGCCCCTGTGCAGAGAGAGGCGGAGGGGAGAGAAAAGAGGGAGGGAGGAGGAAAATGGAAGAAAAGAAAGGAACAGAGGCTCATTGTCTCTTCTGTCTTCTTTTTTCTCTCATTTAGCTTTTTTTCATGGTACTTATCAGTGCTTATTAAATATATGTATATTGGATTCCCCTCTTAACTCAGCTGGTAAAGAATCGCCTGCAATGCAGGAGACCCAAATTCAATTCCTGGGTCAGGAAGATCCCCTGGAGAAGGGAATGGCAACCCATTCCAGTATTCTTGCCTGGAGAATCCCTTGGATAGAGGAGCCTGGCAGGCTACAGTCCATGGGGTTGCAAAGAGTCGGACACGACTGAGTGACTAACATTTTCACTTTCTTCCAGAGCACTACTGGTTTTTCCAGTAGTCATGTATGGACGAGAGGGTCGGGCCATAAATAAGGCAGAGCCCCCCAAAATTGATACTTTCAAACTGTGGTGCTGGAGAAGACTCTTGAGAGTCCCTTGGACAGCAAGGAAATCAAACCAGTCCATCCTAAAGGAAATCATCCCTGAATAGTCATTGGAAGTATGAATTCTAAAGCTGAAGCTCCAATACTTTGGCCACCTGATGCGAAGAGCCGATTCACTGGAAAAGACCCTGATGCTGGGAAAGATTGAGGGCAAGAGAAGGGAACGACAGAGGATGAGATGGTTGGGTGGTATCACTGACTCAATGGACATGAGTTTGAGCTAACTCAGGGAGATAGTGAAATACAGGGGAGCCTGGCATGCTGTAGTTCATGGGGTCGCAGAGAACCGGACATGACTTGGCAACTGAACAACAATAAGAGCCCAGGCACAGCAGTTGTGGTACACGGGCTTAGCTACTCTGCGACATGTAGGATCTTCCTGGACCAGGGATCAAACCCATGTCTGCTACATTGCCAAGTGAATTCTTTACCACTGAGCCACCAGGGAAGCCTGTAAAATGTTTTTATTATCAGTCTCCCCCCACTAGCATGTGAGCTCCATGAAGGTAGGAATTATCTGTTTTGTTCATTTGCTATGTCTTTTCACACTGACTAGATAGTAAATAATTGTGGCTTTACTTAAAGACCAACCTTTTCTATGACTTTCACTTCTAGAATATCTAGCATCTAGTGGCCAGAGGCTAAAGAAATGGAGAAAAACGAATCCTTTCCCTAGATTAATGTACTATTTCACGGGATGAATGTGAACCTAATAGTAAAATAAATATACACAAATAAAAAGTAAGGGTAAAGAAGAAAGACCGATTATATTTGTCATAGGTCACCCAGGAAGGATATGCAGATGACGCCACCCTTATGGCAGAAAGCAAAGAAGAACTAAAGAGCCTCTTGATGAAAGTGAAAGAGGAGAGTGAAAAAGTTAGCTTAGAACTCAACATTCAGAAAACTAAGATCATGGCATCTGGTCCCATCACTTCATGGTAAATAGATGGGGAAACAGTGGAAACAGTGACAGACTTTATTTTTCTGAGCTCCAAAATCACTACAGATGGTGACTGCAGCCATGAAATTAAAAGACGCTTACTCCTTAGAAGAAAATTTATGACCAACCTAGACAGCATATTTAAAAGCAGAGACATTACTTTGCCAACAAAGGTCAATCTAGTCAAAGCTATGGTTTTTCCAGTAGTCATGTTTGGGTGTGAGAGTTGGACTATAAAGAAAGCAGAGCACAGAAGAATTGATGCTTTTGAACTGTGGTGTTGGAGAAGACTCTTGAGAGTCCCTTGGACTGCAAGGAGATGCAACCAGTCCATCCTAAAGGAGATCAGTCCTAAATATTCATTGGAAGGACTGATGCTGAAGCTGAAGCTCCAATACTTTGGCCACCTGATGTGAAGAACTGACTCATTTGAAAAGACCCTGATACTGGGAAAGATTGAAGGCAGGAGGAGAAGGGGACGACAGAGGATGAGATGATTGGATAGCATCACCGACTCAATGGGCATTAGTTTGAGTGGCTTCTGAGAGTTGGTGATGGAGAGGGAGGCCTGGTGTGCTACAATCCATGGTGTCTCAGAGTCAGACAGGACTGAGTGACTGAACTGAACTGAACCCAGGAAGGAGGTAATTGAACTGTCCTTTGACACAGCTAAACATCGGCCAAGGCAAACAAACATACCTACATATACACAGGTTGCACACACACACACACACACACATAAGGAAGCTCAATTTGTTCCAAAAACAAAGAATTATCCAGTTTGCCTGGTTTAAGATCCTTCACCCCTTCTCCATGACTCCCCAACATTTGTATGGCAGACCACAGACCAATAACGTTAGAGAAATAAGTCAAGGTTATATCATGAACGGTTTCAATCTTGGTCTAAAGAGTTTAGACTTAATTCAGTGGTTAATGAGAAACCGATAACAACTATGTTTTAGAAGAATTAATCTGGAAAAGATGAACATGATGATTGGGAAGACAGACACTGACAGATACAACAGTAAAGAAGTGAGATAGGAAGCCTTTGCAATCATCCAGACAAGAGAGTTGGTTGAGAGCATGAAAACATGATCAGAAAGAAAATAGATGGAAGACAGAACCTTCTGTACTTGCTAAGAAATTAGATATGGAAGGCAAGGCATAGGATAAGTCAAAACTGCTTCAGGTTTTGCTAGGGTGGTTAAGAGACTTGATGGAGAATTAACAGAAGAGGGAAAACAGAAAGAGGGACAGGTTTAAGGCACAGAAAGGGAATAGGAATTATGGCACAAACAGTAAAGATGAAAATATACAAAATACCAAAAGCGAAATGTTTGGCAAAGTTTTTTAAAAAATACGGATAATATGTGAATATCATATAGAGTGAATATAGCAATAACTACCTAAAAAGTCCTCTTTGAAAGCTTCACCCAAACCCACATATACCCCAATTTTTAATGAAACAGGGAGAAATCAATGTTCCATTTTTTTTTCTTTATTTTTTCAGCGGTGGAAAAGTCTTTTATTCTATCAGTCAAGCCCATGGGCCAGGCCTGGACCTGGAATCAGGAATAGCTGAGCAGGACCTCTCCTTCTTCCCCTCCCTCTTCCTCTGGCTTCTCTTTGTCCTTTTTCTGCTCTTCTCCTGTGCCAAGGTTTGTTCTGGCTTCTTCCCCAGTTGGACATCACAGGAGGTAACAAATAGGACAGCAGGCATGGTCTTTGGGAACCCTGTGGGTAGCAGACACTGGGCGACCAGCTCTGTGAACTCAAGGTTGTTCAGGCTTACAAGGTTGTACACGATGATGGCTCACAAGTGCATGGCCCCAAAAATAGCTTGGAGCCTGCAGAACATCTGCTCCAAAAGTGAGGCTTCAGTTCACATTAAGGGCCCCTACTCTGCCAGCTTCTGTACCCAGAGTTCAAAGTTGAGGCCCAAGCAATTAAGGCATGACCACAGGTAGACAATATCATAAGACAGAGCCACCAAGTGGTGATGGCAAATGTGGCCACAGTGGCCGCCAGCTCTGGGATCACTGCAGAGTGCTCCCTACCAATGTGGTCGTATACGTACTTACAGAGCCAGTCATTGATGCCAAGGTCAGAGTACATCTCCTCAAAAATGCAGAGCACTGTGATACACTGGGGAGGCTGGCGGGGGTCCAAGGGGTCGAGGTGCACCATGGTGTTGACAATGCTGAAGAGGAAGGCCACCTTCACCCAGTCATATGCCAAGTCTGAGTAGGTTAAGCCAGCTGCAGACAGGGGGTCATCCCTGCCCACTCCCCACCCCAACCCAAGCTTCCCCAAATCCAAGAGAGGCCCCTATTTTTTTTGGCTGTGCTGGGTTTTCCTTGTGGGGAATAGGCTCTTCCTTGTGGCAGGTGGGCTTTCTCTGGTTGTGGCAAGCAGGCCTACTCTCTAGCTGTGGTGCACAGGCTTCTCATTGCAGTAGCTTCTCTTGTTGAGGAGCATGGGCTCTAAAGCTTCCAGAGGAGGCCCCATTTTAATAAACATTGTCATGAACCTTAGCTGTCTTTGTAAGTCTTCCATTAAGTAGTCTCTTTTAGACCACAGATCATTAACTTTTATTTAGTTATTTTTACCAGGAATAAGCATCATGTATCAGAGATGCCTTATAACTTAAATAACTTTGGAGTCATATATAGTTTATCCATGGATAAGATAGTTGGATAGCATCACTGACTCAAAGGACATGAGTTTGAGCAAACTCCGGGAGATAGTGAAGGACACGGAAGCCTGATATGCTATAGTCCGTGGAGTCACAAATGACTTAGCGACTGAACAACAAAGACAACATAATTTATCCACATGTAATATATAATCTGGGCTTCCCCACTGTCTTAGTGGTAAAGAATTTGCCTGCAATGCAGGAGCCAAAGGAGATCTGGGTTCCATTCCTGGGTCAGAAAAATACCCTGGAGGAGGGTGTGGTAACCCACCCCAGTATTTTCGCCTGAAAAATCCTGTGGACAGAGCAGACTGGTGGGCTCCAGTCAAAGGATCGCAAAGAGTCAGACATGACTGAAGCGACTTGGCACTCGTGCAACACGATCTTGGCGTGTTTAGTAAAACATATCCATGAACAAAATTTAAAACACTTTAGATGCTATACAACTTCACATGAAATTAAACACCCACGTTTTCTTTTATCTGTATATAAAGTATAGCATTTTAGTATATTAGAAGAAATATCATAATAATTTCTGAAAGAATATACGAGAAACTGTCAGCAGAGATTACCTCTGTAGAGTGGAATGAATGAAGGATGGTGGGGGTTACACCTTTCATTTCATTGTACGATATTTTATATGGTTTGCTTTTTTGTTTTCTTTTGGCCTCTCCTCGTGACATGTGGGCTTTTATTTCACCAACCAGGGACAGACCAGGGGTTGAATCCATGCCCCATGCAGTGGAAGGACAGAGTCTTAACCACTGGACCACCAGTTAAGTCCTGAAAACAGGAATTTTAGGAAATGGTGTCTTTTTTTAAATTATGGCATTAGTGATCAGGTACTCAAAAAATGAAAAGTAACATTTTCTAATTGTCTTTTTGTACAGTCCACGAAAGCTGTACATTAAATTTCTAACACAGTATAGTGAAAACAAACAGAAACATGACTGTCTGCTTCTCTACTTAACAGGTAAATGATCTTAAAGGAAATAAAGGCCTTACCTTCAGTTTTTAATCTATAAAAGATGAGTGATACTTCCCCTGAGATATGACATGAATATCAAATAAGATTATTTCAGCAAAGGACCTACCACAGTGCTCAGCACTTAGTATGTGCTATATTTCTTTCATTTCCTTAGTTTGTGCACCCCTAGACCTGCAAAACAGATCATTATTCATCCAACCATGCGTATTTACCGTCCACCTACTGAATGCCAGCCATTATGTTAGATGGTTAAGCTATAAAAATAAGATTTAAAAAAAAGATAAAAAAAAAAGATAAAATTCCTACAAAGACTTCTGTAAGAGAGCAAGCAGTTCCAAAAAAAGTATATACAAAAAGTACAATTTGTCAGTATCTATCCAATATTAGGGGTGTGCAAGAAGTACTATAAGGTACAAAGAGGAGAGAAACCATGTCTATTGGGATGGGGTGGTGGGAAGAACATTAGGAAAAGCTATAGTCTTGAACTGAGCCTTAAAAACTGAGTAAGAATTTTCTGAGTATTTCAGAAGACAAACTACATTATCTCAATGTAGTTACAATTAGATATAGCAATGAACTAGAAATTAAAGAACGGACCTTATTTATTTTTATTGTTGTCAACAGATATTTCTTATACAGGTGCTATGTATCAGAGATACAACAGTAAATAAAAACTTGATCCCTGCACTTCAGGGAGTTTATATTCTAGTGGGAAAGGGAGATCTTAATCAAATAACCAAAGAAATTTATGTAAAATTGAAACTGGGATAAGTACTTCTGAGAAAAGGCTTAGTGCATGATGATATAAGAGCATAAAAAGAGGAATGACCTAAACAAGTTTACAAAAGCCTTCTTTTTATTTTATTTTATTTTTTATTATTTCTTACAGAAGCCTTCTTTAAGGAATTAATGATTGAACCCAAAGTTTCCATCCCATAATTGAGGACCTAAGATCAATCATGCCCCATGGCATGGCCAAAAATTAGGCATTCCAGAAAAAAGAATCAGAGCTAATGGTAGAAGAGTTTGGGGTCTTCAAGGATATAATCACAATTTCAAATGCATTGCCATACTATGCCCCTCCAGGGTTCAGGCAGGTCACTTATATTGACAAATGTGTAAGATAATAGCTGCTGCTGCTAAGTCACTTCAGTCGTGTCCAACTCTGTGCGACCCCGTAGATGGCAGCCCACCAGGCTCTCCGGTCCCTGGATTCTCCAAGCAAGAACACTGGAGTGGGTTGCCATTTCCTTCCCCAATGCACGAAAGTGAAAAGTGAAAGTGAAGTTGTTCAGTCGTGTCCAACTCTCAGCGACCCCATGGACTGCAGCCTACCAGGCTCTTCCGTCTGCGGGATTTTCCAGGCAAGAGTACTGGAGTGGGTTGCCATTTCCTTCTGCAGTAAGATAATAGAGGGAGCTGCTAAACTGAAGAACTGTAAAGTGCTTGCTTTGCCTAAAATAAAACATATCTGCAAATTAAATTCACTGGTTTCCAAGAACAGAATTATTGGTTTGCAATTGTAGAATAAAGCCATTGAGGCTGGAGTGGGAAAAACTAGGATATTTATGATTTAAGACGAGGTAGAGAAATAGGTCAAGTCTTACAGCCACTGGCAGCTTGTAGCCACTTTAGGAGTCTTGACATTATCCCTAAAGCAACATGAAGCCAGTGTTAAGCTGTGTTTAACATGGTGAGGTATATTTCAAAATGGTCATTCTGCCTGTGGCTTAGATAATGAAATAGGACAAAAGTAGGTGTGAGTACACTATTGCAAAACATGGCAATTGGTCTAGAGTAAAGGCCATGGGAATGGACAGAAGTGGATGGATTTGAGACATACTGAAGTGATGAAAGGGATAGAACTTGGTGGTTCAGTAAAAGGACTGAGGAAAAGGAGATGTCAAAGCTAATTCCTAGGTTCCTGGTTCTGTGACTGGATGGATTCACTGAGGCAAGGATCACTAGAAGAGGATCAGTTTGTTGTTTCTCTAGGGCAAAGTGAAAGGCCAGGGGAGAGAATGAGTTGCTTGGTAGCAACATATTGAGTATGCAGAGGCCTCAGAGACCTCCAAGAGGAGATACTGAAAAGGTGAATATATGGAGCAGCCTTGGCTGAAAATACAATATTAGTTAAGTCCAAGCTAAAGAGAGAGAGAACCTAGAACTCAGCCTTGTGCGTGTCCATCTGTGCTAAGTCACTTCAGTCGTGTCTGACTCTTTGTAACCCTTTGGAGTGTAACCCTCTGGACTGTAACCCTCCAGGTTCCTCTGTCCATGGGATTCTCCAAAGAATACTGGAGTGGTTTGCCATTCTCTCCTCCAGGGGATCTTCCCAATCCAGGGATCAAACCTGGTCTCCTGCATTGCAGGCAGATTCTTTATTGTCTGAGCCATCAAGGAAACCCCAGCCTTGAGTAACTGCAGTACCTAATTGCCAGCTGGAGAATGATGAGCTAGTAAAAAAGACGGAGGAGTAGCTAGATATATGGTAGAGGTAAGGTAGGGCGGGGGTTGGAAGTGTGTATAGAAGTCAGTGGTAAGGAGTGTTTTAAGAGTAATGTAATATTGGAAATGTTGAGTTTAAAAAGTCCGTGAAGGATCTAAGTCAAAATAGTCTGGAGCTCAAAAATGGGATTCAGGCTAGAGAGATAAACTTGGAAATCTGGGGCATTTACATGGCAACTTAAAGCCATGTTTGTTTAGAAAGTATAGTATAATGTGTAAAGATGGTATTCAATCAACAGTAGCAATTATATTTATATATTTAGATATATTAAATATATTTATATATTCACACACTGGAGCAATAATAACACTAATGGATTTACTTAGTGTTTTTCACTGAGAAGATAACATGGGGTATATTATCCAATTGCTTCTGTCAGTCAATATTTGGCCTGTCAGGAATATTTATTGAGGGTGTTATAGTATCAGTTTCTCTAAAGAGATAAGACACAAAAGAAATAGAAGATATGAGTCTTACTCTGAAGTTTTCACATAGTTGGGGAAACAAAATGTGAACATACATAATACTAATGAACAGTGTCAAAATCACATTATCAGTGAGTATAAATTAATGAAGTTCAACACTATTCTTCATGAATGCTGAGGAGGGGAGATAATTCAGAGGTTATGAGAAGGAAATGGCAACCCACTCCAGTACTCTTGCCTGGAAAATCACATGGATGGAGAAGCGTGATAGGCTACAGTTCATGGGGTCACAAAGAATCAGACAAGACTGAGCGACTTCACTATGGATGTTTGGTAGGGTTATTTCTTGTTGTTTAATTTTTTTTAATTTTAATTTTTAATTTAATTTAATTTTTTGGCTGGGCCACTCACAGATTATAGGATCTTAGTTCCCTGGTCAGGGATCCAACCCAGGCCCCAACAGTGAAAGCAGAGTTCTAACTACTGGACCACCAGGGAATTCCCTAGTAGGATTGTTCAAGAACAATTTTCTAGGGTTCTTAGTGGCCTAGTGGCTAAGACTCTGTGCTCCCAATATATGGGGCTTATGTTTGATCCCTGATCAGGGAACTAGATCCCACATGCCGCAACTAAGAGTTCACATGCCACAACTCAAACAAACAAAGAAAAAAAGCCACAACGAAGATCAAAGATCCTGCATGCCACAACTAAGATTCAGCTCATTCAAATAAATTGATTAAGTTTTAAAAAAGAACAATTTTCTAGAGGAACTGAGTTGTCAGTGGATTTTAAACAATAGAAGTCTACAAATAGTGAAGGCTTTAGAAAGCATTAAGGCAATGATAGATATTTTTGAAGTGCATCTTATATCTAAGAAGAGGGGATGGGAAAGGGACCTAAAGAGTCTCTGCTTTGTGTGAGCCTGTAGCAAGCACTTCACATTTTCTGTCATGTGTAAGGTATTGTGACAATGTGAAGATTACCAAGAAATCAGCCTCATTTGTGCAAACATATGGAGAAGGCAATGGCACCCCACTCCAGTACTCTTGCCTGGGAAACCCCATGGCTGGAGGAGCCTGGTAGGCTACAGTCCATGGGGTCTCGAAGAGCAGGACATGACTGATGAGACTTAGCAGCAGCAGCAGCAGTGCAAACATATAGAATGATATGGGCATCCCAGGTGGCACTAGTGGTAAAGAACCTGCTTGCCAATGCAGGAGACATAAAGACTCAGGTTCGATTCCTGGGTTGGGAAGATCCCATGGAGGAGAGTATGGCAACTCACTACCATGTTTTTGCCTGCAGAATCCCTTGGATAGAGGCTATAGTCCATAGGGTTGCAAAGAGTCTGACACTACTGAAATGACTTAGCATGCGCACGTAGAATTACATAATTGCAGTCACAGAGTTTAGATAGTTTAGATAGGACCTCTTGAGGGTCATTTAACAAATATTGGTTGTCTGCTTTGTTTTATGTCCTGAATCACCATGTTGTGGACCAGGAAGTAGCACTGGAAATATAGAAAAGGAAGGGAAGTCCATTGAGAGGTGTACAGTTTAGTAATTGGGGTGGCATGAGTGAGAAGTTCTATGACAGATGTGGGACTGTGGCTGAAGCAGTGTTGAGAGAGCTACGAAGCTCCTAATTCTGCCTCAGTTATCATGTGAGCTTTCACAGACAAGGAGCTTTGTGAGCTGGGATTTGAGGGATGAAGGTAAGTGTGCCAGCCTGGCAAGAATGAGAGTAATAATAGAGGAAAGAGAGGAGAGAACAGGAGGGAGAAGTATATTCCAGGCAGATCTGCATCTGCCCCAGCTTTTCCATCCCCTCTATTCACAATGCTAGAGAAAGTACATTTGTTTAGAACGACTCGCCAAATTATTGACAGCTTTAAGTGAATTCTCAGAAGGGAGGAAGAAAACATTTGGAAATAATTCAGCCAGGGGGCTTAATGTGCCTGCTAGGTAGAAGTCACCACGTGTGATGTAATGAGAAACAAGTATCAGAGCAGAGCAGGTCCCAGCATGTCTCAGGTGAAAATGCAAAGAAAGAGATGAGGAGCACAGCACATGGCTTCAGGGGTTAGAGATAATGGACTGGGGCCACAGAGAAAAACATTCAGGGCTGGAGAGTCAGCTTTGGAAGTAGGCTGGACCAGGAGATCCAAAGTGTTTGCAATGCCAAGAGGGTCTGAAGAAGGAAGAGTCCAGAGGAAGAAGATGGTGAAGGCATTTTGGTTGGACTCCTAGGAGAAGAACCAGGATGGCCTATAGGTGTCACAAATTACAGGGATGAGAAATTTCAAAATGTAGGGTGGGGGCTGCTGCTGCTAAGTCACTTCAGTCGTGTCCGACTCTGTGCGACCCCACAGACGGCAGCCCACCAGGCTCTGCTGTCCCTGGGATTCTCCAGGCAAGAACACTGGAGTGGGTTGCCATTTCCTTCTCCAGTGCATGAAAGTGAAAAGTGAAAGTGAAGCCACTCAGTCGTGTCCGTTTGAGACCCCATGGACCGCAGCCTACCAGGCTCCTCTGTCCATGAGATTTTCCAGGCAAGAGTACTGGAGTGGCCTTCTCCGAGGGTGGGGGCAGGAGGGGATGAAAAAAGGGAATGAAGCTGTGTTGTGAATGTAACTTCAGGAGAGTAAGTCAGTGGACTCAGAAACAAATAGCTGTTATAGGAACAGGAAACAGCATGAAATAGAATTTGTCATGGAGAGAAATAGGGCTAAAGATAGACGGGAGGGCAAGACCAAACCAAAGCGTGTCCTAAGTATGATGAACATGGAAGACCTCTAGACAGCAGTCAAGAAGGTACTAGTGAAGAAGAGCCTGCAGAGACTAAAAAGAAGGGTTCATGAACGTAGTAATACTCCAATAAAGCAGCATGGAGACTAGGCTGAAGGGCACAAGAAAACGGACAGCCATGTAACAGGGAAAAAACTTCAGGTACGGAAGGAAACAGTACTGTTCAGGAAGGGAGGGAGAGGTAACTAAGAAACCGATTGTAGAGCTTCCCTGGGGGCTCAATGGTGAAGAATCTGCCTGCCAAT
Organism: Odocoileus virginianus; assembly: GCF_023699985.2. Lineage (NCBI taxonomy): Eukaryota > Metazoa > Chordata > Mammalia > Artiodactyla > Cervidae > Odocoileus > Odocoileus virginianus. Next base: position 58,654,465 of record NC_069680.1, read on the forward strand.
GCAGCAGACCCAGGTTTGATCCCTGGTCCGGGAAGATCCCACGTGCTGTGGAGCAACTAAGTCCCCACACCACAACTATCAAGCCTGTGCTTTAGGGCTGCAACTGAGCAACTACTGAAGCCTGCATGCTCTAGAGCCTGAGCTCCACAACAAAAGAAGCCACCCCAGCGAGAAGCCCATGCACCACAACTAGAGAGTAGCTCCCACTCGCCACAGAGAAAAGCCCACGCAGCAATGAAGACCCATCACAGCCAAATAAATAGTTAAAATGACATATATGAAAAAGAAATCTATTGTGGTTATCATTTTGTAGTAGATAGAAATATTGAATCACTGTGTTGTGGGCCAGAAACTAACGGACTGTCGTAGGTCAATTTCACTTCAAAAATAAATAAGCAAACAAAGAAACTCATGTAAAAAAAGACCAGACTTGTGGTTATCAGAGGCAGAGAGTGGGGGGACATGGAATTGGATGAAGATAGTCAAAAGGTACAAAAACTTCCAATTAAAAAATAAATAAGCACTAGGGATATAAAGTTCAACACAATATAACACTGCTAGATGTCACATGTAAAATTTAAGAGAGTAAATTGTAAGAGTTTTCATCACGAGGAAAAAAATGTTCTTTCATTTTGTATCTACATGAAAGTGAAAGTGAAGTCGCTCAGTCGTGTCCGACTTTCTGCAACCCCATGGACTGTAGCCCACCAGGCTCCTCGGTCCATGGGATTTTCCAGGCATGAATACTGGAGTGGGCTGCCATTTCCTTCTCCAGGGGATCTTCCTGACCCAGGGATCAAACCCAGGTCTCCCGCATTGTAGGCAGATGCTTTACCATCTGAGCTACCAGGGAAGTACCTCTACATGAGATAAAGTTTATTCACTAAATTTATTGTGGTAATCATTTCATGATGTATATAAATCAAATCATTATATTGTACACCTTAAAGGTATACAGTGCTATATGTCGTTTATATCTCAATAAAACTGGAAGAAGTAAAAAAGAAATCAAGAGCCTCTCTTGATAGCCTGGGCTGTGGACAGCTTTGGAGGTTAAGAAAATAAAGGCTTAGAACAGGTCTCACGGCAGGAAGAGACTCAAAAGCTCCCAAAATAGTAACTGCTGAGGAGAAATAAAGACTTAATGCAGATTTAGGTCTTACGATGTCAAAGTTGGCTAAGGCTCTCACAGAATTCTCTGTTTGCAAACAGTAGAGAAAATGGATGATGTGGATATAGAAGTCAAATCAGGATGCTTCCAGGAGAGGTTAAGAGGATGAATGAATTAGTGGGTTGGAAAGTTTATCATTAAAGTTGCTGGACAAGGCATAAATGGGAAAAATGGCTGAATTTTGTCATAGAAGTAGGGAAGGAGTTTTTAGCAAAACAGACTGAGCTTGACCACACTCAGATAGTTCTTGATTTGGGATATATATATTTTTTTAATTAAAAAAAAATTTTTTTGGCCACAACTCGAGGGATGTAGGATCTTTGTTCCCCAACCAACGATAGAACCAGTGCCCTCTGTAATAGGAGCTCAGTTTTAATTATTGTACTGTCAGGAAAGTCCAAAGGATATGGTTCTTTTGGAAGCTGACTATATTATAAAAGATCTTGTTTCATTATCATAACTAGAATATAGCTTCATTCTCTATAGTTACTTTGAAGGTATGCTAATTTTTCCACTTCCTTCCAAAACCAATTCCAAAACCAATTTGGCAAGCCTAAAATTTTTTCTCCCTCAGAATATCAATTTGATTTCCTCTACCACCTTCTCAATTGAGGTGTCTTTTGGTTTGTACCTACCATGTGTTATATGTACCCTATGTTTTCTTGATAATCTTTGATTCAGGTTAGAAGCTTGAGTGAGAAAAAGATTTTAGGTCTGCATCTGCCAGTAAACTGACAAGTAAATGCCAATTCCTGCAGACCTGCTCTGTGAAAATTCTCTGAGAATTCCCTTGGGTCTTTTCAACTCTAGGTTTTCCTTGCTTTCTTGGACTTCTAGCAGAATTGAAAGCGTTACATCTTTTTCGATGCTGAGCTATTAGCACAGGTTTATCTTGCCCATCCTCCTCTGCTCTTCCAGGACCTGATTGTAGTTAGTGTCCCACATCACCAAGGGACTATTAACTCTTTCCTAACTAGTATTATATCATTATATCATCTATCAATCCATTCATCCACCCCTGTTCTCCTTATAGAGAATAGTAAGTCTGTCTTTCTCAGTTGTTTGCACAATTTTTACTTTTATGGATGTTTAAGAGTTCTCCATCAGCAGTTAGTTCTGCCAAATTTTAAAAAATTTGCTAATAGAAAAAAATTTTTTTTTTTGGCCAATAGATGACATTGCCAAAGTTAATTAGTAAGCAGGGAAACTAAGCTGAAATTACATTTATGTATTTAGGAAGTTACATAAGCAAAGTTCCAATACCAACCTTATCTTCACCTTTCTCTCCTAGAGAGGTTTTTGGAAATAAGACTGGAATTCTTGCTCTGTTATTAAGAATGGGTAAGGATAGTAGGAAATTGCTTAAACATTTATTCTTTGATATTGAGGTCTGGAAAGAATTGCACTTTCTTTTCTTCTCTTTGGGTAGATACCTCATGTTATTGTTTAGTTTCCCACAATTTATTCAACCTTTTAGTTTCTGTTATAATTATCAGACTCCTTTTCTAACAGGTTCAGATGAACCAGATGTTGCTAGGGCTGTTTTAAGTCACAGATACCAAGGTGATTTTCATTGTCATCTACATGCTGAAGACTTTCACCTTTGATTTTCCAAGCTAAACCTCTTTTCCAAACTCAAAATTGTCTCAGACTTGGTCGTTGGGAATTAGCTATCCTGTTTTTTCCTTTGTTTTTAATGGACTCTGCAGCAGAGTCAACCACTGGATCACCAGGGAAGTTCCAGTTTCCAATTTTCTACCATCGTGAAATACAGTGAAGTTGTTTTGTCACCACAGATACAAACCCACCTTCAGGGCCTTTGCATTTGCTCCTTCCTAAAGCATAAAATCTCCCCCAGATTCCTTCCTAATCTCTTTCAGATCTATTCCATGAGCTGATTGCTGGATTTAAAATTGCAGCTTTCCCAAGGATTCAGTGTCCCCTACCCTCCTTCTCCCCCCTCCCACTCTCACCATCACCATCACACTATATGTATTCTGCTTTCTAGCTTTTTTTCTCCTTGCCCCCCCCCCCCACCCCGCTCCATTATTGAATGCAAGCACCACTAGAGAAGAGGTTTCAGTTTGCTTCCTGCTGTTTCCCCAAAGTATGAAACTGTGCCTGGCACATAGTATGGACTCAAATAATGTTTATGAAATGAAGGGAATAAGCATTGCTTTGGACATTTCTCTATAACTTTATGTGATTTTCCCACCTCAATAACTTTTTTCCCCCTTTTTCTTCTTTAAATAATTTATTTGGCTGCAACACATGGGATATTTGATCTTTGTAGTAGCACAGGGAATCTAGTTCCCCGACCAGGGATCGAACCCTAGCCCCCTGCAATGGGAGCTTGGAGTCTTAGCCACTGGACCAGCAGGGAAGCCCCTCAATACCTTTTTAAGTAAATCATTTCAATTAATTGACAAAAGCCAGGATATTGCTAGTTCATGATAGCCTTTCTCCCTTTGTTCTTTAAGAAAATTAAGTTTTGAGTCAAACTCTCCCAACATTCTTTTCATTTCAGTCCTAGGAGATTGTTTCTGACAAGCTACTGACAATTAGGCTTTTGGAAACATTCAGAAGAGTGGCATTTTTGCAGACAAGTTTTATTTTAAAAACCACATTTCTTTCTCCAATCAAGGTATTTATCTGACTGTAGCCCTGAAAACACTGCAGTGGTGCCATTAGTTTGTTCTGCTTGCAAACCTGGAATGTCTGTTCCTCCTGGGTAGGAAGCAAATTGCATTAATCTCTATATGCCCAGCTCCTAGCTCAAGAATAAATTTGAATGAATCAATCAGTGAGAAAGGTTGAAAGTTTAGGAATCTTTCTCAAAAGAACAATCTGGTTATGTTTATTAAAGCAGGTATAACAGAATAAAAATTATGTGCAGGATAAGGATAGAATGGTGTGGAAGGCAACAGAAGTAGTCTTTTCCCTTCCATTGAAATTTAACCTGGTTGGAATGATTTCTATGTTCCTTACCACTGTGACTCCATTAAAGATCTAGATTCCCATGTCTGTTTAATAACTGTCTGCTGGAAGAAGCAACAGCCCATCAGACACTTACGGAGAAATTCGAACGCCCCAGTCAGTCTTAGTTTTGGTATACTGCCACTGGTTATTCCTCTTAATGATGAAAACTTATTTATTCCTGTGTCTCCTTCATCTGTAAAGTGAATACCGCCGAAGTACAAAGGCAAATAACTAACAAAAATGTTGTGATGACCCTTGCAGACATCTAACTCTGAGTCAAGGGAACACAACCCTTCTCTGGCTTCTCTCTACGGTGCTGAGAGCAGTTTTCCATTGCTCGTGACCCAAATATTGCTCAATGATGGCATCTCTGACCTGGCATCCCAGTTAATGTATCTATAAACATTCAATTCAGAGACCCCAAAACTTATCTCTCAGCCCGAGAGTACCTGGTTAAAAGAAAAAAAAAAAAAGTCATGACAAGAAGATCTTGATAACCTTTTCCCTCTCCAATACTCTCCTTTGACCTTAAAAAAAAAAAAAAAAAAAAGGTTGGGAGAGAAGACGGCCAAGGGGAGGGTAAGGGTCCAAAGGGGAGTCCAGCTCCAGTTTGGGGAATCCAGCTCGCGTTTTGCCTCTCGCTCAGCAGAGCAGGGTCCAGGGAAGGCAGAGCCCCAGCTTCACTCCCTGAGGTCTGTCCTGGGGAGACAGTGCTGCTCCGGGGGGCTGACCTGGCGGGGAGTGGCAGCGCAGACCGCTCCCGCGCCGCTTTGTGCGCGCAGCCGCTGGGCCCTCTGCTCCCGGGTCTGCCCCCCCGGACGCCCCCTGCCCTGCCCCAGTCATGCAGCTCTACCTGCCTCTGCGCTGTGGACCTTTGGGAAGCAGTCGCCCACCCCGGGGGCTCGGGCCCTGACCCTGCCAGGCAGCCGGTAGGTGTCCTCCCGGGGCCCTCCCGCGCCCCTCGCGCCCGCCGGGGCCCCTGACTCCGAAGTTGTGGGGACGATCGCAAGTTGGAAAGTTTCCCCGAGGGCTGGTGCGGGCTTGGAGCCGGGGGGACGCGCGCAGTCCTCGGAGCCTGGGGGTGGGGGGGCCATGGTGAGCTGGGAGAGGGGCAGAGGGCAGGGGTCTGCGGAGCCCCACGCGGAGGCCGGAAAGGCTTGCGAAGGGCAGTGCACGGCCGGTTCTGGACGCGGGCCGGGGTTCCGTGGCCGCGGGGCCGCGGGGGTCGCAGCGATGGGCCCACTCCCCGCGGCGACCCCCCACCCGAGGCCGCTTGGGGCGCTTTTGTTGCGGGTGGTAAACAATGCCCCAGGCCAGAGGACGCGGCCGCCTGCCCCGAGGCCGGGCTGGGACGCCGGGTGGGGAAAGCCGAGCGCCTCGGGCTAGGACCCCGGGCTCCGCTGGAAATTAGAGGATTGGGGGAGGGCAAGGGTGGCTTTGGGAGGGGGCGATTCCCCGACTGTGCCCGTGATTGATGCCCCTCGGAGGAGAAACGGAGGTCTGAGCGCCTCGGGCTGAGAAGAGCCAAGAGTTAGGGCAAGTTTCGGGTGTGGAACCCGGGCTGTCCCACGCTCAAGTGTACCCCCAAAAGAAGTTGTCTTCCTCCCGCATGCTAATACAGGGGACCAGCTCGTTGGGAGAACATTTGGCACTTGGGTTCCCTGAGCTTTTCGGGGAGGAGGCTTCAGGGACGAAACTTTTGGAGTGGAGGTTGTAGGAGAGGCTTGCCAGAGGTTGACCCGGAGTTCTGCGGATCGGGGAAGAAGGGAGTAGGGAATAGAATCGTGTTCTGTCAAAATGGCCTTCTAAAAACCCTTACGGGCGCCGCTCGGTCGCCGAAAGCGCCGGCTTGCCGTCACATCACTAGCACGGAATCCTGGAGCGGGGCGCTAGGGTGCGAGAAGTGCGGAGCTGGGTGCCGGGACACTTCGGCCGGCACGTGAGGGGCCGGGTCTCGGGGTGCCAGGGACCGCCGCCACTTCACGTGTCGGGAAGAGACTGGGCTAGGTCTCTCTCCCTCTCCTCCTCACCCCCTCTCCTCTTCCTTCCCTCCCTCTCACCCACACTCCCAAAGCGATTCAGCTACTAGGGGCTGTGCGCAGTCACTACTAAAAGCGGTCGGGAAGTTGCTGGCCCCTCACAGTACACCTCCCACTGTAATGGGGAACACAAATTGGGCATTTCTGACCCAATAAAAATTAATGTATCAACAAGAGAATAGATATTACTTGAACTGGGGGTCTTTCCCCAGCCCCAATTCGCCCATTGCTTCTTCCCCTACTCCCCGGCTCCACTCTTGGGCACAAAATGAGCCGCATAATACAGTAATGATCAGTTTATAAATACATGTTTGAAAAATGTTGCAAGACTTTGAGCGAGGAGTCGATTAGGTGCACAGTCTAGGGCCGGCGGAGTGCGCTGAGAGCTGCACCCAGACGGGTTAAGGGCGGCGCTACAGGGCCGCAACCTCAGGTCCGCTCTGAACTGAAAAGTGCCCATCCTTTCCACCTCCCCCTCTCCTCAATGTTATAAAGTAAAATAAAAATGTCGGCCTCCTTAGGCCTCACTCAGGATGCCAAAATTAGCTTGGAAAATGTGCTTGTGAACCGGTTAGGGCGAGAGCTTTTTAAGACATATTAGGAATTTATGCGTACAATTAAACACGGCGGGTATGCAGATAAGGAGAGGTTTGGAGATTAGTCAGCGTTGTTTCTAAGAACGAAAAGCCTCAGGTAACGTTGATTTTGAGTGAATTTCCTGATTGTACTGGTTTGCGTTGGTTACACAGGTTGAAACCCAAGTGCCTCCACTCCCCAGTTAAGAGATCTTAATTAGCTTGGTTGTCAATGTATGACCGTGTTTAAAACCATGTTACGATTTCAATTAAACTTCAGAATCAAGTATGAGAGTTATTAGTATCCTCTGCCCCTATCTCTTGGCAAAGACTAATAGCTCATCTTAAGAACTCCGGGATCACAGCTTACCATTTAACCGAGGGTTAACTATGGCTCCCAGCTCTGATCTTCTAGAATTGATGGGCTGGAGTTTAGGATCACCTCTGTCCCCGCCCTTTGTTTCTCTTCCTCCTCCAGTCTTCTTTATCTGGTTTGTCCCTCCCCTCCCCCACCTTCTTCTTTGCCTCTGTATTTTTCCTTCCCCCTATAAGTTTCTCTTTTCCCACCCCTCCATCTTTCTAACTCTAGCCTTGTGCTTTGATCCAGGTGTCTTTTTATATTCTGGCTTTATTGCTACATGTTTCTTCCCCCTTCCTCTACTTTTTTGCTTTTTTTTTTCCCTTTAGACATTTTCTTCCTTCTGCTTTTCCCTCTTCTTCTCAACATGTCTTATGCTTTTCTTGTTATTGGCGGGATCATTCTCTTTCCATTTTAACTTATCCCTTCCCTTTCGGTGGCCCTTTTTGGCTTTTTCCCCCCTCGCTCTCTGCAGGGCAGCAAGGGTGTTTTACATATGGAAGGAGCCTTTAACTAAATCTGCTGGCATTCTAGTCAGTTTCCCTCCAGTCTTTCCATGTGCGGAGAGCTCTCACACTTCCTGTGGTAGAAAACTATCTAGGAACTACAAGCAGCCCGCCCACCTCCTCTTCCTTCAGAACTTAGTTACTGGAGGAAACTAAGCGAACTGGTGTCCTTTAAAAAGAAATGCTTTTTTTTGAGTCTTGTATTTCTCAGTCAAGTGCAGTAGCCTTTAAATTCTAAGAAGCTGAATGGAGTGACTATGAAATCAGAGTTTCTTTCGAAACTAGCTCTGTGTATGCAAATACTCACCACTTTTTTGGCCACTGCTGGTGGTGGGAAGGATTGCAGTATAATTTTAAATTGACATGTGGGCTGGATGGTTACATCAGTTCAGCCACTTCCTGCCCAGGGGACTGGGAGATCCAGAAGGAGGAGGGATGTAGGAGGGAGAACATTTTTCTATCACAGTACTGTCAATATTGTCCTTTACAGACAACTGATACAGTTTAGGAAGACAGCTTTTCAGTTTCTAGGCAAAGTGATTGCATCAGAAATTGTTTTTGCTCCCCCCTTCCCCCACCCCCGCACTTTTTAAGGCTCTTTAGGGAAAGACTACTTAGTAAACTCAAATAATACTGAGGCAGAAGTCTGATCCTGTTTATTGATCAATTTGGTTAGCTATGTTTAAATTATGTGTGAATGATTAGCAGATACATACATAGGCCCTGGGACCTGATCTAGCCTCTTCTCCACTTTCTCTGTAACCTTTGATTTTCTATTTTGGGTTAGAATCTCTTTTCATGTTTCAGATGATAAGTTGGCCCTTATCTCCTGGGCAGTAATATTTAGATCTCATGTACTGCTCCAACTCCAGTCCCTTATGTCACAAGGACACTTTGGGGGGGGGATTATTATGGGTTGGGGATCTTGTTGCCCTCTGGTGAAAACACTGGTTAACCAAGTGATGCTTTGCATCCCACAGTTGTTGGAAGTTTTGCTTGTCTGTTTCACTTTGCTTTGTTTTCTCCTCCAGGAAAATAAGAGCTCACCAGATAGTATCAATTAATTGCATGTAGGCCCCCTCTGGGACCTACTATATATGTTTGATAACAAGGACGTTATTCTCTTATTTTCTGTTCCAATCATATTATCCTGTAGCTACCTCCATGCACTCAGACTCTTGAATATACTTTAGAGTAGAATAAAACTGATTTTTGAGAAATACTAAAATGTCAGTTTTCATCAGAAATGAAAAATGGAAGTGGAATTAGTATTCAATTGTAAATGTATTTTTCTATGACTTAAATACTCTATAAAAAATAAAGCACCCAAGAAAGCAGATAAAGCATTTAATAATGTTTATAAATTAATAAGGAAAATAAGATGTGTAGAAAATTCCATATTTAAATATGAATCTATATAATAGAATGGGTTCCCTCCCTTCCCTCCAGCCCCCAAATTTCAGAAAAAGCTTATTGCCTCTCCTCTCAGAGTTCAGCCCTGGGGATAACTTAGTTTATCTCAAAAGGGGTTACATTTCATCAGTGGAGCCAATGGTGATAAAATTAAGATCTTGTAGGAGTCCTTATTTTGTTTCTGATTGTTTCTTTGGCTGAGTGGTACCCAGTGGTTTCTTTCCTGCAGTTGGGTTTTTAGGGGTCATTGGCCTCTTTCAGGATCTCATAAAAAGGCTGTTACCATTTAAAGAGGCCACATCTTTCCAATCTGTGTCGTTCATACCTTTTCCATTTCCTTGACAGGCTCTTTTTCAGGAGATAAGGTTTGAATGGTAAACATTATCTTAATTACAAGTCTGAATTTCTAAAGCACTTCCATTAAAAAATATAAAAGAATATATGAGACAGAGATCAAGTTATAAACTACTTTCAAAAGCAGATCCCATGACGCCCTCTGGCATATCCAGATTACTTGCCTCAATATAAAAATTTTAATTTTCATGACTGATTGCAGTACTTAGATTATATGCCCCTAATAATTTTTAGCCATGTAATCCTGATATAAGACATGAAGTATGCTTATACTGATATTGTTGAATTTCTGAATTTCTAGTGAATGGGATGGATTGCTTTTTGTTATCTGAAAATACATCCTTATAAATATTGCTGACTTTCTGGAGATTAGAATTGGAATGTCTTTGTTTTCTAAAAATGGTGGTGTGAAAACCAGTGGTCTTTGGAGACAGTATCCTACAGCTTTTCACAGCAAAAGAGCTAGTGTAGCCAAACTTTTTTTTTAAAGAAAAGAGGAAAAGCAGTACGCTTAATGCCAAGAACTCAAGTGGATTTGTATTTAGCCTAATATTTGTATTTAGCACAGATTTATCAAAATGCTGTTTTTCTTGTGGTTAATGTTATCACTAATGTCTATTTAAAAAATCTTTCTTAAAGGCTTAATGCTTTGACTCTAAATGTTGTGCTCTGAGATCTTTTATTATAAGGTGTGGCCTACAAAGTGTTAGGTGAAGACAGAATAAAAGAATTGGATCTTGTTTTGCAGGATATGGCAGACTGAGGATTAAATTGGTTCTATAATAATGATAACTACTATTAAACTTATTTTCTCTCTCTCTTTTTTAAAATATATTGGAGTGTAGGCAGACTTTTTTTTAAGCTCTCATTTACAAAACATTTATTATATGCCAGCTCTGTGCTAAGCCTTTACATGTATCATCTCATTTTATTCTTGTAGTAACCCAGTAAAGTCAGTACTATTATATTTCTGTTTCCTTCTACACCCCAAGGCATGTGGAATCTTATTTCCCTGACCAGGAATCAAACCCATGACCCCAGCATTGAAAGTGTGCAGTCTTAACCACTGGACCACTAGGAAAGTTCTTATTATGCTTCTTATTCTAATATATGTAAGTAAACTGAGGAGTAGAGAGACCAAGGAATTTGTCAAAATCACATGACTGATAATGTTTCTGATCTAGAAATTGAACCCACATTTATTTTCAAAGTCTTTGTTCTTACCTCACATATCAAAAGGATGAAACCATTACCACTAGATTTTCCCCAGAGAAGCCCATTGGTCCCCCCAGACAACCTCATTTCAAACACAGGAAACTTGACTCCTGTTAAATAGTTTGCTGAAGGACACAGCTGGTGATCACAGCTTGAAACTGAGGGTTTTCTAATGCAACACCATCTCTAGCCACAAAACCAAATAGTGTATCCCAGGATTACCTGGATCAAAAAAGTACAACCAAAACAAAACAAAAATTTGAGGATGGTAGAGGACTGTCAAATTTTTACTGTACCAGGTAATAATTTTAAAAGAAAAGAAGAGACCCGTCTTCACCTTTTCATAAAAAAGGACTTTTATTACTTTAAAAAATTTTATTTTGGCCATGCAACTTGCAGAATCTTACCTCCTAGACTAGGGATGCAACATCTTCTCTTGGCAATGGAAGTACATTGTCCTAACCACTGGACCACCAGGGAATTCTCTACTTTTAAGATAAATTTTATTTATTTAAGAATGTGCATTTATTTAAGAACAAAATTTAAATTTTATTTATTTATTTAAATAAATTTTATTTATTTAAGAATTTAAGAATGGGTCTTCATTGCTGTTTGACTTTTTCTCTAGTTGTAGGAAGGGGGACTGCTCTCTAGCTGTGGTGCTGGGGATTCTCCTTGTTGTGGCTTCTCTTGTTGGGGAGCCCAGGCTCTAGGGTGAACAGGCTTCAGTATCTGCTGCTCATGGGTTCAGTAGTTGTGGCTCTTGGGCCCTAGATCACAGGCTCAAGGCCCAATAGTTGTGGCACACAGGCTCAGCTGCTGCGAGGCATGTGGGATCCTACCAGAACAGGGATCAAACCTGTCTCCTGCATTGGCAGGCAGGCTCTCCACCACTGAGATACCAGAGAAACACTCTATATTTTAATGAGAGAAAAAGGAAGACATTAATTAAATTAATTCAGACTTATGAAAAACTTTACATGCCTTTTTTTACTTCTTTATTTTTAAAATTGAAGTATAGTTGATTTGGGTTTCCCTGGTGGCTTAGATAGGAAAGAATCTGCCTGCAATGCAGGAGACCTGGGTTCAGTCCTTAGCTGGGGGAAGATCCCCTGGAGAAGGAAATGGCAACTCACTCAAGTATAATTGCCTGGAGAATTCCATGGATAGAGGAGCCTGGCAGGCTACAGTCCATGGGGTCACAGAGTCGGGACACGACAAAGAGAACAACACTTTCACTTTTTCACTGGTTGATTTACAATGTTGTGTTAGTTTCAGGTGTACTCAGCCTCTTTTTTTTCTCATTTGCCACAGACTGATGATCACTTGGTTCAGTTCAGTTCAGTTGCTCAGTTGTGTCCGACTCTTTGTGACCCCATGAACCACAGCATGCCAGGCCTCCCTGTCCATCACCAACTCCCAGAGTCTACCCAAATCCATGTCCATTGAGTCAGTGATGCCATCCAACCATCTCATCCTCTGTCGTCCCCTTCTCCCGCCATCAATCTTTCCCAGCATCAGGGTCTTTTCAAATGAGTCAGTTCTTCACATCAGGTGGCCAAAGTGTTGGAGTTTCAGCTTCAACATCAGTCCTGCCAATGAACACCCAGGATTGATCTCCTTTAGGATGGACTGGTTGGATCTCTTTGCAGTCCAAGGGACCCTCCAGAGTCTTCTCCAACACCACAGTTCAAAAGCATCAATTCTTTGGCACTCGGCTTTCTTTATAGTCCAACTCTCACATCCATCCATGACCACTGGAAAAACCATAGCCTTGACTAGACGGACCTCTGTTGGTAAAGTAATGTCTCAGCTTTTTAATATGCTGTCTACGTTGGTCATAACTTTCCTTCCAAGGGGTAAGCGTCTTTTTATTTCGTGGCTGCAATCACCATCTGTAGTGATTTTGGAGCCCAGAACAATAAAGTCAGCCACTGTTTCCACTGTTTTTCCATCTATCTGCCATGAAGTGATGGGACCGGATGCCATGATCTTAGCTTTCTGAATGTTGAGCTTTAAGCCAACTTTTTCACTCTCCTCTTTCACTTTCATCAAGAGGCTCTTTAATTTCTCTTTACTTTGGGCCATAAGGGTGGTGTCATCTGCATATCTGAGGTTATTGATATTTCTCCTGGCATTCTTGATTCCAGCTTGTGCTTCCTCCATCCCAGCATTTCTCATGACGTATTCTGCATCTAAGTTAAATAACTAGGGTGACAAATACAGCCTTGATGTACTCCTTTTCCTATTTGGAACCAGTCTGCTGTTCCATGTCCAGTTCTAACTGTTGCTTTCTGACCTGCATACAGATTTCTCAAGAGGCAGGTCAGGTGGTCTGGTATTCCCATCTCTTTGGTGTGAGGGTCAGGCCATTTGAGGAGACAAAAGTACAATTTGATGATGGCTCTTGGCCGGTCCCCTTTCATTTTCTCCTTTTTTCTGAACTTTCAAATAATAGTTGCTTGATTTATTGTTCTTTACTGTTTGTATTATCTCATTTTCTCCTTATTTCCAATTTCCTTGCTTAGATATTCACATTGAAAATTTTGGGACCCTTGGTAGAAGGGCTTTAGAACCAGCAGTCTTTGTTTCTTTGGATTTTTAATATTTATCTACTTATTTGGCTGCACCGGGTCTTAGTTGCAGCATGTGGGATCTTTAGTTGTAGCTTTTCAACTCTTAGTTGCAGCATGTGGGATTTAGTTCTCTGACTAGGAATCAAATGTGGGCCCCCTGCATTGACAGTGCAGAGTCTTAGCTACTGGACCACCAAGGAGAACCTAGAATCAGCAGTCTTTGGATTAAGTTGGGTGAAGGAGGAAAGAGGGACATCATTTCTGGGTGTGACAATCCCCAGGACAATGCCTTCCTTATACTGAGGAGGTACTCAGATATTTATGGACCCATGAGTTTTATTTGTAACCTAATCTGGTGATACTAACTCCCCAGATTTTATGCTGTTTGTGTGTGCATGTGTAAAACTCAAAATTTGTAGATTCTTTAAATTAAATTTACTTATTTTTAATGATAAAAAGTACAATTCACAAAGAAGATAAACACTGTAAACCACTAGGCCCCTAACAACAAAGATAAATAAAGCAAAAATCAGAAGAAAAACAAGGGAAAATAAATATATATATAATCATAATAAGACATATTAACATTTCTCAAAATATTTTTATCAAGTGCAGAAAAAAAAAGAGGAACATCTTGAATGATGCCATTAATAATTTAAATATAATAGATTTATATTAATATTAATCTTATATCCTACACAAATATATTTAAAATTTTGTACCTCATATGTTGCTATTAGATGTCCATAGAACATTTAGAAAAACTGGCAAAAATATAAACATTACTAAATTTCAAAAAGTAGAATTCTTTTTTCATGGTTCAGTTATATGTATATGCATATTATTTTTGAAGTTATTTTTCATTACAGATTATTATATGATATTGGCTATAGTTCCCTATGCTATACAGTAAGCTTTTGTTGCTTGCTGCATGTGTATTCTTGTTTTTTTATTTTTTGTTTTGTTTTTCGTGTGTATTCTTTTAAATTAGAAATCTAGCATTCTTTTTATGCTAAGTCAAACAATTGGACTCAATGTTATAAATTTTTTAGTTAGGCAAAAATTCATAAGTTTTCTAAAAGATATATATATATATATGTATATATATATATATACAAGAGCTTTTCTACTATGCTTGATAAAGGCTTGAAAAAGAATATTTAAAAAAAGAAAAGATGGAATTGGAAATTAGAAAACATAAACCAAGTGAAATGGGAGCTGCTGCTGCTGCTGCTAAGTCACCTCAGTCGTGTCCGACTCTGTGTGACCCCATAGACAGCAGCCCACCAGGCTCCCCATCCCTGGGATTCTCCAGGCAAGAACACTGGAGTGGGTTGCCATTGCTTTCTCCAGTGCATGAAAGTGAAAAGTGAAAATGAAGGCGTTCAGTCTTAGTGACCCCATGGACTGCAGCCTACCAGGCTCCTCCGTCCACGAGATTTTCCAGGCAAGAGTACTGGAGTGGGTTGCCATTGGTACACTGAATATGAAATAGAAAAAGTGAAACAAACTAGATAAAAGATCCTCATATAGTCGATTTGTTTTTTAAACATGGCTGCTTATTAGAAACATATCTGAAAAATTTAGGTTGTTAACTGAAATATGTTATTAATACTATTGGATCTCCAAGGAGTAGAGTTTCTTGGAGAATGTAAGCCTCTTCTTCCTCTGGCTTTAGCAGCTTTACTGTCCAACAGATTATACCCTGCTTGGGTGGTGATGGACTGAGAAAAGGCTGTAAGAGATAACTTTTGGGGAATTCCCTGGTGGTCCAGTAGTTAGGATTTCGTGCTTTCACTGCTGTGGCCCTGGCTCCTTTCCTGGCCACCTGGTTGGGGAACTGAGAGGGAGAAAGGTAGCTTTTAAGTATTCACATTTATAAAGATTAGGTTTGAGCTTTAAACTACTTGTAACTACAATAGTTGTGGCTTCTAATTTAAAGAAGCCCTCATGCTTAGCTTATTCAAAGAATTTCATTAACTTAATCAATTGTCACAGAAGTTAAAGGAGCTTTCTATGTGAATCCAAGGTTTAAAGGGTACTTTAGTATGTTTTGTGTCTATTATACTTTTGTTTTGTAGTAAATATTCTCAGTTCCTTAATTTTAATTAATAATTGCTAGTGAATATTCCATTTCTTTTTTAAACATTTTTTTGGTTGTGCTGGGTCTTTGTTGCTACTCACAAGCTCTCTCTAGTTTCAGCAAGCAGGGGCTACTCTTCTTGAAGTGCACAGGCTTCTCATTGTGGTGACTTCTTTTATTTTGGATCATGGGCTCTAGGCACACGGGCTCAATAGTTGCGGCATATGGATTCTAGAATTCAGGCTCAGTAGTTGTGGCACATGGGATTAGTTGCTCCAAAGCATGTGGAATCTTACCAGGCCGGGGATCAACCCTGTGTCCCCTAAGCAGATTCTTATTTACTGTACCACCAGGGAAATTCCAACATTCTGTTTCAAATGAGAGAATGCATAGAAAAAAGACTCACTGCCAATGTTTTTTTATTTCAGACCAAAACCTCGTGCAGCTGAGCACAACCATGGTGCATGCAGATTCTCCTCTGAAGTGAGACTTTCCAAAGGACCAATGACTCTGTTCCTCGTGCCCTTTCAGATTTTCCTACTTCGTAGCTATGTCTCGATCTCGCCACGCAAGACCTTCCAAATTAGTCAGGAGGGAAGATCTAAACAAAAAGAAAAACAATCAGCTGAAGAAGGGATCTAAGCCAGCCAACAAAAATGTGGTGACTGTCAAGACTGTGAGCCCTGGAAAATTGAAGCAATTCGTGCAAGAAAGAGATGTTAAGAGAAAAACAGAACCCAAACTGACTGTGCCAGTCAGAAGCCTTCTGACAAGAGCTGGAGCAGCACGAATGAATTTGGATAGGACCGAGGTTCTTTTTCAGAACCCAGAGTCCTTAACTTGCAATGGGTTTACAATGGCTCTGCGAAGCACCTCTCTTAGCAGACGACTCTCCCAACCCCCAGTGGTCATAGCCAGACCCAAGAAAGTTCCACCACCTAAGAATCTAGGAAAGCAACATGAGTGTGATTATAAGGTACTTACAGACATGGGAGTAAAGCACTCAGAAAATGATTCAGTCCCAATGCAAGACCCCCCAATCCCCCCTGATATAGAGAAGCTAATTGGCATACAAAATGCATCTTTCATTAAAGACGAGAGCCAAAAGACAACCCAGTCTTGGTCCCAAGGTGTCGAGGATTCCAGAATTATTTGCTCTACTCCTAGTGACCCTGCAGCAGAGATTCTTTCTGGGTCACTGGAAGGGACATGTGGTGGAGAAGGACTATTCTCTAGAGAGACATTGAATGATATCAGTGATTCCCCTAGAATGTTTGCTCAGGACACTGTCTGTGTTCCTTTGCTCCAAAGAGCAGCCCTCAAGGTTACCTCTGAAGGAAACCCCAGCATTCAGTTAGAAGATTTGGGTTCACGAGTAGAATCTCTTAAGCTGTCTGATTCTTACCTGGATCCAATCAAAAGTGAACATGATTGCTGCCCCACCTCCAGCTTTAATAAGGTTGTACCTGCATTGGACCTTAGAAACTGTTTGTCTATTGGTGGGTCGATATATCCTACCTCATTAATAAAACTCCTCTTGGCAGGTTCAGAACAAGAAACCCTTGGTGCTAAACCAGATCATCAAGAGGTACGCAAAGCTACCCCAGATCAACAGGAAGTTCCTGATACCACCCCTGTCCTAGCACAGGCCTTGAGTGCTGTCCCACATCAATGGGAAGTTCCTGGTGCTAACCCAGTTCATGGAGAGCCTTTGGGTGAGACCCTAGACCCACCAGAGATTCTTGGTGCTATTCCAGTCCAAGGAGAGGTCTTTGGTGCTATCTTAAATCAACAAGTCCTTGGTATGGGTAGTGGTACTGCCTCAGACCCGCCTGTCTTTCTTCCTGCCCCTCTTAACCCAGTTACTACCTGTAATGCTCTCCCAGCATGGCCCGAGCTCCGGGGCACTGTTTCATCTGGGCTTGAGGTCCCGAGCACTATGCAGATTTTGCCTTCGGGCTCAGGTCACACTCCTCAACCATCATCAAACTCAGAGATAATTTTGGTACCTCCTGTAATACCTATGAACAATATAGAAAATGAGAAGAAGATTCACATAAGCTTTCTGCCAGCTCATACTCAGGGGTTCACATTAGCCCCCGAGAGAGGACTCCAGCCAGCTCCACAGGGCATCGCCCGACTCTCGCTGGTGGGTCCCAGCACATTGGAAGGAGGCAGCTCCCAGATCAGTGCCACCAGCTTGGTTGATGTCAACCCCACTGTGGCGTCTAGGCCAGTGCCACTTGCTAGTACCTCTTCTCCTTCCTACACAACTCTGCTACCTACCTTGGAAAAGAAGAAACGAAAGCGATGTGGGGTCTGCGAGCCCTGCCAGCAGAAGACCAATTGCGGTGAATGTACTTACTGTAAAAATAGAAAGAACAGCCATCAGATCTGTAAGAAGAGGAAATGTGAGGAACTGAAAAAGAAGCCATCCGTCATTGTGTCTTTGGAGGTAAGCAAATACCTAAAGGGCTGGGGACACCTGTGAAACTTGGTAGAGTGATCTGCGGAGACTATTTTTTAAAATAAATTTTTAAACATTTATTCTGTTTTGATGTGCTGGGTTTCGTTGCTGCATGCAGGGTTTTTCTAGTTGCAGTAAGCAGGGACTCTAGAGTGCACCAGTTTCAGTAGTTGTGGCACTTAGCCTTAATTGCTGCATGTGGAATGGCATCTGGAATCTTCCTGGACCAGGGATCGAACCCTTGTCACCTCCACTGCCAAGTGGATTCTCAACAACTGGACCACCAGGGAAATCCATGTAGAGATAGTTTGCTTCAGTATTACATTCTTTTGCTTTGGTAAAATGTTGCTTTAAGTTATCTATAAGAATTTGAGGACCAACCTGAAGCATGTCTTGCACACTGAGTGATACATTAGCTTATTTTTAGAATTTATCTCAGAAAGCTAGAACATAAAATTTTTCCATCATAGGTTTTGATGGAGAATAGGGAAATTGTATGAAATGTGGTTTTGGAAAGATTTCCACTGTGCCTTATTTTAGTGTGGCTTATTTTGAAAGCTACATTTTTAAAAACTAGGAGTGGAACAAAGTCACTAAATGCCTTGCATCCTGAGAAACCAGAGGAAATAAACTTTTCTTTTGAGAGAATAAAACTGTCTCTATCTTTTATCTTGAAACTTTGCCTTGGAGGTATAACAATAATAGAGTTCTCACTTCAACTTTTGGCAGATGATTTCCACTTGCTCTACATATTTCACAGGATTGTTGGGATTCAATGGTAATCAAAAATTGAAAATGGTATGTAAAGTCCAAAATGATATATACATAAAAACACTCATACTTATTATTACAGTTACAAAACTAAGGTTGTCAAAGTATTCATTGACTTAGACATTTAAAGGAATTTTATGGAACTTAGTTAATACTCAAACTTGCTTAAATTAAAATACCGGTCAACTATGGTGTTTTATGATTTTTAGATTACTCACTTGAAATTTTTTGAGTCTACTATGAATACGACTATAGTAGAATAGATTAAAATATTATGAAGTTAAATTCAGTCAACCTTTTCTATTTCATTCTAGAGATCAGACATTTAAACCCTTGTGTATCAGTGAAATTTAAGGTGTTTTGTTTTAAATATTTGTTTATTTATTATTTATTTGGCTGTGATGGGTCTTAGTTGTGGCAAGCAGGATCTTTAGCTGCAGCATGCAAATACTTAGTTGTGTCTGGTGAGATCTAGTTCTCTGACCAGGGATCAAACCCGGACCCGCTGTATTGGGAGTGAGGAGTCTTAGCCACTGGACCACCAGGGAAGTCCCACATTTAAGGTGTTTTTTTAAAATACTTTGGTATTACAAACCTTACTGCAATGAATAATCTTTATTCCTCACTTCACACATGTGGGAGCAGATCAAAATGTGGCCAGTAACTTAATAGCTTACAAACTTACCTCTAAAACACTTAGTAGCAACATTTTTGTAACAGAAAGATCTCACTGGTAAGCTCCTGATTTGCAACATTGCCAAATGACATTGTTGCCAAAGGTACTCTATCTTTAATAGGTGTGAACACATTTGCTCTTTTCTAAACTTGCTCCTCATCTGGCATTACACATTTGGTTCAGTGGTTTACCATCTACAAGGTCACCCCAAATGGAAAATTCAGTCATCTTTAATGGCCTTTCTCTCATTCTTTTAGTTATCTCTTTTCTATAAGATATGAGCACTCCTATCTCTCCATTTTCTTTGCTCCAGCTGTTGAGGCATTTATCTCTTACTGGGACAATTTCAACTTTCTCTTTATTATTGGCAAGTATTTATGGCATTTCTATTCTGGGATGAACATACCAGCCAACTGGGAAATCAGGATGTTGAACAAGTTCTCCTTAGGTGTAACTCAAGTTTTCTTTCTATAACCCTGATTTTCCTAGATTAATCCAATTAGTGCTTTTCTGTATATGGGATTCATCTCACCAAAAAAAAAATGGAAAATAATGCCTTCCAATTATAGGTGAAGCCTAGATTCCTTAGCATGGAATATGAGATCTTTAGGGTCTTGACATGACTGACCTCTTTTGTCTTGTATGATGTCAGTACTTACATTATACTTGAACTTTCAGCTGTATCCAGTGCTTCTGCTTCCCCAGGCTCACTGTGCACGGTCCTGTCTCCATGTTCATGCTCATGGGACATATTCTTCCTTTTCCCTGCCTGACAAGACCCCGCCCCTTCACTCATCCTTTCCTGTGCAACACCTGTATCTGTGCATGTTCCCCAGGTTTGCTTCCAGGGAACTTTGTTTTTCTTGCACATTCTAGCCTTGTTACAGTGATAGGTGCTAAGTAAACACTTGTTAATTGAATGAAAAGAATATATTTGTAACTCAAATAATTAGGTTTAGAAATTTAGATGGTGTGTGGTTTATTTCTGTAAACTTGATCTGGCAAGCAAGTATGGCCATGTGGTCAAGGTCTGTCAGGGCGGGAAATACTAGTATTTGTTAAGGAATGAATGAATATATTGGCTATTGCTCACACTCTCCTAAGTACCACATTCTTTTTTTTTTTTTTTTGACACCACATTCTTTATTTATAAAAATCTTAAAAAACTTTTCAGCTCAGTTCAGTCACTCAGTCATGTCCAACTCTTTGCAACCCCATGGACTGCATGGAGTCCTGGCCTCCCTGTCCATCGCAAATTCCTGGAGCTTGCTCAAACTCGTGTCCATTGAGTCAGTGATGCCATCCAACCCTCTCATCCTCTGTCATCCCCTTCTCCTCCTGCCTTCGATCTTTCCCAGAGTTTTTTCCAATGAGTCAGTTCTTTGCATCAGGTGGTCCAATATTGTAGCTTCAGCTTCAGCATCAGTCCTTCCAATGAATATTCAGGACTGATTTCCTTTAGGATGACTGGTTTGATTTCCTTGCAGTCCAAGGGATTCTCAAGAGTCTTCTCCAATAGCACAGTTCAAAAGCGTCAATTCTTTGGCACTCAGCTTTCTTCACAGTCCAACTTTCATATCCTTACATGACCACTGGAAAAACCATAGGTTTGACTATATGGGCCTTTGTCAGCAAAGTAACATCTCTGCTTTGTGATATGCTGTCTAGCTTTGTCATAGCTTTTCTTGGAAGAAAGCATCTTTTGGAGGAAGCATCTTTTAATTTCATGGTTGCAGGCACCATCTGCAGTGATTTTGGAGCCCAAGAAAAGAAAGTCTGTCATTGTTTCCATTTCCATTGTTTCCCAATCTATTGGCCATGGGACCAGATGCCATGATCTTAGTTTTTTGAATGCTGAGTTTTATGCCAAATATTTGCCAATAAAGCTGACTTTGGCAATATTTAATCACAAATCACTAACAATGCTATTTTGCTTCTACACTCAAACCTCCATCTTTCCACTCAAATGCTCTTTCCAACTACTGGCCTTTAGCAGGTCAGTAACATGAATGGCAGGATGCTTTATGTGACCCACTCAGCAAGCAGTAAGACACCAATAAAGAGAAGATGCTGCTGCTGCTGCTAAGTCGCTTCAGTCGTGTCCGACTCTGTGCGACCCCATGGACAGCAGCCTACTAGGCTCCCCCGTCCCTGGGATTCTCCAGGCAAGAACACTGGAGTGGGTTGCCATTTCCTTCTCCAATGCATGAAAATGAAAAGTGAAAGTGAAGTTGCTCAATCTTGTCCGACTCTTAGTGACCCCATGGACTGCAGCCTACAAGGCTCCTCCGTCCATGGGATCTTCCAGGCAAGAGTACTGGAGTGGGTTGCCAAAGGAACTATGAATCTGAAAATCTATGAAAAAGGTAGCTCTCACTACAGCTACCAATCACTGAAATCTCATTATATTATCTGACCAGTAGTTTCAGCTAACTTCTCAAAACAGATTTTGTACCTTTGCTTCATAAAGAAGCCGCCCATGAAAGTACAGCACTCTCTCACCTTGGAATTTAGGCTCCGGGTCCTGCTTCAGAGTCATTTATAATTGATTCACCCCTGCCTCCTCCTTCTCCCCCGACTACCTAGACACCACCAGCTCTACACTCTGGGTGGGATTTGCTAGCACCTGCAGACCGCCCAGCACCACAACCCCTGCAACCGCTGGTCCAGCTGAGGGCTGTCCACCCATCATCTTCATTTTTTTGAATGTTGAGTTTTAAGCCAGCTTTTTCACTCTCCTCTTTCACTTTCATCAAGAAGCTCTTCAGTTCTTCACTTTCTGCCATAAGGGTAGTGTCATCTGCATATCTGAGGTTATTGATATTTCCCCTGGCAATTTTGATTCCAGCTTGTGCTTCATTCAGCCGGCATTTTGCATGATGTACTCTGCATAGAAGTTAAATAAGCAGGGTGACAGTATACAGCCTTGATGTACTCCTTTCCAAATTTGGAACCAATCTATTGTTCCATGTGTGGTTCTGTTGCTTCTTGACCTGCATAAAAAACTTTTACTTTGCATAATTCAGATTTATAGAAATATGTTTATAGAAATATTACAGTACGGAGCATTTAGTTCATCTTCCAGCCAAATGATAACATTTTCTGAAACTGGAGGATGATTGCTTTACAGTGTTGTGTGGTTTCTGCTGTGCATCAACCTGAATCAGCTATAAATAAACATGTATTTCCTGCCTCTTGAGCCTCTCTACCACCCACCTGCTCTGACACCACTCTAGGACATCACAGAGAGCCCTGAGCTGAGCTCCCTGTGTTGTATAGCAGTTTCCCACTAGCTGTTTTACACATTTTATTGTATTACTTTAATTTTTAAAAAAATAATTTTTTATCAGAGTATAGTTGATTTAATATGTTGTGTTAGTTTCTGGTGTCTAGTAAAGTGAATCAGGTATACATCTATCTACTTTTTTTTAAAAACTTTTAAAAAATTTAATTAATTTTTTGGCTTGCCCCATGCAGCATGTGAGTTCTCATTTCCCCAAACATGGATCCAACCTGTGTGTTTTGCAGTGAAAGCATAGGGTCTTAACCACTGGACCACCAGGGAAGTCCTTCCATTCTTTTTTAGATTCTTTTCCCATTTAGGTCATTAGAGAATACTGAAAAGAGTTCCCTGTGCTATTTCTTTTTGTCTCCTTCATGGTGGTGGTTTAGTTGCTAAGTCATGTCCTACTCCTGTGACCCCATCAACTGTAGCCTGCCAGACTCTTCCGTCCATGGGATTCTCTAGGCGAGAATACTGGAGTGGGTTGCCATTTTGTTCTCCAGGGGATCTTCCTGACCCAGGAATCAAACCTAGGTCTCTGGCACTGCAGACAGATGATTTACCAACTGAGCTATGAGGGAAGCCCTGTCTCTTCCAGATATGTCTCCTCCATATATATAAATAGTTTTTCTGAATTAATTGAGACTAAATTTTTCATGGACATGATATTCCTTTATCCTGACATACTAGAGAATAGATTTCCTGAAAACAAGTGTGTTCTCACATATTATTATCAAAATTATGAAATTAACAATGAACCATTGTTATTATCTAACCCACAGACTTTATTTGGCCTATAAGAAAATATCCTTTTGGCCTCTGTTAATTTGTAGTAATTCCTTAGACTTATAAAACAACGTTACTGAGGCATAATTGACATATAATAAACTACACATATTCAAAGTATACAATTTGATAATTATGATGTACACACACTGTGTGACCGTTACCACAGTCAAAATCCATCACTCCCCAAAATTCCTTCGTAGTCTTTATACCCCTACCTGTACCCCTTTTCCTCAAGCAAACATCTTTCCATTGTTGTACATTTGTTTGTATTTTCCAGGGTTTGATATACATGGAATAGTATAATACAAAGGTTCTGGGGGTAGTTAGAATATTTTTTGCAATATCTTATGATATTGCTACTTTTACAAAGTGCAGATTACTTATTTTGTCCCTCACTTTGGGTTTGTCTAATGCTTCCTCATGACTTCATCTGGATTATGCATTTTTGTTTGAATACCTTCTTATAAAAGGGGCATGATGTCCTTTGCCCCACTATTTATGATCTTAATTTTTATCACTTGGTTAAAGATAGTGTCTCCATGGTATGATCAGTATTTTTCATTTTGTACTTAATAAATATCTTGCAGGGACATTGAGGCTTGTAAATAATACAGCTATCCCTCAAATTTTCACTCTTCAGTTTCAGTGTTCACTGCTGATTTTAGCCTGATAGTTGTCAAAAGCTGATTCTGTTTTCATCATTTCTTCTAAATCTCCAAGGAAGAGATTTTAAACTCTTTTAAGCTCCAAGGAAGAGATTTTTCTTCTTACTTTATTTATCTATTTATTTCAGTGTCAACCTGTAGATTTTTGTTATATTCAGTAGATTATGCTTCTTTATTATCATTACTTATTTTGATGCTCAAATTTCCCCAAATTTGGCCAGGGAGCACCTTCAACCATTGTTTGCATAATTATTTTCTGTCACAACTGTTCCAAGGTTTTCTATTTCCCATTCTGCCCCTGATGAAATGACAGGTAGCCAAGAAAACTTGGTTCTTTTTGGTAGAGAATGGTAATTAGAAACCAAGATCTTGGTGACAGAAATTATTGCTGTTACTGAAATGTCAGTGGTGTGTTCAAAAGTTAGACTATGCCTTTGTTGAATTAGTTTTGTGGAATTAATGTTTCTTTCTCTCACACACACTACCCTCACCCTTCAATGTGGTTATATTGTTCATATGAGATACAATTTTAATTAATTTATTTCTGTTCATATCTTACTTCAAAGTTTCCCTATATTAGATGATATTCACATAGCATCACTTGCTCTCTCTTGCTTCCCCCTTTCCCCAAAATATCACCTTTTTCCAGACAAAGCTGATTCTGAAGATGTATTGTGTTGTGCTAATACTGAACTCTCACACTCTGATAGACACACTCATCCAACAGTGAGTGCATGGAGATGCAGAGAAGAAAACGGGGAACACTTCTCTGAGGGAAGGTCATTCTAACAGAGCAGGGAACAGTTGTACACTCTTGTCTATGGTCTCCTTTTCCTAATATTACATTTATGAGGGTCATCAGTAGTCTTGCTTATAGTTATTCATCCCCATTGTAGTGTTGTTTTCCATTGTATGTATATATCACAATACAGAAATTCTATTGTTAACATCATGAATTAACAATATCTACTCTGTTGTTTTGTCATATGTCATATTGCCTATCCATTCTGTTGTTAATGGGCAGTAGAATGTTATAGTACAGAACCGAACAGGAGAATAAACATTGTAGTGCTACTATGGACTTTTTTATGAAAGTCTTTTGGTGAATATATGCATGCGTTCTATTACCTATATTCCTAGGAGTGGAATTGCTTTGTCATAAAATATGCATATGCTTAACTTTCATCGATACTACCAAACTGCTGTGGTTGATCCAGTTAAGACTCTTTACAGTAGTGTATGAGAGTTCCACTTGCTACCTATCCAACAGTTGGTACCTTCTCTTATTTTGTTTTAATAATTTCATTGGCTGTATAGTGGCATCACTACACTGCATTTCCTTGATGACTAATGAAATCGAGCTCTCTCTATTTATTTTTTTGTTTTGCTGTGCAGTTTGCAGGACCTTAGTTCCCTGACCCTAACCCCTACAGTGGCAACATGGAGTCTTAACCACTGGAACACCAGGAAAGTCCTACTTTTATTCACTTTTAAATTGGCTTTTTACTACTAATTCATTAGTTTATTATATTTTGTTGAAACAAATTCTTTGTTGGATAAATAATTGCATATATCTTGATCTTTTTTTTTTTTTTTTTTTGCCTTTAAGGATAACGACAGGTGGTATGAATTTATTTTGTGTATTTGTGCTCACTCAGTCATGTCCGAGTCTTAGCGACCCCATGGAATGTAACCTGCCAGGCTCCTCTGTCCATGGGATTCTCCTGGCAAAAGTACTGGAGTGGGTTGCCATTTCCTCCTCCAATCTTGATCTATTTTATGGCAATGTTTCACTTAATTGTGCTTCTTAGTTTTTGGCCACACTTCAAGACTTGCAGGATCTTAGTTCCCCAACCAGGGATCCAACCCAGGCCTGGCAGTCAAAGCCCAGAGTCTTAACCATTGGACCACAAGGGAACTCCCTGTGCTTTTTAATGAACAGAAATTCTTTTCTTTTTTTCTAAAAACTTTATGTATTTTTGCACCAGGTCTTATTTGCAGCGTGTGGGTTCTAGCTCCCTGTTGTTCAGTCGCTCAGTCATGTCCAACTTTTGCAACCCCATGGACTACAGCACACCAGGCTTCCCTGTCTTTCGCCATCTCCTGGAGCTTGCTCAAACTCATGTCCATTGAGTCGGTGACGCCATTCTCATATTCTGTCTTCTCCTTCTCCTCCTGCCTTCAAACTTTCCCAGCATCAGGGTCTTTTCTAATGACTTGGTTCTTTGCATGAAGTAGCCAAAGTATTGGAGCTTCTGTTTCAGCATCAGGCCTTCCAATGAATATTTAGGATTGATATCCATCAGGATTGACTAGTTTGATCTGCTTGCTAGTTTCCTGACCAGGGATCAAACCTGGGCCCCCTGCACTCAGAGCTTGGAGTCTTAGCCATTGTCCACCAGGCAAGTCCCAAATGAACAGAAACTCTTATTTTTAATGTAGCCCAGTTTACCTCTCTTCTTTATGGTAACTTTTTTTATTTCTTGTTTCAGAAAATTTTGTTTATTTTCTGCAAGTTCCAAGGACATAAAGTTGTTCTCTTTTGTTTTCTTCTTTAAAAGCTACTTTTTAAAAGCAATCATTCATAGCTGTATGAAGATATGGAATTGACTTTTGCATATTGTGTGAGAGGTGACTCAAGATGCGTTCTTCTTCATCTGGGTGTCTGTTAGACCAGCACCATTACTGAAATGCCTGTACTTTCCCCACTACGGCATCGACTTTGTCACAAATCGGGTGACTGATTAGTTCTGAATCATTTATAGACTCTTTTCATTGGCCTTTTTTTCTGTCTTTGTATCTAAACTTGCATCATTATTAGGCTTTACTGCTAGTCTTGCTGGCTGGTAATATGAGTCCTTCAGTATTGTTTTTTCAATATTTATTTAGGCTATTCTGTTGTTGTTCTTTCATGACTCTTTTTTCTTTTTTGGGGACTGGGCATGCTTGGCCTGTCGGATCTTAATTCCCAGATTAGAAATCCAACCCGCCCTTGGCAGTGAGAGTTCAGAGTTCTAATCACTGGACCACCTGGGAATACCCAAATTTTTTAATCCACTTGTAAATTTCCACCAAAAGCCATGCTGAAATTTTTATTGTGTTTGTGTTGAATCTATATATCAGTTTGGAGAGACTGATATTTTTTACAATATTGAATCTTCCAGTTCATGACCATAGTATATTTATGTCTTACTTTATTTCAATATTTCATAGTTTCTAATATAGAGCTATTTAATTTGTTTTATTTTTAAGCATTCAATACCAGACTTTTGATACTTTACATGCTTATTAGTGATTGAAGCCCAATTACTTTGATAACTAAGAATATTGTTAAGCAAATATATTTCATATGTTTGTTCCTCACATTAGAATTATTTTACTTATTATTGAGGGTTGGAGTGAGAGAGAAAATACATTTATAGTTTTGAAATCTTAATATCTATTAGTGCTTATATGAAATAAATATGCATTTTAAAAACAGAGTTATTTTTCTTCCAAAATATACTTAGCCCCCAAAGATATATGCCAGTTCTCAAGACATTAACTAATAATATCTGGGAGAAATAAAAGCAATTTTGATTTACTTTTTTTGATCAGAAATTGTGTTTTTGCCTCACAATGATTTATTTTAATTGTACAACAAGATGACTAGATAGTCTTCCCAGTGATATCTTTGGCCAAGAGATAAAGTGTTATTCTTCTACCTAATTTTGTTCAGTTTACTGTTCTCCATATTAAGAAATACAGATAATTAAAACCACTAACTTTGTAACTCATAGTTACCTAGGAATTTGCCCTTGGCTAGGTATTCCTTATATGTATTTGTGATTTAGCATATTGACACATATGCATTATTCTATTTATTGAATAGTGAAAGAAGTTTACAAGTAGCAGGGGTGCTTTTTAGTATCAAACCTTTATTGTTCAGTTGCTAAGTTGTGTCTGAAGCTTGTGTGACTCCATGGACTGCAGCATGCCAGGCTTCTGTGTCCTTAGCTGTCTTCCAGAGTTTGCTCAAATTCATGTCTGTTGAGTTGGTGATGTTATCTCAACTTTTGTTGCCCTCTTCTCCTCCTATCCTCAGTTTTTCCCAGTATCAGGGTCTTTTCCAATGAGTCTGCTCTTCCCATCAGGTTGCCAAAGTACTGGATCTTCAACTTCAGCATCAGTCCTTCCAGTGACTATTCAGGGTTGATGTTCTTTAGCGTTGACCGATTTGATCTTGCTGTCCAAGGGACTCTCAAGAGTCTTCTCCAGCACCACAATTTGAAAGCATTAATTCTTCTGTGCTCAGCCTTCTTTATGGTCCAGCTCTTATATCCATATGTGACTACTGGAAAAACCATAGCTTTGACTATATGAACCTTTGTTGACAAAGTAATGTCTCTGCTTTTTAATACGCTGTCTAGGTTGGTCATAACTTTTCTTCTAAGGAGCAAGCAACTTTTAATTTCACGGCTGCAGTTACCATCCACAGTGATTTTGGAGCCCAAGAAAAGAAAATCTGTCATTATTTGCCAAATCCATCTATTTGCCATGATGTGATGGGACTGGATGCTGTGATCTTCATTTTTTGAATGTTGAGTTTTAAGCCAGCTTTTCACGCTCCTCTTTCATTTTCATCAAGAGGCTCTTTAGTTCTTTGCTTTCTGCCATAAGGATGGTGTCATATGCGTATCTGAGGTTATTGATATTTCTCCTGGCAATCTTGATTCCAGCTTGTGCTTCATTCTGCCAGCATTTTGCATGATGTACTCTGCATAGAAGTTAAATAAGCAGGGTGACAATATACAACCTTGACGTACTCCTTTCCCAATTTTGTACGAGTCCATGGTTCCATGTCTGGTTCTAACCATTGCTTCTTGACCCACATACAGGTTTCTCAGGAGATAGGTAAGGTGGTCTTCTATTACCATCTCTTTAAGAATATTAAATAGTTTGTTGTGATCCACACAGTCAAAGGCTTTAGTGTAGTCAATGAAGCAGAGATAGATGTTTTTCTGGAATTCACTTGCTTTCTCTTTGATCCAGTGGATGCTGGCAATTTAATCTCTGGTTCTCTGCCTTTTCTAAATCCAGCTTGAACATCTGGAAGTTCTCAGTTCATGTACTGCTGAAACCTAGCTTGAAGGATTTTCAGCATTACCTTCCTAGCATGTGAAATGAGCACATTTGTATGGTAGTTTGAACATTCTTTGGCATTGCCTTTCTTTGGGATTGGAATGAAAAGTGATCTTTTAATTTCATGAATTGAATAATCAAATGACTAAGCACTTTGTGAATTGGTTGCCAAGGTGAAATAGTCTCAATATTTATTCCAGTTTTTTTGGTGTGGTTTTGTGTATGTGTTTGTGTGTGTGCATGGTTGTTTTTTTCTCCACACCAGGCAGCTTGTGGGATCTTAGTTCCCAGACCAGGGATTGAACCCTGGCTACCATGGTGAAAGCTCTATGTTCTAACCACTGGACTGCCTGGAAATTCCCTACTCCAGTTAATATTGATTCCCCCCCAAATATTAAAGCGTTATTATATGCTTGGTTAGATCAGTAGCTACTAGATAACACCATACATGTGCAATTTGTTACCTTGCTACCTTTAATAGAAAGTACCCCTGGAAAAATAGCAATACCTATAGAGGTTATATTTGAAAAGCTAAAAGTTAATAGTAGTATATGATACAAATTGAACAAGCAACTGTGTGCTAGCAGTCTGGTTCTGGAGATGTCTCTTTGGAATTGGTTGACATACTCGTTTAATTTTATTTTATCCATGTTAGTGGGAGTGGAGTGGGACAGGCCTCTCCTGGCCACTGCTTTTCTTACTGTTTTCAAACAGCCGGATTTCATTTTGGCATGTGTTATATATGGCATATGGAACAAATTTTTGCTACCAAGTTTTGCAATTGAGGGCAGATGTTATATGTCCTTAAATATGCCTTTAAGGAATCTCTTTGGATCACTGCTGAGTCTTCAGTAGCATACCTCACCACAGAGCTGACCATAGGAAAAAGAGCCTTTGGTGTCTAGGAACCTTGCATGTTGAGAATACGTGTATATACACATAAACTCTATCACTCTGTTGTACACCAGCAACTAACACTACATTGTATATTAAGTATATGTCAATTTAAAAAATAAAGCATGTCAACAAAACCACGCTGATCTTGACTGATTCTGATCAGTGTATGCTAATTTCTGGAATCTTGTCAATATGGTTCAAAACTTACCTTGCCATTTTGTGTAGACCATCTTATCCAGAAAAAAAAAAAAAAATGTGAAACTGACTTAACCCCTTCATCTAATATCCATATTATCCAAGTTATACTATCACTTACTAGTGAGCGTTGTAGTTTGGTACGTTTATTTTGCTATAGAGCCTGTGTCCCCAGCTCTTTCTGGTCAGCTTCTTGATTTATTTTTTTAAATTCCAGAGTAGTGTTTCAAGAGTTGATTGTTTCAAATCTTCAAAAGTCATTCTCTTTATAAAGTAGGCTGTCATTGTGATACTATAATGAATGTGGCACAAGTAAACAGGAATCACATATTTTTGCATTGTGTGTGTGTGTGCTAAGTCACTTCAGTCATGTCCAACTCTTCACAACCCCATGAATTGTAGCCTGCCAGGCTCCTCTGTCCATGGATTCTCCAGGCAAGAATACTGGAGTGGATTGCTCTGTGCTCCTCCACGGGATCTTCCTGATGCAGGGATTGAAATAGCAGGGACTGAACTAACTCTTGTATCTCCTGTATTGGCAGATGGGTTCTTTACCACTAAGTGACACCTGGGAATCAAATATTTTTGCATTAATTTCATAATAAAATAAAACACAGCTAACAAATGAATCAAATTAATCTAAGCAATTCAAATCATTACCTTGATATTGAGACTAGGTGCTCAAGTCATGATTATCCAGAAAGTCTATGCTAATCAGCATCAGCTCATGTCTGCAACAAGAGTAAGCAACAAGAGAAATCTTGTTCTTTTCTGATTTATTTATGTCCCATTAATACTGATGGAACCCAGATCTCCCACATTGCTGGCTGTTTCTTTACCGTCTGAGCCATCAGAGAAGCCCAAGAATACTGGAGTGTGTAGCCCATCCCTTCTCCAGGGGGTCTTCCTGACCCAGGAATCGAACTGGGATCTCCTGCATTGCAGGAGGATTTTTTACCAGCTTAGCTACCAAGGAAGCTTTAAAAAGAAGGGGATCGTGAGAAAGCAATGATTATAGGTGGGGTGTTTACTTCTAAAAGAGCCAAAGCCCAGGCTAGGGAAGGTGCCAGCACATAATAGGTGCTCAACAAATGTTTGTTGAATAAATGATCCAATGAATGAATGAAATCTCATAAAAAATGTAAGATTCAGCCTATGTCACATACTAGTGTCTCTTAAAAAAAAAGTGCTCTGCAAACCATCATATTCCATATGTACTTAATGTATCATCTTAGCAACTACTACTCCAACATATTTTGGGGTTTATCCTATATATGTCATTTTCAAGTACCAAAGATATTAGGATCATGGCATATCTATAATAGAAATTTAAGAAGAAAACTTGAGAAAAACATTTTTAGGAAGATAAACAGTGCTTTAAAAATATGTTTAAAAAAGCAGCTGCTTGTGTTGTTTAAAATTACAGCCATGTCCATTTGCACTTTGAGTTATATCAAGATGCGAAGTTTAGACAACTCAGAATTCTAAAGGAAAAAAGACCATGAAAAATCAAAATTACGCTTTTCTAATTGTAAATAGAGTTTCAGAAAACAATTCTAGAAGGATACACACCTACCAAACCAAATGTTGGAACCATTTACCTCTGAGGACTGGATTTTTTGGATGTGGTAGGGATGTATTAAAAAAAATATGTGGCTTTAAATTTTTGACTAAATTTTTCTAAAATGGTTTGAGTTGCTACTTAAAGAACTTATGTTTTATTTAAAAAGTAATAAAACATACTAAATCAAAGTGATGTAATTTGTATTTAGAAAGTTTAGACGAGGCAATCCAGTGGTTAGAAATAATGCTTTCACTGTGGCACGTGCAGCTTCAATCCCTGGTTCTGGGAACTAAGATTCTATAGACCATGCAGCAAGAAAGAAAGAAAAAAGAAACAAATATGAAAAGATAAACTTTAATTCTATTATCTAGAGGCAACCCCTATGAGTATATAGTATTTTTTCTACATTTGAAAAATACCATTGTTTTAAATTTTTTTCTTTTTGTTTCACTAGAAAGGAAAGATGATGCACAGTTTGAAATGTTAAAGGTATACAAATTGCTTTGTTACAATAAAGCTAAATGTGTGCACGCGCACGCGCACACACACAGAAAAAATAAATAACATTGTTAAAGTTGATTGGGGCACAATTTTTTCTCCTTTTTATTTTTGCTTGGTATATCATCAGCATTTCCCTTGTAAGTAAAAATCTGTAAAGGTTTTAAAAATATGTGTATAATATTCTTTTGGGATAATGAACGTAACCCACTACATCATTCTTCATTACTGGATGAGTTACTTTATATTTAGTGAACTTTTTTATCCATATAAATCTTGGTTCCTGTTTCAAATTGTGTTCTTGACACTGGAATCTACTAGTCCTTTATGTCAAGCTAGAAGTATTAGCATAATTGAAACTTTGGTATTTTGCTAATGATTTATGATTTATTATTGCCTAAATAGGGAAGCCTACTGGGGCTTCCCCGGTGGCTCAGATGGCAAAGAATCTGCTTGCAATGTGGGAGACCCTGAGTTGGGAAGATCCCCTGGAGAAGGAAATGGCAACCCACTCCAATATTCTTGCCTGATGAATCCCAAGGACAGAGGAGCCTGGCAAGCTAAAGTCCATGAGGTGGCAAAGAGTCTGACACAACTCAGCTACTAACATACACACACAACAGTTTCTTAAACCTTTATCATCTTTGGAAACCTGAAGTTTGTAGTACAGGTTTTTTGTTTTTGGAAAATTGGGTCAATTTCCTTCTCAAAAACTGGGAAACTCAAGTTTCTGTTACATTCTTTTTGGTAAACACATCTTCATGTCCTCTCAAAAATGGAGCTTGTGCCAACATTTCAGCATACCTCTTAACTAATGACTGGATACTAGCCAGATCAGATTAGGTACTTGGTGTATTTTTAGCTACTATGGAAAAAACCAGAATTTTAACATTTATTATTATATTAGTGCTTTAGTCCTGCTAAATTTTCCACATGTTTTTGGTTGCTAGACAAGAATTCCTAAGACTAATTTGATCCTAATTTCGATGATCCCAACACTTGTCTTTCATAAAATGTTTCAAAAATGATAAGGTTAGAACTGCAGCAGCAGTTTTTAATCCGGATGGACTTCAGTGCTCTGTGATTCCATCCCCTCAATATTATACGCTTTTTATGCTTTTTCCTGGAAAGATGATCTTTAACTTTCATTAGATTTCACAGAAATGTAAATCATGTTTCCTACCCCCCAAAATAAAAACAAGTAAGAGAATCACACTAATCTTATCAAGCTTGGAAAGAATAAAATTGACCCCTGTTACTATGATTAAATTATACTAAGAGTTCTGATGTCCCTCCATTGTGAAAATGGATCTATTTGTAACATTGTCATAGTCAGACCCGTGAAGCAGGGATGTCCTGAGGAGCAGAGCTGAAGTCTACAAAGGGTCTAGAAGAGTCCCTGCTACATATGTATGCTTAAATCTGTGGTGATTGTTTTAGCCTTGTGGAGATTTGCCTAATTCATTTCATTACTTTCACCCATTTCTCTCTTGCTATTTGACTCAGGTTTTTTAGAGGAAAGTAGGTAAAGTCTGCAGAAGTAGCCAGTACATGCCATTTCACAGGATCTGCAAATGCATTTTTCCTGCTAGAGGATTAAGATGCATTATGAATGAATTGATTTCACCATTCCCATGTGATATGGAATTATAGTTGTGGTTTCCGGCGAGACAATGATGCCACAGTTATTTTCTTGTCCTTGTATAATGAAAGGGTTTTGGTGTTTCTGCTGTATTCTAGACATTCACACTACACAGCTTATTTTCATATCATATTTCATATGGAACACCATTTTGTGGTGAGTTTTCTGTTAAAGTGCAAAAGTAGGATCAAGGCAGGAGGAAGTAGGAGGTTAAGACAATGGAAGCCCACAGTTGATTCAAGTCATGGACTTTTAAATTGAAGTTTAGTTGCTTTGGGAGAAGGAAATGGCAACCCACTCCAGTACTCTTGCCTGGAAAATCCCATGGATGGAGGAGCCTGGTAGGCTACAGTCCATAGGGTTAAAGAGTCGGACACGACTGAGCGACTTCACTTTCACTTTACTTGCTTTACGTTGCTATGTCAATTTCCGCCGTGTAGCAAAGTAATCAGTCATATGTAAACATATATCTGCTCTTTTTGGAATTTCCTTCCCATATAGGTCACCACAGAGCATTGGATAGAGTTCCCTGTGACACACAGTAGGTTCTCATTACTTATCTGTTTTATACATAGCAGTGTATATATATCAGTCCGAATGTCTCAATTCACCGCCCCCCCAACTCCTTTCCCCCACTTGGTGTCTATACATTTTTCTCTATGTCTGTGTCTTTATTTCTGTTTTGCAAATAAGATCTTCTATACCATTTTTCTAGTTTCCACATATATATGTGACTATGTATTTGTTTTCCTCTTTCTGACTTACTGCATTCTGTGTGACCCTCTCTGGGTCCACCCACATGACACCATTTTGTTCCTTTTTACAGTTGAGTAATATTCCCTTATACATATGCACCACATCTTCTTTACCCCTTCCTTATATTGATGGACAGTTAGGTTGCTTCTGTGCAAGCCATGACTTTTGCAGGGAGCTCCTCCAGTTTAGGTTTAGAGAGAAAAGTGTGTGTGTGTTTGTGTGTGTGTTAGTTTCCCTCTGTTCTTGACAGAATAAATAACTTATTTAGGAGTTGATGCAGAATTGCAGGGAGATTTGTCTACTAGGCAATGTAAAATTAAATTACCTTCTTTATTCACCTAATTTCATTTTCTAGGGTCATTTCTGGTGTTTTATACATATATTTAAATATATATTATATTTATATATTATTTTGTATTTTTTAATCTATTTTTGGCCACATGACTTTCAGATCTTAGTTCCCCAACCAGAGATTGAACCCATGCCCTCTGCCATGAACTTTGGTGTCCTAACCACTGGACCACCAAGGAATTCCTGGTCTTTAGTATGTTTACAAGATTGTGCAACCATTACCACAATCTATTTCTTTCTTTCTTTTTTTCCATTTATTTTTATTAGTTGGATTGTAGTGGTTTTTGCCATACATTGACATGGGTTAGCCATGGATTTACATGTGTTTTTACATGTATGGTTTTTGCCATACATGGACATGGATATTGTCAATGTTGTAGTGGTTTTTACACTATTGTAGTGGTTTTTGCCATACATTGACATGGATCAGCCATGGATTTACATGTGTTCCCCATCCTGATCCCCCCTCCCTCTTCCCTCCCCACAATCTATTTTTTGAATGTGTTCATCACCCCAAAAAACAAACCCAGTATAATTAAGCAGTGACTCTGCATTCTTCCCTCTGTCAGCTCCTGGCAACCACTAATCTGCTTTTTGTCTTTATGAATTTGTCTATTCTGGGTATTTCATATAAATGGAATCATACAATATTTTGTCTTTTGTATCTGGCTTCTTTCACTTTAGCCTAATGTTTTCAAGTTTTGTCCTTGCCTTTGCATTTATCAGTACTTTCATGGCTGAATATTTTTTCATTGCATGAATAAGCCACATTTTGTATAAACATTCATCAGTTGATGGACTTCTGGGTTGTTTCTACTTTTTAGCTGTTATGAATAATGCATTTAGGAACAAATGTGTACAGGTTTTTGTGTGAACATATCTTTCACACAAAAATATGTGTGGAAAGGCTAGGGAAATCTCTGAGTTGAAAAGTCTAGGGATCTCTCTGGAGCTGTGTATATTCTGAGGAGTGTAACTGCTGGGTCCTCTGGCAACTTTTTGTTGCCGAACTGTTTTCCAAAGCAACCATATCATTTTAGATTCAACTAGCAGTGTATGAGGGTTCTAATTTCTCCACATCCTCATCGAAGCTTATTATCTGACTTTTTTGTTATTGCCTTCTTAGTGGGTGTAAAGTGATACTCCAGGATGGTTTTGGTTTGCATTTCTCTCATTAATGATGTCAAGCATCCTTTCAAGTGTTTATTGACCATTTGTGCATCTTTGGAGAAGTGTCTATTTCAAGTCTGTCCATTTGGGCTGCTACAACAAAATACTGCAGCCTGGGTGGCTTATAACAACAGAGATTTATTGCTCATAGTTCTGGGGAAGGCCCATTTCCTGGTTTATAACTGGTGCCTTCTCACTGTCCTCACATGGTGGAAGAGGCTAGGGATCTCTCTTGAGCTTCTTTTAGAATGTGCTAATCTCATTCAATTTAACTGGTATAACTTAAGTATCTTCCCAAGGCCCAACTTTTGAATTCATTACACTAGGCATTAGGATTAAAACAAATTAATTTTGGGTGCTTGTCATTTGATATGCACTGAGCAAATGTTGGTTGAATTGAGTGATACCAGTCATGGCTGTGAAACTGTTGTGTAGTAAACACTGACATCCAAAGGGGTTAATAACAACTGTTCTGTACTGAATACATACTAAGTGCCTGGGGCTGTATTAAGAACTAAAATTCTCATTGTCTCATTTCATCTTTACAATAGTCCTATGAAATGTACATTCTTCCCCCAATGTATAAATAAGACAATGAGGCTTAGATAGGCCAAGTAACTTGTCTAAGACTACACAGTTGATCTTGGATTAGAGCCCTTGGCTCATGCTAAGGGCTCATTTTAACCACCACGTCTTTGAGCAAGGGCAACAATCAAAATGTGAAGAACCTGGAGGTACAGAGAAGTGGAACCGAAATGTGAACTGGTTGAAGATAGCCATGCTAAGTTTATTGCTGCTATCTTAGACTTGTGAAACTTTGAAAGAGATGTGGTATAAGATGTGGTATAAGAATCTTATAGGATCATTTTAACAAGGAGCTACCGTATAGCACAAGGAATTATATTCAATATCATGTATATCATAGCCTATAATGGAAAAGAAAAAATATATATAAAAAATCGAATCACATTGATATATACCAGAAACTAGCACAACATTGTAAGTTGACTACAATAAAAGTTTTAACAAAAGAATTTTATAAGCTCATTTTACAAAAATATAATTTTTTGACAGGAATCAAATATTTAAACTCTTTGATTTTGCCAGTCCCACTGCTTCTGTATTTTAATTTCAAGGTTACAGTCTTTTTAACCATCTTTCTAGCTCTTTTTTTTTTTTTCCATTTTTGGTTTCTACTTAAGAAACTTTTACCATTCCCTGGACCTCATGCCTTCCTAAATCATGGTCTGGTAATTAATTCTATAACATCATGGTAACTTTTCACTCTTCTATGCCTCTGTGCAAATGTTTTTATATTTTGTGTATTTTTTCTTTGTCTTAAGCAGTTGTTCCAAATTACCAATTCTGTTACAACTGGAAGTGACAGTTTCACATTCTCTTCCCCCACCCCCACCACCCCAGCACAGAATCTTAGTGTCCTGAGTAGGGATTGGTCCCAGGCCACGGCAGTGAAAATGTGCCAAATCCCAACCACTTGACCACCACTCCCTCATTTTCTTTTAAACTAATAAATGTAAGATTAGGTTATATTTTATGGTGAAATTAGCATGCCCTAACTCTATCAGAAATCTTGTTAGCATTAGGCTTATCTGGGAGAGGTTCCAATGTCCTGAAATACTGTTTGCTTGAATATCTTCATTTGTATATTAAATGAGTTTTTATTGCTCAATACCTTGTTTATTTGTACTTGTTTTCTTAATTAATGACAGACATTGTCCTCTGTTGCTGCAGTGGAACACCTGGAAGTCAGCTGCCATACCACGAGCTTTTTCATAGTCATGATAGCATTTAACCCTAATGTCAGTTTTGTCCCTGATGGGGACAAAGTCTGTGGGAGGCTAACTCGCTCAAGGTCACACAGTTAATAAGCATCATTGGGATCTGGATCCCACCAGAGGATGAGATGGTTAGATAGCATCACCGACCCGATGGCATGCATTTGAGCAAACTCTGGGAGATGGTGAAGGACAGAGGAGTCCTTGGGGTCACAAAGAGTTGGACACAACTGAGCAACCAAACAACAGGGACATACTGATCTTATATAATATCATATTTTAGCAATATGTGTAAAATATATTTTATAAATGTTTTATTTATCTTTTTATTATATTATATAAAATAAATTATATTTTATGTGTAATATAACATCTTAAGGTGAACAGGGGGCCTGGAGGAAAGAATACTTTTGTTTCAAAAAAAATCTAAAGTAATTTCTTTCATCACATGCATAGCTACGATTAGGGAATTGTTAGGTAGACTGGTCATCCCCCCCACCAAGTCACTAAGGCTTCATTATGATTATTAGCAAAAGTAGCCCTATAAAAATATGGGGTATATATTTCATAAAGTTAGAAACAATCACAGCTTTGGTGAATGCAGTTTGACTTACTCTCAAGTGATGTGCATGAAAGAATTGTTGTTATGAGCAAGGAAAATATCAATTCACAGCTTATAAATACCTAGCAAAAACATCAAGGACCATTTATTTTAAACAATAAGAGCTCCTGTGCCTTTTGAATAAGTATTTTGAAATCAGGTAAATCAAACAGATTTGGGGAGAAATTGCATTTTCTCAACTGGTCATTAAGAGTATCTATGGAAACGCCATTATAATCAGTTAGGTTAAAACATTCCTGATAATCATAGGCAAGTTTTTCATTTAAACTTGCACAGTTAACACAGGTAGAAGTTTGTGCTCCATACCTGTTATCTAAGGTGCACTATAGTGAAAAATAACCTTTTTTTTCCTGTTACGACAAATATGTCTCCTTCTGATCCCACAAGATATTACTAAAGGGCTTTACATTGCAAAAGCTCAAAAGGATCCCCTCAGATAGTGAAATGGTACTCGCAAGTTAGAAGAAATGTCTCTATTAAGAATATTGAGAATCATTTATTTTAAACAAGAACTGATGTGTCCAATGAATAAGTATTTGGCTATCAAGAAAGTCAAACAAACTTCAGAAAAAGATTAATTTTAGGCATTCTATAATTGTAGATATTATGGGCTCCATGGAAAGTTTTCTGTGTTTTCTCTCTACCTGAGTTGGATTCAATGGAAAAGTTATTCATTTAGTCAGAGATTCCACAGGTGTTAAGCAGTGCCTCTAATATAGTTGGTGTTCTCTGTTCTATTTCTGGAATGAACAAAGAAAAGACTTCCCTTTCTCCAACCATCAGAAGCATCTGTCTAGTACAACCAGTTACCCAGCTGAAAGAGAGACATTTCTAGGCAGACAAATCTTTCTTCTCCACATATTGTGTAGGACTCTAGTCAATTAGCTAAAAGACTAAAGACATTAACTCTTCTGGAGTAAGTAGCCTCATCTCAACAAAAACCTACATACACTTATTTTCAAAATATTGCTTTTCTTTGATTAGGAGACTTAGTTATATGTGGGAATTTTAAACAGGTAAAATACAAGGGTTTCAGATCTGGGGTAAACCAGTCGTTTCTTGTGCATGCTCAGTCACTCAGTTGTGTCCACCTCTTTGTAACCCCTTGAACTATAGCCCATCAGGGTCCTCTATCCACAGAATTTTCCAGGCAAATACAGGAGTGGGTTGCCACTTCCTCCTCCAGGGATCTTCCCAACCTAGGGCTTGAACCCATGTCTCCTGAATTGACAGGGTATTCTTTATCACTGAGCCACCTGAGAAACCCTTAGTTCTCTTAAAAGGTAGCTATTTTTTAGGAACAACTTAACAGGAGTATCATTGTTGGCTTTTGAAGGGACCAATAATGGAAAGTTGAAGGTTGAAATAGAAACATTTCAAACCTGAATGGTATAGAATTAAATGTTGATTATATTTCTTCATATGCATGCTTAATGACCAGCCAAAGATGAAGAAGCTCTAAACAGTCAGCAAAATCAAGACTGGGAGGCTCAGATCAGGAACTCCTTATTGCAAAATTCAGAGTTAAATTGAAGAACGTAGGGAAAACCACTAGGCCATTCAGGTATGACCTTAATCAAATCCCTTAACGATTATACAGTAGAAGTGACAAATAGATTCAAGGGATTTAGATCTGATAAACAGAGTGCCTAAAGAACTTCGGATGGAGGTTCGTATCATTGTACAGGAGAGTCGGACACGATTGAGCGACTGAACAGCATCAATGCCCAAGTAGCAGTGTGTCTATTTACATACATTTCTCCCCATAGTGTGACTGTCAATAGCCACAGTGTTCCCAGTGTCCTTGAACATGTTACCTTCATCTGGGGCACACACCTTTCTTCTCTCCTTCTATGTTTAACCAACTTCTAACCTATCCTTTGGTCTCAGTGGAAATAAATGTCACTTCCTCTGGGGAGACTTCTCTAGTCTTGTATAGCTTTCTGGGCTCACATCCATTCTGTGAAAGTGAAAGTTCGTTGTTTTTGCTCTTGTCATCTATTAGCTTGGTCGCGTCCGACTCTGTCTCTTTTGCGACCCCATGGACTGTAGCCTACCAGGATCCTCAGTCCATGGGATTTTCCAGGCAAGAATACTGGAGTGGGTTGCCATTTCCTTCTCCAGGGGATCTTCCCAACCCAGGGATCAAACCTGGGTCTCCCACATTGTAGGCAGACGCTTTACCATCTGAGCTACCATGGAAGCCCTCATCTCCATTCTATATTACTTCTATCTGCATACTCTACTACTTAATAATTATCTGTTTAGGTCTCTCCTGAGATGGTACATTCTGAGGGGTTGGAGGGCAAGCCCAGAACATATCTACATATTGAGAGTACCCAACAGTTGTTTTAAAAACAACACTATTCTTTTAAGGATTTTTGGTTATTAAATAGGGGAATTTCATTGTAAAAACATGAATTAACAAATGAGCTTGATTTTCCTAAATTTAGGAGACACCTAGGTCTGACTTTTTAAAAAACAAGTTGTATGTGCATAAATGCTTTGGCCTTCTCAGCGAAACAAAATATTTTTAAGATTTTGCTGTTGGATCAAAAACTGAGGGTACAATGCTCTCTAGAGTCAACTTTCAGCTTTCTTGCATGATGTAGAGAAGGAGCCCAAAGGTACAGAACTTCCTTTAAAAACAAAGAAACAAAAAAGATTTCCAGAGTGTTGAGTTCAGTTCAGGGCAGCTTCTCTGTCCTGTTAATTACACTTTGGGACATTGAAGCACAGGCTAAGAGGAATGAGTGGATGGAAAGCATTACTCTATTCATATACCGCCTGGCCTACAGATACACTGCAAAGAACAAATAACTAAATAATATTAATTATAAAATATAGGACAGACTAGCAATAACAAGAAAGAAACTTCAACATATCATTCACAAAGGGGGAAATTTTTTTCTAAATCACAGCATCCTTTCTGATTTGATTTTGACAAAAAAAGAATATGACAAAAAAAGATGATGTTATTGGATTTCTCTGTTCAAATTATGGATCTACTGTAATAGAGGGAGTAGGATTGTCAGTATTTAGTATGAAGAATTGTTGAGAAGAAAGTGGGGTGAGGTGATATTTCAGCCCCATTTAGTCTCGGGCATTATAGTTCACCTCATTGTCAACTGCCCTTGCTTGGCAACTGCAGAAGATCATTTTTTGTTCACTTGTTCCTTAGTTCTAGCTATTGAAGAGCAGTTATTTTTACCAGCACTAAGCAGGACTGCTAGAGAGAATGGCTTTGGATATTAGGCAGACGTGGCCCCTTAGAGAAGAAAAGGGCTACAGTAGATAAGCCTCAGAGAAGGAACTGGGGGAGGAAAGCACAGAGAAAGACTGTGCCAGGAGATTGACTCAGTAATCCAG
This sequence comes from Odocoileus virginianus, assembly GCF_023699985.2. Lineage (NCBI taxonomy): Eukaryota > Metazoa > Chordata > Mammalia > Artiodactyla > Cervidae > Odocoileus > Odocoileus virginianus. Next base: position 58,696,366 of record NC_069680.1, read on the forward strand.
GAAGATCTCCAGTGTTAGCTGTTCAGGTTCTTATAGCACACATGAAATAAAATCAAACTGATTTTAAGATCTCCATTAGAATTGTTAAAGTATGAGCTGCTCTTTTTTTTATTCTTGTTGATTGAAAATTTACAGAAGATGGTACTTGGAATATCTTACCAAGGTTTCGCTGCAAAAGCCATGAGTCTCCAACAGTACATAAGAAAAGAAATATAAAATGATTTCATGGGAGATGAGACAATGGCTTATATTAGAAGGATTTTGTGCTGCAGAGGTGTCAGTGTTGAGGCATAGTGAATAACTCTTGAGATTAATTTAGAAGACTCCTCCTATGCAGTATTTGTATGTCTAGTTTCTTGTGGGTACAGAATTGCTTATGTTTAGAAATAGAAGTAGGATTTTGAAATTATTCATAGATTTATCTCTGAGAGCACAAAATACATTTTTAAAAAGTACATCTGATGTAATGTTAATTTAAAACACTAATTAAATTTTTTTAAATTATTTAATTTATTTGTTTGGCTACCCTGGGTCTTCATTGCTGCGTGGGCTTTTCTCTTCTTGCCATGCACAGGCTTCTCATTGAAGTGACTTCTGTCGTGGAGCAGGAGCTCTAGGGCACAAGGGCTTCAGTACTTGCAGCACCCGGGCTCTGGAGCACAAGCTCAGTAGTTGTGGCACATGGGCTTAGTTGCTCCGTGGCATGTGGGATCCTCCCGGACTAGGGATTGAACCCGTGTCTCCTGCATTGGTGGGAGGATTCTTTACCACTAAGCCACCAGGGAAGCCCCTAAAATACTTTCTTGAGCTGCTGTTCTATGCTAGAAATGATGCATGTGAGGGTTCTTTTTTAAAAAAATAGTTTATTTAAATATTTATTATTTAAAAAATAGTTTATTTAGAGTATTGGCTTCAGGTGTACAACATAATGATTCAGTATTCTTGTCCTGAAGGGTATGGTTTCGAAGACAGTTCCTTTAAGGTTATCTTGAGATATTTATAAAGGTCTATTGTTGAGTACTGAAAATGAGAAGTTATAGGGAGAGCTGTGTAAGATGGTTAGATTCAGGCTCAAGTTCTAACTTGCTATGTAACCTGAGTTAAGCAGTTTTACTTCTCTGGGTCTCACCTCTTAGATTTATCTATGACCTAAATTTTCTCTGATTTTGTTTACTTATTTATTTGCTGTGCTGAGTCCTAGTTGCTGTACATGTGGTCTTCACTGCGGCGCATGTGGAGTCTGCAGTTGTGGTGTGCAGGCTTAGTTCCCCCCGGCATGTGGGAACCTGCGTCCCCTGCATTGCAAGGCAGATTCTTTTTTGTTTGTTTTTTCCATTTATTTTTATTAGTTGGAGGCTAATTACTTTACAATATTGTAGTGGTTTTTGCCATACATTGACATGAATCAGCTATGGGTTTACATGTGTTCCCCATCCTGATCCCCCTCCCACCTCCCTCTCTACCCGATCCCTCTGGGTCTTCCCAGTGCACCAGGCCTGAGACAAGTGTGTCTCGTGCATCCAACCTGGGCTGGTGATCTGTTTCACCCTTGATAGTATACTTGTTTCAATGCTGTTCTCTCAGATCATCCCATCCTTGCCTTCTCCCACAGAGTCTAAAAGTCTGTTCTGTACATCTGTGTCTCTTTTTCTGTTTTGCATATAGGGTTATCGTTACCATCTTTTTAAATTCCATATATATGCGTTAGTATACTGTATTGGTCTTGATCTTTCTGGCTTACTTCACTCTGTATAATGGGCTCCAGTTTCATCCATCTCATTAGAACTGATTCAAATGTATTCTTTTTAATGGCTGAGTAATATTCCATGGTGTATATGTACCACAGCTTCCTCATCCATTCATCTGCTGATGGGCATCTAGGTTGCTTCCATGTCCTGGCTATTATAAACAGTGTTGTGATGAACATTGGGGTGCACGTGTCTCTTTCAGATCTGGTTTCCTCAGTGTGTATGCCCAGAAATGGGATTGCTGGGTCATATGGCAGTTCTATTTCCAGTTTTTTTAAGGAATCTCCACACTGTTCTCCATAGTGGCTGTACTAGTTTGCATTCCCACCAACAGTGTAAGAGGGTTCCCTTTTCTCCACACCCTCTCCAGCATTTATTTCTTGTAGACTTTTGGATAGCAGCCATCCTGACTGGCGTGTAATGGTACCTCATTGAGGTTTTGATTTGCATTTCTCTGATAATGAGTGATGTTGAGCATCTTTTCATGTGTTTGTTAGCCTGCAAGGCAGATTCTTAACCACTGGACCACCGTGAAAGTCCCTGTTATTCTTTTTTTATCTCTGTAATCATGTGATTTTGGGGGGGGTGGGGGACAGGGGTTTAAATATTTATTATTTGGCTGCTCCGGGTCTTAGTTGCAGCATACAGGATCTAGTTCCCAGATCAGAAGTTGAATCCAGGTACCCAGCATTGAGAGCACAGAGTTTTTCCCACTGGACCACAAGGGAAGTCCCAATTATGTGATTTTTTAAGAGAAAAGAGATAGAACTATTTTGTAATATTTGAAAGAACCTAGTACACTTGAGTTAATTACAAAATTAAATATCAACTCATGCAATGAATTCCTTGTGGTTAGGATTAGGTTGGAATAAACAAATGGACTTAAGTAACAAAAATAAGTTCTGAATAAGTAGGACTACAACATCATGTTTCTTAGTTTCTGAATTTATCATTCAATAAAATCTAGTTGTATGCATTTTGCTCTGAATAATAAGAGAGTGGAAATGGCTCTCTTGACCTCCACTTTCTCTGCTAATAATTTCTGATTATTTTCTCCATCAAAGCTCACTATCACCTAAGCCTTGAGCTGAGACAGATAAATCACTAAGTGTGGGATTTAGAACAGATGGTCACAACCAATAGAGGCTACCAATGTATTCTGTGTTCAAACAAGTACAGATTTTCATGGTGTAGTATCGGTTGGATATTTGGAGTTAATGTTAGGTGTGATCACTTCCATTAACTCTCATTAGCTGGGACGAACTTTGGCTTTATTTATTAATTCATTTTACAGAACACTGCACATAGACCTTTGATGTTTGTTTTGCTTAGGTTACCAAGTGCAATGTTATGCAGTTTCATGAGTATCCCATGCAGTGAAAATGCCTGCCCATGGGGCTTTAAAAAAAAATGAACTTCTCACCTGTGTGGATATTTAGTAGACCTAACACCATGATCCTGATTTTATTTTATTTTGAGGCAAACAATGGATCACACAGGTAATGAAATTATTTAAAATATATAATTATGGGAATTTCCTGGTAATACAGTGGTTAGGACTCTGTTTTCACTGCCCAGGTTCAATCCCTGGTCAGGGAACTAAGATCCCATGAGCCATATGGTGAGGGGGGAAAAAAAAAAAATATATATATATATATATATCTTAATATATCATGTCCACTTTACTAAACAGCGAGCAATCAACCTGGGAAAATGTTCATGCTTTTAAAATTTTTTATCCAGGTATTCATGGGGAGAGACATAATCTTTAATTGAAATGGAAAACACTTTAGGAAATGTAGGGCTATCCTTGCATGTATTGTTGATGGGAGTGTAACATGGCAAAACAAACAAACAAACAAAAAAGTGGCTTGGCTGCAGAAAATGGTTTGGTGTTTCCTCACCCAAAACTTAATCAAAATTTTCATATGATCCACTATTTCTACTCCTAGGTATATACTCAAAAAATTGAGATCAGGGACTCAAACAGACACTTGCATACCCATTGTTATTCACAACAGAACAAATATTGCTTGCTACTACTTATATGAGGTACCTAGAGCAGGCAAATGTATAGAGACGAAGTAGAACAGAAAGTCAACAGAAGTTAGGGAGTGGGGAGTAACTGCAAGTGTACAGAGTGTCTGCTTGGGATGATGAAAAAGTTCTGGAAATGGAAAGTGGTGACATTTGCATAATATTGTGAATATACTTAATGCTACTAAATTATACACTTTAAAATGGTGGAAATGTAAATTTTTTTGCTTTCTATATTTTACCACACACACACAAGCCTCCAAAGAGAAAGAAACAGGGCTAAAAGGTTTTGCCCCCATTTTCAAATCCTGTTGTATTTGGTCCTGTTTTTGACCCGTTTCATGTTGGCTTCATTCCCCACAGAGAGCTTTTTAGTGCGGGCTCAGTGTGCTTGAAGTTGCCGTGGTGAACGTGGTTAGGTTACAATCCACTGGTTTTGCTTGCTTCTTACATTTGTTAAAATTTTTGAGGGTGGATGGGTGGAGGAGAGGTAGTTTAAAGCGGGAAAACAATGCATGTTGGAGTTCCCATTCCAACAAGAAAAGCGTGCTTTTGTGGCAAACCGAAAGGCTAGGAATCAAGGGTGATGAAATACAGGCTTTCCGGCCCTCACTCTGTTCCCGATTTCTGGTTGTGGGAATCTGTTCTGAATCCAACTGCAAGTGGAAAACCCATCTTTGGCTGAGCAGCCAGAGAGGCCCTCCTGCCAATCCCCCAAATGTGCTGCTGAGACTTTGGCCCTGTGAGGATGGAGCTGAAGCTGTCTTCCCCAGATCTGTGCAGCTGTCAAGGTGGCTGTGATGCCTCTGTGAGTGGCCTCTGCACTGAATTTTGGCAGTGGCCTTGAGACCTGCCAGCTCCAACAGCTGTCCTGTTCTTTGTCTATTGCCGTTATTACTGGTCCAGGGGGCTGAAGGGAGGGGCTAGCCTCCTGGCTCTGTCATTCCCAGAGTCTGGCAAGTTCCAGCGGTGGTGCCTTGCCCTCCCAGTGCCTGCCACCCACTGGGCGTGGGAGGTGGGGGGAGCCCAGGTGTGCTGAGTGTGGGTGGCTGCTTGTTCACCTCTGGCTCAGCTCCCAGCCCCTGGGAACCAAGTGGCCGTGTCTGATCATCAGCCCGCGCACAGACAGGCTCCACGTGGGGACCTGCTTGGCAGCTTTGCGGAGAGATGCTCGGTGACAGTTGAAGATCTTGGAAGGTAGAGGAGCCAAAGGTGCTTCTTATGTCCCAAAAGTATGATTCCACTTTCTGGAAGCGACAAATTTCTTGGGGGAAATGAAGGTCATCAGAAACGTCCAGAGCAAGAGAGAGAAAGCTTTTTGAAATCGCCAGCCACTCAGAGTGGCAAGTGTATTCTGAAAACTCCTCCCCCTTTCCTTGTCCTCATCCTGTCCTTTTCCTTTTAAGCGGTTTTATTATTATTTTTTAATCTGCCTTTGTCATTGGACATTTATTGACAGAAATCAAATTGCTGTGTTTCTGGGCAAAGCGCCGGCTGCAGAGAGGTGTGGTTCCCGAGGAATGAGACACGCAGCCCAACAGCTGAGCCTAGTGTCCTCACATAACCTCCCTGCCTTAAATATCGCCAATATTTAGCCTTGCCTTATAAAGTAAAAATGCACAATACCTTCCAGAGTTTCAGCAAGCCCAAATGCCCCCCTCAGCTCAGTTATATCTCCTGTACGTTGGAGGCAGGGCCATGCACCCCCCCACACCCCAACCCCCCCGCGCAGACCTGCCCTCGGAGCCGCCAAGAGGTTACTAATCAGGGAGACTCCGCCATCGATCCGATGGTGGAGACCTGGGGGATTTGTGTGCATTGTGTTTGCTGAAGCCTCCTGTGATTTCGGCGCGACCAGATCCTCCGCAGCGAACTCCATGTCGCAGCTTGTGGCTGCCTGTGTCCTGTGGTGAGAGCGGAGCCACACAGGAGATCCTTTGTCTAGGAAGGCTAGGCAGAGAAGATCACTTTGGAGTTGCTAAGCTCTGCATTGCCATTGGCTGCACTCTTTGTGGGGCTGTTTTTGCAAAAGGCATGCCCAGCACGTCTACAGTGCTGGCAGGCCAGGGCTGCCTTTAAACACCATGATAATAATACCAAAAAGCAGTTTGCAGAACTGTTCCACTGTAGAGGCTTCCTCTGCAGAAGCAAGCAAGATGGCTACCTCGTGGGCTTCGCTGTGAAGAATGCAGAGGCTAATTAAGACAGACTTTAAGGGGAAAAAAGGGTATTTCCCTACTTCATCTTTATGCAGGCTTTTCTTTCAGTGACTTTTAAAGTATACATTTTACATAAGCTCTTTAGGTTCTGCCTAGCAAACATGTTGATGGTTTTAGATGGGATAAGTACTTTTATAGAGAAATAGCCAAAAAAATTTGGGGGGGGGGGGTGGGAGCTAATTTTTTTTTTCTCTTAAACGGAGGCTCATTTTGCAATTTGATTTTTTTTAGGTTGTAAAGGAAAACAAGAGGCCCCAGAGGGAAAAGAAGCCCAAAGTTTTAAAGGTAATCAGCTATTGATTAAATCATATTTAATTTTTTTTCCATTTCATATAGTATTTTTCTGTCACTGAGGGGTAAATTTGGAGTACAGTGGATGTGAGTTCTCCCAGATTTTCAGTAGATAAATGAATTTTCCCTCAACTAAAGTGTTTTCTCTTTCTCTTTCTTTCTCTCTTTTTATATGCTACATAATATGCATATTAGCATCCTTTATTTTCAACTCCACACAAGTCTGCAGAAGGAAAACTTTATATGCAAAGTGTTGTGAATAAAATTTGTGGCTTTTTTTGTAGCTCTCTTTGTAGCATCTGCATTTGTGGTGTTGCACCAGTGTGTAAACTTAAGCTCTTAAGGAAAAAGACACTATTTAAAGTTGACAGCTATGATCCATTGTAGTTTTAATAGACCTTCCATTAGACACTATTTTATAATGTGTGATTTTTCTAAAGGAAAAGATGCTTAGAGGTTTTATTTCAATTTAAAATGTGTAAGCCATTGAGATTTTACAGCCAAATTACAATTGCTTAATCCCAAATTCTCATTATATCATCTTTAATTTTGGCATTCATGAAGCTGTAGGAATGAGTATGTTTCCTTTATTTTCAGTAATTTGCCTAATGAGTATTTAGTAGTTACCTAATTCAGTTATAAGCTAGCAGTCTGTGTTATGAGCTTTGTCTGGTATTTCGCAGGGTTAATTTAAAATCATATACATTACTAAAAGTTCAAGGCTAGCTTTAGTCTAGTAAATAGGTGCTTATGTGTTAAAGGTTTCAGCTAGTATGTTGCTATTCTGAATGTAAGAATCTTGAGCAGGCAACCTGTTTAATTCAAGAAGACATATTAAGCAATAAAATGACTAGTCTTTAAAGTTATATTGTGTATATATAATTAAAAATATCTTATACTAATCTTAGTTTTTCTTTTGCAAATAAAGTGTTGACACTCAAAGAGAAAGAACATGTTTGAACTATGGATGTGGCACATTTGTTTTCTCATCTGTTTCCTCAGTTGTGTACCTTGAAAATGCTATTGACATGCAGAACCAAACCTTGCATTGCTTTCTAATTTGTCTGACCACTTCAAGTTTCTGTTTCCTGTGTGTACACAGCATTGCCATGTACATTTTTCATCAACCAACAAGTATTTATTGAATATTTACCACACAGTCAGTTGTGAGCTAGGCACTGTGAAATGAATGAGATTGCTTGGCACAAATTCTCACTGGGCTTAGACAAATAGAATACTGGTTATTTTCAAGGTAAATTAAACCCTTCTCTCTTTTTCTTCTGCATATTGATCCACCTGCCTCCTTTTAATTTTTTCTCCTCCCCAAATTATAGAAGAATATCATTAAAATCTCTAAATGTATATCTTATTCTCTTTTCACACTTGCTCTATTGGGTATATCCACCTCAGTTATTTTGTCTTAAAATCTTCAAGTGAGAAATAGTTTTAGTCTTGCTGTTATAAATGGCTCTCAGATTTGTCTGTGTGTTGGGTGGGGTGAGGTGGGGAGGCAGGTGGGGGGGGGCAGGTTGAGGGTGGGTGGGAAGGGGGCATTGCAAAAAAGGAAGGAAACTGCATGGACAAACTAATATGGTCTAACCCTGGTAGCTAAGTCATTACCTCCCTTTGCTTTGAGGTAGAATTGGGCCCTGGGAATACTCTTGAATTCTGTTTATTTTGTTAGTCTGTGGGTGTCCTGTTACCTGAAATAAATTTCAGAAGTAAATATACTGTGTATTGCTTTTTTGAATCATGGCAATGAACTCTGACTTTTAAAAAGAAATAAGTGCCTGTGTGTGGCTGATATTCATGTGCCACAACAAGCAGAACCAAATTGTTGCTCACTTCCTCTGTAGTTATCAGTTGTTGTACAAGAGTAAGGAAATGCTCTAGAAAGAAAAAATTAATGATTTTCTGATGTTGACATTTTAAAATGTTTTCTTTAATTTTCTGTTGGGCATACTTTTTTGTTCTTCTCCAAAGAAAGCTTTGTTTCTCCGTACCACAGAAGAAATGCTAAGATACTTTCAGATTTCAGCTTGATATGTATAAAATACAGTTGAGCAAGTATAGAATTTTTTTTTTTTGGAATGGCAAATTATTTAGCGTCTGTTAAGTGTGCCTCACCCTTCCATTCCTGTTTTGATTTGATAGCCTCTCCAAACTGGATGTACCAGAGAAAACATGGGCACTTTTTCCCATCAGAGTTCAAAAGCCGTTAAGGCCCTGGTCCGCTGGACTCAGAAATGATTGCAGGTGCAGTCTTTCCACAGCAGGCCTTGGGCCTCTCTGCTCAAGGAAAAAAGCCTGTCCATCCTACAGGGCTCCCAGGTCTTCTGTTCTTCTGCAGCCTGGCGCTGGGAGCTGAGCCGCTAGAAATAGTGGTAGGCTCGGACACTGCAAAAGTAGCCCCCGTACACACGAGGACCATCATGGAGGTGACGAAGGTCTTGCAGCCAATGTCAGCTAGTTGCTTGGCAGTGGGCATGTTGTTCCCTGGATGATGCCACTCCCTCCTGTCCAACTGAGGCCTCCAACTTGCCTCGGCCTCCTAGCACAGCTGGAAGCAGCACCCGGACCGGACCAGTTCAAGCATAGAATATTATGTGGCCCTAAAGGAGATGTTAAGAAAACTAAATCTGCATTTTGGGAGGGAGGGTGGAGGAAAAGTAAAACTTTCCATTTAGGATTTTATGGGTGAGGACTTAACTTTACAGTCAGCTGCTACTCAGGGTCAGTGATGGGAATCTTCAGCTTACAGTTTTGCTTTTGGCCTTATGTCTGAGTTCTACTCTTCTTCCTTGGACTCTGGCCTCTAAAGTCTTCAAATCTCTTCAGTCCCTTGCTCTTGGTCAGGGTGGCTGCTACCTATAAGTATCCTGATTGATTTTCATCTTCATAATCTATTAGGAAGTAGTTGGATAAATGAAGAGTCTGACTAAGGATACTGGAAAGCTTGTCTCATCCTACTGTGAACCTGCTAACTAAATCCTGAATCTAGTAATGGGTTAAAATTGCCTGTTGCAAAAAAAAAAAAAAAAAAATGCCTGTTGCATCTCATACCTCTCATCTTTAAACAGTCTATTTGAATTGGTAATCTGTATTCATGCTGTTACAATTCAATATTTAGAATTATAAATAGTGATCTCACGTTCCTGACTAAAGAGAGCATTTTCTTCTAGCTGAAAGCACAGTCTCTGTCCAAAGTACTCTCATGGCCAGAATGGGTATCAAATGACTGGGGGATGAGGTTGGGGTGCTGAGCACAAACTCCTTTCTTACGGGTCCTGGAAGGCAACATTTCTGCCTTAACTCACTGGAGTTATTTTTATAGATGACAGCTTATTAGCTGTGCTTTAATTGTTCACTTGAGTCTTGAGAAAGATAAACGTATGAGATGATTTCAGGCCGTGTTTCATGAATGTGTACTTATGAGTGGCATGGTTTGGAATTCTTGGCAGAAACCTTTATGTAAATTATCATAACTTTATGCTTTGGAGTAGAAGGATATATACTCTTAGAGAAAGTCAATTCAAGGTAACATCACTTTGGTTAGGTTGTCAGTCATTATCTCTGGAGAAAATCAGATTGCACAGTTAGTAGTTGGAAATATTGGGGAGAATTTAAGAAAGGGTTTTTTTTTTTTTTTTTTTTTTTTAAGGGTGAGGGCAGGATTAAGAAAAATCAAGGGATAACAGAGCATCCACGGGCTAAGGACAGCAGACATATTGCCATTCCTAGGCCTGAGGGAATGAGGGCTTGGGAGCAGAAAGTCAGTCGCTAAATAGAACAGGACTATTCTATTATGTGGCCTATGGTAATGGGATCTTTCTTCAGCAAGAAAGTCATGGGAGGTGGGTATGGAAATAAATACTCTGCCCTCCAGTTTCTTGCTTCTTTCATTGGTTTATCCCAATCAGAACCCAAAAGGAGAAAGGGAGCCTACTAATGAGATATATCTTGCTCAGCCTCCTGTGTCTTATAAGAGGGTGTAGAAGATGGAGTTCGGACCTGAAGGGACAAACAAAACATATTCAGCATCACTAAATGACCACAGGGACAGTATGATAGGGTCAAAACAGAACCATGATTACGTAAGAAAGTAACACTGACAGGGTTGGGTAAAGTTTATATAAGAACTCTATACTATTTTTGCAACTTATCTGAAAATCTAAAATCATGTCAGCATAAAAAGTGTGGGTATCCCTGAGAGTGAACTGCATTTATACATTCTGTAATTTCTTGACTGGTAAGAAGCATTTTCTAGCTATTTGGTTATAAAAGATCAAAGTATTATATTTTGAACAAATACTAAGAAATATCGGGGGATATTAAACCAGGAAATTGTCTACAAATGATTTAGAAAAGAAAAAAGAAAACGAACTGATCTTCCTGCTAGCTTCCGTGCTGGCAGCCCGGCTCTTCGCTGTTTCCTTCCTTTCTTGATGATGCTGATAAAAGAAGAAGTGGTTGAGGGGGCAGGGGGGTATGGAATGAGGGGAAATAGGACATGTCTCACTAAGAGAAGGACAAGATAATGGCGTGTAGCTATACTGATTAGTCTTTTTGAAACATGTTTTAAAAGGAGAATCAAATCATAAATGAATCACATTTCATATGTGATCTTGATTTACATGACAGTGATACTTGAAATATTTAGTGCCATCATTGCCTGGCACACAGTTAATGCTTAGTGAGTCTTCTTTCTTGAGAAACAGTATTACTGACATTCAGTCAATACTTTTTTAGCCCATACTGAATGCTGGGCTACAATGGTGTATAAGTCCAAAGTGATCTTTGCCCTCAGGGAGATTGAGGGCAAAAAAAAAAAAAGACAAATTAATAAATTACAAATTGTGGTATATACTTTGAGGGGAAAAAAAGCAAACCAAAAAAATTTCCTAGAGCAAAACACCCCCTAGGGAAATTTACTTGGTACCTTTGAAAACTATTTCCTTCATTTGTACATTGTTACATATACTAGTGAGGGTTCAAAAGTACCAAATTAGATACAATTGAGTTACCTTGTTTATCTTAAAAAACTCCTTAAGCTACTAGAAATGAAAGGTAACAAGGTTACTAAAGATTTGTCTCTGCAAGATTATCTACAACTTTGTTTCACTTGGTTAAATCATTGGTAAAGTGATAAACTTTTCTTAAGTCTAGTTATAAAGTAACTTTTCATGACTTATAGCAGCAGCATGCTGCAAATTTTAGTGACATCCTATAGTGATCTTGATGGTTATTGGGGGTAGGTGGAGGCATAGTGATAGTTTTTTTGTGTTTTGTTTTTGTTTTAAATTTTTTGACCACACCACATGGCATGTGAAATCTTAGTTCTCTGACAAGGGAACTGAACCTTTAACCTGTGCAGTTGAAGCTCAGAATTCTAACTACTAGACCACTGGGACGTCCTATGATAGTCTTACATAGTCCAGGGCAAGGAATCCCAGATGTCTGAATATAACAGACCAACGAGGGGTGGGGTGGGGGGGGATGATTCAGAGTGAGTGGTAAAAGTATCCACAAAGGGATACCAGCTTTAAAAACAACAACAAAAGAAAACCCCACAAACATATATAAATTGGAAGAAGATAATCTTAGCATATAAGGTGATCATATAAAACTTAAGAATGTAGCTTTATGATTCAACAACACATGGTCCTTATTTTCCTCCTTATGTCATGTGCTGGCAAAAACTATCAAAGATGTGTGCTCATTCATCAATGTTTATTCACACGCTCAAAGGCACACATGGGGCTTCTGGTTTGCGTATCCAGAAATTGTAACATAGCATTTTGCCCAGGGATGATGAGACTGATTTCAGGGCTGAATTCTCACTAAGCCAGCTCACACACAGTCAGATCATTCATTTATCACTGGAACATGAACATTCCCAGTGATTCAAGACTCATGTCCATTTTGTAATTTCTAGGAATGATCCCAAACAGAATGAGAGTGAACAGAAGCCAAGTAGGGTAAATAGGCTTGAAGAAAATTTCATTCAGGCTACAAAAAAAGTCTGTTGAATTCTTCTGAGCTCAGGAAAGAACATATGCTTTGTGTCTTGAATCCTTATGCTCATCTGATAATGTGTTTGTGTTTTGATAGTGCTAGATTCATACTGTTTTCTGATGTCTGCCTTCTTTACTGTATAGCTCTCCATGTATTGGCTAGAATATTACTCAACAGATAGGTAAAAAGAGCTAAAATAGAAACTGTTGGTTAAATTTTTGTTAAAACCTTACTAGTGTCTGAAATCATCTTCAAGTTGTAATTAATTTAATAATGGAATGCCTTTCAGTATTAAAAATGTGTCATAAAAATATGTTTTTAAAGATGTGATGGCAAGATTTGCCCACCATAGTGGCTTATTCAAGAGAAAGAAGATTACAGTGTCATTCTTTAACCTGTTCTTGTGCTTCATAGTTTTAAATACTAACTTTTTTTTCTTTTTGAACTAAAAACAGGATTTTCTGCACTTGAAAAATTTTAAGGGACGAGATGGTATAGTTTTATTATGTTTATAATTTAGTGATATATGATTTTGATTAAAGCATAGGTTCTTTTCATGGTTTTAGAGAACCAGATGTTAAATAATAAACTTATTTTAGGAAATTAGTTATTTTTAAGTAACAAAGCTTTATTTTAAACATTATATTGTGTGTTGTTTAATTTTAAATTTCGTACGCAAAAATACACATAGCATCATAAGATTGTTATAGAGATGAGCAAATTATTTAATACATGTTACATTGGTTATGATAGCTGGACACATAGAAATTTCTCAATTAGTGGTATTATTATTAAATCTAAAAATATAATTTATCCTACTAAAAACATTAAGTGAGCCTTTAAGAAAATGTATTTTTTTTAACCAATATATTCACTTTCTTTCTATCCCCCAAGTCTTTCCTTTCTTTTTAAAAATGTCACTTCTGCTTTTTGTAATGAGAAGTATCAGAAAGAAGACTTTAAACCTTGAAAATGTTAAATTTCTCTTTCCCCCTTTTTTATATGTATGTATTTTATAGAATCAATAATTCTATAATAAAGACTAGAATATCATCAGTATGAAAAATTATCTCACAGTTGATGATTAGTTTCTATTATAGAATTCAGCTGCACAATGGAGATAAACACAGAATAGACTTGTAGACACGGTGTCAGGGGGAAGAGAGTGTGGGATGTGTGGAGAGAGAAACATGGAAACATACATTATCATATGTAATATAGTCAATGGGAATTTGCCCTATGACTCTGGGAAAGTTCTGGAACAACTTAGAGGGGTGGGATGGGGAGGGAGGTGGTGAGAGGTTCAAAAGGGAGGGCACATATATATACTTATGACCGATTCATGTTGTTGTTTGGCAGAAGCCAAAACAGTACTGTAAAGCAATTCTCCATCAATTAAAAACAAACAAATAAAAAAAAAAACTCAGCTGCAAAAAAAAATGTGGACTAGGATGAACACTTGAAACAGGATATAAGTTATAGTGTTGTTTGCAAGTTATGTACCTTAAGGATGATTTCTTCTAGGTAAGAATCACATGAGAACATTCTCACTCAATTATCACAAAGTTTAAATATCTTAAATGTCTGAATATATTTTTTCTTGGAAAAATATTTTTATTCATACTTATCTTGTGTATTCATTCTACTTTAGAAAGGGGGAAAATCTAATAACTGTTTATTCCACTTCTTGAAATAAGTTTAATTAATGTTATTTTATATAGATATAACTTCTCTGATAATAGAAAACACAAATCTGAAATTTTCTTGAGTTTCTTTTTTCTTATTTTTTGCCACTTGGCTTCTGGGATCTCATTCCACTACTATAGTACTGTTCCACTACAGTAGTAGTGGATGGAACATGTGCTCCCTGCATTGGAAGCATGGAGATGTAACCACTGGGCTTCCAGGGAGGTCCCTGAGTATTTAAATTTTGATATGATAAGGTATTTAGTGCTATTGACTACTTTTCATTTGAAAATTTAAACTGTGTGTTTTTTTGTGGTAGTAGCAGTACCCAAAGGAAGGTGCTTGACTGAGGAAAATGTATTGAACTCTCTGAGAACTGTTTTCATTATCTTTAAAGGGGGAGCAATAACTAATCCACAGGGTTGTTTCAGTTCAGTTCAGTCGCTCAGTCGTGTCCAACTCTTTGCAACCCCATGAACTGCAGCACACCAGGCCTCTCTGTCCATCACCAACTCCTGGAGTTTACTCAAACTCATGTCCATCGAGTTGGTGATGCCATCCAGCCATCTCATCCTCTGTCGTCCCCTTTCTCCTCCTGCCCCGAATCCCTCCCAGCATCAGGGTCTTTTCCAACGAGTCAACTCTTCGCATGAGGTGGCCAAAGTATTGGAGTTTCAGCTTCAGCATCAGTCCTTTCAATGAATGCCCAGGACTGATCTCCTTTAGGATGGACTGGCTGGATCTCCTTGCAGTCCAAGAGACTCTCAAGAGTCTTCTCCAACACCACAGTTCAAAAGCATCAATTCTTCAGCTCTCAGCTTTCTTTATAGTCCAACTCTCGCATCCATACATGACCACTGGAAAAACCATAGCCTTGACTAGACGGACCTTTGTTGATAAAGTAATGTCTCTGCTTTTTAATATGCTGTCTAGGTTGGTCATCACTTTCCTTCCAAGGAGTAAGTGTCTTTTAATTTCATGGCTGCAGTCACCATCTGCAGTGACTTTGGAACCCCAAAAAATAAAGTCTGACACTATTTCCACTGTTTCCCCATCTATTTCCCATGAAGTGATGGGACCAGATGCCATGATCTTAGTTTTCTGAATGTTGAGCTTTAAGCCAACTTTTTAACTCTCCTCCTTCATGTTCATTCAGAGGCTTTTTAGTTCCTCTTCACTTTCTGCCATAAGGGTTGTTTAGCAGATTACATAATTTTAATTTTGCTAAATTTATCCCATACAGAGTGGATGTTTATTAAATGATAGCTCTCAACATCATGACTGTTTTTGTTATGACTGTTAACATAAAATAAAATCCTTTATAGAATATTGATGTGTTTAGATTTTTAGTTGCTTTTATTATGCTTTAAGCTAGATTGTAAACTTCTTAGGTTTAGAGCAGCATTCAACTTTGTGTTTTGCAGTCTTAGAGCAATATCTTCTACCTACCAACTCAATAAGTGTTGGTGTAATGAATGATTGAATTAATGCATTTTATGGCCTAACTTTAGTCAGTTAGGTCTAAACTGCTGAAATTATTATAGTGGCAACTAGGTATGTAAGGGAGACTACTTTCTGAAATCATCAGGCCTGTCTTGGATAGTATTGCTAATGAGTTGCTATGGAAATCAGGATATATATATAATGTTATATAAATATATATATTAAATTTGGTTAATTCTTCAAATTTTATATGAAAAAATCAAACCTACAGAAAAGATGAAAGAATAACACATTGTGCATCAGTACTCTTTCTTTTGCTGAGCCATGTGACATTTTACCTATAAATATTGCAGCATGCCTCTCCTTAACTATAATACAATGATCATACTGAAGACTTTTAATGATTCAGAAGATACTGTCCCTTTAAAAATATTCTCAATTGTTCTCCCCCTCCTTCTAAATCCCTTTTAGCTGTTTCCTCCTGATCCAGCCTGTAATCTTAGATCACATCTTGGATTTGGTTTTCTTGCCTCTTTGCACTCCTTTATCCCCTCTTCCTACCATTGTGTGTGTGTGTGTGTGTTTCTTCACTGGTGATTTTGAATACTACTTCTCTTTCTTTACATTTTTGTAAAATGTTTTGATTTGAAAATGAAGTCATCTGGGTAAATTACAATAAATTTCAGGTTTCAGAGAGGTTATCCAATCTACATTAACTATTGGGGCCTTTGTTGGAGATTGTCCAGTGCTTCCTGGATTGGATCCTAAATTCTTAATTAGAGGAGATTAACAGATTGGAAAACTAAATGTGGTTGGCTAGACTTAGAGATTAAATTGACCTGCCACATCTATAGAAGTGGTAGCAGGGAGTGGCAGAGAGAGGGATGCCTTAATTATTGGCTCACTGAAATAAAGAAATGAAGAAAAAAAAAAAGAGGTAGCAGTATTTATAGAACCATGGGGAAGCCCTTGTAAAAGTACTGTTATTGGCTTGAAGTCAGGGTATTGATGAAACTTGTAAAACTCTGAATGTTATTTGTAGATTAAAATAAAAGGAAGCTATTTCAAAACAATGATTTTTGTCACTCTACACAGTTGAAATCTAGTTTATGTCTCACTTAATGGATAGTGTAAAATACCTGCACTATAGGTTAGAACATTTCATCAGAAATTTAATCCAGCTATCCAGGGTTTATTTAAAGCCTCTGATATTTGATCACGTCCTTAAAACAAGTTGGAACCATCAGAAAGCTGAGTTACCTGGGCCACGTTTTCTAAGATACTGTGCATCATGACATACCATAGTTACATAAGGGACAGTCTAACTTCTGCTCAGTATAATTGCTACTGAAAAATTGTCTGTCAAGACTAACTTATGTGCTGCCCATGGCCAGAAATAAAAGACAACCTAAACAATGTATTTTCTATTTTGATTTTCAACTAAGAAAATTCAGTCGTATTTGTTGGTCAAACCATGTAATATGCTCAACTCCAAAATGAGAAAGCATCTCATCTTCCTACTTCATTCTTGTTAGCTTCATTAAAATTTAAAAAATACCTTGACATAATTTCAAACAACAGAAAAGTTGTAAGAATAGTACAAAGTATTCTCATATACCATTCACCTAGTTTACTCATGTTAACATTTTATCTTATTTGCTTTATGTCTTCTCATGTAGTTTTCCCCCCGTGAATTATTTGAGAATAATTTCAGATGGGAGGTCTCTTTACCCCTAAATACTAAAGTGTGTATTTGCTATAAAAAAAGACCTCTTATTGCATAGCTATAGTACCATGATCAAAATTGGAAATTAACATTGATACAATATTACCATCTACTGATCAAAATTCACTGTCTGTCCTTAATGCAGGGCATAATCTTAGATTATGAATTGCATTCAGTTGTTCTATCTCTTTAATCTTGTCAGTCTGACATTTTCAAAGAATATATATACCTTAATTAGAATGTCTCTTAATTTGGGTTTATTTGATGTTTGCTCAAATGCAGTACTTGGATGCAATGTCAAAAACGACAGAATGATCTCTGTTCGTTTCCAAGGCAAACCATTCAATATCACGGTAATCCAAGTCTATGCCCCAACCAGTAATGCTGAAGAAGCTGAAGTTGAACAGTTCTATGAACACCTACAAGACCTTCTAGAAATAACACCCCAAAAAAGATGTCTTTTCATTATAGGGGATGGAAAGTAGGAAGTCAAGAAATACCTGGAGTAACAGGCAAATTTGGCCTTGGAGTACAGAATGAAGCAGGGCAAAGGCTAATAGAGTTCTGTCAAGAGAATGCACTGGTCATAGCAAACACCCTCTTCCAACAACACAAGAGAAGATTCTACACATGGACATCACCAGATGGTCAACACCGAAATCAGATTGATTATATTCTTTGCAGCCAAAGATGGAGAAGCTGTATACAGACTGGGAGCTGACTGTGGCTCAGATCACAAACACCTTATTGCCAAATTCACTTAAATTGAAGAAAGTAGGGAAAACCTCTAAACCATTTAGGTATGACCTAAATCAATCCCTTATGACTGTACAGTGGAAGTGACAAACAGATTCAAAGGATTACATCTGATAGGCAGAGTGCCTGAAAAACTGAACAGAGGTTCATAACATTGTACAGGAGGCAGTGATCAAGACCATCCCCAAGAAAAAGAAATGCAAAAAGGCAAAATGGTCTTTTGAGGAAGGCTTACAATTAGCTGTCAAAAGAACAGAAGAGAAAAGCAAAGGAGAAAAGGAAAGATATACCCATTAGAATGCAGAGTTCCAAAGACTAGCAAGGAGAGATAAGAAAGCCTTCCTCAGTGATCAATACAAAGAAATAAAGGAAAACAATAGAATGGGAAAGACTAGAGATTTCTTCAAGAAAATTAGAGATACCAAGGGAACATTTCATGCAAAGATGGGTACAATAAAGGACAGAAATGGTATGGACCTAACAGAGCAGATGATATTAAGAAGAGGTGGCAAGAATACACAGAAGAACTATCCAAAAAAGATCTTCATGACCCCGATAATCACAATGGTGTGATCACTCACTTAGAGCCAGACATGCTGGAATGAGAAGTCAAATGGGCCTTAGGAAGCATCACTACAGACAAGCTAGTGGAGGTGATGGAATTCCGGTTGAGCTATTTCAAATTCTAAAAGATGATGCTGTGAAAGTGCTGTCATCAATTTTGGAAAACTCAGTGGTGGCCACAGGACTGGAAAAGGTCAGTTTTCATTCCAATCCCAAAGAAAGGCAATGCTAAAGAATTCTCAAACTTCTGCACAATTGCAGTCATCTCACACACTAGTAAAGTAATGCTCAAAATTCTCCAAGCCAGGCTTGAACAGTAAGTGAACCATGAACTTCCAGAAGTTCAAGCTGGATTTAGAAAAGGCAGAGGAACCAGAGATAAAATTGCCAACATCCATTGGATCATTGAAAAAGCGAGACAGTTCCAGAAAAACTTCTGCTTTATTGACTATGCCAAAGCCTTTGACTGTGGATCACAACAAACTGTAGAAAATTCTTAAAGAGATGGGCATACCAGACCATCTGACCTGCCTCCTGAGATATCTATATTCAGGTCAAGAAGCAACAGTTAGAATTGGATGTGGAACAACAGACTGGCTCCAAATTGGGAAAGGAGTACCTCATGGCTGTATATTGTCACCCTGCTTATTTAACTTATATGCCGAGTACATCATGTAAAATGACAGGCTGAGTGAAGCACAAGCTGGAATCAAGATTGCTGGGAGAAATATCAATAACCTCAGATATTCGGACGACACCACAGTTATGGAAGAAAGCGAAGATGAACTAAAGAGCGTTTGATGAAAGTGAAAGAGAAGTGTGAAAAAGTTGGCTTAAAGCTCAACATTCAGAAAACTACAATCATGGCATCTGGTCCCATCACTTCATAGCAAATAGATGGGAAAACAATGAAAACAGTGAGAGACTTTATTTTTTTGGGGCTCCAAAATCACTGCAGATGGTGACTGCATCCATGAGATTATAAGATACTTACTCCTTGGAAGAAAAGCTATGACAAAGCTAGACAGCATATCACAAAGTAGAGACATTACTTTGCTAACAAAGGTCCATCTAGTTAAAGTTTTGGTTTTTTCCAGTAGTCATGTATGGGTGTGAGAGTTGGACTAGAAAGAAAGCTGAACGCCAAAGAATTGATGCTTTTGTACTGTGGTGTTGGAGAAGACTCTTGAGAGTCCCTTGGACAGCAAGGAGATCCAACCAGTCCATCGTAAAGGAAATCAATCCTGAATATTCATTGGAAGGATTGATGCTGAAGCTGAAACTCCATTACTTTGGCCACCTGATGGGAAGAACTAGCTCATTGGAAAAGATCCTGATGCTGGGAAAGAGTGAAGGCGGGAGGAGAAGGGGATGACAGAGGATGAGATGGTTGGATGGCATCACCAGCTCAATGGACGTGAGTTTAAGTAAGTTCCGGGAGCTGGTGACAGACAGGGAAGCCTGGCATACTGCAGTCCATGAGGTCGGAAAGAGTGGGACACGATTGAGCGACTGAACTGATGTTTGCTCATGATTAGATTCAGATTATGCATTTTTAACAAGAATGCCACAGAAGTGAATTAGTGGTGTTTTGGTTTTTATTGTTGTTGTTGGTTGTTTTGTTTTTGTTTCTGCCTGTGCTGGGTCTTCATTGTGGTACACATATGGGCTCAGGCTCAAACCTCTGTTCCCTGGATTGGAAGGCAGGTTCGTTTTTTTTTTAATTAATTTATTTTTAATTGGAGGATAATTGCTTTACAATGTTGTGTTGAATTTTGCCATACATCAACATGGAAGGCAGATTCTTAACCAGTGGAACACCAGCAAAGTTCTGTTTTTGTTTGTTTTTTTCAGTGAGTCATATCTGAAAGCACGTGATGTCAGTTTTTTCCATTACTATGTTCTTAACATTGATCTCTTGGTTAATGTGGCATCTGCCAAGTTTCTCCTAAATTACCCTTTTTCTTTTTGTAATAAATTTCTCCTGTAGAGATGCTTTAAGAGTGTGTTATTTCTTGGTTTTTAGTAACCATTCGTGTTTCTTGTCTGATATGTTGTACTTCATTTTAACCTGAACATTTTATTTTGTATTTTGTTATCTTTAAGTCATCTTAACTTTCCTTTGGACATAGAAATGGCACATATTTTAAGTTTTGGAGGTTAAATGAAGGAAGCTTTTCAATAATAATGAAAAAATGCCTATGACTCTTTAATGTCCTACTGCACAGTGTAACCAAATGGTTCATTTTGGTTGAGAAGGTTGGATTCAGGTCACTATATGATCAAATGTGGGTGTGGTAAGTATCTGGGATGTTGAAAAATGCAAGTGAGAAGATGATGAGGCTAAGTAGGCTTAGGACTGGAAGAGAATGTGACTCAGACTTCATTCCTTCTTTATCTTGCCCTTTCCACTCTTATCTTCCACACAACCCTATCTTACAAAAAGCTCAATACAAAAGAAAGAAGGCTAACTCAGAAGAACTCAGTGGAGACAAAGTAAAGTAGAAGATAACCAGTCAATCAGTAACAGCTTACTCCCTCAATCTAGGACAAAGTAGCATTAAAGGAAAAAAAAAAAAGATTTGTTTATGAGCTAGATAGGAAATAAATTACATTAATCGTCTTTCAGGATGTGTATTAATTACAAAATGTACAAAATTAACTCCAGGTGACATTTATAGATTATCAGAATAGCAGCAAAAGTATACTCACATCCAAGGTACAATTAATGATTTGAGACAAATATTAAGAGTGTAGTCAGAATTTTGTTGAGGAAGAAAATACAAACATCAGTATGATTTTAAAGGAAATCCAATGAACTCATTTAAACTCGTTTTAAATTACCAAAAAAAACCAGAATAATCTTGAAGGAAATTCAAACAGAAATGTATGAAGAAGCAGAGGTCAGGCTCTCCTCAATCTGCGGGGGACCCAAGCAGAGGACAGGACCCCTGCAGACATGAGCAAAGCACAGGCCCCCCTCCATCTTCAGGGGATGCGAGCAGAGGACAGGCCCCCCCCCCCAATCTTCAGGGGACTTGAGCAGAGGACAGGCCCCCCTCAATCTGCGGGGGACGTGAGCAGAGGACAGGCCCCCCTCAATCTGCGGGGGACGTGAGCAGAGAACAGGACCCCTCTCAATCTACAGGGGACACGAGCAGAGGACAGGACCCCCTCAGTCTGCAGGGGACTTGAGCAGAGGACAGCCCCCCCCCAATCTGCGGGGGACTCGAGCAGAGGACAGGCCCCCTGCAGACACCAACAGAGGACAGGCCCCCCTCAATCTGCAGGGGACGCGAGCAGAGGACAGGCCCCCCTCAGTCTGCAGGGGACTCGAGCAGAGGACAGGACCCCTCAATCTGTGGGGAACTCAAGCAGAGGACAGGACCCCCTCAGTCTGCAGGGGACGCGAGCAGAGGACAGGCCCCCCTCAGTCTGCAAGGGACCCGCGCAGAGCACAGGCCTCCGGGGCCTGGGGCTGCACGCCAGGCCTGGGGCTCCATCCCTCCTCTGCTCAGCTACTCCCCCTAAAGCCGGGCGACCACACCTTGCTCATGACGTGCTTGTGGGCATACAAGGTCTGTCACACGCTTTCAACCATCCCCCTGGCTTCGGGACTCCGAGAAACTAGAGATGCCCTGACGTCCAGCCACACTACAGCTGTCATCTCTGCGTCTAGCTGACCCCACTTGGAGGTCTCTGGGCCCTCTGAGTCCCTAGGCCCAGCATGGGCCATACTCACCTCCCATGCCAGGAGTGACTGGGATCCTGTGAAACATCCTGCGGGTTCTGAGTCAGGTGACTGGGAGAGGCTGCAGCCACTAGAGGGGGGACCTGGGGAAGAGAACATACAACATAAACTCTTAACAAAAAAGGCCCCAGCATGTCTTCGCAAGGGAATAAATTTGGAGAAACAGAAAAAAAAAAAGAAATGTATGAATAAAATGAAAAACATTCTTTATATTCATTGTCCCTCCCTTCTTTAACCCTCCTTACTCTTACATCTGAAGAGTGGATCCTCTTTGTAGTTTTGTGGGTATTAAATAACAGCCTTATTTATTTATTTGGCTGTGCCAGATCTTAGTTGCAGCATGTAGACTCTTTAGTTGTGGCATGTGGGATCTAGTTCCCTGACCAGGGATCGAACCCAGGCCTCCTGCATTGGGATCATGAAGCCATAATCACTGGATCACCAGCTTCCCTTGTAGCTCAGATGGTAGAGAATCTGCCTGCAATATAGGAGACCCAGGTTCGATACCTGCGTTGAGGAGATCCCCTGAGGAAGGGAATGGCAACCTACTTCAGTATTCTTCCCTGGAGAATTCCATGGACTGAGAAGCCTGTCAGGCTACAATCCATGGGATTGCATGAGTGAGGGAATAAAACTTTGACTTTCACTGGGAAAGTCCCTAGCCTCATTTTTTGACATGTATTTTATATACAGTGAAATAGCCAGGTCTTAAAAATATTACTCAACCAGTTTTGATGAATGCACAGTAAGACATCCATCTTTTCTGTCATCCTAGCACCTCTTCCTAGTCAGTCTGCTCCCCCTCCAAGCAACTGCTGGATTTATTTCTATCACCATAGGTTGATTTTGTATTTTCTATAATTTTTTCACATATGGAATTTTATAGAATATATTTTTATGGGAGTATTTAGTGTACTCACAGTTGTGCATGGATGACCACAATCAATTTTAGAACCTTTTCCTTATCCCCCCAAATAACCTATTTCACAGAAAAAGAATCATATTTTATAAGTGGTTTGTTTCATTTAACATAATGCTTTCAAGATTCATCCATGTTGTAGCATGTACCCTTCTTCCCTTCCTGCATAAGATTCCATTGTATGTATGTAGCACATTTTACTTACCCAGTCACCAGCTGATGTCCATTTGAGTTATTTCCACTTTTTGGTTCTTCTGAACAATGCTGATATGTGCATTCACTACAGGTTTTTGTGTAGACATGTTTTCATTTCTCATGGGTACATACCTAGGAATGGAATTGCTCAGTCATGTTAATTCTATGTTTAACTCTTACTGGAACTGCCCATGTATGAGACACCCAATTTCTCTACATTCAGGCCAATACATTCTTATGCAAGGACTTTTTTTGGGTGTGAACAAATATTTTCATTTATCTTGCACAAGTAGAATTTGAATTGCTAGTAGGGTAGGTGTATGTTTAATATTTTAAGACTCTTCCACTGAAATTATGAGAATATTAATTGCCCTGCATCTTCTCCAACATTTGGCGTGTCAGTTGTTCTATTTAGTCATTCTAGTTACAGCTATGTTCTTGTCAATTGTTATCCATTAAATGGCTCTATAATAGCTGCTTTAATTATAACAATGTATTTATTTTAAACATTTTCTTATTTATTTTTGGGGCACTGGGTCTTTGCTGCTGCATTTGGACTATTTTCTAGTTGTGGTTCAAGGGCTTCTCCTTTGGTGGCTGCTTTTGTTGGGGAGAATGGGCTCTGGGTGCACCAGTTCAGTAGTTGCAGTGTGCAGGCTTAGTTGCCCCACGAAGCATGTGGAATCTTCCTGGATCAGGGATTGATTCTGTGTCCCCTGCATTGGCAGGCAGATCCCTAGCCTCTGGACCACCAGGAAAAGTCTTGCTGTAATTTATTTTTGAATAATAGTCTATATATTACCTAAAATAGTAGCATTATCAAATTACAATAGCATTTTCAGGAAAATATTATTGTTCAGGAGACATAATTGGCTTCTGCTTTTTCATCATTATAAGTATTGCTAAAGTAAATGTCCTTGATTAAACACAGATTTTTTAAGATATTATATAATGTATGAACAGTTCAGATAACATTAAACCTATAATAACAATATGAAAAAAAAAAGTTAAAGGTGACATAATTTTTTTGGTAAGAGTTCTCTAAAGAGGAGACAATTCATCCTGTAGCTTTGTTGTTTATTGGCCTTTAATCTTTAGATTAAAACACAGAACATAGAAAAGAGGAATTGAAGTTCAAGATGTTTCCTGATAGCATAAAAACCTCATGCTTGGTCTAAAAAGAGCCCAAATTTCTAATTAAAGTAGATTACATCACATATCACTGACAGTAGTTGTAAATAGGAGCACTTACAAATAACATCAGTAAGATTTATGATATTATGGGGAACAAAAGAGGTGCCTGGAAGTTTAAAATAAAGGAGAAAAAAACTTAGTAAGTTGTCAGCTTCACAAAAGAAGAAATATAAATGTTCAAGAAATAATTTTTAAATGGTCAGCCTCCATAATAAGTTGAAAAGCATACATTATTCTCTTTTTTTCTTGCCATATGATTTGGAAAGCTAAAAGAACATGATTAGAAAATATGGAAAATTTGACTTAAAATGGGACAGTCTAGGCATTCTGTGAGAAAAGACATTGGTACTATCTTCCTTCTTCCCAGGTGCTGAAATGGTAAAGAATCCACCGGCCAGTGCAGGAGACCTGGGTTCAGTCCTTCGGTCGGCGAGATCCCCTAGAGTAGGAAATGGCAAGCCACTTCTGTCTCCTTGCTTGGAAAATTCCGTGGATAGAGGAGCCTGGCCGGCTACAGACATGGGTTCTCAAAGAGTCAGCCTCTGAGCCACTGAGCACTACCACTATCTTTCTGGAGAGCAATTTGGATAGTCTTGAAAGTGTATGGCTACTTCAGTCTAAAGAAAGGACTCATAGCCCTTTGTTTTATTCTATGGAGTATAACCCATCACTGATCTATAACTGAAGGGTTAAGGGAGACTTGCCATATCAGGTTCCCAGGATAAAGTAGGACTGATGGATGAAGGGTGGGACGAAACAACATACTGGACAGTTTCTTGTTACTGTGAGCACTTAAGCAAAGGTTGGTGGATTGCTTGATAGAGGTATTGCAGATAGTTCGTGCTTGGCCTCACTAGATGGACTCCGTGCCCTTGAAAGTCTCTTCTAACCTTGAGATCCTCTCAGCAGCTTAAGCAGAAAACACAGATGGCCACTTCATAACTTACTTAGCCACTAAGCTTGTGTAGTAAGGGTTTTATATCAGAGCATGGTTAGCCTCTGGTGTATCTGTCCCATAATTAGTAAAACCCAGCCAGCACCGCAGGCAAAGGGTAAGATGTATAGAACTTCATTGTGAATAACCTAAAAATGCCAGACATGAAATAGTCCACTATTTTTATGTAGCTGGGTTCTCACTTCTTAGAACTAAATATAATGATGTGTAAGTTGAGCTCAAAGTGAATTTTTCTTGGGATGTGCAAGGGAGATTATTGCATTTGCTGGTATCATTGTGTTTCCTAGTACCAAGTACATTGTTTTATGATTTGTTGCCTATTGCCAATGCAAACTCTTTTTTATCACTTCTTCAGAACTTCAGCTTTGGATTTATTCCCGCCAGACATTTCCATATTTTTAAGATGAATTCTACACTTCTCTTTATTTCCAGATAATTCGATGAAGCAATATAATAGTTTTTAACAAACTTATTTTTCTTGTTTTGTATTTATTTATTTTATTATACAAAAACATCAAACTTTATTTTTTTTAAGAAATTTTTTCCACCCTGCATTGAGATATACTTGACATATAACACTACACAAGGTTATGGTGTGTAATGTGATAATTTGGTATATGTGTATGTTTTGAAATGACTATCACATTTTTATGTTCTTTTGGAATCAGTGAAATTTTCTTCTCTTTTAGTAGTTTGTAGCATTAGTCTCATTAATTACTGGCTAAAATTTTGCTCTTTGCTGCGTTTTTAAATTAACTTTAATTAAAAGGTCTTAGACATCATTTGAATCTCTACTAGACAAGTATTGCTTGTCCCTGGCAAAAGTCCTTTGTTTACCATATTTAATCTAGTCTTTAGTCCTTCTGATTGCTCATTCCCAAGCTGATGTGTCTGAATCACTTTTGCAAGTAGAATACCAAGAGACCTTGTTGGAATTGCTTCATTATCAATGTCTAAACGTATAATATCTGCCGAGGTTTCTTCCTGCCTGGAGCCTTGTGTTCTTAAAACTCCCATTAGTTTCCATGGATGTCGTCTCATTTGTTAGCAAGCATCAAACTGGTTTAAGGACAGACCACTAAAGGCTAGCTGGCAGCTTTCCAGAGATGTAAATTTAGGGTCAAGTTGTGACTTTATAATCCTTACAAGATAGGTGAGAAAAATTCAGCAGTAACAAAAAACCATCAGTGTTCACAGATTAGGAAATCATTTTCTGGTGCTCTTTTTGTTTACTTTTATTAAAAGCCTTATATTTGGTTGTCAATCTTTACAACCATACTTAGTGGATGATATTAAAACTTAAGGATTTCGCATTTCATTGTGTAACACCAGTCTTTCGGAAACTGTAAAATTCGGAAACTTTTTTCCGATTTATGATTTTATTCTTGTGTTCCTTTTCCTTTATTTGATTTTTATTCTATGTTTAAGATGTTTATGAGGATTTAAAAAGTCATGGAGTTGTAGATTTGAATTTGCCTGTTTATAGTTGTTAAAGAAATACTTGAAAGGGGAAAATGCAGTGCCTTCCTCTACATGATTAAATGACTTCTAAATTATTATTTTTTGTACTGTCTATATTTCCTTGTAATGCCTTCATTTTCATCAATGACATTTTGTTTGCCCTATGAAGTACCTGAAACAAAGATGGCAATGCCAGTGCTAATGTTTTATTTCAAATATTATGTGTCCAAGCAGATACTGAAGTAGCTTTTTCTTTCATTGTAAATTATTTGTTGTGGACTATGAGCCTCCTCCAACTTACCCAGATGGACAGTATTAACATTTGTCTCATACTCTTTCAAATCACTTTTGTTACATATAAAAGCATACATATGTATGTATGCACAGAGTATGTATATGTAGACTATGTCCATATGTATGTATACATATGTATGTATACATAGAGTATGTATGGACTAAGAGCCTCCTCTAACTCGCCCAGATGGACAGTATTAACATTTGTCTCATACTCTTTCAAATCACTTTTGTTACATATAAAAGCATACATACAGAGAGTGTATCATACTCTAACATTTTGCCATATGCTTTTTAAATTTCAGTTCTGAAATAATACATGCAGAGTTCATGTAAGACATTTGTGTAGTTCGGAATTATTACAAGAACAGTCAATCACCAGTCAAGTGGTTAAGAAATAGAATATTGCCAATACTGCAACCATCTGTGTATATCCTTCTACCATCTCATCACCTTCCCAACCTCCAAAGGAAATTTCTTTCCTTCCCTTAGGATAATCATTTCTTTACTCGTTTATATAAAGTTTTGTCACTCCTGTATGCATCTTCAATACTGTGGTTCTTCAGGGTAAATGTCCTCAGAATAAACACCTAGGAGGGAGGTGAGCGTGTAGTTAAAAGAAAATTTTTTCTCTTGAATAAAATTATTTTTTTCTCATTACGAGAATTAGATTGTATTATATTACTTCTTTGTGGCTTCATTGTTGTAATATTAAATTTATGTACTTCTTGTTGGGTCAGAGTAAGTAGATTTCTATCATGATTTTAATAGATTGAGAAACATGGGTTTAAGAGTACTATTTAAAGATATAAAGGGAATCAATCATAAAATCAAAATAGTGTGTCTTTTAAATTAATAGAGTAAAAGAAAAGAAAAATAACCCATTTAACAAATATAGACCCAACCTAAAAGAAATGCCATAGACTGAATAAATAAAAAAAAATCTAAATGATCTATTGTTCACAAGACACAGTCCTAAAAGCAATGAGGGTTGAAATGCAAAGAATGGGCAAAAGATTTTCCAGAAGTGTAAACAAAAATAATGTACTTCAGGTATAAATTGAAAATTTTTGATAGCTATTTTCCTCTAAATTTAAAC
Organism: Odocoileus virginianus; assembly: GCF_023699985.2. Classification (NCBI taxonomy): domain Eukaryota; kingdom Metazoa; phylum Chordata; class Mammalia; order Artiodactyla; family Cervidae; genus Odocoileus; species Odocoileus virginianus. Next base: position 58,724,719 of record NC_069680.1, read on the forward strand.
TTAAACCTAGAGCAACAAGTTTATCACCTCTAGATATTATCAATCCTTATTCTTTATAATCTGACATTTTTAAGTGATTATATTATTCTCATCTTTAAAATTATTACTGAGGTTTTTTTCCAGCCTTATTGAGGTATAATTGGCAAATAAATGGAATTTTCTGGCAGTCCAGTGGTTACAACTCTGAGCTTTCACTGCTGAGGGCGTAGATTCAATCCCTGGTCAGGAAACTAGGTAGGATCCCACAGATTACCTAGTGTAGCTTTCCCCTTCCACCACCACAAAAAAATTGACAAATAGATTTGCAAGCTATTTAAAGTGTACAACGTGAAGAGTATTCCCTCTATTGAGTTAATTAGCATGGCTTTATCTTTCCCTTTCTCATAGATTTACCTTTCTTTTTCATTTTTCTTACTGAAAACATGTAAATCCTACTCTCTTGTTGTTCTTTTAATTACCAAATCATTCTGATTATTCTGAGACTCCATGGGCCATAGCCAACCAGGCTCATCTGTCCATGGGATTTCCCAGGCAGGAATACTGGAGTGGGTTGCCATTTCCTTCTCAGGATCTTCCCAACCCAGGGATTGAACCCAAGTGTCCTGCATTGGCAGGCAAATCCTTTACCACTGAGCACCTGGAAAGCCTTCTATTCTTTTAGCAAATTTCAGTTACACAGTACATTGTTATCAACTATAGTTACTAAATTATACATTAGGACCTCAGACCTTATTCATTGTATAACTGAAAGCTTGTTCCCTTTTACCAACCTCTCTGTTTCTCTCATGCTCCAGCTCCTGGCAATCAATTTTTACTCTATTTCTGTGAGCTTGATTTTTTTTTCATATTCCATATGTGTGTGTGTGTGTGTGTATATATATACATGCAATATTTATCTTTCTCTGTGTAACATGTTTCTCTTAGCATAATGCCCATTAGGTTCATCCATGTTGTTGCAAATGATAGGAGTTCCTTTCTTTTCTCAATATGTGGGGCCACCCAAGATGGATGGGTCATGGTGGAGAGGTCTGACAGAATGTGGTCCACTGGAGAAGGGAATGGCAAACCACTTCAGTATTCTTCCCTTGGGAAACCCATGACCAGTATGAAAAAGCAAAAAGCTAGGACACTGAAAGATGAACTCCCCAAGTCGGTAGGTGCCCAATATGCTACCGGAGATCAGTGGAGAAATAACTACAGAAAGAATGAAGGGATGGAGCCAAAGCAAAAACAACACCCAGTTGTGGATGGGACTGGTGATAGAATCAAGGTTCCATGTTGTAAAGAGCAATATTGCATAGGAACCTGGAATTGTAGGTCCATGAATCAAGGCAAATTGGAAGTGGTCAAACAAGAGAGAGCATGAGTGAATGTCGACATTCTAGGAATGAGCGAACTAAGATGGACTGGAATGGGTGAATTTAATCAGATGACCATTATATCTACTACTGTGGGCAGGAATCCCTTAGAAGAAATGGAGTAGCTGTCATAGTCAACAAAAGAGTGCGAAATGCAGTACTTGGATACAATCTCAAAAACGACAGAATGATCTCTGTTCATTTCCAAGGCAAACCATTCAATATCACGGTAATCCAAGTCTATGCTCTGACCAGTAACGCTGAAGAAGCTGAACAGTTCTATGAAGACCTACAAGACCTTCTAGAACTAACACCCCAAAAAAGATGTCCTCTTCATTATAGGGGACTGGAATGCAAAAGTTGGAAGTCAACAAACACCTGGAGTAACAGGCAAATTTGGCCTTGGAGTACAGAATGAAGCGGGGCAAAGGCCAATAGAGTTCTGCCAAGAGAATGCACTGGTCATAGCAAACACCCTCTTCCAACAACACAAGAGAAGACTCTACACATGGACATCACCAGATGGTCAACACTGAAATCAGATTGATTATATTCTTTGCAGCCAAAGATGGAGAACCTCTATACAGTCAGCAGAAACAAGACTGGGAGCTGACTATGGCTCAGATCGTGAATTCCTTATTGCCAAATTCAGACTTAAATTGAAGAAAGTGGGGAAAACCACTAGACCATTCAGGTATGATCTAAAGCAAATCCCTTATGACTATACAGTGGAAGTGAGAAATAGATTTAAGGGACTAGATCTAATAGAAAGAGTGCCTGATGAACTATGGACAGAGGTTCATGACATTGTCCAAGAGACAGGGAGCAAGATCATCCCCAAGGAAAAAAAAAATGCAAAAAAGCAAAATGGCTGTCTGAGGAGGCCTTACAAATAGCTGTAAAAAGAAGAGAAGTGAAAAGAAAAGGAGAAAAGGGAAGATATATCCATTTTAATGCAGAGTTCCAAAGAATAGCAAGGAGAGATAAGAAAGCCTTCCTCAGTGATCAATGCAAAGAAATAGAGCAAAACAACAGAGTCGGAAAGACGAGAGATCTCTTCAAGAAAATGAGTGATACTGAGGGAACATTTCATGCAAAGATGGGCACAATGAAGGCCAGAAATGGTATGGACCTAACAGAAGCAGAAGATATTAAGAAGAGGTGGCAAGAATACACAGAAGAACTGTACAAAAAAGATCTTCAAAACCCAGATAATCATGATGGTGTGATCATTCACACTCACCTAGAGCCAGACATCCTGGAATGTGAAGTCAAGTGGGCCTTAGGAAGCATCACTATAAACAAAGCTAGTGGAACTGATGGAATTCCACTTGAGCTATTTCAAATCCTGAAAGATGATGTTGTGAAAGTGCTGCACTCAATAGGTCAGCAAATCAGCAAAAAAACTCAGCAGTGGCCACAGGACTGGTAAAGGTCAGTTTTCATTCCAATCCCTAAGAAAGGCAATGGCAAAGAATTCTGAAACTACTGCACAATTGCACTCATCTCACACGCTAATAAAGTAATGCTCAAAATTCTCCAAGCCAGGCTTCGGCAATACGTGAACTGTGACCTTCCAGATGCTCAAGCTGGTTTTATAAAAGGCAGAGGAAGCAGAGATCAAATTGCCAACATCTGCTCAATCATTGGAAAAGCAAGAGAGTTCCAGAAAAACATTTATTTCTGCTTTATTGATTATGCCAAAGCCTTTGACTGTTTGGATCACTATAAACTGTGGAAAATTCTGAAAGAGATGGGAATACCAGACCACCTGACCTGCTTCTTGAGAAAACTATATGCAGGTCAGGAAACAACAGTTAGAACTGGACATGGGACAACAGACTTGTTCCAAATAGGTAAAGGAGTACGTCAAGGCTGTATATTGTCACCCTGCTTATTTAACTTATAAGCAGAGTACATCATGAGAAATGCTGGGTTGGAGGAAGCATAAGCTGGAATCAAGATTGCTGGGTTCTCCTATTACACTGTTGGTGGGAATGCAAATTAGTACAGCGACTATGGAAAACAGTGTGGACATTTCTTAAAAAGCTGGAAATAGAACTGCCATATGACCCAGCAATCCCATTTCTGGGCATACACACCAAGGAAACCAGATCTGAAAGAGACACGTGCACCCCAATGTTCATCACAGCACTGTTTATAATAGGCAGGACATGGAAGCAACCTAGGTGCCCATCAGCAGACGAATGGATGAGGAAGCTGTGGTACATATACACCATGGAATATTACTCAGCCATTAAAAAGAATTTATTTGAATCAGGTCTAATGAGATGGATGAAATTGGAGCCCATTATACAGAGCGAAGTAAGCCAGAAAGATAAAGACCATTACAGTATACTAACACATATATATGGAATTTAGAAAGATGGTAAAGATAACCCTATATACAAAACAGAAAAAGAGACTCAGATGTATAGAACAGACTTGTGGACTCTGGGAGAAGGCGAGGGTGGGATGTTTCAAGAGAACAGCATCGAAACATGTATATTATCTAGGGTGAAACAGATCACCAGCCCAGGTTGGATGCATGAGACAAGTGCTCGGGCCTGGTGCACTGGGAAGACCCAGAGGGATCGGGTGGAGAGGGAGGTGGGAGGAGGGACCGGGATGGGGAATACATGTAAATCCATGGCTAATTCATTTCAATGTATGACAAAAACTACTGCAATGATGTAAAGTAATTAGCCTCCAACTAATAAAAATAAATGGAAAAAAAAAAAGATTGCTGGGTTCTGCTGGCAATATCAGTAACCTCAGATATGCAGATGACACCACCCTTATGGCAGAAAGTGAAGAAGAACTAATGAGTCTCTTGATGAAAGTGAAAGAGGAGAGTGAAAAAGTTGGCTTAAAGCTCAACATTCAGAAAACTAAGATCATGGCATCTGGTCCCATCACTTCATGGGAAAAAATGGGGAAACAGTGGAAACAGTGGCAGACTTTATTTTTGGGGGCTCCAAAATCACTGCAGATGGTGATTGCACCCGTGAAATTAGAAGCCACTTACTCCTTGGAAGGGAAATTATGACCAGCCTAGATAGCATACTAAAAAGTAGAGACATTACTTTGTTAACAAAGGTCCGTCTAGTCAAGGCTATGGTTTTTCCAGTGGTCATGTATGAATGTGAGAGTTGGACTATAAAGAAAGCTGAGTGCTGAAGAATAGGTGCTTTTGAACTGTGGTGTTGGAGAAGACTCTTGAGAGTCCCTTGGACTGCAAGGAGGTCCAACCAGCCCATCCTAAAGGAGATCTGTCCTGGGTGTTCATTGGAAGGACTGATGCTGAAGCTGAAACTCTAATACTTTGGCCACCTGTTGCGAAGGTCTGACTCATTGGAAAAGACCCTGATGCTGGGAAAGATTGATGGTGGGAGGAGAAGGGGACAACAGAGGATGAGATGGTTGGATGGCATCACTGACTCAATGGATATGGGTTTGGGTGTACTCTGGGAGTTGGTAATGAACAGGGAGGTCTGGCATGCTGCGATTCATGGGCTTGTTTCCTTACCTTGACTATTTTGAATAGTGCTACTACTTTATTTGAGGTAGTATCTCATTGTGGTTTTGATTCATATTTTTTAAATAACGAATAATGATTAGTTTCTTTTCATGTACCTGCTGGCCACCTGTTTGTCTTCTTGGGAAAAATGTCCATTTAAGTCCTTAATTTTTCTTTACTTATTATTATTTGGATGAAACAATTTTTCATAGAAATTTTATTGATACTGAAATTTCCTGGATGTGGTTTTCTGAATTTTTATTTCTATTTTTTATGTAATTAGAATTTTTACAACCTTTATTATAAAGGTAGCAGATGGTTGAAATCTATACTTACATAGATACTTCTCCCTAACACTTTCCACATATACACACAGAGGACTGTATCATATGTAATTTTTCAGCTGCCCTTTTTAATGCTATGTTTTGAAATTTTGTCATTGCAATAGACACTGTTTTAGTGAATACCTAGAATTGTATTGTACAGACATATCATACCGTACTTTATTCACCCAGTCCTGTATCCTTTTGAAACATTTGTTGTTATGATGCAACTCAAAGAAGCTTTACATAAATATTCTCCAAACTTTTTGTTTTTAATCCTTTTTCGGGCACACCACAGTCGGATATTAATTCCACACCTAAATTCGAGCCCATGCACCAAGCAGTGGAAGTTCAGGGTCTTAACTATTGGACCACTAGAAAAGTCTCATAGAAATATTCTCATATTAGTAAAGAACTACTATTCAAACTGCTGCACAATTGTGCTCATTTCACATGCTAGCAAGGTAAGGCTCAAAATCCTCCAAGCCAGGCTTCAGCAGTACGTGAACCGAGAAATTCCAGATGTACAAGCTCAATTTAGAAAAGGCAGAGGAATCAGAGATCAAATTGCCAACATCTGTTGGATCATAGTAAAAAGCAAGAGAATTCCACAAAAAACATCTACTTTTGCTTCCTTGACTATGCTAAAGCCTCTGACTGTGTGGATCACAACTAACTGTGGAAAATTCTTCAAGAGGTGGGAATACCAGACCACCTTACCTGCCTCCTGAGAAACCTGTATGCAGGTCAAGATGCAACAGTTAGAACCAATCCTGGAACAATGGGCTGGTTCCAAATTGGGAAAGGATACATCAAGGCTGTATATTTTCACCCTGCTTATTTAACTTATATGCAGAGTACATCATGTGAAATGCTGAGCTGGATGAAGCACAAGCTGGAATCAAGATTGCCAGGAGAAATATCAATAACCTCAGATACTGATGACACCACTTTCTGCCATAAGGGCAGAAAGCAAAGAAGAATTAAAGAGCCTCTTGATGAAAGTGAAAGAGGAGAGTGAAAAAGTTGGCTTAAAACTCAACATTCAGAAAACTAAGATCATGGCATACGATCCCATCACTTTGTGACAAATAGAAGGGGAAATAATGGAAACAGTGGCAGACTTTAATTTGGGGGCTCCAAAATCACTGCAGATGGTGACTGCAGCCATGAAATTAAAAGGTGGTTGCTACTTAGAAGAAAAGCTATGACCAACCTAGACAGCATATTAAAAAGCAGACACATTACTTTGCTGACAAAGTTCTGTATGGTCAAAGTTATGGTTTTTCCAGTAGTTATGTATGGATGTGAGAGTTGGACCATAAAGAAGGCTGAAGACCAAAGAATTGATGCTTTCAAACTGTGGTGTTGGAGAAGACTCTTGAGAGTCCCTTGGACTGCAAGGAGATCAAACGAGCCAATGCTAAAGCAAATCAACCATGAATATTCACTGGAAGGGTTGTTGCTGAAGCTGAAGCTCCAATACGTTGGCCACCTGATTCGAAGAGCAGAGTCATTGGAAAAGACCCTGATGATGGGAAAGATTGAAGGCAGGAGGAGAAGGGGACAACAGAGGATGAGATGGTTGGATGGCATCACTGACTCAGTGGGCATGGTTGACCAAACTCTAGGAGATAATGAAGGACAGGGAAGCCTGACTTGCTACAGTCCATGGGGTCTCAAAGAGTCAGACATGATGGAGTGACTGAAAAACAACAAAACAAGTAAGTGGAATCAATTGATGTGTTAAATATGTGTGCAGAGATAGTAAAGAAGGGAGTGTTCAGTTTTATCTGAGTGCATTAGTCCCTCAGTCATGTCTGACTCTTTGCAACCCCATGGACTGTACCCTGTCAGGCTCCTCTGTCCATGGGGTTCTCCAGGAAAGAATACTGGCGTGGGTTGCCATTTCCTTTTCCAGGGGATCTTCCCAACCCAGGGGCTGAACCTGGGTCTCCTGCATTGTAGACAGATTCTTTACCATCTGAGCCACCAGGGAAGGCCCTTTTGTCTGAGTGAGGCAGGAGGATAAGAAATAATTGATTGAGGAAAAAAGAAAAGAAATATTTGATCTGGGATTTCCTTGACAGTCCAGTGTTTAATCTGGGCTTCCACTCCAGGGGGAAAGTGTTTCATCCCTGCCTGAGAGATCAGATCCTTCATGACTTGTGATGTGGCCAAAAAAATAAAAACACCACCACCAACAGCAACAAGAAAACATATAAAAGGCTGAGGCATTAAGAAGTACTTGATTCCACAGTGTCACATTTTCCTCTAGTTCTTTATTAGAGGCAAAATTGACCAAAGAGCTTTCTATGTTAAGTTCTACTTGAAGATAGACAGGGCTGCTTAAAATAGCCTAGAGGAAGCAAGGCTGGGGGTAGGGCTGGCTAGGGGAGTATGGTTGGTTTAAGAGACATTCTGTAAAATATGGCCGAAAGCCAGGAACTTGGAGGCCTTGCTTGCTGGACTGAAAAATGTGAATTTTGCTCTGGGGAATCTTGTTTCCCTCTTTCCTTTACCAGGCTGTTCTTTGAGTCTTTATGGGCTTTTTAGCTTCAGATCTAAGGGAACCAGGCAGTGGTTAGTTTAGAATGTGTGGTTTCTAGAACCCCCTTGGGTGATGTCGTTGTTTAGCCAGGTGCAGTGTGGAATATAGCCTAAAGCAATTAGATTTGCATTTCAAATGAATTCTACAAATAACTGCATTATCTAATAATTTGAAATTTGGGTGGGACAACTGAGAAACCAATTTTTATTTTATTTTAATCTTAAAATTTAAAATACAACTTTATTTTGGTACCACTACATTTTCCTCAGTCATTGAATATTTAGCATTGAATTGTGATTCATTAAGTATAAAGTATGGGCTTCCCTTGTAGCTCAGTCGGTAAAGAATCTGCCTGCAGTGCAGGAGACCCTGGTTCGATCCCTGGGTTGGGAAGATCCCCTGGAGAAGGAGATAGTAACCCACTTCAGTATCCTTGTCTGGAAAATCTCATGGACAGAGTAGCCTAATGGGTAGACTGCAGTCCATGGGGTCACAAAGAGTCAGGCATGACTGAGCAACTAACACTTAAGTATAAAATATACACAAATTTCATAGGTTTTATGTAGAAATGTAAACTATCTGATAATTTTTATATTAATCCCATGCCAAAATAATATGCTTGACTTAAATAGAAATATATTAAATTTTATTTTACCTGCTTCTTTTTACCTAAAGAAAATACCTTCTAAAAGCTTTGAAATGATTTCTGTAGTTCACATTGTATTTACATTGGACAGTGCTTCCTGAGAACAGCATGAAGGTTTGGGAGTGCTATATTCTGCAAACCAATTCAAATTCTGAGATTAATCCACTCAGGGTAGCTAACACTCATTAAAATGTGAGCTCCATAAGAACTGGTCCCTTTTCTCTACTTTTGATGGATACATGCCTTGTTATTGGTCTCTATAAGCATTTTGAATGCTTGTACTGAGGCAGAGAGGTAGGAATGGGGAACACAGGGATCAATGGAAGGGTCTACTCAACTTAATGGCTTCTCAGAAGACTCATGGGTCATTAGATGGATTTGGGGGTTAAAGCAAGCCCAAAGAATGAGGTAATTCATTAACTTTTAGACACGAAAGTTTTAATCACTCAGTCCTGTCCGACACTCTGCGACCCCATTGACTGTAGCCCACCAAGCTCCTTTGTCCATGGAATTCTCCAGGCAATAATACTGGAGTTGCCAGCCACACCCTTCTCCAGGGGAATGTTCCTGACCAAGGTTTAGAATTTGGGTCTCCTGTATTGCAGGCAAATTCCTTACCATCTGAGCCATCAGGGAAGCCCTTTTAGACATGGTTCAGTTGTAATTACCAGGTGAAGATGTCCAGTTAGTGGATAAATGAATGTCACATTCAGGAGAAATATCTTTTCTTGATGCGGGAATCAACAGCAGGCAATCATAGACTGAAAGGCAAGTGTGCCAATGAATGAGTCGAATGGAGAGGAGACAACGGGAAACACTATCCTTTATATGTGGGCAAAGAAGCCAACCAGGGAGACTGAAATGATGGGCTCAGAACTGAAAGGAAGATCTTAAGTGAGCAATTGGACTACAATGGTGAATCTTGGATAGTTTCAATGGGGTAGTGGGAGCAGAAGCCTAATTATAATGGGTTGAAATTACACGATAGGGTGATTGCAGTTTGGATGACATTCTTTGTGAACAGGGCAGTGAGGTAGGGTGGGAGCTAAATATTTCTGGAGGCTTTTGTTTTCTCAAGACAAAAGATTTCAGTTTGTCCTAGGCTGTTGGGAAGAAGGTAGCTGGGAGAGATTTACGGATCTTTGACTCCAGAATGCTCTCTGATTTTTCTGTTAGTAATGTATAAATACCTCTGTGCATACCATCACCAGCTAAGTGCTGAATAAATAGTCAGTTTTCTTGGAGATTATGTTATTGTTCTTAGAAAGTCTAAACTGAAATAGACATATTTTCTTCAAAGGAAAATGTTGGAGGAAGGGAGCAGAGACCCAAGGCATGTGGGCCATGAGCATGGATGTGTGTGCATGGCTAGTCGTATCTGACTCTGGGACCCCAAAGAGTAGCCTGCCAGACTCCTCTGTCCATGGCATTTTCCAGGCAAGAATACTGGAGTGGATTGCCATTTCCTTCTTCAAGGGATCTTCCTGACCCAGCGATTGAACCCGTGTCTCCTGCATTGGCAGGAGGGTTCTTTCCCACTGTGCCACCACTGTGCATGCATGCACATGGGCGATGTGGAAAGCATCAAAAACCAAAACCTTTCTTGGTTCTTCATAGGATCATGAATTAGCTAGTTATCTGATGGCCTTCGGGAGGGAGTTAGGTGAGGCAAGGTCTTTGAATATTATCTTTGATCATGAGGGAACATTCCAGGTAGACTGACTTGACAGGGGTTAAACCCTAGTGGAAAACAAGATTACTAATCTCCTGAAATCTTGAGGAGAGTTTAAGTGCCATTAACAGACAAACCCAAAAAAGTGCATGTAAACTACGTTTGGAAAAACTCGTGTGGTTGGATTAAATAATCTGCAATTTGTATGTTCTTCTTTTGTTTTTAAAATTAATATGGCAATTCATAGTATGGTATTACTTAATACCAAGAAGTTTTCACCATGTCTTTTTCTCCTAATTACATGAAACTAACAAATTTGAAGAAAAATTATACTAGAAAGTAAAACATACCAGGGTCATTCTGAAGAGGATTTATAGGCCAATGAATATTTGTGGGAGAAATAGACGGTGACCTCTGACTGCTTCCTTAAGAACTAGCCTCTAAATTGGGTACCAGTTTCACTCCTTTCCTGAATAATTTGTGAGAACCCTGTGTGAAAAGTGAACGTGTTAGTCTCTCAGACCCGTTTGACTCTTCGACTCCATGGACTGTAGCCCTCACAGGCTCCTCTGTCCATGGAATTCTCCAGGCAAGAATACTGGAGTGGATTGCTATTCCTTTCTCCAGGGGATCTTCCTGGCCCAGGCACTGAACCTGGGTTTCCTGCAAAGCAGGCAGGTTCTTTACTATCTGAGACACCAGGGAAGCCCTGTGTGAGACCTATGTGCATACACTGAATTTGGAGATTAAGTTATGATATTTTATTTAAAAAGCAATGCTGTTCTGCTTTAACTCACAGACAGCTCAATAGATGTAGTAGGTACTGTGCTATACAGTAGTTATATATCTTTTTAAAATTATTTTTTAAATCCTGAGAAATTATTGTTTTTTAATTTAAGTATAGTTGTTTTGAGCTGTGAAGTTGGAGAATACTCTTGAGAGTCCCTTGGGCTGCAAGGAGATCAAACCAGTCAATCCTAAAGGAAATCAATAGTGAATATTCATTGGAAGGACTGATGCTGAAACTGAAACTCCAGTACTTTGGCCACCTGATGCGAAGAGCTGACTCATTAGAAAAGACTCTAATCCTGAGAAAGAGTGAAGGCAGGAGGAGAAGGGGGGATGACAGAGGATGAGACGGTTGGATGGCATCACTGAGTCAATGAACATGAGTTTGAGCATGCTCCTGAATATGATGAAGGACAGGGAAGCCTGGCGTGCTGCAGTCCATAGGGTCACAAACAGTTGGACAGCAACAACAGTGGTTGATTTATAATATCATGTTAATTTAAGTGCAGTTCTTTTTTAGATGCTTTTCCCTTATAGGTTGTTATAAATTATTGAGTATCGTTTCCTGTGCTATACAGTAGGTCCTTGTTGGTTATCTATTTTATATATAGTAGTGTGTGTAGGTTGAGTTATTGTAAGGAAATTGAGGTGCAAAGGGGATCTGTAGAGCTTTATGCCATGTGGTTGGTAAGCAATAGAAAGGGGAGTTGTCAGTTTCATTCTGGGAAAGCTCACATTATTAAAAATACATGAAACAGTTAAGGTATGTAAAAAGTGTAAAGAATAATACACTGAACATCAGAGTTGGTTATTAATTTTAAGCTTGGATAGGGTTGTTCATGAAAAATATGAAGAACAAAAAGGCATTGGATTTAGCATCTTCTAAGGAACAGGCTTAGGGGGACACACCTATAGCCAAGGGACAGACATTCAAGAGTGAGGCTCCAGGGGAAACCTAGATTTTAGTTTCATTGGAGAATCCCCTTGGGGATCTATAAAAGAGCAGAGTAGGTGTGTAATATTTAAGGAATGTTTGGATTTGGCAGTTCAGAAGTAATTTATAACCTTGAGGGGTAACCTGAAGGGGTTACCTGAAGATACTTGAATGAGGAGGGAATTTAGTGGGTTGATAGCTTGAGGCAGATTTGGAGTCTGGGTTTTTTGTTTTTTGTTTTTTTTTTGTCTTTTGTTGTTTTTACATGAATTAACACATTTATTTTAGGCTAGCAGTGTTACAAATGGTGGACTTTCAGTTACTTCAGTCAAACTATAGTATGATAGAAGTGGTGCTGTAGGTTCGGGAATTACCTGCCACCTTTTCAGGAACCACAGAACCAGATCCCCAAAGCTTGCCTCTTCATTTTGTTTTTGCCACGAGAGAATCAAGTGTACTTGGTGGGCTGGCTGATTTCAGTTGTTTTCATCTTTTTCCTGAGGGAGGTGCCATAATGGGCTCTTACTGAAGGACAGTCCTGGCCTTGGTGCTTTTAGCCTTGCCACCAGAGGGGGGGGTTTTATCTTTCCTTTTTTTTTTTCATGTCTTACATACTTTTTTGTTTTTTGCTATGCCTCGAGGCATGTGGAAACTCTGTTACCTGACTAGGGGTTGAACTTGAGCCCTGTGGACTGCTAGGGAAGTTCTGGATTTTTATCTTTTTCACTAGGAATAAATTATACTGGCTCTTAGCTTCTGAGGAGGTGGTCTAAGACAAGGTCATCTATGACTAGAGAGGTTTAGCTCTTAGGTCAGTTTTTTTTTTTTTTTTAATGTTTTATTTATTTATTTTTTCCATTTATTTTTTATTAGTTGGAGGCTAATTACAATATTGTAGTGGTTTTTGTACTTTGGAACTCATTTGCAATTAACTTCGTTTTTGACTAAGTAGAAGTTGTCCCTCCCTTTAGTTAAAGTCTCCTCCTTTGCCCCACCCCCAAGTAAAGGATTTACTGTGGATTCTAAAACCCTGTGGCCAAATGAGGGTGGAGTTCTGGGGGGTAAGAATGAAAACTTTAGGAAAGCTTTTGGATCTGGCTTCTGGATCGGAAGGAGAGAATTGAGAAACATCTGTAGTTTCTTCCATGGCTCCTATTCGGCACAAGCTTGGAAAAACCATAAGGCCCTGTGGAACCAAGGTAGGATAGGTTGGGGTGTATACTCACACATTCTCTATGCTCCCCCTCTTCTGGCTGACCCAGCCCTGCCTATCTGTGGCCTTTGAAACCCCTCACTGGGTAGCTGTGTAGGCAAACTGGAGAAATGATAAGAGGCAAAACTAAAAAAGAATGTTAGGGTTACAAATCTTGGTAGGGCAGGTATTCCTTTTTTATGCCTAAAAAAGGAAAAGGGGAAATTAATGGCTGGGATTCTGGAGTAGATAATTTCACTGCTCTAGTAAAATAGAGTAGATCCCCTTTGAATGAGGAAATGTATGTGTGTGTCAAATGCTTATTTTAGAATTTCCTTACGTGGATCTTTGGTGAGTGACTGGTTCATCTTTACTTTTGACTTAAATTTGATTTTGTTAGCAAGCAGTTGTGGTGAGCATTGTTTGGTGGTAGGTTGGAGAGCAGGCTGACCTCTGCGAGTCTTTTTCATGCTGTATTTTAAAGGGAATGTTGAGAGAGGAAAATACAGTATCAGAAATGATTGTGTCTTCTTAAAGTCAAAATTAATGGAGGCCTCAGTGGTTTTCCCTTGGATTTTTCTTCAGATGCTCAGTTTTCAGGTTGAGAAAGCAGACTTGGAAGATATCACTTCTGATTAGGGATAAATACACTATGGGCTGCTCCTGATGCTCTACTTGTTAGTTTTTAAGATTGCTTTTTCCTCCAAGGAGGTGAAAAAAATTGGTTCTTGGTGGGGGAGGGGTTGAAAAAACTTAAGATATCACAATGAGGTCACCGTATATGAAAAGATACACACTATATCTATGATATTACAATCTTCCGGGGAGGTATTAAGATCTTCTGGGGAGGAATATTAGGGGAAAAAATGTTTTAAAAGACTTTTGCAATAAGGGGTGGGAAAAAGATGAAAAGTAGTTTAAGAAACAAACTGATCTACCTGTGTAGTAAAGGTCATAGTCTTGTTGGACGAAAGCTCTGAAAATGGTTTGAAAGTTTTTATTTTTTCATGTAGTCTGGGTACCTGTTTCTGGATGTAGGAAATGCAGCACTTACGGAATGTGAGCGTGTGTTGGGAGGGGCTACAATCAGATCCTGTTCAAAGGGCAGAGTCAGAATTTTCAGAATAGAAGGCCTCTTTCCTCAGTACCCTTTGGCTCCTGCAGGAGTAGGTGTAACCGTGTCCTGAGGCTAGGAATGTGGAAAAATGAGAACATGGCAGTAGTTTGGGAACTATTGGATCCAGATCTCATCTAAGGAGTTCAACATTCCTGTTAGTTCAGAGTGCATGCAATCTGTAATCTTGGGATGGGTATTTAATGGAAGACAGACAACTAGGGGACTTTGAAATCATTTACTGTCTTTTAAACTGTACCTTAGGGTCTTTTTGGAGTAGTGGAGGACAAGAATGGAACTGGGGGGAGGGGCTGGAGTAGGAGGAGAAGAGATACAAACAGAAGTAGGTAGTTATTTGGGTTTTGCTGTAACAGACAGCTTCCAGAAAAACCCAAAGGAAATTTTTGGCCAACCCAATAATTTGCACTTCAAGATGGGTGTTCAGGAAATACACTATACCTAGGCAGATTAAATGCCAATAAAATTGTCAGTAAAAAGCTGTAGCCACTGGGGCCTCTTTCAAGTAGTTGGGTTCACGCTCTCAGTGATGTCATGGAAACAGCTCCTTCCAGCTTGTTAGGTGTGTGCATTTCTCCCAACTCTTTCTTAGTTGGTCACTTCGATAGTGGATTGGCACCACAAAAATTGGCCAACCCTACAAAATAGGGCTTCCTCCCCACCAGTTCCCAAGTTGATTGTTAAACATTTATCAGAATACCACGGAGTAGAGTTTCTAAAAGACAATTGTTGACTGTTGTATGTAGCCTTCCTAAAATATCTTAAACAAGTATTATCGAAAAATATGTACTCTGCACTCTTCCTTATGCTCTAATTTGTAATTTGATACTACATAAACTATTCTGCATTTAGATTTCTTTCACTTACTATTCTTTGAAGTCTTTGCATAGAGTGCTCTGTCAACTTTGGTTTACTTTTAAGGGAAATATATTAAAAAGTCAAAATAGCTTTTAAACATATCTGGCCTAAATAAACCTTTGCTGTTTCCTCACTATGAAGTATTGCTCCTAAACTCTTTCTATTCACCATTACTTTCTTTTGTATTCCTCCAGAGTAACTTTATGCAAATATGAATGTGTATATTATTTCTTTCTCTACAAAATGTATTTCACATATAAGCTTTTCCTGTTAGCTATGGAATTTTTTATCCTTTTTTATAGTTGCAAGGCATTATATAGCTATATCACAATTGAATTAGCCTGCTACAGATGAACATTGGAATCTTTTCAGCTATTTGTTTAAATATACAAAGCTGTCAAAACATGTAGTTATATGCAGGTATAACTGGGATAAATTTAAAACTGCCGTATTAAAGTTGCACTTAATTTTGATAATTATTGCCAAATTGCCTTTCATAGGGATTGCACCACTTTGTACTTTCACCATCAGTATGTGAGTTTATTTCCTCACAGCTTGCCAAAGGGTCTAGGTGGTCAAACTTTTTGACTGCTATTCTAATAAATGAAAAATGTCATTTTATTTTATTATTTTTTTAAATGTCATTTTAATTTGCATTTCTTTTAATGTCGAGCATCTTTCCACAGTGCCTATGTCAGGGTTGTATGAAGATTAAATGAGTTATTGCAAGTAATGACTATATTAGAATACAGCTAATGGCTTTTGAATTATAACTGTTGTGATGAAATTGTACTCTCTCTTAGTGATAGCTTATTGTCACTGTGCTCTTGAGTCAGTTATTATCTGACATAGTTATCTCACTTAATTACCATCACAATCATATGATCTCTTAAAAAGAGAAAACTATAGGTTAAGTAGCATATCCTGGGTTGTACAATTCCTAAGGATTGCTCTGTTTCCTTCTCCATGTTAGTATTCAAGATTAAATAGTAATGGCAAATAAATTGGTTTCTTTTTAACACTACTTTTTAAAAACAAACCTATATAGAATTTATTTAGATTTTATTTAAATAAGTTGATTTTATGTATTTTTTAAATTGAGGAATAGTTTATTTAAAATAATAATTTCAGGTATACGACATAGGATTCAAAATTTTTATATAGATTATTTACTTCATTTAAAGTTACTATAAAATATTGGTTACAAAAAAAATACAAAAAATATTGGCTACATTCCCTCTGCTGTATGCTAGGTCCTTTTAACGTATTTATTTTACACATGGTAGTTGCTGCTGCTGCTAAGTCGCTTCAGTCGTGTCCGACTCTGTGCGACCCCATAGACGGCAGCCCACCAGGCTCCCCCGTCCCTGGGATTCTCCAGGCAAGAATACTGGAGTGGGTTGCCGTGTCCTTCTCCAAAGCATGAAAGTGAAAAGTGAAAGCGAAGTCGCTCAGTCGTGTCCGATTTGTAGGGACCCCATGGACTGCAGCCTACCAGGCTCCTCTGCATAGTAGTTAATACCTCTTAATTCCCTACCCCAATTTGACCCTCTCCCCATTCTTCTCCCCACTAGTAACCACTAGTTCTCTATATCTATGATGGTTTCTGTTTTGTTAAATTCATTCATTTTATCTTTTAGATTCCAGATATAAGTGATATCATATAGTATTTGTCTGTCTGACTTATTTCACTAAGCATAATATTTTCCAAGTTCATCCATGTTGTTGCAAAGGGCAAAAATTTATCCCTTTTTATGGCTGAGTACATTCCAGTTTATATAATAAACCAACATCTTTATCCACTTATCTGTTGATGGACATGCAGGTTGTATCCATATCTTGGCTATTTAAATAATTTCTGCTATACGTTTGAACTGCAAGAACGGGTGCTTCCGCAGGCTGCTCGCTTCATTTCCGAGGCGTCCTTGTCCCTCCAGGCCCGGCAGTGCTTGCCTCCGCCTTTAGCAACCTTGTTGGTCCGACACGGTCCCCCTGGGTGGGCGGGCAGGCTGGCTCAGGCTGCCACGGGCGGGTACGTTTGGAGAGTTCCTCTGGGGGTCTGCGGGATGCAGTGCAAGCTGCTTGGCTCAGGGCTGAACCACCGCGCCCCGGGAGCAGCGATGGTGGGCAGCTCCGCGCCCCGGCCACTGGCCCGCTAGGCGGGTTTGGCGCCAACACTGCAGCGGATAGCGTTCCAGGAGGACTAGAACATCCACCCTGAGAAGGAGGCACCCGCCCAGCAGTCCCCGACCGGGTGGGCTGGTGGTTGAAGGCCGGAAACTCGCAGGGTCCAGCACCCCAGAGGCCTAACTCCTGACGGGTTGCACCTCTTAACGATCTTCCTAAAAATGATGAGCACATCACTGTTCCTCCCTGGAAAGTAAACAGGAAGCAGCCTGCCTTTACCATTCAGGTGGATGAAACCGGAGAATGCAAAAGAGGCCAACTGAATCTAAAAAAGCAGAAAGTGAAGATGTCCTGGCTGTTACTTTACCAGGACCAAGAAAGCCACTGGCACCTCTTGATTACCCAATGGATGGTAGTTTGGAGTCACCGCGTACTATGAACACATCAATTGTATTGGAAGATGAAAAGCCGGGGAGTGTTAGTGAAGGACCGGACTACCATGAGGACGTTCACACATACCTTAGGGAAATGGAGGTTAAATGTAAGCCTAACATGGGTTACATGAATAAACAGCCAGACGTTACTGACAGTATGAAGGCTATCCTCGAGAACTGGGTAGTTGAGGTAGGAGAAGAATATAAACTACAAAATGAGACCCTGCATTTGGCTGTGAACTACCTTCATAGGTTTCTTTCATCCATGTCTGTGTTGAGAGGAAAACGTCAACTTTGCTGCTATGCTGTTAGCCTCAAAGTTTGAAGAAATAGACCCCCCAGAAGTAGCAGAATTTCTATACATTACAGATGACACTTATACCAAGAAACAAGTTCTGAGAATGCAGCACCTAGTCTTGAAAGTTCTTGCTTTTGACGTAGCTCTACAAATAGTAAATCAGTTTCCTACCCAGTACTTTCTGCATCAGCAGCCTGCAAAAGGCAAAGTTGAAAGTTTAGCAGCGCTTTTGCGAGAGTGAAGTTTGATAGACGCTGACTCATGTCTACAATATTTGCCATCAGTTATCACTGCCGTGCTCTTTCATTTAGCAGTCAACACAGTCATGAGACAAAGCTGGCCTGAATCATTAGTATAAAAGCCTGGATATCCACTGGAAATTCTAAAGCCTTGTCTCATGGACCTTCACCAGACCTACCTCAGAGCACCACAGCATGCGCAACAGTCAATAAGAGAAAAGTACAAAAATTCTAAGTTTCATGGTGTTTCTCTCCTCAGCTCACCAGGGACACTAAATGTGTAACAGTGAAAGACTACCTTTGTTTTCTAAGATGTAAAGCACTCAAAGTATATGGTATAGAGATTTTATCTTAGATTTTAATTTTACAGTCATTTCTAAATACAGAAGTTATGGTCAAGTACAAATTATGGTATCTATTACTTTTTAAATGGTTATACTTTGTATATCTTTTGTGCATGTAATTATCTTAGATATTTGGCTAATTTTAAGTGGTTTCTATTAAAGGATTAATGATGCCAGCTGTCAGGATAATACTAAATTGATTTGAAAAAAAAAATACTTCTACTATAAACATTGGGGGTGTATGTATGTTTTTGAATTACTGTCTTCATTTTCTTTAGATAAATACCTAGGAGTAGAATTGCTGGACCATGTGGTAATTCTATTTTTACCTTGTTGAGGAACCTCAATAATGTTATCCATAGTGGCTGCACCAATTTATATTCCTACCAACAATGTATACAAGTTCCCTTTTCTCCACGTCTTCACCAACATGTGCTATTTGTGGTCTTTTTGATGATAGCCATTCTGATGTGAAGTGATATCTCGTGGTTTTGATTTGCATTTCTTTGATTAGTGATGCTGAACATCTTTTGATGTGATATCTTTTAGCCATCTTTTATTTCTTCTTTCTATCTGATTGCCATGTCTAGGACTACCAATACTATGGTGAATAAAAGTACTAAGAGCGAGTATCCTTGTCTTGTTCCTGATCTTACAGGATATGCTTTCAGCTTTTCACTGTTGAATAAGATGTTAGCTGTGGGCTTATGGCTTATTATAATGGCCTTTATTATGTTGAGGTATGTTCCATCTATATCCACTTTGTGATGGATACATTATTTGGATGTACTTTTTGTTTCACCATGCCAGCAAAGCTTGTGAGATGTTAGTTTCCTGACCAGGGCTTGAACCCAGGCCAAGGCAGTGAAAGTGCTGAGTCCTAAGCACTGGACTGCCGGGGAATTCCTACTGTTTGTATATTTTAAATTAAAAGAGATGTTTTAATTTCTTACATGTTATCACACATTATTTTGGGTTAATGATATATTATGACTATCTTGCCATGCAATCACTAGATTGATACATAGAGTAATGACTGCACATTAATTCACAGTGTGAATATATGAGAGTTCATTTTATACTTTCTCTAAATGATATATTGCATTATGGTTTGCTTACATTTTATTTTTGCAATTTGGATTGCATTTTCATTTTCTTCTAGTAAGAAGTTGGATAGATTTTGATCCTTTTGATTTCCACCTAAGTGAATTACTTATGCCTGTTCTTTCCTCAGTGTTCTATTGAATCATTTTCCTTTTTAATTTCTCAGAAAATTTTTTTCATTAAGAACAGTAACTATATATCTTGTATTTTTCCAGTCTGTCAGTTGATTTTTAAAAAATTTCAATATAAAAATTTTTCAATAAAAATTTCACTTTAATTTTGACAATATTTCTCCTACCTTTGTAAGTAGCTATGCATATCAGGAAGTAAATACAGTTTACATCCTTATTCAGTACATGGACACAAAATCATACATAAAAGATTTTTATGATAATACTTATCTTTACTAAATATAGTATACTTATTTGTCTTTAATATTCTATTAAAGAGCATTTGTTACAAAGCATGAAATTGGTATTGGGACTCAGGTTGCGATCAGCAATTTAAAAAACATATTAAAATGTCTTTGCCTTTAAAAGTGTTAATAAAGGATTCTATCTTTTTTATGGCTTGCCACTTTTTGCTCTTGCTTTGGAAGATTTTTCCTACTTTCTAAATTTTCTTCTATTTAAATTATTAATAAATCTGGAATTTGTGTTGCATGTTAAAAAGATCAAACTTCTTTCTTGTCATTATTAAGAAATTGATAATTTTCTCTGCTGCTTACAAATGCCAGCATTTTAACAATAATATTAAATATTATTGAACTTATTCTCTTAATTTGCTCATTTACCTGGAATGCTTAACTTATTATTCCTTTTAATATTAAAATTTTATATATTGCTTTTTTAAAAAATTGGCTATCTTATTTTTACAAAGTTGTTATGTCTATGTAATATGTATATATGATATTGCATTTTTTAAATGAATTTTGACATGTTAAACATAGCCTATGTAACCTGTACCATGACAGGAAATTAGATATGGCCCTTCTGAACTCTGAATCTTTCTTTTTAGTCAATACTCTTGATTTTTCTGTTAGAGTCAATTATATCATCATTTATTCAATATTTTTATATTTAGATTTTACTGTCTTTCAGGCATTGACTAAAACATCTAGTACCATGTTAAATACAGAGATTATTTTCTATTTGCTCTTGACAGAAATGTCCCCTCTTGTGTCATCCTGTGGTATAACTTTGGATGAGCACTGTGCGGCAGGGAGGATCTTAGTTTTCTGACCAGGGATCAAACCTGTGCCCCGTTGCATTGAGAGTGCAGAGTCTTAACCACTGGACTACCAGGGAAATCCTTGTTTCAAGGTTTACAAAAGATAGGGATTAGAGAGGGGAACACTGAACGCTTAATGAGTTCAGTGTTTCTCTCAGAAGCAATGACAGTGTTTGGGAATTAAAGGTGGTTGTTGCGCAATATTGTGAATGCAATCACAGAATTATACAACTTTAAATGGTAAAATGATGAATTTTATCTTATGGGAAGTTCATCTCAAAAAAATTTTAAAAAGGGATGCCACTACCCACTCACCAGAATGGTTAACGTGTTAAGACAGAAAATACTAAGTTTTGATAAGAATGTGAACTAATTGTTAATAAAAATGGAAACATTAATACTTCTTGTAGGAGTATATATCAATAGCCACTGTAGAAAATTCTTTGGCCTATTTCCTAAAGCTGAAGGTGCATGCACATATATTAATACACACACGGAATGATCCAGCACTTCCCTCCACCCCATGTATATATAAGTTCACCAAAAGATAACAGTAATATGTTGTAGTGTACTTTGTTGTAGCCAAAAACTAAAAACGAATGTCCATCTACAATAGACCAGAAAAATAAATTGTATAGTCAATCAATGAATTACCATATAGCAGGAGGAATCAATGGATTACAATTACATTTTTCAATATGGATGACTACCACAAATATAATTTTGAGTAAAAGAAAGTCCGTTGTATAAAGTATGGAAATAAGCAAAAGAAATCTAAGATGTCAAATCAGTGGTTACCCTTTGGTTTTGGAGTGATGATGATAAGTTTTTTAAAATTAATTTTTAAATTTTTAATCAAAATATAGCTGATTTGCAGTGTTACTGTTGTACAGCAAAGTGTTTGTTATATGTATATAAATTCTTTTTTATATTCTTTTCCATTATGGTTTATCATAGGATATTAAATATCCTATGTGCAGTAACGTAGGACCTTGTTTATTAGATGTAAATTTCTTGGTGGGATTTGGGTACATAGCAGTTTTGTGAAAATCTAGCAAGCTATATAAGTATTTATGATTTATATATTTTTTATTTTAATTGAAGGATAATTGCTTTACTGTATTGTTTGTTTCTACCAAACATCAACATGAATCAGCCATAGATTTACCTATGATGAGGTATGATTTTTTTGTATGTGTGTGTCTCATTACAGCTTGCATTGAAATAGTAGGTATTGCTCATTGAATGGCACCAATTGTGAAAATATTTTACAATTTTTTTTAATTGTAAAAAAATTTTATTTTGGGAAAAATGAATATACCAAAATATTAATAGGCATGGGATTATGATGGTTTCTACCTCTCTTTTTTCTTTTCCCCTTATTGATTTTTTATAACTTATTGGAAAATATAAAAAGTGAAAATAAAATGTTTTCAGGGACTTCACATTTAGTTGCTTTTAAATTGTAAAGTAGAATTTAACATTGAAACAAGTATACTATCAAGGGTGAAACAGATCACCAGCCCAGGTTGGATGCATGAGACAAGTGCTCCAGGCTGGTGCACTGGGAAGACCCAGAGGGATGGGATGGGGAGGGAGGCAGGAGGGGGGATCAGGATGGGGAACACATGTAAATCCATGGCTGATTCATGTCAATGTATGGCAAAAACCACTACAATATTGTAAAGTAATTAGCCTCCAACTAATAAAGATAAATGGAAATAAATAAATAAATAAATTGTAAAGTTCTTATGACTCTCCTTAGATATTGGAGTAGATTATATGAGTAATTTCTGTGTTTATTTTATAGGCAGATTTTGACAACAAACTGGTAAATGGCCCCAAGTCAGAATCCATGGAATACAGTAGTTGTGGTCATGAGGAAGAACAGAGATTGGAATTGAATTCATGTCCCTTAGAAAATGTAACTAAAAATGAAGAAAGTATGACAGGTATTGAAGTGGAGAATTGGACACAAAACAAGAAATCACACTTAACTGATCATGTCAAAGGAGAATTTAGTACAATTAAAACAGAAGTTGAAAATTTGAAAAACTCTGAAGATGACAGGAAAAAAATTCTACTTACTGACCTCCTTGAACCTCAAAAATTGTTTGCACAAACTGTAAGAAATGGCATTAAAAATGTACACTATTTACCAACTGAAACAAATTTGTCTTTTAAAAAAATCAACATTGAAGAACTTGGCAAGGCATTTGAAAACAATCCTTATAAATTCCTGAAAGACACCGCAAACCATAACAATGTCATGAGCGCCATTGCTACTAGTGCGAGCTGTGATCATCTCAAGGGGAAGAGTAATGTTTTGGTTATTCAGAAGCCTGGCTTTAATTGTAAATCTTTCCCAGATCCTGTGAACTGCAACTTAAATAGTCATACTAGTATACACAATGAAAGTGATCAACCAAAATCCCTAGAAATTATCACAAACAGAGAACTAAAAGAAGGGTCAACACTTCAACCAAGTCTCCTATCCCTAATGAAAGATAGGAGATTAACACTAGAACAAGTAGTGGCCATAGAAGCTCTCACACAACTTTCAGAAGCCCCATCAGAAAATTCCTCTCCATCAAAGTCAGAGAAGGATGAAGAAACAGAACAGAGAACAGCTAGTTTGCTTAACAGCTGTAAAGCTATTCTATATTCTGTGAGAAAAGACCTCCAAGACCCAAACTTAAAAGGGGAGCCACAGAGCCTTCATCATTGTCCATCTTTGGCAAAGCAAAGCTCATGCAACACTGTAGTGTTCAATGGCCAAAATACTATTTCTAAGTCACACGACAGCTCACCTAGTCACCAAGCATCCACAAAGGCACAGGAAAATTCAACGATCACAAATTCAATATCACTTTTTATACCAAATTCAAATTCATCTAAAACTGATACCAATAAAAATATTGCTCAAGGTAGGATTACTCTCGACAGTTCTAGGAATTTGCAGCAGTTGACCACAATAACTAGCAAATCAGAGTATTGTAACCAGTCACTGGACAACAGCATCAAGTTGGACTCAAAGGATAATTCATCATGTCAAGATTCAGTTCATAGTAAGATAGAAGAAGATGTTGCCGCACAGTTAACACAACTTGCATCAATGATTAAATTCAATTATGTGAAACCAGAGGACAAAAAAGTTGAAAGTACACCAACAAGCCTTGTTGCATATAATGTCCAGCAAAAGTATAACCAGGAGATGGGCACAACACCACAGAAACCACCTTCCAGTGTACAAAATAATCAAGGCTCATCAGTAACAAAGCAAAAGAACACAATCCAGAAAAAGACAAAATCTACTCCATCAAGAGATAGGCGGAAAAAAAAGCACATTGTCATAAGTTGTCAAGAAAATGACCAGAAAAAGCAGGAACAGTTGTCATATGAGTATAGTAAATTACATGACATTTGGATAGCATCTAAATTTCAAAGATTTGGTCAATTTGGTCCACATGATTTTCCCATTCTATTGGGAAAAATTCCTCCCCTAACTAAAGTATGGAAACCACTGACTCAAACAAGTTCAGCATTAGAACACAAAAAATTATTTCCTCCACTCACTCAGATAAAATTTGAGAGATATTATCCTGAATTAGCACAGGAAAAGATGAAGGTTGAACCCTTGGATTCTATCCCCATAATCCAGTTAAAAACAGAATCCAATGGGCAGGCGTTTACAGAAAATGCATATACTCAGGTACAGCCAACAGTGAATGTCAATCAGAAAGCTCATCCTTTACTCCAGCCAGCCTCTCCAACCAACCAGTGTGCTAATGTCCTGGATGGCAGTGACCAAAGACAGTTCCAAGAGGATGTTAAAGACCAACTCATGCATCAGAGACTGCCAACATTTCCTGGTATCTCTCATGAGACCCCTTTACCAGACCCAGCACAAATTCTCAGGAACCTAAATGTAGTATGTTCAGGTGGAATTACAGTGGTTTCTACCAAAAGTGAAGAGGACGTCTGTTCATCTAGTGTTGGAACATCAGAATGTTCCCCAATAAACAGTGCACAGAAAAGTTTTAATGATTATGCGATGAACTTCTTTACCAATCCTACGAAAACCCTGGTGTCCACAACGAAAGATTCTGAATTGCCTACTTGCAACTGTCTTGGTAAGTGCACGCATGTGTGTTTCATTTTTTTCTTCCCTTAATTGCCTCAAGTCATGATCAAATAAAGTTTGATTTAGGTTTTTATATGTGACATTTTGGCCCCATTCATATTATAGCTAGGATGGACTAAGTAATTCTATACCCATTTTTCTGTGGGACCTTTATTGATGCGGCTCAGATGAATGGGAAATGCAACTGGTAATTCAGAAACTTTCTTAAGTGGAAAATTTGATTTCGCTCAAGCTAGATGTCTCTCAAGTTGTTTATTGTGCACATCATAAGAATGAATTCCCTTAATACTTTCTCACAGTTTATTCTTCATATTCAGAAAAATTTCAACCCTTAGGCCTTTTGTTTAAAAACATGTATTTTTAAATTGTACATTTAAAAACATGTATGCAGAGAACATAAAATATATGTATAACTTAAATAACCATAAGAAAAGTATTTGTGTAATTGTTAACCCAATCAAAAAGAAAATGATTCATTAGTACATTCCAGAATGGGTAGTTAAAGGATTGATTGGAAGGATGGAGTAAGTATATCATTCCGATATACTTTTTTAACCACAATAGAAAAAATAGTGAAGTATAGCAATTACTTTCAGTTCTTGATTATTCAAAGTGCATTTAATATTCTGAAATGAATCCTTCCATTTTTCTGCCCATCATTCAGCACTGTTTTGACAGCCTGCCTCATGCTAGGCACCAAAGATAGGCTCCTCTCAGAATGAAGAGCCTTTTAGAAGGGTCTGACAGTCTGGAGGGGTGACAGTGCTGTCTGAGTGGGGTTGAATGGGAAAGAGAGATTCTCAGACCAGAGACAGGATTCTGAGTGTATTAATGATAATGGCTCCAATTCCAGATCTTTTCCTGCAAGTCTCATAACTGCTGCATCCTTGGCTTGTTATATTACAAAAACCCACCAAAGGGAAGGCTCATTATCCCCATTTTACAAGTGAAGAGATTGAATCAGAGAAGTTCATAGCTAGTAAATGATTAAACTGGAATTCAAAGACAGGCAGTCCCAACTCCAGAGGCTCTATTTGTAACTTCCATCCTCTGTTGCATCAGAAATCTGAAAAAGAGACCTTTTTTTCTTTTAAATAAGTCATTAAACACGGAAAAGAAGTCTTTAAAATGCCATAAATTTGTATAGACCTGAGATAGTCTTATTTAACCCTATCCATAGTTTCGATAAGACAATCAGCTAGTTTGAAAACTCCTTTTACATACTATCTTGTAACATTGCAAGAACTGAGACAGCCAGGCTTTCAAAGTTTATTCAGTATCTGCCGTGGACCTGGAACTGTGTAATAATACACTGTCAGTTACATATTTTCTTATAATTGTTCCATTTGAGATTATAGTGTTCATTGTGTAGAGATGGGAATTTAAAAAGGAAAACAAAAGAGCAGACTCAGAAATCATCCCAATTGCGGGTAAAATATCCCAATTATTTCCAAGGGTAAAGGATTTCTAAGAAAGTGTTACATCCTAGCAAAACTAGAGTAGTTAGTGTTCCTCATTTTAGCATTGTAGGTGGGGTAATTCTTTGCTATCTATGTATTTGTTATCTGTTGCTTTATCTGTTGTAGGCTGTTTAGTGGCATCCCTGGTCTCTTCTCACTAGCTAGCAATAACACACACACATACATGGACACAGTTGTCATAACCCAAAATATTGCTAAATATCCCCTTTGGCAAAACCATCTCTGATTAAGAACCGTTGCTCTAGACTGTTGTGTTGTTTAGTCGCTAAGTCATGTCCAATTCTTTTGTAACCCCATGGACTGTGGCCTATCAGACTCCTCTGTCCATGGGGTTTCCCAGGCAAGAATACTGGAGTGGGTTGCTGCTTACTTATCCAGGGGATCTTTCCAATCCAGGCATCGAACCCATGTCTCCTGTATAGGCAGGCAGATTCTTTTCCACTGAGACACTTGGGAAGTCCTGCTCTAGATCACCAATAAATTAAAAATTATTCACTGCTGTCTTGCTTAAGTAGCCACAAAATAATCCTATGTTGTATTGGATATCCAATTAAAATGGTAAGTAATACCCTTTGGTGTAGATAGACATGCATTCACCATTGATTCTAGTTAGACATGATTCTCAGAGGTCAAATTGAAAATAACATTTTCTAAGAAGTACTTAATTCATACTCACAAAAACTCAAATGGTACAGAAATATGGTGCAATTATCTTTCTCTAGAGGAAAATGACTGTTACAGTTTTTCTATTGAATTAATATTGTTAGTGATTTTAATTTTTACAAAATTTTTTTGTAAAAAAAATTTTACAAGTTTTACAAAATTTAAGGCTTTAAAACATACTACTTTTGCAGCTTGCTTTTTAACTTGGATTTTTCAATGTCTGTAAATGCTATTGTTTTAATAGCTGTATCATATTCCACTGTATAAATAACCCCAAATTTAAACTATTACTTAATTGAAAGATTCAGTGTTTCTGTCTTTTGATATTACATATTATTGTAACAATGAAGATTTTTTTTTGTGTGTGTGTGTGTAATAAAGTTTTATTAAAGTATAAAGGAGATAGAGAAAGCTTCTGACATAGGCATCAGAAGGGGGCAAAAGAGTACCCCAACAATGAAGATTGTTATGTACACATGCATTATAAATAATTATGCATGTGTGTAGTAAAATAAATTAGCAGTGCAATTGTTGGGCTCAATTTTGGGGGGGGGCTCAATTTTAACAGGATTCTGAGGCAAAGCTTTTAAGATATATTGCTCAGGGATGACTTAATTTCGTACCTCAATTTTTATAGATCTTTTCTAAAAGCAGAAGATCTGAGAATAAATGGTTAACCACAACTTAAAATATGTTTTTCCTCCTCTGATTCTTAGAGAAAGAATGGAATAATTAGGAGCAGAAAAAAGGGATAAAGTTACACTCCAGGTCCCATTGTCCTAGTTTTTAATTACTAAAGCTTACCAAAATCTTGTCAAGATTCATTGTTCTAATTAAAAAAAAAAAGTAAAAATAGCTCTTCCGCGCCCCTATGCAATTCTGTAAAGCTTTGGGTCTAATAATCTTGTTCCTTCCACAGATCGAGTTATACAAAAAGACAAAGGCCCATATTATACACACCTTGGGGCAGGACCAAGTGTTGCTGCTGTCAGGGAAATCATGGAGAATAGGTGAGGAAATATGCTTCCCTGTTAAAATCATTCATTATTGGGGACCTAACTCAATGCAGAGATATGATCTCTGGGAACAAACAGGAGGTGAATGGAAAACCTTCAGGAATATGAGTTGGATGCTTCTTAGGGCCCAGGGAAAGCCCAGTGTCCTGGTGTCCCTGCTGAGTCATTCATCACATGAGCCATTGGAAACTCAATAAAGACCCTCACGGAGCAAGGCTGTCTTTGTTAAATGCAGACATACTTATTTTTATATTATTGTATAATCACAGAAATAGTTAAAATTATCTTTGTCAACACTACATTCACATTGGTTTTGCTTGTCTTGGAGCCAGGCCATTTTTTTAAAAAGAGTGGTTCTTAAGGACAGGTAAATAGAACTGGACAACACAAATACCTGCCACACACAAGCAACCTTTTAACAAAGTCATTAGTATGAGGACTGTTTGATTTTTGTGCTTCTGTAAATCTTTATCTTATGCCCATAAAGATGTTGAAAGTTTATTTCAATGATTTTCCCTTCACTGTGTTTCATACTTAGGTATGGTCAAAAAGGAAATGCAATAAGGATAGAAATAGTAGTGTACACAGGGAAAGAAGGAAAAAGCTCTAATGGGTGTCCAGTTGCTAAGTGGGTAAGTATTTTGTACTTATACACTTTCCAAAATGGATTTATTCTATATAAAAACTAAGTCAGTTAATTTTTTCCGTGAAAACATGGACTAGGAAAATACCCACCTCCCTTATTCCCAAGGAAAGAAGGAAGCTGTCTTAGCCTGGGCTTTTTATGTTAATGAACAAAAGGGTATGGTATTCCTAGTCTGTATGTAGTGATCTAGAGTCATCATTCTTACCAGTTTTTTTTTTGTTATTGTTGTTACTTTTTAGAGAATGTAGAGTGTGCTGATAATTTAGACAGCACAAATAAATAGTAAATAAATATATATGTGTGTGTTTTACTTGCTCAGTT
This sequence comes from Odocoileus virginianus, assembly GCF_023699985.2. Taxonomy (NCBI): domain Eukaryota; kingdom Metazoa; phylum Chordata; class Mammalia; order Artiodactyla; family Cervidae; genus Odocoileus; species Odocoileus virginianus. The sequence continues at coordinate 58,753,741 of NC_069680.1, forward strand.
ATCTGACTCATTGCAACCCCATGGACTGTAGCCTGCCAGACTTCTCTGTCCATGGACATCTCCAGGCAAGAATTCTGGAATGGGTTGCCATTCCCTTTTCCAGGGGATCTTCCCAACCCAGGGACTGAACCCGGGTCTCCTGCATTGCAGGCAGATTCTTTACCATCTGAGCCACCAGGGAAGCCCATGAATACTGGAGTGGGTAGCCTCTCCCTTCTCCAGGGGATCTTCCCAACCCAGGAATCGAACCAGGGTCTCCTGCATTGCAGGCAGATTCTTTACCATCTGAGCCACAAGGGAAACCCAAGAACACTGGAGTGGGGAGCCTAACCCTTCTCCAGGGGATCTTCCCGACCCAGGAATTGAACCAGGGTCTCCTGCATTGCAGCCGGAGTCTTTACCAGCTGAGCTACTGGGAGAGCCCACTTGTTTCATGGGCCCACCATAGTGAAGGTCATGTGATATTGAAGGCAAAATAAAAAATTTTACAACATATTCCCCCAAATTATTTGTATAACTACTCTTGAGTTTTCTAAAATTGTGGTGCTATCAGAGGTAAGAACTGGATTTAGCTTCTTTTGGAAGTTCTCAGCAGAGAAACAGTGTCATTATTTTCAGGAGGATATTCACATTCACAAGTATGTTGACCAGTTTCTTTGGAAATTTGCACTAAAGGATCATTTGAGATCCTGTCCTATCATTTGTTTATAATGATGGCTATCATGATGATAGTAAATAATAACAGTAACCACTACCTTTCATTAAATATCAGGCACCATGTTAAGTACTTGACATACATTGCCTCATTAATCCCCACAGAGGGACTCTTAAGATTTTGAAAAAGGAAAAGTCATTATTTTTATGCCCATTTCAGAAGAACAAAAAACATTTAAAAAAAAAAAAAGAGAGAGTTTGAACCTGGCTATTCCTGAAGCAAGATGATTGGCGCACCTTCATCTATTCTAGCAAACTGTATGTCTTTGTTTGTTTCGGTTTTGATCTGACATGTGGGATCTTAGTTCCCTGACCAAGGATTGAACCTATGCTCCCTACAGTGGGAGGGAGCACAGGGAATCCTAACCACTGCACTGCCAGGGAAATCCCTATCTTGGTTATTTTTCAACCAACCTCTGGAAGGTGACAGCAGTGATGGGCATGAACACTAAATGTGTTAGAATGCTTTCAGTTTCTTCAATCTATCTGGAGTGCATAGTCTTGTCAAAATATCAAGTAATTCTCCATACATATAACACTACCTCAGACAGTGATGTAAATCTTTGTAGCACCCCTGACGTCTCCCTTTGCCTTTTCTCCATTGGTAACTCCATGTATAATAACCACTGTTTTAACCTCCATGTCTATAAAGATCTTTTAGATAATTTCTATATAATTAGAACCACACAGAATGTACTCTTTTGTATCTGTCTCCTTGCCCTCAGCATCTATAGGACATGGGTTCAATAGTTGGAGATACAGAAATCATGTGAAACTATGAATTGACTTGATAATAGAAGATATGTGTTAGGATGGGGAGAAGACAGGAGCCTGCATCTCTGATACCAGTAGAACTGCTGTGCGATCTAGTTTCTTTATCAGGGATTGAACCTGGGCCCCCTGTTTAGGGAGCTTGGAATCGACTTCTGGGCCACCAGGGAAGTCCCATTCGCAGGCTTCTTAAACCTGGATTTCTCTAATATAAGAGAATTTTTTTTTCACTTCTTTAAAACCTATTAGGAAGTTTTCTGTTTTATGCAATAAAAGTGAGTCCCAAATAAGATACCTGCCTTTAATTTGTTCAGTGTGGGTGAATTTGGAAGATAAATAGAATTTTAGGATGAGAAAGATAAGTGAAGGAACTTGTGTTTATTGAGAACTTTTCATTGGCAGGCTCTGGGCTAGATACTGGGGATACAAGTGTGAATTAAAGTTTATCAGTCATTTCATTGTGTAAATGGGAAGAAACTGGTCCTGAGTCATATCAACTATCACAAACACATTTTGGAGTAAAGTTCGCTTACTCTGTAGTAATGTGAATGTTTCCTAGAGTCATCCTGCTTCTCAAGAACTAACATTTCCTGAAATGCTCCCTAGAAGTGTATGCTTCCCTAGAAGTGTAGAATTTGCCCAAGTTTCCTTAATGTTAGTGCTTGAGGTGACACTTGGAGCAGAGTGGTGTCCGTGCTTGTGAAGTACTGTTTCCCAAGGATCAACTTCTTGTCCTGCTGTGTACACTCCTGTCAACTCAGCTGTGAACATTACATGGTTTCTGAATTTCCACAATGTAAACCCAAACAAGTCAATCACCACATGTAAGAGTTTTGGTGAAGATAAACCAAAACACTGTTTAGTGATCTTTATTTTATGTTTTATTCACTCTTGAAGAAATTGTTTCAAAACATTTTAAAGTAAGAAATAATACACATTGTCTATTTTTTTCTATTGGGTTGTTTGGCTTCTATTGATTTTTATAGAAGGTCCTTTAGAAAAATAACCATTAGTGATAAGTTGCAAATATGTTTTCTGTTTGCTTTTTTTGTTGTTTTTTAATTTTGGAGATCTTAGTTCTCCGACGAGCAATGAAACTCACACCCCTTTCAGCGGAAGCACAGTCTTAACCACTGAACAGCCAAGGAAGTCCCTCTTTGTCATATGTTTTCACCATTTGATTTTTTAAATGAGATGGAAATTTAACTTAAATTTTTAATGAAAAACTTTGCTTTTATGGCTTTAGTGTAACTTAATTAGAAAAATCTTGACAACTTCTAGCTTATAAATATTTTTCAAATTTTCTTTTTATAATATTTGAATGGTTTCATTTTTTTTAAATTTCATTTTCATACTTACCTATTTTATTCCTCTTGTATATAAAATGTTAGTCACAACTTATATTTTTTCAACTGACTACCCAGTTAAACAACACTACTTACCTAAATAATTATTCATCTTCTTCCTGTTGATATATTTGTTCATATTTAGATTTTGTATTCTACCACATTGTTATGTTTCTACTGCATCATAATCAACTTACTCTGATTATTTGGGTTTAAAAATGTATTTCATATCTGATAAAGCTAATCCTTCAGCAATTTCCTGACTCTTCTTGCTTTGTTTATTTTTCCATATGAATTTATAATCACCAGTGTCTTTGTAAGAATACATTTCTTTTGATATTTTGATTGAAATCATTGGAGAAAGAATTTGGAGAATTTACATTTTTGATGTTTAGTTTTCTTATCCTACATGCTATCCTTTTCTGTTGATTCCTTTCTTTGTCCTTCTGTATTGTTTTTTTCCCATAGTTTACATGCTTCCTGTTTTTCAATTTATTTCTCTTGTGTATCTCAGGTATACAATCATATATCATGACAAATTTATATTCCCCGTTAAAATTTAAACTAGTAAATTCTTTTTTTCATTTAATACAGTTATTCTAATAAAGTAATTCCAAATTTATAAATTTCTTTAAACATGGTCTACTTATCTTTTTCCTCTCTTTAGTAAAGGCCTTCCAGAGTTTTCTCCTTAAGGGCCATCAGGGAAGGCCTCTTTGGGAGAGAACTTTTAAGCTGAGAACTGAGTGACAAGAAGGTGCCTTGGATGCAAAGAATACCCCTAAGGGCACAAGGAAGAACTTCCTAGGCTGAGAAAAAAGCAAGTACAAAGGTCGAGGAAGAGAGTATGTTCTTTAATAATCAGAAATCTAGTGAAGTAAAGGAGGTAGAGAATGGAAACAAGTGAATGTAAAACATTGGCAGAAGCAAGAGCCTAAGTGGTTTTATTAGGCCATCGTGAGTTTTAGTCCATGAATATGAAATCGTTGAAGTATTTTAACTTGGGATATGTTAAAATCCCCATGACTTCCCTCGTGTTTCATTGGTAAAGAATCTACCTGCAATGCAGGAGTTGCAGGAGACCTGGGTTTGATCCATGAGTCGGGAAGATCCTCTGGTGGAGAGCATGGTAACCCAATCCAGTATTTTTTTTTTTTTTTTTTAACTCTTTATGTGTTTATTTGGCCGTACCAAGTCTTAGTTCTCTAATCAGATATCAAACCCGGGCCCCCTGATTTGGGAGCACAAAAGTCTTAGCCACTGGTCCACCAGGGAAATTCCCACTCGAGTATTCTTGCCTGCAGAATCACATGACCAGAGGAGCCTGGTGGGCTACAGTCCATGGGGTCTCAAAGAGTGGGACACAACTGAATGGACTGAGCATGCGAGCGCACACACACACACACATTATCTACCTGATTTATGTTTTATAAAGAGCCATCTGAGAAGGAAATGGCAACCCACTCCAGTACTCTTGCCTGGAGAATCCCATGTACAGAGGAGCCTGGTCCACAGAGGAGCCTAGTCCACAAGGTCGCAAAGAGCCAGGCATGACTTCACTTTCACTTTTAAGCTTATTGAATTATTATTCTTGATGAGCTCTATTGTTGCTGCTTTTCAGATTACTCAGATTTAGTAGCTTTGAACAACAAACGTTTATCATCTCATCAGTTTTCCGAGTCAGAAATCTGTCTGTGGGTAACTTAGCAGGGTGCTTCCAGAAGAGGTCTTTTCAGAACTTTCTTTTCAGAACTTGACTGGAGAGGGAGTTAATGGAGAGTCTACTTCCCATGTCATTTGCAGGAGGCTTTAGTTACTTTTTCTATTTGGATATGCCGGGTCTTAGCTGTGGCACTTGGGATACTCATGTGGAATATTGCGTTGCAGCGCTCGGACTCTCTAGCTGTGGCACGAGGCCTGGTTATCCCACAGCCTGTGGGATCTTAGTTCCCTGAGCTTTGATAGAACCCAGGACTACTGTACTGCAAGGCAGATTCTTTTTTTCCCTCCAAACTTTGAACTTTTTATTTTGTATTGGCGTATAGCTGATTAACCATGTTGTGCTAGTTTCAGGTGAAAGCCAAGGGACTCAGCCAACCTGTGTGTGCATTCATTCTCCCCCAAACCCCTCTCCCTTCCAGGCTGGCGCGTGACATTCAGCAGAGTTCCATGTGTGTATGCAGTAGGTGGCTAGAAGGATTCTTAACCACTGGATAGCCAGGGAAGTCCCAAGACTCACTTTCTTATCATAGGACTTCTTAAGTGTTTTCTCAGTCATAGCAGCTTATTTTTCCCCAGGGTGAATCAATCAAAATATAACAAGGAAGCCACAATGTCATTTATGATATTAACCTCAGAAGTTGCTACATAGCTGACCCTTATTTAGTATAGGAGGGGACTATGCAGGGACAAAAATATTAGGTGGTGGTGATGATTGGGGGCATCTTAGAGAGAGGCTATTCATAAAATTCAGTATTTCTTCTTCACTAAAAATATCAATATGCCAAGTGAAAGTGTTAGTCACTCATCTGTGTCTGACTCTTTGCAAGCCCATGGACCACACAGGCTCCTCTGTTCATGGAATTCTCCAGGCAAGAGTAGTGGAGTGGGTAACCATTCCCGTCTTCAGGGTATCTTCCCAACCCAGGAATAGAACCCAAGTCTCCCTCATTGCAGGCAGATTCTTTAGCTTCTGAGCTATCAGGGAAACCCGTATCAGTATTTTGAAGACTACATTGACATTGTAAAATGTAACTATTTTCCTTAGCTCCAGCTTCTCTAAAGGCAAAAAAAAAATTAATTTGTAGATCTTAATTCACAAAATAATGCTGTTAAACATCAACATTCTTCATTATGGAATATGTCAAGAAAAAAGGTCATACAGTTAGAGTTTACCTATGATTATAAATTGAATACTCTTCAAGCTACTACCTGGAGAAGGAAATGGCAACCTATTTTCCAGTATTTTGTCTGAAAAATCCCTTGGCAGAGGAGCCTGGTGAGTTCATAGGGTCGCAAAGAGGACACAACTGAGCAACCGAGCACGCAGGCGACTACCTAGGTGAAAAAGACAACGTTGCTCGGTTCTCAGAGACCCTAAGAACCACCTCCCACCTTATGTATTTCCTTATGGTATGGTTACTGTTTTTTTGTGTTTTGCCCCTACATAATACCTTGCACATTTGTAGAAGTAAGTGGTAGGGATTGTAGAAGTAACATAGGTTTGTTAATCTGTATCTGTTTGATACTTGCGACTGAGTAATTTTACTTACTTGCCTTTGAGTAACAAAGCATGAGGAGAAGGAAATGGCAACCCACTCCAACTCCAGTATTTTTGCCTGGGAAATCCCATGGACAGAGGAACCTGGTAGGCTACAGTCTATGGGATCTCAAGAGTCAGACAAGACGTAGCAACTAAACCACCACCACCAGCAAGGCATGATGTATACTCATGGCAGCTGGCTTCCCCTTGACTAAATGATCCAAAAGAGCAAGGTGGCTGGGTTAAGTGGTAGGATTTTGGATGATTCTTCCTTTCTTTCATCCCTTCTGTAGCATAACAGTAATTACACTGATAGAATTTTTCAGTTGCATTGCAGAATTTATATATATATATATGTATATATATAGTATTGCTTTAAACTTACTTTTCATCTTGCATAGTTTACATTTGTCTGGTATTTGATATTAAACAACCTAAATCAAGCATTTTGTGATTTGATGTATATTTTCTAAAGTGTGTGTGCAGACTTATGTGTGGTAATAGTGGTTTAATTCTTTTTTAGATATTTATTTTTTATTTGGCTTCACTGATCTTAGTTGCAGCATCTGGGATCTAGTTCCCTGACCAGGGATCCAACCCAGGCCCCCTGCAATGGGAGCATGGAGTTTTAGCCACTGAACCACCAGGGAAGACCCTAGTGGTTGAATTCTATCCTACTCTTATCATGCTGCACTTGCTTTCTTTTCTTGAAGGGAGTTGTTAGGGTTAGGTCATACACAGGAAGCCTAACAACATGTTCTAACTCGGCAGCAGAACTTTCTAAGCCAGTCTCACTGTGTTTTGCCTTTGTTCTTAAAACAGTTTTAATCTTTTCTTCAAAATCTTTCTTCTTTACCAGGTGGTCTTTAACACTTCCCATAATTGTTAATTTTTGACAGACATTTCTAACTCTTCCTGTCTTTTGTGTTTTGGCAGGGAGTAGTTATATCTTGTTATTCAGTAGATTTTGATGGAAAGGGCGATATAGTTTCTTTAATACACTAAGCTCTGTTAACTCTCTTTACTACAGTTGACTCCAATGCTGAGAAATTCAGACCAGGCCCAAGTCCATGGGTTACCCTACCTAGGATTGTTATTAGTCAGTAGAGCAGGTGTGACAATGTGTACAACTGAATGTTTTGTTGCCTACTTGAGTGTGAAGTGACCAGAGTTTTAGGGTGTCTTGTAAACGAAGCTGATGTATCTAAAGGTTTTAGAACCATCTTGCCTTGATTGGTACACATATCTTCAAAAACTTCCCATTTTATGAATTCCTTTCTTCCAAGATTTTGACTCTTACCTGCCTTGAATGTCTTCAAGCTGCACTATAGTGCTGCTTATGTCTGTGCCCAGATTAGGCACTCTGTGTATATTAACATGTCAGAATAATAGATGGGCAGTAATGGGCTGGCTAATTGTCTGCAAAATCTAGCTAATGTGAAAAAAACATTTAATACTTCAGTGATTAAAATTGGGCAAAAACCAGAGAGGTTGGTACTGACTAACATTTTCACTGTTCTTTCTTTTTTTGTTATAAAACATTTTTCTTCATTACTGCTTACCAATGTACCATTAGAACTACTTTTATGTTTGCTTACTTGCTTATAGTAAGATCAAATTGCCAATGTCCGTTGGATCAAAGAAAAAGCAAGAGAGTTCCAGAAAAACATCTATTTCTGCTGTATTGACTATGCCAAAGCCTTTGACTATGTGGATCACAACATACTGTGGAAAATTCTTAAAGAGATAGGAATATCAGAGCACCTTACCTGCCTGCTGAGAAATCTGTATGCAGGTCAAGAAGCAACAGTTAGAATCAGATCTGAAACAACGGACTGGTTCAAAATCGGGGAAGGAGTTCATCAAGGCTGTTTATTGTCACCCTGCTTATTTAACTTATATGCAGAGTACATCATTCAAAATGCCTGGCTGAATGAAGCACAGCTAGAATCAAGATTGCTGGGAGAGACATATCAATAACCTCAGATATGCAGATGACACCTCCTTTATGGCAGAAAGCAAAGAAGTAAAGAGCCTCTTGATGAAAGTGAAAGAGGAGAGTGAAAAAGTTGGCTTAAAACTCAACATTCAGAAAACAAAAATCATGTCATCTGGTCCCGTCACTTCATGGCAAATAGATGGGGAAACAATGGAAACAGTGACTGACTTTATTTTGGGGGGCTCCAAAATCACTGCAGATGGTGAATGTAGCCATGAAATTAAAAGATGATTGCTCCTTGGAAGAAAAGCTATGACCAACCTAGACAGCATATTAAAAAGCAGAGACCTTACTTTGGCAACAATGTCCATCTAGTCAAAGCTATGGTTTTTCCAATAGTCATGTACGGATGTGATAGTTGGACTGTAAAGCAAGCTGAGCACTGAAGAATTGATGCTTTTGAACTGTGGTGTTGGAGAAGGCTCTTGAGAGTCCTTTGGACTGCAAGGAGACCAAACCAGTCAATCCTAAAGGAAATCAGTCCTGAATATTCATTGGAAGAACTGATGCTGAAGCTGAAACTGCAAAACTTTGGCCACCTGATGTGAAGAACTGACTCATTGGAAAAAGACCCTGATGCTGGGAAAGATTAAAGGCGGGAGGAGAAGGGGATGACAGAGGATGAGATGGTTGGATGGCATCACTGACTTGATGGACATGAGTTTGAGCATGCTCTGGGAGTTGGTGATGGACAGAGAAGGCTGTCGTGCTGCAGTCCATGGGGTCGCAAAGAGTGGGACACAACTGAGTGACTAAACTGAACTGACTTGCTTATAGTGTTCATTTTTTAAGGAAAGTTTTTATTGAACTATAAAATACACAAAGAAAACTACACAAATCATAAGTGTGCAGGCCATTGAAGTTTTACAAAGTCAAACCATCCAGATTAAGAAATAAAACATCACACCAACCCCAGAACACCCCTCATGCATCCAATCACCACCACCCCTCCAAAAATGGGGTTGAAGTTCATTAGCTATAATATATGGGACATATTTTAATTTTTAAAAAAATTTTTTTATTTTGTGTTGGGGCTTCCCTGGTAGCTCAGACTTTAAAGAATCTGCCTGCAATGCAAGAGACCCGTTTTCAGTCCCTGGGTCGGGAAGATCCCTGGGAGAAGGGAGTGGCAACCCACTCCAGTATTCTTGTCTGGAGAATTCCATGGACAGAGGAGCCTGGTGGGCGGCAGTCCATGGGGTCGCAAAGAGTAGAACACAGCTGAGCAACTAAGCATAGCACAGCCAATTTACAATGTTGTGGCAGTTTTAGGTGAACAGCAAAGGGAAGGAAGCGGAGAAAGATTTAAATGATGTTAATCCATGGATGATTTTGGGTTTTGAGAGGTAGTGGTGGCCTCCATCATTTTGTATTGAAAATTTAACTCTAATTTTCTCTCATGGTTATGGATAAACTCAAAAAGTGATTGATCTCTCTTGGGTAATATAAGCCACACTTGACATAAATGTTGCTCCTAGCTTTAACTATAGTTTTTTCTTCTGCAGAGCTTGGATTTTTGTTGGAGCTAATGCAGGAACCTAGTTACCTTCGCATCTTTATTGCTAAGGTTAATATTACAAGGACTGTTTAATTCCTTTTTTTTAATTTTAAAATAAAAATAGGGTGACATGTATTCTTATCACCGATTCACATTAGTGTATGCTGGAAGCCAGCACAATATTGTAAGGCAGTTATCCTCCAATTAAAAATTTTAAAAAATTTAAGAAGAACAATAAAATAAAAGTAAAATTAAATTCAATGTTAATTTGTGTTCATGTAGAAAATTAAAACTCCATATTAAATTTCAAAACAATTTATAATTTTAAAACACATCTCATTTTTCCCCTTCAGAGATAATGATTTTTAGCAGTTTTGAGTATACCCAAATGAAGAGTAAGGATGTTAAAAATTGGGTACCTGCTAAAGCATGTTAAGCAGCGAGTGAAGTCAATATATTAATAATTCTACAACTTCCTAAATTTCAAGAATGTTTGATTAAGTGAACATAGGGTGTTTTTTATTTTAGCAGAAACTACTCATGAGATTTTGCTTCTCTGCATACTGAAATTGAATATATAGCTCAATTCTTCAGGAGTGGTTTGAATTCACTATTAGATATTATTTTTTAAAAAAGGCATCAAAGAACTAGTTTAATGTAAGAAAAAATTGCTGGAAATGGATAAATTTTTTCCAATTTTTTGTGTTTGTGTGTGTAATAAAGTTTAATTAAAGTATAAAGGAGATAGAGAAAGCTTCTGACATAGACATCAGAAGGGGGTAGAAAGAGGACCCCCTTGCTAGTGTTAGCAATGGAGTTATATACTCTCCAATGAATCCAAAGAATGTCTGGAGGTTGTAAAGAGCTCACTGGACCTACTCCCATGCTTTACATTTCAAGTGTTATATTTACATAAAAAATTTTTTTTTGATTGGAGGATAATTGTTATACAAGGTTGTGTTGGTTTCCACCATCACCAAATTCTTAATTCATGGTAAAGAATAAACCTTTTTCTTATTTTTTAAAGATTTAAATAGAAAAAATATATTAATCTACTGGTGAAAATCTATGTTGTCATTGTTAACTAGCAATTAAAAATAACTACCTTGCTTAAATTTGCATTTTAACTAGGAAAATTAGGTTTCTTCATATATTTATTAGCCATTTTTATTTCTTCTATGAATTCATTTTTTTTTTCATTTATTTTTATTAGTTGGAGGCTAATTACTTTACAATATTGTAGTGGTTTTTGCCATACGTTGACATGAATCAACCATGGATTTACATGTGTTCCCCATCCCGATCCCCCTCCCGCCCCCCTCCCCATCCCATCCCTCTGGGTCTTCCCAGTGCACCAGCCCGGAGCACTTGTCTCATGCGTCCAACCTGGGCTGGTGATCTGTTTCACCCTAGATAATATACATGTTTCGATGCTGTTCTCTTGAAACATCCCACCCTCGCATTCTCCCACAGAGTCCAAAAGTCTGTTCTTCACATCTGTGTCTCTTTTTCTGTTTTACATACAGGGTTATCATTACCATCTTTCTAAATTCCATATATATGCGTTAGTATCCTGTATTGGTCTTTATCTTTCTGTCTTACTTCACTCTATAATGGGCTCCAGTTTCATCCATGTCATCAGAACTGATTCAAATGATGAATTCACTATTCATAGCCTTTTTTTGTTGAGATTATTTTTTGCATTTTTGTAAATAAAACTTTATCATATATTTGCCATTATCTCATACTAGATTTTCTTTTAGCTTTAGTGATCTGACTGTTATCTTAGTATGAAAGTGAAAGTGTTAGTGGCTCAGTTACCTCCTATTCTTTTGGACTGTAGCCTGCCAGGCTCCTCTGTTCATGGAGTTCTCAGGCAAGAATGCTGGAGTGGTAGCCATTCCCTTCTCCAGGGGAATCTTCCCAACCCAGGGATCGAACCCAGATCTCCTTCATTTCAGGCAGATTCTTTACCCTCTGAGCCACCAGGGAAGACCTATTTTATAGGAGCTTGAAATGCTTAGTAGGTCAAACTTACGTCACTTAATACATGCCTTAGAGATTTTTCATCTTGCTGTGGAAACTTTTTCCACCCTAATACTATAAAAATAGTGTCTCCCGTATTCTTTTTTTTTTTTAATTTTATTTATTTATTTGGCTGCTCTGGGTCTTAGTTGTAGCACGTGGGATCTAGCTCCCTGACCAGGGGTGGAACCTGGGCCTCCTGCACTGGGAGCTCAGAGTCTCAGCCACTGGACCACCAGGGAAGTCCCTCCCGTATTCTTACAATTTTATGTATTGGTTTAGTATTTGGTTAAAAATGTTTTGTTTTTTTTTTAATTTGGTTGTACCTCATTGCATGCAGAATCTTAGTTCCCAGACCAGGGATTGAATGTGTCCTCTGCAGTGGAAACGTGAAGTCCTAACCACTGGACCACCAGGGAATTTGCCCCAGTTTTCTGTTGTTGGTCATTGACCCATTAGGGAAGACCATTCCTAGGCTGGTACTACATTTTTTGCTATAGCTTTGCAGAAAAGTTTTAAATTTAAAAGGACATTTATCTTTCATGTGTAAAAAGTCTTTTTCATGACTTAATATTCATTTATTCTTTCATATGAACTTTTAGAAACTAAGTATATGTAGAATGGGGAATAAATTGGTGACTAAAATAAAATCTTTCAATGTCTGACCTTCCATCTAGGAACAACTTAATAAAGATTTACTTACATGCATTTCCCTTAAGATAATTCTCACAGCTATATTTAATTTAATGTTTAAGCTGTAAACCAATTTTCTCTTTGATTATTGCTGGTATATATTAAACCTTTGATTCTTCAAAATTTGTAAGTAGCCACCTGTGTTATTCTCTTTAAAAATCCAGTAAAGTTTTGCTTCTCTTTAGTTTCTTATGAGGACTCAAATCTATAAAAAATAATTGTCTCCAAATTATAATAATACTTGTTTTTAAAGTATGTTTTAAAAATCATCTTCAATTCTAGTTTTCAGAAACAATAGTTTGATTAGCCTTTGTTCAGATATCTGCAGGTACCTGTAAATGTAGTAATTCTGACCCAACAAACACAATGCTTTGTTTCCAAAAGAACAGTTATATAATTATATATAATTATTACAGTCTATACTGTAAGGTAAATTAATGATTATAATCAAAGATAATTAAATGCCAACATACTATTTACCAACATTATGATTATTTTATTGTTTGTGCAAAGCAAGAGTGTGTATATCTAGAATTCTCTGGATTTTGGAGTCAGGCGAATAAAAAACTACTTAAGTAATTCCATTACCCATGTAAATGTACTATGGCTAGAAGTCAAGCTTGACTGCTATATAGAAAGTGTATTCCATTTTTGAGATTCTTCTTTCCATATTTTTTTTTCTTCTATGTCTTAAGAATATAAAAAAATTGTTACCTACAGCTCCTTCCTCATAAATTACAACAGTAACTTTGTTTCTCAGAACAGTATTCTCTTCCAGAGTGGCCTTAAACCCCCTAGATGGTCAGAGATTATTTAGAATATCTGAGATGATCATTCTTGATCATTGTCTATCATGCCTCAAGAGCTCCCAGTTTAGAATTTAAATAGGTTATCCCGTCCAGACCAAGTTAACAGAAATAATTTAGAATGTACATTTCAGAGCTGTACATAGATAGGCTGTTGAAGCAGAAAAATTGATCGTCTAGAATAAGGGGACTCCATCATAGAAATGCTAGGAAATTTTTTCCTAATGATCATCAGACTGATCTTTTACTGCCATTTCTGGAGATATTCAGTACTATCCCAGTGATTACCACTGATACTTTAACTGCCAAAGAAAGTCTAGATCCTCAAAACCTTTGTGAAGCAGTTGAAACTATTGGTTCTACTCCCTCTTCTGGGAAGTTGCTCGTGGTTTCTAGGGGAAAAACAGGTTTTCGCCATCAATTTTCACCAACTCAAGTCAGGCTGTCTATAATATACCCTCTTAGGTCATCTTGTTCATGACTACACGTTGCATCATCTATGTGCTAGTTAATCCCTGTCACTCGCCTGCTTGAGAATGGCTTTTAGAGGGAGCGGAGAGAGAGGAAACCAAGAGCAGCTTTTGGTGGGTACAGGAAGGACTTTATTGAGCTGTTGACCTTTGAGCTACATCTTAAAAACTGAACAAGAAGTTCTCTCAGAAATTGAACCAATTATGCATATTAACTTGATGAAGGGAGTTTTATAATCACAGGGTCCATTTGATATGGCTACAAGTGGCAGAATTCTTCCTTAAATAACACCTCTACTTTGTAGACTGGTTTTCCAAAAATCTTAGAATTGCCATTGGATTGGCTTGGCCAAAAAGTTCTTTCAGGTTTGTCCTTGTGATCTTACAGATAAACCTGAATGATTTTTTTTTTTTTTTGCCAATCCAATACTAGCTTATTTCTGGTGGCAAGCTATTTTTTCAGTTTTTTAGGACGGGTAATATCCACGAGGGTTTTCCAGGTGGCACAGTGGTAAAGAATCCACCTGAAAATGGATTTACCACAGTGGTAAAGAATACAGGAGACTCAGGAGATGCTCGTTCAATCCCTGGGTCAGGAAGATCCCCTGGAGTAGGAAATGGTTACCACTGCAGTATTCAGTATGGGGTATATTTTTAGCAGAAGTATTAAAAGAATGTATGATGTTTCATAAGATATAACAATTGAATGTCATATAATATAAGAATATTAAAAAGTGACAGGACAGTAGTCATGAACTTTATATTACTCAAATTTTGGACACATCATTTACCATCTAAAGTGATTCTGGGGACTCCCCTGGAGGTCCAGTCATTAATACTCCATGCTTCCAATGCAGGTGGCACAGGATTCCATCCCTAGACGGGGAACTAAGATCCCACATGGTGCTTGGCCACGGTAAATAAATAAAATAAAAAGTAAAGTGAATCTGTTGTGAGACCCTGGCTTCAACCACTTACCAATTAATATTTTGTTCCAGTTACCAAAAAATGTGATTTTTGCCAAGTGTTTTAAAATTTGGACTGTTTGTATCACTTAAAATCTGTTTCTGAAATAAGAGTTTCTGTCTTATTAATAGCATAACTTGTTTTTGAAATTTTTATAAAATCCAACCACATTGGGTTTTTGTGGTTTTTAACCATTCCTTCAACAAATATTTAATGAGAGTCTTCCGTGAGCTGAGTTCTGTTCTCAGGAGCCAAGTATGCATTAAAAAAGCAAAGAAACTTAGTGGCTAATATTTATTAGATCCTAGGTCTGTGCTACTATAGAAAAGTTAAGAAACTTGCTACAGTGTCATGAGCCAGTAAGTGACTAAGCAGTTTCTGGTTTTTGTTTTAAATTTAGATTAAGAAAAAAAATTTTAGATGAAGGTTCACTATTTTAGTATAACATATATGCAGAAGACTTCACAAATCCTTCGATCACAGGTTTTCTAAAGTGCACACACTTGTGTAACCAGCAGTCACCATTACCTGCCCCTCTGAATCTCTCCTGCCCTCTACCGTTATTGATTAATCCTGTCTAATTTGAACCTTATGTAAATGCAGTCTTGCAGTATGTAGTTTTCTGCATACATCGGCTATCTCACAGCATTATAATTGTGAGACTAAGCAATGTTTTTTGTAAATGTAGATCATTCTCATCTCATTGAGCTGTTCTCTGGTGATTAATGTTTGGGTTGTTATCACTTTCAGGTAGTGATGAATAGTGGTGCTGTCTTTGGGAAATACAAAAATATATTTCTGTTTGTTTTATACCTAGAAGTGGAATTGCTAGCAGATGGTGGAGGGGGGTGTTGCATATGTGCAGCTTGGGTCAATACAGTTTTCCAGAATGGTGGTCTGTTTTTGCATTCTCATGAATAATGTACAAGTTGCTCTACATCTTTCTCAACACGACATTTTCTTTTTCATTTCTTTCCTTCCTTTAAAAAAAAATTTTGGTAAAATAGCAATAATAAAAAATTTACTATCTTAACCATTTTTGAGTGTACAGTTCAGTAGTACTATATATTCACATTGTTTTAAACAGATCTCCCGAACATTTTCTTGAGAATAAGAAATTCTATCCTCATTAAACAATTCTCTATTTTTCTATCACCCTTGCCCCTCACACCATTCTAGTTTATGTTTCTATGAATTTGACTACTTTAGATAACTCATAAAATGTTTGTTTTTTCATGACTGTTTTATTTCATTTTGAATTATGTCCTCAAAGTTCATTCATTTGCAGTGTGTGACAGGATTTCCTTCCTTTTTGTGTCTATTCCTTTGTGTGCATACACAATATTTTATTTATCCTTTCATCTATTGATGATCATTTGGGTCAGTTTTACCTCAGGGCTCTTGTGAGTAGTGATGAAATGGACATGGGAATGCAAAGATCTGTTTCAGACTTTATTTTCATTTCTTTCTGGTTTATATTCAAAAGTGGGATTGCTGGGTCATATGATTGCCGGTTCTATTTTTAATTTTTTGAGGAACTTCATACTGTTTCGCATGGCAGTTAAACCATTTTAAAACCCCATTTAAATCCATGGCTGATTCATGTCAATGTATAGCAAAAACCACTACAATATTGTAAAGTAATTAGCCTCCAACTAATAAAAATAAATGGAAAGAAAAACCCCATTTACATATGTAGTGCTTTTGAATTTTTTTATTTTGCTAGATGACTAATAATGTTGAGCATATTTTCATATGCTCATCATCTGTTTGGATGTTGCCTTGTGTTTGTTTAACTTTCTTGGTCAATTTTCTGGTTTGCTTTTATTACTCATTTGAGGAAGTTCTTTATATATTTTGGGTAAGAATAGTTTGTTGTTTATATATATAGCAGATATGTCTCCCATTGTATTGATTGCTTTTATGCTTAATCTTTTATTAGTTAATATTTATGATAAACAGGAGTTCTTAATATATTCCAATATCTTGACATTTTCCTTTAGAATTATTAAATTTGGTGATCTGTTTTAAAATATTATATCCACTTCAAGGTCATGAAGGTATTTTCTTCTAAAAATTTTCTTCTAAAAATGTTTTGTCTTTTATAGTTAGATATACAGTATAATTTGTTACTAGTGTGAATTAGGCATCAAGATTCATTTTTTTCCCCCCATATGGATGTCTGTCCACTATAATTTATGGAAAAGATTACTTTTTGCATTGGACTGCAGTGTCATTTGTCATAGTCAAGTGATCACATATATATGGCTCTCCTGTGTTCTGTTTTATTCCATTGATCTGCTTATCTGTCACTGCACCAATACTAAACTGTCTTAATTATCATATCTTTGCAATCAGTCTTGATACCTGATTAATCATTTTTTCTGTCTTTGTTCCTTTTTTTCTACTTCTTGGTCCTTTGCATTTGCATATAAACTTTGCAAAACCTTTGTCCATTTCCATGCCCAAACAAACTAATTCTAGTAGGGCTTTGATCGGAATTGTATCAAATGTACCAAAAAACTTTGGGGAAATTAACATCATTATAATAATTACTATTCCATGAAAATAGTATGTCAATTTATTTAGGTCTTTAATTTCTTTCAATAATATTTCTATAATTTTCAGATGTCTCATACAAGTTTAATATTTGTCTTAGTTTGATTAGACTACTATGAGAAAATACCAGAATGGATGGCTTATAAACGGCAAATTCAGTTCTCACAGTTCTTTGGTTTTTAAGTTGAGGATCAGGGTGCCAGCATGATTGGTGGGTCCTTTTTCTCCATGTCTTCACATGGTAGAAGGAGCTAAAGAGACAAAGGGGTCTCTTATAAGAACACTGATGCCATTAGTGAGGGCTTCCTCCTCATGACCTAATTATCTCCATCTCCCAAAGTCTCTATTAATACCATTGTTTGGATCTAGGATTCATTATATGAATTTTGGATGAACATAAATACCCATAACACAGTGATACTTAAGCAGCTTACTGAAACTTTTAGAGACTCATTATGCTTAATTTTCTTTCATTCACTGAAAGAGCTATGGAAGATCTAGAAAAGGCACAAATACAATGAATAAATAGCATTTTAGCATTTCCTACACAAAGACTATCACTATAACTTTGTTGGTTTGACAGCATGAAGATTATGTGGTGTGATTTTGTTTGATACAATATCATTTTGCATTTGAGCTTATTTGGAAGCAAATGTATTTTTTGGCTGTAAAAGGACATAAAAACATAGAAAAAATTTTTAATGTAAATAATTGTGTTTAGGGGGAAGGTCCTAAAGCCAACTCTACTCAAGGGATGCCTTGGTAGCAATGATTGTTAACCATCTGGAGTGACAGAAGAAAGTGATATTGGGTAACTAACATCTTAAGAAGTTTCATCTCAAGTTTTTGTAATATTGTAGCAACAAAAATGGAATATTAATTATGCTATTGGGTGCTCCATTGTCCTCACAGGGTTGGGCAGTTTCATCATTTACTGATTACATACTGATTGATCTAATTAGTCTCTCTGTAATTTGCGATATGTGGAAGAAGTTTTAAGCATAGTAATTAAATGTAATTAACAAAAATAAACAGTAGGACCACAGTATTTTAAATACTTAGGAATCTTTTTTTAGCAACCCATGTGTATGATGCAGCATAAGATAAATGGTTAAATATTCCAAATTGCTTATAATTTGCATTCTCTGTCAGCTGGAACATCTTAATCTTAAGATGGGTATGATAACTATCTGTGGCAGCATGGAAAAAAATTGCAGAAATATTGCTTTATGTACGTATGAATTGTTTTTTATATGGCAAAACCATTTGCCCTAGGCAAATATCCATAGTTTTTCTCAGATGCTAAATATCAGTGCTCAGAGCTTATTTTTAATGTTGGGAGTACTAGGTTATTTCCATTTAGCTAGATTTATCCTGTTGTGGCAATTATGGAAGAGCAGATGAGTTAATTAGGCTCTTTTCCATGGGATTCTCTGTTGTCTGTTTTGCAGTACTGTGTCAACAGTGAAATAAAACACAAACTGTTTCCACAGATTTCTGTTCAGCCTATTTATTAGTCAAGTAACCTTGGATATCCTGTGATGAGTTGTGTGGAGGCAGCTAATCTAACAACTAAAGGCCTTATAGGCCTCAAATCTTTAAGAAATAGTAAGTTTAAAAAGCTAGAATGTAGTGATGAAGAACTTTAAAAGCCATATCCACTGCATTTGACATTAGGTTTCTTGTTTTCCATAAATGTATACATTCTGTTTTGGCAGGTTTTAAGAAGAAGCAGCGACGAAGAGAAAGTTCTTTGTCTGGTTCGACAGCGTACAGGCCACCACTGTCCAACAGCTGTGATGGTGGTGCTCATCATGGTGTGGGACGGCATTCCTCTCCCGATGGCTGACAAACTGTACTCGCAGCTTACCGAGAGTCTCAAGTCATACAATGGTCATCCCACGGACCGAAGATGCACGCTCAATGAAAAGTAATCAAATCTGTTTTGTACTGTTTTAACATCAGTTTTATGTCTTGTTAAATTGACTACCAAGTAGTAGACATATATATATATATAATAGGTGAGGACAGAATTTTAGGTATTATGCAACTGAAAAGAATGAACATTGCTTAAGAGAGAGACTTTATTTCATAGTGAGTTAAGGCCATTTTAGGATCTTTTCTTTAATTCTTTGCTTGTTTCCATTTTTGATACCTGATCTTTCTCAACCCTGGAGTCTGAAAGAGAGAGATTTTTCTATAAAGAATCAGCTCCTACATAGGAATTGTACCATATTCCATTTTCTCTAGCAATGTAAGAGGATATCCATTTTTCTATAGTTTTCATTGTAGTCAAACTTGAATTCTGCCCATTTAATAGGGGATAAATGTCTTAAATTTCTTTTGATTTGCATTTTTTATATTATGACTGAATATTTTTTCATATGGCTAAGAACATCTGCCATTTGTTTTTTAGTTTTTTAATTTCATTGAAGTATGGTTGATTCACAATTTGTGTTAATTTTAACTGTACAGCAAATTGACTTAGTTATATATGTTCAATTCAATTCAGTTGCTCAGTCATGTCTGACTCTTTGTAACACCATGGACTGCAGCACGCCAGGCCCACCTGTCTTTCACCAACTCCTGGAGTTGACTCAAAACTAATGTCCATTGAGCCAGTGACGCCATCCAACCATCTCATCCTCTGTCGTCCCCTTCTCGTCCTAGCTTTAATGTTTTGCAAATGAGTCAGTTCTTTGCATCAGGTGGCCAAAGTATTGGCGTTTCAGCTTCAGAATCAGTCCTTCAAATGAATATCCTGGACTGATTTCCTTTAGGATTGACAGGTTGGATCTCTTTACAGTCCCAGGGCATTTTTTTAATGTCACTTATTATATCTCTTTTCCTTTACTATGTCTGAATTTTTAGTGATATTTAAGACCATTTTTCTTTCACTCGAGCTCTAGAATAATTTACCCATGTTTTCTTTTATTTCTTGTTGAAATCAGAAATTTTTCAAACAGAAATCATTTAAGATTTATGCTGGACAGAAGTGAGAAGAGATCCATTTCTATTCTTTTTTCCATTTATCACAACTCTACTTGGTAGAGTTCTTCTTTCCCCCTTGACTTGAAATACTAACTTTATAAAAAAATCAAGTCCTCTGTCTTATGAATTCTGTAAATTGTAGAGGCATTATACATTTTAATATTTAGTAAGACTAGCTCACCATTCTTATTTTTTCAAGGCTTTTTAAAAAATGCTTCTGCTTTCAAATGAACTTCATAATCAATTTGTCTAGTTTTAAGATAAATCTAATGGTATTTTTAATGGGATTACATTAACTCTGAATGAACAGACATTATTCTGAAGTTGAATCTTACATCCCATTAAAAGATTTTTCTTTTCATTTGTTTAAGTGTTTGTGTTCGTCAACAGTGTTTTGTGTGGTTTTCCTCAAAAAGTTCTCTTTTTTAAAAAAAAGAAATGTCATTTTACAAATTATAAAATATGCCCTCTCTAACCTCCTTACCACGGACAGAGGAGCCTGGTAGGAGCCTGGTAGGAGCCTGGTAGGTAGGGGTCGCAAAGAGTCTGACATGACTGTGTAACTTCACTTTAGCCTCCTCACAGGATTGTTCGTATTTCTTCCAGAGTATTTTTTTTATGCTTAAAATCATTTCATTATACTTATTTTTCTAATGCCAATAAATATGTACATGTAATTTTAATATCTATTTTATTATGTGGCTTCATAATAATAATACCTTTAATATAGAGAAACTGTTGTAAATTGTGTACATATAAGCTTATTTTTCCCAATAACTCACAAATAAGTCTTATGCTATTTCACTCAATGTAGATGCAACCTATTTTTTTAAATTTATATTTACAGAAATGATGCAAGAATACTTCAATGAATTCTTATGTACCACTTACCTTACCTATTTGTGGAATCATTATTTCTGATTCCACAAATAATCACACAATACACTTAAGCTTACATATCATTATCATTACTGCTTTTTCTATACTTTCTTCTGGATAATTTGTGAAGTAGTTGCAAACTTTTACTTATAAATAATACTTCAGAGAATGAGAACATTCCCAGTACAGTTATCAAAACCAGGCTATTTCACTTGGATAAAATGCTATTCTCTAATTCAAATATCATCTACTTTCCTATAGTGTACTGCATACTAATTTTCTCCCACCTAGGATTTGATGGAATAAGTTATTTTGTCTTTTGGGTTCCTTAGTACTTTTATCTATCTTTTTTCTGTTTCATAGCACTGTATTTTTGAAAGGGACAAGCTAATTTTGCAAACTGACAATTTTTGATTGTCATCCTGATTCAATTCAATTCAGGAATTATTGGCAAGAATACTACACTCAGTTCATAATATTAGGAGCTATTTTAAAGTCTTTTTGTCTCATCATTGGTGATGTTGACTGTTTAGGAGAAAAGTTTAGGTCTCATAGTTAATAGCTAAATTACATTCTCAGTTCGGGGAGATCCCCTGAAGAAGACAATTTTAGGTCTCATAGTTAACAGCTAAACTACATTCTCAGTTCAGGAAGATCCCCAGGGAAGCCGGTATTCTTGTTCTTCCCTGGTGGTTCAGACGTAAAGAATTCACCTGCAATGCAGGAGACCTGCGTTTGATCCCTGAGTTGGGAAGATCCCCTGGAAGAAGGCATGGCAACCCACTCCAGTATTCTTGCCTGGAGAATCCCCATGGGCAGGGGAGCCTGGTGGCCTGCAGTCCACGGGGTCGCAAAGAGTTGGGCACAATGGAGTGACTAAACACAGTACATTTTTCTACTTTTTTGACTTCTTTGAAATTCTGCAATTTGAAGTTTCTCTTCTTTGATACTCTTTGCATCTTATTTTTTTTCTTTTTAAATAATTGTAATCTTTTGCTCCCTTTAAAGTATATGTTTTATCTTAGTGAAAGTTAGAATAATTGAACTATTCCTCCTTCATATTTGGCATTTTCCTGACTTTCACAACTAAATATAGTTCTGATTTCAAATTTCTATATTCTTTTTTTTTTTTTTTTCAAAAATGTACTTTTTAATTGCTTGTATTTTTAAATCCAATGAGGTGCTATAATTGTCAACTTCTGATAGGAAACTGATCTATGATTAAAATCCAGACCCTTTATTTCCTTCCCTTGGATATCTCCAA
Organism: Odocoileus virginianus; assembly: GCF_023699985.2. NCBI lineage: Eukaryota > Metazoa > Chordata > Mammalia > Artiodactyla > Cervidae > Odocoileus > Odocoileus virginianus. The sequence goes on from NC_069680.1 coordinate 58,775,984, forward strand.
GTCAAACAAGGTTATATATATTTCAGATCTGTATGGTTTCTTGCCTTTTATTGGATTTACAATCTTGAACAAACATTTTTTTAAGTTTTAGTTACATTCAAGTATTATTAGCTTTGTGTTGTTAACACTACCTTAGATAAAATAAGTAATGAAATAGGTGTGTTAAAATAATTTCATTATCCATCCATGCTTCTATATATATATAAACCTGAAATGTTCTATTTGAGGTATTATGCTACTTTATCAGTTCATTCCCTTGCAATTATCATCTTACAGTCGTACCTGTACATGTCAAGGAATTGATCCAGAGACTTGTGGAGCTTCCTTCTCTTTTGGCTGTTCATGGAGTATGTATTTCAATGGCTGCAAATTTGGTAGAAGCCCAAGTCCTAGAAGATTTAGAATTGATCCAAGTTCTCCCTTACACGTAAGTGTTCTTTTACTTAGTAATTACACTTACTAATATATAAGTACATTTCTTTAAAATTTTTTTAAATTATAAAAAAATTAATATTAGAACGTAGTGACAAAATAGTAACTATATGTGTGTATATATATATATAAGAGAATAGTTTAAAATTCTAAATAATATAGGTAAAATTTTTAATTATCAACCCAAATTCCAATTGTCCCTGACTCCCTCCTTCCCTCACCCTAAAGAGAATCACTGTTAAAAAAAACCTAGAATTTTATACCCAGCCAAAGTAGGAACAATGAATAAAGCTATTTGCCAAAATTTCAAAGACTCAGTAAGTTTACTACCCACAGCACTACTATGAAAGAATTACTAAAGGACGTAATCCAGAAAGAAGATATATGAAACCGGAACCAATCTGTCCGGAACACGAGGCCATGGTGAGCAAAGAAATTAGTCAACCTTATTGTTAAGTTTAAATTAAATAAGTTGAGTACTTACATTTTTTAATTGAAATAACAACCTATAAGTATAATTCAATACTCTTCTCAAATCAGGGGTGGGTAGGCAATGGGAGGGGGTGGGGCACCTATATAAATTAAGTGTGGCAATGTTTTATGATTGTTTGGAATGGGGAGAATTTAGATAGTGATTAAGTCCAAGATCAGTGTTTTTCAAGCTTTGTGCTGTGACCAAGAGTATAAAAACATTTTATACTATAGGTAAGTATTTGGAAAAATATATCTTCAAATGAATAGATAAAACTATAACAAAATAACATTTAGCCTTATTACATATGACAAAGATAATATTTAAATATTAAAAAGTCAATATCTGACAGTTATTGCTGAGGATCACTATGATGCAGCAAAACATTTTTTAATAAAATTTCATTTCTTTAAATTCTAGTTTTGACCTACCAAACTGAATTCTTAGCCCACTAAAGAGTCATGACCCACAGCTTGGAAAATACTGCTCTAAATATTGTCAGAAAAACGTATTTGAGAAGTGTATATTTAAAAATTTTTAGATGAATACAAATATAATTTATAACCTTTGAACTACTTGTGGAAAAAAATCCATCAGTCAGCAAGGTTAGTTTAAAAAATCTAACTGAGATATCATATCTAACTGAGATATCATATCTAATTGGGATATAAGATAAATAGGAAACACAAAATAAAGCAGCAGGAGTGAATCTAATTGTATCTATGATACAAGGAATGTAACATCTTTCAGGAAAGCTCAGAATAAGTAAATAATCCCTTTAAAGAGTAATCAAAATTATTCGTTTTCTCTAGAGTTCCCATCTACTGTAATAAAAGAGGGAAATCACTGTAGAGAGCAACTGTCTTTTACAGATAAAATACCTTAGAAGAAATCTAACAAGAAGTTTATCAGAACTTTAAGGCAGAAAACTATACTAAAAGGACATATAAAATACCTGATAATGGAAGGTAGTATGTTCAAAGGTCAGAATAATGGATAATGAGATGTGAATTCCTCCTTAAAATAAACCTTAAAATAAAAGTTATTTTTTTCTAAATAATTATCTGATGAAGCTGCTATATTCTATAACACTCATATAATAAATGAATGATCAGTTTTTGCTTATGGTTATTATTAACAATGAGTAATGTTTATGTAGTGTTTGTAATACAGGAAGAAGCATTCCTCTTTTCAGGAACTGAGAAAAGACCAGTGTGAAGCTCAGTAGGCTAGGGAAAGTGAGGTGCATATAGTGCCCTTTAAGAACATGGGAAGATCATTGAAGAATGTTAAAGCAGAGAGTAATATAATGATACCTTTTTTTTTTTCTAATGGGATGTCTCTGGCTGCTCTGTGGACTGGAGTTGGCCAAGAGTTCATTTAGCAAGATAGGCTAGCTATGAGAATAGTCCAAAGAAGGGGTAGCAGTGACTTAGAATACGGTTGTGAGAGAAGAAATGATAAGTAGTAGCTCTGGACAGGTTGTTAAAACTAGGTGCTATTCCTTGACAAACGGTGTGGTGAAACAAGACTAGGTTTATATGAAGACAGATTATCGCTTCAGTTTGGATGCATTGGCTTGGAGATTCTTAAGAGAAATTCAAATGAGGCTATCTGGTCATTAGTAAGAACCTCAGGGTTAATATGTGATCCAGGTGGTAGTTTTAGGCATTGATGTGGAGATGATGGCCCGAGAGATAAGGTGTAGGGTGAGAAGGGCAGAGGGATAATAGGGTGTGAGCCCCATTATGTAAAGATCTCATAAGAGATCTCCAATACACCCACTCATTCTAATGAAGCAGTTAGAAAGTAAGGATTTTTATAATATGGATAAAGAAACTGCATTCAATAATAATCATCTATTTAAGTTTTTTTTTCTATTTACCTGCTTTATTCATTTGTATGCAAGACATGTTACTTCATAAGATAAAACATTGCCCAATCTGACTAGTGACACTGAATGATTCATAACATTCTTTTAGCAGTAAAACATAATTTACCCTACCCAATATCTCAAGTGTGATAAAATATAATAAAGTCTTTAAACTAGGCATTTAAATAGTAATGCTGAAGTTTTCCTCAAATTATGTGTCAGTATAACCAGGAAGGGTTGTTGTTGTTGTTGTTAGTGGTCTGACCTCCCTGACTATATTAATTAAGCTACACTGAGTGACTGATATATAAGTAGACAGATGAATAGAAGAGTGCAGTTTAGATACAGACCCTATGTATATGGATTTCCTTTTCAATGAACACACCAACTGAAATGAGGAGGAAAGTAAAAGGATCATCACTGGTGCTCTGCAGTTGCCAAGACTGAGTCTTCTTATAAAGCACTCAAGAATTAAATTCTTATGTCTACATTGCTATGTGGCTTTGGTTTTTATAATAGTTTGCTGCATACCAGAGGTGAACTGATCCACAAGAAGGTTTTCCTTCCTTATCTACCAGATCACAAATGAGACAGAAACCTTCAAACCTCGGAAGTCCTTCATTGCTTCAGTTCTTCATCTCTTGTCTTTTGTGACTGATCACTTATCAATCTCTGATTTGATTTAGGATACAATCATCTCTGAAAAACTATCACAATGTTTTTCCAAACTATTGTTTCTAAAGGCTCCTTTCTCTCCTCCATACCTCTTGTCACCAGCGGCATTTTTACTACTCTTGTCATGACAGTTTTCCTTTGAAAAAGTCTTCCATGTTTCTACTATCATTAGACCTCAGAATCTTGATAAAGTGTTAAGGCTTCTCCACAGTGCTATCATATCTTCCTCAGTTTGTAGACATTACTGTGTAGAAAAGAAAACCCTGGATTTAGACAGCCTGTTGCCTGCTTACTCTATTTGAAGCTCTTAGCGTGGGGCTCTGATACACAGTGTGTGCCCTATGTGTGCTGCTCTCCATCTCTGTTATAGACGCTTGTTTCACTGTGAGAATTCTTCCACATCTCCACTTGCCACCAGGAAAGTTGTCTTCATTTACTTCAAGTGCTTCTACTATTGAATAAATATAAAATATGGTTCTTGTTTGGACATGAGCAACTTTGTAACTTACCTCTAACACCAGTTAGATTTCTCATTAGCTGATAACATAGACTTCTAATTTCAAAAGACTAAATCTAAGCATAACAATGACTAATAATTTAGATTTTATGGTAGCAATCATGTCATTTTCCATGGTAGCTTATCAGGGTAAGTATGAACTGTGCACCAACAACGAATATATCAGCAATGAGGTATAATTTGTTTTCATATGTTATATAAATTCATCACTCATATGTAATTGTGAAACAACTTTTATGGACTGTCTTTTCCTATAGGAAAAAAACCTGGAAGATAATTTACAAAGTTTGGCTACAGAATTAGCTCCAATTTATAAGCAGTATGCTCCAGTTGCTTTTCAAAACCAGGTATGTTTTAGGACCTTATATAGAGCTTTTAAACATGGTTGAAATTTACATCTAAACAATGTCCTTGTTAACTGAAATTGCTTTTCAAATTTTACCCCAATGTAGATCTTTTATTGACAGTTATAAAAATTATCTAGTGTTTTTTTAAAAAGAGCATTATGGCAATTGAGGACTTCCCTGATGTCTCAGATGGTAAAGTGTCTACCTGCAAAGAAAGAAATCCGGGTTTGATCCATGGGTTGAGAAGATCCCCTGGAGAAGGAAATGGCAACCCACTCCAGTACTCTTGCCTGGGAAATCCCATGGCCGGAAGAATCTGGTAGGCTACGGTCCTTGGGGTCGCAAAAAGTAGGAAAGTACTGAGCGACTTCACTTTCATTTTTTTTTTCATGGCAATTGAATCAAATATCCACAATGAGATATAATTCAATTGGGAAGTGGGGGAGATCAGGAGATATCGGCCAAGGGATACTAACTCCCAGCAATGAGATAAATAAGACCTGGTGCACAGCTTGTTGGCTATATTTAATAATACTGTGTTATACTTAAAAGTTTTAATTATGTCTTAAATGTTACCTCTACACACCAAAAAATTGTAATTATGTTTAACTAACCTTACTGTGGTAATCATTTTGTAACATATACATGTATCTAGTGATCACATTGTACACTTTAATCTTACTTATGTTATGTATGTTGATAATATCTCCATAAAACTGAGGTGGGAAAACACATTTCCTAAAGAAAAGAAAAGGATAACCATACATTGGGAGAAAATAATGGTAAATCATATAGCAGACAAACTAGAAAATAAGTGTAAAATACCTTTTAAACGTAACCAGGGAATTCCCTGGTGGTCCAGTGGTTAGGATTCCTCACTTTCACTGCTGAGGGCGAGGGTTCTATAAGATCCTGCAAACAGAGCAACTAGGGCAAAAATAAACAAACGAAAATGAAAAACATAACCAGGGGTGCATATTTTTAAAATATGAGATAAAAATTAAAATATTTATTTGTATTATCACGAATAACAAGTTCTCTGTTAAATTCCATTTTATTTTTCATTTTATTTATTTATTTGCTTCTTTATTTATTTAGTTAGGCCGGGTCCTGGTTGCAGCACATGGGATCTTTGATCTTAGTTGCAGCATGTAGGATATAGTTCCTTGACCAGGGATCAAATCTGGCTTCCCTGCACTGGGAGCCTGGAGTCTTAGCCACTGGACCACCAGGGTGTTTCTCCAACCTTTCATTTTAAACAGTTACAAATTGACTTTCTATACTGGTTTTACAGACCTTGAAAACTGGATGCATGATCAAAGCACTATGTTACTTCTCTCCTAATGAAATATTTCAGGCTACTCTTCTTATTTATCCACCACCAAGTATTAATGTCCTCCTGTTGCCTTCAGTGATTGTCATTTTAATTCATGTAGTCTCAAATTCTTTACCCTGAATATTAATTACTAAACTACACAATCATTATGATAATCTAAATCTCTGAAATAATAAGCGTAATTAAGTTATAAACTTGTCATAAAGTGATTTTTATCTTTATTGAAGGTGATTCTTTTTGTCTCTTAAAACTGTGGGTAATTCATTACTCTTCAGGTGGCGCTTGAACATATTGCCCGAGAATGTCGGCTTGGGAAGAAAGAAGGTCGTCCTTTCTCTGGGGTCACTGCTTGCCTAGACTTCTGTGCCCATCCCCACAGGGACATTCACAACATGAATAATGGGAGCACAGTGGTATGTACCTGGGTCGCTTTTAATTCTAAAGACTCCATCAACATATTCTCAAGCTGAGGTCCTGATACCAACAGTGCTACCCAAAAGTTATAGAACCAGCCTGAAATATTTTGTTGAATGTCTAAAATTATATATTGTGGTAGGTTTGTTGGGATGGAGGACTACATGGTTATTCAAAGCTACCATTCTCTGCTATCAAACTGGTAGGTAGGAAATTAAGCAATTTAATGTTTCTTTTTTTTGCCATCTGTACTTCATAGGTTTTTTGTTTGTTTTGCCCCTACATCATGGGCTGCAGGATCTTAGTTCACTGACCAGGGACAGGACCCCATCTCCCTTGCACTGGAAACGTGGAGTCTTAACCACTGGATCACCAAGGAATTCCCATTTTCAGGGTTTTTGTGAGGGAACTGTGTGCCAAAATTTTAATGTTGGTTCTTAATACTAGTTTGTAGGAATATTTAGAAGAAATATTTGCACATATATGTGCTTGTTATGTTTACAGCCATGGAAAACAATCACATGCTTCTAGCATGAAATCAATCAAAATATATTTAAAGTAAGGAGAAAACCTCAAGAAAGATCATGCAATAGTCCTTTTATAAGAGAAATGAGTTTGCTTCAAGTAGATAAACTTCTTAACCCAGTAAAACAGAGAGTGATTGCCTCTATTTCTGAACTATATCAGTTTGGCCTCTTTGAAGACAGAGCTATGATTGTTCCACTTTGATTGAACGTGTACTGTCTGATCCATCAAAATGCAGTCTTCTTTCCTTATTTGGTCTGTGCGGTCTATCAGCAACAGATTAAGGAGCAGAAATAACTTTTTGCCTATCATGCCTTTTCACTGATGTTGACTCTGGTCTCTGAGACTAATGTTATTTTCAAATGTTGAAATTTTACAAATCCATCCAGATGAATTTTAGCTGAAGAGTAATTCAACATCTTGCTTGGCTAGTACATTTTTCAAGAGTTCCTTCATTAGAGATAATTATTAGTGATCAGGTTGGATTAGGTTGAGAGTCAAACTAAGTTTTGGTTCTCCTTCTATTCTTATGTACTATTCAATGCTTGTTCTTTGCATTCGTCTTATTGCTCATGCAATGAGGTGCATACCTAGAGCTTAGCGTGATGCTAGATTTCCCCATCTCTGAAAACGTGAACTCCTGAAAGTTTTCTGCCAACTCTTCTTCCTCCTTGTTTCCCTGGTCTTTGTAATTATGCTCCTGCCTTGTCTTTGTCCCCTTCTTGGTCTCCCTGTGACCAAATAAATTGAAATAAACATTTATAAGTGAAATATTCTAATTTTAAAGATGATTATTTTTAAATTATTAACAAATTACACCGAAAAGAGTTCAGTGTTTCAGGCCTTGATGGTAAATGTGACTGTAGATGTTTAGAAAGGAATGTGACTTTAAAAACCTTTACCATACTTTATCATCTGTGTCCATTAAGTTCTATCAACTTGGAGAAATCAAATCTTGCAGTTTCCAGTCTTACAACACCTTGCTGTCTTAGAAAGAGATCTTAGTTGTGGAAGAAATGTTTTAATGAAAAATAATGAGATCATTGGATATATTTTTTGACGGATGTTTAAAGACATTTGAAAATTAATTACCATTAAAATATTAATTTATAAATATAATTTTATGTGTCAAAGTCAGGAATTTCCTACATTTCCATTTCTCTACAATGAATAGAAATAACTTAGAAAAAACTTTATTTTCAACTGGAGGATAATTGATTTACAGTATTGCGTTGGTTTCTGCCATACAGCAACACGAATCAGCCATAAGTAAACATGTGTCCTTTTCCTGTTGAACCTCCCTCCCACCTCAGAAATAACTTGTAAAGAGAAGGCTGAGATTGGCTATATTCAAGACAAAATTTTTATTTTTTAAATTTATTGATTTTTAGCTGTGCTGGTCTTCATTGCTTTGCGCTGGCTTTCTCTAGTTATGGTGATTGGGGGCTACTCTTGATTGCAGTGTGGGCTTCCCATTGCAGTGGCTTTTCTTGTTGTGGATCACAGGCTGTAAGCACACAGGCTTAGTTTCTGCTTGGCGCCTGGAATCTTCCTGGACCTGGGATCGAAGGCGGTGTCCTCTGCGTTGGCAGGTGGCTTCTTATCCACTGCACCAGTGGGGAAGTCCAAGACAAAATTTTCTTAAGAAGTCCTATATTACATCCAAGAAAAAGACAGATTTGCTGTTATACTCCTAACTAAAAGCAAAATGGGGCAGAATAATTCTTTATCCAGATAAAATATTTCAGCTAATTTTTAAAAGTATTGGGGTATATACCTCCTGCTAGAAAATGAAATCTCCTGGGCTTCTTTTGCTTCATTAATATCTGTCAATTTTTTTAATGAAGAAGAGAAAAAAAACTCACCTCGACAAACAGGGAAGGGTAAAATATGTATAGATAAACTTCACTTACAGGCAGAAGTGAAAAAATCATAGAGGAAATCACAGCAAATTAGAAAATTCCTCACGATTTAACCACCTCTAAGCAAGGAATGTGACATTATTCAAATAGTAAGAAATAGTGTGATTTGTAGCCTGAAGTAGTATCTTTTATTCATTGCTATTTAATATGATGATCGTGAACAATTCAGTAACTGTTAACTGTGGGAAAAGGTGGAATATAACAAAGAAGCCTTAATATTGAAAATATTATAAAATTCATAAACATGTATAATATGTACTTAGAAAATCAACTCAAAATTAAACTGGTCTGCTTAAAACCAATTGATAAGTTACTCATATTGAATAGCGTTGAGTAACTAGATATATAAAATATTTTTCCAAAATGAATTAACATATCACAGTAACCAATTTAAAATAGTTCCCTTTCACAATGGCAACAATAAATAAGTAGGAATAACTCAGAAGGTAGGAATAACTGATGAATGTGCAGGATCTCTAGTTCCCATTTCATGTTTTCTTCCTATCAGGTCTGCACTTTAACACGAGAAGATAACCGCTCATTTGGTGTTATTCCTCAAGATGAGCAGCTGCATGTGCTTCCTCTTTATAAACTTTCAGACACAGATGAGTTTGGATCAAGGGAAGGAATGGAAGCCAAGGTCAAATCTGGGGCCATCATGGTCCTTGCACCCCGCCAGAGAAAAAGGATGCGATTTACTCAACCCGTTCCTCGTTCTGGGAAGAAGAGAGCAGCGATGATGACAGAGGTTCTGGCGCATAAGATAAGGGCTGTGGAAAAGAAATTTATCCCTCGAATCAAGCGGAAGAATAACTCAATGACAAACAACAGTAAGACTTCATCACTGCCCCTTTTAGGTAAGATTTATGGGCTCTGATAATTTTCTGTGCGAAACTTTCACTGGCAGTTGGGTTTGCACTTGGCCTTTGCATCTTCATCTTTGCTACTCTTTTGAGAGTGAGGCATTATGAAAAGAAAACTTTAGATCAGATACCAGTCAATGCAATTAGCTAATTATTTTTATATAGTTCATTTAGAATTCAAAAGAAGACACAGTTACTATTTCCATATTCTTGCCAGAATTATAAGTCAACCAGAAAGTGACCTATCAGTATTTCTTAGTATTTTTTCCAAGTACAAAACCAAAGCATGTTCTTATTGTTTGTTCCCCAGCTATTGTGAACCAATACACTGTCTCAACACAGATAAAATGACATCACTTCCTTGAAGTCTTACTTCGTCAGCTTCAGCATCAGCTTAAGTAGTTCATTCAATAAATATTACTGAGCACTACTTCAGACTGTTCTAGGTACTGTAGCAGTGAATGAGAGGGAAGATAGTACTCTGAAAGAATGCCATTTGAATAGGGTTGCATTAAAAGGATGGACTGAGGAATTTGTGTTAAGTCCTAAAGACTATGAGAATCAGCAATGTTTTTCTTTGGAGAAATAGCATTCCAGGTAGCAGAAGTGGCAAGTGCAAAGTTTAGGAGAGAGGAATTTACCTTGAGTACTTGATATAAGCTAAAAAAGCCAGTATGATGGGAGCATAGAGGGCTCCCCAGGTAACGCAGTGGTAAGAAATCCCCCTGCCAATGCAGGAGACTCATCAGATGTGCTTCAGTCCCTGCGGCAGGAAGATCCCCTGGAATAGGAAATGGCAACCTGCTCCAGTATTCTTTCTTGGAAAATTCCATGGGCAGAGGAGCCTGGCAGGATACAGTCCATGAGGTTGCAGAGAGTCGGACATGACTGAGACATGTCTGGTTGGAGCAGGGTGTGAAATGGGTAGAAGAGTAGGATATGAGATCAGAGGGGTAAGAGGGACATCTGAGCAGTTCACCTTGGGCTCTGTAGATTGCCGTAAAACTTTGGCCTGTATTGTGAGGGAGAGGAAGGTTTCTGGATATTTCATTATAGAGAGGGGCTATGATCTGAATAAAAAATAATATTCCAGTTACTGGATTGTAGCTAGAGTCAGACAGGGCAGAGAAATATTAAGGTGTTGATAAACAAGCTATCCTAACAACTTAAGAAAGAGACAATGAGGCTTGGATCAGAGGGGCTAATGAGCAGGACATGAGAAATGTCTGATTCTAGATGTCTTGAGATAGAGTCAATGGGATTTCTGATAGATTTAAATCTGGAGTATGGACCAAAAAAATGTAAAGGTTTACCCTGATGAAATCTGTAGCTCACTTTTGGACATGGTAAAAGTTCAAGAAACCTGGCAGACATTCAAGTTGAGGTGTTAGGAAAGCAGTTGAATAAAAGTGTAATTCAGAGAAGATGATTCTTTTGTCATGACCCTGATTGTCTTTGATAACTTCCTTAATTTTCTGTGCTGACAAGATGTTCCAGGCTCCTCTTATATAATCCTGTCCCATATCTAAAATCAGCCATTCCTCTAGGGAGCCTAAAAAAAAAAATACTATGAATTTAAACTGATACTCAAAGTCGGAGCTACAAGGTATTCTTTAACTTCTTTGATTTTTGTCTTTTTAAGAAAAGTTGTTTGTTTTTTTTTTAAGATGAGAGAACTGATAGTGCAGACTTGATATAACACTGCACTCTCAGTGAAAAGATTCAACAGAGTTAGGGAAGAGGCGAGGAAGAATTATCATTCCTTTATGCTTGTAGCTTCACTTTACAGATACTTCTAGGTTTATTTTTAAGGTTCACATATCTGGTTCCTTGCTGCTTGTTTATGACAACCAAACTATTTTCATCTTTGTGTCATTTCCCAATTGCATCTTCACATGTTATTCTTTTAAAATATATACTCTATTAGTAGCCAAATGCACAATATTTGCCCTATAACTTCTTGTTCTTTTGTAATATTACCCATGAGAGCTTTTTCTTCTTTTTATTTATTTCTTTACATGATGACACTTGGTAACAATATTTTTTAAATATCATTTTATCTATACAGTACTTTACTGTTTAACAGAATACTGAAAATATAGTCCAACATCCCAGTTTTAAGTGCAATAATCAGAACCACCATTGTATTTAGGAAGTGAAAGTGAAAAGTCGCTCAGTCTTGTCCGACTCCTTGTGACCCCATGGACTGTAGCCAACCAGGCTCCTCCATCCATGGAATTTTCTAGGCAAGAGTACTGGAGTGAGTTGCCATTTTCTTCTCTATTTTTTATTGTTTTAAAACACCACCACCTTATTTTTGCTATTTTTTTATTTTTAAGATCTACTGCTTTTGCCTTTCAAACATATTTTTTTTCCTTTTGCGACCCCATGAACTATAGCCAGGCTCCTCTGTCAATGGGATTTCCCAGGCCAGAATACTGGAGTGGGTTTCCATTTCTTTCTCCAGGGGATCTTCCCGACCCATGGATTGGAACAGGCAGGTTCTTTACCACTGAGCCACCAGGGAAACCCCAGCTTTCAAGCATTTTGCTAGAACTTCTGAAAGGGAGAATGTCCTCAAGAAAAATGTTTCCATTTGATGTGAGATTTGCATGGATATGTCAGCGTGGATGGCCTACATATTGGCCAATATCATCATAATATATTGCTACCTACTTTGTGAGAAAGAAATGCAGCTTAAATACACTTGTTTTGAGGTTACAAATAGCTTACTTACTTCCCTTTGCCTAATAATAAACTTTGCCAGTTATGATACTTTTGCTATCTGGAAATCTTTATCAATTGTTACTTACTTTAACTTTTAAAAAAATTTGATCATGCAATATCTAAAATGCATCTAAACAGTTCTTTGGGTAGTGAAATGCTGCTGTCCCCATATATCATCTGCACTGCATTCTGATGTATGGTTTTAATATTTACTTCATAGCCAATTAGGGTCATTTCTAGTATCATACCATTTTAGACAATGAACATCCTGCTAAATTTGTGAACTTTTTAAATGATTATTTCCAAAGTAATCAATTCTAAGGAAAAATGTATTGATGCAAAAGCATACCCAAACCACCTACAATTTTTAATGTGTGCATATGTCAGCCTTAAAGTAAATAGAACAAAACTGGCCATCATTGCCATCATCTGGTTTTATTCTATTCATCTTTATACTTCTTTTTAAAAGACAACAACTACCAAATTATGTTTATCTTTACATTTGGTGTTCTTTTCTCTGTTTAGGGAATAAAACAGAGACAGCGCAACCTGAAATAAAAAGTGAAACTGAACCCCATCTTATCTTCAAAGGTTTGGACAACACTAAAAGCTACTCACCAACCCCGTCCATTCCTCACCCAGTGAAAGAGGCAAATTTAGCTCCAGCTTTCTCCTGGTCCTCTAAGACTGCTTTGGTCACAACAGCTCCTTTTAAGAATGATGCATCACTTTCGTACGGGTTTCCAGAAAGAGGTAGCAATCCCCACTGCACAATGCCTTCTGCAAGACACAGTGGTGCTAACGTAGCTGCTGGGGAATGCGCTGAAATTGCACAGCCTGGTGAAATGGTTCCTCTTCCCACCTTGTCTACTCCTATGACAAATTCCTTGGGTTATTCTGAGCCTCCCATTGGCCCATCTGAGCAGCTAACTTCCAACCAGCCAAACCAGCAGCCTCCATTCATCACTTCTGCTCATGAGCTTGCTTCCTCTCTGGTGGAAGAAGATGAGCAGCCTTCTGAAGCAGATGAGCCTCCATCAGACGAGCCCCTTTCGGACGACCCCTTGTCACCTGCTGAGGAGAAACTGCCCCACATTGTTGAGTATTGGTCAGACAGTGAGCACATCTTCCTGGATGCCAATGTTGGTGGCGTGGCCATAGCGCCTTCCCACGGCTCGGTTCTGATCGAGTGCGCCCGGCGAGAGCTTCACGCCACGACTCCTGTCGAACACCCCAACCGAAATCACCCTACGCGCCTCTCTCTTGTCTTCTACCAGCACAAAAACCTGAATAAACCCCAACACGGTTTCGAACTAAACAAGATTAAGTTTGAGGCAAAAGAAGCTAAGAATAAGAAAACTAAAGCCTCCGAGCAGAAAGACCAGGCAGCTAACGAGGGTATTGAACTGTCCACAGAAGTTAATGAATTTAGCCAGATTCCTTCTCACAAAGCGTTAACATTAACCCATGACAATGTTGTCACTGTGTCCCCTTATGCTCTCACACATGTTGCGGGGCCCTATAACCATTGGGTCTGAAGGCTTTTCTCCCCTTCAATGCCTTTGCGAGTGCAGTGTATTTTTTCAAGGTGCTCTTAAAAGAAAGTCATGTTGTCGTTTACTATAGCTTCATCTCACCCATTTGAAGGCTGAGGTTAAAAAAAAAATTGGGGGTGGGTATTTCTTAACTGTGACTATATTTTGACAATTGGTAGAAGGTGCACATTTTAAGCAAAAATTAAAGTTTTATAGTTTTAAATACATAAAGAAATGTTTTGGTTAGGTGTTAACCTTGATAGAATCACTCAGTTTGGTGCTTTAAATTGTTTACTATGAAACGAGTCATTTTTAGAGGATTTTAACAGGTTCATGTGCTATGATGTAAAATTAAGACACACAGTGTTAACTCTACACAGCTCCTGGTGCTTAACCACATCGACACAAAAATAAGCTGATTTATTATTTCATGGTGCCATTGTTCCAACATCTTCCAATCATTGCTAGGAAATCGGCATATTCCTTTGAAATAAACCAATGAAGTGTTTTCTCTCTTAAAATATTTCTTCTGTATAAAATAATTCATCATTGTTAGTAATGGTTGGAAGCTGTTCATAAATTGTAAATATATATTTTAAAAGCACTTTCTATTTTTAAAAGTAACTTGAAATAGTATAGTATAAGAATCCTATTGTCTATTGTTTGTGCATACTTGCATACAAGAGAAATCATTTATTCTTGCTGTGTAGAGTTCCATCTTGTTAACTGCAATGTGTATTCTAATCATGTATATGGTTTGTGTTTTTTAAATGTGTCCTTTCTCATTCAAAGGTTAGCTACTTATATAAAATAGTTAGGTCATGCAAAAAATTGTTAATTCTCTGTAATATTGAAATTAGGAAGCATATCACCAATATTGATTAACTTTTCTTTGGAACTAAATAAGAGTGGTCTCTTCTGATTGAGCAACAATGGCCCTGATTTACTTCCACTCCAGCTTTTGCAATATAATCCATAAAAGATGTTTCCAAAAGGAGATGAGACTTAAGATGATTCTGAAGAGTCAAATGCTTCTAAAGTTTCAAGGTGATAAAATTAAAAAATTAAGTGGCAAGAACCTTATCTACCCCTTATTCATTCTGAAAGTCATTCTGGTTCAGAAGACAAATAAAATTCCTGTAGAAATTTTTTTGATAGTAAATTTCCTATCCTCATCATCACACTCCCCCCCTCACACACACACACACTCTAAATAAACAGTAGGGATGGTATCCTAAACATGGTTTGTCCGTTAACAGCTAATCCAAAGTAGTTATCTAAGTATATTGTTTTGGGGAAATGTTAGTTCATCTTTTTCTAGGTAACAGAAAAATAGGCATTCTAGTTATTTTAGTCCTCCCATTATTTTTCCCATTGCTTTATTGACTCAATTAATAGCAAAGCAAAAGTGATTTCCCAATCAAAATGTTTAGAACATGAAGAAATTTCAATGAAATACTTGATTCTGTTAAAATGCAGAGGTGCTATAACATTCAAAGTGTCAGATTCCTTGGGAGTATGGAAAACCTACTGGTGCTTCTCCCTTGGAAATGCCATAGGAAGCTCACAACCGCTAACACTCACATTTCTGGTGCAAAAGCAAACAGTTCCAACAAGCTATCTAAAGGAAAACTCATTGTAACTTAAAATAATATATGGTGCAAAGTATCAGTTTCAAGCTTTTGACTAATTTTGACTAAAGGAATATGAAGGGATTGTAAATAACAAAAGTCCGTTGATAGACCATCATCTTGTCAAGTAGATTTCTGCTTTTTGAATATGTAAAATAGAGTAAATCATTGACTTGTTTTAGTATTTTGTGTGCCTTAGATTTGTTTTAAAACATGTATATTTTTGTGAGCCTAAGGTTTCTTATACATATAAGTATATAAATAAGTGATTGTTTATTGTTTCCGCTGCTTCAATAAGATATTACTAGTATTAGACTATCAGGAATACACCATTGTGATATTTTGTTTTAGACTTTAGGCCTTAGCTCCCACTAGAAATTATTTCCTCAACAGATTTAATGGATAAAGTTGTAAGAACCTTTATCCATCCATCCATCTATCCATTCTCTATTCAGTTCTCATTGAATGTCTGCCAAATTTAAGTATTAGCTTTTGTTTTTCTTTAAGTCACCACCCTGACATAGTAAACTTGAAGAATTAAAATCCCAAAAGGTATTGTTTTTTCAAAAACAGCAAATTTCCTTCAAAACAATCCACTGTAATACATCTGCAGCTATTCAAATCAGTTTGTCACTAAGTTTGAATAAATTCCTTAAAATCTAAACTTGAAACACCATTGTTGACTTGGGGGAACATTGAGATCTGTGAGGTTAGTTGCAATTTACCAAAACGAATACGTGAAAATACCCTATCTCAACTAAAATATTTCCATTCTCTTATTGTAAGTAGCACCATGAATGGCTCGCCTCAACTGATAACCCCGTGGTGGGAACCACATATGATTCCTACCTTGTTGAACTCTTTATTTCCCAAGTTTCACAGTGTACCATCCCATTGTGTGCCCTGTGATTTTTTTTTTCAAAGCTCATGCTTATTATATGTCCTACAGCATTGTGATTGTATGCTGGCTCTACTGTTTTTAGAATGCTCTTTATCATGAAGCAAGGAAATAAATTTGTTTGAAATTACATTTTCACTCAGAAAACTGGTCATCTAACATTATTTCTACACTTCTGTTATGTTTTACTGTAAAACCTTTTGTTTTACCTTTTTTATAGCCTTATGTTTAATCTGCCTTTGTTCATAGTATGATAATTTGAATTCATTTATACTTGGCCCTTAAATTAGCCCAACCTGTTCATCATAGGTGCAAAGTTACCAATTATAATGAGAGAATAACTCCTACTTGTTGTAGAATCCTACGAAATGTCATGCTGCCCTTTAGTGTCTATTTAATGGCTCTCAGGCCATTGATGAAAAGTTTTCTCTTGTGCCTGTCAGCCTCACCTTCATCTTTCCAATTCATCCACAAAGTACCAAATACATCACATCATAAACCTGATTGAAACATATTCTTATTGAAAATTGAGGCTAGCTGAAAATGTATAGCTATAGGTAAAGTTTTGCAAAATGTTTGCATCTTAAATATCCTTCCACATTCTTATTATACAATCTGCATGTGGATGAAATAATTTCATTTGTTAAATATAGAATTTCAACTAGATGAGATTCATAAGCAATTTACTTAAGACATAACCCCAATACATAGTTAATTGAATGCATACCCCTGTGTAAATGAAGTACCGAATTCATATGAAGTAACCTACTTTCTAATGTTACTACTTCAGTGGATTCCTACTGATTATCATTTATTTCACAAAAGCATGTATGAAAATAACCCCAATCTATTTAAGTTTAATATTCTTAAATTATATCTTTTATCTCGGACGAGCTTTTGACATTGCATGACAACGTCCACCAATAATGGGCACAGCATTTCCTTTGAATGTGCCCAGTAAATCAGTAGCTGTATGTCACCTTTAATATATAGCTACCTTCTATTTCACAACTTCCTGATGCATGGAAATCCTTTTTGTCTAGATTTAGTACAACTGGGAATTTTGATCTTTTGTAGACATTTATGATGAGAATTGTGAAATAAGGTAATATAGTGGCCTCTCACAGCCCTGGAAGATACCTTAGAAGTCATACAGTCCAGTCACTGGGGCCCAGACAGATGTCAATGTCGGTGTTCAATTACATTTGGAAATAAAATTTAAATAGTCAAATGAAGGCCACTTTTTGGTTAGGAGGACTGTAGGAAAACTTGATTTGCTCACCCACAGGGGACTTTATCACTGTAAAGTAATCTTATTTTTGGTATAAGTCAAAATAAAATGGCTTTTGGGTTCTTTTTCTGAGAAATTCAGGGTAAGAAGTGAAATTGAATCAAGATTTCCCTGCCTGTAGAGTTTTGTGGGCCTTTTGTGGGAAATCTAGCTGACTTTTACCTATGAAGCTGTCCTGTTAATTCATCTCACAAAATGTGGCAATTGTCCTATTTGCTATTTCAATAAATGAAAATCAAGTACTAATAGAGTACAGGTTTTTATTTCCCCTGAAACAAGTGTTTGGCATATAAAGGGAGTTAAAAAAGCCTGAATGGTTGGAATAATTGGGGAAAGTATATTTCCATTGTATATATTCCCTGGCCATAGTTGTACAGTCTGTTCACATTCTTGCTATATAGTTGGCGTCACAACTGAGTCCTAGACTAGTTATTTTGATGGGACTGTCTATGTGGGTTAGAATACTGTTTTGTTGTGCACATCTCCTAAACTTGCCCATAAATGTACTGAACTTGTGTTAACTTCGATGTCAGTGATAGGGCACACTTGACCAAAATAGAATTCAGTGCCCTGATTTCTGAAGAAGTCTGGATTTATTTAAACCAAATTAGGCTCCATGTTGAGCTTTCTTCTAATGGTTTACAAAACGATGCCAGGAGATGTCCCTCAGAACTATCTGAGAGACTGCCTCCTGGGCTTGAAGTCCTTAGAAATTTCGCTGAATAAAACAGAATTCTCAACTTGGCAAGCGAAAAAAAGATGCCATTCATGGCTCTGAAATAAAGTTTGGAAAGAATCAGTATGTTCTTTATCAGAAGTGGAATTTGTGTATTTTCTTGGAATAATATTGAGAATCATTGGAATCTTCGCTTTTCTCTAGTGTATAAAATAAGAGTGTGAGTTCTTATGTTAATTTTGGAGCTGGTGGAGCTGGTTTTAATGCAGTACATCACTCTTGTCTACAATGAACTCGACAAACTATCTGCATTCCAGTATCTGGACGACTTCTCTTCAATGCCTGTTTCTTCTCAGTATCAAATTAAATACCATTGTTTGCTTCAAAGGGCATGTGTTTTTTTCCTTCAGGTAATCCAAGTGTATTTGTCACTGCTTATTTTCCCTTCTGTGAGGGTCTCACTTTGTGTTTCTCTTTTGCTAGTATGCATTTTTAATATCTCTAGCTATAAAAGTCTAGCAATCTTTTCTCTGTAGGTTGTACTCCTTTCCCATCCTTACTGTGATGTTCATGATCTTCCTTGGGTCATAAATTTTCTTCCAGTTTGCTCAGCCATAGATGTCCCTTAAATTAAAATAAATCTTAGTCTAAGGTAAATGTTATATGTGGATTTAACCCCTTTATGTTTGAGTGCAACTTTGGAAACCCTTGGTTAAGAGTATAAACCTGGTTTTCCTTAAAAAAAAACAAAAAGTCCTAGTAGCTGTTACGAAAAGCATTCTCTCAATCACTAGAAAAGAAAAAAAAAAAAAAAACACCAAAAAAGAAAACAAAAAAACCTCAACTCTCAGAAACATTTTCATTTTTGGAGAAATAATATTGGAAAGTAATTTGGTTTCTTCTCCATCTGGCTAGGTATAAACTTACATCTTTAACCAGAAATTCTGGTATTATTTTTCTTTTCTCATTTTACTGTCACTCAGTGTACTTTCATTCTTTTTACAGTTTTTAATCCTTTCCTCTGATTTTCTTTAAGACTCTATTGCTTCCACCCTCTCTGTTCTATCCTCCATGTATGTCCCTTACATAAATACACATGGTTCATTTTAAGACTAGCAGTGAACTTGATCAGTTGTCTTTTCCTGTCTTTTAAAATCACTTGATCAATCCTTTTTGGGATAATACCAAAAAGATTTAAAAGCTTTTAGTCAGCCCTTTTGGTTAGAGGCAAATTCAGTTTTTAGGAACCCCTGGTTAGGATCAAGTGCTCTTTACCTATCCCAACGATGTTTGACCCTGAATTCATTTGTTAGTGTTTGAATGTTTTACAAAAAGTTGTATGAGAAGTTACATGTTCTAGCACTCCGGCTTTGCTATTTCTGTGTAACACATCATACTAATTATCAATTTTCTGACCAGTGACTTTGAATTAGTGGGTGTGATCTATAGACTAGATAGTATTTTCTCTTTTTGTTTGCCTGTTTTCTTCCTTATCTCCCAGCTCAATTTTGTGGATGGTTTCTGTTTTCTAAGGTAGGTTTACTCCTTTGGAATTTGGTTGTTGGCAATAATAGGAACTGTTTTATAACCTGGATGAGAAAAGTTTTTTTAAAAATGGACTGAAAGTAATCTGAAGAGTTCTTAATTCAGTCATCAGAAGTGCTTTCTTCTGAGCACAGGTGGAGGAACTAAAGGGGCAGGAAGGAAGAGCTGTGTTCCTATAAGTAGCCTGTGGGTTCACCTACCAGCTCAAAACCACCTCATAATGTTTCTACTCCTCACTCCATACTAGTTTCTTTCCAAAAAATAGCAACTCAAAATGAGGAACCCTTTTGAAAGAAAATATGGAAATAAGAATGATAATACTTGTACTTTATAATGTTTTAGGCTATCAAACTCTTTCCTATCTGCCACTTCTTTCTCCACAATGCTGATGGTTGGACAGAGAACAATGTTCCCTTCTTACTGGTGATAAAGCTGCAGATTGGCAAGAAAAGCAAATGACTTTCTCCAAATCACAAAGCAAGTCAACTCATTTGAGACTAAGGTAATAACTGCAGACTGCTGAACAGATTTCTTTGCCATAGACTATGACTTAGAGAGTGTTACTGAGTGGATATTTTGTGAGATCTAATCTAAGAATAATACAAAGTCTACTTATTGTACAGAAAATATGCTTCTGAAGTATTTTGTTTCCACTATTTATTTTAGCCAGCTATTTTCTTATGCATATATTGGAACGTCTGGTCAGATCATAGGACTTCTGTATTAGGGCTTAGATTAACAAAGCTTTATATTTACCCCTGTAAAAAATTTTTTGTTGTTGTTTTTGTTTAAAGAATGTCCCCATACTACTGAAACAAAGGGAAACAAGGTCAACAACTCATAATCAAAATTTAATGGTTTTGTAATTTGAAATGCTTGAAGGGAATGTGCTGGGTAAACTGATTATTTTCGTTCCCAGGCACTCATGGTAAACATGTAAAATTGTTGACATCTCTAAGAGATAGCTCTGTCTCCCACTTATTTGAATTTGTTTTTTGTTTCACTTTTCCAGCCATGTAAAATCTCTGTGTCAAAGGTTAAATATACCTTTGTTCAGAGTTAAGAAAAATAATAAGATGTACTAGTTTTTGGTAAGCTCTTTATAAAGAGGAAAGTTGGGCTACTTCATCAGTATATTATGGGTACTAACAAAAAACATAGTCCAGACTGCTCTAAAAATAGTCAAGTAACACTTTTGGTGATTCAGTTCAATAACTGCCTACCCTAATGCTTCTCTGTGATATTGCAAAATAAATGTCTGATGACGTAAGACTTTACAAAAAGAGCTCTTTTAAAAAAAAAACAGATATATGGTCTTTTTTTTTTTTTAACTGTTATGAGTTAACATTGTGATAGGTGCTTTAAGAGAAATATTTTTCCAGAATGATTTTTTAGAAAAAATAAAGGGCAGCTTTTGTATTGTGATGTCTGAGTGGACAGTCATCTTTGGGTTACTAAGAAATCATGAAGTGTTCCCTAAAGAGAAGCTCAAAAATCTGCTCAGCAGAAAGAAAAGTACTGAATACCGGTTTCTTCATCTTCTTTTATGCTATGTGGTGACCTACCAAATAGATTCACAGGCATATCAATATCTGTTTGAAGGAGACCGATTATGCTCATCATTAGTGGGAACAAAATATTCAGATTCTTCACCATGGTGAAGTAGAGTAGTACTAAATTCCCAATAGAGAATTATCAATTTTACAAAATAGTATTTATGTCTCCAGCTGACTTTTTCCTCTCTTTGGGGTGTATTTACTATTTATTTGTATCTTTGATTTTTTTCTTTGGAAGATTTTACCTATTGCCGTCCTACTGTATTAAATATTCCATACAATGAAATAGGTTAGTAAAGGTTTTAAAACCCCACAAATATCCATTTTTGGTTCTTAACACATGGGGGAAACAGTTTTTATAAAAGCACTTCAACATGTAGAAGGGAAAGATAATTATGATGATTTCAATTCAGGATCAATAGGTAGTGGCTCTGCAAACAAGGGAACACTTACTAGCAGTACTTGAAGACTTGTGAGTTGGAATTGCATGTTACTTGAAAGACCTAATTAAGCTAAATTTTGGTGCACAGCAGTTGTACATGATTTCATGTTTATGTAGCAAAATGCTTTGAAATGTACTAGTTTTGAAAAATACATGTAAAGATAGTTGTGAAAATTGTCTATTATATTTTCCTGTGTGTCTCATTTATTTAGAGCATAAAGTTTTTTTAGTTGTTCTAACTGAATAAGGCTAAATGAATACTGTAATTGAAATTATATTTTAAATCTTTGTCATGAGTTTTTAATAAAAAAAAACTATTGCAAATTGTATCATTCCTGATTACACAGAACTTTGTGGGTGGTTTTAAATAAATTTTATACTTCTATTTTGCACCTGGTGGTCTAATTTTTCTTTCCTTTTCATAAACATATTTTTTACATTTACTATCCAATAGAATTCACACATTTTTAACTACAAAGGACTATACGATTTATTTGGAGATGACCAAATATATGCATTGGGTTCAAAACCAAATCAAGATGGCTGTAGCAGAACCCTTGTGTTTAAAAACTATTTAATCCCCACAGAGATGCTATTAAGTAAGGGCCCTTACCAACCCCACTTTACAGATCAATTGAGGAACTTAAAGTGGTTAAGCTCACACCCCTAGTAATTAGCAAAGCTGTTAATCACCCTTGTTCTATATTGACTCATGCCCTCCCTTGGATTAATCATTATTTTAATAAAACTTAATCCTGAACACAGAATGCTAACATTATTTTAAATTTGACATCCTAAAAAGTTAGTAGCTCAGTCATGTCTGACTCTCTGCAACCCATGGACTGTAGCCTGCCGCTCCTCTATCCATGGAATTCTCCAAGAAAGAATACTAGAGTAGGTAGCCATTCTCTTCTCCAGGCAATCTAACTGACCTAGGGAAGGAACCCGGGTCTCCCTCATTGCAGGCAGATTCTCTACCATCGGAAATGAAAAAAAAAAACCAACAAAAAAACCAAATAGGTTTTTAGTGATATTCCAGCAAATATTATAGAAAAATAAGTCACTTTAAATTCATCTAGTTTGAAACCTCTATCTCTGTAGCATCCCAGTAGTCTTTCTTCGAGTGATAGAAACTACTTCACTGGCCCCCACCTCCTCTTCCCCACCTCCTCTCCAGGTTTAGCTGGGAAGCTAGAGACTATATTTTTTACCTCCTTCTTGACTGGTTAAAGGGAGATATTAGAGATACTGAACGTACAAACAGACCTGAGCAACACTCTAGGGGATGGGAGAATAAATAGCTCAGCTAATATCCTAACTGGACAGGTACCCTACAAGACAACTACGAGGTGTTCTGAGTCTTCTCTAGGCCAAATAGACACTTCCTTCACTGTTCCTTAGTGAAACGGTTTCTACATCTTTCATCTTAGTTCCCTGACCAGTGACCAGGGATTGAAACCTGGGCAGTGAAAGCACTAATTCCTAACCATTGGACTGCCAGAGAATGCCCTCCTTTATCTTTATTGATGCTCTTTTAGACAACAACCTGAATAATCCTTTAAAACAGTTGTCTTTTAATAACAGATCTTGCAGGTAATTCCTTGACAGTCCAGTTTTAGGGTTCCATACTTCCACATCAGGGTTCATGGGTTTGATCCCTGGTGGGGAAACAGATCCCATAAGCTGCACAACGCGGCCAGAAAACAGAAAAAACAACAAAACACAGATCTTGGTTCATGACCTTCCCCAGCTTAAAACATTCCAGTGACTTCCCCCTGTACTTAGTATGAAACCACACTCCTTACTTGGTCATTTACAATAGTGTGAAGAACAATTTAATGGTTGATGAAAAACTTTATATTTACTCAAGGAGATCCAACGGAATTTCTTAGTGGTCCAGTGGTTAGGACTCTTAAGCCTCCACCGCTGGTTGATCTCTGGTTGGGGGACTAAGCTCCATCTAGCTGTAGAGTGCAGTTAAAAAAGGGGGGGAAAGTGTAAGAAATTGAACTGTGATATCTGTAATACACGCTGAAAGAAGACCTAAATAATTGGAAAGATATTTCATATTCATAGAATGGATACTTAATGTTGTTAATCGTGGGAATGTAAACTGTGTGGTCACTGTGAAAACAAGTTCGCAATTCCTCAACAAGCATAGAATTTACCAGATAACCCAGAATCGCACTACTAGGTATAATCTAAGAGAATTGAAAACAGGAGTTTAAACAAACAGTCGTATATGAATGTTCACAGCAGCATTATTCATAGTAGCCCCAAAGTGGAGGCAACCCCAAAAATCAACTGACAAATGGATAAACAAAATATGGTATTATTCATTTAAAGTAATCATTTTAGGTATAAAATGAAGTACTAAGGCACGATACACGAGTAACCTTGGACACCACACAATAATCACACAAAAATCCTGTATGTTGTATAATTCTTTTTTTTTTTTTTTTAAATATTTATTTGATTGTGCTGGGTCTTACTTCTGGGGTGTACGCTCTAGTTCTCTCACCTGGGATGGAACCCCGGGACCCCAGCATGGGTAGCTCAGAATGTTAGCCACAGAACCACCAGGCAAGTCCCAGTATGATTCCATTAATAGTAAGTGTCTAGGACATGCTAATCCATAGAAAGCAAGCTGATTAGTAGTTGCTTGGAGCTGGAGGGCGCGGGGATTAAGGAGGGGCTGCGTAACGAGTAAGAGTTCTTTTCAAGGGTTGGAGGCATGGTGGTTGCACAGCTTTATGTAATTGCTAAAAGCCTCTGAATTGTACAACAAAATACTTAAACGATGGAATTATATGTTAAGTGAATTTCATCTCAATTTTTTCAAAAAGTTAGGAAGATGTCACTGGATATAGTCATTCTCCCAGGTACCTGAACTACCAAAAAAAAAAAAGGAACCCCCCCCACAAAATGGCGGCGGGCTCACGGATCACATGACTCCCGATTCTTTCCTTCTCACTCTCAGCGAAGCCTTTTCCTTTGAGCTTGCGCAGAGATACAGACACTTGGCTCATTGTTATACAACGGGCAAGGTAACCCGCTGAGGCAAGCTCCCACTCCAGCTGCGTAGTGAAAGGGGTGAGCGCATTGACGGCTACCTCGGGAGCGCGCACGTAGAACGTAAGCCCGTATGCGCCGTTCCTCGGAGAGATTGGGGAGGGGGCAGAGGAGCGGAGGAAGAGGGGGGAGGTTGACGCATGCGCTTACGCCTATGGGTTTGAAATGGCTTCGCTGTTAACCGGGACCGGATTCAGGTGAAGATTTGGTCCTCGCGGCTGGAGCGGCGGGCGGCCAAGCCGGGGTTCCTAACGTCCTATCGGATCCGCCGAAGCGCCGGGAGCGGCCGTTTTGGTAGCACGGCGTCCGTAGGCCGGCGACGGTGGGGCTCTCGTGGGACTGGGACGGGAGGGACACAGTCCCTTTTGTGCGGGTCGGAGCAGGCCCGGCGCGGCCGGCCCCTCCCCCACCGCCTCGGTTTTTTTTTTTTTTTTTTTTTTCCTTCGGCGGCCCCTCCGGTGCCCCCGGCAACCCTTGGCTTCAGCCTCTGCCTGGCAGGCTCGAAGGGGCTGCGGGCTGGTGTTCCTTGCTCTCCAGCCGGTGAGGCTTTAGCCTCCTGGTTTCGGTCCGGGACGTCGGAACCTTGCACGGCGGCACGGGTTTTGGGGAATGGAGGCCTCTCCGCACCGCTGGGGGCTTAAAAGGGTACCGGAGCTCTCGGTATCCCATTCTTTGCATTTCGCCTAGTCTCCGGGACGGAGGATTCCCCCTCCCCTGGTCTGCGGCCCGCGAGGAGCTGGGGCTGGAGGAAGATGGATGGCACAGCTCTGGCTCCTCCGAGGTGTGGGGGGAAGGGAGTGCGCGGGCTGAGATCTTTGCTGCTTCTGGGTGGATTTTGGGGGGAGGGGTCTTCGCGTTGGTTCCTTATGGGGCATCCGTTGTTTCAACTGTCTTTTCCCTCGCGGAAGGGGAGAGAAAAGGAGCCCCCAGTTTCTTCCCTAGTCTGGAAAGTAAGGAGATGTTCGTTATTTAAATGATATTCTTGAATACCTTTCTTCGATGTCTCGTCCCAATTTCCGTTATTGATTTTTCCACTTTTAGCCCCCAGCCCATTGCCGAAAGAAACAAGCAGGCTGTTTTTTCTGTTGAATGTAAAGCTGTCTATTTTTTATTGTTAAGAATTGGGTAGAAAACGTCAGACGGTCTTCTGTTTAAATGTGAGTTTGTAGTCGAAGGAAGTGCGTCTCTTGTAAGTCGACCTCTAATGTCATGTATTGAAATTCGCTACTTTTGTGAACTATTTGACGTAAAATGTTTTTGCTGCATATTGGACATTCACGTGCCCCTTATTTATAGTTGGTCTACTAAGATGTCCTTAACAAATCAAACATTTCTTTAAAATAAGACTTATGATGGTTGTAGTTTGGTTGAACTTTAAACTGTGAATCCTTTCTTGATAGATCGCTGCTGTAGAAGACAAACAGGCGAAGGCCCCCCCCTCCCCTTTTGTCATGGCTCAGTTTGGAGGACAGAAGAATCCGCCATGGGCTACTCAGTTTACAGCCACTGCGGTATCTCAGCCAGGTCAGGCTTCCTCTCAACACATGTGCTATATAGATGCCGGATTGGGCATGTGTTTTAACTGTGTGCATTAATCTATGCATAATGTTGTGAATATAAATTTGCAAATTAGCCTATGCATAATATTGTGAATATAACTTTGCAAATGATGTATCTTTTAAGATTATCTGTGAAGCGTCTTTTAAAAATTCATGGACCAGCTAGAGAAATACCTGCTTTACCCAGCAGTTTGGACAGTTATATGTAGTCTTTTAAACGTTATATTGGTTTAGTTGTGTTAGAGGTTAGCAGCCACTCATTCATACTAATTTACCTCATTTGTCATGTTACGGTGTCAGTATTCATAAGTTATATTTAAAATTAAGTGTATTCGTACTTTATGAAGAATTGTAAGACTGGTTTTCAGGTATTTGAATTTAAAGTGGAAAAACCAACTCTAAAGAATTTATGAAGCAAAGGAAAAGAATAAATAGATGTAAAGGAAAGGAGCAAATATTTACGTATTCAAAATAAAACCTACAAAATGTCATTTTCAAAATAAAGTAACAATATGTCATTAAGAGTGTTTATTTAAAAAAAATGTTTATTTTAAAAAAAAATGTTTATTTCAGCGTTTCATCGTATTGCTCTTGGGAAGACTCTTATTTTTTTGCCATTTCTTGACTTATGGTTTGAATCTTCAGTTTACAAAATGAGATTTTGAGTTTCTCTTGAGTACCCAGAAAAGTTGCAGCTTATTCTGTTAATTCGAATATATTTTATTTATGTATACTTGATACTAGTTTTTTGCTGCATTTTACTTAAATTTTTGTTATTTGAGGTTAGTTGCAGAGACACTGTGATCTTCTAACTCTGATGTTCTGAATTTGATAGACACGATTATCTTGTTATGTAGGTGACCTTTCTCTTTAAGGAAATGAATATATTAGGGTTTTTATTTTAGTTACTTTTGATTTTAGGTATTAAATGAGCAATAGTTGATTGATTTGAGGGATTAATGAGCAACTGAATATAATATGAAATAATAGTTATAATTTGTATCCAAGTATTTCTTTTCTGTTAAATAGTGGGGAACCTGATAATGACTTAATTTTGATGAAACAGGAATTACTAGCAAATACTGTGTGTCCAGAAACAAGTGATGTGTACTGGTATTTTGGTAAAGAACATGTTTACCTGATTTCCTGTGTACAGTTTGCTTTAATTTCTTATCTATATTGTTCCAATAGAATAGCTGTTATGGTGAAATTCTATTGTTTATAGTTCTTAACATCTATATTGTAATTACTTAAATATGCACTGTGCTTTAGTTTTTATTTTGAAACTGAGCAAAGGAGACACTATAAAGGTTTTAAAACTTGTCAGAGTCAGTAGTAAATATAGACCTCCTTTCCCATATTTGACAATGGAGATTCCAGATGTAAATGATGGGATTTATGTAAACAGTTTGTGCTGTAAGAAATTATGGGTTTTTCTGGGACCTGTCATTAATCATAATTTTTCAAAGTCTGATATGTTATTGATGCATCATGACTTTAGAAACTCGGCAAGTATTTTCTTAGCATCTGTGCT
The DNA here is from genome assembly GCF_023699985.2 of Odocoileus virginianus. NCBI lineage: Eukaryota > Metazoa > Chordata > Mammalia > Artiodactyla > Cervidae > Odocoileus > Odocoileus virginianus. The sequence goes on from NC_069680.1 coordinate 58,803,826, forward strand.
TAGTTTTCCTACAAAAATCCTGGAGTAGGTTCTCTAGTGAGTGTTTTTATTAAACCATTGAAATTTTTATGTTCTATAGTTGGTAAAGAATCTCCCTGCAATGCAGGAGACCCGGGTTCGATTCCTGGGCTGGGAAGATCCCCTGGAGAAGGGATAGGCTACCCACTCCAGTGTTCTTGGCCTTCCCTTGTGGCTCAGTTGTAAAGAATCCACCTGCCATGTGGGAGACCATTCGGTCTCTGGGTTGGGAAGATCCCCTGGAGAAGGGAAAAGCTACCCCCTCCAGTATTCTGGCCTGGAGAATTCCATGGACAGTCCATGAGGTCGCAAAGAGTCAGACATGACTGAGTGACTTTCACTTTCATATTTTGAGCTGTTCCTGAAAGCGTGGTATTTTCTAGCCTTCATTTTCAAGCCTTTGTGGCTAATCATTATCTTATTAGAATTGATTCTCAGAACCAAGCTAATTTCTGTCAAAGTTGAATTTTTTTCAACTATAAGGCAGTTATGGTTTATTTACACCTCATTTCAATGGAGAATTTCAGTCTAGTGTGTGTGTGTGTGTGTGTGTATATATGTATATATAAGGCTTTACGTTTTCTGCTGTAAGCTTCAAATGCAATTTGATTTAAAAAAATTTCAGCAGAGGACATCAAAAGAACTTAATCAGGATAGTAGTGTAGGTGCCTGTTTTATTCTAGTAAAAATAAAAATGCATGCATTGAAATATGCCAGATAGTATCAGAGGTCAAGGTCAATCAAATGGTGGTCACACAATAGAAAAAGTTTAACTGAAAATTCAATTCAAATGAAAATATTTTGATCTTTGTGCCTGTGTATCTGACTCATTTTCTCCTGAAAGCAATATAAAAAATTACTGCTATTTTGTTTCAGTATATGACTTAAGGTTATGTTCAGTTAATGACTTTGCTATTTCATTTTCTAGCAAGATTGTCTTGCATTTGTACTTAACTCTGAAATCAGCTAACAGTGATTTGAACATTTAAGTGCATTCACACAAATGACATGTGTAAGATTAAAAACTTCAGTAAAAGTATATACACTAGCACTTAATTGCTGAAATCTGTCATAAAGTTGAAGATCAGTATTTGAATTATTTCTGATTAATTTTGATGCTGTTTTCCAATTGTGGCTGTGCTCTTTGCTCAATCGTGAATGACTGTTTGCAACCCCATGGACTGTAGCCCACTCCTCTGTCCATGAGATTTCCTAGGCAAGAATACTGGAGTGGATTGCCATTCCCTTATCCCGTGGATCTTCTTAAATCTGGGATTGAACCCTGGTCTCCTGCATTGCAGGCAGATTCTTTACCATCTGAGCCACTTGGGAAGTTGTTCAGTTAAGGAGTTCAATTAAGTCTGTTCAGTTAAGAAGTTAATAATTTCTAGTTTGTCATCTTTAATTTTCTTTTCCTTTATTCCCCAAATTCAAACATATATCAAACTTTGACTTTCTTTTCCTTTGAAAATGCCTCAAATGTATTCCTTTGTTTTACTTTTAGGCCCTCTGTGCTTCACATTTGGATGACTGCATCCATAACAGCTTTCTCATGCTTACATAAGCTGTGCCAAAGTCTCTCACCTAACTTTGAGGCTCTTCCCTACCCTTCCCAAAACTTTATACCCTGATTGTAATGTGGACTTCCCAGGTGGCACTAGTTCTAAAGAACCTGCCTGCCAATATAGGAGACATAAGAGATGCAGGTTCGATCCCTGGGTTGGGAAGATCCCCTGAAGAAGAAAATGGCTATCCACTCCAGTATTCTTGCCTGGAGAATCTCATGATCAGAAGAGTCTGGCGGGCCCCTGTTCACAGGGTCTCAAAGAGTCAGATACGCCTGAGTGACTAAGCACATGATTTACCATAACATTCACTTAAGTCAGGATGCTCTTTTTCCCAGTCTGTCATTTGGTCATACTCTATATTTATTATTCTTCATTAAGTTCTAACTGCTTTAATTTGCTTTCCTCTTTTACTAGATATGATAATTACTATTTCCCCCCTACCTCCAATGTCTCTGTCAGGTGTGATAATTATACCTAAAGCATGATTTCTATCTAAATTACAGAATTTTCTGAAGCAGAATGGGCCCTGATTCTGTATCAGCTAGATAGATAGATTCTGATCAGCTTCTTTCTCTAACAGATGAAGAATTTGAGGCCCAGGAAAGTGATGAAATTTATCAAGAGAAAGTCACAGAAGAGTCTGTTGTTAGGACCTCGGAATTGTGGTTCATTGCTTCTTCCATTACTCTGTTCTTTTCAGTTCAGTTCAGTTGCTCAGTCGTGTCCCACTCTTTGCTGCGAGCCCATGAACTACAGCACACCAGGCCTCCCTATCCATCACCAGCTCCGGGAGTCCACCCAAATGCATGTCCATTGAGTCGGTGATGCCATCCAATCATCTCATCCTCTGTCGTCCCCTTCTCCTCCTGCCCTCAATCTTTCCCAGCATCAGGGTCTTTTCAAATGAGTCAGCTCTTTGCATCAGGTGGCCAAAGTATTGGAGTTTTATCTTCAATATCAGTCCTTCCAGTGAACACCCAGGACTGATCTCCTTTAGGATGGACTGGTTGGATCTCCTTGCAGTCCAGGGGACTCTCAAGAGTCTTTTTCAACACCACAGGTCAAAAGCATCAACTTTTTGGCACTCAGCTTTCTTTATAGTCCAACTCTCATATCCATACATGACTACTGGAAAAACCATAGCCTTGACTAGACGGATTCATCCTCAAAAATGCCTTCAAGAACTTTAGAATACAGTTCAAACTATGTGAGATGGTATTTAGGGTCTGTATTTCCAGCTTCGTTTCTATATTTCCTACACTGGAATACTTGTTTTTTAATATTTACCCTTGTCTTTAAAATTTACCCTATTTTTCCATTTCCTAGCTGAAGTGCTGGGTTACATATTCAGTGACGGTTATAAGTGGGACCAGACCTTTTACGTTTGAAAGTTTAACAATTTCTGTCATATAAAGGGACATTGAGGGGGATAGCTGGTAAATCACTGATTGAATCTTTAAATATCCTTTAGATAAATTATAGTGATATAGGAATATCTTCAGTATATTTGACTCAAGATATTTGCATGTGTATATGTATATAAATGCAACAGTATTAAGATGTTTGGGTTGATTTAGCCAATTCCAGGACATGTTTTCTAACCCATTTCTTTGACCATTTGTAAAGTGATGACATTTTGGCTATAGACAAAACAACGAACTAGGTCAGTAGTTAAAGTCATAGTGGTTATGTGATGCTCTAACAAGGGAAGCTAATACAGTTGTTTTAAATGTGACTTCATATATACACAATTTTCTATACAAACTATTTATTTACGCTGTGCCACACAGCTTGTGGGATCTTAGTTCCCCAACCTGGGATTGAACCCATGCATTGGAATCATGAGTCTTAACCACTGGACCCCCAGGAAGTCCCCCCATACAAATTTTATTAAGATCGCACTCCGTTTAAAGTTACTTCAAAATACTGACTTTATTTCTTGTGCTGTAGCGTGTTAGCTTATCTTACACCCAGCAGTTTTTATCTCCCACTCCCCTACCCTGTCTTGCCCCTCCCTCCCTCTCCTCAGAACTAGGTACTAGTTCTCTGTGACTCTGCTTTTTTGTTACAGTCACTAGTTTGTTTTATTTTTTAGATTCCACATATATGTGATATACAGTATTTTTTCTTCTGCTTTTTTTTCACTTAGCGTAATACCTTTCAAGTCTGTCCCTATTGCTGAAATGGCAAGATTTTTTTTTTTAATGGCTAAGTAATATTATATTGTGTATATATACCACACATCTTTATCCATTTATCTGTTAATAAACACTTAGGATGCTCTCATAAATATGACCTCATTTTTTCTTCCTTTTTAATCTGGCCCAGTGGTTGTCTTAAAATCCCCATCTCTTGAGTCAGGAGCTCACATTGTTAAATTGCAAGATTCATGGTCTTTTTCAAATAATGGCTGATGTGCTATGTATACTTACATTAGTTATCTCTTGATAGAGTTGGATTTATCCAACGCATTTGGTAGAAATCGACGATTGCAGAAATTCCCTGGCTGTCCGGTAGTTAGAACTCAGTGATTTCACTGCCCGGCTCCCTGGTTTGATTCCTCGCTGGGAAATTAAGATTCTACAAGCCAGCATTCCTCCCCCCCGCCCCCTGAAAAAAAGGGACGATTGCTGCTGGTGTGGGCTATCCCTTTTTAAACACTGCTAATGCTATGTAATAGGAATTTGTCTCCAAAACATTGTTCTAAAAGTAAAAATAAATGTACATAAAATCTTATGCTCATCAGTATGTATTTTCCCTTTGTCTCTGAGCGTGACTTGGTCTCTCATCAGTGAATGTTGTTATTAACATCCTGTAAGCTACACACCAGTGAGTACTCCATCCTTCTATCCTAAATTGAGTGGGCAACTCATGTTTATGCATGTGTGACTTCCCTTCAACTATTTGTTTTATGATCTGGGAAATAATTTTGGTCTCTTATAGCTGAAAATGTTTTGAAAGTGACTTTGAAAGTTTGAGTACTAACTTTGGATAATAGAAAACTGATTGAAAGAAATGGAGTTGGAAACTAAATTTCAGACTCATTCAAGGATGGAAGAAATGTGACATTACAGATGGTGTCTTTAACTTCCGAGAGGGTTGACCAGCAGTTAGTTGAGTGGTAGCTAAGAGACTGTGGCCAGGATCATTAACCATCACTTCATGGGATTTCAAGAGAGTGAAGAGCTGTTGTCTGCTAGAATATTAGTCTTCATAGAGACTCCAGGAACCCTGTATAACTCTGACTTCTTTAAGGGTTTCACCTCTTCCTTGTAGAAGAGCTTTTTTCACTAAGTATAACTTTTTGTGATGATGGATATATTCTGTGTCTTTGTTATCTAATATGGTGGCCACTAGCCTCGTGTAGCTGTTGAGCCCTTGCTGCTTGAAATGTGGTTAAAGTGACTAAGACTAAATTTCTCATTTTGTTTTAATTTTCATTAATTTAAATTGAGATAGACATGTATGGCTGGTGGCTGCTGTATTGAAAATGTGATTAGTATAGAAGATTACAACATTTAGAATATGTTATATTTAAAATACTATTTTATGCCTCAGTTTTTAAAATATCTTCATGGCTTATTTATACCTGAAAGTTTGTACCTTTCACTGTTTTAGTTTCTTATTCTTAATGCCTTCTAATTCTTAAAAGATAATAAAGGGGGAAAAAGGTAATGAGTATTTCCTATTACTTGCATACGTTATGGGCTTAGAATATAGTCTCCAAAGCAACAGCAATATATCAACCAGTGAGTATCTGTGCATGGAGGTATCAGAAAGGTTTTTGATTTCTGTGAGGATCACTTCTTAGGAAGGATGTTGAGTTGAAGATGACATTTAGCAGACTTGTTCACTTGATTTAAAATTTGGGTTTATATTGTTTTAGTAAATCCACAAGTCATAAGGAGAATCTTCCATGTCTTCTCCCACATTGCTTTTTCTCTCCATAAGATGTAAGATTGCTTTTGAATGTATATTGATACACGGTAATTTCAAAGGATAAAGCATTGCTTCACCAGTGCCTTAAATGCAATTGACATGTAGTTAATATACAGTGTTGTGTTTGTTTCAGATGTATAGCAAAGTGATTCCGTTATGTGTATATTTATATATGAAGTTTTGAACTTTATTATTTTGGAAGGGTGACTCATTTTAGTAAAGATAGGTATAAAGATAATAAGAATTTTTAAATTTGTGGGTTTGATAAGATAAAGGAACAGCAAACAGGACAGGTTTCTCTTACATGTTTTGATGGTGTGTTCCCTGGTATTCAATATATGATAACTACTGGTATGTCATAAAATGAATACTTCAGTCATATGAAACTGATTTTACGTTTAAAAAAAAATATATTTTACATTTGTCCTTGTTATTAACCTCTGGTAACCTTTGGTCATTTAGGGCTTATATCATAGGTCTGTGGAAGTATTGATACATGGTTATAAGTGTATCTGTTTCAGATGTATCATGAGACCTTCAACAGTCATATTGAATCAGGTACAGATAAATGAACAGACTGTTCAATGTGGATAATTGGAAAAAATCTCCAACTGATAAGTGTTAGGCCACTTAGGGAGAGAGAAAGATCAAGTCAGAGATTCATACCTTTGTTCTTTGCAAGTTATCGAATTACCATGCAGAATTATTAATTTTATTCAATTCAGAAGAGTAGAGAATGCTATATACAAATATTCAAGGATAGCTTCTTAGATCTAGCTACAAAAAAGAGGAGCATTAATAAATTTTAATAAAGTGTACTTTATTGAGCTTAAAATCTCAAATGATTTTAAAAAGAGCTATTATATAGACATATAAAAAGCACAACCTACGCACAATGATCTGACAAAGTTTGAATTAACTAGCTAGTAGTGTGCAGCAACTACTAGAATGTAAATTCCTTCCCATAAATTTCTCCTAGCATGTGAGCCTTTCAGTACCTGTCAGTCTGCATTGCAGTTTCTAATTCATCACATTGACTGTCAACAGTGGAAAAGAGATTACAGATATCAGCTATCATCCCACCTACTTAATGCTGGGCTGCTATATGTTGTCAGAGTCTAGAACACTTAGGAAAGCTGTAGGAAAAAGAGCTGTTTTTGAGATACTGGCTGTGAGCCCTTCTACTGTGACAGCTATCGATACTTTGCAGTGTTCTGGAAATTGGTACTAGCAGAGTCAAACAGCAGATCAGAGGTCAGAGCTCTTGTAGGGGAAGGAGATGCAGGCATGATTTGAATCACCAGAAGTTACTTTTGTCAAATGCAGAACATCCAATTGAATTTTAAATGCTAGTACTTTTTCCTAGGTTCTTTACCTGTCTTGTGTTTACATGAGAATTTTGCTTCTGTTATTCTAGAAAAGTGGTTCTTAAGCTTGTTGGGGTTTTTTACCCTTTTGAAAATCTGATGAAAACTAAACTTTCTTATCTGTAATTTTATGTACAGTTTCAGAAGTTAACAGGATCTACTGGTTAGAACCTGCGCTGTAGTTTTGTACGTTTTTTTCCATTCTGAGTGCAGTTAACCTCATTTTGAATTTGCATTGGTGTTAAGACATTCCCCACTGCAGTTAACCTCATTTTGAATTTGCATTGGTGTTAAGACATTCCCCACTTCTATTTAAATTAATTTTGTTATTCTTGGTTTCTTCTTTTTACCCATCTATGGCATCTGACTTACCTTAAAAACAAAGAGAATAAAATATTAATGTTGCAAGGGTTTAGGATTGTATATTCAGGACATCCAGTAGGTTTTTCTCCCCACCTTAGATTCTTTTTTACCCCCCTTCATTCTTTTTTAATTTTTAAAACTCATGTTTTATCAGGAAGTAATTTGTAATTTATATGAATTCCAGACATTTCTGGGATTTGCTTGTTTTTGCCTCATTTTGTTGGGTTGCTTTATTTTTAAGTGGAATTAATCTGGACTCTTAAACAAGATTGATGATGAACCTCACACTTCTACAGATTCTCTGGTAGATTCTAGACTCGGTGCTTTGATTAATTAATAAATGGTCTCTGTTCTGTTCCTGTAAGACACAGTATTGTTCTTTCTGTATGGTTATTAACTAATAGCTGTTGAGCAGCATTTTTTCAGGTTACTCCTGATACAAGCAAGAGGATTTGGAAAAGGGAGTGTTACATGAGCAAATACTGTTTTATGGTGATCTCTTTTGAGATTCAAGTGCTTAGTGGCAAATTAAATGTTCTGAGGATTCTTGCAGTAAAAATATATACTTGATTTGCTGTTGCATTAACTTTTAAAACCTTGGACCACTTTTTTCCAACTTTAATGTCTTGGGGATCTAGTCGTCATTCTAGGAGATAAAGTTTTGGGAAGTGCAATGCTAGACTGCATTTTAACTTTGTATTTAAACTGTTCCTATCGTCTGTTTGCTAGTTTTACAGTTTTTTAATACAGAGTAGAAGTACAAGAAATACATGAAAACATCCTTGATAGTAGGATGTTTGAAGGGTGGATCACTTCCAGCAACACTGTCCTTAATGTATGATTCTAATCTGCTTGAGGATTAAACAGTACATTCTAGATGAGTAAAATAAGATAATATATTTTCTGCTCTTCCTGAAAATATTTTTTGAGGGTACTTCAGCCTCTTGGTCTGGCTGAGGTTGGTTGGGTTCATTCTGTAGTTTAATTTTATAGATTAATGTCTTCTTGTATTTATCATGACATGAACAAATATTTAAAGGCATTGGAATCTGAGGTGAGGCATTACTGAAATTTTTCTTTCTTTTTTTTTTTTCTTTCTTCGCTAAGCAGTGGCAGACTGTAATGCATAACTAAGCACTCATTGAAAATTCCTGGAAAGGATTCAAATAATCTTGTCTTTTTTTTTGTCTTCCCCCCTCTTTTTAATCTCACTTTAGCTGCATTGGGTGTTCAGCAGCCATCTCTCCTTGGAGCATCTCCTACCATTTATACACAGCAAACTGCCTTGGCAGCAGCAGGCCTTACTACACAAACCCCAGCAAACTATCAGTTAACTCAAACTGCAGCATTGCAGCAACAGGCCGCAGCTGCAGCGGCTGCATTGCAACAGGTGAATGTTTAGGTTTTAATATGTGACATAGAAAACTTTCACATCTGAGTAGCCAGGGGTAGGTACCTCTACATTTTAAGGAATGAGTAATTGTGGAGTTGCATTATGCTTATTTTTTTCTGATGATATGAATTATTTATGCCCAGGACATAACAGAAGTGTAGCTGCAGAGTCAAAATTCTAAAGTCCTTATATCTTGGTTATTTGAGTAAAATTTCATTCTTGATGAATCCGAAAGTATAAATAATCACTATTTTGTTTATTTTAGATGAAGTGTAGCGGTTTAGAAAATTCCTTTTTAGTGTAATGCTGGTTATGTATTTGAATGTATATGTGTGTATATTGCTTTTTGAGAATGACTAAAACTAATATCCATTTTTTTCTTTAAAAAATCTTTTTTCCAGCAATATTCACAACCTCAGCAGGCCTTGTATAGTGTGCAGCAACAGGTTAGTTTATATTTTCCATGTTAAAAACTGATTTTTAAAAAGTTGTTTGTTCCAACTAAACTTACACAGATTTTAGTTCCCCTCAGTAACCTTAATGTGTGATTTGAATTCTTCTGGAGTGGAAGAAATGTGGTAGGTATAAAGAAATGTCTCCAAGGGAGAGGAAGATAGAAGAGAGGTTCTGAAAACTCAAATCCTCAACCAGCAGTCAGTCTTTGTGACTTGTGTTTATGAAAGCATGTAGAAGATAATCTGGAAAGAGTCACCCTAAATGAATCTTTGGTCCAATACTCCTGTTTGAAACCTTCAGGCCTTCTGTCCTGTACTAGACTACATGTCAAAATGAAAAGCTCCTTTTTCCCATTTGAAGCCTAAACCCTAGACACCAGTGACTTTCAGCCTTTATTCATTTAAAGCAATGTAGCCCTACTTTCCCCCCCTCCTCAATCAAATTGTATATTGAAATCCAGTATGTAAAATATTAAAATAGTGTTGAAAATGGGAGGAAGCCTCCCTTTGTAGTTCTGCTATTCCCAGGGCAGAGTTGAACAATTTGAAAGCTCCTTACTTGGACTAAAATAAGTTTCTTTGGCTCCTTTCCCCAATCTCATACTCTAATCATCATCTTCAAGGGTTATTATATCTGTGATGGTAAGAAAAACAGAACCCAGGGAGAAACATAGCAAGCAAAGGAGAAAGTCTGCCTTTAGATTTTATTTTAGTACCGTTAGGAAATACATTATCAAAGCCTAGGTGTTGTTTTGAACCACATCAAAATGGCAATACTCAGTTTTTGCCCTAAAAACTGCCTTTACTTATCCATTCTTAACTTTCAGATAAAGAAATTTGATAGATTTAACATTTATACTGTTTTGAGTTAAAATCTCATATAGATTGTTTTATCCTAGCTTTTTAAGTCTAGTAAGAATTTATTGGGAAGTTTATTAGTCACAATGAGTAAAAAGTCATGAACAGAAGAACTGAGATCTTCAGATCCCACCATTGGGCTTAAAACACTAGTTAGAAGCTAATAAACATCTGAATCTTATTTAAGCCCAAATCTTACCCTGCCCAGGATATCCACAGCTCAGAAATGATGCCCATGCTTTCCTCAAACTGCTGACCTAGCCAGTAGGAAAAGAGACCTTTCCCTCAAGCTGTTAAGCATCATCAGGAGATGCCTGCTCTTCTAGCTGTATACTCTTCAGTACTGTTGGGGCACTAGTGCATGATAGGACAGCTCCAGGCTGGGCAGCTGATTAAGAATGTTGAAAAATGACAGGGAGAAGGAGCACCAAGGATAAGTAGTTTTTGGAGACCCTCCTGGTGGTTAATAAAAAACACAGTGCTGAGACTTCATAGTTACTTCTCTTCCACAGAAGAAAAATTTAGAGTTTCTCCCTTCCCATCAATTCCTTTTGCTTTCTGGTAATGTTATACTTTGTTATTGCCGTCAAAACTATGTCAGAATGTATGGTTGTTTATGGTCCCCATGCCTTTGGCAAATCTGACTGTGAGGAGGTGCTTCTCATTTTATGGATATATATATATATATATATATATATATATATATATATAAATAGACATCTAGCCAGTAATATTTTTATATAGATAGCATACTGATGATATTGAATCATTTCTGTAGCATGGTAATTAATGTGGGGCAGAACCGGAAGTTTTCCCCACTAGGGACTTGTGGGTTTTTTCCTGGGTGTTATTCCTGTGAAATAGCAAAAATAACGTCTTGATCCTTATTGAATGACTTAGTCTGCAGTTGTTACAAATACTTGTAGGAAACCTTACCGTAATGACTTCTGTTACTTTTCATCTGTTTCTTAGAAATAAAGTAATCATTTAATAGAAATTTTTCCTTTTGTAAAGCATCTGTGAAATAGCAATTCCGATTGATCCTTATCTTTTTTTCTTTCCTGTTTTTGTTTGGTTTTTTGTTTTATTTTTAGTTACAGCAACCTCAGCAGACTCTTTTAACACAGGTTAGTTTGGCATTACTTTATTTCTTTTGAATATCTTAATGCAGAGTAGACTAAAGTTTTATTCCTATTCTGGGTTTTCTTTCAGCATTTAAAAATCAATATTTGTTGGATTCACATAATAGTTTAGCAATATAATGTTCAGTAGAGCATGTTTTTGCCTTTTCTTTTATGCTGTTAGATTGCTGGTCCTACTGTGATCTAGTTTGAATAAATATGAGGCCTTATTTTAAATTTAATACTGATTTTTTTACTTTACATTTTCTTTGTAGCTTAAATTTTTAGGGATTTTTTTTTTTGTATATGTTATATCTTTTCATTTGACTTTAGTATAGGAAAGTTATTGTAATGCATTATCAACTTAATTTTTCAGCAACATTAAAAATTTTGTGAACTTTTGATACATAATGCTACTTTAGGTTTTGTGGACCACTTACAGTCTATGTTGCATATTTTTTTTCCTTTTATATAATTCTTTAAAAGTACAAAAACCAGGAATTCCCTTTGTCCAGTGGTTAGGACTCCATGCTTTCACTTTTGAGAGCTCAGGTTTTGATCCGTGTTTGAGGAACTACAATCCCACAAACTGCACGGTGCAGTTTTGAAAGAAAAAATGTAAAAACCATCTTTGAGTAGTAAGTTGTATAAGAATCATAAGCTGTGAGCTGGATTTGGTCCTTGAATTGCAGTTCAGTGGCCCCTGGTGTATGCAGCTGTTAAGAAAGCAGAACCTGTAGTAATAACTGAGGACAGTGATTGCCCCATGGATAGGGAACTAGATGGCAAAGGAACCGGAATAGAGACACTTTTTACTCTGTAAGCTTTTGTACCTTTCACATGTTGAATCTGTTAGTTACTTTTAAGAAAGTACACTTCCTTTGACAAATCAACTTCACTTTGTTTTTATAAAGAAGCTAAAATTGGGACTTCCCTGGTGGTCCAATGGTTAAACTGAACTTCCACTTCAGAGGTCAGGAGTTTGATCCCTGGTCTGGGAACTAAGATCCCACATGCCCTGCAGTGCAGTCAAAAAAAGAAAAAAACAGCTAAAATTGATTGACACGTATGTCCTATTTTCAGTCTTCAATAGTAGGATTTTCAGACTAAATAGAAAAGGTGTAAAAGTTAGCCTTTTCTTAGAATGCTCTGCTCAGTTGTGTCCGACCCCAGGGACTGTAGTCCACCAGTCTCCTCTGTCCGTGGGGATTCTCTAGGCCAGAATACTGGAGTAGCTTGCCGTGCCCTTCTCCGGGGAATCTTCCTGACCCAGGGATCGAACCCAGGTCTCCAGCATTGCAGGCGGATTCTTTACCGTCTGGGCCACCAGGGAAGCCTTTTCTTAGAATAGCATTTCCCAAAGTGTACCCATATTTTTTTTTCTTGTATGTAATCTTTAAAAGTGCAAAACCCAGGAATTCCCTTTGTTCAGTGGTTAGGACTCAGTGCTTTCACTGTTGAGAGCTCAAGTTTAGATCCTTGTTTGAGGAAACTACAATCCCGCAAACTGCACAGCGCAGTTTTGAAAGGGAAAAAAATGTCTTACGATGTTAAAGAAACGTCATGAGGATTTTGTGGCTGTAGTTTCAAGAGATGCTGAGTTCTTTACTAATTATAGGACTGGATTCACCTTTGATTTTTTTAGTTGTAGAACATCGGGACTTGCTTTATTGAGAAAGTGTAAAAGCGAATTATGGAATTTGAGCTGAATCATGATTATTCCTTTCTTTTTAATGATTTTGTTTCTGTTTATATACAGAATAATATATATAATGTGTTGTCATATACATTGACATATATAATGTCAATAATGTGTTGTTATTCATGCTTGATTATGCCAGAAAAGACCAATGAAACTGTTACCTTTTCCCTCAAGTTTTATTGAGTTATAATTGACATATGACATTGTATTAGTGTAAGGTGTACAGCATGATTTAATATCATACGTATGTATGGTGAGATGTTCTTCATAATCCGTTGACATGTATCACCTCACATAAGTGAATTTTTCTTTTTCTTGTGATGAGAACTTTCAAAATCTACTCTCTTAACAAGTTTCAAATGTATGATACAGTATTATTAACCATAGTTACCATTCTATACATCTCCAGAACTTATGTTTAACTGGAAGGTTGTACTTATTGATCACTAGCACTTGTTTCCCCCAGCAGACTCACCTCTGGCAGCTACCAGTCTGTTTTCTGTTCTTATGAGTCCTTTGGTTTTTCTAGATTCCATGCATAAAAGTTAGATCATAAATAATTGTATTTCTCTCTCTGCCTCATTTCACTTATCTAGGACTTTCCTGAGTCTTTGTTATGCTATTAGGGATTTTGAATTTCTAAGAGGCTAGAAATTGCAGTGTTTTTTAAAACTCATTACACTATGGTGGCTTTTTTCCCCTGAAACTTCCATGTAAAAGCATTCTTCTGAGGGAACTTAATCATGAAATTGATTTAAAAAAATTTTTTTTTCAGACTTGAGTTGCGTCTTCAAGGTGTACCTATGTATTAAATTGTGTTTAGAATTTTGAGTTAGTTTTAAGTAGTCAGTTTTTATTTCTAGCCTACTTGTAATCCTTACCTTAATTTGATGTTGATTTTGTTTTATAGCCAGCTGTTGGACTGCCTACAAGCCTTAGCTTGTCAACTCCTCAACCTGCAGCTCAGATAACTGTATCATATCCAACACCAAGGTCCAGTCAGCAACAAACACAACCTCAGAAACAGCGTGTTTTTACAGGGGCAGTCACAAAACTACACGATACATTTGGATTTGTGGATGAAGATGTATTCTTTCAGCTTAGGTAAACTTTAATTAGTTGTTGGCAGATGGTTGCTTGTATTTAGCATTTAGTATTTTGATAAGATACCTGCTTAACTGTGGCATGGAATTGTGGTTTAACTATAATTTTCTGCTTTAATAATTCAACCTGTACTGTGACATTTTTTGATGGAGAATGTGATGGAAGATATCTTTAGATTATTGAACACTCTAGTCATTGTGAATTCTTTATAAATGTTTTATAGGGGTGAGTTTACATTTCTAGCTGTTAATGAGCAGACTTACAGTAAGATTTAAGATTTAAGTAGTCATATACTTTTTAAAATTTAATCTTCTATTTGACATACCTAATGATAATATATATGGAAAATGTTTTAGCTTCCCTGGTGTCTCAGACGGTAAAGCATCTGCCTGCACTGCAGGAGACCCGGGTTCGATCCCTGAGTTGGGAAGATCCCCTGGAGAAGAAAATGGCAACCCACTCCAGTATTCTTGCCTGGAAAATCCCATTGGATGGAGGAGCCTGGTGGACTACATACAGTCCATGGGGTCGCAAAGAGTAGGACATGACTGAGCGACTTCACTTAGTTGAAAAAAATAATAGGATTAAATGATTGATAAACTAATGGATTTGAAGTAGTGTTTTTGTTCATGTAGTGGTGGTTGCAGGGAATATGTATTTCCTTTGATATGTCAGATGTATTTCTTTCTTTTTTTTTTTTGATATTTCAAATGTATTTCCAATGAACTTCCTTAGAAGTACTTTGAAATATTAAGTTTAATTACTATGTAAGATTTTTCTGTTTAAGTGGTTCTCCTGTTTTCTATATTTTCTGCTTAAGTCTCAGAGGTGTATCTACTTTTTAAAAGAGATTTTCAGGCTTCCGATTTCTGGTGTACTTTACAGTGTTTAGTATTAACATATAAATCTTTTTTGGAAGAATTTCTTCTAACAGTGTTTGTGTTTAACTTAATTTTTTTTTCAGTGCTGTCAAAGGGAAAACCCCTCAAGTGGGTGACAGAGTATTGGTTGAAGCTACATATAATCCCAATATGCCTTTTAAATGGAATGCACAAAGAATTCAAACACTACCAAATCAGGTATATAAAGTAGTATTAGGTATTATAAAAGCTTGGTGATTGAGTCTTCCAATTTACAAAGATTTTTCTTTGTTTTTTAAAATGTTATTTCTTTTTGTTAAGAATCAATCCCAAACTCAACCTTTACTGAAGACTCCTCCTGCCGTACTTCAGCCAATTGCACCACAGACAACGTTTGGTGTCCAGGCTCAGCCCCAGCCCCAGTCACTGCTGCAGGCGCAGATTTCAGCGGCTTCTATTACACCACTGTTGCAGACTCAGCCGCAGCCTTTACTGCAGCAGCCGCAGCAGAAAGGTATTACAGACTCAAACGTAACTGTTCAGTTACTAAAATAATGAGAGTATGCTATTAGTTACCAAAAAAGCAGGGACTTACAGAATACCTAAAAAGAAAGTTAAATATCTTTTGTAGAGAATTTCTACTTCTATAGCCATCAGGAAGTGTTTTTGTTTTATTTATAGAGGAACATGTATTGAGACTTCTTATGAACATGACATTGTATATGTGTGTAGAGTCTGGTGGCAGCATCTCACTCATTGAACCATAGTGCATCAAATAAATGAACTGTTTTAAATTTTCTTCAGCAAATTTATAATTTGTAACTCTGTATACAGTTTTCTTACCCAAAAATACTAAAAATGATAGTCTTAACTTTTGCAAAAGTCTACTTAATTGGTATTTTTTAAAATGTAATTGTGGCATTGTCTGCTTTATCGTAAATTGGCACACATAATATTTATAAAACAGGTTGCAGTTTATTATTATTAAATAAACACCCATGTAATCATTACTTGGGTAAAAAAGTACATTATTATTTAACTCCTTTTCTTTTTTAACAGTTTTACTCTAAGTGTGTATGCTCATAATGTACTTCAGCTTTGCCTGTTTTTGAATTTTACATAATATGTGATTGTCTATATAATCTTTTTATAAGAATTTTGTTCAGTATATTTTAAAGTTTTTCATACTTGTTTCATGTGACTCTAATTTCTTTGTTTTCACTCTTGCATAGTCTTCCATTGTATGAATATTGTACAGTTTATAGTTTTCTTTGGTAAATGTACTGTTTCTAGTTTTTGTTTTCTGAAAACATCTCAGTGAATGTTCATGATGTAGGCATTTTGACATTTCACCCATTAACGTAAGTGTGTCTTAAAGAGAATCTTTTCCTATTATTACCACAATCTATTGTCACTTCTAAGAAAAATCATTTAAATATTTTATTTATATTTAGACACCCCCAGTTGTCTCCCAGAAGTCTTTTAAAAAGGTGGTTTTTTGTTTCCTGAACGAACAGATAGTTAAATTTCATGTATTGTATCCGGCGATTTTACTTGGGGCTTCCCAGGTGTCTCAGTAATTAAGGAATCCTCCTGCAGTGCAGCAGACAATGGGTTCCATCCCTGAATTGGAAAGATTCCCTAGAGAAGGAAATGGCAACCTACTCCAGTATTCTTTGCCTGGAAAATACCATGGATCAAGGAGCCTGGCAGGCTATAATTCATGGGGTTGCAAAAGAGTAACTAAACAATAGCAACAACAGTGTTTCTTTAGTCTTTTTATTCCAAAATAGTTCTCCATTTTTTCTTTCTTCCTTTATAGCATTGACTTTTTAAAATATTGGTCTAGTTGACTTGTAAATTCTTTTGTAATGTTATATTCTGGATTGTGTGGATTCCTTGTGGTATTTTTACCTTGTTTTCTTTCTGCCATATAAACTATAAAAGTTAAGTCTAAAGGCTTTTGGCACATTTTAGGTGATGTTTTCTAGTTCGTACTGCATCATACTAGGAGGCACATGTTGTCAGATTCTTTCAGTATTATAGGTGGTAGATTGCTTGGTCAAAGTGATGGCCGTAGATCACTTTTTATAGAGGTTTTTCTCTGTGTAGAAAATGTCTGGATGATACTCTGGTGCTGTGGGAATGTCTTGTTGTGTAGCCAGCAACAATGGTTTGTTGTTTTTTAATGTTTTTGGTTTAATATCTGTAGGTCAGAGATTGGTACATCGTAGCTCTAGGATTTGATCTGTGGCCTGGTTTTGTGTGGTCCCTGAGCTAAAAATGGCTTTTACACTTTTAAATGATGGTTTAAAAATATACAAATATGCAAATCATCCCTGACATTTACATTTATGGGTCACAGAACCTAAAAGCCAAATTTTTCTATATAAAATTTAACTGAGTGATGCTTTTAAACTTCATTTAAATAAGTTAAAATGTATTTTTCTGTATCTTTTAAAGCTGGTTTATTGCAGCCTCCTGTCCGTATAGTTTCACAGCCACAACCAGCACGAAGATTAGATCCACCATCTAGATTTTCAGGAAGAAACGACAGAGGGGATCAAGTGCCCAACAGAAAGGATGACCGAAGGTATGTTTTTAGAAGTGTACTTTTGACGGTGGTGATGGTTGTACAGTGTGAATGAGTGTACTTAATGCCACTGAACTGTAAACCTCAAAATGGTTAAAACAGTAAGATTATTATATTGTGTGTATTTTAACACAGTGTTCAAGAAGTTATTTAAAAATGTGCACTGTGAAGTGTTGCTTATATTTATATATATGCTTATACATATTAATTTACTTCATTAAAGAACTCTTTGATAATGCTATAAAAAGTAATTTTAGAAAAATTTGCTTTAAGTCGTGAAAGAGAGAGAGAAAGACGTAGATCCAGAGAAAGATCTCCTCAGAGAAAACGTTCCCGAGAGAGGTCTCCTCGGAGAGAGAGAGAACGGTCACCTCGGAGAGTCCGACGTGTTGTCCCACGTTACACGGTTCAGTTTTCAAAGTTTTCTTTAGATTGGTGAGTTCTTTTTTTCCCCATTGTTTTCTTAAATTACTAATTTTGTACTTTTTGTAATTTGGAGGAATGTGTTACATTTAGAGTTGTTGGTTTTTTTTTTTTACAATTTTGATTTCATAACATTTAGTTCTTTGTCATATACGAGCAGAAAGGCAATTTGAATTAGCATTTATGTTCTTTGCAAGATTGCATTATTTCTATACACTCATTATAAGTACTAGCGATTGAAAAAGGCAGCCCCTCTGTAATGAAATTTTTCCTTAAAAGTAAAATTATTTAAGATTCTAGTTTATTAATGACTTTATTAAGCTCATGCATAGTTCATTGTGTATGATGGAGTAATGATACATTAGTGACCAGTTGTTCAAGTTCTCTGTGGCCATGCAGTATAATAGAAACATAGTTCTATGTATGTACTTAAGAGACATATAACATATGTGTGTATACATATATATATTTTAGCTTTTGAAATCAGAAGTAACTGGAAAGTTACCAAGAATTTTTGAGCTTCACTTGTGAAATGGAAATTAATTAACTATCAGAACTAATTGTGAGGTTGAGTTGATTTGATGTAAGTAAAGCACTTAATCCAGTGTATGGCAGTTGTAGATACTGATGGTTAGGATGTGGTGGCCAGCTAGGTAATAGGTGCAAGTTGATAAATGACTGATTTACTCTAAAGGAAAGGAAGAATCCTCTAAAAGCCTTGAAACTGGTAGTTGTGTAAAAGATAAATTAACATGTGGTAAAAGCAAATTTATAGTAAAATAAGAAAAATGAATCAGTGAAAGTGTTTAAAACTGTTTGACATAGGAACAAATAACTATGCAGTTCAGTGTCTTGAGAGGGTATTGCTCCATCTGACAAAAGTATTCATAATACTGACCTACAAAAATTGAAATTTCTCTTTATTCAATTTTACATTGATAAACCAGTGTAGTGTCTAAGCTACTCCACGCCCCCACAGTCCTGCTTGATGACTTTGCTTAGTTGTTAGGTAGTCGTCGTTCATTTACTCTTGCGTGTGGTAAAATCACTAACGATTCTTAATTTTTATTAGTTTTTTTGTTACTCCTGTTTACTTGTATATTTAAAAAATATGTCTGCATATTTCAGAGGAATTCATTTGAAAACAAAATCAGATCACCAGATATTAACTGGAGCAGCTCTGCTTTTAAACTCATCTGTTCCTAGTCTTAATTGCTATTCTGGGAGGAATTGATATTTAGGATGTAATTTGAGCAACTGTCGTTATCCTTCCAAGTTAAATCTTCACAGTATCACTTCATCACTTTGAAGTAAATTTCCAGATATCAGAGGAACACATTACAAATAAAAGTTATTTTAAAGTTTCCATATTTCTTCTCATCAGTAGTTGTGGAAATCAAGATTTTCGTTTAATAGTGTGATTATAATAGGGAATATATGGCAAGAAATGGTGTTGTTTCATTCATTTATAGATTTTATTCCTTTATTCCTATGGGATAAAACATGACTTCAAAAATTCTAGTGATGGAAAACTAAAACATTTTTTGTTTGTAACACTTTTAAAAACAATAACAACACAAATAACTTCACATTTTTGATATTTTGACAGCAAAATTTTATCCAAATATGTCAACAACTGTAATGACAAGCTTATATTTTAGGTTTCAAATGAAAAGACATCCCTGTGGATACATAGAGCTCACATTTTGTACTTTTTGTTTTTTAAAAGGACAGTGTAGTTAAACTTTTTATCTTAACACACACTATTGGTATTTTCCACTTTTCATTATGTTAACATATCTCTCAGCCTTTTTCCTAGATTGATTTACTTTTGAGTGTCTCTCCTTTAAATGTTCTGTTTCTTAGGAAAAAGGAAATCATCCTTTAAAAATAAATTCAGTATGTCACATTTAAAAGAAGCTTATCCTCTCTTTACATAATAAATCAGGTATGGATCTTAATCATTAAATAGAGAGGTATAGAGATGGGAAGAAATAAAGGTTTTATTTTTTTCTATACTGTATGAGCCTGATGGAGGAGCTGTCATACTCATTGGTACTATTCTTATCCCTTCTTTGTATTCTTTCTGTATGAATCATAATTTTCTCAAAAATACAGCTTTAACTGAAGCAGAATTGATTTTGTTCAGATCATCTCTGGAACTTGGTTTGAAGTTATTTCAGAGGGTCTTCTCTAAGTGAATTTTAAGCTACACACAAATAATAAGGTAACATGTAGGTGCTATTTATTCAAAACTAAATAAACTTATTTGAAAATTACATTTTCATATGATTCTATGTAAATGTAAAGCTCGTTAATAGTTGACTATTCATTTTCAACTGGCTTTTAACTGTGTCAGATGATATATTTATAGCTTTAGAATTGAGTGAATCTTTGCATAATCTTTGGTGTTAAGGCACTTTATTCACTACTTATGTCTGTTTTTCAGTCCTAGTTGTGACATGATGGAACTAAGGCGCCGTTATCAGAATTTGTATATACCTAGTGACTTTTTTGATGCTCAGTTTACATGGGTGGATGCTTTCCCTTTGTCAAGACCATTTCAGCTGGGAAATTACTGCAATTTCTATGTAATGCACAGAGAAGTAGAGTCCTTAGAAAAAAATATGGCCATTCTTGATCCACCAGATGCTGATCATTTATACAGTGCAAAGGTTTGTATTCTGTGATACACAGCTAAAATTTCTGAGCAGTTATTTGTATTAAGAGTGTATGTGAAGTTAATCTTCAGGAAGTATTTATTATGTTTAAAACCTGAAAGCCTGTGTTTTCTTCTTGTCTGCCTGATTCTGTTTGGTTGTTAAAGTAATTTAACCTCTTTTTTGCCTTAACTCTTGAGCTGTAAAACTGATACTGCTCCAACATTTTCAACCTTATAAAACGTGAAGATGAAGTTCTTTTTATTGAGTTTTTTGAAATGTTCTATGGCTTCTGGTAGATCCACATAAAATGTTTTGTTGGGTAAATGCACCATATTTTAGTCTTCAGGATAACATTGAGTATATTGCTTATGGTCAGTAGTTTTCTGCTATTTGATAAATATAGATCAAAATTTCTTTCTTCCAAAGTTAAAACTATATAATTATAAGGTATCCAATACCATTTCTGCTGTAGCATTTTCCATTTTTACAACAACAACAAAAAACTTCAGATAACTGTTATGGAAGGATAATTAGTAGTGGTTCTCATTTTTTTACATTACTTTAGACTTTTGACAGGATTGAATTATTTGACTATAATAGGTAATGCTGATGGCTAGCCCTAGTATGGAAGATTTGTATCATAAGTCATGTGCTCTTGCTGAAGACCCACAAGAACTTCGAGATGGATTTCAGCATCCTGCTAGACTCGTTAAGGTAAACTGAAAGATTTATTTTAACTTTAGCTGTATATTTACTTTGCTTAGTTCTGTCTATATATAAAATTTAAAAATACTGCCTTTTAAATTTTGTTGATTTGTTTTATAACTTATTTTAATATAGTTACAGCAGTCAATGATGTAGGTGTTTTTCTCATTGCAGATTGTGGCTGTATCTTACTTGTATGTGGCTAGTTCAGCTGTCGTTTTGATGCTATAAATTTGAAGCATAATAAAATCTTAGTGGATTTAGTGTATCTGGATGCTCTTAAAGTTTGAATTATAGCTTGTTTCTTTAAAAGAACTTTTTATCTAAGGAAATATTTTAGAAGGATGAGTTATGATGTGTAAATCCTATTCCATTGCTGAAATGCAGTGTGGAACACGATGAACTGAACTCTTCCTTGACTGACAGATATCAGAGGTAGTAAAAATGGTATTGGAAAGGTTTGTTCCTTTCCTTTTCAAGTATTTAATTTGTAATTTGACAAGTTACATAATACATGTAAATGATTCTTTGTTTTAAATTAGTTTTTAGTGGGCATGAAAGGCAAGGATGAAGCCATGGCCATTGGAGGCCATTGGTCTCCTTCGTTGGATGGACCAGACCCAGAAAAAGACCCTTTTGTGTTGATTAAGACTGCTATTCGTTGTTGTAAGGCTCTGACAGGCATTGATCTAAGTGTATGCACACAATGGTAAGTACTAATTCATTTCTTGATTAGAGATGTTTTTCTAATAGTTTATGTAGATGTTCTTGTCCATCAGCCTTCTCCCACCCCCAACCCCCGTATTTTAGCAATCTTGATCATGCAGATAATCTCAAAGGAAAATGCTCATTTGTAGCAAAAGTTTATTTGGTGCCAAAAATGTTTGGGGGAAAAGGATTAAGAACTAATCAAAATAAACTGAAAATATTAATGTTTTGTTACGCTGTACTTTGGAAGTTGGATGTATGTTGAAAATATTTTTCATTTCATGCATAGCTGGAGAAGATCGTCAAGAGAGAACTTCATTTCATTATAATTCTTTTGTTATAAAATGATGTAGTTGCTGATTATTTTTGTTCAGCCATATTTTCTCTTGAGGCTTATTTGTCTTGTGTATTTTAGTGTATTTCTTGTGATTTAATTGAGAACATTCTTTTTTTAGCACATGAAATCTGAACAGCTATCCAGCTTCTTCAGGTATTCTCTAAAGTATGGGTAGCTCTGTAATCAAACTTGACAATGCCTTGGGGAACATATTCTTCTTTTAACCATAAAATGTTGTACAAATGTACCAAAAGAGGAACTATGGCTTCTATAATTTTTTTTTCTTTAGACCAACCTCAAGTTCTTGCAGCAAAATTTCTTTACTTGATGTGCTACAAGTGAACTAGGGTCTTTAAAATGTATTTTAGAATTTTTTTTCCAACATGCTTCTTCCCTTGCAACAGGTACCGTTTTGCAGAGATTCGCTACCATCGCCCTGAGGAGACCCACAAGGGGCGTACAGTTCCAGCTCATGTGGAGACAGTGGTTTTATTTTTCCCGGATGTTTGGCATTGCCTTCCCACCCGCTCAGAGTGGGAAACCCTCTCCCGAGGATACAAGCAGCAGCTGGTCGAGAAGCTTCAGGGTGAACGCAAGGAGGCTGATGGAGAACAGGCACTGAACGCTAATCCCTTTTTCTATTTCCGCTTCTCACAGGCACAGGAACACAGGCACAAATGCACACCACACACTACATAACAAACACACATGGAGGAACATAACTGGTAACAGCGACTGGTAATCCAGCTTTCAGCAGTATAGTTGTATGTTCTCTTCTTATAAAAAAAAATTTGTCTATTACGCTAACTTTAAGAGTGCTGAGACCTCAAAGGAAAATAAGTTGTGCTTAAATTGCACAGAATTTTGTTTTTATCATAGGTCTAGTTGCTGGAATCTGGGACCAGTTGTTGAGCAAGATTCAGTATTAAGCCATTTTAAACATTTTGCCATTTTCTAAAATTTAAAAAATTTTCTCTTTCACGGTCATCATTTCTAGTCATGGATATTTGAAATTGGACAACCACAAGTCTGAGAGATTTGAAATTTCAGGCTATGTGGCGGCATCTTTGGTACATTTGAAAGGTCTGACTAAATCAGTCTTAACTTTGGGTGGTTTGAAAATTGGGGCAAGATCACACACTGTGTGGTTAGTGGAGAACCGGCAGTGTTTGTGCATCCCTGATATCCTTTGTGTTGTAATTTATCACCCTTTTGTGTTTCACAGATCTGGCTTTGATTGGCTGATGAGTGTCTTTGTGATCAGTTAAAAGTGGTAGAATGTATGTACGTGGACTTGCCTAAATAATAACTTTAGGAGAAGACAATCTGAAACATTTGTGACCTTGCACAGATCAGCAACAGACTTTTAAAAATAAATTAACCTTTATTTTAAGGTTTCAGAATAGTAATTCTGTTCTTAACTTTGTATATCAGGATGAAGAAGAGAAGGATGATGGTGAGGCTAAAGAAATTTCCACTCCTACCCATTGGTCTAAACTTGACCCAAAGACAATGAAGGTAACTTTAAAAGTAATGATATTTAATTAGAAATCTGTGAACAGGAATAGAGGATATTGTAGACAATAGTTTTTCAGATATAAATCATTAAAAATGAAGTCTGCTGGTTATATATGAAATTCTGTGTTATGTTTGTGTGTGCAAAAATTAAGTAGTTCAACCAATAACTGGTGAATGTAATATGCATATGTGTATAGTGTGAGCAATATTGTTTTCTGATTTGGGAACTGACCAAGAGTTGGGATTTCTGCAAATTAACGTAAATTCCATGAGAAGGAATGAAACATAGAAAAAGATTATCCAGTTTTTAAATGAATTTAAAAGTAAAATGTGGATTCATAATACATCTGAACTAGTAGGAAGGTAATATAAGACTCTGTTTGAAAATCTTTGGCTGATTTTACTAGTTTTTCTTTGCTTCCCAGGGTCTTTGGACCTGTTACCTTTTGACAGTTTTGCATCTCCGGGTCTGTACTGTGAATGTAGATTTAGAGAGTCACATACATAAATTCTACGTAGATCAGAAACTTGCTTGCTTTTGCAGCTTTCTGTTTATTAACACATAGAAGTTGACCTTTTGATTAACTTTTTTTTTTTTATTAACTTTTGTCCTCAGCAAAATCAGAGTTTTTCTTATGAAACTATAGTTTTTAAGCCAACATTGGTTTTTAGTAAGTAGAGAATATATATCATAATTTTGACACTCTTGTATTACTCCTCAACATCAGTTTTCCTTAACATCAGGTTTAATATAGAAGCCTATAGATTCAGAAGATTAGATGAAGCCTGCAGCCCCAAGAAATTTTTGTCTAACTGATGGCTTCTCTATTATTTCTTAGTTTAAAACTTGTATTTCTTTGACTATAAATATTATGCATGCTTATTTTAAAAATTAGTGTATATATAAAATATTGAAGGAAAAATGACACAAGTCTGTCACTCAAACACAGCAACCTTTCTTAAAAATTAGATGTGTTATCTTCTGTTATTTTTTCTGGATATAAAGTGTTTGCTTGGTTGGTTCTAATCATGTATAAAAAAGTTGCCATTTCATCCTTTTCAATTAATAATAGTGTCTCCCATGTAGTTTATTTTTAAATGTTTTATACTGTTCCATTCAAGTGGTTTACTGTTTTTTCCTTAGGTATTAATATTACTCTTTTATTGGATATTTTGATTCTTCACATTTTTGGATGGAGGGATTATGACAAAGAATGTATAAAAAGTTTTTTTCCTTGTGTATAAGTTATTTCCTTAGGGTAACTTCCCAGAGACTAGAATTTCTAGGTCAAAGAGCATTAACTTCTTTTAAAGCATCTTAAAACATGTTGCAAATTATTAAAAAAAAAAAAAATTCTGTCAGTTTGCATTTTTACAAACATTTTATGAGCTCTACAAGGGTACCTTTCACCAAAACTTTAAAAAAAAATCATACATGGAGAAGGAAATGGCAACCCACTCTAGTATTCTTGCCTGGAAAAGTCCACGGACAGAGGAGCCTGGTGGGCTGCAGTCCATGGGATTACATGACTGAGCATGTGTGCACGAGGGTGGAGGGAGATGGGTTGGTAGCAATAAAGTGGTAGAACTTAAAAAAATAATAAAGAAAAAATAAAAATCATACAGAAGATAATTGCATGATTCCTTATTTCATGATCCTGTTTCCATTTTCTGTGTTTTTATGCTGTGTATATTTAGGTAAATGATCTCCGAAAAGAATTAGAAAGTCGAGCTCTTAGTTCCAAAGGCTTAAAATCCCAGTTAATAGCCCGACTGACAAAACAGCTTAAAGTAGAAGAGCAAAAAGAAGAGCAAAAGGAATTAGAGAAATCTGAGAAAGAAGAGGAAGAGGAGGATGATAGGAAATCTGAAGATGATAAAGAGGTATATACTAAATCATTTCAATACTATTAAATTTAATATTGGTTTATAGGGTTCTTCGAATATGTATGTGTATATACGTCTATTAAGATATAATTTACACCAGAAAGATAAAGACCAATACAGCATACTAATGCATATATATGGAATTTTAAAAGATGGTAACGATAACCCTATATGCAAAACAGAAAAAGGGACACAGATGTACAGAACAGACTTTTAGACTCTGTGGGAGAAGGCGAGGGTGGGATGTTCTGAGAGAACAGTATTGAAACAAGTATAGCTTGTTGGATCATCAGTCCAGGTTGGATGCATGAGACAAGTGCTCAGGGCTGGTGCACTGGGAAGACCCAGAGGGATGGGATGGAGAGGGAGGCAGGAGGGGGGATTGGAATGGGGAACACATGTAAATCCATGGCTGATTCATGTCAATGTATGGCAAAAACCACTACAATATTATAAAGTAATTAGCCTCCAACTAATTAAAAATAAATGGAAAAAAAAGATATAATTTACATAATAGTAAAATTCATCCTTCTAGTGAACAGTTGTGCTGGTTTTGACACATACATGTGGCCATTTCACCACCACCACAGTCATCATATATATAAAAAAGGTCTGTCATCCCCTAAAAATAGCTTATAGTAATATCTCTTTGTAAGCATTTTCTTCTCCTACCTGGTCAGCCTCTGGAAGCCACTAATCTGTTTTCCTATAGTTTTGCCTTTTCAAGTATGTCGTGGAATTATATAACCTTTTGAGTCTGACCTCTTTAACATAATGCATTAGAGATTCACCCATTTTTGTTGTGTGTTTCTGTAGTTCTTTTTAGTTGCTAAATATTCCATAGCATCAGTGTATCAGTATTTATTCATTCTTCACTTGAGAGACATTTGAATGATTTCTATAAGTCAGGTGTTTTCAATCCTTCCTCTTAGAAAAATGAATAATAATGTTTTAGATATTAAAAAAATCAAAAAAAGTTTACTTGACAGAGCTATTAAGTTCAGAGATTGAGTTCTAGTGAAGTGCTTGTCTGAGAATTTTGCTGCTTTAAAGCTGTGTACTTGATTGCATCTCAGTTCTTAAGACTCAGAGGCTGTTTATTCACTCTTGTTTGTGCCTCCATCTTGTATGCCCAGAAGAATAACGCCTGGGTGTTTTATGAATTTGAAACATGGGGATATCAGAAGTGTGTTACACCAACAGTAATTGTGTAATCCAACATTATGTCTGTACTAATGGAATGTATTGTGAAAGTACACATCATTATTTATTAAGCCTTCCTACCAAAAATGTTTTACCTTAATCTAATTGTAAGATTTAGAATGTATGAAATTTTACAAAGCATCTTGTCTGAACTTTTCATAAATGTTCATGTGATGAAAGTAGAAAAATGGTTTAAAGAAGGCTAATAATGGCAACTGAATGCATTGAGTAAAACTTGACCCTGGATCAGGGTGGGGGGGGTAGCCATTAACAGTAGTTTTGAGATAATTGGAGAAATTTGATTATGGATGTAATAGTAGATTTGATAGTGAAATTATCTCAGAGTTGGCCAGTGGGAGGCATTTCAAGTTGACTTCTTTGTTCTTTGGAATAGCCCTGTGTCATCTTTTGAAGACTTTGCTTATTTTGCATTATGCTATAAAGAGTTTTAGTCTCATTGATCTCATTGATTACTATCCCTGCCCTGTTTCTGAAGTCAGCCATTTCCCCAGGAAGCCGTGATACCTTTTAGTGAAGAACGGTACATCGTATTTACTGTGGTATGCACATGGAAAGTGAAGAGCTTACACTATTAACTCCAGTTCTACTCCGCATCACAGACTTCATCCTGATTTTCTCTTTCCATGTATCTTAACTCCTTTCACCAATAATGAGAAACATATTTTCTATTATACTTAATGGATTTGCTTACTTCCTCAGTTATATATCACAGTCCCTCTCCAATCTGTATATCCTCCTTATTCCACTTTAGTCTTATTTCCTGTCCTACACTTTCTCTGTATGGATGCCCTCCTTGTTTCATTTGGATATCAGTGCCTGATAACTGGGCAGCTCTTCTACTCTGGGCCATTGTAGCTCTAAACTTTTCTCACCAACCTCAATCCTGTGTAGACACCTACTTTGCTTGTAGGAATTGCTTTAGAATTGAATTCAGAACAGCAACAGAAGAAAGCAGATTTTCACTTTCTGATGTTAGTGGGCAGTGGTGCTCAAATCCTAAATCCATTGATTTACTGAGGTTAAAAATGGTGGTATTGTAATTCTTATTTTGTTTTCACATATTCCTCTCATCTGCTGTTTTGGTTACGCAGTGGTACAGGTTTGCCTTTTGGTAAATTCATGTGGAAGACAGGATCAATACTTGATTGTTTTTTTTCTTTTGAAAATATAGAATGTTGGGATTTCTCTGGTGGTTCAAATGTTTAAGATCCTGCCCTTCCACTGCACAGGGCATGGGTTCAATCCCTAATTGGGGAACTAAGGCAAAAAAAAAGGCTTCAGGAATTTGCATCATTCCTCTGCCATACTAATGTAGTATATATGGTGCTCCATCAAGCACTATTTGTTGTTGTTTATCCAGTTTTTATAATAGTGAATTGGTTTCCTGCATCTTCAGATGGTTACCTGTTTGTTTCTAAATATTATGAATACATGGATTTGAACATTTTTAATGGGTTTCAATTCCTCTTGATTCTTCTCCTTATTAAAGCTCAAATTATCAACTTTTTTTTTTTTGCCAGTGCTTGTGAGTATATATACAGATACACAATACAAATATAATACTAGTAGTCCCACCACCAGTATTAACGTCTTGCTTACTTTAAGTATATTTTTGAATTTCCTATTCCTATACCTGCTTTCTTTCTCCCTGTTTTTAAAATGTCCTATAAATACATTGTCCTAGCATGTAGCGTACATACTGTACTCTTTTAATGCTCACTTAATTTTGGTTTTACTACTATATACCTAATGCTTACAACTAATCCTTTTGTCATTGTACCTGTAACTCATCTCTAGTAGATACCTCAGTGCTAAAGGTAGCAAAAATACTTGTTTTTGCCTCGACTATTGTGAATAATAGTGCTATGAACAAACAAGTTGTGTCAAGTAATAATTTTTTATTTGTTCTGTTCACTTTTGTTTTCTTTAAGGAATTCTGATGTCTTGTGTTTACCTTTTTTGCTTCCTCAATGTTGGTCACTTTTTCATTTCTTTTGATATTTAATATTTCCATATTACCTCCCTTTTTAAGACATTATCTTTTTTGGTTTTTTAACTAATTTATTTTAATTGGAGGCTAATTACTTTATAATATTGTGGTGGTTTTTGCTATATATTGACATGAATCAGCCACGGGTGTGCATGTGTCCCCCCGTCTTGAGCCCCCCTCACACCCCCCTCCCCACCCCATCTCTCTGGGTTGTCCCAGAGCACCGACTTTGAGTGCCCTGCTTCATGCGTCACACTTGCACCGGTCATCTATTTTACATGTGGTAATATATGTGTTTCAGTGCTATTCTCTCAAATCATCCCACCCTTGCTTTCTCTCAAACAGACTAAAAGTCTGTTCCTTACATCTGTATCTGTTTTGCTGTCTTGCATATAGGGTCATCATTACTGTCTTTCTAAATTCCATATATATGTATTAATATACTGTATTGGTCTTTCTCTTTCTGACTTACTTCAGTCTGTATAATATACTCCAGTTTCATCCCCCTCATTAGAACTGACTCAAATGAGTTTTTTTTTTAATATAGCTGAGTAATATTCCTTTGTGTATGTGTACCACAACTTCTTATCCATTCATTTGCTGATGGACATCTAGGTTGCTTCCATGTCCTAGCTATTGTAAACAGTGCTGCAATGAACATTGAGGTACACATATTTCTTTCAGTTCTGGTTTCCTCTGTATGTATGCCCTGCAGTGGGGTTGCTAGGTCATATGGCAGTTCTATTTCCTGTTTTTTACCAAATCTCCACGCTGTTCTCCACAGTGGCTGTGCTAGTTTGCATTCCCACCAACAGTGTAAGAGGGTTGGTTCCCTTTTCTCTACACCCTCTCCAGCATTTATTGTTCATAGACTTTTTGGTGGTCGCCATTCTGACCAGCATGAGATGGTACCTCATTGTGGTTTTGATGTGCATTTCTCTGATAATGAGTGATATTGAGCATCTTTTCATGTATTTGTTAGCAATTTGTATGTCTTCTCTGGAGAAATGTCTCTTTAGATCTTCAGCCCACTTTTTGATTGGGTCATTTATTTTTCTGGTATTGAGCTGCATGAGCTGCTTGTATATTTTGGAGATTAATTCTTTGTCAGTTGCTTTGTTTGCTATCATCTTCTCCCATTTTGAAGGCTATATTTTCACCTTGTTTATCGTTTCCTTTGTTGTGCAAAAGCTTTTAAGTTTAATTAGGTCCCGTTTGTTTATTTTCATTTTTATTTCCATTATTCTGAGAGGTGGGTCATAGAGGATCTTGATTTATGTCAGAGAATGTTCTGCCTGTGTTTTCCTCTAAGTATTTTATAGTTTATTGTCTTACGTTTAGATCTTTAATCCATTTTGAGTTTATGTTTTTGTGTGGTGTTAGAAAGTGTTCTAGTTTCATTCTTTTACAGGTGGTTGGCCAGTTTTCCCAGCACTACTTCTTAAAGAGATTGTCTTTTCTCCATTGTATATTCAAGGTTTTTGTGTGTCCCCCCCCCGTACAAATTGTGAAATTATTTGTTGTAGTTTTTTGAAAAATACCATTGGTAGCTTGATACAGATTGCGTTGGATCTGAAGTTTGCTTTGGGTAGTATACTCATTTTCACTATATTGATTCTTCCAATCCCGGAACATGGTATATTTCTCCGTTTGTGTCATTTTGATTTCTTTCATCAGTGTTTTATAGTTTTCTACATATAGGTCTTTTGTTTCTTTAGGTAAGTTTATTCCTAAGTATTTTGTTCTTTCAGTTGAAATGAGATAGTTTCCTTAATTTCTTTTTGTTTTCTCATTGTTAGTGTATCGGAGTGCAAGGGATTTCTGTGTATTTTTTTTTATATGAAACTTTTAGTATTTTATTCATTTTCATAGTTTTACAGTATTAGTAAAAATAATGGCCATTATAAATAAGTATAAAATGGAAATTGATGAAAAAAAAACCCAAGTCTTCTTTAACTCCCACCCTCCCACCAAAAAACTAGCTAGTAAAAAAAAAACTAGCTAGTATATGGCAAATACCCTTTTCACACATTATCTTTAGGCATATATTCCCTTTGTAGTGGTGGATGGTTTAGTCACTAAGTCGTGTCTGACTCTTGTGATCCCACGGCCTGTAGCCTGCCAGGCTCCTCTGTCCATGGGGTTTTCCAGGCAAGATTACTGGAGTGGGTTGCCATTTCTTTCTCCAGGGATTTCTGTGTATTGATTTTATATCTTGTAACTTTACTATATTCATTGATTAGCTCTAGTAATTTTCTGGCAGTGTCTTTGGGGTTTTCTTTTTTTTTTTTTGTCTTTGGGGTTTTCTGTGTAGAAGATCATGTCAGCTTCTAACAGGGAGAGTTTTACTTCTTTTCCAATCTAGATTCCTTTTATTTCTTCTCTGATTGCTGTGGCTAGGACCACAAAACTATGTTGAATAGTACTGGTGAAAGTGGGCACCCTTGTCTTATTCCTGATTTTAGAGGAAATAAGCATTACCTGTTGAGTTCATTTGCTTTTTTATTCCTTTACTTTTTCTTAAATTTCTGGGACCATCTTTTCTGATTGTTCCCTAAATTCTGTCACCTCATTTTCTACTTTTTAAAATATTTACTCGTGTTGTTCTTTCATATCTTGTAACATTTTCTTTATGTCTTTTAGCACACTTTAAAATAGTAAGTTAAGGTTTTTTTATCTGTCTTTTGGCCATGTCTTCTGGTCCACTTTCACTGTCTGCCAGAGATGTGATTCTGCTCCTTATTCTCCCTCCCCCCCCCTTTTTTTCACCAATAATAACTTTGCATGGAATTTGACCAAAGTACCTTTCTGTTGCTCATTTTTATGTGAATGTAGTTTTTCTAAAGTTTGTTAGAAGGAGGTTGCTTCAGATTGCTTTTATGACTTTATAGAGCTCTATGTTCTGTTATTTTCTTGTTCTGCCAAAAAATATGGTGGCTTGCTGAGATTTCTGTCTTTATTGCTGCCTGTCACTTTTTATCTGGACCTTCTCCTCCCACGTCTCTGTTCTGTCTGTTATTCTTGCCCTGTTCACTATTAATTCTGCTCCCAGAAGTTTCTCCTCAGTTTGGCCTGTGCTGAAAGGATGCCCTGATAAATCAGCTTTGCAAGTTCATAGGTAGGCCTAGAACGCCTTAGCCATTTTAGATCTTAACACTGACCCCTTGTACTCACTCACTTTTTCCTAGTTTCAGCTAGTGTTCTTAAATTTACCTACTGTGCTTTCATTGCCTGTTTTAGGTTTTCCTATTCTTAGATTCAGCAGGTAACCTCATTGCTTGCTTCTGCTTCCCCTGTACACAGATGTCAGTAACACATAGGTGTTTTAGATCTTGTGACTTTTCCCCTCCTACTTGTATATTGGGGTTTGTGGAAATACCTTGTCATTTCATTTTGTTGTGGATATACTTGGATTTTGGTTTTGCTGTCTAGATTATACTGTCTCTTTTTTAAATGTGGGAATTACCACCATTTTCCCAGAGTATTCTGATTTATATGACGGTAATAGAGGTTTGTGGGGCCTTTTCCCTCTTTAGAAGGCAGCAGCTTACCCTGGAAAATTAAAAAGAAAGAATTAGGAGCCATAAAAGTGGCTATCTTCTTTAGTAAATTTGAACTTCGCTCTCTTCTTAGCCCTTAAAGTTGGTATTATCATTGTTAGAAATTCACCCTTTTTCTTTTGCTATGATACATAATGTATGGGAAGTTTAACCATTATTTAAAATTTCAAATATGTAGGAAGAAGAAAGAAAACGTCAAGAGGAACTGGAACGCCAGCGTCGGGAAAGAAGATATATTTTGCCTGATGAGCCGGCTATCGTTGTACATCCAAACTGGGCTGCAAAAAGTGGCAAGTTTGATTGTAGCATCATGTCTTTGAGTGTACTCTTGGACTACAGATTAGAGGATAATAAAGAACATTCATTTGAGGTAATGTTTTATGTTTGAATTGGGGTCCAGATAAGGCTCGTATATTTTGATTGGTCAGTATGTCTCAAATCTCTTTTGAGTACCTCCTTCATGTTTCTGTTTTTAAATTTTTCTTATAGTATATTTTTTTATGGGAAAAACAACCAGGTGACGTTTCCTACAAACTCACTTTTGCTGATTGCATTCCTGTGGTATGGTTTAATAAATGTTTGGCTTCTCTGTTTCCCATAAATTGATATTTGGATCTAAAGTCTCAGTCCAGTTCAGGTTCAATCATTGTTTTTCTTCGACTACTTCACAAGTAGTGGTGTGTTTTTTGTATTTTATCAGGATATCAGGAGTCATAATATAGTAATGTCTAACTGCCGCTCTTGGGAATGTAGCAGCACTTTATTATTTACTGTAGAATTAAAATACCATTTAGTGGGATTGAAACTTTTACATCTGACTCATTTAGGTGTAAGATAAATTAATTGATGTTTATCTTTTCATTGTGAATCTGTTTCTCTGTATCATTACTCTGGAGCAGCTTTACAACATAATTTGTCATTTTTCAAAATAATTGAAATGCACTTCTCTTTCTATATTAGTGATTGGTTCATTCTTTATAAACAAACCGGTGTAAAATATGAGTTTTGTAAATAGCCTATACAAAGTTATTGTGTGCAGTTATTGTATCTTATCAACATATTTCACATTGTTTCATTTGATAAATTAAATTATAAAAACCAGTCTTACCTACTTGACCCAAAAGGTCATTCATTGTCCACCAGATGGTAAGATAAAAATGATGTTTGCACACAAATATAGAGGGCTACTGAGCTTATTAAACATGAAGTGCAAGCTTATTCATCTTGATGCAAAGTTGTTACAAATATTAAAGTGTTTACAGTTTTTGAAAATTCCAGTAACTCAGTGTCCTTAAACATCATATGCTATATGATTTTATTTTTATTACCAGTTGCTATAAATTTTAACTCTTAATAGTGCCTCTCATGCAGTAGTCATTTTAAAAATAAATTAATGAAAATAATAGTCTGTGATATCTCTACTTATAATGTGTATATATAGTGTATATCTAATGGATGCTGTAAGAGGATCTCAGATTAAGGCCATACAGTGGAAAACAGTGATTTGAGAAACAGACATCTGCTTGCAAAATGCTTTATTTTTTTCTTCTCCATCTAACATATCCCCCTAGTTAATTTCCTTTTAATCTATCATTAGAATGTAAGTCATTTTTGTATGTGAATTTAACATCACTTTTCAAATGTCACTTGATCAGAAAGGCCATCTCTGGCTGTACTCTTATTACTATCTATGCTTTTACCCTGCTTGTTTTTATTATAATTTGATACTGATTTTGTTATTCCATACTTTGTCCCCCTAGATTAGTTATTTTATGAGAGTTGGGATTTTTATCTGCTTTCTTCACTTCTGTAACCACATTGCTAAGAACAGTCCTGATACATAGTAGGCATTTCATAAAAACTTGTAGAGTACATCTTATTGACACACATGCAGTTATTTTTTATACTATTTGGTCAAAAGTATACTAAACACAGTATATCTTCAGAAGAGTTTTTGAGGATTTTGAGGCTTTTTGGCATCATCGACATCAATTATTATGATTTATTGTTAGTGCGCATTAATTGTTGGATGTGACAAGTCATCATATGATAAATTACTGAATTGCTGGATTTGTTCAGTGTTTCTATCTAAGTTGGCTGGGTTACTGTTTTTCTTTTTATAGGTTTCACTATTTGCTGAGCTTTTCAATGAAATGCTTCAAAGAGATTTTGGTGTCAGAATATACAAATCATTATTGTCTCTTCCTGAGAAAGAGGATAAAAAAGAAAAGGAAAAGAAAAGCAAAAAAGATGAGAGAAAAGATAAAAAGGAAGAAAGAGATGATGAAACTGATGAGCCAAAACCCAAACGGAGAAAATCAGGCGATGATAAAGATAAAAAAGAAGATAGGGATGAAAGGAAGGTCTGTAATTATTTCTATGACCAGCAACTTGAGTTAGTTTTCTAATTAGTCTTCTGTAGTGTAACATAGAACAATAAATTTCAATGGAATAGTGAAATATAAAAGTCAAACTAAGAAGTTTTAGTGTATTATTAGAAATTTAAGTCTTTTAAATTAACCCTATATAAGCATGTATAGCTAGTTTTGTTTATTTTTATGCTTATTTTTAAGTTTGAGGTATACAGCATGATGGCTTATTTATGTATGTATTAATAATAATAAAGGTATATTATAATAAGATTTATAATGGGATACTATTTCAAATAAATTTGGTGAATTTAATTTTTTTGAAATCTTGCTTAATTTTAAGACATTTTAAATTACAGAAAGAAGATAAAAGAAAAGATGATTCTAAAGATGATGATGAAACTGAAGAAGATAATAATCAAGATGAATATGATCCAATGGAAGCAGAAGAAGCTGAGGATGAAGAAGATGGTAGGATTCATTTATTCCCCTTAGGGTGAAAACTACAATTTCTGTTTGGTGACTTCATGTCACTGAAATGTATAATTACAGTAATTTTTAGAATAGGAAAGGTAAAATATTCTCTGGTGAAAGTATGTTATATTAAGTACTGTTGATATATTAAGTACTGTTTTACTAATTTTTAGGTGAGAGCATTGTTTTAAGAAATATATAGTTTTAACTGTCATATGTTCCACATATAATTAATGCTTATTCAACTTGAGTAAAATTTTCCCTAAAAACAGTTGTTAAAGTGTGTCATGAAAAGGTTATAATCTTCCTTAGAAAACTAACTATAGTATTTTTTTAAATTATGAAGGCTATCATCCAAGCAAAAGAGTATATCTAACATTCAGATTGAGATTAAAGACTAATAATAAACACTTTCATATCTATTACCCAAGTTTTAAATTATTATTTAAAACTTTTACCAGTAGTAATGATACTCAAAATGCTTTATAGTAGATGTCTTGACTAATCATATATGCCAGCTCTATAGTACATATGGAGTACCACTGAATATTGGTTTCCATGTAGATTTGGGACTTTAAAAAAAAAATTTTTTTTTTCCTCAGATGAGAAAATCATAAGTTTTCTTTGTAATACCTATCTTTGAGAATTATTACTACTTAAGGTATTTTTGGTTTGCCTCTCCATTTTTTTTCTTTTTATCCTAGCATTTTAATTTTCTTCTAATTGATGAAAATATTCAAACATACGAGAAGCTGAAAGAATGGAACATGAAAGAAGTTGAACACCTTATGCCCAACAGTTGATTCATTAGTTAATATTTTATCTTATTTATGTTATCTTTGTGTTTGTATGTGTTTCTGATCCATTTGAAGGTAGAAACTCTTCACGTTGTCTAAGAAAAGGCATTCAGCTCAGTAGCAGTGACATAACATATATCACTGTTTCTTTTATCTTCATTATCTGTTTTGCTCAATGAAGTTTAACCCTTTTTACAATCCCATTTTTTTCTCCCCCATTCTCCCAGTATTGTTTTAATCATTGCTTTACTTAAATCACTGAACGTTGTTCTCCTTTTCTTTTACGTCAGAATGTCCTGGCTTTCATCTTTTAGTTGTTTTCTTTATTCCTTTTCTACTGTATAACTCCCGTAGTGGTGTTCTTGTCCATTCTTCTGACTTTAAATACTATCTACCTGTATTGACAGTTCTCAAATTTGTATCTCAAACCAGGCTTCTCTTATTCTTCCATATCAACTGCCTATATGTCATCTCCACTTACCTGACATTTCAAAATAAACATGTCTAATACTGAACTTCTGCTTTTCCTCTTCACCATGAAGAAAACATACAAGACCTCTGACTCTTGATGGCTATCTCATCCTTACAGATGCTTAAGCTAAAATCTAGGAGTCATCCTTGTTTGTTTTTGTCATATTCCATTTCCATTCTATCAGGAGGTCATATTGCCTCTGTCTTCAAAATATACCCAGAATCAGACCATTTGTCACCAACTTTCTAGGCTTTACCATCTGAATCAGTTGTAAAGAATCCCAAATCCCATCTGCAGTGCAGCAGGCCTGGGTTTGATCCCTGAATTGGGACAATCCCCTGGAGAAAGGAATGGCTACCCAGTCCAGTATTCTTGCCTGGAGAATTCCATGGACAGAGAAGCCTAGCGGGCTGCAGTCACTGGGGTCACAGAGTCGTACATGACTGAGCGACTAACATTGTCACTTCCACTTGTGTTTCTTTCACTGGTGTAGCCCTAAGGAAGCCCATACCTGGATTATTTTAATAGCCCCTACCCGCTTTCCCTCCCTATACCCTTCCTCTGCAGTCTCTTTTCAGTACAGTTGCTAGAATAACCTTTGTGTAAAACAATAGGGAGTTATTTAAATGCATTTTGACATAGACATGCAGTTAAATTCTGTGCAGTCATTGAAAAAGTAGGTAGGGGATGGTTGATGGGGAAAAGATTACAAAATAGTTTTTATACACAGCATGTTCTAAGATTTGAGCAGTGATTACTTGGAATTTTAAAAAGTGTTTTAAAATTAGGTTTCTGGAGAGATGGTTTTGAAACTGATACCTTTCAAGTTAAACACTCAAAATTCGTCATGTCTGTAAAATGTAAATAAATGAAAGAGAATACTTAACCATTTCATAATTGAGGAAACTGCAGCTCTTAGCTGTAAATTAATTTATCCATGGTAATAAAACAAGCAGTTGAACCACTCTGTACTTTATATGAAATAATTAGGTTCAAAACACATAGTCTTTCTCTTTTTCTAATACTGCTTATTGCTGTTCTAATATATATCACAAACTCATGCATTTTAAATGTATGTAATATGGTTTAATAATTTAACAATATAATAATTCCTAGTAACTTTATAGAATTGTGAAACCATCACCACAATCCAATAGTTTTAGAACATTTGTCTGTTTCCCTTTATTTATTAAGATTTATTCATTTATTTTTTATTTATTTGTTGGCTGTGGTGGGTTTTTATTGCTATGCATGGGCTTTGTCTCGTGGTGAGCAGGGTGCGGTCTTATCGCATGGCCTCTCTCGTGGAGCATCAGGTCTTTGCACACAGGCTTTAGTAGCTGCAGTGTGTCGGGTTAGTAGTTGTGGCTCACAGGCCTCATTGCTCCACAGAACATGGATCTTCCCTGGACCAGGGATTGAACCGGTGTCCCTGTATTGAAGGCGAATTCTTAACCGCTAGACCACCAGAGAAGCCCAGTGTTTTCTTTTTTTTAATAACAATTTGAGATGTAATTCATGTATCAGTCGTTTCACCCACTTACAGACATGCAACTCACTGGTTTTTGATATATCCACAATTTTAGACAATATTTTGTATAAATAGAATCATGCAATATGTGATTTTTTTTTTTTTTTTTGTGACTGGCTTCTTTTCACTTAGCATAATGTTATCAAAGTTCATGTATGTTTTAGCATGTATATTCTATTTAATACAAAGTTTTCTCTACTTTGTTACTGTTTGCATGCAACTGCTCACTTAAGACAGTCCTTCTCAGAGTGTTTCCCAAATATTAACTGGTATTAAGGTTAGTAAAATTTTCTAGGGTCAAATAAATTTGGGAAACTTGGGCTAAAAGCAAAGGTTTACATGTTTTACTACAGAATTTCTTAGCTGCTTATTTATATTTTGTATGTTCAAGAAGGGAATATAGTGTGAATTATTTATGAATATATGCTCTGTAATATCTCAAAGACTAATCAACTCCTTGTGTTTACTGTCTCTTGTATTGTACCAACAAACCCTTTGTTACTCTGGGCTTTCTGATGGAGATCTATTTGAAAGATCCAGAAACCTCTAGAACTAAAATTTCTCTTTTAAAATTGTTGATCATTAAATGTCTGCAAAAAAACCCTTTAATTTTGAAGGCTAAATCTAAGATGAAAGAGTTGTCCGGGTTGGTTTCTTTGGAGGGCTGTGAGGAAAGGTTCTATTCCAGGTAAATCTGATCAGCTTGTAGATGGCTATCTTTTCCCCATATTCTCGTATTGTCTTCTGTCTGCATGTGTCTGCATACAAATTTCTCCTTTCTGTAAGGACACCAGTCATTGAATTAGAGCCCTCTCTGATAATCTCATTTTAACTTGATTATCTCTGCATAGACCATTTTTCCAAATAAGGCAACATTCTGAAGTATTAGGGGCTTAGGACTTTAACTTATGTATTTTAGGAGGTAAGAACTGAATCCATAAGGAAGTTTATTCTTTAATATTAGCTGAATATCAAGCTGGTAATGGGATTTGCCTGAGGGTGGTGGCCAAAGTCTTAAAAAACTGGGTAGCCTATGATAGGTAAGAGAAAGGAGTTTACTTTTTTGTCAGTTTTCTGTTTATTTACTAAGAATAATTTATCCAATTTCCCTGGCTTCTGTGGTAGCTCAAATGGTAAAGAATCTGCCTGCAATGTGGAGACCAGGTTTGATCCCTGGTTGAGGAAGATCCCCTGAAGAAGGAAGGGAATTGCAACCCTCTCCAGTGTCTTTTGCCTGGAGAATTCCATGGACAGAGGAGCCTGGTGGGCTACATCCATGGGGTCACAAAGAGTTGGGCACAACTGAGCTTGAACTTTCATCTGATTTCCTATCTTTTATCATGCAAATCTGGATATTAACATTGTTAGGTCTTTTAAGTTATGAAAAAACATTTCAATTCTCACATACACTTTTATTTTGCAATAATGCATCTGCAGTTAGAGTTGCTATATTGACTGTTTCTCCTTTAAGAAAATATACTTGCTCTGTTTTAAAAAATAATTTTAAGTTTCAGTCTTTTTGTATTAAATCCATTCATTTTTGGAAACGAATTCCCCCAAATACTTATTGAATTAAGTCCTTGTATTCAAATCATTAAAGTCCACTTTCTTCTTCCCTCTGGTCTCCTTATAAGTTTCTTCCTGTTCAAGGCTATTTTATAATTGTTTCTTATAAAATCCAAACTATTTTTATTTATATATTTCTTCGCTGTTGTATCTTATGAAAAGTGATCAGTAATAGAAAAGTATTTTCAATCTGTGTGATAGTTGGAAATTTATCTATTAAATGAGTCTTTTGCTCCTGTTGTATTTACTGTGTAGATCGAGATGAGGAAGAAAACAAACGAGATGACAAAAGAGATATTAATAGGTACTGCAAGGAGAGGCCCTCTAAAGATAAGGTGTGTATTAAATACTGAAGTCTGTTTGACATACATTATTAGTTTCTTAGGTACAGCACAATAATTTCCATTTCTTACATAAAACATACTTATTGTTAAACGTAACACGGTGATGAACTTTATTGATCCTTGTATATCTATATAGTACCACTCAACAGAATTCAGTCAGTTGTATTTTGATATTAGTGGTTATGTCAGATAATCAGTGGGCTTCCTAGGTGGCTCAGTGGTAAAGAATCTGCCTGCCAATGCAGGAGATGGGGGTTTGATCCCTGGGTTGGGAAGATTCCCTGGAGAAGGAAATGGCAGCTCATTCCAGTATTATTGCCTGGGAAATCCCATGGACAGAGGAGACTGGTGGGTTATAGTCCTTGGGATTGCAGAAAAGTCAGACACAACTTAGCGAGTAAATGGCAACAACACAACAGATAATCAGTGTGTTTTATTTATTTCTTCATACATGTAACTAGATCAACTCAATTTAGCTAAGATGAGACAAAGGTCTTTTCATATTTTTGGTATATTATGGGCACAGTCTAATTTTGTCAATTTTCAGGGGTTAAAATTATGTACTACATCTTTTGCATTTTCTTTAGGAAAAAGAGAAGACTCAGATGATCACGATTAACAGAGATCTATTAATGGCATTTGTTTACTTTGATCAAAGCCATTGTGGTTACCTTCTTGAAAAGGATTTGGAAGAAATATTTTATACTCTTGGACTACACCTTTCTCGGGCTCAAGTAATCTATCTTACAAATATTTGAAATGAAAAGCATTTTTAAATAACTTTTTATATCTTTGACTTTTTGAATATTAAAAGCAAATACAGGCTCATAGTAATACAGTTAAACAATATTGAAGTAAAGTGTAAGAAGTTAAAAGTCTCCTCTATCTAATTCTACTCCTTTGGCCTAGTATATAAACTTCTAGATCTTTTTGTAAGCAACTCATATGTGTTTATATATGATAGTTCCAGTTTTATAAACAATACATGAAATCATTCTGGCGATATCTGAGACTTTTTTTCATTTAATAATGTATCATTCAGCATTCTGCCATGAAAACAGAGACCCATTTTGTTCTTTTTATTACTGCATAGTATTCCATGGTATAGGTGTGCCTTTATTGCCTTAACTAGGCCCCAGTTGCCGAATGGTTCTCATTTTTTAGAACCACAAACTATGCTATAATACATGTGTTTGTACATAAACTTTAATGTGTGTGTTAGCATTTCTTTCATTGTTGCTTTTTTTTTCCTTAGAAATTATTTTAAATGATAATTTGAAATTTAGATTTCTAGAGAAGACATTTAAAAACATAAGTGCTCTAATTGAATGGTAGTGGATACCTGACAGATGCTATTGATGTTCATCATATGTGAAAATTAGAACACAGATGTTAAGGAGAATCAAAAACTTATTTTCATCTTTTTAATTTGTTTACTTTATTACATAATAGGTAAAGAAGCTTCTCAATAAAGTAGTACTCCGTGAATCTTGCTTTTACCGGAAATTAACAGACACCTCAAAAGATGAAGAAAACCATGAAGAATCTGAAGCATTGCAGGAAGATATGCTAGGTTTGAGTATATTATTTTAAGGTCATGCCATTTTATAACTGCATTATTAATTTAAAAAGAAAATATAATAAACTATGGTATCTTTTTTTTTTTAAAGTATGGTATCTTTTAGGGATTTCTTGGAGGTCCAGTGGTTGGCACTTCATGCTTCCACTGCAGGGGTTGTGGTTTCAATCCTTGGTCAGAGAACTGTTGACCCCACATGCTGTAAAATAAAAGTATCTTTTATACTACAGGAAACAGATTGTTACTTCCAACACCAATAGTGAAACAGGAGTCAAAGGACGTAGAAGAAAATGTTGGCCTTATTGTGTACAATGGTGCAATGGTTGATGTAGGAAGCCTCTTGCAAAAATTGGAAAAGAGTGAAAAAGTACGAGCTGAAGTAGAACAGAAGCTGCAGTTACTAGAAGAAAAGACAGGTAAGGAAAAGCATTGGTATGTTGGTACTTTTAACATTCTACTGGTGTGTATGTGTGCACACATATATACATACCTATACACATGCATATCCATACTTTATAGTGTAGATACATAATGTAACTTTACATTTGACTATTTCTGTTAAAGGTTGTAAAATTGCTTAGCTTAATAATGAGAATTAATCTTAGATCTTCATGTGTATTCTCAAGTTTGATTGTTCTGTTGTATCCTTTAATTCCTCCAGTAGTTCTGCTTTGTTTTCACCAGTTCCTGCTCCTTTCTCTAGTCTGTGCAATCATCTAAAAAATGGAACTTGGTTTTAGAAGTAATACTTAGGTAAAGCTTAAATTAACTGAGTGTTGTGAGTGAAAGTGAGAGTCGCTCAGTCCTGTCTCACTCTTTGTGACCCCATGGATTATATAGTCCATGGAATTCTCCAGGCAAGAGTACTGGAGTGGTAGCCATTCCTTTCACCAGGGGATCTTCCCAACCTGGGGATCAAACCCAGGTCTCCTACATTGCAGCTGGACTCTTTACAAAGAAGCATTACATTGTGCTTTTTAACTATTGAAATTGACACTGTGGCCAGTTTAAGGAATTATATACACTTATTAAGTCTAATAATAAGTCTATATACACTTATTAAGTCTAATAATACACTTATTATTATTAAGTCTCCTAACTTAAATATTTTAACCTCAAGGTTAAATTGGAAATATTAAGTGGTAAATGGTGAATTTTGAATTTGATTTGTTTTTTTTTTCCTTTTGACAGATAAAGATGAAAAAACCATATTAAATTTGGAGATTTCTAACAAAAACCTCTCTGGTGAACTTAGAGAAGTTAAAAAGGACCTTAGTCAGTTACAAGAAAACTTAAAGATTTCAGAAAACATGAATTTGCAATTTGAAAACCAACTGAATAAGACAATCAGAAACTTATCCACAGTAATGGATGAAATCCACACTGTTCTTAAGAAGGTTAGCTATTTTTTTACCTGCAACATTTTCATAGTTTATTCTTTTTCAGAAAAGCCTATCTCTGGAAAATTTACTATTATTAAGCTCTTAGTGGCTTTTCTCACAGAAACTAGTGGTAGCATTCTGTCCTTTTCTCCAAAGATAGTATTTTTCTAGAGCTTACTTCAGATGTCAACATGATTTATGTTCGCAGACTTCTTTATAAACAAGATTTACTCATCTAGTAACTTAGTGCCATTGTAAACTAACTTTAGTAATTGAGAGACCTTCTTTGGCCTGGGTCTCACTCAGAGAACAAGGAAAAAAAATCTCCACTTCAAGGACTATATTATTGTTAGTAATGTATTCCTAAGAACCTCTGATTTTTTAGGACTTATATGGCTTTCTCAAATACTAAAAGTCATTCTGCACAGAACTGAGAGATTTCTTTCAAATAGTTCCCCAAGGGTTCACTTTTCCATAGATGGTGAAATGGGCTATCTGGAGTATCTCTGTTTATTGATGGTATTATTTTTAAAGTTACATCTAAGGGAATCTAATAAAATATACTTTTTCTTTGTGTATTTTATAGGATAATGGGAAGAATGAAGATAAAGATCAGAAATCTAAGGAGAATGGTGCAAGTGTATGATAAAATATGTGTAGTGGCAAAGAATGGTGATAAATAGTGTAATATATAAAATCATGATACAAGAATGAAAGTGATGCACGTTTGATCCTAGTAGTATAAATATCTGTTAGTTCAAATGATGTATAAAGTTTTATGAATGTGAGTCTTTGCTTTTGAAAATTGCTTGTAATTCCTGGCATCCACATTATTAAACACTCCTTGAGTGAGATAATTTTGCATTGCAAAATGTTTTAGGATGAACTTTGTTATAGTTTTAACCCCAATAAAGTTCATCAGTTTAATTGACAATAGTATTTAATTACAGATGTCATTTATTAAAAAACTTGGAAAGTTGTGATTTTAT
This sequence comes from Odocoileus virginianus, assembly GCF_023699985.2. Taxonomy (NCBI): domain Eukaryota; kingdom Metazoa; phylum Chordata; class Mammalia; order Artiodactyla; family Cervidae; genus Odocoileus; species Odocoileus virginianus. The sequence goes on from NC_069680.1 coordinate 58,847,685, forward strand.
TTATAGCATTGTCATTACTAGCTTTTAAGAAAGATACTAGCCTTTTAAAACCTCAATATAAACATAAAATAGCATGCTGCTTAAATTTTGCAAGTTTTTTGGAACACTTTTTTTTTTAACTTGTTCTAAAATCCTAACTAGTCTCTAAAAACATTTATTAAAAATTTAATTCATCCAAAAGACAGTACATCAAAAACTAAGAAAATAATAGGTAATTATCAGTGTTGTTATTTATGTTAGGCTTTACATAAAACATAGTTTTGATGTTAATGTTAACTGTTTTAGTTTCCCAGAATAGCATGTATATTACTTTCAATTTTGAGGGTCTTTTTTCTTTTTAATGCAGTATGTGTCACATGTACAGTTTAGTACCAAGCCAGCATGATACCTTAAGTCTTATTTAATTAAAAATATTATTTTTATTAGTCTGTGTACCTCCTTTAGAATTTTAGATACATAAGAGTTTATTAATTCAGTGAAAAGGTAGGAAATGTGGTGATACACTCTAAAGCAGTGGTATTCAACAGGGGTTAATTTGCCCCCAAAAGACATTAAGCTATATCTGGAGACATCTGTACCTGGCCCAGCTGGGTGAGTGCTACTGGCATGTACTTGTTAGAGGCCTAGAACTTTGATGAATATCCTACTTTGCATATCCTGCCTGCTGCTGCTGCTCGCCCCCAGCCCCACCCCACAGCAAAGACTATCCAGCCCAAAATGTCAGTAGTTGAAAAACTCTGGTCTAAAGGAAAGTAGGGATAAATTCTGGTCTTTTGCTTGGGAGAGGGCATGCCATACAGCGTATGGGATCTTAGTTCCCTGAACAGGGATCAAGCCCTTTGCCCCTGCATTGGGAGTGCAGAGTCTTAACCACTGAACTGCCAGGAAAGTCCCCAGAATGACATCTCTTTGCAGTAACACTAAAAGCTGAATTGCAGCTTTAGCAAATAATCAGTTTATTTGTATATGAATAACTGTTCCTAGAATGTTTCACTGGCACAGAAATATATACTATACTAGAGTTTTTATGTTTTTTTGCTAGAATAATGATTTGGTGTTCCTACAGTTTAATATGAGAATGTAAGTGCCTTGTTACACACATATTAAGCTAAATGTAATCCACATAGCTCTTACTAAGAAATAGATTAAAATACCTGAAATTCTTTCAAACCAATTTTTTTAACCATAAATTATTCTTTTCACTCTTAATGGTTTGTTGAACTTCTATGAAGTTGAACCACTGATTGATCTGTAACTGTACAGTTATTCTATAAGTGTTTCTGTTTCTTTATGGTAAGATAAATCATTATAAAATAGTTAGAAAGTTTTTCTCAGGTGGAAATCTTGGAGATAATTTTATTTTTTGAGATAATTTTTAACTAAAAGACCGTGAAGAATATAGTTCTTTCATACAGTATGATTTTGAAAGAAAAATGATAAAGTCTACTTATCAGACTTTTTTTTTCAGAGATAGTTAAATGAGAATAATAATGGGAGAATGGAGAAAAAAATATAAATGTTTCCATTATATTATTGCTTAAAGGTAAATTGGAAGTGCAAAGTGAGAAATTGTCTTTAGTGAAAATGAGGTAAAGGGAACTTGTTTGTGTCTTTCTAAACTCTTTTGGGTTTTTATTCAGAAGGAAACATGCAGTCTAATCTTAAATTAATAAGGTAACAAGTCTATGATGACATTTAATTTTGTTTTCCCATCTTTTTTATGTTCTGGATACCTATTTTTGCATTTGTAATGTTTGGTTCAGTCATTTTAAGACACTGAGATTTTAAGATGTTAATATTTTTTTCTGAATTTTCCCTAAGTCCTAGAAATTACCCCTCAAAATGTAACAGCACAAAAAAACCCTTTTTAAAGATAATTATAGCAATAGTTAGACTTTATATGTATACACTTCGAACTCTCAAAAGAAAGATGTAAAGACCCTGAACTGGGAGGCTGGAGTAGGTGGGACAGGTAACTGATGCCCTTTTCATGTGCCCATGCTGTGCGCCCTGAGGGCTTCTCTGTAGCGTTTCACCTGTTACCATACATCCGCCCCTCACCCCTTGTACAAGTGTATGACTGCAGAGAACAGTTCGTCAATTTTGTACCCCTGGGCAATTCATCCTCTCTTAAAACCCCAAGAGTGGCCAGGGTATGGAGTTGTACCTTTGCTAACGGACCAAGCTTTGGGGACTTTGGTCAAAAGTAGACTCAGGAGGAAAGACACTCGAAGATGCTTTTACATTTCTGGTAAATCTTAGTATCTGTTTTCAGCACCAGTGAAGACATGAACTTTTACACAGGAGCAAAGAACATGCAATCCGAAGAGTCTTAGCTCTTGGGTATCTTGCCTATGCTTCAGGTGAGAGGAAAATATTAGGTGCCTTTGTTTTATGAGCCACAGTCTTAGCTGGGAAAAGGAGGAGAAACAGATTTCTGCCACAGGACAATTGTGTTGTGCTGTAATACAGAAGCAGTCACTTCTTTCTGGTCAGAAAAGCAGCATTTGTTTAGGGAACAAGATAAAAATTTTGGAAATTTCTAATTTCCTGCTAAAGGAAGACATTTGAAATGCATTAAAACATGGATGAATTTGCTTATTAAAATATGGGTGAAGTTTATTGTAACTGTATTAGGGAATTTACCTGTGGATATCTGTTTTCACAAGGCATTAAAGAATTTGGTGGAAGCAGATAATGTTAATTGTACATAGCAAATAATAATGACATTTTGTTTAGGTACCTAAATAGAATAGCTGACAATTCCAACAGAAAAGCTATATCTTCAGTGGTTGGAAGAGGCCAGGCTAATCTTAGTGAGTTCTCTCTCATTCAGGTGATAATTGACCCTTGAGAGGCTAGTAAGAGCCTGAATTTTCTGAGCTGTTTAGATCTGTAAGTGGCGATTAGAATTCATCAGAAATATTACTGTGGAAACTATAGGGTTTAACATAATACTGAAGGGCTTTCAGAACATTCTGCTAGTCATATTAATAGTGTAGAAGGGGCACTTGTTCCTGCTTCCTCCTATATGGCCCTTCTAGCCCAGCATACTCTTACCACATCAGACCTTTGCAAATCCACAAGTTAACGCTGGGATGGCATTGAATGAATCTTTTTGTGGGTCTGAGATAGCCTGAAGTTGTTTTCATTGGTAGAAGCCATGTAGGTTTGTTCCCAGTGATGTGAAGTCAGAGTAGGTACAAAAAGTAAGTCTTGATTTTAGGCAAAAGATTGAAGTGAGCATGGTAACTAGAGGCACCAAAAAAGGCCCCTCCCTAGGACATGTAGTGGGCAGCACACTTCCCAGTGTAACTGCACTGCAGTTGCTGTGTCTGTGGGTTCTAGGAAAGAAATTTGTTCCACTATAGTTTTGTATTTGGACTTTTGGAAGTTAATAAAAACTAATATCTAAGAATATCTTTACAAATTGTTTTTGTCTGCTGAAGCTTACTGGAATGATGAGAACTTTTTAGGTATCATTAACACATTTTACTGCCTTTATGTTTTATTAACATTCTATCACTAAGAATAGGTGAGACTTAGACCCTAAACTGGGAACCTTTTGAGAGAAGAGCAGAGTGTCAAGAATAATTATTAATGTATCAAGACAAAGTGTAAACCAGTCTAAGACACACTGTTAACTTTTACTTATTTCACCTTATGGGTAAAATTGGCCTGCTTTCAGTGTTCACTAGTTCTGGGTTTTTTGGTTTTGTTTTGTTTTGGCCACAGCTTGTGGGATCTTACTTCCCCAGCTGGACATTGAGCCCAGGCTTCCCCTGTAGTGGGAGCACCGAGTCCTAACCACCAGACTGCCAGGAAATTCCCTGGTGCTCACTAGTTTTACAACAAGCCTCAGGCTTGTACATAAATGAAGGTTAAGTCCGAAAATACTTTTGACCATAAATTAATACACTTGGGTTTTCCTGTTGTAGAGAGGACATATTATGTTGGGTACTAGGAATAAGGTACTACTTAAGTCATTGAGTCACCTCTTTGTTTAGTCCTATTAAGGATGGAATCTGAATGTGATTACTGAGCCTAAACTAAGGCAGTGGTTCTAAAACTGGTAAGTATCAGAATCACCTGGGATTCTTGTTAAAAATAGATGGCTGAGTCCCATCCCCAGAATTTCTGATGGAGAGTCTGGTAGGGCTCAAGAGTTTGAATTTCTAACAAGTTCCCTGGGTTAGTGCTGCTGCTTTTCTAGGTTAGCATGCTTGGAAAACCTCTAACCCAAAGTATACACAGCAGTTTTTTTCTACCGATACATGATTTTTAAAACTCCAAGAAAAGCAGCAGTTGTTGTGGAGTTATCTCTAAGCATTTTGGTCTTTTTGTTGAGGTAAATTATTTCTACATTGGATATAGTAGATACTGAAATATTTGGGTTTTTTTTGGGGGGGGTTCAGATTTATTTATTTACTTTACCAATATTGTATTGGTTTTGCCATACATTGACATGACTCCACCATGGGTGTATGAGCTATGTGCATGGGTGCTAAATCGCTCAGTTGTGTCTGACTCTTTTCGACCCTATGGACCTTAGCCCACCAGACTCCCCTCTCCATATGAGGCTGCTTTTCTCAAGCAGCCTGTGTGCATGGGATTCCAGCTGGGCTGACAGTTGATGTGTCATCTGACTTGAGATCAGGGAAACACCATTTTGGGCAGATGGTGAGATGATCAGGGAAAGCACTGGGATTTTGGTGGGGTGAGTGAAGAGTTCAGCAGTTTCTGAACTTGCTTATCAGTTCTTTTGAACTCCCCTAGCAGTGAAGCTTGATGAAATATTTGTTGAATGAGTGGATGCAGGTCTGGTAACCTGCAGGGTAGTCACTTTGAGAAGCTACTTTAAAAACCAGTTTATGGGAATGGTCACAGTTGCTTACACAACTGAATTTTTTTTTTAATCTTTATCATTTTACTTTTAGTCTTCATCATTACATTAGTCTTTACATTAGTCTTCATCAGTTTACTTTTTTCTTTTCCACTTCTCATCCTCAAGCTGATGTGACTGTAATTCCTTTTAGAGCTATCAAATACTGAACGTAATCTAACTAATGTGGAATGACTGACTTAATTGTCCAAAGGTCTGTGGTGGGTAGAAAGAGTAAAGAGGGTGAAAAGATGATAATCTTTTAGGCTGTGTTAGTGTTAATGAAAATCAGGCAGATTATAATCTTAATTCCAGGGAAAACTGATGAGTTAGAATTAGACCTCAACCAGTGTCAAGCTCATGAAGACAGAGCTTGTTCATCCAGCCCTGAAGAGATTTTAGACTGTCAGGATCCCAACCAACCACAGGGGCAGGATTCAGAGCGGGGGCCCCAGGTTCAGCGAACGAAGTGGACGCCAGGAAACATCTACACAGATTTTAATTGAAGATGAGTTTTGTGAGGGTGGTGGCATTTGCATTCACACTGTATTTACGGACACCCTACCTAATAGTGTTATTAATAAGCATTTTCATGTATTTAATATATTTTGTTAGTGTGAACCATCCTAATTTCAAATTGAGTGGAATTAAATCCAAGGTAAATATGGATTTGAAATGAAAAAAACCCTTCTAAAGCTCAGCCTTCAGCTCCACAGTTAATTTTTCTGTTTCAGAACTTGATCATGTTTAGCTCTTTGTTGCCTGGGACCTCTAGCAGTCTGCAGATAAAGATCACCTTAGGAAACAAGCCTCTTGGGATAAAAGCTGTGCTCTATAAGTTTCTTGCTATCCCAGGCTTTCAGCATTGCTCCAGCAGTACTCTTGCTTTAAAAGTAAACTCAAGATCAGAAGCAAAACCAATGCTTTTAAAGAGATACTAAGTTGTTGTGAAATGATGTATGAAGAGATTTTGTGCATGTAAAGTGTATAAATCAGGAGAACTTAAGTAATTTAAAAACATCTATGTTTTACTAAGTTATTTAAACTTTAAAATATTTTGAAGTCTAGGCCTAGGTATTTCAATCACCTTTTAAATATTTGGATCTTGGCATTGTTTTACAGTGTCTTGAGCTTAGATGGCATTCCAGTTCACCAGGTTTAGAACCCATGTGCCCTGGACCTAACATCAAAGAATGCCATATAATCAACTTTAATTTTTCTCCTTTATTGCAATACTGCAGTTTCATTATTGTTAACATGTGATTAAGATGGTACCTCTTTATATGAAGTTTGTTCTAGATTCTCAGATTTGGATTAATTTAACTTCAGAATTGAAGTTTTTCAAACTTTTTTTTTTTTTCAAACATTTCTTTTAAACTTAGCATTTATTTGTGTTCATAGCCTTTGGCCCTAAAAATTCTCTGGGGCTACTTATCCAGGTGCAGGTTTTACCTTTGACCCAACAACAGTTGATACTTGGCTGTTGCTGTAGCAATTCAGGCAAGTGAAGCATCATACAGAGCAGGTCACAATTTTAAATGTGAACACTTTAGGAAGCTATTATATAGAGGTTATTACAACATTGATCAAAACTTTATCACATCTAAAGAGACAAAATATGAGGAATTTGCATGCTTTGTGGTTCATGATCATTATAAACTTTCAGATTCAAGATAAACCAAAAACAAACTTGGCTTGGGTTTAGTTTGCTAGGATAGATTCTCCCTTGCAAGGGTCATATAAGGGTTTGAAAAATTGATACAGCAGTTTTTAGCCTGTGAAAGTGTTAGTCGTTCAGTCGTGTAACAACTCTTTGTGACCCTATGGACTGTAGCCCGCCAGGTTCCTCTGTCCATGGAATTCTCCAGGCAAGAATACTGGAATGGGTAAGCCATTCTCTTCTCCAGGGAATCTTCCTGACCCAGGGATCAAACTCTGGTTTCCTGCATTGCATGCAGATTCTTCACTGAGCCACCAGGGAAGTCCCAGTTAGTAGTCTATGCTTCAGTAAAGAAATTGTTATTTTTCCCATTCTAAAAGTTAAAAAAGTCAACCAAAAACAATGGAAAGTTATTCCTTTGTGGTCTCCAGATAAATAATAAAAGGTTTAGGATTTCACATTATCTGGCCTCAGTAAAACCCTCATATTCACTTAAATTGAACCTAGCCTCTTAGTATTTCCAAATGCAGCTCACTGGTTATCTTTAGCCTTTTTATCTTCTTTCAGGCAGGGAAAGAACAGAATCTACTTCCAACATATAAATATTTAATGTTCATTCATTTTCTTTCTTAGACCTTCTGAAAGCCAGTCCCTAACTACACAAAGACCACTTGCTGTTTCTGGCTATAACATAAATATTTAATTAAAACCCACTTTGAACCATTCTTCCTTAGGTATAAATCAAGTACACTAGCCTTGGGCTGCACTTCTGCCGTTTCCCAAATCCATCTGTTATTTAATCACATGGTTTTTACCAGCTTTGCAAGTTCAGGAGGCGTTCACCTGGCTGTTGGAAATGTTTCTAGGAAGTGAGTTTTTAACCTTTCAGCTAGTGCTTTCAAAATAGAACCAGTCAGTCTGGCTATTATGAATAATGCTACCATGAACATTGATGTAACAAGTTTTTTATTTATCTTGGGTATATACCTGGGTGTAGAATTGCTGGGTCATCCATTGAGTTTTTTTCCTGTTAATATATAAATTTAAAAATTTGCCCCCAGTTCTATTAACATGACACACACCACTGTATTTAAGGTGTACTGCATAATGACTTACATGTATTGTGAAATGATTACCAAAATTATTTTTATTAATTTAAAATTGTTGGCTGTACTGTGTGGCTTGTGGGATCTTAGTCTCCTGACTGAACCCATGTCCTCTGCAGTGGAAGCAGAGAGTCTTAACTACTGGCTCGCCAGGGAAGTCCCATCTCAATAATTTCAGTTAACAGTCTTCATCTCATAGATACAAAAAGAAAAGGATTTTTTCCTTGTGATGAGAACTCATAGGATTTACTCTTTTTAACAACTTTCCTACTGTTATAACTAATATAGATAATGTGATTAACATGGGGGTTGAATATATCCCCCAAGGTCTAATAGTTATTATGAAATGAGAAGAAGACAGAAAAGTTTGTCTCCTCCATCTTCTTGATACTAATATTTTTAATTTAAAATGTGATATATAGTATGATTCCATTTTTCTAAACTTGTTTCTGTCTATATTTACCTAAAACAGTGTTCGCCCTGTTGTTAAAGATGATCATTTCTGGATGGTAGAATTTCAAGTTAATGTTTTTCTTTTTGTACTTTAAAATTTTAATTATGAGGTATGTCATTTTTCAGAAATAATACAGGCATTCTTTAAAAAAAAAAGTATGTGGTTTGGAGGACTATTGGGAGATATTAATGTCCCCAAAGAAATATCTGCAACCTAGCGTGTGTGTGTATGTTAGTCGCTCAGTTGTGTCCTACTCTTTGCGACCCCATGGATTGTAGCCCACCAAGCTCCTCTGTCCATGGAATTCTCCAGGCAAGAATACTGGGGTCGGTTGCCATTCCCTTCTCCAGGGGATCTTCCCGACCCAGGGATCAAACCCTAGAAAACCTAATAAATCTTTCTGAGTGGTTGTAAGTAAAAGAATTTTTCTTTTTCTCATCCTCTAGTGTGATTTACCTCTCCACCATTTGACAATTTGAATGTCCAAGAGGGACAGTTTATTGGTTTGAAAAGCAGTTCTTGGCGTCAAATTCATTTGAGGAACATGGACAGTATGGGTGTTTGTGCCTCTTAACAGTCAAAATATTAATATAATAGTATTATAAAGACTATAAATATAAAAGGCAACATTGACATAAGAAACCATGACATTGTAAATGCAGTGATTGCCACTGAGTTGTTCATTTTAAAATACACAATCTTGATTTATTTAGAACAATTTATATTATATGAATAGCACATCACTTTTTGAAAATTAGAAATTCTTTCGAATAACTATGCAGTCTCCAGAAACAAGTTTTTTTTTAATGAAGTGATCCATCAAAAGGTTTTAAGAAGTAAGCTCTGCTCATCTTATTAAAATATTACAATGTGCACATAAAAATTTATTTACAGTAGAGTTTTAGGCAATCTAGTACAAAACAAAGTTGCCTATAAAAGAATATTTTCACTTGTAAGAAATGCATTTTGAAAACTCACTGGCCCTTGGAGGTGGGTCAAGTGGAAAACCTAATACTCTTGAATTCCAAGGAAGCTGATCACTACACATGGCTCTAATAAAGTTTTGCCATAAACATCTGTGGGAAATCTGAGAGTAATCTTGTGGAGGGATATTAAATTTGCAGGGCCTGTTGGCTGTTTACCCCTGTAGTGTTAGGTCCCCTTGTGGTAAATGAGGTAAATTCTTGGACACTTTTTCCTAAGGAGTCTAGAGAGCTCTAGGGCTTTGTAAGAAAGGCTGCCTTTCACTTTTTAAGCCCTGGTTTGACTCTAACCAGGTTAACCTTGTGACCTTGAATTGTTTGTGTGAAATGAGGTGGAGATCTCAGTTCTGCCTTAAGGAAATACCTTTCACATCGAAATTGGCACTAATTGGTCTCCCTGTTGACAGGGTTAGCTGAGAGGCTCATGATTAAATGGGCAGTGAGAACAGAAACTAAATCCCCCCACTTAAGCTCAGCATGTCAGCCGGAGGACAAGCAGGGGCAGCTACCAATTCTCCCCTTTTCCAGCAGCATCCAACATGCAGAGCAACTGGGTTGAACCAGGAGGCCTACCATTTGTGCACTTAGAATACTTTCCATGTGTCTGGCCCTGTTCTGTGAAGCAATCTTGACATGAATAGAGCTCTAAACCAGGATTCTGCAGTCTTCTGTAAAGGGCCGGAGAGGAAATATTTTAGGTCTTGCAGACCATATAGTCTGTTGCAGCCACTTAACTATGCTGACAAGAGCAGCCATAGAGAATGCATGAATGAAAGAGTACTGGTGTTCCGGTAAAACATAATGGACAACCCAACCTTGTAAGTCAACTATGCTCCAGTAAAATTTAGTTAAAAAAAATATAATGGCCATAAATTTGAATTTCATTTAATTTTCCCATCAAGAAATATTATTCTTTTGATTTTTTTTCCTTCAACTATTTAAAAATGTAAGTATCAGTCTTAGCTTGCAGGCCATACTAAAACAAGCAGTAGGCTAAATATGACCCACCATCCATAATTTGCCAATCTCTGCTCTAGACTTGAGTGTTGAAGATCTCTCTCACTTTCTGTCTTGGCTCAAACACTAATTAGCTATGGACCCTGTGCAACTCTTTAACTTCTGTGGCCCTCCCTCAGATTATGAAGTCTTTTGACAGAACAGATGAAGCAAAATTCCTTTTAGCTATACTGTTAGATTTCCTGATTCCATTACAGGAGAAGAAGTCAAGCCAAGCAATGTTATTTTATGTATGTGGAATGGAAATTAGTTTACTTAAGGGAAACAAATCTTAATTTAATATATCCTCAGTGTGAATCTTTGTTATATTATGAGGAACGATGTCACAGCTCTGATAGTAAGATCAAAATTTGTAGCCTCCTAACTCTATACAAAGGCTCATTCTTACCACTTTTATTTTTCCAGTGCTGTTCTTTCCTATTGTTGTTTTTTTCATTTGTTTGGTTTTGGTGAGTGAAGAGAACACAATGCCAGAGATTATTAGAAAGCAGATGTTTTTCTCCTTTAAAGATGTTACTTAAAAATATTAATTTTTTTTTTTGGTCTTACTGGCAACTATATTTTACAAGCACTCAGCTACCTCTATGTACTTTGTTGTTAGAGGTGATGACTGAAGGTTAGTAGTAATTTTTACTGAAGAGCAGAAAAGACAATCACCAACTTATTCAACAAATTGACATACATATTTAAAGGTGAAGATATTTTAAGAGCATATTTGTTTCTTCATAAATCACATTTCACGTGTCCATTTGTCCCTTTGTTCTTCATATCAAATATCCAGACAGTGTTTGTATCTCATGTTTCACATTCAATTTGTTCAAAGTGTTCAGTAACCCAAATAAGGCCCACACTTTGTTGCTTTGGTTGGCATGTCTCTTAAATCTTTCTTTTATTTTAGCGGGGGAGGGCTTGCCACGTGGTGTGTGGGATGGGATCAAACCCCTGCCCTCTGCACTGGGAGCATGGAGTCTGAACCATTGGACTGCCAGGGAAGTCCTCGCCTGCTTTGTCTTTCTTATCATGAAAAGAAAAACATTAGATTGTAAACTACTTGAGATAATGGAAATGCATCCTTTATGATTGTATCCTATTTATTACCCAAGGCAGTGCCTGGGATTCAGCAGACTCAGTAAGTATTTGTTCTTTTATTATAGATTCTTCTATAAAGCTTCATGTTTCATTCAGTTCCTCTATAGAATAGAATGTTCAGTGAGTTACATCTAGGCCTAAAGCAGGGTTGTTTGGTACCAACTTGAACTAGTTCTCTGGTACCACACTTTAGTTCTTTATCATCTTGTTCAGGGATCTGTTTCCTTGCTTTTGAGCAGGGATGTGGGGGCATTCTAGAGGATATGTAGATAATAAATGATAATCCTGGATTCCTGCTTAAACAACGTAACAGGTAGACAGACTGTCAGAACAGGGCAAGCAATACTTTGTTTCACAATCCATGAGATTTCAGTGTGAGGGAAGTTAGCATCCATCTTCCCCATAAGAAAGCAGAGAAGAGAGACTTGTAGCTGGAAGGCAGGGGCCTCACTGGAAACAGTTCGTTTGAAATCTGGGCACCTGGAGTGAGGACAACTCATTTTTTATAAGATCTGCCTGTAAATAGTGGGATACCCAGGCAGCACAGTGGTAAAGAATCTGCCTGCCAAGCAGGAGACATGGGTTTGATCCCAGGGTTGGGAAGATTCCCCTGAAGAAGGAAATGGCAACCTGTTCCAGTATTCTTACCTGGAAATTTTCATGGACAGAGGAGCCTGGCGGGCTACAATCCATGGGGCTACAAAGAGATATGACTGAGTGCACACACAGGTAGGCTCCTTTAATATGCCTGAAACTGAATTTGGCATCTTGCCTTAGGCCTCCATACTTTATTTTTTGGTGTCAGGGAAATAGTTAATCTGATTTTCCATGTTTCAAGTAATAGGAATTTTGCTGACTGGCTTTGGCTGCAGGGCACTTAGTTGGTATGCCTTTTTGACAGATTGCTATTCCAGCTTTCTTTCCAGAAGTAATATTTTCCAGGTCTGAAACCTGCCCTCTGACCCCAAGTTTAATGGGGACGTGGAGTGATGGAGTCGGCTCGTTTTGGCTAGAAAACTTACTGGTTTTAATGCACCCAGTGCAGAGGAGCCAGCTGCCTTTACTTCCTTTAACTCAGAAATTACTGGGGCTTCTTTTTAATTGTAGAATTTTTTGAAAGTATAGAGAAGCTCATAGAAAGAAAAATTGTAATCTGTCTACAAATAATTTTTGTTAACAGAATGATAATTATTTCAGTTGTCCCCTTCCTAAACAAAAGTAGGATTATGGGGTATTTTAAATGCTTTATGGATATTAATTCCTTTAATGAAGTAGGGAGGGGCAGAGTGATGGAAAGTTTTGTACTGGCTTCTGACAAAGATGTTCCTTGACCAAAGTACACAGTCAGTTCTTTAAGAGCCCTGCTGTTAAATTTTATTTATCTATAGTATTTTTTTTAATTTTATTGAAGTACAGTTGACTGATAATGTTGGGTTAGTTTCAGGTATATAGCAGAGTGATTCAGTGGTACATCCATAAATATATTTTTCTCCAGATCCTTTCCCATTATAGGTACTACAAGATACTGAATAAGTTCTCTGTGCTATAGAGTAGGTTTTTGTTGTTTCTTTTCTGAGTCCTCTTTTTGACTAGGTCCCAAATTGGGCCTCATCTTAATCTTCCGCCTGCCCTGCCCAAGAATATTGCTAAATCAGGTTAGTACAAATCTTTTAACTGATCAAGTTCTGCATCCCCCACCCCATTGTATAAATCCTCGAGGTTTAGCAAGGGTTCCCCATCCTTGATGTCTCCTATCAGTGCTTTTCTATCCACTGACTTCCTTACTCTGCTCCTCGTCAAAAATCCCAAGCTTCTTTGCTCCATAGCTATCTTTGCTATCTAGACTTGGTGATAGACTTGAGCAAATTTTTCCTTACCATTTTAACAAGGTTAAATAGTTTTTAATAGTTGTTGCTGTTTTTTTTTTTTTTAATCATTTCTTACATCAGAATTATGGAGTTTCTGGTATTCTTAGCCTCTTAGTGTTCCAAGCTAAGGATCTTTTTTCTCCAATGTTTATTTCTTTTTTTGACCTCTTGCCATTGAGAAGATAAAGAAGTGAAATGTTTAAAGGCAGGCTTCCCTGGTGGCTAAGTGGTAAAGAATCCACCTGCCAATGCAAGAGACATGGGTTTGATCCCTGATCCAGGAATACCCACACCTGAGCACCACAACACTTTATCCTCTGCTCTAGAGTCTGGGAGCCACAGCTGCTGAGCCCTAGAGCCCATGCTCCACATAGAAGCCACCGCAACCAGAGAATAGATCCTGCTCTCCACGACCACAGAAAAGCCTGCGCAGGAACAAAGACCCAAAGCAGCCAAAAACACATAAATACAAACAATTTTAAAAATAAATGCTTAAAGGCAAATCTGAATCAACTTGGGGATATCTGACCCTCAGGCTCTTCTTCATCTCTTGGAACCTCATTAGGCTCAATGATTACCGAAACTGCATTAGGGTTTCTACTGTTGAAATGAAGGTGGAGCTGTAGAATTGTGAAGCTGCAAGGGACTCCAAGAAATCTCTCAGGTCAGTCAAGTGTTCTTACTCAGTTTACAGACAAAGCTACTGTGGCCCAGAGTCTTGCCTAAATAAAACAGCTAGAATAAAGGTAATGTTTTTTCTTTAAAAAGAAATGGCATTAAATGTCCTTCCCCTGCTCCCACTTCCTTTCTTCTGTCCTTGAGTCATCACAGTTGCTTGGGAAAGCCTCACATTTCCCTTTGGGAAATAGAAACAAAAGTCTCTATGGCTTTTATTTTTTTCCTCTGATAAAGGAAAGAAATGTGCTGTAGAAGCAGAAATGGTCATAATAAATTGAACCTAGATATCAAATGCTCTTTAAATCAGCCTAAAGTGTCAAGGCTTGAATTTCTGAGTTAAGGGGAAGGAACTTCAACCTGATGAATTTTAGTGTGCAAAAAATTTTGAGGTAGTTAATACTGAGTATAACGTGTGTCATAAAATGACTCCAGAGAAACAACTGAACTGCAGATGCCTGGATGTGTGGGACCTGGGTGCATGTTCCTTGAGGCTTTGACCTCGGCATTGATTGTTGGACAACAAGGTCTTCCTGTGATTCACCCTCGAAACAGAATGCTTCTGTGTATGGTGGTGACACCAGGCTAGCAAGAAAGCAAGAAAAACAGGGTTATCCTGGATCAAGCACTAGTTAAATTAGATTTGATTCAGATGGAACAAATCTATGACCCAGATACTGGGCTATATGATAGGTCACAGAGATGAATCAGGCAGAAGCCTGGCCCTCCAAGAATCTCAAGTTGCCTAACGAGACAGGTAAGTAAATATTATAATTTTTAACACACAGGTATTATAAGAGGGTTAACAAAGCTCTAAGTACAGATTTAATTTTCCTGGATGTGTCACAGGTTTTATGAGCTGGCCTTTGTAGTATACCACCTGATGGAAAGGGGAGAGGCCTTCTAGGCAGAGGAAATAGGGTAGCAAAGATGTGGAAGCTTATTTGGGAAGGTGTGTATTTTGAGTAGCTGCAGCATAAGATCCTTGGTGTGGATTGGAGGAGGAAGGCAAGGATGGAAACGGAGGACAGGCTGGATAAGACAGGCTGGAATCAGGGTGTGAAGTGCACTGAATCAGGATTATTGAACTGGATCATCTGTCCTAAGATAGGACAGACACCAGGCAGGTGAGAGCATCAAATGACCCAGTTCATCTTTTCCAGCAATTATAGTGTAGCAAGAATGAATCTGTTACCCTTCAGTTTTCTAAACCAAATAAGCTCACAAGTTCCATTTACCAGAGTTGGCCATGTCTTGATCATGTTTCGGGAAGTCTCCTCCTTGGAACTGTCACACACAAAAAAACCTGGGGGTTTAGGTGATACCCAGAAAATGAGGAAAACAGGGCTTGATATTTTTCCTGGGGTGCTCATTCAGTTACCTCAGCACTTGCTGACACACAGTACTGATGTCACTGTCACTTGCACTCACCACCAAGTTTGTTCAGAGAGGCCCTGGCAATGGTCTTGACTGCATTGCCTCAGAGAGCTTGTCACTGTGGTTCTCAAGGCTGATGCCTTAGAGTGTAGTCTCTACAAGTATCCACAAGCATCCTCCATATAGAGTGCCTCAGTTCAGTCAAAGTCACTAGCTTCCTATTCCCTTCTCTCTAGGATAAGCCACCTCAATCTTTCTAATGGTCTTGAAGCCCAAAAACTCTTTACTGATCCTAAGGTCCTGTCCCATGAAATGCCACTGTATTTTTCCAGACATTAGCAAATTGGATGACCTAAATCTTCACGAAAAGTAAAAATGGGAGACACAATGAATGTGCTTTGAGACTCTGGAGACATAGTCTTTCTAAGGTGGGATTGTACCAGCAGGAATTTCAGGCCTGATAAGGTGGGCAAGAGAGAGATCATCTGGAAACAGGAGAGGGGGAAAGTGAAATACACTGTTGGCAGTTATTTGTTCTGGAGGGAAGATGGGGGCTCAATAATATTACCCCCTTTCAGATGGTTAATTCTGAGAATAAACTTACTCATGTCACATTCTCAATACAGTTCTAGGTCGAGTGAGCTGAGTGTAAACGGAAATTATCATTATCATGTCATAGATACTAGAAATAGAGAGATATCACAGACACTGTCATAGATGCTAGATATAAAGATTAAAGTCATAGTTCCCCAGGTTGGGGAACACAGTAATGTCATCTCTCATGACAGAGAGGAGGAGCTTGGCTATACAGACAGACATTTAGTTCATTTGGGCTCTCTGCTGTATTTATCTATCTATCCATCTCAGAAATGAAATATGAAATGGTTGTCTCAGGTTTGCCTGCTTATTTAAACTGAAAATTGCATCAGAATTAATTTGTCATAGGGAGCCCTGACTTGGAAGTTGTCTGACTCCATTTCTTACTACCTGTATGACCAGGAAGTGCTTCTGAATCCAACCTAGCTTCAGTTACCTTATCTGTTAAAAACAGAGAGAGGGAGAGATACTAAGAGAAGTTAACATGGAGTTGTGAAATTAAGGCCTCCAGCATACAGTGTTCAATATATGTTAGCTCTAGCTATTAACAACATCCCCTATCATTTACTGTGATAATGACTCACTAGGAGCAAGGTGAAGATTATCTCAAATTATTGTAGTTGTTACTGATAACTGATAAGCTGAGGGAGTGGGAATCTGGACTGACTTCCAAGTCTCCTCAAGCCCCTCTGCTCCCTCTTAAAGTGCTGATTATAAACTGCCCTTCCATTCCTTTCTGTTCTTATCCCCAGGAGCTCTCACCCACTGCAACAGTCAGGATTCCAGCCTTTTTTCCTCTCAGCATCTGATGTCCCCCATGATGCGAGGCACTGGCTAGAGTCTGCTGTGACAGATCAATCATAAGTTTCTTTCCGAACACTCCTGGGGATTCTTGTCTGAATTCCCATCCCAACCGAGGCCTGAATCCCACAGATTTCACCACAGCGCCTCGCCAGCCGATCGAGATGGAGCCTCTGGATAATTTTATGTCCCTTAACACTTCAAGTGAATGGGATAACCCTGGAGCGGGACCAGACACTAAAACCTCAGAAAGTCACGAAAAAGGTTCGTAGACTTGAGTCCCAACTCCTTATTTTACTACAGAGTAAACGGAGGTGGCAGAGGCAAAGTAACTTACGCAAACTGATTAGAAGCCGATGGAGACCTAACTCCTGACCCGAGGGAGTCCACCCCTCGTGGCGCCTTCTTGGGGGCGATCCCAAAGCCCGGGCCAAGGCGGCCATCCTAGTCCTCCGGGCTCTGCGGAACACTGGCCTGCCGCTCGCGCCGCAGTTGGAGGCAGCTTGGTTCCTCGGAGCTGCGGGCTCCCCCCGCCCACCGGTCGGGTAAAGTCCCAGTGACCGCCGGTGGGGGAAGAGGAGCTCCGGGTTGCCGGAAAGCAGGGAAGTGGGGGAGTCCCCTGGGGTCGGAGTTGGGGGATTGGGTTGGGGTGTGGAGAATGACCTGGGAATTCAGCACTTGGAAACCCCTACTGGCCGCCTCTCGGGCGAGAGCAGTGGCCGTCCCCAGGCCGCACGTCCCGCCCCACCCCCTGCCCGGCGCTCAAATCGACCCCGCCCCCTGGAGCCCGGTTCCCCCGGCAGCCGGCGCCGCGCACAGTAAGCTGATCCCTCCCGCAGACCGCGGGCACCAGCGCACCGAAGCTGCGGGCCCTGGCCGCCGAGGCAGCATGGCCCGGCCCGTGCAACTGGCGCCAGGTTCCTTGGCGCTGGTGCTGTGCAGGCTGGAGGCGCAGGAGGAGGCGGAGGGTGCGGAGGAGCCTGGCGGGCGCGCTGTGTTCCGCGCCTTCCGAAGAGCCAACGCGCGCTGCTTCTGGAACTCGCGGCTGGCGCGCGCCGCCTCGCGGCTGGCCTTCCAGGGCTGGCTGCGGCGCGGGGTGTTGCTGGTGCACGCGCCTCCCGCCAGCCTGCAGGTGCTGCGCGACGCCTGGTGTCGCCGGGCCCTGCGCCCGCCGCGGGGCTTTCGCATCCTGGCGGTGGGTGAGTGCGCGGCCCGGAGGGGAGAGCGTCCGGCGCAAACTGCGGGACCGAGCCCGGGCCTTTGGGGCGGGAACTGGCGGTGGAGGGTGCGGGTTTGGGAGCGCAGACAGAGTGGCTGGGGAAGGACTGTCCTGAGACGTTCCTTCTTGCTGGGACACAAGAGTTTCCACCTTCAACAAGACATGACTGGACGCTGCCCTGAGCCGACTTTAGGGTGTCTCCATTCCTCAACTCTTTGAGGCAGTGAAGTGCACAGGTTCCTGAGCGAAGGAACTTTCAGGCTGGAAAAGTGATGTTTTAGGGAGAGAGGTTTAGGGCCCGGGGAGCCGGAGCTGTGCGGTCAGGAGACCGGGGCCTCAGCCCCGGCTTCATGGGTGGGGGTGCTTAGGAAATGTACACCAGGAGCGGGCCAGAATCTACTAATTGTGAACTGGCTGATGTTTTGTTTGATTTTTTTTAAATTACACGCTTGGAGCGGACAACAGGCTGTGGTTTTCATGCCCTGCTCTACTGGGTGGTGTGGTGGTCTTGGAACAGAGCCTAGTGGAGGGTTTGGGGTCGTTAACTACTAGGGAAAAAGAAATGACAAATGGCGTTCTGGATACATCCCATCCCATTAGCTAGATAGGGAGAATTCCCCCTTTCCAGTCTTTTCAGAGTCCATTTGTTAGGAGACAGCAGCTTTTTGCTTGTGTAAAATAGCTTCTCATTAAGAACATAAGCCACCGCATCACTGAGTGGTCTCTGTTACCCACTAAACTCATGTGGGTGTCAGCTCCCTGTAAACAGCCTGGTTCTGTCTGCATTTATATGGGGCTGTGAGTACCGTTTGATGGTGTGCTATTGACAAGTCACCAGTTGTTCCTGCCCTCAATTTTGACTCCTACCAAAGAACCCCTCTCTGTCTCAGCCCATAAGTCATCCTCTGAGGAGGAGAACAAGGAGCAGCAAATAAAATAAATTTGTTTTAGTCCCCAGGTGTAAGGGAGCAGGATAGCATGAGGTACTTGATGTTGTGTATCATCTGCTCAGAGGTGATGTCTCTACATCCTAGGCCAGTGAGGTTGAACTTTGGCTTCTCACCTCCATGCATCCAGTTCTGTGTGGTACCTCTACCCATCCCCACTTTTCTTCCCTAAAGAGCTCATTTGCAAAGCCACATACACACATTTCTTTTCTTTTGTTTTTTTTTTTTTTTACATACACACATTTCATCTCCTTTTACTTGCAGGAATGAGTGAAGAAAATAGGTTTCTGGCTTTGATAGCGGTGAACCCAGTAGCCAAGCCAAAATTCTCAAAGGGGAAGGGGTCTTTCAGACAGGCTGGATGAAAAGCTCTTTTCAGTCCAGTGTCCTCGGTTTTTCTGGTTTGAATTAACGGCTGCATTCACTGGTTCCCCCATCCCCCTTTCAAAGGGTGAGCACACAGCATATTGCAGAGAGGGGATGGATGGAGTCGGGGTCTGGACCTGAGGGTGAAATAGAGAGGGCTTCTGCTAAGCCAGAGGCAGCTGTGATGCTGCTACCTGAGGTGTAGCCAGCAGTGGTGAATGCCGGTTCCTGGATTGACCCTGTTTGCTGCCATCTGAAAGATGCATCGGACAAAGTGAACATATCACCAGGTACTCTTAATTCTCCACCCACTAGGTAGTGCTGCCTCATTGCACAGTTCAGGATATGTGGACACTGTATTCTATGGAGTGTGCAGCACAGAGGTCTTTACTCTGGGTCATCTCCCCTGATGGGGGGCTCTTGGAAGGAATAGTTTTGAGGTTATTTAACAGAATATTGATAAGAATTTGAACATAATTTGTACAAAACCACCTACTGGGATATTTTGAGGAACAAAACAGGGAAGATCTTATTTGATGCTGGTCAGTGGATACACATGGGGAGAGAGGTTTGTTTTAAATGTATTCGCTAATTACTAGTCTAATTTGGAGGTGCTTGGGTCAGATTGCAGGAGAGGAGGCATCAGGGCAGCTCTTGGGCCACCTCAAGAGTCCCAGAAGGTGGTGAGAGGAGGAGGAGTGGATTTCTCTCAAAGACACTGGAAATTTCAGTCCACTTGCTTTCAGAAGTCTGGCAGGTCTGGCTTCCACAAGCTAAAATGAGCTTCCAGGAAGGCAAGGAAGAGCAGCTGAGAACTAATGCAGGTTTTCACTCCACTCTCAGTACCTTGTGGGAAAGAGCAAAATGTTAGAAAAAGACACCAAGAATCAATTTGATCAGATCAGTTTGGTCTCTTTGGTATAGATTTTTCATTGTTGTTTTTTTTTTTTTTAAAGATTTATTATTTTTATTTATTGCTGCACTGTGAGGCATGTGGGATCTTAGTTCCCTGACCAGGGATCAAACCCAAGCCCCCTGCATCCAGAAGGCAGATTCTTAACCACTGGACCACCAGGGAAGTCCCTGTTGTTTTGTTTTTTGAGGCTCATGTACTCGTATACAAGGGGTTCCCTGGTGGCTTAGCGGTAAAGAATCTGCCTACCAATGCAGGCGACGTGGGTTTAATCCCTGGGTCCATGGGAGAAGGAGTCCCATGGACACAGGAGCCTGGCGGGCTGCTGTCCATGAAGTCACAAAGAGTTGGACATGAGTTAGCAACTAAACAACAACTCCTATATAATAGCATTTGGGCTTAAGAAGTGTTGCTGACCAGCTCAGACAAAATGCAGGGAGGAAAGGAGGAATGGCCCTCAGGTTTATAAACCCACTGCGCTCCATGGGTCCTTCTCCTAGGCTTCCAAACCTGGGGTCATGGTGGCCTTGTAAGATCTGGGGAAGGATTGCTGTGGCCAAGCAGACAGGAGTGACCTGAACCCCAGGGACAGATTTGAATTTAAGGCCTGTAGGAGTTTGTTTCTCCCTTGTTTTGTGCATCTTCTTTCCCTATTCACTTTCTCTACCCCAGCTTTACTCTGGTGAGAAAAAGTTTCCAGGCTGACAGTATTTCCCTAAGAGGCCGAAGGGTCTTTAGCAGGGTAACCAGGCGCTAACTCTTCTTTTGTGCTCCAGTCCTCAAGTGTTTTCTGTTTCTGTTCTTTTTAAAAAAAATTAGCAAATGACCTTAACAACTGATGGGTTGAGCTCTGGAAGCTTCCCAAAACTGCAGGTGGTGGAGGCTGGGGGACACCTGTGTTTGTTTGGATGAATCAGTTCTTCCTCGAGGACCACACCCACTGGGGACTTGAAAGGTTAATGATGGCCTCCTGGGGTAAGGGAGGGGAGGACACTTGGCCAAACCTGTTTGTTTTCCGAAATTTATAGTTGAGGTATCCCAAGTCTTTCACACCCAGTGTGGCCTTTCATCTTTTTCATTGAATGAGAATGATAATAAGAATGCCTGTGCGGAGTTCCTTGGTGATCCACAGTGGTTAGGATTCTGGGCTTTCACTGTGTGGCCAGGATTCAATCCCAGAAAGTGAGATCCTTTAAGCTGTGACTTTTTCAAAATACTTGCTTCATTAGTGTATTCATATGCTAGGTACTGTTCTAGTTTTTTTGGTTGTTGTTGTTCAAGGAGAGAATGAAGTCAGCCTGTGTACTTCATATTTAGTTCAAGAGGGGAGAGCTGAGTGGGAGCCTGTGTTCTGGAAGCTGGCTGGTTCACACACAGTCTTCTGCATCCCACAGTGACAGACGTGGGCACTGCAAGACCTGATTCTTGCAAGTCTCTGATTCAGCTGGACAAGAGTACCCTGGTGTGTGCTTTGAAGGGTACTAAAGATTGGGCTGTCAGGTTGGTGAAGGGGAGGTGATGGGAGGATTTTCCCACCTCTCCTCCTGTCTCTCTTACCTGCTTCTTGACACATCTCTGAGCACAGAGTTATCAAGGGAAAATGATAAGTGCTCCTTCTGAGTAGAGTCCAGCCAGTAATTTATGCTAGGTATAAATTTCAAACTCTGTTCTGGGCTCTTATTTGGGGGAATAGTTCAAGGACATGTGGGCCCTGATGGTACAAGAGTTGGGCAAACATCAGAAATGTTCTGACTTACTTTATCTGATTTGGGGGATGGCGGGGTGGGGTGGGTGGGGAGAGATGGTGAGGAGAGCGGATGATCCAACTCCTCTTCTTCCTTGTTTCTGGAGTCCTGTCGTGAACTGGCAGTGGGGCCTCTTGTTGGGTTCAGTAGCTAATGGAATTTTTAGATGAAATTAACACTTAGTGAAATCCCCAAATCATAAATGTAGCATTTCATGCACTTTTCATATAATATACATGAGTGTAACCCAAATTTCCAACAGAGTTTGAAAAATTACCATTACCCTAGAAAGTTCCCTCTGCCCCTTTCCAGTCAGCTCTGCCCCCACCCTCAGAAGTACTTTTCTGCATAAACCATAAGTTAAGTTTGCTTGTTCAAGCGCTTCACGTAAGTGAAATCATAGACTATATACTCTTTTGTGTGAGAATTCTTCATTCAGCCCAATGTTTCTGAGATTTATCTCTGTTGCATTATTAATTTGTTCCTTTTTTTGTTCAGTAGAAATCCATTTTACTAGTGTCAATATATCACGGTTTATTCATTTATCCTTAGATGGACTTCTGGGATGTTTCCAGTTTATGGCTAATATGAAAAACTTTTATGAATATTTCGGTACACTTTTTTATGCTTTTATTTCTTCTGGGTCCTTACTTAGGAGAGGAATTGCTGACTCCTTAAGTAGGTTATGTTTAGTTTTATGGCACCTTTTCCCAAAGTGGTTGTACCATTTTACACTCATTTTATATTCCCCAAAGATTTTCTGCAGTGTTTTCTACTAGAAGTTTTATAGTTTTATGGTTTTACATTCAGGTCTATGAGCCATTTTATTTATGTGAGTTCCCTAGTGGTTCAGTCGGTAAAGAATCCGCCTGCGATGCAGGAGACCTGGGTTTGATCCCTGGGTTGGGAAGATCCCCTGGAGGAGGCCATGGCAGCCCCTTCCAGTAGCCTTGCCTGGAAAATCCCCGTGGACAGAGGAACCTAGAGGGCTGCAGTCCTTGGGGTCACAGAGTCAGACACAACTGAGCGACTAAGCACAGCAGAGCACGTGAATGGTATGAGGTGTAGTTTGAAGGTTTTTTTTTTTCTTTTTGCATATGGGTGTCCAGTTGTTCATGACAATTTGTTGAAAAGACTAGCCTTTCTCATTGAATTCCATTTGCAACTTTGTGGAAAATCAATTGAGTATATATGTAAAGGGCTATTTCCATTCATCTTGAGTCTGTCCTTTCACCAATACTATACTTATTGTACTTTAAAAAGTAAGACTTGAAATCAGATGTTGTGAGTCCTCCAACTTTGTTCTTCCTCAAAATTGTTTTGACTACTCTAGGTTCTTTGTTCTTACACATAAATTTTAGAATCAGCTTGTCAATGTCTTTTTAAAAAAAATACACCTGGAATTTTAATTGGGATTGTATTGAAACAATATATTAATTTGAAGTTGGTGAGAAATTAATCCTGGCTTTCCTCAAACTGCTCTGGTTTTAGAAATGATAGTCTTGCATCTTGGGAACCCCCTCTATCCCAGGCAGACTGGGATGCTTGGTCACCCTTATTTGGGGAGAATTGACATCTTAACAATTTATGAACATGGTATATCTCTGAGTGGTCTTAATTTGTCTTGGCAGTGATTTGTACTTCTAAGTGTTTAAGTCCTAAATATCTTTTGTTAATTTATGTCCCTGAAAACAATCTTGGATTCTATTGTAAATAGAATTACTTTAAAATAAACTTTTTAAAAAGTAAAAATAAAATGAACTTTGTATTTTGGAAAAATTTTAGGTCTACAGAAAAGTTGCAGAGGGAGTGGAGTTTCATATTCATTCCAGTTTCACATGATGTCTTACCTGACTTTAAAAGAAGTTGAGATATAATTCCCGTAACATACGATTAACCATTTTAAGGTGTACAATTCAGTAGGTTTTAGTATATTTACAATTGTACAATCATTTCCATTATCTAATTCTAGAACATTTTCATCACCTCCAAAGAAACTCTGTACCCACTAGCAATTTCTCCCCATTCTCCCCTTGCCCAAGCCTCTGCCAACCAGTAATCTACCTTCTACCTTTATGAATTTGCCTATTCTGGACATTTCATGTAAATGGAATCCACACAATATATGGTCTTTTGTGTCTGGTACATTTTACTTAGCATAATGTTTTCAAGGTTCCTTCATGTTATATCTTATGTACTTCATTTTTATGGCTGAATAATATTCCAGTGTATGGATGTACCACATTTTGCTTATCTACTCCTCAGTGGATGGTTATTTGAGTTGGTTGCACTTTCTGGCCACTGTGAAGAATGCTATCAACATTTCTATGCAAGTTTGTGTGTAGACATATTTTTATTTTGGGGTAGATCCCATTTGGTTATTTTTTTAAAATAATGGATGGGAAATTGTTTCATTATTTGGTTATTTATTTTTTTGGTTGCATTGTGAGACTTGTGGGATCTCAGATGCCCAGACCAGGGAGTGAACATATGTCCTTGGCAGTGAGAGAGCCAGGTCTCTAACCACTGGACCACCAGGGAATTCCCCATTTGATTTTTTTTTTTTTAAATAATTTGTTTCTCTGATGAGATTTCTAACCTGTTCATTACAAGTATGTTTTCTTTCTTTTTCAAAAATCTTTCAGAATAGCTATACAAATTTCTTTAAAAATCCTTGTATCTGCATATGGGCCACCAAAAAAAAAAAAAAAAAATTCCTCGTAATTCTGTCATCTCAGTCATCTCAGGATCAGTCTCATTGGTTGCCTTTTCTTTGGAATGGCTCATTTTGTTTGCATTGTCTAGACATAGATTGTATCTCTGACATTATGGATTATATCTCTGACATTATGAGTCATATGTTGTAGAGACTCTGGATTATTATTTTCCTCAGTAGAGTTTGTTCGTTTGTTTGTTTATCAAGCAGTTAATTTGCCTGTGCTCAAATCTCTGAGCTCTGTCTCCCCTGCAGTAAGTGGCAGGTTGAAATCTCTTAAGGTAGTCTGCTTGTGCCCTCTGCACACATAGTTCATAGTTCAGTCATGAGTTTATATTTAGAATTTGGGATTCCACCTCCATGGCTCATTCCTTTTCAGCATCACTTCGTTGCTGTTGTAGCTGCTCCAAAGTGGCCTTAGATTCTTTAATCCAGTGAGATCGGCTTTTGGGTTTCTACCATAGTTTCAGTCTCCTGGCCTGGCTCCTAATGTAGCTTGCCTTTAGGCGAAGGTCCATAAAAAATGAGAAACTTTTGTATTGCCATTTCCTTCTGAGAGGACTGCCCTTCCAGTTTCTACTGATTTTGGTTGCTTTTCAGTACTTTCAGGTTAAAGTTTTTATATTTTGTCCAAAGTTTATGGTGGTTTTTTGCAAGAGGGTTGGTCTAATAGTATCTTGTCCATCATTATTAGAAATGAAACCTCATTAATGGGTGTTTTTAGGTCCTGCCTTTTTCTCTTTTAGAACATCATGACCATAGAAAAATTAATGGTTATGACAAGATTATTTAGTGTTCATTGCTCAGTTGTGTCCAACTCTTTGGGACCTGTGGCCAGGCTCTATCCATGGAATTCACCAGATCAGAATACTGGAGTATTCCCTTCTTCAGGGGATCTTTCCAACCCAGGGATCGAAACAGGGTCTCTTGTGTTGCAGACAGAGTATTTAGCCAGTCATCAAAACAAATGGCTCTGTTCCATCTCTTCTTTCTCCCAAACAGACCTTGGTATCCAATCTTTTATAGCTTGATTATCCTTTTTCTTCTGTTTAGTAGTAACCTGAAATAAATCTGCCCGTTTTGCAGACAGGAAATGGAATGAATCAAGCCTCTGATGTGGCTGGTATTGTTTGGGTTTCTTACCTTGAGTTTCTTACCTTCCTCTCTGTTCATCACCAGTTCTTCCAGGGTTCCTGTAAAGACTCTGGTAATTTTCACCAGCCAGTGCCCTTTCACTCACTCTCCCCATCAGATCTGCCAGGCCTTTGGTTTATTCCAAGGTTTGGGAAATGGCAGAAACAGCTGCTCTGACCTTGCTCTCACCTCCCTCCTTTCTACCCAGGATCTTTCCAGCCATGTTTTTCTGGCTTTGTTCTGCCAGATGTTGCCTCTTCCCTTATTCTGGGCAGGGGCAGCTGAAGGGTTTAGTTTGAAAGAGTCAAAGGGCTCACAACAGGGTGTCTTGTAGACATATTGCTGTTATCAAGTTGGATTATCTGAATGTTGCATCTGGGTAGTTAATGAATGTCCTTGGCCTCAGTTTTGATTTGGCAACTGGTGGATGAGAGGCAGCACCTCTGGTTGGCACTGTGTATGTTGAGGTCCAGTGGGATGAAAAGTGCCGTCAAATTGAAAATCAACTTGGATTCCTCTTCCTTCTGCCTCATCCCCAGCCAGTATGTCACCAAGTTCCATGAGGCTTACTCCTTGGTGTCTCTCAAACCCACCCCTTTCTCACCATTTCCACTGCTACGACTTTATCCAACCAAGATCCACCATCTCCTACCTGCATATGGCTCCGGCTTCCTCCCGTTTTGTGGTTCTGTCTCCTGGCTGGCTGTGGACACTCCAGTTCATTCCCCATCCTCCAGGTGGACAGACGCTCAGCATCTAAACTGCAGATATGATTCTGCTCTTTATCTGCTAGAGTCCCTTCTGCTTTTATCCTTTTCTTTTCAGGAAAAGTCCAGAGCTTTTAACATGTGCTGCAAGGCTCTCTAATCTAAGTCTAGCCTGAAATCCCCCTCCACCCCATCTCCCCATCTTCTGAGAGGTGCCTGCCTTTATCAGTCAGGGATCAGTCAGAGAAACAGAACCACTGTGAAATATATATTAAGAGATTTATTACAAGGAATTGGCTTTGCATGATTGTGAGGGCTGGCAAGGCAAGTCTAAAATCCATCGGTCTGGCCATCATGAAAGGCAGGCTGGAACTCTCAGGCACATGCCCAGGCTGTTCTGCCTAAGTGGAGTTTCTTCTTTTGAGGAGCCTCAGTTCTGCACATAAGCCTTTTCAACTGAGAGAAGCCTAAATTGTCAAGGATCATCTCTCTTATTTAAGTTTTATTGACTTTAATCACATCTATAATTTCAAAGTGAAGCCTAAATTAGCATTTGATTGAATAACAGTGTCTGTAGTCTAGCCAGCTGACATATAAGACTAACCATCACCTCCCTTCAGCCAGACCTGGGTACTGTGTTCTGAACACACTGGACTCTGACATAGGCTGTCTTTGCGTGCTGTTCCCCCTGGGAGGCCTGAGATGGTGCTCTTTGTTGTTGTTCAGTCACTAAGTTGTGTCCGACTCTTTGCAACCCCATGGACAGCAACACACCAGGCTTCTCTGTCCTTCATGATCTCCCAGAGCTTGCTCAAACTCGTGTCCATTGAGTTAGTGATGCCATCCAACCATTTTATCCTCGGTTGCCCCCTTCTCCTCTTGCCCTTAATCTTTCCCAGCATCAGGGTCTTTTCCAATGAGTCGGCTCTTTCCATCAGGTGGTCAAAGTTTTGGAGCTTCAGCTTCAGAATCAATCCTTCCAATGGGTTGGAAGGACTTCCAGCTTAGGGTTGATTTCCTTTAGGATTGACTGGTTTTATATCCTAGCTGTCCAAGGGATGCACAAGAGTCTTTTCTGGCTTCACAATTTGAAAGCATCAGTTCTTTGGTGCTCACCCTTCTTTGTGGTTCAACTCTCACATCCATACATGACTACTAGAAAAACCATAGCTTTGACTATATGGACCTTTGTTGGCAAAGTGATGCCTCTGCTCTTTTAATATGCTGTCTAAGTTTGTCATAACTTTTCTTCCAAGGAGCAGATGTCTTAATTTAATGGCTGCAATCACTGTCTGCAGTGATTTTGGAGCCCAAGAAAATAGTCTCTCACTGTTTCCATTGTTTCCCCATCTATTTGACATGAAGTGATGGGAATGGATGCCATGATCTTAGTTTTTTGAATGTTAGATTTAAGCCAGCTTTTTCACTCTCTTTCACTTTCATCAAGAGACTCTTTAGTTCCTCTTCCCTTTGGGCCATTAGAGTGGTATAATCTGCATATATGAGATTGTTGTTATTTCTCCCGGCAGTCTTGATTCCAGCTTGTGCTTCATCCAGCCCAGCGTTTATCTTGATGTACTCTGCAAAGAAGTTAAATAAGAAGGCTAACAATGTACAGCCTTGACGTACTCCTTTCCCAATTTTGAACCAGTCCATTGTTCCATGCCTGGTTCTAACTGTTGCTTCTTGACCCACATACAAGTTTCTAAGGAGGTAGGTAAGGTGGTCTAGTATTCCTGTCACTTTAAGAATTTTCCATAGTTCTGATCTACACAGTCAAAGGCTTTAGCATAGTCAATGAAACAGAAGTAGATGTTTTTCTGGAAATCCCTTGCTTTCTGTATGATCCAATGAATGTAGGAAATTTAATCTCTGGTTCTTCTGCCTTTTCTAATCCCAGCATGTACATCTGGAAGTTCTTAGTTCTTGTACTCCTGAAGCCTGGCTTGAAGGATTTTGAACATTACCTTGCTAGCATGTGAAATGAGCTCAATTGTATGATAGTTTGAACATTCTTTGACATTGCTCATCTTTGGGATTAGAGTGAAAACACCTTTTCCAGGCCTGTGGCCACTGCTGAGTTTTCCAAATTTGCTGGCATACTGAGTACAGCACTTTCACAGTATCATCTTTTAGGATTTTAAATAGCTCAGCTGGAATGCCATTACCTTCACTAGTTTTGTTCGTAGAGATGCTTCCTAAGGCTCACTTCACTTCAGACTCCAGGATATCTACCTCTAGGTGAGTAACCACACCTAGGTTATCAAGACATGTTTTCTATAGCTCTTCTGTGTATTTTTGCCACCCCTTCTCAATGTCTTCTGGTTCTATTAGGTCCTTGCCACTTCCCTCTTTTATTGTGCCCATCCTTGAATGAAATATTTCCTTGATATCTCCAGTTTTCTTGAAGAGCTCTCTAGTCTTTCCCATCCTATTGTTTTCCTCTATTTCTTTGCATTATTCACATAAGAAGGCTTTATCTCTCCTTGCTATTCTCTGAAACTCTGCATTCAGTTGGGTATTTCTTTTCCTTTCTCCTTTGACTTTCTCTTCTTTTCTCTTCTCAGTTATTTGTAAGTTCTCCTCAGACAACCACTTTGCCTTCTTGCATTTCTTTTTCTTTGGGATGATTTTGGTCACCACTTCCAATACAATGTTACAAACCTCCTTCTATAGTTCTTCAGGCACTCTACCGGATCTAATCTCCCTTGAATCTATTTGCCACCTCCACTGTATAATCCTAAGGGATTAGATTTAGGTCATACCTACATGGTCTAGTGGTTTTCCCTGCCTTCTTCAATTTAAGCCTGAATTTTGCAATAAGGAACTGATGATCTGAGCCATAGTCAGCTCCAATTCTTGTTTTTGTTGACTATATACAGCATCACCATCTTTGGCTGCAAAGAATATAATCAATCTGATTTCAGTTTTGACTATCTGGTGACGTTCATGTGTAGAGTTGTCTCCTGTGTTATTGGAAGAGGGTGTTTGCTATGACCAGTGTGTTCTCTTGGCAAAATTCTGTTAGCCTTTTCCCTGCTTCATTTTGTACTCAAAGGCCAAACTTACCTGTTAATCAAGGTATCTCTTGACTTCCTACTTTTGCATTCCAATCCCCTGTGATGAAAAGAACATCTTTTGTGTGTGTTAGTTCTAGAAGGTCATGTAGGTCTTCATAGGACCATTCAACTTCAGCTTCTTCAGTATTAGTGGTTTGTCATAGACTTGAATTACTGTGATACTGAATGGTTTGCCTTGGAAATGAACTGAGATCATTTTGTTGTTTTGGGGATTATATACAAATACTGCATTTCAGACTCTCTTGTTGGATATGAGGGCTACTCCATTTCTTCTAAGTGATTCTTGCCTACAGAATTAGACATAGTGGCCATCTGAATTAAATTTGCCCATTCCCGTCCATTTTAGTTCACTGATTCCTAAAATGTCGATGTTCCTTCTTGCCATCTCCTGCTTGACCACTTCCAATTTACCTTGATTCATGGACCTAACTTTCCAGGTTCTTATGTGGTATTGTTCTTTACAACATTGAACTTTATTTTCACCACCAGGCACATCCAAAACTGGGCGTCGTTTGCGCTTTGGCGCGGCTGTCTTTCTGGAGCTATTTCTCCGTGCTTCCCCAGTAAGCATGTTGGACACCCACTGATCTGGGGGGCTCATCTTCCAGTGTCATATATTTTTGCCTTTTCACACTGCTCATGGGCTTCTTGAGGCAAGAATACTAGAGTGGTTTCCCATTCCCTTCTCTAGTAGACCATGTTTTGTCATCGCTTCACTGAGTCATGCAAGCCCTTTCACTGACAAAGCTGTGATCCATGTGATCATTTTGGTTAACTTTCTGTGATTGCGGTTTTCATTCTGGAGTCTGTGGGACTGTAGTTCTTGTTTCTGTTTGCCCTATGATGGATGAGGATAAAAGGCTTATGCAGGCTTCCTGATGGGAGGGACTGGCTGTGGGGAAAACTAGGTCTTGTTCTGGTAGGCAGAACCATGCTCAGTTCAGTTGCTCAGTCATGTCTGACTCTTTGCAACCCCATGGACTGCAGCATGCCAGACTTCCCTGTCCATCACTAACTCCCAGACCCTGCTCAAACTCATGTCCATTGATTTGGTGATGCCATTTATCCATCTCATCCTTTGTGGTCCCCTTTTCCTCCTTCCTTAAATCTCTCCCGGCATCAGGGTCTTTTCCAATGAATCAACTCTTCAACACCTGGCATCAGGTGGCCAAAGTATTGGAGCTTCAGCATCAGTCCTTCCAATGAATATTCAGGACTGATTTCCTTTAGGATTGACTGTCTTGATCACCTTACCGTCCAAGGTACTCTTAAGAGTCTTCTCCAACACCACAGTTCAAAAGCATCAGTTCTTCGGTGCTCAGCTTTCTTTATGGTCCAACTCTCACATCCATACATGACTACTGGAAAAACCATAACTTTGACTAGATAGACCTTTGTCTGCAAAGTAATGTCCCTGCTTTTTAATCTGCTGTCTAAGTTGGTCACAGATTTTCTTCCAAGGAGCAAGCGTCTTCTAATTGCATAGCTGCAGTCACCACCTGCAGAGATTTTGGAGCTCCAACGGAGAGAGTCTGTCACTCTTTCCATTGTTTCCCCATTTATTTGCCATGAAGTGATAGGGCCTGATGCTCTGATCTTTGTTTATTGAATGTTGAGTTTTAAGCCAGTTTTTTTCACTCTCCTCTTTCACTTTCAAGAGGCTCTTTAGCTCCTCTTTGCTTTCTGCCATACGGGTGGTATCATCTGCATGTCTGAGATTATTGATATTTCTCCCAGCAGTCTTGATTCCAACTCGTGATTCATCCAGCCCAGTGTATCTCTTGATGTATTCTGCATAGAAGTTAAATAAGCAGGGTGAATGCATACAGCCTTGTCGTACTCCTTTCCTGATTTGGAACCAGTCTGTTGTTCTATGTTCAGTTCTAACTGTTGCTTCTTGACCTGCATACAGGTTTCTCAGGAGGCAGGTCACGTGATCTGGTATTCCCATCTCTTTAAGAATTTTTCACAGTTCGTTGTGATCCACACGGTCAAAGGCTTTGGCATAGTCAATAAAGCAGAAATAGATGTTTTTCTGGAACTCTCTTGCTTTTCTGATGATCCAGTGGATGTTGGCAATGTGATCTCTGGTTCCTCTACCTTTTTAAAATCCAGATTGAACTTCTGGAACTTCTCAGTTCACATACTGCTGAAGCCTGGCTTGGGGAATTTTGAGCATTATTTTGCTAGCATGTGAGATGAATGCAATTGTGCAGTAGTTTGAGCATTCTTTGGCATTGCCTTTCTTAGGGATTGGAATGAAAACTGATCTTTTCCAGTCCTGTGGCCATTGCTGAGTTTTTCAAATTTGCTGGCATATTGAGTGCAGCACTTTCACAGCATCATCTTTTAGGATTTGAAATAGGTCAACTGGAATTCTATCACCTCTACTAGCTTTGTTCATAGTGATGCTTCCTAAGGCTCACTTGACTTCACATTCCAGGATGTCTGGCTCTAGGTGAGTGATCACACCATCATGACTATCTGGGTCATTAAGATCTTTTTTGTATAGTTCTTCTGTATATTCTTAAATCTACTTCTCACTTCCACTGTATAATCGTTAGGGATTTGATTTAGGTCATACCTAAATGGTCTAGTGGTTTTCCCTACTTTCTTTAAGTCTGAATTTGGCAATAAAGATTTCATGATCTGAGCCACCGTCAACTCCTGGTCTTGTTTTTGCTGACTATATAGAGCTTCTCCATCTTTGGCTGCAAAGAATATAATCAATCTGATTTTGGTGTTGACTATCTGGTGTTGTCCATGTGTAGAGTCTTCTCTTGTGTTGTTGGAAGAGGATGTTTGCTATGACCAGTGCGTTCTCTTGGCAGAACCCTATTAGCCTTTGCTCTGCTTCATTCTATACTACAAGGTCAAATTTGCCTGTTACTCTAGGTGTTTCTTGACTTCCTACTTGTGAATTCCAGCCCCCTATAAAGGGAATACAATAAACTGTGGAAAATTCTGAAGGAGATGGGAATACCAGACCACCTGACCTGCCTCTTGAGAAACCTGTATGCAGGTCGGGAAGCAACAGATAAAACTGGACATGGAACAACAGACTGGTTCCAAATAGGAAAAGGAGTACATCAAGGCTGTATATTGTCACCCTGCTTATTTAACTTACATGCAGCATACATCATGAGAAATGCTGGGCTGGAAGAAGCACAAGCTGGAATCAAGACTGCTGGGAGAAATATCAATAATCTCAGATATGCAGATGACACCACCCTTATGGCAGATAGTGAAGAGGAACTAAAAAGCCTCTTGATGAAAGTGAAAGAGGAGAGTGAAAAAGTTGGCTTAAAGCTTAACATTCAGAAAACTAAGATCATGGCATCTGGTCCCATCACCTCATGGGAAATAGATAGGCAGACAGTGGAAACAGTGTCAGACTTCATTTTTTTGGGCTCCAAAATCACTGCAGATGGTGACTGCAGCCATGAAATTAAAAGACGCTTACTCCTTGGAAGGAAAGTTATGACCAACCTAGATAGCATATTAAAAATCAGAGACACACACACACACACACACACACACACACACACACACACACACACACAAAATCAGAGACATTACTTTGCCAACAAAGGTCCATCTGGTCAAAGCTATGGTTTTCCCAGTGGTCATGTATGGGTGTGAGAGTTGGACTGCGAACAAAGCTGAGTGCCAAAAAATTGATGCTTTTTTTTTGTTGTTGTTAAATTGATGCTTTTGAACTGTGATGTTGGAGAAGACTCTTGAGAGTCCCTTGGACTGCAAGGAGATCCAACCAGTCCATCCTAACGGAGATCAGTCCTGGATGTTCATTGGACGGACTGATGCTGAAGCTGAAACTCCAATACTTTGGCCACCTCATGGGAAGACTTGACTCATTGGAAAAGACCCTGATGCTGAGAGGGATTGGGGGCAGGAGGAGAAGGGGCTGACAGAGGATGAGATGGCTGGATGGCATCACTGACTCGATGGGCATGAGTTTGAGTAGACTCCGGGAGTTTGTGATGGACAGGGAGGACTGGCGTGCTGCGATTCATGGGGTCACAAAGAGTCGGACACGACTGAGCGACTGAACTGCACTGAACTGATAAAGGAAAAGGACATCTATTTTTGGTGTTAATTCTAGAAGGTCTTGTAGGTCTTCATAGAACCATTCAACTTCAGCTTCACCATTACTGGTCGGGGCATAGACTTGGATTACCATGATATTAAATGGCTTGCCTTGGAAATGAACAGAGATCATTCTGTCGTTTTTGAGATTGCATCCAAGTACTGCATTTCAGACTCGTTTGTTGACTATGATGGCTATTCCATGTCTTCTAAGGGATTCTTGCCCACAGTAGTAGATAAAATGGTCATCTGAGTTAAATTCACCAATTCCAGTCCATCTTAGCTCGCTGATTCCTAGATTTGATAGACAGAGTGCCTGAAGAACTATTGACGGAGATTTGTGACATTGTCCCAGAGACAGGGAACAAGATCATCCCCAAGAAAAAGAAATGCAAAAAAGCAAAATGGCTGTCTGAGGAGGCCTTACAAATAACTGTGAGAAGAAGAGAAGCCAAAAGCAAAGGAGAAAAGGAAAAATATACCCATTTGAATGCAGAGTTCCAAAGAATAGCAAGGAGAGATAAGAAAGCCTTCCTCAGTGATCAGTGCAAAGAAATAGAGGAAAAAAATAGGATGGAAAAGACTAGAGAGCTCTTCAAGAAAAATGGAGATACCAAGGGAATGTTTCATGCAAAATGGGCACAATAGAGAACAGAAATGTTATGGACTTAACAGAAGCAGAAGATATTAAGAAGAGGTGGCAAAAATACACAGACGAACTGTACAAGAAAGATCTTCACAGCCCAGATAATCACAATGGCGTGATCACTCACCTAGAGCCAGACATCCTGGAATGTGAAGTCAAGTGGGCCTTAGGAAGCATCACTATGAACAAAACTAGTAGAGGTGATGAAATTCCAGTTGACCTATTTCAAATCCTAAAAGATAATGCTGTGAAAGTGCTGCACTCAATATGCCAGCAAATTTGGAAAATTCAGCAGTGGCCACAGGACTGGAAAAGGTCAGTTTTCATTCCAATCCCTAAGAAAGGCAATGCCAAAGAATGCTCAAACTACTGCACAATTGCATTCATCTCACACGCTAGAAAAGTAATGCTCAAAATTCCCCAAGCCAGGCTTTAGCAATACGTTTACTGTGAACTTCCAGATGTTCAAACTGGGTTTAGAAAAGGCAGAGGAACCAGAGATTAACTTGCAAGATCATCAAAAAAGCGAGAGAGTTCCAGAAAAACTCTATTTCTGCTTTATTGACTATGCCAAAGCCTTTGACCGTGTGGATCACAATAAACTGTGGAAAATTCTTAAAGAGATGGGAATACCAGATCACACACACAATAAACTGTGGAAAATTCTGAAAGAGATGGGAATACCGGATCACGTGACCTGCATCCTGAGAAATCTGTATGCAGGTCAGGAAGCAACAGTTAGAACTGCACATGGAACAACAGACTGGTTCAAATAGGAAAAGGAGTACGTCAAGGCTGTATATTGTCACCCTGCTCATTTAACTTGTATGCAGAGTATATCATGAGAAACGCTGGGCTGGATGAAGTATAAGCTGGAATCAAGATTGCTGGGAGAAATACCAATAACCTCAGATATGCAGATGACACCACCCTGTGGCAGAAAGTGAAGAAGAACTAAAGAGCCTCTTGATGAAAGTAAAAGAGGAGAGTGAAAAAGTTGGCTTAAAGCTCAACATTCAGAAAACTAAGATCGTGGCATCTGGTCCCATCACTTCATGGCAAATAGGTGGAGAAACAGTGGAAACAGTGGCAGGCTTTATTTTGGGGGGCTCCAAAATCACTGCAGATGGTGACTGCAGCCATGAAATAAAAAGTCATTTACTCCTTGGAAGAAAAGTTATGACCAATCTAGACAGCATATTAAAAAGCAGAGACATTACTTTGCCAACAAAGGTCCATCTAGTCAAGGCTATGGTTTTTTCCTGTAGTCATGTATGGATGCGAGATTTGTACTATAAAGAAAGATGAGCACCAAGGAATTGATGCTTCTCAAATATGGTGTTGGAGAAGACTCTTGAGAGTCCTTTGGACTGCAAGGGGATCCAACCAGTCCCTCCTAATGGAATCAGTCCTGGGTGTTCATTGGAAGGACTGATGCTGAAGCTGAAATTCCAGTACTTTGGCTACCTGATGCAAAGTTCTGACTTACTGGAAAAGACCCCGATGTTGGGAAAGATTAAAGGCAGGAGGAGAAGGGGACGACAGAGGATGGGATGGTTGGATGGCATCACCAAGTCAATGCACATGAGTTTGAGCAAATTATGGGAGTTGTCAATGGACAGGGAGGCCTGGTGTGCTACAGTCTATGGGGTCGCAAAGAGTCGGACATGACTGAGCAACTGAACTGAACTCTGTGTATTCTTGCCACCTTTTCTTAAATCTTCTGATTCTTTTGGATCCATACTTTTTCTTTCCTTTATTATGTCCATCTTTGCCTGAAATATTCCCTTGATATCTCTAATTTTCTTAAAGAGATCTCTAGTGTTTCCCATTGTATTTCTTTGCACCAATCAATTGAGCCATGCCATGTAGGGCCACCCAAGATGAACGGGTCATGGTGGAGAGTTCTGACACTACGTGGTCCGCTGGAGAAGTGAATGGCAAACCACTTCAGTATTCTTGCCAATAGGTTATGGTGAACAACATTGGATTCGTAATCTCTGAAGAAGTTTAGCTTAAGGACCTGGGACCAGTCTTGATCACTCACGAGCTTTTGTGTAGCAAGGTTTTTCTGAAGTGAAAATGGACAGAGAAAACTTCTGACAGACATCAGAAGTGGGACAGACAGTGCCCCCCTCACTGGTCTTATCAAGGCCTTATATACTTTCACCAGATCCACTCCTACAACATAAGTCTTAAGATAACAAGATTAGTCAGAAGGTTCTTGTTAAGAAGGAGAAACATGTCCTTGAGCAAGATGAGTTGTTTTGTTGTGTAAGCATTAGATCTGGACTTAAAGAAAATAACATCTTATGTGACTAAGACAAAACAATGTAGAAAAGAAAGCTTGTCCTTTTCTCCTCCTCGAGAGACCTAGACCCCTTCCTCCTTGAGGGCCCCAGACTTGTTATCAACCTACCTAAGAATTAGCTCTCTCATTGCCTTGAGAACCCTGTGAACAGTATGAAAAATCAAAAAGATATGACACTGAAAGATGAGCTCCCCAGATTGGTAGATGGCCAATATGCTACTAGAGAAGAGTTGAGAAATTTCTCCAGAAAGAATGAAGAGATAGAGCCAAAGCGAAAACAACACCCAGTTGTGAATATGACTGGTGATGAAAGTAAAGTCCAATGCTGTAAAGAACAATATTGCATAGGAATCTGGAATGTTAGGTCCATGAATCAAGGTAAATTGGAAGTGGTCAAACAGGAGATGGCAAGAGTGAGCATCGACATTTTAGGAATCAGTGAAGTAAAATGGACAGGAATGGGCAAATTTAATTCAGATGACCATTATATCTACTACTGTGGGCAAGAATCCCTTAGAAGAAATGAAGTAGCCCTCATACTCAACAAAAGAACCATGCTCAGTAAATCTTTAATCGAATTGTCTGCTGATGGGTGGGGCTCTGGTCCCTCCCTGTTAGTGGTTTGTCCTGAGGTGACCCAGTCCTGAAATCTACAGGCTCTGTGGCTATTGGCGACACCCAAGAGGACTTAGGTCAACATGCACGTCCCAGAACTGTTGCTGCCAGGGCCCGTGGGTGCTCTTTTGTTGCCCCCGTATCTGCCATGGCTGGAGTCACCGTCACTATACGTACTTGCATGTCTGCTGTTCTCCAAGGGGAAAACAGTCTTGAGTCATCCTTGAGTTTCAGATACTTCACTCTTACCTCTGGTGCTGGCTGAGGGATGAATGTCCCAGAAAATTTTGTGGTCGTCTCCAGACTATGTGTTTTAAAATGTGATCATTTCCCTTCTTTTATTGTACCACGTGTTAAGCCACTTAAGTACCTCTGTGAATTTCGCACGCTATAGTACTGAAGAACACCAGCATAAAATTATCTTCAGTTGCTGAATTATCTTCAGTCTCAGCAAAACTGAAACTTGAAGAGTCACTGAAAACTGCAAGTTTCCTGACCACTTAGAACCACTTTGGTTAGTGGAGAAAAATCAGGTTCAAATTGCTGCCCTGCCGCTTACTAGCTCTGTGACCTGGAGCTCATTACTTAGCCCTCTCAGCTCTATTGTCTTCATAGGTTCAAAGGAGGTTATAGTAACTGTGGGGCTGCTGGGGATGGCAGGCGGCCCAGACCTGGGTTTGGGTTTCCCCTGAAATGGTGGGATTCCCCGCCCCCATCAGGTAACCTGGAGCCAGCCAATCAACATGCGCCTAGCAAGAAAAAGGGAACCTATCAGGGGAAAGCTGAAAAGCCCGCGAACGCCCAAGTTTGAAAAAAGCCCCCGAAGGTTTGGGCCAATAAGATTACTTTGCAAACATGTAACCAATCCGCTTAAGCCAGCTACCACCTGCTTATGCACACCTTATAAATTGGGTAACAGCTTGGGCTCAGCACTCTTTGACCCCGTACCACTGCGTTGGATGCGCGGCGGGAGCCCTGACTCGAGTCAGCAATAAACTTCCCTTTTTTTGCGAGTTGCATTGTCTTGGAAGCCTTCTCTCTTCCCGCTCGGGGATTTGGACATCAGGCATAACAGTAACTTCTTTGCAGGTTGTTTTGAAGAGGTACCTGAGAATACTCACCCTATGGCTAGTCCAGAGTCAGAGTCAGAGTCAGGAAACAAAGAAAGACATGGAATCTTTGGAGGGAGAAGCCTCTTGCTAGCCTGTCTCCACTGGGGCCTGTGCTAAATATTGCTGGTCTGGCACATGACCGTGTTCAAGATCTCTGTCCTTTTGTCCTTGCTTCCTGTTTTACACCAGGCCCTTGGTATCCAAAACCCTTTGAACCTCATCTCGGATCCAAAGGGTGCCTGGTGCTATAGAAAGAACCCTGAACTGGGATTTCAATACCTGAGTTTGAAACTAACCCTCCTGCTAAGTTGCAGGGAATCTTTAGGTCAGTCACCTCACTTCTCTGGGCCTCTGGGTGTGCAGCTGTGAATAGCTCACTGCTCACTTTGGCTTTGTTGACCGGCTCAGGCTTCCCAGATCCTGGCTTGGCATTAGCCTGTCTGAATCAGCCTGCCAGTCACCTATGTCAGGAGGCTCAGGGAAGAACAGATGAAAGCTCACATTAAAGTTGCTTAAGTTATTTTCCACAATCAGGGATGTTGAACCTTCCCCTTATTCCTTCCCACACATCTTGATTCTCTAAGAGTATCCTTCTTGGCAAAGTGTCTGAAGTCTTGAGGCTGTGGGAGCACTCCATGCTGGGCCTCCCTTGCTCACACAGTCATTTATTAGGTATGCACTGAGCCTTTATCATGTGGCTGGCCCTGTGCTCACACTAGAGAGGCTCATATCCTGACCTTAGGGAGCTCATCAACTAGGGTCAGATGAACAAGTAAGTGATACAGAATCATACGGAGCAAATTAAAAAAAAAAATCATATCGAGCAATAGAAGGACAGCTCACCAAGAGCCCCATAAGTATGTACACATGATTCCAGGAGAAAGTGATACCTGAACCAAGATAGGAAGAATAAGATGTTAGCTTGATGAGAAGCACACTTTAAGCAGAGGTCAGGGGAGGGCGTGTGTCCCTGGGCATGGCCCAAATGGTAGAACCACAAGCATCTGAGCACAGCCAGAGCATGGAGTAGGAGGTGGGCAGGGGCATGAAGGGCCTGGAGAGGGGCTGGCCTGTGACAGGCCTTGACTGCTACACTGGGGAATATGGATTTGAGCCTGAGGCCACTGAAGAGTATCAAGGAGTCGAGTACATGTACGTGTATGTGATTACTTTCATACTCCTATTCAACATGATACATCATAGATGTTTCCCAGCCTCAGATGTGTCTTATCTTCCATAGAGATGGTTGCCTGCACTCGGGGTGCCTTTGACCTCTGTGGATCTACTGCAGTTTATGCCACTGGTGCTCGTGGTTACTCTGTCATCTGAGTAAGGTCATAAAAAGAGCCCAAAGGCCGTGCAGGAGACCCAAGATCTAATTCTCTGTCACTAACCAGATGAGTGGCCGGCTTTTCATCTGGTCCTCTTGGAGCCTTGGTTGCCTTGTCTGTTGGCAAGTCTTCTACCTGCCCTTTACACTTCACAGCATTGGCATCAGGCTCAAATGAGATACTATCTGTGAAAACATTTTGTAAAATGCAAAGCACAAGCACCAAGATATCTTTCCATTTATTATCTTTCATCAATGTTTTCAGGCTCTCACATCTTTAGTTAAATTTATTCCTGAGGATTTTATTCTTTTGATACTATTGCAAAATGGAGTTATCGTCTTAGTTTCCTTCTTAAATAGTTCCTTATTGGTAAATAGAAATGCAACTGATTTTTTAAAATTGATTTTTGTATGTCAGTTTTTATATCCTGCAACTTTACTCAATTTGTTGATTCATTTTAACAGCTTTTATGAGGTCTTTAGGGTTTTCTGCATATTTTATCATGTAATCTGTGGGTGACTTTTATTTGTTTCTCATGCTTAATTGCTCTGGCTGGGAGTTCCAGGACTGTGTTGAATAGAAGTGGTGAGAGTAGGCATCCTTATCTTGTTTCCTATCTTACAGGAAAAGTTTTCAGTTTTTCCCCATTGATTATGATATGAGCTGTGGGCATTTCACATATAGCCTTTATTATGTTAATTTAACTAAGGTTAATTTGCAACCACTCCAGTATTCTTGCCTGGAGAATCCCATGGACAGAGGAAGCTGGTGGGATACAATCCACAGGGTCACTAAGAGTCGGACACGACTGAAGCGATTTAGCAGCAATTTAGGGTAATGTTCATGGATTGGAGGGCTTAATATTTTGAGCATTTTATTTTGTATTGGGATATTGCAAATTAGCAATGTATGATAGTTTCAGGTGAACAGCAGAGGGATTCAGCTATGTATATACACATGTATCTATCCTCTCCCAAACTCGCCTCCCATCCAGGCTGTCACATAACAGAGTTCCATGTGCTATACTGTAGGTCCTTGTTGGTTATCCATTTTAAATATAGCAGTATATACATGTCCATCTTGTCTATTCTACCCAAAGTGATCTATGGGTTCAGTGAATTCCCTATCAAGATCTCAGTGGCAACACTGAATAGCCAAAAGTCTTGAGAAAGAAGACCGAAGCTGGAGGTATCACACACTCCAATTTCAAACTATATTACAAAGCTATAATAATTCAAATGGTATGGTACTGGCACAAAAACAACATAGATTAATGGAGCAGAATAGAAAGCCCAGAAATAAACTTATGCTTATATAGTCAATTATTCTACAGCAAAGGAGGCAAGAATATACAATGGGGAAAAGACAGTCTCTTCAGTAAATGATATTGAGAAAATTGGACAGCTATATGCACAAGAATCAAACTAGACTACTTTCTCATACCATTTACAAAAATAAAAGGGACTTCCCTGGAGGTCCAGTGGTTAAGAGTCCATGCTTCCACTGCAGGCAATATGGGTCCAATCCCTGGTCAAAGAACTTTATGTGTATATATGTATATATAATTGTGTATTTATGACCAAAAAAAAAAAAAACCCCAAACCTCAAAATGGATTAAAGACATAAATGTAAGACCTGAAACCGTAAAACTCCTAGAGGAAAACATAAGCAGTACACTCTGATATCAAAGAGCAATATTTTTTTGAATATGTCTCTTCAGGCAAGGGAAACAAAAAATCAAAAATAAACAAATGGGACTACAGCAAACTACAGAACTTTTGCACAGTGAAGGAAACTATCAACAAAATGAAAAGCAACCTACTCAATGGGATTTTTGCCAATGATATATCTGATGTGAGCTAATATCCAAAATATACAAAGAACTCATCCAACTTGGTTAAAAAATGGACAGAGGACCTGAATAGACATTTTTCCAAAGAAGACATAAAGATTCCCAATAGACTTGTGAAAAGATGCTCGATATTACTAATCATCAGGGAAATACAAACCAAAACCATAGTGGGACATGACCTTACAGCTGTCAGAATGGCTATTATCCAAAAGTCAACAATGGAAATTCGTTGGCAGTCCACTGGTTAGGACTCAGCACTTTCACTGTTCAGGCCTGGATTCAGTCCCTGGTTGGAGAACTCAGTTCCTGAATGCCACGTGATATGGACAGATTTTAAAACAACAACAACAAGAAGTGTTGGCGAGGATATAGAGAAAAGGGAACCCTTGTGCATTGTTGGTGAGAATGTAAGTTGATACAGCCACTATGAATAACAGTAGGAGGTTCCTCAAATAATTAGAAATAGAACTACTGTGCCCTCCAGAAACTCCACTTCTGGGTAGTCATCCAAAGAAAGGCACTAATTTAAAAAAAAAAAAACCCTAATGTTCATTGTGGCATTATTTGCAATAACCAAGATATGGAAGCAAACTAAGTGTCCATCAATAAATGAATAAATGAATGAATAAAGAAGATGTGGTATGTGTACACACACACACTTATACACAATGGAATATTCAGTTCAGTTCAGTTGCTCAGTCATGTCCGACTCTTTGCGACCCCATGGACTGCAGCATGCCAGGCCTCCCCGTCTATCACCAACTCCCGGAGTCTACCCAAACTCATGTGCGCTGAGTTGGTGATGCCATCCAACCATCCCACCCTCTGTCTTCTCCTTATCCTGCTGCCCTCAATCTTTTCCAGC
Organism: Odocoileus virginianus; assembly: GCF_023699985.2. NCBI lineage: Eukaryota > Metazoa > Chordata > Mammalia > Artiodactyla > Cervidae > Odocoileus > Odocoileus virginianus. The sequence continues at coordinate 58,889,860 of NC_069680.1, forward strand.
ATCAGGGTCTTTTCAAATGAGTCAGCTCTTCGCATCAGGTGGCCAAATTATTAGAGTTTCAGCTTCAGCATCAGTCCTTCCAATGATCACTCAGGACTGATTCCTTTAGCATGGACTGGTTGAATCTCCTTGCAGTCCAAGGGACTCTCAAGAGTCTTCTCCAACACCACATTTCAGAAGCATCAATTCTTTGGCGCTCGTCTTTCTTTACAGTCCAACTCTCCCATCCATACATGACTACTGGAAAAACCATAGCCTTGACTAGACGGACCTTTGTTGGCAAAGTAATGTCTCTGCTTTTTCTAGGTTGGTCATAACTTTTCTTCCAAGGAGTAAGCGTCTTTTAATTTCATGGGTGCAGTCATCATCCGCAGTGTTTGGAGCCCCCCAAAAATAAAGTTAACCACTGTTTCCACTATATTTCCCCATCTATTTTCCATGAAGAGATGGGACGGGTGCCATGATCTTAGTTTTCCAAATGTTGAGCTTTAGCCAGCTTTTTGACTTTCCTCTTTCACTTTCTTTCTTTTTTTTCCTCTTTCACTTTCATCAAGAGGCTCTTTAGTTATTCTTCATTTTCTGCCATAAGGGTGATGCAGATATGTCATCTGCATATCTGAGGTTATTGATATTTCTCCCAGCAATCTTGATTCCAGCTTATACTTCATCCAGCCCAACATTTCTCATGATGTACTGTGCATTTAAGTTAAATAAGCAGGGTGACAATATACTTGATGTACTCCTTTCCTGATTTGGAACCAGTCTGTTGTTCCATGTCTGGTTCTAACTGTTGCTTCCTGACCTGCATACAGATTTCTCAAGAGGCAGATCAGGTGGTCTGGTATTCCCATCTCTTTCAGAATTTTCCACATTTTGTTGTGATTCACACAGTCCAAGGCTTTGGCATAGTCAATAAAGCAGAAATAGATTTTTTTCTGGAACTCTCTTGCTTTTTCGATGATCCAGCGGATGTTGGCAATTTGATCTCTGGTTCCTTGGCCTTTTCTAAAACCAGCTTGAATATCTGGAAGTTCACGGTTCACATGTTGCTGAAGTCTGGCTTGGAGAATTTTGAGCATTACTTTGCTAGCGTGTGAGATGAGTGCAATTGTGCAGTAGTTTGAGCATTCTTTGATGTTGCCTTTTTTAGGGATTGGAATGAAAATTGACCTTTACCAGTCCTGTGGCCACTGCTGAATTTTCCAAATTTGCTGACATATTGAGTGCAGCACTTTCACAGCATCATCTTTTAGGATTTGAAATAGCTCAACTGGAATTCCATCACCTCTACTAGCTTTGTTCGTAGTGATGATTCCTAAGGCCCTCTTGACTTCTCATTCCAGCATGTCTGGCTCTAGGTGAGTGATCACACCATCATGGTTATCTGGGTCGTGAAGATCTTTTTTGTACAGTTCGTCTGTGTATTCTTGCCACCTCTTCTTAATATCTTCTGCTTCTGTTAGGTCCATACCATTTCTGTCCTTTATTGAGCCCATCTTTGCATGAAATGTTCCCTTGGTATCTCTAATTTTCTTAAAGAGATCTCTGGTCTTTCCCATTCTATTGTTTTCCTCTATTTCTTTGCATTGATCACTGAGGAAGGCTTTCTTATCTCTCCTTGCTATTCTTTGGAACTCTGCATTCAGATGGGTATATCTTTCCTTTTCTCCTTTACCTTTCACTTCTCTTCTTTTCATAGCTATTTGTAAGGCCTTCTCAGACAAGCATTTTGCCCTTTTGCATTTCTTTTTCTTGGGGATGGTCTTGATCACTGCCTCCTGTACAATGTCACGAACCTCCGTCCATAGTTCTTCAGGCACTCTGTCAGATCTAATCCCTTAAATCTATTTGTCACTTCCACTGTATAATCATAAGGGATTTGATTAGTTTTGCATAAGTGCAATTACTTATAAATTGTGTTCTACTAGTGAAATATTTGCCTTCTTTTCTGGGGGGTTACTGAGGTATAATTTATGTACAGAAAAACTGATCCTTGGACTTTGCTAATGGTTCAGTGGTTAGGAATCTGCCTGCCATTGCAGGGAACACAAGTTCCAATCCCTGGGAAGATTGCACGGGTGCCACCAACTACTGAGGCCCCAGCACCCTAGAGTCCAAGCTCCACAAGAGAAGCCACTGCGATGAGAAGCCTGTGCACCACAATTGGAGTGTAGCCTCCGCTTGCCGCAACTAGAGAAAGCCTGTGCACAGCAATGAGGACACAGCGCAGCCAAAATAAATTAAAAGAAGAAAAACTGATCCTTTTTAGATAAACATGTCTGAATTTTAACAAATGTAAACAGTTTGTAACCACCACCACAATTAAGATATAGAATATTTACATCGTCTCCAAAATTCCCTAGTACCCTTTGTAATCATTCTCATCCTTCTATCCCTGACCCCTGGCAATTACTGATCTGATTTCTGTTTCTATAGTTTTTTCCTTTTCTGGAATGTCATAAGGACATCATACAGTGTATAGTTTTTTGTGTCTGGCTTCTTGCACTTTGGATAATGCTTTTGAGATTCATCAATGTGTATAGCATTAATTCATCCCTTTTTGTTGCTAAGTAGTATTCCATCACATAGATGTTCCACAACATGTTCATCCGTTCACCTAGTTGATGAAGATTTAGGTTCACTTTCAGATTTTAGTGATTATGAATAAAGCTGAAACAAACATTTGCTAATAGGTCTTGGTGTGGATGTATGTTTTCATTTTTCTTAGGTAAATACCTTGGCGTGGGATTAGAGAGCTATTTTGAAACTAAATTGTACCATTTTTGTATTCTCAACAGCAGTGTATGTATATTCTATTTGATATTGTATTGATCTGGTTATTTTTGACTATTCTAAAAATTAGATATTAGGTAGATAGTGGTATTTCTTTGTGGTTTTACTTTGTATTTTGCTAATGCATCTTTTTAATAGCTTATTTGCCATTTATATCTTCCTTGAGGAAGTAACTGTTCAAGTCTTTTGCCCATTTAAATTGTTTTATTTTTCCATTATAGCAGTTCTTAATACATTTTGATATGTCTTTTATGAGATACGTATTTTCTCCCAATCTGTAACTTGTCTTTTTATTATTATTTTACCAGAATCTTGGGAAGAACAGAAGTATTTAAATGAAATACAATGTATCTGTTTTTAAAAATTGTATTTATTGTGACCTAAGAAACCTTCGCTGAACTGAAATCACGAAGATTTTTATCCTTTTAGAAATTTTATACTTTTAGGTTTATGTTTAGATCTATGACACGTTTCATGAAATGTTTGTATAGGGTGTCAGTTATTAGTCAGAGCTCATTTTTTTTTCTTTTTTCATTGGTATGTCCAATTTTTCAAGAATCATTTACTGAAAAGACTATCCTTTCTCCACTGAATCATCTTGGCCCTTTGTCACACATTAGTTGGCCACATGTATTGGTCTATTTCTGGACTGTATACTGTTCTTTTGATCTAGATGCCTATTCTGTCACCAGTCCTATACTGTCTTGATTACTGTAGTTATATAGTAAACCTTGAAGTCAAAGTTGTTGAGACTTCCAACTTTGTTTCTTTTTGTTTTGCTGTTTTAGGTCCTTTGCTTTTCTATATTAACTTTAGAATCAACTTGTCAATTTTTACAAAAAAATTCTACTTGAACTTTTTAGGATTGTGTTAGCTCTATGGATCAATCTGAGGAGAATTCACATCTTAACAAATTGAATCTTCTGATGTATGGACACATAAATCTTCTCTGTTTTTGACTGTGTGTTACAAATATAAATTTTGACCTTTGATTTCTGGCGTCTTTGAAAGCCTTCTGTGAAACCAAATACCTTCCAGATGCCAAAGAGTAAGCAACGCAGGTGCACGCTTGCATGTGTGCTAAGTTGCCTCAGTTGTGTCTGACTCTTTGAAACCCTATGAACTGTAGCCTGCCAGGCTCCTCTGTCCATGGGATTCTCCAGGCAAGAATATTGAGGTAGGTAGAAAATGAGAACCCCAGAAGACCCATTTAAATTCTCAAGAGGCACAAAGGCACTGAGGAGCAAAGAGAGACAAATACCTTGGGAAGAATTAGCAAGTTCATACCAACTGAGAGGAAAACTATTTTGAAAGGTGACAAAAGATAACCCTTGTTTAAGGTTTAAGAGCATTAGCAGATACATGTTGGTTGGGATGGCTTGGGTTGTTAGGGAGTGCGTTGTGTCAGGTCTGGGGTGGGTCTGGGCATTGGAGGGCAGACATAGTCTGAAGTCTTCTCTTCTGCCTACATCCTCCCTGGAATCAATTGAGGCTTTTCCTTTAGTTGTTGATCAAGAGCTATGCTAGGCCAGCTTCAACGTGGGTGCCAGGCAGGACAGGGTGAGGGGCGATGAGTCTCCTTGCCCTGTGCATAGGCTAAGCAGCATTTCCTGCACTGGAGAACATGTCTGTCATGTTCATATCTTCTTTAGGGCAGAGGCAAAGAACCTGCCCCTAGTCCCTGCTAATTATCCATAATTGAAAGGTGCTAGTTCCAGCCAGACTTCAGCCAGGTCAGGTACCACCTAGCTTCACTGCTGACTTTCACCTAAGTCCAAGTGAAATGATCAGACTGTAGAGAACCAGGGCATTCAAGGTGTGTCCCTGCATTGTCTTTGGATGGGTGAGTCCTCTCCCATGTGAGCTGGGTATAAAATGGAAAGGGAAAGCTAGTCAGGGTGGAAGCTTAGTAGGATGAGATATGTTTGTTTGTCCCTAGAATCTGTTTCATGATTGTTCTTTCATCCTTGTTCTCCAGATTTTGGTTCCTATTGTAATACAGCTTGAAAAATTACCTGCAAGGAGCAGCTTCGGTGTTTATTTTGTATTTTTGTTTTTGGTGTAGCCTGAATCTGTTTCTCTTAAACTTTCTATCAGCTGACTCTTCACAATCCTAAGGGAAGAGAATAAAGAAATGGTGTGCCCTTTCAGTGGTAACTGTGGATCACATAAAGTGGTCCATTTCTGGAGAGCAGTATGGCATTTGCTGATGGTGACTTTAGAAATCCCAGGAGCCATGTTTTGTCTTTAAACTGAACTTAATTGTCTAGCTCTGTAGTGGCCCGTAGTTATATTTGCTGGTTGAGAGTCTTGGTAATAAGAACATTTTTTTTAGTATAGTATTCTAACTGGATCAAAGTGCTGTAGAGGTTAGTGGCTACTTGTGCACTTCATAAAGCTGAAAACAGTCTTCTCAAGAGGAAGCCTGGTTCTCCAGCTCAGGGCACTTCACAAGGACAGCGCCTTCTGTTTTCGGTCTTACTCCTTCATCCTGCACAGTGGATTATGGCATAATTTTAGGGCATTATTTCCCAAAATGTGGCGTGTACAGCATTGGTAGTGGTAATACAACTTGATTTAGACATACATTTAAACATTCTCTTACTGAACTAAGGTACCTTCATTTTAACAAATGGCACTGATTTTCTGCTAATAGTAGGGACATAATTATTAATTAATTTTATTAAAGTAATTAATTAATTATTAATTAACTAATAATTAACTAATTATTTTAATAAAGTAGATTTGGAGATACATATTACATATATGGATAGGTCCCAAATCTCAAATGTGGCCCAAATGATTGATGTTTAGGAAACAGTGGACTAGGGTTTCTAAGTCATTAACTTTTCAACTTCACTAAACTGCCAGGAAACCCTTGGTGGCTTTGTGTTGCAAAGGCTCCCTTGGAGTTCAATTCTGTGTTCAGTTCAGTTCAGTTGAGTTGCTCAGTCGTGTCCGACTCTTTGAGACCCCATGAGCTGCAGCATGCCAGGTCTTCCTGTCCAACACCAACTCCTGGAGTCCACACAAACTCATGTCCATGGAGTCGGTAATGCCATCCAACCATCTCATTGTTTGTCATCTCCTCCTCCTGCCCTCAATCTTTCCCAGCATCAGGGTCTTTTATAATGAGTCAGCTCTTCACCTCAGGTGGGCAAAGTATTGGAGTTTCAGCTTCAACATCAGTCCTTCCAATGAACACCCAGGACTGATCTCCTTTAGGATGGACTGGTTGGATCTCCTTGCAGTCCAAGGGACTCTCAAGAGTCTTCAGTTCAAAAGCATCAATTCTTCGGCTCTCAGCTTTCTTTATAGTCCAACTCTCACATCCATACATGACAACTGCAAAAACCATAGCCTTGACTAGATGGACCTTTACTGACAAAGTAATGTCTCTGCTTTTTAACATGCTGCCTAACTTTTCTTCCAAGGAGTAAGCATCTTTCAATTTCATGGCTGCAGTCACCATCTGCAGTGATTTTGGAGCCCCCCAAAATAAAGTCTCTCACTGTTTCCACTGTTTCCCCATCTATTTACCATGAGGTGATGGGACCAGATGCCATGATCTTAGTTTTCTGAATGTTGAGCTTTAAGCCAACTTTTTCACTCTCCTCTTTACTTTCATCAAGAGGCTCCTTAGTTCCTTTTCACTTTCTGCCATAAAAGTGGTGTCATCCATGGAAGCAACCTAGATGCCCATCAGCAGACTAATGGATAAGGAAGCTGTGGTACATATACACCATGGAATATTACTCAGCCATTAAAAAGAATTCGTTTGAATCAGTTCTAATGAGATGGATGAAACTGGAGCCCATTATACAGAGTGAAGCCAGAAAGATAAAGACCATTACAGTATACTAACACATATATATGGAATTTAGAAAGATGGTAACAGTAACCCTATATGCAAAACAGAAAAAGAGACACAGATGTACAGAACAGACTTTTGGACTCTGTGGGAGAAGGCGAGGGTGGGATGTTTCAAGAGAACAGCATCAAAACATGTATATTATCTAGGGTGAAATAGATCACCAGCCCAGGTTGGATGCATGAGACAAGTGCTCAGACCTGATGCACTGGGAAGACCCAGAGGGATCGGGTGGAGAAGGAGGTGGGAGGGGGGATCGGGATGGGGAATACATGTAAATCCATGGCCAATTCATGTCAGTGTATGACAAAAACCACTACAATATTGTAAAGTAATTAGCCTCCAACTAATAAAAGTAAATGAAAAAAAAATAAAGAGAACAGCTAAAACTGCAAAAAAAAAAAAAAAAAATTACAAAAAAAAAAGTGGTGTCATCTGCATATCTGAGGTTATTGATATTTCTCCCAGCAATCTTGATCCCAGTTTGTGCTTCTTCCAGCTGAGCATTTCTCATGATGTACTCTGCATATAAGTTAAATAAGCAGGGTGACAATATACAGCTTTATTGTACTCCTTTTCCTATCTGGAACCATTCTGTTGTCCCATGTCCAGTTCTGACTGTTGCTTCCTGACCTGCATACAGGTTTTTCAAGAGGCAGGTCAGGTGGTCTGGTATCCCCATTTCTTTCAGAATTTTCCACAGTTTATTGGGATCCACACAGTCAAAGGCTTTGGCATTATCAATAAAGCAGAAATAGATGTTTTTCTGGAACATTCTTGCTTTTTTCGATGATCCAGTGGATGTTGGCAATTTGATCTCTGGTTCCTCTGCCTTTTCTAAAACCAGCTTGAACACCTGGAAGTTCACGGTTCATGTACTGCTGAAGTCTGACTCGGAGAATTTTGAGCATTACTTTACTATCATCAGAGTTGAGTGCAATTGTGCAGTAGTTTGAGCATTCTTTGGCATTGCCTTTCTTAGAGATTGGAATGAAAACTGACCTTTTCCAGTTCTGTGGCCACTGATGAGTTTTCCAAATTCGCTGGCATATTGAGTACAGCACTTTCACAGCATCATCTTTTAGGATTTGAAATAGCTCAACTGGAATTCCATCACCTCTACTAGCTTTGTTCATAGTGATGCTTCCTAAGGCCCAATAGACTTCACATTCCAGGATGCTGTGGCTCTAGGTGAGTGATCACACCATCATGATTAACTGGGTCATGAAGATCTTTTTTGTACAGTTCTTCTGTGTATTCTTGCCACCTCTTCTTAATATCTTCTGCTTCTGTTATGTCCATAACATTTCTGTCCTTTATGAGCCCATCTTTGCATGAAATGTTCCCTTGGTATCTCTAATTTTCTTGAAGAGATTTCTCGTCTTTCCCATTCTATTGTTTTCCTCTATTTCTTTGCATTGATCACTGAGGAAGGCTTTCTTATCTCTCCTTGCTATTCTTTGGAACTTTGCATTCAAATGGGAATATCTTTCCTTTTTTCCTTTGCCTTTTGCTTCTCTCCATTCACAGCTATTTGTAAGGCCTCCTCAGACAGCCATTTTGCTTTCTTGCATTTCTTTTTCCTAGGGATGGTCTTGATCCCTATCTCCTGTACAGTGTCACGAACCTCTGTCCATAGTTCATTAGGCACTCTATCAGTTTAGTCCCTTAAATCTATTTGTCACTTCCACTGTATAATCATAAGGGATTTGATTTAGGTCATACCTGAATGTATAGTGGTTTTCTCCACTTTCTTCAATTTAAGTCTGAATTTGGCAATAAGGAATTCATGATCTGAGCCACAGTCAACTCCCGGTCTTGTTTTTGCTGACTGTATAGAGCTTCTCCATCTTTGGCTGCAAAGAATATTATCAGTCTGATTTTGGTGTTGGCCATCTGGTGATGTCCATGTGTAAAGGCTTCTGTTGTGTTGTTGGAAGAGGGTGTTTGCTATGACCAGTGTATTCTCTTGGCAGAACTCTATTAGCCTTTGACCTGCTTCATTCTGTACTCCAAGGCCAAATTTGCCTGTTACTCCAGGTGTTTCTTGACTTCCTACTTTTGCATTCCAGTCCCCTATAATGAAAAGGATATCTTTTTTGGGTGTTAGTTTTAAATGGTCTTGTAGGTCTTCATAGACCTTCAGCTTGTTTAGCGTTACTGATCAGGGCATAGACGTGGATTACCATGATATTGGATGATTTGCCTTGGAAATGTACAGAGATCATTTTGTCATTTTTGATATTGCATCCAAGTGCTGCATTTCACAATCTTTTGTTGACTATCATGGCTATTCCATTTCTTCTAAGGGATTCCTGCCCGCAGTAGTGGATCAAGTGGTCATTTTGAGTTAAATTCACCCATTCCAGTCCATTTTAGTGCGCTGATTCCTAGAATGTCGACATTCACTCTTGCCATCTCCTGTTTGACCACTTCCAATTTGCCTTGATTCATGGACCTAACATTCCAGGTTCCTAGGCAGTAGTGCTCTTTACAGGATCGGACCTTGCTTGTATCACCAGTTATATCTGCAACCGACTATTGTTTTTGTTTTGGCAACATCCCTTCATTCTTTCTTATTTCTCCACTGATCTCCAGTATCTAATATTGGGCACCTACTGACCTGGGGAGTTCATCTTTCAGTGTCCTAACTTTTTGCCTTTTCATACTGTTCATGGGGTTCTCAAGGTAAGAATACTGAAGTGGTTACACCCTCATTTTAAAGTTGACACTTTTGTCAGTAGCTGAGATTCCACTGCATCTTGTTTGTTTATACTTAGACTTTATTTTTTATTTTTTTTTCCATTTATTTTTATTAGTTGGAGGCTAATTACTTTACATCATTGCAGTGGTTTTTATACTTAGACTTTAGTGTGGTTCTGCTTGGCTTCTTGCCATATGGGGGCCATGAGGAAAGGCTGTAGGACATGCTGACTGGGGCTGCCAGCTCCAGTTACCAGATTGGCAGCATAGAGAATGAGGGTTGAAAGCAGGAAGGGTGAGAAGTGTTTTTTCCTTCTGACACCTACTAATTCTCTGACAACTGGGTGTTGCACAATTAGCTCTTGAGTAATTAGTGTCAGATTCTATGGACTTCAGGGTTCAGTCCCACAAGACTGTCCTCTCTTCAGATGTCAGTTGAAAGTATTAGGTCCCCAGGTTATCAGACTTCTATTTGCTTACAGATGTCCAAGCTGGTTTTAGAAAAGGCCGAGGAACCAGAGATCAAATTGCCAATATCCGCTGGATCATGGAAAAAGCAAGAGAGTTCCAGAAAAACATCTATTTCTGCTTTATTGACTACGCGAAAGCCTTCAACTGTGTGGATCCCAATAAATTGTGGAAAATTCTGAAAGAGATGGGGATACCAGACCACCTGACCTGCCTCTTGAGAAACCTGTATGCAGGTCGGGAAGCAACAGATAGAACTGGACATGGAACAACAGACTGGTTCCAAATAGGAAAAGGAGTACATCAAGGCTGTATATTGTCACCCTGCTTATTTAACTTACATGCAGCATACATCATGAGAAATGCTGGGCTGGAAGAAGCACAAGCTGGAATCAAGACTGCTGGGAGAAATATCAATAATCTCAGATATGCAGATGACACCACCCTTATGGCAGAGAGTGAAGAGGAACTAAAAAGCCTCTTGATGAAAGTGAAAGAGGAGAGTGAAAAAGTTGGCTTAAAGCTTAACATTCAGAAAACTAAGATCATGGCATCTGGTCCCATCACCTCATGGGAAATAGATAGGCAGACAGTGGAAACAGTGTCAGACTTCATTTTTTGGGGCTCCAAAATCAGTCCAAAATCACTGCCGCCATGAAATTAAAAGACGCTTACTCCTTGGAAGGAAAGTTATGACCAACCTAGATAGCATATTAAAAAGCAGAGACATTACTTTGCCAACAAAGGTCCATCTGGTCAAGGCTATGGTTTTCCCAGTGGTCATGTATGGATGTGAGTTGGACTTTGAAGAAAGCTGAGCTGAAGAATTGATGCTTTTGAACTGAGGTGTTGGAGAAGACTCTTGAGAGTCCCTTGGACTGCAAGGAGATCCAATCAGTCCATCCTAAAGGAGATCAGTCCTGGGTGTTCATTGGAAGGACTGATGCTGAAGCTGAAACTCCAGTACTTTGGCCACCTCATGGGAAGAGTTGACTCATTGGAAAAGACCCTGATGCTGGGAGGGATTGGGGGCAGGAGGAGAGGATGAGATGGTTGGATGGCATCACCGACTCAATGGGCATGAGTTTGAGTAAACTCCAGGAGTTGGTGATGGACAGGGAGGCCTGGTGTGCTGCGATTCATGGGGTCACAAAGAGTCAGACACGACTGAGTGACTGAATTGAACTGAACTTGCTTACAAAATCAAGAGGTCTCACAACCATCCTCCCCAGGTTTAAGAATTTTCTTGAACAACTCGAACTTAAAAAAGTGCTTTATTTACTGTTACCTCTTTATTGGTGCTTCCCAGGTGGCTTGGTGGTAAAGAATCTGCCGACCAATGCAGGAGATGTAAGAGGTGTGGGTTTAGTCCCTGGGTGGGGAGGATCCCCAGGAGTAGGAAATGGCAACCCATTCTAGTATTCTTGTCTGGAAGATTCCATGGACAGAGGAGCCTGTGAGGCTGTAGTCCATGGGGTAAGAAAGACTTGGACACGACTGAGTGACTGAAGACCAGTTTATCATAAAGGACACAACTCGGGAAGAGCTAAATGAAAGAGTTGAATAGGACAAGGTGTAGGAGAGAGGCTGAAGGTTTCATGGCCTCTCCAACACCTGATGTATTCACCAACCCGGAAGCTCTCCTAACTATTGTTTAGGAGTTTTTATGGAGGTTTCATTACATATACATGATTTATTAAATTATTGGCCACTTGTGATCAGTGCAGTTTCCAGCCCCTTATCCATCCCCATAAGTTGCAGAGTAGGCTGAAAGTTCCAAGCTCCTAATTATGGTCTTCCTGGCATCCAGCCCCCATCCTGAGGCTCTCTAGGGGCCTGCCAATTACCTGTATCACTCATGAAATTCCACAGGTTTTAAGAGCTCTGTGCCAGGAACTAGGGACAAAGACCAGTGTGATAAGCTAAGAGGGAACAGGTTTCCACACCCAGTCAAACGCAACTCCATCCTTGCAAAAAGATAGAAGAGGGAGTCTCAACATTCTAGGACCTTTGAACACACCATGAGTAAACTTAATCATCTGTGCTTAACTCACTTTCTAATATTGTTGTTCTCCAACTGTGGCAGTAAAAAGTCATTTAATTTTAAAATATTTTGATTAGAGAGAGCACTGTTGGCTTTTTATTTTTTTGATATAGTTACTTGGCTGTACCAGGTCTTAGTTGTGACATGCGGATCTAGTTCTCTGACCAGGAGTTGAACCCAGGCCCCTGCATTGGGAACACAGAACTCTGGACCACCAGGGAAATCCTGGTTTTCAAATAGTTGGTTTTTCTTTCTTTCTTTTTTTTAAGAGATGTTTATTTGGCTGCAGCAGATCTTGTTTGTGGCATGTGGGATCTAGTTCCCTGACCAAGAATTGAACCCTGCATTGGGAGGGTGTAGTCTTAGACACTGGACCACTGGGGAAGTTCTTGTTGGTTTTTTAATATCCATCTTTATTAATTTTATCTAGAATTCACACATGACAGTATTCTGGGTAAAAGATTATTCTTTCATCATTTTAAATATGTTATCACACTGCTTTCTAGGATACACTGTTTCTAGTGAGGAGTCTATTTGGGGCTCCCTTATATGTGATGGATAATTTCTTAGTTCTTTCAAGATTTTATTTTCCTCTTTGAATTTCAGTTTTCTTTCTGATATGTCTGTGTGTATAGTTATTCTACTTTAAGGTTTTTGAACTTCTTGGATGTATAGGTTGTTTCTCAGCAAATTTGGCAAGATTTTACAACTATCAAAAATTTTTTTTCTGCCCCTCTCTTTCCTCCTTACACATAGACTGATGACTTTAAAGGAGTCTTACACATTTCCCCTGAAATCAGGAACAAGACGAGGGTGCCCACTCTCACCACTACTATTCAACATAGTTTTGGAAGTGTTGGCCACAGCCATCAGGACAGAAAAAGAAGTAAAAGGGATCCAGATAGGAGAAGAAGAAGTGAAACTCTCTCTGTTTGCAGATGACATGATCCTCTACATAGAAAACCCTAAAGACTCTACCAGAAAATTACTAGAGCTAATCAACAAATACAGTAAAGTTGCAAGATATAAAATTAACACAGAGAACTCTCTTGCATTCCTATACACTAACAATGAGAAAACAGAAAGAGAAATTAAGGACACAATACCATTCACCATTGCAACAAAAAGAATAAAATACTTAGGAGTATATCTACCTAAAGAAACAAAAGACCTATACATAGAAAACTATAAAACACTGATGAAAGAAATCAAAGAGGACACAAATAGATGGAGAAATATACCATGTTCATGGATTGGAAGAATCAATATTGTCAAAATGGCTATACTACCCAAAGCAATCTATAGATTCAATGCAATCCCTATCAAACTACCAACGGTATTTTTCACAGAACTAGAACAAATAATTTCACAATTTGTATGGAAATACAAAAAACCTCGAATAGCCAAAGTAACCTTGAGAAAGAAGAATGGAACTGGAGGAATCAACCTGCCTGACTTCAGACTATACTCCAAAGCCACAGTCATCAAGACAGTGTGGTACTGGCACAAAGACAGAAATATAGATCAATGGAACAGAATAGAAAGCCCAGAGATAAATCCACGAACCTATGGTCACCTTATCTTTGACAAAGGAGGCAAGGATATACAATGGAAAAAAGACAACCTCTTTAACAAGTGGTGCTGGGAAAACTGGTCAACCACCTGTAAAAGAATGAAACTAGAACACTTTCTAACACCATACACAAAAATAAACTCAAAATAGATTAAAGATCTAAATGTAAGACAAGAAACTATAAAACTCCTAGAGGAGAACATAGGCAAAACACTCTCCGACATAAATCACAGCAGGATCCTCTATGACCCACATCCCAGAATTTTAGAAACAAAAGCAAAAATAAACAAATGGGACCTAATGAAACTTAAAAGCTTTTGCACAACAAAGGAAACTATAAGCAAGGTGAAAAGACAGCCCTCAGATTGGGAGAAAATAATAACAAACGAAGCAACAAAGGATTAATCTCAAAAATATACAAGCAACTCCTCCAGCTCAACTCCAGAAAAATAAATGACCCAATCCAAAAATGGGCCAAAGAACTAAACAGACATTTCTCCAAGGAAGACATACAGATGGCACAAAAACACATGAAAAGATGCTCAACATCACTCATTATCAGAGAAATGCAAATCAAAACCACAATGAGGTACCATTACACGCCAGTCAGGATGGGTGCTATCCAAAAGTCTACAAGCAATAAATGCTGGAGAGGGTGTGGAGAAAAGGGAACCCTCTTACACTGTTGGTGGGAATGCGAATTAGTACAGCCACTATGGAAAACAGTGTGGAGATTTCTTAGAAAGCTGGAAATGGAACTGCCATATGACCCAGCAATCCCACTTCTGGGCATACACACTGAGGAAACCAGATCCGAAAGAGACACGTGCACCCCAGTGTTCATCGCAGCACTGTTTATAATAGCCAGGACATGGAAGCAACCTAGATGCCCATCAGCAGACGAATGGATGAGGAAGCTGTGGTACATATACACCATGGAGTATTACTCAGCCATTAAAAAGAATTCGTTTGAATCAGTTCTAATGAGATGGATGAAACTGGAGCCCATTATACAGAGTGAAGTAAGCCAGAAAGATAAAGACCATTACAGTATACTAACACATATATATGGAATTTAGAAAGATGGTAATGATAACCCTATATGCAAAACAGAAAAAGAGACACAGATGTATAGAACAGACTTTTGGACTCTGGGAGAAGGCGAGGGTGGGATGTTTCAAGAGAACAGCATCGAAACATGTATGTTATCTAGGGTGAAACAGATCACCAGCCCAGGTTGGATGCATGAGACAAGTGCTCGGGGCTGGTGCACTGGGAAGACCCAGAGGGGTCGGGTGGAGAGGGAGGTGGGAGAGGGGACCGGGATGGGGAATACATGTAAATCCATGGCTAATTCATTTCAACGTATGACAAAAACCACTGCAATGATGTAAAGTAATTAGCCTCCAACTAATAAAAATAAATGGAAAAAAAAAAATAAAGGAGTCTTACAGTCCTCTGAGGTTCTGGTTCATTTTTCTTAATTTGTTTTCTGTTTTTTAGAAAGTCAATGTAATCTCTGTTGATTTAATTTCAAGTTCACTGATTCTTCTACCAGTTCAAATGTATTAGCCCCTCTAATGAATTTTAAATTTTCCTTATTGTACTTTTCAGCTCCAGGATTTTCATGTAGTTTTTTTATAGTTTATCTTTGTCAATAATCTCTATTTGGCAAGACATTGTCTTCATACTTTACTTCTGTAAACAGTTTCCTTTAGTTCTTTGAACATAAAATGGCTACTTTGAAGACTAGGCTGTATTAGTGATGTCTAATTCCCCGTGCAGCATGAAGTCTTTGATATCACTCCTTCAAGTTTGCAGCCTTGGTCATGCACACAGTCTCCCTGGGATGACAGTGGTTTTAGCAGAGCTCTCTTTTCCTGATCTCTTAGTTATGATGTCTGCCTCATTTGGTATTACACTGCTTTTTTTTTTTTGGTCATGCTCCATGGTATGTGGGATCTTCAGTTCAGTAGTGTCTGACTCTTTGTGACCCCATGAACCACAGCATGCCAGGCCTCCCTGTCCATCACCAACTCCCAGAGTCCGACACCCAAACCCACGTCCATTGAGTCGGTGATGCCATCCAGCCATCTCATCCTCTGTCATCCCCTTCTCCTCCTGCCTTCAGTCTTCCCCAGCATCAGGGTCTTTTCCAATGAGGTACACCAACTCTCTACAGACAAGGAACTAATAACCTTCTGGGGAGACAGATAATAGTGAAAAATTACAGAACAGATGGGGCTTCCCTGGTGGCTCAGTGGATAAAGAATTCTGCTGCAATGCAGGAGACCCAGATTTGATCCCTAGGTCAGGAAGATCCCCTGGAGAAGGAAATGGCAACCCACTCCAGTATTCTTGCCTGGAGAATTCCATGGACACAGGATCCTGGCAGGTTACAGTCCATGGGG
Organism: Odocoileus virginianus; assembly: GCF_023699985.2. Lineage (NCBI taxonomy): Eukaryota > Metazoa > Chordata > Mammalia > Artiodactyla > Cervidae > Odocoileus > Odocoileus virginianus. Next base: position 58,905,723 of record NC_069680.1, read on the forward strand.
TTGTAACAGTCGGACATGACTTAGCGACTAAACCACCACCACCACCACAGATATCAGTATCAATGAGAGAGAAGTTCCTGGGTCTGAAGTCAGATGGCCAGGATTGGAATGCCAGGTCTGCCACTAGTTTCGAGCCAGTTACTTAGTCTCTGTGGAGCTCAGGTTCCTCATCTATAAGATAGAAACTGTAGAAGTAGCATCGTCTTGGAATGATTCAGTTAAAAATTAATGCACACAAAACATTCAGCGCAAGGCTCATCACTGGTTGTTGTTCAGTTCCTCAGTCATGTCCAACTTTTTGCAATCCCCTGGACTGCAGCACTCCAGGCTTCCCTGTCCTTCACTGTCTCCCTGTGTTTGCTCAAACTCATGTCCATTGAGTTGATGATGCCATCTAATCCTCTGTCACCCCGTCCTCTTGCCCTCAATCTTTCCTAGAATCAGGGTCTTTTCCAAAGAGTTGCTTTTCGAATCAGGTGGCCCAAATATTGGAATTTCAGCATCAGTCCTTCTAATGGATATTCAGGGTTGGTGTCCTTTAGGATTGACTGGTTGGATCTCCTTGCAGTCCAAGGGACTCTCAAGAGTCTTCTCCAACACCACAGTTTGAAAGCACCAGTTTTTTGTTGCTCAGCCTTCTTTATGGTCCAACTCTCACATCCATATATGACTACTGGAAAAACCATAGCTTTGACTAGACGGACCTTTGTTGGCAAAGTAATGTCTCTGCTTTTTAATATGCTGTCTAGGTTGGTCATAGCTTTTCTTCCAAGGAGCAAGTGTCTATTAATTTCATGGCTGCAGTCACCATCTGCAGTGATTTTGGAGCCCAAGAAAATAGTCTCTCACTGTTTCCACTGTTTCCCCATCTATTTGCCATGAAGTGATGGGATGCCATGATCTTAGTTTTTGAATGTTGAGTTTTAAGCCAACTTTTTCACCTCTCATCTTTCACTTTCATCACGAGGCTCTTTAATTCTTCTTCGTTTTCTGTCATAAGGGTGATATCATCTGGCTATCTGAGGTTATTGATATTTCTCCAGGCAATCTTGATTCCAGCTAGTGCTCCATCTAGCCCTGCATTTTGCATGATATACTCTGTGTGTGGAGTATATCACATTTCCCTGGTGGCTCAGATGATAAAGTGTCTGCCTACAATGCAGGGGACCCAGGTTCGATACCTGGGTTGGGAAGATCTTCTATAGAAGGAAATGGCAACCCACTCCAGTACTCTTGCCTGGAAAACCCCATGGACGGAGGAGCATGGTAGGCTACAGTCCTTGGGGTCGCAAAGAGTCGGACATGACTGAGCAACTTCACTTTCACTTTTCTACTCTGCATATGCGTTAAATAAGCAGGGTGACAATACACAGCCTTGACGTACTACTTTCCCAGTTTGGAACCAGTCTGTGGTTTCATGTCCGGTTTTAACTGTTGCTTCTTGAGCTGTATACAGATTTCTCAAGAGGCAGGTAAGGTCGTCTGGTATTTCCATCTCTAAGAATTTCTCACAGTTTGTCATGATCCACACAAAGACTTTGGTGTAGTCAATAAAGCAGAAGTAGATGTTTTTCTGGAACTCTCTTGCTTTTTTGATGATCCAGCAGATGTTGGCAACTTGATCTCTGGTTCCTCTGCCTTTTCTAAATCCAGCTTGAACATCTTTAAGTTCACAGTTCATGTACAGTTGAAGCCTGGCTTGGAGAATTTTGAGCATTACTTTGCTAGCATGTGAGATGAGTACAAATGTGCAGTAGTTTGAGCATTCTTTGGCTCCCCAATAAGGAGAACCTGCGCCCCCTGCAGTTGGAAGTGTGGAGTCTGAACCATTGGACCTCCCACCAGGGAATTCTCTTACACCATTCTTATTAGGCTCTAATTACCAGCTGATTTTTCTAGTAGTCATTTATGGATGTGAGAGTTGGACCATAGAGAAGGCTGAGCATGGAAGAATTGATACTTTCAAGCTGTGGTGCTCACAGAGAAAACTCCTGAGAGTCCCCCTTGGACAGCTAGGAAACCTGTCAATCCTAAAGGAAATCAACCCTGAATATTCATTGGAAGGATTGATGCTGAGGCTGAAACTCCAATACTTGGGCCACCTGATTCGAAGAGCTGACTCATTGGAAAAGACCCTGATGCTGGGAAAGATTGAGGGCCAAGAGGAGAAGGGAGTGACAGAGGATGAGATGGTTGGATGGCATCACCTACTCAATGGACATGGGTTTGAGCCAACTCAGGGAGATAGTGAAGGACAGGGAAGACTGGCGTGCTGCACTTCATGGGGTTGCAAAGAGTCAGACACCACTTAGGGACTGAGCAACTACAACCAGCTGATTGTTGTGTTGATTTCAACAATACTAGGGAGCAAACATGCTCACCAATCTGATCCAATTAAATTCTGGCAGGGATTGTTTTTTGAGGTCAATCTTTGAGGTTTTTTTCTGACCCCAGGGGGACTCTTCTTAGCTGAGCTCTCTTCACGAGTACCTTTAGGCTTGATCTTTCCTAAACACTTTTCAAATAAAGCCCATTCCTTTGGGGAGTGCTTTGGAAAGTTTTCTTATGGAGCCCCTCCGCACTCTGGGCAAAATGAGCCACTGCTTTGGCTGCTGGACCCAAGTTGAAGACCAGCTTGCTTTCCCAGGTCGGAACTTATGAGTGAGATGAGGTAGAGGTGGTTGGAGTCTCAGTATTCTTGAACTGTGGCTCCTGGGATAGAGCCAGGAGTGGGTGGGTAGAGGGTGTGGAGAGGAAGGGAACCCCAAATCTCTCAGCCACACTCACCAAGAATTTAAATTTAGCCTCTTTGGCTTGGAGTTGGAGGGGATGGAAAATTCTGGCAGCTTTCCCCTCCCAGCGAGATATAGTAAACCTGATTGAGCTGAGGAGAGGGAGCCCTGACTTCTTGGCCATATTTGCCTGAAGTGGGACTTTCGTCAAACTGAGCTGAAGTGGAGGCACACACTGGGGAGGGAGAAGGCGGTGGTTCAATTCCCACAGAATCTCATGGCTGTTAACAAGTTGTACAAGATTTTCTTGAATAAATGTTTCCTTGTTTGGTGTATACTGTTAGAAAAATTCCCAGAGACTTGGAATAGTTGTTCTTATAGTTTCCACCAGCTTTGTTTTGCTAGAAAGTGGTTCACAGAGTTCTTTACACTGACATCCCAAAGTGGAACCAGATTGATTATTCCTTACCAAACAACAACATCAGTCCTGGGGTGACTCCATGAGAATTGGTTAGAGAAACCTCCCACACCAGTGGCTGGACATTCCATTGATGAAGGAGAGAAACACTGATTTTTCTCTGCTTTTACACAGGAGAAAGCCAATTGCCCTTCCTTCATTTCCTTCATTTGCTTTTGTTATTTGGAGACAGGATGAGAAGCACTCCGGTTCTCTTAACTTTTGGCAGTGCAAACACATCTCTCTAGGGGTCAGGTAAGCTCCAGCTTTTTGACCTAGAAATGTCTCCAAGGTCCTGCATCTCATTTTCCCTTGAAATATAAACACATACCTCCAGGGTTGGGTGAGTTCACTATCTATATAGTTTCAAATTAATTTCCTAAGACGTGCTTTTAGCCCAGGATCCCAAGTTTTCAGCAGATTTTTTAAAACGAACAAAAGCCCCAGCTCTGCAGAAACACAAAACTCTTTTCTCTCTATCCCGCATTTCCACCTCTTATGTTTTTCCATGATTGGCACCTGGTAAATTTTCCCATAATATGCCTCTCTATTGGTCATTTTGTTTTAGTCAGACCAGTGGGAACTAGGACCAAATCCATTGGGTTTATCTTAAACAGCACTTACCCAACAGGGCTCCCAAGGGCAGGATAAGATCAGTCCCACTGTACTGGTTTTAGTCCCTGCCTCCAAGACTCCTCCTGGTTTTAGTCAGTTGAACTAATCTCATTTACTATGATGTCTATCGGGCTTCCCTGGTAGCTCAGATGGTAAAGAATATGCCTGCCTCACAGGAGACTCGGGTTCAATCCCTGGGCCAGGAAGATCCTCTGGAAAAGGAATCCCACTCTAGTATTCTTGCCTGGAGAATCCCTTGGACAGAGGAGCCTGGCGAGCTACAGTCTATGGGGTCACAAAGAGTTGGACCCAACTGAGCGGCTAACACACACACACACACAAAGTCTCCCAGGTGGTGCTAGTGGTAAAGAACCCTCCTGCCAATGCAGGAGACATAAGAGTCGCAGGTTCGATCCCTGGGTTGGGAACATCCCCTGGAGGAGGGCATGGCAACCCACTCCAGTATTCTTGCATGGAGAATCCCATGGACAGAGGAGCCTGGCAGGCTGCAGTCCATGGGGGCGCAGAGTCCGGCGTACCTGAAGCGACTTAGACTGCCTGGTGGCTTCCTCAGGTTTCTGCACTAATCTTGCACACCTGGGACCGAGGTACGCACCCAGGTAAAGCTGGATATATTATTACTTTGCACAGACTTTGCCATGACCTTCAAGAAGGAAATCTATGGCAAATTCTATCACACATATAACTGGCCTCAGTGAGTGGAAGCTGCCATGAATGCCTTTGAGGATGAGGCAGGGTTATGAATTACATCAGTTAAAGTCAGGATAAATTTCATACCATTTTCCTATTTTTTTTATACCATTTTTCTAATGGAAGAGCTCCCATCATAGGTAAGCTTCCCACAGAGTACCTGTCTATCTGGGTATTTCCTTAAAACCCTTGAAAGTTTCTGATAACCATCTGCAGGTGTAAGTAAGTGTTTTTACCAGAGATAAATAACTGCCTGCCTTTCATACAGCCAGCTGCAGAGGGCACACAGGGTACCCCTGAGAACGAGGAGTTTCCAATTATGAGGGCTCCCCAGTTGAGCTGTCCATCATTTAGGCAGCACAAGTTGGCAGGATCCCCACTGGGCCCTCTGACCTCCCACCAGTGGATACATCTGGGGACTCTGCACTTCAGCCCAGATAATTCAGGTCAGTTCAATTCTTGTTTTCATTGTAGTTTCAAGCAGTCCTGCTTGCTCATGCCATCAGTTCATCTGTCCCTGCAGTGTGGAGGCTATTTGGAGGTATTCTGCATGGAAATGCCTGTCTGGTCAGCGTCAGGCAGTGGTCAGTTTGAATTTGGGAATGTTCACAATAGCACAGAGGGCAGGGAGGAAAGGGGTCGCGGGGCTACTAGTCTGGAGAACCCAGAGGCGTGGCTTTGCCCTGGGAGTGGGGGCTTCAGGAGCAGATTCTGAAAAACAGAAATCATTAATGTCTGCCCCCACCCGCCTAGTTTCCCAAGCCTCAAGGTTTCCCTTGCCTGGAGCCTTGCTTTTTGCTTTCCCTCCATTGTTATAAAACCAGTGTTTCTCATTACTGCAACTTCACAGGTTTCTTCCCCCATCCTCCTGTCTCACCCAGACCTTTCCTCCAGGAGGGTGTGTGCAAGAGAGGCAGAAAACCTCCTCACGGAACATCTTCATACAGTTCAAACAGACTTAACTATTAAATCTAAATCTGCTAGGACCCTTTTCAGGCACACCAATCTGGGATTGTTGTTAGGGGACAGAAAGGAAGCTACTTTATGTCCAGGACAATGGTCAATGCAGAATTTTGAATTAAAATTTTTTTTTGAAATAGATCTGTATGGCCCTCACCCTTGTCATCCTAGAGTGATCCAGTGGAAAGATTCAAAAGTGGATCTGAAACCATTTACCTCATATTGGTATTCGAACCCAGCCAAAACCCACAATACCTGGTTTCAGGACCTAATGAAGCTCAGGTTCTTGATATCTCATCACAGAAAAAATTCAGTGAGAGACAAAGTGATAGCTAAGAAGTGGATTTATTTAGATACAGAGAGAAGCATCCTCCACAGACAGAGTGTGTGTGGACCATCCCAGAGTGTGAACGCAGCCACGAAACTTGGTGTGGTTAGTTTTTATAGGCTGGGTAGTTTCATACGCTATGGGAGGATTATGCCAACTGTTTTTGGGAAGGGGTGGAGATTTCCAGGATTTGGGCACCACCCACTCCTTGGTCTTTTAACAGTGCCCTGGAACTCTCATGGCACCTCTGGGTGTCATTTCACTTGTGGACTGAGGATTAAGGTCTAGCCTTGCCTGCCATCTTGGTCCCATTGGATTCCAATCGGTTTATGCTGTGTCCTTGGGCTATGTCATTCTTTCAAAAGTTGTGCCGTGCCCTGCCCCCTTCCCTCCTATTACGGATCAGCCCTCTTGGTGAAGGCTGCATTGAAAGATCAAGCTGCCTTGGGAGGTGTAAGGTGAAAGGGGAGTCAGACCAGCAGCTGATTGGTAGTGACCTCAGCCTGAGCCAGAAAAGGCACACGTTGCCCTGACAGCAAATTTCAGAAAGGCCGAACCCAAGAAGCCAACATCAGTAACACCTTCCCTAGTGGGTGGATGGGCCGTGCTTCTCTTGACTGGACCCTGCTCAACTCGCAGCTTCGCTGGGAACACTGCCGGGCAAGACAGGCTTTCCTGATGGGCAGTGACCTCTTCAGAAAACTGGCCTTTCCACAGGCTTCTGGGCTAATGCCGACAAGTCCATCAGCATTCACGATCTGTCTTCCACAGCTCACGGCCCCACAAAAGGGCGTCTTTCAACAGTTTCAGAGTCCCAGTTCTGCTCAGGGAGCTGGGAGACCACACTTTTTTTAGTTTAGCAAAGCTTGAAGCCACAACAGGCATCAAGTGAGCCTGACCCAGGCAACTGAGGGAAACCTTGTGAATCTGTGATTCCCTCTAACTAGCCAGTCAACAAATCAGCAGCTTTTCCTTGCTTGGGGAGGCAGAGGGGATAGCTGCCACTTTCTTGGGCAAAGCTGAAATGCCACCTGGCTAGCAGGACTTTTCTTGCAAGGATTTTTTCCTAAAGCTCCTTTCACCTGTCTGTCATATGAGTTGACTCACAACTTCATGATATACAAATGGGCGATCTGATTTGTGCAAGAGCTCCTCAGCAAGCTTAAAAGCTGCTTTTCAAAAGGGCATATGTCTAGTAACCATGTCAGAAACTTCTAAAGTGTACCTTAATCTGGAAACAGCCTTCCTTCTCTCACTCTCTTGGCTTACTATTGCACCTTTCCTGAGGCAAACCTCTAGCCAAAATCCAGTAGAGGGACTTGTTCTGTCTGCTACACCTAGAGTCCACGAAGACTGCAGGCCTCCAATTTGATGGTAAGAAGCCAGCAGCTTTCTTCTCATGGCCAGTACCTCAGGGTTAAGGCATCCATTTCAGCTACAGGTGGCAAAAAGCAAGGGAATCCCACGAACACTTCTTTTTGCAGCTTTCTCTGATCGAGAGATGATCCCTTCTCAAGCACTTATGACAAGCATATAACATCCAAATCAATTTCTGCCATACATTCAGATGCAGTAGCCCAGAAAACCATGCAAAGCCTTTTAAAAACTCCTCTTTTTTCACACTGCAAACTTTTGCACAAACTCCTAGCAGTTAAAGTCAGCATTTACAGGGATAAAAGTCACAACTGCAAGGAGAAGCCGTTTTCCTCACTGCCAGTGGGGAACGCATAAGGGAGGCAAACTGCAGGCATGTAGCACAGCCCAGGTTTCACCCTCTGGCCTGTGTGAGGACACTGGCACTGTTCTGCTCACTCACTGACATTTTGCTCAGTCTTCCTCTGTATCTTCATTTACCCTCTGTCCTGTGTCCCCTTCTCCACATGGCTACATGTTGCTGGAGTCCAATAGAGCTCCCAGCATTCCAATCTTGGACGATCATTTCTGGGGTAGGAAAGGGTCAGAGGGGAGCAGAGGAAGTGTCTTCAAGACTGTGATGCAGACTCCATCCCTGCAGTTCTGGGCAGAGTAGCTCTGCAGTTCTCTTAGACTTGCTCTGGCCGTAGAGCTAATTAATTCCCCTTTCCCACTTGAAGGCAACCTTTAAGAATTTCAGGGTCCAGCCGAAGGAGAGAGCTATATCCAAAAGTGCTATTAGGCTGCCATTTTCCAAGCCAGACTCCTGATAGCTGGGCTATCAGGATCTTCTTCAACTCCTGCTAACTAGCCTCAGGACTCTCACTTATCTCTCCCAGAATGCCACGAGACACACAGGATCCCATCATTCTTGCCACCAGAGCTGTCAGGCTTTTAATATTCATCTCTATTCATTTTATTTTTAATGCACATAGGTATTTTGATCAGAGACAGGTTAGTTATTATGCAGTAACTTAAAAGTAATATTATTATGTAAGTAATTATACCTGCATCAAGATCCCTTGCCTCAATGCTTACCACTGGGGCAATACGATGAAAGCCAGATGGAAAAATCTCCAACAGGGGTGGTCAGACACTCCATAGGTGAGGGGTGGAGAAAAGTGAATTTTCTTTGCCTATGTACAGAAGAAAGAGACAATAGCTTCCTTCTCTCCCAGAAAGAGGGGGAAAGAACCTTTGTTGCATGGAGACAGGATGGAAGGATCCTGGGTTCTCCCTCTAAACTTTTGGAATATAAATAGATCTCTGAAGCAGCCCAGATCAACCCTGGTGACTCAAGTTTTTATGACTTGGAGCTCTAAGTCTTGGGTCTCATTTTCCCCTTGAAATCTAAACACACCTTCAGAGTTAGGTAAAGCTCTCTAGCGTCCTCTCACTAGCAAGTTGTCAGCTAACCTCGCTGAGGATTCCAGGCTTTCAGCATCATTTATCCAGAAAGCCCAGCTCTTGAGAGTCAGAGAGCAAGCTTCTCTTGCTAACAGTTTGCTCCACTGGGCCGTGCTGGGCAGGATGGATGCACGGCTCCTGAGCCCCGGCTGCCGCCACAGGCAACCCCACAAGAATTGGCTTGGCTCTCTTGCATCTAAGCTTTGGCACCATGCTTTGGGCTGCCAGGCTAAGGTGGGAGGTGGCAGCGAGGAGTTGGCTTTGGCAAGAGGGTCGGTGAGTGAGTAGGAATTGAGAAAACCTTTTGCGTGTGGGTGGTGGGAATGCTTTGTGTGCAGCGCTCGGGGGAGGAATATTTCATGAGTAAAGGGACAGTGTTAGTCTTAGACTCCTAGAAAGGAAGAGGAGGGGGCCTAGGGACGCGGCAAGCAAGCAAGTGTATTTAAGAGGTGTGTTGGAACCCCTTTTCTGGCGGAAACCCAAGAGATGGAGGAAGAGAAAGCATGGGCATTTGTTCTGTGTGGGGTTGGGGGGCCCTGTCTGTGTGTCTGTGTGGAAGGCAAAGGAGGGGTCAGGTAGCCTCTGCAGATGGACCCTAGAGGCTTCTGCCTGGACAGCCTCACCGCACAATGTGCACAAACCCATGTTCTTTCTCCCAGAATGTAACCTGAGAAAAACCATCTGGCTCCCTTGGGTCAAAGGTGCAGTAATTGTTGGTTTAGTGTGAAGTAGATGGTTAGCTCTTAGAAGCAGTGACCAGATGACCCTCCCATGTAAAGATCAGAGTCACTGGTAGTGAGCAAGACCTTCAGCCTCTTTTTAAGATTTCTCAGGGTGGTGAACTTTACATTTTCATTCCTAAGGCAATGACCTTGTAGAAATACATTGAAGTCCCTTTGGAGGTGCAGTCACATTTGCCCAGGTGTAAGATGAAGCCTTCTGTGCTGAAGAAAAGGAAACTTAATCTTGAAATCAAAACATTTGTGCCTTTTAAAGTTTCTAACAGCTGAGAAGTGCTTCTTAGTGAAAATACATTTATGTGAATTGCATCCCTGGAGTGACTTTCATCTTTTAAAAAGTTAGTATTTCAGGAGGCCAAGAGACAGTCTGTAATCAACTTGAAAGCAGCTGGAGCAGAGCAGACAGTCTCGGAGAAGTGAGACTGTTGATGCAGAAACTCAGTGATGCTTTCCAGATTTGGTGGGAGAGCAGCCTGCTGAGGGGCCTGGGGAAACACCTGTGGACACTGATAAACCTCCCTAGATTCTGGGCAGATCCTGTTCATTATTCTGAGTCACCCAACCCCCACCACTTCAGTAGAAGAGCAGGCAAGGCTGCAATGTTTGTGATATTTTTTGGTAAAGTGTGTGTGTGTGTGTGTGTGTGTGTGTGTGTGTGTGGAGGGGGGGTGGTGGTAAAAGGCAGCACTGTGTGTGTTACAGAGTATAACCCCCTCCCAGCTCCCTTCACACTACAGAACCCAGCCGTCTCTTGAGCAGGAGGCCTCTGCTGGGGTTAGTCCACCACCTTGGAGACCCAGGGCCTATGTGGATCTATGATCAGAGACAGATTTCTTCAACGAAGACAGAGATCACTCACCCTGCAAGTCTAAGTAAGGTTATTCATTACTTGCCTCTTTAAGTCCCGAGTTAATCTTATATTGATGTTAATGGTGATATTGACTTACTGGCTATTTCACAAGACTTCCTTTCAGGAGAGATTAAAGGCACTCCTTCTTAGGGCTGTAACTGTAGATACCCATATTTTGAGATAAAGGTGTATCAACTGTGACATTTCTTATCTTCCCCTCTGTGATTTCCCCATGTAATAAGGATAGCCTTTTTCATCTAGAGTAGAGAGTCCATTGTAACCTTTTTAAGTACAGTTAAAAATGAGCAAAACTCACTAAAGCTTCTGTGTCTCTTCTCATGGCATGTTTGACTTGACATGATAGGGGGAAAGCATCAGGAGCCCTGACACCTTTTCTGTAAATACCCACCAGTGTGGCCTTCTAGCTTCACAGCAATTAAGGTGTTGAGGTAAAAACATCTGACTGGTATAAAACCCAGAAACTTACTCAAGCCCTCAACAAGACAAACATTTTGCCCATTTTGTAGAAAATATGTGGAGGTAAATGTCAGATGCCCTTGACTAATAAGTATTGGTTAGAGATGTGTTTTGTTGTAGATTATAGAAAGTCTTCTAAGAATGGCATGAACAAATAAGGAGTAGATTTGTCTCATCACAAGAAGTTTGGAGGAAGGCAGCCCCCTGGGCCAGCACAGTGGCTCAGCAAGCCTGCCAGGCGCCAGGGCTCACTCTTCCTGCTTTGTCTTCCTTAGTGGGTGAGGGTTTTTGACATCATGCTTGTCACCTCATGGTCACAAGGTGGCTGCAGTCTCTTCAGGATGCAGGCTGGAAGAAAGAGTCAAGAATGCAAAGGTAAAAGATGAAAGAAAGACCTTTTCTGTATGAGATCTCTTCTCCTGGCACTGGTAGCTGGCTGCCTCTATCTTGTTGACCACTGTGATGTCACATGTCCACTAGTTTTAAGTGAGGCTGGGAAACTGGGTATGTAATATGCTTTTTCTGCCTCCATAGTAGAGAAAGGTGGTTCTGAATGTGGGTTGAATGAGCCAGCCTCCAATGTCTGCCACAAGGGGTCACGGATAGAGTGTTAGTGAATAGAAGAAAGCAGGGCTGGCAGTAGACTTTATCTCCATAAACTGTTTTCTCCTAGGTGGGGCTTCCCTGGTGGTTCAGACAGTAAAGCATTTGCCTGCAATGTGGGTGACCCGGGTTTGATCCCTGGGTCAGGAAGATCCCCTGGAGAAGGAAATGGCAACCCACTCTGGTACTCTTGCCTGGAAAATCCCATGGATGGAGGAGCCTGGTAGGCTACAGTCCACGGGGTCCCAAAGAGTTGGACACGACTGAGCGACTTCACTTTCACTTTTCACTTTGAGGTAGGGAGAAGGTCATAGTCAAGACTGGTGTCTGATCAAATTGGCTTTGGAAGTTAGGAAAAGAAAAGTCAGGATTGGCTAAGTAATTTATCCATGTGTAGAACCAGTGCCCTCCAAGAAGCTTTCAAAGTAATAATAATAACATGGAATAAGGGATGATCAATTTAATATCCTTAATTTGCAAAGAGAAGTTAAAGAGTGCTAATATTGGTAGAACTGATGTGTGTCAAATCTTATTCCAGGTACTTTTGGATGTTTTTCCACAATAACATCTGAACCAAATACTGTTGGTTGAACAGTAATGATTTTTTGAAGAGGGCACTCAGTAAGTGGAAGTGGAGGCTCTGAGCCCAGGTCTGCTCGACCAATTCTAGGACTCTCTTTCTTACCCCAAGCTGTCTTAGGTAACCCAAGGCGACATAGGGACAGGTCTGACTCATCTTCCTTAGGATGGTCATGCCCAGGCTCCACAAACTTCTGAGAATGGCATTCAGGAGTAGAACCCAGGAATACTGAGTCCCAGTCCTACCAATGATAGCCTTCATGTTGGATTATGATTGCCTCCAACCACCACAGAATGGGAGCCCTCTGAGGGTGAGGACTGTGTTGTGTTCACTGTTGTATCCCCATTAACTGGCATATGGTAGGTACTCAATAAATATTTGCTGGACAAGGAATGATTGAAGGACTGTGCTGTCATAACATCAGTGTGTTCCGCCTGCTGGATACCATGCCATGGTAGCTCCTGGTTAGATATTTCTTAAGTGGTCCATGTAGGAAGGAGACTGTAGCTCCAACTGATGGAATTAGAGAACAGTTCATGGGAGAGTTAGTGTTTGAGCCAATCTTTGTGGCAGGATTTTGAAGCACTGAGGTGTGGGGAAAGAGTGCTTTAGGTGGAGGAAATGGGGATAAAGTCATGGAGATGAGAAAATGCAGACTATTCAGAGAGAGGCCAATTGGAATGGAGACAAGTCACAGCTGAAGGGTAATAAGTACTGGAATAAAAAGTCTTGCCAAATGTGATTGGAAAACATTGAGTTAAACAAGCTAATTTTTTTGTTACTGTTCTCAGAACCGTTAACAATGTCCCTGGGACTCTGGGGTTTCTCAAACATTGGCCTTTAGGACCCTTTTCCTGCAGAGCATTTCATGGAATCAATTTTCCATAGAACACATTTTGGGAAATGCTGATCTAGTTCAGCTCCACACTTATAGACAAAGAAACTGAGGCACAGAAAAGAAAGGTGGTTTATTCAGAGCCACATAGCAAACCTGGGTTAGAACCCACATCGATGGCTTGCCTCAAGTGTAATACTCATTTGTAACATGAAGACTATGTGCATATTAAAAGGCTGCTTCTTCATTACAGGTAACTTTTATTTATCTGTTATTCAAACAACAACCTTGGTGCTAAAATTTCCCCCAATTTTGCACAATGGTATTTTATATCCGGCACCATGATGCTGAGCAAAGATGAGAATTGCTATCATTGCCTATGCAGCTTCTAGACTCTTGGGAAGAAGGTTCGTCTTAAATCGGCCCCAGGTTTACCTGGAGGGCAAAGAAAGGATGTTTTTCTGCACACCCATTTTTAAGAAGATACAGGGACTGTGGAAGTTTACAAGCTGTGCTCTAGTCAGCTTGTTGTTGTCCCCAACCCTTATACCTGCTGTGGTGGGCAGAACAGGCCCCCCCAAAGATGTCCACATCTGAATCCCTGGAACCTGGGAATATGTTGCCGACTTTGCAGATGTAATTAGGTTATGGACTTTAGGGAGATTATCCTTGATTATATGGGTAGGCCCAATCTAATCACATGAGCCCTTAAAAGCAGAGAAATTTCTTTGGCTGGAAGCAGAAGCAAAGCAACAGAAGGGCACATGAGAGATAATGGAAGAGTAGAGAAGACCCCATGTGGTCTTTGGAGCTGAAGTGGGCAACATAAGAAGAAGTCCAAATGGCTTTAAGTTGCTGAGAAGGGCTCCCATCTGACAGCCATTGAGGGAATGGGACCTCAGTCCTACAACCACAAGGAACTGAACTCTGCCAAAAACCTGGATGAGTGTGGAAGCTGATGCTCCCCAGAGCCTCCAGTCAGAGCCCAGGCCATTAGTACTAGAGCAGAGGAACCAGTGGCATCCACCAGACTTCTAACCTATAGACTGTGAGATTATAAATTTGCAGTGTTTTAAGCCACTCATTTATTTAGAAAACTAACTCACCTGGGTAAAGTCATTAACATACCCCAAGTGGAACCTGGGAAGGGAATAGAGGTTAGGGAAGGGTACCACCATGCCTGAGGGCTTTGGGGCTGAGTGTGAATTACTTTTAACATCAGCTGATTTCAGTCATTCACATCCTTCCCTCCCAGCCAGGCATGCCTGTATCTCTATAGAGGAAGGCTGCTGGAGGCTCAAAGGGCTCTCTGATAGGGCCAACTATGTGTCTTATCAAGCATATACATGTGCTGTGACAACCAGATTCTGAGATCTCCATCATAAGTGGCCCAAGACCTTTGCAACTCCACTGCTGGTTAGTATCAGTGGACATGACACTTGAAAAGAAAGTGCCTTCTCATTTACTAATCCTGACAGGTTGAAGGGCCATTAGTAAAGATAGCACTAAGGATTCCTGCTGGTGAACAGCCCAGCCTTCTTCTCAGGAAAGCCTGTAGCTTTTCAACAGAGGGCATTTCTCAGAAGGGGAGCCATTTGTCTGGGACTCTAAAATAAACATCACTGAGCTGGAGAAGGATTTCAGCTTCCATGGTAGATAACTTGACTACTCTTAGCCAGTTTCTGAGTCATGGTCCTCTTTTGTTTCTAACTGTGGAGGAAAGTGTTTGCTTTCTTTCACTTTTGTAAAATAAAAGGGAGACATGGAGAGGGGCTTGGCTTTGCTGGCTTGAAAGCTTTCTTCTTTTTGTTCCCATTTTGTTTGATTTTCTGAACCTATTTAAGTGTTTTAACTCAGTAGATCTAATTACTGAAAGTCATGGAAATTTTTGCACAGCATCTAATCTCGGCTGAGGCACTTTGTTACAGATTACTTTCATTTTTTTAAAGTTCAGGATTAATTTTATTAAAGAAATTTGGAAATTCTGTACTGGATAAAAGCAGAGTTTAAAATCAGAGAAGCTTCTTGGATTACTTAGGACAAAACATCCTTTTTTGTTAAACTTGAGTGTAACTGCAGGCTGTTTTTTTCACACTCTATTGTTATCTCTAATGCACGTAGAAGATATATTTTTCCCACAGTGTCATTCAATACAAGCTCCCAAAAAGATGCTCTCAGATTTCATGTATCCAGGTAATTAGCTGAGTTTGAGTGGCTCAGTTAAACCATTTGAAGGTCAATAATGCATGAATTTCTGGCAGACTGCCTAGTATGGAGTCCATAAACACACTTGTATAGGGACTAAACATGTTTATAGTAGAGAAAACTTTGTGTTTTAAATATGAAATAATGTTAGGATTAGTTTTGCCTAGAATTTAATTTTGTGGCCAATTCATGTTTTAGTGTTACCCAGAAAATTTCTAACGGGAAATGCTTTCCAAATTTCCAAAGACATATTTCCTCTCTTTTGCATGTTTTGTAGCAACATCTTCTTAATGCCCAGTGTCAGAGCATAAAATGTCAGAGCTTAGATTCCACAAGGAGGCCCTCTTGGAATTTGTTTAGGTGCCTTAATTAAAAGCACAAGTTAAATGTAAATATTGTATAGTAATTTTCGTCCCCTAAAGGGAATATTTTTATGGAAAACTAATTTCGTGCCTGAAATCTAACTAGAGCATTCAGGTATCAAAATAAACACATTCAATTTTGATAAAGATGCTTTTACTTCCAGTGGACAAAGCAAATTCAAGTTTGGGATAGGCAGTTTGTAACTTGATTTTGGTTTTGCCTTTCTCACTTGGAGAGTACAAAGTTTAGGCTTGTTTTAATTTTACTAAAACTTCCAACTGATTGTCTACACTGGCAGATTTGGGAGTCCTGTGTTCCTGGGTTGACCATTTCTCCATTACCACAGCTCCGCGGAGGTGGCAGGGTAAGGAGGTTAGCTTGGTCCACTCCAGCTGCCCTCTGTGGGTCTGGTGAAAGGCAATCTTGCTGTGTCCATATTTGTCATGAATGTGCCTCTTGCTATTTTTCACTGGGGCATGAATATTCACGCCTTATGAATTATTCAGGAAGTAGTTCTCTCAGCCACTTTTCTTTACTGTTAGAAAACAGCCAGAAGAGGGTCTTCTTCTAGAGGACTTCTGACTGAGGCATATGGAGGCCTTCTTTGTGTCCCGACATAAAGAAACCACCTCCTTTTTCCTCAGGATTTTGATGAGGTCTTTGATTGCAGCAGATTATTTTTGAGTGATTATCACCAACTCCAGGAACAAGCCACACTTCCAGGGTTCTGCTTCTATTGGCCAGGGGCTTCCTAGACCACTATCATTAGGCACCAGGGAGCAGGAGTTGATTGTCTGAGTCTATATGAATTCATGTCCATCACACAGGAAGCTGCTTCTGGTCACAGTTTTAGGACTGCAAGCCCCAAAGAGCCTGGCTCTGGACTTTACTGTATGTCTATCTGCTTTTGATAGTTTAGGGTTTCAATTTTCATTTTATCTACATGCTACATACATTTAATTTGCCTTGCATTGTTCCTTTGTTCCCTAAAAAAGTGGGCTTTGAAAGAATAATCTTTTTAAAACTCATATAATTTGCCTCATTGTTATAACTTGGAATTTTTTGTTGTTGTTGTTAATTTACATACAAACTAAATCCTTTGTGAATACAGCAAGGTAAAAAGAAAAATGTCCTGTGCAGAAAAGGTGGCATTAAATGTAGTAGGCGCTAATCTGTATGGTTCTACTTTTTTGGTAGTTTTTGTGAAATCAGCTTTTTGGCATAAATACTTCTCCCATTTCCGTGGCACCCAAGAGTACAAGACTGTGTAAACAGAGAGAACATTGTTGTGAACTGTTTACTCTGGCCCACAAGCTCTCCTAGCCTTCTGATCCCTGCTTCAGCTCAAGGGTCAGAGGTCCATAGCAGGCCTGGACTAAAGGCGCTCTTCAGTTACCCCAGTTGAGGATAAAGACAAAGGGCTGGCCTTCTTTTACTGTGAAATCTAATTACATCTAAAACAGGATCTCTGCACAGAACATTAAGTTTTGGCGCAAAACTCTAAGGGTCATTGCATTCCAAAAATCCAAGTGCAAAAGTAACTGAAACAAACTATGGCTACAGCTGGAAAATGATTCCTACGTCTATCACAAATGTTCCCGTGTCAGGGTTCACCCTGCTTTCCTGCACAAAAAACTCTTGATGATTTATGCACCTGAAGACGTATCTTAGCAACAGCTGTGAAAGGAATGTACTGAGAAACTTTCTCTAGGGTTTGTCTCTTAGAGGGAGCTCCAAAGCAGAGGCTACATGTGATTCAACGTGTTTTCTAAAAGACAATTGACATATAACTGTAGTAATTAAAAAAAAAAAGGCATCTGTCTTTCTGGTGGGTAGTGGATTTGTTTACTCTTTTAAAATATACATCCCCACACTATGGTAGGAATTATGAATAAATTTCCAAAAGTATCTTTGGATTTGGCAAGCAGTGTTGAGATTAAGAAAAAATTGCTTGGGATTTTTAAAATGTATGAGAAACATTTCTCATACGCTTCTTGTTAATGAAAAGTAGTACTTTCTGAAAAATCTTTTTTTTAAACTTTTGTTTAGAAGTAGTTATATACAGGAGATTGCAGAGAAATGTACAGGAACATCCCACGCACACCTGCCCCCAGGCCCATAAAAAATCCATTTCGACTCTTCATTTTCCTATGAAAAGAGGAGACAAGCTGAAGGGTTGAACTAGAAAATGGGCTGCTTCAGGTCTAACCCCGTTCTCAGACCCTAGTACAGCCTCCTTGTTTCATATGGACAGAAATGGGCAGTCACTGGCAGGTGGCACGGCAGGGGCATCAAACGTAAACTGACTTTCTAGCCACTCATCTCTAGCCTTCCCTTCCCTGCCCGCCCCGTCTCAAGGTTCAGAGTGGCTGGATTTAGGCCAGGAGTGAGGTGAGGTTTGAATGTGTATTGTGTGGTTGAGCAAAGCCTTTTTAGGTTTTGCCCTCTACTTCACCAACACTCTAAGCCCATATCTTTCTAGCAGAGAAAAACTCGTCCATCCTTTTTGGATTAGGGCTTCTAAGTTTCGCATGAAGTGGGGCAGGTAATCAATATAAGATCACATACAAGAAAAAAAGTCACTAAGAGTGACTTGGAAGATGGGGAAGAGAGTTACATAAGTTTGTTTTAAATTAAACACAAAGTTGTGTTTAAGAAGCATAAAAATATAAATTCAATATTTTGTCTGGTTGAGGAGGGATGTGAAAAAAACAAAACGCAGTCCCACATGTGGAGAGTGAAAAACAAAGCAAAGAGGGAATGAAGATAGGGAGAAAGGCTTATTACCCTTAGCTCAGAGGTAGAGTTTCTAGGAGAATTTTGAGTTTTAGGTCAGTTAACCTTCCACTTGGACAGTCAGTTTCATAGCATCATCTCTTATCACCAACCTTAGAAATGCTAACTGACTAGCCATTCACCCTAGCTTCTCAGAATGCTCTAGGTATCTTAGCATCACCCAATGCAACAACACCTAGCAGGCCAAGAGGAGATCCTTCCCTCTGCTGCCAAAGCAGACGGCAATTCTGCCCTGTGTTGTGACCTTCCAAGGTCAAAGATGCCCCAGCCTGCCAAATAGAGAAGCTTAAGCAAACAAGAAAACAAACTAATGTGGTCTTGAACAGCAAATGACTATTAGTTTCCTGATGGAAGAGGTCCTTTTATCTTTCATGCAGATACAGTAAGTGCTATGAACCATTTACCAGCTTTGGCTACAACCCTTTGCTCCTGGCCAGTCCTCATCACTTTCTTTCCTCAACAAACAGTGCAATATATTGGCTTCCTCACTGATACTAGGAGAGTCAAATGCAGGGTTTATAGCCAGGTTTTCTAAATTCTTCGGCTTCTCTTTGGCTAGAGTGGACTCCCATGCTGCCCTAGGGCCATGTTTATTTGTTGACCGATTAACTATTTTAACACCCTATCCCTCTACCACTCTAAAGAGCGGTCCTCAGAACTGCAATGTGAAACATCACCTGGGAGGTTGTTAGAAATGCAGAATCATAGGCTCAGTTTCAGATCTTCTGAATCACAGAGAATCTGTTCCCGAGCACAATTGCCTGGTGATTCTCACATGCACATTGAAGTTTTAGAAACTAGTAGCCTCCCTGACTCCCCATCTTTTTTGATTTCAAATTGCTTCATCTGCCAGAAACCACACTTAGGAGACTCAGAGCTCCTTCATAATCTTTGTGCTCATTTTTAAATTTCCTAATGTACCCCTGAGAATAACTCCCCAAACTCCCTCCTTCCTACTCTTCACCTCCTCAGTCCCATTTTCTCTCCTCCCATCTCTATTTTCTTTCTCGCCTTCTCACTTTACAGAGATCAGATGACTTTGCTGTACTAATATTTTTTTTCCTTCCATGCCTCAGAATATTTCTGGTCATGTGCGATCTAATATTTTCTCAAGTTTCAGATGAAATACAATCTTTCTCATTTCTAAGATAGTTCTTCTTTTACCTGTGCCTTTTAGATGCTTTCCCTTTCCCCTCTTTTGGGATCTTGTTGTCTTACTGCTCTTCTCTCTCATGGAATAATTTTCATCATTGCCACTAAGTCCTTCTTTTTGGCATCCAAATGTGCAAAGATCTTCTTTTAAGAAAATCGCAACCTACATAGTCACATTCATTTGATCCTAATTTTTCCTGGTTTGTGTTCTATTTCTACTCTTTCACAATCGGATTTTTCCAACAAATGGTCTAGAACAGTGGTTTACAGCTGAGATACTTTTGACTCCCAACCTCTTCCTTTCAGGGACATTTGGCAGTATCTGGAGACATTTTTGGATGCTGCAACTGTGGGAGATGCTCCTGGCATTGAGAGGCCAAGGATGCTAATAAACAACCTACCATGATCAAGAGAGCTCTCCACAACAAATAATTCTCTGTCTATGGTGACCAACCATCCCAGTTTGCTTTCAACTTTCTGGTTATAGTACTGAAAATCCTGAGTCCCAGGAAACCCCTCAGTCCTTGTCACCCTTGTCATCTGGCCCCATTTGACATCTGTCATCATTTGTCAGAAGTGCCAAAGATGAGAAACCCTGCTTCAGAAGGAACACTCATTAACTTCACTTTTTCCTCACCAACTCCCTTCCTTCAATCTGACATTTTTTGTTTGTTTTGGCTGTGTATTATGTGGCTTGTGCTTTCAGATTCTTAGTTGGCTGATCCACACCCTCAGCAGTGAATCCTAGTTACTGGACCACCAGGGAATAAATACCCAAATCTGACTTTTTTTTTTTTTATTAATGTGGCAATGGCTGCATTTATTTGCCTGCACCACATGCCATGTGGGACCAGGGATTGAACCTGAGCCCCCTGCAGTGGAAGGTTAAGGAAGCCTTAACCACTGGATACCACTAGAGAATTCCTCATACTAATTATTTCAATTAGGAAATGGTGGAATGACCAAAATATTGGATTGAGAGTCAGAAGACTGATTTCTTTCCCTTTACTTGCTTTTAGAAAAGGCAGAGGAATCAGAGATCAAATTGCCAACATTCATTGGATCACAGAAAAAGCAAGGGAATGCCAGAAAAACATCTACTTCTGCTTCATTGACTATGCTAAAGCCTTTGGGTACATCACAACAAACTGAAAAATTCTTAACAGATGGAAATACCAGACCATCTTACCTGCCTCTTGAGAAACCTATATGCAGGTCAAGAAGCAACAGTTAGAACCAGACATGGAACAACAGACTGGTTCGAAATTGGGAATTGAGTATGTCAAGGCTGTATATTGTCACCCTGCTTATTTAACCTTTATACAGAATACATCATGCAAAATACTGGGCTGGATGAATCACAAGCTGGAATAAAGATTGCTAGGAGAAATAACAACCTCAGATATGCAGATGACCACCCTAATGGCAGAAAGTGAAGAAGAACTAAAGAGCCTCTTGATGAAGGTGAAAGAGGAGGGTGAAAAAGCTGGCTTAAAACTCAACATCCAAAAAACTAAGATCATGGCATCCGGTCCCATCACTTCATGGCAAATAGATAGGGGAAACAATGGAAACAGTGAGAGACTATTTTCTTGGGCTGCAGATGGTGACTGCAGACATGAAATTAAAAGATGCTTGCTGTTTGGAAGGAAAGCTATGACAAACCTAGACAGTGTATTAAAAAACAAGAGACATCACTTTTCTGACAAAGGTCCATCTAGTCAAAGCTATGGTTTTTCCAGGAGACATTTATGGATATGAGAGTTGGACCATGAAGAAGGCTGAGTGAGCACTGGATAATTGATGCTTTCAAACTGTGGTACTAGAGAAGACTCTTGAGTGTTCTTTGGACAGCAAGGAGATCAAATCTGTCAACCTTAAAGGAAATCAACCCTGAATATTCATTGGAAGGACTGGTGCTGAAGCTGAAGCTCCAATACTTTGGCCACTTGATGCAAAGAGCTGCCTCACTGGAAAAACCCTGATTGCTGGGAAAGATTGAGTGCAGAAGGAGAAAGAGGCAACAGAGGATGAGATGGTTGGATGTCATGTACAAACTCAATGGACATGAGTTTGAGCAAACTCTGGTAGATAGTGCAGGACAGGGAAGCCTGGTGTGCTGCAGTTCACAGGGTCCCAAAGAGGCAGACACAACTTGGTGACTGAACAACAACAACTATTGGCACAATTACTGAGCTTTTTATGGCTATATAAAATAAAGAAATACTTCCATCTCTGCTTATCTCTGGTAGCTAATATGAAAAAATGCTATGAAAGATGTGAATTGCCATATAAGCATTGTCTGACCTGAACTCCAGTAGCACTTTGAGCTTTCTTATGGAAACTTATTATCTCTTGCTTATAAAGTAGTGACAAATATCACAGACTTCTTAAAAGTAGAGATCTTAAAGTAAGCCATTTTGTTCTGTGGTTTTTATCATTGTGTATATAACGTTAACAGACTGAGTAAAGACTGATGAAAGAATAGCAGTTCCACCTGATAGTCTTTATTCTTGATTAACTAATTTCAAATATTTTATATGCTGTATCAAATTTATCACTTTTTTTTCCCCCAATCTCCAATTTAGGTGATGTCTTTCCAGTGCAAATGAATCCAATAGCTCAATCTCAGTTTATACCTTTGGCTGAAGTTCTCTGCTGTGCTATATCTGATATGAATGCTAATCAGATTGTAGTAACACAAGAATCACTGTTGGAACATTTGATGAAACATTACCCAGGTAGAGTAAGAAGTTTTTCTCTATTAGTTCATTGAGTGTGTTTGTTTTCTATTTATAAATCATCTTAAACACATAAACTGGGCAATATACAATATTTTTCTTTTAGGGATTTTTTTTTTTAATTAATTTTTGGCTGTGCTGAGTCTTTGTTGCTATGTTTGGGCTTTCTCTAGTTGCAGAAAGCAGAGGCTTCTACTCTTCGTTATGGTGTGTGGGCTTCTAATTTTGGTGGCTTCTCTTGTTTCACAGCACAGGCTCCGGGTGCTCCGGCTTCAGTAGTTGCAGCGCATGGGCTCAAGTAGTTGCCACTCACAGCCTTAGTTGCTCCAAGGCATGTGGACTCTTCCTGGGCCAGGGATTGAACCTGTGTCCCCTTCATCAGAATACGGATTCTTATCCACTGTACCAGCAGGGAATTCCCATTTTCTTTTCTATGATAGAAACTTATATTAGAGCCCTGTCAGAAAAAGATCTGCATCAGCAGATTTATGAGCATTTTTTTATCTTCCGGATGAACTTTTTCAAAAATAATGTTTATGGTAGTAATTTAATTAAGTCAGACTCTGTAGAAAGGAGGGCAAAGCAGAAAATGAAAGATTCATCTTCTCCCCATGCCTCCTATTTTTTTTTTTTTTTTTTTTTACTGTGCTCTGCAGTATATGGGATTTTAGTTCCTCAACCAGGGATCGAACCTATGCCCCTTGCAGTGGAATTGTAGTCTTAATATCTTCCACAGAGGTCCCTGCCTATTCTTAAATTGCCACTTCCCAGTGGTGACAACTTCTATTGTTTGTAGTTTCTCATGGGCTATTCATACATTGTATTTGAATATATGTATCCTTTTAAAGCAACAAATTGGATCATTGTATACTTTCTTTCTGGGCTTCCCAGGTAGCACAGTGGTAAAGAATCTGCGGGCCAACCCAGGAGATGCAAGATGCGGATTCAATCCCTGAGGTTGGGAAGATTCTTGCCTGGAAAATCCCATGGACAGAGGAGCCTGGCGGGCTACAGTCCATGGGTTCACCAAGAATTGGACACCACTGAGCCACTGAGCATGCACATATACACATTCTTTGTACATCTTTCCTTTTTAAAGTTAAAGACAGATTTTTGATGTCTTTCTGTTGAAGCATATATCAATCTCATTCTTTTCACAGCTGCATGATATCCCAAATGCATGGTTACACAAGAGTATTTTTTATTTTTCCATTATAAAATATGCATATTGTAGAATAGTCCAGAAAATATAGAAAGGTAATCACTTATAGTATCACTGCTCAAACAAAGGGCTTCCCAGGTGGTGCTAGTAGTAAAGAATTCTCCTGCCAATACAGGAGACATAAGAGATGCAGGTTTGGTCCCTGGGTTGGGAAGACCACCTGGAGAAAGAGGGCATGGGAATCCATTCCAGTATTCTTGCCTGGATAATCCCATATACAGAGGAGTCTGCCAGGCCATAGTCTATAGGGTCATAAGGAGTCGGACACGACTGAAGCGACTGAGCACACACTCAAAGGAAACCAATATTAACATACTGATGTATTTTCTTCCAGTGTTACACTTTTAAACATTGTTTTCACAATCTAAATATAATTTTGAACCCTGCTATTTGGAAAGAGAATTTCTTTAAAATTGTTACCTTCCTTGTTGAAAAATTACCATAATCCAGGTGTTAGGTAGTTTGCCCTTACCCAAACACAGACTTTTCATTTTTTCTTTGGATTCTTACTAAGATTTAAGCTATGAGACTGGTTTTCAAAAACTTCTATGTTTGCTCTCAAGAAGGCTTTCCTTAATCAAAATTTAAATTTGTAATGAGATTGTTTAACTTGGGGTTTGTGTTTGAGTGAACTCACTTTTTTCCCTCTACTTAACTGGTAACCTACCCATATATCTTTGTGTAGACCAAATTATATTCCTATTATTCAGTTGAACTATCATTATTTTTAATGCTTTTTTGACATTTTAATTACATATATTAATTGGTTCAATCATTAAAAATATTTCTTATTCAGAATCTATCAGGGTAAAAATTCTTCTTTGTTTTAGGCATTGCAATTCCATCTCGAGATATTCTTTATACCACTCTGGGAACTCTCATTAAAGAAAGGAAGATTTATCATACTGGAGAAGGATACTTCATAGTTACTCCTCAGACTTACTTCATCACAAATACAACCCCCCAAGAAAACAAGAGAGTTCTGTCAGATGAAAATTCCCAGATGCCAACTTCCATTACATATCTGGTGAACATGGGCAGCTGTGCAGAGTTAGCCAGAGAAAATGCAGCCCTCGTTTCCCATTGCCATTCTTGCCGGTGTTTCCTCGATGCATGCGCTCAGGATGTCCAGCAGTCACCAGCTGCTGCAGAAGTAACTAGCAAAGGGCAGAAAGGGCTTGTGGAATCCAAATCTTTGGTGCACAACCAAGCAGTTTCAGTGTCTGAGGAGAATCACGTCTGTGAGAGTATCAAACCTTTGCCACACACAAAAGACAGAGAAAAAGCCAAGAAGTTTGGCTTTAACCTCTTCTGGCGCAATATATCCAGAAAGGAGAAGTCCAGAATAGCGCACAGCAGTTTCTCTGCCCAGTTCCCACCAGAAGAATGGCCCGTCCGAGATGAAGATAACATGGACAATATCCCTCGAGACATTGAACATGAGATAATCAAACGAATTAATCCCATTCTAACTGTTGACAACTTAATCAAACATACTGTCCTAATGCAAAAGGATGAAGAACAAAAGAAAAATAATAGCCAGGGTACATCCACTGATATGCCGACACTGAGACATAAGTATTCTTCAGAAGTGGGAGTTAAGAAAAGGCAGGGCTGGTCTGTAAAACCTCGAAGGCAGGGCCATTCGCATAGGGACAGACACAAAGCCAGGGGTCAGGGAAGTGGGCCTCAGCCGGGAAATGTTAGACTGGAGAAACACCCCAAGCTCCCTGCTACACAGCCTACCTCCAATATTGAAAGCCCAAATGAAGCAGTACTTCAGAAACCACTTGGTGAGAATCCTTCAGCACTAGGTCCCCATTTGATTTACAAAAAGCGAATCAGTAATCCTTTCCAGGGTTTGGCTCCCCGAGGGAGCCCAATAACCAAAGTGCACAGCATCCAGAAGACCAGTGACTTGGAACCCAGTCAGACTGGACCAAAGGGAAAGCCTTTCGAAAGGTCAAGGTCTTTGGTTTCCTCAAGAATCTTTGAGAGTGAAGCCAAACAGCTATATGGTGAACAGTGTAATGATATACTGAGAGAAGGATCCACTTATGTGAATCACTCTACTGTCAAATCTATCAGCGATGATTTTAGAGACCACCTCTTAAATTACTCTCAATGTAATGTTTTACAAAATGGTAGTAAATGCTGCTCCTTCAGGGAAAGCATGTTGAGATGCGATGTGTATGGTGGAGAAAATGAGGCGATCCCTGAAGTCTCAAGGAAGAGTTATTCTCATTTTGACACATTAGAAGAGACAGAAGAAACACAGCATGTCCTGCCATCTAGAAGGTCCTCTTCTTTAGACCAAGCATCCTCTGCTTGTAGATTAGTTGACAATACAATATACCAGTTCCAAAATCTTGGTCTTTTGGATTACCCAATTGGTGCAAAACATTTGAGACAAACTGAGAGACAAGACCGAGACTCTAAAGAAACTCTGATGGGAAAGACATGTGTCCAAGAAGCACAGACTGTGTGTCTAGAAAATGAAGGGCTTTCTGATGATGACCAGGCCTTGTATCAGAATGAAGTGGAAGGTGAAGATGGGGCCTGCAGTTCACTCTATCTGGATGAGGATGACTTTTCTGAGAATGATGACTTAATTCAAATGCTGCCTGACCACATTCAGTTTTCCTTTCCAGAGGGAAACAAGTGGAATCACTTAGGAAAACAGAAGGTGACTGGAAGGTCTCTGACTGAGTATGACAGCAACATACGGAGGTTTGAGCCTCAGGTGCTTAAAGGAAATGAACATTACAAGCTCACTAACCCCGGTGAAAGCCAAAAACCCAACCTTTCTGCTGAAAACTGTATCCTCAATTTAGGAATCCAGTCTGGTTTTAACTATGAGGAGGAACCCAGTGTAGCTGAACATGGACAGGCCTCAGTGCCTGACGGTGGAAGTCTATTTGATTACTGCAACACAGGGAAAGCCACTTCTGAGGCCGAAGCCCTACAAGGCTCCGTTGATGACACAGGAGAGAAACCAGTTAGCTGGAGTCAAAGTGCTCAGAGTCAGGAAATGAGAAAACAGTTCACACACAAGGTGGAACTCTTCAACACTTCACATATGCCAGTGTTGGCTCAGGATGTCCAACCTGAACACAGTCACTTGGAAGGAACAGAAAATCAGAGCCTGACAGGAGATAGTGGAATAGATTCTCCACGGTAAGTGCACGTATAAGTGACTAGCCACTAAACCACAGGAATTATTAAAATCAAGGGCATATTGAGTTATCTAGTGGGACACTCCTGCATAATCTTTTTATAATAATGCAGTTCTGCCAGCCTTTACTGAATCAATTATATGAAGTTATAGTGAAACTCTTACACAATAGGATAGAGTTCATTTTTAATCTGAACCAAGATTTGACTGTTCCACTGTTCCACTACTAAAATCTTGAGTTATTTCTAAAGATAGGAAGGAACTACCATAAACCAAACACTTCCTGAAGTGACGGTTGGAAATTTTCACTTACAGTCCTGGTTCTATACAATATGAGATAGAGATGTAGCTATTTTTCACTAATCTTTTCCAAACCAATTTGTTTAAATAACATTGCTCAGAGTATAAATATAATTTGGTCATAATAGAATATTTGAGAAATACTGAAAAGTGTTTTTTTTTTCTTTCTTTGTGGCCTTGTCATGGAGAATGTGGGATCTTAGCTCTCTGACCAGAAATTGAACCGGCATTGAACTAGGAATAGACCTCCAGGGAAGTCCCTGAAATTATTTTTAAAAGACACCCGTAATCACTCTAACATCTAGATATTTTAAAGATCCTTTTTATATTTGGTGTATTTCTAACACTTCTGTCTGAACGTATTGATCTGTATATTTTGTCTATTGGACTCATACTATAGTTACTATTTTGCATGTTGCTTTTTCAATAGAATATAATGAACACTTCCATATTATTAGTTTTTTAAAAAGTCATCTTAAAATTTGGTATATATACATTAGTTTTATTATTAAATTGTGTACCTCCTTTTGAAACAGTAAAGTAATACAGAAAAGTAAAACTAGAAGTCTCCATTTCCCAGCCTTTTCCATTCCTATTCCAAGGAGGTGACCCAAATATTCTTAGCAGTTTGCCATATATCTTTCAGACTTTTCCCCATGCATTTATAACTCTAATTATTTTCTAACAACAGATTGTACAAGAGCTGTGGCTTTCTTTTTTCACCTAACTTATCATAGATATTTTGCGATCAATACATATATATCCAGCTCATTTTAAAAAATGGCTACTTAGTATTATGTGGACTCTTGTTATTTATACAACCATTATTTTCCTTCCTTTGACATTTCAATTATTCCCAATTTTTTGCTTTAATAACTCAATCTGTAGGAAATTGTTGTTATATAAATGTTTGCAGACATTCTTGATTATAACTTCGGCTAAATTCCTGGGAGTCTGCATTTTTTAAACATATCTACTTTATTGGGAAACAAGATCCAAGATCTTTCTGCTTGAAATAGTAGTTTATATTGTCTAATTAAAGTATCAAAACATGCTGTCTTTGAGGTAAACAATGGTGGTGTGAACCAGTAACCCATGGGTTCACTGTTTTTTCTCTCTCTGGCAAAAGCAAAAACAAAACCAAAAACAAACCCAAAACAGAGAGGAGAAATTGACTTGCAATTGAGAATTTTTTTGCACAGGATATTAGTTCCCCTACCAGGGATCTAACCCATGTCCCCTGCTGCAGAAGCATGGAGTCTCAACTACTGGACCACCAAGGAAGCCTCTGAGAAACTGAATTTTTAAAAATTGCTTATAATGTGGTTTTCTGGAAAGACTTATTATAACTATAATCATTAAAGACACTTATAGAAAAAGAGAGGGGAAATAACATTTGGACATCAACTGTGTGCTATAATTGTTATGAGGATTAGGGAGACAAAGATGAACAAGGTATTGTTGCTGCCTGTAGGAAGCTTACAACTTAGTCGAAAAGGCCAACAAATGAACAAACACCAAAGTGCAAACTCTTCATAACTGCCAAAGAGATGTGGAATTAAGAGTGATGTGTGGGAAAGACACATTTTTGAGACATCTAGATGTAATAGACAAGAGAGGGAGAAGAGGCAAGGTGGGAGAAGGGACTGTCAAAAGCAAAATGCCAAACCAATAATGTGAGTTGGCTAAGGCAGGTATGTTGAATAAGGGACTGACATAGCATACAGCTCTTAGGAGAGAATCATTGTCAACATGAAAAATATTATAGTTGGCTTTTCTCTACCATATGACTTTTCAAAAAAGAAACAAGTTACACAAGAAGATGCTGGTCACTGCAGTTATATAGAAGAGTTTTTCAGGGAACTTACTATTTCTGACTAGAATATACTTGATACTAGGTCTAAGAACAGATGTTTAGAAAATGTGAACTTCTTAGAAAGCAGCTGTCAAATACTTGAATTGCTTTTGGAAATCCTTTAAAATGTAAAGAGCACTTTAGAGTTTGAAAGGTTAACTTACTTGATAAGTTAGTTCCTGTTAGTAAATGTACTGCTTCAAAGAGTAACAAATGAAGATATAATGCCTTGGTTAGAAATCCTTTTAAAGGCAATAATTCTGTTATTTTTAATATCTCTAGGACACAGAGTCTGGCATCTAATAATTCAGTCATTTTGGATGGACTAAAAAGAAGACAAAATTTACTGCAGAACTTTGAAGGCACAAAGAGCAGTCAAACACTTACATCCAGTTCCTTACTACAACTAACTCCAGTGATAAATGTTTAATTCTTATTGTTTTTGAAACTCTTGTAAAAATGTACAGCATTAATATATAGTGTTTTAATCAACTGAATTTGTAAGAATTCTCTAAAGCCAAACATATATGTTATTAATCTCATTACATATTTTGTTGTAGTTAGCTGGCTTTTTTCCTTTTTGGACATTGATTTTTTTGAAGCTTATTATAAATTTATTGGGGACATATAGTTTACAAACATGGAATAATTGCTCTCCTAATAAAATGTAATTAACTTGACTATCAGAAGACATTTATTAGTTTTTCAAATACATAAGATGCTAATTTACTACCCAGTAGTGAATTTCTGTACTCACATCAATGCTGAGTGTTTATGGTAAGTGGATCTCACCAGATTTCAACACTTAACTCTAGAAAATAGTGTTTTAGGTGCATAGATACTTTGTTTGCAACTAAAGCCTTTTATCATCAGCAAGAATTTATATAAATGTACTGGGTACTGGTACTTTGCAACAAGAATTCCTTCTATCCAATCATTGCTGCCAAGGATATTCTTTGTGACCAGCTTTAACATGAGGAAATGGCTGTACACTGTAATTGAATGACAATATCCGAAATACCTGTGGCAGCAGGCATATGGCTCAACTGTTTCTCTGGCTTCTCCCCATGTTTGAGGCTCTCCATAAAATGGCTTTGAGAAGTCAGGATGTTCTCAGTGGTGGAGATAGAAGGGAAGCAGGATGGCTTGTGAGTAAAAGGGAGATTCTGAATTAAGAGATTTAGAGAAAAGATGGAAGATGGCTGATAGATAATTTTCTACATTTGATCCTTTTTTTCATCATATAAGACCTACATAGCCTCGCCAGAATTTTTTCTGTCAGGTCTTTTCAGACCAAGTAGTAGAAGTCAGTTCTTTTGGGTTTAGGAAACACATGGAGAAGTCAAGACTGGTTTCAGCATGTTTGGTAGATAGTAATACTGACTTACAGGTGAGGGGATGTTTCTTCTGAGAGGTTTCTAAAGATTATCAAAAGCCTTAGAGCTCAGGGATGATTGAATAGAGAATACTTTCCAGCTCTCACCATCCAGGTAACAGTGAAGGCCAGAATGATGAAGCTCAGCACTATGGCAAGCTGCCTCCAGGCCCTGTGAAAGTGCAGAAGACCTGAGATCAGATGCGCCCCTGTTTCACTGTGGTTGGACCACTCACTCCTGACAGTTGGTTTTCGCGGCTCTGACCAATCTACCATGGCATTCCAAGATTAACTGTGGTCACTGGGGTATTAAAAAACCCTGGGCAAAGTACCAAAGGTTATCTGGATAGAAAAGCCCTGTGGGGGAGGCAAAGATTTAGGGGGTCTTACTACAGCTTGGAGTCAGCACCAGTGAATGGAAGTTAAGAAAAAAAAAGTTCAGCTCATTATGAAGAATTTATTAGATAAAACTATCTGAAGATGAAGTAGGCAACTCTGTAAACAAATGGACTTCCCACCATTTAGAACATTCAAGCAGAGGCTTCGTGATCCCTTGATGGGTATGTTGTAGAGGTTATTTCCAGTACTTTTCTTAAAAGTATGATAGAACTAGACGATTTTGAAGATTCTTTCCAACAGTAGCGTGAATTATATAAAAATATATCCAGTTTTTTAAAAAAGGGGAAAAAAGATTCACTGAGGATCTTGTGAAGTCTTGAACTCACTCAAAATTCCCAAGTACTGCATCCAGGTCTCCATGTCTGCACTTTCCCTACCAATCCTTGGTAAAAGGAGTACCAACTACTCTTCTGTGATCTTGGACCTGGACAATTTTCTTAATACAGTGGGGGATCCAAAGTCTTTTGTGACTCTGGCCACATCTAGGGACCAATGAAATCTATCTAGTTTTGTCAGATACATTTGATACTCTCTAAATGTATTAAATGAAGCCCATTATGAAACCAGTAAACCTCCCTTCTGTAAAACACAACATATGACCACAGATATTAAAGACGAGTGTATATGTTCTTAAATTCTTGTTTGGGAGATTATTCTCTACAATGGGTGACTTGAATTTTTTTCCCACTATTAATTTTTGTGTGTGGAAATTTTGCTTAATGATCTTCTTTCCCACTTCTGTTTGCTGAGAGAAAACTGTTCTCTTGAAACAACGTCGGTGACCTGAGTTTAGGAGTCAGATAAGTTTAAATTGTAATTCCAATCCTTCATAGCTGTCTGATGGAGAAAGTTACCAAGCTTCCATAATTCATTTTTTCTCATCTGTAAAGGAAGATAGTAACAATATATACCTTATAAGAATTGTTGTAAGATTTGAGAAGAATCTATTTAAAGTGCCCAAAGCAGGAGGCACCTACTAATTGTTACAAATATATGTATGTGTTTTTGTATATTTATTCACAAAACTCATCTATACATGGCCTACTATAGAGGTCTCTTGTTTTTGTAAGGCTGTCTGGAAATCCTTCATTTAGAGATTCAGTCCTTTAAGATTATAGAAAAGTATCATTAAGCAAAATCCAGATATTCCTGGGAGAAGTATTATGCTTCTGGCTAACAAGTTTTCAGTTAATTCCTTATGCTATACATAGGATTAAAACACGCAAAGCATGGACTTATTGTGGCTTGTCATATAATGTGAGATCATGTTCTTTCTCCTCTTTCATCTGGGATCTCAGATCCCTTGGAATCCTCAGAGTAGCTGGCTTCTGTAAAAAATTTTCAGTATTTAAATAATCCTAACAGGAACCATACATACCCTTTGCCTAACTCCTTGCTAACTGAAATATCAGTTTCTTTGCCAGTGGCTAAAATTACACCTGCTCAGTAATGCAACCCTATCACATGCTGGTGTGACATTGTTAAGCTTCATTTGTATCTTATTCTTATATTAGAATAATCATGAATCAATTATTACTAAATGCAGTTTAGCAGACTGCTAAATATTTAGCAGAATATTTCACAGTGTCAGCTCCATGAGGAAGAGTAGAAAGAGCAGTAGCAGGGAAAAAACTGGGATCAAGTGCATTTTGAGAATCCATCCTACAGTTACCCGAGAAAGCGTTTAAGGAAGGGGGAAGACAGACTACTGCCTAAAAGGAGTGTGGGTGAGACATGAGAGTCGTGAAACGAGAATGGCCAAAGGATACATCAGAAAGAAACTCATGACTATCTTGCTGACCTCTACAGATCTTGTCTCACTTGAAATCTTAGAAATGTGTTCCCTTTTCAGTGGTGAAGGTGAAAGTCACAGCTGTGTGCTCTGTTACCGCATGGCCTATCCAGTCCTCGGGATTCTCCAGGCCAGGATACTGGAGTGGGTAACCATTCCCTTCTCCAGGGGATCTTCCCAACCCAGGGGTTGAACCCAGGTCTCCCCGCATTGCAGATGGATTCTTTACCAGCTGAGCTACCAGGGAAGCCCAAGAATACTGGAGTGGGCAGTCTATCCCTTCTCCAGCCGATCTTCCTGACCCAGGAATTGAACCTTGGTGTCTGGCATTGTAGTGGGTTAGCAGTAGCTATTCCATTTCTTGGGGAATGGTGCCCTCTTCTGAAGAAACTGACTGACTACTCAAGTTTGATTGAAAGTTTGATTGAAAGCTTCTACAAAGTAATTGACTAAAGAAACAGACCTTCTTCCATAGGTTAAACCTTTAAAAAGCTTTCCTAAATAATTTGAATTATGAGCTAGATACATATATAAGTATACATGTGCTAAATAAATATGTTCAAAGCTGTCTCCTTGCCAACAATGTCAAAACCCGAAGCTAAAAGAAATAGAAGTACCTCTGTACATCATCTCTGTTGTATTGTTATATCAGGGGATCCCCCCAATTCCTTGAACTATCAGCAGGAAAGGCATTTTGCCCCTACTTTACTAAAAACCAGGTTTTACAGTTGGCCAAGGTCATGTGGCTAGCAATGGTAGAAACCACCTTTTCTGTTCCCTTTCATATTCTTACTTCTTAGTACTCTCCTCAACCTCTGCCTTCAACATCTCTTGATCCATTTGTAGCTGTCCCTTAAACTATTTCCATGTCCTAACATTTCAAAATGGTGGTTCAATTCTCACATAATCTTGACATGAAGATGGCAAATGGTTCTTTTTACCCTCTACTTTCTATGAAATAAAAATAAAGATCTAGCCCACTAAGGTTTGAGAAAGACCAGAGAGAGAGGCAAGTTTATAAACATCTTGTTTTTATAGAGTTTAATGAGCCAAAACCAAGGCAAGGAAAATCTTATGGAATGTTACAACAGAGCAACAGATGAGGCACTCCGACTCTCAAATTTTGAGAAACTGTATCAGGAACTCTGGCAAAATATTTGGAAAACAAAGATGTTCTAGTAATACTACATTTTGAGTTACTTGTACATTTTATTCATTCTACCCCCTTTGTGTTCCCCCCAATAAATTTCATCATCTGTATAAATATTTTGAGACTTATAAGAGACCAAATATGAAAAAAAGAATTATCCATTCCGTCATCTCCATTCCCAACATTTTCGTTTGATGCCCACTGAGAACACATATGTAGTGGTACTCCAATTTTTTTCAGCTAAGCCACACTTTGGTCAAGTTATTTATGACTCAAGTTTAATTTCCTCACAGTAGCCCTCTCCACCTGACATAGACAGCAGTCAGAGTTTTGATTCAATGAGTTTAGTGCTTAGAATGGTAGGGTTTGTAAAGTGTCCCAAATCATATAAGGTCATTCTAAAAAATACTAATATACTTATTAGTCTCTTGCTTAGGGAGTGTTGAACAGTCTAGTCCTTTTTCAGACCTGTTGTATGACCTCCAACATAACAATGAATGCCAATAATAGTTGAGGCGCTAAAGACTTATTTTATCTGTATTTGATTTTCAACCATAATAACAGCTATTCCTAGGATTATCCCAATTTTGCACGTGACATTCTTAGTCCCATCCACTCCTGTGTTTCTATGCACATCATACCTTGTTGTAGGGCTAAAAAGACTTCACAGTGGTAGAACTGGGAGTGGGTGTGAGAGTGGGACATAAAGGTTTTAGAAAAGCACCAGAGATGCATAGCTATTATGATTTAGGGAGAGAGAAGCATTTTTTCACCATCAACTGAACAACCCACTAGTTGTTCAGTTAACATTACTGACTCCATATGGTCACTTTAGATAAACATATAGCCCCTGATTTCAGGCCAACCCATAATTATACAGAAGACCTGTAGCAATCACAGATTTATCTTTGGGGTTTCAGCTATTCAGGATGAATAATCAAACTCTAGGATATGTCAGTTCAGTTCAGATGCTCAGTCTTGTCCAACTCTTCGGGAACATGTAGCAAATTGAAATGTTGCAAAGACTTAAATTTGATACTCATGTTAAAAAGCTGGTGTGCTAGACATTGTCAAAAGGTTTGTGAGTGCCCCTCCACCTACATCTCAATTTGTCTTTTCTCCACTCAAGAGTAGCTAGGTTGATGAGCTCATGAAGAGATAAAAAGAAAGTCAGAAACAAGCTAGCACCAGTGATGTAAGAAAAGGTATATGCCAAAGAGTTAGCCCTTTGTATTATCAAAAGGTTTCCACTTTTGTTGAAGGTTCTAACTCATGGTCAGTTAATCCCCGTAAGTAAAATCCTTTTATCCATTGCAAATACATAAGCTGTCGAAGACATTTTAGGCTTGTTTCTTTCCTAGATTTCTCCAGATTTTCCCTATTATTCATTCTGTTTCATGGGAACATCTTTCCCAAAACGTTTTGGTAAACTCAAAGCTTTCAGACTGGTGTGGCAGAGAAAGCAAAGATCTGGGATTCAGGAGATGAGCTCTCTAGTCCTCACTGTGCCACTGATAGTGTGACTTAAGCAAAATTAATCCCTCTTAGGGGGTTGTATGCTTAGTCGTTCGGTCGTGTCCCACTCTTTGTGATACATGGACTGCAGCCGCCAGGCTCCTCTGTCCATCAGTATTCTCCAAGCAAAAACACTGGAGTGGGTTGCCATGCCCTCCTCCAGGGGACATTCCCAACCCAGGGATCGAATCCCGGTCTCCCGCATTACAGACGGATTCTTCACCGACTGAACCACCAGGGAGCCCCTTAGGGGGTTAGTTTCCTCTAATGTCAAAAGGGTAAGGTGGGAAGGCCCTAAAATGAACAAAGGGTTAACTTCACAACTAAAACCTTGCGGGAAGGTTGCTCGGCCCTGGCCTTCAATCCAAGCCCACCTACGCCGTTGCAGACCCCACAACGCCCCTTCCCACCAACGCTAGGCGGCTGGCTTCGCGCGTAGCCGTTAGACGTTAACGCCTCACTCCGCAGTGGGCGGGGCCGCGGCTGTCAGCTTCCGGCGGCGAAAAGCAACGCGACGCGTGGCGTTCGCTTAGCTCTGGCACGGGCATGTCCTCCCTTCAGCCAGTCGCTCCTGTGAGCCACGCTCCACCGCAGTTGGGGTTCTCCCCAAAGCTTGCACTGCACGCTGGGAAGCTCCAAATCATCTCCGCTGTGCTGCGAGGAGTTCCGAGTGGGGGAGGGGGAGAGAAAGCGGGAAAAAAAAATGCCGAACATTTAATGCTAATCAGTTTGGGTATCCTTTATGGCGATTGGTCAGGGTTTTACTCTAGAAGCCAATCATTTCAGAATAAGGGTGGGTCAGTCGAGACTCTTAGCATTGATTGGCTGGGAGACGGCGTCGCAAGGAAGGAGTTTAAACTGGGAGTATCCGGGATTATTTTCCCCCGCCGTGCGATGCGTGTTACGGAAATGACGCACGGCCTTGGCCGGGAGGCCGTCCAGCCCCCGCTTCCTTTCACGCTGTCGCTGCCTGTAGGTGGTTGTGGCCACCGTGCCCAGGGGGAGGCGGCAGCAAGCGGTGGAGGCGAATGATGCCTGGGAAACTCCTCTGGGGGGACATTATGGAGCTGGAGGCACCCTTGGAGGAGACCGAGAGCCAGAGGAAGGAGAGGCAAAAGGTGCGCTGAGGATGGGCCGCGCCTCCTGGGCAGCGCCGGCTTGGGCGGGGAGGGAAGTCTCCCTGATGGTCTGTCACCAACCGGGCCGGAGCATCCGAGGGCCTCTCCTCGCGCCGGCCTCGTTCCTGGGAGGTCGCTCTGGAACCATTCCAACCTCCACATCCCCAGCCGGAGAAGGGCAGCACTGGGCTTTGGCCCAGCCTCCCGTGGTCCCCCAGTCCTTCCCGTCGGCGCCTAAGAGATGGGCAGACTCAAGTTTTCATCGCGGAATCAATTCTTTCCTCTTCTTAAGCAGCGAGGCCTGTCGTTTGGTTCTCGTTGGCCGTCTTAGAAGATGATTTAAGAAAAACGATTGCCTTGAATATGTGTAACTTCTCCGTCATCCTGTCCTGTATGCGAGAATCTTGGGGAAAGCGATCTTAGCTTTACAAACCTCGATAACGGGTCAATAGAGGATTGAGGAAAATGTTACAGCCAACATTGCCAGGATTTGGCTGATGGAGATCATGTGGGTTATTATTATTACTCTTGTTGTTATTACTATTATTATTAATAGTCTTTTCTCTTAGTGTTCTCATTCAATTCACAAATATTTATTGAGCCTAGTTTATACCAGACTTTGCTGGGCACCAAGAAAGTCCCTGCCCTCAAGGAGTCTGTTAAAAGAGTTGCAGAGACTTCCCGCCCCACTTCTCAAGAGACTTAGAGAAAAGGAAACGGAGCTTTGGAGGGTACGAAGCAATATTTGAAGCCTGACACTTGACCAAAGAATGAAAAATACTCTGCATAGCTCCAGAAAGCCGACCCTACCCTTCTGACCTTGTCAACAAGGTAGACTTACCATTCCAGCCAAGCAGTTATTTATTTATTTTTTATTGTGGCAAAATACACGTACCATAAAATTTACATTTACTTCTTAAAATTAATTAATTATTTTTGGCTGCCCTGGCATGTGGGATCTAGTTTCCCAACCAGGAGTTGAGCCAAGGTCCCTTGTGTTGAGAGCGTTGAGTCTTAGCAACTGGACCACCAGGGAAATCCCTAATTGTTTTAAAGTATATAGTTTTGTAGCAGTAAGTAACAGTCACATTTGTTTGCAGACGTCATCTTCATTGATCTCTAGAACTTTTCATTCTCCCAAACTGAAGCTCTGTGCCCATTAAACATCAACCTCCTCAGTTGCCCTGTCTCCCTAGCCTTTGGCATCTACCATTCTCCTCTCTGTCTCTATGCATTTGACTACTCTAGATAACTCCTGTAAGTGAAATCGATCAAGCAGTTATTTTAGTTTTTGCTCCTCCAAAAATACTTGTCCCTCATTTTGCATCCATATCCTGCCCATATGTCAAAGTTCAGTTTGTGTCTGTTACAACCACTTGTTACACATACAGTAATCTCATTCCCCCTTAAAGTCTTGTTCCAGTGCTGGCTTTATAATTTGATTAGCATTTATTATGCACTTCCTTGTAAAAGTTAGCTCATTCTTCCTGTGTGTATCCTTCCCCCAAATTTCCCAAAGATTCTTGAGGGAAATTACCATATCTTTGCCCAGGCTTGTATTTCACTTTATCTTTGTAAATTGGTAGTTTTCACATTGTAGTTTCTCCAGATGTACTCATTGATTTTCCTTTAGTTATGAGAGATAATGAAAGATTTGGAAACAGAGTACCAACTAATAGAAATAGAGCATTCAGATAGTGGTCTGGCATTGAGATGAACTGGGTTTGGATGTGTTGAGATACGGAGCTGGGCCTTAGGTTCTCAGAATTGGAGTGCAGGTTAGGAAAGAAGCCTGGAAATGTATGTTGAAGCCATGAAAATGGCATGAAAGTGTACATAAAGAACAGAGACTTAAGCATCCACAAAAGGAGAAAGAGGAAAACATCGAAGAAGATAGAGGTAAGAGAGTAAAGAGGGGATATTGTGTGTCTTGGAAGCCAAGAAAGTGGAGAATGTTGAGCACAGTGGATCTGATATGGAACAGTGTATTTCATCACCTTGTGATTTTGCGGGCTTGGACCTTCAGGTCTCATTTTACCTTGCTTCATCTCCCTGAAGTGCTGGGCCCAGGAGCAATTCAAACCCCAAGGCTGGGTCTATAAATAATCTTGTTTTTCTATGGAACCTATTGGTTTGATGAGATGTGGGCTAGTTCAGTTAACTAAAGATCAAATGATGTAACATATAACTGTATAGCTTGTATTAACGTAAAGCTCTAATGTTTACAAAGCATTTTCATATATGTTATTCATTTTTCATAGCAACTTTTATTTTATGGATGAGAAGCTTGTACGTGAAAGTATTCTGTATAAAAACTGTAAATCATGGTGAAATATTTTGGTGGTGGTAGTTTTTAATAAGACAAGTTATTACTATGTAATTTATTTTGAACGTTTGACCAAGTAATTTTGAAGTGCTGAATTTCCAAAACATTTCTTGCTGTCTGCCAATATTAAAACGCTGGCTACTAGCTTGGCATTTCAAAACTAAAGTTGCAGAAAGCCACCTCCTTTCCCCCTTTGTAAGTCCTGTTAGCCAATTTTTTTTTTTTTTCTGTTATCCAGATTTTAAAAACTTTAAAAAAATTTCTGGGATTACTAATACAGTTGTCCTTCCATAGGAGTATTAACAATCATGGTTTTATATAAATTGCATACTTTGGTCTCTGTTTATCAGAGTTCAGAGAGGAAGCATGATGTGAAAAGAGCATGGGCTTTCAAGTCAAATAGGACTTTCACTTGCAGGAAATCCCATATGTGGGTCTTTGGCAAGTTACTTATATCTGAGAACTTGTTTCCTCATCTGTAAAATGGCAGAGCTAATACAGGTTCCCTATCCCTTATCCAAAATCCTTGAGGCTAGTTTTGGAATTCAAAACTCCGGGGATTTTTAAAAGGGTAACACCTCAGTAGAGTTTGGGGCCCCCAACCTGTAATCAAACACTTTAATGTTAAATATGAATGTTCATATTGAATGGAATAAATAAAAATTAAAAATAGTTTTATGTTTTTTGAAGTCAAATTTTGCCACAAAATGACTTGAGGTCAGATAAGGTTTTGTCTCCAAATAAGTTACAAAAAAACTTTCGGTTTTCAGAGCATTATGGATATCGGAATTTCGGATAAGGGATTATGGACCTGTACTTCCCTTATAGGGTTGTTATGAAGATTTAAACAAGATAAGCTGAAAACATTTTACACAGTGTTGGGTAGGTACTCAATAAATCTTAATTTCTTTCTTGAAGATATTAGAAATTTCTGCTTTTTAATTTATAGTCTTGGGTTCTCATTCTTTTACTGAAAAGGAATTATTTCAGTTTCCCTTAAATGTTATAATGGGATTAGAGAGGGACTAGAGGCCAAGTCTTAAGAGTGCAAGAGCTGGGATGAGAAAGAAAACAATGGATAGCAACTAGTCTAGAATTCTAGCAGCTAACTTTTTAAGATTGTGATAAATTGAGCTTTGCTGGTTGTGGGGAGTCATACTCGAACTTCTCTAGAGTCTTAAAAGCAGACCTTGTGATCCTCCTGTCACTGCTTCTTTGTTTTTCCACAGAGTGATAGAAGGAAGTCAAGGCACCATTATGACTCAGATGAGAAATCAGAAACAAGAGAAAATGGTGTTACAGATG
This sequence comes from Odocoileus virginianus, assembly GCF_023699985.2. NCBI lineage: Eukaryota > Metazoa > Chordata > Mammalia > Artiodactyla > Cervidae > Odocoileus > Odocoileus virginianus. The sequence goes on from NC_069680.1 coordinate 58,945,220, forward strand.
ACTTGGATGCTCCCAAACCCAAAAAAGCTAAAATTAAAGAGAAGCTAAATGGTGACACCGAGGAAGGATGTGATAGACTTTCAGATGAATTTTCTAAATCTCATAAGCCAAGAAGAAAAGATCTATCAAATGGAGATATTGATGAACATGAAAAAAAATCAAAGCGAGTGTCATCTTTAAATAGTTCTACTCATAAATCAAGTGATAATAAACTAGAAGAGGTATGGATATTTTTTGTTTTGCATTTGACATTATTCTTGAAATATAGGATAATTTGATTTTTATAGACTAATTAGAATTGATTCTATAATATTTCCTGCTTAATATCCAATACTCTCAGTTGGACTGGGGGCTCTATAGAGCTGAAACCTGAGCCTTTTTTCCTGTGTTTTTTTTCATTATATTACCTTTTTCTTGGTGCAGAGGTTGGTGGAGAAGGAGTGGTGGTCAAATTTAAACCTTTCCTGTACATTGGGTTCCTAAATAGATTTTCCAAATTGCTTATTGATGGTCACCTACTTGTATTCTTGTGGTTATTTCAGTCCTTGCCAGTACAATTAAATTCTGACTTTTCTGAAAACAGGGTACATAAAAGTCTTATTGATAATGTATATTTTGCCTTATTATTATTGTACTTCTGTAACAATAGCAACTTTAAATGATTTTTAGGTCTTATTGTAATTCAGTCTTAGAGCTGTTTGCTATTTGTAAGCAGAAATGACACATATACAAATGATCTGAAGATCTCTGTTCTCCTGGGTATTAATTTTGGGGGGAGGTATAGAAAACATGCTTAGTATAGAATCTTCATTCCTGGGTCACTGCTTTTATCAGTATTTGTTAGTGTAGGTATTTTCTTGCACTGAATTTATTCAATTTGTATGTTCTTCTAGCAGAGTTCATAGGTTTATCTAGGTATTATAAATTGTCAGTAAATCATTCAGATCTTCAGAAAGAAACAACTTTGAGATGCTTAATAACTTGATACTTAGTATTCTTTATATTTAAGAAATCTGATAGTTGCTGTTAATTTAGATACATTTGAACTGAATGTGCTATCTTTGGGAAGCTTTGAGAGAAGATGTTGAGTCCTTGCTTTACAGTGTCTCCTGCAGTTTGTGAGTTTGCTATCTGTCAGGAAGCACATCTGTTAGAAAGTTGATCTAAGGAAGGCCCTGCAAATCTGAGTTGCTCAGTAGTGGAATATACATCTTGCTGTGTTGGGATTTTTGCCTGCTATACTGCTCTGTATTATAATAGGCTTAACTTTATTATTTTGTTTAGATTATGTTAGAGTTCAGGAATTCTACTTTTAGGAGTTTTCTTTCTAAAGACATAATCATGAGGTGTGCCTAGTTGGGTGAATCAGTATCTTATCACAGTGATGTTGATAATAGCAAAAAATTTAAACATCTTAAATATCTGATAGTAGGCAAATCAGTTTAATAATATGTTGCTATATTCCTGCAATAGAATGCATTGATTCTAGAGAGCATAAGTATGCTAAAAAGATATTCAGTCTATCTTATTAAATGCAAAAAAAAGCAGATTACAAAATAGTGTGTACAGTATGATTTATTTAATTTTAAAATGTATATATGCATAGAGTAAGGATTGGACAAGTATGTGTTTCAAATTTGGTTTTAGCTGACCAGATTGCAGATAACTTTGAAATGTCTTTCTATTAATATGTGGTTTCTAAAATTTCTGCAATGAAAATGTATTATTTTTGTAGTAAATTTTTTTCTTTTAATCTTAAAGTTTATAAAGTAGATATATTGTCTTTGTTTTATATATACATTGACTAATATACAAAGTTTTCAATAGATGTTAAATTATAATATGTATATGTATAACCTGTATATATATGTTAGAGAAATTTTCAAGCTTACAGGAACTTTTCCTTGTATGAGTGAACTAAAATATGCTCTTTAGATTCATAGAACAACTTAACTTTTAGAAACAACTTAGTTTCCTCGTTGCTTAGTTTCTTTAGAGGTTGGCTTATAGTCTGGTGTTAATCTTGTAATTAATACTATCTATATCTGTGAATATGGAGTTATTGAATAACTCTTCTGTAATATCTTAGTCAAGTGGAATTATATTTTGATTTGTGTAGTAAGTGTATGTCTAAAGGAAGTTTTATGTCTGAGTTAATAATTTTTAAATGCTTTATGGGAAAATTATTAAATAAACTTGATGTTTAAAGGGATACTTTTGAGATTAAAAAGAATTTCCCATTAATTTATCTTGTAAGTTACAGTTTTTGCAAGTACTAACTAGAAATTGATTTGCTAGCTCCTTTAGTAAAACTAAAAGCAGTAAATGCATGAAGGATTCTAAATACCTAGTTGGATATGAACTGTATTAGAACTTTGATTTCATTTTGACAGACCCTAACACGTGAACAGAAAGAAGGAGCCTTCTCCAATTTCCCTATTTCTGAAGAGACTATAAAGCTTCTGAAAGGTACAATGAATTTTAATGCATATGCAATTGAAAATCTAAAACTAGATTTTAGAAAACTCTTATACCTTTTCTGACCCAGAGAAAAATGTACAAAACAGAGAAATAGCTTTTATAATTGCAGTTATTTCTACATCATTTTTTGGGTATTCTGATCAGTTTTTAACAAAGAATTAAATGTATTCGTTTAAAGTTGAGACCAATTTTTAAATAATTCCTCTTTGGGGTAGGGATAGTTGTAGATGTTGCCAGGTGGTATATCTTTAGGCACATGTTGATGAATCAGAAATGTTAATTTCAAATAAATGTATTTTTTCTTTTTTTTTTGTATTTTTTCTTAATGCTAGTCTTAAGTAAATATTTCAATGAAATTTCGTTTTACAGGTCGAGGGGTAACATATCTCTTTCCTATTCAAGTTAAGACTTTTGGTCCTGTATATGAAGGAAAAGATTTAATTGCTCAAGCACGGACAGGAACAGGAAAGACATTCTCTTTTGCCATCCCCTTGATTGAAAGACTCCAAAGAAATCAAGAGACAATTAAAAAAAGCCGCTCACCAAAGGTAACCATTATAGGGAGTAAAAGTTTTATACATTACTCTAATGGACAGAGAAAGAAAGAATATACCGGTCTTGGACATTTCTTGCTGGTCCAGTGGTTAGGACTTGGTGCTTCTACTGCCATGGCCCTGGTTCAGTCTCTGGTCAGGGAACCAAGATCCTGCAAGCTGCATGACATGGCCCCCAAAAAAGAAAAAGAAACAGTATACTGGTCTTAAGTTCAAGTGCCCCAAAGATAGAAAAGTTACTCCTGGGGCATAAAGTAAAAATTTGGGGCCTAAAGCAGACGTTTGATTTTTAAGATATATCTCAAGTGAAGCTAAAGTGAGTTATTGCATATGAATGTAATGTTTATGGGTCCATAGATGTCTTTGATAGCTGTATATTATGAAGCCAGCATATCTAATTTCTTCTTTTTTCAGTCCTAACCTTTGCTTTTTTTCTTTTTTTCTAACCTTTGCTTTTAAACAGTGATTTTGCTAGAGGTATTAATTTATTTGGTCATTCAGTAAATAATATTTATTCTATTGATTGACTCTTAGAGTATTATAGAAATGATACTGAAGATCTGTCTTAACAATATCAGTAGTAAAGAACAGAGAGGACCTGGTGAAATTTTGGCCTAAACTTTGGCCTTTTTAGAACCTGTGTTCACTTTCAGGTTCATAAAAGTGCAGGAAAAAAAAAAAACTGTATTGGGACTTGCCTGGCCATCTAGTGGCTAAGACTCCAGGGTTCCACTGCAGGGGTCACAGGTTCAGTCCCTGGTCAGCCACCTATTTGGATCCCCAAATAGTGTGAAAGTAAATTCACATATATGACTATAATTAAATAATAATGGTCTTGGAACAGGACAAATCTTTTTTAGAGAGTTCTGTTTCTTAGGTGAAATTAGGAAGATTGAAAGTAATAGAAATAGGACACAATCCCAACACTATCTTTAAAACTTTCATGCTAGAAGGATGTTACTGGAGATTCCAACTCTGTCACTTCTAGCTATTTGATCTTGGGTGAGACTCAATTTCTCTAAGACTCATGTTCCTCATTTGTAAAATTGGGAAGATAATACCACATCATAGGTTTTTTTGTGTGTGAGGATTAAATGAAATTGTGTAAAGCACTGTTGTTTGCATAATTATAATTGACCCTGTACATTGAAAGGTTATGGCTACCTTTTGTTAAATCTGTAGTTTCAAAATATAAAAAAAGGGAATCGAAGTGTAAATCAATTTCTGTATAACCTGTTTGAAGCATGAGTTTTATTTGCTTAATAAAACAAGTAAGTCTCTTGGAATCCTGTGTAGAAGAAGCTCTTCTCATTAAACACCAAACTGTTAAGTCCATTCTCTGGTGTGTACATGCTAAGTCACTTCAGTTGTGTCTGACTCTTTGAGACCCTATGGACTATGGCCCACCAGGTTCATCTATCCAAGGGATTCTCCAGGCAAGACTACTGGAGTGGGCTGCCATGTCCTTCTCCAGGGGATCTTACCTACCCAGGGATCAAACTCACATCTCTGTACAACTCCTGCATTGGCAGGCGGGCTCTTTACTGCTAGCACCGCCTGGGAAGCCCTCCATTCTTTGGTGCTAGCTACAAATTCCATTTATATGCTACTTGCAATTTAAATAAATTGAACTATTTCTTTTTAAAAAATGGCACATGTTGGACATTCATTCATTCATTCAACAAATATTTTTTGAGCACCTGTTTTGTGCCAGGCACTGTTTGAAGTCCAGGAAATATAGTAGCTCATACTGACATAAATCCCTGCCTTCATGGAGCTTACATTTTAGTGGGCAAGATAGACAGTGAGCAATTATGTAGAATATAAATATTTTATATGGTATAAGTGTTAAAAAGAAACAGTTAATCAGGGTTGGGAGGATATGAAAAGAAGGTTAGGAATCTTTTTGAGAAAGTGACTTTTGAAAAGAGATCTGAAGGAAGTAATGGTGGTTTTCAGTCCCTAAGTTGTGTCCAAGTCTTGTGACCCTGTGGACTATAGCCTGCCAGGCTCCTTATCCATGAAATTTTCCAGGCAAGAATACTGGAGTGGGTTGCCGTTTCCTTCTCCAGAAGGAAGTAAAGGAGGATATAATAAACATAAGCCGTCCTTGTTATTGTTTGTGCTCTGTCTTTAAATACTATGACATTAATGATGAGATTTCTAGTTTTAAATGCTTCTTAAAAACTCTCAGTTTGAATTTAGAGATCTATAGAAATTTATCTTTTTGTTTTTAAAACCTTTTGCTCAGGTACTTGTTTTGGCTCCTACAAGGGAACTGGCAAACCAAGTAGCCAAAGACTTCAAAGATATAACTAGGAAACTCAGTGTGGCATGTTTCTATGGTGGAACATCATATCAAAGCCAAAGTGAGTAACTGTATATGATGGTAGCACAAAGATCTATTTGCTACTGAAATAAAAAAAGTATGATGCGAAAATCTATATTTGAATTTTATATATTACTGATATTTCTCTCCTCTCACAGTTAATCATATTCGAAATGGTATTGACATCTTGGTTGGGACCCCAGGTCGTATCAAAGACCATCTGCAGAGCGGCCGATTAGATCTTTCTAAACTGCGCCATGTTGTGCTTGATGAAGTGGATCAAATGTTAGATTTAGGTTTTGCTGAACAAGTTGAAGACATTCTCCATGAGTCCTACAAAACTGGTATATACTAATTCAAAATAAGCACATTTAGCAATTATTCTCTTATCTAAAAGCTTATGAGTTGTTTATTTTATAATTTTTAATATTAATACATGTCCCCAGTGTTCTAACAAAACTAAAAGTATTTGGTATATTTTTTTCTGAACAAGAATGCTTAATAGTATACATTAATCATTTTCTTCACTTTCCATGTTTTCTTACATGTATTATTTTATAGGAGTAGTTTTACTAACTTATTTTACTGATTTCGTTGCTCATTGTTCTTTCTTAAATTTGCATCTTCCGCTTCGGTTCAGTTTCTTCATATTTTCCCTCAGTTTTGAAAGTTGAAAGTTTTAATAACTGCAGTAAAGTTCAAAATTCACCCCAAGTTTTGAATTTTTCATTATTTCTTTGAAGTTTGGGGGGATTTTTAAGAGCTGACTATCTTGTGGGATATTAAGAAATAAAGCATTTGATTTCTTTTTGTTTATTTAAGATTCTGAAGACAATCCTCAGACTTTACTTTTTTCTGCAACTTGCCCACAGTGGGTATACAAAGTTGCAAAAAAATACATGAAATCCAGATATGAACAGGTTGACCTTGTTGGGAAAATGACTCAAAAGGCTGCAACTACTGTAGAAGTAAGTAGCTTTCCATTGTGATAGATTTTAGCTTTTAGTTGGTGTTTTGAAATTTGTTGAAGCTAAACATGTTTTGGGTACCAATTCAGGCCAAATCTTTTGTTTTTGGTCCTTAGTCAATAAGATGCCTAGGTATTTCTATAGTCTAAGACTGAGGAGCAGAGTAAAATAGGGGAAAACGTTTGCAAACAGGCAAGTCCTAACAGGAGAGAGATACAAATATCCATAGAGACAGATTTAAAGTATGTAGAATGTGAGAATTGAGGTGATTATTCACAGTTTGCTGGTGTTGGGATAATTTATTAAAGCTTAGGTGGAATAAAGATCCTTATTTCATAACCTGTACCAACAGTATTCACCAATATTTAAAAAAATTAAGCCATAAAATAATTTTCGGCAGTTTGTAGATAATTATTTGATTTCAGAGAGGGAAGACTTTTCTAGACATAAAGATAGAAGACACCATAAAGGAAAAGCTTTATAATTTTGACTTTATGAAAATTTAAACTTGTAGTATATATTTTTTAAGAGAATTAAGGTAATATTTGCAATATTTTTGACAAGTATGTATCACATGTCACCTTTACATTTGATAGATGTACATATATGTGTACGTAGATAAAAATAGTCCAAATGAACAAGAGTATGATCTATAAACACAACATAATGGCTAAAAAGAATGAATTTGAATGATAAAACCAGATTACAAAATTCTCAGTACAGAATCATACTATTTTAAAAGATACACAGATAGTCTTAAATAGATTCTTTAGATATTTATAGGTGGATAGGTGGGAAGGATAAGCATCAAACTAATAATAATGATTACTTCTGGGAAAGAAGAGCTCTTTAAAAACAAACAAACCCACAAAGTTACCATCACAGTAGAAAAAACCAATTTTTAAAAATATCTTTAAATAGCTAGTGTTCACATTATCCTAGTTGTCCTTTTTTTGGTAGGTAGTTCGTTTGAATATGGATTCACATAAGATCCTTATATTGCTACTGGTTTATGTGTGTTTTAATTTTTTTTTATTCTTGTGTTGAACGTTTACTCACCATATCGTTTTCTTTTTTAAAATTGAAATATAGTTGATGTGCAATATTATGTTAGTTTCAGGTGTACTAACATAGTGATCTGATATTTGCATATGTTAGGAAATGGTCACCACAAGAAATCTGATAACCATCTGTTCCCATACTCAGTTGTTGCAATATTTTTGACCATATTCCTTATGCTGTATATTGCATCCCTTTGGCTTATTTATTTTATAACAAGGAGTTTTTACCTATCGATCCCCGTCACCTGTTTCAAGTCCCCTCCCCCCAACTTTGGCACTTCAAAACAGTACCACTGTTTTGAATTTTGTATCTATGTTTCTGTTTTCATTTGTTTTGTTTTGTTTTTTAGGATTCCACATATAAGTGAGATCATACAATATTTGTCTTTCTCTGTCTGACATTTTCTAGATTCATCCATGTCGTTGAAAATGGCAAGGTTTCGTTTTCTTATTTATCATTGAGTAATATTCCATCGTATATATCTTTTTTATCCAATTATCTATTAAATCTTTTAAGTATAGATTCCTCTGTCTCTTCTTTGCAGTTTTTAATTGAATAAAAGATTGTCTTTCAAGTTTCCCATAGTTTCAGTTTTGTTGATTTGCAACTCTGGTGTTAGTTAACATGTTCCTCTGCTTTAATATTCCTGTGAGTTAATGGTTAGATTGTCAGGCTTGACCAGATTCAGGATCTTTTTATTTTTATTTATTTGTTAGGTTGGTGCAGACGTAATTATGTTTTGGGACTGTGAATTTTAAATCAATACAGCTAGGTTCAGACACATCTTTATTAATCAAAATAAGAACCATTTCAATCAACACATTTTTGCCAACAAGAAATAAGTTTACTTATTCTTGTAGCATAAAAATCCATGCTTTGGGATTCAGTGAACTCTTGGAAAGCATTTTCTTCATCCTGCTGATTGTGGAAGCGTTTTCCCTACAAAAAGTTGTCAAGATGCTTGAAGAAGTGGTAGTCGGTGGCAAGAGGTCAGGTGAATGTGGCAAATGAGGCAGAGCTTCATAGTTCAACTTTTGAGTGTTGGTCGTGCAGTGTGCAGTCAGATGTTGTCATGGAGAAGAATTGGACCCCTTCTTTTGACCAATGCTGGTGGCAGGCGTTGCAGTTTTCAGTGCTTTTCATTGATTTGTCAAGCATACTTCTCAGATGTAATGATTTCGCCAGGATTCAGAAAGCTATAGTGGATAAGATGGGCAGCAGACTACCAAACAATGACCATGATCTTCTGGTGCAACTTTGGCTTTGGAAGTGCTTCGGAGCTTCTTCTGAGTCCCAACTACCAAGCTGATCGTCACTGGCTGTCTTGTAAAATCCACTTTTCATTGCACGTCATAATCCGATCGAGAGATGGTTCGTTGTTTGTTCTATAGAATAAGAGAAGACAACACTTCACAATGATGATTTAAAAAAAATTTTTGGTCAGCTCATGAGGCATCCACTTATCAAGCTTTTTCACCTTTCCAGTTTGTTTCAAATGCGAAACAACTATAGAATGGTCAACTTTTGAGTTCTTCGGCAACATCTTGTGCAGTTGTAAGAGGATCAGGTTTGATAAACCCTCTCAATTGGTTGTTGCCGACTTCCATGGCCAGCCACAATGCTCCTCATCTTCAGGGCTTTTGTCTCCTTTGCAGAACTACTTGAACCACTACTACACTGTATGTTCGTTCTTGGGCCAAATGTGTTGTTGATGTTGTGAGTTGTCTCTGCTGTTTTATGACCCATTTTGAACTCAAATAAGAAAATTGCTTGAATTTGCTTTTTTGTGTAACATCATTTCCATAGTCTAAAATAAGTATAAAATAAGTAATAAGTTATTAGCAAAAAACCCCCATAAAGCGAGAAATGCACAGCAAAATGATGTATAAGATAACCTCATTTAGAATGTAGTCCAATATCAAATGGCAGATTTCAACAATGCAGAAACCATTATTACTTTTGCACCGACCTGATATTTAAAACTGTATTTAGAGCTGTGCTGGTCACTGTTGCCGCGTGGGTTTTTCTTTAGTTGCAGCGAGTGGGGCTTCTCTCTGGTTGTGGTATGCGGCTTCTCGTTGTGGTGGCTTCTCTTGCTGCAGAACTCTGGCGCTGGGCTGTGCAAGCTTCCGTAGTCGTGGCACGTGAGCTCTGTAGTTACGGCTCTGGGGCTCTAGAGCGCAAGCTCAATAGTTGTGGCGCACTCGATGTGGGATCTTCCTGGATCTGGGATTGAACCCTGGTGTCCTGCATTTGGCAGGCATATTTTTTTTTACCACTGAGCCACCAGGGAAGCCCTGCTTTTTTATTTTTATTTTTGGGAGGTGGAGAGGAAGAAGCAAGACTTTGATTTACCTGGTAGAGATGATTCTTAATTTTCTTCTTTGTGCTTGGTGTGTTTTCCATGTGTTCGATAATTAATTGTTTTAAACAATTTTATTGAGATATAGTATGTTAAAATGAATAGATTTAAAATGTTACAGTAGATTTTTCCTTAACATTTTATCATGAAGACTTTCAAACACTGAAAGCTGAGAGAATTTTATAGTGAACACCCATGTACCCATCAGCTAGATTCTGCCAGTAATATTTTGCTGTATTTGCTTATTGCCTGTCTACTCATCCCTTATATCAATCTGATTTTTTAATTTACTTCAAATTACAGAAATTATATACTTCCCTGTAAGTTGTTTTTGTTTTTTGGCTATACTATGCCGCTTGCAGGATCTTAGTTTAGGGATTGAACTCTTGCCCTCAGCAGTGAAAGCGTGGAATTCTAACCACTGGACTGACACTGAATTCCCTTCCCATGAGTATTTTAGTGTGCATATCTTTAGCTAGATTTCAATATTTACAATTTTTTGAGTTGAAGTAAAATTCATATAGCTAAAATTAAACACTTTGAAGTGTGCAATTCAGAGTCATTTAGTACATTCATGGTATTATACAACCATTGCTTCTATTTACTTCCAAAACACTTCGTTACTTGGAAAGGAAATCCTGTAGCTGTTAAGCAGTCACTGTCCATTCCCACCTTATCCTCGCCCCAGGCAGCCACCAATCTTCTCTCTGTCTCTATGGATTTACCTCTTCTGGATATTTCATATAAATGTAATCATTACAACATGTGGCTTTTTTGTGTTGGACTTCTTTGACTTAGCATAATGTTTTTGAGATTCATCCACCTAATATTTACAGTTTTTAAGATAAGATTTACATACAACAAAATGCAAGATTTTAAGTGTACATTTGCTTCCTTTTGGTAGATTCATGCATGTGTGCAACCCAAACCCCTATCAAAACAAAGAATACTATACCATCATCACAGAAAGCTCCCCCTGCCCCTGCCCATTCCCCTTTCAGAGGCAACCCACTGTTGTGTTTTTTCCATCATAGATTAGTTTTGCCTGTTCTAAAACTTCATATAAATGGTATCATGTGTACTCTTTTTATGTAAGGCTTCGTTCACCTAGGATATGTTTTGAGATTCATCTATATTGTTGTACAGATCACTAGTTGGTTCCTTTTAATTGCTGAATAGTATTCCACTGTATAAGTGTACTACAGTTTGCCTGTTGTTTCACTAAGTGTCATCAGGGAGTATCATTGTCTTATTGTCTTCCAGGAAGACCAATTCTTGAGCAAATAGAAATAAATGTAGAAAAGAAATCTTTTCAGTAATTTGAATGAAGCAGATATTTGACATTTTCTTTCCTTAAAGCATTTGGCCATCCAGTGCCACTGGTCTCAGAGACCAGCAGTTATTGGAGATGTCCTTCAAGTCTACAGTGGGTCTGAAGGGAGGGCTATTATCTTCTGTGAGACCAAAAAGAATGTAACTGAAATGGCCATGAATCCACACATAAAACAGGTAAGTCTTTTTTCATGCTTTCTTTAATTGAGATTATAGATTATGAATCACTGAGTAAAAAAGTCATGTCCTTTGTAGTCTAGGTTTGATTGTCATTCTTAGAGTTGAGTCTAATTCAGAAAGACGTTAGAGCCAGCCTCTCATGATCTGTTAAGTCAGGATTGAATTCTGTCCATTTTTATTTTTTTTAAATATATGATTTCTAAATCCTCTTGCAACTCTTTATTTATTTGGCTATGCTGGATCTTAGTCGTGGCATGTGAGATCTTCAGTTGTAGCATATGGGATCTAGTTCCCTGCCCAGAGATTGAACCCACCCCCCCTGCATTGGGCATATGGAGTCTTAGCTGCTTGACCACCAGGAAAATCCTGAATTCTATCCATTTTCATCAGAAGTTTTCTTAAGACTTTGAAAATGTGATCTTGAAAACACAAAAGAGGGAAACAAGATGAGTTTCTATGGATAAGAGTGGGTTATGTTGTAGAGTTGTGTGTAAGTTGAAACACAAATATTTACTGAATGAATGGGTCAGAACACTGAATCCTTATGTCTTTTTTAAGATTTTGTAATAGAAAATTTCAGACTTATCTAAGATATATACAGAAGTTGACAGTGTCATGAGCCCCTGTGTATTTGTTTCTCAGCTGCAACAATTACTTTATCCAAATGCCCCCTCACTTCTTGTGCCTTAATTAGTCTGATGCAAATGCTAGATAACATGTTATTATGCCCAGAAATATTTGGGTATGTATTTCTAAAATAAAAGGATTATTTTTTTAAAAACTCACAATACTGTTAATGACATCTAAAAAATTAATAGTAATTAATATCTTTAAATATCAGTCTTCAAATTCTCTATTGCTTCATGCATGCATGCTTTGTTTTTTCTTTTATGGCTTTTTTTTTTTAATCTGAATCCAAATAAGTGATTTCATTAAATCTCTTCAATACATGGATTCTTCTGTTTCTTCTTATAGCTTTTTAAATTATTTAAGAAACCAAGTTTTCATGAGTGATACCATTTAACAGAAAATAGTATGCTGCTGCTTTCTGTATTTCCTGTAAATTGAGGTTGGTTGGTTTGTGCAAAGTTATTTCATAGATGATATACTTCCATTTGGAGATGTAATATCTAGTTCTTTTTCCTTTTTATGATATTAACATCTATTGGTAACAACACCATTGGCCTTTGTATCAATGTCTCTTCAGTCATTTTTGCTGTCACTTAGTATCTAGAAGATTCCCAAGGAAGGGCTCATGATTCACTTTTCACTCTCATGCATTGGAGAAGGAAATGGCAAGTTGCCCACTCCAGTGTTCTTGCCTGGAGAATCCCAGGGACAGAGGAGCCTGGTAGGCTGCCGTCTCTGGGGTTGCAAGAGTCGGACACAACTGAAGTGACTTAGTAGTAGTAGTAGTAGTATTGATGATAGCTTGTTTGTAACTTTAAAATCATTTTGGATGGATATAAAATTCTTGGTTTACCTTTTCCTTCAGTATCTTAAATATGTTTTCCATTGGAATAAAGCATACTATAAAAAGTCTGACACCAGTCTGATTTTTTCCTGTTATAAATGATTGATTTAGTTTTTTTGCCTGAATACAAACGTGTTGTTTCCTTTTTCTTTAAAAATCAGTAGTTACACTAGAATTTATTTCGGTGTTGTTCACTTTTTATGAGTGCACAGTGCACACAATTTGTAGTTTCAAATATAAGTATTTTTAAATGTCAGCAAAATTTCTTGAATTCTAATTTTTCTGGTATTTGGTTTGTCTGATTGCTTTGGTTTTTTTCTTCAAGGACTCCTGTTATACATATGTTGGCTCTTTTTGCCTCTTTTATCACTTGATAACAGATTTTTAAAATCTTTATTTAAATTTTCAAACTTTTCAAAATTAAGGCATCATTTGTTTTATTCAATCAGTCTTGTATTCCTTCCAGTGTAGTCTTCATTTGTGAAAAGTCTTTGCCTTTTATTTCTACCTCTTAGTCATTTCATCCCATATTTTACTTTTTCTCATTCTGATTTTTCTTGTTCTGTCATATATCATATATTTAAAAATTTTCTTTTAGCTCATTCAGAAATATAATATATACTCTTTATCTGTTTTGCAGGCATGCCTTTCTAGAGCTCTTTCATTGTTTTGGTGAATATTTTTATTTGTCCCCTTATAATTACTTTCTATAGTATTTAACCATAACCCGTTCTGTTGCTCATTTTTATTTATTTTTTTTTTATTTTTTATTTTTTTTTAAATTTTTATTAGTTGGAGGCTAATTACTTTACATCATTACAGTAGTTTTTGTTATACATTGAAATGAATCAGCCATGGATTTACATGTATTCCCCATCCCAGTCCCCCCTCCCACCTCCCTCTCCACCCGATCCCTCTGGGTCTTCCCAGCACACCAGGCCCGAGCACTTGTCTCATGTACCCAACCTGAGCTGGTTATCTGTTTCACCCTAGATAATATACATGTTTCAATGCTGTTCTTTTGAAACATCCCACCCTCGCCTTCTCCCAGAGTCCACAAGTCTGTTCTATACATCTGAGTCTCTTTTTCTGTTTTGCATATAGGGTTATCGTTATCATCTTTCTAAAGTCCATATATATGTGTTAGTATACTGTAATGGTCTTTATCTTTCTGGCTTACTTCGCTCTGTATAATGGGCTCCAGTTTCATCCATCTCATTAGAACTGATTCAAATGAATTCTTTTTAATGGCTGAGTAATATTCCATGGTGTATATGTACCACAGCTTCCTCATCCATTCGTCTGCTGATGGGCATCTGGGTTGCTTCCATGTCCTGCCTATTATAAACAGTGCTGCGATGAACATTGGGGTGCACGTGTCTCTTTCAGATCTGGTTTCCTTGGTGTGTATGCCCAGAAGTGGGATTGCTGGGTCATATGGCAGTTCTATTTCCAGCTTTTTAAGGAATCTCCACACTGTTTTCCATAGTGGCTGTACTAATTTGCATTCCCACCAACAGTGTAAGAGGGTTCCCTTTTCTCCACACCCTCTCCAGCATTTATTGCTTGTAGACTTTTGGATAGCAGCCATCCTGACTGGCGTATAATGGTACCTCATTGTGGTTTTGATTTGCATTTCTCTGATAATGAGTGATGTTGAGCATCTTTTCATGTGTTTGTTAGCCATCTGTATGTCTTCCTTGGAGAAATGTCTGTTGAGTTCTTTGGCCCATTTTTTGATTGAGTCATTTATTTTTCTGGAGTTGTGTTGCTCATTTTTAAATGGGATTAATCTTTTCAAACTTTTGATGAGGAGCTATGGGTCAGAATAGTTTTCTCACTTCACAGGTCTAGAACTGCCTCTTTTATTTTTGATAGTATTTAAGAATACAGTCTACAAAGTATATCTCAGTAAAGTTGTTTTAAAAAAGTCTCCCACTTTCTGAGCTCTGGCTGATTTTCCTTTCACTTTCATCTGAGAGTCATCTCGTTCCTTTGCTTCTGGGATCCCTGTCATCCTCAGTTTGAATTTTAGGGTTTTGTCCCCGCAAGGAAGCATCAGTTTGTTAATTTGAAAGTTCATTTGGGCCGAGACTGTTTAAGGCTTTTTCAGCAGAATTTCTAGAATTCTAATTTTTTTGGTATTTGGTTTCACACTTTATCTCTGGCTCCTCACAATCACCCTTAAATGTGTAAGAATTCTACCAGTTTCAGCTGACTTTCTCAAATTATGCTTTCCCCATTATGCTTTCTGGGGAGTATCTATCTGTTCTTAGGACTAGCAAGCACCCCCCACCCCCCTGCCATAGGTTTTTGTCTCTCTTATGTGTGGAAACCATGAAAATACTTTGTCACTAAATTTTGTCATAGATGTTTGTGGAAAAGTATATTTGCTTTTGACTTTAAAAAAAAGTATCTTTTCTTGAAACAGTTCTCCTAATTTGGGTTCCATGCTATCACACAGGTTTCTTCCTTCTTCCCTGGCTAATCTTTCCCAACTTTATTGAAGTCTTTTTGTGTTCTTACTTGCACTTTAAATACTGGCATTCCTTACAGTTCTACTTCTGTAATTGTTCTCACTTATTAACATGTTCTTTCTGTGTATAATGATTAGTTGCACTTTGGAGTCAGAACACAATGTAAATTCCAGTTGTGTTATTTCCTGGCTCTGTAACCTAGGGCGAATCACTTCATACGTCACTGCCCATGTTCCCATTTTAAAAATTGATATTAATTTTTTTTTATACTTTTAAGACAAAATAATTTAAGGTGTTTATTACAGTGCTTTTCTTACAACAAGCAGTCAGTAAGTATAGAAATATAGAAGTATAGCTGTGGAATTTGCTGGTGGTCTAGTGGTTAGGACTAAGTATTGTTATGTGTATAGATAAATATAACTAATCACTCCTATGGCTCCAGTCATATGTGCATATGCTGTCTGTTTACAAACTTCTTTTTATAATACAATTTTACAGTAGCTATTAAAATGTTAAATGTTTAGAATTTTTGACCTAGGAATTCAACTTCTAGATATGTAGCTTACTGAAATATACATATACTGAGGGATCTGGAGATACAGTACAAGGTTATTCACTATAGCATTGTTTCTAAAGGTGAAAGTTTGGATCCTACCCAAATGTTCATTAGTAGAGTATTGCTAAAATAAATGATACTGGGAATTTCCTGGCAGTCCAGTGGTTAGGACTCAGAGCTTTCACTGCTGGGGCTGGGCTGAGTCCCTGTTGGGGAAACTAAGATTGCATGGGTTGCGGCCAGAAAAAAAGAAGATACTGTAGATCTGTATGAAGAAAGATACTGAAGATACTGTATGAAGAAATCATATGTAGTTTTAAAAAATTAAGTAGATGTGTATCTGGCTGAGATATAACAAATTTAGAAGGTAGGTTGTAAAACCATACATATATAGTATAATCTCTTTTTTAAAAAAAAGTTATTTATTTGGCTGCACGAGGTCTTCGTTGCAGCATGTGGGATCTTGTTGGGATCAGCATGTGTGGCTTGTGAGCTCTTAGTTGTAGCATGTGGGATCTAGTTCCCCGAGGAATCAAACCTAGGCCGCATACATTGAGAGTGCAGAGTCTTAGCCACTGGACCAGCAGGGAAGTCCCAATATAATCCCACCTTTATAAGTAAATTCATAAAATTATATGCTAGGATTTGTGAGGTGTGTATGTTTAAAAAATAATGTGTGGAGGAATATTTATTGAACTGTTAGCAGTTACTTATTAGGAGACTGATACTAGGAAAGCTTTTCCATTTTATGCTAAATGTTTTTCTGCATTGTTTGATTTTTAAAAGCATGTATTTTTATAATTACCAGATTTAGAAACAGCAACAAAAAGAGGAAGGACTTTCCTGGTGGTCCAGTGGTTAAGACTCCACACTTGCACTCCCGGGGTGCAGGTTCAATCCCTGGTGGAGAACTAAGATCCCACATGCTGTACGGTGTGGCCAAATAAATAAAAACAACAACAAAAAGAGCACAGACTTTATAGTATTTGGATGCTGTCACTGCTAAGTATGTGCTATACACTTACTTTTCCTTTTTGTTTCAAATAGAATGCCCAGTGTTTACATGGGGACATCGCTCAGTCACAAAGAGAAATTACACTGAAAGGCTTCAGAGAGGGTAGTTTTAAAGTTTTGGTGGCAACCAATGTGGCTGCCCGTGGTTTGGACATTCCTGAGGTTGACCTGGTGATTCAGAGTTCACCTCCACAGGTAGGAAATAAGTTTTTCCCCCACCAATTTTATTGAAAAATAATTCACATACATCACTGTATAAGTTTAAGCCATAACAGCACTATGCTTTGATTTATATATGTTGTGAATTGATGCCCACAGTAGGTTAAACCACCATCCATCTTCTCATGTAGGTATAAAAGAAGAAAGGAATTATCTTTTAACTGAAAGTTTATGTCTTTTGACCATCTTCCTTCATTTCTCCTTCCCCCCACCCTCTGCTTCTGGTAACCACAAGTCTGATCTCTTTCTATGAGTTTAGTTTTTTAATTTGTTGTTGTTGTTTTTTTAGATTCCATGTATAAGTGAGATCATACAGTATTTGGCTTTCTCTGACTTATTTCACTTAGCATATTGCCTTTAAGGTTCATCCATGTTGTCACAAATGGTAGGATTTCCTCTTTTTATGGCTGAATAATATTCCATATAAACCTTTTTATTCGTTCGTATCTTGATGGACACTTAGGTTGGTTCTGTGTCTTGACTATTGTAAATAATGCTGCTGTGAACATAGGGGTGTGAATATCTTTTTGAATGGTGTTTTCATATCCTTTGGATATACTCCTGGAAATGTAATACTGGATCATGCGGTCATTCTGTTTTTAACTTTTGAGGATCCTCCATACTGTTTTCCAACAGTGCATAAAGTTATCTTTTCTCCACTTCCACACCAGCATTAACAAATGTTAATCTGTTCTCTTCTGTCTTTTTGGTGATGGCCATTCTAATAGGTGTAAGTTGGGTTTTTACTTTGCAAGGAAATGAGATTTGATTTGGAGAAAATAAGAGTAGCTATGTAAATTGCCTTTTATTTACAAGACTTCGCTTAGATTAAAATATATATATATTATCTATTCTTGCTCTTAGCCAGTTTTTGTTAGTGTAGTTAAATCGATCGGAATCTGGTACCTTTGCAAATAATTAACTGCTTTATTTACATTTGAAGTATGAAATCATGCAAGAGAAGAATAAAAAGTTGCCATATAAAGAACCTTGGGATAGGCTGGATAAAAAGGTTCTAAATCTCATCCCTTTCACTGCAGAATTCAAACATAAACATTCTCTGGGATATTAAAAAGAGCAGCAGGATTGAAATAAAAATGTTATTATTGATAGTAGTAGTCTTGTTGCTTCTAGTATTACTATTTGGTTGCTGGAATGACTGTTTAATTTGCCAGATTTTTAAGAAGAGTTACCTCTTTTATTTTTAGGATGTTGAGTCCTATATTCATCGCTCTGGACGCACAGGTCGAGCTGGCCGGACAGGGATCTGCATATGTTTTTATCAACCGAGAGAAAGAGGTCAATTACGATATGTGGAACAAAAAGCAGTAAGTAGAGTTAAATTATTTCAGGCTTATTATCTAAATGGTGCCTTAGAAAAGAGATCTTTTTATATTTGTTCTCACAAATAGATTTTATGACTTCTCATTTAAGCTGCATTTGGATGTGAAGCATGTGGAGAGCTAAAGTTATATTAGCTGCAAGACTTTGTTTTAATACAGCTTTTATTATGAAGACAGAAGAGCTGACTTTCTCCCTTTTCCCTTGAATTTCTCCCTGACTAAAATCAGAAGTGCATTGTGATTTCTGTACCTCTTAGCCTGATATTGTAAATGGATGATTGTGACATTATCTTGGTGTAATAGTCAAGATTGTATTGAGTAATGTTACAATAGCGAGTTTCTACAAGAAATTACACATTTTTTGTGGTCTCAAGTTTTTGTAGTATTTTTCCTGTTTTTATGATGTGTATTTTCATACATTATTTGACATACTTTGTACGATGAAGCTAATAAGAAAAAATTTATTGTAAACAGCATCTTTTTTTAAAAATCAGCTGTTTTGTAACTGTAATTCTATGATTTGTAACTAAGAGACAATTGAAAAAAAATTTTTTTTTCTCTTTCTAGAATTTGTTATTGATGATTTATTAGGAAATCTTGATCTGCTAGGGCTTGGAAATCTTTAAGTCCAAGAAATGGAAATTCAACAAACTAGATTAATTTAGGAATTAATTGTAAAGACTTCCATTTTTCTTTAATGTAATTCTTTCATTTTCAGGGAATTACTTTTAAACGTGTAGGTGTTCCTTCTACAATGGATTTAGTTAAATCTAAAAGCATGGATGCCATCAGGTATGCTTTCTGACCTTGCTGAATGATTTTTTCTCTTGTATTAGGCTATACATCTTAAGCTCTCCTAGTTGACATATCAGAAAATTTAATCACCAGTTTTACCAACAGACATTTAATTATATTAAAATATGAAAATGTTGCTTTCTTTTCCCATTCATTCTTTTATCTTTAATCTTTCCCCTTTGTCTTGACCAGGAAAATTTACTGTTTTTAAACCGTAGGTCTTTGGCTTCCGTTTCTTATGCTGCTGTTGATTTTTTCCGACCATCAGCTCAGAGACTGATAGAAGAGAAAGGGGCAGTGGATGCACTGGCTGCAGCATTAGCCCACATCTCTGGCGCATCGAGTTTTGAACCACGATCTTTGATCACCTCCGATAAGGTAGAAATCTGTGAGAAAATTGTATGTGGTTGAGAAAGATTAAAATTGAACCATAGATACCTATCTGGAGAGAAATACAGGGCATCTTTACTTTGCACAGTATTGTGTTAACTGAAACTTGTATGTCAGAACCTGTTCCTCATGTTTTTTTTTTTGGTCATGGAGCCATGCAAATTGAGAAATAGACTCTGCAGCTAACATAATGCCATGCAAAGTAAGGATTGCCTGTATATGTGGAGAGTATGTATGTGTGCATAAAACACCATCTGACCTATCCCCCTGCCAGGTCAGTATCGGATGTCAAACCATACCAGAGCCATGTATTCCCATTATAAAAAGTATATTTTATTCTGTAATTAGTAAGAAATCCATGGGGTGTTATTTTAGCACTGAGCAAATACTTTATCCCTAATAACCTACCAGATACTTCTCAAGAAAACTTAAACCACATTTCTTAAGGAAACATTAAGGTACACTTTTTAAGTCATCAAATTTATTGGCATAAAACTGTTTATAATATTGCATCATTACCATTGTAATATCTTTTTTTTTTACCTTTTAAAAATTATTTTTAATTGAAGGATAATTGCTTTATAGTATTTGTTTCATATCTGCCATACATCAACATAAGGTAGACTTTTAAACCTAAGAAGTATCTAAGAGGTCATCTAATCCCAACTTTTATCTAATAAAAGAATCCCTCTTTGGCAGATGGGTCATCTAACCTCTGCTTAAATATCTTAGCAACAGGGTGTTAGTGGTTTTGTATTTCTTTTATGGGTTAAATCAAAGTCCAAAGTCTTTACAAGGAATGTGCTGCAGGGTCTTCCCTTTCTACCTCTTGGCCTCATCTCCTATCACTCTCCCCTTGCTCGTTTCAATTGTCATAACCTACTTGCTGATACTCAAATATAAACTTAATCCTACACAAGGCCTTTGTGCTTATTTGTATTATACTGAATGTTCTCTTACGAATCTTCGCTCCCTCCTTCACTTCATTCAGCTTTCTATCAGGTATCACTGTATCAGAGAATTTCCCCATCACCCTGTCTAAAGTAGCTTGTTGCTGCCTTGACTCTCTCTTTTCATTTTCTTCTCCTGCTTTATTATTTTTTTCATGATTCTTATGACTGTCTGACATTACATATATTTACTTATTTGTTTACTGTCTCCTCACCCACCGTTGGACTTCGCTGGTGGCTCAGTGGTAAAGAATCCGCCTGCCAAGCAGGAGACTTGGGTTTGATCCTCGGGGTCAGGAAGCTTTCCTGGAAAAGGAAATGGCCATTCACTTCAGTATTCTTGCCTGGGAAATCCCATGGACAGAGGAGCCTGGTGGGCTACAAAAGAGTAGCAAAAGAGTTGGACACAACTTAGCAACTAGACAGCAACAACTCCCATCGTTATTCACTGCCCCCACCCCAACCCCTTGCTACATATACACTACAGGGTAACTCTGAGACAAAGGACTATAGATTGCTGAATCTCTAGTACCTAGGACAGTACTGGCACATACCTAGGGGGCACTTAACTATTTGTTACATCAGTGCCTCCCTATATCTTCTTCACTTGACCATTTTGTTGTCCAGTGAAGTTTCACAGAGCAAGTCATTTTTGCTCAAGTGTAGTCCTTCAAAAGTTTAAAGAAGTTTATGTCCTCTTGTTTTTCCACTCAAAGCTAACCTTGAGTCCTTCAGCATTTCCTTAATTCTTCACTACCTTCTTATCCTTGATGCTGTAGTTTAATTTCCTCTTGAAGCATTATGTTTACAATTAAATGTACTCTTTACATCAATGTATACAAGAATGGTGCTTTTAATGATCTGTAAGCATTAGTCTTATATTAATATAGTTTAAAATAAGTTATTTTTTTAGTGGTCATGTTATATTGGTCATGTTGGCTTATAAGAAGTGCACACATGCATGCTAAGTTGCTTCAGTTGTGTCCAACTCTTTGCAATGCTATGGACTACAGCCCTCCAGGCTCCTCTGTCCATGGGATTCTCCAGGCAAGAGTATTGGAGTGGGTTGCCATACCGTCCTCCAGAGGATCTTCCCAGGGATTGAACCCTTGTCTTTTGCATCTCCTGTGTTGGTAGGCAGGTTCTTTACCACTAGTGCCACTTGGGATGCCGTAAGTCAAAAAAGGCTGTCAAGTTAGAATGTTATTGTCCTACTGCTGCTGCTTTTCTCTCAAACACAGTGTGACTTTTATTCCTTAAGGGGTTTGTGACCATGACTCTGGAAAGCCCAGAAGAAATACAGGATGTCAGCTGTGCTTGGAAAGAACTTAACAGAAAGCTGAGTAGTAATGCTGTGTCCCAAATTACCAGAATGTGCCTCCTAAAAGGAAATATGGTAGGTTTTCTTAGGCAACTGCCGTATATGTTTATAAAGACTAATAGATTTTGTTCATTTTTTTTTTAAGTCTAATGGGATGGATAATACTGTTTTATCCATGTGTTAGTGTGTTTCCAGTTGGAAATTTGGGGAGTTATGTAAGTAACCCATTCCTCTAGAAAGCTGTTAAGTCATTCTGCTAATTTGTAATTTTCAAGTTATCTAAGTTTCTGCCTTTGAATGCATATGTGGTTGTGTGTGTTTATTTTACAATTGAGTAACATAATTGCAACAGCCAAATAGTTCTTTTTTTTTTTTTAAAGAGAATACACAATATTGATTTCTAAGTGGCCTGCTGTTGGTTGTTAATGAGGATAACTGAATTAGGTATTTTCATACAGTTATGAAATAGCGAAGTTAAAGCCATCTGTAATCTTAGTGGCTGATTTCTTCTAATGGTTTTGTGAAAAGATGTTACATTTATTCATCTCACCTGACTATATAAGTTCATGCTACTCTAGAATTTATTAACTTGTTTATTGGAAAGTTATCTTTCTCAAAGTTTAATATTACCTTCAAAAGAGATCTGTGGCAAGTAGGACAACTTTGTACATTCAGAAAAAATGTGGAGGGGGAGGGAAAATATACCTAGATCCTTAGGCCAAACCATTTGCTGTACTTGGATATTAATTAACTTTCAGTGTACTGGCAGCCCAGATCAAAGAGGAAACATCTTAGGTTATCTCCTGGCACTAAATTTTTAAAGGAATTTATTAGATGGGTCATTTTACAAGGGACATGGAACATTATAGTGTCTACAAAAACTTTTCTGGAGAATACTCTAGATGCTTATTAGGAGTCAATTCTTATTAGATATTGGTTTACTTTTAGATTTAGGAAGTATAATTAGCAGCCATTCTGTGTCATGCATTATTATGTATTAGCTGGTTTAATTCTGTAAGCAGTCATGGGACCCACTTAATCTTTTCTTTTTTTAGTTTATATAAAATTATAAGAAGGTGTTTTAAAAAATCAACTCATGTGCATCTAAATAAAAATATTTTCATTTTGCTTTTAGGGTGTTTGCTTTGATGTTCCCACAACTGAATCAGAAAGGTTACAGGTATATAAAAATTTTTATCTGTTAAATAGTTGAATATGTTTCTCAAAAAGATAGGGATTAAAAAACATATTCATAATATCTTTATCATGTGTAAATCAATTAAAAATTCCTTAATAAACTAATAAATTATAAATATCCAGTTTGTCAAATGTGAAAAAATAGAATTGCAGTCCAAATCCTCATGTACTCATCACCCAGCTTCAGCAGTTATCAACTCATGGTCAGGTGTGTTTCATGTCTACTTCCATCCACTTACACTGTATTTTTTTAATTTTATTTATGGCTGTGCTGGGTCTTCCTTGCTGTGTGGGCGTTTCTTCTCCTCAGTTGCAGAGAGTGGGGGCTGCTCTCCAGTTGCAGTGCATGCGCTTCTCATTGCGGTGGCTTCTCCTGCTGCGAGGCACGGGCTGCAGCGCTCACAGGCTTCAGTACTGGTGGCTCGTGGGCTCTGTAGTTGCAGCTCCCAGGCTCTCGAGCACAGGCTTGGTATTCGTGGTACCCAGGCTTAGTTGCTCCACGTCCTGTGGGATCTTCCTGGATCAGGGCTCGAACCGCCCTGTGTTTCCTGTATTGGCAGGTGGATTCCTTACCACTGAGCCACCAGGGAAGCCCTCTCCTGTATTCTTTTGAAACAAATTCTAGGAAGTCTATCATTTCAACCATAAAGACTTTTTTTTTTTTTCATAAATACTTTTATATAGCTAAGATATTAAAAGCACTTAAAAAAAGATAATACCATTATTAACCCCCCAAATAGTAATTCATTAGTATTATCCAATTTTGTGTTTACATTTTCCCCTATCTCCTGAAGTTTTTAAATATAAGAAGGTCTGCAAAGTTCATTCTATATAATTTGATTTTTGTCTCTTTTTCTTCAATTCCTTTCTCTCTTTCTTTAAAAAAATTTTCCTGTGTTTTATCTGAAGAAGAAAGAGATTGTCCACTAAATTCCTACACTGTGAAATTTGTCTATTTGTGTCCCTGTGCATATTTATATACATATTTTGACACAAGAATGGGATTATTTGGTTTCCAAAGTCCTTTTTAAAATTCAGAATATGTTGTAAACACATTTGTTTATCAACTATACAGTTACTTACTTTTATTGGCCCCCTGGCATTTGGCCACATGGGTGACCAACTTAAACAGTGTCCTATTTTATGACATTTAGATTATTTCCAATACTAATACTCTATTATAAACAGATTTGCACTGGTGGCTCAGATGGTAAAGAATCTGCCTGCAATGTTTGATCCCTGGATTGGAAAGATCCTCTGGAGAAGGAAATGGCAACCCACTCCAGTATTCTTGCTTGGAGAATTCCATGAACAGAAGAGCCTGGCAGGCTACAGTCCGTGGGGTCACAAAGAGTCGGACATGACTGAGCAACTCACATGCATTATAAACAGGTTGGCTTTAAATGTTGGCATAGCTAATTCTTTATGCATTGCCAAGTTTCTTTCTTTAAGATGAACTTTTTAAGATGTCTGCTTGGCCAAAAAATGTGTGTATTTTTAAGGCTTTGGTCATACATTGCCACCAGTTGTGTGTATGTGGCTGTTTGTCTCTGCTCATTCTGACATGTAAGGTATTTTGATATTAACTTGCCTTGGCAACTCGTGATCACAATGAAAAACAGTGTAGCAGGATATGACATATTGATGCTCTTAAGGGCTGCTGATTTTTATATTTTGCTTACCCTGATACCAAATTGTTTCCAATAGTGACATTTTTAGTCCCTGTTGACAGATTTTTAATCTGCATTATCAGCTCTCAGATCTTGTTTTTGTCAGTATATCTTCTGAAAGCAATGACCACTAATTAGTGTGGCCTATTCGTTTTGTGCTGAGAAACTGGTGGGCTCTTTTAGAATGTATAAACCGAGTAGGAATTTAGAGTCCCAAAATTGGCCTGAAAATTTCTCCTCGGACTAATACTGAGCTTTTAGAAACTTTTTTTGGGTCGAGGAGGATCCAAGCTTTGTACTGTTACATTAAATTTGAGATTTAAGTTTTAAGAGGATTTTTTTCATTTTTAATGACTTTTTTTTTGTAATATTACAAGCAGTACATGTTCATTGCAGACAACTAGAAATACATAAAAGTATAAGGTAATAATCACCTGGAGAAGGGAATGGCTGCCCACTCTAGTATTCTTGCCTGGAGAATCCCATGGACAGAGGAGCCCGGTGGGCTACACTCCATGGGGTTGCAAAGAATCAGACACGGCTAAGTGATTGACAAAAAAAAGTAACAATCATACATAAATTCCCATCCCCCAGAGATAACCACTATTAGCATTTTGAAGCATTTCCTCCCAGTGTCTACATTTTTAAAAAAATTTAAAAAGTATAATTGGCCTACGAAACTGTGTTAGTTCCAGGTGTACAATATAGTGATTTGGTATTTATATTACAAAATGATCACTACAATAAGTCTTGCTACGTTCATCATTCGAAAATATTACAGTATAATTAACTGTATTCCCCAAGCTGTACATTTCATCCTTGTGATTAATTTATTTTGTAACTGGAAGTTCCTGTCTCTTGATCTCCTTTATCTGTTTCACTCATCCCCCCATGTCTCTCTCCTCTGGCAACCACCTGTTTGTTCTCTGTATCTGAGTCTGTTTCTGTTTTGTTTGTTCATAAAATTTAGGAACTCAAGTTCCTGTGTTTTAGCTTTGAATATGTTTTTGCTTTCTGGTTTTTAGTTTTATTCCAGATACTCTGGACTTTATGGATTGATGACATTTAGCTAATAGATATGCAAAGAGTTTCCTGTACTCATGTGCTTGCTTATGGTTTCTATTTTGCATTTGTGTTAATCCTGTAAATTACCCCAACAGGCAGAGTGGCATGATTCAGACTGGATACTCTCAGTGCCAGCCAAGTTGCCTGAAATTGAAGAATATTATGATGGAAACACATCTTCTAATTCCAGACAGAGGAGTGGTTGGTCAGGTGGCCGGTCAGGCCGGTCGGGCCGGCCAGGTGGTCGATCCGGTGGCCGGTCAGGTAGACAGAGTCGGCAGGGGAGTCGGTCAGGAAGTCGACAAGATGGTAGAAGACGAAGTGGGAATAGAAATCGATCAAGAAGTGGGGGCCACAAACGGAGTTTTGACTGAGATAGTTAATCTGCCAGTGTGAGCTTGCCTGTTTCTGCATAATCATGTACATTATCAACCAAAAATTAGGTCAACATAGCTGAGGTCTGTGTCTGCTATTTGGAAAGAAGTTGGTTGTATTTTTTTAAAAAGTATTTCACAAGAATGGTTGTAAACAAATCTACTTACCCAGTTATACCTTTGAATAAAAAAACCTTTTATTGTCTCTTTTCACTGTGTGTTAAGAATTTTCTCAATGTTATCTTTTAAAATTTCTTCTAAAATGTGGCAGCCAAGTCAATCTTAATCTTACTTGCATAATACAAAATATGGTGTGTCTGTATTCAGATCATTCCTTCCATATAATAATATAGTAGAAAATAAGAAATTCCTTCTGCATTAAAGGGCTATAAAGACTGGTAACATGATTGGTTAGATGTAACATTTTAAATGTTGGATAAAGTTAATTAAAAGGTGTGCGAGCAGTGCATCCTCAGTAATATATTCCACAGTTAAAGTTACTTGTTGAAGGTTTACTACGTGTCCATCACTATCCTAGCCCCTAGGGGTACAGTGGTGAATAAGGCATGGTCACCATCTTCAAGGAACTTATAGTTTAAAGCAGCAATTCTGGTTGAGATTAACACCTGGTGTTTAGGATGAAAGTAGCTATGGAATGTGAAGGATCTAACTGGGGTGTGCCTAATCAGTCTTAGGAGTCAGGCTTTTTTAGATGGAGTGATAGAAGTAAAGCAGAAGCACACGTTGATCTGGCCAGTTTAGAAGGGATGGGGCTTGTAGCCAGAACAGTACAGGCCTGCCTTGTTTTGTTGCACCTCACAGATACTGTATATTTTAAAAATGGAAGGTTTGTGGCAGTCCTGTGTTGAACAAGTCTGTTGGTCCCATTTTTTCTGATACTATTTTCGAATGTATGTACATTATTTTAGACATAAAGCTGTTATACACTTTAGACTTGTATAGTGTAAACATAACTTTTATATGTACTATGAAACTGAAAAATTTGTGAGACTCACGTTATTGCAGTATTTGCTTT
The DNA here is from genome assembly GCF_023699985.2 of Odocoileus virginianus. Lineage (NCBI taxonomy): Eukaryota > Metazoa > Chordata > Mammalia > Artiodactyla > Cervidae > Odocoileus > Odocoileus virginianus. Next base: position 58,972,369 of record NC_069680.1, read on the forward strand.
ATTGCGGTGGTCTGGAACTGAACCCACGATATTTCCTAGGGATGCTTGTATATGCGGCAACCCAGACAGAGGCAGAGAATAGCATGGTAAATCTGAAGGCCTCCACATAGTTCAGTATGACTTACATGTGATAGAGGACAGTAATAGATAAGGATTTAGGAACCAGATTTTAAAAGTCCTATGTGCATTTTTAAGGAATTGAAATACTGTATTTATCACAGAGCTTTTTTCTTTTTCCTTTTTTTGCCACATGGCATATAGGATCTTAGTTTTCAGACCAGGGATTGAACCTGCAACCCCTGCAGTGGAAGCATGGAGTCTTAATCACTGGACCACCAGAGAGGCCCCAGGAGTTGAAATATTTTCTTGAAGACAAGGAAGAATCATTAAAGTCTTTATAGTAAGAAGTTAACATGATGAGATTTGTGTTTTAGAAAGATTACTGACTACACTGAGGAGACCGAATTGCAGAAGGGCCAGACTAGGCACTATGAGCCCTCTTAAGATGCTGTTAGAGTAATCCCAGGTAGAGGTGATGGTGGTCTGCACTAATGAATGATAGGCAACATATTCTGAGTGATGAGAACTGAGGCACTTGAGACGTTATTGCTTATTTAGAATCACTCAGCTGGATAATATATAGTGGAGTGATTATTTAAACCAAGTCTAGCTTGTGAACCAGCATTCTTAACTACTATGCTAAATAGTGGCCATGGACTTTGAGAAACATGGATAGATTTCAGAGGTTTTTAGGATATGGAATTGTTAGGACTTGGTGCTTTCAATTGGAAGATAAAAGAGGCAGAAGAATTAAACCTGTGTTTGTCACTGGGATAGGTACTAGAACAAAGAGCGAGAAAAGTTATGTGGGGGAGAGAGGGAACATGACTAGTTCAGGATTAGATGTATTTTATCTCTTTTTTTTTTTTTTTCAGGATTAGATGTATTTTAATACTCAGTAGTCCATATGTCCAGAGAAGGCAATGGCACCCACTCCAGTACTCTCGCCTGGAAAATCCCATGGATGGAGGAGCCTGGTGGGCTGCAGTCCATGGGGTCGCTAAGAGTTGGACACGACTGAACGACTTCACTTTCACTTTTCACTTTCATGCATTGGAGAAGGAAATGGCAACCCACTCCGGTGTTCTTGCCTGGAGAATCCCAGGGACAGCAGAGCCTGGTGGGCTGCCGTCTATGGGGTCGCACAGAGTTGGACACGACTGAAGTGACTTAGCAGCAGCAGCAGCAGCCCATATGTCAGGAGATAAACAGTAGGCTGTTGGATTTATATGAAGGAGAGAGGATGTTCGAAAGATTTGGCAATAATAAACAAAAAATGGTAATTGTAGCTGTTAGTAGATGAGATGATCCAGGGAAAGTATAGTAAGGAAAAAGGTCTGAAAACGGAACCTGAAGGCACACCAGTGTACTTACTGCATAGCAGAGGAAAAGGGAATCCCACTGAGAAGGGATGAGAAGAAGAGGGCCCAAAGCCCAGAAATATGGGGCTTCCAGAGGCACCAGAAGAGAAAATTGAAATGGCCTTTGGATTTGGCAAGCAGACATTGATGTGGGGAGCAGCCATATTAACACAGTATTGAGAGAAGCTATTTAGCCATGGCTTCAGCAGGATATGGGAGGTGAAGTAGGGACAACAAACAATGAACACTTCTTCCAGAAACTTGGCTAGGAATAGGGAAGAACAAGCTAAAACGACGTAGAAGAAAGGATGAGATTGCAGTGAGAATTTTGTGTTGGCTGGGTGGGGAGATGAGGGAAATTTGAACATGCTAAAATACTAATATGGGAGAGAGCAGGACAGGAGGGGGGAGCAGAAAGAATGAATATATGATGGATCAAAATCCCTATGAAGATCCAAACAAATGAGCTCAAGTGCATCCTGGAGATTATAGCCTTAGCAGAAAAGTGAAAAATGAAAGTGTTAGTTGCTCAGTTGTGTCCGACTCTGTGACCCCATGGGCTGCAGTCTGCTGGGCTCCTATGTCCATGGAATTCTCCAGGCAAGAATACTGGAGTGCGTTGCCATTTCCTTCTCCAGGGGATCTTCCTGATGCAGGGATCAACCCATAGATTGAATCTGAGTCTCCTGCATTGCAAGAGGAAGGTATTATGATTATCATGGAGGTGAGTTTGCAGGTGTTAAGGTAAAAAGTTGAGAGATTATCTGCCTAATGTCTTCCTATTTTTTTCCTGTGGTAGTTTTACATGGTCAGCCACTGAAGGTGAAAAGGGAAGTAGTAGGCTAGGAAATTTGAGGAAAGGGGAGGAACGAGAGGTATTGAGTAGAGAACATGATGAAGAACTCACCAGGCAAACAGGGTCACAGACATCCAGTCGTGATGAGAGACTGAATTTGTAGTGGCATTAGAGTGGTTGAGGGATTTCCTATGACAACACTCAGCACTGTGCTGTAGGAGTGGAGGTTGGGGACAGCTGATGGGGGGACTGGGGTTTTGCTCTAAAGTTAAATGATGACAAGGTGAAGATGTTAAGGATTCAGTGAAGTGATTAGAGTAACAGTCCAAGGAGTCTAGACTGCTTAGGAATTGAAGTGGAGATGGGGTTGACAGGGAGGATGGAGAAGGGGCACAGGATTGAGGGCTGAGTCAGGATTCAGGAGAGGAGCTGCTGAGAAGACAACTGCAGAGCAGGCCTGTTGGGGGCAAAGGTTATTTCAGTTTAAGTGGTCAAAGAACCGAGAAGCCAGTTATGTGTATGGTTTCCATGGATAATGAAGACAAATGAGAACTGAGGAGGGAGTGTAAGACTAATCCAGGTGTCAAAATACCATAAGTGGTGGAGGTTGGCAAATTACTTGAATTAGGAGTGGGAAAAGGAGATTATCACAGATTTCCAAAGGGACAAGGGCATTTACATGAAAGTCAAGGAGTAACTCTGAGGAAAAGAGGAAGACACTGACACCAATATACATTGCATGTGAAGGAATAAGCAATGTATGTATGAGGAAGCAATAGGGGAGTATTTTCCAGTAAGGGCCAGATTACAGTTAGCCCAAGAGGGAAGAAGGACTGTTGGTGCTGGATTGAGAAGTTTTGATTATGGGCAGTGGGATTCCAAATAGCTAATGACTTGGGGGAGGGAAATCTAGATGGCTCTGTCTGCATTTGTGTAAGTGTGAACTCTGTATTGATACCCAAAATGGAATAAGGGCTGCATTCCTACTGAGGTGTGTGGTACCTCAGAATAACTTATTAATATAAAAGTTAATAAGGAGTGCTCAGTCTCTGCCCTTGATAGCTCAGAATATAGTGAAATAGATGGACACATAAACATAGGTCCATGGCAATGACGAAGTGTGATGATTGGCAAAATGTACCAGAACACCAAGCGCAGCCCAGGAACCTGGGGTGGGAGGTTCAGAGAAAGCGTTTTGGCTATGATGATTATGAGTTAAGCGAGGTAAAAGAAACAGGCACAGAGTAGCTAATGCAACATGGTCTAAGCATGGCAAAAGATAAGTAGTCCTTGTTGCCAGGATCTTGACTGTGAGGAAAGTGGTGGTGAGAACACGACCAGAGTCATATATTGGAAGGCTTCATAGACCTTGTTTTAGAAGAGCCATTGGAGGGTAAGGGAGAAGAGTGAAAAAGATAATGCATGCAGGTAAACACCAAGGGGGAGAATGGATTTAAGGGGTCCCCTTGCTAAAGGCTGGAATCCTTATTAGCACAGAAAGGGGCTGCTGCTGCTGCTAAGTTGCTTCAGTCGTGTCTGACTCTGTGCGACCCCATAGACGGCAGCCCACCAGGCTCCTCTGTCCCTGGGATTCTCCAGGCAAGAACACTGGAGTGGGTTGCCATTTCCTTCTCCAATGCATGCATGCATGCTAAGTCGCTTCAGTCATGTCTGACTCTGTGTGACCCCATGGACAGCAGCCCACCAGGTTCCTCTGTCCACAGAATTCTCTAGGCAAGAATACTGGAGTGGGTTGCCATTTCCTTCTCTGAAGGAAAGGGGCAGATCCTAAGAAAAGAAAACAATAGCTTTCTCTGTCTTCTGGAAGAAGGAGGGGCAGGGAAATTCCTTATCAAATTCTCAGCTTTGGGCTGCAGTCCACCTCTTATCTTTGCTCCTTCTTCATAGAGCTCAGCAGCTTCATGGCTCCACCTTTTGGCTATTCAGAGCCTTCTGTATGATGCTCTGTACCCTAGTGTTGTGGTCCCCTAATATCTACTTGAACCTAAATCTATTACCTTGATCTTCAGCTTTTGAATTTGTAAATAATATGTTTTCTTCCTTTCAGCATTAGAAATTTGATAATAAATTCACACTTTGGTGTGAATGTCTGAAAGCCTGTCATTTTTGTTTTGTATAATTTGGGAGTAGTGCTTAATAGTTATTTTTTAAAACTATATTCCTTTAAAAAATATTAGTAATTGTATGTTCATTGTTGGAAATTTGAAAAAAAAAGAGAAGCAAATGGAAGATTAAAACCACCTATAATTACTTCTCTCAGAGACCATCACTGCTTACATTTTGTTGTATAGATTTTGATTTTACTGTGTATGTGTGTGTACATACTTTTTGAAATAGAAAATTCTCCCAATCTTATGAAAACATATTACACTATCTACATCAGAGGAGACTGGCTTGGCAGAATTCAAGAAGTACTTCCAATTCCCTATCGAATGGATGTAAAACCCATTTCTTCCACTTGCTACTGAATTTTGTACAGACGATTAGATTAAATATAGTAATCTGGCTACCTGTGAGCCAAAAAGGGCCATTTGCATATTTCCTCTTGGAATTTTGGCCTTGTGCCTATGTGCAGGTATGTTAAAAAAGAATTTACTGTATGAGCCTTGACAAAAATTTCCCATTTAGTAGCATTCTGGGCTTATTCTGTTGTTGAACATGTTGGTATTAAAAATGTCCCTGTACTGTGTACAGCCATATCATATACAACAGCACCATGAAATTTTGTGGTTTATTGACTAGACTGCAACGTCCTAATTGCTTTCCTACCTGGACATATAACTAAAATTTATTTCAAAGGGTTCTACCCCACTACTGCTGCTGCTGCTGCTGCTAAGTTACTTCAGTCGTGTCCAACTCTGTGCAACCCCATAGACGGCAGCCCACCAGGCTCCCCCATCCCTGGGATTCTCCGGGCAAGAATACTGGAGTGGGTTGCCATTTCCTTCTCCAATGCATGAAGGTGAAAAGTGAAAGTGAATTCGCTCAGTCGTGTCCAACTCTTAGCGACCCCATGGACTCCCGCCTACCAGGCTTCTCTGCCTGTGGGATTTTCTAGGCAAGAGTACTGGAGTGCCAGTACTGCCATTGCCTTCTCCAACCCCACTACTAGTGGTAGGCTAATATGTGCCAGGAACTGTCCAAAATCTTAAGGATACAAAGATGGATAAATCAAAGCTCCTGGCTCAAGGATATCACAGGGTGTTAAGTGAAAGCATCGTATATTTACATAAATTTATCTGTTAAAAAATTGACACTGTGAAACATAATTGTGAATCATGAACAATTTCCTTTGAACTGTCAGATTAAAGAATGTGCAGTAAAAACTAATCTTATGAAATACAGAAATAAAACTCCCAGTATTTCCCTTGGTCACAAAGTGATTACATTTTGAGTTCTTTCTAAAAACCTTGACATACCTATGAGGCTTTTTTTTCTTGTTTTTATTTTTTAATTAAAGTATAGTTGATTTACAGTGTGAGTTTAGGTTAGTGATTCAGTTAGACTGATACACATATATCTTTTTTTCAGATTATTTTCTCATAGGTTATTACAAAATGTTGGGTATAGTTCCGCTTATCAGTTTAAATAGCTCTTATTTATTGTGTTCTGTGTGCCAGACAATGCTAATCCTTTTTCATTCATTATCTTAATTTTGTTAACCGATGAAGTAGGTTTTGTTATCCCCATTATGCATGAGAAACTCAGATTCAGATGAAGAAATATGGCCAAAATCACAGAGCAAACGGTTCAGTTTTTCAAAGACAGGAAAGATTTCAACCCATTTAAAAAAATGATTTTATGATGAAGTAGTTCCCAATTATTTGCCTCACTAGTTCTTCACAGGAAGTTTAGCGATACTGTCATACGTCATTCAGTAGACCACTTTCCCTCAACCGCTTTAAGTAGTTTACGTCCAAATTCTGCAAGACTAAGACACCTCATATTTTCTAGTAGAGGTCTACATGGTTTTGGGACCCTTTCTACAGGTCCCAAGGCTGGTTTAAGTGCCTATTTATGCCTTCAAAACAACTGACACTTCTCCATCTCCCCCCAGTCTACAAAGCTTGTTGAAGACAGGACTGCTGTGCCGAATCCCAACCTTGTTTCTCACACCTGACACGGTGAACGCTCAGCGGATATATGTTGAGCGCACGCATGAATGCATGACCAGACCCGCTTGACATCTAGTTCTTATCCAGGCTTGTGAGTCTGGGTCGACGTTTCCACAAGATGATTACACATCTCGCTCGTCTGCGCGTGAAAGGACCTTACAAACGCGAGCAATCTAATACAAAGCACTGAAGAGGCGCCACTCGGAAGCAACTTCAAATCTTCATTTATCAGGCCAGGGCTAGCGAGAATCTGTGCAGTGTTTGAACAAGAATAAAATCAACCTTTGTGATTCCTACCCTTCTATAGATGACTTCTAGTTCAGGCGCCGTAAGCAGTTAATTCACAGAGTCCCCCGGATGTGAGAAGAAGCTACTTTGGTACTACCACCGACGCCCTCGCCTCCCAGTATCTTCCGCTTCCGCTTTACTACAGGAAGTGACGAAAGCTGGGTGGGCTGTAGAGGCAGCGTTTTCTTTCCCTCTCCACGCGGTAGACGAGACTGGTCGCCCTACACAGCTTGTGCTGAGTGATGCCGGGGAAACTTCGTAGTGACGCGGATTTGGAGTCAGACGTAGCCGTGGCAGAAGTGGAGATGCCGCGAAAACAAAATGAGAAGGTACCACTGAGGGCCGAGGGACTTGGGACCAGGCAGGACGAGAGGCCGGGCGCTAAGAGTAGAAGCCCGGGCCGGGGAACAAGGCGAGCGGCGCGGACCCTGCCCGGCCGGAGACCCGCGTGGGTTTCGACCAGTGGGTTTTGGGAATGATCGGTGCTCTCCATGGGCGGTGTGCGCGTTGCCGAGAAGTCCGGGCAGATGTGAACTAGTGAGCCGGCCGGTGTCCCACGTGGTCCCAGAGTCTGGACGTCCGGCACCCGGTCACCGTTAGGCCCCACATCTTGGCCCAGACTCGGACCTCCCGGCGTGAGAGTGCGTGGAGGGAATTGTAAATCAAAAGAGGGACCAGCACTTCCTCCTGAAGTGGCGCAGTCAGAAACCCATCTTGCACACGTGGGTAGTGTCCGTCGTGACATTTTTTACTCTAGTGGTGGGAATACAGTTTTCCGGAAAGCGGCCCTTAGACGAAAAAGTAGTTCAGTTCCTCTTAATATTTGTTGGCCAGATTTCCCGTGGAAATGTAGACGTGTTGTGCTAACTGCACACCGTATTTTTTTTTTTTTTTTTTTATATAGGCCAGCAGTGTGCGGTAGTCTTAAGTTACCTCGATAGCTGTCTGCTTCCTTGCTGTTACTTCCTTAGAAAGCGATTTAACTTGTGACTGATTCTCTGTTCTGAGGTAAGGTCACAGAGAACAAAGATTGTCCCTAGGAACTTGTGTTGTTCATGACTTAGAATTTCTTTCCTGCTGTTTCTGAGTCTTTTTAACGGGAGAGTTTTCCAGCGTTGTAGGAAGCGGAGGTAGCAGAGACTTGTCCCCAAGGGGAGGAAGTAGGCCTGGTTTCCTAGTCTTGCATTGGCCAGCCTATTCAGTTGTGGGATGCTGAAGTTAGAAAGCATATAACCTGCAAACTCCACTGCATTCCAAAGCAGTTCACAGGGACTGAAAATCCACCCTCATTGGTGGAACAAAGGGATGATAGAATTGAAGCCTCAAGATGGAGTGGACCAGATTGGTTTTCAGATGTCTGAAGGATAGGTCATATGAGAGAGATTACCATTCATCCACGATTTAAGAGCAGAGGCCAGACCTGAAGTTTTATGGAGGCAGATTTCAGCTCAATGAAATAGTCCCCATATTTCTTGCCTTGGCCTGAGGCTCTGCCACAGAGGTTTTAACAGAAGGTAAAACACATTTTCACTAATACCAAGTTTTCAGAAATATGGAAAGTTGGAGGTGGTCAGACATTTCAAGTAGGAACTGTAATCTAGTTTGGTTTTGAGGTTTCCCTTGTTCCATTTTCTTGTGATTTTTCTGTTTTTCCCTTTAAGTTAGGTATATCTTTTTTATGCATGAGGTGATAGTTTGGGTTTTTACAACTTTTTGGTTCCTAAAGTGTCTGTATGTCAATTTCTTTGCATTTGTGAGAAAAGCAAGGCAGAGATTATGAATCTCTTTTTTACCTGTAGAGGGCTTCAAGCAGAGAAAGAAATCTGCTTAATATCATCTATCTGTGGACATATATGACAATATGACATGGTCATATTAACTTAATCAAGTTAAGTTAAATTGTTCTTGATCACTTCCTGTAGTTTGTGGTTTAGAACATGTTGGAGAATCCTGTGAGCCATTCCAAGTCCCTTGTAAAAATTGGACTGTACAGCTTGTACAATTGAATAGTTACCAAGAAGCATTCTCTTACAAGCTAATGAAGTTATTGGTATATTATTCTCTCCATGTTAGCCAAGAAACAGTATTAAAAAACATACTGTTTGATTTTTGCCTCAGTGCAAGTACACATGTTGAAAAATGCCTCCAAATTGTATTTTTTATAATGATGTGATCTTGAAATAATGCATAATTAATGTATTATGCAACTATCAGTGCTTTGCTCAGCTTTTGCATTGTCTTTATTTTTTAGAAAGGTAAAAAAGAGAAGCCAAAATCTAGTAAGACTGAAGAGGCAGTAGAAGAAAAGGAAGAAATGATTTCTTCCAAAGCTAAAAAGGTTAAAAAGAAAGAGACTTCTGAGGTTGACGTGGATTCTCCTAAATCTAAAAAGGCAAAAAAGAAAGAGGAGCCATCTCTAGATGAGATTATTTCTCCTAAAACTAAAAGTTTGAAAAAATCAAAGGAGCCCTGTGAAAAGACAGTTGTTTCTCCTAAAACCAAAAAAGTTTTAAAAAATGAAGAGCCTTCTGAAGAAGAATTGGGTGCACCTAAGCCCAAAAAGATTAAGAAAGAAAAAGAAACAAATGGAGAAATTCAAGAGAAAAGCCCCAACCTCAAGAATGGATTTCCTGACTCTGGACCTGACTCCAACTCCAGGGAAGCTGCCAGTGAAGGAAACAGTGAGTTAGAGCAGGTAAAGTTGCGTTTTAATATGTAGAATGTATCTTTTGATGTTGATTCAGGTAAATAAGTATATAATTGTTACACATTATTTAATAATGAGAGGAAATTGGATATGTCAGCACTTCATAGCGCTGAGGTGCAGGGTGAGTATTTTAAAAACTGCAGTGTCAATACTTACCTGGCAGGGGAGGTACTGTGATCACGAAGGTGGTTTTCCCAGAGCGAGGCTCACCCATTGCACTGCGGGTGTGTTGACCTCTGCAATTTCCTCAAATGTGGGAAACTTGACTGCATAATTTGTGGTAGTGGGGGACTGCGTGTGCGCTTTCCCCTGGCAACTATGGTTTGAATAATAGAACTGTCTTCTAAGGTAGCGTGGGGTTTCCCCGGTGACACAGTATTCGTGCAGTGTAAGAAACCCTCGGAGAGTTTCTTTGGAGAAGGAAATAGCACCCCACTCCAGTACTCTTGCTTGGTTAAACCCCATGGATGGAAGGAAGAGCATAGTAGGCTACAGTCTGTGAGCTCGCAAAAAGTAAACATTACTGAACAAGTTCTCCTCAATAAGGAATACACTGCTCCCTCAAGCTAGTAACTATTAAACATAGAGGTTATGTGTTGTTTTTTATATACATATTACAGCAGCTAGTTCAGTTCAGTCCTGTCGACTCTGTAGACTCCATGGACTGCAGGACTGCAGCATGCCAGGTAAAAATAAATAAATAAATAAATAAATAAATAAAAACTGCAGTGTCAGAATGCCTCCTTTGCAACTAAGCAAGGTTTAAGTTTAGAGAATGTCTTCTCACCACACTTGATCTGCTTATTTTCAAGTCAGAAATCAACAGGAGGTATATAGTTAGCATATGTGCTCCAGCATCCCTCTGAGGGTTTCACCTAGTAAATCATTATTAAGTGGAACCACTGAAAGGTGCTTGCTTGATTGTACAAGTCTTTTTCTTTAGGTCATTAACTAACTTGAGTTGAATACGATGCTTAAATGTCCCTTTGGAAGCTAATACTGTTTTTTCAGAAGCTCGGTCATCAAAGAAAAATGCCAAATCTAGTAAATTTCTCTTTGCCGTAGGGTTGTAATCAACATTTAAAATTTTTTCCTGATTATAAAATACATATACAGCTATTTTTTTTGTCAGATTATAATTTTATCAATATTGTATCTTGCCTTTTCCTAGCTTACCTATATTTTTATTTTTTAAATATTTTTATTTATATATGACTGTGCTGAGTCTTTGTTGCTCCATGGACTACTCTTGGATGGCATACCTGGGCTTCTCATTGTGGTGGCTTCTCTTATTGGGGAGCATGGGCTTTAAGGCTCGCTGGTTTTAGTAGTTATGGCACTTGGGCTCAGTAGTTGCAGCTCCCAGGCTCTAGAGCACAGGCTCAATAGTTGTGGTGGGTGGGTTTAGTTGCTCCGTGGCAGGTGGGATCTTTCCTGACTGGGTATTGAATTTATGTGTCCTGCTTTGGCAAGTGGATTGTTTACCACTAAGCCACCAGGGAAGCCAATTGCCTATATTTTTATATAGGCATTTTCCTTACTTTTAAATATTAAGTATTTTGAGTGGTTATGTAATCCATCATATAGATGTTTAGAAATTCACTTAATTATTCAGTTGTTGGACATTCAGATTTTGGCACATTCACATAGTGCCAGTGTAATCATTTGTCATAAATGCTTATCCCTTCTTTTCTGTGGATATATGTCTGAAAGATGTTGCTATGGGAAGTGGTTAATAACCTGTTCACCAGTGTATTGTTGATTTGGAATAACTGGAAAATTTCTTAGTTGAGACTGAATCTACTTTCACTAGCCGTATGTGGTATATCGGTGCTGTATATATTTGCCACAAAATTTTCTTCTGTTAGGGTTTTATAGATTACTATCATCTTTATCCTTTTCAGATCTTGATTTACTTACCAGAGTGTTTGTGTCTTTTTAAATGTTTTAGGATAATTTCTTAGAAGGCTTTCTGTATTTAACCCGTAGGGGTAAAGTTACTGATTTCTTTCTGTGGCCCTTTATTTGATAGGAAATGACTGTGGAGCAAAAAGAAGGAGCTTTCTCTAATTTTCCCATATCTGAAGAAACTATTAAACTTCTTAAAGGTAATATTCTTGGAAATATTGTATAATGTTAGAACACGTTATTTGGAAGCACTCTACTGATTTTGTTGAGATAAACTGGGACATGTTCTTATTAGAGGATGATCTATGCAGCCATATAATGAAGTAGGTCTGTATATTTGGTAAAGGACTAAACTAGTGATGGCCTTTACTGCCTCTTGAACAAATGATTAAAATGTATTCAATATAGTATATTCAAAAAAACAGAAAATACATTATGTATATTTAGAGGTATAATGACTGATAGTACTGGTGCAATTGAATAGTTGATGCCATGTTGGTATTTTCTTTTTTACCCTCTTGCACTTCTTGAGGCATCTCTAGGTTAATGATACTAGCCTGACTCATGTTAGTATTGTGCCTGTGAACCAAGTAGGAAGTCACAGATGCTCAACTTACATGTTTTCTGAATCAGGTGTGGTGCAGTCAAGACAGCGAAACCCTGATTTTTGAGCTTATATTGGCCTGTGGATGAGATTTCGTGACAAGGGGCTTCATCTCTTAAGATAATAAGTATTTAGTGTACTTTAGTGCTTTAAAGTTTATTGATATTTTTTGGTCAAGAAGATTCTTCATTGCCAGAATATATTTAAACTTGACTTTATAGATGTGACCAGAATGTAGAATTCTGCAGGATCAGAAGCCTGACTATGCTTTCATCCTCCAGTATGGCTGGGGCTTTAAGAACTGCACAGCCAGGTAACATGGCTCATTTGTTCACAGCCCGTGGGGTGACCTTCCTGTTTCCTATACAAGCAAAGACGTTTCACCATGTCTATAGTGGGAAGGATTTGATTGCACAGGCACGGACAGGAACTGGAAAGACATTCTCCTTTGCTATCCCTTTGGTTGAGAAACTTCTTGGAGAACTGCAAGACCGGAAGAGAGGGCGTGCCCCTCAGGTAAGTATCTTTAACACAGTCTTTAGAGTTTACAGGTTCCAAGTCCACACAAGAAGGAGACATTGCTTGGACATCGCTTATATATCCCTTTGTTTCGTTTTGAGTTCTTAAGGCCTTTTTCTTAAGATCTTTTTTACTAGAGATCTTTATCTGAAGGTATAAATCAGGATAATTCTTCTAAGGCTGTTGACCGCAAATCTTATGTATTTAAATATTGTAATTTGTTCCATGGTAATGCTCACCTCTATTATTAATCCCTATATATTTCTTTAAGACTCTTAGATGTCCCTGGGACTCAAGGATTTGGTCAAGTGTCTCCATTTTTGCCTGAAATGGGGAAAGCATTTTTAATAGAGATGCCTGGATAGGAAGGAGTATTAGATGTGAAGAGGCCAAGCCTCTGATCAGGATGCTTGTTGAGCTCATCTCTGAAGAACTTGGCATTTGCCAAGCCTTGACCTCCCTGCAATGCCTGCGTTGTCACCTTGGCTTTGGGTTGTTGTACCTGGCTTTTTGGCCTCACCTCATTCACGGGCTCTCCAGTATCCATATCCTGTCTTCATTCATTGATTTGTTTACTGTTATTTGTCTGCAATTTCAGCAGCTGTAACAATAAATTATTCTAGCACCTGTAATAGTGCCTGGTACCTAATGGATGTTCAGTAAATACCTGTTGAATGGATGTATGAGGTTGTTCTTAAATCACATTTGTTTTCATGCTGTTACCCTATTTGAGGATCTGTTGTGGTTGTGTGTTGTGTTTCCTGTTATGAATCAAAGCCCTTCACCATATTGGTCTGCTCTTACTCTTCTGACTTCCATTCTACTTCCATCTCACTGCAGTGTGGAGATTTCAGACTATATATTTTGTATCCTGGCTACCTGAATTTAAATCTAGGCTCTACCTGTTGGTTTTAGAAATCTGTTGTGTGTTATTGTAGGTATTATTATAGATACTTTGAAAGTAATTTTTAGGATGAGTTGAACCTCCTGGTGCATTAGAAATTTATTAAACACTTATTGCATAATACTTTGGATTCCATTATTAGTTTTTCTTTTCAGGTACTGGTTCTTGCACCCACAAGGGAGTTGGCAAGTCAAGTAAGCAGAGACTTCAGTGACATCACAAAAAAGCTGGCAGTAGCTTGTTTTTATGGTGGAACTCCCTATGGAGGACAAAGTAAGTTAATCCACAAGTGAGGAAAGGAAAATGCCATCTACTTTTAAGGTGACCTGATTGAACTTCTTCTGACTTCTGACATCTATCTTTTCCTACCTGATTTAGTCATTTATTGTGGTTTTCTTTTGTCTTTTTTTTTCTCTTCTTTTATTTTTTGGTCATGTTGTGTGGCTTGCAGGATGTCAGTTCCCCAACTAGGGATTGACCCTGGGCCATGGCAGTGAAAGTGCTTAATCCTAACCACTAGACCACCAGGGAACTCTCTCTTTTGCCATTATTTTTTAAAGATGGTCAGGCACATGGTCCTTCATGATGATGTGTCAGATCTGTATATGGATCTTAGGACTTTTGTTATTATTTATCTATGTTTACCTAAAGGCTGCAGTAATGCCTTACTGAGCCTAAGAGGACAGAGTCCAGGAACTAGAAAGTCAGAACTCAAGGTTATTATTTTTATCTGTCAAAGACCTTGGGTCTTTGCTTCTTTTTACCGTAGACAGCCTTTCTTTTCTCTGGTGCCAAGAGCCATTTGTATCCCCTCCTATAATATTCCATTATTTCCCAATTTTAAGACCTAGAAACTTTATTTTGTAGGTCAAGATACATAATTCAGGAAGCAACTTAAAGATTTTGAAAGTCTTCATATTGGACAGATGAATGAGTAAAGATATGGTCATATATACGATGGAATACTACTCAGCCATAAAAAGAATGAAATAATGTCAGTTGCAGCAGGATGGATGAAGCTAGAGATTATCATACTAAATAACTCAGGCAGAGAAAGACAAATATATGGTATCACTTATATATGCAATCTAAAAAAATGAAACTAGTGAACGTATTTACAAAACAGAAACAGACTCTCAGAAAACAAACTCATATTTGTGAAGTCCCTGGTGGTCCAGTGATCGGGACTCAGTGCTTTCAATGCCGGGACCCAGTTGGTTGGTCCCTGATCAGGAAACTAAGATCCTGCAAGCCACACAGCCCACTCCACCTCCAGTCTTCATCCCCTGGAACCCGAAAAGGAAGAAAACAAACTTATGTTATCAAAAGGGAAAGGTGGCAGGGGTGGTGGGTGGGAAATAAGTTAGGAGGTTGGTGTTAACATCTGCACGCTTCTGTATATAAAACATAATAAGGTGCTCCAGTATAGTACAGGAAACTCAGTACTCTGTGATAATCTGTATATGGAAAGAATCTGAAAAAGAATAGATATATGTATATGTATAACTGAATCACATTGCTATCTACCTGATACTAAAATGACATTGTAAATCAGCTGTTGTTCAGTTGCTAAGTTGTGTCTGACTCTCTGTGACCTTGTGGACTATAGCCCACCAGTCTCCTCTGTCCATGGGGTTTTTCAGGCAAGAATACTGGAGCAGGTTGCCATTTCCTTCTCCAGGTGATCTTCCCAACACAGAGATGGAATCCATTGGCAGATGGATCTCCTGCATTGGCAGGTAGATCCTTTACTGCTGAGCCACCAGAGAAGCCCTTAATATGTATATCAATAAGGAAAAGATTAAAGATGAAACAGAGCATTAATATTTCACATTATAAGAAAGCGCATTGTAATATATGAAATAAAATTCAGTTTGATTCACAGTTAGAGATGTGAATTAAAATTATAATGAGTATTTTACCTGTTAGACTATCAAAGGATAAAAGATAGTTTGATAATTCCTTGAATGAGAAAACAGGCATATTCTTTACTACTAGAGAATTAAACCACCTCCTTAAATTGAAATACATATACCCTTTTGCTCAGTAATTCTACTTTGTAGGAATTTACCCTACCGATATGATACTCATGTAGCCAAAGAGCTACTTAAGGTCCCTGACAGCTACTTAAGGTCCCTGAGTTAAGATGAGTTGACTTAAGAATTCTTGACTTTACAGTGGTACAAAAGTGATACATAGTCAGTAGCAACTATACTTTGAATTTCTGTCTTTTCCTGGGCTAGTGAAATGCAGTATGATACTCTCTCAGGATGCTGGGCAGTGGCAGCTTGCTCCAATATAAAATAAAAATTTACAAATAATATAGAAAATGACAAAAGAAGACTTAGTATTGGCACACAAGGCTTGTGATTATCTCTTTTTGGCTTTGGCATCAGAACGGCATGGGTTTGCCTCTAACCTCTGCTTACAGAGTACCTGAGTGATTTTTTAGTTTAAGTTGCTTGATTTTTCTGCACTTTAGTTTATTCATGTAGGATTGCTAAACTCACCCTGCAGTGCTGTGAGGATGAAATTGGGTAAGTATGTCGAGTACCTAGCAGTAGATTCCTCAACTACAGTAACGATGGAAAGTTACATCTAGATAACTAATAAGAACCTGCTGTATAGCACAGGGGACACTTGGCGGTGCACCTGGAACTAACACAGCACTGTGAATCAACTACACAGCAGTAAAAATTAATTTTCAAAAAAAGGATAGAAAAAAGTTGTATCATTACCATCTCACCCCAGTTACATTGAACCTCACTTTTCTGAACATCTCTGCACTTTGTTGTAATACTTGCCCATCTATCCTGTAATACTTGCCCATCTTCCTATACCTGCTTGCCTATGCTGTTGTTCAGTCGCTCAGTCGTGTCTGACTCTTTGCGACCCATGGACTGCAGCATGCCAGGCTTCCCTGTCCTTTACCGTCTCCTGGAGCTTGCTCAAACTCATGTCCATCGAGTTGGTGGTGCCATCCAGCCATCTTATCCTCTGTTGTCCCCTTCTTCTGCCTTCAGCCTTTCCCAGCATCAGGGTCTTTTTGAGTGAGTTGGCTCTTTGTGACAGGTGGTCAAAGTATTGGAGCTTCAGGATCAGATGAATATTCAGGATTGACTTCATATAGGATTGACTCATTTGATCTCCTTGCAGTCCAAGGGACTCTCAAGAGTCTTCTCTAACACCACAGTTCAAAAACATCAATTCTTTGGTGCTCAGCCTTCTTTATGGTCCAGCTCTCACATCCATACATGACTACTGGAAAAGCCATAGCTTTGACTAGTCGGACCTTTGTCAGCAAAGTAATATCTGTTTTTTAATGTACTGTCTAGGTTTGTTGTAGCTTTTTTTCCAAGGAGCAAGCTTCTTTTAAGTCGCCATCTGCAGTGATTTTAGAGCCCAAGAAAAAGTGTTACTGTTTCCATGGTTTCCTCATCTATTTGCCATGAAATGATGGGACCGGATGCTGTGATGTTAGTTTTTTGAACGTTGAGTTTTAAGCCAGCTTCTTTACTTTCCTCTTAAACCTTCATCAAGAGACTCTTTAGTTCCTTTTCGTTTTCTGCCGTAAGTGTGGTGTCATCTGTATATCTGAGGTTATTGATATTTCTCCTGGCATTCTTGCCTATAGGAAGCTACTATTTTTTAAGATACTTATTTTCACTTTGTGAAATATTGACACCCTCCACCAGTAAAGGAAATAATCTCTTTCCTGGTGCTACCATCCCTCATTGGTGCATTTTTTTTTGTTAGGTCATGTAGTACACTGGACTACCACTCTATTTTTTTCCATCTCACTAACACTGTTTGGTATGTGGGATCTTCAGTTCCCCCACCAAGGATTGAACCCATGCCCCCCTGCACTGGGAGTATGGAGTCTTAACCACTGATTGCAAGGGAAGTCTTTGGACTGTCATTTCTTACATATTTCCCCTGTAGGTCAAGGAGTGCTTCGAGTGTCTCTAAAATACTTGGCATAGTACCTTGTATTAATACTTGTAGTTAATAAATATTTTGGAATAAAAATATATCAAATTGGTGTTCCAGATTAATAAAAGGACTTAAAAATCAAGCATATCTCATCATTGGTGTTCTTTACAGTTGAACGCATGAAAAATGGGATCGATATCCTGGTTGGGACACCAGGTCGTATCAAAGACCACCTGCAGAATGGCAAGCTAGATCTCACCAAACTTAAGCATGTTGTCCTGGATGAAGTTGATCAGATGTTGGATATGGGCTTTGCTGATCAAGTGGAAGAGATTTTATGTGTAGCATACAAGAAAGGTAAATTCCACATTCAAGAACTGGCATAAGGGATTGGAGGAAGGGTAGTGATTAAGTAGTCTTCTGAAAATTAAATGAAGCCTTAGGAAGTTGGCAGGAAATTTCCATGATTTGCGCATAATAATAGGGAAAATTTGGGAAAATAAGAGAAGCCAGGTTGGTATACTTTGTTTTTGGTTTATTCCTGATTTGTGCTATTGTGTGTGTGTTAACTGTAATCATACTGTACATGTAAAACTCCATGAACTATTTGTGCCATGATAATCTGTCTATGTATTTTAATTTTTGCATAATATAAATCTGCTTACAGATATTTTTATGTAGACAGCTTACTTCAAACAACAATATTCAAAATTAGTTCTTGATAGATTCCCACAAAGGAGATCTGATTTGAAAGGTATAAATAGTTCATGTTCCTCAATATACACTGTCAGGTTGCTCTCAGAAGGGCTCTGTCAGTTATGCTGCCACTTGAAATATAGGAAAATGCAGTGGTATTCTAAGAGCAAACTTAAAAAAATTGAGGTTGGGGAGTTACTTTTAGTGTCTGACCTCAAAAAATGAATAAATTAGAATTCTAGCCTCCAAATGTTGAGGAAATGCTTGGGAAAATAGATGAGTACAGAATCTGTTGTGTTGATTACAGGTTATTTAGTGATTCAAATTCGTTGGTTATTGGACCTGTTTAATTGGTGTTAACCACTTAGTAGGTCTCATTAGAAAGGACAGATTTTCCTCGTGGTTTGTAAGGGCCAATGGTTAGAAAGCAAAATAACTAAGTTCTCGGGTATTTCAAGAATCCTTTACTTAAATAATTAAGGTAATTTTTCTTTGCCCACTGGGAACCTTGGTGTCTAATTTTTATGTCCTCAATGCCTGGCTTGGTATCAAAAGTGTTTTTCTTGTAGAATGTTGGATGGACCCTGGAAAAATTGGGTGAGGTGGAATTCTGTTTGTGTAGGCTATTTTGAATTATTCATACTTTTTTTTTCCCCTCAAAGATTCAGAAGACAATCCTCAAACATTGCTTTTTTCTGCAACTTGCCCTTATTGGGTGTTTAATGTTGCTAAGAAATACATGAAATCTACATATGAACAAGTGGACCTAATTGGTAAAAAGACACAGAAAACGGCGATAACTGTAGAGGTAAATGATTCATTCAGTTGCTGGCATTAGTTGCAAATAATATATAATGTTTTTCCCTGTCTGATCATATTTAGACTGCAAATACAAACTCCTTTTCCAGATATGTACTAAATCTATGTGAAAAGTCAAGTAAAGTTATGTTTCTAATTGAGTGGTATATTGGTATCTGTATTTTCTAAATTTCATCATCTGGTTGCCTGATTGAAGAATCTTTTGGAACTTAAATCTATATAAGTTAGTAAGTGGAGTGACATTACACCTTGAGTTTATACATTAGAGGGCAACAGAATCCTAGTGTTGGTGTTGAAGCTGTTTTTTTCTTAGGGTCCGGTACCTAGTGGAATTTATTGCATCCAAGCAACAGACCTGTATGGAAACTGACTACTGATTGCATGTTTAAGTGGATGAAAGAACAGAACACACAGAGGCTTTCCTGCTGTCTGTTATTTGGTTTCTTGTGGGAATTTAGGAACAGCATTTCTGTTCGTACATTTTCCGGGTTAGGTCAGAAAATGGATAAAGAAGCCGGGTACTCTTTGGTGAAAGAGGAAAGGCTCTCTGCTTTAGTTGTTTAAGTTTTTTTTCCCCTCTAAACAGTGGTGGTAGAAGTTTTCTCTAGTCAGGCTTAAACAGTTGCTTTTAGTATCATTAGAGTTGGGCAGATGATTTTAGATTCTCACGAGGCTTTACTGAATAATCTTTTTTCCCTCTTTCTTAAGCATTTGGCTATCAAGTGCCACTGGACTCAGAGGGCAGCAGTTATTGGAGACGTTATCCGAGTGTACAGTGGTTTTCAAGGGCGCACTATCATATTTTGTGAAACGAAGAAGGAAGCTCAGGAGTTGTCACAGAATGTGGCTATAAGACAGGTTGGTCTTTACCTTCTCTTCCCATAAGGAGACAGCATCTTTTAATTAATAGAGTATACATCTTAGAGTTCATCCGATTTGCCCATCTTATCTCACAGATGAAGAAAGCGTGACTCAGACCCAAGGTTACCCTGACAAATATTTGATTACTCATATTTGGTATAGTTGAATAGTAAAGGACAGGGAAGCCTGGCATGCTACAGTTCATGGGGTTGCAAAGAGTCGGACACGACTTAGTGACTGAATGACAACAAATAGTGGAATACAGTTGATTTAATGACCACCATTGAAAATTTGAGGCTTGTCCATGGAAGGCATATTTTCCTCTTTGTATTATTTTTAGCAGAGGTGTCACCAAAATGTGAATGTCTTTATAGTCCTAATTGATGATTTTTTTTTCTAATTGATGATTTTAATTTATTTATTTAATTTTATTTTTAATTGATGATTTTAAAAGTACCTGCAGGAGACTTCCCTGGTGGTTCAGTGGCTAAGACTCTGCGTTCCCAGTGCAGGGGGCCCAGGTTTGATCCCTGGTCAGGGAACTAGATCCCAGATGCCTCAACCAAGACTCAACACAACCAAATAAATAAATTAATTAAAAAAAAAAATAAAAGTACTTGCATTGTTTGATCTGGTATTCTTAAGTGAGCTTGTTTCTTTGGCAGGATGCCCAGTCGTTGCATGGAGACATTCCCCAGAAGCAAAGGGAAATCACCCTGAAGGGTTTTAGAAATGGTGATTTTGGAGTTTTGGTTGCGACCAATGTTGCTGCACGTGGGTTAGACATCCCTGAGGTCGATCTGGTTGTTCAAAGTTCTCCGCCAAAGGTAAGGGTTTTACAGTTAGATTCCCCCCCCCCCCCATTAGTAATTCACCTCGGATAAACTTCATTGGCTACGATACTTCTACTGTGCAAAGCTACACTTAGCTTTTATTTTATTGTTTCTTTTGGACGCTAAAACAAATTGAAAGTTGTATTGCTTCTTTTCAGATGATTAGTGATAGCTTTCTTTGGGGTGTTAGGTTGCTAAGGGTGATTTAAATGAACTTGTCATATGTCCCCACCTCTCAGAACTGACAGTGTCGTGAGTGGGCAGAGGTTGGAAAGATAGTTTTTGGTCAGAGCATTGTCCTGAAAGGTTGCTGGATGGGGGTAGTGCAATTTTGAACTGGACTTTGAAGTTGGTAAGGCTTAGATGGTGTGTGGTAGGGTAGATAAACTTGAGAGCTAGAGAATAGAGAAGCGAGAAAGGCCTGTAGTTAACAACCTCTGGTTAAAACTGCTTGGGTGATGGGAACTTCCCAAAGAGGTCTTTGATGAACAGTTTATATGGTGTGGACGCTTACTTAAAAGTTGGTCTGAAGAAGCTTGTTCCCATCACTTCAAGCATGAAGACCCCATTACCCCCAAATTTGGCAAATCCCTTAGGATTAATGTTTACAGTGATGGAGAAATACATTACTGCAAAGTCACCATTTCTTACACAGGATGTCCCATAAGTGTGTAACATAGACATTATTTAAGGAAGCCTGTATACCTGCGCTATCTAGCATGAGCACCCCAGGCACGTGGAGCTGTTCAGTACTTGAGATGCAACTGGTCTTAATTGACTTGTGTGTGCTGTCAGTATGAAACAGACATTGGATTTTTAAAAATGTGAACTTTCTATTACGCAGAGTAGTTGTGAAAGACTTGTGGGAAAAGAATGTGTAATATCTCATTGATAACATGTTTTGTGGAAATAGCATACTGAAATGGCAAACTTTTGGATATAGTGGGTTAAATAAAATAATGCTTTTTTAAAAAAGCAATACTTTTTGCAGATTTACCCACTGCATAGGGACAGACCACCGTTCTAGAGGTTTTAAAGTTTTTTCAGTTCTTAAACTTGGAATGCTTAGGTGCCTCCTCCCTCGCACTATCCCCTCTTGGTCCAGGTCTGTCACCACCACGCTTGGCTCTGCATAGGCGCTCAGGACTACTTTTCTTCATGGTTCAGTATCATTGACATATTTTACTTCCATAGGATGTTGAATCCTACATTCATCGTTCTGGGCGAACAGGTAGAGCTGGGAGAACCGGGGTTTGCATCTGCTTTTACCAGCACAAAGAAGAATACCAGTTAGTCCAAGTGGAGCAGAAAGCGGTAAAACTGTTTTCTTAGCCTTCATGCAGCTAATGTTGAGTTCCAAAGTCAGTCTTTGTCTCTTTATTTGGTTTTTATTAACTTTATTTATTTAAGTTTTATTTCTAATCATGTGGCCATGAGTAAAAGCTTGTTGTTAAATATGTTTTATGTATTCTCCTATGATTTAAAGCCTTTTTGAATAACTTTGCATTTGAAAGCAGTGGTTTTGTCTTAATATTTATGATGAGAAGGGGTCTTTTCTTACTGAGATGTTTGAAAGGCAGTTTTCAGACAGTGATGCACACACAATGAATACATCAGAAATATTTTCAGTGTAGGTTTAGGGGGTTACGTGAAGTTTGGAGAATTGCTTGAAAACTGTAAAAGACGAGACTGTCAAAAGGAGAAACTTTTTATCCTTTTTTTAAAGGAGAAACTTAAAATGAGAAAGAAGGCACTTTTCCTTGCAGAAGAATTTTATACTTTCTCCTGTGATAGGTGAATGAAATACTGATATTCTCAAATTGAGGGACATTCTACAAAATACTGACTAGCACACCTTAAAACTGTCAAGGTCATGAGAAACAGGAAAGACAAATTGTCACAGATCAGAGAACACTAAGAAGACATTGTTAACTAAATGTAATGTGGTGTCCTTGGTCAGATATCAACAAAAGAAAGGATGTTAGAAAAACTAGTGAAATTTGAGTGAAACGTGGGGTTCGGTTAATAGTAATGTTGGTTTCTTAGCTCTGACAACTGTACCAAAGTAATAGGTGCAGGTAGACAGGAACTCTGTGTACTGTCTTTGCAACTTTTCTGTAAATCTAAAAACCTTTCTAAGATAAAAGGTTTGCTTTAAATATTTACCAAATTTGTTTGGTAAGTATTAGAAAATTGGGGGACTGCTGGTCTCAATAGAAATAATTGATGGCGATGTTGTACATTAAATTATGGTTCATTTCCTTGTAGGGAATTAAATTTAAACGAATAGGTGTTCCTTCTGCAACAGAGATAATAAAAGCTTCTAGCAAAGATGCCATCAGGTATGTTCTCTACCACTGCTGTGGTTTGTTTTATGCTTGCTCTATTTATTACATGTTTTTGTGCATTAATGAAATTTAGATTAAAATGTATTCTATTTAGTGTTTTAAAAAATTTATAACCTGCTTGTTAAAAAAATAGACTGTGCTGAGTAAAATTGTATAAAATAAAAATTCTCATTTCTGAACATTGTGCCCAATCCTGTTTACCAGAGGAAACCATATTAATAGTTTGGTTGTGTTGGGTATTTTAAATACTATATCTTAGATATGGCGTAGGTAAAAGTTATGGGAAATATCTGGATGGTAAGGATTAGATTAACACTATCATTGGAGGTGCTACTTGCGTAAGGGCAAGACCATTCTTCATTGTGTGCAGTTGTCCTATAAATTGAAGAGTACTTAATTTTTGTTGAACTATAGTTGATTTACTGTATTGTATTAGTTTTAGACTCCTAATTTATCCCTTCTGTCCCGCCACTATTCCCCTTTAGTAACCATAAGTTTGTGAGTCTGTTTCCTTTTTGTAGATAGTTTCATCTGCATTATTTTTTTAGATTCCACATATGAGTCATAACATATGATGTTTGTCTTCCTCTGATTTCTTTTATTATGATAATCTCTAGGTCATCCATGTTGTTGGAAATAGCAATACTCAAATTCTTTTTTATGACTGAATAGTATTCCCTTGTGTATATGTAGCGCATCTTTATCCATTCATTGGTTGATGGACATTTAGGTTGCTTCCATGTCTTAGCAATTGTGACTAGTGCTGCTATGAAATTTTTTCAAATTAGTGGTCTCAATTTCTTTGGATATTTACTCAGGAGTGCAATTGTAAGATCACACGGTAATTTAGTTTTTGGAGGAACCTCCATACTGTTGCTTATAGTGGCTGTACCAATTTACATTCCCATTAACAGTGTGCAAGAACTCCCTTTTTTTACATCCTCTTCAACATTTATTTGTGATATTTTTGATAATAGCCATTCTGACAGCTATGGGGTGATGGTCATTGTAGTTTTCTTTTCCATTTTTCTGATGATTAGTGATGTTGAGCATTTCTTCATGTGCTGGTTGGCTATGCATATGTCTTTGGGGAAGTGTCTGGGTCTTCTGCACATTTTTTTGATTGGCAAAGATACTTAGCTGTTTAGCATCACTGGCTGTGCAGTGTATTCCTGAGGTTGAGTGAGGTGGCACCAAAAAGGTCCCAGTCATTTTTCAAATGTTTCCAAGTGGTGAGCTACATCCCCTGCTTAAGAACCAGAGTCTGAGCAACATTTTTATAGTGTTTTTCATAGTTACTATTATAAATGTGTGAGAAACTTAATTTAAAAAAGAGTTCATGATCAGAAGAAATGTTAAATATCAGCATACTAATAGCTCAGGAAAGTTTTGCAAATGAAAAGAATTTAACTCAGCATTTTTCAAATTTACTTTAGTGTGGCATGCTTTTCTTTATCCTGCAGACAGGGTTTCCTGTGATTCCAGTTAAGGAAATTTGGGGTTAGATGGCCAGAAAGTTGAAAAGAGACCAAGATGCTAGCAGTACATGAGAAGGCCTCTAGAGCGTCAGCTTTGCCAAAAGAAGCTGCTTCATGTAGCCTTGTTCCTCCTTGTCTTGGGTGGTCTCTTTCAATTTTGAGATGTGACATTTATTTCTTATCACCAAGATAATAGTCATTTCCTAACAAATGTATAGTCTCATAAAGGTCTGATATAACATGATTTGAGAGTTCTTTTATTTCAGAATGAGAATAGCTGTAGTATTTTCTAATTCTAAAAGTAACACATACTTTATTGTAAAAGTTTGTCATTTATTGATGCATTTTTAGTAGCAGTATGGCATGTCATTGTATCTGTTTTATGGTTTACTTAGCCAGTCCATATTGGTGCACATTGTAAAATTATTTATACTTGTTCTGTAACAGTGTGATGAACATCTTAATACTTGTCTTATTTATTATTTTCTTGGATAAATTTTTCTTGGTTAGATGGTAAATTAGAAGTAGACACAATCAAAGGAGTGGGTTTATCGCTACAGAAATGTAATAATTTTATACACTACATCAAAATGATGTTACACATGTGTAAGATTTGGTTTGAAAGATTGAGATTTGGATCTCAAGATTGTGCTGTCTTGAAAATGAAATCTGTCCACTTTGACTATCCTTTTTCCTAACAAATCTACTTTCCATCAAACCACAGGCTCTTGGACTCTGTGCCTCCCACTGCGATCGGTCACTTCAAGCAGTCAGCTGAGAAGCTGATTGAGGAGAAGGGGGCTGTGGAAGCCCTGGCAGCAGCCCTGGCCCACATTTCCGGTGCCACGTCGGTAGACCAGCGCTCCTTGATCAACTCAGAAGCGGTAGGGGTTCCTGTCAAATTTCTGACACTTTATAATTTGAATTGAAGGTTGATACTTATTAACAAATCCATAGAGACAGAAAGTTACTGGTTGCAGTGTCTTACTGGAGGAGGGCAACGGCAGTGATTGCTAAAGGCAATGTGGGTTTTGGTGGGGTAAAGGGATACTGACATATTCTGGAATTTTAAATACCGGTAATGATTGTAGATCTTGTGAAAATACTAAAACCCCCTGAATTGTATACTTTATTTTTTTAAATTTTTTTATTTTTTTTATTATTACTATTTTTTTCCATTTATTTTTATTAGTTGGAGGCTAATTACATCATTGCAGTAGTTTTTGTCATACATTGAAATGAATTAGCCATGGATTTACATGTATTCCCCATCCCGGTCCCTCCTCCCACCTCCCTCTCCACCCGATCCCTCTGGGTCTTCCCAGTGCACCAGGCCTGAGCACTTGACTCATGCACCCAACCTGGGCTGGTGATCTGTTTCACCCTAGATAATATACATGTTTCGATGCTGTTCTCTTGAAACATCCCACCCTCGCCTTCTCCCAGAGTCCACAAGTCTGTTCTATACATCTGAGTCTCTTTTTCTGTTTTGCATATAGAGTTATCATTACCATCTTTCTAAATTCCATATATATGTGTTAGTATACTGTAATGGTTTTTATCTTTCTGGCTTACTTCGCTCTGTATAATGGGCTCCAGTTTCATCCATCTCATTAGAACTGATTCAAATGAATTCTTTTTAATGGCTGAGTAATAGTCCATGGTGTATATGTACCACAGCTTCCTCATCCATTCGTCTGCTGATGGGCATCTAGGTTGCTTCCATATCCTGGCTATTATAAACAGTGCTGCGATGAACATTGGGGTGCACATGTCTCTTTCAGATCTGGTTTCCTTGGTGTGTATGCCCAGAAGTGGGATTGCTGGGTCATATGGCAGTTCCATTTCCAGCTTTTTAAGAAATCTCCACACTGTTTTCCATAGTGGCTGTACTAATTTGCATTCCCACCAACTGTGTAAGAGGGTTCCCTTTTCTCCACACCCTCTCCAGCATTTATTGCTTGTAGACTTTTGGATAGCAGCCATCCTGACTGGTGTATAATGGTACCTCATTGTGGTTTTGATTTGCATTTCTCTGATAATGAGTGATGTTGAGCATCTTTTCATGTGTTTGTTAGCCATCTGTATGTCTTCCTTGGAGAAATGGCTGCTCCTCCAGCTCAACTCCAGAAAAATAAATGGCCCAATCAAAAAATGGGCCAAAGAATTGTATACTTTAAAAATGCCAGATTTTATGGTATGTGCATCGTATGTCAATTTTTCTTAATCCTAAAAAAAATCCAGTCATATAAACAATGTAAGCACATATGATTCCTTTAGCCAGCATACCTAGAAACTTAAAAAGTAATGCTTTTCTTTTTTTAAAGTTGAAATTTTTGAGATAATTGTAGGTTCTAGTGAAATTGTAAGAGTTAATACAGAGAGATTCCTTGTACACTTTGCCAGTTTCCCGCAGCGGTAACATTTTACAAAAGTGTAGTATCATGATCTGGATACCATAGCTAGCACAATGCACCAGTCTTACTCAGAGCTTCTCAGTTTTACTTGTACTAAAATGGCAGGGTGAGAGGGGTATGTTTTCAGAAAGAACTTTCTCATAAATACTTTAGAAACATGAGGACAAGTGTTTATATCACTTAAGTTTGTTTTTGAGACTTTAACTTTGTTTTCTTTCCATAGGGCTTTGTGACCATGATCTTGCGGTGCTCAATTGAAATGCCAAACATTAGTTATGCTTGGAAAGAACTTAAAGAGCAGCTGGGTGAGGATATTGATTCCAAAGTGAAGGGAATGGTCTTTCTCAAAGGAAAGCAGGTAAGGCTGAGGCCTCTGTTGTAGCCTCACCTTGGTTCAGTAGCTTCATGCTGGCCGTGAAACGCTGTGTGGTAGCTTTTCCCTATTCTACCGGATGCTGCATATTTTCATTCTGTAGATAGTCTTCTCTGGGCAGTGTTTTCCATGACCCTCAGTTGCCACTTAGTCATTGACAACTGCCCCAAGTGTATCTAGCCTGAACTATCTGCATAAAGTGCCAGACTTGAAGATCCATCTACTTCTCTGACATCCCCACCCAGATGGGGTTTATTAAGTAACTTAATGCAGAAATATTCAAAATTGTTAAAAATTTAAAATCTTGCCTTTTGAACCTAGTGTTAATTCTTCTGACTCCGGCTGTCAGTTATGGCATAGACTCTCATAGCAATTCTCAAGTATTTTGCTCTAATGACCTTTTCACATTCTTAATAAATTGTTAGGGACACCAAAATGCTTTTGTTTATGTGGGTTATACCGATTGATATTTATGTATTAGAAATTAAGACTGAAATTCTAATAAAGCATAAGAATATGTTCTGTTAGTCGTCAGACAACAATATCAACTATAATGTAGTGTCTTGAAAACCTTCTACCCTTAAGAGAGTGAAGAGGACAGAGAACATTGTAGGATTATAAAAATATATTTACTTGGTAGAATGCCTCAAAGATCTCAGAGTTCCAGTAGCACTTGGGCTATACTTGGAGAACTACTGACCTTGTAAACCAAATCAGGTTTATCTTCAACTCATTGCTTATCTGACCGTGTTGTTTACCTTCTTAAGCAACTGCACATTATCTGTGGGATAGAGTCCCAGCTTTCACATAGGGGTTCTTCATTAGCTGGCTCCTGTTCTCATTAGCAACTTCCTTTCTATCTCCTCACCACCAGCACCCTCCAGTCCAACAATGCCAAGTACATCTTGCTTTCTTTCATCCTAGTGTATGCACAGTCCACTGTTTACATAGTATTTCTTATCTCCATGGTATCTTTTATGACTCGGCTTAGCCTTAAGTCTTTGTGAAGCTTCCCCAGGCCAGATTGCAGAGTTGGGGGCACCTCTGTGTGTACTTCAGCATCCTTAGGGTTTCTTCCTGTAAATTTTGCCTTGCTGTGCTTGCCTACTGATTGAGTCTCAGGAACTCTATGGCCGACTCAGGGGCCAAAACTGTGTTCTAGATGTCTCTGTACTGCAGTGAGTGCCTGGTATTGAATGGTTAGTTAATATGTGAATGAAGATTCCCACAGATGGCAAAATCCAGCAGTACCTGATGCTATCTGTGGTTATAATTGGGTAAATTGTTGGTGAAATGGATGTTCCTCAAAATTTTGCAATTAAAGATAGCCAGGGGAGAGGAGTGTCTGTGTCACGAGGGGAATTTGATTATTTTGTGGACACTGAGAAACAGGAGGACTTTTTTCTTCTATTTTTTTTTTTTTTTTTTGACTGTGTCCAGTGGCTTACGGGATCTTAGTTCCTTGACCAGGGATTGAGGACTTCTTAATTGGAAATGATGGCACTGCTTGTTAACAAAGATACTGTCCTGTATAGTAGTTAATTTTTAAATACTTTTCATTGGAGCTTGAATTATAGAAACTAGAAAATGAACAATATAATTTATTTTTCTGCTTTTAGTTAGGTCATCCTGATTACAGGAAGGCAGTGTATTTTAATGGTTTTAAACCATAGGTTTTATTTTAGAGCTATGCTTACCAAGTTTTTAAAACTGCTCTTACCCACTGTGGGACCTAAGACAAGTGAGTTAGCCTCATCAAACCTTTGTTTTCTCAGCTATAAAATGCAGCTGATTGCTCCATGAGGATTAGCACAGTGTAATAGCCAAGAATGATCTGTAGTCAATTCTAGGTAGTCTTGAGTCCTTTCATAAATACCCCTGGCTTTGCTTTTGTTCTTTGGGCATGTATTGTGTTAGACTTGGTCTAAAGTTTCTCTAAAATGGGTTTTTTTGATCTTTTTGTTTGTCTTTTACATAATTACCTAGTCTTTTGGAGTATTGATTAATGAGCATTTTATAATTCTTGTCAAAATCTGGATTAACTTGCATTTGTTTTGATTTCTAGGGTGTTTGCTTTGATATCCCTACTGCATCAGTAACAGAAGTACAGGTATTCTTTTCTCTTAGATTTTGAAGTTAATGTGTATCTAAACTGTAAAATGTTTGTTACTTAAAGCACAGAATAATAGGGAAACAACAGCTCTAGTCTCTAAAAGACCATTAAGAAGTAAATTTTACTACTTTTTCTGCTATTCTTTTTATACTGGTATTTTTCTTTATTGAGCTTTCCTGTTTTCCTGTTTTTGTTTACAACATTGTGAACAATACCCAGGTTTTTTCTCCATGGATTTTACAAGGGGTTTATATAGACATTTTAAATTGCTATATCGTTATTCGGTACTGTCAGAAATATGATTATACATGGTATAGTTATGTTTTACTACCTGACGCTGTGGCTACCCTGTAGTTACTAGATTGGATAAATGATGAGGGTACGCATAGTGATACTTTATTTTTGACCAGTGACCTTTTAAGCACTTAGGTTATCAATCTGATTTTTCTTTAGAAAATGGGTAAAAATATTGTCTTTCTCATGCCTTTTAAAACCAAATTCAGTAGAAATCACAGCAGGTTAAAACAGTACCTTCTCTCAACAGGAAAAGTGGCATGATTCACGGCGCTGGCAGCTTTCTGTGGCCACGGAGCAACCAGAGCTGGAAGGTCCACGGGAAGGGTATCGCAACTTCCGAGGACAGCGGGAAGGCAGTCGAGGCTTCAGGGGACAGCGTGAGGGCAACCGAGGTGTCAGGGGACAGCGGGAAAGAAGTCGAAGCTTCAGAGGACAGCGATCAGGAGGTGGCAACAAAAGTAACAGATTCCAAAACAAAGGCCAGAAGCGGAGTTTTAATAAAGCATTTGGACAGTAACTTGAAGTAGAGGATTTATTTGGCAAAAACAGAACTATGTTCAGCAATGTGGAACTGAACATTATTTTTCATACAAAGTTAAAAGCACATTGTATTTCCTTCTTGACCACTTGCCCAGTCCCCATCTCTTCGAGAGAGAAAAGCTTCATTTAAATTATTTCATCTGATTGATGACTGTCATTTATAACTTTATTGCTACTTCCATCTTGGGTATTCCTTTGGAAAAGGTGTATGGATTCATTACATATTCTAATGTATTAATAGATTATAAGATAAAGTCAAGCATGTATCTGCTGATACTTTTTAAGTTGACCTGTCTTTATACTTAGAAATGTCTCTTAATAGTAGGCTTCCCTGGTGGCTCATATGGTAAAGACTCTCCTGCAATGCAGGATCCCTGGGTCAGGAAGATCCCCTGGAGAAGGAAATGGCAACCCACTCCAGTAATCTTGCCTGGAGAATTCCATGAACAGAGGAGCCTGGCAGGCTACAGTCCATGGGGTTACAAAGAGTCAGGCATGATTGAGGAACTGTCACTCACACTCATTCTTAATAGTGCCCTTCCTAAATACCATGGGGAATACAATAGTTTCTAGAGAAGCACTTTGAGCACTCAAAGCTTTGTTTTCTAACTGTATTCCTCAGCCACTTGCCTTCCAGTTACTCCTGTGGTTCTAGTGTATGTCTTCTGAGAATTAATAGCAATGTTTCTAAGCGAGGTTTCACACTTAACCGTGAGTAATACAGTTTATGCCTGCATATGCTCTAGATTTGGAGGATGGTGATAATTTGATAGGAGATAGTATTTAGATTAGCTATTGTTATATGCATTTTGATACATTTTTAGCTTCTCAATAAAAGGTGATTTAATAATGCTTCAGTGAATTCTTCATAGATTTTAAAAATAATGTATATGTGTAAATACAAGTATTTTACTAGAAAGTAAGTATCTTTAAGGAATTCCAGGTGTATAACATGGCCCCATAACTTTCTTCGTGCGTAAGAAGGTTAGATAAATGGTGCTTGATGATAATGTACTCCACCTCCTATTGGAAAATTAACATTATTTACCAAGAAGGAACTAGGGGAATAGGGGGCAGAGATTTGCATTGCTGAAGAGTCAAAAAACCACTGAAAATATTTTCTACATGCAAGAAGGAAACATGTATATTGAGAGCAAAGAGAAGAATGAGTGAAGGTGCATGATAAAGCTTTTTTTTTTTGATAAAGCTTTTTTTTAAATGGTGAAAACTTAATGGTTCATTACTGTTTCTAGAGTTTAACTTCTAATGGGCAAGCTGGGGATTTTAGGTACAACGATCCAGTTTAGTTTCTCAAAGCCTAGCTGCTATAGCCACAGTATAGAATCTCTTCCTATTAGACTGCTACTCCATTGAAAGGTTGCAGCTACCTAGAATTCTTTTAAGAACAAACTATGGTTATTTTTAAGTTGTTGCTTTGAGGGAACTGAAGAACCTAATATAGCCCCTGGCCAGTATTGCTCTGAGGTCTCAAGTGTTATTTCTCTGGGAAACTTTGCACATGGTACTGGAGCTTAAAAGTAGCATTGTCCTCTTGCCTTAATTCCTAGAAATTATGTACTGGGAATTTCAGGAAATAAACTATGATTTGAGGAATTCAAACACGTGGCCTATCTTACTTTCACTTAATTATTTTGAACAACTGAAATCTTGCTAGACACTGGTTTCTCTGACTGGGTCTTTGTAGCCAACTGCTTCTTATTCAGTCACCTTTTCAGTAAGGGGCTCTCAGATAACCAACTCCTCGGTTCTTGAGACAGCATTCTTTTTCTATTAAGATTTCAGTTCTGTCTTTGGATCCTGACTGGATGTCTCTGTTCTTACATTCTCTTGGCTTTTCTTCTTTGATCCACTTGTCAGTTTTATCGCTTGACCTCCTCATGGTTTCCCTTTCAAACCAGAGGGAGTTAGGTAGTTGATGACCAACAACTCCTGCCTTGTGGATCATGTTTTATTCAATTCTGCTTTTGCTGAGATACTGAGCATACTTAAAAAACAACCCAAACATTTAAGTTTGGATAGGAATGGGGTGGTTTATCAAGTAGGACAGTGTACCTGTCCTTTAGGAGGAAATACTCAAGAGAGTAAGGGAGAAGATGAATGGGAATTTAACTTTACACGGCTTAGGACAACATGACTGACTGAATAAATGAAGCTAAAGTTTCTCCTGGGTCCCAGAGTTCAAACCATATTTATAAATGTATAATTCAACTACTGTACCGTTTAAATGGGCTTATTGGGCTAGCCTGGGAAATAATACCATTTTTACCATTTTCTACGGAGAAAGTATTTTCCAATTTATGTATCAGACAACTCAATGAACTTGTAAAAAACAACCAGTTTTTATGTTGGAACTATCTGTGCAGCAGTTTCTTTACAGTTGTACATAAAGTGTTTTTACTGTAAAATTGAGTTAATGTAAACAAATAGACCTTTATGCCATAATAAAGTTACTAGTACTTACTATATATGTTTTTGGTGACTTTTTTCCCTAAAATTGAAGCTTGGAATTTTTATTTTAAAAATAATAACTGATATAAATATCCAAACAGAAAAGCAAGTAAGTCACCATATATCCAACACATTTGTGAACATCTCTTCCAGGAATTCATTTACAAAACTGGAATCATTCCTTCAGTTTTTTGAATTGCTTTTCCCTCTAGGGCATGTGCATCTTTTTCTGTGTCTTCTTTTTTTTTTTTTTAGTTCTCTAACCAGGGATGGAACCCACACCCCCTGCAGTGGAAGTGTGGAATCTTAACCACTGGACCACCAGGTAAGGCCCTGTGCCATTTTTGATAACTATGCCATCTTACAGTATAAATATGCCACTATAAGATGGTCATGTTGGTTATTCTGTAAACAGCCCTAACATGAATGTTCTTGTTTAAATCTTTGTGTACTTAGCTGATTTCTCACCACTGTAGGATAAATCCTATAAAAGAATTGCAGGGTCAAAGTGAATGAATTTTGAATTTTGGTGCAAGTTGCTCTCCAAAGCAGTTCCAGTTTATGGTCCTACCCTCCACTCTAGGAGAGAAACCTGTTTCCCTGCAGCAGTAACACTAGTTGTTGGCTGCTTTTTGTCACTTTGCTAGGTGCATTACATGGATTTATTTACATCTTTTAATTGAGTGAGGATTAACATCTTTATTGGTCACTTGCATTTCTTGAAAAGACTTTATTTTGAACTAATTTTGTACTTAGATAAATGTTGCAAAAATAGAACAAAGTTTGTGTATACTCTCCACTCAGTTTCCACCAGTGTTAATAAATGTTTTCCATTATCATAGCACAATGAACAAAACCAATCTATTAACATGAAGGGTACCATCCCATAGATGCTTCCTTGAATCTAGCTTTTTTTGTCTTATCAGTATACCCTGGAAATCACATCCGTTCACAGAAATCTTTTGTTTTTACAACTGCATCATACTCCATTGTGTGGGTACACTATAGTTTATTCAACCCTTTTCTTATGAATGGGCACATAGGTTGTTTCCAGTATTTTTCAATTACAGTGCTGCAGTGAGAAATCTTGTTATATGTGTATTTATGTACTTTCAGAGGGGTATCTTCAGAGTAGATGCCTAGCAGTGGGATAGCTGAGTCAGAAGGTAAGTGCATATGTAGTTTTTGTTCTTTATTATCATGTATTGGCAAGGGGAATTCTAGAAGGGCAGTTTTTTTTCTTGGAATTTATTTTTTGAAGAAGCCAGGCCATTTGTTCTGTAGATTTTACCACATTCTGAATTCTACTGAGGCATCTCCCATCTGTCACTTAAGCTCCTTTTCCTCCTGTATCTATCTAATACATTGATAATTAGATTGCAACGTGTACCCAATGTCCAGTTGTCGCTCTTTTGATGTTAAGAGCAAGAAGTGATTGTTGCTTAAATCTCAGGTCACTGTGTTCTGGTGATCTGTACTCTATGCCACTCACTGGACAACTTCCACAGGGACTGCTCCTCTGGCAGCCAGAACTCTCGCATCTCAAGTTTCCTAGTCCCATGTCTTTGTGTTTCTCAGCTGTATCTATCTAAGGATTTATAAAAATCCTTTTGTTTTCATCTGTGCATGCGTTTTGCAAGGTCTTTAGAGGTTTGCACCAGGTGTCATGGTGGTTTGTTGAGCTCCTAGTGCAAGATAGTATTGCATAATGATCAAAAGTATGGGCTCTTGAGCAAAACTGCCTTATTGTATGTGACCTTTGGTAAATTATTAATCTCTCTAGACTTCAATTTCTAATCTGCAGAATGGGAATAATAATATCTCACAGAGTTGTTCTGAGGATTAGGTGATTTTAATATATAGAATGTTAGCTGGCTCATAGTAATGAGATACCAAATTAACCATGTGCGAATCACTTTCCTAGTCACAGATGTATACTGAGCACCTACTATGGTGATTACAGTAGTTTCCTTATGAGTCTTCCCACTTTTTCCGTTCAGTTTGTTTTCTAAATAATCCTGTTAAATCATATCTTGTCACTCCTTCAAAACCATCCCATCTCACACAGACTATCCAAACTCGCTATAGTGGCCTTATAAATGCTGCATAATCAGGTCCACACTACTTCTCTGACTTCATCTTCTATGGCTCTCTACATTCTCTCTACTCCAGCCAAGAAGTTTCCTTTTCCTTGAACACATAAGGCAGTCTCCTGTGTCAAAGCCTGTGTATTTGCTGTTCGTCTCTCTGGGATATCCTTCCTCCAATGTCTTCATGGCTCAATTTCTCACCTTCAGATCTTTACTCAAAGGACGACTTTTCAGGAAGGTCTTTCCTGACCACCATGTTTAAAAATAGCAACCTTGCCTCATTGGCTAACAGTCCATATCACCTTTGTTTCCATAACAACTTATATTACTGTGTGTATATGTGCTCAGTTGTGTCCAGCTCTTTGCAACCCCATGGACTGTAGCCCACCAGGCTACTCTGTTCATGGAATTTTCCAGGCAGGAGTACTGGAGTGGGTTGCCATTTCCTACTCCAGGGGAATCTTCCCAACCCAGGGATTGAATTGCGTCTGTTGAGTCTCCTGCATTGTCAGGTGGATTCTTTACTGTTGGGCCACCTGGATAGTTTAATGTCTTCCCTGTACTAGGGCAGAAAGTTTTTTAATTGCTGAATTCCAAGATCCTAGAACAGTGCCTGGCAAATTAACAGACATTTAAAATATTTCTCGAATGAACAAATTACTCATTTGAAGTGTTGTGGAAAATACACTGGTAGGAAGCTAAGTGGCAGCAAGAGTACCTGTTAAAATAATTCAAAAGATGATGGTCTAAACTACTAGAGATGAAAAGTAGACCAATGTAAGAGCTTTATAGAAGGTGGACTGGAGGTGGCTAGTGTTTAGTTTTACATTTGAGGATGAGAGAAGAAAGGAGAGTGAATGCAGGAAATCAGCTTTGTGTATAGTGGTGTCACTCACTGAGATGCAAAACAGGAGAACATTTTGGTGTGGGTGGGAAAGGAAATGTGAAGAGGAAACTTGGGTTCCAGTTTGAACATAATGATATACAGGAGTCAGTTGAACATCCAGGAGTGGTTTTTCCAGTTGGGAGATGAATATTACAGTGTATCTCCAGAGAGCCATCTGGCCTGGAGACAAGTTTTGGAAGTGAGCAGCCCATGCAACGGAAATCTTGGAAGTTTGTAAGATCTCCCCAGGACAGAGTTTAGGGAAGAATCCTGAGAAGCACCAGCATTTATAAAGGATAGAATCTGTAGAGATAAGATAATGTTATCACTTATGTTTTGCTTGAGAAAGGTGAAGTTTAAAAATTTTTAAGCTAATAAATTTGAAGCAGATCTGAGATTCAAACTTTGTGTCTGTGAGCTTCCAGAATCAGTGCTCCTTTGTGTATCTCAAAGCCTTGAATATACCCAGCTCTTATAAAACTTTCTCAGGAGGCAGGTCAGGTGGTCTGGTATTCCCATCTGTTGAAGAATTTTCCACAGTTTATTGTGATTCACACGGTCAAAGGCTTTGGCATAGTCAATAAAGCAGAAATAGATGTTTTTCTGGAACTCTCTTGCTTTTTCGATGATCCAGTGGATGTTGTCAATTTGATCTCTGCTTCCTCTGCCTTTTCTAAATCCAGCTTGAACATCTGGTAGTTCACAGTTCATGTATTGTTGAAGCCTGGCTGGGAGAATTTTGAGAATTACTTTACTGGATCCACTATGGGCTGGGTTATATACTAATGTCAAAACGTTTCTGCCTTTCAGCTTATAGCAATTAACGAGAGTAGTTACCTAGCTATGTTTGTAAACAACATTTCCTGGTGATCTGTTAGTCAATCGATATCACCAGTTAAGCAAGAGAGACGGAATTCCGCCCCCTGAGGGCGGGGCTGGGCTGGAAGTGGTAATGCCTTCGGACAGCTTCCTTTCCGTGACAACGGTTGCTGTGGTGACGACTACGCCTTCCCATTGGTCACTGCCAAGCATACTGCGGTTCCCCGGGAGTACGTTATTGGCTAGCGTTCCGCAATGCGCAGGCGCAGGGCTGTCGGGGCCGTAATTGAAGCGTCGCAAAACAGAAGGAAGGCGGGAGTCCCGATTGAAACCGAGGCTGACTAGGCCGCTATGGCGGATGCTCCGTGGGCCGAGATTCGTGAGAAATTCCAGACTGCGCTGGCCTTATCACGGGTGGAACTGCATAAAAACCCGGAGAAGGAACCGTACAAGTCTAAATACAGCGCCCGGGCGCTGCTGGAAGAGGTTAAGGCGCTATTGGGACCCGCTCCTGAGGACGAGGATGAGCGACCGCAGGCCGATGATAGCTTGGGCGCGGGGGAACACGCCTTGGGGTTGCCGGCTGAATTGGTGGAGGCCGAGGGGCCAGTCGCCCAGGGGGCAGTGAGGCGAGCGGTTATTGAGTTCCATCTCGGGGTGAACCACATTGACACCGAGGAGTTGTCGGCTGGGGAGGAGCATCTGGTGAAATGCCTGCGACTACTGCGCAAGTACAGACTGTCGCACGACTGCGTCTCCCTCTACATCCAGGCGCAGGTGAGAAAGATCCGGGCCCGCTGCTGTTGGCCGCAGGCCAGTGGGCGGAGAGGGGCCTCAACTCTTGCCGAGACCAAAGGCAAACGTAATAAGGCACAATTTGTCCCCACGTTTTCAAACCTCGGTGGTAAGCGGCTTCCAAATCCCCTCTCCTTCCTCTCCGCTTACTCCTCCTCCATCGCTTTGCTTCACTTGATTGTAGTCAAGGCATCGGTTACCCAAGACCCTCCTACATTGTAAATGCTCTTTCCAGCTCTCCACCTTTCCAAATCCAGTTCATTCTATTAAGAAAAACCCAAAGTAATTTGTTTCTTAATTTCAGGTCTCATGGAAATTGTAAAGAATAATCAGAGTGCATTCTTAATTTGAAATAAGATGTCTATCTTGCCATAGTCATTCGTTTGCTTCCCAGGGAATTCCTGCCCATTCTTCAAAACCGATTTCAAGATTCGCTTCATAGTTTTAGTAACTTTCTTTGGATCATTGTATTCTGAACTGACTTCCTCCTAGTACGTTTGATTTCTTGTAATACTTATTGTTTCGTATTTCTATGGTGCTTGGTTTATTAAGAAATCAATCTGACATTCTCGTTGGGAACGTAACAGTTCAGAATACAAATATGTATGAACTTTTGTGTCACGTACTTTGCTTAAGTTAGTTCACAAACCCTTACATTCAGTAGTTCCAGTTCCTAGTATATGTGATCCAGGGAACATTTACCTCAGTTGATCTTAGGGTAAGTAGGTCTCAAAGTTAAAAAGGACATTGTATAGGACATATTCTGTTATCATGGCCTTATTAAATTAAAAGCTACATAATAACAGGAACTATATCTCTTTTTTGCTCATTATTTGTAATTTCAGTCCTTGGCACACAAAAGACCATTCTAAATCATTTGTTTGTTGAGTGGATGAATGATCTAATGATATCCATAAGATGTTGAATTCAAACAAAATCTCAATTATTTGAAATTTTCTTCAACCATTTGGCTTCCTAAGATCTTAATGAACATTTAAAAAATTCCTTTGATATCTCAAAAATAAAAACCTTCCTTATTGTAATATAGATCTCCAGAATTTACTGTACTTTTGTGACTTTTAATGTGCATGTTCTTAAATATATTAATATCTGAAATCAGGATCCATCTTACAGCTGACTGATTTTATGTCAAAATTTACTTGGCAGTGTTTTCTTGTTGATACATAAAATAATTATGTATTAAAAATTTTAACATCTTACATTCAGTGATTTACAGTATTTTGAATAGCCAGCTTTTTCTGAAGGGTGAATTATTAGAGATATTTTTACTAAAACCAGGAACAAAATCTTAATTAGACGTTCTGGCCATTGCAATAATATAGAAAGCAAAAAACAGTATCAGTCTTTTAAAATAAAAATCATTTTTTTTAATGTGATTTATGTATACCTAAAAACCTAAAGTCATCAACTATAAAAGTCTTAGAACTGTTTGATAAAACAGAAGGTTAACAAAACAAAACCAGGAGGTTATATGGTAAATATATAATATCAGTAGTATTCTGTATATAAGCAATAATTTGTTAAAAGTGTTATTTTTAGAAATTGCATTTACAAAGGGCAGGATAATAGAACTGATGATGTTGAAAGGAATGATGTACCATGTTCCTCCATGGCAAGAGTGTTCAGGTTTGGCTTATGCTAGTCTGTTTCTGAAGTCTACTGCTCAGCTGATCTATTTATTACATGGGCCTTTTATTACATTTAATATTTGCTTTGATGAGAGATGACCTTACTAATAATAAAGCAAACTGAAAGGATGGAATAGGATAATTGTATCACATTGGCAGAGATTATTAAAGATATTGATTGCATTCATTGTTGGAGAAACTATGAGGAGATGGATACTGTCCATTAGCATAATTGTTGGTGGAAATATAAATCTGTAGAACTTTCTGGAGATCAGTAGGTATCTGAGTCAAGACTTTGACTTAAAAATTTCCTGTGAGTATTCTAAAAGAGTACTGAGACAGGTATGCATAGGTCTGTTAACATGGATGTTTGTCATATCATTGTTAATTTAAAAAAGAAAAGAAAATAAACATTAGTGAGTAGCTCTATAATTAAATAAGTACTGGTCCATCCATATAGAAGAGCAGTATGCAGCCTTTAGAAATGATTTATGTTTGTTCACCAAAATATCATTACTAAGAGGAGAGAGAAGACTCTGAGGCATGCTTGGAATTATGTAGAGTGATTCCATTTTGGTAGATGACTACCTGTGTGTTTGTGTTTGTATAAGAAAAAGTTTGAAAGTATCAGTTCATGGGAATTTATGAGTTTCTGACTGCTTTGTTCCAATCTGGTGTCTGCTTCCTGGGAAATTATTGATACACAGGACCTGGACCCACATTAGATTATCAAGAGAGGCTATCCCCCTTCTACCTTCTCCAGAAGAATGTGTTTTTCTCCAGTTAGCTGTCAGAAATATACACTTGCATTATCATGCTGAGCAAAATTTAACTTGACAAATTAGTAGGTTGTTCTCCCCACTACCAGGACATATATAAGGAGGACCTCAGCTTTACTGAGGTACAGCTGACATATAATATAGTAAACAGCACATATCTAAGTATATAATTTGCTGAATTTCGACATCTCCATGTTCCCATGAAACAATCACGGCAGTCACAGTAATGATCATATCCGTCACCACTAGAAGTTTCTTTGTGCACGTGCATTTGTAATTCCTCGCCCACTCCTGTATTCTCTTCTCTTCTTGCCCTCCTCCCCCACATTTTCTAGAATTTCATAATGGACTTGTATGGTCTATACCCTTCTTTTGTCTGACTTCTTTAACTCATCATCTCATTTCATTGCTGCAACGGAGATAATCTTTTTTTTTTTTTTTCTTTTGCCTGTTAGTACGGTGAATTGCATTGATTGATTTTTCTAATGTTAGGCCATCCTTTCTTTCCTGTGGTAAACTCCACTTGGAGTTTTTGCCAAGCCAAACTT
Source organism: Odocoileus virginianus (assembly GCF_023699985.2). Lineage (NCBI taxonomy): Eukaryota > Metazoa > Chordata > Mammalia > Artiodactyla > Cervidae > Odocoileus > Odocoileus virginianus. The sequence goes on from NC_069680.1 coordinate 59,012,395, forward strand.
GGGTCACATATTACTCTTTTTATGTAGTGTTGGACAGAATTTGCTAAAATTTTGTTAGTATTTTTTGTATCTTTGTTCATGAAGGATATCAGTCTGTAGTTTCTTGTTATGTCTTTGGTATAGAGGAACTGTTTTTTCCTCTTTGTTTTTCTGTATGAATTTGTGTAGACTTGGTATTATTTTTACCTTACATATTTGGTAGAATTCACTAGTAGTACTTTTTTAGCTGTTTTTGATTCAGTTTTTTCCCTTATCTATTCTGTTACCCCAAGGGCAAGAACATGGTGATGCTCTGTAAATGATACAGTACTTTCTGATGTATTATGGGATTTATATTGTAAAAATAATTAGCATATCAAAAAAGTTACCTCTGTGGAGGAAACACTGAAATAAAACATTAACACTATTTTGAAAAGTCAGGTCAGTTTTAGATCCCTTGCATGGTCCTTGACTTCAGGACCTCAGTAAGTTATGGTTCAGAAGAAAAACCTGTGTCATTTCTAGACACACTCTAGGTCTCTACTTGGTTTCAGATTTATCACACATCAGAGTTGGTGCTTTCTGTGGTAGAGCCTACCCTGGATCTAGCAGCCTAAATGCATCACCATCCCATCTAAAAAGAGTAAATGTGGCTAACCAGTTCCTGGTAATAGGTGCTTCTCTAGTTAGGTACAATCTGCTGGGTTTGGGCTGGTTGGAATCATGGCCAAATGGAGTGTCTCAGACGAAAAATGAATTGACTTAGGGAGTGAGAAAAGGTGACTTGTGGATTCATTTCTAAATTGAAGAAAAGAGTTTGAAGGCAAATGATATTCTCTTGAGGCCGGATGGGCAGAATAATCATTAAATTAGTACTGAGTCTTTAAGCTTCCCCAGGGTACTGCAAAGAAATACAGAGGAGAGAATTGCCCAATCTCAATAATTTATCACTATAACCTACCTGCAGCTCTAGACACTGAGAACTTATCAAGTCACTTAAACCCCCCCCCCCCCCAAACTATAGAATAGGTATACTATGTAAAGCCATATAGGACCAGAGGTCTGTGTTCCAGGTCAGCAATCATATTACCTCTAAACTGTAGGATTTTGAAACATTTTTTTGTGTCTGTCACATGCCCCTTTTGCAGTCTGATGAAGCCAGTATTTCATGAAACAGAATAATGATTTTAAATGTATAAAATAAAATGTAGAGGGTTGCAAAAGAAACCAGTAATATTGAAGTTATCAAAATATTTTTAAAAACAAATGTATGATATAGTGATATATAAGGTTCCTTATGAGTCCATTAAATAACATCTATTTTTAAATATAATTTTAAAATATTATTGAATACTAATGATGGTTTAAGATATCTATGAGCTATAATACAAAGATTTTTTTCACTTCTATAGACCACAAAATCCCAGGTAGTGTAACTGTTACATTTTGTTTACTGCCTTCATAACTGGAAAAAAAAAATGCTAAATTTTAAGAGGGTATAGTGAAAATGACTTTGTAATGTTTCCCCATCCATATTCATAGACTGAATTCTCTTCCTGGGTAACTTTTGGGTTCTTGGGCCAAGATTAAAAATTTGCTTTAAAAACATTGTTTCCTTATCTTGTTCCCTTCCCTGGGGAAAGCAAAAGATGGTAGAAGCCCAGCCTCAGATGAATCCCTGTTCTGGAAAGACTGTCCTGAGGGTTGGGAGGTTGACTAATCCCATTGTCTAAGCAGGAGCTAGTCTTCAGGACAGGCCTGATTTGCTATGATCAAAGAGTTGTGTAGCAGGTGGAGAACTGACTTAGTTTTTAAAATGTAACATTGTACCCCCAAATTTAGTAGCTTGAAACTTAATTACTGAAATAACAGGAATCAGGCTGGCTTGGCCTAGCTCAAGGTCTGTCATCAGATTATTGGCCTGCTGGGGCTGCTCTGGAAGGCTCAGCTAGAGAATCCAAGCTCGCTGTGTGGCTGTGGGCGGGATTCGTACAGGCTGTTGGTTTGAGGCCCTGACTGTTGACTTCCCTTAGTTCCTTGACACCATAATGTGGCGCAAAATATGGCATTTGGCATCCCTCAAAGGGAACAGCAAGAGGGAGCACCCAAAATGGAACCACAGTGTTTTGTAACTTGGTGTTGGAGGGGACCATCCATCACTGTTGCCATGTTCTGTTTGTTAGAGGCAAGTCACTAAATCTAGCCCAGACTTAAAGGGAAGAGATTGTACAAGGGTATGAACACCAGAAGGCAGGAATCATTGGGAAACCCAATTTAGTGACTGCCTCCTGTGACATAAGGACAATAGTATTATGAATAATCAATTCACTGTTAATCAGACACTAGTACTATTTAGGTAGGCATTGACTTTGAAACTATGAAAACTACTTTATTGGAAAATTTATACTGTCATTTTTTTCTCTTTTTATTTTCCAGAATAACCTGGGTATCTTGTGGTCTGAAAGAGAAGAAATTGAAACTGCACAAGCTTATCTAGAATCATCAGAAGCTCTATATAATCAGTATATGAAAGAGGTATGTTGCATATCAGATAAATTTTAATCTTTGATTGAAACTAGTCAAGAATTGATGTTAAGAATTCCTCATTCATAATATTACAGTATGACTTTTCAGTGTGCTTTGAGATGTCTTTATACAACTGTCCATGTGGTCACCTAATAGTTAAAATTATTTAATATTTTTTATTAAGGACTTTAGCATTCTTAAAAATTATCCTTGGATAAAGTCTAATGGATGCCTTAATCCAAGTATAACTGTGTAAGAAATATTCTAATATCCTGAAATACTGATATTTGCAAAATTTCTATTTTGATTTCTACTGAGGATAGCAGTGCTTAAAGGAAAGCAAACAGCTATCAGTACTTAAGCAAAATATCTGAAATTTTGGAGGCACTTGTTCTCAAGTTTCAGCATGTATCAGAATCACCTGGAGAACTTGTTAAAATACAGTGCTCACCCCGAGACTCTGAGTGAGTAGGTCTGGGTTGGGACCTTTTTAACCAGGTGCCAGGTGCTACTGCTGCTACTGGTTTGGCTACTGCACTTTGAGAAGCACTGCTTCAGGGCAGTGATTTTCAGTAACTTTATTTTCTTGAATTGTAAAACCCTTCTGAAATACAATATGTCAAAATTGATAAATCCACTCTGGTTAAACAGGTCAGAAGAACGCTGAGCCCAATGCACTACAGATACCTTCTTCCCTCCCCGCTGTGGTAGCATAAGAGGCACTGTGGAACTCGTTCTAGGGTTCTAGGGAGCGACGGTTGAAAACTTTTGCTTTAGAGGCTCACCGTCCTACAGAAGTGACCTTTGTAACACCTCTGTGTTGCCGATCATTTCCTTAATAAATTTTATGTGCCCCTTGGCATTCTGGAGGAGGCCGTACATGTTTTGTAGGGCAGGGAGGTCAATAGGAAATCTCTGTACGTTCTACTCAGCTTACTGTGAACCTGACACTGCTCTAAAAAGTGAAGTCTATTACAAAAAAATATTGGCAGTCTTTTGAAATTAAAATGGATTTAGTTAATTTTGTCCTGAGGCTATGTGTAGCAGTTTTGGAAATAACCAGGTATTTTGAGGTTTTTTTCAAACTCAAGGTTAAGAATCAATGTTTTACCAGTTTCACTAATGATTCATATATTGCTAAATTCAGTAGTAAATTCTTAGTCTTCATCTTATTTGAGCATTTGGCATAGTTACTCAGTCTGGACTCTGGCTCAGTTGAATAGTCTTTCTTCTTTGACATACTTCTTTCATACCAAGTTGTATTTTTATTTATTTTTGGCTGCGCTGGGGCTGGGTCTTCGTTGCTGCCCGAGGGCTTCCTATGGTTGCCGTGCATAAGCTTCTCACTGCGGTGGCCTCTCGTTGCAGAGCATGGGCTCCAGGGTGGGCTCCGTAGTTGTGGCCCACAGGCTCAGTTGCTGGGCAGCATCTTCCCAGACCAGGGATTGAACCCATGTCTTCTGCAGTGGAAGGTAGACTCTTAACCACTGGACCACCAGGGAAGTCTGACTACTCCTTTTATTTAGCTTCCAAATGTTTGTTGTTCCTTCTTCTCAGTTCTTGTTGCTTCATCTTTATATCCCCAACCTCTAAACAGTGGGGTACCCAGAGTTCAGTGTGTTTGGGTGTCTCTTTCCGTCTACATTCACTTCTTTGTTCTAACTACCATCTCTATACTGATGACTCCCAAATTATCTCCCCAGTCTGTTCCTCTCTAATTCCAAACTTGTCTGTCCATCTGCTGATTTGACACTTGCACTTTTTATGAGGTAGGTAGGTATCTCTAAAACTACTGCCTAACATTGAGCTTCTGATACCTTCCCCTTCCTACCTTGCTTGCTATGAACACCAGTTTCTTTCATGAATTGTTGAGGCCTGAAACCTTGGAGACTTCTCTCCTACTCACAGTCTCAGCAGATTCTCTTGGCTTTACTTTTATTTTTTAATATTTATTTATTTATTTGGCTGTGCTGGGTCTTAGTTGCGGGACTTGGGATCTTAGATCTTTGTTGTGGCGTGTGGAATCTTTTGTTGTGGCGTGTGGAATCTTTTGTTGTGGCATGCGAATCTAGTTCTCCAACCAGGGGCCTAATCCAAGCCTCCTGCGTTGGGAGCGTGGAGTCTTAAACACTGGATCACTGAGGAAGTCCCTTTGGCTTTACTTTTAAATTAGGTCTAGAATCAGTCAATTGAGTCGCTAAGTCGTGTCTGACTCTTTGTGACCGCATGGACTGCAGCATGCCTGGCTTCTCTGTCCATCACCAACTCCTGGAGCTTGCTCAGACTCAGGTCCATTCAATCAGTAATGCCATCAAACCATCTCATCCTTTGTCATTTCCTTCTTCTGCCTTCAATTGTTCCCAGCATCAGGGTCTTTTCCAATGAGTCAGTTCTTCGCATCAGGTGGCCATCAAAGTATTGGAGCTTCAGCTTCAGCATCAGTTCTTCCAATGAATATTCAGGAGTGATTTCCTTTAGGATGGACTGGTTGGATCTTCTTGCAGTCCACGGGACTCTCAAGAGTCTTCTCCAACACCGCAGTTCAAAAGCCTCAATTCTTCGGCGCTCAACTTTCTTTACGGCCCAACTCTCACATCCACAAATGACCACTGGAAAAACCATAGCTTTGACTAGACGGACCTTTGTTGGCAAAGTAATGTCTAGAATCAGACCACTGCTATCACCATCATCTCTTGCTGTAACCTTCTTGTTGGTCTTCCTGCTCTTATGCCCCCTTCAGTCTCTTCTCAGCCCTGTTCAAAGGTAAATCAGATCACATCACTCCTTTCCTCAGATTTTCAGTGGTTTTCCCATCCTACTCAGTAGACTCTGAAGACCCGTGAAAACCTCCAAGTTCTTTATCTGATCTGGCTACATTACTTCTCTAATTTCATCCACTGTTCTCCCCTGTCTCATTCTGTTCTAGCCACACTGGCCTTGCTGTTCCTAAAACACACCAGATAAGCTCCCGACTCAGGACGCCTGCACTTGTGTTTCCTCTGCTAATACCGCTCTTCCCCTAGACACCTGTCTGGGTCGCTCCCTCAGTTTCTTCGGATCTTGACTCTCATGTCTCCCATCCAGTGAGGACTCACTGGCTACTCACCTCACACTGCACACCAACCCTCCCTAACACTTCCTGCCCTGCCCCCGCTTTCCTGCTTTTTTTGCTTTGCACTTGTCACTAACATATTATTCATTTTAATATGTTATTTATCACCCATCTTCAGTACTAGAAGGTATGCTCCAGGATGACAAGGATATTTTTGCTATTGTATTCACTGCAGCATCTAGAACAATATCTATTTCTTGATAACCAGTGAGTGATATTTTACCTTGTTCATCCAGATCAACCAAAAAAGGAATGGTGTTACTACTATGTGAATGCTTGAATGAATTTAATAGAGAGTTTCAGTTTAAAAATGTATAAACTAGTGTTTAGTTGGAGAAGTTTGATTGCTTATATGGTTTTCTACTTGTTTGGTATCAATCAGTAATTAATAATTTTAAATAAAATATTTCATAAATTGACCTAATTAATAGTGGCAGGTTAGAATGCCATTTTTTAAAAATCTATGCATTCAAAATATAGTTGTAGATAATGGAGAGATCTAAACAAAGTGAGGAATCATTGAATTTGAAGATAGGAAAGCAGATAATAAAGTAGTTAATGCAGAGTCACTGAAAATATGCTGTGTACATCCAGTGATTGCAGAATGGTTAAATAAATCATGATCCTGTCTTAGCAAGGCAATATAATGTAGCCATTAAAATGATAGAAGTATTTGGATCATCAGTATATGGAAAATGTGTTTAACGTGTACACTGTGATTACAACTATATTAACATTTTTTCTTGTAAGGCCCTGTAAAGATGAACTAGATGATATAACTAATAAAACTAATGTTTTAGTTTTAGAAGATGCAACTAATAAAGACTAATATTTGTTGAGTGCTTAAGCAGACTACCTTTTATTCTCATAACAACACTATGAAAGAAATACTGTTATTCCCATTTATAAGTAAGGAATTTGTGATTCAGTGAGATTAGCATATACTGTGTGACACAATCAGAATTTAAGTGTGGTTTGTCTGATCCCAAACTCTTGTTCTTTGTCATGCTGCTTTCCAAGGTGATATATTAGTTACTGTATTAAAATAAAAGGATTCTTTTTCTCCATAAAATTGCTCTAATATAAAATAATAAAAAAGAAAATGCGTTCTGTAGTTCTGAAGAGTTATTTATTAGCAGGTTTTGGGTGGTGGTGGTTGAAGAGACACAGTCTTATAAGCCAGAAGGATTTTATTTTATTATTACTGATTTTGGACATTACCATACATACCAGTTTTTTTTTCTTTTGGCTGCACTGGATCTTTGCTGCAGTGTGTGGGCTCTTTGTTGCAGTGTACGGGGGCTTCTCTAGTTGTGGCTAGTATGGGCTCAGTGGTCCCACGTTAAGTGGGATCTTAGTTCCCCAACCAGGGATTGAACCTGCATCCTCTGCATTGAAAGGCAGATTCTTAACCACTGGACCACCAGGGAAGGTCCTGCAGAGGAATTTATTTTTTTTTTCTTCTGCAGAGGAATTTTAAACATTCATTCATTGATTTATTTCCAGATTTGAGATACAATTGACATATAATTTGTGTAAGTTTAAGACGCACAGGGTAATGATTTGATTCACAGATATATTGAAAATGATTACCATAACAGGATTGATTGACATCTCCATCACCTCATAAAGTTACCTTTCTTTTTATTTGTTTTTGTGGTGAGAATATTTAAGGTTTACCATCTTAGCAACTTTCGAGTATACAATACAGTATTATTAACTATAGTCAACATGCTATACATTAGATCCCCAGAACTTTCTTATAACTTGAAGTTTGTACCCTTTGCCAAACATTTCCCCATTTCTCCCATCACCTCAGCCCCTGGCAACCACCATTCTATTCTGTTTCTAGGAGTTCACTCTTTTTTTTCTTTTTTTTTAAGATTCCACATATCAATGATGCTATCCAGTATTTGGAAGATGACCATTTTATAAGCATGTCAGTCATTATAAAATTGCTACAAAAAGTCTCCCGATGTATTCTTACACCACTGGTATATGAAGTTCTGATCTCCTTCACATATTTTCCTTACATAGATTTAAAAAAATTCTTTGCTAATATAGGCAAAATGTCTCATTTTTAACTTGAATTTCCTTGATTAAAATGATAATTAAAAAATATTTTCATTTTTGTATTTTCTCTTTTGAAAGTGCATATTTTTTACACTTACTCAATTTTTGTGTTTTCTTGCTGATTTGTTTGCTCTTTTATGTTAAAGCTTTTTGAGTTATCATTGACATATAACATTAGTTGAAGGTGTACAACATTATGATTCAGTATATGTATATATTATGAAATGATCATAGTAAGCCTGATTAGTATTCGTCACCACACATTTTTAGAATTTTTTTCTTGTGATGAGAATTTTAAGATCTACTCTCTTAGCAACTTTCAGATGTATAACAGAATTAAAAAATTTTGTTGGAGTATAGAATATTTATATGTTGTGTTGGTTTCAGGTATACAGCAAAGTAACTCAGTCACCCAGACACATGCATCCACACGGCTTTAGGTTCTTCCCGGTGTGGGCCGTTGCGGAGTATTCGGTAGAGGTCTCCGTGCTGTACAGTAGATTGTCAGGTTGCTGGTTTGGGAAATGCCCACAGGGCGGCTGAATTTCTTCACGCCCAACTCTTCTTGTTGCAATGACTAGAGCCTTAGGGGAATTCCTTTTCCCAGATTGTAAATTAGAGTGAAATGTGCCAGAATAAACACCCAAAAGTTTGTGTCTCAAAACTCCCTGTTTTTTTAAATTGAATACATATTTCTTAGTGATGTAAACTTGGTACCATGTAAACATGGTATTTGTTCTAGGTTTACAGAGTCTTCTTCAGTTAAATACACATTTATGTATTCATCTTCAGTTTCGTTTCACATACAGATGATTAAAGACTGCTTAGTACACCCCTCTTGCCATATAGTAAACCTTTGTTGACTATCTGTTTCATATGGATTAGTGTGTATAGGTTAATCAAAACCTCGTAATTTATCCTATCCAGCACCTTTCTTCTTGGTAACTGTTAAGTTTGTTTTTGAAGTTTGAATGTCTGTTTCACTTTTGCAAATTAGTGCATTGGTGTCAATTTTTTTTTAACCTATTCCACCTACAAGTAATATCATATTATATCTTTCTTTCTCTGAATTACTTCACCTACTAAACTTATGTACAAGTCCATAGGTCACTGCAAATAGCATCATTTCATATGTTTTTTCATGGTGAGTCATATTTGATTCTGTGCATGTGTCAGTTCTTTATCCATCCATCTGTCTGGCATTTCAGTGGCCTCCATGACTTGGCTGTTGCACATAGTGCTGCAGTATATGTTTGGGTGCGTTTTTCAGAGTCTGGTTTGCTGCGCACATACTCTTAAGAGTGTGATCACCAGGTCATAGGGTGGCTGTGTTTCTACCTTTGAAAGGCACTATTATAGTATACTCTCTAGTGGCTGTTAGCATCAGAGGGTCCCCTTTTCTTAACTCTGTTGTAGCTGTTATTGTCTGTAGACCTCTTGATTATGACCGTTTTGATTGATGTGACGGGATACCTTGTTGAACTTCTGGTTTGCATGTCTCTAATAAATCATCATAATGCGCCTATTTCTGGATGCTTTTTTTTTAATGCTGAGTTGGACTTCTCTGTTAAAATTGTCTTCTTGAACGTGTGCCCTGTGTTTAATTCTTTTTGCTTGCTTGTGTGTGTGTATGTGTGTTAGTTGCTTAGTTGTCTCTGACTCTTTGCAACCCCATAGACTGTAGCCCATGAGGCCCCTCCGTCCATGGCATTCTTCAGGCAAGAACACTGGAGTGGGTTGCCATTTCCTTCTCCAAAAGAACTACAGAAAGAAAGAAAGTGAAGTTGCTCAATCGTGTCTGACTCATTGCGACCCCATGAACTGTAGCCAAGCAGGCTCCTCCATCCATGGAATTTTCCAGGCAAGAGTACTGAAGTGGGTTGCCATTTCCTTCTCCATTTTGCTTGCTTACTCCTGGAAATTTTGGAGGGCAGGTATGAGAGTTGGATTATAAAGAAAGCTGAGTGCCGAAGAATTGAGGCTTTTGAACTGTGGTGTTGGAGAAGACTCTTGAGACTGTCTTGGACTGCAAGGAGATCAAACCAGTCAATCCTCAAGGAAATCAGTCCTGAATATTCATTGGAAGGACTGATGCTGAAGCTGAAACTCTGATACATTGGCCATCTGATGCGAAGAACTGACTCAAGAAAAGATCCTGATGCTGGGAAAGATTGAAAACAGGAGGAGAAGGGGACGACAGAGGATGAGATGGCTTGATGGTGTCACCGACTCAATGGACTTGAGTTTGCGCAAGCTCCGGGAGTTGGTGATGGACAGGGAGGCCTGGCGTGCTGCAGTCCATGGGGTGGCAAAGAGTCAGATGCGGCTGAGCGACTGAACTGAACTGAGTTCTCGTAGGCAGTAGATTTCAGGTTGCTGTTGTGGGAAGTGTCCACAAGGCAGCGCATTTCTTCATGCCCAGCTCCGGTTACCCAGGCTTGCCAAGAGAGCCTTAGTGCAAGTCCGACTTTGGGGTTGTAAGTTAGAGTGCAGCGTGCCAGAAGAGGCACCCCGAAATTTATCTCTCATTATGTCTTTTATTTATTTATTTTTGGTGCAACTTGGAAATACATGTTGTGTGTGTTGTATCGTATAGAATCATTTCCTATTATACACGCACATTTATCTCCACGTTTGGATTCTTTATGATACAGGTTAATACAGAGTGTTGAGTAGACCTCCTTTGGTAGATACTGCTCTTTGTTGATTGTCTGTTTTGTAGGAAATAGATTGAATTTGTTCATCCCAAGCTTCTGAATTATTCCTTCCATGCTTCTTTCTTCTTTGGTAAGAAGATGTGCATGGATATGCATGTGTAAATTGCACCTGTAAGTGACATGTGATATTTGCCTTTCAGATTCTGACTTACTTCACTTAGTGGGATTATCTCCAGGTTCAGCTGTGATCCAGCAATTGGAATGAGTACATTCTTTTTCATGCCAGGTCAGATTGCATTGTGAACGTTTCACTTCTTCATCAACTGTCAATAGACATTTTGGTGCGGCCATGTATTGGCTGTTGTAAAAGGCACTGCAGTGCCAGTGTCTTTTCGAAGTCTGGGTTGTGGCACTTAGTCTTTGGAGTGAGGATGCAGGATCACATGGCAGCCGCGGTTTCGCTGTTAAGGGCGCTTTTACACTGCTGTCTGGTTCTGCTCCCGTTGACATTTGCAGCAGCACAGAGGAGGGTGCCCTTAACCCCACTGTAACAGTTATTGTCTGCAGAGTTGATTATGGCCAGTTTGACTGGTGTGAGGGGATACCTCGTTGTGCTTTTGATTTGCATGTCTCTAATAATTCACCATATTGTGCATGTTTGTGGGTGCTTTTTAAAAAATACTATGAGTTGTACTTCTCTGTTGAAATTGTCTTGTTGAACGTATGCCCTGTGTTTAATTCTTTTCACTTAATCACCACTGGAAATTTTGGAGGGCAGGTATTGCATACAGCCCACCAGTGCTTGTGAATATTAAAAGTTCCCATGGCAATAGCTTTCAGGTTGTTGTGGGAAATGGCCTCAAGGTGGAAATATTTCTTCATCGCACCTCTGGTTACACCAGCTAGCCAGCAGAGGCTTAGAGTAAGTCCTGCTTTGGGGTTGTAAGTTAGAGTGCAGTGTGCAGGAAGAGACACCCCAAAGCTTGTGTCTCATTGCTTCTTTTTTGTATTAATTCTTGTTTCTTTTGAATTTTTTATTTTGTATGGGGATATAGCCAAGTAACAATGTTAATGACAGTTTCAGGTGAACAGCAAAGGGACTCAGCCATACATGAACGTGTGTCCCTTCTCCCCAAACTTCCCTGCCATCCAGCCTGCCACATAACATTGAACAGAGTTCCTTGTGCTATACAATAGGACCTTATTGGTTATTAGTTTTAAATATAGCAGTGTGAACATGTCCATCCCAAACTCCCTAACTGTCCCTTACCTCTCTCCCCCCACAGCGTTAAGTTAGTTTTATAAGTCTGTAAGTCCCTTTGTTTTGTAAGGGAGTTCATTTGTATCGCTTCTTTATAGACTCCACGTATATAAGAGATGTTGTCTATACTTCTCCTTCTCTGCCTGCCTGACTCACTCAGTGTGACAGATTCTAGGTCCATCCGTGTTGCTGCAAATGGCATCATTTCATTCTTTTTCATGGCTGAGAAACATTCTATTGTATGTATGTAGCACATCTTCTTTATCCAATCCAGTGTCAATAGAGATGGAGGGTTTTTTTTTTTTTTGAGTGACAGGAAATACATGTTGTGTGTGTTGTAGGTGTCCAGGATCATTTCCTGTCACACATATACCTGTATAATGTGTGTTTGGATTCTTTTCCCATATAGCTTGATACAGACTGTTGGATAGACCTCCCTTGGTAGTTATTGCTCCTTGTTAATTATCTGCTTTGTGGGTAATTGTTTTTGTTCATCCCATTGCCCTAATTTATCTCTTCCAGGCTACCTACCCCTGTGGTAACCATAAATTTGGTTTTCAGGTATCTGAGTCCGTTTATGTTTTCCAGTTAGCTCGTGAGCGTGCCTGGTGAAGTGAAGTGAAGTGAAGTTGCTCTGTCGTGTCTGACTCTTAGTGACCTGTGGACTGTAGTCAGCCAGGCTCCTCCGTCCATGGGATTTTGCAGGCAAGAATACTGGTCTGGGTTGCCATTTCCTTCTCTCGGGGACCTTCCTGACTCAGGGATCAAACCCAGGTCTCCTGCATTGCAGGCAGACTCTTCACCGTCTGAGCCACCAGGTGATCCCCTGCACCTATAAGGGCTATCATACAGTTTTTGCCTTTCTGATTCGGGCTTGCTTCACTTAGTAGGATTATCTCTGGTTTCAGCTATGTTCTGGCGATGGGCATGGCTGCATTCGTTTCACGCCTGAGTCAGATTACGTTGTGAACATTTTCTACTTCTTTATCCATTAATCTGCCCGTGGACATTTTTTGGTGGCTTCCATGTCGTGGCTGTTGTGAAAGGTGCTGCAGTGCCTGTTTGGGTGCCTTTGTCTGTTGGATGTCTGGTTTGCGGTGCGTTTACTCTTAAAAGTGGGACTGCCAGATCATATGGTGGCTGTGGTTTTACCTTTTTTTTTTTTTTTAAAGCTAAATGGCTTTATTAGAGAAAGCCATAATTACAGAGGACTGAAGAGTTGGTATTAGGTCCTTCTTCTTGCCAAAGGAGGGCACAACATTAATAAACGCTGGTTGTACTGCATACGCCTCTTGACTGGCCCATTGGTTTCTTCTTTTCTTATATGACCACCTTCAGAGTCTGACCTCTTACTTTCCCAGCATTGGTCAGGGAACCGTGAACTTTATCTCCAAGTATGCGGTTGGCTACTTCCTGAGTGCTCAGAGCCTCCACCCAATAGTGACTCAGAGTAGCCTCATCCTCTAGGGTGGTGCCTGCCAGGAGGCAGGACTTGATCTTCTGGAGCGATGCCCTCCAGTGAGGCTGCATGAGCCTCGATTTGGGTGACCATCCCCGGCCAGTCACCTTGAGAGTGTGTAGCTCCTGGGTGCGCAGAAAGAGCTGCATGTTGGCGACTAGATCGCGGGCAGCACTGCCGCTACCTCGAAGATAGAGGCGAGAAAGCAGACGGAGCGAGGGCATGCGCGTCGTCTGCACCTGCCGCGTGCACGTCACTGCTTGGTTTTACCTTTTAAAGACACTTTTACACTGGTCTGTCTAGTGGCCGTTACCTTTGACATTTCACCAACACCATAGGAGGGTCCCCTTTTCTTAACCCCGCTGTGGCATTTATTCCTTGTAGACCTCTGGTTCATGACTGGTGCAAGGGAATAATACCTTCTTGTAGTTCTGATATGCATGTCTAATAATTCACCATGTTGCAAATGTTTCCAGATGCTGTTTTGTTTAAACACTGAGTTGTAATTTCCTGTTGAAGTTGTCTTCTTGAAAGTGTGCCCTGTGCTTAATTCTTCTGCTTCTAGGAGTGAGTTACTCCCTAGAAATTTTGGAAGATGGGTATGATTTAAGACCTACTAGTGCCTGTGAATATTAAGCTCCAATTGCTGTTGTTTTTGGTCGGTAAGTGGCCACAGAATAGGAGCATTTCTTCATGCCGAGTCCTGGTTACCCAGTTTTGTCAACACCACCTTAGTGCAAGTCCTGCTTTGGGGTTGTAAATTAGAGTGGAATACGCCAGAGGAAGCACTCAAAAACTTGTGTCTTGTTACCTCTTTTTGTGTTAGTTTTTAATTTATTTGGTATAACATTGCAATAATGTTGTATGTGTTGTCTATATACAGAAGCTTTTACTATTACACATGTGCATATAGCTCTGCATGTTCAGATTCTTTTCCCGTGTAGGTTGGTACAGAGTGTTGGGTATACCTCCCTTGGTAGATATTGCTTTTTTTTTTTTTTTTTTAATGTGCTTTATAAGTAATAGTTTGTATTTGTTTGGCCTTTCCTCCTAATTTATCCCTTGTCCACTTCTTTCCCCTGTGGTAACCGTAAATTTGGTTTTTCAAGTTTCTGAGTCTGATATTGTTTTCCAGTTAGATCACGGGTGTGCATGTGTAAATTGCACCTATAAGTGAATGTCAGTATGAGTTTTGCCTTTCTGATTCTTGCTTACTTCACTTGATAGGATTATCTCTGGGTTCAGCTCTGTTCTGGGGATTGGCATGGCTGCATTCTTTTTCATGCCTGAGTCAGATTGCATTGTGAATATGTTTCCCCACTTCTCTACCCATTCATCTGTCAGTGAACATCCTGGTGCTTCCTGTCTTGACCGCTGTGAAGGAGCTGTAGTGCGCAGTCGGGATCTGTGTCTTAGAAGTCTGGTTTGTGGTGCACGTTCTCTTGAGAGCGGTAGTGCCAGATCACGGGCAGCTATAGTTTTACCTTTTAAAGGCGCTTTTACACTGTTCTCCATAGTGGATGTTACCACTTATATTTCACCAACACCGTAGAGCTTCTCTGTTTGTAACCACCTTGTAGCTTTTACTGTCTGGAGACTTCTTGTTCATGGTTATTTGATCTGGTTCCAAGGGTTGCCTCCTTGTTCTGATTTGCATGTCTAATAGTTCACCAGGCTCTGATTACCCCGGGAGGCAGACACAGCCTTAGAGCAAGTCCTGCTTTGGGGTTGCAAATTGAAGAGCCTGGCGGGCTACAGTCCGTAGGGCTGCAAAGAGTGGGACACGACTGAAGCGGCTGAGCAGGCAGGCAGGGGAAATTAGCCAACAGCTTGTGGTGTTACCTCTTTTTTGTATTAAATAAGATTTTTTTATTGCTGTAAGATTGAAATACATGTTGGGTGTCTTGTAGGTGTACCAAATTTTTCGTGTTACACAGATGGGATGATTATATTATTTTACATGTTTGAGTCAGACTGTATTGTGAACATATTACAGTTCTTTTTTATCCATTCATTTGCTGATGGAAATTTTTTTGGCCTCCTTGTCTTGGTTATTGTGAAAGGTTCTACACAGTATGTTTGGGTGCCTGAGTCTTTTCAAAGTCTGGTATGATGTGCACAGACTCTTTTTTTTTTTCCCATTTATTTTTATTAGTTGGAGGCTAGTTGCTTTACAATATTGTAGTGGTTTTTGCCATACATTGACAAGAATCAGCCATGGATTTACATGTGTTCCCCATCCCGATCCCCCCTCCCGCCTCCCTCCCCATCCCATCCCTCTGGGTCTTCCCAGTGCACCAGCCCCGAGCACTTGTCTCATGCATCCAACCTGGGCTGGTGATCTGTTTCACCCTTGATGATATACATGTTTCAGTGCTGTTCTCTCAGATCATCCCACCCTCGCCTTCTCCCATAGAGTCCAAAATTCTGTTCTATACATCTGTGTCTCTTTTTCTGTCTTGCATATAGGGTTATCGTTACCATCTTTCTAAATTCCATATATATGTGTTAGTATACTGTAATGGTCTTTATCTTTCTGGCTTACTTCACTCTGTATAATGGGCTCCAGTTTTATCCGTCTCGTTAGAACTGATTCAAATGTATTCTTTTTAATGGCCGAGTAATATTCCATTGTGTATATGTACCATAGCTTTCTTATCCATTCATCTGCTGATGGGCATCTAGGTTGCTTCCATGTCCTGGTTATTATAAACAGTGCTGCGATGAACATTGGGGTGCACGTGTCTCTTTCAGATCTGGTTTCCTCGGTGTGTATGCCCAGGAGTGGGATTGCTGGGTCATATGGCAGTTCTATTTCCAGTTTTTTAAGGAATCTCCACACTGTTCTCCATAGTGGCTGTACTAGTTTGCATTCCCACCAACTGTATAAGAGGGTTCCCTTTTCTCCACACCCTCTCCAGCATTTATTGCTTGTAGACTTTTGGATAGCAGTCATTCTGACTGGCGTATAATGGTACCTCATTGTGGTTTTGATTTGCATTTCTCTGATAAAGAGTGGTGATGAGCATCTTTTCATGTGTTTGTTAGCCATCTGTATGTCTTCTTTGGAGAAATGTCTGTTTAGATCTTTGGCCCGTTTTTTGATTGGGTCATTTATTTTTCTGGAGTTGAGCTGCAGGAGTTGCTTGTATATTTTTGAGATTAATTCTTTGTTTCTTCGTTTGCTATTATTTTCTCCCATTCTGAAGGCTGTCTAGTTTCCTTTGTTGTGCCAAAGTTTTTAAGTTTAATTAGGTCCCATTTGTTTATTTTTGCTTTTATTTCCAATATTCTGGGAGGTGGGTCATAGAGGATCTTGCTGTGATTTATGTCAGAGAGTGTTTTTGTGCACAGACTCTTAAGAGTGGGACTAGCAGATCATTTGACTGCTGTGGTTTCACTGCTCAAGGCAGTTTTATACTTTATGTTCTTTCTAGTAGCTGTTACCACTGAGATTTCAACCTCACCATAGGAGGGTCACTTTTTCTTAACTCCATTGTAGCTGTTATTGTCTTAGACTTCTTGATCATGGCCATTTTGATCAGTGCAAAGGGAGGTCTCCTGGCTGTTGTGGGTTGCATGTCTCTAAATCACCATGTTTCTCTTGTTTGTGGTGCTTTATTCTCTTTTAAACACTGTGACTTGTACGTCCCTATGGAATTGTCTTCTTGAAAGTGTGCCCCGTGTTCAGAGTTTCTCTTGCTTACTCCTGGAAATTTTGTAGGGCAGGTGCAGCAGACAGCCCACCAGTGCTTGTGAATATTCTGTTTAGGTAGGCAGTAGTTCTGAGTTTGCTCTTTTGGGAAATTCGCCACAAAGCAGCAACATTCTTCGTTCCCAGGTCTGGTTACTCTAGCAGACACAGAGAGCCTTAGAGCAAGTCCTGCTTTTGGCTTGCACACTCAGTGCAGTGTGCCAGAAGAAACACCCAACAGTTTGTGTCATTACCTTTTTTTTGTATCACATTAATTTTTATTTTTTTATTCATGTTGGATTGAAATACATGTGTGTGTTGTAGGTGTATCGAATTTTTTGTGTGACACAGATACAAGTATCTACATATGTTCAGACTCTTTTTTCCAATTTGGTTATTACTGAGTGTTGATTAGACCTCCCTTGGTAGAATCTCTCCTTATTATCTGTTTTGTAGAAAAAGATTGCTTTTGTTCATCCCTAGCTCTTTTTTTAAAAATTTTTTTAATTTAAAATATTTTTAGTTTTTATTTGCCCTTTGTATTGATTTTATTTTTTTTTCCATTTATTTTTATTAGTTGGAGGCTAATTACTTTACATCATTGCAGTGGTTTTTGTCATACATTGAAATGAATTAGCCATGGATTTCATCCCTAGCTCTTATCCCTTCCCCACTTCTTTCCACTGTGGTAACCAGGTGTTTGATTTTCAAGTCTGTGAGTCCATTTCTGTTTTCCCAGTTTGTTCATGGCTGTGCGTGTGTAAATTGCAGCTCTAAGTGATATTATATGATATTTGCCTTTCTGAGTCTCGCTTACTTCACTCAGTACGATTATCTCTAGTTTTAGGTAGGTTCTGGATGTTGATATGATTATATTCTTTTTCATGCCTGAATCAGAATGCATTGTGAACATGTTACAGTTCTTCTTTATCCATTCATTTGTCCATGAGAAATTTGTCTTCTGTGTTGTCTTTGTTACTGTAAAAGGTGTTCGAGTGCAAGTTTGGTTGCTTGTGTCTTTTCAAAGTCTGTTTTTTGTGCAAATACTCTTTAAGAGTGGAACTAACAGATCATTTGGCAGCTGTGGTTTTACTGCTCAAGACACTCTTACACTCTTCTCTCAGGTGGCCGTTACATTGACAGTTCAGTCACACCATAGGAGAGTCCCCTTTTCTTAACCCCATGGTAGCTGTTATGTCTGTAAACTTGTTGGTCATGGCCATTTGACCCATAGGGGATGCCTCGTGGCTGTGTTGAGTTGCATGTCTCTAAATCACCGTGTTTCTCATGTTTGTGAGTGCTTTATTCTTTTTAAACCCTGTGAGTTGCACTTCCCTGTTGAAATTGTCTTCTTGAAAGTGTGCCCCATATTTAATTGTTTTCACTCAAACTGCTTGACTTTTTGGATGGCCAGTACCACACAGCCCCCCAGTGCTAGTGAATGTCCTGATCCTCCAGGCAAGTTTTCAGGCTGCTTTTGCTAGGTTGGCCACGAGGCGGCAGCATTTCTCCATTCCCAGCTCCGGTTACCAGGGCAAGCGGACGGAGCCTTAGCAAGTCCTGCTTTGGGTGGCAGATTACAGTGCAGTTTGCCGGAGCACCCAGTACCTTATGTCATTATCCCTTTTGTGTCTTAACTAATTTTTATTTTTCATTGAAGTAAGATAGAAAACCATGTTGTGTGTTTTGTAGGTGTAGAGAGTTTTCTGTTCACACACGTAGATAGATCTGTATGCTCAGATTCTTTTCCCCGCTAGGTTATCACAGAGTGTTAATTGACCTGTCTCGGCAGATATCGCTCCTTATTGACGGTTCTGTAGAAATAGATTGTATTGTTCACTCCAGACTCCCAATTTATTCCTTCTCTGCCTTCTTCCCTTGTTATAACCTTAAGTTGATAGTCAGCTCTTTTACTCTGTTTTCCCAGTTAGTTTGTGGATGTGCACATGTAAATCGCAGCTGTAAGTGATATCACACGATTTTTGTCTTTCTGATTCTTGCTTACTTCCCTCATTAGGATTGTATCTAGTGTCAGGTAGATTCTGGAAATTGGCATGATTACTCTTTTTCATGCCTGAATCAGATTGCATTGTGAACATGTTGCAGTTCTTTATGCATTCATTTGTCGATGGAAATTTTATTTGGCTTCCATGTGTTGTTTATTGTAATAGGTGCTACTGTGCATGTTTGTATTTTTGAATTCTAGTTTGCTGTGCCCATATGACTTAAGTGTGGGACTACGGGATCATTTGGCAGCTGTGGTTTTACTTATTGTGGCTGTTACCATTGACATTCGGCCACACCGTAGGAAGGTCCCCTCTTCTTAGTTCCTGTATCAGCTGCTGTCTGTAGACTCTTGATCATGGCCATTTTGACCGTCATGAGGGGATCGGTTCAGTTCAGTCACTCATGGACTGCAGCACACCAGGCCTCCCTGTCCATCATCAGCTCCTGGAGTTTACTCAGACTCATGTCCCTTGAGTCAGTGATGCCATCCAACCATCTCATCCTCTGTCGTCCCCTTCTCCTCCCGCCTTCAATCTTTCCCAGCATCAGGGTCTTTTCAGATGAGTCAGTTCTTCCCATCAGGTAGCCAAAGTATAGGAGTTTCAGCTTCAGCATCAGTCCTTCTAGTGAACACCCAGGACTGATCTCCTTTAGGATGGACTGGTTGGATCTCCTTGCAGTCCAAGGGACTTTCAAGAGTCTTCTCCAACACCACAGTTCAAAAGCACCTCATTGCAGTTCGGAGTTGCATGTCTCTGAATCACCGTATTTCACATGTTTGTGGATGCTTTATTCTTTTTTAAACACTATGAGTTGCACTTCCCCGTTGAAGTTGTCTTTGTGATAGTGTGCCCATATTTCATTGTTTTCACTTAATTACTCCTGGAAATTTTGGTGCCATGTACAGCATACCTGTGTTTGTTCCCTTGCTGCTGCTGCTGCTAAGTCGCTTCAGTCGTGTCTGACTCTGTGCGACCCCATAGACGGCAGCCCACCAGGCTCCCCTGTCCGTGGGATTCTCCAGGCAAGAACACTGGAGTGGGTTGCCATTTCCTTCTCCAATGTGTGAAAGTGAAAAGTGAAAGTGAAGCCGCTCAGGCCATAGTTTTCAGGTTGCTGTTGTGGGAAGTGGCCACAGGGTGGCAGCATTTCTTCATTCCCATCTCTGGTTACCCACAAAGGCAGATAGAGCCTTAGAGTGGTCCTTCTTTGGGTTTGCGATTACAGTGCAGTGTGCCAGAAGCCAGCACTCGACAGCTTGTGTTTCATCTTTTTTGTTTTGAATTGTTATTTTTTATTGAGTAAGATTGAAGTACATGTTGTGTGTGTTGTAGGTGTACAAAATTTTTCGTGTTACACATAAGCATGTATCTTTGTATGTTCAGATTCTTTTCCAGTTAGGTGGTTACAGAGTTTTGATTAGGCCTCCCTTGGTAGATATTGCTTCTTATTGATTATCTGTTTTGTAGATAGTAGGTTGGGTTTGTCCATCCCAAGCTCTTAGTTTATCCCTTCCCCACTCTTTCCTTTTGACAACTGTAAATTTGATATTCAAGTCTCTTACTCCATTTGCTTTCGCAGTTAGTTCATGGGTGTGCATGTCTATTGCACGTGTAAGTAATGCCATATAATTTTTGCCTTTCCGTTTCTTCTTACTTCCCTTAGGATTCTCTCTAATTTCAGGTAAGTTCCAGAAATTGGCATGATGATGTCTTTTTCATGCGTTAATCAGATTGTATTATGAACATGTTGCAGTTCTTGTTTATCTGTTAGATTGTTGATGAAAAATTTTTTTGGCTTCCATGTCTTGGTTATTGTAAAAGGTGCTATAGTGCACTTTTGCGTGCCTTTGTGTTTTGAATTCTGGTTTGCTGTGCACATACTCTTAAGAGTGGGAGTAGGGGATCATTTGGCGGCTGTGGTTTGACTGTCTGTGATACTTTTATGCTGTTCTCTCTAGGGGCTGTTACCACTGACATTTCAGCAGAACCATAAGAGGGTCCCCTTTTCTAAGCCCCTTGTAGCAGTTACTGTCTGTAGACTGTTGATCATGGCCATTTGACCAGTGGGAGTAGTTCCGTCTTTGTAGGTCTCAGTTGCGTGTCTCTACATAACCATATTCACATGTTTGTGAGTGCTTTATTCCCTTTTCAACTGAGTTGTACCTTCTTTTAAAATTGTGTTCTTCAAAGCATGTCCTGTGTTTCATTGTTTTCACTCACTCACTCTGGGAAGTCGTGGAGGGCAGGTACTATATACAGCCCACCTGTGCTTATGAATATTCTGTTCTCCTGCCAAGTCGCTTCAGTAGTGTCCGACTCTTTGCGACCCTGTGGACTGTAGCCAGCCAGGCTTCTCTGTCCATGGAATTCTCCAGGCGAGGATACTAGAGTGGGTTGCCATTCCCTTCTCCAGGGGATCTTTCTGACCCAGGGATTGAACCTGTGTCTTTTACGTCTCCTGCATTGGCAGGCAGCTTCTTTACCACTAGCACCACCTGGGCAGGCTCCTCCTTCCATGGGATTCTCCAGGCAAGAATACTGGAGTGGGTTGTCATTTCCTTCGCCAGGGGACCTTCCCAACTCAGGGATCAAGCCCATGTCTCCTGCATGGGCAGGCAGGTTCTTTACCACTGAGCCATCAGGGAAGCCCATTCTCTTCCCCTAGGCAGTATTTTTCAGGTTGCTGTTGTGGAAAGTGGCCACAGGGTGACACCATTTGTTCACTCCCAGCTGTGGTTGCCCTGGCAAGCTGTCAGAGCCTTAGGGCATGTCCTGCTCTGGGGCTGGAAATTACAGTGTAGTGTGCCAGAAGAAGCAACCAGTGGCTTGTATTATTACCTCTTTTGTGTATTAAGGTAACTAGTATTTTTTATTGGAGTATGATTGTGTGTGTTTATGTGTACAGAGTTGCATGTATTTAGGTGTACAAAATTTTAATGTTACATAGATACATATGTATCTATGTATGTTCAGATTCTTTTCCCAGTTAGGCTATTACGGAGTGTTAAATCTCCATCCGTAGATACCGCTCCTGATTGCTTATCTGTTTTGTGGGAATGGATTGTATTTATTTTACTGAAGCTTCTAATTTATCCCTTCCCCACTACTTTCTCCTGTGGTAACTGAAAGTTTGATTTTCATGTCTCTGACTCTGTTTCCCAGTTGGTTCAAGGCTATGCATGTGTAAATCACACCAGTAAGTGATCGCTTAAGATTTTTGCCTTTCTGATTCTTCATTACATCAGTTAGTAGCATTATCTCTAGTTTCAGGTAGGTTCTGGAAATTGGCATGATTACGTTCTTTTTGATGCCTGAATCAGATTGCATTGTGAATATGTTGCAGTTCTCCTTTATTCATTCGTTTCTCGATGAATAATTTTTTTCGTTTCCATGTCTTGGTTATTATAAAGGGTGGTGTAGTGCATGGAGGAGGAGGCAATGGGACCCCACTCTTGCCTGGAAAATCCCATGGATGGAGGAGCCTGATAGGCTTCGGTCTGTGGGGTCGCGCAGAGTCGAACACGACTGAGTGACTCAGCAGCAGCAGCAGCAGTGCGTGTTGGCTGCCCGTGTCTTTTGAATTCTGAGTTGCTGTGCGCATGCTCTTCAGCGTGGCAGTTGCAGGATCCCGTGGCACTGTTTCTGCTCAAGGCGCTTTCATACTGAGCTCTCGTGCCAGTACCACGGACATTCCTCCACACCAGGGGAGGGTCATCCCCTTTTCAAAACCCCATTGTAGCAGTTACTGTCTGTAGCCTTCTTGATCTTGGCCATTTGTCTGGTGCGAGTGGACCTCCTTGCAGTTCTGAGTTGCTTATCTCTGAATCACCGTATTTCACACGTTTTTGGTGCTTTATTCTTTTTTCAGCGTTGTGAGTTGCACTTCCCTGTTGAAGTTGTCTTCCTGACAGTGTGTGCTCTGTTCAGTTGTTTTCACTTAACTTACTGCTGGATATTTTGGAGGGTGGTTACCACCATAGAGTCGCATCAGTGCGTCTGATCTATTCTGTTCCCCCCGGGGAAGAGCCTTAGGTGGCTGTTGTGAGAAGTGGCCACACGGGGGCAGCATTTCTTCATTCCCAGCTGTGGTTCCCTGAAAAAGGATGGCGCCGTAGAGCAAGTCCTGCTTTGGGATTTCAGATTACAGTGCAGTGTGCCAGAAGCAGCACCCAGCAACCTGCTGGGTTGTATCAAATTCATTTTTTTTGGAGTAAGATTGAAATACATGTATATGTGTAGGTGTATAGAATTTTTTATGTTATAGCTATACGTATATCTGCATGTGTTTAGATTCTTTTTTCTGTTAGAGTGTTGATTCGACCTCCTTTTGTGGATACCGCCCTTCATTGATTGTGTGTTTTGTAGGTAATAGGTTGTATCTGTTTATCCCAGACTCCTAATTTATCCCTCCCCCCTTCATTCTCCCGTGGTAACCATAACTTTGATTTTCAAGTCTCTGACTCTGTTTATGTTTTACACACAGTTCATGGGTGTGCATGTTAAAAGCACCTATAAATGATATCATATGGTTTTTGCCTTTCTTATTCTTATTACTTCACTTAATAGGATTATCTCGAGTTCAGGTATGTCTGGAAACTGACATGATTGCATTCTTTTTCATCTGTGAATCAGATTTTAAAGATGTTGCAGTTCTTTGTCCATTAGTCAATAGAAAAGTTTCTGGTCCATGTCTTGGTTATTATAAGAGGTGCTACAGTGCACACTGGGTGCTGGTTTGCTGTGCACTCACTGTTGAGAGTGGGACAGCCGGATCATTTGCCAGCTGTGGTTTCACTGTTGAAAGCACCTTTGTACTGTTCTCTCTAGTGGCTGTTACCATTGACATTCTGCCGCACCACGGGAGGGTCCCCTTTTCTTAAGCCCATTGCAGCAGTTTTTGCCTGTTGAATTCTTGGATCCGGCCATTTTAACTGCTGCATGGGGATGCCTTGTGGCAGTAGCAAGTCCCTAAATCACCATATTTTGCATGTTTGCGGGTGCTCTGTTCTGTTTTTAACGCTGAGTTGTGCTTCCCTTTTGATATTGTCTTCTTGATAGTCTACTCCATGTTTGTTTTCACTCACTCACTCCTGGGGATTTTGGAGGTCAGGACCTTATACAGTCCAACAGTGGCTGTTCTCTGAGGCAGTAGTTTTCAGGTTGCTGTTGTGGGAAATGGCCACACGGGGGCAGCATTCCTCAGTCCCATTTCTGCTTACTCAACAAGCCAAGGGAGCCTGAGTGCTTTTGTGGTGTAAATCACAGTGCAATATGCCAGAAAAAAGCACACAGCAGCTTACTTTGTTCCCTTTTCTTTGGTTTTAAATTATTTTTGGATCGAGTAAGATTGAAATACATGTTGTGTGTGTTGTAGGTGTACAGAATTTTTCACGTTATGCATATACATATATCTGCTGCTGCTGCTAAGTCACACCAGTCGTGTCTGACTCAGTCTGACCCCATACATAGATGGCAGCCCACCAGGCTCCCCCGTCCCTGGGATTCTCCAGGCAAGAACACTGGAGTGGGTTGCCATTTCCTTCTCCAGTGCATGAAAGTGAAAAGGGAAAGTGAAGTCGCTCAATTGTGTCTGACTCCTAGAGACCCCATGGACTTCAGCCTACCAGGCTCCTCTGTCCATGGGATTTTCCAGGCATAGAGGACTGGAGTGGGGTGCCATTGCCTTCTCCATTCATATATCCATGTATGTTCAGATTCTTTCCCAATTAGGTTGCTACAGAGTTTTTTATTAGACCTCCCTTGGTAGATATCATTTCTTATCTCTTTCATAGGTAGTAGATTGTATTTGTTCATCCCAAGCTCCTAATTTATACCTTCCCCGTTTGTTTCCCCTGTGATAACCATAAATTTGATACTCAAGTCTGTTACTCTGTTTGTTTTCTCAGATAGTTCGTGGTTGTGCATGTGTAAATTGCACCTGTAAGTGATATCATATAATTTTTGCCTTTCTGATTCTTGCTTAGTTCACTTAGTAGTACTGAATCTAGTTTCAGATAGGTTCCGGAAATTGGCATGATTGAATTCTTTTACATGTGTGAATCAGATCGCATTCTGAACATGTTGCTGTTCTTCTATATCCATTCGTTTGTTGATGGAAAAGTTTTTTCAGTTCCGTGTCTTGGTTATTGTAAAAGGTGCTATAGTGCACTTTTGCTTGCCAAAGTTTGTCAAATTCTGGTTTGCTGTGCCATACTCTTAAAGATGGGACTACTGGATTATTTGGCAGATGTGGTTTTTACTAGTTAAGGAACTTTTTTTTACTGTTCTCTATAGTGGCTGTTACTATTGACATTTCAGCTGCACCATGGGAGGGTTCTTTCTTCTAAACCCTTTTGTAGGAGTTATTGTTTGTAGACTTCTTGATCATGGCCATTTTGACCAGTGATACCTCACCGTTCTCAGTTGCCAGTCTATAAATAGCCATATCTCACATGTTTCCTGATACTTTATTCTTTTTTAAAAACCATGAGTTGTACTTCCCTGTTGAAGTTGTCTTCTTCAAACTGTGCCCTCTGCTTCATTATTTTCACTTACTTTCTCCTGGGAATTTTGGAGGACAGGTACCATACACGGCCCACCAGTGCTTCTGAATTCTCTCTTTTCCTGGGCAATATTTTTCAGGTTGCTGTTGTGGGAAGTGGCCACAAGGAGGCAGCATTTGCTAGTTCCCAGCTGTGGTGGCAGGGCACGGTGACGGAGCCTTAGAGCAAGTGCTGCTTTGGGGCTGGAAATTACAGAGCATTGTGCCAGAAGAAGCAGCCAGCAGCTTGTATTGTTACCTCTTTTGTGTGTTAAAGTAACTTATCTTTTTATCAGAGTACGCTTGGAATACAAGTTGTGTGTGTTTAGGTGTATGAACTTCTTTGGGTTAGACCTATACATATATCTTCATATGTTCAGATTCTTTTCCCAGTTAGGTTATTAAAGAGTGTTGATTAGACTTCCTTTGGTAGATATCCCTTCTTATTGATTCATATCTGTTTTGTAGAAATAGATTGTATTTTTTCATTCCAAGCTCTTTATTTATCCCTTCCCTGCTTCTTTCTCCTGTGGTAACCGAAAGTTTGATTTTCAAGCCTCTGACTCCATTTATGTTTTCCCAGGTAGTTCAAGGTTGTGCATGTGTAAATTGCACCTATATGTGATATCATATGACTTTATTAGAGATAATTAGGATTATCTCTAATTTAAGTAGGTTTTGAAAATTGTCATGATTAAGTTAGATTTTTTCATGCCTAAGTTAGATTGCATTGTGAATATGTCACAGTTCTTCCTTATCAATATGTTTGTTGATAGAAAATTCATTTGGCTCACATCTTGGTTATTGTAAAAGCTGCTACAGTGCACATTTAGGTGTCCGTATCTTTGAATTCCAGTTTTCTGTTCATATATGATTAAGCATGGACTACCAGATCATTTGTCAGCTGTGGTTTTACTGCTGACGTCAGTATATACTGTTCTCTCTGGTTGCTGTCAGTGTTGACGTTCAGCCGCACCATAGGAGAACTCCTTTTCTTAACCCCATTGAGCAGTTATTGTCCATAGACTTCCTGAGCATGGCCATTTTTACCGTTTTGAGGGGATACCTTGTTGTACTTCTGAGTTGCGTGTCTCTAAATCACCATATTTCACATGTTTGTGGGTGCTTTATTCTTTTTTGAACACTGTGAGTTGTATTTCCCTTTTGAAATTGTCTTCTTGACAGTGTGCCCCATGTTTAATTCACTTACCCCTGGCAATTTTGGAGGGCAGATACCATTTACAGGCCCCAGAGCTTGTGCATAGGATGTTTCCCTCGGCAGTGTTTCAGTTTACTGTTGTGGGAAGGCTGCAGCATTTCTTCACGCCCAGCTCTGGTTACCCCCAAACGCGGACAGAGCCTTAGAGCAGTCCTGCTTTGGTGTTGCAAATTACAGTGCAGTGTGCTAGAGGAAGCACCAGACAGCTTGTGTTGTTATTTCCATTTGTATTTAAATTCATTTTTATTTTTTACTGGAGTAAGATTGAAATACACATTGTGTGTGTTGTATGTGTAGAGATTTTCATGTCAGACGTATCCATATGTTTACATATGTTCGGATTCTTTTCCCAATTAGGTTGTTACAGAGTTTTGATTAGACCTCCCTTGGTAAGTATCATTTCTTATTTATTATCTGTTCTGTAGGTAATAGATTGTATTTGTTCATTCCAGATCCTAATTTATTCCTTCCCTGCTTTTTTCCCTTGCGGTAACCATATGTTTGATTACCAGGCCTCTGACTCCATTTATGTTTCTCCAGATAGTTCATGGGTGTGCATGTATAAACTGTACCTGTAAGTGATATGTGGTTTTTGCCTTCCTATTTCTTTTTCCTTTATTTAGTAGGATTATCTCTTATTTTCTGGTGAGTTCCAGAAATTGGCATGATTACAT
Source organism: Odocoileus virginianus (assembly GCF_023699985.2). NCBI lineage: Eukaryota > Metazoa > Chordata > Mammalia > Artiodactyla > Cervidae > Odocoileus > Odocoileus virginianus. Next base: position 59,039,599 of record NC_069680.1, read on the forward strand.
TCCTTTTCCTCCCTGAATCAGATCGCGTTGTGAACATGTTTCAGTTCTTCTTTATCCGTTCGTTTGTCAGCGGAGTATTTTTTGGCTTCCAGATCTTGGTTTTTGCAAACAGTTCTGTAGTGTACTTTTGGGTGCTCATGTCTTTCATATTCTGGCTTGCTATGCACATACTCTTAAGAGTGGGATTACCATATCATTTGGCAGCTGTGGTGAGTGTTTAAGGGAATTTTATACTGTTCTCTCTAGTGGCTGTTACTACTGACATTTCAGATGCACCATAGGAGGGTACCTTTTTCTTAAACCCCAACTGTAGCAGTTATTCTTTGTAGACTTTTCGATCATGTCCATTTTGAAAAGTGCAAGTGGATAACCTTTTATTGGTTGCATGTCTGTAAGTCACCATATTTCACATGTTTGTGGTGCTTTATTCTTTTTTAAAAACCATGAATTGTACTTCCCTGTAGAAATTGTTTTCTTCAAAGTGTGCCCCCTGTTTCATTGTTTTCACTCCTGGGAATTTTGGAGGGCAGGTACCATACACAGCTCACCAGTGCTGCTGAATTCTGTTTTCCTAGGCAGTGGTTTTCAGGTTGCTGTTGTGGGAAGTGGCCACAAGGCGGCAGCATTTGTTAATTCGCAGCTCTGGCTAGAGCCTTAGAGCAAGTGCTGCTTTGGAGCTGGAAATTTCAGAGCGCCAGAAGTAGTGCTGGGTGCCAGAAGCAGCAGCCGGCAGCTTGTCTTGTTGCCTCTTTTGTGTATTAAAGTGACTCTTATTTTTTACCATAGTACATTGGAATACAAGTCTTTTGTGCTTAGGTGTACAGAATTTCGTGTGAGACATACACGTATATGTATGTATGTTCAGATTCTTTTCCCAATTAGGTTATTACAGAGTGTTGATTAGACCTCCCTTGGTAGGTATCTCTCCTTATTGATTATCTGTTTTGTAGAAATGGATTGTATTTTTTCATTCCAAGCTCCTATTTTATCCCTTCCCTCCTGCTTTCTCCTGTGGTAGCCAAAAGTTTGATTTTCGCGTCTCTGAGTCCGTTTATGTTGTCCCAGTTATTCAAGGATGTGCATGTTTACACTGTACCTCTGAGTGATATCATGACATATTTTCCTTTCTGATTCTTGCTTACTTCAGTTAGTAAGATTATCTCTAGTTTCAGGTAATTTCTGGAAATTGGCGTGTACTTTCTTTTTGGTGCCTGAGTCAGACTGCATTGTGAACATGTTGCGGTTCTTCTTTATCCATCAGTTTTTTTGGTGGGAACCTCTTTTGGCTTCCATCTGCTACAGTGAGTTGGATGCCTGTGTTTTCCTGAAGTCTGGTTTGCTGTGTGCATTTCTTCGTTCCCAGCTCAGGTTGCCCCACGAGGGGACAGAGCCTTAGAGCAAGCCCTGCTTCGGGGTTGTAAATTACAGGGCGGTGTGCCAGGAGAAGCACCCACAGCTCGTGTTGTTACCTCTCTTCTGTATTAAACTCATCTTTGTGTTGTTGGTGTGGAATTTTTCATCTTACAGATATATATAACTCTACGTATGTTCAGATTCTTTTCCCAAATAGAATCTGAGTGTTGATTAGACCTCCGTTGGTAGATCACTACTTATTGATTATCTGTTTTGTAGAAATAGAAATTTTTCATCCCAAACTCCTGATTTATGCCTTTCCTGTTTCTTTCCTCTGTGGTAACCATAAACCTGACTTTCAAGTAAGTCTCTGACTCCGTTTATGTTTTCCCAGTTGGTTCATGGGTGTGCATGTGTAACTTGCACATATAAGTGGTGTCATGATTTTTGACATTCTGATTTTTCTTACTTCACTTAGTAGGATTATCTCTATTTGCAAGTAGGTTCTGGAAATTAGCATGATTACATTCTTTTTCGTGTCTGAATCAGATTGCATTGTGAATGTGTTGCAGTTCTTTATCCATTCATTTGTTGACGGAAAATTTGTTTGGCTTCCATGTCTTTTCGAAGTCTTGTTTGCTGTGCACATATGCTTGGGAGTAGGGCTGCCGGATCCTTGTCAGCTATGTTTTTACTCCTAAGGCATTCTATACTGTCCTCTCTAGTGGCTGTTACCTTTGACATGTCAGCTGCTCGGTAAAAGCGTCCCCTTTTCTTAACCCCACTGTAGCAGTTATTGTCTGTAGACTTCTTGATCATGGCTATTTTGACCTGTGCAAGGGCATAACTCATTGCGGTTCTGAGTTGCATATCTCTAAATCACTGTATTTTGCCTGTTTGCGTGTGACTTATTCTTTTTTAAACAGTAAGTTGTACTTCCCTGTTAAAATTGAATTAAAATTCCTGGAAGTGTGCCCTGTGTTTAATTGTTTTCACTTACTTACTCCTGGAAATTTTGGAGGGAAGGTGCCATGTACAGCCCACCAGTGCTTGTTAGTATTCTGTTCCCCTGGGCAGTCGTTTCCAGGTTGCTGTTGCGGGTGTGACACAAGGCAGCAGCATTTCTTAGTTCCCAGCCTTGGTTCCTCCTACAAGTGGGCAGAGTCTCACAGCAAGACCTGCTTTGGGGTTGCCAGTCACAGTGCAGTGTGTTAGGAGAAGCACTCAACAGCTTGTGTCGTTACCTCTCTTTTGTATTAATTTTTTTTTTATTGGAGTGAGATTTAAATGTTTTGTGTGTTGTATGTGAACAGAATTTTTCGTATTACACATAGACATATATCTTCATATGTTCAAGTTCTTTTCCCAATTAGGTTATTACACAGTGATGATTAAACCTTCTATGCTAGATATCATGCCTTATTATCTGTTTTTTAGAAATAGATTTTGTTCATCCTAAGTTTCTAATTTATCCCTTCCCCGCTGATTTTCAATTCTCTGACTCCTTTATGTTTTCCCAGTTAGTGCATAGGTGTGTATGTGTAAATTGCACTTGTAATTGATGTCTTATGATTTTTCCCTTTCTGAATCTTGCTGAACTTCACTTAGTAGGATTATTTCTAGTTTCAGGTAGGTCCCAGATATTGACGTCATCACATTCTTTTTCATGCCTGAATCAGATAGCATTGTGAATATTTGCATTTCTTCTTTATTCATTCGTTTGTCGATGGAAAGTTTTTTTGGCTTCTGTGTGTTGGTTTTTGTAAAAGGTGCTAAAGAGCACCTTCGAGTTCCCGTGTTTTTTCGAATTTTGGTTTGCTGTGCGCTGCCTCCTGTGAGTGGGACTGCCAGATCATTGTCAGCTGTGGCTTTGCTGGTCAGGCACTCATACTGTTCTTTCCAGTGGCTTCTACCGTTGACATTTCAGCAGCAACGTAGGAAGAGCTCCTTTTTTTAACCCATTGTAGCAGTCACTGTGTGTAAACTTCTTGATTGTGGCCAGTTTGAACAATGCAAAGGTATACCTGGTTTTGAGTCTCATGTCTTTAATAATGTACCACAGTGTGTATGTTTGCGGGTGCTTTTTTTTTTCTTAAACACTTCGAGTTGTGTTTCCCTGTTGAAATTGACTTTTTGAAAGTGTTTCCTGGGTTTAATTGTTTTCCCTTACTTAACTTCTGGAAATTATGGGGTGTGTACCATATACATAAAACCTGCCAGTACTTGTGAATATTCTTTCTGTCCCTTTAGGCAATAGTTTTCAGATTGCTGTTGTGGGAATTTGCCACAAGGTGGCAGCATTTCTTCTTTCTCAGCTCTGGTTACCCTGGCAAGCTGACAGAGCCTTAGAGCAAGTCCTGGTGTGGGTTTTTATATTAAAATGCAGTGGGCCAGAAGTATCACCCAGAAACTTGTGCCTTGTTACCACTTTCTTGTATTATTATTATTTTTTGAGTAACACTGAAACACATGTTTTGTGTATTTTAGTTGTATAGCATCTTTTCCTGTTACATATATACATCAGTTCAGTTGCTCAGTCGTGTCCAACTCTTTGCGACCCCATGGACTGCAGCACACCAGGCTTCCCTGTGCATCACCAACTCCCGGAGCTTGCTCAAAGTCATGTCCATTGAGTCGGTGATGCCATCCAACCATCTCATCCTCTGTCTTCCCCTTCCCCTCCTGCCTTCAATCTTTCCCAGCATCAGGATGAGTCAGTTCTTGGCATCAGGTGGCCAAAGCATTGGAGCTTCAGATTCAGCATCAGTCCCTCTAGTGAATACTCAGGACTGATTTTCTTTAGGATTGACTGGATTGATCTCATTGCAGTCCAAGGGACTCTCCAGAGCCTTCTCCAACACCACATTTCAAAAGCATCAATTCTTCAGCACTCAGCTTTCTTCATAGTCCAACTCTCACATCCATACATGACTACTGGAAAAACCATAGCTTTAACTGTACTGACCTTTGTCAGCAAGGTAATGTCTCTGCTTTTTAATATGCTGTCTAGGTTGGTTATAGCTTTCGTTCCAGGGACCAAGTGTCTTTTCATTTCATGGCTGCAGTCACTATCTGCAGTGATTCTGGAACCCAAGAAAATAAAGTCTGTCACTGATAAATTGTTTCCCCATCTATTTGTCATGAAGTGATGGGACCAGATGCCATGATCCTTGTTTTTTGAATGTTGAGTTTTAAGCCAGCTTTTTTTATTCTCCTCGTTCACTTTCATCAAGATGCTCTTTAGTTCCTCTTTGCTTTCTGCCATAAGGTTGGTGTCATCTGCATATCTGAGGTTATTGCTATTTCTCCCAGTGATCTTGATTCCAGCTTGTGCTTCATCCAGCCTGGCATTTCGTATGATATACTCTGCATATAAGTTAAATAAGCAGGGTGACAATATACAGCCTTGACATACTCCTTCCCCATTTTGGAACCATTCTGTTGTTCCATGTCTGGTTCTAACTGTTGCTTCTTGACCTGCATCCAGATTTCTCAGGAGGCAGGTAAGGTGGTCTGGTATTCTCATTTCTTGAAGAGTATTTCCATATATACGTATACTTGTTTGGGTTCTTTTCCCAGATAGGTTAATACAGAGTGCTGAGTAGGCCTCCCTTGGTTGATAGTCTTTTTTCTTTTTTTTTGATCATGTGCTTTGTAGGTAATGATTTGTATTTGTTTATCCCATCCTTCTAATTTATCCCTTCTCCACTTTTTCCCCCTGTGGTTACCATAAATGTAGTTTTCAAGTCTCTCCAGTCTTTTTATGCTTTCCAGTTAGTTCATGGGTATGCTTGTTTACATTGCACTTATAAGTGATAGCAAATGATTGTTGCCTTTCTAATTCTGACTTACTTCACCTTGTAGGATTATCTCTAGGTTCAGCTGTGTTTTAGCAGTTGGTGTGTACAGTTTCTTATGCCTCATTCAGATTGCATTGTATGTTCCTCTTCCTGATCAATTCTTCTGGTGATGTATATTTCGGTGCTTCCCTGTCTTGCCTGTTGTAAGTGGTGCTGTGGTGCGTGTTTGGGTGCCTGTTTTCGGGGTCTGGTTTGTGGTTCACACTCTGAGGAGCAGGACCGAACATTTGGCAGCTGTCCTCTTACTGCTGTTAAAGGTCCTTTCGCTGGTTCTCTCCGGTGGCTGTTAACCGTGGACATTTCAGCGGCACAGACGACGGTCCCCTTACCTTCGTCCCACTGTAGCTTTTATTGTCTGGAGATGTCTTGATTATGGCTAGTTAGCCCACTAAGAAGGGGATATCTTTCTTGATTGTGATTTGCATGTCTCTGATAATTCACCATGTCTCGTATATTTGCAAGTGCTTTATTTTTTTTTAAACACTGTGAGTTGTACTTACCTGTTGAAATTGTCTTCCTGAAAGTGTGCCCCATGTTTGTTTATTTTTGCTTACTTTTTCTTGGAAATATTGGAGAACAGATACCATACACAGCCCACAAGTGCTTGTGGACATTCTTTTCCCCTAGGACAAATAGATTCAAGGGGTTAGATCTGATAGACACAGTGCCTGAAGAATTATGGATGGAGGTTTGTGACATTGAACCGGAGGCAGGGATCAAGATCATCCCCAAGGGAAAGAAATGCAAAAAGGCAAAATGGTTTTCTGAGGAGGCCTTAAAATTGCTGTGAATAGAAGAGAGAGAAGGGAAAGGCAAAGGAGAGAAGGAAGGATATTCCCATATGAGTACAGAGCTCCAAAGACTAGCAAGGAGAGATGAGAAAGCCTTCCTCAGCGATCAGTGCAAAGAAACAGAGGAAAATAGTAGGACGGGAAAGTCTAGAGATCTCTTCAAGAAAATTAGAGATACTAAGGGAACACTTCATGCAAAGATGGGCACAATAAAGGACAGAAATGGTATGGACCTAACAGAAGCAGAAGATATTAAGAAGAGGTGGCAAGGATACACAGAAGAACTATACAAAAAAGATCTTCACAACCCAGATAATCACTATGGTGTGATCATCAACCTAGAGCCAGACATTCTGGAATGAGAAGTCAAGTGGCCCTTAGGAAGCATCACTATGAACAAAGCTAGTGGAGGTGATGGAATTCCTGTTTGAACAGTTGAGCTATTTCAAATCCTAAAAGATGATACTGTGAAAGTGCTACACTCAATATGCCAGCAAATTTGGAAAACTCAGCAGTGACCAAAGGACTGAAAAAGGTCAGTTTTCATTCCAGTCGCAAAGAAAGGCAATGCCAAAGAATGCTCAAACTACCACACAATTGCAGTCATCTCACACATTAGTAAGGTAATGCTCAAAATTCTCCAAGCCAGGCTTCAACAGTACGTGAACTGTGAACTTCAGATGTTCAAGCTGGATTTAGAAAAGGCCGAGGAACCAGAGATCAAATTGCTGACATCCGTTGGATCATTGAAAAAGCAAGAGAGTTCCAGAAAAACATCTACTTCTGCTTTATTGACTATGCCAAAGCCTTTGACTGTGAGGATCACAACAAACTCTGGAAAATTCAAGAGATGGGACCACCAGATCACCTGACCTGGTTTCTGAGAAATCTATATGCAGGTCCGGAAACAACAGTTAGAACTGGACATGGAACAACAGATTGGTTCCAAATAAGAAAAGGAGTATGTCAAGGCTGTATATTGTCACTCTGCTTATTTAACTGCTATGCAGAGTACATCATGAGAAATGCTGGGCTGAAGGAAGCCCAAGCTGGAATCAAGATTGCTGGGAGAAATATCAATAACCTCAGATATGCAGATGACACCACCTTTATGGCAGAAAGTGAAGAACTAAAGAGCTTCTTGATGAAAGTGAACGAGGAGAGTGAAAAAGTTGACTTAAAACTCAACATTCAGAAAGCTAAGATCATGGCATCTGGTCCCATCACTTCATGACAAATAGATGGGGAAACATTGGAAACACTGATAGAGTTTATTTTGGGGGGCTCCAAAATCGCTGCAGATGGTGACTGCTGCCATGAAATTAAAAGAAGCTTGCTCCTTGGAAGAAAAGCTGTAACCAACCTAGATAGCATGTAAAAAAGCAGAGACATTATTTTGCCAACAATGGTCTGTCTAGTCAAGGTTATGGTTTTTCCAGTAGTTAAGTATGGATGTGAGAGTTGGACCATAAAGAAAGCTGAGTGCCGAAGAACTGAGGCTTTTGAACTGTGGTGTTGGAGAAGACTCTTGAGAGTCCCTTGGACTGCAAGGAGATCCAACCAGTCCATCCTAAATGAAATCAGTCCTGAATATCCGTTGGAAGGACTGATGTTGAAGCTGAAACTCCAATACTTTGGCCACCTGATGCGAAGAGCTGACTCATTTGATAAAACCCTGATGTTGGGAAAGATTGAGGGCAGGAGAAGAAGGGGACGACAGAGGATGAGATGGTTGGATGGCATCACTGACTCGATGGACATGACTTTGAGCAAGCTTCAGGAGTTGGTGATGGACAGGGAAGCCTGGTGTGCTGCAGTCCATGGGGTGGCAAAGAGTCGGACATGACTGAGCAACTGAAGTGAACTGAACTGAGGCAGTAGTTTTGAAGTTGCTGTTGCCTGAAGCGGCCACAGGTGGGCAGCATTTCTTCATCCCCAGTCCTGTTCCACCTCCACCCGCCGCAAGCCGACATTGAACCTTAGAGCAAGTCCTGCTTTTGGGTTGTAGAGTGGAATGCCTCAGAAGAAGCACCCCAAAACTTGCCTTGGTAGCTCTCTTTTGTATTAAATGTTTAATTTTTTATTGGAGTAACTTTTAAATACATGTGGGTGATGTAGGTGTACAGAATCTTCCTGTTACACATATACATGCATCTTTGTATGTTCAGATTCTTTTCCCATATAGGTTACTAAAGAGTGTTAATTAGGTCTTCCTTTGTAGAATATCACTTGTTGTTAATTATGTTTTATGGGTAATAGATTGTATTTGTTCATTCCAAGCTCCTAATTTATCCCTTCCCCGCTTCTTTCCCCTGTTGTTACCATAAATTTGGTTCTAAAGTGTCTGAATCTGTTTTCCCAATTAGTTCATGGCGTGTGCAGATTATACCTGCAAGTGATATAGAATTTTTGCCTTTCTGACGTCATGTAGTAGGATTCTATTTCACATAGGTTCTGGCAGTTGGCATGATTACTTGTTTCATGCCTGAGTCAGGTTGCGTTGTGAACATGTTCCACTTCCTTATCTGTTCGTCAGTCCATGAACATTCGTTGCTTCCACGTCTTGGCTGTTGTGAAAGGTGCTGCGGGGCACATTTGCGTGTCTGTGTCTTTTCAAAGTCCGCGTCTCTCCCAGAGACTCTTAAGAGTGGGGCTGCTGGGTCATATGGCAGCTGTGTTTTTTTAGCGTTTTAAAGGCACTTTCGTACTCCTTTTCATAATAGTTGTACCAATTTACTTTGCTACTAACAGTGTAGAAGTGTTCCTTTTTCTGTACACCCTCTTTAGCTTTTATTGTTTGTAGAAATTTTGACGATGGGTTTTCTGAGTGGTTTGCGATCATGTCTCATGTTTAATTCTGAGTTGAATTTTTAAAATAAATATTAAAAAACAGTTCTGAGCATGTTTTCATGTGCCTCTTAGCTGTGTGTTTTTCTTTTCAGAAAAGATTTTTTTTTTAGAATGTCTGACCATTTTTGATTAGTTTAACGTAATTTTGAATGTTCATTTTTAGGCCATTAACACTTTTTCTGAGGAATATATCACCAAATTGAATTTTAAAAGCTGTGGATATTCTACCTTAGTTTTTAAAATTTCCTCATAAAGTGCTAAGGGCAGAGCCTTACAAAGCCAGATTGATGTGTTTGTTTCCTTTATGAATTTAGGATCATAGTCTTACACATGACATTGTTAGGTTAAAATGTGAACATTGTATTTCATTAAACGCTAGTATTAATTAGCATTTAATGTCATTAAGTATTTCATTTAACATTATTATTAATTGCCTATATTTCATTAAATACTAGTATTAATATAAAAACATAAAACACATAGCAGAATTCTTTGTTCTTAATTGTACCTCTTTTTAATTTAAGAGACTGGTTTGACTTGAAGACTGGTTTGTGTTACAGTATGAAGTGTGATTAGTATGTACATCAAAAAATACATTAATTCCTCTCGTCAGTACAGGGCTAAACATTCAAAACAGCCCTCAAAGTTGTTAAGGAGGTTTCTGAAGAATATTTTGTTCGCTTAGGCCTTACTTCCTGTCTTAGCCATTTTTACTTTTTGTAAGTTCTAGGAACAGAAGTTGTGATCCTTTTAATGTTTGCATCTGGAATATAAGATCACTTTTTTTTTTAATGGAAACCATGGTTGAAGTTAGTGAATTCAGTTTAAAGCAGATGAGCCTGCCCTCCCGGAAGTAGAATGAGGCAGTGGTTAAGGAGTTCTGCTTCTTTTGGAAGACCTCAGATGAGATTATATGTTTTTTATACGTATTAACTCAGTGAATCCTCATAACTACTTGTTGAGGTAGATGTTTATTATCCTTACTTTATGGATGAGGAAACATAACAAGAGATGGCGTAACTTGCCCAAGGTAATTAAACGATGGAATAACTGACTTTAATTTCCTTGTGTTGAAAGGGGGGTATGTGTATGCTTTCCTTGTTCCCCTGACAATATTAGAAAAAATATTGGAAACTTTGATTTTTACTGGTGGTCAGCTTAGAACAATATTGCTCTGAGGACGTATATACATTTTTTTATACACCATGCTTATGTTAGTTTTCAGAAGAGCTTTTGTTTGTGAGAAGATTAAGACTTAAGATACCTATAGAATTATACATCTCTAAAAATGAAATATTTTTTAAGTGTATTTGAAGTTCTCCTGAGCAGCAATTAAAGTATTATTAAGTGTGAGCTTGTATGTATTCTCTTTTTAATTTGTTTGACTCTAAGAATATTGTTAAGAAGTTACTTCTTGGATAGTATGTGAAAATGAACTAGTTAAAATGAAGTAAAAATTAAAATAAAATCAAATTTGATTTCTCAACTTCCTCCAGAGGAGGGCGCTTGGTGTTTACAGCAAAAATTTAGTTTCTTTTTCTTTGATTGCAGATTGGGAGTCCTCCTCTTGACCCTGCTGAGCATTTTCTTCCTGAAGAAGAGAAACTTCCTGAACAGGAGAGATCAAAAAGGTGAGCAGGTCTAGAAATCAGCCCTCACAGGTATTTCCACATAGTGTATTTGAGATGATTGCTCAGTATTTTCTCTTTCAAGGCAAAGGTTATAGAATGTGGATTCTGATGTGGATTAAAACCTTCATTTGCCACTTTCTAGATGCGTTACCCTGTTTATATCTGGGGCCCAGTTTCCTTGTCTGTCAGATACAGTAGTCATACGAACTGGAGGGTCAAGATAAAAAGTTCCTTATAAATTTGATAGATTTGAAAGTTACTTATAAATTATACACTGTTACAGAGATATTTTTTCCTTTATAGATTTGAGAAGGTTTACACTCATAATCTGTATTACCTGGCTCAAGTCTACCAGCATATGGAAATGTTTGAGAAGGCTGCCCATTATTGCCACAGTACCCTAAAACGCCAGCTTGAGCACAATGCCTACCATCCTATGGAGTGGGCTATTAATGCTGCTACCTTGTCACAGTTTTATATCAATAAGGTAAGCTTCTCAGAGCAGTTAGTGTGTCTAAAAATAGAACCGAAAGTACCTTGAAAATGTCATCTTTCAAAAACAGATAGCTTGTAGTTTATGATGTAAACTAAATAGAAAAATGCAGTCCAGTTTGCCATTGTACTCAAGTTTGTAGCTTTTTGTTGCAGTAATCCTTTTAAATCTTAAAATAATTTTATCATGTCCTACATGTTGCTTAAGACCAATTCTTTTTTGATACAGGCAGGCTATCTCTTACCTTAAATTGCAGATTTTATCTTGTAGATTTAACTTTATCTTTATGCATTGGTAATCTGGCAAGTGTGAGAATTTGTCTGAGGAAGTTGACTGTTAAATGTGGGCTTTGATAGAAGCATGTGATGCTTTCAGTTATTCTTTAGAATTAACTCCTTTAGTGAAACTTATTCTATGTTGGGGATGTCTTGCTCAATTCTAGAGTTTTAGGTGGTTATATTTTTTCCTAGAGTATTACACAAGGACAAATTTGAGCTTCTTCCTTGCTTTCAGAATTATTCTGAATTATGTGTATTTTTATTTTTTTATGTATATATATTCTTAATTGACCTTCTAAATTTTTTAGCCCTTACAAGAATTTTTAATGCTAAAACACTTTAAAGCCTCCTTTCCCAGCCAGATTTTATATTAATTCTCAGTATCTCAGTAATAGAAATAACTTTTCTTTGTATTTTGAATTCACATGCCTCTGAAACTTTGGTAATTCTTTGCTTATCAGAGTTCCTTCTTAGATCTCTGTTTATCTGCTGCTGTATCCTTACTAGGCCTATTATCCTTTCTGAGTGTTTTGTTAGTGCTGGTTCTATAAACGCACCCTGTGTTTAAAGTATTGTCCCACAGAATTTCATTCAGAAAAGCTATTAGCAGGAGAGAAAGGGCTGTGGTGACTACAGCATCGCTTCTAGGACTTTGGTCTAAGATCAAGCGTGTAAGTAACGCTACTGTGTGTATCCAAGCATTCAGTTAAATCTAAATCTCATGAATTCATTTCATTGTGATCATCAAAACTTACCTGGTGCTTCTGCCTGTGGCACCTTTTTTTTTTAATAATAGTTCCCAGAGGCCTCTTGTTTTGTTTAGCAACTTTAAAATTATTCACTGTAATTGTACTAAGATATCCAGATATTAAAGTGTAATTACAAGTTTATAAAGTTGTTAAGCATTGCTTATGTAGAGCATGCAGTAAATTTCACAAGTACCTCCCCTACCCTGTGCTTTTATTTTTTCTTTTTTTTACCAAAGTGTTTTGTAAGTTTTCTTCCAACTAGCTAAGTTATAATGCACAGAGAGATTTGAGCCCTTTTTTTTTTTTTTAATACAATTATCATTTATATCACTGTCATTTCATCTGGTTCCATGAGGTTTTGCTACATACTGAGTCCCTACCTTGCAAGTGCTAAAGTCCCACATTTACCAGCCACGTCGAGGACCCCATGTGCACTCACTGTTAGTTCTAACAGTGGTTACTTTCAGATGACCAGTCTGGACAGTGCTGAAGTGATAATGAATAACAAGTTATAGGGCAACAATTAAAACTTCTTTATGTAAACTGTAACTTTCTTTTGGTTTTTGAGGTTTAATACCAATATTTTGATCTGTAGATACTGCTGGTCTAGTACTTCACATGGTACCCAGCTGTTCTCAAGATGGCTTCTGAATTTACCATAATGGGGGGATACATTGAGTGCTGATATTTTAAAGTCATAGTCAACTGTTAAAAACCACCTTGGCAAAATCAGTGTTACTCATATGAAGTAGACATATTTAACAAGGGTGGCTTCCAACTAAAATTTGGACTTTTAACTTGGTACTTCTGCTGAGTATTCCTGTGACATACATGACACATGTAAAGTAAGTAAGGAGGAGATCTTCTCCAAGGGTTTGAGAAGCTTACCACGCCCCCATCTGAACTGTGAAGTCTTCAACTGTCGGTAAAGCAGTTCCACAGAGTTCGTCTCTGGAAATCTGTTGACTTCAAAACTTGGTGGGAAGCCTCATTATATGTAAAATTGTAAAGGTTTCAGAAGACAGAATCTCTTATCAAAATTTATCCTGTTTGCCTTTGAATGATTGTATTTAAAAGGGATCTCTAAACTTGAGAAAGATGAAATCTTCCAGTCTTTGACAGAATGTAAGTGGTCTAAAAATTGTTCATGCAGAGAACTCGGCTATTTAGACTGAAGCTTAAAGGATGCGGAGGCGTGGTAGGACACTAGGATGATAGCCGTTCTTTTCTGCTGATTGAATACTGGAGGGGAGCTAATTTTCAATCAGCAGGTATTTTTCCAGGCAGTTTGGATTATTAAGAGTTTGTGGGTATTGTTACTTTAATCTTTAAGATAGTTTTTTAATCAAATAATATTCAGACATATACTTTCTTGTTTAGTTACCATACAGGGTCTCCTTAGTAGTGTTTTTTACCTGAATTTATAGCTTTTCCCATATTAAAAGACTATGCAAGTATCTATTGCAAATAAGGTTTTGTGATAATTGAATTTATTCTTATTTCTGCAACAGCAATGCTTTATGGAAGCCAGACACTGTTTATCTGCTGCTAATGTCATTTTTGGTCAAATTGGAAAGATCCGAACCACAGAAGACAGTAAGTTTATGTGTACATGTTTCATTATATAACTTTTTAAAAAATCTTTTTATTTTGAAATCCTGTTAATTTAGAAAATTCAAGAACAGAACAAAGAATTACCATAGGCCCATCTAAATTCACCGAGTTTTTATATTTGCCTCATTTGCAGATATGTTTAGGCTCCATTACCCTCTAATACTTCAGTGAGTTTTTCCTAGAAATATTTTCTTACATAATCATAGAACAGGAAATGTAGCATTGATACAGTTCTTTTATCTATAATTCATATTTAGCAGCTGTCTACATGATGTGTTTTGTAGCAGTTTCTCTATAGTACTAGTTTCTCTAGTACTTAAAAAAATTTTTATTGACATCTAGTTGATTTATAGTGTTGTTAGTTTCTGCTGTACATCAAAGTGAATCAGCGTTACATATACATGTAGCCACTCTTTAGATTCTTTTTTCATTTATTTTTATTAGTTGGAGGCTAATTACTTTACAGTATTGTAGTGGTTTTTGCCATACATTAACATGAATCAGCCATGGATTTACATGTATTCCCCATCCCGATCACCCCCCCCCCCCCCACCTCCCTCTCTACCCGATCCCTCTGGGTCTTCCCAGTGCACCAGCCCTGAGCACTTGTCTCATGCATCCAACCTGGACTGGTGATCTGTTTCACCCTTGATAATATACATGTTTCAATGCTGTTCTCTCAGATCATCCCACCCTCGCCTTCTCCCACAGAGTCCAAAAGTCTGTTCTGTACATCTGTGTCCCTTTTTCTGTTTTGCATATAGGTTTATTGTTACCATCTTTTTAAATTCCATATATATGTGTTAGTATACTGTATTGGTGTTTATCTTTCTGGCTTACTTCACTCTGTATAATGGGCTCCAGTTTTATCCATCTCATTAGAACTGATTCAAATGTATTCTTTTTAATGGCTGAGTAATATTCCATTGTGTATATGTACCATAGCTTCCTTATCCATTCATCTGCTGATAGGCATCTAGGTTGCTTCCATGTCCTGGCTATTATAAACAGTGCTGCGATGAACATTGGGGTACACGTGTCTCTTTCAGATCTGGTTTCCTTGGTGTGTATGCCCAGGAGTGGGATTGCTGGGTCATATGGCAGTTCTATTTCCAGTTTTTTAAGAAATCTCCACACTGTTTTCCATAGCGGCTGTACTAGTTTGCATTCCCACCAACTGTGTAAGAGGGTTCCCTTTTCTCCACACCCTCTCCAGCATTTATTGCTTGTAGACTTTTGGATAGCAGCAATCCTGACTGGCGTTAATGGTACCTCGTGGTGGTTTTGATTTGCATTTCTCTGATAATGAGTGGTGATGAGCATCTTTTCATGTGTTTGTTAGTCATCTGTATGTCTTCTTTGGAGAACTGTCTGTTTAGTTCTTTGGCCCATTTTTTGATTGGGTCATTTATTTTTCTGGAATTGAGCTGCAGGAGTTGCTTGTATATTTTTGAGATTAATCCTTTGTCTGTTTCTTCGTTTGCTATTATTTTCTCCCATTCTGAGGGCTGTCTTTTCACCTTGCTTATAGTTTCCTTTGTTGTGCAAAACTTTTAAGTTTAATTAGGTCCCATTTGTTTATTTTTGCTTTTATTTCCAATATTCTGGGAGGTGGGTCATAGAGAATCCTGCTGTGATTTTTGTCGGAGAGTGTTTTGTGCCTATTTTCTCCTCTAGGAGTTTTATAATTTCTGGTCTTACATTTAGATCTTTAATCCATTTTGAGTTTATTTTTGTGTATGGTGTTAGAAGGTGTTCTAGTTAAGTGGTTGACCAGTTTTCCCAGCACCACTTGTTAAAGAGGTTGTCTTTTTTTCCATTGTATATCCTTGCCTCCTTTGTCGAAGATACACTGTTTAGATTCTTTTCCCAGGGGCTACGCTGGTGGCTCAGATGGTAAAGATTCTTTTCCCATATAGGTCATTACAGATTATTGAGAAGAGTTCCCTGTGGTATACAGTAGGTCCTTATTAGTTATCTGTTTTATATGTAGTACTGTGTACATGTCAGTCCCAACCTCCCAGTTTATCCCGCCTTGCCCTGCCTTCCTCCCTGGTATTCATAAGTTTGTTTTCTACATTTGGGACTTTATTTCTATTTTATGAATAGGTTAATTTGTCCCACTTTTAAAGATTTCATATATAAGTGATATCATATGATATTTGTCTTTCTCTGACTTGACTTCACTCAAATCTTTAGGTCCATCCATGTTGCTGCAAATGGTGTTATTTCATTCCTTTTTTTTTTAAATGGCTGAGCAATAATCCATTGTATATATGTACCAGATCTTTATACATTCTTCTGTTTATGGACATTTAGGTTGCTTCCATTTCCTGGGTATTGAAGGTAGTGCTGCAGTGAATATTGGGATGCATATATCATTTTGAATTATGATTTTCTTTGGATATATGCCCGAGTGGGATTGCAGGATCATAGGAGAGGTCTATTTTCAGTTTTTTAGGGAACCTGCATACTGTTTTCCATAATAATTGTCACATCTCTTTAGTCGTCTTTAATCTGGACCAGTTCCCTCAGCTTTTCTTTCATCAGGCATTTTTGAAAAAATATAGGCCTCTTATTTCATAGATTTTCTATGAATTGATATTTGTTTCCTTACACTAAGATTCAGATTATACGTTTTTGGTTGGAATACTATATATGTGATGTGTCCAAATATCTAGTTTAATTATAGTGTTTCACTTAGTTTTATAAATCACAGCACAGTCAGCTTCTGTATTTGAGCCAGTCAGAACCAAAACAAGCTATCACTTCACATCTGTTAATTGGCCATTATCAAGAAGACAAGAAATAACAAGTGTTGGTGAAGATGTAGAAAAGGGGACCCATGTGCACTATGGTGGGATTGTAAATTGGTGTAGCCACTATGAAAAACTGTATGGAGGCTCCTCAAGAAATTAAAAATAGAGCTATATATGATCCAGTAATTCTTGGGTGCAGTTGCCCCTTCGTGTCCACAGGAGATTGATTCCAGGACCCCCCACAGATACCAGACACCTCTGGATGCTCCCATCATATTGCATATAACCAACACACATCCTCTCTTGTATACATTAAATCATCTCTAAAGTATTTACAAATACTAAATACAGTGTAAATGCTATATAAGTAATGGACAACATGTGGCAAATTCAAGTTTTGCTTTTGGAACTTTCTATAATTATTTAACAATTTTTATTTTATACTGGAGTATAGTCAATTAACAGTGTTATGTTTCCGGAAAACAGCAAAGTTCCCTGTGCTCTACAGTAGGTTCTTGTAGGTAACCTATTTTAAATATAGCAGTGTCTTTTTTTTCAAACCCTTGTGTCGAGGGCTGACTTTCAATAGATCGCAGCGAGGGAGCTGCTCTGCTACGTACGAAACCCCGACCCAGAAGCAGGTCGTCTACGAATGGTTTAGCACCAGGTTCCCCACGAATGTGCAGTGCATGACAGGCGAGGGGGCGGCCGCCTTTCCGGCCGCGCCCTGTGTCCCGGGACGAGGGGTTCTCCGCACCGGACTCCGGTCCCTACGAGCAGCGGGGCGCGCCCCGAGGGACGCGGAACGGCGGGGGACCGGCTATCCGAGGCTAACCGAGGCGGCGCTGCCATATCGTTCCGCCTGGGCGTTCAGTCATAATCCCACAGATGGTAGCTTTGCTAGCAGTGTCTTTTTAATGGCTGAGTAATACTCCACGGTGTCTGTCTGTATCACACCTTCTTTATTTAATCCGTCAGTGGACATTTAGCTTGTTTCTATGACTTGGCTACTGTCAGCAGTGCTGCAATGAACACTGCAGTGCTTGTATCCTCCTGAACCATGATTTTCTCCAGATACATGCCCAGGAGTGGGATTGCTAGATCATATGGTAGTTCTTAGTTTCCTAAGGATTTTCCATACTGCTCTCCATAGTGGCTGTACCAAATCACATTCCTGCCAACAATGTGGGAGGGTTCCTTTTTCTCTACACCCTCTCCAGCATTTGTTATTAGTAGACTTTTTGATGATGGCCATTCTGACTGGTGTGGGGCGATACCTCATTTCTGTAATAAGTAACAATGCTGAGCATTTTTTCATATGCCTCTTGGCTATCTAAATGTCTTTGGAGAAATGTCTGTTCAGGTCCCCTGCCCATTTTTTGATTCGGTTGTTTGTTATTGAACCATGTGTGAGCTGTTTGTAGATCTTGGAGATGAATCCGTCGTGTCGTTCACGGATACTTCCTCCCGCTCTTTGGCTTGTCTTTTCAATGGAGTCTTACTCAGCGAGGAAACAGAATGAAACAATGCTGTGTGTAGCAACGTGGATGGACCTGGAGATTATCGTACAAAGTGAAGTGAGACAGAAAAAAACAACTATCATATGATATCACTTACAAGTGAAATCTGAAAAAGATGATACAAATGAACTTCTTTACAAGCGAGACACAGACTCCCCAACTTTGAGAATAAATTTATGGTTACCAGGGGGGGAAATTGGGAGAAGGATTAGATTGGGAGTTTGGGATTGACATGTACACACTGCTGTATTTAAAATAGGTTACCTGAAAGGACCTGCTGTATAGCACAGGGAACTCTGCTCAATATGCTGTAATAACCTAAGCGGAAAAAATTTGAAAAATGATGCATGTATAACTGAATTACTCTGCTGTATGCTAACGTAACATTCTTAATTATAATATTAAAAAACAAAGCAGTAATATGCCCACATAGGACCTCGGAGCACGTTTTAGTAAGGTATCAGTCCAGTAACTTTTGGTTCTAGACCTTAAGGAAGTCAGTTACTCAGATCCATAAGCTATAATCCATAAGCTATGTCTAAAAAGGAAAGATCAAGGGCTTCATATCTTTGAATTTGCCTACTTGCTACAATCTACTTATAACCCCAAGATTACTACTCGCAGCACGTCTGTGGTCATTTGCAGAGAGCCAGAGGGTTTGAGACACTTGAGGTGCACATTACCAGCTGCTGAAGTTGAACAAGGCAACGCTCTGCCTTCTCATTTCAAGCCCTCACACTATAAGCAAGTATCCTTTTTGTGGTCTATTTAGTTCCACATTTTTCAGATTGTTCTGCACTTTGTTGTTTAAAATGGCCCCCACGTGTAGTGCTGAGGTGGTATCTAGTGTTTGTAAGCACGTGAAGGCTGTGATGCACCTTCTGGAGAAAATACAGTGTTAGATAAGCTTCATTCAGGCACAGGCGACAGTGCTATTGGCCATGAGTTCATTGTTAATGAGTCAACAGTTACACATGAAATAAGGTGTCTTTAAACAGAAATGTGTGTAAAATAAGGTTATATATTGATCAGTTGATGAAAATATTGTGTCCAGAAGCTCATTAGAACCTAACTCTATGTTTCCCCTAGGCGTGATGTTTTAGCATTCCCTAGTTTATTATTCACGGTGACTTTATAGAACATAACTACCATAAATGATGAGAATCAGCTGTATATTGTTTCCTTAGAATCCAGGTAGAAAAGTTTTACTGTTGGGATTAAAAATTACCTTTTCTGTAGAACCAAACATTCATATGAAGGAGATGATCCAGCTGATCAGTGACTTACATCACTGCTGGGAGATGAGCAACTTGCTTCTCTCCATGTAGAGCCACTGACCTGATCTCTGCTCTCTGAAATGGGCCGGGGGGCTTTGCAACCTTGGGAAGGCTCAGGACAGATAAAAACCAAACCTACAGGTTTGGGAACAAGTTTTCCCAAACTTGTTCTGAACAACAGGCTGAACATCATGATAATGGGCGTTGGTTTCTAACAAGATGCTTAAAATACCTAAAGTATGTGTTCTTACTAGGGGAGAACATGGTTTTTTGGAAAGTGAAAAGTAAATCTTAGCTATTACAGTGGTATGCAGAAAGATAGAGACAAAGAAAAGGAAAGAGAAAAAGAAGAAATCTTGCCATTTTTTTACAACATGAATGGACCTTAGGGCATCATACTACATGAAATCAGAAAACAGCACACCATGTATGATTTCACTTACATGTGGAATCCAAGAAAGCAAAACCCAAAAATCTCCTAGGTACAGAGAACACATTAGTGGTTGCCAGAGGTGGGTGTGGGTGAATGTGTGAAGGGGGTCATAAAATTAATGTCATGGGGATGTAAGGGACAGCATGGTATGTGTTATAATATATTGATTGCATATTTGAAATTTGCTAACAGAGTAGATCTTAAAAGTTCTCATCCTAAGAAAAAGCATTTAACTATGTGTAGTGACAGATTCTAGCTAGACTTACTGTTGTGATCATTTTACAGTATTTAAAAACGTCAAGTCATTATGTTGTACACCTGGAACTAATATAATGTTATATGTCAGTTATCTCAGTTTAAAAACTGTGTTAGTCATCTAACAAGTTTTATAGTAAAGTAACAATGTATCATTAAGGATCAGAAGAATACAGAGGCTGAGTTAGAGGATTGTACATTATAAAATTAAATTTTCTCTCTCTTATTACATTCAATCATTGATTGGTTGAAGTCTAAAAGGCATTTCTCAAAAAGAAAGAAAAATAGGTAATGAGAACTAAACCTCCAGTGAGATGTTTTGTTTTTACTCTTCGAAGTAGAAAGCTAAAACATTGGCGATGTTTGATGTTTTTAAAATAACTTTATTGAGTAGCTTTATATGTTGTTACAGTATTTGTTGAAAATAATTTGGCAGTGTGTATCAAGAGCATTTTAAATAGTATAAACTCTGACCCAGTAAATTTCACATCTAGGAATCTAAAGGAAATAATTGCAAATCCAGAGAAATCTGTGCACAGAGATCTTCCTGTTTAGAGTTGTTTGTAGTAGAGGAGTTAGAAACAGTGGCCAGTATTAGAAGAATGACTATAAAGTATAGAAATATAATTCATTGTACATGATGCTATACTTAAAAATGACGTTAAAGAGTTGATGATGATAAGTATGTTGTGTTAGTTGCTCAGTTATGTCCGACTCTTTGTGATCCCATAGACTGTAACCCACCAGGCTCTTCTATCCATGGAATTCTCCAGGCAAGATTCCTGGAGTGGATTGCCATTCCCTGCTCCAGGGTATCTTCCTGATCCAGGGATCAAACCTGGATCTCCTGCTTTGGGAGCAGATTCTTTACCATCTGAGCCATCAGGGAAGACCTCATTTTATTACATTTCACTGAATTAAAAAAAAGAAAATGTTTTGTGGCAACTCTGGAGCAGTTGATCAATACTGTTTTTCTAACAGCATTTGCTCAATTCATGTCTGTTACATTTTGGTAATGCCTATATTTCACACTTTTTCATTGTTATTTGTTATGATGGTCTGTGATCAATGATATTTTACTGTTGAAATTGTTTTGGGGTGCCACTAACTATGTCCATATAAGATGGTAAAGTTAATTGGTAAATGTGTTCTGATTGCTCCACTGACTGGCCATTGTCTTGTGTCTCGCTCCCTCTCCTTGGACCGCTCTATTTCCTGAAGACACAGCGTTATTAAAATTAGATCAGTTAATAACCCTACTGATCTAATTTTAATAATGCTGTGTCTTGAAGTGAAAGGAAGAGTTGCATATCTCACACTTTTAAGTTAAAAGCTAGAAATGATTAAGCTTAGTGAGGAACACATGTCAAAATGGGCCAGAACTCTTGTGCAAGTTAGCCAAGTTATGAATGCAAAGAAAAAGTTGCTGAAGGAAGTTAAAAGTGCTACTCCAGTGAACACACGAATGATAAGAAAGCAAAACAGCCTTCCTGCTGATAATGGGGAAAGTTTTAGTGGTCTGGATAGAAGGTAAAACCAGCCACAATATTCCCTTAAGCCAAAGGCTAATCCAGAGCAAGGCCCTAATTTTCTTCAATTCTGTGGAGGCTGAGAGAGGTGAGGAATCTACAGAAGAAAAGTGTGCCGTTGAGATTTAAGGAAGGAAGCCGTCTCCATAACATGAAAGGGTAAAGTAGCGAGCTATCCAGAAGATCTCGCTGAGATCATTAATGAAGGTGGCTACACTATACAGACTTTCAGTGTGGCTGAAACAGCCTTCTGTTGGAAGAAGAGGCCATCCAGGACTTTTCACAGCTGGAGAGAAGTCAGTGCCTGGCTTTAAAGGACAAGCTGCTGACTCTCTTGTTTGGGGCTAGTGCAGCTGGTGACTTTACCATTCTGAAAATCCTGGGGTCCTTAAAAATTACGCTGATTACACAAAACCTGGATGACAACACATGGTTTACTAAAAATTTTAAGCTCATCGTTGAGACCTACTGTTCAAAAAAAAAAAAAAGAAATTCCTTTCAAAGTATTATTGCTCATTGACAGTCTACCTGGGTTATCCAAGAGCTCTTATGGAGATTTACTTACGATTAATGTTGTTTGCTAACACAACATTCATTCCGTAACCCATAGATCAAGGAGTCATTTCGACCTTCAAGTCTTATTATTTGAAGAAAAAAATCATGAGGCTATCACTGTCGTAGATGTGACTCCTCTGATATATCTGGGCAAAGTAAATTGAAAATCTGCTGGAAAGGATTTACCATTCTAGATGTCATTAAGAAGATTTGTAATTCATGGAAAGAGGTCAGAATATCAACATTAACAGCAGTTTAGAAGAAGTTGACCAGACCCTCAGGGATGATTTTGAGGGTTGCAAGACTTCAGTGGAGGAAGTAACTGCAGATATAGTAGAAATAGCATGAGAACTAAAATTAAAAGTTGAACCTAGGGGACTTCCCTGGTGGTCCAGTGACTAATACTCCATGCTCTCAATGCAGGGGACCGACATTTGATCCCTTGTCAGGTAATTAGATTCTACATGCCACAACTAAAGCTCTCATGTGTCACAACTAAGACCCAGTGCAGCTGAATAAATAGGTAAATAAAGATTTAAAAAATGTTGAACCTAAAGGTTTGTCTGAGTTGCTACAATCTCATGCTAAATTTTGAGAGCTGAGGACTTGATTCTTAGGGATGAGCAGAGAAGGTGGTTTCTTGAGATGGTATCTGCTTCAGGTGAAGCTACTGTGAAAATCGCTGGAGTGACGACAGAGGAGTTAGAATATAACATAAACCTGATAAAGTGGGGCAAGGATTTGAGAGGATTGACTAATTTTGAGAGAAGTTCTACCGTGGGTAAAATGCTATCAGACAGCATTGCATGCTACAGAGGACATTGTTCCTGAAGGAGAGAGTCCATCAGTGCAGCAGACTTCTCTCTCGTTTTAAGGAAGTGCCATAGTCTCCCTACCCCAGCCTTCAGTAACCAGTACCCTGATCAGTCAGCAGCCATCAGCGATGAGACAAGACCCTCTTAACTAGCGAAAGAGGTTATGACTCCCAGAAGCCTTAAATGATGTTTAGCTTTTAGCAATATTTTTTAATGAAAATGTGTACATTTTTAAGACAATACTATTGCACACTTAATAGACTACACTGTAGTGCAAACCTAACTTTTATAAGCCACAGAAATTCACGAGACTCATTTTATTGCAGTGATCTGGAACCAATCCTGCAATATCTGAGGTGCTTGTATGCAAAATTTAAGATATGTGGTGACCTTAGTTTTTACCTGTAGGTAATACTAAAGAAAAAAACTAGAAAGAAGCTCTGGGTGGTAGGAATTTTGGGTTTGTTTCTTCCCACTGCTTCAGTTAGGACTTGTTATTTTTAAAATCAAGAGTGATATAAAGAAGAATGGCATACACAATGAAAATTACAGTTGTGACCATTGGCTTACACAAGTCACGTTGTACCTTTTAGCTACGGAAGCTGAAGGAGATGTGCCAGAGCTTTATCACCAAAGAAAAGGGGAAATAGCAAGATGCTGGATCAAGTACTGTTTGACTCTCATGCAGAATGCCCAACTTTCCATGCAGGTAATACAGTCAAAAGTGATCTTTTCTGTCTTAAACAGCAGGATGTAACTAAAGGCTTAAAATGGGAAGTATGCTCATTGGACTCACTGCATTGTGTATTATTCATGGCACGCAGAAGGCTTATTTCTTGCTTTCCCTGTCTCAGCCTGTTCAAATCTTACTCATCCATTAAGGCTGTCTCAAACAGCACCTCTTCCTTCAAGACTTGCCATTGGATAGAGCATAAGCCCCACCAGAGGGGAGTCTTCATCATATTCATACTATGTACCGATGTCTAGACATAACAGGTGTTCAGAAACGATTGAATGTATATACGATTCTTAAACCCTACAAATCTCTTCTCCCTCCTTTAAGAACCCTTCCTAAGTCACTTGACTTTGTATTATCCTTATTCATATTCTTATCTTATTCCTTTACCCCTTCTTAGACTGTAAGCAACCTGATGGCAGGAAATCTTACTAATCTTCATATACTTTAGACAGTAAATACACATATTGATAAAAATGTAAGTATAAATGTATCTGGAAACAGCCCTGCTAGTTTGTGGCTGTGTATCCATGGCAGTTAACTTCTCTGTGTCTCAGTTTCCTCACAAGTTAGATGGAGATAATAATAGTGAGTTAAAAAAGGGCTCAGAAAAGTGTCCAAGAGGTAACTAAGTCCTCAATCAATGTTAACTGTCATTGTTGATACCATTATTACTAATCCATACTTAATGGATTCTAGTTCCTAGTCAGAGCCCTGGTGGCTCAGACGGTAAAGAATCTGCTTGCAATGCAGGAGACCCAGGTTCGATCCCTGGGTCAGGAAGATTCCCCTGGAGAAGGGAATGGCAACCCATTCCAGTATTCTTATCTAGAGAATTCCATAGACAGAGAAGCCTGGAGGGCTACAGTCCCTGGGGTCACAAAGAGTCAGACATGGCTGAGACACTAACACTTCAGAGGAAAATAAATTATTTGGATGCATATTCTAAAGTACATTGGAGACTTTCCTGGAGGAGTTGCTATGCCTCTTTTCTGTTTACATGCATTAAAGTATAACCATTTTTACTAGTAAATATAGAACCTTGTGAAACTACTATACAAAATAAAAGCAGACAAACCACAAAACCCCAGAAACAGAAGTGTTTCAAAGGTGAGAGCACTTTGGAGGTAGAGGGTAAAGATGAGGCATATTTGGAAAAGGAAGGAAGTGGGGAGAAGAACTAGGGAGTTTTATGTCTAGAGAAATTGCAGCCCAGAAAATCTGTCCGTGTTCTTCCTCTCAGAAAGCAGTCTAAAAAGTGTGTAAATCAACACACCGCCAGGAAGCATGGTCAATAAACAAGATTTAGAGACTTAGGCCTGCATTTGAAGTAATTGTGTCAAGCAAAGCGCCCTGTGGTTTACTCTTACCATTCGTTTAGTCCATGCTTTCCAGACTGGGCACTGGAATTTACCACCTGCTTGTTTTAAACTCAAATAGTGACCACATTTCTAAATTACTTAGACCATAACTTCTAAATTACTTAGATTTCCTTTAATCTGGCTTTGTTACCTTAGCTTCATCCTTTGATCATTTGCTTACCTGAAAAGCCTTCTTTAATTCAAGTTTAATAACATCTACAATTTAAGTATTTATTTCTGACAGGCTTATAGTAGTCATTGTACTATGATGAACAAAAACAGACCTGGTGTTTACGTCATACGGAAGTGCAACTTTAGTTAAGTTCCACAAAGGAGAAACATAAGATATGAGGAGTCACTATGGGAGGAAGTAACATCTGAAGGAAGCTCTGGGAATGCATAGGAATTTCTAGATTGGAGAAAAAGCACAGCATTCCAAGGAGCTGAAGCGGCATGTTGAAAAGTTCTGTGGTGTGGGGAGCATGGTGGTGGAAATGATGGAGCAAGGCTTGTGAGGCTGGAGCAGAGTGAGCGTGTGTGATAGAAGACTGGCTTAGAAAGGGGCTGGAACATTCTGGGTCTTCCATGACTGGAAGCCTTGGTTGGGGGCGGGAGGGTTTGGACTGATCACTTAGGTGGCAGAATGGAGGATTGAGGGAAGGCAGGCGTGGACAAGGAGGATTGCTTAGATCACTGGAACAGTGGGGGTGAGATGTGAAGGGAGCTTGGGCTAGGACAGTGGAGGAAGAGATGGTGGAAAAGAGTGGGTGCAAGAGGTTATTTAGGGGGCAAGACAAAGGATTTGATGATAGATAAGAAGTGTGGGCTAAGAGAGGAGAGAGAGATCAAGGATGATTCTCCTGCATCAGCTGGCTGTCCAGCTCGAGGGAGTGACCTTCACTAAAATAAGAGTAGAATAGGAACCTGTTTGCAGAAGAGGGAGAGTTCCATTGTGGACACATTGAGGATGAGGGGTCTAAGTCTTCTGAGAGGAGGAGGAGGTGTGTAAGGAGCTTTAGTTATGGGTCTGGAGCCTAATAAGAGCCTGGTGTAGCTGAAGATTTGTGGGTCCTCCTCCTGAGGATGGCAGTTGCAACCATGGGCACAGATGGAGACACCTGTGTAGAGCTGTGCTGTGCAATAGAAATAGAAAAACAGCTATATTCGTCACTTTCAGTTGTCTAGTGGCTACACTGTGCTCAGTGCTAAGTCGCTTTAGTCGTGTCCAACTCTTTGTTATCCCATGAACTATAGCCTGCCAGGCTCCTCTGTCCTTGGGATTTTCCAGGCAAGAACACTGGAGTAGGTTGCCATGCCCTGCTCCAGGGGATCTTCCCGACCTAGGGAGTGAACCCGTGTCTCTTATGTCTCCTGCATTGGCAAGTGGGTTCTTTACCACTAGCACTATCTGGGAAGTGGCTACATTAGACAAAGAAGAAAGCAGGTGAAATGAATTTTAACTTGTATTTCTTCCACCTAGAATATATAAAGAAATACTCATTTCCATTTGTCATTAATACTAAAAAGTTGTTGCACTATTTTATAATCTGTATTAAATCTTGGAAATTGGGTGTGTACTCTTTTACACCGATCACATCTCAGTTTGGACAATTCAAATGCTCAGTAGTCATCCGAGCATAGCACATGACTCTATTCTGAACAATGCAGATCTAGAGAGAGGACCTCAAATGAATGAAGAACTGGCCTTGGGGCTGACCACTGGTTATCTGATGTTTAATTTTATCATCCAGGAAGAAGAGAATGAACTGACTATTTTTCAGCCATCTTAGTTCCTTCCTCTTTTTTTTTTGCCCCAGGAGGTAGGGGAGATAACTTTAACTATGATGGTAGATTTAACACTGTCTTTATTTTAGTATCTTTGAGAGACCTAGAGCATTTCTCTGTAGTATATTTTATTAAATAACTTAGCATAAACATCATGCTGTTAATCTTAATGGAATTTCTTTGCAATATTTTTAAGACTGATTTCAGCCTTACTCTTAATGTTAAAATATCAATACAGTTTTCATATGCATTTATGTTATCTGAAGGAGTAACTATAAATGAGTTAGTTCCCCCAAGAGGAAAATAATAAACAGTTTAGTTGTGTTATTTACTTTTTTCCTAGTTTCTTTCATTTTTAATTACTTGGAATATAACTAGAAAGAAGTCAGGATTTCCTGGTGGTCTAGTGGCTAAGACTTCACACTCCCAATGCAGGAGCCCTGGGCTCTATCCCTGGGTCAGGGAACGAGATCCCAAATGCCTGCAAGTAAGAATTTGCTTGCCACAAACTAAAAAATCCCACATTCCACAGTTAAGGAGCTGGATCAGTCAAATAAAAAAAAAAGTAGATAAATACTAAAAAAAACTAAGAGCTTTAAAAAGATGTGGGCTTCCCTGGTGGCTCAGATGATAAAGAATCTGCCTGCAGTGTGGGAGATCTTGGTTCGATCCCTGGGTTGAGAACATCTCCTGGAGAAGGGAGTGGCAACCCACTCTAGTAATCTTGCCTGGGAAATTCCATGGACAGAGGAGCCTAGCAGGCTACAGTCCGTACAGTCACAAAGAGTTGGACACAACTGAGCGACTAAAAGATGTGATTGTAATACCTCCTCCCCCAGGCGGGAAGTAAGAGGGTTTTCTTGTCTTGTGTGTTAGTTGCTCAGTTGTGTCCGACTCTGCAGCCCTGTGGACTGTAGCCTGCCAGGCTTCTCTGCCCATGGACTTCTCCAGGCAAGAATACTGGAGTGGGTAGCCATCCCCTTCTCCAGGGGATCTTAAATTTGCTTTAGTACTGACAGCAGGAGACAAGTCAGTGTCTATCTTCCTTAACCATAATTTATTTTTTTCTTTCAGGACAACATAGGAGAGCTTGATCTTGATAAACAATCTGAACTTAGAGCTTTAAGAAAAAAAGAACTAGATGAGGAAGAAAGAGTTAGGAAAAAAGCTGTGCAGTTTGGAACCGGTGAACTGTGTGATGCCATCTCTGCAGTGGAAGAGAAAGTGAGCTATCTGAGACCTTTAGATTTTGAAGAAGCCAGAGAGCTTTTTTTAACGGGCCAGCACTATGTCTTTGAGGCAAAAGAGTTCTTTCAGATTGATGGTTATGTCACTGACCATATTGAAGTTGTCCAAGACCACAGTGCTCTGTTTAAGGTGCTTGCATTCTTTGAAACTGACATGGAAAGACGGTGCAAGATGCATAAACGCAGAATAGCTATGCTAGAACCCCTGATGGTGGACCTCAATCCACAGTATTACCTGTTGGTCAACAGACAGATTCAGTTTGAAATTGCACATGCTTACTATGATATGATGGATCTGAAGGTTGCCATAGCTGACAAGCTGAGGGATCCTGATTCACACATTGTGAAAAAAATCAATAATCTGAATAAGTCAGCACTGAAGTACTATCAGCTCTTCTTAGACTCTCTAAGAGACCCAAATAAAGTCTTTCCTGAGCATATAGGGGAAGATGTTCTTCGCCCTGCCATGTTAGCTAAGTTTCGAGTTGCCCGCCTCTATGGCAAAATCATCACTGCAGATCCCAAGAAAGAGCTAGAAAATTTGGCAACATCATTGGAACATTACAAATTTATTGTTGATTACTGTGAGAAGCACCCTGAAGCTGCCCAGGAAATAGAAGTTGAGCTAGAGCTTAGCAAAGAGATGGTAAGTCTTCTTCCAACAAAAATGGAGCGATTCAGAACCAAGATGGCCCTGACTTAATGATCCTTGTTTCTAATGACAAGATGTGCAATATTGAGATTTTTTTTCCCCCTTAAACAGACCCAGTTCCATTGTGATGTTTAATTTAATAGCCAGGTGAGTGCTGTTTGAGCTTGAGATATAGTCAGACCAATTGAGTCTTTGCTAGGACCTTAATCAGCATAATTAAGAATTTATACCTAATTATGTAAATACATTGCCTTGTTAAAGTGACATGTGATTGATATTTTAGATTGCTTGTTTCCTATTTAAATACATGCCTTTCCTGCCTCATTTTCTAAAAGTAGGTTTTTTGTTGGCTAATATTTACTTGATGGATTTGTTAAGGGAAAAAATGCTGGTTAATATACCTAGGAGGCAAGCTGTTACTGTATTAAAATTGAAAAAGTAACTTCTTGTAGTTATTCTTCCCAAAATATTTACTTTCCTAAAAAAAATAGTTTCCTTTCTGAGATATTAAAAAACTAAATTATGTTGTAAAATATTGTAGTATGTTTCATTATAGAGAAAAAAAGGCCTTGTTGGAAATATAATAAATTGACTTGTTTCACTAACAAAAGCTTCCATTTATTCTTTTGTCTTCTTGTAAGAATTGGTTTATTTTTTTTATTTTTAAAATTTATTTATTTATTTATTTCACTTTACAACATTGTATTGGTTTTGCCATACATTGACTTGAATCCTCCATAGGTGTACATGTGTTCCCCATCCCGAACCCTCCTCCCACCTCCCTCCCCATTAAGAATTGGTTTATTTTTGATACTTCAAAAGTATTACCTTATTTGAAGCCAGAGAAGAATATTTCTTTGGTAATGTTGTACAGAGAGAACACATAAAATCTTACTGAGTATCCTTACTGAAATACTACCATGTACCAGAAAAGTTCTACTGGATTCAGTTTCTCAGAGGATCCTAGTATGCTGCTGCTGCTGCTAAGTCGCTTCAGTCATGTCCGACTCTGTGCGAACCCATAGACGGCAGCCCACCAGGCTTACCTATCCCTGGGATTCTCCAGGCAACAACACTGGAGTGGGTTGCCATTGCCTTCTCCAATGCATGAAAGTGAAAAGTGAAAGTGAAGTCGCTCAGTCGTGTCTGACTCTTAGCGACCCCATGGACTGCAGCCTACCAGGCTTCTCCATCCATGGGATTCTCCAGGCAAGAGTACTGGAGTGGGGTGCCATTGCCTTCTCCACCTAGTATACTGGTGAACCTTAAAGCATTGTTGAAAAAAGATCTGTACATAATAACATTGTTAATATATGTTAAGTAGATGCAGAATTGAAATGGAGCTCCTCTTCAGATAGTGCAAATATCAAGATCAGTTGTAAAATTTGATACAGAGAATAACACTGTGTGTTAACCTAGTCCTAAGCTTTCTGAAGCCAAGCCTGAGATTCTGTAATGTTTATGTATGTGTGGTAAATACCTTGCTTTTCCTTTGAGGTCAGTTTGCCGGAGGGAGGTGGGGGTGTGGATCTTTGAATGTAACAGCATTGTGTGATTCACTGAATATTTAATGCTTATTAAATATCTACTGTGGGTCAGGCACTGTTCTTGATTTTCTGAGCTTAGGGGATACAATGATGAAGAAGATCAACAAGGTGCTGTTCTCATGGAGGAAGTAAATAGAGAAGCAAGAAGATTTCAGGTCATGAATGCTGTTAAGAAAGAAACCAGAGGGACTTCCTAGTGGCCCAGTGGGTAAGACTCCCTGCTTCCACTGCAGAGGGCCCAGGTTTGATCCCTGGTCAGGGAACTAGATCCCACATTCTTTAACTAGAGATCCTGTATGCTGCAACTGAAAGAGCCTGCATGCCATAGCTAAGACCAGTGCAGCCACATAAAATAAGTATTTTTTTAAAAAGGAACCAGAATGCTAGATTGACATTAAATGGGAAGTGGAACTAGTTTAGTGAATGACCTGAAAGGCTGCTGAAAAGGTGGGCAGTGACACTGAGATAAGACTTTAATGGGCTAAAAGGGCAAAATCACTGCAGATGGTGACTGCAGTCATGAAATGAAAAGATGCTTGTTCCTTGGACAAAAAGCTATGACAAACCAGGAAGCATATTAAAAAGCAGTGACATTACTTTGCCGACAAAGGTCCATCTAGTCAAAGCTGAAGTTTTTCTAGTAGTC
The DNA here is from genome assembly GCF_023699985.2 of Odocoileus virginianus. NCBI lineage: Eukaryota > Metazoa > Chordata > Mammalia > Artiodactyla > Cervidae > Odocoileus > Odocoileus virginianus. The sequence goes on from NC_069680.1 coordinate 59,070,335, forward strand.
ACATATGGATGTGAGAGTTGGACCATAAAGAAAGCTGAGTGCCAAAGAATTGATGCTTTTGAACTGTGGTGTTGGAGAAGACTCTTCTTGAGAGTCCCTCAGACTGCAAGGAGATCAAACCAGTCAATCCTGAAGGAAATCAGTCCTGAATATTCATGGGAAGGACTGATGCTGAAGCTCCAATACTTTGCCACCTGATGTGAAGAACTGACTCATTGGAAAAGACCCTGATGCTGGGAAAGATTGAAGGCAGGAGGAGAAGGGGACGACAGAGGATGAGATGGTTGGATGGCATCACCTGACTCAATGGACATGAGTTTGAGCAAGCTCAGTTGGTGATGGACTGGGAAGCCTGGTGTGCTGCAGTCCATGGAGTTGCAAAGAGTTGGACGCGACTGAGCAACTGAGCTGACTGAAAAGAGCAGCAAAATCAATATTCTTTGGGTGAGTGTTCCAGAGAATGTGAGGCCCTCAGGCTGGACTGAACTCAGGAAGGAGTTTTGCATTTGAGAAGATAGGAAGGCCTGTGTGACTGCAGCATAGGAGGTGGGCAGGTGTGGGAGAGGACTTTGTAGATGAGGGTAAGGAGTTAGGGTTTTATTGTAGGCTTGGTGGGAACATTTGTGGATTTTTTTTTTTTTTTTTTTTTTTTTAAGGGTGAGCATGATCTGATGGGCATATTAAAGAAAAACTGATCTGGGTCCTGGGGGGAGAATAGATTGTAGGGAGAAGGGGGATGCGCCAAAAGAGAAGCAAGGAAACAAGCCACATTCCATTAGGATTAATCCAAGTGTTTGGACTAGGGTGATCGAGTAGGGATGGAGAGAAGTGGATAAATTCAGAATGTGCTTTGGAAGTAGAACCACAGGACGTGCTGGAGGATTATGTGGAAAGCCTGAGGGGGAAAGGAGTCAAGAACCATATTAGGTTGAAGTGTGCAGGAGAAGCACATGTCTCTGAGGGAGATGGGGGTTAGAATAGAATTCTGTTTAGGTCATAGTGAGTTTAGGATATTAAGATACTTGAGATGGAATGATTGCCAGTGGCCTCCTTTATCAGACTTGAAGGGATCAAGAGGAGGCAAAGAGGGGAGGGAGGTTGACTGGGGATGTGAGATGGCTCTGCATCTCAGGTCTGCTCATTTCTTCAACTGTCCTGAGAACCGATTCTAGAATAAGTCCCCCTGTTATAAGCCTTTCTTGACACAGCCGTTTTATTCTTAACATTACTCAGTCTCATCACTTCCTTTTGTAGCCAGTCAGGTGTCTCCTTAACCTACTGAGCGCTCTCTGTGGGCTGGTCGTGCCAGACTCTAGAACGTGACCTGTGAGGCGCGGCCTCTTAGACCCTGATAGCTTTTCTTCCTCTCGACTGTTGTTCAACTTAGGTTCAAAAGGTAAGCGTCAGCTGTAACAGGCACTGGTCTTAAAACCAGTCTTTATCCTCGTAACCATCAACATCCTTTGCTATTTACTACTTGCTATCTGGTGTCTTTTCATATTTTAAGACTTTGTCTTTAGTTATCAGAAAATCTGGCTGCTTCATGGCCTGCTCTGTTCAGGGCCCGTTCCACCGACTGCTTTCCTGAGCACAGGGCCCCAGAGACAGCCGTTCTCTGAGACTTTGTTGTTTCCCTGGATTAGTACTTCTCAAACTTTTTGGTCTCAAGGCCCCTTTGCACTGAAAATGGAAGATGCCAGAGAGCTTTTGTTTTATGTAGGTTATAAGGTTATATCTTTCTGTGTTTACCCTATTTGAAATCTAATTTTGGGAAACTTTAATAATTTAATGTTAATAAACCTATTGGATTTTTTTTTTTTTTGGCTGCATCCTGTGGGATCTTAGTTCACTGACCAGGGATCAAACCCATAGCTCGTGCAGTGGGATTGCAGAGTATTAACCACTGGGCCACCAGGGAAGTCCCTAGATATAAACAATTTTATGAAAAAGTGAAAAAGCTTACATTTGCTTTAAGAAAAAGTGGCATACTTTACATTTTTGAAACATATTTAATGTCTGACTGAATAAGAAACAGGTTGATTCTCATAACTGATGTGAGGTAACATGTCATGTAGCCTTTGGAAAACTCCACTGTACATTTGTGACAGTGTGAGTGAACAAAGTAATGTCATATTATTATGAAAATAGTTTCATGGGACATCATAGTCCAGTCTGAGGTTCCCTGGGCCCTACCTTAAGAACTGCTGCCCTACTTTATCTCCAAAATAAATAACTCATATAACTCAACAACAACAAAAAACAACCCAAAGAAAAAATGGTCTGAAGACCTAAAGACATTTCTCAAAGAAGAGACACAGCCACAGGCACATGAAAAGATGCTCAGCGTCACTAATTATTAGAGAAATGTGAGTCAAAACTACAATAAGGTACCTCTTCACAGCAGTCAGAATGGCCGTCATTGGCCATTTGTTACAAATAACAAATGCTGTAGGAGGGTATGGGGAAAGAGACCCCTCCTACACTGTTGGTGAGAGTGAACAGAAGTTGTCACTATCAGAAACAAACACTCAGGAAAGTAAAAATAGAATTACCATATAATCCAAGAATCCCACTCCTAGGCATATATCTACAAGCTAGAATACAAAACGATACTTGCATCCCTATGTTCATAGCAGCACTGTTCATAACAGTCAGAACATGTCCATCAACAGATGAGAGGATAGAGAAGGTGTGGTAGACACATACAATGGAGTACTACTCAGCCATGAAAAAGAATGAAACTGCCATTTGCAACACCATGAATGCAACTAGATCCTATCATACTAAATGAAATAAGTCAGAAAAAAGACATACCAGATGATATCACTTGTATGTAGAATCTAAAATATGGCACACATGAGCCTATCTGTAAAACAGAAATAGACTCACAAATAGAACAGATTTGGGGTTGCCATTGGGGGAGAGAGGGAGGGACTGGGAGTTTGGGGCGAGTAGGTGCAAACTATTACATCGAGACTGGATACGCAACAAGGTCCTACCTTATAGCACAGGGAAGTGTATCCAATCTCCCGGGATAAACCATAATGGAAAAAATATGAAAATGTATATATGTGTATAATTGAGTCACTTTACAGCAGAAATTAACGTAACATTGTAAATCAACTATACCTCAATTAAAAAAGAAGAGCTTCCCTAGCCTGTTCTGTGGTGGACACGGTGCAGAATGGATGTTGAGACTTAGTTTAATGTGGCTGCAGTTGCATGTCTAATCCTCCCATGAGAAGAAAAAAAATTAATCTCCTCTATTGTTTATTCCACATCGGTTTTGGTTGAATGTAGAGTCATGGCGATGTCATGTCTTTATTGTCTTATCACGAATGTATTGGGTGTCTTGGCAATCCCTGGCTCTTTCAACCTGTTTTGTCTGCTTCAACTCTGTCAAAGCTGTTCCACTGTTATTTTCATCCCTTAGTGTGGAGTTGCTGAAGGGTGCTAGTGATTCCTCCTTATGAAGCTGGTTCTTGGTTCTGGGATTGTTTTGCAAAATCTTCCATGAAATACATATGCCCAGAACCCTTAGATGTGTTGGCAGCAAGACAGAACTTGGGCCAGAGGCAGTGACCTATCAGAGCCACACAGCCTTGTGTTCACCCCTGAGACTAATTACTGGGGCAAAGACCGTACACCAGGGTAATAAAAAGTGGGTTTTTTTTTTTTTTTTTTTCAGGGAACAAGCAAGCGAACCTGTTGTTTGTCTTTAGTCCCCTCTGCTTCAGCAAAGGCCCCAATAAAGCCTTTCCTGAACTTTTAGTCTGACCTCTGATCAATTTCTATTGATGAAAGAGACCAACAACCCTGGTTGGTAATGATCTGTGGCACCCAAAGTGGAGCTCGACCCCTCCTGAGGGAAGGGTCTGGGCACCTCTGCACACCTAACACAGCTTCTACGTGGGTGACAGGAGTCTGAACCACTTGCTTCAGAGTCACCCCAGTTTGTTAAATCCCCCGCTGGCCCCTGGGGTCTCAGTCCCCTCACTCAGGCAACGCTTTCCCTTCGCCTTTATACCTTTTCCTCCATCACCATTTCCCCTTTCCCTCTCCTGAAATCTCTACGTTTCTCTCTGTCCTCTCCTTTTGAAAGAGTGGATGGAGCAGCTACAGCGTCACTCCTCTCGGCTTGTGAGACCTGCTCCCTCTGGCCGGCGCAGGCTCACCTTGATGGGTGACAAGCTGAGGAGGGAGAGGCTCACCTCATACCCTGCAGACCTTGGTCCAGGGGCTCCCCACTGACTGGAGATTTATGAGAGGGATGCAGGTTCAAACCTCATATCCTGTAGTGACTGGAAGTCTGATTCTCCTAACATTCTCACATTTTCCTGCTGCCAAGAGAAGTCCCATGGGGACGGGCTGAAGCAGCAGATTTCTATACACTGGTGAACGTGTGAGAGGCCACTTGTGGGTTGCGGTCCCACACAGGACGGACGGTGACTGGTCCGGGCTCTTTCACCCCAGTGGGCAGGAGACAGGGTGTGCCCTCCTTCACTAGCCCTTTCTGGAAGCGTGTGGCTGGGTGTCTGAATGGACACCCGCAGGGGACGGGGTGAAATGGCGATCTCTCTCTGTGTCTGTTTTCCAGTGTTTCCTGCCCCTCCTGCCTTTACCTCTCCCTCAGTCCTCAGCCCATACTCCCGTCCCCTTTATCCTGAAAACTCTGTGTCATTAAGTGTTATCATTGGTATCTTTGTGAAGTAGTTTTGTCTGTCCACCAGCTCCTGCAAGTCTTTGCTGACATTGTGGTCGCAGTGGGGCACTGAAGGCTTGAAATACAAACAAGCCTGCATTGCCTTGGACTCGGCCTTGCTGCGGGTTCTTAGTGGGATTTTAAAAAACAAAAGACAAGACCAGAGCTTGCATTTTCCCCTCCTCTGCTCTTGCCATGGGCTTGTAACTCTCCTGCCTGGGCTCTCAGGAAATACCTGTAGTCCCCCAGACTGAGATGGGTTGGGGGGAGGAGAGAGACATTTTAAATGCAAGTGGGAAAACTGAGATCTCTGGTTCTGTAGAAATTAACTTGTCTAGCTTAAACCTATGACTTTAATAGACTTTTTAAGAGTTATCAATATTAAGGATAATACTTTCACTGTACCCAGAGTTACATGAAGTCAGTAAGTGCATATTGTTTCTCTTATAAATCCTGTCAACAGGGAAAAATAACCTGATATGATTAAATTTTTAAGTAAATGTAACTTGGATCAGAAAGTTTTTTGTAAACTATAGGAATAATTATGTTTTGGAAATGTTCATCTAAAAGACTCTCTCCAAATTTTGATAAATTTGAAACTAAATGAGAGTAACTGGATATTCACACCATTTCAAACAAGATAAAAATATTGGAACATTAATTGCTAAACAGGTCTACTTTCGTCTTCTTGTGAGACAAACTAAAGATGTTTGTTGCCACCTTACATGTTCTCTAGCAATGAATGGAAAGGCAATGTAAAGGACAGTTCATGGTTGCTTAAGTAGGATGTGTGTTTTCAGAAAAGAAGGTATGAGGACTGGAAATATATTTTTGAAAGGAAAACGGGTGATTTTTCCTAGAGCTGGCAATTTTTGAGTGGGGAAATAATAAGGGACAAACTTTGGCTACAGAAAGTTTAGAAGATTTGCAGAAGAGCAACACTGAGAAAAGAGTTTGTATGTGGTCAGGATTTCTAAGGTTGGATTAAATTTCTTTAGGTAACTGAATTTTTTTTTTTAAAGTAGGTTGATGCAGGACTGGATTTGGTTCTGCTCTCTCATAAGAGTAAAATTGTCCTGGATGCTGCTTTTGAGAACAGATTATGTGAGTTCCTGTGCCTTTAACTGATGTACATTTACTTTTTTTCCCCCAACTTAGCCCAAGGAATAAGTATTGTTTCACAGAAACCTATGATATATGAGTATTATAAAACTTCTACAAAGTTTAGACAGACTTCCCGAATATCAAAATCTAATGGAAATTCTCTGGACTTCCAGTTAACTTTGGGGTGCTTCAAGGATCCCCTGTGTGCATGTAGGTGCATGTTCAGTTGTTTCTGACCCCTCATGACCCTGATGCGCTCTAGACTGCCTGTTGTCACTCAGTTGCTAAGCTGTGTCTGACTCTGCGACCCCATGGACTGCAGCATGCAAGGCTTCCCTCTCCTTCACTATCTCCAGGAGTTTTCTCAAATGCTTGGAAGATCCCAAAGAGAGATCCTAAACTAATTGGGTTAATCTGTAAGGAGAGGTTTGGCAGGTTCTCAGAGAACCCTGACAAGTTCAGGGATGAATTTGTCAGTCTGGGGTTGGCAGTCTCTCTCACCTGGCAGGACATGACAGTATTTCAGGCCCACTGTTGCACCTGGGATGAAACGGAGCATATACGGATAAAGGCCAGGGAATGTGCAGATGGCTTCCTGCCACCCACCCACAACAAATTTACGAAGTGGAAGAGATGCAATCCCAGAACATGACCCACACCTGGACTATGAAGATTGTGTAAGCCAGGCTAGGATGAAACATTTTACTACTTGTCTGTCAGAAGTAATGAAAAAGTGTATGGTGAAGCCTATAAATTGTGATAAAGTCTGAGACATTACACAGGGAAAATGATGAAAACTCAGCAGTCTTCCTGGGCCAGGTGACAGAGGCATTCAGAGAGGACACCAGTACAGACCCTGAGTCCATAGAAGGGAGGACACTGCTGGCCATGAATCTTATCACTCAGGCTACTCCTGACATCCAGAGAAAACTACAAAGGCCCGGGGCTGGGCTTGAAACCCCACTGTCAACTTGATAGAGGAGGACTTCAAGGTCTATAACAACCAAGAATTAACAGAGGAGACCAGTAAGGATGAGAGGCTGATGTAGGAAAAGCAGCTTTTGGCTGCTGTAACTCACCAACAAACAGCCAAGAAGCCACCTGGGCCGAAGCCAGTTTGCCTTTTGTCTAAGGAGGGACACGGAGGGCAACGTCCTGAGCACCCTCCAGCGGGACATCCGAGAGGTACCCCTGACCGGCCTCAGTTTCTTGATAATTTCTCAAATGAGATTCCTGTGCACTGTCTGGCGGGCCCAAGTGCCTGCCTGGCTCCAGATCCTACTTGACCATCGTCAGGACTGCAGCAGAGCCTCAGGTCACCCTAGACGTGGCAGGAAGGACAGCTGAATTTCTCACAGACACCTGAGTCACTGCTCCGTTCTGACTTGACCAGCCGGCCCCCTCTCCAGCCATGACTGTACTGTGATGGGAGATGATGGGCAGTCAAAAGAAGGTGGTTTATGTCTCCCCTCCCTGCGGACTCAGGTCCGCTCTCACTGCTCTCCTTTCTATATAAGCCAGAATGCCCTGTCCCCCTCCTCAGGAGAGGTTTGCTAAATAGGAGCCATGTAGTCTTAGGATAGTTGAAATCCAGGGAGGAAAGAATTCAAACAGAAAATGCATTCATTGGTAGTGATAGCCCCAGATGACCCACCTGCTGGTCATCAAAATATTTCCCAGGACATCCTATAAGAAATTAGAGAACATTGGATCTTGTAGTTTGGGATAACTTGGTTCTAGGAAGGGCGAAATTCCTTCCCCTATAAGAATAAGATTAAGGCCTGGGGCACAGCAATCCTTCTACTGGGCATGTACTTCTGAGAAAATCATAAATCAGAAAGACACATGTACCCCAGTGTTCACAGCAGTACTATTTATAATATCTAGGACATGGAAGCAACTTAAATGTCCACTTACAGATGAAGGGATAAGGAAAATGTGGTATAGGTATACAAAGGAATATTACTCCGCCATTAAAAAGAGTGAAATTGGGTTATTTTAATGATGTGGCTGGACCTAGAGTCTGTCATACAGAGTGAAGTGGCTCAGAGAGAGAGAGACAAATATCAGATATTAACAAATATGTGGAGAATAATAAGCACCAACATACCAGAACGCTGCTTAACCTCTGTTTCATTTCCTTCCTTCCCACTTCTGTCCACAGAGGTCCTAAATCTGGCATTTATGCATATTGTATTATGTATCAGTTAGAAGTTACATATTCAGGACAGTCCAGTGGTTAGGACTCCGCTCTGACATTGCATGGGCTGCAAATTTGATCCCTGGTTGGGAAACTGAGATCTCACGTGTCGTTCAGCATGGCCAAAAGGTAAATAAATTAAAGAATAAAGACTAAGGCCTGGAGCATATACTAGGACAAAACTGTGATTCAACAAGATACATGTGGACTTCCCTGATGGTCTAGTGGTTAGGAATCCACCGGCCAATGCAGGGTACATGGGTTCAATCCCTGATTCAGGATTGAGCCATGAGGAAACTAAGCTCTTGTGTCATAATTACCGAGCCTGAACTCCGTAACAAGACAAGCCACTGCAAAAAGTCTAAGCACTGCAACGAAGAGTAGCCCCCAGTCACAGCAACTAGAGAAAGCATGTATGCAGCAAGGAAGACCAAGCACATCCCAAAATAAAAAATACACTTCCACCCTATGTTCATAGCACTATTCAGAATGGCCAAAACACAGAAATGACCTAAATGTCCATCCACAGATGAGTGGATAAAGAAGATGTAGTATATATATACAATGGTATACTACTCAGCTATAAAAAAAGAACAATATAATGTCATTTGCAGCAACATGGATACAATGGGAGATAATCATACGAAGGGAAATACAGAAAAAGAATAATAATACCACATGGTATCACTTATATGTGAAATTTAAAATATGACCACAAATGAACATGTCTACAAAACAGAAACAGGCCTACAGACTAGAGAACAGACTAGTGGTTCACAAGGTGGAGGCCGGGAGGAGAGGGATGGACTGGGAATTTGGGGTGGGTAGCTGGATTTAGAAAAGGCAGAGGAACCAGAAATCAAATTGCCAACATCAGTTGCATCATAGAGAAAGCAAGGGAGTTCCAGAAAAACCTCTGTTTCTGCTTTATTGACTCTGCTAAATCCTTTGACTGTGTGGATCGCAGCAAACTGTAGAAAATTCTTTAAGAGATGGGACTACCAGACCACCTTACCTGCTTCCTGCGAAGTCAAGAAGCAAGTTAGAACCAGACATGGAACAATGGACTGGTTCTAAATCAAGCCTGTATATTGTCACCCTGCTTATTTAACCTATATGCAGAGTACATCATGCAAAATGCCAGGCTGGATGAAGCACAAGCTGGAATCAAGCTTGCCAGGAAAAATATCAATAACCTCAGATATGCAGATGATACCACCTTAATGGCAGAAAGCTAAGAGGAACTATAGAGACTCTTAATGAACATGAAAGAGGAGAGTGAAAAAGCTGGCTTAAAACTCAACATTCAAAAAACTAAGATCATGGCATCTGGTCCCATCACTTCATGGCAAATAGATGGGGAAACAATGGAAACAGTGACAGACTTTATTTTCTTGGGCTCCAAAGTCACTGCAGATGGTGACTGCAGCCATGAAATAAAAAGACACTTGCTCCTTGGAAGAAAAGCTGTGACCAACCTAGACAGTGCATTAAACATCAGAGACATTACCTTGCTGACAAAGATCAGTATAGTCAAAGCTATGGTTTTTCCAGTAGTCATGTGTGGATGTGAGAGTTCAACTATAAAGAAAGCTGAGTACTGAAGAATTGATGCCTTTGAACTGTGGTGTTGGAGAAGACTCTTGAGAGTCCCTTGGACTGCAAGGAGACCAAAGCAGTCAATCCTAAAGGAAATCAGTCCTAAATGTTCATTGGAAAGACTGATGCTGAATCTGAAGCTCCAACACTTTGGCCACCTGATGTGAAGAACTGACTCATTAGAAAAGATCCTGATGCTGGGAAAGTTTGAAGGCAGGAGAACAGGATGACAGAGGACAAAATGGATGGCATCACCAACTCAATGTACACGAGTTTGAGGAGGCTCCAGGAGGCAGTGAAGGACAGGGAAGCCTGACATGCTGCTGTCCATGGGGTTGAGAAAAGTCAGACACGACTGATCGGCTGAACAACAACAAGATGCAAACTATTATATTTAGAATGCATAAACAACAAGGCTCTACTATATAGCACAAGGAACTAGTTCCAATCTCCCAGGATATAACAGAAAAGAGTATTTAAAACAGAGTGTATTTTATGGAAAAACTGAGTCACTTTGCTGAACAGTAGAGATTAACACACACTATAAAAGAACCACACTTCAATTTTAAAAAGCAACAAACAAAAGTCAATACATGAAACAAGAACAAAAACATCAAACATTGCCAATTTTTTTCTGATAGAGTTAAAAAAAAAAAAATTAAGACCTTGGGACAGATACCACTGAAAGAGACAATGTCTTTTAAAGCCAGAAGCCCTGAAGGGGATCCAACCACTGGTCAGAAAATTCCTAAAACACGGACTCTTTAGGCCCTACCAGTCCCCTTGGCGGAGAAGGCAATGGCACCCCACTCCAGTACTCTTGCCTGGAAAATCCCATGGACGGAGGAGCCTGGTGGGCTGCGGTCCATGGGGTCGTGAAGAGTCAGACACGACTGAGCGACTTCACTTTCACTTTTCACTTTCATGCATTGGAGAAGGAAATGGCAACCCACTCCAGTGTTGTTGCCTGGAGAATCCCAAGGACGGGGGAGCCTGGTGGCTGCCGTCTATGGGGTTGCAGAGGCGGACATGACTGAAGCGACTTAGCAACAGCAGCAGTTCCCTTGCATCACCCCCATCCTCCGCATTCAGAAACCTAGTGGAGAGTAACTGTTTGTGCAGGACTTTGGAGCAGTGAATGAGGCAGTCATCCCTGTTCACCCACTCGTGCCAAATGCAGACTCCTCACCCCAGTGCCAGGAGCACCCAGTATTTCTCTGTTATGAACCTCAAAGATTCTTTTTCTGTATTCATCTATATTTAAACTCTTAATGCCATTTTGCCTTTGAATGGAGGAACCCTGACACCTTGACAGATACTCAGTACACATGACAGTATTTCTTCAGGGTTTTTGGACAGCTGCCAACCTTTGGAAATGAATTAGCAAGGCAGCTGAGGGAATTGAGCCTTGAGATGGGAACTCTTCTACCATATGTTGGTGATCATTGACGAAGTAGTGTGGCCAAACGAGATTCACATCAGATACCATTAGGGTCCTAATTTCCTGGCAAAGGGGCTCTAAAGCCTCTCTAACAAAGGCACAGATCTCACAGCGATGAATTCAACATTTAGGGTTTTCTTTTGACCCCAGCAGCAGAAGCCCCGATCATAGATCAAAAATGAACAGTTAGTGCATTACCATCTCCAGCCAAAAAGAGGCAACTCCGAGGCTTCTCAGAATGGCTGGCTTCTGTTACATCTGGATTCTAAATTATAGCCTCACAGTAAAACCCCTACTTGAGGCTCTACAGGGAGGAGAAAGGGAAGCCCTTCAACTGAATAAGAATCACTAGCAGGGCTTTGAGAATCTTAAGACTGAGTCAAGTAGAGCACTGGGCCTTCCAGATGTGGACACGCCACTTACTGTGTGTGCTCACAAGAGGTCAGAGGCAGCGCTAGGAGTCCTGACCCCGAGACTCGGACTGATTCAGGGAGTACTGGCTTGCTTTGCAAAACAACTGGACTCAGTGGCCCTGGGATCGTTAAGTTGCCTGGAGGCTTTAGCAGCCACAGCCCTGTTGGTTAATGAGGCTTCCAAGCTCACCTTGGGACTACACTTAGTTGTGTTGACCTCTCATCAGGTACAATATGTGCTGGAGGTCAAAGGACATCATTTTTGACTGAAGGAAGGTTAGCAAGATATCAGGCCCCTTCTTAAGGACACCCCTGACCTTACCTTGAAGGTGTGCCAAACCCTGAACCCAGCAACTCTGCTTCCAGTGGTCAAGGGTGGAGACTTAATGCAGAATGTATAGAGACCCTAAAATCAACTTACGCCAGCAGGTCTGATCTTCCAGATGAGCCTTTTCGTAGCCCTGAGGTCGAGTGACTTAATGATGGGAGCAGTTTTGAAGAAGTGAGAACCCAATAGGCTGGCTCTGCCTTGGTTAGTCTAGATGAAATCACAGAAGCCGAAGTCCTGCCATCCCTGACTTTAGCCCAGAAGGCTGAACTGATTGCATTAGTGAGAGCATTGCGGTTAGCAAAGGATAAGATGTTAAATATTTTTACTGACTCTAAATACGGGTTCCATGTGCTAAATCCTCATGTTGTCATTTGGGAAGCAAGAGGAATGTTAACCACTATAAATTCCCACATAAAACAGAGATTTCATTCTGGCTCTTTAAGAAGCAGTGCAGCCCCTGCCTGGGCAGCAGTGATGCACTGTAGGGGCCATCAGAGAGCTGGATCTCCTGTGAGCCAAGAAACAGCAAAGCTGATCGAATTGCGAAACAGGAGCTCAATTGCAAGGAGCCAAACAAGTCATGGCTCTAGTGATTGCCCCCCTGAACTCTCTAGCCTTTCCCAGTATTCCCCACAGGAAGAAGAAAATGCCGAGAAATGGGGCTATGAGAAAAAAAAAAGCACTGGCTGGTATGGAAAGGAAGAAAAAGTTCTAACCCTTGAGGCCCAACAATGGAAGTTCATGAAGAGCTTACTGATGCCGCCTGCTATGGGAGGGATGCAATATGGGCAGAAGGCTTTTGCAGGAAGGCGGTCAAGAGAACAGTAAAACAACTAATACTTGCCTGGGATTTACGTGCCAGTAATAACACACACCCATCCAATCCCTCTTTGCTGCTCAGATCGATTAGATGCTGAGGGACATATCCAGGGGAAGGCTGGGAGGTAGATTTCACCCAAATGTCCTCATGATCAGGACATAAATATCTTCTGAGGTTTGTTGATATTTTCACAAGATGGTTTGAAGCCTTCCCCACGCAATCTGAAAAGGCTGTGGAAGTCTGTAAGTCCCTTTCAAAAGAAATAATTCCAGAGTTTGGGCTCCCAAAGTGCCTCTTGAGTGATACCAGGCCCTCTCTATAGCCAGAATGGCACAGGGGCTCACAGTGGCCCCAGGAACAGACTACAAGCTCCCTGCCTTTGGCTCCCCCAGTCTTCGGGTAAGCTAGAGAAGTGAACCATACTTTAAGGAAAACCTTAGCAAAGCTCTGGCAAGAAGCTCAGGAACCCTGGACCAGCTTACTTCCTATTGCAGTCCTCAAGTTCTGTGTATCCCCCAGGAGTGATCTGAGACTTAGCCCGTTTGAAATGACCTATAGGAGACCTTTTCTTCCTACTGACATTCTAGTGAATGAGGACCTGAACCAGGCCTTGAGATATATCATTTACCTAGGACAAGTTCAGAAGCAATCCAGGACTGTCCCCACAAGGCACTGCCAGCTCCCCCTAAAAATACATAGGAAGGAGCAGTTCCTTCACAAAGAAACCCCGGTGACCAAGTTCTCCTTAAAACCTGGAAAGGGGTTCCCCCAACCAACCATTGGCAAGAGGGAAGTCCCCCTATAGTAATTTAAACCATCCTCACTGCTGTCAAACTGAAAGAGAATGCGTATACTTGTCCAGACTAAAGATTTTACCTCCAGAAACAACACAAGAGAAGAACAGTACACCTGTGAGCCAGCGGAAGATCTGAGATACCTAGTCAGAAGACAAGCACCTTCACAGGTAAGTAAAAGGATGCAGTGGGTTGGATCCTATTTGAAGCCTTTATGGACTTGAGACCACTACTGTTTCCTTGGCTGGCCTGGTTCTTGCCAATTGTCTGGCCCTTGAGTACCTTCTGGCAGAACAAGGTAGAATTTGTGGGATAACTAATACTTCCTGCTGCACTCGGATCAATGCGACGGGACACATAAAAGTTAATATTAAGGAGATATAAGCCCAGGCAGACTTGGCTTCATAATTTTGGTAGGGGATTTAGCGCCTCCCTTATCTGGTCAACAGCTTAGGAAGACCAAAGTTAACCTGGTTCCTTCCCTTTCTAGGCCCTTCAATGGCTATTGTCAGTCTCCTTTTTAGCCCTTGTTTATTTAACCTTTTGGTTAAGTTTGTGTGTTTAGGCTCCGCAAGTTTGAAATAAGACTCATGATGGTGCAAGGAATGCAGTCCATTTTGGTGGAGAGTGGCCTCGGTTCCCACAGGTCCTTGAAACAGTCAGCGAGGGGCTTCTCTGCCTCTCGGGTGGGCTAAGGTCAGCAGTCTGGTCCAGCAGGAAGCAGTTTCAGAACAAGAGGCCTTCAGCCCCTTTCCCCTTTAGAATAAGGGTGTTGAGTCTTTTGGAGGGAATGAGACAGGCTGGGATCTGGGATCCTTTGCTGAAGTGCTGCAAAGCTTGTACCTGAACACATCTCTCCTCAAGCAACGAAATACCGAGAAGCTGTATGGGATTAAAAATAACTGCCTGTATGCACAGTGAGGGCAAATTTTGGACAAAAGATGTAAAGAGGCCCCAAACTCTGTCTCTTTTGAAGCCCTGAATCAAAAGAAGATCGTCCAGAGCAGAAGGAGGGTGCTGCATTGCCCCCTGCACACACCACCACCTCGGGGGTGGTCAGTGCACCTCAGCCACCCTCCGGCCTGAGCCCTGGACACGCTCTACCCTCACCCCGTGTAGGAAAGAGCTGGGGCCCCTCAGAGAGTGAGCCAGCAAGGGAATTTGTTGTTTGTTCTTGCTCCACCTGCCGCAGCAGGGACCCTAATAAATCCTTGCCTGAAAAAAAAAAAAAAGAGATTTTTTTAATGCAAAAGTCCTTTGCCATTTTCTATTCAATCTTGCTAGAGTTACATATATGTATAATGGAACATTATATTCCATTATATTCCCTACTCAGGGAATTCCCTACAGGCATTTCCCTCCTCTAGGGGATCTTCCCTGACAGACCCAGGGACTAAACCTGTATCTCTTGTGTCTCCTGCACTCGCAGGAGGATTCTTTACCAGTGGAATATTATTCAGCCACTAAATGAATGAAATAATGCCATTTGCAGCAATATGGATGGACCGAGATATTATCATACTAAGTGATATGAAGTAAGTGATTTGAAGTAAGTCAAAGACAAATATTATATGATATCACTTATATGGAGACTCTTAAAAGATGATACAAATGAACTTATCTACCAAACAGAAACAGACTCAAGACTGGGAAATACAATTTGTAGTCATGTATGGATGTGAGAGTTGGACCATAAATAAAGCTAAGCACCAAAGAATTGATGCTTTTGAACTGTGGTGTTGGAGAGACTGTTGAGAGTCCCTTGGACTGCAAGGAGATCCAGTCAATCCTAAAGGAAATCAGTCCTGAATATTCATTGGAAGGACTGATGCTGAGGCTGAAACTCCAATACTTTGACCACCTGATACGAAGAACTGACTCATTTGAAAAGACCCTGATGCTGGGAAAGCATCTCTTCCTGAAGGCAGGAAGAGAAGGGGAAGACAGAGGACAAATGGTTGGACGGCATCACTGACTCAATGGACATGAGTTGAACAAGCTCCATGAATTGGTGATGGACAGGGAAGCCTGACATGCTGCAGTCCATGGGGTCACAAAGAGTCAGACATGACTGAGTGAATTGAAAGGAGAAGAATGTAGGGGAAGGAAAAATTAGGAGTTTGGGATTAACATATATACACTCCTATATACAAATAATGTAACCAGAGAAATCTCTGGTGTCCAATGGTTAGGTCTCTGTACTCTGACTGTCAGGGCTGGGGCTCAATCCCTGGTTGGGGAACTCAGACCCCACAAGCCATGCAGCATGGCCATCAATAAACAAATAAGGACTTCCCTGGTGGTCCAGTTGTGAAGAATCTGCCTGCCAATGCAGGGGGAATGGTTCAATCCCTGGTCTGGGAAGATTCCACATGATTTGGGGCAAGTAAGCCTGTGCACCAAAACTACTAGCTCATACTCTAGAGCCCAGTGAGTTGCAACTATTGAGCCCAAGTTCCACAACTACTAAAGCCAGTGTGCCCATGAGCCTGTGCTCTGCAAGGGGAGAAGTCACTGCAATGAGAAGCCTGAACACTGCAACTAGAGAGTAACCCCCACTTGCCACACCTAGAGAAGCCACGCAGCAACAAAGACCCAGCACAGCCAAAAATAAGTTTTTAAAAATTAAAAAAGAAATAGGTTTAAGAATAAAATAAATAATCAACAAGGACCTACTATATAATCCAAGGAACTCTATTAAAAATTCTGTAATAACCTATATGGAAAAAGAATCTGAGAAAGAATGGAGTTTACCCAAACTCATGTCCATTGAGTCGGTGATGCCATCCAACCATCTCATCCTCTGTCATCCCCTTCTCCTCTTGCCTTCAATCTTTCTCAGCATCAGGGTCTTTTCAAATGAGTCAGCTCTTCACATCAGGTAGTCAAAGTATTGGAGTTTCAGCTTCAACATCAGTCCTTCCAATGAACACTCAGGACTGATTTCCTTTAGGATGGACTGGGTGAATCTCCTTGCAGTCCAAAGGACTCTCAAGAGTCTTCTCCAACACCACAGTTCAAAAGCATCAATTCTTCAGCGCTCAGCTTTCTTTATAGTCCAACTCTCACAGGAAAAACCATATCCTTGACTAGTCTGACCTTTGTTGACAAAATGTCTCTGCTTTTTAATATGCTGTCTAGGTTGGTCATAATGTTTCTTCCAAGGAGTAAGTGTCTTTAAATTTCATGGCTGCAATCACCATCTGCAGTGATTTTGGAGCCGAAAAATAAAGTCAGCCACTGTTGCCACTGTTTCCCCATCTATTTGCCATGAAGTGATGGGATCGGATGCCATGATCTTAGTTTTCTGAATGTTGAGCTTTAAGCCAACTTTTTCACTCTCTTCTTTCACTTTCATCAAGAGGCTCTTTAGTTCTTCTTCACTTTCTGCCGTTAACAGTGGTGTCATCTGCATATCTGAGGTTATTGATATTTCTCCCAGCAATCTTGATTCCAGCTTATGCTTCCTCCAGCCCAGGATTTCTCATGATATACTCTGCATATAAATGTAAGAGTCCTATAATTTCATGGCTGCAGTCATGATCTGCAGTGATTTTGGAGCCCCCAAAAATAAAGACTCTCACTGTTTCCATTGTTTCCCCATCTATTTGCCATGAAGTGATGGGACCGGATGCCATAATGTTAGTTTTTTAAATGTTGAGTTTTAAGCCAGCTTTTTCACTCTCCTCTTTCACATTCATCAAGAGGCTCTTTAGTTCCTCTTCACTTTCTGCCATAAGGGTGGTGTCATCTGCATATCTGAGGTTGTTGATATTTCTCCTATCAATCTTGATTCTAGCTTGTGATTCACCCAGCCCAGTGTTTCTCACGATGTACTCTGCATATAAGTTAAATAAGCAGGGTGACAGTATACAGCCTTGACGTACTTCTTTTCCCATTTGAAACCAGTCTGTTGTTCTATGTCCAGTTCTAACTGTTGCTTCCTGACCTTCATACAGATTTCTCAAGAGGCAGTTCAGGTGGTCGGTATTCCCATCTCTTTCAAAATTTTCCAGTTTATTGTGATCCACACGGTCAAAGGCTTTGCGATAGTCAATAAAACTGGTTTACTTTAAAAAAATTCTTTATACCTTGTATATAAAATGTACTTATAAAAACTAATGTTATTGAACACTATCTAGTCTATTCCAGGTACTCTGCTAAGCACTTTATATGCATTATTTCATAAAATTGTCTCAAACTTTGACATGGATACTGTCATCCTCCTTTACAGAATGTGCCACTGAGGCTTAGAGAGCTTCAGTGACTTGCTTAAGTTCACAGAGGTTCACAGAGCTATTATTTAAACCAAGGTCAATATGAGTATCTTTTAGAAAGTTAGCAAGCTGCTGGTTCTATTCATTTTAGTTTAAATGGACTATAAGAAAAGACCAACATCCATTGACAGATAAATTAATAAAGAACATGTGGTATATACACACAATAGAATATTCCTCAGCCATAAGGAAAGGATGAAATCTTGCTACTTGCAACAGCATGGATGGACCCAGAGGGTATTATGCTAAGTGAAGTCAGAGAAAGACAATACCCCATGATTTCACTTACATGTGGAATCTAAAAAAAACTATACAAATAAACAAAATAAAAACGGACTCACAGATAGAGAAAAAACTGGAGTTTTCAGATGAGAGAAGAGGGTGAGAGGTTGGGCAAAACAGGTGAAGGAGATCAGGGCTATAAGTCAAGTCACAGGGATATAACATACACAATAGTCAACAATGGACGTAATATATGGTCAATAGTATTACTTATACACATAATATTATCATACAGGAATTTTGTATGGTGGCAGATGGTTACTAGACTTATTGGGGTGACAATTTTGTTATGTACATAAATGTCAAATCTTGTACACTTGAAACTAACATTGTATATCACCTGTGCTGTGCTTAGTCAGTTGTGTCTGACTCTTTGTGACACTGTGGACTATAGCCTGCTAATCTCCTCTGTCCATGGGGATTCTCCAGGCAAGAATATTGGAGTGGGTTGCCGTGGGAATCTTCCCAAACCCAGGTCTCCTGCATTGCAGGTGGATTCTTTACCGTCTGTGTCACCAGGGAAGCCTGTTTATCATCTAGACATCAATAAATTTTTTTTTAATTGACAACTACATGTCAAGTAAAATTGCTGACAAGCCATTGAACCAAGCTGAAGTTATAATAAGTAAAGATTAACCTAAAATCATATTGTCTAAATTATAATTAGAACTAAATCTATAAACAGATACTTAGATGTTAAAAATAGTCTTTTTTGTAGCTAAATAGCTAAGTTGTTGCAGTACTTCTGAACTTTTCATAGCTACCTGCATTGCAGGTCTGTTTTTGATTATCACAATAAGTTACCAATTGTGAGATATGAAGAAAAACTCAGGATACCTTAGGGGAATGATTTTTTTAATGGCTCTGTCTGTGTAGGATACTTGCATTAATAGGGTGTCAGGGGGCTTCCCTGGTGGCTCAGGGGGAAAGAATCCACCAGACAGCAGCAGGAGACACAAGGTCAATCCCCGATCCGGAAAAATTCCACATTCAGCGGAGCAGCTGAGCCCGTGCACCCCAGCTATGGGGCCTCTACGCTAGAGCCGGGGAGTGAACACTACGCAGCCCGTGTGCCCTCGCTACCGGAGCCCGCTCACCCGACAGCCTGTGCTCCACAAGAGAAGCCAGTGCAGTGAGAAGCCCACACGACTAGAGGACAGCCCGCACTGCAGTGAAGATCCAGCAGAGCCAAGATAAATACATGAAATTATTTGAAAAAATAGGATGCCAGTACGAACTGGGCCTTTTACTCATTTTGGACCTCAGAGAGATGTGATCTTTTTGGGGAAAAAATCAATTGGCGGTCATAATATCCATTCAAGTTGACTTTATCAATACTTACTATTTTTGGACTTTGGAAAAACCTAAAATAAGAAACAATTTCAAGAAAGCAAGGAGCCATTTGTCAAGGAGAAATCCCACAGAAAGTACAGCTCTCATAAAAAAACGCCCATCCCACCCAATCAGACACTTTAAGTCAGAAACTTCTCAGTGATGGAGTTGGGATGGAGAGAAGTAGATAAATTCAGAATGCGCTTTGGAAGGAGAATCGCAGGACATACTAGAGGACTACGTGGAATGCATGGGGGGGAAAGGGGTCAGGAACCATATTAAGTTAAAGTGTGCAGGAGAAGCACATGTCTCTGAGGGAGATGTGGTGTTAGAATGAAGACTTCTATCTAGAGCAAGTGAGTTTAGCATGTTAGGATGCTTGAGATGGAATGATGGTTAACAGCCTCCTCTAATCAGGCTTTAAAGGAAAGTGAAGGGAATCAAAAAGAGGAGGCAAAGAGGGGAGAGAGGTTTACTGTGATGTGAGGTGGCTCTGCATCTCAGCTCCTCTCCTTTCTTCAACCCTCTCGAGAACTGACTAGAACAAGTCTTCCTGTTATAAGTGTTTCTTGACATGGCCAATTTGTTCTCAACCTTATTCCGTCTCATAACTTCCTTTTATGATCATTCATGCATTTGCTTAACATATACTTACTGAGCTCTTTCTGTGTGCTAGTCTTTGTGCTAAACTCTAGAACTTGATCTGTAAGTCACAGCCTCTTAAATCCTGAGTTTTTCCTCCTCTCATCTGTGTTATTCACCTTGAGTTCAAAAGGTAAAATTGAAGTTGAGGCACTGGTCTTAAAACCAGTCATTACCCTAAAAACCGTCAACATACTTTGCTATTTACCATTTGCTGTCTATGGTGACTTTTCATATTTTAAGAATTTATCTTTATGTATCAGCAGAAAATCTCACTGGCTGCTTTGTGGCCGGCACTCTGTTCACACAGCTTATTCCACAGACTGCTTCACCTGAGCACAGGGCCCCAGAGACAGGTGTTCTCCCAGACTTTCTTGTTTCTCTAGATCAGCAGTTCTCAAACTCTCAGGTTTCAAGGGCCCTTCACACTGAAAATGGCAGATGCCAGAGAGCTTCTGTTTATGTAGGTTATATCTTTCTATGTTTACCCTATTTAACAGTCAATTTAAGGAAATTTTAATAATTTATATTTATATTTTATATAAAAATAATTTATATATTTTTAATAATTTAATAATAACACACTGAATTTTTCTTTTTTTGGCTGTACCTCGTGGCATGCAGATTCTTAGTTCCCCAACCAGGGCCTGAATGTACAGCCCCTGATGTGGAAACATGGGGTCCTAACCACTGGATAGCCAGGTCCCTGGATTTAAACAATTTTGTGAAACAGTTATTTTCCAGAAAAAGTGGCATGTTTCACATTTTGCAAACATCTTTCATCTGAATTAATAGGAAAAAGGTTGATTCTCATAACTGATGTGATGTAAACTGTCATGTAACCTTTGAAAAACTGCACTGTACATTTATGAGAGAGTGTGTGAACAAAATAATGCCCTATTGTTATGAAAATGGCTTCATGGGTCTGATTCCCTGGCCCCCAATTTCAGAACTGCTGCCCTCCTTAATCTGCAAATTATACGAACAGCTCATACAACTCAGCAACAACAAATAATGAAATGGAAAAAAAACAAGGAGAAGACTAAACATGCATTTCTCAAAGACATACAGTTGGCCATAGGCATATGGAAAGATGCTCAACATCACTTATTATTAGAGAAATGCAAATCAAAATCACAGTGAGGTACCAACTCACACCAGGCAGAATAGCCCTCATTAAAAAGTCTACAAATACCAAGTCCTGGAGAGGGTGTGGAGAAATGGGAATCCTCCTACACTATTGGTGGGGACGTAAGTTGCCATTATGGGGAACAGTATGAAGGTTCCTCAGAAACTAAAAAATAGGATTATCATATGATCCAACAATTGCACTCCTGGGCATACATCAGACAAAACTATAATTCAGAAAGGTACATGCACCTCTATGTTCATAGCAGCATGGTTTACAATGATTAAGACATGGAAAGAACCTAAATGGTCATCGCCAGATGAGTGTATAAAGAAGGTGTGGTACATACATACCATTCAACCATTAAAAAAATGGAATAATGCCATTTGCAGTAATATGGATGCAACTGGAGATTATCGTCCTAAGGGAAATAAGTCAGAGAAAGACAAACACTAAATCATATCACTGACATATGGAATCTAAAATATGCATAAGCGAAACTGTCTACTAAACAGAGCGAGACTCCAAACACAAAAAACAGACCTGTGGTTGTCAGGGGACTGGTGGAGGGGGAAGGATGGACGGTGAGTTTGGGGTTGCTACATGCAAACGTTTACATTTAGAACAGGTAAAAAGCAAGACCCACTGTATATCACAGGGAACTACATTCCATCTCCTCTGTGGAATAAACTATATCCTTCTCCATTATGGAATAAACCACAACGGAAAGAATATAAAAAAGTGTACATATATATATATAACTGAATCATTTTGCTATACAGCAGGAATTACCATAACTGTAAATCAATTTTACTTCAATTAAAAAAAGAACTTCTGCCCTAGCCTGTTCTGTGTAGGGCAAGGTGCAGGGTGGATATTGAGCGGTATCTGGGGACACTACTGTGGCTGCGGTGGCTGGTCTAGGCCTTCTGATTAAAGAAAATATAGACTCATCTCTTATTTATTTAGTCAACATTTGGTTGGTTGAGTCTAGAGTCATGGCAATGTCTTGTCTTTATTATTTTCTCATGGAATATATTGGGTGTCTTGGCAATGCTGAGTTCTTTAACACTGTTTTGTCTGCTTCAACTCTGTCTGAGCTGTTCCATTGTTGTTTTCATCCCTGTTACTGTGGAGTCACTGAAGGGTACTAGGAGTTCTCCCTTACCTAGACAGTTGGTTCATGGTTCTGGAATAGTGCTGCAAAATCTTCCATGAAACACATATGCCCAGAACCCTTAGATGTGTTGGCAGCATGACAGAATTATGGCCAGAGCCAGTTACCTGTTAGAGACATATAGTTATTTCAAAAGAGCCTTGTGTTCTTTCCCTCAGCTCTGAAACTAGTTATTGAGGCAAAGATTATATGAAAGTGAAAGTTAAAGTGTAAGTCATTCATTCGTATAGGACTCTTTGTGACCCTATGGACTGTAGCCTGCCAGGCTCCTCTGTCCATGAAATTCTCCAGGCAAGAATACTGGAGTGAGTTGTCCTTCCCTTTTTCAGGGGATCTTCCCAACCCAGGGATTGAACCCAGGTCCCCTGTTTTGCAGGCGGATTCTTTACTGTCTGAGCCACTAGTATGTAGCCCCAAAGACTACATACTGAGCTCCTACGAAGTGAGATTTTGTTTGCATGAGCAAGCAAGGGAATCCGTTGTTTGTCCTTTGTCTCCACTGCTATCTCTTTGCCCCCAGTAAAGCCTTGCCTGAATTTCTAGGCCTCTGATCAATGTCTATTGATTAAGGAGGGCAAGAACTCTGCTTGGTAACATATTTTGTGACACCCAGTGTGGGGCTTGTCCCCTTCTGGGGAGAGGTTCTTGGACCTCCAGGACCACCAACCGCACCTTCCCTGTGGGTGACAAGAGGCCACCTGATCCTCTTGTTTCAGCCTCAGCATGTTTGTTAAGTCTGCTTCCAGGCCCCTGGGGTCTCAGTCCTGTCACTCAGGCAATGCTTCCCTTTCCCCTTTCCCTCTCCTGAAATCTATTTCTCTCTGACCTCTCTTACTTCTATCCTGTGCTTGCGTGAGTGTGGACAATGGGCAGCTACAGCATCACTGCTCTCAGCTTGTGAGACCTGCCTCCTCTGGCCGGCAGAGGCTCACCTTGATGGGTGATGAGCAGAGATGGGAGAGGCTTACCTCATACGGTGCAAACCTAGTTCCAGCAGGATCTGCCTGATGGACATTAATGACAATGATACAGGCTCAAACCTCATATTGCGTAGTGGCTGGAAGTCCAATTGTCCCAATATTCTCCCCTTTATTTTCCTGTTTCCAAGAGAAGTCTAGTTGGGAACAGGCTGAGGATTTCTATGAACCGGTGTACTGTGAGGTTGCAGGCCCACACAGATGGACAACGGTCTGGGTCCTGGGCTTGATCACCCTGGTGAGCAGCTAAAGAGCACAGCCCTTTCTGGAAGAGTGCAGGTTGGTGCCGGACAGACACCCTCAGGGAGTGTGTGGAAACGGCAAGCTCTCTCTCATTTTCAGTCTTTTCTGTCCCGCCTCCCCTGTGCTCCAGTCCTCTTTGTCCTGAAAACGTCTTGTTTGTGTCTTTAAGTTTTGTCATTGGTATCTTTGTGATACCAATGTATGTCCGACTGCTCCTGTAAGTCTCTGTTGACATTGTGGGCACGGCACACCACTGAAACCTTGAAATACAAACAGCCCATATTTCCTGCTACGCTTCTTTAGGTTACTTAGTGGGACCTTCAAAAACAAAGGAAAAGACAGGAGCTTGGATTTTCCCCTCCTCTGTACTTGCAATCTAACTATTTTGCCTGGGCTCTCAGGAAATAGTAATACCTCATTTATTTGATCTCCTAGATTGAGAGGGGAAAAATAAGCACCATTATAAATTTAAGGAGGAAAACTATGAACTCACTGGTTCTGTAGAAATTAACTTGTCTAGCTTAAACCTGTGGCTTTAATTAATATAGACCTTTCAGAGTTATTAATATTAAGGATAATACTTTCACTGTACCTAGAGATAGGAAATCAATAAGTACATATTGTTTCTGTTACAAAACCTCTCAACAGGGAAAAATAACCTGATGATTAAATTTTTAAGTAAATGTAACTTGGATAAGAAGTTTTTGATAATCTATAGGAATAATTATGTTTTGGAAACATCCATCTAAAATAGTTTCTCCAAATTTTGATAAATTTGAAACTAAATTATGTCTCAGAGAACTCAAACAGGGCCTCTGTATCAACCTAGAGGAGTAGGATGGGGAGGGAGATGGGAGGGAGGTCCAAAGGGGAGGGGACGTATGTATCCCTATGGCTGATTCATGTTGATGTTTGACAGAAAACAACAAAATTCTGTAAAGCAATTATCCTTCAATTTAAAAAAATTAATTAATGAAAAATAAATTTAAATGAGAGGAATTAATTGGATATTCATACCATTTCGAATGAGATAAAATATTGGAACATTACTTACTAAACAGGGCTAAGTTCATATACTTTTGTCTTCTTGTGAGATAGAAGCTAAAGATGTTTGGTGCCACCTTGACATATTCTCTACCAATGAATGGAAAGAGAATGTAAAGGACAGTTCAGGGTTGTTTAAGTAGGATGTGAGTTTTCAGAAAAGAAGGTATGAGGAGTGGAAATACGTTTTTTGAAAGGAAATTGGGTGATTTTGCCCTAGAACTGGCTATTTCTGCATATGAAAAGAATAAGAGACAAAACTTGGCTACAGAGTTTTAGAAGATTTGCAGAAGAGAAGATTGAGAAAAGAATTTTGTACGTGGTTAGGATTTCTAAGGTTGGATTAAATTTCATTAGGTAAGTGGGTTTTTTAAAAAGTAGACTGATGCAGGACTAGATTTGCTTTCTCTCTCTCTCTTGCGAAAAAAAATTGTCCTGGATGCTGCTTTTGAGAACAGATCACATGAGTTCCTATGCCTTTAAGTGATCTCTATTTACTTTTGATTTTTTTTCCCCAACTTAGTGCAAGGAATAATTTTTGTTTTACAGAAACCTATGATCTGCAAACAAATTTTTGACACACTTCACAAATATTAAATTATAATAGAAATTCTCTTGATTTCCAGTTAATTTTGGGGTGCTTCAGGGGTCCCCCGTGCGCATGTATGTGCGTGCTTTGTCATGTCCGACTATTTGCGAGCCTGTGGACTTTGTTACTGTTCGGTCGCCAAGTCGTGTCGACTCTTTGTGATACCATGGACTGCAGCATGCCAGGCTTTCCTGTCCTTCCCTACCTCCTGGAGTTTGCTCAAATGCCTGGATGATCTGAAAGAGAGATCCTAGACTAACTGGGTTAATCCATAAAGATAAGTTAGGCAGGATCTCAGAGAACCCTGACAAGTTCAGGGATGAATTTGTCAGTCCAGGGTTGGCAGTCTCTCTCACCTGGCAGGACATCATGGTTATTCTGACCCATTGTTGCACCAGGGATGAAGAGAAGTGTATGCTGAGGAAGTTGGGGAACACACAGATGGCCTACTGGCCACCAGCCACACAAAACTTACCAGGTGGGTGGGCATCTAATCCTAGATCATGACTCCACACTGGGACTATGAGGATTGGGTAGGCTGGGCTAGGATGAGGCATATTACTTGTCTTTCAGAAGAAATGAAAAGGGGTATGGTGCTGCTGCTGCTAATGATTGTTCCATGTACTGTCAATTGTCTAACCTGTCTTGTCTCTGCCCAGGTCAAGCTATGACATGCAGCACCAGTTCAACAAAGATAAAACTACAGCCAACCACAGAAAACATCAGTCACCTTAGATGGACACCACTTATAAGGACTCTGAGGCCTGAGACTAGCAAGAGGGGGAGGCCCAATGCCCCTCGCCGTCCCAGTTCAGCAGGAAGTAGCCAGAGAGACCTCAACGCCCCTATTCCCAAAGAATTGGGCCTCCCATCTCTTGAGGGGGGAATGTTAGGTAGTTAGAATAGGGAAAAAGAGTCCAAAATGGTGGTGGCTAAAAGACCTGGAAGGGAAAGCCCGAGAAAATAGAACAAAGGAAGGTCCAAGGACCTGAGTGAAAACCTCAGGTCAAACCAACAACACTCCTGGCCGGCCCAGTTTACATAAGAGAGGCCCAGGGACAGAAACATACAAAAAGGGGAGCCAAAGCCCTCTGCCCCCCTTTTGCTCCCTCCCTCTCCCCCCCGCGATGGGGAGATCGTCTCTTCGGGTCTTTGGATCAACGTGCCCTCATGCCTCAAAGATGGATTTTCCTGCTATTATCTAAATAGAGCTGTAACAAAAAAAAAAAAAAAAGAAAAGAAAAGGAGTATGGTGAAGCATGTAAATTATGATAAGCTCAGAGGCATTATAGAGGAAGAAGGTAAGAACCAGGCCGTCTTCCCGGGCCAGGTGGCAGAGGCGTTCAGGAAGGACACCAGTACAGACCCAGAGTCTGCGGAAGGGAGGACACCAGTGACCATGCATTTTATCACCCAGGCTACTCCTGACATCCAGAGAAAATTACAGAAGCCTGAGGCTGGGCCCCAAACCCCACTGTAAACCTTGGTAGACGAGGCCTTGAAGGTTTATAACAACCAAGACATAACAGAGAAGGCCAATGAGGATAAGAGGCTAATAAAGGAAACGCAGTTTTTATCTGCTCTAACTCTCCTGCCATGTTGAGGGGACCCTAGTGGGGTGAGAACACCCGGTAGACTGCCAAAAAGCCACCTGGGCCAAAATCAGTGCCTTTGTTTGAGAAGGGACACCGGAAGGGCCATGTCCCGAGCACCCTCCAGTGGGGTGCCTGAGAAGTCATTTCCTAGGTAGGTTGATAGAAGTCTAGAGGTCTGCAAGGAGAGAGGGGTCTGGAATTCTCAAGGAGGAAGAAAGGACAAACTTTTTTTCCCTCTACATTCCTTAGGATTATATAACAATAATGTATCCTGCCTGAGGACAGTCTCTGGATTAAACCTTCTGGCTAATTCTGTTATTTTACAATGTAAATTATGGGAGTGGGTCTGGTGAGGTCTTTACAACCTCCAGACATTCTTTGGATTCATTGGAGACTATATAACTCCATTGCTAACACTAGCAAGCTGGTACTCTTTCTATCCCCCTTTGATGCCTATGTCAGAAGCTTTCTCTATCTCCTTTATACTTTAATAAAACTTTATTACACAAAAGCTCTGAGCGATCAAGCCTTGTCTCTGGCCCCGGATTGAATTCTTCTCCAGAGCCCAAGAATCCCAGTGTCTTTTCGAGGTTCAGCAACAACCTTTCACCCTGACTAGCCTGTTTTTTGAAAATTTCTCAAATGAGATTCCTGTACACTGTCTGGCAGGCCCAAGTGCCTGCCTGGCTCCAGATCCTACTTGACCATCCTCAGGACTCCAACAGAGCCTCAGGTCACCCTAGACGTGGCAGGTAGGAGAAGTGAATTTCTTAAAGACACCTGAGCCACTGCTCCGTTATGACTTAACCAGCCGGCCCCCTCTCCAGCCATGACTGCACTGTGATGGGAGTTGATGGACAGCCAAAGGGAAGGTGGTATGTCTCTCCTTGCCTGCGGACTTGGGTCTGTTATCACTACTCACTCCTTTCTGTATATGCCAGAATGCCCTGTTCCCCTCCTTGGGAGAGATTTGCTAAATAAATTAGCAGTGATGTAGTCTAGGGTAGGTAAAATCGAAGGACGTAAAGAATTCAAAGAGAAAATGCATCTATTGGTAGTGAAGACCCTCCTGCTTGTCATCAAAACATAACCAAGGACATCCTCTAAGAAATTAGAGGACTGGTGGATCCTGCAGTTTGAGATAACTTGGTTCCAGGAAGGGTGAAATGATAAAAAAAATAAGATTAAGACCCAGGGCACAGCAATCCCACTACTGGGCATATACCCTGAGAAGACCATAATTCAAAAAGACACACGGACCCCAATGTTCATGCAGCACAATTTACAATAGCCAGACATGGAAGTCACCTAAATGTCTACTGACAGATGAATGGATAAAGAAGATGTGGTACATATATAAGATGGAATATTGTGTGTGTTAGTCGCTCAGTCATGCCCAACTCTTTGCGATCCCATGGCCATTTAAAAAAAAAAAAAGAGTCATTTGTGGTGATGTGGATAAACCTCAAGTCCGTCGTACACAGTGAAGTAGGTCAAACAGAGTGAAGTAGATCAGGGAGAGAAAAACAAATATTACATATTAATGCATGTCTAAATGGAATCTAGAAAAATGGCACTGATGAACCCATTTGCAGGTTAGGAATAAAGATGCAGGCGCAGAGAACAGGTACACGGACAAGGTGGGGGTGGGGAAAGGAGGTCAGAGGAATTGGAAAGCAGCATTGACATATATACACAGCCATGTGTAAAATAGCTAGCTAGTGCAAAGCTGCTGGGTAGCACAGGAAGCTCAGGTTGGTGCTCTGTGATGACCTAGATGGATAGGATGGGGCGTGGGGTAGAAGGAAGTCTCAAGAGGGGTATATGTATGCGACTGTGCTAAGCTGCTTCAGTTGTGTCCAACTCTTTGGGACCCCATGGACTATAGGCTGCCAGGCTCCTCTGTCCACGGGATTCTTCAGGCAAGAATACTGGAGTGGGTTGCCATGCCCTCCTCCATAGGATCTTCCTGATTCAGGGATCTAAGTCTGTCTTACATAGCCTGCATTGGCAGGCAGATTCTTCACCACTAGTGCCATCTAGGAAGCCTGGGCTACTTGTTACTGTTCAGTCGCTAAGTCATGTCCAACTCTTTGTGACCCCATGGACTGCAGCACACCAGGCTTCCCCGTCTTTCACTATCTCCCGGAGTTTGCTCAAACTCATGTTCATTGAATCTGTTGTGCTATCCAACAGATGGCACACCCCCTGATAGGGGTGATCCTCTTTCACCCCTTCTCCTCCTGCTCTAAATCTTTCCCAGCATCAGGGTCTTTACCAGGGAGTTGGCTCTTCCCATCAAGTGGCCAAAGTATTGGAGCTTCAGCATCAGTCCTTCCAATGAATATTCAGGATCGATTTCCTATATGACTGACTGTTTTGAAAGCCCAGATATATGTATACATATAGCTGATTCATGTTGTTGCACATCAGAAGAAAAACACAAAAATGTAAAGCAGTTATACTCAAATAAATATACTGCAAGGATATATTGTTCAGCATGGAATATAGCCAATATTTTATAACTTAAAATGGAGTAAAATTTATAAAAATTTCAAATTACTATGTGGTACACATAAAACTAATATTGTAAATCAAATATGCTTCAGTTTAAAAAAAAGAATGAAATATTTCAGACTTATGAAAAGATAAAAATAATGAGCACCCACATAACCAGAACACTGCTTTAGCCCTGTTTCATTTCCTTCCTTTAATATATATTAGTTAGAAGTTACACATTCAGAGGACTTCCCTGGCAGTTCAGGCATTAAGACTCTGCTCTACTAATGCATGGGCGAGAATTTGATCTCTGGTTAAGGATTTAAGATCTCATATTTAAGATCCCATAGGCCAAGCAGCATGGACAAAGGATAAACAAATTAAAAAATAAAGACTAAGTCCTGGGGCATATACCAGGACAAAACTGTAATTCAAAAGGATACATGTGGACTTCCCTGATGGTGTAGTAGTTAGGAATCTACCTGCTAATGCAGGGGACATGGGTTTGATCCCTGGTCCAGGAAGATTCCACATGCCATGAGAAAACTAGGCCCATGTGCCACAACTGCTGAGCCTGAGCTTGGCAACAAGAGAAGCCACTGCAATGAGGAGCCCAAGCACTGCAGTGAAGAGCAGCCCCTACTTGTCACAGTTAGAGAAAGCACGTGTGCAGCAAGGAAGACCAAGCACAGCTGAAATAAAAAATACAAGTAAAAAGGATACATGAACCCCTAAGTTCATAGCAGCACTATTCACAATAGCCAAAACATGGAAGAAACCTACATCTCCCTCTACAGATAAATAGATAAGAAGTAGGAGTACGTATATGCAATGATATACTATTCAGCTGTAAAAAGAACAAAACCATTTGCAGCAGCATGGATGCGACTGGAGATTATCAAATGAAGTGAAATACAGAAAGAGAAAGAAAAATATCAAGTGATATCACTTATATATGGAATTTAAAATGTGACACAAATGAACACGTCTACAAAACGGAAACAGACTCACAGACTACAGAGCAGACTTGTGGTTCACGAGGTAGAGGGGAGCAGAAGAGGGACAAGCTGGGTATTTGGGGTGAGCAGATTCAAACTATTGCCTTCAGAATGCATATACAAGGTTCTACTGTATATCACAAGGAACTATATCCAGTCTCCTGGGGTAAATCATGATGGAAAAGAATATTTAAAAGAGAATGTATGCGTGTTTAAAACTGAGCAAAACTGTTTTAAACTGAGTTTAAAACTTTGCTGTACAGCAAAGATTGACACACACTAAAAAAAAAAAAGATTGATGCTCACTGTAAAAGAACTACAATTTTTAAAAAGTAATAAAAAGAATATCAATACATGAAACAAGAACAAAAGAAATTAAACACTGTCAATTTTTTTTTCTGACAGAGTTAAAAAAAAAAAAGATTAAGAACTGAGGAAAGATACCTCTGAAAGAGACAAATATCTTTTAAGCTTGAGGCCCTGAGGGGGATCCAACCACTGGTCAGAAAATTCCTAAAACACAGACTCTTTAAGCGCTGCTAACCCCCTTGCAGCAGCCCTGTTCTCCCGGTTCAGAAGTCTAGTGGGGAGTGTTGGTTTGTGCAGACTTAGGAGCACTTTGTGGAGAAGGAAATGGCAACCCATTCCAGTATTCTTGCCTAGAAAATCCTGCAGACAGAGGAACCTGGTGGGCTGCTGTCCATAGGGTCACACAGAGTCGGACACGATTGAAGCGACTTAGCATGCATGCATTGGAGAAGGAAATGGCAACCCACTCCAGTGTTCTTGCTTGGAGAATTCCAGGGACAGAGGAGCCTGGTGGACTACTGTCCATGGGGTCACACAGAGTTGGACACGACTGAAGCAACTTAGCAGCAGCAGCAGCAGGATCACTTTGGCCACCTGATGTGAAGAACTGACTCATTGGAAAAGACCCTGATGCTGGGAAAGATTGAAGGCAGGAGGAGAAGGGGATAACAGAGGATGAGATGGTTGGATGGCATCACTGACTCAATGGACATGGGTTTGGGTGGACTCTGGGAGTTGGTGATGGACAGGGAGGCCTGATGTGCTGCGGTTCATGGGGTCACAAAGAGTCAGACACGACTGAGCAACTGAACTGAAAACCCAAGCAGAGTGACCTCATAATTTTGGTAGGGGCAATATGGTCTCTCTTGTCTATTCACCAGCTAAGCAAGCCCAAAGTTAACCTGGTTCCTTCCCTTTCTCAGACCTGAATGACCATTGCTTTTCCTCTCCTAGCCATTGCTTATTGACCCTTTTGTTTACATTTGTGTGTTTAGCTTCCAACAGTAGTGGAAGCAGGGTAGTGCACTTGGCCCTGCACATGACATCACCTAAGGGGTGGGCAGACCACCTAAGCCACCCTAGGCCCGACTGCCAGACACACCCCTGCCTTCGCTCCATGCAAGGGACAGGCTGGCCTGCCTCAGGGAGTGAGTAAGCTAGGGAACCTGTCGTTTGTTCCTGCTCCCCTCTGCTGCAGCAGGGGCCTTAATAGAGCATTACCGAAAAAGTGGGATTTTTGATACAAAAGTCCCTTGCCATTTTCCTTTCAATCTTTCTACACACACACACATACACACAGTGGAACATCACTAATCATAGCTGTAAAGAAGAATGAAATAATGCCATTTGCAGCAATATGGACGAACCTAGAGATTTTCATACTAAGGGAAGGCAGACAAAAAAAAAATACATCCCTTATAGGTGGAATCTAAAAAGATACAAATGAACTTATTTACAAAAGAGAAACAGACTCACAAAAACAAATGGTATGGTTGCTAGAGGTGAAAGTTTAGGAGGAATTATGAATTAGGAGTTGGGGGTTAACATATACACACTACTATCTATAAAATAGATAATCAGGGATTTCCTGGAGGTCCAGTGCTTAGAACTTGGAGTCTCCCTGCCGAGGGCCCAGAAGAATCCTTGGTTGGCAACTGAGATCTTGCAAGCTGTGCAGTGTGACCATAAATAAATGAATAAATAGGCTTTAAAATAAACTAGATAATCAACAGGCTTCCCTGATTGCACAGTGGTAAAGAATCCACCTGCAAAGTCTTTGCAGGAGGTGAAGGAGACGTGGGTTTGTTCCCTGGGTAGGGAAGATCCCCTGGAGGAGATCCCTGGAGGGGAGGGATCTGGAGGCAATCCACTCCATTATTCTTGCCTGGAAAATCCCATGGACAGAGGAGCTTGGCGGGCTACAGTCTGTAGGGTCACAAAGAGTCAGACATGACTGAGCACAGGAGAATTAGGACCTACTATGTAGCACAGAGAACTCCACTCAGTTAATAACCTATGTGGGTATATTACCACATGTAAAATAGATAACAGGCGGGAATTTACTGTATGAAGCAGGGAATACAAAGCCGGCGCTCCTTGCCAATCTAGAGAGGTGGGATGGGGAGGGAATGGGGAGGGTGGTATAAGAGGGAGGGAATATCTGCATATCTGTGACTGATTCATGTTGATGTACGGCAGAATGATCACAATATTGTGAAGCAATTATCCTCCAATAAAAATAAGTGAATAACCTATATGGGAAAAGAATCCAAAGAAGAATAGATCTATGTACATATACAACTGAACCACTTTGCTGTACATCTGAAACAAATAATTCAACTATATATCAATATAAAAATTAAATTAAAAAGAGAACAGTTTAGGTAGAGATCAGGAAAAGTCTGTGAAAATTAAAGTATATAATTTAAGTAAAAGTTCAGGATAAGAAGTAAGAAATACCCCAGTGTACTGACTGCTTTAAGTGCTAGACAAATGACAACACATGCATAACTTCTGACTGAACTGAACAGGCATTAGAAAGCAGTGGAATTAATAACGCTGCTCTTTGTGATATATGAAAGCTGTTGAGAACTTTTCCGGTAAGCGGCCTGAGCTGACCCTTGAAAATGGTGCGCTATTCACTCGACCCAGAAAACCCCACAAAATCATGCAAATCAAGAGGTTCAAATCTTCATGTTCACTTTAAGAACACTCGTGAGACTGCCCAGGCCATAAAGGGTATGCATATCCGAAAAGCCACCAAGTATCTGAAGGATGTCACTTTAAAGAAGCAATGTGTGCCGTTCCGTCGTTACAATGGTGGAGTTGGTAGGTGTGCACAGGCCAAACAGTGGGGCTGGACGCAGGGTCGGTGGCCCAAAAAGAGTGCTGAATTTTTACTACACATGCTCAGAAATGCAGAGAGTAATGCTGAGCTTAAGGGCTTAGATGTAGATTCTCTGGTCACTGAGCACATCCAAGTGAACAAAGCCCCCAAGACGCGGCGCAGGACTTACAGAGCTCACGGTCGGATCAACCCCTACATGAGCTCTCCCTGCCACATTGAGATGATCCTTACTGAAAAAGAACAGATTGTTCCTAAAGCAGAAGAGGAGGTTGCACAGAAGAAAAAGATATCCCAGAAGAAACTGAAGAAACAAAAACTTATGGCCCGGGAATAAATGCTGCAGAAAATAAATGCAAATAAAAGTAAAAAAAAAAAAAAAAAAAAGAAAGCTGTTGAGAGTAAATCCAAGAGTTCTCATCACACGGAAAAATAATTTTTTGCTTTTATTTTATATCTGTATGAGATGATGGATGTTCACAAAACTTACTGTGGTCGTTTCATGATGTATGTAAGTCAAATTAATATTCTGTACAATTTAAACTTAAGCAATGCTGAGGTCTCAATACAATTAGAAGAAAAAAGATTTCAAAAAAAATCTTGCTATTTTTAGGGAACTGATAACTAAAAGCAGCGTTCCTTCATTCATTCACTTATTTGTCAAGTGAACCTAGAATCAGAAGACTGCATTTTACCTGTCAATTGTGAGGAGTTATCTGAGAAAAACACTGAAATTTGTCTATAAATTTTAGGATCCTTCAGATAGTGCAGGCTATCTTTGGGGAAGAAAACTGGTTATTAAGGACAAGTTTGTATACACGCTATTCTCATCTCTGCTGTTAATTCTTAGGAGCCCACACTGGATGCAGGACTTGTCTTCTCCCCTTGCAATTGCCTTGGGGAAAGTATTTGCAGGTGCCTGTAGTTCAGTGGAGTTTTCTGGGTTATCTACATCTTGTTCATCTCTGCTCTTCAAGTCAGTTTGAGTCAGTGCTGTTAGTTTCTCCTCAAATCTTGTGAGAGGGAGGGCTTGATAGATTTTTGTTTTTGTCTAGAAAATAGCCACATCAACATTTCAAATGTATTTGAAATTCTGTTTTGGCCAATTAACTGTATTCCTGTACTTGGGGTTTGGCAAACTCTCTGTAAAAGGTCAGATGGTGAAAATTTTAGACTTTTCAGGCAAGTGGTCTGGTGCAGATATTTAATGCTGCTGTGAAAAACCATACATAAATGAAGAAATGGCCCTGTGTTACAGTAAAAATTTACTTGTGGCAATAGGTGGCAGGTTGGATTTGGCCTGGATGTGTGGTTTACTCCTTTTACTGGGGTAAATTCTTGCTTTTACTGGTTTACTCTTGGAATTTCTTTGTACTTATATATAAAATGTACTAATAAAAGCTAATATTATTGAGCACTACCTAGTCTATTCAAGATACTCTGCTAAGCACTTTACATGCATTATTTCATATAATTGTCTCAAACTTTGACATGGATACTGACATCCTTTTATCGGATGTGCATCTGAGGCTTGGAGAGCTTCAGTGACATGCTCAAGGTCACACAGGCAGGAAGTGGCCTGTTATTTGAAATAAGGTCAATATGAGCATCTTTTACCAAGTTAACAAGCTGCTAGTTCTATTAATTTTAGTTTAAATGGACTATATAAAGATACAACCATCCATTGATGAATGGATAAAAAAGATGTGGTATATATACACAATAGGATATTCCTCAGCCATCAGAAAAGGATGACGTCTTGCCACTTGCAACAACGTGTGTGGACACAGAGGGTATTATGCTAAGTGAAGCCAGTCAGAGAAAGGCAATACCACATGATTTCACTTACATGTAGAATAAAAGAAAAAACGAATAAACAAAACAGTGACAGACTCAAGGTTACAGGGAACAAACTGGGGTTGCCAGATGAGAGGAGAGGGGTAAGAGGTTGGGCAAAATGCATGAAGGAAAGCAGGAGGTACATTCTTACAGTTGTAAAGTCACAGGGATGTAATATACAACACAGTCAACTAGGTAATGTAAAGTCAATGATATTACTTATAGACATCATATTATCATATAGTAAATTTGTATGTTGGCAAATGATTGCTAGACTTATCAGGGTGACCATATCACAGTATATATAAATGTGAAATCATCTTGTAACCTTGAAACTAATATTGCATATCAGCTTTACATCAATTTTAAAAAAATTAAAGGGACACTACACTCAAACTTTGACATGTATACTGTCATCCTCATTTTACAGAATGTGCATCTGAGGCTTAGGGATCTTCAGTGATTTGCTCAAGTTTACACTGGATGAAGCACAAGCTGGAATCAAGATTGCCAGAAGAAATAGGAATCAAAATTGCTGGAAGAAATATCAGTAATCTCAGATACACAGAGGGCACCACCCTTATGGCAGAAAGTGAAGAGGAACTAAAGAGGCTCTTGATGAAAGTGTATAGGAGAGTGAAAAAGCTGGCTTAAAACTCAACATTCAGAAAACTAAGATCATGGCATCTGGTCCCATCACTTCATGTCAAATAGACGGGGAAACAACCGAAACAGTGACAGACTTTATTTTCTTGGGCTCCAAAATCACTTTAGATGGTGGCTGCAGCCTTGAAATGAAAAGACACTTGCTCCTTGGAAGAAAAGCTATGACCAAACTAAAAGCATATTAAAAAGCAGAGACAAAAAAAAAAAAAAAAAAGCAGAGACATTACTTTGCCAACAAAGGTCTGTCTAGTCAAAGCTGTGGTTTTTCCAGTAGGCGTGTATGGATGTGAAAGTTGTACTGTAAAGAAAGCTGAGCACCGAAGAATTGTTGCTTTCGAACTGTAGTGTTGGAGAAGACTCTTGAGAATCCCTTGGACTGCAAGGAGATCCAACCAGTCCATCCTAAAGGAAATCAG
Organism: Odocoileus virginianus; assembly: GCF_023699985.2. Taxonomy (NCBI): domain Eukaryota; kingdom Metazoa; phylum Chordata; class Mammalia; order Artiodactyla; family Cervidae; genus Odocoileus; species Odocoileus virginianus. Next base: position 59,106,598 of record NC_069680.1, read on the forward strand.
TCCTGAATATTCATTGGAAGGACTGACTGATTCTGAATCTGACGCTCCAGCACTTTGGAAACCTGATGCGAAGAACTGACTTATTGGAAAAGACCTGATGCTGGGAAGGATTGAAGGCAGGAAGAGAAGGGGATGACAGAGGATGAGATGGCATCACTGACTCCATGGACATGTGTTTGAGTAAGCTCTGGGAGTTGGTGATGGACAGGGAAGCCTGGTGTGCTACAGTTCATGCGGTTGCAGAGTTGGACACGACTGACCTGAACTGTCAGGACACAAATGGGCCTTTTACTCATTTGGCAATTCAGAGAGATGTGATCACTTGAGGGAAAAAAATTAGAGGTTGTAATATTCATTCAAAGTTTTTTTATTACTTACCATATGGGGACTTTGAAAAAACCTAAAAAAAAAAAAAAAAAAATTCAAGAAAGCAACCAAGAACTGAGTGTCAAGGAGAAATCCCGGAGATAGTTCAGCTCTCATAGAACATCTCACCCATACAACTCTTTAAGCCAGAAACTTCTCAGGGATTGAATAGGAATGGAGAGAAGTGGATAAATTCAGAATGTGCTTTGGAAGTAAATCACTAGTGCAGACATGCTAGAGGATTACATGGAATGCATGGAGGGGGGAAGGAGTCAAGAACCATATTAAGTTGAAGTGTGCAGGAGAAGCATGTTTCTATGAGGGAGACATGGGGTTAGAATGACGACTTCTGTTAAGGTCATAGTGAGTCTAGGATATTAAGATGCTCGAGATGGAATGACTGCTAACATTACCCTTTAATCAGGAAGGGGAAAGTGAAGGGGACCAAGATGAGGCAAAGAGCAGAGGAAGGTTTACGGGGGATGTGAGATGGCTCTGCATCTCAGCTCCTCTCAGTTCCTGAACCCTCTTCAGAGCTGACTTTAGAACAAGTGCCCCTGTTATGAGCTTTTCTTGATATGGCCACTTTGTTCTCAATGTTATTCCATCTTGTAACTTCATTTTACAATCAATCATGCGTTTGCTTAACATATACTTACTGAACTCTTTCTGCGTGCTAGTCTCTGCACTAAACTCTAGAATATGATTTATAAGGCACAGACTCTTAAATCCAGATAACTTTTTCCTCTTCTCAACTGTGTTATTCAACCCGAGTTCAAAAAGTAAAATTTACATGTAACAGGCACTGCTCTTAAAACCAGTCTTTATCCTCATAGCCATCAAGATAGCTTGCTATTTGCCATTTTCTGTCTATAGTGACTTTTCATAGTTTAAGGGTTTGTCCTTAGTTATTAGCAGAAAATCTCAGTGGCTGCTTTGTAGCCTGCACTCTGCTCCCATAGCCTGTTGCACAACTGCTCTCCCTGAGCCCAGAGTCTCAGAGACAGCTCTTCTCCAGGTTTTTTGTTTCTCTAGCTTATTCCTTCTCAAACTTTTTGGTCTCAAGGACTCTTTGCACTGAAAATGAAGGATGACAGAGAGCTTTTCTTCCTGTGGTTCTTTCTATGTTTACCCAATTTGATAATTTAATGCATGGAAACTTTAATAATTTATGTAATAATACACCCAATGTATTTTTTTCCTTTTTCAGCAAGTCCAGCAGCATGTGGGATCTTACTTCCCCAACAATGGGTGGAACCCATGCCCCCTGCCAAGGAAGCATGGAGTCTGAACCACTGGACAGCTAGCAAATGGGTTTAAACAATTTTTTAAAGAAATTATTTTACAGGAAAAGTGGTATATTTTACATTTTTGCAAACATCTTTAATGTCTGATGTAATAGGAAACAAGTTGATTCTCGTAATTGGGGTGATGTAACATGTCATGGAGCCTTTGGAAAACTCCACTGTACATTTGTGAGCGTGTAAGTAAGAAAAAACTGTTATGAAAACAATTTCACGGGGTCTCTTTCCCTAGTCTAGGTTCCCTGGACCTCACTTTGAGAACTCCTGTCCTCCTTAATCTACAAAATACACAAGCAGCTCATACTCAGCAACAAAAACAACCCAATCGAAAAATGGGTAGAAGACCTAGACAGACATTTCTCAAAGAAGACATTCAGTTGGCCAACACATATGAAAAGATGCTCAACATCACCAATTATTAGGGAAATGCAAATTAAAACTACACACCTCACACCAGTCAGAATGGCCATCATTGGGACTTCTCTGATGGTTCAGTGGTTAAGACTATGCACTCCCAATGCAGGGGGCCTGGGTTTGATCCTTGGTCTACTTCCGTGGTGGCTCAGATGGTAAAGGGTCCGTCTATAATGCAGGAGACCTGGGTTCAATCCCTGGGTTGGGAAGATCTGGAGAAGGAAATGGCAACTCACTCCAGTATTCTTGCCTGGAAAATCCCATGGACGGAGGAGCCTGGTAGCTACAGTCCATGGGGTCACAAAGAGTCAGATACAACTGAATGATTTCAATTTCACTTTCACTGGGAACTAGATCCTGCATGCAAATAAGAGTTTGCATGTCACAATGAAGATTGAGAACCTCCGTGCTATAACTAAAACCCAGCACAGCCAAATAAATAAATAAAATAAAGGAATAATGGCCATCATTAAAAAGTCTACAAATAACAAATCCTGGAGAGGGTGTGGAGAAAAGGGAACCTCCCTACACTGTTGGTGGGAATGTAAGTTGCCACTGTGGAAAACACTATGAAGGGGTTTCTCAGATTTTTCAGTATGATCCAACAATCCCAATCCTGGGCATATACCTGTACAAAACTATGATTCAAAAAAGTTCATGTACTCCTGTGTTCATAGCACTGTTCACAACAATCAAGATATGGGAGCAGCCTAAATGTCCATCCAAGGTGAGTGGAAAAAGAAGGTGAGGTATATACATACAGTAGAATACTACTCAGCAATAAAAGAGAATGAAAGAATATTTGTTGCCATTTTAGCAACACGGATGCGACCTGAGATTATCATAAGTGAAGTAAGTCAGAGAAAGACAAATACCAAATGATGCCACTTATATGTGGAATTTAAATATGACACCAGTGAACTTATCTACCAAACAGAAATACACTCACATAGGGGACAGACTTGTGGTTGCTGGGGGGAAGAGGGGAGAGGGAGGGATGGACTGGGAGTTAGGGGTGGGTAGATGCAAACTATTATATTTAGAATGGAGAAACAACAAGGTCTTATTGTAAAGCCCACAGAACTGTATCCAATCTCCTGTGATAAATCATAATGGAAAGGAATATGAAAAAAAATGTCTATGTGTATATAACTGAGTCACTTTGGTGTACAGGAGAGATTAACATAACATTGTAAATCAACTATACTTCAACTGGAAAAAAAAAAAGTACTGCTCCCTTAGCCTGTTCTATGTTGGGCAAGGTGCAGAGTGGATGTTGAGGGTTAGTTGAGAAAACTAATGTGGCTGATCTAGGTGTCCCATTTGAAAAAGATATAGACACCCCTCTTATTTAGTCCACATTGGTTTTGGTTGAATCTAGAATCATGGCAGTGTAACATCTTTACTATTTTACCACAGTAGGTACTAGAGCTCTTGGCAATGCTGGGTGTTTTAATACTGTTTTGTCTGCAACTCTGTCAAAGCTGTTTCATTGTTGTTTTTATCCCTGGTACTGAATGAGTCACTGAAGGATAATAGGAGTTTCCCTTTACTTAGACAATTGGTTCACAGTTCTGGAGTAGTTTTGCAAAATTGTCCATGAGAGACACATGCCCAGAACCTTAGAAGTGTTAGCAGCATGACAGAATTTGGGCCAGAGCCAATGACCTATCAGAGCAACTGAGTTATTTCAAACAGCCTTGTGTTCTTTTGCTCACCCCTACAACTAGTGACTGAAGGAAGACTGCATGCTGAGCTACTAGGAAGTGGGATTTTTGAGTCAGCAAAAGCAGGCGAAACTATTGTTTGTTCTCACTCCCTCCTGTTGTAGCAGGGGCCTCTGTAAAATCTTGCCTAAATTTCTAGTCTTAAGCTCTGATCAATTTCTACTAATTAAGGAGGCTGAGAACTCTGCTTAGTAACATATTTTGTGGTGCCCAATGTGGGGCTTGTCCCCTTCTGGGGGGAGGACCTGGGACCTCCAGGGCCACCAAACACAGCTTGCTCCTGGGTGACAAGTGGCCATGTGAGCCTCCTGTTTCAGCATCACCATGTCCGGTAACTCTGCCTTCCTGGCCCCTGAGGCCTCGTTCAGGCAATGCGTCTCGCTCCCCCTGGTCCCTTTCTCTCTCTTGACGTCTCTGCTTCTCTTTGAACTCTTCTCTGTCTGTGTGTCCTCTCTTACTTCTGTCCTATCCTTGCAAGAGTGCTGTCATCGGGCAACTACAGCATCCCTCCTCTCGGCCTGTGAGACCTGCTCCCTCTGGCCGACAGTGTCTCACCCTGATGGATGGTAAGCAGGTGGGGGGAGGTTCACCTCATACAGTGCATTCCTTGGTCCAGTGAGCTGTCTCTGACTGGAGATTTGTGACAGGGATATAGGATCAACCTCATTACATGTAGGCTCTGGAAATCCGATCATCCCATAATCCTCACTTTTATTTTCCTGCCACCAAGAGAAGTGTAGTTGGGGACAGTGCAGATGTCTATATACTGGTGTATGCGTGGGTGAGAGTCCCCCCTATGGGTCGTAGTCTCACACAGAAAGTACACGTCTCTGGTTTCCAGACTTGATCACCCTGGTGGGCAGTGGGCAGGGTGCTCCCTCCTTCACTGGCCCTTTCTGGAAACATGCAGGTTGGTGCCTGAATGAACACCTGCAGGGGGTGGGTGGAAATGGCATTTGTCACTTTTTCCTTCTTTTCTGTCCCTCCTCCTTTGACCTCTCCCTTGGCCCTCAACTCTATACTCCAGTCCCTTTATCCTGAGAACTTGTTTGTATCATTACGTTTATCAGCGGTATCTTTGTATGTGATGTAGTTTTGTCTGTCCAACTGCTTCTGCAAGTCTCTATTGACATTGCGGGCATGGTGGAGCACTTTAGCCTGCAGTGCAAACACAGCCCAGATTGCCTGAGACTCCAGCATTGGATTACTTAGTGGGATTGTAAAGAACAAAAAACACAAGAGCCCGCATTTCCCCTCTTCTGCTTTTGCAATGTGATTATTCTGCCTGGGCTCTCAGGAACTATTAATACCTGATTTAGCTGTGGTCTCTAAGACTGAGGTGAGAAGAAAAAAGAACATCATTTTAAGTTCAAGAAAGAAAGCCATGAGCTCTCTGGTCCCTGTAGAAATTAACTTATCTAGAGACTTGCCTTGTGGTCCATTGGTTAAGAATCTGCGCTCCCAATGCAGGGCCCTCTGATTTGATCCCTGGTCAGAAAACTAGATCCCCTATGCCGTAACTAAAGATCTGACATTCTGCAATAAAGATCAAAGATTCCAAGTGCTACAACTAAGACTTGGCAGAGCCAAATAAGTTTAAAAAATAGGTATTAAATGATAGGAATTAGTTGAATATTCAGGCCATTTCAAATAAGATAAAATGTTGGAACATTAACTGCTAAACAGGTCTAAACTTGCCTACTTTTGTCTTCACTTGAGAGAGAAACTAAAGATGTTCGGTGCCAGCTTGACATGTTCTCTACAAATCTATGGAATGCTAACGTAAAGTACAGTTCAGGAGTGCTTGAGGAAAGTATATGTGTGTTTTCAGAAAAGAAGGTATGAGGAATGTAAATATATTTTGTTGAAAGGATAAAGGGCGATGTTGTCTTAGAGCTGTTTATTTCTGAATGGGGAGAGAATAAACGACAAAGGATGGCTCCGGAAAGTTACAGAAGGTTTGCAGAAGAGGAACATTGAGAAAAGAATTTTCTCAGTGGTCAGGATTTTCTAAGGTTGGATAAAATTTAATTAGGTGAGTGGATTTTATTAGAAAGTAGACTGATGCAGGATGGGATTTGGTTTCTCTCACTCATAAGAGAACAATGTTGTCCTGGAGGCTGCTTTTGATAGCAGGTGGTGTGAGTGCCTGTGTCTTTACGTGACCTATGCTTGAGTTCTTTTTCCCACTTAGCTCAAGAAAAAGTATTTTTTCATGGAAACCTATGATTCCATCAGACTGGGTGTTTAAAAACGTAAAAAAAAAAATATTTGACAGACTTCCCAAATACCAAATCCTGATTGAAATTCTCTTGACTACCATTTAACTTTGGGGCGCCCCAAAGGGCCACCGAAACATCCTAAAGTGAGATCCTAATTTAACTGGGTTAGGAGAGGTTTGGCAAATTCTCAGAGAACCCTGACAGGTTTAGGGATGAATTTGTCAGGCTGGGATTGGCAGTCTCTCTCACTTGGCAGGATATCATGGTTATTCTGGTCCACAGTTGCACAAAGGATGAAAAGTTGTGTATGCAAAAGGCCAGGGAACATGCATCCACTACTGGCCACTCATCCACACCAAATTCATCAGGTAGGTGGGGATGCAATCCCAGAACATGATCCAAACAAGGACTGTGAAGATCGTGTAGGCCAGGCTAGGATGAGACATTACTGGTCTATCAGAAGAAATGAAAAGGTTGAAGCTTATAAATTATGATAAAGTCTGAAGGTTACACAGGAAAAAGATGAAAACTCAGCAGTCTTCCTGAGCCTGGTGACAGAGGAATTCAGGATGTACACAAATATAGACCCTGAGTCCACACAAGGGAGGTCGCTATCAGCCATGCATTTTATCATCTAGTCTGTTCCCGATATCAGGAGAAAACTACAAAAGCTGGTAGCTGGGTCCCAAGCCCTGCTGTCAACCTTGGCAGAAAGGCCTTCAAGGTCTGTAACAACTGAGACGTAACAGAGAACGCCAGTCGGGATGAGAGGCTAGTAAAGAAGGCTCAGCTTGCTGCTGTAACCTACCTGCCTCATTGAGTGGACATGAAAGGGTTGAGAAGATTCAGCAGACAGCCAAGAAGCCACCTGGGCCAGAACCAGTGTGCATTCTGTCTGAGGGACACTGACGGGGCAATGTCCCAAGCACTCTCCTGTGGGACACCTGAGAGACAGCTCTGATCCCCCCCCAGTTTCAGGATAACCTCTAGAATGGGATTCCCACACACTGGCTGATGGGGTCAAGTACCTGCCTAGATCCTACCTGATCATTTTCATGACTCCAGAAGAGCTTCAGGTCACCCTAGACATGGAAGGTAGGAAAACTGAATTGCTTTTGACACCTGAGCCCGCTGATGTGTTCTGACTTGACTAGCTGGCCACCTCTCCACCCATGACTGCACTGTGATAGGAGCTGATGGACAGGCAAAGGGAAGGTGGTTTATGTCGCCCCTCGCCCGCAGACTCAGGTCCATTGTCACTACTCACTCCTTTCTGTATGTGCCAGAATGCCCTGTCCCCCTCCTCAGGAGAGGTTTGCTAACTAAACTAGGAGCTATATAGTCTTAGGATAGGCGAGATCCAGGGAGGTCAAGAATTCAACAGAAAATGAGTCTATTGGTAGCAGTAGTCCCAGATGACCTACTGTTTGTCATCAGAATGTATCCCAAGACATTCTCTAAGAATTTAAATAACAGGTGGATCTTGTAGTTTGGGGTAACTTGGTGCCAGGAAGGGCAAATTCCTTCCCCTGATAAAAATAAGATTAAGGCCTGGGACACAGCAATCCCACTACTGGGCATATACCCTGAGAAGACCATAATTCAAAAAGACACATGGACCCCAATGTTCATGCAGCACTATTTACAATAGCCAGGACATGGAGACAACCTAAATGTCCACTGACAGATGAATGGTTAGAGAAGATGTGGTACATTTATATAACGGAATATGACTCTGCTATTAAAAAGAATGAAACTGGTTCATTTGTAGTGATGCGGATGTCTTGTCATGCAGAGTGAAGGAGTTCAGAAAGAGAAAAACAACTATAGTATATTAATGCATATATAAGAAATGGTACAGATGAACCCATCTGCAGGTCAGGAGTAAAGGTGCAGGCATGGAGAATGGACACATGGACACCAGAGGTGGGAAAGGGGAGGTGAGATGAACGGGGAGAGTAGCATCGACACACATACGCTACCCCGTGTATGTAATATGTATGTAGTGGGGAGCTGCTCTACGGGCAGGGAGCTCAGCTCGGCGCTCTGTGGTGACCTGCATGGGTGGGATGGGGTGTGGGCGGGGGGTTCAGGAGGGATGGTAAATACATATGCATATAGCTGATTCATGCCATTGTCAAGCAGAGACTAACACAACAATGCAAAGCGATATACTTCAATAAATAAATAAATAAACTACAAGGATGTACTGCTCATTACGGGGAATATAGCCAACATTTTATAATAAATTTAAAATGAAGTATAGTGTATTAAAATTTTGAAATACTATGAGGTACACATAAAACTAATATTGTAAATAAACTGTGCTTCAATTTAAAAAAAGGAAAGATATTTCAGGCTTATGAAAAGATATAAAGAATAATGAGCACCAATATACCCAGAACACTGCTTAACCCCTTCCTGTTTCATTTCCTTCCTTCCCACTTCATCCCCCAGAGGTCCTAAATTTGGTGTTTATGCATACTATGTGATATATTAGTTAGGAGTTACATACTCAGGGGACTTCCTGGCTTTACAGTCGTTAGGACTCTGCTCAGCAATTGCCTGGGGCACTATTTTGATTCCTGGTTGGGGAACTAGGGCCTCACATGCTATGTGGCATGGCCAAAAGATAAATAAACAGATTTGAAGAAAGAAGATTAAGGCTTGGGGTATATACCTGGACAAAATTATAATCCAAAAGGGTACATGCAGACTTCCTTGGTGGTCTAATGGTTAAGAATTCACCTGCCAATGCAGGAGATAGGGTTCGATCCCAGGTCTGGAAAGATTCCACGTGTCATGAGACAACAAAGCCCGTGTGTCCAAGCTACTGAAGCCTGCATGTCTAGAGACTGAGCTCAACAAGAGAAGCCAGTTAGAGACTCGCCACTGCAACAAAGAGCAGCCCCCACTCACAGCAACTAGAGAAAGCCTGCATGCGGCAAAGACGACTCATCACAGACCCAAAAATGAACAAAACATACACACACCCCTATGTTCACAGCAGCACTATTTACAATAGCCAAAACATGGAAACAGTTTAAATGCCCATTGATAGATGAATGGGTAAAGAAGATGTGGAACATACACATGATGGCATCCTACTCAGCCATAAAAAACAAAATAAATGCTCCAAAACACTATTCAGATCTTGCACTGAGGAACTTCTATTTCTCCCCCCATTGTTATTGACTCCTGGCTTTCATCAGCCAAGCGTACCTTGGTGTGGTTTGGATTTGATAATTAGTTCTGTGCTAGATGCAAAGAGTGCATATGGAGATGATTTTTAATCCTCAGCAGATTGTCTTCCTTTATATTGTATCTTTTTTATGTTGCATGTTGCTTTTGGTATCAGCCTGACTCTTTGCCCAGTATATGATAGTTCTGCTGATGTTTTATTGTTTATTGGTGAACATATCTTCATTAAGAGTTTTTGGAAAACTCATCAAACTCAATGAATAAGTTTTCTTCATAACCCATTTGGAATTATTCCTAATAAAATGATAAAAAAAAAAAAAAACAAAATAATGCCATTTGCAGCAACATGGCTACAACTGGAGATTATCATACTATGCCAAAACCATACGCCTTCCTCATCAAGGGCCAGGAAAACCCAGTGTTTTTCTGTTTTGAACCTCAAACATGCATTTTTCTGGATTCTCAAAATGCATTCTCAAAGATGCATTTTTCTGCATTCATCCAGACTCTCAATACTGTTTTACATTTTTGTCTTTGAGGGGAGTGGCTCTGACACCCTGGAGACTACCCAGTATGCATGGATAGTGCTCCCACAGAATTTTGGGGAGAGCCCCCATCTTTTTAGAAATGCATTAGCAAGGGAAACGAGGGACCTGAACCTTGAGAAGGGAACTCTGCTTACAGTGTGCTTATGATTTATTGATAAGTAGTGTGACCAAAGAAGATTCAGATCAAATATCTCAAACTGCTTGAGATATCTATTTGGGTACATTGGTCCAGACTAAAGCTTTTGCCCTTCTAAAATCCCTCAGGTCACAAAAGAGGAACAGTACACCTGTGAGTGGAAGATGTGGCTAGAAACCTATTCAAAAGACAGACACCATCAACAGATAAGTAAAAGGATGTAGTGGGTTGGCTCCAATCTTAAGCCTTTATGGACTTGGGACCTCTACTCTTTCCTTGGCAGGTGTGGTTCTTGACAATTGTCTGGCTCTTCAGTACCTTCTGATTGAACAAGGCATACTTCCTGCTGTACTTGGATCAATGTGACAGAACATGTAAAAGTTACTGTCAAGGAAATTTATGTACAGGCAGATTTTGCTTCATAATTTTAGTAGGGAAGATGGCACCTCCCTTGTCTGGTCAACAGCTAAAGAAGCTAGAAATCAATTGGGTTGCTTCCTTTCTAGATCCTTTAATGGCAATTGTTGTTCTCCTTTTTAGCCATTGTTTGTTTAACACTTTGGTTAAGTTCATGTGTTTAGACTCCGACAGTTTGAAGTAAGGCTTATGATGGCTCAAGGAATTCAGCCCATTCTGGTGGAGAATGGCCCAGGTTCCTATCGGTCCTTGAAACAGTCATTGAGGGACTTCTACACCTCTTGGGTGGGCTAGGGCCTGTGGCCCTTGTCCAGCAGGAAGAAGTTTCAGAAGAAGAGACCTTTGGTCCCTTACCTTTAGAGTAAGGATGTAGATTCCTTTAGGGGGAATGAAACAGGCAGGCCTGGGACTCTTTGCTGCAGTGTTGCAATTCTTGCAGCTGGACACACCTTGAGCAACGAAGTACAAGCAAACTGGTTGGGGCTAAAAATAACTGCGTGCACAGTTAGGGCAAATTTTGGACCAAATATACAAAGAGACCACGGAACCCAACTGTCACTTTTGAAAAGCCTGGCGCAAAAGTGGGGTACTGGGGATGCACCTGCAGGCAACACCACCTAAGGGGTGGGCAAAACACCTAAGCAACCCCTCTGGTCTGACCCCTGGACACACTGTATCTTCACTGCATACAAGAAACAAGCTCAGTACCTCCCCTTCAGGGAATGAGTAAGCAAGGGAATTTTTTGTTTATCCCTGCTCCCCTTGCTACAGCAGGAGGCCCCAATTTTTTATTTTTTTGATAAAAAAATCAAAAGTGAGTTTTTTTATATGAAAGTCCTTTGCCATTTTCTAGTCAATCTTGCTAGATTTACATGTATATGTGTGTGTGTGTGTGTGTATATATATATATATTTAATGAAATATTTTAATCTGTTATATTCCCTACTCAGGGAATTCCCTATAAGCCATTCCCTATTCCAGGAGATTTTCCTGACCCAGGGATTGAACCCACATCTCTTGGGTCTCCTGCATTGGCAGATGGATTCTTTACCACTAGCACCACCTGGGAAGCCCCAGTGGAATATTACTCAGCTGTAAAATGAATGAAATAATACCATTTGGCGCAATATGGATGGACCTGGAGATTATCATACTAAGTAAAGTAAGTCAAAGATAAATATTATATGATATCACTTATATGTGGATTTTAAAAGATGATACAAATGAACTTATTTATGAAACAAACAGACTCACAGACTTGGAAATCAAATTTATGGTTACCAAAGGGAAAGAAGTAGGAGAAGGATAAGCTAGGAGTTTGGGATTAAGGTATACACACTTCTATATACAAAATGTATCATCAGGGAAATCTCTGGTGGTCAAGTAGTTAGGTCTCCATGTTCTCACTGCCAGGGCTGGGGGAAACTAAGATCTCACAACCTGTGCGGCGTGGCCGTTAATAAATAAGAACTTCCCCTGTGGTCCAGTTGTTCAGAATCTGCCTGCCAATGCAGGGGGAAGAGGCGTAACCCCTGGTCTGGGGTTAAATTCCACATGCTGTGGAGCAACTAAGCCCGTGCCCCAAAACTACTGAGCTCACACTTGAGTGTGAGTGGCAACCACTAGCCCGAGTGCCTGGGCTGGGCCGGTCTGCCCTAGAACACGCGCTCTGCACGGAGAGCAGCCACCACGTTGAGACGCCTGAGCACTGCACCTAGAGGGTGGCTCGTTTGCCACCGCTAGAGAAGCTGCGTGCAAAAACAAAGACGCGGCACAGACAAAAATAAGGCTTTAAAAAATAAGTTTAAAAATAAAATGGATAATCAACGAGGACCTACTGTATAGCACAAGGAAGTCTACTCCATATTCTGTAATAACCTATATGGGAAAAGAATCTGAAAGAGAATGGATATATATATAACTGAACCACTTCGTGTACACATGAAAACAACACATTGAAAATCAACTATATCTCAATAGAAAAATTAAAAAAAGGAACAATCTAGGCAGAGCCCAAGAGAAGTCCATGAATATTAAATAGAAGTATCTAATTTAAATAACAGTTCAGGGGAAGGAGTAAGAAATAGCTCAGAGTATTGAAAGCTTTAACTGCTAGACAAATGACAGCACAGACATAACTTCTGGACCTGAATAGGCATAGACAGCAGTGGAGGGACGTCCCTGGTGGTCCAGTAGTTAAGACTTGGAGCTCCCACTGCAGCGGCACAGGTTTAATCCCTGGTTCCAGAACTAAGGCCCCGCATGTCACTTGGTGGGGCCTGCCACCCACCAGAAAGCAGTAGAATAACACTGCTGTATGTGATATATGAAAGTTGTTAACAGAGTAAATCCTAAGAGTTCTCATCACAAGGAAAAAATAGTTTTTTCTTTTATTTTCTACCTGCATGAAATGATGGATGTCCACCAAACTTATTGTAGTCATCACTTCATGATGTAAGTAAAGAAACTCATTAGGCTCTACACCTTAAATTTATACAGTGCCGTATGGCAGTTATATCTCAATAAAGCTGGAGGAAAAAAAGATCTCAAAAATAATTTTTACTACACAGCTAATAGGCTAAAGGTGTCATTCCTTCATTCATACACTTACTCAACAAGTGAATACCTTCTATCAGAAGACTGCATTTACCTGTCAATTCTGAGAAGTTATCTGGGAAAAAAGTTGAAAATTGTCTATGAATTTTACTGTATTTCAGATGGGTTATTATATGATAAGGGGGGAAACCTGATTATTAGGATAGGTTTGTTTACATGCTATTCTCATCTCTTTGCTGTTATTCTCAGGGGCCTAGCCTGGGTGTAGGAGAGACTCTCCTTCTCTCCTTGAAATTGCCTTGGGGAAAGTTCCTGCAGTTGCCTGTAGATCAGTGGAGTTTTCTGGGTTATCTACATCTTGCTCATCTTTGTTCCTCAGATCAGTTTGAGTCAGTGCTGTGGGTTTCTCCCCAAATCATGTGAAAGGGTGCGTTTGATAGATTTTGTATTTTTCTTTTTTGTTGTTTTGACTAGAAAATAGCCACATCCACATTTCAAAACTTAATTATGTTTCAGCCAATTTAAGTTTCTTTCCTGTGCACCTGCGGGTTGGCAAACTCTGTGTAAAAAGCCGTATGGTAAAAATTTTAGACTATTCAGGCCATGCAGTATACTACAGCTGTTCAATTCTGCTGTGAAAGAAACTGAACAATACATAAATGAAGGAATGTGGCTGTGATACAATAAAATTTACTTGTGACAATAAGTGGCAGGCCAGATTTGACTTGGGGGTGTGGTTTACCAACTCTTGCTTTTACTGGTTTACTTCTAGAATTTCTTTATACCTTATGTATGTAACATAAAAACTAATGTTATTGAGTGCTCCCTAGTCTATTCCAGGTACTCTGCTAAGCATTTTATATGCATTATTTTATATAATTGTCTCAAACTTTGACATGGACACTTTCATCCTGTCTTCTATAGAATGTGCATCTGAGGCTTAGAGAGCTTCAATGATTTGCTCAAGGTCACACAGGTAGGAAGTGGCAGAGCTAAATTTGAACCAACGTCAGTATGAGTATCTTTTATCAAGTTAGCAAGCGGCTGTTTCTATTAATTTTAGTTTAAATGAACTATAGGAAAAGACAACCATCTTCTGATAGATGAATGGAAAGAGAAGATTTAATTTATATGGACAGTATTCCTCAGCCATAAGAAAAGGATGAAAAAAAAAAAAAAAGAAAAAGATGAAATCTTGCCACTTGCAACAACATGGATGGACCCAGAGGGTATTATGCCAAGTGAAGTCAGACAGAGAAAGACAATACCCCATGATTTCACTTACACGTGGAATCTAAAAAACTAAATAAGTGAATAAACAAAATAGAAACTGATTCACAGATACAGAGAAAAAACTGGAGTTTTCAGATGACAGAAGGAGGTAAGAGGTTGGAAAAAATAGGTGAAGGAGATCAAGAGGTACACACAATTATAAGTCAAGTTACAGGGATGTAATGTACATGATAGTCAATGAAAAATGGAATATTTAGTCAATAATGTTACTTATACACATGATATTACCATACAGGAATTTTGTATGGTGGCTGGTTGTTACTAGATTTATTAGGGTGACCATTTTGTTATCTATGTAAATGTTAACTCATGTTGTACACTTGAAACTAACATTGTATATCAACTAGACACCAATATGAAAATTTCTTTAAAATGACAACTGAACCTGAAGTAAAATTGCTGACAAGCTATTGAACGAAGCTGAAGTTATAATAAGTGAAGATAACCTAAAATCATTTTGTCCAAATTATAATTAGAGCTATATCTATATGCAGATATATAGATTTACAAATTATCCATTTTGTAGCTAAGTTGCTAAGCTGTGACAGTCTATCTAAGCTTTTCATAGCTACCTGCATTGCAAGTCTGTTTTTGATGATCACAATCAGTTACCAACCATGGCATATGAAGAGAAACTCCAATACATTGGGGGAGTGATGTTGCTTTTAGTAGCCCTGTGTATGTAGAATAGATGCATTAAAAGGGCATCGGAGGGTTTCCCTGGTGGCTCAGTGGGAAAGAATCCACCAGCCAATGAACAATGAGTTCAATCCCTGATCTAGGAGATGGCCACATGTAGTGGAGCAGCTAAGCTGGTGCCACACAACTATTGAGCCTATGCTCTAAAGCCGGGAGCTCAACTGCCTAGGCCACCTGCCGCAACTACTGAAGCCTCCACAATGAGAAGGTTGCACCACAACTAGAGAGAAGCCCTCACAGTAATGAAGACCCAGCAGAGTTAACATAAACAATAAGTAAAATTATTTTAAAAATAGGATATCAGTACAAACTAGGGCTTTTACTCATTTTGCACTCTAAAGAGAGGTGATCATTCGGGAAAAAACTGGGGTCATAATATCCATTCAAGTTGTTCTTGTCATTACTGATTATTTTTGGACTTGGAAGAAACTTAAGAAAAAAAATTTCAAGAAAGTAAGGAGCAATTTGTCAAGGAGAAATCCCAGAGAAAGTACAGCTCTCATAGGAAATCTCACCCGTACAACCCAATCAGACACTTTAAAGCAACAAATTCTCAGAGATCAAGTCAGGATGGAGAGTACTAGATAAATTCAGTATGAGCTTTGGAAGTAAAATCACAAGACATGCTAGAGGATTACGTGGAAGGCATGAGTGGGAAAGGAGTCAAGAACCATATTAGGCTGAAGTGTGCAGGAGAAACATGTTTCTTTGAGGGAGATGTGAGGTTAGAGTGAAAATTTCTGTTTAGGTCATAGTGAGTCTAGGATATTAAGGTGCTTGAGATGGAATGATTGCTAACAGCCCCCTTTAATCAGACTTTAAAGGAAAGTGAAGGGGATCAAGAGGAGGCAAAGAAGGGAGAGACGTTGACTGGGGATGTGAGACGGCTCTGCATCTCAGCGCCTCTCCTTTCTTCAACCCT
Organism: Odocoileus virginianus; assembly: GCF_023699985.2. Lineage (NCBI taxonomy): Eukaryota > Metazoa > Chordata > Mammalia > Artiodactyla > Cervidae > Odocoileus > Odocoileus virginianus. The sequence continues at coordinate 59,122,403 of NC_069680.1, forward strand.
CTCGAGAAATCAGTGTAGAACAAGTCCCTCTGTTACAAGCCTGTCTTGGTATGGCCATTTAGTTCTCAACCGTATTCACTCTCATAACTTCATTTTATAATCATTCATGCGTTTGCTTAACATATATTTCCTGAGCTCTTTCTGCATGCTAGTCTGTGCTAAACTCTAGAACATGATCTGTAAGGCACAACCCCTTAAACCCTGGTGGTTTTTCCTCCTCTCATCTGTTATTCAACTTGTGTTCAAAAGGTAAACTTCATGTTAAAAGGCACTGGTCTTAAATCAGTCATTATCCTTGTAACCATCAACATACTTTACTATTTACCATTTGCTATCTATAGTGACTCACCATATTTTAAGAGTTTGCCTTTAGTTATCTGCAGAAAATCTCTCTGACTGCTTTGTAGCCTGCACTCTGTTCACACAGCCTATTCCACAGACCATTTTCCCTGAGCAGAGGGGCCAGGGACCCGTGTTCTCCCAGACTTCCTTGTTTCTCTGGATGAGCAGTTCTCAAACTTTCTGGTCTCAAGGCCCCTTTGTACTGAAAATGGAGGATGTCAGAGAGCTTTTGTTTTGTGTGGTTTTATCTAATGTTTGCCCTATCTGAAATTCAATTTTGGGAAACTTTAACAATTTAATGTTAATAAATCCATTGGATTTTTTTTTTTTTTTTTGCTGTTTGCTGGACCCTGTGGCATATGGTATCTTAGTTCACGGACCAGGGATCCAACCATAGCCTGTGCAGTGGAAGTGCAGTCTTGACCACTGGACCACCAGAGAAGTCCCTGGGTTTAAACAATTTTATGAAAAATTTATCTTCCAGAAAAAGTGGTATACTTTACTTTTTTGGAACATCTTTAATCTCTGACTTAATAGGAAAGGGTTGATTCTTATAATTGGTGTGATGTAACATGTCACATAGCCTTTGGAAAACTCTACTGTACATTTGTGACAGTGTGAGTGAACAAAGTAATGTCGTATTATTATGAAAATAGTTTCATGGGGCATCATGCTCCAGTCTGAGCTTCCCTGGACCCTACCTTAAGAACTGCTGCCCTACTTTATCTACAAAATATTCAAACAGCTCTTATAACTCAACAACAAGAAAAAATAACGCAATCAAAAAATGGTCTGAAGACCTAAAGACATTTCTCAAAGAAGATGTACAGTTGGCCATGGGCACATGAAAAGATGCTCAGCATCAATAATTATTAGATAAATGCAAATCAAAACTACAAGGAGGTCCCATCTCACACCAGTCAGAATGGCCATCATTGAAAAGTCTATAAATAACAAATGATAGATATGGTATAGAGAAAAGGGAGCCCTCCTACACTTTTGGTGGGAATTAATATAATTCCCATAGTCACTATAGGAAACAATATGAAGTTTTCAGAAAACTAAAAATTGAATTACCATATGATCTAACAATCCCACTCCTAGGCATATATCTGTACCAAACTGTAATTCAAAAAACATACATGCACCCCTGTGTTCATAGTAGCACTGTTCACAATAGCCAGAACATGCCAACAACCTTAATGTCCATCAATACATGAGTGGATAAAGAAGGTGTGGTACCACTACACACCAGTCAGGATGGCTGCTATCCAAAAGTCTACAAGCAACAAATGCTGGAGAGGGTGTGGAGAAAAGGGAACCCTCTTACACTGTTGGTGGGAATGCAAACTAGTACAGCCACTATGGAGAACAGTGTGGAGATTCCTTAAAAAACTGGAAATAGAACTGCCATATGACCCAGCAATCCCACTCCTGGGCATACACACCAAGGAAACCAGATCTGAAAGAGACACGTGTACCCCAATGTTCATCGCAGCACTGTTTATAATAGCCAGGACATGGAAGCAACCTAGATGCCCATCAGCAGATGAATGGATAAGGAAGCTATGGTACATAAAAACAATGGAATATTACTCAACCGTTAAAAAGAATACATTTGAACCAGTTCTAATGAGATGGATGAAACTGGAGCCCATTATACAGAGTGAAGTAAGCCAGAAAGATAAACACCAATACAGTATACTAATGCATATATATGGAATTTTAAAAGATGGTAATGATAACCCTATATGCAGGACAGAAAAAGAGACACAGATGTATAGAACAGACTTTTGGACTCTGTGGGAGAAGGCGAGGGTGGGATGATCTGAGAGAATAGCATTGAAACATGTATATTATCAAGGGTGAAACAGATCGCCAGCCCAGGTTGGATGCATGAGACAAGAGCTCAGGCCTGGTGCACTGGGATGACCCAGAGGGATGGGATGGGGAGGGAGGTGGGAGGGGGGATCAAGATGGGGAACACATGTAAACCCATGGCTGATTCATGTCAATGTATGGCAAAAACTGCTACAATATTGTAATTAGCCTCCAATTAATAAAAATAAATAAAAAATAATAAATACATATACAGATATAGATACAAACAAACAAAAAAAAGGAAGGTGTGGTACATACATACAATGGAATACTACTCAGCCTTAAAAAGAATTAAACAATGGCATTTGCAGCACCATGGAAGCAACTAGAATCATTTTAAGTGAAGTAAGTCAGAAAAAAGACATACCAGATAATATCCCTTATATGTAGAATCTAAAACATGGCACACATGAATCTACCTATCTATAAAACAGAAATAGACTCACAAATATAGAGATCAGACTTGTGGTTGGCATTGGGGGAGGGATAGGGAGGGACTGGGAGTTTGGGGTGGGTAGGTGCGAACTATTACATCAAGGACGGATAAAAACAAGGTCCTGCTGTATGGCATATCCAGGGAAGCATATCCAATCTCCTGGGATAAACCATAATGGAAAAGAATATGAAAAAAAAATGTATATATGTGTGTAATTGAGTCACTTTGTTGTATAGCAGAAATTAACATTGTAATTTAACTATACTTCAATTGAAAAAGAACAGCTTCCCTAGCCTGTTCTGTGTTGGACAAGGTGCAGAATGGATGTTGAGACTTTGTTTAAGTCTGGCTGCAGTGGCAGGTCTATTTCTCCCATGCAAAGAAAAAATAGACTCCTCTATTATTTACCCCACATTGGCTTTGGTTGAGTGTATAGACATGGCAATGTCATGTCTTTATTATCTTATCATGAATGTATTGGGTGTCTTGGCAATGCTGGGTTCTTTCATCCTATTTTGTCTGCTTCAACTCTGTCAAAGTTGTTCCACTGTTATTTTCATCCCTTAGTGTGGAGTTGCTGAAGGGTACTAGTGGTTCCCCCTTATGAAGATAGTTGGTTCATTGTTCTGGGATTGTTTCAGAACCCTTAGATGGGTTGGCAGCATGATAGAACTTGGGCCAGAGCTGTGACTTATCAGAGCCGTAGAGCCTTTTGTTCTTTCCCTCACTCCTGTAGCTAATTACTGGGGCAAAGACTGTATACTGAGGTAATAAAAAGTGGGGATTTTTCAGGGAGCAAGCAAGGGAAACTGTTGTTTGTCCTAGCTCCCGTCTGCTGCAGCAAGGGCCTCAATAAAGCCTTTCCTGAGTTTCTAGTCTGGCCTGTGATCAATTTCTGTTGATGATGGCAGCCAACCACCCTGGCAGGTAACATTTTATGGCGCCCAGTATGGGGTGTGTCCCCTACTGAGGAAAGGACCTGGGCACCCGTAGGACACCTAACACAGCCTCCCACGGGTGACAGGCGGCAACCTGTTCCAGCTGTTTCAGAGTCGCACGTTTGCTAACTCTGCTCCCCTGGCCCTGAGGCCTCAGTCCCCTTCCCCCCACCATTCCCCCTTTCCCTCTCCTGAAACCTCTCTACGTCCCTCTCCTCTCTCTCTGTCCTCTCTCACTTCTGTCGCCTGAGAGTGTGGTCCCCAGGCAGCTACAGAATCACTCCTCCCAGCTTGTGAGAGCTGCTCCCTCTGGCCTGGAAAGCTCACCAACCAGAGGAGGGAGGGACTCACCTCATCCCCTGCAGACCTTGGTCCAGGGCCTCCCCACTGTGGGAAGCTGTATGAGAGGGACACAGGTTCAACCCTCATATCGGGTGTGGTGGCTGGAAATTGATCCTCCCAAAAGTCTCACCTTTATTTTCCTGCTGCCAAGGGAAGTCTAGTTGGGAACAGGCTGAGGATTTCTATGTTCTGGTGCATGAGTGGGTGACAGTCTCTCCTGCGGCTTGCCATCACACACAGGACATATAAATATCTGGTTTCCAGGCTTGGTCTCCCCGGAGGGCAGTGGACACGGTGCTCCCTTCTTCACAGCCCTTCCTGGAAGCGTGCCGGTTGGTGCCTGAACAGACCCCCGCAGGGGGAGGGTGGGAATGGCAGTGCTTCTCTTTCTGTCTTTTCCGTCCCCGCACCCCGGCCCCCCCCCCCCCCCCGCCCATACCTCTCCTTTGGCCTTCAGCCCTATTCTCCAGTCCCCTTTATCCTGAAAACTTGTTTGTCTTTAAGTCTTATCATTGGTATCATTGTTTCTGATGTAGTTTTGTCTGTCCAACTGCTCCTGCAAGTCTCTGCCGATACTGTGAACAAGTGGAGCACTTCCTCTGTTCACGGAATTCTCCAGGCGAGAATTCTGGAGTGGGTTGCCATGCCCTTCTCCAGGCTGAAATACAGACACAGCCCATAGTTCCCGGAACTCCGTTCTTTGGCTGCTTAGTGGGAATTTAAAGAACAAAAAGGAAAGACAGGAGCTTGTGTCCTCCTTGCTCTGGTCTTGCAATGTAATTATCCTGCCCGGGCTCTCAGGAACCACTTGATTCACCTGTAGTCTCCCAGAGTGAGGGGGGAAGGGGCCCTTCTAAATTCAGGTGGGAAAACTATGAGATCTCTGGTTTTGTAGAAATATACTTGTCTACTTTAAACAGGTGGCTTTAATATAGACTTTTCAGAGTTATCAATATGAAGAATAACACTTTCACTGTACCTAAAGTTACCTGAAGTCAATACCTACATATTGTTTCTGTTGTAAAACCTATCAACAGGGAAATAACCTGATATGATTAAATTTTTAAGTAAATGTAACTTGTAAAAGAAGTTTTTGGTAAACTATAGGAATAATTATGTTTTGGAAACGTCCATCTAAAGCAGTCTCTAAATTTTGATAAATTTGAAAATAAGTTAATTGAGAGGAATTAATTGGATATTCAGGCCATTGCAAACCAGGTTAACTATTGTAACATTAATTGCTAAACAGGTCTAAGTTCTCATACTTTTGTTTTCTTGAGAGATAGAAGCTAGAAATGTTTGGTGCCACCTTGACATGTTCTTTATCAGTGAATGGAAAGATAATGTAAGGACAGTTCATAGTTGCTTAAGTAGGATGTGTGTTTTCAGAAAAGAAGGTATGAGGAGTGGAAAAATATTCTGATGAAAGGAAAACATGTGACTTTGTCCTAGACCTGGCTATTTCTGAGTAGGGAGAGAATAAGGGACATAAGTTGGCTACAGAAAGTTATAGAAGGTTTAGAAGAGGAACATTGAGAAAAGAATCTTGTATATGGTCAGACTTTCTAAGGTTGGGTTAAGTTTCATTAGGTAAGTGGATTTTTTAATAAACAGGCTGATGCATGGCTGGATTTGATTCCTCTCTCTCATAAGAGAACACTGTTGTCCTGGATGCTGCTTTTGAGAACATTCCATGTGAGTTCCTGTAACTTTAACTGATGTATATTTACTTTTGATTTTTTCCCCCCAACTTAATGCCAGGAACATGTACTGTTTCACAGAAACCTATGACACTATCCAATTGGGTATTTTAAAACTTTTACCAATTTTTGACAGACTCCTCAAATATCAAATTGCAATTGAAGTTCTCTTGACTTCCAGTTAACTTTGGTGTGCTAAAAGCGTTCCCTCTTTGTGTGTGTGTGTGTGTGTGTGTGTGCGCGCGCAGTCAGGTCTGACAGTTTGTGACCCCATGAACTGCAGTATGCCAAGTTTCCCTGTTCTCCACTATCTCCTGGAGTCTGCTCAAATGCCTGGAAGATCCAAAAGAGAGGTCCTAACTAATTGGGTTAATCTGTAAGGAAAAATCTGGCAGGTTCTCAGAGAACTTTGACAAATTTAGGGATGAGTTTGTCAGGCTGGAGTTGGAGGTCTCTCTCAACTGGTAGGACAGCCTGGCAATTCTGGACCGCTGTTGCACCAGGGATGAAAAGGAGCATATACTGAGAAAGCTGGGGACACACAGATGGCCTATCGGCCACCCATCCACACCAAATTTACCAGGTGGGTGGAGATGCAATCCCAGAACATGACCCACACCCGCACTATGAAGATCATGTGGGTCAGGCTAGGATGAGATATTACACTACTTGTCTATCAGAAGGAATGAAAAGCTGTGTGGCAAAGCCTGTAAATTATGATAAAGTCTGAGAGGTTATACAGGAAAACGATAAAAGCAGGCCGTCTTCCTGAGCCAGGGGACTGAGGCATTCAGAAACAACACCAGTACGAACCCTGAATTCATAGAAGGGAGGACGTACTGGTTATGCATTTTATCACCCAGGCTACTCCTGATATCCAGAGAAAATTACAAAACCTTGAGTCTGGGCCCCAAACCTCATTGTCAACCTTGATAGAGGAGGCCTTCAAGGTCAAAAAGGACCTAGGCATATAACAAGGGAGGCCAATAAGGATAAGAGGCTAATGAAGAAGAAAGCAGCTTTCGGCTGCTCTGATTCACCTGCTGTGTTGAGGGGACCCTAGAGGGGTGAGAAGATACAACAGATAGCTAGAAAGCCACCTGGGCTGAAACAAGTGTGCCTTCATCTGTAGGAGGGACACTGGAAGGGGAAATGTCCTGAGCACCCTCTGGTGGGATGACTGAGGGGCACCCCCTGGCCAGCTTCAGTTTCTTGATAATTTCTCAAATGAGACTCCTGTACACTGTTTGGTGGGCCCAAGTGCCTGCCTGTCTCCAGATCCTAGTTGGCCATCCTCATGACTCCAGCAGAGGCTTAGGTCACCCTAGACATGGCAGGTAGGAAAACTGAATTTCTTTGGACACCTGATCCACCTGCTCTGTTCTGATTTGACCAGCCGGCCCCCTCTCCAGCCATGACTGTACTGTGATGGGAGATGATGGACAGTCAAAGGGAAGGTGGTTTATGTCTCTCCTTATGTGCGGACTCGGGTCCATTATCACTACTCACTCCTTTCTGTATATGACAGAACGCCCTGTCCCCCTCCTTGGGAGAGGTTGGCTAAAAAATAAATAAATAATTAGGAGTTATATAGTCTCAGGATAAGTGAAATCCAAGTAGGTAAAGAATTACAGAAAATATATCTATTGGTAGTGATGATCCACCTGCTGGTCATCAAAATATTTTCCAGAATATCTCTAAGGAATTAGAAATCAGGTGGATCCTGTAGTTTGAGTTGGGGAGATGCTCAACATTACAAATTATTAGAGAAATGCTAATCAAAACTATAGTGAAGTACCAACTCACACCAGTCAGCATAGCCCCGATTAAAAAGTCTACAAATAGCAAACATTTGAGAGAGTGTGGAGAAAAGGGACCCCCTTCTACACTGTTGGTGGGAATGTAAGTTGCCATCATGGAAAACAGTATAAAAGCTCCTCAGAAATGGAATCACCATGTGCATGCTAAGTTGCTTCAGTCATTTCTGACTGTGAAACAGTACAAACTGCAGCCTGCCAGGCTTCTCTGTGCATGGGATTCTCCAGGCAAGAATACTGGAGTGGGTTTCTGTGCCATCCTCCAGGGGATCTTCCTGACACAAGGATTGAACCTGCATGTCTCACATCTAACCTGCATTGGCAGGCGGGTCTTTACCACTAGCACCACCAGGGAAGCCCAGTGTGACTCAACAATTGCATCCCTATGCATACATCAGACAAAACTGTAATTCAAACAGATACACGCACCCCTATGTTCATAGCAGCACTGTTCACAATAGCCAAGACATGGAAACGGCCTACATGCCCATCAACAGGGTATTGGATAAAGAAGGTGTGGTACATACATATAATTACAATGAAATACTATTTGGCCATAAAAAGAATGAAATAATGTAATTTTCAGCAACATGGTTGCAACTAGAAAGACAAATCTTAAATGATACCACTTATGTGAGGAATATAAAATGTATAAGTGAAACTGTCTACAAAACAGAACAAGAGAGAACAGACTTGTCAAGGGATTAGTGGAAGGGAGGAATGGGCTGGGATTTTGGGGTTGGAACATGCAAACCATTACATTTGGAATGGCTAAACAACGAAGTCCAACCGTATATCAAAGGGAACTGTATCCAATCTCCTGGAATAAACCATAATGGAAAAGAATATAAAAAGAGTGTGTACATAGTCATAACTGAGTCACATAGCTGTATAGCAGAAGTTAGTATAACACTGTAAATCAGCTATACTTCAATTTAAAAAAAAGCAGCGCTGTCCTGGCCTTGCTCTGTGTTGGGCAAGGTGCAGAGAGGATGTTGAGGGCTACTTGAGGAAACTAGCGTGGCTGCAGTGGCAGGTCTAGGTCTTGCGTTTAAAAGAAAATATATACACTCCTCTCATTTATTTAGTCCATGTTGGTTTTGGTTCAGTCTGGAATCACGACAATGTCATGTCTTTATTATTTCATCATGGAATGTATTGGGTGTCTTGACAATGCTGGGTTCTTTCATACTGTTTTGTCTGATTCAACTCTGTTAGAGCTTTTCCACTGTTGTTTTCATCCCTGTTGCTGTGGAGTCGCTGAAGGGTAATAGAGTTCCCCTTACCTAGACAGTTGGTTCATGGTTCTGGGATTTGGTAAAATCTTCCATGAAATACATATGCCCAGACCCCTTTGAAGCGTTGTAGCATGATAAAATTTGGACCAGAGCCAGTGATATATCAGAGCTATAGAGTTATTTCAAATAGCCTTGTGTTCTTTTCCTCACCCCTAAAACTAGTTATTCAGGTAAAGACTACACATTGAGCTACTAAAAAGTGGGATTTTTTGAGTGAGCAAGCAAAGGAATCAGTTGTTTTTTCCTGGTCCCCCTTAATGTAGCAGCGATCCCAATAAAACCTTGCCTGAATTTCTAGTCTTGGCCTCTGATCAATTTCTATTGATTAACAAGGGCAGAAACTCTGCTTGGTAACATTTTGTGGTGTCCAGCGTGGGGCTTGTCCCCTTTTGGGGAGAGGATCTGTGAGCTCCGGGGCCACCAATCGAATCTTCCCTGTGATAAAAAAGCAGTCACCTGATTCTCTTGTTTCAGCATAACCATGCTTGTTAAGCCTGCTTCTAGGCCCCTGGGGCCTCAGCCCTCTCACTCAGGCTGCTTCCCTTTCCCTTTCCTGAAATCTAGCTACTTCTCTTTGTCCTCTGTCACTTCTATCCTCTCCTGGAAAGACTGGTTGTCAGGCGGCTACAGTGTCACTCCTCTCGGCTTGTGAGACCTGCTCCTCTGGCCGGCACAGGCTCACCCTGATGGGTGACAAGCCGAGGAGGGAGAAGCTCACCTCATACCCTGCAGACCTTGTCCAGGGGCTCCCCACTGACCAGAGATTTAAGACAGTGATACAGGTTCAAACCTCATTACATGTAGTGTCTGGAAGTCTGATCCTCCTAATATCAGTCAGTTCAGTCACTCAGTTGTGTCCAACTCTGCGACCCCATGAACCTCAGCACGCCAGGCCTCCCAGTCCATCACCAACTCCCGGAGTTTAATCAAACTCATGTCCATTGAGTCGGTGATGCCATGCAACCATCTCATCCTCTGTTGTCCCCTTCTCCTCCTGCCCTCGATCTTTCCCAGCATCAGGGTCTTTTCAAATGAGTCAGCTCTTCACATCAGGTCGCCAAAGTATTGGAGTTTCAGCTTCAACATCAGTCCTTCCAATGAGCATCCAGAACTGATCTTTAGGATGGACTGGTTGGATCTCCTTGCAGTCCAAGGGACTCTCAAGAGTCTTCTCCAGCACCACAGTTCAAAAGCATCAATTCTTTTGCATTCAGCTTTCTTTATAGTCCAACTCTCACATCCATACATGACCACTGGAAAAGCCTCCTAATATTCTCACCTTTATTTTCCTGCCGCCAAGAGAAGTCTAGTTGGGAACAGGCTGAGGATTTCTATGTACTGGTGTATGAGTGGGTGAGAGACCCATCTGTGGGTTGTTGTCCCACACAGGACATACTAGTCTGGTTTCCTGACTTGATCACCCTGGTGGGCAGTGGACAGGGTACTCCGTCCTTCACTGGCCCTTCCTGGAAGCATGCAGTTTGGTGTCTAAATAGACACCTGCAGGTGGCAGGTGGAAATGGCAATCTCTGTCTCCCCCCACCATACCTCTCCCTTGGTCCTCACCCCTATACTCCCATCCCCTTTATCCTCAAAACTTCTTGCTTGTGTGTTTAAGTTTTGTCATTGGTATCTTTGTAATTTAGTTTTGTCTGTCCAAATGTTCCTGTAAGTCTCTGCTGACATTGTGGACACAGTGGATCACTGAAGCCTTGAAATACAAACAGGCCCTCATTGCCTTGGACTTAGCCTTGTTGGGGGTCCTTAGTGGGATTTTAAAGAAAAGACAAGACAAGACAGGAGCTTTCATTTTTTTTTCCCTTCTCTGCTTTTGCACTGTAACTATTCCATCAGGGCTCTGATAGCTTACGGTGAACAATGTTGGATTCATGATCTCCAGAGGATTTAGCTGCGGGACCAGGAACCGGGCTTGATCACTCAAGCGCTTTTATGTAGCAGAGTTTTATTAAAGTAAGAACAGGGACAGAGAAAACTTCTGACACAGACATCAGAAGGGGGACTGAGAGTGGCCCCCAGCTAGTCTTATCAAGGCCTTATATACTTTTTTCAGACCCACTCCCACAACATACATCTTAAATTAACAAGATTAGAGTGAACAATAGAAAGATTTTACCAGACCCACTCCCATAATATACATTTTAAGATGACAAGATTAGTCAGAAGGTTCTTGTTAAGGAGAAACATGTCCTCGAGCAAGATAACAGTGTTATATTTACTAAGACAAAGCAATGTAGAAAAGAACATTTGTCCTTTTCTCCTTGAGAGCCCCAGATCCCTTTCTCCTTCTCAAGGGCTCCAGACCCCTTTCTCGTCCTCGGGAACCCTGGACTTCTTATCAGCCTACTTAGGAATTGACTGTCTCAGCTCTCGGGAACTTCCTGATTCATCTGTAGTCCCGCCAGACTGAGACGGATAAAGAAGGCCATTTTAAACACAAGTGGGAAAACTATGAGATCTCTGGTTCTGTAGAAATTAACTTGTGTAGCTCAAACCTGTGGCATTAATTAATCCAGATCTTTAAGAGTTATCAAGATTAAGGATAGTACTTTCACCATACCAAGAGTTATAGAAAGTCAATAAGTGCATATTGTTTCTCTTATAAACTTGTTAACAGGGAAAAATAACCTGATATGATAAAACTTTAAGTACATGTAATTGGAATACAAAGTTTTGGTAAGCTATGGGATGATTACGTGTTTTGGAAATATCCATCTAAAATAGTCTGTCCAAATTTTGATAAATTTGAAACCAAATTAAGTTCAATGATGGTAATTAATTGGATATATAGGGCATTTGCCTGCAGTGTAGGAGACCTGGGTTTGATCCCTGGGTCAGGAAGATCCCCTGGAGAAGGGCAATGGCAACCCAGTCCAGTGTTCTTGCCTGGAGAATTCCATGGACAGAGGAGCCTGGTGGGCTGCAGTCCATGGGGTCACAAAGGGTCAGACACAACTGAGCAACTGACACTCACACAGGGCATTTCAAATAAGATAAAATGTTGGAACATTAATTGCTAAACAAATCTAAACTCACTTATTTTTCTCTTCTTGTGAGAGAGAAACTAAAGATATTTGTTGCCACCTTAACATGTTTTCTACTAATTTATGGAATTCTAATATAAAGGATGGGCTTCCCAGGTGGCTCAGTGGAAAGTATCTGCCCGCCAAAGCAGGAGAGGCATGTTTGATCCCTGGATTGGGAAGATCAGATCCCCTGGAGAAGAAAATGGCAACCCACTCCAGTATCCTTGCCTGGTGAATTCCATGGACAGAGGAGCCTGGCTGGCTACAGCCCAAGGGGTCTCAGAGTCAGGCCTTCGTGACTGAGTCTGTGTGTGCGCACACACGCGTGCATACACACACACACACACACACACAATAAATTAGTGGTTGCTTAAGAAAGTAGGATGATATTCAGAAAAGAAGGTATGAGGAATGGAAATATATTTTATTGAAAGGTAAAAGAATGATGTTGTCTTAGAGCTGGCTATTTTTAAATGGAGGAAAGAATAAGGGACAATGTGTGGCTGCAGGAAGTTGTAGAAGGCTTAAGGAAGGTGAGCATTGAGAAAAGAATTTTGCATGTGGTCAGGATCTTCTAAGGTAGATTAAGTTTAATTAGGTGAGTGGATTTTATTATGAATAGGCTGATGCAGGATTGGGTTTCTTTCTCTCCCTCATAAGAGAACAAAGTTGTTCTGGATGCTACTTTTGAAAACAGACTGTGTGAGTTCCGGTGCCTTTAACTGATCTATATTTACTTTTTTTTTTTCCCCATCATAGATCAAAGAATAAGCACTTTTTCACAAAAACATATGATCTTATCTGACCGGATGTTTTAAAACTTAAAAATTTTTTTTGACAGACTTCCCAAATATCAAATTCTAATTGAAATTCTTCTGACTTCCAGTAAAATTTGGTGTGCTTCAAGGGGCCCCTGGAACATCCCAAAGAGAGATCCTAAGCTAATTGGGTTAATCTGTAAGGAGAAGTTTGGCAGGTTCTCAGAGAACCCTGACAAGTTTAGGGATAAATTTGTCAGGCTGGGGTTGGCAGTCTCTCTCACCTGGCAGGACAGCATGGTTATTCTGGCCCACTGTTGCACCTGGGATGAAATGGAGCATATACTGAGAAAGTCCAGGGAACATACAGCAGGTCTACTGGCCAACAATCAACACCATTACATTTACTAGGTGGGTGGGGATGCAATTATAGATCATGACCCACATGATCATGACCCACATGGGACTATGAAGATTGAGTAGGCCAGGTAAGGATGAGATACTATATTACCTGTCTGTCAGAAGGAATGAAAAGGTGTATGGTGAACCCTGTAAATTATAAGGTCTGAGGTTACACAGGAAAAAGATGAAAGCCAGGCAGTATTCCTGAGCTGGGTAACAGAGACTTTCAGGAAGGACACCAATACAGATCCAGAGTCCACAGAAGAGGACATACTGGCCATGCATTTTATCACCCAGACTACTCCTGACATGAAAAGAAAATTACAAAAGCTTCAGGCTGGGCCTCCAATGTAAACCTTGGTAGAGGAGGCCTTCAAGGTTATAGCAACCAAGACATAACAGAGGAGGCCAATAAGGATAAGAGGCTAATGGAAAAAACACAGCTCTTGGCTGTTCTCACTCACCCACCACCTAAGGGGACCCTAGAGGGCCAGGGAGACTGAACAGACTAGCAAGGAGCCACCTGAGCTGGGGCCAGTGTGCCTTTTGTCAGAAAGAGGGGCTCCGGAAGGGGGAATGTCCTGAGCTCCCACTGGTGTGATGACTGAGGGGCAACGGTGACCAGCCCCAATTCTTGTGAGTTTCTCAGAAGAGAGATTCTGCACACCAACTGATGGGGCCTGAGCACCTGTATGGCTCCAGATCCCACTTGATCCATCCCCAATACTTGTGCAGAGCTCCGGGTCACCCTCAGTGCAGCAGGTAGCAGAACTGCATTTCTTGTAGACACTATTCTGACTTAGCCAGCCAACTCCCTCTCCAACCGTGACTGCAGTGACAGGAGTTGATGGACAGCCAAAGATAAGCAATTTTATCGGCAATCTCCCCTTGCCAATAAAAATCAGATCCGTTATTATTACTCACTCCTTTTTGTGTATGCCAGAATGCCATGTCCACCTCCCAGGAGAGACTTGTTAAATAAGTTAGGAGCTAGTATATTCTTAGGACAGGGTTAAGTCCAAGGAGGTAAAGAATCTGAACAGAGGATGCATCTGCTAGTTGTCCCAGATGACCCACCTTTTGGGCATCAAAATATTCCCCAAGACCTCCCCCAAGAAATTTGAGGACAAGTAGATCCTGCAGTTGGGATCCCTTGGTGCCAGGAAGTGCAAAACGTGTTCCCCCAATAAAAATAAGGCCTGGGGAAAACACCCCTGGAAGAGACAATATCCTTTAAAGTCTGAGGCCCTGAGGGTAATCCAAGCACTGTTCAGCTAATTTCTAAAACACAGACTTTTTAAGCTCTGCTGATCCCCTTACAACACCTTGGCCTCCTTGCTCAGAAGACTAGCAGGGAGAATCAGTTTGTGCAACACTAAGGAGCAGAGAATGAGACTGTCCTCCCTGTTCACCCCTGGTGCCAAAACCGTACTCCCTTCCCACACAACTGCCAGGGAAAGCTGAGTATTACTCTGTTTTGGATCTCCAAGATGCATTTTTCTGTATTCCCCTCCATCCCGACTCTCAATACCTTTTTGCCTTTGAATGGAGTGGCCCTGACACCCTGGAGGCTACCCAATATACATGGACAGTGCTTACACAGGGTTTTCAGGTTAGCCCCCACTTTTTTGAGAAATGCATTAGCAAGGGAATTGAGAGAACTGAGCCTTGAGAACTCTGCTACAATTATGTTGGTAATTATTGATGAATAGTGAGACCAAACAAGACTCAAATAAAAATACTGTTAGGGTGTAAAGTTTTGGGCAAAAAGGGGGTATAAAGCCTCTTTAACCAAGGCACAAATCTCAGCAATGGATTCAATATTTTGAATTTGTTTTGACTCCAGGGTCATGAGCCCTGGCCATAGATCGAAAACCAGCGATTAGTGCATTACCATCTCCAATCAGAAAGAGGTAACTCCAAGCTTTCTTGGGATGGCTGGATGCTATCTGGATTTCAAATTATGGCCTCATAGCAAAACCCCATATGAGGCTCTAAAGGGAGGGGAAGGGTACCCCTTCAAGGGAGTAAGACCACCAGCAAGGCTTGGAGACTCTAAAGATTGAGCTGAACAGAGCACCAGCTCTGGGGCTTCCAAATCTGGACAAGGCCTCTACTCTATATGGTCAAGAATTGCACTAGAAGTCCTGACTCCAAAGCTGGGACTGGACCAGAGAGCAGTGGCTTACTTTCAAAACAACTGGACTCAGTGGCCCTGGGAATGCTAAGCTGTTGTGGGCAGTAGTAGTCACAGCCAGGTTGGTTAATGAGGCTTCCAAGCTCACCCTGGGACAACACATAGATGTGTTAACCCCTCATCAGGTACTATCTGTGCTGGAAGTCAGAGGACGTCGTTGGTTGACTGGGAAAGTTAATAAGATATCAGGCCCTTCTAATGGACATCCTTGACATTACCTTAAAGGTGTGCCAAACTCTGAATCTAGTAACTCTGCTTTCATTGGTTGAGAGTGGAGACTTGTTGCCCGAGCTATAGGAACCCAAGAGAACAAACTTGCTCCCGTGGGTCTGATCTTCTAGATGAGCCTCTTGACAGCCCTGAGGTTGAATGCTTTACTGATGGGAGTTTTGTAAAAATGGGAACCTGACAGGCAGCATATGCCACAGCTAGTCTAGATGAAGTCATAAAGGCCAAGGCCCTGCCACTTCAGATATTAGCCCAAATGACTGAACTGATTGCATTAATGAGAGCTTTAGGGAGGAATACAAAATTAAATATTTTCACTTACTCTAAATGTGGGTTCCACCTGCCATATGCTTGTGCTACCATTTGTCAAGAAAGGGGAAGGTTAACTGCTAGAAATTCTCCCATAAAACAGAAGATTTTGTTCTGGCTGTTTTAGAAGCCGTGCAGTTCCCAATCTGGGTAGCAGTAATCCACTATAGAGGGCATCAGAGGAAAGGATCTGCTGTCAGCAAAGTGAACAGCAAAGACGATCGACTTGCAAAACAGGCAGCTAGAATGCAGGAACCTGGGCTTCCCAGGTGGTTCAGTTGTAAAGAATCCTCCTGCCAAGGCAGGAGACGTGGGTTCAATACCTAGGTCAGGAAGATAGCCTGGAGGAAGAAATGGCAGCCCTCTCTGGTATTCTTGCTTGGGAAATTCCATGGACAGAGGAGCCTGGTGGTCTGTAGTTCATGGAGTCCCAAAGACTTGGACATGACTGAGAGATTGAGCACACACGAACAAGTCATGGCTCTAGTGATTCAGTTCAGTTCAGTCCCTCAGTCGTGTCTGACTCTGCAACCCCCATGGACTGCAGCACGCCAGACTTCCCTGTCCATCACCAACTCCCAGAGCTTGCTCACACTCATGTCATTTGAGTCAGTGATGCCATCCAACCATCTCATCCTCTAGTGATTGGCCCCCCTGAACTTCCTAGCCTTCCCCAGTATTCCCCAGAGGAACACAAATACTGAAAAATAGGACTATGAGAAGGGAAGCACAGGCTGGTATAAAAAGGAATATGAGGTTTTAATCCCTGGGGCCCAACAATGGAAACTCACTAAGAGTTTACATGATGTCATCCATTATTGGAGGGAAGAGGCTCAAACAAACAATGAAACGAGTCATGCTGGCCTATGATTTATATGCCCACAATAACCCACACACCCATCCAACCCCCCTGCATTACCAGGTTGGTTTAACCCCGATGGACATATCCCAGGGAAGACTGATAGTTAGATTTCACCCAAATGTTCTCATGATCAGGACATAAATATCTTTTGGTGTTCATTGATACTTTCACAGGTAGGCTGAAGCCTTCCCTACATGATTTGAAAAGGCTATGGAAGTCTGTAAGTCCCTTTTGAAAGAAATAATTCCTCAGTTTGGACTTTCAAAGTCCCTCTGGAGTGATAACAGGCTCTCTCTTATAGCCCAAATCACACAGGGGCTCCTATCCCAGGGATAGACTACAAGCGACACACCCCTTCAAGTAAGGTAGAGAAAATGAACCATACTTTATAGAAAATCTTGGCAAAGCTCTGCCAAGAAACTCAGAAACCCTGGACAACTTGCTTCCTACTGCAGTCCTCTGGGTCTGTGTAGCCTCCAGGAATGGTCTGAGACATAGCACATTGAAATGACCTGTGGGAGGCCTTTTCTTATTACTGACATTCACTGATGAGGAAGTGAACCAGGCTCTGACATATATTATTAATCTAGGACAAGTTGAGAAGGCAATCCAGGATTACGCCTACAAGGTACTGTCAAGCTCCCACTGAAAACTACAGTAATGGAGCAGTTCCTTATCAAAGAAATCAAATCCTTCCTAAGGAAAGAGGGGTCCTCCCAGGACCAAGAATTGCCAAAATGGAAGGACAGCTATAAAGTAATTTTAACCACCCCCACTGCTGCCAAGCTGCAAGGGATGTTTGTACAGACTAAAACTCTTACTTCCAGAAACCCCACAGGTCACTGGAGAGGAGCAGGAAAGCTGTAAGCCAGTGGAAGATCTGAGATACCTAGTCACAAAACAGGCACCAGTCTTCCTTGGTGGTAGAGTGGTTAAGAATCTACCTTGCAATGGAAGGGACACCAGTTGAATCCCTGGTCCAGGAAGACCCCAAATGTTAAGGGCCACCTAATCCCATGCACCGCAACTACTGGAGCCTAGAGCGTGTGCCTCGCAAAAAAGAGAAGCCACCACAAATAGAAGCCTCCACCCCGAAACCAGGGAATAGCCCCTGCTTGCCTCAACTAGGGAAACACCCACACACAGCAACAAACATCCAGAACAGACAAAATAAGTAAATAGACATTTTTTAAATGCTTTTTAAAAAAAGGGGGCACCATCAACAAAAAAGTAAAACGATGTAGTGGGTTGGCTTCTATCTGAATCCTTAACAGGACTTGGGACCTCTCGTTTCCTTGGCTGATGTGGTTCTTGCCAGTCATCTGACACTTGAATATCTTCTGGTGGAACAAGGTAGAGTTTGTGTGATAACTAATACTTTCTGCTGCACTTGGATCAATGGGATAGGACATGTAAAAGTTAATATTAAGGAAATAAGAGCCCAGGAAGCTTCATAATTTTGGTAGGGGCAATTTCACCTCCCTTGTCTGGTCAACAGCTAAGAAAGCCCAAAGTTAACCTGGTTCCTTCCGTTTCTAGGCCTCTTAAAGGCTATTCTTGTTGTTCTCCTTTTCAATCCTTGTTCATTGAAACTGTTGGTTAAATGTGTGTTTTTTAGGCTCCAACAGTTTGAAATAAGGCTCATGATGACTCAAGCAATTCAGCCCATTCCAGTAGAGTGGCCCTGGTCCCTATAGGTGCTTGGAACAGTCAGCAAGGGACTTCTACACCTCTCAGGCAGGCTAGGGTCTGCAGCCTCTGTCCAGGAGGAAGAAGTTTCAGAAGAAGAGAACTTTGGCCCCTTACCGTCTTAGAATAGGGTGTTGAGTATTTTGTGGGGAATGAGACAGGCTGGGACTGGGACCCGTTGCTCAAGTGCATGATGCTTGCACCTGAATACATCTCTCCTGGAGCAACAAAATACAGAGGAACTATGTGGGGCTAAAAATAACTGCCTGCGTAGGCAGTTGGGGCAATTTCTGGACCTAAGCGATACAAAGACAGCAAAAACCCCCAACCTCCACTTCTGCGGAGCCTGGAGCATAAGCAGATGGTTGAGAGCAAGAGCAGGGTACTGTGCATGGCCCTGCACATGCCACCACCTAACAGGTGGGCAGGTACCTAAGCCACCCCTCCGGTCGGACCCTAGTCACAGCCCTACCCTCACCTCATATAAGGAGCAGACTTTCTTCCCCGTCAGGGAGAGAGCAAGCAAGGGAAAACGCTTTGGTCTCACTCCCCTATGCTGTAGAAGGAGCCCTAGTAAAACCTAGTCTGAAAAAAGAGTGTGAGATTTTTTGGTACAAAAGTCCTTGCTTGTCATTTTCTTTTCAATGTCACTAGCTTCACACACACACACACACACACACACACACACACACACACACAATGGGATATTATTCAGCCATAGAGAAGAATGAAATAATGCCATCTGCAACAACATGGATGGACCTAGAGAATATCATGCTAAGTGAAGTAAGTCAGACAAAGACAAATATATGATATCACTTACATGTGGAATCTAAAATGATGTTACGAATGAACCTATTTACAAAGCAAAAACAGACTCACAGACTTGGAAAACAAATTTAGAGTTACCAAAGGGAAAGATGTTGGGGGCAGGGATAAATTTGGAGTTCGCAATTGACATATACACACTTCTATATACAAAAGATATAACCAGGGAATTCCCTGGTGTTCCAGTGGTTAGGATTTCGTGCTCTCACTGCCTAGTGCTGGAGTTCAGGCCCTGGTCGGGGAGCTTAAAACCACAAGCCGGGTGGCATGGTCATAAATAAATAAATAAATAAGGACTTCCCTGGTGGTCCAGTTGTTAAGAGTCTGCCTGCCAATCAGGGGGAAGGGGTTCAATCCCTGGTCCAGGAAGATACTACATGCCTCGGGGCAATTAAGCCCAGGAGCCACAACTACTGAAGTCACTGTGCCCAAGAGCCCGTACTCTGGAAGAAGAGAAGATACCACAATGAGAAGCATGGACACAGACTCTGACAAAAGAATGGATATATCGCATAGAAGAATGAAATTAATGTATCTGAACAACACATATGTAAAAACCATATCAAATAAAAAGTTAAAAGACAAAAAATAATATAAGAACTAACACTATAGTACGAAGAACCTATGCAAAAGTCATAAAAAACTAATTAAAACATAATTTAAATAACCAATCAGGGAAAGATAAGAATTCTCGGGGTATGGACTGTTAATGCTAGACAATGACAATCACACATTTGCCTGAATAGCATATAGAAACAACCAGGGACTCCCTGGAGTCCAGTCGTTAAAGTCATGCGTTCTCACTGCTAGGTGCATGAGTTCAATTCCTGGTCCAGGAATTAAGATCCAAACACTGTGTGCAGGACAAAAAAAAAAAGCAATAGAATTAACAAACGCTTCTATGTTATATATCAATTGTTAAGAGCAAATTCCAAGAATGGTATCAACCTTCCAGGAAATAATACATGCTTGTGTAACACAACCAGAGATATGAGTACAACAAGACCCAATGCAGCCAAAGATAAATTAAAAATTTTTTTTAAAGTTTAAAAATAATCAAAAAGCACTTACTGTATAACACAGGGAACTCACTCAATATTCTATAATAACCTATATGGGGAAAGACTCTGAAAAAGAATGGATATATGTATAATTGAACCACCTTGATGTATAACTGAAACCAACACATCATTGTAAAACAACCATATCCAAATATAAAAATTAAAATAAAAAAAAAAATAAAGAACTAACACTCTAGGTAGAGACCTGGCAAAAGTCCATAAAAATTAAAGTACATAATTTAAATAACAATTCAGGGAGAAGAGTAAGAAATATCTCGGGGTATTGACTGTTTTAACTGCTAGACAAATGACAACACACATTTGGACCTGAATAGGCATTAGAAAACAATGTAGGGACCTCCCTGGCAGTCCAGTCGTTAAAGCTCAGCGTTTCCACTGCAGGGGCATAGGTTCAATTCCTGGTCCAGGAATTAAGATCCTGCATGACACTTGGCAGGACAAAAAAAGAAAAGCAATAGAATTAACAACACTGCTCTATGTTATATATGAAAGTTGTTAAGAGCAAATTCCAAGAATTCTATCACAAGGAAAAAATACTTATTAAAAAATTTTCTACCTGCATGACATTATGGATTGTCACTAAACTTATTGTGATCATTTCGTGATGTATGTAAATAAAATCATTATGCTGGACACCTTAAATTTATACAGTGCTATATGTCAATTATATATCAATAAAACTGAAAGAAAAAAGATCTCAAAAATATGGCTAGATTTAGACAACTAATAGGCTGAAAGCATTCCTTTATTCATTCACTTATTCAACAAGTGAATGACTACTATCAGAAGACAGCATTTGTCAATTCTGATCTGTTATCTGAGAAAAACACTGAAAACTGCCTGTGAATTTTAGGGTCTTTCAGATGGGGTAGGCTATCTTTGGGGGAAAAGCTTGGTTATTAAGGACAAGATTGCTTAAACGCCACTCTCATTTTTTGGCTGTGTGTCTCAGGGGCCACACTGGGTGTAGGAGAGACTTCTTCCGTTACAATTGCTGTGGGGAAAGTTTAGCAATTGCCTGTGGTTCAGTGGAGTTTTCTTGGTTATCTGCATCTTGTTCGTCTGGGTTGTCTACTTTGCTTCTCAGATCAGTTTGAGCCAGGGCTGTTAGTTTTTCCCCAAATCGTGTGAGAGGGGAAGAGCTTGATAGATTTGTGGGGTTTTTTTCATTTTTAAAAAATTTTATTTTTCACATGAAAAGATGCTCAACATCACTCATTATCAGAGAAATGCAAATCAAAACCACAATGAGGTACCATTATACGCCAGTCAGGATGGCTGCTATCCAAAAGTCTACAAGCAATAAATGCTGGAGAGGGTGTGGAGAAAAGGGAACCCTCTTACACTCTTGGTGGGAATGCAAATTAGTACAGCCACTATGGAAAACAGTGTGGAGATTTCTTAAAAAGCTGGAAATAGAACTGCCATATGACCCAGCAATCCCACTTCTGGGCATACACACCAAGGAAACCAGATCTGAAAGAGACACGTGCACCCCAATGTTCATCGCAGCACTGTTTATAATAGCCAGGACATGGAAGCAACCTAGATGCCCATCAGCAGACGAATGGATGAGGAAGCTGTGGTACATATACACCATGGAATATTACTCAGCCATTAAAAAGAATACATTTGAATCAGTTCTAATGAGATGGATGAAACTGGAGCCCATTATACAGAGCGAAGCCATCCAGAAAGATAAAGACCATTACATTATACTAACACATATATATGGAATTTAGAAAGATGGTAACGATAACCCTATATGCAAAACAGAAAAAGAGACTCAGATGTATAGAACAGACTTGTGGACTCTGGGAGAAGGCGAGGGTGGGATGTTTCAAGAGAACAGCATCGAAACATGTATATTATCTAGGGTGAAACAGATCACCAGCCCAGGTTGGGTGCATGAGACAAGTGCTCGGGCCTGGTACACTGGGAAGACCCAGAGGGATCGGGTGGAGAGGGAGGTGGAAGGGGGGACCGGGATGGGGAATACATGTAAATCCATGGCTAATTCATTTCAATGTATGACAAAAACCAGTGCAATGATGTAAAGTAATTAGCCTCCAACTAATAAAAATAAATGGAAAAAAAAATTTATTTTTAATTGGAGGATAATTACAATATTGTGATGGTTTTGGCCATACATCAACATGAATCAGCCATAGGTAATAAAAATTTGGAATGTTTCAAGAATTTGCGTGTTGTCCTTTTGCAGGGGCCATGATAATCTCTATATTATTCCAATTTTAGTATATATGCTGCCAAAGCAAGCACTTATTTTTGTTTGTGACTAGAAAATAGCCACATGCATATTTCAAATGCTATTTTTCTTAGCCAATTAGTTTTCTTCTCCATGTACTTGGGGGCTGGCAAATTGTAAAGGGCCAGATGGTAAGTATTTTAGACTTTTCAGGCCAAGAAGTCTGCTGTAGCTATTCATTGCTGCTGTGAAAGCAACTGAAGACAATACATAAATGAAGGAATGTGGCTGCATTACAAAAACAAAAATTTACTTGTGAAAATAGGTGGCAGGCTGGCTTTGGCCTGGAGGCATCATTTACCAACTCTTGCTTTTATTGGTTTACTTTTAGATTTTCTTTATACATTATGTAAAAAACGTACTTATAAAAGCTAACATTATTGAGCAATACCTAGTCTATTCCAGATAGGCTACTAAGGACTTTGAGACAATTATATGAAATAATGCATGTAAATTTTGACACGGATACTCTCATCCTCCTCTTACAGAGTTTTCAGCTGAGGCTTAGAGAGCTTCAGTGACGTGCTCAAGATCATACAAGTAGGCACTGGCAGAACTATTATTTGAACCAAGGCCAGTATGAGTATCTTTTACCAAGTTAATAAGTTGCTAGTTCTATTAATTTCAGCTTAAATGGACTATAAGATAACCATCCATTGATGGATGAATGGATAAAGAAAATGTCGTATATATACACAGTAGAATATTACTTGGCCATAAGAAAAGTGTGAAATCTTGCTACTTGCAACAATATGAATGGACACAAAAGATATTCTGCTCTGTGAAGTAAATTAGACAGAGAAAGACAATACCCCATGATTTCACTTACATGTGGATTCTGAAAAACAATAAATAAATTAACAAAACAGAAAACAAACTCATGGATACAGAGAACATATGGGGCTGCCAGATGAGGAGAGGAAGTGAGAGGTTGGGCAAAACAGATGAAAGAGATCAGGAGGTACACACTCACAATTATAAGTCATGGGGATGTAATGTATAGCATAATCTGTAATGAATATAATGTATAGTCATAATAGTCCTTATAGATGTAATATTGCCATGCAATCACTTTGCATGGTGACAGATGGTTACTAGACTTAACAGGCTGACCATTTTGTAATGTATATAAATGTCATGTTGTACATGATGCAAATATTGTATATGAGCTATACATCATATGAGAAAAATTTAAAGCAACAACTGCATGTGAAATAATTTACTGACAAACCATTGAACCAGGTCAAAGCTATATTAAGGGAAGATGAACCCAAAAACACATATTTTCCAAATCATATTTATAGCTATACCTATTATATATATAGATGGCTTCTCTGGTGGCTCAGTGTTAAAGAATCCATCCACCAATGCAGGAAACTCAGTTTCGATCCCTTGGTTTCGATCCCTTGGAGAAGGAAATGCAACCTACAACAATATTCTTGCATGGGAAATCCCATGGACAGAGGAGGCTGGCAGGCTACAGGCCATGGGGATGCAAAGAGTCAGACATGACTTAGGGACTAAACAACAACGATATATATAGATACATAGATGTTAAGGTTAAAATTATCCATTTTGTGGATACATGTATATGTATAGCTGAGTCCCTTGCTGTTCACCTGAAACTACCACAGCGTTGTTAATTGGCTATACCCCAATACAAAATAAAAATTTAAAGTTACAAAATAAAATTACCCATTTTGTGGCTAAGTTGTCATTGCAGTATTTCTAAACTTTTCCTAGTTATCTCCATTGCAGGTCTGTTTTTTATTATTACAATCAGTTGCCAATCATAAGACATGAAGAGAGAAAACTCAAATATGTTAAGTTCAGTCGCTCAGTCGTGTCCGACTTTTTGCGACCCCATGAACTGCAGCGTGCCAGGACTCCCTGTCCATCACAAACTCCCTGAGTCCGCCCAAACCCAGGCCCATCGAGTCAGTGATGCCATCCAGCCATCTCATCCTCTGTCGTCCCCTTCTCCTCCTGCCCCCAATCCCTCCCAGCATCAGGGTCTTTTCAAATGAGTCAGCTCTTTGCATGAGGTGGCCAAAGTACTGGAGTTTCAGCTTCAGCATCAGTCCTTCCAATGAACACCCAGGACTGATCTCCTTTAGGATGAACTGGTTGGATCTCCTTGCAGTCCAAGGGACTCTCAAGAGTCTTCTCCAACACCATAGTTCAAAAGCATCAATTTTTCGTCGCTCAGCTTTCTTCACAGTCCAACTCTCACATCCATACATGACCACTGGAAAAACCATAGCCTTGACCAGACAGACCTTTGTTGGCAAAGTAATGTCTCTGCTTTTTAATAGGCTATCTAAGTTGGTCATAACTTTCCTTCCAAGGAGTAAGCGTCTTTTAATTTCATGGCTGCAATCACCATCTGCAGTTCTTTTGGAGCCCAAAAAATTAAAGTCTGACACTGTTTCCACTGTCTCCCCATCTATTTGCCATGAAGTGATGGAACCAGATGCCATGATCTTAGTTTTCTGAATGTTAAGCTTTAAGTCAACTTTTTCACTCTCCTCTTTTACTTTCATCAAGAGGCTTTTTCGTTCCTCTTCACTTTCTTCCATAAGGGTGGTGTCATCTGTATATCTGAGATTATTGACATTTCTCCCAGCAATCTTGATTCCAGTTTGTGCTTCTTTCAGCCCAGCGTTTCTCATGATGTACTCTGCACATAAGTTAAATAAGCAGGGTGACAATATACAGCCTTGATGTACTCCTTTTACTATTGGGAACCTGCATACAGATTTCTCAAAAGGCAGGTCAGGTGGTCTGGTATTCCCATCTCTTTCAGAATTTTCCACAGTTTATTGTGATCCACACAGTCGAAGGCTTTGGCGTAGTCAATAAAGCAGAAATTAGATGCTTTTCTGGAACTCTTTTGCTTTTTCGATGATCCAGTGGATGTTGGCAATTTGATCTCTGGCAACAATATTTTGTTTTAAATGGCCTAGTGTACGTGTAATAGATGCATTAATAAGTAAGTGTCAGTACACAATGAAGCCTTTTAGTCATTTTGCAATCAGAGAGATGTGATCTTTGAGGGGGAGAGTCAATTGGGGGTTATTATTATAACCTTTCAAGTTGTTTTTATCATTACCTAATATTTTGTGACTTTGAAAAAACTTAAAACAGGAAAGTCAATTCAAGAAAGCCACCAAGGACCATGTGTCAAGGAGAAATCCCAGAGAAAGTACAGCTCTCATAAAAAAATTTGCTCATACAACTCAATCACACACTTTAATGCAGTAACTGCTCAGTGATCAAGTAGGGATAGAAAGAAATGGATAAATTCAAAGTATACTTTGGAAGTAGAATCACAGGACGTGCTAGAGGATTATGTAGAAGGCATGAGGGGGAAAGGAGTCAAGAACCATATTAAGTCGAAGTGTGCAGGAGACCCTCATTTCCATGAGGGAGATGTGGGGTTAGAATGAAGACTTCTGTTTAGGTCATAGTGAGTTTAGGGTGCTAAGGTGCTTGAGAAGGAATGACTGCTAACAGCCCCCTTTAATCAGGAAGGGGAAAGTGAAGGGGATTCAAGATGAGGCAAAGAGCAGAGGAAGGTTTACTGGGGATGTGAGATGGCTCTGCATCTCAGCTCCTCTCAGTTCTTCATCCCTCTGGAGAAATGACTCTGGAACAAGTCCCCCTGTTATAAGCCATTCTTGGTATGGCCAGTTTGTTCTCAAACTTATTCAGCTTCATACTTTCACTCTATAACCATTCATTCATTTGCTTTACAGATACTAAATGAGCTCTTTCTGTGGGCTACTCTCTGTGCCACACTCTAGAATATAACCTGTAAGGCACAGCTTCTTAAATCCTGATAGCTTTTCCTCTTCTCAACTGAATTCATCCTGATCTAAAGATAAAATTCAAGTGTAACAAGAACTGGTCTTAAAACTCGCCTTTAGGGGCCTCCGTGGTGGTTCAGTGGTCTATAATCCACATGCCAGTGCAGGAGACACAGGTTCCATCTCTGGTCTGGGAAGATCCCACATGTGGGGGACAACTAAACCTATGTGCCATAACTACTGAGCCAGAGTGCTAGGGCCCATGAACCTCAACTACTGAAACCTGTACATCTAGCGCCCATGCCCTGCGGCAAGAGAAACTAGTGCGATGAGAAGCCTACACACCAGGACTAGGGAGTAACCCCTGCTCACTGCAACTAGAGAAAGCACGTGCAGCAACGCAGACCCAGTACAGCTAGAAATAATAAATATTAAATCATAAGAAAACAGCCTTTAGTCTCATAACTATCCACATTCCCCTTTGCCATTCCTGTCTATAGTGACTTTCATATTTTAAGACTTTGTCTTTATTGGCAGAAAGTTTCGCTGGCTGCTTGTGGCCTGCACCTTTTTACTCACATAGCCTTTGCAACAAACTGCTTTCTGAGCTTCCCAGAGACAGCTGCTCTCCTACACTTTGTTGCTTCTCTGGATGATTAATTAATTCTCAACCTTTTTTGTCTCAAGGTCTCTTTGCACTGAAAATGGAGGATGCCAGAGAGCCATCATTCACGTGCATCTGTGCTTAGTCACTCAGTCATATCTGACTCTTTGCGACCTCCTGGATGGCAGCCGGCCAGGCTCCTCTGTCCATGGGGATTTTCCAGGCAAGAATACTGGAGTGAGTTACCATGCCCTCCTCCAGGGGATCTTCCCAACCCAGGGATTGAACTGGGGTCTCCTGCATTGCAAGAGGATTCTTTACCAGTTGAGCCACCAGGGAAGCCCACTGTCTATGTAGGTTGCATATTTTATGTTTATTTGAAATTCAAGGAAATTTCAGTAATTTGTGTTAATAATAAACCCATTGAAATTTTTTTTGGCTGCACTCCAAGGTACATGGAGTCTTAGTCCATTGACCAGGTGCTGAACCTGGCCTTCCTGCAGTGGAAGTGCAGAGACTTAACAACCTGACTACCAGGGATGGACCTAGATTTAAACAATTTTATGAAAAAATTGTTTCCCAGAAAAAGTGGCATATTTTACAGTTTTGTAAACATCTTTAATGTCTGACAACAGGAAACAGATTGATTCTCATAACTGGTATGATGTAACATGGCATGTAGCCTTTGGAAAATTCCACTGTACGTTTATGAGAGCATGAGTGAACAAAATATGTCTTATTATTATGATAACAGCTTCATGGGGTCTCTTGCCCAAGCCTGAGGTTCTCTGGTCCCTAATTTCAGAACTGCTGCCATCCTTGATCTACAAAATATAGAAACAGCTCATACAACAAACAACCAAATGGAAAAAAATGGGCAGAAGACTAAACAGACATTTCTCAAAGAAGACATACAGTTGGCCATAGGCTTATGGAAAGATGCTCAACATCACCAGTTATTAGAGAATTACTAATCATTAGAGAAATGCAAATCAAAACTATAATGAAGTACCAACTCACACCAGTCAGAATAGCCCTCATTAAGAAGTCTACAAATAACAAATGCTGGAGAAGCTGTGGAAGAAAGGGAACGCTCCACCACTGTTGGTGGGAATGTAAGTTGCCACTATGGAAAATAGTTATGAAGGTTCCTCAAATTAGAATTACCATATGATCCAACAATTGCACTCCTGGGCATACATAAAGCAAAACTATAATTCAATAAGATACATGCACCCCTGTGTTCATAGCAGTACTGTTCACAATAGCCAAGACATGGAAGCAACCTAAATGTCCATCAACAGGTAAGTGGATAAAGAACGTGTGGTACACGTACTGCGGAATACTATTTAGCCATAAAAGAATGAAATAATGTCATTTGCAGCAACATGGATGCAACTAGAGATTTTCATACTGAGTGAAATAAATCAGAGAAAGACAAATACCACATGATATCATATCATTTTTATGTGGAATATATGGCACAAGTGAACCTGTCTACAAAAGAGAAATAGATTCACAGAGAATAGACTTGTAGTTGCCAAGGGGGTTGTGGGGGAGAAGGAAGGATGAACTAGAAGTTTGGGTGCCTAGATGCAAACTGTAACATGTAGAATGAATAAAGGAAAGGCCTTACTGTATAGCACAGGGGACTATATCCAATCTGTTGAGATAAATCATAATGGAAAAGAATATGAAAAATAATCAGTTCAATTCAGTCACTCAGTTGTGTATGACTCTTTGCGACCCCATGGACTGCAGCATGCCAGGCCTACCTGTCCATCACCAACTCCTGGAGCTTACTCAAACTCAAGTCCATTGAGTTGGTGATGCCATCCAACCATCTCATCCTCTGTTGTCCCCTTCTCCTCCCAACATCAGTGTCTTTTCCAGTGAGTCAGTTCTTCACATCAGGTGGCCAAAATATTGGGGTTTCAGCTTTAGCATCAGTCCTTCCAATGAATATTCAGGACTGATTTCCTTTAGAATGGACTGGTTGGATCTCCTTGCAGTCCAAGGACTCTCAAGAGTCTTCTCCAACACCACAGTTCAAAAGCATCAATTCTTCAGCACTCAGCTTTCTTTATGGTCCAGCTCTCACATCCATACATGACTACTGGAAAAACCATAGCTTTGTCCAGACAGACCTTTGTCGGCGAAGTAACATCTGCTTTTTAATATGCTGTCTAGGTTGTTTTCATAGCTTTTCTTCCAAGGAGCAAGCATCTTTTAACTTCATGGCTGCAGTCACCATCTACAGTGATTTTGGAGCCCCCAAAATTAGTCTCTCACTGTTTCCATTATTTCCCCATCTATTTGCCATGAAGTGATGATACTGGGTGCCATGGTGTTAGTTTTCTGAATGTTGAGTTTTAAGCCAATCCTTTTCACTCTCCTCTTTCACTCTCATCAAGAGGCTCTTTAGTTCTTCTTTGCTTTCTGCCATAAGGATGGTGTCATCTGCATATTTGAGATTATTCATATTTCTCCTGGCAATCTTGATTCCAGATTGTGCTTCATCCAGCCCTGCATTTCGCATGATGTACTCTGCATATTAGTTAAATAAGCAGGGTGACAATATACAACCTTGACATACTCCTTTCCTATTTGGAAACAGTCTGTTGTTCCATGTTCAGTTCTAACTGCAGTTCTAACTTCTTGATCTGCATATAGATTTCTCAGCAGGTAGGTCAGGTGGTCTGGTATTCCTATCTCTTTAAGAATGTTCCATAGTTTGTTGAGCTCCACACAGTCAAAGTCTTTGGCGTAGTCAATAAAGCAGAAGTAAATGTTCTTCTGGTATTCTCTTGCCTTTTCAATGATCCAATGGATATTGGCAACAGAGTATTACTCAGCTATAAGAAAAGGATAAAATCATGCCACTTGCAACTACATGGCTAGACCCAGAAGGTATTTTGCTAAGTGAAGTCAGTCAGACAAAGAAAGAGAAATACCATATAATTTCACTACATATATAATCTAAAATATAAAATAAATGAACAGAAACAGTCAAGGATACAGAGAAAAAAATGATGGTTGCCAGATGAGAGGAGTGGTTGGGAAAATATGTGAAAGAGATTAGATACACAGTTACAAATCACAAGAATGTCATATCCAGCATTGGGAATATAGTCAATATTATTACTTATAGACTTAACATTACCAATCAGTAACTTTGTATGGTGGTAAATGGTTACTAGACTTAGGGTGAACATATATAAATGTCCAAACATGTTATATACTTGAAACTAACATTGTATATCAGCAATACATCAATAAAATTTTTTTTAAAGGGACAACTACATCTGAAGTAAAACTGATGACAAGCCATTGAACCAGGTTGAAGCTATATTAAGGGAAGATTAACCTAAAATCAGATTATCCAAGTCATAAATATAGTTATATGTGTACATACACACACACACACATAGATGTTTAAAAACTTCTCTACTTTGTAGCCTAGTAGCTATTGCAGTATTTCTAAATTTTTCATAGGTACCTGCATTGCAGGTCTGTTTTTGATTATCACAATCAGCTACCAATCATGAGATATGGAGAGAGAAAACTCAAATACGTTAGGGCAATGATGTATTTTTTAAGTGGCTCAGTGTATGTAGATGCATTAATAGGTAAGTGTCAGTACACAACTGGACCTTTTAGTGGACTCTTAACCAGTGGACCATTTCAGAGAGATGTGATTGTTTTTGGGGGGAATCAATTGGGGGTCATAATATTCATTCTAGTTGTTATCATTACTTATTATTTTGAGATTTTGGGAAAAAACCTAAAATAGAGGAAAAAATTCAACAAAACAACCAGGAACTATGTGTCAAAGATAAATCCCAGAGAAAGTATAGCTCTCATGGGGGGAATAAATGTCACCCATACAACCCAGTCAGATTCTTTAAGCCGGTACTTCTCAGGGAGGTCATGACCCAACATTAATTTTTCATCTACAGGAAGTGACAAAAAGGCCTTATGAGTGCTTTGTATAAAACCTGGGTTCAAAAATATAGTTAAGAAAAACCAACCAGAGAACCTGCTGGATGATAATGAGCTTCTGAATCTGATGTGACCTGCAGCAGCCACTCACCTGTGAACACGGAGCTCTTTACCCCCCATTTCCTTCTGCACTATCTCACTCACTCTTCCTCCTCCTGTTATCTTAATCACTTTGGCTTTCCTGTTATCACCCTAAGTCAGGTTTTGTTATTAGGAGACTCATCATCCTCCAAGTCATCTGTGATCTCCTTTAGATGACTTTTATGCTTTTAATTTTCACCCCACATCTATTGCTTAGACACTAAGAAAATGGTACAATCACATCAGAAATTATAAAAATGAAAACAGAATAATTGCCATTACACAAAACTATAGAATGGCTTTGTTAACAACTTATTGTCCTTTTATACTGGAGTTTTGAGCTTTGCTTCTGAATATTTAAACTTCTGTTTTTCTCTGCCTGGAGCCCACAAAATCTAATTACATTCCACTTAAAAGTAAGGGG
Source organism: Odocoileus virginianus (assembly GCF_023699985.2). Lineage (NCBI taxonomy): Eukaryota > Metazoa > Chordata > Mammalia > Artiodactyla > Cervidae > Odocoileus > Odocoileus virginianus. The sequence goes on from NC_069680.1 coordinate 59,153,742, forward strand.
AAATGATTCTGAAGCTCTTCTGGAAGAATATCTCAAGTTTCACTTGTTGAGGATGTGCCATAGTGTTCCGGTTTGTAATTTAATTCAATTCCACAGGCCAGCTTTCACTTTTAAAGGAATTTATTTTTTAAATTGGAATATAACTTGTTCAAAATTGAGAAAGGAGTATGTCAAGGCTGTACGTTGTCACCTGCTCATTTAACTTCTATGCAGAGTACATCATGAGAAATGCCAGGTCAGATGAAGCTCAAGCTGGAAACAAGATTTCTGGGAGAAATATCAGTAACCTCAGATATGCAGGTGACACCACCCTTAAGGCAGAAAGTGAAGAGGAACTAAAGAGCCTCTTGATGAAAATGAAAGAGGAGAGTGAAAAAGTTGGCTTAAAGCTCAACATTCAAAAAACAAAGATCATGGCATCTGGTCCCATCACTTCATGGCAAATATATGGGGAAAAAGTGGAAACAGTGACAGACTATATTCTTGGGCTCCAAAATCACTGTGGACAGTGACTGTAGCCATGAAATTAAAAGATGCTTGCTCTTCGGGAAAAAAAGAAAAAAAAAACTATGACAAATCTAAACAGTGTATTAAAAAGTCACAGAGATCACTTTGTCCACAAAGGTCCATATAGCCAAAGCTGTGATTTTTCCAATCGTCATGTACGGATGTGAGAGCTGGACTATAAAGAAGGCTGAGTGAAGAAAAATTGATGCTTTTGAACTGCAGTGTTGGAAAAGGCTCTTGAGAGTCCCATGGACATCAAGGAGATCAAATCAGTTAATCCTAAAAGAAATCAACCCTAAATATTAATTGGAAGGACTGATGCTGAAGCTCCAATACTTTGGCTACCTAATGCAAAGAGCTGACTCATTGAAAAAGACCCTGATGCTGGAAAGATTGAAGGCAGGAGGAGACAGGGGCGACAGAGGATGAGATGGTTGAATGTCGTCACTGACTCAATGGACACAAGTTTCAGCAAACTCCAAGAGATAACGAAGGACAGGGAAGGCTGGTATGTTGCACAGTCCATGGGGGTTGCAAAGAGTCGGATATGACTGAGCGACTGAACAATAACATAATTGCTTTACATTATGGTTGCTTTTACCTTCTTAATTTGAATATATATCTCATCACACAAACTTAATAAAGCATATATATCAAATACACTGGGTATGTTTGCAATGATCGGACTTGATATATGATTATAGATTAGAAATGAAAGTCACTTTGAGATTACTTGGGGTGTTTACAGAAATTGGCAGACACCCTCCAGAGAAGATTATATTAGAGGCTTGGGTGACCACTGTTCAGCAGAGATGGCACTAAGCTGCTAGAGACAGAACACAAATACCTTTAAAATATGATCTCCCAATTCAAATCCTGACCCCTAATTAAGCTGCTTCTCATGTGGGCGACTCTGCTGTTCCAGGGTCAGCAGCAGGAATTTGTTTATATATTTAATGATAGTTAATGACTATTGAATCATTTGGATAATTAAGATATTTTTAATAGGTTGTATAGGGCATTGTTTGCTCAAGTCAAGTCCCAGGATCAATTTGTGTCAATCATTTTAAAGCACTTAAAATGCAGGCTCCCAGGCTCCAGCCTCTAAATAATCAGCAACTTGGGGTGGGAACCAGGTATCTACATTTTAGTAGAACCCCATTTAATTCTTACGTACATTAAGTGCAAGAAGTTCTGTTGTTCAAATTCAGAGAAGGAAGCTAGAGTGTGTTCGAGTAGCTTCTATAGGGAGAATCGTCCTGAACCACGAAGCTACTCTATGCCTTTGGTTTCCAAGGAGCACCAAGCCTGGGGACAGAGTGTTCCCTGCAGCTATAGGCAGCCGAGGAGCTGCAACCCTCTCCTAGTTCTTGTAAGGCCCTCCTCCTGTAAGAGGGGGAGCATTCTTCTGGGTGCATGAAAGTGGGGGGCTGAGACTGGTAACCACAACACTAGGTCTTTCAGGGCTCAAGAGGAGGCCTCCTACATGAAAGCTAAGGATTCCCTGGTGAACCCTGAAGAATCTTTTAGAATGTCTCAAGGGAGGCAAGGAAAAAGAAAGAGGTTGTTTGGCAAGGAACACAGACTAGGAAAGCAGCAATTCTTGGAGGATAAATGGAAATGCTCAGTGGTTGTCCCAGGGGTGTGGTACTAAATACTATGCATGTAAAGCCCGGACTATCTCTCAGGAGCTAGAAAAGTTTGAGGTAGAGCAAATACTTAAGATTCTCCCACTTTCACATTCCAAGAAAGGGTGTATTCTGGTGACTTTCTGCTCAAGAAGAATGAGTGTCTGCTTGTGGGGATGCCATCATTTCTCTGGTTGTAGAGCATCTCTTCCCTAGGGAAATGCCCTAATTGTAGACTGGAGACACATTTGTAACTTGGACCTGCCATTAACACTCTTCCTTTGGAGGCGATGAGAGTCACATGCCACCTGGAACTCAGTATGAGAAAAATGTGCTCTTCCCCTCATATTTCTGTAGTAGGCAGTCCAAGACACCAACATAGCAAATACAGTGCAGATGGTCCAATATACCAAGGGATGTGCACACGAGATGTGGAAGACCTAGTCACTGGCCAGAAGTCCAGAGACCACCATGCTGATCAGCCCAATGGGAACTTTTAAGTTCTCATTCATTCATTCGTGACCCTCCCCCATTTAAAGCCTTTTAACAACATTAATATTTCTTAAAAGTTGGCATGTACATGACAGGAAATCAAAAAACACAGGAAGCAAAAAACAAAATCATCCATAATCACAAGCAGCTTACCTTTTGATATGTCCTTCTAGGTCCACTTATGTATTTATGTCCTTATAGGTCCTTTATGTATTCATACAACTAAGCATCCATTTTTACATAATTAAGATCATACAGTAATGTACCATGTTTTTTTTTAACACAGCATGAATATTTACCATTTCAGAGTCCCAAAGCTGTATTTGTGTATTTGAATACACACCAACTCAATTTGGAAGGAAAAATGTAATCCTGCCTTTCTTGGCAAACAAAAATTTCAGAAAAGACAAATATAGCAACAGGCCTCTAGATAAAGATATTGGCAGAGTTATGATTAAAATACTATATTCCCTTAATGTTCAATTAAAAATGAATATAGTAAAGAGTGCACAAAGTATAATGCTTCTAACAGGATTTTAAAAATCTGATATAAGCTATTAAAGTATTAGCAAGGAGGTATATTTCCACTGAATTATTTAACAATGCATTCCTATAGTACAGCCAAGAGATGCGCACACATCGATGGGTATCATTAATATATAAACATAAACACATCCACACACATCCCTCCTGTTATACTTCCTCCTACCACTTTGCTACCAACCTAAGAAGCAAGTCCTGATGTACATTTTTCAGCAACCATTTAATAATTCCATGCCCAAAATATTTTTTTAAATCAATTATAACAAATTGATTAATTTACATTTATGATTTACAAATTGATTAATTCATCCATGTTTTATCATACCTTGTAACCTCAGGACATCTAAAAAGCATCATGCTGTGTCATGCTCAGGCATGTCCAACTCAGCGATCAAACACAACGCGCATCTCCTGTGTCTCCTGCAAGGACAGGGGGATTCTTTACCGCTAGCACCACCTGGTAAGCCCTGTAACAAGCATGAGAAGTAGAAGTGTTAGTTATTCAACCATGTCTGACTCTTTGCGACCCCATGAACTGTAGCCCCCCAGGTTCCCCTCCTTGCCGTGGGATTTCCCAGGCAAGAATGCTGGAGTAGGTAACCATTCCCTTCTCCTGGGGATCTTTCCAACCCAGGGATTGAACCTGGGTCTCCTGCGCCCCAGGCAGATTCTTCACCGTCTGAGCCACCAGGGAAGGCCCTAAAAGAAGCGTAGATGTTGCAAAAGAAAAGAATGAACCTTGGCCACAGTAAACACAGGTACTTTACAAAAACGCACACACATTATGGTTATAACCTGTAACTATCCTCTAGACATGGAGCCCTGCCTTCCCTCTTCCTCTTACCCCCCCTCAGAATTTCAGTGACTGGGATATAGAACAGTATCTAACTCCAAGAGGTGGATTAACATACATCCCCAGAACACATAGCCCTTCCAATAAACAAACAAAAGCACAGATATTAAGGGATTATTTTATACTTCTACATTTAATATACTCTGGGCTTTAGGACTTGCTTATTTTCTTTAACACGCAGCAATATTAACTAGAATGCACAGATGGAACAATGGTTAGACCATCGCTTTGAACTTGTCCAAAGCGTGATGGACACAGAGAGAACCTTTCTCTCTGCACTTCCTTCCCTGTCTCCTCCTCCATCCCCTACCACCCAGTGAACAGTCAGCTTCCTCTCCAAGACTCAAGTTTAACAATTCCACTCCCTAAATACAACCAATCCTATGAATTAACAGAATACTTAGAAGGTGCCACTTTAACTGTCTACTTTCAACACTTGTGTACTTTTACACATCGAGAAAGATTAGATGTTTCAAATAAGGATTTAAGTTTGTTCAGTACACATACACATATGCATTTCCTGACCTCTCGATAGCATGGCCTTTCCTTGAAAAGGCTCTTTCCTCATCCTTCCCCAACACTGCCTTCCCCTACTCTACCTTGCTGGCAACTTCTTGGCTTTCCTTTAAGGGCTTTTAAAATCACCTAAATATATGATCCTGAGCATTCTGACCTAGTGTCAGTCTCTCCAGGTTCCCCACAACAATGTCATCCACTCTTAAAATCCTGGTTACCACTGAGATGTAGTTCTTGATTTTTTTAGTTCACTTGTCCCCAAATTAGAATTTGTTGATGGTTACTTACACTCAATTATCACATTCATTCCCTTTAAAAAAAAAACAAAAAACTTGTATTTTAAATATTAAGAAAATCAATTTAAGAAATACCCTTGATTGAAAAAAATAGCTTCAAGGAGTTTAAGATGAAAAGGAGTAGTTTCTAGTACCGTCTTTTTCTACCCCTACCTTCCCTCAACCACTCCAAGGAGGGAACTTGTTTAGCTGCATTTTGCTGGTTACCTGGTTAAGTGTAACAATATTCTCATGTCACTACTTCTTGATTTATCAATTTAAAACACTATCTATTGGCTTTTTCCAATGATGGTAAAGGATATATATCTCAACAACTTACTGCCCCTTGTCATCTCTTTCAATATAGCTCCAATATTAAATTGTTTTTGGTTAAACTATACATGTGCCATATAGAATATATGTAGTGAATTTATATGTAAATATGTAGGTATACTTATGTAAACAACAAATATATTTGTTTATACTTGTATATATTGTTCCATTTCTTTGTTTTTCTTCTATTGTTCAATTTCTTAATCATCCATTAAGTGCCCAAACCCTTGCCTTTAACTTTCCTCACAAATCATCTATATTTTAATTTATACATTGGCAGTGTTGATAAACATACATCCTATTATGTGTACATTTTACTTTATTATAATCAAATTCCTTTATCTTTGTAGAAGGATTCTAAAGTTAATGATAAGCTCTATTTACATTACAATGATTGTGTAAATATCACCCACTGCAAAATTAAGAATATATATTATGATTATATTCTTTTCTTGCACAGTATTTTTTTTTTTTTTTTTGACTGTACCTCACAGCTTGTGAGACCTTAGTTCCCCAGCTAGAGACTGAAACCATGTCCCCTGCCCTAGAAACGTGGAGTCTTAACCACTGCACCACCAGGGAAGTCTCTACTACAGACTTATGATCTTAGAGTTTCTAACTGCTCCTACCCCCTCAGTATTGCCCTGTCAACATATTCTGGCTGCCAATCCACCGTCATAGTTATCTCCTCATCCTTTTCCCATTAAAGACCTCCCTCTAGGAGCCCTCCCTTCCTCCTGCCCCAGCCTGCATTGATTGCCTTCCAGGTCAGACGCTCCACTTCCGTCCTGGGACTCCCCTCTGCTTTCTCCTTGTAGAGCCACTCTTTCCTGGAGCATGTGTCTTCCTTTTTCTTGGTTTATGAAGATTTCTAATTTTTAAAATATATTATGCTCGTGGTGGTGGTGGTTTAGTCACTAAGTCATGTCCGACTCGTGCGACCCCATGGACTGTAGCCCTCCAGGCTTCTCTGACCATGGGATTCTCCAGGCAAGTATACTGGAGTGGGTTGTCATTTCCTTCTCTAGGGGATCTTCCCAACCCAGGAATCAAACCTGGGTCTCCTGCATTGCAGGCAGATTCTTTACCAACTGAGCTACAAGGGAAGCCCCATATTATGCTTGTAAAAGCAAGCATATAATATAAAAACCTCTCTTCTAAACTTTCAGGGGAGGGAATCTAAGTTAGCAGCATGGTGGATGCCCTTCTACATCTTCATCTATCCTCAAATACACATACTCAAACATATGAACATGTACATGAGTTTCTTCTCTTCTTTCACAAAAACAGAATCATATTATACATCTTACTCTGCAAACCTGCTTCCCCCGCCCTAATTTAATGATTTATCATAAAACTTTCTGCAGCTAAGATTGATATAACTTTTTGAAAAATCTGCTTCTGATTCCACAGTGGGTATATACATTGTTTATTCATCTATTTCCTAAGGACAGTCAGGTTATTTTCAGGTTTTATGTCACTGCAAATCAACATGCTTGTGAGTGAATCCTTACTTTTGATACATGTTGGTGCTTTTATTTTTGTAGGATAGATTTCTGAAACTGGCATTACTGGATCAAAGGACAAGCATATAACACTCTATCAGAATATAACATGCCAGAAAGTGTGCCATAAGTGTACAGTTGTTCATAAATGAATTTTCATCAATATGACATAGTATGACCAGACCCAAATCAAAAATAGAATACTACCAGCACCTGAGGAGCCCACACTATACATAGTTTGGGTCGATACTCCACTCCCAAGGGTGCCCTCTCTCCTGACTGCTGATGGCATGCATGTTTTTCATTTGAAGATACTGCAACACTCTTCTCCCCAAGGACTATAGCAATTCATATTCCCACAAGTAACGCACAAATGTACCAATTTCCCTCTAACATTAGAAATCACTTTTTACAGAGTTTTGTTTGCCTGCTGGGTGAAAATGGTATCTTGCTGTTATTATAATTTGCATTTTTCTGACCAACCAGTGTGGATGAGCACAATGGCACACATTTCTTACATACAGATGAGGAAACCAAGGCTCAGAGCAGAGCACTGATGTTGCCCAAGTCAATTTTACACTTGCTTCATTTCTGTGTTAGCACAGTGCCTTGGGGCTCAACAAGGAATCGGAGATTCCTCCTGTATCAGTAAAGTTCCCTAAGCACACCTCATTCACACTGTAAAGGAGAGCAGGGTGAAGGACATATGCCCACCCCATTTTACTCTGCTGGGCTAGGAGACAAATATTGTTCTGCTCCTACAAACCTTCTGTGATTTTGTAGACTTGGCTCAAAGACTGGTTCTGATAGGGACAGAGTAATGGGACAAGATAGGTGATTAAATAGGTCATCCCACTAGGGGATTGTGAGAAAAAAATATGGGAGACCCCTGCAAGTGAATGACTCCTCATTCACTTACAGGTCTGCTTAACCACAAAACCAAGCAGACCTGCTTAGCCACAAACCCATGCAACAGAAGTATGAGATAGGCCTCCTCCCAAATAAAGCAATAGTGGAATGAGACCCACATCCTGCCCAGCGAGTTCAGTAAGATACTGATTCCTAGGACATGCTCCTCTGCATGCTGAAAACAAAAATATAAGGAAAAGATGTTATATTGAAACCCGAGATGATTTACCACATTTAGTATATGTGACCACCTTTTTGCTCATTTCCACTGCACTTCAATATTCCTAATATGACCACGTAGGGACAAGAAAACTTCCTTACCTGGTGTGGAGGAGGAGCTGATGATGAAAGCAGATTTTCTCCCCCTCCCCACTTTTCCTTTGATTATAAAACTGTGGCCCACTAAGTTCTTAGGGTTCAGCGCTTCCTTTGCCTGCGACCCTCTTAGAAGGTTCACAAGCATCCTATTCTAATAAATCACTTATCTATCACTTTGCCTCTTGCTGAATTATTTCTGCATTAAAACATAAAAAGCCAGCCTTGAAGCCCCCACATTACAACTCCACACATATTTCTGCTGGCTGGCCTGTGGAGGTAGGCGACTCACCCAGCCGGGCTGAAAAATCAAAGCATCATATGCAACACATGTCTACTGAGGGCCTGAAGGCTGCAAACACAAGTGGAAAGACCGATGGAGTGAAAGTTAGGAGGCTTTGGGGGGCATCGCTTGCTCACTCAGAGCCTATTTTCTCCTCCTAAAAAGTACTTGGAGGGACCAGATGCCCAGCCTAGGAAGGAGGCCACCCTCTAGGACTGACAACACAGCACCAGTGGGACAAACCATTGTCCTCACCTCTAAAACAGTCATAGCTTTAGGCAGGAGTGTCCGCGTCCGAATGAGGGCTTGTGTATGGCAGCTGAGGATGAAGGTCACCTAGAAGAGGTGGGATGAGAGCTGAGCCCTGAAGGGAGGGGCAGGTAGGCTGCAGTGGCAGAAGGGAGAGTGTGGCATCACTCGTTGGGGAGAGTGTTGGGGAGAGTGGGTGTCAGTCTTAACACCAGGTGCCCAGGGAAGAAAATGGGAAACTGCCTGATGAAGATATTGAGAGAAACACCAGTAGAGACATGAAGCTGGAAAGATAGGCTGAGGCTGCTGGATGGCCCATGAAGGACCTCAGTTTCCAGTGAGAAGTGTAGACTTGGCCTGCCGCCGAGGCAACAGATAACTGCAGGCTAGGCAACAGATAAAATACAAGGTGTTTTCATTTTCTAAGTCAAACTGGAACAAATTAGCACATACTTGATGACGGCTATAACAAATTACCAAAAACTTGCTGGCCTAAAACGACACAAACTTACCATTTTACAGCTCTATAGGTTGAAAGTTTGACATGGGCCTCACTGGGCTTAAAACTAAGGTGTTGGCAGGGCTGCGTTCCTTTCTGAAGACTCTAGAGGAGAATCTGCTTCCTTACCTTTTCCAGCTTCTGCGTTCCCTAGCTTGTGGCTCCTAATCCCAGCTTCACAGCTAGCAAAGGTGAACTGAGTCCTTCCCAGACCACATCACTCTGACCTTTCTGACTTCCCTTTTTAAAGGATGCTTGCGATTACACTGGTCCCACCTGGATAACCCAGGCCATGCCTGATTGTAAGATCTGATTATGTATTAATTCCACCTGCAACCTTAATTTTCCTTTGCTGAGTAAGGTAACAGGCTTCAGAGATTAGAATGATTAGGACGCTGTTAGGGAAATTAAAGGGGCTTCCCAGGTGGCTCAGTGGTAAAGAATCTGACTGCCAATTCAGGAGAGGCAGCAGATGGGGGTTTGATTCCTGGGTTGGGAAGATCCCCTGAAGAAGGACATGACAACCCACTCTAGTATTCTTGCCTAGAGAATCCCATGAACAGAGGAGCTTGGCAGGCTCCAGTCCATGGGGGCGCAAAGAGTTGGACGCGAGTGCACACACAAATACCCACTCATGGAAATTAAAATGGAGGAAGTCTTGTTCAGGCCTCTGGTCCTGCTTCTGACCTGCATGGACACTGCCCAGATTCTGTGCCTGCCCGCAAACACAACTAGTCAGGTAGCATTTTAAATAAGAAAGGGAGTGGGTCTTGGAATTCTTGAGCCCCAGGAGGTCATAGAAAACACTTTCTTCCAACAACACAAAACATGACTCTACACATGGACATCACCAAATAGTCAATACCAAAATCAGATTGATTATATTCTTTGCAGCTGAAGATGGAGGAGCTCTATACAGGAGCTGACTGTGACTCAGACCATGAGCTCCTTATTACAAAATTCAGGATTAAATCGAAGAAATTAGGAAAAACCACTGGGCTTCTCAGGTGGCTCAGTGGTAAAAAATATGACTGCTAATTCAGGAGACACGAGTTTGATCCCTGGGTCGAGAAGATCCCCTGGAAAGTAAATGGCAGCCCACTGCAGTATCCTTGCCTAGAAAATTCCATGGTCAGAGGAATGTGAGGTGCTACAGTCTATGGGGTCCCAAAAGAGTCAGACACAACAACTAAACAACAAAGGGAAAACCACTAGGCCATTCATGTGTGACCTAAATCAAATCCCTTATGATTATTCAGTGGAAGTGACAAATAGATTCAATGGATTCGACCTGATAGACAAAGTGCCTGAAGAACGATGGATGGAAGTTTGTAACATGGTACAGGAGGCAGCGACTAAAACCATCCCCAAGAAAAAGAAATGCAAGAAGGCAAAGAGGTTGTCTGAGGAGGCTTTACAAATAACTGAGGAAAAAGGGGAGTGAAGGGCAAAGGAGCAAGGGAAAGACACACCCAACTAAATGCAGAATTCCAGAGAATAGCAAGGAGAGATAAGAAGGGCTTCTTAAATGAACAATGCAAAGAAATAGAAGAAAACAATAGAATGGGAAAGACTAGAGATCTCTTCAAGAAATTTGGAGATATTAAGTGAATATTTCATGCAAAGATGGGCACAATAAAGAGTAGAAATGACAAAGATCTAACTGAAGCAGAAGAGATTAAGAAGAGGTGACAGAAATACACTGAAGAACTATACAAAAAAAGGTCTTAATGACCCAGATAACCACGATGGTGTGGTCACTCACCTAGAGCCTAGCACCTAGAGCCAGACATCCTGGAGTGTGAAGTGGACCTTAGAAAACATTACCATGAACTAAACTAGTGGAGGTGATGGAATCCCAGCTGAGCTATTTCAAATCCTAAAAGATGATGCTGTGAAAGTGCTGCACTCAATATGTCAGCAGATTTGGAAAACTCAGCAGTGGCCACAGGACTGGGAAAGGTCAGTTTTCATTCCAATCCCAAACAAAGGCAATGCCATAGAATGTTAAAACTATTGCACAACTGTGCTCATTTCTCATGCTAGCACGGTAATGCTCGAAATCCTTCAAGCTAGGCTTTAACAGTACATGAACTGAGAACTTCCAGATGTACAAGCTGGGTTTAGAAAAGGCAGAGGAACCAGAGATCAAATAGCCAATATTCGTTGGATCATAGAGAAAGCAAGGGAATTCCTGAAAAACATCTACTTCTGCTTCATTGACTATGCTAAAGCCTTTGACTGTATGTCCAGACTACCTTACAGTACATCAAGGCTATATATTGTTACCCTGCTTATTTAACTCATATGCAGAGTACATCATGTGAAATGCTGGGCTGGATAAAGCACAATCTGGAATCAAGATTGCCAGGAGAAATATCAATAACCTTAGCTATGCAGATGACACCACCCTTATGGCAGAAAGTGAAGAAGAACTAAAGATCCTCTTGATGAAAGTGAAAGAGGAGAGTAAAAGAGCTGGCTTAAATCTCAATGTTCAAAAAACTAAGATCATGACAACTGGTCCTATGACTTCATGTCAAATAGATGGACAAACAATAGAAACCGTGACAGACTTTATTTTCTTGGGCTCCAAAATCATGGTGGATGGTGACTGCTGTCATGAAATTAAAGATGTTTCCTCCTTGGATGGAAAGCTATGACAAACCTGAGCCTGAACACTCATTCATGTCTGACTCAGTCATGTCCCACCAGGCTCCTCTGTCCATGAAGTTTTCCAAGCAAGAATACTGGAGTGGATTGCCATTTCCTTCTCCAAGGGATCTTCCCAACCCATGGATCAAGTCTGTGTTTCTTGCATCTTCTAAATTGACAGGCCAATTCTTTACCAACTGAGCCACCAGGAAAGCCAAATCTAGACAGCGTATTAAAAAGCAGAGACATCACTTTGCTGACAAAGGTCCGTCTAGACAAAGCCATGGAGTTTCCCAGTAGTCATGCATGGATGTGAGACCATAAAGAAGGCTGAGCACTGGAGAATTGATGCTTTTGAACTGTGGTGTTGGAGAAGACTCTTGAGAGTCGCTTGGACAGCAAGGATATAAAACCAGTCCATCCTAAAGGAAATCAGTCCTGAATATTCATTGGAAGGACTGATGCTGAAGCTGAAGCTCCAATACTTTGGTCATCTGATACAAAGAGCCAACTCACTGGAAACGACTCTGATGCTAGGAAGGATTGAGGGCAGGAGGAGAAGGGGACGACAGAGGATGAGATGGTTGTATGGCATTATCGACTCAATGGACATGAGTTTGAGCGAACTCAGGGAGATAGAGAAGGACAGGGGAGCCTGGCGTGCTGCAGCCCAGGGGTCACAAATAGTCAGATACAACTGAGTGACCGAGCAACAACAAAAATGGGCCCGGAACTTATTCAGCACTCAGTTGATGTGACCCATTTCTGTTGTTACTGAAGTCTGGGGCCAGGGTGACCAGGCAAGTAGCAGTGCATTTGGCAGAAATAGGGATGTAGAGGGTGGAGACAGGGAAGGAGGGTGAGACAAGTTTGATAGGGTCCTAGTGAGTTGGGCCACACAGACTGACCAACTGGGCTGGAGCTCCTGGGTCAGGTCCCAGCTGGAGGTCAAGGTTAGTGAACCTCTGACTCACACAGGGAAATGGAAGGTGTAAAGGCCAAGAATGCCACCTCTGCAAGGGCAGAGACAGAGCTGTGGGCCCCAAGTCTGAGAACAGTGCTGGACACCAAGCAGCACTCAGTCAGTGTTTGGTGGTGTGGCTGATGCTCTCTGGAAGGAAATCTGCTCTGGACTGGAAGGGGAAATGAACCAGGGAAAGGGAAGGACAATCAGTGCTGGGGCTACAGAGAGGAAGGAATGGCCCTGACACTAGGAGATGAACAGGAATGCTGATATCTTCTGAAAACATTTGCTCTTAATCAACAAAGGGATCCTCTGAAGCTTTGGTTGAAACATCCATCTGTTAAATTGGGACCACTGAACTAGACTCCAGATCTGGACAAACAAGGGTCAGCAAGGGGTCTTGGCTGTGCTCTGGCCCTCTAGGTGTCCATTCACATTTAGCTGTTCATTTACATACATAGGTTACCTTGCCTCTGAGCTGTCTTACTTCCTGTTGTGGGAAGGAGAGAGGGTGTGTTTTCATGTGATTCTTTTTTTTTTTTTTTGATGTGGACCATTTTTAAAGTCATTTTGAATTTGTTACAATATTGCTTGTGCTTAATGTTTTGGTTTTTTTGGCCATGAGACATGTGGGATCTTAGTTCTCAGATCAGGGATTGAACCCACAACCTCTACATTTGAAGGCAAGTCTTAACTACCAGACTGCCAGAGAAGTTCCCTCATGTGGTTCTTTTTTTTTTTTTAATGTTTATTTATTTATTTGCCTGAATCAGGTCTTAGCTGCAGGATGTGGGATCTTCACTGCAGCATTTGGGATGTTTGGTTGTGGCACGTAGGCCTTGTTGCCCCACAGTATGTGGGATCTTAGTTCCTCAATCAGGGATCGAACTCATGTCCCCTGCTTTGGAAGGTGGATTTTTAATCTCGTGAAGTCCCATCATGTGATTCTTGAACTTGGGATTTACAGTAGAAGATCATTGACACTCTAGTCTTTCCGTGATTCCTCTTCACAGAAGAATAAAGAGAAGGTATAGGAAGGACTCTTACATCTCTACCATCTGCATCTGTTCCTGGCACAGACATGCACAGGGTGTGGGGGTGGGAGCCTTCTGTATTCACCCTCACCTTGGCCCAATGCTCTCCTTTTCCAGAATATGCATGTAGTCCATCGTCTTGGAGGCAGCAGATGTGTGTTCCCATAAATTTTCCATCAAAGCTGGGATGGATATTTTTGAGATAAGTATGATTTTTAAAAAGTCATTCTTTCTTAATTTCAAATTTTATTTCATGCATCTTAGAGCAATGTCAGTGGCTGAAAATGACTGGATAATGGAAATGTGGGGACCTGTCTAGATTTGAGATTTTAATTCTGAGGGAAATATTTCCCTTTCACATGTGTGTTTGCTATGTGTTTTCAGGCTCAACTTTGTCACACAAGTTGAACTTTCTGCTGAGGATCTCCTGGGGATCCTTTCTTGGATGAATGTATCTGATGGCCTGATCCTTCCTCTAGGGTGAAAAGAGACACAGAGACAGGTCACTGGAGCTGGCCCTTCAGCTAGTGCATTGGCACCAGTGCCCTCAGGAAGGAGCTTAAAAGTGACTCTGAATGGACTAAATACCTTCCCCCAAACATCTAGACTGGCCTTTGACTAAACAACTGAGTACCATACCTTAGCCAAGCCCAGCCAGATCCAGTTCAGGGTCAGGTCATCTAGAGAGAGGCAGCTGACACCTGTGCTTCTGTGGTCCTCAGAAATGAGAATGGGTCTCTGCTCCAAGCTGCTCTCTGACCTGGCAGAATGCATGTACTTGATTGGAAAGGTGAATCAGCTGCCATTGCCACTCATATCAGCAGTCTGAATCCTCCTCCCCACCTCTCCCCTACACCACTCCCAGGGGTCCCGCCCAGACCTGACCACACTTACCATGAGCCAGGCACTGTGCTAAGTGCTCAGGTGTGCACCTTATTTGACCCTCCCAACACTTCTATGACATAGATGTCATCCCTGAGGCCCAAGTCACTGTCCAGTAAATGCCTGAGATGGCTCATTTTATGTGTGAGCTTGGTGAGGCTACTGTGTCCAGATGTTTGGTCAAACACCAATCTAGATGCCATTGGAAAAATATTTTTTAGATAATGTCTTAGTCCTTTCAGCATGCTGTAACAGAGTACCACCCAGAGACTGGGTGGATTGGAAGCAGCAGAATCTATTTCTCATACTTCTGGAGGTTGGGATTCTGAGACTGTGTGGGTCAGCATGGTTGGGTTCTGGTGAGAATCCTCTTCCAGATTGCAGATGACCATCTTCTCCCTGTGTCCTTGCAGGGTGGAAGGAGAGCAAGCTAACTCTCTGGTCTCTTTTATTCCCATTCAAGAAGCCTTTACCCTCAGGATCTAATGACCTCCCAGAGGCCTACCTCCTAATACCTTCTAATTCATATTCAACATGTGAATCTGGTGGAGGGCAAATCAGTCCATTTCAGAAGAGATTAACATTTACATCAATAGACTGAGTAAAGCGGAGTGCCTCCCATATGAGTAAGGGTTTCATCCAATCAGTTGAAGGTCTTAAAGGACTTTGATCCCCTAGGAAAAAGGAATTCTGTTTCTAGACACCCTTGAATTCAAAACTGCAACATCAACTCCTGTGGGAATCTCTAGCTCACCTGCCTTTCCTGAAGACTTGGGACTTACCCAACAATCTCAATCTCTAATTATGTATATGTATATATACTTTTGAGAACCCTCACACAGTGCTTAAGATTGGATTTGAACCTGGTTTAGACTCCAAAGTCCTGGAGTTTAGTAACTACCCCATTCTGCCTTCCATGATCTGTCAACTATGTTTATTGACTATCAACAGGAAGAAAAATCCAGGGCCTGACTGAAGTTCAGTTCAGTTGTTCAGTCATGTCCAACTCTGCAACCCCAGACTGCAGCACACCAGGCTTCCCTGTCTATCACAAACTCCTGGAGCTTGGTCTGGAGGAGCAAGACAGGACAGGATCCTCTGTCGTCCCTTTCTCCTCCTGCCTTCAATCTTTCTAAGCATTGGTGTCTTTTCCAGTGAGTCAGTATTTCACATCAGGTGGCCAAAGTATTGGAGCTTCAGTTTCAGCATCAGTCCTTCCAATGGCTATTCAGGACTGATTTCCTTTAGGATGGACTGGTTGGTCTCCTTTCTATCCAAGGAACTCTCAAGAGTCTTCTCTAGCACCACAGTTCAAAAGCATCAGTTCTTTGGTGCTCAGCTTTCTTTATGGTCCAACTCTCACATCCATACATGACTACTGGAAAAACCATAGCTTTGTCTAGATGGACCTTTGTGAGCAAAGTGATGTCTCTGCTTTTTAATATGCTGTCTAGGTTGGTCACAGCTTTTCTGCCAAGGAGCATGCATCTTTTAATTTCATGGCAGCAGTCATCATCTTGTAGTGATTTTGGAGCCCAAGAAAATAAAGTCTGTCACTGTTTCCACTGCTTCCCCATCTATTTCCCATGAGGTGATGGGACCAGAGGCCATGATCTTAGTTTTCTGAATGTTAAGCTTTAAGCCAACTTTTTCACTCTCCTCTTTCACTTTCATCAAGGGGCTTTTTAGTTCCTCTTCACTTTCTGCCATAAGGGTGGTGTCATCTGCATATCTGAGGTTATTGATATTTCTCCTGGAAATCTTGATTCCACCTTGTGCTTCATCCAACCTGGCACTTTGCATGATGTACTCAGCATATATGTTAAATAAGGAGGGTGACAATATACAGCCTTGATGTACTCCTTTCCCGATTTGGAACCAGTCTGTTGCTCCACGTCCAGTTCTAACTGTTCCTTCTTGACCTGCATACAGATTTCTCAGGAGACAGGTCACGTGGTCTGGTATTCCCATCTCTTTCAGAATTTTCCACAGTTTATTGTGATCCACACAGTCAAAGGCTTTGGCGTAGTCAATAAAGCAGAAGTAGATGTTTTTCTAGAACTCTTTTGCTTTTTTGATGTGAGCAGTTTAAACTGGAAAAGTCAGGTTCTTCTATAGGAAACTGGGATCTGACTGCATCTATATCCGTGTGTCTGTGTGATGTGCATAATCAGAATACTTCTGTGTGGTTTTGGGTATAGCTTCCATCTGTACAGTGTCAACAATGCTTGTGAAGCATCTGAGAGCCCATTCACTTATTTATTAATTCAATGCATCCCTGAAGCCTGGGTTTGAGGGGAAATGAGGAGCCGTAGAGTTGGGACCCAAAAGTTCTTTACTGTCTTAGCTATATGTCATTACATCCAAGGTACAATGAAGCCAGTAATAGTCTTAATTTGAGTCAAAGATATTGGAATTTTTTACACAAACAGCCTACATAGTCAATATCAAAAAGCCAAACAACCCAATCAAAAAATGGACAGAAGACCCAAACAGATATCTCTTTAAAGAAGACATACAGATGGCCAAAAGGCACGTGAAAAGATGCTCAACATCACTAATTATTAGAGAAATGCAAATCAAAACCACAACAAGTTATCACTTCACACCAGTCAGAATGTCCATCATCAAAAAGTCTACAACTAATAAATGCTGGGAAAAATGCAACCCTCCTACACTTCTGGTGGGAATGTAAATTGGTGCAGTCACTATGGAAAACAGTATAGAGATTCCTTAAAAGAGTAAAAATTGAGATACCATATGATCCAGTATTTCCACTTCTGGGCATAAATCCAGAAAAGATGAAAATCTAATTTGAAAAGATACAAGCACCACAATGTTCACAGCAGCACTATTTACAACATCTAAGACATGGAAAGAACCCAGGTGCCCTTTGACAGATGATTGGTTTAAGAAGATGTGGTATATTTACACAATGGAATATTACTCAGCCATGGAAGAATGAAATATTGCCATTTGCAGCAACATTGATGGACCTCAAGGTAATCATACTAAGTGAAGTAAGTCAGAAAGAGAAAGACAAATACTTTTGTGGAATCTAGCAAGTAATACAAATGAATCTATATATAAAACAGAAACAGACTCACACACATAGAAAGCAAACTCATGGTTACCAAAGGGGAGAGGAATAGAAAGGGAAGGGTAATTAACAAAAGGGGAGGGATAATTACCAAAGGGGTTTGGGATTAACAGATACAAATTATTATACATAAAATAGATGAGTGACAGGGATTTTCTGTATAATTTAGGGAGTTATATTCAATATCTTATAATAGCCTATAGTGGAAAACAATCTGAAAAAATATGTATAAATGAATCACTTTCCTGTATACCTGAAGATAACATGATATTGTAAATCAACTATATTTCAGTTTAAAAAAAAGATACTGGCATTTTTTCGAGCATGCTGGCTAAAAGTCGTGTCCTTAACCATTAATTCCACAAACTCTCTATGAAGACTCACTATGGCACCTTCACTTTCTGCCCTTGACATGTGATTTTCATAGATGTGCCGCCTATGAGACCATGTGTTGCCATCACCCAGATCTGGGCTTGGGTCCCAGCCATACCATTTGCCTGCTGTGTAATCTTGTCTTCATGACTCAATATCTCTCAGCTTCCCTTTCCTCATCTATAATACTAATCTGAGAAAGATAACAGTTTTGTATCTACCTAGTGGGCCTATTGGGGAATTTAGTGAGATGATATATACTATACATAGTATGTATGATATTTATGTATCATATGTATATGATACATAGTCTATGCTATATACTATAGTATATAGCATATTGTTTAAATACTAAATACGCTCATTGTGCTCAGTCATGTCTGATTCTTTGCGACACCATGGACTGTAGCCTGCAGGCTGCTCTGTCCATGGAATTTTCCAGGCAAGAATACTGGAATGAGTTGCCATTTCCAACTCCAGGGGTTCTTCCCAATCCAGGGATCGAACCCTCATCTTCTGTGTCTCCTGCACTGGCGGGCCTATTCTTTACCACTAGCATCACTTGGGAAGCCCAGTATACTAAATATATATTTAATAAATATTTTGTTTCATATTTATTTAATAAATAAGTTTCCATAATATTATTTTTATCATTGTTATGTATCTCCCCTTCATTGTTACTTTTCCCCCCTTCTCTGCTTACCCTCCACATTATTTGAAATAGTACTTAAGGCAAATTTCAGCAGGTGAGAAAAATAGAGGAAGAAATGAAGATGTGAAAATAAAATGAAGCCTGTCAGGAAACTAATACAGAAATGGACATTCTCATTTTGGTGGGTCACAGGATTGACTCTGAGTTTCTTAATAACCAATGAGAAAAGGGAAACTAAACCAGTTACATAGTTCAATGCTGTGTCCATGAAATAAAATAAGCTAGTGACTCAGGAAAAACACACTCTGGGCAGGATTTTTTTCCTTCTCAACATGCTTCCCCCTTGACTTGCTTAAGATAAGCCCTTTCATGGAAAAGTGTTTTTAAATATAACATAAGTTCTAACCCTTAGTAGAGAGGCCCACCCCTGACTGTCTTCAGATGATCCAACAGAGGAGACCTAATACTTGGCCCAGAGAACTAATCTTGCAATAGGCCTTTGTTTCTGAAACCAAAAGTGTCATACGCAGATAATAAAGATACTTGCACACTGTGGTTAGGTTGTTTTGTAGCAACCCCTGTTTCCTCTCTTTTGCAACGGCTGGCTCAGTGAAGCAACCTAAACATGAGCCATGGAGACCCAGGTCTCAGATTGATATAATTTATATCTGGGTCCTAAGTTAATTTGACTTTCCACTTCTACACCTTGGAGGGCTTATCTCATTCAACTATCGGCAAAGTTTTATTGAGTACTTCTTTAGCGCAAAGTCCCTGCAACTGGACCATGCCTGGCAATCTAGGCTTCCGGTAAAGAGGTCAAGGAGGCAATGCAGATAATCAAGGCTTTGGGAACTCAGAAGAGGGAGTCTGCAAACCCAGGGACCTGGAGAGGCCTGGAAACTTCTTGGAGGAAGTGGGACTAGAAGGATGAGAAGGGGCAGAAAGGTAAAGAGGGCACAAGTGATAATGAGGACTCGGGCTAGGCTGGGCCAGTGGTGTTTGGACACCAGGAGGAGGTTTTCCTACGTGGAGTGGAGGTCCATGACGGGTGAAAGGGGATGAGAGTGTGGATGTCAGGCTGTGCTGTGAGGCTAAGCCTGCTGGAGCTGCTCCCTGGCCCCCATCATCCATCCAGCATAGGGCAGAGGGAGATACATACTTGTTCCTCATGGTACCCCGCTTCCCAGGGGATCTTTCAGAGTAACCTTAATATGGGACTTTCTGAAACAATTTGTTACTGGGGGGTTTATGGACTTTTGAAATACATGGTCTCATAGCCACATGTAAATCAATGAAGTCAGAACCCACCATCTTCACCACACACAAAAATAAACTTAAAGTGGCTTAAAGATTTAAACATAGACATGACATGATGAAGCTCCTAGAAGAGGGACTTCCCTGGTGATCTAGTGGCTGGGACTCCACACTCCCAAAGAAAGGGGCCCAGGTTCAATCCCTAGTCTCGGAACTAGATCTCACATGTTGCAACAAAAGTATCTCACATTTGGGAATGAAAATCAAGGCTCCTGTACAACCAAATAAATAAATACTAAAAATGTATATTATATATATATTTAGTATATATATATTTATTTAAGTATATATATATATATATATAGATATAGATATAGTTGAAAAAAAAAATTAACTCCTAGAAGAGAGCATAGGAAAAACATTCTCTGGCATAAATTGTACCAGTGTTTCCTAAGATCAGTCTCCCAAGGCAATAGAAATAGAAATAAACAAATGGGACCTAATTAAACTTACAAGGTTTCACACAGCAAAGGAAACCATTATCAAAATGAAAAGACAACCTACAAAGTGGGAGAAAATATTTGTAAATGATGTGACCAACAAGGGCTTAATTTTCAGAAAGATACAAACAGCTCATACAGCTCAACAAAAATAAAAAACAAACAATACAGTCTAGAAATGGGCAGAAGATCTAAATAGACATTTCTATAAAGAAGACATACAGATGGCCAGCTCAACATCACTAATTATTAGACAAGTAAAAATCAAAACTACAATGTTTTGATTGTGATACCACCTCACACCAGTCAGAATGGTCATCATTAAAAAGCCTACAAATAACAAATGCTGGGAAGGATGTGGAGAAAAGGGAATCCTCCCACACTGCTGGTGGGAATGTAAATTGGTGGAGGCACTATGGAGAACATTATGGAGGTTCCTCAGAAGACTAAAATTACCATATGACCCAGCAACCCCACTTGTGGGTATATATCCAGACAAAACTATAATTCAAAAAGATACCTGCACCCGTATGTTCATAACTATTCACAAGAGCCAAGACACGGAAATAACCTAAATGTCCGTCAACAGATGAATGGATGAAGAAGCTGTGGTACATACATATGATGGAATGCTACTCAGCCACAAACAAGAACAAAATAATGCCATTCACAGTAGCACGGATGGACCTAGAGATTGTCATACTAAGTGAAGTTATGTCAGCAAGAGAAAGACAGATACCATAGGATAGTACTCATATGTGGAATCTGAAATATAACACAAATGAACCTAACTATGGTTAGGTTAACTGTGGTTGCCAAGGAGGGAGGTGGTTGGGATTAGCAGATGTAAGTTTTTATATATGGAATGGACAAGCAACAAGGGCCTACTATATAGCACAGAGAATCATATTCAATATCCTATGAAAAACCATAATGGAAAAGAATACTAAAAAAAGAATGTGCATGTATGTGTAACTGAATCAATTAGCTGTACAGGAAATTAATACAATGTTGTAAATAAACTATACATCAATTAAAAAAAAAAGCACACGGTCTCCAAGGAAAAAAATCTAACAAACCTTATCTCCAAGGGAGTGTGCCTCTGTTGATTGAAATTGCAGGACCCTAGCCTCTGGACTTGAAGGAAATCTGCAAGGTCACTTGGGACCATGTTGAGACTCTGAAATTGGTTGCAAGAATGTTCTTTCCACTGGGGGCAGGGGATGGAAATAACTGTATAATTATTTTGGCATCCTGGGAGGAGATCAAGGAAGTATCTTGACCCCAAAGTGCTGGTGTCTGAAACATTCAAATCACTAGACCACATTTTTGAAAGAAAGTTCCCATTTAGATGGGGTTGTTGGGGGGGATTGCTGGGCTCAGAAGGCTGTATCTGCAGTGCTGTTATACCCCCTAATGATTTAATCTCATATTATCTCTATCCTGCATGTAAGGAAATGGAGACTCAGAGAAGTAAAAATAAAAATTTGCTCAAAGTTACAGAGCTAGAAAGTGGCAGGAGTTCAACTTCAAAATTCAGGCCACTGCAAAGTTCAGCTCTTGCTCTGCCACTTTCCTTAGGAAAAGGCAATCCAAAGGCAACTACAAGTGGAATCACTAGGAGACTATCAGTAGAGGCTTCCTGGGCCCTTTTCCCAGAGCTTTGGGTGGAATAAGTCTGGGGCCCAGGCACCTACATTTTCAACACTGCCCCCAAGTGATTCTGGTGACCAGCCAGATTTGGGGACCCTTACTGTAAGAGTCTTCACTGTAGGTCGCCCTGGGTTAGGCTGTGAAGGGTTTCTACTGGGAGCCTCCCTCCAGGCGGCAGGGTGGAGACTCACAGATGATGGCTTTTGATGAGGAAGATGGGGCAAGAGCAAAAAAAGAGGAAGCTGTTCCTTCCGTGGAAACTTGTGTGAGAACTGAGATGAGCACAGAAGGATGTGTCACATTGTCGCGTAAGAAGCTGTGGAAACCATTGCTCACTGGCTTCAGCTTCCACCTCCAGCCCCTCCCACTGCTGGCGTCACGCCAAGAATCTGAGCCGCCCTCTGGGCAGAGGTGAGGGGGAATGAACAGCCCCGGGTATGGCTTCTAGTCCATGCTGTGTTAGCTGAGTAAGGACCCCCTTCCTCTCTGTTCACAGACTTCCTTGCTGCAAAATGAAGATGCTGGACTTGGTCCTTAGCCTATAAATCTGTACCTACTGTGGGAGTTCTTAAACTTTGACCCAGACTTCTTTGAAAATCTAATAAAACTATCTCCTTAGGAAAAGCCTCATGCACTCAAATTTTGGCTGGCAATTTCAGGGAAATTCATGGACTTTCCAAAGCTCATTTGTGAGGCCCTAGGGGTCCATGGGCCCCTTGTTAAACTCTGCCAGTCTGTCTGGAAGCCTCTATGACTGCATTGTCTAGTGTGGTAACCTCTAGCTACACGTGGCCACTGAGTGCTTGAAATGTGTCTCGTCTGAATTGAGAAGTACTGTGAGTATAAAATACACACTGGATTTTGAAGACTTTGTATGAAAAAAAACAGTGAATGTGTCTCAATAATTTTTATATGGATTATATATTAAAAGAGAGGGGCTTCCCAGGTAGCAAAGTGGTAAAGAATCCAACTACCAGTACAGGACACATGGGTTTGATCCTGGGTCGGGAAGATCTCCTGGAAAAGCTGAATATTTGGGGTTTAAAATATTTTATTAACACTAATTTCACCTATTTCTTTTTACCTTTTTAAAGTGTGGCTAGTATATACGAAATGACCCCTGGGACTGGCCTGTGTCTATTGGGAAACACTGCCCTGTGACACAACCCTGTCAGCAGAGGCTCCCCACCCTTTTCACTCCGTCAGTGCGTGCTTGCTTCGCTGCAGCCCACCACTTCCTCTTTCTGGAAGACAGTTAGGAGACTTGGCAGGGAAATTTTGGCAAGCACTAGCTGTAAGTCCTGTCTTCCCAACTAGAATAGAAAGCTCCTTAAGGGCAGGGGAATGTCTACTGCTGCTGGGTCCCTCCAGGGAGGGGAACCCAGCAAATGGAGTGATTTATCTTTGGCCACTTAAGACACCAGACTCTCAGGTAACAATGATGTATTGTTCTAGGGGTGCCCTAACAAAGCGCTGAAAATTGATTGAAGACAGCACTTTATTCTTTCTTACTTCTGGAGAGCAGAAGTCAGAAATTAGATGTTGGCAGGATCATGTTCCCTTTGAAGGCTCAAGGGGAGGATTCTTCTTTTCTTTTTCCTAGCTTCTGGTAGTGGCCAGCAATCCTTGGCTTGTAGATGCATCACTCCAATCTCTGCCACCACAGTCCTGGGCCCTTCTCCCTCTGCCTAGCATCTTCTTCTTCCTTCTGTGTCCAAATTGTCCTCTTCTCATAAGGACAATTGGATTCTCCAGTATGACCTCATTTTAACTAAATTACATCTGCAAAGTCTCCATTTTCAAGCAAAGTAACATTCTGAGGTTCTGGTAGACATGAATTTTGGGGAGACACTATTCAACCCAAAACAACTGGTGAGCACTTGTGGTAAAGACATTTCCAAAGAATCTGGTTAGTGTTCAGGTATATTTCCCCCAGCATCTTCTAATCTCAAGAAAGAACAGAACACAGACAAAACTCTACGTTAAAAAGATATATCATACACCGCTGTGTTCATAGCAGCACAATTCATAGTAGCCAAGACATGGAACCAACCTCAGTGTCCATCAGCAGAGGAATGGATAAGGAAGATGTGTATGTGTGTTGTGCTCTGCTTAGTTGCTCAGTCGTGTCCAACTCTTTGCGACCCCATGGACTGTAGCCCGCCAGGCTCCTCTGTCCATGGGGATTCTCCAGGCAAGAATATTGGAGTGGGTTGCCATTCCCTTCTCCAGGGGATCTTCCCAACCCAGGGATCGAACCCAAGTCTCCCACATTGCAGGCAGATTCTTTACCATCTGAGCCACCAGGAAAGCCCAAGAATACTAGAATGCATAGCCTATCCCTTCTCCAGGGGATCTTCCCGACCCACAAATAGAACCGGGGTCTCTAGCATTGCAAGCAGATTCTTTACCAGCTGAGCTTCCAGGGAAGCCCTTGTAGTATGTATGTATGTGGTTATTGATATTTCTTCCAGCAATCTTGATTTCAGCTTGTGGTTCATCCAGCACAGCATTTCACATGGTGTATTCTGCATAAAAGTTAAATAAACAGGGTGACAACATACAGCCTTGATGTACTCCATTTCCTATTTGGAATCAGTCTGTGTTCCATGTCCAGTTCTAACTGTTGCTTCTTGACCTGCATACAGATTTCTCAGGAGGTAGGTCAGGTGATCTGGTATTCCCATCTCTTTAAGAATTTTCCACAGTTTGCTGTGATCCACACAGTCAAAGGCTTTGGTGTAGTCAATAAAGCAGAAGTAGATGTTTTTCTGAAACTCTCTTACTTTTTTGATGATCCAGTGGATGTCAGCAATTTGATCTCTGGTTCCTCTGCCTTTTCTAAATCCAGCTTGAACATATGGAATTTCACGGTTCACGTACTGTTGAAGCCAGGCTTGGAGAATTTTGAGCATTACTTTGCAAGCATGTGAGATGAGTGCAATTATGCGGTAGTTTGAACATTCTTTGGCATTACCTTTCTTAGAGATTGGAATGAAAACTGACCTTTTCCAGCCCTGTGGCCACTGCTGACTTTTCCAGATTTGCTGGCATGTTGAGTGCACCACTTTCCCAGCATCATCTTTTAGGATTTGAAATAGCTCAACCGGAATTCCATCACCTCCACTAGCTTTGTTTATAGTGATGCTTCCTAAGGCCCACTTGACTTCACATTCCAAGATGTCTGGCTCTAGGTGAGTGATTATACCATTGTGGTTATCTGGATCATGAAGATCTTTTGTACAGTTCTTCTCTATATTCTTGCCACCTCTTCTTAATATCTTTGCTTCTGTTAGGTACATACTATTCCTGTCCTTCATTGTGCTCATCTTTGCATAAAATGTTCCCTTGGTATCTCTAATTTTCTTGAAGAGAGCTCTAGTCTTTCCCATTCTATTATTTTCCTTTCTTTCTTTGCATTGATCACTGAGGAAGGCTTTCTTATCTCTCCTTGTTATTCTTTGGAACTCTACATTCAAATGGGAACATCTTTCCTTTTCTCCTTTGCCTTTAGCTTCTCTTCTTTTCTTAGCTATTTGTAAGGCCCCCTCAGAAAACCATTTTGCCTTTTCTTGGGGATGGTCTTGATCACTGCCTCCTGTTCAATGTCATGAAACTCTGTCCATAGTTCTTTAGGCACTCTGTCTATCAGATCTAATCCCTTGAATCTATTTGTCACTTCCACTGTATAATTGTAAGGGATTTGACTTAGGTCATACCTGAATGGTTGAGTGATTTTCCCTACTTTCTTCAATTTGAGTCTGAATTTGGCAATAAGGAGTTCATGATCTGAGCCACAGTCAGCTCCCAGTCTTGTTTTTGCTGACTGTATAGAGCTTCTCCATCTTTGGCTGCAAAGAATATAATCAATCTGATTTCAGTGTTGACCATCTTGTGATGTCCATGTGTAGTCTTCTCTTGTGCTTTTGGAAAAGGGTGTTTGCTATGACCAGTGTGTTCTCTTAGCAAAACTTTGTTAGCCTTTGACCTGCCTCGTTTTGTACACCAAGGCCAAATTTGCCTGTTACTCCAGGTAGCTCTTGACTTCCTACTTTTGCATTCCAGTCCTCTATAATGAAGAGGACATCTTTATTGGGTGTTAGTTCTAGAAGGTCTTGTAGGTCTTCATAGAACCATTCAACTTCAGCTTCTTCAGCATTACTGGTTGGGGCTTAGACTTGGATGACTGTGATATTGAATGGAAATGAACGGAGATCATTTTGTCATTTTTGAGATTGCATCCAAGTACTACATTTTGGACTCTTATTATGATGGCTACTCCATTTCTTCTAAGGGATTCTTGCCCACAGTAGTAAATATAATGGTCATTTGAGTTAAATTCACACATTCCAGTCCATTTTAGTTCACTGATTCCTAAAATGTCAGTGTTCACTCTTGCCATGTCCTGTTTGACCACTTCCAATTTGCCTTGATTCATGTACCTAATATTCGAGGTTCCTACACAATATTGCTCTTTACAGCATCAGACTTTACTTCCATCACCTGTCACATCCATAACTGGGTGTTGTTTTTGCTTTGGTTCCATTTCTTCATTCTTTCTGGAGTTATTTCTCTACTCTTCTCCAGTAGCATATTGGGCACCTACAAACCCGGGAAGTTCATCTTTCAGTGTCATACATTTTTGCCTTTTCATACTGTTCATGGGGTTCTCAAGACAAATATTGAAGTGATTTGCCATCCCCTTCTCCAGTGTACCATGTTTTGTCAGAAATCTCCACCATGCTCTGTCCATCTTGGGTGGCCCTACATGGCATGGCTCGTAGTTACATTGAGCTAGACAAGGCTTTTGTCCATGTGATCAGTTTGGTTAATTTTCTGTGATTGTGGTTTTCATTCTGTCTGCCCTCTGATGAATAGGGATAAGAGGTTTATGGAAGCTTCCTGATGAGAGAGACTGACTCTAAAGAGCCTCTTGATGAAAGCGAAAGAGGAGAGTGAAAAAGTTGGCTTAAAACTCAACATTCAGAAAACTAAGACCATGGCATCCAGTCCCATCATTTCATGGCAAATAGATGGGGAAATAATGGAAACAGTGAGAGACTTTATTTTTTTAGGCCCCAAAATCACTGCAGATGGTGACTTCAGCCATGGAATTAAAAGATGCTTGCTCCTTGGAAGAAAAGCTATGACCAACCTGGACAGCATATTAAAAAGTAGAGACATTATTTTACCAACAAAAGTCTTTCTAGTCAAAGCTGTGGTTTTTCCAGTAGTCATGCATGGATGTGAGAGTTGGACTATAAAGAAAGCTGAGCGCTGAAGAATTGATGCTTTTGAACTGTGGTGTTGGAGAAGACTCTTGAGAGTCCCTTGGACTGCAAGGAGATCCAACCAGTCAATCCTAAAGGAAATCAGTCCTGAATATTCATTGGAAGGACTGATGTTGAGGCTGAAATTCCAATACTTTGGCCAGCTGATGCGAAGAACTGACTCATTGGAAAAGACCCTGATGCTGGGAAAGATTGAAGGCAGGAGGAGAAGGGGACGACAGAAGATGAGATGGTTGGATGGCAACACCGACTTGATGGACACGAGTTTGAGTAGGCTCTGGGAGTTGGTGATGGACAGGGAAGCCTGGCATGCTGCAGTCCGTGGGGTCTCAAAGAGTCGGATATGACTGAGTGACTGAACTGGATTGAGATATATGTATATGTATATATATATACATATATATATATATGTATATATGAATATTACTCAGTTATCAAAATGAATTGAAACAATGCCATCTGCAGCCATGTGGATGAACCTAGAGATCATTATACTAAGTGAAGTAAGTCAGAAAGAGGAAGATAAATACCATATGATATCATTTACATGTGGAACCTGAAATACAATACAAATCAACATATCTACAAGACAAAAACAGACTCACAGATATAGAGAACAAACTTATGGTTGCCAAGGGAGGGGGAGGGGAGGGATGGGTTGGGAGTTTGGGATTAGCAGAGGCAAACTATTATATATAGGATGGATAAAGAACAAGGTCCTGTTGCATAGCATGGGGATCTAGATTCAATATCCTATGACAAACCATAAAGGAAAGTATATATTATTATTTTTCATATTCCTTTATATATATAAATCTGAGTCACTTTGCTGTGTAGAAGAAATCAACACAACTTTGTAAATCAACTATATTTAAATAAAATTTTCTTAAAAAATTTAAAACAGGGTGGAACAGAGTACTTAGCATGTGGTAGGTAGGTGCTGGTCTAGACTCTAGGGACACAGTGATGAATATACACAGTCTTTGTCCATGGAACCCAGTTTCTAGCAATGGAGACAGACAATCAATGCATCAGTACATAATATGGTGTCAGGTTGTGGTAAGCAGGGTAGGAGGATAGAGAAAAACAGTGTGGTAGATGTGCTGGATTATTTAAGAAGAGTGCATCCCTCCTCAAACTGCCTGTCCTCTTTGACCCGTTCATTTCCCCTGCGGCGCACTGTGCAACTTCCCAGGGCATGACGTGTCACCCTCTTTGACTCGTTCATTTCCCCAATGCAGCACACCGTGCAACTTCCCAGGGCATGACGTGTCACTTTGTGCCTGCTCCACGCCCCACCCTTGTCCTGCGAAACTGTAAGCTCCATGAGGACAAAGATTTGTACCTTTTTTTGTCTGATGGAGCCCAAGACTCTAGTATAGTGCCTGGCACATGGTAGGTATTCCAATATTTGTGGATAGAAATGAATAGACCAGTGAATATGTTTTGGGAAAGAATCTTAAGTGGCCGAATTACAAGAGCCCAGAGTAATTACCCCTTTGTGCCTTCCCCTGCAAGGGAAATGAAATGCAGAAAATAGGAATTCTTTAGGATACTACTTGAGAATGCCAGGCTTGGCGCCAGAAGCAGAGGGGCAGCAGGGAGAAGAGCGGGACACAGAGCCTGCCTTTGGGAGTTCACATTTTAATTGGGGTGAGTAGATCCCCTCCTTGCACAACACCAGGGGGCACCATTTTCACAGAACATGATATAAGTGGTACCTATAGTTCTTTCAAGATATTTGCCTGCGGGCGAGGTAAGTGGGGAGAGGATGGGGGTGGGCCGTGTTATAGAGCTCACAAGAAAGAGGGGGCACAAATGTGCAGGAAGTGATAGCAAGGAGGGAGGGCCCAGCCCAAGAACATCACCCGCCCAAGGCCAGGAGGAGTAAGGGTCAGAGATGCCCTATGGTGCTCTCTGTGCCCGTCCAAGGCCGAGCCAGGGCCAGTGCCTAGTAGCTGAAGGCTTGATGAGTGGGGAGGCATGCTCAGGCTCCAGTCTTGGGAAAAGAGAGCAGGCTTGTTCTTACACCGGGCCTCTAACCCAGTAGGGCTTGACTCCCCTTGACTCCATTCCTCTAGCTGGTGACTCTTCATTCTGCCTGCATGGAGAAGCGTAAACTCAAAAATGAGGAGTTAAAAAAACCCCCACCAGATGCTGGAGTCCTTTCCTCAGGGATTCTAATTCAGATGGTCAGAAGTAGGGACAGGCAGCACCTCACCAGATGCTTCTAACATGTAGCCAGTTTGAGAACCACTGCCCTAGAAGTCTTGCTGCTGTCCCAGGACTGGGGGAGGATCCAGGTTAAAGATCCTTAATCCTGTAGCTTCACAAACAGAATTAGAAGGAGTCTGTGAACTTGAATGGAAATAGATCACACCTTAATATTCACCAACCTCTAACTGGAGTTGAGCGTTTTCTCTCATTATGGATGTGGATGTCAAGCAAGAGAGTCAACTGTGCCTGTGACTTTGTCACCCATAAAAGTCACAGATATTGTCATATCAATTTATGGTTGTTGAGGGTATCTTGACATATAAGTTCATCCCTACTTCAAAATTAAGGTAAGTATTAGACTTGCCTTAGACTGGGTTATTTAATGTATTCATATAGATGCACGTGTAACATGCATCTACATCTGCAACACAGTGTTAAAAGTATTTTGATTACTGGTATTCCATATGATCATTTCCACTGAAACTCTATGTATATTATATGCATTTTTAAACATTATTCTGGGAGGGGGCCCATAGGGTCTCCCAGATGGCCAAAGGGGTCCTTGATCAAGGCAAACCTTCAGAGGAAGGTCCCTGCTTACCCCAGAGGAGAATCAAGTGGCATGTACTAGAAACAGTAACTCTTTATGTGGCCCTCCAGCAAAAGTCATGCCATTCATGGTCAGGGCTGTCTGACTGCCCTTGGGGTGGGCACCCCAGCTCATTCACCCCATTTCCCCTCTCTGGGCAAAAGTGCCCCTTTGCCCCACCTTGGCTGCCCTGAAGGAGGCCTGTCTATTGGTGCTAGTCTGAGGCTATTCCTTCTGTCACGATGGCCCCCTGCAGAGGGGGCAACCCAGACATCTAGGCAACAAGAAGAGCTTGGACTGGAGGAGAGCGATTGTTCCCTGAGCCTTGGCTAGTGCGTGTTGACCACTGGCTCCCAGCTGCCTTCTCACCACTCCTTCTTGCCCCTGTTATTAGTGTAGTAATCAGCCAGAGGGAGGAAAGGGGAGCCCCATTGATTTAGAGCCCTTCTTCACTTCAGCAGACAGAGGACATCCAAGCCTGAGCCAGATTTCCTGCCCCTTAGGAGCTGGCATTCTGGCAGGGGAATCAGAGCGAAGAACTCAGAGGAGGAAGAGGTTAAAATCTTACAGCCTACATGCACCTACTGTACAGCACAGGGAACTCTCCTCAGGATTCTGTAATAACCTGTATGGGAAAACAATCTGAAAAAGAGTGAATAAATGTATATGCATAACTGAATCACTATGCTGTATACTGGAAACTAATACAACTTTGTAAATCAACTATACTGCAATAAAATTTTTTTTTAATTAAAAAAAAACTTTTAAAGGTTTGGAGGTGAAGTCTGATCTAAGTGAATGGAACAAATTGAAAACAACTCAGTTAATTTTAAATGGTGCTTCCTGGGCTGTTGGTGGGTTGCTCAGCAGGGCTGAGGTGGTTTAGAGGAAGTGAAAAGTAGAGGCACAGGTAAGAGCTGGAAAGAGGAGTCTGGGCCCACTTCCTGGGCTGCCGAGCTCTTGCTGAGAAGACACCATTTCCAGGCAGCCTGGATGCAAAAGCCTTTGGCCTACTTTCCATTCAGGTTTCGGCAAAGGCAAACACTCTGGTTCACCGTGGTTTGGTTCTTGTTAAGACCTTGAATATTTTCTCTGCTTGAGGAGGAAGGTGTCGCATGAGAATAGGCTAGAGTGTTAGCTGCCCAGATCATGGCATTGTCCCTGGGGTGCATGCCCCGCCCTGCGGACATGTACACTGTGGACAGTAGTGACCAGTCAGTGGGAGCTGGAAGTTTCACCGTGCGGGAACTTGACTTCTTGGCTCTGCAGTCAAAAGCAAGGCTTTGTTAAACAAAAAGAATAGTAATTGTGGGTGGCAGGCATCACAGGTGGGGGGGGGGGGGGGCGGGGAGCGAGTGGGGATCACTGAGACAAGAGCCTGAATAAAACCCTGTCCAATGGCAAGGCCAGGAAATGGCACCCAGGGCACCCAGAGTCAGAGAACAGGGCCCTCAGATACAACTTCATCCACATGGGGTCAGGGAATTATTTTAGTCCCTGGAGAAAATTACAGATGTTTCTTCCTAGGAGAATGCATGTGTACCCTATAAATCTGCACAGCATTCAGAGGTTCTTAACTAAAAGGTGGAAACCCCCTGTTTTCAGGAGAAAGACATAAAGCCAGAGGAGTGGACTGACTGCCCCACAACCCATTGTACAGCTGGTGGCAGAGCCAGAACCCCAGGTCTGATGCCCTTCCCCTTCCCGACATTGTCTCCTTTGGAGGGTAACTGGGATGGAGGGCAGGCCACACATCTGGTTCCACACTACATCCAGGATGCTACTTGGTAAGAATACACATAGGATACTATGGGCACCAAAGGTGGCAGAGGCTTCTAGTTCCCCCCAGTTCTCATCCTCTCTCTGAATTCTTGATTCTACTGCAAAGGACCAATAAGTTTTCTCCGTGAGGCATAACCTGGGGATGTTATTAAGAGTCTTCTAGCCGCCTCTGTATTTAATACCTTCCTCCTCAAGCAGAGAAAGTTTTCAGAATTTTCACAAGAACCAAACCATGGTGACCCTGCAGTGTTCTCCTTGCTGAAAACTGGAAGGAAAGTGGGCCAAAGGTTTTATGCCTAGGGTGCCTGGAAGTAGTGTTTTCTCAGAATCAGCTAAGCAGCAGAAGGCAGGCTCTTTCCCCCCACATCCCCAGCAAGGCAGAGGGGATGCTGGTGACAAGAGGAACCTGCTGCAAAAAGAGAGGCTCACCCACAATCTCTCAACTTCCTCTACCTACAAACAAGGAGGAAAGGGTAGGTAATGTGCTTCTAGTGAGCTAATCCCTCCCAGGTTTGGGGCTGATTTCCAAAGGGTTCAAGAGTGATTCAGGCTGCAGGTATCTGAGACTTGCATTCAAGAATGCTGTGCCCAGCGGCCCTGGATTTTCTAAATCAATGTTCGTTTCAGCTTTGCTATTTCCATTCAGTTGTGTGTCCTGGTTATTGATTCAGAAAACACGTCATTACAAAGGCTGGGGCAAAGCCTTGTGGTGTCTACTGTGGGCAGGGATCAGCAGTCTACATAGGAGTCTGGATTTGAGAGTTCTGTCCCCAGCGTTCACTCTTCAGGTTTCATTGGTTTCTGTTTAATATCAGTTCATTGTGGACCAGTTTATTCCTCTTCTCTCTTTCTCTCTTTTCTTCTGTTTTGCCTAATTTTAGCCACTACCAAAGGGAAGTCAACTCTCTCTTCCTGTCACCAACCAATCAATTTTTTATTTCATGGTCAAATTGACAAATTTGGGGCAAAATACAAATTCCCGTAGAGTCTATCTGATTTATGAAGAGTCTATGTTAGAGAATATTTAAAAAGAGGAATCTAGATGAGACTGATTTATAATTGGCATGTCTCTTAACTAATCTGGAGTCTTAGAAGAGTTCATTAAAGAGAAAACTCCCCTTAAGTTTTCTTAAGTCATTAGAAATGCCACTCCAACCACTCCCAACCCTGGATCTATATTTGCACAATTTATTTGCTCTATCTCAGGAGTTTACTAAGTAAAAGGGAATTTCAGGTCCACCCCTGCCAAAATGAATAAGATTTCTCTGAGTCCAGAATTCTATTTGGGGGCTCCTTCTGTGCAAAGTTCTCCTGGCTGTAAGAGCCTCTGAATTCAAAACAGACATGAAGCAGAAGCTGCCATAGCCTCTTTTCAGCCTCCCAGCTACCGTGGTAAGACTCGCAGGAATGATAATCCTCACACAGCTCCTGCCTCTCAGAATTGCCACAGAAAAAAATTGGAAAGCCACTTAAAAAAAAAAAAGTGTGTGTGTGTGTATATAAGTTCTACTTTTGAATTCTTGCTCATTGCGATAGAAAAATTCTGTGCCCACTTTTGATACAAATAAGCAGCTCATCCTTAATAAAGCCCACCTGAAGAAAAGACACTTTTCAATGGCAAACATGGTATTGTTTCTCACATGCTTCCGAAGATTAAATATGGGACGTGCACTGCCGGTCTGGGGTCTCCTTGGCAGGGCACCACTGAGTTGGAGGAATTTTTAATGTCTTCTGTTGTAACTCTTAAGTAATGTGTTAAAGCCAATCCAGGAAACTTCCTAGGAACAGAGCACGATTTAGGAGTTATAGTATTTCTCTGAATTATGGGCTAATGGTGCCTGGCAGTTTGAGAATTACACAATCTTTGCTCGCTTGCGTTTCTTAAGAATTCGCTGGACATAGTTAAATGAATACTTCTTGTTCGTGCTGGCACTTGATAAAAATAGCAAAAGGAGCATCTATGAGGCTGGGAAAGGAAAACAGCCCAAACAGCAAATTCTGTTCCACTCAACCCCATGTACATGATAGTGATCAGAGGACATCTCTGACAGCTCATTTTCCTCCTGACATTTCTGCACTTCCTGTGCGCAGCTGACTCTGCTGGGCGTGTGGCCCTGGCAGGGCTCCAGCTCCTCCGGCAGCACTGCCATGATGAGAGTGCTGGCAAGCACGGGCTGCTGGAGTCTTTCTGGCACAAACAAGGGACTTCTGCTGCTCACTATGGATCCACCACAGCTCTGAGAGGCCGCTCCCCCACCATACACATACATTTCATGGATGAGATAAGGAGGCTCAACAACCCGCCCAGGGCAGGCCACTCCAGGTGGAGGAGCAGAGCTCAGGGCCAGGTCTGTCTGGCTCCAGAGCCTGCACTCCTATAGCCCTACCACCCACTCTATGACTCAGCCTCCATTTGCTTTCCTCACCAAAATGTTTTTGAGCAGTGCAGAAGTGAGAAAGCCTGGCTTCAAGAAGCCCACAATCTGGTTAAGGAGAAAAAATGAATAGACGACAAAGCATTTCCTTCTCTGTCCTATGAGGAACCTGGTATCCAGGGATTCTAATTGGGGCACCAAACCAGATGAACTGACCTGCAGGACCCTGGAACACAGCACTGTGGGAATTCTGCTTAATTCTTGGCCAGAGCTGTATGTATGGGCCGTGGTAGGGAAACGGAGTGGGTAACAGAGTAAGTTGGAGGGACCAGAGTTTGTACTCCAGAATGATGGGTAAAGTGTAGACAGTATAATAGCTACTTCAACAGTTAGTATTCCTTTGGGATTTACCAAGACCAGGTTTTAAGTGCTTTACAGATGTTGATGCACTGAATCTACCTTATACCCTCAGAGTATGTGCTATTACCCTGTCCATTTTCCACATAAGAAAAGGAGGCATGAGGGTAGGGAACTTGCCCAAGTCCCTCGACTAGTATGTGGATAGTAGGGATTTGAAATTGGGATGGCTGGCTCCAACCCAAGCTCTTCCTCACTATACAAAGAACAGGATAAGTTAAGACATACCCTCTCATAGACTTCACCATGGTGCTTGTCAAAGCTATAATTATTTTCTGTTTTCTCTACTGGACTATGTCTCTGAGAAAGTGGGGATTCTATCTATCTTGCTTTTAGAGGCAATGTCAGTGCCTAGGCTAGTGATTGGCACATAGAAGGAACTCAAAAGTTTTGAGGAATGGATGAAATGCATTGGAAAGAGGATTCCTTTTCATGGGCACCCCCATCCGTCCCCTGGGTCTGCCATTCAATAGCTGGGGAATATGAGCAAATCACCTCACTTCCTCCCCACTTCAGTTTCCTCAACAAAATGAGGATGATGACAAAGGTGAAACTTTAGAAAACAGCCTGGCATTTCCTCAAAAAGTTCAACATAGAGTTACCATATGACATAGCAAGTCTACTCCTGTGTTTATGTCCAAGAGAACTGAAAATACAGTTCATGTCTACACAAAAATTTGCACATGATACTCATAGCAGCATTACCATATTAGTGTCAAAATGTGTAAACAACTCAAATGTCAAACTTGGATAAAGTATGAACAGCATTTGACTATAAAAGGGAAAGAAGTGCTGACATATGCTACAACACAGGTAAACTTCAAAATATGATTCTAAGAAGCCAGTCAAGACCACATATTATATGATTCCACTTATATGAAAATGTCCAGAATAGACAAATCCATAGAGGCAGAAAGTGATTAGCAGAGACTGGGTGGAAGCAGGAGTGGAGAGTGACCGCTAAATGATACAGGGTTTCTTTTTGGATTATGCAAATGTTCTGGACTTAGATAGTGGTGAGGATACTGACAAACTACTAAATTTTAAAGGGTGAATGTTACGGTCTCTGACTTACATCTCAAAAAAATAATGGAAGTGAAAACAGTATACTAAGTTCTACATAAAGTCAGGTGGGCAACTTATTTATGTTTTGTAGGAATGTGGCGGTCTGAGCCTAAGTCTCAAAAATTAAGTTTTTGTTTGTTTTTGTCTTTGATCTAGTTCAGGTATTGATATTAAATAGGAAGGCAAGAGAGAGGTTTTACACTGGGTTCCCCAGGACTAACATGCAGGGGATGGTGAAAGAGCACTTGGGCTGGGGACCAGCCAGCTCTAGAATCGCTCAGCCTAACATTCCAGGATTCTTTCTGCGCTTTGCCTCTGTTTCCTCTGCTTCCATTCTTTTACAAGACACTGTCATCTTGTGTCTGGACTACTGCGATTGCCTCTTAATTGTTTCAATCATTCCAGAAATATTTACTGAACACCTACTAGGTTGGTTTTTCTTTCTTTCTTTTTTTGACCACACTGAGCAGCTTGTGGTATCTTGGGATCTTAAGATCCTAAGATCCCACCAGGGACTGAACCCAGGACTTTGGCAGCGAAACTCAGAGTCCTAACCACTGGCCCACATGGAATCCCCCTGAACACCTACTAGTGTCGCAGTGTTCAGGTACTGGGGATCAGCAGCGAGTAAAACAAAAATCCCTCCCCTAAAGCAGCTGACATTTCAACAGAGACAGACAATAAACAAGTGAATATACAAATCATTTGACCGATAGAAAATGGTAAGTACTCTGGGGATAAATAAAACAGAGGATGGATATGGGGAGCAGTTGGTTGAAGAGTTAGAGTTTTAAATTTGGAGGTGGGCAAGGCCTCATCAAGAGGATATCATCTGAGCAAAGACTGACAAAGAGGGAGTGAGCCGTGCAGCTATGTGGGGGAAAGTGTCTAGGCAGGGGGAACAGCCAATGTGAAGGACTCAAGGTAATAGTAGCCTGCAGTGGATGAAAGGCAAGGAGGCCAGCAGTGTGGCTGGGGGAAGGAAAGGAGGCAATGAGGTCAAAGAGGTAAATGGGGGAGGGGGGAACTGTGGTCTGAAAGGCATCCATCCTTTCCTCTCTGTAAAACCTTCCAGTGGATTCTAGCTCCTCAGCTATAAGACTTTCAGACCCCAGTACCCCCTCACTGCTTTGCCAAGTTCTTTCCCATTTCAGGATCTTTTCCCTTGCTGTTCCCTCTGCCTGGAAAGCCCTTTCCCCCATCCTCTCCTGGCTTGTTTATTCTTACCATTTAGGTCTAAGCCCAAACATCACTTTTTCTGTGGACCCCATGTAAAGTATTCCGCCCTCCCCACACCCACATACACATCCTTTATCCATTCCTGGTTTTATTCTCTTCTTGCTTCCTGATGACCTAAAATGATCTTGTTTTACATGTGAGTTGTCTGTTTTCTGCTCCAGAAAGGACACTTATGAGGCCAGGGTCTTCCTCAGACCTCTGAACAATACCTTGGTATCCCTGCAGCCTTCCTCAATAGTCATTTACTGAATGGATGGGACATTTGATGACCTCATCCTCCTGGAAATTCCTCTGATTAAAGGGGTGGCCTCTGCATGTCACCATAGCCCTGAAGCTTTCCTGAGGGGTTTATTACTGTCCTATCCAGACAGTCTTTGTCCTCAGGAAGACTGACTGTTCCTCAGGTGGGGCCAGCATTCTTTCCCTCCATCTCTCTTTAGAACTGTGTTTTTTATCTTCACATTCTGTGCTATGCTTAGTTGCTCTGTTGTGTCTGACTCTTCGCTACCCCATGGACAGTAGCCCGCCAGGCTCCACTGACCATGGGCATTCTCCAGGCAAGCATACTGGAGTGGGTTGCCATGCCCTTCTCCAGGGGATCTTCCCAACCCAGGGATCGAACACAGGTCTCCCGCATTGCAGGTGGATTCTTTACCAGCTGAGCTACCAGGGAAACAGGAAGCTTCCACCTTCAATTCATCCTCAAACACTTCCAAAGTCAGGCATGCTTTCCTCTTTCCAATCTCATTTTAGGTGGCTTGCTCTCTAAGAACTAGGGGACTTCTGAAATCACTGATATGTGAGATTTGAGACTGTATGGCCAAGGGAGTCTAGCAAATTCATGTTACATATGGGGAAACTGAGGTCTACAGTAGGGAAAGAATATGTCCAGGAGAAGTGATGGAAGAGTTCAGGTAGAAAATATCAGAATAGAAGGTTTAACTCTAAAATCCCTAAAATTAAGTGAATAGTTTTGTGGTTACAGTCATTTTTCCAAAAAGAGTGTTCATCAGCTGTCTTAAGGGGTTCCTGCAGTGGCCTTAGGAGTTTACATCAAGAGCATGGACTCCTTCAAGAAAATTATAACTGGACTCCTTGCCCTGTCATGGCACCATTCTACTAAGTACATAGCAGTGCCAGCTCACAGTCGATGACCCAAAACTATCTATTGAATGAGTGAATGAATGAGTGAATGGATAAGGAGTAAAATAGATTAATGGAGTGATAAGTGAAACTACCTTCTCCATTTAATCCCAGTGCTCTTTTTACCAAGTCACAATGTAAGAAGTCAGTCTGAGTCCAAAAAGGTCTGAGGTCCTTGGATCCCTGCCCCTCGAGGATGGTCTCTGAGATAGCTGCAGGTGTGTGCTTTCAGAGGTGGGCAGACCTTGAGAAGCAATCTCTGACCCTCCCTTGTGGCAGACTGTCTGCTGACCTGAAGGTGCTCCTATTGTATGCAAAAGGCTCGAACTCTCCCTGTCTGACTTTGCCAGGCATCTAGAAACACAACCTAATGCTCAGCTCTGGCCCTTGGCAGTGCAGCTCCGGCAGGGACAAAGACAGGGACTGGAGCCAGAGGGAGGTGAGTGTCTTCAAGTTCAAACTCTCCTGCCTTTCTTGGGCACGGATTGGTGATCCTTCTGGGGGTGGTTGGGTTGGGATGCAATAAGTCTTGTTAAAAGAAAATCACAGACAGTTTCTTGTGTTTTAGACCTCAGTCATGTTGGCTTAGAAATACTCAGACCAAGAGTTTGGGATCAGCTGAGAAGGTGGGCAATACTGGGGGCTGCTCACTTGGAGGCTATTGTCGCTGCCTGGCATCTGAGGACAGATTGACTCGTGGTCTCTAAGACCTTCCTGAAGCTGCTGTTCTGAGACAAACAGCAGCTATTGGGAAAGAGCAAAAGCCCTGGAGTCTGGAGGCTTGGATCTGAGCTTGACTACTTAGATGCTGCTTAAGTCCAGTCTTTGGAGACACATCTGGGTTTAGACTCTGGCTCTCTCTTTGCCAGCATAAGATGGGCAAGTTGCTTCTTTTCTGAGTCTCAGTTTCCTCATCTATAAGAGGAGAGCCCTGGTTAATTTTGAACCCCACCATCCTGTAAGCTTCTTTCTTGTTATATGAGGACACACTCAGAAAGAGAACACATTGCCTGGTCCATTGGATTGTCCTGGGGCCAAGAGTGCTCTCAACCGCTCTTAGATCAGGCAGGACTCTT
This sequence comes from Odocoileus virginianus, assembly GCF_023699985.2. NCBI lineage: Eukaryota > Metazoa > Chordata > Mammalia > Artiodactyla > Cervidae > Odocoileus > Odocoileus virginianus. The sequence continues at coordinate 59,192,909 of NC_069680.1, forward strand.
TCCCTGTTTAATGTTGAGTCTCCCACCTTGCTTGGGGCCTGGAAAAGTGACAAGCTTACTTTGAGGAACATCCCCTCCTCCTCCTGTCTCATTTTCTTCCCTTTCCCATTGTTCCCCACAGCATTATTATTATTATTTTGGCTACACTGCACAGGTTGTGGGATTGTAGTTCTCCCACCAGAGATCAAACCCTTGCCCCCTGCAGTGGAAGAGCAGTGTCCTAACCACTGGATCACCAGTGAAGTCCCTTCACAGCACTTTTTGAGGACATTATTTACCAAATCTTTTTAGACAAGGTGAAAAGGAGTTCTGTGCCAGTCACTCCTTTTAATGGCTTCTCCAACCTCCTTGGTGACCCCAGGGAACAAAGGTAACAATCCCAGAGCTAAAGGGCAAGCTAGTGGCAGAGCAGGAAGTAGCTCTACATCTCTTGCTCGGATTCCATAAACAAGGCTTGAGATTGATGATTGAGCAAATTAGCAATCACCAGGAAGCCACAGAACTCCCTTCTCACCTACCCTCTTGAGGTTGGGTACAGGCCTGCAGTGAGGGGAATTGCAGGAGAGATGCAATGATACCAGAGTATGTTTCTCATACTCTACTTATTTCAGAGAAAGTTTTCTGGTATTTTAAATCTCCCAGGTGATCACAATGTACAGCAAAGTTTGAGAACTAGAAGGGAGCTAACAAAACCACCTGATTGACATAAACAACGGGTAATATATGGAGGTGGAGAGTGGGGTCAACAGTAGATCAAGGAGCCAAGGAACCTGGCCCTAATCTCCCCAAGGGACGCAGCTCCTGACTGACATGAGGAGGGGCCTGGGCACAAACTCTGGTTAACATCAGAATCACTGGGGAGCTTATGAAAAAGAGTCTAGGCTCCTAAGGCCTAACTCAGAAGGTCTGAGCCTGGTTCTGAAATTGTGTTGATTACCCCCACCAAATTCCTTAGATGATTCCAATGTGCAGCCAAGTTTGGAAACCACTAGCTTTAGCTAGCATGCACCGGAAACACTGGAAGGTGTTTCTTAAATAGCAATTGTTGGGTCCACCACCTGATTTCTGATTCTGTAGATTTGGAATGAAAGTGTCAGTTGCTCAGTCATGTTTGACTCTTTGCAACCCCATGGACTGTAGCCTGCCAGGCTCCTCTGTCCATGGAATTCTCCAGGCAAGGACACTGGAGTGGGTAGTCATTCCCTTCTCCAGGCTATCTTCCCAATCCAGGCATCGAGCCCGGGTCTCCTGCATTGCAGGCAGATTCTTTAGCATCTAAGCCACCAGGGAGATTTGGAAGTGGGCCCCAGAATTCACATTTCTAACAGGTTCCCAGTTGATGCTGATTTTGCTGGTCTGAACCACACTTGCCACATACCAGACAAGGAGAGTCAACCTTGGTAGAGTTCTTACAACTCTTGGCGCAGAGGCTGTACCAATTAAACGCATCTCTAGGTTGAGATCAGGCATCAGGATTTTTCTTCCAACAATGCATTATGAAAATTTTCAAACAGATGGTAAAATTGAAAGAACTTTGCAGTGAACAGCCATATACTCACCGCCTAGACTCTGCCATGGCCATCTGACTCTGCTTCCTTAATCACACATCTTCCCATCTACCCCACGCCCTTAACAAGAGGGTTTCTTAATGCTCGTTACTCAATTTCAGCTGAGTTTGAGGACCAGGTGCTAGTTATTTCTGGGCTCTTTCTCTGTAAGTCTCTTTCTGGCTCTGGTCTGCAGAATCTCTGGCAAGAAAATAGACATGCATTTATTTAGCACCATTGGAGATACATTTGCCTTGGGCTGAGTCTGGTGGGAGAATTCATTTTCTGAAATGTTTCAAAGCCAGAGAGATCCAGACCAAGAAAGCTAGTGAACTTAGTATGTGGCCCTCTACTGGTGAGGAAGGTCCCACTGTTGTCCCGTCACCAGGACCTGACTGGATCTGGATGTGACTTGCCTTGGGTCTCCTCTCTAGTGAAGACTGGGATGGGATGAAGCTTCCAGAGAGGGCTCGTTAGTCACTGATTACAGAGTACTGACCAAGCTGTCATTGTGAGATCTATGCCTACCCCCAAGCTCAAGGCTTTGTAGGGGCAAGTAAACTCCCTTTCTGGAGAAGAAAATGGCAACCCACTCCAGTATTCTTGCCTTCAAAATCCCATGGACAGAGGAGCCTGGTGGGGTACAGTCCCCGGGGTCACAAAGGGTCAGCCACGACCGAGCCGCTTAGCACCAACTCCCTTCACAATGCATGATAAGTGCTCTGCCAAATCCCCCGAGGTTTACCAAGTACTGGAGATAGAGTTTGGGGCCAGCCTTGGAGGGGAAAATGATGAAGAGTTTCTGCTGTTCAGAAATTCCTAGAAGGGCAGTATCTGACCAGTAACCATTCTTCCTCCCACATCACTGGCCACACAGCTGATCCTGTGGGGCCTCAGAGTCTAAGGAAGAGGGCCAAACCACAACTCCCAGGTTGTCTGAGGCCTGGAGTTTCCAGCTGGGCTGTGAACCTTTAGTGTTTCTTCTACATCAGTCTCTGGCAGTTGGGTTAGGATGGGGACCGGAGAAGAGGGTTTCCGCATGAGAGACAATCCTGGTGGGGTAGAATAAGTGAATGTGAGCTCTTTTATTTCTAAAGAAAGAGTAGAGGGACTTCCCTTGTGGTCTAGTGGCTAAGTCTGTTCTCCCAGTGCAGAGGGCCTGGGTTCAATCCCTGGTCAGGGAATTAGATTCTACATGCTGCAACTAATTAATTGAAGCACAGCCTGATTGAATTAATTAATTTAATCTTTTAATGGTGGAGACATCACTCCACCATTGAAAGACTGAAGGGATTCTCTGGTGGTCAACCCAGTCGTTAGGACTCAGCACTTCCACTGCAGGGGACCCTGGTTTGATTTCTGGTCAGGGAACTAAGATCCTGCAAACTGCACAGCGAGGCCAAAAAAACCCCACCAAACCCCCCCCAAAACAGTGGAAAAGTCAAATAACAAGAAAACCCAAGCCATAGGGCTCCTTTCTCATCCTCTGTTCAGAGTGAGAAGTAGAGAGAAGACAGGAAGGTCCAGAGAGAGGCCAGCCCATGCAGTAGCTCTACCATGCCAGACAAGGGCCTAAATTCTCTCTCCTGTGCATGGGCAAGGCGTCTGGGATTTCCTGGCAGTAGGGTTAGGGAATTCATTCTGAAATAAAGGTGGGGTTTCCCTCGGTTGCCAATGAAATCAGAAGACTTGCCATTTAGAAATACAACCTTGTGTGGAGGTAGTTTCAGGTCTGCTGGTAACTGAAAGTTGGGAGCTGGGACTTCCTCAAACATTTTACTTCAGTCATTCTGAAAATGTAGAATTCTTTTGGGTCCCTCGGACTTCAGTCCCTTTTGCCGGGGCTTTTAGCATGATTCACTCACTATGTCTTCCAAAGTGTCTTTGTACTTTGCTAAAATGGTTTGCTGGTGTGCTTGGGGACTTTATGGGTCAATGGAACCTTGTGCTCTGAGAGGACGGTGGCTGGTGACTCCTGGGCCCTGAAGCTCTCAGCACAGGACCTGGGTGGAAGAGATGCGCCACAGGCAGTTCTGAGTCCATGAACACTGCACTGTTATCCACAATCCAAGAAAAAAGAGTAGAAGTCCAACAACAGGGAAATAGTTTGTAATTCTGGCATTCCTGCCCCAGAATAGGGCAGCGTATAGCTTTTTGAAAGTGTGAATTATGAAAATTAAGCAAGAATATATAAAAATATAAATGGTGGAAAAGTATTCTCTGGTAAGTATGTTGTGATTGTTTCTGCTATAGAACTTGATGTGTATGCCATAGTTAGGAAGTGAAAGGAAAGACAAATGGAGATAGTTGTGCTAGGACAGTGAGATTATGTGCAGGGACTAGTCAAAGTTTTTCTTAAATTTTAATGGTTGCATCATCATTAATAATATAAAACCCAGACCTGTGTGGGAGTATTCCTTGGTAGGCATGACCAGGACTCAGGGGGCCAAAGTCCTTTACTTGTCCTGGTTAGATGGAACTCCTCCAGGCAGGGTCTGTGTTTTTCATGCCTCACCCTCATGACCCTGTATCTCGCACATAGTAGGTGCTTAATAAACACTTGCTGAACTAGTGGATCAGTGGGCATCATATTCCAAATGTTTGGGTCTCTTTTGAAGGTACCTAGAGGTATTTATATTGGAGGAGGCAAAGACCTGGGAAAAGAATCACTTCTGAACCACATACCACCCATCAAAAGAAAAGTTTAAGCACTGTCTCCTCTTGTCTAGATTGCATGTAAGTTAGTTCTTTTTAGTTAAAGTGGTTTAGTAACAGTATAACCAAATGATTTAATTTTTTTAACCTCTAAGGTTTTTTTGTATATGAATAAGATCACAAAAAGGAGGGGAAAACCCCTGTCCACCTGGGACCCATTCTGAGTTCAGAGAACAGCGAGGTAAAAACTGCTGGCCCTCAGGGAGGGGCCACTTCCTAACATCCCCTTTTGGCCCAGGACTCAGCTGATAACTGCAGGTCGACCTTCCTCATGTTCCAGGGGTTGGCCTCTGTGAAGCTGGGATGCAGGCATTCACTGCCATCTTTCCCTTTCTGAGGTCCTGGTATGTATAGGACCCCCACTCTGCCAGTTTTATGGGGACCTTTGTGTCAGCACATAGTGGAGGACTTGATTTGGGGACAAGGAACAAGTAGGGTGTTTTTGGTTTGGTTTGACATTTGCTAACTAGTAAAGATCCTGCCCTGAATAACCCCTCACTAACCACCCTTTGGTTGAAATACCACCATTAGTCCATCTTTGAGGGTAGGATTTTGAGGCTCCTGCTCAGGCACAGGTCTGGAAATGGAGCCTCTCTGAGACATTTCTCCAATGGAAAGAGGACCACTAACCACTAAGTGACTCAACACTGGAGGAAATTTACCAGTGAATCAAGTTGATGGATGTTATATCTGGAAGCTATTCGTGATGTGCCCCCAACAAGGGAGGTCCAGAGTATGTTTATCTTTTCCAGAGAGTCCAGCCAGTTATTCACTCAACTAAGAAGGCCCTGAAAGACTGAAATCAGTTCAGTTCAGTCGCTCAGTTGTGTCCAACTCTTTGTGACCCCGTGAACTGCAGCATGCCAGGATTCCCTGTATATCACCAACTTCCAGAGCTTGTTCAAACTCACCATCGAGTTAGTGATGCCATCCAACCATCTCATCCTCTATAGCCCCCTTCTCCTCCTGCCTTCAATCTTTCCCAGCATCAGGGTCTTTTCCAGTGAGTTTGTTTTTTGCATCAGGTGGCCAAAATATTGGAGTTTCAGCTTCAGCCTCAGTCTTTCCAATGATTATTCAGGACTGATTTCCTTTAGGATTAACTGGTTTGATCTCCTTTCTGTCCAAGGGACTCTCAAGAGTCTTCTCCAACACCACAGTTCAAAAGCATCAACTCTCTGGCACTCAGCTTTCTTTATGATCCACCCCTCACATTCATACATGACTACTGGAAAAACCATAGCTTTGACTAGATGGACCCTTGTCAGTAAAGTAAGATCTCTGCTTTTTAATATGCTGTCTAGGTTTGTCATAGCTTTTCTTCCAAGGAGCAAGAATCTTTTAATTTCATGGCTGCAGCCACCATCTACAGTAATTTTGGAGTGCAGGAAAATAAAGTCTGCCCAACACAGTAAATGGCTGACTTCTTACCCATTGTTTTCTAAGCAGTATACTAAGTCCTCTATACATGATATTCTCTACCTTCCCAACAACTCTTTGAGGTGGATAATATCACTACTTTACATGAACAAAAACCAAGGCTCAGAGATGCGATTTGCCCAGTGTTATGCAGCTAAATATAGTAGTGCTAATTGACAGTTAACAATCATTGAGCACTTATTACTAGAGGGCTTCCTGCTTCAACTCACTTAATTCTTATAACTTCCTTGTGAAGGAAGTAGTATTGCCCCATTTTTAACAAGTGCGGAAACTGGAGTACATGCAAGTTAAAGGCTCCCCAAGGTATTCAGTTAGCAGATGTCTGAGCAGGGAAGTGAACTTAGGCAGCTTGGTTCAACCATGCTCTAAACCCTCATGCTGTATACAGTATGCACTGGATCCAGCTGTGTCTGGTCTACAAAAATATCCTGAGAGCCTCCTATCTGCTGGCTACCCATATAGAACCAGTCCCTGCCCTTACCAGTTTCCATGCTGGTGTCATGACAGGCCAGGATGGGGAAAGGGTTGGGACAGCCAGGAATACGGCATCCAGGGGACACTGGACCTAAGCAGAGCAGGACCCTGCCTCCCATCTCCCCTATCCTGCAGAAGGCATTAAGGGGTGAGACTAACCTCATCCTCTGTGGCTGCTGTGAGATAATAACTATCCTCTTTAGGGGACTGAAACAAGGTTGGAGGTCTCTAGGGCCTGCTTATCTCCAGCGCTTGGACCTCTGTGGGGTCTTGCCTCACACGCCTATTGTTGGGTTTTCCCTATCTCTGCTTCACATACACACCACAGAAGAGGAGATGCTGCAGATGGATCCTATCAGAGAAGCTCCTTCTAAGGAGACTTTGAAGGCCAGGATTAAGAGCCCTTAAATAGAAATTTCTGCTAGGGAGAAATTGTGCTTGACTGGGTGGCTCTGCCTTCTGAAGGTCTGGTGGAGTGTGACTTGATCTGATTTATGTTATAACAAGCTGGCTCTGGCCACTGGGTGGTAATGGGATTAGCGGGGCCTGTGTCTGGGCTCTCCTCTGGGGTCAGCCCTCTGGGATCCCACTTCAGTCTCAACTCTGGAGGCCTGCCCTGTGTTGGGGAGGTCCACTTTGCTCTACACTTTCGGACCTCAGCCTCAGCTGATCAAATTCTATCCTCAGCTTCCCCACTAGTACCATCCACAGTGGACTGTGACAGGATTAAACGTGTTGATATGTGAAAAGTGCTTAGAACAAAGCCTGCTCATCTCTTACAAGAGTGATGGTTATTGTAACTATACGTGGCCGCGTGAAGAGAGATGGACAGATGCCTCAGTCCATCCTGGCTCTTTCCCTTTACCAGCCAGCTTGACCTGGTCGGGTCAGCCTGGCCGAGCTGCGTGAAGATCAGATTTCACACCCACACCCTGCCTGGAACCTAGTAGGCTCCTGCTCACCCAAGATTTTAGAAAACAAGTTAACAATTTCTCAGGAAGCTTTAAAAAATTTTTTTAATTTATTTATTTATTATAATTGGAGGCTAATTACCTTATACTATTGTGGTGGTTTTTGCCACACATTGACATGAATCAGCCATGAGTGTACATGTGTCCCCCTGTCCCAAACCCCTCTCCCACCTCCCTCTCCATCCCATCCCTCTGGGTTGTCCCAGTGCACCGGCTTTGAGAGCTCTGTTTCATGCATCGAACTTGGACTGTTCATCTATTTCACATATGGTAATATTTATGTTTCAGTGCTAGTCTCTCAAATCATCCCACCCTCACCTCCTCCCACAGAGTCCAAAAGTCTTCTTTATATCTGTGTCTCTTTTGCTGTCTCACATATAGGGTTGTTGTTACCATCTTTCTAAATTCCATATATATACATTAATATACCGTATTGGTGTTTTTCTTTCTGACTTACTTCACTCTGTGTAATAGGCTCCAGTTTCATCCACCTCATTAGAACTGACTCAAATGTGTTCCTTGTAATAGCTGAGTAGTATTCCATTGTGTACATATACCATGACTTTCCTATCCATTTGTCTGCCAATGGACATCTATGTTACTTCCATGTCCTAGCTATTGTAAACAGTGCTGTGATGAACATTGGGGTACACGTGTCTCTTTCAATTCTGGTTTCCTTGGTGTGTATGCCCAGCAGTGGGATTGCTGGTTTGTATAGCAGTTCTACTTCCATTTTTAAAAGTAATCTCCACATTGTTCTCTATGGTGGCTGTACTAGTTTGCATTCCCACCAACAATGTAAGAGGGTTCCCTTTTCTCCACACTCTCTCCAGCATTTATTGTTTGTAGACGTTTTGATAGCAGTCATTCTGACTGGCTTGGGATGGTACCTCATTGTGGTTTTGATTTGCATTTCTCTGATAATGAGTGATGTTGAGCATCTTTTCATGTGTTTGTTAGCCATCTGTACGTCTTCTTTGGAGAAATATCTGTTTAGTTCTTTGGCCCATTTTTTGATTGGGTCATTTATTTTTCTGGTATTGAGCTGCATTACCTGCTTGTATATTTTTGAGATCAATTCTTTGTTGCTTCATTTGCTATTATTTTCTCCCATTCTGAAGGCTGTATTTTCACCTTGCTTATAGTTTCCTTCATTGTGCAGAAACTTTTAAGCTTAATTAGGTCCCATTTGTTTATTTTTGCTTTTATTTCCATTACTCTGGGAGGTGGGTCATAGAGGATCTTTCTATGATTTATGTCAGAGATTGCTCTGCCTACATTTTCCTCTAGGAGTTTTATAGTTTCTGGTTTTACATTTAGACCTTTAATCCGTTTTGAGTTTATTTTTGTGTATGGTGTTAGAAGTGTTCTAGTTTCGTTCTTCTGTAGGTGGTTGACCAGTTTTCCCAGAACCACTTGTTAAAGAGGTTGTCTTTTCTCCATTGTGTATTTTTGCCTCCTTTGTCAAAGATAAGGTGTCCATAGGTATGTGCATTTATCTCTCGGCTTTCTGTTTTGTTCCATTGATCGATATTTCTTTTTTTTGTGCCAGTAGCATACTGTCTTGATGACTGTAGCTTTGTAGTATAGTCTGAAGTCAGGCACGTTGATTCCTCCAGTTCCATTCTTCTTTCTCAAGATTGCTCTGGCTATTCAAGGTTTTTTGTGTTTCCATACAAATTGTGAAATTATTTGTTCTAGTTCTGTGAAAAATACCATTGTAGCTTGATAGGGATTGCATTGAATCTATAGATTGCTTTCAGTAGTGTACCCATTTTCACTGTGTTGATTCTTATAATCCACGAATATGTATATTTCTCCATCTATTTGTGTTATCTTTGATTTCTTTCATCAGTGTTTTATAGTTTTCTATATATAGGTCTTTCGTTTCTTTAGGTAAATTTATTCCTAAATATTTTACTCTTTTCATTGCAATGGTGAATGGGATTGTCAGGAAGCTTTTGCTCCTGCTTTTTTACATTCTAGAGTTCCCAATTGTCCACCCTCTCATGGCCTCCAACCCCAAAGTTTACCACCCTCCAGTTCCCAGATGTAGTGTGTCTCCTTGTAGCTTCTGTCTCCATTAAGTTTACCCTATGGTCCCTATTCCAGTTTTCCACCTCTACCTTTAAGTGCTACTAACTTCACCATGCCAATATGATAAAAGAGCCTGCTTACTGGACACTGACTGAGGGCCTGCCTGATTTTGTTCCTTATTGCAAGGTGCCAGATCTTCACAGGAAGGTGAATACGCTTGTCTGATCCTCAGTGTTCCTTGGAGGTTGATGCAATTATCACCCCATTTAAAAGGTAGAAAAACTGAGGCATAACTTGTTAAACAACTTGCCCAGCATCATAGCTAGGATGTGTCAGGTTTAAACCCAAGCAGTTTCAGTCTAAGCCTCAGCTCCCAACCACACCATTTTCTTGCCACAATATGACCCTAATGTTTAGAATCCAGAATTGGGAAAAGGAACATCAACTTTGTCCTATGAATGTAAGAATTTTACTTGTTTGCTTTTTTTTTTTTTTTTAATATTCTCTTTCTTTCTTTCTGGCTGCCTTGCACAGCATATGGGATCTTAGTTCCCCAGCCAGGGATTGAACCTGTGCCCTCTGCAGTGGAAGGACAGAGTCTTAACTGCTGGCCTGCCAGGGAGGTCTTTACTTTTTTTTAACCAGACTTTTTTTACTCCAGAGTTAGGCATCTCGAATTTCCCCTGATTATATTCTGCTGATATTTCATCTCCTTCTAAGGCAAGTATTCTCTAAATCTCATATGAATGCTCTTATAGTCAGAAATGGGCATTTTTCTCTTGCTCTTTCACCTGTAGGAATGGAAAATTGCCCATCAGCATGTTCTTTCTCATGCTTGAAAATAGTCTTATGATGTCTCAAAATCTCTCTGAGGAAGAAGGACTTGGCTTCTTTCCACTGGCCTGGTTTCCTGTCCCCTGCCCTGAGAACAGTGTTTGGAGTTTACAGGCTCTCTCCTTCCACTGGTTACATGCTAGACAATGAGGGTCACACCCAGAGAGCACATGGGGCCTTCAGAGTTTTGTTTTAGCTTGACTTGTTATTTTCATATTCCAGACAGAAAATAAAAGTGAAAAGAAGTAGTAAAAAAAAAAAAAGTTATCCATAAGACCTCCTCTCCTGACATTTTTATGCATATTAGAATTTACATTGATCACAAGGGCTTGCCTATGTGCCGGGCACTGCACTTGTGGCCTGTGGCAGCGACACAGTCCTTGCCCTGAAGTTCTTACTCTCTGAACTGGTGAGCATCAAGAACAGCTTTGAACAATTTCCATTTCACCCAGTGTTTACTGAGCACCTACTGTGACCATGGGTTCTTCTGCACCCTTGGGAAACATCAATGAACAAAAACCGCTGTTCTCATGGAGCTTATATTTTAGAGGAGAAGGAAGACAATGAGTTGATAAATGCTATAGAAAAAAATAAAAGGAAGGGGGCTGGGAGGCTGCAGTATTGGATAGGAAGCACAAGAGCATCATTTGTGTCTTTGTGACCCCATGGACTGTAGTCCATCAGGTTCCTCTGTTGAGGGATTTTCCAGAAAGAATACTGGAGTGGATTGCCGTTTCCTACTCCAGGGGATCTTCCTGAGTCATGGATCAAACCCTCATCTCCTGCATTGTAGAAAGATTCTTTACTGCTGATCCACCAAGGATTCCCGGCTTCCCGCCTCTGGCTCAGAGCGGAGAATCTTCCTGCAATGCAGGAGATGAGGGTTCAATCCGTGGGTCGGGATGATCCCCTAGAGTAGGAAATGGCAACCCACTCCAGTATTCTTGGGTGTAAAATCCCATGGCCAGAAGAGCCTGGGAGCCCCAGTCCCTGGGGTGGCAAAGAGTCAGACAAGACTTAGCAGCTAAACCACCACCATCATGGGGAAGCCATTAGATGGGAAGCAGGCCTTCTAAGAAGGTCAGATTTGAGTGAAGACTTGAAAAAGGTAAGGGATTTAGCCTTGAGGGTGTCTGGAAATCCAGCATTTCAGGCAATGGAAATAGCTAACATCTCAAAAAAAAAAAAAAAATGCCAACACAAACAGCAGGAAGTGGCCACCCAAAAGATAAGGAATCTGAGAAGAGGCCAGGGGAAGGAGGCAGGGGGCCACGCATGCCTATGCTAATTGTTCTGTGGCTGCCCTGCTGGGGGGATGACTTATCTGACCCAGGGAACCAGGCTCTGCCCGAACCTCTGGGATAAGCGAAATTAGCCTCTATCCAGGTTCTTACACAATAGGCCATGGCCTTGACTGCGTCACATACTCCCTGGGCCTCAGCTACCAGGTCTGTCAAAGAAGACAGGGAACATCTGGCCACTCCCTCCTACCCACCAATCCCCTGAGCGCACTTTATAATAATAATAGTAATAACAATAATAGTTGCAACAATAATAACAAAGTTACAAATAAGATGGCAATTGCGGCATCTTTCCAGCAAGAGTAAGAAAATTATTCTTATTTTTGAGCATTTTAAAAAGCAAAACTATCTAACGTCAGTGGTTTCTGAGGAAACCAAAGGCAAGAATATGGCTTTTGGTCAGGAGGAAAAAAAAAAAAAAAAAAACGAGGTGAAAGAGGCAAAAGGCTTCCTCTCACCAGCGTTTAACTGTCATCCCTTTGTGGGAACTGGGCTCTGAGGGCCTCTGGGCTGCTACCTGAGAATATTTCCTTAGCTGAGTTCAGAACATTTGCAAGCAGCCAACTGTCAGTTTGGGAAAGTTTGGAAAGTATTATGTAAGGCGAAAAAACGGTTTCTGACAAATTAAAAAAGATAAAAACCCGGTAAAACTTTCTAGCCTTTAGGCTGCAGGGTCCAGAAATACAAAACTGTGTTCTCACAACCTACTGAGTTGCTAAGAGGAGTTTGAGAGCACCATATTTTCAGGTACTTGGGTTTGCCCAAACTCCAAGATTCAGAGCCCTAAGGGTAGGGGCTTTCCCTCTCTATGACAGACTGGAGTGTTTGATTTTGTAGTGCCAGGACATAGTTGAGGTGGGCCTGCTGGGGAAACAAGACTAACAAGGAAAAGTCCCCCCAGAAAATACACCCAGGAAGGAGAGTTTATGTGAGGGGTCGCAGAACAGGTGCAAGTCAGCATCTGAAGTCTGACTGCCAAAAGTCAAATCCCACCTGCATTTATACCTCTCTATGCCTCAGTTTCCTCATCTGTATAATAGGTGTAAAAACGATGCTACTGCACAGTACAGTTATGATTATCAAGTGAACTAAACAATGAAATCTAATTTTACATATGTCCTAATGAAAAAGTCACTAGTGGGTGTTTTTTCTTTGGGTTATGTGGATTCCTCCTAACCAATGAGTGTTTTTCATTGAGAAGTACCTATTTAGGGTCATTTTCAGTACAAGCACACTTGCAGGTCATGCATCTCTCTCTGTCTTTATTTTTCTTAATTTTTTGTTATAGAAATATTTACCATTCATTAAAGTATATTTGATTTATAGTTGTGTTAATTACTACTGTACAACAAAGTAATTCAGCTAAATATATATATTGTTTTTTAAAATATTATTTTCCATTGTGGTTTATCACATGATATTGAATATACTTCTCTGTGCCTCTCTTCTTTCTAACCAATATGTTTTTTGATCTTAAAAGAGCCTCCATTTTCTAAGTCAAAACTGCCTAATAGAAATACAATGCAATCCAAAAATGCAGGCCACCATATTTGATTTCAACTTTTCTGGTAGTCACATTTAAAAAAGTAAAATGAAACAGGTTAAATTAATTTTAATAATACATTTTAACCTATTATATCTAAAATAGTATTTTGACATAAAATATGAATACATAGAGATATTATTAATGAGATTTTATATTCATTTTTTCTTACTGTATCTTTGAAATCCAATGATACTTTACAAATACAGAACATCTCAATTGAGACTAGTCACATTTCAAGTACTTAATAGCCACATGTGACTACCCTGATGGACACTACAGTTCTAAATGACAAGAGGATGGTTCTGGGCAGGGAGCTTGGGTGGGTTAGTCATTCTGTGTTCTGACTTTGTCCCAATCACTACTATGATAACTAGTATGGCCTCTGGGAAGCGGGGGTCTCCTGGTCATATGGAACATGGAGGTTCTTGATGCAAGCCCTACAAGTCCAACAGTGTGGTTTTGAACAGAGATATATTGAGCAAGCTCTTGCTTGCCCCTAACGGTCTATCCCTCCCCACTAAGCCCATCCTCCGCCTCTGCTTGTCTTGAGGATTAAAATCTAAAATAAGTTTATTAATAGTTGTCATCCTCTATTAAAATGAAAATGTTGGGATAATACCTTCATTGAGTATCACCTGAGACTAAGGCAGTTGAGATAGAGATAAAGATGGGAAGTAGAATGTCTCTTTGGGTTCTGTTTGGAAGCTCTGGGAAGTAGCATTGTAGGAAAGCCAGTTGTAATAGGAAAGCCTTGCAGAGCTAATTCTGCAGTGTCCTGCTCTTTAATGAGCCCTTCTAGCACAAGTCAGTTAGCTCTAGTGGGAACCTCATTAACCAAAAGGCAGCAGCCATGAGAATGAGAGCAGACACTAGCATTCTGAGCACCTTGGGTTCATATTGTTTTAGGTGCATGATTCTGAATATAAAAACTATATCCCTTAAAATAGGAATTTTGCAAACTTGACCTGCTCATCCATTCCTAGCAGCCCAGAAGAAGGAGAGACCACCCCTTTCCCCTTGGGGAAATTCTCTTTGATTCCATTCGAGGAGATTTCAGTTTGGTCTTTAGAGTAGGATGTGCCTTGGCAAAGGCTAATGTGATTTCTCTCTTCATCTGTCCCTTTCTTCATTCTGCTGTTTTAGGGTGAATCTGTACATCTTTCCTCAAATTCATTATTTGAAGAGGGTCTCATTTTTCTATTTCCGAGTTCTTGGAAAGAGAGAAAGAGACCTCATTTCCACCCCCATGTTGTTACTGTTTAGTAACTAAGTCATGTCCGACTCTTCTGAGACCCCATGGACTACAACCCTCAAGGTTCCTCTGTCCATGGGATTTCCCAGGCAGGAATACTGGAGTGGTTTGCCATTTTCTTCTCCAGGGGATCTTCCTGACCCAGGGATCGAACCCTGTGTCTCCTGCATTGTAGGCAGATTCTTTACTGCTGAGCCACCAGGGAAGCCCCCAACCCCATGAGTTGGTAGTATTATTATCTCTGTGGATATTCTAAAATCTGAAAAGAAATTCTTCTTGTTTCGTCTGTGATGATATTGGACTATCTGCCTAACTCAGAAACGTTCTTTCACTTCAGCCTCCCTGACTGCTACTTTCCCTCAGTCTATGGTATTCCTGGGGCTTCCCAGGTGGCACGAGTGGTAAAGAACCTACCTGCCAATGCAGGAGACATAAGAGATACGAGTTGGATAGTGTCCACAGTGTCGCAAAGAGTTGGATGAGTTTCAAGTGACTTAGCACATGGTATTCCCAGCAACATTGCCTTGAGGAAAATTACTTTTATCAGGCAGTTCCTGAGTGTTGATCTCTGACTCAACTTCTTTAGTCTCACTGTGTCTCAAGGGAGGTTATTCAAAGAATGCTTGCCACTAAAAGTGTTTTTTTTTTTAAGTTAACTTTTGTAAACAGCCAAAATATTTTTATTGTGTTTTCCTTGATTACTAAGATGATCCATAATTTTATTCTACAAAATTTGGCATAGTCTACAAAGGATAAAGAAGAAACATTTGCCATTCCACTGTCTAGAAAACACCACTGTTAACTTCTTGGTAAGCAATAGTTATTTGAGCCCATTATATTCTACAACAGTCAAAACTATATCCCTGGAATAATCGAGGTGTGAAGACAAGACTAGAACATACAACAAAATAGGAGTATTCAATACAGATTCCATTCATTTATCCATTCATTCATTGCCTTAGGGGAAAATAGAGAAGCATGGTAACCTCATCTAGAAGTTCGGTCTACTTGGGCATGTATGTCATCAAATAAAGGTCATTAAATGCAGAGCATAGTGTGGAGGTCAGAAAAGCAACTATTCCAGCAGTAGATTCTGTCTCTTTGGATGGAGGGTAGGCAGTTTCTTTTCATTCTTTAGTGGGGATTAAAAGTTAAGGTTTCTCATGAGAAAAATATTTACTATCTCAATGTAATAACTGTGACCAAATGGTGAAGCTTCTAAAAAGACTTTAACTAAGAGATTTTGTTCATTTTCATGTTTGTAACAAAAACAACCTCCCCACCCCAACTCCTGCAAAAAAAGAAAAAAAATGGGCCTAGAGTCTGGGAAAAATTAAGAACCAACTAAAGTGTAGTAACTTTATTGGCAAATGTGGTCAGCCTCAAGATGATTGAAATCAACAGGCCGTTGAAGATCGGGTTTATGTTCTGTGGCTACAAATTAAGGGGCAAGAATTTCTCTCTTCCTTAGTGACTGATAACCTTAAATATAATTGCAGGTGAGTGAGTGGAACTTCAGTACCTGTGTATTTTGGGGAGCAGGGATGAGGTTGGGTTGTGAAGCCCAGAAAATATTATCACTGAGTTTGGGAACTTGGATAGTTTGTTAGCTCAGAGCATTCAAGTGGTGAATTGATAGAGTGATAGAACTGACTGGAATCAAGTTAGTTCTGAAGACATGTTAGGTCTGGAGACACTTGTGAGGCCAGATAGTGCCACAGGTTAAGGTGCAAAATAAAAGCCATAAGAGGAGATAAGAAGGACCCCAGTGAGCAAGAAAGTGGTGGGTGCTACTTTGAATTACCGAAGGCAGGACATGGCAGGGGTAATCTGAATGGAAGGTGATAAGGGATTTGTACTTTCCTATAAATCCCCTTTTGCCATTCCTCAGCTGCCCACTTTTCCATAGTAAGCATTTATTAATTTCTAGCAAGGAAATATAATTTAACAAAGATATAAAAATAATTTAGAATAGTATTGATAGGCAGTATGTCTTGGGAAAACATAAGACTTAAGTCAAATAAAGACCTCCTTTCTTGATTCATTTTCAAAGGGTCTTATTCCCCCTAATCATGTGTGCATTCCCATTCCCTCACATCTGAAATATTTCCTAAGAGATTTGTTTCCTGTATTTTTGATCCCTGTGAAAATATTCCCAAGAAAAGTAACACATCCCCCTGTTCCTGGTTATTTATATCAATAATATTCAACAAGTTCCACTGCAAATTTCAGTTCATCAAAGCCCTATAATTTTGGAATTGGAACATCGTATTCTACTAGACTCTAGTTAGTATTTGAGAGGTTCTTTTATGTCTCTTTTTAAAAATAGAATTTACTTTTTAGAGCGGTTTTAGATTCACAGCAAAGTTGAGCAGAAGTTATGGAGATTTCCTACATACCCCCTGCCCCTTTGTTTTTCTTCTTCTTTTTAAATTAGAGGACAATTGCTTCACAGTATTGTGTTAGTTTCTGCTGTACAACAACATGAATCAGCCATAAGTATACACACATCTCCTGCCTCTTGAGCTTCCCTCCCACTCCACCCCCCGTCCCTCCACTCGGTCATCACAGAGCACCAAGCTGAGCTCCCACTAGCTATCTGTTTTACACATGGCAATGTACACATGCCAATGCTACTCTCTCTGTCAATTCATCCCACCCTCTCCTTCCCCTGCTGTGTCCAGAAGTCCATTCTCTACATCTGCATCGCTATTCCTACCCTGCAAATAGGTCCATCAGTACCATGTGTTTTTCTTGTCAAATTATAGACCAAACTTTGGGGGGCAGGGGAGCTTTCCCTCCCCTATTCCCAGTTCAAGATTAAAACACTCAAGTTCCCAAGGTTTTATGTACTTGGCAACACCTAGGGCAACTTCTAGAGTAGGACTGTGGAAACCTTCAACAGGTGCAGGAGGGGGCACCTGCTCCTGGGAAGCTGGATAAGTAGCGTCAGTGATGAGAAGGAAGGATCAAGGCAAAGAGCTGCTGGAGATGCCTGTGCCCTCTCCTAGGGCACTCATCCAGAGGGTGCCCATACACAGATACTTGGTGAGAGGTCTGAGGACACAATGGTAGCTGCTCCTGTTGTACCGGAAGCATCCAGATACTCTTCTGTCTTAGCTACGGTCTCCCCATGCACTGAAGCGAGGGGGGCGGGGGGGAATGAGAGCAGAACTGAAAGAATGGGAAATTCAAAGGATGACTTGAGATCTAAGAATGAAAACATGCTTTTTAAAAAAAAGAATTTTTTTTTTCCTGCAAAGTCCTATTTTTACTCAGGTGATGTTTTCTTATTTATGGGGATTCCAAAAAGATAAAGATACCTTTTAAAAAGGTTGATTTTTTTTTATAAGGTGTTTTATTATGGAAATTCTAAAAACATTTTACAGTAGGGAGACTAGTATAATGAACCCCCACTTTTCCCATTGCTCATCTTCAGCAATCATCAGCTCACTGCTATACCTCTCTTATCCCCTCTCCTCAAACTGGATTATTGAGAAACAAATCCCAGTCATTTTTATCATTCTAAACAGGAATATTTCAGTGCTAAGTTGCTTCAGTCGTGTCCGGCTCTGTGTGACCCCATAGACAGCAGGCCACCAGGCTCCCCCATCCCTGGGATTCTCCAGGCAAGAACACTGGAGTGGGTTGTCATTTCCTTCTCCAATGCATGAAAGTGAAAAGTGAAAGTGAAGTCGCTCAGTCGTGTCCGACTCTTAGTGACCCCACAGACTGCAGCCTACCAGGCTCCTCCGTCCATGGAATTTTCCAGGCAAGAGTACTGGAATGGGTTGCCATTGCCTTCTCCGAATATTTCAGCACATACCTCTAAAAACCAAAAAGACTAAAAGGAAGACTTCTGATGATTACAAATCTTAATCTTGCTGCTTCCTCGCTCTTCCTCTGTCGCTGGACTATGAAGTAGGAAGCCTGAGTTCTGACCAGGTGTTGACATCTGCCGGCTGTGTGACCAGCTGCAAGTCACATAAGCCTTCTGGACTTGTGCTTTCCCCACCTGAGTGGGTGAGGTAGGTGATTTCTAAGGTCTCTTCCAGTTTTAGAAATCAAAAGTTCATGGAAAAGTCATTCTTTTAGCCTCCAGAAACATAATACAGGTTTGGTACAGTTTCTATTTCCTGTTTTCTTGGGTGGTGGGAGTGCCCAGTTCAGAGTCAAGACCTTCTCAGCGAAGAGCCAAGAAAGCCCCAGAGGCTGAGGAGTGGCCGAATCTTTAACGGGGAGTTTTTGGAAAGAACTGAGCCCTGGAGCTGTCCCTTGGAACAGTTTTGTGCTGCCTTCAGTATCTCCTCTGACAACCTCAATTTGTCTTAAAACAGCATCACTTTGTTGTAACAAGTGTTCTGCTGAGTTGTGACTCTGGGAAAGTTCAAGGGCTCCAAACAGACTCCCCTTTTCCAAAGACCACCCAGATACCAATAGCTAGTGAAAGATAGTGTTTATGTTGCACTGGAATGGGGTGGGGGGTAGTTACACTTTAAGACAACAAGGAACTGTTCCAGGATGACTCTTAAGGCATAAAGATACTCAGTTTACAGGTAAATCAAGTAAAGTAGGTGCATTTAAGGTTGCCTGGTGAGGGGTTCCTCTGGTGGCTCAGTGGTAAAGAATCTGCCTGCTAATGCAAGAGACAACGGGTTCAGGTTCGAGGTTTATTGGGGAAGATGCCACTAGCCGCAGGGCAGCCCATTTGCTGCAACTACTGAAAGCCTGCGTGCCGAGAGCCTGCACTCTGCAAGAGAAGCCACTGCAATGAGAAGCTTGTGTGCTGCAACGAAGAGTCGCCCCCACTCGTTGCAATGAGAGAAAAGCCCTCCCAGCAACAAAGACCCAGCATGGTCCAAAATAAATAAATAAACATTAAAAAGAAGAACTCTATTTAAAAAAAAAAGGTTGCCTGGTGAATGAAGGATTAAATCTGGAGTGGAATTTGTCTTTTGTAGAGGTTGAGGTTTAGGGAAAGATAGGAGTCCTTTTTGAATAATGGAGAACACTTTGGTCAAGAAGACCATACCCAACCCTCAGGACCACTGCCAGCACGACTCTCACAGTCATGAGCTCTCACGGGTGCCCCCTCCTTGGTGTCCCACACCATCCTTGGAACTAGAATGATGGGAATGCAAGGAGTACGTGGCTCAGCGTCTCTCATCTGGTAAGTGAGCTCAGACCCAGGATTTGTGGCTTCTGCAGGCATGTGCTGCTCCTCCACAGCTTGAAGAGGACTAGGGAAATGAAGCTGGAGGAAGACTATTTGGAAAAAGAAACTTAGTTTTCAGTGTAGCACAAACAGAGCAAATGCTAATGAATATTGTGAATACTTTAAAAAAAATCACTAAAATCTAGAGAATAAAAAAAATACTCAAGTGGAAAAGGGCTCCAAAATTACCATTTTAAAGCACAAGCTTTAATCAGATCTGAGAACTTACTGAAAGGGGACTTATTTAAGCTATTGACAGGGATTATTGTTTTGGTGCCAGGGTTTTAAATTGGGGGATAGAATTAAAAGGGGCCAAAAATGAGGGTTGTTATTTCAATCTGAAACTAGTACTGCATGGTGGGGAACTCACTGGATTTGTGAGCCTGGGGGTTGATTACTGCACTTGGAGTCGTCCCTACATTTCCAGCTGGTTCTGAGGAGGGTCAAAATGTGCATGCTTTGCAGCCTTTGTGGACTTGCACCACAGCTGCTCAGCGATTAGTCTGAGGCTGGTCCTTGGCAGGAAATGGTAAAGGAATCAGCAGGAAGCCAAGAACAAGGGAAGGGAAACTCCTCCCTCCTGTCAAAGGACAGGCCAGAGAGAGGATGAAAATGGAAAGTGGGCATTTCAGGGTTAGACAAGTTGAAATGGAGAGAGTGTGTGTTTCAAGGGCAAGAGTGTGCGATAAACTGTTGACTTTATTATGGAGCCTGTACCTCATGTTCCTCAGGCTTCAGTCAGCATATGATCCCCAGGATATGCGGGAGATGCTGTTCCTTTGTTTTATGTTTTCTGAGGTCCAGCAGCCCACTGACGGGACAACCTCCCCTTGTTTCTGATTTCTGGCTTATTCAAGGCCAGAGCACCTGACAGTCAAGTTGAAAATTTTTACCAGGGGAAACAAAAAACAACAGCCGAGTATAAATGGAATCAAGCCATAAGAAATGCTCAGTGTGAAGGAGCAGAGGACTGCAAATGATTTTTTTTTTTTTTTAGAACTTTTTACCCAGTTCTTCATAACCAAAAATCCTCACTAGATTCTTGAGGCAGAGGGAGAGCTGGTGATCCAGTGGGAGAAACTGAATCTGATAAGAAGAAACCAGTTGTCTGAAATCCAACAACACTTTCTTGTAGATTAGAACTCAGCTTTGAAGTTTCACTTGTTATGCTTGGCTCTGTGAGTTATGCTACTCCTGATGAAAAATAAAATCAAGAATATTTTATGTTGAAGGTTCTCAGTGATGAAAAGGCAGCATCCAGCTCCCTTATCAGCTGTGCAGTGGGCTAGCAAACTTGTGTTTAGATTGTTACCTGAAGAAAGAAAAAACAAAGTGTCCTGAATGCTGATTCTACTGTTTCAGTGGGGAAAAATTTCTAACAGGCATGTGGCAAACAACAAAACTTTTGAGAAAGCAGACCTGGGGAGAGTTCACTGCAGTTTCATAACGGGTATGAATAGTTATTTTGCTTCCTTTTTCTTTTTTTTTCTAAATCTTTCTGGGGTTGATGTGGATCTCTTTCTATTTGCTCAGGAAACTGACGTGTCTTCTGGGCAGGGTTTGCGGTTTTGGAACCTTTTCTAAAAGGGACAGAGAGCACCCGGCTACACTTCCCTGTTGTGAGGTTGGTGTGCGGGTGGTGCTGAAGCAAGCTGGTCACCATGCAGGTGCTCCTCCAGTGCACTAGGCTTATTCTGCCTCTTGCCTTCATCCTGATTTTATCTTCAGTTCGAGGTAAGACCCAGTAATCTTGTCACCTTATAATCTTCTTGTATGCCCCAGGGTCCACACAAATGATTATATTCACTCTAAGGTATAGAATATAGTTTATTAAGGGAAAGTAGGCCAAGAAAAAAAAAAAAAAAGAATTTGGGGTAGCTGAACTCCTTAGAGTGAAGTTGGTTAAGTTTGGTACCAAAAAAAAAAAAGTTAAACTCTGAGGCAGCTACAGCCTTGTAAGTTCTTAAAATGATTGAAATGTATTATTATTATTTTTTTTTACGATAATGTCAAGTTTAATTTGCCAAATATACAATGAAATGTATTATTTTATTGTCAGGTGAAAATAGCTAACAAATTTTTAAAGGCTCAAGAAAGGAATAGAGAAAATGGTTTCCCTCTAAGTGCCCATATCTATCTCAAGTTTTAATGATGAGTGATGTCATAATTATTTAGACACTGGGAAATACTATTTTTAAAATCAGAGTAAATGTGCTTGTATTTTCTCTCCTTTTTTAAACCTGGTTCTTAGTGAAAATTCACTTATGTTTAGACGTAGCTAATGAATACCCTCTCTGATTTTAAAGAAAGGCCAAAGAATTTTAGTAATTGTGTCGTTGCTCAGAGAAACAGCATATTTGGAAAATTTTTGTTAGGTCTATCATTTAGGATTGTTTAGTCAGAATAAAACAACTTAAAACCTTTAATGACTAAGAAAGTGAAAATGATCAGTTTGTAAGAAAAACAGTTTCTTCTCCTTTGGTAAATAAGGGATTATAGTCATGGCCTGATAAGTAGATGGGAGAATTTATAGTAGAAAAACACTAAGTTCCTCCAAATCGTAAAGGAAATATTGAGTCATAGTGATGCACATATCTTAGATACGTTTCTTCGAAGTGACTTCTAGTTGTCTTGTTTTTACTTCTGGTGGAAATGAAATTGTACACATAACCTCACATACATTCATTATATATTGGAAATTTATAAAATCACTTTCTTCTTGTTATGCAATTATTGAAAAACCAGCAAATAATGTTGATGAAACTTTCCCACTAATCTATTTATTTTTTTTAAAGGATAAAACATTGTTGATTGTAAGAAACAGGCTTTACTGCAATCTTTCAGGGAAAACCTTCAGCCAATGAAATAATTCCCTAATGTGTTCTGACAAGATCCAGGCAGTCAAGTCTATGTTTGAAGAACAGACCCGCGTGACTTGTTGGTGTTGGGTCTACTCTGACCAGAGCTCGATGAATCTTTACATCTTTAAAATCTCCCATAAGTGTCACATTTCCCACTAAGATTCAATAGGGAAAACTAAAATTAAAACAAAAGTGTTCTTTATGTAATAGGTATTTTCCAGAAAGTAGTGAAGAAACTACTATATAATTTTATAAAGTACTAGTATTTATGTCATCATTGGGTACGTTTTGCTCTGTGTTGGGAAGGGAACCAAAAATGAGAGAATGAATAGACTGAAAAACTAGGGAGTTTCCAAAGGAGAAGTGCAGTTGGTATTGGAATTAAGCGTTTGTGCCCACATTTGAATAAGAAGGGAAATAGACGCCCATCCACTGGCTGTGTGTGTGTGTGTGTGTGTGTGTAACATCAACTCAAGGCTGCAAAGAGGTTTCTATTTCATAATATTCTATGTGATGCCAGATATGATTCTGTAGCA
This sequence comes from Odocoileus virginianus, assembly GCF_023699985.2. Classification (NCBI taxonomy): domain Eukaryota; kingdom Metazoa; phylum Chordata; class Mammalia; order Artiodactyla; family Cervidae; genus Odocoileus; species Odocoileus virginianus. The sequence continues at coordinate 59,215,638 of NC_069680.1, forward strand.
CTCTTTCCCCACTTAAAAATAATTTTTTTCTTAACCCATTGATTTAACTGATCAAATCCACTAGACTTTTGACTTGCTTTTACTGAAACGAAACATCTCAGGTTACTGTATTAATCTGCTAGGGCTGCCATAACAAAGTACCACAGATTGGGTGGTTTAAAAAACAGGAATTTATTTCCTTACAGTTCTGGAGACTAGCAGTCCAAGATGAAGGTATCAGCTGGGTTAGTTTCATCCTGAAGCTTTTCTCCTCAGCTTGTAGATAGCCATCTTATCTCTGTCTTCACATGGGCCTTTGTGTGTTTCTGTGTCCTGGTCTCCTCTTCTTATAAGGATTGTGTGTTTCTGTGTCCTGGTCTCCTCTTCTTATAAGGACAACAGCCGTACTGGATTAGGGCTCATCCGTGTAAACTCATTATACCATAATTATCTCTTTTAAGTCCCAAATACAAATAGTCTATTCTATTGAGTCCCAAGACTCAAATACAGTCCTATTCTGAGGTACTAGGGGTTAGCACTTCAATACATTGAGTTGGAGCAACACAATTCAAGCCCACATCAGTGACTGTAAGTGAAGCTAAAATAAAAACATGCTATAAAAAGCCCATCTACCAAGTGCAAAGAGAAGGACGTTGGGCAAGGTGTGGGAGACCCTGGAGAGGACAGATGGGTAATCAATTTAATGTAGAGCTCCAGGAGATTACTGATAAGGCCTGTGAATCCCAAATTGTTTTATTAACTCTCTTTTTCAAAGATGCCCATAAAGAAGGAAAACGGAAAATCCATGAGCAGGTGTAGCCGGGGGGTCATTGCCAGACCCTGTGTCCACTCTACACTGCCTCTGAGATCACAATAATAATATTGATTCCACCAGTGTTCACTGCTGTTCAATTGTAAAGTGATTCCGCATCCATTCTCAGGTAAATGGTCATCACATTCCCTGTGAGGAGGAATTAATACCAATTTATAGAGAAGAAAACTGGATCTTACATTCATCACCTCATTTCTTCTTTACATCAACCTCTTGCAAAAAATGTATGAGACTTGCCCTAGGCCCATTACAACTAATTAATGGCAGAGCTGGTCACCTGATTTCAAGTTCAAATTAACTTTCTACTGCAGTTTAGCTGTTTTCTAGTTGGAGTAGAGATTGTCTTTATTTAAAACAACCTTGCTTTGACTATAGCTCTTACTACAAAAACCACTGAGTCGAGGGACAGAGAGGGAGAAATTGAAAGTAAACTTGGAACGTTTTATAGCTTGTCAAACCACACAAGGGTGAGGAATCTTGTGCAACTGATTGGCCAGAAGGAAGCAGCTCCAACTTATATAGTGATGCCTGTTTGGATGCCACTAAATAATGAATGAAAATGGTCTTTTTTCTCCCCTAACATGGCAATTTTAAAGTTTTTCTAACAAACCCGCAGCAAGTCTCCATTAAGAATAGGAAATTAGTAAACTGTGATGACGTTGGGGAAATATTGATACTACAATATAAAAAGATACAGAGAGATTACTAGGGTAAGTTATTTGCCCATGTCAGAGGTTTATTTTTTTATAAATGGTAATGATTAATCATAGAAAGTGTTTTGCTAAAGTAGGACTAGTAGATTCTGTGTATATGTGAAAGAGAGACAAAGACAGAGACACAGAAAGAAAGGACAGGTATAGGCAGTGAGGGAAGTGATTCCAAATAAAAAACATTCTTCTTCCTTGAATCCACTGCAGAAATAACCAGGAGATCTGTAAGTGGGACCTCTTAGGAAGATCATTTTTCTGTCCATGAGCATGTTTCCTCTTATTTTTTAAATTACGTAATCTCAAGACACTTCTCTCAAACAAAAGAGAATCAAGATACTCCCACACATTGGGGGGCTAGAACTGTTGAATTTTCACATCCTGCCAACACTCTTGAATAAATTTATCAGGAATAAATATATCTGTAACCACGTTCTTTATTTTAAAGCAAATTTAAGATCCCCAGTGTTAATTATTTTGTATAATAATCGAGGATCACTATGTTATGCATCTGAAACAAATATAGTGTTATAGGTCAGTTATACTTAAAAAAGAAACCCACCTCATATTATTTTATTTATATAAAATGTCCAATTTGGTAAAAAATACAGAGACAAAAAGTAGATTGATTACTGGTTACTTAGGGATGAGACATATAAGATACAGGACTTGGATAGCTAAAAGACAGAGGATTTCTCTGTGATGATAAAATTGTTCTAAATTTGTGGTGATAGTTGCACATACCTATGAATAAGCTAAAAAAAAACCCCACTGAAATGTACATATTAGAAGAGTGAATTTTGTGCTGGGTTGAATATGTTAAATACCAATAAAACTTTTTAAAATTAAAACAAATGAAGTAAATCATCAGTCTCAAGTTGTTGTTGTTTAGTCACTAAGTTGTGTCTGATTCTTTGCGACCCTATGGACTGTAGTCTGCCAGGCTCCTCTGTCCATAGGATTTCCCAGGCAAGAATACTGGAGTGGGTAGTCATTTCCTTCTCCAGGGGATCTTCCTGACCCAGGGATCAAACCCATGTCTCCTGCATTGTAGTATTCTTTACTGCTGAGCCACCAGGGAAGCCCCAATTTCAAATTAGATAAACATTTTTGGGGGGAAGATGGACTTCTACTTTTGACTTCTTATAAATTTTGGAACATCTTCATTAAGATAGAGTTCATATACCATATAATTCACCCATTTAAAGTGTACATCAATGGTTTTTTAGTATATTCACAAATATGTGCAACCATCACCATAGTCAATTTTAGAACATTTTCATTACCCAAAAAAGGAAAACCCTCTTGGGGACTTCCCTGGCAGTCCAGTGGTTAAGACTCCACACTTCCAGTGCAGGAGGCGTGGGATTGATCCCTGGTCAGGGAACTAAGGTCCCATGTGCTATGCCATGCGGCTAATAATAATAAAAGTTGGAAAGAAATGTCTTGCCTTAAGAGAATTTTCACATTCTCTCTCTCAAAAAAAAAAAAAAAAAATTATAAATTTTAAAAGCTGAGATGCTAAACTTTAGAAAGAATTTGTATTTTAGTTTTCTAATTTATCAAAGTTGTGTTTTTTACGCTAGTGAAAAGATACGACTTTTCATTTGGATGTTTCTTCATAAACTATTAGTTTTACTTTTCTGTTTGACTTCCTGTCTATGCAAGCAGTTTCTTGGTTTGATACTCAGCCACCAGTGGCAATAGAGGAGAATGTCTAGACCTGCTCTGTCCAAAATGGTGGCCAGGAACCTCTGTGGCTACTAAGCACTTGAAATGTGTGAAATATGGCAAGTCCAAACAGACCTGGTATAAGCGCAAAATGCACACCAGATTTAAAATCCTAGTATGAAAAAAAAAGTAAAATATCCATTAATAACTTACATTGTTTATTGGATATATTGGTTTAAGTAAAATGTTTTAAAATTAAGGTCACTTATTTCTTTTTTACTTTTTAAAATATGACTGTCCTAATATTGAAAATTTCAGACATGTACGGATGGTTCCTCTTATTTCTATTGGACTGCATTGGTCTAGATGGCATAGGGTGTGAAGACATTGCCCTCTGCTGGAGCAGATGTTGAATTTTCACCTGACTTCACACGATGAAGCTTCTAAGCAGTAATTCATTAGATGCCAAACTTCTTCAAGAAAGAATCAGAGAGGGAGAAAGAGCTAAAATGTATTAAATACCTACCGTACTCAAAAGCTTGTGCTAGATGTATCACATACTTCTATATTGTTTAAACTGGAACTCTTTGAAAGTGAAAGTTGCTCAGTCCTGTCCGACTCTTTGCGACCCCATAGACTATACAGTCAGTCCATGGAATTCTCCAGGCCAGAATATTGGAGTGGGTAGCCTCTCCCTTCTCCAGCGGATCTTCCCGACCCAGGAATCAAACCTGAGCCTCCTGCATTGCAGGTGGATTCTTTACCAGCTGAGCCACCAGGAACTCTTTGGGATACTATTATTCCCATTTCAAAGATGAGAAATTGAGAATCAGAGAGGCGCTCAATGGTGGGACAGGAATTTAAATTTGGTTTATCTCTATCAGAGATAGGTCAATAGGTCATTGTTATCCTCCTCTTCATCACAGAAGCTAGCATTTAAAGAGCTCTGACCATGGTGCTAGGTACTATTCTAAGAACCTAATATTTGTATCTTATTATTAGATCTATTACTGTCCCCATTTTATGGATGAGGAAACTGAGGCACAGGGAGGTTATAGTTATATAGCTAGTAAGGGTCGGCCATTGTGATGTCATCTGGCAACCTTACCTTCAGCCTCTAAGCAGTGACAAAGCTAACCCATTCTGGATGACTATGGTTTCCCAGACTAGAAATGTGTAAGCTATATTCAGGAACTATGTGGAAGAGTATGACAGAGTAGTAGTCCTAAAATAAAGAAAAAAATGAAAGCAAGACAGAAAGAAAGAAAGAAGGAAAACAGTGGGAGAACATTTACTTTCTTTTTTTTTTCCATTTAAAACATTTACTTTCTACATTAGAGTCTTTGCTTTGTTTATATTTTAAAAGAATATTGTTTATTACAGTAATTTAGAAAACAAAGTGAGAAAAATAATCACTCGAGCCTACCACTATAGCTATTTCTGTGTATTTCCTCCCATCCCCCATATCTGTATATGTAGTTGCATTAACAACTATTATGCATAGAATGGCATTCTGCTATTTTTAACTCATTTTTTAATATAAACTTTCCTGTGATGCTATGTAGTCTTTTCCATAGCTACTACTTTTTTCTGTTTGGTTAATATTCTCTCATATTAATGCCTCACAATTAATCTCAGTGTTTTCTCTTGTTTTGATTAGTTATTTACTGTTTTCCTATTTTAAATAATACTAGGGTGAACAGCATCATGAATTCTTTATGTATTCCCCTTCATATATATGTATATCTTAATGAAAGCTAACAAAGCTGTATTTATAAAATTAATCAGAAATATTAACTAGAACAAAGTTGAGTATAAATAAACATAATAGAGGTTCATAAGGAAAAAGAACATTTTGCAAAATTCTGTGGGTCTGCAGTCTTTTAGGAACAAAGTCCCTGGCCATCCCATTGAGATATAAAGTGAATTTGACCTTGGTAGAGGCTCCAGTTTTCAACCTCTGATAGTTGAGAAGGGAAACAACTTGTGCATACTCTCAGAAATACTGACACTCAGAAGGAAAAAAAGAAAACTCTAAAATTTATAGTCTCTAGGGGTTTGGGTAATGAGATTAGGAGTAACTTTTTTTTCTTTATTTGCTACATTTTTAAAAGTTTTAAGGAATGTCTAAATAGACTCTCCACTTTAAGGAGAGTACTATAAAAGGTAGAGAGCCCTCTAGACCCAGAGTTAAAGTCAGAAACTTTTGACAAGTAGCTGCATGAGTCCATTTACTTAAAATCTAGAAAATGCAAACTGATTTATAATGACAGAAAGCAGACTGATGATTGGGGGGGGGGGCGAGTCAGGAGAAGGGAGGGAGAAGGGCAGGGTCACAGAGGGGCACAAGAAAACTCTGGAGGATGTTGGATATGTTCATACCCTTGACTGTGGTGATGGTTCCATGCTGTATCCACTTGTTGAAACATTAAATTGTACACTTTAAATATGCACAGCTTATTGAATGTCAAATCCACCTTAATAAAGCTATTAAAAATAAAAATAATTAATTTTGAAAGATAATACATAAGTATAACTCAAGAATCTAAAAGTTCTAATGGATATGCAGTGAAAAGTCAGTGTTCTTCCTTCCACTCTCTTCTAGCCACTAATTCCCTCCACCAAGATGACCAGTTTGTTGTGTATCTTTCAAGAGGTGTTCTGTGCATGTAAGCTTGCATGTAAATAAATTCCAAAAATCCACAACACATACAAATGGTAACACACAATGCATAGTGTTCTTTACTTTTTTTTACCTTGGAGGGAATTCCCTCGTAGTCCAGTGGTTAAGACTCCATGCTTTAACTACTGAGGGCACGTTCAAACCTCTGTTTGGGGAACTAAATTCTTGCAAGCCACATAGCATGGCCAAAAAAATATATATATGTATACACATACATACACACATACATATACATATATGTACTATGTATACACACATACTTGAAGATTATTATATATCAGTACCCAGAGAACTGCCACATTCTTTTAATAGCTGCATAGTATTGTAGGCTGCACCTTAATTCACTAACATTTAATTTTATAGTCTTTGGTACTGCAAAAAATATTGCAGTGATTATCTACAACACTGTTCTTCATTTTATTTTGTTTTCTTAAATATGTGTTATCAGTTGCATCTCAATCTGTACAGAACAATTATGTACTGGGCTTTAATACTCTTGCAGGAAGGGGGACCCCTTCCATGGCCTGAGAGTGGATTCTTGTCTAACACTCAGAAATAAATTGTCCAAGAAGACACATGTACTGAGAAAGCAAGAGACTTTATTGGGAAGGGACACCGGGCAGAGAGCAGCAGGTAGGGCACCCAGGAGAACTGCTCTTCCATGGAATTCACAGTCTCAGGTTTTAGGGTAATGGGGTTAGTTTTCAGGTTGTCTCTGGCTAGTTATTCTGACTCAGGGTTCTTCCTGGTAGCATGCACATCACTCAGCCAAGATGGATTCTAGTGAGGAGGATTCTGGGAGGTTTGTAGGATGTATGGACTGTCATCTCCTCTTTCCTTTTGACCTTTCCCAAATGCTTCCGGGTGGTAGCTTGTTAGTCTGCATTCTTTACCAGGACCTCCTATTGTATGATAGATAACTCGAGCAAGTGGTTATGACTGTGCTTGGCCAGGACAAGGTAGCTTTAGTCAGTGGTGCCCCTAACAAAATCTCATTTTCTGCTTTTCAGGAGTTTTAGATGTGCTCCTTCATGTTAGATGACGATTAGCTGTACTTGTGTGAATCAAATATGTATTTGAGGTGGGGAGGAGATGATCCTTTGGCAGGGTAGTGAAGTATTTCTCACCACCAAGGGCTCCATCCTTGCTAAACTGAGGAATGAAATTTATTTCATAAATTAATAAGAGATCTCCTACATAACCTCAACACAGGATATGGAGCCTTTTATGTAGAAATTAAAACAGGCTGTGAAAGCCCAGCTTTGGTGAACAGAAGAGCCTTGACTTTTGAAATCTCTGACTAGATCTAAGGCCAAAGAAAGAGATTAAGTTTTTAATCTGCTTTCATTCTCAAGAATACCACATGGTCCCAAAGAACTGGAGTTTTGTAATATCTCAGGACTATTTGGTACATTTCTTAACCTTTCTGAACATAATTTGACTCATCTCTATCAGAAGAGGCAGACTTTGGGGTCAGATAGAAGGTTGAATTCTGGGTGCTTAGTACCTATGCAGCCTCAGTTTTCCTTTGTATAAAATGGAAATAATAGTACAGAGAGAATAATAGTTAGTAATATTAGGTGTTTATTTACTGTGTGCTTGGCACTATGTTAAGATCTTTACATACATTTTCTCATTTAATTTTTGTGACCAGCTTATGAAAATGAGACACTTTTAGTACCTGAATTTTCTGGTGGGTACTCGGGGAAGTGAAGGTTTCACAGGTCACCAGTAGCAGAGGCAGCTAACTGCCAAAGCCTATTCTAATGTTAATCTCTAGGCTACTTTGCACAGTTGTAGTATGAGAAGGATAAACTATGTATAAAGGGCTGGGAAACAACGGGTGAAATGGTCATAAAACCTGTCCACACCTTACCTACAAAATTTAAAATCTATTTAATTAAAAATTTATTAGGGAAAGAGTGATTAGAAGCTGTGTAAGAGATACTTATTGACCATGCGGTTTCCTTGTTTGGGCAGGTTCTCCTGTGCAGAAAGCCAGGTACCAGTGGGTACGCTGCAGTCCTGACAGTAAGTCTGCAAACTGCATTGAAGAAAAGGGACCAGAGTTTGATCTACTTCCAAGTGAATCCAGCAAAATCCCACCTCCCAAGGCTGACCGTTTCTTGTAAGTGGAATTCCTAGATTTTACTTTTGTCAACCTCTGTTGAGATCTTGGCATGGAGGTAGAAGGGTTGTCCAGAGCGTTTTCTTTAGGATCTTGCTTCCATGGTTCAATTTTCACTGCATAGTACAGGGTGAAACTGTAATGTATTTACTGGTATATAAGATGCACAAGAATACATGACTCACACTTTTGCAAGGTCTTTTTCTGGTGGCAGAAACAAAAATTGAATACTTTTCACCAATAGGTATTGAAAATAATTGAACATTATTTTATTAATGTAAATAGAGCACATTATATATTAAAATCCAATAGGAGTCTATCACCTGAATGGATAAACAAAATTTGATATATACATAAAGTGTAATATTATTTGACCATAAGAAATAAGTACTGATAAATGCCGCAACATGGCTGAATCCAGAAAACATTATGCAAAGTGAAGGAAACCAGACATAAAAAGCCACATATTATATGATTCCATTTATATGAAGGGTACAGAAATAGGCAAAATCCATAGAGACAGAAAATAGAGTGGTTGTCATTGGCTGTGAGGGAGAGAGGAATGAAGAGTGACTGCCAATAGGTATAGGATTTTTGAGGGGTGATAAAAGTGTTCTGTTTAGATAGTAGTGATTAAAAAAAAGATATTAGGGGGAGGAAGAATAAGTGGCCATGACTCATAAAAAAGAAAGCCATACCTCTTCTTGATAAAATAAAACCTGCCTTATACTTGCAAAAAGGATCCAATAGGAATTCATAAGTAACAAAAATTGAATTGTATTAGAGCCCATTATTTCACTGAATATCAAAGTTACATGTGGCAAAGATATATTATGAAAAGAATTATCATAAAAGTTTTAATATCCAGGCTTAAATAGAAAGTCACTCTCCTGGGACTTCCCTGGTGGTCCAGGAAGAATCCTCCTGCCAATGGAGGGGACATGGGTTCAATCCTTAGTCCAGGAACTGAGATCCCACACGCCGCAGAGCAGCTAAGCCCGTCAGCCACGACTACTGAACCCATGTGCTCTAGAGCCTGTGCTTTGCAGTGAGAGAAGCCACTGAAGTGAGAGGCCCGCACACTGCAACTAGAGAATAGCCCGAGAGAGTAGTTTTCAGCCCACTGCCACTAGAGAAGGCCCACTCGCAGCAATAAAGACCCAGCACAGCCAATAAATAAATCTTTTTTAAAAAATAAAGTGGATCAATGATGAAAAGAGCCAAATCTGAGCATATGAAGACCTCCTAGTCTACCTGATGCATGATCTCTGTAGTTCTGAGAAGCAAAGAATAATGTAAAATAAGGTGTGCGTGTGTGTAAAGGCAACAATGGGTAACTGAGGACTTACTGGTGGGTGAGTGAGAATTGGCTGCAGGTGTGTGTGTATAAAAGGCTGATCAGTTCTGAGCAATGATGAAAAGGTTTTACTACAGACCTTTATAACTATAGATTTCTACACTCAATCTGAGCTCTAAATTAAATTTAAAAAAAAAAATAAAAGAAAATCACCCTTCTGAAAGCCACATAAGTCATTGTGTCCAAACCAGGTAAGCCTATTATCACTTTGGGGATACTGGCAACCCCCTTTATCACTGAACTTATATCATCACCATCCTTAAAATACAACTCTGCAACCCTGTGCTTCAGTTTTAAATCTCCAGCACAAAGTTTGAACCTGATGTTACAACATCCTCCATTATTTTAAGTCATGGATTTCAAAACTAATTCATTTAATCTAAAATACTAGAGAAATAACCTAAATCCTCCAAAACAGCTATTTTATACTGTCTTTCCTCCTCAAATCTCCATAATCTTCCACTCTCTTTGACATAAATTGTAGCAATATTTTTTTGGATCTGTGTCTTATGGCAAAGGAAACAAAAGCAAAAGTAATCAAATGAGACCTAACTAAAAAGATTTTGCACAGCAAAAGAAACCATTGGCAAAACAAAGAGATGACCTACTGAAATGGGAGAAAATAATATGACTGATATGGGGTTACTATCTAAAATATATAAACAGCTCACATGACTCAACATCATAAAACAAACAACCTGAAAAATGGGCAGAAGATCTGAATAGACATTTTCCCAAAGAAGAATGGGCAACATGCACATGAAAAGATGCTCAGCATCACTAATCACCAGAGAAATGCAACTAAAATCCACAAAAAATATCACCTCACCCCTGTCAGAATGGCTGTCATTGAAAAGACCACAATTAACAAATGTTGGTGAGGATGTAGGAAAAGAGAACTCCTGTACAGTGTTAGTGGGAGTGTAAATTGGTGCAATCACTGTAGAAAACTCAGAAAACTGGAAATGGAGTTACCATATAATCCTGCAATTGCATTCTTAGATATTTATCCAAAGGAAATGAAAACACTTAATTTGAAAAGATATACATACCCCAATGTTCACAGCAGCATTATTTACAATAGCCAAGATGTGGAAGCAACATAAGTGCCCATCAATAAGATGAATGGATGAAGAAGATGTGATACACACACACACACACTTGGACACACACATTGGAATACTACTCAGCCATAAAAATCCAAGAGATTTTTCCCATTTGTAACAACATGGATGGACTTGGAGGGTATTATGCTTAGTGAAATAAGTCAGAGAAAGACAAATATTGTGTATTACTTATATGTGGAATATAAAAAAATAAAACAACTTCATGAATATAACAAAAAAGAGATACACGGATATAGAGCATAAACCAGTGGTTACCAATGGGGAGAGGGAAGTGGGGAGGGGCAAGATAGGGGCAAGGGATTAAGAGGTACAAAGTACCATGAATAAAAAAATCTACAAAGATGTATTATACAACAGGGAATATAGTCAATATTTTATAATAGCTATAAATAGAACATAACCTTTAAATAGTTTTTTAAAAAAATCTGTATAATCTTCCTTTTTCTCAGCCAGTAACTTTCCTTCCTGCTCTGAAACTCCTGTCACTATGGATGCATAGCTTCTCCTTCTGTGTCAGTCTTGGACTCTTTTGCTCTTAGATGCATTTCTCCTTCCCCATCCCTGGTCTGTATTGGGTGGAAGGATGAGGGCTGATCCCTGTGATCTGCATTTCTCACACTCCCAGATCTGTGGCTGAGTTTGGCCAGTGGGATGCCTGGAAGGGAAATTGCTCAGCATGGGTGGCAGGGAGAGAGAAGTATGTTTCTTCTCATTCCTGCCTTGGTGGCACCTCTGGCAAGGCTAATATCTCATACATGACTTCAGCTTCCACCAGTGCTCTTGGTCCCTGGGCTTAGGTAGTACCTATCTCTACTATCTAGGTAGTGTCTACTTAGGTAGATACTTTCTCTAGTATCTCTACTATCCTTCCAGCCCAGGGAGAGAAGTGTTTTCTTGCTGTTGCTCATTTCTGGAGTTCCTCACTGTTCCCTATTTGGCTTTCCTTCTTTTCCATCTCATGTGTAAGCAATTCCCTGTCTTAAATATTGAGATTAAGTTTCCTGATTGGACTCTGCCTGTGGCAGCTTCTAAGGCCACCTTCCTTGTGCTGGGTATTTTATTTCATGCGCCTTCTCCAGGACTCTAATTCTGCAGTCCACCCTCTGAAGCCAGCATTAGTCTGCAGACATTCTCTAGCATCACCTACTTTTAGGTAAAATCTTCTCTTTGATTCTGCTTCCTCTCCAGCTGTTGCCCCTTTCTCTGCTTACTATCACCCCTCTCCTCTCCTCAACCCCTTCTGGTTCTACCTTCTACCCAGAATGCTTGGTGGAAGCACTTACTTTTTTTCTTTTTCTTTTTATATTTTTTGGCTGCTTGGCATGTGGGATCCAAGTTACCCAACCAGATATCGAACCTGAGCTCTCAGCAGTGAAAGCTTGGAGTCCTAACCACTGGACCACCAGGGAATTCCCAATTTCAGTGCTTTTTTATTTTTCTTCACACTGGCAAAAATTCTGAGGGAATTTAAAGCTTTGTAAACATTTAAACTGGGATTCCCTGGTGGCTCAGTCTGTAGAGAATCCACCTGCAATGTGGGAGACCTGGGTTCGATCCCTGGGCTGGAAAGATCCCCTGATGGAGGGCATGGCAACCCACTCCAGTATTCTTGCCTGGAGAATCCCCATGAACAGAGGAGCCTGGCGGACTACAGTCCATGGAGTCACAAAGAGTTGGACATGACTAAGCGACTGAGCACACACAAACTGAAATGTTAACATGTTGGTATTTATAATTCTTGACTTGTTACCAAGAATTACCTGAGAGTGAGCTTTGTTGAAGTACTGTGAAGTTATTAGAAGTTCTGTAGAAATTTTAAATTAGGAAAAATATCATCTATCTATTGAGTGGGAGAAAGTGTAAAAATGGGGCCTTTTCTGTTAAAAAAAAAAAAAAGAAAAATTCCAAATATAGGATTGCCATGTTAGTGATAGCATTTTGTATCCATCTGCAATGAGCAGATGTGGAATTGATAAAGGCAATGAGTTAGTTACAGTAAGTATATGCAAACATGTGGAAATTATTTTTTTGTTTCAAAGCATTAAATAACTGGGAAACTTTTAACTTCTAATTTCAGCAACTGAGTCGCTACATTTACTTTCTTACCTTAAAAAAAATGTTTTATGATTATCTTTTTATGTCTCAAACTTTAATGATTTTTCCCCCTTTTTTCTGCCTTACTTCAGAATGATGAATTCCAAGAATTTGAATGAAGTCTTCCCTCTTTCGGAGGAAGTCTCGGGATCAGGCTCTGGAGCAGAATCTGGAAGTGACTTCCTAAATGAAATAGAACAGGAATACCAACCAGTAGAAGGAAATGATGCTTTTAATTACAACTTTAGATCTAGGGAGAGAAATTTGCGCTCGTACAACCAGGACTTGGGGCAGGATGGATCAGAAGAGGATTTTACTATATAAAAGAGAGGGTTTCCCATCTTCACACCAGGCAATGCATTTTGTATATCATGGTTAAATGATTAATTTGAGGACAAAAAGCTTTTTAGAAAATTTAAAATATCTGAAAAGGATTTTTCAGTTTTATCATCTTTTTTCTCATGGATTCTTAAAGCCTCCTTTATCTATCCTGTTGTCTTGGAAAATACCTGCATTTCTTATGTATCATATTCAACAATATCACCATGAAATTAGTGAGACTCTCCATATCTATAAAACTGCTTTAAAGAATAAATTATACTGTTTTTAAAAAAATTTAGTTTGAGAAACAAATTGAGAGGCACTAGTTCATATCTAAGTCTTCATGAGGCTGACTCTGATTATGAAATCTAGAGATGCCTCTTTTTTGTGAAAAACACAGATGCAACATACCATGAATGTACAGAGGAGGTATTTAACATGTTTTACAGTATGAAGTTAACTGTTTTAATATCACCATCAAATGTTTTTGCGAGCTAGTGGACATTGTTTGCTTAGAAGTATGATTGCTGCCACATTTAGAAACTTAACACCTAAATTAAAGCACAGTTGTGCTCTCAATACTTCACACTGTGTTACCTTTTCCCCTGGATATCTATGCGTTTGCAAACAGTCTATTAAAGCAGAAGTATTATCAAAGGGTTACACTGTCTGGGCTCTCTTTTGTTCATGAAAGGATTATTTTTGTTTAAATGTTTCTAGATTATCATCAACTGTAAAGTTACTTTACAGTGAGACCAAATTTTATAACTAGAATCAAATCCTATTAACTAGCAGATGAAGAAAACAATCATTATACAGAAAGAGGGTTATTCTTGTTCAAACACTTCCTCTTCTTGAAGGCTATACTGTACCCATCCCTGTTCCCCCTAGTTTTGAAAAGTCTGTCAAGGATCCTGCACTATCTAGATCCCCTCTTCAGAACTGATACCTTATTGAAATTAACCTCTGTGGAAGAGATATGCCTTGTCTAAGGCCACACCTCTTCTCACAGCAACCTTCACCCAATGCCTGGTCCATGTGGGCATATAGATACCAGATTCCTCCCCTGAACTTGGAACAACTTGGCAGGGAAATCACAGGTTCAGAATTCCCTGAGGATTTGGCTAAGGTTTTGTTGGGACTGCTTTGTAGCTCGGTTTCTTCTTTTACTTAGTCTTGCATCCCTACAACCCCCCTGAGAGAGCTCCCTTAGAAACTTTGTGCACACTAGTTTTCACATCAATATTTCTTTCATGGAGATTCCAACCTGCGAAAGTTGGTGCTAGGACGGGGAGAAAGCAGTTGCTAAAATGAGATTTTGGAGCTGGATCGCTTACTGTCTTGGCTAGTAATGAGGACCCTATCCCTGGCTATAAATGCAGAAAACACACAAGAGAGAATTGCAATTATTCAAACTTGCACTGATGATGAACTGGGATGGTGTATCAGTGGAAGGAAGTGCACTAGGGTGCAGTATATGAAACATCTGAGAATATGGAGAAGTAGTAATTATAAAGATGATGGCATTAGATAGCTCTTGCTGGAGGTAATTAATGAAAGATCAAGGATGGTTAATTAAAGACTGTGAAAACCAATGGGTCTCCTCAGCAACATATTAAGAAACTCTCTTCTGCAGTGGGAGGGCAGGAAAAGTTGAGGCCCAAGCCCAGGATATAATCAGAAGAATAGCAGAGTTCAAGAATGTTAAGGGTGTCACTCTAACCAAGTCTGTTACATAACATCAGGACCCTGATTTGGAAAGTACTGGACCTCAGAAATGAGCACATCTGGGTAGAAATGTATCTGGGTTGATACATTCAGAATTTGAACCTCTAAACTTCTTCAAACCCTTTGGTTTTATAGAATAGGCCCACTCCTTAAAAATTAGTGCTTTCCTCTGGCTTGAAGATGGTTAAGAGGCCTCTGCCCTTTAAGACCATATGCACTCTCAAGGTCTGCCCTGCCTCCCTGCCTAGCCAACAGATCCATAACTAAAGTTACAATATAAACCAACAGGAGAGTGTTGGGCCTGGTAAGGAGGAAAGGTGAAGGTTCTATGAGGCTTAACTCTATTGTCGTTTGGTCGCTAAGTCACGTCTGACTATTTTGTGACCCCATAGACTATAGTCCGTCAGGTTCCTCTGTCCATGGGATTTCCCAGGCAAGAATACTGGAGTGGGTTGCCATTTCCTTCTCAGGGGATCGTCCCAGCCCAGGGATTGAACTGCATTGGCAGGTGAATTCTTTACCTCTGAGCAACTAGGGAAGCCCAACTCAACTCCAAGTGTGCTAGATCAAAGGATGGAGACAAATCATAAAGTTGGACAAGGAAGTGTTGGCCAATACAGAAGTGTTAGGGGAATCACTGACCAAAACTGCCCTACCCTGTTCAAGCACCTCAGCAACCACTTGTATGAGCTACAGATGGTTAAAAACAGGAGGTCCAAGCAAGGAAGGTGGAACTGACAAGCTTCCACCAACTGGAAGGATTTGGGAAAGTCAAAAGGGAGAAGAGACACAAGTCAATATGTTTTACCAGCCTCCCAGGATCCTTCTTACTAAAATCCATCTTGGGTGAGTAATGTGTGCAGCACCAGAAAGGACCCTGAATCAGAAACAACTCTAGTTGTTTGGCCAGAGACAGCTTGGAAACTTACTCCATTACCATAAAACCTGAGACTGGGAGCCATGTGGCAGGAGGGTTCTAGGTTCACTTACCCTGCTGTTCTCTGCCCGGGTGTCCCTCGCCAATAAAATCTCTCACTTGGTCAGCATGTGTTCTCCTCAGACAATTCATTTCTGAGTGTTAGACAAGAGCCTACTCTCATGCCCTGAAAGGGTCCCCATTCTTGCAACAGGAGTACTCATCCAGGAAACAGGTTTTATTATCCTGGTAAGAACCCTGGGAGAAAGTGTTGACATACTCTAGAATGGCCCTTAGAAGCCTGGAGAAAGTAAAAGTTCACCTTAAGTAGAAATTCTAGAACTACTATGGCAGACAGTGGAAAAGGGGTCAAAAAGTTCCAGGACGTGAGCATGCTAGAATGGACAGATTATGTAAGCTCTAAAAACCTACCAAATGGCTTGGTTCTGTAGGAAAGTCAAAGCAATGAAGGATATGCTGGCAAGAGGGACAGCATCTCTGAACTATCTGTGGTAGCTCTCCCCTTACAGGGCAGAGTTGAAGGTAGAATGTTGTTACAGAATTGGGCTCACTAATAGCAGTGGGAATGATGGGTGTCCCAAAATAAGAGAGGCTAGGTGAAGGTGTTCAGCTATTGGAAGCCAGATGGTACAATTATCATAGTGAGCAAGGTCAGAATGGAAAGCAGGGAAGCCTGATGGGCAAAGTTATAGACTGGCATCTTCAGAGGTAAGATAGTTGGTAACGGTCTGCACCCCATTCCATTGCAGTAGGGGTAGAGTAGTGAGGTAGTGGGGAGGAATTTCCCCACACCAACAGGCAAGTTTCTGACATCAGCTAGGTTTCTTACAATTCAACTCAATTCTGACACGGTCTACCTGGAGTCAGCATCAGATTCCACAGGGTAAATGCTCAGCTCCATAAGACTTCTCTTCACCTCAGATGCCAGTTGCAAACCTAGATTGTTACCTATGCCTCTAACTGATTGGGTGTAAATTGGAGCTTCCAATGGCCCCCTCCTCAGGTTCACCTAATTTGCTAAAGCAACTTACAGAACTTGGAGAAACATTTTACTTGCTTGATCACCATTTTATTATAAAAGCGTATAACTCAAGCGAGATGAGGAGATACCCAAAATGAGTTCCCAAATAAAGGAGCTTTTGTCCTTGTGGAGTTTAGGGCCCGGTGTTTTGCTGAAAGTTTTAACTTTCAGGTTTGAAGGATTCATTAACAAAGAAACCACTCATTTTACAGTAATAAACAATTTTAATATTAAAAAAATTTTAACATTATCTTTAAAATTTTTTTAATTAATTTATTTTAATTGGAGGATAATTACACCATTGTGGTGGTTATTGTCATACATCGACATGAATCAGACACAGGTGCATAATTTCAATATTTAATAGTGAATTATCTAACTTACTTTCAACATATGATCATTAAAAGCAAAGATAAATAGAAACAGCAGAGAGTAACAGTACATACATCACCAAACTGGGCTGAATAACATCCAGGTTGAAATAGCACTGGGAAGTCCCAAGTTAACAGCAATCTGGAGTCCCAATTGGGAAAAGGTCCTGGGCAGTGTGTCCCCACCTCGGGCAAGATTTCAAATTGAGTTTGGGGGCTCTTGTTTATAATCCAGGGCCACAAACTGATATAATCATCAATTTAAGAGCAAAAATGCAGCTCTGGTTTCACATTAATCTTTTTACAATGCTGTTTATCTGGTAAGTGATGAGATTTTTTCAGACCCTGGGGGATTGGCCAGATCTTCAGGGGCTTCCCTATCTTATCTATAGTGCTTGGCTTACTGGTAAAAACTGGTGCACTCACAAGCAGGCACATGGTCAGGGCAGTGTTTAGGCAGGCCAGAAGCAAAATGAGAGGCTTGCTCTGCTTTCTTGTCTCTGAAGTCTGAACAAGACTTCCTCCATTTTAATTTCCCTAACACCTGGCACAGTGGCAAGCAGAAGGTTCTGGTTCCCCAATCTGCAAGTTCTCTGAACCCTGTCC
Organism: Odocoileus virginianus; assembly: GCF_023699985.2. NCBI lineage: Eukaryota > Metazoa > Chordata > Mammalia > Artiodactyla > Cervidae > Odocoileus > Odocoileus virginianus. The sequence goes on from NC_069680.1 coordinate 59,233,200, forward strand.
TTTAGGGTTTTTTTGAAGCCTTCATTATATAGGTATGATTAGTTAAATAAATCATGTTGTTGTTGTTTGGTTGCTAAGTCATATCCAACTCTTTGTGACCCCATGAACTGCAGCATGCCAGGCTTCTCATAGATTCCTGGAGTTTGCTCAAACTCACATCCATTGAGTCAGTGATGCCTTCCAGCTGTCTCAGCCTCTGCCAACCCCCTCTCCTTCTGCCCTCAAACTTTCCCAGCATCAGGATCTTTTCCAATGAGTTGGCTCTGCACATCAAGTGGCCAAAGTATTGAACTTCAGCTTCAGCACCAGTCCTTCCAATGAATAATCAAGGTTGATTTCCTCTAGGATTGACTGGTTTATCTCCATGCAGTTCAAAGGACTCACAAGAGTCTTTGCCAGCACCACAATTCAAAAGCATCAATTCTTCAGTGCTCAGCCTTCTTTATGGTCCAGCTCTCACATCCATATATTGAAAAACCAAAGCTTTGACTATACCAACTTTTGTCAGCAAAGTGACGTCTCTGTTTTTTAATATGCTGTCTAGGTTTGCCATAGTTTTTCTTCCAAGGAGCAAGCGTCTTTTAATTTCATGGCAACAGTCACCATCTGCAGTGACTTCGAAGCCCAAGAAAATAAGTCTGTCACTGTTTCCACTTTCCCCCCCTCTATTTGCCATGAAGGGATGGGACCGGATGCCAGATCTTAGTTTTTTGAATGTTGAATTTTAAGCCAGATCTTTCACTCTCCTCTTTCACCTTCATCAAGAGGCTCTTTAGTTCCTCTTCACTTTCTGCCATTAGAGCGGTATCATGTGCATACCTAAGGTTGTTGATATTTCTCCCAGCAATCTTGATTCCAACTTGTGATTCATCCAGCCCGGCATGTCACATGATGTACTCTGCATATAAGTTAATAAGCAGGGTGACAATATATAGCCTTGATGTACTGTACTCCTTTCCCAATTTTGAACCAATCTGTTGTTCCCTGTCTGGTTCTAACTGTTGCTTCTTGACCTGCATACAGGCTTCTCAGGAGGCAGGTAAGGTGGCCTGGTATTCCCATCTCTTTAAGAATTTTCCAGTTTGCTGTGATGCACACAGTCAAAGGCTTTAGCATAGTAAAAGAAGCAGAGGTTTTTCTGGAATTCTCTTGCTTTTCTGTGATCTAATGGATGTTGGCAATTTGATCTCTGGTTCCTCTGCCTTTTCTAAATCCAGCTTGTACATCTGGAAGTTCTCAGTTCACATACTGTTGAAGCCTAACTTGAAGGATTTTGAGCATTACCTTGCTAGCATCTGAAATGAGTTCAATTGTACAGTAGTTTGAACATTCTTGGCATTGCCTTTCTTTGGGATTGGAATGAAAACTGACCTTTTCCAGTCCTGTGGCCACTGATGAGTTTTCCAAATTTGCTGACATACTGAGTGTAGCACTTTAACAGGATCATCTTTTAGGATTTTAAATAGCTCAGCTGGGATTCCATCACCTCCACTAGCTTTGTTCATGGTAATGCTTCCTAAGGTCCACTTGACTTACACTTCAGAATGCCTGGCTCTGGGTTAGTGACCACACCATCATAGTTATCTGGGTCATTAAGACCTTTGTTGTATCTGTGTATTCCTGCCACATCTTATTAATCTCCTCTGCTACTGTTAGGTCTTTGCCATTTCTGCCCTTTATTGTGCCCATCTTTGTATGAAATGTTCCCTTGGTATCTCCAATTTTCTTGTAAAAAATTGTATTCCCCTTCATATTGCTTTTCTCTACTTCTTTGCATTGTTAATTTAAGAATGCCTTCTTATCTCTCCTTGCTATTTTCTGGAATTCTACTTTCAGTTGTTTATATCCCTTTCTCCTTTGCCTTTCACTTCTTTTCTCAGTTACTTGTAAGGCCTCTTCAGGCATCCACTTTGCCCTCTTGCATTTCTTTTTCTTTGGGATGGTTTTGGTCACTGCCTCCTGTACAATATTATGAACCTCCATTCATAGTTCTTTAGGCACTCTCTCTACCAGATCTAATCTCTCAAATCTATTGGTCACCTCCACTGTATAATCTTAAAGGATTTTATTTAGGTCATACCTGAATGGTCTAGTGGTTTCCCCTACTTTATTCAATTTAAGCCTGAATTTTACAATAAAGAGTTCATGATCTGAGCCACAGTCAACTCCAGGTCTTGTTTTTGCTGATTATATAGAGCTTCTCCATCTTCAGCTGCAAAGAATATAACAATCTGATTTCAGCGTTGACCATCTGGTGATGTTCAGGTGTAGAATCATCTCTTGTGTTGTTGAAAGAAGGCGTTTGCTATGACCAGTGTGTTCTCTTGGAAAAACTCTGTTAGCCTTTGCCCTACTTCATTTTGTACTCCAAAGCCAAACTTGCCTGTTACTCCAGGTATCTCTTGACTTCCTACTTTTGCATTCCAATCCCCTGTGATGAAAAGGAAATCTTTATTCTTTGGTGTTAGTTCTAGAAGGTCTTTTTGGTCTTCATGGAATCATTCAACTTCAGCTTCTTCAGCATTAGTGGTTGGGGCACAGACTTGGATTACTGTGATGTTGAATGGTCTGTCTTGGAAATGAACTGAGGTCACTCTTGGTTCTGAGATTGCACCCAAGTACTGCATTTCCAACTCTTTTGTTGACTATGAGGGTTACTCTATTTCTTCTAAGGGATTTTTGCCCATAGTAGTAGATACAGCGGTCATCTGAATTAAATTCACCCATTTTTGTCCACTTTAGTTCACTAATTCCTAAAATGTTGGTGTTCATTCTTGCCATCTCCTGCTTGATGACTGGTAATTGAACTTAATCTCCAGGCCCTCTCCCATCTCCCTTTCCTGGAGGTCAGGAGGTAGAACACACGTAAGTCACTTGCATTTCTATATACTAACAATGAAAAATCAGAAAGAGACATTAAGGAATCAATCCCATTCACCATCGCAACAAAAAGAATTAAATATCTAGGAATAAACTTACGTAAGGAGACAAAAGAACTGTACACAGAAAATTACAACACACTAATGAAATAAATCAAAGATGACATAAACAGATGAAGAGATATTCTATGTTCCTAGGTAGGAAGAATCAATATTGTGAAAATGACTATACTATCAAATGCAATCTACAGTTTCAACATGATCCCTATCAAATTACCAATGGCATTTTTCACAAAACTAGAACAAAAAATTTCACAGTCCATATGGAAACACAAAAGACTCCGAATAGACAAAGCAGTCTTTAGAAAGAAGAATGAAACTGGAGGACTCAACCTTCCTGACTTCAGATTATACTACAAAGCTACAGTCATCAAGAAAGTATGGTACTGGCACAAAATCAGAAATAGAGGCCAATGGAACAAGATAGAAAGCACAGAAATAAACCCATGCACCTATGGGTACCTTATTTTTGACAAAGGAGGCAAGAACATACAATGGAGCAAAGACAGCCTCTTCAATAAATGGTGCTTGGAAAACTGGACAGCTACATGTAAAAGAATGAAATTAGAACACTTCCTAACACCATCACAGAGATAAACTCAAAATGGATTAAAGAGCTAAATGTAAAACCAGAAACTATAAAACTCTTAGAGGAAAACATAGGCAGAACACTCGATGACATAAATCAAAGCAAGGTCCTCTATGACCCATCTCCTAGAGTAACGGAAATTAAAAAAAAAGGTAAACAAGTGGGACCTGATTAAACTTAAAAGCTTTTACACAGCAAAGAAAATTATAAGCAAGGTGAAAAGACAACCCTCAGAATGGGAGAAAACAATAGCAAATGAAACAAGTGACAAAGGATTAATTTCCAAAATATACAAGCAGCTCATACAACTCAATGTCAGAAAAACACTCCAATCAAAAAGTGGGAAAAAGACCTAAACAGACATTTCTCCAAAGAAGATATACAGATGGCTAACAAATGAAAAGATGCTCAACAGCATTCATTATTAGAGAAATGCAAATCAAAACTACAATAAGATATCACCTCACAGCAGTCAGAATGACCATCACCAAAAAGTCTACAAATAGTAAATGCTGGAGACGGTGTGGAGAAAAGGAAACGCTCTTGCATTTTTGGTGAGAATGTAAATTGATACAGCCACTACGGAGATTCCTTAAAAACTAGGAATAAAACCAGCATATGACCCATTAATCCCAATCCTAGGCATATATACCCTGAGGAAACCAAGATTGAAAAAGACGCATATATCCCATTGTTCATTGTGGCGCTATTAACAACACCTGGAACATGGAAGCAACCTAGATGTCCACTGACGAATGGATAAAGAAGTTGTGGTACATATACACAATGGAATAGTACTCAGCCATAAAAAGGAAGGCATTTGAGTCAGTTCTGATGAGGTGGATGAACCTAGAACCTATTATACAGACTGAAGTGAGTCAGAAAGAGAAAGATAAATATTGTATTCTAGCACATATATACAGAATCTAGAAAAGCGGTACTGAAGAATTTATTTACAGGGCAGCAATGGAGAAACAGACATAAAGAATAGACTTATGGACATGGGGAGAGGAGAGGAGAGGGTGAGATGCATGGAAAGTGTAACATGGAAACTCAATTACCATATGTAAGATAGATAGCCAACAGGAATTTGCTGTGTGGCTCAGGAAATTCAAACAGGGGCTCTGTATCAACCTAGAGGGGTGGGATGGGGCAGGAGGTGTGAGGGAGGTTCGGAAGGGTGGGGATATATGTACACCTATGGCTGATTCATGTTGAGGTTTGACAGAAAACAACAAAATTCTGTAAAGCAATTATCCTTCAATAAAAAAATTAATAATAATTAAAAAAAAAAAAAGGATGGCAACTGCTCTGCAGTGTCCATCAGGAGCAGCGCTGAAAACAGTTGTGAGAGGAAACCCTCCCAGTGAATAGAGCTTCAAGTGGTGTACCTGGTTATTTACCCTGTGTAGAAAGAGAAGTAGTCCAAGATTATGATACATACAGTTTCACGAGTAGTGGTAAATGTTTTGGTAAGTTGCTAAGGGGCCTAGCGACTTAGCAACTGAATAACAACAACAACAAGGGGCCTAAAATAGAAAAGATTGGACGATTGGGGGCTAAGAATTCTGCAACAGCACATGAATGGATCAAAGAGAGAAGAGGCATAGTGTGAAAACCTTTGTGTCAAATGTCAGTCAGAAAACATCCAGTACAGAAGAGGCACTAAACAATCAGGTAAATAAAATGACTTGGGTGGGTATCAGTCAGTCTCTGTAATGGGCTACCCTAATGAGAGCACAGTGAATTGATGGAGGAGTAGCCATAATGGCAGAGAGGCAGGCTATGCATGGGTTCCCACTGACCAGGGCAAATTTAGCTACTGATGTTGCCAAATGTCCCATATGCTAGCAACAAAGCTCACTGCTGTGTTGCTGATATGGAGCTATTCTTCAAGAAGACTCTGGTGGCTGGTTAACTCCTTAGACCCCTTCCATTCCGGATATGCCAGAGATTTGTTTTAATAGGAATAGATATGTATTCTAGGTATGTATTTGTTTTTGCTACTCTTGGGGCCTTCAGCAGCATCAAAAAATATCTAAGGGCTTACAGAATGTTTGATCCACTAACAGATTTCATGTATAACATTGTGTCAGAGCAAAGGACCTACTCTACAGCAAAGAGATTTTCCAGTGATACATGAAAATAGAATCCACTGGTTCTAGATGCCACCAGCATGATAGAATGATGGAAGGACCTACTGAAGGCACAGCTGAGGTACCACCTTGGATATGACATACCGAGTTTTGCACGCAAATTGCCAGGATGCAATATACATGCTAAATCAATAACCTTCATGTTTTCCTTAATATGTAGAGAATATACGGCTCTAGCAACCAAGAAGTGAAAGTAGGATAGGACAAACTTAACATTAAGCCTACTTGGGGAATTTGTGCTTCCGATTCCTGCAACTGTGTTTTGCAGATTTAGATGTTATAATACATTTAGGGAAATGTTTCTACCAGTTGACATATATAGTATTGAACTTTAAGCTATGACTGTCATCACTCAGGCACTTTAAGCTCTTTTTGCCAAGGGTTCAACAGTCAATATGAAGTAATCATCTAGGTGAGGGCAATGGACATGATCATTAAGAGGACAGAGGGCTGCTGCTACACAATGGGGACATGGAGGACTGTCTTTGAAAGCCAACAAAATCTACTCAGGCTTCTCTTAGTACTTCCTTATCCAGTTTTGATGGTAAATGGACAAATTTAGCAGTCAGGCCTGAGAAATAATGGTAACCTGCGGCTCGTATCCTCATGGTTAAAGATAAGCATCAATCCTCCAACTAAGCCATCTAGACCACTAGTGATGTAAACAGCTAAGGATAAGAAAAACCTGCACTGATAACAAAGGAGGAATTTGATGAGTATCAATTATATCTTGCTACCAGCTGCAGCAGAAGCAGCTGTAGTTCATTCCATTGAACCTCCCCTCATAAGTTTTCCCCAAGAAAAGAACTCTCCAGTGTCCTCAAGAAGCTGCTTCCAGAATTGATATGAAGCAAACAGATCTGAGAGGCACATGGATGGGCTGTGCTGTACTGTGTTGCCCAGAGTCCCCCTTTAGAATTGGAGGACTTATTCCCCCAGCTACAGAGAAGGCTGACTGATAGCTCCAAGTTATTAGATGCAGAAAGCCACATCATCCAAAGTCATACTCCCTTCCTAGGAGAGCTCACAGCCAAAGGCTCATGTATGTGGCAGTATAAAGTTTCAGACTTCATGGTCCCCTTGGGGCAACTCTGAAGGGACAACTACTTCAGAACTTTTTATGGTGTCATATGAAGCTTTGTTGTGATTCCATTGCAGCTCAGTTTATGCCTGTCTATCCCTGCTTCCTTCCAATCATCCACAGGCATTGATCCTAAGGACAATCTCTGATAAATTTCTTCTATGGGTTTGCTTTTCATAGGACCCAACTCATAGGAATTATCTTTATAGCATTTTACTTCTGATGACAGTTGTTAAGTTATACCTTGAATTTTCCATGAATAAATCTGTGATTTATTTCACAGGGACTTAAGAGAGTTTTACGCCCAGTAGGATGTTACTGTCATATTTTGGGGCTCCCCAAAAACAAAGCAGGAAAAATAAGGCATGTTTTAGAAAATACACATACTATTTTTGCATTTTCTAGTTACGTACAAGGTTTTATACATTTGGAAAGGGATAATCTAGGTTGATTTTTATTTAAAAATGACACTTTTTTTTTGAGAAAGATCTTAAACTTGCCACAGACAAAATGTAGAATGTCTACATCTAGTCAAGTAATTAGACTAATAAAAGAAGTATGAACTTTAGAATTTCAAAGTCCTGGCTTAAGTACCAAGTTCACCCTTTACTTCACTCTTTTAAGGCAAATTAGTTAATTTTGCTAATTTGTCTAGGGAGGGCAATTGTGTGGCCTCTGAAATCATATCACCTGGGCTCAAAGCTAGTCACTAAGTTACAACAGATGAGTTAACTCAACCTCTGTGTACCTCAGTTTTCTCCTCTTTAAAATTAAGATGATGATAGTGACTACGTTACAGGTTTGTTGAAATTAAATATTGTATGTAAAATGCTTAGAACAATGTCACTGAGTGATCAATAAATGTAAAAGCTGTTATTATGATCTGTACTACAGGTTAACAACATTTGCCCATAGGCATGTGGTGAAGATTAAATGAGGCAATGTATGAGATTTGATTAGCTCAAAGCCCCTAAATATTATAATCATGAATATGTGTTACAGCTACTTCCTAAGACTATTTTAAAGGTTCCTGGCATAGCCAGGAATTGTGCTAGGCACTGAAGATACAAAGAGAAACAAAGACACACCAGACAGCTTTTGTCCTTTTTGTTTTTTTTTTTTTGGCTGCACCTTCAAGGCTTGTGGGATTTTAGTTCTCCTGAACCCCAGCTCTCAGGAATGACAGCTCACAGTCCTAACCAGTGGACTGCAGGGAATTTCCAAGGCAGGCTTTGACCTTGATCTTAGAGTCTTAACAGGGATCAAGTGAGACTGAATATATGTTAGTCTTGCCTGGCACAAAAGAAGGTAGATAGAAGTAACTATTCTCAGGCACATAGGGGAAATAGTATATAACCCATGTTGTTTCTCATTCTTACTCTTTTACCTTTTGAGTTTTTTTTTTTTAAATCAATCATTTGCCATAATTATAGAGTATGAGGGAAGGGGAAGGGCTGGACTTTTTCTACTTTGAACTTTCTGTATCCCTCTAATTCACAGTCACTTTTTCTCATATTATGCAATCAATAAAAACATACTAAGGACCAAGATACTAGGAATAAACAGTTAAGACTATTCACAATGTAGTGGGGGAAACAAATAACTGTAATACATTACATTATGCTTTTCCCCCCCATTTTTAACAGTTATAAACAAAACACTAAGGTAGCAAAGAGAAGGGAATGATTGATTTTGCTAAAGATTTGTGTCTCTATTCCCTCAGCATGTAGTCTGTTTTACCACTCAAGTCATTGCTTACAATATTATATAATTGATCTTTCATAATTCTGTTTGTCTTCTTAGGTTTATACTAACCCAGGGTTTCTCAGTCTTGGCATTATTGACATTTTGGACAGGGTATTTCTTTGTTGTAGGGGCTTGTCCTGAGCATTGTTAAGATGTTTAGCAGCATTTCTGATCTTAGTAGCCCTCTCCCAGACTTGACAATTAAAAATGTCTCCAGACATTGCCAAATATCCATTGAGGAGAATTATCCTCTCCTCTTGAGACATCCCTTAAGTGGCTCAGATGGTAAAGCATCTGCCTACAATGTGGGAGACCTGGGTTCAATCCCTGGGTTGGAAAGGTCTCCTGGAGAAGGAAATAGCAACCCACTCCAGTATTCTTGCCTGGAAAATCCCATGGACAGAGGATCCTGGCAGGCTACAGTCCATGGGGTCGCAAAGAGTCGGACACGACTGAGTGACTTCACTTTCTTTCTTTCTTGAGAATCACGGCACTAAATCAATGATTATTTGTGGACTGAAGTCTTAATAGTTATCTTCTCACCTTATAATGGAATAGTATGATTTATCATTTATCATTGGTCCACAGGAATCAGGAACTTTACTATCATGATCATTCAGCTACCTGATATATCATCTGATACAAAGGAAATTACATCAGTGATTTATGAAAAAATCTTCAATTTTAAATGTTTATATGTTGATTACTGGATGTTTTGTTTCTTTATTTTCACAAGGACAACATGCTATTAAAATGGGACTGTCAGAGAATAAAAAGAGTTCTTAAAAATAAAAAATATAACATCTATCTATTAGTTACCTATTGCTGTGTGATAAATTGCCTCAAAACTTAGTGGCTTAAAACAACAATACACACGTATTATTTCAAAGTGAGTTTCCATTGTTGTTGTTGTTCAGTCACTAAGTCATGTCTGACTCTGCAACGCCATGGACTGTGACACACCAGGCTCGTCTGTCCTCCACTATCTCCTACAGTTTGCTCAAATTCATTTCCATTGAGTCTGTGATGCTATCTAACCATCTTGGTGAGAGTGTCTTTCTGGCTTTGGAAACTAGGAAAGAAACAGTAAGAAAATGAAAAAATCAATTAGGAAGCCCAATATGATGAATATAAGATTCAGGAAAAGAGGAGAGAAAAGAGAAGGGAAGAAACTAAGAAAGAAATTTAACAAGATTGTAAGTTATAGAGTCAACATGGAATATCTTTCTGTCTCTTACACACACACACACGCAGAAGCATGGAAGAACTTGAAAATGAACATTTAAAATATTCCATTTATAATATTATAAAAATATTAATGCTTAGGGATAAATTTAACAAAACATGTGTAAGATCTCTACACTGAAAATTACAAAGCACTGCTGAGAAAAATTAAAGACCTTCCTAAATAGAGAAATATACCATGTTCATGGATTGCAAAGCTCAATATTATTAAGAAGTCAATTTCCCTCAAATAAAGCTAAGTGTGAAAGTGGCTCAGTAGTGTCCAACTCTTTGCCACCCCATGGACTGTGCCTGCTAGGCTCCTCTGTCCATAGAATTCTTTAGGCCATAATACTGGAGTGGGTAGCCGTTCCCTTCTCTAGGGGCTCTTCCCAACCCAGGGATCAAATCCAGGTCTCCCACATTGCAGGTGGATTCTTTACCATCTGAGCCACCAGGGAAGCTCAAATAGAGCTAAAGGTTTAGTCAAACCCAACAAAAATCACAGCAGCCTTAAGAAAAATAAAAGTGAATTAACAATTCAAAAAGTTATATAGATGGGATTCCTTAGTGGTTCAGACAGTAAAGAACCTGCCTACAATGCAGGAGACCCAGGTTCAATCCTTGGGTTAGGAAGATCCCCTGGAGAAGGGAATGGCTAACCACTCCAGCATTCTTGCCTGTAGAATTCCATGGACAGAGGAGCCTGGTGGGTTACAGACCATGGGATCACAAAAAAATCAGACACAACTGAGCAACTAACACACACACAAAGAACTTAGGACAACCAAAATGTTCTTGAAAAAGAATTAATTTGGAGTAACTCTTTCCTTACTTTCCAGGCTTACTATAAATCTATAGTAATCATGGCAATGTGGTATTGCAGAAAGACAAATAGATCAATAAAACAGAAGTAAAAATCCAGAAATAAATCCATAATCACATACTCAAAAGTTTTTGTGGGGAGTTCTGGGGGGCATGTGGTGAGATCTTAGTTTCCTGACCAGGGATTGAACCTGTGCCCCTTGCATTGGAAGCACCAAGTCTTAACCAACGGATTGCCAAGGAAGTCCCTGTAGTCAACAGATTTTTAACAAAGGCACCAAAGCAGTTTATGGGGAAAGGAAATTATTTTCAACAGGTGGTGCTGGAACCATGTGGACAAAAATAAGCTCTAAAATCTTACCTCACATTGTCTGCAAAGTTTAATTAAAAATGGATCACATAGCTAAATGTAAAAGCCAAAATTCTCATGTCATCCAAAAACATTATTAGGAAAATAAATAGTAAAGCAATAGACCGGGAGAAAATATTTGTAATTGATATATCTAATACAGGACTTGTATCCAAAATATTTAATAACCTATAATTTGATGTCTTTTTAAGTCAATGCCAAAGAATCTTCACATTACCAGACAATTGCACTCATTTCCCATGCTAGGAAGGTAATGCTCAAATGCCTTCAAGCTAGGCTTCAACAGTATGTTAACCAAGAACTTCTAGAAAAGGCAGAAGAACCAGAGAACAAATTGCAAACATCCTCTGGATCATAGAAAAAGCAACAGAATTCCAGAAAAACATCTACTTCTGCTTCATTGACTACACTAAAGTCTTTGACTGTGTGGATCACAACAAACTGTGGACAATTCTTCAAGAGATGGGAATACCAGACCACTTATAGCTGTCTCCTGAGAAACCTGTATGCAGGTCAAGAAGCAACAGCTAGAACTGGACATGGAACAATGGACTGGTTCCAAATCAGGAAAGGAGTATGTCAACACTGTATATTGTCACCCTGCTTATTTAACTTATATGCAGAGTATATCATGCAAAATATCAGGCTGGATGAAGCACAAGCTGGAATCAAGATTGCTGGGAGAAATACCAACAATCTCAGATATGCAGATGATACTGTTCTAATGGCAGAAAATGAGGAGGAACTGAGAGCCTCTTGATGAAAGTGAAAGAGGAGAGTGAAAGAGCTGGCTTAAAACTTCAACATTCAAAAAACTAAGATCATGGCATCTGGTCCCATCACTTCATGATGGAAACAGTGACAGACTTTATTTTCTTGGGTTTCCAAATCATTGAAAGAGGTGACTAAGACCATGAAATTAAGAGATGTTTGCTCCTTGCAAGAAAAGCTATGACAAAACTAGACAGCATATTAAAAAGCAGAGACATCACTTTGCAGACGGAGGTTCATACAGTCAAAGCTATGGTTTTTCCAGTAGTCATGTATGGATGTGAGAGGTGGACCATAAAGAAGGCTGAGCACTGAGAATTGATGCTTTCGAACTGTGGCACTAGAGAGGACTCCCGAGAGTCCCTTGGACAGCAAGGAGATCAAACCAGTCAATTCTAAACAAAATTAATTCTGAATATTCATTGGAAGGACTGATGCTGAAGCTGAAGCTGAAGCTCCAATACTTTGGCCACTGGATGCGCAGAACTGACTCATTGGAAAAGATCCTGATGTTGGGAAAAATTAAGGGCAGAAGGAGAAGGGGTTGACAGAGGTTGAGATGGTTGGATGGCATCACTGACTCAATGGACATGACTTTGAGCAAATTCCAGGAGATAGTGAATGACAGGGAAGCCTATACTCCATGGGGTCACACAGATTCAGACATGACTGAGCAACTGAACAACAAAACCTATTTAATGGCAATTTCCCTTTCTCCTCCCTTCAGTCTCTGGTAACTGCTATCCTACTTTCTATTCCTATGAATTTCACTACTTTAGGTATCTCATAAAAGCAGAATCATACAGTATTTGTCTTTTTGTGACTGGTTTATTTCACTTAGCATAATGACTTCAAGTTTCATCTATGTTGTAGCATATGACAGAATTTTCTTCCTTTTAAAGACTGATTATTAATCTGTCTATGAAGCTTTGGGTTGCTTCTATCTCTTGGCTATTATGAATGAACAGGAATGTTAATATATGCTGTGCACTTGTACGCAAATGCCCTACTCTCAATTCTTTTGGATATACATCCAGAACTGGTATTGCTAAATCATATGGTAGTTCCATTTGCACTTTTTCGAAGAACCTCCCTACTATTTTCCATAAGGGCTGAACCATTTTGTAATCTCACCAATACTGCACAAGGATTCTCATTTCTTTACATCCCCATCTATATTTGTTCTTTTCTTTTTTTAATAGTAGCCATCCTAATGGCTGTGAGGTGGTATTTTGTGGTTCTGATGTGCATTTCTTTGATGATTACTGATGTTGAGTATCTTTTTATACGCCTGTTGAACATTAGTGTATCATCTTCGGGAAATGTTTTGGTAAGTCCTTTGCCCTTTGTTAAATAAGTTTATTTGATTTTTGGCTACTGAGTTGTAGGAGTTCTTCAGATATTCTGGATGTCTTATCACACATATGATTGGCAAATATTTTCTCCATCCATAGGCTGCTTTTTCACTCTGCTATGTCATTTGATACACAAAAGGTTTTTTTTTTTTTTGACCATGCTGTATGGCATGCAGGGCCTTAGTTCCCCTACCAGAGATCAAACCCGTGCCCTCTGCAGTGGAAGGGCAGTGTCCTAACCACTGGACCACCAGGGACGTCCCACATAAAAGTTCTTAAGTTTGATGTAGTCCCATTTGTCTGTATATGCTTTTGTTGCCTGTGCTTTTTGTGTCATAAACAAGAAATCATTCATTGCCAAGTCCAAGGTCCTGAATATTTCCCCCATGTCTTCTCCTAAAAGTTTTACAGTTTTGGTCTTAGGTTTAGGTCCTTAATCCATTTTGAGTTAATTTTTATATATGATATAATGGTTCAAGTTCATTCTTTTGAATGTGGATACCCAATTTTCCTGACACCATTGGTTGAACAGACTGTCCTTTTCCCACTGAGACATCATTGCACCTTTGTCAAAGATCATTTGACTATATACCTGAGGGTTTTTTAAAAGTATAGTTTTCAGAGCAGGTTTAAATTCACAGCAAGTACAGAATTCTCATGTATCCCTTGCTCCTCCCCAACCCACATGCTAAATACGCTTTCAGCTTCCTGATGTAAACTTAGATTATAAAACTTTCTTTTCAAATATATGCATGTAAAGCTACAGATCTTCCTCTAAACACTACTCTCACTGCATCTCATAAATTCTCTTAGGTCGTATTTTCATTATCTTCTAGTTCAAACCATTTAAAAATCCCCATTGAAGTGTTTTTTGACTTAGAGGTTTAGAATTACATTGCTTACCTTCCAAATATTTGTGGATTTTCTGACTTTTTGTTATTTCTAGTTTAATTCTGTTGTGGTTAGAGACCATATTTTAATTTCCAGCCTCTTAAATTTGAGACTTGTTTAATGACCCTGCATCACGAACTTGATGTAGTTTTGTTATGATGGGAAAACCGGTGGATTCAGACTGTCATTTTTTTTTTTCTTCTTCCTGCTTTGGTTTTGTATAGAGTGCACTGTGGTAGCGCAAAACTAAGTTCTGCTATCTTAAAACAGTGTTCCACTCAGGGGTATGTCCTCTAAATTTACACTACAATGATTAGGATGAGGTTCAAGAAAGGAGTACCTCAAGGCTGTATGTTTGTCACCCTGCTGCAGCCCACGGGGTCGCAGAGTCGGACACGACTGAGCGACTGAAATGAAAGACAGTACTTTCGAGCAGCAGCATCGGACTGTTTGGGAACGCTTTCTACCCGTCACGGAATGGCAGGGCGGTAGAACTGTTCTGAGTCCGCCACAGCTCGAGATTGACACTTTACGAGCCATCTGTGTATCTCTCGAAGCAACGGAAGTAGTACCCTCTTTTTCGGGGGTGGGGATTGACTCCTCAGAGGTGACAAAGCTAATAAGTTCTCAAAACTCAGAAGCTCTCTGAGGGAGAGGATATAAGTTAGGCAAAGCTCGAGAATGGTGGCAGAATGCCTCTTCCCGGCATTGAGACAGCAGTCTCTTGCGACGTCTAACGAAACAGGGCCTCGGGTAACAGCTAGCCTTCAACTCCGCGGCCCCATAACCCATCCGCAGGGAGAGCCTCCCGCAAGAACCTTTTCTACCTTTTTTCCCAGCAGCTCAAATTTCCAAGAAGAGGAACTGGGTGTGGCAAAAAAAAAGTCAGTCAGGGAACCGCCTGTCACATGACAGGAGGGAGGACCTGGGGAGCCTCTGTCCGCCCTGGCCCCGCCCCCTTGACGCCACCGCAGTGACCCCGCCCCCTCCGCCGTGGGGTGGAGCACGAGGCCCCTCCTCCAAACGGCCTCGCCTCCGAGGGCCAGTCTGGCCCGTAGGGCGGGGCGAGAGGCCCAGAGGGGGCCTGGTCTAGGAGAGGGCAGGAAAGGACGGGTCACGTGCGGCCGGCGGCCTGAGGTCACGTGACGGGCGCCTGGGAGGAGGGAGCTGGGGCTAGGAGTTCTCCTGAGGGAAGAGGCGTGAAGTTGGGGGGGACGCGGCGCGGCGGCGGCGGCAGCGCTGACAATGGTGAGTGCACGGCGGCCCGCGCGCTCGCCCGCAGCCTTTGTCCCGGAGCGCGCGGCGGGACGGCCATCGGCGGGCCCGATGTCGCGGGAGCGGCTCTTGGGAGCGGCAGGAGGGGGTAGGCGGGCTGGGCGGGGAGCAGGGTTAGGCCTGTCTGGCCGCCGCGGGGCTTGGGAAGAGCGGGCTGCGCCGCTTCTTCCCGGTCTCGGCGAGGCCCGAGTACCTGCAGGTGACGAGGCGTTCTCCTGGCTTTGTCGGAGCCTCTGCCAGCGTTCTTCGATCGGCTATGGGGGGCCGTGGCTGGGTACTCGGACCCCGCCTCTGCGGGCCCGCCGCCGCCTCCCCTTCCAAGGTAGCCAGACCTTCTGCTCCTCCTGGGGAGCCTCGCTTCCTTTCAGATGGGGTGACCCAAGAGTCCCCCAGTTCCGGACTCGGTGGACTTGGTCACTGTCTTCCAATGTTGATCAGGCGCTTGATAAACTCCTTGAATCTTTTTTTTTTTCCTCTTCCTCTCTTCTTAAACTAGCATATGGTGATACCCTGCGATTTCCTGACCCCAGGTTAGCCTTAACGTTGACACTTGTAGAATGAGAGAGAAAAAGAAAAGGACGTTGGAGGGGAGGACGTGTTTAAGTCAAAGGCAGTAGTTTCGTGCCCGTTGGTTTAGACTTTGGCTCTCATTTCCTTCACCAAGCCATTCTGGAAACTTGTCTCTTTGGGATGTTGAACTGGCCTAGGGAGCAGAGGAGGGAGGGAAATCAGTACTTTAACCACAATTAGTGGGAAGCACAAGCGTGAGCACGATGGCGTTTAGCTTTGTGTGTGTTGGCGATTTCCTCTAGATTGGATCTCATTTGACTCATTTATGGTAATATTCATTTACTTGGTTCACTTAGCATGCATATGTTGAGCGCCTACTGTGTACTTTCCTTTAATAGTACCTGGTTTCCCAGAGCTCACCCAGTTCCATAATCTGCTTGAGATTTTTGGTTTAAAGACTAAGCTAGGTTTATTTTTTGAAAAAGTTATATTTGATAAATACATTTTAAAGTCAGGAATCGAGTTGCTTTAAATTAAAAAAAAGAAAAGGAGCACAGAAATGTTCATTCTTAAACTTCGAGCCCTTTTCTCTTTTTTTCCTCAGATATACTTAGGCGCTCCCAGGGGCTCTGAGCAAGTGAATCAGCCCTTGCTCTCTTGTAGCTTATAGTCCAGAAGGAGATAAACATTTATTTGTGTGATTATTTGTTTAACGTGGAAACAAAACAGCTGTGATAAGAAGGAAGTATTGGGGGACCTTGACTAGTCAGGGGGTTAGAGATGGCTTCTTTAATTGAATATAATTTGCAAAGAAAACGTAAAAGGCCCTCCTATTTTTTGCTTACATTTAAAATTACTCCTTTAATGCATTATTTTCAAGAACAATTTTTATTTTCAAGTTACTCGTGAAACAAATACAGTTGTAAAGCTTGAAAACACTGAAATAGGCACAAGTGAAATAATATATGTATGAAAATTTGCTGTTTCATTGCTCCTGTATGCACTAAGTGAATAGATTTTGAGAGCTTCTCTTCTGCCTCAGCTTGAGTTGCCTTTCTTTACATCCGAAGGATGTAGTGAAATTTCCTCAGTGAGGGCTATAAAATTCGTCTTTTAACATCCACTTGTAATTTTGCTAGATAGTAATGCTCAATGTTGGGTTACAAATTACGTGAAAAATCTTAGATTAAAGTTAGTGATGTGAAGTTTAGGATATGATTAGAAAACTGTGAAAATAATTGTTCTAATATTTAATTAGTCATATATATTGCCCTGTAGTTATTTAAAGGCTACCTAAGAGTTTTAATTTGTATAATTTCTAGTATTGCTCCTGAAAATCCCATATTTTGAATACACACTTGAAGATATCTTTTCTAAAAGATCTTGGCAGTCTTTCTCTTAAGATTTCAGAAGTGCCTCTTGTAATCTCAGCAGAAGTGTATGTTAATATATCCTAACCTTCTTTACAGCTTTTATTACTTTGCCTTGTAGTCTTCACTATTCTGACAGTTCTGTATTTTCCCCTCTTTATATGAATTAGAAGTATTATCATTTGACTGTGAATAATTTTTAAAAGATTTAAATTTTGTAACTTTTTGTTTGAAATGACAGAATGTGCAAGAAGATGCACATCTTGAAATAAAAACTTTGTTTAATTTTTGGCTACACAAGGTGGCTTGTGGGATCTTAGATCCCTGACCAGGGATGGATCAAACCTGTGCCCTTGGCAGTGAAAGTGCTGAGTCCTAACCACTATTTATGAAATACGTCATGCATGCAGAAAATGATTGAGGACAACAGATAGTTTTTACATATTTTTAATGCCTAACAATTTATAAGTTTTACATATGGTGTCAAAACAAGACTTACTGTTTACAATTACTAATTGTCATTAGTTAATTGTGAAGAGTATGTACTTTTAAGTCTGTTTTATACCATTTTAATTAGTGGAAACTTTGATATTTTATTTTTGATTATTGATCTTTTAATATCAACTCTCAAATCCCAATTCAGTTGTATATGTTAAGCATTATGTATGTGGGAAAAAGTGACCATAATATTTTGTTTCATTTGTAAAACAGTTCTTACAGTTTTCAAATCTCATTTTTCTTGGAACTAACTCTAAGGGGGAATAAGAAAAATAAAATATTTTCCTGCTTCGGTTTTATAATTCAAATTTTGAGACTGACATCGTCTATTCTTTGATAATTGTTTCTCTCATGGCAGCTCCCCACTACCTGCCCCCTTTGCTGGATCAGTGCTTTACAGCTAGTTGATGATTAGTAAATATCAGCTGACTGATTTTGACCTGCTATACATTCTCATATTTGTAGCTCTTAGGAGAATGTACATCATTTTGAGCAAGTTGTGAGTTTAAAACTAGGGGTATGAAAGCTAACCAGGAAGGGACAAAACGTCTTGTCAAAAGGAAAATTTGCTCTTTGTTGATTTGGAGTATAAGTACTAATCTGGTAATTCATTGAATTGCTTTCTTGAAATTATAATCCTTTTGTTAATAAAGGACTAATAAAAATAAAGAAGCAGGAATTTCCTTGTGGTCCAGTGGTTGCGACTCTGTTTTCACTGCCAAGGGCCCAGGTTTGATAACCAAGGTCCCACAAGCAGTGTGGTGTAGCCAAAAAAAAAAAAACACCCCAAAACAAAGAAGCAAACTCAGAATTTAGGAAAACACAGTCTCTGTTGATCATATTAATAGTATCACCCTGTGATCCACATAGCCTTAGCAGGATTGTTAACTTGTTTGCCATTACCCTTCCTCCTGAGCACAGAACTGAGCCTTAACTCAAGCTCCTTGCTCTAGACTTTACTACTGCATCAATGCCAACTTCCTGGGGGAGGGCTAGTCTTACCAAACATGCTAAGTTATGTATCCATTTATTTTTTATTATCAGGACAGTATGTGTTTTACTCAAAATTAACAATCAACAAGTATTTGAATGCCTTCTACTAAATGCCACATGCTGCCTCTGGCCACTGTGTCTTCAGTGTTGAGCAAAGGATAAGGTCTCTGTCCTCATGAAGTTTATAGTTCAGTTGGGGAGTCAGGTACTCAGTAAGTACACAGATTATAATAAATGGGCTTCCCTGGTGGCTCAGACGGTAAATAATTTGCCTGCAATGCAGGAGACCTGGGTTCAGTTCCTGGGTTGGAAAGATCCCATGGAGAGGGAAATGGCAACCCACTCCAGTACGCTTGCCTGGAAAATTTCACGGACAGAGAAGCCTGGTGGGCTAGAGTCCGTGGGGTTGCAGAGTTGGACATGACTGAGTGGCTAACATTTTTATAATAAATGATGAAGTAAACCTACATGGTGTTGCACTTCCCAAATTTGGAGAATTCAGTTTTGATTAGGAAGTTAGGGAAGGCCTCTTTATGGAGGTGAGTCACAGTGAAAGGACGACTTTGTTAGGATTACTTGGTCTAGGACAAGAGACTGGGCGGATTTGAGAACTTGGATCATTTGAGGCTGGTGTGGCTGGAGGGATGAATAGAGCAAGATATGCATAAGCCATGTTAGGGAATACATTGTATATGTGTATGTTTAAAATAGCATTTCATTAAAGTAAGTGTTAACTATAGAAGGGTGCAGAAATAAGTGTACAGCCTGATGAACTTTCACAAAGGCAATATACCTGTGTATTAAGCACTCAGATAAAACCAAACAGAACATTAACAGTACCCCCAATGCTTTCTTCCAACCACTTCCTGACTTCTAATGCCACCATAATGTGCATCACGTTTTTGATTTTTTAATAAATGGAATAATACAGTGTGTATTTTTGTGTTTGGTCTCTTTCACTCAACGTGTATGTGAGATTCATCTTTGTTTTCTGTAGCTGTAATTCATTCCATTGCCCACTGTATGAATATAGATAAAAATGTATGTATCCATTTTCTCATTGATAAATATTTGGATTATTTCCTAATTGGGCCTGTTGTGAACAATGATGTTATGAACATTCTTATATTGGTCTCCTGGTTTATGTGTGTAAGTTTCTGTTTAGGGTAGATATCTAGGGGTATAATTGATGGATCATTGATGTGTGTGTGTGTATATATATATATATATATATATATATATATATATCTTTAGCTTTCCCAGATAATGCCAACTAGTTTTTAAAGTAGTTGTTCCAATTTATACTGCCACCAGCACATTGAAGGATATGATTGGGTTTTCTGTTGCACTGCACAGCATTCCAAATCTTAGTTCCCCAGCCAGGGATTGAACCTGTGCGGGTGCAATGGAAGCGTGGCATCCAAACCACTGAGCCTCCAAGGAAGTCCCCAGATTTATGTTTTTAAGAAATAACTCTGTGTAAATTAAAAAAAAAACAACAACAACTAGAAAACTAGCTTTTATAGCAGACAAAAAATAGTCCACAACTATATCTGACATTGGAATAGCCAATGGATTCTGTATTATTTCCAGCTAATGCGTTTTGCCATTCATAAGCAATTGACCTTTGCTCCTTTACTTCTGTCATATTCAGGATTTACAGAACAAGGCTTATACACTCTGCTTAGAAAAATTAACAAATTTAATTAGTCTCCTCTATTAGAGCCAGTTTTATTTCAAGGGTTTACACAATGTAATATATCCTATTCAGACTTATATAGCAGTAGGTTTTCCATATGCAGTACATTGTAATAATTCATGAGTATTTGGGATTGTATGAGTTTCATTATAGCAGTATAATGAAAGAACCTCAAAGATGTATAACTAAAGGCAACTTTTCAAATCCAGATGATAAGATTAATTTTTTAGATTTTTGGGGTATGTTAGTATTTAATTATTTATAGTGGTTACTTTTGGAAATGATTGAAATTATAGTGTGTTTCAATTTGTTTAGTTTTGAGGGGGGCTTTTTATTTTATTGTGGTAGAAAACAAATTTATCTGCAATAAATTTTTAAGGGTACATTGCAACATTAGCTATATGCATATTTTACAAAATTTATTTAGTTTTGATGCAGTATTTGGTATGAATTCTTCCTTCATCCTGAATTCATAGGTTAACTTTAGGTTATAGGTAATCAAGTTTGAATTTTAAACTGTAGTGACTGACAAAACAATTGTGAGAATTTTTCTTTTATTTTAGAGTTTTCTTGGAGGATTTTTTGGTCCCATTTGTGAGATCGACGTTGTCCTTAATGATGGGGAAACCAGGAAAATGGCGGAAATGAAAACTGAAGATGGCAAAGTAGAAAAGCACTATCTTTTCTATGATGGAGAATCTGTTTCAGGAAAGGTAAATATTTTGTTTGGAGAATTATCTAGTTGTAGAATATTAGAATTAGTCGTGAAAGTGCCTTGTGCTGTATCTAAATTTGAATGATTTTATTAGAGATGGAAAATGTTTTTCAGAAGGTCAGCTAAAAGCTTTGATTCAACAGAACACTTGCAGGAAAGAGTCTTAAACTGAAATGGTTACTGGGCAGAGTCTAAAACTGTGTGGAGAATTTTGTGTTTGTGACCATGTGAATCTGTTTAACCTCAGACAGTTTCTACAGTGGGGCTGTGACCCACTCACAGTTTGTTTCTCCTTGAATTGAGTTATGGAGATTGGGGATAATTCTCTAGTGCCGCTTTCTAAAAGTGTTTTCTCATTCTTTGTAGGTTATCAGTCTGTACTACTGTCATTGTGTCTGTTGATCTCATTTCTTGATACTCTATAGAGGATTTAAGCACATTTAGAATGTGTCCATGCGTGGTCAGATACATTTGTGATACCTTATGTGGTTTAACTTTTTCCCCCTTTTCCTTGCCAAGGATTATTCTTATACCTTATGGAATATGATTACTACTCATTAATTTGTGATACTGAAGAATGGTAATATCCTAGATAAAATCAAATCATAAAACGTTTGAAATAATTTTTATAAATATAAAAGATTAAAAAAACATTAAGAGTTTTTCTCTCCTGCTTGTTAAGGTAATACATACACATGGCAAACCGTTTGGGAAATAAAATAATTATCTATAGTCCCATCATATGGAAATAACTCACTATTAAAATTTGAATGTGTTTCTTCCTAGTCTCTCTGCATTAGTTAATGTTTATGTATATGTAATATATTAAACATACCTTTTCCCTACTGTTGGATATTTAACTAGTTTCTATTTTTCAAATTGCTTGTAGTACATCCCCGTATCTTTAGTAATACAGACATTTTATACATAAGTTTTTCTTCAGATTTCTGTAGGATAAGATTATTTCCTTGGAATGAATTCCTAGGAGTGGCTGGACATGAATATTTGACATGAATATTTGAAGGGTATTGATACATCTTAACCTGGAAAATTTGTATGAAATCTCATGTTCACTTAATACCTTGTTTGACTCAGGGTAGAGTTGAATATGGTCACTTTTTAACCTTTGCTATTTCTGTAGGCAAAAATGATACTATTCTTTGATAGCATTCTTTGGTTACTAGATAGGTTGAATTTAGGTTTACTAGCTGTTTTACTGCATCATCTATTCTGGTCCTTTGCTACTTACTGGTGTCTTAGTATTAAGTCTGAAATAAATGTTTTGCTTTTCTGCTTTGCCCTTCCTTTAAAATGATGGGGAGAAAGAGAAGAAATCTGAAAGAGAGTGACAAATTCATTAAAAGGATGGAACACATCAAACAAGTAAATAGTGTTTGATCTATGGAAAAGATGAGTTGTTAATATGGTGGGATTAGAAGGGGTGGAAGGAAATGGCAACCCACTCCAATACTCTTGCCTAGAAAATTCCATGGATGGAGGAGCCTGGTGGGCTACAGTCCATGGGGTTGCAAAGAGTTGGACACGACTGAGCGACTTCACTTTGACTTTGACTAGAAGGAGTAGAGATACCAATCTAGTTTTTCTAGGGAGAGACTGAACCTCAGATTTTCAAAATTTATAGACATAACACCACCAAAAACAAGTCTTACCACACTAGTTTAGGCTTTGTAAAATGTCTGAATATAGTTAAAAGATCTTTGGGCTAGGGTTGGAAGATCTAGCCTTGGACTTTACCACTGTCTTGATAGGTAGCTCTGGGCAGTCATTTACCTTTCTGGATCTCACCTGTAAGTTGATGTTGGACTAAATCATTGATTTCCAAACTTTGTTATGCATTGTAGGAAGAATACTTCATGTATTAGAAAAAAAAATCTTAGAGACTGGAAGACCTGACATCCTACCCAGAGCAAGAATATTCCTGACTTGTGAGCTGTCTATGTATACCTTTTTTTCCAGGTTTTTGCTAAGAGTAGTTTTAGATTTATGTAAAATTGAGAAGGAGGTATAGAGATTTCCCATTATCGACATCAACCCCTAGAATGGTACATTTTTTATCAAGGATGAACTTACATTGACACATTATAGTCACCCAAAGTCTGTAGTTTACCTAAGGGTTTACTTGTGGTGATGTATATACTTCTATAGGTTTGGACAAATGTATAATGTATAATATATAATAATAATATACTCTACAAATGTTGTGTTTCCTTTTCATTAGTGCTTTTTGTATCCTATTTAAGACATCTTTGCCTACCTTGTGGGCATGAAGATATTCTCCTGTTCCCCCTATAATTTTAAGTAGTTTTATATTTCACATTTAGATTCTCTGTTTCTTTAAATTGATTTTGTCTTTATGACATGAGTCAGGGCTACTTATTATTTTTTTCCCCATATGGATATCTAATTGACCCAGGACATTTATTGAAAAAGCCATCCTTTCCACCACTGCATTGTAGCATCACCTTTGTCATTAACCAGAGGTTGTATGAGTCTGTTTCAGCCTCTCTGTTCTATTCCATTGTTTTATTTGTGATATATACTTTCATTTCTTTTTTAAAAAAAATAGCTTTATTGAGTTATAATTCACATATCATAAATTTACCCTATTGAGTATATACAGTTAAGAGATTTTCACTACTTTTGCAGAGTTGCGCAGCTGTCATCACTAGCTAATTCCATAATGTTTTCATCACCCAGAGGAAACACCATAACATCAGCAGTCATTCACTTGGCACCATATACTCAATGTTTGTGTCCTCATAAGATTCATGTGTTGAAACCCAATGCCTAGTATGATGTACTTGTAGGTGGGGTGGGGCCGAGTGGAGGGGGAAGGGGAGAGGCTTTGGGATTAGCATCCTCAAAGAAATCTTGTGTGCATCTTCTGACATGTGAGGACATAGTGAAAAGGCAGCCATCTGTGAACCAGAAAGCAAACTCTCCCAGACACCAAATCTGCTGGTGCTTTGATCTTGAACTTCACAGGTTCCAGAACTGTTAGCAGTAAATTTGTGTTGTTTTTAAGCCACCTAGTCTGTGGTTTTTTTGTTACAGCAGCCTGAGTGAACTAAGACACCTAACATCCACTAATCTACAGATGTACTTTCTTTCTCTGTGGATTTGGCCTGTTCTGGACATTTGTTGTAAATAGAATCATACCACATGCCGCCTTTGTGTTTGGCTTCTTTCACTTAGCATGATGTCTTCAAGGTTTATTACTTTTAAGAAAATTTTTGGTCAATAATATAATAAAATATGCTGTTTTAACCATTTTTAATGTATATAATTCAGTAGCATTAATCACATTCACAGTGTTGTACAATCATCACCACTATTTTGAAATTTTTTCATCATCCTGAACTGAAACTTTGTACTCATTAAGCAATAGCTGTCCTTTTCCCTTTTCTCCCAGTCCATGAATACCTCTAGCCTACTATTTTTCCCTGTAAATTTGTCTGTTCTGGGCTGCTTCTATTTCATGTAAGTGGTTACACAATATATGTCTTTTTGTGTCTGCCTCATTTCATGTAGCGTAATGTTTTCAAAGTTCTTTCATGTTGTAGCATTTATCAAAGCAGGATTCTTTTTTATGGCTGAATGATATTTTAGTATATATCTGTCTAGTATGTGGATGTACATTTCTTCATCCTTCAGTAGAGGACATTTCAGTTGAGTATACTTGGGTTTCTATTTATTGATCATTAACATTTCTGTACATTTGTGTATATGTTTTTGTGTGACTGTGTTTTCATTTCTCTGGAGTGTAGACTTAAGAATGGAATTGCTGGGTCATGTGTTAACTTTTAGGGGAACTTCCAGACTTTTCCAGAGCAGCTGTGCCATTTTATATTCTCTCCAGCAGTGTATGAGAGTTCGTTTCTTCACATTCTTGACAATACTTATTATTGTCTGTATTATTTTTTTGTGGGTAAAAAGTGGTCATATGGTTTTTATTTGCATTTCCTTTAATGATGAATAATATTGAGCATCTTTTCATGTGCTTATTGCTGTTTGTATATCATCTCTGGATAAAAGTCTGTTCATTTATTTGACCATTTTTAATTGGGTTATTTGTCTTTTGATCATTGAGTTGTAAGAGTTCTTTATGTATTCTTGATACAAGTCCTTTATCAGTAATATTTTGCAGACATTTTCTCTACTTCTGTAAGTTGTCTTTTCACTTTCTTGATGGTATTTTGAAGCACTAGTTTTTTGTTTGATGATGTCCAATATATCTTTTTTTAAAATTTCACTTCTCATGCTTTTGGTGTCATTTGAGAAAGTTTCCCATCAGAGATAATGAAGATTTACACCTGTGTTTTCTTCTAAGAATTTCATAACTGTAGCTCTTACATTTAGGCCTTTGCTACATTTTGAATTAATATTTGTGTATAATGTGAGGTAGGGATCCAATTTCTTTGTTTTGTATGTTGAGATTGAGTTGTTCTACCATTTGTTGAAAAGAATGTTCTTTCCCCATTGAATTGTCTTGGGACTCCTGTAGCATATACTTTTTTAAAGTTAAACTTAATTGCTGTTTGTCAAAAAAAAGGCTGCAAAGAAGGAAACACAATTACCCATAGAATTTTTCTTTTCTGTAGTTTAAAATATATAATTGGCATTATACTTGTATACAATTTGACCATGCTTCCTACATGTAACATATCATGCACATCTTCCCACATCATTAAAAATTCTTTGACTGTATTATTTTTATACTTTAATTATACTCCATCATGTGATATACTCCAATTTAATTATTTACTTCTTTTTCTGACATATTAGTTTGGAAGGTGAGTAACTTAACTCATCCTGGTTATAGATGTAGAAGATATAGAAGCATGAATATTTTAATTACATAGTTTATAAACAGAAGTATTTGAACTTCTTTTTATTGGTTCTTGATTTCTATTGAGAAGCATTGTTTGAAAGAACAGCTTTTAAGAGTCACATTACCAATATTTTTTACAGTAAAGAACAAACCTGGGAGTATATATTTTTTTGTATTTTAGCTAATCCGTAAATGGTTGAAATTTTGTTTTTAATATCTGTGTACTTTATATTTTGTCAAAATATATAATATTAAGGTTTCCATTTAGCAGATACAAATTTAGGGATTTTAGATTATATACTTTATTTCAAAAGTATGTAAGCTATATCATACTCAAAATTTAAATCTTTAGACATTCTATTTTTAGGATGTGTAGCAGACTCAGGGCAATAACTGTTGCTTTTAATATCAAAAATTATAGCAATATATGCTTGGTTATAAAAAGCTGAAAGTGATCTTTTAGGTCAGTTCTTGGAATTATTAATAACCTTTATATTAAGATGCTATTATAGAATTGTTTAACTATTTGACCAGAAAACATATTTGAATAGTTGAAAGTTTTCCCTTTTATTGATTCTTTGTAGTTCTCCAGCTCTAAAGAAAGATTCCTTCCTAACAAAGCAGATGCTTTAAATGTATGTATAAGTAATAAGTTCATTAGTGATTGTATAGGAGTAAGTTTTACCTTCTCTGGAGCTATAAGGTCATCATAATCTAGGTATGTGGTGGTTTCTCAGACTTCAGAAATGAACACCTGAAGTATTTATATATTATATTCATCTGGAAGCAAGCTGTTAGTAGGCCCACAAAGGATTAACATCTCTTATAATTTCATGTTTTGGCAGGTGAACCTAGCCTTTAAGCAACCTGGAAAGAGGCTAGAGCACCAAGGAATTAGAATTGAATTTGTAGGTCAAATTGGTGAGTTTTAAAATAGTATTACTTTTTTTGTTGTTAACTGAGTTTGAAGAGGCAGTTAAATAATTGAATTAGAGTTTAGCTTTATGGAAAGAAGGAATTGATTTTGCATAATAAAAGGATTTATTTTATAAACATTAAATAATCATGTTTCTTTTAATTCTATTAAATGATATTTGACTCATGCTGCATTTACTTGTGATGAAATCTGATTATTAAAGGTGTGAGGAATTATGTAAGCTACCAGTCTTGAAAAATAATTCAAGTAAATTAGGTGACTCCCTGAAATTTCCATCTGCCTAGGTTTTTCACCAGCTTTATTCACAATTAGCAGTGTCACCTTCATCCTTCACTTGCTAATTACTCATGCCATTTGTCTTCCGAACTTTTATACCTGTAGCCAGACTCACCTGTCAACAGAAAATTTCATGTGAAAAGGAAAGTTGTAATTTCTTCTTAACTTAGATCAACTTGTGTATGTTTCCATACATATATTTCTTGCTTTAGCAGGAGTTAAACTATATTGGGCAAATCCTAACTACACTAAAGGAATGAATTCTTTCATAACAGAAATTTTCATTTTGCTATACCACTTGAATTTTTTTATGCCTATGTGGAGCAAAATAGGATAATGGAATTCAAATCATAGCTCTGATATTTAAAGTGAAGGCAAATCCAAGTAATTTTTTTGATAAAAATTACTTGCTTTGGAAGTAGAAGTTTGGGTTTTGATGAGATGGATATCAAACATAATTGGTCTTTCACTTTTTAAAATTTCTTAGAGCTTTTCAATGACAAGAGTAATACTCACGAATTTGTAAACCTAGTGAAAGAACTAGCCTTACCTGGAGAACTGACTCAGAGCAGAAGTTATGATTTTGAATTTATGCAAGTTGAAAAGCCATATGAATCTTACATCGGTGCCAATGTCCGCTTAAGGTATGAATTGATTTTGTCTACATTTTATGTTATGCAAACCAGAAGGTAATGACTATTATTGAATGTCTTGAACTTCTAATTATAATTTTGGACTGGAAGACTTAAGATTTTGAAAATTCTTTCAAATATATATATATTTTTTGTCTGGCTAATCCATATCTGATGTAATAAGATCCTTCTATCAGGGGTGTGTGCGTGTGTGTGCGCGTGTGTGTGCACGCGCACTTAGTCATGTGCAACTCTTTGCGACCCCATGGACTGTAGCCTGCCGGCTCCTCTGTCCATGGAACTTTCTGGGTAAGAATACCAGAGTGGGTTGCCATGTCCTACTGTAGGGGATCCTCCTGACCCAGGGATCGAACCTGCATCTCTTGGGTCTCCTGCATTGGCAAGCGGATTCTTTACCACTGTTCCACCTGGGAAGCCCTCTATAGGATTCAGAGAATCCCATTAGAAGTTTTAGTCATATACTTCCCTTGTATGTACCTTAGTTTCTTAGATACTTCATTTGTCTTGTAAATGGAATTACCCTCTAAATCCATTAGTTTTTCAATGAATCTCATTTAGTCTATGGTTAAGAAGTGATGTAGAAAAAAAAAATAATCGATCTAGAGAGATGTCCTCAAATAAGCTTGATGGTAGTACTCCAAATTGATTTAAAAAGTATGTCCACTATTCTTAAAATTGAACTTTGTATTTTTTCCATGGTGAAGGCATTTATTTAAAAATGAAAACTTCTTCATGAAGTAAATTGATCCCTAAGGAATTTCAGCAAGGAGAAAGCTAATGTTTGCTTATTTAAAACATTGAGATATCTCACAGGAGATTTAACTTGTTCTCTCCATTAACTTTTGTAGGTATTTTCTTAAAGTGACAATAGTAAGAAGACTGACAGACTTGGTAAAAGAATATGATCTTATTGTTCACCAGCTTGCTACCTATCCTGATGTCAACAACTCTATTAAGATGGAAGTGGGCATTGAAGATTGTCTACACATTGAATTTGAATATAATAAATCAAAGTAAGTACCTTTTACAAACATAAATAGTCAGGGAAAATTAAGAAATAAACCTTTTATGTCTTTGTAAATTGGTCAAAGAAAGGATAAAATAGACATTAATCTGATGTTAACAGATCATCAGAATCTGTGAACTGAAAGAAACTTTAGTAGGAATTTGGTTTTGTTTTAGTAGGAATTTGACTTGGTGTAGATGTCTTTAGTATTCTATTCCTGGTAAGACTCCGCTTGGCCGTATTTTAATAGAGGATCTCACCATCTCAGAAGGCAGCTAATTCTGTAAATCTGTGAAAATTTATCTTACTCTTTTGGCATCATTTTAGCTGGTCATCTCTTTAAAAATAAGCAAAAATGCTCTTTTTTTCTGACTACATTTCAGTACTTTTTTATTATTAAAAAAATTGACAATGTAGAAAAGTCAAGGGAAATAAAAATACCACATATTTTCACCTTTACCACTTAACCACTATTAATATACTCTTGTATAGCTTTCCATGGGAGGGGGCATATATATTTATATATATTTTTTTTTTTTTTTTCAGAAATGGGCTGTTAATTTTATTTATTAATGTCTTTTTAAACTTTCACCAAAGTATATATCTAAAAATATTAATAATTTCTTAACATGTTCACATATCTAGTCAGTATTCATTTCCTTAAATGACTTATAAAGTTTGTTCATGTCAGTATCCAAACAAGATTTGTTCAAATCCAATGGATCCAAACTCACTTAACAAACACACTAATCAAAAAACATTTGGTTTTCTGATACTTAAATCTGTTTTATGTTTTCCGTTTTTATTTATTTTTTCATTAAAGTTTGTTTGTTGAAGAATGGTCATTCTTTTATCCTTTTCCTGTGCACTCTTCTGGTATATGAATTTTAAAAAATATATCTGTGTATTATTGACTGTGCTGGCTCTTTGTTGCTGCGGGCGGGGTCTCCTCTCTAGTTGATGTGTGTGGGCTTCTCATTGCAGTGGATTCTCTTGACATGGAGCACGGGTTTTATGGTGAGCACGCTTCAGTAGTTGGGACTCACAGACTTAGTTGCCCCATAGCATGTGAGATGGTCCCAGACCAGGTATCAAACCTGTGTCCTATGGATTGCAAGGTGGATTCTTAACCACTGGGCCACCAGGGAAGCCCTACATGATTTTAATTGCTTGTCATGTCCCAGTTTATATCACTGAAATTGTGATATACATGTGTTCAGAGTCTTAAATGATATTGTTGAAAAAATGATTAGGACCTAAAACTTGTCACTGGAAGTCTCCCTTCAGAGCGACATAATTGCATTAGTCAACTCTGGGGATATTATTTTGAGATTCAAACCTGAGAGAAGGTTTAAAAAAAAAAAAGCCCTCTGGGAATTACAGAAGTTCCCAGGTTTATTACCACATTATTTCAAGATTCTTGGGAAAATTCTTTGATTATTAGGTATTACAGCAAAAAACTCAAGTCTATGGAGTCTCTTTGTGACCAGGTGATTTTTTAACTGTACTATTCTAGCACTTGGAATAATACACTAAACAAATGTATAAAGTTTTAAATGTTTGGAACATCTTCATATGCCAAACATTTTCAGGCATAAAAATCTTAATTTTCCTCGCTTAAGTTCTTTAGAAATGAAGTTGACCTCTAAAGAGGTGACTAACAATTACTCTGGCTAATTTTTCCCTCTGAGGTTTACTGATGATTGAGTAAAAGTTTTTTTTTCCCCTAATTTTTATAGTAAAATGATGAATACTCTTTTGAAAAAAAAGGAACATTAAATACATGAATAGCCAGAATGTTATTCTTAAATAGTAATTATCCTAAGTGAAGTCACTCAGTCGTGTCTGACTCTTTGTGACCCGGTGGACTGTAGCCTACCAGTCTTCTCCATCCATGGGATTCTCCAAGCAAGAATACTGGAATGGGTTGCCATTTCCTTCTCCAGGTGATCTTCCCAGCCTAGGGATCAAACCCAGGTCTCCTGCATTGCAGGCAGACGCTTTACCCTCTGAGCCATCAGGGAACTCAGTAATTATCCTACAGATATCTAATAAACCTTTTCAGGACATATTTCACTCTTTGTTTTGTAAACTGATATTTAGTAAGTGACAAATATTCTTTCCTTAAAGGTATCATTTAAAGGATGTGATTGTTGGAAAAATTTACTTCTTATTAGTAAGAATAAAAATCCAACATATGGAGTTACAACTGATTAAAAAAGAGATCACAGGAATTGGTAAGTTAAAGGGTACTTGAAGTTCATTTTAGTTGAAATTTTAAAATCTTAAAATACTGTTTAAACTTAAATATCCACCTTGGCTACTAACTTTGATACTTAATATTGCTGGCAGTGAGTTACTCATTTATGTTTTGAAAAATTAGTTTTTGAGTAGATAATTCAAATGGTTCAAAAATAAAATGTGAATGATCATACAGTAATAAGTGTCCTATTTGTGTATTCCAGCTACTCATAGGTGATACAAGTTGTAAAGTCGTTTAAACATTTATTCATACACATGCAAGTGCCTCTTTATTACACCCTTCCTTTTAGTCAAGTGGTTATGTACAGTGCATACTGTAGAGACACTTCAGTTAACAATATCATTTCACATATGTTGGTTTATGTGCAAAATAAAATCTTAGAAGTGGAATTGCTGTTTCCAAGGATATATTCATTTGTAATTTTGATTATTGCTATCAGTTTGTCCTCTTTACGGACCGTACCAATTTGCATTACTACCAGCAATGAATGTAGGAAGGTGCCTTTTTTGCCATGTGTTCTCATAAGCACAATGTTATAGAACTTTTAGCTGATCTCATGGGAGTTGGGAAGAGGTTCCCCATTGTAGTTTTGATTCATTTTTCTCATTCTGAGTGAGGGTGAACATCTTTTCACGTGTATAAAAGCCGTTTGTATTTCTTTCCTATAAACTGCCCACCCATATCCTTTGCCCCATCTCTATTGAATTATTAGTCTTTTCCCTTTGATGTGTAGAAACTCTTTATATATTAGAGAAATCAACCCCATTTTCTGTATTAAGAGCAGCAAAATTTCCCCAGTTTGTCTTGCTTATGGTAGTTTTTACCATGTAGAAGTTCTTGACATTTGTGTAAGTCACATTTGTCAGTTTTTCCTTTTACGGATTCTGGCTTTTGTACCACAGTGAGAAAGGCCTTTTTTACATTGAGGTTCTAAAAATAATTTTCTGTGCTTGATTCTACTAAAGTAATACATTATAGTTTAGGAATTTTGTTTAAAGTTTTAATTCATTTGGAATTTGTTCTGATGTAAGCAAGAAACACCTATGGGTCCAGCTTTACTTTTCTCCAGATAGCTGATGAGTTACTCCAAATCATTTATTGGTTCATAACTGCTTTTTAAATTTTCTTTCTTTTTTTTTTTTTTTGGCTGCACTGTGGGGCTTCTGAGATCTCAGTTCCTTGACCAGGGATCAAACCCATGCCTCCTGCAGTGGAAGTGCAAAGTGTTAACCACTGGATCTCCAAGGAACTACCTATTTTTTCCCCTAGTTTTAATTAGTATATAGATTTAATTTGTTCCCTTTAACTTTCCTGGTTTTCTGCTAAAAAGAATTTTAGGCACCACTTTTTAAGAATTTATAATTGATGTCATAAACATCTGTAGTTTCTTAATCTCCATTTTTTACCTGCTAAAGTGATTTAAAGATATTAAAACCAAACTCAAGTTCCCCATTTGTTGTTTAAAAAATTATTTAAACATTTTTTCTAGTTATAAAAATTATGTTTGGGTGTTGTAGAAAATTTTAAATAAGAAACAATTTGTACTCATAATCCAGAAAAGAACTTAGTCTTTGTATGTTATATACTTTACAACATTGGGATCATTACTATATGTTTTGCTGTACTTTTTAAACTTGTATCATTGACTCTTTATAAAGAACTATATGTCAATTAAGTATTCACTTTGATATTTTATCTCTGTTAAAGTTAACAAGAGAAGACATTTTGGGTGTTAGAGAGAAAACCAGCATGTTGGTGCACTGCTGTGCCTTTCTGGTTTCTATTTTAGCAGATGTTAGAAATGATGGAAGGAAGTCTGAAGATTATTTCTGAGCGTATACAGTTGACCTGTGAATAACACGAGGTTTGAAATGCGTGGGTCCACTTACAGTGGATTTTGTTTAGTAGTAGATTTTACACTACTATATGATCTGCAGTTGGTTGAATCTGCATAGAAAGGACTTCAGCCCCTGCAGTTTTTCAGGTGTCTACTGAATTACCTTTGAGAAGAAGGGAGTGAGACCTCAGTTGGGTGGTAAATAAGTGTAGATCAAGAAATAGAAAAGAATGATCAACATTTTCACAAAAGGGGGAGTCAGGACTAAAATAATGTAGTCAGAAAATAGGAAGAAGGTGTAAGCCTAGAAATTATATTCTAGCAACATTTAATATCATTTACATTATTGCCCTAGGACCCAGTACCACAACAGAAACAGAAACAATCGCTAAATATGAAATAATGGATGGTGCACCAGTTAAAGGTAATAAACTTTTCTTTTACTTCTTTTGTGTTACAGGTAGTACATATAGCAGTGTTCATGGCAGTTTAGCTTGAAAGTATTTATTCAGTATGAATATGTGAATTCTTAAAATGATTTTTACAATGATTTTTAAGATCATCTTTGTATAAATACTGAGGAGACTGTAGTAGTACTTTCTGGTTTGAAATAAGGTTTAATTTTTTACTCAGCTTAAATTTAGGATTTAGAAAAGACATTTATGTATATCTGTTCCCTAGTTCTGAATTTATAATATTTTGTCTTCTGTTACAAGAGTTTCTCTCTAAATCTTTTTTTACTCATGCTGAACATAAGGTACAGTATAGCTGAGCATTTGTTCTGTGGGATTTTGGAGTTCTATATAGCCCCCAAGAAAATAAGCAGCTCCCTTACTAAATAATTTGCAGTATCTAAGATAATGAAGCCAGTATTTATCATTTTAAATTTTTGTCTTTGGCTTTTTCTCACTCTGTTAGTAATTACTTCAGAGAGTAGTTAACCATTTATTGAGTGCCAACTATTGATGAGGCATTGTATTCTCAGGTGCTCTAAAGTTCCCTTCCATATACACTTTGAGTTAGGTAGTGGTAGCCCTTATTTTATCCCTGAAACTGAGATGTAGAGGTTAAAAACTTGTTAGGGTAGGCAGAACTACCTCTATCCACTTAGATTTTCAGCTAGAATTCTTTAACAAAAGGTTAATAAGAGAAAAACAGTTTATGTGCATGCATTGCACATCACGCAGGAGAAACCTCGACAAAAAAGTAACTCAAAGCAGTGACTTAGCATTTCAGCTTATATAGCATCTTCAGAAGAACAATAAATTTGGAGAGAAACAATTAGGCAAATGAAAGCAGCTTAGGCTTCCAAGGGTGCAACTATGGGAAGGTAAATATGTGGGAGGAAACTAGCTGAGCAGGCTTGTTTGCAGATTCCTCTGGTGCCATCCCTGGGCTGAAGAGAGGCTGTCTCCAATCAAAGAATTTATATCCTGCCTTTAGGCAGAATAGGGGAATTCTTTTTTGCTTTCACTGCTGTTTAATTGCCTTCAGCTCTGAAATAATTTTAATGTCGAAGAGGCACATTTTTTGGTGACATACTCTTGGTTTCCTTCAAGAGATAATCATTGCAGAGCTGGCGTTTGAGCCCAGGCCTTTCTGACTTCGAGACTCATGCCTCTGTTACTTGGGTGTTATGCAACATTACTTAGTAAAATTCCAGCAGCCACAAATTTTTATGTAAAGAAACCAGTTGTATATCCTTTTACCCCCCTCTGGTTACAGCTTAGTTTTATTTGGTAAACAAAGGATGGAATACCCCCAAGGCATGACGGTGGGCTGACCCCTGAAGGAGTGGCCCCAACCCATCTGGCCCCCTCTTGTACTTTTTGTCTCCTCCCTCCAGCCTGCCCTACATAAATTAGGGCTAGCACCCATCATTGATCAGGAACAAGGCATGTTTGTTTCACCTGAGGTTTCTCCTTTGTTCCCTTTCCATGCCCTCGGTTGTATATCTTTAAGGAAATAGATACACATAAGAAAAATATTACATAAAAAGAATTCAAAACAGAATATGCCAGTAATTACTCTTAGGAAAAGAGAAGCCATCAAGTCACCAGAAATAGCAATCTAATAAGTATTCAAGAATTTATACACATGATGAGAAACGGCAAAATTCATGAAAGCAGAAAGTAACAAAAGTGCTAGGGTAGAACTTAACTGCTGGCACTGTTTTAAGCTTTTACATATATTAGCCCATATAGTCCTTACAAATTCTTTATAAGATGGATACGCTTGACTGGGAGTTAGAATTCGAATCCAGGCATTTGACTTTAGAGCTGGTGGTTTTCAACTAGTTTCGCTTTTACTCCCTCCTCCCCACAGGAAATTTGGCAATGTCTGGAGACATATTTGGTTGTCATATTTGGGGACTGTTAACTGGCATCTTGTGGGTAGAAACCAGGAATGCCCTGAACTTCCTACAGTGTATATGACCTTACCCACAACATAGAATTATTGGGCCTAAAATGTCAGTAGTGTCAAGACTAAGAAACTCTGGTCTAAAGTTTTTGTTATGCTCCCGTCTCAGGAGGAACTGAAGCGTAGTGTCTTTATAATGCTTAGTATTAAGTGTTATGTAACTGTATTTGGTCATCCTTTAGAACTAAACAGAAATTGCTTTTCTTTTAGGTGAATCAATTCCAATAAGACTATTTTTAGCAGGATATGACCCAACTCCAACAATGAGAGATGTGAACAAAAAATTTTCAGTAAGGTACTTTTTGAATCTAGTCCTTGTTGATGAAGAAGACAGAAGGTACTTCAAGCAGCAGGTATGGTGCCACCTACATGGTATTTTGTTCTGTGGTGGTTCTAGAAAAGCACTCACTTTTCTAAGCTTTACTGTACTGAACAAGTGGGGATTTCTAAGTGAATGAAAACACTGAAAATGTGACACAGAAGTAAGGCATGAATGGATCTCTGTTGTGATCAGTCTCCTCCCAGTCATTCTGCAGGATTCCAGGATGGGCTATAATTTGGCAGGGCTTTTATTTTTTTCTCTTGAAACTTTTGTTTTTTATAAAAACAATATCTGCTATTTGTTTTTTAAAAAAATCAGGCAAAAAACAATGAATTAAAGGTCAACAGAAATTCCACCACCATTGTGATAGTTTTCCGGACAAATTTGTGTATTTGTTTTTAGATCATATTATGCATGTTGATCTTTAATTTGCTTTTTCATTCAGTACTGTCTTGAAAAGATTTCCTTTATCAACAAATAAAGATTTCATTTTTCATGACTGTATCCACTTGATGGATTTTAGGTTTCCATTTTTCCCTAATTAAACAATCCTCTTATAAATGTCTTTGAGATGACCCAAATGTTTATCATAAAATTTGTTCTCATTTGAAAATCAGTTAAAAGCTTTTGGTGAATTCTGAGTAAAACCTGTGATTAGAATGGTCTTCTCTGTTCTGTATTGGAGTAATAAATATTCGAATGTCAGTTGAATGCTCAAAGCTAAATTGGAAATTATTCTGGGGGGAGAAAAGAAAGCATTCTGTGCTGAGGACTGTGA
This sequence comes from Odocoileus virginianus, assembly GCF_023699985.2. Lineage (NCBI taxonomy): Eukaryota > Metazoa > Chordata > Mammalia > Artiodactyla > Cervidae > Odocoileus > Odocoileus virginianus. Next base: position 59,269,552 of record NC_069680.1, read on the forward strand.
AGAATATAAAAGCTACCTTTTTACACATGGTTTTTCCTCACAATTCTCACATTGCATATATGTGGAAAAAGAAAAATTATATAATTAACGGAAAACTTATGGTTTGACAGCAATTTGAAAGAGAGAAAACTTATTCTGCTAATGCTGCCATAATGCTATATAATTAAACATAGGTGATTTATAACTTCAAATTAGATTATGTGAAATTTACAATTTAAAATCAATTACATATTATGACCTTATTGAGTAGTATATGCCTCCCATGGTCATTCATTTAGATGTTTAAATTCTGCTGTGTTGGTTAAAAAACAAACAGCCTGCTATGACTTCATGAAGCAAGTAATCTTAAGACTTTAGAAGATGAACCCCCCTGGTGGCTCAGGGGTAAAGAATCTGCCTGCTGACGCAGTGTCTGATCCCTGGTCTGGGAAGACCCCACATGCCGAGGAGCAGCTTAGCCTGTGTGCCCTGACTGTTGAGCCTGTGCTCTGGAGCCTGCGTGCCGCAGCTGCTGAAGCCCGCACGCCCTGCAGCCTGTGCTTCGCAGCAGAAGTCACCACAATGAGAAGCCTGTACACAGCAACTAGAGGGGGCTGCCCTCCTAGCTTAGGCGGTCAAGAATCTGCCTGCAACGCAGGAGATTGGGGTGCGATCCCTGGGTCGGGAAGATCCCCTGGAGAAGGAAATGGCAACCCACTCCAGTATTCTTGCCTGGAGAAAATCCCATGGACAGAGGAGCCTGGCGGGCTACAGTCCATGGGGTCACAAGAGTCAGACACAACTTAGCCACTACACCACCACCACCACCTGCTCGCTGAATCTTGAGAAAAAGCCTGTGCAGCAACAAAGACCAGGCACTGCCAAAAATAAAATTATTATTTTAAAAAAAGTTTAGAAGAGATCTCAGGATGGATTGGTTAGGGTAAGACAGGCAGAGGAATCAAGATTAGAAGAATATAAAGGGGAGGATGAAGGGAAGGTTTAATTTAAGGTGTGTTAGAGGAAGAGTGTAACCCAGTTTGGCTGGCGGGGTACTGGGACCTTGGTAGGGAAGAGTGATGTTAGTAAATTGGATAAAGGTTGTGGAGGACCTTGAACACTGGGTTGGAGATTTATCCTGGAGGAACTGAGAGCTACTGAAGAGTCATCCAAGCAATGTTTTACACTAGGCTGGCAATGATAGGTAGGACAGGTTAAAAAAGGGTTTCAGGCAAGGGAGGGAGAGCCATCTATCAGGAATCTAAAATATTTAGTGACAAGGGCTTGAATTTGGATACGGACAGGGGAAACAAACTAAATAACAGATTTTAGGGATTCTTTAAAGCAGTAGTAGCTAGAACTTTGTGTCAGTTTGGATTCATAGTGGTGGTGTACATAGGTGTTGGTGGGAGTAGCAGAGTTGGCAGAAGGGGAGACCCATTATTAGAATAGTATTAGAATTGGAAAAAAGGTCCATCAGGAAAAGAGTAGAGCTTTTGTAGGGAAGAAGTTAGTTTTCTTATGGTTAAAATTGAAGTGCATTATTTCTGTGGTGAAAATTTAAGGCATAATATGAGAATATTAATTTGAGTATATTTGTTATCATGCATTTATTTTCTAGGAGATCATTTTGTGGAGAAAAGCTCCTGAAAAACTGAGGAAACAGAGAACAAACTTTCACCAGCGATTTGAATCACCAGAATCACAGGCTTCTGCTGAGCAGCCTGAAATGTGAACTGAAAAAAAGAAAAAAAACCTCCTATATCCGTGGAGGTTTAGGTTTGGCTGGTTAGAGATGGTGGCAGCGTGCAGGCAGGGAAAAGGCCAAAACTCCATTTATAATAGTCTTCCTTTATCTTACAGTGCTGAATTTATTTTATGACATAACTGTTCTTCGTGTATATACATTTAAAACGCTTTCTTTGAAACACTGGAACTTTCTTAAACTGCAGTTTTTTGGGTTTTTGTTCGTTTTTTTAACTGCACACTTTGATAACAAGCACTCAGATATACGTCAGCATAAACATTATAAAGATTTTCATCTGAGTAGGTTGGTATTTGTACTTGTGCTTTTTTTCTGCATAATGTTGATTATAAATTTTCTTCTCCTTTCTCATGCTATGATTACCTCTTACTCTTTCTACATGCAAAAAAAATTTGTGTTCAAATAAAATTAGAAAACCTGAGTGGCCCTTACAGCCTGCAAAGATTTAAAACATGGCATCTCAATATTTTTGAAAACTACATTTATGTTTTTCTATATGTGTTTGAGAAATGCATACGAGTGTTTCGCTGTAGGTGCCTCTGAGTCTACCACTCCATGGCTCCCTGGATTTTGTTTTCTTTGAAATCTTCTGTGGCACATTAAATTGTCCCCCTAAGGGATCACGTAGCATGTCATTGCAGCTTTTTTTTGGGGGGGGGGGGACATATTAAGTAACCAATTTGCTACTGCTGTCCAACAGGTACCACTGTATGTTTTCTGCAGTGTGGAGTGGATTCTATGTTGGCAGTTTAGAATTTGTTAAAACTATATGATTGTTCCATAATACTTTGAAAAAAGTTTTTTTTGATTTAAGGAATCTTTTTAGCACTTGTACGCAAATATAAAGTTTCTTGCAAATATTCTCTTTTCAGGAGAAAATTGAGGATGAGGGCACTCAGGAGAACTGGTGAAGCATGTAGTTATCCAGATCTGGACAATTTCACACTTGTTAAATCAGAACCTTGACTAGTTCAAACTCAAATTTAAACTTCTTTGTCCACTATGTTTAAATTTTTTTAACATTAAATTCAAGCATTGTTCAAAGCCTCTAAAAAAGAAGGTTACAGTCATCTGTTTTTATGCTATGCATGGGGTATGATCTCAGATACACTAAATATGGGGCGTAGGAACTAAAACCTGATGTATGAAACTACTTTCACTTATGGTTCATTGGTTTTTGTACCAATATTTTTTTATACACTTCAGTGCAAGTCTTGTTAGTTAACCTTACTTTATGAGTAAACTAAGTAACCCAAATTACATTTCTTTAAGCCTATTTTACTACTGTGGCTCTTTGAAAAATGGTCAGTAACCAACTTCTTAACTGGCAAAAAGTTCCATGTGCTGGAGCACCAGTTATAAATGTGGATATCTGTGAATGATGATGTTTTCCTTCATGTAAGTGCCTGTTCAGAGTTTCAAAATTTTAAAATGCCAAATATTTTCATGGTCACTTGCATGTAGTAATCTGGAAAATATTCAAAGAAAAATTGAAAACCAATTGTATTTAACCAGCCTCAAATTGTGCAACCATGATGTATAATAAAGAATTTGAAACATATTAAGCTTGCTGTTTGAATGATTAAAATATTTATATTCTGAAATCTCTTCTCATTGTCATATTTATCTTTGAGGACAAAATTGCTCACTAGTTTAAGAAGCTGTAATTGTGATGATTAGAAGTTTTTACAAATATCAATTTCAATTTTAAATATATAATTACTTTTAACTAGATGGCTTAAAACACTGTCATAAATAGGATGCTTATTCAGCTTGCTTGAGAGTTTGTGCATAACCAATTTGAAAAATAAAAATTTGAACAGCATTTGGTGAACTGTAAATAAGTAAATCTGTTAATTAGAAATGAACTGAAAAAAATTTGTGTCTATTAGAGTACAGTATCTAATGCAGTGGTTCTCAACCCTGGCTGCATGTTCTTTCTTTTTTTCATTTATTTTTATTAGTTGGAGGCTAATTACTTTACAAATAATACTTTACAAACTGTTTTTTAAAAATAATCATGCCAAATCCTATCCAGGCCAATAAAATCAGAATTTCAGGGGCTCGGACATCAGCGTTTAAAAACTACCCAGTTATGAGAACCATTGTTCAAACCATTTAATTAGTTATTTCTCTCACTGGTGAAGTTTTCATTGTTTTGAATTGCTAGGGAGGAAAAACTTCTCTCTGCTGTCTTTTGTGTTTGAGAGCCTACTATTAAACTGACAGATTAGCAAAAGAAAAGGATTCTAATTGAGTTAGAGGACATTCACAAAAATGTGACTTACAGGGGTGGTTAGAATTTGAGAGTTGTTTACCATCTTGCTAGAGGAATGGGGGTGAAGGATACAACTGACTTAGTAGGGGAAGCTGTGGGGAGAAAGGAGCACTAATGGGAAAGTGGATGACTTTTAGGAAAGATAAAGGGTCCTTAGGAGAACAGATGGTAGATACGAGCATTCTGTAACCAAAGTCTGTTTAGGTGTTATGCCAGTTTCTCACAGTGATGAGTTAATCCTTCATTTTGCTCCCTGTGAGGGGATTTATGGCAGTGGAGTTCTGGGAGGCTCTGTACTTAGGCAGCCAGGATTTCAGGAACTCAAATGCATTCTATTAAGAATTTTATGCCACAGTGGTGTATTCTGGATCCCTTCAATGTGGATCAAGTAGTTGGAATATTCTAATTACTCTGTGAGTCAGCAGTGTTTAATTCCTTTGATATTCAGCTGAATCTGAACATACATAAAGGCCCTCTCGAGCAGGTTTATACGTGCCTGGATTGAAATGTAACACATTTTACAGTTTCAAATCAGATAAAATCAGAGTGAGGAAAATGTGCACCCTTAAAAAACATTGTTTTTTATTTAGGCTTGAGGTCTTATGTCACTTCCCTGTTCAGAATCTTTTAGTTAACCCAATTGCAGGAAAGGTTCTAAATCTATATTACAAAACACCTTCAGCTCCAGTTATGTCAGATTTCTTGGAGAATACGTTCCCTTATGCCGGCCCTTCAGTTAAGACTCCAGACCATTTTTGTCTGAAACCATCTCTCTCTCTTAAGTCAAAGTGTTACATGTCCCTTCATTGTGCTGACAAGTCATGCCAGGCACATCTCCAAGACTGTTTACCCCACTTTTAGAAGAGTTTTTAATTGTATGGACTTAGTATGGCTCTTGGGGGTTCAGCCTGTTTTGTTCTGCTATACTTTGTGCTTATAATACACATTAAAATATCTGAGAGAATGGATGACGCTTATTTTCCTAGAGTGATTATAAAATTAAAGTGGCCTCCTTTAGAAAAAAAATTGTCTACATGTAGTAACATTATGGTAAGAACTGTTAATGCAACTTAGAATTGTTAGAATAAAGGAAATAGACTAGATTCTAGGGATCTTATCAGGTTCTGGAGAAAAAGCAAGGCAGCAGAGCAGCACCATGTGGACACTACAAGGTCTACAAATGCACTTGACAGTTGGCTCCCTTCCTGACAGGGAGCCTGGACCAGATAAGCTCTGAGACCCCGTCCATGATTCTAAGGGATAAACAATTTGGCATCTAGATCATGATAACCTTACATTAGAAAAAGGCCAGAAATGTCAAAGTACAGAATTTGTAGGGAGATGTGAGGGGGAGAAATCTAGAATGCATTTTTGGGAAACTCATAAACCAGGTTTTGTTAACAGCAAAGACAAAGAAGAGAGAACTTGCTTATTTTATTCCCTACCACAAGAGACATCTTTATTTCTCCCACTTCCCTTCCCTGTCCCACATTTGTTTGTTTTCACACACACATTCAGCATTTTCCTGAGTGTTTCTTTAGTGCTGTTTTATTGGCCCTACCCTGAAGGAACTATAACCCAGAGCACTGGTTCCCAAAGTATGGTCCCCAAACCATCAGGATCAGTATCACCTGAAAACATAAATTCCAACCTTGGGCACTAGGACAAACATTCTGAATCAGAAACTCCATAAGTAGGGCCCTAACAATTTTAACAAAATTTCCAGATGACTCTTATGCACCCTAAAGCTTGAGAACTACTACTCAAGAGACACAATTAAGATACAATTTTAGTGCTGTAACAGCAGTTGCACTTGACACTCTATGAGATATGGACTTGAGAAATGATGGCATAACTTAACTGGCTTGTAGTTTTGACATGAATCATTCTTTGACCTCTCATTAGCTTATATATTATATAATTAGCTTATATATCATATAATTAATTTTGCATTAGTTAACATTAACCCTTCATATGACCAAAACCAGATCAGAAACTCTTTGAGGGCAAGAGGCTGTCTACTTGAATCCCTGATGTTTAGAAAGTATCCAGTGCATCAAAGGCACATAACATTGTTACTGAAATCCTACTTGACACAAACTATTACAGGTCACATGACATATTTCTTCAAGTTGCAAGACCTTGATGTTTTAAGTATAATAAAGAGATACAAAAAATCCAACGGCCTACCTTGAATTTAATGTTTCAACTTCATATGAAACAGTATCCAACTAATGCAAAAGAAACTGAACTTTGGCCTGGGTACGGGACATATTTTTGCTATGCGGTTGTAACATAGCAGCATATGATGTACACACACTACTATTAAAGTATAAGAATTTACACGCATGTCATACAAAGGGTTTACCTAAGAACTCAGAATTTCTACGGTCCTGAGGGTAGATCAAGTTATGTTCTCTAACGCTATTCTATCCGGAAACTAAAGTTAATTATCCAAGGAACTTAAGGGAAATGCTCTGCAGTTTCCAATCCGCAAGGAACGCTGGCGCTACATCCCAGTACCCGCATCTCCACCAGAGGCATCCACACAGCTCACAGCTCTGCCCACGTGCTTTGAACACACACCGGTTCACGGCCAGTTTGTTAACATCACGTGACACACTTCACAGGCCCCCGTCTCTCATCTGTGACATCCCCAAAGGTGCCTGATTATTTTCTTTAAAGAAAGCTGTCTCCAATCGCCGATAAAAGAGAACAAGGACTTACAGGAACGTATCTTTTCTAATTTTCACTTCGAGGTTTTTACCCCCCCTTTATGAGCAATTTTCCGGCTCTGCTTTTTCCTTATTGATCGGGCCTCTTCTAGGGCAGCTCCCCTGCTCTGGGTCTTTGAGGGCTTCCGGCACTGGCGGTTTGCGTCACTGTCGGTGGCCGCGCGTCACTGCCCGCCGCCGCGTCCCCCGGCTGCTCCAGCCCGCCTCCTTTGGAGCCTGCAGTCTCGATGTCCTTACCCCGGTGTGCCCTGTTGTGGGCTCGGCTCCCCGCGGGGCGCCAGGCTGGCCACCGGGCAGCCGTCTGCTCTGCCCTTCGTGCCCACACCGGGCCCTTTCCTGGGGCTCTGGGGCGCGTTCCTGCTATTGCCTGCGCCTCTTCCTCCGCCTCCGGAGGCTCCAAAGCGCCAAACACGTCCTTGTTCGTGCCGCTGACTGTGAAACCTCAGGGTCCTAGCGCAGATGGCGACGTCGGGGCTGAGCTAACCCGCCCTCTGGACAAGAGTGAGTGCAGGAGCCGGAGAGGGCGGCTAGGGTGCTTGGTGCAGGGCTGAGACGCTTCTCCGGGGAAGCTGCTTTTCCATCCCCTGGAGACCCAGGTCCCTTCGACCTTTGTCATTGTGCCTGTCAGTGCCTGCCTCCCTTGCTGGTTTTAAGCCCCTCAAGACTTGGGATTGTGTCTGATTGATCCTTTGATGTGCTGCCCTTGAACTGGCCTTCTCCCTTTCACTGTTACCCTGGGAATGGTCTAAGTCCCCTTGTAACGGGACGATTCATCTTTTTTGATCCGTTGGGTGCACGACCGACTTTCTAGAATAGTCTTTCTCCCCCCCCCCCCCCATGCTTATAACTGTTGCTCCCAGAAGGGACACGGGAGTGGGGTGGTGAAAAGCCAGAGGAAGACTTCTTTCAGGACTTTTTGTCCTTGACTGGGTACCTACGCAAACCAGACACTGTTAGGCTGTATGGTGGTTGCCAAGAGGAACCAGACTCAGATCCAGATCTCTTCCGCTCCAGAAACTTACAGCCTTGTGGGAGGAAGGACCGATGGATGACCAACTATACTACAAGGTAGAACACGATAAGGGTGAGCTTACCAAAGGTGGAAGGTACCCTGATCATCCAGGGCTCCAGAGAGAAAGCACTGGCTTAGCATCAGCAAATGGCAAGATCTAATCCTGTGGCACCCCTGCAAAAAATTGCTTAATGCTTTTCCATTGTCCCCAGTTTGAAAGGGTCCTCACCCCCTTCCTGATCTGGCCTGGGTAACTCTTGGAGAAGCTTTGTTGCACACCACTCTCCTTTCAGCCAGATTGATGAAATGGGCACTTGTGTTCCAGGGCTTTTTAGATATGCTACTCCCGCTGCCTAGAATATCCCTGTGGTTCCTTCTTTTTCTGAAAAATAACATTGGCTAACACTGAGTGTTAGAGACAGGTACTGTTCTAAACACGTGACCCATTTAATCTTCCTAAAAACCCTTATGAAGTACAGTTTTTATCCTTGACAAATCTTATTGAATGCCTACTATGTGCTACTTTCCAAGCACACTTCTAGTCACACAGTAGGTGTCTATGTATGTGTGTGTATATATATATATATATGAAAGTTACATATAATAATTAATATATATGTATAAAATATACATATTTTTCTGGTTGATTGTAACACATATATATAAGTATATGTATATATCATATATATACACATATATAAGTAAATGTATAAATCTTTTTTTTTCTGGTTGATCATAATACAATTAGGCAAGTAAGGGTAGACTGACTACAAGTAGAAAATGTTGCACATTTGTGATAGTCATATATCACTTAACTGACTGGAACAGTTTACAGTTTACTTAACCTTTTGTCCGTTTCCCAAATGCTAAAATATAAATAATATTTTCTCTGCCTGTATCTCTGGATTGTGAAAATCATGATAGCATGTTTGGCAAAGCACTTTGAAAAGTGTGAAGGGATGAATAAATGTAAACTAGTATCACTTGTACTAAACATTTGCTATTTAAAAAATGGAATTACCCTGCAGTAGAATCTGATGTGTGGAAGCTGGGAAAATTGTTTCCCTAGGAGGCCAGATAGTCTACCCCAACTATATAACATAGGTTGATGTGAGGATTTAACAAAATAAGTATTTTTAGGTTACTGTGTAAATAAATGTTCTAAGCCTCTCTTTCTTTTTAGGTTGTTAATGCAATCTCAGCTTGATTAATTTAAAATATTTTCACCTGTAAAATGAGTGATTGACAGTGGCATTTCAGCAGGCATCTAATTCAATCTCCTTTGCAGCATAGTAATTTCTCTGCTGTCACCCTTGAAATACAGTCATCTAAGCCTTACTTGAGTACTTTCAGTGACATGGAGCTGGTCCTTTTGTCAGGCAACCTCTTTTCTTATTCTAATTATTAGGAAGTTCTTATATAAATTCCACTGAAATCTGTTTCCCTCACTTCCCACTGACTTTAGTTATGCCGCCTAGAACAAACTACATGTAATTTGTTCTCCCTAAAATCATCTTCGAACTAGAGGTCATCCATGACTCCTTTAGTCATTCACATAAAAGCATGATGATCTGGCCCTTGCAGTATTGGTTATCTTTCAGCTAAAAGATACCTTTTAGCTGCTCACTATTAGATGTGCAGAATGGTTGTGAGTAAACCAAACAGAACATGGGTATCTAACAGTGACCTGGTGGAGGATAGAGTGATGCCAGTCCTATGGCACCTTGCTTAGTCTTCTGCAGTATAACGGGAATATTGATTGCATTGTTTGACTTTATACTTTTTCTTGACACTATTAAACCATAAAGAGTTTGTGATCAACTAACCTACCTTGAAGTTCTTGCAACACTCAGTAGACCACTGCCTTGAGTGTTAGGACTTCAAATTTCTTTTGCTTTGGAGGTATTTCTCTGTCTAGAAGACAAATGTTAAACGTATGTTCAATTTTGTTATCTTTCTTCCAGATGAAGTAAAGAAGATCTTAGACAAGTTTTACAAAAGAAAAGAAATTCAGAAACTGAGTGCTGATTATGGACTCGATGGTAAGGCTAATACCATTTCCATTAGAGATACCTTATTGGTGCTTAGATTACAGCTTTTTCATTATTGTGTGGGACCTTGTGTGGCTTGGACATAAGTTCATAGTTGTAATGTGGAGAATGTCCCTGATTTTTGCCTCTGTCCGGGCAGGAGATCGTCAGGATGCAATTGGTGAGCCAGACACATGGCAGAGGAGCTATGTGTTCAGCTTTCCTCCGTGTTGTACTAGAATTTCAGTTTTAGCCCAGATCACAACAAACCAGCTCTACTACAGGAAAGGAAAAAGACACTCTGATGAGTTAGGTGTGATGTGTATATGTACTTTTTAAAATGAGAAAATGAAATGAATAATGAAATGAAAGATAAAATGAAAACTAAGTTCTACCTGTTTTGATTTTGTGTTTCCCACAGCTCGTCTCTTCCACCAAGCTTTCATAAGCTTTCGAAATTATATCATGCAGTCTCATTCTCTGGATGTGGACATTCACATTATTCTGAATGATATTTGCTTCAGTGCAGGCAAGTGTTTAGAGACATTTTAAAATCCTTTGAACATACTTGCTAAAAAAAAAAAAAACATATTTGCTATTTCTTTCTTTTTTCTAGTTAGCTTATTTGCTTTAGCATAAGCCCTGTTAACATCCTCTAAATAATTCAGTGCTTTCATAGGAGGCCTTCTAGGTCTTTTTGCTTTATAGTAGGCCTGGGTTGGTTATTAAGTCACCCATGTGTCTTAGTCTGGAGAAAGACTGGGACCTCGATCTGTCACCATCTGCTCTTCACTAGTATAGGCCTCGGTGAGATGAATTCTCACGCAAGGTAGAGTTAACACGTAACAGCTTCCATCTGTTTTTGCCACTGACTTCTTTCTCCCTCATACTTTGACAGACCTCTTGCTGTAAAAGAAAAACAATGAGGAAATATATTATTTTATTCCTATAGGCAGTTTGACTTTGGTTATGTTTTTATGTATTTGACTATTAGACCATTGCCCTGGGCCAGGCACTGAGGTAGAACTGGGACACAAAGCAGAATGGAACTCAGCCCACCCTCATCAAAGCCATAAGGTGTGGAGATTTCTTGCTGAGAAGTCAGTTCACTTACATGTTTTGTTTCTCAGTGGTATCTGTAGTCTAAAAAAGACTGGTATCTGGGTCCTGTATTTTGCTTCGGTAACCATGGAGCCTTCTTGCTAATGTATATTACCAGGTTTTTTGTTTTGTTTTGTTTTCCATCCATGATCCTACTTTCCCAGCTAGGAATACATCCCGGGGCACTGGCAGTGTGAGCACTGAGTCCTAAGCACTGGACTGTCAGGGAGTTACCCCCTGGTTCTTTGTTTTTAATTTAACTTTCGTCAGTGCTGATCTTTACCTATTGCATTGAAGAAGTGGAACATGGTTGTTGACAGCCAGTTTTCTCCTTTCTTAGAAAATACAAATGAAATAAGGAAGAAAACATAAGGCAAAGCAGGATCTCAGGAAAGGATAGCATTCCTTGTTCTAGGGTTTACCTTTTTATCCTGACAACATCCCCTTAATGTAGCTCACTAAGAATAAAGTTTTCATTAAGTTCAGTTGTGAATAACATTTAGATTGCACATATTAATGCAATGTTTTATTTTCCAGCTCATGTGGATGACTTATTTCCATTTTTCTTGAGACATGCAAAACAAATATTTCCTGTGTTGGAATGTAAGGATGACCTACGTAAAATCAGTGACCTAAGAATACCACCTAACTGGTTAGTTTCTTTATTGTGGATTTGAAGTTTTCAGTTTCTGATCTTGGGAGATTAGTGATCACTATATATTTTTTTATTGTATACTAGATGATAAATCAAGTAGTCTAGATTGTTTTGTTTTCTCTAGAAATATACACAATTAATTTTGGCAGGCAGTTAGCTGGTATCTCCTCGTAAATCCTAATCAAGCTTGGTTTAAGGCTTTATTAGGGCAGATCTAGAGTAGGTCTTTAGGTTGTCCTTACAATTCAAGTGTGACTTTCTGGTGTCTCAACTGAATATGCTGTTAATAAGTTCTCTCCACCACCACTGTGCCTGGAACTCTAACATCTCCTAGCACTTGCCATTTCTTTGAGACTTTCCACTTACACTCTTAGCAAGCTCTCCTCTGCTATGCCCTGCATGTGTTCAGCCCAGCTGTTGGCCAAGGACCCAAGGAGCCCCCACACAGACTTCAAGGCTGTCTCTCTGTTGCACCTTTCTTCTCTTCCACACTCAGACCTTCAGATTCCAGCTGCTTCAGCAGCTTTACTCTTGATCGCTACTGCTCAGCTCAGTGGGACTGTTTTAACTTGCTTGGGTTCCACCTCCCTGTGCCCTCTTGGGGGCCAGTAGGGCTCATCTCAAGTGTTTCTTTCTTTTGGAGCTTATAGTCCTGCACTGCCTCTTGTCCATGTCCCCAGGGAGCTGCTATATATACTTTGTCCAGTTTTGTAGTTGTTTATTGTAATAGGTCAATGCCAGTACCATTCATGCTGGCCAGAAGCAGAAGATTCAGTCAGTTTATTGTGTATGCTAAAATTCAGAAGTCTGGGAATAGTCACTTCTAGGGCAAATGTAGAGAATGTGAAAATAATGTGAACATGTCTTTGGAGCTGATAGCAGTTTAAATTTATTTTAAGTAACTCCTGGGGAAAAGAAATTTGTACAATGGCAAGAATATCCAAGAAATTAATCTGCATTAGGGTTTCTCTGTCCTCTTGTTAGTAAATGCCATTCTTGGAAAGCAGTCATTTTGGTGTGGACATGAAACTCATCATTTAATTTAGTTTTTCAAAGATGCTGCTATTTTGTGAATGTTAAGAGGATGTTTCATTGGAAGTTTTTTCAGTTAAAACCTTTGCCAGGATTTGGAGGTTAATGAAATTAAGCTGTTTATCTACTCATGTTTTAGGTACCCAGAAGCTAGAGCCATACATCGGAAGATAATATTCCATTCAGGTCCCACAAACAGTGGAAAGACTTATCATGCAATCCAGAAATACTTGTCAGCAAAATCTGGAGTGTATTGTGGCCCTTTAAAACTACTGGCACATGAGATCTTCGAAAAGAGTAATGCTGCTGTTAGTATATTACCAAATATTCTCTTTTTCTTGCTAATTTGGGGGAAAGTAGAGTGAAGTGGGTGGAGGGAGAGGGTGTGTGTAGTAGTAATTTACTTTTAACAAAAAGTGCCATATTTCATTGCCTAGTTTAACTTAAGGCCATCATTTGTAAGATGTACTATTATTTTATGCAAAACTGAGAAAGAAGTTGATGCTGCCAACTGAATTCTGACGTGCCACCCATTGTTAAGAGATGTCTTGGTTTCAGAGATACTAAAATGTGAAAAAAATGTGTGTATTAGAATGAGTGAAATACAATATTATAGAATATTTTATATATACAGAGAAGTGAAGGAGTGACATTCAAATAACTTGAGTCCACTACCCAGCTCCCATCAGGTTCTAACATTTTGCCATACTTACTTATGTTCTTAACTTTTTAAAGAAATAAAATATTGGGGAATTTCCTGGTGGTCCTGTGGTTAGGACTCCATGCTTTCACTACTGTGGGCCTGGGTTCAATCCCTGGTTAAAACTAAGATCCCACAAGTTGTGTGGCATGACCAGGGGGAAAAAAAAAGCAGGAAATAAAATATTATTGATATAGATGAAACTCCCTCTGAACCCCTCCTTTACCCCCACAAAGTTACCCACTACTCTGTTGTATTCAGTTTACCTTTTTTTTTTTTTTTTATGATTAAACCTTTGATGTGATTGCTAGAACTAGTGATAAAGACTGAAGCCAGCTTTCCAAACTGAAAAGGACTGAATGCTCTGTGGTCTGAGGCATCATTTCAGAAAAGGGGCCACATTTTGGTTCATTGTTTTATTATGACTATAATGTGAGATTAACCAGTTTTGTAGGTAGTTTGCATCATGTTCTGGATAATTTGTATAATTTGCATACATAATACCTTCTTATTTATAAATACTTAGAAGTATTTCTGCAAAACAAAGACTTTCTTTTACAAAACTTAAGGATATTCATGTAAAGCAGGACATTTAATATTGATAGAATGCCATTATTTAGTCCACTGTCCATACTCAAATTTTGCCAGTTGTTCAGTAACACCACCACTACACCCCCTCCCTTCCCCCTGTGCCCCTGCCACCTCCAGCATTCTGTTAAGGGTCTCCTGCTATATTTTATTGTCATGTCTCCGGTCTCACCATTAATCTGGGACAGTTCCTCAGTCTTTGCCTTTTATAACTTGTACAGTTCGAAAGATTACAGGTCAGTCGTGTTGTAAGCTGTCACTCGGTTTGGATATGTCTGATGTTTCCTCATTAGTTTCAGGCCATTAGGGAGACCACCTGTTCAAGTTTGCCTGGACTTTCCCACATTTATTACCAAATGGTCTTTGTCCTGGGTTATCCCTCGGTTCTGAGTGGATTGGGATAGTTGACTACTCACATATATATACCATAGCACTGATATTAGTCCTTCTCAAAGAAATGTATTAGGAGGACTTTATATTCTTAAATTTTATTCATAATGTTTTTCTTGAACATAGAAACAATTTCATTTTAATAAACTAAAATAGTACAGGAACTATTGACATAATACACAGTGTATTTATTTATTTATTTAGTTGTGCCGTTGCCTTAGTTTGGAAGGCTCTTGTTGTGGAGCATGAGCTCTAGGCACAAGGGCTCCTTTAGTTGCAGCATTCAGGCTCAGTAGTTGGGGCTCACGGGCCCTGGATCACCGGCTCAGTTGCTCCATGGCATGTGGAATCTTCCTGGGCCAGGGATCGAACCTTTGTCCCCTGCATTGGCAGGCAGACTCCCAGCCAGTGTGCCACCAAGAAAGTTCAGTACAAAGTTTAAAAAATAAAAGTGCTTCAATTTCTCATGCTTTTGTTACCTGAGAATTTAGCTGATTTGAGATGTTCCAAGTTTACATAGGTTATATGAAAGTGGCTTTTATTTTTTATTTCAAATTTTTTAGAGGATTGGGAATATTTGTTTCAAGTATTAGACAAATAAATTTGATGTAATGGAAGGAAATGAAAAGAAAAACAAATGCAAGTGTTAATCACTCAGTCGGGTCCAACTCTTTGCGACCCCATGGACTGTAGCCTGCCAGGCTCCTCTGTCCTTGGAATTCTCCAGGCAAGAATACTGGAGTGGTAGCCATTCCCTTCTCTAGAGGATCTTTCTGACCTACTCTATTAAATACTCTATATTTAATAGAAGGAATACTCTATTAAACATCCACATCTTCTTTTTGCTGTTGTTTTCAAGGTGGAAATAATTCCAGTTTTCTCTTTGTCGTCCTAGGGGGTGCCATGTGACTTGGTAACAGGTGAAGAGCGTGTTACAGTAGACCCAGATGGTAAACAGGCTGCCCATGTTGCTTGTACTGTTGAGATGTGCAGTGTTACAACTCCTTGTATGTATATACTATTTTAAAACTTCATGGTTCAGTATTTTTTTATTTTAAAATACAGATGAACATGTGGAATGTGTTTTTTACTGTGAAAAAAATTTGTAATTGAGGCAAAGAAAAGACTAGTAACAGCAAATACCCAGTATTTAACTGCTACTTAAAAATGTCAAACTTTCCATCATCTTTGCTTTTGAATTTTCTTTCCATTTTTCTCTTAAAAGAACTGAAATGTTAACACATATGAATTTTCCTTTGTATCACTCCACAGTTCAATTCCTCTCCCCTTTGTGATCCAGTTGCTGTCAGATATTTGTTGTATACCTTTCCTGTCCTGTCTGTTTTGGCGTCACTTTTATATATTACCTATCAATACTACAGTTTGTGTGTTTTGAAATGTTTACATGACAATCATATTGTATTATTGCTCCACAGCTTGCTTTTTTTCTACACATGCATTTAGATCTAGTCTTGTTTACATGTATATATATCATAAATATATACATTGCATATATTCATTTAAACTGTTACATAGTATTCCATATTATGACTAAATTTATTTATTCCTTAATCTTCTATTAAATAGTATTTAGGTTGTTTTAAAGTTTTTCACTATTATATATAGTACCACAATATACTTCTGTATAAGTATGGTAGTTTTGAAAACATTTAAAATGAAAATTAACTTTTTCCTTACTATATAGACAATCATTCCTTCATTATAGAAAATGTAAAAATAAATGCAAAGAGAAGAAAAAAGTATTAACCTCCTAATTCCATCCATCCAGAATCAATAAGTATTAACCTGTGGTATGTATTTTCTAGGTTGTGTTCATATGCATATATTTACATGTGCATTCTGGGTGTGTATATTAAAATAGGGATTATACATTATGTACTGTTTAGTAGCTTGCTTTTTTCATTTTAATAATCTTAACTTTCTGAGTAAATGGATAGTTTTTAAAAATCAATTTATTGTAAAAGTAATACATTATAAATATTAAAATAGCACTTATAAATCAAAATTCCCTCTTCTGCCCCCTCTTTTCTAATTTTATTTGTATACACTCAGATATGCTAAGTAATTTTTAATCTGATGGTTTTCAGTATAAAATCAGCTTTCTTTTGTTTCCTCAGTGTCATTGTGGGCATATTAAATTTTTCTTTAAAACTTGTTCCTCTCAAATCTTTGGTATTTTGGGAAGAGAACTAAAATATAATTTATGTGACTTAGAAAAAATAAAATCATATGGTTGGAAGCATTTTGGCATTAGAAAATAAAATGAGGCTTTTTTTTTTTTTTAATCATAGTAATGAACTTTAAAGCCCCAAAGAATGAGCAGAGCTGTAGCTCAGGGAATTACACTTTCCACTCCACTTCTCCTAACGCCCATCTGAGTTCCTAAGGTGCTTTGTTTACAGCAGGGTTATCTATTCCTTGGTCCTGGGAGCTGCTTTCACTGCTGTGTGGATGTATTCTTACTAGGCAGATTCTGCAGGTTTCTTCTGAGATTGCAAAAAATAGGACAACTGAATGTGCTCAGTTTGGGAGGCAGTAAGAGTAGAGCCGGTCTGGGTTTGAATTTTATGTTTTAAAAAAAATGTTACACTTTGGTCAGTGATTTAACTTCTCTGGGTCTCAATTTATTCTTCTTTAAAATGTAAATGTAGGGGAAGTCCCTGGCAGTCCAGTGGTTAGGACACCACACTTGCACTGCCGAGGGTATGGGTTCAATCCTTGATCAAGGAACTAAGATCCTGCAAGCTGGATGGTGCTGCCAAAATTTTGTTAAATTAATCAATCATTTATTTGGCTGCATTGAATCCTAATTGTGGCACACGGGGTCTGTGAGCTTTAGTGTGGCACGTGAACTGTTAGGTGCAGCATGTGGGGTCTAGTTTCCTGACCAAGGATTGAACTCGAGCCCCCTGCTTTGGGAGCACAGAGTTTTAGCCACTGGACCACCAGGGAAGTTGCCCCCCCCCAATTTTTTTAAATTAAAAATACAAGTATGAGATTTTTTTAAAAAGGAAATGTAAGTAATGATGACACTTAGTGGGTGTATTGTAAGGATTAAATGAGTTGTAGTTATAAAGCTCTTAGGACAAGCCTGCCAGCAAAGAAGCACATAGTAAGTAATGATGATGATTATGGTGGTGTTGAAAGCTTCAATTTTGATATTGTTATTTGTTTATAATACTATTGAAGTAGATTGTCTTGCTCATGATAACTTTCTATTTTAAGATGAAGTGGCCGTGATTGATGAAATTCAAATGATTAAAGATCCAGCCAGAGGATGGGCCTGGACCAGGGCACTACTAGGTTGGTGGTTAATACTGTAAAATCTGTGCTTTGTGACATCTGCACTGGGATGCATTTATCTGCTTGGCATTGCCAAATAGAGCCAGCTAGATCCTGTCTTGACACAAATGAAACAAAAAAGTCAGCTAGGTGTGAGTTTTAATTTTCTAAATATTTTAATTATAGTCCATTTTTTCTGTTATAAAAGCATAATCATTTAATAAAAGTGTTCAAATCTTACTGTATTTACACAACCACTATTAACATTTTGGTGTTTCATGACAAGCTTTTTTCTCGTTTTTATGGTGTTTTGTGAATATATGGACTTCCCTGGTGGCTCAGATGGTAAAGCGTCTGCCTACAATGTGGGAGACCCGGGTTCAATCCCTGGGTCGGGAAGATCTGGAGAAGGAAATGGCAACCCACTCCAGTACTCTTGCCTGGAAAATCCTATGGATGGAGGAGCCTGGTGGGCTACACTCCATGGGGTCACAAAGAGTTGGACATGACTGAGCGACTTCACTTTTCTTTTCACTTTTGTGAATATATAAATTTTGTATTTTTTTTATTCCAGTGCATTTTCATAGACTTTTTTTTCATACCACATATTAATGTTGTATATTATCCATTGAAGAACTGTGCTATAGCCTTCCCTCAGTATCTGTGGAATATTGGTTCCTGGACCTCTGCAGATGCTCAAATCCCTTCCAGGTAGATAGGTTCTGCATCCATGAATCTGCAAATATGAAACCTGTGGATGTGGGAGACCAGTTGTGATTTGTCTCAGAGTTGAACATTTTTCCCTTTTATTAGTGATGCAATAAAAAATCTTTGTAGTCATAACTTTTTATTTATTATTTCTTTAAGATAGGCTCCTGGAAGTGGACTTCTTGAAGTCCACGAACATGAATGAATATTTCTTCTGCTCAATCTTTGGAGTGAATTTTTGATCAGCATGTTGTAGGGCAAGTGTTTTCAAATTTAAAAACAAATAGGTGAACTCTTTCTTTAAACCAACAGTGTACACTAAAGCCTGTAATATAAAATAGGTGAAAGTGTATATGCTAAGTGGTAAGGATCTTGGAGTTTCTTCTACCCAGCAGCCCCCACCCCCCACCCCCGAGTCACCTCAGTGATTCCATGGAGCCTGATTTGAAAAGAAAAGTATAGGACTGATGTTCAGTACTAACCATCAAAATGCCAGATTCTAGTTCAGACTGGCTTCACCATATGGTAGACTCAAAACCTTGGCTTCAGCAATTTAAAAACCCCAAGATTTATAAAAATAGTGATGATTTTTGCCCATTAGAAGATTTTTGTTTTCAGGGTTGAATCACAGAGATCACACTTATGAAAACACTTGTTAAAGTTGTAAAGCAGTAGGTAAGCAAAGTATTTTGGGTATGTGAAGTATTACATATTTACTTTTGTATCTTTAAAATTAAAAAAAAAAAATCCCAATTTTGCATTTAACAGGACTCTGTGCTGAAGAAATCCATTTGTGTGGAGAATCTGCTGCAATTGACCTGGTTACCGAGCTTATGTACACAACTGGGGAGGATGTGGAGGTACTCAGTTATATGCCTTGTTCTCAAGGTGGCATAGCAGATAGCCAGAGTACCCAGGCAGTGGCTTCATAGGCTCCAGATGATGGCAAATCTTTCAGAACTTGAAAGATTAGCTTCATTTTCCTGTAGTTGACTAGATCATGCATAGTTGGTTGAACCTCATGATCTAAAGTTCTGACCGAGTGGTTCTCACACCCTAAGTCTTCAAAAGTCCAAGCAGATTCCTTACCTTTTCTTGACAGAACCTTTTGGAATTTGAACAGATCTCTTTAGAATTAAATAAATCTGGAATGTCAGAAATTTGAGGCTCAGCAAAAGTTTGTAATTTTCAAAGTCTCAACTGTCAGATACTGGGGACTCTGATAGGTATCTAATTGCTAGAGATAGTTTGTATCCTTTTTTCACATTCCTAAAATAGGAAGCAACTCATTTCTGCTTACTCCTACTTTTTGCTTTCTTTACCAGACTTCTATAATAAAATGAAATATTTAAAAACTGGTCCATTACTTTAGTTTTGTACACAGCTTTCAAGGAGAAATAGTGGAGTATAGTGGAAGAAATTCTGGGTTTTAGTCTTGGTTTTGCTGTTAACTCACTTTGTTTTTAGGCAAATCACAGAAGGCTACAACTGGAAAGATCCTCATCAGACCTGATCTTTTCTTTTTTGGCTTGATCACTTATTAGACTCTATTTTGCTTTTTTCATAAAATGGAAGTAACAGTTAATAAACCTTCTGAACTTAGCAAGTTCCTGTACAAATCAAATATATATGAAAGTGCTTTGAAAATTTATGAAATCCTCTGTAACATTTTACTAATTTAGAAATACCAATGAGAACTGATGTTAACACTTGTAATATCAAAATAAATGTTCTTCTGTATTTTCTCTTGAAAATGTTGGAACTTGTCTAACTTTAGCAGTTTTTAGCTACTCAGCTGCTTTGTGAGTTTTTCACAATGCTTAGTCATAAGAAGTTCTGTTAGGTATGCTGTTTTACAGTATCATGTCCTTTATTGTAGGTGCGAACCTATAAAAGGCTTACCCCCATTTCTGTGCTGGATCACGCGCTAGAATCTTTAGACAACCTTCGGCCCGGAGACTGCATTGTCTGCTTTAGCAAGAATGATATTTATTCTGTGAGTCGACAGATTGAAATTCGGGGATTGGAATCAGCTGTTATATATGGCAGTCTCCCTCCTGGTAATTATTGACTTTTCTCATGATAGGATATGAAGTCTCTTGTTTTTACCATTTATTTTGAGATATATATAGAAAACACATTAAGATACTGAATTAAGTTGCTTGGTGTATAATTCGTTATAGGTCATATAAAGTACACACTTCTCTAGTCATCTTTATGGTGATAGAAGTGTTTTGATTATCTATAGCTCTTGTTAATTGTTGCTATTAGTAGACTGTATTTTAAATGTTGAGCTGATGAATGTCACTAAAATATGAAATCTGTTAAAAGTGTCCTCAGAAACGATATAGCTAGTGTGGTAGGAGATTATGTTGCTCTTTATGAGGTTATTTAGAGGAATAGAAATAAAAGGATAAGTGGCTATTTGAGAATAAAAAGAAATAAGTTTGAAACAGTGAGAGTTTTATCCATAAAAACGGAGAGTAAGAGGTGAGGGTTTCCAAGACACTACAAGGTACTACTTAATGTGATGTAGTAAAAGACAGAGAACATTAATTTAACATAAACTGTTCTTATTTTAGGGACCAAACTTGCTCAAGCAAAAAAGTTTAATGATCCTGATGATCCATGCAAAATCCTGGTTGCTACAGATGCAATTGGCATGGGACTTAATTTGTAAGTAATTTGTTTTTAATAATCATGGATATTCAGTGGTTTAGATAGCAATTTAAACACTTCTCAATGGCATTAGAATGACCAAACTCTTTGGCTTACGTGAATGGGTATTATAGTATAGATCATAGATTTATCTTGCTCACACCTGAAGGAATAAAATTAAAATATCACATAATGCTTGTACTTTTGAGTGCTGCTCCCTACCACTGCTAACCTATTATGTTCAATTCAGTTCAGTTCAGTTGCTTAGTCGTGTCCAACTCTTGCAACCCCACGGACTGCAGCATGCTAGGCCTCCCTGTCCATCACCAACTCCTGGAGTTTACTCGAACTAATGTCCACCGAGTCAGTGATGCCATCCAACCATCTCATCCTCTGTCATCCCCTTCTCCTCCCGCCTTCAATCTTTCCCAGCATCAGTCTTTTCCAATGAGTTCTTTGCATCAGGTGGCCGAAGTATTGGAGTCTCAGCTTCAGCATCAGTCCTTCCGATGAATATTCAGGACTGATTTCCTTTAGGATGGACTGATTGGATCTCCTTGCAGTCCAACGGACTCTCAAGTCTTCTCCAGCCCTATAGTTCAAAAGCATCAATTCTTTGGTGCTCAGCTTTCCTAATCGTCCAACTCTCACTTCCATACGTGACTACTAGAAAAACCATAACTTTGACTATATGGACCTTTATACCGTCCAAAGTACTGTCTCTGCTTTTAATATGCTGTCTAGTTTGGTCATAACTTTTCTTCCAAGGAGCAAGCGTCTTTTAATTTCGTGGCTGCAGTCACCATCTACAGTGATTTTGGAGCCCAGAAAAATAAAGTCTGACACTATGCCCATTGTTTCCCCATGTATTTGCCATGAAGTGATGGAACTGGATGCCATGATCTTAGTTTTCTGAATGTTGAGCTCTAAGCCAACTTTTTCACTCTCCTCTTTCACTTTCACAAGGGGCTCTTTAGTTCTTCACTTTCTGCGGTAAGAGTGGTGTCATCTCTATATCTGAGGTTATTGATATTTCTCCTAGCAGTCTTGATTCCAGCTTGTACTTCATCCAGCCCAGTGTTTCTCATGATGTACTCTGCATATAAGTTAAATAAGCAGGGTGACAATATACAGCCTTGATGTACTCCTTTCCCAATTTGGAACCAGTCTCTGTTCCATGTCCAGTTCTAACTGCAGTTCTAACTTCTTGACCTGCATACAGATTTCTCAGGAGGCAGGTCAGGTGGTCTGGTATGCCCATCTCTTTCAGAATTTTCCGCAGTTTGTTGTGATCCACACAGTCAAAGGCTCTGGCATAGTTAGTAAAGCAGAAGTAGATGTTTTTCTGGAACTCTCTTGCTTTTTTGATGATCCAGCAGATGTCGGCAATTTGATCTCTGGTTCCTCTGCCTTTCCTAAATCCAGCTTGAACATCTGGAAGTTCACAGTTCATGTTCTGTTGAAGCCTAGCTTGGAGAATTTTGAGCGTTACTTTGCTAGCGTGTGAGATGAGTGCAACTGTGTGGTAATTTGAACATTCTTTGGTTTTGCCTTTCTTTTGGGATTGGAATGAAAACTGACCTTTTCCAGTCCTGTGGCCACTGCTGAGTTTTCCAAATTTGCTGGCATATTGAGTGCAGCACTTTCACAGCATCATCTTTCAGGATTTGAAATAGCTCAACTGGAATTCGATCCATCACCTCCACTAGCTTTGTTTGTAGTGATGCTTCATAAGGCCCACTTGACTTCGCATTCCAGGATGTCTAGCTCTAGGTTGATGATCACACCATCGTGATTATCTGGGTCATGAAGGTCTTTTTTTGTGTAGTTCTTCTGTGTCTTCTTGCCACCTCTTCTTAATATCTTAATACCGATTATGTTTCCTTACTGTTTTCAGCGTCTCAGTCGGCTAGTGTGTATGCCTGTTAGGCGTGTCGGGCCAGCCGTTATCTTTAGGGGTTAACAATAGTAAGGCTAAATATTCCTCTGTGGGGAATGAAAGCAGCTATACCTTTATGAATGTGCTATTCAAAGCCATTAATTGAAGCTAGCATTTAAGAGTAGCCTAAGAAGACCTTGTGTGGTTTATTTGTAAAAAGAGTTATTAAAGAGCCTTACTGAAGTATAATTTACGTATTATACTTTTAACCCACTTTAAATGAATAATTTGATGATTTTTAGTACATGAACAGAGTTGTTAAAAAATGCTATTTAAAGGGAAGAAAAATAATTACTGACAAACCCCTTTACCTTACTTTGTAAACAGTGGGCAATATTGCAAGTAGGCCTAACAAGAATTAGAGTGAGCCTTTCTACAATGAACCAAATGATGGACGACTTTTCAGACAGCAGCTCATGAGATCATCTTTATTTCTATTTCAGGAGCATAAGAAGAATCATTTTTTACTCCCTTATGAAGCCAAGTATCAATGAAAAGGGAGAGAAAGAAATAGAACCAATCACTACCTCTCAAGCCTTGCAGATTGCTGGCAGAGCTGGTAGGTTCAGTTCAAAATTTAAAGAAGGAGAAGTTACAACAATGAATCGGGAAGACCTCAGTTTATTAAAGGAAATTTTGAATAGGCCTGTGGATCCTATAAGGGTAAGGTTTAATTAACATAGTAATTAATTACCTCTTCTCTGTGAAGGACAGTCCTTCCTTCCTTCACTCCCTTTCCAGACTTTCACCTCAGGTACCTGGAAACCAATAAGCCAAAGAAAATTTTGTGCCATGAAAATCACGTCAAGAAAGCCCTGCTTAGGAACTTCCCTGATGGTCCAGTGGCTGACTCCTCGCTCCTGGTGCAGGGGGCCTGGGTTCGATCCCTGGTCAGGGAACTAGATCCCACATGCCACAACTGAGAGATCCCACATGTGGTAATTAAGACCCAGTGCAGCCAAATGAGTAAAAATATTTAAGATGAAAGAACACCCTGCTTTATTGCTTTTGAGAGGCCTAATAGAGAGCCCGTGGTTAGAGAATGGTATGCAAGTGAATGATCCAGATTTTATAAATGTAGCAATAATGTAACAAGTTTAGTAAACCTGATTTTACTTAAATTTTTCCTGTAATTTAACAGGTGGGGATTGGGGCATGGTTGCTTCAGGTGGGCACATAGCTTTGTCAGCAGACTGAAAATTGCCAGAAACCTGATGTAGAAGAAAGCTCTGCATGTTGGGTAAAAACAGCATTAAGCTATACAGCTTTGAACCATTAAGGACAAGGTTAAATTTTGGTTAATGCAGTTAATGAGGCAGAAGTGTATGTATTTTAAACAAACTGTTACAATTTAAAGTTTGCCTGGAAAATTCACTTAATAAGGCTTATCTTACTTTTAGGGATCTGAGGTAAAAGGGTATATAAATGAGATAACACAAGGGAAAGTTCCTGGAGGAAAGCTGTGGCTGGAATCATTTCTGTAGCTTTTGTTAAGAGTGTAGCTGTGGGACTTCCCTGGAGGTTTGATGGCTGAGACTCAATGCATTGGGCCCAGATTCGATCCCATGTCAGGGAACTACATTCCATGTGCTGCCATTAAGACCTGATGTAGCCAAATAAATATATTTTTTTTAATGTTTTAAAAAAAAGAGTGCGGCTGATAATGGACCTCCCCATCTCCCTCCCGGGTACCTCCTTTTTTGTGTTTATTCTCTTCTTCCTTCCCATGATTCATCTCTCTCTTCTTTTCCTCTTTCTTTTTCCCATTCTCTTTCTTTTTCCTTTCTAATACTTAACTGTGGGCAATTCTTGAAATTGTAAATATTCAGGGAAAGAGATAACTGGCCTCCAGTTTAGACATTTTCTCTTCTGTATGTGTATGTCAATTTTATTGCCCTGGTTAAAGCGATTGGATTTTCCTTTTTTGTTCAGTGGAGAGAATTGAGACCCTGGAATGTACTTGTGTATGCTATCAGATCACCATAGATTTTAAGAATATAAGTAAAATATAAGCAAAAGATTAATTGCTCAGTGGGTGTGCTTGGTTAGTTTTACTGAATTATCTCATCAGCTTTCCTAGTTGGTAATAAATGGCAAAATATGATGCTTGTCTCTGTTTTACTCAAATTCTTGTCCCTTAACTCATTTGGCAAGGGCCTAACTCAAATATAGGACTTTTATCTTGAAATAACTTAAGAAAACTTAACGCTTAAAAAAAATAACCTTGTGGTTGTTTTTTCTTTTACTCAAGGCAGCTGGTCTTCATCCAACTGCTGAACAGATTGAAATGTTTGCCTACCATCTCCCTGACACAACGCTTTCTAATCTTATTGTAAGTAGAAACTGCTAAATCTCTTTCCTAAAAAAGTCAGTGTGTGATTTCCCCAGTGGCCCGGTGGTTAAGACTGCTCCCAGTGCAGGGGCATGAGTTCAGTCCTCTGTTGGGAAAAATAAAAACGTTTAAAAGGTGGTATGTCAGACAGTTACTGCTTAACCTCGTGAACGTGAATGGATAGTCTGTTTTTATGAAGTTGCTATTCATGAAGTTTATCTTGAAAATGGAAACTTTCTCTCAGAAGTTTTAGGGCTTTTATCCTGAGGAATTTTCTAAGTATTTCAGGTTGAGAAGGCTGGTAAGGACGTCTGTTAGCTTGAGGAGGCAGTGAATTAAGCAAGCCTTTCTAGACGTCTGTTAATGTATTAAAGTGATGATCTTTTATAGACTTGAGTACTTTATTCATGCCCAACTAGGTAGTTCAGTAATTTAATGTATTTTCCCCCCGCAGGATATTTTTGTAGACTTTTCACAAGTTGATGGGCAGTATTTTGTCTGCAATATGGATGATTTTAAATTTTCTGCAGAGTTGATCCAGCATATTCCGTTAAGTCTCCGAGTGAGGTATGTTTTCTGCACAGCCCCTATCAATAAGAAGCAGCCTTTTGTCTGTTCTTCATTGCTGCAGGTAAGCTTTTGTCTTTTTGATATTTTGATATTTTGAGTTGTTTCGGGTTGATGCATTTTCCCCAAACAATATTTTATTAATCAGAATAAAGAAATAAGGGAGTGTACCCTTTAATATGAAATACTGTGTAAGAACTTAAATAAAAAATGACTCTTTCGTTCTTTCAGATAATTTTTTGGGGGAAAGAGAATTCTTGCTTTGTATTTGGTTTTATGTGGTAGCCTTTTTGCAGAAGCTAAAATAAAAATAATTAAACATAATATTTTGAGAGAAAGGAGTCTCTGCCTGGTGGTAGATACACTTTTTCCTTGCTGGTATTGGGGAATATATCCTGGAAGGGAAGGGGCTTAGGAGTCAGTAGTGGCAATAGTATTCAGTTCTGTTAACTGCCAGGGACGGCTGTTTGTGTGATTTTGGTGCCAGGGTTCCAGCCCCTTTTCTTTTAACTCATTTGGGTAGAGAGACAAATCTCTGACTTCGGATCACAGGAGTCCCCCAAACAAGGAGCCAGGAAAGGCAGGAGAAGCTAAACTTGCAGTCTCCCACCATGTTCTCTCCTATCTCTGGGCCGCTGCTCTCCCTGTTGCCTCTGCGTGCTCTCCCTTCCCCACTGTGCCCAGAGGTCATCTCTTTAAATCTTTTCCTGATTCATTGTTGTCACTTCACTGCCATCTTTTTTAGAGCTGTTAACATTCTGCATGTTAGCTTTGTTTGGATCAAATCTATTTCTAAGTTTATGTTTTAATTATTTAAAAACTATGTAAATAATACACAAGTAGGTTTTTGCACAAAATTAAAACATTAGAGAAGATTAAATTGGGCTGCTACCCTGACATAACTGCTATTATCAGCTTTGCTATAATAGGTGATATCAGCTGTTGTCCTTGCAGACCTTTTCTGTTACATTTGCCTACATACCCATCGGAGTAGAAATTCTAGTTTTTGTTGAGTAGGTGTGTTCTCCCATAAATGCCATAATGAGTTAGTCTGCAGCTTGTCTTTTTCCTTTAATATGTCTTAGAGGTGTTCCATGTCCAGGTATTTACCTAGGAAATATGTTTCTTAGAGCTGGTGTTTGTGAGAGAGCTAACTAGTATAAGATTGAAGTTTATGGAACAAAATCTTAAACGTAAAAGACCCGAGGACTTCCTTGGTGGTCCGGTGGTTAAGACTCTGTGCTGCCAGTACAGGGGGTGTGGGTTTGATCCCTGGTTGGGGAACTGATCTCACATGCCGTGCAGTGCTGCCAGAATATTAAAAACATAACAACTGACCTGGATGGAACTGGAGCCCATGGACCTGACCCCATTTAAACCATCCTTCAAACTGCTAATAAAATAGCAGCATGTTACTAAGGAATAAGGAGTCTGGAAGCCAGTAGTTGCTTATGTGTTGTGTTTACAGGTTAAAATGTGAAATCTGGAGATTTTCCTTTTTCCTTAATCTCCATTATTACTGAATAAAAGAGCTCAATTCCGCTAATGGTCTCTGATGCCCCTTAGGAAGTAGTTTAGGAACTGTTCCCTGGAGCTCCTTTAGGTCTGTCTGTTGGATGGATCTCTCTCCCTCTCTGTCTCTGAGTAGCTCCATACTCACATACTGGGCTTCCACTAGTTGTTTGTGGCCTAAAATGTTAAACCACTGCTTGTGTAAGAGAACTGTGTTTGGCATGTTCTGCTTATTAGCAAGTTAATGTGGTCATGTTTCCATTCTTCATGGCCATCTTACTTGGCATGTATTAAACAGCAGAATGAACCAGACTGAAACTAATAAAATTGTAACATTATTTAACCACAGTTGTTCGAAAACTACCCTGTATTTTTAAAGTTTTGACCTTGCTTAGGTTAAATATTTGGAGATAATTTTCCCTAATTAGGAAATGAACCTTTCAGAATCACCTTATCCTTGAAGCTAAAGATTGTAAACTTATGCTTGCTAGTTTTTGCATGGTTTTATTATCTCTGTAGATATTGTGATGCATAATAGCATCTAGTGTTGTTTGGGAGGCAGCATGATTTGAGTGTCTTGGGGTTCAAGAAGGTGTGGTGACATGGTATTGAAGAAGCTGAATCACAGTGATGACTTGGCCAGAACTCTATAACTGGACAGCTGGTGAAGAGGCAGAGTCTCTTTACTAGTTTGATCAACTCATGGCCAACCTTGCACCAAGTCACCTGAAAGAGTTTCTTTTTCTTTTTTTCTGTATTTTTCTGGCCATGCCATGTGGCATAGGGGAACTTAGTTCCCCAACCAAGGATTGAACCCAACCCCCTTGCAGTGGAACCATGGAGCCTGAACCCCTGGACCTCCAGGGAAATCCCTCAAAGACTTTTTAATATAATAAGGGATGATATTGACAAAATACAAGCTCCTATTTAAGGCTATAGGACTGTTACATGAAGGGACAGAAGTCTCTGGGTACTGTCTGCCTGAAACTTGGAACTTAGCACATAAAATGTTCATAAATGTTAACAGGCAGTCCCTGGAAAGTTAGTTTATAGGCGTTTTATTGCCCTGGTTTTGGAAAAAGAAGGAAATCATTCCTTTCAAAAACAAAAATACCCCCCAAACTTTAAAGAGCATGAAATGTTCTTTAAAATATAGAAAGTGTAAAGGAGGAGAGAAACCAGCCTGCCTATTGATATAACAGCCACAGTTAACATTTTGTTGTGCTGTCTTTTTTGGGGGTTGGGGAGGGGTCACAGACCAAAGTGAATTTTGATTCTTTTGCCAAATTCCTTTCTTCTGTCTCTCTCAGTTTGCCAGACAGTATAGCAGGAATGAGCCCCTAACCTTCTCATGGTTACGCCGATATATTAAATGGCCATTACTTCCACCTAAGAATATTAAAGACCTCATGGATCTTGAAGCTGTCCACGATGTCTTGGATCTTTACCTGTGGCTAAGGTACCAAATTTTTCCATTACGTGCTCTCATTTTTCCAAGTAATAGGGCAAATCAAAAGTTTTTATGATAGTCTTTTACACTTTCAAATTAGGCACATACTTACAAGGTGTTTTATTGTCTATTTAGGCAGTTGAGCCTGGTTTATACCCATTCCAAAAATGACTTAAGAGTTCTTATGATTCTAGCTAAGCTAAGTAGGTGAGAAACTCTACTAGATCCTTGCTATGCAAATAGTAGTCCCTGGACCAAAAGCATTGGTATTGATTGGGAGCTTGTTAAAAATAGAGAATATTGGGCCCACTCCAGCTTTAATAAAATTCTACATTTTAGTAAAATTTCAAGGTGATTCACGTGTGTATCATGATTTAAGAGGGACTGCTGTAGATCAATGATTCCCAAAGGAGGGGCATGTCCCACTAGGGGAGCATATCAGAATCACTTAAGATAGGAATAGTGAGCAACTCTCATAACAACATATTCCTTAGGTGTGCTGGGGGCAGACGTAAAGGTTGAGCAAAGGCACTGGACATAGTTTGCAAAAACAGAATATTTGGAATTAATCAGTGTCAAGATTTAGTGACTTCATTGACAATAGTCCAGCAACTGCCCTAAGAACTCTTCCTATCATGTTACGTGTTTTTTTTCTTTCCAGCTACCGGTTTTTAGATATGTTTCCAGATGCCAGCCTGGTTCGAGATCTCCAGAAACAACTGGATGGCATTATCCAAGATGGTGTACACAACATCACCAAACTGATTAAAATTTCAGAGACACATAAACTGCTGAATTTGCAGAACTTGTCAGCAGAGAGCCAGTCCCGTTTGTCAGGCGCCACAAAGAGCCAAAGCAGAAGGAATCGGGGCACCAAAGCTTTGGGGAGTAAAGCTGCGGAGCCCCTCGGCCCTGATGCGGAAGAGAAATCCCTCGCTTCCAGGCTGGTGCAGCAAGGACTCCTTACTGCAGACATGCTGAAGCAGCTGGAAAGAGAGTGGATGACACAACAGGCCGAGCAGGGCAAAGCGAGACTGGAAACTGGGACTTCCTTAAAAGGCACAAGAAGAAAGAAGAAAGACCCTGATTCAGATTAGCTTTATTTCTATTTTTACAAATAAAAATATTTTAAGCTCCTTTTATCTTTATATGCATTTACTGCCTGCTATGGTATTGTGGCTATCTTTTACTGTGGTTTTTGGCTAAGAAAAATGAACTCTTAAGGGTAGCTATTTGTTTCATGTCTTAGAGGTTTATTCAAAGCTTTATTTAATGGCCTGTAGTATAGTACTCTTGACAATGCATTCTGAGGAACTCTGCATGGGGATAAAATCAGCATGGTGAATTGTTTTTACCAGTTTCCCTACACCTTTGTGAGGATGTCACAGGTGGCATTCTTTGGCAAACATTGCTGTCTGTTGTACCCACACACCAGAGGCTCTTCTGTGTGCTGGAAATATGTAATAAATGAAACAGTTAATATTCATGCCCTCATGGAGATTATATTTGTTATGGTGACAGATAAGAATGAGTTAACAAATAAACAATGTCAGCTCTATGAGGGCAAATATTGTTGACTGTACAGTTCACAGCTATATGTATGGTGCCTAGAATAGAGTAGAAGCACAAATGAATGTGAAATTAATAGATGTGATTTCAGAGATAAATGCTAGAAAGTAGTAGAATAAAGAAAGAGAATGGTAGTAGTTCGTGGGCTATTTCACACGGAATAAGGGGTCTTCTCACGTCCAAAGGCCAGTCTGATGCACAGTGGCCTTCGCTTGTCCAGTAGTGTTTTAAGCGTTGTTTGGAGACAGCTAGTAGGAGCCCAGAGACTTAGGCTTTGGAGTTGGGCAGATCGTGGTGTAGCTTCTGTCATCACTACCAGCTCAGTGACCTTGCCCTCTCTATGGCCTGGTCCCTACATTCAAAAAAGATGGATAGTAATGCCTACTTAGAGTTGTTTGGGAGGTTAAGTGGCATCTCATGACATTTAAGTCCTGGTATACAGGAAGTGTTTTATAAAGGAACCTGAAAGTTTGAGTTTGTTTTGGGCTGTGAATTGAGCTCTTAGGTCATTGGAAGAACTTACTTCTTGAGCAACTGCTAAGTTGAGGCTGATTACGGCCTGGGGATTAAAGTGATTTGGTGGCATTTGGGTCAAGGAATAGCCAAGTTTGCAGTTAGTCATCTCTCTCTGACTTTTTCTTCAATAGTTCAGAGTTCAGATGGTATTTAATTGAGATAGCAATGTTTATTCGTCTAACCTTTGCCTTCATAGACATAAAGGCTGAACAGGTGGCACCTACTATCTTTCTCCCTTACTCGTGTGTAATCAATCGTGAAATGCCTGGAAGGGCATGTTTCTTTTAATATTTTGTGCTTGAGCAACTTTAACTTATAGAACTTGCTTTCCACTGTGACTTACATCATAGCAGACATAGCCCATTCTTGCCCAGGTGGTGTCAAGAAATACCTGTGAACTGAATTGGATAATGGATTTGGTTTCATATTTAAGTGAGGATATACATCACTTGGGCTTCCCAGGTGTTGCTAATGGAAGAGAACCTGCCTGCCGGTGTAGGAGACATAACAGACGTGGGTTTGATCCTTGGGTTGGGAAGATCCCATGGAGGAGGGCATGGTAACCCACTGCAGTATTCTTGCTTGGAGAATCCATGGACAGAGGAGCCTGGCGGGCTACAGTCCATGGGGTCGCAAGAGTCAGACAGGACTGTGCACGCATGCACACGTACGTCACTTAGAGTGTTATTAATTCTCCCACTTTCTCCAGTTTGGAAGCCAGAATTGGTAAGTCAGCGAAGACGCTTTAGGCAAGACACTTGCAGACTCGGGCAAGTTTAAATGTTAGTGAAACCTCAGATAAGGTGGGCGCAGGGGGTGCTGTAAGCTGCTTGTACATTGAGCTAAAGTGTATTTATAAATGCTAGTGATAGTTTACTTTTCACCTGTCCTGTCTGGAGGGGAGGAAGAGCTCTGTGGTTAGGCAGAATAAGATTAAAGAAAGATGAAATCAGATGAAACAAACAAGGAAAAACATCATTGGAGTGGCCCTAATTAATTCTCTGCAGTGTGTTTAAAATTGTCACTGTGAAAACAAATCTTCCTTCTCTGCTACAAGTTGGACATGTCACCTTCTTTGGCCTTATGGGCAAGCTAAGTTCAAGGCATACTTTTCACTAAGGTGATGTTTTCAGTCTTTCCAAAACACAACTTTTTTTTGTTCTTGAAGTTTTCTAACAGATTTTGAAACACTTGTCTGAAAACCCTCCTTGGACTATTGTGGATTCAGCTCGACATCAGCACTGAATATGGACTAAGGCTTAGATACTGACTTCAGTTCTGTCAGTATAGATCTAGGTAACTTGGTAAAATGTGGTTAATACATAACTGGTTAACAATAATAACCAATGACTTGTAAAGCGTTGTATATTGTGTTTATGGACAAGTGTGAATCTACAAAATGGAATTGAATCTTTTGAAAAATGACTTCTTGTGAATCACAATGCTATCATCAGGAACCACCAAAGATTCTTAACACCTCGAAATTGGGAGTCTGTAATGATGTAGTCATTCTTTGTCCAATTCGAAACAAACCTATGAGTATATAATGAAAAGTTGTGGTTTAATAAGAAGAAAATGGATAAATGAATTAGGCTATTTCCTTTCTGTATTTCAAAGGTTATAAAATACATACACTTGAATAGAGATAGCAATGTTTGTAAACATCCTTCTGAATTAGCACTATTATCTAAAAGCTTGTCACTCAATGTAATAGGACATGTCCACACAGAGGTGATAAGCGATAGTTGTCTTTATGGGCAAAAAAGATGCCAGAGACGGGAAAAAAAGCTTTGTAAATAGGATCAGGCTTTAAAGATTGAATTTAAGAAGTTACTTTTGGCAAATTGGGGTTGAAGAGGCGATTTTGAAGTCCTTTAAGGCTGCACTCTTAGAATCTGTCCAGAGACTCAATATCAAGTGCTCCCTGAGCAATCCAGGCCCTTGAAAAGCCACTGGTGCTTGTAGAGGCGTGGTAAAGGCTTGTAACCTCAGTGACTACTTTGAACTGCTATTTGACACACCTCTAAAATGCAGCAAAACTGATAATTTCCTGCTGGGAAATCGCTTTCTTCTCAAGTGCTTGTAATTCGGTCAAGATCATATATATTTTTTAAAGTCCCTTAAGTAATTTGTAATGTTCACAAATTGCCTTTTTCTCTCCTCTTAACAGCTACATTTTCATTTTCTTAGCATGTTCATCACTCACTGTTATTCTTTAGCCACTTTTTAAAAAGTAATTTTTGTCAAGGGAATACATAGACATCTTTATTTATTTATTTGAGTAAAATTTTGGGTTTTTTTAAAATATAAATTCATTTTATTTATGTATTTATTTATTTTTTATTTATTTTTTTCCATTTATTTTTATTAGTTGGAGGCTAATTACTTTATAACATTGCAGTGGTTTTTGTCATACATTGAAATGAATTAGCCATGGATTTACATGTATTCCCCATCCCGGTCCCCCCTCCCACCTCCCTCTCCACCCGATCCCTCTGGGTCTTCCCAGTGCACCAGGCCCGAGCACTTGTCTCATGCATCCAACCTGAGCTGGTGATCTGTTTCACCCTAGATAATATACATGTTTCGATGCTGTTCTCTTGAAACATCCCACCCTCGCCTTCTCCCACAGAGTCCACAAGTCTGTTCTATACATCTGAGTCTCTTTTTCTGTTTTGCATATAGGGTTATCATTACCATCTTTCTAAATTCCATATATGTGTGTTAGTATACTATAATGGTCTTTATCTTTCTGGCTTACTTCGCTCTAAATTCATTTATTTTAATTGGAGGATAATTACTTTACAACATTGTATTGGTTTTGCCATACACTGACATGAATCTGCCACGGGTGTGCATGTGTTCCCCATCCTGAACCCCCTCTCACCTCCCTCCCCATCCCATCCCTCTTGGGTCTTCCCAGTGCACCCTGTCTCATGCTGGCGATTCATTTCACATATGATAATATACATGTTTCAATGCCATTCTCCCAAATCATCCCACTCTCGCCCTCTCCCACAGAGTCCAAAAGACTGTTCTATACATCTGTGTCTCTTTTGCTGTCTCTCATACAGCGTTATCATTACCATCTTTCTAAATTCCATATATATGCGTTAGTATACTGTATTGGTGTTTTTCTTTCTGGCTTATTTCACTGTGTATAATAGCCTCCAGTTTCATCCATCTCATTAGAACTGATTCAAATGTATTCTTTTTCACACACAACTTTAAAAACCACAAACAAGAACTTTCAACTCTATTATTTATTTCTTCTAATATTTACCTCATTGCCTGCATAATATACATTGTCTGCTAACTCTTGAGTCATTTTAAAGCATCAGCTACTGATTTCTTGTTATGTTAGGTGAGGATTTAGCTTTCTTAAATCACTCCTTTTCTCCATTTCTCTTTTGATATAGCTGTTATTCCTTTTTGTTTTGTTATTAATAAATAAATTATTAATTTTAAATCTGTATTTAAAATTATGTTCATGACCTTTTGGCTACTTTCTAGACAGTTTTTCCAATTTTATCTTCTAACCCCTTGAAGATTTAATTTTTTCTGTGAGAGTTTTCATTTCTTAGACATCCTTATTATTTGATAGTTCTTTATTTTTTATTTTGAAAATAAGAGGAGTAACAATAAACAGTGTAATGTCTGCATCTGAGAAGAGATTCAGATACACATTTGCTAAGAATCACAATTCAGAAGAATAAAGTGGAGTGTGGCAATGTGAGAGAAAAAAGGTAAGACTTTTATGGCTTGTTATGAGAATGTTGGCATTCTTAAAAAAAACGAAGTATAGTTGATTTACAATGTTGTGTTTCAGGAGTAAAGCAGTGATTCAGTTATATATACATTATATATACATATACTTTTCCAGATTCTTTCCTCTTATAGGTTATTACAAAATATTGAGTATAGTTCCCTGTGCTATATAGGAGGTCCTCACTGGTTATTTGTTTTGTGTATAGTAGTGTGTATGTGTTAATCCCAAACTCCTAATTTATTCTTCCCCCTTCCTTTCGCCTTTGGTAACCATAAGTTTTGTTTTCTATGTCTGTGAGTCTATTTCTGTTTTGTACATAAGTGCATTTGTTTCATTTTTTTTAGATTCTACATATAAGCAATATCATATGGTATTTGATATTTTGGCTGGCTTCACTTAGGATGATAATCTCTAGGTCCATTGTGTTGCTTCAAATGGCATTATTTCATTCTTTTTATGGCTCAGTAATATTCTATCATATGTATTTACCATATCCTCTTTAATCTATTCATTTGTTAGTGGACACTTAGGTTGCCTCCATGTCTTGACGGTTGTAAATAGTGCCGCAATAAACATTGGGGTGCATGGTATCTTTTCAAGTTATGGTTTTCTACAGATGTGTGCCCAGGAGTGGGATCCTTGGATCCTATGGTAATTTTTTTTTTTTTAGTGTTTTAAGGAACCCCCAACTGTTCTCCATAGTGACTATACCAATTTATATTCTTACCAACAGTGTAGGAGGGTTTCTTTGAGAATGCTGGCATTCTGACAGTCCCGAGTTCTTAGACAAGGAGGGGCTTTCAGCACTGGCCTTTTCTGGGTGGCTGTCAGCCACGAGCAGAGTCTCTGTCTTGAGGTGATAGAAGAATAAACTCCTGTGATTTAGTCTCCTAAATTCTGCACAGTGATTTAATTTCATCACCACCTGGTCCAGATGCTGTGACTTTTTATCCACTTATATATATAAATTCACATAAATTATTTCAGCTGAATTGTCAATTCTGACTCCTATTTAATTTTTAGTAATACTAGAACTCATGTGTTTTCACATATTCTTTTAACTATAATTCTTGCCCTGATCTTGAAAGTTTTTAGCTTTTCTTGCTTATTTTCTGGGCTTCCCTGGTGGCTCAGTGGTAAAGAATCCACCTGCAGTGCAGGAGACCCAGCTTCCATCCCTGAATCAGGAAGATCCCCTGGAGGAGGACATGGCAACCCACTCCAGTATTCTTGCCTGGAGAATCCCATGGACAGAGGAGCCTGGCAGGAGCAGTCCCTAGTATCTCAAAGAGTTGGACACAACTGAAGCAACTGGGCATGCCTATTTTCTAGGGTAATGCTCTTCTTCCCTTACCAACTTAATACATCATATCTTGTTGCAACAGTTTACAATGTATGGGTGTGTGTCTTATCCTTATTTCATTTGCAGACAGTTGTGGTACAGTATAGTATTTCTCAGGCCATTATCTTACTAGCAGAATTTAAACTGCTCAAAGCTAATTAAGGGCTATAAAATGTAACCAGAGAATATGAAAGTTTAACACTATCAAAAATAATTGGGAAAGGTGTTAGAGTATATCCTTATTCTCCAAAGTTTTATTAGGATGTTCTCTAAAAATTCATATAAACTTTTTATCAGTTATGGCTCAAAGTTAAATTTCTCTTTTTGAGCTTAAAATTCTTGCTAGGAAAAAAGTACAGAATTTTTTTGTGTGTGTGTGTCATATAATTCCTCTCCCACCCCCTGCTCCCACTCTTATTTTTGGTTATTATCTTGTTCTTGTTTCATGAATGTAATAATATCTTTTATTTCCCTAATGATATTATAGTTTTTGTCTTAAATTTTCTTGTTTCCTTTTTTCTTTCTTTCTCCTGTGGTTTCTGCCTTTGTTGTTGGAAACTTGTCTTGAGTGTCTAGTAGTCTTTGGCTATGTTCCTATATAAAAGTGAATTAAATTAATAGGAAGCTCTGTTTACACAGGTAATGATTTTGGGTTTTGATGCAGGTTGATTGACTCATAAGCTGGCTTTTTTAAAAACTGAGGAATAATTGACACATGATATTGTTTAATTTTAAGGTATGCAGCGTGTTAGTTTGGTACATTTATAAATTTCAATATGATTATTTTCGAGTCTAACACTAATACCTTTATCATGTCACATGTTTATCACTTCTTTTTTATATTAAGAGTAGTTAAGATTTACTCTCATAGTAACTTTAAACTTTATAACACAGTACTATTGTTATAATCACTATGTTGTACCTTAGATCTCCAGAACTTATTTATCAACTAGTTACAAATTTGTACCTTTAACATCTCCCCAGTTCCCCCATCCCTAGCACCTGATAACTGCCATTCTACTCTGTTTTTTATAAGTTCAAGTTTTAAAGATTGCATATATAAGTGAGACCATAAAGTATTTGTCCTCTGACTTATCTCACTTTGTATAATGTCTTTAAAGTCCATCTAGGGGCTTCCCTGGTTGTTCAGTGGTTAGGGCTTGGTGCTTTCACTGCTGTGGCCCCAGGTTCAGTCCCTGGCCAGGGAACTGAAATCCTGCAAGCTGCATAGCATGGCTAAATAAATAAAAATCTATCTTCATTGTCTCAAATGGCATGATTTCCTTCTTTCTCATGGCCATATATTATTACTTGTATAAATATACCACATCTTTATACATTCAGCTGCTGACCGATACTTAGATTGTTTTCATATCTTGACTATTGTGAGTAAAGATAAAATGAACTGGGTAGGCACATATGCTTTCCAGATACTGATTTCAATTCCTTTGGATGTATACCAAGGAATGGGATTGTTGATCATATGGTAGTTCAGTTTTTAGTTTTTTGAGAAACTGCCATACTGTTTTCCATTATAATGGTTGTCTCAATTTATAATCCCACCAACCATGCACAAAGGTCTCCTTTTTTTCCATATCCTCACCAATGTTGTTATCTCTTGTCTTTTTCAAAAAGCCATCCTGACAGGTGTGAGATGAAATCTCACTGTGGTTTTGGTTTGCATATCCCTGATGATTAGTGATATTGACCATCGTTTCATAGATCTGTTGGACATTTGTATGTCTCCTTTGGAAAAATGCCTATTCAAGTCCTTTGCCCATTTTTTATTAGATTATTTTCTTTTTTTGCTGTTGAATTGCATGAGTTCTTTATATATTTTGGTTGTTAGTGCTTTATCAGATACATAGTTTATGAATATTTTCTCCCATTCTATAGGTTGTCTTTTCAATTTATTGACTGTTTCCTTTGCTATTCAGAAGCTCTTTAGTTTAATGTAGTTCCACATGTTTATTTTAGTTTTTGTTTCCTGTGTTTTGGTGACTAATCTAGGAAATCACTGCCTGGACCAGTGTCAAGGATCTTTTCCCCTATGTTTTCTTCTGGGAGTTTTATGGCTTCAGGTATTGATTTTGAGTTAATTTTTGTGAATGGTATAGGGTAAGTCTCCTGGGTATTTTTGAGGGGTCATGCAACTAATCCCCCACAGATACTAAGAGATGACTGTACATGTATGATTCCAGAGTTATTAAGTCATGCTCTTGGGGAAAGCAGCTTTATCAACCATAGTACTCACTCATTTCCAAAGTTACTCAGGTCAGTGTCTTTTCTTCCCATCCCCTTCAGGGAGGCTATTTTTATACATTTGTAACATTGTTATTTTGTCATTCCCATTACATGCTTGAGCTCCTAAGTATTCTCTTAGATTCACATACATTAAATTCACTCTTCATGCTATAAAGTTGTATGGATTTTGGCAAATGGTTTTATTTATTTATTTATTTATTTTCCCCATCCCGAGCCCCCCTCCCACCTCCCTCCCCATCCCGCCCCTCTGGGTCATCCCAGTGCACCAGCCCTGAGCACTCTCGTGTCGGGTACTTACCGTCAGAGCATCATACAGAATAGCGTCACTGCCCTGGAAAGTTCTGAGTGCTCTCTCAGTCCTCCTCTCCAACCCCTTGCAAACACTGGTCTGTTTACTCTCTCTACGGTTTTGTCTTTTCCATGCCTGAGGTCATTTAGTTTCACCAGAAGAAAAACTGGATTCCCCAGCTCTTCCCAGTGGGGGAAGAAAGGGATATATACAGATAAATCCTTGCTGGTGGAAATGGGAAATAAGTGGTCTGGGTCTCACTGTGGACGTGAGGGTTTGATCTGTGGCCCTATTTCCTGTCTCGTGCCTCACTCCCACTTCCCATGGCGCCTAAGGGTCCCAGGTCCAGAGGCTGTTGGACTCAATCTCCCCAGAGAATAAACACCTGTTCTCCCCCAGGGGGTGAGATGCAATGGTCACTCATTGCTCTAGGCAGAGGAGCATACCTGGGGCCTAACTGCCTTTTTATATACAGTTTCAGCCAATCCCTTTTTTCCTTTCCTCTTGCTTTTTTGAAGTATCAAGGCCTCCAGTTTCTGAGCAGTTCTAGAGTTACTGATGTCATTATTCGTTTCTTGGTGGAATCACTCTCTGCACGCACTTAGGTATCGGTGTTTTCCCTGCTAATCTCTGTCAGCTTTCAGTCTTCCAAAATCAGTTAAGTTCTCTTGTTTGTGTGGATTTATGCCAAGCTTATGTATTTTGCAAATACATCTCTTAATGTATAGTTGTGATAAAAAATAATGTACAGTTGATTTCATTTTAAAAAATCAAATTTAGGTATCATTTATATAATATGCATCTATTTTTAAAATTAATAAAAAAGAAATCAACTATATTATTTTTATCGCAACTGTACATAGAGCTGTGTTATTTAATTAATTTTTTGTTTTAAGAACTATAGTTAACATACATGCTCATTTCTTCACGGGTGTTCCCTGGATGCTCTTGGGTCGGGAATAAACCTGTAAAAAAAAACAAAACTATCAGTAGTATTCTTTTGAAACTTGCTGAAGTTAACATTTCAGCTTCATTTGTGGTTGCTCCCATGGACACACCACAGTAACTGCAACTGCCGGCAGTTCGGAAGCTTCTACACTGACTTTCTTTTACGGCAGTTTGCTCTTTCACACACTCTCTTTCTTGTTCTTTGGCAGCAAGTGGAATACCAGCAGGTCAGACTGACTTATATTAGGTACATCTTAACTTTGTACATATTGTTAGAAAAAATCAAGGACAGAATTCAAGACCTGTTTTCTGTAGTAACAGGAATAAAATAGTTATAAAATTACTAATTGTTTCTATAATTCCAGTAAGTGAAACTGGTAACTTTTAGTGGTTTTGGTTATGGAATATTTTTAGGTTTATTCAAGTTATTTATTAATATTTATTATTGAGGTATAATTGGTGCACAATATTATATACAAGTTTCAGGTGTACAACTAGTGAGTCACAATTTTTAAAATGTTACATTCCACTTGTAGTTATTATAAAATATTAGCTGCATTCCCTATGTTATACAATATATCCTCATAACTCATTTCTTTCTCTCTTTTTTAATAATGATTTCACTAGACCTTTATTATCCTTTACTGTTTTCTAGGATTCTCTGCCATAGAACTTTCACCTTAGACTTTTAAAAAAATTTGCATTTATGTCATACATAATAGTTTGTACTTACTCTCCCTACTCCTATCTTGTCTCCCCCATTCTCTCTCCCCTCAGATAATCACTTGTTTATCTTCCATATCTGTGAGTCTGTTTCCTTTTTGTTTTA
Source organism: Odocoileus virginianus (assembly GCF_023699985.2). Lineage (NCBI taxonomy): Eukaryota > Metazoa > Chordata > Mammalia > Artiodactyla > Cervidae > Odocoileus > Odocoileus virginianus. The sequence goes on from NC_069680.1 coordinate 59,309,813, forward strand.
TTCACTAATTTATATTTTGGATTCCATAAATAAGTAATATCATGGTTTGTAGTTATGTTTTACTGAATGTACTGAAAGGGTGGCATGTATTTTCGTATCCTAAGGGCTTTAATGGGATGAGATGAAAGCAATTTTAAGAAGGGGTACCTAGCTAGGTGAAGGCTTAAAGAGGTGCTTTTAGCGTGCCCACTGTGGGATGCATGGCTTCTCTTATGTGATTTCATTTAGTTTTATTCTCCAAATGACCACTGAGGGAACTATGAACACTTTACAAATACAAACTTGGACCCTTTGTCTTCAAACAGGGCAGAGCCAAACTGGGAACCCAGGGCCTGTGCACTTTCCACTGAGCACGTTTCCGTAGCTTGCGTTCCCTATTTCCTCTGTGCTTTGCTTCCAGGTCCCCTGGTGGCTCAGATGGTAAAGCATCTTTCTAAGATGCGGGAGACCTGGGTTCGATCCCTGGGTTGGGAAGATTCCCTGGAGAAGGAAACGGCAACCCACTCCAGTCCTCTTGCCTAGAAAATCCCATGGACAGAGGAGCCTGGTGTCCATGGGGTCGCAAAGAGTCGGACACAACTGAGCGACTTCATTTCACTTTCTTTCACTTTTGCTTCCAGGTTAGCAAGAGCCAGTGGAGGACAGTGGATGAGCATGGATCCTGAAGTCATACTGCCTGCATTTAAAGATCTATTCCATGTAATACCACTTGGGCTCTCTGCCTGTTTATTTGTAAAATAGAAGAGAGTGATAGCTGTTATGGGAATTAATATTGTAAAACATCCAGTAAACATTACACAAGTGTTTCCTAAATAATAGGTAAATTCTGCTGGATTTCTTATCTTTCTGCTATGCTCAGTACTTAAAGGAAAGTAGATATTATCTTCATGCCTTCCCCTAGGGGCCAGCTCTATGGAAACAGAAGTGTGTATAGATATCAGAGTTCCTTCTTACATGGAATGTTTGGGCCAGACAGATAATACATTTTCACTAAAATGTTACTTGGTTTCCCTGGTGACTCAGCCATGAAGAATCCACCTGCCAATGCAGGAAACAGTGGGTTTGATCCCTGGGTCAGGAAGATCCCCTGGAGAAGGAAATGGCAACCCACTCCAGTGTTCTTGCCTGGGAAATCCCATGGACAGAGGAGCCTGGCAGGCTAGTCCTTGGGGTTGCAAAAGAGTCACACATGACTTAGCGACTGAACAAAGAGAAAAAAAATGGTCACTTAGCTGGCCAACCCTCAAATAGTGTTCTTAAGCAAAATCTAAGTGCTTCTAAGACATGCATATCATTGAATAGCTACATAGAGCTTTTTTTTTTTTTTATTTAATTTTGCTGTGGCTTGTGGCGTGCAAGATCTTAATTCCCTGACCAGGGACCAAACCTGTGCTCCCAGCAGTGGCAGTGTAGAGTCTTAACCACTGGTCTGCCAGGGAAGTCCCCCACAGAGCTTTAATAAGGCTGAAAAATTCCAGTGGTTGTGCTGAAATAATCAGATGAAGGATGGCAAAATGATCTAATTACTTGGTCTTTATAAGTTGAGAGGGCTGAGCTAGATGACTCCAAATACATATGATCTTTATAGTCATTAGGCTTCTTGATTTAGTCACCCAATTCCAGACCTGGAATGTATGAATAGATGCCAATGTGCTCAGCTTGAAAAATGGAATGATGCAACAGATGAAAACCCTCTGGTGTCTTTTGCCTGATTAAAATTCCAGAGGCTGCCTATCTGGCACATAGAAGCAACCACAAGATTGCAGAGATCTTTGCTTATAGCTTTGTGTCCTTTTCTCCACGAGTCATCGTAACCCCTATCCCCATGTTGAATAGATTAATGACCTCGGTGCCACACTGCGTCTCAGAGGTTACTTTTTAAATGAAGGAATTAGGACAATGCTGTTATCCCTCGTGGGCAGGTGACCTGCCCGGGATGTTATCCTCACCCAGTGTAGACTCAGGGACAACATGATCCGTCTCAGGAAACCAACAATTCCACCTGTTGAGTCATGTCAACAACTGAAGATTAATCTTTGCTCGTAGGAATGACCAAGGAGCTGAGAGCATTCAGAGTCTGAGGGGCACACTCTGAAAAGGACAGTGTTTCTCCACCTGGGAGAGGGTTTTATACCAATCTGAGAAAAGCACGTGAGTCATTATAATCAAGCATGCTGGGCTCAGGCTAGACCTCTAGTGGCTCATCCACAGGATGGAGGGGTAGCGAGCACTGATTGGAGAATCAGTGCCTTCAGAAGAGGCAGCTGTTGAAGGTTCTTATCCTGGCAATTGTCTGGAAATTGTCTTGATTAATGAGATTATGCTGCTGAAAAGCAAACAAAACTGAAGCTGTTGAGCTGACCAGGAAACAGTGTTTTCCCTTTGTGTTGTAGAGCACGTGCCTATGGGAGCAGAGAAACACCGGGGTGCCCATCTGACCCTCCTTAACATCAGTCAGCTACTAATTTTAGGAAGCATTTGGTTAGTGTTTGGGACGTTATGCTCAGAAATTTCCTTATTTAGTCATTTCCCGCCACTGGGAAGATCCTGTTGTAGTAATATCTCTGTGTTTAGTTTTCCAAGTACTGTTGACCCTTGAACAACTCAGAGGTTAGGGGCACCAGGCCTTCCATGCAGTCTAAAATTTAACAGCTAACAGCCGGCCCACCATGTATGTGGTTCCCCCGTATCTGTGATTCCACATCTGCAGGATTCAACCAGCCCTGGATCATGGAGTACTGTAGTATTTACTGTTGAGATAAATCCCCATGTAAGTGGACCCATTCAGTTCAAACCCCGTGTTATTCAAGGGTCAACTGTAGTTGGAATTCTTGACAATAACCCAACAGAATGCTGCTGCTAGTAGTAGCTATTAATTATCCATCACATGGAAAAAGAAGAAAGGCAATGTTATGTATTGGTTAAGAGTTGGGCCATGAAATGAAACTCCTGAATTTGATTCTTCATTGTACTGTTTGCAAGCTTTGTGATTTTGAGTAAATTAACCTTTCTGGGCCTCAGTGTTCACATTTATAAAATGGAAATAGTAAGTGTTCCATCCATGTTAGCTACTGTTGTTAACGTTGTTGTTGGTTTTATTAGCTGACCAATGACGGTAGGAAGAATGCAAGGTCTGTTGTACCCATACATTGGATCCTTTATGGGCTCTTCTCACATCAAGTATGATGAGTGAGATACGTGAACCAAATATCCGAGTGGCCTGAGACATTTCCTGCTTGTGAGTTCTATTTTTCTCGCCAATAGCACAGTGAGTGCAATGAGTACAGTGATTTCATTCCTTCTCATGGGTATTTTTTCCCTAGGTCCTTATCTGGGAAATCAAGGTTTTCCGGCTTACCATTCTGAAAAGATAAACCTTTATTGATTTTTTTTTCCATTACCACAGGCTGTTAGCTAAGAGATCTTGATCTGTCACAAATGAAGGAATTTGCCCCAACATTCTTGAAATCTTCTGACCAAGGCAATACTTAGTCTTAATTAAGATAGTGCTCTAGAAGAGCAGGGATCCAAGAGTTACGTCCCTGTGTCGGGAAGAAAGGACCAAAGGGAAAAGCCTGAGACCAGACTTTTGGAGAGCAGCTCGGCTAGTTAGGAATTGGCTTTGTTTAATGGTCAACTCCTCAGAAGATTTTCCTTGGCTGAGTGGGCTTGGTGGGGCACTAGCTTGAGCATGTTGCTTAGCAACAAGATTTTGTGACAGCCAGTTCTCAAAGAGTCAAGCAACCCACCCCTTGCCTGCCCTCCACCAACCCTCAGCTACCACCCCGAGCCTCCTATTAGTGTGTGCCGGAGGGAGGGACCAGAGAGTGGGGGCGAAGTTTAATCATTGAACTAAGCAGCCCGCAAGTATTTAATCTGTAGCACCTAGTTCCCCGGAAGCCTCCAGGCTGGACTGGAAGTGGGCAGCTCTCCAGAGACGTGGGAGTAACCCTGCACGGAAACCTCCGCTCACCTCAGGAGAAACCAAACTTGGAGAAAATGTTTGCGGTACACTTGATGGCGTTTTACTTCACCAAGCTGAAGGAGGATCAGATCAAGAAGGTAAGCACTCTCAGAGCTGAGAGACACCTGGTTCTGTCTTCCCTGATAGAATTAACTGACCCCTACACATGGAAAGATTTGAGAGAGCTTATTAGAATAGGCACGAGGCACACAGGAGCAGTTAAAGAAAAACAACAACTCAGAAGGGGACAAAGAGGTAAATCTCCCACCAGCTGTACATTGCATACTGTCCTGAGCCTTCAGTTTCACTCGAAAACTCCTGGCAGACACCAGACAGGAAAGGGATGAGGAGAAAGTCTTTGGAAAGCCTGGAGATTATTGTGTTTGATGTGAGAGATGTTTAGGGGGGAGGGCTACAAAGGAGAATCATTTTGTTTTTGTTTTTTAAAGAGTTTGAGAACTTTAGAAGTAATTCACATGATTCTTCACATGCTTGAAAAGATATAAATGCAAACACCAAAAGGGGTGTGAGATTCCACATATAGTAATCGAAACATAAATTATTGGTATGTGCTGTTTGCCAGGGGTGTGCTATTAATGATGTGCATTATTTTGCCACTTTGCCCAAGAAACCTGTCTACGAAACTGATTCCAAGGTGGGCTGATTAAAAGTTGCCAAGGCTGGAGGCCAGCAGCATTCTCTCCTGGTAGCCTGGAATGAGCCCAGCCTGCCACTCTAGCCACACCAGTGGCAGGGCTCTAGGCACGAGAATCTCTCAATTTATAGATACCAGAGGTTCTCCCAGCAGGTCAGTTCAGTTCAGTTGCTCAGTCTTGTCTGACTCTTTGCAACCCCATGGACTGCAGCACACCAGGCTTCCCAATTCCCAACTTCCATCACCGACTCCTGAAGCTTGCTCAAACTCATGTCCATCAAGTTGGTGATGCCATTCAATCATCTCATCCTCTGTTCTCCTCTTCTTCTGCCAGTAGGTTGGTTTAGCCAAGATTACCCAGGTATTTAAGGTGGAGTAGGGATTAAACCCAAGACCCTGACTCCTCCTCCAGCATTCTTTCCATTGTGTCATGATGCTTCCTAGCCTTTCAAACTGAAAGGCTAGGAAGCATGGCACCTTTGTGCAGCTCCCTGCACTGGGTGGGATAACCTCCCACTACATTCTGTTCATTAGGGAGCTGGCTTGCAGTTTGCAGCAAATCTAAAATGTTGTAAATCAGTCAGAGTTAAGTTATCTGACTTTCCATTTGTCAATTAGATTCATGGAGCCCTCTACGAGCTTAAGGAGGTGGAAAAGTGCTAAACAACACTGCTTAAGAATTCATTTACTTCTTAGTCAAGAAGCAAGCTGCATGGTGTCTCTCCAGCCCCCAAGGGAAGTCTTTGCAACCTCTATACCTCCAATTCTAGCAAATGAGTTTCGTTTCTGTGGGCCCCTTTGTGGTGGTTAACCTTTAGTCACACCCTGGAATCAGGCTGGACATGTTTGTCCACCAGCGCAGGTGTAAGCCCAGGAGGCAAGGTACGCAGCCTCCACCAAAATCTGTTCTCGGTCCTTCTGGGAGGAGGATTGGTGTTTGTCAAGGCCTGGAGGTGAACCCTCTCTCTCCGGGAAGAAAGCTAAGGGTGAGGTGAGCAAGGATAGTCAGGAGCTTTTTCCAGCCACCTGAAGTGAGTGGGCCAGCAGGTGTCTGGCATAGGAAGGTTTTATGAGCTGCTTGGATGAGTCACAGGTTCAGAAAAACAACTCATTCACCCTCCTCATGGTGACAATACATCTGGTCAAAAGGCATGGGCTCCTTCTCCCTCCTGGTCAAGCAGCCAGTCCCCTCCAGGGTTTCTGTGCTTCCTGCATCGAGAGTTGTCAAGATCCTGGGCCCTACTTGCCTGCAAGTGTTAGTATTCAGAACCTGGGACGAGTTTTGAAACCTGCTTCTATCAACATTAAAATGAAAACAAAACAGGAAGAAGAAAGGGAAAGAGAGAGAGAGGGAAGATAAGAGAAAGGAGAAACCACTCTTAGAGCTGCTTTTCCAATTCCATGTATTGACATTATCTGACCTATTGATAGCATTGAGCTGAGCTTGGTCAGCATTGTTCATTCATAAGAGAAGGACTGGCTAGGGTTTTCTATGTGTACTTTTTACAGTTTAGTAAGTCAACATTGCAAAAGGTGGAGATGTTACCTTTAGTCCCATCCTTCTCATAAACACTGTCATATTTGCCATGTGGAAGACTTTGTAGTCGTTTTCCACAGTGGATGTTTTTATAGTTATATGGTGCATATTGTTCTGGATCTGTGTCCTTCACTTACTGTTATATCATAGCCATGTGTACAGATTTCTCCATAATTATCATTTTAATATCTTCCTAATATTCTGTTGAGGCTTTCCTGGTGTCTCAGTGGTAAAGAATCCACCTGCCACAATTAAAAAATAAATAAAAATTTAAAAAAAGAATCCATCTGCCAATGCAAGAGACATGGGTTCAATTCTGGGTCAGGAAGATTCCCCTGGAGCAGAATATGGCAACCCACTCCAGTATTCTTGCCCAGAAAATTCCATGGACAGAGGAGTCACTGGGCTACAGTTCATGGGGCTGTAAAAGAGTCTTAGTGACTAAACAATAACAATATTCAATTAAGTTGGATATGCCATAATTTAAACTTCCCCGTCTTTTTGGACATTCAGCTACTTTCACATTTTTTTTTGCCAATTAATATATTGCTATGTTAAACATAGACATGCATTTAATATTCTCCATGTTTGGGATTATTTCCTAAGGGTAGGTTTCCAGAAGTGAAATCACTGGGTCCAAGAGTTGAACCGTTTTATGACTCTCGATTCATAATATGGGACCTTTGGACTAAGTGATCTGTAAAGTCCCTTCCAGCTCCCACATTCTCTAATTCAGCAGCTTTGAGTTTACATTTTTGAATTTGCTCTTTATATGTTAATTGTGCTACTTGTTGGTTCTTTTGTTTAGAAAAATGTCTCATGTCACATGATTTGTGAGTCACTCCAAGAGTAGGCTTGGTTTTCTGAACTCAAGTACCTTCCTTGGTGCCTGCAGTGTGTGTTCCTGGTTATATAGTCCTCAAATCACCTGTTTGGGTTTAAAATATAGCCTTTTTGTCCCAGTATAGGTTTCATTCTTGCCTGGAGAATCCCAGGGATGGGGGAGCCTGGTGGGCTGCCATCTCTGGGGTCGCACAGAGTCGGACACGACTGAAGTGACTTAGCAGCAGGTTTCATTCTTCTTTTCTAGCTACTTTACCAGGTGTTGTGGAAGATTAAAAAATATATACAAAACAAGAAAGCCATGCTAGTTGACATTTTTTTGGGGGGCATAACTTTAACTTATTGAAACAGCAGGAGTAGTAACCCCAAGTCCTAAATGACTCTTTTAAACGTCAGCTGGCAAACGACTGCCAAAGGGCCTCAAAACCATTACTTACTTACAAAGGATGATGCTATGGGAATGCCTAGAGAAGCTCATTATTCTCTGGGGATGGGAAGAAATGAACAGTAGATTCAGGCCACTGTCTGAAGGGCCTTGGGGGTGGTAAATAAGCAGGTTTAGTTTCTGAGGGACACATCTCACCCTTGAGCCCCAGTTACTTGGGTCACGTCCTTTCTGTCGGTGGCCTCCTTGTCTGTTGCTGTGCCAACCAGTTAGTCATCAGCAGACTCAGAGTGAACAGAAGGCCCTTAATGAAGCATGACCTGGTTCTATCCTATCTCCTCAAATACTCTGACAGCCTAATTGTCCTCTTTTGTTAATGGCTCTCTGATGGTCTTCTGGCCTCTTTCTGGCCCCCAGGCCTCCAAAGCCATGGACCACTTCACTGGCATAGGACTCCATGCTGGCCCTGGACTGAACTGCGATGCCTGCCCTCTAGGCTTGGCTGAAGGCTGGGTACCTGTCTTGTGATAAACGTCATGTGACCCCCGGCTTTGGTATAATTTGTCTGTTGGACTTGCGGGCCCTGCACAAAGCTGTGAAGCTAAACCAGCCCATGGGAGTGAGGAACGTGCAGGAATTAGAGCCCCAGTGCCGCCCCTGACCCGCAGCTCTCCTAGTGCCTCTGAGCCTTGGGGTCCCCGTCTCTCAGTTAGGAGCCATCATCTTGGCCTTAGCTGGCTGCCTCAACGGGCTTCCCTGGTGGTTCAGACGGTAAAGGATCTGCCCACAATGCAGGAGACTCAAATGGGTATCTTGGAGATCAGATGAGGTATCATACACAAAAGCATTTTTTATTTATTTTTTTTACACAAAAGCATTTTTCAGACTGCAACCAATGTTCTTAGCCTCAGGGAAATGTGTGGGGAAGCAATTCCTACAGGAATGTGCCCAGATCAAGCCTTCTCTGACCTGGATGAATAGAGAGGCTGTTTAGTATATAAAGCAAGGTGGCAATACAGGGCGCCTGTCCCACTGTCCCTTCTCCTAATCCTCCAACCCAGCGAGCCCCGGGAGTCCAAGCCACACCACCGAGTGACCAGTGTTAGCAGGGGAGGTGGAAAGATGTGACTTCCTACCTTAAAATGGACTGTGTACAGCAAGAATAATTTTTACATCTTTCCTCCATTGGGGCATTTGTCCTATGTCCTGATTTTCTGATTATATGAGTGACATCCACTCATTTCCAATAGCAATTTGAGCTGGCTTTAAAAATTAAGCTTCATCTTAGTTAGAACAACCTCAGTTAAAAAGGAAATTTAAAGCACTGTACTTCAGAGATTGTACTCGGAAATTGAATTTAGCTTTGAGCTTCCTAGCAGCCCATAAACAAGGGGAGACATGTGAATATCTATTATTATCATTGCATAAAAGAAAGCTTCCCTGTTTTGGAATTTAAGCTTCACTCTATAAGTTAGTCTCTTCCAGTGGAGAGGCAATGGGAAAATGGTGAGGACCTTGAACTGGGAATTAGAAACTGAGTCCTTATTTTTGCTCCTCTATTTTCCCATCAGAAAAGTGGGGGAACCATTTTTTCCTCAGAGCTTGTCCTTCAGAGGAAGAAGTCCCTGTCCTCACCCCTCAGTTTTCCATTCCATTCTGTCCTTCTAAGCTCAGTGAGGGGTCAGGAAAGGGACCTTTGGGGATCCACATCAAGAAGCTGTCCCAGGGACTTCCCTGGTGGTCTAGTGGTTGAGAGTCTGCCTGCCGATGCAGGGGACATGGGTTCGGTTCCTGCTTTGGGGGGATCCCACGTGCCATATGGCAGCTGAGCCCATGAGCCACAGCTACTCAGCCGAGAGCCTGTGCTCCTCAAGAGAAGCCACCACAGTGAAAAGCCTGCTCGCCACAGCTGGAGAGTGACCCCTGCTCCCCGCAACTAGAGAAAGCCCGGGCACAGCAACGAAGACCTGGCAGAGACAAAAATAAATACATAAATCTTAAAAAAAAAAAAAAAAAAGAAGCTGTCCTGAGTCAGGAATGCAGCTTTCTGCCTGGAGTGGGAATTAACAGCGTTGAATGGAGGGCAGGTGCCCCCAGCAGCCAACCCTGATCACTCTGCACTCTGTTCCAGGTGGACAGGTTCCTGTACCACATGCGCCTCTCCGATGAGACCCTTTTGGACATCATGGCTCGGTTCCAGGCAGAAATGCAGAAGGGCCTAGGGAAGGACACCAACCCCACAGCGTCGGTGAAGATGCTGCCCACCTTTGTCAGGGCCATTCCAGACGGCTCAGGTGAGTGAGGCTGGGGGCGGCTGGAGACACTGCTCCCCCGGGTCCCTTTTGACGGATGGGTACCTGAAGTTGTCTCCTGTTTCCTGGCTTACCTCTCCAAGCCCTCTCTCCACACTCCCTCTCCCACCTTCCTGACTCTCCTATGTTTCAATCATGTTCCATATCAAAAGTTGTGAGCCAAAGTTCAAATGCATCTTGCTTTCTCCCTGTCTGCCTTGGCCCCTAAGCATTCTGTTCCCTCTCCTGCTAGAGCATCCCAACACTCTTCCCCTTATGAACACCAGCCTGGCCTTTCCACCTTAGTGTAGAGATCACTGGCTTCACCTGGGAAGCATCCCCATGCTGGGTTAGGTCCTTGTCACCCCGCTGTGTATGAGAGTCTCCCCACTGGACCAGTGCTCCCCGGGGGCTGAGTCTGCATCTTCTTCACCGCAGTGCTCTGAGCGCTGCACAGTCCTAGATGCATACTGGGCCTGAAATGTTTGCAGAACAGATAGTAAATGGCATTTCACACCTAAGTACCCAGGTTCTGGGCTACAGATGGCAAGTAGTGGAAGATAGTATAGTGGAAAAAATATTAAATGGTAATTGAAGAAACCTGAGTTCTAGGCCCAGGTCTGTCATTCATCAGTGACCTTTGGCAACATGTTTAATTTTTCTATCTGTAAAATGTGTTCTCTCTTGGTGCTGTAATAAGTTAGCACACACTTATTTGTGTTAAACAACACAAATTTATTCTCTTGCAGCCTCAGAGGTCAGAAGTCTGAGATGGGTCTATAATCAAGGGCTATCATCAAGATGTGGCTGAGCTGCGTTCCTTGTGGAGGCTTTAGGGAAGAGTCTCTGTTTCCTCACATTTCCCAGCTTTTCCTATGTTCCCTGGCTCATGCCCTTCCCATCTTCAAGCCCCAGTGTAGCGTCTTCAGATCTCTGACTCTGATCCTTCAGCCTCCCTCTTCCATACTTTAAAACCCTGTGATTATATTAGGCCAACTGATGAGCAATTTTGATTCTATCATCAACCTTCATTCCTTCTTGTCACAGAACCTAGTATATTCATAGGACCCATGATCAGGATGTAAACATCTTGTGGGAACTATTATTTTGCCATCAAATTGCTCTACTCTCAGCCTCTGGGTAAAGCCATAGGAAGGAAAGAAATTGGTATCTACTACACACCTCCTGTGGTCATGGGGTGCTAGGGACTCGCTGTCTTATACAATCCCCATAAGAACCCCATGGTGGAGCTCTTATCCCCAAGTCAAATGACAGCAGTGGGGACCCAGGGACTCCCCCCAATGTCAGAGTCCCAGTGCTCCAACCAAGCTCCAGCAGGGGCTTTGGGGCTTTCAAGGGAGCAAGGACTAAAGTTTAGGGAGCTCTCAGGGACCTTTGATTGGATTAGCAGTGCTCAGGGCCCCTCTGGGAGAACACCTAGGCCAAAGTTGCTTGACTCTGCTATTTGAGAGGCTCCTGGGAACTGTGATGGGAAAGACCCATTCCCTTGCTGGTGGGGGCTGGGTGGCATGGGTTCTGTACCATGTGGAGAAACACAAGCTCTGAAGAGAGACAGTCCTGCTTTGAAATCTCTGCTGAGTTCTGACACTGCTCTTTGAGAATGCTGAGAAGACTGTGGTCCTTGATGGGTCCTCTGGGGCCCTTCTGAGAAGCACCTGAGTCGTGAGGTGTGTGTGTGTTGGGGAGCACCGGGTCAGAGTCCTCCTGACTTCCAGCGCTTTGGCTCTTCTTGCAGAGGTGTGTCCCCAGAAGCAAGGGAAAGCGGCCTTCAATGGTCTGGAGGCTGTTGGCTGCTTCAGGAAGGTTTGGAATTGAAACTGACCAAGTTTTAGAAATTACCTCCTCATCAGGCCAGGAGACACCACCTCCTGACTTCATGGTCTCCTCAGAACCTCTCACTACACAATCAGTCTCACCAGGGATTCTGCAGCAGTGAGGTCCCTGGGCCCAGAGTGCCTGTGGAGCCACGTGCCTTTGTCAAGTCCCAGAACCACTGTTCTCATTAGTAAAAGAGATGTGGCCAGTTTGTCCACCAACTTGTAGGTTAATTAGCATCAGATGAGGTCATGTGCAAGGAATGCTTGAAACTCTCCAAAATGTCCCAAGTTCTATGGAGCTCCCGTGAGCTCCTGGTCTGATTTCAGGATTATTTCCTAATCTCTCGGGGCCTCCATTTCTGAAATGTGTGCAGTTTCCAGAAGAAATCCTTCAGTGTTGGCCTGCTCTCTAGTTTCCCCTCCTTCATCTGAACCTGACTGAGGCGGGTAACCGGATAGAGCCTGAGTTAGCTCCCAGCTGTCAGTCAGGGAGCTGTGCTTGACTGTTCACAAGAGCCTTAAAAGCATGGTGGTCATTTGTGCCTTCTCCTCCACCACTCACAAGGGAAGGGGGACAGGAAGTGCCCATCTTGTGATCTGAATGTGTCAGTGATTCTTTAGGCCCGTCTTCATTGGCCTTTCTTCTTGACCTGTGCCTCCAGGCAGCCTGGAGGCTGAGCCCTGTGGGTGAGGCCAGCAGCCTCTGTGTTATCAGCTGAGGGCCCCAGATGTCTGCACTGGGACAAAGGTCCCACACTTGTCTAAGCATAAGACTCACCTGGGGTAACTCCTGGGGGACTTACCCTAGGGGTCACCTGGGGGACTTCCCCAGTGGCTCAGACGGTAAAGCATCTGCCTGCAATGCGGGAGACCTGGGTTCAATCCCTGGGTTGGGAAGATCCTCTGGAGAAGAAAATGGCACCCCACTCCAGCATTCTTGCCTGGAAAATCCCATGGACAGAGGAGCCTGGTAGGCTATAGTCCATGGGGTGGCAAAGAGTCAGACACAACTGAGCCACTTCACTTTCACTTCAATGGGGTAATTCCTAAATATAGTTTCCCAGGCTTCTCCCCTTGGAGATCGTGAATCTCCAGAAATCTACCCATTCGGTCCCTGCGTACCTTTGGGAGATGCCACGCTAGAGAGTGGAGAAGGATCAGGGGCACAAGCCAGACACTGCAGAAGCCAGGGCAGGAAAGCCCAATGTCTATGGTTTCAGCCTACATCCATGTGGCCACCTTGGCTACCAGCTGACCTCTGGTGTGCAGGACACTTCCATTTCTGCTTTTACCACCCACTAGCAATTGCCCTGTGTTCTATGTCACACTTTACAAGCAGTGACTCCGAATGGCCAGCTGGTCCCTTAGATTCAGGCAGCTGTGTCTAGGGTCACATGGTACCAAAAAAAGGCCATTTGGGTGACCAGATTGGTGTGCACAGAATTTCATTTATACGTGACTTGGGTATGTGTCATGACGCATGCCTGGTACATGCAGCCAATTTTCCAGCACAGTTAATTCTGTACGAAGACTTGGTTCGAGGGTCTGCACACATGAGCTCCCATCGCATATCTGTGGCTAATGCTAAAGACACTGGCAGGTCCTAGGCAGAAATTCTGGCTGGCTGGATGCTGATGACTGAGTTGAAGTCATCAGGATGGGCCACATCACCCCAACACATGTGTCATTTCTACCTTCTTATTAATAGCATCTGTCTTATACTGGCCGAGGTCATGTTACATTTTCTCCTTTTGGAATGACTCTGGCCCAAAATATTAAGCATCCTTGGCCCCTTAAGGGCCAGGATTAGGTGTTTGTCTCCCTTCCCTCCTAGAGTATTTTCTCTCTGTCCATGAGACAGAGGCTGGTATGAAGCTGGTGTTTCTCTTCCCTGAAATCCTCCTGTCTTTTCTGCCTTATTTGCATTTTGTGGAGTATCAACTCTCCCTTCCTGGTTGTGGTGGTTGTGGTGTGCTAGAATAAGCTCCATCCTCAAGGCTCATTTCTTTCTTTCTTTCTTTTTAATTTTTGGTTGTGCTGGTCTTTTTGCTGCCTCCTGGCTTTCTCTAGTCACGGTGTGCAGGCTTCTCACTGCAGCATGTTGCCTTGTTGCGGGGCGCAGGCTCTGTGTGCATGGGCGTCAGTGGTTACAGGGCGCGGGCTCAGCTGAGGTGCATGGTCTTAGCTGCTGTGCAGCATGTGGAATCTTCCCAGACCAGGGATTGAACCCGTGTCCTTGCATCAGCAGGCAGATTCTTATCCACTCTACCACCAGAGAAGTCTCTCAAGGCACGTTTCTAATACCACCTGCCTAAAGTGCATTCACATTTGCCCTCTCCTGATGAACACGTTCATTCCTTACAGGATGGCCCAGTGGGCAGGGCTGAGGCAGGCAGACTTGGGTCACACCCCAACTTTGCCCCTCACTGGGAGGGTGCAAATCAACAGTCACACTTCTAGAGCCTTGGCGCACAGGCATACCTGGCTTGTGGGGGTGTGAGATTTCATGTTTATCACAGTCCAACTTCTAAGGAGCTTGTGTATAGCAGACTCTCAGTAAATGATAACTTTTGGGGGTTTATATTTTTCATAGAAAATGGGGAATTTCTCTCTCTGGATCTTGGAGGATCCAAGTTTCGAGTCTTGAAGGTGCAAGTCTCTGAAGAGGGGAAACGAAATGTCCAGATGGAGAGTCAGTTTTACCCAACACCCAATGAAATCATCCGAGGGAATGGCACAGAGGTACCAAGACCGGGGGCTCTTCAAAGGTGGTCCTTGGTACCAAGTTTCTGGATGACCTTAGCCCTGTGTCCTGTGCTTTCTCTTCCCTGCAGCTGTTTGAATACGTAGCTGACTGTCTGGCAGATTTCATGAAGACCAAAGAGTTGATGCAGAAGAAATTACCTCTTGGCTTAACCTTTTCCTTTCCCTGCAAACAGACTAAATTAGATGAGGTAAGGCTGGTGCAAGGAAGGGAATAAGCTGTGTAGGATTTGGGTTTGGGGCTGGAGAATGTGGCATGTGAGGGGGTCAGTCTGGGAACAGGAAAGATCAGCAGGACTTTTCTTGTTTGTGTTTTGTCTTTAAACAGTGAGGTGGATGTGTGAGGCAGAGAATATGGTAACACGGCTGCCTTGAGTTTACATTTACCCTGGGCATGGCACAAGGAATGAAATGTTTTCACCACCAAGCTCAGTGGTTCTCAGACCTTGGTTTAGTTGGAACCCCTGGAGGGCTTGTTAAACACAGATTGCTTGCCCCATGCGGGAGTTTCTTAACTAATGGAGCCTTAGATTTGTGTTTTTAATAGTTGCTGGGTGGCATGGATGCTGCTGTTCCGGCGACCATACTCGGAAGCACTGACATAGTTAACTAGAATAAGAAGGGGAAGGCTGGGGGAGTCTCCCTCTACAGTGAGCCCTTAGGAGGAGGCCTGAGGCGGGGTCACTGGAGTGACAGTGTTACTGAGCAGCCCTGGTGTCTGGGATGCAAGTAGCCAGCTGGGCACTTGGGCAATCCACCTCTCTGTGCCTCAGAGTATCAGTTTGTAAATGGGGAGAAGGTAAACCTGATCTTGCATGTATCTGTGAAAATAAATAAAGGGCCATATAACAGGACAGTGAGCTTTCTGGGGCCAGGAGGCTATTGTCTTGAATCAGGTCTCCTGCCTGGAGTGATGGTCCCTGAACTCTTGCTGCCCAGACTGGTCATGGCACCCAGTTCACAGCCAATTCATGGACCAACCTGACTTGGGATGTGTTTGATGTTGTTGGCTTGAGATGTTTGTTGATTATGGGATAGTGGAAAGGGAGTGGGTTTTCACATTTTATAGACCTGGCTTTGAATCATGGCTCAAGACATGTTTTGTCCCCTGGGCAAGTTACTTAACTTCTTGGGTCCCTTGTTTTCTTATCTGTAAAACAGGGATACTGTCTACTCACTGGGCTGAGGTGAAGCTTAGACAGAGCTTCTGTAATGTGCTGAGCACTGTGCCTGGTGCATCGATGGTAGCTTCAAAGTTTTAATGAATGTCTACAACTTGTCTCTTCATGCTTTTGTACCTTGTCCCTCAACTGAACAGATATTTCCGGAGGGCAGGCACTATTTTATATTGTTCTTCCTGTCCATTTCTAGGGTCTCAAGCACAGTGTCTTATATTTAATAGCTGCTTGATAACTATCTGACAATTGAAAGGTGCAATCAATCATTTACTGGATTCCATTGAATGGGAATTTACCATCGTCTATCTATATGGGATATGGGCTGAGGTTTACTGATGAGTTATTTTCTAAAGAAACAATTGGGAGGAAATTAGTGTAAAGGTTTCAGGGAAGTTAGGAGAGGACAGGTGGAGCTTTGCTTATCTTTGCACGCTGAAAGAACAGAGTTCCCCCAAGTCAGTAAGGGAAGTGGGGGGAAGTCAGGAAATCAGGCCTCAATTCTCCAGATAGTTAAACACCTCTTATTTGAGCTTAGGAACAGAGACCTTAAGAAGAAGGAAGATTATGATAATGATGATAGACTACACCTCAGATGTTTACACTTGTACTATGTTGAACTCTTCATGTGTATAACCTCACTAAAATCCCAAAGCAATCATATGAGGCAGATAAAATTATTTCTATTTTATAGTCAAAGAAACTGCAGTTCAGAAAGTTTAAGAGACTTATCCAAGGCCACACAGCCAAGAATTTCTCAGCCCAAGCTTACAAACTCTCTGACCACACTGATTTTCCAAACAGACACAGCTCTAGAAAGTTGTTTAAAATGCCAGCAGGGGACTCCCTGGTGATCCAGTGGTTCATCCTCTCTGCTCCCAGTGTAGGGGGGTTGCAGGCTTGATCAGTGGTCAGAGAACTAAGATTTTACATGCTATGCAGCATGCCACACACCCCCACGCCCCGCCCAAAAGTAAGTAAATAAAATTGTTTTTTAAAAAAAATACCAACAGTTGCCTGAAAGCATTTTGACCCATTTTGTGTTGTATCCCAAGGAGAGTTTTCAGATGACATTTAAACTAGGCAAGGATGGCTTGATTATATCAAGTGAAGGTGAAAATATTTCTCTTCAAAGTCTAGTTGAATTAGCCTGCATTTTATAAAATTTCCTCCCAGGCTGCCTTTCAGAGAAGTCTAAAGTAGAAAAGTTTCAGTCACAAGGAAATGCATTAGTAATAACAACCGAGAGTGGGCATAGCTGTTTAACCACGATTCTGCTGCATGTAAATTTGTGACATGAAAGTAAGGGCTTTGGAGAAGATGGAGTCTGATCAGCCATGTAGGTGCAGAAGGAGGTGGGAAAGGGAAGACTTCACGAGGACGTGTGACTGAGGAGGATTCTTAGTGACACTAAAAAATGATTAAAGAAGATCAGGGCATTGGACTTAAAGGAGAAGGTCATTTTGGTTTTGTTTTGTTTGTTTAAATGAGGAAACAGAAAAGTCTTAAAGAAAAATTTCTGTGTGTGTATGTGTGTTTCTGATGATAAAATGGCAATAATTCTTAAAGGTAGGGGGGAAAAGAGAGAGAAAAGAGGGTTGGAATTGAAAACTTTAAAGAAGAAAATAGAAATCTCCTCTAATCCCAACCTTCAGAGATACCCACTACTAGAATTATTGGGTTTTCCTTGCAGTCATGAATGTGTTAGTCACTCAGTCATGTCCGACTCTTTGGGACCCCATGGACTATAGCCTGTTAACCTCCTCTGTCCATAGCAATATCCAGGCAAGAATACTGGAGTGGGTAGCCATTCCCTTCTCCAGGGGAATCTTCCTCAACCAGAGACTGAGCCTGGGTTTCCTGAATTGCAGGCGGATTTTTTACCGTCTGAGCCCCTTGCAATCGTATCTATATTGAATACTGGTGTTAAGCTGTATGTACAGCTTTTTTCCCCCACTTAACAATATGTCACATGCATTTATTCACCACTCCCCTGTATATCTCCCTTTAACAGGTCCCACATTGTCCCTGGTGTCGTTTTTGCGGGGACACCACCAAACAATCTCTCCCTCTTCTGTCCAGGGGGCAGGAGATACCGTGGCCCAAGAGGGCAGAAGTTAGGGGGAGCTACCACTAGGCGGCGCTGTGGTGCAGGGGAAAAAACCTGATCTCTGAAGTGCGGTGGGGGGTTAGAGGGATGTGGGGAGGGGGTTAGCGTCAGAAACCTTTGTTCCAATTGGGCTCTCTCCTTCACTGACTATGCGACTCGGAGCAACTTCTTCTTTTCTGAAGCTTGTCTGCTTTATTCATAAGCTGAGGGGGTGGGGCTCGTCAGGGAGTTTGTAAGTTTGGGCTCAACCCCTCTCCACTAGGTAACCTTGGGCATCTTTTAATCTTCAAGTTCTCCTTCAGTCTGAAAAATCCTGTGATTATTTGCTATGTTAGACATGAAACTCTTTGAGAAGCACCACTTGTAAGCAGATAATTGATAATGCATATTGAGATCCATTTTTCCAAGTTGAAATTAAGTCCCCAAAAGAGTCTTACAAGGTAACATATTGGTTCTGCTTTGTGGGCCTTGCAAACTTGACATTCTGCACACATCACGTGTCTACCACATTCCGGGTACTTCCATCAGAACACTCCTGTGACAGAGGCAGGGAGGTGATGTTTCCACTTCCAGGTGAGTAAACTGAGGCTAAATGACTTGGACAGTGTATTGTGAACCCAAGCATTCTGACCCTGCAGCCATTGTTCTTTCTGCCGCTGTGTATAATATTTTAAACTGCTCAGATGAGAGTAATAAGCATGTCGAAATTATTAGAAAAGGCCTCTAAGGAAATGAAAGAATCAGTGCGACTCAACTTAAAGAGAAGGCTACAGGGGACCCACTGTAGTAAGCATGAAATTTCTGCAGCTCATTTTCAGAACCGAGTGCCTTCTTTGTTTTCTCTGGATCTAATATCTTCCCCCAGGGTATCCTGCTTTCATGGACGAAGAAGTTTAAGGCGAGGGGAGTTCAGGGTACAGACGTAGTGCGCTCCCTGACCAATGCTATGAAAAGACACCAGGTAAGGAACCCCTCTGAGTGTGGGGAGCTCTACTAGTTCTGGCCCTTATCTCTTGTGGGGGTGGGGAAGTGTTGTCTTCTACTGTGCCTGCCCTTGAAGGAGAATCAGAGAAGGACCTGATCCTAAGAAAGTTCTCACTGTAGCACAGACGTAGCCAATTTGGATAAACCCTTCTGTGGGACTGGTATGTGGCCAGTGTTCTAATCACTGTTGAAGGGAGGTCCCTGGGACCTCCCCAGCTGCCACAGCCTCTTAAGGGGGTCTTGGTTAGATTCGATGCTGTGTGTGATGCTCTGACCCTCACCTTTCCTCTCTGAGGCATGAAAGGTCATTTTCTTTCCTGTCTGGCTCTCTGTCCCATTTTCTACACCCTACTCATTGAATATCTCTATTTGTTGGATACGTTTTACAATAATTTAAAAAACTATTAAAGCAAGCCATGCTCCTGGCTGAGCTGAGTACACAAATTAACCCAATTGACTTGTTACACTGACAATGTGAGAAATATTTTGAAGTATACCCTTCCAGTCTTTTTTCTCTTTAAAGTTGCTATCATAGTCTTTTGTATACTTTTTCTCTTATTGTTTTCATTTTGCTTTAAAATACTCTCCCAAACCTTGTGGAATTGTGGTGCAATAACCCTGGTTGACTTGATAGAACAGGAAACCCCTGATGCTGCTCACAGAGAGGACTTGGCTGAGGCTGGTTAAAATGTCCCTGTGGGCGAGGACTTTGGTGTTTTTTCCTGGAAGCACCATTGCTGCTAGGATAAACATGATTCCTCAGGGTTCTTCAAGCATTGGCTGGAGTCTTGGAGATCTGTCCCTCATGTTTTCATTGCTCAGAGGCCTTCACCCATGAAACAGCAGCATGGGTTTCATTCATTCTTCAGTCTCAACTGCTCTTTTTCTCCCCTGGACCTTAAACCTTGACAAAGTCCTTCCTTCTTTTTTTTTTTTTAACAATTTAAATTTTTTCTAGAAGATTATTTAACTTAATTTTAATGTACAGTCATTAGAAGAAACAGAAACAATAGAGAGGAATAGCAGTGTATACATCACCAAATTGGGCCGGCAACCTACATCCATACTTGAACAACACTGGGAAGTCCCAAGTAATAGCAATCTGGAGCCCCAGTTGGGGAAAGGGTCCAAGGTGGTGCATCCACACCATGGCCGAGACTTCAAGTCGCAGTTCTGGGGGCTTCTGCTTATAATCCCAGCCTGCAAACTGATACTATTAATCGGTTTTCATGTAAAAATGCAGCTCTGGTTTTCCTTTAACTTTTACAATGCTATTCATTTCAACTTGTGAATCTTAAGATTCCTTAGACCCTGGGGACTAGTGAGATCTCCAGGGCCTTAAGAAAGTCCAACACCCACTCCTTTTCTTATCTAAAATGCCACTTGACTTGCTGGTAACCACCAGTGTGCTTGCAAGCAGACATGCAGTTCTGCCAAGGTCGGAAGTCAGTCAGAGGCCTGCTCCCCTAATTTTGAATCCTGAACAAGACTACCTCCATTTTAATTTCCCTAATAGTTCTTTCCTGTTTTGCTAGTTCATTTTGAGTCGAAGGTGTGTAGGATCTAGGGGTCAGCAGGAAAAGTCAGAACATCGTGACTGAAGGCAGACAACTGCTGTGGGACAAAGGCCTTATTTCTTACAGGCAGGCCCAGAAGGCAGGATCTGGTGATTCTCTGAACCAGGCACCTTCATTACTTTTGCTTCCCTGATGGGGAAAAATAAGGGAATAGCGCCTCCCTCCCACACACTGATGCCCTCTGCGACTTGTGTTCCAGCAGGACTTAGATGTGGACATCCTGGCTTTGGTCAACGATACCGTGGGGACCATGATGACGTGTGCCTATGACGATCCCTACTGCGAAGTTGGTGTCATCATTGGTAACTCAATTTGCCTTGCTCTTTGGAGGTGGGTTGCAAGGGGCTGGTTTGGGGCTTAGTTTCAGGAAACTCTGAGTAAATTCTGTGGGAAGAGTGTTGGCATTTTCTACTTAGAAGAAGCAACATAGGGAGATAGAAAATTAATACACGCATTCATTCACAAGTGTTTACTGAGTAACCATTGCGTGCTAGGCCTTGGGCTCTGTGTCAGATTCTCGATGGTGAGAGTTCCAAAGATTCCTGTACTTGTGAAACTTTCAGTGCAGAGGTGGAGGAGAGACCAGAAAGGCCTAAACAAATCATATCTCAGGTGGTTAGTGTGATGAGGAATATAAAGCGGGGTGATGTGACTGAGAGTGTGTGTAGTGGGGTTGTGAGGTGAGACCTCCCTGAGGGGTGACATTTGAGCAGGGACCTCAGTGGTGAGGAGGAGGGAGCAAAGCAGAGATGGAGAGGAAGTGAATCCTGCGGACTGTGAGAGGGGAATGAGTCTGGCCTCGAGGAGCCCTAAAAGGCTGAATGGTTGTGAATCAAAGGGGGTGAGGCTGAGAGTAGAAGGCCATTCAGGTGAGAAAGAGTGGCTGGGACCCGGCAGATCACCGAAGACATGGGACACGGTCCCTGGAAGGTCTCTGACTTTAAACCCATGGGAGACAGGGCACTAGAGGACTTTGGGTGGTGGATGGGCAAGAGGGGTGTCCACTTTGAAAAAGCTTGTTTGGCTGCTCTGTAGAGAATCAACTACCAAGGGTAAGGCCAGCCAAGGGGCCACGGCATAGTGGGAGTGTCTGTGGGTGGTCTCAACACCTGAGCTGGAAGGGGGCCCTCCCGGAGGGGTCCATGAAAAGGCTGTGTGGGGTCAGTAAGGCCAAATGGACCGGATTTATAAGCTGTTCTCAAATGTCCCTTCAACCCTCCTATTCCTTTGCTACTATTGGGGAAAGTTTTCTGAATTGCTTTTTCCTAATTTGCATCTCACTCCCCTCAGTCTGACTTTCCCAAAGAGCAGGATCTTTACATCTGGGGGTCTTGATTTGCCTTCCAGTTTCTGGAGCCCCACACCTCAGAATGGACCGGGCGCTTGCCCGGCATGGCATCTGCTACAGTCCGCTGTGTCTGTCTTACTGACTCTGTCTGATAACCTGCCAGTTGGGTGCCACTGTCTGTGCTTTTCTGAGAAAAGCCTTTCCCAAATATTGTATTGCAATCTGATTGCCTACATCTCTTATTTCTCATGTTGCTTTAAAATCCTGAGAACTAAACATCAGCCAGGGAAAGATACTTAAAATTAAAACAACAATAACAACAACGAAACAGCTTTATTGGGACTTCCCTGGTAATCCTGTGGTTAAGACCCCACATTTCCACTACAGGGGGCACAGGTTTGGCCCCTGGTTGGCCAACCAAGACCCCACATGCCACGTGTCATGGCCAAAGACTACCTTTATTGAAGCATAAAACCCCTCTCATTTAGGTAATAATTAGTGATTTTAGTGAATTTATAGAGTTTTGTAATTATCACCACAGTCCAGCTGGAACATTTCCATCATCCCAATCTGTCTCAAACAGGTTGTGCCTATCTGCAGCCTCTCCTCACTTCTCAAGTGTTTGAGGCATTTCCTTGGAGTGAATTTATGTTTGAATAATGGCATGTTACTGTCTTATGTGATAGCTCATCACTGTCAAAGATAAGGATGTAGCTTATGCTAGGAAGGATTTGTGGCAGGCTATGAGTAAGGAATATTTTTAGTATCAAATAGAGAAAAGGCCAAGTAGCACAGGGAAAGAATTAAAAATATTAGTGAGTCGGTGAATTTTTAAAAACATAAGATTCAGTTAACTCATCCTCCTCTCCGTAAATGTGCTCTGTCAGCTTTCATACATATTCATCAGGGACTTCTTCACAATCGACTCCATTCATAACAGCAAACCATTAACACCCTGACAAGTGTGGACTTGACATGTCAGCTTTATTCCTCATGAACTCCCGGGCTTGCCAAAGCTGCTTCCCTCAGCAAGAACCAGCCCCGGGAGTGGATCAAAAGCACTTTGTGGCGCATTCAGAGGACTCTCGGGCGGTTGAGAGTTTCCTGTCTTTGCCCAGCCGGGCGCCCTCGCGGCTGTCCGTTTTCTCTCTGATCCCTCGTCCAGGTACCGGCACCAACGCGTGCTACATGGAGGACATGAGCAACATCGACCTGGTGGAGGGCGACGAGGGGAGGATGTGCATCAGCACCGAGTGGGGGGCCTTCGGGGACGACGGGGCCCTGGAGGACATCCGCACTGAGTTCGACCGGGAGCTGGACCTCGGCTCCCTCAACCCCGGGAAGCAGCTGTGAGTACCGCGTGCTGTAATCTGGGCACCGGCGCCGGTGACTGTCCTCATGCAGATGCGCTGCGTACCTGGGAGACGTCTTAGCTGTCACTTGTTCTCCATCATGCGAGTTTAAGAGGCAAGGCTTGTATTGATATTTCAGTTTCACCAGATAGATAAGGAAAGGGAAGCCAAAGAAATCGAGTGATTTCTCCCAGGTCATATCGCTGATCAGATTCAATCCAGATGCAGGGGAGATACAGCTGTGAACCTGGTGACTCAAGTCCTGCGTTTTTGGCCCATTGGAATGAATGGTCACAGAACAGATCAGTGCAGCCCGAGGAAGCACACATTCCTCGCTAGTTTCAGGGCTCCGCTGCACCTCACTTCCTCCGAGGCCTCGTCACGAAGCGCCTGGTGGGACTTCCCCCCGGCCTGGGGTCTCACGCGGATGTCCTGCACTCTCACCCCACGCTCACATGTACTGTGAGCCTTCAGGTTCTGCCTCAGCTCTGACTGCATGCTGAACTCCGGGAGGGCAGCTACACTTGGGATTTCCTTCCCTTTCTACACATAGTGTCTTTACACATTGCTGCAACTTTAAGTGTTTGTTAAAAAACAAACAAAAAGTGTCTGTTGAATGAAAAAATGTTTACAATTTTTAAAAATAATTTCAGATTTATAGAAAAGTAATGAGACTAGTACAACCTTCAGTCAAATACCCAAATAGTAACATTCTATCTGTGTGTAAATGTATATACACAGACACATAAAATATACACCTGTATAAAATACACATATGTCTGAATAAAATTATTTTTCTGAACCATCTGAAACTATAATTGCAAATGTAATATCCCCTCACCCCTAAATACTTCAGAGTATTACCTGAGAACAGGTGCATTCTCTTATATAACCAAAGTGTAATTATCAAAATTAGGACATTAGCATTTAATCAGTTCTAATATCTAATTTATAGATCTTACTCAAAACTCACCTGCTGCCCCACTAATGTCCTTTATTTAAAAAGAAAAATTTTCCAGGTCCAGGATCACACATTACATGTTGCTGCTGTGTCTCTTCAGCCGCTTTCAATCTTCTGTAATATATTTTTGCTTTTCATGGTCTTCAAGAATACAGACCATGTATTTCACAGCATGTCTCTCAGCTTGTATTTGTCTGACGTTTCCCATGATTAGATTCAGGTGATACATTTTCAGCAGGACTATCACACAAGTGGTGTGTGTCCTTCCCAGGGCATCAGATCTGGAAGTGTATAATATTTCTTCAGTTACTGATGACTCAAATTCAAATCACTTGGTTAAGGGAATATTTGAGAAGCTTTTCCACCCCAAGGTTATTCCCTCTGTAATGAATAAGTATCTGGTGAAGAGATACTTTGAGACTATGCAATTATCCTGTGTCTCATTAAACTTTTACTCTCTAGTTTTAGCATCCATTGATGAATTTCTAGATCCATCATTCTCTCTGCAGTTATTAGTTGCTATTCTACTGTAAGGAATACTGTAAGGAAGAGCTATCTCCTCCACTTACTTCCTTATACTAATACAGATTCTTTTATAATTTAATGAGCTATAATTTTTTCCTATCATTATTTAATCATTCCTTCCTATCAAATTTTTTTTCAGATTTAGCCAGTGGAAGCTTCCTCAGGTAGTCCCTAAGAGCTTCTGACATGTTCCCGTCACTCTAAGTACCTCCTTATTTTCTTGCACAGTAAGACGCTCCAGGCTCACCATGTACTTTCCCAGTCCCAGCAATGGAATCAACCATTTTCCCAAGAAGCCCTGGTGAATAAACATTTTAAGTGCCTCCTGGAAACCACTCAACACTAGAAGTGAATATCTGAGGAACAAATTTCTGCTTTAGATGTACTTGTTCCCCAGCACACACCCATTCTGCTGGTGACACAGAACAGTCACAGCCTAAGGAACTGGGTCCATTGTGGTGACTTTAGCATCCTCACACTATTCATTTCACTTAACATAATTCCACTATCCCAAGCTCAGCTGGGATTTCTTTTTATTGTCTTCTATTTTTGTAATGTTTTACGACATTTTATAATGAAATGGATAAAGTTAATTAGGAAACTGGTTGTCCTCGATTTTGTATTTTATTATGTTTGCAGAATAAAAATTATATTTAATAGTTTACTTGGGAAACAGTAATTGCTTGTTGTATGCAGACTGAAAGTCCACATGTGGGTAACCTGGTGGGACATTTCACCCATATTATTTTGTGTGTGTGTCTTTAGATTTTATTTTATTACTATGTTTAAAAGTTTTATTGGAGTATGGTAGATTTATAGTGTTAGTTGCAGGTGTACAACAAAGTGATTCAGTTATACATATACATATATTCATTCTTTTTCAGATTTTTTCCCATATAGATTATTACAGACTATTGATAGAGTTCCCTGTTCTGTACAGTAGGTCCTTGTTGGTTATCCAGGTGACTCATATTATTGTAGAACCTCTCTGAGGCTATCTTAGCCCAATTAATAGATACAACATCTTTTTCTCTTGGGAAGGAACATGTAGGAGTTGGAAACATTTCAAATTTGGATTTGTCATGCTGTGGTTAGTGATCTTGGGAAAGTACCTAAATTCTCTGAAGTTGAGATTCCTTATATCTAATGTGAGACTGGCACCTCCATGGCCAAGGGTGATTTGAAGTAGAGATTCTTGGATTCAAGCACTTTGTGATCAGAAAAGAATCATAGGTTTCCTCTAGTTCAGTGCTCCTCTTTTATAAGTGGGGATAATGCAGCTCAGAGAGCTGCAGTGGGCTCTGAAGGGCCTCTCAAGGTGGGGCAAGGACTGAGGCCTCCTGACCCAGAAAGAGGCCTTTCCACTACTTGTGTTCCTGACTCTGGGCCATGGCTCATGGGCTTGGGAAAGGAATGCTGCATAACCAAAGGCATTGCTGCTACTTATCTGTTCACCAAATTGTAGGTTTGAAAAAATGATCAGCGGCCTATACTTGGGTGAACTCGTCAGGCTCATCTTGCTGAAGATGGCCAAGGCAGGCCTCCTGTTTGGCGGCGAGAAATCCTCTGCTCTTCACATTAAAGGCAAGATTGAAACACGGCATGTGGCTGCCATGGAGAGGTGAGCTACTGGCAGGGTCCCTCCCACCTTGACTCTGAAGGGGGTAGTGCGGGCAACCAAGGCATGGTATGCTCATGGGAGTAGTGCATAGGAGGAACCAGATCTTCCTTCTTCACCGGGACAATTTCAGACCTGCGCATGGCTTCAGGTGGATTAGCAGTGCCTGTCATGCCTCACATGTGGCTTCTGGTTGGTTTCAATAGCCAGGGATTCTGCTGTTGGAGGTTTACCCTCTTCTCATGTTTTGTTGCCTTTTTCCTCCCTAAACTGGTGATATAACCTTTTTAGGCTTGCAGACCCCTTGGAGAGTCTAAGTTCTGGACCCTTTACCCCCAAAATGCACACTTGCACACAATTTTGCTCATAATATCAGGGCATCCTTGGAACCATTAAGGCCCAAGCATGGAATCCAAGTTAAGAATTCCCACTACAGCAATAATCTTCTCTACCTGCTGCTGTCAGGGACTGCATTTGGTTTTCGCTTTGGCGGTTAGAGGGAAGAGCTCACACAAAGGTCTGCAGTAGGGAGCTGACTGCTGAGGGTGACTGGCCCGGGTTGACTCAAGATCCTATTCCTCAAGCTTAGAAACCCTGGCACTGCCCTGAGCTTTGCAATCAGCTTAGATTCTGAGCTCAGCAGGGTGACATCTGACTTCCAGAGTGTGTGTTTATGCAGAGCTTGGCAGGGACTGAGTTTCTATGGAAGGCAGTGCAGTACAGGGTGCCTAAGAGGGCGGACTCCTTAACCTAACTGGCTGAGTTCAAATCTTGACCCTTGCGCTCACCAGCTGTGTGCCTATGGACAGGTTACCTACCCTGTCTGTGCCTCAGATCCCTCTTCTGCACAGTGGGATAATGACGGTCCTCCCCCCAGGTTTGTTGTGAGGACTGAGTTAACACATGTCAAGTCCTTGGACGAGCATCTGGCACATAGTAAATGAGCAATAAGTGGTGGCCGCCATGATCATTGTTGAAATCATTATTATTATTATATGACGATGTGCCAGCCTGTGTATGTTCACAGTCCTGAGAGGTGGGAACACTCTCTCTGAGGGGGCTTCCCATGGGATGGGGGCAGTGTGGTCCTCTCATTCCTGTCCCCTGGCCAGGTACAAAGAAGGCCTAGCCAATACGAGAGAGATCTTGACAGATCTGGGCCTGGAACCTTCGGATGCAGATTGCATTGCGGTCCAGCACGTCTGCACCATCGTCTCCTTCCGCTCAGCAAATCTCTGCGCAGCCGCCCTGGCAGCCATCCTGACACGCCTCCGGGAGAACAAGAAGCTGGTACGGCTCCGGACCACGGTGGGCATGGACGGCACACTCTACAAGATCCACCCCCAGTGAGTACTGGCCGCCGGCCCACACCCTCCGCAAGCAATCTCCCCGGGAGCAGAGTCCAGTTTCCTTTCTAAACTATGCTGCTTCTCTGGGTTGCCAGAACCAACCATATTCTATGGTTCTGAGATTATACAGCAAAGGGTGAATTTAGAGATTACATTCATCTAGCTAGCAGGGCTGCTTTAGGGGCTCATTCTTAAAGGAATGTTTTGCTAAAGTCAATAGTCTGACTAGCAAGGCCATCCATCCATGTGCTTATCTATCTATATATCCCTATATTCATCTATCTATTATTATTGAATACTCACTATGTTAAGATAGGAAAGTAAGATATGTCCAGTTATAAATGGGGAAATATCTGGATGGCAGAGGTTGCCATGTTCACATGAAGGATACTGGTAGGAAAACACAGAAGAAGGGAGAATGAAAGCCCCTCTGACTCACAGAGGTGTAATTGAAAGTTAGGCGTGTAGACCTGGGAAGAGCTGGGGGAAAAAACCTTTCCCTATGGGCAGAGATGATGTTCAATCAATATATTATGAGCGTATGCACGCTAAGTTGCTTCAGTTGTGTCTGACTCTTTGTGACCCTATGGACTGTAGCCCACCAGGCTCCCCTATCCATGGGATTCTCCAGGCAAGAATACTGGAGTGGGTTGCCATGCCCTCCTCAAGGGCATCTTCATGACCTGGGAATTGAACCTGCGTCTCCTGCAGCTCCTGCATTGCAGGCAGATTCTTTACTGCTGAGTCACCATGGAAGTCCATATATTATGTGTGGATATGCCCTACTAGTTGTAATGTTAGTGATAAAATAACCACTTCTTTGAGGCTTCCAAGGGTCCCTTCCACTCCCTCAGATGATCTGGACCCTATGCTAGTCACCCCCATCGTCTCCCTCCATCCAGCAACTAGAGGGGTGAGCCTTGGCCCAGCAGGGCTCCCCAGGATGCTGTTCCACTGCTCCACTTGTATCTGTTTCTATTGGCTGGTCCCGGGCCTTTATGGTTTTTACATATTTTGCCATCACCCCTGCCTTCAGGTACCCGAAACGCCTGCACAAGGTGGTGAGGAAACTGGTCCCAAACTGTGACGTCCGCTTCCTCCTGTCGGAGAGTGGCAGCACCAAGGGCGCTGCCATGGTGACCGCAGTGGCCTCCCGCGTGCAGGCCCAGCGGAAGCAGATTGACAAGGTGCTGGCTCTGTTCCAGCTGACCCAAGAGCAACTGGTGGGCATTCAGAACAAGATGCGGGTTGAGTTCGAGTGTGGGCTGAAGAAGGATACCCACCCGCTGGCCACAGTCAAGATGCTGCCCACCTACGTCTGTGGGATGCCGGATGGCACAGGTGGGGCCCTGCGCCACTCCCTTCTCTGATGGGCCACCCAGAGCTCCATCCAAGCTCCTTAAAACCCAGTTAGGATCTTTGTTTCAAGAGCCTTGGGTTCGTGTCTATAATGGAGGGAGGGAGAGTACTCTGCTGAATCGGTTCTTTGGTTGATCCAGGGCACTGGCAGTGAAGAATGCCTAAGTTCGGTTCCATGTGTGTGAAGAACCAGGCACTGTCCCCGGGAGCTCCCATCTGGACACTGTGGCGTGTCTGGCTTGTCTTCTGCCCTTTCTTCTGGCTTTCTTCTTTCCTGGGGCTTGGCTGTCTTCCCCTCCCCTCTCTTCATTTTCTGCCCCTGACTTTTCTGATACTGGATCCTTTTCCTGGTCCTCTGTGCTCAGCTGACAGGAGCTACACAACAGTGAAGTCAGTTCTTCAGACAAGTAATTCCACCTCTTTGCATCTCATGAATCTCACCAAGATACAATGATCTTTGTAAAATGCTTCATCTCTTTAGTTTGCTTTTGGCTCTTTAATTTCATTTTGTGCTCACAACCACTCTGTATGTTATGTAAAGAGAGAATGATTCCCATTTTATGGATGCCAAAACTGAGACTCAGAGAAGTTAGGTGACATACTTAAGGTTATACAGCTGTACTTGGAATCTCTCAACAACAAAGATCTTTTCCAGAGCCAGTATCCTTCGAGTCTACTTGGGGGGAGAAAATGAGAGCAGGAAAAAACACTATTCGATTATTCATCCTTTCATCTCTTTTTTCCTTTTGCCTCCATTCCTTGAAATTTCATTAAGTACTTGCTATAGGTCAGGCTCTGTTGTAGGCACAGTGGCAGAACAGTAAAGAAAACACAGTCCCTACCTTTATGGAGCCTTTGTTCTGTTGGGCTGACAGACAGTAAACGAATAAACACCAGATGATGCCGTGTCATAACAGGGCTATGAAGACAAATAGAGCAGAGTCAGGAGTAAGAGAGCTGGCCGGGGGTGAGGGCTTTGGCAAATGCAAGCAACAGCAAGATGACCAGTGTGATTATAACAGAGTGAATGAGGCAGTCAGCGAGGGGAGGGATCACCAGAACAGACTATGATGCTCTGAGATGTCAGAGAAGCAAGAGGTGGTAATGGATGTTGGACTTGATATGGTTTCTTGTCAGTCTGGTGGGGATGTGGGAATCCAGGAATGGGAAGAGTGGGCCAGAGAATCATTTCATGCTTGGGATGAGCAGTTCCTCTAGGCCCTACAGACAGAATGGAAGTACCTTCCTGAGTCCACTGTAGTCAGGTAGCCTGACCTGGATTCACCCTCAGAGGTTCCTTGAGCATAAGTATCATGAGTGGCCGTTAGCAGACACTGAGGAAAGCAAGCTGGCCTCAGATGGGCTCAGGATGCCTGCCCAGGGCTCTGACACCATGCTTGCTGACCACCACGCCCCTGTGGCCCCTGAACTCAGGCCAGCAAGCTCTAGGGCTGTTCTCTTTCGGCATCTCTTCTTCCTCCCAATGCCTGCACACGAGGCCCTGCTCAGTGCATGCTGGTGGGATGCCACCCTCGCTTCCTCTACCACAGAGAAAGGAAAGTTCCTCGCCCTGGATCTGGGCGGGACCAACTTCCGGGTCCTCCTGGTAAAGATCAGAAGTGGACGACGGTCAGTGCGGATGTACAACAAGATCTTCGCCATCCCCTTGGAGATCATGCAGGGCACAGGGGAGGAGGTAAATGCCGGCCGGGGGTTCACCCTCCGAGGGGCCAGCCTGCCATCCACCCCGTACAGTGCAGGTCCAGCATGCTGCTCTCTCTTTCCCTGCAGCTGTTTGACCACATCGTGCAGTGCATCGCCGACTTCCTGGACTACATGGGCCTCAAGGGAGCCCAGCTGCCTTTGGGCTTCACGTTCTCGTTTCCCTGCAGGCAGACGAGCATTGACAAGGTACGACGGTCCAGCCTGGCGGGCCTCCCTCCTGCACCTGGGGTCTCAAGGCAGCTCTGAGTCACCGTTCACTTTATTTAGGGGTCTCAGGTTCAGGGCAGCTGGGGAGACATGATCAAGAATTTCGACTATTTAATTTTTTATATTTATTGTGTTCCATTTTCCCTATTACTGTTTCATGGACTGAAGTTTACAAAATGCTTTAGGGTTGTATAAAAGGACACGTGGATAAAATTACTGTTAAAAGAGAGGTCAAGTCATATTATCAAGAGATAAGAGGTAATGACCAGTTAAGGCAAGTTATAACTCTTAGTCTGTAATATTGCATGTGTCTTCCGGGGTGGTCAGTGTAAACAGGGAAACACAGTAGGTTGTAAGGCTTTTATTGTCTGATGAACAAAAGCTTACCAGTGCTTCTGAAGAAATGCATTTCTTTCCTGATATTAGACTCTCAGGAGACATTGATCACATTGACACATATTTTGTTGCCACTGAAGAACTTCATGGATGATAATTTTAATAAATTGTTCATAATAATTTAAAAATGCATATCACATGACTTTTCATGGATAAAAGCACCATTCACCTGCTCAAGGAGAACAGAGTACCCTCTTGCTCTCTAATAGGCTTATGTCAGTCAAGCTATCTGATCTGGTGTAAAAGCAGAACACCACTTTCAATTTACCGAGAGAACCCTGGTCAGCACAGCAAGTCAGGCAGAGAGCTCATGGCAATGATAAGAATGGCACCAAAATTTTAAGACTTTGTCTGATCCAGTCAGTCTCCATGATGTACACATTATTTTTGTTTTGTTTATTTTACCATCTTTTATTGTGGCAAAATTTATATAACATTTACCATTTTGACTGTTTTTAAGTGTACATTGGTTTTAAGTATACACTGGAACATTTAAAAAGTATGGCTGTGCTGTGGCATTAAGTACATCACATCATTGTGAACTATCACCATTATCCATCTTCTGAAGTCTTTCATCTTCCCAAACTGAAACTCTATACTCATTAAACAATCTCTCTCCATTTGCCCTTCTCCTAGCCCCTGACAGCCTTTATTTTGCTTTCTGTTTCTATGAATTTGACTATCTTAGGTACCTCATCTAAGTAGAATCATAACAGTATTTGTCATTTTGTGACTGGCTTATTTCATTTAGCATAATGTTCTCAAGGGTGATTCACATAGAATTCCATTCCTTTTTAAAGCTGAATGATATTTTATTGTATGTTTACATGCAATTTTTAATCACCGTTTTGTAGTTAAGAAAAGCAGAGGCACAGAGAAGTTAAGTTGTCCAGGTTACCATGTCTATAAACAGTGGTGGAGGGGTCAGTCCAGGACACCGACCTGAGAGCCCAGGTTCTTGCACTTTGCCCTCAGGACCTGGAACCCAGTGTTTTTGGACCATTTCAGCTATAATGCCCAGTATACTTACATATATATATATATGTAATTAAGACCAAAAAATCAAGAAATAGTACCTACCCTTGTTCTGTGCATTTTATTTTCTATCCTGTTCTTCATATGAGGAAATTGAGGCATACAGTCTCATCCAAACAGCAGTTGCAAAACCAGAACTGAAACAGAACTCTCCAGGGTTCTGAGAATGCCATGAAAACCCACTCACCAGGCTTACCTCTCACACCTAATCATTCAGAGAACAGGAAGAGTTCAGAAGGTGGAATTATCTGGTAATATGGCTAGATCTCTCAAAATTAAAAATGCTAGAATGCTAAGAGCCATAAGATCCATTTCTCAAGATTAATGAACAAGGATGTTCACTAAACCATCACTTTTTAATAATGAAAAATTAGAAATAACCCAAATGCCTGGCAATGGAAAATGACAAATAAAAAATGGACATAAATTTTCATTTCCCCTAAAATGAAAAATGACTAAATATAGTATATCACTCACATGAGATTACTGGATTTTTATTTAGCAAACACATACATAGTGCTTGTTTGGTGCCTGGTGCTGTACTAAATGCTTCACAGACATTACCTACCCAGTCAGGAGGCCAGCAGAGTGCAATGGTTTGAGAGCATGGGTCTGGAACCAGATTGCCTCAATTTGCATCTTGGCTTCTCCACACTTACTGGCTGTATGACCATGGGTGAATTACTTAACCTCTCTGCACCTTTTACTTCCTTACTTGAAAAATAGGGATTAAAATAGTACTCATAGGTATGTTTTGTGGCTTTTTAAATTTCTGTGCAGTTATACTTGAGGAGTATTTTCCATGTTAACTGACCAGCAATGGTATGAAAGATATATTACTGAGTGAGAAAAACAAGGGCTTCACCAGTGGCTCAGGGGAAAGAATCTGCCTGACAATGCAGGAGACACAGGAGATGTGGTTTCGATCCCTGGGTCAGGAAGATCCCTGGAGAAGGAAATGGCCACCCACTCCAGTATTCTTACCTGGGAAATCCCATGGACAGAGGAGCCTGGTGGGCTACAGTTTATGGATAAAAACAAATTGCAGTAGTCCACACACAGTGTGAATTTGAAAGCACACATAAATAGAGAGAAAAAATCTGTAAAGGTTCATTATTGGGCTGATAATAGAGGTTACCTCCCACATTTAGGGGGATGGGGAGTTAAAGGAGACTTTGTTGTTATCAGTAGCACTGAGTTTTTACAAAGGTAATGCATTCTTGTATTACTGCTGCCGTTAAAAATTAATACACATGGAAATGGAAGTTGGGGGTGGAGAGGGGAAAGCCACGTGCAGCTGTCCATGGTCCTGAGTGGTCCGCAGGCACCAGTACACAGCTGCTCCTCCTGACTTGGGCCACTGGGCCTCCAGGCCTCCCTCCCAGCAGTTCTGACAGGTTCATGAAGACATAACTAAGAAGGAAGGGAGACCAATGGAGAGCTTGGAGCAAAGACACCAATGGCTGAGGAGAAAAAAAACAACTTTCTTTAAAAATAATTGAAATGTAGTTGATTTACAATACTATATTAGTTTCAGGTATATAACATAATGGTTTGATATTTTTATAGGTTGTACTCTATACAAAATTATTGTAAAATACTGACTATATTCTCTTGCCATACATTGCATCCTTGTAACTTATTTATTTTATACCTAGTAATTTATATCTTTAAATCCCTTTTACCTATTTTGCCCCTCTCCTCACCCCTCTTCATTTTGGTAACCAGTAGTTTTTCAAAAAAGAGAGACTTTAAAAAAATATGATTTGGTATAATTGCAACTAATTAGAAAGATTTTTCAACTGGGGTTGAATCTCTAAGGCTCTACTTATATTCACCAGGAAAGAAGCAAGGAAGCCCAGCTTCCCAAGGACTGTGGAGAGAAGGGGGGAGCCCGGAGCTGAGGGCCTCAGGGTGAGGTGGCCGTTCATGCCCTGGGGTTCAGGTGCTGCCATTAGAGTTTCTGGCCATCTCTCCTATCCCAGCCACTCTCCTGGTCTAGACACCCCAGCTTTCCCTGCACTCACCCACCTCCAGCTCTAGGCTATGGAGTTTGAGGCTAGATACCTCTTGCTTCTGGCCAACAGTGTAACCATCTTCTTAAAAATTAGATATACTTCTTGGTATTATAAAAAGTTAGACATATTGATTTTAGGAAAATTAGAAAATATGGACAAGCGAAAAGGAGAGACCAAAGGTACCTGTAATCTTACATCTAAAGAGAACCACTGTCAACCCTCTGGTGTATGCATTGTTCCAGACCTGTTTCCAGATTTGAGTGTGTGTGTGGTATGTGTGTGGTTTTTAAAAGAATAATAGAATAGTTCACCATCTGTATTTGTTTAATGCGAGTTCACCTAACAGTGTGTGGTAAACATCTTCCTCTAACGGCTAACATTCTCTTAAAGTTTTATGTTTCTCTGACTCTAGAGCATTTCCTATATTGA
Organism: Odocoileus virginianus; assembly: GCF_023699985.2. NCBI lineage: Eukaryota > Metazoa > Chordata > Mammalia > Artiodactyla > Cervidae > Odocoileus > Odocoileus virginianus. The sequence continues at coordinate 59,344,197 of NC_069680.1, forward strand.
TATACAATGATAGATCCATATTGTTGGAAAGACAGAATGTGTGTGTGTGTGTGTGTTATTTACTCAGTTGTGTCTGACTCTTTGCGACCCCATGAACTGTAGTCCACCAGGCTCCTCTGTCCATGGAATTTTCCAGGCAAGAATACTGGAGTGGGTAGTCATTCCCTTCTCCAGGGGATTCTCCCAACCCAGGGATCAAACCCACATCTCTCACATTGCAGGCAGATTCTTTGCTGCCTTAGCCACCCATTTTTCCTGTAAAACCATGCTTTGACGAACATTTTGTAGCTCTTTGATCATGAAGATGTGATTGATTGGATAAATCAGAAGTGGTCTTTGTTCTGTGCAGTCATGGCCAGGGAACGTGAGTTGATGTAAATTTCTGCAGTTATTCTACTCAGCAGTAGACCTTGTCTGAGCATCATGCTTCATGGTGCCTCTGGGTCCAGTGTTAGGGATCCAGATGGAAGCACAGTGAAAAGCGTTTGGCCAGCAGTTAGCTGTAGTCCCCTGCGTCTATTTGATGCTGAGATTGTGCAGTGGTTCCAGCAAACTATTGCTCAAGTGAATTTGCCTTCCTTTCTTTCAGGGAACACTCATTGAGTGGACCAAAGGCTTCAAAGCTACTGACTGTGAAGGGGAAGATGTGGTGGATATGCTCAGGGAGGCCATCAAGAGGAGAAATGTATGATATGGTGTTGAAGCTCATACCTGACCTTGTCCCTTCCCCAAGGCCCCTGGGCTGTGTCATCAGACACCAGCCCTGCGACTCTGGCCTCTGCCCACCTCAGTCTGATGTGCCCCTCTTGAGACTGTTGGCCTGCCCATCCTACTTACAGTAGAGCTCTCTTCCTTTGCAGGAATTTGACCTGGACATTGTTGCAGTTGTGAATGACACAGTGGGGACCATGATGACCTGTGGCTATGAAGATCGTAATTGTGAGGTTGGCCTGATTGCAGGTGAGTGATCAGGCATGTCCCATTGGCCTGCTCCCATCTGATCTTTTGGAAGTTACCTTTTAACATACTGAGGGGCAGGGAGCCATTGTTCCTTTACATAGGGGCTCTGAAGCCAGCTTGTCCATGGCTGAGATGAAGTTAACATTGGGATTTCAGGTCTCCTAATTCCCAAGTCTTTACTTAATATCTTTTTCCCTAAGGGTTCTAAGCCAAGATTGTCCTTTCTGTTGAGGAAGAATAACTTGGAAAGAGGGAACTTTCACATTTGGGCCTTGGGGCAGATTTTACTGGGTGGAGGGAGACCACAGTTGGATCATGTTGGTTGGCCTGGAGCTGAGAGAGCTAGATTTCATTCCAGCTCCAACTTGTACCTCCTCTGTTCTCTGACCTCTTCTGGCTGTCAGAAGGTGCACAGGATGGGGAAGAGTTGGAAAGAAACCTAGGAGAGGAGCAGGGAGTGGCCCAAGGTATGATACGGGCATTTTAGGAGTCTTCTGGAAAAACGTGGCAGTGATTAAGGCAAGGGTAGATTCCAGAGGGATGACTGTAAGTGGTGAGGGGACAGGTGCATTTGAACAGGTGGAGACAGGGGCGGTGGGCATTCCAAGTGACAGACACTGGTTAAGTAATCCCAGAATCTGAGAAAGTTGTTCCAGCTGGATGTCTGGGTTTCCTGAGGGTAAGTAGTACATAGCACACAGAGATGGGGATATATTGAGATGTCTTCAGTGCCAAGGAGAGGTTTCATCTCACTCTAAACCTCACCTGCTTTGTGACCTTGGGCAGGTTACTTATTCTGTCTGGACTTGAGCTTCCTCATCCATGGGAAGGGTTGGGCTAGATCTGGGAGGTCAAAGAGGTGAGATTTGTTTGACTGAAGATGATAATCGCCTGGACTGTTGTCTTGAGAATAGTTCTGAGACCAGGTCATGGACAAAGGAGAAGAGGGTGGTGTTCAGATACCAAGTGTCTGCTTATCCAAGACTAGATGGTTCCTCATGGTCCCTGCCAGCTCTGTTAACTCTGTGACTACTTGGAGCTCACTTTGTGTGCCTATGGCTTATCAATAACGAGGAGGGTGAGGAGGAGGATAATGGTATCACAAGTACAAATTCTATGTGGAGGAAACTTACAGATATCATCTCATTTTTTTCTTGATAACAAATCTATAAGACAGCTGCTAGTTCCTTTTTACAGATGAAGAAATTGGATCTATGAAAGATGAAATACTTGCCTGTAGTCACCCAACTATAAGTATAAAGCTGAAGTCCACACCCAGTTGTATCTGACTCCAAACCTAAATTCCTATCTACTGCACCCTGCTGGCTCTGTAAGACCTAGTGGTGTCTTCTGAAGACTAAAGTCCCTTCATGATTCCTTCTAGGAACAGGCAGCAACATGTGCTACATGGAGGAAATGAGAAACATTGAACTGGTGGAAGGGGATGAAGGGAAGATGTGCATTAATACCGAGTGGGGAGGATTTGGAGATAATGGCTGCCTAGATGATATCCAGACCCAATATGACAAGGAGGTGGATGAGGGGTCCTTGAATCCTGGCAAACAGAGGTGAGAAGGGTGTGTGTGTACATTTCTGTAGGTCGTCCAACTTCAGCACATCTATGGGGGTGCCCTTTTCATATTACAGATATGTGTATAGCTTGTATATTTATGACAACTCTTCATCAGATGTCAGTGAAGTGTCTAATTTGAACAAAAGCAAAGGTGGCCCAGTGGAAAAGAATCCTCGTACAATGCAAGAGACGCAAGAGACAGGTTCTATCCCTGGGTCAGGAAGATTCCCTAGAGAAGGAAATGGCAACCCACTCCAGTATTCTTGCCTGGGAAATCCCATGGACAGAGGAACCTGACAGTTTACAGCCCCTGGGGTCACAAAGAGTCTGACACAACCAGAGCATGGACACAGAAGCAGCAAAATGTTATGATAAGTTTCCAACAAACAGAAAGTGTGCCTTTTTCTAATTACCATAAAGTTACCATAAGGTCTAGAGGTGGCTTTGGAAATGAGGCCAAGGTTGTCAGGAAGTCTATTCACTGTGGCCTTGATGTCACATGGCAAGGGCATGGTGGGCCTCTCAAGATGGTTTTCTAGTAAGTCCTGTTTAGAGGTCAACATCCTCAGTCCTTCAAGAGCAGGCTGCCAGGTTGCTGACCTTTGTGGTTCTGGGGTTGGGGAAGTAACTGCAAGTGAAGGATGGGAATCCTGGTTCTCAGTCATGACATCATGTCCCAGCATGGGTCACAATCACTTGTAAGCGTTATTCCAATTGCTAACCATACTAAAAATACAACAATGAATGGTTAAAAAAATAAACAGAAAACAGAATACATTTTCATTTGCATTCTCATACAGCTTCTTTAGTCGGAGAGAAAGGGGTGGAGCTAGCATGGGGGGGACTGATTATTAGCCTGGGCCCATCTATTTCTGGAGGCGTTGGCATGCTTTTTCTGTAAAGGATCAGAGAGTAAATGTTTTACTCTCAGACCATGTGGTCTTTGTCACGACTAAGCTCAGTGTCTTTCTATATAAAATAAGATGAAAATATAGATTTACTGTGAGAAAATATCCAGGTGGAAAAGTTGAGCTAGGAAATGGGATGGGATGCCTGGGTCTCAGATGCCTTGCTGACTATTCAACTGAGAACACTCAGTAGGAAGAGGCTTGACAAGACCAAGACCAGCCCTGTTGGTCCCACATCTTCCTTTGGCACTAATCTTGGTAGCTGGGAGGCGGGTGAGTTACCATTAGCCCAGCTGAACCAGGGGCCCAAATCACAAGGGACCTGAATCCCAAGTTGGGGCATCCAAGTTTTGTGTCTGAATCCTTTGGAGGTTCTCATTTCTGGAGTGGAGAGTGTTAGGGGGCAACATACTTGGATTTACTTTGCTGTCCCCATTGTTTGTCTAAGTGTTGGTTCCTTAGACTGATGAAATCCTGAGCAGTTAAGAGAACACAAGTCCAGCATATAAGTCTCAGGCACACTCAGATTTTCATTTGACCCTGCAGGCAGTGGGAGTCCAGCTGCACCTCATTGTTATTAATACTGTCACACATACCTGGGCAGAGTGCCTGGTCAGTGCCTGTTGATTGTAGAGCTTCTCTTGCCCCTTCCATCGTGGAGCTCACAGCCTGGTAGGAAGAGGGAAGGGAGCTAACATTTTGAACCATGCATGGTGTGTGTATACAGTTCAAATATGTTATCTCATGGAGCAGAAGCTCTGGTGGAGATTTCTTCAAATACAAAGCCAAGGTAAACTAGCTTTGGGGCCAGAAAAGGGACTTATTTTAGCTTCGGGTCTACCGTGCACCAGATGCATGGCTCCCAACAGCCTTGTGGGGTCAGTGATTTGCTCCCTGTTTCATAGATGATGGCTTATAGTCCTTACTCAGGTCATGCAGCTAATGTGTGGCAGAGCTGGAACTTGACTTCTGCTCAACATGTCTCCAAAGCCTGGCCTTCCCACATCATACTGTCTGTTGCATGCACTTCTCTGGGCCTGCTGCCCACTCTACCCCACTGTGACCCAGGCAGCTAGTGGATGCCAGTGGCACGCCTTCCATGGTCTGACGTGTGATCCTCTTGGAAACCACTCACCAGCACTGATTTTCCTGCTCTCACCAACCTTGTCTCTCCTTCTCTCAACAGATATGAGAAAATGACCAGTGGGATGTACCTGGGGGAGATTGTGCGGCAGATCCTGATCGACTTGACCAAGCAGGGTCTCCTCTTCCGCGGCCAGATTTCAGAACGTCTCCGGACCAGGGGCATCTTTGAAACCAAGTTCTTGTCTCAGATTGAAAGGTGACTCATGGTCAATTTCACCTGCTTGATGTAAAAGATCCTATATTGGGACATGCTGCTGTATCACCAGGCTCCAGCAGATTTGAAATTTAAAAATAGAGAGTAATAGCCTGGCTGGGCCAAGAGTTGCCTCCTGGGGCTGCTCCCACTCTCCAGCTACATCAGTACTAAGCACCCAGCTGAAGAGCCAGAAGCTTGTCTGGGCCCCTAGATTCCTAAATGGTTACGGAAGAGTTAGGTTAGGTTAAAAAATGATCCTCTTCTGGGACTTCCCTGGTGGCCTGGTGGCTAAGCCTCTGTGCTCCCAGTGCAAGGAGCCTGGGTTCCATCCCTGGTCAGGAAAATAGATCCCACATGCTGCAACTAAAACCTGGTGCAGCTAAATAAATAATAAAAAATGATCCTCTTTTGATTCTGAAAAGATGATGTGCTCATACTTTATTCTTTAAAGATGATGGAACTTTCTGGGGGTGACAGACCTTCTAGAATCTCAGCTTCTAAGGCATCCTGCTCCACCCTTGCCTCTGCTGGGACCATTTCTTCTCCTGCTCAGGCACCTAGGGATGGGGGGCTGTGAGTCCTGGGGAGCAGGTTCCAGGGCTCCAGCAATAGGTCTTGACATCCTGCTCTGCTTGCTGGCAGCGACCGGCTGGCCCTCCTCCAGGTCAGGAGGATCCTGCAGCAGCTCGGCCTGGACAGCACGTGTGAGGACAGCATCGTGGTGAAGGAGGTGTGCGGCGCTGTGTCCCGGCGGGCGGCCCAGCTTTATGGCGCTGGCCTGGCTGCCATCGTGGAGAAGAGGAGGGAAGACCAGGGACTTGAGCACATGAGGATCACCGTGGGTGTGGACGGCACCCTCTACAAGCTGCACCCACAGTGAGTGCTCCAGAGACTCAGGGCTGGGGGCTGAGGCTGAATGCGGACCCCTTTGGGGCTGACAGACAAAGTGGCTCTGCTTCCTAGTGCTGTGATGTGTGAGTGTTCACCACCCTCCCCAAACCCCAGGCTCCTCATCTGTATCAGGCAGGCAGAAATAATCTCTGCATCAGGGGCCTGCATGAGGATTGGGTGAGTTCATACATGAAAAGTGTTTTACACAGTCCTAGGGTGGTGCTAGTGGAACCCGCCTGCCAATGCAGGAGACAGAAGAGACATGGGTTCGATTTGTGGGCCAGAAAGATCCCTGGAGGAGGGCACGGCAACAGTATTCTTGCCAACTCCAGTATTCTTGCTTGGAGAATCCCATGGACGGAGGAGCCTGGCAGGCTGCAGTCCATAGCGTCACAAAGAGTCAGACATGACTGAAGCACCTTAGCACACATGCAGTAAATACAGGTGGTTATCATTAACACAGTCCAAACTGACCTCACAGGGAGCAATGAGAACTGAGTAGTTTGCACATCACAGAGAGTGTGTCAAGTATGAGCTCAGAATCAGCAGGCAGAAGGATGAAGAGTGAATTTGAATCCTGGCTCCACTGCTTAGAAGCTGGGAGGCCCAAGGCCAGTTTCTTAACCTCTTTGAGCCTAGTTCTTTATCTGTAAAAGGATGATAAAAATCATATCTACCTCATAGGTTGTCAGAATTCAGTTAGTGTCTGTAGACTATGTGACATATTACAAAGATGGCAATGATGGCAGCTTTTATTTTTATTTAATGTTTCACATTTTACCTTGGTTGGTAGCCAGCTTGTAAAAATTTCTAATCATGCTGAAATATATAGATAAACATATTATTACTATAGTCCTTGATGCTTAGCCCTTCCTATGATGCTGACTAATCCAGGATAACTGACTGACTTCTTTTCTTAATTCTTCCCTTGAAGTCACAGATTTTTGCTGTGATTCCTGCAAGCCTCTTCCTTTGAACCAACACCTGACCAAAGGACAAAAACCATATAATCATTTCAATAGGTGCAGATAAAACTTTTGATAAAATCTAGCACAACAGACTGGTTCCAAATAGGAAAAGGAGTATGTCAAGGCTGTATATTGTCACCCTGCTTATTTGACTCATATGCAGAGTACATCATGAGAAATGCTGGGCTGGAAGAAGCACCAGTTGGAATCAAGATTGCTGGGAGAAATATCAGTAACCTCAGATATGCAGATGACACCACACTTATGGCAGAAAGGAAAGAAGAACTAAAGAACCTCTTGATGAAAGTGAAAGAGGAGAGTGAAAAAGTTGGCTTAAAGCTCAATATTCAGAAAACGAATATCATGGCATCTGGTCCCATCACTTAATGGCAAATAGATGGGGAAACAGTGGAAACAGTGACACACTTTACTTTTTTGGGCTCCAAAATCATTGCAGATGATGACTTCAGCCATGAAATTAAAAGACATTTGCTCCTTGGAAGAAAAGCTATGACCAAGATAGACAGCATATTATAAAGCAGAGACATTACTTCGCTAACAAAGGTCTGTCTCATCAAAGCTATGGTTTTTCCAGTAGTCATATATAGATGTGAGAGTTGGACTATTAAGAAAGCTGAGTGCTGAAGAATTGATGCTTTTGAACTGTGGTGTTGGATAAGACTCTTGTGAGTCCCTTGGACTGCAAGGCGATCCAATCAGTCCATCCTAAAGGAGATCAGTCCTGGGTGTTCATTGGAAGGACTGATGCTAAAGCTGAAACTCCAGTACTTTGGCCACCTGATGTGAAGAGCTGATTCATTTGAAAAGACCCTGATGCTGGGAAAGATTGAAGGCAGGAAAGAGAAGGGGATGGCAGAGGATGAGATAGTTGGATGGCACCACTGACTCAATGGACATAAGTTTGAGTAAACTCCGGGAGTTAGTGATGGACAGGGAAGCCTGGCTTGCTGCAGTCCATGGGGTCGCAAAGAGTTGGACACAACTGAGCGAGTGAACTGAGCACCTTTTATGATAAGAGCACTCAACAAACTAAGAATAAAGGAACTCCTTCAACCTGATAAAAGCATCTGTGAAAAACCCACAGTTGATGCCATGCTTACTGAGAAGCACTGGATGGATTATTTCACCTTAGAGTTAGGAACAAGACAAGGATGTCCACTTTGCCACTGTTCTTCAACATTGTACTGTTTCTAACACTGCCTACAGATGATTGTGTGGTTTTTGTCTCTCAGTCAAGTCTTTAAAGAAGGGAGAGGCTTATAGGATCCAGGTCAAAAAATTATGTGACCTCAAAGGGAGAATCAAGTGTAAGTCTAGACAGGCAGTTAGGCAAGAAAAAGAACTAAAAGGCATCTATATTGGAAAAGTAAAACTACCAACTATCTTTGTTTGCAGATGACATGATTTTGTATATAGAAATCCTAAGGAATCACGAAAAACTATTGGAACTAAGAAACAAATTCAGTCAAGTTTCAGGATGTAAGATCAGTATACAAAAATCAACTGCATTTCTATGCATTAACAATGAATAATCTGAAAATGAAATTAAGAAAACAATTCCATTGAAATAGCATCAAAAAGAATAAAATACTTAACAATAAATTAACAAAAGAGGTATAAGATTTGTACACTGAAAACTACAAAACATTGTTGAAATTAGGAAAGACCTAAATAATTGGAAAAATATCCTATACTAGTGGGTTGAAAGGCTTAAGGTTGTTAAGGGAACAATTTACCATCTTTTTGTCTAACTGAAGTATAGTTGAGGGACTTCCCTGCTGGCCCAGTGGTTAAGACTCTGAGCTCCCAATGCAGGGGGCCCAGGTTCGATCCCTGGTCAGGGAACTAGATCCCACATGCTGCAACTAAGACCTGGTACAGCCAAATAAATGAATAAATATTAAAAAAAAAAATGAAGTATAGTTGACATGCAATATTATATTAGTTTTAGGTATACAACATAATTATTTGATATTTATATACATTGCAAATTGATCACCACCATAAGTCTAGTAACCATCTGTCACTGTCTAAAGTTACTGCAATATTATTGACTATATTTTCTATGCTGTATATTATATCCCACTGACTTACTTATTTTATAACTGAAAGTTTGTACCTCTTAATCCCCTTTACCTGTTTTGCCTGATCCTCTAGTCCCCTCCCTTCTGACGACCACCAGTGGTTTGTTCTCTGTATCTGTAACTCTGTTTGTTTTGTTTTTTTACATATAAGTGAAATCATGCTGTATGTCTTTCTTTGTTTGACTTACTTCACTTAGCATAATTCCCTCTAGATCCTTTCATCTTTTTGCAAATGGCAAGATTTCATCCTTTTTATAACTAATATACCATTGTGTGTATATGTGTGTGTATGTATCATATTTCTTTATCCATTCAGCTATTGATGGACAGTTGGGTTGCTTCCATATTTTGGCTGTTGTAAATAATGCTGCAATGACCATAGGAATACATGTATCTTTTCTACTTAGTGTTTTGTTTTCTTTGGTTGAATACCCAGAAGTGGAATTAGTGGGTCATGTGCTGGTTCTACTTTTAAATTTTTGAAGACCCTCCATACTGTTTTCTATAATGGCTATGCAAGTTTACAGTCTCACCATCAATTGATGAATGGATAAACAAAATGTGGCACATCTGTACAGTGGAACATTACTCATAAAAAGGCATGAACTACTGATACATGCTACAACTAAGTGCCAATGATGTTTTCCCTTTCTCTTTTTCTATAGCTTTTCTCGGATACTGCAGGAAACTGTGAAAGAACTGGCTCCTCAATGTGATGTGATGTTCATGCTGTCAGAAGATGGGAGTGGAAAGGGAGCAGCTCTGATCACTGCTGTGGCCAAGAGGCTACAGCAGGCACAAAGGGAGCACTAGGAAGCCCCTGGGGTTGGGCATGGTGTTCTTTGGCTACTGACCAGCCTTTCCTCTGGCAGATGTCGAGACCAACATGCAAGCTTCTGGCTGGCTTCACCTTCTGGATGGCCAAAAGAGAACCCCAGGTTCTTGGGTACTCTTAGAATTTTGTTACTGGCTTTCAACGGCATTAAATGACTCTCTATTTGCCATCTTTGTACCAAAGATGGGCCAACTTGTAAAACCAAAGCACTGGTCCCGAGAGATTCCGTTTCAGCAAATTTCTCAATTGAGAGCTGAGCTGTTAATTATCTGTGGCTTAGGGTCCTGTGACTGCTGGACTTGGAAGCAAACACACAATCTGCCCAGGTGGCCTGGCTGGCTGAATTCCTTATGGGAGTGCTTCAGTCATGGCTTGTAGCAGATTGGGCCATCTACTGGGAATGCACATTTCAGAAGGATAATCACCTGGAGATCTAATCTAACTTGTCATGTTGACTTCAAGCATGAAGTAAGAACAAAAACTTTGGAGTATTCAGCCCCAGGAAGAAACGTTGATTGCCAGGGATCCCAGAGGAAACTCTTCATGCTTAAAGTGAGTTATATCAGCGCTCTGTAGGATTTGTTTCTCAATACACATGAGTGACAGGGAGGATGCTGTTCGGGGCACATGTTAATCATTTTACAGGTGGTTTGTGCCACTGCTAATGATAGCTTTATAAAGAATATCAGGTATATGAAATCCAGTAAATAAAAAAATATTTGATTTCCCAAGAATCTTTGAATGAAGAGTTAATATTTCATCTGGGAATGAAATGATTTCATCCCTTGGGAACTCGATGCTCTGTTGGTGGAAGAAGAGACACACAGAGTCAGAAGTTGTGGTTTAAACTCTCTAGTTTAAACCTCTTACCAACAAGGAGAAAGTATATGGACTATTTTCTATAATATCTTCAACAAATTATCTGAATTTGATTTGAATGAATACTTCCTGTGACCAGGGCATTTACCACATGATCCTACAGCTCTTGCTTTGGAACAGCAGGAGTTGACCAGAAGAACTTTCATCTTCCAAACTGACCCCTACCTCTCTGGAACTCGGCCCCTCCTACATGCTCCATCTGTCTATTCTATCCTCCAGAACTAAGAGGAATTGGCCTGTCCTTGACCTTTTTCCCACTGGATGTCCTTTCTCTTTTTCTTTCTATTCATTTAATTCCCTGCTCTCATTCTCTAAACCACCTGTAACCTTCTACCTTATCACAGAGTTATCTGTACACATTTCTTTTCAGGCCTGGTAGATTTTAAGTGCTTTGTTAGATACATTTTTGTTCTGGCCCAGTGAACCCAGCACTGTGCCATTCCTATTAAATATTTCCTAGATAGAGGCATGATTGAAATAAAGTCTTCCAAGAAATTTTTCTTAGAATAAGTGTAGGCCATTATCATGGGTAACAAACTGAATAGAATGATATTTGATATTCCAGACCATGCAGGTTGATTTATTTCATGTACTTAATGGTGCTAATTGTCTCCATTTGCTAAAGCAGGACATTCAAACAGATAGAATGGAGGAGGATGGAGGGAGGGTAAGAGAGAGTTCAGTTGAGGCTTGGGGACAGATGAGGGAGTTCCCCAGGAAATATTTTTTCACACATTTATGAAATAGGTATGGAGAATACTGTTGTGGACAGGTTTTAGATTTACGAAAATGAACTTTTTTTTTTTTTGCATTGGCATTATACCTCTCTTCAAGGATGTTGTGTGGGTTTGTTAAAATTATCTTTTTGCATTTTGAGGTTATGCCTCTTTGGGGAAATGTTTCACCTTAACAGATTTTGCTTAGTTAGCCCCAGACCTTGTTGTCCTTATTATCCTTTCCCCAGTTCTGCTATTCCTAAGATACCCCCAGCTCCAAGTCCCTTTCTCTCCTGATTCTACTGGGGTCTCTCCCTTTGCCATCCTGCCTGGATGGATGACCTGGCCCAGAGATTCAGGGATCTGTACCACCACCTTTTCCTACCACCTAGTCTTTCAGCACATGTTTGGCAGGTTCGAAAGTCACCTGGCCTTCTTGTCTCTCGGGTTGGTTTCTTGCAAGAAAGAGAAGCCCCAAGGTATCTAGGCAACATTCTGACTACTGATAGCATCATAGAATCCTTGAACCAAAACGGAACTGCAGAGAGGGCAGATACCCTTTTTGCCGTCTTTGGACTGGCCAGCCCCAGAAACACCCGGGGCAATGGAGGGCTAACTTCTCGCAGTTTACTAGGCAGGACCAGCAACCACACAAGGTAAACTGTCCTCACGCCGCCCCCACAGGCTTGTCCTCTTAGAACAGGCATTGTTGTCTACCTTTTCTACCTCTGTGGGGACTCTCCCAGTCACCTTTTGTCCAGAAACAACTGATGAATGTAAGTGTAAGAACTAGAGTTTCCCCATAACTATGACCCCAGAACAAATGGGGTCATTCCCACTCTCTCTCTTCAGAAATCTTGTTTTCTCTCCTCTCCATCAGACGGAATGGGTGCTCCATGAGAATAAGGAGTTGGGTTTCATTTTTCCTGTTGTCCCCAGAGCCTACCCCAGTGGCTGGCATTGAGTACCACTGGACAGTTCTCTAAACGAACAAATGAATGAATGCTCAAACAAGCATGTGAATGAATTTTTGCTCTCCTTTGAATCACTCCATTCTTCTACCCCACCCAATGGGACTTGAGCCTTACACAAAATAGATACTCTATAAATGATAGCTCAACAAATGCTGAGCCCTGTTCTAGGCACTGAGGAGCCAAGGAATATAAGGTACCATTCCTGCTTCATGAGGACTCACAGGCTACCAGGGAAGGAAAGGTATATAAATATATGATACAATATGATAAACAGGAACAAGGTGAACATGCAATTCATGACCATGTGCTGCATCCTTTAGATCAGGAACTCAGTCTGTGTGTGTGCATGCATGTGTGTGAACGTGACCATAAACACCTTTGGCAATCATGAGAAATCTATGGGTCCTTTCTCAGAATGTTTTAAAATGCATTAAATACCTAGGATTACAAAGAAAGTCAGTGGTAGTGAATTAGAGTTATTAGAATATTACATTGGCAGTGTATTAATAGACGTGCTTATTGTTAATGCATTCTATGACAAACCTAATAACAATCATAGTCTTCCTGATGAGTGTAAACAATATTTTGAGACATTTGCAACAATAGCTCGTAAATGAAAATTTCCATGGTTTTCACTGGAGAGAAAGTTACAGGTGCAGTTGTTGCTCATATTTGTAATGGAAGGAAAGGCTAAATTTTAATTAGAAATGATTAAAATAAAGTTGAAACCCTTTCCCAAAGAAGTTTATGAACTCCTTGCTTTGAGAGTCATTGCGCCCTCCACCCCCCATCCCTCACCATGGGGTCCAGGTTAATAATCTCTGATCAAAATAGAAGTGGTGCTTACTTAGGGATAGCATATTAGATGGCAAAGAGGCAGTATGGTTTGAATTCAGAAGAACTAGACATGCTATTTAAACTTCCTGAGCTTCAACTTCCTCATGTGAGAAAGGAGAATACTATAACAGCCTAACACAGTTGTGTGAGCAACGCAAGCTGAACATGTGGACTTGTGGATAAGCTACAAGCCATTTGTACACATGTGAGGTGGTTGTGTTATGGTCATCATGGTTGTTATGGGCATCTTACCAGTGGTGTGATCAACTCAAATGTCAGCATCAAGGTCCTTCCAAGCCCATTGTCTGGACATATAAATGGCTAATGACTGGCAACTGAAGCAAATGCATTTCTCACAACCCCTTCTTTCCATCTCTACTGCCTTGTTATTCCCTCTCTTGCCATTTCACAGTTGAAATTCCTAGTGAACTATATTTTATTAAAGAAAGCAGGGGACTTGGGAGAAGTTGGAAAATAAATAATAGAGGAATCTGGTAGCTCATATTTAGGGTGAAGTAAGAGGTGATTAAAGTAAAAGAGTTGGGTTATTTTCCACTCCAGTCAGGGGAGGAATGAAGCTGGGGTGAAAGTGAAAATACAAAAACTCTTCCAGTTTTTTTTCTTTAATTTTTTGTTTTTCTAACGAGAAGGAGAGAGAGATAGGAAGAAAGGTAGGTTATTGACAAGCTTGGGAATCAGAATGGCTTGAGGGATTGACCTCAAGAGCAGGGATGGATTAACAGCACAAGAGACAACTGCAAGGTCTGCAGTTCACATCATGATCTGTATGTGACCCAGTTCCTTTCGAGTCACCTGTGTTAGCTCACATGGTCTCAAGTGGCCTTTCACAAGGTATGTTCTAAGTTTAACTGGATATTCCCAAGTTCACTAGTCCCTGGAGTCAGTCACTGTTTCCTTTAATACTTGAATGAAATGACTTATTTCTCCATACTTATTTCCAGATACTGCAGAAAGCTCTGTCCCCCAGCCCTAGTATTTCAGCAGTTCCTAAAAGGAATGCTTATATCCTCCCATTACTTCTCTAACTCCTGCCTCCAGTTTGCTTCCCACTCATCTCAGCTGATCTCACAATTCCTACAGCTGCTGCCTCTCTGTTTTGCCTGATCTGTGGGTCTGTCCCTTTTTGATTCCCCAGAACACCATTAACTCGAGGCCAGTGACTGGAACACACTTAGCTAAACATCTGGGGACTGTGGAGGGGGACTCCATCACAGAATAGGAAACAATTAATTGATGGCATAAGATGGCAGAATAGAAGGACATGTGCTCATTTTCTCCTGCAATAACTCCAAAACTACAACTTGTTGCTGAACAATCATTGACTGGAGAATGTTGGGTCCCACCAAAAAAAGATACCCCACACCCAAGGGCAAAGGAGTAGCCCCAGCAAGACAGGAGGGGTGAAATACCATTTAGAATCAAACCCCTTACCCACCAGAGATGCCAGGAGGGCTCAAACAAACCTTGTGCCCACCAGGACCCAGAGACCTCACAGAGACTGAGCCAGAACTATGTTTGAGTGTCTTCTGCAAAGGTACAGGTCAGCAGTGGCCTACCACAGGGGCAGGGACTCTGGGTGCAGCAGACCTGGGTATGGCATAAGCCCTCTTGGAGGAGGTTGCCATTAACCCCACCACAGAGCTGCCAGAACTCACACAGGACTGGGTAAACAGACTCTTGGAGGGCACAAACAGAACCTTGTGTGCACCAGGACCCAGGAGAAAGGAGCAGTGACCCCACAAGAGACTGACTCAGACTTGCCTGTGAGTGTCCAGGAGTCTCCAGCAGAGGCGTGGGTCGGCGGTGGCCTGCTGCAGTGTTGGGGGCACTGAGTGCAGCAGTGATGCATGGGACATTTTGAAAGAAGTTTCCATTATTTTCATTACCTCCATCACAGTTTGGCCTTGGGTCAAACAACAGGGAGAGAACACAGCCTCGCCCATCAAAAGAAAATTGGATTAAAGATTTACTGAGCATGGCCCCACCCATCAGAACAAGACCCAGTTTCCCCCTCAGTCAGTCTCTCCCATCAGGAAGCTTCCTATGAACCTCCTATCCTTATCCATCAGAGGGAAGACAATGAAAACCACAACCACAGAAAACTAACTAAATTGGTCACATGGACCATAGCCTTGTCTAACTCAATGAAACTATGAGATGCCATGTAGGGCCACTCAAGATGGACAGATCATGCTGGAGAGTTCTGACAAAACATGCTCCACTGGAGAAGGGAATGGCAAACCACTTCAAACCACTTGCTTGAGAACCCCATGAACAGCATGAAAAGGCAAAAAGATAGGACACTGAAAGATTAACTCCCCAGGTTGGTAGTTCCCAAATATGCTACAGGAGATCAGTGGAGAAATAACTCCAGAAAGAATGAAGAGATGGAGCCAAAGCAAAAACAACACCCAGCTGTGGATGTGACTGGTGATAGAAGTAAAGTCCGATGTTGTAAAAAACAACGTTGCATAGGAACCTGGAATGTTAAGTCCATGAATCAAGGCAAATTGGAAGTGGTCAAACAGGAGATGGCAAGAGTGAGCATCGACATTTTAGGAATCAGTGAACTAAAATGGACTGGAATAGGTGAATTTAACTCAGATGATCATTAAGATCATGGCATCCAGTCCCATCACTTCATGGCAAATAGATAGGGAGACAGTGGAAACAGTGGCTGACTTTATTTTGGGGGGCTCCAAAATCACTGCAGATGGTGACTGCAACCATGAAATTAAAAGACACTTGCTCCTTGGAAGGAAAGTTATGACCAACCTAGACAGCATACTAAAAAGCAGAGACATTACTTTGCCAACAAAGGTCCATCTAGTCAAGACTATGGTTTTTCCAGTAGTCCTGTATGGATGTGAGAGTTGGACTGTAAAGAAAGCTGAGTGCTGAAGAATTGATGTTTTTGAACAGTGGTGTTGGAGAAGACTTGTGAGTCCGTTGGACTGCAAGGAGATCCAACCAGTCCATTCTGAAGGAGATCAGTCCTGGGAGTTCATTGGAGGGACTGATGTTGATCCTCAAACTCCAAAACTTTGGCCACCTGATGTGGAGAGCTGACTCATTTGAAAAGACCCTGATGCTGGGAAAGATTGAGGGCAGGAGGAGAAGGGGATGACAAAGGATGAGATTGTTGGATGGCATCACCAACTCAATGGACATGAGTTTGAGTAATCTCCAGGAGTTGGTGATGGACAGGGAGGCCTGGCAGGCTGCAGTCCATGGGGTCGCAAAGAGTTGGACACGACTGAGCGAATGAACTGAACTATGGGCAAGAATCCCTTAGATGAAATGAAATAGCCATCATAGTCAACAAAAGAGTCCAAAATGCAGTACTTGGATGCAATCTCAAAAATGACAGAATGATCTCTGTTTGTTTCCAAGGCAAACCATTCAACATCATAGTAATCCAAGTCTATGCCCCAAACAGTAATGCTGAAGAAGCTGAAGTTGAATGGTTCTATGAAGACTTACAAGACCTTTTAGAACTAACACCCAAAAAAGATGTCGTTTTCATTACAGGGGTCCGGAATGCAAAAGTAGGAAGTCAAGAACTACCAGGAGTAACAGGCAAATTTGGCCTTGGAGTACAAAACAAAGCATGTCAAAGGCTAACAGAGTTTTGCCAAGAGAAGGCACTGGTCACAGCAAACACCATCCTCCAACAACACAAGAGAAGATTCTACACATGGACATCACCAGATGGTCAATACCAAAATCAGACTGATTACATCCTTTGGAGCTGAAGATGGAGAAGCTCTATACAGACAGCAAAAACAAGACCAGGAGCTGACTGTGGCTCAGAACATGAACTCCCTATTGCCAAATTCAGACTGAAATTGGAGAAAACCACTAGGTCTAGGGAAAACCACTAGACCATTCAGGTGTGACCTAAGTCAAATCCCTTATGATTATACAGTGGAAGTGACAAATATATTCAAGGGGTTAGATCTGATAGAGAGAGTGCCTGAAGAACTATGGACAGAGGTTCGTGACATTGTACAGGAGGCAGTGCTCAAGACCATCCCCAAGAAAAAGAAATGCAAAAAGGCAAAATGGTTGTCTGAGGAGGCGTTACAAATAGCTGAGAAAAGAAGAGAAGCTAAAGGCAAAGGAGAATGCAGAGTTTGAACGCATTTGAATGCAGAGTTCCAAAGAATAGTAAGAGAGATAAGAAAGCCTTCCTCAATGATCAGTGCAAAGAAAGAGAGGAAAATAATAGAATTGGAAAGACTAGAGATCTCTTCAAGAATGTTCAAACTACCATACAATTGCACTCATCTCACATGCTTGCTAGCATCACTTTGTTAAGTGATGCTCAAAATTCTTCAAGCCAAGCTTCAATAGTATGTGAATCATGAACTTCCAGATGTTCAAGCTGGATTTAGAAAAGGCAGAGGAACCAGAGATCAAGTTGCCAACATCTGCTGGATCATTGAAAAAGCAAGAGAGTTCCAGAAAAACATCAACTTCTGCTTTATTGGCTACACAAAAGCCTTTGACTGTGTGGATCACAACAAACTGTGGAAAATTTTTAAAGAGATGGGAATACCAGACCACCTAACCTGCCTCCTGAGAAATCTGTATGCAGGTCAAGAAGCAACAGTTAGAACTGGACATGGAACAACAGACTGGTTCCAAATTGGGAAAGGAGTACATCAAGGTTGTATATTGTCACACTGCTTATTTAACTTATATGCAGAGTACATCATGCAAAATGCCAGACTGGATGAAGCACAAGATGGAATCAAGATCACTGGGAAAAATCAATAATCTCAGATATGCAGATGACACCACCCTTATGGCAGAAAGTGAAGAACTAAAGAGCCTCTTGAAGAAAGTGAAAGAGGTGAGTGAAAAAATCGGCTTAAAACTGAACATTCAGAAAACTAAGATCATGGCATCTGGTCCCATCACTTCAGGGCAAATAGATGGGGAAATAATGGAAACAGTGACAGTCTTTATTTTTTTGGGCTCCAAAATCACTGCAGATGGTGACTGTAGCCATGAAATTAAAAGATGGATGCTCCTTGGAAGAAAAGTTATGACCAACCTAGACAGCATATTAAAAAGCAGAGACATTACTTTCCCAAAAAAGGTCCATCTAATCGAAGCTATGGTTTTTCCAGTAGTCATGTATGGATGTGAGAGTTGAACTATAAAGAAAACTGAGCACCGAAGAATTGATGCATTTGAACTGTGGTGTTGGAGAGAGTCCCTTGGACTGCAAGGAGATCCAACTACTCAATCCTAAAGGAAATCAGTCCTGACTATTCATTGGAAGGACTGATGTTGAAGCTGAAACTCCAGTACTTTGACCCCCTGATGCAAAGAACCGACTCATTGGAAAAGACCCTGATGCTGGGAAAGATTGAAGGCGGGAGAAGGGGATGACAGAGGATGAGATGGTTGGATGGCATCACTGACTCGATGGACATGAGTTTGAGTAAAGTCTGGAAGTTGGTGGACAGGGAGGACTGGCATGCTGCAATCCATGGTGTCACAAAAAGTTGGACACGACTGAGCGACTGGACTGAACTGAATTAATTAATTAATTATTTGGCTATAACACACAGCTTGCAGGATCTTAGGTCCCTGACCAGGGACTGAACCCTGACCCTGGCAGCAAGAGCACTGAGTCCTAACCACAGGACCGCCAGGGAAATCCCAGGAAAAAAAATAAATATGAATATCGAAGTTCTGTCACCATCTCTGCCCCAGAGAATTTCTCACCAGCCATCTTTCTCCATAGGCTGTGCTGGCTACATGTTTTTTTTTTTTTTTTGTTTTTTTTTTTTTTTTTTTAAATGTATTTCAAATTTACTTTAAATATTTAAAAAGTCAGTTATAAACACATACATACACACAAAACTGAGCTGGTCAATGAGCTGCCTCATCCAGCTGGGGATAACAGATGACCAGTCGGGGATTCGTAAAGCAGGGTTTTTCCAAAGGTGGTTCTGGCAACAGTGGCATCAACATTATGGGAACACCTGGGAACTTGTTAGAAACGAAAACTCTGAGTTAACCCCAACTTACTGAATTTGAAACTCTGGGGATGGGGTTCAGCAATTTGTTTTAGAAAGTTCACCAAGTGATTCTGATGCCTGTCCAAGCTTGAAAGCACTTCTCTCATGTATCTTCCCAGTCTGATATTCTGTGATTTCCATAAGTCTACAAAGGGTCCATCGTACACACCTATGTTGTCTCCCCCAAACACCACTCTCACTATAAGAGTGCCACACTACTTATTAGATCAGGTTCAAAGTCTTCACCTGAGAGTCAACATCCTACTTGTGCTACCAAATTTCTTCTTTCCCACTATGGTTAGTTTTTTTTTTCTTTTTTTTTTTTTTTTGTTTACTTTGTCAACAATTCCTATCTTTATTTTATTTTTTTTTTTTTTAGGCTAATTACTTTACATCATTACAGTAGTTTTTGTTATACATTGATTTGAATTAGCCATGGATTTACATGTATTCCCCATCCCAGTCCCCCCTCCCACCTCCCTCTCCACCCGATCCCTCTGGGTCTTCCCAGTGCACCAGGCCCGAGCACTAGTCTCATGTACCCAACATGAGCTGGTTATCCGTTTCACCCTAGATAATACACATGTTTCAATGCTGTTCTCCTGAAACATCCCACCCTCGCCTTCTCCCAGAGTCCACAAGTCTGTTCCATACATCTGAGTCTCTTTTTCTGTTTTGCATATAGGGTTATCGTTACCATCTTTCTAAAGTCCATATATATGTGTTAGTATACTGTAATGGTCTTTATCTTTCTGGCTTACTTCGCTCTGTATAATGGGCTCCAGTTTCATCCATCTCATTAGAAGTGATTCAAATGAATTCTTTTTAATGGCTGATGGCTACATGTTTTATGGATTCTTCCCACTTTCTCTGGAGACTTCTTTCTCCTCTTTTCTTAATTCTGGACTCCTCCATAAAGTGAAAACTTTCTATAATTTTTTTTTAACAGAGTAAATGATTTCTCCTGTGGTCTCCACCTACTTCTAGGACAGCCTAAGGAACCTCACCTTTCCCAACCAAAAAGACCCATTGAGGTATTTGAATAAAAAGGATTTTCTCCCTAAAAGGAAATCATTCTGCTCTCTTATCGTCAAGTTACAACAAGCACTTTTTCTTGACATGCAGTAAACTGCATCTATTTAAAGTGTATAATTTGATATAATCTGATGACCTCATTACTAAAATTAAGACAGTGAACATTATCCATTACCAAAACTTTCCTTGTGACCTTTTATGATCTCTCCTTTCTATCCCTCTCTTCCTCATCCATATTTGGGTAACTACTGATTTGCTTTGTTTTTAAATAATTTCTTCTGCATTTGCTAGAATTTTATATAAATGGAAGCATTTGTTGTTGCTGTTCAGTTGCTCAGTCATGTCCGACTGTTTGCGACCACATGGACTGCAGCACTCCAGACTTCCCTGTCCTTCATCATCTCCTGGAGCTTGCTCAAACACATGTCCATTGAATTCATGATGCCATCCAACCATCTTGTCCTCCACTGTCCCCTTCTCCTGTATTTTTACTACATCTATTGATGTACTTAAAATTTTTTCTCAATTACTTACAATAATGAGTATCACCTATTAATTTAATAATATTAAACCATCCCTGCAACACTGGAATAGACTCATCTTAGGCATGGTTTATTACCATTTTTTATAACTATTGAATTTGATTTGCTAATATTTTATTTAGAAATTATGCATCTTTTCAAGTGGAATAAGCTTATAATCTTTCTTTTTCGTATTGTCATTGTCTTGTTTTTGTAAGGTTATACTAGTCTCATAGAGTTTTTATTTTCTGGAAGAGTTAATTGAAAGTTTTGTGAAACCCGCCTGTAAAGCCGTTTTAACTACTTCTGCAATTATTTTGAATAATCAGACTATCTAGGCTTGCCATTTTTTTCTTGAATCAAATTTTAGATTATATTTTTCCAAGAATTATCCATTTTGTCTTATTTTTTAAGTATATTTGCATAATTTTTTAGATTTATGTAATTCATATGACATAAAAAGCACCAGTTTAAAGTGTAAAATTCAGTGGGTTTTAGAGTATTAACAAGTTGTGAGACCATCACCACTATGTAATCCCAGAACATATCCATCACCCTAAAAACTCCTCTCTGTGGATTTGCCTATTTTGAAAATTTCATATCATGGAATCACACAATATGTGCCCTCATGGGTCTGACTTCTCTCAACATAATGTTTTCAAGGTATTTATCCATGTTGTAGCATGTATCAGAATCCATTCCTGTTAAATGCCAAATAAGTTTGTTTGTCCGTTCATAAGTTGATGGACATATGCTTGTTTCTACCTTTGGCTATTAGAAATAATACTACTATGAACATTTTAAAATAAGTTCTTGTGTGAACATATGATTTTGAATCTCGCAGATATATATCTAGGGTGCAATTGCTGGGCCAAATGATAATTCTGTGTTTCAACTTTTTGAGGAACTTTCAAATTGTTTCCCTAACTGACTGCATCATTTTACATTCCCACCGCAGCAGTGTGTGTGTGTGTGGTGTGGCATCACACCACCACATCCTCACCAACACTTGTTACTATCAGTCTTTTTGTTTACAGCCATCCTAGTTGGTATGAAATAATATCTCAGTATGGCTTAGATTTTCGTTTCCCTAGTGACTAATGATACTGAGCGTCTTATGTGCTCTAGGGCTATTTGCCTATCTTCTTTGGAGTCATGTCTACTAAAATCCTTAGCCCATTAAAAAAAAAAAGTTATTCCTCTCTTTATTGTTGAGTTTTTAAGTGTTCTTTATATTCAGATGTATGGTTTACAAATAATTTCTCTCATTTTGGTGAGTTATCTTTTCATTTTCTTGATAGTGTCCTTTGAAGCAAACAACATAAATGATTTTATTATTTCTTCTGTTTCTGCGTTTGGTGTTATGTCTTGAAAACCACTTCCTAACCCAAAGCCAAGAAGATTTGCCCTTCTGTTTTCTTTTGTAAATTTTACCTAATTTGCCTTAACCCTACTCAACGAATTCTTTTTCTTCCTTTCCTCCTTTCTCCATTCCTTTCTTTCTTCCTTTCATTCTTTTTCTTTTTTTGTTTTTTACAAAATATTATATGAAAAAAACTCTTATCACAGGACTTGAAAAGGGGAGTGCACAATAAATTATCATTAGGGTGGGTTAAGAGAAAATGTTTTTTGTTATTTTTATATTGATTTCTAGTTTTATTGGGTAATGATAGTAGAATGTCTTTATGGCAACATAAGTTGATATTTATAAATAAAAATTTTATTGACATAATAGTGTTGTATTACTTTCAGATATATAACATGACTTGATATATATACATATTGTAAAATGATTACCACAATAAATTTAGTTAAAATTCTATACCATACATAGTTAACAATTTTTTTCTTGTGATGAGAACTTTAAAAATTTAGTCTTTGTAACTTTCAAATATACACCATGATATTAACTATAGTCATCATGTTGTACATTCCATCGCCAGGAATTATTTATCTCATAACTGGAAGTTTGTACTTTTTGATCACCTTCACCTATTTTGCCCATCCCTTATGCCTCGTGTTTTGTAACCACACAAAGGTTGTATCTGTGAGTATTTAAGATTCTGCACATAATTGAGGTCATACGGTATTTGTCTCTCTCTATCTGATTTACTTAGCTCAGCATAATGCCCTCAAGGTCCATCCATGTTGTCACAAATGGCAGGGTTTCTTTCTTTTTTATGGCTGAATAAGATTCCATTCAGTATACATGAATACCACATTTTCTTTATCCATTCATCAACTGATGGGTACTTAATTTCTATGCCTTGACTGTTGTAAATAAGGCTGCAATGAATATGAAAGTGCAGATTATCTTTTCAAGATAGTGATTTCATCTCCTTCAGATAACTGCCCAGGAATAGAATTGCTGATTCATGTAACATTCCTATTTTCAATTTTTTGAGGTATCTCCATATTGTTTTTCCTAGTAGCTGAACTGATTTATATTCCCATCAACAATGCACAAAGATTCCCTTTTCTCCATATTCTTTCCAACACTTATTTCTTGTTTTTGGGGGGGAATGGGGAAGAATGAGGGCAGGAGGAAAAGGAGGCAGAGGATGAGATGGTTGGATGGTATCATCGACTCAATGGACATGAGTTTGAGCGAACTCTGTGAGATGGTGAAGGACAGGAAAGCCTGGTATACTGCAATCCACAGGGTTGCAAAGAGTCAGGCATGACTGAGCGACTGAACAACAAGCCTACATATTACCCTGTATCTAGCTTTTTTGGCTTAATAATATATCATGGATAACTATTAGAATCTATGTCTTTTTTTTATAGCTCCTGATAAGCTTAAATAAAATAACACTCACCAGCTACCTCAGTGCTAATGAAAAACAGTTATGTTTTACAGGGAACTATAGAGGAACAGGGCATAGGGCTGGGCACAAAAATAAATCTGCAGGAGCAGAGGAAAGGAGGTTGACATTTCCCAGAGAAACTGACATGTTTGACCCATGTCCCAGGTCAAATCTATCTTCTTGCAACCACCCAGCAGTTCCTCTGACACCTAAAGCACTTGGTGCAAAGCTCACTGCTCACACGGTGGCTGCGTGGCTCGTTTTTAGATGCATGCTTAATCTGTTCTACCAGCTCTTCAAGTGCCTCAGAGTCTATTCTGCCCTCCCACTCCCCACCACTCACCCATGCCCTTCCCCTATTGTGTCTGGTACACAGAAGGCAGCACGTACTGGCTGAAATTGGAGATCCATCTATCCTCTCAGAGAAGGCTGGAGCAAAGTGGTCAGCCTCTGGGCCCCAGATTCTCGTCTATCTAGATTTCTGAGTCTGTTAATGAAGCCGGGGAATTCTTTGAGGGGGAACACAGGGTGGACTGTCCTGGGACCGAAGCTTGGATCTGAATGGTTGGAGAGTATCTGGAGTTTTGTACAAAAGAGAATTGAATTGTGAATGGGCTGGGAGGTTATTGTGATAGCCCTGGTGCCCTGCGCCTCCAGGGGACTGGAAGCCTGTGGGAGCACATAGCTGGCATTTTTTGCTTGAGATTACGAAGCCTTTTGCTTACTCTGAGTAGAGGCTTGAATTCAATGAACTGTTGTGGTGGGATAGAGTCTTATTTTTAGGAAAAATGAAACAGAGATTTGGCTCCAGTTATTACGAGGTGGTGGGCAAATGAGCTGACTCTATGGCGTTCGGTGGAAAGCCAGTGTAAGAGCATGTGGTCACATTTTTGTTCGGCATCATCAAGAGCACGGAGAAGCTGTGATTCCAGCCTCAGAGGAAGGAGCTTTTATCTCGATGTGATTCTCCAAAGATCATCTTTATGCAAGAAATGTCAGAGCCCCATTTCATAGTAAGTTTCTTTTGATGCTTTATTTTGGTTGAAGATAAATTTCATATCATCACTCAAAGACTGACATCATCTTCAGAAAGTGGTGTTTGGAGAGCCTTCCCATGCCTGGGAGGTGCTGAGTGGTGGTGGGATGACCAGGCTGGGAGGCTGATCCCTGTGTTGTATTCTAGGTTTCTGTCTGGCTTTCCCTGGGCTGATCATCTTTCTACCCTCTTCCTCGTGTTGCGAAGAAAGTTGGGAGAGCATGAAAATGCAGATTCAAAAGCGAATTTAAGTTACTCTTTCACACACTGTCACATGTCTGTTTCTCCAGCTCTTTCGTTAGCAACAGCTTTGGAGTAGAACTTACCTAGAGTTCTCTTAGGTTTTTCAGCTTGGAGAAGAAATTGGGTAGTGCCCAACTACAAGTTGATTGAGGAGGCTAGACTGGACTGGACGTGCAGAATGGTTAAATGAATGTGTGAATGAACATACAATTGGTAGAATGTGATCGAGAACCTTAGACTGACACAAGAAACATGTTCTGAGGGATGTTTATTCCAGAAACTAAGTAGATACTAGCTGTTAAGTAGTTAATACCCATAAGCATTGATAGTTTACATATATAGTCCAAAAACTTCTTCCTAGCCAGCCAAGTCATGAATGCAGGACTTGAAATAAACCACAGGCTAGGTGTCATGGGAAGCTTGGGCCAGAGTTTGCAATCAGATCCTTGTAACTTTTGTTGAACATTCTCCAGAATGTGAGACAGTCTGCAAATCCACCTTCATGTCAGTCGGCCCAGCTGAAAGGCACGTGTACTTGTAGTTGTCTCTATCGTGTTCACTCTTGCTTTAATAAAAGCATTTATAAGTCTGGGATCTTCTCTTATATTTCAGTTGGTCAATTATTGTGTCTTCACTAAGAATCTTAAATAAACAAGATTATCATCCTTGGGAGGTCATAGGAAAGAAGACTTCTTTGCAAGAATCCAGAGAACTAAGGTTGATTAAAGGAAGTCAAAAGGAGGCAGATTTTGGGGCTTCCCTGCTGGTCCAGTGGTTAAGAATCTGCCTGCCAATTCAGGGGGCATGGGTTTGATCCCTGCTATGGGAAGTTCCCACATGCCGTGAGGCAGCTAAGCCTGCGTGCTGCAACTTCTGAGCCCAAGCTCTAGAGTTCGAGGGCTGCAACTACTGAAGCTCATGTGTGGCCTGGAGCCCAAGCTCTGCAATAAGAGAAGCCTACCACAATGAGAAGCCTGCGCATCACAGTGAAGAGTAGCCTCCACTTGCCACAACTAGAGAAAACCTGCAGACAGCAACAAAGATCCAACACTGCCAAAAATAAAAATAAATCTTTTTTTATAAAGAAAAAAGAAAAGGAGGCAGATTTCATCCCAGACATGATTAGCCATCAATGGAAAAGACTACTTTAAAGGGTGGGGTATCACCTACCCAGATCTTGTCTTGAATGGGGTTAGGAATAGGATATGATATGCCAGTTCTTTCCAGTTTTCAAAGAATCTGATTTTACCTCCTGGAGTCTCATGTCTGGGGCAATGGATCTCAGACTTGCTAAAATGTTCGTATTTTATCCCCCATTCTCAACACCATCAAATCACTTGTCCCATTTCTCTCTATAGCTGCAGATCCCTATCAGGCCTACTTGCAGAAGATCATCTGTGAATTCCTCTTCCATAGGGAACACATGAGAAAGTGGGAGAGACCCAGAACCTATCATACTTTTAGTGGGTGAATCCACTTCACTGTAGGTATCTGGAACATAGCTCTCCACTTCATTGGTTGCAGAATGGCCATGAGGTCTTGTTAAACACAGATGGTTGGCTCCATCCTCAAAGTTTTCAGTTCGATAGTTCTGCAACAGGGCCTAAGAATGTACACTTTAAACAAGTTCCCAGATAATGCTGCTACCACTGGCCCAGGGAGAAGAATTTGAGAACCGTTTGAGAAACCTAGAGGCCCAAGCCAGTTCACTCTCAGTAAGACCCAAATCTGGAGGGATAGATTAATAATAAGTTTTAGGGCACACCCTTCTTCATCCTTCTCTCCTATTCTTTCCTTTCATCGAGATTCACTTCTCCCTGGCTCAGAGGCCTCAGAGAAAACTCTGAGGACTTCCCTTGTGGTCTGGTGGTTAAGACTTCGCCCTCCAATGCAGGGGATTCAAGTTCAATACCTGGTCAGAGAGCTAGGATCCCACATGCCAAAAAACAAAAATGTTAAACAGGAGCAATATTGTATCAGATTCAATAAAGAATTTTAAAATGGTCCACAACAAAAAAAATCTTTTTTTTTTTTTTTTAAAGAAAACTCTGACCCAGACCAATGTGTCCCAGATCCAAAGTTTGTAATGTGTGACTTTTAAAAAACTTTCTATTATTATTTTTGGCCATGCTGCTTGGTTTATGGGATTTTAGTTCCCTGACCAGGGGCTGAATCCACACCTCAGCATTGAAAGCGCCAAGTTCTAACCACTGGATTGCTAGGGAATTTCTGACTTCTTTTCTGAGTTGCTTTATTATTTATTCTTTACAGTTATATTATTGAAGTATTATTAATGTATAATATTATATGTTGCAGGTGTACAAAATAGCGATGTACAATTTGAAAGGCTATACTCCAGTCAGAGAAAGCCACTTAAAATTTTTTTTAATTTTCTTTTTTTTTTGGTCCCAAGGTGTGGCATGCAGGATCTTAGTTCCCCAACCAGGGATTGAATCCTTGCCCTCAGCAGTGAAAGTGAAGAGTTCTAACCACTGGAGCCAGGGCATTCCTTCATGTGATTTCTTAATTAATCTCTCTCTCTTCCAAAGATTCTAAGCTCCATGAGGGCAGGATTTAAGCAGGAAAGAGGTGGAGGGACAGTAGTAGATTACTCCCAGGATTGTGAAAGAAGGTGGAAGAACAGGGGGTTTTGTCCTGAAAGAAGGGCCTGTTGATGGAAGGAGGAAAGAAGGAGGTGGCCTGGGACAGTAACTGGGACTTTTGGCTCAGGTCTACCTCAGCTCAGTCTGGCACCAACAGATGAGGTTGGTGTGTGTATGCTTGCTAAGTTGCTTCAGTAGTGTCTGACTCTTTGCAACCCTATGGACATATAGCCCCCCAGGCTCTTCTGGTCATGGGATTCTCCAGGCAAAAACACTGGAGTGGGTTGTTATGCCCTTCTCCAGGGAGTCTTCCCAACCCAGGGATCAAACCCGTATCTCCTGTGGCTCCTGAATTGCAGGCAGATTCTTTACCACTGAGTCACCAGGAAAGCCCAGATGAGGTTTACCTTCTCTATTTTTTTCCACCAACCTGAGCACTTCATTTCTTCCCAGATTTAAAAACCTGAGTTGGTTTTACTAATTCTGAGCCACTTGCTAGCTCTAAGCCTCAGCTACTGGACCCATAAAATGCAGAAGTCAAGTCCCAGGATGGAAGAGATCCGAGTTCAAAAGCCAGCTCTGCTTTTTCTGCTGTGTTTCCATGAGCACCTAACTCAGCATCTCTAAGCTTCAGCTTCCCTAGGCATAAGGAAAAAGTTTCTACTTCCTAAGGCTGTTGGGAAGCCTCTGGAAATCTTTAGCATAGAGCCTGGCACAAGTGAGGGCTCAGTGCAATGGGCTTCCACTGTCATTACCATCCTCTTCACCACGGTCACCATTCCTGTCCTCCCCACCCAAGGCTTCTGTGAGATCCCAGTGGGACAAAGAACTTTACAACCATAAAGCACAACCATAACCTTGACCTCTGAACGCCAAGGGCACCAAGGTCCCCAGCCCCTGCCCATAAGGCCATAGTAACATCCCCTTCGTTGGAAACAAGGCCTGTGTCCTTCCATCCTCAGGATGCTGGAGCAGCCTCTACCCCTCCCAGTACTTCACTGGGTGACCCTTGATACAGCGACAAATGCATCTCTTGTCCCTTTCTGTTCTCAGGACTCCAACTAACCAGCTGAAGAACTGTTACCCAGCGCATTGTTCCCAAGGAAGAAAAGAACCAAACATCCACCCACACTTGCTTTGTGCCAAGAATCTACAGTTGGGTTGCCAGGCAGCACATGTTGTCCTTTTGGAAAAATGAAAGTGAGACCAGGTGAAGAGCCAGCAGAGGTGTCTCAAGTCATCCCAAGGCAAGTGAGTGGGCGGCCAAACCCTGGTGGTCTCACTCCACCCGGAGCGGCGCCCTCCCTGACCTTTGTATTAGACAGCTTCCTGTCCTGCGTAAAACAGGATGAATAAAGAGATACAATGATCTCAAAGGGTAGATCCTGGAGCTCAAACCCACTTACTTGACTAAGGGCTTCCCTGGTGGCTCAGTCAAGAATTCGCCTGCAATGCAGGAGCCGCAGGTTCGATCCCTGGGTCAGAAAGATCCCCTGGAGAAGAGAACGGCAACCCACTCCAGTATTCTTGCCAGGAGAATGCCATGGACAAAGGAGCCTGGCAGGCTACAATCCATGGGGTTGCAAAGAGTCGGACACGACTGAGAGACTAACACTCACTTACTTGACTAAAGAAGCCCAGAGAGGGACAAAGACTTTCCTAAGTTTACACAGTGATATATTTATTTATTTCTGACTGCACTGACTGGGTCTTCATTGCTTTGCGCAGGCTTTTCTCTAGTTGCAGCAAGTAGGGGCTACTCTTCGTTGCAGTGCACGGGTTTCTCACTGCAGTGGCTTCTCTCGTTGCAGAGTATGGGCTCTAGGTGCGTGGGCTTCAGCAGTTGTGGCACATAGGCTCAGTAGTTGTGTCACAGAGGCTTAGCTGTTCCACAGCATGTGAAATCTTCCTGGACCAGGGATCGAACCCATGTCCCCTGCATTGGTAGGCAGATTCTTAATTCCTGAACCACCAGGAAAGCCCTACACAGTGATTTTTCAACTGGACCCAAACTCACTTAAGTCTTCTGGTTTTAAATAACTGGGCTAACTGTGATTTTTTTTTTTAAGGTAAAAACTGTACTGGTATTCATCATAGCTTAATAAACTGTAAAGTGTCTCTCTCCCCTGAGTAACATTTGCCCTTCTTATTAATGTCAGCGTTTGAGCTGACGCTCTGCTGTTGAGGGAGAGTATAGTACAGAGGTGAAAAGTGCAAGAGCTGGAGCCAATCTGATCTCCAATCTCAGCTATGCTACTTACTTGCTGTGTGACCTTGGGAAGTTACTTGATCTCTTTGAGCCTCAGTTTCTTCATCTGTAAAATGGGATAATATTACTTATGATATGTTCTTGTGAATTAGTGTCTTATTTGTAGCAGTGCCTGAAAAATAATATGCTCTCAATAACTGCTAGTTACAGTCACCTCCAAGTGAGTTGTTTAAGGGAAAGATTTGAAGTCAGTTGATTAGAAGATTTGTGCTCTTTCATAAAGTCTCAGATGATGCCATCTGAGAAACCAACAAGGAATCTGATCACTGGTATGTGCAAATGAATTGTGGATTTTTTTTTGTTGTTGTTATTAAATTCAGGTAAATGACTTAAATTGACTTAAATTTAATGACTTAAATTCAGATAAATGACTCAAGAAATGAAGCATCTGTTTGGAAGTTGTGTTAAGATGTTGACTGTGCCAGGTTTTTTGGGAAGGGCAACTCTCAGTTTACACAGATGTAAACTGTGTAAACTCCCTCCTCTAAATTCTGAGGAGGGAGTTGAAGGAGACTGTGTGAGTCCCAGAAAGAGGACTTATGGGCTTACAGGGTAATACCAGCTCCTAGAAGGAAGGAGGGTGTTTGTGCTGATAGAACCACAGTGGGCCAGTGGAAATGCAACCAATTTCCACATTAGCTCTGGGCCAAAGCAGTTTCTTGACAAAAAGAAACACTGCTTTGAATGACCTTCACACTGAGTGCCCTGGGCCAGTCCCGAGGGTTTCTTTCTCCCCTCATTCCCATCTCCTGGGTAACAGCAGATAGGAAGCCAGCAAAGAAGAGGATGAGAGCATAATCTTCTCAGTCACATGACAGACCCGTAGTGTCTTTAAGAAACAAATACCAATGGGAAAGATGGACGTTTATTCCCTGTTAGGTTGCTTTGGTGATCCAGGGTAGTGTTTGAACTAGACTTGGGAAGCTGCCTGGGTATCAGAAAGGGTGCATGTAGAATGTGTTGATGAACTGCTTTGAATGCTAGTGGGCAACTCAGCTCCTGCAGACTCTCCTTGGGGAGGGCCTGGGCCTGGGGAATGTGTGATTCACTCCACTCCAGCCTTTAGGAGGATGAGGCATGAGGAAGCGTGGGTGACATGACAGAGACTCTGGAGGACAGGCAGCTTGTGGAGGGGGACAGGGTCTCAGGAGTCTGTGAGATCTTCCTCCATGCTTGTTTCCCTGTGTCCTGCCGTGTGACCTTGAACAAGTTACAGCACCTCTCCGAATGTCCGCATCTTCTTACAACTGAGTGTTGGTCATATTATCCCCCTTCCAAAGCTGTTACCAGGATCAAAGGAAAAAATGTATAAGAGGTGCAAATGCAGCTCTTTCTTCTTATAGCACTATTAATTATTGGAAGGCAAAGTTTCTTTATGGCCAGCTGCCATTCAGGCCATGCTGATAGCTCCCTTGAGGGATACAAGTAGTTGGATGAGATCTTTGCAATGACCTACTGAAGTAGACAGGAGAGCAGCTGTGATCAGGTGACACTCTGAGGCTTGCAGGGGTTAAGCATCTTCTCCAAGACTATTTAGGTAGCAGCTGGTAGAACCAGGCTAGAGGGAGGCAGTTCGCTGACTCCTGGCTCAGCACTCTCCTGTTATAGATGCTCCTGGAGGGCTCAGTTATTTATTGCAATGTTAAAAAAACACCCCCAGGGACTTCCCTGGAGGTCCTGTGGTTAAGACTCCATGCTTCCACTGAAGGGGGCACAGGTTCAATCCCTGGTCAAGGAACTAAGATCCTGCATGATATGTGGCATGGCCAAGAAATTAAAAAGGAAAAACACCATTCTTTGTGGCTTACAAAAATAAACTTGAGATTCTGTGTTACAGCAATGTAGGCTGGGCTGAGCTGGGTGGTTGTAAAGGAAGATCCATTTTATTTCTGTATCTTCTACTCACTCCAAACTCTTCTGGTCACCAGGTGGATGGGGTTTCTCTCCCAAATCAAACAATTCCATGACACCAGAATTATAGACTGTCCTGTAACTTAATTCTGACACCATCTACCAACTCCATGGGTTAAGGGCTCAATCCCACAAGGCCACCTCTGTACCCCCACATCAATGCCAGTCACAAATCCAGGTTGTCATCTGTGCTTCTGACCAAATGATTCTGTAGATTGGAATTTCCCACAATCCTCTTTTCAAGTTCAAGTTTCTAGAGCAGCTCACAGGACTCAGGGAAACAGTTTACTTGTTAGACGACCTGTTTATTATAAAAGGCTGTAACTTGGGAATACCCTTGTGGTCCAGTGGTTAGGACTCCGTGCTTTCACTGCTGAGGATGCAGGTTCAATCCCTGGTCAGGAAACTAAGGTCTCTCAAGCTGTGTGGCATGACCAAAAGAAAAAAAATTATGAGTATTACTCAGGAACAACGAAATGGAAAAGATCCATAGGGCAGGGTAGGTGGGAAGGGGCATCCGGCTTCCATGCCCTCTCCGGGCACACCTTCCTCACAGAACCTCCATGTGTTCATCAACCTGGAAGCTATCTGAACCCCATCCTTTCAGGTTTTCAAGGAGTCTTCAATACACAGACATGACTGATTAAATCACTGATATTAATTCATCTTCTAGCCCCTGTCCCTTCCCCATGGGTGGTGTGGCAGTGGGGTGGGGAGGGGCCTGAAATTCCAATCCTCAAATCACAGGGTTGGTTCCCCCTGGCAACCAGCCCCATCCTCATTAAGATAAACTCTAAAGGGGCTTGTGAATAATAAGGCACTCCCCTTTATCACTTGAGTTGTTTCTGGAATTGGAGCTATTTGAGGACAAAAGACCAAATATTGTAACAAAAGAGTCTCCCATTGTTTTTATCACTTTGGAAATTACAAGGGTTTTAGGAACTATGTGCCAGTAACAGAGACAAAGACCAAATGTATATTTCTTATTGTAAATCACATTATCACAGTGGTACTGCAGATCTGAGGCACATGTGGCTGGTATTGGTCAGACTCACTTCTGCATTTTTGTCAACTCCCTGGTTGGCTGGGGGCTGGCCAGCCACAGATACTCAACTAGGATGGCTGTTTCTGCCCCATTGTAGCTCCTCATTAGCCAGTAGGCCAGCAGGGGCTTCTTCCCATGACAGCAGTGGCAGGGCTCCCAAGAGCAACAAGAGAAAGCCCCTTATGTGTAGGCAATTTTCAAGTCTTTTCCTGTGGCACAGTTACTGTTGGCCAATTGCCCAAGGCAAGTCATTGGTGAAACTTGGGTCTTTGTGTATGGGAACTATCCAAGGGCATGGATACAAAGAAATCTATCCACAGTTGCAGCATTCTGCCATGTGTACAGTGACGAAAGGGAGAAGATGAGTGCCAGGGCTCCAGTTTTTATTCAACCTGGGATTCTGTGCCATGGGCCAGAGGCTGGTGTTCTTACTCTGAGAAGTCTCCTTGGATTCCTAAAATATAGTTCAAAATATAGTTCCTCATTCTTCCGCATCACAGTGCACTACTGTGATGGGAGTAGTGTGATTGGGGGAGTTTGTAATTTCTTCAGTTCTGTCTTGCCACAGCAAAAATTTGAATCGACAGACGGATCGGTGTCACAGCTCAATTTTATTTGGCATGCAAAGAAAAATACATCCTCAAGGCGTGAGGGTGGGCTGACCCAAAAGACGTGAAGAGAAGAGAAGCTCAATTTTGGCTCCTCTTTTTATGTTTTTTCCTCCTCCCCCTGAGCCTGCCCTATGTAAATTGGGCTAGCCAGGAGGGCTGTTTGTTTCACTGAGGTCAGTCCTCGGAACTTCCTTTGTTCTATTTTTGCGGGCTTTTCCCTTCTTTGTCTTTTAGCTATCCCATTCTGGACTCCTTTTCCTTATTCTAACTACCTAACATTCTCCCCTCAAGAGAAGGAGGCCCAATTCTTTGGGAATTGGGGCATCAAAGTCTCTCTGGCTACTTCCTGCAGAGCTGGGATGGCGAAGGGGCATTGGGCCTCCTCCTCTTGCTAGTCTCAAGCCTCAGAGTCCTTATAGCAGTGTCCATCTAAGGGTGAGTGATATTTTCTGTGATCGGGTGTAGTTTTATATATCCTTGTTGAACTGGCACTGCATGTTTTAGCTTGTTGACCTGGGCAGAGACAAAATGGGTTAGACAATTGATAATACATGAGGCAATCTTAAGCAGCATCAATATGGTGATAATAAGGATTAGTAGGGGCATTAGCCAACTCCAAATTCCCTCTCGCCATGAGAAGGATCTCTCAAAGAGAGATCGTAGTCACTCCAAGAACTCTCCAGCTCATTCTTTGAGATCCTGTAGGATCTGAAGGTTTTTCTTGAGCACTGTAAGACTTTCTTTAACTTAGTTGGAAGTATTTACCCAGAAACAACACGTCTCATTCAAGATGTCTCAAGTCTCTCCTTGTTTGGGGATCAAGAGATCCCAGTTCAGTCACTCAGTCATGTCCAACTCTTTGTGACCCAATGGGTTGCAGCACACCATGCTTCCCTGTCCATCACCAACTCCCAAAGCCTACTCAAACTCATGTCCATTGCGTTGGTGATGCATCTCCTGTCTATTTGGAGTACAACCCCTGCCAAGCTGTGTTGGCTCTTTAGAGCTGTCCTGAGAAATCTTATCCCTAGAAACTTAATTTTGGGGTTGTTCATTAGAATGGCACTCATTTGTAGTCCTGAATAGGTATCTGAGAGCTCCCAGCGGCTCACAGGTATATTGAGTGTCTTCTTTTGTTTTCTTCCATGGTTTGACTCATGAGTAGTGAATCCAGGAGTCATGTCCTGGTGCCTTAACTGCTGTGGGGGTAGAAAGTATTACAGGGTAGGGGCCCTTCCATGTGAGCTGGAGTTCAAGCCTTTGGGGACCCATCTTTACAGACTTTAATTAGGACTTGAGTCCCTGGAGCATATAGTGGTGACTCTTTAGAATCTTTCGGGTCCTGGTTGACACCCCACAAGTGTATATTTGTTGGAATTGCCCAATAGTCATGGTAAAGACTGGAGGGTCTGAGCCTCTGGATCTAGGAAGAGGTCATTGACATAAACAAAAGGTCTCCCATAGAGCATCTCCTAAGGACTAAGACCAACCTGTTCCTTAAGGGTAATAAAGGTGCAGAGGAGAGCGATTGGTAAGCCTCCTTCCATCCCAGGGAGGTCTCCTGGATTATCTTTTTTACCGCTCATTTTAAGAATTTGTTGATTCTCTCTACTTTTCCTGAAGACTGAGGAAAATGGAGATAAAGACTCCAGGCAAAATGGAGATAAAAGGTAATGCCCAATGCTTTAGAGACCCCTTGGGTGACCTTAGTAAATGTGTCCCATTGTCACTTTGTAATGACCTGGGCAGACCAAATCTCAGAATGATTGCATGGAGTAGTTTTTTTTTTTACCCCTCCTCAGCCTTCTCAGTGTGGGTGGGAAAGCCTTCAATCCATCCTGTGAATGTATCTATCCTAACTAGCAGGGGTTTATATCCTTGAAAAACTGGCATCTGTGTGAAGTCCATCTGCCAGTCCTCTCCTGGGTAGGTCCCATGTCATTGGACGGGCTGGGCCAGCTGGGGTCTTCGAGCTCCTTGGGGGTTGTTTAACTGGCAAGTGGGACAA
The DNA here is from genome assembly GCF_023699985.2 of Odocoileus virginianus. Taxonomy (NCBI): domain Eukaryota; kingdom Metazoa; phylum Chordata; class Mammalia; order Artiodactyla; family Cervidae; genus Odocoileus; species Odocoileus virginianus. The sequence continues at coordinate 59,379,333 of NC_069680.1, forward strand.
GAGGAGACCACTTGCCTCATAGTTGTTTGGAGGCCTGCTCCTCTGAAGGACCTGTCTAGTCATCTTTGGAGGACCTTTTCCTCTAAATGAGTGGTGGCATGTAAGGAGTTAACCAACCTCCATTGGAGGTTCCCAGGCAGAAAAAGAAGTCCCTCCTTGTGGAACCACCCCATATGATCTTCTTGAAAGCCCTCACTCTTAGCTTTAAGAGTTTCACCTTCAGTATATGAAGGAGTTTCTGGCAAGTTAGTCTGTGGAACTAAGGTGGCAACCCCATTAGGTCATGGTTCTGTAATGCTGCTCTCTTAGCTGCCTGATCAGCTGCTTGGCTCCCTCGTGCCACTTCCATGTTCCCTTCTCTGGTGTCCTTTACAGTGGGAGACTGAAACCTCAGCGGGCAGATGGACTGCCTCCAAGAGTCTAAGGATTTGATCACCATATTTGATTGGGGACCCTCGGGTGGTCAAGTGGCCCCTTTCTTTCCAAATAGCAGCATGTGCATGTAGCACCAGAAAGGCATACTTGGGGTCAGTGTCAATAGCTACTCTTTCTCCTTTTCCTAGCTCTAAAGCTCAAGTCAGGGCTATGAGCTCAGACAATTGGGCTGAAGTACCTGGTGGCAAAGGTTTAGCCTCTGTGGTCTCAAAATTGGAGACTACTGCATACCCAGCTCTTCTTTTTCCATCCAAGACAAAGCTACTTCCATCAGTGTACCAGATTTCCTCAGGATCAGAGGGTCTTCAGAGGATAGTCTGACAATTCCTCTTGGGGTTTTGTCCAGTGGTCCAAGGTTTCTAGGCAAGAGTGAAAGGGGAGAGAGTCCTCAGGGATAGGCAAGAGGGTGGCTGGGTTAAGAACCTCACAAGGGGATATAGTCAGGCCCGGATGTTCCATCAGCACTATTTGATATTTGAGGAATATTTGATCAGACATCCATAAATGGCCTCTCCATTCAGGAGTTGTTTCACTTGGTGGCTGATAAAAATAGTTTGTCCGCAAGAGAGAGTTTTAAAGCATCTTCTAACAGGACTGCAATAATTGCAAGATTTTGAAGCAGAGAAAGATCTCTTCCCAATAAGGGAATAGGGCACTCAGGGACCACCAGAAACTGGTGGGAAAATATTTGTCTGTCCCAGCAATGAAGAAGTGCTCGGGTGAATCTTTTTGTAAGTGTTTTTCCTGTAGCACCCTAAATGGTACAGCTTTGGGAGGAGAAGGCTCCAGAGTAGGAGGTCAGGACAGAGTAGGTAGGCGCTGTGTCAGTCAAGCAATTCTTGGACCTATCTGCCACATCCTGTTGCACCCTTGGCTCCAGCCCCGTGATGGTTACCTGTGAGAGGCGGGTTGGCTGGTGTGGGCCGCTTCAGTCCTGTTGAACCATCGTGAGGGAAGGCTTGGCGCTTGACCTTGAGGCTCTTGGGTCCTGAGGGCAGAGTACCTCCCAATGTCCCAACTGATGGCATTTGTAGCACGTTTTAGGAGACTTGTCACAGTTTGGACACTCTTAGGCCCAATGTCCTGCCTGTGTACATATTAGGCATTTGCCTTGTGCTTTGTCCTTTAAGGACTCGGGGTTTGCCATAGGGCTTCCCTGGAGGGCGTCCAGCATGCTTTGTCTCTTTCCTTTTCTCCCTTTCCTGGACCTTGGCCTCTCTCTCCTGTTCTCTGTTATAAAGGCTATTGGTGGCTGTCTGGATGATCTCATCTAAAGAGGCAGCACAGTCCTGCTACTGTAGCTGTTGTAACTTTATCCTGACATCTGATGAACACTGGGACAGGAAATTTGTCCTTTAAAATCACCTGTCTGTCATAAAAGTCTAAGTCCAGATTGGCAAACTTCTGGAGGGTCTCTTTTAACCTTTCCAGAAAGGCAATGGGGTTCTCATCGGGCTCTGGAGTTATTGCTGAGCCCTGGTCATAGCTGATTACTTTCTGCTGGGCTGCTTTTAGTCCTGCCTTTACACAGATAAGAGAATGATCCCTTTCCCAGATGTGCTCAGGGTCATTATAATTCCAATTAGGATCTGAGAAGGGTACTGCATTTCCCCCCGCTGGGTATTTATCTCTTGACATGTGAAGCCCCATAACATACCTTCGGGCTTCCTTTAAGACCCTAGCATGCTCAGGCTCAGATAAAGTTTTACTAAAGATGACCATGATATCCTTCCAGGTCAAGTCAAAGGCCAAGGGAATGTGTTGGAATGTATCTATATATTTGCCTGGTCTTGTTTGATTTGTCTTAGTTCTAAGAGGGAGAAGGGCGTATGACCTGGGTTGGTCTGAATTCTCCAGTTTCAACTAAGGGGCACACTCATGTTGGCTTTCATGGAGGGGGTACTCCTGGATATGGGGGCACGTTTGGATACAAGGAAGGCGTGCCAGGCAACTTGGGAGCCATGGGAGGTGAGCCTTCACGAGGAGCTTCCCTTTCTTGGTTCTCTGTGCCTCACACCATTTGCCTAGTAGGCTCATTTTAGGGCATACAACAATCCCATACTTAAGACAGAGTTCCTGCGTGTCTCTTAGTTGGAGGGAAATTTGGACATAGGGGATCTCCGTCCATTTCCCTTGTCTTTTGCAGAATAATTCTAGCTGCATGCTGGTATTGTAATTTAAGCTCTCATCCTCAGGCCAGTGTTCCTTGTCCCCCAGAGGATACTGTGGCCATACAGTGGCACAAAAGAATTTTAAGTGAGTTCTCCTTGGGGTTAGAGGATCGAACAGCTTCCAGTTATCAAGGATGTATCTCAAGGGCATCTATTGGGAAGTGGATTGCTTATTTCCCATCTGAAAGACAGTGATGACAGGCAGGAAAAGAAAAAAAAAACTAATAGGCCTACTTCTATTTTTATGGGTTGACTTCATTAGGGGTGAGTCTTTCTAAAGTTTATCCTACCAGTATTGTTGCAACCTGAGAGCCAGGCATCCCTGGGTCAGGGTGCAGATCCCCAGGTAGGCTGAGACCTGACAGCCTCCTGGAGATCTAATCCCCAGGCAGGTTGAGGCATGTCGACCTCCTGGGACCCCTGAACTGGCAGATCCCCAAGTAGGTTGAGGCATGACAACCTTCCGAGGACCAGATCCCTAGGCAGGTCAAGGCAGGTCGACTTCCTGGGGACCCTGGACTGGAGTTGGGCATCCCCAAGGTCTCCGGCATGACCTTGGTAGCTCCAGCGTGACCTTGGTAGTCTCCAGTGCTGGGTAGAATTAAGGGGTTGTAATATTAACTCATTACTGGTTTGTCCACTGTGGATGGGAATAGATACCATGATATAAAGCAATCCAAGTCAGTGCCCTGAGGCTGAGAACCTAATTAAACAGCCATAAGCCTTATCCTCTTATTGCTCTGAGGGAATGTAAATCACTGATTTGCTCTCCTAGTCTTCCATAAGAGCAGTTTAGGGTGTTTTCAGTGGTAAACATTTCATTGTCATAGACCCACTCTAGGTAATAACAGAAGTAATGACAAAGGAGTGGGTTATCTGGTCCTGTTAGAGGCATTAAGAGTATTTTAATAATAAGTGGGATGGAGCAATGTTACCTACAAGGGGGGACGGTCCTGGTTGTAGGAGTTAGTGGCTTAAGAACAAATTGATAAGAGGCAACAAACCAGATGTTCCATAAAAGTGGAGTGGATATTTGATCTGGGGGTATGTTTGTAACTTTAGGAGAAGGATGGTAAGGATCTGGGCCCAAAGAGCCTGCAGGGCTAACTCCCAAAGTGGCAAACATTATCCCTTGAAGCCCAATTGCCCTTGAAGGGATGCCACCAACAGATGGACTTCTAGCAGGCATTGTGTGCCTGTCACCCACCGTAGCGGGCTCACTGAGAGATGCTGTTGTTGCACATGTTGTAGGAAACATGGAAGATGAAGGCCTGAATATCTAGAAAGATTGGATATTATGCAGTATTCCTCTTGCAAGGCCTAGCTATCTTCTGTTTGTCCATCCAGAAGATTGTAGAGGCAACATTGTGAACCCAGACAACATTATGGGCTCAGGAAAACAGTATGTAACAGGAGAGAAGGGCGAAGGGCACAACTTTTGAAAGAATGACATGGCCCAAGGGCATTACATAAACTGATTAAAATCAAATGGGTTCAAGATGACAAGTCAAATTCAACTAAACCTTGATCCTTAATCTGCAAGCTAAATGACACACCCAGAGGTGCCAGGACAGTTCCAAGGCACTGTCTAAAGACCAAGAAGTCGGTGGTTCCCCAATTGTTGGGATGGTCCTCCCACTCATTAGCATATGAAATCACCCAGCTTGGAAAAACTAACCATACCACATTCCATGGCCACCACACTCATCCTCTTTGATGGCCCACATCCTGTGGACTATACTTCTCTCTAAATCCTAACAAACCCACCTCTCACCTATTGCTGTGTCTCTCACTGAATTTTTTTGCAATGAGCCATCAGAAGCCTGGGCTTCATTAGGCCTTAAAACCAGGCACCATGGGTTTTGGCCAGGCTCAAGTCCCAGGAGAGAGGACCTGAAGGATAGGAGGGAAAAGCAGTGGGAAAAAACGTGCTGAGGAATCCCCTTCATAACCTGCTGGAAAATCTACTAAATACCTGACCTGTGCTCACAGTTGTCATTGGCCTGATCCTTGGCACAAAGAAGATTAAGGACAGAAGAACCCCCACCCGCTTGGGCAACAGCTACAAGAGCGCAGAGGATAGTGGAGCCTTTGTGACACACTGGGGAGTAGCCTCTCCAGAGTCCCTCAGTTGCACCCACTGCCACTGGCCTGTTTGCGGGGGAGTTCAAGGAGACAAGAAACAAGAGATTGTAAAGGAATTAAGATTTTGTTAGCCATATGTCCTTCAAGCCATAGGGGCGAGGACTTCCTACTGCAACCAGAGGCCTTCTGGAATCTGGGACTGAGCTGCATGAGCTTTCTGCTGAGTTTGTTTTTGTTGTCCCGGTTTCCAGCATGCTGGGCTTCTTGTCACTTCCACTGCACTGAGGTTTCTTTGCATTCAGCTTCCACTGCAGGAGCATTTGCTGATTTGGGCTTCTGCTGTGTTTGGCCTCTGCCTTGCGGGAACCAAGCTGAGCTTGTTTCAGCCAGGTTAAATCCGAGAAATGGCACCATAGATGTCAGGGGAGTTTGTAATTTCCTCGGTTCTGTATCATGGCAGCAAAAATATGAAGTGACGGATGAATCAGTGTTATAGCTCAGATTTATTTGGCAAGCAAAGGAAAATACGACCCAAAAGATGTGAAGAGAAGAGAAGCTCAATTTTGGTTCCTATTTTTATGTTTGTTCTCCTCCCCCTGAGCCTGCCCTATGCAAATTGGGCTAGCCAGGAGGGCTGTTTTACCTGAGGTCCTCAATCTGGTCCTCAGAACTTCCTTTGTTCTATTTTCACTGACTTTTCCCTTTGTCTTTTAGCCACCACCATTCTAGACTCCTTTTTCCTATTCTAACTACCTAACACTATCATTGCTCTCTAATTGTTATAAACTCTGCAAGGCAGGGACTGTGTCAATCTTTTTCACTATGGTGCTCCTAACATCTAGTACAAATAAATTGTCGGTGAATGGATATCTTTATAATTTCAGTTTTGAGAATTACAGAGAGGTGTTCTCTCATGCTTCATAATGGGGCTACATCTGGCAGCTTGATACCCACACCTGGGTTTCTCTGGGTTAGAATAATCTGTTGCCCGCTCTGAGTTGGTAAGTGTAGATATAACATTAATAATAATAATGGCCATATTTATTTAGTACTAATATTTGTCACTTATTAAGTACTTATGTATGCCAGGCTTTCCACATTACTTAATCTGCAACGCACATCAGGAGAGTTCCTAGACGCTACTAAACCTCCAGATTTAAAGACTGCCACAGGCCACACTTGGCCCCATTCTGCATGCAAGACTATAAGACAGGAACCACAACTTGCCTGCAGGACAAGTCCGAGCGCTTCTTTTCTAAAGGAGTCTGTGTCGCAGTTCACAGATAGGAGGAGACAAAATCTCATCAGGCAGGTGCAGGATTCCTCTTAGCTTAAAATCCCCCTTCCCCACAGGAGACAAATTCTCTTGTAACAATTCCACGGAGACATCTTCCAGGGTCCCTGTGGGGACAGGACAAGAATCACCTTTCTGAGGGACGCCCAAAGCTATGGCATTCTATCTAGTGTTTATAGTTCATCCAACCAAAAGCAATCTACCAATCAGGGATGATCTTTATCCTAGGAGATGTTGCTTAGAAATAAATTTGACATACTACCCTTACCAGGTAAGTAGGGGAACAGAGCTAGAGCACTAACTAAGGCCATGTTCTAGTGCAAATAGGAGTGTACCCTGGTGGTTTAGTGGTTGGGATTTCAGGCATTCACTGCTGAGGTCTGAATTCAATCCCTGGTGAGAGAGCTCAGGGGCTTCCCAGGTAAATAATCCATCTGCCAATGCAGGAGATGCAGGACACTTGGGTTTGATTCCTGGGTCGGGAAGATCCCCTGGAGGAGGAAATGGCAGCCCACCACAGTATTCTTGTCTGGACATTTCCATGGGCAGAGGAACCTGGCGGGCTACAGTTCATGTGGCTGCAGAGTCAGACACAACTGAGCATGCACACACGCAAGCATGAGAAAACAGATTCCGCAAGCCATGTGGTGCAGCCAGGAAAGAAAGTAGAGGAGGGTCATTCACTCTCACCTATTATGACCTCCACTGTATAGACAAGCAAACATAGAGAAGTTCAGTAAGTAGCAGAGCAAGGATTGAGCCCAGGTCCTAGGCTGCATTGCTATTCTGTTAGTCTACCTAGCATTCTTTTTATAAAAATAGAATTAAATCATAAATTACAAAGCAAGCTGTTTGTTGCCCATAGGTCATACTTTTCTTTGGACTGTGCCAAAGATTGGAATTTCATTAGTGCTAGATTGATAGCGCCTATTACCTTTTGTTAGTGCCTGTGGAGCAAACTAAGAGGAACCAGGCATAGAACTAAGCTGGCTTTACACTCCCAGCTGGATGTCTCCAAACTTTTTTGGTCATGCACTCTATTGGTAAGATACTTTTGCAGGCACATTCCCAAATGCATGTATTTTAATTATTTTGAGATTGTATACACATATGATACCACATATGTGGAATGTTCAAAATAGGCAAATCCACAGAGAAGAAAGTAGCTTAGTGGGTGCCAGGAACTAGGGTGGGGAGAGTGAATGGGGAGTACCTGCTGATGGGTACAAGGTATTTTTCTTTGTTTTTTTTGGCTGCACCACCCTGAGTGTTCATTGGAAGCACTGATGTTGAAACTAAAACTCCAATACTTTGGCCACCTGATGCGAAGAGCTGACTCATTGGAAAAGACCTTGATTCTGGGAAAGATTGAGGGCAGGAGGAGAAGGAGAAGATGACAGAGGATGAGATGGTTGGATGGCATCATCGACTTGATGGACATGGGTTTGGGTGGACCCTGGGAGTTGGTGATGGACAGGGAGGCCTGGTGTGCTGCGATTCATGGGGTTACAAAGGGTCAGACATAACTGAGCGACTGACTCTTCTTTTGGGATCTTAGTTCCCTGACCAGATGTGGAACCTGTGCCCTCAGCAGCGAAATCAGGGAGTCCTAACTACTGGACAGCCAGGGGATTCCCTACAGGGTTTCTTTGAGGGTGATGAAAATATTCTGGAATTAAATAGTGGTGATGTTTGCACAACCTTATGCACACACTAAAACCACCGAAGTATACATATACTTTGAAATGTGAATTTTTTGGTATGTGAGTTATATCTCAATTTTTTAAAAATTATATACATTTAGTAAGGTACTAAAATAATGTACACATTATAAAGACTAGCCTAAAAAAAGTTACAGGGTGAGATTTAAAAAGTTGTAAATAAAAGTCCTGATAGCATCTTCAGTCACCCCAACAGACTGTCTTGTGTTCCCTGTGGACTCACTTCTTTAAACCATCTCTGAACAGGCTGTGCCCCTAATTATAAGTCTTTTCTGGCTCTCAATAAAAGCCCTTTCTACTTTCATGGCTGTTTTGAATTTCAGTAAATTTGCTTATCAATCAACAGGAATGATGGTTAACTAACATATCTTGAGTATGCACTAGATACCAAGCTTCTAAGTTTATGTACCTCATTCCTATGTGGCTCTATTATTATTCTCCCCATTTTACAGTTGAGGAAACTGAGACTCAGATAGGCCAAGTAACTTTTCCAGAGTCAAGGCTATTATGTGGTTGAATAGGGCTCCAAACCAAGTAGCCCAACCTCTAGACTATGTTCGACACCTACTATGTACCTAGAACCAGGGAATGCACAAAGTCCCCATATCCTGGGAGCTTATCCTCTGATGGAAGAGCTGGGGGGGGGGGGGCAAATTATCAAGTAAGTGTCAAAGTACTGATATTTCTAAATTCTCTGAAAGATATTTGATAGCCAAGTTCGTGTCTTTTCTCTTCCAGAAATTCTTGGGATAAAGGAATTAAGTGTGAACTTTAAATCAAACTTTGTTGAAGTAAACAAATAACAAAGCAACCCCACAAGTTTTGTTTATGCCTCTGAGCTGAGCCAGGGAGGCTTTGGGGTGTCAGGGGTGCCCCAGATATCCTGCCAAGACCAATTCTGGCAGAATTCACACACCCTGAACTGTTGGGATTCAGTGGCTGCATGCCCAGCTTACGCTAGTGTTTAGAAGCTTGGACTCTTGGCTTATCCTCTGAGAACTGAAAAGGCCTCAAATTGTAGGGAGGCTTTGGATTTGCTGCAGGACCCTAATTGCTAGGCAAATCACATTATATTTGTAAGCTCTTCATGATATGTAGAGACAATAATATTGCTATGAATTTTAACTTTAGGCTATTGAATAAGGATTCTTGAATTAGCCTTTCTGTATACAAATTCTAAATCTCTACCCAGTGTAACAAACAAAAATGATGAGATCTTGATTATTGTTGTTGTTGTTTAGTCGCTCAGTCATGTCCTACTCTTTTGCAACCCCGTGGACTTTAGTCCAGCAAGCTCTTCTGTCTATGGAATTTCCCAGGCAAGAATATTGGAGTGGGTTGCCACTTCTTTCTCCAGGGGATCTTCCTGACCCAGGAATCGAACCCACATCTCCTGCATTGGCAGGCAGATTCTTTACCACTGAGTCACCAGAGAAGCCACTGAGATCTTGATTAATTGACATGAAAGGATTTTCATAATATAGCATTCCACGGAAAAAAGTAGATTTCAAAAGTATATTATAGCATGATTCCATCTTTGTATTCATATTGGTATGTAGTTATCTGGAGAAAAATATAAGGAAAGGGCAGGTACCACAGTGTTAATAGAGCTTGTTTCTGTAGGAATGAAACTGATCCATAATTTTAAACTACTTGTCTGTATTTTCTGACTTTTATTGTGATGAGTGTACATTGCTTTTGTAATTAGAAAATTATTTTTTTACACAGAGATACTCCCTGAAAGTCACTCAGTCATGTCCGACTCTTTGCGACCCCATGGACTGTACAGTCCATGGAATTCTCCAGGCCAGAACACTGGAATGGATAACTGCTCCCTTCTCCAGGAGATCTTCCCAACCCAGGGGTCAAACCCAGGTCTCCCGGGTTGCAGGTGGATTCTTAACCAGCTGAGCAACCAGGGAAGCCCAGAGATACTCTCTACCCTATTTGTTTATTTTTTTATATGGACTATTTTTAAAGTATTTATTAAATTTGTTACACCACTGCTCCTGTTTTATATTTTGGTTTTTTGGCCACTAGGCATGTGGGAACTTAGGTCTCCAGCCAGGGATTGAACCTGCACCCCTTACATTGGAAGGTGAAGTCTTAACCACCGGACCACCAGGAAAGTCGCTACCCCATTTTAGACATGGGAGAAGAATGATACTGTGATGAAGATCACACTTCTGAAACATTGGAGTTATCTTGGCTAATTTCTGTTCCTACTTGGTTCCTTCCCCAAAGGAGCACCCAAGACCAGACCTCTTTCTAATCAGAGGAGGCTAAGGCTGGGATGAGACACCACCTGCAGACTAGGTTCCTGGGAATTTCTTATGGGATGGTAACCTGCCAGAAATCTTAGGACAGTTTACTTTTGGAGGCATGGGCCTACATTCAGTCCCTAGTCCTCAGTATCTGCCTGTTTAGCATCCCAGCTGGTGAGGACAGGAACAAGGTTGACAAGCCCCTGACGCTGCATCCTCTGGGCTTTGCTTTTCTCCAGGCGTCACTGCCCCTGCTGCTGAGAGTGGAAGAGAGGAAAGGACCTCCAGACAGCAAGCGTCCTCCCCACCATGGGGCAGACCTGCCAGCGAGGATGGGTAAGAGCTCCTCTAGCTTTCCTCTGACTTCACAAGGTCACATGCGCCCCTTCCTGCTCAGCCCACTCACTCTGGCAGGAGTTACATTAGGGTCCATTTTACAATGGAAGCCCCAGACCAAGAGCCCTGCAGGGACTTGTTATGGAACAAGTCAGGAACCCCTCAGATACAGCCTTTTTCTGTGCAGTTTAATTTTCACTTGAGCTGGAAATGTCCTGACTAAGGCGAGCCCAGAGGATTATTCATGTAACCCCTCTGTTTAATTACTTCCTAGATAGTCATCTGCAAAGTCACAGATGCGTGATGTAAATAAGACTGTGACCTTTTTCTAAGAGAAGACTTCTAGGGCTGTTTTCCATGTTGCCATGTAAAAGCTAAAGCCCTTTCTTGCCTCTTACAGACAGCTTTGCTGCTCCTCTGGATGTTGAAACACATCCTGGAAGATGTTTACAGGACAATGTTCTAAGTGGGCTGGCTCATTTTAAATTAACTTGTACTGCAGATGGCCCCTCTGGGCAAGGGCACACTTGCTCCTTTTTAAAGTTATGGAAATAGAGGCACTGCCGGGTTTTAAGCCCAACAGACAGTCAGACAATCGCAGAGCTAAAGTTTTGGGGACAGAACTCTCACACCAGCATCTTACATCTCAAACACTCCTGTGGCCCCAGCACTCCTGGGTGTCAAATTAATTCCCAAATAGTGTTTGAAAGTGGGGAAGTGTGTATGAGCTTGTGGGCTGCGTTAGCCTCTAGGTGAGGGGCTTCGGCACACAGGAGTGGGGTGAGGTGAGGACTTTTTCCCTCAGGCCTGCAGGACTGGTTTAAAATGTGCCGTTCTTCATCTCTGAGATGGACTTTGCAAAGTGTAGCCCAGACACGTCCTTCCTATGTCGCAGGGTGTTGAGAGAATTGGATTTCATCTCATTTCTGACTCCCCAGTGGAAGCTCAGTCTCTGTCTTCTGTGGAATCTGAGGCACCTGTCTGGTTACAGTCAGAGACTGTGAGTCCCTGGTCTTCAACTTCTTTTCCTTCCCTTATCTCCTTTACTCCACAACCAGAACGAGGCAAGTTGTGTCTGCTCAGAGGACGAGGCCCTCCCAACTGGAAGGTTTGTCTGGGGTGTCGTTGCCGCCTCTCCTGGTCCCCACTGTCCCTTTCCTGTGCCCCTGCCTGATTTTGCCAGCTCCAGGCAGAATGCCACTGAGTGTTTAAAGCAGGCCAGGCCAGCCTCGGAGAGGGTCACAAAGCAGCCAGTGTCAGAGGTGCCAGGTGGCAGTCAGCAGGCTTGGCCACTTGCACTTGGAATTCGAGGTCAATCCGTGGGTCTAGGACTGGTCCTCCATGGTACTTGGGGGCCCAGAGAGAGGAACATGGGCTCCGGGGTCTCAGACACAAGCTGAAAACTGCCGAGTTGGAGGCCGCTTTGACCTCTCAAGTAGCCCGGAGTGAGTTGGGGTAAGTTGGTGTTGTTGCCCTGTGCTTCTGTATAAATCCATGATCCATAAATCCATACAGCCGCTGCCATTTCAGGAGCAGTACCCCATGCCAGCCACTTCAGTTTTCATTCCTTTAATTTTCAAAAAGGCCCAACAAAGCAGGTGTTATTCCTATTTTACAGATGGAGAAACTGAGGCTTGGAGAGGTTAAATTACTTGCCTAATTTTGCACAGTTAGTCAGTGGAAGATCTAGGATATAAATTCAGGTCTCTCTGACCCAAAACTTATGCTTTTTGTAACTTCACATCAACCTTAAGGCTCAGGGCAAGGCATGCCACTCAAACCATAACTTCCTCAGGGCAGTTCTATTTCCAGTTGTTTCAAGCTTAGGAATGTTGTGCTTGGAATATTGCATTCCTACTCTTCATCTAACAAAGGGCCAAAAATTATATGGTTCATTCAGTTTCTTTTTCTTTGGTTCCCTGGCTATCCCAAGCCCCAGACAATATTTTTTATTGACCGCTCTCTCTTCTTTCTAGGCCTACAAATATTTGTAAGATATTTGCAAGATTTCATGAGAGTCCTTTCAGGGAAGCTTGCTCTCATGGAGTATCAATGTAAAGCCTAGACTGTTTGGGTCTTGGGCATGCAGAAGACATGCCTGGATTGTCCTGGTCATGGCTTTTCTTGTTTTCCCAACTTCCCTAGGACAATGATTTATTTATTTCTTTTAGTATTTATTTATTTATTTTATTTGGCTGCACCTGGTCTTCGTTGCAGCTCACAGGATCTTTGATTTTTGTTGTAGCATGAGGGATCTTTTAGTTATGGCCTGAGGGATCTAGTTTCCTGACCTGGGATTGAACCCAGGACCCCTGCATGGGGAGCGTGGAATCTTAGCCACTGGACCACCGGGGATGTCCCAGGGACCATTATATAAGGGCTTCTTTGGTTTGGAATCTGCTTAGAAGAGGGTGTGGCTTCTCAATTTATAACCGCCAACATTAATTGAGCACCTACTCTCTACTTGAGGCAGGATAAGAAATGCTGAAAAGATAGGGGTTGCCTTTCGGAGGGACGCAAATTTTCCTGCTGGTTCTCACAGGGTCTTGCTGCATGTCTGCAGGCTGCCATGCGACTTTCTCGAAATCTCAGTCTCCTTCCTTGAAAGGAGGATTTCCTCTTGTGCTCTGTCACTCTGGATTCCATTCCCTCTCACCCACTGAGAGTGGTGTTTGCAGGAGTCCCAAGAGCAGCAGGAGGGAGCAGGCCCCAGCACAAGCCATTTTTCAAGTGCTTGCATGCTGATACCCCTGTCCTTCTGGCCAAAGCAAGTCACAGAGCCAGTCTCAGAGTCACTGTGGGAGGAGACAACGCCAGCGCATAGATACAGAGAGGCCAACTCTTGTGGCTGGTTTTTTTTTTTTTGGTGAACAATTTACTACTTATGTCCTCCTTATCACCGCAGCTGCCATGATGAAGAAATCCACATGAGCCTGTCTTGTTTGGCAGTCCAGTTCAGTCACTCAGTCGTGTCCGACTCTTTGCGACCCCATGGACCGCAGCATACCAGGCCTCCCTGTCCATCACCAACTCCCAGAGTTTACCCCAACTCATGTCCATTGAGTCAGTGATGCCATCCAACCATTTTATCCTGTCGTCCCCTTCTCCTCCTGCCCTCAATCTCGCCCAGGATCAGGGTCTTTTCCAATGGGTCAGCTCTTTGCATCAGGTGGCCAAAGTATTGGAGTTTCAGCTATAACATCAGTCCTTCCAATGAAGGACTTGATTGGCAGCAGCTCCCCAAATCTGTTTGGCAGGGGAAATTGTTAGAGGGTTATGGGAGGGCGGGGTGCTAACTGCAGGGCTGAGATCTGGGAAGCGTCTCACTCTGCAGTCTTGGGGATTCGGTGGGGCCAGTGGCTCAGCAGAGACAGACTCCTGTGTTCCCACGGCTTCCCTACCCACCTCTCTAGCAGCTAGCTCAGCCAGCTGTGCTTTCATTACTGATGAGCATGTCTGTCTTCTCTTGTGGACTGTGGCTCCCTGAGGGCAGAGCCACTGTCCTTTTTCATCTTTGCACCTCCACCTTCTGGCACAGTGCCTAGCACATTTGTAAATACCTAATAAAGGCCGATATGAATGAATTCATGAATCGAAGATTTCTGAGCTCGGCTGCATTTCATCCAGAGGCTCATTTGCCACTATAGGATATGCTTAGGTATTTCAAGGTTACGTATAATTACTTTCACTTTCTGAGCATAGTTGGTTAATTACAAGCGCCAATGTGCTGTGAATGCAAGTTGCATGCCTCTATAACACCTTATCTTGTCTTGTCTTTAAGGGCACAGAAACTGAAAATTCAATCCGGCCTCCACTTACTGAAAATAAGGTAAGAGACCTCAATGTTATTTCCATTTCCTTCTGTAATGTTTTCTGTAGAAGAGACTTAGTGTATGGCAATTCCCTTTGGAAACTCTGATCATAGTTTTACTGAGAAGCCCTGCAATAGATTCTGGGGTGAGGGCCCAGACCACCCCTCCAGGCAGAGGCTTTTGGAGAGGACTTTGTTCCTAGGCTCCCTTCTTAACGCCCCCCCCCCTTTTTAAAAAATATTATTGGGTTTTCCTGGAGTGTAGCTGCTTTACGGTGCTGTGTTAATCAGCCATACATACACATATATCCACTCTTGTTTGGATTTCCTTCCCATTTAGGTCACCACAAAGCACTGAATTAGGGCTCCCTGAACTATACAGTAGGTTCTCATTAGTTATCTATTTTACACATAGTATCAATAGGGTATATGTGTCAACCCCAATCTTCTAATTCATCCCACCCACCCCCTTCCCCTCTTGGTGTCCATACATTTGTTCTCTATGTCTGTGTCTCTATTATCATTTTGCAAATAAGACCATCTATACCATTTTTCTAGATTCCACATATATGCGTTAATATATGACACCTGTGCCCTTTCTTAGAAGCAAAATGCTAAGCATCAGAGCAAAACATGGTGCTCCCCAGCCTTGGAGCTGTGTGGCATGCTGACTGTGGGAGACCCCGGGAGATGGAACGGAAGGGTCTCGCGCCTCTCTTGTCTCTTCCAGTATGTCAGGGAACTGATGCCCACTCCTCCAACCCAGAGGATGGATGGGTCTCAGATCTTCCCTACTGGCATCACCCATGTGCTCCCCAAACAGAATGTTCTGTGCCATTTGAGGCGGGCATCCCTCTCTCATTCTACAAGCTGGCACTTCACAGTGCCTTTAAAATTGCAACAGGGAGTTCCCTGATGGCCTAGTAGTTATGATTCTGGGCTTTCACCGTCATGGCCTGGGTTCACTCCCTGGTTGAGGAACTGAGATGCTGCAAGTCATGCTGGTGTGGCCAAAAAAAAAAAAAAAAGCAACAGAGTAGATCTGAGGTGGATTGCTTCATGCAAAGCTGGTAAATTAGAGTCCTTAAGAGCCAATTTGCTGGAAGAAAAGCAGAATAATTCGATTTCTCCTGCATCTGGGTCCACTATCTGGTCCTAGGTGAGGCTCAAGTCTGGGTTGGCATTCATAGCCATCTCTGCCCTGACCCCTATTCCACTGATAGTACAGCTCTATTTTTCTCCTTTCCAAAATAAATAAGAGTCTCCAGTGTTGAGGATTTATGGTTGAGAAGTGAAGCTCAACAGAAAAAAGTTATAACATAGGGTGACATGTGACTTAAGAACCAGATGATGGAGGAATCAGTCGTGTCTTGGGAAGAGAAGGAAGGTTGAATAGAAGGGGTGAGATTTGCAGAGGGTCTTGGTTGAGGAAGGAATTTTTAAGGGCAAGATAGACATGCCCAGCAGGGAGTCGAGCCTGTAGCAGATGGAAGGGGCCTGGAGAGGCTGTCTGGTGTGACGCTGGTGTGGAAGACACAAGGGGAGGCTGATGAAGCTGGGGAGGGGGCGGGCACTGGGTGTCTGGTTAAGGACCTCTAGCGACTGAGTCCAAAAGATCTTTAGGCTGAGGCATCATGTGATTACATTGTATTCTATCAGGTAGTGGCAAGGAGCATGAGCCTTGGGCATCCAGGAAACTCAGACATGGGGATGAGGGGATATGTCTAGAGAGATCCCCAGAGGTGTGTGTGCAACATAATCCACTCAGAGTGGGAAGAAAATGTTACAAGTTCCATTGTAACCAATTTCTTGATGGTAACCTTGCTTGGTTAGACTTTCAGATGGTTAGTAGTATCATCTTGTACCTAGGGTCTCTCACAATGAGAAGTGGTTGTTAGCGGCCCCTTGCTTTGTTTCCTGAACCATTTTAAGCGTCTTATGAGGCTTTATATCTTCAAACTGCTTGGTTGAAGATTTTTTGTTCTTTATTTTTGTTTTTTTCATATGTTTTGTTTTTCAGTTTTCTGGGCAATGTTTTATTTTTATATAATTCCAAACTTAAACTAGTTGAAGTTTTATGTATGACATTATCTGGCTTTAACTAGAACTGACCCTTACGAAACAAGCAAGTGGCTGAGAAAGATTTCTACATAAAAACTGGATTAAAGCTAATGAACAGTGAGAAAACAAGAGTGCTGATTACTTTCCTGTCTCTAATACAAGCTACTCATCAGTCACACCTTGGGGTTAAAAGAAACAAAAGGTCTGACCAAATATAATAAGTAATCAGTCAAAACAATTAAAATGAGCAAGGCTATTTGAATTCTGTCTCTACTTCATATATCACTAATGATGAGCTAGTCCCTATATACATAGAAGGCCTTGAAATAATTAGCTAGTGATACATTAGGCCACAGCCTTTTAAAATAGTTTATTTCATCTTTATCTCTTTATTTTTATTAAAGTATAATTGACTCGCAGTCAAATGCATAAATCCTAAGTGTTAGATCAATAAGTTTGAATACATGTATGCACCTGTATGTGCTTCAGTTGGTGAAGAATCCACCTGCAATGCAGGAGACTCTGGTTTGATCCCTGGGTTGGGAAGATCCCCTGGAGAACGGAAAGGCTACCCACTCCAATATTCTGGCCTGGAGAATTTCATGGAGTGTATAGTCCATGGGGTTGCAAAGAGTCTGACACGACTGAGCAACTTTCACTCACTCACTCACTCAGTGCAGCTGTATGGGCTTCCAGGTGGCTCAGCTGGTAAAGAATCTGCCTGCAATGCAGGAGACCCGGGTTCGATCCCCAGGGAGGGAAAATCCCCCGGAGAAGGGGATGACAACTCACTCCAGTATTCTTGCCTGGGAAATCCCATGGACACAGGAGTCTGGTGGGCTACAGTCCATGGGGTCCTCACAAAGAGTTGGACATGACTGAACGACTATGACTCACACTCATATGCACCTATATAACCATCATGCAGTTCAAAATATAGAACATTTCCATCACTCCCCAAAATCTCCTCATGCCCCTTTCCAGTCACTGCTTCCCCATCCCCTGTCCTGAAGTTAACCTTGTTTTGATTTCTAGCACCACACGTTGGGTTTCTTGTTCTTGAACCTCATGTAAATATAATCATATACATGTCCTCTTTGGTACCTGGCTTTAGTGTTTTTATATTGCTGCATATATTCATTCCTACATGATTTTGTATATAGAAGATCCTAAGATACACACACACATACCAAAACTGTTAGAATTAACAAACACATCCAGCAAGGATAGAAAATCCATACACAAAAATCAGTGGATTTCTAAATCAAAATTTATTCTCTGCTCAAATGTCACACACTCAGAGAGGCTTCCCTTATCCAGCCTATCTAAAATGATACTCAGATTCTCTATTGTTTTCTATTGTAATTTAGTTTTTCTCTCTCAAGTTCTGGAAATCTGGAGGTCATCAGTGTGGGGTTGATATGGGATCCCTGGGTGAGAGGGAAATAAGCTCTTTCTATTTCATTTGTTGCTTTGTTTTGTGTGGCTGCCAATCTCAAGGTTATCTCTTAATCCAAGTGTAGATTGGTTATCACCAAAGATTGTATGATTCCATTTATACAAAATGTCCAGAATAGGCAAATTTGTAGAGACAGAAAGCAGATTAGAGCTTGCTTGGGGCTGGGGAGTGTGGAGTTTGGATGGGAAGGGACAGCTAATGGATATAGGGTTTCTTTAGGGGGTGAAGAAAATGTTCTAAAATTGACTGTGGTGAGGATATCACAACTCTGCAACTGTATTAAAAATCATTGAATTTTACATTTTAAATGTGCATGGACGGTAGTCAATTATATCTCAATAATATTGTTACCCCTAAAAAAGCACTTGTTTTTTATACCTGAGAAGTATAAAGTATGTATGGGTGTACTACAATTTGTTTATCCCCTCTCTTGCTCATGGACACTTGGGGCTTCTAGTTTTGGCTGTTACTGATAAAATGTTATGAATATTTGTACACAAATCTTTGTAGGGACATATACCTTAATTTCTCTTGGGTAAATCCCAAGAAAAGGTATTGCTGGGTCATGGGGTCAGTGTCTATGAGACTTTACCAGAAACAAACAAACAGTTCTAAAGTGGCTGTATTGTTTTACACTCCCATCTGTCTCATCCATTTTCACGTCTAGCATAGACATTTAGGTGTGTTTTACAACATACTTATTAGTATAGTAGTATGCACTAATAGTTGTAAAACATTTTTACTACATTGAGATACATGATCAAAACGTTTTTACTACAGGGATTTCTAAACAGATAAGTTATGGAGCCTGGAGCTAAGAGAGAGTAGATATTGTGCTAAAGAAAGTGTATTCATTTCCTAGGGCCACAAGAACAAATTGCCACAATCTTGGTGACTTAAAAAAAACAGGAATATATTGTCTTACACTTCTAGAGGGCCAGAAGACCAAAATCAAGGTGTCAGCAGAGCCAGGTTCCTACCATGGGCTCTAGGGAACTTCTTCCACTGCAGGGGGCTCTAGGCATCCTCTGGCTGGTTTTCACGTGGCATCTGCCTCTGCCCGCACCTGGCACTTTCCTTTCTCCTCCTTATGTCTTGTCTTCTGCCTCTTAATGAGGACAGTCATGGGATTTAGGGCCCATCAGTAATCCAGGATAATCTTGAGATCTTTAATTTAATTACATATGCAAAGACCTTTCTTCCAAATAAGGTCACATTCACAGGTTGTGGGGATCAGGCCATGCCTTGGGGGGAGGGGGGTGCCATTCAACCCACTCCAGTCCTGCTCCAGCAGAATGAATCAGAAGGAGGAGATGGATTCAAGACAGTCTGTAGGTTTGATTTGTGTTGTGTTTGTTCTCAAGACCCAAGTATAAGTAGACTTGATGGGGTTTGGTGACAGATTCTATGTGGGGCACTTGGGAAGGGAAAGGGCTCAAGGATGGTGTTCAGGTTTCCAGCTTGGGTGGCAGGGAGTTGGTTCTGTCTGGAACATTCTTTTCCCAAGAGAGAAGAGAAAGCGCAGGCATGGCATACTCCCTCCTTTTATTCTGGTCTCTGCTCAAATGTCACACACGCAGAGAGGCTTCCCTTATCCATCCTATCTAAAATGATACTCAGATTCTCTATTGTTTTCTATTGTAATTTAGTTTTTTTCTCTCCAGTTCTGGAAATCTGGAGGTCACCAGTGTGGGGCTGATATGGGATCCCTGGGTGAGGGGGAAACAAGCTCTTTCTATTTTATTTTGTTGCTTTGTTTTGGGTGGCTGCCATTCTCAAGGTTATCTCTTAATCCAACACAGTTCCTGGATCTCCAGCCAGTCTGTCTGCCAGCACGAGGGAAGGAGGCGGGATGGCAGAGGGGAAGCTGCGCAGTCAGGAACAGCTCTGGGAAGCTTCCATGAGATGTTCTCACTTTCCTTTTGTTACTGATGGAACTTGGGTCCTTCCACCTGATGTGCAGCAAAAACAATCTACAGACAGCGGGTGGGTGGTAGAGAACAAAGTGCCAAATACCGCCTGTACAATGTTTACTGTGGGACACCAAGGGGCAGCACGTGCTCGGCAGACTTTTAGGCAAGGGTTTTTTGTTGTTTTTTTTCCAGGCAAGGGCTTTTTTAAAGGGAGCATTAGGGGTAAGGGTAGCAGGGTGTGTGATAGGTTACCAGACATTCTTCTGATTGGTTGGTGGTGAATTAACAGATGTTTCAGGAGTCTTATTCATCAGGCTTCTAGTTCCAATCAGCCTGGGGTGTACATGATTGGGGTCAGTAAGTTACCACCCTCCTGAGTGGGGGTCTTACTTTCTGCAGAAGTACTCAAAGATATACACATGCTTCAGATGTTATCTTGGTCCCTTCAGGAGGCCCAGGACCATTGTTCTAATCATTAACTCCAGGAGTTGGTGATGGACAGAGAGGCCTGGTGTGCTGCAGTCCATGGGGTCACAGAGTCAGACACAACTGAGTGACTGAACTGAACTGAAATACTTTTTGGGGCTCAGGGAAAGCCAAACAAGAAGGCGGATGGGGATTTCTGCCTGGGAAGACCCTATAGGGTCCCATTCAGTTTCAGACCCCCTTTTCTTGGATATTCCTCAAGCCTGAGGGGAACAGGGATGGGAGAAGAAAGGGAATAAAGTTTTGCTTAGGTTAATGATAAACTTGGCAAGGGAACTCAGTTTTGGGGGACTCAGGGACAAGGTGAAATAGAAATTGTAGGAGGTAGTTGTGTGGCCAACACTTTGCTTTATTTTTCCTCCTACCACCTGATATAAGGTATCTTTAATTTGTGATTTGTTTACTGTCTCTCCCCGCAGAATGTAGGCAGAGACTGTCTTGCTCACCTACACATTTCTAGTGAACTAGGAAGTACAGGGCATCTTAAGTGTTTCACAAGTATTTGTTGAGTGAATAAATGACAAGGAGAGGAACCGAGAAGAAAATAAATTTAAGAAGAAATGACTGTGATGGGAGACGAATTGAGTTTCAGGTGCCTGTGGGAGCTAGGACTGGATATTTACAGGCAGTTGGAAATGTGAACCTGGAGCTCAGGAGAGGTGGGGGCTGCAGCTCTTGGCAAACTAGAGTGATTCTTTGGGTAGGGCAGGCTGGGATGCACCCACAGGAGACTCAGAGAGCAGGGAACGCTCAGCTCCTTTCACCAAACGAGATGCCCCACCTCCATCGCACTGGGAGGGGCCGCTGCTTCCCCACCCCCCTTACAGGCCCCTCTGTCACTGGATCGGCCTCAGCACTTGGTCTGAAAATGCCCTTTATAAGATGGCTCTGCAGAGCTGGGCTCCACGCGCTATGTTTTATACATCTAACCAAGAATGGCTCAGTACACTAGGGGAGACAGGCTCCCCAACTCAAGTGCTTGGACCCAGCTGTGACTGAGCCATCACTGGGCTTGGCTGAAATAAGAGAAATAAGGACAACTTCTTAGAGCAGCAGGGTGGTTTTGAGTCAGACTGCCTGGGCTTGGATCCCAGCTCTTCCATCAGTAGCCCTGTAACCTTGGAGAAGTCACTTAGTCTCCCTGTGACTTGGTGTTTGCACCTATAAAATGGGGATAAAATTGGTTTTTACCTCACTGGATTGTTCTGTGGATCAAGCATGTTAACACATGTAAAGATTTTAGAACAATACCTGGTGTGTAGTAAATCCTACCCAAACACTATTATTATAAAGGGGGCTTCCCAGGTGGTTTAGTGGTAAAGAATCTGCCTGCCAAGTGGGAGATACAGGTTTGATTCCTGGGTTGGGAAGATCCCCTGGAGAAGGAAATGGCAACCCACTCCAGTATTCTTGCCTGGGAGAATCCCATGTACAGAGAAGCCTGCTGGGCTACGGTCCACAGGTGGTAAAGAGTCAGACATGACTTAGTAACTGTGTGTGTGTTGGTCCCTCAGTTGTGTCCAACTCTTTGTGACCCCATGGCCTGTAGCCTATCAGGCTCCTCTGCCCATAGGATTTTCCAGGCAATAATACTGGGGTAGGTTGCCATTCCTTTCTCCAGAGATCTTCCTGACCCAGGGTTTGAACCCAGGTCTCCCACATTGCAGGCAGATTCTTTACCAACTGAGCCACTGGCGAAACCTCAGTTTCATGACTAAACAGCAGTAAACATTATTATAAAACCAAAGTATTCAATTTAAAAAGCAGCCCTTATTTTTACTTCTCTGGGATAAAATGTATTTTTCTTTAGGATATTATGGTGAGAGGAGATGGAAATTACAATGAAAAAAAAAAATCTTTCAGCAAAACAAAAAGCCAGTGCCTAGGTTTTGTTTGTGTTTAATTGGCTGGCCTGTGTGATCGCACAGGCTGGGGACCCTGCCTAGGTGTTGACATGGACTCTCCCATGGAAGCGTTTCCCTCTATATTTTGGAGCTAATTCCAAGAGGCAGGATTGAGAAACTTTTTTTGGACACATGAGGGTGGTTTGTGTGGGGGCACTGGGGAGAAATAGCCCAGGAAACTCAGGGTAGCCAGCAGGGTGATTTAAGATTGCTCTGTTCCAACATGATATGGGTGTCCTTTGGGGAAGGAGCTGGCCTCAGATAAGGAGCAGGCCTGAGGCCAGGCAGGCCTCAGCAGTCTCGTTAACCCTTCTTCCTCCAGGCCATTATTCTTTAAGCACAGGAGGCTCGTAGGGTTCAGAGGTAATGGGAGGAGAATGGGATGTCCGGGGATTGACAAGACTGGATTGGGTTTCCCTTGGCATCCCTGAGGGAGTCATCCTTAAAGGAGAATAGAGGCCTTTGGGGAAAGAAGTGGAACAAGGTATCTCAGAGGTGGGGGGTGGTTTCAGGCCCTTTCTGAACCAGGTAAACAAGTCAGAGGTGAACAGAAGCAGGCATGCAGGGACTTGGATGATACCTGAGAGGGCTGGGACTTGGGTGAAGCCAAAGAGGTGCTAAGAGTAAAGAACTGGAGATGACAGAGCGACTGAGCATGCATGCACACATGTGGGTGCGAGGCCTCTCTGACCTCGGTCCCGGCTCTGACACCTGAGGCCTTGGGTCTATAAATTCCAGTTATCAGTTGAAAGTTGAAATGCCTACTGGGGCCAGTCAACTGTGTGTACCAGTAAAGCAGGTGGACTGGGTGGGGTCTGGGGCAAGCTGCAGTATCTCGGCCTTGTCTGAAGGGGGCAGTGGTGCTCAGTGCCCGCTGATTGTTGCCAGTAATAACATGGGCTCTGTGAGGCTAGACTTTAGATGCCAGCAACCTGGATTTTAAAGTGACATCTGGGACTTCCCTGGCGGTCCAGTGGGCAGACCATGCTTTCAACATAGGGAATGTGGGTTCAAACCTCTGTGGGAGAATTAAGATTCCGCAAGCCAGGCAGTACAGCCTAAAACAACTTAAAAAATAAGGTGACATCTCCTAATTTTCAAGGGTTGACCCATACATATAAAACATTGTGTATGTGTGCTCAGTCATGTCTGACTCTTTGCACCCCTTGGACTGTAGCCCACCAGGCTCCTCTGTCCACAGAATTTCCCAAGCAAGAATACCAGAATGGGTTGCCATTTCCTTCTCTGGGGAATCTTGTTGACCCAGGGATCAAACCTGTGTCTCCTGCATTGGCAGGCAGACTCTTTACCACTGCGCCACCAGGGAAGCACATAAAACATTAGGTGGGTCCAATATGATGCTTCAGCCTGGCAGATTGCCAATTTGTAACTTCTGTTTTGAGGTTGTTGGAAGGCAGCACTTTAGGCAAATGAAGGAGGAAGGGAGGCAAGCTGAGGTGATTTTACGACCCCAGCCACTCCTTACCCTTCTCATGCAAGAAGCAGAACTGTGCAAAGTTGACAAGAAAGTCACAATGAACTTTCACCCCAGTGTTCTTCAGATCAACAGGATCACTAGGACCCTGGAGGAACCACGGCTGGAGGTGTCTGAGGGAGCCTGGTAAAAGTATCACCGATCAATTCATTTCAGACATTTCCTTCAGATGTCCCCTTAGAAAGTTAGGGTCTAAATCAGTCATTCTCATTCGTGACAGTCCCTGGCATTCACCTAGGGGGCCTTTAAAAGGCTGTTTGGACTGCACCACAGATCAATTCAGCCATCATCTCTGGGATTACGGCCTGGACATTAGCATTTATAAAAACTCTCCAGGTGATTATTATTATTATTTTGCTGCACTGCCTGGCTTGAGGGATCTTAAGTTCTCCAACCAGGGATCGAACCAGGGCCCACAGTAGTGAAAGTGTTGAGTCCTAACTGCTTTCACCACCAGGGAATTCCCTCCAGGTGATTCTTTTAGGCACCTAAGTTGAACACCACAGATCTAACTAACAGAAACACTGGGTCAGTTTCCCCTCCTGGTGGTGCTTTTCAGAATGTGTTGTGCATGTATGACAGGCCCCCCCACTGTCAGTATTCCAAGATGCTGCCCTAGTGTGGGTTTTCTTTCTTCGCTTTCTCTTTCTCTTTGAGAACTTAAACAAGTTCTATAAGCCCCATAACCCTCATTGATTAAGTGGGGATAATGATATTTGCCCTTCTAACCTCACCAGCCTGTTATCAGGAGAAATGAGGCAATAAATGAGAAATTACTTTGTAAACTGTCAACATTACGCAAGCATCGCTGTTACAAATGTGCTGCCAGATGCTGGGATACAGCTTTGATCCTCTGCAGAGAATTTCTGGAGTAAAGTTCCTAATGCCCATGGGGTTGATGCGAATGGTTTCATTCTGACTTAGCTGCAGCTCTCACTTTCTTACCAGCAGGGGTGTTTCATGGCTTGGTAATCCAGCAGTCTGATCCTCTACCCCCACCCCAACTTGAACAGAGAAACCCAGCAGTCTTGCAGGAAAGGGGGGGGGGCATCTAGAGGGGAGACCTATGGAACGAGGTTTCCCGTGGTCCAGATCTTTGCTGCTCTTCCTCAGGGTCTGTAAAGTAATTAGCAAAGGACTTCACTGGGGTCCAAGAGATCTGTGACAGCAATAAAAAAGAGGCAGAATAATAAAGGCGTACAAGGGGTGATAAATGGCATGACATAAAGGGGAAATTCTGAGCCCAGTATGGGACACAGCAGCATGGGCCCAGCCTTAGGAAGCTGTCTGATTGGGGCAGATAAGGCCGCCCAGCCCCAGGCCACCCAGCCCCCAGAAGACAGCCAATATCAGGCAGACTGTCGTGACTCAGTGTTACTTATCTGTGGGCCAGGCTCACAGTGAGGTGGTGAGAAAGGATGAACAGGACACTGGCTGGGCATCCGGACTGGGTTTGAGTCCCAGCTCCAAACTCTACCACAACCTGACGCTGGGCAAGATGGACCACCTACTGCTCCTCACGTTCTTACTCTGTAAAGAAGAGCCTTGGTCTAGATCTAGATGGACTCTGACCACAGTCTGAGTTTGCCCTGTGGAAGTGCTGAGGCCTGGGAAACTGCAGTGAGTAGCCATGGTCAGGGAAGGCTTTATGGGGAGGGTGGGAGAGCTGGGTTTCTGGCGAGAGGGACACTGGTCAGGTGGAGGTGAGTGGAGAAGGCTGAGCAAGCAAGGAAATAGTGCAGGGACTCAAACAAGATGGACCTGGTGTGGGCCAAGGACAGGGGGAAGTGGCCTCCTTGGGGTGGAGAAAAGATATGTGGGGAAGAGTGGAGTCAGATCACATAAGG
Source organism: Odocoileus virginianus (assembly GCF_023699985.2). Classification (NCBI taxonomy): domain Eukaryota; kingdom Metazoa; phylum Chordata; class Mammalia; order Artiodactyla; family Cervidae; genus Odocoileus; species Odocoileus virginianus. Next base: position 59,404,615 of record NC_069680.1, read on the forward strand.
CCTCAGACACCAGGCAGAGATGTTTGACTGGCTCCATCAGGACGGAGGGGGCCATCAAGGGATTTAGGGCATGGTTATGATGTGATTAGGCTGCCTTTTAGCAGGAATAATGTGGCTCAGACCTCAGAATGACTTGGATGGCAGGAAGCCAGGAGCCAGGAAGGGCAGCTAGAAGACTTGTAATATTTCTGGCATGGGCTGATGAGGACTGAGGGTTGGGAAGAAGCAGCGGGGCAGGCCTAGAGTTATTTCTCAGGAAACCTTGATAGGCCTTGGGACCTGGTTGCATTCTGGGGATGGGGAGGAGTGAGTCCCCTTAAGAAACAGATTCTCTCTCAAAGGCAGAGAAGAGAAAGTACTGGCAGCCTCCCTGCCTGCAAACAGAACATCTCAGGGTAGCCTGGCCAGTGGAAGGGTTAGTTTTTCCCTGGCTCTGGCTCAGATAAACATCTCAGTTGTGATGGGGGCTTGGTGATGATGCTGGCCGGGCCTGGGTAAAAGGGTATGTGTACTTCTGATCACTGCCCTGGACTCATTCCATCTTTGAGTGCCAGGCCCTGGGCTAAGTGTGAGATAGAGCAATTAACAAAGCACAATTCTTGGTCCTTGTGAGTCTGGCAGAATCACATTTGCAAGACTTGAATGGCACTTGAGAGCAACCAAATTGTTCTCATCCTCCCAATTTTGCTTTATGGAATTGCAGGTGGTGTGAATGTTTGGTGGCTGCCAGGAGACCTCTCTGTTCCTGGCTTATAAGGATGCTATCCATGGGGCGAGGCTTTCCTGATGGCTCAGCAGGTAGAGAAGCTGCCTGCAATGCAGGAGATACAGGAGATGCGGGTTTGATCCCTGGGTCAGGAAGATCCCCTGGAGGAAGAAATGGCAATCCACTCCAGTATTCTTGCCTGGAGAATACCATGGACAGAGGATTACAGTCCAAAGAGTTGCAAAGAGTCAAAAAGGACTGAGCAACTGAGCACACATCTAGGAGGCAGAGCCAGGTTTTGTGAGGCTTGTAGCTTAAACAATTTGGGGGAGCCTCTTTGGAAAGTAATTCAAAATTACAAAATAAAATTGTAGGCCCTCTCAGGGCCTAGACTCAGGGGAATGTGAGCAAGAAGCCTCAAAGTGTAAACCTCATCAGCTTCCAAGTCAATCTTACAATACTCACCATTTATTAATTGCATATTATAAGCAAGTATTTTATTTGTAGTATTTCACAGCAACCAAGGGAGGTAGGTGCCATTAGCATCTCCATGTTATAGACGAGGAAGCAGGCTCAGAGAGGTGACTTTGGATGCCACAACCATAAAGCAAGGGGGTGAGGGTTATGCTCTGGATTGACAGCTCTGGGCTCCAGGGCCACAACTGAGATCCTCTTCAGTTGATGATGGCAAAAATCATGCCCCTGAGGTTCCTGAGAAGTGTTCTGGTCCTAAACCATCCACTCCTGACTCCACTGTACCTTTCTCAGGCCTGGCCAGGGGCTCCCAGGATCCAGGGCTCAGGTAGAGGTTATGGGGCTGGACACTGGCCATCTTGCTGCCTTGGTTCCAGGACCATGGCCTGTTTAGGCAGAGAGGCTACCTACCACCGCGAGGACACAAAACCCAGGGGTGAGCACTGGTTTGAAAACACACAGACTCAAAGTCTAATCCTAGATCTACAGCTTTCTGGTTGTATAGCAAGACACATGGCCTCAGTGAGCCCCCACTTGCTTACCCGCTGAATCAGTAACCATTTCTCTGTATTTTGAGTTCAGTTCACGTCCTCGCGTAAGGCAGTAAAGCGCCTGGTGGTGTCTGGCACACAGAAGCAATTAATCTAAGAATCCTATGGCTGCCATCAGTCCCAGCAGCAACACAAACACCTCTGATTCCGCACCTCCCTTCCCTGTTTTAGAGCCGAATGGTTTCCCGGTGATTCCTCCCAACCCGGCCAACTTCCTTCAGGAAGTGAAAAAGATGGCATCTAAGAGGGGCGCCTAAAGGGCCCCCCACACTCCACCGAGCCTGGGTGCTCAGGAGCCCAGGGGTTGGGGCCAGTGCCTGAAGCTCAAGTCCCGCCCAGCGGCGTGCGGCGTGCGCCCTTGGGGAAGAAGGCTGAAAGAACCGGTGACTCAGGGGCGGACGCTGCGGGGAGTCGCTCTTGGTTTAGCAATGCAATCCTCCAGCCGGAGGATCAGGCCTGGAGGCGCTGCCGCTCGGGCGGGCCAGGGTGGAGTGGGGTGATGCCCCGTCTGTGAGGACCCAGGTGGGGCTCCGCGCTCGGCCCCTTGGACCCGCGAGAGCTGGCAGGCGTGGGGCCCTGGTGCGAGGACCGCCAAGCCTCCCAAGCCAGGCCCCGCTGGCTTTTCACGCCCACTTCTTCGAGTCCCCTTAGGGCGTCTCCCCTTCCCTGGAACTAACAAGGGCGAACCCTAATTTCCGAGGAAGGGACTGCCTCCCCACCCCGCAAGGCTGCCCAGTTCTCCAGCCAGCCGGGCCGGGCGGTGCCGCCTCCCTGCCTGCGCCCCGCCCAAGCAGGACGCCGCCACGCGTGGCGGTGCGCGCGCGACAAAACCTCCCGCCCCTGCGCCGGCTCCCTACGTGGGGGACGTGCCGGGAGATGCCTGGCCGTGGGGGATTTCGCAGCGTCGCCCGCCCTCTTTCAGACGCTGGGAGGAGCGGCCGCCGCGCCCCCCAGGTCCTGGCCCGCCCGCCGCCGCCGGGCGCAGCCGAGGCGCGCGGCAGCCAATGGGCGCCGAGGAGGTGGGCCGGCTGGCGACTGTCACCCTCGCGCGGACGGGAGCGCGCAGACCGGGAGCGCGTGAGCCGGCGCCGCGCTCCGGGTCGTGGGGGAGGAGCCGCCGGAGGAGGAGGAGGAGCCGCGGAGCAGCCGCCAGAGGACCACGGTTCGCCCGGGCTGCGGAGGACAGACGCCGGCCGCCCGCCTGTCGCCCCGAGCCCTCGACCGCCAGCATGATCGCCGCGCAGCTCCTAGCTTATTACTTCACCGAACTGAAGGATGACCAAGTCAAAAAGGTGAGCCGGGGCCGCTGCCGCCGCCCGGCGCTCTGCCCGCAGCCTTGCATTCCGGCATCCGCTCGCCGCCGCAGCCGCCTCCATCCTCCCGCGCCCAGCCTCCCTCAGGCCAGCACTGGTTGGATTGTCGGGCGGTGGGGAAGTCTTCGCCCTTCGAATCTTCCTGGGGTCGTCTGTGTATATGTTGGGGAAAGACCCTCGAGACTGGGCTGCCTGCTGCAGTGTCCTTGAAACGGGCTGTGGAAGTCAAATGGGCCCCCGGGCCATGCGGGGAGGTGGCCATGTGGGGACTGGTGGGCTGGTCCGCAGCGCCTGTTTGGTACGGTCCTAGCGCCGTGGGCGGAGTGATCACAGAGATGCTGGGGAGGTGAGTGCGCGGCAGGCGGGGGTGCTGGCTGGAGGCCAGGCATCCTATATTTGGGGTTCCCGGTGAAGGGCGTCGGGGGTCCTGGAAGATTGTCACCCCAGCTCTCCCAGCTATTGCTATTGCGGGTGCTCCCTTAATCTTAGGACCGAGCGACCCGCATGGCTTCCTGAAACAGGGAGGGGCGCGGAGGCCACCGGAAACTTTGCTCATAGGCCTCAGGTCTGGAGCGGTACCTCTGAATGGAATTTTTTTTTTTTTATCCCTCTACGTGACCGCTCTCTTAAGCTGTAATTTCCAGCCAGCCCAAGGGAGCTCAAATAAGAGACTGCTCTTTTGAGTCGGATGGAGGTCTTGACTTGTATGCTTGTGGCATGTGTGTTCTTGCACAAGGACACATCTCCCTCCCCTGACTTCTAACATAAAAAACTGTCAGCTGGCAGGTGTGGAAGGTGTATCTCTCTCTTCTACCAGCTTTGGCACCAAGTTTTTAAGAAACAGCCTAAGCTGTAGGGAAAGACGCCCATTTTATCATTGCCGAGCCTGGCAGATGCTCCTGACCCACACCCAAAGTGAGTGACATTATTGCTGGGATAAGGTGGGCTGGACAGCAAAGTCAACCTGACTTTGGAGTTCCAACAGGGGAGCACGTCTGTTCTCCTGGGACTCAGGATTATTAGAGACCACTTACCGTAGGGAGCCAAGGTAAGTCCTCCACTTGCAGGACTCCAAGCCCTGTTCTTCCTGTGGAGCTGGGCCCTGCTTGCAACCCGATGAGGACCCAGTAAAGACAAGCCATGATGATTCAGCCCTCCAGCCCTAGGTGGCCTCTGGAGCACTGGAGACAGCTCTGGCATCCCCCACAAATCCTCATCCATCTCCTTGCCCTCTATCCTGGGAGTGGGAAAGGGGAAGACAGAGATGGTGCCAGTGAAGGTTTATGGGATTGCTTGGGATACCAAAGTGATCATGAAAGGGTATCTCTTCTCTCCCCATTGCTTATGGGACATCAGTAATTCAACCTCATAAATACATTCTGTGTTGAAATGCGCCAAGCATCTGGCTTCCCAGCATGGATCGCTGTTTTCCATACTGTGTATGCATAGTGTTAGATGATGGGGTGCAGTGAAAAGTGTGCCCTGGCATTAGGCTTGTGTGCATTCCATCCATCAGAATTCTAGCCACCTGTTAATTCTGCAGCTAGAGCCTGTGTCTTTTGACTTCCAGGCAGCTTTTAACATACCTCTCCTCTCGCCTGCTTCCTCCACTCGGGTTAGCCATTAAAAGCCTGAAGAAAGGTGGAGGGTTACATAGTGCTCTATTCCTTCAGGAAAGGAAGATGGGCCCTGCAAGGTTAGAACTTGGCCTCTAAAGAAAGGCTAGACTTCCTTACCTCCAGGGTTGTCAGAATGGTGAGCAAATGCCAGTGGATTTTCCCTGGGAGGGATCCCCATGCTCAGATGGAATTCCCATAAGCAGGTGAGCAACAGGTGTGATTTGTCCAAAGTCCTCGAGTGCTTGGTTCGCAAAGACAGAGGAGAGTATGCTTAGCAGTTACAGGGCTGCCGAGTTCTAGTTCCCTGAGGCCCAAGTGTCCCAGTGGTGAAAGCAAGCAGTTAAGAAATGGCTGTTTCCTTATTGATTGGGGGTGGGGTGGGGGGAGTGTGAGAGAAGTGATAGAAAGCCATCACTTGCACCTTTTGATCTGGTGTTATGCAAATACCCAGTAAGAGCCTCACTCCCTGGGGAATCTTCATTACACAGCCCCTGTCCCCTCTACCCTTCGGAAGTTCCTTGGAGTTCTCCGCCCAGAAAATCCCCAACAGTTCCTTTGATTTGACAGTTTGGGATTGTCGTGAGGGAATAAACTGGGAGTGCGGGTGGGTATGAGGGACTTTCACATCTGGCCATGCTGTGCCGTCCTCCCACACTGCTCCTGTTTTCTGGAGAAAGCATGGGCAGCTTTCTCCTCGAAGGACTGTGTGCTTGTAGTCAGGGGTTCCTGCCTGGTAGAATTAGCCACTGGAGTCAGCTCTGAACATGCCTGGGGAGGCCCTGGGGGAGATGCTGGAGAGGCCAACATACAGCTCTGTGCCCAGGGAAGTAGTCCTGGCTAGACCGCCAGCATCTGCTTAATTGATTTGAGGACCTTTAGAGTCAAATCTGATCATGGGAGTGCAGTCATTTCCTCAGAAAATGTTTGAGTCCTTTAGTATGTGCAGAGTACTGTACTAGGCTGGAGTGATGACTATAAACCTGGAAGAAATAGTCCCTGTTTTCTCATGGAGTATAAATAATTATCTGCTGTCATATGATAAGTGCAAAGCATAGAATGCTATGAGAGCTCTGGGGGCCATGGTCAGATCTTTGGGTGGGAAATCACTAGCCTAGGAGTTGCTTAAAGTCATGCTCTAGGGAATTCCCTGACACTCTTGTGATTAGTACTCCATACTTTAACTGCCAAGGGCCCTGGTTTGATCCCTGGTCAGGGAACTAAGATTACACACGTGCTGCGGCAGGGGTTGGGGGGAGGTGGGGATGGCGTGGCAGGGAAGCTAGACTCTAAATGTACAAATGGGAATATTATACTTAAAAACTTCCTAAGAGTGAGTCAAATGGATAGTTACCAAAATGTAGTTTTGCCTTCTCTTTTTTTAAATGGTTCTCTTTTTAAAACACCTTCTGGGCATATGTGTTAAGTCGCTTCAGCTGTGTCCGACTCTTTGTGACCCTGTGAACCGTAGCCCACCAGGCTCCTCTGTTCGTGGGATTCTCCAGTCAAGAATACTAGTGTGTTGTCGTGCCCTCCTCCAGGAGATCTTCCCAACCCAGGGATCAAACCTGTCTCTTAACGTCTCCTGCATTGACTGGCAGGTTCTTTACCACTAGCACCACCTGGGAAGCCCTATCAGATATCAATTGTGTATGCAGATATATATGTCTGTCTGTATCTAACAATACACACAGACATACTGACACCCACATGGGCATGTGTGTGCTTTCATCTGATCTTTCAGAAACCTCAGTGAGGTTGTCACGCCGGGAAGTGTTATCCCCAAGCGTCCCAGGGCGGCTCCGTCCCCCTCACTGCTCCTTCCCTGCACATCCTGCTGCCTGTGGACAGAAGGCAGAGATTTTATTCCCCTTTTAGAAACGGGGACTGGCTGGAGGCCCAGAGGAGATAAGTAACTTTGTCAAGGTCTTAGAAAACCTGGAATGGGATCCAGAGGGCTGTTGTTTTTAGTGATTTAACTTGGAATCTGTATTTTAATTCTCTCCCCCCACCAATCAGTACATAAGAGTTAATTTTTTATTCTGAAATACTCAAGGTGCATAAAAAATGTTGAAGCTAATACAACAAACACTTGTGTATTCACTGCAGAGCTTGAAAAGTAACAGACACAATTGCAATTTTATTACAGATACAACTGAAACTGCTTCTATGCCCTTCTTCAGTCCCATTCATTTCTCCTCCCAGAGGTGACCTCTGTCCTAAATTTGGTGTTTATCATTTCCTGCATGTTTAATATTTTTTATTACATATCATGTATCTATTAAGCACTGTGTACTGTTACTTTATTTGGCTTGAACCTTTGTAAATGGTGTTATTCTGTTTTTATCCTTCTGCAACTGGCCTTCTTTAAAAGCTCAACATTGTATATTTGAGACTCTTCCATGTTGATCCATGTACCTCTGTTTCATCAATTTAAACTGCTCTTACATTGTGTGAACACACTAAACTAATTTATCAATTCTTTTGGTGTGCTTTTGAGTTTCTGATTTTTTAAAATTGCAGTGCCATAGGGATCCTCTGTCCACAAAGAAGTTGCTCTAGGCTGTGTTTCTAGGGCTGAAATTGCTTGGTGGAAGAGTGTGTATATCTTCCCATTTTTAACGTTTTGCTAGGTTGCCTTCGTCATCAGGCTTCCAGTTAGAAGTTTTGTACAGGTTCTGAACTCAGTTGCCAGGGGGAGGAAGTGGGGAAGGGATAGCTAGGAACTTTGGATTGGACATGGACGCACTGCTATATTTAAAATGGCTAACCAACAAGGACCTACTATATAGCACAAGGAGCTCTGCCCGATGTTATGTGGCAGCCTGGATGGGAGGGGAGTTTGTGGGAGAACATGTATATGTATAGCTGAGCACCTGAAACTATCACAACATTGTTAATTGGCTAAACCCCTATAAAAAATAAAAAGTTAAAAAAAAATAGAAAAAACAAAACAAAAAAAGTTTTGTACAGGTTCCTGTGGTTCCATGGCCAACCCTTGGTGCAGTAAAACCTTTAACATTTTTAATAGACAATTTTAAAACAGACTGTTTCTTCCCAGACATTTCCACGCACATGACAGCATTTGAGCTTGGTTTAAAAATGGCCATTTCCTAGTTTGCCTTACGAAGGGAGCCCTTGCTGCCAGAGTATTACTGACTGAGGCTGAAAACTCATTGTGAGCAGTGCCCGCCTCCTCGGCTGTTTCCACAATGCATGCGGAGGGGGTGGAGGGTGCAGAGACAAGCTTGTGAGGACTCTCTGTGTCCCCTTGTGCTCTAGTGTGAATCCTGTAAACTTTCCTGGGAATTGAAACACACAAGTGTGCTTTTGCCTGCGCGCCCTCTCTCTTCCTAGGTGGATCTGGGTGGGCAGGGCTGGCTTATCAGCCCCCTATACGTTTCTCTGTTAGAGAACGCTCAAAGCTGGCAGACTCAGACTGTCTTCCCTAAAAGGAGAGGGTGGCTGTGTCCCCCGCGGCAGGGAAACAAATGTGAAGTCTGCAGCCCAGCCCTTCGCAAATAGAAGCAGATCTTGTGAGCCCTGTGAGAGGCAGAAAATGTCGGATCATGTTCATCCAATTCCACGCTTAGTTACCGGCTTGCAGGCGCCGAGGCGTTGAGGGGACCTTGGAGGGAAGGTTGCACTGAATGCCTCCTAGGGGCCTGTCTTTCCTAAAATGGTTCTTATTTAACCATCAGTAGTCACAATACTAACCAAAGCCAACTTGTGATGCCTGTCCTGTTTGCTGCACCGAAGGCATTACATCCCCCCAGCTCCCCTGTTAGTGGGGATCGCTTATGATCACTGCTTTTGGATGAGAACCCTGAGGCTCAGGTATAAACAAGAAGAGTCAGCATGCAGACCCATCAGGTCTGCTGGCAGAACTCCTGCTTTTTTTTACGCTGAGATATAACTCACATACCACAAAACTTCGCATTGTAAAGAGTGCAAGTCTGTGGTGTCTAATACATTCATGAGCTTGTGCATCTGTCACCACCATGTCATTGCAGAACATTTTCATCAACCCCAGGAGAAACTCTGTACCCGTTAAGCAGTCACTCCCCATTGCTCCCTACGCCTTGGTATCTACTAATCTGTTTCTTTTTAAAATGAATTTACTTCTGAATATTTCTTATGAACAGAATTATGTAATAATGTGACCTTTGTGTGTGGCTTCTTTCAGTTAGCATGTTTTCATGGTTCATTCATACATATGTACTCATAAGTACGTGTACTTCAGTTCTTTTTATTGCTGAATAATATTCATTTGTGCTTACATACCACATTTTGTTTACACATTTGTTAGGTCAGGATGTTTGTGTTGTTTCCACTTTGAGGCTGTTATGGTAATGCTGCTGTGAGCAGTTTCCCTGTGTGGACATATTTTCATCTCTTGGGTATGTGTATAAAAGTGGACTTGCTGGAAGAGACCCTGCTTCTGTCCCTCCCGAGGAAGGAAATGAGGGAACTGAGACTCCAAGTGGTGGAGGGACTTGCTGACCACATGGCTTGTGAGTGATAGAAACACTGTCAGCTCCCCTAACTCAGAAACCTATGTTCTTTCTACCATAACACATCCAACTCTCATTTTGCTATTAAGGGAAACAGATTCAAAGGAGGAAAGAACTGGGGACAAGGCAGAGCTGGGCATAGAATCCTCAAAATCCCCCTGACTCCCATTTCCTATTCTTCCCCATCCTCCCCAGCACCAGCACTCTGGTTTGTGCCTGCCCATCGCCACCCTCCACCCCTCACCTCTCCACGCCCCACCCCTCCACCCCCATGCTGCTCAGTGTTGACCAACTCCTTCTACCTGGGAAGGAAATTGACCCAATAAAGTCTTTTACAGTGAATGTTAGGGATTTTCTCTGGTTTTCAAATTTCTCTCTGTACCCTTTGTCCCTTTGTCCTTCTCCCTCCATCCTGTTTGCATGTAAAAGAGGACATTTGGGGTGGCCAGTGCTCATGTTGCAAGACCTCCCTGTGCTCCCTGTAAGGCGTTATCAGTCTCGCTTTCTCTCCCAGCGTCTGCCTGGCCCTTCTGTAAGCAGCTGCTTTCCTTGATTGACTGATGCATGGAGTTCGTCTGCAGCCTTGTTATTCAATCTGACCTCATTTCTCTGATGTCCCCCAGTGCCTTCCAGGACCCTGCCAGGGTGGGTGCAATGAATCAAGTAGGAGACTCCAGGCCATCTTTGTAACAAAGACACTGCCTCACATTTGCAAAGTTCTGTTTCATTTTCGAAATAATTTTACATGCTTGATTCGGTGGAGTCCTTCCGGCAAGCTTGAATGTAGGTGTTTCTTCCCACCTCTTCCATGTGGGGCAGGGAAGCCTCAGGAAGTGGAATTGACATGCTCTTTGTTGGCCAGAGCTGGGATGGGGCACAGGTGTGCCAGACCCTAGTGAGTGGCTCTCACTCCTCATGCAGATCCAGGACTTTGGTCCAGGGCTTTAGGCTTCCACCGCCGTGCTTGGCAGTGGCCTCCCAGCAGAAATTGTCACTCAAGGCTCCATGATGGAGATGTGACTGGAGTGCTAGAGCCCTGCTGTCTGGAACAAGAGCCACTAGCCATGTGTGGCTATTGAGCACTTAAAATGTGGCAAGTCTGGTTTGAGCTGTGCTGTTGAACATAAAATGCAGGGTTTTGAAGACTTTGTATGACAAAGAAGATATATAAAATAGCTCATCGATAATGTAAAAGATTAATTACATGTGAGAATAATAGTTCGGATATATTGGGTTAAATAAAATGTTATTAGAATTAATGTCACCTTTTCAAAAAATGTAGGTACTAGAAAATTTTAAATTACATATGTGCCTTGCATTATATTCCTGCTGGAAGCACTCTGCTAGAAGTGAATTTTATGGCTCAGAGGTTTGGACAGAGGCGCTCTGCATTTAAAGCAGTAGGTTCCTGGGGTCCTTGGGCCTTGATTTCCTCATCTTTAAAACCAGGAGGCTGGAATCCTTTATCTCTCAAGGATCCCTGTAGCTGTAGCAGTATTGTTAGGTGGGCATCAAGCTCTTTGGGTCTCAGTTCCCTTATCTGTCAGATGAGGTGATTTGTGTCTCACTGCCCATTTATTAAATCAGAGAATGGATATGGAAACACTTGAAAAGTGTCCTGAACTACGTAAATGCCAGGTGTTATCATTGTTCATCCAGAGCACACCTGTAGGCACCTGCATAAGGAGTGCAGCTTCCTGGATAACAGAGGGCAGGTGGCCAGACCCCCGAGCTGGGCAGGAATCCTGGGTGCCATTGGCCACCATAGGATTCTGAAAAGCTTGTATTCTGAGGAATCCATGGTGTCATGGAGCTCCGGTGCCCACTGTATGTGACGACAGGAGGGTAGTTTTCAATGATGCTCTTTTACTGACAGGAAAAACACAGATGGAAGTGATGTGCCCAGGGTTATAGGAGGAATCCGTGCAGCTGGAGGAGGCCTGAGGTCCTTTGCTTTCCAGACTGTTCTGCCTCCCCCCCACTGCAGTGCTTTGGAACCATAACTCGGGGGTCTGGATGTCTCCTGGTGAAAGCAAAGCTGTCTATACTTCGGATCTTCTCTTCCCTTGCTTGGAGGCACCTGAGACGTTGGAAACTGTGAGTCTGGAGCCTGGCTCCAGCCCAAGCCATTGACCACAAGGCCCAGAATGAAGCCTGTTGTTCTTGCCCTGCCACATTCCAAGGCTGTTCTGTTCACGGTCAGGGACTGGGTACCTGCTTTATTTTTAGCTAGTTCAGTATGACATCTGTGTTCTCATCCTGGGCAAGGGCTTGGTCTCTGCCCAGCAGAAAGTGCCTCACAGCAGGAGCCAAGGTCACCAGGAGGACATTGGGCATGACCTCTGGCCTCCTGCGGTCTTCCTAGCAAGAGGAGTCTGGGGAGCACCAGGTTGGGGTCTGAAGCCAGAGCCGCCCTAGATCCTAGATGCTGGATGTTCGGGCCTTCCCCTTGGCTGCTTGACCCCAGGTCCGTCCCATGTAAAATGGGTCTGACAGCACCCACCCTTCACGTGTGCTGCTTAGATCAGGGCAGGTGGAAGTGTCCAGCAGGGCCTCCAGTGCTGCTTACTATTATCTCGGTTCCCAGAACCTCAGTTTCCAAATCAAGAATGGGGATCCCATTTTCCTCCTGATTTGTTGGGATTAAACAGAAGTGTATGAACAGTGCTTGGTGCTTAGTGGGTGCTCAGTCCATGCCCATTGAAATGGAACTAACCGTTCAGAAGCACAAAGGACCGAGAGCTGTATCTGAACCTTGGAAAGGGCCTGAGAAGGGGAGCCTCTGAGGACAGTGTTTGAACCTGCCGAAGGGACCCTGATGCTTTAGGGATGTCTGCACACACAGCTCTCACTCAGGAGCCTCTAAAATGGAATTTAGTTTCCTAAACACGTTTCCTCTCTCAGGTGTTCAGCAGCCTCTGGCCACCTTGAATAGAGGAGACTCCTGATTATCTGTAGAGCTTTTGTGTCCCCCCGGACCCCAGGGTGCAGATGTTGTGAGGGGTGGGGGGATTGGACAGCGCCTGGAGCAGTCCCTCCCTCACAGAGGGGCTGTTGGCTCCACACAAGTCACCGTGAGGCTGAAGTCAGGGGCTGGTGCTGGACAAGGGCTGTGTCATTCAGGGAAGGGGACTCTCCTGCCTTATCTGAGCTAGCAAACCCTTCCGAGAAGACCTCCTGGGTTAGGCGTCACTGGAGGCCTCCGTTCACCCAGGAGAGCAGCCCTTCAGCCCAGCTGAGAAGCCTCCTGAGGGGGTGGGGACCCCAGTGGCCTGGAAGTGTGGCCCCTGCACCCCTGGCTCTCACGGTCTGGCGGGAGGCACACACCATGAGCATGTCGCTGCGGTGCCCGGGGAGGACTCACTGCCCCTGTCCCCAGGCAGGTTGCTTCCTCCACGCTGAGCACAGGGGCCAAGGGGATGCTGAGAAGAGTGGCAGCTGGTGCCGGGCAGGCGGATCACCTCGCCCTTCGGGGGAGGTGCGTGTGGAGAAAGGAGCTGGGTGTTGAGCGGCATTGATGGGCCCAGGCAGTCAAGTGGAAGCGGATCTGTCAGGAAGGACCATCAGTGGGGCAGAAGGCAGGAGGGTGCCCGGGACAGAGGATTCTGGGAGGGAACCCAGGGCGTCCAAAATGTCTCTCTTTGTGGCCAGTGCCCTGCCTGCTCAGGGCCTAGCTGCCAAAAGTAGGATAGAAAGGTAGGTTTCCTGGGCCACCACCCTCAATGATGAGGTGGGGCTTCAGGCAGGAAGGGGGTTGGACCTGCCAGAGCAGGGCTTGGGATGGTACCCACCATGGCAGAGGGTGCCGTTAGGCCAGGACCTTTGGATTTGCTATGGCCCTTGAGCATCTTTCCCAGGATGGTGTGAAAGGGAAAATGAAATGAGCAGTTCAGATGGCTGGTGGCTGCTGGGGGGTGAACCAGTCCTCCAGAATAATCAGGCTGGAGGGTGTGCTTTTGGTGAGGCAAGGGAGCATGTACACTGCTTCTGTAGTGGATGGTATGGTGGCATTAATGCCACCGTTTTCCCACATCTCCCTGCTCTCTGACCCTGGGGCTGGGTTCGCCTGGGCTGAGCAAGAAGGGTACCGAGGAAGGGACACAGAACCAGGAACTTGGTGTCCACTCCAGTTTTCTCGCTGACCAGTGATCACCTCGAAAGTGTTCATCGCTCAGTCATGTCTGATTCTTTGTGACCTCATGGACTGTAGCCCTCCAGGCTCCTCTGTCCATGGAATTCTCCAGGCAAGAAAACTGAGTGGGTAGCCATTCCCTTCTCCAGGAGATCTTCCCGACCCAGGGATCGAACCCAGGTCTCCTGCATTGCAGGTAGATTCTTTACTGTCTGAGTCACCAGGTGGTCACCGTGGCCAGTTGAACAGCCTCTCTAGACTCTGATTTTTCCTAAGGGCATTGGATGTGATGGCACCTGCCCTGCTTCTCTGGACAGGATAGCTTAAGAATCTGCACATGAAAGCACCATGCAGAGTAGAAGGCCTTCGTAGGTCAGGGTCAGGTGAACACAGCCACATTACAGATGGGAAGACTGAGGTGCCTACAAGATGGCAAAGCTGGGGTCCGATGCAGGTGTCTACACTGTTCAGTCCATGCTGTATCCGTGAGCCAGGCAGTGTCCTAAAAATCTAAATTGGCTTAGTGTGAGTCTTAGAGGCAGTTCCCAGAAGAAACAGAGATGGAGTTAAGGTTTCAAAGGAGAAACTGTTTATAAAAAAACCAAGCTCTGTATGTATGGATGTTTAAGTAGGAAAACTGCCCTAGAACATAAAGCTGTATTAGCAAGGAACTTCTCTAGGGAGGTTGAGGGAAGAACTCAGACTCTTTATTAGCACTTCTATGCATTGTTTGTGTTTTTTAGTAAGTATATGTAACTTACTGTTAGTTTAAAAGAAAAGAATAAAACAGTCCAAACGTTTCAGAGGACTTTTGTGAGAATCTTTCATTTGCTGTGATTTCAGGCAAATGTCCACCTGCCTTTCGTTTTCTTTTCTACAAGATGGGTTAGTAATATCTGATAATCAATACTTTTCTCTAGATATTTAGATAAAGGGAATTAGGAACGTGTGATTATGAGCTAGACAGGCGAGTGAGAGGGATGGATTCCCTTTTGGTCATTTCAGTGGAAGGATGGGAAGAGTTTTTGACACATTATTAAAATCCTCCCAGTAGCTTTCTGAGGTGAAAGTATTGCGTGTGTGCTCAGTCGTGTCCGACTCTGCAATCCCATGGACTGTAGTCTGCCATGTTCCTCTGTCCATGGAATTTTCCAGGCAAAAATACCAGAGTGGGTTGCCATTTCCTAATCCAGGGGATCTTCGAAATCCAGGGGTCGAACCTGTGTCTCTTACGTCTCCTGCCTTGGCAGGTGGATTCTTTACCACTGCGCCATCTGGGAAGTGAAAATATTATTATTCCCATTTAAAAGAGGAACTCAGGAATCAGAGAGATTAAGTAACTTGTCCAAAGTCACACAGTAATAAATGGTAGGTGTTGAGCTCAGTTCTCTTCATCCACAGCCCTGTGTTCTTCCCACATGTGAGAAAGAACAGAAATCCATAAAGAGGAGCCCCAAAAGAGGTGTTGGAAGGCCTGGAGTCTCGATCCAGCTGCCACTTACAAACCACGTGACTGCGTGTGAGTCATGGGTCTCCGTTTCCTCAGCTATAAAATGAAGATAATGATATCTTTCCTGCCTGCTTCACTGACTTACTGTGCTGGGCGAAGGGGACTACCGCACTGAGCGCCCACTTCATGCCAGCCACCTGACATCCATGAGCTCGTTTCTTCCCTTTCTGTGACATCCAGATGGGATAAGATGTGAAAGGCATGTGTATAAATGGCAGAGTCCTCTGCAAACGTGAGCACTCGTTAAAATAATATTCATCACCCTGCACCCATTCTTTCTTTTCCTGAGTCAGTCCCCTTAAGAAAGAGAAGTGCATCTGATGTTGAAATCTCTGCTCTGCCCTTAAGCAAGAGTCCTTCTTAACCCTTTACTGCCTGCTCCCCAGTTTCCTCTGCGAGTAAAACATCTCACTTGGGACGTTCACTTCACAGGCCTGTGCTGAGCCACTTCGGGCACATCTGTTGCTCTGCTGAGAGAGGGAGTGGAAAATTTTCCATGGCTGTGCCCCTTCCCATGAGGGGTCAGAGTGCCCGAATCACCAGTAGTTACAGTGCCTCCTGCCACAACTGGCCTGTTCACTTGGGCATGTCCAGTCTTGAATTGTTTTTTATGCATGTCTGTTGGGAGCAGGAGGTGGTGTCGGGCACAGATACTTTTGAGTTTAGACCAGTGTGGAGCCACTGGGTACTTCCGCTGGCTGGATGGCTCAGTGGGGCTTGGTGAGGCTGTGTTCTCTTCCAGCATCCCCCCCTGCCTCTGAGCTGAGTCTGCAGGATCCAGCCCAGCGTGTGGTGTCTGGGACCCTGGCACCCCTGCCCCCATCTCCTTCCCAGTCTGACCGAGTCCTGCATGCTCGTGTCAGACACCAAGTGTGAACGTGAGCTCTCAGAGCCCAGGGAGTTGCTAGCACAGACTCCTGGGAGCCTCTGTCTGTGTCTGTGATAGACATCCTATGACAGATGGCTTGCAGCTTGAAGCCACCAGAAGAGGTGCTGTGCCCTCCTGTCCCCAAGATGTAGGGCTGGGAGCTGAAGGCACATGTGGGATGCGTTGGACACCAGCGTTTGGCCAGAGCAGCAGAGTTTGGAGGCAGTATCCTAAGGGAAGAGGAATGTGGAAATGTGAGAGGTAGGGAGAGAGAGTGGGGAGGAAAAGATCTGGAGCTGTTTGGAGAGGGACAGAAATAGAAAAGCTGAGAGGACCATGACTTTGGCCAAATCTCCCAAAGCCAGAAGTTGTCCTTCTCCGGCCCTGCTTTCCTCCCTCATTTTCCCCTCCTGGGCTTCTGGGCCCAACTTCTCTAGGAAAAACAGCTCTCACACTGGGGTTCTTGCAGAGCTCTGGAGCAGACAGGCAGGAGAACTTACTTCCTTTCTACCTCCCCCCTACCCGCTGCCCATTCCCAGCTTCTTTCCCAGGTAGACAGAGGGCAGCCCAGCCAGCTGCCAGGCAGGGCTCATCTGATGAACAGAGGAAAGAGGCCCCTTGTTTGATGAGGTTCTGGGCACTCTGGCTCCCACGGAGTATCCTGCAAGTGTCTCTTGATGTGGCTCCCATGCTTCCTGGGCTGCTTAAAGGGCCACAGTCCGTATGATGCGAGTCTGCCGAGCCCCACACCAGCTGCCTGCCTGGCCGGGCAGTGTGGGGGGTCCTGCAGCCAGCCTCGGGATCTGTGCTGTTGTTCATGCCCCCTCCTGAGCATCTGAGGACCAGGAAGGTACCACCTGAGATCCTAGAGGCTTCAGAGTCAGTTCCAGCTCTGCCCTGGGCTGTGCCCTTTTTGTGGCCCCGATTTCCACATCTCTGCTGAGAGGAGTTGTACCATGTGATGATTCATGAACATGAACCAGAGGGGGAAGGCCCTTCCTTCAACACTTCGGGGCCAGGTTGTCATCTGTTCCCCGAGCCTGCTTTACTGTATGAGCTTCTTGGCTCTGTTTGGGTTTGACGGGCTGTCCTAAAACATTGGACTTCTGGGATCACTGTCGCTGTGCTGACCTGCACCTTGAGTTAGGAGGCAGGCTGGCTGTGGAGCCCTGCTCTTTCTAGAAGTTTCTCCCTGTCCAGCTAGAAAGTCTCAGCAGCTTTGCTTGGGCCTGATCCCCGCACAGTAGAGGGGACTGGCCTTCCCACTCCCCAAGGGGTGGGAACGGTGGTAGGCTCCACTTAGCTTCTTGAAGCCTCAATTTCTACAACTGGAAAATGGGGATTAAGAATGTCCCCCTGACAGGGTCATTTTGAAGGTAAAATGACGTATTGGATACGAAAGCAGTTGATATACTGTAAACCCTGATATAAAGTATTCTTGCGCCCAGCATTCGTTGAATTCCTCCTTTGTTCCAGGAAACTGGGTAGTTTCGAAGGTCTCCTTGACATGTTTCCTTTCCCTGGGAAACTCATGAGTTGTCAGAGGAGAGAGGCATGTCAGTACACAGATGATCGTAAGGAGGGTGAAGAGTGTGGTAGGGAAAACACGTGCAGATGCCAGAGCAGCGTCGTGACTCTCTCTTCTCTGCTCCCGCTCACCCATCCCCTCCCCAGCACACAGCTTGATCTTTCCGAGACACATCTCACTGTTGAATACTTGGTAGAGTCACATTTAGAGTCTAAATTTGTCCACCTGTCTTATCAGGCCCCACTCGGCTTAGCTCCTGACAGTCTTTCCAGTTGCTTCATTCTTGCACTATGTGCTCCATCATCGCACAGACCACCCTCTGTCCCTCGTCTTTGGCCTTTGCTCTTGCTTGTGCCCTGATGCGGTCTTGCACTCAGTAGCCGCCCCTGCCACCCCCCCCACCCCCGCCCCGGGCACTTCTGTGGCTCATGCACGCGCGACTGCCTCTTCTGACCAGCACCTGGTCGCCATGACTTGCAGCAAGAGCTGCCGATGGGCGCTGCCAGCCTTGGCGGTAGAACAGAGCACGTCTCCTGGGGCTGTGTCCTGGCCATTTCTATTCCAGCTCTCAGCGGTTTCTGATTGCCCTTCTCTTTATTGTGGAGGGGAAAGGAAAAGGTGGTTGTGATAGAAGCGATGGGGGTGGGGGCAGGGCCCGCAGAAGACACTGGGGGACTCCTGCCTTGTCTGGGAGACAGGAGACAGGCGGGGCCAGGAGCAGCAGGAGGCAGGAGTCCAGAGCCAGAAGGCTGCCGGAGAGCAAGATATGCAGAAATTACTCTGTGTCCTTGAGTTGAATGTTTCCAGCCACCTCGAAATGTAAGCATGACTTCCCATTCTCAGAAGCCAATCAGCATCAAAGGCCTTTTCAGCAGCCTCATTGAGTCATGAATCAGTCTCTTCATCGACCGGGAGCTTGCTATGTGTGAGGCTCCTTGTGAGGCCCTGGGAGGTCAAGGTGAATGGAGCAGACGCTGTCCCCATGACAGGTGTAGCAGGCAGTGAGCCAGGCTGGACTGTGTGGAGAGATAAGTGCTGAGGGAGCCATTATCTGTACCCTGAGGGTCTCAGACGTCTGCTGGAGGAGGTGACATTTGATTTGAACCTTGAAGGGGAGGTGAACTGCGAAGAGAAGGAAGGGTGGTTTGACAGGAGAGCCCAGGCACCTCCCAGGAATGGTAGGAGTGGTTTGGCTGGAGTTCAGAGAGCCCAGAACTGCACCTGCAGAGCGTAGGGGCCTGGGACGTGGGAGGCATTGCAAGGTTTTGAGCAGGGGAGTGAAGTGATCAGGGTCCCAGTTTAAGAAAGCGAAATATCCTGAACAAGCCCCCTGCCTCCTGCCTGCCCCCTGCAAAAGGCAAAACGTGGTCATGGTGTAGAAGATAGGTTAAAAAGGGAGAGAAATTGAAGACTAAAAACCATTGCAGTGAAGGGTCAGGAGTCAGGAGTCCAGGCACATGGTTATCAGGGCTTCCTAAAGCAGGGCGTGGCAGAAAGAATGAGCCAGGACACAGAGAGACGTCTGGTGAACTCCATGAGGACAAGTGCCTAACCCAGAGCCAGACATGGAGTAGGCAGCCAGTTAATACTTTTCGGGAGAGTCATTGGGAAGGTACTATGAAGAAAGAGAACAAATGACGACAAGGACGCCTGAGGTTGGGAGCCTGGGATCCTTGAGGAGAGTGGGTAGCCCAGGAAGAGGGGCAAGTTGGCTGAGTCCTGGTTGAGTCAGAGGTGGTCTGATCTGGAAGAGTGGGCACACAGGCATGGGAACTTGGGCTGTCCCAGACCTTTTGGGGGTAGTGAGGTTAAGGCCTCTGTGCCCTGGGCCTGGAGTGCCATGTTCTGAAGGGCTCCAGCTCTTTGCTCACCATTTCCATTCACCTAGAAGTCATGCCCAAGGAAACCCACCAGCACCACTGCCTCACGATCCTAGTAACAGCTGATGTTTATTGAGCACTTTCTGTGTTCTAAGTGCTTCTCTGTCTCCTTTGATCTTCTAACATTCCGCGAAGTAGGTTCTGCTTATCATCTCAGTTTTTCAGTTGAGGAAACTGAAATTCACACAGCTGTTAAGTGGTGGAGCTGGGATTTGATCCCCAGGTGATGGCTTGGGAGCCCTTGTTCTGCGGCACTGCCATCCATGTGAGGATGAGCCAGAGGGAAGGAGTCACGTGGAGGCTTAAGGTGCCTCTGGCATGTACTTGAGGATCAAAGGACAGTTTCCATGTAATATTCGAGGGTTGGTAGGGACCTTGGAGGTGTCTCGTTCATTTTACAAGAGAGGAACCAGGGCTCAGAGCATTTGCAAACCTGCTCTGAGCAGCATGGTTGATGGCAGCTCATTGATGGACCAGCATGGGTGCTTCAGAGCCATGGAGCTGTATTGTCTTAGATAGATGGGTACCTTACCCTGCCCGCCCTGTCCTCCTCCAGCCAGACTGGAGCTGAAATGACCTTCCTTAGCCTTGGCCTCACTTTCTTTTCTTCTCATCCTTCCTCCAGATTGACAAGTATCTCTATGCCATGCGGCTCTCTGATGAAACTCTGTTAGATATCATGAATCGTTTCAAAAAGGAGATGAAGAATGGCCTCTCCCGGGATTTTAATCCGACAGCCACAGTCAAGATGTTGCCAACGTTTGTAAGGTCCATTCCCGATGGCTCAGGTGAGTCTCTCGCCCAGAGATTGGGCTCTCAGGGCTGTGAAACCATCCTTCCAACTTTCATTCATTTGTTCATTTATTGATTTCCTTGCTCACTCATCCAGTTATTCATCCATTCACCGTTCCATCCATCTGTTCTTCCATCCGTCCATTCACCTATCCATCCATCCATCCAATTTATGTCCGTTGAGATTCTGTCATGTGATAGGGGACACCATGTTTGGATGAGGCTGACTTCCCCTGATCTTCCTGACTTGTCTAGTGACTTGCAGAAAGAAAGCAGAGTGTTCATGGATCTTCCAGATGCTGTGTGAGTTACTCTTACATCTCGAGGACATGGAAGGTTCCAGAACAAGCCAAGAGTTCATGTTAGGAGAGTCTCTCCATCAGGGCACCAGGGCCTCCCTGTACTGTCCCAGATAAGCAGCAATCCTAGTGGCCAAGTGAGTCTCAGACCCAGGGAGGAGATTCAGGTCCCCATTTGAACAAATTTCATAGATGCTAAGTCAGGGTAGCCCCTCAAGCAGCGGAATGGTGAGGGGACTAGGGTTGGAAAAGGGAAATTATCCTCTTGGTCTGCATCTGGTGGCTCATGTCCCGCAGTGGGCATTTGGGGGCTTCCTGAGGGTTGTCATTGCCCCCGCCCTAGGGGAGTGGCCTCAGTCCCTCCACTTGGCAGAGTGGAAGCTGAGAGGGTGTAGCCTGGCCTTGGCCTGCTCAGTGGAGGTCGTTCTGTCTGGCTGACCCAGTGGTGGGTGTTGTGCCTACCCCAGCTTAGCACATGCCCAGGAATCCTGCCTTGAGCTGGGTTCTGTACTCTAGGCTGGGGATCACCTGGTGTGTGCAGGGGAGGGAGAGAGATTATGAAAGTCAAGTTTCTCTTGGGGTTTTGAATACACACTCCGAGAATATGGCCCTTACACTTTCCTGCTATTTCTTCCCTGCTCTGGGGACTCATTTAAAGCTGTGATTTGAGGCATCTGATATGCAACCTTCAAACTGGACATCAGGAAAACTGTAGCTGTTTCAGCTGATGTTTATGAAAGGTGGGCAGGTGCACTGCATGTTGGAGTGACTGGCTGCAGTGGGAAGGTCCTCTTGTGCCAGCAGCTGGCCTTTAAAGTCCTGAACGAGATTGGGGCACCATGGAAGGGTGGGTGCTTTGTGTGCCCTGTGGGCACAGGTGGGGTTTGCTTCACACACACACACTGGTCCTTGTATCTCTCATGTTTCTTAACTTTTAAAAATCTACTCCACTTTTATCCTTTTGTTTTCCTTGAGGTCTTGCTTACAGCAGTTTAGGCTCTTTTATGACTACCAAAGAGATTCTGGCCATCAGAGTGACCAGACCACAGTGTCCCCTGGATTTTTTTCTGATGTCTCTGGCTTTGTAGTTTGCTCCTACTTTTCCCAACCCCGAATGGCACCCATGTCCAGAAGTATTTGTGTCTTTACCGGGTGAGTTGAATTCTATAAGAGAGATGTGGCTGTACATGCTGTCAGCTGAGAGAGGGGGGAAAAGGAGGTAAGATAGGGGGGCAGCCCCCCAGGGCCCCTGCTCTGGCTTCGCTTAGATAACTCAGAAGGATGCCTGATGCTTGGGGGACCCCTGATCCTGTGTGACTGGTCCCTGACTGGCATGTCCCATGAGAGGCTCCTTCCCTCTCCTCCTAAATGCTGCCTGCAAGCCAGCGTCCCTTCCATGGACCATGTGTCGGCAGGGGGTGCCCTGCCTCATACATTCACACACCATTTTTAGGGCTGAGGGACTCAAAGTGTGATCCAGATACACTAGTAATCTAGCCATTTGAAAACAGGGCTCCAAACGCATTCTTATTTGGGAAAAACAACATTTCCAAAGATCCCTCTTAGAGATTCAAAGCAGGGACTTGGTAGTCCCGAGGTTAGGACCCTGTGCGTCCAGTGCAGGGGGCCTGGATTTGACCCCTGGTCAGAACTGAGATCCCATATGTTACGTGGCATGGAGAAATCAAAACGAAAACAAAAGAAGAGATCGGAAGGAGATACCAGGGTGCTAAAGGCCCTGAGCAGTCCTGCAGGAGGGAAACCTGTTAAACCCGGCTATCTGCCTTTTCCCCAAACCTGTTTGTGCTTTCCCCAATATTTACTACTCTATTTCATCTATTTTGAGACCCTATTTTTGTCTTTGTTTTTGAGTCCTCTGAAATTAGCAGTGCACTGTGCAGCAGTTGCCTCTTTAAATTACTGTGAGCAGCACTTTTTTCTCTCTCCGCATTACATAAAATAATGGTATGTCCACAATCAGTGGTGTCTCAAATGTGATGATGTAGGTGGTGATTACGCCCATGTTGGGAAATGCTGTCCTAGAGTTTGTGGAGCTGGAGCCAGCAGCCTGGGCTCCATGCCTCCTTCTGAGCCTCTCTCTGTGTCCAGGGTGAAGTGAAGTGAATGGACTAAATGTTCGGGGCCTCTCGGGAGCGCAGAGCAGTGCTGCGAGCAGGAGGAGGAGGAAGGGGAGACCCGAAGCCCTGAACCCCAGGGACCCACCTGAGGCCCTGGGCCCCCTGGCCTGCACCGCTCGCCCTTCCCCAGCTCCGCCTCCCTCTGCCCGTTCTGGTGACTGCTTCTTCTGCTCTGCGTTACTTTCCAAGGCAGCCGTAATGACGCACCGTGAACCGGGTGGCTTTAAATGAGAGTGATTGTCTCACAGTTCTGGAAGCTTGAAGTCCAAAATCAAGGTGTCCGTGGGGCCGTGCTCCTTCTGAGACACTGGATTAAGTCTTTCCTTGCCCCTTCCTGGCCTCTGGTGGTGGCTGTCAGTCCCTGACCTTCCTTGGTGTGTAGCTGCATCTCTCCATTCTCAGCCTCTGTCGTCATGCGGCATTTTCCTCTAATAAGGATACCGGTCAGATTAGAACCCACACTCATGACCTCCTCTTCATCCGATTACATCATCTAAAAAGATGCTTTTCCAAATAAGGCCACATTTACAGGTGCCCAGGGTTAGGACTTCTACAGAAATACCTTTTTGGAGGGGGAGGGGATGGATACCGTGCAACCGTAATATACTGTATAGCTCTTCTCTCTATGACTGTTCCTAATATTCATGGGTGGGCTCAAGTCAGGTGTCCAGGGGCCCACACTCCTCCTGGAATGGTCCCTCCAGCCCCACATAGACACTGACACTGATGCCAAGGCCTTGGCTACCTGACACCAGTCCAGTCCCTGCCACTTTCTGATGGAAGTGCCTCCAACCTTGAGGTCCCTTGGAGGAGCCAGAATGTAGGTCTCCTTCATAGTAAACCATGGTGCCAGTCTCTTTTCGAGATGTTAATTACTGCTTCACCTGTATAATTAGTCAGTGACAGAATTAGTGGTAATCCCAAACCACCAAAGGATAAATTGGAATCACTGCAGTGGAGAGGTGGCCCTGCCCTTCAAGCAGTGATGTGACTTCCAAGTCAGAGGGAGAAACAAGCCTTTCCTTTCCTGCTGACCTTGACCCTGATGACTGGATTACTGAAAATTGTTGATTTTTGAAACTCTATTGATTTTTTTGAAAATGTTATCAGCCCATTTTTGTTAATTTCCCCCCTTTTGACAATTTTAACGGGCAGTGCTTTTTCTTTAATTGCTCTCAAGTAATCTGTACATTAGGTTAAAAAAAGACACAAAACCCTAAAGTGGCTTTTAGCTGCTGCATATCCTTTTTGCAATGGGAAAGATATGAATAATACATAAAGGAGGAAGATACTGAAGCCTTTTTATGCTGGTGACTTGGCTAAACAGAAACCCTTGATCAAAGGTGCCCAGTTTCTGGGGATAGCTGCCCACCTGTATACAGCTTCTGTCAGAAGGCCTGCCCGACTTTGGTTCTCACTTGGGAAACCTCCCCTTTTTTTCTCATCTTGTCATTTATCACTCAGGATATTGTAAGTATCAATTAGATTGTAAGCTCCTTGCGGGTAAATTGAGTTGAAGATTTCCTTGTTTCTGCTTTTTGGTTCCTTAGAGTGCTCTCACCCAAAGGATGAGCTTAGAATGTTTGATTTGCGGTGTGGTCTTGGCTTTCCCTGGTGACTCAGGTGGTAAAGAATCTGCCTGCAGTACGGGAGACCCGGGTTTGATCCCTGGGTCGGGAAGAACCCCTGGAGAAGGGAATGGTAACCCACTCCAGTATTCTTGCCTGGGAAGTCTCATGGATAGAGGAGCCTGGCAGGCTACAAGTCCATGGGGTCGCAAAGTCAGACACGACTGGATGACTAACACACTGCTTCATGGACTTCCCAGGTGGCCCTAGCAGTAAAGAACACACTTGCCGATGCGATGCTGGAGGAAGGGCATGGCAACCTACTCCAGCATCCTTGCCTGGAGAATCCTCATGGACAGAGGAGTCTGGCGGGCTATAGTCCATAGAGTTGCAAAGAGTCAGACATGACTGGAGTGACTTAGCACACTCACAGTTAAATTGGTGGGGCTTAAGATATACTGCTTTCCAGCCAAAGGAAGGAAAACATTTCCTTTTCTCCCTGCATTTGGGCTGTTGACTTACCTTTCTCTGTCCTTATGTGGGAAGATGGTTGGATTATCTCAGAAATTCTCCCATTTGATGAACTCTCCTAAATGCCTAGCGTTCCAGTTGGGTTTCTGATGAAGGTGTAAACTCTCATTGGCTAGCAGGATGGCAGACGGGAGGCTTTGTGTCTCGTGTACAGGATTAATTCACGGAGCAGGCAAAGGGAGGCATTTCATGAACGCTGAGTTTTTGTTTGCCCTGTATTCCAGCACAGGTCTGGACTCAAGAGAGACATCTGTTTCAGTGTTTGTTTTCCATTATTTGCTGGTAATAATGGCTGTCATTAGAAAGTGGAGAGTTGCCAGGGGCCCTTCAGTTGCTTTGTTTAATGAGCCTTCTATAGAAGAGCAGTTCTTCTTGGCTTCAGTGGAAATGGGAAATGTAGGATGAAGTCTCGGCAGCGGCAGGCAGAAAGGTTGAAGCCAAAGATTTGAAGAGGAAGTTAGAGGAAAGCCAACTGCTGCAAGGAGACTGAACTTGAAACTGAAGGAAAAAATAGAGTTTCAGACCACTGGATAATCTCTGCCTCTGCTGCTTATTATCTGTGTGACCTTGGAGAAGTCACTTAACTGCTCTAAGCCTCCATTTCCTCATCTGTAAAATGGGTGTGGCAGTCCTGCTGTGCCTGCCTCACAAGGCTGTCAAAAGGATCAAAGTGCTTTGGAAACTGAAAACCACCGTGAGAGTTACCAAGAGTCATTGTTCTGCTGGTCATCATTATAACTTAATGACTAACTTTCTAAGAATTCTTTATGAGCTTCTCTGGTGGCTCAGTGGTAAAGAATCTGCCTGTCAATGCAGGAGACATGGGTTCAGTCCCTGGGTCAGGAAGATCCCCTGGAGAAGGAAATGACAACCCACTCCAGTATTCTTGCCTGGGAAATCCCATGGACAGAGGAGCCTGGCAGGCTACAGTCCATGGGGTCACAAAAGAATCGGGCACAGCTTAGCGACTGAACAACAATGAAGAATTCTTTGAAAGAATTTCCCAACTTTGGAAGGCCCTTCCCATCTGATGTGGTCAAAGGACCCCTACCCATCAGACCTAAATGTAGCAGTCTAGCCCTAGAGGAAAATGTCAGAGCTTTTCAGAATTCGCCAGCATCCCTGTGATGTTATGGGAGGGAGGAGATAAAAAAAGGGGGGAAGCGAAGGCAGGCTGTCTCACCCCCACCCCAATACCCCGCATAATGTGGATGAGCCCACAGACTACAACTCTGGTTCCTCTGCAGCTGGGTGATTGAACACCACAGCTCTGACTGGGGGGACCAACTCAGATAAAGGTGAGGATACATCCTTTATGGAGGGCAAGTTGCTATTTGGAGCAGCCATTGCCTAGTAAAGAATATTGAACCCAGCAGCCTAGCAAGAAAGGGAATTCTAGGTTCACATAATGGAAAATGTAATTGTAAGTTGGCTCCTGTAACCAAGGCCTCATCTGTCTCTTAACCAAGGCTTCATTCATAGGCTGCCTCTCCCTTATGGGGGCAGAGATAGCCCCAGCAGCTGTAGCTGACACCTCATCTCCAAACTAGAGGTCCCAGGGTAGTCTTGGAGAAGGTGGTGATTGGCTGATGTGGGTCATGTGCCCACCCTGAACCAATCACATTGGCCAAAGTTGGGGACTGCTCTTGGGTCACATGTTGATTCCCCTGGAGCTGGACTAGGCAGTCGACCCCACCCCCAATTCATATGAAAAAATGGGAAGGGTGGTTATCTAAAGAGACAGACAAAAAAAAAAAATAAATAAAGAGACAGACAGCAAACAAAGCTTTCCAGAAACCTTGCTGTCCTTGCCAGAAGTTATTTCTTGGTGTCCTTTGCCTGAGAGAGGATAGGGCTGAACAGACCATGCATTTAACCCAGGTAGGGCTTCCCTGGTAGCTCAGACGGTAAAGCGTCTGCCTACAATGTGGGAGACCCGGGTTTGATCCCTGGGTCGGGAAGATCCCCTGGAGAAGGAAATGGCAACCCACTCCAGTGTTCTTGCCTGGAAAATCCCATGGACTGAGGAGCCTGGGTAGGCTACAGTCCATGGGGTCGCAAAGAGTTGGACACGACTGAGGGACTTAAACTAAACTGAGTTCTAACTGAACTA
Source organism: Odocoileus virginianus (assembly GCF_023699985.2). Taxonomy (NCBI): domain Eukaryota; kingdom Metazoa; phylum Chordata; class Mammalia; order Artiodactyla; family Cervidae; genus Odocoileus; species Odocoileus virginianus. The sequence goes on from NC_069680.1 coordinate 59,431,148, forward strand.
GCTGCAAACATTTTCTGATTTGCCTACTGTATGTGGGACTCAGTACTGGGGAGAAGGAAGCAAGCATGCTAAATTGCCCTTGCCTTCAAATTGCCCATCACCTAGATGAGGAAGATAAAACTTTTATGTGTATATATATGTGTGTGTATATATATGTAAATGAGCATCCCAGTATTTGCAAGTATATGAGTGACTAAGGAAAGGGAAGGGCCCTGGCCTTGCCGCAGGTGTGACCATGAGCAAGTCATTCAGCAGGTTTGGTTGGAGCTACCTTATCCATAGGTTGAGAAGGCGAGTTAATATTTGTCCCATATTTCCTGAGCTGCAAATGTGATTTACAGAAGAGATGCCAACTGCCATTTCTTTTAGCAAGCACAGACACACCCTGGAATCAGGGTCACTGCTCAGGAAAGGATCAGGGACTGCATTGGGCTTAACAGTGACCTCTTGTAAAATGCCTTCAGGGAGAGGCCCCTTCACAAATCATCTCAAGGTTAACTTTTCTGGTCTCCTTCTCTGCCCCTAATTCCCTGAAACCCTATTGACCTGTGTTTGTTAAAAAAAAAAAAAAAAAAAAAAAAAGGAGAAATGGGGTGGACAGACTGTGGTGGGAGGCTGGGATGGGGCAGGGGTCTTACAGAGCAGAAGTGTGGGCCGGCTCCATGCACCCTAAGGCCAGGTTCTTCCCTGACCTAGAGGCAGATGAGATCATTTAAACTTATCCTGCTTGAAAACTTGAGACCTGGGGCTTCAGAGGTACTGCCTGAAACTGGATTCCTTCCTGCACAAAGGGCTAAAACTCTTACCTGTTGTGTGTTGACAATGACACCAGTAAGCAAGAGATCCCCCACCATCACGTGGAACTTGAGCACAAGAACCTGCTTTTACTTAGTCCCTTGATTCAGCTGAAGATGAGACTTTTGGCCTGACTGATTTATCAAGATTTCTCAAGCTATTTTTTTAAGTTATGATGAAAGCCGGTACAAAATGTAAAATAAATAATGGGCTTTATTTTTTAAGTTAAAACAGTAAATAAATTAATTAAATAAAAATGTTAGGAAGGAAAAGCACCCATATTTTTATCCTAGCACAGTGTTCGCCTTTGTGTGTACTGTTTCCCTGTATACAAGTGGTTTATAGAGAGATGTAGCCATTCCTGACGTGCTGACATCTCACTCTAATGCCGTCCCTGGGGATCCTTGTTCCTGAGGTCTGTCCAAGAGGCAGTTGTATCCAGTGGCTATGAATTTGGGCTTTGGATTCAAATTCTGGCTCTGTCACTTACTGGCTGTGTGCTTGGGCAAGTTCCCTAACCCCTCCTAGACTTTACTTGCTCATCTGCAGAATGAGGATCATAATAGTACCTACTTCATAGAGTAGAGAGGGGTTAAAATTAAAATGAGGCATAAGAAGTACTTAGCAATTGGAGAACAGAAAGGCTCAATGAATGATAGTGAAGATAGTGTTTCTGATGTTTTAGTAATTCATTCTCCTGAGAAGGAACCCTCTCATACCAAATTTTTTTTTTTTTTTTTTACCCAGTAGTAGTGTAAGCACTATTGGAATTAGGATTATGATGGGAACTCAGGGACAACCCTAAACTAATTTGAATGACCTATAACATCAGGGTCAGAATTTCTCACAAAGCTGAGACGCCTTCTTCCTAGCATTCTCACTTGGCCTCTTTCCTTTGGAACATTGTTGTTCAGTTGCTAAGCTGTGTTCAACTCTGTGACCCGATGGACTGCAGCACACTGGACTTCTCTGTCCTTCACTATCTCCCAGAGATTGCTCAAACTCATGTCATTGAGTCAGTGATGCCATCCAACCATCTTGTCCTCTGTCGCCCCCTTCTCCTCCTGCCCTCAGTCTTTCCCAGCATCAGGGTCTTTTCCAGGAGGCTGGCTCTTCACATCAAGTGGCCAAAGTGTTGGTGCTTTAGCTTCAATATCAGTCCTTCCTGAACATTCAGGGTTGATTTCCTTTAGTACTGACTGGCTTGATCTCCTTGATGTCCAAGGGATCAAAGAGTCTCCTCCAGCACCACAGTTTGAAAGCAACAATTCTTTGGTGCTTAGCCTTCTTTATGGTCCAGCTCTCACGTCTGTACATGACTACTGTAAAAACCATAGCTTGGACTATACAGACCTTTGTTGGCAAAGCGTTGTTTCTGCTTTTTAATATACTGTCTAGGTTTGTCATAGCTTTTCTTCCAAGGAGCTAGCTTCTTAATTTCATCAGTGCAGTCACTGTCTGCAGTGATTTTGAAGCCCAAGAAAATAAAGTCTGCCATGGTTTCCATTTTTTCTGTATCTATTTGCCGTGAAGTGATGGGGCTGGATGCTGTGATCTTAGTTTTTTGAACATTGAGTTTTAAGACAACTTTTTCACTCTCCTCTTTCACCTTCATCAAGAGGCTTTTTAGTTCTTCTTTGCTTTGTGCCATTAGGGTGGTATCATCTGCATATCTGGGGTTGTTGACATTTCTCCTGGCAACCTTGTTTCCAGCTTGTGATTCAGCCAGCCTGGCATTTTGCTTGATGTACTCTGCATTCAAGTTAAATAAGCAGGGTGACAAGGAACCTTGACATACTGCTTTCCCAATTTTGAACCAGTCCATTGTTCCATGCCTGGTTCTAACTGTTGCTTCTTGACTTGCATACAGGTTTCTCAGGAGGCAGGTAAGGTGGTCTGATATTCCAATCTCTTTAAGAATTGTCCACAGTTTGTTGTGACCACAGAAGCAGTTTTAAAACAGCAGCATCATGTGGTATATCCATACTGTGGAATATAACTCATCACAGAAAGGAATGAGGTACTGGTATATGCTTCAATGCAGGTGAACCTTGAAAACATTATGGCACATGAAAGAAGTCAGCCACAGGGGACCACATATTGTATGTGTCCATTGTAATGAAATGTCCAGAATAAGGAAATCTCTTGAGACAAACAGTAGATTAGTGGTTGTTAGTAGATGAGACAGTTTGGGAGGAAATGGGGAGTGACTGCTAATGGGTATAGAGTTTCTTTTGTGGATGATGAAAAATTTCTGTAATTAGATACTGGTGATGTAAATATACTAAAACTCACCAGACTGTACACTTCAAAATGTGATAGATGGAGACTTCCTTGGCAGTCCAGTCGTGCAGTTAGGACTTCACTCTTTTATTGCAGGGGACATGGGTTTGATGCCCATGCCCTCTTGAGCCATGTGGCATGGCTAAATAATAAAAATAAAATCAAATGTGATATTTTAATTATTTCTCAGAAAAGCTATTACTAAGAAAACAAACAACTAATCAGTGGTATAACTGCTTCCTGTTTAATGAACAACAAGCCAAACTTCCTTGAATGAATGAATGGGCCACCAACCCTTGTGATCAAGCAGCTATCAAGCACTTATTGAACTACCCTGGGTACCAAGGGCACATGTAAAGAATCCTAAGTTGTGATTTTTCCCTCAAAGAGCTTGAGAGGATAAGAACAGAAATTCAGTTGTAGATGTCTTTGGTTTATTCCTCGATTCCTTTGCCACCCTCATTAATTCAAGTATCAATATTGGTTGTGTTCATACTATCTGCCAAACAACCATTCTAAGTTCCAGAAATAGAGCAGTGTGTCAGAGCCTAAAGTTTGTTGGAATCAAATACAAAGAGGGTGTCAGTTTATAAAAAAGAAGTTTAAAAAACCCAACAATCCATTACTTAAAAAAAAACTTCAAGGGGCTCAAAATAGTGAAAACAATGTTGCAAAAGAAGAACAGGGTTGGAGGACTTTTCACTTCCCAGTTTCAAATTTTCGGAAGCAGTCAGGTCAGTGTGGTACTGCTGTTAGGGTAGATATACAGGCCAATGAATCAGAATTGAGCGTTCATTATGTCAATTACATCTCAAAACTGGGGGAAAAAAAGAATTGGGAGTTCAGAAATCCATACATTTATGGTCACTTGGTTTTTGACAAGGGTGTCAAGACTTTTCAGTGAGGGAAAGAATAGTCTGTTTAGCAAATGGTGTTGTTTTTTGACATGGCTACCCCGTAGCTCAGTGGTAAAGAATCTGCCTGCGAGTGCAGGAGACATAAGAGATATGGGTTTGATCCCTGGGTTGGGAAGATCCTCTGGAGAAGGAAATGGCAACCCACTCTAGTATCCTTGCCTGGGAAATCCATGGACAGAGGAACCTGGTGGGTTATAGTCAGTTGGCTTGCAAAAAACATGACTCAGCAACTAAACAACAAAAATCCATGTGCCAAAAAAAAGCTGACCCTCTACTTCAGACCATATACACAAGTTAACTCAAAATGAATAAAATACCTCAATGTAAGAACTAAAACTATAAACCTCTCAGAAGGAAACATAGGTACAAATCTTTGTGACCTTGAATTTGGCAATGGATTTTTTAGATATGACACCAAAAGCATTAACCATAGAAGAAAAGATAAGTCGCACTTCATCAAAATTATAAACTCTTATGCTTCAAAAGTCATCATCAAGAAAATAAGGTGATAGTGAGACAGTGATAATGTAACATCAGAAGTAAAATTAACAGATTTTCATTGATTTTGGAGGGTACCTAGGATAAAGACAGATGATGGCTTAGTGGTTTGGTTTCTCATCACGGCCACCTCCATTGGTGCTCTATGGTAGTCTTGACATGCAGGCCTGTTGTCTTTCTCTAACTCACTGAGGTCCACCCCAGTCACGCTCACATTGGTCGTGAGGAATAAAACCAGTTCAAGCCAGTTCACTCTTGTGTGACCAGGAGGGACTTCTGTTAAAAACATTTCCTGGGCAGAAACAACACGAGTGTCCGGTATCTGATGAATGGATACACATACAATGAAATATCATCCAGCCTGAAAAAGGAGTGAACTACTGATATAGGCTATAACATAGATAAACCCTTGAGACTTGAAACAATGTGAAATAAGCCAGACACTAAAGGACAAATACTGTATGATTTTGTTTATGAGAAATATCTGGAGTAGGCAAATTCATAGAAATAAAAAGTAGAATAGTGTTTGCCTGGGGCTGGGGACAGGGGAAATGGGGAATTACTGCTTAATGGTTATAGAGGTTCTGTTTGGGATGATGAAAATTTTTGAGAATGGTAGTGGTATTGTGTGACATTGTAAACATATTTAATGTCAATGAGTTGTACGCTGAGAAATGGTTGCAGTGGAAAATTTTATGTTATGTGTATTTTACTATAATTAAAAAAAAAATCCCCTGGGGAATCAGTGGAGCTATGGACTAGCTGGAATTGGTGTCTCATGGGGAAGGAACTCAAGGCATGGAATAGACCTCAGATGTAGGGTTTTCTCTGAGTTGAAATGCTGTTTTTATTTTTACTTTATGTATAACATAGCCATTTGTGAGAAGGGGTAAAGAATTGGAGAATGATGGTTGGGACTTTAATGAAGTCCATACTTTGGTTCTCCTGCAGTTGGGACTGAGCAGGACTGTGTGAAGCTGTCTGCCTAGGGATGCCTGGCTGGGCGAGGGCTTCTCTTGCCCACTCTTCCAGGTGGGGCTGTAGTGTGATGGGGTCTACATGACTCCTGTTCTGTGGCCCAAAGCACAGTGCAGTGGGGCCAGACCCTGTTGAGAAGTAGGTGAAGCGTGTGGCCTTCCCAGGGCACTTGAATCTGATGTGATGTTATTGTCTCCCTAACAGAAAAGGGAGATTTCATCGCCCTGGATCTTGGCGGATCTTCCTTTCGAATTCTACGGGTGCAGGTGAATCACGAGCAGAACCAGGCTGTTCATATGGAGTCTGAGGCTTACGACACCCCAGAGAACATCATGCATGGCAGTGGAAGCCAGGTGGGTCTCTACTTCCCTTCTGACTAGCCCCTGTGGCCTAAGCGTCAGGCTCCAGGGTATCCCCAGGAACCAGCCCCAGAGCAGTGGTGGGCCAAGCCCCTGGACGAGTCCATCATAGGCACACATAGAGAAGGACTCCTGGGTGGAAGGGTATGACTGCCTGAAGAGATCCCCACCGTGTGAATGAACTGGTGGATGGGAGGGGGCTACTGGGCCTTTCAGGTGAGGGGTATAAAGAGGAGGCCCAGCGGGTAAATGCATTCATTCCCTAAGGATCCTGGGGTGGTTCCCCAGCAGAGGGAGAACAGAGCCCTTGGGTGAAAGCACTTCTTCCAAGTCATTGTCCTCCTCACCCAGTTCCCCTGAGGCCTAAGCCTTGTTGGTTGTGGCTGTCACCTTGTGGGACAGCAGGAATCTGAGTTCAGAGCCCCAGGACTATTCTAAAGGGCTCCTGGCTTCCCAACTGAATAGTCTCCTACGAGACCTTGGCGTGGAAAGCAGCGAGGGCAGGGCCTTGCCTGGAAAGTCACCATCCCTTCCTCTCACACTTGTAACCCCAGCCAACGGAAGGGCTGCCTTCCTTTGCTGGCCGAGGCCATGCGTGTGCTCAGAAGGGCCTGTCCGCCCTCCTGCGTCCCCATCTGGTTGTGGTGGGTGGTGGGCTCACTGAGAGCCCTGTGATCAGGCTGTGGGCAGCCCTGGGCAGGCTTGCAGTCATTTCTGGTCCTGTTCTGCTCCTCCCCCTCTCCTGCAGATATTCTGACCCCTCCCCTCCGTTTAGAGCTCGCCTCCTAAGTCATGGCTGCTGTCAGGATATGTATTATTCAGAGCTTGCCAAATATTTGTTTTAGGGAGGGTGTGTTCACAGCAAGGTTCATGACTAAGTTCTGCAGAAAACTTACTGGCTCTGGGCTGGACTTTGAGTTGAAGCCCAGTGCCTTCTCTTGACTCCACTTTGTTGCTGAATTCCCATGGTTGGGACCTAATGCAAACTCTGCCTTTTCTCTCTACCAGAGAAAAGGGCTAATCCTGGTCTTTAACCTGCTGCCGAGGAGGGGCGGGGGTTGTGTTCAGAGCTTTTCAGACTGTGAGCATTGATGGGGACACTGTCCTTAGGTCGCTTTTCATCAGCCACTGAAACGGGTGCGTTGCTCATCGGATGCCGGTGCCTGGAGGTCTCTCTGCTATCCCTCTGTAACAAGGCTGCAGAGGTTGGCTCATTGATTCATTGTGTGCATGAAAGCTGCCAGTCAGTGGGTCTCCTCACCCTGACCAGTGCTTGCCACATTGCTCCTTTCTGCAGGTGGCCAGCAGCCTCCAGTTGGCATCTTCCTCCTTCTGTTTGCCAACAAATACTGATTAGTCACTCTTTTCCCCATAGCCCTTGAAAGGAGCCACCTCTGCCTCCTGCCTTCGCCTTTGGGACTTGCACCCCCTCCCCCCCCATATCCCATGGGCATTCATGTGAGCCTTGCCTTGACTTTTTAGGAGCAGGGTTTGTAAATTAAGGGGATGCCCTCCTTCAGGTGCACGCTTGCTGCATCACTTCTGCAGTGACTTTTAAAAAAGATTTTTAGAAAAACATTTATTTCTTAAAAGTTAACATGTGCATACTAGGAAACCAAAAAACACAAGAAGCAGAAGACACAGTCATCCAAAATCATGAGCAGTTTACCATTTGATGTGTCCTTCTAGGTCTCGTTTGTGTATTTACACAACTAAGCATCCATTTTTATGTAATTAAGATCATACAGTTGTGTATCATACTTTCTCACACGTCATGAATATTTATTGTTTTAAAGTTCCAAAGCTAGTGACTCTTCTAATTGCTGTCCCCAGGACCTTGTCTATTCCAGCCTCCTTCCCCATCTTCCCAGCTCCAAGATTGCTTTGTTTCCAGCTGTTTCTGCAGCTGCCCCTTTCAAGCAGTTTGCTAAGAAAAGATGTTGATGTTGATGAGGATAATGATAATGTTATATTATTAGAGCAAATACTTGCATAGAACTTGTTATCTATGTCACTGATATAAGCCCTTTATACAGATTAACTCATTTAATTATCATTACAACTCTGTGGGTAGATATTATTATTCCTGTTTCACAGATGAGAAAATTGAGGTTCAGATGTTAAGTGATCAGCCCCTAGGGTCACACAGCACATAAGTGATAAAGCTGGGATTTGAACCTGGGCAGTCTGGCTCTGGATGTGACAGTTTTAGCAATGTGGGGCACTTTTAGACTGGGTCTTTGTTTTTAATTAATTAATAAATTAATTTGTACTTTTACTAAAAATTTTTGATAGTGTAGAAATGTGAGGGCATGGAGGAAGATTCAAGTGATTGAGGGAGGAGAGGGTTGGTAGTTGAAAAATAGAGATAAAACGGCAACTTCTCAGCTAGAAGTTTGGTGTGAGGTTAGCAATAAATATTGGTGGCCCATTTTTCTGATATCTCTTATTGACCTATGGAATACTCTAGTCCACAAAGGGCCCCATTTTGCCCATGAAGCAGCTCAAACTCACAGCCTGTGAATTGTGCTGAATTCTTGGGGCTGTGATCTCATTTTCAAACATAGGCAGGAATTTTTGATAGATTTTAAAACCTTTTACTCTAAATAATTTTAAACTTTCAGAAAAACTTTAAGATAAGCACAAAGAGCTTTTTATATCCTTTATCCAGTTTTCTCAACTAACTATTTGTTTTACCCTTTTTTCTCTCTTGCTCTACACACACACACATAGCACACAGAAACACAAAGTATCTTGAAAGTTTCAGCGCAGTTTTAAGCTTTAATAATGTCAGAAACATAAATGTGACCTTCTTAAAACATCACTTATTTAGCTTGGGGAATTTTGAATACTAAACAAATAACTTAAATTTATTTAAAATAAATGTGCATGTTATCGGGAAAGAAAAAAAATGGTTTTTAGTCACTAAAATTTTGAGTGCAGAGAGGCTGGGTAACTTCCCTTTCTGGTTAGTCATAGACACGGGTTAGCCTGGGGGAAGCTTCCTGTCTGTTCTGAGCAGGCTTGTCACCCCTGGGTTGGGGCATTCCACAAATGGCATTTCCTTTTTAGCAGAATGCAAAGGGGTGGGTGTGTTTGACTTCAATCCAGAGGCTGCTTCCAGCACCCCAGCCCTGTGTAACTCACTTCCCTGCCTCTTCCTGCCCGCAGCCTGCCTGCCTTCCGCCCAGCCGGCTCCCCTGAGGGCCACGGGGAGCCTGGAGCTTCTTCCGGCAGATGACGTGGGGCGAGCTGTCGGGCTTAGTAATGGGTTTACCTCGCTCAGATATGTAGGTCGCAGGAAGCTTACTTAGCTGGGTTCTCCCAGGGAGGATGGCCATGTGCCTCCTTGGTCAGAGTGGCCGCTGTCACCATGGACTCAGGGACAGAGGCTCCCAAGTCAGAGCTGACAAGTCTTCCTTTCCTTTGGCAGGACGATCAGACTGCAGGGCTGGGTCAGGGACATCTGGGGAAAGATGGGGATGGGAATATTGACTTCCGGCCTCCTCTCAAGGAGACTCTCCAGAGTGGCTGTCGGGGTAGCTGTGATGCCTGGCCCAGCTCTGGCTGGGCCCTTCCGGGGTTCCTCCTACACAATTTATCCGACGTTTTATTTTGGTTTCCTCTGTCCCCTCAACCTGTCAGGGAGCTCCGACAGAGTGGCCCGGCGTGAGGAGACTGTGGTTTTGGTGAAACTGTCTCTTCTTCCCTGGAACTGCAGCCCTAGTGGGGAGAGGAAGTGGGTGCTGCTTGTGGTCTAGTTGTGTTTTGTCTGTGAGTTCAGTCTGGAATCAGAAAGCTGTGGCTTCTGGCTAATGGTCCTTGTGCCATTCCCCCACTCCTCCCTGGTCTGGTTTCTTGTTCCTCCATGGTCCTTTATCCCGACACTGCCCCCACGGCCCAGGGACCAGCGCCCTCCCCGCGTCCCTTTAGGCGAGGAGGGAAGAGAAGGAGAGGGGAGGGAACCTGCCCCCTCCTCAGGCGTTTGGGAGCGATCTACCCCCATGGACTCCACCTTTTCCCGTGGGCTCTCTCCTCGACACATTCGTTAAAATCAAACCTGAATAGAACTATAAGTTTAATATGGGGGGAAGGACCCTGCAGAGAAAGCCTTCAGGGAGTTGGCCTTGCCTTGGCTGAGCTTGCTTCCTGTGACTGTGTGGTTCGGTCCTGCGAATGCTGCATTCTCTGGGCTTCAAGAAGCTCTGTTAGTTGTGCCAATCCCATGTACGTGGGAGGCCTGGTGTTAGATGACAGCCATGTGAAAAAAAAAGAGGGGTTACCTAGACTGTGGCACAGTTGCCAAAAGAGCATATATATGGTTTGGTTATATTAATAGAGGTAGAGAGCTAAGAGAAAGGGAGGTTCTTAATTCAACTATGCTTTTTTTTTTTTTTTTAAATCAGAACACATGTGAAATATTATATTCAGTTCTGGATATACTTTAGAGAAAGAGGGAGGTATTGGAGAAATCCAAAAAGTTGCCTTAGAGGTGATGAGCTTGCTGTCATTGACAGTATTCACACAGAGGCTAGGGAAACAGTGTTCTAACTTCTTTATAGTGGATTCTAAGATACACATGCATATCCTGGCAACATGTTGTAGAGCCAGCAAGTTCTACAACATGTCGTAGAACTTAAATTGCAGTTCACTAAATAAATCGTAGTATATTCACACCATAGAATACTGTGCAGCAGTGGGAACCAGCCCTGGATCTCACTGCTGTAGAGACGCACAACTATGTGGATGACCCACACACATAATGTAGAGGAGATGAAGGCAGACGCCATGGAGTGCCCACACTGCTGTCCTTTTATACATAGTAGACAACCATGCAAAGGGTGTTGGAAGTCAGAGTGGCTTGCGATTGGGTGGCAGTAGCAGTGACTGCACGGGAGGGTGTCTGGGTGCTGACACAGGTGGGTGCAAATTGTGAGAATCCGATGAACCCTATACTTAGGATGCATGCACTTTTTTTGCATGCATGTGGAACTTGAGTCAAAAGTAAAAATTGGATAACTTGAAGACTGTGAAATCACTCAAGTGGCCTGGAGGCTGGGGAATTGCCTCACAGAGCTTTTGGAACTGACAGAGTGAGGGAGAGAGAGATGGAGTTAGAGAGAAGGGGCCAGATGGTCACTCTGCCTGGGTGGCTGTTGGCGGTCCATGGCCTGTGTGTTGTGGGGCATGAACTGTTTTCCTCTTATTTTCACATTTCCTAAGTACCCAGATGATACATCTTAGTACCCAGGTGATACACGAGAGGCCACGTGAAGGCTTAAAAAGGCTTCCTAAGCCGTGCTGGCCCACAAGGCAGGCTATTTTCAAGGGACTCTTCTTTGTCAGTCATGCACTTCTTGGCTTCTCTTTTCCTCTTTTTTTTTTGACTGTGCTGCACATCATACATGATCTTAGTTCCTTAACAAGGGATCAAACCCACATGGAGTGGAAGCATGGGGAGTCTTAACCACTGAACCTCCAGGGAAAGCCCCACCTGCAGTGGAAGCATGGGGAGTCTTAACCACTGAACCTCCAGGGAAAGCCCCACCTGCAGTGGAAGCATGGGGAGTCTTAACCACTGAACCTCCGGGGAAAGCCCCACCTGGCCACCAGGTGCCTTGGGGATGGGCAGCTAGGGTAGCCAGGCTCTTTTCTGTGTTGGGCAGAGAATCCCTCAACATTTTTCCTGAAATGCTCAGTCCTCTTTCTCCCTTCCAACTGCTCTCTTGTGCTTCCTCCAGCTTTTTGATCATGTCGCTGAGTGCCTGGGAGACTTCATGGAGAAAAAAAAAATCAAGGACAAGAAATTACCTGTGGGATTCACGTTTTCTTTCCCTTGTCGGCAATCCAGAATAGACGAGGTAAGACATTCTGGGATTATCAGGCTTCCCAGACACCCCAGAGGGGAAATGCTAAGGAACCCTTTTCCTTTCTCTTACTGGATGGTCTGCGTATCTTGTTTTTTTTTTTTTTTTTTAAAGCATTTGTAGAAAAAAATGTAAGGTCATGATAATCATGTTTATTTTTCAGTTGCTTTAGTTATATGTGTATTTTTCATGACAAATCATGATATTTGTGGCCATTTGGTAGAGAAAACTGTTTCTTAAACTCAAGCAAGTGAAAGAAAACAAAGTAGGGTTAGTGGCCTTTCGTGAGGACTGTTGTTAGTACTGGTTTCCCTGGGCTTTTGAGAGCTGAGGCTTGACAGCCACACTCCCTGGGCAGAAGACAGGGTGAGACATCCCTGCTCCCGCCAGAAGAGGTAGGAGATGGGCTGGGAATGAAGTGGCTGCTGGCTGTTTGCTTGTCCATCAGTGGCCGTGGACTGAGTGCCATCCTTGCGGGTTGGGCTAGGCCCTGGGATAAAGCTGCACACAGATATAGCCTGTCTGGCAGAGGTGCTGTCTTCCAAGTAAGGAGGCGTGGCAGAAGTGGATGGGGAGCGTCCTCGGGGGCACGAGAGCCCCACAGGGCAGAGCAGAGCAGGTGGTGCCTGGCAGAGAAAGAGCCGAAAGAGTGGCCCCCACCTGCCAGCCTTGACCCTTCTCTGGGGGGGGCTTGCTCAGTTGGGCATGCTGCCTGCCAGGAAGCCAGTGGATCCCAGGATCTAATTACCCATCTGGAGGCCTGTGCCCACTCCTCAAGGTTGCCTGAGACCTTCAAGAGTGTCTAGACCAGCTGCCTTTTTTGACAGATGAGCAGAGTCACCCTCAGAGGAGTTGGGAAAACTGCCCACGAGGAAATGGACAGAAGTGGTGGGGATAGGATTGATGTCCTGATTTCCAATCCATGTTCTTTCCACAGCATCATGTTTGCCAAGGCTTTGGGGGGCCTGAGCATCGAAAGGGTGATAACAGTGTCTGGGGGCTTTTGGAATGCCTGGTCAGCTGCAGGCTGCTGCCTGCCCTTCCTGATGCATCCTGCATGGAGGCTACCCGGCTTTCGGAGAGCAGGGCAGCCCAACATGGACATTTCCTCATCCCTGTGTCACCCTGGAGATGATGGGGCCTAAATAGCAGCTCTTCCCAACCAAGCCGCATTTATAATGACTTCTGCACTCAGAGAATAGTCACATAGAACAATATTCTTTTCTTGGATCCTTGATTTAAAGAAAAAGATACAGAAGCAATAGGTAAAACTATTGAAATAATTTAAAGGTGTAAAGCAAAACGTAAAATTCCTATGCTTCTCTAGTCTGAAGTGAATAACCACTGGGTATCTGTCCTTAGTGTTTCTCAAGTAATATACACACAGAAATGGATTGTACTGTGTCATAGAGTCATCGCTTACAAATGGGAGTTACAGTCCAAACTTGGGAAAGAGGCATGAATCACAGTTAGTGTTATACTTTAAGCTCAGGACTTGGCTCTAAGAAGCACAGTAGCCAAGAATTATCTTAGCATTTTGTTTCTCTTCGAAATTTGACTCTGACAAAAGTTCCTTGGGGCCATGGAAACCAAGGTCTGGTTTGAAGATACAGAAAGGTGATCAGGTAATAACAGTGTTTCTCTTTCTAAATAAAGTCTGGCTGTGCAGTTGACACCAGTTAGATCTGCATGCTGTGAGACACCACTGCACTGGCCAGCCACGGACTGTGTTTGAGTGTGAGCTGCAGGGTTTTTTTTTCCTGTGGCAGCCCCCAGAGAAATGCATTGTGTGGGTGGATAAACAGGAGAGAAGAGTCTGGGTCTGTTACCCGATGGGATGTGTCCCCCCCGGGCCTTGAGCAGGCTCCCCAGGGACTTGGAGGTTGTGGAGGCCTCCTAGCCCTCTTCCAACCCCTCTGTGCTCTCCTGTGCAGGCCATCCTGATCACCTGGACAAAGAGATTTAAAGCGAGCGGCGTGGAGGGAGCCGATGTGGTGAAGCTGCTTGAAAAAGCCATCAAAAAGCGTGGGGTAACTTCTCACTAGCCACTTGCCTTGACCACCCAGAGGTGGGGGAGTGTGGGGAGAAGGCTTTGAGACTAAGGTTCTTTCGGGGTACAGTAGTGCATGGCCTGAGGCATTACATGGTGGTGGTGGTGTGGTGGGTGTGGGTCCTTGAAGACCCAGGCAGGTGAGCATTGAGAGCTCACAGTCTGGAAGGTCGCGGCTGGTTCAAAGCAGAGCCATCCGAGGTGCTACCAAAGAGCCAAACTCTTGGGCAGGGGTTGACCTCCTTTTGACAGGAGGGCAGCTGTGCAGGGAGCTGGCGTGATCGAGTGCAGCATGCCAGGGTTGCAGCAAATGCAGAAGGCACACGGATGCATTGGGATGGGCTGTGGCTCTGTGAGTGAACTCCACACTGAAAAGAATTGTAAACCAAATAATGAAGGGCACCTTTTCGTCTCCATAATGTGATCACTGGGCTTGAATCCAGTGAATTTGAGTGCCCCCAGTGATGAAAGCAGCAGTGGAGGCTATGAAATGGGAGCCCTCCAGCCAGGCTGTCTTAAAGGCTGGTGATCTCTGCTCCACGTGTGAGTGGGCAGTGACCCCCTCTTCTCTGCCTCCAGGATTATGACGCCAACATTGTGGCTGTGGTGAACGACACGGTGGGGACCATGATGACCTGTGGCTATGATGACCAGCAGTGTGAAGTCGGCCTCATCATTGGTAACGCCCACCCCGTCCTTGTCCCTTCCTGAAGCCGGCGTTTCCAGCAGGCGCTGCCGTCTCTCCCGTGACGTGGTGTGGTCACAGCTTCTGATCTCGTCTCTCTCTCCAAGGTACCGGCACCAACGCGTGCTACATGGAGGAGCTCAGGCACATCGACCTGGTGGAGGGCGACGAGGGGAGGATGTGCATCAACACCGAGTGGGGGGCCTTCGGGGACGACGGGGCCCTGGAGGACATCCGCACTGAGTTCGACCGGGAGATAGACCGGGGGTCGCTCAACCCCGGGAAGCAGCTGTGAGTCCCACCCTTTCTTACTACTCATATAGAGGACCTGTGGGACACTTAAGGGGAGATTTGGGGTGGAAGGTGAGAGGGTCAGGAAGCCAGGTGATCACCAAAGGATCACCCATCAAGTGTATGTTTTCTAACTTTTTTGGAGACACATACAGCTGTGGTGTCTGCAGCATTGAAAGCATGTTTTAAATTATTTTCTCCTTGTTAATTTTTATTGAAATATAGTTGATTTACAATGTTGTGTTAGTTTCTGCTATACAACAAAGCAAATTGCTTATATTGATACATTTATCCACTCTTTTTCAGATTCTGTTTCCATATAGGTCATTCAGTGTATTGAGTAGAGTTCCCTGTGCTATACAGTAGGTTCTTATTAGTTATCTGTTTTATATATAGTAATAACATGTATGCATCAATCCCAATCTCCCAATTTACCCCCCCCACTCCACCCCCAAATTTCTGTTTAATTACACTGTGATTGTGTCCTTGTGAATGTTTTAAAAATTAAAAGCACAGAATCATTAGCCCGAAGCTAAGGTTTAAAAACGTTTCCATATGATGTCCTCAGTAAGGTTTGCTGCTGAGGGTGGGAGAAGCCACTCAGCATGTGGGGTGTCTGGTGAGCAGGGAGAGTGAGTGAGTGTCCATTCACTCTGCACACACTTCTTGAGCAGCTGAGATGTGCCAGCTCATTGCTAGGCTCCAGGGATACAGAGTAACATCTTCCCTTCCAGAACTTAAGGTCCAGTTGGGGAGGGAGGTCACATACGCAAATATCTGTCATGCAGGGGAGTGGTTGGGAGCCATGTGAGTCATGCAGACTGTAGGGAGACCTTCTTCCATGTCATGTGTAAGCCAGATGGGTCACAACTGATAAATAACATAACATCAGGCTTCTCTGGCAAGTTGGTCTTGGCCTTGGAGAGCTCTGGCCACAGAAGTATGAGTGATATCATTCAGGCTGGTGTGGGCATTGCTTCCTATGAACTCCTTGTTTCCTGAAGTGCATATTCATATTTCTCTGTGATGCTAGCATGCTGCCCTCTTTGATTGACCTCCCAGCAGCCTTATTCTGGAGTTGGGTGCTGTCAGCACTCTGGGAGATGTTCATTGACCCTGTGAGCTTAATTGCCCTTATCCTTTGCTAGAGAGACACTGTCAGGGAGTTTGTCATTTTGAAATCTGTCACCCAAAAGATCTCAATCCCCCAGGCTGGCTGATTGGGCTTTCTACCTGAGTTAATGGAATTGCATAAATGGCCAACCTCCCTCCACTGGGAGTGGTAGTGGTGAATAAATGAGGTCTCTCACTGGGAGAATCCTGAGTTCTTAGACCCAGCATTGAACATCTGCTCTGCATGCCAAAACACCAGCTGGGTAATAAAGAGCCCCAGCTCTGATAACCAAAGGTTTATCCCTCTCAATCCATTGACCTAACCCCCAATTCTAAAAGCTGACCCCGGCTGCCTTGAAGCTATTTACTTGCATGTTTATATATGTCACTGGAGATCTGTGCTTGGTTATAGTCCTGCCTCAGGCACCTCTGGGGTTATTCTGTACTATGCGGTACGTGTACCATATTACATTTCTAAAATCCTCAAATGTCCACATTCCCAAGCAAATGTGACCCAGGGGTTTCAGATAAGAAATGATGTACCTGTAGTTACTGTCAATCACTGAATCTGAAAGTCACCCTTCTCAGCAGAGCAGGTTGGGCAGTTACCTGCGATAACTGAGCAGATAAGGCCCAGGGCCTTGGCTATTTACTTGGCCTCAATGTAGGGATCCTGCCTGGCTTGGGTGGAAACCTGGATTTTCTGTCATCCATTTTGATGTACTTCTGAATTTCTCTAAAGAGTTGAACTGTATCCTCAGGCTGAAATGTGAACTGGCCTCACAGTTGATTTTCAATAAACATATTTGAAATGGTGGATAGATAGAAGATGGACACGCAAGGATAAGTGGATGGATGGATGGATGGATGGATGGGGGTTGGAGGATGAGTATTGGATAAGAAGTGTGGCTGGGAAATGGGTGGGAAATAAGTACATGGATAAAAGAGTGAGACAGGTGGGGTAAGGTCCATCTCCATCTTCCCTGCTGACTGAACCATAGGTCAGGTCTTGGTAAGAGCAGTTCTGAAAAAATGACAGATTTTGAGTTGTATCATATGTTGCTAGAAATAGGCTATTGGTCAGAAGGTTTTTTGCCAAAGTTACTGTAGCTGGTCTCCTAGGCATCTGCCTGATTTGGAGGGTCTTCCCTGTGTCTTCTGTATAATGTCAAGTTCTTCAAAGCCGTTTTGTTTTCCTTGTACCAGGGAAAGGTGTTTGCTCCATTTGACTGATGGGGAAATTAAGACACTAGGACACAGGACAGAGCAAAGCTGGCCTAATTTGAGGTTTAATTTGGCTTAGGTTTGTGGTTTTCTGTCATGCTGGAAAGTACATGTTTTTCATAGTGAACTTCCAGAATGTCTTAAGAGGCATTTCATCATTTATGAGCAAAAATTATCATGAATGGTCTAAAGGAATATTTTTCTTTTTTTTGGCTGTGCCACACAGCATGTGGGATCTTAATTCCCTAGAAGAATTCCCCAGAAAGTCCCCTAGAGGAATGTTTTTCACTAAAATTACATTAAAACATTTTTTTTTTTTAAAGGGGAATTCCCTGGTGGTCCAGTGGTTAGGACTCTGCGCTTTCACTGCCAAGAGTCTAGGTTCAATCCCTGCTCAGGGAACTAAGATCCCACAAGCTGCATGGCATGGCCAGGAAAAACAAAGAAGAATTCCTTCGAGACCTTTAAAAAACATATTGTTGCCTAGGTATTTCCCCACCCTACCCACCTTCCCTCCCAATTCTACTTGGCCTGGGCTGAGGCCTGTCTTCAAGAGCCTGCAAGTGATTCCAGTTTTTAACCAGGGCTGAAAAACAGAGGTGTGTTAGCTCTATCTAAAGGCTCTGTGCCCAGGTGGGCTCTAGACCACTATGCATCCACTCATTTGTTTTGATTGAAGTTTACATTTGCTGAGTACTGACCATATCCAGCTGACAGCGGCTCTGTGGCTCCTGGCTTCGTTGCTGACAGCTGCTTCAGGACCCCTCCCCTCGCCCCCAGGTTAGAAGGATTCTCCCTTAAAAGGGACCGGACGTGGCCTTCCTTCCTCCCTGCTGCCCTCTGTCCTGGTTCCACCCCTGTCTCCTACTCTCGATGTAGCCCCACCCTCTTTCATTTTTCATTTTCCTTCTCCTCTTCTTGTCTTCTTAGGCCTTTTGCCCTTCGGTTTTCTTTTATTTTCTGCTTTGTTAGGAGTTTTGAATCCCATTCCCCTGTGATTCCCTCTCGCATCTTTCAGTGTGAAGGAGACACGGCCCCTCAGAGCAGCAGCAGCAGTGATGGTGACAGCAGGGAGGTCTGCCTGGATGGTGGTGGAGTAATTGCACCTCTTTTCAAGTCATCCCCCAAACACCTTCCTTGCTGTTGCTCTGCCTGACCCATAGACTCTCTCAGCAGTTCTGATCCTCTTTAGGTGCCCACAGACCTCACCCTCCTTCTCCGTCCCTGGGCTGCCCGTCGGAGCAGACCCTGGCTGCCAAAGGCACTCCTTGTTGTCCAATCCCTTGCCCACCTTTCCCAGCCTCCCCCCGGCCCTGTGGGCCACAGCACTGCCTGTGCCCACCAGCATGCAGCGAGGCTGCAACACCATGGTGCCACCCACTGGCCTGTGGGCGTAGGTATCTGACTGCTGAGCAGCAGATCTCAACTTGCTGGGTTTCTCTGGAGGCTTGTGAGAATGCTGTTTCCTTGTTCTGCTGCTCCAGCGGGGACTCTAGGGACTGGGAAAGGACAGATTCTTGGCCTCAGGCTTCCTTTATCTGAAAAGAGGGATGGCAGTGTCTATGTGTCTAAGAGATCATCGTGTAGAAAGGGGAGCAGGTCATTCTGAGTGTCTCCAGAAGGCAGAGCAAGAAGCAGTGGGTAGGACTTCCCTGGTGGTCTAGTGGTTTAGGAATCCACCTGCCAGTGCAGGGGGAGTGGTTTGATCCCTGGTCTGGGAAGATCCCACATTCTGTGGGGCAACGAAGCCTGTGCCCCACAACTGCTGAACCCCAATAGCACTAGAGCCCTTGCTCCACCAACTAGAGAGTAGCCCCTGTTCCCTGCAACTAGAGAAAGCCTGGGCACGGCAATGAGGACCTGGCGCAGCCAAAAATAATTTTTAAAAGAAGAAGCAATGGTAGGGAGGTGCCCAAGGCTGACTGTAGCTCACCTTAAGGGGGAGGAACCTTCCTGTTGTCATACTTGCCCAATAGGGGGTGCAGGCTGCCTCTAGGCGTGAGCTGGAGGTAGACAAGCAGAGGCTGGGTTGGGCTGGGGCTGGTGGCTGCCGGCATGACAGTAATACAGGTGACTTTTAATGACACTGTCCATGGGAGAGACAGAACAGTACAGTGCTTAGAGCATGGAATCTGAGGCTGGGTTTAACTGGATTGAAAATAATGAATTTGCTACTCATCAGCCCTATGACTGTGGGCAAATTATATAACCTCTCTATGCCTCAGTTTTCTCATCTGTGAAATGGGGATAATGATGATGTCTATCTCATAAGGTTTATAATAAGGATGAAATAAGTTAATACACATAAAGTGCTTAATTAGGTAGGAGACATAGCGAGGGCCATGGCTCAGTATTAGTCAAGCACTGGAGCGTTTTACCTATATCCACCTCTATCTTTCGTACAGAAACCTTATAGGTGGGCCCTGTGTGATCCCCATTAGGCAGGTAAAGAAACTGAGGCCCCAAAAGGTAAGTAGCTTAATAAAGTGGCAGGGCTGGAGTTCAGTTCAGGCACTCTGGCTCCTGTCTGCTCTGAGATTCCAGTTTGGGTGGCACTGAAGCTGTTCCCACAGGTGCTTGGGGCAGGAGCTGGGTGGGGCAGCTAGGACTCAGCAGGGTGCTCTCCTGCTAGGGATCCTCATCACAGCCGTGGCCAGGGCAGGCCCGTCTGGTCCTGTCTGAACAATGAGAGCTAGTGTTTCCCCACTCCTTGATTTGCAGGGGGGAGGGCCGCACGCTCAGGTCCCAGCAGCATCCCTGGCTCCTGCACCTGGCTCTGAATGGAACAGACTGTTTTGCTGTGTCACAGCCAGCCCTGGGTGTGCCAGCTGGGCTCCCTCAGAGGAGAGGCCAGCCGCCTGGATGTGGACCTGCTTCTGATCTGTCTTGCTCTGGGCTTCCTCCTGGCCCCTCGTCAGCCAGGACTCAGGACCTGGCTCCGGCTCCGATATGGCTTCGAGCCCTAGTCCCTGGCTGCCTCTCCCCTGCAGTGTTGGGCTCGAAATGGCTGCTGCAGTCACAGCACTCACACCGCCCACCACACCTCCCAGGGGAGGCAGGAGGGCCGATCCACTGTGATTGGCCTGTGGCTGAATGTGGCCAGAGTGGTAGGAGGAGCTGGCTGGTTTTCGGCTGCTCGGGAGCCCTCTCCTGGAGTGTAAGGGCAGGTCAGTGGGGAAGGAGTGAGTTGCACAAAGCACTTTCTTGGAGACCTTTTTTCTTGGTCTCTCTTGGTTGGAGAAGGAGAACATGGGTGCCAGGAAGGTGACCAGCGACAGAGGTCCCATGGGGAATGGCTGCATTTCAGCCCTGTCATCTTCCCTCAGAGAAGACATCTACACTTTCTGAGCTGGGAAATGGGGAGAATACTTCCTGACCACCTTGCCACAGGAATTGGAGAGCTTCCTGATAGAGGGATGAAGATGAAAACCCTTTAAAAAGTACAGTAATTGGAATTCCCTGGCAGTCCAGTGGTTAGGACTCAGTGCTTACACTGCTAGGGCATAGGTTCGATCCCTGGTCGAAGAGCTAAGATCCATGCAAGCTAAGATTCTTTAAGCCGTGTGGCATGGCCCAAAAATAATAAAAATAAAAAGTAAGGCATAAACTTTTGCACGAGATGATCGTATCCTACTCATTCCTGTCTAGGTCCCTCCTCATTATCCTCCATCTAAATCCTGATGTTCCCTCTACCTCCAGGCAGCCTTCCCTGACTGCCCCTGCCCCTTGGTGCTCTCCTCCTGTTTCCTACCTTGGGAATGGGTATGGGGTCTGGATAACCCCTGTTCCCCACGTCTGTTCATTGTTTACTCACACAGATGCATGGTCTTGCCTGCCAGTGAGACTGTGCACTTGTGAGAATTGAGGCCACGCCTTCCTCTCCTTTCACGTCTCTCCCACCAGTCATGAGCTGCCACAGTGGTGAGTACGTAGGAGGGACTGACAAGTCCCTGGTGCTTTTCTCCCACAGGTTTGAGAAGATGGTCAGTGGCATGTACATGGGCGAGCTGGTCCGACTGATCCTGGTCAAGATGGCCAAGGAGGGCCTCTTATTTGAAGGGCGGATCACCCCAGAGCTGCTCACCAGAGGGAAGTTTAACACCAGTGATGTGTCGGCCATCGAAAAGTAGGTGCCTCCCCTCGAGGCTTTCCGGGGGGCATGGGGCAGAGAAGGATGGGTCTCTTGTTACCTGCTTGAGTCCTGGTTTGCTGGGAGTGTCAGGGCGCTCTGGGCCGGTCTCCCCTCTCACTTAGCTGATCCACCCTGGGCTGCTCTCCCTATGGGCACCTGGTGGCACCAGTCAGGCAAATGTTTCTTGAATGGTGTGATTACCAAAGCATCCCCTTCTCCTTCACCCTCCCCCAACCCCACATACACCTGATTCTGGAAGTGAACAGGAACTGATTGAGCTCAGGCCTAGGTTAATTCCCCCTTGGGATATCAGGGTCTTCTCCAGACAGTGTTCCAGGGAACCCTACTGACTTCAGGATCATTAGGTGTTCCCCGAAGAAAGGGTTTTGCAGCCTCTAGGACTGGGAAATATTTAGAGAAGTATAAGTATTCATTAGCATATAAAAGAAAGTCTAGTTCACTTTGGTTAACTGGTCATTTCCCAAAATCCTTTTGTGCCTGAAGCACCCTCCCTACTCTGCCTACCCCACTCACCTCTCTGTCTCCTGCCCCCCCCCCCCCCCCCACATTCTTTCACTTGTTCACAGCCACATATGTTCCTTGGCACAAGTTTGAGAAGCATTGGTTAAAAGATGAGATAGGACAGATAGACATAGAAGGACAGAGTCCAGCCAGCAACCCTGGCTTCTATCTTTTGACCTTAACGTAAGGAACCTAGACTTCTCTGTCTCAAGTCCACTCAAGGCCTGTTATTTGCAGGCTTTGGGTGGACTTGCTGCCAGGCAGCTTGATGTAGCCAGGCAGCTCAACGTCTAAAGAGCACCTGTCCTGTAGCTGGTCCCATGTGCCACCAGGTTCTATTCCTGGTTCAGGAGACTCCACATAGCCACATGAGGCCACCTGTTTAAAGATAGGGTTAGCTTGATGCTAGAAATGCCCTTTCATTTCTGCATGAGGTGGTCATTCCACTGCCCATGCTGTGGTTCTGGAAATTCAGAGCCGGTTGGCATCATAGCTCTGACTCCAGGGAGAAGATGCTGATATAAATGGAAAGGGGTTTATCTGAACCTACTCTTTCTGAGTCCCGGCCTTTGTCCTAGAACCTCTTCTTCAGGATCTGCAGCGCTACAGTCAGTAGGGAGCCACAGTACTGAGTTTCCAACAATCCCCCTTCTTAGGGTCTCTTGATCAGCTGTTGGGAGGGGAGGGAGCCTGAGACGTGTGGCTTATCTCAGAATCATTGACAAAAGTCAGGAAATGCCTGCCTTCCTCTGGGGCTGTTTATGGTGTTGGCTCTTTGGTTACCAAGAGACAAAACCCACTTCAACTAGCTCAAGAAGGCATATGTGTTGTAATAAAGCCTATCTCAAAAAAAAAAAATCTATTAAGAACATCGTACCAGTGAAGATATATTAGAAGCATTCTCTTTAAAATCAGGACCACGATAGTATCACCTGTTTCTTTTTTTTTTTTTTTTGATTGGAGGATAATTGCTTTACAATGTTGTATTGGTTTCTGCTAGACAACAACATGAATCACTCATAAGTATACACATGTCCCTTCCCTCTTCAACCTCTCTTCCACCCCATCCCACCCCTCCGGGTTGTCATAGAGCACCAAGTTAAGCGCCCTGTGTTAGTATCACCTGTTTCTATTCAGCATTGTCCTGGAGCCTTAGCCAATAGTTTTTTAGGAAAGAAAAAAGGAAAAGAAATTAAAGGCATAAGAATCAAAAAAAGAGAAAGTAAAACTGTATTAATTGCAGATGTATTTGTATAGAATACCAAAATAATTCTAGACACATGATTAGAATGACAGAAGAGGTTAGGAATGATGTCTGGAGATAAGATACAAAGATTAATTATATTTCTATGTATTGACAGTAATTAAAATATGTATGTATTTTAAAATCTTTTAGACTATTTTTAGAATTACAGAAAAACTACAAAGATAGTATATATCTCTTAACCAGTGTTTCCCATTGTTAACATTTTAATATGGTACATTTAAAATACGTGTGTATATGTGTTTTTTTTTTTAAGACAACATCTACAATAGTAATAAAGCTATACCCTCCATGATATACTTTAAATCCAACAAAAGCTATACAAAGCATGTATGCAGCAAATTATGGACTTGCCAGGCGGCTCAGTGGTGAAGAATCCACCTGCGAAGCAGGAGATGTGGGTTCGATCCCTGGGTGAGGAAGATCCCCTGGAGAAGGAAATGGCAACCCACTCCAGCATTCTTGCCTGGGAAAACCCCATGGGCAGAGAAGCCTGGCAGGCCACAGTCCACGGGGTAGCAAAAGAGTTGGACATGCCTTAGCGACTAAATAACAAAAATGCAGGGAATTAAACTCTGAAAAAATCATGGAAGAATGTGTAAGAACCCAGGGGCACACGACAGACCCAAAGACCGTCTGATTCCCTCACCTCTCTGAAGCACTGAGCCCTGGGATGGAAGCAGCTACTCCTCCACCTGATGAGAGCCCGTGTGCCCTGGCCTCTCTTCTCCATGTGCCTGACATAACTTAGCCATAACAGTTCTTCCTCCTGCTGCTTTCCGACCTCTTATGGAGGAGACCCCTTCTCAGGGATTTTTCCTTTGCCGCACACACACACACACGATGAATGATGAGTTCACCTCCCCAGGACCTTCACGCCCTCTGCTCACAGCACTGCACCGCCTGCTGTGGTCCTCAACTAACGGGTATTGGCCTCTGACTCCACAGGAATAAGGAAGGCCTCCACAATGCCAAAGAAATCCTGACCCGCCTGGGAGTGGAGCCATCCGATGACGACTGTGTTTCGGTTCAGCACGTGTGCACCATCGTCTCATTTCGCTCTGCCAACCTGGTGGCCGCGACCCTGGGTGCCATCTTGAGCCGCCTCCGAGATAACAAGAGCACGCCCAGGCTGCGGACCACGGTTGGTGTCGACGGGTCCCTTTACAAGACGCACCCACAGTGAGTCCCCTTTGCTCTCATTGGCACTCAGTACCTGCCCTGGCGAAGGACCGTCTCCAGAGGTCAGACTTTTGCACCCAGTGAAAGTTTTTGGCAGACAAGTCAATATCTAGTGTTGGACAGAAGGATCAGAGTTGCCCACTTGGAGAAATATCTGGCTCTCAGCTGATTCCCACTGGTGTTGCTTCTGCACTGCTCTGTCATCTCTCCTCATTTCATAAGTCTTGTTAGAGACTTCTTTAACTGCCAGGAGCACTGGGTGGAATGTGTCTGTATCTTCAATTTTCTTACTTGTCTGCATTTAATCAGGACTGTCATCCTCGCTGTAGTTTGGAACATACATGTGCTGCCCATTTCCTATGTTAGCAGCTCCTGTGAGTTTCTAAAGCTCCCCAAACACTCGGATAGTACTGTTTAAAAATGGGCAGCTTGTCGACGCTTTGCATCTGTAAGCCAGTGAGAGATTAGGTTGTCAGTAGTCCTCACCTAGATGCTGCCTTCTTGTCTGTTGGACTCATTAGTGTCAGAAGCCTTCTCTGGCCACTAAGAACATGGTTTGTATTTTTTTAAAAGGCTAAAGGTGAATTCTAAGTCTTTATATACTGAGTTTTATTTATTTATTTTAATTAATTTTTTAAAGTTTTTTTTGATGTGGGTCCTTTTAAACATCTTCATTGAATTTGTTACAATGTTGCTTCTGTTTTTTTGGCCAGGAAGCATGTAGGATCTTAGACCCCCATTCAGGGATTGAACCCACACCCCTGAATTGGAAGGTGAAGTCTTAACCCCTGGACTGCCAGGGAAGTCCCAGTATTGAGTTTTAAAAATGACTGCCTATAAGATTTTTTTTTTTTTTTTCAATACATGACCTCAGATATTTCTCCCATTGTATATATAATGTGCCTGTGAAGTGGCCTTGCAGATACTGTGCCTTCATACTAGGTCTCGAAACAGTTAAATGAAGATTGACTTAAACTGAGATAATTCAGTGTTACTGAGGGGATAGGGTTTGAGCTAGTTAGCTGTTATCTGCCAGGTTCACAATTTTATTGCTTTGTATTCTTAGAGTATTTGTAAAATTCTTGATAATGCAGTTAGCCATTTTTAAAAAAAATTTCTTGGCTAGTTTTTGGACGAGAAAGCTTAGGCATTTACATCACATTAAAATAATCTAGTTGTGTTAAATACACATAATATAAAATTTACCGTCTCAACCATTTTTTGAGTGTACAGGTCAGTAAATTTAAGTTCATTCATACTGTTGTGCAGCCATCACCACCAGCAATCTCTTGAACTCTTCATCTGCAACTTTATTTTTAAAAAAATAACTGATTAAATACAGATTAAAATACAAAGTAACGTATTTTTGGTATAGAAACTTCAAATAGTTCAAAAAATGTCAGAGAGAAGTCACTTTTGATCCCATCCCCTGGAATTGACCACTGTTCATTTTGGGGCTCTAGATTCCCAGTCTCCTTTGGCAAGCAGCCTTCCATACTTACAACAGACCGCAAACCTGGAGAAAATTCTGTCTTACTGAGTCTTGTCCTAAAGTCTTCTAACCACTAAAAAATATCTCAGCTCTTGGGGACTGAGGGAAAGGGCCAAGTGAAAATGAAAAACAAGAGCAATTCTTTATTGAGCCCCTGCTTAGCGTCAGTTATTCATTGAAGCATTTGACAAACTCATTTGAGTTCCTTCCTCATCATTGTCAGCTAGATGCTGTCATCTGCATTGATTCCAGGATTAAGCAACAGGCCCAGGTCCCCTGGTGTGAAAGTGGGGACTTTTTTTTTTTTTTAAGATTTTTTTATGTGGACCATTTTTAAAGTCTTTATTGAAGTTGCTCCAACACTGCTTCTGTTTTATGTTTTGGTTTTTTAGCCCTGAGGCATGTGGAATCTTAGCTCCCTGACAAGGGATCTGACCTGTACCCCTTGCATTGGAAGGCAAAGTCTTAACCACTGGACCTCCAAGGAAGTCCCTTCTGGTCTGACTTTTAAACACTGGGCTCTTTCTTAACCAGTGTACTGTATGATCTCTTTGTCATGGTGGACAACAGATTTTTGAACCCTGAATTTTCTGTACTCGATACTCTTCTCATTTTTTTGGCTGCATGGTATGTGGGATCCTAGTTCCCTGATCAGGGATCAAACCTGTGCCCTCTGCACTGGAATCATGGAATCCTAACCATTAGACCACCAGAGAACGCCCCTGATATTCGTATAATAATGAGAGCCCACTCTTTGTGTGTGACTATGGGTGATTTCAGTTTTCCTTTTTTACCTGTCTGTGTTTGCTAACTTGTCTACAGTGGATGTGTTGTATGACGAGGAAAGTGAGTGTAGAAGATGGAATTAAAGTGTGGAAAAAGAAAGGGATCCTAGAGGTTCCTCCAGTCTGGCTCAGTCTGTCTACTGCGCGCCCCGCCCCCCAGGTATTCTCGGCGTTTCCACAAGACTCTGCGGCGCCTGGTACCCGACTGCGATGTGCGTTTCCTCCTCTCTGAGAGCGGCAGTGGCAAGGGGGCCGCCATGGTGACTGCCGTGGCCTACCGCCTGGCTGAGCAGCACCGACAGATAGAGGAGACCCTGGCCCACTTCAGTCTCACCAAGGAGATGCTGCTGGAGGTGAAAAAGAGGATGCGGGCCGAGATGGAACTGGGGCTGGGCAAGCAGACGCATGACAAGGCTGTGGTCAAGATGTTGCCCTCCTTCGTCCGGAGCACTCCTGATGGGACTGGTGAGGACCTGAGCTGGGGGCTCACACGTGCCTCCTGCTTCTCATACGAGCGGCCGAGTCACTGCGGGGCTGCTGGGAGGTTGGCTTCTCCAGGGGACACATTGACAGTGGGATGGGTAGCATGATTTTGGCAAGAGTTAGAAACTCACTCAAACCTCTCAGATTTTTTTTCGATGTGGGCCATTTTTAAAGTCTTTATTGAATTTGTTACAATGTTGCTTCTGTTTTATGTTTTGTGTTTTGACCATGAGGGATGTGGAATCTTAGCTCCCCAACCAGGGATCGAACTCACATCCCCTGCATTAGAAAGTGAAGTCTTAACCACTGGACCACCAGTGAAGTCCCTCTCTTCCATTTTTCCCACCGACTTGCTTGCTGCATGTGAGACTCAAGGCAGCTGACCTCCCCTGGTCTGGACTCCCAGGCAGGCGCTGTCTTTAAAACCACAGCCCTGATTCCGAATTAGAAAGTATTGTTTAAAGATCAGAGCTGGGTGGATTCTGAAGCACTGAGATTGCTTGTAGGTCCTTTGCTAAACACAGTAAGGCAGAAGAAGGATAAACAGTGCCGCCTTCCTAGGTGGAGAGAGTGAGAGGCCCGCAGAGGCCTGGGGAGTTTTACATCCAGGCACATTGGAGCTCCGCATCCAACCTGTACTGTGACCTTGCTGGTCCTGTTGGTTCATCCATGGGGCCTTTTGTCTTCTAGTGTGGCTTGGGACTGTGGTAGTCATGAGTTCGTGCCCACCTCTCTGAGCCTGGGCTGTATGCTGAGAAAAGACTTAACAGTTTCTCCCCTGTGTTTAATATGGGGTTCCCTCCCTCGAAAGTTTGAAGTTTCTGGCTGCCAGAAGGTGAAATTCACTCTTCTTGACCTGCTTGATATTCTTGACTGCAACAGAGAACGGTGACTTCTTGGCCCTGGATCTTGGAGGAACGAATTTCCGTGTCCTGCTGGTGAAAATCCGTAGTGGGAAGAAGAGATCGGTGGAAATGCACAATAAGATCTATGCCATTCCCATTGAAATCATGCAGGGCACTGGGGAGGAGGTAAGATAGTGTTGCTTTTCCCTCGCCAAGGCATGTGTGCGTCAAACACCTGGCCAGTGGCCTTGCTGAGCCCCAGAGCCTCCATGTGATACATGCTGCAGTGCAGTTGGGTCCGGGCAGCCCGTAAGTGTCAGGTACCTTCAGCCACGCTGGGCTGAGGATGCTCGGGCCCCTCTGAAGTTCTGAGGGAGGGCTCTGCCTGTGTCATTGTATGTTTGTGTGTGCACTGAGGGTGTGAAACCAGAGGTGCATGAGTAATCCCTTCTTTTCTTCTAAAGCTGTTTGACCACATCGTTTCCTGCATCTCTGACTTCCTGGACTACATGGGCATCAAGGGCCCTAAAATGCCTCTGGGCTTCACATTTTCGTTTCCCTGCAAGCAGACGAGCTTAGATGCGGTGAGTCTCTTTTCTCCAGACCTCAGACATCGGGCAGTGCTGACCGACTCTTGGCCAGTGTGGGTCAGCTCTTGAAGCCTCCTCCAGACCGTGGGTCACCCCTCGATTCTGGACAATTTAGCTGTCACAGAGGGTTGACCCAGCTCTTAAGCCATACCCTCCAAAACATCTACAGACTCTTCTCTACTCTTCTTTTATCATTTAAAGCATTCACCTCTTCTGGGAAGCCTTCTGGGCCTCCAGGCAACAAGAATCTCACCCTCCTCAGCATTCCCTTTTTCTTCTAATGTTGCCTGGTTGTAGCACTTTTTACCCAGTTTTTAATGCTCTCCTGTGTCTTTCTTTTCTTCAATGTCATTTGATTCTTGAGCCAAGGATCTGTGTTCCCCACAGGCCCTAGCCCAGGGTGCTAGCAGAAAAGATGCTTAATAAATGTTTATTCAGTAAATGGAATGACACAGAGTTCAAGGTCAAGGCCTGAGCACCTGCTGAGGACTGAGAACTGGGCAGGCAGTTCCTGCCCCCAGGGAGGCCCCAGTCTAGTGGAGCATCCCGGCCCTTAGACCAGCAGCTCCAGCGCCACGCTTGGGGTCCTGGTGGGGCAGGGGGACAGTCCATGTGAAAGGAGCTGACTGTGTAGAGTCGTGCAGGCAGGACCCGTCCTGTTGTTGCGGGAGCCTGCGTTTTCCCAGGTAGGGGTATGGCCAGGGAGGAAGCCGTGGTGCTGGCATCACATCACATAGGTCTTAGGCCAGGGTTTGCAGCATATGATTGGCAGTTGAGAAGCTGGGTAGGGCCACCTGCCTCTGGAAGCCAGTTAATCCAGTCACAGTGCTGACTCGGGGCTTTTTCCCTCTTAAAGGCTTTGAGATCTCAACAGGTGGATCCATGTAAACTTGGTTTTGGCAGTTTTTAAGGGTGATTTGTTAAAGGTCTGGTGGTTTTTAAAAGCAGTTCACTTGTACCATCATCATAGTGAGTACACAGCTAGCAGGTATATAAACTACAGTCCAGTCAAGCCTAAAGCTGACTTTAGGTAGTAACAGAGTTACTAAAAGTTTGTATTTCTCCACTTCTGTTTTTGGCAAACTGTTCTTCAGGGGAACTAGTTGGTTATACCACAGGCAGCACCGTTAACTTTCTATGCCTCAGTTTCTCTGTTTGTGAAGTGGGGCTCATAAACCAGACCGCTGTGAGAACTGTGAGAGGGGGCAGGCCTGGGAGGACTCTTCATATTCTACTTGTTTGTGCCTCAGATGTTCCAGCATCATCTCACTGTACTGTCTTAGCAGGTGTTTACTCTGGAAGGAGGGAGTGACATTTTGTGTTCTGCCTGGAAGGATTAATGACAAGACTCTGCGGTGCCCTTCTTGTTACAGGGTATCTTAATCACCTGGACCAAAGGTTTTAAGGCAACCGACTGCGTGGGGCACGATGTAGCAACCTTACTGCGGGAGGCGATAAAAAGGAGAGAGGTAACTGTTAAAAGGATGTTTTAAAAAATCTTGACTACTTTTTTCAGGTTATGTTTTGATTTTTTGGCTGCACCATATAGCATGTGGGATCTTACTTCCCCAAAAGCAGGGATTGAACCCTCGGCCCTTGCATTGGAAGCTCGGAGTCTTAACCACTGAACTGCTCCTTTCTTCAGATTATAAAAATTGTACTTGCTTGGGAATTCTCTGGTTACCCAGTGGTTAGGACTCCACAGTGCCACTGCAGGGGGCACAGGTTTGATACCCGGTTGCAGAACTAAGATCCCACCAGCCACTCTACAAGAAAGGTTGTACTTGTGTGTTGTATAGAATTCAGTCGATACAGAAGTATGCGACAAGGGTACTAACGGTCCTCCCAACTGATGGCAATAAAAGATCAGAACAGTTTCGTGTTATTAAGGGATGGTTTAAGGAATGGATCTCCTCTAGCTTGAAAAAGGGAAAAGCAGCTCCTGACTGCGGGGCACAGCCTGGCACTGTCGTGGGGCACAGCCCCCATCACAGGCCCCCTGCGACAGTGATGGAATCAGGTGAGATAGAAGCAGTCCATCATCACAGCAGAACTTGGCAGACATTCGGAGATGGCCCTGCCTCCTGACAGCACCCAGTCCAGAGCCAAACCCCACTTCTTGGCATCCTCCCTAAAACCACCAGCACAGACTCAAATCCTATATTTGTGCTTTCTAACACATTCTGAGTCACCCCATGGGATGTGTTTGCCTGTGTTGCAGCCACCCAGCCAGGAAGTCCAGCTTTATCCACTGTGGGTGCATTTCTGTGGGTGTGGTCTTTGGCTGGAGGACATTACCAAAATGTAAAATGAAAAATTAGCTCCTTAGTTAATGAGGGAATCAATAAGAAGTTAAAAAAAAAATTCATTCAAGTCTGTCCAGTTCAGAAGAGCAGATAAATACACAGGCAGTTAGGAAGGCTGAAATGAATGGGCACGAAGAGGAGCCGGTTGTTCCTAGAAGCATATGCTAGACAACAGTTAATGTTTCATTGAAAAGAAATCTGATGACTCATTTTGCCCATTTCACAAAATCTTAGTGTTCTTCCAATGTACTTTCCATGTGTATACAAATATATACATATTTTAAAAATGGGAGTCATTCCATATATACGATATTACAGCTGTTTGGTTTTTTTTTCTATTTAATATGAAACCAGGAGTCTTTCATGTTACTACATAGAGGCCAACCTCACTCACTTTCTTGGCTGCACAGGATTCCAGGGTTTTCCTGAATAGGGTCTTCCATAGCCCCCTTTGATCTACATTCCAGTTGTTTTTCCTGGCTCTCCTGAGTCATGGAGAAAATATGCTTGTATGTGCCTTTGTGTACTTGCTTGTCTGGACAGATTCTGAGACATGGATTTGGTATTTCCATCACGCCCTCTGAAAGCTATCATTTTTACCTGCCAAGACAAAGAGCTGCGTGGCCATTACCCCTTGGCTTTTCTCCATTCCACCTTGCTCTCTGGGCTGCTCTAGTATTCAATGCCATCTATGAAATGGGTAGAATGCATCCTTTCTTCAGAGTTCAAGCTTCAGATGCACCTTTCATAGCAGATGTTTAGTGAAGGAGCATCTCATTACCTTTCACAGGCTGGTAAGGAAACAGTTTCAGATGACGCACCAGTGACTTTCTGACTGGCATGCAGCAGAGTGAACCTGTAGACCTCAAGCTGGGCAGTGCATGTCCTTCCCCTAAAGCTAAACTTTTCTTTTCTTTCCAAAGGAATTTGACCTGGACGTGGTGGCTGTGGTCAATGACACGGTGGGCACCATGATGACCTGTGCTTACGAGGAGCCCACCTGCGAGGTTGGACTCATCGTAGGTGGGTGTCCTGGAAGGTCTTTTTCCGCGGCAGGGAAGGCTGGGTTTTCCTGTTTTGTGGGGCCCTGAGTCAACATCTCATGCTCGGTGGGTGACATCGTACATCTGTCAGCACTGTCCCCTTACACCTCCGGAGTTGCTTTGTGGACTGAGGCTGCAGGGCTCTCCAGAGCTTTCCCCTCCTAACACCCACCCCACGAGGCTGTGAACTGACCACGAGCAGATTGTCAGAAACTGAACTCTCCGGGACTGAGGCTCCTGGTGGCTCTGATGGCCCCAGTGGACAGGGTGGGAGTGCCTGGAGCCGGCCTGGTCGGCAGGGCAACTCAGAGGGCTTGTATGGAGGGACTTGGGCAGGTGTTGCAGGGCCAGGTCTGTGGCTGGGAAGGAAGCAGAGCCTGCTCTTTTCCTGACCATAGAGAAGGGCCAGAGGGCAGTCTGGATGCCATTTGGCCTTTAGCAGCAGTGGCCCGCCAGCTGCTGAAGAGGGAGGCACGTTACTGAGCCAAAACCTGGGTCCACCCGCCCAGTAAAGCCAATCTACTGACACTGGGATATGGTGAAGGAAAAACCATTTTTTTTTTAATAGAAAAAGAGGTGGTTTATTAGCATAGGATAAAAGTACAGCATTTACTGTAAGGTGCCATACAAGGAATCCAGGACAGTCAATGCTCAAAAAGCCTGAACTTCCCAGTTGGTTTCAGCAACGCCATTTTAAAGGGGGTTTAATCCC
The DNA here is from genome assembly GCF_023699985.2 of Odocoileus virginianus. NCBI lineage: Eukaryota > Metazoa > Chordata > Mammalia > Artiodactyla > Cervidae > Odocoileus > Odocoileus virginianus. Next base: position 59,463,564 of record NC_069680.1, read on the forward strand.
TGGGTTGGGAAGATCCTCTGAAGGAGGGCATGGCAACCCACTCCAGGATTCTTGCCTGGAGAATCCCATGGACAGAGGATCCTGGTGGGCTACAGTTCATGGGGTCCCAAAGAAGGCCAGGTGAGGGGGAGAGTCCCATAATGTGATCAGCTCATGCACAATTCTCTGACTGGTTGATGGTGAGGCAGCAGGGTGGTGTCACAGGGCTTAACGTTATCAATCCTTAGGCTCCAGCAGGCCTGTGGGCTGTGTGCCCAAGGTCAGCAAGTAGCTAGTATCTTCCATTTGGTAGGGGTTTTAGCGTTTGTAAAATAACTCAGGAAACGTATTATCTTCAGACGTATTATCTAGGCACTTCAGAGAGGCGCTAAAGCAGACAGTGTGGGGGAAGGGTATGTCCAGGGAAGGCCCCATGGGTTCCTGCTTGGTTATAGGCAGAAGGATTATCGTTTAGCTTTTCAGGTTGTTTCTTTATAATCCAAATAGGGGTCTTGGCCTTGAGAGCACAGAATTCCAGAATCATCTTGATTTAGGTTGCAAGAAAACCATTTGTCTAGCAGATCCTGCTCCTAGTCTCAGGAATGCTGAGAAAAGGCCCAGTTTCTTAGTCAACACCTACAGACCCTCCCTGGGCAGAGAGGGTTGGCACCCTGCTGCGTAGACCTGGGCGATTGAGAGAAGGCCCAAGCAGGCTGCCTTCCTGGTGCCAGGAAGACCTTGTCTTTTATTAATCCCCTCTTGGCTTCAGTGGAGATTTAAAAGACTGAGGAGCGGCTCCACGGGAAGGTTGGTTGAGGCCTGACTTTGGGGTGCTTCATTTCTTTCTTTCTTTTGCAAAGCTTGCTTTCTCCTCCTGGTCCCTTCCCCTGTCTGCTTATGAATGGCCTTAGGTGTGAAATGCAAAGCTAGAGTGACTCAGCACTTTCTCTGCTTCCGGCCTGACTGAATCAGACCCACGGATGTAGGGGCAGGGGTGTGGGGGAGGTGTAGAAGGGGTTCTGCTGCCTTCAAGGTCACTCTTTTGCCATCAATTGATCTCTGAGCAGAACTCCCCCAGCAAGAAGTATGGTTTGCATATTTTAGTTTTCTTTGTACCCCTTCCATTTCAGGGCCTCTTCTCTCAATTTTACCCTCTGGGTAAAAGGGAACTGAGAAAGCAAAAGTAATCCAGTGATGTTAATCCAAAACTGGGTTGGCTTCTTGGTGGGCATCAAGCCAAAAGACACAACCTAACCAAAGATCAGAAGGAGAACACTGGGGATCTTTCCCAAAGCAGTGTCTCCTACGACAGAAAAATTGGGGAAGTTTTAAGCTAAGGGTATTTGCATATTCATGAAATACCTTGGGCTTGGGCAGAGGAGAATTCAGTATAGAGTTGGGGCAAAGGTTGACAGAGTCCAGGCTTCATTTGATTTAAGTCCTGAGGGTCAGAAAGATCAACATCATCCCTTTAGTCAGTTCAGTTGCTCAGTCGTGTCCAACTCTTTGCGACCCCTTGGACTGCAGCACACCAGGCTTCCCTGTCCTTCACTATCTCTCTCTCGTAGATTTCTCAAACTCATATCTATCAAGTTGGGGATGCCATCCAGCCATCTCAACCTTTGTTGTCCCCTTCTCCTCCTGCCTTCAGTCTTTCCCAGCATCAGGATCTTTTCTACTGAGTCAGTTCTTTTCATCAGGTGGCCAAAGTATTGGAGCTTCAGCTTCAATGAATACTCAGGACTGATTTCTTTTAGGATTGACTGGTTTGATCTCCTTGCAGTCCCAGGGACTCTCAAAAGTCTTCTCCAACAGCACAGTTCAAAAGCATTAATTCTTTGGCGCTCAGCTTTCTTTATGATCTAACTCTCACATCCATACATGACGATCTGGCAGTTAAGTGTCTGAGGGGGGTTTAAAGTCTGCAAAACAGCTCAGGAAAGTGCTTCAGGCTAATCTTTAACATGAAACAGAACTAGGAATCTTTACAACTGATTTATTATTTTTGCTATTGTTACTTCTTTTTCCTGGTAATAATTTGTTCTTTTGTCCCTTAAGATCATTATTACTGAGACCTGTTGAAGAGCAAGAATTGTGGCCAAACTTAGATCACAAAATTCATTAGGCCAAAATGGCTTCACTAATGTCAAGAAAGTCATGCCTGTTTGTCTTTTTCTGGGGATGCCTACCCTATCTGCTTATAGTTACACAGTCAGAAGCATCTGGAAATTCTACTTAAGTTTCTTTAAAGGGCATAAAACAACCTGAGCCCACGTGTCTACTTGGTAGGGGTGTCTTTGTGTCCCTTAATAATGTTGAAAATCCATCTACCTCTGCATCCCACCCAGGGTGGGTCCATGGTGCTCTAGGGCCTGTGACTCTTATGTGTGGTCCATGGACCAGCAACATCAGCATCATCTGAGAGCATATTAGAAATGCAGGGTCTTGGGACTCACCCTTCACCTGCTGAATCAGGAAATCCATCTTCACAACTCCTCAGGGGATTAAGGTATATAGAAAAATATCTATGTGAGGGACTCCTTGGTTGGTTGGTTGGTTTTTAAATTTCCCGTCCATTCACTGAGACAAAGCCAACAACCACAAGTTTGATATCTGGCAATTAAAACTGTTACGAAAGTTTTAGAACACTTCCTCCCAGCATCTGTACCTAAATCCTCCTGGATGAGAAGAGCAAACAGTTTGGGTTCCAACCCTAGTCTTTAAGGGGCCACACTCTGAGTAGCCCTGTCCTGGGTGATCAGGGATGGAAATCAGAGGCTCCTGACTCCCTGGAATCCATTTGTCAGACTGTGTGTATACAGTGTGTGGTTACACCTGGGGAAATGTCCCTTTTCTCAGGAGCATGTGTGTGCTAAGTTGATTCAGTTGTGTCCGATTCTTTGTCAGGTTCCTCTGTCCATGGGATTCTCCAGGCAAGAATACTGGGATGGGTTTCCATTTCCTCCTCCAAGAGATCTTCCGGACCCAGAGATCAAACCCATATCTTTTATGTCTCCTGCATTGACAGGAGGGTTCTTTACCACTAGTACTACCAGTTCCCGGGCCAGGGATTGAACCCCAGCCCCCTGCGTTGGGAGCACAGAATCTTAGCCTCCCTGGACCACCAGGGAAGTTCCTTTCTCAGGAGAATCATCAGAATTTCAAAGAGATCAGTGATAACAAAATGGTGAGGAACCATTGCTTTAGAAATACACCTGGACATGCTCAGGACACTGTCCTTCTATGAACTAACCACAGGCCTCATTGTAGAACACACAGGAGAGTTTATCTAGGCAGAGTCCATGACCAAGTTTGATGAGAAAAGATATATGGATATATGTGGCTAGATAGTAGACAACCCCTCCATGTATTAATAGTATTTTATATATGCATGTGTGCTAAGTCGCTTCAGTTGTGTCCTACTCTTTGCGACCCCATGGACTATTGCCTGCCAGGCTTCTCTGCCCAAGGGATTCTCCGGGCAAGAATATTGGAGTGAATTGCCATGCCCTCCTCCAGGGGATCTTTCTGACTGATCTCCTGCTCTGGCAGGCAGGTTCTTTACCCTCTGGGAAGCCCAATTTCTTATATATATATATATATATATATATATATATATATATATATATATAGTGTGTGTGTATATATATATATATAGAGAGAGTGTGTGTGTTTGTATCTGTGGCCAGTGTGTTGGGGGGGGTAGGGGAAGAGAAATGGAGAAATACCTTTTCAATCTGAATGCTGCATAAACCTCCACCACTTTTAAGATGCATCCCTTTGCTCTAACACCATTTTGTATTAAAGTAAGCATAGCCCTGCTTGGTGGAGAAGGAAATGGCACTCCACTCCAGTACTCTTGCCTGGAAAATCCCATGGACGGAGGATCCTGGTAGGCTATGGTCCATGGGGTCGCTAAGAGTCAGACACGACTGAGCGACTTCACTTTCACTTTTCACTTTCATGCATTGAAGAAGGAAATGGCAACCCATTCCAGTATTCTTGCCTGGAGAATCCCAGGGACAGGAGAGCCTGGTGGGGTGCCGTCTATGGGGTTGGTCGCACAGAGTTGTACACGACTGAAGCAACTTAGCAGCAGCAGCAGCCCTGCTTGGACAGGTGAACATATGAGGCTGTTAGTATTGGTGCCTTGGTATAAAGTGAGTTAATCAAATGCTCTGGGCAGTTTTCACCCTAACTTTCCCATTATATTTTGAGATTTTCCTGGAAGACATAGGGAAAGTAAATGTTCATCTCAGAAGCGTGCCTCGGTGGAGCCCCAGGCCTAGTTGCAATCCTCCTCCCCACTAAGCATGGTGACATGGCCATTCATTCCCCACTTTATGTATTTCAGGAACTGGCAGCAATGCCTGCTACATGGAGGAAATGAAAAATGTCGAGACGCTAGAAGGAAACCAGGGACAAATGTGTATCAACATGGAGTGGGGTGCCTTTGGGGACAACGGGTGTCTGGATGATATCAGAACAATCTATGACAAACTGGTGGATGAGTTTTCTCTAAACTCTGGGAAGCAAAGGTAATTCCACCTGGTAGAGAAGACAGGATGGTGGCTGGGGGTGGGGGGGTGGTCAGGGCACGTGGCTGTTTCTGCCTGTGTTTATTTTTTGGCCGAGTCATGTAGCCTGTGGGATCTTAGTTCTCTGACTAGGGATTGAACCTGGGCCCCCTGCAGTAAAAGCGTGGAGTCCTAACCACTGTACTGTCAGGGAAGTCCCCTGCCTGTTACAGTGGAAGAAGTTTCTAGTGGGAGGGGCCTTTGCACAGAACCTGGAGACTCTGGTCCCTCAGGTTAACTCCTGACCTTTTCTTTTGGCCCAAAGAGAACAGAGAACTTAGGGGTGGCAGCAGCACTTGGTATAAGATGGCCCAGGTTGATGTTCTGTCCAGGTGCCTCCTCTGGGTACAGGGTGGCAGTGGTCACACCATCCTCTCAGTGACCATGTTAATTCTGGAATATTCTGGTCTTGCTGTTGCTCTGTGTTTCCTCCCCGTAGACTGATAGAAACCTCTTGGTCAGCAGGCTGTTCCCTCGTTTAGTGGAAGCAGAACACACTTGACTTGCAGTTGTTAATGGGCAAGGGAAGTTAGGATGTTGCCAGTGGGGGTGAGGATGGGAGTGGGGGGCTCCAGGTCAGGGCTGAGGCTTAGGCCTGCCGCCGTTTAGCCTTCCCACAGCAGACCTCTTGCAACACCTAGTGGCTATTTGGAGCTTTGCAGCTTGGGTTTCAGGGACCCTCCCCAAGATGGTAGTGTTCCCCCGTCCCAGCAAAGAGACAAATGATCTCTTGTCTCAGGCTTCCAGGGATCAGGCCATCCTCTGCCAAAGCCAAGATGGGGTGGTCTTAGTCACGTCCCCAGGAGCAGAATGAAGAGCTGGGATAGTACCTCTCAAACATAAGTGGCAGACCGGCTAACCTCAAGATTTATGTCTTTTCCAAATACCACCTATGCTACATGTTTTTCTTTAAATCAGCTTGTATTCTTGAGTTTAATGAGAGAGGAAAAAGCCAGTATTACCATAAAATGGATATAGTGAAGAAGAGCGTTATTTCAGTCCTACCTACTGTGCCCACCAAACGCTCTACAGGAAGACCCTCTTTGTTAAAAGGGAGATCTGTAGCGGTTGGAAGGGGCTAGAGCCATATCAGCACCAAACTGTTCCCCACCAAGGAGATGTCTCCTTGATGGACTGAGAAAGACTAGGTGAGAATTGATGATAGGTGTGCTGTTTCTTAGGTTTTTTTTTTTTTTTTCCTATGGAGCACCCCAGAGCTTCTGGAGTATCCAGATTCCAGGGGAGTCTCCCCAGCTTAGGGACCCTGAAATGGCGTGTGTGCATGGAAGCAGTTAAGCCCCTTGTCATTTCTTGAGGCCCTTGGACATGGAGAGGGCAGGAATTAAAAGCCCCAAGAAGAGGTGGCCCCCAGGGGTGTGGTGGCCGCCTGGGGCCCCCAGCCTGGGTGGCTCTGTCACTCTGGGTGCTTGACCAGCACCCTGGGTTGCGGCAGAACCTTCCAAAAATCTAGTGGAAACATTCCCCGTGTTTGCTGTTTCTACAGCAAGCTGTTTGCTAGTTCTACAGTTAGGTATTGAGTGCTTGACTGAGAGCAGCAGTGTGTTGTGCTAGGCCCTGGGACACAAACCTGAGCAAGATAATCATGCTCTGTCCCCTCGAGGCTTTCACTGCGGGGATGCCGAGAGGCGGAGGGCCCGTGTGTGTTGGGAAGAAGGGAGGGTGCCTGGAAGCTGAGACAGGCAGGTGAACCGTGGGGAGGGCAGACCCCTTGGAGCAGTGATGGTTGAACTGAGAGCTAGGAGCTTGAGTGGGACTTCACCAGGCAGAGGCAGGGAGTTGGGTGAGGAAGAGGATGATCCAGCCATGAAACAGCGCTGGTGGTAGGTATCGCGTCTGATCCTGGGAGGGTTGGGGATTCCTCAGCCGGGTCTTACACTTTGCCTCTGCCAGGGAGCACAGGGCTGGGTGCGCGGGGTGGTGATGCCCGTGAGGCACAGGAAGGAGCCCGTGGTTACTGCGAGACCAGAGGCCTAGAGATCCCCCAGCCTCCCTCCTCTCGTTCCAGGTATGAGAAGATGATCAGCGGTATGTACCTGGGTGAGATTGTCCGCAACATCCTGATCGACTTCGCCAAGAGGGGCTTCCTCTTCCGGGGGCAGATCTCTGAGCCGCTGAAGACCCGGGGCCTCTTTCAGACCAAGTATCTCTCTCAGATCGAAAGGTGAGTGGGCAGGGCCTTCAAGTCATAGGTGGACCTGGCCAGGGGGTTGTGTTGGGGGTGGTAGGCAATCTAGGGGACATTTTGGCCGTTTGTGAGGGTTTTCTTCTTCTCTGGAGTAGTATACCCTGAGCAGTTGCATGTTGAGTTTCCATAATTTTACTGTAAGTCATTCCCTTTTATTAATTCTGTATGTTAGGGCATTATATTGATTTGTTTGAAATCATCCTGTGTGTAAGTAGGTTACATTTCAGGATAGGAAAGGTGCATCACAGATATTTGAGTTGAAGGAGCATCGAGTCCAAAAGAGCCAAGCGCCACTGGTCTGACCTCACCCTCTTCTCCTCTGAAAGGCAGCTGGGGATGCAGGGCTCACCACCCACAGTGTCCCAGCAAGCTGCTTCTGTCTTCCTCCTGTTTTTCTCACATGGAGTGAACGTTTCATCTCTACCATCGCCATCTTGCAGTGTACTGTGGGAGAAAGTAGGAAAGTGCTCAGCAAAAGCACTTGTGCAGAAGCCTCCTACCTTTTAGGATGGTCATGATAGTGGCATTGGGCCAGGGCCCGCTCCTCACTTTCCCCCAAGCCTGGGTCTGTAACCTGCAGGTGAAACCCACTGTCCACCGGAACCCATGCAGTAAAGTGCTCACTGCTGTAGACAGCAACCCCGAGGCTCCGGCCTTGGAGGTCTTGAGCACCCAGAGTGGTGGCATTTCACAGCCTCAGGGGAGGGAGGGGCCTTGATAGGGAACCAAGTTTCCCACTTCCTTCTCTCTTCATTCGCAGTTCACCCATGAGCCAAGTGTGGAAAATAGCAGCCAGATAAGGAGAAGAAAATATCAGTGAATATTTCTTGTTAATACTTTTTTATCATGGTGAAGTGAAAGTCACTCAGTCGAGTCTGACTCTTTGCGACCCCATGGACTTCTTTATGACTTCTATCCGTCCATGGCATTCTCCAGGCCAGAATACTGGAGTGGGTAGCCGTTCCCTTCTCCAGGGGATCTTCCCAACCCAGGGATCAAACCCAGGTCTCCTGCATTGCAGGCAGATTCTTTACCAGCTGAGACACAAGGGAAGCCCTTTTTATTGTGGTAGATAATCTACATAACGTTAGCTTTATCATTGTGACCATTTTGGAAGTGGACAGTTCAGTGGCATTAAATACATTCACTTTGTTGTTCAACCATCAGCACCATCCATCTCCAGAACTTTTTCGTCTTCCCAAACTGAAATTCCGTACCCATTAAATACTAACTATCCATATCCCCCTCCCCCCAGCCCCTGGCAACCACTGTTCTACCTTCTGTGTCTATGACTGTGGCTTCTCTAGTGACTTCATGTAAGTGGAATCATACAGCATCTGTCCTTTCACATCTGGCTTCCTGCATTTAGCATAGTATCTTTAAGGTTCATCCATGTTGTAGCATGTATCAGAATTTCCTTTTTTTAAGGCTGAATATGAATAATTCCTTGTATTGTATACACCACATTTTGCTTATCCATTCATCCATTCATGGACACTTGGGTTGCTTACACTTTTTGGCTGTTGTGCATAATGCTGCTATGAACATGAGTGTGCAAATACACGATCACGTCCCAGCTTGCAATTCTTTTGGGTGTATACTCAGAAGTGGAATTGTTGGATCACATAATTATTTTATTTATTTATTTGGAGGAACTGCTATACTCTTCCGCAGTGGCTGTACCATTTTACATCCCACCAACAATACATACAAGGGCTCCAACTTTATATCCTCACCAACACTATTTATTTTCGGTTTTTATTTTTCTTTTAATAATAGCCATCCTGATGGGTGTGAAGTGCTGGGGAAGGTCTTTTCAAGTGTCATATCAAAGGGAGAAATAACAAAGAGAAAATTGCAAATTTTAGCTGCATGGTTTCTATAAGTTAAAAACAATATCAATCATCAAGCTTAAAAGACAAAACAGCAAACCAAAGAAAACATTTGCATTCTATATGACAAGATACAGAGCATGGCATGGTGGGTGAGAGCTTTGGTAGTTTGGTCCTGAGACCTGCTTTACGTCACTGGCTGTGAGCTCTGGGTGTTACTCAATCTCTTCCAGCCTCAATTGCCACATCTGTAAAATGGGAACAATCAAATGTGGATCAGTTGGCTGTTAGGAAGAGGCGTGAAGTGATATATATAAACACCTGTCACATAGCGAGTCCTCAAAAAAGGCTCATTGCTCTTGTCACTGTTGTCATCATCCTTGTTTCATTGTCAACTCTTTCAGTTTCATGAGGAGACAAATATCCCAGGAGACCAAGTGTCAACTTTCAGAAAGGCACTTGGCTTCTGGGTCAAAAGCCCTTTGACCCAGAAATGTATCCTAAAGGAAAAATCTGAGTTGCACACAAAGACTTATAAACAGGAATGTCACTGGAGTGTTACTTTATAGTAGCAAAAAATTTCAACTTAAATTTCTCTAAATAAATTATGGTCATTTCCAGAATGGAATACTATGGCAGCCTTTTCAATCCTGGCCTTGGATAAGGAGGTAGGAACTCCCTCAGATACATGAAGAAAAGGGCAAGAAAGAAAACCATATATAAAGGGCAAGCCCGCAACATTATTAATCAACTATGTGAAAGTGAAAGTCGCTCAGTCATGTCTGACCCTTTGTGACCCCATGGACTATCCAGTCCATGGAATTCTCCAGGCCAGAACGCTGGAGTGGGTAGCCTTTCCCTTCTGCAGGGGATCTTCCCAATCCAGGGATTGAACCCAGGTTTCCTGCATTGCCGGTGGATTCTTTACCAGCTGAGCCACAAAGGAAGCCCTAATCAACTATACTCCAGTATAAAATAAAAATTTAAACATAAATAAATGACAAGCCTATTTATATATCAGAACAAATGCAGTTTAATGATATTCAAGAAAAATAGATTGGAAGGAAATACATTTAAACCTTAATAGTGTTTTCCCCAGTGTTGGGGTTGTAGATAAGTTTTAATTTTCCAATGTTAACTTTTCTAGAGTTGCCAGTTTTTCTACAACTTGTAATACTTTGCGGGTCATTTAAAAAAAATATTATTTTGAAGGGAAGAGAAAACCCCATGACCCCTTTCGTGGATAAGCTCAGTGATTTGGGGCTGGCCCTGGCCCCTGCTGCTGTCCGGCGGGTTCCCTTTCATCTGGCCTCCTGACTTTCGTCCCCCACAGCGACCGATTAGCGCTGCTGCAGGTCCGGGCCATCCTCCAGCAGCTGGGCCTGAATAGCACGTGCGACGACAGTATCCTCGTGAAGACCGTGTGCGGGGTGGTGTCCAAGAGGGCGGCGCAGCTGTGTGGCGCAGGCATGGCCGCCGTGGTGGATAAGATCCGCGAAAACAGGGGGCTGGACCGCCTCAACGTGACTGTGGGCGTGGACGGGACGCTCTACAAGCTTCATCCGCAGTGAGTGAGGCTTCCATTGGGGTGGGCGAGGCCCCTTTTGGTGCTGGGACACCGGGATGTGATTTCCCACCGCCCAGTAAAATTCCTCACCAGGAACACAGCCGGCCTGCAGGCTGTGCCGTCAGGGCGGGGCTTGTTTGGCACGGGGAAGGGACGCAGAGAGAAGTGGCTTAACTTGGCCAGCTCATCCTGTGGTCCTGACATTTCCTGCTTGCTGCTCCTCGCGGGCCCCTTGTATCCTGAGCGGGGAGCTGGAAAGCAGGTAAGGGTGGGCGCGGGCTTACCCATCAGCCTGGGGGAGAAGCTATTTTTTAGAAGCAGGGAGAGGGAGTGAAGGAAAGGGAGAGGACCCACTGTCTTGTTAACCTGCTACATCAGATTCTGTCAAGAGCCTTGGAAGGCAGGAGCAATCGTGGCCCTGGGCTTTGGACCATGGAGGCGGGTGGGATCAACCTCCTTTTGGCCTGGAGTGCCACATCCCATGCTGCAGGAGAAAGGGTGGGCCTTTCTGCTCTCTGACCGGCCGCATGTCTCAAAGCTGGGCTCTTACGAATGGAGTGACCTTATTATTGTCGGAACAGAGGTACTTTGGCCAGTCGAGAGAGGGCTACTAATAATTACACTGGGACCGTTCCCAAGTAAACCAGCTATAATGTTACTCTACTTGAAAGCAGGCCTACCCAACACAGCATGGACATTGCCTGCTTACCTCACGGCTGTGGCTTGGGATGGAACAGGCTGTCCGGCTCCATCCCCACCTGTTTCTTCACCTTCGTCACTGTCCTTGTTGTCACTGTGTTTATTTAGAGCTAGTCTTTGGAGCCCAACATGGACAGGCTTGGGTTTAATCCTGACAGCACCCTTTATAAGCTGTGCTCAGCTGATTCATCTCTGTCAAGTCTCCTCTTCTTTGTGGGATAATAACCATTGGCAGACTGGACATTACATATATAAAGTGTGGGACACCTAGCAGATACTCAGCAGAGGGCAAGCAGTATTACCTCTAGGAGCCCTGCTGCCCTGAGCATTCTCACTTGGCCCTATCTCATTTGTAGCACAAAATGCAAGAAGCCAGAGTCGCCTCTCATTTAGAGATTATGCTTCACTTGGAGGCAGAAAGGAAGGCTCCCTGTCAGCTTCAGGTGCTGATGGGCTGGGGTCTCAGAGGGCTGCAAGCTAGGGATGGGTGATGTTTGTTTCCATGAAGCCTGCTGAGCTGAACAGCTGACCCGGCCTGGCCCGCCTCAGCGGTCCACGCCCAGGTCTTGGCATCCCCTTCTTGGATTTCGGTCCTCTAGGATCCTCAGGCTCTGAGGATGGGAGCTGTCTGGGTGTGTTACTCATGCCATTGCCCTCAGAGCTGTCCAGAGGAGCTCATTTTGGATTCTCCTTCTTGTCTCCCTGCTGCAAATTGTAATCAGATTGGCCGTAAACCCGCTTTCCTCCTAGCCATTCTCAGTAAGTCTCCGCTGCTTCAGAGCAGTCCCACCCCTCTCACTTCCCTCCTTCCCTTTGGCTGCTTCAGCATCTTCAGCTGGGTCCGGCATCTCTCCTATTCCTCTACCAACCCATCTCTATTTTTTGTCCTTTTCAGCTTCTCCAGAATCATGCACCAAACTGTGAAGGAACTGTCACCGAAGTGTAATGTGTCCTTCCTCTTATCTGAAGACGGCAGTGGCAAGGGAGCCGCCCTCATCACAGCGGTGGGCGTTCGGCTCCGGCAAGAAATGAGCAGCTAAGAGTCCTGACCCCCAGCCTGCTGCCCTTCCAGCACTTCTCTCTTCAAGCAGCAACCCCTTATTTTGCCCAGCGAGCTGTGCTGGGAGACGCCGGCACCAGAGCCCGCCTGCATCACCGCAGGGAGGAAACCAGAAGCCCACTAACGGCGCGTAACATAGGGTACAAAATAGAGTGTGCTGTTGATAATCTCCCTGCCCTCCAGGTCCCTCCTCACCTGCCCTGCCACTCTGCATGATTTGATTTCAACCCGTCGTATGTTCCCCACGTGTGAAGTTTAGTGGCGTCCGTTTCTAATTTATGCAGTCGTCCAGCAGTTATTTATTGGCCCAAGATGAAAAGTCACACCATCTGACAGGCCTTAAGGGCCTCCGCTGCCCGTCCCTGGGGACCCATCCCCCATGTGCAATGTATTATCACCAGCAGACACTGCCGGGACTTCTCCTCCCCTGGGTGCAGCGGCCGCCACTTCCTCCCGGCCCCGCACCTGCTGCTGTCTGGTGTCCCATCTGGGCATGGCAATGCCACCGAAGTGTGTGTCCGTGGAACTGGTCACAGCCACATTGTGACAGTCTTGCTTTCTGTCTGTCTTGGGGAGGGGAGGTGGGCAGTCCTGCGGGAAAGTGTCTTGTCTCCATTCAGGTAAAAGGAACCAATCAAGAAACAGTACGCTCATTGGAATTACCCATCGCTTTTGTGAGCCATGTTGTATGACCTAGTAAACTTTGTACCAATTCAAAGACCTGAGTGACGCTTGATGACTGGGGAGCAGGGAGGATGTTGGGGGATGTGGCAAAAACCAAACCCTGGGGGGTTTTGTGGCCTTCTGGGTCGGAAGTTTGAAAGGAAGGCTGTGTTCTTTAGCCCACAGCCTTCTTTTGGCTCAAGGACTTCTGTGCTCTCCCCATGTCTTCTAGCACCTGCCCTCCAGGCTCCTTGCTGCAGCCCCAGGGGCCTGCCTTGGGGAGGGATTCCTGCACCCCCGCCTTGACCCCTTTCAGAAGGTAAAGCCTCTGTCTTCCAACAGCCTGCCTTCCTCACCCGTAGCTGGAACAAAGTAGAAGCTTGGCTTGCAGGGGCTGTTTGGGTTTCCCGAGAGGACGGGGCAACACTGGCCCCCGCCGCTCCCGCTGGTCCCGAGCAAGTCCTGCCTTCATCATCCTGTCCGCCAACTCCAAACTCCAGGCCAACAGATGAAGAGACCCCCTGCTCTGAGTAGATGAAGCCTTGCAGCAGCCCTGGGGAGCAGGGTTGTGGTGCTCTCCACCCCCGCCGCCTCGAGGGTGCTGTTCCACTCAGTGGCTGCCATTTTGGATTCCTCCCCCCAAGCTGGTCAGTGGACCCCACATCTGTCCACATTCTGGTACCTGTGACTGCAGTGCCATGTGAGCATCCCCGGCCATGGTCACCCCTCTGCATGGTTTTCCCCAGGACTGACTGCATGTTCACTTGGTTGGTGAGACCAGGGTCCCTTTATTGGCACTGCCAGTGCCTACGGCACAGTGATTTTGTGAAGAACACAGGTAACATTAAACTCTAGGTGTGCGTTTACAGCATTATGTGGTTCTTCTGGAAGGGCCCGAGGCAGGGAAGGTGAGTCAGCAGGCAGGGTGAGGTGTGGACCCGGCTGGGCCTGGAGCTTTCTAGGGGATGGGACAGTTGGTGTTCTCTGCCTGCCAGCCTCTCGAGCAGAAGTAAGGGTGATGGCTGTGTTGCTGACTTGCAGAGGCATTCATGTCAGACGGCTGCCATAGTAGTAATGAAAGTCACGGCTGCTGTTTATGAGGGCTTCTCAGGTGACTCAGTGGTAAAGAATCTGCCTGTCAATGCAGGAGACACAGGTTTGATCCCTGGGTTGGGAAGATCCCCTGGAGGAAGACATGGCAGCCCACTCCAGTATTCTTGCCTGGAGAATCCCACGGACAGGAGCCTGGTGGGCTACAGTCCATGGGGTCACAAAGAGTTGGACATGACATAGTGACTGAGCACACACGCTGTTTATGAAGCACTTAACATGTATTGGACTTGCTGATTTATGGGCATCTCTCCCATCATCCTCACAGCCTCCCTGCAAAGTAGTTTTGCAACTGAAAGAAGAAGGCAATGTGAAGGTCTTTGTCTTGAGACCACCCAGCTGAGCCTCCTTCTGACCCCTTAACCATCACCTCCCCTGGGGTGGATCTGGGTTCTTAGATGCTAAAGCAGAGAAGCCCTGGATTGGCTCACAGGTTAGGGGCTTTGCAAAATTCAGAAGCTTCTTTCCTTGTGTCTTTATCCTGACAATAAATCACTGTCATGGTTGAGTACTGCCCACAGGTGTGTTTTGTTTGGTTCGCACAACATTTATAAAAATGCGAGCCAACTTTACAATTCTGGAAGTTTCACAAACTTGGATTTCTGGCTTTTCTTGAAAGATGTAGAAGATCAGTCACATGGCAGCATTTGCCAAGAACTGATCAGCTACTGTCCCCTTTGGATTCCTATGCCCTCCAGTTTGCCACAGTCCCCACCATTCCCTATTGCCCCAACACTGGAAGTCAGTTATCTTTTATCAATATATCTACAACTTTTCTTTTATACTGGGTTCAATTTACTCATTATGTTGTATGCCCCAGGAAGGCATCTGACCTTGCAACTCCTGGATTAGACAAGTGTTAGTTCACCCTGTCTTCTTTGAATTATTGGATCCCTGAAGCACTGTTTGAAGGGCTAGCTGGGAAAGATAGCACCCACTGCAGTGTTCCTGGCCCCATCTCGTCTTTCCATTGATATACTCAAGGGTGAAGCATGGGCCAAACTTTCAGATGTGGTCCTTTCGATTGGCTATTTCTCAAAGGTGCCAAGCCTCCCCCTGCAGCCAGGCACTAGACTTTAGGGCTCAGTAGACACTCCAGCCTGGGGGCTTTCAGCCTGCCCATTGACAGCCTCACAGGGGGCCACATCCCCAGACATGAAAAAAATCTCTTTAGTGTGACACCTGTTGACCCTCGTGGAGAGGGATGGAGTGTGGGTCAGCTCCATCTTGTCCTCCTCGGTTGGCGTGACCCATGGACAGCAACGGAAAGCAAGCCGGAATCCAGAGCGAAACCTGAAGAGTGGAGGATCATCTTGAGAAATGGAGTGAGGGAAACAGTATGGGAACTGCCCTGTGGCTGCCCCACCTCCAGGAGCCGATCTCCCCTTCGGAGGAAAGTTGCTTCGGAAATTCACTCCTAAGAGCTCAGGGTCTCTGGAGGACTTCCCTGGTGGTCCAGTGGTTAAGAATCCTCCTGCCGATGCAGGGGAGGAGGATTCGATCCCTGATCCGGGAACTAAGACCCCACATGCCTGTGCAGCTAAGCCCATAACCACAACTACTGAATCCCAAGCGCCCTAGAGCCTGTGCTCCACAAGAGAAGCCACTGAAATGAGACGCCTGAGCATCGCAACTAGATAGCAGTCCCTGTTCACCGCATCTAGAGAAAAGCTGGCGTGTAGCAAAAAAGACCCAGGGCAGCCAAAATAAAGAAAGAATAACAAAGAATTAGAGAAAAAAGCTCAGAGACACGTTCTTTAGAGGATTGGGGTTTTGGAAGCAGCCAGAAGTAATCTGGAGCCAAGTCCAAGTTTGAAGTGGGTGATTAAGCTGGACAAGACCATTTGTTATTACAAACAAACAAAAACAAACCAAGGACAATTATAACACAACAGATTTTCTTGTTTGATTTGTTAATTGGCTTCCAAAGGAGTATGCAAAGAGGAATCTTAAGAAATTGGGGCTTTGGCAATGTTGGCTGGAATGAGGATGCTCTCCTAGGGGACTGCTTTGAAAGGAAATATGCACATTGAACTACTAAGTTTGGGGACACTTGCTTAAAAAATAAGTGAGCTTTCCCCATGGCAGCACGAGGATCCCCATGTAAATGAGAGATCAGAGGAAGGAGAAAGTGAGTGGGAGAAGTGAGATGGAGCTGGCAGAAGGTAGACACTGTCCTGTCAGGAACAGAAATAGATGAGGCCCTGTGTGGTGCAGACAGAGGCAAACAACTGAGTGGTCTGTTCCCAGGAGATGCAAGGTTCTGTGTTTCAGAAGCACAGACCTGATGCTGGTTCTTCCCCCTGTAGCTCTAGAGATTCCATGGTGCAGCCCAATAAATGCCTTTATTATGGGAGCTTCATGGCCACTGTCCCTTATACTTACACTCAGCATGTCCCAACCTGAGCTCCCTATCCTCTTCCTCCCGTGCCCCTGACAGTCGTCCTCATCTCAGCTCCTGGTAACTGACCACCCAAGAACCTGGAGTCATCCTTGACTTCCTCTCCATCGAATTCTGTTGACTGTACCTTAGCAATCTCCAGACTCTGACCACTTCTCATGCATCTAAGCCCACCATCTCTTGCCTGGTGGGATTACTGCAACTGCCTAATCTCCCTATTCTTCCCCTTGCCATGTTCCCTCTGCCTGGAACTCTTATCTAGACAGCTACCAGGGCCCACTCAGGCCTCAAGTCTGCTCAAAAGGCCCCTCAGGAAGGACTACTCTGACCATCCTGTAAAATTGCAACCTTTATGCCCATTACTTCCCCCATTACTTTCTGTCTTCCCTTACCCAGTTCTCATTTTTCTTTTTTTCTATAGGATTTATCACCTAATACACACTGTGACTTATTGACTCATTAGGTTTGCTCATTGTCTATCTCCACCTGCTCCCCCTAGAAGGTGAGCTCCCTGAGGAAGGGGATCACTGTTTTTGTTCACCAGGGTATCCCAAAGGGCCTGGAAAAGTGCTGGCACACACAGCCACTGGAGATTATTTTCTGGAGAAGGGGAGACTGCACCAGGAGGAACAGTCCTACTGCAGGGCTGCTGTCTTCAAATACTGAACGATCAGTGGTTGTTTCAGCAACTCATAGAGCCGTGGTGTGTTCAGACTCCCATGGACTGTGTCATTGGGTACCCGTGCATAGACACAGAAGGCTGGGGGCATGATGTGACAGTCCCTGTCTAAGTTCTCACTTCTACAACTGCATGAGAGAAAAATGTGTGATGTAGGGATGAGATTACAGACCTTGGAAACACACAGAATTCTTGTTGTATGAGTTTAGGAGAGTCTTCCTTTCTGAGACTCAGTTTCTTTATCTGTAAAATGGGGATAACACCCCCATCTGATTACACGGATAGCCCTGGTGGCTCAGATGGTGAAGAATCTGCCTGCAATGCAGGAGAGGCAGGTTTCTCCCTGGAGAAGGGAATGGCAACCCACTCCAGTATTCTTGCCTGGAGAATTCCATGGACAGAGGAGCCTGGTGGGCTACAGTCCATGGGGTATACTTGCCTGTCAGGAGACAATGGAGGGTTCTGATGCCCATTAAACATTCAAAAGATAAAAGTCAGTCTCTCACTTCCTTCTGGCCTACCCCAGGGGGGTAGGATGTCTGAGCAACAAAGGCTCCACTGGCCTTATGAATGACCTGGATATCTGTGCAGAGAGGTGATAAAAAAGGCCCAGGGTCAATGTCACTCACATCACTGCCTTGTTAAGGCCAGGACTCAGTGTTCACCTCTCACCGACTCTTCCCTGGCCCCCCCGTTCCAGGCTCCTGCCTGGCCCAGCATCTCCCACCTGTGCATGTGCTCCAGAGCAAATGCCAGTCCCTCAGTGAGACTCTACTTCTCTAGAGGTACGAGAGTGGTGGGAAGTGAGAATTGGGCTCCTTCTTCCCTGGCAGTCTCTGCCAAGGTCATTTCCTAGCGCCCCTGAAAGCCCCTCCTGTGATCTTCCAGGGAGCAACCCGTTTCCCCTCCAGCCTCGGCCCCAGGCCTCAGGTTGAGTGCTTCATTCTGCTGCGGCTGGCACTGTTCTCACCCACTGACAGTCCTCAGTGCGTCCTCAATGTAGAAAGCTCTTAAAAACATCAGTACCTCCCTCCTTGGCTTTTTTTTTTTTTTCTGTCTTTATTGAATTTCTTACAATATTGTTTTTTTACATTTTGGTTTCTTTGGCTGATAGGCATGTGTGATCTTAGCTCCCCAGCCAGGGATCAAACCCACACCCCCTGCATTGGTAGGCAAAGTCTTAACCACTGGACCACTAGGGAAGTAGCCAAGTCCCTCCCTCCTTTACCTGGCTCTTTCCTTCCTCCCTCTCTGGCTGTCCTTTTGCCTCTCTGCCCCTCCCTCCATCTCTCTGTCCCCCCTTCTCTCTTCTCCTTGTCCCAGGTGCAGCCCCCAGAAGAAAGAGCAGGAGCAGACGAATGTGAAAGCGGTGGCCTGGGCATTGGGCAAAGCTTTGGGGAGGGGGTGGGGCCCAAGCGAGGCCCAGACAAGAGGGAAGATTATGCTGGGGAATCCCTGTGAGGATGGCAATCCCATGGGGTGGGTGAAGCTCTGCAGGGGGGTCCAGATGGAGTCAGGCTGAGGAGAGGGGCTGGAGTGAGGGCTCACCTGTGGTTGAGGCAGCAGTAGATGATGGGATTGTACATGGTGGAGCTCATGGCCAGCCAGAAGAGCGCCAGGTAGACCTGCTGGATGAACTTGTGGCAGTAGATGTCCTCCTGGAAGGTGCCCAGGATGAAGTAGAGGTGGTAGGGCAGCCAGCAGATAGCAAACGTCACCACCACCAGCACCATGGTCTTCACGAACTGGTCCAGGAGACACTTGGGTCACTCCTCAGCCCGGACGCCCCAAGTCCCAGTCTTCCTGAGGATGGGGGTGGGGCACCCCTCATGCCAGCCTGAGAAGCCCTCAATAATCAGGTCCCCTCTGCGTCCACAGCCTCAGACCCCCAGAACACCTGCTACCCAGGCACTCCTGGGCCCTCGACCTGAGGGCTTTTGCTCAGGCTGGTCTCTAGGCTCCCAGTGCTGTCTTTCCTTCTTAGTCCTCACTCCTCAAAGCCCAGTTCAAGGCCACCTTCTCTAAAAGGCGTCCTGGATCCTTCTTTGAGCAAACCAGCTCCCCTCTCTGGAGAGTGGATGAGCTCTCGCTCCTAACCCCATCCTTAGGAGAGACCCTGCCAGCTATGGGTCCGCAAGATCCCCACTCGCTGCAATCTGTGTTTGTCACAACCCAAAGACCAAAGGCAAGTCGGCCGGCCTGGGGAAGCAGGAATGAAGGCTCTGGCCAGAGACTTGGGACAAACGCAAGGTACACGCGGAGGCGCCCTTTCGGGCGTGGGCCCGGAACGGCCGATGCCGAGGCGGGGCCAAACTTCCGACCCCGCCCTGACCCCGCCCCCTCCGCCCCCGGAGTTCACCTTCTTCTTGGCCTGCAGGTGGCGCAAGTTGGCACCATGAGCCTGGTGCCCCGGGACAGAGCGTCTCCAAAGCGTGAGTCCGATGACGCTGTAGGCGACGAACATCACCACGAGAGGCAGGAAGTAAATGAGGGCGATCACTACGAGGTGGTACCTGGAGGGAGAATCAGGGGCCTGGGCACCTGGCGACTGCCAGAGCTCAGTTCCCAGGACTTTGCGGTGCCCCTGAGTTTTCCTAGCAGGTCATCCCGGGGCCGCCTCCCAAGACCTTGGTTTAATTTTTTTTTTTTTTTTTTTTAAGGCAAACCGACTAGCATGTGTGCCCAGTGAGGGCTTCCCCTTCCGCAAAGGGGACACCAGTGTAAGCTCTGAGTCTTTCCAAGTGGCAGACAAGTTATCAAACGAGGAAATAAAGAGGAATGAAAAAGTTAACCAATACATTTGTTAAAAATTTATAATGACATTAAGCACAAGTGAAAGTGGCTCAGTCGTGTTCGACTCTTTGCGACCCCATGGACTATACAGTCCATGGAATTCTCTAGGCTAGAATACTGGAGTGGGTAGCCTTTCCCTTCTCCAGGGGATCTTCCCAACCCAGGAATCGAACCAGTGTCTCCTGCATTGCAGGCAGATTCTTCACCAGCTGAGCTATCAAGGAAGCTCCATTAAGCACAAAGGAGGAAGTAAAATTACATATCCCACCCCCACCACTATTAACGATTTGGAATATTTTCTTCCAGAATCATGCATTGTATGTGTGTATATACACATGTATTAGATAGATTATGTATGTCGTCTATATCTGCATCTGTCTGTCTAGATAGATTTCCTGGAATAGATATGTTTCTATCCTGCACCAGCATCCCTACCAGGAAACGGGACAGTGAAGACGGGCCACACTGTCCAAGCTATCGGATCACCTCTTCCCGACCGTGAGCATTGTCGGGAACGTGGCTCACATCAGCAGACACACTTTCTGCTGTGAGCAAGTGGCCTGGAACACCACTGATGGTGCTCATCCAGTCCCCATGAGGACACCCGGGGCTGTGTTGAGGCCCTTTTATTTCCTTTGGGGTAGAGGACATGCATGCTGCCCCTTCTGGTTTCTGAGTGATGCTGCAGTCATACTCCAACAAGACCCCGGCAGGAGCATTTGGTGAATGGACCCCAGACCCCTGGCTCTATCATGTGACCTTCTTCTAGGAAAACTGAGGTGTTCCCAAGCCACTTCTCTCCTCCGCATGTGGGCCAGCCTTTCTGGGCGCCTTTCAAGAGGTGCTGCCACCTGGAGGGAGGAGAACAGGTGGGTTCTTCCCTAAGTATCTCCCCTAAAACCTGAGTTGAGAATTTGACTTTCTAATAACAAAATGTCTGGGGCCTCCTAGACACCCTGATCCCCATCTATCCTACTGTGGAGCAGGTAAGGAGAGGAGGAGCAGTGAATGTCAGGCCCCTGTCACCTCTGATTGTGAGGTCACAGCTAGACCTTGAGGGTCAGCTGAGCCATCTGCCTCAGTGTCCAGATGGAGGAACCGAGGCTCGGAAAGGCACAGGAAGTCTGTGTCACGTGAAACAGCTCTACAGACTTAACACCTAAATGATTTCCCTTTCACTGAGAATCAGCCCTGTGGAGTCAGAAGACCTGGGTTCTTGTCTAGCCTCTAATTTAAAGCATGACCTTGGGCAATCAGATCTCTCCTTCAGTCTCAGTTTCCCCGTTTGTAAAACATGGAGATAATCTCCACCATGCTTCCCAAGTATGAGTGATCCCCCTTTGTTGTCTCATTCTTTTTTGGGGGTCGGTGCAGGATAGGGATTCACTCTGGGCTAAGTTCCCACCAGAACAGAGCGCCAAGGAGTTTTGGGTACCATCTTCTAGGGCCTGCCAGAATCAGGAATGGCTTCTCTCACAGCTGAGACTGCCTTTTTTTTTTGCATTTTGATTTTGCAAGTGTATGTGCATTTTCCTGGAGAGGGCATCTGTCATTTTATCAGATTCATACATGCAGAACATGATCCTGTAAGGATGGAGCCCCCAATCTAAATCTCAGAAGCCCCCTAACCCAAGAATGAATAAGAAATTCTCACACACAAGAAACCAAGCTTTCGCCCAAATCCTCTCCGAATTCGAAGTATGGCCAAAGTATACCCTCCGAACACACCTCTGCCCTCTTGCTTCCTGCCACTGTCTGAATCAGGGTCAGAAATCACCAACCCCAGAAAACTGGTGGTTGGTATCCTGAGTTCTCACCACCCCGTGCGTCCAGGAGAAAAGCTCCATGTTGAGGTGGAGAAACATCGCCGCCCAGTGGCCAGTCTCGAAATGTCCTGCTCCCATCCCTTCCCTGAGCCAGGAAGAGGGGCGCGTCCCTACATGGACACCGCCCGTGGAGCATTGAGTCCCGAGAACGTGGGCTACAGGGTGCAGGCAAAGACCCATGGCAGGGCCTGCCCTCGAAACACAACAGCCCCCAGGAACAGGCTTCTCAGAGGAGCGGCGCCTTCTGGCCGGCGCTCGGGACTGGGGAGAGCTGGGGGCCGGCGTGGGGAGAGGGCTGTCACGGGGGGCGGGGCGGGGCCTGAATTGTCGCCGTGATCCGGCGGCTCTGGGCTCAGAGCCTGCACAGCCTTGTGCTTGCGGAGGCCAGGCTTTTCTTGGACTAAGTCTGGCAGGCTTGTTTTCGTTTGTTCCCGTTTAAACGACCACATACTGGGCGCAGGTTCTGCTGCAGGCTCGGTACCAAGGGCCTCACAACAGTCCCTGAGCAAAGTGCTCCTGCGAATCTCCTTGGAGACAGAAAGAGCCGAAGGCTCAGAGAGGTTAAGTGACTCAAAGGATCCTTGAGCCAGCAGGGGACAGAGCAGGATTCCAACCCGAATACTGTCCCCAGAACCTCAACCAATTCTTTATCCTCTATTTTGAACTTCCAAGGTGCGTGGGGATGACAGAGGCGCGTGAGGAGTAGGCGAACTGAGGCCCAGAAAAGGAAAGGACTTACCCAGGGTCACACAGCGGCTGCACCGTGTCTGAGTCCTGCTTTCTGCCCCCACCCCCTAGCCCATGGTGCTTGCCTCAACTCAAGGCTGTCTCCAGGCTCCTCCTGAAAACACCCCAGATTCCATCATCTGCCCTTTCTTTCTGCCACCCTGACACGCCCCTTATTTAAGCAAGAGTGTTGAGGAGACTGGGTTCCGAAGCAGGACTGCCTGGATTGAAATCCTTGATTTACCACTTAGCAGCTGTGTGGTCCAGGCCCTTAGTTTTTTTTAGTGCTTTGGTTTCCTCATCTGAGAAATGGGAATAATAACAGTACATACCCATACTGTTATGAGAATTAAATGGGTTCATGTATGTAAAGTGCTTAGACCAGACCTGACATTTACTGAGTGCTAAGTGTCACTTTTAGTTGATACTGTGCTCACATTATCCCCAGTTCACTCACAGATACCAGTGCACTCACTTACACACTGCACATGTGTACCCCATGAATGTGCATGCACGCACACACAGGCACATGCACACACACCGTGTTCCCCCACCCCCAGGCCTTACAAAAGGAGCATCTTGCCACCACTGTCTTCAGGCCAGGCCACCACGCACTTGGTGGCGCCCTCATCCGTGGTGACGGTGGAGTAGAAGCACTGGGGGAAGGCGAGCGCCAGGGCCACCAGCCAGATGCCGGCAATGACCGCTCTGGTGCCAGGAGCTGAGAGCCGGGGCTGGAAGGGGTGGACGATGGCCATGTACCTGTGAGCAGAGGGCAGTGTGAGTGTGGGGTGCACTCCCATCAGACCAGCCTGCATCTCCTCTTCCCACTCCAGGCCCACACTCTCCAGTCCTATTCCCCGCACCCAGCTGGTGACCTGCAGAGAGCTGCCGGGCTGGTGACTGTCTTGTAGACACACGGCACACACGTCCCTAAACCTCTGTCCACCACGTCGCCTCCTTCTGAGCGTGGACATGCTCTCAGAAGGCCACGAGAAGGCAGTGTGGCCACACCAGAAATCCATCTGGGGCATTGCCCTGCAGCTCTGCCCTGCCGAGTTCCTCAGCAACACAGCCTCTCTTCTGTTCAGAAACTTCAACAGAGCCCAAAGGTCTTCTGCACAAAGTCCAAAGCAGCTGCCCACCAGCTCTCTGCAGTGGGGGAAGTGCTGTACCTATGCAGAAATGACTTGGTCCTAGATGAACGCCCGAGTCTTCCTCCCTGGGATTCATCTGAATCTTGAGACATGGCCAGGACAATAAGACAAAGCTCAAATCCCACCCTTTAGCTGATCCTGACATGATATCTGATATACTACCTGCCCCACTCCAAAACACAAACCCTAGCACTTCAAATCCCCTATCCCCTTCCTAATATTTTCCTATAGCCCTCATGACCTCAAAATACAATATATAATTTATTTAGTCTTGTGTTTCTATTTAAATTTTCACCAGGGCAGGACATCTTTATCTGTTTTTACCTGAATGTACAGAACAGTATCTATACATAGTGGGCACTGAACGTAAGAATGAATGAAGAGATGAGTGGAAGAGTCTCCATTATTACCGTCCGGCCCTGAGCCACCATCTTCCCTCCCCTGAGTTACTAGTCAACCGCCTCCTGCCTGTCTGGACTCCTGGCTTCCACCCTGCCCTCTACAGTCCATACTACCCACCCCACACCTGACCTTTCAGGTGGAAGTTCCAGGAGACCATGCTTTTCCCACTGGTGTATATTCCCCAGTGCCTGAAACAGTGCCTCAAATACTTATTGGGAGAACGAAAAAGTCTTCAGTGACTTTCAGATCTGCCGACTGATCACTCCTCCACCCTCCTGCCCCCATCCCCTGCAGAGGCTCAGTCTGCAGCCCAGGAGATCAGCACCCAGGAGGTAATTGGCCTCATCATAGTTATGTGGTAACTGCATGCAGCGTTTAATTTCCCCCCTCATATAATCTATCTAGGAATAGGAAACAATATAAGCAATTTCCTTGTAAAAGAAAGAAACCAAAACAAAAATCAACTCCAGAGAAGAACACTGCAGAAGGTCCCTAAAACACTGTTGCTCTTCCCCTATAGCCTTGAACAGCCATCCTGGGCAAAGTTCTTTCTCATGTCTAACCTTATCCTTTCTCATCTCAGTTGCACAGTCCTCTGTGAGACTATTCCAGATGCATGGTTTAGGATCATGAACATGTTAGGAGGCAGTTAATTCCCTGGGTTCTACCCTTAAGTTGCTGTGTGACTAGGGGTGTGTTTTCAGCCCTCTCTGAAGCCAACACAGTGAGCCGGCTCCCCCCAGCTGCCCCGCTGCCCCGCTGCCCCGCTGCCCCTTCTTGCCTGTCAGCAGCAATGGCAGTCATGGAGTAGATACTGACGAACATGGCTGTGATGGGGAAGAGGTTCTGGAAGTAGCAGAAGGCACGGCCAAAGTACCAGATGTTGTGGCTGGCATAGACGAAGTTGAAGGCAGCATTGAAGGCAGCCATGCAGAGGTCGGCCAGGGCCAGGTTGACGATGAAGTAGTTGGTGACCGTGCGCATCCTCTGATGGGCCAGAATGATCCAGATGACTGTGGCATTACCCATCACAGCCACCAGCACCAGGGCCAGGTAGGCTGCGGTCCACAGTGCCAGCTGCCAGCCGGGCATGGAGAAGGCTGTGATGCCCGTGGTGTTGCTGTCAAGGCCAGATGAGATATTGATGTCGGTCGTCACGACACAGGCCCCCATGGCCGCCTCTGGGTCTGGGGACAAGGGGTAAGGCTCCTTAGCTCCCTCCAGGCCCTGGTGCCCTGTGGGAGCACACAAATCCTCTCTGAGTGTGGGGAGCAGAGGAGTGGGTGCCGAGCCAGGCGCGTCCAGGGAGCCGGGGGGTCACTCCCAAGTCTCAAACAGAGATGAGTTAGGCTGAGCAGAGAGCCGGGTCCAGAGCCCTAGGCACTTCAGATTCCCATGTCCTGGCCAGCCTTCTCCAATGTCACGTGGATATCTAGAATCCAAGACGTGGTCTGAGAGTAAGAAGCATCCTTATAAATCATCAGCCTGCGTCTTCACTGCAGAAATAGAAAAACAGATTCCAAGTGGGGACCAGCCCAGGTCATGTAGTAAGTTGGTGATAAACTCGAACCCAGGTCCCTGCTAATGTGATTCAAGGACCATTAGGGATCAGACGTGCACAAAGCAGCTGTCTGGATCCGGCAGGTCAGTTGTGCAGCAGGCGGTCTCTCCAGGCGCTGGGGTGCAGGCCGGGGCGGTCTTCCCACAGCTCTCCGGGCGGGGCCGTGTGGCGCGGGGCGGCAAGGGCCTTGGCAGAGGTGCTGTCTTCTCACGAGCTGGGGCTTTGCCTCCACCCTTCGTCCCACCTCCTGCGTGGATGGCCCGGCTTCGTCTCTTAGGAAAGATTTAGGACTGGCTGCTGAGGCAGAGAGAGACCCAGGGAAAGTGGGGGGTGGCAGGGGTGGGGCCTGGCATGGAGGGCACAGTCCTCAGTAGGGTGTTTACATTCAGCTGGGCCGCAGCTACATCTAGAATGTGACTAGGGGCACAGGCTTGGGAGCCTCCGGGACTCTAGGCAAGGACCCCTAAGCCTTTTCAAACTTCAGTTTCCCCATCTGAAAAAAAAATAAGAACGATACAGTGTGCATCTCACAGTGCATTGGTGAGTTTTAAATGAGATATTGTATGTTTAGTCTGCTTAGCACGGGAGCTGATGCATAAAAGGCGTGACAAGGAGTCGCAGCCCCATGGGAGGCCTCGGGGCCTGCTCAGGGCTCTGTGGCCAAGATGGAATGCAAAGCATGTCCAGCCCATTCTCAGGTGATGCTAATGCTGCTGGCCCAGGGGCCTCACTTTGAGAACCACTGTCTTAGGACAAGGATAGGGCTCACTGCTTCTCCTGTGAGCTCCAGAAAACCCCAAGGGGCAGCCCGCAGACTCCACTCTTCCGCCCGGACTGTGTGATGTGTCGGGCACTGCCTGAAGCTGCTGTGTCTGGGTGACTGTACGTGTATGTATCAGGCATGTGTAAGCGCATGCACATTTGTGTACCTGTGCACACCCGTGGGGGTGTAGACCATCAAGACCCGGCAGCCTCAGAAGGGCAGGGCATGTCCCTCCTGAAAGCCTGGAGGGTTCAAGTGTGCTTCACCTCCTTGGACTCCAGCCAGCCTCCGGGGACCCCTACGCCTCCTGTGGGTGTGTATACTGTAGGACCCTGGGCGCCCTGCCCTCCCAGAGTCAGCTTAGGACACAATGGCTCCCACCCCATGGCCAAGCCGTGGGGCAGAGGGAGGCCTGTTCCCTGTCTGGACTGGGCCACCAGCCTCTGTTTGGACAACTGCCTTTTGCTGAACGACCTCTGCCTCTGATGTCTTTTGGTGGGAGAGCAGCAGACACTCCAGTTTTCAAGGCTTGTCTCATGTTCCACTGACCAGGGTTTTGGAGGCAGAATGTGTAGAAATAAGGATGTAAGCTGGGGCAACCTACTCTGTTGGTGGTTCTGCCTCCTCCTTCAGGCTGTGAGAATTTGAGTTTCAGGTGCAAGCAGAGTGCAAGGATAGGACACCAGAGAGTGTATCACCCATCAGAGAACCCCCAAATAGGACCCGTTTCTCCTCCCCGCCAGCATCCCACCACCTCCAGTATTTACATGAGGATTATGTTTTGGAGCTGTTAAATCTAAGAGTTTTATTTCCCCCTTAAATCATGTGCTCTTGTAGCTTTCCAACTATGTACTGGTGGCCTCGTAGAAAGAGAGGGTGGGGCCGCCCTGGACAGAGGAGCGTGCAGAGCTGGCCTGCGAAGTCCATCACTAAACAATGGCCATGAAGGCCGGTCTTTCGCAAAACAGGAAAACATTCTGAATTCCTTTCGCATCTCTGCACACGTCCAGACTGCAGTTTGGTCTTCGAGGATTTGTAAGGGAAGTTCCCTCCACCAGGAAGTGGAGGAGAATGCTGCCCACCGGTTCTGTTGGATGGGCTGAGTGGCGGCGCAGGTTGGGTACCCTTGGGAGGCTACTCTGGTTCCGACTTTAGAGTGCTCCTTACTAAGGAGCCCATGGGATCAACCCCTGGAGAAGGGAGGGGAGAGGAGTGGGTGTGGGCAAAGAGGGTGGCTGAGCAGTGATGGTGAGACAGTGGCCTTGGACAGCCCCAGGTCGGATCACTCTGAGCTAGAAGGACCCGTTAGAGTCATGGTTTGTGCTATTGTGGTTTTAAAGCTGGAGTCCTGAAGACTAGAATGGAAGAGGAGTTGTCTATCAGGGCCTTTGGAGGCGACGGTAGGAGCTGCTGCAGGGGTAAGGGACGGGAGAAAGAAAGGGGTTACCAGGAAGCACTGTGGCCCAGGTGCCCCTCAACAGCATCCCAGAGATGCCACGTCGCCTGGTCATGGCTTCAGCGGGTCACATGTGGCTGCAGGTCATCTGGTCACCGCGAAGTTCACCTGGGCTGGGCAAAACGAGGTCGAGGACGGCACGGGGAGTTGTTTATTTGGGTAAATGAATCCCATTTGAAAAATCAGCCTTCATTCTGGAACTATGCGCTTCTTGCTTTGGGGGTTAAAATATCCTTTGTTTCATGAAATAGTGGTGATGGCAGATGGTAGTTGCCTCCGTGATTTTTTCTGTTCCTTTAATGTTTATTACTCAGTGGAATACCATGCTGCTGAGCTGTATGGTTCCCTCAGTTAGGTGTTTTGATGCTTTACTGGTCCATGAAATTCAAAGACACAGGAGCCCTGATCTAGTTTCTCCTTTGGAGAAGAGGAGGGGGAGCCCCCGAGGGGAGGAGGCTGGCCCGGGTCCTCTGGCCTGTGCAGGGGGCCGCTTCCTGATGGCTTCCCCCATCCTGCACAGTCTGCACTGGCCTGTCGGCCTCAGGTCTCATGAAGCCACTTCTTGGTCACCTCCTTGTCACACAGGTGGGGGGTTCCTTAGGGCCTGGGCTGTGTCTTTGTCTTTTTTATGTCTTTTGTCCAGGAGAGTAGCGAGCGTAACACAGGTACCCTCTAAAGGGGGACTGAATGAAAATGATGAATCAAATTTAAAATGACTCAGGGGCGAGGGATGGTAGATTGTGTATATTGCATATATCATCTGTTTATCTATCTATCTATAATGCTGTGGCTTAGTGGCTGAGGTGTGTCTGACTCTTTGTGACCCCATGGACTATAGCCTGCCAGGCTCCTCTGTCCATAGAATTTTCCAGGCAAGAGTACTGGAGTGAGTTCCCATTCCTTCTCCAGAGGATTTTCCCAACTCAGATGTCAAACCCGAGTGTCTCACATTGCAGGCAGATTCTTTACCATCTGAGCCACCATGGAAGCATCTATCTATAATAAGTAGATACATATCTAATAGAGAGATAGATACTTGACAGATAGATAGGTAGATGTGAAAACCTTTAACTAACGGGATTGGCCGTGATGGGATTTTAGGGAACTTTGAGTGGGCAGGGCAGTGTAAAACCTGGCACCTTGGCACACAGTAGGTGCTCAATAAATCTCAGATGAATACATGAATAACAAATAATGAATAAAGTTTAGAATGTAACCCAGTCAGGGATGATGGTAGTAGCATTCTTATTTTCACAGAATCTAAAGCTTAAACTAAAAAAACATGTCTGTGTGGGTCAGGCAGAGTTTTTGGAGGATGCTGAGGGTTTCCACAGCATCTCAGGATTTATTCCTCACAGTTCGCCCTGCCTTTTCCACAAACCAGAGGGTCCCAGGCTGGCCCCTTTAGAAGATGAACTCTGGGCCCCCCATCCCCCTGGCCTGTGCATCAGTGGCCCAGAATCTGGAACTTCAGCTGGGAGAGGGAGAGTTGCAGTCTGCCAAGAGCACGCGCTGCAGCTGACACCTTTTTTAAACACTGTGAGTGTGATGGGGTGGTGCCTCCCCCTAAAAGCCTGAAGTTTATCTAGCCAGAGAAGAGAGGCCGTGAGTGTTTACATCTGCCGTGGTGCTGGTATACACAGAGCTCAGAGGCTCTTAACACCAAACCGGTTCATTTCCCAACATCAGGCTTCTGCAAAATCTGCCCATTTATGGCAGGCCGAGGAGGAAGTGGGCGAGGCTTGCCTAGGAGGGGGCCCCCCAACACCCGGTTGCTAGTTAGATGCCTGGGGTCATCCCAGAGGCAGCCTGGCTGTTGTAGACAGAGGGGACTTGGTGTCTGCCCTGGTGCTGGCAATTGTGCTGTGGTGAGGAAGGGGGTAATGAGTGAGGAAAAGGGGGGGACAGAGGGTCAGGGTTTCTGCTGAAAAGTCTGAGTCCTGGGCCCTGCAAAGGGTCTCTCAACTGGACTGGGAGTTGAGAAACTCCCTGCAATCATCCCGGAGTTAGGAGAAAGCATGTCTCTACCTTCATGAAGCTTCCAGCCAAGATGGAGAGCCAAATCCTGGAAGAGCAGAGAGAACTTGCCACTCCCTGTATTATCTGTCCCTCTCCACTCCATCCTCTGCCACAGTGATCTCTTACAAACACTGACCATGCACTTCCTGCTTGAAACTCTCAATGAATTCCCACTGCTCTCTGGGTTGAAGAAAATAGCCTCATTCCCTTACTGCTAATTCTTTCTCAGGACCACTTTCCCCTTGCTTCTTTTAGCAATAAAGCCTCCCCTGTTGTTATCTATTGTCACCTGGCTTCCCAGCTAATGACTGTATTTCCAAGCCTCCCTTCCAAGCCAGATGTGGTCACATGATTAAGATCTGGCCAATAGGATGTGGCAGGAGCAATTTATATGTGTCTACAGACAACTTCAAAGTCTCATCTTTTTTTTTTAAAACAAACAGCTCGATTTTTAAAAAATTTAATTAATTGATTAATTACTTTTTGGTTGTCCTGGGCCTTCAGTGCTGCGTACAGGCTTTCTCTAGTTATGGCGAGTGGAGGCTCCTCTAGTTGTGGTATGCGGGCTTCTCACTGCCGTGGCTTCTCTTGTTGCAGGAGCACAGGCTCTAGGCGGGTGGGCTTCAGCAGTTGTGGCTCACAGGCTCAGTGGTTGGGGCCCATGGACTTAGTTACTCCACGGCATGTGGAATCTCCTGGACCAGTGATTGAACCTGTGCCCCCTGCAGTAGCAGGCCGATTTCTCTTCATAGCACCACCAGGTAAGTCCTCATCTTTTCTTTTATTTTTTATTGAGGTATAGTTGGATTACAATGTTGTGCTCATTACTGCTCTACTGCAAAGTGACTCATTATACATATATGAACATTCTTTTTCATGTATTTATATTACGGTTTATCATAGGATGTTTAATTTAATTCCCTGTGCTGTACAATAAGACTTCTGTCATTTATTCATTCTATATACACTAGTTTGCATCTGCTAATCCCAAACTCCCAATCCAACCCTCTCCCACCCGTCTCTGCCTTGGCAACCACTGGCCTGTTCTCTATGTCCCTGATTCTATTTCTGTTTCATATATAGGTTCATTTGTGTCATATTTTAGGTTCTACTTATAAGTGATGTCCTATGGTATTTGTCTGTCTTCCTTACTTCACTTAGTATGATCATCTCTAGGTCCATCTGTATTGCTGCAAATGACATTATTTCATTCTTTTTTTATGACTGAGTAGTATTCCATTATATATTGTACAACATCTTTATCCATTCATTTGTTGATGGACATTTAGGCTGTTTTCATGTCTTGGCTATTGTGAATAGTGCTGCTATGAACATAGGAATGCATGTATCTTTTTTGAATTATAGTTTTGTCTGGATATATGCCCAGGGTAGATTGCTGGATAATATGGTAGTTCAATTTTTAGTTTTCTAAATAGAATCTCTATACTATTTTCCATAGTGACTGCATCAATTTACATTCCCACAGGCAGTTTAGGAGGGTTCCCTTTTCTCCATACTATCTCCAGTATTTGTTATTTGTAGACTTTTTGATGATGGCCATTCTGAAGTTCTCATCTTTAGAGAAGGAGTTGGCTGCTTTCCACTTCCACGCCCCTCTTCCTACTGGGTGGGAAATGGTAACAACAGGAACTGACATTTTGAATCCAGAGAGGGCAGCCCTGTGTTATGGCTGGCAAAACCCAGGGTTGTTGCATGAAAAAGAAAAACAAAGCAAAACAAACTTCTCTCTTATTTAAGGCATTGCATGTTAGGCTCTATTACAGCACTTAACCCTTCATGATACACTATCCTTTAAGGATTTCCTTGATAATTACACAGGTTGACTATCTTTGTTCTATACTCCAGTAGCATTTCTGTGCTTTCCTTCTTGTTAATACCCTGACCCATGCTAAGAAATTCATGAGGCCAGGAATCCTATCTGTCTTGATTATGGTCAGATCTTCCTTTCCCTCCATTATGATTGACACACAGTGTGTGCTAGACGGTATTTGTTGGTTAAATAACCAAATTATTGGGCAAACAAATGAATATATTGGAACAGCTTGGGTGTAATAGTATAAAACTTTTTGCTATAAGCAATAGTGACTTAAACAAATGGGGGCTTATTTTCTCACATAACCGGAAGTCTGGAGGTCAGTGATTCCATGCTAAACAGTGCAACGGTTTCAAAGTTCTTTAGGAGTTTTTTTCTTTCTTGACCTTTGCCTCTTGGCTGTTAGATGGCTGCAACAGCTCCAAGTAGCAGTTTCTTACATGACATTATCCCCATTCCAGGAAGGGAGCAGGAAGGAAAATAATTCCCCTTCCAGGTATTTCTCCTTTGTTAGGGAGGGAAATCTTTTTTCAGGACCCTCCCAGCAGATGTACCTTATATAATGTGACCAGAACAAGGTCACATGACCACCATTAACTTCATGGGCAGTTGGGAGAGGAAATGTTTTCCGTTTTTAAGACCCAGCTGGGTTTTGGTACTGTGGGGCTCACTGAGGCTGGTAGGAAGAAGCCAGATCTAAGAGCCCATGCCTTTCCTTACCCAGATGGTCCCCATTCGGGAAGTCCCAGGGACTACAGGTTATCATGATGTGGTCACAAATAAAAGGATCATGCATTGTGCTTAATGCTTGCTGGAGAATGTCACTTTCTGTCTCTTGAAATTCTTTCCTAGACACTGACCTGCCCAGGAGACTGAACTCTGCCAACAAGTTTACCTGTTCCAGTAAAATCCATTGATTATCATCTCTGTGGTCACAGCAGTAACTGTCCACCAACCACGTGCCCATGTGCCTGGGGCCTGAACCAGCGAAATAATCTCTTTGTGCCTCCTC
Organism: Odocoileus virginianus; assembly: GCF_023699985.2. Classification (NCBI taxonomy): domain Eukaryota; kingdom Metazoa; phylum Chordata; class Mammalia; order Artiodactyla; family Cervidae; genus Odocoileus; species Odocoileus virginianus. Next base: position 59,495,886 of record NC_069680.1, read on the forward strand.
CTCCTTGTTTGTCAAATGGGGCTAGTTATCTCATAGGATTGTTGTGAGGATTAAATTAGTTAATACATTCAAAGTGCTTAGAACAGTACCTGGCACACAGGGCTAAATAAGAGTTTGCTATTGTCATTTCATTATATCCCAATTTCATACATGAGATTATATGCTCAGAAAGGTTAAAGAACTTGCCCAAGGTCATGCAGCTGGGAGAACCATCAGTCAAGCCTGATCTGTCTGACTCCAGAGCCCATACCCTTTCTTCTCCAACCACAGGCCTTCTCTGAGATGACAAGTTTCTCCTGAATGTCCCAAGGGTGGGGTGTCTGGCCACAGACACTTCAGGGCCCAGATGGAATGCTACCTTCTTCCAGAAGCCTGCCTGGAGACTTGCTCTCTATTCCTCACCGGCATGTGGCAGCCTTTCTGGAGAATGTGAAAACTGCCCCTTGTCTCTTCCTTGGAGGCAGAGAAGGTCAGTCTTGCCACTGTTGTGATCATTGACACAGATACAATGTTAGTCCTCCAGGAGAACCTCGTCCTGATAAGGACACTGATGCCCAGGTAAGGCGCTCACTGCAGGGCGGACAGCCAGTACTGGCCGAGCTGTGCCTGCAGCTCCCACCAGCAAACGCCCCATTCAGTGGTCTTTCCTCTGCTCAGGCGTCCTTCCATGAGGTGAGCACTTTGCAGGGACAGCGGCTTATCCAAAGAAGACCTAATTCAAGTTGGGCCAAGCATGGGGCTCCCTGGGAGACTTTGGCCTGAGCACTAAAAGAGATCATCTCTGATTGCTCACCTCCAGCCCCTGTTCCTACCTGGGTCCAGGTCTTGGGTCCATCTCCTGCATATGTGTCAACTGATACACAGATAGTGATGCCAGAGGGCGACATCATTACTTTAATCCGTGTGCGCACAAGGGCTTCAAGCAGCCTGTCAGACTCAGATGAAGAGGAAGATGGTGATGATGATAAACACAGCCAGGGTTAAGATATTTTAAGCCAAACCTCTTTGAAATAAGCATGCATCACCTCTAATCAGAAGGTTTTCCTGTGCGCACCCCCTTTCTCCTGCTGTGTTCTGCATCTCAGAAAATGGACCACATGCACCCAGTTACCCAAGCCTGAAACCTGGGCATCACAGTCAGCAGCTTCTTCACTTGGTCCCTCCCCAGGATCACTTATTCCTGTCCATTCTACATCCTAAATCTTAACCCATCAACTTCTCTCCATTCCCACTGTCTTCTGCCTCCAATTCCTTTTTCCATCTACAGAGACCCACAGGCTCTGGCCTCAAGCTTGGTGTAGGTCCGTGGTTCTCAAACTTTGCTGCTCATTAGAATCACCTGGGGAGCTTTGAAAATGCTTGCTGCCACATCACACCTCAGATAAGTTAAGGCAGGAGGTAGGGGGCATGGGTGCCTCCCTGATAGCTCAGCTGGTAAAGAATCTGCCTACAATGCAGGAGATCCCAGTTCAACTTCTGGGTTGGGAAGATCCCCTGGAGAAGGGCTGGGCTACCCACTCCAGTATTCTTGGGCGTCCCTGGTGGTTCAGACAGTAAAGAATCTGCCCGCAATGCAGGAGACCTGGGTTCAATTCCTGGGTTGGGAAGATCCCCTGGAGGAGGGCATGGCAACCCAGAATACTCCAGGATTCTTGCCTGGAGAATCCCCATGGACAGAGGAGCCTGGTGGGCTGCAGTCCATGGGGTCTCAAAGAGTGGGACACGACTGAGAGACTTAGCACCGCATGGGCGGTGGGAGGGCATGGGGGTGGGAGCCAGGCATCAATACTTTTTAGAGATCCCCAGGTGGTTCCAGTTTGCAGTCAAGTTGTTCTGAGACCCTCCTACACATCCTTTCACTGGGGCAATATCCACTTAATCTGGCAGGCCTCTCTTTAACATTGCTGCCTCCTGGAACCCTTCCTGCACACACAGATCTAAGCAACTGCTCCTTCCCAATGTTGATACTTACCACACTGTGTTGTTATTTCTTTTTCAAATGTCTGCCTTACCCCCCTTACCACCACCTCCTTCCCCACTGAGTGGAAACATGCATGCAACTAATCGTCACAACAAGAGGCAATTATTCACCTTATGATTTTGAACATTGCCCCAGATTTTTATTTTTGCCGTTTATCTGTTTACAGTGTTTGAAGCGTGAAGAAAATCATTTTCTTCTTTAAATTGAATATAGATATAAAGGGGGCTTCCTAGGTGGCTTCAAGCCAGTTTTTATCTGTTTTCTATTTGAAATTCCCAAGTTGTGGCTAATAATTACCCAGGGAACTTGAGACCGGGGAAAATACCCTGTATTTAAAACTGATTTGTTATTTCCTGTCGATTATCTGTTGACATTGCTTCTCTGGTGTCCAGATTCAAGAGCTAAAAATGAAAACTCTAATGTTTGTTTGATGTTTGTTTCTCTTTTAAGGAAGCTGCTCTCTGTAGCTTTTTCTCTTTTTTCTGTGGAATTCAGGTATAAGTTGACAAATTTATATCAGGTGTATAAGGGTATTGGTTTTAAATATGATACTTAGTGAGCCCTTTCAGTTTGAAAACAAGTTTTTCTTCACAGGGACATTTTCTTCTATAATTTCTTAATTTCTTCTCATATTAGGTAAGAATGTAGCAGAACACTTGTGTAAAGAATGACTTGAATAAATAGGTACTTATTTTCCTCACTTCACAGGGCTCTGGGTAGGCAGCTGCTGACTTGGGTTCTGTTGTTGGACAGCATCAGGGTTTCGACTGGTATCTCCTCGGTTCTCTTGTCCTCTTTTTTGTGGTTACAAGATGGCTGCTGCAGCTCCAGGCATCCTGTTTGCATTCAACGTAGGAAGAAAGGAGAAAAAAACTGCAACACTAATCATATCAAAAAAGACAATCTCTCTGGATGTCTGTGGCCCATGAACCAGAACAGTCTCAAACAAGGGAAGCTGGTAATAAGTATATTTCACATATCCAGCCTCCACAGTGAAGTCAGAGTAGGAAAGAGGAGGTTGGGAACAGCCTCAGCAGCAGCATCTACCACATTTCGTCCTGGACCTGGCCTCCACATCTCTTATCTTTTTCTTCTGATCCACCTCTTTGTGTTTTTCCTCTGAATTCTGAGATATTTCTCTCTGTTTGTCTTTTAGACCACTGACTCAATTTGCAGCATGGACTGTCTCTATTGGATTGTTATATTTGAAAGTCACACTTTTTAGTTTGCAGGAATCTTTGTGTGTGTGCTCCAACTACATCTTTTCATGACCCTTTTTTCTTTCTTTGAAGTTCTCTTCTGTCTGTCTTGCTAGTTCTAATTTACATGTTCACCTAGGGCTTCCTGCCTTTGTTACTGAGTCCTTTAAGCAAGTATGATTTTTCTTTACTTGCTCATATTTTTTTCCCCTTGGTCCCCCTAGGGGTCAGGCTGTCGACATGTCCAGAGCGGCGCCAAGCCAGTAAGTGGTGGAAGACACAGCCCTTTCTGCTCTCCTGGGCCTTTGGCAAAGCAAAGGTCTGGCAAACAGTCATTCCTTCGCCGTTCTACACCCGAGGCATCCTCAGATGTTCACTGGCCACCTGGGATCCATCAGTCTTCCAGTGCAGTTTCCCTCTGGTCCATGGTGGTCAGCTGAGTGGAGCAGGTCCCCCAGGACTACACACAGCTGAAGGGCAGAAGCAGCCCCCTCCCTGAGAAGAGTTAAGGTTCTGTTGTAGGAAGGGGGACCCCTTCCATGGCCCAAGTTGGGCTCTTGTCTAACACTCGGAAAAGAATTGTCCGAGGAGACACGTGCTGACAAAGCAAGAGATTTTATTGGGAAAGGGCACCCGGGTGGAGAGCAGGAGGGTAAGGGAACCCAGGAGAACTGCTCTGCTGCGTGGCTCGCAGTCTCGGGTTTATGGTGATGGGATTAGTTTCCGGGTGGTCTTTGGCCGATCATTCTAATTCAGAGTCTTTCCTGGTGGCACACGCATCACTCAGCCAAAATGGATGCTAGCAAGAGGGATTCTGGGAAGTGGATGGAAGGACAGGTAGTGTCTCCTCTCGACCTTTCCAGAACTCTTCCAGCTGGAGGTGGCTTATTAGTTCCGTATTCCTTATCAGGATCTCCTGTCATAAAACAACTCATGCAAATGGTTACTATGGTGCCTGGCCAGGGTGGGCGGTTTCAATCAGTGTGCTTCCCCTAACAACTCCCCCCTGAGAGACTTCATACTCAAGATGCTTCTTGGGAATTGGGGCGGAGGTCTCTTTCTTCTGTAACTTCTTCCTGCTGTGCCTGGGCGTAGGCCTGCCTAGCAGAGCAGAAGTCTCGCTCTACCTGATCTAAGTTGGGGTGTTCTATATTTGAAACCAGCTCCCATCCTTGTAGTAACATCAATTTGGCTTGGAACTGCTGGAGATAAACTTTGTAAGGAGTTGGAGTATACAGGGGCCAAATAGGAGGCCTAATAGGATAGTTATCACTGGACCCATGAATGGTAAGAGCCAAGAAGGGAAAGAAGAACTCCATACACCTGTTGAACTTAAATCCCGGATCTTTGTGGCCTGTTCTAAAAGCCCCTTGATATCTTCTTGGACCTGCCCAGACTGGTTATAATAAAAACAGCATTCTTCCTTTAGATATAGACAAGTGCCTCCCTGTCCTGCAGTCAATAAGTCTAGGGCCCGACGATTTTGTAGGACCATTGCGGCTAGGGAGTCTAACTGGGATTGTAGGCGTTGGAGGGTCCTCGCTGTTTTTTCTATGGATACAGCAGTGTTGGTAGAAAGCTGCTGAAATTTATGTAAAGTTCCCCCCACGGCAACTCCTGTTAAACCAGCAGTCAGTCCTAATGCCAGGAAAATAGGGGTAAGTATTACCGCACGACGTATCCTCTGGTTGGTATATACTGGTAAAGGCAAGGAGGTATTACTCCGGGCCAGATCTATTTGGGGCGTGGCATCCTAGGGAGCAAGTTCCTGACCAAAAAGGTGGTAGGGATAAATAAGCTTTATCTCCACATATGACATAGACACCATGACTAGGTTTAAGTTGGGCAGCAAAATGGGTTTGCCAAAGAGGAACAGGATTTCCATCCGCCTTACAACTGGAACATGGCATAATGGAACAGGGGCAGTCTTTTCGCAGCTGGGAGGAGACTGTCACTCCACTTGCTGCAAAACCGGCAGCAGTGAGGGCATTTAGGAACGGATTTAAGTATTGTGAGGCATCCTGGGTTTTGTCCTCAAGATAGAGAGTATTTCGTTTGAGCTCCCACCATAGGGTTAGGTTTTCAGGGGTGGGTACCCCTACAAGGGAATAACAGGGGTCAGAGTTGCCTGTCCGGTTTAGAAACCAGGACGAATGGGTGTGGTTCTTTGGTCGTCTAGAACAGAATATGGATTTTTGAGACTGGTTAATAGCATCTGAGGAGAACCTCATGTTCGGGGATAGGTATAGTGTGTCGGTTCTACCAGAACCTCTAGTTCCCAAACTTTGGGCTAAATCGTAATACCCTAGTGAAATTTCTAGGTCCCGGTTTTTCCCATCAGTTTCAACAGTGAAGGTCACCCTGCATTGTGAGTCGTCTAGATTTCCCACTGACACCCCTGTTAGGGAGTGGCTTTTTAGACAGATAGGGAAGGTCACTTGGGGGATGTTAGTCAAGAGAGAAAATAAGGGCTCAGGTGGGATTGCAGATGTCATCGAGGAGGTAAATAGAGACAGTTGTGGCTGGTACCAAGGCATGAAGTTTTTTCCCCTTTTTTCCCAAAAGGCCACACTGCGACCAGATGGGGTACGCTGAGTAACAGCCCGTAGCTCGGCTGGAAGGGTGGGCCATTGATACCCTGGGATAGGTTGGACATACCCCCAACTTCTGCCATTAATGCAGATCCAGCACGGGCTGGTTAGGTTGAGTTGAGAAGCAGTGTGGTTTGCAAGTGTATATGCCTCGTTTAGGGAGAGATCAGTAGCCATACAGGGAGATGTGATTAGAAAGAGGAAGAACATCATATGATGCATTTTACTTATCTGAGGGAGAGTTGATGGGATTCCGCCTGAACAAGAGCCTGAGATCTTCAACAGGTTCACAGGAATACCTGTCCTCTGGCTTTGGAGTCTCAGTTTCTGTCTCCCCCTCCTGTAGGCCATAGGGTTTCATTCTAGAATTGTGGACCCAGGCAGATAGACCCTTCACTTTTATAGCAGTTGAAGTCACCAGAACAACCTGATATGGCTCTGTCCATTTCTCAGACAGCTGGTTTGGACTCCCTTTTTCTTGCCAGGTCTTTACTAATACTTGATCCCCTGGCTCTACCTGGGGATTTTTCAAGTCTTCCTGTGGTTTAGGGAGGATCTGTTCTCTATACCATTGGAGTTCTTGTTGAAATCTTCCCAGGTCAATTATATGTTTTAAGAGTGTATTGGCATCCTCATCAAAAAACAAATCAGAAGTTAAGAATGGACATCCATACATCATTTCATAAGGACTTAACAATAGTGGCCATTTGGGGGATGTCCGTACCCTCATGAGGGCTATGGGTAGCATATGTGTCCACTTATTATGTGTTTCTTGACATAGCTTAGCCAGAGCCTTTTTAAGAGTCTGGTTGGCTCTCTCTACCTTTCCTGAAGCTTGAGGCCTCCAGGATGAGTGCAGCCGGTATTTTAGGCCTAAGCATGCGGCTAGGTTCTGGGATATTGTGGCTGTAAATGAGGGTCCATTGTCACTCTGAAGTGACCGAGGCAGCCCAAACCTAGGCACTATCTCCTTCAGCAGAGCTTTACAGACTTCTGTAGCTCTCTCTGTCTTAGTAGGGAACGCTTCGATCCATCCTGTGAATGTGTCAATAAAGATTAGCAAATAAGAAAACCCTTGGGTCTTTGGCATGGCTGTAAAATCTACTTGCCAGTCCTCTCCTGGGTATGATCCCCGATGTTGGACAGGTTTAATTAGAGGAGGTGGCAAGGGCCTGGTTTTTGGATTATTTCTTAGGTATCACAATTCTGTGTGACCTGTCTAACAACCTTAGCTAACTGGGGATGGTAGAGAATAGGCTTAAGCAAGATTTCTAGATTATCTTTTCCAAAATGGGTGCTCTTATGTAAGGAGTTAGTAATTTTCCAAACCTGAGAATCAGGGAGTATTATTTGGGCTTGATCAGTGTGAAACCACCCATGTGACCTAATCTCCCAGCCCCGCTCAGCATATCAGGAATGTTCTGGGGTATAATCTGGAGTCAGTGTTTCCTTGGGGAAAAGGGGGCAGATAGCAGTGGCAGGGGTAGCTTCCTTAGCAGCTCATCTTGCCTCTTGATCAGCTTTCCTATTTCCCTGGGCCTCTTTTTCCTGCCCCTTTTGGTGACTCTTGCAGTGGATGGCAGCTAATTTTGCAGGAAGTTTGACTGCCTCGAGGAGCCTGAGAATGAGCTCTTTGTGTTTAATAGGAGAGCTTCGGGCACTGGGCATCCCTCTTTCTTTCCAAATTGCTGCATGGGCATGCAGGATGAGCAAAGCATACTTAGAGTCCGTATACACATTAATCCTCTTTCCTTCTCCTAACTCCAAAGCTCTCGTCAGGGCAAAAAGTTCAGCTTTCTGGGCTGAGGTGTCTGGGGGAAGAGACCCACTTTCCTTAGTTTCTTCTAGGCTCACTACAGCATATCCTGCTTTCCTCTATCCTTTTTCTACAAAACTGCTGCCATCCGTGTACCAATTTTCCTCTGGGTCAGATAAAGGTGTCTCTGATAGATCCGGGTGAGAAGAGTATAACTCGTCTATGATTTGTATGCATTGGTGATCCAGAGGGGAAGTAGGGGGATCTGGCAGTAAGGTTGCTGGATTTAAAGTCTGGCAGACCCTCAACTTTATTTCTGGAGTGTCAAGGAGGAGGGCTTGGTATTGGGTGATCCTTCCCCCTGTCATCCACCTGTCCCCTTTAGTTTCCAAGACTGCTTGCACCTGGTGAAGCGTATACACTATGACCCAGGGTCAGCTTAGATGCCTCCTTAACCATAAGATCGGTGGCTGCCACTGCCCGGAGGCAAGTGGGCCACCCTCTGGCCACCTCATCTAGCTGTTTTGAGAGATAAGCCACGGGTTGTAATACAGGCCCCGTCATCTGCTCTAACATCCCAAGAGCAGTTCCTATCCTTTCAGAACATAGAGCCTAAAAGGCTTCTCCAGGTTTGGGAGGCCTAAAGCTGGGGCTGTAGTGATAGACTCTTTTAGGGCATTAAAGGCCACCTTGCAGGTCTCATCCCAATCGAGTGGCTCTTCCTCTTTCCCCCTTAACTTTTCATATAGGGGTCTAGCCAGACTGCCATAATTAGGAATCTAGATCCTGCAAAACCCAGTCATTCCTAAAAATCCCCTAAGCTGTTTTTTTGTTTGGGGGTACAGGGTATTTAAGATGAGGGATTTCCTCTAGGGGTCAAGCATTCTTTTTCCTTCCGTAATTATAAATCCAAGGTATTTTACTTGGGTTAAGCTAATCTGAGACTTCTTGGGGGATACTCGATAACCCTTTTCATATAGGAAATTTAGAGTTTTAATAGTGTTCATTTGAGAGCTGGTAAAATCTGGACTAGCTATGAGCAAGTCATCCACATACTGTATTAGACTACTGTTTGTTAAAGTTAATTCCCTTAGTTCTCTCCCCAAGGAAGTCCCAAAGATATGAGGGCTATCCCTAAACCCTTGTGGTAGTCGAGTCCAGCAGAGTTGTATGGTCTCTCTTGTTTCCAAGTCCCGCCACTCAAAAGCAAAGAGTTTTTGGGATTCAGGATGGAGAGGAATGCAAAAGAAAGCATCTTTAAGATCCAAGACTGAGAAGTACTTGGCATTTCCTGGGACTTGGGATAGGAGGGTATATGGGTTTGGGACTATGGGGTGGATGGGAACCACAGCTTCATTAACAGCTCTTAGATCCTGGACGAATCGATAAGATCCATCTGGTTTTTTAACGGGCAAGATTGGAGTATTGCAGGGGGACTCACAGCTGATTAGAATTCCGGTATCTCGGTATTTGTTAACTAATGGTCTAAGACCCTCAAGAGCTTCTGGTTTTAAGGGATATTGTCTTTTCCAGAGGTAGGGAGCATTTGACCTCAGAGAAATCTTTACCGGTGGAACATTTACGGCTAAACCAGGGCTGGAGACATCCCACACCTGGGGATTGACCTCATCTAGGGAAGAGACAGACTCCTCCTTTTCTACCTCTGACTGTAAATATTCAGACACTAGGCAAAGAAAATTATCGACTTCTACCTTTCCCCAAGTCACTCTGGTTTGGAGGTGGCAAAGAAGGTCTCTCCCCAGTAGGGGAGCAGGGCAACCAGGGATGTATAAGAAGGGGTGGGTTCCTTGCCAATTTCCCACCTTACAATGGAGGGGCTTAGTAAAATTCCGGCTTTGGGGTTTTCCATCTACCCCTATCACCATTTTAGTCTGGGAGTCTAAAGGTCCTAATCGGAAAGGAAGAACGGAGAAGGCAGCCCCCGTGTCTAAAAGAAAGTTCACATCCTTACCTTCTATTTGTAGAGTCACCCAAGGGTCGAGAGGAGTGATCTGGATTTCACCATTCGCGGGGGTTTCTCGAGCCGCTGGGCACCGTCAGTCCCGGTCGCCCAGAACTAACACAGAGGGAGCAGGTGTAGGGGTCGCCATACGCCTTCCCTTAGGGCGATATGGACACTCCCTTTTCCAATGCCCATCCTCTCTGCGGTAGGCACACTGGGTGTGGCCCAGCCGCGGCGGATTGTTAAGATCCTTTTTTCTTCCTTGCTCTCCCCGGATAGTGGCAGGATGAATCAAGGCCAGGATTTTAGCCTGTTGTTGGGCTAAGGCCTGGGTCTGTCTCTCTATTCTCCTATCTTTTCGGACTTCTTTTTGTTCCCTTCTTGCTTCCTTCTCCCGGTCCCTGTTCAAAAACACCCTATTTGCCTCCTCCACCAAATCGGAAATTGGGGTCTCTGGTCCTTTTCCTAGTTTTTGTAATTCTCTCCTTATGTCTGGGGCTACCTGGGTTATGAAGGAATGGGCCAACCGGACTCGTCCTTCCATACTTTTTAAATCTGCCTTGGTAAAGTTTTTAAAGGCTTCTGTGAGTCTGCCCAAAAAAAGAGCTGGATTTTCATTCTCTTCCTGTGTAACCTCTTTTATCTTATTATAATTAACAACCTTTCGCACACCCTGGGTCATTCTCTGTAGTAGGCAAGTAATGAGGTGTCTTAAGGATTCCTTTCCTGCCCTTGTATTAGGATCTCAGTCTGGCTCTGTCGAGGGAATTGCCTCTTCGGCAGGGGCCAGACTGACATCTACCCGCTGTCTTTCATTAGCCACTTTTCTAGCCTGATCTAGGATTAGAGCTTTTTTTTTCCATCATTACAACACCGGGTGAGGATGACCATTATATCCCTCCAGGTGAGGGAGAAGTTAAGGCTAAGACGCTCAAATTCACCCTTAAATTTTTGGGGGTTCTCGGAATATGAACCCAATTGTTCCTTGCATTGGGTAATGTCTTGCATAGAGAACAGAACATGAACGTGCATAGTTCCTCCCTCCCCATCTGGTACCTCTCTTAGGGGGCAGGTTTTGCCTGAGGATGACCTTTCCTTCTGTAGAGGACAAAGCTTACTTCCTGATCGTAAGTAACCCCATGGCGGGGGTGGGGGGGTGGTGGGGGTGGGGAACATATGGAGGAGGAGCCGAGACGACTGGGAGTGACTCCCCTTCGGATCCCATGACTTCCGGGCCCACCTCCTGACTTCCGGGCGTGTCTGACCCTCCCTTCCTCCTGGCCTCTCTGCTGAAGCAGGGGAGGTCAGGAGAAGGTCAAGGGGATCTTCTGTTTCAGACTTTGCTAAAAGGATTTGGGAAGAGCATTTATCAAAGTCCTCAAGCTTATATTTTCCCTTTTTTTCGGAATCCTGGTAGAGGGCCATAAAGGCCTGGACATAGGGAACTTCCTTGTATTTACCCTCATGTTTGCAGTATAGACTGAGCTGTAAAATAGCGTTGTGTCCAAGTGATCCTGACTGGGGCCATTTTTCCCCTCCTCCCAGGGAGTAAGTAGGCCAGTATTGAGTACAGTATTTGATAAGTTTTTTTTTAACCCTCCCAGTTGGTATCCCTCCCAGTTGGCCAAAAGACAACCGAGCGGGGTGTCTAGAGGGAAGCTAGGCTTATTTCCCATTTTAGCGATGGTATAGCTTATATCTCGTTCCCAAGGGACCAGTATTGGGGCGGATGCCTCTATATCTGACTCTAGAGAGACTGTAAGCTCTCTCCTGGTCCCAAAGGGCCTGATTGTATAAGCGCCAAAGGAAATGTTCAGTAGTAAGCACAATCATCGGGGCTGTAGGGCTGGTCCCAGAAGGTAAATTAACCCCTAAGGATGTATCTAGGGTGTTAATTTTCACCCAAGACCAGGTGCGACTATACTGAACCCCGTCAGTCACTTTCACGTGGAAGCACTCAGCCAAATGCTCAATTAAATGGCTGAATTTATAAATAACTTGGGTCTTCAAAGAGAGGGAAAAGGGCCAGGTTGAGAGAAAAGGAGTGGGACGGGACAGAGGTGTAGGAGTGGGGGAGAGAAAGAGAAAAAAGGGGTGGCCTTACAGATGTCTCCTGCCACCTGCAGACACCCAGGCATTACGGGACTTTTCCCTGGGCTTCCAGAGAAGGGAGGACTGGAACTTGGCCCTACCAGAACCAGAATTCGAGTTCTCTGCCAAGAGGAGGTGATCAGTCTCCAATCCTCAGCTTAAGCTGAGGCCTTTCGGCCAGATTCCTGCGTCCAGGACCGGGGGACTAGAAAAATAGGATAGGTTGAAAAGAGGGGTGAGAAAAGAGGGGTCAACAAAATCTCTTGTTCCTTACTCGGTCGGGGCACCCTGGCCAGTTGTCCGCGTCAAGAAGAGACCAGGGACTAACGAGTCCCAGTTGCGGCCGCTGGGTCAGAACGTCGGCAGGCGAGCTGGTCCTGGAGTACCCCGAGCGGTCTGGATGTCAGCCCCAGTAGAAATGGGGGAGTCCCTTCGTGGTCGCCAGTTGTTGTAGGAAGGGGGACCCCTTCCAGGGCCCAAGTTGGGCTCTTGTCTAACACTCGGAAAAGAATTGTCCGAGGAGACATGTGCTGACAAAGCAAGAGATTTTATTGGGAAAGGGCACCCGGGTGGAGAGCAGGAGGATAAGGGAACCCAGGAGAACTGCTCTGCTGCGTGGCTCACAGTCTTGGGTTTTATGGTGATGGGATTAGTTTCCGGGTGGTCTTTGGCCAATCATTCTAATTCAGAGTCTTTCCTGGTGGCACACACATCAGTCAGCCAAAATGGATGCTAGCAAGAGGGATTCTGGGAAGTGGACGGACAGGTAGTGTCTCCTCTCGACCTTTCCCAAACTCTTCTGGCTGGTGGTGGCTTATTAGTTCCATATTCCTTATCAGGATCTCCTGCCATAAAACAACTCATGCAAATAGTTACTATGGTGCCTGGCCAGGTGGGCGGTTTCAATCAGTGTGCTTCCCCTAACAGTTCCACCATGAGGGGGTTCACCTCTGGGAACCAGGAGTTCCTTTCTACCTGGTGCCAAAAGGAGCTCTGCCTTTTTTCCCACCACTGGTCCTTGAACTGTGGCTCCAGAGGGTGGGGCCCCAGACCTTCTCTTGTCCTTGGAGATGTAGGGGCTCCCTGTGGCCTTAGATGCTCTTCCCTGGCTTCCTGGTTATGTCACCCAGAGAGTGAGCGGCAGGCAGGGGGAGAGGATATGCACTCAGTGCTCAATCAAGGCAATCTCAGGATTCACTTGAGCCAAGTTTGTAAGGGTTTTGCTTTTGCTTAATACCTGAGTAGTCTCTGTATAAACAAATGTTATAATAAATCCAGGTGTAACTTACCTGTTTGCTGAAACAGGCCTGGTAGGACTTCTCTGGAGGCATTTGGTCAGCACTTTGAATTAGTGATTTCAAACAGTGGGTGATGACTACTGTTTAAAGGGAGGCCATAGAAAATATAGGAATGCATCCTGTGGCAAACGTTCCTTTGTCTCATGCAGCTTTTGCTGAGTTGTGTGTTTTGTACACTGGACTGTAACATAAAATACGGCTCTGCATCATGTTATAAAAAGTTGTTTAAGCAGGGGAATTCTCTGGCAGTCCAGTGATTAGGACTCGGTGCTTTCACTGTCACAGTTGGAGTTCAATCCCTGGTTGGGGAACTAAGATCCCACAAGCCACTGGGTGTGGCCCCCCAAAAATTATAAATGGTGTTGAATTGGAGGATGTTCTAGGGGCAGTTGTTTTGGCTTCACATGAAAATAAAAGTAGAAGAGGATTAGATCTTTTACTAAAAGAATTCCATGACTCCCTCCACCTCAGCTGATTTTAAACACAGGTTCCTACAACATACAAACTAACTAGTATTTAGCAGTCTAAATTCTCGGTATTCTTTTCCCCAGCCCCCACTTGACTCTCCAGAAGTCAGACTAGCCTGCTTCCTCTGCAGTTCTTGTGAAGGTTTGGGGTCATTTCCTGGGGGCAGAGAGGGAGCCTGCTTTGCTCCAGTGTTTGGGGGGACGATTGAGGAGGCTGAGCAGGAGGCAGAAACCAGCCCTAGCCTGCGTGGACCCTGTAGGGCTGTGTGCCTTTGGGTGCACAGTGCTCATGAATAAAGCAAGAATTATCCTCCCTGTCTAGTTTCGCACACAAGGCTATTCTGATGACCCATGGAAAAGAAAAAAATCCCTCAGTCAACACATGTGTGTAACAGAAAATGGCATTTTGCTAATGGAAAGCCTTTTATTTTCTCTGAACCAGACAGAGAGGGACTTGGGAATGTAAGACAGAGTAGGAGCTGTGGCTGATGCAAATTGCTTAGCAAACAGGAAAGAGGAAGTTGAAATGGTCTACAGGGAAATGTAGGCCTTAGGAGTCGGCTAGTCTGGGAGAAGGGAACTGGCTCCTCCCCGGACAAGTTTTACATCAAATGTCTGTGGGACTAGGTTTCTGGTGGAAGCCCCAAGGGAGGATGGAACCTGCAGTCTGAATGAAGCTGCAGGCAGAGCCGGCTCGGGTGACCAGGGACAGCCAATCCGCGGCTGCCATGTTTAATGAGCAGCTATGTGCCCAACACCCCACCAGGCCCTCAGATACCAGTTGGTGAGATGGTCCTTGCTTCATGGTGCCAACAACCGTGCAGAAGGAGGGCGATAGCCAAGTAAATCTAGGAGTGGTGAGGGCTCTAACGTGTGGGTGAAAGCACTTTGTCAGCTGTAAACTGGGTGGTCTACCCTTGCTGGGGGTCCCCTAGCAACCAGCACAGGGCAGGATGCTGTGGCTTGTAAACCTTCCTGACACAGATCAGCAGGTCCATGAATGTTTTCTGAGTGTAAAAGCCTTGCATCCCTTCCTCAGTAGCTACAGGATCAGGTCTAGACCCCAGTTCTGTGTTCCCCAAGGCCCAATCTTGGTACCTTCTGACTGCACCGGGGGCCCAGCCACCTCCTCTGAGGCTCCCCTCCCCCAGCAGCACCCAGCCTTCCAGAAGCAGCTGCCCCGCTCTTCCGCATGACAGGTGGAACCGCTGCTGCGGCCCTGATGCCCGGGAGCCCGCCACTCCCAGTGAGTCACACAGGCCTGGCCCAGCACCAGTGCACCCAGGCTGCTTTCCCAGGATTCCCGGCCGGGCCCCGGTGAGGCCAGCTCCTGAAGGTGGCCGGCTCCGAGACCCTTCCTCTGTCTGGGAGGCCAGCCTGGAGTCTTCTGCAGAAGGGCCCCTCCCCTATGGAAGAAGAGGTGGCAATGTCATTTCCCCAGTCTGTCAGCCCTTGGTGTTGCCCACTTAAAGGAACCTATTACTTAATTTTAAAATGTACAAAGGGGGAAAGGGGACTTCCCTGGAGGTCCAGTGATCAAGACTCTGTGCTCCCATTGCAGGAGGCGTGGGCTGGATCCCTGGTATGAGAAGTGAGGTCCCACATGCTTCACAGCGCAGCCAAAGAAAAAGTGTACAGAGGATAAAATCAGAAAATTTGCAAAACTACAAATGACTGATCAACATGTAAAAATACACTTGACTTCACTAGTCATAAGGGATATTCAAATTTAAAAACTGTTTTCTTTTCAAAAAACATTTTTGTTTTATTGTGCAATATAACACACATAGAAAAGGGCATTAGATGTAAATAGACAACTGTGAGCAGGATGCTAGCTTGTTTTAGCTTGAGTTCCTCTGTTCATTTATGAGGAGGGTGGACCGAATGATATCTGAAGATCCTCCCAGCTTAACCACTCCTTGTATCATGACTGTCAGACTTGATTTGCTGCTAATTTCCTCTGTGGTGGGTGGGGATGGGTTGATGTCCTAACCGCCCTCTTTTCTCATTTGTAATCAGGCACACAAACATGGAATCAGCCTGCCTCCCGATGCTGGCAGGTGGCTCCAAAAAATTTGAAGGAGAAAACCAGCCAGAGGATAAATGCCCTGGGAGGATGAATGCCAGGCACAGGGTCAGCACCTGGGCTGTGAGGGAAGGGAAGGGGGTCTGGTCTGTGAAGTCGGTCCCACCCCCCCGCCATGTCTACTGGTCCCCAGTGGACTGGGCCAGCTGTGGGCAGATCTGACTCAGTTCTTCAGGACCAGTTTGTTCTAAGTACAGTGCTTGATAATTTCATTTAGTTACCTTGAAGGGTCCCATTTCGCAGATGGCATTGGTGTCCCAAGAGGGTAACTCAGGTTCCCAGTGCCTCATTCAGAGCTGATTGGCATGTAGTAGGGCTGCCCCCACCCCCAACCCCCTAATTCTGAATCACAGTGTTTTTCTCAAAGCTGTGCTGCTTCAGGGAGCTTGACTCACCCTCAGCATGTCTCCTTGGTCCCTATCCCAAGGGATCCCTTAGAATGAACTTTTCCCTTTCCTCTCATGACAGCCTTCAGAACCTGAAAACACTGGTCCTGTCCCCTGAGCGTTCCCTTCCTCCTTCTCTGACTTTGGGGGGCACAGTCTGAAGCTCTCGCACTGGCTACACCCCTCTGAACATCTGTGAGATGATGGAAAGGATGGAAAGAAATAGGATGACCACTTGTCCTGCTTTTGTACTGGTCCTTCCTAGTTTTAGCACCCAAACTCCTCCAGTCCCAGGTGGACTATATGGTTTCTTGGGACTGTCCCAGTTTTAAAAGTCCCATAAGCCACTGACAGATGCTAGTGTTTGAGATGTTAACAGCTGGTGTCTGGGGGAAGATAGAGTTGTGCAGTCACATATAGTTGAGAAAAGCTGCATCCCCATCTTTCTTCCTGGAGAGAAACAATGTCTGTTCTCATGGTAAAGGCTTTGAAACAGTCCTGCAGCATTTCCCAGACTTATTTGATAGATCTTTTTTAGCAAAACACTTATCTCACAGAACTACTATCTTGCAGTAATGCACAATAATGCTACATAAAGTTTCAACTCTAGCCAGTATTGAACTCAATATCTGACCTATGGTGTATTATTTCTCGCTGCTTTTTAAGTAACATAGTTAACTCACTTCACTCTAGCGCAGCTGGGCCACATCTGCATTCTGTAGAAAGCATATCATTTGCCAGCTCACAGAGCATTTGAGCTTCCCACTGGAGAAAAGTCAGTTTACGTCTTTGAACCTCAGTTTCCTTCATCCTTCATCTGTAAAGTGGGATTCATCAAATCAAATTCCATGGGTGGTGAGAAATTAAGAGGTAGTAATGTGAAAGCCCACAGCTCAGGGCCTGATGCTTAATAAATAACTGGTCGGGAATAAATGGAGATCCTTGAGAGTTAAGATGGGATGGGAAGGAGAAGTGACCTAAATTCTGAGCCATGAGATGGCCCCCAAAAGAGTCAAGGAAAAACTGAAGGACAACAAATGTCCCTCCTCCAGAAGAAATAAATAGACTCAAATGTGCAGTACTTTAGGGGAAGAACTGGAGGAATGATTTAAATTGATCTGATGACTCTCAAACTTATATCATCTAACTTAAACCTCATTTTTTAGTTCTTTGGACAACTCTACCTGGGTTTTGAAAAGGTATCTGAATATATTAGATGGCCAAAGTAATTGATTTTTGACCCACTTTTCCCCCAGCAGCATTCTTCTTAACATCCCTCACATTTGTAAATAGGAGCAAACTTTACCTGGTTGCTCAAAGCAAAAACACTTGGGAGTATCTTGCTTTCTCTCTTCCTCACATTCCACACCCAGTCTGCCAGTAAACCCTGCTGGCTCTGTCTCCAAGATACATCCCCAGTGCAGCTACCTGTCACCTTTCGCAGTGTGTACCACTAGTCCACAGCCTTTCACACTGACCCTGTGCAAAGGCTTCCTAGCCAGCCTTCCTCACCCCCAGGCCTGGCCCCCTCCCGTATGTCCTCTATGCTGAAACTGTCTTCATTTTTTTGGTTGTGTGGCATGTTGGATCTTAGTTCCCTGACCAAGGATCAAACCTGTACCCCCTGCAGTGGAAACTTGGAGTTTCAACCACTGGACTGCCAGGAAAGTCCTGGCTGCAACCTTCTAAAGCTTAAATCAGATTCAGTATCACGTCCCTGCCTAACACAGTACCAGTGGCCCTCACTAAACCTGGAAATAAATCCAAACTGTTTACAAAAGTTGTGAGGCTTCTTCCCATGCCTCTGATCTCTCCCCATTCCAGTATATTCTCCTGAGGTCCTTGCACAGGCCATATGGACCCTCTCAAAGCTGCAGCTGCTCTCATGCCTTTGTACCTGTTGTTTCTTCCACTCAGCTCTTCTCCTGCATCTTTAGCACTTGTCAGTACCTGAAATTATCTTTGTCTTGTATTAGCGGTCATACATGTTGCATACCCCCCCCCCCCCCCACCATTGCCCCAATAGAAGAGAATAGCCGGTCTTGTCTATCTTCTTTACAGCTGTATCCCCAGAGCCCTGGGCAGGGCCTGAGTCACAGGAGGAGCTCGGTGTTGATTTGCTGACTGATTTGTCTGTGAGGACTATAGCTAATATTGTTGCAACTAGAAGAGAAACGGTCCAAACTGATGGTTTCACAGAGGGGGGAACAGAGGAATGGATGCCAACTTATGCAAGCCAGGTTGGTTGTGCATGATCGGCAGGTTTCTTTTTCATAGGCAGCAGTAGCCACTAAAGGTGAGGTTAGTTATTTCCTCCTACAATCTCCCTGCCAGGTTATCATGAATTAGATATCAGAACAAATCCTGCTACCCAGGTAAGCACCTATACAGCAAGCATTTACTAGCAAGGAGCCACAAAACCAGTTCATCTGTTATGTGAAGTCAGTGAAGCCCCAGCTCCCTGTATTTTTAGGTGTTCTGTCACCTTGCCTGAAGGGTCCACTCAAGACAGATACAACAGGGACTTCTCTGGTGGTCCAGTGGCTAAGACTCCGTGCTCCCAATGCAGGGGGCCTGGGTTTGATCCCTGGTCAGGGAACTAGATCCCACATGTTGCAACTAGGCACTCGTACCACAAGAGAAGCCTGAGTACTGCGACAAACAGCCAGCACGCCGCAATGAAGACCAAGTACAGCCTAAATAAATAAAATTTAAAATGTAAAAGAAGATTCAATCTCTTAAAAAAAAATACAATATTCTAGAGGCAGGATTTAGTTAGATAGATGGTCACATCAGGCAACCAGAATCCCTTAGGGTTTGGGATGCCTCAAGGATTTAGCCCAGTGCATCACCCTTAAGTCAGATGCTACAGGCACACCTTGTTTTGTTGCACTTCCCTTTATTGCACTTGGAAGGTAATGCATGTTTTACAGACTGGCTGGTGGGAGCCCTGTGTCAAGTCCAACAGCATTTGCTCCATACATGTCTCTGTGTCAGACTGTGGTGATTGTCACAGTAGTTCACATTTTTTCATTATTTGTTATGGTGATCAGTGACCTTTGATGTTACTATTGCAAAAAGATTACAACTTGATGAAGGTTCAGGTGATGATTAGCATTCTTTAGCAATAAAGTATTTTTAAATTAGGCATAGATGTTGCATTTTTAGACATAATGCTATTGCACGCTTAATAGACAATGGTATAGTATAAACCTATCTTTTATATGCACTAAGAAACAGAAATTCATGCCACTCACTTTATTGCAATATTGGAACCCCCAACCTAAAATCTCTCTGAGGTAAGATGGCAGTAACTTCATCAAAGGATAGCTCATTTCTAATACTTGTTGTGCTAATTAATAAGCCATGAATTTCACTGATGCATTCATTATGGTGCTCTCTATTCTAATAAGGATTGAGATAAGGAAAGCTGTGGGGCTGTGTTGGGCTGATTGGGTGTGACTGTGCACATCTCAGACATGATGGGAGTATTTACACTATGGAAAGTGGCAACAGAGTCCCCCTCCCCACCCCCTACCAGAGAGCTAGTTATTTAACATTGACCTACATACTACTGGATAGCTGAGTGTCCTCAGGAATGTGACCTTTCTGATAAAACTCTGACTGACCACCTCACCCTCATGACTACCTCTAGACCAGCAATGCTCAGTCATGCCTGCTCTTTAGAAATTACCTGGGACTTTTACAACAATACTGATACCTTATACGCAGGTCCCGGTTGCTGGAGGTTCTGACTTGACTGGACTGGGGTGGGACTTGGAAATCAGGAAACATTGAAAGCTCACCATGTGGTTCTAAACTGCAACCAGGGTCACACTCACATCTGTATGTCATATTGGGTTGGCCAAAAATTTCATTAAGCTTTTTTTTCTGTAAGATATTAGGGAATACGATTTATGCCACGTATTCTAACAAAGTTCATGACTAAACCTGGCTTGGCATCAGACCTGCTGACCCACAGCCAAGAGTTTCTGGCAAAAAGAGAGAAAAACTGGTGCTTCCCTGGTGGTCCAGTGGCTAAGACTTCAAGCTCTCAACACACAGGACCCAGGTTCGATCCCTGGTCGGGAACTAGATCCCACATGCTGCAACCAAGAGTTCACGTGTCACAACTAAACATCCTGCGTGCCACAATGAAGAGTAAAGATCCCATGTGCTGCAACTAAGACCCAGTGCAGCCAAATAAATAAAAATTTAAAAAAATTTTTTAAAGGAGACACTGAAAATACATTGTCACCTCTTCTGAGATTTCAGTGTTTGCCAGTGTGACTGAGTCGCCCATAGCACTTGTGATCAGGTCGGGGACAGGAAGGGACAATAAACTTGCTCAGGAACTGGGGAAAGGCTGTGCTAGCCCCAAAGAGCTCCAGGCTTCCTCTGCAGCGGTGTCTCAGCCTCATCACTCCAGGCGTAATTGTAGAGAGGCTTGGGGAGAGCTGGGGGGAGCCACTCAGATGTGTGCATGTCATTAGGGGAAGATTTGTAGAGGAACGAGTGCAGCTAGCTAGAAGGCCAGGACTAAGACGGGGACAACTGAAAGAAAATCCCAGTGGGGAAGGAGGCTAGGAGGCTAACCCCAGGGAAAAGGAGACAGACAACTCTCCCGAGGGCATGGTGCTGGGTCATCCCTCCCGGGGATGGAGCACCCCAAAGAGTGGGTGTAAGGTGAGAGCTGGTGAGGAAAGTTAGTCCTGTAAAGAGGGGTAAAGAGTTAGTTTCTTCCTCCTTAAAAGACAGAATACGGGTTTCTCTGATAGCTCAGTTGATAAAGAATCTGCCTGCAATGCAGGAGATCCCGGTTCCATTCCTGGGTCAGGAAGATCCGCTGGAGAAGGGATAGGCTACCCACTCCAGTGTTCTTGGGCTTCCCTGTGGCTCAGCTGGTAAATAATCCACTTACAATGTGGGAGACCTGGGTTTGATCCCTGAGTTGGGAAGATCCCCGGGAGAAGGGAAAGGCTACCCACTCCTGTATTCTGGCCTGGAGAATTTCATGGACTGTTGCATGGGGTTGCAAAGAGTAAAAAACGATGGAGTGAAACCATTCAAAAGACAGAAATGACAACTTCTAACCTTGAGGTAGGATGCCTTTGAGGCCCCAGGTTATTCATTTGAAGGTGACCCTCAGCAGTCCCTGGTTCCACGTCTCTACCCAACCTTGCAGGGTTTGCTCCCTTGTACCAGGAAACTGGCTTCCTTTCAACCCCTGGTCATGGCATTGCTTCCCTCCACACCCAGACCTTACTTGCTTCCTTCTGCAGTAAAACCGGCAGAACCCTGGGGGTTGGGCCGCCGGTCTCTGTCTGTCTGGCAGGCTTGGGAATTCAGACTTCGGGAATGGGACAAGAGTGCCATTCCCGAAGTCGCCACCAGGGACCCTACCCAGCCCTGCCTTGAACTCACATATTTAATTCCTGAATGCCACAAACATGGATTGCCTGGTTCCCAAGTCCCCAGCTGAGCTAGGCCTGCGGGAAAAGGAAAATAGCAGTGAGTCAAGCAGGGGCCGTGGGAGACAGACTCACAGCCAGGAAGACAGACTTTGACCCCAGACAGAGGAAAGGCTGGGCGGAAAGAGGCTGGGTCAGACCTGGGCTGTGTGTGTGCAAGGGCTGAGGCCCCTGAGTTGGGGCTAGTGGGTGAGGGCTTTTCGGAGGAGGAGGCCGTCGGGGCAGGGTTGCTGTCTCGCCTAGTCCCAGTGAAAGAGAGGATCGGAGACTAGGAGGAAAACCTCCCACTGTTGCAAAAGGAACTGTGGGGCCTTCCATGAGGGCCCTCTGCCCCCACCCTGGTCTGCGGCGCCTTCCCAGATGCGACCCTCCCGCCCCGCTTAGACTGAACAACTCCATTTCCTTATTCCATTCATGCCTTTCACACTTAATTGCACGCTTTTTAACGCCTTAGCCATAAATTCCTGCTCTTTCCCCATGGTCTTCCCTCTTGACCGCAATAGAAAGCGGGCATTCTGTGTGCCCCGAATGAAGCACACCAGCCTTCTCCGTAGCGACTCTCTGCACACACTCTCCCACGCCCCCCAACGCGCCTCAGCACGGGCGCTTTCAGATTTGCCCGCGACCTGGTTTGCACAGCCCTCGCCCCCGCCCCTGCCTTGGCCTCCTCAGGGTCCAGGGCCTCCGCCCCGCCCCAGGCCCGCCCCCTCCCCGAGCGCCCATTGGTCGCTTGGGCTGGCTGGTCCCGGGCCGGAGCTGTGATTGCGGCTCGCCGGTGTCAGTCCCCGAGCGAGCGCCGGTGGCGGGGCCGGGAGCCGGTCCGGCAGCCGCAGGTGGGGCTACTGGCAGCGAGGGACCCAGCCCGGGAGCCCCCCAGGATGCCCCGCGGGGACTCGGAGCAGGTGCGCTACTGCGCGCGCTTCTCCTACCTCTGGCTCAAGTTCTCGCTCGTCATCTACTCCACAGTGTTCTGGGTGAGTGACCCCAGTCGGGCCCCGGGATGGGAGGGGGAGAACGCGCTCCCTTGTTCGCCCACACGATGAGCCGGGGGTGGGAGGATGGGGGTTGGGTTCGGTGCAGACTTGTCTGCTCCAGGGAGCGGACAGAAGCGCACAACTGGGTTCTCGTCCCACTTTGCTTGGAAACCAGGAAATTCTGGCTGCTCGAGCTCAGCCTGAATTTCAGCCTCCGGGTGGGGAGCCTTAGAGCTCGTTGGCAAGGGCTACGACGAAGGAGCTCCGCGTGGCTCACCTGTGTGCACCTGACCAGCAGTTTGGTTCTCTGGGTCCACCAGCCTGCGCTGGTGCGTCAGGCTGTGGTTACCACGTTTGGCCGCTCCCGCCCCGCCTGCCGGGTGTTACTGAGTTCGCCTCCCCATCAGTCTGTGGAGTAGTGGTCAGGCTTTGTGGTCTGGGGTCGGGAGACCTGGACTCCTTATCCTGTCCCAGCCGACGCCCCCGAGGATACCTCTCCACTGTGCCGCGGTTTCCTCTTGGGTGGAAAGAGGATGCCTTGCGGGAGGTGTGGTCAGGAGGATTCCACCAGACGTGTCTGGGGAGGTCTCCAGCTGCTTTTAGGTGCTCGGAACTTAAAAAAGCCTCTGCACTTTACCTTCTCTTCTCTCCTGTTGGGGGACAGGATGGTTGTGGTTGGACATGAACCAGCTTCGAATCCTGCCACTACCACTTTCCGGCTGAGTGATCCTGGGGAAGTTACTTCATCTCCTGAGGCCATGGTTTCCTCATCTGCCAATAGAAACATCACAATAGAAACAGTGATGATACTCAACTTTCAGAATGGTTGTGGGGATTAACTGAAACAGGTCAAGTCCATTGATTAGAACAGGGACCAGCAAAGAGCTCAAAAAGTCTCAGCCATTGTTAATATTATGGTCAGGGGAGCTGGCCCTCCTGGTAAGCTGACCCAATAGACTGGGTTTCGCTATGGAGATTTCAGACTGGGCTGGGCCCCCTCCTAGAAATGAGGACTTCTTTCTACAGGCCAGTGCCAGCCCTGCCACTCTAGAATAGTTCCCCTGTCCCCAATATGCCACAGGGCAGACTTGCCCAGGTACCTGACACCCATCCCTTGCAAACACATGCACACTCTGGTCTCTTTCTCAACCTTCATTGAATCTTTTCTTCTGGTGGGAACTGCTAGATCTGCCATCAGGCTTTCCTTGTGACCCCTCTGTGGATGTGACCTTACCTGGTGTCCAGATCCAGATTCTCGATTTGTTCTGTTACTGACTCAATGGGAGATCTTAGGCAAGTCACTTCCCTGTTTGGGGCCTCAGAGCTGTGAATTGACTCACCCAGCTCCCAGTTCAGTTCTCTGACTCTATGTAATGAGCAAGAGTGATGAGCAGTATGTATGGGGGCTGGAGGAGGTAGCACAGATTCACTGATGGATGGTCCATGGAGGCAGAAGTGTTTTGTTTCATTTTTAAATATTTATTATTTTTTATTTTGGCTGTGCTGGGTCTTAGTTGTGGCACGCGGGAACTTTAGTTGCAGCATACAAACTCTTAGTTGCAGCATGTGGGATCTAGTTCCTCAATCAGGGATCAAACCATTGGGAGTGTGAGGTCTTAGCCACTAGACCACCAGGGAAGTCCCAGGGGCAGAAAGTTTCATGTGAAACTGGGATAGGGATGATCTGAGCTGTCACTCAGCAGTTCTCTCTCAAAGTTACACTGGAATCAACTCAGAATTTTAAAAACACTCTAGATGCCTGAGCCCTGGCATACATATTTATTTAAACTTATTTAATCTCTCCAGGTAAGTGTATAATAAGTGTTAAAAACTGCTGGGCTAGATGGTCTCACGGGCCTCTTGATTTTGATTCTGGGATTTTTTTTTTGCCTGCTCCTTGTTTGGCCTCAGAAGCTCCTTCCCTGTAGTTCAGAGTTGGCAGGGAGAAGGCTAAAGCTGATGGGTGGGGAGATGGGGAAATAGGAGAAGACCAGGAGTCAGAAGGTGGGGGTTACTTTTTTGGCTTCACCGCTTCTCTCAACATTGTCATTGTTCAGTCACTAAGTTGTATCCGACTCTTTTTGACCCCATGGACTGCAGCACGCCAGGCCTCCCTGCCCCTCACCATCTCCTGGAGTTCACTCAAGTTCATGTCCATTGAATCAGTGATGCCATCCGACTGTCTCATCCTCTGCCGTCCTCTTCTCCTTTTGTCGTCAATCTTTCTCAGCATCAGGGTCTTCCAATGAGTTGGCTGTTTGCATCAGGTGACCAAAGTACTGGAGCTTCAGCTTCAGCATCAGTCCTTCCAAAGAATATTCAAGGTTGATTTCCCTTAAGATTGACTGGTTTGATCTCCTTGATGTCCAAGAGACTCTCAAGAGTCTTTTCCAGCACCACAATTAGAAAGCATCAGTTCTTTGTCACTCAGCCTTCTTTATGGTCCAACTCTCACATCCACATGTGACTACTGAAAAGACCATAGCTTTGTCTCCTAATTTCTTTGCATCTCCATTTTCCCATCTCCAAAATGGATAACTGATATCCTGCCCCATACCTCACTGGATTGATTTTAGGGTTAGCCATGTGGGGAGACAGTGACACGTGGACAAACCAAGTGCTATAAAAAAGAAAGTCACACAGTTAAAACGAAGCTCGAATTTTCAAGGCCCTGCCTGCCACTGTCCCTGCAGCCTTAAGAAAAGCCCACTCTGTGGCCCTTGCACTGTCTCTTCTGGAGCAGGGTGGGACTCAGAACTCAGAATCCTCCCTTTTCAGCCACCTGAGACTGACTTAAAAAATCTTTAACTTCCCATCCCTGGAGGTATTAGTGCTTAATAATCTCCTTACGCATGCCAAGAACCCAGCCACCTGCCAGGGCAACTTCAGGTGCCAGAATTTGACTTCAGGGTGGAGGCCCAGTTTAAGTAATTTGTCCTAGACTGGGTCTGTTGTTATTTGGAAACCATTACAGGAAAGCTTATTAGCTCAGTGCCATTCCTTGGGAGGAGGAGTGGGGCCAAGGGCTACTTGCTTTGTAAGCCAAAGGTGCTAACATTTTCATCTCTGTATCTAAGGAGCTAAAAGTTTTACCATAGCTATGCATCTTCTGTAGGACTTTATGCTTTAAAACTTATTATCAAATAGGAAATGCAAGGACATTGTATAAAATTTAAACGTATGAAAGAGTAATCATTAGTTATAAGCATTCCTCCAATCCCTCTCTCCTGGTATGCTCTGCCCATAACTTTTGTGAGTTTCTTTATTCTTCCCCAGCCAGAGATCAAACCATGCCCCCTGTATTGGAAGCGTGGAATCTTAACCACTGGACTGCCAGGGAAGTCTCTGTTAGGAGTTTCTTGTGTTTCTTTTCTGAGATACTATCTTAGGCACAAACATGTGGATGTGTTATATATTCTTTTTTTCCCCTGCATAAAATGGCATTCTGGGCTTCCCAGGTGGCACTAGTGGTAAAGAATCTGACTGCCATTGCAGGAGACTTGATAGACATGGGTTCGATACCTGGGTCAGGAAGATCCTGAGGAGAAGGAAATGGCAACCCATTCCAGTATTCTTGCCTGGGAAATCCCATGGACAGAGGAGCTAGGCGGGCTACAGTCCTTGGGGTTGCAAAGAGTCAGACATGACTGAACACACACACACAAAGTAGCATGCTATACACAGTTCTGCCCTTACCTTTTCATTTAAATTTAAATGCATGTAAATTTTGGAGCTCTGATAGGGGCTGCCTCATTCTATTTGATGACTATGTAGAATTCACTGTGCGTGAGTGCTAAGTCACTTCAGTTTGTGTCTGACTCTTTGTGACCCCACGGACTGTAGACCACCAGGCTCCTCTGTCCATGGGATTCTCTAGGCATAAATACTGGAGTGGGTTGCCATACCCTTCTCCAGGGGATGATCTTCCTGACCCAGGGATTGAACCCGCATCTCTTTTGTCTCCTGCATTGGCAGACAGGTTCTTTACCACTAACGCTGTCTGGGAAGTCCAGAATGCACTGTAGGCTATGCCAAAATATATTTCATCAGTCTCCAGCTCGGGGACTCAGGTTGTTTCCAATCTTTAGTTACTGCAAATAGTGCATCTTTGAATGTGTCATGTTGCACATGTGTGTGTATGTCTGCAGGGTGATTTCTAGAAGTGGAATTGCTGGGTTAAAGGCTATATGAATACATGATATACATATGGGAATGCACTCATCTTAAGTGTATACAACTTAATGAATTTTTACAAAGTGAACATCACTGTATAATCAGCCCCCAGGTCAACCAACAGAACTGTCAGCAGAACCAGAAACCCACCTTGTGTCCACTGGCCAGTTGCTACCACTCCTCACCAGTAGTAATCACTATTGGGATGTCTAATAGCACAGAACAGTTTTGCCTGCTTTTGTATGTGCATTAAAATTTTTGATTAATGTTGTTAAAATAGCCATACTAGAAGCTATAAGTATTATAAATTATTTATGTATAATTTATATTACTTTAAACTGATTCACTTTTTAAAATTAAATTTATTTATTTCCCATGTGACTTGCAGGATCTTAGTACCCCAACACTTGGAGTGAACTTGTGCCCTTGGCAGTGAAGGCATGGAGTTCTAACCACTGGATTTCCGGGGAATTCCCTAAACTTAAATTTATTTTTAAAAGGAGGCTTTATGTCACTACCTCCAATGGGGAAGGCTTCCTAAATGGTGCAGTGGTAAAAAAATCTGCCTGCCAATGTGGGAGAAACAAGAGACACGGGTTTGAGCCCTGAGTCAGGAATATCCCTTGGAGGACTACATGACAACCCACTCCAGTATTCTTGTCTGGAAAATTCAATGGACAGAGGAACCTGATGGGCTACAATCCATGGGGTTACAAGAGTCAGATATGACTGAGCACACACACATACACACAACGGGGAACCAGAATTCCTCATCAAAAATAGCTGATAACAGTGACAGTAAATACAGTGCAGGGAAAACAAAATACCATTATTAAATCCCAGCTGGATACAGTGGATGCTATAAGCTGAGAACCTGAGGCTTGGCTGGGTTGTTCCAAAGGCAGGTTGGCAGATAGATGTTCTGAGAGATGTAAAGACAAACTGACACCAAAGGCAAGATTTGTTCCTTGATGAGATTGAAGGATCAGAAGGGAAATGAGCAACAAAAACTTCTCTTAGTCTGTGAGTCAATATGAACATAACCTTGAACCACTTACGAGATCTCTTGTGCCACTCTTGGGGGCCCTCTCATTTTTTTTTAGAGGAAGAGGGTGACCCTGGGGTTAAAAAGGGCATGTCTCAAGGTCACTCAGCACAGCTGGCACTAGCCTCCAGGTGTCCTCATTTCCAGTTCAGTGAGAAATGAGCTCATCCACAGGCTCTTGGAGCCTCCTCTTCCCACTGCATGGGTGAATCATTCTGACACATGTGTCCTCAGCCCACTGGGGACATACCTCTAATTATAGCACCGACCACAGGGTATCCTAGAGATCTGTTTACATGACTTTTTCCTTGCTGGACTGTGGGCTCCTGGAAGTCAGGGGCGTAGCTCTTTCATATCCTCTTCCAGATACTGGTCTCAGGGCTGGGCACACAGTAGGTGCTCTGGAAAGGCTTGTTGCATTGGGGTGACTGAGTCCCGACCTGTACCTCGGAAGCAGGGATTGGAGATGTGGGCACCCGGATCAGAGGCCAAACTGGGTGTGTAGCCAGCAGTGGTCAAGTTTGCTGACGCTTTGAATTTGCAAAGTGGGCTGGACTGATTATGGAGACACTGGCTGTCTAGAAAGCACCAAGCCTATCCCCTTACAATGAGGTAGGGTTTTAGGTTGGGTAAGGGTGTCGGGGCTGAGTGTTGATAATTGGGAAGGAACTGGGTGTGGATAGCTGGTGGAGGTTATAAATGCTGGAGGCAATATTAAATCTTGTCCCTTTAAGGATGGGCCTCATTACCATAGTTCGACCTGTGTTCCCCAAAGTTTAATAGTTAAGAGTGTGGACTCTGTACCAAGCTATCTGGGTTCAAATCTGGACTCTGACACTTACAGGTAGAGTGACATAGGCATTAACTTCCATCTGCCTCAGTTGTCTTATCTGAAAAATGGGTGACACCAGAACCTACCTGAGAGTCGCTGAGACCAGTTATTGGAAGGGCTTAGAGCAATGCCTGCCACAAGATAAACACTACACCAGCTACTTAAGAGTTAGCCATTCTTTCCCTGCATTCCTTTCTATTCTTCTTGATGCTCAAGAGCCATAGACTGAGAATTAGAAGGCACCTCTGGTGTGAACTTTTCATTTTACTGAGAAGGAAACAGGCCTGGAGAGGAGAAGCAAAGATCAGAGACCCCACAGCAAGTCAGTGACAGACCCAGACCAGGACTTAGCTGCCTGACTTCAGTTTCTTCATGGGGTCACTGTGACCTTTACCAGCAATGGTACCCCCCTCCCCCCTCCCCCATTGATCCCTCCACTTGGCAGGGCCCCAGGTGTAAGTGGACAACAGCATTTCTAGAAGGAGGTACCTAGCTTCCCTCTTGAGCACAGCAGGAATTTTTAAGTTTTGAAAAGAGCTTTGTTTGTGCAAAAATAATATGTGGCACATAGTTGAAAAAGAATTCCAAGCAATTCAGGTAAGCACAGAGATGAAAATAAAAGTCACTTTCGGTTCTATCACCAAAAGACCCATTATTGGGGTAAATACTCATTTGAACATCTCATTACACATTTGTGCATGCATGCTAAGTGACTTCACTTGTGTCTGACTCTTTGCAACCCCGTGGACTGTAGCCTGCCAGACTTCTCCATCCGTGGGATTCTCCAGGCAAGAATACTGGAGTGGGTTGTCATGCCCTCCTCCAGGGGATCTTCCCAACCCAGGGATTGAACCCACATCTCTTATGTCTCCTGCATTGGCAGTCAGGATCTTTACCACTAGCACCACTTGGGAAGCCCCTTCCTTATACATATATGTAGATATTTAATTTTTTTTTTTTACTGTGTTTGATTGTTTGAGAAGTTCTATTTGCTTCTTGTTCTAGGCAAGCATTTCAAAGAGAAAATAGTGAAACTCAAGCAGAAAGTAAGGCAGCCTTCATAGTGGAGGTGGTCACCATGCCTCCTGGGCCCAGAGATGGCCTGGGGCTGGGCTCAGGCCTCAGGCCCAGGGAGGTCCCTCCCCTCCCCCAGCCAGGCCACAGGATGTTTACAATCCAGAGAATCCAGAAGGCACCCCCCAAGGGGTTTGGAGAATTTTCTAATGCCCTCATTTTCCAGATGAGCAAGTAAGGCCCCAAGAAAGTTTCTTTGTGCTTAGTCGAGGCTTCTGTGGGTAAACCCGCCTTTTCCTGTAAGTGAAGGGTTGTTTTGTGCTGTAGGGCTGGGTGGGACCTCATTGCTGCCTTTGGTTGCTCTTGAGAAGCAGGAGTAACAACCTGCCCTTCTTCCCCCTGCCCAGTGCCTCTTCTCTGTGGGTGGCTCACAATGCCAACCTAGGGTAGGATTCAGAGTCAGCCAGACTAGGCACTGAGAATGAAATTTCTGGACCAGCTGGCTCCAAATACAGGGGAAAGATGTCTTCTGGGTAAGCCCGGCCATGGGGGACTGAAAAGACAGAACTTTCCCAGAGAGCACCTCTGGCTGTGAGTGGATTGGAATCGACATCTTCACAGAAGGCAGGAGAGTCCGGTCTTGACAGACCATTCCCTCCAAGGTGGGGACCATTTGTTTGGTTATTCAGTCAACAGTTAAATAGTTATTTAATGCCTACTGTGTATACAGGCACAGTGATAGTTAACCAGGAAACAACTGTGAACAAGACAGACAAACCTCTAAATACACATAGTTGTGATAGGTGTTAAGAAGCAAATTAGGGAGGAAGTGGGGAAAGGTGGAAGTTCCTACTTTAAATGGGGTGGTCACGGAAAGACTTTATGAGGAGCTCAAAGACTAAGAGGCTTCCCATGTGGTTCAGTGGTAAAGAATCAGCCCGCCAGTGCAGGAGATGCAGGAGACATGGGTTTGATGCAGGAGACATGGGTTTGATCCATGAGCAGGGAAGATCCCCTGTAGGAGAAAATGGCAACCCACTTCAGTATTCTTGCCTAGAAAATCCCATGAACAGAGGAGCCTGGCGGGCTACAGTCCATGGGGTCACAAAGAATCGGACATGACTGAGCAACTGAGCACGCATGCAAAGACTGAGAAGGAGCCAGCCACACAAAAGGCCTGTAGAGAACATCTCAGATGGAGGGAACAGTAAGTGCACAGGCCCGTTGCAGCACATGAGGATGCCTAAGAGGACCAAATTATGGGAGGAGAGACTGGTGGGAGTCTGGTCATATGAGGAGTCTGGGGTCTGAGTGACCTAGGGGGGAGGTTTCATTGTCAGGACTCGATGGCAGTGCCATCTGGAGACATGGATCAAGTGCTGGTTTTGCTGTGACTCTGGGTAAAGAGCGGACTCCCTGAGCCTGCTAGATGACTCATCTATGGATACTGTGGGGAGGATCCTGCAAGATGAGCGATGCGGAAGCTCCCAGCTCACTGTAGGCCTGGTCCATGGAGGGATGGAGACTTACCTGGGGAGCCTTACAGAGCTCAAGGGAACTGGGACATTAGATGTGATAACTTCTGGAACTTGTCTTATCAGAGCAGGTTACTTTCTCCTGGGGATGCTCTGCCTGCTTAGAGCAGATGGCTGTGGCTTTGCCCTTGGGTGGAAAAGTCTGACCCCTTGGGAGAACATGTGGCTTCTTCTGAGAGCTGGGTCCTTCCCACCCTTTAGTTCCTGGCACCAGTAGAGGCTCTGCACCACATGCTGGGCCTGCGAGTCTAGCCTAACGAGAAGGCTCTGAGAACAACCAGATGGGAGAAGGCGGATGGAAGAAGCACTTCTGGGAGCCCAGTAGCAGGGTCTGCCCTGGCCAGAGAATGTCAGACAGATGATGTCAATAGGGGCACTATTCAGCTCCAGGCTGGGCCTTCTTGCCTAGGCCAGGAGGAGGAGAGACCAAGGAGCAGATTGGGAGAAGAGGAGATGAAGAGGTCAGTCCACGAGGGAGATGGAAACTGAAATCAGGCGGCAGTGGCCAGCTGGGGATGGTGTGTGGTTTTCTGCCTGACTGTCTGGCTGTGACCACAGAGGAGCCCTGGGGAGACTTCCAGAAGGCGGGAGCTGGGCTGGAGGGGCGCAGAGGCCAGGCTGAAAGGAGCGGAGATGAGCTTCGGGAGGGGAGAGTGGGTCACTGCAGAATGGGAGGTTTCTTGGGCCTGGTTGTTGAGGTCAGAAACACCCACTGGGGGAACTAGGCCTGGAGGCCCAGCTCTGCTAGGCAACTAGTTAGGAGAATGAGCGCTTCCTGTTTGATGGGTGGGGAGCAGGTCTGACTGAGTGACTGTGGACAAATCATGAGCACCTCTGTGCCTCAGTTTCTTATCTGTGGAAGTGAGGTAACCCTTGTACCTTGAACAGAACCAGGCTTGGGTGGGGCAATGCCTCCAGAGCTCTTAGCAGGGTGTCTTGTGTAATAAGCATCAGCATGGATGCTGGGAGAAGTGGCATCACTGGGTGGGAGCCTGGTGGCAGCTTGCTGGGTGTTGGCAGAGAGGCTGGAGAGTGGGAGGAGCCTCCACTTTGCACTTACATCGCTGAACTTGCACTTCACTTCTCTGGGTTCTCAGAACAACCCTGTAAGCTGGACACTCGTCCCCTTTTACAGCTGAGGGGACTGAGGCCTAGGGAGAGAGACATGACTGACACACCCCACTGTTTGCCTCCATCCCTGAGACCAGAGCTGTTTCACTGTGGAAACTGTACCTGTTGTGTTTTGTTTAATTCTTTGCAAAGGAGACTTTCTCTCTAATGGAGATCTTTGCATCTTAGTCTGCTGGGAAGTAAATATTTGCCCAGAGGGTAGAAGGAGAACAGCCTTGGCCTGGGTTCTCAGAGCCCTCCCCGTTCTCAGAGCCCTCCCCTTCCTCGGGAGAGCCCCTCCCAGATGGTGGGTGGCCTTGGACAAGTCACAGGACTCCCTGTGCTGTTTGCCATCCCTACCAGAAGATGGGCTGAATTGGGTTCGGTGCAGGGGGCCGCGGTCAGTTCCTGTGCATCCACTGAGAGCTGGGCACTGGGCCCAGAGAAGGGCACATTGTGCTTGGTGGTGGGCGGAGGGCAGCCTCCAGCCTGCCCCATCACAGACTGGGGCCAAGTGCCTGGCTGGAGTGGAGTGGGGTGCTGGCTTCTGAGGTTGGCACGAATTTAGAGACTGGGTCACTTCCTGAGGTCAGAAGACAGGACCTTCTAGGCCATTGGATCTGTGAGGCCTCCCGTCTCGTGGATTTCACAAGTACATGTGTCTAAGATCCATCTTCACAGCTGATTCCATGGGTCTGGGTTGGGGCCCAGGCAGCTATAATGTTTAAACTTCCCCAGGTGATTCTAAGGAGCTGTTGGAGTAGAAACTGCAGCTCATGGTGGTGTCTGTGAGGGGATTCTGATGGAGCGGCCTGGTTTCCAAGCCGACTTTCTCACTAGCTGAATCCTGACTGACTTGCTGAATGTTTTCCCAACCTTGCTGACCATCTGGACAGTGTCTGTGGGCTGAGGAAGTCGGTGTGCCTGTTTGGAGGAACATCGCTGGGAGGGAGCTATCCTGGAAGTGGAGGAAGCACGCTAGGTGGGCGTGGACAAGTGGGGGGTGTGTGTGTGGGGGGTGTTGGCAGCACCCAGTCGGGGCTGGTGGAGGTGTGTAGAGACCATCAGCCTTGGCATGTGGGTGATTGTGTGGAGGCTGGGCTTCTCTGGGGATCTGGATGTATCTGGTTGTGGGTGGGTATCCATTGTTCTAGAATTCTGTTTTCCTTTTGTTATCTTTACAACATACCTTTATCTGCTTTAAAGGCAGTGCTTCTCTGTAGTTAAGTTTGTTAACTTGAAGATGTTTCTATAGAACCAGACTTGAAGTTTCTTGAGCCAGGGATTCATGCACTTAGAGGGTGAGCTGTGATCACTTCTCCCCTTCAATTATGCCTCCAGTTTGAGAACAGCTGATCTTTCGGCATTGTGTTGGAAGGCTGACTGTGATCTACTGAGTATCAGAGACCTAAAGTAATGACCCTACAGGGATGTGCAGCAAGGAGGGGAAGCAGAGTTTCAGATGGCTGTGATGAACCTGCTCAGGGTCACTGTAATGGCCCAGTTAGTGGAAGGATGAGGACTTGGCTTCTGACTCTGACCATGAGTTGTGTAGTGGGTTGAATGGTTCCCCCCCACCAACCCCCAACAACAACATAAAAGATATGTTCATGTCGCAGAACTTGTGAATGTGGCCTTGTTTGGGAAAAGGGTCTTTGCAGATATAATTGGGTTCAGAATCTTGTGATGAAGTCACCCTGGATTGACTGAACATGGCTTAAACTGAAATGACAAGCATCCTTGTAAGAGAAAGGCAGAGGGAGCTTTGAGGCAGAAAAGACGGACACGCTGCAGGGGAAGCCGTGTGAATGCAGAGGCCAAGGAATGCCTGGAGTCACCCACAGAAGCTGGAAGAGGTGAGGGAGGATATTCTCCTGCAGCCTCTGGAGGAGGCATGGCCCTGCCACACCTTGGTTTCAGGCTTCTGGCCTCCAGAATTTTGAGAGAACTCATTTCTGTTGTTCTAAGCAGGTCTACCTGCTATGGTAGACCAGAGAACCAATGCAAGCCCTTTCTGCTTCACCCGGTTGCCTGGCTAGGGAGGGGCCCAGTTGAGCAAGGCCTTGAAAATTCCTTTCCCTTCTGCAGGTGCAGAATGCGAAGGAGAAGGGGTGGGGCGGGGGGAGGAGCCTGGCTGGCTTGGTGGGCAGCCTTATAGTCCCACCCGCTGGGCCCCGCCCCTCACGAAGCCCCGCCCCTCAAGCGGCCCGGCGCCACGCAGGCCCCGCCCCGTTCCAGCCTCTGCCCACGCAGATCGAAGACTGTGCTCTGCAACTGATTTCTCAAGGGTTTTTCTTCTACGAGGAAAGCCTGATAGAAAGAGGTTAAAGCTTGGGAAGGGAGTACAAGTTAGCTCTCAGGAAGGACTTCCCGATTCTGAAAATAGTTAAATCTAAGCTGCTTGCCGAGCGGGACTGTGAAACATCTGCCATTCCCCTACAACCTCTCAGAACAGGAGTGTCACCCATCCTTTCGGGCATTTAGGATGTGGTGGAGTTCCAGTTTGGGCGAACTTCGAAGGGCCATGGAGGGCATCTGGTGTAAGAACACCTTCCTTCCGGAGCAGAGGGAACTGAGACCAGACCACACAGAAAGTGCCTCTGGTTCTAATACCTCCATCAGGGGGACAATGGGAACTGCTTAGTGATTTCACCGCAGTGGCATCCTCTCTCGCTGGCATTGTTGGTGTCCTCCCCTGTAAACGGGCCTGCTGCTGCACCTGGGGCAGAGACCTCATGTGTGACCTGTCACAGACTGGCCTTCTCTGCAGAGCCAGAAAGAGCTCAGGCAATGGGAACTCTGGTACACGCCTCTGACCTGGTTCTCTTCAGCCTTTGCTGAGGGAGCTCTATTTGCCTGACCCTATGCTGGGCTGGGGGACAGATGATCCAGTCGTGTCCCTGTCCCTCGAGAGGCTGGCACTCACTGCGTCCTACCAGTGTGCTCAGGACAGCGGCAGATGTTCTGTGATTGGGGTGGAGCCGGTCAGCAGCTCCCAGGAGGCTCCCCTCCCAGGAGGGAGGCTTAGTCAGCAGTGGAGGCTTGGGTTCTGGGCGGAAGCAGCCACTTGACTCTTTCCATCCTGGAGAGGAGGTGGGCTTAGCATCAGAGCAGAAAAAAGAGGAGGACAGGAGTTGTTCAGGGACCCACAGGCCTGAGACAGGAGCGGCCCTGTTTTTGTCCTTTTCCACTGCAGTCTCCTTTGGTGCTCACCTTACTTAGAATTAAGCTTTCCCTTTGCAGTTAGAAAACCCCTTGTCTGCCCTGTCTGACCTGGTTGTGTCTTGTGCATCCTCCTCTTTTTCTTTTTAATTTTTCTCCCAGCTTTATTGAGATATGATTGACATACAGGACTGTATACGTTTAAGGTGTACATAATGATTTGATAATGGTTTGAATTAAATCATGAAATGATTATCACAGTAACTTTAGTGAACATCCATCGTCTTATATATCAATAGGTATAAAATTAAAGAAATAGAAAAGAAAAATTTTTCCCCGTGATGAGAATGCTTAGGATTTACTTTTTAAAAACTTTCATGTATGACATACAGTAGTGTTAATTATATTTATCATATAGTAAATTACATTTCTAGTATTAATTTACCTTTTAACTGGGCATGTGGGATCTTAAGTTCCCTGACCAGGGATTAAACCCGTGCCCCCTGCAGTGGAAGTGAGGAGTCTTAACCCCTGGATTGCCAGGGAAGACTCTTGTCTTTTTAAAGCTAACAATGAATGAGCCCTCCCTGTGTGCTAGACTGTGTTGTTTCCTAGACGTTCTCTCCTTTAATCCTCCAGCAACCCTAAGAGCAGTTTTAGGGTTATTGTCCCATTCTACAGTGAGATAAAGATAGGCTCAGAGAGGTTAGGGAACTTGCAAGTAAATGCAAAGCCTTACTCTCTCTTCTGGCAAACTTCTCGATGCCTTCCTGTCCCAGGTATTTGTCCTTGGGAGGAGAACATTTTTAAGGGAGGTGGACTGTTTGGGGATGAGTTGTTTGTTCATTGGTTCTATCCTTTAGTCACTCATTTAACATTTCCTAGGCATACAGGAAATACTTGGGGGCTTCTCAAGTGCCGCTAGTAGTAAAAACCCCGCCTGCCAGTGTAAGAGATGTGGGTTCGACCCCTGGGTCGGGAAGATCCCTTGGAGGAGGCATGGCAATCCATTCCAGTATTCTTGCCTGGAGAATCCCATGGACAGAGGAGCCTGGTGGGCTACAGTCCATGGGGTCTCAGAGAGTCGGACACGACTGAAACAACTTAGCATGCACACATGCATGCCGGCCTACAGGGGCCGTCAGATTCTCCCTAAGGTGCTGCTAGAGGAGCAAGGGCACTGGACCAACTTTCTGGGGCAGGGACCCTGGGCTCCTCAGGGAGATGAGCTGACTGCCCCACTCTGCAGAAAGCGCGGTGGCAGCCCTGACGTGGCCCAGGACACCTGGGCCAGTGCCCTTGAGGCTGTAGGCTCTCTGGAGCTACAGGAAGGGAGAAATGGGGCCTGCCTCCCTGTCCTTCAGAAGCAGGTTTTTTAATTTTTATTTTAGGAGAGGATGTGCCAGGGCGTGAGAACTCTTTGTTCCCAGTGAGAGAAGGCAGCTTGCCGTGGAGAAAGCACTGGCCTTAGGAGTCTGGAGGCCTGGGTCACAGCTGCTGACCGAAGGCTAATGTGCTGTGTGACCTTGTGGGAGTGACTGCTTCTCTCTGGGCCTCAGATGCCCATCTGCCAGATAAGAGAAGGGGACCGGAACAGCACCATCTCCTAAGTGCTGGTGGGCCACGGTGATTTTAGATGCTTCCGGGAGGGAGGGGCATTTAAAAATTTAATACATGGGTATTAGGTGTAATGTGTATTAAAGAAAATAATTAGTACCTCAGATTTATGATTTCATAGATGTTGATTAGGTTAGGTCAGGACCATATTTATCTTAGTAAAAAAAGTCAGTCAATTTAAAGAAAAATTGTGGCATTTCCTGGTCAGGTGTAGGCACTTATTATTCTTTGTATCTGCTGAGCCTTAAAGAAAGAATGGAGATTCTCATTATGTGTTACAGCACTTTACAAAGGAACTTCGCCTTCTCACTGGGTCCTTTGAATGACCATCAGGCAGGTATTATCATTCCGTTTTGGGTGGCACTAGTGGTAAAAAGGGCTTCCCTGGTAGCTCAGCTGGTAAAGAATCTGCCTGCAATGCAGGAGGCCCTGGTTCAATTCCTGGGTGGGGAAGATCCCCTGGAGAAGGGATAAGCTACCCATTCCCAGTATTCCTGGGCTTCCCTGGTGACTCAGATGGTAAAGAATCCATCTGTAATGTGGGAGACTTGGGTTCGACCCCTGGGTTGGGAAGATCTGGAGGAGGGCATGGCAGTGCACTCCAGTATTCTTGCCTTGAGAATCCCCATGGACAGAGGAGCCTGGGGGCTACAGTCCATGGGGTCACAAAGAGTCAGACGACAGCGTGTGCACACACACCCATCATTCCTATTTAGCAGCAGAGTCAGCCGACCCTCCAAGGGGAAAGTGGTCTATCCGAGGTCACACAGCTCCTAAGTGGGCTCAGCTGGCACATGCTCTTTGCCAGTCCCTCCAGCCCAGCCTCAGGGAGCACAGTTCACATGGCTCTTCCCTCCGCCCATGGCTGGCACCCGCTGACTTCATATTGTTGGTTTCCCAGGTGCATCTTTTCCGCTCCTAACTTTCTTAAAGCAGAGAAGGATGCAGTTGAAGGTGACGAAGGACCCTCTCTGTCCCTTCCTCCAGACTCCCCCCGAGCCTAGGTCGGAGCGTGTCCCACAGCCCCGGGTGCTGTTTTCCTGGTTCTTGCTGGTTGGATAATAAGCAGGTTCCCGTCACAGCCAGTATTCAGTCCTGGTTGGCAGTTAGTGGAACATCTGGTGAGGGCATTAATTCCAGGCCAGAGGAGGCTGCCGGCCCTGAGCCCTCGTTGAGCCGGCCCCTGGCTGTGACCACTGAGACCTCCCAGGCCAAAGGGAGACTCAGACTGTGAACAGATCTTCTCTTAGAAGAAATGGAACTTGAACCTTGCTTGCTGCTTCAATATTTTTATTGTTAAAAAAAAAAATTCAAACATAAAAAAGGTGAAAGAATGATAGTGAATACCCATCTGCTCACTTTGCTGTGCTGTGCTTAGTCACTCGGTCGTGTCCGACTCTTTGGGGCCCCGTGGACCAGCCCGCTAGGCTCCTCTGTCCATGGGATTCTCCGGGCAAGAATACTGGAGTGGGTTGCCATTTCCATTTCCCTCTCCAGGGGATCTTCCTGACCCAGGGATTGAACCCAGGTCTTCTGCATTGCAGGCAGATTCTCTACCAGCTGAGGTATAGGGAAGCCATATATGCCCACTAGCCAGAATCAATCATTTTAACATGTGGCCATGTCAGAATAAGTTACAGACAGTTCACCCCAGATATCCAGGATGCATTTCCTTTATTTTTTATTTTTTTTTCCATTTATTTTTATTAGTTGGAGGCTAATTACTTTATATCATTACAGTAGTTTTTGTCATACATTGAAATGAATTAGCCATGGATTTACATGTATTCCCCGATGCATCTCCTTTAAAAAAAATTGTCCTTGGATATAGCCACAACACCATCATCATGCCTAATAAAAAAACAAGCCCATGTGAAAACTTCGCCAGTTGTCCTTAAGATGTTTCTCACAGTGCGTTAGAAAAAATCATCAGGATCCAGCATTACATTGGATCTCATTTTGACAAAAAAGGTCCCAGTGCATCTGAAACACAAGGGGTGATCTCTGAGGCCCTGGATGATACAGATTCTGGAGTCCCAGGGAAGATGATCATGTGTTACTTCCCCATATTTGCCTAATCCACCAAGAACTACTAGGGCCTTGCTTAGGGAAATTCAGAAAGTGGAGAACAAGGGGCCTTCCTGGTGATCTGGTGGCTAAGAATTGGAGTTCCCAAAGCAGGGAGCCTGGGTTCAATCCCTGGTCAAGAAACTCGATCCCACATGCTGCAAGTGAGTTTGAATGCCTTACCTAAAGATCCTGCTCGACGCAATGAAGATCAATGATCCTGAGTGCTGCAACTAAGACCCTGTGTGGCCAAATAAAATAAATAAAATTTTTTTTTTGAAGAAAGAAAGTGGAGAGGGAGAGGCATGCTGGGGCTGGATATCCATGTGGGTCTGTTGGCCCTGGCTGCATGAGCCCTCTTCCAGCCTCTTCCTGTCAGAAGGAGAACTGCTCAGTGGCTGGAGCCTAGACACCAGACTGAGTCCCACCCCCTCAACCCTGCCCCAATCACCAGTGGCACGTGCTGGGCCCTGTGCCTGGTGCTGTGGGTCGATGTTCTGAAGAGCTATGAGACCTGGTTCCGGGCCCACAGTCTACATGGACACCCTATAGATGCTCTGTTTGCAGATAACCAGCATGTATGGATGTGTGGGGTGGAGCTTCTTTGTTCCTTGGCTTGGCTGCTTGGGGTCTGGTTGGGGTGGAGTGGGAGAAGCCCCTTGTGTAAGATGGAAAGCACTAAATCAATAGTGCCTAATTAGCCGTGACAGGGAAATGAAATTGAAAAAAAATGTTAAACCCACAGAAAATTTGAAAGAGGATTAAAAGAATACCTGTATGTTATTATTAGCGTCTTATTTTAATATCTGTCTCCCTATCTTTCTCCCCCCAAACCCTTCTCTCTCAATACTTTTTTTTGATTGCAGCTTTTGTGACCACACCCTTATATACCCCGCAAGCAGCTTTCCAAAAGGGGCATTTTTCACATGCTGCCATTGTCCATCTGAAAACAAATTACCATTAAATAGAACATCTATGCCGTCCGTATCCAGATTTCCCTCCCTGTTCTGCAAATGTCTCTTGTAGTGAATATTTTACCCAATCTAGGTCCACATGTTTCGGCTGTGATGTGTCTCTTTCATCTCCCGTAACCTAGACTTTCTTCATTGCTTTCGATTCCTTTGAAGCCTCTAGGCCCTTGATCTGTAGAACATCAGCATTTTGGATTTACTTTATGATTTCCTGGTAATTAGGTTCAGGCCATACATTTTGAACTGTGGTGCTGGAGAAGACTCTTGAGAGTCCCCTGGGTAGCAAGGAGATCAAACAAGTCAATCCTAAAGAAAAGCAACCCTGAATATTCTTTGGAAGCACTGATGCTGAAGCTGAAGCTCCAATACTTTGGCCACCTGATGTGAAGAGCTGACTCAATGGAAAAGACCCTGATGCTGGGAAAGATTGAGGGCAGGAGGGGAAAGGAGCAACAGAAGATGAGATGGTTGGGTGGCATCACTGACTCAATGGACATGAGTTTGAGCAAACTCCGGGAGATAGTGAAGGACAGGGAAGCCTGGTGTGCCGCAATCCCTGGGGTCACAAAGAGTCGGACATGACTTAGTGACTGAACAACAACAACATAAATTTCCTGTATGAGTGCTGCACAGGGTTTGTGGAAGGAATAGGAAGTGGGATGCTCGGCCACTCGGCGGCTGTCCATGCCAGGCTTGACCCTCTCCATTGCAAGCGTGCACTTCCCCGTGATAATGAATGCCTAAACTGTGGGTGACACCTGAGGCTGTGTGAATATTCTGTCTACCAAATGCCTTTTGAAAGCAAATCTGAGCATGGAACTCCCTGCTTGAATTATGTCAGTGATTTTCCTAATTTCAACTTCAGAATATATCCAGTCTGCCTGCTTCTCGCTACCTGCACATGCCCACCCTGGTCCAGGCCACCATCACCCTTAGCATCTAGGTTGCTGCAGTAGATTCCTGACCATTCCGATTCCATATCTCCATCGCCCAGTTCTCAGCACAGCAGTTTCAGTGTAACTCATTTAAAAATCGAAGTCAGATCAGATCACTCCTCTGCAAACTTGGAGTGCCTCTCACCCACTGAGAGCAAAAGTCAGAGTCCTCTCAATAGCTTCAAAGGCTCCGCCTGCCCTGCAGCCCACGCCCTTGCCCTCTCACCTCCTCCCCTCCGCTCTCCCCGCCGTCGGGGCAGTAGCAGCTATTCTCTGAACACATGGGCACATCCCAAGGTCTTGGCAGCTGCTTGGATGTTCACCTGTGTATCTGTGTGGATGGTAGAGAGCCCCCTACCCCTTCAAGTCTTCACTCCAATATCACTCTCCCTGGCTGTGCTATTGAAAATGCCAGCCCCCTCCATCAGCCTTCCTGGCCTCCTTTCCTGTTTCTGTCTTCATAGCCCTCCTAACCAAGACATACCATATACTTTTTTATTTATTTGTTTCTCCCCAACTGGAACGTGAGCTCCCCCATAGCTGAGACTTTTGTGTTTGGTTGGTTAACTGCTAGCTGGGCCCAACTCCCCATCCAGCACCCCATTCCTTTTTTTTTTTTCTGATGTGAAGCATTTTTTAAGTCTTTATTGAATTGGTTACCGTATTGCTTCTGTCTTGTGTTTTGTTTTTTTTGGCCAAGAGGCATATGAGATCTTAGCTCCTCATCCAGGGCTCGAGCCCACACCCCCTGCATTGGAAGGTGAAGTCTTAACCACTGGACCCCCAGGGAAACCCCCTGCACCCTGTTCTTAGCAGCTGCTCCCAAAGTGTGCTCCAGGAATCCTTGGTGGGTGGAGCCTTTTGAGGGGATCTGTGAAGTCAAAATCATTTTCTTGGTAATACTAGCATGCTATTTGCTTTCCTGCTGTCATCCTCTCAGGATTGCCCAGGGGAATTTCAGGGACATATGATGGTGATGTGGCAGCAAATTGAGTGAGGATCAGCTTCAAGAATCTACCAGCTCTTCTCATCAGCCAGATATTTACATCTGCAAAAGTGTAAAGCCCATGCCACCCTTCCTCTCACAATTTTTTGGAAAAATTTTTAACAAAAAATATGCTATTTATGTTAACATGTAAATCTATTATTGTTATTTCTACATTAGTAAATATTTAAAATGTCTTTTAATGTCTTATATAGTAAATAATCGGTAGATATAATCCCACAAAACAAAAACTCTAGGGTCCTCAGAAGTTTTTAAGATTGAAAATGAATCCTGAGACCAAAAACTTGTAGAACCACTGGCTTACACAACCTCTCAGTAAAGAGAGATCAAATAAATGAATGAACTTTTTGGTTTAGGCTGAGAGACTTTGCCGTGGTGGTCTGACTTCTGAGCTCTTCCCTGGCCTCCTCCCATCCCCTGTCTGCCTGTTCTCGGTTCTAACTATGCTGACCTGCTTTCCTTGTGGCACCTTCACGGGCTCTAAAATTCCTTGTCCATTTCAGAAATTCTTGCATGTCCATTACATGCATCAAATGGAACTCAATTCAAACTCACGTCTCCCAGGACACCTTCCTGATCTCACTGGTATTGCCCATGATTTAGTGTCTCCTCCCTTCTAGCTCTTCTGCACACTCAGTGACCTCTACCTCACTGTTCCCTATTTCTGCTGCATTTGCTGGTGTACATATATATCTTATCATACTGAGTTTCTTAAGGGCAGAAACTAGATCTTACCTTTTTATGACCAGTACCTGGTACATACTAGGCACTTTCTAAAATATGTGTTGAATCAGTGAGTGGTATCTTGGAATTCAGAATAGGGACACCCTTTCTTCTGATTTATCTTTGGACCAAATTGCCTCTAAAGGGGGCATGGTTTCTGGCATCTGATTTGAGTCTTGAAATGTCAGGGTGACGACAGTACTTCATCTTTACTCAGACGTAACATTTACTGAGCACCTACTGGGTGCTGGGAACTTTTGCATGGTATCTTGTTTCAGGGGCACTGTGGTTCATTAGGCCACTGTAAACTGGCTTGGGCTCTAATCACTTTTCATATGGCTTCTGTGGGGATAACATGGTCTGGGAGCTAAACTAAACTTCCTGTGGACTTCTGGAACTAATGCATTTGCATTATATATACAGACTGTGAGGTTGTTGAAGTCAAAGATGATGTGGTAGGTGTGTTGCTGGGTCCTGTTACCACGCCCTGTATGCAGTAGGTAGTAAATAGCTGGAATAATCTGTTCAATGGGCATAGTTAGTACTGGAAATATCAGTACAGTGAGGGCTTCCCATTGGTGGTTTCATAGGTGATCATAAGTGGAGAGAGATCTCTATAGCTGGAGTGATCCAGGAAGTCTTCCCAGGGGAGGAGTCTTTGAGCTGAACTTTGGAGGATGGGTGTTAGGCCCTTTCATTTTTGTTATTTCCAAAAACATTTGGTCTCCTTTCCATGGCTGTTGTGGGAGGCAGTGCTGGAGGCGTGTGCCTTGATCAGGCTGGAGTGGGAAGGATATCTCTGTTCCCTGTAGGATCTACTCATGCCGAAGTGTGGCATCTCCTGGCCAGGTGGCAAAGCAAGGGCAGACCCATGGAGAAGGACTCAGTAGTGGAAAAGACTTTGGACCACCATGGTCTGCTGATGGCTGGGGTTCTTGCGAGGGCTGTCTGGGCATGGGTTTCCATGGGCTCCCGGAGCAGTGAAGGGATCCTAGGGCTTGTGACCAAACATCTCCCTTTTTGAGCAGGGAAATTGAGGCCCAGAGAGGGGAAGGAAATTGCCCAAGGTCACATGGGAATTAGTGACAGAATTGGGATTAAAGTTCAGGGCTCCCCTTTCATCCCCCTCCTCCAACCCTCATCGCTCCTTGTAATGTATGATGCTGCCTCTTTTTCCCTTTTGCCTTTTGACCTTTTTGAAGTCATAAGCCTTTGGAGTGGGTGACCTTTGGGTCCCCAAGGGTAAATCCTGTGCTGTCTCAGGGAAGAATGGGGAATGCCTGGCCCAGTTCCTGGTGGGCAGGTGTGGATTCTGGGATCTGAACTGGAGGCCATTGTTGAGGACAAAGTCCACTTGTCACCTCTGTGAGCCTGTGGCTGCTTCTAAAATGTCTAAGTGAAAGGGAGACTTGGGCTATCTTACTCACTCCTGCCAGCGGCCTGCAGCTCATAGGCCTGCAGCTATGAGTGAGGAGCCTGTGCCGTCTGGGACAGAGGACAAAGGAATGGGGACCAGCAGTGGTTTGGCACAGAGTGTGCTCATGAGTGTACCCCAGCAGGAGGCACTGCACCTGGGCTGAGACTTGGGGAGATAATCACCCAGGTGCCGTGGTAATACAGCGCCGGGAGGTGGGGTCTGACTTTCCTGGTGCAGACCTGTGGACGGTGGAGAGGAGGGGGATCCAGAGAGGGAAGGAAAAAGAAAACCAGGGAGAAGTGCGTGTTGGGTAGAGGTGATGTGTTCTTGGCTCTCCTTTGCCCTTGGCTGTTACTGCTTTCAGATTAACCAGGTAAGTCATCTTGTTAGTGTTATTTTTAAATAGAGGTTCCTCTGGGAAATCGCCTCTTATTCACTGTAATGAATTAGGTTTACCTGCCTCAGGGCTTGATAACGTAAGGCACCTATCTTTCTGAGCACCTCAGTTCTATTTTTAATGCGAGTTTTCAGGACTGTAAGTCATTTTATCCTGAAGCCTCAGAGTACTCTGGAGCGGGATCATTAGTTTCTTCTTTGGGTTTATAGGCATCTAAAGCAATAGCATTTCTCAGATTCATTCGCCCGATAGGTTTGTCGGCTGGTCCCTGTGCTGGTGGAGCGTCCAGTAGTGTGAAGTCAAACTCCTGTGCAGGCTCAGCTCCAATGGACCTGCTCTGATTTCCCAGGAGGAAGAGACTGCCAGGCCTCTTGTTTCAGAATATTTTCCCCAGCTGTTTGTTATACCATTCTCCATCTGCCTGCCCCTGAACGCTTCTTAGAGAGAGCCTGAGCTCCATCAGCTCTTAACCTCCAGTGCTTCATTTGTTTGTATTTGTTTGTGATTAGACATTCCACTCTGCTCCTGCTGGGTTGAGTAGCTGGGGCTTGCAAACCTCCCAGCGCAGCTCTTTCGCAGCCTGGAATGTGCTGCGTGCTTGTGGGAGTCTTATTATTATTATTATTATTATTATTATAGGAATGTGGAAGATCATTTAGAGAGAGAAAGTGGCAAGGCAGACCTCCAAAA
This sequence comes from Odocoileus virginianus, assembly GCF_023699985.2. Classification (NCBI taxonomy): domain Eukaryota; kingdom Metazoa; phylum Chordata; class Mammalia; order Artiodactyla; family Cervidae; genus Odocoileus; species Odocoileus virginianus. The sequence continues at coordinate 59,540,843 of NC_069680.1, forward strand.
ACCTTCACAATATAGAGAACAGATATGTGTGTGGGTCTTTTATCTTTTTAATTTAACTTTTATTTTATATCGGAGTATGGTTGATTTACAGTGTTGTGTTAGTTTCAGGTGTACAACAAAGTGATTCAGTGATATTTCTTTTTCAGATTCTTTTCCATTATAGGTTATTTAAGAATATTGAATAGAGTTCCCTGTGCTATAGTGGGTCCATGTTGATTATCTGTTTTACATATAGTAATGTGTATATGCAGGCTTCCCACAGACGCTTCTGGTAAAGAACCCTCCTGCCAATGCAGGAGACGTGAGAGACACAGGTTTGATTCCTGGGTTAGGAAGCTCCCCTGAAAGAGGGCATGGCAGCCCACTCCAGTGTCCAGATTCTCCAGTGCTTGGAGAATCCCGTGGACAGAGGAGCCTGGTGGGCTGCGATCCATACAGTGTAGAGTTGGACATGACTGGACATGTGCACATATGCACAAATGTGTATGTGTTAATCCCAGACTCCTAATTTATCATGCAGGAATGAGTGTTTGTAACTGTTGGTGACAGAAGGGTAGCAAAGCAGAGTGTTATATCCACTTTGCTTCTTAGAGAGAAGACCATGTTTCCCACCCCGGGCCAAGATGGAGAGCCAAGCCTGGGAAATACTTCCAGAAGTTTCTCCCCGAATCTGTATAGACAGCCATGGGAAAGCTTGAGGGAGGTGGAAAGCACTGTTATTAGAGAGGTCATAATAAAAATAGTGTAAATAAAGGAAGAAACCATGCCTATGGGCAGGAAAACCTGGTAAAGGTGTCGATTTTCTCCCAAGGGATCTATAGATTCAATGTGATTCCAGTCAAACCTCAGCAGATTTTTTTCAAGAAACTTGATAAGATGATTCTAAAATACATACACAAGAGTCAAGGTCTAAGAATATCCAGGATGCTTCCAAAGAAGGCAGAAAGGAGGGGCGTGGCCTTGCAGATGCCACAGTGGTGTTATAAAACTGTAGTCACTCCCCAAGGGAGGTTTGTTTAGAGACAGACTGACTGATGGGAGAGACTGGGAGCCAGAGACCTAGGCATGTGTAGAACCTCAGTGTATGACATCAGGGTTGTAGCAGATCCATGGGGACAAGAGGACTAGTTAATAAGTGGTGCCTGTTACATTCTAAACAAAAGCAGGTTGTCAGAGAATGTCATGGACCAAGGGTTACAGTTAACCAAGTTCTCTGCATTGATGTCAAGTTTTTTTGTTTTGTTTTTTAAGAAGTTCAGGGTCAAGTCAGAGTTGACTGCAGAGTCTCAGTGACAAAGACCAGGGACTGGCTCTTTTGCTGTCAGTAGGATGCAGTCTGCTGCTGCTTCCTCCAGGGCTGGCTTTGCCTTGGGCTTGAGAGGAACCCTATTCCTCCAGCACAGGCTGCCTGAACTTAGCGCTGGGGCCAGGTCAATGGCACCAAGTCCAGGGTCCCAGAGCTCAGAATGACAGGATCCCTGTCATTCTGGAGGTGAGTCTGGCACCCTCTTGGGAGACAGAATGAGCCTTAGATCAGTTTGGGTTGGGAGCTCTGGATCTGGTCTGTCCTGCTTTTCATAGTGGCAAGAGAAGTGGGATGGCAGGAGCTGAGCTTTCCTGGGAAAAGTGAGAGAAGAGATTGCTTTCACTTGGATGAAAATCTTGAATGTAAGCTTCCTCTAGCTAGTGGTAGGATGATTAGGGCACATGACTCTTTGATAAGGATGGTCTCTACCATCAGAAAGGAGCAAGGTGGGAATGGTAAGGGGCAACATCCAAGGAGAACTGCTCCGGATCTGTCCAGTACAGTGACCACCAGCTACCCTGGTCACATCTAAACTATTTTACATGAAGCAAAATGAAAAATTCGGGCTTCCCTGGTGACTCAGTGGTAAAGAATTTGCTTGCCAATGCTGGAGACACAGGTTCAGTCCCTGGGTTGGGAAGATCTCCTGGAGAAGGAAATGGCAACCCACTGCAATATTCTTGCCTGAAAAAATCTCATGGACAGAGGAGCCTGGCAGGCTGCAGTCTGTAGGGTCACAAAAGAGTTGGACATGACTTAGCAACTAAACAATAACAACAAAATGAAAAATTCCACTTTCCAGGCACACAAGCCACATTTCAAGAGCTTGCTAGTTCCATAGGGCTAGTGGCTAACCACGCTGGATGTTACCATCATCATAGAAGATTCTGTTGGGAGCACTGCTCTGCTACCAGCACCTTTGTATTTTGCAGAGACATTTCGGACCCATTCTCTCCCAGATCAAAGTGAAAGGCCTGTCTGGTAGATTTACTGGCAGGCAGACAGGTTTTGGCTGTGCATCCTGACTCCGCCTCTTATAAGCTCTGTGTCACTTAACCTCACTGAGCCTGGTCTTTAAATGCAATTGGCTGTTTCTTAGACGTGCCAGGGTGTGTGACAGTCAGGGATATGCTGGTATGGCACTTTGCAGGATGCTGGTGCCTCGAAATCACTCTGTACATGGCAGCGGGCATTACTATTTTACAAGTGAAAAGTGAGGCTCAGAGAGGCAAAGTGACATGGCCAAAGGCGCCAAACTAATAAATGAAGGCCCAGCATGCCAACTCTCATCTCTTCTCTTACCTCTGCTGCTCCATCCAGCCCCAATCTGTGCAGGAGAGAAGCTGGTAGAGTGTGCTGAGCAGGAGCACACTCCTGCAGGGTGGGCTCAGCTCTGGGCCAGGCAGGATCAGTCTGGGACTAAAGGGCTGGTGGGTGTGAGGTCCAGGGCTTCCTGGCTGGATGCAAGGGCCCTGCTAGCCCCACCTTATTTAAAATCTCTCTCAGGCCTTGGAGTTTATCCTTTTAAGCTCAAACCTCAGAAAAGTGCTTTGTTTGGGCCATATAGAGCCCTGCAGGCTTTGAGCGCTCCTTAGGTGGTTCCAATGTGGAGGAGTTATTGGAGACTTCAGGAAAACACTGGCTCCTCCAGGAAGCCCATCCTGATTTTCTGACATTTCCTTTTACCCCCTCAGTTTTGTTCAAATTCCCAGAGTCTTCCCCATGGGAGAGATTCAGCATGCCTTCCCTAGACCTGAGGTTCTTCCTCTTTTTTTGTGTGCCAGACACATTTCAGTTGAAGGATAATGCTAGTAAAGTTTGACTTTTTTCTCCATCCTCAGTTCAGAGATCCCTGAATCCCATCCATCAGGCCATAGAGATCATTTCAAGACTTTCAACCTGTCTTCCCCCAGACTTAGCCCATGTATAGTCTTGTGACCCCTTGTGACCCTCAGGGTCTGGGACACAATAGGTGCCTGGCATGTGCCTTTGGGGGTAAAAATAAGCCTTGTGGGTCCCCTCTGAGTGCAGACCTGCCCCAGCTGGGGGTGAGCCAGCCGGAACCAGATGCTTCCTGAAGGAGGAGGCAGTGCAGGTGTTGGAATGCCTCACATGCTTGCCAGCAGCAGCATGAAGCTGGGCCTCAGCTTGCAGAGGAGGGAGATGGTTCCCAGGCTGCAGGGCTCAGAGGGGACTGCAGGCCTGGTTCACAGTGGGCAACAGGCTCCCAGGCAGTCTATTGAAGATGCCACGTGGCTTGTGGCAAAATCTGGGGCTCTGGGCCTGGCCCATGGGCTGCCAGCAGCATGTTCTTTCCTTCTCTGGCCCCAAATGGGCATGGCCGTGTGCCCCTCACCCCCAGCCAAGTTTAGCTGAAGCTGTCCTGCTTGACGAATGGGCCATTTGCTTCCTGTGCTGGAGCTGAGTGGCTGGCTGCCCAAAGAGAGACTATAATTAGCAGAGAAAGGGGATGGGGTTGCACACTAGCATTGACAGTTAATTTTATAGTCACAGGGAAACATAAACTGCTGTTCTCGGAGATGTAAATATCATTTGGAAATCAAGAAGTTCCTGGGAAGGGTATGTCAGCCTCTCCCCATGCCTGGTGCTCCTGGAACCCTTGAATAAGGAGCCTAGATCTGCTTGTGCTGTGTGTGGCGCGACTTCAGGGGCTACCCGGTGGCTTCTGGAAGGACTGAGGTGGCAGCACCCCTGGCTGGACCAGGAGAGATGAGCCTGTGATGGCTCAGTACACAGTGGTGCAGGAGTCCAGAGGTTTGGGTCTGCATTTGCTGCAGTAGCTTTCTATGGCTTTCGTGGTCTGGAAATGTTGCAAGGCTGACTCGCAAGGAAAATGTGATCTTTTGTAACAGGAGGGAGATCAGACCAAAGAAAGTTTTGCTTCCTGCCAGGAAGGCTGTTCTGGAGTGGGTCCCGGGGCTCTGGGGAGCTTATAAAAATAGAAGAAGCCACTGACTGCCTTTACGAAGAGAGCTGGGGTCAATTCTGCTCAGAATGCAGGCCTACAACAACTTGGTGTTTGGGGGATGGTTTCCAAAGCCGTGTACCTTAACCCAGAAGCATAGCATCAGATGGGAAGGAGTGGGGCGTGGAGAGCCTAGGATGGTGGTTAGATGTCGGGTTCTGTGTCCATCCTGCCCAAGAAGAGCTTTTTTATCTAAACAAACAAACAAACAAAACTGAAACACAGAAGTCTTGAAAGTATGTGGAATCAATCTTGAAAATATTAAAGTGTTATCTTGTTGGTTCAGTGACAACATGCTAATTACAGTTTTCACCAAGATAGAGGGTAAAATGCCACTTCTGTTGCCTGAAGCACACCGCATCCTTGCATATTGATTCCTCACCCTGCCTGGGCTCTGATGATGTGGGGTTCTTCTTTAACCATCAACCCTGGCTCTAGGGCTGAAGGATCTCTGGGTCCTGTCTGGTTCAGGGCTAGAGTTGAGTAATTCTTTGTAAGTGCACTAATAAGGAAGGGGAGGACTTGACTCTCTAAAACTGCTTGCCCTTGTTCTCAAAGGACCTGCAGGGCTTAGGCTGGCCTTGAACAATGATTTCACCATGTCCTGGGTTTTGGAACATGAACTGACCAAACCAATAACTTTGGTTAATATTTTTCTATCAAAAGTAGATTTTATTTCTTGTGGTCCTCATTTTCCTATAGAGGGCCTTGTGTGTGTGTGTCCTAACTTTTTGTATTCAAAAATTCACCCTACTGAGTGATTTGGATGACAGCATTTCAATCATGGTTTTCGCAACATGGCCAACTTGTTAATAAGCAGTTCACAGCCAAGTGCGTCAATGCCTTTAGCACCTCTTGGCCTGTGTGTGCTGGGAAGGCATTCCTTTTAGACCTGGGGAGTAGGTATCAGTAATCTCAGATTACCCTTTCAAACTAAGGGGAATGGCACTTAGTGACATACAGCGGAGCCCTGGACTGGAGGAGATGGCTTACCGGTAACCCTCTGTTACCCGATGTTTCCAAGTAAGCTTGGTCTGTTAGACTTTTGGCATCCCTGCCACTTGCAGAGCTTAGGGGAAGCAGGGACTTCCTTTTACCCAGAACAGTCTTGGCGCTCTTTAGAAGGCCGTTGAGACCTACTTTGAGGGCACATTGTATAATAGCCATTTTAGGGTGGAGGTAGACCAGGAGTAACTGGAGGAGCCACCACCTCCTTGGTGTTCAGGATGTTGACTCTAGGGTAGCTGTGCTCACGGCATATCTTGCCCATATCTTGTCTGTATTATCCCTCATTTCCTTTACTCAGACCTTCACTGACAGCACCATGGCTTCTGACTCCTCTCCCACACTGCCTCCTGCTCTGTGGTGAGGTCCAGTGTATCTGCTCTTGGGAATATGTGCCCTGGAATGCCAGAATCATTGGACAGGCGGCATGCTGGGTAGACAGCGTTGGACTCAAACCCAATCGGGGATCTATTGGGAAGCCTGGCTTGCATCTGTTCAACAGACATTGATTGTAAATGCCTGTTATGCTTCCTAAATGTCAAGGCTGTTCTGGTGCTGGGGCTGCCCTAAACAGTCTAAAAATTCCTCCTAGCATGGAGCTTATGTTCTTGTGGGGAAGACAAACAGTTAAAAAAGAAAACAAAAAATGTAGTATGTTTAATACTTGTCAGTGCAAAGGAAAAATAAATCAGGAAATTGGGATTGAGAGTTTCAGGGAAAGAATTTTCTGTGTTTAAACAAGATGACCCCAAAGGCCTCACTGAGCAGGTGAGAAGTGAGCAAAGATGAGAAGGAGGTGAGGAAGGGATCCATAGTGCCATTTGGAGATCAGGAGAAAGAGCATTCAAGGCAGTGGGAACAGCCTGTGCAAAGGCCCTGAGCTGGCACACTCCATGTGTTTGACCGGCAGTGAGGGGCCCAGTGCAGCTAAAGCAGAGTGAGGAAGTGGGGGGAGTGAGAAGTGAGCTCAGACAGGCTGTGTGGACTGTGATTAGGGTTGTGGCTTTTACTCTCAGGGCACAGAGAACCAGCTTGTCCTGATTAAATTTTGCTTGGTCACTCTGGTAGGAAGAACAGGCTGAAGGGGCCAGTTAGAACACTATTGTGAATCCCAGGGTGATGGGGCAATGCAGTCTCAGACATGTCTGAGGGTTCGGGGTGACGTCCACTGATAGGGCTCCCTGAAGATTTAGTATGGGACTTTTCCGGCTGAGAGCAGGAAGGGGTCCTCCAAGAACTTTTTTGCCTCATTTTTCCTGATGGGGAGTCACAGTGGTCACCTTCCCACTGTTAGGAAAATTGATGATGAGGAATTTGACTTAAAAATCTCTTCAAAATCCCTCCTGCTCCAACTTTCAGTCTTCCTGATGATCATTCTGAAGATAAATCCCATGTGTATGGTGCTGAGTACAATGCCCATCCCCCTGAGCAGGCCTGAAATTTCCTTTGGTGTTCTTCCTGTGTAATACACACCCCAGGGCCCCATGCTTTCAGGTTCGTAGTGTTTCCACTGTCCTTATCTCACTAAAGCCTTGCAAAAACCCTTGGGTGAACAGGGCAGAAATGATAGTCTTCATACCCATTTTTCAGATGATCACACAGACTCGTGTGGTCCAATGCTTGTCCAAAGCCCAGGGTTAGCAAGTGGCAGAGCTGGGACTGCGGCCCAGGTTCTCTGATCCTCTAGCCAGTGACATTTCCCTTGACTCACCAGTACTTCTCACCAAAGCAGCATTCCAAATAGGGTCTGTATTAATTTACTAGGACTGCCGTAACAGAGTACCACAGACTGGGCGGCTTAAGCAACAGGGATTTACTGTCTCTCAGTTCCGGAGGCTGGGTGTCCAAGGTGACGGTGTGGGCAGAGTTGGTTTTCTCTGAGGCCCCTCTTCGGCTTTGCCAGTGACTGTCTTCTCTGTGTGTCTTCACATGGCCTTTCTCTGTGTCCTAATCTCCTCTTAGAAGGACAGCATTCATAGTGGATTCAACCCTAGTCATAAGACCTCATTTTAACTTCATTATCTCTTTTAAGCCTCAGTTTCCAAGTACAGTCCCATTCTGAGGTTCTGGAGGTTAGGACTTCAGCTTGTGAATTTGGGGAACACAGTTCAGCCCATAACAGGTTGCCTCACATCCGGTGACCTGGGATGACCCCTCCAACGGCAGGTACCAAAACCCTCCCTTGAATCCTTCGTAGGAGAATCAAGCGACTGCAGTCCTTCTCCTCTCTCACTCCTTTTTTTCTTTCTGCAGCTGATCGGGGGCCTGGTCCTGTCTGTGGGGATCTATGCAGAGGTCGAGAGGCAGAAATACAAAACCCTGGAAAGTGCCTTTCTGGCCCCGGCCATCATCCTCATCCTCCTGGGGGTCGTCATGTTCATCGTGTCCTTCATTGGCGTCCTGGCTTCCCTCCGTGACAACCTGTGTCTCCTTCAAGCGGTGAGTCAGCCCCAGGCACCCATCAGCTGGTGGAGGGGGCTGTGATCCTTGGAGTCCCTGGGAGAGCAGGGAGACCACCCCTGGGCCCTCGAGCAGCCCAGCTAATCAGTCCTTGCCTCAAACCAGCTCTCCTGGAGGGTTTCGTGGGTCAGCCTGTCCATATTGGCCCAAGAGGGCTCATCCTCCTCCACTTCTGCTTAGAAAGGCTGATTCAAAGACTGTTCTTCTTAAACCCCATGTTGGTCTGGACTGTCTGTTGGAAGTGGGAGAAGGTATGCTCAGATGGGAGCAAGCAAAACCAAGAAAAGTTGTTGTTGGTGAGTCATTAGCTCATGTAACCAGCAAGCCCACCCTAGGTCCAGGGGTTTAGCTGACGCCCTTGGGCTCTCTCTTGCCACCTCCCAGCTGGATGCCAGGTGTTGTCCTCAGGTTCTCTTTGTGATGGTCACCAGCAGCCTTAGGCCAACAGTCCTTATAGCTCAGGGTCCTGGGGAGTCTTTCCTGGTAACTCTGGCCAAGATCCTAGGACTTTGATGGGACTGCTTGGCCAAGTGCCTGCTCTGGGGTCAGGGGTAGGATCAGCCTCCCTGCCCCCCTTACTGTGGGGTGAGGGATGGCTTCTCAACACAGGGAGTGCTGGATAAGAGATCTATTTACTCTGTACCCACATGTGTGTTTGACCTCATTGTTCCCCTCACCCGGGAAGCCCCTAAAAGCCCCTATGAGCATAGTCTCAGTGATGCTCCCTGAGGCTGGAAGTTGTTGACATTAGTTTGGACAATGCTTGTTTCTGTGCTAAAGGGTGGTGTGTCCACTCAGCCTGAGACATCCCCTCAACTGCCCTTGGGGTCTGGGAAGTCACTTTGCAGGGGCTTTGCTGGAAGAGCTGGAAATGCTGCTCTAACCTGCCTGTCAAGACAGGCCTGTCCCCTCTGGGTCAGCCAGAGGGGGACCAGAGGCTGCTCAAGGTGTGGGGTTGGGGGAGGGGATTGTGTTTTTTCACCCAGACCCCACTGAGGACTCCTGGGACAAACCTCGATAACAGTCTGGCTGGGACAGCTGAGTCACTCTTCCTGATCACAAGCTCCAGCGACGGGCTTTCCCGGGAATGTCTGTCCACATCCTGTGTCCTCACAGGAGGAAGGGGTGAAAGGCCCAGGAGCCCTTAAGAGCTCTGACAAAGAGGATTTTTCTTACTGTGCTTGACCTTGGAGCAGACGGCGCTTCCCCTTCCACTCTTGGTGACTCACGGAACTTTGTTTTTCAGTTCATGTACATCCTTGGGATTTGCCTCATAATTGAGCTCATTGGTGGCGTGGTGGCCTTGATCTTCCGGAACCAGGTGGGCCTCTGGCACATTTATCAGTCACGTGTATGCTGGGCACCCGCTGTGTGTATGCCCTGGCTTGCAAACTGGGAGGGCAGCAGAGAGTGGGGCGTATAATCCCTCATGTGTCTGTTGGGCTGGGGAGCCAGGCACTGGACAGGTAGACCAGAAAACAAGAGAACAAAACAGATAATCCCTCATGTGTCTATTGGGCTGGGGAGACAGGCACTGGACAGGTAGACCAGAAAACAAGAGAACAAAACAGGCCGATGGCAGAGTGCCTGGGGTGGAGGTGGGGAGGATGCTGATGGAAAGAGCCATCCTGCTGATGCGCAGGGGAAACAGAGGTCCAGGCAGAGGACCGCTGAGGCAGAAGGGAGCTGGGTGGGTTTGTGCACAGTGTGGAGGCTGCTTGGCTGAAGGTGAGTACTAGGAAGTGGGTAGAAGGTGAGGCTGGAAGGACTGGCCGGGGCAGATCACATAAGGCCGTGAAAGTTTTTTAAAGGCAGTGGGAGCCTGTGGAGAGTTTTATGCTAGGAAGTGATGTGATCTGATTCACATTTTACTTGCTGCTGAATGGAGAGTGGACAGTAGGGAAACTAGCTGTGGGTGAGCCTTAACCACAGGCATGTCTTACCCTTGGAATCCAAGAGTATTCTTCCTGTTTTGTGAGTACCAGGAGAGGGGAGGGGAGATTCCCATCATATTGGTGGACTCATTGAGGCACAGAGAGGTTAAGAAGCCCTCCTAAGAGTACATAGCAAGAGGGAGGCAGCTCAAGGATGCTTTCCAATTTCTTTTTTTTCTCTGCCCCAGCTTTACTGAGAAATAATTGACAAATAAAATTATGTTTAAACTCTATAATGTGATGATTTGATATATGCATACATTGTGAAAGGATTATCATAATCAAGTTAATAATACATCTATCACCTTGAATAGTTAACTTTGAGGGAGGGGGTAAGATCTTAGTATTTAAGATCTATTCTCAAAGCAAATTTCAAATATATAATACTGTATTATTAACTACAGTCACCAGACTGTTCATAAGTTCACCAACTTATTCATCTTGTAACTGAAAATTTATACCATTGACCAACATCTTCCTGTTTCCCCCACCTCCTAATCCCTGATAATGACTTTTCTACTCTCTGGTTCTATGAGTTTGACTCTTTTTTTAGATTTCAAATATAAGTGGTCCCATATAGGAAGTGTTTGTCTTTCTCTCTCTGACTTAATTCTCTTAGCACAATACCCTCAAGATTCACCCATGTTGCTGTAAGTGGCAGATTTTCCTTATTTTTTATGGCTGAATAATATTCCATTTTATATATATACATTCTGTATACACAAACAATGGAATATCTGTATCTGTCTTACATCTTGATCCATTCAACTGGCAACAGACACTTAGGTTGTTCCCATATCTTGGCAATTGTGAGTAATGTTGCGATGAATGTGAGAGCTCTTTTCATGGCACATGACTCTCTGAGATAGTAATTTCATTTCCTTTGGTTATATACCCATGAGTGGGATTGTACCACATATGGTAGTTCTATTTTTAATTTTTTGAGAAAGCATCATACAGTTTTCCCTAGTCATTGTACCAATTTTACACTCCCAGCAACAGTGTACAAAGGTTCCCTCTTTGCCTCACCCACATTTATCTCCTGTTTTTTGATAATAGACATTCTAACAGGAGGGAGATTATACCTCATTGTGGTTTTAGTTTGCATTTCCCTGATGTTTAGAGATGTTGAGCATTTTTTCATATACCTGTTGGTCATTTGTATGTCTTCTTTGAAAAACTATCTATTCAGGTCCTCTGCCCTTTTTTTAATCAGATTACAGCTGATGCTTGAACAACATGGGTTTGAACAGTGTATATCCACTTATACACAGATAGTTTTCAATAAATATAGTACCTATATTTCATCTTTAAATCAACTAAATGTGAGAAAAGTTTGTGTTCAGTTAGAGATCACAATATGTGGAGTCAAAAGGACTAGGGTTTGAGTCCTGATTCGATTTAAACTGTTTTCGCTTCCTGCCCTTCAGTGAGTTATTTATCAGTTCCTTTGTTTAGAGGCAGACATAGCAGCATGCAGATTCTCAAATGTACTGGGGGTTGGCATCCCTAATCCCTGCGTTGTTCAAAGGTCAACTGTTTTTTTTTTTTTTTTTCGCTATTTTGCAACTGTAGGGGTTCCATATATATTTTGGGTATTAACCCCTTATGAGATATATTGTTTACAATTATTTTCTCCCATTTTATAGTTTACCTTTTTACTTTTTACATAGCTTACTTTTTAGCAGAAATGCTTTAGTTTGGCATAGTCACACTTATTTTTTTTGCTGTAAGGAACATTGCCTATATATTTGATGTCAGATCCAAGAAATCATTGCCAAGACCAATGTCAAGGAGTTTTTTCCAATATTTCCTTTAGGAGTTAGTTCTACTACTTGAGGTCTTTCATTTAAGTCTTTGACTCATTTTGAGTTGATTTTTGTCTATGGTATAAGATAAGGATCCAATTTCATTCTTTAGCATGTAGATTTCCAGTTTTCTCAACACTATTTATTAAAGAGAGTTGGCATCTTTGTTGGGAATTTATGTTGAGTTTATTTCCAGACTCCCTTTTCTGTTCCATTGATCTATGTGTCTATTTTTATGTCAAAACCATACTTTTTTGGTAACCATAACTTTGTAACATTGAAATCATGAAGTGTGATACCTTCAGCTTTGCTCTTGTTCAAGATTGCTTTGGCTACTGGGGTTTGTTGTGATTCCATATGAATTTGAGCATTTTTTCCTATATCTCTGAAAGATGCCATCTGAATTTTGACAGGGGGATTGCACTGAATCCATAGATTGCTTTGATCCATTGGCTGTCTTCCCAATTCAGTTTTGCTACTTGTTCCTCCCTTTTCCTCTTTTCTGCTTTTCAGACCATCTGCTCTGGGCTGGCAGATCCAAGGTACTGGTTCATTTTTCAGCAGGCTTGAGGAGGGAGAGATGTTTATTCCATTTGCCCATGGGGATGCCTTTCTGTGCAGCCAGCAGGGCTCCTGGCTGCCCACAGCTTTCCAGAATTATGAGTTAGTACTTTATTAACTAGAGCCCAAGTCCAGGCCACGGTCAGCAGCATCAGTGGTTTAATAAACAATCTCCTAAGTGAATAGCAGTTCTCATTTACAGGGTGCTTTCACAAAGATTGATGATTTATTTTCCTTGCCTGTAGCTCAGCAGAGGCCGTGACACCACTCCTTTCCAGGGAGGAGCTAAGTAAAGGAGAAACCTCCAGGGACCTTTAGTCCTCACAGCTGAGGATGCCATGGGCTTGAGGTCAGGGCTGAGAGCTTACATTATCCCCAAACACGGGGGCACCACAGTGTGAAGTATGTTCCTTCCCCTTGGGTACCGTGTCCCCTCATAGAACCATGTCAGTCCAGGAAGGACCCTCATCGTCAGGGCTCTCAGCTCTTTGGAGGCTTATGATGGGCTGTGCTCTCATATGACAGTGATATATAATTCAAAAACTTAAAAATGAGATACAAAACTGTGAGTGTAGGGATTTCTCTGGCAGTCTAATGGTTAAGACTCTGTGCTCCCAATGCAGGGGACATGGGTTCAATCCGGAGAACTAAGATCCCACATACTGCACAGTGTGGCCTAAAAAAAAGAAAAAGAGAGAAAGAAAAAGAAAAGCCCTGTAAGTGCAGTAAGATCTCCACAATTAAAAAAAAAATAGGCCTGGAAAAATCTGGAAGGAAATAGAAATATTAACATATTAATTCATATTTTCCCTGAGGGATGGGACTAGGGTGATTTTTATTTCCTCCTTTATATTTTTTTCCCCTAGCTCCCAAATTTTCTTTTTCATTTTTTATAATCAAGAAGAAAAATACCATATAAAGAAAAATAATGTCCCTGCCAACTGTAATGCCATGTGATTTCGTAAAACAAGAAATGGGCCAATGGTGAGGATAGGGAAGGAGAAGCCTGGCCACTGATGGTGGGGAAAGAGGTGAGGCACAGTCAAGGTCGGGTTCCAGGTGAGTTCACAGTTTTTCTTCCCCAAGAGGGGAAGACAGATTTCTTTGAGTCACAGTGTAACAAGTTCAGTCTCCAGCCCTGCAGGCTACCTCTTAACTCTAAGAATCCACTTGTGGTGACAGATGAGAACAAATCATCAGGCTGATGACTTCACACAGGGCTCTCAGGAAGGTACAGCCATGGTCGCCTCCAGGCAGCGAAAGATAAACAACTCCCAGGTGTGAGGCAGAAATCCTCTATCAGTTGCTGACCCTGGGCACAGTTTCTGCTGCTAGGCAAGACCCAGCAGTTGGATTGAAGCAGCTTCTCTGCTTACGCAGGCTGGAGTGGCCGTGTGATGGGGAAGTTGGTGCAGGGCTGGTCGCCCCAAGGATCCGGGCATTAAAAGCAAAAGTGCAGCACCCTGAACCCAGCAGTGGGTGGAGAAGCTGGCTGACTTCCACAGGTGTCTGGGTCTCACTGCTCTTTATTTTTTTTTAATTAATTTATGTTTTGGCCATGCAGGGCTTCCCTGGTGGCTCAGTTGGTAAAGAATCTGCCTGCAATACAGGAGACCCAGGTTCAATCCCTGGGTCGGGAAGATCCCCTGGAGAAAGGAATGGCTACCCACTCCAGTATTCTTGGCAGGATAATTCCATGGATGGCAGAGCCTGGCAGGCTACAGTCCATGGGGTCACAGTCGGACACAACTGAGTGACTAACACTTTCACTTTGGGCTTCTCTGTGGCTCAGACGGTAAAGAATCTGCCTGCAGTGCAGGAGACCTGGGTTCGATCCCTGGGTTGGGAAGATCCCCTAGAGGAGGAAATGGCAACCCACTCCAGTGTTCTTGCCTGGATCTTACTTCCCTGACTAGGGATCAAACCGCATCAGGGAAGCATGGAGTCTTAAGCACTGGACAGCCAGGGAAATCCCTGGGTCTCATTGTTCTTGACTTGACATCACCCCAGCTTGTTCTGAGCCTCCCTGAAGGAATATTGGGGGTGTTGGAAGTGGGCAGCTCCTGCCCATGTGTTCCCAGTGAGGCATGGCTGAGCAGGGACACCCAGAAGACACTGGGCTATGGCTGGTATGTCTGTACCCATCCCTGGCCTCCTTCCCTTTACCTCCTGGACAAGTGGGGGAGTGACCTCTTTCCTGGCCTTGATTGGATGGTGCCGTGGTCACACCCAACATCAGCCAAGGAACAATGGGCAGCACCCAGCCTGTTTATCTTGGCAGTGTCACCAGCTGGCTCTTGGCGTGACCGTGAGGTCAGGGCGGGGAGAAAGGAGACGGCATGGGCTGCTTGTCTGAGCACCTGAGCATATGTATCCTTCCCACCTGGAGCAAGTAGAGAAAGTTCTAGTGATGTGGACGGACTCCCGCAGCTGGTGCATCTCACTGTGGACAGCCATTTGGAAGTGAAAGCTGGGCTCCAAACACCTGGGAAACCAAAGCATAACCCTCCCCCACCACGAGGATTAATCCTGAGACTACCAGCCAGATGTGATAGGCTTCCCTGGTGGTCATCTGCTCGTGGTGGCTCATGGTGAAGCATCTGCTTGCCATGCAGAAGACCTGGGATCGATCCCTGTGTCGAGATGATCTCCTGGAAAAGGAAATGGCAACCCACTCCAATATTCTTGCCTGGAAAACCCCATGGACAGAGGAGTTCATGGGGTTTCAAAGAGTCGGACCCAACCGAGGGGCTAACACAGTCCAGCGAGGTCTGAAGAAGGGACTGGCAGATATTTCTGAGAACCTTGCAGTGTTCACACCTCTTTCTTTCTCACTCTTTGGGTTCCTCTCAACCCTCGGTTGTCTGATGGGGTCCATCTCAGGGCTGGAGCAGAGGCCCCAGGGGAGGCAATGAGGATGTCTTTACCTTCTGGGGGACACTGAAGGGAGCCCAGGGATGCTGGCTCAGCCTCGGTGCTCAAGGAGGAAGGAAGTCCGAGGCTGAGCACCCGCCTTTGCATTGTGAAAGCTGAGCTGGTGATGGTTCTGGCTGAGCTGCTGGCTACTGGACCTCCCCAGAGTGGGCCCCAGAAGCTGACATGAATCGATGGAGGCCAGCTGGAAGCCTGCAGGAAACTAGGGCAGCTCCATGCCCAGAGGTCTGGTGGGAGGCTCCAGCTGCTGGCTCTTCCACTCCTCCTTTTCTGCTCCTCAGCCTCCCATCCTGGGGAGCTTCCACCCATGCCCCCCACCCCCTCCAATGCCTTATTTATTTGTTTTTCAGGCTTATAAAAGGCTTTATTGATGCATAATTCACATACCGTACAATTCCGTTTTCCCAGGTGGCACTAGTGGTAAAGAATGCACCTGCCAATGCGGGAGATGCAAGAGATGAGGTTTCGATCCCTGGGTTGGAAAGATCCCCTGGAGGAGGAAATGGCAACCCACTCCAGTATTCTTCCTGGGAGAATCCCATGGACAGAGGAGCCTGGTGAGCTACAGTCCATGGTGTCGCCAAGAGTCAGACACGACCGAGCGACCGAGCATGAACACCATACAGGTCACTCATTTGAAGTGTTCATTCATACATGTGCAGCCATGACCACTGTTGATTTGAGAACATTTTTGAGGCTTTGAGAAGAAATCCGCCATCCCCGAGCTATCTTCCTCATTCATCAACAAACTGTCCAAGTGCCTCCACTGAGGGCAGTGATGCAGAGGCTTCGGGTATCTTTAAAACTAGATTGAAAGACAGACCTAGAAAGGGCAGTGCTCTGTGACTCGAGTCTGGTAGCTTGAACAATGTGCTGTGAAAATCCCATGGTTTTGATGATTGCTTACTCTTTGTTTTATTTGGCTGGGGCCACATGCCTCTGAGGCCACGCCAGCCATTCGTGAAAGGTGGTTTTCAGGTCCTCGCTGGAGCTGCCTCACTGCGTGACCTGGTTTAGAACCGGGTGGGGGTGGCCCTGGGTGCGTTGGCCTCTGAGGCAGAAGAGGAAGCCAGAATTCACTTTTCCCTACCGCGCTCCCACAGGAAATGTCCTCTGAGTGGCTCCCCCAGTCCCTTAGAACACTGTGGAACATAGCAATGCATTTACAGTTGATTATCGTTAATTAATGAACCATACAACCCCACCCCTGCAGGAACCACCCAGACATTCTACACGTCTCCCTGGTGTGGACGCATGCACCCACACACACACACACGTGCACCCACACACACAGACGTGGTGCTACGGGCAGCACACACGTGTAAGAGCCAGCACAAGCCAGAGAGCTCCCTGGTGGGAACGGGGGCAGCTGCTGCCCGTGAAGTCTGGGACCATCTGTTCTTCCTGTCCGTCCAGAGAGGCCTCCAGTGGGGCCTCCCTCCCCCGCAGGGCCCAGCTCAGCTAACCAGATGGAAGGTCTGATTTGCACAAAGAAGGCCTCTTTCAGAGTCCGCGCCTTTGGAAAATACCCAGAGACTGAGACGGTCTGGGGAGAGAGGTCAGGACTGCTCACCATAGAGTGGAGGAGAGCTTTTCCCCGTGGGGCTGCCGGGTATCTGCTCTTCTTCCCTGCCCTGGGGCTCCTGCCCTCATCCCACCCAGGCTCCTAACTGCGTGTGACCCCATGGGAAAGCTGAGGGGTGACCCAGCAGAGGGACTGTGAGGTGGCCAGTGGGCTGGGATAGGAGGGCCAGGACGGCCTGCAGTGCCTTGAGACTGAAGGGAAGCCACCTCACCCGCCACGAGTGTGGCCCTCGGCATATCCCTGACCTTGGACATCACCCCCTGCCAAGAGCCCCTTACAGCATGCCATGTCATCCTGTGAGCTCACCCCCTGGGGGACAGACTGATCCAGCCTGGTGTCCTGTTTCTTAGGCACCCCCAGCTATGCCCCAGCTGGCTGGCCTTTCCCTTCATCATCACCCCAGGGAACAGGCACCCAAGACTGAAAAGGCTGCAGGACCTGGGGCCCTCTGGGAAGCGTGGACCTGAGAACAGGCGGGTCCCTGCTCTGCCCAGGTCGAGTGGCCAGCAAACCACTCTTCCACTGAGCCCCTGCCCCAGGATCCAGAGCCAGACCTGGGCAGGATGGACGGCTGGTGATGGCGGAGCCTGTTACAGGGGAAGAGGGCTGACCTGGTGCCTCCCGAGGCTGGCGTGATCCTCCTCAACTCCCAGGTCTGCTCCTGAGCGCTGATTATCATCAACAGAGGGTTTTCCTTCTGACCACGGAGACTGGTTTCCTTGAGCCAGTCTGCTTTGTCACCTTGGCTTTGAGCAGTGTGTGAATGTGAGGAAGGAGGTGGCTATCACATCCTTGTTCCTCTCTTCCTGATACTGGAGATAGTTTGGGGAGATGGCCCTGAACTCAGCCTTGGGTTCTTGGCTTCTTAAAGTGTATCAGGCTGCGATTTTGACTCTTGATTCCAGCATCTCTCTACCAGTGATCACTGGGGTGACCTTAGACAAGTCACATTACCTCTTTGGGCTGCAGGGAGTTTGGGAGGGGTCCCAGAACAGGAGTGGCTCTTGGACAAGACTTAGGGTCTTGATTTCTTTTGGGATTAGCCATTTTCCACTGATGACATGATGGGTATGAAGTGGTACTACCTCCTGGAAAAAGAGAAAAATCTATCATACAGTACCAGCACCTGCTATGTGCCTGGCATCGTGCTAAGCACTTTCGTTGCTCTAGTTTGTTTGAATCTCAAATTCCTCTGAGGCAGAGGGTCCCCACTTCCACCCTGTAGGGGAGGAAAAGTGTCAGTCACTCAGTCAGGTCCAACTGTTTGGAACCCTATGGACTGTAGCCTGCCAGGCTCCTCTGTCCATGGAATTCTCCAGGCAAGAATGCTGGAGTGAGTTTCCATTCCCTTCTCCAGGGGATCTTCCTGATCCAGGGTTCAAACCCAGGTTTCCTGGATTGCAGGCATATCCTTTACCGTCTGAGCCACTGGAGGCCCAGAAGTTAAATGATGTTACTGAGGCATGTGTGGGTGCAAAGACTGTTCTTGACCATGAGGATTGACAGCCCCTTGCAGTTTAGTCTTTGATCTTTGGAGCTGGAAGGTATCTTAAAGACAGGCCTGCATGACTGATTCACAAGTGGGGAGCTGAGAGTGGAGGGGTAGGGTGGGGTCTGCAGTCCTAGGGTGGGTCCTGGAACTCAGGACCCTCTTGTCCCCACGAACCCTTAGGGTGCCTCCCCCGGGAATCGTCTGGCTCCAGAGCTGAGAATGCGCCCTTTGTGCCAGCACAATCTCTGATGATCTGCTCTGAAAGCCCCGATTGTCACTGTGAGTGTGGAGCCGGGCTGCCCACACTCCCGCCCCGTCCCTTCCCGCTGTGGGGCCTTTTGTGCTCCTGGATCTCGGCACAACAGCCGGGCTGTTGATCCCGAAGGCCCAGCGTGACTGGGAGAGGGTGGCCTGCCAGCACCCTTCCCAGTGGGGATTGTCCCAGTCCGAGAGGGAGGTGGGCCCTGTTGTCTGAGCCAGAGCACTGCAGCGACAGAGAGAGACCCGGAGGGAAGTCAGGACACCTGGTTTCCAGTCCTGGCTGGGCCCCTAACCAGAGCTGACACCTGCTTGGTGACCTGGGAAGAGTCAATCTCCCTCTCTGGGCCTCTTCATCTGTAAAAGACAAGCTTATATAGGAAAGAAGAGTGGAGAGGGGGCTGGAGGGCAAAGGGAAGGTTCCAGTGCAGGCCTGTCTTTAGCAGTAGAAGGAGCACCTGGGCAGCCAAGCCCCAGCCCTGGCCTGGTTCCTTCGGAACGGTGTCCCCCAGGCAGGGCCTCACCCTCTTGGGGCCTGGGTTGTCTGATCTGTAAAGGAAGGGGGTGCATCATTCCTGCCTCTGATGGGCACTGGGGACATGGAGAGGGTGCTTGTGCAGGGAGGTCGTGGGGGGGAATGGAGGTGCTCTGCAGGTTGTTTCGGGGAGGCTACCTGGGCAGGTGGACTCTCTGGTTCAATCCTGACTTCTGGGAAATCTTGGGTTGGACCCTGGGGTCGTGTGCTCTTCCTCCTTTGTAATTTCTCCATCTACATAGACCATCGACTTTCTGAATGACAATATTCGAAGAGGAATTGAGAACTACTATGATGATCTGGACTTCAAAAACATCATGGACTTTGTTCAGAAGGAGGTGAGTCAGGTGCTTGGGCCTCCCACATCCTTTGCTCTGCTCCCACCCCCCTACCCCCAACTTGGGACCCTGCTCAAGAGGGTGGGGGTGAGGGGTCAGGTGGCTTATCCATCCCCACGTGGCTGGCCAAGTTGGGAGTTGAGGGTGGGCCATGGACAGCTGCCAAGGGTGGGGATGCCAGGGCATGCCTGGCCCAGAATATACTTGCCCTGCCTATTCCTTTCCAGTTACACAAACCCTCCCCTTCTGAAAAAAAAAGAACAAGGTCAGAGGGAGCTACAAACCACGTGGCAGAGTCTCGGGGTGCCCCTCTTCAGTGGGCAAAGAATCTTCTTTGATGTGGGAGCAACCTCCAAGCCACCCAATTCAAAGTTCCCTCTGCCGAGACCCTTCAGGGACAGGGAGCTCACCCCCTTGCCAAATCAAGGACAGCCCTGATGGGGAGAGAGCTCTTCCCGGTTCCATCTCCCCCTGCCCTGGGGAACAGAGCAAGTCTTCTCCTTTTCTCCGACGGCACTTTTTTGAATGTGATGAGTGTCATCCCTCCTTCCCACGGCCCACCCAAGTCTGCGGGTGTAACACTAACAGCAGTGCCTGCTGCTGCCCTCGGGGGCTTCTACGCACCCATCTCACTTAGTCCTGAGCCTCACGTTCCACACCTGCCCCAGCGGGATACTGGTGGTCCCTTCTACTTAGTGTCGCTGTGAGATTTGCCTGGATTTATTTCAGAGGTGGTTAGAGCAGGGCCAGGCATGTGGTGAGACTCGGTCAGCGTCAGCTGGGGTGATCATTGTCTGTCTGTCCTTCTAGGTGAGGATGAGTAGAGTTTTAGAGCTGAGGGCCTCCTCAGCCGTGGCAGCGATTTTTGGGACATGACCTTGGGGGCGTCAGCTGACCTGATCCCCATGATAGCCCTCAGTGGGGGACCAACATCTCCCCGCACCCGGGGCCATCCGTAGTGGCCACTCCCTTGGCTCAGGCCTTCTCTGTAGTCATAACAGGTGCAGCCTCTGGGAGGCCGTTCTCTGCCAGGGATGCGCCTGCCAGCTCTGGCCATCGGGTGGGGCGAGATGTTTTTATTGGAACCAACCTTCGGCTGGCTTGTGAATTTCATTTCTCCCAGGGTGGAATGGCGGGATGACTCATGCTCGCTGGGCACCTGCTTGGGGCCAGGTCCTGTGCGGAGTGCTTCCGCTTGGCTTATCTTTGTCCTTCTCAGCTCAGCTGTGCAAGGCTCGCATTGCTCTTCCTGCTTTATAGTTGAGCCTCTGAGGCCCAGAGAGCCTGATTGACTTGCCCAGAGTTGCACAGCATGGAGTGGTGGTATGAGGATTTGAACGCTGGCCTGTCGGATGGCAAAGTAAATGCTCTTTGCATTGCACCCACAGAGGCACTTCCTGGTCCCCTAGACTGATAGCCTGAAAGGCTCTATGGAGACTCTGGAAGGGCATCTGCTTTGTTTCTACTAGAACCTCTGACCATATCACTCCCCTGGCTAAACCCTCCAGTAACTTCCTGTCACTAAGGATACTATGCCCATTCCCTGCTTATTTTGGCTGACAAAGCTTTCATGGTTTGACCTCAACCCGTCTGTTCTTGCTCACTCTGCTCCAGGTACGCCTGCTGCTGAAATATCGATACAATGAACTCATCTCCGTGTGGGGTCTTGGCATGTCTTGACTGGTTTTTTCCTGTTGTTCATATTTCTGATTGAATGAGATCTCCTCAGGCCTTTCCCGACCTCCTGCCTCCTTCCCCCGCTTGCCGTATCCCTGGTACCCAGCTCTCCCTCACGCCCTTTTCACGTGATGCTTCCTCTCCATCTCCCCCAGGGCTGTGGCGCTCTCCCTTCCCCTTGGTTTTCGGGCGCACAGAGCAATGCCCAGCACACAGCAGAGCCCAGTGGAGTAACTGCTTCCCCTGGGCACTGGCATCTGTACGGGGGACATGCAGGGCGGAGCTCGGCCAAGGGGAAAATGACGCCAGCTGTGCCATCACTTCAGTCCTGAGTCCCAGCCAGGGTGTGTGTGTGTGTGTGCCCCTTTGCAAGGGTGG
Source organism: Odocoileus virginianus (assembly GCF_023699985.2). NCBI lineage: Eukaryota > Metazoa > Chordata > Mammalia > Artiodactyla > Cervidae > Odocoileus > Odocoileus virginianus. The sequence continues at coordinate 59,562,100 of NC_069680.1, forward strand.
GGCAGGCAGAGCGGGGTGGTGAGGAGGTCAGCGTGGTTCAGGGGCCCCTGGATTGAGGGGCTCCCCTAGAATCCTAGTCTCTGGGGCTTTAAAGGCCAGGTCCTGGGGTGGGAGCACCTGCACTGGGGATGTGAAGATGGATTCCGGTTGGCAAGGACCACCCACTATCCCACCAAAAGGCTACCCAGCCTTGGCTTGCATGCCTCCCCAGTGACGGGGTGCTCATTACCTCCTGAGCCACTATTCTGCGTTTGTTGAGCTCTGACCTGTAACGATGCCTCACATGCTCTCCATAATGCTCCCCACCTGGGTGATCCGCATCATAAATCACGTCGTCCCCTGGCCGGGCCCCTCTCTGCTGTCTGCCCCTGGGGCCTTGGTGGTGACGGCAGCTGTCTTCCCCACTTGCTTTCTCCCTCAGTTTAAGTGCTGTGGCGGGGAAGACTACCGAGATTGGAGCAAAAACCAGTACCACGACTGCAGTGCCCCTGGACCCCTGGCCTGTGGGGTGCCCTACACCTGCTGCTTCAGAAACACGGTACCCACTGCTCCTGGGGCCTCCTGGCTGGTCAGACGCTTCCCTCACCTTTCAGGACAGGGGCGGTGGGGCTGGGTAGAGGGGTGGGCAGGAGGTGGTGGTCCTTGCCGAGGCTTCCTGAGCCTCACGGGCTACTGAACGGGGTGAATCTGGGGGTAGAGGATGGGGGAGACTTGTCTTATTAGTAACGGTGGTTGATATCTATTGAGCGCTTACCACGTGATGGCCTGTTTTAGGTTCTTCAGTTGTTTTCACTTGTTAAGTCTTTTCAACAACCCTGTGAGGTAGGTATGGTTATTTTACCCACTATACAGATGAGAAAACTGAGGCACCAAAAGGTGAGGTTCTTGACTCAAGGTTGATAGAGCTAGGATGAAATTCAGGCAGTTGTTGTCAGAGCCGAGCCCTGGACTACTGTGCACGCCAGGCGAAGAGTGGGAGAGGGAGAGAGCCCAGGCCGGGGGGCTGAGCAGGGCGGCCAGCTTGGCAGCCATAGCCAGGGGCCAGGGCAGGGCCTGCACTTTGAACGTGGCTGGTGGACTTTGGGCTTGACGTCCTGGTGACTATCAGCAACGAGACGCTTGGAAGCGGCCTGGTGATGTAAATGCCAGCCTTTGCCTCTCCCGGGAGGGTCCTCTGAGCTCTGTTACCCGCTTGGCCACTTGGGAGGCTGCCCTGCGCCGTCACTGCTAATAAATGAGAGGCTCGGTCAATCCTGTGTTTGACTAATGTGTCCAAAAGCTGCCTGGTTTCTGGCTTGGAATGAGGCGGGGAGTTTTGCAATTACTCATGCCTTGAAGAGTCATGGAAAATTTCTCTTCTGACGTCTCCACCACTCTGTGCCCACTGCTGGACTCTGTAAACTGAGCAGCTGCTGGTGGGGGTGGGGCCTCACCCATGACTCAGGGAGCCAGTGCCAAGTGCATGAGCCCTAAAAAGGCTGGGCCAGGAGGGCAGGTTTGTTTGGAAGTTGGAGCTGCCATTTTCGGGTAGCTCTTTGTGCAGGGGGAGTGCTGAGGAGGAGCCCAGGGTTTTCAGAGAGGCCTGGGGGGGGGACAGGGGTGACCCTGAACTTCGTCATCCAAGGCAGTGGCACCTGAAATGTCCAAATTGAGATGTGAAAGCCCAAAGTGCATTCATTCATTCATTCATTCATTCAACAGGTATTTACTGAGGACCAGCCAGATGCAGTTCTATGTTCTAAGGATACAGGAAACACACAGAGAACTCTCTGCCCACATGGAGCTGACATTCTTTCTAGTGGAGAAAACTAATAAGCAAAACAAATAAGTAAAAGAGATAATATTCTAAGAGATGATAAATTCTAAGGAGAAAAATAAAGCAGGGGCATGGAGGGTTGCATTTTAGATACTGAGAAGGTTGGTTCTCAGTAAAACCCTGAAAGAAGTGAGGGAGTAAGCCATGCTATCTGGGGATGGGAATTCCTGGCAGAGAGGAGAGCAAGTGCAAAGGCCCTGAGGTGAGACCTTCCCTTGTGAATTTAAGAAACAGCACAGAGACCAGCTCCAGTGTGGCTGGAGCAGAGTGAGCTTGGGGGAGGATAGTTGTAGATGAAGTCAGAGGTCATGGGTACCCTTTGGTTCCCTTGAGTGACAAGTCAAGTGACAGGGCTTTAGTGGACGAGTAGCAGATCTTCCTTAGGCTTCACCAGCACCACCCTGTCTGCTGTGGTGGCAGAGGTGACATGGGTAGTCTGGTTAGGGGCTAGTGCAGTGATCCCAGTGTCTCAGCCAAGGCTGTCTGGAAAGTGGGCTCTGAGATACTGGTTAGTGAGCAGGAAGCTTAGTAGGAGGTGTGCTCAGAATCGACACCTGTAAGGGAGGGGATAGAAGCTGGGCTGGGCAGAGGGAGAGGTTGAGCAATGATGCAGTCTCAGTGGGGTCCTCAGCCGAATTCACGGGAATGTCCTGGGATGATCCCGCAGAGTTGTCCCATATTGGGGTGAGATGGGCAGGCCTTCATACCTCCACATTCAGCAGGCATTATATCTTGAGTTTAGTGTTTCACCCAGGAAGGGACTTGCTGACTTGTTTAGCAGAAAAACAGAATCAATAGGATGTGTGTGTGTGTGTGTGTAAAGAGATTTATTATAAGAAATTGATTCACAGAATTATGGAGACAGGCAAGTCCCAAGATCTGCAGAGTTAGCCAACAAGCAGGAGCCCCAGGAGAGCCAATGGTTTACTTCCAGCCTGAGTCCACAGGCCTAAGAACCAGGAGAGCTGATGATGTAGTTCCTGTTTGAGGCTGGCAGCCTCAAGGCCCAGGAAGAGCTCATATTTCAGTTCAGGTTTGAAATCAGACAGGAAGAATTTTTCCTTACTTGGGGGAAGGGTAGCCTTTTTGTTCTATTAAGGCCTTCAACTGATTGGATGAGGCCCACCCACATTAGGGAGAGCAATCTGCTTTACTCGGCCTACTGATTTTAATGTTAATTTCATTTTTAAAAATGCCCAGGATAATGTTTGCCTACATATCTACGCCAATTCCCCTCCACCTCTGGGGCCTAGAGAAGAGTTTTTTGGCTCCAGGTGTAAGGGAGGCCTCTGCCACAACATGTCTGTTCCCCAAGGGCAGGAGCTGTGGTTCTGCCTCCAGGTCTGGAAGCAGCACAATGAAGAGTAAAGTTATTCTTGTCACCTTCTTACATATTATACAGTTTACTTATTTATTACGTTCATTGCCTATCTCCCTTCCTAGAATAAAAGTTCCATGAAGTCAAGGGTCTTATTTTGTTCTTTTGTAGAACAGAGAATGGTACATAACTGATGCTCAATATCTGTTCAGTAATGATTGAATGAGTGAACAAATAAGGTAGGAAGCACCTGATCCCATCATGCCCTCAAACATCTATTACCCAGGCTTGACCTTCTCCACTGGGGTCATGTTCATGGCCTGGAGGGGCCACTGATGCTGACTGACGTGAGGTGGATCCTGGGTGTTTTGGAGTCTAGGGTTCCCGGGGGACAGCCTAGACTGAAGGAGGTTATTTTGCCCACACATCAAGCCTTGACATTTAGACTGATCTAGATGATGTCTGAGGTTCAACCCATGCTTTTAGAAAGAGTAACAGCCCTCCTTGCCTTCCAGGGTCTGGGTTCAAGGTCAGTCCAGCCAGCGTGCCCTGCCCTTGGACAATCATTTTATGTATATGTCTCACTTTATATTCAAAACATCCCTATGGGGTACATTCAGAGATTATGACTGCTTTATTGAAGAGTCCAGGGAACCCATCCATTCATTCATTCAACAAATCTTTATTGAGTGCCTCCATGTGCCTGCCTCTCAGCACCACACCTCAGGTTGGTCACAGAGCTCCGAGGTGGCAGAGCAGGGCCTGGACTGGGCAATGTGATGCCAGAGCCCACACTGGCCACTCTGCGCTCCTCCATCCCTACAGGCTCCTGTGGCACTCTGATCCCACTGTAGCTGTCACTTAGATGTGGACAGGTAGGACATTGAGCTCTCTCTCACCTTCTTGAAAGCAGAGGAGACTCCACAAGGGCTCAGGCTGTGATGGGAAGGGCTCCTGCCAGCCCTGTGACCTAGGTTAGCTGGGAAGAGATTTGATGAGCCCAGGGCCAACCACAACTTCCACCGTGCCCAGATTAGTCAGCAGCTGGAAGCTCCTGAAGGCAGCTCTCTTCCCGGGCAGGAGGTTGAGCAGCCTTACTGGCGGGTGGCAGTCTGCAGGGCCGGGAAGTGTGGTCAGAGGCCTGGCCTTGCCCTCAGGTAAACCCCAGCTGGCCAGGGGCCTGGCTGTGGTCTGGGATTTTCTTTCACAAGAGCCAACAGACTGGGAGCAGCCCAGTCCTGACCTCAGCACATGACCATCTCAGCAAAGTGAGGCTCTGGCAATGCAACAGAAGAGCCTGGGGCTGTGCCCTTTCCTCTGGGCTCCTAGGCTGCCACTGGTGGAGCAGTGGGTCTCCCACCCAAGAGCCACAGAACTGGTCTTCCCACCTTTTTCCCCTGGGCATTTCTTGGATCCAGAAGAAGATGCAGACTTGAACCAGGCAGCTGGGATGGGAATCTCAGCTCCATTCATACTGGATGGTGCAACTCTCTATGCCTCAGTTTTTTCATCTGTAAAATGGGGGAGTGGGGGGGGGTGTTGCTAAATAAGTGTCTTCTGCAGTAATCACCATGTAAGTGTTAGCTAATACACATTTCTGTTTCAGACAGAAGTTGTCAACACCATGTGTGGCTACAAAACTATCGACAAGGAGGTAATATCTTTGAAATCTCTTTTCCCCAGAAAGGCTGCTCTTCCTGTTCCATCCCCAGGGTGATCAGAGGGGCTTCCAGGGGTGAGGCTCCTGGCTGTTGAGATCTCCCAATATTCCTGGCTGTGAACAGGAGCCAGGGACTGCCCACGTTTTTTGCCCCTATCTAGGCACAGAAGGCAGCCCACTCCGGTACTCTTGCCTGGGAAATCCCATGGACGGAGGAGCCTGGTGGGCTGCAGTCCATGGGGTTGCTAAGAGTCAGGCATGACTGAGCGACTTCACTTTCACTTTTCACTTTCATGCATTGGAGAAGGAAATGGCAACCCACTCCAGTGTTCTTGCCTGGAATGCCAGGGATGGGGGAGCCTGGTGGGCTGCCGTCTATGGGGTCGCACAGAGTCGGACACGACTAACGAGACTTAGCAGCAGCAGCAGCAGACACAGAAGGACTTAGGGAGCCAAGAATCCCCCCAGGTTGGGAGAAGCTGGCTGCCAGGGTGTGAGGCCACCATGCCCTTGTCAGCGCCCCCGTATGTCCCCATGCCCAGCTGCGTTCACCAGCCTGCCTCTGCCCTTGGAGCTGCCAGTTTGCAGATACACACTGCTCCCTCAACCTGGGACCCAGAAGTCCCTGGCAGAAGAGAGAGTCTTTGGCTGGTACCTCCTGGGTCAGCTTCCTGGGCATTTCTCCTGGACTTGGAGAGAAGATGGGGTTGTGCTGAGATGGGAGCTAAAAATAATGAGGATTTGAGATGGCCTCTGAGCAGTGGTTCTCAAAGTGAGGTTCCCAGACCAGCAGCGACAGCAGCCCCAAGGAGCTTGTTAAAAACGTGCACTCTTGGGGTGGGTGACTCTGACAAACATCTAAGATGCTGAACCACAGACCGGCAGTCGTTCTCCAAACATGGGACCCAATGGCTAGTTTTTATAATAAACACTTGGTAATGCCCTATTTGGGCTTCCCAGGTGGCACTAGTGATAAATAACTCGCTGCCTATTCAGGAGATGTAAGAGATGCGAGTTCGATCCCTGAGTCAGGCAGATCCTCTGAAGCAGGGCATGGCAACCCACTCCAGTATTCTTGCCTGGAGAATCCCATGGAGCCTGGCGAGCTACAGTCCATGGGATCACAGAGTCAGGCACCACTGAAGTGACTTAGCATACACAATGCCTTATTGTTATTTGTTGTTCCAAAATGACACTCACAGATAATATAACCTACCTACCTATACACCTAATTCCAAAACAAGTGGCATAATGATTTGAGATAAGTGAAAGTGTCAAAGTGAAAGTTGCTCAGTCATGTCCGACTCTTTGCGACCCCATGCACTATACAGTCCATGAAATTCTCCAAACCAGAATACAGAAGTGGGTAGCCTTTCCCTTCTCCAGGGGATCTTCCCAACCCAGGGATTGAACCCAGGTCTCCCGCATTGCAGGCAGATTCTTTACTGGCTGAGCCACAAGGGAAGCCCACGAATACTGGAGTGGGCAGCCTATCCCTTCTCCAGGGGATCTTCCCAACCCAGAAATGAAACTGGGGTCTCCTGCACTGCAGGTGGATTCTTTACCAACTGAGCTATGAGGGAAGCCCCTGATTTGAGATAAAGGGAGAAATAAGATGAAATTATTTATAACCATATACTGTATTTCAACACGTACACGCTTAGGTTCTAGATAGCAACAGCAGAAGACAGCAAAGTTGATCAGGTGTTGGCACTACCAGGGGCTTCTGTTACCTAGGAGGGGTGTTGTGTGGGCAACTTGCATAGCATGGGCATATTTTTTGCCATGGACATGGTTTTAAAATGGTGAACAATTCTTGATAAAGTTCTGAACAAAATCGAATACAATTATTCCTTAGTTTACCTATTTCTATGTCTGTAGAATTCAGTGTTTAGTAAAGCCAAGCAGAGGACACTGGTTTTTATGTCCCTGGAGTTAGGCTTTGGGCTCAGATAATTATGGATGCGCTATCACCCATCCAGATGCCTGGGGGACATCCAAGAGGCAGGTCGTCTGGGTGGCTGTCCCTCGAGAAGGAGTGCGCTGAGCTCTGAGTCCTAAACCACCCCCTGCCCCCATCTCTGTGACAAGCCTAAGTGCCACCACAGTGTCAGCAGGCTCTCTAGGGAACAGTGCTGCCTGTTGAAAGGCTTTCCTGGTAGCTCAGCTGGTAAAGAATTAGCCCACAATGCGGGAGACCTGAGTTCGATCCCTGGGTTGGGAAGATCCCTTGGAAAAGGGGACGGCTACCCACTCCAGTATTGTGGCCTGGAGAACCCCATGGACAGGAGCTTGGCAGTCCAGGGGGTCGCAAAGAGTCAAACACGACTGAGCGACTTTCACTTTCTGTTGAGACCCTGTGGTTTAGAGTCAACTTCTCAGGTTGCATATGAGAAAGTGAGGCCCGGAGAGGCTGAGGGATTCGCCCGGGCCTGGGATGAGCCGCAAGAGTTGGGACTGGGGCTGCCAGGCGGGTGCTCAGCCAGGCTCCTCCCCGCAGCGCCTGAGCGTGCAGAACATCATCTACGTGCGGGGCTGCACCAGCGCCGTGCTCATCTGGTTCACGGACAACTACACCATCATGGCGGGCCTCCTGCTGGGCATCCTGCTCCCCCAGGTGGGCTGGGCCCCCCTCCACTGGGGAGGGGAGCAGGGGTGGGCTGGGCAGGCTGTGGGCCGGGATGGTGCGTGGCGTGGCGATTACAGAGTGCGGAGCAGGGACAAAACTAGGGTGAAGAGGGCTTGGGTATGCTGGGCTCAGACGGCGAGGGCCGGGGGGCTGGAAAGAGGGCGAATGGCCCAGACAGTGAGTGACACCCGCCTCGTGCCTTCTCCTCAGTTCCTGGGAGTACTGCTGACGTTCCTGTACATCACCCGGGTGGAGGACATCATCACGGAGCACTCTGTCACCGATGGGCTCCTGGGGCCCGGCGTCAAGTCCGGCGTAGAGGCTGCAGGCACGGGGTGCTGCATGTGTTACCCCATTTAGGGCCGCGGCCTGGGCATCGGCTCCAGGACTGCGACAGGACAGCTCTGCTGAGGCCGCCTCGGGGGGCGGGCGGGGGCCCGGACAGGCCTGTGGCTCCTTCTCCATTCTCGGCACTGACCAAAGCCCCGGCTGTGTCTGCTCAGGGCTCCCAGACTGCTGCGTGTCGGGAGGCAGAGCCACTCCCCAGCTGCGGGACTCTGCCTGCCCACCCTGCTAGGCGTGGGGAACCGGGCGCCCCTTCTCCAGGCTCTGGCCGCTGGGAAGGGGGAGCTCAGTGCTGGGCTTCAGGCCCACTTCATTTCTGGTAGTGCCTTGGCCTTGGGGTTTGGGCCCTTGAAGGCAGTTTTGTACTGACTTGTAACCGGGGAGCGAGGAGAAACATGTGCCCAGTGGTGAAGGAGGGGAGGGGTGCAGTCCCTGGCCCCCTGTCCTTCAGCCTCACCGCTGAGGCCTGGGTGGGCCTGTTTCTCAGCCTCCCAGGTGCCTTGAGCCCTCCCCAGGGCTGCTGCTTTGCTGACCTGTTTTTTTACATGATTTTTGTAACATTCATTTTGTACACAGTTAATAGGACTTTCCGACTAATCAAAGCTGGATGTTCCCCACCCCCTTACAGTCTTCCCTCTCCAAGCCAGTTCATTAATCAGACAATAAAGATGTGATTTTTTTTTTTCTTCTGGCTTTTCATTTGTGCTGTTTGGGTCAAGGGTGGGTGAAGAAAACCTCAGGTTGGGCTTGGAAGTCCCTCATTGGTGCAAAGATTGAAGGGGGGCCATCCTGGGGCCAAGATTTGGGACAGTAGGAGACACTGAGGCAGGGAGGAGGGAGGATCGCCCAGGCCCCCTGCTCCTTGCTTGGAAACACCTCCTATCCTTTGGTATTGCTGTTTCAGGAAATGGCTTTTCCCAGCTGTGCTTGTGGGCAGGGCATGGAGCCTCTCCTGCCTGTCATTCCTGCTAAGAATTCACTGTGGGACCTCAGGGAAAGAGGCAGTGATGACAACCTCTTTTACAGACTGGGAAACTGAGGCCAGGCCACCGTGGCATGAGTCTCCACTTCCAGGAAGTAGAACAGATTGGAACTAGGAAAGTCAGGAGCCCAGGAGGGAGCAGTGCCCACAAATCCGCCTGTGGCCACTGGGCTATGGAACTAAAATGATTCTCCTGCTGTAAACAGTCCATTGTTCCCAGGGCCTGGGGTGGGGCTGGACATTGCGCATCATTAGCAAAGGGTGGTGGGTGCTGGTCGCCCCCTGCTGGAGATGGCAGGACCTGCATGGATCCGTCCGCCCAAGCCTTCCTGCCCCAAGACCTGGGTTCTAGATTTCCTCTGAGGTTCTTAGTAGCCAGAGCAATAGAAATAAACAGCATGAGCTCCAAACCTGAAGAAATCAGTTTAAGAGTGTTAAGGGAACTGCCCATCACACCCAGCACTTACATAGTGGCCATATGTACAAGCCTGCATTGTCTGACATGTGGGAAAGGGCAGAAGAGGACTGTTTTTTTTTAAAGGATAGAATAATAAGAAGCACATCAGTGAGCACATTTTGTCTCAGAAACTTAGATATCAACTCCTTTCACCCTTACAGCTATATGTGGTAATTCTTGTTATCTCCATTTTATTGATGGAGAAACTGAGGCATGTTGTGATTAAGTAACTTGCCCAAGGCACACTCTGGTAAGTGTCAAAGCTATGACATTAGCCTGGGTGGAATCTCCCTTGCACTCAGCCTCCCTGTTCCACTGCCTACATTGCCTCGTGTGGACACGTGGTACCAGGCATGAGAACCCAGTGACAGTTGCTACTACAGCTGTCTCCAGGGGGTGGTGATTGCAGAAACTGCTGCAGTCTCTGCCTGGTCCCCATTCTGACCAGTGCACACAAGACCAGGTCAAACTCTGTGGTTGGAGGCCTCATGGCTGCTCTCCGAGGATTCTCTTTGTGCTCAGAGGGGGTGGCAGCTGCCTCGGGGTACAGCAAGATGGCAGAGGAACTGAGGAGGTTGAGACAGCACAGTCTGCTTATCCAAAGTCACGTTACCCTGGTACTTGTAAACTTCTGGTGACCTCATCCTCCCTCTTTTCACCACTGCTCACCATCACCCCCAGCTCCCACTGTTGCTTCTGTGGATCAGGGATCATAGATTGGTGCCCACAGGTGGCTGAGCTGCTGTGGACACTTAGCTCTTCTTTTCCTTCCAAACCTCAGCCACTCACGTCTCCAGAAAGCAGACAGAAGCCACAGAGAGGATTTTTTCAGTCCTGTAGTTGGGGTGCCCCTGATTTGCATCCTTCGTGCTTCCAAAGCAGTAACATCATCCTGACATCTCATCACACAAGGATGGAAGAATGACCTTCAGAATGAGTCCTTTTCCTTCACCATGGCACACAGACAAAATGACAACCTTAATTCAGCCTGCAATATCCGTGAAGCTGGGGGAGATTTGTAGGCTTTGATTTTTTACTTTGTTGTTGTAATATATTTATAAGATAAAACAATAAAATGCACTAAGGAAGATTGGGTTTGTATAAAAATTGCAAATACAATATTCTCCAAACTTATTTTTAACATTGTATTGAGTTATGTTCAACCTAAAATAAACCACACATGTTTCAAGTGACAAATATATCACTAATGAAACCATCACCACAATCAAGATAATGAACAAACCTATCATGCTGAGAAATCTCCTCTTGCCCTTGGTGATACTTTCCTTATAGCCCTCCTTACCACCTCCTATCCCATCTCCAGGCGACTTTGCATCAACTTTCTGTCTTTATAAACTATTTTATATTTTCCAAAATTTTATATAATGGATTCATACAGCACAGACTTTTCTTTTTGTCTGCTTTTATTTTTGCTCAGCGTAATTATTTTGAGTTTTATCCATTTTCTGGCATAAATCGGTAGTCCATTCCTTTATATTGCTGAGTAGTATTTCTTTGTGTGGCTATGCCATAGCTTATCCATTCATCGACTGATGGACATTGGTATTGTTTCCAGTTTTTGTCTGTTGTTAATACAAATAAAAGCTGCTATAACCATTCATGTACCTGTCTTCATATACATATATATTTTCATTTCCCTTGGGTAAATATCTCAGAGGAGAATAGCTAGATCATATGCTAAGTGTATGTGTAGGTTTATAGGAAACTGCCAAAATATAGTCCAAAGTGATTGCTTGATTTTATATCCCCACCACAGTGTAGAGTCACAGTTCCTCTACCTCCTTGCCAGTATTTGGTATGACCAGTCTTTTAAATTTTGGTCATTCTAATGGATGTGTGATGGTAAATCATTGTGGGCTTATTTTGCATTTCCTTTTCTGTCTATATGTATATAAACTGAAGCATAGTTGGTTTACAATATTGTGTTAGTTTCGGGCATACAGCACAGTTACACATATATATCTGATAATATAGTATAATATAAATATATTATTTTTCAAATCTTTTCCCCTTACAGGTTATTACAAAAATTATTGGGTAGCGTTTCCTGTGCTATACAATAGGTCCTTGTTGATTAGATGTTTTATATATAATAGTGTGTGTATGTTAATCCCAACCTTCTAATTTATCCTTCCTTCCCCCACCCCCCATCTTTGAGAAAATGACTCCTTCTTTGGGTGACTTCCCTCCACGCAGAGCGTTATTTAAGTAACAACTGCCTCTTTTTCATGTTTGTTATTCACCAGTCTGTGCTCATTTCTTCACCTGTAATAAAGGTGTATAATAGCCATGCTATGGAAAGGGGGATTGGGGTCAGAAGGGTTGAGGAACATGTCTAGGGTTCCCCATCTAGTAAGTGGTACTGCCAGGGTTTGAAATCATGTGTGAGCCTGGCATTGGAAATCCTACCTACCATTCTGGCCTCATCCCTGACCCTTGCTGCCATCAGCAGGTCCCTGGACTCACCCCGTTCATTCTTAACTCACATGGTTCTACCTATCGTCTCACCAGAAAGATCCAGCTCTCAACTCTCCCATATTCCCTCTCCCCATTTTCTTAGTGTCTCACTTCAATTCTGTGTGCTCAGTTCAGTTCAATCACTCAGTCGTGTCTGACTCTTTGCGACCCCATGACTGCAGCATGCCAGGCTTCCCTGTCCATCACCAACTCCCAAAGCTTACTCAGACTAATGTCCATAGAGTCAGTGGTGCCATCCAACCATCTCATCCTCTGTCATCCCCCTCTCCTCTTGCCTTCAACCTTTCCCAGCATCAGGGGCTTTTCCAATGAATCAGTTCTTCACATCAGGCGGCCAAAGTATTGGAGTTTCAGCTTCAGCATCAGTCCTTCCAATGAATATTCAGGACTAATTTCCTTTAGGATGGACTGGTTGGGTCTCCTTGCAGTCCAAGGGACTCTCAAGAGTCTTCTCCAACACCACAATTCAAAGCATCAGTTCTTTGGCGCTCAGCTTTCTTTATAGTCCCAACTCTCACATCCATACATGACTACTGGAAAAACCATAGCTTTGACTAGGTGGACCTTTGTTGCCAAAGTAGTGTCTCTGCTTTTTAATATGCCGTCTATGTTGGCCATAGCTTTTCTTCCAAAGAGCAAAGTGTCTTTTTAATTTCATGGCTGCAGTTACCATCTGCAGTGATTTTGGAGCCCAAGAAAATAAAGTCTGTCACTGTTTCCATTGTTTCCCCATCTATTTGCCATGAAGTGATGAGACCAGATGCCACGTGTCTGGAAAGACTTATTTTTATGGTTACCTCTTCTGCAGATGGAGAAAACTGAGGCCAGGCTAGTAAATTGTATACCAAGTGCCTTCACCAGCACCCCCAGAACCTGGCTCCTTCCATGCCCCCTACTCTGCCTACCACCCCCCTGGAGCCTGAGTCCTGCGCAGTAATAAGGGGTTGATGGCTCTGGTGCCCAGGCCCTAGTTTCCCACAGTCTGAGCCCTCGGAGAGAAACTGATTTGCAATCCTGAGCGCCCAGGAAGGCAAAAAGCACGTCTCCTGGCAGGCGCATATTGCCACTAGGTGGCGCTGCAGGCCCGCCCCTGGGAGCCCAGCACGCAAACCACTGCTCTCGCTCCACACCCCCGGCAGCCGCGTGGCGCTGTGGCGATTGCTGGAGTGTGCCTACCTCAAGGAGCAGGCCTAAAGGTGAGCGAGTCTAAAATACTATAGGTATCTGCGCATAGTTGTTGTTGTTCAGTTGCTCAGTCGTGTCCGACTCTGCGACCCCATGACTGCATCACTGCAGGCTTCCCAGTCCCTCACTGTCTCCTGGAGCGTGCTCAAACTCATGTCTGTTGAGTCAGTGATGCCAGGCAACCATCTCATCCTCTGTCGTCCCCTTCTCCTCCAGCCCTCAATCTTTCCCAGCATCAGGGTCTTTTCCAGAGTTGGCTCTGTGCATCAGGTGGCCAAGTATTGTAGCTTCAGCATCAGCATCAATCTTCCAGTGAATATTCAGAGTTGATTTGCTTTATGACTGACTGGTTTGATTTCCTTGCTGTCCAAGGGACTCTCAATAAATAATAGTTAACTGAGAAACGGAGGCTGGATACTAACAAGAGGTTTGTATTACTGACGGTCCCTTGGTCACTATGTGTGTATGCGTATGGGCGGGGCGTACACTGTGCTGAGTACACTCCAGTCTTCATCCTCTTTAGTCCTTGCAGCAGGGAGGCAGGCTCTTTATTCTCATTTTGCAGGTGAGGAAAACGGGCTGAGGTCAGTTAGTGGTAATAGAGGGAAGAAGCAGGATTTGAAGCGCTCTGCCTGCATCCTCTTGGGATCACCTGCTGGTCCAGTGCCGCCTCCTTGCCCAGCTTAACCGGGAACCCAGGTGAAGTCCTGTGACCCTGCTCCACCAGCACAGCCTCGGCCCCCAGCATCGTGTGACCACCAGAGGGAGGCCTCGGCCTTTAGGCGGCTTCAGAAGGGCCTCAGGTGAGGCCTTGGGAGGCTGGCGGACACATATATGCCAGAGAGAGGCCGTGAGGTGGCGGGACTCTGGAAGGCAGTTTCTGTCTGTGCAAGGATGATAACTGCTCCTGCCCAGGTGAAGGGGAGGCCTCACATGCCAAGCTGCTGCGCTGCGAGGGCTCCGCAGCGAGCCCCGCCCCAAGCCCTTGCCCCTGGCCCTGAGCAGGCGTACTGACACGCAGCAGGCCTAACTGTGGCCACCGCATGTTTTATCTGTTTCCCTGATTTGTTTTGCTGTTAGCAGTCTCTCCCACCGACAGGCAGGGTCTTGCCTGCATCGTGCACTGCTGTCTGCCCAGCGCTCAGATCAGGTGCCTGATGCGCGGTGGCTTCTCAGAGAGCAGGGTTGGCTGAGGGATGGTAAGTGACCTGGAGCATGGGGCACCTGTGCTCGGCGGGGCTCCTAGAAGTCAGTGGACACCCCCCCCCCCCGCCACATGTGAACCCCAGAGGGCCAGGCTTGGCGCATTGCACTGTGTACAGGTTGTCGGGCTGGTCACATCTTTGTCCCTCTCGGGGCTTCTCTCCCCTCTGGAGGAGCATCTACAGGTTTTCATGTGTGGTGACTCAGGCGATGGCTATGCCAGAGGTAAGCACGACCTTCCATGTCACCTGTCACTGGTCATGGCTTGCCACCTCCTCCCTCTTCCTTCTCCTGTATCCTTTCCTCTATCTATCATGCTATGGCTTCCCTTCTTCCTCTATCTATCATGCTATGGCTTCCCTTCTTCCTCTATCTATCATGCTATGGCTTCCCTTCTTCCTTCCAATATCCAGTGAAGACTTCCATGCAAATAGAAATATGTCTGCACAGATTTAAGAAACTAAGCCTGGGCTTGAGGCAGATCTTGTAGCAGCTTCTAGCAAGGACCCAGACTGAGACACCATTAGCCAAGAGCTGCTGGGGCTTGGCCTCCTGGATGGGGTTTTCTATGATTTAGCCTTAGCTGTCCTTCTGATGCTGATGGGTAATGCTGGGGAGATTCCTTCAAAATCATTTGGACACTGCTGGCAACCAAGGTGGGTCTCAGAAACCAGCTCAATTAAGAAGAGCCACCCACAGGCTCCCATACCGTGTGGCCTGGAGAACTAGAACTGCATCTCACACCCAGAAGGGGAAACAGCCCATGGAGAATATTGGCCAGAGCTTGGCTGGGTACCACATAACCCCACATCTTCCACCTTAGATCTGTGAGGAAGATTCTGCCTGGGTCTGGGGGTCCTAAGTGGGAGCTGGGACAATCCATGCATCCAACAAAAGGACCATAGAAAGAACTCTTCATTAGAGGAGAAGTCACCAGGAGAAAAATGGGTGGGCCTATGAAAAAATATACAGCCAAAAGGAAAGGAGGACGAGAAGGCAGGGCTTACATCTTATAGTAACTGTAGCTCTAGCACCTCATAAGACCCACACAGATTCTGCTCAATAATATGTTAAGTGAATATGTGACTCAAGAGTATAACCTTCCTCAGCCATGGATTTTACTGGCAAAATTAGAATATTTGGACTTGGGCACTATATAAGGTACAAGAGAATACACCTTCTATTAAATAAGGGCAATTCATGGGAACAGACCCTGGTAAACAAAAAATACAGGAGCTGAGTTACAGTTTGCACTAGATGCAGTAAATAGTAGACCTGAAAGTGCAAAAATCAAATGAGAGGTAGAAAGGGTCAGATGGAGAGGCATTCCCAGGATGAAAAGGAAAAGGGTGAGGACAGAGCATTGTGAAAACATGCAGGATGAGGACCACGGAAGCTTCACTGAGGGGGACAGAGCATTGTGAAAACATGCAGGATGAGGACACGGAAGCTTCACCGAGGGGGACAGAGCATCGTGAAAACATGCAGGATGAGGACACGGAAGCTTCACTGAGGGGGACAGAGCATTGTGAAAACATGCAGGATGAGGACACGGAAGCTTCACCGAGGGGGACAGAGCATCGTGAAAACATGCAGGATGAGGACACGGAAGCTTCACTGAGGGGGACAGAGCATTGTGAAAACATGCAGGATGAAGACCACAGAAGCTTCACTGAGAGGGACAGAGCATTGTGAAAACATGCAGGATGAAGACATGGAAGCTTCACCGAGGGGGGCAGAGCATTGTGAAAACATGCAGGATGAGGACCACGGAAGCTTCAGAGGGACAGGCTTTCTCTGCCTTCCCCCCCCATCCCCGCACCACACACACATGCACACACTACAGGAAACAGGCAATAAATATATAAAAGAAGTAAACTCTTGATTGAAAAAAGAAAAAGACACAATAAAGGTAAAAATGTGCAGTTCTGGCACTTCTTTCACTTTCTCCAGTGCTTATAGAGAATGTGATAATATTTATGAGTCCTCTGGATAAAGAGAGAAGGCTCCCAGACCCTGGTTTTAGGCATCAGAGTATCAGCTGCCTGTGGGCCACCCATGGCACATGGGTGAGCCCTAGACGCTCACGTAGGTGCCCTAGGAATGGTGGCAAGGATGTCCATGAAGTGCTGTTTGTAATAGTAAAAAGTGGGAAACCATTGAGTGTTCACCAAAAGGGAGTGAATTCCTAGTGGATAATGTGTCCTTGCAGTGGACTCTTTTACAGAACTTTAAATGAAGGAACCAAAGCTCTATGCATTAGAGCTGAAGAATGCAGTGTTGAATGGAAACGTTAACTGCATAATGACACATAGAATATGATGTCATTGTATCAATTTAAAAATGATTGCTTATGGATATCTACATAAGAAGTAAAAGTATAAAAATGAGGAGTGGATGGAGATAGGTCAAAATCATGAGACTCTCTAAGGGGCAAAGAAAATTGAGTGGGGACCAAATAGAATTCAACCTTTTCTGTACAGCTTATTTATTTTCTTTAAAGTTGGAAAGAAAAATATTCAAATGTGAGTATTTGTCCATTTGGCATATCCATAGATGAAAATTTATGTTATTCTCAGTAGCTGTCTATATTTTTCTGGTTGGTCTCTTTGTTTTTTTTTTTTTTTTTAGTATACTTGATCTGGACTTCCCTGGTGGCTCAGAGCATAAAGAATCTGCCTGCAATGCAGGAGACCTGGGTTTGATCCCTGGGTCCAGAAGATCCCCTGGAGAAGGGTATGGCAACCCACTCCAGTATTCTTGCCTGGAGAATTCCATGGACAGAGCAGCCTAGTGGGCTACAGTCCAGGGGGACACAAAGAGCCAGACATGACAGAGTGATTAACACTTTCTTCAATGTCAACGTTGAGCATCTTTTCATGTGCTTCTTGGCTATCTGTATATTTTTTAAGAAATGTCTGTTTATATTTTCTGCCCATTTTTGATTGAATTGTTTGTTTTCTTTTGACATGGAGTTGTATGAATTGTACATATATTTTGGATATTAACCCCTTGTTGGTTGCATTGTTTGCAAGTACTTTCTGCCATTCTATAGGATGTCTTATCTTTTTGTTGCTGGCTTACTAAGCTGTGCAAAAGCTTTTAAGTTTGATTAGGTCCTTCCCATGTGGCTCAGACGGTAAAGCATCTGTCTGCAATGCAGGAGACCTGGGTTCGATCCCTGGGTCGGGAAGATCCCCTGGAGAAGGAAATGGCAGCCCACTGCAGTATTCTTGCCTGGAAAATCCCATGGACCGAGGAGCCTGGTGGGCTACAGTCAATGGGGTCACAGAGAGTCAGACACAACTGAGCAACTTCACTTCAGGTCCCACTTGTTTATTTTTGCTTTTATTTCTTTTGCCTTGGGAGACTGATCAAACAAAATATTGCTAAGAATTATATCTGAGAATGTTTTGCCTGTGTTCTCTTCTAGGAGTTTTGTGATGTCATGTTTTATATCTAGGTGTTTAAACTATTTTGAGTTCATTTTTGTGTATGGTGTGGAAGATATTCTTTTGCATGTGGATATCCAGTTTTCCCAAAGTGTACAGTTGAAAGATTGTCCTTTCCTTACTGAATCCTTGCATCCTTATGGAAAATCTATCGACCATATGTGACAGGGTTTTTTCCAGCTTCTCTACTTTATTTGCTTGGGTTGTACATCTGTCCTGCTAGCACTACACTGTTTTGATTATGGTAGCTTTGTAGTAAGCTTTGAAGTCAAGAAGTGTGAGTCCTTCAACATTGTTCTTTTTCAAGATTGTGTAGGCTATGTGGGGTCACTTTTCAGTACTTTTTAAATTTTCAAAAGAAAAGGCATAAGGCTGATGGGTATAAACTCAGAATTTACTCTGTACTAGGCAAAGATTTAAGAAGGAAATCCACAGTCTGGTGGATGTTTTAAGTACAAGACATAAAAAAAAAATCTCTAAGAATATAAGCAGAAAGTAAAGGTTACCCACAAATTAACAAAATCAGGGTGACTTCACTTGATGGTTTAGTATTAGGAGATTTAGTTCTATTGTGTCAATAGATCAAGTCCAATACCCATTTCTAAAAGAAAAATGTCTTCCTTATGAAGAACATAAAACAGTCATAAACTTTTGCCAAATTTTACAGCAGCAAAAACTTCTAAAATAACAAAAAAAACTTAAAAAATAAAGAACTTAAAAAAAACCCCTCACAATCATGTTGGTGATCTAAACAGAAAGCTTTTGGAATCTGACAATTCAGTAAACAAAAAAGGCAAGGGAGTGGAGGATTTGAATAATTATAATAATAAGATCATATATAGATGTATCTTATATGTGTAAATGCATCTTATATGTACATATATATGCATCTCACATTATTTTGTCTTATATAAAACTTCAGTAAACACTCACAAAAGTTTATTGTTCACTTTATCAAAAAACAACCTTAGTAAGTTTCAAAAAGTAGAGGTTTCTTTAGGCCATATTCACTTACCTTAATTCATTGGAATGATAGCTGAATGGTGAAAAGATTACTTTAAAAAGAGTGTAACTAATTAAAAAAATAATAAATACTTTAAAACTAACTCCTCAAGGAGTAAATCAAACTGAAATTTAAAATTGTTAATACAAGGGGAACAAATTATATAAAACTTACCAGATACATTTAAAACTCTTCACAAGAGCAAACATATTTTGTTGGAGATTTGATCTCTGGTTCCTCTGCCTTTTCTAAATCCAGCTTGAACATCTGGAAGTTCTTGGTTCACTTACTATTGAATTAAGATAGAGAACAATAAAGGAAATAAAATATAAAGGACAGCATAGGGAATTTTTTAAAAAGTAAAAAGTTAAAATACATAGAAAAAGTTATAAAAATATTAACAAAAACCAATTTTAACTTTTATAGAAGAGTTGACCTCTGACAAGCCTGATTAAGATTGGGAGAATAGATGAGAAGAAGTTGAAATGTACAACATTAAGAACAAGAGATATTATACAACCACAAATATGAAAGAGATGAAAAGAATTATAAATGAATATGATATGCAACCATAGCAAGAGAGTTCCGGAAAAACATCTACTTCTGCTGTATTGACTGTGCCAAAACCTTTGACTGTGTGGATCACAACAAACTGTGGAAAATTCTTCAAGAGATGGAAATACCAGACCACCTCAACTGCCTCCTGAGAAATCTGTGTTTAGGTCAAGAAGCAACAGTTAGAACTGGACATGGAACAACAGACTGGTTCCAAATCGGGAAAGGAGTATGTCAAGGCTGTATATTGTCACCCTGCTTATTTAACTTATATGCAGAGTACATCATGAGAAATGCTGGACTGGATGAAGTACAAGCTGGAATCAAGATTGCAGGAGAAATATCAATAATCTCAGATATGCAGATGATACCACACTTACGGCAGAAAGCGAAGAATAACTGAAGAGCCTCTTGATGAAAGTGAAAGAGGAGAGTGAAAAAACTAGCTTAAAACTCAACATTCAGAAAACTAAGATCATGGCATCTGGTCCTATCACTTCATGGCAAATAGATGGGGAAACAATGGAAACAGTGACAGACTTTATTTTCTTGGGCTCCAAAATCACTGCAGATGGTGACTGCAACTATTAAATTAAAAGATGCTTACTCCTTTGAAGAAAAGTTATGACCAAACTAGACAGCATATTAAAAAGCAGAGACATTACTTTACCAACAAAGGTCCATCTAGTCAAAGCTATGGTTTTTCCAGTAGTCATGTATGGATGTGAGAGTTGGACCATAAAGAAAGCTGGGGACTGAAGTATTGATGCTTTTGAACTGTGTTGTTGGAGAAGACTCTTGAGAGTCCCTTGGACTGCAAGGAAAGCCCACCAGTTTATCCTAAGGGAAATCAACCCTGAATATTCATTGGGAGGACTGATGCTGAAGGTGAAACTCCAATACTTTGGCCACCTGATGTGAAGAATCGACTCATTGGAAAAGACTCTGATGCTGGGAAAGATTGAAGGCAGGAGGAGAAAGGGATGACAGAGGATAAGATGGTTGGATTGCATCACCAACTCAATGGACATGAGTTTGAGTAAGCTCTGAGAGTTGGTGATGGACAGGGAAGCCTGGAATGCTGCAGTTCATGGGTTGCGAAGAGTCAGACACGACTGAGCAACTGAACTGAACTGAACTGAATAGCAATACATTTAAAGAACAAGAGAAATGAATGATTTTTCAGAAGAGTATAAATTACCAATACTCATTCAAAAAGAAAAGAAAACTTGGCTAGATACATAACAATATGCAAGATTAAAGTGTGATTAAAAATCTATGAAATTAAAAGACACTCTTTGGAAGGAAAGCTATGACAAACCTAGACAGTGTATTAAAAAGCAGAGACATCACTTTGCTGACAGAGGTCTGTGTAGCCAAAACTATGGTTTTTGCTGTACTCACGTACAGTTGTGAGAGTTGGACCATAGAGAAGGCTGAGCGTCGAAGAATTGATGCTTTCGAATTGTGGTGCTGGAGAAGACTCTTGAGAGTCCCTTGGATTGCAAGGATATCAAACCAGTCATTCTTAAAGGAAATCATCCTGGTTATTCATTGGAAACTGAAGTTCCAATACTTTGGCCACCTGATGCAGAGCTGACTCTTTGGAAAAGACTCTGATGCTGGAAAAGATTTAAGACAAAAGAAGAAGGGGATGGCAGAGGATGAGATGGTTAGATAACATCACCGACTCAATGGGCCTGGATCTGAACAAACTCCAGGAGATAGTGAAGGATGGGGAGCCTGGCCTGCTGTAGTCCTTGGGGCCACAGAGTCAGATACAACTTAGCCATTAAACAATAAGAACTACAGAAAGTCTGAGACTTAGTACAACTCAGTAATAAAAGACAAATAACACAATTTAAAAACGGCAGATTCTGAACAGACATTTCTCCAAGGAAGGTATGTAAATAGCCAGTAAGCATATGAAAACATGCTCGATGTCATTAGTCATAAGGGAAATACGAACCAAACTGCAATGAGAGGCCACCTTTACACCCACTAGGATGGCTAAAATCAAAAAGTCAGATAATATTAAAAACAAGTGCTGGTGAGGATATGGAGAAATTGGAACCCTTATTCACTGCTGTGTGTTTGTGTACTAAGTTGCTTCAGTTGTATCCGACCCTTTGTGACCCCAAGGACTGTAGCCCGCCAGGCTCCTCTGTCCATGGGATTTCCCAGGTAAGAATACTGGAGTGGACTGCCATTTCCTTCTCCAGGGATCTTCCCAACCAGGGACTGAACCCATGTCTCTTACATCTCCTGCATTGACAGGTGGATTCTTTACCACTAGTACCACCTGGGAAACCCAGAGTTACCATATGACCCTGTAATTCTACTCCTAGGTATATACCCAAAAGATGAAACACAAAAACTTGTATATGAAAATTATTATGGCAGCATTGTTCATAATAGCCAACAGGTAGAAATAACCCAAATGTCCATTGATAGATGAATAGATAAAACATATTATATCCATATAATAGAATGCTGTTTAGCCAAAAAAAGTAATAAATTCTGATACATGCTACAACATGGATAAACTTGTAAAACATTATGTTAGATGAAAGAAGCCAGCCCCAGATCATACAATTACATGGTTTGATTAATATGGAATGTCTAGAATAGGAAAATCTACAGAGACAGAAGGTAGTTAAGGGGTTGCTGATGTATTTGAGTTAGGGGTGATAGCTGAAGGGTACGGGGTTTCTTTCTGAGGTGTCAAAATGTTTTAAAGTGACTGTGATCATGGTTGCACGTCTGTAAATATACTAAAATGTAAATGTACTTTAAATGGATGACTCATATGCTAATGATTAGATCTCAATAAAACTGTTAAAAAGACTATGACTTACAAGTGCATCAGGTCTAGATGATTTAACGTTGATTTTAGTATTAATAAGGCATTACTAGCTTACCTTCCCTCCTTTAATCTTAGGGGCTTAACACAACAGAAGTTTGTCTTTTACTCACATAGAGACCAGGTGTTCCTGGCTGTTTGGCTGTTTCCCAATGGTAACTCAGGAATCCCTGTTTCTTCTATCCTGTGTCTCCACCATCTTTAATGGATAGCTACTGGGATCACTGCAAAAGAAGACAGTGCAAGGAGGGTGGAAAATTGGAGGTTTTTCTGCCCTAGAACTGGAAGGGGTCTGCTTTTGCCCCATTCCATCAGCACAAATTTAGTCTCTTGGCACCCTAACAGTAAGAGTCTGAGAAACGTGGCCTAGTATAGGCCAGGTGGAAGAAATGCTGAGTTCTAACTAAATCTCTAAACACTGAACCATTGTTACTCAGATTATTCCAGGTTATTTTAAAAGATTGAAAATGCCTCCTATCCACTCTACAGGCAAGCATGATCTTAATAACAAAACTTGATGAATATGAACCAAATAACTAGAGACCAATTGTAAGGCATAGTTCCGGCAAGGCAGAAAAGGAAAGACGACCTCAACAGAAGTAGGTTACCTCTACTTAGGCAAGGAGGGGCGAGAGTCGGCCTAACGACCAGGCTGAGGGCCGAGAGGGAACAGGGAGGCTTCATGCTTATAGGGAGGTTTGTGGAAGTGATAAGGGAAACATCAATCAGGCAGGATATTTTGAGTATTCTTTTGTTGAGATGACGTTTGTAGTTGGGCAGAAGGTGATGAGTCTTCTGGGCGGGTGTAGGGGGTGGTAGGTTTCCGGACAGGGGGTGATAAGTCCCAGGTAGGTGCAACCAGCCTGGAGCATCAGGGTGGAACTAAAGTTATACTTTGTTTTCTCCGAAGTTAGATGATTCAGCAAGGGGCCTTTGAGACTGTTGTTCTCTTTTCTAGGCCCCAAAACTCCTTCACTAATCGCACTTAAGAATATAGATGCACGAATTCTGAGTATACAGAATTTAAAATTAGGAAATTTATCAAAAGTGAAGAATAATTTAAAAGACAAAGATCACAAAATTTGGTCAATAACAGCCAAAAATACTACTGATAAATTCCTACTATTGATAAATAGTGATCCCTATAACAACTCTAACACAGGAATGCAAAGACTATCACTAAAGGCTTGGAGTGGAATGAAAATTGTTCAGGACAGGAAAAATATAGATGAAGTAAACACTTGATCCAAGTAAAAATGGGGCAAGTGAGACAGAACTGGGAAATCTCAGTAATCAACACACTGTATTTTTAACACTATATAAAAACAACAAAATAGAGATTTATGTAGTAATAAAAAACATTCTGAACCATGCCTTCTTCATAAGGTCCAGGAAAACTAAGTTTACATAAAAATAAACAATAAAAATACTGAGGTCAAATCTTGCTCAAATATAAGAAAAAAGAAAAGAGAACAAGGATCAGAATATTGTTGCTACCTCAACAAAAGCATAGCAGAAAGACAAACCTACACCAAAAAGTATACAACTGTAGCCTGTTATTTCAAAGTGGTTTAAAAAATGCATTAAGTAATTGATATAAAACATGAAAGGTTAACTTAAATTAGTATTAGAAAAATCTGAAATGTGATGGCAGAACTCCAGGAAAGAATTAGAAATAAAAGGAAAAACATCACTTCATAAATTAAGAATAAAACAGAAGGAACAGAGTGAATAAACACAACAGACAATGTATTAAGAGAAGCAAAAGTGACAGATATCAAAATGGAAAAAGAAGATCCAACATATTCCTGAAGAAGAAAACCAAAATAAGAGTACAGAATACTTAAAATTATTACTTAAGAAAACATTCTTGAAATAAAGATTAGAAGCTATGTGTGAAGAAAAGAGCACATTATACATCTGAGGGTATCAACCGAGAATGAACTGTACCAAAATATACTGTAAGAAAATTACTGGACTTTCTTGTTGCTATTGTTCCATTGCTGAGTCGTGTCTGACTCTTTTCAACCCCATAGACTACAGTACACCAAGCTTCCCTGTCCTTCACCATCTCATGAACATTCAGTCCGTAACAAGAATGACTGGAAAGAGTCTGGCAAGGGGCTTGACAGGGTTGGTGATGGCTGGATGTGGGCAAGAAGAGGAGGTGGGGGGGGGCGGCGAGGATGACTCCCATGACCCCGGCTTTCTTGAGGGGGTGAGCAGTGGCCCTTCTGCTAGGCAGAGGGCCAAGAGAGGAGCAGAAGGCCTGTTTCGGAGTTGGAGAGTGGTTTTGGCCCCAGGCTGTGCAGACAGACTGGCTGGGTGTGAATCCCGACTTACCAGCTGTGGTGACCTTGGGCAGGTCCCGTAACTCGTCTCTGCCCCGGGGGAAGTGGCACTACCTCAGTCACAGGAGTGGGAGATTCCATGGAGGCAAGTGCCCACGCAGAGGGCCAGGACAGTGGGGCCCACAGGAAGCACTCAGCCGTGTCAAGTGTCGTCATCTTTATGGTGATGCAGATGATGCCACTAAAGAGGCTCCATGGGCAGCTGGCAGGAAAGGGGCTCCACTTCCGGAGGGAATGGTCAGCCTGAGAGTTAAAGCCTCAGCAACAGATGAACCCGCCAGGAGGAGTGTGCCAGTGAGAGGGAAAGAGAAATGAGCCACGGTGAGACGCTTGAGGCCAACTAGGCTGAGGAAGCAGAAGAAAAAGGAAGAGGGAGAGATTCCCAGTGAAGGGAGTGAGTAACAGCATCCAGTATTTTTTTCACTTTGCCCATATGGTCCCCGGAAGTACTCACCCAGATATCTGAGTACATTGTGATCCATTTCCCCATCTCATCTTTCTAGCTAGAGAACTCTGAGGATAAGCAGTTCGTGCTTGTCCACGGTTCCAGATGATGTTGGGTAGCTCCAGGTCTCCACCATGGTTTCCGGTTTGATTGACTCTACCACTTACAGTGATCTCCTCGGGAAAGCCAAACTATCTATGCTGGTGTGTCAGCATCTGCCCTTCGCAGTCTCTCTCAGTCTGCTTTGCCTGCTTGCTTGCTTAGTCGCTCAGTCATGTCCAACTCTTTGTGACCCTGTGGACCATAGCCTGCCAGTGTCCTCTGTCCATGTGACTCTCCAGGCAAGAATACTGGAATGGGTTGCCATTTCCTCCTCCAGGGAGTCTTCCCAACCCAGGGTCTGCTTTATAAGGGCCCTAAATACCTTGGCCACCTCATGCGAAGAGTTGGCTCATTGGAAAAAACCCTGATGCTGGGAGGGATTGGAGGCAGGAGGAGAAGGGGACGACAGAGGATGAGATGGCTGGATGGCATCACCGACTCGATGGACTTGAGTTTGAGTAAACACCGGGAGCTGGTGATGGACAGGGAGGCCTGGTGTGCTGCAGTCCATGGGGTCCAAATAGTCGGACACGACTGAGCGACTGAACTGAAAGCCTTAGAACTTGTATTATTAGAACTTCCCTCCGCCACCTTAAAATATGGGGAGTACTCTTAAAATCACATTCCGCCAGTGCCTACTTGTGGGATGGGTGGTGGTGATCTTGGAGCCTCAGAATCCAGCCCCCCAGCCCTGGCCCTGTCAAGGCCACTTCCGAGCTAGGCGTGATGGTGGGGCAGAGACGAAGGAGTGCATTGTCAGGGAACCGCAGCTGCCCGGCTGGAGGCTGGGAGGCCTGAATAGCTTCACAGCTCTGGGCCAGCTCGCTGAATGGGAGCATGCCCCTCCCTGGCAGTGGCCCAGAATAGATGATATTTTCATTGCAAACTAACAAGGGGAGAAATCCAATTACCTTACAAAGGAGCTCCCAAGGGGCCTCACAGCTTAGAGAAAAAGGGAGGGGAAGGGAAGGGAGAGGGTGTATGTGTGTGTGTGGTATGTGTGTGTGTGTGTGTGTGTGTGTGTGTGGTGTGTGGTGTGTGTGTGTGTGTGTGTGTGTGTGTGTGTGTGTGTGTAGGCTCCCACCCAAGCCAGGATAAACAAAGCCCTAGGGGGCATGGGAGATAGGCTTGAAGGCTGGAGAGGTGGAACTGGGGGTTTTACTTCATTCCATTAGGTCAGAGGGTAGGCCAGGGAAGCTCCAGGTCCCTGGAAGCTCTAAGCAGACAGACCTCCTTCCTTGGCGACACATGGGTGGTGCAACTCCCCCCAGGCAAGCCCCAGCCTCTCTGAAGCCCTCTCAGACCGGGATTTCCCAGACTTGAATCATCAGGAATTCATGCACACATTGCCACATCCTGCTAAACTATTAATCTTTTATCTTTAAATTTATTTAGAGTGTGTTATTTAAGTTTAGATTTAAAAAGAAAAGTTTCTATCCTAAATGCAAATACAAAAATTGGAAGATAATTCTAAAATGAAAGATGATTCAATAACAAATGTTTTAAACCTCAACTAGGTATTAGGGTGACTGAGGGCTTTGGGTTTGGAAGCTGAGATAATCGAGGAGTGGGTGGGGTGGGAGTGGAAAGGGGTGGGATGTTAGCAAGTGTTTGCAACGAACACTGATTTCTCCTAGGTCTAACCCAGGAGGATTAAGAGAACTGAAAAGGAACACTTCTCCTCTAGGCCCTCCCAGCCCTGGCCCCAGAGTGGCGGGCGTGGCAACAGCAGTCTGGGTGCCCGTAACCGTGGTTGCCCAACTGCTTAGTGGGGATTAGGGGCAACGTGGCGGTCTACTGTACTACTGGACAGACCTGCTTTCTGTGTTTTGTGGGGTGGCCACTGGGGTCCCTGAAAGTGTGAGTGGCCTAGGGGAGGGGGAAGATGATGGTGGTCCCAAGGCAACAAGAAAGCCCACTCTCCTGCTTTCCTCTTTGGACTTGGCAGGAAGGGCCACAGATCCCCTTTGGGAGGAAATTATCATTTGCTTCCTCCAGCCCAGCCAGAGCAAATCAGCCTTGAAAGGCTGGCCTGCCTCGAGGCCACACAGCTTGCCCCTTGTGGCTCCTTCCTGGCCCCACTCTCACTACCCTAGTGAGTTGAACTCTCTGGCCCAGATGCCTGAAAATTAGCTTTCTGAGGCTCAGGGACCTGGGCTGGTGGTGTGTGTGTAGGGGGTACTTGGGATTATAGAGACCCCTCTGCCACAGACATCACCTGTTTCCAAACCACAGACATCACCTGTTTCCAAACCACAGACATCACCTATTTCTTCTGTCAAATGGAGGCTTTTAGGGGGAGCTTTGGTCCCAGGGGAGCTTGGGCCCAAGGGTGGGACAACACTAGCTCCCATCCCTCACTCTCACAGCCACCCCAAAGCTTGGGGAAAGTAAAGCAAACTGAGAAAGCGGCACTGCTCACTAGGGGGCCGGCTCAGATTAAGCCCCGCCACTCACCACTGACCCGGGCAGGGACCACTGTGGGCTTTGGGGCTTCCTGCTCCCTCCTGCTCCTTGGGCCACCCCTGCTTTCAGGACGCTGCAGGAGAGGAGGTTAGCAAGGGAATGCAAGTCTGAGTCAAGTCTTCAAAGGATTCTCCAGTCAATGAGATACTTGGGGAGGGAGGCAGAGTGGGAGGTTCAAGAATCGGGTGATCTGCACAGGCTGAAGCAGTCAAAGAAGCTTAGAGAAGGAAAAGAGAATAATCAAAACTGATAAAGCACTTCCTAATTGGTTACTCTGCATGGTGTCAGGCATTTCAATACTCTAGGAGATGTTGAGGCTAGTGGCTGACTTAAGAACACCATTTAGAAAATAGAAGAATTCACTCTGTATTTCCTTGACATATACCCATTTCTAGTCCCTATTTTTCATCTCCTATGGCATTTGACTGTGTTGAAAGCCCTTTTATATTCAGACTTCTTTGCTTTTGGGACTACACTCTTTCCCTACTTCTCTGAGCATTCTGTGTGCATCTTCCAATGAATCCAACCTGGGTCTCCTGCTGCCAGGGTTTTGTGGGTGGGTGTGTGTGGGGTGTGTGTGTGTGGGTGTGTGTGTGGGTATGGATGTGTGTGTGTTTATATTTAGAAAATACATGTTCTCTAGATGACTATAGTACTGTAATTTTGCAGGGTTTGTCCCATCTGGTTGTACCTGGAGTTCATTCCTTAACCTTCTCATCTATAACCAGCCTTATTGTTTTGATCTTATCTCTCTCCTGAGGACTCTCAAATTTATTTCCATCACTGGTAAATCCCACAACCTATAAGATGCATCCACCTGGACATCTCAACTCAAAAACACAAGAGACCCTCAACTGAACTCGTGTTTCCTCCAGACTTTCTTCTTACCATGAAATCTTCCGTCCCAGGCTCCCAAAGTGGAAGTTCCTGGGTCCTCACTGATTCACTTCCCTCTTGATACCTCTCACCCTCCTTTGTGGCCAGAACCTCTCCCACACCCCATTGTCATCCTGCTCAGTGACCAAGGTAGTTCCACCTCTTAAATTCCTCTTGTGTCGGCACCTTCCTCACTCCCTCGGTCTCTAGCAGCTCACACTGACTACTGAAGAAGACTTGTAACAAGTGGCATAGTTCAGTCTTTCTCCGGCAAAGAGAATCCCTTAGCATAGAAATCTCCTTTTTCTTTAGCATAGAAAAATCCCGGGTAAGGGCCCCTCCCTCACCAAGATGCATATTATTACTCTTCTGAATTCACTTGTCTGTGTATCCTAACCCTTCTGTAAGCACATATTTATACACTCCTGTCTTTTCCCTATTCATTTGTTTATCCAACAAATATTTGTTTATTTTAGAAACTGTTATTTTTAATCACTCTTAGTTGTATTTTCTCTTTAAGAGGCTGGGAAAGTCTAGCTTAAGACCACTCACTGGTCGTTCCTACCCATTCAGTGGCCCGAGCAGTGGGAGCTGCAAACCCATTTCGAGCACAGGCTGAGGGCTCTATCTTCCACTGGAAGCTGAATAGTCATGGCAAGGCCCTGTGCCTTCATACCCATCTGCGACTTCAGAATGGGCTTCCCTGGTGGCTCAAATGGTAAAGAATCCACCTGCAATGCGGGAGACCTGGGTTTGATCCCTGGGTTGGGAAGATCCTCTGGAGGAGGGCATGGCAACCCACTCCAGTGTTCTTGCCTGCAGAATCCCCATGGACACAGAAGCCTGGCAGGCTACAGTCCATGGGGTCGCAGAGTTGGACATGACTGAGTGACTAAGCACACACAACAGTAAGTCCAGGAGCTAGAGCAGTCCATTCACCCTGAAATCCCTCCTCATCACACAGCCTGCTCTTCCTCTCCCATCTGTTCAGGACCTCTGTGGAAGGAAGAGATTGTGCACAGCCTCCCATGGGCATGCAGATGGTGCCAGGCGTCTGCAGAACTTCCTGGGCCTGTATCCACCACATCAGACCCTCTGGGGGAACTCCCTTGCTGGTACAGGTGATGGCAGTGTCCTCATGGCGCAGGGGAGTGTCTTCATTACATGGGGTAACAGTGGGCAGGTGACTGTAAGATGCCTCTGTGAGAGGCTGGCAGTCAGCCTAGGGATCAATAACCACTGAAAGTCACAGCTCCCAGAAAGCTGCCTGGTTCTGAATAGTGAAGGTTCCAGGAGTGAAGCAGCCAGCAATAGGCGTGGCCCCAGTGGCAGCAGCAAACCTCAGTAGAGCCCGGTGGCCAGTATCCCTGGGGAGTGTGACGCTGATGTCAGCCATCAGTTTTCCATGGCAACAATGGCATGAGCCACCAGTAGAAGCTTCTCCCAGGTCCTTTCCAGGATTATGATGTCATGCCACCACTCTTCCCTCTGTAGAGGTTCTGTTTCATTTGGAAGTCACAGTTCATGCCACCTAGAGCTCCAGCCATTGTGAAAGTTGCTCTTTAAGTTATGTGGGGAACCCAGAACCATATTGTATGAACTCCTGTATAGTTAGTGTAGTAAGACCAGCAACCATTTATTTGGTGTCAGCTATGAGTCAGACCATGAGCTCACAGTGGGGGAAGATAAGGATGAAGCAGATCCTGGTCCTGGCTTCATGGAGTAAGGAATCTAGTCTTCATGACATTGCACATGTTATTCTGGCATGCAGATATAGGTCTTTGCCCTGGAAAATGCCTGCTCATAATTAGGAGATCTTATGCTTCCTCCCACTCTCTGATGGATCATCCTATGCCCCCTTGGAGTGTATGCAGTGCACTTTGAAGACACCTGGACCAAGACCTAGCAATAGAAGGTAAATAGGTAGATTTTGTTGTTGTTGTTGAAAGTGACAGAAAACCCACTCAAACCAGTAAAAAAGGGAATTGACTGGTTCATATAAACAGAAAGTGCAGAGATGGAGCCAGCCTCTCAGACTGCAGCGATGTCACTTACATTTCGAGGACTCCCTCTGCTCCTGGCCTCAGGCCTTCTTCCCTGATCTTCTTTACTCTTAGACTGAGGAGAGGAGTGGGATGTGGCTGCAGAAAACTGAAGGCTTACCACTATTCAGACAGTGACGCCTCTAGAAAAAAGCTTTTTACTCCTAGCATTCATGTAAATATCTTAAGATAGGTGTGATTGGCCCAACTTGGATCAAGTCCACATCCCTGAATAAGTAACCAAGGTAGAAGGATACAGAGGTCTGACTGGCTCGGCAGAGATCACATACCCCTCACTGTCTCCTGCAGAGCAGGGCAGCATGCATGATTGGCAGCCCAGGCAGAACCACATGGAATTCTCCAAAGGAAGGTGGGTACTGTGACCAGGAGAAGGAGGGAAATGATGTGGGACAGATAAAAATTTTAAATGCTGCTACAGATAGTGAGGGGGCAGAATGAGATCCCTGCTCCACGATGCTCTCCATTGTACCACACAGCCTGGTAGCTAGATAATCAAATAGAACACCCCTTAGCCCAATATGAGCCTAAAATGGTCCAGGTCCTCATTCTTGCTCATTCTTATACAGGAACCGTTAATGGTAGAGCATTTCCTCACTCCTAATATTTCTTTGTAGGTTTCTTCCAGCCATGAGGGAGTAACAAAGATGGACTTACCTAGAACACTGGATAAAACATATGATACAACAGCTTTTAGACAGTAGACAACAGATAGCACTGGATTATGATCCTTGAAGGAAGGAAAACAAATGAGATGAGCCCCATAAGCCCCTGGCTTATGCCAGGAGGTGATTCTGATCTGTGCTGTACAGATGAGGAAACTAAACAGAGACTGATGATCTTGTGAATTGGTGAGGCAGAGACTAGAGTTCAGGAAATTGAGGTGGTGAGGATTTGCAGGGCAGAGTAATGGAGAGGAGGGATCTTTGTAGAGAAGGTCCCCCAAATCTGCACAGTATTCACAGTATCATTGAATATATGAGGCATCTTACATATTTGATGACAGATGCCAGAAGGGTCATATTTCATAGTAGGACTAAACTACCTCTAGAAGAAAAACTACTCTAGTCCTACCTTTAAAAAACTTAAAAACAAGCTTCTAAAAGTTCATCCTGGTCTTTTAATGGCATGCCAGAGCAGAGTGCAATCTTCTTTAAAGGATTACAACAAAATCCAGTACTCAAAAGCAAACTTACATTGTGTCGCATTCAATCAAAAATGAATAGAAGTGCAAAGAAGCAGAAAATTTTTACCCATAACTAGAAGAAAAATAATGGAAATGTATTGAGAAATGACAGAGATGATGGAATTAGTATTTAAGGATACTAAAGTAATTCTTGCAAATGTACTTATTATGTTTAAATGATTTAGAGGAAAACGTGAACATAATGAGGAAGTAAATAGTAAAAGCCCCAAGTGAATTCCTAGAAATGAAAAATATTTGAAATGAAAATTTCATTGGACAGAATGAACAATTATTTAGACCCTGCAGAAGAAAGATTTATATACTTGAAGACATAGCCTCAGAAACTGTTCAAAATGAAGCAAAGAGAGAAAAAACATTGAGAAAAAAATCGAGTCTCAGTGACCTATGGGACAATATCACATAGTCTGACACATGTGAAACTAGTTCCAGAAGGAGAGAAGTAGAAAGAGAAAAAACATTTGAGGAAATAACAGGCAAAATCTTTTCAAATTTGATAAACTGTGAATACACAGACCAAAGAATCTCAGTGAACCCCAAGCAGGATAAACACCAAGGAATATTATAATCAAATTGCTGAAACCAGCAATAAAGGCAAAATCTTGAAAGCAGTCAGAGAAATTTTAAAAAGACATTATGTACCCAAGAACAAAGATAACAGCTATACAGACTTCTTGTTAGAAATTAGGCAGATTAGAAGAGAATTCAACATCTTTGAAGTGCTGAAAGGAACTATTAATCTATTAATATTAATATTATTATTAACCTATTAATTATTATTAACCTATTAATCTAGAATTCTCTTTCCAGGGAAAGTAGCTTTCAAAATAAAGATTGTTTTTTTTTTTTTCATACAAATGAAAGGTGATAGAATTTGTTGCCAGTAGACCTATGTAAGAAATGTTATAGGAAATTCTTCAGGAGAAGGAAAATGATATCAGGTAGAAACTTGGATCTACACAAAGGAATGAAGAGAGCAAGAAATGATTAACATTTGAGTAAATAGAAAGTAATTTTTAAAAAAGATAGTTGATTGGTAAAAAAAGATAATTGACTGTATAAAGTAAAAGTAAAACTGCAATATTTGGAGGTTCATAATATATGTAGAAATTGTATGACAACAATGGCATGAAGAATGGAAGGGCAGAATGGACGTGTATGGCTGTAAGGTTCTTATACATGAAACGGTCTAGTATAATCTGATGGCAGACTGATGTGTGATACCAAACCACAGAGCAAACACTGGGAGAATAGCAAGGACAGAACTAAGCCCAAAACAGACACAATGGAATCTTGTTTCTTTCTGTGTGTAGGGAGCCCCATCAGCATAATACAGCTGGCCTCTCTTCTCTCTCTCTCCCTCATTCTTTTTTAAAATTAATTAATTAGTTAAATTTTGACTGTCCTGTGTCTTCATTGCTACTCAGGCTTTTCTAGGTGCAGTGAGTGAGCGCTACTCTTTAGCTGCAGTGCATGGACTTCTCTTGTTGCAGAGCATGGGCTCTAGGCAAGTGAGCTTCGGTAGTTGTGACTTGAGGGCTTAATTGCCCCAAGGCACGTGGAACCTTCCCTGACCAGGGATCCAACTCATGTCTCCCCTTCACTGGCAGACAGACTTTTTTTTTTTCCCCATGAAATTTTTATTTATTTATTTATTTTATTAGTTGGAGGCTAATTACTTTACAATATTGTAGTGGTTTTTGTCATACACTGACATGAATTAGCCATGGATTTACATGTGTTCCCCATCGCGATCCCCCCTCCCACCTCCCTCTCCACCCGATCCCTCTGGGTCTTCCCAGTGCACCAGGCCCGAGCACTTGTCTCATGCATCCAACCTGGGCTGGTGATCTGTTTCACCCTAGATAATATACATATTTCAATGCTGTTCTCTTGAAACATCCCACCCTCACCTTCTCCCACAGAGTCCAAAAGTCTGTTCTATACATCTGTGTCTCTTTTTCTGTTTTGCATATAGAGTTATCGTTACCATCTTTCTAATTCCATATATATGTGTTAGTATACTGTAATAGTCTTTATCTTTCTGGCTTACTTCACTCTGTATAATGGGCTCCAGTTTTACCCATCTCATTAGGCAGACAGACTTTTAACCAGGGCTCACCAGGGAGGTCCCTCTTTCCCTCATTCTGCTCCAGGAAATAGCAAGTGGGTTACCTGATTGTGAGTCAGACTTGTGTGGCCCAGCCCTTTTCTCTGGGCACAAACTATCTGCAGGAACACATGTTTCTGCTGTGCCCTAGTGTGTAGGGAAGGCTGGTGATGGTGCACACTTGTCTGTGACTTTGTCGGTGAGTCTGACTAGTTCTAGGTTTCCACGAGGATGCCCACTTACCTGTAGCCATGAGCCTTGTTCTTCAGGATTTGCTTCATGTGCAGTAAATGTGATATTTGGTCTCTATCTGTTTTGCTTGGCCTAATTTCTTAATTGGTTTGTATGTGCTAAGTTGCTTCAGTCATGTCCAACTCTTCGGGATGCTATGGACCTTAACCCAAGGCTCCTCTGTCCATGGGATTCTCCCAGCAAGAATACTGGAGTGGGTTGCCATGCCCCCCTCCAGGGGATCTTCCCAACGCAGGGATCGAACCTGAATCTCCTGCGGCCCCTGCATTCCAGGTGGATTCTTTACCACTACCACTACCAGGGAAGCCCCTTAATTGGTTTAGAAATCAGTATTTATTGAGATACTCCTCTGCTCTACACCACAGATAGTGGTTTATCAGTCAGCTCCCTGACAGATCAAGGGTGCTCCCTCTGTTCCCCACCTGCCTCGTGTGGTTGACATGAAACAGGGAGGGAGCGGCGGTGGAAAAGGTGACGAGGAGCAGCCTGGTTCTGGACTCCTGGACTCAGAGGACTGCAGGGGCCTCAGTGAGCCTACAGGGAGGGAGCATCTCAGTTTTCCTCCCCTCACTTCCTGCTCAGAGTCTCCAACACCTCCCCAGGTCCTCCCAGCCAGGCCAGTTATGACAGTGGCACAGATTGGGAGCTAAAGACCTGGATTCCTTGCCTAGCAGGGCCACTACTCACCATGTGACCTTAACCAAGTTATGCCTCTCTCCCCAATCTGGCCTGAGTTTCCTCATCTGAAACAAGAAGGGTTATGCTAGACAGTAGCTGGTCCCAAGTGACTCAGTGGTAAAGAACCTGCCTGCCAATGCAGGAGCCACAGGAGATAGGAGTCTGATCCTTGGGTCAGGAAGATCCCCTGGAGTAGGAAATGGCAACCCACTCCAGTATTCTTGCCAGTATATTCCATTGACACAACAGCCTGGTGGGTCACATGGGGCCACAAAGAGTTAGACATGCCTGAGCACGGAGCAGACAGTATCTAATAGCGGCTCCTCTGGTCTTTATCGTGTCTTCGTCTAGATGACAAACTCCAGCCTAGGCTACATGTAGACTTCTGTGTTCCATTCTTTTTTTTCTCATTCTCCTTTCATTTGATGCTTTTTTTCCTAGGTAGTAGCTAACATTGGGAAGATTTCACACAAAAGTTTGAATTTCTAGCTTTTCTTGAAAAAGTCTTTGTTGTCGCATGACAATCACAAGCTGGACTTAAGAGGCAGTTGGTTCTTTTAGGGGTTCATGGCCTCTCCAGGAGGCTGCAGTCCCCATGTGGCCATCTCCATCATGTTGCAGCCTGCTGGCCTGCCAGCACTTGTCCTGGGGACTCTGCAGAGATGGTGGGGAAGCTGTGTTGTGAACCCTGGTCTCTGGATTCCCAGACCAGGGTGATTTCTACTATATTCTGTGGCCAGTTTGACTCTGCCCAGATGGGACAGAAGAGATGATTATTTCAGAACTGCCCGATGTTACACTCCTGGAACCTGGACTTAGAGTGGGGAAGACATAGAACTTCATGGGCTCTCTGGGTCCTGGTGTTCTACGGTGGAGACGAGTGCAGGAAACACAAGTGTAATCAGAGGTCCCTGGTCTTCCTTAGGTCCTCTTCTTCCCACCCCCAACCAGTGGCTGAGCCAAGAGGCTGGAGTTAAAGCCCTTCCCCCATTGACAGCTTTATGGATTGCTCCCAACCCCCCACCAGTCTGGTTAAATCATTGTCAGAGGCACAAGGTCGGGTCACCAGCTGGCTGCCCCATGCCGAGGAGACTAGCGGTGGTGTTAGGAGGGGTGGAGAGCCTACGGGAGCCCCTGCCTTCTACCTCCACAGCCCCGGACCCCACACTCCCCAGTCCTGCAGACCCTGCTTAGAATCCAAAGGGCTCCTGTCCTATTAATAAGTGATGCTGAGAAGTAATCTCAGCTCTGGTGGCATCCTGGCCCAGGGGGGGAATAAGGGCTATGGGAAGGTCAGACAGACCTGGACTTGAATCCTGGCTGCCCACCAGCTGTGCCCACCAAAGTCAGTTACTGAATGCCCTGAGCCTCAGTTTCTTCACCGGTCACCTAGGACAAATAATAGTCAATAACTCTACATCTCAGGGATTCTGTATAGATAAAATAAATGACAGGAGTGTGGACATGCAGTAGCAGCAGCACTTAACAGGCTCTCAATAATTGTCCATTTTTCTTTCCCTTCTCTGAGCCTCAGGGAGCTGCTCCTGGGAGTTCTTGGTTCATCTGTTGAGGCTCTGTGTCATGTGTATGTGCATGCTAACTCGCTTCAGTCGTGTCCAACTCTTTGCGTCCCTATGGACTGTTGCCTGCCAGGCTCCTCTGTCCATGGGATTCTCCAGGCAAGAATACTGGACTGGGTTGCCATGCCCTTCTCCAGGGGATCTTCCCAACCCAAGGATTGAACCCGTGTCTCCTGCAGCTCCTGCATTACAGGAGGATTCTTTACTACTGAGCCACGGGGGAAGCCCCTTCTGTGTCATATAGGAAGACTGAACAGCCTAGAAACAAGAGCTTTTAGGACAGAAAACTAGAAAGCAAGCTCTATTTAAAAAATTATTCTCTTTAACATATACACACTGCTGCTGCTGCTGCTGCTAAGTCCAATGCATGAAAGTGAAAAGTGGAAGTAACGTCGCTCAGTCGTGTCCGACTCTTCATGACCCCATGGACTGCAGCCTACCAGGCTCCTCCGTCCATGGGATTTTCCAGGCAAGAGTACTGGAGTGGGGTGCCATGGCCTTCTCCAATATACACACGACTATGTATAAAACAGATAATAGGACCTACTGTATAGCACAAGGAACTCTACTCAATCCACTGCAGTGACCTGTATGGGAGAGAAAATCTCAGAAAGAGAGGGTATAAGCTTATGTGTCGCTGATTCACTTCACTGTACGGCAGAAACTGACACAGCATTGTTTCAACTATTCTCCAATAATTTTTTTAATTAAAAAATTAATCTCTTAGACTAGCCACAACTTGCAAAGACCAGCCCCCTGCCTCTCCCTCAGTCCCCACAGCTATTGTGAGAGTGATAGAACTATCGTCCCCATTTGCAGATGGGAAAACTGAGAGACAGAGTCGTTCAGGGAGCTGCTCAAGGTGACAGAGCTAAGTGTGGGAGGTGACCTTGGCTGTCACAACAGGTCTGGCCATGGGGCAAGGCTCTGCCCTCCCAAAGACTCATATAACATGGTGGGGGATTGTGGCTACAGCTGAGGGCAGGCTCTGGCTACCTCCTCCATCTCTCACCACCCCTAAAAATGCCCGTGTACTTCTCCAGCCCTTTCCCCGACCTGGTGAATACTCCTGCTGAATAAACACATCCTTCTCACCTTTCAAGGCTGGCAGAAATGTCACCCCCTCTGAGAAGCCTTCTCTGACTTCATCTCCCCTGGAGATTTTCTCCTCTCTACTCTTACTTCTATGCTGCTCCCAATGCTCACCTCCCAAGCCCATGGAGCTCCTTATCTGCCTACTCAACAGCTTCTTTCCTGGGTGGAAGCCTGGATGGCAACCCTCTGAAGGGTGGAATCCATGCTAGGTTGGCCTTATTTCCAACCTTTGTCCACGGGGCACCCCCATCCTACCTCTCCCCCCACTCAAGTGTGGGATGGACAGGCCACAGACTCCAATAAACACAAGTCTAACCCTTTAGCAGTATGTATCAAAAGCCTTAAAAAATACACATGCTTTGACCTATAAGTTCTACTTCTAGGATATTTTCCTAAAGGAATAGTGAAAAGATACATGTATAAAAATGTTCATTTAGTGTTATTTATAAAGGACAAAATTTGGACAGAACTTAAATGTCCAATAAGGGAGTTGAGGTTAAATATATTATTATGCTAGGGACTTCCCTGGTGGTACAGTGGTTAAGACTTCAGCTTCTACTGCAGGGGGTGCACATTTGATCCCTGGTTTGGAATGCCTACATGCCTACATGCCAAGGCCTACATGCCTCCTGGCCCAAAACACAAAAGAGAAAACAGAAAAAGTATTGTAACAAATTCACTAAAGGTTTTAAAAATGGTTTACATCAAAAAACACTTTAAAAATCATATTATGATATTATGCCTGAATACTTGGAATATATGTAGCAATTAAAATGATGAGATGTGTGCTGCGCTTAGTCACTCAATTGTGTCCAACTCTTTTCAACCCCGTGGACTGTAGCCCACCAGGCTCCTCTGTACATGGGAATTCTCCAGGCAAAAATACTGAAGTGGGTTGCCATGCCCTCCTCCAGGGGATCTTCCCAAGCCAGGGATAGAACCCAGATCTCCAGCGTTGCAGATGGATTCTTTACCATCTGAGCCACCACGGAAGCCCATGAATACTGTAGTGGGTAGCCTATCCCTTCTCCAGGGGATCTTCCCGACCCAGGAATTGAACTGGTGTCTCCTTCAATGTAGGCAGATTCTTTACCAGCTGAGCTACCAGGAAAGCCCAAAATAATGAGGTAGATCTATATTTCATTAACACCAAAAGATGTTCATAATGTGGTCAAGCTCAGCTGCTAAGTCATGTCCGACTCTTTGTGACTCCCAACGGAGTGTAGCCCACTAGGCTCCTCTGTCCATGGGATTTCCCAGCAAGAATACTGGAGTGGGTTGCCATTTCCTCCTCTAAGGAATCTTTCCAACCCAGGGATCGAACCTGTCTCCTGCATAGGCAGGCAGATTCTTTACCACTGAGCCAATGATGTATTAAGTGTAAAAAGAAGATTGTAAGAAAAGAAGTATAGAGTGATCTCTCTTCATATACATATATGTGTCTGTGTCTGTGTGTGTGTCTGTGTGTGTGTGTGAGGTGTCTGTGTGTGGATAAAGACAGGTATAATATCTACCAAATGTTAACAGAGTTATCTCTTGGTGGTGAGATTAATGGGTGATTTATAATGTTTTACTAATCCACACTTTTCTTCAGTGAGTTACTTGGGAGATTGAAGAAACAGGAGAAATATTTATTTTAAAGCTGAGTGTCACAGGTTGGGCTCCAGGAGCCTCTCTGCAGGCTTTTCCCATTAGAGACTGAATAAGGCCAGGTGAGGCCAGGTGGAATTGGGGACAGGGTAGGCAGCAGGGGCAGTGTAGCTGGCTCCAGCTCACCTCCGATCAAGTCTGAGCCAGGCTGAGTGACATCAGGTTTGGTTCTTGGCCTGGGTCGGGCTCCAGGAGGCACCCTGTAGCCAGGTGATTGTCCCGCCCCAGCCCGCACCTGCTCCATTAATCTTCCTTGTCCCAACCCGGCTGACAGAGCCCACTCTGTCTGTTGACCTAAGAGGAGGGTGCCAAGGGCCCAGGGAGGGGCTCCTGCTCCATACCTGCCGTTGCTCAGCAGCTGAGCCTGGAGCCCTCAGAGGGGGCCAGGTTTGTCAGCGCTGATGGATGGGGGCTTAGGAAGGCCACTCTGTCCCGCCCCATTGCCCTGCCTTCCCTGGCCCATGCTTCCCCTTAGAGCTTTCGTCATCTAGACAGGATGGCTAATGAAGTCCAATCTGCAGATGGCCATGACCCACACACAGACCCCTCCCCCAGTGCACATCTGCAGTCCCACAAGTTTTCTCATTTAAACCTCCTCTAAGCCTGAGAACGTAGCAAGTCAGATACTAACTTTTTTATAGAAGAGAAGTTGGCTTAAAGCTCAACATTCAGAAAACTAAGATCATGGCATCTGGTCCCATCACTTCATGTGAAACAGATGGGGAAACAGTGGAAACAGTGTCAGACTTTATTTTTCTGGGCTCCAAAATCATTGCAGATGATGATTGCAGCCATGAAATTAAAAGATGCTTACTCCTTGGAAGGAAAGTTATGACCAACCTAGATAGCATATTAAAAAGCAGAGACATTACTTTGCCACTAAAGGTCGGTCTAGTCAAGGCTATGGTTTCACCAGTGGTCATATATGGATGTGAGAGTTGGACTGTGAAGAAAGCTGAGCGCTGAAAAACTGATGCTTTTGAACTGTGGTGTTGGAGAAGACTCTTGAGAGTCCCTTGGACTGCAAGGAGATCCAACTAGTCCATCCTAAAGGAGATCAGTCCTGGTGTTCATTGGAAGGACTGATGCTGAAGCTGAAACTCCAATACTTTGGCCACCTCATGTGAAAAGTTGACTCATTGGTAAAGACCCTGATCCTGGGAGGGATTGGGGGCAGGAGGAGAAGGGGACGACAGGATGAGATGGCTGGATGGCATCACCGACTCAATGGACATGAGTTTGAGTAATCTCTGGGAGTTGGTGATGGACAGGGAGGCCTGGCATGCTGCGATTCATGGGGTCGCAAAGAGTAGGACACGACTGAGCGACTGAACTGAACTGAACTGACTGAAGCCCGAGAATGTAGCAAGTCAGATACTAGCTTTTTTATAAATGAGAAAATGGAAGCAATTAACATAACAATTTAAATAACAAGGTAGATCTATATTTTACTGAGATCAAAAGTCATACTATGACAAAGGTAGAATATCATTCTTCCCATGTAATAAATATATATGTGGAAGGACATCTACCAGCCATTAGGAGTGACTGAGCTGGTATTTGGACCAGGTGATTGGGCTCACATCCATGCTCATTTCACTGTCTGTCATTGCCTCTTTGTCCTGAGGTTCTTCCCTCCTTCAAAGCTCTACCACCTCCAGGTGGCCTCGTGGGACCCCTCCCTCAACGGGGCTTGGACCACTTCACCACAGCGTCAATTTTGTGTTCATCCCAATGCCTGTACCTCTGAGAGCCCCCAGCTGGTGCTGTGGGGTCTTTGCCCCACCCCACTGGATGAGGCCTCCCCACTCCCCATCCCCTCTGGCATCACCCCGATGGCACCAAATCCAAGACTCAAAGCTCACACACTCAAGAGGAAAGGCTCCTCACCTGGATGCCACTTATTCTGCTTTTGCATGTAACCCTTCTCAGCTTGGATAGCTGACTCCCTGGGCCACGGGTTTCTAGATATTTTATGGTGGAGTAATTTGCAAGTTGCCTTGCCTGGCATCTTGCTTAAACTCCAGTTTTTCCCACTTAGCAATATATTATGAATATTTCCCCTTTTAAGAAGCAATATTTTACAACATAATTTTCAATGGGGTATAGTTACCCCTTTGAATATATATAGCAATCCAATATATATTGTGTACATGTGCATGCTCAGTCACTCAGTGGTGTCTGACTCTTTGTGACCCCATAGACGGTAGCCCTCCAGGCTCCTCTGTCCAAGAGATTTTTCAGGCATTAATACTGGAGGGGGTTGCCATTTTCTCCTCCAGGGGATATTCCTGACCCAGTGATCAAATCCACATCTCCTACATCTCCTGCATTGATAGGTGGATTCTACTGTACCACCTGGGGAGCCCTGTATATATTAAAATATACAATAATCTAATCTGTCCTCTATGATTGAACATTTCTTTTGTATTCAACTTTTAGATACATATCTAATAATCTAATATTTAAAATATAATGTCTAATATATAATTATATAATTTGTTCTTTATGGTTGAACATTTATATCTAACTTTTTGCCATTCTAAAAGATGGTATTATAAATACCTTTGTTGATACTTTCTTATGCAGTTTCTGATGATTTCTGTAGGTGGAATAACAAGGCCAAGAAGTTTGACCATTTTTAGGCATTTGATAATTCTGTCAGCAAGAAAGGATGGGTCAGTTTTTAAAATAATTTATGTAATATATGAACATGATAAAAATTTTAAAATACTGAAGGACAGTAATCATGACAGTCGCCATAGCTAACCTTCACTGATGGTCTCATACAGTCTCCTACTTTTGTATATTATTATATTGTATATAGTGTATATTTGTTGGATATTGTATTCTACTGTAGATCCTATGAGAGAAGAATTACAATTATTCCTATTTCACAAATGACATCAAGGCTTAAAGAGGTTGCCTATGGTCACCAAGCTGTAGGTGGCAGGTCTATCATGCAAGCCAGGGGGCCTGACTCCTAAGCCACGCTGTTGACACTACGGAAGAGCGATGGGCAGCCCGCGTCTCCTGTGCGGGGAGAATGACAGGAGCTACAGTGAGAAGACGAGAAGGTGGGCTGTGGGCTGGGCCAGAGGGAGAGGGGACAGGAGGGCTCCAGGCAGGGACCTGTGTGTGGCTGCACAGCAATGCAGTCCAGAGCTGATGGAGAGCCGGGGTGGCTTCATGGATATGGCAGAATCCACAGGGCTGGCGGGAGGCTGGGCACCCAGGTTTCTAGTGTGGGAGGTGGGTGCTCGTGGTGGTGCCATTCACAGGGGTGGAACCTTGAGGAACAGGTGTGGCCAGGTCCGAGAGGAGAAGCCTTGCACTGGGAGTGTGCCTGTGCCCAGACCAGGCCCTCCTGCTGAGGCCCGTGTCTTTTCCCACAACTCGCCCAGGGCCTGGCGCGCACGTGACACCCTGAAGGCTGATGGAGCCAGAGCCCTGTCAGCCCGCCTGCTTCTCTTTCCCCTCCTCCTTCTCTTTCACTCTCTCCTGTTTCATGTTGCCCTGGTGCGATGCCCATTCTACCGCTCTCCCTGTCTGAGGCTCTGATGATTCTGACCTATTTGTCCTGCCCCTGGAGAAGGGCAGGTACACCCCTCTCCTTTCCCCTAGTGTTGATTGCTCCAGAAGGGCTGGAAGGGGTCTGACTGCTAAACATATAACCTCTTCTTAAGTAATCTCCCCTCTCCATGGGTCCAGGGAACATCCTGGGCCTGGCAAAAAAAACTGCAGCCCAGAAGGTGACTGATAAGAGGTCCAGACAGTAGGGAGCAGCCTGGCTCCTGCATTCCTTCAGGTCAGTTTCATTAAAAGTATCATCACTGAATGTCTACTGTGTGCTAAGCATCCAAGGGACACTGGGATGAACTGGACATGGTGCCTGCCTTAGAGCTATGACCCTCTCCTCATCAGAAAGCTGAGTCATAAAATAAAAGTGAACTCTTTTATTTTATGGAGGGGTAGCCTTAATTCTGCGTGGCGAGTCTAGGCTGCGAAGCTGGAACACTCAGCTCTGGACCCTGATCTGCCACTAACTCTGCATGTGACCTTGGGCCAGTCTCTTCCCCTTCCAGGGCTTCATTTCCCGCAGCTGTGAAGCCTCAGGGCTCCCTGAGGCCATTTCCAGCCAGAGCAATAGGCAGTTCTGTTCCTAGACCTGAGTCCTTTTTTAGCTGCTGCTGACTTTTTCCTCCCACTCTTTAAAAGCAATGAGAAGAGGCTGGGGTGGGGGCAGGGGACACGGGGACTGTGAAGAAATTCCCAGACTGATCTGTTGTTTTTTGTGTGTGGACAGAGGAACTGGGGAGTTCTGGGGGAGGGCGGAGGGGAAGGAGAGGGATGAAGTGAGGAGGGGGTGAGGAGGGAGCCCAGAGGAGACAGAAGAATGAAATAAAGGCGAATCCAACAAAAGAAAGTGAAAAGTGAGTGACAAGTTTGAGGCTGCAGGCCTGAAGCCGGCCAGGCCTTTAGGGTGAAGAATGGAGACAAATGAGCTAGATTTTCATGCTTGGTGGACGGTGAATGAAGAGCATCTTTTAAAGCCCTATCAGGAACTCTTTGGATTGTCATTAGATCTGGAGAGGGGAAAAAGACAGAGGGAGGAGACTGCTGAATTTGGCCCCCTGGGTGTGAAAAGATGCTGATTCTCTGCTGGCTGCTGGGGGCTTTGGGCCTTCTTCCTGGACTCAGGCACGCCTGGGCCCCCTCAAAGGTTTCAGTAAATTAGTTATTTTGAGGGCTCTTGAAATTCAGTGGCAGGCGCCCCCTGCTCTCGGCGGGTGACACCACACTGGAGCTAGGAGGGGGAGGGAGGGCTGGGTGGACACGGGGTTTCAGGCTCCTTGTAGGGTGAACCGACCATTGGAGTTTTCTGGGGACAGGACTTGCAGTTCTGAGACTGGGAAGGTCCTAGGCAAACCAGCATGATTGGTCATCACACTTTGGGGTGAGACTGGTAGGGAAGGGAGGGAACTGTCTTGTCCAAAGCCAGTCCCACTAAGGCGTGGAGTCAGGGCTGGCCCAATCTTGGTCTTGGCCTTGGTCCTGGCCTGCAGCTGACTGCCCAGCTCACCTGTACAGCAGGGAGAGAGGAGATTCTAAGATGGAGGTTCTTTGTCTAAAAAGATGATTGGAAGCATTTGAATAGGACTGGATATTAGATGGTGTTGTTGTTTAGCCACTAAATTTTGTCCAGCTCTTTACACCCCATGGACTATAGCCTGCCAGGCTCCTGTGTCCATGGAGTTTCCCAGGTAAGCATATTGGAGCAGATTGCAATTTCCTTCTCCAGGGGATCTTTCTGACCCAGGGACTGAACCCACATCTCCTGCATTGGCAGGAGGATTCTTTACCGTTGAGCCACCAGGCCATACTAGATCATATCACAGAATTGTTTATTTTATTAAGTATAAAAACCGACAGTGTGTTTTTTAATGTTCTATTATTACACATGGACACAGAAGTCTTTAAAAGTGGGATGGTAGATATCTGGGATGTATTTTAAAAGATTTCACTCCAGTAAAAATAGAAGTGTGTGTGCAGGGTTGGGGCGGATGGGAGCAGGGTGAGTAGGTAAAACAAAGTCGATTGTGCCTTGATGGCTGTGGGAGCTAAGTGACAGCACATCAGGACACAGGATTCTGTTCTATTTTGTGCATATTTGAAAATGTCCAAAACCAACACTTTAAAAGAGGAAAAATAGAGCATTGCAGTGGTGCAGTGTAGCAGCGGTTAGGACTGTTGCCTCCAAGGCAA
Organism: Odocoileus virginianus; assembly: GCF_023699985.2. Taxonomy (NCBI): domain Eukaryota; kingdom Metazoa; phylum Chordata; class Mammalia; order Artiodactyla; family Cervidae; genus Odocoileus; species Odocoileus virginianus. The sequence continues at coordinate 59,606,702 of NC_069680.1, forward strand.
AAGAGCCTGGGTTCAATCCAACTCCACCTCTCACTGGGTAACATGTAGCATGTTAATTGCTCTCAGTCTCAAGTTCATCATTTGTAAAATGGAATGATAAATCTGATCTCATAGATTAATTAACAGAAAGCATTAGAACTGTACTTAGATATAGTAAACGCTCAATAAAAATTAGTTACTATCCAGAAAAGGGGATAGGGCTTCCCTGATAGTTCAGTTGGTAAAGAATCTGCCTGCAATGCAGGAGACGCCAGTTCGATTCCTAGGTCGGGAAGATTGGCTAGAGAAGAAATTAGGCTACCCACTCCAGTATTCTTGGGTTTCTCTTGTGGCTCAGCTGGTAAACAATCTGCCTGCAATGTGGGAGACCTGAATTCAATCCCTGAGTTGGGAAGATCTCCTGGAGAAGGGAAAGGCTACCCACTCCAGTATTCTGGCCTGGAGAATTCCATGGACTGTATAGTCCATGGGATTGCAAAGAGTCGGACATGACTGAGTGACTTTCACTCACTCACTCAGGAAAGGGGAAATTTGAGTGAACCCTTTCAGCCCAAGAGAACCCTTTGGAGCTTTGATGCTGGGGGAGTGGTTGATATCCTGAAATAACCTTTCTTGGATCAGCTCTCAGGACTTACTATATTGTGCTCAGTTGTGTCCGATTCTTTACAATCCCATGGACTGTAGCCCATCTGGCTCCTTTGCCCATGGGATTTTCCAGCCAAGAATCCTGGAGTGGAGTGCCATTTCCTACTCCAGGGGATATTCCTGACCTGAGAGGCCGTTATTAGGACTCAGGCCTCCTCTATACAGTGAAACTAGATAGGCTGCCTCCCTTTCCCTTCCCCCAGCTTCCACGGAGGCCCCGCCTGCCTCTCTCTTCTTTCTTAATCTAATGTGTTTGGCCAACCTTAGTTTCTCCCTACCGCCTCCGGGAGGTCTCAGTACCACGCTCATGACTTCATGCCTTTAATTGACCAGTTTTAATCTGGTCTCTGTCCATCAACCACAAATGTAAGAGGGCAGGTTTTAGCCTGCTAGTGAAGTCTCTTTCACAGGCTGAGTGCACAGAAGCATGAGAATATGCTGGTTCACACATAAGGACATCACACACTCAGACACACATGCACGCACAGACAGAGGCATGGGCACATGCATGCACACACATATACATGCAACTTTAAGTAGGTGTATTGATACCTGTTCATATTTGGGACTAGCTGCCAAGAGGTCAGAAAGCCTAAAGCTACAAGAAGAGAAGATGGGTGGTGCCTGGTCTGGTCCAGGGGTCCGTGGTGCAGAGCTGAACAGGGTTGCAAGTGGCAGAGACGAGGCTGTCAGCACTGATGCCAAGCTCACTGCTGAGGTCTGTGTTCTCAGAGTGGTGCCAGGCAGAGAGTGGTAGTGACAAGCCTCTTGCTTCTAGGCCAGGAGACAGCATCAAGAGACTGGATGTTGGAGGCCAAGAGCTGACTTCCTGCCAGAGTAGAGCCATTGCTAATGGTACAGTGGTGGCAAAAATGGAAACAAAATAAAAGCCTCCATCTACACTGCACCTGTCACAGATGCCGAGCAGTTGTATAATTTCATTTAATCCTGACAGTTACCCTCTGAGGTGTCATTGCACCCTTTATAGTTGAGGAAACTGAGGCTCAGAGACATTGGGTTACTGGCTGAAGTTCACACAGCTGGGAAAGAGCAGATCTGGGATTTGAACCTAGAGGATCTGTCTTCAGAGCAGCTCTCAGCTGCTACACTCTATTATTACATTTACACTGAACAGAAAATAAACAAAATCTAACACTGGGGAAGGATTTATGTTGAAATTGTATGATGTCTCAGGTTTGCTTCAAAATAATCCACGGAGGTGGTGCTGAGTGAAGTGAGTAGATATATGAGTGAAATACAATTGCCTTTGAGTCAATGACTGTTGAATTTGGATGATGGATACATGAGAATTCATTATACACTTCTATTTGTAATTTCTTCATAATACATTTTACTGGTTCTGGGTTCTACCTTGCCTTTACCATCACTGGATGACCTTGAACATGTTGCTAAACCTCTGTATGCCTCTGTTTTCCCACTGGCCTTGTCCCATCTATTTCCAACTCATTGTAGGACTGCAATTATGCTTAATTTATGCCCATGGATTAAGGGGTGTGGAATGTGGATCTGCTGAGACACAACCCCCACTATTTAAGGACAGCGTGGACCCCTTCTAAATGAACATCATGCTTTGCCTCTCACTTTCAAGAAAGAAAAATTATGGAGGAGATGCCTTTGTGTTTGATCTGCATCAGGAATCCTGGAGTGGAAAATAAAACGTGTGTGCGTGCATGCATGTGTGTGTGTGTGTGTGGTGTATGGTGGGGAATGGACAGTACACTGTTCACTCCACCTGTGCGGGTCTCCTCTTCTCTTCCAAGTCGCCACCTGTTCATTCCTCGTTCAAAAGGAGCATAGGGGCCCCAAGCAGAAGGGTGGTACTCAGACCCTGGGGGGAAGCAAATGAGGCTCTGGGCCTCCCAAACACTAAGGATGATAAATGGGGTCCAAGTCTTTCAGGCTTCATTATAGAGTCACCATGGGTTTGCCCAAACCATGGCAACCGATTCAAGCAATGATTAACCTAATAAAGCAGAGGCAAAGGGGAAAAAGATGCATTCAAGACCTCAAGTCAGGCCCTGGTTCTCTAGAGGCAGTAAATTTCCCTTCAGTGGGTACGGTGTCCAGGCTCCAGACGTCCTAAATCTCTGCCCCTGGGAGTGGGGGTGGGGAGGCCTGTGAAAGCATAAACGGATGTCAGAGATCAGCTGGGGTGGCTCCCGTGCTCCCGAGGAGGGTGGTGCCCCTCCTTGGCCCTTCTTGGAAACAGGCCCAGCACTGGGGCACATAGAGGCATCTGCTTTAACCCCCAGAATCAAATCACCTAGGCTTTCTTCTGAGTTCTGTTCTATTTGGTCCTAAGGAGATAGATGTACATGAGTGTGTGCATGCACACTTGTCATCTGTCTGCATGTCTCTGGGGTGTGGAGGGCAGGCAGAAAAGATTCTGCTGCTGCCTCTGTGATGGGCACCCCCTAAGATGGACCGCTGTGACCCCTGCCTCCTGGTACCCATGCCCTTGTGCAGTGCCTTCCCTTTAGGTGTTGGCTGGATTTAGTCATTTCTAGTTAATAGAGTGTGGCAGAAGTGATGAGATGTCACTTGTGAGACTATTGTTTTTGTTGTTCAATCAGTAAGTTGTGTCCAGCTCTTTGTGACCCCATGAACTGCAGCACTCCAGGCTTCCCTGTCTTTCACCATCTCCTGGAGCTTGCTCAAACTCATGTCTGTTGAGTTGGTGATGCCATCCAACCATCTTGTCCTCTGTTGCCCCCTTCTCCTCCTGCCTTCAATCTTTCCCAGCATCAGGGTCTTTTCCAATGGGTCAGCTCTTCACATCAGGTGGCCAAAAGTATTGGAGCTTCAGTTTCAGTATCAGTCCTTCTAATGAATATTCATGATTGATTTCCTTTAGGATTGACTGATTTGATCTCCTTGCAGTCCAAGGGACTCTCAAGAGTCTTCTTCAGCATCACAGTTCAAAAACATAAACTCTTAGGTGCTCAGCATTCTTTGTGCTTCAACTCTCACATCCATCCATGACTACTGGAAAAAACACAGCTTTGACAATGTGGACCTTTGTTAGCAAAGTGATGTCTCTAATTTGTAACAGGCCATCTAGGTTTGTAGTAGATTTTCTTCCAAGGAACGAGATTCGATCACAAAAAGATGAGCTTGCAAAAGACCATGCCTTCTGTCTTGAGTGTCCCCCTACCTCTTGTTTGTTTGCACTGAAGGAAGCCAGTGTCCGTGTTGTGAACTGACCTATGGAGGGGGCCACGTGGCAAGGAACCGAGGAAGGCTTGTGGTCCAAAGTCACTGAAGGACTGTGGCCCTCAGTCCAATGGCTCTTGAGGAATTAAGTCCAGGTAACAATCACATGAGTGAGCTTGGAGGTGGACCTGGCCCCAGCAAAGCCATCAGGTAAGACCACATTCTTGGCTGACACCCTGACTGCAGCCTCATGGGACCCTTTGAGCCAGAGTCATCTATCTAAGGTATAGCTGGATTCCTTACCTACAGAAGACCTACATAATAAATGTTTCTTGTTTTAAGTAGAGTTTTGGGTAATTTGTTATGCGGCAATAGATAACTAGTCCAACAGAGGTAGTATAGCTGGTGATGATGTTAGGATGGCAGGGGCATAAGTTTGTCTCCATAATTAACAGACTTATGGGCTTGGGCAAGTCATATAACTTCTCCCTGATTAATGGGGGGACGTCAGTTCTGGTCCATGCCTTCTTAGTCTTCTCTAGGAATAAGCTAGAGATAAGGTGGGTATTATAATGAGGTCTGCTTCAAATTGCAGGCAGGCTCATGAAGTGTATGGATATACCTGCCATCTCATCTGAATCCTCATAAACCTCTGTAAGGTATGCGTGATTTTCTTCGTTTTTGTACATAGAGAAATTTTTATATGTGGAAGCTTGGAGAGGCTAAGTAACTTTCTCAAATGATAGAATTAGGAAGTGCTGGAATTGAGATAGATGTCAGGCCCATGATCTAATGGACTATCTCAGGAGAGCTCACCCACACCTTGACTATTGGAATATTTGCTGGTGATCTCCAAGACAATGATTCTCTTGTGATAACCCAGTCTCACCAAATCATATGTGGCATCTTCTGAAATGAACCCATAGGCAGTCAAGGGTTATTTTGGTGCTGAGGAGAGTATGAGGGAGGAGAGGTAATAGGTCTCTATACAATTTATTAATTTATTCATTCACTTATTCAACAAATATTCATTGACCTTTATATAGCAGCCAGTCGGGGGAAGAAATGAAATTTCTAAACAGATAATTGAAATACCTTTCATTCAGTTAGTCAATTTACTGACTCATTGAAAGTGAAAGTGAAAATATTCACTGCTCAGTCATGTCTGACTCTTTTTGACCCCATGGATTGTAGCCCACCAGGTTCCTGCACGGAAGCATATATCCTACCATATGTAAAATAGATAGCCAACGGAAATTTGCTGAATGGCTCAGGGATCTCAAACTAGGGCTCCTTAACAACCTAGAGGGGTGGGAAAGGGTGGGAGATGGGAGAGAGTTTCAAGAGGAAGAGGACATGTGTACACCTATGGCTAATTCATGTTGTTATATGGCAAAAATCAAACCAATATTGTAAAGAAATCATCAGTCAATAAACTGATAAATTTATTTTCAATAAATACATATAATTTTTTAAAAAAAGAATACTGGAGGGGGTAGCCATTCCCTTCTCCAGGGTTCTTCCCAACCCAGTGATCAAACCTGGGTCTCCTGCATTGCAGGAAGATTCTTTACTCTCTGAATCACCAGGGAAGCCCTACTGACTCAATAATTCATTCTAAAAGCATGTGGCATATGGTTAGAATAAGTACTCATTGGAGACATGAAGGATATTTCCTTTTGTCAGGAGGACCCAAATGAGTGAACAGATAAATACAAATGCTACCTGGAAAGTTCAAGGATATTCATATGCACAGGATGTTATGGGAGCAGGAGCAATGAGGGAGAAATAGTTCCAAGAAAGATTCTGGAAAGAGGTGATATCCACACTGGAAATTTGGGAAGGGGGGGATGAGGGTTTGGGCAGAGAGAGCACAGTGGGGAAAAGGGTGGGAGGGCTTCTGTGTGTGAGGGGAAGACTTCAAGCAGGTCAGTATTCCTGCGGGGTAAATGCCAAGGCACACAAGGCATTGTGGGAAAGAGCCTGTTGCAGCCGGACTCTAGTCATAAGCATAAGTGATTCACAATGAGAAAAAGAAAGAATAGCGTATATAATTCGACTTAATTCTGACAACAGTCCTGGAGACTGTTGCTGGAGACTGCTCCCTCACCCTTTCTTTACTTCTGGCACATAGCCCCTAGTCCAGTTTACTTGAGGGAATGTGATCTTGTATTCCTAGAGGAGTGTGAGCATAGGTGAAACATGCTGTTATACCTCTGAGTCCAACCTTTAAGACTGTGAGTGAGGTTCCCCCATGACTTATTTCCTGTTCCCACTGGCTCAAACCCATGGCAACGAGCCTCAGCCATGGATGGCAAGGGCCCAGCAGCTGAGGGAGGAAGAAGATGGAAGGAATGTAGGTCCCTCAATGATGTCACAGAGCAGAGCTCTCCACTCACATGGGACGCTCACTGAATTACTGGTGAGTCTGTCATAGCACCCTGGCTTTACTCTAAACTCCATCAGGGAGTATTACAGTGGGAAGGACAAGTCAGTAGGATTTAACGATTAATTGGTTGTGGGTAGGAAGAGAGAAGGGTCAAGACCAATCCTGTGCTTAGTCACTCAGCTGTGTCCGACTCTTTGTGACCCCATGGACTGTAGCCCGCCAGGATACTGTATCCATGAGGATTCTCTAGGCAAGAATACTGGAGTGGGTTGCCATGCCCTCCAGGGGATCTTCCCAACCCAGGGATTGAACCCAGGCCTCCTGCATTCAAAGCAGATTCTTTACTTTCTAAGCCACCAAGGAAGCCCAAAACCAACCCTAGATTTCGAGTATGTATGACTGGATGATGCTAGTTAGTGAAATCAGGAACAAGAGGCAACATTAGTTTGGAGTTAGAGGAGAATAATTCTATTTTGGACATGTCTCATTTGGGGTGCCCAAGTAACATCTGGATATATAATCTTGGAGCACAGGAAGGGTAGATCACATCTGGGGAAAGTCACAGGGAAGGGGTAGGTGGCCCTTGGCCTTCATGCCAACTTGCACTGCGCAGGAATGCAGAAGAAATTCAAATTCATACAAAAGTAACCTCCCTACCCCCCCCCAAAAAAAAACCCTGGGAGAATGAGAAGAATTTGAGACAAATGAAGGTGATTATAATAACAATATTTAATTTAATAATAGTAGTTATTATTATTATAACAATTTATAGCAGCTTAATGTGCACTAAAAGCAAGCACATTTAATCAACCCAATTAAGTGGCTACTATTTATTGTTCCAAATCTGCAGGTGAGGACAATGGGCTTTAGGGAGGCAAAGGGTATAATTGAAAACCACCAGTTAGTGGCAATACCAGGCTTTGAACTAATGTCCGTGTGATCTGAATTATTCTTACCCACTCTGCCATCAGTGTGTGTGTTTGGAGGACTTGCTTGTGCCTTTGTTCTCGGAATAACTAAAACTTCAGTTTAACCCAAAGAATGAGACCCCTCTTTTTTATATTTAAGAAATATATTAAAGCATCTTATCACAAAGATAGAAACACATACAAATTATAAACATGCAACCATCTTCCACAGTCATGTTAAAATGTTATATATATATATTTATATATATTTATATATATATAAAATATTTTTTTCCTGTCTTCATAGCTGAAAACTTCAGATCTTATGCCAAACTCATCCACCATAAATATTTAATTCATTCTTCCTGAAATTATCCAGGCCAGCAAATAACCAAAATACAAGCTATTAAATAAGGAAAGTACAAAGTTAAAAAAGAATATGTGCAGAAAATGCCCCCTTTCCACCCCTCAATCAAAGGCAAACAGTGGCTCTTTGCTACTGCTTAATGTAGATTTTCTTTGAAAGCTATTTAAGTGCAAAGTTCCAAACCAGTTTTCCCAGTTAGGGCTGCTGCATCCTAAACTCCCAATGTTGTTCCACTTCACACTTCTTAGACCTCCTCATCTGGCAACTCAACTCTAACTCCATCATTTATAAGGGAGAATGTTTCAGACTAGCTAAGAAAAGGGCTTTTCTGGGATCACACAGTGAGTTAGCAGCAACAGAGTCCACACTTTCCCCACCACATCAAGGAAGTCAACAGACTTCGGGGTCTACATGTCCACAGGGAGCTCCCTAGGGGCACGGGTCTGGAAACATGGGCAGAGGAGGTAATAGATGGTTTTCCTTATCAAGAATGCCGTGTTCCCAGGAGTGCCTCTCACTCTAAACCAACGCAGTCATTTCAGCACCATGGTCAGGGGCACGCCGCTCTTTTTTTTTTTTTTTCCCCTGGCCCTCAGTGCCCGACCAAGTTAGCCTTGCAGATCCTCTCTGAGCCCTTTGGTCCTAGGATCCCAGGAGCAGAGGGGTACACAGCAGCCTGTGAATCTCACTAGTGTTCCAGAGGGTAATCAAAGCGTAAGGGAGGCTTTTGATCTTACAAGACTCAGAGGACCCAGCTCAAGCCAGAGCACAAACTACTATAGGTTGAGTTGGCAGAGAGGAGATGACTCTAAACTTAGCCTAGAGCCAGGGTCATGCTTTTGGTTTGCTCCAATAACTCCATCAGTGGCTGAGGGCTTTGCGCAAGTCACCTGCTTCCAAGACTTTGGCTCTCTGTTTCCATGGGTGTCACCATCCTGCCTTGCCCACCTCACCGACTGTAGGTGGGGCCCTGAGATGAGTGTCCAGCCCCCAAATCTCTCACTACCTGTGCTCTTGGCTTCTAAAGGTGGGGCAAGCAGACAAGGCTAGCGAGTGTCCCCGCACTGCCCCACCCGCTTCTAGATCACAGGCTGCAGATATGTAAAAGGGGAGGAGCGGGAAAAGAAACACAACAGAGAATCCTAATTACATACATGTAAGATGTAATTATAGTATACTCAGTGTTTATTCTGTAGCACATTCTCAGCCGAGCCCCCCTTCTTCAGTGTTCCACTGGACCAAATGTCTCTTTCCCACTGCTTTTGGTCGCAGGGCCCTATAACTCCATCTATCACAAGCACAGCCTTCTCTTAGGTTCCCAGAAACCCAGTGAAAGGGTGTGAGAGATTCTCCCCAGCTTCTCATCAGCTGAGGCTCAGAGACCCGTTCAAGGTCACACAGCTGGGCAGAGTGGCCCGTGGATGAGAGGTGGAGCAAAGTACGCCTGTGGGGTCGTGTGCTCTCTTGGCCTCACTTGCCTTTGTGCCAGCCCAGCGGCCAGGCTCCCAGACATTAGCATTCCAATGGCTCTGGGAGGCTTTGTCCTCCAGCTACTGCCGGCTTGGGGATGGGGTGGGATGGAGGCAGGGCACCATAAATCTACCTGCTTGTGTGTGGGGATGGGGTGGGGTGGGGTGGCCACAAGATTCATGTGCTGTTTTTCTGGAAGCCAGGGCTCAGACAAAGGCAGGACAGCAGGAGGAGGGGAAGACTCTTTCAACTAGAGCATCTTTCCTGCCCCCACTTGGGACTCTGTCAGGGTTTGAGGGAGCTGGGGTGCAGGAAACAACATCAGACCACAGGAGGCTCCACACTCACTGTGGCTGAGGCATAGTGGTAGGGGGCTTCTAGCTGAGATCCAGAGCAGCCTGACTGATTTTAAAAGCTGGTGAATGCAAAATGCCTGTGGACAGGTGAGGATGTAGTGGTGATGATGCTGGGCTTGTGTGTGCCACCCAGAAATGTTTCCTAAACCCTTCTTGATGTGGGGCTCTTTGGAAAAAGGATGAGGTTTCCCACCTCAAGGTGATTTCTTTCACTGTGATGGAGCTCATCCTTGGTAAGGAGCCCTAAACTTTCCTCCACCTCCTCCTGACTTGGAGAGTTCAGCTGACAGTTCTGGGGGTTCAAATCTGCCCCTTCCCAAGGTGACAATCCAGCATCCAAGTTGGTTAAACAGTACTTTTTAAAATAATTTGTAGGTTAGAGGGCCAGTCTATGTGCGTTCAGTAACTATTAGCTTCTTATTTATTTATTTGCCACTTAAGTTATTTAATTGAAGGATAATTGCGTTACAGAATTTGTGGTTTTCTGTCAGACAACAAGAATCAGCCATAGGTACACCCATGTCCCCTGCCTCCTGAATCTCCCTCCCATCTCCTTCCCCATCCCACCATACTAGATTGTGAGTGACTAATAGCTTCTTAATGCGCACCCTCACAAGCAGGAGAGGGGCTGGGCAGTGGGTGCCTCCACACAGAACACAGGGTTAATATTTTCTGCTTCTGAAAGTTGTTCGCACCAAAGGAATCCCCTGCCTATTTGAACACTGCTCCCCACAGCCTTTCACAGGGAGAAGGATCTTCATGCTTGAGGACCTCCTCTCCAAATGTTTGGTCCTGGCCCAGTATAAAGTGTTCTCTGGCAAGCTTCCTAATCCAGCCACAGAGAACAGTCCCACTGTCCTTCCTGTGGCTCCTACCTCCACTCAGCACCAGTGTTTTTTCAGCCTTGAGTGATTTTGTCTGTATACTTGCTATTGTCCCAGGAGGACAGAGATGGACCTTCCTGATTTTTATGTCTGCCCTCTCTCCCCTCACCCCCCAGTGCCCAGTAAGCGGCAGACCCTGCCTTGGTCTGTGCAACTTGGAGCTGCTGACACCTGCCCTGGGCGGTGCCGCAGGTGGAAAATTGGCTGCTGCAGAAGTCATCAATAACCCATTAATCTTCTCCTCCCAGATTAAAGCCATGAAATGAAACTACACCTTTGTTCATTTGTTTGCAGTGTCCCCCTTCCTGCCCCCAAATCCAGCCCCTGATAACTAAGACATATTTCCTTCAAGCTATCTTTAGGGACCTAGGAATAGAGGAGAGAGGAAAAGTTCAATTTGAAGCATTGGGTGGGGGGTGCAGAGCATAAGAGATAGATGCAAAAGATATTAACCCCTGCAAAGCCACCACCTTTGTGCTCTAACACTGGAAAGCAACCTACTCTATGACTCCTGGTCCCTGCCTCTGACCTGTAGACCCCACTGGTGTTGGCCTGCTTCTTCCCTGGGCACCGTGGGCCAATCCAAGGAGGCTTTTGTGGTTCAACTCATTGGGTAAGGTGCCTGCCCTGTGTGGGTTCTTGGAGCTCAAACCTGCTTCCTGGACATCCTGGGACATCTTGGAAGCTAATATAGAGCTGCTCCAGCAGTGCTTTGGGGACTTTCAGTGTCACTGTGCATCAGCCCTACTCTACCTTGGAAGTAATAGAGAACACATGGCTGGAAACCTTGAATACTTTCTTGAAAAGAATAAGAATTTGTTCAAACAAAGCTGCTGGTTGTTGGGAGGTGTCAGAAACTACAGCCAGACTCTCCACCTCCTCTGTTCCCTGCCACGGGGTATCACAAGTCACAAGGTCTCATCCCCAGCACCAGAAATGTAAAATGAGCTATGACATTGTTCTTAGTCTCTAAGCATTCAGGGATAATTCCTAGGATGCTCAGCCTACCAGTGTTTCTGACCCTGCTGCAGGGTTATTATTCCCTCCCTTCCCCAAATGCAAGTTACTCTAAATCCAAGCTAGTGGCATAACAGAAAGGGCCAGCACCATGTGAGTAGCCCTAGTTGGAGGCTTGTCTTATTCCTAAACCACTTTTTGGAATTAGACAAGTCGCTGCTCCATAAATAAACCAAGGAGTCTGAGCCAATGATTTTTAAGTCTTCCAGTTCTTCTTTTCCAAGTGTGTATAGCTGACTTGCAATCTGCCTGGCCTCCAGCCTAGCACCATAGTTTCTAGGTCAGGCCTCAGCAGGGGCCCCAGACCCCCAGATGCCCAGAAAGTATCTCCTACCTCTCCTTAGACAGGGCCCCCTCCCCCAACCCCAGTCACAGGGGCTGGGCCCTCCCCTCCACACAATCAAGTTACCTTCCTCAGGCTTCTTGAGAATCGCTTTTTATTGGCTCAAAATCTCATTCACCAGTCCCTAAATAATCTTATGTACAAAATAAAGACTTTCCCACTGTGAAATCTCACCAATAAATACAAACATAAAACGGGGGAGAGGCCATATAATTTACCAGACAAAAATTCATTTCAAGAGACATTACATCATTTACAAACTTTTTTTTTTTTTAAGACAAGGGCGCTCCAGTTTGCAGGGTGGTGGTAGAGGCGCTCCCCCAGTGGGTCGCCTTGCCTCCTGCCCCTGAGAGGGCAATGGCTCCGGAAAAGTGCACAAGGAGAAGGCAGAGCATCGCCTTCATGGATTAAGGCAGAGTAGAGAGGCCCAAACTCCCGGGACTTCACAGGGACTAGAGGAGGTCAGAGGCCACTTTGAAGAAGACAACCTGGGGAACAAGCGTGAGCGCTGAGAGACCAAATATTGGGTGAAGTAGTATTGGAGGGAGATTTTGGGGTGGCCACGGGGAGAGGGCTTAAAATGCGCGGAGCATGCCATGCCCACTCGCGCGGGCAGCGGCAGAGGATGTAAGCGCATAAGACCAAGGGATTGAACCCGGCCTGCCACTCTCGGGTGCCTGGGTTCTCAGGGGTCAGTGAGCCAGAGGCAGGAGGACCAAGTAGGTTTGAGAGCCGCCGCCGCGCATCTCCGACAGCCTCCGCCCCTGCCCCTTTTCCCAGGACCCACCGCCCAGCGGCGGACAGGCCCCTTCATAGAAAGTCTGAAAAGGCCAGAGCTCCAGGGTGCAGGCAGGCCGGGGAAACAGGCGCCTGCAGCCCAGGTCGGTCCTCCAGCGAGGCGGCGGGGCTCAGGCTTCCGGCCTGGGAGACCGGGGAATAGAGGGAGCCCCAGTCTCCCGGGGAACCGCCGTCTGGGCTGGCCAGCTCCTCGCAGGGCGGCGCCAGCGGCTCCAGCCCGTAGAGGCTGTGGTCCGCTATGCGCAGCGTCTGCGTCAGCGCCCAGATATAATTGTGGGCGAAGCGCAGCGTCTCTATCTTGGTGAGCTTCGCGTCGTCCGGAAAGGTGGGCAAGACGCCGCGCAGCGCGTCCAGCGCAGAGTTGAGGTTATGCATACGATTGCGCTCGCGGTCGTTGGCCTTCTTGCGCCGGCTCCGTCGCTGTTTGCTCAGAGCCAACTCACTCTTGGGGCGACTGCGCCCCCCGCGCCGCGCCCGGAGCTTCCTCGAGGCCCCTCGGCAGGCGCCCCCTTCCGTCTCGGCGCAGTTCTCCAACACGCGAGTGGGGCTGGGTGGAGTGGATGCGACGCAGGTCACTTCGTCGTCCGAGGCTCCCGGGAAGCGCTGCTCCGTCTCGTGGGTCACTTGGACAGGGGGCGCACACGAGGGATGAGGCGCCATCCTGCGGCGGGGTAAGAGGTAAGGGTAAGAGTGGGTCCGTCACCTGAGCGAAGTTCCCAATCCTGGGGCCAGGTGGGGGAAAATGCGAGAGAAAGCCACCTCCTGCCGGCCAGAGGACCCGCTTTCCCCTCCTCCCATCGCTCTGTGGTTCCAGGTGTTACCTTGTTGTAGGGCGCAAAGGGGTAGAGTGGTGGGTAGTGAGAGCAACGGTGAGCTGAACTGGCTTTTCCGTCTGCAAGTTCAGTTGAGAAGCAGGCGCTGCCGCTCGAAAGTTTCTCTGGCCCCAGAGAAGATACGTGTAAAGGAGGGTCCCGGGCTCCTCTTGCTCTCTCTTGGCGCAGCTGCGAGACCCTGCGGATTTTCTGAGCCGAAAGTCGTGTGCCCCTAGGCACGCTTTATCTGCTGCGCCCTGGGACAGGAGCGTGCCTGCCCCGCTGCTGCCCGCGCCGCCGTCCAATCAGCGTCCGGGCCAGGGGGCCGCGCCACGCGAGCCCGCTCCGCCCTTCAAGGGGCACAGCTGGATTCCGGACAAAGGGCTGGGGTCGGGGGAGGGGAACGTCGCTCTGTTTGCGCTCTCCCCGCGGGCTCAGTCCCAGCAACTCTCGGTTCCTCAAAGGGCCTCGCCCAGTGAGAAGGGTCTGGTCTAGCTCGCGTCTGGCGGTCTCAAATCACTTTGCTCCTATTCTGGTTTCCCTTGGCATCTGTCCAGACCTTTTCTTGGTATCCTGAAGGGGGCTTTGGGAAGTCAGTAGGGTGGGTCAATCCCGTGAGTTATACAAGGGGAAACAGGTTCAGAAAGGAGGCAGCTTGCTCCAAATCACTGTGCAAGGACAAGGAGCCAGGTATACTATCAGTTTAGAGGAGTGTCCACTAATTCCTAGTGCCATTCTCCTCTCCTCCACTTTGGGTCAGGTTAGCAAGTACTCAGAGGGGGTGTTTCACTGACACTCCATTTTGGGAGGCACGGGGGCGACTACACAGAGAGATCCTGCCTACCTCCCTGCCACTTAGAGACCGTCACCTTCTGGGGATGCTGAGTGCCGGCCTCCCCCCCCACCCCCCCACCCCCGCCTGCCAAGTTTTAAGATGACACTGCCCACACTCCTTAGATGTAGGTGCTTAGAACCTCTCTCCTCATCCCCTCACCCCCGCAGAAATCTAAGACATTATTTTCGTGCCCCAGAGGCAGCGAATATCTATGGTGGGACCTCCAGGAGGCATTCTGCCACAAACAATTTCAGACAGTACTCTAGGGATCCGATGGGGCATGCAAAGGAAGAGCTCAGATGAGAATGGGTTAGGAGATGGCCAGGAGTTCACAGCAAGCCTCTGTGTCTTTTAAATGCCCCGGGAGTGCAGGTGCAGAAGCACATCAACTCTTTCTCTCTTAGTCCTCCTGTCCAGTCACAGATGGGCAGGGGCTGTCTGCACTACCTGGTCCTGTCCCCTTGGCAGAGGTCAGGCAGTGAGCACAGGGCAGGGACTCTTCACGGCTCCGGTTAGTGCCATCTGGAAAGCTTTCCAAAGTGAGCCTGAACACATCATCCCTCCTTTCTTTCTCTACTCATCCCTTTTGTCCCTGCCTTGGACACTCTGTGGTCTTCTGCTTCAGGGTAAGTGTGGCCTGGGGGAGGATGCCCTCAAGCTAACCCAGCCTCTCTCTGACCTTTAATGATCTGCCCATTGCAGGCCCAGAGCCCTCAGGCATCCAGTGCCACTCCTGCACCCTGCCCCCCCACCCCCACCAGCAGGCCCTCCACACTGCTCCTAAGAAGTTGGGAAACAGGTGTCTGAATTCAGTCTCAGCAGGCCCAGAAGGCATTACTTTCTAGCAGGTCCAGATACCCTGAGCTGAGTCTCCGTAAGCTGGTGGAGGAGGTAGGATCCTGCAGGGAAACTGAGGGAATGAGGTGAGTCTGCATATCTACCCTAGTGATAGCCAGCCTCTCTTTATTTGCCCACTCTGCGTGGAGGGCGGAATTACCTCTGAGGCAGAGAGAGGGTGGGTGCGCTTGGGAGCCAGGGAGAAGGAGCTCCAGGACTGTGTGGAGATGAAGGTGCTGGCCTCAGGGTCTCAGCTGGTGGGCTGTTGGCAGAGGCTCCTTCGCTTGTTGCCGGGGAACTAAGCTCTGGGCCAGGCTCCAGACCAACAAAGGGGCCCTGCGGAGACTCCCGAGCCTCACATTTTGCTGCTGCTCCTCCCTTGGGTCACAATTTGCTCCACATTTGTCTTCTAATTATACGAATGAGAAGCTGAGGCCCATTTTACAGATGGAAAGTCAAGGCCCAGAAAGGGGAAGTAACTTATTCAAGAGATCACACAGCAAGTTCTAGCAGAATCACATACATAGAATGCAGGTCCTAAGACTCCTAATCCTAGATTTTCCCTTGCACCTCTTTGTTGCCTCTCTTTGATTGGGGAGAAAATAGATATTTTTTCAAGGCAGAACCAGACATCCCAAAATGTTGAAGATAGAAGGAATGACATGGTCAGAGTAGATAAAGGACAGTGGCCCCTTCTCCCAGTGCCAATAGGAGCCAGTGTCCAGTCATGTTCTGTCTCTCTACTTTCTCGCCCTCTATGCCTGCCTTTCTTGATTTCTATCCTGCAAATTAGGAACTGAGAGAGGAAACCCAAAGTGTGCTTCCCTGGGGCTAGGGGACCCAGCTTGGCTCGGAGGAGTGTGCCCTGGCCGTAAGGAATCAGAACACCCCTATGCGTCTCTGGACGCCTGAAAGTAGCCCACAACTAGGGCTCTCATCCCGCAGTGGCTGTCAGATGATAAGCCAAGGCAGCTCTCACCGTGGCTCAGTCTTGCCTCAAGTAGCTCATGGATAGTGACGAGGACCGCAGGGCAAGCTTTCCGCACCAGGGAAGATTTTGGGGTTATTTGGATACTTTCTTGACTGGGAGAGAATTCTGGCACCCGCTGAGAATTCTTATCTAGCTTCCTTGGCACCACTCCGGGTCAGGGCTCTCCAGGGCTTGCGGACCGCCACCACTTTGCTTTGCGCAAAACAGTCAGGGCGAGGAGCAGCGCGCAGCAGCCGAGGTCAGCGATTTCCGTGCGGAGAACTCTCCGCAGCTCTTCAGCTGGTCAAGAGGGCGGGGCCTGAGGTCGAGGAATCCTAGGGGGTTAGAGATCACGGATCCATGTCCTCCCTTTCAGCGGGAGAGGACGCACAGGCCCCTCTCCAAAGTTAATTCCTGTCCTTTTGGCGGCGGAGGCGCAGACTGTGACAACTCAGTGCGCGCTGGCGCTATTTGTGAAAGGACTCTTCCAACCGGCAGCAGAGCTTGTTCCTGAAGCCCCCGGCGGACCACCGCCTCTAAGACCTTTGGGAACCCCGCGCCCTTCCACTCACTGAGACCTAGGCCGCCCTGCAGGCTGAGGCGGCTCAGGAACGAGGCGACAGCCTGACGCCTGGAGACCGCGGGCAGAATGGAAAAGAAGGGAAGGCAGCGGTCCGCCCTGCCGCCTTCCTGTCGGCGGGGGGAATTTTAGCAGTGCCTGGGGGCGCTTTGAGAAACGAGAGGAAGGGAAGGGGGCCACAAGAGGCTGAATAGCTAATGACTTGCCGGAGGAGGGGGCTTCTTTCTCTCGCCTTTGCCTCGACGCTGAAAGAGGGGAAGACAAAAATCTGGCGAGCGAGCTGCCCAGGCCGAGACTGGCCACTTCAAACAGCCCTTCAAACAAAAGGAGACGACGAAAAGAAAGCCCCACCTGTCTCCAGTGTTTGCTAAAATAATAATAAATAGATTTCGTTTAATAAATAATTACAAGAGATTGTAAAGTGGAGTGCTTTGGAAAACATCTACTGCGGGAGTCCCGCAGCCAGCCGTCACCTGCTCCCAAGGCTGGCAACTTTATTGTTAAGCCACCCCCCAACTAGTTTGCCTCTGATAAACTCTCCCTCGTTTTCACAATGACTGTTTACTCATAGTTAGCACAATATTACCTTTGCCGTGATAAACCCAGAGGGGGGAGATCTGGCCCCTGGCCCCTGGGCGCACCTGTCCCAGAAGCTGACACATGGATTTGGCACGGAGCAGGCCTCCCCCCGGGCCTTCCCCCGTGTACATTGGCCCAATTGCCACCCATTTATAACAGGTTGGCTGCAAGGCCTATCTCGGTCCTATTTGTCTTCTTTTATTGAAAGCATATGGTCTCCAGGGGCTCACCAGCCCCATATTTCATCTGCCGGGAGCTGGGGCGCTTCCGCAGGCTGGTGCGGCTCTGCGCGCTGCTCCCCACCCAACGGCTGCTGCACCCGCTGAGGATGGCGGAGGTGGGGTGGGGGAAAGATAAGCAGGGCTCCCGGTTCGCGTTGGGAGAGAAGCTCTTCCCCCAGAGACTCCCCCTCCCCAGCTCTGGGACCTCGTGCGCTCTTGAATGGCGAGCCAGTTCTTTTTCTTGGGTAGGTGAGAGGGCGCCATATGCCACCCCCCAGGGCGCACGAGGGAGCTCCGGCCCAGGGAGCCCTCAAACAAAGAGAAGAGAGGGCTGGGACCTCAGGGGCATCCGAGGTCTTTATTTGCAGATCCCCCTCCCTGCCTAGGGCCGCCTCCCCCGCCAGGCATCCGTAGCTCGCAAGCAGGGCTTGGAAACAAAGTGTCTACATTATCGCCGCCGCCGACGGAGACAGTGAATGCGTGAAAAGGTGCATTGCGCATCAAGACACCTGTTGAAGCGGCGCCTCTTCTCAGCGCCTCTCTCTGTTTTGCCCTCGGTCAGGAGGGAGTGGGGGGTGGGAGGAGGGAGAGATACTGTGATTTGTGGCGACATATGTTGAGCAGATCGGTGTGTACTCTTCACAGGGACGCGTGCACCCTCGCTCCCATACACGCCCCGAGAGAAGGAGCAGCTGCTCCCCTTACCTTCTCCCGACATAATACCTGGGCCAGGCGCTTTGGCATAGCCTTTTGAGACTCCAGCTCTCCCCCACCCTCTTTGCCTTCCGCCCCCACCCCCCGTCCCAATCTTGGCAGCTCCGCTGTAGGACTTTATTGTCAAATTTAACAGATGCACGTTTGTTCCCAGCGCCTGGGCCTCACACATACACACACGCAGCCATCCACAGAAAACGCGACGGATGACACAGATGCGGAGCGCGAGATGTCCATATGCCAGGCTCCGCGACCGCCTCGGCTGGGGAAACAAACAGGGCTGTGTGATTTTCCCTCCCCAGAAAGGAAGAAACGAGAACCGCCGGGGGGCCGTGGGGCCACCTCCAGGCACCTTTAATTTCGCGCTAGCCCTTTGGCGCGGTGACGCACTGCGCCGCGCGGCGCTGGGAGAGTGCAAGGTGTGGAAGCAGAGCTCAGACGCAAAGGCTGCTCTAGGGATAAGTCCTGAGGGCTGGACATCTGGCCGTCGCATGACCTCGGGGTTTCTAAACTCCTGAGCGGTGCAGACGCCTCCGTCCTCCCGGGATTCCTGGGAGTGAACATCCACCTGAGGCGCGCTAGGACTGGAGGAGTCCGTGGGCACGCTTTGCCTGCCCGCTCCTCTCCTCCGTGGGGGGCGCGCTCCCGGAGCAAGATGAGAAGAGCACTGGTTTGGGGGAGGGGGCCTGTCTCTGCCAATAGCCTTGTGCCACCCTGAGCGAATTATTTCACCCGGACCGCCGTTTTCCCTCTATTAAAGGAAGAAGTTGTGGAGGAAATACTTTGTAATTTTCAAGTTTTGCAAAATTTGTAAGTCTTGGATAGCAGGGGGCCTTGGGCTGTGAGTGAAGGGAAGCCAGAGAGAATGCGTCTCTCCCGCCTCCACGTCCACACTGGTTCCTGGATCTGAATTTCTGGGTGGATAAGTCTTTCCCCAACTGTTGTGGGAAAAGACAGGCACTGAGGGGTGTGGGAGCTCTCTTCTGTTCTTCCATCTTTCAATTCTCAGGGCACAGGCAGCCTTTGGGTGTCTCAGGACACTCAGGCATGCCTGATGATACCAGGCTTTCAGACCTTCATTTACTTCCAGTGCCAAGATGGAACTGGGAAGCTGGGTGGTGGGTATGGCTCTTAAGCCCCTTAGCTCTCCAGGCCTGTTTTTGGAGAAAAACGTTCTCCACCCACCCTCATGGACTCAATGGACTTGAGTTTGAGCAAACTCTGGGAGATTGTGAAGGACAGGGAAGCCTGGCATGCTGCAGTTCATGGGGTCGCGAAGAGCTGGACGTGACCTAGGGACTGAATAGCAACAACCCACCCTCGTTGTGAGCTTGGATGAACTCTGCTCATTTTGAAAGACAGAGATAGCCTCCCTCAGTCTTTCACAAATTGTGTTTATTTTCTGTGCTTTTTTTGACTGTATGTGGTTCTGACATTTCTGATATTCCCTGGCCCACGGCAGGGGGGTAGTCTCCTTTGGTAGAAGTCAGCTTTGTGGAAACCAGGGCTTGTGTTGGCAGGGGAGCCCTCTGCCTGCTGCTCCCCCTGTCCCCCTGCCCACCTACCCCAGCCCTGTGGGGATTCTGTCTAAGCAGTGGGAATCTTAGGGTGTCAGAACCGCCGTGAGGTGGGGGTGAGGGCACATCTCTTCTTTAGGTCACCATAGATGAAATACTCACCCCTCCTCCAGATGTCAGGTTGGGGAGGCAGCCTGGGGTAGGGTAGAAGGTGGGGAGGGTCAAGGATTAATTCTAGATTAACTCCACGGAGAAGCAACAGAATGTAATACAGTGCAGTTTTCCACGAAGTACTTAATAACGTTTGTGTCCATATAGAAACTTGAAGGCAGCAGATTACCTTCTCACTCAACCTGTTGGGGTTCCAGGAAGGAATTTTTCTTGTCCCTGTTTTGCTCCTGAAGCTCAAGGTCATAGAGTCTGGAACTCCTCTTCCCCATGTCCCCTCCAGCCATCTGGCAGGGATCCTTCATTTAGTCACCCTCCTGGCCCCTACCTGCTGCTCAGACTCCAGGGACTTCATTCTGCCACCCCATGGAGTCCTTTGGAGGTGGGCAGGCCTCAGCCAGGGGTTTGGGGACACAGGAGTTGAAGGGCTTGGGAACAATAAAGAAGGCAAGCTTTCCTTTCTCTCTTGTCTTTGTCTTCCTGTGGCTTCCAGGAGCCTCCCTTAGCTCCCCAGCAACACTATGGAGGTGGGACCAGACTTGCAGGATCTTGAGAGTGCAGGCCTTCTTAATTTGTGTGCCCAAGGCACCTCACTTAGCCTGACCACAGCCCCAGCCCTGCTGAGAAGGCAATAAGCTTCATATTCCCCCTTGTTTAGACCATAAAGCAGATGGGCCCCAATTTTTTTTTTTTAATAACATGGCACTATCAGAAAATTATTTTAGGCACACACTTCAAAATATGTTAGCTACTTATAATTCTTCACATATTATGTACAATATAAAGCATATGCCAAGTATGATTTATTATAAATGATAGATGTCTTTCTGTACTAGACAGTGCAAGCATTGGAAAAGAGAATGTGATTTGAGCCAGACACTGTGTCCCATTTTGGATTTCTGCACTAGTGGCTGTGTACCTTTGGCGAGTTGACTCAGCCTCTGGGAGCTACCTTCATTTCCACACCTATAAAATGGGCATAATAAGAGAGTGCCTATGTCATTGGGCTTAAAAGATTGGATTCATGTAAAGTGATCAATGTTAGCACATAGTGTGTGCTCAGTCTTTATGAATACAATGTAATATGTATGTTATTTTTTTTTTTTTTTTTTTTTTTTAATATGTATGTTATTAAACATACCTTCAAAGAAATTTGCATCCAAGAAATAAAAATACGTATATCTAGACATTCTAGTATGTGATTCTGCTCATGCTCCCCTGTTCAGGCAAACCACTTTGAAGCCTGCTGTGTTAAGCCACTTGTATAGCAGTATCATCAACAGTTATGACACAGGTTTACATTTGATGGGCACTTTATCACCCATTATTATTTCTCAGCATACCAGTGAGGCCACATGGTCAGAGATCTTAGTCCCAATCTATGTAGGAAGAAACTGAGGCTTTAGAGAGCTGATGTGACTCACCCAAGGGCACCCAGTTTGTACTGTGGACTCTGAATAAGAATCTAAGTCTTCTGACCCCAAGGCTGTATCTCATCCATCCTGGCTCTCCCTTACACTATGCATCCCACTTATGAGCTGGTTTTAAACCTACCCATTTAGGCTTTTGCAGAACAACTATCAAGGAAAAGGGTGCAGGCTGATCAATGAGCTGGTGGTATGTGCATTCACTCTTGTCTAGCAGAAACCATAGTGGGCTTGGAGGTCCCTGGCATGTGACCCTGTTTGGTAGGTGGATATACTTTGCAGATATAAGTATAGAAGGAGACTCCTATGCAGAGCTTCGATTCTACACAGGAAACTTCAAATCAAATTCCTGTCAATGCAATTGCCCAGACACCAAGATGGCCCAGGTCAATTGGGCACAACCTTTACCTTTGTCCCATAAATGTTATGAAAGGCCATTATGGGAGGGTAGTGGCCAGCTGTTCCCCACAGTCACTGAGATTAGACTTAGGGAAAGTAGTTTGAATCGAAAAAAGAAACAGGGATTTACATTACTTATGACCATGTTTTCCCTAATAGATAAACAAAATGAGAATCCTCTTCAGATGAGGTAGAATCCTCTCTGTAAAGACCTCCCTTTCTCTGGCCTAGAATGATTATGCAGTCTGCTTAGAGGCAGGGGAATGGACTGGATGACCCCAGGAGACCCTATTCATCCCCATGGCTTCACCACTGTGACTGTTCAGTTTTGTAGAACACACTTGGGGAATCACTTGCCACAGGAGCCTTTCAAGATCATGGGTGGAATTCATTACTATTGTTCTTAACCTGAGTGAATTGGAAGTAATACCAGGTCCATCCTGAAGAGTTACACAACAATAGCACAAACCCATGATGTGCTGGGTGTTGTGAGAAATATCCAGAACCAGAGGGTTAGGCTGAGAAAGACCTTCACTAGTATGTGGTCCCCAGCACTAAGTTGACACGTAATTGGGAAATGAAGCTCAGAAAGGAAATATGTCTTGTCCAAGGTCACACTGCAAGTGTGGCCACATCAGAACCCAAGTCACCTTCCACTATCCCATGATCAAGTCCCAGAGCCCTCCTTGCTCCGTGTTGTTCTCATTTGGGACCCGTCCTTCTCTGCCTGGTGTGTGGAGGTCCTTGTCCTTTGTCTCTCGCAGTAGAGGATGAGCTCCCTGAGGACAGGGGCTGTGTCATGTTGAGAATTTAGCAGGGATGTTGTAAATGGTAGGTCTCCAATAGAGACCAGCTTCAGTGGCTCAGACAGGTGAACATTATGTGAGACCTAGACATCTGGGCAGCAGCCAAAGGTTGACAGAATATGGAAGGAGTGCAAGAGGCTGATCAGACTCTTACTGTTGTGTAAACTCTGATGCAGGTGGTGGAGCCAAGGCTGTGGAGGTGATGGGAGCAGAGAAGGGGAGGCACATGCTTCCGTTTAAGGACACAACATAGAAGTTGTGTATATTACTTCTGTTTCAGTTTCAGTCAGCTAGTGCTTAATCCCAAGGCTCTGTGTAGCTGCAAGGGAGGCTGGGAAATGTCGTCTGAAATCTGTTTGACTGTATGCCTAGTTGTAAGTTGGAACTCTATTAAAAACAGTCTTTATCACATTTAGTTATTGGAAAAGATGAACTTTTCCTCTTTGGACTGCAGTAGAGATCCTTAATGTAGTGTCCATTCCCTCAGGCTAGGGGCTCCCAAGGATCATGAAACCCAGAAGTTGGTAGGCAATGTTCTCTGTATGCATGCATCTTTCTGAGCAGATTCAGAGTTTCATCAGATCACCAAGGAGACTTGGCCCAATTCCCCAAACATTAAGAATTAGCTATCTGAAGGTTGCTGAGAAATTTTGAGCAAGTCACAAAATCTCTTTGTGTGAATAAAGAGCTTGAATAAAGTTCTGGTGAAACAAAATGATACTCTTTAAGTCATTTAGCATATACGTACTGAAATCTAAAGTGAGCCAAGCCCTGTGTCAGCACTAGGAATAAATCCAGTTCTGGTCTCCAGAGCTCAGAGTCCAGTGGTGAGACAGCAGGCACCTAGGTTAGGATTACAGAACATTTCTGTGCCTGTTACACCAAATCAGGCCCTCTGGTAGCCCAGAAGTCTGAAAATTAGCAAGTCTTCCAGATGCTATTGATACAAAGCCAGAGTTGGGGTGAGGCCACAGATGACTAACTTACAAGCATTTGATGAGGTCCCTGTAGGCAAAGGTACAGGAACTAAGGCTGGGGAGAAGAGTCCTGGGCTCCAGGTTCTAACTCCAGCTCTGTGGAACTGTAGACAGCTCTCTGTAGACTGCTCACTTATCTATGAAGAGGAGGTATTGAGAGCGATCAAGAATAGACTCTGAAGTAGACTCTGAAGTCAGGTAGCTTTGAATCCATGCTATGGATGGATCTGAATCTCTTTGTAATGTTGGACTAATTACTTAATTTCTCTGGCTTTGATTATTTTATCTAAAAATGGATGCAGTCACAGTGCTCACATCCAAGGCTGTTCTTGTTTTAAATGAGATAATAGATGTCTAGCACTTAGAATAGTGCCCAGCGCATAGCAAGGGCAATGCTTTATTGAAGGTTAGTGGGTGCTAGCTCCTGGGTCCTGAGCCAGTCTTTGATGGTCCATATTTCACACCCTGGGAAATGCCTTGAGGACCTTAGAGAAAGTCTGGAGACAAAGGACAAGAAAAAAAGACTAAGAGAAGGCAAAGGGTGATGTTCTGAAATATTAAAATATGCAGTATTTTCAGAGCCATGTCTTAGGAGAAAAGGTGGCTTCTACTTTTCCAGAGGTCTTTCCTGGCATTCCAGCTCCAACATAAATCTCCTGTCTTAGGATACCCATGTTTCTTTGTGTATGATCGAGGGGCTTATGTCATAGAAAAGAAGGTGAGGGGCTGGACACAGGATCATGGCATCCACTGGTTATTTCACACGTGGCACCTTTGAGAAGCTGCTGGCTTAACAGAGTATTGGCATGGGCTCCTGAAAGCACCACTGAGTCATCAAGGATAGAATACCATCCTCCAGAACATAGTATACAGTTTTGTTTGCTTGTTGAAATATAGTTAATGTACATTATGTTAGTTTCAGCTATACTACACAGTGATTTGACATTTGCATACATTATGAAGTGATCACCACAGTAAGTCTAGTAACCATCTGTCTCTATACAAAATCATTAGAGTATTACTGACCATATTCTTTATGTTGTATATGACATTCCTGTGGCTTATTTATTTTATAACTGGAGGTTTTAACCTCTTAATCCCCTTTACTTATTTCAACCCTTTCTATCCCCCTCACCTCTGGAAACCACCCATTTATTACCTGTGTCTATGAACCTTAATTTTTTTTAGGTTCCACGTATAAGTGAGAGACTTGTCTTTCTGTCTGACTTATTTCACTTAGCATAATAACCTCTATCCATCCACACTGTCACAAATGGAAAACTTTTATTTTTTTATGGTTGAACAATATTCTACTGTGTATGTATGTGTATATATATCTATATCTGCATTTATATCTTCTTGATCCATTCATCTATTAGCAGACATTTAGGTTGCTTCTATATCTTGGGTACTGTAAATAATGCTACAGTGAATACTGGTGTGCATTTGTCTTATTGAATTAGTAGTTTTGTTTTCTTTGGATAAATACCCAAAAGTGGAAGTTCTATATCATATGTCAGTTTGATTTTTCTATTTTTTGAAGAACCTCTGTACTGTTTTCCATAGTGGTTGCACCAGTTTACCATCTTTACCAACCGGGCGTGAGGGTTCTCTTTTCTTCACATCTTCACCAACATTTGCTATGTGTTGCCTTTTTGATGATAGCTATTCTGACAGAAGTGGGGTGATATCTCTCTGAGGTTTTGATTTGCATTTCCCGGATGATTAGTGATGTTGAGTTTGAGCAAGCTCCAGCAGTTGGTGATGGACGGGGAAGACTGGCGTGCTGCGGTCCATGGGGTCACAAAGAGTTGGACATGACTGAGCAACTGAACTGAACTGAGTGATGCTGAGCATCTTGTCACGTGTCTGTCAGCCCTCTGTATGTCTTCTCTGGCAGACATGGTGTACATTCTAAATCAACACTATGTGGTGCCGTGTACTCCACAGGGCAGAAACATGAGTCCAGGAGTTGAGAAAGTAGACCCTATGAACACAAAGGGACAGTGCTCCAATAGGAGATAGAACATGAGTGCACGGAACTACAGATTTAGTTTGCAGCCCTGGCATATCAAGTTCCTTGAAGCAGGAAGATGAGTCATCATTTTGGCAGAAGTAATTTATTTCAACCCCCAGAATGATGTAGACGGTTATTACAAGTGAAGGCAGGGAGTCTATCTGGATGATACACTTGGACGAATCTTGGTGGTAAATGGTAGATGGTAGCAGCCGTAGCCCAAGTAGGGCATGGTAACAGGGGCTCAGATCTCTCAGGGACGAGGGACAAGTCATGCCATCAGGTACACCATTGAGCTCAGCAGAGATGCTGTCTATGGCAGAAGGAAATCTAGAATGGATAGAAAAGGAGGGAGATTATATGCTATCAGTTGTAGCCTAGGGTCGGATACATCACAGTTATTGTTTTCAATGCATTGTTGTTACAAAGTTATATCAATTGTTGCCTGGGATCAGGTATATAGCAGCCCCAGATCAGATACATAGCCTTCATTTTCTGAGTTTTCCCCTAGTAAATAAAAACTTTATGTAATTCTAGAGAAGTTGCACTCAGAATGTATACAAAGAAATTAATCTGAGATCTGAGCAGCATAAGGGGGTGGACTGGTGCTCCATCCAGATTGCTCTTCAAAAACAAAGAGCTTAGTCTTCTAGATACTAGGAGCGCCTTTGTATGTCAGCCCTCCTCAAAGTCTGCCCCAGGTTAATATAGTTGCCATAGCTAATGTCGTGTTCCTGTCTTGCAGCCTGCATCTGATGACTGGTCAGAGTAGAGTATAGACAGCCATCCCCATTACCTACCCCGACTTGGGAAAACGTTAAGGACCATCCCAGTTTCAGAGCTCTGTTGGATGGAATGAGACCTTTGTTAAGAACATATCTCAGCCCAATGTCACCCTCTTTCCAATCTTGCTTTCTTCCTTTCCTTTCCCCTCCACAGGCATTGGTTCTAAGAGAACTCTCACATACACTCCCAGCATGGTAATCTCCATCTCAGAGCCTGCTTCCTGGGGAAGCTGACTTAAGACATTCCTTTGCAGATTTAGTCTTTTGGAGGTAGTAACAGAACCACGGAACTTCTAGAGTTAGAAGGGATCATAAGGATAATCTTTTAATAGCTCAACCACCTCATCTTATAAATGACCCCAAAGTTCAAGAGCAGACTATGACTTGCCCAAAGTTAGAGACTGAATCCCATCACCCAGAACCTTCTGCATGACGTAGATTGTTTAAGAATTGGCTTCCTGATTGAACTCTTGGTTTGACACAAAGGCTAGCAAACTACAGCTAGCCACCTGTTTTTCTAAATAAAGTTTTGTTGAAGCATAGCTGTGCTCTTTGATTTTAGGTTCTACAACAGCAGAGTTCAGTAGTCACAACAGAGATTTTATGACCCACAGCACCTAAAATATTTACTAACTGGCCCTTTACAAAAAAAGTTTGTTGACTACTTTTCTACCAGATGAATCACTCAAGGTCCTGTTAGAAAAACTGTATACTAGGTACCTCAACTGAGGGAATTTAATATAGGAAACTGAGCAAGTGCATGTTGGAAGCAAAAATTACCTGAAGGGAAGAAAGCAAAAAGGTTGTACCAAGAACACAGAGTAATAACTACAGGAAGCAGCTTCTGCCTCTAGGACTGTGGGTTAGAATACACAAGTTTGGAGCAGAGGTTCCACGAAGCCAGGGCTCTGAGGAAGGGTGTTGGCTGGTGCTGATCCTGATAGCTAAGGAAGAGGGGTGAGAGTGTGACAAGAGGAACACAGAGAAGCCAGAGACAATTCGTCTCCAGGCTGGAAAGACAACTCAAATCATAAATTCTGCTGGCAACACGGGGTTTATCACACCGCGGGGATGCTGAAATTTCTTGCCTAGAATCGGTTTCTACTGTCAGGGCCATTCCTGGGGCAATGCTGATAGGAAACTCCAGCAAATAGGGAGTTCTCACCTCTTTTTGTCTCCCAGTCTCCCTCTAGTGTTCCCTGTGGTCAAACCTTCAAGAAGCTGGCAGGTAAAGCAAGTATATGGCTTGCATAGTCGATTCTGGCACAGCAGAGCAGAATATAGAAGCAGCTGAGAAATAAAAACACAGTTGACCTGCCCTGTAGGCAAGGATGATACAAAAGCTGCCAGTTAGCTGCCATCTCAAGCTCTCCCCAGGCCTGGCATTACTGGAGAAGGAGTAGGGTGTCAGGAGAAATAGGCCTACACCCCACAGAGTTGCCCTGCTTGGGATCTGGAGGTCCTCTCCTATCTGTGGGCAAGTCATAGGGAAAATGGTTAGATTAATGGGTGAGTCAAAGATATGCTTTAGGGACTGTTGGGATAAGCCTATAAAGAAGCATTCTTAACTGCCCCAGGATAAAAGTGAAATGAAGTGAAGTGAAAGTTGCTCAGTCGTGTCCGACTCTTTGCGACCCTGTGGAATATACAGTTCATGGAATTCTCCAGGCAAGAATACTCGAGTGGGTAGTCTTTCCCTTCTCCAGGGGATCTTACCAACCCAGGGTTCAAGCCCAGGTCTCCTGCATTGCAGGCGGATTCTTTACTAGCTGAGCCACAAGAGTGCCCCAGGATACGTCTTACCAAGTATATCTGCTTCCTTCACAACTTAAATTAATATTATGAATCTCATTAGCTCTGATTCATTTGACTGGGGTTGTATGTCCATCTCTGACCCAGTCACTAGGACAAGAGGAATTAAATGCTCTGACTGGCTTAGCCCAGGGCCCCACTTTATCCCTGGAATACTGGGTATGAGGGTGGGGAGGGGAAATGAGGGGTCCATTTCATTTGAATCAAATGGATTCAGAATGGGAAGGAGGAGTTCCTTCAAAATCAAGTCACCATAGTGTTACCAGTGAAAAAGTCCTGAATCAGAGGGAATGGTCAGGGCCCTAATAGAGTGTGAACAGAGTGTGGTGAGAATGCAGAGAGGCCAGAGATGATTTGTCTCCAGGCTAGGAAGACAGCTCAAATCATAAGTTCTACTGGCAACATGGGGGTTATTATAGGACTTGGCCAGAAAATCCAGATGAGCCTGGCTGACCCAGAGTTCAGACAGACTCACATGGTACAGTGACTGATTGGGTGATCTCAGTGTCAGGCAGGATGGAGGGCGTATGGGGTGAGGTGGGGCTAGGTTGCCAAGTGTATCAGACTTGGGTACACTTAGTGACTCAACAGGTGGCTGTGTGAAGAGGAAGAGGTCCAGACTCACAGCAGGAGGTGAACCAAGATAAAAGGATACAACTAACACGGGTGGCCCTAGCCATGCAGGGCCGAGCTCACCCTCTTCTGCCATGAGAAATGGTGATTTCCCAGCAGGTGGCAACATCTCTGGAATTGTCCCTGCTTTCCCCGTAACCCCCTCTTTGTCATTCTCTGGCTCCTATGGGTTATGTTTCCTGGACTCGCAACAGAACTGATTTCTGTCTGGGATCAGCCAATTGGAGACACTAGTGGGAGATAAAAGAGTGGGAAGAAGAGAAACTAGACTGTTTCTCATCTTTCCTATCTATCTAAGGCAGCATCTCCAGTGGCAAATATACCAATTACAATTTTTTTAACTTCTCTTCCATGGTTCTAGTCTTTCACCACTGTGCATGATGTTATTTGGTAGGTTTTTGTCAATGGCCTCTATCAGGTTGAGGAAAGTCTCTTTTATTTATAGTTCACTTAAAGTTTAAATCATAAATGACTGTTGGGCTTTGTCAAATGCTTTTTGTGCATCCATCAAGATGACTGTAAACTTTCTTTTATTCTTTAACATGGTGAATTATATTATTGATTTTTAAAAATGTGAAATCAGCCTTGCACTACTGAGACAAAATTTATTTGGTCACGATGTGTTATCCTTTTTATACACTGCTGTAATTGACTTGCTAATGTTTTGTTAAGGAATTTAACCCATATGTTCAGGAAGGACATCGGTCTATAATTTTCTTGTGTAGATTTTTTCAGTATTGTTATCACAGTTTTTCTGGCCACACAAAAATGAATTGGCAGACTGTGCCAGTTATCAACCTATGGCTTTTCAACTCCAAATCCATTCTTCTTTGCCTGCTCTGTGATCAAGGAGATGGTCATGAGAGTGTTTCTCTTTCGTCAGCACATGCCATGGTCAGCTTTGTCAGTAGAGAATGCTAGAGTGGCACCCGAGGAGGACAGCATTTCTTCTTCCTGCAGCCTGAGCTCCCAGTGCCGAGGTGCCTCAGCATGCTGGCTCCTCCACCTCCCTGCTCCTGCGGCACACGGCAGCCAGCAGCCTTCCTGGGTACCTCTTCAGGTGGCTTGGCAGGGGAGTGCTTTTGGTGAGGCCCCTCCCAGCAACTTTGGAGCAAGTCCCAAAGCATAGCACCTTGCTGTGGCTGACACGCTTCTGCATCCCAGAAGGCAGGTTTCCATCGAGTCACATGGCACCTCAGGCACCTGAGCAACCTCTCCACCATCCAATGAGCCATGCTGTGTCCTCTTCCATGAAGTCTGGATCTCAGCCCAGGGAGGGGGATCCCAGCCCCTAAGGAATAGTGGCTACTCATTATGTTTGCTATTCTTGTATTCTCCAGGGTTCTCTTTCAGTCTTACTGGACAATTTCTTCTTATCCCTCTACTTCTTGTTACTGCTTTTAATATTAAACTTCAATTTACTGTTTGACTTACCATGTGGTTTCTGTCTCCTGATTGGACCCCGAATGATACAGAAGTTCTCCTTCCTTTTCTATTTTACAAAAGAGTTTAAGATTGATATTTTATTCTTAAAATTTATTGACAATATTTCCTCATTATCCTTTTAAAGTCTGTAGGATGTCTAATGATACCACTTCATTCCTGATACTGGTGTTTTGTTCTCTCTTTCTTCTTGACGAGTCTAGCTAGGGACTTATGAACTTTATTACTCTCTTCAAGGAACAGACTATTTTTTCTGTTTCAGTAGTTGCAGCTCATGGGCTCTAGAGAGCAGGGTCAGTAGTTGTAGCACATGGGCTTAGTTGCTCCACAGCATGTGGAATCTTCCTGGACCAGGAGTCAGAGCCATATCCCCTGCATCAGCAGGTGGGTTCTTACTCACTGTTCCACCAAGGAAGTACTGACATAGCTTTTTATTGTTTATCATTTTTGGTTCTCTTCACTTCTTCCTCTAGAGCTGGGTTATCATTAGGTATCATTTCCCTTCAGTTTGAAGAAACTCCTTTAGCATTTCTTACAGCCCAGCTCACTGGAGACATGTTATCTCTGATTTCATTTATCTGATAATGTCAAGGCTGTGTATTGTCACCCTGCTTATTTAACTTATATGCAGAGTAGTACATCATGAGAAATGCTGGGCTGGAGGAAGCACAAGCTGGAATCAAGATTGCTGGGAGAAATATCAATAACCTCAGATATGCAGAGGACACCACCCTCATGGCAGAAAGTGAAGAGGAACTAAAAAGCCTCTTGATGAAATGAAAGTGAAAGAGGAGAGTGAAAAAATTGGCTTAAAGCTCAACATTCAGAAAACTAAGATCATGGCATCCGGTCCCATCACTGCATGGCAAATAGATGGGGTAACAGTGGAAACAGTGTCAGACTTTACTTTGGGGGGCTCCAAAATCACTGCAGATGGTGATTGCAGCCATGAAATTAAAAGATGCTTACTCCTTGGAAGGAAAGTTATGACCAACCTAGACAACATATTAAAAAGCAGAGACATTACTCTGTCAACAAAGGTCCATCTAGTCAAGGCTATGGTTTTTCCTGCGGTCATGTATGGATGTGAGAGTTGGACTGTCAAGAAAGCTGAGCACCAAAGAATTGATGCTTTTGAACTGTGGTGTTGGAGAAGACTCTTAAGAGCCCCTTGGACTGCAAGGAGATCCAACCAGTCCATCCTAAGGGAGATCAGTCCTGGGTGTTCATTGGTAGGACTGATGTTGAAGCTGAAACTCCAGTACTTTGGCCACCTGATGGGAAGAGCTGACTCATTGGAAAAGACCCTGATGCTGGGAAAGATTGAGGGCAGGAGAAGAAGGAGATGACAGAGGATGAGATGGTTGGATGGCATCACCGACTTAATGGACATGCGTTTGGGTGGACTCCAGGAGTTGGTGATGGACAGGGAGGCCTGGTGTGCTGCAGTTAATGGGGTCGCAAAGAGTTGGACATGACTGAGTGACTGAACTGAACTGAACTGGTAAGTCTTTATTTCACACTTAGCTAGAAGGATGTTTTTGGTGGCTATAGAATTTTTGGTTGACTGCTTTTTTCCTTGACACTTGGCTTGTGGGATCTTAGTTCACCAACTGGGGATGAAACTATGCCCCTTGCAGTGGAAGCAAGGAGTGCTAACCACTGGACCTCTGGGGAATTCCATGATTGATATTTTATTTTTCTGGTTCATCATTCTAAGATGTCATTTTATTGTCTTTTGGTGTCTTTTTCTCTGGTGGAAAGTTACATGACATTCATAGCATTGACTTTCTATACATAATATGTCTTCTCTAATTGCTTTTAGGATTTTTCACTTTATCTTTGGTTTTCACTTTGTTTGACTATGATGTACCTACATGTGTTTTTCTTTGTATTTACCCTACTTGGAGTTTGCTGAGCTTCCTGAATCTGAAAGTCAATATTCTTCATCAGATTTGGGAAATTTGGGGGTTTTATTTCCTCAAACGATTTTTTCCTATCTCAAGTTTACTCTCTTCTTCTGGGACTTTACTTATATGCATGTTAGGTGACTTGTTATTATCTTGCAGGTCTCTGAGATTTTGTTTAATTTTTTTCAATATGTTTTCCCTCTGTTTTTTAGATTGACTAATTGCCCTGACTTTTTCTGCTGCTATCTCCATTTTTATTACATCATAGCAAGAGTGTATGCTTATTAGTAGCATGATTTATCATTAAAAGTACTAATCATGATTATTTGGGTGAGTTAGTGTTTGTTAGATTTCTCCATTGTAGTTACATTTTTTTCCTTCCATAACATATTTTCTGGGAGCAAATCACTAAGTGCAGTCCACACTTATGACAGGGAGAAATAACCTCCCATTTCTGGAGAAATGAATATTTATATATGATTTGGAGTTCTTCTGTATGGGAAATTTGTCTTCTCTTGCTATTCATTTATTTATTCAATCATTTATTTATATCAGTGTGGACTCATAGTTGGCAGGATAGGCTACATGGTTGGACCAGGTCTGGTCCATATGGTCACCTTTGGAGCTGGGAGTGGGATTAGCTCTACCTGAATTAAATGCACCAACAGTGAAGAAGGGCCCGTTCCTTCAGAAGGAACTGGCCTGCTGATATCAAAAGATGGGAGAACACATGCCAGGCAGGTAAAGCAACAGGTGAACTCTCAAAGATCTTTTACAGGCAAAATAGCCAAAATGTCCAAGATACAGTTGAAAGTCACAATTCAGGACTCTTAGAAAGTCCTAAAGACAATTTATGTCAGACTCTGGAGAAGGACAGGAATATGGACTCATGGCATAAAGAGTTA
Source organism: Odocoileus virginianus (assembly GCF_023699985.2). Classification (NCBI taxonomy): domain Eukaryota; kingdom Metazoa; phylum Chordata; class Mammalia; order Artiodactyla; family Cervidae; genus Odocoileus; species Odocoileus virginianus. Next base: position 59,639,400 of record NC_069680.1, read on the forward strand.
GAAGCAAAGAATATGTGTGTAGTAACTTTAAATTGGTGATTAAAACAATTTTTTTATTAAAAAATTTTTTTTCCTGCACTGGATCCTCACTGTGGTGTGCAGGCTCTTTGTGGGACACACAGGCTTCTCTCGTTGTAGCATGAGGGCTCTCTAGTTGTGGCGTGAGGGCTTAGTTTCCACTGCATGTGGGGTCTTAGTTTCCTCATCAGGGATTGAACCCATGTCCTCTGCATTGGAAGGTGGATTCTTAACCACTGGACCATCAGGGAGGCCCCACACTTGGTGATCTTAAGCCTTAAATTACATCAATGTGATTGTGACGTGTGACAAACAGTAACTTTCCCTGTGTGATCAATTGCCTAAAAGACAAAAGAGGGCTCATAGAAACAGAACATTAAATCATCATCATATATTAGCCTGAAAGTGAAAACTCATTATCGCAATAAAGATACTGAGCTTCATCAAGGGTAATTTAGTCATTTTAAGTTAAGCAACTGTCTTAGTCAGTTTTGTCTTTTATAACAAACGCACCATAGATGAGATGGCTTGATGAACAAGCATTGATTTCTCAGAGTTCTGTAGACTGGAAGTCTGAGATCAGGGTGCCAATGCAGTTGGGTTTTACTTTCAGCAAAATCTAATGTTCAATCTTGTCTCCTTCTTCCCCTTATTGGAAATCATTTTTTATTAGTTTTTGGTTTATCCTTCCACTGTTAAATATATAAGGAAATTTATTTCTTTATTTACTTGCATGTTCATATTTATATTTTCTCTTTTCTTAGATAAAAGATACCATTCTACATTGTTCTGTACCTTGCTTGGCAATTATCATTCCATAGGTGTGTATCTGCAACTGGATTTTGAATGAGCTAGACTTGTCAGGGGGCTTCTCAGGTGGCTCAGAGGGTAAAGATCTACCTGCAATGCAGGAGACCTGGGTTTGATCCTTGGTTTGGGAAGATGCCCTGGAGAAGGGAACAGTTACCCACTCCAGTATTCTGGCCTGAAAAATTAATTCTATGGACTGTATAATCCTTGGGGTCACAAAGAGTTGGACATAACTGAGTGACTTTCACTTTTACTTTCAGATTTGTTAGGATTCAAAAAGAAAGTGGCTATATATGTCGTTTCACCCCAGCCCTTTTAAACTGGCTTTCCCATCTTATTCTTCATTGCTCTTGGGTGAAATCTGTGGCTGTTCTCAGGGCTTTTCCAGTCACTACCAGGTAAAGAACAGCATCTTTTTCTGAATCTTACAATGTCTAGTCCAGTGTATTATAAAAACTCCAACTTTATTTAGGGCTTGTCTCCTCCCTCATCTTCAACCTATAGCATATTGGGAGCCCTGCAGGGGGACATGTGTGCTTATGGAAGATGGGATCATTTTCTGTCTTCTCTTTCTTCTCCTGCCACCTCCCTAGCTGCTGTTTTTTACCCCAGAGTGAGAAGAGTCAGGAAAGTTCTTGCTGGTGCTCTGTGGCTGTGGCTCTTTCCAAATGCAGATCATCACACCTTAGAAGTAGCTTCCAGGGTTCCTGGAGACCATCTCTCTCACTAAGAGTTTCTCACCTCCAGTCCGTTGGCACAAGCATTGTCTCCACTTGCTGTTTCTGTATAAGACCCCTTCTCTGCTCCTTGGTTTCTGGGGAGTCACCTAGTCCTTCACATTCTCAAGGTGACTCAGCCTGGCTTTCTTCCTCAGGTTCCACATATGACCCAGAGGAACTCCTGGATGCTTTGCCTATCCACTTTCTACCTTTCTCCGCTCAGCTATCCCAGGGTAGTTGCAGCACTGCTTACTGCTTTAGACTTTTCAGATGTGAGTTGGACAGCAGTTCCTGCATCCTTCAAACTCCAAGGAACAGATGTCAAACTCAACATGGTTTTCCTGAGGTCTCTTAACTTGGCTTGACATGCCAGAATGTAGATGAAATGCTTAGCATGCTTAAGAGTCTCTTAAAAATTCTTCACAGACCTCTTCCACATCTTCAGGAATGCCTTTGTCTTTGTTTTTTATTATTTCATCACTCTCCTCTGAGTGTGCTCCCAGGCTTGTGTCAGGGCTATAGGAGGGGAAGGTCACATGTAATCATGATGGTTTGCTGATAAGAGTAAGTGTGCATGAGGCACTACATGCTAAGGGCCTGACAAGGTTCATCCTCACTAATTCCCATTGCAAACATAAAGGATGGGAGTTATCCCCATTTTACAGAAGAAAAAACAGTTCAGAGTTAAGGCTCTTGCTCAAGGTGACCCAGTTGGCGAGCAGCAGAGTGAGTGGTCAGATGGAAGTCTGACCTTGAGCTCAGTCCTTCACCCTTGGGCTGTCTGGCTGCTGGGATGGGGTGGGTTGGGGGATGGGAGGTTGGGGAGGGTTGGTGGGGGCAGGTCCTGCTTGTGGCAGTGGCAGATACTGGTGACCTTCTACTGTCCTAGACAGCCTCACCTGAATGGCACACATTGGGAAACTGAGTCCCACAGAGGGTCACAGCCTGCTCGAGTGACAAAGCTGTCCTACCCCATGGGCATTTCCCCACACTGGGGTGGGGGCTCTGCCACCCCTTCTGGTTGTTTTATTTCCTGCTCTGGAAATGGTGGAAGATGACTCTGGGAGATACTCTCAGTTCTTGTAGAGCTTAGAGATGGTCCCCCTCAATTCCCCCCACCCACCCTATCCTGGCTCCCCTCCCCAGAAGGCCATAGGGCCCAGTACCATTGAAATTTCAATCCAAAACCTCACGCAGGCCCTGAACATATGTTCCACCCTGAAAGGAACAATGGGGCTTAATTAAGACCCCACAAAAAGCTCTTGGCTGTGCTGGCCTCATTCTCTGCTTTTGGTTCTTTTTTTGCTCACCCCACCCCCACACTTCTGTTTCTGCTGCTCCCTCTGTGGACGGGATGAAAGGCGTTCATGACCCTCCCGGCTCCTCTACTTGCCCTACTTTTCTCACAGTCTGACCTCTCTACACTCTCCTGAGCCCTGGAGTAGAAGAGGTTGTTGGTTCTGGTACCAGAAGCCCCCATCCCCAGCCCAGCTGTGGAAGCTGGAGGCCAGTGAGAGCCTGCCTGGCTTCTAGTCACTGCAGGGCTATCCCGACCTGGGACTCCCTGGCTAACTCTCAGGCTGAGCCTGGCCCAGACCAGCAATCTGATCTGGATTCTAGTGGGGAGGTGGCCTCATGGACTCTAAGGTAGAGCTCCAGTTCTTGGACCCAACCAGGATCATGAGCCTGTGAAGGCTCACTGAAGGGCCCAACCTCACAGAGATCCTTGAAGAATTTTGATGTTGAATGAATGTACCACTTTTTACTTATTTAACAAAGTTCATGCCCAGTTTACTGCATGCTGGAGAGCTATTAATCTTCACATTAGGTAATATTATCATCCTTATTTTTACAGATGGGATAGTTGAGGCACAGAGAAGGTAGGGAAAGGTCACACACCAAGTAGGTAGCTGCTGCTGCTGCTAAGTCACTTCAGTCGTGTCCGACTCTGTGCGACCCCATAGATGGCAGCCCACCAGGCTCCTCTGTCCCTGGGATTCTCCAGGCAAGAACACTGGAGTGGGCTGCCATTTCCTTCTCCAATGCATGAAAGTGAAAAGTGAAAGTGAAATCGCTCAGTCATGTCTGACTCTTAGCGACCCCATGGACTGCAGCCTACCAGGCTCCTCCATCCATGGGATTTTCCAGGCAAGAACAATGGAGTGCGTTGCCATTGCCTTCTCCAAAGTAGGTAGCAAAACCAGAGAATTTAAATCCAAGTCCACTGACACCAGAAGCCATACACTTAATCCATACCTAAGCTGCCTCTGATGAAAGAATAGATCCATTTGACCGTGACCTGGATAAACGGACTCCTTCCTTACTTCTGCCCCTCCCTCTTCTCTTTGCAGTTTAACAACTTATTATAAAGTGAACCTTCATGAAACCACCAATCATGTCAAGAAATTGAACATTACCAGCTCCTTATATCCTGCCACGCCAGGCGCAATGCCTCCCTCTCCTCTACAGCTAACCACTAAGTTTTCATAATGATTTCTTTGCTTTTTTTTGGGGGGGGGGATTACTTTTATCACCCAAGTATGTATGCATCCCTAAACAATAGAATTCACCTTTACCTTCTTTTGATCTTTATATAATTGAAACCATACAGTAAGATTCATTTTGTTTCTGGCTTATTTTGTTCAATATCGTCTTTTTTTCTTCTAGCATGGTTTATTTAAAGAGAGGTCTACAGTGGTGTAGTCACGTGACCTGGAAAGGCTTGGCAGTACTGCAGGAGCCTGTGGGGCAGTCAGAGGCACTCTCCTCAGGCAGCCTGAGGAGTTGTGAGTCAGGGTAGTCTGTCAAATTGGAGAAGCTGGAGAAGTATTAATGATCACTTACCCTGAGTGAGCAGCTTTCTTCTGAGTTGCACAGCCATCCTTCATTTTCCTTCTGGGTGTGTGATAAGTATCTTTTCTGTACCTTTGCAAATTCTCTTCATTCGACTTCTTTCTCAAGCTATTGCTTCAGTACCATTTCATGCTGGCTTTGATCAGTTTTATGCAGGTGAAACCTGAAGGGCTTCTAACACTTGTGCTGCTGTGGGTCTTGATATCAGCCCTTCATTTTACTCTTGATGGGCGTTTCTCTGACTCCCCAGCTTGGAATGCATATAACATGGTAAGCAAAAAGATGTGTAAATAAATCAAGCTTTCCTTCTCCTTTTAATTTTTCAAAATTATGTTTGACCCTTTAAAACTAAAATAACACTGTCTGATGTGGTTCTATATATATATGTACAGTAAATATTTAAGACAATTACATTGTAATTGAGAGGGTAAATGGATATAAAAGAAAGTAAGTTCTTTAAAGACGTCACTCAAACTAGTAAAATGATGTCACTATAGGACTGTGATATGTTATGTATATGGATTTCCCAGGCAAGAATACTGGAGTGGGTTGCCATTTCCTTCTCTAGGGGATCTTCCTGACCCAAGGATTAAACCTTACATCTTCTGCAAGTCTGCATCTCCTGCATTGCAGGGGGATTCTTTACTTCTGAGTCACCAGGGTGCCCGTAATTCTTAGAGTAACCACCAAATAAGCTATATAAACAGATATGCTAAAAACACTATAGAAAAATGAAAATGGAATTCCAAAAAATGTTAAGTAGCCCACAGGAAGCCAGGAAAACAAAAACAAATATATGAAAACAGAACGGAGAGAAAATGAAAACAGACTCAAGATCTAACATATCAATAATTACATTAAATGTAAATGGTCTAATACCCCAAATATAAGGCATATTGGTAAAGTGGATTAAAAAATATGCCATCAATGATAAAATATAGAAATACAGGCAAGTCGAAAGTAAAATTATGGGAAAGGAGATATCATGTAACTATTAAAGAAAAGAAAGCAGGGTTAAACAGACTTCAGGGAAAGAAAAATTACCAGAGACAGACAAGAACATTATATATGTTAAAACAGCCAATCTACTAATAAGATACAACAAACCTAGACATGTATGCACCAAATAACAGAGCTCCTAAATATGTGAGACCAAACTGAGAACTGAGAGGGGAAGTAGATGAACCCACAATTGTATTTAGAAACTTCAATGCCCCTCTCAATAACTGATAGAGCAGCTAGATAGGAAATTAGCAAGCATGTGCAAGGGTTCAAAAACACCATCAATCAACATATACAGTATAACTGAGATTTGTGGAATGTCTCACCTGAAAGCAGCAGAGTACCCATTCTGTTCAATCACCTGTGGAACATTCACCAAGATAGCTTTGACAGAGAGGTTACAGGGGAGGGGGGCGGGCAGCACCATCATCTCTCTGGAGGGCGAGCCTTTGTCAGCCTCCTCCAGGCCCCTGCCTAGATCATTTGGCAGCCCCAGGGAGTTGCAGTCTGCCCATTCCTTGCCAGATCAGAAGGGCTGGAGGGGTCCCAGCCTTCATACAATCTCTTCACCACAATTGCCAAACAGCTCTTCCCAGCCCACCCCCTGGAGGAGAAGCGGGCAAGAGAGGATGAGATGGTTGAATGAGATGGTTTTCATTCATTACCAACTCAATGGACATGAATTTGAGCAAACTCACGGAGATAGAGAAGGACAGGGAAGCCTGGCGTTCTTCAGTCCACAGGGTCACAAAGAGTTCAACATGACTTAGCGACTGAAGAGCAACAACAGCCCCACCCCTGGACCTTCCTTCTTTCTCTGTCCCTCAGTTCTGGCCTTCCCAAACCGCTTAAAAAAAAAAACTTTTCATTTTATATTATAGTTGGTTAACATTGTGTTAGTTTCAGATCTACAGCAAAGTAATTCAGTTGTGCATATACATGGATTGGTTCTTTTGCAAATTCTTTTCCTGTTTAGCTCAAACCACTTTTGATCTGATTCTACTTGGCTTGAAGCAGACCAAGTTCCCCCCAGACACCCCAGTTTTGGGGGGGACTATATTTTATAATGACACCTCAACTCCCCACTTGTTCCTCATCTTTCCCTCCCCTTTCCCTTGCTGCCAACTTCTAACCACAGTGGTGGGAAAAAAAAAAGAGTTTCTTTGGACCACAAGACAAACCTCAAAAAAATCTAAAGAACAGAACTCATCAGAGTATGATCTCCGACCACAGTGGAATTAAACATGAAATCAACAACAGAGCAATAACAGGGAAATTTCCAAATATCTAAAGACTAAACAACACTCTTTCAAATAATCCATGGGTCAAAACATAACATATCAAAATTTGTGGTACACAGCTAAAAAGTGCTTATAGGCAAATTGATGGCGGTAAATGTTTACTGTAGAAAATTAGGAAAATCTAAAACAAATAATCTAAGCTTCTACCTCAAGAGCTTAGAAAGAGAAGAGTAAAACAAACCTAAAGCAAGCAGAAGGAAGGAATAAAGAGCAGAAATCAAGAGATTGGAGACAGAAAGACAGTAGAGAAAATCAATAAATTTCAAATTTATTATTTGAATAGAACAATAAAATTGACAGATCTCAAGCAAGAATGAAATGGAAAAAAGAAGGATGACACAATTACCAGTATCAGGAAGGAAAAATTAGTTTTTTAGTGTCTGCTGACCCTGCAGACACTAAAAAGATAATAAGGAAACACCACAAACAATTCTATAAACAAATTTGACAACTTTGACAGAATGGATCAATTTCTCCAAAAGTACCTGAAAGCCTCAGTCAACCTCAAGAGGACCTCTGGAGCGGAAATGGCTCCTGGATATCTCTGATCTCCATCAGTCATTGAATGTGGGCAGCCTCTGGAAGGACTTGACCTTGGGTGATGTGTCTCTGTAGTGAAGCAATCTATGAAGCGTCTGAAGCCTGCCCAGCGACTGATGCTTCCCCAGAAACTGGGCAAAGTCCTCCCTTGGAGGGGGTCTGGCCGGCAATGCTCATGTCTCCCACGGTCTAATCCTTGTACCACTCAGATCTCCTTTCTCAGTATTCTGGTGGGGCTTCCTGAGCAATACTAGTGGGACAAACTAGTCACTGCTGTTGTAGCTGCAAATGGTCACTCCACCACCCCTCAGCTAGGACCTCTGGTAATTTCAGTGATTCACCTGGTGTTATGACCCAGACCTCATCCCCGAGGGCTCTGGGCTTCTGGCCATATCCTCTTTTCAGGACAGAGTTGCTGCAGCTGTCCTTAACCATTGGTGTTTACTTGTTCAGCCGTGTTTGACTTTTTTGCGACTTCATGAACTGTAGCCCGCCAGGATCCTCTGTCTGTGGGATTTCCCAGGCAAGAATACTGGAGTGGGTTGCCATTTCTTTCTCCAGGGCCCTTAACCATTACACTGGGGAAAAGGAGAACCCAGAGGCATCCAAGTGGACCACCTAGGTGTCAAACATGGCCCTCTGTCCCCATTTTGTAAGAGCAGTCCTACCTCCCCCTGGTGACCAGGACCCGTTAGTCCTGCCAGGACAGTGACTCACGCCTGCAAGTCTCCAGACACAAGAACCCAAAGTACTCAGGTTGCACTCTCAGCTTGACAGGACTCTTGCTGTGTTTTCTGGCACCAGTTACTGCTGCTTCTGCTCCTTGGTTTCGGAATGCATTTCTAACTGGAGAAACAACGGCTGGTAAAGGTCTTTGATTCAAGGTACAGAATGCATCTTTGAGAATGGCGCCTTGTCTTGGCAGAGAACTGCCTCTGGGCTGGCCCTTGACTGTGCATCCAGTGGGCTGTTGTAATTTTCAATCCGGCCAGTAATTTCCTTCTGGTGACATATGAAATATGACCAGTAGGGGTCATGAGCATGATCTGTGCCTGTTTTGCTGTAAAAATAGGACCTCTTGGTCTAATGCAACATTATATGGGATTCCATACTTGTAGATTAAACACTCTGTAAGATGTATAGGGCTTCCCAGGTGGCCCAGTGGTGAAGAAGCTACCTGCCAGTGCAGGAGACGCAGGAGATATGGGTTTGATCCCTGGGTCAGGAAGATCCTCTAGACTAGGAAATGGGAACCCACTCCAGTATTATTCCTTGGAAAACTCCATGGACAGAGGAGCTTGGCGCTTTACAGTCCGTGGGGTTGCAGAGTTGGACATGACTGAGTGAGCACACACACAAGACGTGTGGTGCTAACTGAGGCCCTTTAGGCTAGAAAGGCGCGCACACTCCTGGAGTGTTTTCATCCACAGGAATTCCTTTCATGCCAGAAGGAATCTTCAGCACTTCCAGGCTGGAAGGGGCCCAATGAAAATCAATGTGTCACCAAGTAGCCAGAGGGTCTCCTTGAGGACTGGTACTGTACTGGGGACTCAGTGTTGCTCTTTATTGTTGGCATTTGGATATTCGAAGGAGGCAAGTGACTGTAATTATGATGGCCAATGTTCTCTGTTTGGGGCTTGAGCTATTATACAAGTTATACAAGTTTATCTTTGTTGCCATGCCTGCGTGCTTAGTCGTGTCCAGCTCTTTGTGACCCTTTGGACAGTAGTCCACCAGGCTCCTCTGTCCATGGGGTTTTCCAGGCAAGAATACTAAAGTGGGTTGCATTTTTTTTCTCCAGGGGATCTTCTTGACTCAGGGATTAAACCCACATCTCCTGTGCATTTCAGGCAGATTCTTTACCCGCTGAGCCATAGCAAAGTGAAATTTGCTGCTTTGTATCTGAAGAGGCTTTAAGTTTAGGGGTAGCCATCTGGCAAAGGAGCATCTACCACAGTGTTTTAAAAACAACATCCTGGCGTCCACAACCTTGAGTGCCTATTCAGTCACCTAGAATGGAGATGCCTAGGCTTTTCCTCCAAGAAGTTCTGATTCAATTGGTTTGGGCACCCACAGTTTATGAAAGTTCCCTTTGGTGATTCTAATGTGCAAGGAGGTTTGAGAACCATTGTATTAGTGGATAGAGAAATCAAATGAGGTCTTGATTAGCATTTTCTTTCCTACAGAATAGAACATGTCGCTGTGTAGCTCATATAGCAAGGATATTACTTGTGGGGAGATTAACGAGATGGCCCCAGTCAGGCTCTCTTGCCCAACTCTCTCATGCCCTCTTGTCCCATGTTTTGTAAACAATGACTTTGCATGATTACGTAACAGCTGAGATCACTTATAGCACCGCACATGCACTCCACGAGGTACTCACTTGGTTGGTCACTGGCTACTTTGTGCGGTATGACTGTATGGCTTCACCATGAAAGCCCTAGCTGCTGCTGCATCAGTGCCACAACTGAGCGGCATCATGCTTGTGTTGTATGAGGTTATGTTATGGCTAATTATGGTTATGTTATGGCTGCTGCATTAGCCAGGAGAGAGGCTGTGTTATCCATGCCAGCCAGGAGGGAATAAACATGTCTGCAGTTCCTATGGTTCCTGGTGTCTTCTTCCAACCTCCTAGCTTGCACCTTGCCTATCCTGAGTTCAGCAAACAGTGTGAACAGCAAGACAATTGGTGTCACAAATAGGATCAGCAATACACTACTGTTTTTGAAACTTCTGTTTCTCACGTGTGTGTGTGTGGCTACTAGGTTGTGATACAAAATGTATAAAAAGAGTCTGAAAAGCCACTGGTCTAAAGTAGTGCTTGTCAAACTTGTGTGTAATAGTAACTTTGCAAAGACCAGAAAAACCAAGAGCACATTTTTACTGGGCACCTGCTGGGAGTAAGCCACGACCTGGGGCCGGTCTTGTGCTAACAGCATCGGATGGGGGAGCCCAAAGCAGAAGGGCAGCAGAGATGGGCCAAAGCAGGCAGAGGCTGTTTGACGGTAGGTGGGTCCAGAGCTGGGGGAATCTGTTCATTTGAACCCTGGCTCTGCCACTGACCTTGGGTTGGTCATCTAGAATCTGAGTCTCAGTTTTTTTTTTTTTTAATCAGCAAAAGGGGAATGATAACATACACTTTCCCTATTTCATAATCAGAAAAGATGATGTGGTCCCTGGAAAAGTATTTGAAAGTGGTAGGGACTCTGCACACTTAGAGATTATTATTATCCCATGGAACAACTGGAACTGATGTTTGTATCGCTGGCATTAAAATTGGGGGATGGGGTGGGATTTAGATTAAGTGGGGAGGGCATTTGGACAGATAGGCCCAAGCAAAGCATGACTTGGGGTGATGTATATCAGGGAGAGTGAAGAGCCTGGACAGGTGGAGCTGAGGGAGGGGTTTGGTAAGAGTGTACTGGGGCCAGATTTGGAGGGTTACTGAAGCCTGTCAATGAGTTGGTTCTCACCAGAGCAGATAATACGGAACCACTGCAGGTTCCTGAGCACAGGAGACCCCTGAAGGAAGTGGAGAGGTAGGAAAAGTGAGTCAGTCTCCTGACGCTATTTACATTGGTAATGATAGGGCTTTTTCAAGTGCAGTCAATCACGACTGCCTTCTAAAGCTGTTCTAGAGTTCCCCTCGCTGAAGGCACTTCCTCCTCTGGGCTCTCACGGTTATCTCTGGCTGGACTGTATCTCCTTGGCAGCTATTGTACCAGCTCAAGCCTTCCTAGGAACATCTCTTATTTCCTGTTTCCCCCAGCCCACAGAGGATTCTCCCTTCTTGAGGCTTCTGGGTTAAGTGTGCCTACATGGTCACTCAGTCATGTCTGACTCTTGTGACCCCCAAGGATTGTAGCGCACCAGGCTCCTCTGTCCATGGGATTGTCCAGGCAAGAATATTGGAGTGGGTTACCATTTCCTCTTCCAGGGGATTTTCCCGACCGAGGGATCGAACCCACATCTCCTGCGGCTCCTGCTTTGGTAGGCAGATTCTTTACCACTGAGTCACCTCAGTGACCTCAGTCACCTCACTTATGGAGCTCTACTTATGAAAGGTAGTGGTTCTCTGCCCTGGTTGTTCACTAGAATCAGCTGAAATTTGTTTCTTAAAACCTCTTCAGGACTTCCCTGGTGGCCCAGTGCTTAAGACTCTGCACTTCCACTGCAGGCGGCATAGGCTTGATCCCTGTTCAGGCAACTAAAATCCCACATGCCATGCAGTGCAGCTCCCCCTGCCACCCCATCCCCCCCAAAAAAACCCTCTTCATGTCCAGGTTCTACCCCACATCAATGGCATTGTCACCTCTGGGGTGGCACTCAGGCTTCGGGATTGTTTTTAAACACCCCAGATAATTCCAACGTGCAGACAGTTTTGAGATGCACAGACCACCCCTGACAATCGGGCATCCTGCCTTGGATCATCCCTTCCATATGTGCTATATCCACCTGCATCAAGACTGTAGGAAGAAAGTGTTAGGATTTCAGTTTATATTTATTTGAAATATCATTCTTTTCTAATGTACATGCTTTACAACTGACTTAATGTAGTGGAGCAGTAGTGATGACAGTGACTACTGAGAACTTACTGTGGCCAGGCTCTCATCTAAGCACTTTACACCAAGTACTGAGCTTCACAAAAGCTTGATGAAATGGGTACTGTTACTATATGCATTTTACAGATGAAGATACTGAGGCCAGAAAGGTTGAGTAACTGGCCCATCCCACCACCAGAAAGCGGCTGTGCCAAGATTCCAATCCAGGCTGACTCTAGCATCCACATTTTATCAACAATACCAATCTGCTCTCACAGTACACATGTATAACTTATAAATAAATAAATAATACACAAATAATATACAGATACTAGGGGGCCTGTTCAACAATTTTTTTACTAAGTTTTCTTTTTTTCTTAAAGATTTTTAAAGTCTTTATTGAATTTGTTACAATATTGCTTCTGTTTTATGTTTGGTTTTTTTAGCCATGAGGCATGTGGGATCCTAGCTACTTGACCAGGGGTCGGAGCCCTCACCTCCTGCATTGGAAGGTGAAATCTTAAGCACTGGACTACCAGAAAGTCCCTTGATAAGTTTTCATAATCAAATAATTAAATCATATTGGCAGAAGATGAGCCCTTGAAGCAAGGTCTAAGTCTCAGCCTTCTTTCTCTTCCTCCACCTAGGGGCCAGTGAGCATCTAGGTCCTTATATATGTCCTTGCATATATCTGCTCCCAGAAATGGCAACCCACTCCAGTATTCTTGCCTGGAGAACTCCATGGACAGAGGAATCTGGAGGGCTACAGTTCATGGGGTTCACAAAGAGTCGGAGAAGACTGAACAACTAACACTATATACATCCGCTCCCAGAAACATTTACTGATTGATGATCATAACAAATAGTTATCAACACTTGCCATGTGCCAGAGACTCTCAATTCTTAATCTTCTTAATTAATCTTAATTAAGCCCTTCTTAATCTTCACAGCAATACTGAAGGCAACTGCTCTGATTAGCCCATTTTGCAGATAAGGAAACTGAGCAGTTTAGTAACTTGCCAGAGTCTGACTCACCCTGTAGGACTGCAGAGTTCACTGTCTTCCACTGGTGAACCGGTCCATTGGGAGAAGCTTAGGCTGGGAAGGGACTGAAAACATTGGGAAAGAGGCAGAGGTTGATCGTTCACTTTTTTGCCAGCTGCCCTTCCCTATTTGCCTGACAGGTAAACTCCTACCTACTGTTCTGGTTCCTGTTCAAAGACCACCTCCTCTAGGAAGCCTGCCTTCTTCCTTCACATTATAGTTAGTTGCACTTGTCCTGCGTTTCATGCCTCGTCTTCCCCACTGGAAGTTCCACACTGGAAGTGGAGTTGGAGTTCCTTGAGGGCAGGGCTGTTCAGTTCAGTTGCTCAGTCATGTCCGACTCTTTGTGACCCCTGGGACTGTAGCACACCAGGCTTCCCTGTTCAACACTAATTCCCAGAGCTTGCTCAAACTCATGTCCATCGAGTCAGTGATGCCATCCAACTATCTCATTCTCTGTTGTCCCCTTCTCCTCCTGCCTTCAATCTTTCTCAGCATCAGGGTCTTTTCTAGTGAGTCAGTTCTTCACATCAGGTGGCCAGTATTAGAGCTTCAGCTTCAGCATCAGTCCTTCCAATGAATATTCAGGGTTGATTTCCTTTAAGATTGACTGGTTTGACCTTCTTGCTGTCCAAGTGACTCTCAAGAGTCTTCTCCAACACCACAGTTCAAAAGCATCAATTTTTCAGTGCTCAGCTTTCTTTATGGTCCAACTCTCACATCCATACATGACTACTGGAAAAACCATAGCTTTGACTAGACGAACCTTTGTCAGCAAAGTGATGTCTCTGCTTTTTAATATGCTGTCCAGGTTTGTCATAGTTTTCTTCCAAGAAGCAAGCCTCTTTTAATTTCATGGATGTAGTCACCATCTGCAGTGATTTTGGAGCCCAAGAAAATAAAGTCTCTCACTGTTTACCCATCTACTTGCCATGAACTGATGGGACCAGATGCCATGATCTTAGTTTTTTTTTAAATGTTGAGTTTTGAGTCTGCTTTTTCACTCTCCTCTTTCATCTTCATCAAGAGGCTCTATAGTTCTTCTTTGTTTTCTGCCATAAGGGTGGTGTCACCTGCATATCTGAGGTTATTGATATTTCTCCCAGAAATCTTGATTCCAGCTGGTGCTTCATCCAGTCCATCTGCATATAAGTTAAATAAGCAAAGTGACAATATACAGCCTTGACGCACTCCTTTCCCAATTTTCAACCAGTCTGTTGTTCCATGTCTGGTTCTAACTGTTGCTTCTTGACCTGCATACAGATTTCTCAGGAGGCAGGTAAGGTGGTCTGGTATTCCCACTCTTTATGAATTTTCCACAGTTTGTTATGATCCACAGTCAAAGGGTTTAGCATAGTCAATGAAGCAGAAGTAGATGTTTTTCTGGAACTCTTTTGCTTTTTCTGGAACTCACTATGATCTATCGGATATTGGCAATTTGATCTCTGATTCCTCTGCCTTTTCTAAATCCAGCTTGAACATCTGGAAGTTCTCGGTTTGTGTACTGTTGAAGAATTTTGAGTATTACTTTGCTAGCATGTGAGATGAGTGCAATTGTGTGGTAGTTTGAACATTCACTGGCATTGCCCTTCTTTGGGATTGGAATGAAAGCTGACCTTTTCCAGTCTTGTGGCCACTGCTGAGTTTTCCAAATTTGCTGGCATGTTGAGTACAGTACTTTAACAGCACCATCTTTTAGGATTTTAAAATAGCTCAGCTGGAATTCCATCACCTTCACTAACTTTGTTCATGGTAATGCTTCCTAAGGCCCACTTGACTTCACACTCCAGGATGTCTGGCTCTAGGTGAGTGATCACACCATCGTGGTTATCTGGGTCATGAAGATCTTTTTTGTATAGTTCTTCTGTGTGTTCTTGCCACCTCTTCTTAATATCTTCTGCTTCTGTTAGGTCCATACCATTTCGGTCCTTTATGGTGCCCATCTTTATATGGAATGTTCCCTTGGTACCTCTAATTTTCTTGAAGAGATCTCTAGTCTTTCCTGTTCTATTGCTTTCCTCTATTTCTTTGCACTGATCACTGAGGAAGGCTTTCTTATCTCTCCTTGCTATTCTCTGGAGCTCTGTATTCAGATAGATATATCTTCCCTTTTCTCCTTTGCCAGGGCTTCCCTGAGAGCTCAGTTGGTAAAGAATCCGCCTGCAATGCAAGAGACCCCGGTTTGATTCCTGGATTGGGAAGATCTGCTGTAGACGGGGTAGGCTACCCACTCCAATATTCTCGGGCTTCCTTTGTGGCTCAGCTGGTAAAGAATCCGCCTGTAATACGGGAGACCTGGGTTCAATCCCTGGATTGGGATGATCCCCTGGAGAAGGGAAAGGCTACCCCCTCCAGTATTCTGGGCCTGGAGAATTCCATGGACCATATAGTCCATAGGGTCGCAAAGAGTCGGACACGACTAAGCCTTTGCTTTCACTTTCTTCTTTGCCTTTCATTTCCAGAAGTTCCACACTTGAAGTGGGGTTGGACTTCCTTGAGGGCAAGGGTGGGTCCTACTTAAAGGCTCAGCAGCTCATACCGGCGGGCTGAGCCTGTGCCACCCAGGTCAGAGGCTCCCCCACATCCTAGCTTTTCCTCCTCCTCCTCTTCTCCCTTCTCTTTGCTTCCCTTCCTCCTCCGCACTCGTCTCCCTCTCCCCCAGCTCCGAGGTGCACCCGGTCCTCTTTCGGTTCCACTTCTGCCGGGTGTTTCTCCCTCCTCCCGCTTCTTGCGCCGCCTGGGTCCCGGCAGCTGCAGTTCCCCCAGAGGCCTGCAGAGGGAGCTGCCGCGCCACCTGCGGGGCCGTGCGGCTGCGGCGCGCGCTTCCTGTGAGGTCAGGTAGGAGGAAGCGGCCTGGGAGCCGCGGGGAGTGGACGCCGCCGAGGCCCGGGAGCCGCGCCCGCAGGTGAGTGTCCGAGGCCCTGGGCCGGGGGAGCGAGGGTGCATGCCGCCCTTCCCCTGGGCCTGGTCTCGGAGTCGGGCTCCGCGGCCCGGGCAGCGGCCCCTCCCACCCCGGCGGCGCGCCCGGCCGTCCCCGTCCCCCACCCCCGCCTCCCTTGGTGTCAGGCCCTGGAAGGGCCCGCCGCAGCCTCAGCCCAGCCAGCGGGCGGGAGGGCGAAGCACAAAGGGACTGCGGAGGGCCCTTGGGCCCTCTTGGTTATCTGCTCGGGCCAGGAGGCTTCAAAAAGGGGATCTGCCTGTCCATGCCTTGGGCAAGGGAACAAGGGCTCTTAACCCCCTTTGGCGTCTGTGTCACGAGTGCTTTTGGAAATTTATAGACGAAAACTGTGGCTCATATTCTGAGAAATAATAGCCTCTACCCAGACTCGGGGCGAAGCGTGGAAGGACCCCCACCTCCAGCCATGGACTCCCTTGGGGCCCTACCCCCTCCTTTTCTCCCTTCCCCCCTTCCCCTCCTGGATCCGCAGCAGCATCCCCCCATCCTGTATTTCGGGAAGGCGGCCCCGCCCTCCTGGTGTTACCTGAGAGGGACAGCTGAGGGTAAGCGCTTTGCAGGAAAGTAGCTCTGAAGTGGGCCCTGTCTCCTGCAGGCAGAGGGCCTGAGTCCCTAGCATCTCCCCGAGGGAACAGCACACTGGACCGTTGTTTACCGGAAGGGAAATGGAGACACTGAACTCCATACTTAGTAAGCAGAGAGGGACCTTGGGCCAGAGTTCTTGGTTTCATGCTCTTTCTCTGCTGCCCATGAATGGGTGGTCCTCGGTGAGTGAGGTAAGCCCCTCTGGGTCACTAGCTGTTGCAGCCCTAGAAGACTGTTGGGAGGTGTGAGTGAGATGAGCCTGGGTGGACTTGATGAGCAAGGGTTGACATCTCCTTTGTTGTTGCTGGCGGTGGTGATTGATAATAAAACTTCCTTCTCCAAGGATTTTTTTTTTTTTTTTTTTCCCTGCAGCAAGTGGGAACTTAACACATGCCCCCTACATTGAAAGTGAGGAGTCTTAACCACTGGGCTGCCAGGGAAGTCCCTCCAAGGGTCCTTTTGATAGATTTCCTCGTGGGCTCTTTCAAACAGCTAGTATCTGTTTCTCTTCTTTTTATTAACTAGACACACCATCTGCTCAGCCTGGGTCACCAACGTGAGCACCCAGAATTGCAGTTTTTCTCTCTGAAAGCAAGCATCTCTTTGGTGAATGTTTTCCTTTAGGTGTTTTGAGGCCTGGGGAAAGGTGCAGCCTGGAAGGATGGTTCGGATCTTGGCCAATGGGGAAATTGTGCAGGATGATGACCCCCGCGTGAGGAATACTACCCAGCCACGCAGTAGCACTCCTCGACAGGTAGGCACCCAGCCCTGTGGATGAGAGCAGCTGGTCTCCTGTCCACTGTACCAGTTGCTTCTTCTCTCCCAGAGGCTCCCTTGCTGGTGATTAACCTTCTCTGTACTGAAGCCCTGTTTATAGAGAGCAGGGCTGGGCACCCTGGGGGTTTAAGGCTTGGGGAGAACCCCAGTAGATTTACTTCCCAGCCCCGTGCCTCCCCAGCTCTCCTTCCTCCAAGCAGCCTTCCCAGACTTCAAACCCAAGAGCTCTCTCCCTTAATCTGGTCAGCAACCCCCACTGGAACCAGCATCTTTTAGAGTCTGTTGGGTGAGAGAGAAGCTGGAGAATAAGTGGAGAAGATGAGCTCATGGCCGCACGATGAGTTGAAAAGAAGAAAGGAGCAGGTTAAAAACGTCCTCCCAGAAGCCCTGCCCCACAGTCTCACCTCCTTGCCTCCTTCCTCTACTGTCTCTCACGTGACGTAGGGAACATGGACTGGCATTTCCTATGCTCTGAGAGCTTGTGACTCAGTGGTTGGGCTTTGCGTGGGTAGCATTTAATTGCTGAGAAAGGAGAGTGTGGCCCCAGGTGGTCTTAGGGGAGGGCAGGCATCCTCCTGCCTCCATTGCCTCAACTCCAGGGAAGCTTTCTCTGGATTCATTCGTCTCTCTCTGTCTTCACCTTGCAGAGCTTTCTCAATAGGGGCCACGGTGCCTCCCTGGGGGGTCCCGGCCCCCGCCAGCAGCAGGCAGGTGCCAGGCTGGGTGCCGCTCAGTCCCCCTTCAATGACCTCAACCGGCAGCTGCTCAACATGGGCTTCCCACAGTGGCATCTGGGCAACCACGCCGTGGAGCCGGTGACCTCCATCCTGCTCCTCTTCCTGCTCATGATGCTCGGCGTGCGCGGACTCCTGCTGGTGGGCCTCATCTACCTGGTGTCCCACCTGAGTCAGCGGTGACCTCTGGGGGCTGCTGGGGGCAGGTGTGTGGGAGGGGGAGCTGCGGGGCTTCGGTGTGAGAGCAGGCACGTGGGGAGGAGCTCCACACCGGTGCCGTGAGGGTGTGCTCAGAGAGCCTGTGTGCACATTGTGTTAAGCAAGAGGCAGAGGGAGCCTCTAGTCCAACATTCCCAAAGGATCGGGTGATCCCCACTTCATTCCCTTGAGATGCGTTTATGTCAGACATTAAGCACAAAGTCACAGCAAGAGAGGGATTCTCTTTCCAATTCTCTTCCAATCCTTTTATGCCAAGAAGAAAGTGTCTGCTAGGTGCCAATGTGTTTTCATGCCCAGAACATGGGCTGGCTTCCCCGTTACTAAGGAGCAGGCCTGGGGCTTAGTGGGAAAAGTTTCCAAACTTTTATAGCTCCGTTCCATTTTAATGGTATATTTTTATTGGCTACCTTTTATTTATGACACGTGGTACTGGTATTCTACTTATTGTGGTGGCGTTTTCAATAAAGAAATTTAAGTAAAAGTGTGTCCACATAAAGACATGCGTAGTACGGCTGCATGTAGATCTGGAAGACATGGTGAAGGTGGTTTGGGAGTGGTTGGGCCTGGTGAAATGGGCAGGGGGGGCATTTGACCTTGGAGGGTGGTTTCTAACCTTTTCCCTGCAGCCTCTGAGAGCAGAGGCAGTGGGCCAGGTAAAGCCTGGAGTTGGGTCCCTTGACTGATGCTTGGATAACTGGCTCACTCTTAGATGCTGGCCTATTGGGGGTGGAGTGGGGTGGGGCAGTCCTCTGACAAGAACAGCCAGTGAGGCTATGGGCTGTGTCAGGAAAGCTGGGGTGCAGGTCTCCCTGGCCCGGGGGCTCGGACCAGAGGCTGCTCAGCCTCCCTCAGCCTGCCAAGGCTCTCACAGCCTCTAACCTCAGGACACTCACCTCAGAAAGCAGAGGCCTTGGCACTGGCCACTCGGGGCACATAGGGTGAGGATGCCCTGCTTTTGGTGAGTCGCGGTCTTGAGCTGTGGCCGGTTGAGCCCTGGGTCTGTGTGGAGGCCCTGCTGGGGGGCAGGGGTGGCACCGGATGCCTGAGGGCTCTGGGCCTGCAGCGGGCTGATCATCAAAGGTCAGAGAGAGGCTGGGTGAGCTTGAGGGCTCCCCACGCCCTGGGACCAGACTTGTCACCCTTCATTTAGGGTCCTCCTCCTGGGTCTGGTGGTTTGGGGGAGGAAGGCAGGTTTGGGAGGTGCTTCCTGAAAGCCCGGGCCGGGGCAGCCCGGCTTGGGGTGTATGTGGGGGAGACTCGGGGAGAGGTGGAAATGTTCCTGTCCCTGCTGAGAGCCTGTGTGCTACGGGGGACAGAGCCTTTCCCTCCGACCCTGTGCCCTGGAAGGAGCTGGTGGCTTTGTCACAGACTCTCCCAGGGGAGCTTTATGCTGTTCAAACAGGACTTCCTTCTCAAGGTCTTCATTTCCATAGACTGGGAAGGAGGAATCTAGCTCCCAGTGGCTCCTCTGGGGCCTGGGCAGGGGAGGGGCTACCCAGGCCTGGCTGCTCTCCCGGCTGACTCCTGGGGCCCCTCCTTCTGCTCACCACATCCCCCACCCGCCCCCCAGCCCCCAGTGGCTCCAGCCCAGCAGCCCTGGGCGGTGGCGGGGGTTGGGGGGGGGTGGGGGGGTGGGGGACCGACACGGCCCCTGCAGCTTCCCCTCCCCTGAAACTCCCCGTCAGTGCTGCTTTCTTGCTGAGCTTTCCCTGCCTTCTTGCCTTGCAGAGCTCTCTGAAGAAATAAATCTTAAGTGAACTGTAACGTATAAAATTCCTTGAAGGGCTATGAATCTGAGTCCATAAATTCAGGAGGGCTGAGAACTGTGTCTTTTTCTGTAATTCAGTTTCCATTCCCAAAGCCTGCAGCCTTGGAGAATTGAGGATACTTGAGAGAAGCAGGGCCCTCCTCCCTGCTCCCGACTAGAAGGAGGCAGAGGGGGGCAAGCGCTGGGTTGGGGGTTGGGAGGAGCCCCGGGCATCAGCCCCTGGGGGGTGCCACCCCCACCCCCACCCCGTTCTCCAGGGACTTGTTAGCAGCTCAAGGGAAGAAGTGGGGATTTGAAAAAAGTGAGTTGTTCAAGTAAGAAGTGCTGTTTGCTGCTTGAGCTCGACACCCAAGATACAGACCCAGTAGAGCTGCTGTGGTTGAAGTGGGCCGGGGTCCCAGGGGCCCCTCTTGACCCTCCTTTCCTCAACCCACCTTCCCTGTGCTCCTTGGGCTCCAGGCAGATTGCTAACCAATGTCCTGCCTCATTTCTCAAGGTCCAGGTTCTGAAAATCTGCCTCGGAGAGGCAGTGTGCTGAGAGAAGGCGCCTCCTGGGGTTGTGCAGCCTTTGGAGCTGCTAGTAATACAAGCCATCTCTGCCTCCTGTATGAGGGCCTTTGGTAAACCCTCGCCACCAAGAAATTGTGCTGCAGGCGTGTTCTGAGCAGGTGGAGGTGGCCAGATGCAGGCTGCGATGGGCCCGAGTGAGGCCGAGGGCTGCCTTGGCCTAGTGGGCGTCCTAGCTGGAGGTTTGCTGAACAGGGTGGGCCCTTCCTCCTCTGCTCCCCGACCCACCACCCTGCCTGCGACATGACGGGACCCCCCAGACTGGGCCACCTTGAGGGCAGATTTCGGTGGAGGTTTCCGCTAATCCCCAGGGCTAATCCTCCGAGCCCTGTGTTTCCATGTCTGGTTGGATTTGTGGCCTGACTGCCTCGTGAGCCACAGCTGGGTTCACACCAGGCTTCTGCTGCCTCTGTGAGGCTGGGAACAACCACTGTCCCCCGTGGGGCTTTTTCAGCCCCCTGGTTGGGGCCGTCTGGCGAGGAGCTCCTGGCCCCACCGCCTGTTGCTGCTCCCAGCACCAGCGGCCTCTTGGGCTCTTCCTTCCACAAGCTCCAAGCCCTTGGCTGTACACACTACTTCTCCCAACCCACCAGCTAGCCTGCAAGTGGGGTCCACAGCTCCGTCTCCCCAGAAGAAACACCAAGCCCGAGACGGAGCTAAGCAGTGTTGCCAGCCCTGGGACTCTCCCTGGGCCGTTTAGCAGAGGCAGAGAGCCAGGCTTTCTAACCAAGGACTCCAGCTCTCTGAGGTGAGGGAAAAGCCCTGCTGTGGTGGTCAGAGCCTCTGCCCAGGGATGCCTGACTGTGAGGGCAGAGAAGGCCCCACACCCTGGACGGCTGGGCCCTGAAGGAAGCCTGTTTGTTTGCAGACTGCTCTGCTTTGCGGGTCTGTGACCTTGGACGGCTCACTTAGCCTCTAGAGCCTTGTTCCTCATCTCCAATAAGGGGTAATGATCTGGGTCCCTCCTGCTGCCTGGAGCCTTGGAGAGATCACACTTGGTGCAGTGGGTGAGGGAGACGGACAGGGGGCGTGGGGGGAGGATGCTCCAACTCCTGCACCTCCTCCTCAGACGCTGCCCCTTGAGCCAGTGCAGCAGGCTCAGCCAGAGCAATCACCATGTCCAGGCACCCAGAACCCCCGGCTGGGGGTAGTGCTGGGCTTTTATGACCAGTATCACCACCCGCCCCACTTCTGCTGGAGAAGAAATACAGCTGCTTCTCTCGCTCCTTAAGCCGAGGCCTTGTTACAGGTCTCGTGTCAGGACAGGAGAGGTTTGCTGAGGGTGCTGTGTGCATTCACTGTGCTAAGCACTCGGTGTCATTTGTCACCAGGACTTTATGACCTCGGGACCATCAGTGTCCTTATTTCACCGCTGAGCACACTGTGCGTGTGAGTCGCTTCAGTCCTGCCTGACTCTGCGACGCTGTGGACTGTAGACCACAGGTTCCTCTGTCCATGGGATTCTCCAGGCAAGAGTACTGCAGTGGGTTGCCATTTCCTTCTCCAGGGGATCTTCCCGACCCAGGGATCAAACCCAGGTCTCCCGCACTGCAGGCTGATTCTGTTGTCTGAGCCTCCAGGGCTGAGCACCCTGGAGGGCATATATAACCCTCCCGAGGATCCCCACCCCTCAGCCCCTAAGTGAGCAGTGGGTGGAGCTAGGATTCGGACTGAGGCCAAGCCCAGTCTTGACCACGCCTCTGTTCACCTTCGGGATACGGGATGCCTTAGCATCACCTACAGACTTGTTTCAGGTGCAGATCTGCAGGCCTCACCATAGACTCTCAGATGCGCTGAGGGGTGTGGCCCAGAACCTGCCTCTTACAAAGCCCCCAGGTGATTCTGATGCAGGGTTGTAGGTAAGTTCAGCTCCTGACTGGGCCGAGGTGCCCGTGGTCCAGAGAGAGGAGAGAGACAGGGTGGTCACAGGCCTCACAACCTGCTGGCACCCATGTGACCATCAGATCAGCTCTGTGAGGGTGGAGGGGGCACAGGGTGGGTGGAAGGATTCTAGCTGAGCTGCCTGGCTGGGGGGCCTCTAGAGCTTCCCAGCTCTGGGATGCAGTCACTGGATGGGGTGCAGCCCTCTTCCCTGCTTTCCTGAGCATGTGATGTTTTTCATTGCAAACTGACAAGGAGAGAAATCCAATCATCTCATGTAGGGTCCCTGAAGGACCGGACAGGTGAGGGTGAAGGGGGCAGAGGGCTTTGCCCCCAAAGCTAGATGGGAGAGAAGCCTGCAGCCTGTCTAGCAGGGTGCTACCACGGGAGAAGCAAGGCTTAAGGCTCACGCCTCCTTGTGCTGCTTGCTTTAGTCCCTCCGATGCTGGGCCCTACGGGGGGCTGGATGCCAAATTCCCGACTCCATGTCCAGTCAACCGGTGACCTTGGGCAAGGTCCACATTCTCCCTGCCTCTCCATGTCCTCGTCTGCACCTCCCACTGGCAGGAGGGTCAGTATATAAATTCATGGGAAATACTTAGCAGTTTTTGGCACAAGGCTAGCCCTTGATACACCATGTTCACACAGTAGTGGCATTAGGATTTACATAATAGTTTTCTTTAGAGCAACACAAATTTTACTTTAAAGTATTTTGAAAAGGAAGACTCATATCACTTTTGCAAATTGAAGGCCAGTGTTCCTTGCCATTCCTCATAAATATTAGTACAAGTACATTCAGTGTAGAGGAAATGACATGATTCCATTTTCACCATTTAGCTAGTAGCCACTGCTGTCGTCCACGGCTATAAGTCTGATACCTGCTTTCTTTGTTAAAAAGGCGGTTTATGAGGATTTGGAGAGGTGTTAAAGACCCATTGGCATCTCACTGAGATGCCCCCCTTGATGGATTCAGAAGACTGAAGAGAAATGAAAAGGGAATGGCTTTCTCACGGAAGGACTCAGTGCTTTGTTTGTAAATTACTTACCATCATCTTGTGAACCACAAATCATTTCATACCCTGCCATGTGAAAGCATCCTACAACTGTGGGAAATGCTGTATTATCTTGGGCAAGCTATTTAAAAATGTTTTTAAATTGGAGGATAATTGCTTTACCTTTTTTGTTGGTTTCTGCTGTACAACAATGTGAATCAGCCATAAGAATATTTTTAAAATTTAGTCTTTGAAAAACAATTTGTTTTCATGGTTCAAAGACCAGGCAATGTATGGATGCATACAGGCAAAGTCTCCCTCCTTCCCCCTCCTCATCCATCCATCCATCCATCCCCCCCTTCACCCTCTAACTACTGTTCTTAGCGTCTTTTAAATCCTTCCGGAACTTATTTATGCAAATATATGCAAACACAAGTATAGTAATTTTGTCTTCTTTTTAAATATAAATAATGGAAAATTAAATCCGTTTTCTTCTCTTACTTTTTAATTTAACAGTATATCCTGGACACGCTTCATATTAGTGCATAGAAAGCTGCTTCATTTTGTTGAGTTTTGGTATTAGGGTGAGTTGTTGACTCTCTTTTGCCCTCGTGGAGTCACCTGTACCACAGGGGGTTGACCCAGTTGACCCCCAAGGGCTTTGCAGCTCTGACCTTGAACCACTCCCTGGGGCCCTGACAGAAATGCCCCCTTCTTCAGGGCTGGAGGAAGAAGCTCCCTGGATGGTTTAATCTTTGTCCCAGGAGGGCAGTCGGTTCAGCAGACACTCAGGGAGGGTGTTCTGCGTGCCGGGAGAGAGTGAGGCAGGAATAGCCTAGGAAGCCAGCTGGTCTTCTCAGTCCCCTCTGCAGCTGGATGGAGTGACTCTCCTGTCTTCCCCTGGCTTTGTCCTCATCTGTGGAGGCTTCACCTGAAACCCGTCGCCCTGAGTCATGCCGAACCCCGAGGTGAGCCTGGCTGGCCTCTACCACCTCTGACAGACAGGCGCTACCCTCCACTGGCCTCCTTCCATTCTGGGAAAATGAAGCGGCACGGGTGGGTTTCCTCGAAGGCTCCTCTCCGCTCTAAAACTCGACAGTGCCTGCCACAGAGCCTTTCCCATAGGAGATGCTTAACGAACTTCGCAGCTGGCACGGCTTGGCATTGCCATTGTCACTGTCCCTGTCCCCCCCACTGTCTTCCCACCACACTTTTGATGAAGCTCTCGATGAAGGAGATGGAGGGAAGCTGTGAGGAATGATACAGCTTCAGACTTTCTTTAGCTCTGACTTGGCTAATAAAGTCCTGTTCCTCTTGTGCAGGAAGACCCTGGAGACCCCAGCAATCTTGGCTTGTTGGCCTGAAGGGCTGTGAATGTTGTACCATGGCGCCACCTGGTGGAATATTTGTGCAGGAGCATGACTTCCATCCCGCCATCAACTCCTCCTCCTCCTGCCCCAGGTGAGTGCTGGGCTCAACCAGACCAGGCTTATGAATGCCTTGCATTTCAGTACTAGCCAAACTCAGATTTCTGGCAGAGAGTGTATGCAATTTCATTACAATGAGTTTACTATGGTCTCATCCTGGGCTAAGAGCCTTGTCCCATTTCATCCTTCCACAAAGAAAAAAAAAAGATGTCTTTCCCGGTTTTCACAGATGGTGACTCTGGGGCTTGGAGAGGTTAAAGCAACTCACACCTGGTTGCACAGTTGGGAGGTAGCAGACCTGGGCTGGGAGCCCTGGGGTTGGGAGGGGAGGGTGCAGGGTGACTGAGGCCACCCAGGAAGAGACTGTCAGCAAGGGCCTTGGGGCTTGTCTTCATCCAGAGCCCCTGGTCCTGGAGCCTCCAGGCAGAAAATGGACTGAGAAGTCTCACGGGGTGATAGGCCAGGCTTGCTGTCGTCACCGAGGTGGGCTCTCTCTAGGTTTGGGTGGCTGTGTCTAGTGCAGCCCCATCCAACGTAGCACCCACCAGTACCTCCACACTCACCTGTCTTCACTGAGCCCAGTTTCCTTTGAATACTGATACTCCAGTATTCTTGCCTGAGAAATCCCATGGACAGAGGGGCCTGGCGGGTTATAGTCTGTGGTATTGCAAAAGAGTCAGACTTGACCAAGAGACTAAACAACAACCACCACAATATACTGGGCAGTGTGTGTGTGTGGGGGGAGTGCATATATATTATTCCATCTATTTTTACTTCTTTTGTGAGTAAACGAAAGCTCATGCAAGTTACCTAAATTCACCCAGCTAGTAAGCAGCACAACAGGATTTAAAACCAGGTCTCTCGGCTGCCCAAGTCTTGAGTCTTCCCTAGACATTCAAAGTCAGGGTCAAGTTGAAGCCATCCCTGAGGAACTCCCCAAAGTATTTTGTTCTGGAGATCAGTCCTGTCCCCAGGCTCAACTCCCTCAGCTCTTGTTCTGCTAGATTCTGTCCTTGGCTGCAGTTTCCCTGTCCCACCCTCCTATAGCTCTGTCTTCAGAAATGGTTTAGGCTCCTTGTCCCAGATTTGCATCCACCTTAATTTATCTCTTCAGTGATTACCCCCACCCCCACCCCGCCCCTCCCCATCTCTTGTCAACTCCTTCCCACTCAATGAAACTAACTCTGCAAACTCCTTCTTTTGAGAAAACCCTGGGCTGGACACCCCCTCTGCCCCCAATAGTCTTACAATCTAAAGAGGAGGCAGCAGGTTCATTACTAACCCCAGTCCAGTGGTTCAGAACTTTCTAAGGACAAGGACAGATAAGACCTAAAACAATACTGTTCTTAAATAAGATTAAAATAATGTTCCCTTAGGAAAATGAAAAAGAAATTCAGAAGTAGACAATACAGAAAGGTGTTGGGCACCTTCACAAAGCTGTCAGGCACGCAGTTTGATCTTATCCAGCAGCCCTGCCTTGTGGTCCAAGATGATTGCTAAGCTCAAGCCATCGTGTTCTTATTCCAGTCAGCCTGAAAGTGGGAGAGGAAAGATCAATCCTCCCTAACCACTCAGATCAGGTCAGCTTTCTAGTCCCATGCTCCCTTGGCACTTTTGCTTCCCTTTCAGAATGGAGAGTAATTTATTTTTCTTGTCACTATTTGTTTGAGGTCTATCTACCACTCTCCCTTGCCTCTCACCAGACTAGGAAGTCCATGAAGTCTGGCATCACACCCGTCTTCTCTGTTGCTCTAGCCCTGTTGTCCAGCACAGTGCCTGGCACATAATAGGTGCTCCACAAATAGTTATTAACAGGAGAACCACTTTATACATGTTGTTGATATTATAATGAATCAGAATTGACCTGGTCCAAGTCCAGAGCCTTCTGAGTTGAGTCTGTAATGATGAGTGCTACTGTGGGCTAAGCCTTGTGCTAAGGGCTTCACACACATTATCTCATTTAATCTTCACCAAAAGCCTGGGAGGTGGACACTGCTATTACCTCCAGCTGGCCATGGGAAATGGCAACAGATCATGGAACTACTAAGAGGGCAAGCTGTGATTTGAACTTGGCTCTCCTGACCCAAAGCCTCTCTTCACTTACTTCCTGCCTTTCTGGGCTAGCAAGGTGACCACCATCACCTCCAGAACTCCTTCACTGTGGCCCTGGCTCTCTCGGTTGCCAGCAGACAGTTCACCAGTCATAGATGAGCCATAGATGCTCAGGAAGCACTGTGTCCTAAAGTGGCATCTCTCCTACAGAAGATGAAGGAAACTTCTTTGTTCAGAGGTGGTGGGCACCCACATTGACTAGGAGAATGTTGGTTCCCCAGCTTGCCTTCCCCTCTGACAGACTTCTAGGAGCCTTTGCGGACCCAGGGGATTTTCAGACTACAGAGGAGGGGCAGGTGGGTTTGCAGGGGTCTGGGGCCTGTCTGGGTGCATGCTGGGTGTGGCCGTGCTGAGCCTTTGTCTCTCTCTCACTGGGCTCACTTAGTAAAGGGAAGGTGATGGGGGAACCTGGGGTCCTCCTGGGCCAGGCCACCCTTGACCCATGTGGGGTTTACAGAGCTCCCAGCCCAAGGAACAGTACATTGGGGTGGGCTTCTGGTATCTCCCTTCAGACTCAAAGACATCCTCCAGATAGGAGCTAGATTCCGACTTGAGTCCAGGAATCAGACTATCCAAGCCATAAAGAGTCCTTCTAGACCTTCATTGCACAGATGGGATGTGGCAGCCCAGTGAGGGAACTGACTTGACCAGACCGGACACTCAAAGCAACGATGGCTCATTTGACTGAAGGGTTCATGATGCCCACAGGCTGTCTTAGGGACCTGAAGGAGGGTGCCAGTTGGACACCTAGCTTCAAGAGGGTGCTAAGGCTCCGTGGTGGAGGCCACAGCAGATCAGCCAGTTCTAGTCACGGCTGGCTTGCTTCCAGTGGTCACCAGCAGGTGGCGCTAGGCACACAGTGGCCATTTAACTCCCAGAAAGGGAATCGCAGACTGTGTCTGGGAGTAATTAGGGCAAGAGGCCGGCTTTGGGGCCCACTTCCAGTCACCTTCCCTCTGGAGGCCCGGTGCTTGGGCACCCTGGGGCAGAGGGCCCGGAGGCCCCGAATGGGGTTCCTCTGGTTCCAGACCCTTCAGGGTAGTTGTTCTGTGGTCAGTGAGCAGGCACCCCCAGGGTGTGCTCCATCTACTCATTTTGAATAATGATGGGGTAAAAGCAAGGAGGACATGTAGTTGCCTTGGCTCCTACTGGCATGAGGCTTCTCCTGGGCTCCAGCTCAGGCCCCTTCCCCTCACTCAACTCACTCACACGTGCCCACACCGACTGCACAGAGTGCTTCCTTTGCTGTTGAGCAAAGCCCCGAGAACTCCATGCACCTGAGAGGCCATCTGGTTCCCTCCTCTTCTTCCTTCTATCATCCTTTCTCTCCTTCTCTCCATCTCCTCTTCCCTCTTGCCTCTCTTTCTCCTGCCCCTTGTCACTCTCCCCTTTTCTTCCTCTCCCCTCCATCCTGCTCCTCTGAGAGACC
This sequence comes from Odocoileus virginianus, assembly GCF_023699985.2. Lineage (NCBI taxonomy): Eukaryota > Metazoa > Chordata > Mammalia > Artiodactyla > Cervidae > Odocoileus > Odocoileus virginianus. The sequence continues at coordinate 59,667,675 of NC_069680.1, forward strand.
CTGGAGGTCTAGCCCCTGCCCCCAGCACCTCATCTGCAAAGGCAAACAGGGACCAATACCAGTGGGTTTCTAGGATGTGGTTTCCATGGCAACAGTGCATCTCTTGCCTCTGTGGTTCTCAGCCCTGGCCAGGTTGCCGTGGAGACTCACCTCATTGAAGAATGATTTGTGGGACTGTTTTTCTTAGCTCCATCTCCTTCCTTCTTTCCAGAAATCCTGCCAGCCCAAATTGTCTTTTCCCTACTGATGGCAGACGTGGAAGACTTCTCCAGGCCTACGAAGGCCTGGAAAGCATTTTGTTTACACAGGGTTCCCCCGGTAACCTTTGCCTGCTCTCATGAAGACAGTGAGACACCCTTAGAGGCCAGTTAAAGGCTTTCTACAGAGAAACAGGCCAGAGCAGACCCGGTTCCCACCTCTCCTGCCCACGGCACCCTTCAGGACTCTGGCCCCTTTGCTTATGATAGACAATGACGTGGCTCAGCCACGTTACCTAAGACTCCTCAGCTTTGGAGAGAAGGAGAGAGGCAGCGAGAGGGGTGTGGTGGGAAAAAGAGGGATGTGAACATGGGAAAAAGAGATGAGTTAGCAGAGGGAGGAGCGTTGGGAGAGGAGGACAAGTGAGGCCAGGAGACACGGATCTCAAGGGGAGAGAAAAAGCGTGTGGGGGTGGGGGAGAGTTCCAGAAAGCCAACCCAGGAGTCTGTAGCGGGAGAATTTCTCTGATGTTGATGTTCTCTGTAAATCACTCCACAGCCCCAAACCCCAAGCAGGCCTCTTTCTCTACCAAGGAGAGAATGTGTTTGTCGACATCAAAACATATTAGGCGCATTGTGACCCTCACCTCCCCCACCCCAAGTTGAAAGCCATTACAATAATTAATGAAGGCAGGAGATTAATTAAAGAGTCGTTTCCCCACATTCTCCTCAAATAGATCAGTCGGGGGGTGGGGAACATGTGCTACACTGCCGACAGAAGAAAGAAGGGGCTAGAGAAGGGGGGGTACAGAGAGTCGCTCACAGACACAGCTGCAGACAAAGGATATAGCGGGGGGACAGAGGAGCTGGGGGCTGGGAGGGGCTGCCAGGGAGGCCCAGGAGGAGGAGAGCTGGTTCAGCTTCCAGAAACCTGTGATCAGCTTCCCCTCCTGGTGGGCAAGGCCTGAGGGGTTCTGGTACTAAGGAAGCAGGTCTGGTGGACATGGAGAGTGTCAGCCCTCCGCTCCTGGAAGCTCCTGGAAGCTCCCGGATTGTCCTGTGTGACGGCCGGAGCTCGCTCAGGCCAGGTGAGCGCGGGCAGGAGCCCTTCCTGTAGTGTGGGGTGAGGGCTGGTGGCTAGCTCCAGCCCCGCTCCCTAAAACCAAGTCACTGCAGGGCCCACGTGCCCGTGGCACCACCCGAAGGCCCCGTTCATCAGGCGTTCCGCGCTGCAGGCCTGAGAGGCCAGTTTCGGCTCAGGCCGAACATTGTGACAGTCTTTTAGTAACTTCTCTCCTTTTGCTGAGTTCGGAGGTCTTAATGACGCCTTCCTTCCTTCCCTCCCTCTCTCCATCTCTCAACCTTTCTCTCTTATTTCTTTGGCCAACCTATTTTCCTGACTAATTTCCTATTCTAAGAAATACTTGTATACAAACAGTCTCCAGCTTATAACGGTTCAACTTATAACATTTCAACTTCACAATAGTGCAAAGGCATTCAGTGGAAATGGAACTTCAAGTCTTGAATTCTGACCTTGTCCCAAGTTAGCAGTAGATGATGCTGGGCAGCGCCAGGTCTGTCCGCCACACCACCACGAGGGTAAACAGCCCATACACTTAAAACCATTCTGCACCCACATCTTTCTTTTCACTTTCTGTAGAGTAGTCAATAAATTACCCAAGAGATTCAGCTCTTTATTATAAAATAACTTGGTGTTAGGTGATTTTGCCCAACTGTAGGCTACTCTTAGGGTTCTGAGCATGTTTCAGGTGGGCTGGCTAAGCTATGATGTTTGGCAGGTTAGGTGTATGAAATGCATTTTCCACTTACAGTGGGTTTATCTGGATGTAACGTCATCATGTAAATCAAGGAATATCTATAATATAATGTAGTTCACTTGTGACATAGAAGGTTTATCCCATTCCATCTTGTGTGTCTGTCTTGCTACCTTTTGAACCTTCCAGAATTTACTGATTTGTTCAAAACAAAACACACCCACCCACATTCACTGTTTTTGTGTTTTCATATTTTAATATATTTTCCACATCTTTAATAAACACTATGAAAGGTGTAACGCTCTGTTGATGATTCCCCCTCACCTCCCCTGGTATCTCTTCCTTCTTACTCTTGTTTTCTTTTAGGCTTTGTGTATCTCTGGGCATTGTGTGGACTTAGCAGGCAGTTAGCTGCTGGAAGGGGGTCACTGGGCAGGCCGGGAGCAGAGGAGCTCATTCACCCCTTGGGGCTTTGTGTTCTGACACCTACACAGTGTCCCACACGGCCACACACTGTTTACTCTCCCTGTCATTGTGGATAGTGGGCTGGGGGTACTAGACTCTGGGGATACACAGTAGACAAGACAGATGTGGTCCCTGCCCTCTGGGACTGACAGTCTGCTGGGAGAGACGGACACCAGTCAATAGACACACAAAAATATAGCTACCAATTATGGAAAATATACAACAGGGCAAAAGCAGGGTTCTGTAAGAGAGAACAGCAAGGCCCTATTGTAGGCTAGGGGTCAGGAGGAAGTGACATTTACCCTGTGATAAAGTCAGCCAGAAAAAGGGAAGGGCGAAGGTCTCTGGCAGATGTGTTGCTACCAGAAGCTGGTGAGACTTCAAACCCTGGGTGGCCCCGTGCACCGGAGCCTTCTCAGGCCCAGGAGGGGTCCTCGCAGTGTGTCCCCATGGTGACAAGGTATTTGTGATAATTGCACAAATGAAATAATTTAACTGCAACCTGTGAAAACCACTGACTTCTCCCTTCACTTTGCCTGATGCTTGGAGGGGTTGGTCAGGGCATCACTGGGATCTGGCTCAGGAGACGCCAAGCTGAGGAGAGTCTGTTTGGGTTTAAGGAGGTGTGTCACTGGTTGTGGCATTCATCGCTGGCCGTCCTGGGTTGGAGGGAGGCAAACAGCTCCTGTGCGTTTCTGATGTCCCCTGTGCTGGGCAAAGAGGTGCCTCTTGGGGCGATGTAAACAGCTCCAGAGCAGGTGGAGGGGAGGGGAATGAGGTCTGAACTGGGCAAAGGCAGAAGCTGATCTGGAATATCGTTTTGGATTTTGTAATGTCTGTGGAATTCATCAGCTTTTTAAAACTTGTCATTTGTTTTGATTTTTCTCATTCTAAATAAGTTTTCATTTTTGCACCTATGATTATTTTTGGATTTCTGCATTTTTTTTCTTTAAGGAACCCTTCCCTACTGCTGTAGATCTTGGATGTGCTCCGCTCTGTCTCCTCTGAGACCAGAGGAACTCAATGGGTGCTCAAGGGGGTGTCCCCGGGGCCAGAGCTGCTGGGCGCATACTGTGCTGTGTGTTCAATGCCTGCAGCTCTGAGGACTGGCCTTTCCAGGTCTCTACTCTCTCCCTTCCCCCCCCAACCCTCAGCCTGCAATGCATGAGTTTCTGTGAAAAGTGAAAGTATCAGTCATTCAGTAGTGTCCAACTCTTTGTGACCCAATGGACTGTAGCCCCCCAGGCTTTGTCCATGGGATTCTTCAGGCAAGGATACTAGAGTGGGTTGCCATTTCCTCATCCAGAGCATCTTCCCGACCTATAAACCGAACCTACACCTCTTACATCTGCTGCACTGGCAGGTGGGTTCTTTATCAGTAGCACCACCTGGGAAGCCCATGAGCTTCTGTACTTGTTCTCTTTTAAAATAGCTGTGCTATCAAACAGGGTTTATACATAAAAACCTGTATGAGATGTATTAGGTAGGCAGGGCAGAATAAAAAATACACATATTATTTTTATACATAATACATAAAATGGTCCAAAAGAAATGTGTGTACATTTGGAAGGATGGAAGGGAACCCATGGAGGTATCAAAAGGTTGTGTGTGATTGCATTTTATGAGAGTGTATGTGTGTGTGTTGGGAGTTGGCAACCCATGAGAATAAATGCAAAGTGATCCAAGGAATTTTCTAAAGAAAAATACAAAGCCCGACAGTCCCCTGGCTAGGAGTTCTGAAGGTGGTAGGAATGGGGTTGCTTAGCCTGGGGGCTGAGCTGGAATCCTGACCATATCAGCTGTCTCCAGCTAACCTCCCCTTGGGCCAAAGACCCTACAAACCCTGACCCCACAGGAAAAAACCCAGAGCTGAAAGGGAATTTGGAAAGGGGGTGGGGTTTGCCCGTAGCCTCCTTCCCTTGGCCACATGGACTCTAGCCAAGTCCCTCACCTCCATCTGCTGTTGCCCAGGCCAAGCTCCCCATAGATGTGGCCAGGGCAGGGCTGTCACTCTGCCTTTGTGGAGTTTCTACCTGGCTGTACCCCTTCACCCTCAAACGACCCCCCTCAAACCTGAAGTTCCTCCCCCAACCACACTTAGAGTCCTGGGGCCACTGAGTCAGTGGAGCTCCCAGTGATGTTTATCAAGGAGGTTGGCAAATGCTGTTGATTCCCAGTGGGCCCCTTTGTTCTCCCCACCTTGTTCCAAGGCCCTGTGTATAGTGCTGAGGCTTAACTAGGTCTTTGTTGCGCGGGGCAGGCACAGGTGGGGTGTCTGGAGGCTCACATGTCTGCCTCCACCTCTACTCAGAGTCAGCCCTGGAACCCAGCCCTTCTTCCTGCTCACTGAGGCTTTGCCCTGAGCCCTGGGATGCTAAATGCTTCTCTCTCCTTCCATCCAGCTCTCTCTTGTCTGCCCTAGAAAAGCCTAGGGGTGCAGAAGAGTGCAGCCACCTGCCAGGCCTCCTGAAGCTTTCTCCTCCGAATCCCAGCTGCTGGACTCCCTCCTCCTGGGGCTCATACTGTGTACCTCTCCCCATCATCAAGTAACAAAATGAAGATTTCTTGAGTATTAGGCGCAGCCTTCAACTTTGCAGAGGAAGAACAGGAGGGTTGTTCGGGGCTGCACACTGCTCGGTTCCTAAGTTTTTGGTGCTTTGACCCAGAAGGACAGGTTTGTTATTGTTATTTGGTCCCTAAGTCCTGTCCAACTCTGCGACCCCATGGACTGCAGCACGCCAGGCTTGCCTGTCTTTCACTGTCTCCCAGAGTTTGCTCAGCACTTTGCACAGTTGGTTTACCTGAGGGAGGTCTGGGAAGTGGCCCTTCACAAACTCCAGGTCCCCTTGAACTTGCGACTGACTGTGCTTGCTTGTATTTTGAGGCCTTGTTTGCTGGGCTGGCAGGGGCTAGGAGCTGAACTCTGGCCCTTCTCTCCCTCCCAGGCCCCAGGACAAGCCTGGCAAGGCTGGTGGGGTGCGGGAGGCAAAGCTGCAGATCTCCTGTCATGATCAGAACCCTGGGGATTAGACAAAGGACGTCACAAAGGAGACGAGGCAGTTCGGCCCACCAGCCTGCCTCCCAGCTGGAGAGCTGGACTCCTCCTGGGAGCAGCGTGGGATGAGCTCATGCTCTGCGGGGTTTCCTCCAAATGGGAAGAACTCTTTGATCCACTATGGCTGGTTTTTCCTGAGGCCATTTTTAGCCCCCAGTCTGGGTTTATAACGTGCAAAACGCTGAGCTGTTGGCTTTCCTGTGACCGTCCCAAGGCCTCTGGTGCATGGATGTTGAGGCTGGGCCAGGGAGTGGCCACATTTATGTCCATCCCCAACTCCGAATGGGAAACGGGCAACTGGAGGACCTGAGTATGCCCATCCTGTCCCTGCCAAGCAGGAAGTGCAGTCGGCAGGGCACATACAAACACGCTTCCTGTAATTACGGGTACCATTCTTCCAGATAGAAGAGATCACGTTAAGAAATCATGCAAGGAAAATGAGGCACATGCTAATTTTAAAACAAACAGGAAGTTGTTACGGCCTCTTTGGGCATAAGGATGTCTATTTCATGAGAGTTGTATGCTGGGCGGCTTCTTCATTGTTGTTCAGTCGCTCCGTCATGTCCGATTCTCTGCAACTCCAGGGACTGAAGCCCACCAGCCTTCCCTGTCCTTCACCAGCTCCTGGAGTTTTCTCAAGCTCATGTCCACTGTCAGTGATGCCATCCAACCATCTCATCCTCTGTCGTCCCCTTCTCCTCCTGCCCTCAATCTTTCCCAGCATCAGGGTCTTTTTCATTGAGTCAGTTCTTCACATCAGGTGGCCAAATTGTTGGAGCTTCAGCTTCAGCATCAGTCCTTCCAATGAATGTTCAGTGTTAGTTTCTTTTAGGATTGACTGCTTTGATCTCTTGCTGTCCATGGGACTCTCAAGAGTCTTCTCCAACACCACAGTTCAAAAGTATCCATTCTTTCGTGCTCACCCCTCTTTATGGTCCAGCTCCCACATCCATACCTAACTACTTGAAAAACCATAGGTTTGACTAGATGGACCTTTGTCGGCAAAGTGATGTCTCTGCTTTTTAATACGCTGTCTAGGTTTGTCACAGCTTTTCTTTCAAGGAGCAAGCATCTTTAATTTCATGGCTGCAGTCACCGTTTGCAGTGACTTTACTGAACAGACATACACTGAAGACCTGTTGAGTCCGTGGCCCTGAGACAGGGGACACAGGGTGGAGAAGATGTGGTTCCTGCTTTCAGCAAATTCACGGTCTAACGTGGCAGACAAATAGGTGAACTTCTGCTTCACAGTCTAATGTGCCAAGGTATAGATAAAGCAGGAAATAGGCTTTTTGGGAGCTCGACATTGGGGTGGGAAGGGTTAGGGAAGGGGTAGTGGGTGGGACTCTGCCAGATCCTCAGCTGTGTGCTGAGACAGTCAGATGAATGAGGTGTGGTCTCCCTGGAGGAGCTCATGCCTTGGAGGGAATCCAGGTGGGCACATCTGCCATGTCACAATAGAGGGGTGCCTGGAGAGCTCTTTGCCTTCAGAGAGGAGGATGGCCCCTTTGAGGGGTCAGCCAGGCTGCATGGAGCAAGTGTGGGTTGTCATGCTGGCTTGAGCAGCTGACTCCTCTCCCCCTGACTTCTCTCTAACAGTTATGTCCCCCCCACTTCTGCTTCTCACTGCCAGGCATTCAGGTGGGACCACCCGGTCAACCAGAGCATCCTTCCCGCTGCCCGCAGCACTCATTCGAGCTTTGGCTTCTGACCCCAAGCCAGACGAATAAAAGTGTCATGTGGGCCTTTGCTGGAGTCTCAGAGTTGCTGAGACAATAGGATGTGAGTTGAGGCTGGGGATCATCTCAGGGTTACCTCCTAACCAGAAGAATTCTGCTCTTAGCGTGCTGGCTTTAAAATATATCCATCTTCATGAGTCCTCAAACTGTTGACTCCAAGCAAGGAGGGACCTCAAAGAAACCCCCTCAGGTCTCATCCTCTAATGTTACTCTAATCCTCTAATGATGCAAGAACACAGGCCCAGAGGGCTGCCGGCTTGCTCGGGTCACCCTGCGGTGCAGTGGCAGAACCGGATGGAACGCCGATGTCCCCTCTGCCCCTGCCCTCTCTTCACCGTATTCAGGGTCTCTCTTTGCCTAACTTCTCAGCCTCAGCAGGAGTGAAACTGGCCCCATGACTCGACATCCAGGCATTAAAGCACAGGCATCCTGTCCTGAGGGGAGAGGACTCTGCCTGCTGGGACGGTGGAAACAGCACAGCGGGCAGGGTTAGTCCCCCACCTGACTCTGGGCATGTGGGGCTCAAGGTCACACCCATAGCCTGCCCCAGACCCAGGAGAGCTGTACATATGCATCACCAGGAGGGGGGTGGAACAGAATAGCTCCAGAAACCTCCCACCCAGCGGCTCTGGGGGCCAGGGCCAGGGCATCTTGGCCCAGGCTGCTCCCTGCCCTCGCTTCTCTCTCCAGGGCAGGGCAGGGGGGTGGAGTATTTAGGGCTTCTCATGTTGGCACTGTTCAGAGGAAGAGACACACTTAGAGCTCACGTGGCCGCCAGCAGACACCCAGAAGGAGCTAGAAGAAGACCAAGCAAAGACCAGTGAGCAAGAAGCAGAGGGGCAGGACTAAGTGGCCAGTTTTCCCTCCAGAGAATGACCTCTGGGGGCATGGTTTCTGTTCCTAAGACTGGTCACATGATTTGCAGAGCCCAGTGCAAAATGAAAACTCTGGGCCCTTTTTTCAAAGGTTACTCAGAATTTCAAGATGGCAACCGCAGGGCTTTAAACCCAGTGTGGGACCTCTGTGACTGTGACTGCACGTCCCTGACATCTGAGCATCCCAGCTCAGTCTGTTAAAACTGTTCCCGAGCTGACCCAGGGAAGTGCCCAGGAGCTGTCGCTAGAGCCTGCAGGGGTGGAGTCCTGGGATCTTGGCAAGCCATTTAACCTCTCCAGACCATGATTTTTCCCTCACCTGTGTAAAAGGGATAGTAATGGGCCACGGTAGGGATCAGATGAGTTAACACATACATTGCTTAGAACAGGTCATGCAACGCTTTGCTATTATTATTTCTATGCATACTCTTCTAGGGTGAAAATTCATCTCCAACTTCCCAGCTCACATCAGGGCCTCCCCAGCAGCCCCATCCAGGTTCTGGACTGCCGTGTTTGGAAATCAGGATGGGTTCCCGGGACCCACGCCTCCTAGGGTCCTCTCACCTCTTCCACTAGAGCAGCCCAGGGTGAGCCAGGGCTGGTGGAGCCAAACCCACTCTGGTCAGGAGCCCATAGCTGTGGTTCCTGGGAACTTGGTCCGACCACTGAGCCATTCTCCCTGGAGTGCTGAGGTGGAGAAGGCTGCCAAGGTTGTCAGAGGGAGGGTCAGAGGGTAAAACGCACGTGTAGGCCAATACCGCCCCAGGTGACGGGGGAGTGGGTGCTGGGAGTGGAGGGAGAGCAAGGGGGTGCTTACCCACTCCCGTGGTAGGAAGGGGTAGTGCCTCGGAGAGCTGTGGGCAGAGGGCAGAGGGGGATAGTGACGCACTAGGCGGTCTCCTCAGCCTTCTCTGCGCCAGCCCGCTGGGTGGGGAGGTGGAGCGCTCAACCCGTTTGGGACACTCAAGCCCTGGATTCTTGGCCTGGCCCTGCCCCTGGCTGACCCAGAGCTGGTCTTTCAGTGATCCGTTGGGGCTTCCTTACCATCTGTCCGGTGGGATTAAGACCCCTTAATTCAACAGAGATTCTTTGAGAATAGAGAATATGAGGGAGAATGAGAGCAAGAAAGAGAGAGAGAGAGAAAGATGAGAGAGACACAGAGAGAAGCAGGCAGAGGGGAACAAAAGGCCCAGAGACAGCAGTCTTCCTTGGTGGTCCCGTGGTTAAGCCTTCATCTTCCAATGCAGGGAGTTCGATCCCTGGATGGGGAGCTGAGATCCCACATGTCTCACAGCCAAGAAACCAAAACATAAGACAGAAGCAATATTGTAATAAATTCAATAAAGACAAAAAAAAAATAACGTCCTAGAGAGACAGAAGCAGAGAGAGTCAGGGGCACAGAGAGAAAGGGAGAGAACGTAGAAGCACGTGGAACCAGTGCATGGACATCTGTGCCCTTGGAGGGGTCTTGACTCCCCCTCATGGCTCGCTTGCTCCAGGAGAGGGGAGCTCTGAGCCTTGAGACCCGAAGTAGAGGTCCCCCTGCCACCCCCAAGCCTGGTCACCCAGGCCAGCTAAGCCTTGTTCTTGGCCAGCTGGATCACTGGAAGTGAGGCAGTGAGTGGCTCTGCTTGCTTCGGGGCTCTGAGCTGGGCTCATCTGCCAGTTCATCCTGGGAGCCTCCTTGGGTACCTGTGAGCTGTCCGCCAGGAAGGCCAGGACGAGCTGCTTCTGCAAGACTTGAGTGTCCCAAGGGTGCACTTCTAAGCCATTTTCCCCTGATGGCCCCCCACTGAACCTTCCCTCTGGGCCCCCAGACTCAGGCACCTTGAAGAAGAATAGCAAGCCAGCCAGATTCCAGGAGGCACAGGGCCAGTGAATGACCTTGGAATGTTTGCTTTTTTAAACTTAAAAAATATACAATTTTAATTTTCATCATGAAAGCAATTGTGTTCTTAGAACTTCCAGGCGGCCCCTGACTTGGCCCGTCCTCATTCAGGCTGCCTCTCACGAGGGAAAACTGCAAAATACAATAACTGAGAAAACAATGGGCCGAGTTATATTTAACGTGGGGCCAGGCTCAGGGGCCCGCGTGCCACAGCGCCCAGTGCTCACCTTCCTGTCCCCATCCGGGCTCCTCGCTCCCAGCCACCCCCGCATCTCGCTGTCTCCAGTCGTCCTCACCCTGAAGCCATTACTGATGGAAAGTCAGCCGGGCCCCTCCCAGGGCAGGAACAAGCCCCTTCCTCCCCGCGGCCCTCCGCAGACCCTCTGTGTGACCCTGCGTCCCTTGACTGAAGTCACACTCCTGAGTCAGAGATATCCCTGAATGGCCCTGGCGCCTCCAGGGGTGGAGTTGTCTGAAAGAAAATCGTCCTCACCTTTATCTGCTGCCTTCAGACCTCAGAAATACTTCATCCCCCTTGTTCCTAGCCCACAGAAGTCCGTCACTCCTTGGCTTGCTTAAACTACATAATCAGTCTATAAGGCAGGCCCATTTTACAGATGAAAAAATTGAGGCCTGCAAAAGTTAAGTGGCTCATCACAGAGTCCTGTGATCCCAGGAGAGTCTGCATCACAGGCAGTGGGCTGCTGAGGCCTCTTCCAGTTGTGAGGTCTGACGAGCATGATGTCCAGATGCTGGTGGTGGTGGTTTTGTCGCTCAGTTGAGTCTGACTCTTGTGATTCCATGGACTGTAGCCCGCCAGTCTCCTCTGTCCATGGAATTCTCCAGGCAAGAATACTGGAGTGGGTTGCCATTTCCTTCTCCACCAGGTGCTAGGGGAGCCTTCAATTGTGGACATCTCAAGAGCAGGAGGTGTCTGTAGGAGGGCCGAGGAGCAGGGCACGTACAAGGGCCAGGGCCGTGGGGAGAGAGGAGGGCAGGCCTTGGGTGGGCAGCTCCGTCACTTCCTCGTAGAAGACTTCTCAGACACCCAGTGCTGTCAGACTGTCTTCTGAAGCACCCCAACCTTTCCTTCATTTAAGTTTATACTTATTCCTGCACTTATTATTGTTTACTCTGTCTCTTCCTGATGCCATGGGCTTCTTGTGGAAAAGGTGTGTCCTTGTGGACGCACTATCAGTGATCCCACCCTTCTTCCTCTGGCAGGACAGAGGACTGCCCGACATCCAGACACATCGTAAATGGGTGTTCAGTGACCGGTCCGGTCAGGCTTTGCTGACCTTTAGGCTGGTGGGGGCGGGCGGTGGAGATGTAGAGTAGGAGACTTGGAATTCATTCCGTTCATGGGCAGGGCTGGCTGCCTCCTGGCACCCTTTGCAGACCCTGTTCGAATTTCCCAGGATCTTCTGCAATCTCTGGTTTCAGTTACTCCTCCTTGGAGTTTTCCCAATGAAGGTCTCCTTTTGGCTGCATCAGCATCATTTTTTTTTCTTTGCCACCCAGCATGTGGAATTTTAGTTCCCCAACCAGAGATCGAACCTGTGCCCCTTGCAGTGAAAGCATGGAGTCTTAACCACTGGACCACCAGAGAAGTCCCTGCATCCGCATCTTGACTATTTCTTGAGGCTGGGAGATTGGAGGTGGTGGTTGGTGAGGTGAGGGTTGGTGCTGGGAGGCTGTATTGGGATGTGAGGTTGATGCAGTGATACAGAGGTAAACAGGGGTGTGGCTTTGTCTGTGGGGATCAGCTAGAGGAGGGACCTGCCAGGTCACACTAAAGGTCTTCCAGTGGGTTGTGATCAGCTGGTGGGGCCTCTAGGGCGCATGTTTACCTAAAGATAAGGTGCATTGAATGCCTAGCTGGTTACTCACTCCCACATGCTATGTGTCCCATAGTGAGGAACCAGGTCAGCAAGAATAAAAGTCACATTGACATTCAAAGCCTGGTACAGAAAGAGAATAATGGTGAGGTTTGTGGTTCCCCTTGGATCCCGGGCAGAGGTCATCAAAGGAGAGAATGCGAAGAGGAGTGTGCTTAAGAGCATTCATTCAGAGACTCCTGACTGCCCAGCTTTGGGGTCTGGTTTCAGCTTCTGGGGCCTTTCAGCTCTGAATCCAATACATTACAGTCCCTTCTCAGAAGGGGCCTTAGAGAACAGGCTGCAAGCAAGTGAGAACCGGGAGAACCCCTCAACTCTTAAATTCATGTGGGCCAAAAAATAAATTTTAAAGTAGCTCATCTAAACATGCCCTGGGCTTACTCCAACTGGAAATACTAGATCCACAGTCCAGAGCACTCAGCAAGCTCGAATCTGGGCCAGCTCTGCCCTCCCTGGTTACTCGTAACTCCAAGGAACTGGCAGCGGCCATCAGGTTTGACTAATAGCATCTGGGCCGCAAGAAACCCTATTCAGTTCAGCTGACGCAGACCCCCCGGAGCCCCTGTCCCTTGCCCACCTCCTCACAGTTTCCCCAGCCTGGATCTAATAGAAATGCCTTGTATTTACAGTATACTTAGCTCATTAGGCCTTATAGACATAATCTAACTGAGGGGACCAAAGGGGTGGAGTTGCAGGGAGAAGGAACCATCTTTTTAACAGAGAGGGATGCTGGGCAGGGGAGTTAGAAATGCTGGAAAGCCTGTGCCAGGTAGCCTTCTGAAAACCATGCAACCACGGGTGACAATCTTTATGGCGACCTCCTGGGTGCCCAGCCTGCCTTAGAGCTTGGAGGAGTTCAGAGGCATGGAGCATAGCTTCTGCTCCCACGCTGCCCTTGACCTGGTACAGAAGATAAGGGTGCACCCAGGGACATAAGGTGAACAGGGCTTGGCTAAAGATCAGGACCTGGGGTCCCGCCTGCGCTCTCCATCCTGTACAGACATTGACCTTCCTCTATGCTGCCTGCTTCCCTTTGACTTGGGCTGAAGAGTCAGCTCCTTGCCTGGCATTGAAGCCACTTGACTCCCACCTACCTTTCCAGCCTCTAAAAGCAGGGGTGTCTCTGTCTCTCATCACCAGCCATTGTTCTTAGGTCCCAGGCATGCATCGGATGTCCTGACACGTGTGGTCATGGTCCCCCTTGCTGTAGGTGAGTGGTTGCCATTTGCTTAAAGCCAGTCGTGAGATGAGAGAACTGGATCCAAACCCAGCCTGAGCTCCTTTCATAACATCCTGAAAGAAAGCCCACCATCCCACAAGGGTGGACAGAGGCAGGTTGCAGGAGGAGGTGACCTTTCTGTGTAAATGTCTGAAGGTGTCTGGGCTAGAGACCATATCCTGGCAGAGGGAAGGAGAGCGTGTACAGAGACTTGCAGCCGGGCCAGAGCTGTTCTTTTATAAGACAGAAGGGAGGCCACATGGCCAGGGCAGGGAACACTAGGGCCTGGAGAATGAGCTGAGACCTAGACGGGGCGTGGCCTGGGGATGGATAGGGAGGGGTGTGTGGAGAAAGCGGGGTTGTAACCCAGTCCGCCCAGTGTCCTGTGTTCCAGGCTGGCTTGGGGGCCTGGGTCCTTATTACCTGCTTCCTAGTCCTTCTATGAACCTGTTCTGGCCGAACTGGCCCTGCGTGTCACCCGTGCTCCAGGTCCAGCATAAGTCCCTGCACAGATGGGGCAACGTGAGTGAGTGTTGACTGCCTGGACCTCTGAGGATGCTGTGACATGGAGCTTTGGAAGCCTGGCCAGGCACTCGGTGAGTAAGAGGTTGCTGGTTTTAACCCAAAGATCACTAAATGCACAGCAAAAACCTGACACTCCCTGCCTGTCTATGGCGCTTTGTTTCATATGCCCAAGAACCAAGATAGCAAAAGGTAGCTGCTGTTTACTCATCATTTTCTATGTACTAAGCACTATGCTAAAAACTTTACAAACCACTATTTGAATTTAATGGGGTGGGGTGTGAGGTGAAATTGGTGGTGAGGGGTGGCAATGTTGCTGAGTTTGGACGTGGGGGGAATAGAGAGCCATCGTAGGTTGCAGAGTGAGGGAAGACAAAACTGGTGTCTGATGTTGGTTTTAAAGGCCGTGGGGCCAGGGACTTCCCTGGTGGTCCAGTGGCTAAGACTCTGAGCTCTTAGTTCAGGGAGCCCAGGTTCGATCCCCGGTCAGGGAACTGGATCCCACATGCTACAACTGAAGATCCCAGACGCCATACCTAAGACTCAGGGCAACCAAATAAATGAATTAAAAAAAAAAAAAAAAAGGCCGTGGGGCCAGGAGGAGAGGGGAAGGACTAGAGGAAGAGAAGTCAAGAGAAGAAAAAGCTAAACTAGACAGAGAAAAAGAGAAGGCGGGGGTAAGGCCCAGGGACATACTGATAAGTGGTAATTGCTACCATTTGTTCACTGTATTTCACCAAGCCTTTGCACGCACATCATCTTTCTGGAGCTAATCCTCAAAACAGGCCTATGAAGTCGTAATGATAACTCCTGCTTACTGAGCCCTGCTCTATGCCAGGGACTTTATGTACATTTCCTCTAGCACTGTCATCAGCCAGAGGGTGAGTGCTCTCATCCAGCCCCCTCTATAGATGATATATCTGGGGTCCAGATAGGCTGAGGAGCTCACCCAGGATTGAGGCTCAGACCTGGGGTTTGAATGCAGGCCTGTCTGGCTCTCCCCACTGTTTCAGACTTTATCCCATTTACAGATAAGGAAGCAGAGGTTCAGAGAGGGCTCGAAGTGCCATAGGCCAGTGAGCATCTTGGCCGCAGCTCTTCCATTTGGCCACAGGCGGGCCACACTGGGCCTTACGGGTTTGGGGACCAAGTGGCCCCTCCCTGATCAAGGCCCCTGAGTCTATTCGTGTTGGTCCCTTGTGATTCCTGAGGTAGCCGTGTCCCTGCTAACCCCTGCTGGAGGCAGCTCTTCCAGTGCTTGAAGTCGGGTCTGGGGCCCACAGTAAGCCTTTGGAGAGCGGAGGCAGGTCCTTGGGAGCAGATGAAGTCCAGATGGTCTCTTACCTTGCCAAGTCAGCGTCAGAGCTCAGCGCTGCCAGGCATGGGGGCTCTTCAGTGTGTGTCAGGCCCACGTGGGAAGAAAGCCCCTGGGACATGAAGATATGAGAGGGGCTGAGGCAGGGGGTGGGTGAGTGGCCAGACCAGCCAAAGGCTGATCAAGGGGGG
Organism: Odocoileus virginianus; assembly: GCF_023699985.2. Classification (NCBI taxonomy): domain Eukaryota; kingdom Metazoa; phylum Chordata; class Mammalia; order Artiodactyla; family Cervidae; genus Odocoileus; species Odocoileus virginianus. The sequence goes on from NC_069680.1 coordinate 59,682,814, forward strand.
AGGAGTGGGCTTAAAGACCCTGTGGAGGCTGCAGCCCTGGCCTCATGGCAGGCTGGGCCTCAGACCACGTGGTGCCCTGCACCCAGATGGCCACTCCCAGATGTCAGCCCTGCATAGCTACCAGGATCTCATGAACCAATTGGCTGGCCCTCCCAGCTGCTTCTCTTGGCTGAAGGGTTGGGATTCTCGAGCTTTCTCGGGCTTGCAGAAGGTGGAGGCCCGTAGGCTCCAAAACCACACATGTCTTCTCAGCAAGTGACTGGTGGGAAGTCTCTGGAGATTGGGCCCTGGGCTACGATGGGATAGGTCAACCAGCCTCTCCCTGTTTGGCCATTTGGACCAGCTCCAGAAATATTTGTTGACTGGCTAACAGAAAGGAAGGCCAGTCTGAATTAGATAATGTCCTGTAAAAAGAAAATACACTGAATGATATATCCAAACAAGACTTTCAGAGTCTCTGAAGGACATGCCTAAGAAATAGAGAATGGCTACCATTCTCATCTTAAACCTGTCATCAGAAGGTTGCTGAGCCTTTTTTACTGGGTCAGAGTGCTTAAAATCTGTCTGTTCTCTGTAGTATCTCCAAGTATCTTCCTTTGAAGATCTTGTTTGTAAGGATCTGGATTCTCAGCAGAAAGTGTTTGCTTATCAGAGGCAACTTTAGTTCTGCCTTCACTGAAAGTGTTCTAGCTCCCACTCTGCAGTTTTTCGGTTTATATAACGAACTGCAGGGCCCTGTCATGCTTCCCTTTGTGGCGCAGCTGGTGCATTCATGTAACACTCAAGCTGCCAGGCTTCCTGAAAATAGACAACATCCCTTGTGCCAGGGGCCCCCAGTCCTCCTGCACGGGGCTCTCCTAGAGCTGCAGATGGACTGGTCAGTGGTTGGTGCTCGACCTTTCTGACTGCTGTCCAGCCAGAGTGCAGTTTGGGGGTGATGACAGTCAGCTTGAGGACCCCCAGTGGCAGGGCTGGCCACCCAGCCTATCCTGGATGGACAGAATTCTGTGTGTTGAGGGAGGCTGGGCTAGGCTCTAACCCCCGCTTCTGCAATGCGGCTCCTTACACCACTCCCCAGCCTAAGTGGAAGCTCTCCAGCAACTGGTCAGACCAGGGGGTAATGTCCTGGTGGCCCAGTGTGCACAGTGGGGAGATGGGCAGATGCAGAACCACCAGCTATGGGTTCTGTACTCTCTGGATGTAAAATATGGCTGGCAGGATCTGTGGACCCCCAAGCTGGTCAATGCTGGTGGGAAGTAGCATGGCTTCCTTTTCTGCCAAGGGAAGCCATTCCCCTCACAAGGATAACACACAGGGATGGGGGGGGGGTGCGGGCATGGGAAAGGGATGGAGGAAGGCTGGGTACCCCTCTCAGAGTCCACTCAGCTTTCTGGAAGGGAAATGGCTCAGACCATGGTAAAGAGCAGAAAGCCCCTCCTGGTGCTTTGGTTAAGCTAGGGGTTCAGGGGTATTAAGGGTCCTCCTGCAGGTTCTCCACAGGTAGCCTGTGACACAAAAATAAGATTTTTAATAGGCCTATGCAGTCATTTTTTGGTTTGTTTTGTTTTCATTTTGAGTTAGCAGGTGGCACTTAAATTGGAGAATATTTTACAAACCAATCTAGGCTTCTAGTTTCTCTAGAAAAATCAGGAGACCTGGCAACAATGGGCTGGAGCCGAGTCACAGATGCCACTGGGGGCTCCTCTGGCTGGCAGAGCTCCCTCCCAGTGCCCACCACCCTCACACTGTTAACCTGCCTGGCCCTGCGGCCTGTGAGGAGCTGACTTGGGACTGGTGCTCTGCAGGGAGGACTGGGAGCAGCCCACATGAGGCAGTGGGTAGGGCTGATCTCTGGGGAAGGCTGACCTGGGTGTGTGATGATGAGAGGGTGAAAGGGGGTGGGGAGGGCGGGGCAGGTTTGCATCTGGGCAAAATGGCTGTCTGAGGAGGCCTTACAAATAGCTATGCAAAGAAGAGAAGCGAAAAGCAAAGGAGAAAAAGAAAGATATTCCCATTTGAATGCAGAGTTCCAAAGAATAGCAAGGAGAGATAAGAAAGCCTTCCTCAGTGATCAATGCAGAGAAATAGAGGAAAACAATAGAATGGGAAAGACTAGAGATCTCTTCAAGAAAATTAGAGATACCAAGGGAATATTTCATGCAAAGATGGGTTTGATAAAGGACAGAAATGGTAGGGACCTAACAGAAGCAGAAGATATTAAGAAGAGGTGGCAAGAATACACAGAAGAACTATACAAATAAGATCTTCACAGCCCAGACCTAGAGCCAGACATCCTGGAATGTGAAGTCAAGTGGGCCTTAGAAAGCATCACTATGAACAAAGCTAGTGGAGGTGATGGAATTCCGATTGAGCTATTTCAAATCCTAAAAGATGATGTTGTGAAAATGCTGCACTCAATATGCCAGCAAATTTGGAAGACTCAGCAGTGGCCACAGGACTGGAAAAGGTCAGTTTTCATTCCAATCCCAAAGAATGCTCAAACTACCACACAATTGCACTCATCTCACACACTAGTAAAGTAATGCTCAAAATTCTCCAAGCCAGGCTTCAGCAATACGTGAACCGTGAACTTCCATATGTTCAACCTGGTTTCAGAAAAAGCAGAGGAATCAGAGATCAAATTGCCAACATTCACTGGATCATTGAAAAAGCAAGAGAGTTCCAGAAAAACATCTATTTCTGCTTTATTGACTACGCCAAAGTCTTTGATTGTGTGGATCACAACAAACTGTGGAAAATTCTGAAAGAGGTGCGCATACCAGACCACCTGACCTGCCTCTTGAGAAACCTGTACGCAGGTCAGGAAGCAACAGTTAGAACTGGACATGGAAGAACAGACTGGTTCCAAATAGGAAAAGGAGTATGTCAAGGCTGTGTATTGTCACCCTGCTTATTTAACTTCTATGCAGAGTACATCATGAGAAACACTGGGCTGGAAGAAGCACAAGCTGGAATCAAGATTGCTGGGAGAAATATAAATAACCTCAGATATGCAGATGACACCACCCTTATGGCAGAAAGTGAAGAGGAACTAAAAAACCTCTTGATGAAAGTGAAAGAGGAGAGTGAAAAAATTGGCTTAAAGCTTAACATTCAGAAAACTAAGATCATGGCATCTGGTCCCTTCACTTCGGGAAACAGTGGAAACAGTGTCAGACTTTATTTTGGGGGTCTCCAAAATCACTGCAGATGGTGATTGCGGCCATGAAATTAAAAGATGCTTACTCGTTGGAAGGAAAGTTATGACCAACCTAGATAGCATATAAAAAGCAGACATTACTCTGCCAACAAAGGTCCGTCTAGTCAAGGCTATGGTTTTTCCAGTGGTCATGTATGGATATGAGAGTTGGACTGTGAAGAAAGTTGAGTGCCAAAGAATTGATGCTTTGAACCGTGGTGTTGGAGAAGACTCTTGAGAGTCCCTTGGACTGTAAGGAGATCCAACCAGTCCATCCTAAAGATCAGTCCTGGATGTTCATTGGAAGGACTGATGTTGAAGCTGAAACTCCAATACTTTGGCCACCTCATGTGAATAGTTACTCGTTGGAAAAGACCCTGATACTGGGAGTGGTTGGGGGCAGGAGGAGAAGGGGACGACAGAGGATGAGATGGCTGGATGGCATCACCAACTCGATAGACATGAGTTTGAGTAAACTTCGGGAGTTGGTGATGGACAGGGACGCCTGGTGTGCTGCGATTCATGGGGTCACTAAGAGTCGGACACGACTGAATGACTGAACTGAACTGAACTGAAGAGGATTAAGGGATCTTCGCAACCCAGGGATCCAACCCAGGTCTCCCACATTGCAGGCAGATTCTTTACTAGCTGAACCACAAGGGAAGCCCAAGAATACTGGAGAGGGTAGCCTATCCCTTTTCCAGCAGATCTTCCTGACCCAGGAATTGAACTGGGGTCTCCTGCATTGCAGGCAGATTCTTTGCCAACTGAGCTATCAGGGAAGCCTATTACGGGAGGGGAGAGGTTTCAATTCCTCCTAATCTTTATTCCACCAGGCCTGGGAGGGCTTTGTCAAAGTACAAACTCCTAAAGTCTGGCCTGATGAGAAGCTGGAGCCCTAGAAGGAAGAAGAGGTAGGGTCTTCTGGCCCCTGTGGCCAGGGCAACTCCAGTTCTAGGTTCTCAGAACACTCAGCAAGGCTCCAGGTGGCCAGGAAGCATTGTCAGGGGCACATGGGAGGCAGCTGGGGTTCTGAGAGAGGCTGACGGTAGTGCCCCTCCTCTTCCCAACCCCAAGTCCTGTTGCTGTCAAGTCTCCCTGGCAGAGCCTGTTGTTGTTCAGTTGTTCAGTTATGTCTAACTCTTTGTGACCCCATGGACTGCAGCACGCCAGCTTTCCCTGTCCTTCTCTATTTCCTGGAGTTTGCTCAAACTCATGTCCATTGAGTCGGTGATGCTATACCACCAACTCGTCATCTGTCACCCCCTTCTCCTCCTGCCTTCAATCTTTCCCAGCATCAGGTTCTTTTTTTTCCCCCCAGCATCAGGTTCTTTTCCAATGAGTTGGCTCTTCACATCAGGTGGCCAAATGGAGTTTCAGCTTCAGCATCTGTCCTTCCAATGAGTATTCAGGACTGATTTCCTTCAGGATTAACTGGTTTGATCTCCTTGCAGTCCAAGGAACTCTCAAGAGTCTTCTCCAAAACCACAGTTCAAAAGCATCAATTCTTCATCGTTCAGCCTTCTTTATGGTCCAACTCTCACATCCATACACGACTACTGGAAAAACCATAGCTCTGACTGGATGGATGTTTGTCAGCAAAGTAATGTCTCTGCTTTTTAATATGCTATCTAGGTTGGTCATAGCTTTTCTTCCAAGGAGCAAGCATCTTTTAATTTCATGGCTGCAGTCACCATCTGCAGTGACTTTGGAGCACAAGAAAATAAAGTCTCTCACTATTTCCACTGTTTCCCCATCTATTTGCCATGAAGTTATAGAACTGGATGCAATGATCTCAGTTTTCTGAATGTTGAGTTTTAAGCCAACTTTTTCACTCTCCTGTTTCACCTTCATCAAAAGGCCATTTAGTTCTTCTTTGATTTCTGCCATTAGGGTAGTGTCATCCGCATATCTGAGGTTATTGATATTTCTCCTGGCAATCTTGATTCCAGCTTGTGCTTCATCCAGCCCAGCATTTTGCATGATGTACTCTGCATAGAAGTTAAATAATACAACCTTGACATATTCCTTCCCTAATTGTGAACCAGTCCATTGTTCCATGTCCAGTTCTAACTGGTGCTTCTTGACTGGCATACAGGTTTCACAGGAGGCAGGTAAGTTGATCTGGTAGTCCCATCTCTTGTGATCTACACAGTCAAAAGCTTTTAACATGAAGCAGAAGTTGATGTTTTTCTAAAATTCTCTTTCTTTTTCTGTGATCCAATGGATGTTGGCAATTTGAGCTCTGGTTCCTCTGCCTTTTCTAAATCCAGCTTGTACATCTCAAAGTTCTCAGTTCACATACTGTTGAAGCCTTGCTTGAAGAATTTTGTCTATTATCTTGCTAGCATATGAAATGAGTGCAATTATTTGGTAGTTTAAACATTCTTTGGCATTGTCTTTATTTGGGATTGGAATGAAAACTGACCTCTTGCAGTTCTATGGCGATTGCTGAGCTTTCCAAATTTGCTGGCATATTGAATACAGCATTTTAACAGCATCATCTTTTAGGATTTTAATTGGCTCAGGTATTTAAATGGCTTAACTGGAACAAACATATGAAAAGATGCTCAACATCACTCATCAGAGAAATGCAAGTCAAAACCACAATGAGGTACCATTACATGCCAGTCAGGATGGCTGCTATCCAAAAGTCTACAAGCAATAAATGCTGGAGAGGGTGTGGAGAAAAGGGAACCCTCTTACACTGCCGGTAGGAATGCAAACTAGTACAGCCGCTATGGAGAACAGTGTGGAGATTTCTTAAAAAACTGGAAATAGAACTGCCATATGACCCAGCAATACCACTTCTGGGCATACACAACTGAGGAAACCAGATCTGAAAGAGACATGTGCACCCCAAGATCATCGCAGCACTGTTTATAATAGCCAGGACATGGAAGCAACCTAGATGCCCATCAGCAGACGAATGGATAAGAAATCTGTGGTACATATACACAATGGAATATTACTCAGCCATTAAAAAGAATTCATTTGCATCAGTTCTAATGAAACTGGAGCCCATTATACAGAATTAAGTAAGCCAGAAAGATAAAGAACATTACAGCATACTAACACCTATATATGGAATTTAGAAAGATGGTAATGATAACCCTATATGCAAAACAGAAAAAGAGACACAGATGTACAGAACAGACTTTTGGACTCTGTGGGAGAAGGCGAGGGTGGGATGTTTCGAGAGAACGGCATGTATATTATCTATAGTGAAACAGATCACCAGCCCAGGTTGGATGCATGAGACAAGTGCTCGGGTCTGGTGCACTGGGAAGACCCAGAGGAATTGGGTGGAGAGGGAGGTGGGAGAGGGGATCGGGATGGGGAATACATGTAACTCCATGGCTGATTCATGTCAATGTATGGCAAAACCCACTGCAATGTTGTAAAGTAATTAGCCTCCAACTAATAAAAATAAATGAAAAAAAAAATAAATAAATGGCTTAGCTGGAATTCCATCGCCTCCAGTAGTTTTGTTCATCGTGATGCTTCCTAAGGCCTGCTTGACTTGATAATCCAGGATGTCTGGCTCTAGGTGAGTGATCACACCATTGTGGTTATCTGGGTCATGAAGACCTTTTTTGTATAGTTCTTCTGTATATTCTTGCCACCTCTTTCTAATATCTTTTCTTTCTGTTGGGTCCATACCATTTCTGTAGTCACAGGTGGGTGAGGGAACTGAGCCTCAGGTAGGTCTGCAAAGTGCCTGGGACGCCCAGTAGGTTGAGGTAAGAAGATCCTCCATAAGGCCTCAAGGGTCTCTCTCTGACCTGGGTGACCTACAGTCCCATTTCCAAGGGCCTGTCCTTGCTGGAAGGCCATGAAAAGCAAAGGCTTCCAAAGAGGGAATGTCCTAGTGGGGTTGTGGGGTGCAGAGAGATGAGCCTCCCTTACCCCAGGGTATGAAGGGGCAGCTTCGTGGCCTTAATCATGAGGAAGGACGACCCCAAGTGGCTCCGTCCTTGGGTGCTGCTGGGTGGTAGACAAAGCTCCACCAGGGAGCTAGAAGGTTTCAGCGCAGCCTGTGACCTGGACTAGCAATTTAACCTCTGTCAACAGAACGTCAGAATAGCTTTCTCACTAGGTTGCTGTGGGGCTCAGAGGAGATTACAAATAATGGTGGCCAATATTTGTTTTATTGATTACTGGCTAGGAACCAGGCAGGAAGTCCCAGTCAGATCGAACATCTGCTCCTTAAGAAAAATGCTGTTTTAATGCCTGTGGGCTGGGCTCTGAACCTCCTCCTCAGGGTCTGCAGGACTCAGCAGGAACTCGGGGAAACCCAGACATCCTGTGGACCCAGCTCCTGCTGCCCACACACACCTGAGAAGCCTGGAGGAGGCAGGAGAGCAGACGGTGGGCAGGAAGTATGGCCTTGGGGCACCGGTCAGGCGAGGCACCAGGGTTCAAATGACCTTGGGCACGTCCCTTACTCTTTCTAAGCCTTGGTTTCCTCAAGTATAAAATGGGCACAATAGTAGTATTTACATCACAGCATTGTTGTGGTTTAATAAGATAGCATCCAGCAATAGCACTTTGAAAAATCAGCTGGTTTTTTTCCCACTGTATTTTTCCCCCACTGTATTTCCTCCCTTCCCCACCCTTCTCCCCTTCCTGCAGCTCTTTTGTGCTCATTGCCTCAGGGAAAGGATGTGACAGAAGGAGGCAAAGGAAAATAGAAAGAGTCTCTCCCAGACTTTTGTGTGCAAAGCCTTGGCTGGAGGGGAAACTGAGAAGATTTAGGGGAAAAACATCCTGAGTGAGTAAGAACGCCCCACCCCACCTACTAGCAAAGCACTCCCTGATGAAGAGGAAGAGGAGGATGGCTGGGCCGGTTGAGGAGGGGGAGGGGTGAGTCGTGGAGGTATCCTGGGGAGGCACCACCATTTTAATCGAAGTTTGGGGTCTGGGAGCAGAGTGGGGACCTAGGCTTCCCTCATGGGGAGAATCCTGGAGGGGCCATGAGGCCCAGCAAAAGGGCAGCATGACAAGGCCATGGCCTCGAACAGCCCCACTGTGAGTTCTGCTCCATCAGGATGTGGAAGCAGCAGGTGGGTCCCAGAGGCAAGTGTGACCCAGAAGTGGATAGACAGTCTCATCCCCTCCCAGACTGACGGGATCACAGGGCACCTCCGTGGTGACCAGGTGGACTCAGGACACCATGGTCTCATTTGATGCCTTGTCTCTAATGACAGCCCCGCTCCTGCCCATGGGAACTAGGACATCCTCCTGGGGGAAATGGCAATGAAACTTGAGTTGTCTGAGATTAAGATTCAGCCAGCATTGTCATGGGGATTTGAAGAAAAAACTAAGGCTGAGTCATAGAGCATAAAGTCTCGTGTCTTACCCACTTGAATGATGGACTGTGTGCGACTGGTGCCTGCTACCAATTCAGGCTAGGGGCTTAGCGTGGTGCCTGACGTGTGGCAGGTCCTGGCTGCCGTGCCCAGAGTGTCAGGCCTAGAGCCAGGTGGGCTGCAGATCCTAGCCCTGGCTGTCAGACTCTTCCCTGCTGAGGGTAACTAGGTGGGTAGCGTGGCTCTGGGGAGTGTGTTCCCGCTCAGCTCCCTGTCCTCCCCAACCTCCCTGAGATCTGAATGTGACGTTGCTCCCCCACATTCCATGAACATTTCTCCCACTTTCCCCCAGGCTTTGGGGTTCTCTGCTGAGCCTCTGGAGCCCTTGGCTGGCTGGCTGGCACCATCCAGACTCGGCGAGCATAAAGCGTTCTCTGGGAAGGTGGACCTCTGTGTGTCCTGCCGACTCTGCATGACACAGAGATCTCCTGGGACCTCCCAGCCAGTTCACCAGAGTCACAGCCAAGTGAGTGACGTACCTACTCTGGACGGGGGCCCATGCTCACACCTCTCTCAGCCCGGAGTCTCTAGAGGCCACACAATGGCTGGGAGTGGTCCACGTTGTCTGGGCAGGGGCAGCTTCATCAGGGTCAACAGAAGATTCTCACAGAACAGCATGCTGGTCCAAGCTTTTCAAAGGCAGCTTGAGGTTGACTGTGGAGTTTTCTACACACACCTGGATCTGAGGGTCCTCACCAGAGAGAGGCTCCAGGCTTTATCCTCATTTGTGGAGCTGATTTGCCTGAAATGTCATTGTAGTAGTCGGGATTCACCAGAGAAACAGAACCAGTTGGCTGCCTCTAACCTTCATCCTTGGGTTTCAGTAGAGCTCCAAGAGGGCCAGTGTCTGCCTTTGTCACAGGGCTGGAAGGTGGCAGAGAGCCCTGGCTCTCACTCCTGTGCTCCTTTGAAAGAAACCTGCTGTATCTCCTCAGGCAAAGGGCAGTGCAGATAGATTATAGAAGCAATGTCAACCTCACTCCCATTACTTTCCTGTTTCCCACTCATGAGCTCTTTGTAGTTTTTTATCACAGGACTCAGAGGTGCTTGGCTAAGCCTGGTTCAGCAGTATGAGTGACAGATAATCACAGTTGTTTTTTGCAACTAAAAAAGACAAACCACCTGGTCCTCATTAACCGTGATAGGCAGCTGAGTTGCTCTGCACAGAGGGTGCACTCGGCAGCCGGCAGCCGTCATCATCACCATCATCCCTGTGGTCATCCCAGGCAGTCTTGCTCTAAGCTCGTCTCTGCACTTATTCATGTTGTGACCACGAGCACTCTCATCTCAGTTCCTCACCTGTAAAATGATGGCATGATAGCATCCTCTTGGGGTTAATTTGAGGACCAAATAAAACAATGGATGTAAAACTCCTTTGAAAAATTAAAAGTAAGCCAGTAGTAGTATTACTTGGTAAATGGTTGAATTTTCTTGTACTTACACATCAAACCAAGCACAATTCACCTCTGAGCTTGATGACTGTGACCATTCTTGACGGAAACTTGTGTGTGAAGGTAACAGCTCACACTTCAATCCAAGGGAGAACATTTTATTTATTTTCACAAGCTAACCCCTGTAATCAAGACAGAAAAGTCAATTTAAAGAAAAATAAAGCTTACGTTTAGAAATTGGAACATAAATAGAAGAATGCACCAACTTCTGATTGTTAGTCAAAAGGTCACCGGAGTTTGATAACATATAACTGAAATATATGACTCTGGTTTTTAATACCAGTTTTGTGTTTTAAAGACAATTTGATGGTAAATCATTTTTAAAAAATCAATGTGATTTAAAAAATGGACCATAGATATAAATGGAAAGAACAGAACTATAAAACTCCTAGAAGACAGAAAAAGTGAAATTCTAGATGATCTTGGATATGGCAATGACTTTTTAGGTAACCCTAAAAGCAAAATCTATGAAAGATATAATTGATAAGTTGAACTTCAGTAAAATTACTAACTCCAGCCCTATGGAAGACTGGCAAGAGATATGGAAGACAATTCACAGACTAGAAGAAAATATTTTCAAGAGACATCTGATAAAGGATTGTTATCCAAAATATGTGAAGAACTTTTAAACTCAACAACAAGAAAATGAATAATCCAATTTAAAAATGGGCAAAAGACCTGAACAGACACACCTTGTCAAAGAACAAATGGACAACAAATAAACATAAGAAAAGATGCTGAATATCAAAGAACTGTATTAGAGAATCACAAATTAAAACAATTAGATACCTCACACACCTGTTAGAATGGCCAAAATAAAAACCCTGACAACACTATTTGCTGGTGAGGATGTGGGGCAACATGAACTCTCATTCGTTATTTCTGGGAATGCAAAATGTTGTTGTTAAGTTGCTAAGTCGTGTCTGACTCTTTGCAACCCCGTGGACTGCAGCATGCCAGCCTTCCCTGTCCTTCACTACCTCCCAGACTTTCCTCAAAATCATTGAGTAGGTGATGCCATCCAACCATCTCATTCTCTGTTACCCTCTTCTCCTCCTGCCTTCAATCTTTCCTGGCATCAGGGTCTTTTCCAGTGAGTCGCCTCTTCACATCAAGTGGCCAAAGTATTGGAGCTTCAGCTTCAGCATCAGTCTATCCAATGAATAGTCAGGGTTGATTTCCTTTAGGTTTGACTGGTTTGATCTCCTTGCAGTCCAAGGGACTCTCAAGAGTTTTCTCCAATACCACAGTTCAAAAGCATCAGTTCTTCATGGGCGTGCAAAATGGTGCAGCTACTTTGGAAGATAGCTTAGCAATTTCATACAAACTAAACATACTTTTAACATATGGCCCAGCAATCACATTCCTTGGTATTTACCCAAATGAACTGAAGACTTATGTCCACACAAAAACCTGCACATGAATGTGTATACCAGCTTTATTTATAATCGCCAAAACCTGAAACAACCAAGATGTCCTTCGTTAGGTGAACAGATAAATAAACTGTGGTACAGCCACACAGTGTAATATTATTTAGTACTAAAAAGAAATGCACTATCAAGGCATCAAAGACATGGAGGATACATAAGTGCATATTACTAAGTGAAAGAAGCTCATCTGAAAATGCTACTTTACTGTATGATTCCAACCGTGTGACATTCTAGAAAAGGCAAAACTATGGAGACAATAAAAAGGTCAGTGGTTTCTAGGGGTTTTGAGGGAGAAGATAAAGATAAATGGTGGGACTCAGAGGATTTTTAAAGCAGTGAAACTACTCTGTTTGATACTTAATGGTGAATATATATCATCGTACATTTGTCCAAACCCATAGGATGTACAACATTCAGAGTAAACCCTAATGTGGACCCTAACTGTGGACCCTGGACAATAATGACATGTCCATGTAGGCTCATCGGTTGTAACAAATATACCTTTGTGGTGCAGGATATTGATAGTGAGTGGAGGAGGCTTGCATTTTGGGGGACAGGGGTATTTGGGAACTCTCTGTGCCTTCTGCTCAATTTTGCTGTGAATCTTAAAACTGCTCCAGAAAATAAAGTCTATTTTTTAAGAAGTCAACCTGAGAGAAATTGTCTTCCAATACCATTCTGTCCTCCTCTTAAAAGTGTCCTTTTGTTTTAAATTTTTTATTATGGCTGAAGTCAGCTCTTTACTTGGGACTCAGCCTCTTTGATGAAAACTTAAGAGATCTGAGCTTTAGTTCCATTAAAGCCACTAAGTGTCCTATCTTATAAATCGTCTCTTCCGGCCCTCATTCTTTCTTCCTGTGTAGTGGGGGTGTTGGGTGTGCCGGAACGGGTGGTGCTGGTGGAGGAGATGGTGTAGTTGTGGTCGGCACGGAGATGAAGGTGGTGGTGACGGCACTGGGCAGGTTAGTGATCGTCTTTATTTTGGGCATAATTGTTGTGGAGCTGGTGCAGAGGGTGGCAGAGGTGGTGATAGTGGGCATGGTGTTGGTGGCTGTGATGGTGGGGGTGGAGGTGGTGGGCATGGAGGTGGAAGGAGAGGTGGTGATGAGGGAGGGGTTGGTCCACATGGTCTCAAGTTTTTTTCTCAGAGCTGCTCTTCTCGTTCTTTGATTTCTGCTGTCATTTGTGTGGGCAGGGATTGGCCCCTGAGGGTACCAGGGAAACAAAGGGGAAAGGAAGAAAAGATTCAAAATCAGCACCGCTGAGTGCTTTCACTTACTTTACAAGTTCTACATTTGCATTTTGGGATCCTCTTCTGCAGTAGTTGTGGAGTATAAGTTGAATTAGGGAGGTTATTCTCAGTCAAGAGTTCGTCAGACACATCTTCCACCAAACTGCTGGAATTGAGACGAAAAAGAGAACACTGTATTGGAATTTTGCTGCACAAAATTTGAATTTGGAGATTATGTCAGACTCTCAAAAAGATGCCACACAAATTAGGAGAATGCTAGAGATTTAATTTACAAAGAGATATTTACAGAGGTGTGGCCAGGGTGAAGGGAAACCACCAGAGATGGTGCAGGAACCTGGGTTACCACCTCTAGTCTTGCTTACAAGAGCAAGCAGTTGCCAGCTCCCAGGAGAGACCAGGGTTTGTGGGATAGAGGAATGCTGTGGCGGGCCCCAGCCTGCAGAGGAGATTCTGCAGAGATGTAGCCTGGTCAGTGGACTGTCCTCTCTCCCTCCAGTCTCCTACCTGGGCTCCCCACTGGCCAAACCCTAGCATAGCCAGAGGGCAGGGGAGCCCGCTGAGGTAGTTCACCCCCATAAGTCTTCTGGGCAGAGAGCAAGGTGGAGACAGGAGGAGAATGGACTTGGAAGGGCAAACATATGTCACTGGTCAGGATATGGTTCAATTACCATTAATTCTTCCACTCAGTACATATTTTTTGAACATCTGTGATGTGCCAGCTAATGTCTAGGCATGGCAGACAAAGTCCTTGCCCTCATGGAACTGTCATCATTGGGTCTTGGTATTAGGTGTGACATCAGGACTCTTGGGCCCAAAGTTGGAGTGGCCGTTTAGTTTGGAATATGCCCCGCCTGACCTCCCTCTGTCCCCGTGCACACTCTCATTGCTAGTCAAGTGGGCCAGCTCAAAGGTCGCCGCCCCTGCGCCCTTTTCTGACCCTGACCATGAGGCATCCTGCCCCTCTGCACCGTGAGGCTTTACTTGACACAGAGGTCACTGTCCTGCAGTTTCCTGGAGTGGCCGTGACCCCACGAGAAGCCCTGTCCTGTGCCTCGAAGGCTAACTGGCACTTACTAAGTACTCAGAGAGTAGATGTGTGACAGGCATTTGAGGCATGATAATCAGTGTTTCTTTTGCTCTCACGAATATTAGTGCTCTGTTTTCCCAATTTGGCCATGCTTCCCTCCCAACCTTTTTTTTTTTTTTCATTATTTATTTATTTTTGATTGCTTCATTGCTGCAGGAAGGCTTTCTCAAGTTACAGTAAGCAGGGGCTACTCTTCATGGCCATGCAAAGACTTACTGCGGTGGCTTCTCCTGGTGCAGAGCATCGGCTCTAGGTGCATGGGTTTAGTTGCCCCACTGTATGTGGAATCTTCCCAAAGCAGGGATCAAACCTGAGTCCCCTGCGTTGGCAAGGTGAATTCTTATCCACTGTACCACCAGGGAAGTCCCCCTGCTCCCCTTTTGTCCTCTTCTTAGATCTCATTGTCCTCACAGACTCCACACTGCAGCAACCGTACCCCGTCGTACTGATGACAGTTCCCCCCTTGTCCCCTGTGGGCCACAGGGCTCTCCTCCTCAGCCAGCCGTGAGCTGGACTTCACCCCAGGACTGTGAGTTTCAGAGCCAAGTCTTCTGCTTCTTCTGGTGTTTGCAACCCACTGCTGCCCACTGTAGATGATGTGACAGTGAAGATGATAACTACCGATTGTAACGATGAGCAGTCTCTGAGCGCACACTCTGGTCCAAGGACACAGGGAGCCCCTTGACTCGCATTGTCTCATTTAATTCTCATGACAGCCCCATGAGGCCAGAGCTTGGCATCCCCATGTAATGGATGTGTAAACGGGTTCGGAGAAGTTTTCAGTGGCTTGTCAGACCTCCCACAGCTGGTCAGCGGTGGAGCCTGACCTTGAGCCCAGGCCGTCCAGTTCCAAATCCTTCTCTAATAAATCTCTACCCTCTGGCGTTCTCCTCCCCACACTCTACCCCTTCCCCCTCCAACACAGCATCTGGAGCAGATCTGGGCATAAAGAAGGTACTTAATAAATGCATGCCGATAGATGGTTGGGTGAGGTACCCCACGACTGGTCAACACGCTGGAGCCCCGGGCACATCTTGGGACACAGTACGACAGGAAAGCCTCTGCAGTAAGCTTTGTCTCCAGAAGCCAGCATGTCTTCCCTGAAACAGCCTGACGTCCTTTGTCTCCCCAGACTGAGGCACTGGCCGGGCTTCCAGCCCTCCCAGGACAGGACTCCTGACAAGTAGCCTTTGCTTCCAGAGCAGAAATAGCAGGCAGAAAACCCAGGTCCCTCTCTCAAACCTCTCTAAATCAGAGCAGCGGGAGCCCGTAAAACATCCAGTTATGAAGTGTCACAGTGTCTGAAACAACTGCTTCTTTATTGTATAAGCACTCACCAGAAATTGGTTCATTTCTGGGCAGGGGCTAATGGAAAAAGAGAGCAGCTTTCCATGTATTTATTATGTGAAATCTAACATATGGGGAATATGTGTGGCGATATGTAATTAGACATAAAACGAGCCAGACTTGAGGAATTGCCAAGAATCTGCAGCAGGATAATGAAGCTGCTTTACAGAGTTTGAGCATTATCTTTCTTTGCTAGTCCACCACTGTACTCCACTACCCTACTTAGCTGTTGAATGGAGACCATGCCATAGAAACCCAGAGGTGGGAGTTCATTCTGAGGATACCTGGCCAGGCATCATCTTTGATTAGTTCCCATGTCTTTTCCAAGGCAAGGATATATTCATCTTGATGCCCTGGACTCAAAGGAGATGGATATAGAGAAGGTGTGTGTGGAGGATATGAAGCCCATCCCAGGCAGTGGGTGATAGAAGTAAGTGGCCTGATTTCCCCAGTCCTGCTTGGGCTGGGTCATCCGTTATCATTTATGACATACCAGCTGGACAGGTCAGGGAGGGAGTATTGGGGGGCAGAGGCAGACTGTGGTGGCTTCTAGTTTCAGCTCTGTGGCAGTCTTGCTTTGCGATCCCTCCCAAACCACTGGAATTCCTAGGGCCTCAGTTGCCCACTTTGCAGAATGGGGGTGATTCACCCAAGAAGCCCAGGTACAGGAATATGTACTGGGTAATTTTGACTGCAATGTGAAAGAGAGCCTGCTGTCCTGACCCTTTCGTGATAACCTGTCTGGTGTTTTTTTCATCACCACGGGTTGATTTCAAATGTTTCATAACAATATACCAGAACAGGTCACTGTGTGTGTTTTTTCCCCTATTCATGTAGAAGATCGGTTACATATACACCTGGCACTTAGCAGGTAACTAAGCTCTCCCTTGCCTTGCAGATAATTGCTCGCCAAATTCTGCCAGTCTTACCTCCTTAAACTCTCTTGCATCTGTCCTCAACATCTCCTTTTTCTCTGTAACTGCCGTGGTGCAGTGTCTTTTTCCCAAGCCATGGCAATGGCTTCCCCATCTGAACTGGGCTAGTGAGTCTTGTTTCTGTCTGTTCCCACTCCCCTGAGCCACCCCTCATCCTCTGCCTGCTCAGTGTCCCCAGAAACTGATCCCTGTAGTCTCCTTCATGGGGACTGTCTGGCTAGCAGCTTCTGCCCCTGGAGAGCCCCAAGAGGAGATCTGAGAGTGGGTTCTTCTTGCTCCAGGCTCCAGTCCTTCTTGGAGCCATGTTTCTGGCTGTGATTACATCCCCAGGGTCTGCACCTCTGGCTCTTACCTGGGCTTGTGATGCAGTTTCTTGTTCTCAGTTGGCAGGCCTAGCTAACAGTGGCAAAGCCTTCCCACTGCCCATCTCCAAGGGATTTTCCATCTCTCATTGGTTCCACTGACACCTCCCTAAATGGTGGGCTTATTTACACATGGATTGAGCCCCCTGTTTCCTGCCAGAGACCCGAGTATACACATGCTTCCAGGTTCTCCCCTTCCTGGCTTCTGTTGTCTGCACACGATTTCGCAAACTCAGTCCTGGACTGCATCTCTCCATCTCAGACACCTTTACCCCTCCTCTTCATTCAGTGTAGGGGCACATTTACAACGCTCTGCAGCTTGGCTGGTGCTCTCTTCTCTGATCTACCTCTTTCCTCGCTGTCTGTTGCTCCCTGGCAGAGCCAACTGCTCTCCCTAAACGCGAACCCCACTGCTCCCTCTCCCCAAGTCCACACGGTTCTAAATCCTACCTGCCCGTCAAGCCTAGGCTCAGATGTCACCTCCTTCGCAAAACTTCCCTCTCCTTCCAGCTGGAAGCTATGTTCCCCCACTCTGAACTCCCAGGAGACATTATCTCTTTCTCTCTGGTCACTTCTCACTTCCCCAGCTTCCATTAGGATAATTTATGGACAAGCCCTATCTTCCCTTTGGGCTGGGCCTCTTTCATCTCCCTGTGACCATGTGGCACGGTCATTAAGCATGAGTGCTCTGGAGACAGCCGTCCAGCTTCAAAGCCTGGCCTGCTGCTTTTTACCCACACAAACTTGGCACACGGTGTTACTTCCCTGCGCCTCACGTTTCTCATCTTTAAAATGGAGGGGGCGTAACCATAACACCTGTCTTATAGGCTGGATGGAGGATTACATGCGTTAGTACATGGAGCACACTCAGAAGGGGTCTGGCACATAGCAAGTGCTCCATAAATGTCAGATCTTCTTTTTGTCTTATTGTTCCTCTAAGCAGTGCACAGATAATGAATTCCATGTGTTGTCAGAGATAATGTGAGGGTAGATGGAATGATAGAATAGTGCCTTGAAAACAAAAACTTTCTCATCAGAAGGATTTTCCTGGATTGGTCATGTTGAATAATGTAACCATTTCCAAAGCTAGAATTATATTCAGGGTCCAAATCCTGCCTTCTCATTAAAGCTGTGGGTAAACAGATGCCCAGAGCCCATTTAATTAGTGGCTATTTGCTTGGTAAAGCCTTATGTGACCCGTGAAGTAATCAAAATAATTATGGGCACAAATTGGAAAAAAAAAAAAAAAAACTTGCCCAAATCACACTGTGAGTGGCCAGAGCTAGGGCTTGAACTCAAGTTTTACTGCAACTGTTTTCTTCTATGCTTGTCAAGTTTCTGAATAATTAGAGTTTCCAAACTTCCAAGCCCCAAGAGAAGGCGACCTCTATGGGACTAGGCTGGACAATGGGAACCCCAGTGAACAAGGGGCAAGGGTACATAGACTTGGTTCCCTGGGACTCACCAAATCTTCTTATGATTTGGGAGTGGAATTCAGAGGTCCGGAAACCCTGCTTCCTGTTTGCCTTCTGGAGCTTTGCATACCCTTCTAGGGGCCGGCTTACCCCCTGAGCACGTCTCAAAACACCAGGAGAGTCCTTGTTTCTGAGTGAGAAACAAGAGCATATTAATGGGAAGAGATGGATGAGAAATAGGCTGGTTGGTGTTGGCCAGTCTGAAAACAAAGTAGATCTGATCTGAGGACATTTGTGCAACTACTGACCTTGTCTTGGAGCCCAAAGCCGTTGGTTGGGTGGGCAGGGATTTGGCAAGAACTTTCAGAGAGAATGCTCCCGGCCTCAGCCCCCAGGAATGGTGGTCATTTCCACCTGGAGGAGGGAAGCTAGGGGGAGAGGAGCCCAAGGGGCCAGCAGTTGGAGGAGTGGGGAACCTTCTCTGGAGCCCATCTGGCCACCGTGCTGATGCCTCATAAGCCAGTTGTGGGGTAACATCCTCGTCCCTGGGAGCCTGTCTCCTGCCTGTCACACATCCTATACAGCAGGGTCTGGGAGGGAGTCTGAGTGAGGGCAAAGACAGGTAGAGTGGGTGCAGGAGCTGGGCTTAGAAGGGGGGTTAGTGTTGGGGTAAGTGTTCTCTTATGGGCAGTGGGGATGTTGGAGCCAGGCTGGCACTCCCACGCAGCCTTTTATTAGATCTCTGGAAAATCCTCTAAACCCACCAAAGGTCAGTGTTTTCATCTTTAACATGGGACATGCATACCTGTTCCAGCTTTTTCAGCGTAATTGGGGGAAGGTGAAAAGTCTCGAGATGAGGGAGTGCAGGAATGGGGAGTCTTAGTCACCTGAGACAGGTGAATTCAAACCCTAGTTCTGTTACTCAGCACTGTGCATCATTGAGAAATGGATAAGCTGAGTCTCCTTGTCTTCATCTTTATAGAGGGCTCATTGTTAGGACTAAACAGTGATACAGGTTAAGGCTTTAGCGTGGTACCTGTTCATGTTGTTATCAGCAAAGCGCACTTGTAAGCACAAAGTGAAGTCTCAACAAATGTTAATTGGATGGACAATTTATGGAAGGTTCCTTGGAAATTACAAAGACCCACAGAGACGTGAGGACTGTTACCATCAGACCCAGGCAATGGGGTGCTTTGGGAAGCATGTGGGGTTTCTGTACCTGTGGGCCATTCTCCCTGCCTTCTGAGCCTCTCAGATTGGGGCACAGCTAAGACTAGCCAATTCATACAATTCCCCTCTCCCCAAGTGGGGACGGGCCCAACTGAGATATGATTTTCTAGATGGGCATTAACCTATGATCCAACCTTAAGAGTCTGCCCATAATGTTCAATGGTCAGGACACTAGGGCCCTTTGGGACCCTCCCACAAAGCTCCAGTTGTGGGTTGGAGCAGGGGAGGGCTTTTCTGGGAGCAGAGGGGTAGGAAGTGAAGAAGAGGGCCCCTTTGTCTCTTGGTGTGCTCCCCAAGGCCTGGCTACTGGCGAGGAGATTGGTGTATCAGGACCTCTCAATCCTACCCTGCTCACCCTCTCATGGGATCAATCTTTCAACTTCCAAACAGCAGGGAGGGAGCACACTATCTTTCATCCACATGGAGAGGAGGCATCATGGGGTGTTGCTGAGAGATCTTATTGAAGCAAGTATGTTCAAGAATGAGACTCAAGAATTCCCCCCACCCCCATGACTACCTTGCCCCACTTTCATATGTGTGGTCACATACACACATGCATATATTGTAGAAACAATACAGATGTTCTCTGAACAAACACTAAACTTCTACAGGGCCCTGACAGTACAAAAGCAAATCCAGTTCTGTCCTCAGGGAGTTTGTGGTCCAGGGCAGGGAGGGGAGGACTGGTTTAAACCATGTGATGGTCAGTGCTTTCTCTTTTATGTACCAAGCTAAGGGAGTTCTGGGGGTGGAGAGAGAGAGAGAGAGAGAGAGAGAGAGAGAGAGAGATTTATTCTGCTTGTGAAGAGCTGGGAATCCTCTAAATGAAAGGTGCTACTTGAGCTGGGTATTTAAGGATGAGTGGGCAAGACAGAGTTTAGTTAGACACTCCCTCCCACAGAGGGAAGTGTTGCCTTATTCTCTCCCTTGTCCTGCCCCTGTTGGCCTAGGTGTCCATGTCTATGATGCCCTGATACTTTGCATGTCTTGCCACTGTGAGCCTCTGAGGACTGGGGTTGTGTGTTTGTGCCTCTAGCTTCCGGAATCAAGTTGAATATATAGAAGATGATGCTGAATGAGTGTATAAAGGAGGAGGAGGACATGCAAGGCAGAGCACAGCATGCACAAAGGCTAGGAAGAGTGGGAGTGAAGGGGAGTAGAGGCGTCTGTCTGGATGTAACACAAACAGAGGCACCCAGGGACATAGCCAGAGACTACCAGACCCACAACCCACAGCACCTCTCACCCACTCACCCTGTTAAAGAAGCACTTCCCTTAGGATAAGGAATTAATATTATCGTCTGCACATCTTCCCAAGTGCCTGCCTCCTCTCGCACCCTGGAGAGACAAGAAGACCAGTGCTGATACTGGTATCGCTCAAGGTCAGGACCAGGGCTCAGATTCTTTGCTGTCACTGTCCTCACCTCACAGCACACGGCCTGGCAAATACACACACTCTATGGACTGGGGGACACTTTGCAAATCTGGTTCCCATTTAAGTGCCAGTGAAGAAACCCAGGAAGTTCTCATGGTAAAATCAGACCAGATGTGAGTAGATGGACAAAGATCCACCAAAACAGAACTAGCCCTATGATTCTGATATACTTGGAGGGTTTGAAAACATCCATAGCTTGCTTGGCATTTGGAGTGGGTGGGCTTAGCTGGGAGGACTTTCACTGTTCAGTGATCCCTGATGAATCTAAACTCATATCATAACAAATGACTGACCAATTCATTTGGGAGGTGAAGACACCAAAGTTCAGAAAAGTTTATGAACATGTCCCAGGATGGCAGGGCTAGAATCAGCAGAGCCCTGAGCCCAGGCAGCCTGACCCAGAGCCCTTGCTTCTGGGCTCTATTTCATATGACTTCCTAGCAGGACATGAGAGCTCAGATCAGACTGATTCTAGAGCATCATTTCCTAGAACTGCTAATGCCTACTTCTAAGAGGTGGGGCAATGCTGGAAACAAAGAAGAGAAGGCAGAGAATGGTTGATGGCAGCATCAATAAAGATACAGGTGCTAGAACATTAGAAGATTCCAGGTGGGGGGTGGATAATGAACAAAGTGCATATTTTGTTACATTCCCTCTTCAGGTGTGACAGGCTGTGGGTAAGATATGAGTGAGAGGTAGGGGATAGGCTGTGGACTGCTCTGTTAGCTCTCCACACAATTTCCTGTTATTTAGCCTGTTCTGTGAGTACCCCCATCATCTAGCCAATTCAAGGTAAAAGAATCCTGAGAGATTAAACACTGGAGAAGCTTAGCTTTTGAAATAATCATCAGTGAAGTCGGTTAAAACTTTTCAATCTTGTCAATAAAATTGGTTAAAACTTTTTAGTCAAACCAGTCAGAAATCCAGTCAGGTGCACTGAAAATTCAGGAAGCTCAGGCCATGCTACTTTCAGTCAGGTTTTGTCTGAACTTCTGCAAAATCAATCGGACACTTGGTCGGTTCATCACAAAGTCCTGGGAGTCTAGACGGAAATACAAGCAGGCTTCACGCACACCGAGGTGGTGAGTTGGAAATCTGGTGAGTTTGGTCCAGAATCCAGCAAGGTCAGTCCAAAATGCAGATCAGTCCTGAGATCAGTGTGGTGAGACGGAGGTCCAAGCAGTATAGTCAAATACTTAAAACCACCTACACCCCCCACCCTCCGCCCGCCCCCGGCTGCAACTTGGCATAGTGTGGGCCCAACATCCGGTCATGGGACTAGGTTTGTGCGGGGTAGACTGAGAGACAGAGGATTGACTGTGAAGGGGAGCAAAAGCGGAGACAAAATGGTGCTGTTGGGGGTTTCTAGAAGCATGTCCACCCGCAGCTGGGCCAAGGAAGTAACAGGCTGAGCAGGGGTGGCAATCCCAGACAAACCCTTTGACTGCCTCAAGGAGACCCCAAATGCCACTCTTTTGACCTCTGTGAATCTAGCATGTAGTCAAGCCTTTAGGCCTTCAAAAGTAGCCCCCCTTCTAGCCACTGGGCAGCCAGCCAGGGTGCTGTCCCCTCTAGGACACTGTCCCATGAATACACATAGCACGCCTGTCCCCTCTCGGCCGGCCTGTATGTTCTCCCACGCTCCTTCCCCCCTCTGGCCAGAGTTGAGCAGGCAAAGCCAAGAGCTGGCCTGGTGCCCCAGCGCACGGAGGTGTAGCTGGGCTCTGACCCAGCTCCCCAAACAGGTTCCATATGGTCCTCCGGCCGCCCCTCATCCCTCTTCCCCACCTTGACTGTTTCCGAGATTAAAACCCTTTCCTGGTTGTCAGCAAACAGGCTTGCTGCTTCTGCGGCTAAGCTGGTGTGGAATACTCATCAGAAGGCTGGCTGGAGGGGGATGGAGCTTCTGGGCTCTTGGTGGGGGTGTGTAGGGGGGCAGGTGGCCTGAGAGTGGAGATGCACCCATCTGCCCCTCAGCCCAGCTATAGCCTCTGGAGCAGTTCTCGAGTGTTTGGCCATGGCATCAGGACCCCAAGTCTCAAGGCAGGGACATGCGGTGATCTGAACCCTTTGTTTTGAACCCAGAATTCCTCCTGCAGCTGAGAGGGATGTGATGAAAGTAGAGAGGGAGACAACTGAGATGGGAGGGGAGCTGGGATGGGAGCAGGGAGGCTGATCCACATACGTAATCACTAGTGACAAATGGCCGATCAGTCGGCGGCGGGGAAGCCAGACGCGGCTCGGGTGGCTTCCCGGCTGCTGGCCCTGCTGACCCCAGTGTTCACCCTTTGGTTTCAGGCCTGTGGGGGTCTTGAGTCCTGGGACTGAAGTATCAGGTTGGATGCTCCAGGGGCTTGGGACTGCACCTATTTACCCTGGTAGTGAAGTATTTTAAAAATTACGCAGCCAGTCCGGCAGTCCTGGAGGTCCTGGCTGAACCATCTCCTTGGGTTGGAGCCTGTCTCGACTCTGGCTCTGCCTTTCTCCCTGGAAAGGCTTCTGTTGACTGTGAAACCTGAAGACACACACAGATGCGTGCGCGTGTGCATGTTGTTATTGTTGCTGTTCAGTCGCTAAGTCGTGTCCAACACTTTGTGATCCCATGAACTACAGCATGCCAGACTCCCCTGTCCATCACTATCTCCTGCAGTTTGCTCAAACTCATGTCCATTGAGTCAGTGATGCCATCCAACAATCTTGTCCTCTGTCGCTCCTTTCTCCTCCTGCCCTCAATCTTTCCCAGCATCAGGGTGTTTTCCAATGAGTTGACTGTTTTGCATCAGGGGGCCAAAGTATTGGAGCCTCAGCTTCAGTCCTTTCAATGAATATTCAGGGTTGATTTCCTTTAACATTGACTGATTTGATCTCCTTGCTGTCCAAGGGACTCTCAAAAGCTTTTTCCAGCACCACAATTCGTGCATGTGTGTACATGACCTCTCTAGATAGACATCCAGTGCTTCTAGGTGCCCATGAAATCCACAAACAGTGCCCACCCGGCTCTCTGCACTCTTTGTACCCCTGCTCAGCACCTCTCCACCACCAAGTCCAACCCAGAGGCTCGTCTGGACACAGAGGCACAGCTGATCCACTTCTGAGCCCCTGATGGAACCATGTTCTGGGGATTCTTAGCTTTTATCCCTCCTCCATCCTGTCACAGGCCCATGCCCAGGAGCTGTCTTCTTTGATCCTCAAGATTAGCTCCTTGGTGCACAGGCTATGATTCCTCCCATTTTATGGATGAGAAAACTGATGCACAGAGGCACAAGTTTACTTACCCAAGGTCACAGAGTTGGTACTTAGCAAGGGTTCAGATGCAAACTGGTGCCTGTCTGACTTTCAGGCCACACTCTGCATGCCCTTCTCTCTTGGCAGAGTCTCTTCCCCACCCCAGACTGCCCCACCTCGGGGGACACAGGTGTATTTAAACATTTTAGCTCAGTGTGGGTGGGTAGCCAGGGGTCTACACATGCTTCTGTTAAAACCTTCTACTCTAGCCTGTGTGTTCTCCATAATCTCAGTGATTGGATTCTCCTTAAATTGAGCCCCAGTGCATTTTCCTCCCCATCTAGCTTTTTGCTTTACCCTCATCACAAGCTCAGGAGCAGACCTGATGCACAGCTGTGGCTTGGAAGGGACACATTGTTGTTGATACCGTGACTGTCCTCTTCCTTGTAGAGTACGATGCTGGTTTCATTGCCCCTCACCGCAGCTCTAGGAAAGGGGCAGGGCAGCAGTTGTGCCCATTTTACAGGCAAAGAACTGAGGCTCAAGGCTTGACCTAGGCACACTGAGGATGAGGAGGAGCTGGAAACCAAAGGCAAGTCTCTCTTTTTTTCCTCTCATATTTGTCCTAAGATGAGAATCACTTGATGTGTTTAAGTACTCATTTATAGGTTTTAATTCAGACTTTGAAATCTGAATTTCAGAGAAGAGAGAGCAATTCACCCGCCTCTTCAGACAGAGCTCACTTGCCAGTGATTGGCAAATCTACTCAAAGCCTTGGAATCTTTTATTTTTAAAACTCCTTATGCTGGAGAGAAAACCAATGAAACCGATCCTCTGACCTGGAGGTAACCACCCTGCCGCCCTTCAGGGGGTTCCTCAGAGCCGCAAAGCTGGCTCTGGGCCCAGGTTACAAACCGTGAGCTACACTGTCATTCAAATCGCAGGTCTGCCACTTACCAACTTATGCCCCAGGAATGTTCTCTGTGCCTCAGTTTCCTCATCTCTACAATGGGGACAATAATTTTATCTGCCTCACAGAACTGCTGTGAGAATCAAACAGGCGAATGTCTGTGAAGCACAGAGAACACTGTCTGGCATGTAAGAAGTGCTGAATGAATCAACGTCATTCGCCCGGCCACCTTGTCTTGGCTGATGATGTGTTGAGGACTATACTGTGCATTATCTGATTTAAATGGTTGCCTTGGTTAAAGGAATGATTTAATGGCATCATCCTAATGAGTCAGAAAGAAATGCAGCCAAAGCATTTGGTAGGTTTCATTGAACTGTTAGGAATATTTTTAAAGATATAGATCAGCTTGTGGTGGATGCTGTCATTTTTACAGAGGGTGACCGCCACCTCCTTGCCTGTGGAGGGCTGGAGTGTGAGCAGATTTGCATTAACACCCCCCTCCCCAGAGCGGGGTGCTTCCAGGAGAAGTTCCCACGGAGGTAAGAGGCGTCAGACAGAGGACCTGCCGCCAGTATTTCCTTGATTGCTCGGGTGCCCTCAGGGCTGCCATGGGGTCAGATCCTGGAAACCCTGAGTGGTCTCCCAGATGGGCCCTTGGAGCTCTGTTAATTCATTCTGCCTTTCCTCTAGGGGAGCTTGGCAAAGAGACTGTTCACTTCCCCTCTTCCTCCACAAGGCTGTATTTAGAGGGGCCAACTCTGTCTGCTCTGGGCAGGAAGGGGTGTTGGGAGGAGAACAAGGACAACCACTTCCTTCCAGGCCCTGCTGTCTTCTCTGAGGAACATCCAGGGCCTTGAGCAGTTCCGGGAAAGAGGCTGCCGGCTGCCATAGAGGCTACACCCCCAACCCCCCGCCGGAGTTGTCTGGAGCCGGAACCTCTCTGGAGAGGCTCAGAGGGGAACTTAGGACAAACCACATTTACATCCAGGTGACACTGGTTAGTTTAGTCATCAAAGGGCAGCTTGAGTGGGAAGGAAAGGATCCCAGAGAGGAAATGAGAGATATGATCATATTACCTACCTTCCTGGTCAGTGGCGTTCATGGAAATAAGGTCCCCAATCCTTCCTATACCCCTGTCTTGCTTGACCCAAGCTGTATGCCAGCCTCGATCTGTGATGGCCCCTCATGCCCCAACCTCAGCTAAGGCTGTTCCTCCTGCCTCAGGACCTCTGCACATTCTGTCCATTATTGCTTTCCTCAGCTTTATCTGTGCAACTCCTCAAGCTAAGGTCTCACTCTGATTGTCACCCTTCCAGAGAAGTCTTCCTCAAAGCTGTGCACAACCTCCCTCCTCCTTCTCCCCTCCTCCCCAGCAACACACCTTTCCGGATTAGGTTAGGATATTTGTTCTTCTCCCTTATTACACACACTCAAGTTCTATGGATTTCTCCTTCAGGGCACTTTGCACAGCTGTTATGAACTTTTTCTTTGGTGTCCATCTGCTGGGATTCTTAGCCACTAATGGTTCACAGATGCATCCTTCATTGTTCCCTGCCTGGTTCCCAGGAAGCTGCTCACTCCAGGTCACATGTCTTTCCAGGGGTGACCCATGGACAGTGATTGGCTGATGCTGGGATACAAAGAGCCAGCCGGTTTGCCCTGATTTGAGACAACTCTTAAAGGCCATCTGAGCTCTAGAGTGTCCCATAGGATGGCTGAGGCCTCAGTTATAATTGCACTGCAGGCCAGCTCCTCCCTGCCCAGTCCTGCCTTCCTTGGTTCCTTGTCTTCTTCTGCAAACACTCCCTTAAATACTTTCTGCACACAGCTCTCTGAATCAGTCTTTCCATGGACCCCCATCTGAGATGCCCACCTTACCCACTTCCTTCAGAAACCTCTTTTTTTTTTTCTCATCAAAGCTTCTCTCAGAGAAGATTCTGAAAAGCTCATTTACATGGAAGTACCAATGGTTAATAATAGCTCAATGGGTTTCCTTTCCCAGAGTCATCTGCTGTTTATGAGAATCTTACATCAAAACCTAGATAAGTATTTTAGGAGTCAGGAAAGTGGGTAATGAGGTAAGGCTGGGGCACTTCGGATTCGTTAGCAAATCTAGGACCACCCCTTGCCAGCAGTCTAAGGGCCTGCACATATGTTCATTGGTGAGGCTGATACTTGTCAGAACCATCGAGGTCCATCATCTTGGAGAAGCAGAGGGAGAAGCAGGTGAGTGTGACAAAGCGTGGCCTGGTTAGCTGTGTGACCACTTCCCCTTTGGAGTTCAGTTTCTTTGACTATAAAATGATGGATTGTAGTACCCGTTATAAAACAGCATATATGGATTCGCCAAAAGTTCGTCTGAGTTTTTCCATAAGGAAAAACTTTTGGCCAACCCAGTACATGTATGCTCAGTTATGAAGACAATATACACAATTGTTTCTATACATTAAAATGCCAGAAATAGATCCCTTAGATCTATACAGAGGTTCCCAAACTTCTTTGTTCATAGCACCCTTAGAGTCAATAATTTTCGACGGTGCCCTTAGGTCCTACTGGCTCAGATGGTAAAGAGTCTGCCTGCAGTGTGGGAGACCCGGTTTCAACCCCTGGGCTGGGAAGATCACCTGGAGAAGGAAATGGCAACCCGCTCCAGTATTCTTGCCTGGAAAATCCCATGGACAGAGGAGCCTGGCAGGCTACAGTCCATGGGATTGCAAAGAGTCAGACACTACTGAGCAACTAACACTTAGGCCAAAGGAAATACCAAAGAGGTCCTTTGATTAAGTATTTAGGTCTCAATAATGCAAAACCTGTTCTGTAGTCACCTATAAATCTAAAAATAGTATACATAAATTGAAAGAAAAAAGAAAAAGTTTACATTTATCTGTAAATAACCACAGTTATTTACTAACGGATGTGCATTGGGCACAGCACGACTTCCCAGACCTTGGAACCATGCTGGACACCATCACTCATTTCCTGTACCACAATGATTTTCACATGGTATTGGCTTTTTATCACAGCAGCCACCAAAAAGCCAACTTCACAAAGATATGACAGAGTTGGAAGGAATGTCACATAGTCTAACATGGAAACTGTGAGCTGGTAGAGCCAGCAGTCTGCTTAGCACCCGACAGATGGCACTGTGCTTCCCTCAAAACTGAAAGGATCCTAGCAGCGTCTTTAGTTCAGTTCAGTTCAGTTCAGTTCAGTCTCTCAGTCATGTCCGACTCTTTGCAACCCCTTGGACTGCAGCACACCAGGCCTCCCTGTCCATCTCCAACTCTCAAGAGCTTACTCAGATTCGTGTCCATTGAGTGGTGATGCCATCCAGCCATCTCATCATCCCCTTCTCCTCCTGCCTCCAATCTTTCCCAGCATCAGGGTCTTTTCAAATGAGTCAGTTCTTTGCATCAGGTGGCCAAAGTATTGGAGTTTCAGCTTTAGCATCAGTCCTTCTAATGAATATTCAGGACTCATTTCCTTTAGGATGAACCGGTTGGATCTCCTGACAGTTCAAGGGACTCTCAAGAGTCTTCTTCAACACCACAATTCAAAAGCATCAGTTCTTTGGCACTCAGCTTTCTTTTTAGTCCAACTCTCACATCCATACATGACTACTGGAAGAACCATAGCTTTGACTAGACGGACCTTTGTTGGCAAAGTAATGTCTCTGGCAGTGCCTTAGTGGATCTGTTATTGTGCCCTGATGTCTCAGGGCACCTTTGGGCTTGCCACCTTAACATTAGGTCTTCCCAGGTGGCTCAGTGGCTAAGAATCAGCCTGCCAATGTAGGAGACGCAGTTTCAATCCTTGGCTTGGGAAGATCCTCTAGAGGAGGAAAGGCAGCCCACTCCAGCATTCTTGCCTGGAAAATCCCATGGACAGAGAAGCCTGACAGGCTACAGTTCATAGAGTCCAGTTCATAGAGTACAGTCCATAGACTCTGTTGGACACAGAGTCCAACACTCCTGAGCATACATGTAACACAACCTTAGCACTAATCACGATTATTTCCAGGGAGTGGGACTTTTGATAATTTTTACTTCTTTCTTTATACTCCCCATCTCTTCAATAATGAAAACATGATGCCTTAAAAGAGATCAGAATCAGGTAGAGGGGATGGCTCTACATGGTGACACAACATCATGAATGTACTAATGTTATTAATGGTAAATATTATATCATGTGTGTTTCACCACACACACGCATACACACAATTTCCTAAAAAAAAAAAGTAAAAAGAGAGGTCAGAGAAAAAAATTATTTCCATGTTTCAAACCCTTCAGAAAAGTTGGATGAGAAGACAGAAGAGAAGACTCTAAGCTGGGAAGCTGTAAAGCATGCACCACCCGCAACGTACACCAGAGAGTTTTCACCATGCTCACGGTTCACCTTTCCTTGGAAGGAAGGCCATTCACCATTCCACCAGCTGGCCTCCTTGTTGGCAGAGATGAGAACACAGGCTCTGGGAGGTAATCCTCCCAGAAGATGACGCATCAGAAAGACTTCTCTGGGGGGAAGTGGTCAGCAGGGGCCACAGGAGACCACTGGTTGCTTTTAAATCTCTTACTTGGCCATGCCTGCAGGGACTCTCAAACATGATATCTCTCTTGTGGATGCTGTACCTGTCCTTTCAGTCACATAGCTTGGGTCACCCACTTTCCAGCTGCCAAGTAAATGTAGAGAAAGAAAGATGGGGTTGTCCTTCTGCATGTGGTCGTGTGTGTGCACACCTGCCCCTCTGATAATATCAGGTGACTGAGCCATGCATGCCTTCCTTTGCTGGACTTCCAAGGGTAGCATCTTGTGCTGATCTGTTTTAGCCATGAGGAAAGATGGAGGTTCAGAGAGCCTCTGGGAGTGCTCAGAGGTGGTCATGAACCTGTTGCTGGAGGTTCAGATGGAGACACAGTAAAGGAGAATGCCAAGAAAGAGATTATTATCTTATCACCTGGTCACCTCTTCTTGCATCTGCTTCCTTTCCAATCTGGGACAGTCCCCTCCCTCTTTCATCTCTCTCTCTCTCCCTCTTCTTATAAGGCCACCTGTTCTATTGGATTAGGGCACCATCCTTATGATCTCATTTGACCTTAATTACCTTCTATAAGCCCCATCTCCAAATACAGTCATGTTAGGACTTAGGGCTTCAACATGAATTTGGGGAGACACAATCTATAGAACAATGAAAAGTAAAATGGTGTTTTCAGCATGTCACATGTAATATTACATATCCCTTATTGGTATGTAAGTGTGAGCCTAGACTATGCTTAAAAATAATTAGATAAACAAATAAGAGAAGGTACTGAAGTTGAAACATAATCTCCTGTCATTGAGGAATTTAAAATCTATTTGGGAAAACAATACAAAAAGTGTGAAAAACAAAAGATTAAAGGACAGCTTCAGATACATGTTTCTTCCACTATCTGAAAGTTGAGGTTTCCTATGAAACCTTTTGTAAGTGAAAATGGTGTAAAGCAAAGAAGCTACTCCGTTAAAATACATCTTGCCTAAGACGCACAAAATAAAGCAAGACAAAGCACAGATGCTCACAGACACTTCAAATCTGTGTTGGCTTGATGTTGAGATGCTGAGTGTAGTTGCTGGGGAAGGAGCTTGGCAGTGCCACTCCCGATGCTCAGGATGCACACTGCCTCTGTCATAGTTCGCTGCAAAGCAAATGCTGAATGCTCTTTACTTTTCACTTTTTTTTTCATAAAAGCAAAAGCGGCCTTCATTTTCACTTTTTTTGGTAAAAGCAAAAGTGGTCTTCATATCACTCTCAGTTAGGGAAACCAGGTACTAATGCACATCTTTCACAAAAAGGAAGTTGTATAAAACTTCTAAAAGCATAAGGAACTTTTGAAAAGTGTAGGATACTTGTATATGTTCATGTACTGCTGAAGCCTAGCTTGAAGGATTTTGAGCATAACCTTACTGACATGCAAAATGCGTGCAACTCTACAGTACTTTGTAGATTCTTTGGCATTGCCCTTCTTTACGATTGGAATGAAAACCGACCGTTTCAAGTCCTGTGTCCATTGCTAAGTTTTCCAAATTTGCTGATGTATCGAGTGAAGCACTTTGACAGTATCATCTTTTAGAATAGTATCATCTTTTAGAATAGTATCATCTTTTAGAATAGTATCATCTTTTAAATAGCTCAGCTCTAATTCTGTCACCCCTACTAGCTTTGTTCATAATAATGCTTTCTAAGCCCCATTTGACTTCAGACTCCAGGAAGTCAGGCTCTTGGTGAGTGACCACACCATCGTGGTTATCTGGGTCTTTTAGACCTTTTTTTGTACAGTTCTTCTGTGTATTCTTGCCACTTCCTTTTAATTCTTCAGCACTGTGTGAACCAAGAACTTCCAGATGTATAATCTGGGTTTAGAAAAGGCAGAGGAACCAGAGATCAAATTGCCAATATACGTTGGGTCACAGAGAAAGTAAGGGAATTCCAGAAAAATATCTGCTTCTGCTTCATTGACTATGCTAAAGTTTTTGACTATGTGGATCACAACAAACTGTGGAAAATTCTTAAAGAGATGGGATTAGCAGACCACCTTACCTGTCTCGTGAGAAACCTGAGTGGGGGTCAAGAAGCAACAGAACCTTATATGGAAAAACGACTGATTCATTATTGGGGAAAGAGTACGACAAGGCTGTATGTTGTCACCCTATTTATTTAACTTATATGCAGAGTACATCATACAAAATTCCAGGCTGGATGGATCACAAGCTGGAATCAAGATTTCTGGGAGAAATATCAACAACATCAGATATGCAGAAGTGGCATATCTAATGGCAGAAAGTGAAGAGGAACTAAAAAACCTCTTGATGAGGGGGAAAGAGGAGAATGAAAAGCTGACTTACAACTCAGCATTCAAAACACTAAGATCATGGCATCCACTTCATGGCAAATAGTTGGGGAAACAGTGGAAGTAGTGATAGATTTTACATTCTTGGCTTCCAGAATCATTGCTGACAGTGATTGCAGCCATGAAATTAAAACCACTGCAATGATGTAAAGTAATTAGCCTCCAACTAATAAAAATAAATGAAAAAAATAAATAAATAAAAGCTGCTTGCTCCGTGGAAGGAAGGCTATGACAAACCTAAACAGTGTATTAAAAACCAAAGACATCACTTTGCCAACAAAAGTCCATATAGCCAAAGCTATAGTTTTTCCAGTAGTCATGTATGGATGTGAGAGTTGAGCCATAAAGAAGGCTGATGAATAGATGCCTTCAAACTGTGGTGCCAGAGAAGACTCTTGAAAGTCCCTTGAACAACAAGGAGATCAAACCAATCAATTCTAAAGTAAATCAACCCTAAATATTCATTGGAAAGACTGATACTAAAGTTGAAACTCCAGTACTCTGGCCACCTGATGTGAAGAGATGACTCACTGTAAAAAAAAAAAAAAAACCCTGATGCTGGGAAAGATTGAAAGCAAAAGGAGAAGAGAGTGGTAGGGGATAAAATGGTTAGATAGCATCACTGACTCAGTGAATGTGAATCTGAGAAAACACCAGGAGATAGTGAAGGATAGGAAAGCCTGGCATGCTGCAGTTCATGGGGTCGCAGAGTCAGACACAACTTAGCAACTGAACAAGTACAACCTGCATATGTGGAATAAATGCCACAATGTACTGTAGCTTAAGGGTGAAGTAATAGTAGCTTTCATAATATGATAAAGTATCAGCTACTGCCTATCTCCTCATTGAGTCACTCTCCTAGATTACATTAGGAGAAGATAGAGAATGCTAGGAATATATCCGATCAACTGCTTTTGCCTGGATGCAGATTACCTGATGATCAATCTCATGCTGATGCTTCATTTATATGTTTTTAAAGAGTTATACCTAATTTATAAAAATAACTTTTTATCTTTAAATGATTTTTGGACTTGAGGAGGGGTGAAGATAGTACAGAGAATTTTCTACATCCTTCCTCTAGCTTCTCCTAATGTCAATAGCTTACATAGCCATGGTTCACTTATCAAAATTAAAACATTAACATCAGTACAAAATTACTCACTAAGCCATAGACAGTTTTGAGTTTTCTCAGTTTTCCACTGATGTCTTTTTTCTGTTTTGAGATTCAGTCAATGATACCACATTGCATTTAATCACCATGTCTCCTTAGGCTCCTAACCTGTGACAGTTTGACATTCTTTCCTTGTCCTTCATGGTCTTATTGTGTTTGAGGAATATTAATCATATTGTAAATGTCCCTAAATTTGGATTTGTCTGATATTTTCTCAAGGTTAGACTGGGGTTGTAGCTTTCGGGGAAGAATATCGCAGAAGTAATAGACCTTTCCAATAGCATCCCATCAGAGAGTATATGATATCAGTATGTCTTATTACTAATGATGTTAACCTTGAATTGGCTAAGATGGTTTTCACCAGGTTTCTCTACGATAAATGCTACTGTGTATCCCTTTTTCTAGCTATTTGTTATAAGTGAGGCAATCCAGCCCATACTCACTGAGAAAGGAATTAAACTAACCTCTTGGGAGAGACTAGTATGAAAGAATTTGTGGACATGTGTTTAAAATGCCATAGTAATTAATAAGTATTTTGGGGTGGGAATACTTTGAGGCTGTACAAATATCCTGTTTCTTCTTATATTTTGCCCACTGATTTTAGCATCTCTGGGTGGGTCTTACCTGTAGCAGTTACTACTGCAATGATCTATTAATAGTAATAGAAAATAGTAGAAAATAAGCATTTTCTATTTCCCTCAGTCCTCTAAACAGAATTCCGCTAAATAGAATTCTTGGGACTTGCCTGGTTGTCCAGTGGTTAAGATTCCAGGCTCCCAATGCAGGGGGTATGGGTTTGATCCCTGATCAAGGAATTAAGATCCCACATACCACACAGTGTGGACAAAAAAAAAAATCTGCCATTTATTTTTTTATTAAATTACTTATGACTTCATGGGGATTTGTTTTGTTCCTGAAACTGTTGTAGCTTTGGCTGTTGGAAATTCTTTCAGTTCAGCTCCTCTGACTTTTGACCTTTTTAAAATCACTTTCTTACTTCCTGGTACCACAAATGCTTTAGGTTCATTTTGCATTTCTCCTGTCCCAGACATAGAGTTCCTTTTACTGGATCCTGGTTCCTTTTACTGGACGATGGTGTTTAGAAACCAAGATCTGGGCGTGAAGTATGCTTATTACTGCTGAATGTCAATGCTTCTAGATTCTCTTAGAAGACAGAGCTAGGAAATGTATCTATCTACAGATGGTGACTGCAGTCATGAAATTAGAAGATGCTCGCTCCTTGGAAGGAAAGTTGTGACCAACCTAGACAGCATATTAAAAAGCAGAGACATTACTTTGCCAAAAAAGGTCCATCTAGTCAAGGCTATGGTTTTTTCCAGTAGTCATGTATGGATGTGAGAGTTGGACTGTGAAGAAAGCTGAGCACCGAAGAATTGATGCTTTTGACCTGTGGTGTTGGAGAAGACTCTTGAGAGTCCCTTGGAATGCAAGGAGATCCAACCAGTCCATTCTAAAGGAGATAAATCCTGGGTGTTCATTGGAGGGACTGATGTTGGAGCTGAAACTCCAAAACTTTGGCCACCTGATGCAAAGAGCTGACTCATTTGAAAAGACCCTGATGCTGGGAAAGATTGAGGACAGGAGGAGAAGGGGATGACAGAGGATGAGATGGTTGGATGGAATCACCAACTCAACAGGCATGAGTTTGGGTAAACTCCGGGAGTTGGTGATGGACAGGGAGGCCTGACGTGCTGCAGTCCATGGGGTCGCAAAAAGTCGGACACGACTGAGCTACTGAACTGAACATCTATCTACATCTGTGTACCTATAGTTGAGGCCTGTGAGATCTAGTTCCCTGATGAGGGGTCAAACTTGGGCCCCCTGCATTGGAAGCATGGAGTCTTAGCCACTGGACCACCAAGAAAGTCCCAAGTTTTGAACCTGGACAATTATACATACTTTTTTTGTTTCCAAAAGTTCAATCTGTTCATTTTCAGATCTGTCACCCATTTTAAGGGTACCATTTGTTGAATTTTTACAAATGTATATACACCTGTGTAACCACACCCATAATCAAGATAGTATGACCTTATCTTAACTTGATTACATCTGCAAAGACCTTATTTCCAAACAAGGTTGCACTCATAGGTACAACATATTAGGACTTCTACATATCCTATTGGGGGAACAATCTAATCCATGACTCTCAGCATGAAGATATGAAATTCATCCATGCTACAATGTATATAAGTATTTTGCTTCTTTTAATTGATGAATAGTATCCCATAGTATGGATATAACACAATTTGTTTATCCATTCTCTTGCTTTGGGCATGAGTTACTTCCAGTTTGGGGCTGTTATGAATAAAGCCTTCTGTAATATACATGTGTCGATCACAAGAGCTCGAGTTGCTTTGAATCGGGTATTTGAATTTGTATTTGAATCCGGGTCAGTGCTCGGGTATTGTCAAGCTTTTAATTCTAACCATTTGAGTAAATCTGTAGTGGTAACTCAATTTGTGGTTTTCATTCTCATTCCTCTGATGATAAATGAAGTTAATCAGTGTTTGATGTACTTGTTGACCATTTCATATTTTCTTTGGTGAAATGTTCACTTGACTTTTTTACACATATTTTATTGGGTTGCTTATCTTATGAGTTTAGATTGTTTGTTATATATTCTGGATGCAAGTCCTTTGTCTGGTAAATATATATATATATATATATATATATATATATATATATTAACTATTTTCTCCCAGTCTATGGCTTAACTTTTCATTTTCTTAAAGAGATCTTTCCAAGAGTAGAAATTTTCAATTTCAGTAAGGATCAATTTATGAATTTTTTCCTTTTATGGTTTGTGTGTTTTGCTTCCTACCTCTGTTAGAGAAAATAAAATGGAAATAATCTTGTTCAGGGCTTCAGAGACAAGAAAGCAGAGCAGGCTTATGAAGTGTCTCCGATCTGCTTGGACACTACTCTGACTACTCCTGAGTGCACCAGTTGTTACCAGTAAGTTGAGATATAGATACAACAGAGAGTGGGTCTTGGAATTTTTGAGCTCCTAGCTGTCTGACCAGCCATGCCCAGTCAGTTCAGTCACTCAGTCACGTCTGACTCTTCCTGAACCCCATGGACTGCCGCACGCCAGGCTTCCCTGTCCATCACCTACTCCCAGAACATGCTCAAACTCATGCCATCGAGTTGGTGATGCCATCCAGCCATCTCATCCTCTTTCATCATCTTCTCCTCCTGCCTTCAACCTTTCCCAGCATCAGGGTCTTTTCCAATGAGTCAGTTCTTCACATCAGGTGGCCAAAGTATTGGAGCTTCAGCTTCAGCATCAGTCCTTCCAATGAATGTTCAGGGTTGATTTCCTTTAGGATTGACTGGTTTGATCTCCTTGCAATCCAAGGGACTCTCAAGAGCCTTAGCCTTTGTCAGTACCACAGTTCAAAAGCATCAGTTCTTTGGCACTCAGCTTTCTTTATGGTCCAGCTCTCACATCCATACATGACTGCTGGAAAAACCATAGCCTTGACTAGATGGACCCTTGTCAGCAAAGTAATGTCTAGAAGCAGACCACTGCTATCACCACTATCAGACCACTGCTAGCATAGCTGGTGATGATGTTAGAATAGCAGGGGCATCAGTTTGTCTCCATAGTTAGCAGGCTTATGGGCTAGGGAGAGTCATATAACTTCTCCCAGATTAATGGGGGGAAATCAGTCCTGGTCCATGCCTTCTTAGCCAGTCTACTGTAGGAATAAGATGGAGATAAGGTGGGTATTTTAATGAGGTCTGCTTCAAATTGCAGGCAGGCACACAAAGTGTGTGGAAATACCTGCCATCTCATTTTCATAAAACTGTGAGGTAGGTATGGTTTTCTTCGTTTTTATACGTGGAGAAATTTTTACACATGAGGCTTGGAGAGGCTAGGTAACTTGCTCAACTGAAAGAACTGGGAAGTGCTGGAATTGAGATAGATGTTCCTCTTCACTTTCTGCCATACGGGTGCTATCATCTGCATATCTGAGGTTACTGATATTTCCCCCAACAATCTTTATTCCAGTTTATGCTTCATCCAGCCCAGCATTTCACATGATGTACTGTGCGTATAAGTTAAATAAGCAAGGAGATGACATACATCCTTGTCGTACTCCTTTCCTGATTTGGAACCAGTCCATTGTTTCATGTCCGGTTCTAACTGTTGCTTCTTGACCTGCATACAGATTTCCCAGGAGGCAGGTAAGGTGGTCTGGTATTTCCATCTCTTGAAGAATTTTCCACAGTTTGTTGTGATCCACACAGTCAAAGGTTTGACATAGTTAATAGAGCAGAAGTAGATGTTTTTATGGAATTCTCTTGCTTTTTCTGTGATCCAATGGATGTTGGCCACTGGATCTCTGGTTCCTCTGCCTTTTCTAAATCCAGCTTGAACATCTGGAAGTTCTTGTTCACATACTGTTGAAGCCTGGCTTGGAGAATTTTGAGCATTACTTTCCTAGTGTGTGAGATGAGTGCAATTGTGCTATAGTTTGAACATTCTTTGGCATTGCCTTTCTTTGAGACTGGAATGAAAACTGACCTTTTCCAGTCCTGTGACCACTGCTGAGTTTTCCAAATTTGCTGGAATATTGAGTGGAGCACTTTCACAACATCATCTTTTGGGATTTGAAATAGCTCAGCTCGAATTCCATCGCCTCCACTAGCTTTGTTCATTTTGATGCTTCCTAAGGCCCACTTGACTTCATACTCCAGGATGTCTGGCTCTAGGTGAGTGATCACACCATTGTGGTTATCTGGGTCATTAAGATCTTTTTTGTGTAGTTCTTCTGGGTATTCTTGCCGCCTCCTCTTAATGTCTTCAGCTTCTGTTAGGTCCATACTGTTTCTGTCCTGTATTTGCATGAAATGTTCCGTTGGTATCTCTCATTTTCTTGAAGAGATCTCTAGTCTTTCCAATTTTATTGTTTCCCTCTATTTCTTTGCATTGATCACTTAGGAAGGTTTTCTTTCTTTCCTTGTTAGTTTTTGGAACTCTGCATTCCATTGGGTATATCTTTCCTTTTCTCCTTTGCCTTTAGCTTCTCTTCTTTTCTCAGCTGTTTGTAAGGCCTCTTCAGACAGTCAATTTGCCTTTTTGCATTTCTTTTTCTTTGGGTGGTCAACCATGCCCAGGGCTTAACAAAATACTATGACTCACAAGATAAAACAAACAGCATTGTAAAAAGGTTAATGTGAAATCAGAGCTGCAATTTGCTCACAAACTGATGCTGATATCAGTTTGCAGCCTGGAATTATAAACAGGAATCCCCAAAACTGCAATTTGAAGTCTCACCTGTGGAATGATTGCACTGCCTGGGACCTTTTCCCATCTGGGACTCCAGATTTCTGTTACACGGGACTTCCCAGTGCTGTTTGAGTCTGGATATTAGTCAGCCCAATTCGGTGATGTTTGTGCTGTTATTGTCCTCTACTGTTTCTATTTCTTTTTTTTTTTAAATGATTGTATATTGAAAATAAGTTAGATAATTCTTTGTTAAATATTGAAATTGTTTGTGTACAATGAGTGGGTTTTTTTGTTAACAAATCCTTGGAACCTGAGACAAAAGTTAAAACTTTTGGTAAACCAACCTCAAAGTCATAATCTTCTAGAAGTTTTAGTTGTTATGTTTAGGTCCTTACTGATTTTGGGTATTTTTGTATGTGGACATTGAGGGGTTTTT
Source organism: Odocoileus virginianus (assembly GCF_023699985.2). Lineage (NCBI taxonomy): Eukaryota > Metazoa > Chordata > Mammalia > Artiodactyla > Cervidae > Odocoileus > Odocoileus virginianus. The sequence continues at coordinate 59,721,209 of NC_069680.1, forward strand.
TCATATAGCCATCCAACTGGTCTAGAATCATTTATTGAAAAGACTAGTCATTGTACATTAAAATACCTTATATCTTTGTCAAATCAACTTACTACCATGCATGTGTGGATTTACTTCTGACTTCCTAATATGTCTATTCTTATGCCAGTATTACATATTTTGATTAGTACAGTTTAATACATCTTGAAATCAAATAGTACAAGTTCCTAAATTTGCCCTTCCCTTCAATATTGTTTGGTTATTCTAGGTTCTTTGCATTTCCATGTAAATTTTAGAATCCGCTTGTTAATTTCTGCTCCCCCAGATAAGCCCTTGGGGATTTTTATTAGATTTGCACTAAGCCTGTAGATCATCAATTGAGGGTAACTGACATATATTCAATATTGAGTCTTCTGACCTATGAGCAGGATATAGTCACCCTTTGTTTGGTAGTTTTTGGTGTACAAGTCTTACACATACTTCACTAAATTTATTTCCAAGTATTTTGGGGTACTATTGTAAATGATATTTTCCACTTCAATTTCTAGCTGTTTATTTTTGGTATATGGGAATATAATTCATTTTAATATGTTAACTTTGTATCCTGCAACCTTGCTCACTTCACTTATGCTAGTAACTTCTTTGTAGACTACTTAAGATTTTGTATGTATGTAATTGTGTTGCCTAGAAATAAAGACAGATGCACTTCTTTTCCAGCCTGGATGCTTTTATGCTTCTGTGTCTTCCTCTTCTAGTGGCTAGGACCTCCAGTAAAATCTTGAAAAGAGATAATGTTAGGAGACATCTTTCTCAGTAAAAGATGATAAGGCAGTTGGATAGCTGTATGAAAAACAAATGAACTCTAGTGATTCTTAGCTCTATGTGGGCTCAGGGGATTTTTCAGTGTACAGCTCCTAGTAATTGTTCTGTTCCCAGATATTCTTTGCTCACCCTTGGATATTTACCCTATTCTGCACAGGTTGGAATCCAGCCAAAGATTCAAGGGGACCATGCAGCTTTTAGAAGCTCTTTCTCTACATGACTCTCTTTTCTCTGGTATTCTGTCCTGAAAATTCTAGGCACCTTTGTCTTTCCAAACTCCAGTTTCTATCTCTTCAACCCATTGAGAGCTCCTTTCCTGAACTCTGCTTGGGTTCACCCACTCTGCTCTGCATTCCAGAAATTGCCTCCATGCAGAAGACTGGACTTCAGTCTGATCTCATTTGTTTCTCATCTCTCAATCCTGAGTTGCGTGTTGTCCAAAGTCTGAAAACAGTTGTTTAATTGTCTATATTTGAGGATTCCAACATTTGTAGTTCTTAGGCATGTAAATCAGTGGTGACTCATATCCTTGTGTTTGGTAAGTTTTGACTGTGGGTTCGTATTTTGTTCATCTTTGGGCATCAATCACAAGGGTCTCCATTGGGAACACCTTCCCCCAGAGAGGATTTGTACTTGGTTGGGAGCCAGAGAGGTACATCTGATCTGGAACCCTCTCTAGTAGACCCTCTCAAGAATCTGAGACTTAATTTAGGAGTACCAGCTTCAGCTCCCCCAACCTGCAAGTGGCTCCCTTTGGTGCTGCCAATAAGTATATTTACCTTCAGGTCCATATCACCTTTGGGTTTTAGCTTCTTGTGACCTTTTCCCCCCTTATTTGAATAGTCTTTAATATTCTATGAGCTTAGAAATGTGTTCAAAAGTCTGTGTTATAATTTATCCAGGTTTGATTTTTTTTTTAACAAGAAGGCTTTTCCAAGTACCTCGTTTGCCATAATGTTGGAATCAGAAGTCCTGGTCATTCATTCTCCATCTGTCCTCATTTATCCACCCATTGATCATTTCTGTACTCCTTACTCATTCTCAATTGACCACCACACTGTTCCCAGCTCCTGCAAGATGCTTCAGAGAGAACAAGAGAAGGTGCTTCCCTTTCAAGAGTGACACTGTTGAGAAAGCATCTCTAACACTTGGACCCTCTTTTAAAATGTCCCTTCTTCACCTGCCAGCCCTTCCTTCCTTCATGGCTATGCTTGACCCTGGCATCGCAGGACCCAGTTTTGAGTGGCTCCCAGTGAGGGGAAGGTTCCTTTTTGGCTCTGTCCATGGCCTGGACTGCAGTGGGCCCAGGGTCACTCTGGACCTGGGACCTCTGTCTAACCCTTGAACCCACCCCTGCCCCTTCCATGGTCACTGATCCGCCTGCAGCCTCAGCCCCATCCAGATTTCCTTTCCTGAAACTCCAGAAGCTGATGGGGTGGTGGGGAAAGGAGACAGAGGCAGGGGTTGATAGAATGCGGGTAGGGACACACTTTGGGGTGTCTGGGTCTAGAGAACAGGATCAGCAGGTGCAGCCGGGTCAGAATAGTCCTGGCAGCATATGTTCACGGTCCCTGAAACAAGCCTCACTTGTTAAAGGCGAAAACAAAGCAGCCGATCTCTCTCTGCAGAGACTTCATGCATCTTTGAGGCTTGTGGCTCCTCAAGGGCCCAGGCGGCTGCTGCCGTTCCTGTGTTTGACCAGGCTGGCTGCCAGCCCATGCCCTGTCTCTCGCCCCTGCATCCCACTGTCTGAAGCAGTAAATCACCCACACGCCGTCTCTGAGGGGAAAGAGGTCTCAGAACCTCCTGGGGCTGTGCAGAAAGAGGGCTCCCCACACAAACATGCTCCTTCCCACCAGAGACCAGCAGCCTCTGTAGCTGAAAAGGATTGGGGGTGGTAGTTTGGGCAATGGGGGTACTGCTGAGGGCGGTAAAGGGATGAGGGAGAATGAGTCTGCCCTGCCCAGCGGCCTCAGGAATAAGGTGAGAGCAAAGGCCTGTATTTCCTGCAAGTCAGTGCTTCCCAAACGTGCACTTGCCTGTGACTGACCTGGAGGTTTTTCTCAGAGCAGATTCTGATCCTGGGGGGCTATAGTGGGGCCTGAGGATTGTTATTGTTGTTCAGTTGCTCAGTTGTGTCCAACTCTTTGCGACCCCATGGACTGCAGCACACCAGGCTTCCCTGTCCTTCTCTGTCTCCCGGAGTTTGCTCAAACTCATGTCCATTGAGTTGATGATCCCTGAGGGATGCAGGTCTAATAAGCTCCCTGGGTTGGGCACATGGCTGGTCCAGAGTTCACTAGTGGGGAGACTCCAGGGTTTTGTCCCCTTTAAAGGGTCACTGTGCTGGAGGCTGGTGGAGCTGCTCCCTGGAATCATCTGGAGAGCTTCAAGGGCTCTAACTAAATCAGCATCTCTGTGCCAGGGCTAGGGCTTCGTGTGCTTTTGTTTTTAATGCTCCCCCAGGAGGTGTGAAGGTGCAGTCAGGATTGAGAACCACTGGGCTGGATTACAGAAAGTCGACCCCCACCTTCATATTCCATGGGTGCGTGCATGCTCAGTTGGGTCAGACTCTGCGACCCCCTGGACCGTAACCCTCCAGCCTCCTCTGTTCCAGGTCATGACCGATAACTTGCACTTAGCATCACACTCTTCCCAGGAGCATCTGCATTTTCACCAGGGGCCTGTTTGGCCATAAAGGAATGGCAATGGTGGATCTCCGGGGAGGAACAAGTGACCGGGTCATACCTTGTCCACATGGCGAGGCCTGTGATCTCGTCCCAGCGATTTCATGCTCTGGCCTCCTGTCTTGGCCTGAGCAGAAGAACTGCTGTTTTGGTTTGTCTGTTCCGCCCAGAATTCCCAGAGGTCCTGCAGCTTTCTATGGCTCAGGGGCTTTCTCTCCTTCACTCCTTTATCGTCTGAGTGAAAGAGGCAGCTGGGGACCCTTCCCCGCAGAAGGCTGTGCTCCCTGTTGGTGACCCCACACCACCACCGAGGACAGTGGGAATGAGGTGCTAAGGCCCCAGTTTTGAGTAGATCCCCTAAGGCCTGCACATCTGCTTTCCATTCCCTCTGCAGCAGGCCAGCTGAGCAGAGCCTTTCTCTTTGGAGCCCTGGGAAGATCAGAGCTGAAGGCCGGGTTCAGGCCACCCTCCACCCTCAGTCCCCCAGGAATCATTCCTCTGAGACCCTCTGCTCTGGCTTTCCCATGACCCCCCCCCCCCCCCCCCGCCCCAGGAGGTGGCCAGCCCACGCTACAGGGGAGGGCAAAATGGTGGAGGTGGCACGCATGTTGGTTCCGTGGAGAATTCAGGAAGTGAGAAGGTTTGGAGCCATTTAAAAAGAAAAGAAACCTCTTGTGTAGCGCAGGGAGCTCAGCTCAGCACTCTGTGATGACCTAGATGGATGGGGTGAGGAGTGCGGTGGGAGGGGAGGGAGGTCCATATAGCTGATCTTCTTTGTTGTACAGCAGAAACTTACAACACTGTAAACAACTATATCCCAATAAAAAAAGGGGGGGGGATCACACAAACATCAAGGAAAGCGAGAGTGTCTTCTCCACCTCAGCTATGAGGACCACCACGAGGTCACCCAGGGCAAGTGTTCAGAAGGCTCAAGTCTCATCCTCAACCTCACTGTCACCTCATCACTGTCACCATCAGGCTGGTAAGAGGGCAGCTCAGCCACACCTCCAGGGTCCTCTTGCTCTCAGCCAGGCCCCCAGGCACAGAGACAGCAAGGACCCTGTGGGGTCCTTGGGGATGGGGCTCTCGGGATCAGGCTCTACTTGAAGGAATGTCGGGGTCATAAGGACAACAAATGTGCAGTGCTTGCTGACCCGAGTGTCACTGATACTCGCGTAGCGTTCCCTCATCGTTGGGGCGGTGCACTGCAGCAGCCAGGAACCTGGCCCTGCCTTTACCTTAGGTGGCTCATGGAATCCCTTTGAGCTGGTTTTTCTTTTTCTGCAAAGTAGGGGCAATAAAGTAAAAATTGGACTGGGCCAACTCAAGAAAACCATCCAGCCTAATAACAAACAGTTAATAAATGGTGACAAACATCTGTTATCCATCCTACCACTATCCATCCATCCATCCATATGTACATGCATTCATGCATCTATTTTATCTATCATCTATCTATCTAGTCTGTTTGATGGAAGGACCCAGTGGGTCTCACACCTGGGGAACCTGTTAGCTCTGTTGATCCTGGACCCTCTCCCAGAGATCCCTATTCATAGGTCTGTGGTGGGGCCCAGAAATCTGCGTGTTAAACAAGCTTTCTGGGTGATACCTCTAGAGGTGGTCCCCAGACCCCTCTCAGAGAACACTGACCTAGGCCTCATCCCATTTTGCCGAGGAAGAAATGGAGGCAGAAGAAGGTGACCATCAACCGTGTGCCTTGGTGATTCAAGCAGGACTCGGCCTAGCCCCTGCCTCTGTGAGTGTGGTGTGTGTGCTGTGAGCGGGGGGTGGGGGTGTGTTGTGTCACCAGAGGCCCCGGCGGCAGCTGGCAGCCCACCACGCTGCCCTCTCTCCTGCACCCTCCCTGCCCACCAGCAGTGCCCCAGCTCCCACACTGAGCCTGTCGAGGAGCAGGGATTTATTCCTTTGGGCCAGCTTTCTGCCCTTTATTTCCTGTGTTATTTATGTCCCTTGCTTTTATCTCCTGCCTGGCTGGCCTGCAAGACCCATTATGTTGCTTTGGCCATGGCCACATCAATCTCCAGCCCCGGGGGTCCGAGCCCCCCAGCCCATCCTCCTCATTTATTTCCCGAGTCTCCTCAAGGCCCTGCCGGCAGCTGTCCCTGCATGTGGATGGTCTTGCAGGCGTTGTCCTCAGAGGGGACCATTGTGAAGGGGCCATGGACCCATCGGACCAGACTGGCTGCAGGAGGCTCGTATGGGGCACAGGAGTGAGGTGATCGTTCAGGAATCAGCACTGTGGAGGGGTGCAGTGGGCTGGCTGTCAGGACTTCCTGTCTTAGCCCAGAGGTGCCCAGAGAGCTCCCTTAGACTTAGACAAGGAGCAGCCCGTCTCCAGGCCTCACTGACTCCATCTGTGTTATGGGAGCTGGGGACGGGCAGGGCTGACCCAGATACCAGCTTCCAGGGCTCCAGGATAGGTGACAGCCCTTCCAAACTGTGTTTTATAAATTAGCAAATGTTCATGAAAAACAACAGGAGGCAGTTCCATAACCCATTTGGGAAGTTCTGGGTTGAACAGAGATGTAGAGAGTGGAATGGTGACTTCAAAAAGATATGTTCACCTCATAATCCCCAGAAACTTGAATGTGACCTTATTTGGCAAAAGGGTTTTTGCAGATGTAAATAAGCTAAGGCTCTTAAGATGAAAGGGCTTCCCACATGACACTTGTGGTAAAGAACCTGCCTGCCAATGCAGGAGACATAAGAGATGCAGGTTTGATCCCTGGGTTGGGAAGATCCCCCGGAGGAGGGCATGCAACCCACTCCACTATTCTTGCCGGGTGAATCCCATGGACAGAGGAGCCTGGCGGGCTATGGTCCATAGGGTTGTAAAGAGGTGGACACTACTGAAGTGACTTAACTTGCACACACACATACACTCAAGATGAAATCGTCTTGGAGTTAGTGACAGCCCTAAGTCCAGTGACATGTGAAAGGTAGAGAGAGCTTGGAGACAGATACACACACTCTGAAGCAGGGTGCTGTCTTTGAGCAGCTGAGTTTGTTCATCTGAAGCTGGGGTGGGGCTGGACCTGGAGACTTACCTACAGCCACTGGGGGAGGCAAGCAGCGCACTAGAGTCTGAATCGAGGTGCAGATTACACACGCAGTCTCCGATCTCAGCATCACCCCACACCTGGGTCTCTGTGCCAAGTGACAATAGCTCCATTTATTGGCCTTACTATGTGTCAGGCATTCTGTTAAACACTCACCATAAACTCTCTCTTCTAATCTGGTAGCTCAGTGGTAAAGAATCCACCAGCTAATGTAGGAGATGCGGGTTCGATTCCTGGGTTGAGGAGGAGGAAATGGCAACCTACTTTAGTATTCTTGCATAGAGAATTCCATGGACAGAGGAGTTTGACGGACTACAGTCCATGGGGTTGCAAAAGATTTGGACACGACTTAACGACTAAACACAACAAAAAAACTCCATGATATGCGGTCACCATCACTCCATCCAACACAAGAGGATCAGAGGCTCTGGGAGATCGTGTAACACAACTGCGCTGTGGATTGCACACCATCTGACAAAGGCCTGGGTATAACCAGCAATGACAATCAACATGTTTGACAACAGGGGCTTTGGGACTCTGACCTCTTAATTAAGGTGCCGCCCAGGAGCCTGCCCAGTGCAGATCAGCTGAACATCCCCTTAAAACCAAAACAAGCATGTACTGGAATCATGTTGGGAAGACAGTAGGCACCAACAGATTCCAGCCATTCCTTTCCTCAGTATTATTTTCATCATCAATCACTCCTCCTGGGACTATGGGGAGAGCAAGGCATTCTGCTCCATTTCACACTGCGTCCAGGTTTTCTGAGCTCCTATCTGCAGGTTGTTTTGCTTCTCAAGCATTTGAAGGGCTCCCGACTGCCTACAGGAAGTATTCCACCTCCTCTGCTGGTCATAGCTCTTCAGGACTGGCTTCAAGCTACCTCTGCAGGTGGATTTCCCTCCTCCCCTCCAAGGAGGCCCATCTCCTCTGGGCTGCTTCCTCTCTGTGCCCTTGGATGAGCCATGCACCTCCCTCCATGGGCCTTCACTGAGCCATTCACCTTCCTCTGATGCCTCTTCTCCACTGAACTATCCTTCAAGGCTGCTGAAATCCAACCTCCGACCTTCAGAATGCTCTGACATTCAGGGGGCACCCACTTTTGAAAATCCTACAACTCTCCCTACTCTGCTCACACTTGTTCACGTGCCACGTAGCATCTGTTTTTGCCTCCCAGCAACCCAATCACAGAATCAACCTCTCGATGTCAGGAAGCCATGGCTTTGCTTCTAAGTCAGCACTCCCCAAACTTTAATGAGCCTATGATTCACCTGGGGATCTTGTGAAAATGAGATCCAGATTCATCAAGATGGGATGGGGCGTGACCAGCCCCAGGGTGATACTGATGTTCTGGCCCTGGGACCACACTTGGAACAGCAAGCCCCATGCCTCTCAGTCTTGGGAGTTTATAACTAAATACTACATCTGGGCTTTACCCTCAGAGTCTCTTAATTAGCCATGGGTAGTCTGTGCACTGTATTTTTAAAAGCTCTTCGGGTCATTCTGATGGGCAGCTGGGCTAAGAGTCACTGGGCCAACTCCATTGTCGAGGATATAGACTAGAAGCTCTTGGAGGGTAGTGACCTGATCCTGGAGACAAGGAGCAGGCTGGGGAAGCTGAGTAGCATTTCATGATGAAAATGAAGTGAAAGTCATTTAGTTGTGTTCAGCTCTTGTGCAAACCCATGGATTGTAGCCCACCAGGCTCCTCGGTTCATGGGATTCTCCAGGCAAGAATACTGGAGTGGGTTGCCATGACCTTCCCAACCAGGGGCTGAACCCAGGTCTCCTGCACTGCAGGCCGATTCTTTACCATCTGAGCTACCAGGGAAAGCATTGTCAGGGCACTTCGAGAATATCAAGCGAGAGTACCCATGCCTGACAGCCCAGCATCTCTAAACCTGAAGGACCAGCTGCTGGGAGCTGAGCCCAAGAAGCCGTTAGCCAGGAGCTCCCTCCTGCCCAGCAGCCCAGCAGGGTCAGTTCGTTCAGAAGGACTCCTGCCCTGGCACCCAGGAAACAGGCTACCGTGTGGAGTTAGAAGGTTCAGGGTGCCCTCTGCTGGGAGGTTTGAGTTATTTCTCTCCAGAGACTCCCAGGGTGAAGTGACCGGAGATTGAAAGGTGCAGTGGGAAAGTGTAGTGAGACCTGCTTCTCCTAACCCCTAGAAATGGGGGGAGACCAAGGCAGGCCAGGAGGCTCTGTGTCTCTTCTCTCTTCCAATTCCAGGATGGAAATATTTGATCACACAGAAATTAGGCCAAGTCCCTTCCACATTTTTGTTCTCATCGTGCTCATCATCGTCAGGTGACATGAAGTGGCTCATACTAGAGGTTACAGGACTAAAAACATTAATGTTTGCTCTGTGTACTCAAGAGGGGCTCAGCTCTGAGCACCTACAGATCCTTGTCTGGATTGCTCTGTGGTTTGTACCACACAGAGGTCAGTGTGGGGTCAGCAGTGATGGGAGTTAGACTTCAGTCTGGAGTCAGGGCCAGGGGTCAGCCTATGGCTGAGATCCAGGGTCATTCTTGCAGAGTGGGGGTCAGCCTGTGTCCAGGGTTGAGGCTTAGTAACCCTGAGCCTCAATTACAAGTAATGACTACACATCTGCCTATGGTGAAAGCAGCCTGTGTCTAGGAGACCCAGGCAGGAGAGAAGACAGTAGAACTGTCCAGTTTCCTCCAGCTCCCCCAGGATGGCTTCTGCAGCTCCTCACCAGACTTAGGGACTGAGGGTCCAGGTGTCAATGCACCGTGCATCCGAGGCCCGTCCCCTGGGCTCACGTCAGGGCCCAGTGCCTCCTTGTCATGTCTACTGGCTTTGTCACAAACACATGCTCCAGACCAGGAAAGTGTGGGCAATACTGAGAGGAAGGAGTCCATCTAGCATCATTTTGGGGGCATTGAGGATCAGCTTGTGGAGATGTGCAGTAATTGGCCCTGGTATAGACCAGGGATATGTAAGCTGGGGTCTGAGGGTGGACTTCACAGGTATGTGGGACTTTCTGTGGTTTCATCGGATTCTTAGAGGGCTGTAATCCAAAAACATAGTTAAGAATCGTTGTCTAGGCCCATCCTCAAAATCCACCCTCCCACAACCTATGTTTGTTATAGCTTTCTCAGATATAACTGACAAATAATAAACTATACATTACATATTTATAGTACCCAATTTGATAAATTTCAGCATGTGTTTATACTGTGAAGTGATCACCACAGTTAAGATAATGAACATATCCACAACCCTCAAAATAAATCTGCCTTCCATCACTATATATAAAATCCTAGAATTTTATATTAATGGAATTATACAGTATACACTTTTGGGGGGGGTCCAGTTTCCTTCATGCAACTTAATTATTTTGATATTTATGCATACTATTGTGTATATCAATAGTTTACTACCTATTATTGCTGAGTAATATTCCATTGTGTGGCTGCACCACAGTTTGTATATCCATGCATCTGTTGATGGATGTTTGAGTTGTTTCCAGTTTTTGGCTATTACAAATGAAGTTGCTGTGAACATTTGTAACTACCTATTTGTGTAGACAGATGCTCTCACTGGGCTTCTCTGGTGGCTCAGTGGTAAAGAATCTATCTGCCAATGCAGAAGACATGGGTTTGATCCCTGCGTCAGGAAGATCCTCTGGAGGTGGAAATGGCAACCCACTCCAATATCCTTGCTTGGGAGAATCCCAAGGACAGAGGAGCCTGACAGGCCACAGTCCATAGGGTCGCAGAAGAGTCACACTTGACTTAGCAACTAAACAACAACAACAGTGCTCTCAGTTTCTTGTTTTTTTAAGCTTCAGTGTCATTTTTTTTTTTAATATTATTTATTTATTTTTGGTTGCACTGGGTCTTTGCTGCTGCCCAGGCTTTCTTTTGTGGTAAGCAGAGGCTACTTTCTGGTTGCAGTGTGTGGGCTTCTCATTGAAGTGGCTTCTCTTATTTCAGAGCACAGGCTCAATAGTTGTGGCACAGGAGCTTTGTTCCCAGGCATGTGGAATCTTCCTGGACCAGGGATCGAACCCAAGTCCCCTGCATTAGCAGGTGGAGTCTCAACCACTGGACCACCAGGCAAGTCCTAACTCACTTACTAATTCTAGTATCTTCTTGTAGGTTCAATAGGGTTTTCTGTGTATAGGATCATGTTATTCGCAAATAAAGACAATTTTGCTTCTGCCTTTCCAATCTAGGTGTTGTTTGTTTTTCTTGCTTGATTGCACTGGCTTCAACACTAGCACCATGTTACATAGGAAAGGTTCGGGTGGGCTTCCTTGCCTTCTTTCCAATCATATATAGCAAGGAGGTGTTCAGTCTTCCACTGAGTGAAAGCTTTTATGTGCCCTGGTAGGTTCTGGGCAAGCTCAAAGGGGTGGCATTTTAGGACTGTGTGGAGGACCTCGGAATTAGCCTTGGGCAGTACACTCTTCTTTTCCCCTTTTTGATTCAGACCTCATGGAGACTCCAACTCCCTTGAGGGCAGAGATGTTATGTTTGATTCTGGTTCCTCATGCTATTCCTGACATGGCTGGTGGGCTTGACAAATTCTTACCACCAACCAAGTTACTGAATCTTTCAGAAAGGGCCTATGTGACATGTCCCTCTCTGCTACATCCCCTTTGCTTTCCCTGTAACCCAAAGGCAGTCATCCTTCCCTCCTTCCCTTCTGTTCCCCTCCAGAAACCTGAATGGAAGGAGAGATGAAAGCAAAGGGATCAGGTTTCCTGAGCATCCAGTTCCTTTCACGAAGAGTCCTCATTCAAAAATAAACCTGTGGGGAGGAGGGGCACAGGGTGACGGAGACAGGAGGGAGCTGTTAGCATAGCTCTGCTTCCAGGCTGTATTTTTAGGGCTGGCATTTAGGCTTGGCCTGGGGACAAGAGGCTGGAAAATGCAAGGCATTTCCTCTTCCTGTCAGCTGAGACACTGTGTGAGTGTGTGTATGAGGCCCCTGCCACCTTCCCACTTAACACCTCCGAATAGCAAACAAGATGCTCTTCCTCTGCCAGCCTGCTCTCTGCTCTGCTCTTGGCTCGGCTGACCAGTCCTTCAGTCCTGTCTCATCTTGGGACACTCTCGAGGTTCTTCCCCAGACCATGGCACAAACTGCTTCCTGCAGAGAGAGGAGCGCCTTGCTCCCTTGGGGGTGGGCTCCTGCATGGAAGACTCAGTGGTGACATAACAGACTCACTTGTTCGAGTATTTATTCATTTATTGCTAGCCATGTGGCTTGTGTGGTTACTTAACTGCTCTGTGCCTCAGTTTCCTCATTTGTAAAATGGGGATAATAATAGAACCTGCTTTATAAGAGTGTTGCAAGGATTCAGTGCATCAATATTTATAAAGTGCTTAAAGCAGTTCCTGGCAGGTAATGAAGGCTTTGTAAATGGTAGCTGTTATAATTTGAGTGTCTATTGCATTTCAGCCTTGAGCTTGGGCAGGGGATGGGGCTGGGGCTGCAGTGGTGAATTAGAGAGATATGGTCTCTGACCTTTATTTGCTTATTCAATTAGAGACTTGGTTGCCCTTAAGAATTTTAAATTCTCAACCTCAGCTTTAGACCCAGGCCCTGCTTTCTTTCTGTGGACGAAAGGGTCTCTTTCGCCAATCACAAGGTGATAAAATATATAATCAGAGATGTGATGATATTGATGTTAATGGCACTTTGTGGAATTCTTGGTGGTTCTGTTCCTTCTCTGCTTTGTAAAGTTATTTCACTTTTCATGGTCTCATTTTCCTTATTTATGAAATGGAAGGGAGGACGGTTAAAGTGGATGATCATCAGGTCTGTTCCAGCCCTTTTCTCCCATAAACGGAATCATCTCTTTATCTCTCCCTTGCTATCGGCTGCCTACTCGGGTGCCCAGCCTGTGCACTGCACAACTCCTGGGAGAGCTATTTCCCACTGCGGATGGCACTCCCTGGAGTTGTGCAGTGCACGGCCTGTTCTCCTGTGTAACCTAGCCGGCTTATGAGCCCCCGAAGCTCCTAATGTCCCATCTTCTGAGTTTATGCAAAGCAGAAAAAAAAGTATAACATCAATCAGCTCAAACAGAACGAAAAAAAGCAAAATAACACTTATCTGATTCCTTCTCTCCCCCCCCTCCCCCCTCCCACCACCCCACCCCCCACCGCTTTGTCATTCCCTGAGTTTGGACGGGTGTTCTACTGTTGGTTTCTTTTGCCCAAGAGTTAATTCAGCAGGGGCTTGTTGACATTCCCAGTCACCCATTTGCAAATATTTATTAAACACAATGGGCTAGGCACCATGATACATGCTGAGATACAGAGAGGCCGAGGTCCTTGCTCTCACAGGGTGTGCATTAGAGTCCAAGGAGACAGATAAGAACCAGGCAGGCAGAGAGGCAGGACAGTGCCCAAGAGGGTTAGGTGTAGTGTAGACAGTCACAGAGGGCCCTGGATGTGGGGAGGTGAGGGTTAAGTACAGTGTAGACAGTCACAGAGGGCCCTGGATGTGGGGAGGTGAGGGTTAGGTACAGTGTAGACAATCCCAGAGAGTCCTGGATGTGGGGCGGTGAGGGGCCAGTAGACTGAGGTGAGGGAAGACATCTCTAGAGAGGTGACACTGGGGGTGAGTAACATGGGCATCCTCACATTGGCCCAGCCGGAATGGGGTGAACCACCTCCTACGCTTGGCCTCCCTTCATCGCCCCTTGCTCTTCCTCTAGACCACCGCTCTACTTCCCGCCACCTGAAAAAAAAGTCTGCAGTGGCCTTTCATCTAGAGAAGGGAGGTGTTGTTCAGTCGCTCAGTCGTGTCCAACTCTTTGTGACCCCATGGACTGCAGCACACCAGGCTCCCCTGTCCTTCACCAACTCCCAGAGCTGGCTCAACTCGTGTCCATTGAGTCGGTGATGCCATCCAACCATCTCATCCTCTGCTGCCTGCCTTCAATCTTTCCCAGCATCAGGGGCTTTTCCAATGAGGCAGCTCTTCACGTCAGGTGGCCAAAGTATTGGAGAAGAGAGGTGGAGGCTCGTAAATCTTCATTCAGACTGAAACAGACAGATCCAAGCAGAGGCGGGAGTCCTTTAGGTCTCTGAGTGGATGTTTGGGGGAGTCTCCCCTCTGAGCCAGCTGTTACATGGATAAGCAAGGGTCACCTTGAAGAGAGGTCGTGCGTGCCTGCCGGGCTTACTCAAAGGTGGCCCAGGCTGGAATGATGGGAAAACCAGGGTCACTAGGTCAGGCTGGTGAAGAAGAATAGAATTGTCTCCACTCCCTTTAAGAACAGCGTGCAGAAGCGAGATAGTCATGGGTTCCAAACCCCGTGTCAGCCTCTTGCTGGCTGGCTGAGTTGGGGAAAGCACTTGACCTCTCTGTGTCTTGGGTGCCTTGTTTGTTATAAGGGGCAAGAGGTAATCATATACACCCCCAAGGGTGTCGTGAGGATCCGGTGAGTTTGTACACACAGTGCTTAGAGCAGCATTTGGAATGCATGAGCACGTGTATTCAGCCTGCTCTCATTTTTCAAGAGGATTATCTATCCACTGGCAAGTTTTCTTCTGTGTGTCGGAGACCTCTGTTCCAACTCTACAAATGCAGTCTTCATTCTCTCTTAAGAGGCTTTCCCTGGAAGAGAAGAGCTGTACATGGATCAGGGGGAAATGTCTGAGTGTGTATTTTTAATATATGGGAGAACCAGCACAGCACGCATGGGACATATCCCCACATTTCCCTGGTTGTGTGCATCAGAGTTTTTAGCTTGAAGATGTGGGTATCTACACTGGCATCTCTAAAAGGAAGTTCTTTGTTGAGTTCTATTAATGAAGGTTGTTATTCATCTCTCCACCCCCTCATCCATCCATCTACCCATCCATCTATCCACTCATCCATCCATCCAACATTCTATAGCACTTTATCTTTTGCTAGGTGTTGTACTGTTTTTTGTTTGTTTCTTTTGTTTTACCAAGGTAAACCTTAGCCCAGTTTCCTTAGAAAACAGATCCTACAGCAAAGCTTGTGTGCTAATGCTTGATTGTGGGATGCAATCCCAAGAAGCAAGAGTGAGGGGGAGGGAAGTAGGACGGTGAGGAAGAAAAGCAAAACCAAGATGATGTGTTACTGGGCTGGCCTCAGCTTCTCAGAAAACACAGCTGGTTGCTCAGTCAGGAAGACCATCCCTGGAGAGCTCCTGTGGAAGCACTGTATCGGACAAGCCAGTGAGGGCGGGGAAGGAACAAGAGGTGTTTTTGCTGGTCCTTCCCCATCCACCATGCAGTTGACTGCCCTGTAGTTCTGGACTGTATTGCCCGGCACCTCCTGGCAGGCACTGGGGAAGCTGGAGCTTGGTGGTCCCGTAGAGTCTGACCGTGAGCACAGTGGCTGTCATGGTTTCCATTTGTGGCTGTGATGCAAGCTGTTCACCCACCGTCACGGCCACGGGAGGCTGAGCTGATGGGAGCTAAGAAGGAAACAATCTGAGGAGAGGCCAGGCATCACTGGGAAAGGCCACTTTAGACAGGTGTCTGAGAACACCTCTGGAGCAATAGCATTAGTTGAGGCCTGAAGGGTTAGATGGAGCAGTAAGGAAAACTGGAGGAAGGGCACTCACAGAGGTGGACCTGGCCTCGCGAGGCCCATGGATGCTCGTGTGCTGAGGCCGTGAGAGCAGGTGGGGCGGCCGGAGGGGTCACTGGGAGTGAGGCCGGAGAGCCCCGGGGATAGGCCCTGAAGAGCTTCCGGGTGGGTTGTGGAGTTTGAATTTTATTCTGAGAGCCATTTGAGGGTTTGAAGCAGGAGTGATCTTTGTCAAAGTGCGATTTTCAAAGTCAGGATGGTCGCTGCGTGAATAGATAGTTGAGCGCCACCTTGGAAAGGTTATCTCAGTGTCCAGGCTGGGTTCTGCCACCAGCTGACTGTGTGGGACCCCAGGATCGCCTCCCTGAACCTCCAGCCTCCACGCAGGCAAGAGGCCCTGGGAGGCCGGGATGGACGGGTGCAGGGGATAGGACCCCCAATCTCAGGTGGGGAAAATGGCGGTGTTGGAAGCTTCTGTTCTGTGTCTGTGGAGAGGGAAGGAGGGACCATGTTCGACAGCAACAAACCCTACTGGCCCTAAAATGCAGAGTGGTGAGGCTTTTCGCCTTTCTTTCTTTCGCCGGGTGGTTTCGAGGCTCTGGCCAGGAGTCTGCCCTGATGACGTCCTCACCTGACTGCTGAAAGGAGCTTTGAGTTAATCATCTTTGAAACTGTGGAACAGTCTTCTTTTTTAAACATTTTTTCGATTGTGGTAAAACAATTGACCACTTTAATGATTTTTAGGTGTATGACTCAGTGGCATTAATCACACTCACATTGTTTGGAAGCATCACCGCCAACCATCTCCAGGAAATCTTTCCTTGGCCCAAACTGAAACCTTGTAATCGTTATTAAGCAGCCACTCCTTCTCCCCTCTTCCTTCAGCCTCTGGCAATCACGATTCTAGTTTCTATCTCCATGAATCCAACTAGTCTGGATGCCTCCTAGAGGAAGTACTTATAAGCAGAATCGTATAGTATTTTTCCTTTCTGTGACTGGTGTATTTCACTTAGCATAATGTCCTCATGGCTCATCATGTTGTAGCTTGTGTCAGAATTTTATTTCTTTTTAAGGCTGAATAATATTCCCTGTGTGTGTGTGTATCCCCCAATTCATTTATCTGCCCATCCAACAACTTGGACACTTGGGTTCCCATCACCTTTTGGCCATTGTGATTAATGCTGCTATGAACATAGGCGTAAAAATATCTGAGTTCCTGCTTTCGGTTCTTTGGGTGTATACCCAGGAGTGGGATTGCTGGATCATACAGTAATTCTATTTTTAATTTTCTGAGGTACTACCACACATACTATTTTCCACAGCGGTTGTACCATGTTACGCTCTGTGGGCCTTTCTTTAGTAGGAGGTGGCGGTGGGAGTGTCAGAGGCCCTCCAGATGAAAGGCCTACCACACGCTCCTCGTATCCTCCCTTCCTCTCCACAGTGGGAGGGTTGTCACGCTGCTCTGGCTTCCATCTGCCACACGGACTGTGAGGTGGGGTCACTATCCCTCTTGAACTGAAGAGGACGCCAAGCCCCTGATTCTTTGGCAGACAGCGGCTGCTCTTGCCTGCCCAGCCTCCACTCGCCTCCTTCCAGTTTTCCCATTAGGGAGTCACCCTTCCCCCACTCTTGGTGCGTGCTATTCGGCACCTTGGCTGCAAGGGTAGATAAGGATTCTGCTTCCTCTGGACATGGTGATTAATTCAACAGAAGTTTTATGACCCAGACCTGGCCAAACCAGAGATGGTTGGCATCTTCCAGAAGTGTGCAAGGGTTTGGGGAAGTAGAGTTTGCTTTCAGCTGGGGTTAATACAGAGATAGGATGGGGCCTCCAGCTTCTGGTGGCCATTTTCCCCACCTCTTAGGGTGATTGTAATGGAGCATGACGTCAACGCAGAAATGCGGAGCCAAGAGATAGAAAGAGATAGACTCAGGGAATGTTATTCAAGCACCTGGATCTAACTGTACCTGAAGCTTTTAAGTCTGCACCTGGACTTTTCAATTACAGGAATCAAAAAATCTTCTTAGCTTAAGAAGTTGAGTCAATGTTCTCTCCTTTGCATCTGAGGGGAATCCCACTCAATTTAGAGGTTAAAAAACTTGCCCAACATCACTTAGCCAGGAAATGGTGATGCTGAAAACTCAAATCCTTGAGGGAGTTCCTGGCTTAGATCTGGATCCCAGCTCAGGATCAGGAGTAACCCTTGTCTGGCTCTCATTCAGAACTCTGGATCTGCTAGATGTCAGGATGCAGAATCCCAGGACAGGAGCTCCAACCTGGCTGAAGAACTGCAGAAACCAGCAGAGCCATGACGCACAGGCTTTGTGAGCTAAACCCACATGGAGTTGGTAAATCGCAGCCTGCGGACCAAATCCAGCCCAACCCCCGTCTTTGTAAGGCCCACAAGCTAAGAAGGCTTTTTACATTTTTAAATGGTTGGGAAGAAATCAAAATAAGAATATTTTGTGATATGTGAAAATTGCACATGTTCAGTTTTCTTCATCCATAAACACTGTTTTATTGGCTCATAGTCACCCTCGCTTACTTGTTATCTTGGCTGCTTACACTGCAATGCCAGACTTGAGTAGTTGTAACCAGAGACCATATAAAGTATTTACTATCTAGCCCTTTGTAGGAAAAGTCTGCTGACTGCTGCCATATCTTGAGCTTCCCTTCTTAGGTTTCCACACTCTCTTTCCAAGCTATTCTTCATGTCCTTTCAAGCTTCCTCTCCCTCCAGCTCTGCTCCTTAAAAAGCAGAACCCTCATGAAATCAGTGAATGCCTGGAAAGCACTTAGCACAGTCCTGGCACTTGGTAACGGTTCAGGAATGAACAAGGTGCCATCAAGGAAGCTGACTCTGCAGTTGAGGACGTGTGTGGTGGCTGTGTATCCCATATCCATTGCTTACTTCATTGCCACTCCTTCAGTGGCTTCCAGCAAAGTAAAAATAACAGTAGTATTTACCTCTTACAGTCCTTGTGACACCAACTTAGCCATTACATGTAGGGTTCTTGGCACATAGGAAAGGCTCAGTGAGATCCTAATTGTTACTGTTCCTATTTACTTAACCTCTTTGGAGGTGCCTGGTATCTGCCAACAATTGAACCTAGCCCCGGTCTGGCCCAGCATCCCATAGCAATATCATACCTGTGGTGGGTGCAGAGACCTGCTGTCCTGACTCAGAGCTGTTATGTCATATCAAGCTGGGCTCCATGATACCCCTTAGAAAGCAGCAGAAAGCCTACCAGCCAGGGGCTAAGAGACGGGTCTGAAAACAGGATATCCTGGGGTTGGCCCCTACCTGCAGAGGGGTGTGTGTGTGTGTGTGTGTGTGTGTGTGTGTGTATGTGGTGTGTTGCTGGATGAGACTGACTCATTTAGGGGAAAAGAAAGAGCAAAAGAGTCCAGTGCAGGATGAAGATGAGGGCAAGGTAGTTAACAGCCACCTGAATAGCAGAGAGGGTGTCCCTTGGTTCAGACTATAGTAAGTTGAATGAGAACAGGTAGAATTGAAGGGTCCATGGGACTTCTGCCCAGGCTTAAGGCCACTCGGACATTCTAGAAGTCTTGTGGGAGGGGGTTATCTGTGGACCTGCTGCCTCTCCAAGTCTCTAGCTTTGTCAAGGCCTCGGGGCGGGGGGCAAGCTGAATAGCTGGGCCTGGTTGTCCAGCCTGCTCCTTGCCTGACCCAGCCCCAGCCCACTCCCAACCACTCACTGCAGTGCGTTCCAGGCCAGAGCGCAGCGCTGCAGGTCCCCATGGGGACAAGCGTCCACTCTCTCACCCGGAGGGTAGGACAGGGGGAAGGGGGCCTTCCTGGGCCATTTCAGTACCTGTCCCTCCCCAGTAACACGGATGCGACAAGAGAGCAGTGGACTGTAGGAAAACTAGCCAAGTGGACATGCACGCACCCAGCACACGCTTCCAGGCAGACACACCACACTCGGCACACACACAGAGAAGCGCACAGCCCTTTCCCACCGCACACCCAGACCCACGTACATCCTCCAACACACACACATCCTCCGACATGGCCCGACCGACCTGACTATGAACGCTATTCCCGTGCTTGTCAGAGGCCAGGGCAGGCCGACATCAGCCTTCCGGAGTGACCGAGAGAACCAGGTCCAGGGGGCATCACACAGAGGCCACCAGAAGGCCAGCAGGTTCTTACACACCACCTGGGCCAGTGCCTCCCACACGGGGGGCACATGTTAGGGGCCTTTGTTGACAATTCCCAGGCCCCGTTCCCACCTGAGAACTGGTGAACCACAATCTCGATGGTGGGTGGAGGCTGGTGACCAGGGGAGGAGGGCTGGGATCACAGGCTTTCTGCGGTTCCAGTGCCAGACGGACTTAGTAACCTGCTCCAGCCCAGGCCCCTCACTGTTCAACGCAGGAACCGAGGCTGAGAGAGGGAGACTGACCTGCCCCAGGTCCCCCAGCAGTCTCATAGGAAAGCCAGCCTGAGAACCCAGGTCTCCTCACTCCCAGTGCCCAGGCTTCAGCCCTGTGCCCTTTCCTGCCCCCCACCAGCTCCTCCTCTCCTGCCTCCTAGCAAGCGGCCATCTGGCTCTGACGCTGTGCAGGGGCGGGGGGCCCACAGCAAACAGACTGTCTCCATCCCCCCTTCCCACGTGAGGGAGGCCTGGCTTAGGGCACAGAGGGCTGGGATCCCTGCAATCGCAGATGTTTGCCACTGCATGCTGAGCCCTGATCCTGCTCCCGGGGGAGGCCGGAAAGGCACATCCACATGCTGCCCAAACATCTGGACTTTGCAGAGGGAGCCAAAACACACCATCCAGATGTTCTCAAAGCTCAGTGCTGGGTGTCAGCAGAAAGCAGACATCTGGTTGGAGGTTACGCTTATGTTGGAGGGGAGAGAGTGGATTTTGTTCATAGATTCAAGGTAGTCTTCGCACAAAGCTGGTCATGGGAGTGAGCCTGGGGTCTTCAGCCTCCCACCCCAGTGTGTGGAGTGGGCCAGACCTGGCCTCTTTGGGTAGGATGCAGATCCCAGGGACAGCAGCCAGGTGGGGTCAGCAATCATAAACTCAAAATAATAGCTACCATTTGTGGAACACTCACTATGTGCCAGGCCCTGTTCTGTGCTTTACACATACTATCTCATTTTACACTGGCAACAACCTTGTGGAGCAGGTACTATTACTGTTCCCATTCTCTATGCCGGCAGTCCCCAACCTTTTCGGCACCAGGGATCAGCTTTGTGGGAGACAATTTTTACCATGGACCAGGGGAAGAGGATGGTTTGAGGATGATTCAAGGGTGTTGCATTTACTGTACACTTTATTTCTATTATTATTACATCAGCTCCACCTCAGATCATCAGGCATGAGATCCTAGAGGTGGGAGACCCCTGCTCTAGGCAGCCTAGAGGCAGGGAGGTTATATCACTGGCCCAGAGGCAGTGCTGGGCTCACATGGAAGCTGATGCAGGCCACCCCTGAACCCCTACACCATCTCATGTGCACCCTATGTCCCAGCATGCCCTTCCTTTCCCCAACACCATTTCATATGAGGGATTTTTTTCATAGAGAGGATGGGCGATTGGGAGGTGCCCTTTTTTCTCATGGTTGAATCTTGGGGAGGGGAGGTAGTAGGGAGCCAAGCCAGGCCCTCCTCCTAGGCTTGTGGGTGGCTGGTGGGGGTGGGTGCCAAGTGTCCTGGGGCTTCCAAGGAAAAGTGAGCTCCCTGGGGCCAAGGCCAGCTGTGGCCGGCAGGGCTATTTATTTTTCTGCTCCTAAGCCTTTAAGTCATCTGTTTACACAGAGAGGAAAGGAGCTGGGCTCCGTGTCCCTGCCCAGCACCCTCCTTTCCCCACAACCTGGGCATTGCAGGCTAAGTGAAGGACCCCCAAGGTCCAGTGGAGGAAGTTCTGGAGCCAGAATCATAGGGCCACTGGGGGACATTGCACTCAGGGCTCTGACCAGGATTCTGACCGGCCCTGAGCCACGGACTGCATGCTCCCTCCACCCTTCCTTCAGCCCCGGTGGAGTCCTCAGGCTTGTAGGACCTGACAGGTTCTCAAGAGCAGCTGGATATCAGCCATTCACCCTTTAGGATAAATGGCTCCTTGTGGCACAAAATATTGTGTCCTCTCTTAAGACAGCATCAGGGGAAGGGATGACAGGCCAGGAATGGAGTGCGGGGAGGCTTCCAGGGCTCTGTGGTCCTGGAAGAGGCAGGCTCTGCTTCTGAAGGCTGCTCTGGCTCCTTCATCCCGTAAACATGTCTCAGGATCTAGGACAGCCACGCTCTGGGGCAGGGCATACACAAGGAGAAGAGGTGACTGATCTCAAGGGGCAGGGGAGCTAGAAGCATGAGGAGCAATCCGTGGATGTCCTCCGCAGCTGCTGTCCCCGGGTGTGGTAGGAAAGATGGGCAGTGTCCCGGGGGGCCTTGCAGAGGAGGTCACACTTCAAGTGGCTCTAGAAGCAAGAGTGTTTCCCTAGCTGGAGAGCAGGAATTCTGGTGTGTGCAAGAGTCAGGTGTCCAAAACTCAGGGCCGACATGAGAGCAAGCAGACAGAGCACTCAGGGCACTGACTGGGAAGGTGAGGCTGGAAAGGTGGGTTGCAGCTAGGGCAGCAGGGGCCTTGGGTGTCCCCTCAGAATCACAGGCAGTGGGGAGTCATCGAGAGTTTGGAGCGAAGGAGTGAAAACATCACAGTGCTGACTGAGAGAGAAATCCAGAGGGGCGAGACAAGAGCTAGGAAGACCCTGTGTGGCCCACGAGCAAGACAAGGTGACCAGACCTTGTCTAAGGGACGGCAGAGGTGTGGGCAGGCAAATAGACTGGACAGACATTCATGGACCACATTTATCTCATTCCAGAAGGAACTTAGGAAGGGAATGTGGATAGAGCCAGGGAAAATAGAGCTTCAGTGTCCTCCTTTCTCTGGACCCTGCAGAGGAGGGGGTCAGAGGACCTGGAGGGAGGATGTTGGCTTGGAGGAGGGAAAGGTCCCATTGGGTGGGTGAGCAGGACAGCCTTGTGGCCAAAGAAGGGGAGGCACTCATGTTCAGCTCTGAGTGATGGGCTAGATTTACAAGTAGATATAGGGTGGGGAGGGTATTCCAGGGAGAAACTGGCTGAACAAAGGCGATGGGCACAGCAAGAGTCCACACCCTTATTTCTTCTTGAGCCCCTTCACCAGCATCATCTTGCAGCCTGAGGGTATTGATGACAGGATGCTGGCCTTAAACCAGGGCATCCAGCTGCTGTTTGACCCATGGCTCTCTTCTCCTGGCTCCCGGGGCCCTCTCCCCATTTCCCGCCCTTCCTGCTCTCCTTTGCTGCCCCCTCCCCATCTCTCCCATCTGATGTGGCACCCAGGGCTCGTCCTGAGCCTGCCTGCCTGCTACACGCGTCCATCAGGGACACCTGGGAGAGGAGGGTGGCATGCTGCAGACAGAGGGACAGCATGGGCAGGCTCTGCGGTGGCGGAAGCTTGGCAGGTTGGAGGGACTAAGCGAAGATGGCATGACTGGGGTGTCGCAGGCAGGGCAGAGATCTCCAGGGCTCTGTGATGAATCAGTTCCAGAACACGCAGCCTCTCAGCCAGGGGAAGGTTGAGAAAAATTGGCTCTATTTCCAGAGAGAGAACTGAGGCATGGAAGGGCCTTGAGAGAAGGCGAACTCTACAGCTCTCTGAGTTCTGTCTCTCCTTGTGCCTGGGGTTCTTTCCTCCTTGTGGATGCTGTTTCTTGGCAGAGGGGCTAGATGGCAGAAAGGGGCTGAGGACCAGGAGGCCTGGTTCTGCCTACATTCTCCCACTAACCCTCCATGGGACCCCTGCAGGCCCCACCCACCTCAGCTTCCTGTGGTTAAGAAGGTTCCAGGGTAGTCCGGAACTGAGTCAGGCCAGCAATGAGCCCCTTCCCAGACGGGTCCACACCTATGCAGGAGCCGGCAATTTCCCTGCCTCTGGAGGGGCCTCCTGTGGGGCTGTCCACATGTCTGCCTTGGCCAAGGCTGCAGCCTTCACTCACCTACCCTGGCCTCCCCTGGCCAGGACGCGCAGGGCAGCGGAGGGATGAAAGAGCTGGGACTGGTTTGACTTTGAGATTGTGCTTCTCTGCCTGGCAGTGCTGGAAGCCTCCCTCCTTCTTTGGTACTATGTGGCCTTCATCTTGGAGGAGTCAGCCAGCCTTGGCTGCTGCAGCCAAGGAAGATGGAGATGGACGTGCATGTCATCTCTCGGACTGACGTCCTGCACCCTGGAGTGGCCCAGACCTACAGGCTTCAGGCTCTGTCCTCCAAAGCATACTGGGCCTTGAGGTCTCATCTGTTACAGAAAGAGGAGGACCAGATCCCCTGGGTGCTCAGGGAGCTGAGGCCGACTTCCAGGGATACCAGCTGTCCCCTGCAGTGACTGGGTCACCATCAGACCCAAGCTGGGCGCTGAGGTAGAAAGAGCACTGGGAGTGAGTGGTGCTGGGGGGAAGCCTGGCTTTACCATAACCCACTGGGTGATCTGGGGACAGCCTCCCCCACACCCGAGTCCCCAGTCCTCCTCTGAACAGTGAATGGTACAAGACAGCCTCTAGGGGCCCCTTTGTTCCATAGCTTGTGAACTTATGACTGCAGGGTCTGGCCTGCCTGGGACACACCCCTGGGGCCTGGAGAATGGTAGATGTTTCAGTTTTGGCCAATAGTGACCACAGGGGTTCACTGGCCCGCACTTTCCATCCCCAGAGCACAGCCTGCCTGCTGCAGCCACAGTGCAGCCAGGACCAGCTGAGTCACTGCCTCCTGCATCCCTCCTACTGCTGGGGACCCCTCTGGGGGCTTGGGGGCTATCCTGGCCCTCACCTTGCCCCGTCATTTGCCCTGCTCTGGAAAGTCAAGCAAGTCTCCTCGAGAAACTGATCATAAGCTCTGTGAGGGCAGGGGCTGCGTGGGTCTACTTCATGGCTTTATTTCTGGTCTGCTCAGGAAGGGCAGGGCCTGAGTGTTCCTGTTTTGGGAAGCCCCACAGCATGGGCCCAGTGAGCGGGACATGGAGCCCGCTGGCCAATGCCCCTCCTCCTGGGGGGCCCCCAAGGAGCAGAGAGGAAGACACCCCCTGAGATGCCCCAGAAGCAGGAGCCACAAGGAGGTGGGCTGCCTTTGACCCCACCTCTTGTTGGGAACTGCCCAGCCAAAGGACTCAGACGTTTGGCTTCTAGGTCTAGATTAAGTTCTGATTCACTGGATAACCTTACACAAGTCGCTTAACCTCTCCGGGCCCCAGTTTCTTCTGGGGAAAATTACAAGAAAAATTCTTGTTGTTGGTTTTTTTTCTCTTCACTTTCCAACTTCTAAGGGGAGGAGAAATGATGGGAGTTATAGTCAACTGTGTGATGCAGATATCAGGGGCTGCAGACGGTACAGGACAGACAGACCAATCCAGGGCCCTCTGGTGTGGCTTTGAGATCCATCACACATATATTAAACACACACACACACCAGTCTGCATTCCCTTTAACTCCCCCATTTTTGCCAATGCAGTTAGATTTTTCCATACCTGAGGCCCAAGAAGAGGCGCCAGGTTACTGGAGGAGCTGGGCAGACCTGTGCCGAGGCAGTGGTGTGCTTGTGTTAGTTGTGGAGAGGGCTAAGTGTGTGATGATAATAGAAAGAATAGAAGCTGTGGTTTTGTGGCTCCATAATCAGGTCCTTTTCAAGTCCCAATTTCAGTTTTTTGAGACATTACTAATATCTCCTCCTGGCCCACCATCCCAATGTAAGAAGCTCGTACATAACTTTAGAGCTCAGGCCAAGGCGGCCTGGAGAGACAAATTCACTTGTGCAGGGTCCCACGTTGCTCGTGAGGAGTGGACAGTGCCGCCTCTGCCCCTCCCCCATTCAGCTTCCCTTCCCCGCCCCCCACCACCACACATGCTCCTGTTCCCCAAGCCTGTGAGAAGTCTTGGGAGTCAGGTCATTAGGACCCAGGGTCTGCCCTGTGTCTGAGACCCAGCAAGGGACAGGAGAGGGGCCAAGACCAGAAGCAGGAAGTGGCGGGAAGCAGAGCAGGACTCCCGACTGAGCAACTGGCTCCTAGCTGGGGTGACTGTGTACTTGCCAGTTCCCAGGGTGGGGGGTGTTGAGCCAGTGGAGCGGCCTGAGAGCCGCCTTGGCCCCGACCTGGACCTTGGGGAACCTGGCAGCCTCTGGGCTTCCTCCCGGTGGCCAGCCCCTTCCACCGAAGCCACTCCTAGTGGGACAGCTGATGCCCAGGCCTTGGAGGGTGAGAGGCCTGGCAATAAGGCCCTCCACTGCCCTCTCACTTCCCTCCATGGTCAATCCACAACAGCGCGGTGTCTCCACACCTGTCCCCTGGCCTGCCTGGGGGCGGAGGCCTGGCAGGAGCCTGCTGTCCTCCTTAGCCTCCCCTAGACTAGGAAGGGCCTCCTCCACTAAGCACCATTCATTCCCATTTGGTCCTCTCCCCCTGAAATCCTTGATTTGGTATAGATACTGGGAATGAGGGTCTTCCCTGGTGGCAAAGACGGTAAAGAATCTACCCTCAATGCAGGAGATCTCAGTTTGATCCCTGGGTCAAGAAGATCCCCCTGGAGAAAGGAATGGCAATCCACTCCAGTATTCTTGCCTAGAGAATTCCATGTACAGAGCAGCCTGGCAGGCTAAAGTCCATGGGATCGCAGAGTCGGACACAACTGAGCGACTGACACACATGCTGAGAATGAAGGGGTCTTTCCTAAGGCTGAGGAGGGCTCAATGAGAGACGCTCTACCTGAAATACCTGAATTAATAGATGCGCTTTCATGGCTCTGCCAAGTTCTGCAGTGGCAGACCTCAATACTAACAAAGCTGCCGTGGCTGTCCCTGCGTCCTGTCCCTTTAATGGAAGGCTGAAAGACTCTGGAGACAAGCCCAGGTAGCAGCTGGGCTATGAGTTGGCAAGTCTGTCTTCAGAATATTAACAATAAAACAACAATCATAGTAGCTAATTCATATACCACATACCGTTAGCCTGCCACTCTTTTTTAGCACCTCTCGTGCTAACTCATTTAATCTTCACAACCCCATGGGGAAGGTATTGTCGTGTTATCCCCATTTCGTGGATGGGGAAAATGAGGAACAGAGAAGTTCAGTGCCTTGCCTGGGTCACACAGCCCGGAGGTCGCCGAGGTGGGGTTTGGATATTTGCAGGTAAGCGGCACAGCTTGTACACTTGAGCATTCATGCAGACCGCCTCTGGACTCTTCGGTGGTTCGGTGGTCTCTCTGCCATCCTGTTGGTCCTAACTGAGCTCCACATACACCTTCCTCGATGATAGGAAAGCCCATGCCGGCCTGATAGACATCCGCACTCCTTTGAAAAGGATGTACTCTAGTGGGTCTTTTAGGCCCTTGTTGGTTTCCCCCATGGCTGCCCCCTGCTCCTCACCCCTCGCTGGCATCCCCCCAGGCTCCCAGCCCTGCCACCCCTTTGTGGGGATCGTGGCCCCCGAGGCCAGCCCGGCTCCGCGGGCCCGGTGATTACACCCTCCCTGCGGAAAAGCGCCCGCTGCGTCCTCCTCCTTCTCTATGCTGTCCCCAAACAGCTGAGCCCGTGCAATGTGAGAGGGGCGGCTCCTTGCCAGAGGTTTCCGGAAAGCATCCAGAGGTCACTGTGGGCTGGCTTAAATAGGCTGGGCCCTGACCAAGGCTCTGAATAGCCACTGTCCCGCCCGGGGCTGCTCCCTCAGCTCCAGAGGGGGCTAATTGGTGGTTGGGGAGCTGTGGAGGACTGGACGCTGGTTTGCAGCTGAAGGAGGTGACAGGGGAGCCAGGCATTTGGTTCGGTTGCTGCCAAATAACAAATGCCAAGAGAAGATGGAATGGAGCATATGAATCTTCAGGCTAAAACTGCCTTCCCAAGCCCTGTCTTAGTCTTTAGACCCAACCTCCTCCTGACAGCTGGCCTACCCACCCACCCCCCTAGCAAGCCCACCCCTTACCTCTCAGACCACTACTGAGCCAGCCAGCTTGGACCCAGGCTGCCTAACATTCGGAATATACACTCCCCAGCCCCACCTGGACCACAGTGCTCATCCTACTCACCTTAGCCCAGGATGCATGCCTCCCAGCAGACCTGCACCAAGTCCACACCCTACCTAGGTCATCTTTGGCCTGTATCCACTCACCTTCCACCAGATATGTTGATTTCTGTCATCCAGCCTATGACCCCACTGCTGAGCAGCCCACTCCACACCATCACCACCCACCTCCTCCAGACCACTCCATCTGCCCCCATGGCCCCTCGCTGCCCATCCACAAAAGTCAACCAACCGCCTGCCCGCTTACCCAATGTGCAGCCCGCACTTCATAAATCAGCCACTATTTCCAGACCCAACTCCCTCCAGGCTCTAATAAATGTGGTTCTCCAGCTCTTCTGGAACTGTCCAAGAATTGTATCAGAGGCCTCATCTTGGACAGAGAGAGATTTTCTACTCAGGTCTCAAAGGAGCGGGGCATGTAGGGCTGGGTCTCTTGAAAAAACAGTTTCTTCCTGCATTACAATTCAAGTACTGCCCTGCTGGGAGAGCATGAGATGGCTTTCCACACCCTCTGTTGCAAAAATCTCATTGGAAAGACAGTAAGTTTCAAAAACTAGGAGAAAGCTAAAAGGGTCACCAGCAAATGAAATTCAAGAGGCCCCAGATAGATGGAAAAAACTCTTTAAAAAAATTATTTATTTGCCTGTGCTGGGTCTTAGCTGCAGCACGTGGGATCCTCCATCTTCGTTGTGGTGTGCAGGGTCTTTTAGTTGTAGCATTCAAACTCTTAGTTGCAGCACATGGGATCCAGTTCACCAACTAGGGATTGAATTTGGGTCCCCTGCATTGGGAGCTCAGAGTCTTAGCCACTGGACCACCAGGGAAGTTCCCAACAGAACTCTTTATCTAAGTTCCAAAGAAAGGAAAGCAGGGTGGACTAATGAAAGGGTCATACGCGAGGATCAGGGGCCTGGGTTCCGCCCTTGGCCCTGCCCCTGTGGGTGAGCTTGGGCACTGGACCGTGGCAGTCAGGGGTTCTGGGTTTAGACCCAGCTCTATCACTAACCATGTGGTCTTGGGCAAATCACCTGGCCTCTCTGGGCCTCTTTGGTAAAATGACAGTGTGAGGTGATGACATCTGACCTCCCCAGGCTCTGGCCCCACTGCTGTCCTTGGGCTGGTGGAGGGTCCCTGTCAGGAGCTTGGCCAGGTTTCTGGCCCCCTCTGTCCTTGGCACTCTGGTTCCAATAGCAGGACTCCTGCTTCATCCACTGAGCAAGCTCTGCCTGGTGCATGGCTCATGTAGGATCCTCTGTGCTGAGCAGGGAAATAGTGGACAGGGAGGCTTCTCCAAGGACTCCCTGAGAGGAAGACATGTCAGCAACATCCCCATGGCCAGATTCTGTAGCCTAGGGAGAGTGACTAGGCACCATTTCACACGTCAGCACCCACTGGCTATTCATGGCTGCCTGGGGCACAGCTCACGGAAGGAGCCTGTGCTCAGGGAGGAAGTGTCGAGATCAACTAGTGATGTCTGCATAGGCAACAGGGAAAGGGGAGATGAATGTCAGGGGATGGGCCTCTGGGTTTGTTTCCCTGTTGTTATCCTCAAACCTTTAGTAAAATCTCATTTAAAAGAGCTTCCCCTCACTGTGACAGGAAATGAAAGGAGAATAGTGAGTCTGCCCCCAGGATCAGATGCCAAGTGGGAGCTACCCCCCACCCCCTCACTTCAAGTCAGCATAATGGTGGTAGGGGAGATTACCTGGAGATCTTCCCAAAAGGGTGACTCTCATGGTGCTGTGAAGTGTGGCCTCTGGGGCCCACGAAAGGTCACACTTCACAGAACCTAAGGGTTTCCCTGGCAGCTCAGTTGGTAAAGAATCTTCCTGCAAGGCAGGGGACCTGGGTTCGATCCCTGGGTCAGGAATATCCCCTAGAGAAGGAAATGGCAACCCACTCCAGTGGGTTTCTTGCCTGGGAAATCCCATGGACAGAGGAGCCTGGTGAGCTACAGTCCATGGGGTCGCAAAGAGTTGGACACAACCGAGCAATTAACAGTTACCTTATGTACATTTTCCAAAAATTTTCAGATTTCCCCATGAAAATGCAGACTCTATGAGGATAAAGTATAGTCTTGCGTCTGCTATTTCCAGCTGAATGAATTGTAAGCCTTGGATAACACGGCTGTGTTACTTACTCATTCGCTCTTCTCCTTCTCCCTTCCTCTATTCATTCACTCCATTTGTTCACCCATCCATCAATCCATTCATTCATTTACCCATCCATTTATCCTTTCATCTATCCATTCATCCATCCACTCATTCATCCATTTATTTCTTTCTTCCTTTCCTCCAAATTCACTCACTTCATCCATTTATCCATCCACCTATCCATCCATTCATTCAGGTATCCATTCATCTATTTTTTCATTCATTCATCCATTCATTTACTCACTCCTTCAGCAAACATTGAGGGGCCCTGACCCACCCCTACTGCCAGGAAATCTCTTAATCCTTGTCAACTAGGCTAAGGAGGACTCCCAAGCTAGAAAGTTTTGAAGAATGACTACAGAAAGCATTCAAGTGGGCAGGGGCCTACCACAGACCCAGGTAAGTCGCTTTCCCAGCTTGGCCTCTGTTCTCTGACTTGCACATGGTCAGAGGGCAGTGGCACGAGGAGGAGAAGGGAGGAACTGCCAAAGTGAAGGGCAAGCAAGCAGCTTCCTGGCCTCTGCATGCTGCCTGTGGGAGAGCAGGCACCCGGACCTGCATTCTTGAGGTCTGAGGGGGAAGAATGTGTCCTAGGAGGTGGCCTGGTCCAGCAGCCCTTGCATTGCTGCCGTGGGGCTGATTTCTGTGTGAGTGGGCACGTGTGGGTGCTTCTGAGGGGGTTGTGAGTATGTTCACGTGCATGCGTGTGAATTTGCAGGAATGTGTATACACACTGCACAGTATTCCCAGGATGTGAATGGGGGTGGGTTTCCACCCTGGGAGTCCTTCTTTAGAAGGAAGTCACAGCCCTGCTGTCCCCACTGGTCTCTCCATATCCCCCACCACCTCCCTCTCACTGCAGCCCATCTTCATTTTAAGAGGTCCCCTGAGCATAGTGGCAAGGATTTAAACTCTATACAGTGCAGATCTGAATCTCAGATCTGCCAAATACTGGCCAACTACTGGCCAGTCATGTGGTCTTGAGCAAGTGAGTTTCCCAGTGGCAAAATGGGCATTGGGTGGTTCTGGGGACACAGGGGCACAGTGAGTAGACAGAGCGCAGCCATGCATGCGTGCCCCCCGAGTTATGCTAAACAGCAGGGCCTCTACTCTGGATGGAGGCAGGGGTAGAGGAAAGACCCATTTCCCAAAAATAATGACTTCGACCTTGAACCCAAGCAGCTGGTTGGAGCTGGTGGGATCTTTCTGGGATTGTTTATGTAGCTTTCCTTATAAACACAAAGGATGGAAAACAAAACCAAAAAAAATGTTTAAAAATAAATGAATGAATGAGAAATTGTTTGTGGGTGGCATGGACAGGGCCAGGGGCGGCCACAGCGCATTACCCGGAGGATTAAATGCTTGCATTAGGTTGGGGCCTGACCCCAAGGCTCTCTCCAGCCACCCTCTTTCTAGGCACATCTACCAGTCCTTGTCACCTTCCCAAGGAGGTCTGACTCCTTAGCACCGTCACCTGGTCACAACCATGAAGAACTCCTGGAAGCCCCTGTCAGGAATTGGCCCAGTTCTACCCACGTCTGTGTGACCTTGGGCAAGTCACTTTCCCTTCTCAGCTTCTGAAGACCCCTAAGGATCGTTTCAGCACTAACATCCTGTGATTCCCTTCTATCTAAGAGAGTGGTTATGAAGGCACTTTGAGAAGAATAAAGAACACCATCAAGAGATACACATTGCATATTGTTGGAGGATAGGGGGCCACCCCTTAAAGGACTCTTTAAAAAATTCCAGAATTTTCAGTTTAGGGTTATTTTGGTCAGATCTGGGCCTAGATGCCCCCTGAAATATTTGTTGGTGATCTGTGCAATGAGAAGACCTCCCGCCTTCTTGCTCAGGGGGCTGTGCAGTCCTGGGACAGATTTGCCCAACACACATCCTAGAGAATGGCCAACCCTTTCTGAAGGCATCCCAGATGCAGAGCCCGGTGGCAGCAGTGACCATGCTATGGTTTCTGGTCTCTTTCTGGCTCAGAGCAGACCCAATGTGGGATCTTGGTACCCCCATCCTGAAAGCAGAGGGCATAGTGACCCTGTCTTCCAGCCAGGTTCTCCTCCAGCTGAGGCTACCTGCAGCTTTGTAGGTTTTGAATCCTTGCCCTTAGATGGAAATACAGATACACAGCTTGGGGATGAGGAGAGTGTGAGGTTTGTTTGACAAGATCATGTGCATGTGTGCAAAGTCGCTTCAGTTGTGTCCAACTGTTTGCGACCCTATGGACCACAGCCCGCCAGGCTTCTCTGTCCATGGGATTCTCCAGGCAAAAATACTGGAGTGGGTTGCCATGCCCTTCTCCAGGGGATCTTCCTCACCCAGGAATTGAATCTGTGTCTCTTATGTCTCCTGCATTGGTAGGTGGGTTCTTCACCACTAGCACCACCTGGGAAGCAAGATAGCAGAGGATGGCTAGTCAGCAGACCCAGACTCAACTTGGGTCCTTGGACAAGTCCCACCTCTCACTCAGCATTTTCACTGTTCTAGGTTCTTTTACTGTAACGCCTAGTTATTGATCATCAGCCTTGTGGTAGGCACCATGCAACATTAGTGAACAAGACATGACCCACGCCCTTGAGGAGGGTACACGTTGGTTCAGGAATGACCACTCTCCTTTGCATCAGTGCTATTCCTCTCCCTTCCGGCACTCACTGCAGGCATTACTAATCAATCACTGCACGCTATAACACTGAGCCCTGATGCAAACTCAGGATCTCTTGGAACCCAGCACTCCAGTTTCCAGTCAACTGGTACCAGGTGGGGATTATCCTTTGCCCAGCCTTTCTCACAGGGTCATTCAGGGAATAAAGCAAGATGGTATATGGGTGAAGGGGATGTGCTCTCAAAGCAAATCCAAGTGCAGAGTCTGCTTCTAAACTGCGCAAGCATGCAGAACTACTGATAGGGTAGGAGGGGCTCCCTCCCTAAATATTCTTGACAGTGAAACCAAGGAGGCAAAGCAGTGTGTGTACAGAGACCAGGCCTGTACCCCAGCACCCCATGGCCTAGCACATGGCCTAGCACACATGGCCTGTTCCATAAATGCCTGTTGCATAAATGAACGCATCCCCCTGTCTTTGCCCAGCCCCCTTCACCTACCTGGGAAGGGGGCCTTGCTTCCTTATTCCTGCTTTCTGGAATAAGTTAGCCCAGAACTGAGGGCTCCGGGGAGGCTTAACTCAGGACAAACAACTCTTCAGAAGGCAGACCTAAGGCCCCTGATGCAGAGAACTGCAGTCAAACGCCCCTCCCAGTGTCCAAGTGTCTTCCTTTTTTGGCCAGAGCCTCCTGGGTCAGGTTGTCCTCAGTGAGGCGGGGCGTGTCTGTCTGGCGCTGTTTCCCTTCCCACTCAGCAGCTAGCTAACCCAGTGTTCAGGCTGACTGTGGAAACCTCTGGGGAGTCTGGGGCCTGAGGCTGCTCCCAGAATGTGACAACACTTGTGTGTTAACGAGAAGGAGAGGAGCCTGGGGAGGGAGGCTGCTGGCAGGGACCCTGCCGTCTGGGCTTCACCACCTACTTGTTTCCAAAGCAGGCAGGTGAGGAGTGGGGAGGCGGACTCCCCGAGGGGAAATGGAGTTTGGGCTTGGCGGGCTCCACTCTGAGTGTTTATGAATAGGAGTCTGGCCCTGCAGACCCTTTAAGGCCCCTCTCTCATCCGGCGTCTGATATGAACCCAGTAAGGCACTGGGAAAATGGCAGGGCAGGATTGTTACTGCTGCTCTGCCTGAGGGGAGCTGGACCAGAGGGTTTAAGTGGGTCACTCCAGGACACACAGCCTCACAAGACTGGCTCCACATCATTATTTCTGCCACCTTTAGAGAAGCCTAGAGATGCTGGGGCTCCAGCATCCACAAAAGGCTGCCCATAGGAGTGATAGAACACTCACGGCAAGCACCTGAGCCCTGGAGTTAAGCAGTCTGGAGCCAAACCTTGCTCCCCCCACCCTCAAGCCAGGGGACCCTGGGCAAATGACTTAACCTTCCTAAGACTCACTTCCTCATTTGAAAACTGGGGGAAATTTTATCCATCTCATGAGGGTTTGAAAGAATTGTCTTTCTCTCTGTCTCTCTCCAAACATGAATTGAGATTTATTTTGTGCCGTACTCTTGAATGCACTGAGTTACAAAGATGGAAAAGTTGCCGTCTCTGCCCTTCAGCTTAACCTAAGCAAAGAGGTCAACAAATAATAAAATACAGTGTGGTTAGGGCCACACTGTGGTTAGATTCTACACACTGGTCTGGAGATGCTGAGGAAAGGAGTATTAATTGTTGGGATGGGGAAGATTGGGAATCAAGGTATTGAAGGATGAGTAGGAGTTTGCCAGGTGGACACAATGAGTTAGAAGGGTATTTGGGGAAGAGGGGACAGTCTTGGAAAGACTTGGGCGTTTGAAAGAATATGGCAGGTCTGGACAACAGGACCGCTGGTTTGACTGGCACATGTGGTTCACCGCAAAGGTGACCTGATCATTTGGCAGCCAGGTAGACTGCACAGCAGATGGGGAATGATGGAAGGATTTTCTGCTGGGCAGAAGTATGAGGGCTCTGACTTGGGCTGCTGCTTCTGGAACTGAGATCCAGGCCAGGGGCTGCTGCAGACACCTGCATCCTTGGGGCAGGAAGGGGCGAGGGGAGCAAGAAAGAACAAAGAGCCAGGATCTGATCCAAAAGCCAAACCAGGAGCAGATACTCCAGGGCATCGATGCCCCCAAGCCTCATGCTGACCTAGAAAACTAACACTCCACAGGAAAAGCTTGACGGAAGCAGGGAAACAGTCTACTAGGGGTGCTCTTGTTCCTTGGTTTCCATCCCCAGGCATTTGGTCACCCCAGGAAAGGAGGTTCTTGGGCAGTAAGGAACTTCACTCTCCAGAGCAGAAACCTAGAAACGCAGAGAAATCGACCAGGTCACCCAGGGGCGCACAGCAGATCTAGGGCCAAGGAGAGACTGAAGGGAGGGTTTCCAGAGCTGGAAATGCCGGGGCCTTATTTGCCTCTAATCGTGTGGGGGAAGACTGAGAGCAGAGCAGAGGAGGAAAAGCCATTTAGGGGACTTCGTGGGCAACACTGGCTGGAAGCCCACTTGGAATCTTTGGTTTGCAAAACCCAGGTCCTTATAGTGTCCTTGTGCCGATTGCCCTGCGTAGGTGTGACAAGGGGGGAAAACAGAGGATAACTCAGGGACAGGTGGGAGTGCTTGCTGAGACAGAGGTTTACAGAGACACCCCCCCCCCCCGCACCCCACCCCAGACTGGGAAGAGAAGCATGCCTGGGAGGCTATGGAGACCTGGGCCCACTCCCATGCAGGCCTCTGAGAGGCCCTTAGGATCGCTGATGGGGAGACCCTGGGAGGCAGGGGGAGTGAACATTAGGGACTTTGGTCCCGGGTGCTAAATTGTTTCAGTCGTGTCCGGCTCTTTGCAACCCTATGGATGGTAACCCCAGGCTCCTCTGTCCGTGGGATTTCCCAGGCAAGAATACTTGGAGTGGGTTGTGGTCCTGAGAGCTGCAGCCAAAGACTCCAGGAACAAATGGGGCAGCCAACTTCACTGCACCATGGGATGTGCATGATGAAGCTACCTCCCTAAATCCTTGTGACTGTAGAGAGAAATGAGCTCCCCCTACCCCCAGAATGAGGCTTTCACAGGCTGTTTCCTCCTCTCCTGGGAAACTCAAGGTCACCTCTGGAAATGACGCCTCTCGTTTGATGCCTAAGCCAGAACAATGACCCAAATGGTGGAATCTTTAGACTAAGGAGCGGGGAGGAGCCTCCGGGGAGGTCTGGGAGAAGCAGTTCCTTATTACTGAGCACTGTCAGCCCAGGCAGCAGGAGTATGAGAAGGGGACTCTTCGCATCAGGTAACTGGCTTCAAGTCCTTGCTCCACCACTGCATGGTCTGTGCCCCTGGCTGGGCTGAGGAATACTGCTCCAGGGCTGGCATTGAGACAGGGAACTCACTGGGAGAATACTTGAAACAGACACAACCCAGAAGGAATCTGCATCCATAACATATCAGGAATGGTTACAAATCAGTAATGTTTTGTTTATACACAAATGTTTGTTACAATATGTTACAAACAGACTGCTTACAAATGACACAATGGAAAAGTGAGCTATTTTGAACAGACAGTTCACAAAAGGAACACAAGTGACCAATAAATTCAAGCATGCTCACCCTCATTAGTAATCAGGGAATTTAAAACACAATAATGATTTTATCATCATATTGGTATGATATATCTTTTATAGTCAAAGAAAGGTAGACAAGGATGTGATACAGGGTCTTATCCCCACCAGGGCAGAAGTGTAAATTGGTACAACCACTGTCCATAGCAATTTATCTGTAGTAATATATTAAATCTGAAAATGTGCACTGCAATTTTTCTTCTAGGAACCTATTGAAGAAACATTAGCACATGTATAGGATGTTCATTTCCGTGTTAATGGTGAAATTACAATGTGAAGCCAATTAAATATTTCCAATCAGTAAGATATCACTGAAGTATGGTTTATTTCACAACAGAACACAATTTATTAGTTAAAAGATGATCCCTATATATTTATGTGGCTAAATCTCAGAATCATTGTTGAATGGGAAAAAAAAGCAAGTCATAGATTGACATACACAGGTAATCCTGAATCCAGGTTCCTTTTTGCTCTAAATAACCAAGTACCCAACCTACTCTAGTTTAAAGGAAGAGGAGTTTATTTTTTCTCAAATAACAAGGAGTCTAGAAACAGTAATTGTGAGAGGTGGGTCAGCTGCTCAATAATACATTCTCAGGAATCTCCTTGGCCTTTCCTTTCTGCTCATTGCCTCATGGTTATAAAATGGCTGTTGTAGTTCCAGACATCACATTTGTATTCAAGGCAGGAAGAAAGGAAAAGGGAAAGGGTTTTCTCTTTGCAAAACCTTGGCTTTTTCTTTGGTAGGGGAAGCCCTCCTTGGTAGCATTCCCCTGATATCTCATTATGAAGAACTGGATCATCCACCAACCTTTAGACCTTTATGTTTAAAAGGATGAGGTTATAAAAAATCATTTACAGTAGATTTTTTGATGATGTCTACTCTGACTGGTGTGAGGTAATGTCTCATTGTAGTTTTGATTTTCTCTAATAATTAGCAATATTAAGCATCTTTTCCTGTGCATCTTGGCCATCCGTATGTCCTCTTTGGAGAAATGTCTATTTAGGTCTTCTGCCCACTTTTTGATTGTGTTGCTTGCATTTTTTAATATTGAGTCAGATAAGCTGTTTATAAATTTTGAAGACTATTCCCCTGTCAGTCGGGTCACATTGTTTGCAAATATTTTCTCCCCTTCTTTGGATTGTCTTTTGTTTTGTCTATGGCTTTCTTTGCTATCAAAAGATTTTGAGTCTAATTAGGTCCCATTGGTTGTTTTTTTTTTTTTTAATTTCTGTTACTCTAGAAAAAGATATTGCTGCAATTTATGTCAGAGTGTTCTGCTTATGTTTTCCTCTAAGAGTCTTATTGTATGTGGGCTTACATTTAGGTCTTCAATCCATTTTGAGTTTATTTTAGTGTATAGTGTTAAAGAATGTTCCAATTTCTTTCTTTCTTTCTTTCTTTCTTTCTTTCTTTTTTTCTTTCTTTCTTTCTTTCTTTCTTTCTTTCTTTCTTTCTTTCTTTTACATGTAGCTGTCCAGTTTTCCCAGCACCATCTAATGAAGAGACTATCTTTCCTCCATTGTATAGTCTTGCCTCCTTTATTGTGGATTAATTGACCATCTGTGTGTGGGTTTATTTCTGAACTTTCTGTCCTGTTCCATTGATCAGTATTTCTGTTTTTGTGCCATTACCATGCTGTTTTGATGATTGTAGCTTTGTAGTATAGTCTGAAGTTAGGGAGCCTATCATGATTCATTCTCACCCATTCTCCCTCATTTCAGCAGGTTTCTGTGCATCCCTTGACTACATCAGATTCCATTAGCAGGGAGGAAAGGGGTGCATGCTGGGTGGACAGTGGACAGTGTTGGCTACAGTTAAAATTTATATGGAAAATAAAACACACTCATGTTTCTATTTTCATACCAAACACAAGGGTTATGGGGGTGGGGTGGGAATAAGAAATGGATTTGGGTGTGACACTCAAAGGGGCCTTGGGTTTCATCTGCAATTTTTAAAAGGGAGGCTGAAAAAAGAAGACTGTATTCATGTATCACTTATGTAATTAAAAGTTAGTTTTTTAAAATACTATCAGTGTTCAGCTTTGGCACCCCTAAATCTGGCCCAATCCCAACCCAATCCAACACTGCAGAAGCAAAAGCAGTCACCTGGCCTGTTACTCCAAAATGTTCAACTCAGGGCCCCCTGGGAGAAGAGGGAGGAAATTGCCTGAGTGACTCTTGGCTCCAAGAAAAAAGTTGGGAGCTGATCACTTAAGGCTTCGCAGCCCTTTCAGCAGGACTGTCTTTGACAGACAGAAAGTCAACCCCTCAGTATTTCCTTGCAAATTCACAGGGCCTCCCTCTGGAGTCCTTCCTCATTCTTCAAACAGAAACTGCAGTCTGATTAAACCACCTGTCAAATACCGGCAGTGCAGCTGCTGTCCTTAAAACCACTTACAAGAGGCTCAGGGCACAGGAGGCAGGATGGATGGGAATGTTGGCTGGATACGCTCAGTGGGGAGGGCTGGGAGGGGGTTGGGAGGGGCAGACTCACTGTGTCCACCACTGGGATGTCACAGATCTGTGTTGCCAGAGTGCAGAGCCGTCTGTGCTCATGGCCACGACCTGGCCTTATATGTTCTACTAGCACATTTTACCAATGTCTCAGCAAGTAAACAATCTGCCTGCAATGCAGATGTGGGTTCAATCCCTGAGTCAGGAAGTTCTCCTGGAGGAGGGCACAGCAACCCACTCCAGTATTCTTGCCTGGAGAATTCCATGGACAGAGGAGCCTGGCAGGCTACAGTCCATGGGGTTGCAAAGAGTTGGACTTGACTGAGCGACTAAGCACTACCAGCACATCTCACTGGTCCAGAAATGGAGTTCCAGAGAAAGCAACTACCGGAGCCCACCTGGAACAGAGGGTCTCAGCCTCGCCTCTGACCCACAGCCTCCCCGGAAGGCTGGAAAGGCAAAGGAGAGAACTGGGATGGGTCTGGGGGGCGACGATGGAAGGGTGTGGTTCTTAAGCACCAGCTCCTCCAATGCCCACCTCTGCTTCCTCCCCTGCCCTGCAGTGCCTAAGCGATATTACAGCACCAGAAACCCTGCCGGAAAGACTTGGTCTCTAAGAAGGTCCTTGGAGATCACCTAGTCCAGTGTGGTTTTCTAAGAGTGAGCAGATAAAAATCTGACTTAAAAAAAAAATGAAGTACATTAACTAGAAAAGATCAGTGTATTGCTTGAGGTAAGGGTCAATATTGTTTTGTGCAGTTTGTCTGTAGGTGTTTTTGAGTCGGTGGCAATGGTGTTTCTTCCTTTGGACCTCAGATAGAAAAAAAGAAAGGAAGAAAGAAAGAAAGAAAAAAAAAGAGCCAACCCCCCCACTGATTTGGTCTGTATGCTTCATTTTACAGACAAGAAAACTGAGGCTCAGGAGAGGGTGTGACTTGTTAGGGTCGTACAGTGGGCAGGGATGGGACAGAGCCTCAGGGCTCCACGGCAAGCTGCAGCTCAAGCCGCTTCCCTGGTGATGGGGCTCCAGATCTTGTGGGTCCTCCCAGAGCTGCAAACATTACAGGAAGCTCTTCCTGGCTGCTGCTACATTTGGGCTGCTTGTTTACCCAGGCCTGCTCCATGGGTCCCCAGCTAGAGGGACCCATTCCTTTGCTATTCCTGCTAAACATTCCTGCTGTTGTAAATACCCAGCTGTATTCACCCTGTTTCTCTCTGAGGCCTCTAGCTTGAAGAAGTTCTTGTTCCTTTATGTGGAATCTGGAAGCGATCATCTCGCAGCAGCTGGATATGGTCTGGGTTACTGGTAGATGAGGCCCTTAAAGGGTAGGAAGGATCGGGCCCCATGTTTCTGCTGGGAGGGCATCTGGCTGGGTTGGCTCGCTTGGTGTGGCCACATCAGGACCAAGAAACCTGAGTTCCAGTCCTATGGTGCCTCCACATTGCTGCACAGTACTGCACAAGGAAACTGAGCCTCAGTTTCCTTCTCTGTAAAATAAGCCAATAATCCCCACCCTCACAGTGATGATCAGATGAAATCATCGTTGATAGATAAGCCCACTGGCTTGGACATGGGTGATTTTTACCTGACTAGCATCTGTTCCTTACCCCTCACTCTTTCTGCTAAGTGTGTCCAATTTTCTTTTTTTTTTTTTTTCCCAATTTTCTTTTGAGGGACCACATCTCTCACAGTGGGTCCCAGAGATGGGCGTGGCTGACCCCCAGTTCACCCCTGTACTCTCATCCTTGACCCACACCTGTCAAGTCAGGATTCTCTCTCTTCCTGGCCTAGTGATGGTTCAGGCATGAATGCATGAAAATGTGAAGCAAGCCAGACCAAGGGATGGAGAAAGAGGGCTGTTGTCTGCACCAGTGCTAGGGCTTCTGAGCTGATAGAAGAGCCCAGAGCCACAGGGAGTCAGTATGTGATGAGCCAGCACACTGAGAAAGAGATCCGGGAGACGAGAGAGTGAGAGGCAGCCTGCTGACACTGCCTGGGTTTCTCAGCCCAGATAGATGTAAGGCAAACTCCGCTTCCATCCTCTTCAAGCCAGTGAATTCTCCTTGTGGTTTAAACCAACTTAATTTGAGTTTCTTTCACTCCATGGAAGTTGAGAATACTGACTAATTCAGTAGCCAAAACATATAAAGTGTTAAAAAAGCACCTTTTCTCTCTCTGGGACTTCAGAGGACCCCTCCTTCTTCTGCCTTTCCTGCTCCTGTCAGCAGGCTCCCTGCCTTTCCTGGCAGCATCCTGCATGCTCAGTGCCTCCTGAGACCCCCTATTCTCGCTGGCTGGGGAAGGGCCAACCTCACCTCTCCTGTGATCCCATCCTGGACAGGAAAGAGGACCATTAACTGACCACATTTGGTTCAGACATTGATTTCTTTAGCACAAGGCTCCAATTCACTCAGTTCTGCCCCAGTGGATCCCACTCCTCCTCCAGGAAGCCTTCCAGGCCTGCAGCCCACTTGGACCATTTCAGCCGTGCAGCATCTCATCTCTGCTTGGGAAATTCCTCCACTCGCCAAGCTGCCTGAGTCTGAGCTCTGCTCTGGTTCTGCTCCCTCCTCCCCACCACTCCTCCCAACCCTTTCCCTCTTCCCTATATGGGATCTGTCCCTTGGCTACTGCTTCCTGCCTGGCCCCTTCTTGGCAGCCTCTGCTCTGGCTCTCCCCGGGCTGTCAGTGCACTGTGAGTGGCATCTCCTCACCAGTACAGATAAGAAGGGCCATGCCACATGTCCCACTCCGGGTGCCAGGACCTGCCCAGATGATGGGGGCCCTCTCGCTCATCCCTCCTGACAGGTGATGGCCATCAGTCATCAGCCATTATGGCCTTTCACACTGAATTCAACCTCCTGACCCCAGCGTGGACTACTGTTCAGCTTGGGAGGTGGGATCTGAAGCACCTCCTCTCCTGTGCAATATGGCAGGGCCTCTCAAGTTGCAGTGGGAAGCCAGTGCTTCAAGGCCAGTCTCTAATGAGACATAAGATGCACTTACAGTCTGGGGTCAACATCAGCTTGAGATACGGTCCTGCCAAGGGGTGCCAGATGAAATGTAGGACACCCAGTTAACACTTGAATTTCAGATAAACAGCAAATTATTATTAGCATAAGTATATCCTGAATTTTGTTATACAAAGTGCATGATCCGAGCCACCGTCAATTGAAGACAGTAAGGAAAACCACTAGGCCATGTAGGTATGACCTCAATCAAACCCCTTATGATTATACAGTGGAGGTGACAAATAGATTTAAAGGATTAAATCTGGTAGACCAAGTTCCTGAAGAACTATGGATAAAGGTTCATAACATTGTCCAAGAGGCAGTGACCAAAACCATCCCAAAGAAAAAGAAATGCAAGAAGGCAAAGTGGTTGTCTGAGGAGGGCTTACAAACAGCTGAAGAAAGAAGAGAAGAGAAAGGCAAGGGAGAAAGGGAAAGATATACCCAACTGAATGCAGAGCTCCAGAGAATAGCAAGGAGAGATAAGAAGAACTTAAGTGAACAATGCAAAGAAATGGAGGAAAACAATAGAATGGGAAAGACTAGAGATCTCTTCAAGAAAATTGGAGCATTTCATGCAAGGATGGGCATGATAAAGGACAGAAATGGCAAGGACCTATGTAAGCAGAAGAGATTAAGAGGAGGGGGCAAGAATACACAGAAGAACTATACAAAAGAAGGTCTTAGTGACCCAGATAACCATGATGATGTGGTCACTCACCTAGAGATGAACTTCTGGAGTGTGAAGTCAAGTGGGCCTTAGGGAGCATTACTATAAACAAACTAGTGGAGGGAACAGAATTCCAGCTGAGATTTTTAAAATCTTGATAAAAGATGATGCTGTTAAAGTGCTGCACTCAATATGTCAACAAATTTGGAAAACTCAGCAGCGGCCACAGGACTGGAAAAGGTCAGTTTTCATGCCAATCCCAAAGAAGGGCAATGCCAAAGAATGTGCAAACTACAGAAAAGTTGCTCTCATTTCACATTCTAGCAAAGTTATGCTCAACATCCTTCAAGTTAGGCTTCAACAGTATGTGAACTGAGAAGTTCTAGATATATAAGCTGGGTTTCAAAGAGGCAGAGGAAGCAGAGATCAAATTGCCAATATTTGTTGGATCATGGAGAAAGTAAGGGAGTTTCAGAAAAACATCTACTTCTGCTTCATTGACTAGGCTAAAACCTTTGACTATGTGAATCACAACAAACTGTGGAAAATTCTTAAAGAGAGTAATACCAGGCCACCTGACCTGCCTCTTGAGAAACCTGTACGCAGGTCAGGAAGCAACAGTTAGAACTGGACATGGAAGAGACTGGTTCCAAATAGGAAAAGGAGTCCGTCAAGGCTGTATATAGTCACCCTGCTTATTTAACTTATATGCAGAGTACATCATGAGAAACGCTGGGCTGGATGAAGCACAAGCTGGAATCAAGATTGCTGGGAGAAATATCAATAACCTCAGATATGCAGAGGACACCACCCTTATGGCAGAAAGTGAAGAAGAACTAAAGAGCCTCTTGATGAAAGTGAAAGAGGAGGGTGAAAAATTTGGCTTAAAGCTCAACATTCGAAAAACTAAGATCATGGCATCCAGTCCCATCACTGCATGGCAGATAGATGGGGAAACAATGGAAACAGTGGCTGACTTTATTTTGAGGGTCTCCAAAATCACTGCAGATAGTGATTGCAGCCATGAAATTAAAAGACACTTACTCCTTGGAAGGAAAGTTATGACCAACCTAGACAGCATATTAAAAAGTAGAGACATTACTCTGCCAACAAAGGTCCATTTAGTCAAGGCTATGGTTTTTCCAGGGGTAATGTATGGATGCAAGAGT
Organism: Odocoileus virginianus; assembly: GCF_023699985.2. Taxonomy (NCBI): domain Eukaryota; kingdom Metazoa; phylum Chordata; class Mammalia; order Artiodactyla; family Cervidae; genus Odocoileus; species Odocoileus virginianus. Next base: position 59,764,064 of record NC_069680.1, read on the forward strand.
TGGACTATAAAGAAAGCTGAGTGCCGAAGAATTAATGCTTTTGAACTGTGGTGTTGGAGAAGGCTCTTGAGAGTCCCTTGGACTGCAAGGAGATTCAACCAGTCCATCCTAAAGGAGATTAGTCCTGGGTGTTCATTGGAAGGACTGATGTTGAAGCTGAAACTCCAATACTTTGGCCACCTGATGCAAAGAGCTAACTCATTGGAAAAGACCCTGATGCTGGGAAAGATTGAGGGCAGAAGGAGAAGGGGATGACAGAGGATGAGATGGTTGGATGGCATCACCAACTCAATGGACATGGGTTTGGGTGGACTCTGGGAGTTGGTGATGGAGAGGGAGGCCTGGTGTGCTGCGATTCATGGGGTCGCAAAGAGTCGGACATGACTGAGCCACTGAACTGAACTGAACATCATGCAAAATGCTGGGCTGGATGAATGACAAGCTGGAATTGAGTCTGCCGGGAGAAGTTATCAACAGCCCCAGATATGCAGGTGATACCACTCTAATGACAGAAAATGAAGAGGAATTAAAGAACCTCTTGATGAAGGTGAAAGAGGAGAGTAAGAAAGCTGACCTGAAACTCAACATTAAAAAAAAACTAAGATCATGGCAACCAGTTCCATCACTTCATGGCAAATCGAAGGGGGAAAAGTGGAAGCAGTGACAGATTTTATTTTCTTGGGCTCCAGAATCACTGTGGACAGTGACTGCAGCCACGAAATTAAAAGACATTTGTTCTTTAGAAGGAAAGCTATGACAAACTGAAACAGTGTATTATGTGCTATGGTTTTTCCAGTAGTCATGTACAATGTGAGAGCTGGACAATAAAAAGGGCTGAGCACCAAAGAATTGATGCCTTCACACTTTGGTGCTGGAGAAGACTCTTGAGAGTCCTTGGACAGCAAAGAGATCAAATCCTAAAGGAAATTAGTCCTGAATAGTCACTGGAAGGACTGATGCTGAAGCTGAAGCTCTAATACTTTGGCTACCTGATGCAAAGAGCCAACTCATTGGAAAAAATTCCTGATGATGGGAAAGATTGAAGGCAAGAGGAGAAGGGGGCTACAGAGGATGGGATGGTTGAATAGCATCACCGACTCAATGGACATGTATCTGAGCAAACTCTGGGAGACAGTGAAGGATAAAGGAGACTGGTGCGCTTGCCGTCCACAAGATCACAAAGAGTCGGATACAACTTCACAACCGAACAATGGCAACATAAGTATATCCAAAATAATGCTTGAGAAACTCATTAAAACTTTTCTGTTGATTATCTGAAGCTAAAATTTATCTAGGTGTTCTTTATTTTTTATTTTGAATAAATCTGACAACCCTAGCTATGTGGCTAAAGCTGGCAAGGTTACAGTGGGTCGGAGAAGGATTCCCTGTCCCGAAACTCTGCAACAGGTGGCGGTTGCTACCTCTGGAGAACTTCAGAGAAGATGAAGAGAGATGGTCATTCTGGAAAACACATCATCGTCTGCTTGGAGGTGGATGAGCTTCCAGTACTGTCCCCGCTCTGAGTCATTAACTGCAGGCCCTTGTGAATCTCTGTTTTGAGGATCTGGCTGTGTTTAAAGTACTGTGAACTCTGATCCTCTCCCCAGATCTCAGGGGTTAAGCTCAGGACTTCATGGTTTCACATTAGAACTGCAGAAGTCCACTGCAGGTGGCCCTAAATGCCAAAGGGCCTGGAGGATAAAGCAGAGGAGGGACAATGGCAACAGACATTAGCAGGAAGGGAATCAACTTCAAAATTAGTTTCCGCATATTGTACCCGAGTTTTTCATTTACTTTAATTGTTAAATTGGAGATGGATTCCTCTGGAGGGAAAATTTTGATTCCAGGATGTAATGAAATGACTTTTAAAAAAAAAAAAAAAAGGTAAATTGCATATTTAAAGGGAAAATATTTTCCAGTGTAATAATGGCAATATTGAAAGTAAGTTGCCAAGCTTAAATGCAAAATGATTACAAGTATGTGTTTGCATTTGGCCCAGAGTTTCAAAACACCCAGTGACAGCTTAATTGAGCAGAACACAAGGCTCATAAACCTCTTTCCTCAATTTCCTACAGCAGCAGACAGCGCTGTGCTTCTTGGCTGCCTGGTTGCGTCTCAGGGCACACTGGAGCTGCTGAATTCATAGATATGATCCAGTTTCCTGTAAGCAAAGGCAGGTGGAGGAGTTGACATAAAGTTGAGCAGTGGCTCCTAAGGTGGCACAGATGATCAGGTGGGGGAGGGGCAAACTGCAACGTAATGGATGGAACAAGTGGTTGCAGGGACACGTCAGCGAGGAGGACCCCACGGAATATTCTAGAAGGTAGAACTCAAGTCTTTGTATTTAGAATTAGCCTCTAGACTAATAATAGAACAAGAACACATTTTTGTGCATTGTGTTTCTTCCTTTGGGGGTCCATCTGTAAGCAGGAAGCCTAAAACGGGAAGCTTTGGCCCATCAGAGATACCCTGGAAAATAGATTTGCAGCACCTAGCAGACACATATGGAGTGACCCACCTCCTAGCGAAGACGGGAACTCCTCCAGGACTTATTATGATGTGGGGTAGTCTGTATCATGGAGTCTAGCATAGGAGTGGGAGTGGGAGGCAGAGGGAGTCGAGACCAGCAGCTGTGGCCCAGTTTTCTGATATTTGCAAGTTTGGCTCCCATTGTGTTTCTCTGTTTCCCTCTTGCTCCACCCTACCTGGCTCCGTCATCCTCAATTTCCGCCTTTCCTCCACTTCGCTCTTCTCTGCTTCCACGAGGCCGAGGCGGGCTGTATCCTGGGCCGGGCCATGCCCTTGGCTCTGGCCTCTGTGTGCCGTGTGTGGTGGGTGCACCGGGGGTGGTTTGTGGCTCAGAGGATGGAAATTGTTTTCCCCAGTTTGGAACGCTGGCCTCGTGTGGGGGCCGCTGAGATTTTTCCAGACACAGTGTACTGCAAAGAGCTCTGGTGTCTCCGTTTTGCAAGAGCAGGGTTCGGGAGGGGATTTTTAGGCTTTCTTCCCCCTGAAATGGAAAGGCCAGTGAGCAGATGACAACCCCCACAAAAGGAAGCAGAAGGATGTGGCTTTTGGCCAAACCCACAGCTAAGCATGAAGGTAACTACTAAGTGGGTGAATTCGGAGCAACTCTGGAAGGAGGGAGAAGAGACTGTGGAGAGCTGGAAAGCTCCTGGAGAAGGGCGCAGGGAAGGATGAAGGGGCGGGGTCTGTGCTAGAGAGCAAGGGAGAGAGAGTGGTTCCAGGAGAGAGAGCTCAGGGTAGGGTGGATACCATGGTTTGAGAAGAAAGGAGGTTTGGGGAGGGCAGTGCCATGGATGTCTCAGGGGAGAAACTTTGAAATGGTTCATGTGTCAAGGAAGAAACAAACCTCTCAGATCCAGGATGGATAGTTCTGAGGGCAAGTAAGCTCAACTCAGCAGAGCCCACATGCATGTGGCTTAAACACAGTTAGTCATTCTTTTTTTTTATTTTCACTCATCAGACATTTATTAAATACCTACTGTATGCCAGGCTTTATGCTTCCTGCCCTCTGGAAGTTCTTGGGCTGGTGGGAGAGCCGAACTTCCATAAAAGTATCCTGTGATATAGTGTAGTAAAGCCTAGATGAACCAGTCATAGTTCAGGTGCTGGTGAGAGAAGCGGGGCAGGCCTGTCCATCAGGCAGCTTGTGTGAGGCCTTTGAAGGGTGAGAGAGCTGTCTAATCTAGTCTAGTCTAGTCTCTCACTCCTCCCAGGTTCATGTGAACTGGCCTCGACTCTCCCCACCCGAATATTCAAGGTGGGGCTTCTCCCCCACTCCAGGTCCTCTGCTCCGGGCCTTCTTGCCCTGACTCTCCAGAACTTTCTGTATCAGTCGAGATTTTGTTCACAGGGTTCTCCTCCCTGTAGACCCTCTCACTCTGTGTAACCCCTGGGGTTCTTTTGGGTCACTCAGTTTAGTTCAGTTCAGTCGCTCAGTCGTGTTCGACTCTTTGTGACCCCATGAATCGCAGCACGCCAGGCCTCCCTGTCCATCACAAACTCCCGGAGTTTACTTAAACACACGTCCATTGAGTCGGTGATGCCATCCAGCCATCTCATCCTCTGTCGTCCCCTTTTCCTCCTGCCCCCAATCCCTCCCATCATCAGGGTCTTTTCCAATGAGTCAGCTCTTTGCATGAGGTGGCCAAAGTATTGGAGTTTCAGCTTCAGCATCAGTCCTTTCAATGAACACCAGACTAAGCTAATTTGAAAGTCATTCCCCCTGAATGTTGAGAATGGATAAAGCCTTCACGTCTAGCCATTCTGAATCATCTTTGTCACTGTTATCACCGTCATTGTCATCATATGTTTTGCTTTTAACAATTTTTTAATGACTTTAGGTTCCAGCAACCCAGGTGAAATAGACAAGCAGCGATTCTTGCTCCTGTCTACGTCATCCACCTATCCACCCAACCATCTATCCATCCATCCACCTTACAAAGTTGGCACAATCATGGGGAAAGGCTTACCATGACAAAAGAATAAACATGAGTATTCACTCCATGTGGAATTGGGTATTTCCTTCTAGACTTCTTACTAAATATATGCAGACATATGATATACATCTATATATTTTTTCAAAGTTGGTACCACTTTTCAGAGAAAGCCTTGTTTGCTTTCATTTAATGGCAGGTGACCACTGCTTCATGGGAAGATGAAATACATAGCCTTACAAGGAGTCATGGGGACCAATTCAAGTCCAAGAGTGAGAAAGATGGAGCCCATACAGGCCTGGATGGAAAGCCCGGCCCTTGGCCCTAATCACTAACAAGGTCTCCTTCCTCCGTCTGGGTCTCAAGGAGACACATCTGCAGAGCGAGAGAATTGCCCCATTGATTTCCAGAAACTCTTTCAGCTTTTGTTTCTCTGTAACAGCTTCTATTTATAGAGAACTTACTGCAAATGAGCTGATTTAATTCCCATGAGCCTATGAGTGGGTGCTATTTCCACCCTCATTTTAGAGACCAGGAGACTTAAAAAGAGAGAGGTTAGGTACCTTCAAGGTCACACAGCAGGGCATGACACGATCAGGACTTGCACTTAGGTCTGAGTAACTTCAGAGCTTGTGTATTTGGCTACCACGTCATACCATCTGCTGCTGACTGCTAGAGTGCATGTCAGTGGCCCCAGAGAGGACACAGCAGGACAGAGCAGGCATGCTGTACTTGGGCTACTAAAGACCTCGGCGCAGGGTCACCAGCTTGGAGTTCAGAGTAAAGCAAGACAGATGCATCCTCCCAGACGAGCTGGGCTTAAGCCCCAGAGCCTGTGGCATCACAGGGCAGCCAGGGCTGTTGCCATTTCCTCTGCTGGGCAGGGTCCGCACGACACAGGCTGAGCTGCCCTCGGGGAAAGACCAGTGCTTTTACTCCAAACTGGGTGTCTGGGCCTCCTGGCAGTGTAGGTTTGGTTGAGCCAAGCTGCCCAGTTCCCAGAGACCCAGACACTGTCCTGAGGCTCAGAGGTCACACGGTGGGTTCATCCCTGGAAACTCCATCTAGCCAGAGACTCCGGGTCAGGATCTGGCTGCCTCAACTGAAAAATCACCCCTCCCCATGAGACAAGCATCCCACGTGGATCAGCAGGGCCACTGAATGCGGCAGGTGTTTGTGTTCTCATTATGTATCTCCCCCCACCTCCCGCCACCCCGGTCATTCACATCACCTGGCTGGTCTTGGCGGCAGCCGCAGACAAGGAGAGAGCACGCCGTGGCTCCCATAGCTCCTGGGGCACCCGCGTGGGAACGGGAAGCCTCAGCCTCGCCTTCCCTCTGCCCCTCCTCCTCTTCCACCACCACCACCAGCACCCCAGTCCGCCTGCAATTGAACCCAGATGCCAGGAAATATCTTGGTTGTATGGCTAAAGTGAAAACATATGGGTCTGATGAAAACTCTTCTGTTACAGTTTCATTAGTATCTTCCCCGGAAACTCACAGACGGAGGGGGAGACCTCCGAGGCCAGCGTCTGGCACTCCATGTGTGGGAGGGCGGCACACACGTGCCCTTCTGTCTCGGAGAAGAATCCATGCAGGCTGCTTGGGGGCTGGAGGGGGAATGGGGAAAGGGACAGAAGGCCCTCTGCCCACCCCCTCTGAGCCCTGTTTCTGCTTTTCCAAGAAACTCAAGATCCTAGATCATAGTTCTGACTCTGATACTCACCGACTGTGTGATGGTGGGCAAGTCACAACACCCCTCTGAGCCTGAGTTTCCTCATCTGTAAAGCGATAGTAAGTGAAAGTGTTAGCATTCAGTCGTGTCTGACTCTTTGTAACCCCATGGACTGTAGCCCACCAGTCTCCTCTGTCCATGGGATTCTCCAGGCAAGAATACCTGAGTGGGTTGCCATTCCCTTCTCCAGGGGATCATCCCGATCCAGGAATTGAACCCAGGTCTCCTGTATTGCAGGTAAATCCTTTACCATCTGAGCCACCAGGAAAGCCCAAATGATGATAAAATGTCCTTTTATCAGAGTTGTTGCAGTGCAGCCAAGTACTTTGGAGAGTGAACAATAGTCTAAGAGTGTGCAGTTGACTGACAAAGCAGACCCCCTGCCCCCAACAAAACTTTGAGAACCAAAACCTTGTGTAACCCATTTGGCGGCAAAACTTGAGCTAAACCGACGTCAGACTGCTCATTGAAATTATGTGTTCTCATTGGTGTGAATATCCATGTATTTTGCCTCCCAAATATTATTATGTTTGATCTTGAGGTGCTGCCCCAATCCCTGCTAGGAGTTTCATGTGTTTAAATAGACACTTCAAACCCCAAAAGTTCTGAAGGCTGGAACACATCCAGTCACAAGGGTTTTGGGTAGGGGTTTGTCAACCTATTTTTGGAAATGAAAGGGAAATTCATTTGTGGTTTTAGGAGATTTTTTTTAAAAAGGTCTAGAGTTGTGCTGGATTTTAGGTCTTTTTTCAAAAGCTCCCCCCTCCGCCCACATATCCCAGGTGTTAGCTGTGACCCAAGAATAATTAATCAGGATTCTATCAAGCACGTACTATCAGGCACCGTACATACAATATTTTATAAGTATTATCTATTGTAACCTCCCAACAGGCCCGTGAAACATTTCTGTGATTTTCACATTTTACAGATGAGGAAATGGGGGCTCAGAAGGTGGGTGACTTGCTCTTACAGGCAAAGCTGATGAGTTGTTGCTGATAAGTTGTGTCCCACTCTTTGTGACCTCATGGATTGAAGCCCTCCAGGCTCCTGTGTCCATGGGATTTTCCAGGCAAGAATACTGGAGTGGGTTGCCATTTCCTTCTCCAGGGGATCTTCCTGGCCCAGAGGCTGAACCCACATCTCTCCCATTGGCAGGCGGATTCTTTACCACTGAGTCACCTCGGAAGCCCAGGCTGATAAGAGGCAGATTCTAACCTGGTCTGACCAACTCCAGAGTAAGTTCCTCTGGGTACCATGAAATGGTGGAGAGAGGAAGGGGCTCTCTTGGGAAGGGTGACATGCAGGGACAAGGTCCTGGAGAGGGTGAGGGACACTCAACTCCGCCCTCTAGCTGAGGCGCATTCTTCCCAAGTCCAGACCTACATGTCTTTCCCACATGAACCCGGCTCTTTCCCTTCTCCAGCAGGGACCGCCACCTCTAATCAGCCCCGAGGCCGTGTCTTCTCTTTCCTCAGCTGGGAGGATATAAGCTCCCAGATTCTCCTCGGTCCTGTCCTGCCGGCCATGGTTCTCTGTCTTCTCATCCCACAAACGGACGCCAGAAGTTCCAGACAGCTCACCTTGGGGTGACAGAACAGGCTGAACAAGGTCCAAAGTCAACGGGCTGCTTAGGCATAAGGCGCTGCAGACCACCTGCCCTGGGGAGCATCAGGCCGAGATCTCCCTGGGGACATCTCGCCTCTGGACCATTTACTCAGCTGCCCTCAGTGGCCAGAGAAATCTACCCTCACTGTCTCCTTTCTCTGTAGATCCAGCTCCACTGGGAGTAGTCCAGGCCTGGGTTTTGGCTTTGTTTTCACATTACACAAGTGGATCATGAACATATTCTCATTGGAAAAAAAATATACAAGTGCATAGAGTAAACAATAACAGTTCTACTTTACCTCCGCCCTCTTAAACCTATTCTCTCCCCAGGGTAACTACTGTTTACAGTTCGGTATGTATCATTGCTGTCCATCTTCTTGGTGTTTATTTGCACATATTTATCATTTGGACTTGTTTGGGGCATTTTATATACACATCTCACATAGTGTTCTGTACTGCGCTTTTTTTTCTGCTTACCATATGTTTTAGAGATCTTCCCATGTCAGGTCATATAAGTCTGCCTCATTCATTTTAACTGTTGCCTCATAGCTATCCCATGGATGTCCAAGGGCTTACATAACCACCCCTCCGCTGATGAACACATAGGTCTTTTGCAGTGAACATCATGTAGTATTGTTGTACCCGTGGGTGATTACTTTCTGTAAGAGGAATTGCTGCGTCCAAGAGTGTGATAGTTTTTATTTCTGCTAGCTTCTGCCAAATTGCCCTGTAAATGGCTGAATCAATTTAGCATCTCACTAATCCCTTGGGCAGCAAGAGATCACACCAGTCAATCGTAACGGAAATCACCCCTGAATACTCATTGGAAGGACTGATGCTGAAGCTGAACTCCAATACTTTGGCCACCTAATGCAAACAACCGACTGACTCATTGGAAAAGATGCTGATGCTGGGAAAGATTGAGGGCAGGAGGAGAAGAGTGCATGAGAGGATGAGATGGTTGAATGGCATCACCGATTCAATGGACATGAACTTGGGCGAACTCCAGGAGATGGTGAGAGGCAAGGAGGCCTGCATGCTGCTGTCACCCCCATGGACAAAGAGTTGGACACAACTGAGAAACAACAAAATCCCATTTCGGAGTCAGAGGCAGCAGTCCTCCAAGCTGACTCGCTGGCAGGTGGCTCTGAGATGGCTCATTTCCCCTCTGGAGAAGTTCTCTGGCAGCAATGTGGGAAGGTGGACTCTAGCTGTGCTAGGGTCATAAGAGGGTAAACAGTACAATAGCGTAATTACAAGAAGGGGATTTGGAACCATTAAGATCTGAGTTTGAGTCCAGGCTCCATCATCCATGAGCGTTGTGATCTCCGGCAAATATTAACTTCTCTGAAGCTTTTCAGGTGAAGAACAAGAGTAACAATAACTAATCATGTTGACAGATGGCCTAAATCTTAAGCCAGATGATACATACATGTAAAGCACTTAGTACAGTCCCTACATAGAGTAAATGGCAATGAATGGAACCTGGCACTTTGTACCATGACTCTGATTGCTAAGATCTGGGTCCTGTTACCCAAAACACAGCCCTCTTTCCTCTAGGGTGTCCTCATATCACGACCTGTGTCAGCCACTTGGCCCTGCCCCAGTGCGGGCACAGTGTTGGCTGGCTGCTGGCCCGCCTGTGGCGTGCAGAGGTCAGAGCCCATGGGAAGTGGGGCATAGCACCCAGCAGGCAGGGCGAGCAGTTCTGGCCTCCTGGCCTGCTGGCCTCCTGGCTAGGAGGGCAGACGGACACACCTGGATAAACACCACTAAACAGAGGTGGGGGATCTTACAAACACAGACCTGTGCCAGTGCAGCTTCTCCGAGAAAACACGTCGGAGCCAAGTCCCCAGGTGGGAGCAGACGGAGATGTGGAGTGGTGTGGGTTGTAGGTGGGGGCGGGAGGCAGTGGGGGAGAGTGCAGCCAGATGGATGGACAGTGTGGAAAGGTGAAGCGGAGGACCGAAGTGGGGTGCAGGGGGTTACCCAGAAGGTGGCTGTGCTCCTGGCTCCCACTGTGGAGAGGAAGGTGCCCTGGGCTATTTGCCAGCACAGTCCTCAGTTCAATTCCAAACCCACCTCTTGGCAGCTTGGCCTTAGGTAAATCTTCCTCCTTTTCTGGACTGTGGTTTGAGCATCTTAAAATGGCTTATGTGGGGGATGCTGAACTTGATTATCTAGAATCATTTCCAGCTTGAAACTTCTAGGAATTTCTGCCCTGTAATAAAATCCCTGCTATGACCAGTCTCATCTTGAATTTGAGTCACTGTGGCCATCACTCTAATCTCTCCAAAGTGCCAGCACTTAACAGTTTATAAACTATGCTCACATCTGTTTCTTCATCTACTTCTGCCCTATAGCTTTGAATGCAGGTGAAGCTGAAATTCAGATCTCATTCTACACAAGATTACATGAGGGACCTGGGGCTCACTAAGATGAAACCACTTATAGGAGGCTGGCACCTTGCCTCTCCAGATGCCAACAGAGCGGTCCAAGGTGCAGACAGTGGGACAAGCTGAACCACTCAGTGTCCCCACACACACCACCAGCAAAAGACATCTGGCTCTGGTCACACCCACCGTGATCAGGTTCTTTGCCCACATCACCTTGTCTAATCCTCACAGCCACACAAGGTAGGTGCAGTCATGATGCCCACTATACAGATGAGGAGTGGGAGCTCAGAGAGGTTGAGTTTTTGCCCAAGGTCACATGTCACATAGCTGGTGAGCAGCAGAGCTGAGCTTCCTAAGGCCCCACAAGCAGACCTCACCTCTCCTTTGCTGCTTCCCAGAGAGGGAGCTCACACCTTCACTGACATCTGAGAGCTTCACTCACCATCTATTTCACGTTAAACCGTTCTCAAGGTCCTGTTCCCTTGCTGTCTCCTCCAGGAAGCCCTTGCTGACCATTCCTGTCACTCCCAGGCATTCGTCTTTTTCTCTTTCCCCGCACACACTTTTAAGCTTCCCATCTGTGTCTTCTTGGTGCTCTTAATCATGCTCCGTTGGGTAGAAAAGGGATTCTCCTCCTCTCCAGCTGGAACTTGTCATTATAAAGTGGGATTTGCCATTTTCTAAATAAATATGTTTTAATGTAATGGTAAAAAGAAATACCTGTTTTTATAACAATGAAAACTGTAGAGAACTATTAGGCTAGTGGTTAACCTCTCTGTAACCCTACAGTATAAAGTAGGACCAATCATTTCACAGACGTGAAGCACTATCTTAGTTTGGGCTCCCCTAGAAGTTGACTCTGAGATAAGGTTGTGATTTATTTGTGAGGTTTATGTGGGAATGGTTTATCAGTAGTTGAGCTGGGATGTGATACAGGGAGTGGAAGACAGCCAGAAGAGGGGTGTTTCCAGCAGGTGACCATTATGGGCAACTGGGGTTGCATCTTGCTGGAGAACTCAGGAAACCAGTTAGGACCCATGACATAGAGTTACCTCCCTGCAAGGGTGAGAGATCTGGATATTTAACTACAACTCTGTCAGTCACTGGTGGAGAGCTACTCCCAGGCAGAGCTGGCTCCAGTGGCCAGAGAGAAATCCCAGGCAAAGAGATACAGGTGCTGGAGAGCATGGGAGCTGTTGACGGGGCACCGAGAGCAGCTGCCACAAGTACCTGCCGGCACCTGGCTCCTGGTAACACAGCAGTGAAGGAGGTAGACCAGGTCTCTACAAACGAGGAACTCATAACCCTCTTGGAGACAGATAATAATGGAAAACTACAGAGCAGATGCGGCTTCCCTGGTGGCTCAGTCAGTAAAGAATTCGGCTGCAATGCAGCAGACCCGGGTTTGATCCCTAGGTCAGGAAGATCCCCTGGAGAAGGAAGTGGCAACCCACTCTAGTATTCTTGCCTGGGAAATCCCTTAGACAGAGGACAGAGGAGCCTGGCAGGCTATAGTCCTTGGGGTTGCAAGAGCCAGACTTGACTTAGCAGCTAAACCACCACCACAGAACAGATAACAGCATAAAGGAGAGAGAAGTTTCCATGTCTAAAGTCAGATGACCAGGATCAGAAACCCAAGTTTGCCACTAGTTTTGAGCCAGTTATTTAGTTCTCTATGGAGCTCAGGTTCCTAATCTATAAGATGGAAATTATAGAAGTAGAAATATCCTGGAATGATTTTGAGTTTGTTAAAATTAATGCACACAAAACACTCAGTGCAAGGTTCATCATTTGTTGTTGTTCAGTCACTCAATCATGTCTGACTTTTTGCAACCCCCCTGGACTGCAGCAAAGCAAATTTCCCTCTCCTTCACTATCTCCCTGAGTTTGCTCAAACTCATATCCATTGAGTCGGTGATGGCATCCAACCGTCTCATCTTCTGTCACCCCCTTCTCCTCTTGCCCTAAATCTTTCCCAGCATCAGGGTTTTTTTCCAGTGAGTCAGCTCTTCATATCAGGTTGCCTGTATTGGAACCTCAACTTCAGCATCAGTCCTTCCAATGAATATTCAGGGTTGATTTCCTTTAAGATTGACTGGTTTGATATACTTGCAGTCCAAGAGACTCTCAAGAGTCTTCTCCAGCACCACAGTTTGAAAGCATCAGTTCTTCGGTGCTCAGCCCTCTTTATAGTCCAACTCTCATATCCATACATGACTACTAGAAAAACCATAGCTTTGACGATATGGACCTTTGTTGGCAAAGTGATATCTCTGCTTTTTAAAACGTCATGAAGTGCATTCAATGTTACCATCATTGTTCATTAGACATCGTTTATGTCCTTAGACCATAAAAGAGGGCCTTGCCTGAGCCTGAAGTTCCACTTTCACAGAGGAAAAGGAGGCTTCCAAGGCCACTGAAGGGGACCAGTCCTGCCAAGACATTCTGACGGCCTTGCACTTGTCACACAGACCACCCAGCAAAGGCCTGACCCACAGTTACCTAAGTCTCAGTGGAACATGTAAGCATTTAGCTGCTGATGGGAGGGAAGACAGGAGTCTCAGTGTGGGTCCAGAGGACTAGTGGGGACGGGAGAGGTGCCCAAAGTGGCCTCTGACCCCAGGCTGGCCCATTCTGTCAATTTGCAGGAAGAGAAGGGAAGTGGAACTGGGGCCTGACCCGTTTTGTCCACACAGTGCTGGTCCTTGCTCTGGAGATCAGTGCCGAGGAAAGAGGGAGCTGCCCTCCCCTGGCCCCTTCTGCCAGTGGCCCCATAGCTGTGGCCGCTGGTGGTCCCTGGCGGCCAGGCTGCGGCCGGCAAGTGCTTCGCACAGCTGCCGTGCAAAGCAGCCAGACTCCGAGGCAGCTCCCCGGCCGAGGGAACATTCCCGGACAGATTGGACTCATTAAGCACTCTCTGCTCCCTGACCCTGGCAAAAGCCTGGATTCGGACCCAGGCCCTATCCTGCTGCCTTTCTCTTGCTCCCCTTAATAGCCTGTGAGCCGCCTGAGGGGAGGGGACAGGATGTCAGTCAGGCCCTCAACATCGCTTCCTTTGTCTAGATGTGTTTCCCACTTCTCCCCATGGTTCCTTCTCCTGCCGCTCAGTGTGAAATGAGCCACGACAGCCCCTGGAAGGCAATGAAAGGAAAGCTGGGTTCTGGTGTCGAGTCCACTCTGTGACTTTGAGCAGGTCACCTAACCTCTCTGGGCAGCCGTCTGCTTGGATTGTCAGCAGGAAGTCCTGGTCCCCACCTTCCCCACCACTGTGGAGATGAGGAAAGCGTGTCTGGAAAGCACTGATGTGGGAAAACAGACGCTCCCGGGGGCTGGGACACATGTTATCTAGAGGGGTCAAGCCTTGGTCATCTCAGAGCATGCTGAAGCAGAGAACTGAATATCAGAGGCATCCAGTGAACCAGCCTTGCTTTACAAGTAGGGAAACTGAGGTCCAGCCAGTGACCAAGCAAGCTGGGGTTGGAAGCTGGCCTTCTTCACACCTTGTCAATTCTGAAGATGATGATGACGAGACACATGACTTCTGAGCATTTGTGGGCCAGACCCTAGTCTTCATCACATTCCATGGGCCTGTCTGTTCATCCATAAGAGGTGGTGTTAGTAGCATCCCACAGAAGTGAGACTGGAATGGTGGGTATGGCTATGTCAGAAATCTGTTTGCTTAAACAGCACTTTTTTGTCCCCCCTGGGCCCAGAAACTTCTGAAGATGTTTTGCAGACATAGGAGGAAAAATTATCTTTCAGGACCTGGGGGTATGCTGGATGAGAGAAAGGCTTAGAGATGTGTGCTGGGCCCCGAGGGGCATGGCCACCTTCTGGGCCCAGTGTGGCTGGGATGGGGGCACGAAGGGGTGGATGCTTCTCCCACACTCGCTTCTCAACTTGTGCTCGGGACACAAAGCAGGGTGGGATATCTCTCTCGGAGTGGGGGGCAGGGGCTGGCACTTGTGCAAGGAGAGGCGAATGGACCTAGGGGTATCACCAACTCAGGTGTGACTTCCGACTTCAGCCTCCACTAGCTTTGCAACCCTGGACACATGACAACATATCTAAGCCTGTTTCCCTATCTGTAAAACAGCCCATATTCAGCATTTAACCCTGGAGAGACTTGGAATAAACCACTGATAGGTACAGTGCAGCAAGCCGAGATCTATGGTGAAGCCACTGAACAAAGGACAGTGGGGGATGCGGTGAGCTCAGCCTGGGGAGGGAAACTTGACCCCAGCAGAGGTTAGCTGGCAAGAGGGCAGGGAGCAGGCGGTGGGACCTCTCCAGTCCCTCCAGCGCCCTCCCGGTAGAAGCTGGCGTCTGCCCAGACACCTCTTGGCCAGGGGCTCCAGGGGGCCCAAACCCAGCCTAGCTCAAGCTAGACAGGCTTTGGCAGAGGGCCCCCCGCTTTCTCCTCCTAACAATGTCCTTCTCCCAGCCAAGGGCAGTGAGAGGTGGGCCAGGGAGCTGACAGTGCCAGAGAGACTTCCTGTCTCCCTGCCCTGCCCTTCAGGTTTGGGGGTATCCTGCGGTCTCCCTACCCAAAGATTTCACCAGCTATGAGGTAGTGATGGAGTTACACATCCTCCTGCTTCCTGGGCCTCTGGGAAGAGGGAGGCAGCAGCTCAGGTGGCTCTGAGCCTTTGTCCTTGAGCCAAGGAGCCCCTCAAGGGGACAGAACTGAGTCAAAGAAGAACTCCTCTTCCTCAGGCAAGGCCCCCAGCACAGGGCCCTGGCCTCAGGGTCATTCCCAAGGTGCTGAGAAACCTGCTATTCTCCACCCACCCACCCATCTTAGAAGAAAAGAGCCCCTCCCAACATGGGCACGTGTGTGTGCATGTGTGTGCCTGAGCGTGTGTGCGTGGGTAGGGAGGGGTCTGGAGCCGAGGGTCCAGAGTGAGCTGCCGGCCTCTCCTCTCTCTTCCTTCTGGGAACTCCCCTTCTGTGACAGCAACACCACGAACACCAACAAAATGATCTCAGAGAACAAAGAGATCAAACAACAGTGGGGGCAGGGAGCCGCTGTGATGGGAGCAGGTGCAGGCTGTTCTCACCCCCTCTCCTCTCTGATTTTTTGGGGGTACCAGGGAATGAAAGTGAGATGTGAGAGCTAGGAGGTTCAGAGAACGCTCAAGGGTGGTAGGTGAGGGCTGTAAGACCCCCCGGGGCTAGCTCAGCGCTTCGGGACATATCATCCTTGCATATGGGGCAGGCGGTCAAGGTCTTGGTCCTGGAATCCCAGTTCCCCACTCTCCCAAAGCAGAGCTGGCATCCCTGTCTCTTCTGACAGCCACGGAATCCCTACCCTTTCAGTTCAGAGTCTGGTAGTTTACTGCCAGGGGAAAAAAGGAAGAAAAAGGAAGAAAGAGGAAATTCCACTATAAACTCTTGATCAAAGCACAAGCCTCCTCCTTTCCTACCACCTTCCCCTCCCTCCTTCCTTCTTTCTTTCTTTTCTTCTTTCTTTCTCTTTTTTTTTCTTGAGTAGAAAGACCCAGGGAATGTAAACAAAGAATCTCCTAGCACGAATCAGGCTGCCCTGTTCCCAAACCCCAGGAAGAACATGTTTTCCTGGAAGCTGGGATCTGAGAGGTCTGCATGGCCAGCTGGGGCCAGTGGCTTGGACAGGGATGTGAGCAGGGTGCAGAGTCAGAGTTGGTCTGTGGGCTTCCTATGGAGCCTCTGAAATAGCTGCCACTTAGGCCCAGATGTGCTACCTGAAGGAGGGTCCAAGAAAAGCAGGGAGGGTCCACTGAGGTCACCTGGAGCCAGGGTGCCCTGGGAGCTGATTTGCTCAAAAATGGCTCTCAAAGAGCAGGATGAGCCTTGCTGTCTGCAGAGTCCTCAGCCTCTTCTGGGAAGGCCCCTCCGACCTGCAGATGACTCCATCACATGTACATTGATGCACAAAGGCCTCTCCAAACATTCTGCCCACTCATGGCTTTGTTTTCTTCTGAAATGAAACCCCTAACAAGAGGCAAAGCCCCAGCCACATCAGTCACTTACACTTGAATATAAATGGGTCATCTGACCCTTTTCCAAGGGCAGGGTTTGGATACAAGGAAGTGAGAATTCTGGGTCTCCAAAAGGGGTCACCTGAGGGGGAATGACCCAGAAAAGGCAGAGGAAGGGCAGGAGAGAGTGTTCTCAGATGTCATACTTTAGGATGGGGCCAACAGTTCCTTGAATAAAATTAAGGCTTTCCAAAGTTGTGCTAAATCAGAGATCAGAAAGTCTACCTTCTCATGAACAGTGTGTGTTGAGAAAGGCAGAGGTAACAAGTCCTGGTGCTAAGTATATATTAAGTGCTGCACTTGTGGCATTTCATGCAACCCTCACAGTGCCTTTGTAAGGCCAAGACTACTCACCCCATGTGACCAAAGAGGGAATGAAGAGGCAGAGAACAAGTTGGAGCAAGAGGCAGAGCTGCAGTGGAATGTGGACTTGCGTCTGCAGCTTTCAGAAGGTCAGCCTTTGCTACCACAGCCTGCAGCTGCCTGTGGTGTGCTCCTGGCTGTTTTTGGCACAAGTGTGTCGATTCCAAGGCTCAGGGCTCAAGGATCTAAGGCTAGAGATGGGAGGTGATCTGACAAATATCATTCAGAGAAACACCAGCACACATGCAAATGCTTGGTTCAGTGTCTTGCACATATTGAGGGCTGGATAAAATATGCACTGTTATTATTATTATTATTATTCCATAGGGAGGGAACAATTATCCAGCCCAAACACTATCACAGGATATCAGGATGTCAGGGCTGGAGGCACCCTCTAAAGCAGATCCCCCAGCATGGCCATCCCCCCGATGACAGAATAGAAGACTAAGGTCCATTTATGGGAAGTGATTTGCCTAACATCACATGCATGTGTGCTGAGTTGCTTCAGTCATGTCTGACTCTTTGTGACCCTTTGGACTGTAGCCCACCAAGCTCCTCTGTCCATGGAATTCTCCAGGAAAGAATACTGAAATGGGTTGCCATGTACCTCCTCCAGGGAATCCTCCTGACCCAGGAATCGAACCCAAGTCTCTTTTGTCTCCAGCATTGGCAGGTGGGTTCTTTACCTCTAGCGCCATCTGGGAAGCCCCACCTAAGGTCATATAGGTTACTGAATAATGTGCAAAGTTGGCACCAAACCCCAGCCTGCTGACTCCAAGACCGGCACCCTTCCCATTCTCTTTTGCCCAGCTTTTCTGGTGGAGTGGACTCAACAAAGCCCCTTAAATCCCTGTCCTAGGCCTCCCTTCTCCTCCAGCTCCTGTCCCCAAGACAGCATCAGAAGCTGATTTCACTTTGAATCATGGGGCCTGGAGTGTGCAGGGGGACCTCCCCAGGCCATTGGCTGGAACAACATCTGTGAGACACAAACATCAGGGAGAAGCAGGCTCCCCACTTGAACCTGGTTCCTGTAGCTTCCCTCCCTCGGGCCCATCCCCATGGCTGTCTGTGCTGTGTTTGTGGGGATCTGGGGAAGCCAGAGGTTAATGATGACAGGTGAAGCATTCACTGGGCCTCCAGCACCAGACAACGAGCTCCCTTCACAAGATCAGGCTGTGGAAGCTGGCCCACAGTCTGGGGTCTGGTCTAAGGGTCCCATCACAGGGCATTTGACCCCAGAGGGAAGTAGGGGTACAGATGGAACATTCCTGCTTGGACCTGGAATCCTGTCTCTGGCTAAATCTCCCGCCTGCCTTGCCTTCCTGCCTCTCCTCCCTTGCTACCACGTCACATTCGTCAAAATTCTAGCCTGGTGACACGGAGCTCACACCTGTGACGAAGGGCACAGCAGAAGGAAGCTGTGGTTATCAGCAGGCTGGCCCATAGGCAGTGAAGAGGTCAGCTCACTTAATTGGGGAACCACCAGCCCCGAGGCCCAGTCCAAGTCTGGCCACAGTTTCCTGAATGACCTTTTGTTAAGTCACAACAACACACTGGACGGTTCCTCTGCCCAAAGCTCCTCTAAAGGCTCTTCCAGGCCTGATGTTCTTGTGTTCGTTCATGGTGCCTGCCAGCAAGGCTCAATGGAGAACAAGAAACTAAGCATTCATCCTGTGCTATGCAGCCACTAAGTGCTCAGTACTTTACCCTGACCTTTTGGAAGGATGGTATATTGGTTAGCCTTTGCCACAATAATGCTGCATAACAAAAGAGCCCAAAACTCATTGGCTTACCACACTCATCATTTATTCTTAGGGAGGTTGACAGAGGTTCAGATGGTCTCAGCTGGGCTTGCCTTACACTACTTCTTGCTGCAGGTTTGTGAGGATGAATCTGCTCCTTCTGTCCCTCATCCGGTGGAGGTGGGGGGGATTGGGCAGGGCACTGTTCCTCCCATGGAAGTGGCAGAGGTGTATGAGGGAAGCAGAAACACATGAAACCTCTTAAGAAGTCAGTGCATTGGCCAAAATAAGTCACACGACCTCACCCAGAGTAATGAGGCAGAGAGAAAAGCTCTACTGGGGTGAGCCATGCCAAGGCTTGGCTGCCAAGGGAACCTATCAGCCAATTCAGCATAAAAGGAATGATTCAGCTTCTTTTATAGGGAGGTTAAATTATTTACCCAACTTTCTCTATTGCACAAACTGAATACAAATATTTCCCTTCCCTTCTGCATCTAAGGATTGAATTGAGATTAAGCCCTTGCTGCGTGCATGTGTGTTAACTCACTTGAGTTGTGTCTGACTCTCCATGACCCTGTGGACCATAGCCCACCAGCCTCCTCTGTCCATGGGATTTTCCAGGCAAGAATACTGGAGTGGGTTGCCATGCTCTCCTCTGGCGGATCTTCCCAACCCAGGGTCTTCCTTCCACAGGAAATTTGGCTTGTAAGAATTCCACAGGAGAGGGTAATGGATAGTCCAAAGGAGTGACCATCTAATAGTGGAATTTTGTTAAGCATAGACACTAGGGGAGAAGGGATTATCAGACATCCACATCTGTAGTCACTCTCTTCATGGATGCTCAAGTCCCATCCTGATTATCATGGCCTAGAAAAGTTTTCCAGGAGTTTCTTAGATCCATGCCATGCTCTTTTCACATTTTCTCTTGCTAAGCCATGATTCTTTGCTTCTAGAAACATAATACCTCTTCTGAGAGAAGTACTATGGAAACCTCACCACAAATACACTCCCGTCCCTGGTTGTACCCAGTTAAAGGAAGACGCTGGTGGAAAAATGATTTTAAGGAAACATAGCTTTATTGTTTTTAAGTTAATCCACTTAAGTGAACTAACCACTAAGCATTCCTCAGAGCTGGTCTGTAGGGGACCTGCTGTGATGGATTTATTGGATGATCCATTAGTTATTAAACATTTATTGCACAACCACCACGGGCCACGGGCTGGGGATTCAAAGCCGAGTAAGTCCCAGTGCCTGCCCCCAGGAGCTCAGTCTGGAGGGGGAGACAGACACATGACCACGATTTAAAGCGGAGTGGATTGGAAAAGACCCTGATGCTGCGGAAGACTGAAGGCAAAGGGCAGGAGAGGATGAGATGGTTAGATAGCATCACCGACTCAAAGGACATGAATCTGAGCAAACTCTGGGAGACAGTGAGGGACAGGGGAGTCACAGGCATGACTGAGCGACTGAACAGCAAAGGTGCGATGAGACTGATGTGTATGGAGAGTGCTGGAGCACAGAGCAGGGCAACTGCACAAGGGTGGAGGCTGGGGTTAATAGGGAAGGCTTCTAGAGGGAGGGAAAGTGGACTTCCTACTTGGGTAGGATGAATAGATGCTTGTGGTGGTAAAGCCTGGTGGGGGGTGAGATAGAGCTGTCAGGGGCTTCTCAGGTGGGGCACAGTATGTACAGAGTCTCACAAGGGAGAAAAGGTGGGATGACTAGAGAAATTGACCACAAATTGGTGTTTCTGGGATGTAGCATGACATTGTGGGGGAGGTAGTAAGAGCTGGGTCTAGAGTCGTCAGCAGAAGCCAGATCCTGGAAGCCCAAAATCCTTGGTAAGGGTTTGAACTTCATCATACAAACAAGGGTTGGGGGACATTCAAAAGTTCTGAGCATGGAAATGATACAAATAAATCTGTGTTTCAGAGCAAAACAGACAGCATGGAGGATGTGCTCGAAGCAGTGGGATTGGCGGGGACAAACTGGGAAAGAAGTGGCAGGGCCTCCCCCTGGTAGCAGGAGGAGGAATGGAGGGGAGGAGATGTTTCTGAGAAATGCTTAGGGACAGAATTAGTAGGACCCGGTGATTTATGGATATAAAAGAAAAGAGGGAGAAGGGAAATGGCAGAATCACAGTTAGATTTACAGCTTGGGTTACGAAGCACATGGTGGTCCCTTCAACTGAAATTGAGAATTCTGAGGGAAAGCAGTTTAGAAGGAGAAAAAACAGGATCAGTGTTTGATGTGGAGTTTGAGGAATGTGTGGGTGGGACACCAGTGGAGACACAGCAGCAGCTTGTCCCTGTGGAGGAAGATCCGGGCTGGAGGCAAAGATCTGATAGGCAAGCAGGTTATAAACCACAGAGGAGGGGTGAGATCATTTGTACGCTCATCAGGACACTTTAGGCTTCAATGAACAGAACATGCACTTACAAGTGGCTACAACAAACAAGGACATTTCACTTAATTTAGTTATTTCCCTTAATAAGTTTAGGAGGTCGGTCTTGGGCTTCTTCTTAATATGTCCTCAAGGATCCAGAACTTTGCATATTTTAGCTCTGCCAACTTTGTCCATACATAACCGTGTGTCCCACAGTAATGTGAAGATGGATGAGGTTCCCAAAGGACTTGGAACCCAAGGGAAAGAGGGTAGAAAACACTTGATGAACAAATGTGACACCTGCCTTTTGCTGTGTTTGGAAAGAGACAGGAAAGGAATAGGCTCAGGGAAGAACTGGCTGGTTGATGAGCAGGAATAAGAAGGAATTAGATGTCTACTCATGAGCACTTGTGGGGCTGGAAGAGATAACTGCTTCTTAACCCTAAATAGTAAAAGGTTAAATAAAAAAATACTTTGAGTGAGAAAGGCTGATGAAAACTTACCCTATATGGATTTCTGCTTTGGACTATGGTGGAGTAACAGATATTGAACAAACCCCCACCTGCCATAAACAAAGAGAAAAGTGGGGAAATTATATGAAACATCTGTTTTCAGACATTGGATAACCAGCAGAACAAGATTGCATTCCCCGAGAGAAGGAAAACAAATGAGATGAATTCTATGATCAACCTGACTTTTTGCCTAGACGCATTAACCAGACCATACATAGCCTGGGAAAGGGGGACCCAAGCCCCACAGAAGTCCCACTGTTTTGAGGAGACAGAGATCAGAATTCAGAGAACTGAGGCAGCTGGAATTGGCAAAGAATGATACTGGAGAAGAGGGAGTTATACAGAAAAAGAGCTTCAGAAAGCACATAGAAGTCCTTGTGAGCTCTTTTGGCTAAATGCTAAACTGTGCATGTGTATAGTGGGGCTCCATGAGGTTGGCCAAAGAACAAGAGGTGGAGAAAGAATAACTACTGGGAGTTGTAAACTGAATGACTCTCTGAGCTCAAGCAGTTGGGAAATGTTCAAGTTCAGGACAACCAAGGTGGAGAGACCTCACTGGGCTCCCAGCGTACTCAGTGGAAACTTCAGAAAGGCCACACCTTAGCTCTAGCTAAGCCAGTCTACTAACTAGTCTACCAACTACTTGCTCAACTAGTTTAACTAGCCCTGGGGTGAAAGCTATTATAGACTCATCATAATAAAGCATAAAGACAAGGCTTGAGATGATCTAGCTGATCTCCAAGTGACTTGCCAGGACAAAAGTTGACACTCTTTAAAGAATGATAACAAAGCAAACAGAAAAAGAATGATAAAATTCAGAGCTCAATAAGGTAATATTCAAAATGACTGTCTTTCAGTAAAAAATTGCTGGATATGAGAAGCAAAGTAATGATACTCATAATTAAGAGGAAAAAATCAATCAATAGAAACTGAGACATAATAGATGTGATGGAATTAGCAGACGTGAATTTTAAACAGCTTCTCCCAAAGTAAGCCATCCAAGAGAAAGAAAGGAAGACCAATACAGAAGCCACACTGTCTGATAACCTAATCTCAGAAGTGATATTCCATCACTTCAACCATACTGTATTAGCCACACTGTCCAACCCTAGTATAGTGTGGGAAATGATTATGCAACATAAACTCCAGGAGGTGGGAATCTGGCCACCACAAAGCCCTTGAAGGAGACAGAGAAGAAGACATCAAGAGAGATGGGGCAATATCACAAAGGCCAAGGGAGAGAGTTCCAGAAGAGAAATGTTTAATGGTTTTCCAACAGTGAGAACCAGTAGCTAAGAATTAAGAAATGTCCACTGAATTTGTCAGTCATTAAGAACATTAAGAGCAATTAAGAGCAGCTTCAGTTAACCAGTTTGCAGTGGACTGAAGTTTAAATAGGTGGTGAGCAATTGGAAAGCAGACGATGTGGCCTACTGTTTTGAGAAGGTTGGATGAAAAGGAGAGAAGGGAGATGTGGGCAGAAGCCAGAAGAGGACGTGGAGAATTTTGTTTCGGGGGATGTAAAGGGCCTGAGAAGATTTTTACGCTAGAAGAAACAGCCAGTGGACTGAAAGAGGTGAAGATCCAGGAGAGGGAAGGATGATGGATGGGGTAGCCTCTCGGAGGAGGCAGGAGAATTAAGAGGTCAAAGACACAGGTGGGATGCTTGGCTTTGAACAGAGAGACACCTCATCCTCTGAGGCTGCAGTGAGGAAGGCAGGATGTCTGGCTAGGGCAAGACCTGAGGGCGCGGATGCCTGGGAATTGAGAACTCGTACCTGATGGCCTCAATTTTCTCAGGAAGAGTAGGAGGCAAGGTCACAGTGAGCAGAGAGTGAACAATGATGTCAATTACCATGATGATTGCTTACATATGAAGAAAGCTTCGGAAACAGTCTGTTCTCATAGGCAGGGCAAGCCCTTCCCTTGTAATCTAATTTCACTTTCTATCTCTCAGCAAACTCATTTTTCATAGTTGGTGATGTCTTCAGACAGCACCTGTCTGAGTTACCACAAGGTGTGGATTAACAGGGTTGAAATGTATGAGGGTAGGAAATACTTCCACTCAGTGAGTGTGCAAAATCATGACATCTCAGTGGGGCAGGAACCTCCAAGGTCTCATTGAACATTCCACACAAAGGTCTGTCTTATCATCAAGCATTTGTCCACCTTCTGCTTGATCATCCCACCGACAGGGAACTCACTACCTCTAGGGAGAGTCTTTCCATTTTCAGATGAATCCTCAGGTCTTGTCCTTCAGCAGGCCTGAAGTCTGACTCCCAGTGTCCCTCAGATCCTATAGGAAGTCCCAGATCAAGCCTGTCTCCCTCTTGACAGCCTTCAGTGATATTTCTCCTCTAGAATAAATCTCCGCTGTTTCTTCACCCTCCCTTATATGGCAGGGTTTTCTGACCCTCTCCTCAGAGCCACCTTCTCCTCTAGATTTCCTTCAACAAAAACAATCGTTCTCAAGATTCAGCTATGACCTGGCCCTGCAGCTTTCTTCTGAGTGCCCAAAGTGCTTAGATGAATGTCAGGCAACTCACAACCACCCAGTGCTTGTGGGTGGTGGAAACTTCTTCAGTGCTTGCTCTCCCAGGATGGTGGTCTTACGGCTTTCTCACCGTGGCCTGCAGAAAGAGGTTCCAGATTTTCCTTTTGGATGTATGGCTGGTATGGCTTTATGTTTATAGGTCACTTAAATCTCTCTGAGTTTCAGGGGAGCCTTGGCAACACCTCAGGTTAGTGTTTTGAAATATTAAGTAATGTTTCATTTCTCTGGTATTTCCCCCTTCCACACTTGGCTCCCCTCGTCTCGTCCCCATCCAACTTCTGTCCTGCGCTCTTGTCTCGGGGGAGGGCTGCAGCCTCAGGAGGCAGGGGAAGGAGTCTCCTGTTTCAAGTTGCAGATGCTTGGCCCATAAGACCGCAGAAAGGGCTCACACCAGCAAAATGTGGAAGAAAACTCGAGCCATGATTCCACTCCTCAGATCTGCAGAAATTTCTGCACACCAGGATGGCCCCACAGAACGGGAATGACCCAAGAGTGGCAGGGACCTAGATGAGAGAGACTGGCAGTGATTTTGGGAGGGGACAAAGGCCATCTCCATGGCAACCTGCAGGGACCAATGAGCAAGGACAGGCACAGTGATGGGCTTCACAAATGATAGTGAAGCCCTGGATGCCTGGACACCACTTAGACTTCCAGGAAATTAGAAAGGTGAGGAGTCCAACTTGACTGGGATGACACAGCTACTGTGTGTGTGCTCAGTCGCTCAGTTGTGTCCAACTCTGCCACCCCATGGACTGCAGCCTTGCCAGGCTCCTCTGTCCAAGAGTTTTCCCAGGCAAGAATACTGGAGTGGGTTGCCAGTCCCTTCTCCAGGGGATCTTCCTGACTCAGTTATCAAACCTGCATCTCCTGTTTGCAGGCAGGTTCTTCACTGGTGAGCCACAAGGGAAGTCCCGACACAGCTACTACTATAGCATAATAAGGCTTTGAAATAGAAGTGCAGTAGTAAAGACTATGGGCTTCCCTAGTAGCTCAGCTGGTAAAGAATCCACCTGCAATGCAGGAGACCCCACTTTGATTCCTAGGTTGGAAAGATCCGCTGGAGAAAGGATAGGCTACTTACTCCAGTATTCTTGGGCTTCCCTGGTGGCTCAGATGGTAAAGAATCTACCTGCAATGCGGGAGTCCAGGGTTCAATCCCTGGGTTGGGAAGATCCCCTGGAGGAGAGAATGGCAACCCACTCCAGTATTCTTCCCTGGAGAATCCCCATGGACAGAGAAGCCTGGTGGGTTACAGTCCACGGGGTCGCAAAGAGTCAAACACAACTGAGCGACTACGTACAAGCAAAGACTAGGGACAGTTCTTTCTCTGTCACACCTGGTCCTACAATTCATACTCACTGCTTCATGTGCTCCACTCTCCCCACTCTCCTTTGCGCTCCTCTCCCCTGCGCACAGGAGCATGTCATCTGCTCTAAGAGGTTCCAATATTCTTCTCTCTCCTGAATGAAGCACAGATAGGTTGAATGATGATTCCAAACCACAGAGTGATTCCAGCATTTAGTGTCTATGCTCCCAGACAGAGCTCCTGTATCTGCTCCAGGCCTCTGAGCCATGCCTGTCTTTCCTGGGCCTTCTCTTTGTTTAGTCCGTGCTCCCACCCCCCACCCATGATCACCTCCTTTAAAAACCGACCGATTCCTCCGCTCTTCTCAAATCCTTTCTACTCAAAACACCAAACCGTTACAATGTGGAAATGGCAACAACCAGTGGCTCATGATCTAATGCAGTCAATTTGTGACAGATGAAGTTTGTAGCTGTAATATTTGCCAGTAGGTTCTCATGTAGTAATAGTAGGTAGTTTAGAAACCACTGTAATGCTCTAAGATGTAATTCTTGGCTTTGCTTTGGGCTTGTCAGATTGGTTCAAAGAAAGGAAAGTCCTGGCTAAAAAAGCAAGCAGTTCAATAAGGGTAAAGTCGTAGTGTGACAATCCATGAAGGCTCAGTTCCTAACGGTTAACCCCTTGAATATAATATGATGCTTTCATAACCCCCACTGAGTTTTGGATGAAGAGACACAGATTAAGGAAGATGGCAGCAAAGGTGAAGATGTGGCCTTTTATAGTTCTGCGTCTCTGCCCTACCCTTCCCTGGACCCAGAAAGCCTCCCCCTCTCTCTAAAATCAGGTTCCCCTTCTGCTGAGGGGTAAGTGCCAAGGCTGGCCCAGGGAGTCCTGCCACGCCTGCCTACGCCTCTCCTCCCCCATATTCTCCAAACACACAGTTCCCACTCCACCTCTCGTTCGCCTTATTTCCTTCAGCCTGTAGAATAGCCTGCCTTCTCACATCCTACCTCCCCCAGCTGAGGTCTCTGAAGAGCAGGGTTGCATCTCATGCACATCAGTGGTTATTGAGCGCCCAGCTGAACTTGCACCTGGCAGGAGCAGACACTCAGTGATATCTACTGAACTGGACATGATCAAAGCTACACAGTAGGACAGTGAACACGTGGTCCCACGAGTTATGGGATTCTGTTGATTTGAATTCCATAAGAACGTCTCAGTTGGGTTAAACTTAGCCGCCTGGGACAGACAGGCTGAGCAAATAGCATGTGGAATGAAAAATACACAGCAAAGCTCTCCAAATTACTTAGCCATTTGAGGAAGGGCTTGACTAGGAATTTGTAGCAAAGCCATGCGCATTCTCTTAGAAACATTCCCACCAGCCAGCCTTCATTTCCCTGGGGAGTGACCCATACCCACCCCACCCCCCCAGCCCCATGATGCCTCTGTAGGGGTGCCTTTCTCTTCTCCCTTTGGAGCACCTCTTTCTCCAACATTTCATGATAACAATCTCACTAATGATGGCCTGACACTGTGACTTTGACCCATTATAGACAAATGCTTTATCTTCTTAATAGGCTATGTTTTGATACCCCCAAGCGGAAGCAGCTAACAGGGAAACAGTGTCCTCATGGAAAGCCTGTATTTCTGCCCAAGATGAATCAGGTGCTTTTATCCCAGGGTGAGTGAGGGTGGGGCTGAGTTAAACATGCACTCTCTCAGTTAGGACACATTGGGGTGCCAATGACAGAAAATCCAACTCACTGGGCTTAAACAACAGCAACAAAAAAGAATTATTAGGACATTTTCCTGAAAAATCCAGTGTAGGTCTGGCTTTAGGTGCAGCATATTCCAGGGTTTTAAACTGTCACTTAAGAAGCAATCTTGATTCATTTCTCCATCCTATTCTTTTCTGTTAGTCATCATAATTAGGCTCCAACTTGTGGTTAGATGGCCATTAGCAGCTCCAGGCTTTTCCTTCCCAGATTCAAGCTCAGTAAAAAAAAAAAGAAGAGATTTTTTTTCCTCCTCTAATTAAGATAAACAAGTGCTTGGATCTGGCCGTCATTGGCCCAGATCCAGTCATGTGTCTATCTCTGGGTGCAACTGCGCCTGACTGGCTGATCCTGGGTGACATGGTTCCATCAGGTCAACCTAGGTTGCATGGTCCCATTCAAATCACATGGACAGGGAGTAATAAGGACAAATTATTCCCCAAAGAAAATCTGGGGTGCTAGTTC
This sequence comes from Odocoileus virginianus, assembly GCF_023699985.2. Lineage (NCBI taxonomy): Eukaryota > Metazoa > Chordata > Mammalia > Artiodactyla > Cervidae > Odocoileus > Odocoileus virginianus. The sequence goes on from NC_069680.1 coordinate 59,791,379, forward strand.
CATGAGGAAGGTAAGGTGCATCCATGTAGCATGGATTATGGGCTGCTCATAATATGGTCCTAAGCTGTAATAAAAGCAAATATCCACTGCACAACTAAAGAGGGAACCACATTCTTAGCAGCCCATAATCCATGCTACATGAATGCATAGTTGGGGTCCTAGGAATACCTACATCTACATGTGTGTGCTCAGGCACTTCTGTTGTGTCCAACTCTGTGATGATATGGGCTGTAGCCCACCAGGCTCCTCAGTCCATGGAATTCTCTAGGCAAGAATACTGGAGTGGGTTGGCATGCCCTCCTCCTGGGGATCTTCCCAACCCAGCGATCAAACCTGCATTTCCTGCAGCTCCTGTATTGCAGGCAGATTCTTTACTGTGTGAGGAATCACAAAACTTTTTGTGCTAATAAAATATTTAAATGTGTTTTTACTGATAAAGACATTGTGGGGTCCACAGCACCATGAACCATGTGGTTATTTATTGGTTACATCTCAGGCCCCAGTTCCACCTCCCAGGAGCCCTGTTTTCTGTGTGAAGATAATATTCAGGAGGGTGGACCCTACCCTTATTCCATATCAGGGGTGAAACCAGTTAGCACGTTCCCTCCTCCTGCCCTCCAGGATTGGTCCACAGTGAGCATGTGACCCAAGCCGGTCCAATTAGAATGAATCTTATTACCAGGACTTCTGCTGGCGATGCTAAGATAAGATGCTCTTTCTCTTTCACGGGATATGAATGAGAAAGCATGTAGAGCTGTGAGCTGTGGGCAGCCATCTTGGGGCCACAGGGAAGAGAAGCTGAAGCGGGGAGGATGGAGGTAGGGAGAGAGGAATAGAGAGTGAAATAAAGAGAGGAAGATAAGGGAGGGAGCGGGGGAAGGAAGGAAGAAGAAACTGAGACTCTGTATCAAACATCACCTGAAGCCAGGCCTGCCTATGGATTTTTCACTCATGTGAGTTAATATCTTTATTATTCCAGCCAGTTTAAATCAGACTTTCTATGACTTGCCATCCAGAACATTCTAAACATTTTTGAGCTGCGTCCAGGTCTGGGCAGTCTGTGGAAGTGGCTGTATACAGGCGCGTCTACCCTGAGTGTCACGAGAAAAGGTGGAGGGCAGCTCCCCTCAGAGTGCCTGGCAGACTTCCCTTCAGAGATCCAGTGCTCCTGGGTATCTGGGAGGATGCTCAACACACAGAGCTATTTCAGAGTTCTGTGGCCTGGCAAGAGGGCTAGAATTCCATCACTGGGCGCCCTGTGGATGGAGCTCTGGAGTCAGAGCGGGGTGGAGAGGGAAAAGAGGTGCTTAGATGCAACCACTGAAATGCCCGTCTTGAATTTCCCTGTCTTGGTGGCCACGTGGATGATGGCAAGGAGTCAGGTGTGTGCTAAGTTAAGAGTTCAGAGAGGGACTTAGGTCTTTTCATCAAGAGTCTGCCTCCTACTATACAGCTTTTAACCTTGTATAGTGAATGCTGGGACGCACCCCCCTGATCCCCTCCAGGACAGAGGCCCGGGTTCCCCAGTCACGGCAGTGTTGCTGCTGATGGCTCAAACATGGATAAAGGGAAGAGTCCCACCCCAAATCACCCTCCCTCCCTGGGGTACAGTCCTGGGATAATACAAATCCCAGGGCTAGAGCAGGAGTGGAGGATAGAGACCAATCCCCCTCAATCCAGAGCAGCTCTGCAGGGCATCCCCACTCCCAGCTCTCTATGGAGTTGACAGAGACCTCTTACAACAGCACTTAAACTGCTGCCTCTGTCCCTCTGCCCTGGCTCTCTGGTATACCCCCTGCTTGCAAATCTCTTTCTCAAAGCCTGTCTCCTTGGGGATCCCACCCAACAAATGACACTAATGGAGATAGGTAGCTGCCTACATGACAGGATATTAGAAGCCTGACCCCAATTACTTCTTTTCCTGAGTGTATGTTAACAGTGCTGAAAAGGAAATGGAGGTGAAAAGCACAGACAACTGGTTTGGGTTTTATTTAAATGAAGAATTATTTTTCTTGTTAGGGAAGCAATGATGGTTTCTTGTGATTTGAGTTTAGAAATATGCTTTGAGTCCTTTCTATGTACTAGGTAGTTCGTGCCCTCCAAGACCCCATGTGGTAGCCTCAGTCCTCCTTTCTGCAGAACAGGCAAGGGAGCCTTGGAGCTGTGTAGTGACTTATTGGGCAAAGAGCAGGTGGATAGCGCTCATGGCTTCTGACTTCAGATTCACAGCCTTCCTCACTGTGTCCCAGACCAACGAATTCATGTCAGAGATTCTGGAGCACATGCCTGGATGGGGCAGAGTGGCTGGTATGGAAGGAAGTCCCTAGGCCAGGAAACAGAAGACTTCCCTCTAATCCGGGCTCTGCCGTTTACTTTCTGAGTGGCCTTGGGCCAGTATTTTTACCTGGCACATCCTCAGTATGGGGTCACCAACGTGCTTCTTCAGATGCTGAGTCCGACTCTATTGCCCTTTCCTTCTCCAGGGGATGTTCCCACCCCAGGGATCAATCCCATGTCTCCTGCTCCCACTGAACCATTTGGGAAGCCCTACCAACGTGCAGCCTACTATAGATACTGGTTAGCAGGTGCAGTGGTGCTGGCAGCCTGCAGGGGGCACCACCGAGAAGAAAAAAAAAAAAAAAAACCACAGGCGTAGTGGGACACCCCTCCCAAAGCCCACATTCCCTTTGTTGAACACCCCCATCCCCCATCCCCCTTAGGCTCTCAGGGGCACTGGAATGGATGCTCCTGAAGCCTTGGGAGCCTCCAGCAAAACGAAAACCACCACATCCGGGTGGAGCCCGGATTCTGAGTCTTGTAAAAGGCTTCGTTTATCTTTCTTAGTTCTCTTTGGCCCGGGGAGACGACAGGAGAATGTTTTACTTTCTTTTTTTTAAGGAAAAATTTCCATTATGGAAATGGCACGTGCTTATTTTTAGAAATCCAGCCACTGGGACCTGTAACTTCTGTGGGAAGGAGGCGGCTCAGGGGCCGATGCTGACCCTCCTGTATTAAAAGTGGGTCTGAGTTTCTTTAGGCCCTGGGTTCCTCCCTCGTAGGCCTCTTTGGTTTTGTCAGCAGAGCAGGAATCTTGCTCATAGACAAGAAAGAGAATGACAAAAGATTGAAGTCCAGGGATTACAATAGCGATAGCGTCATGAAAACTGGCTGACATTCATTGAATGCTTACTGTATGCCAGGCACTGGGCTATGTGCTTCATACCTTGAATAATTCACTCCCCATAACACTGGGAAATAGGAATTATTACCTGTACTTTACATGGGAGAAAAATCTAGTCTCAGAGAAGTAGTAACCAGCCCAGAGTGGTGAAGTAAGAATCACACACAGGGTTGTCTGACCTAGGCACTACTCTGAACAAAAGCAGAGGGCTGCATGCTCACTACTACAGGCAAGGGCTCTCTGTTGGGGAAAAGGAGTTGAACCCCAAGGAAGAGGCTGGCACTTCCAAATAAGCCAGCTCACCTCAATCAGGGCTCCTCCCCCAATGGGGGGTGGCAGGACCAAGCAGCTCCCTAAAACAGGTGGCTTCTTCCATGGGACCCACAGAAGTTCACTGCCTCTCCAACTGGCCCCAGGCTCTCCTTCTGGAAAACGCTTTCATGGGTAGAAGGGATGGAAGAGGAGGACTTCAGGGAAGGGACGGGATCAGAAGCATTGGCGAGGATGGAGTACACCCTGATCACACTTCCCATTGTGGTATGATAAGTCAGAGGGTGGGACCTGGTGCCAGGCTGCCTGGCTTTCCACCCTGACTATTGTGGGAGGTTTTTTGGCCGCACTTGAGGCTTATGGGGTTTTGGTTCCTCAGCCAGGAATTGAACTCAAGCCCTTGGCAGTGAGAGCAGGCAGTCTTAACTACTGGACTGCCAGAGAATTCCTCCACCCTGCCTTTGTAACGGTGCAACTTGGGTCAGTCACATAACATTTTCTCTCTGAGTTTTCTCCTTTGTTTAATGGAGACTAAAAATACCTGGGCTTCCCTGGTAGCTCAGCTGGGAAAGAATTCTCCTACAGTGCAAAAGACCCCAGTTCGATTCCTGGGTCAGGAAGATCCCCTGGAGAAGGGATGGGCTGCTACCCACTTCAGTATTCTTGGGCTTTCCTGATGGCTCAGATGGCAGAGAATCCGCCTGCAATGTGGGAGACATGGGTTCAGTCCCTGGGTTGGAAAGATTGCCTGGAGGAGGACATGCAACCCACTCCAGTATTCTTGCCTGGAGAATCCCCATGGACAGAGAAGCCTGGTGGGTTACAGTCCATGGGGTCACAAAGAGTTAGACACGACTGAATGGCTAAGGACAGCACAGCACAGAAATGCCTATGGTTGCAGTGATTTCATCATGTGAGATGATGTATGGAAAACACTTTAAATGGTCTCTGACACAGTCAGTGCTTAACAAAAATTAGCTGCTGTTATTCTCCAAAAGTAACTCACTTTCACCAAGTAGATCACAATGAATAAATAGTCACATATAAGACAGGAGATAAAGTCCTTTTCTGTTTGTTGTCCCACCTCAAGTTCATCTTGGCTGAACTCTGGAGACACTTGGAATTCTCCAAAGGACCTGATGGGGTTGGAGACCCTGGGGTTTCTGTTCCAGGAGGTTCTAATGCACTTCTGAAGTCCAACATGGTACCATCTGGGACTCTTCTATTCAGGTTCAACTAGGATTTATTTGGCTAAGAAAAACCATCTGACATTCTGGAAGAATTTGTTCTTCCTCCCACCCTGATCCTTTCTTGAGTCTTTTGGGTCTGTGCCTCTAAGGTATGTACCCAGATTAGGTTGCTAACACCTTAGCATCTTGAGTGACTTAGCATTCAGCACAGCATCTTCAGCAGCAGCACCATGATGGATACTGCCATCATCACCTGTGTTGTTCCCATTCGAGTCACCATCAAATCTGAACCATCATTACCACCACCTCCATTTTTCGCAGCACCATTGCATCACCTTAACCACCTCCATCACTGCTGCTGTCTTTACAATCTTCATTTTCATCTCATCACTGCCAGGCTTCTTCTCACGTGATCATCTTTACTCTTCCATGATCACCTTCTGCTCAAGGGCAGTCAGAACCCTTTGGTAGCAGAAACTCAAGTCAGCTAACTTAACTGGAAAGAGCAAAGCCTTCTTATAGGTGACTATTCCCAAGGGACTCAAACACCAAAGGATGCTCCATCTCTTATCTCCACTTCTTCCTGCTATTCATTTAATTTTCTTCTGGAGACAGACCTCTGTCCATGTGACCCAGGGATTTGCATACTGGCTTCTCAGTGACCCTGAAGCAAAATAATTTTCATTGCTAAAGCTCAGATTGAAAATTCCCATGGAAGGTCTCTGATTGATTCAGTTTGGTTACCTTTTGGGCCAATTACAATGGCTAGAACTGTGTGTTCTTATGATTAGCCCAGGTTAGTCACATGCCAAACACAGATATGGCAACTGGGAGAAATGTGGTGAGCAGGTGGATAACTTAATTTGCATCCACATTCACCTGCCCCACCTACCACCACAACCCCTGTCGTCTCTACCACAACCTCCACCACCACCATCACTACCATTCCTACCAAATCACCCTTGTCCTGAGAATTATAATGTGCAAGTCCTAAACTTCAAATTCCTGAATTTGGAATCAACAAATTTGGATTTGATGAAGTCTCCAGCCCTTCAGGAATTTTCCATCTCTGGAAAACAAGAAAGTTGACATGTTCAACTAGGAGCTGGACTCCTAGTGCTTGGCCATGGGATGGAGCAAAGAGGAGAGTTGTGGGGACAAAGTCCAGCACCTCCGCAGCACTGGCGCTAATCCCTGGGCAGGCCCAGCATAGCAGGAGTGTGTGTCTAACCCAGAGAGGGCACCATTCCTTCAAATGCACAAAATTCCCACCCCAGTCAGAAACTGTGCTTGCAGGAGCTCTCAGCATGTCTGCCCTCCTTCTCTTGGGGGATGGGGCTTGCTTTTGGATCCAGGCCTCCTGCTCCTGCTCCATCTCCAAGCAAACATCTGTTTCCAGATGTTGTCTCCGAGCCATATAAAGCCAAAGGAAGACTCAAGTTAATATATCTACAGCAGACCCGACTGTCAGCGGCGAGCTAGTGTCGGGAACGGATCACTCAAGGAAAGCAAGAGCCCTCATTTCCTGGTGGGACATATAGGAAAGACAAACAGGGCATTTCCCCCGCAATGTTTAGAAATGACCTTAACAAAGCAACAGGCTTAAGGAAAAGGAGAAAGAAAAAGAAGATCTTTGTAATGAAGTTTACAGGAACAAATGTTCCAGGTGGTTCTGCTTTCGCAGCTACTGCTGGCCAAGGAACAAGAGGGAGTGAAGCTCTGTGGGGAGGACAAAACCTCCTCTGGATTTACCGGCCATCGACTGCAGTCCAGACTCCGGGCCAAACTTGAACCTGGGGGCTGTGCTATACCTGGCAGGGAAGAGATCTGGCCCAGATCCAGCATCGCCACTGTCTGCTGTGTGACCTTGAACCACATTCTGACCTCTCTGTGCTCAGTGGGGCCTTGAGGGAGTTATGAAGGTTCTTCTGGTCTAGGGATGGCGATACTCTCCACTTCCAACCAGGAGAGCCGCTCCTAAGATGAGGCTCAGAGGCAGAGCTCTGTGGTCAAGGCAAAGAGTTCCAGAGCAGTGGGGGTGGGCAGCAAGCTGGGGACATGAGAGACGCAGAGACGCAACACCCTAACTCGCAGTTCCCAGATGCTGGTAAACAGGGATCTGCTTCAGTAAACTAACTGTGCTCTTCATTACCCATCTGTCATCAACCAAAAACATCTGTCTCTTAACCCACAGTTGCCTGCCTTTCTGACAGCTTCCCCACCCCCCACCCCATCAGGGAGAGCTCAAGTCCTGCGCTTCTTCTCCGAGCACATGCTTGGGGCGCCCTTCCACCATCCGCACGCTGAGGCCGATTCCAAGCCCTGTTTCCACGGGCTGACAGCTCAGAGGGGCTGCGTCTCACTCTCACCCTTCAACTGATTGTTCTTCCTCCAAAAAGCAGCAAATAGGGCCCTAATGGATGCATTTGCTCGAGCCTTCTGACGTCTGGCTGCAGTGTGATCATTCACCATCATCTCTTTTGGATTTTGTACTTTATTAGAGTTTTGCACACATGATCTCATTTGAGTCTCTTGGTGCTCCTCTGAGTAGGAATTAATATTCTCTTACCCCAGGCAGGAGGCTGAGATCCAGAGCAGTGAAGATAACTTACTGAAAGGCATACAGTTTGCAGATGGAGAAGCCAGGACACAGCATTTCTGGATTTCAAAGATCGTGCTTTGTTTCAGCTCAAACCTGAGTCAGCAAATTGGTTTCACCACCCGCCCCTCCCCCCATGCACTAACCTCATTAGACTGATAATAGCTTTCTGCTTTGAGAAGCATACGCAGAGTGGTTGTGTGTGTGTGCATAAGTGTGTGTGTGTGTGCGTTAGGAGTGGTGTTCTGTAGTTGATTAGTCATGTCTTCCAGTGACGTGGGAACGGGAATGTTGGTGTGTATGCAAACATGACCAGACCATGCCACCTGAGAAGAAAGGAATGGAAGGGACAGACGATTAGGGTTGTTGGGGGTCCGGTGGTCACATGATGTATCCCTGGCAAGGGCTTACCACAAAAGTTTGGAACGTGTGCTCTGTTACCCCAGCCCTCTCCTCCATCTGGATCGTACCATGTTTGAGGCACCTGTTCAGTACTCACCTCTTCCAGGAAGGCTTCCTGCACCCTCACCCAGTTCTAACTCCCACCTTTCTTTCCTTCTCCAAGTCCTGAGTCATTACGCATCTACCTGTTTGTTTGGTCTTCAGTTCATTCTGCTGGGCACTGCTGTTCTCTTTCCTATGTATGTAGCTGCCTACAAAGGCCCCACGGGACTGCATGCTCTGTGAGTACCTGACCCAGGGTCCTGTTTTTACCAGAAGCTCAACAGTAGATGTGGACTACTGATGGATCAATGACCTACACCATCCCTCCTCTCAGGGGCAGGAACCAGGGCTTGGGAGGAGGCGTGAGCTCTTGTTTGGTCTTTGTCATACGTCCCCAGTCTCTGCAGCTATTCTCATGGCATCGATGGGCTGTGTTGAGTCCTGACATGGCACTCAACATGTACCATCTGATCCAGTCCTCACAACAAGAGATAGGAATTGTTCTCCCCATAGTTCAGATTTTAAAAGCAGGTGCAGAGAGGCTACACAATTTGCCCAAGATCACACAGCCAGTTAACAGTGGAGCCAGCACCTGAAACCACTCAGAACAGCCTCCAAGTGACAGGGAATGAGTCCCAGAGCAGCCCATGCCTGACCTTGAAATGAGGCCAGGTAGAGTTCTGCTGAATTATTCTCGATCCTCCTGAGACCAGAGGGATGTGGGCTGTTTGGAGCCTCCAGATGCTCCTGCAAGAGGTCATCAGGAGAAATCTGGGAAGGATCTGCACAATAGAGTGGACAGTTGGTCATGGCCCTTGCTAACCACAATATTCCCCAAATCTGACTTTTTAGAGTCAAGTGTTCCTATGAACAGGTCCACTAGCCTACCATACCAGGCATTCTTCTCAGGCTCGGGTAGATGGCTACATCTGTGGGTTCCATCTGGAACCAGGTTCATAGGTAGCTCCCTCCCCAACAAAAATCTGGGCCTCCCCATGTGACTTGTTTTGGCCAGTGAGACATTAGCAACTGTCACACAAAGGGAGGTGTCATAAGCACTTGCCACCAGGACTTGGTATCTTGGAATTTCCCTTTGAAAGCTGGCCACCATGCTGAAAAAAAGCTCAAGATATACCATGGGATGTTGAGAGGCCACTCTAGGTTGGGGATAGGGGGCAAGAGACCATCTTGAATGTTCTGATCTCAGCTGAGCCCCCAGCCAGGTTTCCCCAGTGCAGCCTCATGTGTGACCTCAGCCATCTTACTTGGAACAGAAGAACCACTCCACTGAGCCCTGTCACCTCACAGGATTATGAGAAATAATAAATTATTCTGTTAAGAAACTAAGAGTTGGGTCCATCTGTGATACTGTTACAGATGCCTGAAATACTGTCCCTGGTTACTGCCCTATGACTCCTAGACACACTTTTAGAAGCCTGCACCTGATCTCATATACACATCTTGATCAAAGCAGATTGCTTATGGGAAATTTAGCATACACCCATTCTTGGCACAAGTATGAGTGCACATCCGCATCAACACACTCACAGGTGGTGCCTTAGAGACAGCCCAGCTGTACTGTGGGCAGCTCCATTCATCCACAACATTTGCACTCGTCTGCACGCCCATGCTTATACGTGTGTGCAGAAAGGTGCATGATCTATGTACCAAAGCACAAGAGTAGATACACACAGTGAGACCCTAGGTTGAGGGAGCTGTGGCGGTGGGGGCCACACCCACACACGCATGCACACAATCACTCATGACCTGAAACTGTAAGTATCTGAACTCCTCTAAGAACCTGCAGCCTGCTGAACAGGGTCCCCCAGCGTTTTCATCAGTGTAGCCTCCACACTTGGCTCTGCTCTCTTCTTAATGAGAGAGTTTGTTTTGGCCCCAGTTAACAAGGCTCCCAGGGCCTCCTGGGCAGACTGGCCCTCCTCCGCACATCTGCAGCCCCTGCTCCTCGACCCCCATCCCCGGCTCTGCAGAGTCACAGCCAGGGAGCTGATTGGCGTGATTGCGTGGGAAGGAAGTGGGGACTCAGGAAAATGCATTTCCAAATGTTCGATCTGTAGCTCCAAGCAAGGGCTTCAGACTGAATCCCAAAACACTCTCCCCAGAGACATGGCATGCTACTGTCTTCTAACCTGGAACAAGCTAATTTAATCTCAGAGCCTGTAGAAGGGCAAGATTGAGGACTTGAGCCCAAGAAAATGCCTGCATTTCTCACCTTATGTCTACTCTGGGTCTGGCCTTGGTTCATTCTCTTTAGGATCACTATCTGGTGCAGGTCAGTACCTCCTAACACCCTGCACATGGGGTACAGCCCTTTCTCCCCTGGTACACCCAGGTACACCCAGGTACACCCTGGCTCCGCACACCTCTTCAGCAGAAACCCCCACTCTTCCCCTTTACACTCCACATTTCAGCCACAGTGAACCACTGACAACTGCCCCGATTCCCCAATTTCTCCACCATGCTTTTTCCACTCGAGGCTTTTGCACAGGCAGCTCCCTCTGTTTGGCACGCCCTCCCTACACCCCTTTATCTGACTATGTTCATCCTTCAGGTCTCATCCCCCAAGCATCCTCTCTGTCCTGCTTGGTAGTACTTATCCCTGTTGGCCTCCACCACTAGTCTGCTGTGCTCACCACTGTGTCCTCCACACCAGCAGGGCCTGGCACTAGAAAGTGCTCCATGCATTTTTACTGAATGGATGAATGTTTGAGTTAGGAAGGCCCTTATACATCCCAGTTTTCTTTTCCCTTCTCTGCCCATCAATTTCTAAATCTTATGTAAGAGGAAGAGGTACAGGTTAATATAGCTGGGAGAGAGCCAGATGTAGAATCCATCCATCCATTCTTCCATTCACCCATTCATTCATTCAGACCACCATTTCTTGGGCATCTACACTGTGCTTAGGGCAGAGCATACAGAGATGAATACAGTCATCCTGCTTTCTAGAAACTCACAGCCTAGGGGAGGGAACAGACAGACACGGGTCACAGTTATAACATAGTTTAAGCTACACAAGACAGACCAGTGGCTCAAATGAGGTAAGTTACTTCACTCATGTGAGAGTCTAGGCTTCTCTGACAACTCAACTCCACAGAGTCACAAGGGGCCCAGATTCCTTCTGTCTCGTTGCTCACTATATGCAGGAGTTGGAAGCGGAGCTGAGAAACAGGGCTGTGATGCCAGTGACCATAAAGCCTGGGAGAGAAATAAGGAAGAGTCTGTGATGCCTGGAGGAGATTCTGGTAGGCCCCCAGACCTGGCTTCCTTGGGTGAGGTTTCCCAGTTGGGGCTACTGTGTGGGAGAGTTGGACCTGTTTAAAGGACTAGGTGTGGAGAAGCTAGTGGGAGCAGAGAAATCCAGAAGGAAGAACAGATCAGAAAGAAACTAAGCAGGTGCAATCTACAGGATCTGATCCCAGCTGGATGCAGGGGGCAAGGGAGAGGAAGGAGACACACATCAGCCTGAGCCGCAGGACAATGCCTGTGCCCTCCACCAAGGGAATGAAAGCCAGGTAGTGCTAGGGGAGCTGGCTGTGAAGTGAGGTGGGGGGGGAGTGCCAAATGGAGCTGCCAGAGCAGCTGGGCATGGGTGAGAGATGCTGGGGGGGTGTGGGCTGTGGGATTTCATGGGAAAGTCATCACCAGAGACGAAAACGAGCTTTGGAGGACAAGTTCCCCCAACTGCCCTGTGGGCAGTGCAATCACCTTGAATATATATCCCCATCCCTTGGGGAGCTTCTGTAAACTGGATGGGAACCTTACCTGTGCCCCTACTCCCACCGCAAAGAGATTCTGACTCAGTAACATGGAGTGAACCCCTCTCTGTGGCTCTAGGTTCTTTTACTTGCAAGAGAAGAAACCCAGCTCAAACAGGTTTGAACAAAAATGAGTCCTGAAACTGAAGAGTGCAGGCACGGATGAGCTTAAGCACAGTTTGATCACAGAGTTTAAATAATGCCTTCAGGAATCAGACTCTTTCCACCTCTGCTTGCCTCCTGTGTTGGTTTCATTCTCAGGCAAGATTTTTAAGTAACAGAGGCAAGATACCCTCTGTGGTTCAGTTCAGTCGCTCAGTCGTGTTCGGCTCTTTGTAACCCCATGGACTGCAGCACACCAGGCTTCCCTGTCCATCACCAACTCCCGGAGCTTGCTCAAACACATGTCCATCAAGTCGGTGATGCCATCCAACCATCTCAACCTCTGTCATCACCTTCTCATCCTGCCTTCAATCTTTCCCAGCATCAGGGTCTTTTCCAATGAGTCAGTTCTTCACATCAAGTGGCCAAAGTATTGGAGTTTCAGCTTCAGCATCAATTCTTCCAATGAATATTCAGGGTTGATTTCCTTTAGGATGGACTGATTTGATCTCCTTGCAGTCCAAAGGACTCTCAAGAGTCTTCTCCAACACCATAGTCCAGAAGCATCAATTCTTCAGTGCTCAGCTTTCTTTATGGTCCAACTTTCACATCCATACATGACTACTGGAAAAATCATATCTTTGACCAGATGAACCTTTCTTGGTAAAGTAATGTCTCTGCTTTTTAATACGCTATGTAGGTTGGTCATAGGACCTTTGTCGGCAAAGTAATGTCTCTGCTTTTCAATATGGTGTCTAGGTTGCTGTCTAGGTTGGTCAGCCCCCTGTGGTAGCTGATACTCTTTCAGAAAGCCCTTTACAAAGAAATAGCATTCCTTTCCCAATCATTCCAGCCTGATTCTCCTTAGTCTGAACTTGGCCACAAGCCCATCTCAGGCCCAACCACTGTAGCCAAGGGAGATGGAGATGCTAATTGGTTAGATTAGCTCACATACCCTAGAGACAGGAATGGGGTCAACCCTGCCAGAGCCACAGAGACCCAGCTTGGCATCATTGGCAGGGTTTTAAGGTACAGAAAACGGGTGAAGGATGGACTTCCTGGCAGAGGGAACTGCAAGAGCTAATATGTAGAAGCAGAAAAACACAGAAAATACTTTAGGAACAGTGAGGCTTGTATGCACAGGGACATTTTCTTCTTAGCTCTCCATTCTGGTACCCACAGTATCTATTTTTATCTCAGAGTGTAATCATGACCACAGATTAAATTCAAACTCTTTGCACTAGCACTGAAAGTCTATCTTCTTGTTCCAAACAATAAATCCTGTTTTCTAGAGAGGTTGATTAACTCCAGCATTGACAGAACATTGATCCAGCGTTGACAGAGAATTCCCAAGTTTCCCTGAGTCCCCCTGGATGCCTCAGGGTTCACACAGGTCATTTCTGAATGCAGAGTTAGCTAGGACTGCTGCCCCCTCCCCCTTCAGTTCCCAATCACAGAGGCTGCCCCAGCCCCCATATCTTTTAGGATTCACTGCCTTGGCATTCCTGAGGGCCCCTAAAGTCTTGAAAGGGAAAACATCAGCTTGTGGAATAAGAAAGGGAAGAAACTACTCTCCTAGTTCCCTTCCTCCATGTTCCTTACCCTTGCAGGGGGTTGGGAGGTTGGTGATGTGGAAGGGGAACCAAATCTACATCCCTGGCTGCTGCTGCTGCTAAGTCGCTTCAGTTGTGTCCGACTCTGTGCGACGCCATAGGCGGCAGCCTACCAGGCTCCTCCGTCCCTGGGGTTCTCCAGGCAAGAACACTGGAGTGGGTTGCCATTTCCCCTGGCGTGTATCTCTTAGTGCAGAAATTCTCTAGCGCCCTCTGGTGGTCACTAACACTACTGTGTTCTCTCGGGGTTTAATCTGAACAGCCCAATTGAGACATCCATCACAGGGTAAGGCAACAGGCACACTTACCCCATATCCCATATTAAGGAAATGCTAGAGCTGGAACGGACCCAAAGCTCCTGGCCACCAGTCCTTTCTTCAGCATCACTTTCTATCTGCGGCATCACTTTCTATCTCTGTAGTCCTCCCTAGTGGCTAACTGACCTGGCAGGCAATGTTATAACATTTATTATTTATGATGTAAGTACTTTATTACTGTGTTGCTCTATTAAATACACCTGCCACACTTTGAGGTGTGCCATGATACTGGATTATATGTTAGTATTGACCAGGTAAATATATAAAATGTACAGTTGGCAACCCTGTTATTCTAAAATTGAATCACAGAAATGCTCCTGTCACCATACCCACTACCCACCTCTGTTTTACATTTCAGGAACCAGTCTTTTATCCCCCCATCCCTTCTGGATGTTCCTGGGAAGTAAGCTTTCTCCATAAACTCAATCCCACCACCTCCTCATTCGCAGGAATGTCAAGAGGTGCAAGGAGATAAAGTCTCTTTGGGATACAAATGTTACTTAAAATGGGAGAGGTGACAAGAGAAGAAAGGAAACTACAAAATGGCCTTCAGGCAGCTTTCTCTACTGGACCACAGGAAATGATAGCGGAAGGGAGCCAAGGAGAGAAAGGCTCACCTTTAATGGCTGCAGTGGTTGGGGCGGGCTGGTCTGACAGCGGAGGGCTGGAATGAGTCTCAGACCCACAGCAGACAAGAAGAGGAGGGGTCAGGACCGGCAGGTGGGACGATTGGCTGGTCTATTGGATACCCTGAAATAACCGTCTGCTCAGCTTGTATTCACCTGTACCTGGTCCTGAAAGAGAGACAAGGGCACCAGTTCTGCTGCCCCACCCCCCACCCCAGAGGGTTGACCTTTCACCCCAGAGTAAAGCTGTGATTGGTGAAGTGAGCCCCACCAAAGGCTGTGGGGCAGCTGGAGGTGCTGAGCGGAGTCTGGGGAGGAAGAGAGGGGAAGAGACATGACAGGGGGTGCTCAGCAGCAGCTGAAGGGAATCAGACAGTCCTGCTCAGGAGATAGACATCCATCTAGATCCCTGACAGTAACTCAACTGGGTTCCTTGGACGATCACAAAGACTGGCTGTGCTGACTTGTCAGAAAGCAGAGTGATGCCTGGACCCTTAACTTAGCAGGAAGGCAAAGAGGACCCTCCATGTGGATTGGGAGAAAGGGGGAGAAGCAAGCCCCAGCTCCGCTACACACCCCCTTCCTGCCTATAAATAATTCCAAGTGTCACTTCAAAGGGGACCGGGAGCGCCGGAGAGGGGCTCCCGTGGCCGTTGGGTTGGGGCAGCAGGTCCTGCACACCACGCCCCCCACCCCGGGCGAGTTTGCATAAATAAACAAATCCAAGCCGTCGGCCCCGCAGGAGGTGGAGGAGGAGAGGGGAGGAGGAGAAGGGAGGGGGGCGGGAGAGATTAGTTTGGGAAGTAGCACGGATTGCTCATCCGATCCGTGCAGCCGCAGCTCGTGTGTCAAGTTACAGAGGCGCCGGAATCGGCCCCAGCGCTCCTCGGCAGCGGCCACGACCCACCTCTGCCCATGGGGCCCTCCATGTGCACCCCTTCGTCCCGGGACTGAAACTGGCTCGCCCGAGCGACGGGAAACACCAAGAAGGACAGACAGTGCTGAACCAACTCCGGACTGCAGATACTTGAAGGGACAGACGGGGCAGAAAGGAGAGCCGGCCAGATTTCCCTAACTTTCCTGGACTTGGAACGTTCTTCGAAGCAACTTTTTTTTTTTCACCTGGGTGTACCCCCCGATCACTGCTGGTTGTATTTTTTTTTTTTTTTTGCTCCCCCCGCCCCCCCTCCAGCTGCTATTTTTTCCATCCTCTTTGCCGAGAGCAAAGGAAAGGGACATTTTTCCAGCGACACAAGCCTTTTCCCCCACTGCCCCGGAGCTTGAGATCGCGTTTTGGGGCAGCGGCTCTCGCCTTTATTTATTCTATTTATTTATTTATTGGTTCTCAAGACGCGAGGGGATGGTAGCGGAGCGCTCCGGCAAAGCGACAGCCGCCGGTGCCCGCGGCCCTGGGGAGCTGGGCGCACCCGGGACAGTGGCTCTGGCGGTGGCGCCGGCGGAGCGCTGTGCTCGGCTGCCGAGCCCTGGGTCGTGCGGGCTGCTGGCGCTGGCTCTCTGCTCGCTGGCGCTCAGCCTGCTCGCCCACTTTCGGACGGTCGAGCTGCAGGCCCGGGTGCTGCGCCTGGAAGCGGAGCGTGGGGAGCAGCAAATGGAGCCGGCTATTTTGGGACGAGTCAACCAACTGCTGGATGAGGTCTGTGCTCTTTGTTGCTGCCTTTTATTCCCTCCCCGCGGCGCCCCCTCGCGCAGCCTCCAAACTTTGGACCAGCCAGTGCCCGTGGGCTCTCTCTCCGCCGCGCGGTGCGCCCTGGCCTCGCCCCAGTTGTTTGAGGGAGGGATGGGGCCAGGGACGGACGCTGCCCTGCCAGTGGGCAGGAGGACCTGGGCGGCTAGCGCCAGACCCCTCGGCTCCCGCCTAGAGCAGGCGTCCTCCACGTTCCGCGCCGGGAGCGCCCTGAGCGCGCGGGGCAGGTGGAGGAAGGCTAGGCGCGGAGGCGCGCAAAGGCGGCCAGGTCCATTTCTCCCTCCCGGCTCCTCGCCAGGGCGGTGTGAGAGCCGCCCAGCGCCCACGCGGCGGGACTTGAGCCCGGTGGCCCCGGGCCGAGGCTTGCTGGGCTCCCGCAGCCCTCCCCATCCATCCCTCGACGATCAGTGCTGCCTTTTATTGCCATATTCTGTTGGGAAGAGAGAGGAGTGAGTTATCCCAGGGGTTGAGGGGGACAGGGAGCAGTCCTTGCAGGAGGTGGTGGGCTGGTCTCTGCCCAGACCGCTAGGGCCCAGGTGTTGGTTGTTTCGGTTCTGCTGTCCTTGGGCACAAATAAGCCCTTACGGTCTTGTTCTGAAGCTGTATTTGTTGTCCCTGGTCCCCTGGAATGGCCCCCAACATTTTGTGTCTGTGTGTCTTTCGGGGAAAAGGATGCCGAGCTTTCTCCCATTCCCAAAATATCCTTGAACCTCAGTGTGTTAGAAGCCACTAGTGTCTCTTAGCCAGGACAATCCTGAGAGTCATGAAGAGACCCACAGTCCACAGAAAGTAGGGACACACAGTCTCAGGGGTGCCACCCGACTAGCGACTGGCCAGGAGACCATGAGGCCAGGTGACATCTGAGGATGTGGACAGCTCCGGAGACCCAGGGCCTTGTATGAGGGGAGGATTCACAGATAAAGTCCATGGCCGTCTGGGAAGAACTCCTGGAACAGGCTGACCATGGACAGTTTCCAAGGGGAAGAACTGGGGGTGCATCTCTTCCTTAGTAGGAGGTGGTGTGTGAAACAGTGAAGAGCAGGAGGTAGAGCCCAGCTTTTATCCCCACTCTGCTATTTAGAAGCTGTGCCACCTGAGGCAAACACCCTAACCCCTCTGAGCTCCACTCTGCCATCACAGTGGTGGTGCTGATGGTAAACGGGAGAGCCCAGCTCTAACTGCAGCTGTGCCGTGGCCATACTGGCACGATGCCCCAGTACCCCACAGCCAGGCTCTTCTCGGTGCCTCTACCAGGCAAAGGCTGGCACTTGCCAAAGCAGCCCTCCAGGGCAATCACGGAGAGCGAGGTCAGAAGGCCAGAGCAGAGCAGGTTTACTGATGCCAGAGGTGCACCCATGACTGCTGCCGTCAGCTCATTCCCACGCCCTGCCGGGCCCCAGGGAAGCCGGAGGGCTCCGTCAAGCCACCCACGGTCCTCTGGGACTCTGGGGGGAAGCCGGTGGACTCCGCAGTGCCGGCAGACGGCCTGTGCTGGCTGGTTGGCAGTGCAGAGGGAACTGCTGCGTGGTAGGGAGGGTGTTGGGACGTGAAGGCTGCCTCAGGTATCCCCGGGGTCCTGGCTGCTGAGGGACAAACATCCGACCCGGAGTGTCCTGCTCAGTTCCTCTCTCCATCGTCTCCCCTTCCTGGCCCCTCCTGCTGGCCAGGGCGTGTCCCTGCCCTTTCCTCAATCCTGGCTTCCTCTGCTTAAGACTTAGCTAGGTCACGTCTCATGCTCTGAGGACCTTGGGGCTGACAGTGTTATTATCTGCCAGGCTGAGCCTTCCTGTCTAAACTTCTACTGGCTGTCAGACCCCCATGTTACAGATGGGGGAACCAAGGCTCAGAGTGGGGCAGTAGATTTCCCAGGGTCACGTGGCGAGATCCTAGACTAGAGGACGCTTTCAGGGACTCCGCCCCCAGTGCTCTCCCCAGGCTGTCTGCCACCTTCCATTGTCTGCCCTCATGCACTTATTCCCAAAGTGAACCTGAGAGCCAGCTGTGAGTCAGGCGTTGTGGGGCGGGGGGCACATTTCTGCCCTCTCAAGCTTACAGACAAATAGGACACAGAGAAGGGAGTGGACAGTGACCACATCATGCGGAAAAGGCTATGAGAATGAAAGCGGAGGAGGTCCAGGGCTCCTGACGGCGGTGGCTCCCTGGGAGAGTGATTTTTCATGTGAAGACTTACAGGGTGACTAGGAGGTTTCCAGGCAAATGGGGATGAGGATGGGGCAAAAGGAACAGCTTCTGGAAGCTGAAAACCAGAGAGAGAGACAGGTAGCCGAGGTCAAGAGGGGCCTTAGAGACACTTTGATCTTTGTAAGAGCGATGGGGAGCCATGGAGGGGTCTTGAGGAAGGCAGTGATGTACACGGAATGAGATGAAGAGCCAGGTAGAGCAGGGACGCCAAATAGGAGGTTAGTATGGACCAGCGAGGACAGTGACCTGGCCAGGGGCACTTGTGGAGACAGAGAGGAATGAATGGAAATGGCAGCGTCAGTGGTGGGACCTGAGGTCAGTAGCAGAGGGCGTTGGGATAGGGGGAGGGAGCGGTCCTGTGGGGGAGGGGGCAGGTGACCTGGTCTACATGGCGATGACCTCAGGAGCCCTCTCCTGGAGGGGCCTGCAGGCCAGTGGCTCTGAAAGGGACTCTCTCAAGGCGGCACTGTCCCGTATAGTAAGCACTAGTCACATGTGATTCATTAGACTTAAGTTAATTAAAATTAAATAAAATCTAAAATGTAGTTCCCCAGTCACAGTAAGCCACCTTTCATATAACTGCTCAATAGATACCTGAGTGGCCAGAAGGCAGGACAGTGCAGCCTTAGAATGTGGGCGTCACCGCGTAAAGATCCATGGGATGATGCTGTGCTGGGAGCAGGCAATGTCTGGGCCAGCAAAGGTGTTCAGGAGCACCTCCACGTTTTCCTCTCCTCCACCCTTTCCTCTCCGTGGTCTCTTCTCCCAGGTCAGAACAAAGAGCAGAGTGAGGAGAAAGGTGAGAACTGGGTCCAGTGGAAACTCCCAGGTGAGGACAGGGGGATGGTTTTGCTGTGGAATGAGTCTGTGAAATGGGTATGCAGAGGATTCCTGCCCATGAGGGCCCAAAGGCACCCCGTGTGCCAGGATTCCAGCTGGGCCTTGCCAGTCGTGTGGCCTCAGGCAAGCCACGACACACGCCCTCACCTCATATCCCTTCTCTGTGAAGCCCTGGCCCTGCCTTCCTCTTGGGGCTGCTGTGGGGCTCTCAGGAGATGGCAGATGGAACGTTGCACTAAAAGGTATCACCACATCAGGTCACAAGTGCTTCTGGAGAGCTCCCCGGAGCACGGGGCAGACAAAGGCAATCCATTCTAGAGCTGGTGAGCCTGGGTCACTCCCTGGAGGATGGAGGAAGGGCTGTGGGCAGGGCCGTGCTGGGGAACCACACAGCCTGGGCAAGGGCCCGGAGGCAGGGGTCCAGGGGCACATGCTCACCACCCACCCCAGTGGGGAAATTAGCATGCTGGGGGTGGAGGCGTGTCTGGGAGACAGGAGGAAGGGGAAGGCCAGGCTGAGGGGACTCCACAGGAGAGAAGCCTGGAGTGAGGGGAGGCAAGGGCAGATGTGAGCAGAGGCTTCGATCTGAGTGATCTGAGCTGCTGGGAGGGGGGTGGGTCGCGGCCAGGAGAGGAGTGTGGGAGTTGGGAGTGTGGCTTCCAGACCGCAGCTCCAGCTCTGCCCCCACCAGCGCCTCTCTCCCGGTCCGGGACCCGTAATGAGCGCTCCAGCTGCCCGTTAGTTGATTTGCTTGCTGTGAGAAAAAAAAAAAAAAGGAACGTCCCAAATGGAGGAAATCAGATGTCACCTAGGGCTGGGCAGACAGTGTGCGACGACAGAGAAGAGGGTGGAATTTAAACTTGCCAAATCCATTTTACAGGCTGAGGGGCAGCAGGGGGGTGTCAGCCACCTTCAAGGTGAATGCTGAGGGAGGCCAGGCTGACTCCCCTTCCCCAACGATAAGAGTAACAGCAATTCTGATAGGAGGGTCTTGTGCTTGTAGGGTATGTACAGTGGCCAGTGCCTTGCACATTATCTCTCTCAATCCTCATGACTTCCCTAAGGATTGACATCTCATTACCCCCATTTTACAGATGAGAAGACTGATATCACTGTACCTCCATCCCACTGTCTCTGATTCAGTCCTTTGGGTATTGATGGCATTTTCCACTCCAAGAATCCCCTGGGAGAGGAAGTGGTTGAAATTTCCAGGCTAAAATGTCGAGGAACCCCAGGCAGACTCTTTCATCCCTAAAAATAATAATAACAACCCTTACAAGAGGAAAGCCTCACATTTATAGTGTGTACAGGAGCCCCTAACTGAACTCTTTCCAGGGGCATTTGGAGGAGAGATCAAAGCAGTGGCTGAGAGACTGGGGGCCTGGATGGGGTCCTTTGGGAATGAAGCACTGAGATGGGGCAGGAGCAGGCTCTTAAACAGAGAATGTGTATGTGGCGAGAACTGTGTAGTGTCCTGTGAGCATCCCGGGTGCCTGGGCCTCAGTTAATGGACAGACCTTAGATCCAGGTGTCCTCAGATGCAGCCAGCACTCCCCTGAGTCAGTCTTAAAGCTACCCCTCTTTTCATGCTGTGGATAAATGACTAGCCTTAAATGACTAGTTTTAATAGAGGAAAGACCCTTAGAGACCCTCACTAGTCTAGTCCCCTCACTCTACTGATGAGAAAACAGGTCCAAAGCTTCACACCAGGCATCAGATGAACCTGGAGGTAGGACCTCCGTCTCCAGCAGGCATCTCTCTTCCACACCACACCTTCTCCTTTCTGGACAATAGTATTTGTCTGGCCAGCTGGTGGCCAAGACAAGGCAAATGTGTGCTTCAGTCTCCACTTCTTGGCCCTCAGTAAACATTATTAATCACTTGCCACACACTTTCTCACTGATCTTACATACAGCCTTAGAATCCTCTTCAACACAGGAAACAACTACCCCGCTAGCAAGAGTTGACATTCAAGACAAAGAGCGATTGGGGAATTCCCTGGCAGTCCAGTGGTTAGGACTCAGTGCTTTTACTGCCAAGGACCTGGGTTCAATCCCTGGTTGGGAAACTAAGATCCTGCAAGCTGTGCAGCATAGCTTAAGAAAAAAAAGCCAAAGAACTATTTCCTGACTCTAATTTTTAAAAATACAGAGCAATATTTACTAGAGATAAAACTAGGGAGAGTTGTTAAAGTTTCATAGCTTCTCTGAAAGCCTTAAAACTAGCAAGTAGCTCCAAACCACACTGAGGACTCCCAGCCCTCATAGGAAGACGGTGGGAAAAAGTCAAAGCATCTGAAACAAAAGGCCATCTGCCTTATGTGTAGTCTCACAACTTGACACTCTCAGAGAGATGCCTTTTCCCCTTATTCCAGACTTGCCCCCATGCCTCTGGAAAGTCTTCCCAAAACACCCTGACCCAAAGTGGCCCTTCCCCCTGCTGACTTCCTGAAGAACTGCCTGGCCGTGCCAAGTATCTAACTCAGAGAAGGAAAATAGGGCACGTGCTGACTTCTCTTACCCCAGAACCACAGCAGGCATTACTAATCACTCAGCACATGCCCATTGAGCCTACCTAGGTTTCAGAATCCTTCTCAACACAGCTCTGCAGGTGGCCACTCCCAGTCCAGTGGAGTCAATACACAAGATAAAATCTGTTGCCAACCATGGCTTAGCTTCAGACACATTGTGCAGTGAGCCCTCCTCTCCACTGCCTTTCAACATCTTATCTCTCCATTTGATCACATACAACCCAATGGGCAGGGGCAAGAGCTCGCTGGTCTCCAATCCTTCACTGAGGCTAGCCCGAGGCTTTGCACAGAGTAGGCAGCCCTCACCAATTCGCTGCTGATTTAAGGTCCCACTGCCAGAGGCCAGTGAAGCCATCTCAGAAGTCAGCTATCTTCCACCCACTCCCCCAACCCAGACCCAGCTATCCGCCCAGCATTTGCTCAGGGAGTGTGCCCTGGAGCTGGTGTTTCGCAGCAGTCAGTAGAGGCTGAATTGAGGAACTCCTTCTGAGTCAGAGCTGCGCCCCAGGTCCCAGCTGAGAGTGGGGATGGCTCAGTGTGACGTGTCCTCACCTGGACAGGCAGCTGGGAGCATCCCTCCTCTGCCATTACCTAGTTGTATGACCTGAGTCTCAGTGCCCCAACCTGAAAAATGGGCACAACATCCTCTTAATAGTGTTGTTGAAGGATTCAGATAATAACAACTGGAACCATTACAACCTCACTCATCACTGGTGGAGACAAAATGAGGCTGCCTCATGTCCACAACTTTTTTTAAGTGTAAATAGAATTTTTGATAAAAATGAAGTACAATTTTGAACACGCCAAAATGGTTAGTTAAACTTGATAAAAAATAAGTGCAATGTTTGCTGCAGAGCAACTTGTTCTATGCAGAGAGCCGACTCTTTGGAAAAGACCACATCTATTAATTAATTCTCACAATAATCCTATGAAGTGGTTATATTTTTACTATTCGCTTCTTACAGAGAAGAATGTGGAGGACCAGAGAAGTTGCTTTACTTTCCCAAGGTCACACTGCTGCTAGTAAGTAGCAGAGCCTGAAACCCAGGTAGTCTGGCCCCAGAGCTGGCATTCAGAGCCACACGTATAGACGATCTGTATAAAGTACCACATTGCCCTAAGTCAGCCGAGGCAGGTCACAGAGGCCAGGCTCAGGGACTGTTCAGTTTGGTTTGTCACAGAGGTGGCATTGACCGAGCTGACTTGATGTCAGCTCACATTACCGTCTTTGTTTTAAGAATGGCACCGAGGCTTACATCGAGTCTTGGTGATGAGGACCTTCAGGAAAGTCCCTGTCCAGCCTTGGCTTCCAGAATGTTTGGGCTTCCAGGAGGGAGGGGCTGGGTCTTGTCCTTTGGACACTGAACTGTCCTCCAAGGAAGCTTAGCCCCAAATCTGGCAGTCATCCCCAGGCAGAGCAGAGTCGTTCAGGAAGAAGATTCTGCACAAGTCCCAACCTCAGCCCTGCTGTATCACCCTGCCCTCGCTTTTTTTTCTCCCTCCTCTGCCCTGCTGCCTTCCTGTATAATGTGCATCTATCTGTCTGCCTCTGCAGTTTCTTGAGTATTTTCTTTTGGGGCAAAATAAGGATAAAAGTCCTCTAGAAACGTAACTTTTAAAAGTGACTCTCCCCTCCTTCTCTCATGTTTGCACACTCTCAAAGGCCTACCCCTGGACTGGTGATGAGTCAGCTGCATAATGGTACCTGCAGGACTTTAAAATATACCAAGGCTGACCCCTCTTCCCTAAACCCTGATGTGGATCCCTGTGGGCAGGATCTGGCAGTGGGTTGTCTAACGAGTTCCACAGTTGACAGTCCCTCCCAAGTTGCTCTGAAGCAAACATTGCACTTATTTTTATAAATATTTCTTTTAACTAACCATTTTGGTGTGTTCAAAATTGTACTTCACTTTTATCGAAAGAGACAGAGACAGAAACTGTATCTGTTCCCCTGAGCCAGGATCACCCTGTGCAGTTTACCCAGGGCCCCTTGCCTGAGTCCAGAGCAGTGCTTCAGGGCCTGACGGTGGCAGTCATGAGGGTCACAGTGAGATTCAGTAACAGTCCTACCACGCACTGCATGGTTTGAAAGTATGGGAGGATTAAAGAAGGGGAAGCATTGGGGTTAATTGTTTTTGGAGCAGGGTGTTGGGTTTTGGTTTTGGTCTTGTGTGTCCATGCTAAGTCATTTCAGTCGTGTCTGACTCCTTGCGACCCCATGGACTGTAGCCCACCAGGCTCCTCTGTCCATGGGATTCTCCAGGCAAGAATACTGGAGTGGGTTGCCGTGTCTTCCTCCAGGGGGTCGTCCCCACCCAGGGATCAAACCAGTGTCTCTTAAATCTCCTGCATTGGCAGGCAGGCTCCTTACCACTAGTGTCCTTGGTCTCTCTCTCTCTCTCTCTCTCTCTCTCTCTCTATATATATATATATATATATATTTTCCCCCCCTTCGGCTGCAGAGGCTTTTCATTGAGGCACACAGACTTAGTTGGCCTGCAGCATCTTAGCAGTGTGATCTCAGTTCCCAATCAGAAATGGAACCTATGTCCCCGGCATTGAGAAGTGTGTTCTTAGCCACCAAACCACCAGGGAAGTTCCCTGGTCTTCGTTTTTCAAAGAATAAAATCAGCTGAGAGTTGTCATCCATCCAGAAGAAAGGTGGTTACAGGAGAAGCCTTAGGAATGCTTCTCTCATCTCTTTTGGTTGGATTCTTCCCCTCCCAGAAGCAGTCTTTTTGAGTCCTCAGTAAACTGGAAAGAAAGTCAGCAAGCTCCTCCAAGAGAAAGTGAGGCCCAGGTGCAGAGAGGGGCTGGGAGGGCCGGAGGAGGCTGGGGTCCTGGCTCTTCCACGTGTTGTCGGCTTGGCGGGCAGGCTCCAGCAGCAGCCTCGAGTGGGCACTCCCATCTCCTGTCTACAGACCTCCTGCCTGGGGTGCTGGCCTCTCTGCAACATCTCTTTGTGCCCCAAAGGGCGGGGATGTGGCTGTTGGCAGCAAGGACTCCTCCAGTCCTTCAAAAGGGGAGGGCAAGCGAGTACAAAGGGGCAGAACTGCCCGCCTGAGAGGCTGGGCACAGCCTTTCCGGGAGACACTGGACCCCTGTCTCCCCTCCTGGAGGCTATTGTGGGTCTTCCCAAAACCCCACATGGCTGGAGTCTACATGGACTGGGCCTCCTCAGCCCCCTCTTCACCTTTCCCTCATCCCCACCTTCCCTGACCTCCCCGATGCCCACGGTCCAAAGTGAAGTCTCTGTCTTCCCTTAGCTCAGCTCATAAGCTGCCACGGGCAGCTCTGGTCCACTCTGCCCCCTGCCAGGCTGCTCATTCCTACCTGGTTTTTAAGTTCAGCCAGGGAGGCCCTACAGCCCCCGGAGGACACATCTTCCCCACAAAGGCTGTCACAGGACGTGGGGCTCTGCCATCCTCGGGACTTCACACTGCAGTCTCCTGTACACTACAGAGGCCCCGTGAAGGTGCCTCTTCACGTCCTAGGCCACCACTTGGACGTTTTCTGCATCAGATCCTGTTCTGACATGTGGCCTGTGAGGCAGGACAGGAAGCGTGACCTCTGGGAACAGGGGTGAGGAAAGGGGGCTGCTTAAAGGGGCATCAGCTGGGGTTCTCCCAGAAACAGCCTAAGTGACTTCCCTGGGAGCTGGGGAGGGGGAGACTTGGGAAGTGACATGGGGAGTGAGGGTGGTCCTACCACCTCCAGCATCTCCCCACTCATGGAATCAGTGTTAGAAGGAAAGGAGTCATGTGCTGGAATGAGTTCCCCAAACCTCCCTGGTTCTCAGACTTACACACCCCCAGTAATGGGGAGATCAGTACCTTATGCAGCTGGCTGCTCCAGGATTAGACAGCTCGGGCTGTAATGTTGTATGTGTTTTTCATCTCCTCAGAGCTCCAGATCCATCCTACACCTGCCATCCCACTCCTCCAGCATATCCTGAAAGCACCTCAAATTCAGTGTCTCTAAGCTAGCAGGACGTCCGCCCCTGCACACGCAGCACTGCACGTCCTGACTCCAGGACGGACTGAACTTTCTCAGCCTCCCACAGAGCCATCCCCTTCTGTGTGTCTTGCCTGCCTCGAGCCACCCAAGCCGCCCTTGGCTCTCCCAGGCCATGGCAGGAGACCCTCACTCATCTGCCCCTCTTCACTCTGCCCCGCCCCCTTCATCATCTGCATGGCAGCCAGGATAGTCTTTCAAAAATTCTAAGTGTGATCACCCCAGTTCTCTGATTACAGCCCTTCAGTGACTTCATATTGCGTCTTACTATGATTCTTGCGGGGGGGGGGTGGCCTTGCCACCCTCTGTAGCCTCATGGCTCACCTTCTCTTACTTTTAGGGTCCAGCCAAATGGCTGTATGTAGTCGTGGCTAAGAGCAAAGATTCTGGACCCAGATTGCTGAATTCAAGCCCAGCTCTGCTAATTACTGGCTGTGTGACCTTGGGCAAGTGGGTTAACTTCTCTGTGCTTTGGCTTGTATCTCTATAAAATGGGGTTAAGGATAGCAAGAGTATCGCCCTCTATTGTGTGTTGTTTTTAGGATTAAAGAAAGTTAAAACAAGTGCTTTGAGCAGTGCCTGGCACTCCAGGAATAGATGTTGCAGTCTCCTGAAAAGAGTCAATCTCCCTACTCGCCCACCCACTTAGGACAGGCACAAGGAGAGGGTCAGGGGCGCAGAGCCATGTTCAGATGTTGCCTCTGCTGTTCTTGGCCGTGTGCTAGTTAATTCACCTGTCTCTGTCTCAGTTTCCTCGTTCGTGGGTGGGTTTCTGTGAGTGCTGAGTGAGTTAATATGTATAAGACTGCTGCCTGGTTTCTGAGAAGCACCTTATTATATCAGATCTTGGCCGTTTCCCCCATACCTGGGCCCCTCCCCTGGCAGGTGGCTGCACATCCTCAGATGTCAGCTCAGCTGTCACTTTCCCTTGATGCACCAGCCGAGTCAGTGCCCCCGGACTGGCTCGCGACACCTCACCCCTCTTGCCAGAGCTCTGATGACGGGCTGCTTCACGCTGAAGTGTGGTGCCCCTCCCTAGAGAGTAAGCCCCATGAGGGCAGCCTCCATGCTCACACGTGGGTCCCCAGCACTTTGCATGGCTCTGCAAACAGAGATGCTCGATACCCACTCGTGAGAGGGAAAGTGGGGGAGAGGCTCTGATCTCCATCCCAGCACTCTTGCCTCCAGCCCCTCCCCACTCTACTGGGGGGGACCCTGCTTCATCCTGCACTGGGTGCAGGGGTGACCTCAGGCCCCCCGAAACTGGAGGTCCTAGGCCTCGTGCTAACCCAGCGCCCATCCTGTTTCCTGTCTCTTGAGGCTGCAGCATAGTCTTAGCTGAGCTGGAAGAACTTTCTCATACGAAGGCTGGAAAGTTCACACCGGGACGTGTACCTCTGTCCCCGAGTTTTCTGGCCTGCAGAGCCTGAAGCAATGTCTCTCTGTGATTCTGGTGAAATGGGGAGGCAGCAGCAGCTCATGGCATCTAGAGAGTCCCCTGTTTCGTGGCCCTGGGAGTCTGTGATCAGACGCCAAGTCCCTTGCACAAAGAGAATGGGGGAGGAAGGAAGAAGACAGTTTCTCAGACTGCCCCCAGGCACCCGCTCCTGGCCCCCAGCACACAGGCTCCCAGAGAAGACAGAGCGAGTCCAGTTTGTGTGGGTGTAGGCTGAGTGTCTCGGTTTCCTCTACTTTGATTTCATCCCACTGAGCTGCCTGCGCTCAGGGGCAGGCAGCCACACGCGGGCCCGTCCCCTTAACAAATCCCTCTGTCCATCTCCTGCCTTTTCTGGGATCCAGCCTTTGCTTCTCCTTGGATTGCCCTCCCCTGCCCTCTTTTCTGTCTGAATTCCCCCCATGCCAAGGCCAGAGCCCACATGGGACCACAGGGATGGATCTGGGATGGGGGGGTGCAGGCCTAAAAGTAAGTAATTTGGTTCAAGTGTGGATCAGTGACACTGGACTAGGCCCTGCTCTCAAAGGGCCACCTGAAGTCTCCAGCAGGACACCAGCCCCATAGCAGCTATGGCATGGGGTAAGGAGAACACTCCAGCAGCTGGGCTGGAGCACACACTCTGTGCCAGGCATTGTAATCAGACGCTGGCACAGAGCTTTGCCCAGTGTGGTCATTTCAGTGGGCAAATCCTTCTTTCAACTTCTTGTTCTTGTGGTCAAAAGGCAGGGCGGCAGACAGATCCCTCACTCACCCTCCACCTTGTAGGAAGAAGGGGTCTGAGTTTCCCAGGAGGTGGAGGGGTAGGACCACGTGTTGGCAGCAGTACATGAGGCCAGGCCAGCCTCACTGTGGCAGGTGGGAGGAGGCAGGCCTGGCATCAGCTCAAGAGAGAAGTGGCCTTCATCTGGTCACTGAGAAAAACAGGCTGGCATAGCAGGTGCTCACCCTTCTGCACATCTGAAGCCCTCTTTCGATTTTCTAGTCTCATCTCATCTTATCCCTCCAGCTGTCCTGTGTGGTCCAGTGAGATCTAACAGTATTCCTGTTCTATGGATGAGGAAACCAAAGCCCAGAGGGGTAACACCTCTTGCTTCACAGTTAGTGGGAATGCTGGGACTAGACCCCAAGCTTCTAACACTCCCAAAGGTAGCTCCAGCCTGTATCAACACCACATGCCCCACACAGAGTGATGTTTCAGTGGGGGGGGGGGTGTGGGGCAGGGCAGTGGGGCATGCGCTAACACCAAATAGGATCCCATTGCAGCCTCCAAGGGCAGGTGGGTTTTCAAACACTAATATCAAAAATTAATTATTAAATGCTAAAGCACTTAGCACAGTGCCTGGTATATATAGCTCAATACGGATAACTATTACTATTAATATTACTCCTATTTAATAAGTCCACCTGGTAAGTACTTCTTGGTTTCCAAGGCACTTCCCACAGCAACACTTGAGAGTTTAATGTTGCTCAGTCATGTCCAACTCTTTGCAACCCTGTGGACTGTAGCCCACCAGGCTCCTCTGTCCGTGGGATTTTCCAGGCAAGAGTACTAGAGTAGGTTGGCATTCCCTTCTCCAAGAGATCTCCCTGACCCAGGGATCGAACCTGGGTCTCCTGGCCTGTGGCTAATAGCCCCATTTTGCAGATTCTCCAGGAGGGGAGGTGCCAGGCTCAAGGTCACGACTATTATGGAAGTCGGAGCTCACCTGGCCTCTGCTCTGGGCTCCCTCCCTCACACCATGACTTGGATCCACCCACGTATTACAGAGGCCCAGGCTGAGCCTGAGCCCTTTAAGAGCGCTGGGGCTGGGCTCAGGGAGGGAATGGGCCCTAAACCCCAGGCCAGACCGGAGCTGCATTCTCTGGGGAGAGTGAGTGGCCACTTGGCATTTTCCCTTTGATACTGATACAGGCATTTTAATAGCTGCAATGATCAGACAGGTGGTATTTCAGCTCTGGCCATGTGGGGCATTCCAGGAGGCCCTGGCTGCCAACAGGGGTGAAGCAGGAAGGCTTCTCTGTCCAGGGCAGCTGGGGGTCCACCCCAGGGACTCCGAAAGGTTTACACCTGCCCCAGAGCCTCAGCGTGGGGATTTCAAACCAAGGGTCTCAAATTCAGATGTCTAGGGAGGCCAGTTTAGTGGCCTAAGGCAGTGAGGCTAGCCAGGGGTAGGGTCCTGTGGTGGTCTGGATAGCACATGCCCACCTCAAAGGGGCAGCCATCCTCCCATTTACAAGACAGATCAGAAATCTAGAACTACACAAGATCTCCTGATCAACACGTATTTACTGAGCACCTACCATGTGCCGGGCCATGTTGTAGGCACTGAGAATATATTAATAGCAATGAATGAAGCAGATCAAAATATTCGTGTCCTTGTATAACTTGCCTTCTAAGGAAAGGGGAAGCAATAAGTAAGCTAAATAAGACAATGACAACGACAACAAAATTGGAAGGAGAAAATAAAACAAGGAGGAAGGCTAGCAAACCTATTACAGAAAGGCCTCATGGAGATCAAGCCAGGAAAGAGGCTAAGAGCCTGGTAGGAGTGGTCCAGGGGAGAACAGGGAAGATACCTTCCATCAGGGAGTTTTTCTAGGAAAAGAGCTAAGTAGAGTCCATGAGGATTTTTCATTTCTTTTCTTTTTTTTTTTGGTAGGAGGAAGAACAGCATGCTTGCATAAAGATTGTATCAGGGGTGAGCAAACAAGCCCTGGATCCCACTGGAAGGCTGCTTTAGTAAATCCGCTTTTATGGGAACATGGCCATGCGCACCTACACAGTAGAGCTGAGTGGTTGTGACAGAGGTCGTATGGCTTACACAGCCTCAGATATTTACTAACTGGCCCTTCACAGAAAACGATTGCTGAGCCCAGACCCTACCCCACACCAAGTTCGTCCTGTGCCCTGTCCGTTCTCTCCCCTGTGTACCCCCTTCCTTTCATCCGCCACTCTCTATCAAGCTGCCAGGCCGTAAACGGGACCCCTAGTGTCTCT
Organism: Odocoileus virginianus; assembly: GCF_023699985.2. Classification (NCBI taxonomy): domain Eukaryota; kingdom Metazoa; phylum Chordata; class Mammalia; order Artiodactyla; family Cervidae; genus Odocoileus; species Odocoileus virginianus. The sequence continues at coordinate 59,821,242 of NC_069680.1, forward strand.
CTGTTGCGTGTGTGACTGACAGCCTCCAGAGAGGAACCTCAGCCTCCAACCTTCTCACTGTCCTGGTCTTTCTCAACATGCTGCTGGAGGGCCCCCGGGCCAGCCAGATTCGACCACGTGCTTCCTCTGCTTCAGACCCTTAGTTGGCTGCTTTGGGCCGAACCCTTACCTGGGCACAGAACCCCCATCACCCACTCAGCTCTCAAAGTCTGCAACCAGCTGGACGCTCCTCAACACGTGTCTCCCACATAAAATTCAAACTCCTTTGTTGATGGGGACTGTCTTGTTCTCAGTTTTGTAGTCTCACAATTAGGAGGAGCTCCATATATACGGGGTGAATTGAACCAAAGTATTGAGCCTGGGCTTCCCTGGTGGTTCAGTGGTAAAGAGTCTGCCTGCAATGAAGGAGACCCAGGTTCGATCCCTGGTTTGGGAAGATCCCCTGAAGGAGGGCTTGGCAGCACACCCCAGTACTCTCGCCTGGAGAATCCCATGGACAGAGGAGCCTGGCGGGCTGCAGTCCATAGGGTCACACAGAGTCAGACATGACTGAAGCGACGAAGGAGCAGTAGCCATATATACAGGATGAACTGAACCAAAGTATTGACCCTGGCTTCCCTGGTTAGCTCAGCAGTAAAGAATCCTCCTGCCAATGCAGGTAGATGTAAGAGACACAGATTTGATCCCTGGGTCAGGAAGACCCCCTGGAGAAGGAAATAGCAACCCACTCCAGTATTCTTGCCTGGGAATCCCATAGACCGAGGAGGCTGGTGGGCTACAGTCCATGGGGTCGCAAAGAGTCCAACATGACTTTGCGACTAAACAGCCACAACACTATAGGATTGAACTTGAAGGCAGAGGACCTGGAATTTAATCCCTCTGTGGCTTACCTGTTCAAAGCAATTCCCCTTTTCTCTCTGAGTCTCAGTTTCCTTTATTATTAAATGGGGCTGTTTGTGGCCTGCCTTGCTGCGGGGCGTGGATATGACCCTGGTCAAGGCAGCTCCTTCAGCTGAGAGCGGTTCCTAGCGAGGGGCTGAGCTGTCAGCAGCCACCATACCCCACAGCTAAGGATGAGCCTGACCCCGAGAGCCGGATGGCTCACCACAGCGTCTGTACTAGCTCTGGAGTGTTATGGCTGTCAAGAAGCTGTGGAAATGTCACAAATCTGTGTCCTTCTAAATTTCAATGCCTTTGCCAGCACCCCAATGACCTGCCTTTCCCACCACGTCCTTATCCTTCCTTCCTTGCCTGAGTCACTCCTGCCACACTGTCCCTTCTCCTCTTCCTTGAAAACTCCACATGCAGCCCTGTCTCTGAGCCTTGGCTTCTGCTGTTCCTTCTGCCTGGAACACACTTCCTCCAGATCTCTCCATGACTCATTTCCTTACTTCAGTCAGTTCTCTCTGCTCAAACGTGCCCTGCACACAGAGAACTTCTCTGACCCCTGAGTTTACACCACCTTCTGTCACTCTCTGTCTCCTTACCCTGGTTTACTTTTCTCTATAGCACTTATCACCGCCTGGGTTATATATTCATCTGTTTCTCTGTTCATCGTCTCCTTCACTGGAAGGTGAACCCAGGAGAGCAGGGCTCCTGTCCACCTTGGGCTGCATGCTCCATCTCCAGGGTCCAACCTGTGCTTGGCATCTTCAGTTATTGAGTGAGTGACAGCCCTAATGGTTGCAACCTATAGCCAGAATGCTGCCCACTCGGTCAATGGCTTCTTAGCCATTGACCAGCTCCTTCATTTAACAGACTTGGGTCACACACCCACTGTTGCCACTCACAGCCACAGATAAGCCCCTTGGAGAGCCTACAGGTTGTTGGTGGGAAGGGATGTGGAAGTGGGTATGCACAGTCCCTTCCTGGAAAGTGGCACTAGTGAGCTGGGTTCAGAGCTGTGCATCAGAGGGCCTTCTGCCAGACCTCATTCTGGGATGTCCTCGATTTGCCCAGTGGCCACCCTGTGCCCACCTCAGTGTTCATCTACCCAGTATTTGTGTGCCAGCCTCCCTTCCTGTGTGAGGGGCTTCCCTTAGGGTTGTTCCTCCCTTCCTCCTTCTATGTGCTTTGACCTCCTGTCCTCTTCTGCCCTTCCCTTCAACACGGCATATCTGTCCCTACCGCAGCACACGCGTGCACGCGGGCGCGCACACACACACACACACACACACACACACACACACGGGGGCTGAGCTCCCTCTGCCAGGGGAATTTGTATACATCAGCATGGAGTAGACTTTGCATCAAAAGGCCTGAGTTCTCATCCCATATCCACCACATACCAGTCCAAGTTCAAGCCACTCAGTCTCTCTGAACCTACTTTCCTTCACTAAGAAATGGGTCACTATTTGGCTTCCCTGGTGGCTCAGAAGGTAAAGAATTCACCTGCAATGCAGGAGACCTGGGTTTGATTCCCTGGGTCAGGAAGATCCCCTGGAAAAGGGCATGGCAACCCACTCCAGTGTTCTTGCCTGGAGAATCCCATGGACGGAGGTGCCTGGCAGGCTACATTCCATAGTGTTGCAAAGTCTGACACGACTGAAGCAACTTAGCATGCATGCAGAGTTTGATTATGAAAACTAGATGTGATTCCCTGTGTGAAAGCACCCAGCTCAGCGCCAGTACACAGTGGGGGCTCAGCCAACATTAGTTTGACGGGAATCCTTGGGAAGATTTCCTGCCCTTCTGTCGCTACTGGCAAACTAGAGGTGACACCAAATCCTACGACACCTTGCAGGTAGCTTCCTTTGCCCTCACCCTGAGTGGCAGGACTACACAACAGTGAGGAGGCAAGTTCTGGGGAAATGCTTGTGAGGAGCCAGCTGGCATCGTAGCTGGTCAGCACGTTGGAGTGGGGACCACAATGCATAGGGCAGTCAGTCATAGCCAGCCGTGCGATACAGGCCCCGTGTGGCTAGATCTTCCAGTATGTTCAAAAGAAGTTAGAAACACAGACTTTCCTATGAAATTAGCCCCTTCAAAAGATTGGTGACAAATTCATTGGGAAAAAAAATCACTTTGGAGCCAAGTAAAATACATCTAAGGGCCAACTTGACTCTGGGGCTACTGGCTTCTAACTGCAGTCCTAGCTTCAGAGAAAGGAGTCCAGATCTCAGCCTTCCTCCACCATGGTTTTGACCAGGTTAGCTTCCTCTCTGAGCCCAGGTCCCTTACCTATAAAATGAATATAATTATTGTTTCTGTTCAGTTGCTAAGTCGTGTCTGACTCTTTGCAATCCTGTGGATTGTAGCCCTCCAGGCTCCTCTGTCCTGTACTATTACCCTGAGTTTGCTCAAATTCATGTCCATTGAGTTGGTGATGTTATCTAAACATCTCATCCTCTGCCACCCCCTTCTCCTTTTGCCTTCAGTCTTTCCCAGCATCAGGGTCTTTTCTAGTGAGTTGGCGCTTCACATCAGGTGGCCAAAGTATTGGAGCTCCAGCTTCAGCATCAGTCCTTCCAATGAATATTCAGAGTTGGTTTTCTTTAGGATTGACTGGTTTGATCTCCTTGCTGTCCAAGGGACTCTGAAGAGTCTTCTCTAACACCACAGTTCAAAAGCATCAATTTTTCAGCACACAGCCTTCTTTAAGGTCCAACTCTCACATAACTACTGGAAAAACCATAGCTTTGACTATACAGACCTTTGTCAGCAAAATGATTTCTCTGCTTTTTAATATGCTGTCTAGGTTTGTCATAGCATTGCTTCCAAGGAGCAAGTGTCTTTTAATTTCATGGCTGCAGTCACCATCCACAGCGATTCTGGAGCCCAAGAAAATAAAATCTGTCACTGCCTCCACTTCTTCCCCTTCTATTTGCCATGAAAGTGTAATCACATCTAACACTTATTGATGCCTCTTGGGGATCAGGCACCTTTCTTTCTATGCACCAACCTCTTTGATCTGTCAGTAACCTAAGAGGTTGGAACTGTTAACAGCTCAGGGTCTGAGAAAACCCAGGAGCCCAGCAGTCTGGCCCCAGAGCATACCTGTTAACCTCTGGCTTCCCCTCCAACTCCCTCCGTTGGTGGTGGCAAGGATGGGGGTGCTCAGCACCTGCCCTTTCCAGGTGTCTGGACTGGCAGCTGTGTATGTGTCATCCATTCATCTCCACGGAAATGGCAGCTCCTTGGGCGGGCATCTCAGTCTGCTTGTTGCTGTATCTTTGGTGCCTTCAAGATTAGCTGAAGGGTAGGGAAGCTGGTGAGGGAGGGGTCTGATGGAGGGACAGTGGTCCTGCCTGTGTCTGGCTCTGTGAGTGACACCAGAAGAACAGAGGTCACTGTCCCTGCCCCCGAGATGCATAGACACTCAGAACTAGACAGGAAATAATTAGCAGAGAGCCGAGAAGAGCAGGTCGTTGTGCTGATGAGTGTCGGGTGCAGGAAGGCCAAACTGCTTTATAGGGTCTTGTGCTCAAGTTAATTTTCTTCAGAGCTCTCCAAAGACATCAGACCCCGAGGTGACTGAGATGGGACTCCTCCATCTGCTTCTTATTACCCAGACCCCCGGTGGCCAGGGTTTGATCCAGGATCAGTGCCCCGTCAGACCCCGCCCCCCACCCCCCTCACTAGCCCCCTACCCTGCCCTCAATCCCTAGTTGCTTTCCAGGGCTTGGCATTTACGACCCCCAGTGACCCCTCTTCTCTGTCTCCTTGTGCAGAAATGGAAGCTCCACTCACGGAGGCGCCGGGAGACCCCGAAGACGTCCCCAGGATGCCACTGCCCGCCAGGTAAGGAGCCCTATGCAGGGGTGACAAGGACAGGGACACACACCAGAGGCCCTCTCAGTGGCCAGGCCACACTCTGTTCAGAGCGTCGCTTTTCATTTGGAAGATGGGAATGACAGTCTGTGATGTTCGTCTTCCATGTTCCCGTTGATCGGCCCCTGTTCCCCATCCATCATTCATTTACTTATTCAAGCTTTCATTTGTTCCTCAACTCTTCTGTGGGCCAGATACTGTGCACACCAGGCTGTGAGATCATATCTGACAATGCAAATGGCAAATTGTGCAATGTCACACAGAGTTGAAAGAAGCCCCTGAGACAGGGATCTGGCTCCTCTGATTTACCACTGTGCCGCCTGCGCCCGATAGAATCGGTTCAAAAGTGCTTATTCCCAAGTGAATGAATTACTCCATGATTGAAAAACTTTGCCTGTCCCACCTAGATTGCTTAGGGGGCTGTGTGTTCACTATCTGGTGTCTAGGCTACACACACACACACACACACACACACACTCACCAACAAGGTTGAGGTTGCTGGGTGATGTGGCATGATCAAGCTAACCAATCTAATGTGGATTCTGAGTCGTGGTCCGTGAAGACTTTTCCAGGCTGCTTACCATTGTTGTTAAGCTATGAGAACGACAGATGGGCAAGTTTCATTATCCCCATGAGTAGCTGAAATGGGCAGCACCCCTTTGGGGGCAAGGGAGGAAGCTCCAAACAAGGGTGTGTGAGGCAAGTAACACTTTCAAGGAACTACAGAGGGTTCACCCTGCTGCAGTCTCTGCTGGCTCAGAGTCAGGCCCCTGGATGCCCGCTGTAGCAGGACACTCCCTGGGTGCTCTGGCGGGCCCTCCGCTGGACACAGGGGCTGAGGAGCCAGCACTCAGGGTCCCCAAGCCAGGGAGAAGTGGCCAGCAGATGCTGAACCTGTGGGAAATGGAGGGACCACATTTGTTGGCGGGTGAGTGGGCTGAGTCACAGCTGGGAATTACAGTTCAGGTGGCACGGGAGCTGGTGAGACCGTGACGGGCTTCAGCTGGCCTCAGTCAGAAGAAGGTCATCTGGGTTAATTAAAAGGGTGTCCAGGAGCCCTGGGAAGCTCCTTCCCTCCCTTGGGGCCCCGGAGATTGAGCCCTGGGGTCTGGGTTAGCTTTTGGGAAGAGAATGCCAAGATTAATGAGATGAGATGAAGGTGAGGCTGTGTTGACAGGGCCTGGGCAGAGCGACTGTGTGCATCGGGGTTTCTGAGGCAGCCCAGATTTCATCACAGTGTCTGTTGTCCTCATAATTCCCGGTCAGTTGCAATTGTTCTTGCTTGAAGTACATAAAGCTGGTGACAGGCAGGAGATTTGGAGCCAGGGAACATAGAGGGTTGGATTCCAGCTCTGACATTTACCAGCTGTGTGATCTTCAAGGGAGTTATTAACCTCTCTCTGCCCCAGTGGTCTTCTCTGAGAAATGTGGGTAATACTCACCTTGCAGGCATGTGCAGTTCAGAGAGTTCCATGGAGAGTACTTAGCACTTTCCTGATTCCTAGTTAGCACTACTAGTATTTTTTTCTGCTCAATTCCTCTCACACTTTAAAGATCACTGAAATCCTTATCAGACACTGTGTCCTGGTGTCAGAGGCACATTTACAGGCAGAAAGAGGCTTGGCTGTATCCTTTCCCTGCCTACCATCAAAGTGGGGACCTAACCAAGAGGGATCCATTCTGTGCTTGGGAGAGTCCAGCTCAGGTGGTCCTGGGAAGCTGGGAGCTAGGAAGGGATGCCACGGGAGGGAGGAAGAATCTAGAAGAGTGCTGCTTCGGCTCTTGGCTGGTGAGGAGAAAGCCGTGAAGCAGTATGAGTGGCTCAGGGATTCTGGGGATGAGGAAGGGCTTATGCAGGCCCTTGTGGGAAGGGTCCCCAACAGGGACTGATTTGGCCAGGAGATGGGAGGAGAGTGAGCAGGGACACCTGCAAGGGGTGTTGGAAAAGTCCCTGGAGCGCAGTTTGGCCCAAAGTACAGATCAGGTCCAGGCGGGCAACACCAGGGGCATTTAAAGGCCCCGAACTGAGGCAAAATCAGAAGGAGAATAAGGTGTGTTCCCAGCTTTTAGGAGAGTCAGTAGAGAAGGATGTGAGGGCTGCTTAGAGGTGTCTCAGACAGCAGAACTTCAGAATACAACGCATCTCCTAGGACAGGCTGGGTCCCACTCGGTCCCTAGACCTGTACTCTCTGCCCCACCTGAGGCTTCTCACCCCAGTAAAGGTATCTCCTCTGCATGCACGCCTGGGCCATGTGGCCAACCTGTGCTAAGTAATACTCGTTACTGCCCCTGCCCCTCACTGGGCAGCCAGGCTGTGCCTGGCACAGTATTGAACACTTGACGTTGACAGATGACCTTCCCCAGAACACTGGAAGCTGGCACAGTGGAGTTCTGGCATTCTGAAATGTCTGCGATGCCCATAGTCAGTGGAATACCGCTCTCATCTTTGTACCTGAATCATGCATCTCCGACTATTTCCTTAGGGTCAGAGTTTGTAAACCACTTTATGAACCACTTTTAGTCTCCTGATACTTGCAGAAGAGGACTTATGTAATTGTCAAGTGTCACACACAAGGCAAAACATTCTTCACTTTTTTTTGCCACTATCTAATATTGTCCTTGACATGTAGTAGATGCTCAATGAATATTCAATAAATCATTATCAGTTATCATTCCTGGATGCTTAGATTCTCTCTGGTGTTCTCCATCTGACCTCGGGTTGGGTTCTGACAGCTTCTCTGCTCCGAAACCACTCGGTGTCTTGCCAGATGCTGAAATCACTTGCTGTTAGGACGCAACAAACAAGCACACACTCCTTCTGCCCACTCCGGCCACAGGATTTGGAGCCCCAGACCTGTGCCTGCCCTCAGTTTGCCTCTGTGGCCAGCCAGACCGAGGTTGGAGCCCTGTGGTGGGTGTGTTCTTCCTTGTGGCAGCCTCGGGCCCCTGGGCGGCACCCAGAGAGGGCTTGGGACACACAATCGTGGGCAGAAAATCCACCTCTTTCCCTTCCTACTCTGACCTCGCCAGCATCCTCCCAGGATCCTCCCTGTCTCAAAATAGCCATCTACTGGCTGAGATCTGGCCGCATCCTGCTTCTGGGCTGTGTGTACTGTTTGCCCGGGGAGTGATGGGCCTGCAGCCTGGGACGGGATGCCAGAGGTCGAGCCTTGTTAGAAAGGTCACAGTGGCCAGAAGTTCAGAGGAATAGGTGTGGGCCATTTGCAAAGCATATTGCCTGGTGGGACAGGAGGAGGGTCTCAGGAACAGATATAAAGGCCGTGGGACTTCCTAGGCCACTTGAGAAGAATACACAGCTCAGGCAAACTCCCCAGTCAATGTCCCTGTTCTCAGTAACAAACCAGGAGCAGGACAATGTAGGCTCCAGTCAGCAAGGAAGCAGCTACTTGAGACCCGCCACTCTGGGGCTGGGCGGGGCGGGCAGTGGGTGGGACAGTCCACGGTCACACACACACAGAGGGAGCTGTGACCAGCTGAGCCTCTGGATCAGATCACTTCACAGGCTGGGCTTCAACTCTAAGGCTCAGAGTAGGTCAGAGTCACGTGTTGACCACCAGACTGAGAGGTCTGCACTTTAAGAGCAGGGGCAAGTGGGTGATATGATCAGGTTTGGGCATTCACGCCATCACCAGCACTGGTCCAGGGGATGGATGGAGAAGAGAGAAGTTGCCTTCAGCCAGGAGGGTGGGAGGGGCCACAGCCATCCTGTGGTTTAGGACTGCCAACAGGAGGTGTGCACGAAGGGTGGGGGATCCCAGAGGAGCCTGGGGCTCTGGGAAGACCTCACTGAGGAGGTGGCACTAGAAGGTGGTTGTAAAGAACAAGAAGCAGGTGGGAGGGCACACAGTTAGAATACAAACTCAGCTGCCACCATAACCAAGGACACCCTCCCCGCACTCCCCCACCAAATACAGAGATTTCAACGAGGTAGAGGAGGATGACTCTTCCCTGGCAGGCCAGGGGATGGTGGTCCAGGCTGGAAGACTGGCCCTGCCTTCTTCATCATGTGGCTTCTATCTCTGGGACCCTGGCACTGCTTTGTTCTCACCATCAAATGGCCTTTGTGAAAGGGAAGGGCCCAGGGGAGTATACGCCCAAACCCTTAAAGGCAAGACTTGGGGAAATAATTAAAAGTGCATCACTTCCCCTCATATCTCATTGGCCAACACTTAGTACATAGTTACCTTATGGTGCAGGGGAGGCTGGGCAGTGTTTTATGCTGGGCAGCTCTGTGCCCAGACACAGCTTTACTGTTATGGGAGAGCATATCCTGGGGAAGCACTAATAGTCTGCACAGAGGGCATTCCAGGCCGAGTCACGACATGGACAAAGGCTCAAGGAGTGAGAAAAAGACATGTCTGTTTAGAAATGGCAAGCAGTTGAGGGAAGCCAGAGCATAGAAATAGTGATGGGAAACACAGGTGGAAAAAGACAGCAGAGAGACAGGCTGAGGCATTCTGGCTCTCTCTGTTCAATGGGAGGCAAACGATTGTCATCCTGAGGGTGGTAGTTGATTGGTAATGTCTGCCTGCAAGGCTGTGCTAAGTTAGATCCTGAGGCTGCATCCAGGCCCAGCAGAAAGTGTGGCGGTCATTTAATGATGTCTGCCGTGGGTATAGGAGTGGTAGGCAGGGAGGCCTGTGTCCTGGCTGTGTTACCCACAGACAGTAAGATGTAGTGTCAGAGAATGCTTGGGGACATGGTGATGTTACCTGATCCAATTCATATTCTGGAGCGCAAACTAGCAAGGATGTGGAGGACAGAGAAACCCCTTCCAGCAACACAGTCTGTGATTCTGTGGACAGAACTTTATTTTCTCATGTGCTGCTATATGTGTTGAGGTTGAAACTGCCTCTCAGGCTTGGGTATTTTCCATAGGTGCTGAGGGCTGGCATCCACATGTCCTGAAGTCTTTCCTTTGTCTAGCCGGCCCTGTCTGTCCTGGCATCAGATTTCACCTCCCAGAGCCTCATGGTGTTTATAAGATCAGAACCTATGACCAGGGCTTCTATCCCAAACTGGACTGCAGTAGAGCAGATCCATCACCTCCTGCTCATTTCTTTGCAGTTCTCCTTAGTTCAGACTTGGCTAACCCAGAAAACAGAGAATTCAGACCAAAATATCCCTTGCTGCCATTGGTGAAGAAGAGGATTAAAGAGCTAATGGTTATTTTAGGGAGAACATTTAAACTAAAGAAATACTGTTGTCAAAAACCCTGCCTTACATGCCAATCACTGATGGTTAATTCTAACACATCCCTAAGGAAAAGTCTGGGAAGAGACCCCGCTATTCAGTTCAGGCTCTCCCTTGTTCTGCTTTCACATGCTGTGTCAGCTTCGTTCTCCCCACCCCCATCCCACCTCCTCCTCCTGACTTTGCAGGTTTGACCTCCCACTCAGGCTCCAACCCCTTGTGGCAACATCAATGCTCCCTTTCCGGAGCCCACTGCACTCCATCCCTGGCTGGGTTCTGTCAGTTCCACTCCTCTGCTCAGAAAGTATCCATGGCTCCCTAGTGCTTGTAAACGCCCCCACTCCAATGATAAGCCCACATTATCTCTCCAGCCTAGTCTCTGATCAACATGCCATCATGCTGTACTCTTTTTGTTCAATAAAATTGGGCTGTTCACCTGCCCCGCCTGTATACCAGTCTCATGCGTGTATCTGCTCATGCTGCCTCAATAACTTTGTTCTCCATTTCTACCTGATGAACTCTTCACCCCTCCAGACCTGCTACAGTATCCCCACAATTCCTTCCATCTTTCTCTCCCACCCTAGTTCTGCTATTAAGTTACCATGTTAACATATTGCCTGGTGTGTGCTCAATGTATAATCCAGGCAAAACCACCTACTGGGACAAGTCATTTGTCTTCCAGTGAGAAGTGGAAACAGACCAAGATGTGTACACCTGTGAAGGTTTCTTCTTGGCCATGAGCGTCAGTGATTTGATTTAGATTCTACAGGTGCAATCCTCAGTGTGAGGCACTTCTACAGTGAGAGGAGCCTTTGTGGGTTTCTAGCCAGGGAGAACCTTCCCTGCCTATGAACGCCACCAGGCAGCCTCCTTGATATCTCCCTCTGGATGTGTTTCAGGCCACCCAGCCTCAAAAGGCACACAGCTGAAGCCAATGTCTTTTCCCCACACCCGGCCTTTTCCCAGTATTCCTGATCCTGGGGAATGGCGCCGTCAGCACACCTAGGCCAGAACCTGGGCGCCGACCTGAACACCCCCTTTTCCTTCCCATCCCCTAGATCACTGAGTCTCAGGTTCCCACCCTGTCAATCGCTCCACCTCCACTACCGTCATCAGTCTGCCGCCGTCTCTCAGCTGACTTGCCGCAGGAGCCCCAGCAGGCCTCCGCCAATACCCTTTCACCCGGAAGTCAGAAGTCAGCACGTGCTCCGCTTGCCGTGCGCAGTCACTCAGTCGTGTCCGACTCTTTGTGATCCGAAGGGCGGCAGCGGCCAGGCTCCGGCTCCTTTGTCCATGGGCATTCTCCAGGCAAGAGTACTGGAGTGGGTTGCATGCCCTCCTCCAGGGGACCTTCCCAACCCAGGGATCGAACCCAGGTCTCCCACATGGCAGCGGATTCTTTATCGCCTGAGCCACCGGGGACGCCTGAAGTCAGCGTGGTCTTTTTTAAACTTAACGCATCTCCCTACGGCTTCCCTGGTAGCTCGGGTTCAATACCTGAACCCTGGAGGTCAGGAAGATCCCCTGGAGAAGGAAGTGGCAACCCACTCCAGTGTTCTTGCCTGGAGAATCCCATGGACAGAGGAGCCTAGCGGGCTACAGTCCTTGGGGCTGCAAAAGAGCTGGGCGCAGCTTAGTGACTAAACAACAAGGCTTTAGCTACGCTTTAACCTTCAGCGCTTTCTGCCCCCTCCAGTATAAAGGCCCGAACCCCTAATGTGACCTGCTAGCCCCCCAAGTCTCCCCTCATGCTGGTCTCCCCTTTGCAGGCCCAGCAGGCTCCCTTGGGATACCCAGCTGCCTCTCTGATGGCATTTGGATGGAGAGGCTGTAGATGAAGGGAGCTGCCGTCAAGTCAGAGCAGGGATGCCGTGCTTTAGCGATTAGACAACTGGTTCAATAAGGCCTGGATGCTGGGCTTCAGATGAAGGCACGTCCTGGAGACTTTGTGGCCCCTTTCAGCTCCAGCTTGTCCCAGAAGCGGGCTGGCTGAGGCCTTGGAAAGGGCACCTGGCCTCAAGGAAGCCCCTGGCCCTCATGGGAGGGGGCGGGTCAGGGAACAGGCTTGGGAAGGGCCACACAGCTGGGATCCAGGTGCTGCCCTCTAAGAAAACACTGCCTCCCCTCACCCGCCCCAGCCCCCTGGAAGCGCCTCCCCTCTCAAGGCCATCCGCGGGAGTTTTAGAGCTGCCCGGGGAATTCTCTAAAGTTAATTTCTTCCCCATTTCCTCTCAAAAGCACTCCCAGACCCCCAGGCCGCCTGGAGGATGCTGATAATGTGTTTCTTCTAGATGGGCTCTGATAACGCCTACCCGGGTGGTCGCGAAGATTTGTAGAGAAATAAAAATAAGGAAATGGGGGTTCCGAACACACAGTGTGCTGTGCCCGGAAGGGCCCTGGGCTGGAAACGGGTCCCAGGCCCTGAGGACTCCGAGCTGGCCACTGCCCTGTCTCTGGGCCTCAGTTTCCTCACTTGTGAAGAGAGGTGGACACCTGTGAAGAACAATTTAACTGTATCTGGTCAAGTGTAGAAAGCCGCCCCCCTCCTGCCACACCCTAGAGAAACACTCACACGTGCGTACGAGGGGAAAAGGTCCACCCCGGCTCTGTGTGTGCTACTGACCACAGGGAAAGAAAACCTAAATATTTGTCAGTAGCAGAGTGGAGACTCGTTGCGGGGTATTGAATAGTGGTGCACTTAAGTCCCCTACATACGAATGAGCTATGTCCTAAGAGCACGTCCCTAAGTCCAGTTTGTTTGTAAGCGCAACAAAGTTAGCTTAGGTACCCAACTGACACAATCGGCTAAACAGTACTGTACTGTAGGTTTGTAATACTTTTCACACAAATGATACATGAAAAACAAACACAAGCAATAAAACATTTAAAATTTTTCTAGTACAGTACCTTGAAAAGTACAGTAGTACAATACAATAGCTGGCATACAGGGGCTGGCATCAAGTGGACAGGCTGCCCGTGCGCCACATCAGCAAGGGGACAGTGGTCCGCTGAGGGTAAACAGGGGCCTCATTTTGTCCAGGGTTAGGTAAGTGCCCGACAGAGGCATAAGCATCACATTTGGGAAGTGAGAGAGTAGGAATGATGCCTTTGAAGAGAGGAATCAGGAAAGGCTTCCTGGAAGAAGTGGAATGTGAGGCAGGCCTTGCAAGACCAGTGAGATGTCAGTAAATGAAAACCTTTATAAGAACATCATGAGTGACAGAAACAGTGTAATAACAGTGTAGAGATAGTGTTTCCCACTGTGGAAAGGGAGGAATAATCTAGAATGACTATAGCAAGCTCATGTGGAGGGATGGAGGAAGAGAAAATGATGGGAAGGTGGGGTGGGGGAGATGGACTAGGGAGGGAGTTGGATGACATGCTGAAGATGCATGGTAGGTTTCTCAGAAAGGGTGTGATGTGAACCAGCTGAGCGCAGCTGCAGTGGAGGAGAGTTGGTGTTGAGGAGCCAGGAAGAGGCAACACCAATCCTGCTAAGAGAAGACATGGAACATCAGGTGGTACAGGCTGAGAGGTGGTGAGATTGCAGGGATAAAATGGCAAGTGTAGGCTGCTGGTTAGGTGTGGGCAAAGCAGGGGTCGAGGCCATGCTGAACCTGTGAGCCCGGGTAACCAGTGATGATCCTGGCATGTATTTCTGTTAACAGATGGCATTATACCTCAAACTTAGGACAGTATTACTTATGTTCCCACCAGCCATTTTGGGCTGTATGGCTGTGGTTATCCCTAGTTCAATGATGAAGAGACAGGCTCAGAGATGTTCAGAGACTGTCCAAGGTCTACAGCTAGAAGACAGAGTCCGAGGCTTCCAATGCCAGCCCATTTGCCCTCAGAGACAAAGCAGAACAGAAGGGAGTAGGATGGAGAGGAAAGAGGTAGGGCTCTATTTTGCTTTTTGGTTTTTTATTTTTTGGCCACTCCATGAAGCATGTGGGATCTTAGTTCCCTGACCAGGGATTGAACCCGTACCCTCGGCAGTGGAAGCACAGAGTTTCAGCCACTGCCAGGGAAGTCCAGGGCTCTATTCTGGACAAGCTGGCCAGGGGCGGGGGGCGGTGAGAATATAGGATGTTTCTGTGGAAGTGCTGAAGTCCTGGGAGGGCTCCTCCCTGGGGGTGGGAGAAGGAAGCTCTGATTCTGTGACCTTACCTGTACCGGCAGCCGTCTGGCAGCTAAGGCCACTGCTCAGGGCAGAGAGGTCAGGGGTGCACCTTGCTGGAGACTTTGTGCCCTGGGAGTTGTCGCCTCTCCCAGGGTGAGCTCTGGCCCCACGTGTGCCAGGGACACAGGGGCTCCTGCCCCCCACACAGTGGAGGGTCCTCCTCTGCCCACTCTGTCCTGGAGGACCCCGGGTGAAGCTTCCAGTGCAGTGGTGCTAAAGGAATGCTGGGGTTGCTCTGCCGGAAAGGAGAAGTAAACGGGAAGGGCTGTGGCCCACATAAAAGACTAGAAGGTCAGACACCCTTGACACGTGGATGCAGCCCTCAGCTCTTCCTAGAGCCACCCGGCTGCTCACTCCCTGGCTGGTGCCCCCATTCCTTCTCAGCCCCTCCAGCCTCTCAGCTACTCCCCGGCAGATTCCTGTCCACCATCAAGGCAGCTTGGATGGTCTCTGACAGCAGCTGGTCTGACTGCCTGCTTTGTACCTTGCATACCTGACTCCATCCTCCCAGCCTCTCTCTGAGGCTGACTCTCACATGACCACGTTTCCAGATGACTCTGAAGCTCAGAGCACATCTCTCAAGGATACAGGGCTAGGAAGTGGCAGGGTTGGGACCTGAAACAAACTGTCAGAAGTTATGTCCTGATGGACTTCCTCCAGCCACGGGAGTGAGTACTTCCTGGGAGCAAACTGAGGAGTTGGCAGTGGCCATAATTCTTGTCCGGGGAAGTAGTATTGGATAAGGCTGGAGGACATAAATTAATAATGATAGCAACAACGTGTATCAAGGGCTTACTCTGTGCCAGGCACTGATATAAGCTCTTTATCACATTATCTCATTTAATCCTCATAATTACTTTACCTGGCAGTTCCTATTATCTCCGCTTTACAAGTGAGAAGACTGAGGCCCAAAGAGGTTGTGTCATGTGACCAAGGTCACAGAACTAGCATGTGCTGGCGCCAGAATTATTTCAACCTAAGAAGTCTAGGGTCTTCCCGAGTGGTCCAGTGGTTAATAATCCACCTTCCAATGCAGGGTTGCAGCTTCGATCCCTGGTGGGGCACTAAGATACTGCAAGCCTCATAGTCAAATAAAACACCAAAAAACAGAAGCAGTGTTATAGCAAATTCAATCAAGACTTTTAAAATGGTCCACATCAAAAAAAAAAAAAATCTTAAAAAAAAGTCTGACTCCAAAAAAACCAGCGCAGTGTCAGAAGGCAGACTTGCTGTCTCTCCGTCTCTGTCACTTTCACTCAGCACTCGACAAACTGATGCCGTGGCCTGTGCTCGGGAGACTCAGAAGAGCTTAGGTGAAGGGAGTCTAGGTAAAAGGAAGAACAGGTAAAGCAGCGGCAGCTTCAGAGTCCAAGGGCTCCCGTAGGGGTGGGCCTGCTGGAGATAGTGGCGGATAGTGGCAGATGGGTCCCCTGCATGGGGCAGTCCAGCTGCAGTCCTGGGGTCACCTCTGTGAGGCGGGCCACAGGCAAGGCAGGGACCAACACTGCTGACGATGGCCTGCCCAGCTGGCGTTTGTCCTGAGTCACTAGCCCTGGGGGTTAGAAGACAGCCAGTAGCCCAGCTGCACTGGGCTCCTTGGTGAGGAGAAGGAGAGGCCCCCAGATCCACCTGAGGGGGTGAGGCAGAGGTTGGTGGGGGCAGGGCAGGCAGAGGAGGGAAGGAGAAAAGGATCCCCAAAGAGTCCGACCCTCTGGTAGCTGAGTGGCAGCAAGACTGCCCTGGGCCTGCCTGCTCATTCTTTCTAGCTCACTTCACCAACTCCTTGCAGCCCAGTGCTTCTTCCCACCCCCCGCCCCGAGCCTTTGCCATCCGTGTGTTTGGCAGAAATGGCAGGCAAGGCCAGGGGGGATGTCCCCAGTGGGCAGAGGTGCAGTGAGAGGAGCTGGGGATGGCTGGTCCAGTGCCCATGTCACCGCATTCCTTGGCATGTGGACACCTCTGCCCAGTGGAGACCCTGGGCGGGGGGTTCATGGGGGTCAAGCACCAGCTGGGGGCTCCAGCAGAGGGGTCTGCCACTGCAGCCAGCCCAAGTGGGGGAGGAAACGCGTGAACCCTGGCATGGATGCAGGCGCGCACCCAGCAGGTGCGGGTGGCTGAGTGGATGCCAGCTCCCCAAGTAGCTATAGGGGCTGCCACAGGGTAGCCGGGCACGTGGTCAGGGAGGCCTGGGCCTCCGGGGGCAGCGTGGACAGGGCAGGGGGTGTGGGCTCCTGGCATGTTGACCTGGAGGGGGCTCCCCTGGTCATATCTCCAGACTCTCTCCTGGACACCTAGGACCCCAGGGCTTTGGGGCCCAGAATGTCCCCTTCATCGCCCTTCAAACTTAAAAGCTGGTGTCAGCCCTCCTGGAATGAGACTTTCCTCTCCCTCAGGTGCTCATGAGTCTTCACACCGTGGCCGCAGGGACATTCCTGTGGCTTCGCCCATTCAGCACACCAGCGTTGGCTCTGATTGGCGGGTCTCCATACGGCTCTAGTTCCTAGTACCTGACTGCACCACCCCCTGCTCTGCTCCTTGCTGATTGGAACTTGGAGGTGTTGACAGGAGCATGATGTTCTGTTTTTACTTCAGGGAGTGGGGATGAGGAAGGGGCAGATGACTCACTGGACTGAATGTACACTGACTCTGGGAAACAACACTGGCAGTTCACAGAGATATTTTTTTAAAATCTATATCATGTCATTCTTTTGAAATCATGTGCTCTTGCTCTGGAAAGTCTGTTCAACTCTAGAAGAATCTGGCTCCCAACTCTTAACAATTATAATCCTGGCTTCTGCCAAGTGCTCCCCAGCTTAGCTGAGGAAGGAGCAGGAAGGCAAGCTGTGCATTCAGAGAGGAATGTGAGGAGCCTTTAAGGTGTGGGGAGAGATCAGCCTTAACCCTGGATCCTGACCGGGTGCAGAGGGATGGAAGAGGGCACGTCTCCTCCTTACAGTGGCCAGAGCCAGACCGCGACACCAAATGGACATCAGAGGCCACCTTGATGGGGAGGCAGGGGCCAACCCATCCTTTGAAGGGAAGCTTCCCAGCAATCCAAACTGTGTGCAACTCAGTCATGAGCACTCTCTGCAACCCCATGGACTCCAGCCCAGCAAGTTCCTCTGTCCATGGGATTATCTCAGCAACAATACTGGAATGGGTTGCCATGCCCTCCTCCAGGGGATCTTTCTGACCCAAGGGTCGAACCTGCGTCTCTTGCAGCTCCTGCATTGGTAGGCAGGTCCTTTACCACTGAGCCACCTGGGAAGCCCAAATCCAGACTACCTGTCACATAAACATAGCAGCAGAGCCCCGCAGGTGGGATTGGGGTGTCCCACTGGTGACCCCTCCAGACACCTGGATGCTCTAAAAGCAGGATACAGAATACACCACTGTCCTCCAATCTGCTTATTTTTTATAATTGGGAAAAATGGGGCCGTAAGAGGAAAAAAGGAACTTGCCTCAACCTGCACAGTTAGATGGGCATGGCCAGGTTCTCAGTGTCTTGTCCTCCAAATGAGTCCCCAGAAGCACTCCTAGGGCCACAGGAAGGGTGGACTTTTACGGAAACCAAGGAAAGGCAGAAGAATGTAAAATAGCCCAGTGGCCAGTGTTGGCCAACACTGTGATGCATCCTGAGGCCAGGAGCTCCCACAAAGATGGGCATCTAGTTCCGGATTCATCTGTCCATTTGACAACCTGTCCTTCCTGCCAGAATAAATGATGATGTCATGTCCCTAAAGCTGATTGGCCCCTGAAGCCACCACTCCCCGCACGACTATTTCCAGGGATGAAGTCAGGTCCAGTCTTCTCGACTCCTCCCCTGGGCATGTCTCACTCACCTTCCTTGCTTCTGTGGTGGGTGGTAAGTCCTTTGAGAGTTAGACATCGACCTTGACTCTCACCTCTCCATCCTGTCTGCCCAGCCCCCTGTAGGGTGGACACCTAAGGCAATAGGATTATGTTTCTGTAGAACAACAGACTCAAAGATTCTGAAGAAAGAAAGAAGGAAGATACAGAGAAGGGATGTTATTTTTGTTGTCCAAAGGAAGCTCAGGCTTGGGGCCCATTTCTGATGTTCATTCTAACAGCTGTAGTAGGGCTAGCTGCTACTCACAACATTTGCCCACCGTAACATCCCCTGTGATATAAGTCACTCTCTTAGTCTTGGGAAGCTCCAAGTTCCCCCAGCCCTTCTCTATTCCCACACGATCTGGTCTTTGTCATCTACAAGACACAGGAAACCAGGGCCCTGTGAACTGGCTACTCTTAGTCACTCCACCCACTAAGTCCTGGGCAGGCAGAGTGTGTTCCTACTCCAGGGCATCCAATCAGCCCCTTCCTCATGTTGCAAGGGCCTCGTGTCCCTCCCTGACTTGTGTCAGAGCTGGACAGGCCAAGACAGGTTTTAGTTTGAACTTTGGCTTTAGAGACAGAGTCTAAAACACAGAGCAGGAGGCTTCTTCAGCCGTGTGTAGAGGCATCTGGACTAAGGAGTGGCAGGCTTGTCTGCTGGCTGACTTCAGGATTTGACTGTGTTACAATGGGCAAGTGACTTTACATCTCTGAGCCTCTGCTTTCTCATCTGTGAAATGGGGATGATGACAGCATCTATCTCATTGTACTGTTGTGGGCACTAAGGAGATGTAGGTAGATCTCTTGGCACAGTGCCTGGCCCAGGGAGGTGCCTACTACATGCTGCTCTTCAGCTCTCCTGAAGCCCCACCTGGGACTCTTTTGACTGCCCACATTGCCTCTCCTCCTGAGTTTTTGAAACACCACTGCCCTGAGACCAGGGCATATACCTGAGACCATATACCTTCCAAAGGAATATGTTTGAACATCTGTCTGTTAGCTGCAGCAAATACAGAAATCTCCACTGATGCCCTGCTATATGCAGAGCACCAGGCACTTAGGTAGATACAACCTTCATAAAAGCTTCAAATCTGCAGAGTCCTAGCTTCCGTGCAATGATGTGGCCCTGGCTCTCTGGTTTAGTTCCTGCGTCTGTGAATTGGAGCTGCAACAGTCTCACTGCATCTCTCAGTGAGTTCTGTGTATGCAGCTCCTTTGAAAGCTCTAAATCGCATTGCCGTTTGCGGCAAACGTACCAGTTGTTATTTTGTAATTTACACAAAGACGAAGACGACCTTCCTTATCCCTGCCTTCTAGAAGCTCCTCTCCTGACTGGGACCTGAGCAGTATCCACAGGAAACATTTCACTGTTTATATGCTGTGGTGTGTACATACCAGCTGCGGCATTTAGAGAGTGTGGTGGGCTTAGAAGCCTCTCCCAGGCAGGTGACCCCTTCACTCATTCATTTTCAGGGGCAGGTACTGTGCTAGACTGTAGGGGTCTAAAGGTCAAATTAACTGATCAGCCTTGCCTTCCTGGGGCTTCCATTCTAGTAGAGAATGTAAGCATAGAAAGAAGTAAATGAGAGAGCTCCCCTACTGGTCTAGTGGTTGAGACTCCGCACTTCCAGTGCAGGGAGTACAGGTTTGATCTCTGGTTGGGGAACTAAGATCCCACATGCCTTGAGATATAGCCTAAGAAAATCTTTTTTTTTTTTTTTTTAAAGAAATAAATAAGAAAAAATATCCATTGATCATTATGATGAAAATGAATCAAAAGCATATATTCTATGGAGACTGGTAGTGGTGGAGCAGTGGTGGGTGTTTGATGATGGCCAGGGAAGGCTTCCATGAGAAGGTGACATATGAACTGACAAGAGGGACCCAGTCTTGTGAAGAGTTAACATGATTCAGAACTTGAGAGCTGCTTAGACTAAACTTGGCATAAAACAGAGCATCATAAAAGTGTCTGTTAAATTAATTGGGCTTCCCTGGTGGGTCATATGGTGAAAAATCTGCCTGCAGTGCAGGAGAGCCAGGTTAGAACCCTGGATCAGGAAGATCCCCACTTGATTGATTAATTAGTTCAGAGGATAGGGTGTGAGCATGCTAGTCAGTAGGAATAGCATGTGCAAAGGCCCTGAGGTAAAAAATGAGCTCAGTGTATCTGAAGAAGAGAAAGGTTGCAGCCAGCTGGTGGAGTGAGTGAAAAGGAGAGAGCTCATGCCCCCAGAAGGCACAACTCTGGCCTGTGGGGTTTGTAAATTTCATCATTGGTGAACCGAAAGTTTTAAAAGGGGAGCCACACACTTGATGTACAACTCACATTCTGCTTGGCTCTGGAGAGAATGGATTACAGAGGCGGGGAGCAGAGACAGGGAGAGACAAGCCTACTATGGGTGTCCAGGTGAGAGGTGGTGGTGACCGAGGATATAGGAGAAGAGGAGAGGCCTGGGCTGTTTTGGAGGTGACATTGGCAGGCCTTGCTGCTGGGCTGTCTGCAGTGAGGGGAGACAGAGAAGCGAGGCAGGACTCAGAGCTTTTCAGCGGGAGCATTGGGCTGTGCAAGGCGTGGGGCTGGAGCATGGCTAAAGCCCTAAGTGCCGGGTTCCTGGAGGCACCGCAGCAGACCTGGAAGAAGAGACTGGAGGGACAGTCAGTGGCGTTGAAGGCGCCGGCTCTTTAAGGATCTTATCATTTACACACCCCCAGCTGTGGCATCTGTTGACTGGAGTGAGGAGTTGGTTGAATGGCCTGGTTTCACTTCCAGTTCATCAGTTCATGCCCGGGTTTATCAGGTACAGAGAGGGGCCTGGGTTTGGGAGGAGGGAGAGACGGGCCTGTCTGTACAGTTGTGGAACACAGTTTGTTGGCTGGTGTGATGCAAAGGGCCCCCAGAGTGAAGATGTCCTGAGTTCCCCTTCCCACCACATGGCTCCCGGCGCACTTCCTTCTCCACTGACTCCTGCCAGGCTAGGATGAGGGGCTCCCTTTGAAACTTGAGCGAGGTAAATTTAGGACAAATTCAGGAAGTCCTGCTTCTCACAGTCAACTCGGGAGCTCAGGGACCGGTTGCCCCTCGAGGTGCTCCAGACTGGGAATGTCACAGGATCCCAAAGGGATCCAGGGGAAAGGACAAAATACAGAGCCCTAAATGGCTCTGAAGAGGAAACCTGGGATCTGAGTGACCTTTAAGTTGACGTCACAGAGGAAACCAGTCCCACGAGTCTTGTGCTGGCAATGCAGTCGGGAACCTTCCTAATCTAGCTCCGAACCCCCAGGCCTGGAGCTGGAGGGATCCCACACGCTGCCCCACGCAGTCTTCTCCGTTCACCCAGGAGGACAGTCCTCTGTCGTCCCTGCCAGAAGCCCCACAGTGGCACCAGTGCCTTCATGTCAGATCCAACCTGGCCCCATCTGGTTCCATCTCTCCCCACTGCCCCCCTGCCCACCTTGCAGTCTCCTGGGGGCTCTCCCCCCATCCCTTCCTCTGCCCTCTGCTGAGAACACTCTTCTTCATCTTTGCCTGTTAACTCTCTCTTACCCTTCATATTGGACCTGAATTGTAATTCTGATCCAGGGAGTCCTCCCTGGTTCCCAGCCCTTCTCCCACCAAATGCCTCTGCTAAAAGCTTCCTCACAGCCTGCTGGTCTTCCAAGCATACCCTTATCCCACTGTGTCATCATGGCCTTTTTAAATGTCTGTCTCCCCTCTGCACAGCCAGCTCTGTGCCCTTCCCAGCACCTGGCATGGAGTACATACTCTACAAACCATCATTTAAGGTGTCAAGCCCAGAGAATGGAATTGCCTTGCACACAATCACAGTAGCATCCTTTCGTTCATTCATTCATTCGTGCATTCAACTCGTGTCACAGGGCACCTGTTCCATGTTAGGACCAAGCAAGGTGCTGGGGACCCCAGGGCATGCAAAGCAAGTCCCAGAACTTACAGTCTAGTGAGGGAGGCACCTCCATCAATCCCACTGGCAGATGTACAATTGCAGGGGTGACCGCTCCTACCAAACAGAGTACAGGCTTCCATGACAGACTGGAAAGAATTCTCAGGGTCAGAAGCTCCAGGAAGGTTCCCCTGAAGAAGTGACCCTTGAGGAGTAGAAATTAACCAAGCAAAGAGGGGAGGGAGAACATTCACTCCAGGCAAGGGCACCAGCATGTGCAAGGATCCTGAGATGGGAAGGAAGGGGGCAGGAATAAGGAACAGGAGGAGCCATGTGGCTAGAGCAGGGAGCTTGTGGGGAGAGAGTGACATGAGACGAGGTTCATATTAGTTTTTGCTTTCATCTTGAGAGCAATGGGGAGCCACAGAAGGATATTGAGCAGAGCTGTGACCCAATCATACTGGTACTTTGAAAAGTTCAGACTGACTTCTGTACAGAGCAGAGACAAGAACCTGGTGGTCTCACACCTAGCCCCCACATGACATCCCTATTCTGTACACCTGCCCCCTGAGATCACTGCATCTCTGAGGATTCTTTCCCTCTCCCCCACCTCCTGAGCATTCATCTGCCCATGCTCCTTTGGGCACTAGCATTATCCCCACGCCAAATGCTGGCCCCACAGTCTCTACACCCTTGTCTTCAGCAGTGACAGCAGGCAGAGGTTACCCAGATGCTGGGGGGGTTCAGACAAAGCTCATAGTGATTGGTCAGCGGCATTTACACCAGAGCAGTGGCCCTCACAGGCCCCAGGTCTGCAAACGTTGGAAGTCAGTGCCAGATACAACCTAGGTTAAATCTTCCCCGTTGCCTGGGCTGCAGAAACGCAGTGAGAGTAAACTGTTTATATTCTCCAGCTGCAGAGCCTGGGACCAAAGACCTCCTGCAAAGAAATCGTGGCTCGTAGGATGTGGGAGGATGTGGGATCATCTCCTCCAGCACTCACTGTCACAGCAGGAGAGGAGGGCCCCGGGGAAACCCTGGGTCTCACACAGGGCAGTCACGCTGCACAAACTGTCAGGAGATTCAACTGGTGGTCACAGAGGTCACCAGCCTGCACTGGGGCTCATGTGATGATGCTAAACTCCTCCCCATCACACCCACAATCTGGGGGTGAGAAAAGGAAATGGAGTTAAAACCTGGTGGCTCAAAGCGTGGGTTTGGGACCAGACAACCCCAGTTGCAAGTCTTGCCTTTATCCCTCCTTGCCTTTGTCACTTGGGCAAGTTTCATAACCCCTTCAGTCTGTCTTCATTTACCCTGAAATGTCGATTATGACTGCCAGTAGCCACATGTGATTTGTTGTTCAGTTGATCAGTCGTGTCTGACTCTCTGCGACCCCATGGACTGCCAGACTTCCCTGTCTTCCACTATCTCCCTGAGTTTGCTCAAACTTAATTCCATTGAGTCAGTGATGCCATCCAACCACCTCACCCTCTGTCGGCTCCTTCTCCTCCTGTCCTCAAACTTTCCCAGCATCAGGGTCTTTTCTAATGAGTCAGCTCTTCACATCATGTGGCCAAAGTATTGGAGTTTCAGCTTCAGCATCAGTCCTTCTAATGAATAGTCCGGACTGATTTCCTTTAGGATTGACTGGTTTGATCTCCTTGCAGCCCAAGGGACTCTCAAGAGTCTTCTGCAACACCATAGCTGGAAAGCATCAGTTCTTTGGCACTCAACCTTTTTTACAGTCCAACTCTCACATCTGTACATGACTTCTGGAAAAACCATGGCTTTGACTATATGGACCTTTGTCAGCAAAGTAATGTCTCTGCTTTTTAATATGCTGTCTAAGTTTGTCATAACTTTTCTTCCAATTACACTTCAATTAATTAAAATTAAATAAGTTTAAAATCCATCTCCTAGGTCCAACCTCATTTCAAGTGCTTATGTGGTGACTGTGCTGCACAGCACAGATATAGATCATTTCCATCATTGCAGAATGCCCTGTTGGACAGCTTTGATCTATAAAATGAGGATGATGAGGAGACTGATCCTGTGGATTTTGACGAGGATTAAATGAAATAATGAATGTCGAGCAACCTGGCACACCACCTCAGGCAGAGTAAATGTCAACCAGTGTTTACTGTGATGGTGAAGGTGGAGACAGGGTTGGTGACAGTCTGTTCGTTTCCATGTACTTTCTCACCATCCTTCTGCATCCTCCAGAGAGGAGCTGACATCCATTAAATAGGTACTAGAGTGAACTCTAGCATCAATAAACCTGCGTTTATTTATCAGTAAAGGGGTGCTGATCCTTTGCTCTGGGCCAGGCTCTGTGACTGGTTTTCAGTAGGTCACAGACTGGAACAAGAAACGATCCTCATCCTCCAGGAGTTGTTGTTGTTGTGTGTTAGTCACTCAGTCATGTCTGACTTTTTGTGACCCCATGTAGCCTGCCAGGCTCCTCTGTCCATGCGATTTTCTAGGCAAGAACACTGGAGTGGGTAGCCATTCCCTTCTCCAGGGGATCTTCCTGACCCATGGGTTGAACCTGAGTCTCCTGCATTTGCAGGCAGATTTTTTACTGTATGAGACACTAGGTAAGCCCCATCCTCCAGGAGAGATGCCCACAAATAAAGTGTAGAATGTTAAATGCACTCAAGGAGATTCAGAAGCAAAAAAGGGGGGCTAGCAAACCCTGAGGGTGTTGTTGGATCTCAGTCTTGAAGGAGCTGTAGGGCTTGATTTTGGGAGGGGAAGAGGACAGCCCAGGCCGGGAGCAGCACATGCTAACCCGTGGGGTATGAAAAGCTGTGTGTTCAATGGAAATGATGGACAACTCAGCATGGCTGGTGCAGAGGGTGTGGGTCACAGGCCTTGTACTCAAATGCCAGAGACTCTGGAGTTGTGGGGTCAGTGATCCGAGGGAAGCTTGTAACTGTGTGCTGCCTGCCTGGACCTCACTTCTGTTTCAAGTACACCTCCTTCTTTACCTGGAGTTACTGGGTCCATAATGACATTCCCCATTTTCCTCTTGAACCAGCTAATTTCTCTTGTGTCCTCAAGCCTCAGGGAGAAGCAAATCTCACCCCTGACTACCAAGACCAGAAACTTGATTATCATCACTGCTTCCACCCTGTCCCTCACCCACCCCCACACTTCCTGGCCCCCAGGCCACCAGGCATCATGACCTACACCTAGGACTCAGCCTCCTTGACATTCCCCCATGGGGGGAGGACTTACCCTCCCCATTAGCCCTCCTCCAGACCCTTGCTGAAGCCTGCTACCAGTTGCCTCTCCTCCATTCTGGTCCCTTCCACCTCCTCTCCACCTTGCAGCAGTTTCTCACAACTGCAAACCCAGTCAGCACCTCCATTGCTGAAGACATTAAACCCCCCTGGGATGCTCCCAAGATTTTTGCTTCTTGCTCAGCCTGGTCTTTTTCTACGTTCCAGCCACACTAACCAAGGCATTCCCCAACCTGCAAGCCTCCTTCACCCCTTCCTCTCCCTCAGCCTTGCCTACCCTCCCCAGCAGGAATCAGCTTCAGGTCACTTAGTGCAGAAAACTTTTTCTGCTTCCTGCACCCACTTCCTTTCTCAGTGTTACCCCTTCTCCTTCCATTTCAGCCTTCCTCCATGTCGACTCTGACATCCACCTGCACAATTATCACCCACTCTGCTTCAGTATGCAGATAGGTGCCCAGAGCCCACACCAGACCTACAGCATCAGGATCTCTGAGGGTTTAGATAGGCATTCCAGGTCATCCTTCTGTCCACTGACTTCTGAACGCCACTGCTCTCTATACCAGGGGTCCCCAACCTCTGGGCCATGGACCAATACCTGCTGTCAGATCAGCGGCAGCATTAGATTAGAAATAAAATGCACAATAAATGTAATGTGCCTGAATCATCCCCAAACAATCTCCCTGCTTTCAGTCTCTGGAAGAATTGTCTTCCATGAAATCAGTCCCTGGTACCAAAAGTGTTGGGGACTGTGGGTCTGTACGTGTCCTTTGGCGCACTCTTTTGTTCTCTTCTCTTTCCCCTGCTGGACCGCACGTTCCTGGGGACAGGAGCTAAGCCAGGGACAGGAATGGAGCCTTGCTATTTGTTTCCCCAGTCCCCGCCACAGGACCTGGCCTGGAGCCCATGCCCAGTCAGTTCTGAATGAACCATTCCTGGACATGGCATGCTTCCCATACCCTCCTCCTTCCAGCTCGTGCCGGAAATAACCTTTTATGAAGGCTTTTGTGAGTGGCTTGTGATCTCTCTGGGAGGCCGTGCAGGTTTCCTTTGGTTACAGGGCAACTGAGATGAAGGGTGGTCCAGCCCTTGATGACAAGGGGCTGGGGGTGGACCCAGGACAAGGAGCCTCGATGAGGCGGGGGTCTGGTCGTGTTCGAGGGGGGTTGGGGAAGAGTGTCCTGGTTCCTAATCAACAGGAAGGGCCTTCTTCCTCCAGGATCACTTTTCAGCCCAGCTGCTTGGACATAACCTGAGCTGGGGTTGGGGCTGTGGGGGAGGGGCAAGGACAGACAGACAGGCTGATGGCCAGCGTCTGGACAGACAGCGCGTGGCCCTGCAAGCCCGCTCAACTCCCGCACACCCCCAGTTACCGGGGAAAAGCCTGTCCAGGGAGAAGGCTCAGCCGGTCAGCACAACACCCTCCTGCTCCCCTCCCCCAGCCCTCTCCTCCCTCCTTCTGCTCTCTCCAACCTCAGAGACATTCAATCCTTCCTTTGATGGACAGCCAAAAAAAGACTTCTTCCACATCCTAAATTTGTTAGCACCAGCTAATCATCTTAACCTTCCTCCCTCCTGCGCTCCCAACAGGCGCCTCCTTAAAGACACAGGGTGCTTTTTTGAATCTCAGCAGGGAGCCCCAGGAGGGACCAAATTCCCCACCCCCACCCCCAGATGTCCCTCCTCTGTGTAGTGGCTGCTGGTAAGAGCGGGTGTGCAGTCATTTGAGGTGGGGG
The DNA here is from genome assembly GCF_023699985.2 of Odocoileus virginianus. NCBI lineage: Eukaryota > Metazoa > Chordata > Mammalia > Artiodactyla > Cervidae > Odocoileus > Odocoileus virginianus. The sequence continues at coordinate 59,848,144 of NC_069680.1, forward strand.
CAGTGGCTGCAACTCTGATTCCCCCTCCATCAGTCTTCGCTGGGGCTTCTCAGCGGGAGCTGCTGGTCTCCTTAGGGGCTCACCCGCAGGGAGCTACTAGAAGACTGAAGCCAGGCAAATCCCAGGCGAGCAGATGAATTCTCTTGCTCAGACACTCCTCACCCCTCTCCTGTTTTCTCCACTCTCTCTCGACCCTCTGTCCTAGCCTCTCCCTCCTCCTCCTAACAGCTACCAACTCCTGTATGCCAAACAGTGCTCAATGACCCATGCTTGGGGCTTGACTACAGCGCCTCTAGAACTCTAGGAAGTAGATGGTCTTATCCCCATTTTTACAGATGAGAAAACTAAAGCTCAGAGAGGTAGAGAAATGTGTGCATATGAAATTATCCCATGAGAGTCAGGGCTAGAGACTGGACCCAGGCCTGACTCGAGAGCTGTGCTGTTGACTATCCCATCTCCAAACACACACATCTGCATTGCTCACATGTGCACACGCTTCAAGTAAAAGTGACCTACTATGATCTGCTCAAGGAAGTCACCTGGGACCAGGCACACAGTAGGTCCCCAACACACAAGTGCCCCTTCCTCCATCCTGTGCCCGTGCCTCCCTCTCTCTCCTTCTCTCCCTGCTTACAACCCAGGTGAGAAGAGCCAGGACAGCAGAGAATGTGGCCCTGACCTCATCCTGGCCCTAAGCCTCCCAATAAATAATGGGTCTGTGTATAAGCCTCTGGCTCTGCAGCGTCTCAGCTCTGGAGGACAGGCGTTTGCAGGCAGGGGATTAGGAGCCCTGGGAGGGAGGGATGGGTGCTCCAGCCAAGGCGGGGGAGAGGCCCCGAATCACTCTTCACCCTCCCTGTCTGTGACCCGTAAAAGCGACCAGGCAGGCCCCACAAAACTATCCAAGAAAACTTAAAGAAAGTTCAAATTCCTCAGTGGGGGTGGGGATGGGGGTTGTTTCTGGGGAGGGGGTCCTCCCCCTGCAGGGGCTGCCTCCTGACCTGCAGGAATGGGAGCACCTTCTGAGCACCAGTGTGTTTGGAACTCACGGGAAGCACAGCCCTTCTAGCCCCCTGGCTCCACCCTCTTGCCCCTTCCTAGCCTGTCTGGGTTCTAAGAGTGGGGTTGTCTAGGCCCAATGGTTTCTAGGATCATTTGCTCAAATTCTGTAAGTGAGGAGGCGAGGGAGCCCGTGGGAACAGCTGAAGCAAGGGGCTCTGGGGGAGGGGGCAGGACAAAGGCAGAGGTTGCCAAGAAGATGGATAGATGGCGAAAGAGTATCCCGAAGCTGCATGGCTGAGGTTGCTGACAAAATGTGAGCGAACTGTGGCCTGAGCTGAATTAAAACCACCCTGTAACAAACATCGCGAATGCATGTGATGGCCCAGTAACAAGAAAAAAAGCTGCCGTTTACCGAATGCTGATTCAGCGAGACACTTGCATCCATATGTCCTGCCTTCACAACTCTTGCAAGTTGCTACTATCAGCTCCACTTGTAAATAAGCAGACTGAGGCCGCGAGAAATTAAAAGAAGCTTGTGGGGGACTCCACAGCTACTGAGAGTCACTGGCATTTGAACCCTGGTCTGCTTTACCAAATCTCATGTACAGTGGCTCCCAGTGTTGTAAGAAATGCTGGAGGGACTTCTCTGGTGGTCCAGTGGTTGAGACTCTGCCTTCCAATGCAGAGGATGCTGATTCAGTTCCTAGCCAGGGAACTAAGATCCCACGTGCCAGTCACAACTAGAGAGGCCCATGCCCTGCAGCTGCTGAGCCTGTGTGCTCTAGAGCCCATGCTCCACAACTAGAGAAAGCCTTTGCACAGCAGCAAGAATGCAGTGCAGCCAAAAAAAAAAAAAAAAAAAAAAAATGCCAGGAGTGTAAGCAAAACCCCTCAGTGAGAGAGGGAAAAGCCCGCCAGTTGTGAGCTGATTTTCTGTTTCACTTGGCTGGCACCTGACTCACCTGTCTTCCCTGCCCCAAACTTCCATTGTATCTTTCTGGAGGCAGATGGACAAGGATGTTTCATTGGAGCAGAAGGGAATCCTCCTCTTCTTATAAAAACCGAATGAAGCACCTCCCTCAGAAGAAAGAACCTGCACCAGTGGAGAGCTTAAGGCAAGAAAGTCTCCTCTATCACCTCCAATATCCCCTGACCTGTGCTCACCTTGTCCCTACATGTCATGGGCAGTGCTGACGTTTGTCCAGTCAAGGGCTACTGCATCCAGACAGCATTTGCTCCTGCAACACCGTCCCCAAGGGGTACCCTGTATTGCCTTTGTCCCCAGCTGCCCAAGGTCCCTTTACCCTCCTCTGCCTGAGCCATGCCGACAGATTGTCTCCTTATTCTCCTCCAGCTCAGATGGACTCAAACTGCTTCAACAACTTTACCAAGAACAAAGAGAAGTTTCCTGGCTGGCAGTCCAGTGGTTAGGATTCTGTGTTTCACTTCAACAGCCTAGGTTCAATCTCAGGTTGGGGAACTAAGATTTCCCCCCCCCCAAAAAAAAACCCAAAAGAGAAATGTTAAAACCAATTTTTATTATTATTTTTTCTTTTAGTTGTGCCATGTTGCATATGGGATCTTAGTTCCCCAACCAGGGAGCGAACCCATGCCCTCTGCATTGGGAGCACAGATTCTTAAATACTGTACCATCAGGGAAGTCCCCACACCAATTTTTAAATGTCTTAGAATGTTAAAAGTTTCTTAAATCTCAGTGCCTACAAGGAAGAGTTTCCTGACCCTAAACCTTCAGAAAGTCATAGGCAGGCTTTAGCACTGCATATGGGCATTCACTCCCCTTGAATCTCTTTCTTGCTTTCTCTGGGAGGGCATCTAGGGGCCAGCGGAGATGTCCTGGTCGCCTGACCTGGTGCTCAAGAGGACTAGGGTCACAATGCTAATTCATCATTTCCCTCCATGCCCCCATGGAGACCACGAGTGGGAACTGAACTAGGTAGCCCTTCTGCCCCATCTTTGGAAGGGTTGTGGAATTATTGCCTCATGATGGCAGGTTTCTATTCTGATTTTTTTTTATAAGACAGAGGATATTGTTTCTCTTTTTTTCACATCTCCTTTTGATCCTGGCTTAGCTCTACCCCCCCCCCCCACCCGCCACCAATCCTGGCCCCAGTCCTGCAGACTTTCTGACCATAGTACCATGGGAGGCCTATTTCTTCAGAAGCCAACTGTGTAGTCTGGGGTCATGTCCAGGGCCTGGTGATAAGGATGGTGCCTCCTGACGTCTTCCCAAGCTGCCTCAACCTGTCCCCAGGGTGTCACCACTCTCATCCCCAAGTGACTCTTTTATGGGTGGTTTTTTTTTTCCATCTGCTGAAGTCACAATGTTCCTGGACTCTTTCCAGGCCTTGCCCACTGTGCACTGCCCTCGGGGATTTCAGCTTCCCCAAATTGTTCTGCCCCAGTGCCTGGGATAGGCCTTCGTCCCCCAGCCAGCTCTCAAGGGAGCTCAGAGGTCAGGAGAGTAGCTGGATTGACCATCCTGGGTTGCACTGAATACTTTATTAAACACCATCTCGATTAGGGTCTGTTAGCACATCAAAGCAGTGTTTGTAGTCTGGGAAAGTGGTGACAAAGACAGACATTAGATGGTAGCTGCAGCTATACCGTGAAGTCTCTCTGGGTGAAGTGGCGGAGGAGGGAAGAGGGTCACTTTGGTTCTTGACTACAGCAAAGGCGAGATGAGCCCCAAGTGTCCACATTCCCTAACATGAATTTGTGCTTCAACTCATGACATCCTTGAGTTCAGGACTTTGTAAGTTTGCACTGCACGGCACAGTACAGCAAAAAGAGTAGATTCCAGAATCAGCAAGCTCGGGGTTCACATCCTGGTCCTGGCATCTGGGCGCCGTGGGAAACCTGGCTCACTATGGGGTCTCACAAAGGCCGAGCTTTACTCCCAGAAGGATGAGCGCTACAGTGCTGCTCTTAGAGGCCTGGGGAGGGGCCCTAGGGCCACACGTGGAAACTGCGTGGCCCAGGAGGGCACTCAGCGAATATGATCCCTCACCCTTCAGGACTTGTCCCATCTGGGGACCCTTTGGGGACCCTCTGGTGGCCACCCTCGGAGGCGGCTGCCTTCTGATCAAGGCTGTGCTTGCTTAGTGCTGTCGTCATAGCGACTGTGCGCTGACTCCTCCACTGTCTCCCACCAATGGGCGAAAGGACCAGCTGTGCTCCTAAGATGCTGAGCGTCTGAGGCCAATGGGTGCCCTGGGAAGCCCAGGCAAAGGGAAAGGGAGGAAGCAGGAGTGGGCAAAGGGAGAAGTTGAGCTGAAGTGCAATCTCAAGGAAGGCCCGGCCCACCCCAGGGAACTCTGGCACTGGGATGGCCCTTCAGGGATGCCCCAAGTTGGGCTCGGGGGCTGGCCCGCCGTGAGGGGCCTTGGACATTCGGCCAAGGCAGTTCATGAAAAGCACTGGCGGTGAGGGCTGTGTGCCGGCAGCACCTCTGCCTTCACTGAGGGAGCCACGCGTCCCCCGGGGAAAGGCCAGTTCCCGGGGAGTTTCTGCACTGTTCCTGTGTAGAACTTGGAGGTTGGGCAGATTCAGCAAGCATGTCTGTTCCCCTTCAACTCTGACTTGGAGGATTCCTCAGGTTCACAGAAGTGGGAGAATCAGCAGGTGCGCCTCCCTACCCCAATCCGAAATCTGGACACCCTAAGGATTTCCCAGTGCACCTCGGACAAACACCAAGCACCTCACTCTGACCTCCAAGGTCCTTTGGGGTCTGGCCCCTGCTTGCCTTTCCTGCCTCATCTCATGTCAACATCTCTTTTTTTTTTTTCCTCCCAAAGCTCTAGGGCAGAGATGCTTAATAGAATTTTCCACAATGATGAAAATATTTTACACCTGTGCTATCCAATACCAGAAGGCAATGGCACCCCACTCCAGTACTCTTGCCTGGACAATCCCATGGACGGAGGAGCCTGGTGGGCTGCAGTCCATGGGGTCGCGAAGAGTCGGACACGACTGAACAACTTCACTTTCACTTTTCACTTTCATGCATTGGAGAAGGAAATGACAGCCCACTCCAGTGTTCTTGCCTGGAGAATCCCAGGGACGGGGGAGCCTGGTGGGCTGCTGTCTATGGGGTCGCACAGGGTCGGACACGACTGAAGCGACTTAGCAGCAGCAGCCGCAGCTATCCAATACAGTAGATATTAGCTACATGTGGCTATAGAATACTTTAAATGTGGTTAGTGAGACTGAGAACTGAATTCTTTAATTTAATTTTAATGACCACAGGTGACTAAAGGCTACCGAATTAGACATGGCAGCCCTAGCTACAAAGGCCTTTTTTCTGTTTCCTAGACACCCAAGTTTGTTCCTACCTCAGGACCTTTGCACTTGCTACATGGTTTATATAGAATAATCATCATTTGGACCCTCTCACACTGGCTCCTTCTCATTTTTGAAGTTCCAGCTTCAGTATTATCTCCTCAGAAAGGCCTTCCTCCACCACCTAAGCTAAAGCATTTTCACATTTTCTCAAATTCCAGCCTCTGTTCATTACATTACCATATTTTAACTTCTTCACAGCAGTTACCAATGCCTGGATTTTTCTCATTTATTTCTGATTTTTGTTTGCTTATCGCTTACAACTAGAAAGAATAATAACAATGTAAAAATCTAACATTTACATACCACTTGCTGTATATTGGGTACTGGTTTAAGCACTTCACATATATGATCTCACTTAATTCTCACAGTGCCCCCATGTATCCATGAGGACTCTGAAGTCAGAAGTTGACTTGCCCAAGGTCTCATGTCAGGACTCTGTCTTGTTCACCTCTGTAGCCCCAGCATCAGCTCAGGACAGTGTCTGACATAGAAAGCAAGGGCTCTATAAGTAACCATCGACTATGGGCTGGCTAGGACTCTCCTGGGCTGGTGTGAACCCAGGGTGGTCTCCAGCCCTGTGTGTGGGGCAGAAGCCCTGCAGCTCTGTGGAACCACAGGCTGAAACAGTGGGCTGGAGGTGAGGTCGTGGGTGTGGCCTACAGTCATACCCACCCAATCCTGAGCCCCCAGTGGGCTGAATGGGAGAGGAGGGGGGACTAGATGGGTGAAACTGGCAAACCTCTCCCGGGCAATGAAGTGGTGCTCTCAGCCAATGTGGACTCAGCAACTGAGGCTGGGCAGGGCCGGGCGGGGGCCAGGCTGGGGCTGAGCCGGGGAATGGGGCTGAGCCGGGGCTGAAGCTGCTCAGCCTGTGTTTGTTGTGCTTTCCTGGCGCCTCAGGCAGAAGGGGACCAGAGCTTTGGAGACCACCCAGCCTTTCCTTCCAAGAGAGCTCTCACGCCAGCCTGCCCCCCCGCCCCACCCCGCCCCATGGAAACCCTGGCCTCAGGCTGCCCAGCTGCAGGAGCGGGGTGGAGGGGCTGTGTATGGTGGGTAGAGGCTTCTCTGCTGTTTTGTCCTGGGAATCAGCACCTGATAAGATGGCCTGGGCTCCCAGGCTCCCCCCGCCACCACCCCCTCTAAACAGCATCTTCTCTTAATTAAAAAGTCAGGCAGGGCCTCCTGTCGGGAAGCGGCATTGCATAAGGAGGGGACGCTGGTGACCACCAGAGAGGCTTCACCCTCCCCTTGATGCCATGTCCCCATTTTCCTGTGGGCTCCGCATCCCACCCCCTCTCCACGTGCAACCCCCACCCCTGCAGGCAGGGCTTATGGACTTGCAGGAACCTTGCAAGAGGAGCGTGAAAAGCAAGCGAAGACTCCATCGAGGCCTGGAGTGGGCTTCCCCACCTCCCAGCTGAGGGACAGCACTTTGAAAACTCTCAAGAGTTTAGACACATGTGAGGTCAAAAGCAAGGGCAGAAAGTCAGAGTGGTATTCACACAAGGTTTCATATCAACCCAATAGTCTTGCTTCCTTAGCCTAAGAAAAGTTATCAAAAATGCTAAATGCACAAAGATATTCATTGTAGCATAAAATATAAAAAACATAGAGACTTCCAGACCTAGTAGCCAGCAACTCTAGGCCAATCACGGTATATTGTGTAGTCATTTAAAAGATGTCATTTGGAAGGCAGCACAAATGTGGGAATGTGATTACCTTGTTGTGTTGAATGAAAGAAGCAGGCATTCCCTATTGCGTGCTGGCTGGTTTCAGCCCTGCCTAGGTATGCATGTGAAGGAGGATCAGAGGGAAGAAGGGAAAATGGAAACAGTTGTGTGTGAGCAGGGGGCTCGGGGGGGTGATGCTTTTCTTTCACAAAATGTCCTTTAATGTTCCTGAAGAGCTGTTTTAACAATAAATAAATGCCAGAAAAACAAACCAAACTCTTTTTAGAAAGCAAAGCCAAATGCGGGATCCAAAGTGTTTTCACTCTTCTCAGCTCAGATGTATCCAGTTCCTTGGCCCCTCTTCACCACAACCACCCCGCGGCCCCAACACAGACCCGTGAGGTCACCCAGCTTGCTGTGCAAACCAGGCCGGCCCCCACGCCTGTCTGGGTTGGGATATAAGACCACAGACAGAGCCCAACTTCATCCTTTCTCCTTCCTTCTGTCTTTTCTCCTATCACATGTTTAAGGCTCTTTCAGTTCAAAAGATAGTGGTTTCCATCTATCTCTGCTTGCCACCAGACTCTGGTTAGAGCTTCTACATCCTCCATTTATGAGAGTTCTTTCCTGGCCAAGGATGGCAAATATGTTTGTTCATGGGGGCCAGCTGTGATTAACTGGTTGTGGCTGCCAAAAGTATCAGCAGCATAGAGATAGATTAGTTATGTCTGCCCTGGGCCCTGGATAGATGAGTAGTGGTATGTATCCCAGGTAGTTTCTATCCCAGAGTAGTCTGGTACTACAAATAGGAGTTTGACATCTGGACTTTGACCTCAACCCTGCCAGTGCATCCCTGTAGAATCTTGGGTACCAGACAACTTTGTTCCATATAAGGGAGAGTGGGTGTGCCCAGTTCCTTAGGGAGGGTGCTGGTGTGGAAAGAGAATGGTCTCCGCAGTCTGATGGGCCCAGGAGAGAATCCTACCTCCATCATTTATTAGCTATTTGACCTTGGAAAATCTGTTTCACCTTACTGAGCCCTGGAATTTTCATCTGGTAAATTAGAATGTATGCAGATATACTGTTGTTATAGGGATTAGAGATAGTGAGTAGGAAATGCCCAGTCTACTACCTGGCACACACTAACTGTTATCCTGTTCGGAGGGTTTGGTGGTACTGTCCAGGCAGGTGGCATGGAAGAAGGCCCATGCTGTAATGCCAGTCTGCTGCCCCTGAGACTATAAATTTCATTATGGCTAAATGGCCCACAGGGACGTCCTGTGGTGGTTCAGTGGTAAAGAATCTGCTGCCAATGCAGGAGATGTAAGAGACAAGGCTTCAATCTCTGGGTCGGGGAGATCCCCTGGAGGAGGAAATGGCAACCCACTCCAGTGTTCTTGCCTGGAAAATCTCATGGAGAGAGGAGCCTGGTGAGCTACAGTCCATGAGTGGCAAAGAGTTGGACACGACTTACCAACTAACAGCAACAAATGACCCACAATTAAATATGCTCACCTTAACCATGACCTTGTAGGCAGATAGCACAGGTGCTTGAGACATAGTTATTTGAGAGATAGAGACAAGCAGATTTTTCACTTGGTTATGCTATTTTTAAAAGTTAAACACTCTGAATTTTGACCAAACATTAACATTTATTAATTATTCATCACAGTGCATATTTTTAATTGTGTTCAATTTAAAGTAAGATTTAAGAAAAGTAGATACCCAGGGCAATTAAGCATCTCACTAATTGTTAATTAATCTCAATCACTGTTCAACACAACCCTGCTTTACCTCCAAGCCTGAGTAAAACTCAGCTTTCTAACTTACCTGCCACCCTGAGGCTTAGGACTTGTTCAGTGCTAGTCTTCAGTTCTGGGCTTCCACATCCAGCAAGAGAAGGGAAGCAAAAGTGGGTGAGTGTAAACATGCCTGAAGTGGGCATAGCTAAACAATTCCACACTTGATTAAAGCTAACTCTCAAACATAAGCTCAGTTTGCAAATACTATTAGGACACTGTTTCTTCACAGACTCCTAGCTCAGTGACAGCCAATCGACTCACCCAGCCACCCATTCATATCCTCAGCAATATGAGCACATATTCTGGGCTGTGGAATTGGAACATATCAGGTCTGGAAGGTTTCCAGAGGTTACGAATTGTGAATTAGCAGCTTGAAGACCAAATGCAGCTTTGTTTAGCTTGCAGAGTAGTAGTTTGTTTGTTTGTTTGTTTTTTAACTTAAATTAGTATCAGCATTTAGAAATCAGAAGATTTTACATGAAATACCCAATGTGAGTTTTTCTTGCTTATTTCCAAGATCTGACAATAGTGTGTCTGCATCCCCTCCTGGCTGTGCTTGGCTGGAACTGATAGGCAGCGACTCTATCTTAGGCGCACAAGCAAGCCTTTGGCACTTTGCCACAGTCACTACCACTCCCTTTTGTGCTACACCTGGCTCTCTTCATTCATTCATTGCCTGTCGTGCTTCTTATAGGCTCTGAAGTTGGCAGCATCTAATCTTCCTCAACTTCCCTTAGAATAGTGACTAATGAATGAACGGTTGCACCCATCAGAAATCTTAGAGTCTAACAGAAAAGACAAAAAATAAAAACATGGAATTGGCATCCTCACATAGAAATGAGAACAATAGCTAACTAAATATTTTAAGAACTTTGAGAGAATTGTGCATAGTACTTTGGGGTTGTAGTAAATCAAAGCCAACTGCCTGGAGGAGGTGCTGTGGAGCTGCGGTGTACATGCTGTGACCTCTGCTGGAGAACTCTGTGTGCCTTTTGGAGCATCGCTTGCACAACTGCTGACTTCTTGGGAAAGACCCAAGGTGAGGGATGGGGGCGGGGCAGGAAGTAACTCTCCTTGGGAGAGCTGTCCAGAGCTTGTGGGAGGATCTCATGGCTTCTTGCCAGAGTCAGACAAGGGTGATAAGTTCAAGTGGGACTCTCGATCCTTATCAAAATACAGGTCAGAGCCAGCAGCATCTGATGGACACCCCAGCCCTGACTGATTGTCACCCTGACACTGCAGGGAATGTCTTGATAGAAAACCTCTCCCCGTTCCCTGGCCTCACTGCCCCCATTTGTGCTCCAGCAGCCCAGCCCCTCTGCTCTGTGCGGGACGCCACTCAGGAAACTGGCAGCCAGAGAACAATGCCTGCCCTTGGCCTCCGTCTGCAGAGCTGGGCCTGCAATCTCCGTCAGCAAGACCTGTCCCGAGATTTCCTCACTCGGGACTTCTGCTTCTGACCCCAACCTGGAAGTGTCCAAGGAAGCAAGAAAATGCGTGATTCATCCTGAGGGGTCAACGCTGGTGACGTCATACTATTTCATTCACATGGTGGCCCAGCCCCGTCCATCCTGCTCTGCTCATCTCAGCTTACCCTGACCCCTGCCTGTTTGTTCTTTGCGGTTTCCAGGGTTTCAGGGACTCATCTGGGAGGCAGGGTAGCATGGAAACTAACAGCCTGGCTCCTGGGTCACCAGCTGTGACCCCACACAGGACATATTACCTCTCTGTGCCTCAGTTTTCTCATCTGTAAAATGAGGGTCACAAAGTTATCCATCTTATAATGTTTTTAAGAGCTGAATACAGTCATGTCCATAAAACACTAAGAACAGTGCCTGAAGAATGGGAAGAGTTCTCTGTGTTAGCCATACTTGTGGTTGGAATGGAGGAAGGCATCATACCCTTCTGGGACAGGAGGTCATTTTTTCCAAGTTCATAACCATAGTAATTATCATAGCTATCATTTACTATATATGCTTACTCTAAGCCAGGAATAGTGTTAAACTTTTTATCTGTATTCTTTCATTTACTCCTTGAAATCCAACAAGATAGATAATATGATTGGGCTTCCCTGGTGGCTCAGATGGTAAAGAATCCATCTGCCAATGCAGGAGACCTGAGTTCGATCTCTGGGTCAGGAAGATCCCCTGGAGAATGGAATGGCTACCCATTCCAATACCCTTGCATGGAGAATCCTGTGGACAGAGGAGCCTGGCAAGTTATAGTCCATGGAGTCACAAAGCGTCAGACACGACTGAGCAACTAGGCACACAGATAATATCATTACCCCCATTTTGTAGGAAAAGACACTGGAACTCAGAGAGGTTAAGCAACTTGCTGAAGGTCACACAGCCAGCAAGTAGCAAAGTTGGAATTTGAACCTGTGACCATTTGGCTCCAAAGCCCATGCTCTTACCCATGACTCTGGGCAGGAGCCCAGTTGCATAAGTGGGAAGTACAAGTTGTCAACTTTCTGTCCCTCTGCTTCTAAATAAAGTGACAATGAAGTTATGGACTGAGTGTGTGTGGGGCTGCCTGTAGTTCCTGCTCAGACAGGCAGTGTCTCAGTGGGGTTAACAGTCAGCCTTGAGTGGGGGTGCTTGAGGACCCAACTTGAAGAGAGATGAGAGTGTTCTGAATGACCATGCAATCCTCAGAGGAACTGTTGTTTAGCCTCTTGGTCGTGTCCAACTCTTTTGAGACCCCATGTACTGTAGCCAGCCAGATTTCTCTGTCTATGCGATTTCCCAGCCAAGAGTACTGGAGTGGGTAGCCATTTCCTTCCCTATCAAAGGGACTAGAAAGGACTTATTGCAGATTTTCATTCTCAGCAGTCTAGCTTTCTCACCCCATCACCTAAGTCTTGTTGACTTTTTTTTTTTATTTGCTTTCACTGAAGCAATAAATATAGGTGTTGAAAAGGAGAGCTCTACGGTATAACTGATACCAAATGCCAGGCTCTTAACAGCTGTGTGACATCGGATAAATTACTTAACTTCTCTGTGCCTCAAGAGACCCATCTGTAAAATGGAGCAATGAGAGCTGAAACTGCTTGTCAGGGTTGTGGAGGCTAATCAGTGATGTAATGCACAGCTCTGCCACTAAGGACCTGGCAGAGCTGCCTGGGCTCCGGCTCTATGACCAAAGCCACTGATGTGACTTCTGCCTCAGTTTCCTCCTCTGATGGGTGTGGATAATAGTAGTGTCACTTTGCAGGGCTGTTGTGAAGAGTAGATGAGATGATGTAAAACATGCTTGGCTCTTGATGGAGGTTGCTGAGTCCTTACTAAAATATTAGTATTTATAACCATGATGAGACAAAACTCAGGATACCAGCCCCACAAAGTGTTGTCAATAACTGTGACTTTAATATAAAAAAAGTTCATCCTTGGAAGCTAGAGGCCTTGTTGTAAAGGCAAAACCTAAGAAACCTATGGACTCTCCTGGGCCTCCGGGGAGGGGGGCGGGTAATGTCCCATTGTGGGTCTGACCAGGGTCTCGAACCCTCACCGACCCTCCCCTCCCCACCTCCAGCAGTTGCCTGGTGGGGCCCGGCCAGCAGAGCTGTGATGTTTGAGCTGCCCAGAGCAGGGCCTGTCACAGGAACATCAGACACAGTGGCCAGATCTGGTGACAGGAAGAAGGTCTGGGGTCAGAGGGGTGATGCATCAGAGGCTTGTCCTCCTGCAGGACCAACATGACAAGCGAAGGGACAAAGAAAGCCCCAGTTCAGGGCTCAAGTGCAGGGGGATAGGAAGAGAAAGGCAGTCAAGGGTCTTGTTAAGGCCACTGCCCCTCCCTGGGCAGTCACTGGCCATTGGCTCAAGTCTGCAGGTGAGCAGGCTGCCCAGGGGCTGGAGCCAGAGGGGGAGACCCGAGTTCACTGGGCAACACTTCTCCTGCCTGAACCCCAGACCCCCACCCATTAAATGGGGCTACTGATACCTGCTGCAACCTTTCAGGGCTGTCTTGTGGGTCAGATGAGGAAAGGTAAGACAGGAGCCTTGAGAGGGCCGAGGGCTCTGTGTCCATGGAGCAGCCAAGTCCAGGCACACAGCACCCCAGGCAGGAGCTCACTGGGGAGTGGGCACCCAGGTAGGTGGGGCCCCAAGGGAGAGAGGACAGCATCCCTCCAAGACCCGAAGCCGACCTGGTTCTAATCTGGATGAAAGTCAGCACCTGAAATCAGGGGGACAGCCACAGTCTGACTCTGGGGGGGGTCCCTGGTTTCCGTCTGCAGGAAGAAGTTGGCAGATGTTCAAGCAGAGGGACAGAGTGTCCAGGTGTCACTGGCGGGGGGAGGCACCTCCTGAGCTAGAGGAGCTCCCGGGACCAGGGACGGTGTCTGACTTTCACCATGTCCAGCACAGCAGCCCACAGGCAGCCGGTGCTGAGCAGGTGTTTATGCTCACTCATGCGGTGAGCATGCAGGGGACACCCCTCACGTGTACAAAGATGCGGTTGTCTTCCCCCGCCTCATACTGCGCTGTTTTGCTCTCAAGCCCCTTCCTCTGCTGAGGGTGAGAGAAATAACCCAGAGAAACTCAGCCACGTCCTGCTTAATACTTAGCCCTTTAGGCTCATCGCTTGGTCAGTTCAGGACACCAGCCCTGCTCTCTCATCCTCCCAGGGTTACAGCTGTCATGGTGCTGGGGAGGGGACACAGGTGTGGCCTGTGGACATCTTTGGTCAGAGCCATTGTCCATTCTGCAGGGGCTGGTGCTGCCCTCTGTCCCCTGGGTAGAGCCCCTGAAGCCAAGTCCCCACACCCAGCCTTCTCCTCCTTTTCTGTGGCCTTCTGCCAGCCCACAGCCCTTGGGACCACTTCCTGGAGCCCCAGGGCTGCTTCCCCATCATGAGGCACGTGGGGGTCTGGGGTGGTGGGAGCTGCAGTAGTGGAAGAAGTTGTCCCGCCCCTCAGCATCCTTGGCTGTGGGCTTCCTCTTTGGCTGTACAGACTGACCAACCCACAACCAGAGCCATCTTCTTGAGAGTTCTTGACCCCAGATACTTACCCTCACCCGTTCCCAGTCAGTCCTGGGATTGGCTTCCCTGGAGACATGGGGCTATGTGAAGAGTGGATAGAGACTAGAATAAAATTGGGGTTCTGTAGGAAGGAGGAAGGGAGAATGAATGCTAGGGAGACAAGGAGAGACTCTGCTACCTAGGCACCCCTCCCACACACATCCAGAAGTACAGGGCAGGGCACCTGAGCCTCCCCCATCCCACCACCTCCACCTGTCCCCAGGCCCTTCCCAAAGAAGATGGGGAGCAAGGTCAAGGAAGGGGGGCAACGTCCATGGTGAAGGGGGGGATGTTGCCAAGGGCAGAGGGGTCCAGGAGCCATCAGAGCTGGCCCCAGGCCCCATCATGGTGTCTGCAGGAAGATGGCCATTCAAATTGCCCTCCGGTGGCTCCAGATGTAGCAGCAGTAAGTCATCCAGGGACCTCTTGGGACCAGGACGTGAACCAAACTGGAGGGGATCTTACTGGCTCCTGTCCCTTTTCTGCTCACCCCTCCCAGTCCCTCTGCAAGTCTTGATAATTGGATGGAGAAAGGGCTGCAACTGATGTTAGTTCCTACCCCTGGCATGAGGTATGGCTGGAGAGTCCAGGGTACCCAGCCTCACTGCCCATCAAGGCTAGCCCAGCCCTGCCCGATTAGTCAGAAAATAATCCCCATGCTTCCATACTTGATTTCCTGTGTCTCACCCGCCAGATGGCTCTAGTTCCAAGATGACTAATGGATTTCATCTCACGTGCCAGCTTATGCTGATTGATAGTAGCCATGTTGGAAAAAATTATGAAACTTTGTCAAGGCTCGCTGGGGGAAGACTAGCTGTGATTGATTAGCAATGTCTGCCACGAGTGCAGAAATAGAGAGTGTGGTACGTGTGATTTTAGCTCACCCCTCTCAGGACCTGTTGCTCTTCATCAGCCTGAGCTGGAAAGGTCTGGAGATGCCTTGTGGCTGACATCATCATGGGACAGATCAGAGCTGCAGTGTGCTGGAACATGGTTAACAGTTGGCTCTTGGGTCAGGGTGAGGCTGCTTTGTAGTTTTTGCCAATTTCTGTGGTGTGAATACTCCTATCTACTGTGGTTGATTTCTAGCTGCCAATGTGAAGTCACTGAAAGCAGAGTTGGGAAGAGATGAGCATGACCAGCCCTCACAAGATACCATCTGAGTACTTATATATTTTTTCTAAAAACTGTAAAGCCTGCCACCTCTCAAAGCTCTGCCAGTGGTGGGCTGCTCCAGGAAGGGCACCAGACTAGAACTCATTATCTCTTATCAGCCATGAACCATAGGTGACTTACATCCTTTCTAAGCCTCAGTTTCCAGATCTATAAAATGAGACTTGGGTTGTGGTGAAGCTCGGTGAGCTAAGACACAGGGTCTTAGCATCAGTTCACTAAGCATGGTTCGTCAGACATGCTTCCAGGGCACCAAATCCAGATGCTCTGCCCAGAAATTTGCAGTGACCATCCCTGAAAAGCCAGTATCCCCACTGTGGGGTTGCACAGAAGAAGGGCTTCCTGTTTTCTCTGATGTCAGTCTCCAAGGGCAGAGGCTGCCTCATTTCAGTTTCCCTTAATAGGGCATCACACCTGTCACTGACCAAGTTCTCTCAGTAGTTTTTAAACTACTCATGTTTCCGTTTGCCAGCACTCCTTAACGTGGAGGTTGCTTCGTCATTTCCGCTCCATGTGTGTGTCCTCTTCAAGCTTGGGAGCCTCGTGGTCCTAAGAGGCTGTGCCAAGCTGTGTTCATGCCACAGTAGTGTTCCGCATGCCTGCATGTTGAGGACCAGCTCAGGAATGCATGACTCTGTGACCATAAATACATACTCTTGGGGCCTCAGCTTTTCTATCTGTGGAATGGGAATAGTAATAATAGTAGCTACTTTGCTCATTCATTGGGAGGTATGTAAAATTGTTTGCATAGTGTCAGGCACAGAATAATTGCTCAATAAATGAATTGTCATTTGCCCTAGCAAGGTCTTGAGTGGAGGGAGAATGGGCTAACATATAGAAGATCCTCAAAGTTGGCAAACCACAGGTAGAGTGAGGACCAGGGCCTCAACCTAGGAGCACAGGCAGGACTACAGGCACGTGGGAAACCTGGAGACAGGACTTCTTCTGTTAGTCCGTGCTGGATTCCTCACTCTTGACACTTTTGACATTCGGAGTCAGATATTGGTTTCTTATAGGCAACTTCCCTGTACATTGTAGGGTATTTAATGGTACCCCTGACCTCTATCCACTAGAAACCAGAAGCAGCCTCCCAGTAGTAACAGTCAAAAATGTCTTCAGATATCGCCAACTGTTCCGTGAGGGACAAGATCCACCCCGATTAACAGAGCGAGACCAGCTCTGCAGTTAGTCACCCAGGTCCTAGGAGAGCCTGGGATGCAGAGCATCTGTCCTGGCAGGATGGGTGGGCCGGCACGTGGCGGAGACAAGTGGCAGGTGGTCAGCTGCAGGCAGCCTGGCAGCAAGCACCAAGCGGCATGGGTTGGGGCTAGGACCCCAGCTGCTAGGAGCCCAGCAGTCAAACAGGGCCAGATCACAGCTCATATGATGTTGAGCTCGGGCACACTCTGCGGCCCTTTTCCTCTCTCTTCAGGATCAGGACTGGATCCAAGGTCTGGATAGGGCAGAGCCTTCTATGTTTTGGGGTGGCGGGGGGGGGGCGGGTGGATTGGGGAGGAGGGTTAGTAGAAGGGGAGGGCTAGTGAGGAAGGGAGGAGGAGGGGCCTTACCTGCCCAAATTAGAAGGCTGCCCCTTCCAGCCCTGGTGACCTTCATGACCTCCAGTCTGGAAAGCACAGTCTTCCAGGAAAGAGAGACCAGGTTCAAATCCAGGCTCTGCTACATGGAAATTAAGCCTAAAAAATAACAGATGCTGCCATTTAAGACAGGGAGACCACCTTAGGCAGGTTGCTTAACCTCGAAGCCTCAGGTTCTTCATCTGTGAAATGAGGATAATGCCAACCTCATGTGGTTGTTATAAGGATTGAACGTGCTGTTATAAGGACTGTGTTTAGCATTATGTCTGCAACATCATAGCCACTCAGTAGATGTTGATTGAGTGAGTGAGTGAATCCTCCTACAGCAAACCTACCTCTCTTAAATCCTTTTGTTCATTTTAGTTCTCTTCTCTGGAATCTCTCCAGCTCTCTGACATAGGAAACTCTTGATTTCTCAACAGGAGGAAATGAGTTATTCATATCTGTGTCACTAGCGCATCAGGCCTGGTAGATATTAGGTAATTAAAAAATGAAGTTTTCCTTCCTCACAGGCAACGACTGTGCCTTATTCATCTTTATAGAGCCATAGCCAAGCACAGCTTACCATACACTGTAGGCTTTTGTTAAATGTTTGCTGAGTGAATAAATGAGCATGCTAAAAATGGATGGAAAAAAGGTGTGACATAGAACACTACCCGGGATTCTTTACTGGAGTCCATCCCTACGTGCCCCTTCAGGAGGAACATGACTGTCTTGGTTGGAGGAGATCAGCCAATCCCTAGGAAGGGCAAGTGTGGCCTCACTGAGGTGGTGAGTGAGAAAATCGACTACCCAGGCCATGAGAGGCACTGTGGCCTGGTAGGAAACCTCCCGGATGGGGGGTTAAGGAGACCTGGGTTCTGGACCCATCCCTGACACCCATCCACGTGGTGACCCTGCATGGCCGCTCCCCCCTGCCCGGGTTCTGCTTCTTCATTTGTACAATGGGGACTTGGCCGTGCCTTGGGGTGACTCTTATGGTGCTTGGCCAGGGTGACCGGTCAACTATGCCTGAGCATGGCCAAGTGACCCACATGGGAGACCCACCAGTGGCATCAAGGCATGGCTGATTTCACAAAGCCCTCGGCTCCCAAGCTGCTTGGGAGCCGCGGGGCATTGAGCATGGTGCTAGGTGAAGCATGCTCTCTGAAATCCAGAGCTCTGATGGAAGCTGGCAGGGGTAGGGCTGCAGTTAGATTTTCCAGGGAGCCTACAGATTTTCCAGGGGGACCCTCGAGGATTATCCTTAACAAGGGAAAAACTGTTAATGATAGAGTCTTTCTGGTAAGTCCTCTATCCCTCTTCCCCTTCCTAAGGCACAGAATCAACCGACAAACACAGGCTTTTTCCATTCTGAAGTCTGTGTGAGTGGCACATGGGGGAACGCTAGCCTGGAAGAGCTTGACAGAACCACATTCCCTTGCATAGGAAAGCGACCCATAAAAGAGAGATGAGAGGGTGGGGACCAGAGAGAGAAGCCAGAGGCTGAACACAGTGGGCATCCGGGGAGAGGACGGAAGCGGTCTGTGGGCAATTTGGCGGTGAGGTGGATTGCTTTTTTCTTTTTACTTTATTTTTAATTGAAGAGTAATTGCTTTACAATATTGTATTGGTTTCTGCCATACATCAACACAAATGGGCCATAGGTATATATGGATTGCTTTTTGAGTAAAAGGCGTGAATGAGGAGACAGGAGCTCCACCGGTTACTATCAGCTTGATCTTGGGGGTTTTGTGCTGTGCCTCAATTTCCTTATCTACAAGATGGGTATAACAGAATCTACTCTGTAGTGGAAAACACTTAGAATTGTGCCCAGCATGTCGTAAGGACCACAGTGGTAGGTGCAGCGGTGGTGGTGGTGGCGGTAATATAAAAACCCTTGAAATCAGCAGTAGCATTTATATTACTCGGCAGGACCCAGCAAACCTCTCCTCTGGGTGGGACCTAAGTGCCAAGTCTCAGGTTGGCTTACCGGTTGCATCTGGTGACAGTTGCGTGGCTAAGGCCACTAACAGCAGACAGCGCCATCGCCGGGGCTCTGCTGTGTCACCAGGGACGCCGCCCCCAAAGCCTGTGTGCTGGGAGCCTGGCGGGTGCAGGGCATCTGCACTCCATGTGGCTGAAACCATCCCCAGATTGCCGTGGACTGAACTTTGTCACCAGCCTGTTTCTCACGAGGACACTTCCCCGGGCCAGGAGGCACGGACTTTCCAGCTGGGCTGGGCCCCTTTTGCTAGTGCACTCGGGGGATATTTTCAGATTGTGGGTGACGTTCCCCTGCCCCTCCATCTAATAGGTCCCAGATGTCCCCTCTTCCCTCGACCTCCCTCCTTCTTGCAGTTCTAAAGCCTCACTGCCGGCCTGCCTGGGGCCTCCTCAGCCGGGAACTACCCCTCTTGACTCTTTTTTTTTTTTTCTTAAAAAAAAAATTCTGTTTCCTTTAATGTGATGGCTTGACAGAGGCCAGCATGAAAGAGGCTGTTTCCTCCTGGAAGGGAATCAGGATGGAGAAGCAGGCAGATGAAGGCAGAGAGAAGGAAGCTGGCTTTGGGAACACGAGGAGCCAGGGGAAATATAAGGAGTCTTTATTGGCCAAGCATAAAAGAAGCGACAGGAGTCGCAGCTGTGTTAACGTGGCCAGGTCACCAGGGGCTAGGCAGACACATGGGGCCCAGCCGGGAATCCCACGGGCCCTGGGCTCTGGTGAATCATGTTTGCAGAGATGCCTTTCAGTTTGCTATCTCTCGGCTGCTGCTTTTTTCTCTCCCTTACCTCCCTACCGATCCTCCTGCCCCTTTTGCGGAACATTTGAATTTGTAATTCTCGGCTCTTGCCAGTAATGAGATAGGGCTCTTGAAGGGAGGGTGGGGCCGGGGCACAGAGGTGGGCGGTGAGAGAGGGAGTGGGCAGTGGACCCAGGAGGGCAGAAAGCCTGACTCAGAGCTTACCAGAAACCAGGACAGGCCTGATAGCCATCAGGCGGGGAACTCAGGGAAAAACCTCCTTTGGCTCCTGCCGCTCCTGCCTGTTTTCCGTTGCATTCTGTGCGAGCATGCTGATGAGACAGCGGGCGTGCTGATGAGCGCGGTCTCCAGGTTCTGTAATACTCTGACCGTTGTCAAAGTGCCTTGGTGCCCAGCACCCCACATTTAGCAATGCCACCAAGAGCACAGACTGGAGCAGGTCCCTCAGAGCCTGTTTCCTAGGGTGGGCAGCTGAGGTATGGACTGGAAGTTAGGGCCGCAGCCCAGCTCCACCTGGGGCCCAGACCTCTGGATTTCTCATCCAGTGATCAAAATACAGAGGTGAAATAAAAGGGGAAGAGATTAGATTGGTGAAAGTGCCAGGAAAATGCAAACTTCGGAGACCAGCTGGAAACCCCACAGCTGAAGAATTCTTGGACGCTCCTTCTAAGGCAGCCCTTATGATGGTGACACTGACCCTGGCATTTTCTCTCTCTCTTTCAGGGCCTCCTGTAAGTACTCCTGTGAAGTCTGGTCTCCAATGTCCAAAAGGCCTTGCTCTCTGCTGGTAACCGGGCCCGGGGTGGGGGGTCTGAGCCCTTTATGCTCTGCACTGAAGTCTGCAGTGTCCCCCAGAAGGTTGACGTGGCCGTCACTTTGCTTCCCATCCACCTCTGCAGCCCCCAGGGCCAAACAGAGGTTGTTCCGGGGGGAGCCTGTCCCCGAATGTAATCTGAAAGGCTGGCTTGCCCCCTTATTAGCCTGCTCCTTTGTCCTCCGAAGAGCAAATGGAGTCAAAGGAGCCCCAGGTGTTAGAAGACGAGGTCATCTCTACTCAGGTCTGGGTCCTTGAAAGATCTCCTGCCCTTTGAGGAAACAGGTCGGTGAGTGGCTCTAAGTGTGGACCGCTCCTAGGATGTGGTCTTCGCCCCTCTGTGTGGGCAGCTCCACCTGGCCAAGTCACTTCAGGCAGGTGGTGGCTGTTGGTGGTGGTGTTTTTATGTAAGAGGGTGGTGTCAGCGGGTTAGATTGGGAAGCAACACAATGTCGAGGCAGCCGGTCGGTCTCCTTCCCCTGGCGTTGCCCTAGAGTCCAGGGCAGGGCGGGGGAGCCGAGCCATTTCCAGAGAACCTGAGAAGAGCCCGAGGAGACTGTCTCCCCGAAGTAATGGATCCAGAGAACAGGAGCGTGTCTTCTGAGGACAGCATTTGATACCTCAACAAAAGGCCCAGAGGTCACCCCCCGGGGAGCTGGGGATTGGAGTTGAAAGGGCTGAGCCCTCCAAATCAGATCTTTCTCAAGGATCCTGAAAGCCTATATCACCAGCCCTTCCTCGGAGAAGTCATTTCCATAGTCGTTGTCTTGATCTGAACCGTGGAGAGCAGCTACCCTGTTTGTAATGAGACCATGATGTTCCGTTGCATCCATGTTCTGAAAGGCACATTGAATCCAGCTTGACAATACCGCCCAGCTTGCTCATTGCTCACTTAGAGAGAGAGGAAAATCTTGTCATTCCCTGAGAGGAGGAGGGTTGATTTATCATGCATGTTTTGGATGTCAGACCTCAATTCCTGTCATCAATCTTCCAAAATAAACTCTGCATAGGAAACTTCGACAGACCACCTGCTGGAAATGGGCTGCTTTTCCCTTTCTTTTCAGACAAAGCCAGAAAGAGTCCTCACCTCCCCCACTCCAGGGACCTCCCCCCAAGTACCTGGTCCCCACAGCCAGGCTTCCTGGCTAACCCGAGTCAGCGCTGGGTCCCTGCCTGACTTGGGGGCTGTGCTCCCCAGGAACGCAGTGTCCTGAGAACGTCTACAGGCCTTATCCCACAATGGTCCCCAGCCAGGAAGGTGCTGTCACTGCGCAGGGCTCTGCAAGGTGGAAGCAAATTGGGAGGTGGTTGAGTGGGCTTCCCAGGTGGCACTAGTGGTAAAGAACCCGCCTGCCAGTGCAGGAGACATAAGAAACATGGGTTCAATCCCTGGGCCAGGAAGATCCCCTGGAGGAGGGCATGGCAACCCACTCCAGTATTATTGCTTGGAGAATTCCATGCACAGAGGAGCCTAGTGGGCTACAGTCCATGGGATCACAAAGAGTCAGACACAACTGAAGCGACTTAGCTCGGATGCATGCATGGGTGGGTATGATTCTCTCCTCCCAAAGTCTGCCCACCCAGCCCCCAGCCCCATGGAGTGAGGGACAGGGGCTCAGGTAGCTCTCCTGAATTCTCAAACTGACACAGAAGAGGCCTGAGTCTTCACCCAACCCTGGCTGAAACCACAAGATGAGGAGGAAGTTGGAAGCCAACCAGAGTGGAAATCACCCCCTTGCCTGTTCTCTCTGCTTCCCACAATGGAAGAATGCCACCGGCCAGAGGCAGGGAGAGGGAGATGGCAGTTGATCACAAGGCTGGTCTGCTGCCCTTGGGGTGTTTCTAAGGGGCGCCTCCTGGGGTGACTCCAGTTCCTGTGGACACAAGGACAGTCAGCGCCGAGAGAACACAACCGTGGAGGATGGATTTAAGTAGCAGCGGGGATCATCTGAGCGGTAGAAAATTGGTGCCCACCACTGCTCCCCCCCCCCCCGCTGCCCATGACAGACATTGCTAATCGATTAGGAGGCATCTCAACAGAGAGCTTTACTCAGTCACTACCAGTCTACTGGAGTCCACAGCTGACAGTTGTTGGCCATTCCGGCTCTAGATTTAAGAGAGAGTGTCTTAGTGATGCCAACTGTGAGGTTGAAACAGGTGACCAAGGGAGGTATACGTGCCTCTTACTCTGAAGGAATTTGAGGAAATATAGGATGTTCAGCTGCTAGCCTTGGTTGAAAGTGATGCTTGCTGAAATACTAGTTAACACTTACTATGTGTTAGACACTGCTGTATTTTTATGGAAGCAGTGTAATAAAGTGATTACAAGCATGGGCTCTGGAGCCAATTTACCTGGGTCCGAATCCTGCTTCTGCCACTTCTAGCTGTGTGACCTTGGGAAAATTACTTAACCTCTCTGTGCCTCAGTTTCCTCATCTATAAGATGAGAATGGTAATAGTACCTGGCTCATCCAGATGTTGTAAGGAATATGTACATAATTATATGTATGGCCTAGAGAAGGAAATGGCAACCCACTCCAATATTCTTGCCTGGAGAATCCCATGGACAGAGGAGCCTGGCAGGCTACAATCCATAGGGTCACAAGAGTTGGACACAGCTTAGTGCTATCTTTCTTTCTTTCTTATAATGTATGGGTATGTGTGTATATGTATACATATTATACATGCCTCTATGTGTGTATAATTATGTATATACTTTTCCATGTAAAATATGTTAACTCATTTAAACTCTAGAAACAGAAGACTTCCCTAGATGATCCCCAAAGATTCCCCAAAGATTTTCAGGAGGAAATTGTTATTCTTTGCATTTTTATTCATTAATTTACTACTTCATTTTATTTCTATCCTACATTATTCCAAGGAACATTTGGGAGTGACTCATAAACTAGATAAGGAAACAGTGGGTGGGTGTGTGGAGAGCAGAGGCAAGAAAACAAGGGGCATCCAAGCTGATGACCCCACAACATCCTGTGCAGACAAGGCTCGGGTTCAGCCTTGAGCTTCCTGGCGGACAGAGCAAACAGGAAAGCAGAGCTGTGGCAGGAGCCCAGGAGCAGGGAGGGTTAGGTGAAGCCCTCCTTTACCTGCTGCCAAGACCCTGGAGAACGTCCCCCGCGTGCAGGATGTCGGTGGTCAGCACACAGAGCGGTCAGTAAAGTGCCCCTCTGTCCGTCTCCGGGTCAGAGCCCCTATGTGAGGCTGGGAACCCTCCACGGGTGCGCCTGCCTCTTGGGGTGGAGGGAGGTGGCCGCCCCTTGTTGGCGCACCCCCTGATGGCATGTAGAAGTGGTGGGAAGAGGGACTGGCTCAGCGCTGCAGCTCTGGATCAAGGAGGACACCAGGGGGCCCCCAGGCTGTCTCTGTGGGGCTGGGAAAGAAGGCAGCTGCATTCCCAGGTTCATTTGTTCACAAACATGAATTAAGGACCTACTGGGGACACAACCATGAGCAAAATAGAAAGTGCCCTGCCTGCCCTGGGAGCTTACCTTTTAGTGCCCCGGGGGTAAAACTCAGCAGAGAGGGGTGGACACTGACCCTCTACCTGTGGAGCCACTAACCAGCATCCCCTGAGCCCGGTTCTCTGTGAGGGCGTCACCGCTCCCCACCCCACCTCCCGGACGTCCTCAGAAACAAGGCCCCAGGAAGGGGGCCTTACTCCTGGTACTGCCTGCATTTGCTCAGCAGCCCTGGGGCAGAGGGACTTGTCTCCAGGTGGGCAACCTGAGACCTACTCCTGGTGTTGCCGTGGGTTTCTGGGAAGAGTGGGATGGCTGGAAGGAGAGAAACATAGCTGATGGCTGTGCCCGTGAAAGGAGAGAGGGGGCCTAGCTGCACACACCTCCCAGCCAGTCCTCTTCTTTTCCAAGGGCTGTGGTCCTCAGCGCTTGCCCCCTGCCAGCCCTGCGCCATATGCTCTACATACATTATCTCATTCGATCCCAAGAGGTAGAGATTGTTCTCCCATTTACAGGATGAGGAAACTGAGGTACAGGGAGGCCAAGTGACTTACCTGAGGTCACTGACTAGTAAGTGACAGCTGGGCTGTCTGACCCCAGAGCCCTGCTGTTAATTGAAGCCTGCTTCTCCCTTACCAAGACCCTGTCTCTCCTGACCCCAGGCCTTGGGCATGCCAGGGTGGGGCTTGGCTCCAAAAGCTCTCTCAAAAAAAAAAAAAAAAAAAACACAAAAGCTATCTCCAGGTAGTCCTCCCACCCTCTGCAGGGTGCCCCACGACATCCCACCACCTAGAGCAGTTTCTCCACCACCCTCTTGTATCAGATCTATCTGGAAGTTGGAGGCCAGAAGGAAAAACATGTGAGTTTCTAAGAAGCTCCTGCATTCCTGCTCCCCCTCCTGTGCATATTACTCTGAGAATAACTATGATGATCAATGCTTTGTTGAATGTTTTCCTCTTTTCAATGGGATTTTAGATCCATCATAGAGAGTCTTTAGTCTACACCCAGAATTGCGCTAGGCAAGAGTCCTAGAGTTATTCATATAAAGGGTTTGAGACAGACATGGCTGTGGTCAGTGAGGACAGGCTTCTGGAGCCACATGGGGTGGGGTCCAGCCTCCTGCTCACTCTCAGGGCCAATTCACTGTAGAGAGGGTGGCCTGAAGCCAGTTAGAGGCATCAAAGGAAGGAAGTCCCACTGCTCCCCTCACCATCCCAACAGAGGGGAAGGGGTCCCCCCAGGGAGGCTCCCACCCTTTCCCACCCTCTGCTCCCTGGTCACGGTCCATTGGCACAGATGGGGCAAGTCCACCAGAAGTGTCCCAGGCAGACTGGTTGCATCAGAGATGGTGTCTGGCTTCTCCTGTGTGGTAGGACAGGAAGGGCCAAGCCCCAGGCCCTCAGGCCCTTTCCCAGGCCAGGGCCAGAACACATGAGTAGGGACCCTGAGGCACAGAGGCTCAGAGATAGGGGACATGCTGGTGAGGCCTGGAGCTCTGATGCTCCTTGAGGGATAGTTATGAAGCGGCATTTTTGTCTTCTTTTCCCTGCACAGGCCCTGGGCCTAGCACGGAGAAGATCTCTGCTAACTGCTTTCCTGAACAAATGAATGAGTGACTGAATGCATGCTACAACTGAAAGGAAGTTTAGTGATTAAGGCCCTGTCTTCATTTTGTTTATAAAATAACAGAGGCTCATAGAGCACAAGGGACTCCAAGATCACACAGCTAGTTGGAACTATCAGATATTGTAATACCCTGACCTTCCTAAACTTCACTTTTCCTCCTTAATTTCAGGGTCCTGCTGGAAGACCCGGCCTCCCGGTAAGTACCTTTCATTTCTTTTTCGCTTTGCCTTTCTCTCACAGGCTCTTCCTCAATCCAAGGACAGGAGAGGGCGGGTGGCCACTTTCCACCAGGTGTGTCTGGATGGGAGGCCTCTCTTCAGCATGTCTAACCTACGGCTGAGGGTGAAGCACCCCTTCCTCGGGCCCCAGGCAGGCAGATGACAGCATGCAGGCCCTGCAGGGTTGCACCTGACTTCAGACTGGTGGCCCCATAATGGGGGGCTGGATGGGAAGGCAGCCCCCTGGCTTACTGGTTATCCTCCTGCATACCACCTTCATTGAAGACCACTGTCCCTGCTTTGTCCCCTGGTAAGAGTAGACTCAAAAGCTTTACTTTCCCCCCGAGTTACTATTTCTGAGTGCTAGAGAAGCTGGGTCCAGTAACCATGGGGGCTTTGGGACAAAAGTAGAAATAGTACTCATAGCCTTCTCTCACTGAGACCTTAATACATGCCAGGCAACTCTTTATACATTTGATTTGTTCACCGTCTCAATAAAATAGGTACTATTACACCCATTTTATAGATGAGGAAATAGAGAGGGCAAATAGCTGGTCTGATTGTCCAAGCCTCAGATGTAGAACTGTTGAAGGCCCCATGTTATCACATAGCATCCCATACTGCTGTTTTCTGTGATCCATACTGGCATCTGAGACCCATCTTTAAAGTCTTCAAAGACATTCCCCTGTGGAGTGTAGCCTGGGGTATCGATGCATGGAGTACTGGATACCATGGGTCCTCGGATAGCTGTTGGCTCAGGCGAGATGCTCTATCCAGCCAGATGGCCAAGGTGGGCATTTAGGGGGAGCCAGGGCTGGCACCAGGCTGTCCTCTCTCCCTGCCCCGAAGGCCACCTCAGTTGGATTCCAGAGCTTCCTATGCATCTTTCTATCCCAGTTTCTCCTCTTTTCAATGTGAATTGTGCTATAACCTCTTGACTAAACCAGTAACTTCTAGAATTCAAATCTAGCAAGGACTCTCTTAATGAAATACATGTGGGAGAATGTTTAGCTTTGAAAAATGAAAACTGTCCCAGCAAGTACAAACCCTGGAGCAAAGAAGTACAGGGCAATCTGTCCCATGAAATCCAAGGAGGAGGGAAATCAGATGACTAGGGGAACGTGGGCAGACTTTGTTTTTTTCTGACAACGTCCACCTTTAAAAAGCATTTGGGGGCAATTTGCAGAGCAGGGGCCGCCACACAAGAATTTCCAGTCTCCGGCCACTCCATGCCCATCCCTAACCCAAGCGTTTTATGGCCAGGACTGCAAAGACCATTAGTTTTTTAAAAAAGAAATGAAACCAAAACACACATCCTGAAAGAATATTCAAAAGCACAAGAGCAAGTGGGCCATTGGGCTGTCACAACCGACGACCAGTGGGCTGGCGTCCTCAGTGGGAAGGGTCACAGCCCTACTCAGGCTTCCCCATGAGGGGGCCTGGGAGTGACCCACAAAAAGATCTGCTGATGCTGGTCCCTTGTTGTGAAATCCAAAAGTGTGAGGTACACACATGTTTATAACAATCGCTTCCCCGGAACCTTGCTGGGCTCGGTACCTGTAGATGCAGTTTACGCGGCACTCACCAGGTGAAGGCACCCAGAGTTAGATTCCCAGAGCCATTGTTTCTTGGCATCCTCTCAGCAGCCCCAGGAGGGAAGCTCAGATGCTCAGGGAGCTTCAGGGAGCTCATGGATCATGGTTATGATCCGTGCTTATAACCCTCACTGCAACCCTGCCACTGTTTGCCAAAGTCTGAACACTTTACTGAAGACACCTTCAGTCTTGACAGTGTACGTGTAACAGGAGCCTAATTCAGAGCTGGTTGCTGCTCCCTGGTGTGTCCATGTACATCTTAGGATGTTAATTATCCCTCAGGACATTTTGCCTAAGTGGCGTCAGCAGACACAAAAATCACTCCAGAAATGCCCACCCTTCAGATGAAGCCACAAACCCAGCTCTTTCCTACCGGGACAAACACCGTCTGATTTTCAGCTCCTGTGGCTTTCCATCCTTCCAGGCTCCCAGCAAACCCCAAGCTCTACCCCAGATTTTATGAGTCTGCACATATATGATTGCAAAAAAATATTCTCTACCGAAAGAGTGAGGAATAAAACTTAATAAGCAGATTTCCAGAATGAGGAGATATAACCCCTGGCTGCTCTGAGCAGTTCGCTCTGAGCAGCTGAAACTCGTGATGCAGCTGAAGCCACATGGCGCACTGTGGGTGCCGGTTGGTGGCGAGGAGGGGCAGGACTCTGTTGGTAGTCTTTGCAGACACAGGGCTTAGAGAGGAGCTGGGGACCATGGGCGCTGTTCCCCAGCTCTGGCAGAGACAGAGCTAGGGTAGTGATTCACCCTTCAGTCAGATGGGAACTGCCATTCACTCTCCCTGCCTTGAGGCTGAGCGTGACAAGGATGCGACCGAACAGTCTGTGGGGCTCAAGGGGCAAGTTCACCCGCAATGCCTGGGAATCGTCCCAAGCACCCAGGCAAACCAGATCTTGGGTGTGTAGCTAGCCATGGGGCCCCTCACATGCTGGCCCTGCTCCGGCCACCTCTAATTGTTTCTGCCTCCTTCATCAGGGGGACAAAGGTGCCATTGGGATGCCTGGACGTGTGGTGAGTTGGAGCATCTCTGTCTGCTCAGGCAGCTGCTGCTTGCTTCCCTGTGCTGGCCTGGCCTGCAGACCACCCCACCCCGCTAGGAGGCAGTTGGACCTCTCGCTTCTCCCCGCCCAAGGCTGCTGCAGAAAGGAGGAGGGGAATGGTTTATTCCAATCCTTCAGATCTTGCAAAATGGCTTTAACTCTCCAGAGAACTGCCATGGCAAAGGAAAAATCCCAAAATGGCACGAATTGGCTCTTTGCCAATCACTACCAAGGACTCCCATCCACTCTACTCCCTAACCCCCACCCCCATCCCCTGAGACTGGCAGACACCTCAGATTTATAGCTGTTCCTGCAACCATCCTCCAGCAAGAGCAGTGAAAGATGGCAGGAAACACAAACAGAAAGTGTCCTACAGAAACTACAATGTAACCATCATCTGGAGGCATCTTCCCTAGACAGAGGCTAGTGATGAAGACAGGGCTTCCTTCCAGGCAGTGCCTCCAATCCTCACCAGGAAGGTGGGGGTTAAAACCTTCGTTTCCTGCTGAAAAAATAAGATGGTGAAACAGAAGATTTGATAGGGAGCTTGTGTCACAAATGGGAAGATTAGCGCTAGGCTTTGAGGGCCCAGCACCAGGGTTTTTCCTAGGGCTTGGAAAGGTAGCACCTGGTGGCCGCCTAAGGCAATGATAACCACACCCCCACCCCCCAAGTCTAGGACATGGCCCGAGCTACTCTCCCCGACTGACCTCTGACTCCCCACCAACAGCCTGCCTCAAACTTCACCCTGGTTTCCAGTGCCCCTGACCAACCCTGTGCCATCTTTCCATGTCACGCACATGCTTTTACCTTGTTCACATCACTTCTTGGCCTGGGTTGGCCTTAAGGCTGGGTCAGGCATCCTGTGTGCATAGGCTGGCCCGGTGTGAGCCTAGTGCGCAAAGCCACCAGATCACAGCTAACACTTGAAAGTGCTGCCTCTTGTGCTCAGGGCCTTCCACGCATCAGCTCATTCGGTCTTCCCAAGAACTACATGAGGCAGGCACGCTGTCCACCCCCATCGCTCAGATGAGAAAACCGAAGCTCAGATGTTAATTGTCTGTCCCAAGGCCACAGGTCCAGGAAGTGGCTTATCAGTGACTTTAATCCAGGCAACCTGACTCTAGATTTGTGCTCTTGACCCTAATAATGGAATCCTGCCTCCCATCTCCCAAATTCCCTCCATTGGCATCACAGCTCTAAGGAGGGTCTGATCCTTAGAGTGAAGCCAAGTTCTAAGCCTAGGTTCTAGGACATTCCAGAGCTTCAGGACAATGTCGCAGAGCTTTGAGCTCCCTTGGGCCACCCAAGAACCGTCAAGACAGGGAGACTGGGAGCCCTGGGTCTCCCCGTTGTGCGGTTCTCCCACCACTTCCCAGATCACAGCACTGTGGCATTCCTGCCTGACCCTTTCTGTAGGCGTCAGCTCTCTAACTCCAAACCCTGAGCCCCCCAGGCTTTCAGTGGGTCCTGTGTGGAGTAGGGGGATGACATTCAGCCAGCCTTTCTCAGGGGCTCACTTTGGGAAAGCCTGGGCCAGGTTCATTCTCCACCACAGCCCTCTGAGAGCCTGTCTGTCTATGAGCACATTGAGACTCAGTTTACCCAGGATTGGGGTGGAGTTGGGTCTGGTACCCAAGACACCCAAGTCCTTGCTCCTGACAGGTAAGCTTCAGGAGTCTCTACCCTGCATGCAGCCACCAGCCAGCAGGGAAGCCTGCAGAGTGCAAAGCTGCCTCTCCAGGCCTGCCCCCTCATGCCCTCCTTCTTGGGCCCTATGGATGATTCCCCCCAGGAAATGTCCATCCAAGCCTTGTTCTGACCACAGTGCAGGGGGGGCAGTGTGGCAGGAGAGAGAACGACAGGAGGTCTCCCCATTTCCTTCTACACAAAGCTATTTTCAAACCGCCTTGGTGCTTTTATGCTGCTTGTGCTGTTTTAAATGTGACAATGGACCCATTTGGCTGCTCAGTAGGCGTCCTGGCATGGGCCACCTGATAAGTACTGGGGTGGCCAGTGGGTGTGATATGCCTGAGATGTTCTCGTGATTCACCAAAGGTGGCGCCCCTGGCTGCTATGAATGAGGGTGGATTGGTCACCCTGGGTCCAGGGGTCCTTGGCCATGACCCACTTCCCTCTGCATCCCGGATGCATCCTCCGTCTTCCCAGATGTGTGTCCTTCTGTCTGTGCTCCTCTTCGCATCTTGCCTGGCCACCCCTAATGACTCCTGTCGCGTTTAGCTTGGCAATTTTGTGCTTGGTGTTCAGCTAGACCTTCAAAAGAACTAGACTCCACCTCACCTTACAGTCCTTGAGAAAGTCTCTCCCATGCCACTCCCTCCTCAGATGACCCAGGCTGCTGGGGCCACGGCTCCTCAGACATGTTTCTGGCCTGGGTGGGCTCTCCATCTTTCTGTCTCTCTCTGTCTGTCACTCACTCACACACGTCAAGAGGACCACTTACGGCCCCTGCCACTACTTCCTTCTTCGTTATCTGGCTGGGGCCAGCCTTTGGGCTGAGACAACAGCCAGCCACGAGCTATGCTTGCCAGACTCAGGACCTGTCGAGTGTCAGCATCTGCATTTTGTTTCTTATTTCACGGTGATTTCTTGTGTTTGGTTGTCATGCCATTAACACGACTTCTTGTGCGTGTGTCTCCTTCTCATCCTTTCTTTTTTCTCTCCCTCCCTCCCTCTCTCTTCCCTGCACCCCATGTTGCATGTGATCGCCCCAGGGAGGAAAGGGCCAACCAGGCGAGAAGGTGAGTCCACACTTTCCCCTCTGCACTGGCACCTCCACCCCCTGGACTCTTGTGGGGGCTTTTGGAAGCCCCCCATTCCAGCCCCCCTCCTGGTGCACAGGCCCCAGTGGAGGATGCCAGCCTGGCCTGCTCTGCCCTCGCAGCCTGTCACGGCCGGGTCTCCTAACAGCCTCCACCCCATCAGGCAGGAGTCGTGGGCTGAGGTCCCACTTCCCTGGCTGAGGGGTCTCTGCAGCCCGTGGGGGCCACACGTGGCCTCCTGGCTCTGATTTTGGCCTTAGACAGTCACCCTTCCCAGAGGTGAGGGGAGCACCAGCTGCCGTTGTATGTGGCTGGTTCTGCCCCCACCTGCAGCCCACCACTGCCCCCTCAGACCTGGACACTCTCTTTGTGCTGCCCCCGAGAGAGTTCCCTGGCAAACACCCAGGCAGACTCCGGGGGTGATAGAGAGGAGTCTCCCAGGAAGCGAGACGCCAAAGAGACAGTCGTGTCCTGGAACTGGGTGGGCTCTGAGGGATTATAGAGCAGTGCAGCTAACCAGCTGGCTCTCGAGATGAGGCCCAGAGTGGGTGTGGGGCTTGCCCGAGGTCCCACAGGATTAGGGATGACCAGAGAGCTAGAAGCAGACTCCTGGTCCCAGCTCCACACTTCCTCGCCTGGACACCACAGTGTGTATTTCTGCAAGTCTCCCTATCTCCGAAATAAAAATGACAACCGTAACGACAGCAACAACCGTGTATTACGCACAAACTGTTAGGCACTGTTTTAAGTGGTTTACTCTGTAACAGTAACATCCCAGGTAACAGTGATGTGGCCCTCCCAGGGAGGCTTGGTCGTCTCATTTACATGAGAGGGAACTGGAGCACAGAGAGACAGGGTCACATACCCAGAGTCACACAGCAGAAAGTGACAGCCCTGGCCGTCCAGGGGTTAAGACTTGGTGCTTCCACTGCAGGGGGCCTAAGATCCCACAAGCCTCAGGGCATGGCTGAACAATTAAAAAATTAAAAAAATATCTTAAAAGTGACAGAGCTGGAGAGGATTCCCAGGATACCTGACTCTAAGTCGGACTCAGGTCCCTAACCACTGTCCTATACTGTCCTCCAAGTATAACGAAGGCTGGGTCTCACCCTCACAGATGGTTAAACCACCCAGGAGAAAGACAGGGGGCAGGATCACAGTATAAGGACAATAGCAGACACTTGTTAGCCCCTTCGGAGACCAGGCATTCTTTTAAGCATTTTACACCATTATCTCATGAGATTTTCACATCCACCCTATGAGACAGGCGCTATTATCTCTGCATTACAGGTAAGGAAACTGAGGCAGAGAGAACTTAAGTAGCCCAAGGTCAGCCAGCATGGAACAGAGCTGGGCTTCAAACCCAAGCATTCTGGCTCCTACCCATCATACTATGTTGCCTTGTATAAAAATTATTATATAATTGCAATGGAATAAACAGCTACTAATTTGAATTCACTCTTCACCTGCATGTGAGGCATGACATTTTACAAATGCATTTCCATCCCTTGCCCTGTAAGGTCAGCAGAGTTTCTCTCAGCATCCTGTTCACAGAGGAGATATGTGGGCTGAGAGGTTCCGTGAGGCAGAGCAAGGCCTGCAGTTGAGGCCTGGGCATTTCCTGGACTCCTGGAGGGAAGTAGCATCTTGCTGTCCTCCAGAGGGGCACCGTCAGGATCCTTCTGCCAGACCATCACCTCTCACCCCCGCCTGTGTTCATACACCTTTCACCCTCCCCTGTCACACTTCCCCAAGCTCCAGCACACACACACACACACACACACACAAGCTTATCGAGGCAGCTGGACCACATGGCACTTCGAGCCCCCAGCCCAGCATCCACCGTCCTCTCTGGGCTGAAAACTCTGCCGCAGGCTTGACCCCTCTGTGTGATTCCACACCGGGACTAGGAGTCCAAGGCAGCCCTAACCTCCGGGCTCAGGCCTGCTGGGCCCTCACGGCAAGTGTGTGTCTCGTTTACAGCAGCTCCATCCAGGGGGCTGCTATCTGGCAGTCACGGGGTGCAGCCGCGTGGGCACTGGGGCCTGGGGAAGGAGACTCGGGGGTGTGAGATTTGGCTGGGGCTGGGGCAGGCTGGGGAGCATCCTGAGCCGGGCCCTGTGGGGACGCCTCTAGGGCCTGAGCAGCCGTCGCTGAGCTGAGTCTCCCTCCTCCCTCTCTCCCCCACCCCCTGCATCTCCCTCTTCCCATCACCGCTCGACATCCTCTTCTCCCCGCTTCCCGGCCTGGGGGCCCACCGCCCTCTTTCTCTGGTCCCTGATCATGTGCTCTCACTCGTGTCTCTTCTCCCCTTTCCTCCTGCTTCCGCACTGCCCTTCTTGATCCTTCTGGAATGTTTCGTTCATCCTCTTCTCATCACCTCTCCTGTGAGCCCTTCATCTTCCTCCACATTTTCTGCCCCATCATCCTGTGGTCTCTGGGTCTTGGGGTCCCCCCTCGCCCTCTCTGCCTTCCCCACCTGCCAGCTTCTCCCTTCTGCTCCTCCCTCCTCCCCTCCGCTCCCTCTCCCCCTCCTCCCTCTTTCTCTCCCCCACAGGGTGCCCCAGGAGATGCCGGCATGTCCATCATTGGTCCCCGCGGCCCCCCTGTAAGTGGTTTTTGCCCTTCTTTGGGATGGATGGATGGGTGAGTTAATGAGAAGGGCCGAGTGGGGAGCGGGGTATGCAAGTCCTGGCTGTGCCTCTGGGTGTGATGCCCACCATATGGGATGCGGTCAGCCCGGCCAGGCCTCAGTGCTGCTGTCGATGTTAAAGAAAGTAGCCTAAATCTGCCTCAGTTACACCCTCTTGGGAAGGTTGAGAGCCGACCCTCTAGCCACGAAATGACAACAGCTGTGAGGCGGCCCTGCTGTTTACAGGCAGAGGGAGGAAGTGCTGGCTCTGCTTGGGGTGGGGAGGCCTGGTGCTCCAGCTTTCCAGGGGACAAGCCTTGTTTCAGAAGCCCAGGGAGCAGCTACCCCAGAGGCCTGATTTCCTGACCCAAGCTCCCACTCCTGGTCTTGGCAAAGCCTGCCCATCACTCGCCCACAAAAGCTCTTTTTTGTGCTCGGTGCTGGGTCCCAGTACCCTCTGCCCAGTGGCCAGGGGCTTGGGAAAATTGAGAGAGGCTTCCCCTCTAGGACAGTTCCTTAGGGACCAAAAGGGGGGCTTGGGTGATGCTGCGGGAAGATACCGTGACTGTGGGAAGGAGGACTGACTGTTTTTCTCAAAGAGTGTCTGGCCCACGGGGCTTCAATCAAATCTCCAATTATCAGAGCAGAAGGGACCTCTCAGAAGGGGAAACTGAGGCACAGGGAGGGGAAGGGGCTTGGCCGGGATCCCGCAGGTAGAGAAGGATTAGAACCCAGGACCCCTGGCCCCAGGGCTTCCCCCATAGCAACGGGCTGCGGTCTCTATGCTCCGCTGGGCTCTTTTGCTGACTGACCATGCATGGGAGGGGGGAAGGGATGCGGAGGCCTAGCCTC
Organism: Odocoileus virginianus; assembly: GCF_023699985.2. Taxonomy (NCBI): domain Eukaryota; kingdom Metazoa; phylum Chordata; class Mammalia; order Artiodactyla; family Cervidae; genus Odocoileus; species Odocoileus virginianus. The sequence continues at coordinate 59,882,568 of NC_069680.1, forward strand.
AGATTCCCCAGAGCCTCACCCAGTGGGTGGATGAAGCCCTCTAACTTTTCCCCCTGTGTTCAATGGCAAGCAGGAGTCTCCTACCCACAGACTAAGGAGAGGGGTCAGAGAGCAAATTGCTAAGCTCTGTCCAAGGGAGGGGACCCTTGTGGCTGTGCAGTCAGGGAGGGGCTATAGTGAGAGCAGGGAGCAGAGTGGGGGAGCCCAGGAATTTTAGCAGGGGGAGTCAAAGGATAGAGTGGGGCTGGCAGGGCTGGCTGGTCGGGGGCCTGGGCTGGAGGCAGGGATTGAAGGTCCTGGGCTGCACAGACAGGCCTTTCAACAGGTTTCCATGGCTCAGACCACACAATAGTGCTAAAGACTGACACTTTGCACTTACTCTATGGCAGGCAGGATCCTGAAACCGTTACACATAGCAGCTCGCTTAACCCTTATGAGAACCTCACAGGGAGGTACTATGAGCACACCCATTTTATAGATGAGAAAATTGAGAAGTTGAAGTGACTTTCACTCATACACATGAGTGGGGCCTTGCTAGGATATGACACTCAGCCAGGCTGTGTGCTCAGAGTCTGCCCCCTGCCCTCTGCTGCTGAAGCAGACCACCCGGCCACAGAGTTCCCATCATGTGTGCTTCTGGGCTCATGTGGCCACTCTCACAATGGACTATAAGCCCCCTCATGTATTGGGTATTCCCAACAAAGGCAGTATGCAGCTGGAGGGCAAGTCAGGAGATGGGAAAGTCACAGAGAAAGACAGTGCCGTAGGTTCCAAAGGCAAGCCTGGGGTGGACCTGTTGGGAGAATAGGGGAGTAACGCAGAGTATGGGCCCTACCCCTTGGCCACCATCTCTGCCTGCCTCCCCATCTGACACGACGCTCTGTTTGTGTGGATCAGGCTGGTCCTGTCATACCCTCTTAGCTGCAGCTTTCAGCAGACTACATAGAGGTGGTTGAAAAGACCCCATGTCCAGAGAATACAGTCAGAGGGCAGGGTCTGCTTTAGCTGCACCCCCACCCCCCCACCTTCCACCCTGCTCTGGCTCAGCATGCATAAATATAACCACCACGCTGGACTTGGTTCCAGGGGTGAGAAGTACTTTCTATTTCTGGTAATAGCGGCTGCTTCCCTCTCATAGACACCCAGAGACATGCTGGGTCCTAAACTGAAAGACCATGAGTGTCCTGGTCTCCTTCAGCCCCCACGGAAACTGTGAGGCAGGCCCTGCCAGCCCATTTCCCAGAGAGGGAAAGAAAGGTGCTTAGCTGGCCTGTGGTCACCTGGCTCCTCAGTGCTGGAGCTTGGTTTGGGCCCAGTCGGTCTCATTCCAATGCCAGCATCGTTTCCCCAACACCCCCTTTCATGTCTTAAGTTCAACTGTTTAATAAGGATATTTATATAAAAAAAAAAAGAAGGATATTTACCTTGAGGAAAAAGCCCTCCCTGTGAGTGCTGGGTTGGTGCTAAGAGAGGCTTTATGGCACCAGAAGGCTTAACCAAGCCCAGGGCCCTCTGACTTTGGCCTGTGTGTGTGACCATCACAGATGGCGGGGCCCACCCCCGCTGAGTCCTCACTAGACACCAGGGCAGCCCCTGCATCTCCTCCCAGCAAGGCCCCTGGAGCTAGTGAGAGTTCGGGACCCCAGAAGACCAAGGGACCAATGCAGTCAAGGGGCAGAGGTCAAGTGGGCAAGCCCTCTGTGACCGGGGATGATGGGGAACATATGGCTTTCCACTCAGCCAGGAAGGGTCTCAAATATACACTGCTAATGAGAACCAGCCTTGCTGCTCTAAGGTTCACCTGCCTCCTCTCTTGGAGCTTTAGAAATAGTCTTCGCAAAGAGGGGACCTCCATGCATTTTGGTGAAGGATGGTTCAAGATGCTGGAACAGTGGGCCCCATTAAGTTGAGCTGGAAGCTGGGACCCTGAGACGCTGGCTGGCCCCACAGGTACTGGAAAGGTCATTAGCCAGGTTAGGAAAGCCCACCGCCTCAAAGGGAGCTTGTTCCCTCCTAGAGCCCCTAGCTTTTCTTCAGAGGCAAGGAAGAGCCCTCTAAAGTTCCAGCCCTCACTCTCAAGGAGACACCCTACAACCAGGTTGATACACCTGCTGGATGTGTCTTCATTTATTCATTCCATTAATATTTGTCAGGCACCTTCTGCATCCTAGATCCCGTGTAGACGATGAAAACCTGACTGCAGCCCACTTACCCTTTTGCAGAGAGAAACCACCCTATGGTGATTATAGTCCAGGTGGTCGGTGCTTAGCTGGGGACAATTAGGGACACGGAGAGAGGCACCTGACCTGGGGTGAAAGCAGGCAGGAAGGACTTCCAGGAGGAAGAGATAACTAAACTGTGATCAAGGAGGAGTAGAACTTTCAAGGCAGGTACAATTCCTGTAAACTACTGGAGAAATGGGCAAAGTTCTTTTAAAAAAATTATTTATTTATTTGGCTGTGTCAAGTCTTTGCTGCGCCACACAGAGTCTTTCATTGCACCACACAGACTGTAACTGGGGCCCGTGGGCTCAGTAGTTGCAGCATGCAGGCTTAGTTGCTCCATGGCATGTGGATTCTTAGTTCCCCAACAAAGCATTGAAACCAAGTCCCCTGCATTGTAAGGTGGGTTCTTAACCACCGGACCACCAGGGATGTCCAGGAAAGTTTCTTCTAGAACAAAGCAAGAGCAAGGATGGTGAGAAGGAGGTTGTCAGGGTGGGCGAGGCCCCAGTTGTAAAGGACATGATGTCCAGGAGTTGGGACTTTATCCGTTGGGTTATGTTCTGCTAAGGGGGGACATGACCAGACTTGCGGTTTACAGAGCTCCCCTGATCCTTCCTGCTCCAGCACTGAGCATGTTTAGAAGAGGCTGCAGGTGCGGGGCTGGCTGGAAGGCTTAAAATGGGCTGTGATGGGAGTATTTACAGAATCACAGATTTCCAGAAATCGGCAAATGCTGCACAAAGCAAGGCTCTCTTCCCTCCTCTCCCCAGCGTGTTTACTAGCACAGAGTCCTGTTGAAAAGATAGTCAGCTCTGACTTGGGGTGGGGGAGGTGGATTGAGGCAGGCTCTGGACAGATCCATGACTGACCGTCTTTGAGAGATCAGCCAAGAGGGAAGTTTCTCTCCAGCCAGAAACTTTGGTTTGTCCATGTTGCTTTACCCTACATACATACAGGCAGGAGAAAGGAAGGGAGAAGAAGACATAGGGATCCATCTGGCTCCCTCTCCTCCCTGGCCTTGAACTAAGGGAAGAGATTTTAGAAAGCAATGTAAAGTTTGTTTCCCTTGTTCTTATATTGTTGTTTAGTCCCTAAGATGTGTCCACTCTTTTGCAACCTCGTGGACTGTAGCTTGCCAGGCTTCTCTGTCCATGGCATTTCCCAGGCAAGAATACTAGAGCGGGTTGTCATTTCCTTTTCCAGGGGATCTTCCTGACCCAAGGATCGAACCCAGGTCTCCAGCATTGCAGGCAGATTCTTTACTATCTGATCCACCAGGGAAGCCCTTGTTCTTGTATAGAAGGACATAATATTAATCAGCAAATTAATCTACAAATAAATCTATCATCCACAATTTTAACATGATTCTAATACCAGTGAATTGGGGGGTGGGCGGTTAGGAGTTCAACGAAACAATCTTCAATTTCGTTTGGAAAAAAATCTTATAAGAGTTTCAGAAACTTTTTGAAAAATAGAGAAAGGGGCATAGGAAGGAGAGGTGTAGTTCTTCTACTAGATAGTAAAACATATTGTAGAAACAGAGCAATTAAAAGAACAAACAGAACAGAAATAAAGCTAAATGCATCTTGAAATTTGGTCCCCGATAAAGACTTCACTTCCCAATAGAAAAAGAAGATAGATTGTTCAGAAAATGATGCTGAGACAACTACAAACAGTTTAGAAATCAGAATAAATTTCAAATGAACAAATACTTAGATATAAAATATGCAACCATAAAATTAGAGAACAAAGCATGAGCAAACATTTATATTTCTGAACTGAGGAATGTCTTTCAAAACATGACCTAAAACCCAGAAGCCATAGGAAAATATTGATACATTTGTTGACATAAATGTAGAGTTTCCATATGACAGAAAGTATACCATAAAAAAGACAAAATGCCAAATTGGAAAGAATATTTGCAACACATATGACTCTCAGTTACTATTCTTGTCAAAGAGCTTTACTCAAATCAGTAGGAAAAAGATAAACAATGCAGTAGGAGTTACTGGTAAAGAATGCACACAGGCAGTTCCCAAATAAATACAGTCAGTCAATAACCATTGGAAGAGATGTCCACTTTCGGCATAGATGTGAAGAGAGAGAAATTAAAATCCAGTTTCAAGCCTCTCCATGTGCCTCACCAATACCCAACCTCTCAAGGAAGTGGAGACCCAGTTTCCAGTTGGTCAATGACAACATCCTTCCCAAGATCTCCTGAAAAAGCCTTGGTTAGCCCAATACTTGGCTCTGGGTTGAAGAGACGCACCCTGCTACCAGGGACAGCTCTGTAATTAGCAAACCATGTGATTATCCCCACCATGTAAATATTATCCAGAGCGGGACTGAAGATGTTTCTTGGAATCCTTTCCTCCTGACCTTTTCTTCAGGCCTCTCAGTGTTCAGCATAACTGAAAGTTTACACTGGGAGGTTTCCGGGTTTTCTCCTTTGTGCTATTCTTAGCATCACTTATCCTTGAGAGGAGAGAAGCCTGGGCCCTTCTGCTACATGAGTGGTATCTCCACCCTCTTGCCCTTTTGGATGCTTTCCACAAGCCCCTCCCAGGCCTGCAGCATGCTCCAGTGTGCTACCGGCGGCCTGACCAGTGCATGGACTCTGCCTGCAGGGACCTGGTCCCACCCAGCCTTGTCCCCTGAGCATGTCCCCTGAGCAGAGGCCACTGGACACTCAAGTCCACAGATTCAAGGAGGACCCAAGCAACCCGGAGAGGTTTCATGTTTACAGCAGATGGACCCAAAGAAATCCTCCTCAAGACATAGGGTCTGATTTGAAACTACTGCTTAGCAAGGACAACCCTCCATTGACCCTGAGACATATCAGATCAAAAACAACCTTACTGTGTCTGGTGCCCCTAGGTTCAGTTCAGTTTAACAAATTTCAGTTCAGTTTACCATGATGATGGCAGCTACTATCTCAATAGGCTCTGAAGATATAGTTGAATGACCCTGTGAGTTTATATAGCTATTCTATAGATGAGGAAACTCTATAAAAGCTATTTATGTAACTATTCTATATAGCCATTCTATAGATGAGGAAACTGAGGCACAGGGAAGATAAGCGGCTTGCTCTGAATCACACCGCCCTCAGTGGTGGAGGAGACAGGATTAGAACTCAGTCTGCCTGACTCAAAACCCCAGACTTGGGAAGAGACTGAGGCCAGCTCAGCCAAGGGGAGACTCCAAGCTTAGAGTTAGTCATGTGAAGGATGTGGTGTGTCCAGGGACAGGCAGGTCAGCCAGGGCGCCTGGGTAGAGTAGGTGGGAAGGTGAGGCAGGAAAGGAGCTAAAATGGTGCATCGGAATGAGATTGAGGCTGACCTTGAAGAGAACCCTGCCTAGTTCTTCAGAAGGGGAGTGATGGGATCTAGGTTTCTCAACTCTCTATCACCTTGGACCTCCTGGTCACCACCGCAGCCCTGGATCTGCACAGCCTCAGGTTTATTATCACCTCCACTCTTCTCCTTTGTCCTGAATCTGGATCATAAACCTCTGGACTGTGGCCAATGAACCTGCCTCAAATTTCCAACCTGAATACCAATCTATGTACTCTGCACCCCTGGGGAAATGGGCATGATGGCTCTGCATCCCACAAAGATGGGGAGGGGGAATCCAGAGATTGTCCAACCAGGAGAGCCCCATTAGCCAGGGTGAAGGGACACTGGACAGTGGACAACCTGACCTGTTCTGTCCTGAAAACACATTCTGAAGGTCAGTTCTGATATCCAAACCATCCTTAGATATGTGGCCACAAGCACTAACTGTAAATGAAGAGGACTTGGACTATCACAATCAAGGAGTTCAGTGTGCTGTAGACTGAGTCCCCAGTGTCCTTGCTCCCCCTCCCATTCCCACACAGGGGTTCAGAGCATCTAGGCAGGCAGTGAGGAGCTCAGGGAGCTACTTCCCAGAAAGACCCGAGGAGGCTGACCACCTGCTTTCCCCTTTCCCACCCTTAGTCCCTGGAGGAGATTTCCTAAGAGGGTCCATGTCCATCTTTCCCCATCCTGCCTCCCAGGCTGTGTGTCCCAGAGACGATCACAGTGGAGTGGGAGGGAAGCCATGGACCCTCTGGGAGCCCAGGTGAACCAGGGACTAAGGTTTGGCTTCCTCCTCCTCGCCCATCCTCACTCCTCTCCCACTCTTTTCAGGGTCAGCCAGGCACCCGAGGTTTTCCAGGATTTCCGGTAAGTGGAGAGGACTGGTGAGTTGTGTCTGCCGAGACCCTTGGTCCTGGCTCGGTGATAAACTTCAGGCAGGGCTGGTGCTCAAGCTGAATGTGCACTACTGAACCCCCATCAGCAAGGACCCCCTCCGCTGGCTTTCACGGAAAGCCACCAAGGAGAGTAGCCTGGTGCTCGACTCACAGTGCAGAGAAGGACAGGGACATCAACATGGAACCAGAGGCGTGTCAGGCCAGACAGGCTGCGAGGTCACAGGCTAGGAAGCCTGGCTGGCCCATGGACTCTGGGGAAGATGATGCATCTCAGGGAAGCCACCTCCAACCTTGCTTTGAGGGTCAATCTGCCTGTGGTGTGGGGCAGTCAGCTGGCCATCTGGATGTCCGGGGAGCCCCTCCTAAGCCCTAAGACAGATTCTGAGAGCAGGATAGGAGGCAGGCCTTTCCTGCAGGCCTCAGTACTGGCCGGCCCTGCTATCCAGGACCATGCCATCCACTCTCCTCTGGGGTGAGAAGGACTTTGGTACCAAGGTGACTGCCACCCATCAGGTGCTGTGCATGGGGCAGGTGGCATTTCATTTACTCTTCACAAAGACCCCCACGTCGGAGATTATTTTATTCCCCATTTTGGAATGGGAAGCCAAGGCTTACCCATGGTCTCATAACAGCCAGTGGTGAAGCAGAGACATGAACCCTACCTTGTTAGAGTGCAGAGCCTGTGTCCTTAACCACCCCCAGGCTGCCTGTCTGCCAGAACACCTGTGATGCAGTCTTCACATCTGGCCTGTTTATCTTTCAGGGTCCCATTGGGCTCGACGGCAAACCGGTGAGTGGCCCCTTTCACACTGTGAGCGCCTCGCCCTTGCTTAGTCCAGATCACTAGCCTGGGGTCTTTTAGTCCTTCTGTGAGACCCTGACTCCTTAGAAGGCGCTTTAAATAAAAATGAGTCTTCTTGGGGTGTAAAGTCATTGCCAGTGGGAAGGGGAGGAGGGGCCGTTAGAATGAGTTGCCCCAACCCCCGTGGGCACAAGTCCACGGCCAAGCTGTGCCCTCAGCATCTGGAGCAACATGCATTCTAGAATTTGCTGATTCCGGGCCTCCTGAAGGAGCTGGAAGGGAGTGAGGCGGGGAGAGAAGAGGGCTGGAGAGCTTGACCTGCTATTCTGAAAGGAGCCCAGGCTCTAGCTCACTCCCTCGCCCCCTGAACACCCACCCCAGCACCTCAGGGTGCCTCCTGTGTTCTCCTCAGGGTCTCCCATCCTGGTTGAGCCCACACACACGCCCAAGTCCACGGGGAGGCTGCTGCCCATCCAGAGCCCCTCTCTGTTCACTTCAACCCCTTTGACGTGGCCACAGACACAGGTGGTCATGAGAGGGGCAGCTGTGAGGGAGGGGGTCCTGATTGCAAACAACTCACTTGCTCTTCTCCTTCCAGGGCCGGCCAGGACCAAAGGGGGAGATGGTAAGACCAGCTCACCCTAACCCTAAGCCTTCTCTCAAGGGCCCTCCTGGGCTAACAAACCCTACCCAGCCGAGGGAGTGTCTGCCCCAGGGTCACTCTGCAGCTGGGTGCCACGCATCCCACTTATTCGGCACAGGAAGGAGAGGTGGGCAGGGGGCTTCTCCACCTGAAGAATGAGGAGATAGAGGTCCAGAGAGCGTCCTTGCTTGGCCAGTGTCACACCGAACTGGCAGCTAGCACCCCCAAACCATCACTCATACTCAAGACTCACACTGGGAGCAAGGGGTGTTCATCCAGCACTACATCCTGAGCCTCATTTTCTTTTTTAAAAAATAATTTTATCTATTTATTTTTGGCTGTGCTGAGTCTTCGTTGCTGAACAGGCTTTTCTCTAACTGTGGCAAGCTGGGACTACTCTCTAGTTGCGGTGTGAGGGCTTCTCAGTGAGGCTTCTCTTGTTGCCGAGTGTGGGCTCTAGGGCTCACAGGCTTCTGCAGTTGCTGCCTGTGAGCTCAGTACTTGCAGCTCCTGGGCTCTAGAGCACAGACTTAATAGTTGTAGCACATGGGCTTAGTTGCTCCACAGCACGTGAGCTCCTCCAGGATCAGGGATCAAACCCATGTCTCCTGCATGGGCAGGCAGATTCTTTACCACTGAGCCACCAGGGAAGCCCTGAGCCTGACTTTCTAGTGTTCCCTGCTCTGGGCTGCCCGGGGCTCCAGGTGCTCCTGCCCCAGCCAGGCAGAGAGCTGACCTGGAGAGACACACCACTGTCCCCACCTTCCTCCTGCTCCTTCCCACCTTCTGCGGAGCCTTAACACAGTCCATGCAACCCCAGAAGTAATAATGATGGTCATCAGCCATGCACTGCTCCTAATCCTCATAATAACAGCTTATCATCCTCCACTCTACAGAAGGGGAGATAGAGGCTCAAAGTGGTTGAGTATAGTGCTCAAGGCTACACAGCTCGTAAGTAACAGAATTGGATTGAGACCCACATGGTAGGATCTTACCCTCCACCATGCCTCCTTTTGCTACCAGAGCCCTTTGTTTAGAAAGAAAAGGACCCTTCTAAGGGGCTTCTCTCCTGCCATCCTTCTGCCCCACCCCAGTTAACTACCCATGAATCTTCCCAGTCTGTTCTGGAGTCAGAACAAATTTAAGGGGGGGAAGGGTGAGGCCATCTCTTCTACCATGAACCCACATCGGTGTCTGCCTCACAGTCATCCATCAAAACCCAACAGGCCACAGAGCTACTAGGCTCCTGTTTGGCTTGGCACAGGGACCCTGAGCTATTAATCCCACATGCCATCTAGTGTCATTATCTTGCCTGCTTATCAGCCATCCATCTCCCACTGTCCTCCCTTCAGGATGGTTTACCGTCTGCCAGGCTTTCAGCTTGAGGGCTGGGGCTTACCCTCACCTGCTTAACCTTTGTCCTCACCTGTCCAAAGGGGGTCACCTCTGCCCCACCAGCCTCCCAGTAGCCCCGAGCACCTGATGTAAGGTGTAGACAGGATCAGGGTCCCACCAGTCATGTTAGGGAGAACCAGGACTCCGAATTCACATCTTGTCCCACCACTCATAGGGCTGTCGTAAGGTGGGAGGAGCTAATTCACATCAAGTGTTTCAAACAGTGCCTGGCCCAGTGGAAACACCACGGGTAGCACACTGCCCTGACCCCAACCTGCCCTAAAGGGGCAGTTTCAAGAGCTCGTTGGTGCCAAGTGTTGCTGGACCTTGAAATACTTAAACTCGAAATTCAGATTTTTGTTGTACTCTCTGTGTGCTTCAGTATTGGTAGTTAATTGAAATAAAAGTGTGTGGGCTCAGCAGAATATCCCCAGAGACCGTGATTGTCCCATGGGCCACCATTTGTGGTATCCAAACTCCGTCCTCCATGTCTCTGCAGTCCCAAACCTTCGGGTTATTTTGCTGGGCCCCTGGACCTCCATCTCTCATCGCACTCCTCTCTCTGTCCCCAGGGAAGGTGGCCTGGTCCCCTGTAGTTCACTCCCCTGCAGATGCATCATAGTCTATTGAATTTGATACTAAACACTTGGTCAACTGCATGGGCTTGGATACCACATGGTTTGTCCCAGAGACCACTTGTCCCTTCCCACAAACCTCCTGGGAAACTCCCGGTTTGGTAATTGGCCCAGTTAGCAAGTCAGGGACAAAAGGAGGCCTTTCACCCACCCAGATGGATCTGTCCATGGGGATCCTGAGGTCTCCAAGCCCTACAGAGACTAGCCTGGCAGACGGGCCCTCACAGGCCCTCAGGATGGCGGCTGGAAGGGGCCTCAGAGCCCCAGGGGGTGGGGCACGGCCTGTGACTCCAGCCAAGTTCAGAAGCCCTGCCCCCCAGGGCCCAGCTCAGTTCAGAGCTCGCAGCAGAGTGGACGCAGCTGGACCTTCCTGGTCCCAGCTCACTGGGACCACAGGACCTCGTCTCCATCACCTCTTCCAGGAGAAGGAGCGACGCCAGCGCCTTCCTCTTGGGCCAGCGTGGGCGTGAGCTCAGCATGTCCCAAAGCCTGCCCCCGAGGGGGTCCTCAAAACAAGGGGCACCTTCCCTCTCCCTCTCCGCTCCACACCAGCCACATCTGAGGCCTCCTCAGCTGCGGCCTCAGGTCAGGCCCCTGAGAGAGCCAGCCAGACGCTGCATCCCCCTCAGAGAACCAGGGTCCACCCGGAATCCAGACTCCTTTCTCAGCCCTGCGAGCTTTTGATCAGACTCCCTGGAGGGGAGCTCTGAGGCCCTTACATTCCTCCAAGGAACCCAGAACACAGAGATGAAATTCCTGCTTCATCTCTTTGGCCAAAATTTCCTCCAAAGTTCCTGATGTCTGGAATGCTGCCCCAGCCCCCGTGTCCCCAGAAGCCCTTCTGGCTCAGTGGGTTTGATGCTGAGGCTGCAGAGGGTAGGAGTTAGAATGTGCTTTCGGTTCCGAGAGGAGATGGCCTGAGAGTGCAGGGCGTCTGGCAGTAGCAGAGCCCTGTCCTGCCCGCCCATGCAGCCTCCTCTGTGGCCAGCCCATAAGACCCTGGCGGGTGCAGGAATAAGTGAAAAATGACACCTATTCTTCATCGTAGTCAAGTGCGGGGAGCAGGGCATACCTAGTGTCCACTGGTGGATGAAGAAGCTGGGCCCCAACAGCTGGACTGTCTCAGGCACAGGAAGCCCAGGCATGGGTGGCTAAGCCTGGCCTTTGGGACTCAGGCCTTCCAAAAAGTTTCTTGCACAATCCCATGCAGGTCTGCGTCTTTGATTCTGCCCATCTTCTTTATTCCACTCACCTGTGTCACCTGTGCGCGTTTCCTTCCCTCAGGGGCTGGCGGGTCCCTGGGGACAGTCGGTTGGTGTATCACCCCAGGGCTTTCCAGCAGAGAGGCTTCGGGCCCTGAGTCCTGAGTCTCAGTTTCTGACTGTCTCATTTTCATCTCTTTGTAGGGACCTCAAGGACAAAAGGGAGAAAAGGTAAGCCGATGGGGATTTTCTAGAATTTTCATCTCAAGAAGCAGTCTTCCAACGGGTAGCAAGGGTTATTTTCAAACTTCAGTCATTATCAACAGAAGCAGGGAACCCACTGTGGCACAGTGTATGAGAGAGAAGGGAGGCTGCCCTGGGTGGGGGTCTTTTCTTGAGGGAAAGGGACAGCCTGGAGCCTGGCCCTTCTTAGCCTCTTTCTCTACGCATCCCACCTGCCACCCCCATAGTATTTCCTGACCACCTCCCATGAGGCTCTAGGATTTCAGAGGGTCTGTTTTGTAAACTACTGGCTTAGCCCTCTTCCCAGCCTCCTATGTGCTCTGTCTCCTTGAGTCTCTGATGGGGGCTCTGCTGGGCTTTCCCCCAAATGAATGGTGCAGGGACCTGGCACCCCAAATCAAAGAAGTCTCGTCCAAGGACTCCGTTGCCCTTGCCTCGGTGTCCACTATTCCCATCCAGGGACTCCTGTCTAGGGCCCACCCAGAGGATGGACCTTTCTGGAAGATACCCCTCGCCAGGCGTGGAGCATAACCCCTGACTCCACCGTCACGGCACATGATGTATGGTGGCAGAGTCCTGCCCTTGGCTCCGTGGGGCCACATGCAGGCCGGCCCTGGGGGTTTCTTCCCTGCTGCCAAGCAGGCATGAGGGAAGGAGTCAGATGGAGCCCGGAGGCGGGTGGCGTGTGTGCCTGTGCATGGTGTGTCCCCGGGTCCTGAGGTTGCCCCCAGGGTCCACCTCCCAACAAGTGTCTGACACCTCCTCTCCTTCCCTCTCTTCCCCAGGGTCAGTGTGGAGAGTACCCACACCGGGTAAGTGAGCCCCGAAAACTGATCCATCCCTGGGGCACAGCCCCCAGCTTAGCCTCCTCTTCCCTACAGAGCTTGGGGCCGGGAGCATAAAGACCGTCTGCACTCAGCAGACAGGGCAGCGCTGTGATGGGGGCAGTGTGTCTGGCCGGCCCCCAGGGTTGTGCCTGGTGATCAGCGTGTGTGTGTTTGTGCAGAGCTATGTGTCTCTGTGTATCTACCCCTGTGCTGGCTGGGCCTGGGAGCCCCCAGCCCGCGTGTATCTGGAGTTCCGAGTCCCTGGCTGTGCGCTCCTCTGCAAGTGGCCTTCAACATAAGGCTGTGCAACTTGTGTAAGTCTGGGTCTGGCTCCCTACCCGGCATTTCTGTGTGTCTGTCTGTCTATCTGTCTGGCCAGCTGGCTGGCTGGCTGCCTGCCCTGGCTAAATCAGGGACTTTTGGGTTAGTCATTGTTTCAGATGACTGAGACCTGCGTGCTGAGAGATAGTTGGAAGCTGACTATCAGTGCAGGAGTAAAGTCTTTGTTTAGCCTTTGAGACAAGGAAGCCCCTCCAAGTGGGGTGGGGATTTCAGGGCTGGTGTCCTGCTCTTCCCCAGCCCCAATCTGGTTCCTCCGTCCCCTTGCTGCACCGCAGGATACGGAGCCCAAAGCCTGCTGTAGTCCTACTGAGCGCCCTCGATGTGTGCAGTAACGTTGAGAGCCATTCTTGGGGGTGTGGCAGGGGGCAGTGAAGGTGCAGGAGCCCCAGTGAGCCGGGACACCCCTCATTTTGTGGATCACCCTCCGGCAGCGGGGATGGGGATGACAGGCATCTTTAGGTGTCCATCCCCCTGTCGCAGGCTTCCTTTTGCCCCCAACACACGCAGTGTGGCCAACCTGGCCGTCCACCCCTGCCAGGCAGGGGGCTTGAGGGAGTGGAGAGAAAGACTAGCCAGACTCGGAGTCAACCAGCTTGGCTCCAAAAGGCCCCGGGAGGGCCTTACTAGGTGCTGACCTCTGGTTCCCAGGCCAGAGAGAGGCAGGGGCCAGGGTGCAGCCTTGAATGTGAGCGGCTGGGGTAGGGGGCGCAGGCAGGCCGGCAGCAGGGCAGACAGAGCCAGCCTGGCGGCGGCATGTGCTCCACAAAGTCAGGGGCCCTGGTGTTCCGGCCAGCCTGATCCCGATACAATAATAGAAGGTCAGCTGTGTTTATTTGAAACGATGGGCTCACAGGATTGTTATGTTACCCGAAAGAAAGACAGCATCCCCCAGCAGCAAAGATAACACGACTGTAGCCGCTTTGGCAGTGTGTCGTTAGCTCTGAGCATGGGGGTAGGGGGAAGGGAGGGGCTCTGCCCTTTAGCCCAACCCAGGAAGAGGGAGCTGGCAGGGATGGAAAGCTCCAGACACCTTGGCCACAGGCGGCAGAGAAACCCAGGGTTATGACTGCGCCAGGGTGGGTAACAAGTCAGGCTGGGTGAGAGTGGAGGTGGGGATCCAGCTGCTGGGCAGGGCAAGGCAGCTGGCACCTTCCATTCATCTGGAAGTGGGTAGGAAAGCAGGGTGTTTCTCGGGAAGGGGGTCTGTTGCCTTTCTGAGGGGTCTGCAGGCCTGAGGGGGGGTGGCAGGCCTTCGAGCCCATGAGATACATGATCCAGGTGGTCTGAGCCTCTGTTCCAGCATGCAGCATCCCCAGGGAGAGAGGGGGAGGCCAGGTGGGCAGTGGGTGTCTGGGGTGCCCTGGGAGTGGGATCTGGTATCTGAGCCTGGCACTCACTCACAGCCGTTGCCCTGTCTCCCCCCCACCCCTACCCCCTACCCCCTATCCCACCCCAGGAGCACCTAAGTGGCTCTCTAGCAGCTCTGCGCTCCAACCAGATAATTATTCTGAAGGTTTGTAGGTTCTGGAAGATCTCTGGGCCCCTCTGGTGAGAGGCTCCATGGACACAGAGCACAATGTTGCACGTCCCCAGGCCCCAGTAGGAAGGCTGGGGCTCCCCGCGAGGCAGCTGCCCATGAAGGTGGCAATAACCCAGAAAGGCCGTGACTGGGTTCCCAGGTCCCTGGCTGGATGCATCCTCAGCCCAAGCAGCCCTTGCTTCCTAATGCTCCTCCCAGCCACCTCGTGTGAGCTACAATGCTTTCAGAAACAAGAGGTGGATTATATGCCATCTCTGTTTTCACCTGGGTTCTAACCTCTTCCTAAAGCTGTGGGGCCCTCAACTCCACTGGATAGAGAGACTGGAAGCAGCCAGAACTTCCAGAAATGAAAATTGCATTAGCTAACATGATTGCCTCTCCCTGCCCCGCTCCCCCAAAAAAGTGGTTGAACATGCCAAAACGTCTTTGTCCAGCCTCGATGTTCCAAGCCCCAGGGTGAGGCCTCAGTAGCACTTAGCTGGTGCCCGCACTGGTCACACCCTCCTCCTGTTCAGCCCCCAGGAGCTGCGGCTGACCATCTTCCCCAGATTCGCTGACACCAGCCCTTCTCGTCCAGCCGAAAAAAGAACCCAGGGGTGGCCGCCTACCAGCCTGGCTTCAAGTACCAATTTAGGCTGATCCTGTGGCTCCAAAGTCAGAGCCTCAGAGTCTGCTCCCCTCAGCCCTGCAGCCTCTGTCCACGACTAGGGACCTGTGGGCCTGGCAGTGCAACGTTGGGCCGTGTGTCAGAAGGCCTCCGTGGCCCGGCTTGGCCATGGAGGCCCGGCCAGGGGGCCCCCCTCCCCACTGGGGAGTGCTGCTGCCAACACCCCGAGGGCTTGCCTCCTTCCAGGGATGGGGTGCCTTCCAAGGGCAAGCTCAGCACTGCACCCACAAGCCTCGAGCAGCCCATCCACGCCCTCCCTCCAATGCCTCACGCCCGCTAATCTCTCTTCTTTCTTCCTCTCCTCCCTCCCTCTCGGCCACCCTGCCTTCCTGGCGGACTTTCGACCCTCCTGAACACCTGCGATCTTTGACCTCTGCCCTCTGACCTTCCAACTCATCTTTCTCCTCAGCTGCTGCCTCTCCTCAATTCAGTGCGGCTGGCTCCACCCCCAGTCATTAAAAGGAGGACCTTCCAGGTAGACACCTCCCTTGGCCAGACCACAAGGGGCTTCCCAGGGGCTAGCGAGTCTCTGGGCCCTGACGAACCAGCTGGGGCTGTGACAGTGAAAGTCTCTCAGTCGTGTCTGACTCTTAGCAACCCCATGGATTGTAGCCCACCAGTCTCCTCTGCGCATGGGATTTCCCAGGCAAGAACACTGGAGTGGGTTGCCATTCCCTTCTCCAGGGGTCTTCCTGCCCCAGGGATCAAACCTGGGTCTCCTGCATTACAGGCAGATTCTTTACCATCTGAGCCACCAGGGCTGTTGGCAAAAGCAGAATCTCACTGCACTCCCATTACATTAAATTAGACAAAGACGGACCTGCAAATGCCATACACGTGGAAATACACAACACCCAGGCCCAGAAGCCTCAGCTACTATCTCACTACTGCTGCTCACAACAGCAGCCTCCACTGTGTGCCAGTCGCCGGGCTATGCGTTTTATAGCCTGTTTTCGTTTAATTCTCACAATGGTTGTATGAGTTAGGCATGATCATCCTTGTTTCACAGATGACCAAATCAGGCTCAGAGACGTTAAGTAAGTTGCCTGAGGTCACACAGCCGGTAAACTGCAGAACACCCACATTCTCCGACTGTTACTAGTTATGCAATTTGGGGCAAGTTACTTAACCTTTCTGTGCCTCTGTTTGCTCATTTGTAAAATGAGAATAATAATGGTTCCTACTGTATAGGGTTATTGTGTATGCAGAACACTGGGAATACTTCCTGGCAGAGTTTAAGTGCTGAAATTAAGTTGAGGCTCAGAGAGGTGAATTTGTACCCAAGGTGGCAAAAAACAGCAAGAGACAGAGTGGGAACTGGCAGTCGGGTCTTCAGACTCCACACCAGGGCTCTCTCAGTTGGACCTACACCCTTTATATTTAGAAATGCAGATTGCTTAGCATCCGATCACTTGTAACCTGAGTTTGAGAAGCAAGGGAATTTGCAGAGGAAATGTAGCTCACAACCAACAGGTGTAATCATTGTGAGCAACTGCTTCCTTCTTCCTGCCTTACTAAGCCAAGGAGGCTGGGATAGGACCAGATCACAAAGAACAAAGAACAAGAGACCACAGACCCAGGGATCTAGGCAAAGGCATTGCGGCTTGATGCCAGGCCAGGAATTCCATGGCTCCCACCCTCACCCCTAGCCTTGCTCACACTGGGGATCAGAGGTTACCCCCAAGGTCTCAGGAGTGCTGGAAGTGGCAGGGCTCTGAGATGCTCTCTGAAAGCCTGAAAGCAGGGCCTGGAGCCAACAACTGGCCTGACTCAGGAGCCCAGGGGCCTGAATGTTCAGGCATCTGATTGAACAAGGCTGAAAGATCACTCCAATTAATGGCTAAAAATACAGAGGGACACGTGACACGTGTGCTACCCAAGCCTCCATATCCCGTTACACCAGCCAAATCCTCGAGAGCCTCCGTGTGCTCCGAGTGCTTACCCAACGCTTGGTTATTCAGGGGACCCACTGGCAGCTCGGAGAAGCACCAGGCCCACCCAACTCTCAGCCACCCCTACCCATGTCAGACCCCGTTTCAGGAGAGCTAAGTCCTTGCTCTCAGAGTGGCCATTTGCCTCGACCCCCATCACCCACCTCCTGGCCCTAGTTGCATTGACTGCTGTGTGTTGAGCCCTTGCTGGTTTCAAACTCTGTTGTAAGAATTCTACACGGATTATCCCATGCAATCCCACACGGGCCACCAGGCAGTGTAACTGGCATCATCATTGCCATCTTACAGAAGAACAAACTGACAGAGGCCAAGCCATGTTGCTGCCGCCCTCTTCAAGAGCAGGAGGAGGAGAAGCCAGAGCTTTGAGAGAGAGAATAGGGGCCCCTGTCTTTCCTGCTGCAGATTCTGCCTAGAGAATAAGGTCTTTATGCTGTCGGCCACCGTGGGACACAAAAAGGCTTGTCCATTTCCAATCAATAAACCAATATTGATTTCACAGGTTCTGTAAGATGCTTAAACATCTAGTTTAACATTAGTTGAAAACATGTTATGTTTAGCAGATGGCGTTCAAGGTCAGTGCCAAAGTGCAGAAAGCTGGATGGTGAGCAGTTTTTGCTAGGGGCTTATTTGGAATGAATAGAAAAGTCTAGAGTTCTGGGTTTTGATTCCAATTCCCCCCAAATTCTCCATGTGACCTTGATCAGGGTGCTCAACTTCTCTGAGCCTCTGTTTTCTCTTCTGCAAAATGGGACTGTGACCCATCTCTGCACCTGCCTTCTCCACCATGGACTCTTGGAGTCCTTAAGTGGTTTCTTAGAGGATGTGGCAGGATGTAGCTCAGGCCAAGAGTGGCACCGCTGGTGGCCTCTGTCCTAGGATATCCCATTGGTGAGATGGTTCAAGCAGATGCTGCTAAAATCTGAGTTCCCATTCTGAGGTCATGCACTCCTATTTATAATCATCATTTTCCTGTATGGGGTTTGCAGCAAGCATCATCAGGCCCCCCTTCTATGTACAGTGTCATAAAGGATTACTGAGATTACACTGAGAAGGGTGGGCTGGCCTGGAGTCTGGCCACCTGGGTCTCCTGCATCCCAGCCTGGAGTACTCACACCTCCCAGGCTGTTCTACTTGAGTCTGTCTGCAGGGCTGGAGCCCTCAGCAAGAGCTGAACCCAGAACCTCCCCGGAGAGGTCATGGAGAAAGCAACCTAATGACACTGGTCTGCATAGATCGAGGATGACACGGGCTGGCCCCCAGCCCCAAGATCTGGGTCACATGGACCAGGCTCTCTCCTCCTCCTGAGGGAACACGATGCTACCCCTACCTCCCTGGACTCTGGGTCCACCCTGGGCACCTGCACGGGGTGGGGTGACAAAGGCTTCAGGATAAGGAAAAAGAATAATAATATGACTCCAGAAAGGCATGAAGCACTTTATACCTTCAAAACTCAACCAAGCAAAGGGTTGCAAACCCAACTATCCACTGAGATCAGACACAGATCACACAAGTGACAAAGCAGGCTGCACACAGAATGGCTTGGAAGGGTGGGGCCTGTGGGACCCGGAGACCCAGCTGATGGCAGCCCCCAGGAATGTGGGTCTAGCTGACCCAGGCTCCATTTTCTTCAGCAGAAGCTACCAAGCCATATATATATATATATATATTTTTTTTTTTTTTTTAACATAAAATCTCTTGCCCAATTGTTTGCTGAGCTAAACAAAATTCTGTGGCCTCTGACCTAAAGACTCAGTTGATCCTCTGGGCCAGATAATCAAAGACAGCAAAATGTGACAGGAAACAAGGAACAGCTGTTCTCGTTTGACAGCTTGGAGGCCAGGGCACAGAGATGGTGGGCTCGCCACGCAGGGAGGGGTCGAGGCAGGCTGAGGCCGCCGCCACCTCGGCGGGACCCTGCTCATCTGACCCACCTGGGAGCAGGGGTCAGCTGGGCTGGGGGGCGCTCACCCGCTCCTCCGCCTCTGCCACCGCAGCAGGGCTCTGTCCAGGGGACCAACAGCTCACACAGCAAATCCTCTCTGGAAGCCTCTCCTCTGGAGGCCTAATGTCTTGGCCACCTCCTCACTGCCCCTGGCCTCTGCATGCGGTCACCACCACCGCACCGTCACGTCACGCCCCTGCCGCCTCCCCCAGAGCCCACGGCGGGGCCTCACCGGGTGCATGGCACTGGGGCGGGACGGCTCTGCGGCCCCGGGCTCTCCCTCTGACACTTGTCTCCACCACCCTCAGGGTGAACAGGGCCAGGCTGGCATCCAAGGCCCGCCAGGGCCACCAGGCCCTCCCGGACCGAGCGGACCTCTGGGGCACCCAGGACTGCCAGGGCCCATGGGGCCGCCTGTAAGTACCCCTCCTGCTCTCCACCACCTCCTCTCCTTCAAGATTCATCCCCTGAATTCTCTGCAAGTTTGGGAACTGGGTAACCGATGGGACTCTGGGCCCCCGCTGAAAGGGCAGAAACGCATTGGCAAAGCTGCCGGACGTGACTGGCCCCTGAGGGAGCTGCCCGTCCCTGTCACGCTCACCGGTTGCTCTCCAATTCTGAAAACACATCCTGGGACCATGTGCTCCGCTTCAGCCACTGCCTCCCAGGGGGAAACCATGAGCAGGCCTGTCTCTCCCAGCCTCAGGAGAGAGGAGCTTGGAGAGAAAGTTCCCAGGACCACTCTGATGGATGTCCCCTGCCCCCTGGGCTTAGGAAAACTTGAGTTGGGGTGATGTGTCCTAAAGGAGGTAGCAAGGGGGCATCTGATGGCCTAGCATCCCTAACAGACACGCCTTTGCTGGTGTGTCTGGATTACACACCCGGTCGGCCAAGAGGACCCTGCATCGAGCCTGTGGATTGGACGACTGTCAGGAGGGACCCAGGGAAGCTGACAGACACTCCTCTGGGCAAGACCACACTCAAGCGATAGGTCAGTCCCAGTGTCCACCAGGTCATCTGCTTGTAAGCTCTAGCCAAGCCCCAACTCTTTCTCAGCCCTACTGTGTTCAAGAAAGCACCAGGGCAGAGTAACTCAGAAAACCCTGGACTTCTTCTTTAGAGAAAATGCATTTCTACCCAGAGCTAAGACCAATGTCAGCAGTTACTGGAGGCGGAGGGGTTAAGGACAGTCTGTTTGATAATGTTTTTTCCACGTGGCTTTTTTGTTGTTTTTCTTTCTTATGACAAAAGCATCATATATCCATTGTGAAAAATTTTGAACATAGATGAAGAAAAAGTTTTAAACTGTCTGCTTTCCCATATCCAGGGTTCCCCTTCATTAACGCTGGGGAGAGTCCTTTCCATTTTTCTCCTTAGACTTCTCTGCACATAAACGTTTTTCAGGTTGGTGATGTTCTGAATAACCTAACACTTTGTATCCTGTTACTCTTTTCACTTAATCTCATATACCATGCCCTTTCTTATGTCAGGAGTCTCCCATGATACGGATTTTAGGACTGCTGGGTCTCTTTACAAGGTAGTTAATGGGTTCCCTTCTGTAATATATATCCTTAAACATAAATGTGTGTGCACATCTCCGATGCTTTCATGGCAATAGATTCCCAAAAGTGGAATTGCTGGGTCCGGGGTGCTTCTGTCAAGTAGCCCACGATGAGTATGGCCACATTCCAGGTCACTCAGCTTCACACCTGGGCCCTCGGCTACCCCAGCTTCCAAGGCTAAGGTTCTGTGTAGAGTCCCCCTAGGCTGGGTGACCGCTCTGGCCAACCAGGGCAGCCGGCTTGACCAGAAGGCAGCACAGCAGGGTGAAAACCTACCTTTCTGGTAGAGCCAGCTCTCCTGCTCAGCTTGATCCCCATAACGGATTTTAGATATTTCCATGATTTCTCCCCAGAACTCTGGGGAGGGAAGATAGTCTCACTTTCATGGATTGATGGATGGAAAAGCAGAAAACCTAAAAGGAAGTGGAATTTAGAGAACTGAACCAAACAAACCAAGCCAAGAAAATAAACCAAGATTTTAAAAAGTGCTCAAAATCCACTTCTTTCCTGACAGCCCTCACCCGAACACACTGGGCTCCCGATCCCTGAACCCAAGCCAGGCAGTTTTCTTTGTTAGGTTGTTTATAAAGAAAAAAACCAGAACGCATGTTTTTAAACCAATTGAAACAGGCCAGACTCAGGCATCATGGTTTTCTCCAGCCAGTGTTTGCCATCCAGACCCACGCCCGGGACCACGCTGAAGCCTGCCTTCCCTTTCCTCTCCCTCAGGCTTCTGCAGAGCTCACACCACTTCCCCCAAGCTGGCTCCTGTGGTCACAGCGCCCCAGAGGTGGGGAATGGAGACAGAGGGCTCCCCTGCAAGCTGGCAGGGCCAGGGGCAAAACCCAAGCTCTGCTGGGCAAGGTCAGCTTTCCAGGGAGCGGCTCTAGTTAGGAGGTGGGTGGGTGGGGCCCTGGACCAAACACACTATCAATTTCACATGATGCCATTGACCTAGTTTGCAGCAGGCCAGCACAGCAGAGGTGCCCGAGGCACCCATGTGGCTCCAAAGAGGGACTGAGCCTGTTGTCCCCACGTGCCTTCAGCAGGCTTCAGATACCCTTTGAGGGCCCTCGATCTGTTCTCCAGTGCATCCAGAACCCACTGCAGGCTCCTCTGCAAACGTGTTTGTGTGTGTGGTACTCAGTCGTGCCCGACTCTTTGCAACCCCATGGACTGTAGCTGCCAGATTCCTCAGTCCATGGGATTTCCCAGGCAGGAATACTGGAATGGTTGCCATTTCCTACTCCAGGGGATCTTCCCGACCCAGGGATCGAACCCATGTCTCTTACATCTCCTACACTGGCAGGCAGATTCTTTACCAACTGCACCATCTAAATGTGTTTAGCCCTCACTATTTGCCAGTGGAATCCATCTCCACTCACCTTTCTTCTTGCTTCTGCAGGGCTTACCGGGGCCTCCTGGACCAAAGGTGAGGGCCCTTGAGTGATGGGGGATGCATCAAGTGGGTGGGGAAGTTCCCTGGTGGGTAGGGGCTGGCGCACTGACAGGTACTGAGTAAGGAGCTGAGAGGGAATTGATGGGCTTCACAAGGATTGCACTTTCGTGGGCTCAGGCCAAGTAAGTGCTGTGGCTGGTATGGAAGATGCAGCCCCGCTCTCCAAACAGATCATGGTCTAGTTGGGAACTCAGATGCCCAGGACATTGTCACAACATCCCAGTAAAACAGTGGCTCCTGAGGGGCCAGAACTGGAAAGGACCTTTGCGGTCATCCAGTTTCTTTCGAAACCTTATCTGGAAGCCACAGTGTCGAGTCTCCCTTTGAAGCTGGAGTCCCTGTGGCTCCAGGAAAGAGAAGTTGCAAAGCACTGATCCAGCCAGCCGTTTCACAGTTGCAGGAGCTGGAGTCCTGGGGGAAGTGACTTGTCCAGGTGCCACAGAGAGCCCATGGTTCAGGGGTCCTGTGCCCCTGCCGAGCCGACCCGTCCCTCCTCCCTCAGCCTCTGCAAGACAAGGACTGGTTCTGGGAAGTCAAACAGTCCCTGCTATTGTTCCAAGGTTGGCTGGAGGTGGAGGTCAGAGGATTTGGAGTCACTGGGAAGAAGGGGGATGGTAACGTGGAGGAGGGGGGTGCAGCAAGAAAACCCCTCTAATGGCCTTCTCTTGGTTCCCCTCAGGGAGACCCAGGGATCCAGGGCTACCACGGCCGGAAGGTAAGAAGGAGGGGGCAGGGAGGACCTGTCTCCCACCAAGTGACAATCCAAGTGGGGCTTCACCTCAGTGCACACGGGGTCTGGACTTGGCCCATACACACTTTTGCACACACATCAGCAAGGGCCTCAAAAGTCTTGAATTTAAGTGATCAGCGGGTTTGTGTCTCCATTGAGGAAGTAGGAGGCTCAGAAGGGGAAGGGACTTGGGCAAGTCAGTGGCCCCACTGGACCTCAGACCCAGGAATGTGTCCCCTGCCAACCCGAGTGGCTGTGTCCACACAGAGGCACAGGTTTTCACTGCCCACTGAGGACCTAGTAAGTGGGGACCAGGCAGAGCTTCTGAGTGTGGTAGGGGATATGGAAGGTCCCAACTCTGCTGTCTGGCTGCTCACAGGCCAAACAGACAGGATTCCTACGCAAATAACCCTAGTGAAGGCAACTGCACTAATCACTACCATCCCAAGTGCTGTGTCAATATTGGGGTAGGGGGTTCAGGGAGATTCATTCTAGGTTGGGAGGATTTGGGGGAAGTCGTCTGAGAGAGGACAGCCTCTGAGTTCAATCCCGGTGAATGGGTAAGTGTATCAGTTATCTATTGCCGTGTAACGAACCATCCCAAACTTACCGTCTTGAAACAATTATTTCTCAGGATTCTGTGGCTTGGCCAGCTGTCTCCTCAGGGCTAACTCATGCAGTCACATGGGATGATGGCTGGAACAGCCGAGGGGCCAAGACGGCCTCGTCCACATGCCTGGGGCTGGCGCCAGCTCTGGCCTGGGTTCCTCTGTTCTACTCCACGTGGCCTCTCAGCCCCTAGTGTAGGGCAGATGGATTTCCTCACAGCATGGCAGGTCCAGGTCAGCTTTCGAAACAGGCAAGTCCCAGTGCACAAGTGCTTTTCGAAAGCATCTCTTGCATCACATTTTCTGAGGTTCTATTGATCAAAGCAAGTAACGCCACCAAAGCATTCAAGTCGGGGCGAGAGGACTCAGCCCCTGGTTCTTCCCGTGGGAGGATGGCAGAGCCTTTGTGACCATCTTTAATCTACCACTGTGCTCCTTCAAGCAGCAGATTTCAAGGGAAATGGCATTTTAGACAGGGAACAATTGAGCCAAGGCCCAGAGATGGTCATTACAGTAATTTTAATAATGTAAAAATAATTTTAACACCATACACCACTTACTAAATGTCTCCTGTGTGCCAGGCTAGCCTTCAGTGGGACCTGCATCATATCTAATCCTAGGAGGCTGGTACTCTTCTTCTCCTATTTAACAGATGAGGAAACTGAGGTACAACCTAAGTGGCTCATAAGTGGCAAAGCAGGAATTCAAGTCCAGGTCACAGCCCTTCACATGATGCCTTGTGTCTTAAGGAGCCCATCCCACCCTCCAGGCCCCAGCTGGGAGGCTCTGGCGCCTTCCAGGGGAAGAAGAGAGACAGGAAAGAAAGGCAGGACGAGGAAGGGGAGGGATTCTGGAAAGGGAGGAATCAGCTCTGGAGGAGCACATTCCACAGGCTCTGTAGCTCTGTAATCCAGCAGGGGCCTTCACCGCATTGTTTTGTGGGCGCTTGGTGGGTGAAGTGGCAAGATCCGAGAGATCTTTCATTAGTTCTGCATAAACTGCGAAGTTTGCACTGTGTCAGGAAGTGGAAATTACAGCCCCCGAGGTTGCTTTCATCCACTCACGCAGACTCACAAAATGTACTGCCTCCCGGTGGAGCACAGGGTCGGCTTTCCCATTAGCAGCTAGACCAGCTCTTTCCAGCTGTGAAGAAACTTCAGGGCAGCAGTTTCCCCAGGGAGTCATGGGGATGATCACGACTGGCATCCCTACCATGGCAGGCATCTGCATTCCCCTGCCAACTGGAAGTCTGGTTCATTCAGAAAGGAGGTTTTGGGGCTGGGGAGTGGGGTCTGTTGCCCTGAGGATAGAGAGGCGTCAGCTTGGGGCTAAGGTGTCATGATGGTACAGGGCCTGGTTCCATGATTGTGGCCATTCTGGGTGAAGTTTGTGGGAGGAATCGTTCAGCCCTGACTGTGTGGAATTTGCAGAGGAAACTAGTGTGGTCCTACTGACAGAAGGGCAGCCTCTGATCCCGGGGAAGCCTGTTCCTGAGAGAGAAGGCTCAGGGCTGCTGGAGAAAGCACAGATGTTCTTCTTTTGCCTGACTAAGGATAAAGCAAGTGCCGGTGGGTACCTTGAGAAGGACGGGGCTCCCTGTCACCAGAGGCATTTAAGGAGAGGCTGGAAAACTATGGGTCTGTCATGTGTTAGGAGAAGCTTCTATATCCGATGGGAAACTGGATTGAAATCCCTTCCTGCTCAGGGAAGTTACAGCTTCCTAAGAACAGAGCTGGCTCCATACCCCCTAGAGAGGAGCAGCCTCCCACCCGACCCTGGATTTATGAGTCAGTCCCCTCGAGTCTATGCCCAGGCCTTTCTTCATCCACATCCAGTGCTTGTCAGAAGCATCACCGCTCTTAGGTCTCCTGGGGTTCTGAGAAGGCCCTTCTTCATGCTCAGCTCATGTTCCCCATACTTTCTTTCTCTGTTGACCTGCTCCTGCCCTTCCACAACAGCCTCTTCTCATGGAATCCAGGGGGAGCTATGAGGCTGCCGGCTTCTCTGCATTTCTGGAAGGCTCCTGCCACCTTCTTTTCTCCCAGCCTGTCCTTGAGACTTCTCAGTAGGAGCTCTGGAGCCACCAGGTGGTCTTAGAACTCTCGTCTCTGTGCTAGCCCTCACTCTGCTGGGACCCTTGTCCTGTCATCACTGAAGCCGCAGCATCCTAGTCCAACGGAGGCTAGGGTGCACTGGAGGCCAATGGCCAGCAGCAGAGTCCACCCCCAAGAACCTGGGGGTCATTCCTCAAGGTCACGTGATACTCAGGAGGCTACAAGTGCCTGTTCCCACTGCCTGAGCCCCAGTGATCACCATACCCAGGCAGAAGTATTCTTCCCACCAGAATTCTTAGATGAAGAGTCCTTTTTCCATGAGATATGGAAAAAGTGTTAAAGTGTTTCATCCCATTTTTCAATTCTTAAATGAAGAATCTTGCCCAAGGGCAAGGGCAGCAGTACTTCACATCCCTGGTTCAGCCAAAGTCCTTCCACTCTGTCTCTCACTCATCTCATCTCACCTTGGCCCAGTAATTTGATGCATTATCCCCACTGTCAAGAGATGAGAAGCTCAGAGAGGTTAATACTCTGCCCAGCGTTGCACAAGTCAAGTGTTAGTCACTCAGTCGTGTCCGACTCTTTGCTACCCCGTGGACTGTTGCCTGCCAGGCTCCTCTGTCCATGGAATTCTCCAGGCAAGAATACTGGAGTGGGTTGCCATTCCCTTCTCCAGGGGGATCTTCCCGACCCAGGGATTGAACCCAGGTCTCCTGCATTGCAGGCAGATTCTTTACCGTCTGAGCTATCAGGGAAGCCCCAACACTGCACAGCTAGTGATAATCATGCTGGGATTAGAAGCTAGGTCTCATGAGTCTGAACCCAGGAGCCAGTCTTCCCACCCTAGTGCAGAAGGAAATGTCTGCTCGGGGGAGGGGGGTGTCACCCCAGACTAAGCTAACTGTGCATAGACCACCCTCCCCTGTGGTTTCTCTGGGATGTGGAGGGGTAACCCTCTGGCTCTTTTCCTTTGTCCACCAAATCTCTTTTCTCTCTTCCCATCTCTACTCTCTGCCTAGAAAGAGGCCTGGAAGGAGGGACCCACACGAAGGGCAGCTTGGTCACAGATGCTGGGAAGACGAGAGTTTGCTCCCACCCAGCACTCCGTGCCACCCAGTGGGGACATAGAGCTGGGAGTGAGGCCGCGGCACACCCCATGTGTTCAGGGTGTGAGGGGACCCCACGGGGTGACCAGTGGCCCTTCCACATCTGTCCTGGCAACTTGACACACCTGCGGGGAGGCCTTTCTTTCAGTAAGGGGTGGAATTTAACTCTCAGCAAAGATGCTTCTGGTCCTGTGAAGTTTGCTGTTGATTAGTTCCATCCACCACCACTACCACCACCACCCACCCCAGCAGCCGGTCCCAGCCTGGCATGCTCTCAAAGGCCAGCCAAGGCCGGCAGGGCAGCATCTCCACCAGCTCCTCGAGATCACAGCCCGGTGTAGCCAGCGGGCCGTGTGCTGCCGCAGCCCCACTCACACCCAGCCCCACAGCCTAGACACTGTGAGCATTGTTGTGCGCCCATGTGGTAGCTATTTGATCCAAATTTATGGCACCGATCTACTTTAAATGTGTTGCAAGACACAAAATGTGTGTTTAAAGCATCACAACCTTGGCTCTCTTTCAAGAGGATTGATGAGTATTGTCAGACTGTGTATGGATCACAAAACCTGGTGAGAGCTTATCTCCAAGCACGTCAGAACTGGCCCGTCCATCTTGGCAGTAGGGGGGTGCCTTTGACACATGTGGCGGTCTGGGTGTTAAGCCTTGGGGTTTGCATGAAGGACCAGAGCTGAGCACACATTCCCATCCTGCCAGCTCCGGGCTGTGCATCTTCAGACCAGTGCAGGCAGGATGTGACAGCCTCATGTTTACTCAGCTTGTAACTGAGGTCACACCTCCTGGAGGCGGTGGGGCTCCCCAGAAAGAGGGACTCCCAGGGAAGGAGATCCGATGGGCCCTGTGGTCAGCTGGCTAGGGTGCTGGAGTGAGGGTGTGAGGAGCAGAAGGATACCCACCCCGGTACCTCAGTCCTTCTACGAAAGGGCAGGATCGTTCTGACCTGCCAGTCAGCACAGCATCACGTGGGTGGACACACTTCTGAAGAACGTAACTAGAAGTATTATATCTACCTTTCTGGGCCTCTTCGTGCCAGGTTGTGTAGGAGCACTTTGCTTGCATCATCTCATCAGATCCTCATAACCACCCTGTCAGGTATGTTTTATTCTTATCCCCAATTTATAGATGGGCAACATCTATAAATTCACAGAGGTGAATCCCCCTAGGGCCACAGCTACAAAGCAGTGAAGCAGGTCTGTCTGGCCCCAAAGTCTTGTTCTGGATGACTTTACTACCTGGGTTTTATGAGCCCAGGGGACCTATGATTCCAATACCCTACCGCCTGCTCCCGCTCCCAACTCCTCCACTAGAAGGAAAGAAGGCGGGAGCTGGCCTGTTTTCCTTCTTGTGAGAAGGTTGTGGCTGGATTCAGGCCCTCCTCCTCCATGTCTCCCAGGCTCTCTGTGAACGTCTAAAACAGAGAACTTGGGGGTACTTGGTGTATTTTATTCAAAGAACCAAAGAAGGGGAGTGCTTTGCCCATTGGCGCTGATTGTACCGGAATTCTTCCCCAGGGGGCTGACCTTGTCCTGTGACCTCCAATAAAGCCAGGAGAAGGCTGTCTGAGCTGTGCACCCCAGCGGAGAAACCTCCTAAAACTTCCCTGCACCCCCTGACTCCCAGAGGACCCCGGCAACCCTAGGCTCCATGCCATGCTGACAGGCAGCAGAGCATGCCCTGAAGATGGAAATTGTCGATGCAGAGTAGGGACAGCACTGGATTTCAAAGCCAGGAATTCCTTGGGGGCGGGAGGGCATCCAGACCATTTCAATTAAAGCAGATCAGGGAGCTGAGACATGGGCCCCACCTCTGAGGCCTCATGGGGGCCAACAGGACTACTGCTCCGCCTGCCTCCAGCCCCCAGCCTGTGCTCTCTGCACCGTTTCTCCTGCACTCCCAAGTCCCCAGATTAATTAGAGCTGACTTTTCTTTTTGGAACCAACTACAAAATCAACCGATCTCAAATCGAGATTACAACCCAGCCGCCCTTCCAAAGCCCTGGCCTTCGATGGGGCGCCTGACCCCGGTAATTCCCCAGATCACTTCCTGCTGGCCCTAATTACCAAAGGACCTGGCGTTTCCGTGGCCCCAGGCCTCTCCAGTCTGGAGCTGGCTGGGGCGAGAAGAGGGAGCGAGCTGCCCTCCTCCCGGAAGGGAGCCCTGGGAACTCTTCAGGGGAGAGAAGGACATTAGCTCTCCTCACCCAGCTTTTCCAGCCCAGGAAAGGGCCCTGGTCCAGAAGGCCTGAGTCACCTGCTGGCCTCCCCCGAGTCCTCCACTCCCCACACTTCTCCCCTGCCGAGAACAAAGAGTCTGTGTGGACCTGCTCAGGCCCAGGGCCGCCCCCCGCCAACCCACAGCAGGAGCCCCACATTAGGGAGGTCTGGTCGTCTCCCCCTGCTTCTCTGGCCTGACCTTTGCTCGCCTGGGGAACTGACCTGGAAGTCCCCCACCTCTGGCCTCCTTTGCCAAGTCCCTGCCCTATTTGTTCAACAAACAGTAAATCACCAATTAAGAGAGCAGAACACAACTGGTTTGTGCACTTGCTTCCATCCCATCATCTGGGCAAAGGATGGGTCCTCCCACCTGGGAACAGAACCAGAATACAGAACCTACTGATGCTGGCAGGCACTCCAGGCAGGGGCAGCAGGAGTCAGTGGCATCATAAAAGTGGTGGCTGGGACAGCCTTCAGGGTCATTCAGGGCAGCCCCCTGTCTACTTATGTGAGCTCACTCAGCACTTTCTTAGCCACTGAGACTGGAATCCACCCCTTTCAGGCCAGCCATCCAGTGTCCT
Source organism: Odocoileus virginianus (assembly GCF_023699985.2). Lineage (NCBI taxonomy): Eukaryota > Metazoa > Chordata > Mammalia > Artiodactyla > Cervidae > Odocoileus > Odocoileus virginianus. The sequence continues at coordinate 59,911,548 of NC_069680.1, forward strand.
TGGTTCTGGGAACCAAGGTTAAAAGAGCCAGCCTTTCACAGGCCTGGCTCCACAGCATCAGCCACCATCCATGCTCCGGGCATCCGGGGCAAGACCCTTTGTAATGCTTGGAGCACCCACTTCCTCAGCCCCCTGGGGGAGCTTCCAGGCTCCCTGCTCGGAGGACAAGAGGTACAGGAGATAAATTGGGGCCCTTGGGTTTTGGCAAACTATGAGAGCTCTCTCCCCAACTAAGATGTTAGTGAGTTAGTGTATCTAAATTCTTCAGCACATTTCCAAACTTAAACCTTTTAAACAAACAAACAAAAAACTTTCATGTAGGAAAATGGGAACGAAGGAGCCTCTAGGTATGCTCTCACAAAGTCACGCCACGAGGAAAAGCTCTGTGAGCACACATGTGTCATTGTCCTCCCTTTAGCAATGGCCCCGGAAACACTCCCCGCTCCGGACCCCCCATCACCCCTGCAAATGGATGCCCTTGCTCACAGCCACCCTTGATAATGACTCAGCCAGCTCTCCCCTCTCCCATCGTCCAGAATCAGTGTTTTCTGGTGCAAGCTGAGTCCAGACCCTGGTTCAGAGGTCAGGCTGGGGTGAGCCCCCGGAGACAAACCCCGGAGAAGGAGACTGATGAGAGTGGAATGAGCCCGCGGGTGGGGTCAGCCAGGGGCACCCTGGCTTCCTGCCCAGCAGAGGGGTGGGGGTGAGGGAGGCCCTGAGATGGGGATCAAGGGAGTCTGGGTCACTTGCAGAATTAAGAGACTTGACCCAGAGGGAGAGGAGGGGCAAAGGTCAGCCATCCTAACGAGGAGACTGCCTCCTCCGAGGGGCCCAGATTTCCCCGGAGAGTGCGGTTGTATCTTCACAGACATACCCTCAGGGTCTGAAGACAACCCCGATTACATCAGACACCCTCACTCCAGGTTTTGATCTGCACAGCATGTGTGGAGATTGGGGACAGAAACCCAGAGGTGGAGCGTGGGCGGCCCCCAGCCTCTGGCGCTGCTGAGGCACCCCAGGCTGTCCTCTGGGGCAGGAGGAGACCCACTGAGCCCCTTGTAGAACCACAGTTTTACCCAGAGCTAACATCGCCTCCCCCACGGAACCTTGTTCTGGGGCTGCCAACACACCCAGCGTCAGCTCCTCGGCTTGGTCCTCCCAGGAGCAGGAGTGAGTAGGAGGTGTCTGGTCCTCACTTTGCAGGATCCTGAAGCCAGAGAGAGAAAGTAACTTATCCAAGGTCACACAGACACCCAACTCAGCTCTCTCACTGGAGGTGGGAAATGTGAGGGCAGATTATTGGAGGAAAGCTGACAGAAAGATGGGAAGAGAAAGAACGGGGTTCAAACGGGAGATCTCTGAATAGTCAGGGATGCCCAAGCTGACCTCCCGCCTGTACCCACCACCACCCCAGGGGTGTCCCTCTGGGCTGAGTCAAGCCAGTTGAGTGGTTTGGAATGGATTTCAGCTTGTGCGCTGTAGCTAGTTCCGATGCAGTCCTGTGGCGCCCTCTGCTGGCCATAGAGCAGAACTGTGGTCACAGGCCAGCCGGGCTCAGCCTTTTTCTCTGGTGCCAGGGTTTGAAGACACAGCCCTTGGGCTGAGCTCTGACCCCTCACTCCTTTGGGGCACAGACCTGAGGGCCCTCCAGAATAGAGGGTTTTGCCCTGCTTTTGGCCTGCAGAAGGTGTTTAATGGGAGCAACGGATGCTTACGGTTGCCAAGCAATAGAAACTTCTGATGCTTGGGGTTGGCTGAGAGAAATGGGTACCTGGGCTTTGGCAGACAAAAGACCTGTGTTCAAATCTCTGCTCCGTATGACCTTGACTATCATACCTGGCCTTCCAAAGCTCACCTGTGGGACAGGAATAACATCCACTCCCACACTGACTGGAGGGGATTCCTAGAGATTGAACAGAGGATGGATGTGACGGCTTCACTCAGTGCCAGACATAGATGCAATAAATGGCTGTGCCTTTCTCTGCTCTTTCCCACAAGAGGGATTTTCCAGAATTTAGTGCCTGGGGCACAATCTTGTCTGTTGCGGTTGCTTCTCTGAGTCCAGCTCCACCACCCCTGCCTGTGGCCCAGGGGTCCTGGTGGGGTCAGGGTGAGGGAGGGCTCTTGCATTGGAAGCTAAAATTTCTGGGCCTTTTGCAGAATTTAGAGACCTGGCCCAAAGAGGATGGGGTCAAGCCATCCCTGGCAGATGTGATTTGAACGGTTATTCTAAGCTTCTGGAGCAACCTCTCTCGCTGACATCCTCGCAGACCATGCTTCAGGGCTGAGCCCTTGGGCCCTGAGTCTGGTCCTCTTCTCATTGTTTCTCTTGTTTCTTCCTGCAGGGAGAACGGGGCATGCCAGGGATGCCAGGCAAACACGGAGCAAAGGTATGCAACTCCCCCCCACTCCCCAGCAGCTCCCCCAGCCCCAGTGCTCTCCCCTAGCACCTCCTCCTTCTGCATCCTGTCCTCCTATACAAACAGAGATGGGCTGCACATTTCTTCTCCTCCTCTCCCCTTGCTGCCTGGTCTGTTGTTCAGGCAGGGGTGCTCCTTTTTGACCCATGAACCATCACTCACCGGCAGTCTCCCAGCATGGCCAGGCCTCCTCCTGGGCATCAGTGGGTCATGAAAAGAACCTCTCAGGTACCCTCAGCTCTGGCTGAACTCCTGAGACAGCCAGAGCTGTCTGTGGGAGTCGGGATCCCCTAAAAATGACATTCACTTGAAATTTAATAAGTGCTGTGCTTGGCAGCTTCTTTACCTCAAAGTTGATGGTCTGGAGCTGATAAGAAAGTGGGGTTCACTTCCAGCTGCTCCCCAGTCCACTGGGTCTTAGAGCTAGGGGGATCCCTTAAGGAGAGTCCCACAGGCAGCCTCAGGGGCCAGTGAGCTTAGTAAACTCAGCCACCTGCTGTTGTCCACTTCCTTCCCCCCTTTTCTCCCCCATCTCCTCCTCCTCCTTTCGTATCCCTGCCCCCATTCCACCCAGGGATGCCCCCCATCTAGCCCAGCCAGGGGCTGCCTGCCATGGTGCCCTCTGAGTCTCCCAGGAGGGTCTGGAAGCCCAGGGAGCCTGGCTGAGCACAGAGGGTCTTTCTCAGGCCGCTCTCTCTGAGCTGAGCTCAGCAACCCCCTTCCCCATGGACCTGAGCAGCAGCCCAAAGTCTCCACATCTCATGTCACTCCAAGAGGAGGCTGGGAGAGGAGGCTGGCCACCTTTTCTGTGTGCCCCCTCAGGTGAGAAAGTCCCCCTGCCTTTCCTTCTCTCTGCCAGGGGGCTCCTGGAACCACTGTGGCTGGGATGAGGGTCAGTGGACCTTGTAACTCAAGACCTGAGGGGCATGATGGGAGGGGTGGAGAGAGGACAGAGTTGGGGTTTCAGGGGCTCGGTGGGTGGCCACTGGACCAAGGCGGGAGCAGACAGACTTCAGAACCGCTGCCCTTAAAGCAGCATGTGTGCCAGATGCTCAGCTTGAACAACAGATGTTTAACTAAGCCGCTCAAGTAACTGGCAAAGGTTTACCAGTCTCAGCTGGAGGTCCCACCAGCCTGCCAACGTGAAAGGAGTCTAGTGCTTTGCTTTGCTCTCCAGAGTTCAGCTGGTGGGCAGGAACACTCCTGAAGCAGAAATTCTCTATGTGGATCTCCTGGCAGGTCATTTACAGGGACACGGCATCCAAAGCAAACTCCCCTTCCTTCCTCTCCCTCCTCCTGGGCTGCCTGCCTCTCACCTGCCACCATCTCACCTGGGGGAAGAATAAGGAACAGCCCAGGAGGGGCCTGAGTCTGAGGCAGAGGAAAGCCTTGAGCTGACCAGACATTTCTGCCCCCAGATGCCTTCACTCCTCTGCTCCTGGCTTCACTCATCTGGCTCTCTCACATTCTTTACCAGAGTCTTCTTTTCTCCCACGCAGGGTGAACCTGGGATCCCAGGAGTCAAGGTACTGATACAGAGGAAATGTTCCAGGCAGCCCCGAGCATCAGTCATGGGGTGGAGGTGGGAGGGGCTGCTGTGGTTTTGCTCCTAGTCCCCCGAGGCTGGTCCGGGGCTGGGGACCTGACTGAGCAGAGGAGAGCCCACCACGGGAGTGGGGCTTGCTTGTCAAGAATGTGCTGCAGATGCCTTGCTTCCCCCTCGGTGGATCCTGGCCCAGGCAACTGTCTGGTTTACATTCACACCAGCGGCCGCGGGCGGTGACATGGTCCCCTGCACCCACAGGGCTGTGTCTGTCATTCAGTCCAACAAGAGGTGTAATGTGAGAAAAGTTTCCGTGGTCAAAGACATTTGAGAAATAACGGAGTTTAAAACTATTACACAGGTTTCTTTCCTGCAGGCCTTCTCAGAGCCTTTACTGTGCTAAATATACATTGGGAAACTCTTTTGGGGGCCGCAGAGAATGAGATGGTTATATAGCATCTCTGACTCAATGGACATGAATTTGAGCAAATTCCAAGAGATGGTGAAAGATAGGGTAGTCTGGCATGCTGCAGTCCATGAGGTCGCAAAGAGTCGGACACGACTGAGCGACTAAACAAAAACAAAGTAACTTCTGCACATTTTCAAACTTTCTGACAAGGACAACCTTTTTTTAAGAGGTGCATCTTAGGGGGCAGGTATTCTGGAAACACTCATCTATGATTACTGCCCCTTGTACCCCTCACGACTCCCACCCCATCCTCTTATCAGTGACTTTCTCTTCTTACCCCAAAGGGAGACCCAGGAGCAACAGGGAAGCCGGGGCCCCCAGGTTTGCCGGGAAAGAGGGGGCAGAGGGTAGGATACCGTGTCTCTGAGTGTGTGCTCCCTTCACCCCGGCCTCTCCTGGTCCCCCCATTCCCACCCCCGCCCCCATGGCTGCCATGCTGCTTGCAGTGTGCAGTGGGTGCATGCATCCCCGGGAGGAAGGGAATGCTGGCCAGGATGGCCTGCAAGTCTTCAGAAATTCACACGCGAGGGCACAGCCTTTCTCCCTGAAAGCCGTTGAGTACCCAAGAGGAAAGCCCAGCAGAAGGAAGGGAGGTCCTCTTCATCCCCCAGGACCTCAGCAGGGCAGCCCTACACCCTTCCCCTTGGACCCCCCACCCCAGACAGGGTATGCCCCCGCTAAAGCCGCAGGCCCTGCAAGGCGAGCTGGGGCTTTAGGACTCGTCCCTCTCACCCCTGCGGCTTTTACCTGGCCCTCCTCTCTTCCCTGTGTGTGCACTTAGTAGCTCAGTCATGTCCAGCTCTTTGCAACCCCATGGATTGTAGCTGGCCAGGCTCCTCTGTCCATGGGGATTCTCCAGGCAAGAACACTGGAGTGGGTTGCCATGCCCTCCTCTTGTCATTCACATTTTCTACCCTGGGGCAGGTGGCAAGGGGATGACAGCTAGACTTGATGCAACATCCTTTGTGTCTTCCGCTGAAAAGTTCATTGAGACACCTGAGTGAATTATGAGTCCAGGGCCCTCAGTGTATATTATTACATATGAGAACCACCATCAGACTATAGCAAGTGGAGCTTCTCATGCTGGCCTGGAGGGGCGCTCTCGAGGGGCCCTCCTGATGCAGGACGCTGTGAATCCAAGTGAAGTCTTTGTGACACAGAAGGAGAAGCATCAAGAGAGCTGGGTGCTGCATCCAGCTCTGCCACTGCTGCACTGAGTGGTCATCCATAGTCACGGAGACCCTTCATCTCTGCAATGAGAGCGGGGCTCTGGGACCCAAGTCATGAGCAAGAAAAAGTGCTTTTTGGTGATAGACTAGAAAAGGGTACTTGTTTACTGGGCTTCCCTGGTAGCTCAGCTGGTAAAGAATCTGCCTGCAATACAGGAGACCCTGGTTCGATCCCTGGGTCGGGAAGATCCACTGGAGAAGGGACAGGCTACCAACTCCAGTATTCTTGGTCTTCCCTGGCGGCTCAGATGGTAAAGATGGTAAAGAATCCACCTGCAATGTGGGAGACCTGGGTTCGATCCCTGGGTTGGGAAGATCCCCCAGAGAAGGGAACGGCTACCTACTCCAGTGTTCTGGCCTGGAGAATTCCGTGGACTACATAGTCCACAGGGTCACAAAGAGTCGGACACGACTGAGCGACTTTCGCTTGTTTACTAGGGCTGCCGTAACACAGGACCACTGACTGGGTGACTTCAACAGCAGACATTGATTGGCCCACAATTCTGAGGCCGGAAGTCTGAGATCAGGTGTCAGCAGGGTTGGACACCCTTCTGCGGGGTGTCCCATGCCTCTCTCCTGGTTCCTGGTAGCTTGCTGCCATTCTTGGTCTTCCTTGGCTTGTTGAAGTATCGCCCTAGTCTCTGCCTTCGTCTTCACATGGTATTCTCCCCAAATGCATGTCTATGTCCAAAGTTCCCTTTTCTTTATAAGGACACCGATCATACTGGATTAGGGGCCCACCCGACTCCAGGGTGACCTCATAATTTAGCTAATTATATCTCTAGTGGTCCAATTGCCAGGTAAGGTCACATTCTGAGATATTTGGAGTTAGGACTCCAGCATATGAATTTGCATGGGACACAGTTCAACCTGAGGCATACTTCTCAAAATATTCCTCCGAAGGAAAAGTTCTAGTATGATGGTTTTTGTCATCCCTAGAGGCAGGAAGGAGGTGGGCAGAAAGCTCTCCCTAAAGACCAGGAACATCTAATTGCTAGACATCACAAACGTGAAAAAGAGCAAAGCAGTTTTTTAAAAAGAATGCCAAATATTGGCATTCTGAATGGCTCACGTCTCCCTAGGAGACCCCCCTAAGGGACTCAATGCTCTTGGCTCCTCTCCCTACATAAGTGCCAAGGGCTCCACCCGCACAGGACTGGGAGGACAATGATACCAGTGGGAAGTGTCCCAAGGAAGGAGTCAGGTCCCTGATAGGGTCCAGCAGGAAGTGAGTCCTTGAGAGAACAGCCCAGGTAGGGCAGGGAGGCAGGAGAGAAGAAAGTCAAGACCCTACATTGGAGGGCTGGTGCCTTCGCCAACATACTAGAGAAACAATTCCTAACCCAAACTGTCTGCATTCCCTCCACAGGGTGAGAAGGGGGCTGCGGGGTCCCCCGGGCCACTCGGCCTCTTGGGGCAGAAGGTGGGTAGCAACCAGCTCTGAGTGGTGGGCTCTGTGTAGAAATCCAGCATCCATCCCCACCCGCATTTCCCACCCTGCACATTCACACAGGCCCCAGCATTACAGGGGTCCCTCCCAGATTGGGGAAAAGCAGCCAGATTCTGTTTTGGGGGCTGAAGCATGGGGTACCACATGGGAGGTCCTGACTGTCCCCAAAAAGTCCCAAAGTCAAAGAATTTATTAGCTATGACTTGGTCTGATTTCTCTGCACCTGGTCTGAAAGCATAGTCTACAGTACGTGAGTGCCACAGATATTCCATTTAAAAAAAAGAAGTCAAATAAGTTTGGCTCTATACAATAGCCCCCTCAGAATTCTACTCAATACTCTGTAGTGGCCTATATGGGAAAAGAATCTGAAAAAGAATCTGGAAAAGAATTTGAATATATATATGTATGTGTGTGTGTGTGCATATATATATATATATATATATATATAATATATGTATGTATAACTGATTCACTTTACTGTATACCTAAAACTAACATAAGTCAGCCATACACCAATAAAATTTTTTTTAATAAATAAAGCAGGCTCCTCAGAGAGTCATAAGCACCTTGGCCTGTCCAAGAGGCTCCTGACACCCTGTGGTGAAGGAGCCTGGATAGCTTCATTTCATTTTGCCTTTCCGACATTGTTTGGCCACCAGGCCCCTTTTTGTCACATTCTGAATATTCCCAACCTGCTGAAGAAGTGTTTCCTGAAACACACTTTGAGAAACCTTGATCCTGGTCCTGATGGGGATCTTGTTCTAGCTTACACCTGTTCCGCTTTAGTAACCAGTTCCATTCTCTCCTCAAATCCCATGGCCAGACTTCTGAAAGCCTCTGGTCCCCAGCCATGCTGGAGCCCACCGTTCCCCAACATTCAGCACAGACCGAGGGGCAGTCTGCTGTCTTTAGTCCTTTGAACTATGACACAGAGACCAACCACCTCCCTCAAAATTAGTGATGGTAACTCTGCCTTCCACCCCCAGGGAGAAAAAGGTGATGCTGGCAACTCCATTGAAGGAGGCAGAGGGGAGCCTGGCCCCCCAGGGCTTCCTGGACCCCCAGGGCAAAAGGTGAGTCTTTCCCTTGGACTGGTGCTCAAGCCAAGTGTTTGCCTGTGGCCCTTATCCCTAGTCCATTTGAGGGACTCTATATCCTGGGCACCTTGCCTTCTCTCCTCCTCTAAGTGTGTGGTTTTTCCAGTGGATTCTAGAAAGGTCCAAGCTCCTGGGACCGAGCTCCTACTTCCAAGCAGTGACCTTGACCCTCCAAAAGAGATGCCCTCTCTGGGGCAGATGGAAGTAGGAGCCATTGACTCAAATGGCTGTGATGTAACTGAGTCAAGGACCAGTGGCTGCCAGGTCTTTGGATAATCAGAAAGGCCCGTAGCCTGGACTCTGAATCAGCCACAGAGACTCCTGCCTCTGCTTCCTGCCTCTCCCTGCTCCTCCGGTCCTAGGCCTCCTGGGGCCCCCTCCCCACATGCCTAAGCCCTTCCCACTCCCCTCTGTCTCCCAGGCAGGATCTGGTGAGTGTTCCAGGCTCCAAAGTGACCTGCCTCCTACAGCCAGAAGTTGATGAGGGTCCATAGTTAGGGGCTGGACACGTGTGTGTTGACTAAGAACCGAGGAGGGCCTGGCAACGCAGAAGTCAGAGGAGGAAAAGAATAGGTCAGGAGGGCTGCTTAGAGGAGGTGGGCCTGGGCAGGGCCCAAGGGTGGGATAGGGGGAGTTAGTAGATATGAGCAGGCAAGAGATAGAGCCCAGATATACTTGCTACAACATGAATGGCCGGACCATCTCTTGCCCCCTGTGTATCCTCATCCCATCTCTCTCCTTTTGCCTAGGGGGAAGCTGGAGCAGATGGCCCGGAAGGCCCCCCAGGACAGCAAGGAGACAAGGTACAGAGGGCCCCGATCTAAGAGCTGCAGGATAAGGGTCAGCTTGGGAGCTCAGAGGGAGAGAGAGTCTTGGCCGTCCCTGCCACTGGGCCCCCAGGCACAGGGCTGACTCATGACTCCTGCCTGCCATCTCTCTCACCTTGGGCTTTGGGGAACTTCCTCTGAGACGGTGGCCAGGCATGGGCCAGGGATGAAATGCTGCGCCTGGGGAATGCAGTGCCCCAGAGCCCCTGCATCTACTATTTTCCAACCGCTGGTAAAGGTGGGGCTCCATTCTCTCTGGCTCCTGTGGACAGGTTAGCCTGGTGCTGCTGTGGGCACTGCAAGCCTGTGGGTGTGGGGAGGGGCCGGCTGCTACCTGGAGGTGACGCCCCCTGAGCTGACCCACTGGAGGGTCAGCAGAAGTTGAGTTATATTAAAGGGTTTGTTTTCCCTTTATTTTTACTTTCTGGCTTCATTTTTAAAGCTGTGTTCAGGGTTCACATTTTCCCAGATCAAGTGTGGAACTCTGCTTTGCTTTTCACAATTTACACCACCTTTCGTTTATTCCCCACGTTTCTGTCCTGTTTCCAACAAGTACAAATCCTCCCCCACCCAACCTGCTCCAGGAGGCAGGGTGTTTCTAATCCCTCACCCTGGCCCCCTCTGTTTCCTCCCACAGTTTGGGTCTTCCACCGACAGATAGGAACCCCCGGGGCTCTCCGAGGCGATTGTTGACCACCCAGGCAATTGGCACAAAGTTTCTGAACCCTTGCTCCTTGAGCAGGATGGAAACAGAGGGGCAGGGGGTCTGATCTCTGCTCCCTAGGAGGTGGCTGACTTAGGGGACTGAGGAGAGGTGGCCAGACAAACAAGGATAGAATCACCAACAGCTCGCGCGGGACAGAAAGAAGACCTTCCAGTGTGAAGCTGGAGGGAGCTCAGAGGGAGAGGGGCATGCGGGCTGGCGGAGGCACTTCCCGAGGGGTGGATCCTGCATGAGATGGAGCCCTGCGCCCTCCTGGCCTGCCCTGAGCTGAGCCTCCCGGCCCCTCCAGGGCTCCAACACACAGACCATCTGGGGACATCAGATTCTCTGTACCTGCTTAATGCCTATTTCACTCTAATTTTGTCCTGCAACAGGGGGACCCTGGAGCACCTGGAGATCAGGGACCTACTGGCCCCAAGGTATGTGCATCTCTCATCCAGAGAATCAGGGCAGCACATCTCAGCTCCCTGGGGTCACGGCATGAAGTGGCTCATCTGGGGCTCTCCAGGAAGAGCAGTCTGGCCCCAGATAGGTTGTCTGGCTAGGATGTCTGACATTGCAGCCCCAATCAGACTCAGCATCCCCCAGGTCTGTCTAGTCCAGGGCTCTCCATTGGTTCTGGATTCCCTGAGCATCCCCTGAGCATGCCTGGAGCCCTGGTAGCCACCGCCAGCTGCTCTGGATGCACCTGTGGAGACAGCGTCGGCTCTGATCCCATTTGTAGGAGCAGGAGGTACCTGTCCTGAGGTCCCCGCTGACCCAGGCCCTGGGTACAGGTATCGTTTGTCTCCTAGGGCTCCAAGGGAGAACCTGGGAAAGGAGAGATGGTGGACTACAACGGGAACATCAACGAGGCTCTCCAGGTGAGTGGGACCACCCAGAGACAGTTGGTCCAGTGGTTAAGACTCCATGCTTCTACTGCAGGGAGCCTGGGTTCAATCCTTGGTTGGGGAACTAAGATCCCTCATGCCATAAAATTGTTTTTTTAAAGCGGGGTGTTACTGACATCTAGGGCTGGTTAATCTTGGTTGTGAGAAGGCTGACCCATGTGCCGGAGGATGTTCAGCAGCATTCTGGGTCTCTACCCACTAGATTCCAATAGATGGCACCTATGTCATTGCCTCCCAGCTATAAAAAACAAAGTATGTCTCTGTACACTGCTGAATGTCCCCAGGGGGACAAAATCACCCCAGATTGAGAACTGCTCCTTTAAAGAAATCCTTGTACCTGTGTGAATCCATGTTCAAGGTGTACATATTTTTTTTTTAATGCCAACAATTGTCCCTCTAATTTATTTTCAAGTAGCTCCGTGTTTTGTTCTGCTGTGTTTAAAGGGAGGTACATCAGAGCCTTAAATCTGGGTCTTAGAAGAAGGGGGAAGATGAAGGGAGGGTCCCAGTCAGTGATTAGAAGGAAGACATGCTTCTTTCTTCCCTCTCTGGTAAAGGGACAGTTTGCAGTCCCTTTAAGCATGTCTAAGTCTGTTGTAGACAGCATTTGGTGCTCGTGGGGTGTTCTCTGTCCAGTGATTACGAACCTCTGGGAGAGGTGAGGGTGGGGTGAGTCTGGGAGGCACAGAGTCCCCAAGAGGGTCTACCTCTGTGATGCTCCTTCAAGGGGCTCAGCGCCCACCCTTCCAGGACTCTTTGGAGGGACCCTCCAGGTGGCTCTTGATTTGCTCTTCAACTGATCACATGGTGTTGATTTTTAGGAGATCCGGACACTGGCCTTGATGGTGAGTCCTCGTCCCTTGATTCCCTCCCCAGCCCGCCCCAGGTGCTGGACTGAGGGCTGGGGGTGGGCAACCTGAAAGCCAAGCCTGGAGGTCTCCCCTCCAGAAGGTTAGGGTAGATCCTGCTGTGCTGGGGCAGGGACTGGCCTGAGCCTGAGCAGGATCACGGCTGTCATCTGGAGTGGTTCCTCACCAACTCAGCAGGGCGCTCCTGTCAAAGAATAAATGCTGGGTTCTCTCTGCAATGGCGTCGAGAAAGTAGTGGTATGGAGGAAGATATTTCTATGTTTCTCCTTTTACCCAAACTTTCACTAATAAAGTGTAATCCTAAGAAATCAGTAGTGATCATACACTTTTCCTGGAAATCAACTTCATTGTTTGCATCTGGAAAACCAGTGTATTCTAAGCCTGGATCCTGCATGGGTGCCCACCAGTGATAGGCCCTCAGTGAATATCTGCAGTTAAAATGATCACCACCTACTTTAACTTCCAAGTCAGAGAAAAGAGGAGAGATCAAGAAGTTCTCAAACTACTCACATTTTATGTCATTCAATGTTTTTTAATGGCCATATGCTAGAGAACACACTTAGAGATGATGCAAATCCAGAATTAAGCACCAGTCATGATGCCTCAATCTCAGAGATTGGTATTAACCAAATGGTTCTGAAGTCAGTGGGCTTCATTTGGAAACATTAAAATATATTATTTGAAATACCTATTTGAAACAAAACTTTCACGGAAAAATTTTTTAATTTTTAAAATCAACCTCGAATTAACTGTACATACAATAAAATGTACCCACTTTAGGTGTAGAATTTGTTGAGTTTTGACAAATGTATATAGTCTTGTATCTACCACCTCAGTCACTCCAGAAAATTCCTTCCTGAGACTCAAGAGTCAATCCCACACTCACCCCACTGATCTGCTTTCTATCACCCTAGCTTAGGTCTGTCTTCAGTTCTGGAGTTTCTTAAGAATGGAATCAGTTAGTATGTCAGCATCTGCATCTGGCTTCTTTTGCTCTGCATCACGTGTCAGAGTCTCTTTCTTTTATGGCACGGAATGTGCAGTGCTTGGCTCTTTTTCACTGCTGTATAGTATTCCACTGTGTGAATGTACCAGACATTCACCTGTTGATGGACATTTGGGTTGTTTCCCAGAGACATTTCTAAATCACTGTCAGGAAAGGTCAGATTTATCTTCTAGGAACCCAAGGAGCCCCCAGGGTGTAGAGGGAAGGGGAGGAAAAGGCTGATAGGCATGACTCTAGGATCCCCAACCCTGTCTTTAGCCTAAACACACCCAGAGCTTACCTGCCTTACACTGTGGAGTCTCCTGGTTATTTTCTTTGAAAAAAAAAAAAGTGTCCCTACCACTGATGAGATGTTTGGAAATAATCAGCCTCCACATACACCTCCCTGGAGACAGGCCATCCGTCCTCAGTCATAAAGTTCTCCCACAGGTCTCTCTTTCCTTTCCTAGGGGCCCCCTGGTCTTCCTGGGCAGATCGGCCCACCCGGAGCTCCAGGGATCCCAGGCGAGAAGGTAACACTGTCTTGACAAGGCAGATTCAGACCCTGCAGAAGCCCTGCATGTGTCTCTGAGCACGGGACCCTATGGCTGCCCCCACCTGTATCCTCATGTTCTCAGGGCCACCACCCCACTCCAACCTGTAACTCTCCCCAAGCTCCAAGTCACCACCTGCCCACCGACCCTCCCACACCCTCAACTCTGCCATTCTTCCCTCACTGTCTGGTCTCAGGCTCCTGTAACTCACAGGCCTCTGTTACAGTGAGGCCTGGGTCTAGATGAGCTCCCACCCTAGCTGGACCCACAGCAGGGACTCAACCCACCATCACAGCACTTAAGCCCCTCCCCAGTCTCACCCCTCCCTCCATTCCCGCTTCCTTTTATCCTCTGCCCTCATCCCTGTGGATTTTCTCAGAAAGCCACGCTCATTTGTCCTTCTGTCCTGTACTCATGAGGCCTTCTGCCCTAAAGTCCCTTCTTGTCTCCCCTACATTTCAAAGTCCTCATATTTCAATCCCACCTTGAAGGCTGCCACCTCCTCCCTGAAGCCTTACCTGATCTACCAGCAGGAATTCTCTGCTCTTTCCTCTCAGCTTGCTTTGGTGGTACAGCTGGTTATTTGCTGTGCTGTGTTTAGTCACTCAGTCATATCTGACTCTTTGTGACCCCACGGACTATAGCCTGCCAGGCTCCTCTGTCCATGGGGATTCTCTAGGCAAGAATCCTAGAGTGGGTTGCCATGCCCTCCTCCAGGGCATCTTCCCAACCCAAGGACTGAACCCCGGTCTCCCACATAGCAGGCGGATTCTTTACCATCTGAGCCACAAGGGAAGCCTAAGAATACTGGAGTGGGTAGCCTCTCCCTTCTCCAGGGGATCTTCCCTACCTAGAAATCAAACCGGGACCCACTGTTCATTAACCACAGGCCTTGGGCTCACGACTCTGCACTGGGGTCCTCACCTCTAAAACAGAGTCAGTGAAAGTACATACCTTCTGTGTGAGTGCTGAGGACACCTGTCACACTAAGTGGTATATAAATAATGGTTACCGTTCTCCTCTGGTCCGAGAGTGACCTTGGCTTGTTCTGGCTGCAGGGGGAGATTGGACTGCCAGGCCCTCCCGGACTCGACGGGGAAAAGGTAAGGACACTCCCAGACAAACCTCTAAAGATAGTCTTTGCCCTGGGGGTGAGGGTGCAGAAGGCTCTGGAGGGAGCCCGGGTGCACACCTTGTGGGGAAGGGAGAACAGGGGAGGGAGGACCCACCTGCAGAAGCCTCCCAAGCCCCACTGCTGGCCCCCGGAGGAGCCAGGCAGACCCACGCTGCATAGGCTCTCTGCCTAGTCCAATAAAGCACCAAAGAGCCAAGTCCTTTGGGCCCCCTGCACCCCATTCTTTCATGTTCTTCCCCTCGATCCTCCATGGGTGTATCTAATACGTGTTGCTGATCTTTTCTCGAGGGACCTCGAGGCAAACCAGGAGATGTGGGCCCTCCTGGTCCCCAAGGCCCCCCAGGAAAGCCTGGGCATGCAGGAATGAAGGGAGAAGACGGCCTCCCGGGGAGCCCAGGAGAGAAGGGGGAGAAAGGGGAGACGGGGCAGCCAGGACCACCGGTGAGTGCCAGGCCCACCTAGCATGATACAGCTGTGTGCTGTGCCCGGTGCAGCTGGAAACCAGGGTCGGGAGCCGGGGACAGGGGCTCGCCTGCTTTCTCCTCCAACCTTACTTTATGAAAATAGTTTCCTGCCTCAAGAGACCTGGGTCCTGCTCTGTCATCTCCCATTCGCAGGAAAGTCCCTGAGCCTGGCAGAGCCTCAGTTTCGTCGTCTGTAAAATGGGGATGATAATGCCATCCCTGGATACCTCACTGGGTTGTTGGGAAGATAAAGTTGTGGGTGTAAAACTGTCTCTTGGGACAGCACCCAGAAACCCTAGACCCAGGAGAGGTACTAACAAGGGACCTTGCCCAGGCCAGCTGGGTTTGACCTAGGAACCTTCTTTGGGCCTCACACCTTCCATCTGAGAAATGGACAGCACCCTAGACATCTGCTCTCAGGGGAAGGGGGTCCCACGTGCAGGCCGCAGCTGGTCCTCAGACCTCAGTGTGATGACCTAGCCCTTGGTTAACAGAGATCTTTGTCAATCCGTAGGGTCTAGACGGCCCAACTGGGGAGAAAGGAGAACCAGGTGACCCAGGGAGACCCGGCGCGACTGGACTTCCTGGCCCAATCGGGCTCCCAGGATTTATAGTAAGGCGAGAGGACAAGCATCACGGTGGTCAGCAGGCCTCTGCTGATGAGGGCAAGCAAGTCGGGTGCCCTGACTGCGGTCACCTGCCTAGCAGGCGCCTGGTGTGATGAGGCAGCCCTGACCTCATCTGCCGTCCCAGCCTGGGGGTGGGAGGGTACTCTGGATGAGCAGCTGCTCCCTGAGGGGCAGATTCTGGGTGTCAACAGGGGTTCCAGCTCCCTCTGCTCACAAAATGGTGGCCTCCCTTTCCAGGGACAAACAGAGTTCAAAGGTGCCAGAACCTTGGACTTGGAGGAATTCTCCTCTTAGAAGTAGAAAGAAGCTCAGAGGTCAACTAGTCCTACCTCTGACCCAGTGCAGGGGCCCTCGGAGGCCACTGACTGCCCACTCAGCTGGGACAGGCAGGCAGCTGGTGGCCTCCTGCCGTGTCCCCTCCAAACTGGAGGAAGTGCTCCCTATGTGGTGTGAGGGTCCTCCATCAACACCCCGTGGGCCTGGCTCTGCTTCTGGAGCCATATTTGCTTTCAGTAGCTGCATAGCAAGTCACCACAAATTCAGTGGCTTAAAACAACACACATGTGTTATGGCAGTTCCACGGGTCAGGAGTCCCAGCATGGGGCCTCCGCCCAGCGCCTCTCAGAGCTGCAGTCAGGTTGCCATCGGCTGCATTCCCATTTAGTGCTGGGGTTCTCTTCCACACTTGCTGCTGTTGGCATAATTCAGTCCTTTCTATAGTAGGACTGAGTCCCTCAGTTCCTGTAGGCCACCTACAGTTCCCAACCACACAGCCTTTCTCATAGTAGGCAGAGCACATTACAGTAGCTTGCTTCTTCAAGGCCAAGGCCAGGAGGAGCGTCTCAGTGCTCACAAGCAAGACAGAGGTGTGTGTGCTTGTGGGTGTGTGTGAGACATACTTGTAACACAGTCTTAACCTATCAGTTGTATAACATCTGTATAATTTGTACCTAAGCTTATAACATAATCACAAGAGAGACAGACCATCACCTTTGCCACAGGCCATATTCTGTTAGAAACAAGTCCCAGGTCTATGCTAGGGTCTCTACCCTATAGGATCCATGCAGAATATCAGTCTCTCCTCCCATGTGCTGTTAATAGAACCTCAGACTCAGGAAGCCAGTGATCACAGGCTCCCTGCCCTGGTCTTCATCTTCAGGCCAGTTACCCCCCGTAGCTTCCCAGGTGATCCTTGCAGACACCTAGACATAGCCTAGTCCTGGTCTGGTTTGTCACAGATTTGAGGGTGTCTATCCCAGACTCCCCGGAGTGCTGGCATCCACGCCGTGTTGTTTTGTGTCCACAGGGAGAGAAAGGAGAACCAGGGGAGAAGGGTGACCCAGGAATGGAGGTAGGTTGTGACTGCTCTGCGCCTTGTGTCATGGGGATTGTGACAGGGACCTCATCACACCACAGCCTCCAGTGGGCACAGCATTGCCATGCTCCAGAATGAAATTCACAACTGCCTGGCACAGGAAGAGGGCAGGAAACAACATTTCCTGAGCACTTTAGGATCGTTGTTGTGAAGTTCGCTCCACTGATCAAGTCCCTCGGTGGCATTCACATGGCACCAGCCATGTTCCACTCCCAGTGCTAGAGCCTGCAGACAGGAAATAAACAGACTGCTCCTGGGCAGCAAAGAATCTCCACTTGTGGGCACTAGAATGGCGACAGCTCAGGGAGTCGGGTGAGCACCCCAGAGGATGGGTCGTTGGAGCAGGGTCTGTAGGAGTTTGCCCAGAAGCTCCAGAGGTAGAGTTTTCAAAGAGAGACAGTATTCTTATGAGAAGTGCGGTGGTGAAGGGGAAAGGAGAGAACAGTGGAGTGAGAGGTAGTCAGGATGGAAGCCACCTTCTCATTAGACAAGAGGGGATCAGGCTCAAGGAAAGAGCCAGGAAAGCAAGAGAAATCAAGGATGCGTGAGGGAGAGGCTGTTTGTTGGGAGAGCCTGTGCCACCCCACCACCACTGCAGAGAGAGACCCCCAAAGAGTCTCAGTCCCCGGAGAAGTCTCCTCAGTCACCCTTCAGTGTCCCCAAGCCCCGTCAGCATTTAGTAACCCAGCCTTGATTATAGAACACGTGTGTTATTTATTTGGATAGCCTCCTAAGGAAATGCTCTGAAATTCAGGAAACACATAATATGCAAAAATGTTCCTTCCAGATGTATTTAAAGTACAAATTGGAAACAGCCTGCATTTCTAACAAGGAGGAAATGATTAAATAACTTACCACAACAATACTAATGGTAATAATAGTCCCCATGTTGGAGAGTTTTTCTTATGCCAAGCCCTGCTCCAAGCCCTGGCTAGTAGGAACTTATTTTTATTCCATTCGGTGAAGAGCACATCAACATGGAAAGGAGGTTTTTGGGGAACAAGCAAAAATGAAAAAATGGGTTTTAAGTGAAAAAGAGAACCAAATTTTATACATATATATATAATATCATCATAAGTATAGATACACATTCAAATACATTTTATGTATCAAGAAAGTATAGAAGGAAATAAAGCAAAATATTAGCATTACTCAGAGATATTTATGCTTTTTCCTTCTTTCAATTCTCTTTTTTTAATTAATTAATTTTTAAAATTTATTTATTTTTTAACTGAAGGATAATTGCTTTACAGAATTTTGTTGTTTTCTGTCAAACCTCAACATGAATCAGCCATAGGGATACATTCTCTTTAGTTGCTATGTTAATGAATTTGTATTCCTTTAAAATTTTTAATATTTTAAATTCTCACATAGTAAAAGTGACTTTTCAGGGATGCATGTAAGGGTCTATGAATTTTAATATATTCATGATTTTTGTAACCTCTACCCCCATCAGGATATACGATTTACTTATTTATACTAAGAAAAAAAGTAGTAAACTTTTTTTTAAGAAGGTAGAGTTTGCAAAGATTGCATTCCCTACAAGGTGACTACAGTATTGCGGAGCTAAAAACTCCACATGGCCAAGGACAACAGGAGTTCCCTGTCTGCTGAGTGCAGCAGCTGCCTTTGTGGTCACCTGGCAGAGGGTCCCCATGCTGGCCTCACTCCGAGGGATTCTGTCCCTGGAAAGGTGAGGTGCCCACGGAGAGTCCAGAAGCTGAAGTAGGGGGACCCACTCAGAAAAGAGCAGGCAGGTCTCCTCCCAGCTCTTGGGTAACTGACTGTGGACAAATGGATGTCCATCTTCACCGGAGACAGAATCTACCCTTCACAGCATCCTCCTCTGAGAAGAAGACCTCCCAGGTTCCTTCATCTTCACTGTCCAGTTCAAATCTCTTCTACTTTAACCTACCTTCAAAGGAAATGGAGACCCATATTCCCCCTCCTGTTACCACCCTGGGGAGCTTGAGGAATAGTCTTGAGAAGCATCTAAGTCTCCTTCCATTCCAGATAACCAATCTGTTTCTTTAAGCTAAAGGTCTCAAACCCAAATGCTAGCCAGGACCAAGCATGCAACAAATGAATGCAAAAAGTCTGGGTTCAAAACAATAGAGAGGGACTTCCCTGGCGGTGCAGTGGTTAAGACTCTGCACTTGCAGTTTGGGGGGACACAGATGTACTTCCAAGTCAGGGAGCTAAGATTCCACATGCTGCATGGAACAGCCAAAAAAAAAATAATAGCGAAAAACAATAGGGAGTGGTGAGGACTAGGGTAAACCAAAGAACTGAAGCCCCACCAAGCGGGGAAAGCTCTCCTTGAGCTTCAGGTAATTGTTGCCAGGCAAGAACAAGAACAGGTTCAACAGTACATGAACCGTGAACTTCCAGATGTTCAAGCTCGTTTTAGAAAAGGCAGAGGAAGCAGAGATCAAATTGCCAACATCCATTAGATCATTGAAAAAGCAAGAGAGTTCCAGAAAAACATCTATTTCTGCTTTATTGACTATGCCAAAGCCTTTGACTGTGTGGATCACCACAAACTGTGGAAAATTCTGAAAGAGATGGGCATACCAGACCACCTGACCTGCCTCTTGAGAAATCTGTATGCAGGGCAGGAAGCAACAGTTAGAACTGGACATGAAACAACAAATTGGTTCCAAATAGGGAAAGGAGTACGTCAAGGCTATATGTTGTCACCCTGCTTATTTAACTATATGCAGAGTACATCATGAGAAACGCTGGACTGGAAGAAGCACAAGCTGGAATCAAGATTGCCGGTAAACATATCGATAACCTCAGATATGCAGATGATGCCACCCTTATGGCAGAAAGTGAAGGACTAAAGAACCTCTTGATGAAAGTGAAAGAGGAGAGTGAAAAAGTTGGTTTAAGCTCAACATTCAGAAAACTAAGATCATGTCATCCAGTCCCATCACTTCACGGCAAATAGATGGGAAACAGTGGAAACAGTGGCAGACTTTATTTTCTTGGGCTCCAGAAGAACTGCAGATGGTGACTGCAGCCATGAAATTAAAAGACGCTTACTTCTTGAAAGAAAAGTTATGATCAACCTAGCATATTAACAAGCAGAGACATTACTTTGCCAACAAAGGTCCGTCTAGTCAAGGCTATGGTTTTTCCAGTAGCCATGTATGGATGTGAGAGTTGGACTATAAAGAAAGCTGAGCGCTGAAGAATTGGTGCTTTTGAACTGTGGTGTTGGAGAAGACTCTTGAGAGTCCCTTGGACTGCAAGGAGATCCAACCAGTCCATCCTAAAGGAAATCAGTCCTGAATGTTCATTGGAAGGACTGATGTTGAAGCTGAAACTCCAATACTTTGGCCACCTGATGCAAAGAGGTCGCTCATTGGAAAAGACCCTGATGCTGGGAAAGATTGAAGGCGGGAGGAGAAAGGGATGACCGAGGATGAGATGGTTGGATGGCATCACTGACTCAATGGAAATGAGTCTGAGTAAACTTCGGGAGTTGATGATGGACAGGGAGGCCTGGCACGCTGCAGTCATGGGGTAGCAAAGAATTGGACACGACTGAGCGACTGAACTGAACTGAACGGGAGAACAAGAGCCTGGGGCTACCAGATTTTCTGGTTTTTCAAAAACGTCTAGAAGAATAGACATTTTGAGGCATTAGGCTTTTTCGCAACATTGTGTAGGGAATTGAGTTTTTATGAGTTTCTGACCTGTTCTAAGCCTTCGTTTGGGAGACCGTGTACTGACGGTTCTGTCTTCCCCCTTGCAACTCCAGCCGGACCCCAGACTATGGCAAAAGGCAGGGCCACTAAGAGTATAACAGGGGTGGGCTAATCATTTCCCTTTGGCTTCTAGGTTCCTGGGCCACCAGGGCCAGAGGGGCCTCCTGGACCTCCGGTAAGTTTAGAGGGCTCGTCTGTGTTTCAGTCCACTGTGACTAGGCCCCTGACACCCCCTCTCCGTGGCAGTCACTGGGCTTAGCTGCAGCCTTAGGTCAGCTATCATCTATTTCCACGGAGGGATTTTCACATCCACACACCCCCATGCTCCTCCTCCCTCCCACCTTAAACAGGCAGCATCTTTGTGACACCAAGGAGCCTGGGCGTTGCCTTGTTTCCTGGCAAGAGTTGACAGGCTTGACAACCCCTAGGTCTGGTCATGGGGTGTGGTCCTTCCTCACAAAAGTCAGGGTCACTCTGTTCCTTTGCTATCAGACTTCTGTTCTTCTCTTTCTTCTCTTCTGACTAACCAGCCAGCAGGATTAAAATAGAAAGTGACCGGTTTAAAACTGACTCCACTAGGTTGGCCCTTCCATATTTACAGGTGATAAGGCACCTTTAAAGGGACCCCTCTGCATTATACCTAGAGGATCCCTAAGCCTCCCCCCAGACCAATAGATGCTGGTCCCTGTCTCTGTGGGGTTCACAGTCCCCATGAGGATGGGTCACCCCATTGCCACTGGTACAAGTAGTAGCAGTAGCAATAATGGCAGTCACCAACATTTATTTAAACTTGCTATGTGCCTAATACTATGCTAAGCACATTGCACATATCAATTTATTTCACTTTTGCTGGGTTCTCTCTGAATCTTCCTTTCATGACACTGAGTATTCTCTCATGAGTCAGCTGTGGGGGCCACAGAGAGATTCTCAGTTAGTATCTGGCTGGGGAAGGCTGGCTCAGGCCTCACTCCAGAAAGCCCCAGCAGACCCCCTTTAGCATTCCCTTCTATCTACCCCAGGCGGGGATCCCAGCCCAGGCTCTATACCCTAAGCCCTTGCCCTTCTGCGGTCTAACTTGTGGACAATGAGAGTGACTTAACCAGAAATGCAGTTCTGAGGTGCCTTGTTTTGATTCCAAATGCAGGGGCTCCAAGGCGTTCCTGGACCAAAGGTAAGAGATCACGTGGCAGGTGTTGGGTGAGGGGGTGGAGGAAGGAGCCCTGTCGGTGAGGACAGAAAAGAGAGAAAGTGCTTCAGAGGCAGACCAGCTGACCCCTTCCCTAGACGGAATTATGTGACATTTTAGACAGTGGGGTAGAATTAGGACAGAATAAAGTCCTGTGGTCCCATTAGTATCCATCACTGATGCTGGACAGGCTTTGGATTTAGAATTTTCCCATCCATCAATTGACCCTACAGAATGACAGGTTAGATTCTTAGCAAATGATTAGATCCTTTTTCCATGTAACCTACCCCAGACCCTTCACTCACCCTGAAGTATAGGTGGGAGATAGAGGTTGGCAGAGCATGGGACCCCTTCCTGGGGCCAAGCCCACTGGACTCTGGCCTGGGATTCTCCCAGCTCCCTCCCTCAACATCTCAAATGGATACAAGAGGCTGCAAGCCGCTGGCATGGGGAAGCCTGTGTCTCCTGCACTGACATTCTCCGGGGGACAGTTTCTTTCCCTGATTAGTTTGGGAGACTCAGAGATGCAGTGGTGGCATTTCAGGTATTTGCCAGCCAGGATCCCCAGCATCCCAGTTTTTCTGCTATGCAAATGGTCATCTATGCCAGTGCCTGACCTGGAACTGATGGGGGTTTGTCTCCTCTCTTGCCATCCCCTTTCCCTTTGGGGACCTCAGAGTTACTACTGAGACACAAGGGACTCTAACATGAGCGGAGCCCAGCTAAGAATTCAGTGATTCCTGGAGTCCCCAGCCAGCCACCCCTGGATGAGCCACCTCCTCCTCCTCCCTCCTCTGTCTGCCCCCCTCCCCACCACCCACCCCTGTCTCCAGGACCCCAGAGTGCAAGGGTGAGTTGTCTGGGCCATGCTCTTCTGTGATCTCGCCCATCTCCCTTCCCTACAGGGGGAAGCAGGACTAGACGGAGCAAAAGGAGAAAAGGGCGTCCAGGGAGAAAAAGGAGACCGAGGTCCTCTGGGATTACCCGTAAGTATCTCGGACCCTGCACACTGGTGTGAGGAGCCCAGCCTGGTGGTCCTGAGGAGGTGCTGAGCAGGCCCCCAGGAAGGACCACTGGAAAACTCAAAGTTCAATAAGTTGTGAGCTCCCCAGAACTCCGTGGGGCTTTGCTTTCCCACCTGGGCTAGACTGTGGGCGCGAACTCTTGCTGAGGGCCTCCTCTGGGCTGGCCCTGGCCTAGGTTCTGGAGGAATGTGGATTTGAATAAGTCCCCACCCCCACCCCAAGGAGTACCCAGCTGGAGAACCAGAGGAGGCCCAAGATCAGCCTTATTGTGCTCAGTCCTAATTGTACTCGTTTGAGGCAATAAAAATCTCCCTTTATTGGGGCCGAGCTTAGAGGACTTGAGAGCACTGGGACAGTAGAGTGTTCTCTCTCTCTCTCCTGCTTTCCCAGGCAGACTCCAGGAGAGCCCCTGCTCTCTGCTCTTAAGCACTGGCCACAGCAAAAAGCTTGCAGAAAGTCAGATCTTCCTGTCCCAGCAGGCTAAGGCCACTCACGTCTCGGTTCCCTGGATCTCTGATCTCAGCTAAAGGCCCCAGGTCAGGGTGGGGGCTGCTTGGCAGGCCTCTGCATCTCCAGATGTGGGGCCTGGGCTCAGTGAATTCCTGCGCCCCAAGCTCCAGTGGGAACCCCGCTGGCCTGGTCACTGCCTCACCTGTCTCCAGGGAAACGCATGTCACCACCCTCCCCAGAGCCCTGGGCTCCACCCTCCCTCACACCCCAGTGAGGATGGCTCGCTTTGTTTGTTTTTCAAGATATGGAAGGAAACTTTAGGATTCCCTGCAATCATTTTATTAACGGGTCAGGAGAAAAAAGTGAGTCACTTGAATTCACAGATGAAGTCAATGGCCCAGCTGGGCCAGAAGCTGAGCCTCCACTGAGGCCACAGCCTTGCAAAGAGAGCTTTTCCCAGCTACTGGGGCTTCCTCAGTCCCGAGCACAAGGCCAGCTCCCACGCTAGGAAACCGTAAAAAAGCAGGGGAATGATAGGAAGCCCAGTTGCCCCAGCTTGGCAGGGCTAGAAGGTCTGCTTAATGTAATCACAGCAACCAAGCAGCAAGAGCAAAAGGTATGATTACACCTCATTATTGCATCAAATGTGGGAATAGTTAAGGAGCTGATTTCGCCTGACAGACTACAGTAACTGATGACTTTAGCAGACACTTTTCCCGTGTCTTAAGCTGTATCCGGAATGATTAAGTGTTTTTTACTGTTAGAGAGCCTTCCAGTCCCCCACTCAACCACAAACCTCTCCTTGTTCACCTTCATGGCCCCCACGACCCTAGTAAACATTGGGGAATTCAGTCAGAGGTTGACATGAAGACCAAACAGGTAATGTAAACAAAGAAAGCGCCAGACGAAAGACAAAGTATCCAACTGTCTTTAATTTTTCAGCTTTTGATAGAGACAAGGGAATAGAGAAGTACTTTTGCTGGCTTAGGAAAGCAACAGAGCAAACAATATTCATAAAAGACAACTAACATGGACTTCAGAGGGACAATACGGAGTAGTGGGGACTATGGTTCAGTGGAGACCATGTGTCTCTTCTTATAGAGCCCAGTCCCTGCTCAGTTCAGCTGACTTGTCTTAGGGGAGTGAGGGTCCAGTATTTCTGCACACTCTAACTTTTCTAAGGAAGCTAGACATCTGGCATTTGATGGACTATCTCATTTTCTAATATTAAGTCAAAATTATTTGCAATACTACAACCCATATAAAATATGTTAGTGGTCCACATACGGTCCCAAAACCTCCAGTTCATGCCCTCTGGTCCAGACAGCTCAAGATAACTCAGTATTAATACTCTATAGACAGATTTCCCTGGTCTTACAGTGGATAAGAATCCGCCTGCCAGTGCAAGGGACACAGGTTCAATCCCTGGTCTCATAAGCTTCCACATGCCTCAGAGCATGTACCACAACTATTGAGCCTGTGCTCTGGAGCTTGGGAACTGCAACTGCTGAGCCCATATGCCTCGACTACTGAAGCCTGTGAGCCTAGACCCCAGGCTCTTCAACAAGAAGCCACCACAATGAGAAGCCCATGCACCATAGTCTTCATTCTACATGATGAAGAATAGCCCCTGCTCACCACAACTAGAGAAAGCCCACATGCAGCAAAAAATAATAAATAAATAAATTATGTGTATATATATATTCATATTAAAATACTGCATAGACAAAGTATATGGATGTTTAGCTCAAGTTCTATTTTTAGGCTTCACCTCAGTGTTTCCATTCATACAGCAGCAACCTGCGTTTCCAGGCACATCCTACCGAGTTCTTCCTATTTACCCTGCAGAAGAGATTCTCTATGCGGGCTGTACACTGGAATCTCTTGGCGTTTTCAAGTGTGCTATTTCCCAGGACTCCATCTTGGAGACTCTGTTTGAATTGGGCTGGGGTGGGCCCAGGCATCTGTATTATTTAACATCACTCCCAGGAGATTCTGACATGGTAGCTGGGGTTGAGAACCACAACTTTCTAGGCCATATGGAAGATCAGTCCCAGGATTATGTGGTCCTAGGACTGAGAAGCAAGGCCCTGTGAAAAAGTGAAAGTGTTAGTTGCTCAGTCATGTCTGACTCTTTGTGACCCCATGGACTATATAGCCCACCAGGCTCCTCTGTCCATGGAATTCTTCAGGCAAGAATGCTGGAGTGGGTAGCCATTCCCTTCTCCAGGGGATCTTCCCGACCCAGGGATTGAACCTGGTATCCCACTCTGCAGGCAGATTCTTTACCATCTGAGCCACTAGGGGAGCCCCCTGACTAAGAAGCCACACCCTGAGGGATCCTACTACCTGATATCCTTCCCCCAGGATGAAGCAGCTCCCTTCCTCCCTCTTTCCTGGGGGTATTCCCCCACCTTTAAAATCCTGAGGCCTAGGCTCATTTCTGAGGCTCAGTTGGAAGCCACTTTCCAGAACTCAGTCTTCACTAGCCTAGAGTGTCCTAGCTACTCTCTCCCTGGTTGTCGTGTCAGCATCATCAGCTCTCCTAGGTGGGCTGAAGGAGCAGCATCATAGCCCAGAACAGGGGCAAGAGCTCTAATTCCCACTGTACTATCACTGGATGCTGCCTAGTGAGTGGGTCTTAATAGCATCCTGACTGCCAGCCAGTTTATTCCAAGGAGCAAATGGCCTTAGACCTCTGTCCTAGGAGCAGTCAGCTGCTTCTAAAGCCTTTTTCTATAAAAGAGGCCCTGTCTGGGATAACATGAATGGGCTGAGTTTGTGTTAAGCTTTGCCAACTGTAAAGTGCCAGAGAAATGTCAGGCAACATGAATATTATCATTCAAGGCCCAACTCCTCCCACCTAGCTGAAGCTGAAGTAGGCCAGCATCTACTGGATGTTGTAATTCAATGTTGAGCCTCTTGAGGTCCTCCAGTGTGGACTCACATCAACAGGTATGCAGAGGAGGCTGGGAAGACCGTCCTTACCTGGGCCTCACCTGCCACATCTTCCCCCAAGTAAGACTGGTCGTAAAGGATGCACTAGCTCTGGTTCAGATGCCTCTCCATAAGTTTACTTTCTGTATCTCTTTCCCTGGAGCACTGCAACCTCCTGGGAGAGAGGTTTCTGAGAGAGGATGAAAGGAGAGAGGGGAGCAGGGGGCACAGAGGATGGGGATGGCCATCGGCACTGATCTCCATCCAGCTTGCTCAGCAGTTGGCCACACTGCACTCAGTGTCTCCATGTTTTTGTTGGTTTTCGTGTGAATACATTACCTGTCCTCCCAAGCTTATTTCTCCCATTTTGTTTGATGACCAGCATTTATGTCTGTCCAGAGTCACTGCTTCACTCACCTCTCCCCTCCCTGGCCCCTTTTTCTCCCTCCCATTCCTCCCTTCCCCTTCTTCTGGTCAAACTGTTCCCTTTGTCCAGGGAGCTTCAGGTTTGGACGGCAGGCCTGGGCCACCGGTGAGTGTCACTTCTCCATTACCCCTCCACCCACCCCACCCCACCCCACTCCTGGCCTATAAGCCCTTTCATCTGTCCTGCTGTGGCCTCGTTTTTTTTCCGTAAATCATGGCTTATCCCACCACCGACACCAGAAAGTGCAATCTGTGCTCGGTTCAGAAGTGCTTATTCAGGCCTCTTGACCAAAGACAATAGGCCTTCATCTCCATTTCCCTGTTCATAGTATGCACACAGGGTCCTCAAATCTGAGTTTCAAGACCACTGGATGTGGGGTGGGAGGCTGCTCCAGTAGCAAAGAATCTGTTCCTAAAGGAATGCTGAGTTCAGCCTGGGACTCAAGCCCTGGGGGTTTGGGCCATGACTTACCCCCACCAAACACAACGGTGTCTGTGTGTGCCCGTCATGCTGTGCTGTCTTCATACTGTGAGCTCTGTCCATCTCCTGTCTGCCCACAAGGGCTTTCTAGTCCTGTGCAGCCACCAGTCTGGTATGTATGTGGGTGAGGCCAGCACTGATGGGTGAGGGCAGGTGTTGCATAGAGGAGCACATAGGCAAGTCCAAGCTTAGTGTTCGGAGAGCATTTTACATCCACACCTTTCACCACATCTGCCACAGGCCCTTTCTCTTTATCCTCCTTGCACCTAGCACACCTTTCCCAGGTGGCCAGTCTGAGCTAGAGGGATTATCTGTGGCTGAAATCAGAGAAACCATGATTTCCTCTCAACTACTTATTCTATTCATATTGGACAGAGGGGAGCAGTGCATATGTATACATTTATATTTTCTGTCCCCTTTGAACCTGAAGGTTTTTTTCTCATCAAATCAATAACAGAAAGTTAAAGGAAAATGTTTATTTGCCAATACTAACATTTATTGGGCACTTCCTAGGTGTCAGGCCCAGAACCAAATGCATGCCATGTTTTCATCCATTCTAACCTTGCAGCAGGCTGGGAGGCAGACACTCCTGTTCTCATTCCCATTTTACAGGTGGGAAAACAGATCCTTAGGGAAACCAAGAAACTTCTCCAATATCAGTTTATAGGCCTTCGAGGAAGGAGTTGAAGCTGACCAGTAACTTCAGAGTGCTATTCTGACACTCTGTCACAGACGTCCACAGCTTCTCCTCCTCCCTCAAAGGGGCCACCACCAACATCTTATGGCTCTTTTCTTTTTTTCCACATAAAGTAAATCAGCCTTTCCTCACTTGCTCCCTCTCTACCCCCACCACCTGTCACAGCTACATCCCAGCACCACCGGGAACCACCCATAGGCCCAGGCCCAGTCCTCATGTCCTGAGCAAGAAATACAATCACTGAGGCTGAGCAATAGGAATCTCTGAATTATAGGTTTCACCTAGAAGGGCTGTAAGTTAGGAACCTGGAGAAGATGTTTAATTATGCCCTAGCAAGCCCCACTCTGTTTCTAAGCAACACAGCTCCGATCCCTCCAGCTGCCCTGTGGGGCTGCAGCCCTGAGTCAGGGGCACGTAGGGCACACCTCCACGGCAGGCCAGCGTCAGCAGACATCCACTAATCTCTCCAATCCAGCCTGTCCCTCAGGGCCTGGGATGGAGACAGAAGGCCCGGCCTGAGGCTGAAGGCCAGGGCCCGCAGTGGGGGTGGGGTGGGGGTGGACGATGGCTGAATGACCCTCCCACGCCTGCCTCTGTGTGTGCGTCTGCATCGGTCTCTGTGGCATGAAGACCCTCCTGCTGCATGTGGAGCTGTGTCGGCAAAGGGGTTCCAGCCCCCAGCCTCCTCACCCCTGGGATGGTGTCAACTCCCTCCCGAGCGCTTCTGGGAGCAAACTAAGCAACCGTTCTCCTGCTGTTTTCAGCCTTGGCAAGCTTGGTTGTGAAGCGAAAGGGTTTCCTTCCTCAAATCTGGCTCTGAGGCAGGGGGGAGAGCTTTCTCCCCGAGGCCCCCAAAACCAAACAGGAACGCGGCCCAGTCCAGTGACCGCTCTGCACGAGCCGGGCCTCGCCAACCCTGAAAACTGGGCCTCTGGACCTTGCTCATCTCCAGGCGTCGGGCGGGGATCCCGGGCTCCCCTCGGCGTCAGGTCCCTCACCTCCACATTCTCTCACCTCCCCAGGGTACTCCAGGACCAATCGGAGTTCCAGGCCCAGCAGGACCAAAAGGAGAGAGGGTGAGTGCCCAGCGAGCCGGGAGCCTCGACCACCAGAACCAGGGGCCCCTCTGCCCCTCCTCTGCCTCGGGTCCTCAGTCCTGGTTCCTGCAACCCACAGGGCCACCATGTCAGCCCAGCCATCTCAGCCCCCATCTGTTCCTCCTAGACCCCACCAGCGCCTCATGCACGTCTTCTCTTGAAGATCCTCCCAGCCTGTGGGGTGCAGCAAGCCTGGGGTGCTCATTTTTTTCCTGGCTGTGCCACTCAGCCTGTGGGGTCTTAGTTTCCCAACCAGGGATCAAACCCATGCCCTCTACAGTAGAAGCTCTGAGTCCTAACTACTGCCCTGCCAGGGAAGGCCCATGGGTGCTCATTTTGTAACTACAAGTGGACAGAGACTTGGAGAGCCTCCTCCCTTCAGTTTCTGGTCACCTGGCTTCGGTCACAGGTAACTGGCAAGGCCCCAGACCCTGCTGTCACCGGACACGCCTGACCTCTGTAGTGATTTAGGGAAACAGCACGGAACGTAGTACCAGGTGGGGTTAGAAATCCTGGAGACGTCAAGAAGCCAGGAGACCCGTGCATCAGACCGGCTCTCGTGGGTCACTCTCCCCCATCTAGTGCGGTGGGCTTGTGCAGGGGTTGGAGGAGGAAAGCTCCCCACTCCAGCTCCTCCCAGCCAGGCCTGGTTTCCACACTCTCAGGGCCTGGCATCACTGCAGGGCTGGCACGGGCACTGGAGCCCTGAGTGGGCATCTGCGGGGCTCTCTGCCTGTAAGAGCAGTTAGCCCATCCTGCTGACTCTGCCCACAGGAGAGGCTCTTGTCTCTTTAGCTCTCAGACCACACAACTGGGGGGCAGCGGGGAGGGAGCTTCAGGAGAGAGATGTGGGCTCTGCAGTCATTTGGGGAGCCAGGGTGGCTGCCCTGAGGGTGACACCTGCGGCTTCAGAGAGAAAGCGGAGCTCTCTTTCTCTCCCCGTTGCCCCCTCCTTCTCTCTCCCTATCTCCCGTTCCATGCCCATGTCCTACTCCTTGGTCTCCTCCCCTGCGGCTCCCCCCGGCCAGCCGGTACCCCCGCCCCAACAAACACACACTGTCCACGGAGGCCAGGATCTGTGGAAGAAGGCTGAGAGGCGCTCCCAAGCCCCCTCCTCAGGGCACGTAGTCCATGCAGTCACCCCACCCTCCACCTAGCCCTTACTTCCTGGGAGCCTCTTTGAAGAGACTGGAGAGGTTGCCCAGGTTTCATATGAAAACAGAGAATGGCTGTCGGAAGGTTGTTACCCCGTCAGGGAAGGTTCATGTGTTCTTTCTCTGGTTTCAGGGCAGCAAAGGCGACCCTGGGATGACAGGACCAACAGGAGCAGCTGGGCTTCCTGTAAGTCTCGTGGGATCAGAGGCTCCACCCGCCCGGGTCCCCCACCACAGAGGCACTGTCAAAACAGAATATCCAGGGCCTGGAGCAAAAAATCTAGGGCCAAGCAAGGAGAATTCTCATCTCTGTGACAGACGAAGCAGCCAGCTGCCGCCAACCCAGTCTCTAGAACTCCCCTGCTGGGCTCTGCTCCAGGCAAACCCTGGGGCACATGGCCCCTGATGGGGAACCAGGTCCTCAGCGGTGCCGACCATCTGACTCACATGGCTGAGCCCCTTCCCTGGAGGCCTCTGTGTTCCATGCAGTGAGGGTCTCACAGGTGACTGTGCCGCGGCCCCTGCCCTCACGGAGGGACAGAGCCATGTCCAGATCACTAGACGGCAGGGAGACGTCTCCCAAGGCAGGCAGCTTCCCAGGGGGCTGGCTTCCCATTTGCAACGGACTTCTCTTTGCTGGGTTATAGAAGTCAGCTGCCTGCGAGAGGCAGGACTTTGGTTTCCCACCCACTTGAAGGTCGTACACTGATTGGGCTCCATGCTCGGCAGTGCTTCAGCACCTCCAGCCAGTCTTTGCTTTACATCCCTCCCCAGCGGAAGACAAGGGGGAAAAGAATTGAAAGCAGAGTCTTGTAGAGAGGTTTAGTCACAGCAGCATCATTTGCAATAACTAAAAATGTGAAGCAACCAAAGTGTCCGTAGATACATGAATGAATAATCAAAATGTGGTATATATGTGCAATGGCATGTTTTCCAGTCTTAGGAAGGAAACTCTGACATGCTACACTACAGTGAACCTTGGGGACATTTAAGTGAGATAAGCCAGTCACAGAAAGACAAATACTGTATGACTTCCCTTATATGAGGTATTTATTGTAGTCAAAACCATAGTGACAGAAAGTAGAACACTGAGTGAAAGGTGGAATGAGTAGTTACTGTCTAATGATAGAGCTTTAGTTTTGCAAGGTAAAAAGAGTTTTGAAGATGGAAAGTAGTGGTAGTTACACAAAAATATGAGTGTACTTAATACCACTGAACTGAATGCTGAAAAATGGTTAAGAAGGCAAATTTTGTGTATGTTGTACTGTGTGCTAAGTCGCTTCAGTCATGTCCAACTCTGTGCGACCCCATGGACTGTAGTGCGCCAGGCTCCTCTGTCCATGGGATTCTCCAGGCATGAACACTGGAGTGGGCTGCCATGCCGTCCTCCAGGGGATCTTCCCGACCCAGGGATCGAACCCACATCTCTTCTTCTCCTGCATTGAAAGCTAGGTTATTTAACAGTAGCGCCATATTTTACCACCATTTAAAAAATTGAAGGAAAAATAATAAAGAGAGCAGCTTGCACCTTGAAAAGAGGGGCTCGGGAACTTTGGAGTCATTTTTTCAGCAAGAGGCAGGTGGGATCTAGGAACTCAAATCTGGTCGGTACTCTGACAACCCAGAGGGATGGGATGGGGTGGGAAGTGGGAGGGAGGTTCAAGAGGGAGAGGACATATGTATACCCTTGGCTGATTCATACTGATGGATGGCAGAAACCAACACAATTATAGTAAAGTAATTATCCTTGAATTTAAAAAAAAAAAAGGCAGGCGGGAAAGCCATGTAAACACCTGCCTATCTGGGAGCGGTCTTTGCTCCCAGATCACGTACCTGGCATGCGCCATCTAGAAGAACCTGACCCCAGGCCAGGGTGTTGGCTACAGAGTGAGAAAACCAAAAATTGTGTTTGACTTTACCCATAACTCATTATCTGTCTCTAGGTCAAGTTCCTTGAGCAGGTGTTCTCCTTTGTCCCCCTTCTATAAAATGGGGCTCATGAAACCTGTCTCTGATGAATTAGGCACCAGTAAAGAGCTTTATGAGCCTGGAAGGAAGGACTGTATGGCCATCCTGTGTTTTCTCCTTAATGTGTCTTTGTTTCTCGGATTTATTGCAGGGTTTACATGGACCACCCGGGGACAAAGGAAACCGGGTGAGTCTGAGTCCTCACACTTCGGCTCTGATTACTAATGTCTTCATGGCGAGGTGGAATGACCAACTGGGGATTCCTGACTCAACGTGGAAATACAGTTTTTCCTGATAAATCATTCTAAATTAAAAGACTTTCTAGTGAGGGTATCTTAATCCATGGTACTCAGGGAGCCTAGGGACCTAGTCCTGAAATTGAAGCACGTATTTTTCCACGAGGAATGGGGAGGCTGAGTCCCAGGGTGGCCATCAGATTAGCATTGCCATCCAGTGACAGGAGTCATGAGCCCAGCTCTCTCTAGGTTGCCCTGATAATGGGCCCCTAAACAAGATTTTTACATCCATCATTGCCGAGTCCTAGTCTTCTGACACTTAGTTTTACCAGGCATCCCAGGTCACTGGTGAGAGAGAAAATAAATCCCAGCTCCAAGAACAAGCAGACAACTGTTGTACACAGCCAAGCCTTTAAAAAGGATCCCAGCCATTGTTTCTCTTGGAAAGAGTCAGCAGGACTATGAAATGTGTCATGGCTTTCAAGGACCCTGCTCCTCCTTTGATTTCTGCCGTCTTCACCAGGACACAGTTCTGAGTGTCCATGGCACCCACGGCCACCTGATGGCCACATGGCACATTGGTGCCCAGCAGCAGTCATTCACGACATCTGACCAAGGGCTGGCCTTTGGCTTCCTTTCTAGAATGTCTTGTTGCCTTCCTCATCATGGAGGTTCTCAGTGGTGTGCACATCCCCAAGAAGGCCAAGAGCATCTTCTAGTGGGAATAATATTCAAGGATCTTAGAGGTAGAAGAGTGGGAAGAACAGAAGGAGAAACAATGCTCCAAACTATGATAACATGTTCTGAGTCCCCACGAGAGTTAGACACAGAGCAGGGGACTTGCAGAAGCACGGTCTTCTGGCTGATCTTTGAACACTGATAACAGAGCGTTCATGAATAGAACATGCAAGAATCTCTACATTTGTATCTGGCATCAGTGCCAGTCTCTTCCATTTAAGATGGATTTACTGAACAGTTCCATATTCCTAAAGTTTCCTTTCTGGCAGCTGGTCAGCTGGTCAGAAACAATCCATTTGTCCCATATATTCTATGAACAGGAAAGGAAAGGCAAAGCTATCAGACTGTCCATGAAAAGCCCATTGTTGCTTCACTGTTGCTTGTGGAGATGAAGCTGGAGATGTTCAAAGCCCCTCATGCCCACTGGCTATGGAAGGGGGCTCCTAAACTTTGCCACATCACACCTGGAGCACCCCATCAGAGAGGCTCGGAATAAACCACTGGAATAAACAGACCTACTTCCAGAAATGCGCCAGCCAGTTAAGGTGGCCTGGAAAGCCCACCTCCGACACTGGCATCCGAGAGTTCAGGCCACTAAAATAATTGATCATTCCACCTCTCAGTTGGCATACTAACCTCCTTTCTAATTTATTTCTGCAGTGTTCTGTTTTTCTTTGTTATGTTCAATCAATACTTGTTAAGCCTCTTTCTTAAGACTTTTTCAGTTGGCTTGAGGCACTGGGCCATTTCAAGGCTACAAAACCAATCCTTCCAGTGGTGGTGACTGTGTTGCCCTAGAAGCAGAAGCAAGGCAAGAAAATGCCCTTGTCAGGACTTCCCTGGCAGTCCACTGGTCAAAACTCTGCCCTTCCAATGCAGGGAGCATGAGTCGGGGAGCTAAGATCCCACACACTGCACAGTGCAGCCAATAAATAAATAAAATATTTCAATGCCCTTGTCACAGATAGAGAGAAGGTGGGAGGCTGGTGGCTCTGATGCTTAAAGAACTGAGGTCATTGAATGAGCCACTGAGGCCCCATAATTCAGTGGGAAAATATTTCTTCTCCAGTTCCTATTCTAAGGTTTTATACACTTCTCCCCTGTCCCACATATAAATTAGCAATATGTCACTTAGTAAAAATCAAGTCCAGAAAACAGACAAGTTACATGAACCTTCCTTGGAGTGCCTCATAAAAAACCAGTAGACTTCTTCCAAAGGGCAGGTTTCCAAATCAAGGACCAGCTTATTCTTCCATCCAAGAGATCTGACTCTCAGGATGCCAAAATGTCCCAGGAGAGTACCCCTAACAGCTCACCTCCTCTTTCAGACCTCTTTATACCACTGGCCCTAATGGAACTTTTGAGGGGAGAGGTGAGGGCTTGGTGATAAAAGCCTCCAAAATGAAGAAAGGTCCAAGCAGAGTCAGCTCTGTGTCATGACCAGTGTTTTCTGGCACTTTGGTCCAGGGAAAAGGCCAGAAGTGCTTAGATGATGTTCAGGTTGGAAGTTTCATTGTTGCTTGTGGAGGTGAAGCTAGAGATGTTCAGAGCCCTTCATGCCTACTGGCTATGGAAGGGGCTCCCAAACTTTGCCTCACATCACACCTGGGGCACTCCATCAGAGAGGCTCGGATGGGTGCCCCAGGTCTGTTATCCTATCTCCGAGTGACCCAAGACACAGCCTTAAGACCATGCTACTCTGAGTCCCACCAGAGGATGGTCTTGGGGCCTCCTTCCTGCTCCTGGAAGGAGGATGGTCCTCATAGTGGTGGGCAAGGCCCAGAGGCCAAGACAGGCAGTTTTCTAAGGGGCCACACATGCCAGGGGAAAGATTCTGTCCTTGTCACTAGGAGCATTCTCCTTGTCCCGTAACAGCTCTGTGAATTTAGCCTGAGAGCCACTTTTAGGATGAAAAAATTCATCACAGGGTAAAGGGTGGTGTGAATTTGGCAATCGGGGCATCAGGAAGGCTGGGTTTCACTGTGGAGCTTCCTGCAAACCAGCCAACTGAAAGGTCTGGAAGCATTCGTGCAGCTTCTGTCACTCTCCAAGAGGTGCCGTCTGCAATGTGTGTGTGCAGGTGGGGGGGGGGGGGGGGGAGTGCACGCGTGTTCGTGTGTGTACATGCTTGCTTGCATGCATGTGTGTGCACATGCGTTTTTGCATCTTGCTTCCCCAGGCCCCCTGGCCTCCTTCCTCTCCCCCATCTGCTCTCTCTCAGCCTGGGCCTGCTTCTCCCCTTTACTCCCTGAATCTTGCTCCCTCTAGATAGGTTCACCCATTATAATGATCCCACAGCCTCATCCTTTCCCTTCCACTCCTCCAGCTTCAGTTTATTTCATCTAAAAGCAGTTTTGTTCATTTTTTAAGAAAGCCCTGCTACGTGATTCTGCCTGCCCCCCTCCCATACCAACTTGACACATCTCTGCACCAGGGCCCTTTTCGTGTCCTCTTTGGGAACGGGAGCAGAGAGGATGTAGGTGAAGTTACGACTCTGATGTCTTCAAGGGGCACCCAATAAGGCCACTTCCTGTGCCCTTAGAATCTGACAGCCCAGAGTGCAAGTTTCCCATCCTGAAGGGACCTTGGCTAACCCTCTGCCCCGCCAGGCCCATCATCAGGACCTGTAGACCCCCACTCCCAGGAGCTGTGCTCACCCTCTGAACTTAAGGAACTGTGCTCACTTTTGTGCTGGCCTCACCCAGAGTATAAAGGACGCCTTCCTGAGAAAGTTTCCCATGGGGCTTCTTCATCCAAATAGCAAGTGGTTTCGCTTGTCCACTGTCTGCAGGTTAACTGTTCCATGATTTCCTCATTGGTGGGCCTATCTTAGAGCCAATGCCATGACACTTAAGATGCATAGACACATTCCTCTTAAACACATCTTTATTTTCTAAGTAGGCATTTGCATTTTAGAAAACTCAATTAGAAGGATGTGTTGGCAATTGCAGGTAACCTCTGGAATCAAGAAATGTGGGTAATTTCCAAAGGCCTGGAGAAACGTCTTAAATATTCTTATCCATTGCCTCCTTCTAAGGAACCCTGTAGCCTTCCACTGCTGGAACGCAGTAGACAGGAGGTCCAGCCTCTGAGGGCAGCCTTGGCTCCTACACTGGCTGACGAGAAGTGATGATCGCTACTGCTCTTGTTATGAAGCTGCTGTCATGACTGAGCACATACTATAGGCCAGTGCATGCATGTGTGCTAAGTGGCACACACTCAGTCGTGTCCAACTCTTTGCGACCCCATGGACTGTAGTCTGCCAGGCTCCTCTGTCCATGGGATTCTCCAGGCAAGAATACTGGAGCGGGTTACCATTTCCTCTTCCAGGGGAACTTCCCAACCCAGGGATTGAACCTGCGTCTCTTACATCTCCTGCATTGGCAGGCGAGTTCTTTATCACTATGGTAATAGTGATAAGTCGTGTCCAACTTAGTCGCTAAGTCATGTCCAACTCTTGGATTCTTGCGACCCCATTGACTGTAGCCTGCTAGGCTTCTCTGTCTATGGGATTCTCTAGACTACTGGAGTGGGTTGCCATTTCCTTCTCCAGGGGAATCTTCCTGACCCAGGGATCGAACCTGGGTCTCCTGCATTGCAGGCAGATTCTTTACCAACTGAGCTATGAGGGAAGCCCTTTATCCCTATATGCCAGTATTAAGCACTAAATGTGCACAAAGACCTCGCAACAACGTTCTGAGGGAGGTGTTATTATCCACACTTTACAGATGAAGAAACTGAGCCTCAGAGAAGTTAAGTAAGCTCCCAGAGTCTCGTGGCTGGTAAGAGGCAAATCCCGTTCAGCTGCAAGCCTTCTCTCTGACCATTACGCTACCCACCCAGAGACACACAGTGGAAGCCCCCCCTGAGACAACCGGCCTTCAATAGAGGAGAGTTCCAGGGAGGTTTCCCAGGGGCACGCTTGGTCCCTTATAAGGAAATCCAACATATAAGACCCCAATTCAAATTCATTACACAGAGTTTCCCACAGCCCTTCTTTAAATGGAGAGTGACCTTGGCACATGTAAAATAGGGTTCAATTTAGAAAGATGATGTTTGCTGAAGCTTTTCAGAAACAAATGAATTCCTTGAGTCAACATATCCATATACAAGTAGGTGCCCATGACCTCAGACCAGGATGGACCAGAGAACGGGAGGACTCAACTGAGAACCTAGATACACAACATACACATATGCACTTGTACATACACGTGAGAGCACACACTCATGCATGCACACACCGTGTACACACACACAGGCTCATGCACAACCATGTAGGCTGCACATGCCTGCATGCCAGGTTCACACACACACACACACACACACAACAGGGCTCTGAACAAAATCACCCTGCCTCCTAAGAGGGTATCAAAGGGATGGACCTAACTGGGACAAAAGCCGTCAGGGCAGACCCTTTTTTTCTAATATGAGTGATCTATGATGATCTTTCATTTATTTATTTTTGGCTGTGTGGCACATTGTATCTTAGTTCCCCGACCAGGAATCAAACCCACACCCCTTGCATTGGAAGATGGGAGTCTTAACCACTCGACCTCCAGGGAAGTCCCAGACCCCTTAAAAAATGAACCCTCAAAGAGAAGGAAATGGGTTCCCCTGTCCATTATATAGATGCATTCTGGGCTCAGAATTAGTATCATCCATCTGCACTTCCTCCCACCTCTGGCTCTCAGCCCTACTGACCCCCTCACACACCTGCCTTAGCCAAATACGCAGGTTCTTTGTGGGGTGGGGTGGACACTGACCCCTAATCCTGTTAAAGAGACTATCCTAATTGAGAGAACCTATTTTCCCCTCTTTTTTTTTTTTTTTTCTGTCTCTAACCTTAACACATGAATGATCCTAAAGTTTTGATGTTGTTTTTTTTTTTTTTCTTGGACTAAACCATTATTTACAGGGGGAGAGGGGGAAGAAAGGCTCTAGAGGGCCTAAGGGGGATAAGGGAGACCAAGGAGCGCCTGGATTAGATGCCCCCTGTCCATTGGTATGTTTCCATCTATCACTTGGTTGTTCTCATTTTTCCTGGAGGTTTGCAAGCTGGAAACAAAGAAGGCAAATAAACTAAGATGAAAACCGAATGACTCCACTAACACTACCCAAATCCGTCTGTTCATGTGGCCGATGAAATTCTCCCTGCTGTTGGTGTTCTCCTGAAACCACAGCTGCAAGCAATTCCCGCTAAATCCCTTCCCTTTGAAGATGCTGAACAATTGATGTGTGGAAACAGAGACACCACAAGGAAAGGGATTTGGGAGCAGGCCTTGGCTCTTAGCTCTGGGGTGGCTTTGGGAGCCAGGGTAGCATTTGTGAACCACCCCCATTTGCCTTCTTTGTTTTGGGGCCACCTCTGTGGCCAGCAGTTCAAGTCATCTGAATCCCCACTTGGTCAGGATGCAGGACACCAGGGCCAGCATCTCCTGAGGGTTGTCTTTGTCCCAAATGGGGCAGAATGAGGCCAGAGAGGGGCTTTTATATACAACCTCTCAATGCCCACCAGCCATCCAGCCAAAATCTGCAAAACTGCAGACCAAGGTCAGTAGACAGACACCCCCAGGAAGCCTTCCCAAACCAGCCAATGAGGAATGATTCATGGCACATCTGCGGGGCTTCTCAAATGTCCCTCAACCCACTGGAGGGCCCTAACATTATGATGCATTAAGTTGAAGCTCCTGTGTGTTGACGCCAAGTGCGTCTCTAAATAGAGAGGGGGCTGGCTGGACAGCTCAACGTTCCTGGAGCCAGAGAGAGCACAAAGGCTGAATTGGGAAGGCGGGAATCAACTGGGGTTTGCGGTTTACTTGTAGACGCCCTAAGGGTCCTGCATCCTGGCCAGGGTAGGACTGGGTCTCTCCACGCCACAGTCGGAGCTGGCCAGCCTTGACCGAAATAACCGTCGTGGTTGGTTTTGTGAACAGGGACACCGAGGTTTTAAAGGAGAGAAAGGGGAGCCGGGGTTACCAGGGCTGGACGGACTGGATGCCCCGTGCCCATTGGTATGGCATCACCCTCCCTTGCCTGCATGGCCAGTATGGGCTTCCCCACGTGTGCAGTCTATGCCTGTGTGCCTCTCCAACTGCCCTCCACACTCCTGCTCCATCCATCTGGCCTCTGCTTCCCACCTCTTCACTCTGTAGGCACCGAGGGTCACCCTGCCTTGGCTGGCCCTCGGGGGCTCCCACACACCCCCCTCTTGCATGCAAAGTCTGCCAGGAGGCTTTTTTTTTCTTCCTCTTGCAGCAGCTTCAAAAGCCCATCACCTTAATGTGAGCTGGTCCTGCCCATCCAATGCCAGCTTTAGCTGCACCGGACCTTCCTTTCAGAACTGCTTCTAGACAAACCTGCCACCAGAAAGGAAGCCAGGGAAGTAGAGTCTCTGCATTAGCTCTCAGGACTGTGACTTCTCTGCCTTCATACACTGCAGTTAGTTGGATGACCATTTGAATGAGATGCCCAAGTTGACACCACATCCCTCTCCACTCCAGCATCTCATGATTTAGCAGAGGACAGATGGACTCCCTTATAAACAGAGGGCAGAATGAGGAGTTCTAGAACCAAAGCAGAGGAGGGGGTACTCTGACTGACCTTCCAGCACAGATCCTATCCAGGTGACACTGGGATCACTGTCCAGGTGACACCCCAGTACCAAGGGATGGTCCAAAATCAGGATTCTAGATCCTAGAGGGTTCATCCTTTTTTGCTTGAATCCCAGAGGATGCTGCAAGACCCTCCCTTGGTTTCCTCTTTTTCTTTTTTTTTTTTCATTTTTCAGTGGTTTGCTACCAAAAAGTCTAGAAGAACATGGAAAGGTTGGTTAAGGAAGGGAAGGGAGGAGACAGCGGGGGAAGGGAGGAGACAGGGAGGAAGGGGAGACATTGAGGACACTCCCAAGCATAAGACCTGCCTAAGTGGCTACAGTTCTGGTTCCCCAGGTTCCAGTCCCTCTCCAGGCAGGGACCTTCTAGGCTTCTACAGCGATCCTTTCAGCACACTATGGGGGAAGCAGAAGATGGCCCTTCACTCCACGGCAGTTTGCTTACAAGCTTCCTGCCCCCCTAAATTTCCCGAGGAGGTTTGAAGCTCATGGAGCTATTTTCACACCAGTAATTGTCAGATGAGAATCCCCAGCCTTACATCCCCACTCCAGGGTCACAGATGAATTATCTTGGGACAGAGGAGAAAACACTGGAAGAAAAGATGCTATGTGACCCTGACAGGTGACCACAGAGCCCCTTGAAGGGACTTTCAGGGACCAGGAGAGGCAGATTAAGCTGACAGGTGGCTGCTTCCTGTCCCCCACCCAGC
The DNA here is from genome assembly GCF_023699985.2 of Odocoileus virginianus. NCBI lineage: Eukaryota > Metazoa > Chordata > Mammalia > Artiodactyla > Cervidae > Odocoileus > Odocoileus virginianus. Next base: position 59,951,639 of record NC_069680.1, read on the forward strand.
CTCCTGAATCCTCAGCATGCAGCATGCATCACACAGGCACCTTTCTCAGCCATGGAATCTCCCATGCCCTCCACGGCACCTCCATTGATCAACAACCAGTCATCCCCTCTGCCACAGCCCTTTCCAGAATCCCGAAATCTGAGTTCTGCCGGCTGCAGCCCTGGCTCCTCACCCTGCTCTTCATCCACACACTGCCACTGCAACCCCTCCCTGCCTGCCCAGCCCTCCTGTCTTCCCCCTGCCACCATCCACGTGCCAATGGGAAGCCGCTGTGGCCCGCGGAGGCTCCTGTCCCTCCGAGTCCATGTGAAGTGTCGCACTGTGGTGGGCTGGGAAATGGGACCCAGGTCTTCATTGAACCCTAGGATGCACCACCACTCCCCGCCCCTGCAGAACCTCCCCAACCCAGAAGGGACGGTGAAAGTCACCTTGATTTGACCTTTAATGCAAACTGGCATTATCTCCAATAATGTGTCATTTGTCTATTAATTTTGCTGTAGAAGTTTACATACCTTCCCTTTCTTGTTTTGCGTTGTTTGCCGTCTCCTGCATTGTGTTACTGTGGGTGCGGGGCAGTGGGCGGCGGGGGTGGGGGGTGGGGGCGGCGGGGAAGCTGCGCTGTTGATCAGGATTTTTAGTACAAGGTAACTAGACTTCTTCAACCCCGGGTGCAGGGCCAGCTGTCTGCTGGGCTCCAGGTGAGCGGTTTCCACGCCTGTCTTGGGTGGACGCGTAGGTTCAGGCGTGGGGGCTCCCATTCCAGCCCCTCGGGGGCTGACCACTTGCCCGGGTCTCCTGAAACCCTATGTGCATCTCCTTCTCTGCCCTGGAACCTGAAGTTCTGGAATCTGGGCTGCAGTTCTAACAGACTCAGACTGAGAACCAGATCGTTGCCCTGGTTCAGCCTCACCCTCCCTGCCTGCTCCTCAGGGGTTTCTAGTTCCCCCCAGGGCGCACCAGAGCAGCCGGGACAGCCGGCCGAGGAGACTCAGGAGGTCCTGGGGCTTCAGGTACTCAGTGGGTGCGCCAGCAGGGGGACAGGTGGCACCTGGTGGATTCTTATCCTACCACTGCTCATCCCCCCCAAGCCCCCGGCAACACTAAGGCTGTGCTGGGAGCCCCGCCTCCTTGCTTAAGGCACCTCAGCCCCACGTTGAAAGCCTGGGAAATCAACCGTCCTCCTCCTCATTGATCACCAGATGGGAGCTGCCTGGATGTCCGCCCCCAGCTGCTAAGGAAGAGAGAGAAATCAAAGAATGAGAGAGAGGGGGGTGTTCATTCCATAGAGCTGCACCTTCCCCGGGTTTTATGGAGGAGGAAACCGAAGCCTCCAGGTGCTCAGTGACTCGCCCACGGGCACCCCACACCCGGTAAAGCCAGACTGGAGACCAGCAGGCCTCCGGGCTGTCCTCTCCACCATGCTCAGGTCGCCTCTGCTCACCGGGGCCACAGGCAATAGGACAGCCCATCTCAGCTTTGAACTGTAACTACATGTGAGCTTGGCCTGCAGGCAGACAGGCGGGCTTGCTTCCTGCCTCCTTCCGAGGCTAGGCCCTGGGGTAGAGAAGAGAACCAGACAATATCAGGTGGGCCGCACCCTGATCAGCCGACACGGTGTTTGTGGCCCTTGTTCCCCTTGTCCTGCTGCTTGTTGGGCCATCCCCGTGAGTCTGAGCTGTCTGCCTTTCCTCCTCACTGCAGGGTGAAGATGGCTTGCCAGTCCAGGGCTGCTGGAACAAGGTAAGCTTTCCGGGGGTTCCAGGGCCTCAGGGCAGAGTTGTACGTGAGCTCCATTTTCTGCCGTGGGATAAAGCATGCACGGTTTCCATTCCAGGCCTTCCTGCAGATGAGGCAGCAGGACATGGGTCCAAAAAGGAACAGTCCCAAAAGCAGGGTGCCCATTAAACAATTCCACTCACTGCATGCACTTGAGAACATTTAAAAATAGTTTTTAACGCATCAGCAAACCCAGTGTATGGAATTTCCATGTAGCCAGACAGATGACATCTTTATGCTTCATGAGGTTAATTTATACCATACTTCTTCTGCAAGGAGTTCTAAACCATGTTTCAAAATCAGTTATCATTAGCTAGTCTCATAGTGTTCATAAGAGGCCATTTAAGCCATATGATGATGTTTATCCAGATGTAGGAAATCTCTATCCTTTAAGTATAAAGTCATATGGATTCTATACCTCCTCATAGAGACCTGCCAGCTCATCACTCAATCCTTTGCCTTGAACTTAAATAGTCAGAGTTTCATGCTTCTGCACATTGAGACCTGCCCACCCTCTCTTGGAGTCCCATAGTCCTACCAACAGAGAAGTTTCCTTTGTTCACACTTGCCTTTGGCATTTGCCGTCACTAAAGCCACTTGACACCACAGGGTTGTGCCCTCAACATAGCCACCTGACTCATCCAGGGCCCCCAGTGTGCAAGGCTCCCTGGCATGACCAGGGCCATTGGTTTCCTAATCCAGAAACCCAACTTGGTCTTGGAAAAGGCAGCACCTGCCATGCAGTCCCACCTATGGCCTCCCTTCACCTTCCTCCTGTTCAGAGACTTTTCACCAGCCCTCCACCACCACTGTCTCAAGATTTTGGTTCATTCTCATTAAAGAGCTGGAGATCCTTACCTGTCCAAGAGTTTGCGCTTAACTAATCCAGTCCTGCCCAGTGATAGCACTCACACTTACAGCGAGATGAATCACTCCTCTGGCTAGGTGTCCACCATCTCATTAGCTCACAAGATTCGGTAAAAGCAGTGAAACCACCAAGACACCATGCTGTAGGTTGAGCATCTAGTCACCCAGGTACCTAAAACACCCCCTAGCCAGAGAGAGGGAAAGCTCTGCTTTCAAGGGAGATGCCTCCCCAGGAATCTGCCTGTCACTTCATCCTCTTGGTTAATTCCCCTAGAACTAGCTAAAAGCTCCAAGAAACAGGAAAGAGGTGTGTCCCCTAAGAAAAAGACTTTCTTCTTCAGGGTTGCTGTGGATGGTTAGGAGATAGAAATGATTGAGCTTAGCAGGGGAAGAAGAGCCACTCTCAAGGGGTACAATGTCTGGGAGAAGCAAGAAGCTGTTAGAGAGCCTGATGTCTGTTGATTCACATAAATTCATTCTGGGAAGATTCGGTAATTCAACAGCCTGGCCTCCAAAGGCTGCATAGAGAGAAAGTGCCCTCTAGTGACCAATAAGGGGAATGACTAGAAAGAAAAAGTAGTTTCCCACCCTCAGGCTGCTGACAGTCAGCACCAGGGTCTTGGAGGAGGGGGTTCCTGGCTCCCCCGGGTCCCCTACCCAAAGCTCTCCCCTCCAACCCAGAACAAGACCTACTTCATTTCCCACAAGGGAAATAAACACTCACAGACACTAACACCATGTCGTTTTGTGTTTGTTTTTGTTTTGCAGTGATGCCTCTAACCTGGGATTGGCCTGTGTGTGTGTTTGTACATAGAATATTTATTTTTATACAGTTTTCACTTTTTGAAAATGCCCGAAGTATGATGCATCTTACAGATTATTTTTTAAAAAAGGAAAACCTGCATATTTTGTACAGAAAATACCAACCTCTTCCCTTTTGTTTACAAGATGTTTTGCATACGTCTAAGACTCTAATACACTTTTCATTTGTGAGTACGGCTGTATGTTTGCATGATATTTGTGCACACTTATTAAGTATTGAAGCTTAATAAATTATTGTGTTCCAGTGCCAAAGGGGGCCAACCAGCACTTAGGTGCTGGCTGGTTTGTGTGTGACTTCACAGATACAAGAGGGTCCATGGTGTTTGCTAAGCTAGGTGTGTCTCAGAATATTTTAAACTCTTATGGATTTTCACTATTAAAAAAGTGAAACATGGAAATTCTTGATCCTGATTCATCACTAAATTAATTACATTCTTTTCTTGTTAAATCAGCAAGGCCCAGAAGCAGGGGTCCTCAAAAATATAATGGTTTGAGGACTTCCCTGGTGGCCCAGGGGTTAAGACTCCACTTCCACTTCAGGGCACAAGGGTTTGATCCCTGGTCCAAAAAGTTCTACATGTCTTGCAGTGTGGCCAAAAAAAAGGAAGAAATAGAATGGTTTGAGCCATTTTAAGTCCAACAGAGGAACGGCCAGGACTGTATTAAGCGACGTCTTTTGTAATGTACCCCACGTTCATAGCAGCTCCATGTACGTGTGTAAGTTTCAGTTTCGCTGAAACCCTTCAAGCCCCCAGGGTTACAAAGGGCTAAGTGCTAGTACTTTTGATTTTTGGTTTGTTTTCCTTCCTTTTGAGCTGCAGTCATTAATACCAGCTATTGTTGATGACAGCCATTCATTTGCTATAGATTCGCAAGGTCCACTCACAACTAGCAGCTGAAAAGTCTGCCCCAACAGTCTTTTTGTTCCAACAAAGGACACTCAAACAAATCTGGTTAAGATATTGGCATTCTGTTGGTTTTTTTTGTTTGTTTTTTTTAAGAAATAGAATTTTACTGCTTTCTGTACTGTTCTTAGTGCACTATTTATAAAGGTCTCACTGTTTTATAAATAAAACAAAGCTATTTTAATGACTAGGCGAATATTACCTATGGGGTAGCACACAGGTTTACTGTTAGGTATTACAACATAACTGGTGCTTCTAAAGGGCTTGAAAATACCAAAGTACTTAAGTAATTTAAATACCCCTCCCCAAATACCCCTCCCCATTTTGTTTACACTTTGTCTTTATATAAATATATATCCTTTCATCACAGACAGTACAAAAGCACACTGAAGCAGAGACGCTGTCCACATGTAGTCACATGAAGTCTAAGTTAGTGAGCTTCACACTCGCGGGGCCCCTGCCGCATTGTGGGGTGAGGTTGCACTCACAGACTCTTGTCTTCATAGGACCACATGCTGCCCAAACCCCAGGGACCTTACTGGTGCTCTTAGCAAATGTCCACTCAGATAATTTGGAAGTCAGACACCTTCCTCCCCTGGGTCTTGGCTTCCTTGTTTGAAAAGTGAAGCAGCTGAATTAGAGCTGCTCTCTGTGGTCATCTGTCCCCTCACCAGGCGGCAGAGCATGAGGGCCCCAGGCCCCAGCTGCTAGCTGGCACAAGTTACTTTTCCTACCGAGGGGGTCCCAGGATGCCGCACTTCCCTGGTAATGCCTAAGCCCACTCCCCAGACCCCACCCAGAGCCAGCTGCTCCACCAGGCACAGTGAACACAAGCCTGGGCCTTTGGGGGGCTTTCAGGGGTAAGACAATACTTTAATATTTTCATTTCTTTTAAATCCAAAAGAAAAAAATTGAGTATTTAATCATGAATCCAGCCAGGATTATATTTATCTTTCTACCAGAGCAGTCATAAAATATATTTTTTTTAAATTTTGTCTTGTATTGGAGTACAGCCGATGAACAGTGCTGTGATGGTCTCAGGTGGACAGCAAGGGGACCCAGCCACACACGCACATGCTTCCACTCTCCCCCAAACCCCCTCCCATCCGGCTGCCATGGAGCCCTGAGCACAGGTCCCTGGGCTCTGCAGTAGCACCTTGATAACTGTTTGTATTTTTCTGGAGGAAAGCGTCTGCACGGTCAAAAGGACCCAGGGTCCCTGTAGGTCACAGCACAGCTTTGTCCATCCTCTGCTCCTGGAGACATGCTGTTGTCCTGGCTCTACTGACTTGGGCTTCCTGCAATGCCACCCTCCTCACCATTTCTTTGGCTTCCTCACCCCCTCACCCGAGGTCCTAAGGAATCAGAGTGTACCCTGGCTTTTCTAGACTCACTGCCTCATTCTATTTCAGGGTCTCACTGGAGCAATCAGAACCCACTAATGATTTTGAAATAGGGCCAAACATGCCCTGGAAAGTTCCAGAAGTTGAAATACTGTGTTAGCTGAACACCCTGAAAAGCTCTGGGCAAACCCAAACCTTACTTTGCTTCCATCCTCATCTTTGTTCATTTACTTCTTGCTGTGCTGAATCGCTCAGTCGTGTGCGATCTTTGCAACCCCATAGACTGTAGCCTTGGAGAAGGAAATGGCAACCCACTCCAGTGTTCTTGCCAGGAGAATCCTAGGGACGGAGGAGCCTGGTGGGCTGCCGTCTATGGGGTCTCACAGAGTCAGACACGACTGAAGCGACTTAGCAGCAGCAGCAGACTGCAGCCTGCCATGCCCTTCTCCAGGGGATCTTCCCGACCCAGGGATCAAACCCAGGTCTCCCGCATTGCAGGCGGATTCTTTACTGACTGAGCCAACTGGGAAGCCCTCATTTACTTTGTGAAATGAAGTCGCTCAGTCGTGTCCGACTCTGCGACCCCATGGACTGTAGCCTACCAGGCTCCTCAGTCCATGGGATCTTCCAGGCAAGAGTACTGGAGTGGGTTGCCATTGCCTTCTCCAGGGGATCTTCCCGACCCAGGGATCGAACCCAGGTCTCCCACATTGTAGGCAGACGCTTTACCGTCTGAGCTACCAGGGAAGCCCCACCTCAGCTAATATCACAAAGGATTCAAAGTCACTGGCAAGAATATAAATAATAAAATAGAGAGATGTGTAAAGAAAAGTTTATAAGTCAGAGTCAAGGAAAACAAGTCAGAGGCGGGGCAGGAGAGCCTGGGAGAGGCAGGGAAGAACCTCTCAAGTTTCGCCTCCTGGGGCTTGGTGGTCAGAGAGAAAAAACCATCAGCCTGGTTTCAGTGTCCACGCTGCCTTCCCCTGGGGGGAAGTTCACCGAGTACCATGTACACACATCATCGCCCGCAAAGTTTGGCACATCCTTAGCCAAGACAGCCTCCCCGGCACAGGGCTGCAGGCCAGGCTCCACACACCCCTGACTCGAGGGTGCCCCGGGCCTCTTCGCTGCTGCTGCTAAGTCGCTTCAGTCGTGTCCGACTCTGTGCGACCCCGTAGACGGAGTGGGTTGCCATTTCCTTCTCCAATGCATGAAAGTGAAGAGTGAAAATGAAGTCGCTCAGTCGAGTCTGACTCTTCGCAACCCCATGGACTGCAGCCTACCAGGCTCCTCCGGCCATGGGATTTTCCAGGCAAGAGTACTGGAGTGGGGTGCCATTGCCTTCTCCACCGGGCCTCTTTACTTGGACCTTAACCCAACTCAACTCCATGTCAGAAGCATGGAAACAAATAGTCAAGGAGTAGCTGCGGCAGTGGGGTGGGAGATGGGGGGTGGCCTCCTGGTGACTCCGTAGTAAAAGAATCCACCAGCCAATGCAGGAGACAAGGTCTGTCCTGATCTGGACAGACCTCCCAAGCCACAGAGCAACTAAGCCCATGCGCCACAACTATTGATCCTGTGCTTGAGAGCCTGGGAGTCACAACTCCTGGAGAGTAGTCCCTGCCTTCCACAACTAGAAAAAAGCCCTCGCAGCAATGAAGACCCAGCACAGTCACAAATAAATAAATAAGAGCAGTAGCAGGGCCTCCACACTCACGCTGGCAGGCAGGAGCACAGGAAGAGGCAGGAGCTCTAGGAACGAGGCAGGTGTCTTACAGGAGAGATGGACCAGGGAGGGCCATGCAAGGGGCTGGTGGACTCAGGGAGGTTAGAGATGCTCACGCTGGTCCTGGGGCCTTGCAGCTCCCCTTGTGAGAGCCGTCTGCTCAAGGAGTGACTGGGGCACCAGCCCTGACCAACAGGGCAGATCGCAGCACTGCTGGTGACCTTCTCTGTGACCTGCAGGGAGCTGCTCTGGAGAAGCACCTTCTCTAGTATGCTCCCTTCCCCGTGCTCTGGCACCAAATGCACCTGGTGGCAAGCACTGTCTGCCTGGAGAGTTGCAAACACCCAGCTAGACAAAAGACTGAGTCAGCCCCATCCTGAGCGACAGGATAACAGGTCCTCTAGGTCCAAGTAAGGATTCTCACCAAGGTCAGCCACTGTACCTGTGCAGTCACGGGGCCAAAGGAAGCCCCATCTCACTCAGGAGACAGCCCCTTCCACACACCCCATGGCCTCATCAGTGCCTCCCACACACCCCATGGCCCCATCACCACCTTCCACACACCCCATGGCCCCATCACCACCTTCCACATGCCCCATGGCCCCATCACAGCCTCCCACACACCCCATGGCCCCATCACCACCTCCCACATGCCCCATGGCCCCATCACCACCTCCCACATGCCCCATGGCCCCATCACCACCTTCCACATGCCCCATGGCCCCATCACAGCCTCCCACACGCCCCATGGCCCCATCACCGCCTTCCACATGCCCCATGGCCCCATCACCAACTTCCACACACCCCATGGCCCCATCACTGCCTCCCACATGCCCCATGGCCCCATCACCACCTCCCACACACCCCATGGCCCATCACCACCTTCCACACACCCCCATGGCCCCATCACTGCCTCCCACATGCCCCATGGCCCCATCACAGCCTCCCACATGCCCCATGGCCCCATCACCACCTTCCACATGCCCCATGGCCCCATCATAGCCTCCCACATGCCCCATGGCCCATTACCGCGTCCCTTGGTGCTTCCTCCCCACCTGGTCTCCCTTCCCGGGATCCCAGCTTCACCTGGCAGAATGAAAAACCACAGACGTGGGGAGGGTCAGCGTCAGCTGAGACGGGGGCCGGCACTGGCCAGGAGTCCGGAGCCTCAGCTCCCAGCCCTTTCTCCACCGCTCAGTTTCCCCAGGTATCAATAACAGGTGACCTCTGACATCTTGAAACCCCCTGATTCCACTGACTGGTCGGCTCCTGGGAGAACTGGGACACCGTGCCCCTCAACCTAGAGTCGTTTTCAGCTGTGACAGTTTTGTGCATGGAGCTGGCATTGCAAATCCATGTGCCGCATGCATGTGCTTCGTAACCCTGAGTGACCAGACTCCTGGACATGCCCTGGGGAGTGGGTGAGCGGGATCGGCTTTCCTGGGGCAGCGGTGGCTGCAGACCTGGTCTCCCAGCGGTGTCCAAGCTGCCACATTCTTCAGGGACTCAACATCACAACTTTAACCACCCGGCATGCAGCTGGAGTCCCAAAGCCCCCCGAATGTACGGGGACATGGCTGCCTTCCTAACTCCAGGCTCTTGTGCCCTTCCCGGGGCCCCACCCACACACCTACAGCCTGGCCCCAGCCCCAGCCCCGCACCTGGACACACTCTCGGGCAACTTGAGATGTCAAGCACCATCCACACCACCGAAAAGAGGGCCCAGAAAAGAGGAGGAGATCCACACAGAGACGGAGGGCAGAGAAGGAAGGAAGGGACAGGGGAAAACCAGCAGCTCATTGCTCCAAGGAGGGGAGTTTTCAAGGGGGAAGTTTCCCTGAAGCAGTAGTGGAGGAGGGCCAGGGAGGAGGACGCAGGGAAGGGAGCTGGATTTGACAGGCCTAGGCAGAATTCCACACGCAGAGACCCTCAGTTCCTGGAACAGCCCTGCTTCCGAGAAGCAGCTGGGTGTCTGTTGAAGGAAAACGTAGATGGAGGCAGAACTGAGCCAGGGATGCAAACCTCAAACCGTGGGGCCTCCCTTTCCAGGTCTCCTCACCAGCTCCTGCACACACACCCTTTGCTTCCCCCTCCACACACACACACACACACACACACACACACACCCTGGCCTGTGCGGAGCCCTCGGCTGGAATGCCTGCTTTCTCACCTGCCAAAGTTCTACCTCCTTCTAAGGCCCAGCTCAGACTCCAGGGCCCTAGGAAGGCCTTTCTGGGTTCTTCTGTTGGATGAGTCTCCCTCTCCGAAATGACCAAGAACCCTGTCTTGTTTTTTTTTTTCCTTCCACCTTCTATTAGAGGAGGAAATTTGGTCTCCTATACTAGACAGAGAACTCTTAGAGAAGGACTTTCTCTTTCACTGGGCCCCTCAGGGACCTAGCTCAGGTCTCTCTGCCATAGCTGAGACTCATAAACATCTCTGACCTGCTGACTTCTCAATATGGTTTATTAAGCACCTATTGTGTGCAGGCAGTGGGAGGGAGAGGGTCCACTAAGGACCGTAAGCCTGTCCTCCGGGAGCTAACAGTGTGCCCGGCAGCACAAGGACTGTGCTGAGCGCTAAGTGAGGGTACATCTGAGGATGCTGGGGCCGCCAAGGGGTCAGAATGAAGAGAAGACCCAGGCGGCCAGGAAGGAACTAACAGCAGAGAAGAAGGAGCTGGCCACTGCAGACAGGGGGCCCCCTTCCTCCTCTCGTCCTCCTCATAGAATCTTCCAGTGAGCAGGATCCTGGGTCATGCTAGCTTCTGGAATTACAGAAGGGCAAACCGAAATTGTGGTGGAAGGAAGGGAATATAAAGAGGGTGGGTCCAAACTGGGAGGGCCCTTTCCAAGCTCGCAGGTCAGTGGGACCCCTGGCTCAGGGGGGCATCGCCCATCACCAGCGGGCCTCCTCCTCAAACACGCGCCTCTCTCTGCCTCCTCAAGGGCCAGAGTCCATGGTTAGTCGCCAAGAAGTGAAGCCAGGCAGCCCAAGCCTTGGGAAAAGCGTTTCACCCTGGAGGAGGGAGAAGACGGGAGCTGCCTCTGGACGCAGGGTCGCGGGCCGAACCCTTCCCGGGGGTCTGGCTTGAGGGTGATCGGAGGGCGACCTGCAGGAGACCGTGACACCTGCCCTCACACAGCCTGTCTCCTCCAGCTCTTTGCTGGGGTTTCTGCCGCGGCCTTGCAGCGAGCGCCCTCTGCCGTTGCCGCGCTGCAAGGGCGCTGGGATGCCTTTTAGGCAGTGGAGAGCTGTGGATCTTTGAGCGACCGTCTTTGCCAAGTGGCTGCCGGCATGGTCACACTCTGAACTTGAAAGCCTCCCCAGGAGGCTGTGGCCAGAGACTGGTCACCTTTCCCAGCTCCTTCTCAACAGATTTCCTTTAACTTCCTTTGGTGCTGCCACCATTAACCTTTTAACTTCCTGGGCTCTTTCAAATGTTGTAAGCTGATCAACATACCAAGCTGCAAAAGCAAAGAGCATGTGTCTTCAAGAGAAGGGCACAACAGTGTCGGAGAGGAGAGAAGCCCATGAGCACGACTGGGCAATGAACTTGGACATCTGGCCTGGCCCTCACAGTCAAGGGCCTCATGTATCTCATGTGCAGTCCTGGGATGATGGAGATAGGCAGCAAGCTACCTGCTTCCAAGAGGATCTGGAATAAACCTTCTTCCTTTAGGTTGAAGGGACAGTGCCTGGGATGTACCCACCACTACCCTTCTTCTTCCTTGGTCACCATACGCAGAGGCTCGGTGGGTGCCACTGGGTTTTTACAGCCAAATTAACCAGCCATCCAATGCTCCTTCCATCCCTGGGCCCACGGGAGAAATAGAAAACAACCCTCTAGAACATGGTATTAACACATGAGTGAAGGGGTTTGAGGACTTTCACTGACTCACAGGATCCTGGACATGTGCATATATCAGTAATAAAATGGTCTGTGTCATGTGCTGGCAAACCACCAGCTCTGAACCTACAACACTGGAGGAAGACAGATCCATCACAGCCACCTTTTAAAGAGGAAACTGCCAGCGCCCGGGTTCATTTTACTGTTAAAAAAAAAAAAAGCAGGGAAGTTGCCTGCTAAGAGACATTTTTCTTGCACTCTGCTCATTCCAAAGACAAAGTGTTTTATTGCAAAAGTCTGCCAAAATAAGCCAGCTGCAACTCCCCCCGCCAGTGGGAGGCACTCTGGCCCGGGAGGGAGGTCTGTGAGCTGGCCCTGACTGCGCAGCGCCGGCTGGGCCACCTTGGACAAATGCCTACCGTGCTCTGAGCCTCCACTGCCTCCTCTGAGACCTGGGGAAGGTTCTGCTTGCCTCACAGGCCATAGGAGGACTATCTCCATGAGAGGACTTGGAACATGGGAGACAGCTGTATAAAGTTAGACAAGGAGATGGTTAGTATTCAGTTCAGGGTAAAACCTTGCTTTTTGTAATCAAACCTCCATTAACTGGAGTCACTTGAGAAATTGTTTATTAAGATTTCTGGAGAAATTCGGTTCAGAGCAGGCCCCCTTGTGTCCACACAGAGGACCTGCTTGACAGACATCATGGACACTGAAAAATGGAGATGTGGAAATGGTGGCCAACCTGATGTGACTCAGGATAGATGTGAACTGGCTTCCCCACCCCAGGGAAGTTGCTTTTTAAAACTAAATGTCATAAATGTTCATACTTTTTTTTTCTCTAAAAAGAGAAAGATCAGCAAATTTTTTAAATCTTTCTTTAAAATTCCAGTTACCCATATTCCTGGTTGAATGAGGACTTTTTTCCCTTTTGGCTCCAATATAAAATGTGTTATCAGGAATTCCCTGGCGGTCCAGTGGTTAGGACTCCACATTTTCACTGCTGAGGGCGTGGGTTCAATTCCTGGTCAGGGAACTAAGATCCCATAAGCCTCGTGGTGTGTCCTAAAGACAAAACAACAACAACAAAAATAAGATGTGTTATTTATTCTGGGCCTATTACCATCTCCCCAGCAGCAGCTCCCCATTTCTGCTCCCCACCTATGGCCTCTTAGACACTGAGGCCAACATTCCCCATGCAGCCAATCTGTTGTCTTAAGTTTAACAATCATTTCCTCCGTATTTCAATAGAAAAACTTCTCTTGCACTGCGTCTTGCAGGAAACTTCAGTGCAGTTAATTGAAGATTTGGTGTATTTTTTAAGTAAGTCAGAACCTAATTTTCTGTATTGCATAATGAAGATCAACAGCTTATCTGACTGATTATATAGATTAGAGAGTAAGGAAAAATAAAAGATTTTCAAGAGTAATTCCTCAATGATAAAAGCACTGGTGAATTACATTTTTTTCCTTGTGTAATTATTTTTAGTAAGGACCTATCCATACTGCAGGCAGTGGGTCTCTTGTATGAAAGAAAAAAAATTTACCTTCATATAGTTTGCTGATACTTTAACTTTCTCTAACATTTCTGTTTTGATGTTAAGGTGAGATGTCTTCTTTTTATTTTTAATAACTGTATTTTTCCTATGACTTTTAAAAAGTTATTTCCTCCAAGCTCTCCTTTGGGTCAAAAGTGCCTCCCATGAAGGCAACCTGGTGCTAAGTTCCTGGAGTGAGGCATCCTATACTGGATTCCCCGCCTTAGGTGCCCCCAACAACAGGCTTTATTTCTCTGGGCTCCAAAATCACTACAGATGGTGACTGCAGCCATGAAATTAAAATACACTTGCTCCTTGGAAGAATAACTATGACAAACCTAGACAGCGTGTTAAAAAGCAGAGACATTACTTTGCCAACAAAGGTCCATCTAGTCAGTCAAAGCTTTGGTTTTTCCAGTAGTCATGTACAGATGTGAGATTTGGACCTTAAAGAAGGCTGAGCACCGAAGAATTGATGCTTTCAAACTGTGGTGTTGGAGAAGACTCTTGAGAGTCTCTTGGGCTGCAAGGAGATCAAACCAGTCAATCCTAAAGGAAATCAACCCTGAATATTCATTGGAAACACTGATGCTCAAGCTGAAGCTCCAATACTTTGGCCACCTGATGCGAAGAGCCAACTCATTGGAAAAACAAAAACAAAAAAAACCCCTGACAGTGGGAAAGATTGAAGGCAGGAGGAGAAGGGGATGACAGAGGACAAGACGGTTGGATGGCATCATCAACTCAATGGACATGAGTTTGAACAAGCTCCGAGCGATGATGAAGGATGTGGGAGCCTGGCATGCTGCAGTCCATGGGATCACAAAGACTGGACACGATGGAGCTACTGAACAACAACAGGCTCTCTTATCCTGACCACTGCAGGAACCCCTGTCACATCCTAGTGCCTTTTTCCAAGAAGAGATCAATTTTCAATGAGCAGGACCCCTTCTAGCTCCAGGTCAGTCGCTGGTCTCCCTGGCACTCCTTCCACATCCCTCAGTGTCCTGGGCTTGCATCTCCTCCCACTGTCAAGCAGATGGTGAGAGCTTGGAAGCTTTCTACCTTCTTACTGCCTTTGCCACTTTCCCAAATGGTTCCCAAAGCCTCTTACCAATCTCTGACTCTCCAAGGGGTAAGATAAGACCCCAGCCCTTCAGCCTGAATGGTCTTCTCAGCCTTTCCTTTTGGTTCCCCCTGAGGATCTCACCTCCTTATCTTGCCTCCACCCACGACCTGTTTTCTTCATTTTTTCAGTTCTCTCTCCATTCAGACAGCCCTCAGACCACCCACCACCTCCCCTCTCTCACCCTCAGACCACTTGGCTCCCTCATCTCTCTCTCTCCTCATCTCCTTTTGCCTCTCTCCCCATCCTCAACCCCCACCCGCCCACCCCCCAGTTCCCCCACACTTCTCTCAGCTCAGTCCACTGAGCATCATTTTAGCTCACCTCTGCAAAACAAGACCCCTGGGGAGAAAGATCTGCAATCTGGTCAACATGTGTGACAGCTTTGTTTTCCTACCAAACACTCCTGGTGCCTTTCAATTACACAGAGTTGTTGACAGATGTATCATTTATCCTATTATGGCCCTCATAAGAAGAGAAATCCACACCTTTGTTTCATTTGATTTTATTTTGGGTTACTATTCTGAATCTGATAAAACGTTGTTATTAGGACCTACCAGTGAAGAAATACTTTGTTTTCTGGCTTCAGGGTCATAAGTAAAGTCTCTAGGGTTTTTGTTTTTGGTTTTTTTTTTTTTTTTTTTACTGGTTTTAAGTTCAATAAGTCACAGCAAATTTCTTAGTCTAGACCTGTGACTTGCTCTGTCTCCAGAGGACGCCCAGAGGCTATGGTGCAGAGAGTTTCCTTTTCCTCATCCTTAAAGTAAAAGGTTGAGACTAGATTTAATATTTTGTGCTTCTATAATCTGTAGCTTTTTTGCTGATTTCAATGGGTCAAATGCATTTTTCCTTATGCCTATCAGGGATTGGTTTGGTTTGGTTTTTAACCAGGTGTCTATGTTTTCTAGTTTAAAGAGGGGGTCTGGCTCAAGCCTGGGTTGAGAAAAACACCCCCTCCCCACCGAACCTGGGTAGAAAGTTGTTTTGGACAAGGAGGGGTGACAACTCCCTATGCTGGTTCTTTCCTTTTTCTTTGGGAACTCACTTGGTTTCCTTCCATGCATGAATTGCTGGAATCTGGGATAAAGTCTCTAACACACGATAAGACATTCAGAGAAACCCAGTGCCAAGTACTTATGGCTAAAAACATAGCTGATCATTTTCTTTAAAACTGAATCTTTGGTTTTTAGCTTAGCCAAAATGAAAGAAGCCAATTCCGTGGCCATCCAAGACCCCCTGAAAAGACCCTCAGGACTTCCCATGAATAAGCAAGGGTCTGCAGGATCCCTGCCACCACAGCTATTAAAGTTCAACGTGTGCTCCTGAACGGTCAATGTGAGAAAGTCAATCTCTAAGTAGCTCTGTTGCTGTCCTGTGGCCAAAAGGATGTATAATTGTGTGCAAGAGAAAATTAACAGTGTTTTATGTGCTATCAGAAGGCATTACTGCAAGTTCATGCAGGACGAAGTGATGTCCCTGGGAAAGGATTGTACATGGACAGTGTAGAAACACCTTCCAAACCCCTGCCCAGCAGGAGTAGGGGCAGAAGACAGCAACGTTTAACTATACCAACTGGCCAAGAAATACACTCTTCCCGGGCACACAGACTTGGAGGAACTGACTGGCTCTTCACTGGGACACAGTCCTCCAGTCCAAATGTTAGTCTAATCGTAAACCGAGCAGGTTCCCACTCGGAAGGAGACCCTGAAAGAAGCCTGGTTTCTCCAGTTAAAGTTTTCATTTCTTAAGTGGCCATTGGTGACGGCATCCCTCATCTAGTCCCGAGGCATTCACACTGGGCTCTTCGGAGCAAGTCCAGTTCTGAATGTCAGCGCCCACATTTCCCAGCCGGTCTACCCCAGACTGCTGACCACGGAACAGGATGCCTTCCTGGGGCCCTGGAGACCTGGGGCCTCGTGAACTCTGCTACCAGCCACACGGAGACATTCACCAGATGGTGGGGACCCCAGAGCATGTCGGCGCAAGGCCCTGCCTTCAACCTCAGCTTCTCTCTACTGACCACAGAGACCGCTTCAGGGCAGAATCCCTGTGCCTCAGACCCTACTTTGCTTCAATAACCAGACTCCACTAAGCACCATGACCTCTTCCAATCATATTCTAAAAAGGCCTTCAAAGAATTTTAATTAATCTATTTTAAGTTTGAGAGTTTTCTTTGAAAGAAACGGTATAGAATCTCATATTATATTCTAGCGATTCATTTAAAAAAAAAATGCCATTTTACCAGGAAAAAAAGCACAAAGTGCAAAATGCCTGATTCCCTTATTCCCAGCATTTGCTTTCTGCCCAGCTGGACTTTGCAAACTTCCACTGCAATCCCAGGCTGATCTTTCCAGCCTGTTTATTGAAGCAGTCGGGTTTTATGCATTTGTTAATTTTACATTTTCCTTTAAGCTTTATTTTCTTGTTATTTGGTGCATTTGGAGTACAGTGTTTAAATGCACAGTATTTTATTTTCATGATGAACTTGATAATGGAAGTTTCTCTTGCTTCTCACAGTCTTCAGTTTGTGTTTCATTGTACACACCCATTGATACATTTTGTGCTGCTGCTAACATCATATATGTAAATATCTTCTGTTATATCTTGGTATTTTAAGCATTGCCTCTTTTTTTAATTGTGATCACTATCACTATTATTCTTTTATCATTTTTAATTTTGAATTTTTTTCTGGTGCAGTCAATTTATTTTTCTAATGACCTTTGATATTTTGGAATTATGTTAGTTATTTGGGATAGTAGACATAGGAAAGCACTTTTTTTAAGCAGTGAGCAAGCTCTTTGATAGACAGATATTTACATTAAAAGATCAGTCCTTTAACATGTTTCCTATATGGTTTTCTTCTTCTTATCAGGTACTATTTCAACAAAACTGATTCCTCTGCTGGATTGTTCTGTCCTTCCTATTTTTTACTTTGATTTTTCATTGCCTGTGATTCAGTTTGCCAACCTGATCATACCAGGTCAAAGACAGCATGGAAGTGGGATCTTTGCTCAATTTCAGTAACTTCCAGGCTACAGGTAAACCACAGGGAAAACACCCCAGGTGGTCGGTACTTGCCTAAGGACCTATTTCTAGATGCCTTCACAAGTGGCTTCAGTGTTTTTGACACAGAGGGCAGAGCCCCCAGCTGACCCACACCCACATCTGTTTAAAACTTCTTGCCTCCCATAAGCAGGCATTCTGAGCAACTCCAGCCCAGCCGCTGTGACACCAGGGTTAGGGCACTGAGATGGGGTCAGTTTCTATCCCAGTTCTGCCAGTGGTGCACTGACAGTCTAGTTAGTGACCAGTCTAGTCTGGTCCCTGGCCCCGTAAAGTTCAAGGTTGAATAGTCTTTGCAATTGGAATTCTCTCTCCTGAAAAACATGGCTGAGCAAATGAGCCTATTCCTTGAAATGTAGCCTTGCGGCTCCCAGATGAGTAACATTGCAGCAAATAAGTCCAACTAGTCTTTTAAGTAGAAAGCCATACCCACTGGAAACCCACAAAGGCCAGTGGCCTGAACCACAGTACCCTAAGGCTCAAAGGTGAGCCCACGCAAGTGATGTGGCAAGATCAATTACTAATTATTCTGAACAAAGGCTCTTTTGGAGAGCCCATCAAGCTAAAAAGATGAAACAGTAACTGCCTAAATCAGCAAAATGTTAGGCTAACAGTTAGCCTAATGCACTTAAACCTTTAAGGAGAAAAAGAGAAAACTCCCTGCCAAAATTGCGGTCCTTCCTGTCTGTGTCGTCTTAGAGTTTTATATGCTATTTTGTACTTAATATCTATGGTGTAAATACTTTCCATGGCAAAAGATGTAAATATGAATTATATATTTTCTTTTTGTCTTTTCTAAAATGGAAGTTGATCTAAGTAATAAATTACAAATCATCTACATCTTGTTCTTTTTTTTCCCCAGAAATTATATACCTTTACTTTAACATCTTTCAGAAGGGAAAAAGAGCTTCATGATTAAAGGGAGCATTCATTCCTAACTAATGGAAGTAAGATGGTACCATATAAAGAAGAAAGGATTAGGGTCCAGGAGAGTGGGTTTTAGTTCTGACTCTTTCATTAACGGATATGAGACTGCCTAAGTCACTTAACCTCTTGGAGCTCCATCTAAAAATGAAAACAGCTGCCACAGTTGTTTTTAAAATTTGAAAGGTAGCAGATGCACTTGGAATTACTAAGTCTTAATTTTCATTAGGCCAACTGGTTGGAGTATGAATATTTTATATAAGGGAGATTTCTGCTTAGTATTTTATTTTGCTTCAATTCTATTTTGGGACAAAACCAAAAAGAAATTGAATGTGAAATGAACTTTGTCCATTGTATAAGACACATGATTAATAGGGGTCTTATGTATAAGACTCATGATTAACAACCAGAATTATCTTATTAGCTTTAAGAGCATTTAGGGGAAAAATAAATTTCAATAATTTTTAATGAAATATTCAAACTTTGAATATGTTCTTGGTTTGACCAAAACTATTTCATAGATGTCTAACATCACATGAAAAAAACCTTTGCCAAGGCAGAAATAATAGTCAAATAACCTGGAATTGATGATCCATTGAAAGTGGGTAGGACTTTCCAAGGAATGTCCCAGGCAAACTCTGTGCCGGAGCCAAGGAAATCCTGCATGTAACTCCATCAAAGCTGAGACGTGTCATTTTATCCTTTGTGGATGACCAAACTGAAGCCATACAATTCAAAAGAAAGCCATGATGAATAGCAGGTTGCTTCCCACTTCAACTGACCAAAAGGCTTGATCTTGGCTTCCTACCATGTCAGAGTAGAAACAAGCCTTTGAGATCATCTCCAGTCCCCTCCTCATGTATATGAGAAACAGAATTTTTGTGATTCAACATCATGGTCTCTCCAGTTCATGAGAAAAACAGCTAGGGATAAAGAAGGGACCACCCAGGCCCTTCTTTGGGGCTCTGGCCTCTCCTTCTCTGCCTACTGTTCTAGGTGATGCTTGTGGACTTCCTGGTGGTCCAGTGGTTAAGAATCTGCCTACCAATGCAGGGAACACGTTTCACCCCTGGTCCAGGAGAATTCCACATGCCACAGAGCAACTAAACCTGCACACCCCAACTACAGAATCCCAGGCACCTTAGAGTCCATGCTCCACAACAAGAGAAGACACCGCAATGAGAAGCCTGCACACCGCAAATAGAGAGTAGCCCCTACTCACTGCAACTAGAGAAAGCCTGCACAAAGGAATGAAGACCCAAAACAGCCAAAATAAATAAATAAGTCACACTTAGATGATGCTTGTGGGAGGCAGGTGGGAGGGAACTTGGGGCATTCACCTTGTCACCTGTGGCCCTCTCTCTTCAAAATAGAGCATCAGAAATACAGTCATTGCATGGAACAAGTTAGGGGTCTGATGAGGGGCTTCTAAAAGAAAAAACTTCTCCCTAGCCTCTCCTCTTCTGAACCAGAGCAGACCAAGAACTCAACAGGAGATATGAGTTCCCGATCTGACTCTGCTATTAAATATGACCAGGAGCCCTTCCTGATCTGAAATGCTCCCACTGGCATGAGGCACATAAAACACCTCTTCTGTTTTCTGTTTCCTGACATTTTCTTTCCCACTGTCCTCCCCCATCCCAATCCCCAAACTTCTATCAGCTCCTTAATGTAAAATTGGTAAAACAGACAATGTATCTTTAGATACATAGACCTGTAGTTTCGAATGATTAAACCCCACAATGCAGAAAATAGCATCGAAAAGGAGGAGGGGGAAGGTTTCAACTGTTTGTTTTTGTTTTATATGACTGATATTTAAAAGTACCCATGAAGAAGTTTCCAGGGAGCTGATCTGCGTAACAAAATCTCAGAAAGACATGGAAGAAGAGAGGGGCTTAACTTTTTCACAAGCAATCAGGCAACGGAAGTATTTTTCTGTTAAAAGATAATATCCAGAAAAAGGTAAAATCACGATGCTCTCACAGATACAAAAATGAACACATGGTAAAGATTTTATTTGACTCATATGATGAGAGAACCAGACAACTGTCTTAACCTGTCCAGAGGAAAAGTTTAAAATGTACATATGTGTGTGGATGAAAGGAATGTTGAGAGGAATAGCAAAGGGAACAAAGCCAATTATTACCATCGGGATAGAATTTACATATCTGACCATTACCTACAACTTACAAAGGGTTGGAGAATAATGGTAACCCAGGAGAATAGGCTGTAGAGTAGCGATCCCCAAACTTTTTGGCACCAGGGGCTGGTTTTGTGGAAGACAATTTTTCCACAGACCATGGCTGGGGGGGGCTGGTTTCAGGATGACTCAAGCATACTGCATTAATTGTGTGCTTTATTTCTATTATTATTACATCAGCGCCACCTCAGATCATCAGGCATTAGATCCCGGAGGTTGGGGACCCATGCTGTAGATGAAACATAGTTTTCCATTAAAACACAAAAATATATTTCACTGTTGTAAAGCCATGCTCTGCTTTATTTAATACCCAGATCTATTTCACCAATATCAAAACCCATCATCTTTTTCAACTCATATGTTATGCTGGTAAAAGTATAATCAGGAAAACCCTTGAACAGCTATTGATGGAGCCCCATATTTGAGCGTTAACCTACCGACCTTTGTGAGCTCTGGGCCCTTCCCCTCTCTGTGTTCACTGTCTCTCCCACTGTCACCCCACCCCCACCCCCACTTCGCTTGGGGCTAAGAACTCATGACATAAATAACTAACTCAGCAGAGCTTATCAAAAGCAGATGTGGTGAAGGGTGTTGACCCTGGATCTCATAGCACTCATCACTGGGTAAGCAATAAATCTCTACGTTTATACAGCTAGAGTCTTTCCTCTGAATTAAAGACCCCTGACCCTTCACGTTTCTGACTGTTAACTAAGAAGGCCCTCTTTGCTACTGGCCCCTTAATTCAATGTGCTGACAGTTAAGATGCTCTTAGCATAATGAATTGCGGTCTCTCTTTTTCGAACTCATAAAGCGCCCCCCACCCTCCAATGATGCTTCATGCATATCACCCACCTGGCCTTTTTAATCAGGCTGGCATATTCACAGCATCTTAGTCCTGGAGATGTGAACTATGCACCCCACCCCCTCCACTTCTTTCCAGTATTAATTTAACCAAAGTGGCCACTGTATTAGCCTTGCCACTGCTGAACAGTGGTTTCCTTAGGATTTCTGGATTTCGAGTTAAATAATAAATCATAATATTCATTCGAGACAGGGTTGTGGCACTAACGAGGGATGAGACCTTCCCTAGCTCTCCATCTCCTGAGGCCTCTACTTTGCAAAAAAGTGAAATCATTGAACTCAAAATCTCTTCTGATACTATGATGGCCTATAGCGATAGCCAAAGATCAATTGTGATCATTGGTACTTTTATATGATGTGACTATAGTTGTTGTTGACAGCTGTAAGTGTGGCTGAAGAAAGTCAGCATATTACCTGTCAGAGACAAGATTTGTAAGGTGGGAATTGAGGGAAGATTGACTTGGATAGCACCAACACATAGAGATCCCTTTCCCAACTCAGGCTCCATTTGAGAGAACAGTAAATTCTCCCAAATGAGCTGTCAAAGGGCATCTCTAGGGATTCTGAGCTTGAACAGGCCTTGAAGGGCTTGGGAACCAAATATTGCAGAAGTAGATTGTTTACCTCTCTGGCTCTTCAAGAGTGAGAAGGGGTCAAGCTGAGTTCAATACATTCTCCTTCAGTCCTTCCACCTCCAAATTCTCACTAGCAACATCGGGTGTAAGAATACAATGTAAATGGAGAGAGATTCAACAAAAGCATGGGCCTGTACTCTTCAAAAATATTAATGTCATGAAAAACAAAGACAGACCAAGGAACTGACCCAGAATAATGAAGAATAAAGATTAAACAGACATGAGAATGAAGTGGATCCTGGATGAGAAAAAAGGAAAGCTATAAAATTTCTTATAGGGAAACTGGAAACACTTGAATATGGTCTGAAGTTTAAATAGTATTGTATCAATGGTAAATTTTCTGTTTCTACAATGGTATTATAGTTATATGAGTGAATATTCTTGCCTTTAGAAAATGCACAGTGAGTAAATAAATAAAAGTAAAGGGGAAGGATAACTACAATTCTCAAATAGTTCAGAAAAAAATAGAAACAGATAAAGACAAAAATAAAATAATAAAACAAATGTGGGAAAATACAAAAATGGTAAATCTGGGTGAAGGGTATACTGGAACTCTTTATACTACTCTAATTTTTCTTTGAAATTGTTTCAAAAAATAGATTTAAAAAGAAGACAATGTAGGAATAATTTCTGTGCTGAGACAGAATAATTTTGAACATAAATTCTATATCCAATCAAACTATTATTCTAGTATCAGAAAAAATAAAGACATATTCAGATGTGCAAGACTCAGAACACTTCTTAGACCACAAACTCTCATTGCAATTATAATCAAGATGGCCAACCTTACTCAATACTAGAAAGTGTACTTCAACCAAAAAAAGAAAGAAAAAAAGACATTTCTGGTACCTGTGTAGAAATGCAAATCACTCAATGAGAGACCACTTCACACTCACTAAGACAGCAATAATAAAAAAAGATGGATAACTGTAAGCATTAACAATTTTCAGGAAAAGTGGAACCCTAATAAACTGCTGATGGGAATGCAAATTGGTGCAACCCCTTTGAAAACAGTTTGGCAGTTTCTCAAAAAGTTAAGCACAGAGCTACCAAATGACCCAGCATTTTCATTCCCAGGAATATACCTAAAAGAACTGAAAACACATGTTCACACAAAAACTTGTCCACTAATGTTCACAGCAGCGTTACTCATAATAGTAAAAAAAAAAGTATAAACAACCCAAATGTCCATCAGCTGATGAATGGATAACCTGAATGTGATGGATCTACATAGCAGAATAGTATTCTGTCAGAAAAAAGAAAGAAATGAAGCACTAATGCATGCTGCAACATCAGTGAATATTGAAAACATTGTGCTGTGTGAAAGAAGACAGAGGTACCAAAATGCAAAAAAAAAAATATGAATTAAAACAATAATAAAAATTGAGAGTAGCATAGATATATAATTACCATATGTAAAATAGATAACTAATGGGAAGCTTTATGACACAGGGAGCCCAACTTGGCGCTCTGTGACAGCCTAGAGGGTGGGATGGGGTGGGAGCTGGGAGGGAGAAAAACGGAGGGGACACACGTGTACCTATGACTGACTCATGGCAGTATATGGCAGAAGCCAACACAGTTATTGTGAAGTAATTATCTTCCAATACTTTGGCCACCTGATGTGAAGAACTGACACATCAGAAAAGACTCTGATGCTGGGAAAGATTGAAGACAGGAGGAGAAAGGGATGATAGAGGATGAGATAATTGGATGACATCACCAACACGATGGACATGAGTTTGAGTAGGCTCCGGGAGTTGGTGATGGACAGGGAAGCCTGGTGTGCTGTAGTTCACGGAGTCGAAAACAGTCAGACATGACTGAGCGACTGAACTGAACTGAATTATCCTTCAATTAAAAACAAATGCTTTAAAAAAAATAAAAAATAAAAACATGTTTTTTAAAAATATAAAGTTGAAAAAATAATAAGGCATTCCCTAAAATTACTAAACATTTTTGTTTTATAATATTAATTCTTAATATTAATTAAGAATTAAATATTAAAATATCAATATTTAATATTAACAAAATTCTTCAAGATAGACCTCAACAGTATGTGAACCAAGAACTTTCAGATGTACAAGCTGAATTTAGAAAAGGCAGAGGAACCAGAGATCAAATTGCCAATATCCGTTGGATAATCAAAAAAGTAAGAGAATTCCAGAAAAACATCTACTTCTGCTTCACTTACTATGCTAAAGCTTTTGACTGTGTGGATCACAACAAATTGAAAAATTCTTAAAGAGATAGGAATACGAGACCACCTTACCTGCCTCCTAAGAAACCTGTATGCAGGTCAAGAAGCAACATTTAGAACCAGACATGGAACAATGGACTGGTCCAAAATTGGGAAAGGAGTACATCAAGGCTGTATATTGTCACCCTGCTTATTTAACTTATATGCAGAGTACATAATCCAAAATGCTGGGCAGCAAGAAGCACAAGCTGGAATCAAGATTGCTGGGAGAAATATCGACAATCTCGGATATGCAGATGACATCACCCTTAAGTCAGAAAGCAAGGAGGAACTAAAGAGCTTCTTGATGAAGGTGAAAGAGGAGAATGAAAAAACTGGCAAAAACCTCAATATTCAAAAAACTAAGATCATCGCATCCAGTCCCATCACTTTATGGCAAATAGATGGGGAAACAGTGGCAACAGTGACAGATTTTATTTTCCTGGATTCCAAAATCACCGCAGATGGTGATTGCAGCCACAAAATTAAAAGACGGTTGCTCCTTAGAAGAAAAGCTATGACAAACCCAGACAGCATATTAAAAGGCAGAGACATTACTTTGCCATCAAAGGTCCATATAGTCAAAGCTATGGTTCTATCAGTAGTCATGTACGGATGTGAGAATTGAACCATAAAGAAGGCTGAGAGCTGACGAATTGATGCTTTTGAACTGTGGTGTTGGAGAGACTCATGGGAGTCCCTTGGACAGGAAGTAGATCCAACCAGTCAATCCTAAATGAAATCAACCCTGAATATTCATTGGAAGGACTGATACTGAAGCTGCAACTCCAATTCTTTGGCCACTTGATGTGAAGAGTCAACTCATTGGAAGGGACCCTGATGCTGGGAAAGACTGAAGGCCAAAGGAGAAGGGGCAACAGAAGACACGATGGTTGGATGGCATCACCAACTTAATGGACATGAGTTTCAGCAAACTCCAGGAGATGGTGATGGACAGGGAAGCCTAGCATGCTGCAGCCCATGGGGTAGCAGAGTCGGACATGATTGAGCGACTGAACAACAACAATATTAAATTTGACAAGAGTAAAAGGAAACAGACTCTCCAATATACTGTTAGAAAGGACATAAATTCAAGACAGTTTGACTACATCTCTCAAACTTTTGAACATATCTACTAAGTGAACTTGAAATTCAACTTGAACCTACCATACAGAACTTTTCATATGTTTCAAAAAAGAATGCACAAGAGTAGTTGCTGTAACATTGTTATAGAAAAAAGTAGAAACAATCTAAATGTCTACCAATAGAGGAAATATTTTAAAATTCTGCCATAATCCCTTCTGTAGAAGAATATTAAATGGATGTTAAAGAAAACGATGTAGTGCTAACTTGACTAGCTCTGAGATTATGTTGGGAATTGAAAAAGCAAGTCACAGAACAATAGAGAAAAGATGTTACTTGTAAAAAGAAAATAACTGTTTATGTACTTATATATATGTAGCTACAAAGAAATAAAACTGGAATTGTGCTCACCAAATGTTTAACAGTAATGAACCTCTAGAGGGAAGACAGGCTCCTGTGCTAGAATGAAGAGCGTATATTGTTTCTTCTCCATTTAATAATTATTTTCATCTTTTACACAGTAAGAATGTATTCGTGTATTCTGTGCTTTTTAAGATGGAAGACAGAAAAGAAAAGAAACCAAATGGTTTAACACAAAACCATTTTTTGTGTTTTTTTAACACAAAAAACAGAACGGGACTTCCCTGGTGGTCCAATGGTTGAGAATCCATCAAACAATGCAGGGCACACGAGTTCGAGCACTGATTGCGGAAGATTGAACACGTCGAGCAACAGCTGAGCCTGTGCACCGCAACTACTGAAGCCCACTTGCTTTAGCATCCGTGCTCCGCAACAAGAGAGGCCACCGCAGGGAGAAGCCCGCACGCCGCAACTAGAGAAAGCCCATGTGTGGCAATGAAGAGCCAGTGCAACCAAAAATTAATTAATTAGCAAATTACTTTTTAAGTGAAAGGAGATATTAATATTACAGTAGTAGTATCAATGGCTAATGTTCTCACTCTCCCTCCAAAATTTCCACAACAAAATTCCAAACTTGCTTTTGAAATGAAAACTTTTATTAAAAATGTGTCTCTGGACTGGACAGGAAACTCCCTGAGCACCTCGTATTTCTCTGACTAGCTTCTGAAAAGTAGCCTAGCCCTTCCAAATAGAGACCTGAAGATCCATGCATCTCTGGGGCAAAAGGGATAGGAACATCTTTCTTAATTGCATTTAGAATGGTTTCCATCAAAACAGTTAAATAAATTTACTATCTTATCTGTTCAGTTTATCATGCCATCATAAAACCATATGATAATGATAAAGATGATGATGAAAGACTATGTAATTACACAGGGAAATGTTTTTGACAGTTTTAAGTGGAATGAAAATAAGCAGGAAACAAGATCAGTTAGTTATTTCAGTCGCTTAGTCATGTCTGACTCTTTGCAACCCCATGGACTGCAGCACACCAGGCTTCCCTTTCCAGGAACAAGATGTTAGATTCTAATAATACATGGACAAAATAAACAAATGTAACTCACACAAAAAAAGTTCCTGATGTAAAGTGACAGGATTATGGTTGATTTTTTCCCAATGATTCTCTTAAAATTGTCCTAATAGTAGATGAAAACAACTGGGAAGAAAAGAAAAATGAGTGGAAAATAAATGGGAAATTATTTCATTGCAACATGAGTATTGTCTATTAAAAGTGAAAACAGAAACATTCTGATCAATAGTTCTAGAAACTGCCCTGTGTACAACTTCAAAATATTAATATACTTTATATATCATCTATCAATATTATATAGATAAAAATACATGCCAATGTATTACATATATAATCATACATATATAGAGAGAAAATGCACAAGAATACTCAATGTAACATTGTTTGTTATTTAAAAAATAGGAACAAATCTATGTGTCCATCAGTAGAGGGAACATTTTAATTTCTTTTTATTTGCAAAACAATATAATCTGACAAGGAGTTAATATCCAAAAGATTTAAAGAACCCATACAACTCAACATAAAAAAAAAGCAAACAGCCCAATTTAAAAATGGGCAGAAGACCTGAATAGACACTTTTCCAAAGAAGACATACAGATGGCTAACAGGCACATGAAAAGATGCTCAACATTGCTATTCATCAGAGAAATGCAAATTAAAACCACGATGAGAGATACCTCTACAGAAATGTGAAAGTGAAAGTTGCTCAGTCGTGTCCAACTCTTTTTGACCCCATGGACTGTAGTCCATGGAATGCTCCAGGCCAGAATACTGAGGTGGGTAGCTCTTCCCTTCTCCAGGGGATCTTCCCAGCCGGGAGATCAAGCCCAGGTCTCCCACATTGCAGGTGGATTCTTTACCAGGTGAGCCACCAGGGAAGCCCATCTATCAGAATGGCTATTCAAAAAGATAGCAAATAACCAGCGTTGTTGAGGATACGGAGAAAAGCGAACCCTCAGGCACTGGAGGTGGGAATGTCATTTGGTACAACCACTATGGAAAATAGTATGGAGATTCCTTAAAAAACTAAAAATAGAGTTGTCATTTTATCCTGCAATCCCACTCATGGGCATATATGCAGAGACAATTCTAACTTGAAAAGATATATACATCCCAATGTTCATGTTGTCGTTGCTGTTCAGTCACCAAGTCGTGTCCAGCTCTTCGCTACCCCATGGATGGCAGCATGCCAGGCCTCCCTGTCCCTCACTATCTTCCAGAGTTTGCCCAAGTTCACGTCCATTGAATCCAACCATCTCATCCTCTGTCGCCCTCTTCTCCATCTGCCTTTAATTTTTCCCAGCTTCAGGGTCTCTTCCAGTGAATCGACTCTTCGCATCAGGTGGCCAGAGTATTGGAGCTTCAGCTTCAGCATCAGTCCTTCCAGAGTATTAAGAGTTGATGATCATAGACTATTTACAGTAGTCAAGACATGGAAGCAACCTGAACGTCCACTGACAGATGAACGGTTAGAGAAGATGTGGTGTATGCGCACAATGGAATACTGCTCAGCCATAAAGAAAGAATGAACTAATGCCATTTGCAGCAACATGTATGAACCTGCAGAATATCAGACTAAGTGAAGTCAGAAAGATAAAGACAAATAACCATATGATATTACTTACATGTGGAATCTAAAATGAAACAAATGGGACTTCTTTGGTGGCTCAGTGGTAAAGAATCTGCCTGCCAATGCAGGGGACACAGGTTCCTTCCCTGGTCCAGGAAGATCCCACATGCCGAGGAGCAACCTAGCCTGTGAGCCACAACTACTGAGCCTGTGCTCTAGAGCCGAGGGGCCGCAACTACTGAGCCCACGTGCCCCAGCTCTGGAGTCCTGCGTGCTCTGGAGCCCATGCTCTGCAATAAGAAAAGCCACCACAATGAGAAGCCCATGCAAAGGATAACCCCTGCTCGTCACAACTAGAGAAAAAGCCCGCACAGCAGCAAAGATCCAGCACAGCCAAAAATAAATGAATTTTAAAAATAAAAAACAAAATGAAACAAATGAACTTATTTATGAAGCAGAAATAGACTCAGACATAGAAAACAAACTTATGGTTATCAAAAGGGAAAGGGAGTGGAGGAGGGATAAATTAGGAGTTTGGGATTAGCAGATACAAACTACTATATATAAAATAGAGGAACAACAAGGTCCTATTGTATAGCACAGGGAAATATATTTAATACCTTTTGATAAGCCATAGTGGAAAATATGAAAAATAATAGATATATGCATAACTGAATCACTTTGTTGTACACCAGAAACAAACACAACATTGTAAATCAACTATAATTCCATTTAAAAAAAGAAGAAGATGACTTTATGGGTATTATGTTAAGTGAAATAAGTCAGGCAGAGAAAGACAAATACTGTATGATTTCACTTATTGTGGAGTCTAAAAAGCAGAGTAAATGAACAAATATAATAAAACAGAAACTGAATCAAGCATACAGAGAACAAACAGTTGATTGCCAGAAGTGAGGACAGTGCAGAGGGAAATTAAGAGGTTGGTTCAGGGTTAATCCCTTTAGGACTGACTGGTTTGATCTCCTTGCAGTCCAAGGGACCCTGAAGATTCACCACAGTTCAAAAGTATCAGTTCTTTGGTGCTCAGCCTTCTTTATGGATCAACTCTCACATCTGTAGGTACCATAAGTAAATAAATAAATATGATGGCAGTAAATAATTTTTTTTCTGTTAGAAATGTGAAGTTGGGAGTCATTTTCTTGCAATTAAATTTGGAGGCATGAGATGGACTAAATGTTTGTTTTCACTCAAAATTCATATGTTGACGCCCTATCCTCCAAAGTAATGGTATTTGGAAGGAAGGACTTTGGGAGGTTTCACCCCTATGATGGGATTAGTGCCTTTATAAGAAAAGAAAGAAAGACCATAACTCTCTCCTCTCATCTTTCCTTCCCTTTCCTTCTCTCTCTCTCTCTTTTCTTTCTCTCTCTCTCTCCCCACCATGAGAGGGCACAGCAAGAAGGCAAACACCTACAAGCCAGGAAGGTAACTTTCATCAGAAAGAAACCATGATGCCACCTTGGTCTTGGGCTTGTAGCCTCTATAACTGAAACATAAATTTCTTTTGCTTAAGCCTCCCAGCCTATGTGTTATGTTAAAGCAGCTTGGGCTCACTACAACAATCAGTAAATTCTAAGTAGAATAAATATTAATATACACACACAAAATCCACAACCAGATGCATCATAGTGAAAATACTGAAGCTCAAACCCAAAACTAAAATCTTGACAGCAGCAAGGGAAAAATGATTCATCACATATGAGGGAACCCCAATAAAATTAATTGCTGACTTCTCCTCAGCAATGAGAGGCCAGAAGGCAGTGAGATGATATATTCAAATTGTTGAAAGAAAGAACTGTCCACCAGGAATATTGGAGCCAGCAAAACTATCTTTCAAAAATTAAGGTGCCTTTTTTAATCAATAATTAGTTATTTTAAATGAGATCCAGTATGAATCTTCAAGACAAAAGTAAGTGATCTCAGATAATTTTTCTGTGAATTTAAAAGTGCTTTTAAGAATAAAATCTATAAAAAAAATTCAATGTATGAATACTAGGAGTCTCCAAAGAAGAAAATTAAAACAAAGGAATAGAATAAATATCAAAACACATAATTTTAAAACCTTTATTTTTTTAAAAACCTTTCTTTAAATTAAAAGATTTTGAAACTACATTTTAAAAGAACATATCATATGCATCTAAGATTATCAACCCAAAATTACCAATATCACAAAATATTTTAATGAAATTGATAAACTTAAAAAAAAATACTTTGCATATCTAGTTGAAACAGTGGTTGAGTTATAAAAGAAAGAAAATTAAATTATCATGAAACATTTCTACACTAGCATTTCTCCAGAAGCAAATGGAGAATATTTTTAAGATATTCAAAGAAAGAAAATACGAGCCTAAGATTATAGACAGTAAAAGTAGCATTCAAGTACAAAGGTGTAAAGTGTTACCAACACACAAAACTTATGAAATATTGTTCCCATGAGAACTTCTTGAGAAATATACCAATGAATGAGCTTCAGTCGAGCAAAATGATTAAAGGAACATTTAACATATGAATTGGTGATAAGTAATAAACAAGTAGCTATTTATAGAACTAACACTAAATGAGGTCTAAAAGAGAGAGAGATTTATAGTAAGAAATGACTGAAGTACAAACAAGTAGATACAGTTTAAGTGGGGCACAATATGCAAAAACAATTATTTTAACTGCCCTTAGTAATAACACTGGGGGTTGGAATATTACAGTTATTATTCTAAGGGTGTTTTGTGTGAGGGATAGAGTACATGAGTAATTATGGGATATTATATTTCTATCATCTCTTCTGTCCTTAAGAATCAAGATTCTTGGTGTAGAAGAGAGGAAATATAAATGTAATACAGAAGAAGTTGAATTTTACAACTCTCATTTATAAATTAGAAGTATCAATATGAATGCATGAGATAGTCTCTCTCTTAACAGAAAAAATACACACACATAAACATATACACATAAAATCTTAGCTCTGTGCACTAAAGAAGCCTGAAAACAATGACCAACAGCAATGACCTAACACTGACCAACCTAAGAGCAATGATCATCCCTAGCAGAGTGTTTAAAATGCCATTTTCTATTAAAAGACTTCTTGGGCAAGTTGCCATTCCTGGTTTGGGGCAAGAAATGTACAAGATGAGCCTGGAATATATTACACAATACAGAGGAATTTATTAAGCTATTAAGGTGCTAAAAAAAACTCAGAGTTCTTCCTTTGCTTTCACTTGAAACTGTCACATCGTTTGTTAATCAGCTATACCCCAATACAAAATAAAAAGTGAAAAAAAAACTCAGAGCCAACTTGAAGAGACTCCCCCCAACCAGAGACAGGGCAATTTGAGCTTCAAAAAGTATAATTGCAATTGATTAAAACCGATCAATCAATGAGTTAATAATGATATTAAAAATGAATTTTTAAGCTAATGAGTCATCTTGAGAGAATGATATGAAACCAATTTGTTATCTTAAATAAATCATTTACTCTGCCTTCCCATATAAGCTGCACCATGAATAATCAAATAGTAATGAGGACATGTGTCTCTTTATAAAGCACTCCACCTAATAAATGAAAAAGAAATTAAAGAATTAGAATATCTCCATTTTGCAATCCTCAGTGAATGAATACATTTAGGCATGAAACATTAATACTAACATTACAAAAAGAGAAACAACCAGACATTAGGTACCTCCTGGTGAAATCTTGCCAAAGGAATTGAACCCAAAACTGATCAGACCTCTGGATCTGGTTGCCCATTTGCAGGAAATATAAAAGACGGGCAATATGTTAAACTTACACCAGAAATATTCATCAGCAAAAGCCAGAGCATGTGAAAGCATAGTCAAACAGTTCAGTTCTTCCACAGATCAAATGAAAGAAAAAGAGAAGGATGAAGAAGTCGATATATTATGAGATTTAAAAGGTGCATAATAACTTTTTAATGGACAAGATTAAACT
The DNA here is from genome assembly GCF_023699985.2 of Odocoileus virginianus. Taxonomy (NCBI): domain Eukaryota; kingdom Metazoa; phylum Chordata; class Mammalia; order Artiodactyla; family Cervidae; genus Odocoileus; species Odocoileus virginianus. Next base: position 59,983,577 of record NC_069680.1, read on the forward strand.
AAAGTTCCTAAAGATGTACCCCTGGGTGATAAAACTACTAAGTAGAATAAAGGATCAATCACTATAGAAGTCAAGATAGGGACTTCTGTTTCCAATCAAGATGGAGTAACAGGGACCAGATTGAGCTTCCCACCTGAAATAACTAAGATATAGACAAAATATATTGGGGGGGGGGGGACATTTTTAGATATTGGTTCTCTGGCTGCACAGAACAGTGATCCCTAAGACATGGGAAACAATGGAGGTAAACTCTAAAACTGCCACAGCTTATTGCCTAAAGAAAAGATCCAAGCCAAAATGCAGACAGGAGAAACCCAGCAGTCTTCCTGAGCTGAGGAAACAAAGTTGGGAGTCCAGGAGGCCAGGTGGCTGGAGTCCATGGGGCAAATTACCAGTGAGGAGATGAATGAATGCCTGACAAGAGCAACAGAGGTCCGCAGAGAACCACTTCTGCGAACCGATCAGCACATGGCTATAACAAAACCACCCAAATCTGGGGAAAGAACCATCAAACAGAGAAAGGTGAACAATTTCTGGAGCTCACATAAATCCAGGAAAAGCCCATTACCTGGGAAAACCTTATAATTCATGAGGCATTAAGTAGTGGGGCAAAATCAGCCCTAAAACAAAAATTGTTCTGACTTCACCTATAGCTGTTTTTTGGTCACCAAGTTGTATCCGATTCTTTGCAACCTCACAGACCCCCAGGCTCCTCGTCCGTGGGTTTTTCCAGGCAAGAATACTTGAGCGGGTTGTCATTTCCTTCTCCAGAGGACCTGCACTGCACCTAACAAAGCTTAAAAGCAAACCTCAAAGAAGTTCCCAAGTAACTTCACTGAATCCCACACATGAACTCAAGAATATTTGCAGAAATATAAAATATCCAGTATCCCACATGTTAAAATTTATAAGATCTGGATCCAGCAAAAAATTACCTGGTATAAAAAGGAACAGGAAAATGCGACCCATAAAAAGGAGAGGCAGAAATGACGCAAATAGTAGACAAAGACATAAAACAATTGTAATTGCAGTACATATAGTTAATAAAGTAAAAGAAAGGTTGAGCATGCAGCAATTTGAACAAAATATTTTTAAAAGACCCAGACGAACAGAGATGAAAACTACAGTATCTGTGATTTTAAAAAAACACTGGGCAGGAGGACCAGCATATTAATTACTGCAGAAGAAAAAGTATTGAACTTGAAGGCCTAGCAATAGAAACTATCCCAAACAAAACATACAGAGAAAAAAAGTCTGGGAAAGAAAAACCCCAAAGCACCAGGAGCAGTGGGGTAACTTCCAGCAGCCTGAAAAAGAACAGTTAGAGTCCCCAAAGAAGAGGAAAGAGGAGGGAGGTGGGGACAAAATTGAAGAAATAAATAATGGATGAAAATTTTCCAAAATTTATCAAAATTATCAAATGTATATATCCAAGAAGTTCAACGAACCCAAAGCACAGGATACAAGAAGAAAATTTTACTGAAGCATACTCCAATACTTAAGCCACCCGATGCGAAAAGCCAACTTATTGGAAAAGACACAGATGCTGGGAAAGATCAAAAGCAAAAGAGAAAGGGGCGGTGGAGGATAAGATGGTTAGAGAGCATCACGGACTCAACGGACACCAATTCGAGCAACCTCTGGGAGATAGTGAAGGACAGAGGAGCCTGGCGCACTATAGACCATGGGGTTGCAGAGTCAGACATGACTTAGCGACTGAGCAACAAGATTTTAGCCAAACTGCTTAGGTCAGTGCAAAGATAAAAATCTTATAAGCAGTCAACTGATAAGAATACAACTAACTAGGGACTTCCTGACACTCCTGCGGTTAAGATTTTTGCCTTCCAATGCAGAGGGTGAGGGTTTGATTCCTGGTTGGGGAGCTAGGATCCCACATGCCTCATGACCAAGAAACCAAAACATAGACAATATTGTAACAAATTCAATAAAGACTTTGAAAAAAAAAATAATCCACATTAAAAAAATCTAAAAAAAAAAAAAAAACTAGTGAATGGAAACAGAGCCAGTCAGAAGACCACAGAGCAACATTTTAAGAACTAAATGACTACAAGAACTTATAATCCTATAATTTTATACTCAGAAAAAAAATACCTTTCAAAAACAAAAGTAAAATACTTTTTCAAGCATAAAAGAGCTAAAAGAATTTATTAGCAGCAGACTTGCACTTTAGGAAATGTTAAAGGAAGTCCTGCAGATGGAAGGAAACTTGGAAATCTGAATCTACACAATAGAATAAGAGCACCAGAAATAGAAATATTTGCATAAATATAAAGTGTTTTTCTTATTTGTTAAAATCTCTTTGAAAGATCATTGGCAGTTTAATGAAAATAATAATAACATATTATGAGACTTGTAGCATACATAGAAGTTATAAATGATAAAATGTTATACATGATAAGAGTCAAAATAGTGGTTACTTTCATGGAAGGTGAGGGGGTTGAAATGGTGATGGGGCAGAATGAGGGGTTTCTGGTGTTGGTAAAGTTCCACTGCTTTATTTAGATATTAATTATGAGTGCTCACCTTGTGATAACTTATATTAAGCCATACATTTGAGTCATTTTCTAGATAGAGGTTTTATCTTACAAGACAGAGTCCTTAAAAACAATATGAAGAGTTTTGTGATTCATATAGACATGCTTATAAAAAAGGAAGGAGACTAAAGTGTTAGTGGTTAGTTTATGGATGTTGAGAGTATGGATGAAGACTACTTTTCTTATTTTTTTCCAAAATGCCTACTATGGATATTATTTACTTTTGCAATCAGGAAAAAAATAAATAGAACCAATAAATACTTCAAACAGAAACACTTAATCCACAAATTGGATATGTGGTCTTTTAGGGAAAAAAACTCATATTCATTTCACCATCTTTGCATCTTTGCTTTGATTACATCACTCCTGCCCACTTCTCTCCAAATTGGTTTGGAGTGTGTGCTAACAGTCAATATCTAGTAAACAGTAGATATTCCAAAAGTTTTTTGTACAGAACTGAATTAAAGGCAACTAAAAGCCCATTTTTGTCAATCTGTTGCTCTAACTTAATAATATTTCACTGAGAGATAGGGAATCAGGAACAGTTATCCCAAAGCTAGAGTTAATAGTCAGAGACCCTGGGAGACTCTGGCCTTGTCTAGAAGGTCTTATGATTGTTTCGTAAACAAAGAGACTGAGGTATTGCACTCACGAATTCTGTAGAAAGAGCCATAGTTCCACTATTCCAAACAGAAATACAGAGCGCCTCTAAATATCATCTGACAGAAACCTTATGCCTGAATTAGCTGTACCCCAAACCAGAACAAACGTAAATGAAGCCTGCCACAAACCTCCAACCGCACCAAAAGACCGAGTCCCAGGGGAGGAAAAATCAGCTCAAGGAAAATACCAGGTTTGACTGGAAATCCGAGGACCTGACAAAGACACAGCCTACTACAAACTTAATTGCTCACAGAGCAAGCAGGAAAGTGAAAAATAGCCCATGAACATCTGTTGTTTGTGAATGACTAGGGCTGGGTCAAGTAAGATTAGCCACAAAAGAATGTCAGCCCTATAGCATTTGCCAGAAAACACTTTACACACTCAAAAGATTAGCAAAGGGACTACAACGTACTTTAAAAAAAAAAAGGAATGTCCAGTTTGATTACTGATTTTTTTTTTAATGTGAAAAGGAATATGGTGGCACATGGGATGTCATGAGCTCTCACTAAGTATAATGTAGGTTTTTTTCATGACAAAGAGATTCAAAATTTGGGATTTTACCTAACCTTGAAGCAATATAAGAAAATTTTAAATAGTTCCAAGAGAACTATTTAACTGGGGCTATTAACTCAACTGAATCATTCATACACATAACCATTTTAAGGATATACAAATGTGAGCTAAAGGTAATCTGAACACACATTCTGCTTGGAAAATAAAAACATGTTCATGTAAAGCTTAGTTTACAGGATTTATTCTAAAAAGAATTGAGAGTATCTGATGGGTGAACATTTGCTTCTTTGGGTTATGTACCATAATATCCTCAACATAATTTTCATTACAAATGACTATATGGGTTACCAAAGCAAACACAAAAATCACCACAACATTCTGCAGTAATACAGGCAGTCCTTAAAGCCAAGTCAAAGATGGATAATACAGAACTGGAATCATTTCCTAGATGGAGGACCACTAGCAATAACCCTTAATAGCCCAGAGTCTCCAGCAGCACATTTAAAGCAGGATTCCTAGAGCCTGCATTTCAGCAACCACCATGGAAAGAAAGAAACACTTTGGAGTAGCGCATGAAGCCCTGCTGTTGAGAACTGGCTGGTTCTGAGCCAATGGTTTCTCATCTCAATGAGCAGCAGCAGTCATAGCCACTCTACAGGGATGTCGTGTTGAAAGTTCTTAAAGATCTTAATTGTGACCATCCCCTCTGGCTCTGACAGGCTTCCCTGGTAGCTCAGTAGGTAAAGAATCTGCCTGCAGTTCAGGAGACCCAGGTTTGATCCCTGGGTCAGGAAGATCCCCTGGAGAAGGAAATGGCAACCCACTCCAATATTCTTGCCTGGAATATCCTATGGACAGAGGAGCCTGGTGGGCTACAGTCCATGGGGTCGCAAGAGCTGGACACCACTTAGCAACTAAACCACCTCCACCTCTGGCTCTCAGTAAGGTTCTTCTTGCTCACTTGTTACGCTGTTTGGGAGCACTCAATTTCATGATCATTGACACAGAACCAAGTGGTGACTACCTTCACCTAACGAGCTGGATGAATGTGGCAACCAGAGATACAGGTAGCCCAGGGCACTAGAAAGAGAACTGGGCCTCTTGACAAAACCAGACTCAAAGGACAAGGCAGCTGTGACCTTGTACAGATAAGAAAATGATTTCATCAGTAAATGGTGACTACACAGTCCTTTGGTCATAAATCTATGAATACACCAGAAGATTCTGGGTACAACTACTTAATTTGCTTCCATGAAAAGTATCTTTTTATGAAAATGAATGTGTGTCAATAAAGAAATGGGGTTGTTTTCATTTGTCCACATAAAATCCAACTGCAAAATCTTCCTGCATTGAATTATTTTGGAGTCCCTTCTAACCTTTGATATGAGACACACACAGTGATGGGTAGTGAGATTAACAGAGGCAGTTAGGTGGAATGGAGAGAACCTTGGAATCTCCATCAGAAGATCCCAGTTCTGATACCTGTTGGGCCACTAGCTGTGTGACTTTGGGCCCATAAGACAAAGTTAGAAGACAACTTCTCTCTGAGACTGTGATATAACTGTGCCTATTGCCAGAGAAGCCTAGAAGAGGAAAGGAAAACGTGCCCTAGGTACATCTCAATGATTTGTTGCAAAAGACTTCTTTTCATCTTATCCAAAATGCTTGTTTTAATGTACATCTTTAGTTTTTTGGGGGGGGTTTTGGCCATGCCAAGCAGCATGCAGGATCTTAGTATCCCTGACCACGGATCAAACCCATGAATCAGTCTTAAGTATACATATGTCCCCTCCCTTTGAACCACCACGCCCTACCCCCCACCCCCTCTAGGTTGTCACAGTACCGCACTGAACACCCTATGCTATTCAGCAGCTTCCCATTAGCTATCTATTTTATGGTAATGTATACGTTTCAGTGCTACCCTCTCAATTGCCCCACCCTTTCTTTCCCTCGCTGTGTACAAAGTCTGTTCTCTATGTCTGCAAGTCTATTTCTGCCATGCAAATAGATTCATCAGTACCATTTTTCTAGATTCCATATATATGCCTTAACATACAATATTTGTTTTTCTCTTTCTGATTCACTTCACTCTGTATAACAGGCTCTAGGTTCATCCACCTCACTAGAACTGACTCAAATACATCCCTTTTATGGCTGAGTAGTATTCCATTGTATATATATACATACCACAACTATTTTATCCAAATTCATCTGTCAGTGGACATCGAGGTGCTTCCATGTCCAAGCTATTGTAAATAGCGCTGCAATGAACACTGGGGTACGTGTGTCTTTTTCAATTATGGTTTTCTCAGAGTATATGCCCAGTAGTGGGATTGCTGGGTCATACGCAATTATTGTAAGGAGTATATGAGATAATACATACAAAGCATTTAGCAGAATACACAGCACATCACAAGCATGCAATAGAGTTTATTATTATTAACATCATTACTGTTCTAAAAGTGCTTTGCAGTCCCAGGCACCTGGAAAATGTTCAACAAATAATAGCTATTGATATTATGGGGGCTTCTCTGGCGACTCAGAAGTAAAGAATCTGCCTGTAATGCAGGAGAACCGGGTTTGATCCCTGGGTTGGGAAGAACCCCTGGAGAAGGGAACACCTACCCACTCCAGTATTCTTGCCTGGAGAAGTCCACGGACAGAGAAGTACAGTAAGTTTACATGTTAAATAAAATTCATTTTAAAGATTCATTTTAGAGCAAACATTTAAAGACTTAACTACAAAAGCAGAATATGGTATACCCCCCACCCCATTCTTAACCATTATTATCATTTTATAGATGAGGAAATTAAGGTTCAGAGAGATTGTCACCTCCAAAGTCACACAGTGGAGGAACTAGGACTAGAACCAAATCTTTCATTTCTAAGCTTCATGAACCCATATGAAGAAAAATAAAATAAGTTAGGAGTGTGGTCATGTGACAACAGTTCACTTATCACTCAGCTGAGAGATACGTTATCTCCTCCACTGCTTATCACTTCTAAGCCTTTTAATTCCCTCATGTGAAAAAGGTGAGAAATTTATTTGACATGTAATGAAGAACCTCCTCCAGTTGAGCATGACAGATTGAACATGCAGTGGATTAGTCTACTCACAATGACTTAAACAAGACAGAGGTGTAATTCTCTCCCACATACCAGGTATCATTAGAAGCCCAGAGCTGATAAGGTGCCCCACTATGTGGGGGACCCAGATTCCTTCTCTCTTGTTGCTCAGCCTTCCCAAGTGTTACCTTCTTCTGCAAGGCTGAGGATGGTTCGCCACCATAACCATGATCCAGACAAAAGGGTAGAAAAGGAAAAGACCGCCTCTTCCCTTTAGAGTTTGACCTGGAAGCTATACACATATCACATGCAGAACTAGCCAGAACTTAATAACACAGCCACATCTAGCTCCAAGGGAAACAAGGAAAAACAGTCGCTATTCTGGCTATCTCACTAAAATTTAGGGGAGGGGATTCTTTTAAAAAAGGAAAAATACATTGACTAGCAGGTGGAATTTTAACTCTGTTACCTATGTTTATTTTCACTTCCTTCTGAAACTCCGCTAAAATATTAATAAAGGAAGTCACAGACATAAACCCTTAAGGAGAAAAAGTGCAAGAGAAATGACCACAGATGAAAGTATCAAATGTGAGAGTATTAACAGAATAAAGCTGCTTTCAGATATGCAAATAGTTTTACCTCTATGCACCCTTTCTCAGGAAGGACCTGGAAAATGTTCCCCACCAAAACAAGGAAGTCAACCAAAAATAAGAAAGACCAACACACAAAAGGGGAGGAGGAAATTGTTAAACGGGTGGGAGAGATAAGTCCCTCAAATAATTAGACAGCAATCCTAGAAAGCAAGCAGCACAGCCTGGAGTATGCAAAGGAGAGATCCAACAGGAATGTCTAAGAGAAGAGGAAGAAGAGAGGGGGAAGAGAAAGGAGATGGAAGGGGAGGAGAAGAGAAAGGAGGAGGAGAAATGTTATCACCCCTAAAATAGAATCCCATTCTTCCCACTAGTAGACATGTACTCCAAAGAATTAATCTCCAAAATATACAAGCAGCTTATGCAGTTCAATACCAGAAAAACAAAACCCAATCAAAAAGTGGCCTAAGACCTAAACAGACATTTCTCCAAAGACATGAAGATGGCTAATAAACACATGAAAAGATGTTCAACATCACTCACTATTAGAGAAATGCAGATTAAAACCACAATGAAGTATCATCTCACACCAGTCAGAATGGCTATTATCAAAAAGTCTACAAACAATAAATGCTGGAGAGAGTGTGGAGAAAAGGGAACCCTCAACACTTCCACTGTTGATGGGAATGCAAACTGGTACAGCCGTTATGGAGAACAGTGTGGAGATTCCTTAAAAAAACTGGGAATAGAACTGCCATATAACCCATCAATCCCATGACTGGGCATATAACCCAAAGAAACCAGAATTGAAAGAGACATATGTACCCCAATGTTCACAACAGCACTATTTACAATAGCTAGGACATGGAAGCAACCTAGATGTCCTTTGCCAGATGAATGGATAAGGAAGTTGTGGTACATATAGACAATGAAATATAGATGTTGTTCAGTCACTCGATCATGTCCACCTCTTTGCAACCCCATGTCTGCAGCCTTCCCTGTCCTTCACGATCTCCCAGAACTTGCTCAAACTCATGTCCATTGAGTCAACGATGTCATCCAGCCATCCCATCCTCTGTCATCCCCTTCTCCTTCTGCCTTCGATCTTTCCCAGCATCAGGGTCTTTTCTTATGCGTTGGCTCTTCGCATCAGGTGGCCAAAGCATTGGAGCTTCAGCTTCAGCATCAGTCCTTCTAATGAATATTTAACACATCTGAGTCAGTTCTAATGAGGTGGAGGAACCTGGAACCTAATGTACAGAGTGAAGTAAGTCAGAAAGAGAAAGACAAACACTGTATATTAATGCATATATATGGAATTTAGAAAGATGGTACCGATGATCCTACATGCAGGGCAGCAAAGGAGACACAGACGTAAATAACACACTTTGGGACTCAGTGGGAGAAGGCGAGGGTGGGATGATTTGAGAGAATAACATTGAAACACATACATTACCATATGCAAAACAGATGACCAGTGCAAGTTCAGTGCCTGAAGCAGGGCACCCAGAGCCTGGGCTCCGGGACAACCCAGAGTGGCAGGGTGCGGAGGGAGGTGGGAGGGGGCTCCGGATGGGGACACGTGTACACCTGTGGCCGATGCATGCTGATGCATGGCAAAAACCATCACAACACTGTAAAGTAATTATCCTCCAATTAAACGAATTTTTTAAATAAATAAAAACAAAAATCATATTCCACTATTATTACTATATTTGGAATTGTATTAACAAAAAATTAGGGAAATTTGTTTTCTCCCTTACTATATAAATACCTACATAATATCCTCCACAAGTCCAAAATATTAACTATCTGTCCCCTTCCAGAAATATGTTTTCAATCTGCTACGAAGGAGGGTTCCTGGGAGTATGTACCAGAGGAAGCAGAGCTGGCTGGTGAGGCGAGGAGCCTGGGGTGAGATGAGAAGACTGAGTGGGCAGCTCTCTCTTGTGGGGAAACCCTGGCGAGAAGCTGCCAGCAACGTAAGATGGGAGCGCAACAAAAACGCACACACAAATCGTCCCTGAGCCTTAGGATCTCCCAGGAGATCAACAGCTCTCGGTGGCCCTTTCTGTGCCCAAAAACCCAAGCTAAGGATTTTCAAGGAGGAAAAAGGAAGGAGGGAAAGAAGGAAGGAAGGGAAGGAGGAAGGGAGGTGGGGGGGGGGCGGGGGGGTGGAGACAGGGAGGTAGGGGAAAAAAGAAGAAACAGGTTGAAACCTCTATGGACAGCGAAGGTGTGAGTGACTGAGTCTCCTTTGACATAAACTCTCTTCCCATTCACTCTGATACTCTTCTCCAATTCAAATCAAATAGAAGGAATACTTAGGTGAGGCAGGAAGTCTTCTGTTGAAGCCCAAGCATGAAATTCTTCTCTCTCTCTCTCTCTCTCTCTCTCTCTATATATATATATATATATATATATATATATATAAATTCCTCTGTAAGAATACGGGAGGGAGCAACACAAGGACTGCTGAGAACCAGACCTAAGGAGGCCACAGCTGAAAGGTTGGAGGAAGCCATGAGCTGCCCCATTCCCACAGTTTCCAGAGCTCATTTCTCTAGTGCCTTGGCTAAGTCAGCCTCCTGCCCATGGAGGCTCCAGGGACACGCTGTGCCCCAGTCCACTGCCTTCAGTTCCCCGAAAGGCTGAGCTGGAACCGGCCTCCAAGCAGGAAGGTTGGCAGCTTAAACCAGGGAGCAGCAGTGCCAGCTGAAGGTGAACCGGCTCAGGGGCCCCAGGCTGCAGAGATCCCAAGCAGACATGATCTTGGATGTGATCTGGGTCAACAGACATTTCATCGATTCTGATGCCCTTTGAAGTGGGGAGCTTGGGGGTAAATGGGATCAGTCCAACTGCCCTGGGAGACTTATCCACATAATGGGGGTCTGCGGCAGCGCCCATTTCATCTCTAGCCCCACTCCTGGGAGGTATTTATAGGAAATAAAATGGAATGGCATCCAGGCATCATCAAGGAGTCATCAAGAGGTGATGGAGGGTCCTCCTACCTTCAGAGCTGGGACTCTGGACTGTCAGCCTGATAGACGTAATGTATTTCAGTGCCAGCCTTGTCTCTGGGGTTTGACATACATCACGTGAGGATTTCTCTAGATCCAGAGTGGTGGGGGGTAAAGGGGTAGGAATTTTCACTTGGCTGCACCAGCAGGAGATCCTTGTGGTTACATTCATCAACATCTCACCTTCAAGTCTCTGTGTCCATACTTCTGCCTGAGATCTTAACCGAGAGGAGTTAATGTGCTGTCATAGAGTCTGTCCGCTTTGAGGTCTGACTATAAAGACTCTTCCAGAGTCCCTTGGAGAAGACAAATAACACTTTTGTCGACAAAGAGAAACCCAGGGGGAAAGTGGGGCTTGGAAGGACAGAGAAGTAACTTAACTTTGGGGAATGCACCCAGCTGCCGGGGGAACACAGGGCAAGGACCCCCTGGACCATCTACCTTCGCACTTTTCGATCTGTGTGTCATATTCAGGTGTCATATATATCTTAATGTCTGAAAAATAAAAACAAAATTAAATATTTGGGGAAAAAACTTGGTAGGGCTAATTTTAAGAATACTTTGGAAAACCAAACTATAAGAACTGGTGTTGACTTAAGGAAAGGGTTCAGAAATAAGATAACCACTGACTCTGGTAAACCATTTTTTATTGATAATGTCAAGGTGACCTCTGTATCTATCACCGTGTTCTGAGTTATCAGGTAGATGGCAAGCTTCCTAAGAGAAGAAAACATACCTTTTTGTACCTCTCCTGTGACCTAATCCAGTTTCTTTAAAAGGGCACATGTTAAGAAATGTTAGATTCCATTCTTGTTAAAATATGAATAGTTGGTGGAGTATCTGTTTTGCGTAGAGGGATGGGGACAGGGGGTCTTCTCTTCTCTTCCATTTGTTTCCCTCACCTAGAGTCCTCTTTTCTTTCAGTATTAATGGTAAGATCTAATTTTCAATAAGGGCTACCAGTTGGTGCCTAGAAATCAAGAGGCCAGGATCATTCAATAGTGATTTGCCTTCTTGGCCTCCAAAACCAAATCCAGGGCTTGAGTTCAAGCCCATAGTCCTACCCCATCCATCAGAACAGTGCACTAGCATGAGGCCATAGCTCTCTGAATGCTTTTACTTTTCTAGAAAAAAACACGTTTCTCATGCAGCAATCTTAATAAATGCGATTGGGCTCCATTTCTTGGCTTTGAGGTAATGAAAAATTAATTACCATACTTTACAAGTAATAGTTTCTACTCACAGCACTCCCTTAGAAGTAAATATATCATAAATAGTTACTGTTATACCAATGGCTGGTGGATTGGGCAGCCTGTCGTCCATAAATCCTTTTTCAACAGACATGTTATTTCTTCTGGGGAACAAACAGATTTGTTTTAGATCAGAGAGTCAACTGACAGATGGCCTTTGTAAAAACACACCATTTGTATAAATAAATTATAGTTTTACTATGGGATTCTGGTTGTGTGCATTTGGAAAATCAATGCCCCCATTCTCTAGAATGGGTCTGAACTGTAAAGAGCCATTTCATTGAGGTGTGAGGCCACATCACACAATTTCCCAACACAGATGCTAAAGTTCAAAGTCTCTAGATGCACGCTGCCACTTCCCGTCACAACTGTCACAAAGAGTTCTGCCTGGGGGTACTGGGATGATCTCCCAGAGAGCTCCGGCACCAAACAGAGCAAGATACCAACTGGCACACTCCCGTGAGCTCCAGGTTCTGTTTCCTTTCAATTTAATGACATCACGTGCCTTATTTCCCTAACTACAACTCTGCATAATTGGGGCTGACAATGTATTTCCCTTAGAAACATGAAACATTTCATTTTCCTTTACAACATAGCTCATTGGTTAAATGCTAAACATTTGGTAGATTTCTTTAAAATCCAAATCAGGCCTTTTTTTTCCCCCTTGGCTGTCTCTCGCTTTGGTGAGCAGGGGCACACTCTTCTTTGCCACGTGTGGGCTCCTCACTGTGGTGGCTTCTCCTGTGGAGCACAGGCTCTAGGCGTGTGGGCTTCAGTATCTGTGGGCTCATAGGCTCAGTAGCTGTGGCTCAGAGGCCCTAAATCGCTGGCTCAGTAACTCTGGCACACGTCATTGCTCCAAAGCATGTGGAATCTTCCCAGACCAGGGATTGAACTCGTGTCCCCTGCATTGGCAGGCAGACTTCTATCCACTGCACCACCAGACAAGTCCCAAGCTGGGCTTAACTCTGAACCTACAGCAGTCTCAGTCACTACCCATCTTATAACGTCCATGTATGTAACATACACATCAAATATTTATTTGTTCATATGTGGATGTATATACATAGATATGCATCACACCCACTCATGTACATCCCCCTTCCAAACCAAAATGTCCTGCGTGCATTCTAACTGGCTTAGTTGTGTCTAACTCGCTTCAGTTGTGTCTGACTCTGCGACCCTATGGACCATAGCCTGCCACGCTCATCTGTCCATGGGATTCGCCAGGCAAGAATACCGGAGTGGGTTACCACCTCCAGGGAATCTTTCCCACCCAGGGATCAAACCCGAGTCTCTTGCGTCTCCTGCTTTGGCAGGCAAGTTCTTTACCACTAGTGCCACTGGGAAGTCCAAAAGGTCAGGACATAGTATCTAAAAGGACATATTCTATTGTTGTTCTTAAGAACCAGCACCAGTAAAATGTTTCTTTTGTTAGGGGACAATGTTCATTTTAGCCAGAGACACCAAGAATGCACTTTGCTGGCACAATAATTGCCTATGTGTTCTCTCTTTAAGGATATTATTCACTACCCAAAATGATTAAGATTTTAAAGCCACCAGTTCTGATGAAGGAAATAAATGTTTAACATTAATCATGTTTACAATTCAAAATATAAAAACAGGAAAGACTCTGCATTTCTCTAATAAAAAACTTTAACGTCAGATTGCCTAATATTTTCCAGGCTATAAGGTACATTTAGAAGCTGTGTTTGCTTCTTAGCATAGTGGGGAACTGTTTAGCTTGATGTTTTGTGGGCACTCATAACCTCAGGCTTCAAGTTGCTATTTAGAGTTAGGCCAGTTGGTGCCTTGATGGAATTAATATACCATCTAGAACTGCCTAACTTACATTCAAAGAAGAGCTTAAACCAATGATTTCCATCTGTTTTTATGACACTCCCAGGGAATCTCAGGTTACTTCAAAGGAGATCAAAATTCTCAAATGAAATTAATCTGGACATAGAAATCTCATACTCATGTACTTAGATACGTCAGATAAAAACATACACCTACATGATATAGTCTTCTAGAAAAGGTGAGGATCAGGAAATTAATAAGGTAATTGTATCCCAAGATCTTGGAAGGATAAGACAATCACAAATTATAATAGCTGTCATAAACCAGATTAGAACTAATTGTGGAAAATAAAAACCCACTAAATTCACACAACATCAAACATTTGGATCACAGAAAAAGTAAAATGGCTTGAAGGGTGGGCAAATTGAATTTATTTTTAAAATTGATGATTTTGTGGATGAATTACTAACAGACCCAACAGAATATGAATCTGGTAGCATGGATAATTCATTTCTTTCATCTCTAAATCATGTGACATGCCTGTCTCTAAGTGAAGAAACAGTTCATCCTGCATCTCAATAAAATGTTTACGAGAGACCCTCGTGGCTAATGGAGTCAACTCACAATCAATACGTTTATTCATAAAATCATGCACACATACAGGTCAAGGGTTAAGAAAATATTTTCATTGCAACTGTAATCAACCAAATGTACTATAATCATGCCTTTCACTGACTCCTTGAGGATATGGATTGGGAATGGTCCAAGAGACTTTCGACCTTGTGACCAGTCACAAAATTGCTCTGCTTATAGTAAAAGCTTCCCTGGTGGCTCAGCGGTAAAGAATATGCCTGCAGTGCAGGAGACCTGGGTTCAGTCCCTGGGTTGAGAAGATCCTCTTTATAAGGAAATGGCAACCCACTCCAGGATTCTTATGTGGGAAACCCCATGGAGAGATAAGCCTGGCGGGCTACTTAGCAACTAAACAACAACAAAACAAAGAGTATGAGGCTGCCACTTCCCAGTTGTAACTGCGGGCAAGTTTCTCTCCCGCTCACTGCCTGTTTCAACACCTGTAAAAAGGAGAAAACAACACCCACCCCATAAAGTTGTTGTCAAGATTACATGAGTTAGTAATGGAAAAGCTCAGTGCACACAATAAGCATTCAATAAGTGTAAGGTCTTACTATCATTATTTATTATTCACCTTGTCAGAGGCTCCCGGTGTGGGAGGCCATTGCAGAATTCAAGATTATTGATGAACTCATAATCCTGTTGACTATTTCAAATGTATTTTAACTATACAATATTATCTCAGTGCTAAATTCCTGTTCATGTTCTAAATGCTCAATAATAAATTACAGACAATTTAACTAGATCTGCACATTAGGTTACATTTTTGTCCCCTCTACATCCTGAATACTAGATTTTTCCTATCACATAAAGGGTTTAACCAAGTGAACTCTGGGATCTCTTCTGAGAACCAGACTATTATGAAACTGACATTCCCTTGATTCTCTGAATTTCAACTACATCATCTATTTGAAGGAACCAACTAGTATGAAAGGGGAAAGTCCTGTCTAGTAAATTTCTTAGACTCAGCCTTTATCAGAAGAGCATATAAGAAAATGCTACGATGAAATGAATTATATAAACTACACATAAAAATGACCATGCGTACATTTTTATTGGGAAGTTATAGGGAGAATGTGAATCTAATATATATTGATGAATTATTCAGCTCTATCTCAGTCAGCCTGGCTGCCTGCGTCACAGAATAGGTGGATTTTTCAAGCACTCCCAGAAGGCTCTTGAGCCGTCTTGAATGTTGGCCTGGAGGTTATTTCTGATCAAGTATAGGCATCAGAAATCTATACAGTGAGGGAGGTAGGGGCTTCCTCTAGGAAGGGGAGACCAAAACCATTATGAGATGCCCCAGGGGATCATTTTTAAAGTCTTTAAACATATGTCTTGGGAAAACAGAACTTTGTCCTCACTAGATTTCTGACCTGGAAAGTGCCTTCAAAGACAAAGAACAGTGAGGTCATATACAGGGAGTGTAAAAGAGTAAGAAGGTGAAGGAAGGAAGTTTCAATGAAAAGAGACCATTTGGGTCCAGGAGACTTTGAGAAGCCATGTGAGATTTAAACAGGGAGGTTTATTTATACCTTTATGATACATCATAATCTTTTGGGAAATAAACAAATTGCTCAAAAAACTCTCTGAAGCACATTTGGTCTAATATGCTAATCCATCAACAGCCCTGATTAATTAGTATAAATCCGGAGGGCAATGGACTTTCGGGGTCTTCCCACTTAAGTCTATTGGAGGCTTTTACACCGAAAGATTGCCTAAATATTTATACATTTATAGGATCAAATACATATAATATTGCCAAATGGAAGAGGCTTTGAAATGCATCCATTTGGCCAGTGTTGGAAAATTGTGTTTTCCTGTGGGTTTCTCTTTTGTGAAGACATCAAAAATTTGCCACTCCTTTTGTCAATCCTTTGACTTACCAAGAGCAGGAGATCAGAGGAAACAAGGATGGCCCATAGCAAGTTAGCTTTTCCCACTGAAATAAACAAATTCCTTTGACTCAACCCCCCTAGCCACGGAGCCCTAGCTAACATAATACAAAGGACAGAACCGGCTTCCAGTAGAACAGAACTACAATAAATTCCATTTTCACACCTGATATTGTCCACCACACCCCCATAAATATATTTTTTTCCAGAAACTAATAGAAATTAGTCTTTAAGACAATAGCCTCTTGCTAGTCTTAATACCTACCAAGAATACAAATTAACACCCAGTAAAAAGCAACTGAACTAAAAATTATGTCCATGAACACAGTCTTACCCATGAAAACATACATCTGCTACTCCAAAGAATATGCAACACTGGATTCTGTCTTAATTTATAAAAAGCTAAAAGGCAGGCATGGATATAAAGTCTTAGTTCTCGTGGCAGCGGCCACCCAATGCTATCGTCCCAGTGATGGACACAATCGTTAATGTATTTATTATTCTTTAAGGACATGAGACATTGGAAAATGGCATTTTTCCCTTTCACCTTCTAAGGCTCTCCCCAGGACTACCAGATGAACGCCCACGCCACCTTCTTCCACCAAAGGTGGATCCCGCTAACAGGAGACTCTGGATCGAGACCATAGCGCCTCAGTCCCCAGCTCTGGGGGAAGCCTCATCGTATCAAGTGGCCCTCAGCACATCCAGCGGATCCGCCAGCTAAGCGGGGGCCGCGCGGTTTCATCATTGATGCTCATGAAGGACAATAGCTCATCAAGCCCCACCGAAAGCCCCGGACCCGTCGCGGAGCCTGGGCTGGCGGGGGATGAGGCTGAGCGACTCCTCCTAGAGGTGGTTATGTGGAGAAGGAGCAATCCCTTCTCCCTCCTCCTCCTCCCCCCGCTACTATCCGCGGCCCGGAGAACTGCCGCTTGCCGCCATTGACACGCACAGATAGAACCCAAAGAAAGGCAAAGAGTCCTGCCCGGCACCGGCGCCGCGCCGGCCGAACCTGCGCCCGGGGAGCGGCGCACGGAGGGCACCGGGCGCCCGAAGCAGGCGGCGCAGCACCAGGTGAGCCCGCCATGGCGGTGGCATTATTGTTCAGGGGGCTTCGGGGTCTGGAAACAAAACGCGCCGCGGGGGCAGTGCAGGGGCCGGAGCAATCCCCCTGCCCCTCCCCGCTGCCCAACCCCTGCGGGCGCTCCCCGGAGAGCCGACCCTTCCCGCAAAAAAAAAAAAAAAAAAGAAAAAGAAAAATTAATAAATCAAGCTGCCCAACTTGCCTTCTCGGGAGATAAAGGGGGGGTTGCTAAAGAAGCGGTAAAATTCCTGGGGCCGGCGAGGAGCCGGGGTGGGGGGGTATCTTGGGCGACGAGTGAGGGAGGAGGAGGGATGCGGGGTCCAGCCGCCGGCCCCGGGCGACGCTGGACCCGAGGGAGCGGAGGGCTCCTGGGGATGCGGAGTTGGGGCGCAGAGAGGGAGAAGGGAGGCGCCCGGCCGCAGAGGAGGGTTAGTCCGGGGGCGGTGGTCTGCTCAGGGGCCGAGAGAGCCCGGGCAGGGCCGCTCTGGGGGCCTCCGAGGGTGCCCAGGTCGGGCGCCGGCTGCTCCGGGCTGACAATGGAAGGGGCGCGGAGGCGCCGGGTGGAGGGAAGAGACCGGGGTCCGGGGACGGGCCGCGCCAGAGAAGGTCAGGCCGGGGACGCGGGCCCCGGGGGCTAGGGTCGGGGGCTGCCGCGCGGTGAGCGGGGCGCCGCGGGCGGCTGCGAGCCCCGGGCCGATGCGGAGGAGGGTTCGGGGCCGGGCACTCCCCTCCGGTTTCCTTTCCGGGGCGCCCGGTGCCGACGCGCGCGCTGCGCTTTCCCCGGGAAATGGCGGCCCCTCCGCCGCTCGCTTGGGCAGTCCCAGGTTCCCTCTTTGCGCGGGAAAATAATAATAATAATAATAATATTTAGGGTGAAAAGGAATAAAAGTAAAGTGTCTACGACTCAGGAAAGGGCTGCGCCGGGCGCCAGATGCGGAGCGAATCGCGCGCGGGGCGGGGACCAGCCCTGCCTCCCCGGGCGCCCAGCCCGCTCTCCAGGAGCACCCTAGTTCCAGCCTCGCCCGCCTCCGGAATTCCGCCCGCGGGTGTCCTTTCCCACCTTTCCTCCTGGGGGCGCCCTCCGCTCCTGCCCTCTTTGTTCCACACAACAACGGCCAGAAGGGCACTGAACCTCTGAAGGGCCAAAAGCGCCTCCTGTTCCAGGCGTTTCCAGACCCTGATCATTCCTGGCCTGAAATGGGCCGCCGCGGACTTGAGTTAGGCCTGGTCACTGCTGGGTTTATTGGCACTGGCCCCAGGGTGGGCGAAGGGATGAAAGGGACGAGGATAGGCTGAGAAACCACAGCGCGGGTCCCTGTGTATTTTAAGGGGGAGCATCAGCGACCACAGCCCCGAGGCCCTGATGATAAACTAAGGGCAGTTTGGGTTTTCCAACAGCGCTAATGAACTAAAGTATTAGCCTTTCCAGCCTTTTTCCAGCCCAGGGGAATTCAAAACCTGGCCTAGGTCTAAGTCCCCGGAGACCTCAGGGACCCATTCCCCAATCGGTCCAGCACAGCAAACGACTTCCTCATTTTTTTTCATTTGTTTTTGTGTCAAAATGCAATTGTACCCTCACTGGGCTGCACAGTTGCTATTGAAACGGTTCATTAGGTGAGAGAAAAAGAAACACTATTAAGAGCGAACATGTGTCTTCTTTTATGTTGTTTCTTATTTAGGAGCAGTTCCTTTGTGAAACACAAACCAAGTTACATGTGATTCTCAATGAGTTCACATTTAGCTGAAAGCTATCTCTTAACCCTTTGGAAAACTCTTCTTATTTTCAAATTAATGTTCAGAACATCAAGATTTGGAACTTCACTAGTCGATTTTTAGAATTGCTTTAGCTCAAGATTATCATATAAATAAATATAGGCACTGCTTGGAAGGAAGTTTCTCTTGAATCACGTAATTCACACCTTTAAAACCCTTATTTCCTGTATCCACATTTCCTTTAAAAATATGCCCAGTTCTCACTCTGGTTTTTCCTACCCTGTCACAGTTCCTCCTCACCCAGATCCATTTACTGCCACACTTTGGACATTATTAATGGTTTCCTCTATTTCAAAACCCTATAAAAGAATTTACCTTCTTGGATCCAGAATGTTCCAAAGACTGTGACCCTGCTCCCTCACCATTCCATCTTGTCTAGTTCCCAGGGGTTTTGAGGCGCCTTTGGTCTGCTGTTTCCCAGCGGGTGGGACACCCTGCTAGCTATTGTCTGAGATAACCAGGTCTGTTTTCACTGCTTCCTGCCAGCAAGGCAGGAGAGAAGCCTGTCTTAGACAACTTTAAATGAAAGAGATCTGTAACTTGTTCAGGGAGGAGGTATGTGCAAAAAAAAAAAAAAAAAATCAACCAACTTTCTTAGAATTTTTTTGATTCTCAAAGTTAGATGCTAACTTGGTAAATGCTTTTGAAAAGTGTGTATTACCCAGAGGTGAACAGAAAACTTATGGTTAGAGAGCATTCAACAAGCATTTGTGAAGTACCAGTTATTAAACCCTACTGGATGGGGGAAGAATTCCAAATATGAGGAGATCCTAGACCCTGCTTTCAGAGCACTTATACCCCCAAACCTAGGAAATAAACTGTATTTGAAGGTAAAAGAAGGGGAAAGGAGATTAAGATTGGCAAACTAATGGGAAAATGGGTACTTTTATATACTGCTGACAGGTGTATAAATTGATACAGCCTATTTGGAGGGCAGTTTGGCAGTGTTAAAATTAATAATGTGCACATTCTATGACCCAGCAATTCCATTTCTCAGTATATATCAGAGAGAAGCAGGCAGGCGTGTACACATATTATGTTATTCCCTTCCATGGCAGAGTTTTGGTAATTTTGAAATTGAAAAAACCTAATGGCCATCAGTAGAGAATGGCTGAATAAACTCTGTACATCTTTTTGGAAATTAGGAAACAGTTAAAAGAATGAAGTAGTCCTATATATACTGAGACAGAAAGGTCATTGAGACTTATTATTAATGGAAAAAGCAAATTGCAAAACAATATATATTGAATGGTACCACTTTCATAAAAGCAAAATAAAACCATGAATTTGTATAAGTAAAAATACATACATAAATGGATAGGAAAGGTGTAGAACGATACACCCACTAAAAGACAAGAATTAAAGGCATTGTGGAGGAGTTTAGTCATATTAATCATACCTATCCATAACCATTGTTATAATATTTGAAATTTTACAACTTGGATTAATTTGTATGTTGCTTGGATAGCTAAACACAATTAATTTCAAAGTGATTGATAATATGTAATAAAAGCCATGATTAAAATGCTACAACAATTTTTAAAGGAAGAAGAGAATTCTAAGCTGGAAGGGAGGGCATGGGCAAGGCTTCATAGAGAATGTAGCAGGATTGGAGGGAAAGAGGGAGAAGAAACAACGCAGGAGACGGAAGCCTAATGCAGATGCCAGGCTCTAGCTAGCACCTCCTCTTTCTTCTGCGTGATGATGTACATTCCCTCACAGGCTGAATCCTGGCCTGTCCTGCCTGCCCAGGTTCAGGCTGGGGAGTGAACTGAATGAACAGGTCACACTTGCTTTCATCGCTATGATTCTAGGAATACCTTAAGTTAGATGTAGAAGGAAAAAATGAGGACATGAGTCCTAACAGTGGTATTGGCATTTTGAAAAGGAATGTAGGGGGAACTTCCCTGGCGGTCCAGTAGTTAAGACTTTGCCTTCCAACGCAGGGGGTGTGGGTTCAATCCCTGGTCTGGGAGCTAAGATCGCACATGCCTCAGGGCAAAAAAATAAAAAATTAAAAAAAATAAAACAGAAGCAATATTGTAACAAATTCAATAAAGACTTTTAAAAAATGGCCCATGTAATAAATAAATAAATAAATAAATAAATAAATAAATAAATAAATAAAAATGGAAAGGAATGTGGTAAAAATGAGGATGGGGATTGGTTTTCCTCTGGATACTCCATGAGATATGAACTGGGAAGTAACTTGGAGGGGAAAGTGTCTGAGAAGGTGATCCATTCCCTCTCCCCAAATATCACAAAAGGAACCCCAAAATACTTTGAAAACAAATAGTTAAGGTTGGTTTCACTCTCTTATTGAAGGAATATTTTTTTGAATATCAGATGTGTAGATAATACTATGCAAGGTGCCAGTGGGGATGAAACATACAGCAAAGGGTATGAGAAACAGCCCCAGACCAGGGTTCCAGAAGTGGGGGTGAGGGGACTTGGTCTGGTCTCACACAGACTGTGTAGCCATGGTCAAGTCGTTCAGTGACCACCACCCCTCATTTTATTGTGGCGAAAATTGGGGAGGGGGTCTAAATGACTGATCACTCAGGTCCTTTTCAGTCTTAGGTTATGATGTTGTGAGATCTTATGGGTCTAACATTGTGATGATTGTGAATTCTCAGGCAGATGGAAGATGGGAATGTGAGGTTAGAACAAGTGGGGCCCAAGGTGCCTTGAGGGAAACAAAAGCATTCCCTGCAGAGCATGTGGCTTTTGGTGTTCTCCCAGGACTAACGCTTCTTTTCCACCCCTTCACATTGCCTCCTAAAAGCAATGAAAGAAGCAGAAAGACATCACTGAGTTTTAAGCCTCATGTTATACATACATCCAGCACTGTAGTATTATAATAGTCGCTTTTGAATTCAAATGTTAGCCTGCATTCTATGAAAATAGTCTCTAAACCTTTCTTGTGTGGAAACAAGTCATAATAGCTAATGTTTATTAAATGCCTTCCTGCCTGCCAGGTACTATTCCAAGCATTTGGTATGTATCGATGAGTTTCATTCTTACAACAGCCCTAAAGACAGGTACTGTTGTTATACCCATCTTGCAGAAAAGAAAAGAGAGGTTAAAATGTGTCCAAGGTCACCGCACAACTGATGGGTGGTAGACTTAGGACTCCCACGCCAGCGGTCTAACTCCACCAACCACATCCTCATGTGTGCCTAGCGAGAACAGGAGGTATCAGCACTCCACTGATTCTCAGATTATGTTCTTTTTAAAGTTTTTTAACGTTATCATATGCAGATTTTCTTTTAAAACTCTCCTTTATGTCACTATTTTACCTGACTGTGTCAATAAAAGATAAAGAGCATCAGATTGAACCATATCACACTTTACTTTAAACTGTCTTTGTCACGAAGTATTAAATAAGATAAATTTGGTGGTTTCTCTGAAGCCCTTACTGTTCATTTATCCATCTCACCATCCATCATACTTTGCCCGATTTATTTGACTGGCATTGCCAATTTGGACTTGGAATGGAGTAAGTAATTCAAGTCAAAATTCCCCTGCTTTGACAGAACATGTATGGAAACAGGCATAGGACCACCAGCCTCCTACAGGGATGTTTATTTCAGCTGACTCTGTGATGCCACGAGAATTAAGTACAGCAACAGTATAGTTTAGGTCAAAATTGCAACACATGGTCTGACCAAAGGTTTGAAGTTAATTTCTGGATATGAGAGGTAGTCCTGATGATATAGTTTCAATGCCTAAATGTGGTTATTTCCATGACAACTGGATAAAAATCTAATAGAATGAAATCAAACTTTCCAGGAAAACCCAGGCCCTGTGTTCTGGCCTCAGTAATGGTTCATACACAGAACTGGGTAACCTGTATTTTTGCTGCCTTCACTGCTCAACAAAACCATAACAGTAAATAGTGGTGGTAGACTACAAAAAGGTAAGTTCCAGTAGCTCATACCATATACAACATAAACTTTTAGATCAGACGATAATTCACTGGGTTCCCCACCAGAGTGCTGAACTTCCAAATCGACCGGTCTTCCAGAATTTCAGTAAGGTGGTCATCCACTCAAGCATTGCCCCCTGCTTCTAAACTGGATTTTCACCCCTGGCTATTCTTTAGTAAACAATATAGATCATTGTCTTGGGGTGGAAAAGAAACAAGCCATAAACTCAGTAAGGTTTTTCAGGTCTGCTTTTTCTTTTCTGTGGTTATGGGTGATGCAATAGTGACTTCAAAGGAAAGATCACCGGCATGTGATTTAATTCTACCTGACTGTTCCATTTCTAGGAATAAAGTAACAGATGGGGGTGGGGGGTCAGAAGGAGTGACATTTTAAGCATCTTCCTAGAGTAGCAACAACTTCTAGGTCAGAAGGGACCTCAGAGTTCCGCTAGTGCCATGGTTCTCCAGTGGAATCACCTGTATCCTCAGTTGCCCAGCAGTACTGAATGTCTGGAAGCCCTTGATGGGTCAGGCAGCACAAGGGGTTGCAGACCACTCACTGATGGACTGGTCCACTCACCCACCCTCGAAGGAGGCTACATCCCCTCCCTCCCACTGAGCAGCTCATCTGAGTTCAAAGCTAGTCCCCTGCAAGGGCAGGTCACTGTTACAACAATACACCTCACTATTAATTTGAAACTATTCGATTTTAAGGAAACAGGATAGTATGCCCACTGTTCAGATTTGTTAATTCTCAAAAGAGCAAAAAGACAAAACCAGGCTGGACCCAGTGAAGGGTTTTCTTTTATTATGTTTTCCGTGAATAAATAGGAAGGCAAACTGGTTCATTTTCTTCTGGGATGTGTTACTAACTCAGAATCAAAGAGAATTCAAAGTATTTTTATTCATTCATGTATACTCATTTCTCATCTAATTAATACCATAGGTGGACAAATATATTTATATTAGAAAGTAACAGAAGGCTAATAACAAGGAAGCAAAAAAAAAAAAAATTCTTAACTCTGGTTCAATGAAGACAAAATGTTTTAAGAGTCACCAGAGATAATTGAGGAATATAAAATTTCTTATCCAGAGATTGTATAAAACTCGGGGCTTCTTGATGGTCCGGTGGTTAAAACTTCGCCTTCCAATGCAGGGGGTGCAGGTTCCATCCCTGGTTAAGGAGCTAGGATCCCACATACCTCATGACCAAAAAACCAGAAACAGTGTTGTAACTGATTTTTACTTTAAAAATGGTCCACATCAAAAAACAATCTTAAAAAATAAAAAAGTCACCATTTACTACAGTAGCAGCAGATAACCTAAGTCCACTCCACATCGGCTCCATCCCACGCTCTGCTCTCCATCCCTTCTAAAGTGTCTCAGGCAGCCGCATATCTTCTGCCTCTGAATTATAAAGAATGTGCTGGCAGTTCATTTTCCTGCCAGATTATTCCAGGACATGACTTGAAATGCTTTTTTAAACGGGACTGATTTGTAATCCAATAGTATAATTTAAATAAATTGGGTTAATGCTTGGTTCTAACTTTCGTGGTTGGTTAATTTAGTTAATTTGATCCGTGTCATCTTGATGAAATTGCATTTGATATAGCTCTTTACATTATAAATTGTTAATGCGCTTTAACATATATGACGATAAAATTATTGACTCTTCTCATTCACTTAAAGGTGGCCTTGGAAGAAAATGGTTTGGAAAGTATTACTTGTGCAATAATGATTTGCCCTTGGAGTTCATAAATGGAAGTGTAATAGAGCAAGTGATCTAGCCAGCACTACTGAAAATGGTTTTTACAGCTACAAAATAATACTAATAAACTACTATTATTTTAATACAGTACTTATGGTAACACACCGAAATATGTTAGAATTTTATCAAGTATGAGACTGGGATTTTTTTTTTCCTACCCTTTAGAAATATTTCTACATACAGTTAATGTATTTACATTGAATTCCCTTATGTCCTACCTAATTTTATTTCATCTCATTTTATTCTCCCAAAGGATAGTTTTGAAATGACAAAGTAAAGATGCTTATTGCAGGATCTGCTTTGTTTTTTCATAAATATTTACAATAGAAAATATTCTGAAGCACAGTACAACAGATTAGGGAAATATCATGGGAACTGAAGATGAATAAATTGAATAAATTTCAGCAATTTTAAAACAAATCCATTAGGGGATGACACTATGAATTTCATGTTTATAAACATTACAGAAGTTTGTTTTTAAATTTATTTCTATCATTCAAAAGCAAGAGGACCTTTTAGCTCTAGATTTAAAATAATGTATGGACAAAAACCAGTAAAGTAATTAGCCTCCAACTAATAAAAATAAATGGAAAAAAAATAATGTATGTATAAAAGTATTTTGATTTATAGACTTCTGAAGGGAATGATCTCAAAAGAGTATTTAAAATAAACTATCTTGATAGTCTAGATCCTTCGTCAAAGTGGCTCATCAGCCCAATCAAACTACACCTGTGACACTGGCCTGTGATTATTGGCCAGTCTCAAGTGCTGACTGCTGTCTCTTTTTTATTTTTTTATTTATTTTATTTTTTTTGCTGTCTTTTTAAAAGATGGTTTGCTGAAGCTCAGGGGCAGAAAAAGTGGTCATTTAAATCAGGATTGCTGGCGGCAGCTAACAGGCCATCTTGCCAGTTGGCTACTTTGTCTTGTTCCTCATCAGTTTGTATATAATAAAAACTTCAAGAAGTTGGGGCATAAAACTTGGTTTACTCTCAATTGGCTATTTATGCTTGAGAAAGAACTTATTTAAATTAAAGGAAGATACTGGTCTAAAAAGAGCTTCCTGGGTAGCTCAGCTGGTAAAAAATCCCCCTGCAATGCCGGAGACCTGAATTCCATCCCTGGGTTGGGACGATCCCCTGTAGGAGGGCAAGGCAACCCACTCCAGTATTCTTGCCTGGAGAATCCCCATGGACAGAGGGTTGCAAAGAGTCGGACACAACTGAGTGAATAAGCCCACAGCACACACATTGTTCTAAAGAAACCAGATTATTTTAGCTTTTCATGAAGGCAGTCAGTGTATTAAGTAAAGTTTGCTGTTTCTCACCAAGAGCAATTCACTCAGTAAGGGCAAATGCTTGCTTAGGATGTTTTCTTTCCTTCCACTCCTCCCATCTGGGATTACAGTATAGTTTTAAATATTGTTTATAGGAATTCCATATGCTATAATTATGCAAATACAGACACACTGAATCTGATTCTACTAGTGAGTGTTATACAATCTTTCTTTTTGATGTGGACCGTTTTTAAGATCTTTACTGAATTTACTGGGCTTCCCAGGTGGCCCTAGTGATAAAGAACCTACCTGCCTGTGCAGGAGACATAACAGACCTGGGTTCGATCCCTGGGTTGGGAAGATCCCCTGGAGGAGAACATGGCAACCCACTCCAGTATTCTTGCCTGGAGCATCCCATGGACAGAGGAGCCTGGTGGACTGCAGTCCATGGGGTCAAAAGAGTTGAACGTGACTGAAGTGACTTAACACACTGAATTTATCACAGTATTGCTTCTGTTTTATGTTTTGAGGTTTTGGCCTAGAGGCATGTGGGATCTGAGCTCCCTGACCAGGGATCAAACCCAAGCCACTTGCAACAGAAAGCAAAGTCTTAACCACTGGACTACTAGGGAAGTCCGAGTCTCCTACAATGTCTTGATAAGAAATTTTATATTCCTCAATTGTCTCAGGGCCAGTTAGTTTCCACTGACTCACCTGGTGATGAAAGTAAATCTGAATTTTTCAATATGCCATTCTTATTCAATCACAAAACTCTTGAGCTTTTCCTTTTTACTGGTATACTCATTTCTAGGCTAATTCCCAAGTGATGTTTGTTAAGGTGTTAAATTAAAATGACACTTTTGATTTCCGGTCCTAAGTGATGGACTCTGAGCACCTGAGCTTTCCTAGAGCACATGCGCTTTTCCACTGGAGCCCACAGAAATAATGGTAAAAGACGTACAAAGAAAATAAGCCCTTCACAGCCAAGCAGTGGGGGCTGGTGATGGTCATCAGCAAACGCGAGGGAGATTTCAGCAAATTTCTTTCTGTGACTGAAAGCACATAGAAATGTGGATGACATCACAGAAAGAGCCACAGCTAAGAATAAAAGCAGGAGGGACCTGCCCTGAAGTTGGGCAGGGTGAAAAATGGAAAGTCATTGAAGGTCTGTCTCCAGAACAGTTAGGTGAATGGGTCTCTCTCCCTCCCCTACTCCTAGTAGGACTTCTGTCAACCTAGCATTTATCCTCCAAACTGATGATCTGAGGTTTCTTCTCTAAAGAAACTGAACAACTACAGAGCAGGTCTAGAATCTGGAGGATGGGTATGGCTCTACCAAGTAAAACTCTCATTCTGGCATTTGAGGGCTCTCAGTTCCTAACCAGGCACCCTAAGATGATGCCTGCTAATTGGCATGCCCCATGCATGTACGCTGAAGTCCCAAACAGGAACAATGCCTACCAAACAGTAGCATGGAAAGCTTTTCTGTCTGCCTGTAGTAAGCCTCCGTGCCCTCTGTGTCTTTCATTCTTAAATATGAATGCATGCCCAAAGATCACCAGACATGGTTGGAAAGCCAACATGAAAAAGAAATAAATGGGACAACTGAGTCGATAACCTCAGATATGCAGATGACACCACACTTATGGCAGAAAGTGAAGAGGAACTAAAGAGCCTCTTGATGAAAGTGAAAGAGGAGAGTGAAAATGTTGGCTTAAAGCTCAACATTCAGAAAACTAAGATCATGGCATCTGGGAAAATCATGGGAAAGATCATGGGAAATAGATGGGGAAACAATGAAAACAGTGTCAGACTTTATTTTTGGGGGCTCCAAAATCACTGCAGATGGTGACTGCAGCTATGAAATTAAAAGACGCTTACTCCTTGGAAGGAAAGTTATGACCAACCTAGACAGCATATTAAAAAACAGACATTACTTTGCCAACAAAGTTCCATCTAGTCAAGGCTATGGTTTTTCCAGTAGTCATATATGGATATGAGAGTTGGACTATAAAGATGGCTGAGCACCGAAGAATTGATTCTTTTGAACTGTGGTGTTGGAGAAGACTTGAGGGTCCCTTGGACTGCAAGGAGATCCAACCAGTCCATCCTAAAGGCAATCAGTCCTAAATATTCATTTGGAAGGACTGACGCTGAAGCTGAAGCTGCAGTCGCAAAGAGCAACTGAACTGAGTCGATAAAATAATTTAGAGAAAGAAGGTGATGTAAACACACCCCATAGTTTCAGAGAGATTGGAAGACATGGTGCATTCATTAAAAAAAAAAACAAAACAAGATGCTATGAAAAAGGAACAATCAAAGAACAAGAAAGAACACTCGGAAATTAGCAATATGATTACCAAAATTAGAAATTAAAAAGATGGGACTTCCCTGGCAGCCCAGTGGTTAGGACTCCACACTTCCTGCAGGGGACATGGGTTCAATCCCTGGAGGGAACTAAGATCCTGCATGGGAAGAAAAGGAGTGGGGAGAGAAATTTAAAAGACCGAGAATCAGAAGGAAAAGGTTGAGACTTAGGGGAGCAATCTAGGAGATCCAAGACCTGGTTTACCAACATCCCATTAAGAGACAAGTAAAGGGAGAAGTGGGAGAAATGAAAGAGATGGGGGAAATAATCAAATACATAACAGGAAAAATTCCAGGGGTTTTGAAAAATTTTCAGATTGAACAGGCTTATCATCAAGTGCTGACACCTAGACACATCCTTGTAAAATTTTAGAACATGCAGAGAAAATTTAAAAGCTTTGGGGATTGGAGTCTACCAAACTTCTCTGTAAAATTGAATGCCAAAAATGATGACTCAAGGGCTTCAACACGTTGAAGCAAAATGACTTTGATGCTAGAAACTCCACCAAATAATAGTCCAAAGATCATTCAGTAAGGACAATTTCACTTGTGTAAGAAAAAGTTTACCTCTCAGCACTGTCTCTGAACAGCAACGTGAGGCAGATAAAAGGAAAACAAGGGAGAAAGCCAGTAAGGAGGAAGTCATGGCATCCAGGATGAGCTGGGAAGACAGCCCCAGGATGACCACTGGGTAAAACAACCACTCCACACTGGAGCCCAGGGCAGAGGGCTCCAGGAACAATATCTCTGGGGGAAAAGTGCCCCCTGCAAACAACAGTGTGACCTAAAAGCTGGGTGATGCCCCAACCAGGGATCAAACCCAAACCCCCTGCAGTGAAGGCTTCCCCAAGGACTCAGCAGTAAAGAATCCATCTGCAATGCAGGGGATGCAGGTTCGATCCCTGGGTCGGGAAGATCCCCTGGAGGAGGAAATGGCAACCCACTCCAGTATGCTTGCCTGGAAAATCCCATGGACAGAGGAGCATGGTGGGCCACAGTCCATAGGATCACAGTCAGACACAACTGAGCCCGAGAGCACTAGTCAGTTGCAGTGAAAGCCCAGAGTCCTAACCACTCTGCCACCAAGGAACTCCCAAGGCACGTTTCTCTTCTGTCAACAAGAGCAAGATAAGTACTGTCAACCCTCATCATTCATGGATTCCATATGTGTAACTCGCCCACTCACTAAAATTTATTGGTAACCCAAAAATCAATACTTTTTTGCAGTCATTCAAAGACATGCATAGAGCAGAAAAGGCTGACCCATCCACTGCACACCTTCCCAGCTGAGATCAAACAAGGCCACACTCTGCCTTCTTCTTTCATCTTCCACCTTGTACATGAGTCTTCAGCGTGGTCTATTTAGTGCTATGTTTTTCAGTTTTGTGCTTTCTATTAGTAATCTCACTGCTCAAAATGACCCCCAAGTGTAGTCTTGAAGTGATGTCTAGTGTTCCTAAGGGCATGGAGGCTGAGATGTGCCTTATGTAGAAAATATGTGTTAGATAAGCTCTGTTCAAGCAAGAATTATTGATGCTGGCCATTTCAGTGTTAGTGAATCAACAATTCATATTACATAAGGTGTCTTTGAACAGAAACATACGTCAGACAAGGTTGTGTATTGATCCGTTGATGAAAATGTTGTGATCAGAGGCTCACAGCAACCCAACCCTGTTTCCCCAGAACAGTTGTTCACCACTCACTAATGCAGTGTCCTACCTACTTTATAGAACACGTTATAGCACATGGAACTCTGTTCAATGTTATGTGGCAGCCTGGATGGGAGGGGAGTTTGGAGGAGGATGGGTACATGTGTATGTATGGCTGAGTCCCTTTGCTGTCCATCTGAAACAATCACAACATTGTTAACTGGCTATACTCAGTATAAAATAAAGTTGTTTTTTTTTTAAAGAACTAATGCACATAACAAGGATCAACTGTAATTACACAAATACCTCATTTTATTGTGCTTCGCGAATATTGCAGTTTTTTACAAATTGAAAATTTATAGCAACCCTGCCTTGAACGAGTCTACCGGAGCCATTTTTCCAGCAGCATTGACTCACTTAGTGTCTCTGTATCACATTTTGGTAATTCTCACAGTATTTCCAACATTTTCATGATGATTCTTTTTGTTACAGTGATTTGTCATCAGTGATACTGATGTTACTGCTGTAGCTGTTTTGGCATCTTTTTAGCAGTAAATTATTTTTTAATTAAGCTATGTACATTTTTTTTAGACATACTGCAGTGCTGTGTGATTGGTTACTCAGTTGGGTCCGACTCTTTGCGACTCCATGGACTGTAGTCCGCCAGGCTGTTCTGTCCATGGGGATTCTCCAGGCAAGAATTTTGGAGTGGGTTGCCCTGCCTTCCTCCAGGGGATCTTCCCAACCCGGGGATCGAACCCAGGTCTCCCACATTGAAGGCAGATGATTTTTTACTGTCTGAGCCAAGGACACCCAAGACATACTGCTATTGCATGCTTAATAGACCACAGTGAAGGGAAAACATAACTTTTATATGTGCTGGGAAGCCAAAAAATCCGTGTGACTCACTTTATGGGGTTATTCTGGAGCTACACCTAAAGGAGATCAGTCCTGGGTGTTCATTGGAAGGACTGATGCTGAAGCTGAAACTCCAGTACTTTGGCCACCTCATGCGAAGAGTTGACTCATTGGAAGAGACCCTGATGCTGGGAGGGATTGGGGGCAGGAGGAGAAGGGGATGACAGAGGATGAGTTGGCTGGATGGCATCACCGACTTGATGGACATGGGTTTGAGTAAACTCCAGGAATTGGTAATGGACAGGGAGGCCTGGCATGCTGCGATTCATGGGGTCGCAAAGAGTTGGACACAAATGAGTGACTGAACTGAACTGAACTGAACTGAACACCTACAATATCTCTGAGGTATGCCCATAGTAACTTGGGTGGGTGTGTGGAGTGTCCTAGCATTGGACCACAGAGAAAGAAGTGTGATGCTGGCATCCCATTCAGGTCTGCTGGGAATGATATTTACAAAGCCTTCATCATGTAAATGCTGTTCATTGGCATTTATTTTTTAAATTTCACCTAGGGACAAAATTGTGATTACAGAACAAAATAGAAATGTAATTTGGGATAGTGGAAAATACAGAAGAGAGAGGTAGAAATAGGGAAGTAAAGTTGGGAGGTGAGGGCCAAGGAAAGATTGGGGGCCCCACATCCTCATTATACATAGCGAAGGCTTAGGAATCAGTACCTTAACTTGTGTGTGTGAAAGTTGCTCAGTCATGTTCAACTCTTTGAGACCCCATGGATTATACAGTCCATGGAATTCTCCAGGCCAGAATACTGGAGTAGGTATCTTTTCCCTTCCCCAGGGGATCTTCCCAACCCAGGGATCAAACCCAGGTCTCCCACATTGCAGGCGGATTGTTTACCAGCTGAGCCACAAGGGAAGCCCAGCAATACTGGAGCGGGTACCCTATCCCTTCTCCAGCGGATCTTCCAACACGGGAATCGAGCTGGAGTCTCCTGCATTGCAGGCAGATTCTTTACCAACTGAGCTGTCAGAGAAGCCCTAAAGTTGATGGAGTCAGAAACAGGGATTGAAACATATTATTTAAAGTTTTCAGTGCAATCAGTGGTGGAAATAAAATTATAAACTTCTTTACCTTTTTGATTTATTTCATTGTTGTATGCAAGTATTAGATTTAAAGATAAATTCAAAATTTTAAATAACTTCTTTAACTTTCTGTTTTCCCTGCTTTAGGGAGACCCTGAGCAAGTCCTAATTATATGTTTCAGCTTATATAAGCTCACAGAGAATTTAGGGTCTCGGCCACTTTTTCACAGAGCCCAGAAAAGCCTTCCATTCCATTTATTAAGTGATTCTGTCTCAACAACTAATAAGTATTTCTGTCCTAACAATTTAGTCAGAGAAGGCAATGGCAACCCACTCCAGTACTCTTGCCTGGAAAATACCATGGATGAAGGAACCTGGTAGGCTGCAGTCCATGGGGTCGCAAAGAGTCGGACACGACTGAGTGACTTCATTTTCACTTTTCACTTTCATGCATTGGAGAAGGAAATGGCAACCCACTCCAGTACCCTTCCCTGGAGAATCCCAGGGACAGGGGAGCCTGGTGGGCTGCCGTCTATGGGGTTGCACAGAGTCAGACACGACTGAAGCAACTTAGCAGCAGCAGCAATTTAGTAGCCATTTGAAAAACTAATAACACATGAATTAGAAGAACAATTGCATCCCATTCTTAAATAACCAGGGATGAGTTAGAAAGAGGGGGTGTACATGTGTTGGACACTACATGATTTCTCACACCTTGGAATCAGATTGAACACCCCATTCTCCTTCACATTCATTTTCACCCCACACTTGCTTATAATCACAACAGCCAATAACTCAGCTTTGCAAAGATACAGAATCACCAAAAGGAAGATAGTACAATCTACCCTGAAGCACTGGTGGAACCACAATAAGCTGGTAGTTGTGGAGGCAACCAGAGTTTGACTATCACCATAGTCCACTTGAAAGCTGAAACATTCGCTGTTTTGTCCCAGGGTCCCTTGGCACAGAGTTTGAGAACCATGGCTCTAGCATATTTAGAACTATTATGATTTGTCATGCAACTTCATTGGAAAATATTTGAGGACAAAGGCCATGTATATTTTACAATATCTAATGTAGTTTCTTGTTCAATAATAAGTGCTCCATAAATACTTTCATTGAATCGATGATCTCATAGATTGTAAGATGCATACTGATTTCTAGAGATTAAAAAAAAATTTAAGTGCATCATAAAATCCATGAAATACAATAGCTATTTAAATAGGCTGGTGTGAGTTTATTGCCCACGTCTGAGTCAGTGCTGCAATTTAATATTTACCCTTGTGATACCTGTAAAGTCTAACCCATCGGTGTTCTTATGGACTTAAAACACAAACATGAAAATAAATCCTAAAACAACAGAGTCTGATATGCCCTCTTCTCCAGCACAAACAAAACCAGTGGAGTCCTCCCAACTGCTGTGCTCCCAGAAGTGAAAGGAGTGAGCAGGCAACACTCATTTTCCCTGCCTCTTTCCTGAGTTTTATTTTCCTCTCCTCCCTCAACTTAACATGCTTACAGCTCTTCTGTTCACTTTGCAAGTCATTATGAGACTTTATACAGTAGTCGTACCTTAGTCTTTCAGATGTGGAAGGAAGGTATGCGGATATGGCTTGTACCTGGTCTGCTTTCCCATTGCTCTCTCGTCCCCCGCATGGCGTGTGTAAGCACCGGAAGAGCTTCATCGGGCCATCTTCCTCCTTCAGTCCTATTAGCAAACATCGCACCGGAAGAGCTTCATCGGGCCATCTTCCTCCTTCAGTCCTGTTAGCAAACATCACACCGGAAGAGCTTCATCGGTCCATCTTCTTCCTTCAGTCCTATTAGCAAACATCGCACCGGAAGAGCTTCATCGGGCCATCTTCCTCCTTCAGTTCTGTTAGCAAACATCGCACCAGAAGAGCTTCATCGGGCCATCTTCCTCCTTCAGTCCTGTTAGCAAACATCACACCGGAAGAGCTTCATCGGGCCATCTTCCTCCTTCAGTCCTGTTAGCAAACATCGCACTGGAGTCCTTAAGCTCTGCCTGAATCTGACAGACAGAGTGCCTGATGAACCACGGACGGAGGTCCGTGACACTGTACAGGAGGCAGGGATCAAGACCGTCCCCAAGGAAAAGAAATGCAAAAAGGCAAAATGGCTGTCTGAGGCGGCCTTACAAACAGCTGTGAAACAAAGAGAAGTGAAAAGCAAAGGAGAACAGGAAAGATATACCCATTTGAATACAGAGTTCCAAAGAATAGCAAGGAGAGATAAAAAAGCCTTCCTCAGCGATCAATGCAAAGAAATAGAGGAAAACAATAGAATGGGAAAGACTAGAGATCTCTTCAAGAAAATTAGAGATACCAAGGGAACATTCCATGCAAAGATGGGTTCAATAAAGGACAGAAATGGTATGGACCTAACAGAAGCAGAAGACATTAAGAAGAGGTGGCAAGAATACACAGAAGAACTGTACAAAAAAGATCTTCACAACCCAGATAATCATGGTGGTGTGATCACTCACCTAGTCCAGACATCCTGAAATGTGAAGTCAAGTGGGCCTTAGAAAGCATCACTATGAACAAGGCTAGTAGAGGTGATGGAATTCCAGTTGAGCTATTTCAAATCCTGAAAGATGATGCTGTGAAGGTGTTACACTCAATATGCCAGCAAATTTGGAAAACTCAGCAGTGGCCACAGGACTGGAAAAGGTCAGTTTTCAACCCAATCCCAAAGAAAGGCAATCCCAAAGAATGTTCAAACAACTGCACAGTTGCACTCATCTCACATGCTAATAAAGTAATGCTCAAAATTCTCCAAGCCAGGCTTCAGCAATACGTGAACCATGAACTTCCAAATGGTCAAGCTGGTTTTAGAAAAGGCAGAAGAACCAGAGCTCAAATTGCCAACATCTGCTAGATCATCGAAAAAGCAAGAGAGTTCCAGAAAAACATCTATTTCTGCTTTATTGACTATGCCAAAGCCTTTGACTGTGTGGATCACAATAAACGGTGGAAAATTCTGAAAAAGATGGGAATACCAGAACACCTGACCTGCCTCTTGAGGAATCTGTATGCAGGTCAGGAAGCAACAGTCAGAACTGGACATGGAACAACAGACTGGATCCAATAGGAAAAGGAGTACATCAAGGCTGTATATTGTCACCCTGCTTGTTTAACTTATATTCAGGGTTCATCATGAGAAATGCTGGGTTGGAAGAAGCCCAAGCTGGAATCAAGATTGCCAGGAGAAATATCAATAACCTCAGATATGCAGATGACACCACCCTTACGGCAGAAAGTGAAGAACTAAAGAGCCTCTTGATGAAAGTGAAAGAGGAGAGTGAAAAAGTTGGCTTAAAGCTCAACATTCAGAAAACTAAGATCATGGCATCTGGTCCCATCACTTCATGGGAAATAGATGGGGAAACAGTGTCAGACTTTATTTTTTGGGGCTCCAAAATCACTGCAGATGGTGATTGCAGCCATGAAATTAAAAGATGCTTACTCCTTGGAAGGAAAGTTATGACAAACCTAGATAGCATATTAAAAAGCAGAGACATTACTTTGCCAACAAAGGTCCGTCTAGTCAAGGCTATGGTTTTTCCAGTGGTCACGTATAGATGTGAGAGTTGGACTGTGAAGACAGTTGAGCGCCGAAAAATTGATGCTTTTGAACTTTGGTGTTGGAGAAGACTCTTGAGAGTCCCTTGGACTGCAAGGAGATCCAACCAGTCCATCCTAAAGGAGATCAGTCCTGGGTGTTCATTGGAAGGACTGATGCTGAAGCTGAAACTCCAATTCTTTGGCCACCTGATGTGAAGAACTGACTCATTGGAAAAGACCCTGGTGCTGGGAGGGATTGAGGGCAGGAGGAGAGGGGGACGACAGAGGATGAGATGGCTGGATGGCATCACCAACTCGATGGACATGAGTCTGAGTAAACTCCGGGAGTTGGTGATGGACAGGGAGGCCTGGCGTGCTGTGATTCATGGGGTCGCAATGAGTCGGACACGACAGAGTGACTGAACTGAACTAAATTAGAACAGAACTTGTTTTCAAGGAGAAGGTAAGTAAATGTAAACACTTAATTATTAGTCTAGTGAAACAAGTTTCCCATTGCTGTAGTTCTTTTCTCTTTCCAGGAGTGGCCCTCCACAGAGATTCATATTCACAAGAGTAGGGAAACCTGTGTTCAAGTTTTTTAACTCCCGTGTTACCAAGCCTGCATAGAGTCTGGGGTGGTCTGGAAAAGAAGGAAGTTAAAGGTTATCTTTTCTCGCCACTCCAGGTAGAGTCCAGTGCAGGCTGGGGGGCAGGGGGGATTTGGAAATTAGGGTCTTCTCTCAAGTGGGCTGAGGAGGTTCTACCCTTCCTTTCATTTATGGGTCCCGGCAGGTGTGACCTATTAGCTCCCATGAGCCTACTGTCTGCTTCCCGAAGGATTCCTGGACGTCATCTGATTCTTTCAACGTGCAGGGGCCTCCCAGCCCTCGAGGCCAGGAGTTAGGCACCTGGCTGCCAGCACAATGTCCGCACATGCAACTGGAGGGAGACCCCTTCCAGGGCCCGAGAGTGAGCTCTCGTCTAACACTTGGAAATGAATTGTGCAAGGAGACACACGTACTGACAAAACGAAAGACTTTATTGGCAAGGGGGTGGAGAACATCAGGGTAAGGGAACCCAGGAGAACTGCTCTGCACATGGCTCACTGTCTCAGGGTTTATGGTGGTGGGGGGGTTAGTTTTTGGGTTGACTCTGGCCAGTCATCTTGCTTGTGCTCATACTTGGTCTGATCAGGGTTCTTTCTAGTGGGGCGGGCATCTCTCAGCCAAGATGGGTTCCAGCGTGAGGGTTTCTGGGAGGTTGGCAGAATATATCGCCCTCCTGATCAGGACCTCCTGTAGTGAGACTCGTAGTTCATGCAAATGGTTATTATTGTGCCTGGCCACAGCGAGTGGTTTTGGTCACTGGTTCCCTATCAAAAAGACGGGTCCTCAGACACAAAGATTCTCCAGTCCTAATAAAGCACGTGCAACAGTCAGCCTCACATTTAGTCTTCAAATCGCGCTGCATCCCTAGCTCTAAGGCCCTTTTGTTGTTTAGTTGCCAAGTCGTGTCCTCTTTTGCGACCCCATGGCTACATGGACTGTAGCCACCGGGCTTCTCGGTCCATGAGGTTCTTCAGGCAAGAATACTGGAGTGGGTTGCCATATCTGGAAGTCAAAGGAAGAAATTCTCGATACAAAGTGCAATGTTTGGGGTGATCCCTACATTTTATAGTGTTCAGCTTGCACGTTACTTCATTTGATCTAACCCTTGTTTTCCTCATCTTCATGAATGTGTTAGGCATCAATTCCCTAAAGTCCCCTATTTCTCTTCTACTGCCAGGCCTCATTTCCAACTTATAGGGCAATTTGTGACTTCACTTGGCTAATTTTGGGAGAGTCCCTGGGTGGCTTTATCCTGCACACATAGTCATTCCCTGTCTGTTTTCATTTGAGAAAATGTCCTGGGGGTGGGGGATGAAGGGGTCCTGCCCTTGTGGCGTTTGTGCTTCGTGGGTTTTGCTCTCTGTCAGAGAGATTATGACCATCCAGCACATCGTACTGTAGCCATAGAGTATATCCATCCTGTGATGGGCTTTTCAGGTGGTTTCCTTGGCAACCAGACCTATAATCCTCCCCCTCCCCCAACTTACCAGTAACTGGAAAAAGCACATAATTGGTTTAGTGGAGTTACAAACACTAACACATCTTTATGCACCTGCACAGACTTTTAACTCTTTAGAACTCATTTCTTAAAGAGACTAAGCTTCTTTTCCAGAGCCACTGGAAAGTTCGTTTCCAAAGATTGGAATGTTTAAGATCAGAGGGACCTTCAGGATCAATTAGTCACCTCCCTGTTTTACAGAGGAGGCCCACACGGATGACACACAGAGATCCCACAGCTGGTCATGAAGGAGTGGGACCACACCCAGGGCCTCCTGCCTGGTCCCCGGCCCTTTCCACTACACAAGGGGCCACCCCCGTTCTGAGTGTCACCAGTGGCTGGCCAGCATGTGCCACAAAGCTGTCCCTGAGAACAGCAACTGTTTAACATTGTTTGGAGTGTTCCCTGTCCCCCAGGACAGCGCTGACCTGTAGGTACTTCATTCACTTACTAATGCCTGACCTAAGTTTCTTTAATATGAATTGATAGTCATAATCCTAATATGCAGCTACTTGCTCCATCACGGAGAGGACAGCTGTAAGTGGATTTGTGAGAGTTTGCAGCAAATGCACAGAAATGTGGAAGTTCTAAACACATTGATGCTCTCTTATCCTTGCGCCTTACTGGGAAAGAGATAACATTCTTAGGCTATTTGCTAATCTTTCTCGTACTTAACTTTGATGAATACCTACATCTCTCGGTGGCAAAATGACACATAAAATAGGAGTGCAGTAAGTACCTAAGAACATATGAAAAGAATGTATGTAAAGTATGTAATGAAAAATGCCTCTAACTTACATCATTTACCTCTGAGATAAGAGGGTGCTGAGAATGGGGTTTGTTGCTAATTCCATGGTTTTTATATAAAAACCCTCAGTCATACAGAGTAATCAGATACTTTAGAAAACTGAGCTCCATGTTCAGTCTTCAGTCTGGATTAAATAAATACCAGTTCTGTGTCTTTCATATTAGCCATGAGTTTATTTATCTAGCACTTTCTTCTATCTTTTTTTTTTTTTCTTTCATTGACATCTTGGTTGTTGGCAAACCAACCGAGCCAAAATTTGTGTTGCCCCAACAGGTAGAACCAATTTTAATTTCTTTTTGACCTTCTCATTTTCCATCCCCAAAGAAAAGGGCCACTGAAAACAATGTTGCCCTTGGGCCAGAGAGGTTTGATTAACATTTTTCCTAGAAAACTTTTGTTTCCTTTTCTTTGGTCCTTCTTGTTTGTAATTTGCCTTTACTTATTCTAGCTAATATTCCTTTTTTTGGTTATAATACTCTCTCCACCAATAGGTTAAGCTGTATTACAATTCTCTGAATTAGTTTTAGCCTTACAAAGACTTCTTCAGAAGTATATAATTATTTTTCATCTTTGCACTAAAGATAGCTTCCTGAAATAACAATGAATCATATACATATCTCTCCATGCGTTGTACCAAAGTCACCTCTTTGTGCTGATTCTGAGGTTCCTCCCCCAATCACCCTGGGTTCCCCATTCCAAAGAGCAAGAGTCTGAGTTGCGCTATGGTTTTTCATTTGCTGTTACTCTGCATTAGCATATTCAATAAAACTGCCTCTTGCATGTTTCTGTTTGCAAGGATGCTACATTACTAGAGAATTTAGAAAAGTGTTTCCATCTAAAAGGTGCACATCAGCTCTGAGTTGTGGGTCAAAGCTAACCATTATGATAGGCATGACCATATTAACTTTGTACTATTTATTAACAAGAGCCAGAAGCAAATCAGGGCAAAGAGGAATCATATTGGTTTCTTGTTGCTGCTGTAACAAGTTATCCCCCAAATTTAGTGGCTTTAAACAGTACAAATTTATTCTCTTACAGTTCTAGAAGTCAGAAGTCCAAAATCATTTTCTTTTTTAAACTTAATTAATTTTATTATTTCTTTGGCTACGCTGGGGCTTCATTGCTGCACATGGGCTTTCTCTAGTAGCTTGAGTGAGTGGGCTTCTCGTTGCGGTGGCCTCTCAGGTTTCAGCATGTGGGCTCAGTAGTTGTGGCGCATGGGCTTCACTGCTCCTCTGCATGTGGTATCTTCCCGGACCAGGGAGCGAACCTGTAGCCCCTGCATTGACAGGCAGGTTCTTATCCAGTGGACCACCAGGGGAGTCCCCAAATCATTTCCAGTGACTAAAATGAAGGTGTCAGCAAGGCTGGTTCCTTTGGGATGCTTTGAGGGGAGAATCCATTTCCTGCTGTCACCCTGTCACTCCTCTCATCTCCCTCCCTTCTTAGAAAGACCCTTGCAATTCATTAGACCCACCCAGATAATCCAGGATAACCTCTCCCACTTAATCACATCTCCAGAGTGTCTTTGGCCACATGAGTGAGTGATAGTCGCTCAGTCGTGTCTGCCTCTTTGCGACCCCATGGACTGTAACCCGCTAGGCTTCTCTGTCCATGGGATTCTCCAGGCAAGAATACTGGAGTGGGTTGCTGTTTCCTTCTGCAGGGGATCTTCCCAACCCAGGGATAGAACACGCGTCTCCTACGTTGCAGGCAGATTCTTTACCATCTGAGCCACCAGGGAAGCCTACTATGAAAAGACATTTCTGAGTATAAAGACAGGGCCACTTAAAAAGTATCAGCAGAAAAAAAAAAAAGGTATCAGCAGATACATGCTTGAGTAGCCAATTCACAGATTCTGGAGATGAAGTGGATTTCGTTGGAGACTGACCACAGGACCACCGGGTATCCCTCTCCTGAGTTTCTGTGGCATCTCCTGCGGAGGCTGGGCTGGCTGGGTGGGATGGGGAGTTGTTTGTGGGCGGACGTGCCGACACCCAGCTCCCCATCTGCAGCACCTTGCAGTGGCAGCCAGGTCTCAGCTACCTCCCCGGGGCTATCAGGTGGGTTGCAGGTGCTCTGGGGCCGCATCAGTCGCCCTTCCTCACCCTGCCATCTTTCCTTTCCAGCATCGAGTCAGTGCCCGGAGGCCACCGTGTAAAGCAAGCTGAGAGGGAAACTAAGGCAAGATGTCGGGCCGGAGCGGGAAGAAGAAAATGTCGAAGCTGTCGCGTTCAGCCAGGGCCGGGGTCATCTTCCCAGTGGGCAGGCTGATGCGGTACCTGAAGAAAGGGACGTTCAAGTACCGGATCAGCGTGGGTGCTCCCGTCTACATGGCCGCAGTCATCGAGTACCTGGCAGGTAATGTGAACACGCTGGGCAGGTAACCCTCCCCCCGACCCCCACACCCAGGCTGGGCAGGGGAGCCTTCATTCATCCTGTGGCTGTCTCAGGGTCGCTGTGGGCAGTACTGGGGTTTCGGCTTGCCTGATTGACTAAAACCGACTCCTGCAGGCTTTAGGGAAAAGGACAGAGAATCAACATGAAGGGAAGAGAAACAAAGAGACTTTTCTAGGCCACCCCAGGAGAGGTGTGTCTTGCTGTACACAAATGTAATACGTAAATTTCTGGGTTCCTGCAGAAGACAAACTACAGGGAAGATAGGGGCTTGCTATTCATTTTGCAGGCCAGTTTTTCACTTTTACTTCAGGATCCTCACTAAACGTCAGTTCTCCTGCTATACTGAACTCAGTGTCCATAAATAATGGACTCAATGTCCATAAGTAATGCTGACCCTGGCATTGAAAGCATCTTCAGTTGGTTCTATAAAGCCAACAATATTTTAATTTTACTCTCCATTACAGAGGTAGTCCTCTGTCTACAGATATATTGGAAATAGTTTCCCATGTTGGTTGCTAAAATTATTATTATTTTTTTTTAGTGAAAGATGACATTCTTGTTGTGTGTGGTCTCTATCTATTTGAAGACTTTATATTTAGCTTTTTTGTTGTGGCTCTCTTATGTCTTAAACAGAAACCAAACTTCACAGTATCAAAGCATATATACATATATAAAATATATAAGTATAAAAATACGTATGAAGAAATGTGATTAGTTCCTTGAGAGGTCATTTTAGCCATGAGCAACAATATCCTTGACTTTGCCCAAAGTTAACAGATTCTCCAGATACCAGGGTTAAATCCTGGTTAAGTCCATAGGGGTACAGAGCAAACCTCCCCAAACTGTCCACCCGGGAGGCCCAGCTCCCTGCAGCGGCAGCATGACCCAGCGTCTGTCACCAGATCCCTCTTTCCCTCCTGCTCCCCCTTCCAGAGGAGCCTCTTCCTTCTCTTTATCTACTCAGTCCTGTTCCGCCCTCTTGGTCCCCACTGCTCACCAAGCAACACTCACTGGCAGGAGGTTTGCTGTGATCCACCCGTGGGAACGTCCTCCCCCTGGAGCTTCCATCAGGCAGACCTTGGCGTCTTGAGTCTTTATCTTCTCGTGAGAAGAAACGCTGGTTCCTGAGCTAGAAGTGTTTTGGGAGGATCCTTTAAGAGGGAGAGAAGGGCAGGAGGGATCTGAAAGGCAAACCAATCAAGTGTGATACAGCAGTGCTTTTCAAAGTGGGAGTCACTTTGGGAATCTTGTGGACAAGGTCAGGGGTAAGGCCTGAGACTCTGCATTTCTGACACGCTACAATCATGCTGATGCTGCTGGTCTGGGGACCACTCAGAGGAGTGAGATTTTAGCCAGTCTTTCAGCAGCATGAATGCTTGTTTAAAATGCAGGTTCCTGGCTGCACAGCCCGCACCCCCAGGGGTCTGATTCACTGGATCTGGAGTGGGACCCAGCAATTTGATAGGAAAAAATCTCCTGACTCAGAGGGAGAGGAGGGACTTTGAAAGTGCTGACTGAAGCTTTAAAACAACCTATCAAACAGACTTTTGGACTCTGTGGGAGAAGGCGAGGGTGGGATGTTTCAAGAGAACAGCATCGAAACATGTATATTATCTAGGGTGAAACAGATCACCAGCCCAGGTTGGATGCATGAGACAAGTGTTCAGACCTGGTGCACTGGGAAGACCCAGAGGGATCGAGTGGAGAGGGAGGTGGGAGGGGGGATCGGGATGGGGGAAAAATAAACAACTAAATAAATAAAATAAATAAAACAACCTATCAGGTCCATATCACCCACTGATGCGGGAAGACCCTGAGTAACCCAGAGATGCCATAGCCTCCAAGGAGGGAGCCAGGATTCCCTGAGGTTCTTGAATCCCAAGCCATGCATTTTCTACTTCAATACACTGCCCCATTACAATGTTTGTATAATCAAAATAATTAGTACTTCCTGTGCCTCCATGTAGCCAAAGACTAAAGTGTGCGTAATAGAACAAAATTTGGCCTTTTCAATCACCAGTGACTCTCTTCTTTGGTCCACATGTTTGATGAGAAAGCTTATGTTTTCCTCTCCACTCATTCAACAAATATTGGCCAAGCTTCTACCTGTCAGGGCACACAGTAAGTCCTTAGACTTTTTCCTGGTAATAGCATTGGGCTGTTTATATGATTTATCATTTATTTTGGCTTACAGCCACGAGACCCCATAGCAATGCATGTTATAGCCTGAATGTCACACTCTGGACTTTGAGACAGCACATCCGTGAAGAATGATGGTGTCTCAAAATAGAATATCACCCATTTTCTCATAGCCCTCCATTCACTCAACAGAAATTTATTGAGCACCTACTATATGCCAGGTGTGGTTTAGATGCTGAGGATACAGCAGAGACCAAGGCAGACAGGAGTCCCTGCCTTGGAGCAGAGTGCATTCTGGAGAGAGAAACGGTCAGCATGTGTTCTATTAGATGGTGATACGTGCTCCGGGATGAATAAAGCAGGAAAGGAGTGAGGCTGTTCCAGGAACCTGGGAGCTGAAGGGAGGCCCACTGAGGAGCTGGCACCTGAAGGAGGCCAGGAAGGGGCGTGTGGGGTGGGCCCTCGGGGCAGGGGGAAGCAGGTGAGGGAGTGTCTAAGATGCAGCAGTGGAGACGGAAGGCTGGGGCTGAGGGAGGGGCTTGAAGGGTAAAAGAGGCCCGAGGGACCGTAGCTGGCCGGGGAAGAAGAGCTTCTCATGAAGGGTTTGAGCAGAGGTGGAGGGATCTGACCTTGCAGGCAGAGGGATACAAGGCTGAAGCTGGGAAAATGGAAGGAAGTTAGTTGCAGAGATCCAGGTTAGAGATGCGAGCTTGGGGAGCGGCTGGTGAAGCTTCTGAGGAGGGATCAGAGTACTGAGGGATTTTGAAGGCAGAGTCAAGAGGATCTGCTGACAGGTTGGACATGAAGTGTGAGAGACAGGAGGAGGAGCACCAGGAAGGATGGTGTTTCCAATAACACTCCTTCCCAGGGCCAGCCTCCAGCTGTCCTGGGTCAAATGGAGAAAATGAAGCGGGTCTTCTGGCTTCTCTGTGTCCTTTCCATCCCTTCCTTTTCTGCTTTTTCCTCCTCTCCAACCTCAGGCTGGAGTTGAGAGCAGGGGTTTAGATGTCAGTTTAAATCTGGTTTCTCAATTTACCAGCTCCGTTACCTTGCACTAATTCCTTAACCTCTCTGGTCTTTGGGTATTTTCAGAGCTAAGCTCCTGTAACTCTATTAATGAGCCACAATATATGTAAAATGTCTGTTGCATAAGATGCACTCAATTAATGCTTATCCTTCTCCTTTCTCTTCTATGAAGAGCTGATGAAATCATTCAGGGTAAAGTGTAATGACTAATCCTTAAAGGTGGTTTATTTGGGGGCTGTATTGCATTTTAATGAGAAGGAGTGTAAGCCAAAGGAATGAATCATTACCGCATGCCATTGGTGAATAAGTAAAAGGAGGATTTCTGTTGGCTGTTGTTTTGTTTTGTTTGGGAGAGGGGCATGAATTGACTTTGTTTAGGGAAAGGAGTTGAAAGTGTGAAAGTCTCCCCTCACCCTTGAAATGATCTTCAACATTCATGACAATACTGACTGAGTTTCTCCTTTGGATCAGGCCTTGAAAATACAAAGGAAAACAGACAGATGTGGTCCTGGGTTTACGTTCTAGCAGGGCCAACGAATTAAACACAACAAAAAAGGGACTTCTCTC
Organism: Odocoileus virginianus; assembly: GCF_023699985.2. NCBI lineage: Eukaryota > Metazoa > Chordata > Mammalia > Artiodactyla > Cervidae > Odocoileus > Odocoileus virginianus. Next base: position 60,028,000 of record NC_069680.1, read on the forward strand.
GTGGTCCAGTGGTTAAGACTCTACACTCCCAATGCAGAGGGCTCGAGTTCAATTCCTAGTCAGGGAACTAGATCCCACGTGCCTCAACTGAAGATCCCGCATACTGCAACTAAAACCTGATGCAGCTAAAAAAACAAAAACAAAAACAACACAATAAGATGACATGCCTGTGGGCAGGGACGCTATATAGAAGCTTTGGAAAGCAGGGGGAGGCTGCCTAATATCAAGCAAGGGCTGTAAAGACCTAAATCAGGTTCTCAATCCTGGTTTTTTAACAAATTGATTGATTTAAAATCCTGATGCGTGGATCTTACTCCCAAAGATTCTGGGATAATTCTGGGCATCAGAATTTTTTTTAATTTCCCCAAAAGATTCTGATGGGCAGCCATGGTGAGTAATTAGTAGGAGCTGGATAGACTCAGATGGATTGATTATCAGGTTGGGAAGAAATGAGAGGGAAAATCAAAGTTTAGAGGAAGTATATGGCCCCTTGCAGGACCTAGAGGCATTTCTGTGTATGTGGAGCAGAGCTGGGGAATGGGAAGGGTGAGAGATGAGATGGGAGAACAGGAGACAGGGCTTTTAGGGCCACATGAGAATGTGCACATTTTGCACACTCATGCCAGGGAAAGGCATTGAAGGCAGGAGGTGGCATACTGTGGCCCTTCAATATCCATAATGGAAAAGAATATGAAAAAGAATATACAAGAAGCTGATAGGAACCTGAAAGGTTTTGTAGTTGTCTGAAGATTCTTCAATCACTATGTCAAGTGACGCAGATGTTTCTCTTTCTTCATTTGATGAAGATCAGGGATCTAAACTTACCCTAAAAGCTAGAGGCACCATTTGTCCCCATTGGAATGGCAGGTTTTGCAGTAATTGTTGCATATGGATTATACAGATTGGAAAGCAGGGGAAATACTAAAATGTCTGTTCACCTGATCCACATGCGTGTGGCAGTCCAAGACTGTTGTGGGAGCAATGACTCTTGGTATGTGCTGTTTCCTGTATCAAGAATTCTGGGCAGAATCTAAACCTTAGAAGAGGAGATGCCGTCTTGGTCTTGTTGGTGGTGCTTGCTTTAGACATCTCATATTGAGGTTATATGTTTATATTGAAAATAAATTGTTTGGGTCAGACAAGAACATGGTAATTTGAATATTGGCTTCCTTTCTTGCAGGCTTGATTTGTCTGGCGACCAAGTTACTGGTGACTAGTTCCCTAGCTAGGTCATTCAAGGGAGTCAGATCAGCACAAAAGAAACACGTCACTTTTAAATACACTTGATAGCGGTACCTGTCCACCTTCTTAAACTCTTCTGTTGAAAGTAGTTCTAAAGAAGACAACATGCCAATCCTGAAAATGCTCCCAGTTGCTGCAGAATATCATATGCTTTTGATGTAATGAAGGAATCCTATTTACCCCAGTTAATTTAACTTTCTGACTGCCTTGTGGACTGAGTACTGGGGTGTTTTTGTTTTGTTTTGGGGTTTTTTTTTTTGAGTACTGTTTTAAGGGCTGGTTGGCTCTTGAGGAACTTTTCAGAACAGTGCATGAAATACATTATAAACCTCCCTGCAAGTCTGTTTTTAAACCAAACCTAAAAAGCTGGTAACAGAGCCACTTTGAAATAGCATTTATTTTAGAATCATAGTTGTAAACATGAGAATAACTTAAATTGTAGATCCCTTTTAGCTCTTTTGTAATTGCAGAATTATATCTTGCTGCTATTATATTAGAATAATTTTAACTGTTATTTTGACACAAATGTGTATTTTAAGTGCTAATGCAACGGTAAATGAAAAACATTTTTAGATGTGTGCAGTATGTTTATTTTCTCCAAAAGAATCATCAAATAAAATGCCTATAATGGAAGTGATTGATGAGCAAGCTGGTTTGGTCAGACATTATACAAACTTTGGTACATCACAGAATGCTTTGCTGTACTTGTGAAATTCTCTTGTCTAACTTGAATTTACATTCCATGGTGATAACATGGTAAATGTAGTGTTATTAAGTAAATGAGCACACACACAAAAAAAGAATGTACATGTATGTATAACTGAGTCACTTTGCTGTACAACAGTAATTAACACACGTTGTAAATCAACTATACTTCAATAAAAATTTTTTTTAAAGAAAAAGAAAAGGGTTTTAAAAATAGCATGTAAATTGGTGAGAATGTAAATTGATACAGCCACTATGAAGAACAGTATGAAGATACTTAACTAGTAATAAAACTACCATATGACCCAGCAATCCCACTTCTGGGCATATACCCTGAAAAAACTATATTTGAAAAATACACGTGTACCCCAATGTTCATTGCAGTACTATTTACAATAGCCAGGACATGGAAGCAACCTAGATGTCCATCGGCAGATGAATGGATATAGAAGTTGTGGTACATATATACAATGGAATAGTATTTGGCCATAAAAAGAAACAAATTTGAGTCAGTTCTAGTGAAGCAGGTGAACCCAGAGCCTGTTATACAGAGTGAAGTAAGTCAGAAGAGAAAAACAAATATTACATATTAACACATATATATGAAATCTAGAAAAAGGTGCTGGTGAACCTATTTGCAGTGCAGGAATGGAGACACAGACATAGAGAACAGACTTTGCACACAGTAAGGGAAGCAGAGAGTGGGATGAACTGAGATCGTAGCACTGACATATATGCATTACCATATGTAAAATAGATCGTTAATGGGAAGTTGCTGTTAGCGCAGGGAACTCAGCCTGGTGCTCTGTGACAACCTAGATGTGTGGGATGGGGGTGGTGGTGGGAGGGAGGTTCAAGAGGGAAGATACGTGTATACCTATGGCTGATTTATGTTGATGTATGGCAAAAACTAACATAACCTTATAACGCAATTATCCTCCAATTAAAAATATATAAACTTTTTTTAAAATAGCATGTAAAAATGCAAAGTCATATTTCACAAATCTTTGAAATTCATGAACCATTCTTTCTATTAAGTTAAATTATACCAAGTAATTATCCTTATTTTAAAGTCCATTTTAATTTTTCCTGGAGCAGATCCCCCAATTTAATAGAATCTATTAAAAATTTAAATATTTAACAAATAAAAATAAAATCTACACCAAGTGGAAAAAAAACAAAAGAGTGGGTGCTACTTAGCCAAAAAGAAGGTTGCACGAATTTTCAGGTGCTTGGGGAGAAATAGTAGTTGGCCTTCCCCAATTTCTCTGAACTGGCTGCCTGGCCGACCCCAGGTTCACACGTCATTATGAGTTTAGAGCCGTATGCCATTTCTGGTCCCAACCTATGGGGAAGGTTGCACACTCTGGCAGTGAGTGCACGTTGGACTGCTTATCTAGAAGGTCCCTTCCACCAGAAACACCCACTAGCCTCTGAGAACGGACATCACATTCATAGTTCAGTTTATCAATCTGTACACCTCTGATGTAAGTGAGGAAAATGGACTGAAAAAGCAAGCTCAAATTCTGGGAAAGAATTTTGTATCCATCAGCAATAGTTATCATGTAAATCTAAGGTATTGAGCATGAGTAATTTATAATCATCTTATGGTGAGAAATATTCTGTAATATATTTTTAATTGACTGGACAAATAGGCCTTAAAACAGGGTTGAGTGACTTCCCTGGCAGTTCAGTAGTTAAGACTTCTTGCTTCCACTGCAGAGAGCATGGGTTCGATCCCTGATTGGAGAACTAAGATTCCACATGCAACTCAGCATGGACAAAGAGGAAAAAAAAACCAAGGCTGAATTTGAGGGAACTTCATAAAATCTTCATGTAACCGAGGAACCTATCATTTACACATCATTTCAGACAATTGGGTTTATCCATTTAACACCAATGGGTGAATTTAGTTCATAGCAGGAGAGATAAGAAAGCCTTCCTCAGTGATCAGTGCAAAGAAATAGAGGATAACAATAGAATGGGAAAGAAAAATTTCTCTTCAAGAAAATTAGAGATACCAAGGGAACATTTCATGCTAAGATGGGCACATTAAAGGACAGAAATGGTATGGACCTAACAGAAGCAGAAGGTATTAAGAATACATGGAAGAACTATACAAAAAAGATCTTCATGACCCAGATAATCACAATGGTGTGATCATTCTCCTAGAGCCAGACATCCTGGAATGCGAAGTCAAGTGGGCCTTAGGAAGCATCACTACGAACAAAGTGAGTAGAGGTGATGGAATCACAGTTGAGCTATTTCAAATCCTAAACAATGATGCTGTTAACAGGCTGCACTCAATATGCCAGCAAATTTGGAAAACTCAGCAGTGGCCACAGGACTGGAAAAGGTCAGTTTTCAACCCAATCCCAAAGAAAGGCAAAGCCAAAGAATGCTCAAACTGCTGCACAGTTGCACTCATCTCACACACTAGTAAAGTAATGCTCAAAATTCTCCAAGTCAGGCTTTAACAGTACATGAACCAAGAACTTCCTAGATGTTCAAGCTGGTTTTAGGAAAGGCAGAGAAACCAGAGATCAAATTGCCAACATTCGTTGGATCATAGAAAAAGCATGAGAATTCAAGAAAAACATCTGCTTTATTGACTACACCAAAGTCTTTTTGTGGATCACAACAAACTGTGGAAAATTCTGAAGGAGATGGGAATACCAGACCACCTGACCTGCCTCCTGAGAAATCTGTATGCAGGTCAAGAAGCAACAGTTAGAACCAGACATGGAACAACGGACTGGTTCCAAATTGGGAAAGGAGTACGTCAAGGCATATTGTCACCCTGCTTATTTAACTTATATGCAGAGTATATCATGCGGAGTGCCAGGCTGGATGAAGCACAAGTTGGGATCAAGATTGCTGGGAGAAATATCAATAACCTCAGATACACAGATGACACCATCCTTATAGCAGAAAGTGAAGTACTAAAGAGCCTCTTGATGGAAGTGAAAGAGGAGAGTAAAACAGCTGGCTTAAAGCTCAACATTCAAACAACGAAGATCTTAGCATCAGGTCCCATCACTTCATGGCAAATACATGTGGAAACAACGGAATAGTGCCAGACTTTATTTTCTTGGGCTCCAAAATCACTGCAGATAGTGACTGCAACCATGAAATTAAAAGACGCTTGCTCCTTGGAAGAAAAGCTATGACCAACCTAGATAGCATATTAACAAACAGAGACATTACTTTGCCAACAAAGGTCCATCTAGTCAAAGCTGTGGTTTTTCCAGTAGTCATGTATGGATGTGAGTTGGACTATAAAGAAAACGGAGCACCAAAAAATTGATGCTTTTGAACTGTGGTGTTGGAGAAGACTCTTGAGAGTCCCTTGGACTGCAAGGAGATCGAACCAGTCAATCCTAAGGGAAATTAGTCCTGAATATTTATTGGAAGGACTGATGCTGAAGCTGAAGCTCCAATACTTTGGCCACCTGATGCAAAGAACTGACTCATTAGAAAAGACCCTGATAATGGAAAAAACTGAAGGCAGCAGGAGAAGGGGATGACAGAGGATGAGGTGGTTAGATGGCATCACTGACTCAATGAACATGAGTTTGCGCAAGCTCTGGGAGATGGTGATGGACAGGAAAGCCTGGCGTGCTGCAGTCCATGGGATCGCAAAGAGTCGGACACAACCGAGTGACTGAACTGAACTGAACTGATTTAGCACCAAACTTTTTTTTTTAATCTAATGATTTTTTAGTTTTTACATTTGGATTTTGAAAAGATCACTGTGGCAGCCAGGATCACACCTGTGGTTGTGCAGGTTGTACACTGCACAAGGACACACATTTAAGGTAGTAGCATTCACATCATAGACCTCAAAGAACTGTAACTTATTATGAACATTTCTAGCAGATGGCAGTAAAGCGTCTTGTCCTAACAAAATCAGGGAAGTCAAGCATCTTGAGGAAGGGGCATCTTTTTCTAGTTTGCACAAAGACGCCATCAGCCATTGGTGGACTTTTTGACATGGGTCTAGACGAAGACAAAACTGGGGACAGGAAAACCACTTAGACAGCCACTACAATTACTGGGGCTGGAAGAGAAGAGAGCTTTAACTCAGGCAATGGCAATAAGCTTGGAGAAGAGGGGTAAAGGTGTGTAAGACTGATGAGGCCAAGTGAAGAGAGGAAGGAGAGGTAGGGATGGAGAATGACTCCAGGTCTGTGTGGATGGAACTGCCAGTCCCAGAGGTGATGGGAAGAGCCTGTTTCTGGGAATGATCTAGATTTGGAGATGCAGTGAGTCGGATTTACCTGAAGAACAGCCAGGTGGCATCATGGCAGGGCTGGAGGTACAGAGCTGGTGATATGAGAAGGAGGATGGAAGTGGGCGCTGTGACTGAATGAGGTTTCCCCAGAAGACTGCACAGCCTGAGCGGAGCAGAGCACCCAGACTGAGCCCAGGGACACCACCACCTCGTGGGCAGGTGGACAGACATGCAGAGGCAAGGGCAGGAGATAGTCCTGTGTTCCGTCTCAGATGTACTGTGGTATCTCCCATCTCCTGTGAGCTGAACTGTCCATTGTTGGTTTAGATTGTGTACAAAATGAGAGGACACGGGCTCTTCCAAGATTAATGTGCGTGATGAGCTTTCCTGCATCCTTTTTGGCTATAGAAATCATTCTTTTTACTATCGGATACTCAGTTGTATTCCAGATGGTTACTGTGACTGGAAGTATGTCTTGCGAGAAGTGAGAGGTTTGCTGTAGAAATTTCCAGACTTTGTTGGAAGTCTCCACCACTTAACAAATTAGGATCTCCCCACAAAATTTGCAGTGAAACATTGCATGCCATATAAATTCACTTTTCTTATTGATTGCCAGTTCACACAAGGATATTTGTGTTCCCAAGATCAATAAAATCACTCAGGAGTGTAGCAAACTTTCATAGTTGACATGAATATATTTGTCATAACAACATTTGAAAATATTAGTAATGATTAACGTTATTTCAAACATTTAAATGGTGAAATCTGGCCCCAGGAATGTTTAGGCTAAACATCCAACAGAGAAAAGAACTTCTAGGTCCAGATTTTCTGCTGTATATTGTTTTTTTTCTCTTTAAAGAAAAAAAGTTCTACCTCTGCTTTTGCACTCAAGCACAGAATCAAGCTTTTCCTTCCTATAAATTATTTCCGAAGAGTTAGTCCAAGAGCCCAGATGCACACGGGCCAGCCTCACCTGTGGGCCTGCACTGCGCCTCCTGACAAATTGCTGCCTTTAGCCTCTTCCTGTGGTCACGTGCAACGAGGGCAGATTTTCATTTTGAGAATCCAGTCTTTGCATCTGTTTATCAAGCTGAAAATAACCTGACCTTTAGGGGCTTCCTGAAGGCTGCAAGCCTGGGCCGCAAGCTTCCCATTAGCCCTGCCTCTTATACTGATGGTTAATTTGGTGAACCCTGGAGAGGATCCTTAGCTGCCTTCTCTAAATGCTGGTGACAGAGGCAGGACAGTTATGGTCCATGATGCTAAACGAAATTCACCTGTTCAGAAGCCTAAAACTCAGAGGCCCATTTCCACCCATCTGGACAAAGGGGTGAGTGGAGTGCTCCTTCCTCCCAGGATTGGGGCCCCTAGGATCAGCAGGTATAGGAAAGTCCTTTTAATTGTGCTCAGTGGGGCATTATACATTTCAACCTAGAGTCATAACATAAGCCTATTTGTGAAGACTTTACAATGACACCTCTTTGGATGGGTTCCCTTTTGTATCATTTGATTGATTGATTGATTTTTTGGCTGTGCTGAGTCTTCTGAGTGGGCTTTTCTCAAGTTGCGGCGAGCAGGAACTACACTTCTTGCAGTGCACGGGGTTCTCATTGTGGTGGCTTCTCATGTTTTGGAGCACAGGCTCTGGGGCACTCAAGCTTCAGTAGTTGTAGCACAGGAGCTCAATAGTAGTGGTTCTCAGGCTCTAGAGCCCAGGCTAAGTGCACGGGCTTCGTTGCTCTGCAGCATGTGGAATCTTCCCTGACCAGGGTTCAAACCAGTGTCTCCTGCATTGGCAGAAAGATTCTTTACCACTGAGCCACCAGGGGAGCCCCACTGGGTACCCTTCTAAAGAAAAGTTGGGCAACAGTCTGAAGGCAGCAAACCAGATATCTAATATGGCATTCATTTCAAATGCTCTTGTGTTCCAGTCCCAACAAGCCTCCTCATATTTTTCAAACTGCAGTGCCTCAATCTTTGATTCAGAAAATGCCATGACTGTGTAAATGAATTGTTGGTAAACACCATATTCCTTGCTTAATAACCTGGAAAAGATGTTCTGAGAATGAATTTGCAGTGATTTAGCGCTTTTCATTATGGAAATGCCATATAAATATTTAACTCTAATGCTTATTTTATTCTAATTTTTTGTTAATCACATTTACTTAGTTAATATGGCATATTTATGCCAAGTTTTTATTTTATTGCCATAGATTTTATGAATGATGGCAATTGCATGTGTTGTTTTATTTGAAATTAGGTTGATTGTATAAACTCATGCAAAATTGTCTGTTAATTTTAGGGCTTAGTATATATGCCATTGTACCAGCAAACCCCCTCAACACACACACGTACAAACACACCTGAACACACATACATATAACACATTCATGCACATACAATTACCCCCACCCCCACATATAACACATTGGCACTTTGCCTCTTTCTCTAGGGAAGGAATTCTTTCTAGGGAAGGAATTTTTTTACAGGTTCATTCATACTTTTGAAGGCAGACAAATTTGATTTAGCAAAACATTCTTCTAAAATTGAGAGAAAATGAAAAAAAAAATAAAACAAATGTGGAAGGAGAAAGCATTCAGGAGTATAAAACAATTCTATGGATTTTTTTTAAAAAAATTTGACCCCAAAATTTTGATAGTATGTGAAATACTTTTAGGAATATTATTTTCTTTAAACTTTTTCATATTTTTCAAATGATATGTTTGCTAAAGTCAGAGCCATGGTTAGGTCCTGAGGGATATGTGAAAAACCCCTGGGGCCCAACAAACCTCCCTGCCTAGGTCTCAAAGGTATTCCCGGTAGGAATTCACCTTTTGGGTTGAGCAGTTCCTCACCCACTGAGTATAAATCAGTTCTTCCTATCCACTTTCCTTTGGGACATAAGGGACCAGGGGCATCAAGTGAAGAGGAAGGAGGTTCTGAAAGGGGTCTCAGCTCTCCTCAGATATGGCCGCACACTGAAGGAAACTTGGGTTTTACGTTAGGGTGATGTTTTAATAAGGGTTAACTTCTGCTGAATGTGGCTTAAACAGGAGAGTTTCTTCTTCTTTCATACAAAAGAAGTCTATGGAAGACAAGGAGGCTCCATAATCATAAGAGATTCTGGCTCCTTCTATCTTGTTGCTCTGTCACCCACAACTTCTTACTCTTGGACAAAGGTGGCTGCTCAAATTCCAGCCATCGTGTCCTCAGTCTGCCAATAAAGCGGGAAGAAGAGCACTGTCCTTTCATTGACAGATACTTCCCAGAAGTACCATACAACGTGACCGCTTGCCTCTCATTGGCCAGATCTTTGTCACATGACCACATTTATCAACAAGGGAGGCTGGGGAATACTGTCTTCATTCCCTTGATTATGGGCTCAGCCAAAAATCAGAGGTCTATCTGCTAAGAAAGATGGGAGAGAATTAATGTCAAGGGACAATTAGAAGACTTTGCCACTGGATCATATATCAGGTCTTGCTAAAATATCTTACATGTCTGTGACCTGAGTACTCTTCAGTTTTCTGGATTTCTTTCCAGGCCCAGACATAAAAATCGCAAATGAGTAAAAGTGATCAAACTCAAAGACCATTTCCAAAGAAAAGCTTTGGAAAGCTGTGACCCCTTTCTAGATTGCCTATTAACCCTCCCTTGAAATTTCAGCGGAAATTCTAGAATTGGCTGGGAATGCAGCAAGGGACAACAAGAAGGCCCGGATAGCCCCAAGACACATCCTGCTGGCTGTTGCCAATGACGAGGAGCTCAACCAGGTATGTCTGAAGCATTGACACCAGCCACCAAATGGGTTTGCCAAACACATTACTGCTTGTGGACCCAGCTGGTTAGAAATCCTTCCTGCTATAGTGCCCAGTCACATTTACACTGAAACATTCAGATAGTATAGGATTGAGATTCAAAATAAAATTGTCTCTGGAATAGACTCCATTATATATCCTGAATCTTGCCAGAGCTTCGCTTCCTCTTTAAAAGCAAGCTCTGTGTGTTGCTAGAGGAGGTGCAGTACACACGTGTTCTCTTTACAGGTTCTTCACCTAAACTTTCTTGATGATTTTTCTGATGAGGGCAGAAATGTCCTTCTTTCTATATCAAAACTAACCCTTTATACTTTAAAACTGATTCCAAAATCAAGTAAATTCCCACCCTCATCCGCCCACCAAAGATGTGTGAGGTAGCAGGTGGATAGTATAAGAACTTTCATTTATATTTATTTTCTGGTCTTATCTTCTCAACCTGTTTGTGGCTAAGAATCAGTTCCTGTTTGAAATCCAACATGAACTGATATTTTCCAAAAATAAAATAAAAAGTAATTACTAGAAAAATTAAAAGACAAAAATACACAAACTACCAGCTACAATTTTGTTGTTACTAGATCCAATAGATATGCAATAACTCTATCAACTTATTAGACACTTCCTCATGATTTCTGTACTGCTTTTGCCACAGATGGGTAACTAATAGCTTGTGGATGGGCCCTGGTTATAGACCACACTTGGAGTAGCGCTGCTATAGAATGTGCAGAATGTATTAGTATGGTAGTTCATGCTGATTAGTTAGAGTAAACAGATATCCATTGGGAGGTGCACGGTCAAACATATTTTACTGATGGAATGCATGATCAAAGGAGTGAGGAAGGTTGTTAACTGAGTCTAGCCCTTGCATTAACCTTTGAACTCTACTTTGTCAAGCTGTGCTCCTACGTCTGAAGCTCTTTATCCTCTGTTATGTCTGGAATTTCCGAGCTCTGGGCAATATCCCTGGTTCCACCCTGTCTATGCTTTCATTTGACTTTGCTTGTTTTGTTTTCCGTACAAAATTGTGGATTGCCTTGATACCTACAGAGAAAAGCCCTACCCGTGAGGCAGGGAAAACCTGTTAAATCGTGTATCGTGCACTTTCTTTGGAAAGCAGAGAACAGATTTAACACTTTCTTTGCCAACAGTTAGAATCGTTTTAAATCCAGAACCAACGTGCTCTTTGCTGTCTGAGCTCACACAACGTCTCTCTTCAGCTGCTAAAAGGAGTGACCATCGCCAGCGGAGGCGTCCTGCCCAGAATCCACCCTGAACTGCTGGCCAAAAAGCGAGGGACCAAAGGCAAGTCAGAAACTATCCTCTCCCCTCCCCCAGAGAAAAGAGGAAGGAAGGCCACGTCAGGAAAGAAGGGGGGAAAGAAATCAAAGGCTGCCAAACCACGGACATCCAAAAAGGTAAGCCTACTGGTATCTGTGAGCCCCGGACACTCACAGAACAGGAGGGAAATTGAACCATCCAAAGAGAAGGATGTTGCCAGCATCCCCAAAGGACTTGGGACTTGCCTCAGCTTGGTACCAGGGGTGGGTTGGGGGAAGAAATGTTAGGAATGTCTGTGAGAAAGAATAAAGGGGGGGCTTCTTGGCAGCCCAGTAGTTAAGACTTCACCTTCCACTGCAGGGGAGTGTGGGTTTGACCCATCCCTGGCCGGGAAGCTAAGATCCCACATGCCTGGAAGCCAGAAAACCAAAACGTAAAAGCAGAAGCAATATTGTAACAAATTCAATAAAGAATTTAAAAATTAGCTACGTCCAAAAAAATCTTAAAAAAAAAAAAGTCTTTGAGACCAGCTCAGATAATAATGCAGGGTCTACTGGAGATTTCCAACCCCCCCAAAATGGTGGTTTTCACGTTTCCGGACCCCTTCTACTGCCCCCACCAAAATCTTCAGTGAGAGATGCTGGCCTGGAACACTACTTCCCACCTCCCCCATGTGGCATAGTGACACATCTCTAGCCTTCCACAGAGAGTCTCCAAGTTCAGCCACTTGAATAACCTGATATGCTAAGTAGCTAGAACTCAGAAATACCATTTGTGGAGTCATAGTTTTCATATGCTGCCCAGTACAGCAACTACTAGCAACATATGGCTATTTAAATTTGAGTTTAAATTAATTAAAATGAAATAAACCTCAGTCCCTTGGTCGCCCCAGCCACATTTCACGTGCTTGACAGTACCGAGCAGCATAAAGGTAGAACATTCCCAAGAGGGAAGGAAGTTCTGTTGGACAGCACTGCCCTGCGGGTTGCAAGTTTTCATTCCTCGGACCTCTGTGATGACTAAAAAGATGACAGAAAGAGTTCATTTCTCTGCCGCTGTGCCCCAGGGAGTCCTGGGGAGAAGGGAGATTGAACAGTGTACTATGAATGACCCCAGCCTCCGTAAGATGCAGGTGTTGAAAAGAGCAAGAATAACGTACCTGTGTCCAGGTTTGAGTAAGGACTGTGGATGCATAAGAATCCCTTAAATACACTTTATTTCTTGCAGTATGCTTTTTTCCCCCATATTGGTATCACTTGCTTCCCTCCATCAAAAACACCTGACCACTTCCTTTTATATCCAATGGGGTGGTAACCAAGGGAAAGACTTAAAAACTACTTTGGGCTTTTTCTGGATGATTTCTCATCTGTCCTTCTGGTTTCTACCAACAGTCCAAACCAAAGGACAGCGATAAAGAAGGGACTTCAAATTCCACCTCTGAAGACGGGCCAGGGGATGGATTCACTATCCTGTCTTCTAAGAGCCTTGTTCTAGGGCAGAAGGTAATAAAGAAAGTTGTAATGTGCTGTCATAAAGCACTACTGTTTATAAGCAATGATGCCACCTTCATCCGTTCCTTCCCTGATACAACTTTCACTCTGGTCTTGTATTCATTTTTAAACTAAAAGGCTATGGCAACGTCTGCATTATGAGGATAAACAGCCCTTTAGTGCTGAGAATTGTTTATGCTGACATTGGTCAGCCAGTGGATCTTTCTGCTCAGTATCTTTCTGTTTCCCATGTCCCAGTTATTCCTGTGCTCACTGAAAAAATCCATAGCTAACTTTCTCAACCTGCCTTTGGGAGGCCTGCTTTACATGGTGTGATGTAATTTATCATAGAAAGAAAATAGAAAGATATGTCCCCTGAATATCCCTGGTGTTAGAAGTGAATTATTTGCCAATAATTCAGTCTGCTTGCCTTTCTAGGCTGCAGAAAGAAAACAAACTGGATTATGCATTTGAACAGTTTTCAGCAGCACAACAGCAGCCCCCGCCAAACATGCAGATAATTCATTCCCACAAGCATAACAGACAGTTTATCTACTAAGTCAACTGGGGCTGCAATAAGACACGTGCGGAAAGAGTCAGTTAATCATATCTCGGGTAGCGAATGTTTGCAGCCTGACAGTGGTGGAACCTCTTTTGAAGCCATTGGCAAGAGCATGTTTTGAGAAGCGCATCAAAGTGGCAGGTTCCTAATTCATCATTGATGAAAGCAAGGGAGCAAGAGGTGGAAGTTATGTCCGCTCTAGGGGCCGTCCATGGTTATGAGATGATTTGCTTTCTCTCACTTAAATAGGGGAGCAAGGAGTTCTTGCTCAGGTGGGGAGATGATGGAGAATGGTTTCCATTCCACTCAGTTCACACCCCTAGGGCAGCATTTCTCAAGTGTGGCTCCAGGGTCCCCAAAAGACAAGGTGGCCATATGGAGGCAGGTCAGAATCCCCAGAGCCCATCACTTCTCTCCCGCAGAAGTGGTTGGCTTTGCATCCCTGCCCCCAGAAGTATGTGCTGCTCTGAAAAGAATGCCGGGAACTGAGTAGGCGCTTCTTGCAGGAGCTACTCAGAAACTACACCGTCCAACACCGAGACCACCCAGATGAGAAATGAGGGCATGATCTATAGGGAGGAGAAAAGGAAGGGAGGTCCCATTCCTGTTCCTGGAAGGGGAGGCGGATTTGTTGCGTGCTGCTAACCTCAGGGTGAAAATCAAATCCTCTGAGCTCAAAAGAGCCTACTGAAACCACACACCCGGGAAACTTGAGAGGGTCGCTCCATGTAGAGCCCTTTCTGTTGGCAGCCAGTGAAAGAATGCACAGATGTGAAGGTTTTCCATAGGACTTATCTCACCCAGCTCTCCATCTTCTCTTCCCAATGCAGCTGTCCTTGACCCAGAGTGACATCAGCCATATTGGCTCCATGAGAGTGGAGGGCATCGTCCACCCAACCACAGCCGAAATTGACCTCAAGGAAGATATAGGTAAGGTTCTGAGACTTCAGAAGTGCCTTAGAACTTGCCACTGTTCTGGCAAGTTCTCGTGAGGCCGGTCTCTGTCAGCTGGATAGCCTGTCTTGGCGGACCCTGTCAATCAAACTCTGCCTTTGTGTTTTTAGCTGAACAGTGTTAAAGTATTGGGACGTCCCTGGGGCCTCAGATGGTAAAGAATCTGCCTGCAATGCTGGAGACCCAAGTTTGACCCAGGGATCAAAAATTAATTTTTTAATATGCATATATTTTTAAAATTTTTATTGAAGTGTTATACAAAAACAGATCATTAGTGCCCAGCTTGATGAATAAAACTGTGTGACCAGCATCGTGATCATGAAACAGAACCTTGCCAGCACCCCTCAAGGCCCCTTCATCCCTCGTCCCAGGACCATTCTCTCCGAGGGTAACCACTGTGATGTCCTCTGTTTTATTTTGTTTTGTTTTCTGTGGCTGCGCTGTATGGCATGCAGGATCTTAGTTCCCCCACCAGGGATTGAACCCATGCACCCTTCAGTGGAAGCACAGAGTCTTAGCCATTGGGCCACCAGGGAAGTCCCTACCACTATCCTGTCTTCTAATAGCATAGAGGGGTCTCATCTGTTTTAGATTTTATGTAAGTCATGCAGTATGTCTCGTTTTGTGTCTGGCTCCTTTAGCTCAACTTTGTGAAATCCACGCATGTTGTTGAGCATGGTTGTAGTTCATTCATTTTCTTTACTGTGCAGTGTTCCGTTGTAGGAATATAACAGTTTGTTGATCCAGTGTAGCCCTGGTGGCATTGAGGCCGTTTCCAATATGGGCTGTAATGAGTAGCGTTACTGTAAATGTTGTTGTGCTTGTTTTGGGTAAACCTGTACATATATTTTAAGCTGCAGTATTGAGAACACCACTGGTAAAAAGGAAATTGACATCTGGGGCAAGTTAGGCTGTCTGTAAGGCTATACACTGAATTATTTCACCAGTGGATTGCCACCTGTCCCACCAGTGGTACCAGGCTAGGTGGAGGAACCTGGGAAGGTAAGCTCCAGACACTAGAAATAATAAGATGGCAACTAAATGGTTACATCTCACTCATTTTTACAAGACAGAAATGAGTGAAGAAAGGGTTTTGTTCCTGGGATACAGGGCTTGCTCCTGAGGTAGGTGATTTGGGGTGAATACTAGTAGCTCAGCCCTGGATGGCGGCACCAGGGGCCCCAGGCT
Organism: Odocoileus virginianus; assembly: GCF_023699985.2. Lineage (NCBI taxonomy): Eukaryota > Metazoa > Chordata > Mammalia > Artiodactyla > Cervidae > Odocoileus > Odocoileus virginianus. Next base: position 60,043,468 of record NC_069680.1, read on the forward strand.
GCCAGGCTCACCTGTGTGTTCCCCTTGGCATCAGAGGCCACTTGCTTTGCTGAAATGGAGATATGATAGCACTGGGTGGGGGAAAACACAAAAAACAAACAACAAAAGCTAGTATTACAGAGAAACAGGATTTCTCTTGCACACAGAGATGGTGAAAACTCCTCCACTCCTCAAACCCTGCCCAGGCTCTACCAACTGCCTTCAACTCACTGCGTTTGGAAAGACTCCCCCTCGTGGCCTAATCTTGAGCTCTGCCTTAAGTGTGTTCGTTCTAGTGGCTCAGCTGGTAAAGAATCTCCCTGCAATGCAGGAGACCCTGGTTTGATCCCTGAGTCGGGAAGATCCCCTGGAGAAGGGAATGGCAACCCACTCCAGGATTCTTGCCGGGAGAATTCCATGAACCGAGGAGCCTGGCGGGCTACTGTCCATGGTGTCACAAAGAATCAGACACAACTGGGCGATTAACACTTTCACTCTGTGTCCTAGCTTCTCACAAACAAAATAAGTTTATCTTTTAAAAAATAAAAATTAAAAAATAATAAGTTTATCTTTTAAAGTTTTACCTTCTTTTTCATTTCATTTCTACAGTATTTGCATTTTTATATCAGGAAAACAATAAGCTCTATTTTTTAAGTGGTGGGTAATAGTAGAATAGAAAAAACACTAGAATTGGAACAAAAACTCAAGGTCAGGTCCCAAACCCAGTGGAGGTTCTGAGTCCTCAATTTTTTAAAAAGATCATTAAGAGTTCATGTCACTGAGACTGCTTAATGAACAAATCAACCCCTAAAAAGGTCCTTTGAAGAGTTTGTGTCAATTGCCAACAATATAACTTGTACCACTGACTTACTTTGATAGTACTCATAATGGTATAACTTCTTCTCCCATTTTATGCCTCTCCTGTTTTTTCTTATGCTTCCTTTTTGCTTTCAAGAGGGATCAGTCTTTTATATCTCCAGTATGCTTTTCCTAATAAGAAGTGATGACTTCTTATTCTAAATGAAATATCAAGTTAAGAAATAAAGACCTAAGTTGAAAAAAAGAAAACTTTATTTATCTAACCCTAAACCTTAAAGTTATAAATACCTTTGTTTTCTTTGCAGACTTTTTTTTTTTTTTTTGGCCACACCATGGGCCCCGGCAGTGAAAGTGCCAAGCCCTAACCACGGGACCACCGTGGAATTCCCTCTTTGCAAACTTCTGAGGCTTCTTTTTTATTGTTGTCTTTCTGGGCCATTTTTAAAATTTCTAATTTGGGAGTGAGGCATTCTGCATCTTCAGAGCAGCTTTTTTTCTTCTTCCCTTTTCTGACTAAAGGTCCTAGACCTACCTCAATAGCTTCTGCTCCTTGTGCTCTTGTTTCACATTCCACAAAGGCAAACCCCTTTGACTCTCCAGGAGACTTATAACGTGGTACAGTTACGGAAACAACATTACTGTATCTCCCAAATATTCTTTCAGTCCAGCTGTGACTAACATTTTGGGGAAATAATTCCTATGATACATTAGAAGCAATAGTAAGTGAAATAAAATATTAAGTAATTCTTTTATTTTTTTTTAATATTGAAAAAGTAAATTTTTGAATTTTTATTTTCATATTTTCCCAATTTAGCAAGATGATAAGTGAATGGCAGAGATACAGTAAATATCTACTGATTTAAGTAATTCTTTGAAAAAACAAAGTTTGCTAGAATCGAAGGACTGTTGGATAGAAGCACCAGTGATCACTGGCAACCGGGATTTAATTTTTTAGTTTTTAAGGTTTATTTGTTTATATTCGGCTGCTGTAGGTCTTTGCTGCCGCATGAGAGCTTTCTCTAGTTGCAGAGAGTGCTGGCTACTCTAGCTGGGCCACACGGAGTCCTCACGGCAGTGGCTCTCTTGTTACAGAGCACAGGTTCTAGACGCACGGGCTTCAGCAGTTGCAGCTCACCAGCTCTAGAGCACTGGCTCAGTAGTTGTGGCTCATGAGTTTAGTTGTCGCTCATGAGTTTAGCTGTCACACAGCATGTGGGATCTTCCCGGACCAGGGATTGAACCCTTGTCCCCTGCTTTGGGCAGGCAGATTCTTAAGTGCTGGACCACCAGGGAAGCCCCGTAACCGGGATTTAATTGCAAAAGTTGATTCCTACTTTCTAAGCATTTTTTAAGACCTAGTAAAACTGTCAACCAGTGTAAATTAATGGCTTTGAAAAGGGCAACCACAATGGCTTTCCGCTATTGTCCTTCACAGGTAAGGCCTTGGAAAAGGCTGGGGGCAAGGAGTTCTTGGAAACAGTAAAGGAGCTTCGCAAGTCCCAGGGCCCTTTGGAAGTAGCTGAAGGTAAGTGTGGAGTTGGGTCACGTCCCCAACCACCTTCTCCTCTAGCAGGACATGCTTCACACACATTCAGTTCACAGAGCAAAACAGGCCACAACCAATCAGGAAGGTATTTTAGCATCTCTCAGATAATCAGAGCAGGCCCACATAGATCATTTCATACACCATGGGGACTAAAGTGTCTGGATAGTTCAGGCCAATTTGCATCATCAGCTCACGCAAAAATGGTCTAGAACGGTTGGGTAACTTTCTGTGTGTGCAGAAAATACATGACAAAATTTGCCATTGTGACCTTTAAACCTGTACAGTGCGGTGGCATTAAGTATCCTCAGTGCTGCTTCTCTGTCACCACTACCTAGTTCCCAGAACTTTTTATCACCTTCTGTAGAAACTCCACATGGATTAAGTAGTCACGTCCCTCCCAGCCACTGACAACCACCAGTCTGCCTTCTCTGTCTATAGATTTGCCTCTTCTGGATATTTTATATAAATTGAATCATATAATATGTGAACTTTTGTGTCTGGCTTCTTTCACTTAAAATGTTTCGAGGCTCATCCCTACTGTAACTTGTATCAGTGCTTCATTCCTTTTTAGGGCTGAATACTATTTCATTTGTTTATCCATTCATCACTTGCATTATTTCCACCTTTGCTTCTGTGAATAGAGTTCCTCTGAAAACCTGTGCACAGGCTTTTGTTTGTTTGAACACTTACTTTCAAAGGTAACTTTTTGACAAGTGGGTCCGACTTCAGATCCGTGTTCACACCTACCTCCAAGGACATCTAGTTGGTGCCAAGTGCTGCCCTGGGGCGGGGGCTCCAAGGACAAAGAAAACCCACTCCTGTCCTCCAGCACTGGACAGTCGAGAAGGAGAGACAGACACATAAGTGGGGTACAGAGAGACAGCCATACTCTCTGCTTGGGGAGTTGGGGAAGTACCAGTGAGGATGCAAGATCTACTTGGGGGCAAGGACATTGTGGGCAGTAGGGTACAGTGTGTGAGAAGGCGAGGTCAGGAGCCGCAGGGAGGAGATGAGCAGCAGCCAGAGATGGGCCTGGCCCTTGGGCTGTGCTAATGGTCTGGATTTGACTCTATGTAGACTAAGAGAGGTACCTTTGAAAATAGAAGCTGGGGAATGTCATGATCAGATTTGCTTGCAAGAAAAGTTATAGGGCTACTGATCAAGAAAGAATGTGTGTCCTCACCTTATATCCTGCACATACCACTCGTCATACGATGATAGATAGAATTTCCTTTTTAAGATTTTGAGACATTGGACTTCCCTGGTAGTCCAGTGGCTAAGAATCTGCCTCCAGTGCAAGAGGCTTGGGTTCAATCCCTAGTCCGGGAGGATCCCACATGCCGTGGAGCAACTAAGCCCTTGTGCTACAACTATCGAGCCTGTGCGCTGCAACAAGAGAAGCCACTGCAATGAGAAGCACGTGCACACAATGAAGACTAGCCCTTGCTCACCACAACTAGAGAAAGCCCTCACACAGCAACGAAGACCCAGCACAGCCAAAAATACATAAAAACTTTTTAAAAATTTAAGACAGAGGCATGCTGACATATAACATAAGCATCCATGTAGACAGAGATAGAGCTGCAAGCAGCAACAGTGAGGGGACGTGGGAGCTGGGCTGCAGTCCTGGTAATATGGAGAGAAATCAGGAGGTCGCCTCTTACCTGCTGATGGAACTAGAGTCACCTCACACTTGGAAGGGACACGAGCCAGGCTCCCTGATGAGAGAAAGGGCTGGATGAAACTTCCAGCCCTTACAGGGAGCCAAGGTTCTGACCAACACCTTGGGCTCTGGCTCGTGTGAAATCCATTTTCTAGAGTAGCGGAAGTGCAGAGAGCCCCTCACCCGAGCCCAGGACCACGTCACCCACCAGCCGAGTGCCTGCATCTACCCCATCCCTGTATAGCCCTGAGACAGAGCCCTGAATCGTCCGTGTAAGAGGCTCCTAACTGGGGTCTTGCGGAAGCACCTGCAAACTGCCTGATAGGATGGGAAGGAGAGAAACAGCTTCTCTACATAAAATGAGAGCCTCAAACATGCTTCTAAACAGTTCCAGAGGTAGGAAATAGGAGGTAGAGAAGCAGCATGTAAAAAGATGAAGGGACTTCCCTAGCAGTCCCGTGGTTAAGACTCCATGCTTCCACTGCAAGGTCACAGGTTCAATCTCTGGTCAGGGAACTAGGATCTTGTATCACGGGCCAAAAAGTTTAGAAAAATTAATAATTAATAAAAAGATGAAGAGTTACAAACTACTATGTGTGAAATAAATAAACTACAAGGATATATTGTATAGCACAGGGAATACAGCTAATATAGCCAGTATTTTATCATAATGTTAAATGAAGTATAATCTATAAAAATTCTAAAGGAGTATGTTGCACACCTGAAACTAGTATGTTATAAATCAACTATACCTCAATTTAAAAGAAAAAAGATCTTGACTGAGAATTTTCCAGAATGAAACCCTTGAGTCTTCAGGTTGAAAACATTGAGTATATTTAAAAAATCAAAATAAATCCAAAACCTGGCCTATCCTGGTAGCATTTCCAAAAATCAAGAGAAACCTGAAAAGCAGCCTAAGGAAAGGCAGGGAATTTGTAAAGATGGTTCTCCTGCCAGCAGACTTGTCAGCAACAAAAGATGCTTGGAGACAGAAGTGTCTTCAAAGCACCAAGACGGAAAACTGTACTAAGAAGTTCACATGTTATTTGTTATCATTCAACAGGGAGGGTAAAAGGTGCGGAATTTCAGATAGCAAAAGTTGAGAGTCAGAGGTCCACAGAATCTTGCTGAAAGGACACAGAAGCCTCAGAAGCCTCACAGGGAGAAACAGAAGTGAATCCAGAAGAAAGGAGAGGGGTGCAAGAAACAAGCTTGAGCTAAGAAAGCAGACACATCTGTACATGGCCCCAGGGCCGAACAGCAGTTATCTCCCTGGGAAGAAGGGTTTCGTGTGGGTGCATCTGGAAAAGGGGAGATAGTTCATCAGGGTCTAAATTAGACCATATTTCATTCAGTTTCAAAACACCATCACTTGTAAGATATGTCCTTATTGTAAGAAAGAATACATTTCCAAGATGGAGTGGCCAGTAGGAGACCCTGGGCACCTTCAGTGTAACAGAAAGCAAAACATGGATCCACCATGCAGAAAGGGCAGCCAGTACCTGTCTTGACCTTGGCATTGGGTAGACCAATAGGGAAAAGCCTCACTAGGGAATTTGAGCTACATGCTGGTACTCCTGTGGATTTGCACGGTGGCCCCAAAACCTCAATTGGGAAGGTTAGTGGGACGTGACCTGGATATGGTTGAGTCCCCAGATGACATAGAAGCAAATGCAACTTCCCTGTGGAAGAACTCGTCTCGGTCCAAGCCCACAGCGATCATAAGTGTGTCCAGATTCCAGCCGGGAAGCTGGATGGGAGAGAGGTGGGACATGGTGGTGGAAGTCAAGCAGATGGCCCTAGAGTGAGGCAAGTCAGAGGAAGCCAACAGGTGGTGCCAGCGACAGAGACAGAGGAAGGGGAATTGGCTTTGGGCATGAGCAATGACTCATGGGCACCTGTTGGACCTGGGGCTCCACCAAGGTCACTGGTAAGCAGCTGATGAAAACTGCGGACAAAAATGGCTTGTGGGAGCCAGGGCCAAGCGGCAGCAGAGACAAGAGTACCAGGCCTGGGTGGACAGGAGAAGGAGGGGCTGCTGCAGGAAACTGAGGCAGGAGGGAAAGCACAGAGTCATGGAGACCAAGGATTAGCTGTCGCAGCAGCCTCCCAGCAGGACAAGGGGCCACCCTGCCATCTGCTTGATGGTGGTGACTCTGAAAAGGTGTTGGGCTCCCCTAAGGAAGGTTCTAGAGGCCCCTTGCAGTCACTCTGCCATCTCAGAGCATGGTCCTCACCAAGTGAAGGTGACACACCAGGGGACATCACATCACATAAAGAGTATTAGTAGATGTTTATACCAAATATCAGGGTCCCAAGCCCCAAGATCACTTGACCTTCACCTTGGCACCTCTAGAGAACACTAAATCATTACAACTACAAGCAGAGATTTCCATTTCCAGTTGCCATGGAAATGCTTTGTTTTAGGCTGACCTGCTACCATGTACTACCTTCAAAATCTAGTGTAGAGACTTCTCTGACGGTCCCCACTGCAGGGAGCCTGGGTTCAATCCCTGGTGGGGGAACTAAGATCCCACATGCCAGGTAGCACGGACCAAAAACACCAAAGAAAGAAACAACAATAACAACAACAAAAAAAAACTAGTATAAATAGAGAGTGTCAGAGGGGATGAGAAGGCATGCCATTTTTTTCTTGCTTCACTTAACACCACCATTTTTTTAAAACACCACCTCTTATTTAAAATGACTTTTAACATTAAAAAGAGTATCATTCAGCTGGTAACATGATCATATTTTAAATATATAGAAAATAAATCAGCCTTTATTTTGTAAGGAGCTGGTTTGTAAGGAGCTGAAATCTCCCCAGCGCATAAGAACAGTGAGGGCCTCAGCGAAGTTGCCCCAAGCAGGCAGTGCCAATCCCCACGATACTGGGTTCCCTTGAACCACAAGGCCAATGGTAATATTCTGCTTCTGGTGTACAAATGTACATGGTCGGAGAGTCAGCCAGTCATGCCCGCTGCTGCCTCAGTATTTACATCGACTGATTCCTTAACTCACTCATTCACTAATCAGACGCTTGGCGCCAGCCTGGGCACTGGGAAGGCAGGGCGTTCACAGCTGGAGCCGACGGGCGGGGGACGCTCCTTGCGTTTGTCGCCACCCACCCTGGCCTCTGTAGCGCTGTGGATGGACATCACTAGGAAACACACTCGTGTACTGGGTGGGCATCATACATTCCAAATAAGTCTTTCAAACCAACCCCACACGCTGCTGTGGAATGTGGCAGACATACATTTGTTAGAAACGCTCCCTAGCAGCGTGACCTGCCCGAAGTCCCCCAGTCTCCCAGAGCCTGGCCACTGCAGGAGGGTGGAGGACCTTTGCTAAATCTGGTTCCTTGAGTGGCACAGAGCCCCCGCTCCACAAGGTGGGTGGCTTAGAGGCAAGCAGCAGGTGGCTGAAGCCACGGACACCCCCAAGGGGCCAGAGAGTGGCCAGTGGATCAGACCCAGCCACTCGTTTGGAGATCAATGGCCACAGGGATTTACCTAGAACTCCTCACTATCAGCTCTGGCACTGACAGGAAAGAGGTTATAGGGAGGGAGTATGACCTGAAATTATGAGACCAAGCAGGCGTGATCTAACTTCACAACCTGTTGGGAACACCTGCTCCCTGCAGGCTCCTCAGGTATACAGAGATGATCAAAAGATAGTCCCTGTCCAAGGAGGTGTACAACATAGTAGAGTGGTTCTCAATTTATGGAGGGTCCTTAAATCACCAAGCACAAGGCCTGCATGAGACTTACCAAGTCAGGATCTCAGATGGGGAGAGGAGAGAAGGCTTGTCCATTTTTAAAAAGCCACTGTATTAGTTTCCTATCACTAGAAACTATTACAGACCTGCACAAATTAGCACAAACTTGGTAGCATCAAACAGCACAAATGTATTGTCTTAGCACCCTGGACATCAGAAGGCCGCAATGAGTCTTAAGAAACTAAATTCAAGGTGCTGGCAGGGCTGGCTCCTTCTTAAAGCAGCTGTTCCTTGCCCGTTTCAGCTTCCGTTTGTACTAAGTTATTTCAGTCATGTCTGACACTTTGTGACTCTATGGACTGTAGCCTGCCAGGCTCCTATGTCCTTGGGATTCTCCAGGCAAGAATACTGGAGTGGGTTGCCATTTCCTCCTCCAGAGGATCTTCCCAACTTAGGGATCGAACCCACGTCTCCTGCATTGGCAGGCAGATTCTCTACCACTGCACACATACTACCTGGGAAGCCCCATACCTTTGATTAGGAGGCCAGAAGGCAGACCACGCGAACATCTGTGACACGCTGTCACATCTGTTTTCACTGTTTACCTGAAGCTTGTGCCAACTGTCAAAAGCAATTCTGACACGGCTCTTCCTCTCCTAAGGAGGACACAGGAGATTCAGCCTAACCCCCTGGCTTAAGGTGAAGACATAGGAAATAACCTATGGCGTTTCTCTCTCCTGTCCCAGCCGCCGTCAGCCAGTCGAGCGGACTTGCAGCCAAATTTGTCATTCACTGTCACATCCCGCAGTGGGGCTCTGACAAATGTGAAGAACAGCTTGAAGAGACCATCAAAAATTGCCTCTCGGCAGCAGAGGACAAGAAGCTGAAGTCGGTGGCGTTCCCGCCCTTCCCCAGCGGCAGGTGAGATGTTCTCTTCTGGGCGGGCGGCGGGGATGCTGGGTCAGTTCATGCAGCCTTCTCCCTGGGAGCCAGCTGCGCCCCCACGTGGTCACATCCGGCGTGGCCATCCCAGAGGACAGAACCAAGGACTGCCAGTGGCCGCCAAGCACTTTGACCAGACGACAGAGTGAGAAACCCAGTTTCCCTCGTTCGAAACACGCAGAGAAAGGTAGCTTCCAGGAGGAACGGGAGGCAGAGTTCGTTTTTGAGAGCCGGGTTCAAAGTCCACGTGCTCACCAGCTGTCCCCGTCTAGAACCCAGACTGGGAAACACCAGGCTCGAAGGCGCTTGCTTCTCAAAGCGTGGTCCACCGACCAGCAGCAGGGAGCCCACAGAGTTAGGATGCAGATCTCAGAACCCCCAGGGCGAGCCAGGCTGGAGAAGTGAGAGATCCTCAGCAAGAGCTTGCTTTCAGGGGTTGGAGAAATGATTGCTGTCTCTGCCACAGACCCCAACGGGGCGTGGGAGCAATATTTCAGGTAAATAATGAGGCTGTCTGTCCTCACATGTAGCATGGCCTCTCCCCTCACACTCACAGCCAGAGGGAGTTATTGCTTTAATTTTGAACACCCTCTCAAGAGTGAGTCCTCCATAGCGAAGATAATGATTTACAGTCTGAAGATGTTACAGCTGAGTCACAGCGGAAGGCGGAGAGGGAAGGAATGAGGCTTAGCTTCCTGACACAATTCTATCTCAACCTAAGCGGGCAGTGCTGGGTCTCCATAGCCTGGCCTGGAGGCGCTGAGGATGGAATTCTCTGCATACAACTGCAACCACTCACCAGGATGTCCTGGGCTGGGACATGACAGCTGACCAAGAAGAATGTTTTATTAGGCCAGCCCATCCCAGACCCACCCAAGGGGGCCAAGGTTTCACCACGATGGTTGTGTCCCTGGCAGACAGCTCTCCTGTGGCATGCTTGATAGCTTGACAGCTCTCCTGGGACCTGGGGCCCTGCCCAGAATTGTCACTGCTGAAGTTACATTGGCACATCCACATGGGTTAGTGAGAGGAAGGTTAAATGCATGAAACAGGAATTAATGAAGATGTGCCTCTTTTGAGCATACATTTGTGCCCTTTAATAAACAATCCGTTTAGCATGGAAACCAGTTTGGAGGGAGCTAATAAAAACTATACAAGCTTTCTGCAAGATCAGGTATTTTAAATCCTGAGTTTGTATTTTTTAAAGCTAAGCCAGACTTGAGTCAGGCCACATAGATTCAAGCACGGGGCTCCTCACCAGCCAGCCCTAAAACCATGGTGCCTCTCTGAGCCAAGGTGGCACCTGTAAAGTGGGGACAATGACCCCTGCCTGTCTCCTTCCCAGGCTGTCCCTCTTCTGGGGTCCAAAGAGACTGTGTGTGGACCCCCCTGCGCACAGTAAGACCTTGAGTGACAGGAACAAGGGCCTGGTGCCAAGATAAGAAGGAATCACGTCGCCCCGACCCCAGGCTGAGGGCAGAGTTCCTTCATGGGCCCCAGAACCAAAGTGACATTGGCTCCTCTTTCCCTTTGGCACAGAAACTGCTTCCCCAAACAGACGGCAGCCCAGGTGACCCTCAAAGCCATCTCAGCCCACTTTGATGACTCGAGCGCATCCTCGCTGAAGAACGTCTACTTCCTCCTCTTCGACAGCGAGAGCATCGGCATCTACGTACAGGAGATGGCCAAGCTTGATGCCAAGTAGCCGCCCTGCGCCCACAGGCGGCCACCACACTCACCAACGGGAGTCAGGAGGATCAGAGTCACAGGAGCGGGGTTTTATCTTTACAAGGAGAGAGGAAGGGTGACGGCAGGGGAGCGGAGGGCAGCTGAAAGGGAAGCGGGTAGCAGGAGCTGCAGGAGCAGGCCCTGCCCACGGGAAGAGCCCTCTGCATTTCTATTATTTTATATTCTCGTTAAGAAAGAGCCTCAGTCCGTAATTAACCAGGTCTCCACCAGGGTTTTCTTTCTATGTGTTTTCTTCCTGTTGTTTTAGAACTTTAAAAAAAAAAAAAAGACTTTGTTTAGATTTATAGCATTGATTTTTACACACACACAAAATCTTTTCAAAATTCTTAAAATCTTCTGTTTCTCCTTTTTTTGCAAGGGAAGAGGGCGGGAAAAAAAGTGACTTGGGCTTTGTTGGCTGTCTGTATTCAGTGATGGGAGAGAAGAAAATTAGAAAGGCATCTCACTGGTGCTTTTCTTTTCTGTCTTAGTGCCCCCACCTTTAACCCTATAATATCTGTAACTACTCTTAAAAAGATTTTGCTTTTTTTGGTTTTGTTTTGTTTTTTAAAGAAAATGAAAGAAAAAAAATAAAAGATCCAGTGTCTTTCTTACAATATATTCTTTTATTGCAACGTTGTCCTCAGTCTGGAGAACTGTGTCCCCGTGGATGGACACTTCTAGAATGTTATAAATAGAACAAGGCCTGTCACTGCAGGACCGAGGCTCCCACCATGCCAGGCCGCAGGGCAGACGGCACACAGTGGCTTGTGTTTCTCAGGCAGCAGGTCCCGCTTGCAGGAAGGGAGTCTGGTTGGTTGTGGTCCGCAGGAATGGAGGCCTGGGTGAGCCTCCATGGGGTGGCCATCCTTTGGGAGAGAGGCACAGTCTCTCTTAGGCATGAGCAATAGCATGGAGCAGACCTGGTCCACAGCCCAGACAGGATAGACCACTAGACCCCAGTGAGGCTGGTATCCTAAGAATTCTGGCCAAGTACCCAGAGGTTAGCAGTAAAAGTAGGCAGCGAGAGACAGGGCAGGCCAGGACAGGGCCTGAATTTATTCAGATGAATTCATCAGACTCTTCTGCATTAGGGTTATGGTCCCAAATAGGCTTATCCTGATTAGAAGTCCTCTCTCTAATAGAAGAGTCAACTTTTTATTATTTATACATTAACATCATTGGTGGCAGGCATTATTGCCACAAGGCTGAGCCTCCAGATAAGTGACATTGGGGTTGGTCAGGAAATCAGAGGAACAAAACCACAGGGTTCCCACAGGGTACCCCTGCTCCAGCATCAGCTAGAGATTTGTCACGAATTTGCCCATGATGCTAGCCTGGAAGCATTCTGGGGTTCCTCTGCTGAACCCCAATCTGTTCCCTGAATGTTAGCCAGATTGCAACCCATGAAAATGGTCACGCTAGCTTGGCTGCCTTTCCTTAACACCCCCAGCAGCTGGCAGACCAGGTTTCTGTCTTAACCCTTTAGGTCTATAAAAACTCTCTCTCTGGTAGAATGGACTAACCAGGAGGGAAATTTCATCTAATGCTTCTTAAATATAACCTATGGTATATAATCAGGATCTAAAAATATAAATATATGTTTCATGAAGAATAAAGATGGTATGGACTAACAGTTTAAAAATCAGGCTCCTATTAACCTGACCGTTGCAGGATGTACAGGCTTCCCCAGCCCCCATGTGATGGGAGAGATTGGGATGCAGACCATCCCTCCATCCCAGCCCCCTTTCCTAAGCTGGTCTTGTGCAGGCCCTCTTTCCTGCCCTTACAGACAGGGAGATGCTTCCTGCCACCAGGAGAGGGCGCTCTCTCCCCTACTCAGAGCTCTGAATGCCACAAACCCCGCGCGAAAGCGCACTCACAAAGGAGGCTGGGGTAGAGAAGGCAGGCTATGCCCTCCTCAGGACCAAGTGAACCCTTCAGCCAGCATGAGTGCAAAAACACCTTTCCAAACCCAGAAAGAGTTTTTGCCCTTAGGCATTTGTCAAGTGGGTACCATCTGTCAAGAAATCTGATCCCCAGGCGGCAGTGGTACCTGTCTCTTGCCCGGCTTCCCCATCAGGGTGGAGACTGTTTCATGGTTTTCCAGCTTGTGGAGACCAACAGGTCCCGGCTCTTGGCCAGCCGGACCATGAGCCGCCCCACATAGAAGCCGCTGATCTGGCCCACGCCATCATTTTTCCCCATGGCCAGGAGGAACGTCAGTGAACCTGTGAAGCAGAAACATGCACACAATCTAGAAACATGCACACAATCTAGAATCCTGCTCACTGTTCATGGGCCTGCAACTCCCTGGGCACAAACCCTTCCCGGGGCCTTCAGTGTCTAGGCGGGGAAATGCATACGGCTTTCAGGAAGGTGGCCAAGTCCCCGACACATCTTCCTAGAACTCTGGGTTGGGGTTGGGGGTGTGGGGGCGGGTTCTATCCCCAACTTTCAGAGTATGTTCTAGCGTTCAGGCATCCTAAAGTCCACAAAGGCTTCTCCACATCTAACCCAAACTCTCTTAAGACTGTGCCACTTGTGGGGCTTCCTGACCTGGCTTGTAGGTTTTGAGGGGTCTCTGTTTCATGGAGTTGACGATGTTGGCCACGGCGACGTTGGCGTGGAGGCTGGCGTGATAGGCCATCTTGGGCTCCCTCACATCGGCGCAGTCTCCGATGGCGTAGATGTGGCTGTAACCTTCCACCTGAAGGTACTCGTTCACTCTCAGAGCGCCGTTGCCAGCCAGCCGATCACCTGCCAGGAAGAACCAGCCTGAAACCAAGATCCTGAGCTGCCGTGGCCACCTGAACCACAGTGAGGACTGGCCGTGGTGCTGGTCCAGCCACCGTCTAAAGGCACATCCTCAAGAGGCAAGTCTCCTTCCTGGTTTATTTCTGCCTGACCTCCCCACCTCAGAAGCCTTCGTGCAAAGGTGAGGTTACAATTCTAGGGTGGAAACTGGTCAGAAATATCAGAAAGGGTCACTGCTTACAAAGCACACGAGTCTCTATATGTTACCACGATTAACAAGAATTTACTTATGATGATGAAGTCACAACCTAGGCAAGTCTTGGATTTCCTTCTGAATGAGGATCATATTTTTTAAATAAATGCAGGACTTTAATAAATGATAAACTTTTCTTTATCAGGGACTTTAAACAATTTATCTTTGGAAGTATAATATTAGGACCATTAGGTGTTAAGTCCTGGGATCTCTGTACACTTTAAACCCTTGATCCCACCCCCAAACAGCCAGGACTAGTTTCTTTCTGGATCATTCTTTTCTGCTAGACACACAACAGGAGCTTCTTATCTAGGAAAGGTACTGGGGAGCATATGATGGGGACCTGGGGACACGCCCACAGTGAGGCCTGAGAAGGAACCACTGCGTATCCAGCTCACAGATGGAGCCATGGGTCCAGCTCCCTCATCTCCATTTTAGTTCAATAGGTCAATGCTGAGATTTAAGAACAAGAGGTTTCATTATCACCCCCGTTCCTCAAGATTGTTCCAAGCTCAAGTGGCCAAATGTCTGGGTCAGGATTTTGGGAGAGCAGCACCTATGGACACAGAAAGGCCTGACCCTGGAATTTCCCCTGCATTTGCAGAGAGAAGTTAACAGAAAGCAAATCCTTCTCTCGGAAACCTATTTCCATCTCTTACCACTAGGGGTGGGATCCGATTTTGGAAGAATCGGGTCACTTTGGGCACCTTGAGCTAAGTCATCAAAACAGCAGAGGGACACACAGCAGAAGTGGACCTGAACTTGAAGTTTGATGTCACCATTCAGAAGAAACCAAACGAGTTGTTGAGATAGGGTGGGGGTGGGGGGCAGAGTGCCGGTTCCTGGGGCAGAGTCCTGCAGGACCTTCCCGGGGGCTGGAGAGAGAAGAGGCAGCCTGTGGAGGGGCCCACCACTGAGCCTCCCACTTACCAAACGCACTGAGGTAGGCTGCACTGTTGATCTTGATACCGTTGCAGACAATCACTAGGTTGGCGGCCACCTCCGTGCCTTTGTCCGTCTGCACCTTGATGCACTCACAATACTCGTTGACAGGCAGTGCCTCCAGGTTGCTCACCCGCTCACCTGTCAGGGGAGTCTGGTTGACCAGGAGGCTGGCAGAGGGCAGGTGTGTCTCCAAGGCCGAGGCCCAAGCCAGGGCTGACCTAACAGCCGGAGACCAGTGCGCCCTGCAGCCCCGAGAAGCACCAGCGGGACATCTGGCCCCAAGGGACCCAAAGGGAGGCAAGTTCCAAGAAGCAACTTGGGGAAATGAGGTTGAGTTTCCCAAGAGGTTCTGCGAAAAGCTATCTGAGGAAACCGCCCTCCTGAATATGTACTCCACTAGCCCAGCCAGGCAGGACGAGCCCTCCAGGCTCACCCCCATGAGGGGCAAGGTAAGTCGAGGGGCCCACTGTCCTTGCTGCCTGGAGGAGGGCTGTACGGCCACTTTCATGAAGCCCAGGAGCCAGGAGGGCTCTCACGGAGCAGATACCGCCCCTCCCAGCAAAAGGTGAGCGGGTTGGGCAGTGAACTGGGGGGGGTCACACCCCCAGAACAAGAGCCCCACCCTAACATGCTGGGTAGATCTCTTCCCTCCTGCTCTGGACAAAAGCCACACTCTTCACCACTCTCAAAAAGTGAAAGTATTAGTCACTCAGTTGTGTCTGACTCTTTGTGACCCCATGAACTGCAGCCTGCCAGACTTCCTCTGTTCATAGAATTCTCCAGGCAAGAATACTAGAGTGGGTTGCCGTCCCCTTCTCCAGGCTTCCCGACCCAGGGATCGAAACTGGGTCTAGATTCTTTACCATCTGAGTCACAGAGAAGTCCCACCACCCTCAAAATACAAACCAAAAACACCTCTTCTCTCCACCAAAGAAATATCATAATTCAGGTCGAATCTTTTACGTGATTTTTAAACCATTCAACAAATGGGTCCCACCTGTACTCCGTCCTAAGCAACAGCCAGGACGGTGCTGCCTCCATGACATGGAAATCTCTTAGGACCGGGGCCTCGGCCCTGCCCAGACACACCTCCAGCAGGACAACGCGGCTAAATGGGCACTGAACAGACAGCCTGGGGCTGAGCGCAGCCACACTCACTCGGACTGTGGGCAGAGACCAAGCCTCTGCCGGGGAGAGAGGCCGGGCAGGAGGGGCCTTGCACATACTCAGCAGTAGCTGCACGCCTTTCCGGAGCAGGATCTCCTTCACTTCCTGCCGGACACAGGGCAGGAGCTCTGTGTCTGCGAGGGCCATCTGGGAGTGAATGAGAGTGACCTGGGGGCAAAGAACCACAGGGCAGAGAGAAACCACTGAGTCTCCCACTCACACAGAGAGGATTGAAAACAGCAGCGCTTCTCCCGCACCTCCTCCCAGCTTCCAGTTTACAGGTGAGGAATCTGAGGCCCCAGCGAAGTAAGTGGCCCACTGGCAGACCAGTTATAAGACAGTAAAGAATCCACCTGCTATGCAGGAGACCCAGGTTCGATCTCTGAGTCAGGAAGGTCCCCTGGAGAAGGGAATGGCTATCCAGTCCAGTATTCTTGCCTGGAGAATCCCATGGACAGAAGAGCCTGGCGGGCTACATTCCATGGGGTCGCACAGAGTTGGACACAACTGAACAACTAACACATGCAATTTCAGACCAGTTAATGGTGAGTTGGGCTGGAACCCATATCTCCCAGACTGGAATTCTTTCAGATGTGCCAATGCTTCTTGACACATACCTCACTGAGGGCCATGTGGAAAATTATTTTCAAGCATCCTTGGGCACTTACACAGTCTCTATGTAAGCCATCGACACTCTGTAAATCAGGCTGACATTTACACTAAAGCTGGTTCTAAAACTGGTGCTTCCAAACATGTCTATTGCTGCCTGGGTCAGTGCAGTGAAGTGGAAGGCAGCTTGTAGAGATGTTCAGAGCTTGGACTTTGAAATCAGACTGGCTGGGTTGAAATCCCATCTCAGATATCCACTCAGACACCTCCCAAAAACTTCGTAAAGTGGACAGTCCCACTCAGAGGGATTTTGTAATGATGAAATGACAAAGTAAGTAGAAAACACATAGCTCGGCACATGTACGTGTGCACTCAGTCATGTCTCTTTGCGCTGCTATGGACTGTAGCCCACCAGGCTCCTCTGTCCACGGGATTTCCCAGACAAGAATACTGGAGCAGGCTCTTATTTCCGCCTCAAAAGGATCTTCCTGACCCAAGATTGAACCCTCATCTCCTGCACTGGCAGGTGGGTTCTCTACTGCTGAGCCACCTGGGAAGCCCCAGCTCAGCATACACTGACTCCTTAATAAAGGGTGACTACAATTACTCTTACTGTCTGCTAATTATCAACACATAAGAATTATTCTGAGTTATTTACTACTTCAGACCAGTCTCTACCCCATAAATCAAAATTAATCAACTTCCACATCAGTCACTCATAATAATTTCCAATAAATCATCAAAGAATAGCCATATAATTAAATTAGCCTATATTGATCTTACTTTTCAAAACCAACCTGCCTTTCCCTAGGGAAAAAGAACCAGCCACAGGCTCCACATGGCTCCCAGAAGCTGATCTGGCATCAGCTACAGCCAAGCTCTCGCCTCACGAATCCATAATCACTGATCATCACTCAGCCCTCGGAGAAGGCAATGGCACCCCACTCCAGTACTCTCGCCTGGAAAATCCCATGGACGGAGGAGCCTGGTGGGCTGCAGTCCATGGGGTCGCGAAGAGTTGGACACGACTGAGTGACTTCACTTTCACTTTTCACTTTCATGCATTGGAGAAGGAAATGGCAACCCACTCCAGTACCCTTGCCTGGAGAATTCCAGGGACGGCGGAGCCTGGTGGGCTGCCGTCTATGGGGTCGCACAGAGTCGGACACGACTGAAGCGACTTAGCAGCAGCAGCAGCACTCAGCCCTAGGTTGAGCCTTTATAGTCTGCTCCCTTTCTCTCCAAGATGCCAGCAAGTTCTCTATCCCTCCATAAACAGGAGCAGAGCCACCCTCTCACAGGCAGAAAACAGTGCTGGCCCGTCCTTCAGCAGGGGCCGTGAGGGGGGCACTGCAGGGTCCCCCTATCTGACCAGGAAGAAGACTACTGTCTCTTATCCAGAAAAAGTGAAAGTGTTAGTCACTCAGTCATGTCTCACTCTTTTGCAACCCTATGAACTGTAGCCCACCGGTCTCCTCTGTCTGTGGGATTCTCCAGGCAAGAATATTGGAGTGGGTTGCTGTTTCCTTCTCCAGGGGATCTTCCTGACCCAACGATCAAATCCGGGTCTGCTGCATTGCAGGCAGATTCTTTACCGTCTGAGTCACCAGGGAAACTCCTCTCTTACCCAGACAAGACACCAATGAGGATATCTTTGACCAAGCTGGTTGTCAGCAAAAAGAGGTAATCAAAGTTTCTGTCACAAAGGAGAAATTGCTGCAGGGGACACGGGAGTTAATCTTTTGTAAAATATTTTTGTAAAATATCAACCCCCCCCCCGGGCTTGATCCTCCAGGTTGGCCTAGAGAGCAGAACCTATCACTGAACAATGGCACACCCTAGCTCTCCAGGAAGAATTCCCAGCAGAATGGGACTTTAGGGGGGTGCCCAGTACAGAGAGCAGGAGATGGGAAACACATGCTCCCACTTTATGTTAATGGGACTGCCTTCGCAGGCCCTGAGCAAATTCTGATATTCATTAGACAAAAAAGAAGCCCACTTTGGGGAGTTCAAAGCCAAGGTCACTGGCCCACCTCTTTCTCGGGGTATTCCGTTTTAATCTCTGCGGCCATCTCCACTCCTGCAGAGCCTCCTCCCACCACCACAATGGACTGTGAGCGCTGGACCTGGAGAAGCAGGAAATGTAAGCACACCCTCAAGTCCACCCCACCTCTGGGTCCAGACTAGGAAGTGGGTACCTTGACCAAGGAAGCATGGAGAACCCTTTTCAAGTTCAGGGTCCAAATATGCTTCCTCGGGGTCAGGCTTTTGCTGGGTGTCTCCCTGCATTTCTTACTAAGCTCTCACTACCTGCCCACCTTGCAGATGAGCGAATCTGTCTGAGATCATAGCCTAGCCTGAGATCAGGCTAGGTTCTTAACTTCAAGTCTAACATCTGCTCATGACTATGAGAGAAGTTCCCCAGGCCTCTCAGTGGCTTTGCAGAGAGGGAAAGGCCTGACCTCGGTCACAAGGCTGCATGACCTTCTCCAGGTCCCCATGCTTCATCTATTCAATGGGGACAGACCCATTCCACCCACCTCTCAGGATCCTCATGAGAACCAAGAGCATGGATCCAAGCCCGCTCTGTAAAACACGTGCCCTGTAAAAACAGGAGCCAATAGCTACATGAGCAGGTCTAGATGCCCATGTCCAGACTTCATGACAGGTCCAAAGGTCTTCTCCCAGGAGCCTCTTTCTGGTAACTCTGCATCTCTACAGTTCCTCTGCAGCCCAAGATACCTTCTGGGGGCTCCCTGCTGCAGCCCCAGGTGTCCCACAGCTGTTTCAGTCTCCAGGGCCCCCCCGGCTCTGTCCTCAATCCCCGCCCCTGGCAGTGGGCAGCTCACCTGCATCACCATGTCCTCATAGGCCTGGATGGCCATCTGCTGGCTGGAAACCTGGTTAAACTTGCCCGGGAAGAGCCCAGTGCTGCCCGTGGCCAGGATGAGATGTGAAAAGGGTAGGGCCTGGGAGGAGCAAGGAAAAAAAAGGTGAGGATAGAGCCTGGGCTTCTGTATCCAACACCAGGCTCCACCAGGCTAAAAACTATTTCTGAGGAATAAGTAGGATTCTAGATTCCAATGTGGACTTAGTCTAGAATCTCCCTATTACTACCATTATTTTAGAAGAAACTTTTGCCATCCTAGCCAAAAGAAGAAAAAAAAAAGAGGGAAGGAAATCCTGTTTGGAACTTAAATATTGGGCTGGCCAAAAAGTTCACTCATTTGGGTTTTTCCATAAGATGTTACAGATATAAAATTGACAATGACAGACTTGCTCTGATGGGAGGGAGACTGGAGGGTCTGTATCTCACTCAGCCCCCCACTCCCCCATGGAGGCCTGAGATGCCCTCAGGGACCCAAAACCACAGGATAAGGAGGTTCCCTATCATATGCCAAGCAGAGGTTCTATAGTCTTAAAATTGATTCAAGGAGGACTGATTCACAAGAAACCACACACTCGCTAAAGACAGGAATTGGAGCCCGTTTGTCCAACCCCCACTTGGTTTTGACTAGAGCAGAGGTCCAGGCTGGAGGGGATCCTCCAGCGGGTGGGCAGGTGGCGGCTCACTGACAGATTTCTGGTCCTTTGGGGATCCACCAGGCCCTGAGCTTTCGCCATGCTGAGGAGCCCAAACTCCAGGAGGAAAACCTCTGCACCCCTCCCCCACTGGGTGATGTGGGATCATGGCACCTACCCTTTGATTCCAGACAGCGAGGGGGCCTCGGGGCTGGGCAAAAAAAACTGCCTGGGTCCACATGCTGGTGGAGTCTTTCCAGCTGTGGGGTCTTGGGCAAGCCTCTTAAGCTCGGGGTCCGCTGAGACTCCTCCACCTCCCTCGCGGGGTCACAGTGGGCATTAAAGGAGAGCACATGAGGCTTGAGACAGTGCCTGGCATACAGGGAGGGCTCCAAAAATGTCTGCGCCACTCTCCTGTGGCCGCTGGGGTCTGGCCTCAGCTCAGGAGGCATCTGCTGTCTTCCAGGCACCGGGCAGGGATGGGGGCGCCTCGTCCCTGAGGAGACCAGCCCAGGTATCCTCCCACCAGCAACCACATCCCAGGGGGCTCCTGAAGTCAGCTGAGAACAGCCAGCCCCCGCTGGACTCACCTGGCCATCTTCCAGCAGCACCGTCTGATTCTTCAGGTCTATCCCGACCACCAGGCCCTGCCTGAAGTTTTCCTTGAAGGTCACCGAGTAGGAAATGAATGTCTTTTTGGCAAACCCTGGGGAAAGGAGAGAAAGGAGGTCGCGGTATAAAGCTGGGCTGCCCACAGGAGGCCAGAATAACTCAGAACCCCTCCTGAGATGCATGCCAACAGCGACACCCTTGGTTAAACGACCCCTGGGTAGCCACTACCCCTTAAAGCACCCCGTTTGAGCCCCAGGTCCTCAAGGAAGCTCACACGCTGACTTCTGGGGCTTCGTGTGGTAGCTGCTTAAGGCCAGGGACTTAAGATTCCCCAGAACTTGTCAGTGGTGGAATTGGGGCAGCTTTCTGTAAGGGCAGAAAACCACGCTCTGACCCAGCAGTGAGGAGGCCACTATCACAAAGAAAGCCCCAGACAGGGCCCCTTACCGCTCTCCACAGAGGCCCGGAGGGCTGCCACGTTGTGGTGGAAGGAGTCCTTCATATCCACCAACACAAAGGGAATGTTCAGCGCCTGCAGCTGGCTGGCGGCAGCAATGCCACCAAAGCCCCCGCCCACGATCACGACGTGCACGGCTCCTGTGTCCATCGAGACTTGGGACCCCATCTTGGACCGGGCACTACTGGGATAGGGGGAAAGACCACATCAGATTCAGGGGGGCTCACGACTGAGAAGGCAGAGGTGGGCCCACCGCAGAAAAGGCCTCGAATGCCAAAACTTGATCTTCTGAAAGCATGCAATCACCTTTCTATGAAACTCCAATTTTTGTAAAATTTGAATTAAATTCCAAAGGAACAAGGGTTATCCTAATTCCATCTCATCCTCCCAGCCCCCCAGTTCCCTTCTCTAATCTACTGTTACCAAGTTTATATGAATCCTTCCAGAGACATTCTGTGCACCTACAACCATGATTATTTCTTTTTGCACACATTAAACAACTATTTTGCACTTATTTTCACTCATTAATATATTCATTCACTCACTTATATAAGTTAATGAACCTCTTGCTCTTCAATGTGTTCTGTGCTGAGGATGCCGTAGTCAGACAGACAGAAAGATAAGGCTTAGCCCTTGTAAGGGAGGATTTCAAACTCAAAGGGCCAGTGGACGATGTAGGAAGCTGGGTAGGTACACAGTAACAACAGTGGGTATACCTCTGGGGAACTGGTAAGCAGAGGCCACATTAAAGGAACTAACAAAATTCTTCAAGGACCGCACTAAGCCAACAGGGACCAGATTCCACCCAGTTCACAGGTCACCAGCCTCAGCCCCAGGTCTAAGGAGATCAGTTAGCCAGTAAGACAACCAGCCTATAAAATAGGCTGCGGTGAGAGGCCATGACAGTGGGATCAGGAGGAGGGGGCTGTTGAAAGAGAAGGGGTACAAAGGAACTTGCAGGTGACATCCCCCAGGAGAGAGGGGGCAGGAAGAAATCTCTGCTGAGAGAACAAACAGTGCTGGTTAAGGACCAAGAAGGAAGTCTGCGGGTGAGAAAGAGGCTGGAGATATGCTGATCGTGAGGGCTCCAGGGAGAGGGGCAGGCGATACAAGGTCCTACCTGATGTCCAGGAAAGGGGACCTGCAATCAAAGAGAACATCTGCAAGGAAAGAGGGCCAGGTTTGCAGGCCAAGTGTGGCCCAGGCTCACACACACACACGTGAGTGCGGTGAGGAAGCAGACAGCAAGCTGCCAATAAGCGATGCAGAAGCCCATTCCAGTCCGCCTGGTACCCTCTCAGGCAGCACTGCAGGTAACTGGAAGGCCACCACTCTGTCCTGCATCATCTGTGTGGTCTGGGGCACAACACCTCCCCTCCCCTCTCTGGGCCTTCATTTACCCTCTGTAATGGGAGGGGCCAGGCCACAATGTCCTTAAACAGTAGTTTTCCAAGATACAGTGGCCCCCAGATCTTCCCACACTTATGGGGGCACCTTATGGTTGGACCTCCAGGCACTGTTGCCATTGGTATTCAAATACACACTAATATCTCCTCTGGGGAAGTAAAAACCTGGGTGAGGTAGGGCAGATCTGGCATAGGAGATTGGAGGGAGTTTAACTTTGCCTCTCATTGACTAAACGGTCCCCAATGTATTGAAACTTATGCATTCTACCATTTTCCTTAATTACGACTTTTTTTTATTGAAGGAGAAATATCAGTAACCTCAGATATGCAGATGACACCACCCTTATGGCAGAAAGTGAAGAACTAAAGAGCCTCTTGATGAAAGTGAAAGAGGGGAGTGAAAAAGTTGGCTTAAAGCTCAACATTCAGAAAACTAAAATCATGGCATCTGGTCCCATCACTTCATGGGAAATAGATGGGGAAACAGCGGAAACAGTGGCAAACTATTTTTCTGGGCTCCAAAATCACTGCAGATGGTGATTTCAGCCATGAGATCAAAAGATGCTTGCTCCTTGGAAGGAAAGTTATGACCAACCTAGAGAGCATATTAAAAAGCAGAGATATTACTTGGCCAACAAAGGTCCATCTAGTCAAGGCTATGGTTCTTCCAGTGGTCATGGATGGATGTGAGAGTTGGACTATGAAGAAAGCTGAGTGCAGAAGAATTGATGCTTTTGAACTATGGTGTTGGAAAAGACTCTTGAGAGTCCCTTGGACTGCAAGGAGATCCAACCAGTCCATCCTAAAGGAGATCAGTCCTGGGTGTTCACTGGAAGGACTGATGTTGAAGCTGAAACTCCAGTACTTTGGCTACCTGATGCGAAGAGCTGACTCATTTGAAAAGACCCTGATGCTGGGAAAGATTGAGGGCAGAAGGAGAAGAGGACGACAGAAGATGAAATGGTTGAATGGCATCACCGACTCAATGGACATGAGTTTGGGTAAACTGCGGGAGTTGGTGATGGACAGGGAGGCCTGGCGTGTTGCAGTTCATGGGGTCGTAAAGAGTTGGACACAATTAAGTGACTGAACTGAAATGAATTGCTTTACAATATTTTATTGGCCTCTGCCATATGTCAACATGAATCAGTTTTACAAATGAGAAACTAACAAGGCTGGGACCAAAACAAGCCCCCCAGCAGGTATTGTCACTTTTGCAGTCCCAGGCCCTCAGAAAGGCTGTCCAGATAGAGCCCGAGGAGTGTTCATCAGGCTGAATCTGCCAACTGGGCCAGGACCCAAAAGGCCCCCAGGGACCAGCCAGGGACAGAAGCAGACACCAGGAGCTGAACAGGGCCTGGGAATGTGGTAGGTGGTCAGGCAGGCTATGGAAGGGGCACATTTCATCTGCCCCCTTCAACATGGCCCCCCTCTGTGCCAGCCTGCCCTTAGGGCCAGCAGCCAGTGAGGAGGTCAGAGAACCACCCAGAGAGCTCTGCTTCCAAAGCCAGGAGGGTCATAGGACTGAGAGAGGCAGGCTACCAACTTGTTGGGGAGAGGGGTCCACCATGGGCCACCCAGGGAAGCTTGAGCTGGAGCCTTGAAAAACAGCTGGGGTCAGGGGCCTTCGTCACAGAGGAAATAGCTTAGGCCAAGAAGTCCAGTGGCAGGAAGGGAGGGGGTTGAAGGGTTCAAGGAACAGGTTTGGGCAGCTAGGAAAGCAGGTGACAGGGGCCAGCACACACAGAGGACTGTCATGTCAGACCGGTGTCTGGGCCTACAGGCTTCCCTGGGGTCCTCACGGGGAAGAAAGCCCCATGAGCCCAGCACAGGCTGGACGGGCAGTGGGTTAGTCAAAGGAGCTGAACTCCTACTCCCTCAGCGCCCCTGGGATCATTCACTGGTTCCCCGGAGAGCAAACCCTGGCCTCACCCAACTAGGCACAGCCCTCGATAAACGTGAACTGATTTCTCTAGTTGTCCAGGTGCAGAGTGTGGGGCCTGAGCACACACCCAGGCCCAGGAAGGGCTGCCGGAGCCGGGTTGGGGAGGGGAGGTGTTTCTTAGCCACAAGCTGCCTGTGGCCCCTCTCCTGGAATCCGCCCTCCTCTCTCCTCCACTGACCCCTGACACACCCACTTGTGGACTGGGGGCCTGGCGGCGCTCCAGCCCATTCCACCCTTTCTCCTCGGCAGCCTCCCTTGCCCAACACTCTTGGACACCCGCCTCTCCCCTGGCTCATCTGATGCCAATTCTCACCTGGCATCGGTGTGCCAAGGACAACCGGACTCCCCTCTGATCACCCCTGACCTACTTCACCAGACACCTAAACCCTTGGCTTAAGCCATGGATCTGCACTCCCAGGCACACTCCCTGTAGGTGCTCAAAAAGCAAGTGTTCAATTGGTGATGTTGAATTATAGGTTCTAACATAGTAGCAGTGCTGGACAAACAGCCTCAACCAATGGGCAACTCCATCAGTGGAAACCTCCACCAATGGGAGATTACAGGCTACGCTATTATACGCTATTATACCCATACAATGGAATATTCTGGAGGCAATTTTACAGTGGAAGAATTTTTACATGAAAAGTTTGTTCGTGGTTCAGATTACACAAGACCCAGAGAGAACCATAGCGTAAACTATGGTCTGTGGGTGATTATGTCAGTGTAGGTTCATCAAACGTGACAAACGCAGCACTCCGGTGTTGCATGTGTCAGACAGAGGGCGTATAGGACATTTCTGCGCCTTCCATTCAGCTTTGCTGTGAACCTACGACTACTCTAGAAACATCATAAAGTCTTAAAAAAAAAAAAGGCTTGTCCATGAAAAAGTCAGGCAATAGAACAGCACATAGAGCCTGATCTCACTTGTGGACCACCAAGCACAGGCACCTAACTACACCTACACACATACATATAACGATGACATGAGCGGGCATCCACGGAGCTTTCAACAACATCTTTGCATTCAGGAGGGGGGCTTCCTCTTCATTTTGGCAAGAACTTTAGGAACATGCCCAAGATTAATCCTCGGCAGTCTGACCACATCTGCACTCTAAACCTAAATGCCAGATGATGTTTTTATTTTCTTCTTTGAGCTTTTTTCCTCTTTTTTGATACTGTTTGAATATTTTTAAGTAAGTATGACACTTTACAGAGATAATAAAGTTTTAAAGGCAGGGCAGGCCTCCTGCTGCCTAATTTTCTAAATTGAGATATTTGGGGGATTTATCTGGCAGTCCAGTGGTAGGACTCTGCACTTTCACTGCCGAGGGCCCAGATTCAATCCCTGGTCAGGGAACCAAGATTCTGTAGGCCATGCGGTGCAGTGAGATGTTTTTCATATATTATGAAACTCACTATCTCAGAGTGTACAACCCAGTGGATTCTAGTACATTCATAAAGTTGTACAACAGTCACCACAATCTAATACCAAAACATGTACATCACTACTCCCCCTAAAAAAGACTCCATATCCATTAGCATTCATTTCTCATTCTTTCCTCCCTCCAACCCCAAAATCATTAATCTTTCTGTCACTATAGATGTGTTTATTCCATACCTTTTGCCTCTGGTTTCTTTCGCTTAGCATGATATTTTCAATATTCATCCAAGCTGTAACTTGTATCAGTATTTCTTTTTTTTTATGGCTGAGTAATATTCTACTGTGTGGAGAAACCACAATGTGTTTATCCTTTGGTCCACTGACGGACATTTGGGTTGTTTCCCCCTTTTGGCTAAAGTGAACAATGCTGCTATGAATGTACAACTCTTTGTGTGAACAAAAAATTCTCTTGAGTATATACCTGTGAGTGGAATTGTTGGGTCCCATGGTAACTCTAGACTTCACTTTTTGAGGAATTGCAAACCCACCATCTGATTTTACTGATCATCAAGCCAAGAGAATGAGCACAGAGGATCTTAACTGAATCTTCCCAGATGCAGAAATGTTAGCATAAAAGAAGGTCCAAGAGAACAAATCTTAAGTGTCCAGTAACTCCTAAGTAATGCTATCTTTGCCCCTTCCCCAACACACACACACAATCTGGTTTATACTCAGATTTTCTCAGTAAATCTTGTTTCCTCTGCCAAGGACACCCAGCCTGATCCCAACGGGACTCTTCTCTAATAAAACAAAGGGCTTTCAGGAATCTACGAGGAAGTTACATTTAGGCCAAAGCTGTGAAGAGGTCATGCTTCAGAACCCACACAGTGGAAATCATGTGGGCTCTGATCAAAGGGTGGATATCACCCCAGAATTGTTTCACAGAGATTACAAATAAAACCCACCACTTTCCAGAGCTCACTGGTTATGCCCAACGTAGATTCCACAGCCATTTCCAGAGTGGCTGACCTGGATGAGAGGGCCTAGTGTGCCTGCGTGTGTGCATGCGTGCATGCATGAGTGTGTGCATGCGTGCTAAATTGCTTCATTTGTTTCCAACTCTTTGCAACTCCATGGACTGTAGCCTGCCAGGCTCCTCTCTCCAGGGAATTCTCCAGGCAGTAATACTGGCGTGGGTTGCCATTTCCTTCTCCAGGGGATCTTCCTGACCCAGGGACCGAATCCGCGTCTCCTGCATTGCAGGTGGATTCTTTACCATTGAGCCACCGGGAAAGACCTGAGAGAACCGAGATAGTGACTCAACCACCACGAATATACCCCTCCCCGCGGGGGAAGGCAAAGGGGCGGGTGGCCCCCCTCGCTGGACACCAGGGCCCAGACTGAGAGTGGGCACTCCACAGCCAGCTCCTCAGGAAACACATGCAGAACAAAACCCCAAAAGACCAGTTTCCGAAAGGGACTCAAAGTCTGAAGAGGGGGTTGTCGTTTCATGCCCCAGGAGAGGGCATTTTTGGACAGACAGGTTCCTTTGTGTGTCATACAGCCTCTGGTGCTGAAATGCAGGCCACACAACTTGTGCAGTCTCCTGGGAGCCAGTCACTTTGTGGTTCCCTTAACATCCCCCCAGTCTGTGCCTGGACCCTGGCTTCCTCATTTCACCACCAGACACAGAGATCAGGCTGGCCCTGGAGCACACCTGCTCTGCCCAGCTCCTCACTTACCTGCTGGATAGTCCTGAGCAAAGGCCCGTCCAGCTGGGCCTCATCTCCCACCCTGAAATGGATCCTCCAGATGAGAGGTTACTCACCGCGCTCCTTGGAGGCCTCTGAGAGCTTGGGGCACTTACATACCCAAGGAGGCCTCCTTGATGTTTTAACACGTTTACATATTTTGAACACAAGGTGCAGAGCTGGGACACGCGGAAGCCCCTTCCCAAACTATGTCTGAACCTCTGCCCTGTGCCTGCCCTGCTGTGGGACCATCAACTCCCAAGGGCCTTGCCCCTCCCAACCTCATGGTACAATCAAGGGCCGGAGAGAGTGTAACCGGACGGGAAAGACAGCGTATATTTAATGGATGCTTTGAAAGAAAAATGCCAGACATCAGGCACCAAAAGCCCCTCCCGCTGGATCAGGAGTTCCTGGACCCCGCCGGCCCATCCGAGTTACTTGAGTCACCTCTGGCCTTAGTTTCCGGGAAAGCAGGAGCTCCGTGGAGAAGCGGACCTCCCAGTGCACCCCGGAGCCTGTGGGCACTGGGTATTCCCCGCATTTTCCTCCTGACCCTGAGGCTTTGCTCCTGCCTTGTGACACCGGCTTCGGTCCGCCCACGGCGGCTTCCACCATCTAGTTGCGACCCTCGGAGCCCTCCCGGGACGGGGGTTGGGGGGAGGGTGTCTGTCTTACTCGGGAAGACTTAGGACGGATCTCCAGGGTGGGGGGTGAACGGGGTGACAGGCAAGTTTGCTCCATCCTCGCTGGAGCAAACTTCCCCCTTGACTTTTAGGGGACCTGGGGGCGGTGCAGGCCTGAACCCCGCTTCCCATACAGCTCGCCCTCTCCTCCCAAGGCCACATCGGGCACCCCGGCCCCCGACGCTGTTCCGGGCATCGTGGGGCCCAGCAGGCGCGAGGGTCCCAGAGAGCTCGCCCGGCGCGCCCCTTACCTGCCGGCGGCCTCTCGCCGCTCCAGCTCCCGCCAGCAGCTCCCGTTGTCGCCGCCCGGCCCGAGGCCCCGCCCGGGCCGGCGTGACTCGGCGCGTCCGCCCTCCAGCCTGGGCTGTGCCCCCGGCGGCCCCCCAGAGAACTGCAGCCGCCCGGGAGTCAACAGCCCCAACCGTGTGTCCTTGACCCCTGAGGCCGAGGCCGCCCGCGCTGCGCCGTCCCGGCTCCCCTGCCGGACCCCCTACCAGTCGCCGTTTCTTGGAGCGAGGGCTCCGATGCGGGCTGTGGGACCTCGGCGGCGCGGATCACCAGTCTTCTGCCCTTGCTTAGGTAACAAGTTGAGCACCTAATCCATGCCTGGTATTGTGCTAGGCGCCTGTAGAACAGACAGGTGTGGTTTCTGCTTTCCTCGAGGTTGATACTCTGGGGAAAGATACTAAACTACAAAAAAAAAAAAAAAAACTAAAAAAACTATATATATCACTAATTGCAGTAAGAAAGATTGGGGGCAAGAGAAGGGTGCCAAGGCCTCTCTCCAAGGATAAGTTAGCCCTGGGCAGAGGGGAGGTAAGTGTACTCCGGGTGTGCAAAGAGGCAGGATAAAGAACTGACAATGGGAGCACTGCAGGGGAGGTTGGGGACAGAGCAGCCCAGCGTGGCAGGATGGCACAAGCCTCTAGGCTCTGGTGAAGACTGAGCAGGGCAATAGAGAGCCACTGCCGGGTTTGTTTGTTTGTTGAGTTTGTTGTTTGGGTTTTTTTTTTGGGGGGGTGGGGAGGAATTGTTTTGGTTTTGGTTTATTTTTGGCCGTGGCATGAGGGATCTTAGTTCCCTAACCAGGGATCAAACCCATGCCCCTGCAGGGGAAATGTGGAGTCCTAACCACTGGACCACCAGGGAAGTCCCACTGCTGGGTTTTAAGCAGAAGAGTGAAGTCTGAGTTACGCTGGGGGGTGAAAAGATGGGGGAATAGAGGGCTGCCTGAAACTGGGGGAACTAGGTAGGGCGAGAGTCCAGGGGGAAGAAGAAAGCGGTTGGACTCAGATGTGTCAAGAAATGTACCGATGCAAACTGGAGGTAGGATTGAGCCAATTTGGTGACAGATAAGCCATCTTCTGCAGAAGGAAATGGCAACCCACTCCAGTGTTCCTGCCTGGTGAATCCCACAGACAGAGGAGCCTGGCAGGCCTCAGTCCACAGGGTCACCAGCAGGCAGACACGACTTAGAGAAACGATGAAGCCAGCTTCATCTATTTAATGCAAACATTAGCACTTACACGAAGCGTTTGTAGAAAAGAGTCAATGGAAAAAAAATAAAGAGAAGATTCAGTGAGATCATTTGTGTGAAGTGTGTTCATATGTTGCCTGGCACGCAGCAGCAGTGAGCACAGAGCAGCCGTTTATTAGAGCTTTTTGATATAAGGAAATTAGGTTGCCCAAGGCTATGACACAGAACATTGGCAGCTTCCTCCCTCCCAGCCAGGTGCTCTTTTGAATAGTGCCCTTTATTGCCTTGGTTTTCATGACTGTTTATGCTAGAAGTAAGCATTTCTGTACCTTTTCCAAAAGCTGTGGTCAGAGGTCTTGTTTTCAATACCCCTGGAATAGGGAGTGTTGTGAGCAATTCCATCTAGAAGATGCTGGTACCCAGAATCATCTCAAGCTGGAGAAGGAGCTGGCATCCTCCTATGAGCATCCCATGCTCATTATTAGCCCACACACCTCAGGCTGCATCTGCTGGTCCTTTGGAATCCTCACATCTCTTCCCATCCAGCTGGCACCCTGCCCAGTGAGAACACGAGCTGAAGAAAAGAATACAGGCAGAGGCATGGGAGTCTGCGTCTTCTTCTCTCAGGCCTTGAGGTCACAGAAGAGCAACTGTGCCAGAGTGTGGGGTGCAGAGAACCCATAAGCCCTGCCTGTTCCACCCCTGCCTCTCAGGGATGCATCAGAGAGCTCTGACTTGGCTTTGAAGTTCTGGGCGCAGTAAGCCTTCCTTTGTCCTAGGCTTTGCAAACTTCCAAAAAGCTTGTATCTCCTCGTGGTCCTCCTGAAATCCCTAAAGTGGCGCGCGCGCATGCGTGCATGTGTGTGTGTGTGTGTGTGCGTGCACACGTGTGCATGCACAGTCATGCCCAACTCTTTTCGACCCAATGGACTATAGCCCGCCAGGCTCCTCTGTCCATGGGGATTCTCCGGGCAAGAATACTGGAGTGGATTGTCATTTCCTACTCCAGGGGATCTTCCTGACCCGGGGATCAAACCCATGTCTCTGTGTCTCCTACACTGGTGGGCAGATTCTTTACCACTATCACCACCTAGGAAGACCTAGAGGAAAGTGGGGTCAGGGGCTGGTTAAACTCTGACACTGAGGATAACAACCACCATTGACTAGCTCTTTGGGGCAGAAACCTGGCTTTGCTGGACTTTGAGTCCCTAGCGTCTGGCACTGACCGCAGCACTTGGTTCACTCAGAGTTCACTAATGTTTGGTTAAATGATTTAAAAACAAGTTTACTTATTTGGCTGCACTGGGGCTCAGTTGTGGCGTGGGGGACGCGGTGCACACACTCTCTGGCCATGGAACTCGTGCTCAGTAGTTGTGGTGCACAGGCTTAGTTACTCTGAAGTATGTGGGATCTTAGTTCCCCAACCAGGAATCAAACCCAAGTCCCCCACATTGCAAGGCAAATTCTTAACCTCTAGACTACCAGGGAAGTCCCTGCTTAAATGATTTTTTTAAATTAAGATATAATTCACATACCATAAAATTCACTTTTAAAATGTAAAACAATGGGGTGAAGGCTATGCAACCCTCACCATTATCTAACTCCAGGATATTCCATTGTTTAGTTGCTAAGTTGTGTCTGACTCTTGGCGACCCCATGGACTGTGGCCTGCCAGGCCTGCCAGAGGACTGTGGTCCTCTGTCAATGGAATTCTCCAGGTAGGAATACTGGAGTGGGTTGCTATTTCCTTCTCCAGGGGATCTTCCAAACCCAGGAATCAAACCTGGGTCTCCTGCATTGCAGGCAGATTCTTTACCTACTGAGCTATGAGGGAAGCCCAAAATGTTAATTGCTCACTCGTGGCTGACTCTTTGTGACCCCAAGGACCCATAGCTGTCCATGGGATTCTCCAGGCAAGAACACTGGAGTGGGTTGCCATGCCCTTCTCCAGGGGATATTCCTGACCCAGGGATCAAACCCGCGTCTCCTGCACTGCAGGTGGATTCTACACTGCCTGAGCCACCAGGGAAGCCCAGGATATTTGCATCACTCCAAAAAGAAACCCCACACTCAACAAGCAGTCCCTCTCCACGCCTGCCTCCATCCGGCCCCTGACAACCAGAATGATTCATATCTGATGAAACAACCCTATCAGTACTCCTAGAAGCATAGTAACTAATATTTGTTTAATACAAACTAAGTGCTTTGGATAGCTTCTCAAATTTACAAGTGGGTCCTCCAAGGTAAGTCTTATTCATCTCCACTTCACAGATGAGGAAACTGAAACTCAAGCTAATAAATCAGCAAAATCACACAGTTAGTAAAGGAGAGGAGCTGGGTCTTAGACCCTAAAATCAGGGTATTATCCCTAAGGGAGCCAGAGGTCACTGAGCAGGCATAGGAGAGACTCAGTGGTGAGTCACACAGGCATCAGAAATTCACTGGGCACATGCCCCGGCACTGTGGGAAAGAGAGAGGTGAAGGAAACCACCACAGCCTGCCCAGGGCAGGGCCACAGCCCTGGGGTTTGGGAAGGTCAAGGAGAGTTTTGTGGGAGGACTGGACCGATAAGGGTGAAGTGAATTCCAATCAGCAGGGTACAAGGAAGGGACTTACTAAATTTGCAGCACAAACCTGAAGCTGGGAGGGAGGAGAGAGAGGCATGCAGTGGCCCATGCTGGGTTTGGGGCGCGGCTTGCAGAGCTGGCATGGCCCATCTCTGAGGACCTGACCAACACCAGGAAAACTAGGGAAAGTGTCATTGTCATTCAACACCTTCTTGGCAACCAGGGAACACCTTGATTCAAGAGAGGGGAGGGGGTCCCACTGGAACCTTCTTGTCCCCACATCACTCCTCTCTTCCCACTCCACGGTGTACATATCTTTGGTGCTGAAAATCGTGGCTCCTTGCCTAACAAGGGACTTTTGTCTTTGAATTTCCAGGTGCCGGAGGGACCAGGGAGATACAATTTGGATGCCCTAATGTTGGTAGTTCTATGGAAAGTTAATGATTAACAGGGGGACTTCCCTAGCAGCCCAGTGGTTAAGAATGTGAGCTCCCAATGCCAGGGACACAGGTTCAATCCCTGATCAGGGAACTGAGATCCCGCATGTTGCATAGCACTGCCAAAATAATTAGAAAAAAATGAAAGATGGGAACCTTGAATTTTAAAAAAAAAAATTAGTAGGAGCATCAGGCAGGTTGTCTAATATCCCAGAACCTAAGAGGAGGACGCACTGCTGGCTCTCAGCAAGGCCTGAAGGCATACATTCCCTGACAGCACCAGGTGTCTCTACTGCTGACTCCCAGGGCTGGGAGGAGCGCCATGGTACTGGGATCAACTCAAGGGCCCAGAGAAACAGAAGCAGTATTCCCACTTGAGGAAGGGACAACTCTTAACTTTATCTGAAGAGCCTGGTTAGTTTTAGTGAAATTCACAGCCCTCAAACGACGGAGGGAATCCCCCAGTTTCTTCTCTCCCTCGAAATGCGGTTTAGCAGAGTGCTCACAGCTAGCGGAAGGCTATATTCATGAAGCTAGGTTCTACCATCGTGACAAGCAGACCCCTCAGTCTAATGGCTCAAACACAACAGAAGTGCATTACTTGCCTGGGCTTCAGTACCAGGCCAGTGGACTGGTTAGTGAGGCTGCCCACTCCACACCATCATCCAGGGAGAAGCTAAAGGGGCTGTCTTCACCAAGTGGCCGCCAAGGTGTCTTTTAAGGGGCGTCTCCACTCCCAGCAGCTGGGGTAAGGGCACAGAAAAGGTCGGGCCTGGCAGCGGTGTCCCTCCCTTCTGTGCTTTGGAACTCACGGACACACCTGACTGTGGGGATGGCCAGGAGACGCCGCCAATGTACCGGCGGAAAGAAGAGAGGAAACAGACCCCGGTGTCTGCCCTGCTGGCTGAGTCTTAGCCTCCCTGGTTTACTTCCTGTGATTCTTGTTGTCCTTTCTCAGGCTCCTGCAGGTTCCTGCTCTTAAACACTGGTAGCCCCAGGCTCTTCACTGCACCTGCTCCCAGAGCAGTCCCAGATGAGAAAATTATGGGCTCAAGCAGATATTTGCTCTCTTGGACATTTATTGAGTAAATCTGATGATGGGGCATGTGACAAGGAAATCTAGAGGTAAAAGGTCATGGAGAGAAGGGCGATAAAGACCAAATTGTACTAACACGAGAGGAGAGACTCGGTGCCCAGAAGGCCAGAAGAGAGGAAACAGAGCAGAGAGGGATGCTGAGTCATCACTCATACCGAGTGGGCCCTAGAGCTTCCCCAGGTCAAGCAGCTTTCCAGCACCTGTGCCGGAGCATCTAACACTAAACCGACTTTTATTTCGGTAATGTGAGGGAGTCTTTGTTCCTAAAGCAGCACTAAAACAAGACGCAGCTTGGCAGGGCCAGCCAGCTCTCCACAAAGGTCGTTCTCCCCTTCTGTGGCACAGGGGGCCTGCCGAGGAGCATCTGCCAGCCAGGGACTACAGTGCCCATCTCCCCCACACCACTCTGCTGCTGGCTGGGGCCAGATTCTCATGGAAGGAACGTGAGCAGGAGTGATTATAATGTCACTTCTGGGCTGAAGCAGTTAAGAAGTGAGGGCGACTTTCTTCCCTTTTTACTAATGAAGTCAAAAAATCACGAGGCAGGCTTATGCAAAGCAGTAATGGTGGCCTGTTTAAGAGCAGCATCACAGCAGAGTGGCAGGGACAGGCTGATGGGGTCAGAAGACTGGCTACATGCGGGGGTGGAACAAACAAGTCAATATATTGAGGATAACGGAGCTGTGTTTCTCACTGAAAGGAGGGAGGTACCAATATGAAAAAGGGACAGCTAGAATGAACCTTGTGGTATTGAGCTTGTTGTTTCAAACTGCAACTGTCAGTGTTAACTCGTGGCTTACGATGTATAGAGACAGAAATAAATACAGATGTAAGTTCTGTCTACTGAGAGGGCCTGGGAGCAGCAACACCTAAGGGAGAAGCACACCTAGTACCTAGATATTTGTTTCTAAATACCATTCTCTAAAGAAAAAGGACCCTAGAGAAGTGACTGCTTCCAGGGAAAGTACAAGGTGAGTCTAGAACATTATGCTTTGAAGGAAGTTCTCAAAGGATGGAGAGGGGACTTCCTTGGTGGTCCACTGGTTAAGACTTCTTGCTCCCACTGCAGGGGGCCGAAGATTAATCCCTGGTCAGGGAACTAGATCCCACATGCCACAACTAAGTGTTCATATGCCACAAGGAAGACCTGGCACAGCCAACTAAATTAATTAAAAAAAAAAAATGATGAGGAGAGGCCAAAAGAACACAGAAGTTAGTTTGAGGGAGTTCCCACCAGCCCATAGGGACAATTTGAGCATCAAAATAATGACAGTAATAGATTATAACCCACTGATTAAAATACAAATCCATGATTCTACAAAAACATAGTTAAACAGAGAGAAGGGAAAGCTTTTACTTCAATAGAATGCCAACAAATAAATGTAGGAGGAAAAATGAAAACAAAAGATTACCATTTGGTAAACATTAAAGTTATTTAGTCAAGGGACATCAGCAGGTGATAAGCATAGTAGATGAAACTGGGTGAGGAACAATATTTTTACATAGTCTTCAAATATTCCCATGCAAATATCTATTAATTACAAAGAAAAAAGAAAATTTAGAGTGGAGAAACCTAGCAGGCATCATCTTAGTCAAAGGATAGATATTATCACCTGTAATTTCACAAATAAAGATCATGTGACACCCAGTAGGAAACAATGACATCATTAATGTGATATCCCAAAGATGTACATCCTGAATCTAATCATGTGGAAGTAAGGACAAACCCACATTAAGACACGTTCTACAAAATAACTTCAGGAAGGTCAAGGGCATCAAACTCAAGGAAAGACTTAGGAGCTGCCCCACGTCAAGGTGGGGAGAGAGCCATGACAAGTGGGTACAATTCATGGTCCAGATGAGGTCTTTTTGTCACAGAGAACATCACTGGGGCATTTGGCACAGGCGGTAAGGGGTATCTGGGGGAAGGGTGTGTCGGGAATCTTGCTACTCTTCTGTAAGTCTGAAACTGTTTCAAAAGAAAAAAAAAATTTTTTTTTAAAGAAGCCGGATATCTTCTCCACTCTCTCTTGCCCCATCCACTAGCAGGATACAGAAGACCTGCTAGAGTCTGAGGTCCAAGGCCCAGTGTTAGAGCTGTAGGAGGGAAGGAGTTTGGGTCCCTTAACCCCAAGTTCATGGCAGCTACCCCCCCCCTCAACCCTCCTGGTCAGATGTATGACTTTGGACTTTCTATGAGCAATAAACAAACTTCTATTGTCTTTAGCCACTGAGCTGGGGGAGAGGGGACCTTTTCCTGCATTATCCTAACTCATAGGACTTACTCAACAGCCTGCTCTGGTCTCCAATTGATGTCCCACAGACACCCCAGGGAAACATCTTGTCCCTAAACTTGCCAGCTGCTCATCACTATCCTGGCCAGAGACCCAGCACTGCTTGACCCTTCTCGCTCTCTGCATCGCCCTACATCCAGTCAAGCCCACTTCCTGTGTCACGCTGGAGCTTCTCCACGCCCACCAGGCCTGCCTCAGCCATCTTTCCCTCACCAGGGCCATTGTCACTGGTTCCCTAGCCTCCATTCCAATTTTTTCTGCATTAAGCATGGTAAGACATATGTGTGGTTCCACAATTCCTTGTCCCAGCCCCTGCTGCCCTCAGCCTGGACACTCTCCCTGTTTGCAGCCTGTCTGGTAAACACCTAGTCTCCCCTCAGGGTTCAACTCATGAGTCACCTGGATGAACCCTTGCTTGATCCTCCGTCCTTGGGGCCCCTGGACACGGTCTTCCATCTGAACAGGGCAGAGAGGCCCTGCTTGCTCCACTAATTGGGGTGGTGGTTGGGGCGGCACACACCATCTCCCCAGCATAGCCTGAGCTCCTTGGCACCCACACATGCTGGAATAAATCCTCTCCCCTCCCACTCGCAGCCAAGTCAGACCCCAGCCCTCCCTTGCCACCCTGTTAATTCACTAAAGGCTTTCATTCAAGCTGTTAAAACATTTGCCCTCTGGCCCCATTCCTAATCCACACAGAGAATGACTGTCTCAGGAGTGTTCTGTGGTTGCCCAGAGTTGGCATTCAACAGATATTGAAACAAAGTACTTAGAGCAATTCTCTCTGCTTAGATTAGAGCCCCACCCCATTTCACTCCTGCCCTATTTGTTCCCAAATCGCATTCAACCTGTCAATGATTTAACAATTATTTCCTGATGGCTGGCGCACACAAGGCCCTGGGCACGCAGTACATGTTCCTGACCCCAGGAGTTGGTCTTAGCTCCTAGGGGCCACCGTGGCCTTGTTCAGCTTTGAACTCCCCAACTCCTGCCCATCCCTGGGCCTGGCACAGCTAGGCACCCTGTAAACATCTGCTACCAGGCCAAGACCACTACTGACCCAGGTCTACAAGCCCATCCAGGGCTGACTGGCACTACAACCAGCTACTAGGACTAGTCTGACACAAGAGTGTCCTGTGAGATCAAACCCCACTGAGGCAGCAGGACAGAAAGTGTGTACTTCTGTGCCTGGAGCTTTCCTATTCCCCATTCAACTCTTGAAACAAAGAAAGAAAAAAGAATCTGACATATAAGGACCCATCCCTTGGGGGTCCTGTTTATTCCTGAACCCCAACCAGACAGCCCAGCAAGACACATTCCACCCCTCCACCCCACCCCATATCCCTGAGGCCCATTTCACGGGCTGGAAAACTAAGGCACTGTGTCTGAGTGCCCCAGAGGTCAGGGCACCTGACATATGAAAAGTCGGGAGTCCTGGCTTTCAAGGGTGCCACTGCTGGTCCACGGAACAGGACAGTGCTCTTTTTCTTGCACCTCCGGTCTTTGGAGCAGAGCCCCTCTGCTGAGGTTTTCCAAGGAAGCCCCAGTGCTCTATCAGCCCCATTCTGACTGAGGGCAGAGAGGAGCCAAGGCCCCAGGGAAGATGCTGCTCCAGGTGGCCAGCGATCATCGGGTGACAGGGGACAGACTTGAAACCAGGACTGGGCTTGTCTTCCAGCCAGCATCTGTCTGTCAGGATCAGGGCTGTTGTACAGCTGTCCTGGGCTCCCCTGAAGGGAAGGAACAGAACTGAGTCTACTGTCAGGGGCAGAGAGAGAAAGCACCCCCAAACGGGCTGCCCAGTAAGAGATCCCTGGAGGCTAAAGAGAAGTGTGGTCCAGACTCCAGAGCTGAGCAAGGTGGGTAGTGAAGGGGAGACAACTGGTCTCTGGTGGGTCCCGTCGGGATCCTGAGGCCGCCAGCATCAGCACTCCCCATGGCATCCAAGGGCTGCTCTCCCCCGCAGAGGGGTGACACAGCTTCAGAGCTTGCTCCGCAGGGCCTCCGCTGGGCGCCGCTGCAGCCGCCACACCACCCTCACTGGCACGGAGGCATGGTCCAGCTGGCGGAGGCCGCCCAGGTCGCCCGTCTGGCTGTAGTGCTGCAGGGCCGGCTGCAGCACCGTGATGGGGACACTGAAGTTCAGGTGGGGGTACGTGGCCCCCGTGTTATTGTCCCGGGTGTTGCTGGCGACGATGCCTGTTCAGGAGACAGAGAGGAAAAGAAGGCATGAGCCGAGGCGCCGGGAAGGGAGGGAGACCCACCTCTATCCTGGAGGCCCTCGGCCTGTGGCGGGGGAGCGGTTGCTGAATACCCCTCATGGTGAGACACCAGGCTTCGACATAGGCCCCTCACGCCCCAGTCCTCCTTCCTGGCTTTACTTTCTCCCTAACACTATCAGTATCTGACACACTATGTCTCACTTATTTTGTTATTTTTCTCTCTAACTTCTGTTATCTTTCAGCTCCATGAGGGCCAGGCTGCTGTGTTTTGTTCATAATCTCCCCAGGACCTGGAAGAGTGCCTGGCAGAGTGGGACCTCAACACGTACTTGTTGAGTGAATGAATAAATGAATCAGACTCACACATAAGACTTGGGGGGCCGGCTCAGTGCATGTGTATGAATCTTTTGAAGGCAATTTTAGGCTTGCAGAAGTCTTGCCCAAATAGTAGAGTTCCTGCACATCCTGCACCCAGCTTTTCCTTATGTCACCACACCACATTGATCAAAATCAAGAAATTAAGCTTCATGAAATGCTATTAACTAAAGTACAGAACTCACCTGGATGGACCAGGGTTTGCACTAATGCTGTTTTTCTGATCCAGGATCTCACATAGCATTTAGTCATCATGTCTCCTAGATCTCCTCCTATCTGAGTCACTTCCAGTCTCTCTTTATCTTTCACAGCCTTGACACTTTGAAGAGTACAGGCCAGTTATTCCGGAGAATGTCCCTCAATTTGGGTTGACCTGATGTTTTCTCACAATTAAGACTGAGGTGATAGGGCGTGTCCGGTAGTCCAGTGGTTAAAAATCTGGCTTACAAAACAAGGGACACCAGTTCGACCCCTGGTCTGGGAAGATCCCCTATGCTATGGGGTAACTAGGCCCATGTGCTACAACTACTGAGCCTCATTTCTTCTACATTTATTAATAGAAATTCTTCCATAAGGGAAAGCTATACTTTGTCTCCATTTTTAAATTCATTCAACATTAAGTTATATTAGTATAGACTCACGAGTATTCATCCTTTTCTTGGGTTACAATTCAATACTACTGCTATTTGTTTTGTTGCTCAAATTGTTCCAACAGGAGCTCCTTCACATCAGCTCTTGGGTTTTTCAACATTTGACATGCTCATCATTTTTTTTTTCTTAGAGTTTCCTTCCTTTCCAGCACCACAAAGCAGCCCTGGAATCAGTCAGTTCCTGGTGCTTTTTATTAGAGAACGACTCTTAGAAACCAAGATCCGGACTCTCAGCATACTCATTGCCAACTGGAGAGTCACTGGCTTCTAGCCCCTCTCAGCAGACTGAGAGAAGAGATCTATGTACATACACACACACAGAAACTCATGCATACACACATTTATATTCATCTCTGTATCCATTTATCTGTATACATCTTTTAGAAGGTCAACCAGTATATGGGAGAAAGATGAAAAGCAGACTAGGATGAATGTACCTAACTGTATTTCAAATGAATCACATAACCATTCTGAAGGGGAAGGAGCTAATCTAAGAAACTTTGGCAAACAGCCTTTTGACTGGACACGTTAAGGCTAAAGAATGGTACTCGCTCAAATATTGTCTTCTAGTTGGTAAATCTGTTTCTCACAGGGATGCGGTGAGGAATTCTGAAAGTACTTTTTTTGTACACTACAGTTGAAGAAATAAATAAATCCACTGCAGCTAGCAACAGAAAGGCAATGTTTCTCACTGTGGGAGAAAGCAGTCAGAAGTAGGGGAAGGGGAAGGCTTGCATGAACCCTGTGTGCTGGACTGTAGGTGGAGGTATCCATATAGACTCATGGTTGGCTTTTTTCTAAACAGATAAACAGATTAAAAAAAAAAAAACTTGAGTTAACAAAATTTTTAAGTTGAAAGATTTAACATACACATTTATTTAAAAAAAAAAAAAAGAGTTCACACTTTCTTGTGAAAAACTGTAAAGTCAGCCAGTGTTAGGCACACATATCTTTGTAACGAGGCAAGAATGTGCTAGAGTTGAGTGGTGTTCAGCCCGTTTCTCCTT
This sequence comes from Odocoileus virginianus, assembly GCF_023699985.2. Classification (NCBI taxonomy): domain Eukaryota; kingdom Metazoa; phylum Chordata; class Mammalia; order Artiodactyla; family Cervidae; genus Odocoileus; species Odocoileus virginianus. Next base: position 60,083,476 of record NC_069680.1, read on the forward strand.
TGCCCTCCACTCACTGAAGATATTCACTCACTCACTCACTCATTCATTCACTCTTTCACTTTACCTGCCCAAACTCTGTAGGCTTTTCAGTTTGTTGACCCTTGAACTCATCCAACTACTGAGTTTCGCAGATCAAATGATATTAAGTGACTTACCTAAGGTCATGGAGTGCCTCAGTGGCAGAGAAAGGACCAGAACTCAGATCTCTTCCCTCCAAGCCCAGCATCCATGTTTCCAACCCCAGAAGCACAACAGCCCGAAAACCTTGGCTAATTACCCCTGGGCATAAGGCCCATCATCTTTGCAGACAGTGGGTGGCTCCCAGGGCTGGCCCCTGAGCACTCGTGGGTGGGACTGAGGCTCTGGCCAGGGGAAGGCTGGGAGAGGGGCAAAGAGCTGTTTACCCAGGAGGTCCCCGGAGCAGGCAGAGAAGAGAGGTCCCCCGCTGGAGCCACCATGCACGGCACACGTGGTCTGCAGCATCACCGGTGTGTCATCCACCTGCACCACAGCCGACAGGATGCCCGAGGTCACCGAGGGCCCGCAAGCCTGGCCGAAGACACCGAAGCCCACTACACTGACCGCCTCGCCTGCCAGGGAAGGAAGGAGGGTTAAGCTGGGGAGCCTCCTCCGTCTGGCAGGACTCACACTCACTACGCCCCCCCGCTGGTCCTCTCCAAATTTCCAAACCCTGTCTGCCTTTCTAGTTTCTGCTCAGATGCCTGTTGCCCCCATGAGAACTTTCCCCAGGCCCCTACAGAAAGAGGTCAGGACCTCCACTGAGTTCCCAGCACTGTATCTGCTCCATCGTTTCTCTTCAGCCCTCATTCCCCTTCTGGACTGGGTAGTCACTTTTTAAGATTCCTAGCATCTAGCCAGGGGCTCAATACATGTTTGTGGAATTAACACCCAACTCCTGGGACTAAAAAGTCTATTGGTGAAAATAAAATGCTGACAATGACTACAAAATGGGCACCACCGTCCTTCACCAAGTGCTTTACAGGCACTATCTTACCCAGTCCTCACAAGACCTAGGAGTAAGTAGCATTATCCCCATTTTACAAATGTGGAAACCAAGACAAAGAATATTAAGTTGCCTGTCCAAGGACACAGGGCTAGTAAGTGGCAGAAGAGATGCCAATGCAGTGAGCTCATAATCCTTGTTACGTTATAACAAATCACATCCACAAACCAAAACATCTGGTACTTCTGTGGCAGCATCACAAGGCCTTTTACTCAAATCATGCCACTGGAGCCTCACAGAGCAGCCTGCAGTGTTATGAGTCCTCCTCAAGGTTCAGCACCTCCACGCTACACTGCTGCAGGGCCTCAGGAAAAAGACATGCTTTACCTTTCACTGGGAATTCCACCTGCCCCCCAGCACCATGGGCATGCTGAGCACAGCAGGGAGGCCTCTAAGAGCAACTCCAGCCAAAGCACTGTAACCAGGATGCAACAAGGTGCCAGCTTGACTCGTTACTCCAACATGGGTGGGGAAGGAAGCTGACTTGGGGGGCTGGTCCCTGATCTGTAGGTGCCCAACACTGATTTTCCAAGGTCCTTTCCAGACCAAAGGGACACTTTGTTCATTACCTTCATGGAAATGCTCAGCAGGCACAGGTATAGGGACACCATCTAGGTCCTCCTCCAGGCTCACAACTGCTATGTCATAGGGAGACGTCTCCTGGGTGGCAAACACCACATGTCCCCAGATTAAGGCACTCCTGGATACAAGAGAAACAAAATGACAGGTTAGCTCTCCCAACCTTTAGCACTGAGTGGAAGCAAAATAATGAGTAACAGTAAAAATCATGAACTTGGGACTCAAAAGATTTGGGGTCGGCCCTGGAACATACCTGCAAGCAACCCTGGGCACATCGCTTAGCTGTTCTGTGGAATTTCCAAACACGCTTTACCAAGTGCAGAGTACCTCTACATACAGATTCTTGCACGTTATCATGATCACAGACACCCAGCACCCAGGGAGCACTGTGGGCCAGGCCTGGTATTAATGTTCTATGGACATCATTTCATTTATTCCTCAAAGCAGCTCCATGAACTAGGCACTGGTATTATCTCCATTTCAGATGGTGCTTTTGAGGCCCAGAGAGGTTGAGTAAATAAATATATCTCACAGTCACACAGTTAGTGGGAAGAGCCAGGGCTGATTTTCCCAGGGTCTTCCTTTTCTGCCTCATTTGATAACAATCCTGTCATTTAGTGGGACAGACATGATACAATTTCATCCTCTGGGTCCAGGTTTATACAGATGCTAGCACTTCTACAGCTCTTATTATGTGGCAGTAAGAAGACTTTATATGTCAATTCCTGGGAAAGCAGCTTAGACAGATTAAGCACATTGCCCAAGATTATGCATGGCTGCCTGATACACACACTGCAGGAATAGCTTCTGGTAGACCTGGTGGGTTCCCTAGGACCAGAGTATGTTGGGGTGGAGGATGGTGGGAGCGGGGAGGAATTGAGGACCACACACAGAGGAAAATTCTCAGCATCAGTCTTCCCTATACAGTCATGGCCATGCTGTTGATTGTCAGAGGGGATTCCTATGGCAAAGCCAGGCTGGGTTAACCTTGGAAGTTCAGTAGAGGCATTTGGGAAGATCTGGGCTGAGAAGTTGGGTTGGACCACGTACAGGAGAACAACAAGCATTAACACGAAGGTGCTACAGTGCTTTGCTTTGGCCTAGGTAAAGCACCTGGGGTTACAGAAGAAACAGAAAGAACATGTATTAGAGAGTCAAACCAAGAAGCTGAAGCTTCCAACTCCACTGTCAAAGCAACTGAACTACATGACAGCAAGAGTGCTTTCCTTGCAGAGAGGGGACAAATGACTGTCTGAAGTCCTAAACTGGCAGCCAAGACCACCCCACAACTGTTCAAAATATACCTATTTGCCTGGGCCCCACTCAAACATTTTTTTTTCCCATTTATTTTTATTAGTTGGAGGCTAATTACTTTACAATATTGTAGTGATTTTTGCCATACATTGACATGAATCAGCCATGGATTTACATGTCGAACATTCTAATTAGGTGGAACCCCGTATCTGTCATTCTGATCCAGAAGGGATGTTCTCGTTAAGATCTAAGAGATAAACCAAGTAACAGTAACAGGCTCCTCTCCTACTCCAGGAGGGTGGCACCCTGGGTGCCTGGCACTTCCCTCAGCATTCAGGGGAAAGAGAACAGGGTTAGGAAGACTCCATTCAAGGGCCTCTGGTGTGTGGGTGCAAGGCTGAGACAGCGCCGTTGCCCATCAGGAATTCAGACTGGGAGTGGGAGCTCAATGATGCTTAGCCAGGGATGCTGAACACCACCACAGACCTCCAGAATTATTTGGCATCTTGCCCAAGTCCCATTTACCCTCTGCCAGGAGGCACAAAACTCCCTACTCTGGGGTTCTGAGTACCAAGGATGAGAGAAGGGTCCCAGGTCCCTACACATAGTGCACCACCAAGGCATAAGCCTGAGACCAGAAGGCCTCCGTAATCCTCAGGATTATGACCTGAGGCCTGGGATCTAGACCTGACAGCTGGTGAGGGAGTGGAGTGCTGGCGACCTTGAGGGCCTTACTTGGGGGTGGCAGAGCGCACCAGGACCCTGGCCGTCTCCCGGGGGGCCACATGCCGGCAGGTCACCACGAGACCGGGTGCCACGACCACTCCGGAGCCCCAGACAGAACCACACTCCACCAGCACGGCCGCAGCTGCCCAAGGGGGCCCGGGGTCTCGGTATCGGAGGGGCAGGCCCCACGGGGCGCCCATCTCAGGCGGTAGGAGGGTGGCCAGGGCGGCAGTGTCGGGGTGAAGGCGGCAGAGGGCGTCTCGGGCGACGCTGAGCAGTGGGGCGGCGGCGCAGAGCAGCGTGAGGCCCACCCACTCGCGGGCCTTCCAGCAGAGGGGTGCAGCCACCAGCGCCACCAACGTCCCCGAGGGCCGCGATGCGAACACGCCTCCGCCCTCCGTGCCGGGCAGGCAGCGGGCATCAGTGAGCAGCAGCGGGCCGGCCGAGTTGCTGAGCACGCCGCGGCTGAGCGTATTGAGAAAGATGTCCGGGCAGAAGGCCCCGAACGGGGAGCCGCAAGCCAGGAGCGGTGCGCCCTTGGGCACGTCCCCGAGAGGAGCCACGGCCAGTACCGGCCCTCGCTCCTCCACCTCCTTCTCCGGCTCCGGCCTCACGCGAAGCAGCGCGAACCACCCCAGTGCTCTCAGCTGGTCCTCTTCCTCCTCCTCCGACACCTCGTCACCCGGTGCGGCGTTTGCGAAGCGCCACTGCTCGGCCTCCTCGCCGCCGAAGAGGTGCGAGAAGTGGCCCCGGAAGGCCGGGCAGCTCAACAGCAGCAGAAGCTCGGCGGGACGCGGGGGTTGCAGTGGCCGTCCGCGGGGCCGGGCGGGCGGGCCGGGCTCCAGGCCGGCGCACTGGGGCGTGCACAACCCCGGGCGACCCCGCTCCGCGCGGCCTGCCGAACTTGCGGCGGTTGGGCCCCACTGCACGTGCAGGCGCAGGTCGTCGCCGCAACTGTCGCCGGGCAGGAAGGCGGCGCTCGCCGCGGTCAGCGCCCCGCTGCCGGCCCGCAGGAAGGGGGTGAAGATGCCCCCATGGCACAGCACCAGGCCCGGGCGACGGTTTAGGATCACCCCGCTGCAGCTCCACGAGCCTGCCTCGGGCTGCCCTGCCCGGGAGGCGCTCACTACGCAGCCCGCCTGCTCTGCTGCCCTCATGGCGGGCCCCCACTGCCGCCCCATGGCCTCCTCCGGGACGGCACACCGAGGGCTTCCCGGAGAGTTAGCGAGCGAGCGAGCAAGGACCACGACCGGAACCAGCTAACCCCACGTGGCGCCACCCAAAGCTGGAAGCGAGAGGTGCAAGCACTGTCCCAGGGCTTCCTCTTCAGGCCGGATTGGCTAAACCCCATTGGCTGGGCAAGGGGCCGAGCCCTGATTGGCTGCTGAGATTGACCCCCGCCTCTCCCCGCCCTAGACCCTTCAGGTCACCTGAGCAACGCAAGCGGAAGCTGTAGGACCGGAGGACGAGCCCCGGAGGACGAGCCCCGGGAGAGTGACTGGAATGTGGCTTTTACAGGGAGATAAGGGCGTGCTGGTCCCTCAGAGCCTAGTCTCGTCTCTGTTCGCTGAGCTGCAAGAAAGGGAATACAAATACGTGCTGCCGTGCGTAGACTTGCCCAGTCCCTAATAGGTCCTGTCAGTATCTGCCGAGGTGTAGGAGACATCTGACCTCTGATCCCTGAGATGAGACGGGCAAAAAAGCCGTTCAGTACTTTGAAATTTTGTAAGTAAGTCGTACAGCAATCCACTAGGAGATAATAGAGCTCATAAGATTACAACTCGGGTCTTTTGATGCCAAAGCCCACACTACCAATCTCATGGAAACTGGATTTGCTCAAAATAAAACTGGCCTTCAAAACTATGATAAACAGTTGTTGTTTAGTTGCTAAGTAGTGACCGACTTTCTGTGAACCCATGGACTGTAGCCCTCCTGGCTCCTCTCTCCGTGGGATTTCCCAGGCAAGAATACTGGAGTGAGTTGCCATTTCCTCCTCCAGGGGATTTTCCCCACCCAGGTCTCTTGCATCTCCTGCATTGGCAGGCAGATTCTTTACCATTGAGTCACCAGGGAAGCCCAGGATAAACAGTAGCTGAAGTCAAAGTTTTAAATTACACAGCCCTATATTTGGCAGTATACACATTTCATATAAAGACATTTATATGGTTTATAGGATTTACCTAGGTTAGGGGTTCTTTTTTCTGTAAAGGGTCAGAGTGTAAAAAGATCAGGGTTTGTGAGCCATATAGTCTGTGTCTCAAATATTAAGCTCTGCTGCTGTAGCGTGCAAAAGCTAAAGGAGTGGGATGGCTGTGTTCTAATAAAATTTAATTCAAAGAGTTTGAATTCTTTGTAACTGTAGCATGTCACAAAATTGCACCTGTTTTTCCCTCACAGGTCATACAACAGGCAGCACGCCAGATCGAGACCACAAGCCATCCCAATGAAGTCACCCTGAGGGCAGAGGAATATGAACAAGTGTTTTGGATATTCCTGAAGCAGACACCACAAGCTAGGCATTTTGTGAAGGTCTGTTTATCACACTATCGACTAAAGTACACATTAATTTTAATAAATTATATTAGTATATATTTATGTCAGCATTAATGAAAAACATTCAATTACATTATATAACCTTTCTAATCAATTTTTTAATAAATTAATGCTGCTTGGTTTTATCTGCAACACATACAGGGTAATGTTCAGTATTTCCAGTCACACAAACCTGTTTGAGAAAGGGAAATGATCCATTATAGTATGAGGCAGGACTGAAATCAGTTTTCCCGTAGCAGGTACTGTCTTTTAGTTCTGTGACACAGAAGATGGCCTGATCACAGTAAAATCTGACTATCCAACTTCCCAGCAATTAAGAAAGTGTTTCTCTCTAGAGTCCAGTGATTCTCCCTTAATGACCCTCAAGCCTCCAGCATGAACTGTTTGCATCAGGTTTTTCCCTATCTACGACACATCACAGTAGAGTCCTGACCCCCCGACTGCTGGGTTCATTGACTCAGCCTTTAATTTTCATGCTCTGACTCAAGTAGCACAAATAAATTCGTATGTATGTAAAACCCATGCCATCATTTCACAGTATGTTTCAAGCTCAAGATGTCTCCAGTAATTTAATACTCTGTCAAAAACAACCTGCTGCATTTTGCTTCCCACTCTATTTTATTCCAGTATTTAAATTTTAGAACCTTATTTGGGTTTTTTTAAAAGCAAAGCTTCCTATAAGCCTAGTAAATGCTCAAGCATAGGTTTCATTACTTTTCCTATTTTGCAAAATGTAGCATTTAACTGAATCTCTCCAATTTTATATCAAATGATGAAACCAGCTAAACTGAACCCAGCCCCTACTAGCGTGTTAATATATGATTTTGTACAAAAAGTCTGCCATGTCCATCCTGTTGCAGAAATAACCACCAATCCTGGGCCCACCATTTGTTGCAAGACTCTCAAACAGTAGTAAATTTATTACTTGTAGTGGAATGTGTAAACTACCCTGGTCTTTCTACACACCCACACCCTGCATCCCCTCATAGCAAAATTAGTCTCTCTTATCTGTTGTTATGTTCATACTCAGAACAAGCCAATGCCAAAAAGGAGCGAGATAGCAAACTTGTTTTAACTTTTTATTAAAACGCTTAAGATACAGATTGACTCTCTTTTGTAAATGACTGTTTTACTTTTCCTGAAATAGGACATATACGCACTCTGATAAAACAGAATGAAAAGTCTCAATTCACGGGAGTTCTTGTACAAGGCTCTGATCCTAACTGTTAGGAGCCAAGCTCCTCGCAGCATCTTCTTTCCTCTATTTTATTATAGGAACTGTGTTTTCTGTGGGGGAAGAAACAGACAGGTGCCACTTGATTTTTCAATCCCAACTCTTTCTCCGGTGGCCAAAATAAACCACTTTCACAAAGAGCTGCCCTGTGTAGAATCCATAGTTTTCTAGCTTGCTAAAAATTGACTAGGGACAAATAGAAAAAAATAATAAGAAGAAAACTAACACTGAAGCAATCACACCTCTCATATCTCTGGATAGAGAAGTATGGGTTACCTTTAGCCAAAGGAAATCAAAAGTATGCAATTTAACTACCTAGTTCATTCACCATTAGCTAGATTTGTTCACTTAAGGCCTTAACCCCTTTCCAAACCAGCTATGCTTGCTAATAAATGAAAGACTTGTTCTTCCCAGCTTTATGCTTCATTGAGCCTCTGCATTTGGTACAGAGCTGTGAAAAAGTTATGCTTTCCCAACAGGTCAGTACTAAAGACTAACGATTCGACATCCAACTAAAGAAAAATATTCTCACCCCAGGAATGTGTTATCCACACTTTCCATGCTCTCACATTAAAAGCAAGAATCCACTGACTTTAGTTCAGTCCTCGGCAAATAAGCCTCAACATCACAATTTTCAGTTCTGAGAAAAATACCTCTAATTTTTCATTAAAGAAGATATATTTCCATATGAAGACCATCTCTTATCCCTTCATCCTTTACTACAAGGGTAAAACATTGGTTAAGATCATGAAAATCCAATTTCACACATGACATTAGGAAAATGGAATGAAATAAAAATAACCCTCATCACACCGCTGGGGACGCTGAGACTTATACCAGGTGCTAACTGACAAGTGATGCTGGCTCAAAAGGAACAGCTCAACACACAGTTCTTGGATTAGAATTTCCCCAGGTTATTTCTGGCCTGGAGAAAGACAATTTCATAACACTTCCCACCCACCCACCCACCCCCAAAATCTGGAAAAGTTACAGATGATAACCTTTAACACCAAAAAAAAAAACTTGATAACCAATACAAAAAAACAGAGTTCATGAAGAGTCCAATAAAGAAACCAAACTCTGCAAGTGGAGTAAATCTTTCCTAGATTCAAACAAATGCTATAGTATCAGATGTTGAAGTTCTCAACTCACAGAATTAAGAGTCCTTAAGCTGTTATCTGTGTCCTGTGTGACTCTCCTATTGAGAAAAAAAATGTCCCCTAGAATTTGCAAAAATGACTGAGACACACCTACAGTGTGTGACAACATGGGAGATGTTCTCAAATCTTTCATGAGGTGAAAGTCACTTTTTACAACTGAAAATGAAAAAGGTGCTACAGAAAGAAACGAAATTGTAAAACTGCATAAAAGCAAAGACTGGCTGAAATTGGTAACTTACTGAGTAAAGACAGTAACAATAACCCACACTAGAACTAACTCCTCCGCAGTGACCCATCTACTATCCATGCTGGGATGAGACATGACCGGAGCCCACCACAGTGGAAACCAGCCTCAGCTGCAAGGCTGGAGTTCTGCTCTTTCCGAGGGCTCTGTGCACAGGGTGGTGCCACCTACCAAAGGCAGCCAGGGAGACGGGGAGCCTCTCTCACCAGCCTGCTGCTCACTGAACTGAGCTCTGGACTCCCAACGTGTATCTGTGCATAATTTTATGAAATGTCTAAATGCCATTCACTAGATTTAAAAAAAAAAAAACTCTGGACCAAGTATATTGTGAACTTAAAAAAGTTATGAGGAGGGTCACCAATTACATTAACAACACTTTCTTTAAAAAATAGAATCACTTTCTTTTGAAATCAACCACAGTGGTGAGACGTGTTTTTCTTTCCAGGTGGCCCGTGATGGCACACAGCTCTACTCGACAAATCCTGCCACCTCAAGTCCCGGGGTGCTGAGCTGCACCAGCACATGGGGCAGCAGTACTTCCCAACAGTGCGGAGAAGAGCACATGTCCCCACTGGGCGATGAGAGCAGACAGACTCTTGGCTTCTCAACGCCAGACACGGTCGGAGAGCTTTCCTTGTTCTATTAGAAAAGTTCATGAGGAAGCTGTGAATAGGATCAGTCCAGAGAAGTAAAACTCTTTTATTTTCACTGTCCAAACATCAGTCAATATACTGGGAGAGCCAGCGGAAGCCCTCGCCGTATCCTTGCCTCTTGAGCACACTGCACATGAACACTTCCATGGGGCGGGCATTCAGCTCCTTCAGGGTCACATTCCCCTAGGAGAGGCAAAACCAAGATGTTAGATTCCATGTGGAAAAGCTTGCAAGGGTGAAGACAAAAATCACTTTCTCCATCCGTCAGAAGCAAACCTGAGCCAGAACTAATTACAGAAATGTGGTCAAGGCCACTGGGGTTCGTGCTTTCAGTAGAGTCCTACTCCCAGATTCTCTCACTGTGAAGCACCTTTGCTTTGAACACACCAACTGGTTCGTCTGGAAAACTATGGCAGCAAACCAAGAAAAGCATGTTCTCTTATGGACAAAAAAGGTCCAGGATTTCTTAGAAATAAGCACATTCTTATTAATACAAGCATTCAGAAATATATATGAGTGATAGGTTATGTCAAGAAAATTAAAAATTCATGTGTGTGTAAAATGGAAAACTAAGTTAATGAAAAGAAGTATTTCTAGAAAAAACTATATAACCAAAAAGAGGCAAGACTAAGGAACCATGCAAAAAAGTCAGGAAGTTATAGATTCCAGAAAAGGAAATTTTTAAAAATTAAATATACCAAACCTTATGCTGAAAAGACCAGGATTCCTATAAACTAGAGCTTATCTGGATTTTTCTCTCACAAGCATACTTTTCTGCAACAGGATTCTACTGATGTAGAAGACTTGGGTTCTATTCCTGGTTTTATCATTGACTTGCTGTGTAGACCTGAACCAATCACTCTTAGCTTCCTCATCTCCAAATAGGGGTAACAGCCCTACCTCTCTCAGCAGGGAGCACAGAGAATAACCCAGTACTCTGATTTCAATGCTTAGAAAATGATATAAACGAGCACACTTCATAACCTAAAATTTCCAGTCCAAAAAAATTTCTAGCTAAAGACTCTTTCAAATACCTGAGGAAAACTCTCATTAGAAATCAGTGGAAGAAAGAACATGCTCCAGTCTTCACAGTCTACAAATCACCTCTACTAAAACAAATGTTAAGCCCAATTACTTTTAAAAGACAAGTAAAATCTAGATTGTAAAACATGAATGTTTCAAAAGCTGTGAGTTGCCTTTATAATGTATCTGCTGAAGATTTTTTCTCTTACCTTTCCTGTGGTCTGTCCATAAAGCCCAAATATCTCACGGAGTTTTTCTTCACTGATTGCATCTGTTCTGTCAATTTTGTTACCCAAGATAAGGATTGGCACATTGGATATTGTCTCATCTGTCATTAAAGCCTAAAGCCAAGATTTAAAAAAAGAGCTGGGTGAGGAATCTATAAAAATTTACCCAAAGCGTCAAAACAATTATAATGTAAAGTTGTGTCTATTTGTAAAGCAGCAGAACCTTAACTCTGAGCTAAATCACTCGACCACAGACCATCCGCAGCTCTCCACTGAGCATTGTCCAGAAAGAACAAAGCTCTGGCTACAGAGCCTCAAAGATGACTAAAGGAATCCCCAAGTATTCACTAGATGCCCCCATGTGCAACATACTATCCCCAACAATGACAGGAAGACAAAAGAAAGGTAAGACACATCCCTGCCTCAAGACATCCTCACTCTATGCTCTCATCTCTCAATAAAGCAAGGCAAGTGGATGATTAACTGTCACAATGAATAGGAAGAGAATACAAATACTAAAAGACATTCAGGAAAATAAAACGGTGACGTGGACTTAAGCAAAGTCTTAACAAAGATGTGGAAACTAAACTGGACTCTGAAGGACGGGCAGGGTTTCGATAGGTACAACCCAAAGAATGAAGAAGATAAGCAATGGCTTTACAGTAGGAAGAGTTCATAAAGCCATATGGAGTATCACTTGGCTGGATTAAAGCATTTATGTTGACATGTCTTGACAGAGTAAATGAGTTGGGATGGTATGACAAATATTATGGTACCAGTCTGAGAAGTTAGCTGCAATAGACCCTAAATCCAGGAATTATTAGATAGAATCTACACTTCCAGTACAATGAATTCTCAAATAGTATCTATCCGTGGTGCTCAGGTACGGGATGATGATCTAGCCTAAGATAGCAACACATACCGAATGTGCAGCAAGCATTCCAGAGAAAGTGAAGAGACTGATGTCTAAATGATAAGACAGACAACACAGGAGTCAAAGTTGGCAAAGATTTCAAGCCTGGGAATCTATTTCACTGATAGGAAGAGCTAGGAAAGGAGGGAAGAATTGAAAGTATAAAGGAAAACCTACTATGAACATCTCAAGTACCAAGAAATGTTAGACAAAATCAGAGTAAGGATGTCATTCATTCATTAAATAGTAACAAAGTGCATATTATATGCCCAAGGCTTTACTAGATATGGGGGTTTCACAAAGAAATAAGACAAGATCCCTACATCTAAGTTCCAGTGGGAGAGACCTAAGAAAATCAGTAAAAACAACAGATGCTGGTAAGATGGATAGTCTTAACAGTCTGAGAGGTCAGAGAAGGCTTCTCAGAAACAGTCACACCTGAATTCTGGGATCTCTTAAAGGACATTTATAAATTTACGAGCAAAAGGGGGTAAGGGTCAGATGAGAAAACCAGGCAGAGACAGTTACTTCTGAATATTCAAGGGAGGGCAAGTTGTTATCTATGTTTGGAATGTAGTTCAAGGTAGGCAACAGAAAAGCTGGAGAAACAAACAAAAGAAAGATTATGAAAGAAGTTATGTGCTATGCAAAAGAGCTGTAGATTTTATCCCCAGAATATTAAGGAGGACAAAGACAAGTAGTATGTGGCAGGGTGTTGTTGAAATCTATAGTAATTCACTGCATGTCCAGGTACAGGATGCAGAAGACGAATCGTTCCATTCTGACAGTACAGAATTGGTAGGCAGAGTTTCTAATAAGTAGCACTATGTATGAGGTTGGAGCTCAAGAGAGATTTAAATAACAGAAACCCATTTGGGGGTCACTGGCATGATGGGTTGCAGATGAAACAATGGGAGAAGCCTGGACCAGCTTGAGAAAAAGTACAGACCCTGGGGAGCACCAAGATTTAAGGGCTAAGCAGGGGAACGGGTGCTTGTGCCAAGAGTCAGAGAAGTATCAGCCAGAGAGAACACCAAAACCAAGAATGTACAAGGGCGTTTAGAGAGAGAGAGAATGACAAGTGCCAAGGGGTCAAGTAAGGGAAGGATTATAAGACTACAGCTTCAGATTCAACAAACATACTTACACCAGAGAGAGGTTCAAATTGCCAGGAACAAGAATGCAGAGAGTTATAAATCAAAGAGAAAGAAGAGGCACAGAGTGACACAGTATGGATTACAAAGGCAACGTTACAGAAATTATCAAGACACGAAAAATGCAATGTTGAAAAAGGAAAAAATAGTATCAAACAATGCAGGTGATCAAAACTAAAGACAGAACAGCCTGTTACGGTCTGGGAAGTCACTCAATGACAAACGTTGGGCGGGTACAACCTGAGAACACAGATTCAAAAACACAAAGAACTCTAATATCTCCTTTAAGGTTTCACTATGCCAACACATCATAAAGAGTGAACATACGTGATGCATGAAAGGGAAAGACATTAATTATGCTGGGAAAATGGCATTAACTGAGGAAATGTCCTGAGCAAACTGCACATAGAATCAACCTATGATAAATTTAAGCAAAGTTAATTTACTTGTGTTCAAGCCAAGTTTCCTCAGAACATTGAAAAATAATGTTTTTGGTTTTAAAACACTTTCTTCCTGTAGCTACGACTTTTACCAAATGTTAACTGGAATGATTAAGTACTGGCAGTACTAAGTTGTATTTCTTAAAAGAAACAGAGGCCAAGAAAAGAAAAAGAAAATATAAACATACGTTAAGCTCAACTTTGGATTCCATAAGTCGGGGATGATCTGCACAGTCCACCAGAAAGACAATCCCATTAATTGCTGGGAGGTAATTTTTCCAAACCCGACGTGCTAAAAGACAAAGTTTGCAGTTGTATCAATTTAAAAACATAGATGGTGAATATGAATAACCTAATGGTCTATGAAGTAAGCAAATTCTGGCCAAGTTTCAATAGCATTAAACTCTATACAGACTCTCCAAGTCCTAGCCAGTATTAAGTCAGAACAGAGGACAAATAAACTGATGGTCCGTGAACTGAATCTGATTTATTTAAATACTAAAATCAGGGTTTTCTGCCTGATTTTCTGAAAAAGTACAGCATCTGGCAATCCCATGCCTATCGGTCCACATATTCTGGGTGGATAATAATCAGTTGGAACTGAGTGGTGGCTGCCCCTTTACATGCGGCCTCAGTTCTTCAGTCTGTCAAAGTTTCCACCGCCTCCTACTGTCTCACTCCCAATTTCACTCACTTCAATGACCTACCTCACCCCAGAGCCATTTTAGTTTGCAACTTCTGAGTTAGAGTATCAGGATGCAAATTATTTATCCATATAACTCTAGCCCCAAGTTAGTTCCTAACTAACCAATTTGTAAGCGTACTGATACTTTCATCCACTCAGCCCACAGGGAGACTGGGCTTGCCAGGTGGTTGACGTTTCCAGGCCAGTTACCTCAGTCTCCTAATTTAACCCAGTGTGCCTTATAAATTTCAATTTTTGGTTTATAACATGATGTGACAAGGATCTGGGAAGCAGTGCTTTAACTGTATTATAATTTCTAAGCCATTCATTTCTATGGGATGATTAAGGAAGCATTTCTACATCAAACATTTTAAGCAGTCACCTCTGAAGAGTGGGACTGGGAAGGAGAAGTTGGGGGAATTTCACTTTTACCTTTCAGATTTGTAAACTCATTGTATACTGAATTTGCTACATTAAGCCTGGACTACTTTTATAAGCTAAATTTTTAAGTTATACCAAAAAAAAACCCTCCGAATATAGAGCATCTCAGTAATGTGTGTAAAATGTAGCAAGGTTATTATGGAAAAACTGCTTCTGTTAAGTAAACTTTCCTCAAACAAAACTATGAACAAATCACTCTTTATAATGGGGTTATATCCTGATAAATCCATTGTAAGTTGAAAATCTCCTAAGTCAAAATGTATTTGATAAACCTTCCAAATATAGCTTAATCTAGCCTACCTTAAAAGTGCTCAGAACACTTTTATCAGCCTATAGTTGGGCAAAATCATCTAACACAAAGCCTAGTTTATCATGTGTTGATTCTGTCATGTAATTCATTGAATACTCTATGTTTGTATGAAATACTGTATGAAAAAAAGAATGGTGCATGGGCACAGAATGATTTTAAGTGTATCAGTTGTTTACTCTCGGGATCACGTGGCTGACTGGGAGCTGCCCAGCATGATGAAAGGCTATTTATCATAAAGTCAAAAATCTTAAGTTAAATCACTGTTAAGTTGGAGACCATCTGTATATAAATGCATTTCCTTTTCTACTCTATCAAAACCTGAAAGCTAAATTTATACACCAAATAATATACAATTCCCAATTCAGGTATCTAAAAACACCTCCTCCTTCTGCATTCTCCAGATGGTCTCAGTTCAGCTTACAACTATTTTATCTCTAAATTTAAATCTGTAAGTAGTTACAGATACTTCTGAAAAAACCAGAAAAGATACCATGCACCGTTCTCTACCCAAATGAAAATGA
Source organism: Odocoileus virginianus (assembly GCF_023699985.2). Lineage (NCBI taxonomy): Eukaryota > Metazoa > Chordata > Mammalia > Artiodactyla > Cervidae > Odocoileus > Odocoileus virginianus. The sequence continues at coordinate 60,098,617 of NC_069680.1, forward strand.
TACAAGCTGATTACAGGAAAAAAGGAAACAAGATCATCTGTAGCCCTCCATCAATACATAGCCACTGCTGAAGTTTCTGTATGTGTTCTTTCAATCACTTCTCTCAGAACAAATGACCAAAAAAGGCAGCATACGCTATAGAGTAGATAAATAAAACTTCCTGGGTTTGACAATTATTATGATTACGTAAGGGAACATTCATATTATTAGAAAGCAATTTAAAAGGTATATGAGACTCTGCTTTGAAAAAGGGGAACAAAATGATCCAGAAGCCAACATCACCCTTCCACTGAATCATCTCTTACCTTGCTCATGCCCACCAAGATCAAAAGTTGTAAAAGTCATTCCAGCAATTGTCAGCTCTTCTGATGCTGAAAAATAAAGGAAGGAAATAAACTTCTCCATCCAACAAGGCCAAGCTACCAAAATTATAATCCAATACAAACATAAAATCTAATGAAGCTTTCACTTTGTAAAGAAAAGGATACAAGGGTGAAAATACTCTGCAATTATTTTATTTTTCTTCAATTATTTTAAAAAGCTAAGTCTCTTTTTCTCCAAAGTGTTTACTACTCCTTAGAAGTAGATATGGGAGATGTGTCCCATGGCAGGAATAGTGAGAACAGATAGTGACAAAGTTCCAGAGGTCTTTAGATTCACGGGTATTTGATTTGAGCATATCCTATAGAGAATTTTTTGTCAAGTCTTTTAGGGCTTCAGTAAATGAAAGAACTGCATCAGTTGGAGATCCATCCTCCAACCCTGACGCTGACCCTCAAATACCAAAAGGTCACCAGGTATTTTCAAACCTACTTGGATGTAATGTTGGAACATGCTGGCCCAGTCTGTCATCTTTGAGCATGTGTAGAAGAGTGGTTTTGCCTGCATTGTCCAAACCCAAGAATACAAGTTTTCCAGATTTCTTGTAGAGTCCTAAAAAAGAAAATAATAATAATAGCATAATTAGCTCCTATACAACAAAATCTACCTATATTTAAATTGTTTCAGGAAATGCACAGCATTTTAAATGTGTATTTCAAGGAAACGGCTTTACCTAGGAACTGGAGCACACTGCTGAAGCCATTGTAGATCCACTCAAAGATGAAAGACATTATTAATGCTTACTCCCTGTATAAAATAGGAAAGCAGCAAACATTAGCCTTCTGAATGCTGGTACATTTCTGGAGACGTTAACCCTCATCTGCTGGCCCTCATGCATGGTTATAGCTCCATGTTTTGGGGCCTAAAAAAACAAAGGATTTTGTACCCTGGAGGGAAGTCTCTGGGGTACTCAGATCTGCATAAACTCCTGATTTTCTATCAGTTTCCAATCTATGATACTCAGAGGACTAGGTGTTAAAGATACATTTTCCTCTTTCACTGTATGACTCACTTCTCCAGGCAGCTGCTCATTCACGTTCCCTAGATACACCACAGCTGTCTACCAGTTAACAAAACTTCTAGGAAATCAGCCTCATCAATAATCTGGATCAAAATGTCACACTGATGTGCTAACTAGAAAACAATAAAAGGCATATTAACCTGAATGAAAAGCATATTAACCCATTCTTGTAAACAACTCTAAAAAACAAGGTCACTAAAATCCTACTAGCTGGCACAATTTGCACTGCTCCATTTACCAATTCTATCTTTTCTTAAACAGTATTGTTTAACCTCTTTTACAGATGTGTCTCAAGTGAGAAAAAGATGACAGCACTATGTTGGGAGAGCCATGAAGAGATAAGACAGTCCAATCATAATGTGAATAATTTAAGACCCACCTAACCCATTTTACAAATATGGACTTTCTTAAAATAAGAAAATTCATTCAGGACATAGAGGTAGGTTCCTACCCAAGTACATACCTCAATACTGATAGTAACATCACTTTTTCTACTGTTTCCCATAAGCCTAGACAAAACAAAAATGACCCAAAGCTACTAAAAGGTGTACATATACTGGGAATAAGCAAGAGGACCTCCAAATGTAACAGAATAGAATCTAGAGCCAATGGTGGGTGTTTAGTGTTCTCAGTCAGCATTTCCTGATCACACTGAATTTTTGCCTCAGCACCTCAGATTTGGTGCAGAAAAAAGAATGATCCTCCACTTTCAGTCCTCTCCAACAGCAAGACCACCTGAACGCAAGGCTTTATACTAGACGTGGCCAACTGCTATCAAACAAATTTCCTGACGTTTTATTTTTCTTAAAAAAGTAAAAGTTTACTGTAAAAGGGTTAGCTACAAAAACCTACCTATATTCATTTAAAGAATGAGACAGTATATGTTAATTTTCTTTTTCATCCAATTACTGTTTTTGTTTGGTTTCTTTATCAGGCCTGTGGCCTGACCTGTAAACTTTCAGGACTGCTTAGTGCTTATCTTCTATGGCTTACTATACATAGGTGGGTCAAAAGAAGCTTGGGAGTTTGGGTAGGGGTGGAGACTGACAGAAAAGCTTTTATACAAAGATAGTAAATAAGGATTTTTTTGCCTTCTTCAGCAACATCAAAATATATTTTGGTAGAAAAACCAAATTTAGTATGTTAAATAATAGTTTCATCTGGAAACTCAGTCTCTAAGAAGTCCAATGACTTAAATACACTTACAAAGTTCCTGTGCTTAAGTTTCCACTGTTGGTAAGTAAAAGAACAATGTGCCTCTCCTCAGCAATCCTACCAAACCAGTCATCCTTCCCTATTTTCTTTCTCTACCACTTGAAGAAGCACATCTCACCTTTAGAAAGCATGTCTCATTAAGGTCACTCCCACTGATTTCAACTTTAAAACCCAACACATATATTCATTTGTACTACACTGGTTTGCAGTCAGTATTTTATAGACATTTTGTAAAGTTTTACCACATCATTATAGAAGTATTCCCAACTAGATAAATTCTCTGGAGGTGACAGAATGGCAGAAAATCCCATTTTAAGGAATGTTTCATAATTAACTGAACTACTTTAACTTTCCAGTTTATCTTCGCTTGATATCCCTGTTTGAAAAATCCTATAATTCTTCCCTCCAAAATGAAAGGTGATGTTAAAAAATAATAAAACCCCTTATTGGACCCAAAGAACCTCACAGTAGTGCTACCCAAAGAGGAAATGGCTCTGATGGTGCCTCCATCCTTGAGATCTTAGGCTTTGCACCCTCAAGTGAGTAGTTTTTCAGTTTATAAGGTGCCTGTACATGCATCTCATTTCAGCCTCACACTAACCCTGGAGGTAGGGATCCCTGGATTTAACAAGATGAGGGCACTGATAGTCCCAGATTAGTTAGCTTAACGAAGGGAGTTCAGCTGAAAAGGTAACAATGCCAAGATTCAAACCCTCCTCTTTTAATGTCAAAGTCAAAGCCCTTCCTTTTAATATCACATAAAATTCCAATGCAAATCACCAAACTGCTTTAAAAGAAAATAAAACTTTCTTAAACCATCAATTGCACCTATGATAATCCAATGTTTTCATCCTTATAACTCATCACAACTTTTAAACCATAAGTTAATTAACTAGCACTTTACTTCTTTTCTAACTTGATCCACTTTACCACCTTATGGCCTCTTATGGCAAATTAGCTTGAGGGCTCTAACTACCAACAAAAGCATTACCAACGTACCTAAAATTTGCAAATTTAAGGACGGATGATTCAAATAAAGAGCACCATACTGACGATCAGTCAATTAAAAACCTATCCATCACTTATATTGCACATACTCGTTACTTAATATATGCTCCGAGCAACTTTAAGACACTATTTCAGACAGATCTGGGATAGCAAGCAGCTGGCTTTTGGCTAGGAAACTCTGCTTAGCTGCAGGGTAAATGTCAAAGGTCAGCCCCACTGCAAAACTCTGTAAAGCCCTGCCACAACCTAAACAGATGTACCGAAATAAAAGAGAAAAGACAAGAACAAGGGAGAATACTAACCGAGATTTTTTCCCAAGCACTGAGGGAAAAGGAGGGAGGCGGAAGAAGAAAACACGGGGTTCAACCCAGGACAGCGGATGATAATACACGGCTGAAGTGGGGGTGGGGAGAGCCCTGGACTAGGAGCCAGGATATCTAGTTCGAACGGTCACACTTGCTATCTATGGGGTCTTGAGCAATTCACTATGCCTCTACAGGCCTTAATCTCTGTTAAAAAAAAAGGATAATTATCAAGGACTTCAATCCACCCCACCGAGGGCTGAGAATCATCCAAGACAGGGGATGTGAAGCCGATTCGTAAACCGGGACGCACAGTAAAGACAGGAAAACCGGCATCCTGCCCAACAGCTGCCAAGACCCCCGAGCGAAATGCGGATAGACCCGATACCCGTGAGGCCGGCAGGGAACCGAGCAGACCCGGCCAAGCCGGCCCGTCCCCGCCCAGAACAAGCCCCGCGGCCCCACAGAACCGCCTGCGTGTCACTTCCTCCCCCAAACTCGCCGGCGCCGGCCTCCACCCTAACCCTCCCTACCCACCACCTTCGCGCCTCCGGCCCCAGCTCCCTCCTTCGCCGAGGCCCCCTGACTCACGGCCCAAGGGGTTCCTCCGGCGGCAGCAGGCGGCTTGGACCCTCCCTCAGAGCACAGAGCCCAGCAGCACCCGGGACCGCCAGCTACTCGCCGGATATACGTAACACCCCCTCCCCGGAACTTCCGGGCGCGTGCTCGTCCCCACCCCTTCGTAGCGTCACGGCGCTTGGCCGTCCGGTCCGCCCTACCAGCGACTGGGGCCGCGGAGGGGCGGGCCTCGGCGCGACGAATAGCTCTGGGGCGGGCTCTGCCTCTCGTAGGGAGCTCGGGATGCGCGAGACGTGGCAGCGCTGCAGCCCAATGGGTGGGGTGGGGTTCTGGAGTCTCGCAGCGAAACTAGGCGCTCAATCTCGCGGCTGCAGATACGAGTGTGTGTTTTTCTAGACGCTCGGGGAAAGTCAGAAGTGGCGACCAGCGGGTAGGTAGGTTCTCGGAAGGAAGAGTTGACCTGAGAGTCCTCGACCTAAGATGGATTTCCGTAAGCTTCAGCGTTATGTTACAGTTCCCTGGGAGAACCTGTTTTCTAGAAGAACAGCTAATATTCATTGAGTACTTATGTTCCAGTTCACGAAGTACTTTGCACGCCTCATCTCATTTGACCCTCGTCACAGCCCTGTGAAGCCGATACTGTTGTTATCCCCAGTTTACAAATGAGAGAATCAAAGTTCATAATACTCTTGTAACCAAACCCAGGTTCATAACCTAAGAAGTGGCAAAGCACTTCCAAACCAAAACATTGGTTCCTGTTATACTGTCATTCACCTGCATTTCCCCATTTAATTATAAGGACAGCCCTATGAGATTGGTATTATTGCCCTCATCTTACGGGTAAGAAAATTGAGTCATATGGAAATATTAGTGATGCTTTTGGATGAGAAGACACAATATAACGATCTCAATTTTCTGTAAGTAAAATTACAAATTTAACATAATTCTTATAAAAGTACAAATAGGATTAATTAAACTACCCTGTTTGTTCCTAAAATTCACATGGAAAAATAAACAAGAATAGTCAGAAAACAGTCTCTGAAAAAGAACGTCGAGGGGGATCTAGGACTCAGATATTAAAACATTATCAGTTCAGTTCAGTCGCTCAGTCATGTCCGACTCTTTGTGACCCCATGGACTGCAGCACACCAGGCCTCCCTGTCCATCACCAACTCCTGGAGCCTACTCAAACTCATGTTCATCACGTCTGTGATGCCATCCAACCATCTCATCCTTTGTCATCCCCTTCTCCTCCCGCCTTCAATTTTTCCCAGCATCAGGGTCTTTTCCAATGAGTTACTTCTTCACATCAGGTGGCCGAAGTATTGGAGTTTCAGCTTCAGCATCAGTCCTTCCAATGAATATTCAGGACTGACTTCCTTTAGGATGGACTGATTGGATCTCCTTGCAGTCCAAGGGACTCTCAAGAGTCTTCTCCAACACCACAGTTCAAAAGCATCAATTCTTCTGTGCTCAACTTTCTTTATAGCCTCAACTTTTTATAGTGTCAACTCTCCTGGAATAGAGAAGGTCTTTCTGTTTGTGACTGAAAATCCAGAAGCCATGAAAGATTGATAAATTCAACCACAGAAAAATTAAAATACCTTGTATGGCAAAACAGCAATAATGATGACACCATAAACTCAAAAGATTGATAATAAGTTGAGAAAAAATACATCATTGTTGTTGTTGCTGTTTGTCACCTAATCATGTCTGACTTTTTTGTGACCCCAGGGATTATGGCCTGCCAGGCTCCTCTATCCATGGTATTACCCAGCAAGAATATTGGAGTGGGTTGTCATTTCCTTCTCCAGGGGATCTTCCTCACCCAGGGATCAAACCTGCTTCTCCTGCATTGGCAGGTGGATTCTTTACCACTGAGCCACCAGGAAAGCTATAGTTACATCATAGGCAAGTGAAAATTTTATATGAAAAAGATTCGTTAAAAAAATAGGTAAAGAGAGAATCAGATGATTACCAGGGAAAGAAATGTAAATGGCTCTTAATCATAATAAACTTAAAAATATAGGTTACAGAAAATAATAAAAGTTAATAAATTTAAAACTCAATGAGATGCCATTTATTTAACTTATAAGCAAAGTACATCATACGAAATGCTGGGCTGGATGAAGCACAAGCTGGAATCAAGATTGCTGGGAGAAATATCAACAACCTCAGATATGCAGATGACACCACCCTTAAAGCAGAAAGTGAAGAGGAACTACAGAGCCGCTTGATGAAAGTGAAAGAGGAGAGTGAAAAAGCTGGCTTAAAACTCGACATCCAAAAGACTAAGATCATGGCATCCAGTCCCATCACTTCATGGCAAATAGATGGGGAAACAATGGAAACAGTGAGAGACTATTTTCTTGGGCTCCAAAATCACTGCAGATGGTGGCTGCAGTCATGAAATAAAAGATGATTGCTCCTTGGGAAAAAAGCTATGACCAACCCAGACAGTGTTTTAAGAAGGAGAGACATTATTTTGCCAACAAAGGTCTGTCTAGTCAAAGCTATGGTTTTTCCAGTAGTCGTGTATAGATGTGAGAGTTGGACCATAAAGAAAGCTGAGTGCTGAAGAATTGATGCTTTTGAACTGTGGTGTTGGAGAAAACTCTTGAGAGTCCCTTGGACTGCAAGGAAATCCAACCAGTCTATCCTAAAGGAAATCAGTCCTGAATATTCATTGGAAGGGCTGATGCTAAAGCTGAAGCTCCAATATTTTGGCCACCTGATGCAAAGAAGTGACTCATTGGAAAAGACCCTGGTACTGGGAAAGATTGGAAGCAGGAGGAAAAGGAGATGACAGAGGATGAGATGGTTGGATGGTATCACCGACTCAATGGACATGAGTTTGAACAAGCTCTGGGAGTTGGTGGTAGACAGGGAAACCTGACGTGCTGCAGTCCATGGGGTCACAAAGAGTCGGACACGACTGAGCAACTGAACTGACTGACTGAGATAACATTTTCAATCAGGTTGGCAAATGTCAGCCTGTTTACTGGTGCAAAGCTATTGTCAAGGAAGGCCCCACCAAGATGCCATTTGGAGAGGACCTGAAAGACATCTGGGGGTAAAATGTTCCAGGCTAACAGCAGAGCATGTGGAGAGGCCCCAAAGAGGAGTGTGCATGGTAGGTTCCAGGAACAGCTGGGAGGCCAGCATAGCCAGGTAGGGTGTCAAGGGAAATAGTAGCAGGAGATGAGGTGAGAAAAGTGTGGGGCAGATGGTTAAGAATTGGGAAGATTCTGAGACTGCCTAAAGAGTTAGCCAGGCACACTTCCATGGAAACTGGCAAACATGAGACTCCTGGGACAGAGACAAAGGATTTTATTACCTCAACCAAAGCAAGTAGCATGAGCTTCATGTTGATATGTTTTGCACTAGCCCCCCACCAAGTCCTTTGGGGGTGATGCAGAGCAGCCCAGAGTAGGTTTGCATCACAGCTGAAGAACCCAGAGCTTAGGGAACCCCAGTCTTTCATAATAGACTGCAGGCAAACTTGGCTGATTTTTGACCCAGATAAAGACAGTATTACACTGGCCAGCAGAGAGACCTATCCCCTGCCCAGATGGAGACTCTCTTCCAAGGCTGTTCTTTATCTAAATATCCTTGAAAAAAAAGATAGTTGAAATAAAGTCCTCTAGTACCTCCGCTACAAGAAGTACAGAAATATGAGAGATTCATGGAGAGTTGTCTGTCAATAGGGGCAAACCTTTAGAGCCTTGTAGGCCACTGTGAGGATTTATCTTTTATTGTGAGTGATCTGGAGATGGAAGGTTTTTGTTGAGGAGTTTATGTAATTCTCCTCCCCATTCTAGTCTTATTCCCATATGCGTACTCAACATTAGGTAGAGAGGAACTCAGAAACTGAAATGGAGACTGAAATGCACCTGTGTTAGTCCGAGTTTTCCAGAGAAGAAGAAGCAATAGGGTACATAGATCTGTATAAGTGGAGACTTAAGGAGCAGGCTTGCTTGGTGATGGAAGCCAAGAAGTCCCACGATCTGCAGGCTGAAGAGTCAAAAAAGTTGGTGAAATAATTCAGTCTGAGTGTGAAGGCCTGAGAATCAGGGGCTTTTGGTGTAAGTCTTGGAGTCTGAAGGCTGTGGAACAAGGAACTCTGATGCCCAAAGGCAGGAAGGTAGATGTTCCAGCTCAAGAAGTGAGAGAGATTTTGCCCCCCCCCCCCTTGTGTTTTTGTCCCATTTGAGCCTTCTGCAGATGGATTATGCCCATTGACAGTGGTGAGGGCACATCTCTTTACTTTGTGTACTGAATCAAATGCTAATTTCTTCCAGAAACACAGACACGCCCAGAAATAATGTTTCACCAGTTATCTAGGTGTTTTTTAGTCCAGTCAAGTCGACACATAAAAATTAATCACTTACTGAAATTGTCAGCATGGAGGCCATGGATGACCTTGATGCATGCAGTTTCAGGGGAGTAGCAGGGATGGATGCTGGACTGGAGTGACCTAAGGGGAGGCCAGGAGGGGAAGAAAGGGGGAAGTGACCCTAGACAGTGCCATTTGAAATGTGGCTATGGAGAGGAGAGACCAGGGAGCCAAAAGGGCATGGATGATGAAAATCAGTGATTGCTTCCTGCATTGAGGGTGGTAGCAACTGGAAAACCATCTGTATTAATACATAAAAAGTCATTCAACTGAGAAGAATGTAAATGTTTAGCCTTTTATTAGCCAGAGGAGTTCATATAATGCTAATTAGAAAAATCATTCTGAAAAGCAATCAATCTAAAGTTTGAGGAGGTAAAAGTCTTAAGATTTCTAAATGTTTCTCTTTAACATAATCTAGAGTTTGGAAAAAATTTGCAAGAGCATGTGCACATTTGCAATTTGGAAAAAATCTTAATTCTTAAGCTAATTGTGTGTTCCCAATGTGTATACTGTTGGCGGGAATGTAAAATTTTGCAGCCCCTATAGAAATCAACAGGGGATTTGCTCAAATATAGGAAATGCAACTACCATATGATCCAGCATTCCACTTCTGAGTATATAACTTACAGAATTGAAAACAGAGTCTCAAAGAAATATTTGTACACTGATGTTCCCAGCAATAGTGTTCACAACAGCCAAGAGGTGGAAGCAACCCAAGTATCCATCAATGGATAAATGGATAAACAAAATGTCATATTATTCAGCCTTAAAAAGGAAGGAAATTCTGACAAATGCTACAACATGAGTGAACTTTGAGGACATGCTAAGTGAAATAAGCCAGTCACAAAAAGACAAATACTATATGATTCCATTTATACTAGGTACTAGTATAGGTACTGAGAACTAGAGTTCTCAGATTTGCAGACAGAAGGTAGAATGGTGGTTACCATGGCCTGGGAGGGGGCAAGAATGGGGAATTATTTAAGGGTTACGGTGGCACTCCTGCCAATGCATGAGACATGAGTTCAGTCCCCAGGTCGGGAAGATCCCCTGGAGGAGGGAATGGAAATTCACTCCAGTATTCTTGCCTGAAGACTCCCATGGACAGAGGAGCCTGGCGGACTATAGTCCATAGGTTCACAAAGAATCAGACACAACTGATGAGACTTAGCACACACATAGTTTCAGTTTTGCAAGATGAAAGGAATGCTGGAGATCTGTTGTACAACACTGTGAATGTACTCAACACTACTAAACTATACAGTACACTTAAAAATGGTTAAGATGGTAAATGCACGTTATATGTATTTCACCACAATTTTAAAAAACAGTTTTTTCTTTCACTTGGTATCCCTAGCACCTTCGTCTTTCTGTGCCTGATCTGACTTGGCATTTCCATTTTTTTCAGTTATTCCCATTCTTTTTGGGTCCCTTTTCTCCCTTCTTTACAAGGGTCTCTTCAGGCTTGGGTTCTGTCTTTGGAGGATCAGGTTTAGCAGATAATATTGCTTCTGTTCATATTGCAGAGTTAACACTCACAACATGCTCTCTTAATATTAGTAGAATAACTAATAGTAGTTTTTAATTAGAAAGCATTAGTTGAGGTCCCCAAGAAGTATTAAGGATACAACAAAATAAAGATTCCTTCCTTACATTGAGGAAATTCCAACCACCTCCATATGTGCAGGAAAGAAAAAGAAAAAAGCCTGAATATGGAAGCTTTTTTTTTTAACAAAATTAACTATCCTATGATGATTGACTAGATTTAGTAAAATATTAAGTTAGTGTTCTCAGCGAACTCCAGATACACATTTTAGTTTGTGAATGCCCAATTATGGTCTTATCTTGGTACATAAGTACTTCCCTTTAGGAACCAATGAAAGAATTTGTATTTTGGATGAATTAATTCAATACTTATGAAGTACATGATATATGTGAAGACATGTGCTAGGTGCTAGAAATACAGAGGGAAGCAAAAGAGATAGAGCCCCTGACCTCATGAGGCCTCGTGAGGCTTAGAGTCTAGTGGCACTTGGAAATCACCTCCTAGATTTTGAATGGCCCCACTGGAGGACCCTCTAGCACCTCCAGAGAGCCTTGGACCCTGCTTCGGCAATCACTACACAACTTGGTACTCCCCTCCACTGCTTCCCATGGGGCACCCAGCAAATGCTTGTGGAACATGTCCAAATGACATACCATACCAAGACCACTCCAGTATTTATAGAGGAGTTATGCATTCAGTGAGAGTTTCCCCGGTGGCTCAGACGGTAAAGTGTCTGCCTACAATGCGGGAGGCCCGGGTTCAATCCCTGGGTCAGGAAGATCTCCTGGAGAAGGAAATGGCAACCCACTCCAGTATTCTTGCCTGGAAAATCCCATGGACGGAGGAGCCTGGTAGGCTACAGTCCATGGGGTCGCAAAGAGTCAGACACAACTGAGCGACTTCACTTCACTTCTATGCATTCAGTAAATACGGTTGGACGTTTCCTAATGAGAAGGGTATGGTGGGGAGGGGGAAATATTATCAAACAGGACTGCAGATCACCAGGATTCCTAGAATTCCTAGAATTCTGTACTCATTAGAGAAATAAGATAATAGTTGTTTCCAGCTGTAAAAACTGTTGGTGCCTATCAAGTTTCTCCTAAAGCCCAGGGTCTCTAGCGAGTCCTTTTACTACCCAATCCTTGCCCACCTCTCTTGCCTGCCCCTCTTCTATTCTCCAACTTGTAACCAGCATTCCAGCTACCTACAACATATTAGATTTCAGAAACATGTCATGCATGCTTAAGAATGTGTTCAACAATACATCTGTATTTTCTTTACACCAGTTTAAAAGAATTAGGTAGCATGTAGGATTTTCCTCGTGGTACATTAGATAAGAATCCGCCTACCAATGCAGGTGACTTAGGGTAGATCCCTGGTCCAGGAAGATTCCACATGCCGTGGAGGAACTAAGCCTGTGCACCACAATTACTGAACCTGCACTCTAAAGCCCCCGAGCCGCAGCTGCTGAAGTCCGTGCACCTAGAACCTGTGCTCTGCAACAAGAGAAGACATTGCAATTAAGAGCCTCACACTGCAGCTAGAGAGCAGTCCCAGCACTCTGAAACTAGAGAAACCCTGCTTGAAGCTACAAAGACCCAGTGCAACCAGAAATAAAATAAGTAAATAAATTAAAAAAAAAAAGAATTAGGTAGCATTCATATGGAGAAGGAAATGGCAACCCACTCCGGTATTCTTGCCTGGAGAATCCCAGGGACGGGGGAGCCTGGTGGGCTGCCGTCTATGGGGTTGCACAGAGTTGGACACGATTGAAGCGACTTAGCAGCAGCAGCATCCATAAATAATAACATGAAATTTCAAAATGTATATAATAACTATAATCCCATACATACTTAAAAATACTAAATTGTATATTTATATTCAGATATATGTGTGTAAAAACATGAAGAAAAATCAAGAAAGATTCATACTGAACTGATAATAATGGTTTATTGTTAAGAAGGGAGTGAGATTGACAGCAGGCATGGAGGAATTTATCTGTATTTTTTTGAAAGTTTAACATATAAAAATTTGTGTAATTTAAAAAGTAAAATACATTTGAAAATACATTAACAGTATATTAAAAGGACTGTACACCATGATCAAGTGGGATTTATCCCTGGGATATAAGGATGGTTCAATATCCATAAATCAGTCAGTGTGATACACCACATTAACAAATTATAGAATGAAAATCATATCATCTTAATAGATGCAGATAAAGCTTTTGACAAAATCAGCATCCACTTATGATAAAAATTCTCAACAAAGTGGGTATAGAGTGAACAAGCCTGAACATAGTAAAGTCCATACATGATAAACCTACAGCCAACATCAAACTCAGTTGGTGAAAAGCTAAGTTGCTATTGTTCTTTAGTCACTAAGTCATGTCTGACTCTCTGCCCCTCCATAGACTGCAGCACGCCAGACTTCCCTGTTCATTATCTCCTGGAGTTTGCTCAGATTCATGTCCATTGAGTCAGTGTTGCTATCTAACCATCTCATCCTCTGTCACCTCCTTTTCCTTTTGCCTTCAACCTTTCCCAGCATCAGGGTCCCTTCCAATGAGCTGGTCCTTTGCATTCAGTGGCCAAAGTAGTAAAGCTTCAGCATCGGTCCTTCCAGTGAATATTCAGGACTGATTTCCTTTGGGATTGACTGATTTGATCTCACTGTTCAAGGGACTCTCAAAAGTCTTCTCCAGCACCACAATTCAAAAGCATTAGTTCTTTGGCACGCAGCCTTCTTTATAGTCCAACTCTCACACCTGTACATGACTACTGGAAAAACCATAGCTTTGACTACATGGAACTTCTTTGGCAAAATGATGTCTCTGCTTTTTAATACACTGTCTAGGTTTGTCATAGCTTTCTTTCCAAAGAGCAAATGTCTTTTAATTTTATGACTGCAGTCACTGTTCACAGTGATATTAGACCCCAAGAAAATGAAACCTGCAACTTTTTCCACTTTTTCTGCTTGTATTTGCTGTGAAGTGATAAGACTGGATGCCATGATCTTAGGTTTTGAATGCTGAGTTTTAAGCCAGCTTTTTCACTCTTCTCTTTCACCCTCAATCAAGAGTATCTTTAGTTCCTCTTCACCTTCTGCCATTAGAGTGATATTATCTGCACATCTGAGGTTGTTGATATTTCTCTTGGCAATCTTAATTCCAACTTGTGATTTGGCATTTCCTCTAAGATCAGGAACAGGGCAAGGATACCCACTCGATAAAATACATAGAGCCTATAGCCTCTGGCCCAACACCTAGGAAGCATTCACAAATGGGAGCTATCATCATTGCCGCTGTTGCTGTGGTAGATGTTTGCTGGGTTATCTCACGCTGATCTAAAACCCCATGAGGAATTTTTCCTCATCTCTGAGATTTATGACTAGAGCATTAGTTTCAAACATAGGGGTATGTTTGAATCACTGGGGGAACTGGTTAAAAATCAGATTCTGGGGCCTAGTCCCTCCCAGTCCTTATTCAGTATGTCTAAAGAGATGTATACATACATATACATATATATATAATTATATATATATATATATATATATATATATATATATATATATATAACTAGAAGCCCCCTGCCACTAGTTGTGCTGAGCACTGTCCATTGGTGTGCTTTATTTGATTTTCTTAAAAAAATTTTTAAATTAAATCTTATAGATGCTTTTAGAAAAACAAACCAAAGAGTATCAGTTCAGTTCAGTCTCTCAGTCCTGTCAGACTCTGCGACCCCATGGCCTGCAGCACACCAGGCTTTCCTGTCCATCACCAACTCCTGGAGTTTACTTAAACACATGTCCATTGTATCAGTGATGCCATCCAACCATCTCATCCTCTGTCATCCCCTTCTCCTCCTGCCTTCAGTCTTTCCCAGCATCAGGGTCTTTTCAAATGAGTCAGCTTTTCACATCAGGTGGCCAAAGTATTGGAACTTCAGCTTCAGCATCAGTCCTTCCAATGAATATTCAGGACTGATTTCCTTTAGGATGGACTGGTTGGATTTCCTTGCAGTCCAAGGGACTCTCAAGAGTCTTCTCTAATGCCACAGTTCAAAAGCATCAATTTTTCGGTGCTCAGCTTTCTTTATGGTCTATCTCTCCATACATGACTACTGGAAAATCCAAAGCTTTGACTAGACGGACGTTTGTTGGCAAAGTAATGTCTCTGCTTTTTAATATGCTGTCTAGATTGGTCATAACTTTTCTTCCAAGGAGCAAGCATCTTTTAATTTCATGGCTCCAGTCACTATCTGCAGTGATTTTGGAGCCCAAGAAAATAAAGTCTCTCACTGTTTCCATTGTTTCCCCATCTATTTGCCATGAAGTGATGGAACCTGATGCCATGATCTTAGTTTTCTGAATATTGAGCTTTAAGCCAACTTTTTCACTCTCCTCTTTCACTTTCATCAAGAGGCTCCTTAGTTCTTCTTCACTTTCTGCTTTAAGGGTGGTGTCATCTGCATATCTGAGGTTATTGATATTTCTCCCAGCAACCTTGATTCAAGCTTGTGCTTCATCCAGTCCAGCATTTCTCATGATGTACTCTGCATATAAGTTAAATAAGCAGGGTGACAATATACAGCCTTGACATACTCCTTTCCCGATTGGAGCCAGTCTATTGTTCCATGTCCAGTTCTAACTGTTGCTTCTTGACCTGCATACAGATTTCTCAGGAGGCAGGTCAGGTGGTCTGGTAGTCCCATCTCTTTCAGAATTTTCCACAATTTGTTGTGATCCACACAGTCAAATACTTTGGCATAGTCAATAAAGCAGGAATAAATGTTTCTCTGGAACACCCTTGCTTTTTCAATGATACAGCAGATATTGGCAATTTGATCTCTGGTTCCTCTGCCTTTTCTAAATGCAGCTTGAACATCTGGAAGTTCACAGTTCACATACTGTTGAAGCCTGTCTTGGAGAATTTTGAGCATTACTTTGCTAGCATGTGAGATGAGTGCAATTGTGCAGTAGTTTGAGCATTCTTTGGCATTCCCTTTCTTTGGGATTGGAATGAAAACTGACCTTTTCCAGTCCTGTGGCCACTGCTGAGTTTTCCAAATTTGCTGGCATATTGAGTGCAGCCCGTTAACAGCATCATCTTTTAGGATTTGAAATGCTCAACTGGAATTCTATCACCTCCACTAGCTTTGTTCGTAGTGATGCTTTCTAAGGCCCACTTGACTTCACATTCCAGGATGTCTGGCTCTAGGTGAGTGATCACACCTTTGTGATTATCTGGGTCGTGAAGATCTTTTTTGTATAGTTCTGTGTATTCTTGCTACCTCTTCTTAATACCTTTTGCTTCTGTTAGGTCCATACCGTTTCTGTCCTTTATTATGCCCATCTTTGCATGAAAAGTTCCCTTGGTATTTCTAATTTTCTTGAAGAGATCGCTAGTCTTTCCCATTCAATTGTTTTCCTCTATTCCTTTGTATTGATTACTGAGGAAGGCTTTCTTATGTCTCTTATGTCTCCTCTTATGTCTCTCTTATGCTATTCTTTGGAACTCTGCAGTCAAATGGGTATATCTTTTCTTTTCTCCTTTGCCTTTTGTTTCTCTTTTTTTCATAGCTGTTTATAAGGTCTCCTCAGACAACCGTTTTGCCTCTTTGCTTTCCAAAGAGCCTAGAAGCTTACAAAGTGGAAGGAAACTCCCTGGGCTTGACTCCTTCCGTACAGAACTCATTCCTACTCCCTGAGATAATGGTTGTTGGCTGTGGTTAATTTTTGTCTGTTTGTCCCCAGAAAGCGTCTATACCCATACAAGCAGATCCATTAACATATCTCTTTCACCACCCCCTCAATACTTACTTTCTAAAAAAAAAAACACACACACACACACAAAGAGGATCACAGGATAGAGCAAAAATTGGCAAAAGTTTTTGGTAAAGTGTCAAGCAGTAAATATTTTTTACTTTGCAGGTCATATGGTTTCTATCCCAACTATTAAACTCTCTCTCCATTGTAGCTAGAAATCAATCACAGCAATTCATAAGTGAACGGGTTTGCTTGTCTTCCAGTAAAATGTTTTTACCAAACCTCCAGCAGCCTGGATTTTGACCCCAGGCCATAGCTGGCAGCTGTTGAGTACTACAACTTTCTCCTTTCACTTGGATTTTTTTGAACATCTTTTCCATATCAGCATATGCAGTGATATCATTAACTGCTACATGGCATGAATATTTAGCCATTCCTCAACTGGACTGCTGGATATGTTTTCCAGGTTTCGTTATAATAAACAAAGCTGCCATAGGCTGTATGCCTGGTTGGCTATTCTTAGTCAACTAGCATGAATTCTTATAGCAGAACTGGTGACTCAAAGGGTAAAGACAAATTTAAAATTTTAATAGATTGCCAAATTGTTTTCAGACTTTTTAAGAAAAATTCAGATTGCCACATACCTTTGTGATTTTTATTGCTTAATCTTATTCCTGGTGAATATTTTCTGTTAACTTAACAGTTTTGTAATAACTAGAGGAAAGATCCCAGAGACAAAGCGAGCAATAAACTCTGGCAGTTGACTCGACTTAAAACTCTTCAATAAATACTTGCCATCATGAAGCAATTTGCACAGCTTTCTTGTCAGTATATGGAGAAGGAACTGGCAACCCAATCTGGTACTCTTGCCTGGAGAATTCTGGGGAGCCTGATGGGCTACAGTCCATGGGGTCGCAGAGCCAGACACGACTGAGTAACTTCACTTCACCTTGTCAGAGTAAAGGCAAATTCCCTTTGGCCCAAAAGCAGTGAGGGCAGCTGTTCTCAGTGCAAAGAACATTCTGTGCAAAAGTACAATATAAGCCCTTGCGTAGCAAATATACTGATTAGATAGGACTTAATTGCCATTACAGGTGCAGCATATGCAGTCCTTGGCTCAGGGATGGTGAAAATGAATTTTGAATTTCCAATGAATTTTGAATTTCCAATCAGAGGTCTCATTTGGGCCCTTTATATAACTGGGCCAATGCTTCAGATTACCTTACCTGAAAAAAAAAATGCATTGATCACGCAGTGTTGCTGAGGGTACAATATTTAAAAATTTTTTATTTTATATTGGAGTACAGTTGATTTACAATGTTGTATGTTTCAGATGTACAGCAAAGTGATTCAGTTAAACATGTATCCATTCTTTTTCAGATTATTTTCCCATATAGGTTATTACAGAATACTGAGAGCTCCCTGTGCTATATAGTAGGTTCTTATTGATAATGTTTTATATATATATATAAATAATCTGTTTTATCAATTTTATATACAGTAGTGGGTATATGGGCTTCCCCAATGGCTAGGTGGGTAAAGAATCCACCAGCAATGCAGGAGACACAAGCGATGTGGGCTCGATCCCTGGGTTGGGAAGATCCCCTGCAGGAGGGTGGCAGTCCACTCCAGTATTCTTGCCTGGGGATTCCCATGGACTGTGGAGCCTAGCAGGTTACAGTCCAAAGGGGCACAAAGAGTGGGACACGACTGAGTGACTAAGCACACACGCAGTGGGTATATGATAATCCCAGTCTCCTAATTTATCCCTCCTCTTCACCTTCCCCCTTTGGTAACCACAGGCTTGTTTTCTGATAGTATTTCTGTTTAAAATGAGTTCATTTGTATCATTTTTTAAGATTCCACATTTAAGTGATATCATATGATATTTGTCTGATTTACTTCACTAAGTATGATCATCGCTAGGTCCATCTATGTTGCTACAGCTGGCATTATTTCCTTCTTTTTTAGGGTTGAGTAAGAGCCTCTTGATGAAAGTGAAAGAAGAGTGAAAAAGTTGGCTTAAAACTCAACACTCAGTAAACTAAGATCATGGCATCCAGTCCCGTCACATCATAGCAAATAGATGGGGAAACAGTGGAAACAGTGAGAGACTATATTTTGGGGGGGCTTCAAAATCACTGCAGATGGTGACTGCAGCCATGGAATTAAAAGACTTCCTCCTTGGAAGAAAAGCTATTGACCTACCTAGACAGCATATTAAAAAGCAGAGACAATACTTTGCCAACAAAGGTCCATCAAAGCTATGGTTTTTCCAATAGTCATGTATGGATGTGAGAGTTGGACTATAAAGAAAGCTGAGTGCCAAAGAATTGATGCTTTTGAACTGTGGTGTTGGAGAAGACTCTTGAGAGTCCCTTGGACTGCAAGGAGATCCAACCAGTCCATTCTAAAGGAAATCAGTCCTGAATATTCATTGGAAGGACTGATGCTGAAGCTGAAGCTCCAGTACTTTGGCCACCTGATGCCAAGAGCTGACTCATTGGAAAAGACCCTGATGCTGAATGATTGAAGGCAGGAGGAGAAGGGGATGACAGAGGATGAGATGGTTGGATGGCATCACTGACACAATGGACATGTGTTTAAGTAAACTTCAGGAGTTGGTGATGAACCAGGAGGCCTGGCGTGCTGCAGTCCATGGGATCACAGAGTCTGACACGACTGAGCAACTGAACTGAACTGAATATTCCATTGTATATCTGTATGTGGAAAAAGAAGTACCACGTCTTCTTTTCCCATTCCTCTGTCAGAGGATGTCCAGATTGCTTCCATGTCTTGACTATTGTAAATAGTGCTGCAGAGAACATTGGAGTGCATGTTATCTTTTTGAATTGTGGTTTTCTCCAGGTTTATGCCCAAGAATGGGATTGGTGGGTTATATGGTAGTTCTATTTTTAGTTTTTATAGAAACCTCCATACTGTTTTCCATAGTGGTTGTACCAGTTTAAAAACACTCCCACCAGTAATGTAGGAGGATACCCTTTTCTCCACACCCTCTTCTCGAGAGTACAGTTATGAACAACCAGTCTTCACTAAGTTCCCACTATGACCCTGGCACTGGGCTAAGTCCTTCACCTAAGTCCTTCACTAAGTCCTTTTTCCTGGTACCCTGTGATGATGGTGATATCACCATTTTAGAGATGGGAATACTAATGCTCAAATAAGCTAAATCATTTAGCCACAGCAATATAGTCGCTCCTTTTGACTTCCACGCCCATGGGGGGAAAAATGCAACTATATGCTGCATTGAAAACTGGCAGAAGCCTTGCAGAAAACAAAATAAGAGGAACAAAGATGTCTGTATTCCATGATCTTCCAATATACCCCTGGAAATTTATCCTTAGAAAATAATCCCCAAGGAAAAAAGTTATGCCTAAAGATACTGATAACAAAGGGCTAAACAACAAAGTTTAACAAAAGAGAAATGATTAATAATCAGTTTATGGATTAGTAAGTATACATTTTTTAATTTTTTAATTGAAGGATAATTGCTTTAGAGAATTGTATTGTTTTCTGTCAATCCTCAGCATGAATCATAGGTATACATAGTAACAGTGAAAACCAAGGAATAGTGTTAAAATAGTGGGAAAACCCCTGATCTCAAAGTCAGATAACTGGATTAAGTCATCACATACCATGTGAGTGAACTTGGATGACTTACTTAGGTTCTCTGAGTCTCTTTTTTTTTTTCTCAAAAAAAAAAAAAAAAAAGATTTCTTCTCTGTGTATAAGGTTTCAAAGTATTTGCATTCCCACTGTATGTAAATAGTAACACTTTATTCCATGGTCAGGCATGGCCATGAGGCCTCCATTAGCCAATGACCAAGAACATCTATGATGTGTGTCACTCACTTCAGAGCATTTAATCAGCAGTGTGAGGCTCCAGCCCTTTCTCCCTCTGTGTGATGGTGATCATCAGGAGAAAGCAAACGTTAACAAGGTGGGCCAAGGCTGAGCAGTCACGGGATGGACAGCTGCCCAGAGGCAGAGACGACTTTGTGAGGGGTGAGGAATGAACTGTTGTTTTCTTAAGCCACTGAGATCTGGTTATAGCCAAACACAGGAGGCCTATCCAGATGATGCAAGTAACCTCACCAGTCTGCTTATTACCACTCTCCCCACAGGATCTGAAACAGTGCCTGGCACAAAGCCAAATCTCAAGAAATGTTTGTAGAATGGCTGTTGTCCCAAGGCTCAGGCTTTGAGGTTTTAGATGCAGATAACCCTTATCCAGCACCAGTGATGAAGAACTTTACAGATGCCTGAAGTTGTTATGGGTTATTCTGTCCCACAAAAATTCATATTTTGAATTCTTAACACTCAGTCCTCAGAATGTGACCTATTTTGGAAATAGGATCATGATAGGTGTAATTAGTTCAGATGTGGTCATACTGGAGTCGAGTGGGCACCTAACCTGGATATGACTGATGTTTTTGGTGTGCCATGCAGCTTACAGGATCTTAGTTCCCCAAGCAGGGATTGAACCTGGGCCCATGGCATCAAAAGCGCCAAGTCCTAACCACTGGCCCACCAGTGAAGTCCGTTCTTATAGAAGGGGAAATTGGAAACAAGCAGACAGGGAGAATGCCTTGTGAAGATTAGGGTGATGCTGCCACAGGCCGGGAGCTACCAAAAGCAGGGAGAGCCCTGGAATAACTCCTGCCCAGGGAGCACGGGCCTGCTGATACCTGGGTCTCAGACTTCCAGCTTCCAGGACAGTGAGGGAAAACATTTCCGTCATTTAGCCCATCCAGTTTGTGGTACTTGGTTATTGCAGCCCCAGTAAGCAAGTACAAGAGTATTTTACATTTCCTTACTTGAACAGAGGAGTGAAAGCTTTCTACAGAGGTGCTCATAACAGAACTATTGTTGACATTTCTTCCGACTAGTGTTGTGTCCCTTCCTTCCCATAAAATCGGGGTGGGTGATTTCCTATTTATTAGACCAATACTTGTGAAGTCCCCCACTTTGTATAGTCTTTCACTAGAAAACAATTTTTATCTTAACAAATCACTTCAGAAACCACATGACTGAGGCAGCATTTAGAAACAGAACTTATAAAAGAATAAGAGAAATACTATTAAAGTCTGAATGCTGATGTTTCTGATTTTGGTCCAGACAAGACATAGACCTGTTTTTCCCTGCTTCTCCTGCTAAGCACAGCTAACAACCCTGGAGATAGCAAGACACAACCAAAGAACTCTGGAAGGTACTAAGAAGGCTCGCTAGTTTGGGACCCCAGGACTGGAGAACAGTAGTGACGGGGCACATACAGTCCTGCCGCCCAACAGGAGAGGAGAGTCCTTCTCAAACCCCGACCTAGCAACAGAAGGCAGCCCAGACAGGCTTACACACCCGCCCCCACCCACAGAGAATGGGGGTCTGCCTGGTGGGCATGACACCCCCTGGCAAGGGGGTCACTGGGAACCCAGGTGGAAATAAACAACCAGGGAGGCACTCTCCTTCCCTGCAAGGCCTGAGACTCGCCTTTTCCACCAAGAGTTACCAAGGTAGGTGGGCAGACTGAGCCAGAGGGAGAAATCCAGTCGTAATAGGTATTCCAGTTCAGGAAGCTTCTTTATCCCTGTAGCCTAAGACTCTCCTCCTTCACCAGTAGATACTCAGCTTCCTCAGGCAGCACCAGCAGGAACCCACAGAAACCCCACTGGCCGCAGATAAACCAAACTGACCAAAATAACACTGCAAAGCTGCTGAAAATTAAACTGCCATCGAAACCACAGTTCACAAAAGCAGGCCAAGACCCATGTGCTAACTCTAAATAGGGTGATGCTTGCTAAAAATAAAAGATTTAAATGGGTCCTAGCATCTCCTAACAGACAAGATGCCTAGGGTATTAACAGTCACACATCATACCAACAACCAGGAAAATCACAAGTTGAATGAGAAAACAGTCAATGGATGCCAATACTGAGATGAATCTTGACAAAGATTTTCAAGCAGTCATCTTAAAAGCTGCGACTAGATTGCCAATTAGAAACAGATCCACTGTTCATATTATCAGTCTCAGAAAGAGAGGTGAGTGTGGCTTGGGCTGAAAGAATATTTGAAGAAATACAGTTGGAAAATCCCCAAATTTGATAAAAGACAGAAACTTCCAGGCCAAATCCCAAACAGGATAAAGCATTACCATAGCAGAAATTAGCTTAAATCTAAATGGCCTAACTATATCAATTAAGAGACAAAGATTGGATAAAAATGCAACTCAACTGTATGTTACTTATAAGAAACTCACTTCAAATTGAACATGTATAGATTGAGAGTAAAAAAATAGAAAAAGATATAACATGCAAACAATCAAAAACAAGGAGTGACTATATCAGTGTCTGATAAAGTAGATTATGGAGCAAAGAAAATTACTACAGACAAAGAGGAACATTACACAATGATAGAAGGATTAATCCACCAGCAAGACAAAGACCCTAAATGTGTGCACACCAAACAACAGAGCCTCAAAGTACATGAAAAAGCTGATAGAGCTGAAAGGTAAAACAGACAAATCCACAGTTGTAACTGAAGACTTCAGCACCTCCCTTTCAACAACTGATATAACTAGAAGAAAACCAGCAAGGATACAGAAGATCTGAAAAATACTACCAATCAACAGGATTTAGTTAAACAGAATATTCCACTCAACACCAAAATCCACTTTTTTTTTTTAAAGCAACTATGGAACATTCCCCAAGACAGACCACATCCTGGACCATAAAACCACCTCTGCAAATTAAAGAGAATTGAAATCATATGAACTCTGTTTTCTGAGCATATGGAGCAAACTAGAAATCACTGACATAAACACATTAGGAGTCTAAGCACATGGCTAAAACTGATCTGTAGGTATACTGCAATGCCTATCAAAATCCCAGTAAGGTTTTTTCCCTAGGTATAGACAATAGGCATAGTCCAAATGTATTTTTAAATTTATATGAAAAGGCACACGCCCTGGACTAAAGAATAAAGTGGAAGGAAGTACTCTATTTGGTAGTAAGACTTAACCATATAGCTAGAGTAACCAAGGGAGTATGGTCTGACAGGTTAGACTCACAGATCAGTGCAACAGACTGAGCACCCAGAAATCGACCCACGCAAATACACTCAACTGATATTTGACAGAAGCACAAAACCAGTACACTGAGGGAAGAATAACCTTTCAACAGATGATGCTGGAGCAGCTGGACATCTGTAGCAAGAATGAAAGAACCTTGCCCTAAACCTCATACCTTATACAAAAATAAACTCAAAAGGGATCATAGACTTAAATGTAAAGCTATAAAACATTTGGAGACACTCTTTGGGATCCAGGTAAAGAATTCTTAAACTTGATACCAAGAGCATAATTCATAAAAGGAAAATTTGATACAGTAGACTTTATCAAATTTAAAAATCTGTTCTGTAAAAGCCCATGTAAAGAGAATGAAAAGTCACAGAATGGGAGAAAATGTTTGCAACTACATATCTGACAAAGGACTTTCAACAGTTAATGGTAAAAAAAAATCTAATCAGAAAATGTATAAAAGGTAGGAGCAAATATTTAACCAAAGAAGATATACAGATGGCAAATAAACACAGGAAAAGATGTTTTACGTAACTAGCAATTAGAGAAACGCGAATGAAAGCTGCAACAAGATATCACTACACACCTAACAGAATAGCTAAAATAAAAATAGTGATAAACCAAACTCTGGCAAGGACGTAGAGAAAATGAATCACTCATACATTGCTATAGGAAGTGTAGAATAGTATAGCTGCTAAATCCATGGCTAATTCATTTCAATGTATGACAAAAACCACTGCAATGATGTAAAGTAATTAGCCTCCAACTAATAAAAATAAATGGAAAAAAACAAAAACAAAAACAAAATCCATGCATCTATGAGATGACTTAGCAATTACAGTGAAATGTTATATTGACACAAAAATATGTACATGAATATTTACAGCAGCTTTATTTTTTATATTTATTTATTTGCTGTACTGGGTCTTAGTTGTGGCAGTGGGATCTTGATTGTGGCATGCAAACTCCTGAGCTTTAGCATGTGGGATCTAGTTCCCCAACCAGTGAACAAACCTGGGGCCCCTGCCCTGGAGTGTGGAGTCTTAGCCACTGGACTACCAGGTTAAGTCCTTGCAGCTTTAATAGTCAGAAACTGGAATGAGCTTAGATGTCCTTCATGGGTGTACCATAAAACAGTACATACATCCGGGGGAGAGGGTGTAAATCTCACGCTAGGCCACACCCCTATATGCAAGTCTCCAAGGTGAACAGCCTCTGGCATACATACCGTACTACTCAGCAATAAAAAAGAATGAATAAGAAGAATGAACTATAGATACATGTGACAATCTAGATGAATGTCCAGGGAGTTATGCTGAGTGGAAAAAAGTCAATCCCCTGAAATATTGTATGATACTGTATGATACCACTTATATAACATTCTTGAAATGACAAAATTGTAGAAATGAAGGATTAGTAGTTGTCAGGGATTAAGAATGGGAAGTGGGGAAGAAATGAGAGATGGGTGTGGTTATAAAAAGATAAAACCAGGGGTCTTTGTGATATTAGAAGTGTTAAGTATCTTGTAGGACACAGGAGCCCACACAGGTTATTATACAGAAAAACACACCATACAGATGAGTACAAGCAAGACTGAGAAATCTGAGGATGATGGGTAGACTATCAGGGCCATATCCTGGTTGTATTATCAGATTGTAGCTTTACAAACTCTTACCTTTGGGGGAAAAGGCATAGAGAAAGTCTCTCTGTATTATTTCTTAACAACTGCATGTGAATTTATAATGATCTCAAAAAAAATTTCAGTTAAAACAATCTGAATGCTTAATAATGCCTTCACACAAATTGCATCTCTTTTACAAATGAGGGAGCTGGAGTTGGGTCTTTGGTACCTAACCTGAGATTACAGAGCTAAGTAAGTAGATGATGTAGGATTAAAAACTCAGGTCTGCAGAGCTCCAAAGTCACAAATTTAATCACATAACTATTTTGACTGATGGTTCACAATGGGACGATAGGAATTAGGTAAGAGCAGAGTATCAAGAACTACTGTAAATATAAGCGATTTCATTTTCAGGTGCCTAAAAAAATAAAGTTAGTTTTTAGTCTAATAAAACTGAATTATAAGATCAGTCATAGAAAACAAATACCAAACAGCACCCAAGCTTGCTTGGTAGTGTTAGGCTTCAGATTAAAATAAAAATATCATAAACCAAGTTGAAACAAAATAATTTTTATTTCCTAACCCATGGCAAACATATACATCCAATATGTACTTATCTTGCATACTCAGCCACAGATGACTTCCAAACTACAACCGCCTTGATATTTAAGCAGGAACTAAAAGTTACTTTAGTTGACATGACAAATGCTCTTAAATGGATAACATATGAATATATTGGATTGGTGACAGCAGAATCTGACGGATTAGTTCTATAAATTTAAAGCCTGGAAAAGCTACTACTTTGACATCTAACACTTTCCGACAAGCAGGATGCAGCCGTATCAGCTTGTATTCCAGAGAAATTTCCTTAGTTTTTCTGGTGATGGAACCACTTATCCACTGTAGTCAGGAAAAAGATAAACAAATTAGAATCCCTGTTAGGAATCAAAATTACACCCAACATATAACAGTGAATAATATACTTGCTTTAATATATCCTGTTATGGACTATATTAAAACAAATCTACATACATGCACAGCTTCACTAAACTACCAAAACAGGTAACTTATCAGTGTTTTGTTTGGGGCTTCCTTACTCTTGTGGAGAAGGAAATGGCAACCCACTCCAGTATTCTTGCTTGGGAAATCCCATGGACAGAGGAGACTGGTGGGCTACAGTCCATGGGGTCGCAGGGTCGGATATGACTGAGCAACTAAACATCCTTACTCTTGATGGCTGATCCTACAGGCAATTCTCACCAGAAGAACCTTACAGAGAATTCTAATATCTAAAGATGGAAAGAATTGTTTTCTGGGTGAATCAGCCTATGGCCAGACAGGGATGCAGAGCCCAGCCTGCTCCAGCCTCCACGAGGCATCTACCAGGAACTCAGAGAACAGTGGGTCATGACTGGGGGCGGCACTAAAGGTGGTACATACAGCCATCTTTTTCCCACATATGCCTCAAAACACTGAGCATGCTGCTTCTCCCCATTCTCCTCTTTCTCTGTATGTATGTGGTATGTAAGATGTATCTATAGATATACATGTAATTTCCCACACAAATGCACAATGTTTAATGTAATTTTACTAGAATATAGATCTTACCATCTGTTGGTATTGTGCAGGCAGATTCACATGGTGGTGGTAACTAAAATACAGTATTAAAATATATTAGCCTAATTCCAGAAAAAGAATAAGCTAAAAAAAGTATATTGACAGAAAGATCAAAAGGAATGTGAACAAAAGACAACTATCTCAAATTTTAAGTTCTAAAAATAATTTACACCAGATGGGAATAATGCAAAGCTTGCTTTACTGCTAAGAAATGCTAACAAATTCAAAACCTCTTGGCTTTTAATGACACATAGGAGAATAATTAATAAAAATTTTTTTTGAAATAATTAAAAAACATGTATATATATACTTTATACATACATACATATATATAAAATGTAGGCATAATATTCTTATTGAAAAGTAATGGTTGTTAACCAATGGCTTTTCCCTTCTAATTTATCTCAACTTTGTCAAAATTTATACAAAAATAAAAATAAATCTAAAGGTACTGGCTTCATCATTAAACTGTCTTTTTCTCTTGTACTACCTTGTTTACAAGTCAGTAAAGTCAGACCTCATTTTCTTTTGTTTTTCTTGTCTAATATTATAAATGAGAATAATTTTAAACAAGTTTCAGTCTTTAGGTTAATCAAAATTAGATTATTTCTTTGATGGATGATTTATTACCTCACATGAAAAGTCTCTCTAGGACTACAAACCACTCTTGGAATGGTACCTGAAATTTGATGACTTTCTCCATCTTTGCTATGACCAAGCCAAGTAAGTTCCCATTGGTACTCTTGTGAAAAATGGCTTATGATAAGTACCCAGGCACTTGGGTTATTTAGAACATTCTAGAGTCATTTTGAGTCTTACAAACTGTCCTACCTTGCTATCTGCCCATGTTAGGGTTGACTAGGATTCTCCTCAGGTTTCCCTCAGGCCAATGTCTACTTGAATTTATGGTTTGTAATTTCAAGACCTCACACCATAACAGACGTACAGGACACCCTCAAATACTTACTGAACGTACTTTCCCTCCCCATTCAACACCATATTTTTTGGCCACCGCGTGTGTTTTTTTTCCAGGAAGCCTTTACTTACAGCGTCCACAATGGCTTTGGCAGCATCAGGATCACACTGGAAGGGGCTCTCAGACACCGTGGTGTTCATGCTGTTACACAAAGGGAAAGTGTCACACTAACAAACTTCTCTCATTAAAACTGGTGTTTAAAATAACAAGTTGAAGCTGGTAGGTCAGGTGAGATTCAAGTTTGGCATCATTGAAAGATTTCTCACCTATATTAAACATTCTGATTATTTTGGCAAGATACAGTTATTCTTAAGATAGATTTTACTCAAATACTTTAACAAGTTCAGATTTTAAAATCTGTGATTGAGTGCTTTCTTTGAAAGCACTAAGAAATGCAAATTAAAATGAGAAGCCTAGTTTTTACAATTAGATAAAATGAAAAAAAAAACAAAAATTTGGTTTCTATCAGTGTTGACACCTGGCAGGAGCAACACCTGGTTCAATATTCCTGAAAAATAGTCTGGTAAAATGTCCACAACAAAATAAAAAAAGAAAAAAAATTTAAAAACTGCCACCAAAAAAAAATTGTGTCCAAAACCTTTTAGAAAGTACATACACTTTGATAAACAAATTCCACCTCTCCAAACTCAGATTTAAATAATTATGTACAAAGATGTTCAATATACATGATTTCACTATTGATAAGATTGAAAAACTGGAAGTAACCAAAATGTCCAAAAACAGAGATGATTAAAAATGATTTATCCATCAGGCAGAACAATATACAGATGGGATATTTATAAAATATTATATATATAATGACATAACAAATGCTGGTAGTGTTAACTTTTCTAAACCACAAAACAAAATGTATATATTATATATGTGCATATGCTTAGTCGCTCAATTCTGTCTTACTCTTTAGGACCCCATGGACTATAGCCCACCAAGCTCTTCTGTCCATGGGATTATCCCTGCAAGAATACTGGAGTAGGCTGCCATTTCCTACTCCAGGGGATCTTCCCGACCCAGGGATCGAACCTAATCTCCTGTGTCTCCTACATTAGCAGGTGGATGGATTCTTTACCACTGTGCCACCTGGGAAGCCCATATATTATACATACAATATGATTGTTTTTGAAAATATACTTAAAAAGGACTCTAAAAAGAGAAAACTGCATGTTACTAAGAGTATCTATGGAAAAACTGAGATTAAAGTGATTTTTTAAAAACTTTTTTTGGTTAACTATGATGCAAAATTTCCTTCATATTGAATTATTATATACTATTATGTAGTTATGATCAAAAATATTCTATGAAAAAGAAAAAATATTCAGCTACCTGTTACTTAACATGCACTAAGGCCATTTCCATAGAAATAATAGGATACTACAAAATAGAGAAGTTATTAAAAGCAAAGTCTCATGATTGGACATTTTCATACAAAGGTGTGTGTGCTCAGTTTTTCTTTTGTGTGTGGAGAGACAGATGTTTTTATTTTACAAGACATTATCCCAACTTACAGAAGATTCCTGGGAATCTCCTATAGTTCTTTTCTCCCTCCAGAAAAGAAATTTATAATATAAACAGATGCAGGGATGTGTATGTATATCTTACCTTGCATAAATGGGATCACACTATGATAAGTATACTGCTATGGACTTTGCTTTTCTCATTTTAATATATTTTGGACATCATTCCATATCAACATATAGAGAATAATGTGCCATATACTGTTCTATGAATTGCTTAATCATTAAAATTTGGTTGTTTCTAACTTTTTTGATATTATAAATGACACTGCAATGAACATCCTTGTACATACATCTTTCAGGACTATATCTATAGGATACATTCCTAGTAGTAGTGCTACAAAGAAATACAAGAATTTAAAATTTTGAGATTAATGGCTGATTTACATGTTATACAGCAGAAACTAACACAACACTGTAAAGCAATTATCCTCCAATTAAAAAAAAAAGACACACAAAAAACTAGGACCTGACTACTGTCAAACTGCCCTCACAAAGGCTATACCCATTCAAGCTCTCACAACTACATATGCAGATCTATTGAAGGATAACACTACCTTTCTGAGCTGCATTTCAAATTATAAAGTGAGGCTGCACATCTTCCTATATGTAAACTTACTTTATCTTTTTCTCTCCATTAGTATTCCTTCTTCTTATCAATTTGAGTAGGTTATTTATAAATTAAGAAATTTAGTCCTTTGTCAGTTGTTAAGAAAAACTGGGAAAGAACTGCCTCCTGATACATTAAAAGATCGTAAGTAAATCTTTCTTTTCTGGATTTTGAGTCTGTCTGCTGTTTAGAAAGGTCTTCCCTACTACAAGCTAATGAATTAAATTCACCTAGTCTTTTTCTAGAATTTTCTCACATTACAATTTATCTGTCTGGAATTAAACCCTGACATAAGAGCTGCAAACTCATGCTGGCAGCCAGCGCCAACTAACATGTGGGTATAAAGTAGCTGGGGCTAAGAACACTGGTTGGTGCTGGGCTGTTTGTACAAGGCACTTGAGGACACCTGTCTGGTACAGCACCTTTCAGAAATGAAAAGCAGCCACAGCATGAGGGTGGCTGCCAGTGTGCATATCTGGAGGAAGAAAGGAATGTAAAGGGCAAGATAAAGATCTATCCTCATCTTCTTCTTAAATAGGCAGTTGGTGCAAACCTCACCACCACTACCCTTGTTTTTTTTTCAGGATTTCTCTCACTATTCTGACATGCAGGTTTTTTTCCTAGATGAAACTGAATGTTATTCATGAATATATGATACCTTTACATTTAACATCTTTTATATTTCTCTATAGAGTTTTAAAGTTTTCTTCTTCTGGGTCCTTCATATTTCTTATTTATACTTTTTTTCCTTAAATACTATTCTACATGGGATCTTTTCCTCCATTATAGTTTCTGTTATGTTCATAAACAAAGCTAGCAATGTGCATATATACTCATTCTGTAATCATCTACCTTATGGAATTCTTTTTTCTAGGGTTTTCTGGGTACACAGTCACATCATCTGCAACAATTTGCTTCCCCCTTTTCCAGTACTCCTGCATCTTATTTCTTTCTCCTATTTACTTCATCAGCTAGTATTTTCAGAACAACACTAGTTAAGTGGTAATGGTGGCCATTCTCTTATAATCTTTTAAAGGAGGGAGTATATTATACTAAAAATAAGCTGGGGCCACACAGACTTGGATGCGAGTCCTCACTCCAAAACACTTAACTGTGGTATGACCTTGGTTAAGTTTAATCTCCCCGTATCTCTGTTGCATGCTTGGCAAATATTAACTGCTCAATCAGTATTAGTTATTGTTATTAGCAGTAGAAGTAGTTGCTGCTGCTGCTGCTAAGTCGCTTCAGTCGTGTCCGACTCTGTGCGACCCCATAGACGGCAGCCCACCAGGCTTTCCCATCCCTGGGATTCTCCAGGCAAGAACACTGGAGTGGGTTGCCATTTCCTTCTCCGTAGAAGTAGTAGTAGTAGTTAATTCAGTGTGCATGGTAGATCCTGGTTTAGTTGTGATAATCCTACATATTTACATCAGAGAATACCAACCCTTGCATTCAACCCATTCTGAGCACCCTGATGCTAGGTAGTTTTCCCTAGTTACCCTTACAAAGCTCTGATCTCACTGCCCTTTATAATTTTAGTTTGTACTTATTCAGAGTATCTTTGTGGCATTTTTTTTTTTAACTTTCTGCAAAGAAAAAAATGTTGTCTGCTATATTCCAGTTCTACAAGGATCAAGCCACTAGCCACTATAGTTACCTGCTGACAGTGTGCCCTGAGGGGAATTCAGGATGGAGAAGAACAGGATAGATTTGAGTATACTGGCTCCTAGATAGTTAACATGAATTTCTAAGAAAAAATTTCAAATGACCCCAGATTCTTGCCTCTTCTCATACATAGAAAAGCACTGAAATCATTAACTTGAGATGCCACTTCTTTATGATTAGCAGTCATCTTTTTATGCTTGACTACATGTTTTCCCAGCTTAAAAAAAAAAATGTTTATATCTCTCTTGGCTTCTCCCTTACATCTCTTTAGGGCTATCTGAGAGGCTGTCTCCTGGGCTATAATCCTCAAATAAATTGTAACTCACAACCTTTACGTTGTGTGGTTTTTCTTTCAGTCTACACTTCCTATTGACTTAAGTACTGATAAAACCAGTTATCTCTTTCCTAAGTGAAGGTAACGGTACAATATGTTAAGGTTATTAATGTATCTGGAGTAAGCAAGTCTGCTTTGTGTGTTAAACATGGAGAAAAGAGTTAATGCTTACCAGCTGATTCCTTTTCCATCAGTTTTCTTAGTCACTAATGCTCTCCAGTAGTCATGAGTGCTTTCAATAATGTCAATGGCAAAGTTCTAAAATTTAAAGAGATATTCATTAGAATAATAGAAACAAGTTCTTTCCTTTTCTAATTTTGGGCATGGTGCATGGCGTGTGGAATTAGTTCCCCAACCAGGGCTAGAACCCATGGTACTTGCAGTGAACACAGAATCTTAACCACTGGACCACCAGGGAGCATCCCTGTTCTTTTCTTATTATCAACATTTTACCAAAGCATGATAGCTTCATCTCTTTTGAATCATTTCCTTCTATCAAAAATGGAAGAAAACCATTTAAATGGACAAATCAACATAAAGCCTGTCTTGTGTCTTTAAACATCTATTTTATGGTCATATAGTCTTTAAATGGTAAAAATATGGTTAAATTATGTCTCAATACAGATAGGCCTAAAGCTACAGGTCTGAGCGACACCTTACCTTATCTTTAAATTCTGCATTGAAAGCAAACTCATTCTCAGGTTTTCCATCTGGAACCTTGTACCTCCTAAACCAATCCACAGTAGCTTCCAGGTAGCCAGGTTTCAGCCGCTTGACATCATTAATATCTAAGAAGAGAATAAGAATCTCTTCTCAGATTGCAAGATGTATATGTAATTATTTATGCATTCAATAAAAATAGCAAGTACTTTGAAGAGCTATAGGTTGGATTGTCAAAAAAGTTCAAATAATGTTAGAACTAATATCTTTTTGAGAAGAGAACATATATACACATTAAAAGAAAATCATCTAGTGTCTTAGAATAGCTCTGACATTAAGTACTAAGAGAACAATCAGTACCACAATAATTCCTATTAAATAAGAGGGGGGAGAAATGACTGGATGACTGGGGGCTGCATGAGAGAATAGTTTGGCAAGCGTGTGTAACTTCCCAGGGCTCAAACCTGCATCTCCTGCAATGCAGGCAGATTCTTTACCACTGAATCACCTGGGAAGCCCTAAGAGAAGGATGTGTGTTTCAGTTGTTCAGTCATGTCCAACTCTTTGCAACTCTATGAACTGTAGTCCTCCAGGCTCCTCTGTCCATGGGATTCTCCAGGCAAGAACACTGGAGTGAGTTGCCATTCCCTTCTCCAAAGAGAAGGATAAAAGATACTAAGTTTCTGTATAGCCATTATCAATGCTGAGCCTCAATGCCATCAAACTCAAGTTTAAATGACCAAACTGCTTTTCCATGCAAACAATAGAAGATACAAGTACAAAAAAAATCCATCAGGAAAATTGTAATTGGAAGGAGGAATACGTTCAACAACAGCTTATTTATATTTCTATAATATAAACTTGGCTTAAGCCCAATTTATAATGTATATAGTTAAAGAAAATCATGCATTTTATTATCAGGGTACCACTTAAAGTAGGGAAAGTTTACAAAGTGGACTGGGAAATGTTTAAACACTGATAAATTTCAAGGAACTTATAATTCACATAGAAGGTATCATCTGATACAGAAATAGTTTGAAAATGCAGAAATCCAAAATGCAAGTATATGTTGTCTTCCAACAAATTTCCCATCCAATTCTATTCTTTAGGCACCAAATGCAAGTCTGACAATTCAGTTCAATAATGACACTGACTAATGGAGTCAGGTCCCACAGTTAGAGGGCTCAGTTCCACAAGAGTGATCCCACCTCAGATGTTGGTGGCAAATTCCCAGCCATGACCACTTGCTATAAATCAGTTTCCTGTAACTCTCTCCTTGGGTTTGATGATTTGCCAGAAAGACTCATAAAACTCAAGAAAACACTGAGCTTATGTTTACTGGTTTAGTATCAAGGATACAACTCAGGAACAGTCCAATGGAACAGATGCATAGGACCCAGTGTGGGGGGATGCAGGGTGTAGTTCCCATGTCCTCTGCGGGGCGGAGGGAGGCATGCCACTCTCCCAGCACTGCAGTGTGCTCACCACCTCAGAAGTGCTCCACATCTCATGATTCCAGACTTCTCATGGAGCCTCCCTTCCCAGTCCCAGGGGTCAGTGGTTAGGGCTAAAAGTTCCCACCCTTTAATCATTCAGTTTTTCTGTTGACTGAGCCTGTCTGAGGCTAGCTAGGGGCCCCACCTTAAGTCACCTTATTAGCACAAACTTAGGTGTAATGAAAGGGGCTCACTGTGAATAAAAGACACACTCATCATTCAGGAAATTCCAAGGGATTTCATTCTTTGCCAAAAACTAAAGACAAAGATCTAACATATTTCTGTATTCTATCATAGTAAGCAATAAAATGTAAGAACTGATGAACTGTTTGACTTTTTTTGAACCAGACATTGAAAGGTATGCTGGACCCAGACTAGGGAACCCTGGACACTAGACCCAAGGGAAAAAAAAAAAAGTAGGGAAAACCTCAATTTTTGTTCCTCATGTTGTACTTTATGTATCAATTCTGTGCTGTTGCTTGGGTTCAGCCTCTAATCAGCCCACAACCATGAGCAGCAAGAAATGTTCCCTTTCCTGATGCCCACAACTGCAGCAGGCGGGTGGCTGGCCATCGTGGGCCCCACAACGTCAAAGAGGATCAACATGGCCAACCCGGTCGCCTTAGTGGGTAGGCCGTCCTCCCCTTGGCTCTATATTCCTCCCAAAGTGGTGGCTTGTCAAGTGCTCTCTCTACTTAATTCTCTCCCAGTTATAACAGATGACGGACACTGCCTTACACTGACATTTAAGGGAAGCTATATATTGCTTGCACCACGGGGCCAGCCATCCAGAGATACCCGTGTAGAGATACCCCACGTCCAAGTTCAGAGAAACCCAAGTAAGACAGTAGGCACTGAAGCGGCTGTGAGGAGATACCCCACGTCCAAGGGCTAAGGAGAAGTCCCAGCAAGACACCTTGTCTAACTCAATGAAACTAAGCCATGCCGTGTGGGGCCACCTAAGACAGACGGGTCATGGTCTGACAGAACGTGGTCCACTGGAGAAGGGAATGGCAAACCACTTCAGTATTCTTGCCTTGAGAACCCCATGAACAGTATGAAAAGGCAAAAAGATAAGATACTGAAAGATGAACTCCCCAAGTCGGTAAGTGCCCAATATGCTACTGGAGATCAGTGGAGAAGTAACTCCAGAAAGAATGAAGGGATGGAGCCAAAGCAAAAACACCACCCCGTTGTGGATGGGACTGGTGACAGAAGCAAGGTTCGATGCTGTAAAGAGCAATATTGCATAGGAACCTGGAATGTTAGGTCCATGAATCAAGGCAAATTGGAAGTGGTCAAATTGGAGATGGCAACAGTGAACGTCAACATTTTAGGAATCAGTGAACTAAGATGGACTGGAATGGGTGAATTTAACTTAGATGACCATTATATCTACTACTATGGGCAAGAATCCCTTAGAAGAAATGGAGGCGCTATCATAGTCAACAAGAGAGTCCAAAATGCAGTACTTGGATGCAATCTCAAAAACGACAGAATGATCGATGTTTGTCTCCAAGGCAAACCATTCAGTATCACAGTAATCCAAGTCTATGCCCAGAGCAGTAATGCTGAAGAAGCTGAAGTTGAACAGTTCTATGAAGACCTACAAGACCTTCCAGAACTAACACCTGAAAAACTATGTCCTTTTCATTATAGGGGACTGAAATGCAAAAGTAGGAAGTCAAGAAACACCTGGGTTAACAGGCAAATTTGGCCTTGGAGTACAGAATGAAGCAGAGCAAAGGCTAATAGAGTTTTGCCAAGAGAACACACTGGTCCTAGCAAACACCCTCTTCTAACAACACAAGA
The DNA here is from genome assembly GCF_023699985.2 of Odocoileus virginianus. NCBI lineage: Eukaryota > Metazoa > Chordata > Mammalia > Artiodactyla > Cervidae > Odocoileus > Odocoileus virginianus. The sequence continues at coordinate 60,134,247 of NC_069680.1, forward strand.
GATGACTCTACACATGGACATCACCAGATGGTCAACACCGAAATCAAACTGATTATATTCTTTGCAGCCAAAGATGGAGAAGCTCTATACAGTTAGCAAAAACAAGACTGGGAGCTGACTGTGACTCAGATCATGAACTCCTTACTGCAAAATTCAGACTGAAACTGAAGAAAGTGGGGAAAACCACTAGACCACTCAGGTATGATCTAAATCAAATCCCTTATGACTATACAGTGGCAGTGAGAAATAGATTTAAGGGACTAGATCTGATAGACAGAGTGCCTGATGAACTATGGATGGAGGATTGTGACATTGTACAGGAGACAGGAATCAAGACCATCCTCAAGGAAAAGACATGCAAAATCAAAATTGCTGTCTGAAGAGGCCTTACAAATAGCTAGGAAAAGAAGAGAAGCAAAAAGCAAAGGAGAAAAGGAAAGATATACCCATTTGAATGCAGAGTTCCAAAGAATAGCAAGGAGAGATAAGAAAGCCTTCCTCAGTGATCAATGCAAAGAAATAGAGGAAAACAATAGAATGGGGAAGACTAGAGATCTCTTCAAGAAAATTAGAGATACCAAGGGAACATTTCATGTGAAGATGGGCTCAATAAAGGACAGAAATCTTAGGGACCTAACAGAAGCAGAAGATGTTAAGAAGAGGTGGTAAGAATACACAGAAGAACTGTACAAAAAAGATCTTCACAACCCAGATAATCACGATGGTGTGATCACTCACCTAGAGCCAGACATCCTGGAATGTGAAGTCAAGTGGGACTTAGAAAGCATCACTACAAACAAAGCTAATGGAGGTGATAAATTCCAGTTGAGCTATTTCAAATCCTAAAAGATCATGCTGTTAACAGGCTGCACTCAATATGCCAGCAAATTTGGAAAACTCAGCAGTGGCCACAGGACTGGAAAACGTCAGTTTTCATTCCAATCCTAAAAAAGGCAATGCCAAAGAATGCTACAGCACAACTGCACTCATCACACAATTGAGTAAAGTAATGCTCAAAATTCTCCAAGACAGGCTTCAACAATAACTTCCAGATGTTCAAGCTGGTTTTAGAAAAGGCAGAGGAACAGAGATCAAATTGCCAACATCCGCTGGATCATCGAAAAAGCAAGAGACTTCCAGGAAAACATCTATTTCTGCTTTATTGACTATGCCAAAGTCTTTGACTGTATGGATCACAATAAACTGTGGAAAACTCTGAAAGAGATGGGAATACCAGACCACCTGACCTGCCTCCTGTGAACTATGTATGCAGGTCAGGAAGCAACAGTTAGAACTGGACATGGAACAACAGATTGGTTTCAGATAGGAAAAGGAGCATGTCAACGCTGTATATTGTCACCCTGCTTATTTAACTTATATGCAGAGTATATCATGAGAAACGCTGGGCTGGAAGAAGCACAAGCTTGAATCAAGATTGCCAGGAGAAATTTCAATAACCTCAGATATGCAGATGACAACACCCTTGAGGCAGAAAGTGAAGAAGAACTAAAGAGCCTCTTGATGAAAGTGAAAGAGGAGAGCGAAAAAGTTGGCTTAAAGCTCAACATTCAGAAAACTAAGATCATGGCATCCAGTCCCATCACATCATGGCAAATAGATGGGGAAACAGTGGAAACAGTAGCAGACTTTAGTTTTTTGGGCTCCAAAATCACTGCAGATGGTGATTGCAGCCATGAAATTAAAAGATGCTTGCTCCTTGGAAGAAAAGCTATGACCAACCTAGAGAGCTTATTAAAAAACAGAGACATTACTTTGTCAACAAAGGTCCGTCTAGTCAAGGCTATGGTTTTTCCAGTAGTCATGTATGGATGTGAGAGTTAGACTATAAAGAAAGCTGAGCACCAAAGAATTGATGCTTTTAAACTGTGGTGTTGGAGAAGACTCTTGAGAGTCCCTTGGACTGCAAGGAGATCCAACCAGTCCATCGTAAAGGAGATCAGTCCTGAAGATTAATTGGAAGGACTGATGCTGAAGCTAAAATTCCAGTACTTTGGCCATCTGATGCGTAGAGCTGACTCACTGGAAAAGACCCTGATGCCGGGAAAGATTGGGGGCAGGAGGAGAAGGGGACGACAGAGGATGAGATGGTTGGATGGCATCACCAACTCAGTGGGCATGAGCTTGAGTAAACTCCAGGTGCTGGTGATGGACAGGGAGGCCTGGCGTGCTGGGGTGGAGTCACAAAGAGTCAGACACGACTGAGCAACTGAACTGAACTCTTATGTAAATAGCACATGTGAAAATGGACACAGTGATCAACAGGATCAGGACTAAATGAAGGAATGCACTCTCAATGTATACAATTTAAATAATACAGAACTGTCTGAAAGAAAAAGTCAGTCTCCATCTTTTTTTCCCATTGCACTATTAAATGTTGGTGTTGAGTCTTTTTTAAATGAGTTTATATATATATGCAAATATGCACATATTTAAATATATATGAGGTGGTACTCTAAAAGGTAAAAACAACAGCAGAAAGGAATAATGTAAGAGCTAAATTTATAAAATTCTTAGAAGGAAACAACTCTGTGACTCTGGGTTAGGCAATGGTTTCTTAAATATGATACCAAAAGCACAAGCAATAAAAGAAAAAATAGACTACATCAAAATGAAAACTATGAGTACTTCAAAGGACACCATTAAGAAAACAAAAGGACAAATCCACAAAATGGAAGAAAATACAGACAAATCATATATAGCTGATAAAGGTCTAGTATCCAAAACATATAAGTACTCTTATAGCTCAAAAATGTGATGATACACCCCATTAGAATGGCTATACTTTAAAAAGATAAATAACTAGTGCTGGCAAGGAAGTAGAAAAATTGGAACCCTCTCAGGGTAAGATGGTGCAGCTGCTTTGGAAAAAATCTGGCAGTTCCTCAAGGGGCAAAACATGGGACTTCCCTGGTAGCTCAGTTGATAAACAGTCCGCCCACAATGCAGGAGACCCCAGTTTAATCCCTGGGTTGGGAAGATCCAGAAGAAGGAAATGGAGCCCACCCCGGAATTCTTGCCAGGAGACTTCCATGGACAGAGATGCCTGGTGGGCTACAGTCCATGTGGTTGCAAGAGCTGGACTCGACTTAGCAACTAAATCACTATCAAGGGGCTAAAAATTAAGAGTTACCATTTCACTCAGAAACTCCACTCCTAGCTACATACAGCCAGTCAGTCAGTTAGGTCGCTCAGTTGTGTTTGACTGTGACCCCGTAGACTGCAGCGTGCCAGGCTTCCCTGTCCATCACCAACTCCCAGAGCTTGCTCACCCAAGAGGATTAAAGATACATGTCCACACAAAAACTTATACAGGAATGTTCATAGCAGCAATGTTATTACTAATAACCAAAAAGAACCCAAATGTCCATCAACAAATGAATGGATAAACAAAATGTGATATATATCCACACTACAGTATATAACTCAGCCATTAAAAAAATAAGTACTGGTACATGATACAACACAGATAAATCTAGACAACCTAAGTAAAAAGAAACCAGACACAGAAGGCCATATATTTTACAATTCCATGTATGTGAAATATCCAGGACAGGCAAATTCACAGACATAAACAGGTAAGTGACTGTCGGGGCCTCGGAGGAGGAGGGAACAGGGGGTGACTAAGTACTTAAAGGTACAGAGATTCCCTTCAGGATGATGAGAATGTTCTGAAATAAGTGGTGATGGTTGCACAACATTGTGAATGTACTAAATGCCACTGAATTCTACACTTTAAAATAGTCAAGAGAGTGAATTTTATGTTAATTTTACCACCAAAAAAAGGGGGGGATAAAGTACTGATACACATTACAATGTAGATGAACCCTGAAAACAGTATGCTAAGTGAAGGAAGTCAGATATCATGTGATCCCATTTATGTGAAATGTTCCGATCAAGCAGATCCATAAAGACAGGCAATAGGTAGGTGGTTGCCAGGGCCTGAGGGAAGCGGGGATACGGAGTGACTGTTAATGCAGGTGGGATTTTCTGTTGGAATGGTAAAAATGATCTAGAATCAGATAGTGGTGGCAGTTAACAGCTTAGTGCATGTATCAAACCCATGGAATTGGAAACCTTAAAAGGGTGAATTTTATGACATGTGGCATGTATATCTCAATTTTTTTATTTTTTTTTAAAATACAGCAAGTAAGTGCTAGCATGTGGAAAAGGAAAGAAGAAAACAGGAGAGACAAACTACCAGATTTCTTCTTTCCTGGAATGAAGGAGAAAGCTTACTTAGTTAACCACACAAGTTCAGTAGCAGAAATCACAATGCTCTGTGAAATGTTTTGCTCCTCCATCCTTTAACAGCTTGAAGGCATAGGCTTAACGACTCTGTCATTACAGGTTAGGTCTGGTACTGGGTAAGGCTCAGACCCTACATATTTTCTTACCATTGTAATTGGCTGCATCCGGGTCTTCCACATTAATGGCAATGACTTTCCAGTCAGTTTCCCCTTCGTCAATCATAGCCAGAATGCCCAGAACTTTCACTCTGATAATTTCCCCTCGTGCACACACCTGAGAGTCAAAAACCACAGCTAGGTCAAAACTACAGAATCAAACTTTGGAAGAACAGTTTTACTTGGTGGATAACAGGAAATGAGGAAGATGCCAAATTTCTACAAACTTAAGATGGTTCCTGTAAGCAATTTTTATGTCCACTAATCCTATCAGAGTTGAGGGTGATTCATGTTTTTTAAGTTGTCATTGCTTGTGCTGAAGAATAAGTGCTCCAGAGTTTGTTTCAAACACCTATTTTAATGCACCCTCCTTACCTTTTTATTTTATAGAAGTCACTGAGTTAGGAAAGTCATACAATAAGCCTGAACTTTATGACTTAAGCAACTGAATGACAACTTTCTTTTCAGTTGCTTACTCTTTTCTTGAGGCTGGGAAAGATCATAAAGAAAATAACCACTTAAAAAAAAAAAAGGAAAATAACCATAGTTAGAACCTTAGAGCAACTCTACTTGATAGAGGAATCCCTACCATAAACCCCCAACATGTGGGGTTATTTAACCCCTATGGGGCCAATTTACTAGTCACTCCAAATCCTGAGGCAGGTTTTGCCTTGTTGCCTCCTGGTACTCTTTATCCACTGACTCCTCATCTGCCTTTTAAAGCAATGCAGAACATGTCCAGTTCTTCCACACACATGCATATAATATATACCTCTTCCTAGGCTAGGTTTAAATTACAAATTATATTGTACAAATGCTTAGAAAGGAATGGAAGCTTTTATCACCCAAAGAGACATCATTACTTCACTGATATTCATATATTTTATTTACAATGTTTTTTAAAGTAAGAATTTTGTAGATTTCATTGCTCTCATCTCAACATTAAAGAAAAATATTTCAGATTCTATTACCTTGCTTCCAATTTCACACACATCAATTGGGTCATTGTCACCACAACAGCCAGTGTGTTTGTCATTGTGTCCTGGGTCTTCCCAAGTCTAAAAAAAAATAAAAATAAAACTTAAGAGTGTATTATTCCTATATGTGTTAACGACAAAAGCGGATCATGTTGGCACTAAAAGATCCGTGATCTTTCTGCAAAGATAGGAATCTTCAGCTATTTATTTCTCATTAAAATGAATCCTTTATTCATACCTTAACTACCACAATAATCTTAATTAAATGCTGGGCTCCTGTTAAGCACATAATGCTAAACTAAATTTAAACTTTAAAATGGATAATGACCCTATTTTAAACAGAAAAAACCCAACTATCTAATAACTGAGACAATATGCAAACACAAATGTAGACCCAGATGTTCACTTAAAAATGTATTCAAAGAAAACTGCTTTGGTGAACTCTTTGTACTTATTCTATTAACTAGACTTTCTTTAAAAGATGTCTCCAAGCAGAGCTAGGTAGGTGGTAATATCAAGATGGAAATGACATGTGCTGATGGCAAAAATGTCATCACTGGCCAGGATCAAGAATGAGAAGTTTAATCAGGATTTGCTGAAAATTTAAATCGCTGGGTTTCTTTCCTGCTACACTATGAGAGAGTCCTCTCGGAGCACGGTGCAGGGGAAAGGATGGGCTGTGCTCGTCAGGAAGTTCAGTCTAAAGTGCAGCTGCTGCTTGGTTCTTTCCCCTCCCAACCCGGAACGTATTTCTTGGACTTGTTTGCTTACTCAGCTGGAGGAAAGGCAGGGAGATAAAAGTGATGGGGAAAAGAAGACCAGACCCAACAAGACCAAATTCAACCTACAGGAGGATGAAGCATTTCAGCGATGCTTTCCCAGTGGGAAGACGTTTCAAGGCTAAACAGTAAATCAGCTGAAGCACAAGGTGAAGTGCTCTACTTGGTGATTACCTCACAAGCTAGATGGGGCTTCCCTTGCGGCTCGGCTGGTAAGGAATCCGCCTGTAATGCGGGAGACCTGGGTTCAATCCCTCGGTGGGGAAGATCCTCTAGAGAAGGGAACAGCTACCCGCTCCAGTATTCTGGCCTCGAGAATTCCATGGACTGTATAGTCCACGGGGTCGCAAGGAGTCGGACACAACTGAGCAGCTTTCACTTCACAAGCTAGATGGGTTTGCCCTATGTTTTAGCAACTTACAGGTTGTTTCACAGTAGATTCCACTTAGTAGACTTAATGGTTAATAAAAACAAACTTTTCAGCAGGAAGAAAATAAATTGAATATTTAGAAATCTTAAGTGTCACAGCGTTGGTTTAATCAAACCAGAATTCAGTATACATGTAATGTATACTGAATTCTAGTGATTCTTTATTCAAATATGAAATAAGAGCCTATACACACTGCTATTGTGCTAGGGATAAATTGGTAAACAATGCAGATATCCCCTCATGTCAAAGGGGTGACTGTTTAGGAAAACAGAACTCCATTATTACTTTACCACAAAGCAGGAGAAATCTGGATGATAGAGATAAAAGTCAACAGCTGTAAGAACTTCCATGTGCCACGTTCTAAGTGCTTGATTCCTCAAACAGCCACATGAGCTATGCACTAGGAATATTTCAAGGGGGAATATTACCATCTCAGGAAGGAAGAAGCAGAAGGAAGTTAGAAAATCTAGAAAGTGGCAGACTTAGGATTTGTACCCTCTTCTAGGTGGTGCAAAAAAAAATCAGTGCTTTTAAGCTCTAGTTTCTCAATAGATCTGCTACTCAACCTGTAATGAAAGAATTTGTGTAGTTTATAACCAGTCCATGTTAAAAAAAATAGATATTTCAGAGAAGAACAAACTTTCAAATGTGAAATAATTACCTTTTAGTTTATCTTGAAAATAAGTTATTTAAGGAAGTATTAAAATGAGTTAATTACCCCCCATAATTTATAATCTACTATAGGAAAAACTTTTTGTAGGTATTTAAGTCTTTTCTTTAAGTAGTAGGTTAAATTTTTGTAAGCTAAGCTGAAAAGTACATTTCTCACAACTGCACAGAGACAGACCTGAGGGATGGCACCGTAGTTCCAGATATACCCTTTATAAGGGAACAGATTTGCAACATAACGGAGTTTTCCTTTCTTCACATCTTGCTTAATTGGGTTTAAAGGGTCCTTTGTAGCAATCTGAAACAAAAAATTTCAAATCATTGTATATTTGTATGTGAAATACTTTTCAAATAGGAATTTAAGGAATTATGAAATAGGCATCCCCTAGTTCCACTTTCATGACATATTTTTACCCTGAACACTTTCATAATTTAAAATAAAAGTCTCATCATAATCAGCCTGTAAGTGGAAAATTTATTTGAGGTACACAGGAATGAACAAGATGGGAAAAAGAACATTTACTTTTTTCTGAATTCCAGAAAGCAAAAAGTAAAATATCAGCTAGAATAAATCCTAACATTTGAGAAAATATCTAACTTCAGCTTTCCTTTAAAGCATTTAGAATTATTCAAATATTTGTCTAATACATGTGAAGTTTTATTACTGTCAAAAAGCTTAGGTGATAGCAAATATTATGGATATCCACAACAAAAAGCCAAATTTATTAGGTGTCATCAGAATAAATTAATACAATGTGACAGAAATTCCAATAAAATTATTTTTATGGCTGGGCTGACTGAAGCAAGCCTGTTGAGTACATGGAGGAGTCAACAAAGGAATTAAAAAGAAGACAGAAGAGAAAAAGGTGATTCTCAGTTTGGGGAGTGCCAGAAGCAAAGGCGTAGGAAAGGAAAAAGTGTAGCATATTTGCACACAGTAAATGGTTGAGTTTAGTTGGGGCACAGAAGGAAGACAGGCAGGCAAGGGGAGATACAAATGGAAAATCAATTGGGACTAGAAAGACCACAACCTTGGACTTTAGCTGTTTAACCCTTGAGCAAACCGGTGTGACCAGATCAAAACTGATATCCTCTATCTGACGAGCAAAGGTGAAACATACCTCCATTTTTGCATTCGACCAGCGTGGCACTTCAACCACCATGTGAAACACTTCCTGAAACACAGAAAAGGGCAGAGGGTCACTGGGGCTCATCTGTCCTCTTACTTCAGTGGAAAGAATGTTCCTATAAAGAACACAGTTTTAAACATAGCAGAACTTGTATCTCTGAGGAGGGCCATCTTCAAAGCAACCATCTCCATGCATTTCCTCCAGCGACAGTGCAATTACTCAAAATGCTTTTGGAGCTTCTATCTTAACAGGCGGTTTATAAGACAAACCCCAAATCAGAACAGACAAAATCAATCAGCTTGATTACCCACATTATTCTCCCAATTTTGCTGTTTTTAAAAATAATTTTATTTATTTTTGGCTGTGCTGGGTCTGCATTGCTGCAAGGGCTTTTTCTCTAGTTGCAGTGAGTGGCAGCGACTCTCTAGCTGTGGTGCTCCGGCTTTCTGCTTTTGCAGAGCACGGGCTCCAGGCACAGGGGCTCAGTCATGGAGGATCCCGGGCGCTAGAGTACAGGCTCAGAAGCTGTGGTGCACGGGCTTAGTTGCTCCACAGCATGTGGGACCTTCCTGGGCCACGAATCAAACCCACGTCTCCTGCACTGGCAGGCAGATTCTTTACCACTGAGCCACCAGGGAAGCCCCAATTTGGCTGATTTTAAAAATCAGGTACTCCTCAAAAGACAAGAAATTTGGCACTGGAGATAAAATACAAAGTGAAATGTTAGTTGCTCAGTCATGTCCGACTCTTTGTGACCCCATGGACTGTAGCTCGTCAGGATGCTCTGTCCATGGGATTCTAGAGGCAAGAATATTAGAACGTGTTGCCATTCCCTTGTCCAGGGGATTTTCCCAACCCAGGGATCAAACTCAGGTGTCCTGCATGGCAGGCAGATACTTCACCATCTGAGCCACCAGAGAGAGAAGCCCTTTTAAAAATCAGGTATGAAAAAATAAAAAAATAAAATAAAAATCAGGTATGGTTAAAATATTTTTGGAACATAGTTATTTTACTTTCAGTGTCAAACTTTTTGTCTTTTTTAAAAATCACTGAAAGTCACTCAGTCATGTCCAACTCTTCGCGACCCCATCGACTGTACTGTCCATGGAATCCCCCAGGCCAGAACTGGAGTGGTTAGCCTTTCCCTTCTCCAGGGGATCTTCCCAACCCAGGGATTAAACCCAGGACTCCCACACTACAGGCGGATTCTTTACCAGCTGAGCCACAAGGGAAGCCCTTTTTAAAAAATCAGGTACTCCTCAAAAAGACAAGAAGCTGGACACTGAAGATAAAATCAGTTCAGTGCAGTTGTTCAGTTGTGTCCAACTCTTTCAGATCCCATGGACTGCAGCACTCCAGGCTTCCCTGTCCATCACCAAATCCAGGAGCTTGCTCAAACTCATGTCCATCGAGTTGATGATGCCATCCAATCATCTCATCCTCTGTCATCCCCTTCTCCTCCTACCTTCAATCTTTCCCAGCATCAGGGTCTTTTCCAATGAGTCAGTTCTTTGCATCAGTTGGCCAAAGTATTGGAGTTTCAGCTTCAGCACCAGTCCTTCCAATGAATATTCAGGACTGACTTCCTTTAGGATTGACTGGTTGGATCTCCCTGGAGACCAAGTGACTCAAGAGTCTCCTCCAATGCCACAGTTCAAAAGCATCAATTCTTCAGTGCTCAGCTTTCTTTATAGGCCAACTCTCACATCCATACATGACTACTGGAAAAACAATAGCTTTGACCTTTGTTGGCAAAGTAATGTCTCTGCTTTTTAATAAGCTATCTAGGTTGGTCATAGCTTTTCTTCCAAGGAGCAAGCATCTTTTAATTTCAGGGCTGCAGTCACCATCTACAGTGATTTTGGAGCCCCCAAAAATAAAGTCTCTTACTGTTTCCCCATCTATTTGCCATGAAGTGATGGGACCAGATGCCATGATCTTAGTTTTCTGAATGTTGAGCTTTAAGCCAACGTTTTCACTCTCCTCATTCACTTTCATCAAGAGGCTCTTGAGTTCTTTGCTTTCTGCCATAAGGGTGGTGTCATGTGCATATCTGAGGTTATTGATATTTCTCCTGGCAATCTTGATTCCAGCTTGTGATTCACCCAGCCTGGCATTTAGTATGATATACTCTGTATATATAAGTTAAATTTTGAGTGACAATATACAGCCTTGACATACTCCTTTCCCAATTTTGAACCAGTCTGTTGTTCCATGTCCAGTTCTAACTGTTGCTTCTTGACCTGCATACAGATTTCTCAGGAGACAGGTCAGGTGGTCTAGTATTCCCATCTCTTTCAGAATTTTCCAGTTTGTTGTGATCCACAGTCAAAGGATTAGGCATAGTCAAAAAAGCAGAAGTAGATGTTTTTCTGGAACTCTCTTGCTTTTTCGATGATCCGACAGATGTTGGCAATTTGATCCCTGGTTCCTCTGCCTTTTCTAAAAGCAGCTTGAACATCTGGAAGTTACAGTTAACGTACTGTTGAAGCCTGTCTTGGAGAATTTTGAGCATTACTTTGCTAGTGTGTGAGATGAGTGCAATTGTGCAGTAGTTTGAGCATTCTTTGGCATTGCCTTTCTTTGGGATTGGAATGAAAACTGACCTTTTCCAGTCCCGTGGCCACTGCTGAGTTCTCCAAATTTGCTGGTATATACTAAGTACAGCCCGTTAACAGCATCCTCTTTTAGGATTTTAAATAGCTCAACTGGAATTCATCACCTCCACTAGCTTTGTTTGTAGTGATGCTTCCTAAGGCCCACTTGACTTTGCATTCCAGGATGTCTGGCTCTAGGTAAGTGATCACACCATCATGGTTATCTGGGTCATGAAGATCTTTTTTACATGGCTCTTCTGTATATAAAATACTATGAACTATTTTATTGTATTCTATATATAAAATACTATGTATATTTGGTATATAATATTATATATATTCTGTATATAAAATACTATGAAGTATTTTATAGTATTCTGCATATAAAATACTATGAAGATAAAATACTATGCTCCAAAAATGTTTTAACCAATGACAGTTCTACTGTAATCAGTTTACAGCCTTAAATTGACTATTTGAAATTGAATGATATATTTTTTAAAAAAATCTCAGATGCTTACTGTCTAAAAACCCAATTAAAGAAAAACCACATTTTGTTACCTCCTTTGTACACCAGAGTCAAGTATCACCTTGAAATAGAATCTCTAAGTAAAACTATGCTTTAAATAATCATAAAATTATTTTTTACCAAGGAATAAAATTTTAAATGCAGTTTTTCAGTTTAAAACTTCTATAAAAGGGCACACATGATGCCAAATCTGCCATTACTTTTTAAAAATGCATATTTTAAACAATGATTTAAAATGAAAATCACTTAGTGACATACTTATTAGAATTACTTCTTTGCTACTTTGCATCAAAAAACAGGGACTGATACAATCAGTACATGAAATAAGCCAAAGATTTCCAGACAGTAATTACCTTGCTGCTACTTTGGCTAAGCAGAAAGCTACACAGATTTATATTCAAGAGGCTAAAACTTATGTCACTTATTTAAGTTCTTGGTCAAACTAAGGGAGACTACAGTATTCCTCAGTTTCTGCTCCAAGCCTTCCGACACCTACTCTATACAACATAAAAAACCCAAAGAATGGTGCTATGCTGTGCTTACTCGCTCAGTCACATCCAACTCTTTGCAAACCCATGGACTGCAGCCCACCTGGCTCCTCTGTCCATGGGGATTCTCCAGGCCATAATACTGGAGTGGTTCGCCATGCCCTCCTCCAGGGGATCTTCCCAACCCAGGGATCGAACCAGGGTCTCCTGCATTGCAAGCTGATTTTTTCACTAGCTGAGTTACCACCGAAGCCGCCAAAATGGAGGCATTATTTAAATCCAGGACTCAGAAAACTGCTCTATCCCTGAAGTCATAACTGTGTGGTTTAGAAAAAGTAACACATTATTCATGGGTAGGAAACCTCAGACTCAATGTGTGATTACATGTCATCCTACTCATTGGAAGCATCTAGTAGCTAGCACCACATCTATGCCTCAGGTGTCAAAATGAAAGATCTGCACATCTGCAAACAAGTCAGAACTTAAAAGCGAACAGTAGTAATACCCTTAAGGTCCGCAAGATGGAGCTGTTACTACATGAAAAGATCACCTGAGACCAGAACACCAAGGAAACTGGCTTTTTTTTTTTAACTTTATTTTGTATTAAAGTATAGCTGATTAACAATATTGTGATAGCTTCAGGCGGACAACAAAGAGACTCAGCCATACGTACAAATTTGTCCATTTTCCTCCAAACTGCCCTCCCATCCAGGCTGCCACCTAACATTGAGCAGAGTTCCCTATGCTATACAGTAGGACCTTGTTGGTTATCCATTTTAAATATAGCAGTGTGTACATGTGACCCCAAACTCCCTAACTATCTCCTCTCCTCATTCTTACTTCCTGGAGACCAGAGTTTGTTCTAAGTCTGGGATACTGGCTAGTCTTTTAAAATATCAACAAATGAATAAAACGCCTCAAGTTAAAAAAAAAGGAGTGAATAAAAACCATTGATTCAAAGTTTGGAAAATACATTGAATGCTTTACTAAATGATAAATACATAGAGATCCTCAAAAACCACATTATCTAACATTACAAACCTACATAAACTATTACGAATGTAGAAGGAAAGAAAGAGAAAGAGAAAGAGAAAGAAACAACATTACAGGAAACAGAACATCTTTCAGGAAAAAACTACTGAAAACAGAAGAGCTCTGAAAGCCTGAAGGTTTGGTACTTCTTAGAAGTTAGCTGAGCCAAAAATAACAAGGAGTATCCTGCAAGAAGCCTCAGAGACCATTCATTCATTTTTTTCATCAACAGATATGTATTGAGCACCGCTATTTTGTGTCAGATACAGTGAACAGATTTCAAGCTTTTTCAACTCCCTAAGAGTTCGGATTTCTGCACATATCACTTAGCTTACAGGTCTCAGGCTATAGCCTGAAGTCCACACATCTAGGTGAGGGATGATGTAAAATGAATGTTTAGCATATTTTCAAGTGTAGGTAGCTACTGTAGTGATTACTGTATCTTTTTTTAAAGCAATGAATGTGTAATAACTTTCAGTCACTACTTTCCCCATTGATTATTATCAAAAGAGGGTGTTTTTCAATTATCTTGATATTTAAAAAGGGGGATGTTCTTATTCTTTAGAAGGAACTACTAGTAAAGGACAGTTCGTTTCTCCTAGACACCATGTCTACAGTTCAGGGAGCTGCCACAAGGTACACGATGATACTCAGGATTTTCAGGGCAACTGATATGAGAAATTCAACCAATCACTCCACTGCTACTGGAGGAAAAAAACAACACTTTTTCTGTTAAAACATTATGCATTGTATTTGGAACTCTTATGCACTGTCGATAGGAATGTAAAATGGTATAGCCACTGTGGAAAACAGGATGGATGGTGGCTCCTCAAAAAATTAAAAATAGAATTACCATATGATCTAGCAATTCCACTTCTGGGTATATACCGCCGCACCCCCAGAAGTGAAAGCAGGTCTTGAAGAGACCTGTGCACCCGTGTTCGTGGCAGCATTGTTCACAATAGCCAAAATGCAGAAGCATCCAAGTGTCCGTCAAGGGAAGAACGGATAGGCAAAATGTGGTATGTACATACAACAGAATACCATTCAGCTTTAAAAAGGAAAGAAATGCTGACACATGTCACTACAGGGAGGAGCCCTGAGGACGTTATGCTAAGTGAAATAAGCCAGTCACAAAAAGACAAATTACTCTATGATTCCACTCAGATGAGGTATCTAGAGAAGTTGAATTCATAGAGACAGAAAGCTGAAGTCTTTTTTTTTTTTCTGCCCCGCCCCTTTTTCTTTATAAATATCAAAGAGATATAAACTGTAGAAAATCTGGAAAATACCAAAAAACACAGAAGAAAATCCACCACCCATTCTCACTTGAGCCAGTGTGGCTCAATGGTTAACATGACAGGTTCTAATACCTGGGTTTGCATTCTGCCACTGATGCTTATGAATGCTGGTTGGTAATCCTGGACAACTAAGTTAATGAAAGAACCCAGCTTGGAGATTGGAATGTCAGCTAAAGGAGATAATCCACATAAGGGCTTTAGCATAGTGCTAAATGTAATCTAAAACACCCACTAAGACCAACAGTGCTCAGAGGTGAAGCAACTTGCTCAATGTGACCAAGCTAGTTAGTGGCAAAACCACGACTAAAACCAAGGTTTCTTACTCCCAGTTCAGTGATCTTTCTACAATAGAGCTCTGAAAGGCTTCAGACAGAACCAGTCATTGTGGTCAACATCATCATCCTATTGTGGGGGTTTTTTGTGTGTTTTTTTGTTATTGTCTATTGAGACCGTATAAGCCAGGCATTATGAATGCACATTACATGAATATTTAATCATCACAACTTTTTAGTCAAATCCATCCAAAAAATTTTTTCTTTTTACTTATTTTTTTGATTGACATATAATGGACTTAAAATACGAGTTTCAGGAGTACCGCATGGTGATTTGATATTTATATACATTATAAAATCATCACCATGATAAGACTAGTTGTCATCTGTCACCATACAAAAGTGATCACAATATTATTGACTATATTCCCCATGCTATACTACATCCCCATAACTTATTTTATAACTGGAAGATTGTACCTCAATCTCCCATAACTATTTCCCTCATCCCTGTTCAGGCAACCACGAGTTTGTTCTCTTTATATGAGTCTGTTTTAAGTTTGTTTTACAAACTCTACCTTTTTGACAAAATTGATAAACCAGAGATTATGGTCAGGATACCTGTTTTTAAAATTTAGCCATCTTAAAGCTCATCTGAGGGGGAAAAAAATAGGAAATTTATTCTCAGTTACGACATGCCAATTAAGTTTCAATTGTTATCACTTTTCATCTATGTTCCCAGTTCAAACTTTGGTTTGGGAAACACAAAACTCCAACCAGTCTATATACATATAATGTTGGAGAAGAGGAACAGTATTTAAATTATTAATTTAGTGACATTCTTTAAAGTTTCATTTATAAAACTGAATATAAAAACAAACAGAAAATTCAAAACAAAGCAAACCCTGTAAGGAAGTGAGTACCACTGACCCTTGGAACACCACTTTGGGTTTGAAGTGTGTAGGTTCACTTATACATGGATGTTTTTCAATAGTAAATACTACAGAACTACATGATCTGTCAATTGAATCCCCAGATAGGGAGGAATACAGGGGGCCAACTGTAAATCATAAGTCAGTAGGGGCCTTACCCCCACATTGCTCAAGGGTCAACAATAATCTAAAAAGCATCCACTGGGGTGGCATATCTCCTCTAGAAATTTCAGGTATAGTAAGACAGTATCTTTAAAAAGTTAAGAAAGGTACACAACTGCAGAAAATATCCTGTTCAATTTCTGGAGCAACCACCCATTTGACTAGAAGCTTGGCTTTTTTTTAAAGGTGAAAAGTTCCATCTTTACATATTCTCCCAACAGTCACCTGAAAAACATTAAAGAAGCCTACATGGTTATAACTGGTGTTTAACATAGAAGTTTATTATATGGAATAGAAGATACCAAACTTCTAAAATTAGAACATCAACTCATGATACTTGAGCACTTTAAGATTTTGATAAAGCTTGATTTTGATAAAGCTTTTTAACCTACCCAGTGCTTCACACTGTTTATTCTGATTATGTTCTGGATACTTAAATTTTCTGTTATCTCAGAAGTTTTAAGTCAGAATACACTTTGAGCTACACATGTTTTTATATTTGATCCCAAAATGGACCCAGAGCAAAGGATATCCCTACAATTAAATATCCAGTGAGTCCCTCTTTCACTTTCACCCAGTGGATTTGGAAATAACCAAGTAGGGTATCCGAGTCACAAAGATTTCCAGAACTGGCTGGATCAATTATCTAATGACACATAATAGGAAATCAAATACTTACTGTCCGCATTTTTTTTTTTTTGGCCTTGCCATATAGCATGCAGAATCTTACTTCCCCAACCAGGGATCAAACCCATGCCTCCTATAGTTGAAGCAGGAGTCTTAAGCACTGGACCATCCCAGAATTCCCAAATTCTATCTACATTGAAAGGTCCTGATGTGGAGTAAAATACAAGCCTTTGGGCATTTTTTCCTTATAGAGATGAGCTGTGTTAAAGGCACATTCCCTCGTTATAATCCCTCAAACTGCAGGGCACATTAAAGTCTATGTGTACCCACACAGAAATGTATTTACTTAATCATACTGAATTTCCTAACCCCCCCAAAAAATTCACACTCTTCTGTAACCAGTGGAATTAATCAGATCTTTTATTTAGGCTAGAATCCAAAATAAGTTATGTGTACCACACCCAAGTTTTGTATAGACTAAACTTCCTTAAAAACAAACAAAAAGAAAGGACTGTTTCCTGCCTCTAAGGCAGGAGTCCTGAGTTCACAGAGGTCTGGACCACTGGTGAAATCCATTGTCACTGCAAGAACTTGTGCTTTTGAGCGAGCCCAGGATAGTACAAAGGGCTTCCCTACTGGCTCAGAGGTATAGAATCTCCTGCACTGCAGGAGACCGCCTGCAATGCAGGAGATGAGGTTCAATCTCTGGGTGGGGAAGATCCCTTGGAGAAGGAAATACCAAACCACTCCAGTATTCTTGCCTGGGAAATCCCATGGACAGGGGAGCCTAGTGGGCAACATACAGCCCACAGGGTTGCAAGAGTCAGACATGATTTAGCAACTACACCACCACCACCACCACCAGGATGGTACAAAGGCGGACTCTTCACTTGCATAATCCCAGATTATACATACAACCAGTCCTGTGTAAGACATCAAAGAGTTGCAGGGTAACCAGAGTGAAGATGTTTTACACAACATCAAAAGGTAATCTCAGTTCCTATTTTGGGATAACTTGCAGCAGGAACAAGATTAGGCACCATAACTGCTATGATTTTTCTGGTCCTTGGCTAGAATATTGTCCAACAACTTACAGCTATGGGCTAAATGTTTCTGTCCCTCCAAAACTCGTATGTTGGAATCTTAACCCTCAAAAGTGATGGGACAGTAGGTGTGACCTTTGGGAAATGCTTAAGACATAAGGGTGGAATCCTCGTGATTGGGATCAGTGCCTTATAAAAGAGGCTCCAGGGAGACCCCCAGATCCTTCCACCACATAAACAGCTAGAACTCTGTGACCAGAAAAGGGCCCTTGCCCAGCCATGCTGGCACCCTGATCTCAGCCTCCCAGCCTTCAGAACTGCAAGCAACAAATTTCTGCTCTTTATAAGCTACCCAGTCTAGGTATTTTGTTACAGCAACCCGAACAGGCTAAGATGCTATGAACATACACACACACACACACACACAAAAAAACAAAAAACCCAGCTATATGTCAAGAAAATGGTTTCCTTCCTTACTACATCTGTATGCCAAGGTATCAATAAACTTAGGGTCATCATTTTATACCTCTTGATTATTCAAAATGGTCTGAAATGTAACTGCAAAGTACTTTGATTACTAATTATACAAGACAATTCAAGCCAACCAAATGATGCCAAGTCAACCAAACGATGCCAATTCAAGAGGAAAGAAGGATTCTGCAGTTCATATCAACTCCCAGGAAATCAGATGTAACAAATTAAAAGGTTCTAAATAAGTACAGCTTGGAGAATCCCACTGGAGAGAACACATGCCAATTAGAGGTCTCTCCTGTAACTATACCACATAATTGGCCTTGAGCTGTTTGCTCCAATGCCTCCAGTTAGAGCCCAGCTCAGGCAGGCTACTCAGAAGCAACACACAAGATTAGATTTTCTGCCAGCGTCCAAGTGTCAGGACAGAACTGTAGCAATCTTCCTGATAGAAGTACAATGAACTTACCTATTTCTGATAGTCCAGCATAGAAAAAAAGTAAGACTCAGCACACATAAGGATAAGATTTCATCTTTATTATTCTAGACAAACACTGGAATGAGATATTCACAGGTATTACGTATTAACATCTAAACGATTTGCACTCAATGTGGGTCAAATTTCCTGGCTGAATAAAAAAAAAACCTTAAAGGTATAAAAAGAATCAGATATTTGTCCTTGTGTCAGTTCCTAAATATGTATAGGATAAACTTGTCCTATTGGGAGGGAGCATAAAACAAGCAATGGCTTTGGAAAAAAAAAAAACCATTTAAATTTGCACAAATAATACACGCCCTTTGCAAAAAGATTAGGAAATATAAAAAGGCGAAAATGAAAATAAAAACTAAAAGAGTTACCAGCAATTCTGGTGGTTTTTTTTAAAACCCAGGCAGGTTTAATACATTTGTTTCTGTTCCTCTACTCCTTCTCCAAATTATAGCTGCTTCTTCTAACCAAAAAATCGGAATCGAAGACAGTCTCCTTTTTAGTCAATGCACCTTTAACTCGTAGCACAATGAGGCATTTTAAGCACTTGTTAAGACATATAAGAAAATCCCCATGTCAAACTAACTGAGCTGAGCAAAGAGACTATGGTCAGAGAATGAGGTCTTACCTTATCTGCATAAATTGGAATATCATGAAATGGAGAGATATATTGTCCTTTTTCATTTTCTGCAAAATCAATTAGAAAATATTATTACTTTTATTGATTAACTACATTTCCAGATGCATGAAGTACACATTTTTCAAGACTTTAAGAGAATGTTTAGATTTACAATAAAATTGAGAAAAAGGTACAGAGATATCCCACATACCCTCTCCTCCCCATAATCAACACCACTCACCAGATTTTATTCCCACCCCAGAGAAACTGGTTTTATACTTGACTGCTCCAAGACCAGGTTAGGTTTTCATTCTACTTGTTCCTTAGGGGTCTAAAAGGTACTAACCTCTCTGGTGAGGGTGGGGACAGCTTTACAAACCTGGGTACCCCAGAGCCTGTCTGCAGTGTCTGGTATACAAAAGGCAAGCAAATTGTTTGATCTTTCATCAGTTAACAGAGCTAATGACATACCTGGGTTCAGGGAGAAGGGAGGGGACCAATTTGTCAAATTATAAACCATGTTGCTTTAAGTGGTGTTTCCAGGGAGACAGAGCCATCTGAGATTATAATTTTTCTTAAGGATAATCTAGTTGTAACAACACTTTAACAGGCAATTTCTGTATTCCAGAGAACTAGCTACCATATCAAAAAGTACTTCTAAAACTTCCTCACTATTCTTTAGGAAACCTAAGGCTTAGTCCACATTGCATTCCTTCATGATTAAAAATCAAGGTGGAATAGGAAAAATGGAGCAGTGACCACCCCCAATGACTCTTCAGGGTCAACAATGACTTGTGATCCAACCCACTATCAGTTTTAAAAAGATTGGCAAATTAACATTATAGAGGTAAAAACTTCTCCTATTAAAGAAGGAAGCTAAGAAGTCTATAATTTTTTTAAATTAAAATTATATAGTACTCACTACCTATGCATAATTTGAGTAAAAATTGTTTTTCTTCTGTAAACTGTAACTTGAAACTGTAACTTGAAAACAATTACCCTAATCATCCCCAAACCTTCAAACTAGAGTCACTTCTCTAAGTCCCTCCTGCAGAGAAATTCTGGAGCCAACATTAACTGCAGAAAAACTGCTCAGTGAATTATTTGTCAAAGTTTTCTGCACTGCCCTTGTTGCTGATTCCCAAAATTCATAAAATGGGTGTGGGTGGTCCCACACTTTTTTGGATTTTAAATGGCAGTCTAAACTTCGACTAGTTGTGGAACTTAGCAGCTCACTTTCCTTTTCCTCTAACACCAGGCTACTTCAGGCTAGGAGCTTTGTTCTTTCAGTATTAACCATGTATCCCCTCTTCCCGTCTCTTCACTGCTCTTCATACCAGGAGCTCATAGAACTCAAGGCACCTGCCCATTTTCTTTGGAACAAAATAGTGAAGCAGTTGAAACAGAAACGCCTCCGTTCTCTCTAATAATCTTGGAAGGGGGGGGGGGGGTGGTAAGAAGATAAAGATAAACAAGAGATAGCTTTCCCCCACCTAGGAGGCAAAAGGAAAGCGGAGCCTGCAGCCTTTAAATGCAGACTTTGGGTGGGTACCCCTTAGACGCGATCCCCCGGCCCAGGGGCCAAAATTTGGCACTTTCTTACTCATGCTTGCCCGACTGACGTCACCTGTTTGATGGGAGGGGAACAGCTTTCTGTTTCATAAGGCATCTTTCCAGCATCAGGGCTACGGGAAACCAAGCGTCAGGGAGACAGAAGCGCCACTGGGACCTCAGAGGGACCGGTCCAGTCCTCTACTGACCGCTCCTGATCCGGGCCTCAGTTTCCCCGTCTGTAGGACGTGGGCCTGGACTTGACCCCTCCAGGTCCCCACAATCTGAGCTACAGAGGAGGAATTAAGGTTTTAGGATGTCAGCACCATCACCTCCTCTCCCCAACGCCGTTCCTCCGAATTGAATAATCCTCTTACGGGGATTAGTTTACCCCAAGACACCTTATTTAGGGTGGCTCAGTGGTTTCCTTTTCCCATCAGACACTGCCTGAGCCGGACACCTGCAAAATTAGCCTGGCGCAGGTTCAGGTCCAATCGGGCGTGTGAAAGGGAAACGCCTATTCACGCCGTCCGACGCGCGAGCGGGACGTGTGAAATGAGGGCCAGGCCCTCCCAGACCCGCCGCCCAAGTCCCCGGGACCGGAGGAGGAGGCCGGCCGGCGCCCGGGACAACGAGCCGAGCGCGGGCCGCAGCTGCTGGAGCGGGAGCCGAAGCGGGGCCCGGGAATGAATGGGCGGGCTGGCAGGGAAGGGCCGTGGGCCTCCGACACTCACTGAGAAAGACTCGGTACTCGAGGGTGAAGGGCGCCGCGCGCTCCTCGCTGCTGAAGCCGCTCATCCTGCCGGAGACCAGCCGCCGCCGCCGCCGCCGCTGCTACGGAGCCACAAGCCCGCACGCGGCGCCGAATGACAAGAAGTGAGCTCCTGACCTGCGCACTGCGGAGACTGGCGCGACTAGCAGGGCGGGGAGCCGCCTTTAACGCCGCTGGCGCGCTCCGGCCCACCCCGTACGCAGGCGCACTTCGTAGAGCTGGAGAGTCCCGGCGCCCTAGCTCCACCCCCTCGGGCCACGCCTCCGCTGACCGCCGCTCAGCTAGCAGGCTGGGCCACGTGGCTGGCGGCCGGCTTTGGCCGTGATCCTTCTGACCTGGCGGGCTTTATGCCTCTGACCCAGGAGGGTGACCAGTTCTCAGCTTGGACCACCTAAGAATTGACTGTCGACATCTCGCGCACACTGGGAGCTCACCTTTGACTCACACACCCTTCTCCGCAGAGTAATTCCTTATCTCAAAAGAAGTTTAATAGAAGTCAGCTGCTTTACCTGACCATCTGTGCCAGGCGGAAGCAGTTTTCTGATCCGTTTAAGCAAAGTTAAGGCATCTCGGAGGTTAAAGCGTCTGCCCGCAATGCGGGAGACCTGGGTTCGATCCCTGGGTCGGGAAGATCCCCTGGAGAAGGAAATGGCAACCCACTCCAGTATTCTTGCCTGAAGAATCCCATGGACGGAGGAGCCTGGTAGGCTCCACGGGGTCGCAGAGTCGGACACGACTGAGCGACTTCACTTTCACTTTCTTTCAAGGCATATTACTGACACCAAGCTGTAATGGCTCCCAGCTAGGTAGCACCTCCATCACTTTCTAGCGTGTGACATCGAGCAAATTGCTGTTAACCTCTCACTCAGTTTCTCACCTGGGAAATGGAGCTGGTCAGAGTAAAGATTTCAAAGGTTGTAGGGATGATGAACCGAGTTGGTGGACGTGAAGATCTGGGGGAGGAATATCCCTAGATGTCCAGTGGTTAAGACTCTGCCCTTCTACTGAAGGGGGCGCAGATTCGATCCCACGTGCCACGTGGTGTGGCCAAAAAAAATTGCAAATGAGGAAAAGAAAGGAAGAGCTGGCTTGTAAGCACTCAGGAAGTGTAACTTGTTATTCCCACCCTTATCTGCAGAGGATAGTCTGCACCCTCTTCTTGTGTAACACTCCCCACACCCTTAGGACTTCAAATGAAAGCATTGGAAAAGTCCAGGCCTGAACTCAGAGTCCCTTGAGGACATTTCTCCCAGGCACAAGCTCTTTGAAGCTTATTTTTATACCACTGTTTCATGGTGTTAGGCCAGCCCCCAAAAACTAAAGTCTGATTGAGGTTATGGGCAGATAATTTACAAAACTTACATCCCCAGTTCTGTATGTTGGGTTTTTTAATGTAAATTTCAAAATCCTCAAACTAAGCAATAATTATTCATAATTTGATTACAAAATTATTTTAGAGAATGCCTAGTTTTATTTAAAAATTTGATGAGTTGGACCTCTTTAAATAATCTTGATTTTCTAGGACATTAAATATAATGTGCCTCAAAGATACTTTGATTTAAACTCTTTTTCCCCCCAAAACAATGTCTAATATGTAAAATGAGATGTTCCCTGTATTAAATGAAAACCTAGTAAGATAATTTGCCTGTTAGTGGGAGTATCCTTCCCTTGTCTCCATCCAAACTCTCATTAATCTTCAGAAGGCCATGACTCACTGACCTTTTAAACACTACACCACACAGCTTGGCCGTACTTGGAACACAAGGGCAGGAAAAAGAAAATAGAGCAGTAGGTAATGCAACACATTATTGAAAGCTAAAGGTATCTCTGCGAAGTGAACACTAAGGAGGCTCACCTTCGGAGAGTTTCTTAAAAGGGTGCGGAAATTGAACTGTGCTGTCAGTTTTCTACCTTTGAGCAGATGGAGCTAGTTTTCTTAGAAAAACCCCAGAATCTCATGTAACTGACTTGTGAACAGCTACAAATGATGCAATAGTGTGCCACATGCACTTTCCCTTTTGCTTCCTGCTACTAAGAACAAGAAAATAAAGTCTTGCTGACCTCTGGACTTGCACACTAGCTCCTGTTTTATTGAATGTCCTGGGAGAGATAGTCAGTACCAACCCCAATAAAAAGCCAAATCCTGCCTTTGCTGGATCAAAGCCAGTGCTGTGTAACTTTCCCCTGCAGGCAGGTGCGGTGAGCCCCACAGACATTTTGGACCTTGTTCTCTTTCTCATATCTCTCTGGAGCCAAGTACAGTACTTGCCTAGAGTAGGTGTTTAATGACTCTTTGCCAGACAAATAGGTAGAGGAACTGATGAAACGGAGAGCAAAAATACCTTCTTTAAGTATAATAGTTTGACAAAGGATGAACCCAGCTGTTCTCAAATGTTGTCTCTCTTGCTCTGTAACTGAATCCAATGGTGCTTTTTTGTCCATATCCTGTTAGCCCTGTTAGGCACCTCCAACCTCCTGATGCCCTCTCTCTTCCTTGGCTTTATGACTGCATTTTCTTGCAACATCCCTCCTACTTCTCCGGCCACTCTTTTCTCATTCTCCCCTTTAGCCATCTCTTCCTCTGGATCATCACTATTTTTCTGACTTCTCATGTTCTTTTTCTCTAGAGATACCCTCTCCTTAGGTTATCTCATGAATATGTTTGGTGTCAACTACCACCTATAGGTCCTATAACAGGAAAACTTTCAAATTTATAACTACGTTTTATTTAACACTCATGACTGTTATTGCTGCTAGGTGGTTAGGGATGTAGTACTTTGAAAGACATGGTTGGAGAGCTGCCATATGACCCAGCAATCCCACTTCTGGGCATACACACTGAGGAAACCAGATCTGAAAGAGACACGTGCACCCCAATGTTCATCGCAGCACTGTTTATAATAGCCAGGACATGGAAGCAACCTAGACGCCCATCAGCAGACGAATGGATGAGGAAGCTGTGGTACATATACACCATGGAATATTACTCAGCCATTAAAAAGAATTAATTTGAATCAGTTCTAATGAGATGGATGAAACTGGAGCCCATTACACAGAGTGAAGTAAGCCAGAAAGATAAAGACCATTACAGTATACTAACACATATATATGGAATTTAGAAAGATGATAATGATAACCCTATATGCAAAACAGAAAAGGAGACACAGATGTACAGAACAGACTTTTGGACTCTGTGTGAGAAGGCGAGGGTGGGATGTTTCGAGAGAACAGCATCGAAACATGTATATTATCTAGGGTGAAACAGATCATCAGCCCAGGTTGGATGCATGAGACAAGTGCTCGGGCCTGGTGCACTGGGAAGACCCAGAGGGATCGGGTGGAGAGGGAGGCGGGAGGGGGGATCGGGATGGGGAATACATGTAAATCCAAGGCTGATTCATGTCAATGTATGACAAAAACCACTACAATATTGTAAAGTAATTAGCCTTCAACTAATAAAAATAAATGAAAAAAAAACCCTAAAAAAAAATCAAAAAATTTTTTAAATTAAAAAATAAAGAAGACATGGTTGTGGGCCTCACAGAACTTATAGTCTGAAGGGAAGACAGACTTCAACAAATACTTGCAATAAGTTTGGATAAGTAGAGGGTGTTCCCTGGTGACCTAGTGGTTGGAATTCCAGGCTTTCACTGCCATGGCCCAGGTTCAATCTGTGGTCAGAGAACTTATTAATAGATCCCACAAGCTGTGGGGGCAAGGCCAAAAAAGAAAAAAGATTTGGATAAGCAGAGTGATAAAGGAGGTACAAGGCTTTGCATTATAGGAGCAGGGAAACTTTTCAAAGAAATGATCCTTAATCTATGACCTAAAAGATAAGATGTGGTTAATAAAGCAAAAAGGAGAAGACAGAAGCCAGAAAGAGTGTATTTTTTAAAAGTTATTTATTTTTAATTAATTAACTTATTTATTTTACTTTACAATATTGTATTGGTTTTGCCATACATTGACTTGAATCCACCATGGGTGTACATGTGTTCCCCATCCTGAACCCCCCTCCCACCTCCCTCCCCATCCCATCCTTCTGGGTCATCCCAGTGCACCAGCCCTGAGCATCCTGTCTCATGCATTGAACCTGGACTGGCGATTCGTTTCACATATGATAATTTACATGTTTCAGTGCCATTCTCCCATATCATCCCACCCTCACCCTCTCCCACAGAGTCCAAAAGACTGTTCAATACATCTGTGTCTTTTTTGCTGTCTTGCATACAGGGTTATTGCTACCATCTTTCTAAATTTCATATATACATGTTAGTATACTGTATTGGTGTTTTTCTTTCTGGCTTACTTCACTCTGTATAATAAGCTCCAGTTTCATCCACCTCATTAGAACTGATTCAAACATATTCTTTTAATGGCTGAGTAATATTCCACTGCATATATGTACCATAGCTTTCTTATTCATTCATCTGCTGGTGGACATCTAGGTTGCTTACATGTCCTGGATATTATAAACAGTGCTGCAATGAACTTTGGGGTACATGTGTCTCCAGAAAGAGTGTATTAAGAGATGAAACCAGAGAAGAGGTCAAAGTTAAGTGATGCAGGGCCTCGGAAGGCATGATACAAGGATTGAACTTTTTCTGAAGGAGCAATGAAAAACTTGTAAGTGTTTTTAGTCCTGATCAGAATTGCTTTTAAAAGTGGCTCTGGGAACTTCCCTAGTGGTCCAGTGGTTAAGAATCCTCCTTGCAATGCAGGGGATTCTGGTTCCATCCCTGGCTGGGGAACTACATGCTGTGGAGCAACTAAACCCAAGCACCACAACTACAGAGTCTGTGCACCTCAGTGAAAGATCTATATGACACAGCAAAGATCCCACATGCCACAACTAAGACCCAACACAGCCAAATAAATAAATAAAACACAAAAATATATATTTTTTAAAGTGGCTCTGTTAGCAACTTGAAACCTGGATTCAAGTTTAGCAAGAACAGGCAGAGAGAACCATGAGAAGTCTGTTGCAGTGACCCAGGTAAAAGACGGTGGTGCCCTGGACCTGGGTGGCATAAGAGTGATTACAGAACTGTGTTCAACATAGATTCAATGTAATTGATCACTGGCTGAACAGAGTGGAAGATGAGCAAGATGGATTGAGGATGATTTCTAGGTTTCTGGCTACAACAACTGGTTAAATGGTGAGTCATTTACTGAGATAGTTTGGTTAGGATGGAGGGTAAGAAAAATGATGACTTTAAGTTCAGTTCAGCTCAGTCGCCCAGTCATGTCCTACTCCTTGCGATCCCATGAACTACAGCATGCCAGGCCTCCCTGTCCATCACCAACTCCCGGAGTCCACCCAAACCCATGTCCATTGTGTCGGTGATGCCATCCAACTATCTCATCCTCTGTCTCCCCTTCTCCTCCTGCCATCAATCTTGAAAAGACCAGCATCAAGAGCTTTTCAAATGAGTCAGCTCTCTTTTTGTGAATATTATAGGAAACACTGCTAGTTGCTGCCCAATAACCATATCACCTTCTCCTTTCTAAAAGAATCCTAAGTTTGGTCAGGAATCTATTCCTTTATGCATACCTTTGCTTCAGGGCAGCCAGCCCCTCCACTGTCTTCAAGGAATGCATTTTATTTTATTATTTTTTTATTGAAGTATAGTTGATTTACAACGTAGTATTAGTTTCAGATGTATAGCGAAGTGATTCAGTTATACATATATATCTATCCATTCTTTTTCAGATTCTTTCCCCTTACGCGTTCCTATGTGGTCAGTTACTTCAGTCATGTCCGAGTCTTTGTGACCCTATGGACTGTCGCCCACCAGGCTCCTCTGTCCATGGAATTCTCCAGGCAAGAATACCAGAGCGGGTTGCCATGCCCTCCTCCAGGGGATCTTCCTGACCCAGGGATCAAATCTGAGTCTCCTGCATTGCAGGCAGATTCTTTACTGCGGAGCCACCAGGAAAGCCCTTTCTCCTTATAGATTATTGCAAAATATTGAGTATAATTCCCTGGCTATACAGTAAATCTTGTTGCTTATCTATTTTATATATATATAGTAATGTGTATATATTAATCCCAAATTCCTAATTTATCCTTCTTTCCCTATGCCCACAAAGAAATGCATTTTAAATAAGCTAAGACAATCAAGGCTGTCAGTATTTGTTTTAGGCATGTAAATGTGATACAATTCTTCCCAATGGGATAAAGGGAAGTCTTCCCAGAGTTTTTCCAGGAAAGGTTATATCTTAAAAGGAGAGTATACTTCTGAATACTTGTTGTTTGAAGCCACAGAAATTTTAAAAGTTGTTGTAACATCATAATCTGGGCTTCCTGTGGCTCAGTGATAAAGAATCAACCTGCCAATGCAGGAGACACAGGTCTGATCCCTGGATTGGGAAGATCCCCTGGAGGAAGAAATGGCAATCCACTCCAGTATTCTTGCCTGGAAAATTCCTTGGACAGATGAACCTGATGGGCTAGAGTCCATTAGGAGGCAGAGTCGCACATGACCGAGCAACTGAGCACCCATGCCTACACGCACAGCATCGCAACCTAGCCCAAACTGACCAATACAGGTAACTCAAACACTGTGGCCCTCTATGAAGCATCAAACATCAACAGAGTGTGCGTGAGAACCAAGCTGCCATGCAGAGATTAGCAAATCAAATGATGGAAAGAACTTGAGTTCTTAAGATGTCGTTGAGCTACTGACTTAACTAAGCCTGGAGTTAGATTGCCTCTGAATCTCTAATTGCATTAGATAATAAACTTCTTAGAGTTTAAACCTGCTAAATTGGGGATTTCTGTTGCTTGAAGTCAAAACATCTTGGCTAAAATAGACAAATAGCCTGAA
Organism: Odocoileus virginianus; assembly: GCF_023699985.2. NCBI lineage: Eukaryota > Metazoa > Chordata > Mammalia > Artiodactyla > Cervidae > Odocoileus > Odocoileus virginianus. Next base: position 60,162,369 of record NC_069680.1, read on the forward strand.
AAAGGAATGAAATCCTAACTCATGCTTCAACATGTTCTACCCTCCCTGAATAGAGCAAGACAGGGGGCAGTGGGGATTAATAACTTCTCAAACAGAGAATGATTTAACACCACCACTGGCTATGTGACAGATAAACTAATTTGCTCAAATCACCAAGCTTGGGTTTTTCCACCCACATTTATTTGGTTGCTTACACATGACAATAGCAGCATTTGTTGGTGTTGGGATTCAAAGGCCTAGCCACTGCAGTTAGCAAGAGAACACAAATAACTCAAGATGGGACTGACAGCCAGTTCAGCAGCTTTCATCTCATCAATGACCCCAGGGCAGAGGGGTCGAGAGGATACTTTCTTTCAGTCCATGGCTGCCATGAAGGCTTGACATGGCACTGAATCAGACTAAATGTACATCATTTACTTAAACTGCTGGTATTTCTTCCATCTCAAATCTGTGGAAGCCACTGAATGTGATGAAAATATGGTGTTCTGGCCAAAACAGCAGTCTGGAACCTGGCTGGTTTTATTTTTTAGGATTAAAAGGGACTTCCATCAAGCCTCTTTCTTTCATTTTGAACCTGTTTCTCAAATATAGGAAGGAGAATTCACAGCAGCTTGAGAGAGTGGCAAAAATCTGGGCTTCCTGGTCAGATGCACCAAGATTTGAGTCTCAGCTTCAGCACCATCTAGTTATGTGACCTTCAGTAAGTTACTCAACGTCTTTGAGACTTGCTTTTTCCATCTATATTATGGGGCTAATTTTAAAAATACCTGTTTATGTAATTATTTCATTAATTCAATAGACATTTATTGAGTGCTTCTATGTCCCAGGCAGTATCCTAGATCTGAATCCACAAAAATGAGTGAAATAGACAATACCTCCTGTCTTCATGGAGCTTATGTTGTGAGAGATAAATAAGTCACAAAGCATTCAGTACAGTGCCTGGTTTTTAACAGGCCCTCAGTAAACGGTTTGAGTTGACCAGAAATGTAATTTTTTAAATTCAGTACCATTTTGATATGCATTAATTCCTTCCCTACTGATTCCTCTTCTATCTCAGAGCCTCTGCAGATGATATTCTCTGGTTGGGTCATTCTTTCCTCAGCCATTCCCATGGCTCTGTCTCTCACTTGATTCATATCTATATTCAAATCTCAATCCTTAGAGAGGCCACTCCTAATAACCTATTAAAATAGCCCTCCACCCCTAAACACTTTCTATCCAGAGGATCCTTTCAAAGGGTCTGTCTTGTTTTAGAGGATGAGATGGTTAGATAGCATCACTGACACAATGGACATGAATTTGAGCAAACTCCAGGAGATGGTGAAGGACAGGGAAACCTGGTGTGCTGCTGTCCATGGGGTCACAAAGAGTTGGACACGACTCAGCGACTGAACAACAACAAATCTTGCTTTAGACCCATTCTTGATAGATTTTAAAATCTTTTATTAGTAATAAATTCCTCTTAGATTCAGCGAAAGTTTTTGTACTAAAGTCTCTATGATATAATCATATTGTATAATTACATTTCAACATAATCATATTTTTAAAGATAGATTTGAAAACACTATAAATAAAAGATGTAAAAATGACTAATAAGAATACGGAAAGATGCCCAGCATCAGGAAAATTTTCTAAACACTGATACTACTCAGTGTTGGCAAGAACAACTAGAATGCTTGTACACTGCTGATGGGAATGCAAAATGGCAGGGCAACTTTGAAAAACACTTTGGCAGTTTCTTGCATAGTAAAACTATATGCTTACCCTCAACCCAACCCACTCCTAGGTTACTCAATAGAACTGAAAACATATATACATGTAAGGACTTACGTGTGTTCATAGCATTATTCATAATTCATAAATTCATAAAAAGTGTTAACAAAATATCTAGTCACTGAAGAATAGACAAATAAAATATCATAGAGCCATACAATGGAATACTACTCAGGTACAGAAAGGAACAAACTACTGATTCATGTTCCAACATTGATGAATCTCAAAAGCATTATTCTAAGTGAAAGAAGCCAGATCAAAAAGCTGATGACCTTTTGACCAGACCAAAAGTAGATGACCTTCCAAAATCAAATGAGTGGTTATCTGGGGCCAGGAGGAGTGGAGAGGGTTGACTACAAATTGGCACAAGGGAATTTGGGGGAGATTCTGGAAATATCTTGAGTGTAGTGGTGGTTACACAACTGTATACAATAGCTAGAACTCATCAAAATGTACAGTTAAGATGGGTGAATTTTACTGCATGTAAAGTATGCCTTAATAAAGCTGTTATAAATTTTTAAAACATATATACACATAGAAAATGATTCCACAATTATCTCTTTTGGCAATATTTGGGTGCTTTTCATTTTCTTCTCTTTGTTTATCTAAATTTTGTAAAATTTCCACAGTGGAGTGTTTGTGTAGACAGAGAAAAAGAGAAACAATAAAATGTCATAAACATAAATAATTGGGTTATTCAACAAGGAGTCTATTGTTGATTCAACATTGTTTGCTTGCAGTGAAGCCCATTTGGGTCACCTCCTTCTCATTTGTCTTTCCTCAGTGGCACTCTGAGGGGTGAGCTGAGGAAACATGCAAAAAAGGTACAGTGCTTAATAGCAATGCTTTGTCTATCCAGCTCTCGGCTTGGCTCTCACCTGGATTTCTGGATGAATACACAGTAGACTAATGATAGGGGGGCTCTCATCCGACTTTGCCAACTCTACCCTCCATTCCAACCCAAATCATGCATCCCCTGGGCCCCAGGAGAAAGTTCTCGGCCTACGGCCGGCAGACTGTGGTGTGCGGGGCCCAGACTGGGCATCTGCCTCCAGCTCCCGTTGGCCTGTTGCATGCTGCGTGGCCTTGGTGAAGTCAAGAGGCCATTCATCAGTGGAGACCCATGATTAGAATGACCGCTCATTGCTGCAAATGGCAGGACAGGACACGGAGTCCCTCCAAGAGTTCCTCTGGGGTGGGAATGCTCAGTATCCACAGGCCTTTGGCCCTTTCCCCCATCACACATCCAATTCATTTCCAAACTTGCTGCCTGTGAAAAGGTAGTCACCTTAGGAGACCCAGCCAACCTGTAGGCAAATGGCAGCACATGGGCAGAAGTCCACGTTGCTTACCCTTGTGTACCCTGGGGTAACTGGGCAAGGCCCCTGAGAGGGCCCAGGTGTTGGGTCATAGGATACCAGCCAGGATAATAAAGCTATACTTAGAAAAATATCTTCATAAAATAGCATCTCATGGAGGGAACATACAATTTTCTAGCCACTCTGGTCAAGAAGTAAAACCCAGCTCAGAGCAGCTGGGGTGGGCTAGGAGAATAAGACAAATTACAGCTTTCCTTGAACCACTGCTTCATCACCCATACATGTCAAGTCAGAAGAGATCCTGGGTCCCAACCTGGGGCCTCTGTTCTCAGGGCTCACACAGACACTATTTTCAGGAACTATGTCTAGCATCTGAAACCTCCACACATTATTCACAATAGACAAAATGAGGAAGCAACCCAAAAGTCCATCGGTGGATGAATGGATAATGACTGGCATATCCATACAATGGACTATTACTCAGCCTTTGAAAGGAAGAAAATGACGCGTTCTACAACATGGAGGAACCCTGAAAACATTATACTCAGTGAAATAAGCCAATCACAAAAGAACAAATCCTGTGTGATTTCACCCATACAAGGTGCCTGCTGCTGCTGCTAAGTCACGTCAGTCGTGTCCGACTCTGTGCGACCCTGTAGACGGCAGCAAACCAGGCTCCCATCCCTGGGATTCTCCAGGCAAGAACACTGGAGTGGGTTGCCATTTCCTTCTCCAATGCATGAAAGTGAAAAGTGAAAGTGAATTCCTTGAGAATTCCTTGAGACAGAAAGTAGAATGGCAGTTACCAGAGACAGGAAAAAACAGGGACTTATTGTTTAATGGGTACAGAGCTGCAGTTTGGGATGTTAAAAAAAAGTTCTGCAAATGGATAGTGATGGTTATACAGCAGTGTGAAGGCACTCAATGCCACTGAACTGTACACTTAATAATAGTTACGTGATAAATTTTATGTTGTATATGTGTTTTGCCACATACACAAGAAACCAAACACTCCACAGATACCCACAAGGCCTCACCTCTCATGAAAGCATCAAGTCATGCCTGAATCAAATCAAATCTGAACAAGTAGACATAGCCTTTGATGGATTTTTTTAGAAAAGAAATAAAAATACCAGCAAACATATGAATTATGGCCTAGTGCAATTTTTTTTCTTTTGGCCAACCCAGTCTTTCAAAGCATAGCATCTTTGGGGAAAAGTGAGACAAACGGGCCTTGATAGAAGGTTGGCTTGGATGAGTGCCCTGGTCTCCCCCTAGGCTGTGATTCTGTGGTTGGGGAGGCCATGCTAAGGGAAAAACACGCACCAGAGGAAAGACCAGACAGTGTCTCCCAACAGATCCCCCCCAGCCACAGGGACAAGCCTTTGGATTTAAGATGGCACTTTCTCTGGTCTGTTTTTAGAGCCTGGAGTCAGAGTTCTTTAAGGCAAGCAGCCGGGAATTCTCCAGCCTATTCTCTAGTGACACAGAACACTGATAGAGTACCAGTGGGTCCCAGACACGTACTAGCTAATGAGGGACAGGATGGCACACCCATTCCTGAGACCCTCCTCCATCTTTCCTAGACACCTTGACCGGGGTGGGGTCATGATGGATCTTGGCAGCCTGCTCCATTCATGGGCTATAGATAGCATACACAGAACAGCTCAAGCCAGAAATTACAAGAGTAAACACAATAGACTCATTTCCCAGACCAAGAGCTTGGGGCGGGAGGATGCGATTGCTGGTTCTGTGAGTATTCTGGCTCAACATCAGGCAAACAGCATTTGTGGGAATTTCCACCTCTCCTCCCCAATCCACCTTCCTTGAGAGGCAGGAAGGGGCATGGGAAGAAACCATCAGAAGACAAATTCTAACTCAAACCCTGCCCCGCTGTGGCCCTTCCCCTCTTGGTCCTTTTGAGCCTTAGTTACTTTGAGAATGGCAACATCTCCTTCAGCCCCTTTGCATGGATCAAACGTGTCTGGGGACATGCTTGTAGAAAACACTGTACAATGGCTTAGGAGTTTTCTTCTGCTCCTATATCTAGTACTTAGAGTGCAGTCAACAGGGTTAAGTCATTGTGTGTCAATTAAGAAAAAGAGTGGAGCCTCAGAGTCGCATTCTCCGCCCTGGAAATGTTTCTTTTTTATTCACTAAAATTCTGGCAACAGTGTGTGTTCTATAGAGATGAGGGGGAAGTATCCAGTTAACTACAGATGACTGGGGCCATGCAAGGATCACAGGATAACCCCAATTCCTCCCACCTCCTGGAGAGAAGCCTCTCTCTTCAAGGTAATGCAAGCATGCTGGGTGAGAGACAGAGCAAACAAGGGGTGGATCCCATCCTTTCTTAGGGCACATGAATTATCCATGCTGGGGAGAGGTTTAGTGTTTGTCATCCCAGAGGCCTTAGGGACACAGTAGCTTTGGTTGGCCAACTTCGCCCCCACAATGCCCTGGAGGGAGCAGGGGAAGGGCCTTGGGAACGCCATGTACTTGCAGCTCTAGTGAGCAGATGCGTTTTGGAAGGCTGAAAGTGGGTGCTCTGCCCTCCTTTCCTCCCGTCTGTGAATAAATAAACTGATGCTTCTTGTGACCCTGCTTCTGCCTGTCACATTGTGAGCTCTGACCTGGGTCTGGGTGATGGTGGTGGGTCCTATGAGAGAGGAGGGAGGACAGACATCCCCTTCTCTGGGCTCAGACCCAGAGTATCTGCAACTGACTCAGGCTCCCTAGGGATTGTTCTGCAACTGCTCAGGCATCAGTTCAGCTCAGTTCAGCCGCTCAGTCGTGTCCAACTCTTTGCGACCCCATGGACTGCAGCATGAGGCCTCCCTGTCCATCACCAACTTCCGGAGCTTGCTCACTCATGTCCATCAAGTCGGTGATGCCATCCAACCAACTCATCCTCTGTCGTCCCCTTCTCCTCCTGCCCTCAATCTTTCCCAGCATCAGGCTCTTTTCCAATGAGTCAGTTCTTCACATTAGGTGGCCAAAATATTGGAGTTTCAGCTTCAGCATCAGTCCTTCCCATGAACATTCAGGACTGACTTCCTTTAGGATGGACTGGTTGGATCTCCTTGCAGTCCAAGGGACTCTCAAGAGTCTTCTCCAACACCACAGTTCAAAAGCATCAATACTTCGGTGTTCAGCTTTCTTTATAGAGCTCATGCTCAGGCATGACGTCCTGTTAATGGTACTTTGGGGAGAAGAGAATGGCCCTGGACACTTGAAACAAACAAGACAAACCTACACAGAACACACTGTGTTCTCTTGGGAAGGGATCAGGGGAGTGGCTTCAATCATACATAGGAGACTCCAGGACATGGACACCAAGCATCAGATGGACAGGCCAGCCTTGCTTTTCACTTCTTCCCAGATGTCTAATTAGGATTCACATTTTTCACTGTGCTCCACCCTAAGCACTGCTTAGGCAGCTGGAGGCAGCTGGAGATGGTCAAAACCAGACAGGCAGGCACTGAAGTCATGCAGGCTCTAGTTGAGAGACAGACTAGTCTCATTTCCTCTTCCAGCCTCAGTTTTGCACCGGTAGAAGGAGTGTGTTATTGTTTAGTAGCTAAGTTGTGTCCGACTCTTGCGACCCCATGGACTATAGCCCGTCAGGCCCCTCTGTCCGTGGGATTTCTCAGGCAAGAATACTGGAGTGGGTTGCCATCTCCTTCTCCAGAGGTATTTCCAACCCAGGGATTCAACTGGCATCTCCTACTTGGCAAGCAGATTCTTTACCAGTGAGCCACCAGGGAAGCCCCAGAAGGGGGATAAGAAATCCTATTCCCAAAGTGTGAGAATTCAGTGAGATGATGCCTAATGATGCCTGTGGCTTCTGCTGCAGAGGGTTTCAGGGAAACAGCTCCTCTCTCTTTTCCCTCCTCTGCCTCTGTCTGAGGGGGAAGGTGATGGAGAAGATTCCACTCACAATGGCTCACTGCCTTGTGTTTGAGAGGGAGACATATGGCAGCCTCTCCTAACACCACACCAGACGCTGTCATGCCTGGGTGTCACATGTGCGGTCGTGGCCCTCGGGTTCAGAGGCCTGCGCTCCGCATCCCCCTCAAATGTCCCAGGCTGGGATGGTGAGGGGCAGATGGGAGCAGCCGGGACCCTCGGCGGCCAAGCTATGGTGAGCCACGCGGCCATTGCGCAGCGGAAGACGGCCGGGCCTGGGGGCCCCGCTGCTCGGGCCCGACTCGGAGGGCAGGCCTGAGTCGCTGGGCTGCACCTCCACGAACGCTCGCGTGCGCAGGAGCCGGCTGGCCCGCTGGGAGTAGGCCTCCCGGTGGCTCCCCCACGGCGGCGCGCAGAGCTGGGCGCGGAAGGCGGCCTGGAAGCCTCGGCGGAAGTTCTCGTTGAAGTAGCCGTAGATGATGGGGTTGGCGCTGCTGTTGAAGAAGGCCAGCCAGTGGGCGAAGGGGAAGGCGTAGGCGGTAACCAGGTGTAGCTGCGGCTCGCTCAGCTGCCCGTAGTCGATGAGGAGCAGCAGCGCCCAGAGCGGCAGCCAGGACAGCGTGAAGAACAGCGCCACCATGACCAGCATGTGCACCACCCGCGCCCTGCGCCGCGCGCCTCTCCCGCCCTCCCCCGCCGCCTCCTCGCCGCCGGCGCCTGCAGGCCCCGGCGCCTGGCACAACTTGCGGGCGATGCGCGCGTACATGACCACGATCAGCGCCAGCGGCGCCAGGTAGATGTGCGAGAAGAGCACGGCCGTGTAGACCTTGCGCATGCCCTTCTCGGGCCAGGCCTCCCAGCATGAGTAGAGCGGGTAGGAGCGGTTGCGGGCGTCCACCATGAAGTGATGCTCCTCGCGCGTGACGGTCAGCGTGACGGCCGAGGGGCACATGATGAGCAGGGCCAGCGCCCAGATAACCGCGATGGTGACCAGCGCCTTCCGCAGGGTCAGCTTCTCGCGGAAGGGGTGCACGATGCAGCGGAACCTGTGACGGAGGAAAGAAAAGCAGGGGGTCTGGGAGGGCCTCAGGGATGAGTGCCAACCCCATGGAGGGCAGAGGGCTGGGGGATGGCGGGGTTGGGGCACTTCACCTCCACCATTGCACCTTAAGCGGTGTCAAAGAAGGCTCGGGTGTTCGTTGACAAGCAAACTGGTTTCTCACCTGTAGGGCAATCAACTCCAAGGTTGGGTAGCCGTGGAACAAGACGAAAGGGCAGGTTTCACAAGAACTGAATCCTGTTCGTGCATTTTGGAGGATAAACTGAGTAGCTGGCAGCTAGCAGTGACTTAGTTGGCAGATTCTGTCCCTGAGTAGGCCGATTGGGTAGGTGTATCAAAGAAAACAAATTTTAGCTGTTTATGGCTTCTCCAGAAAACCTGGGGAGCTCAGATGTGGAGTCTACGTGACAGGCTTTCCCTATGTCATCTTAGCCAGCATCCTTCCAACAGTACCTCCATAGTATAAGACAGTTGTGCACCATTTCCTCCTTAGGATGTTTCAACTGTGATTATTATTACACCCTTACTTTACATATGGGATTCAGAGGTGTTAAGTAACTGGCTCAGGGTCACACATCTAGCTAGTACCAAGGACCAGGCTTGAATACAGATTTGTCTTGCTCCACCATGCCATATAAACTGGCAGCCATAAATCCTCACTGTGCATTAGAATCTCATGAAGCATTTCAAAAAATACATGTACCCAGTTCTCCTGGTCAAAGATGCCCATCTAGTTTAGGAAAGTCACAGGGCAATTTAAGGGCTAAACCTGCACTAGAACACCGCTGACTCCCAGCCAACTGCTCTTTCCACTTCACCAAACTGTCCTGCTCTCCTCCCTGCTATCCTTTTCCGCACCTGACGGCACTTTCCACTTCTCCCACAGCTTGTCTCAAGCCTTATTTTCTCAACCTACCTGACTTTGGCCTCCTGGTTTCATAACATCAAATATTTGAGGAACTGCCAGAAAACAAATAATTCTTAAAGCACATAGTACTGGCTCTAAGTGCAATAGCACTTAATGAATGGAGAAGGATCCTAGGACAGACCAGGAAGCATTCCCAGAGGGGATAGGAACTTGAAGAATACCCAAACACCACTGGGAGACATTGTCATCGTTAACAATGACAACAAAATGAAGACCAATGAAGGAGGACTTCCCCCAAATACCCAGCTAATTAGTGGCCTTGCAGATGGGGACCCAGTTCTATCTCCCCAGCTGCCTTCTTCACTGGGTCACAAAAGACTGGACTTGATGAGGGCAGAAGTGGAGGGATGATGAGGACACTAGATTCTAGGAAGGGTGGAGCTAGTAGTGCCTGAGTTTGGAAGAAGACAAGGAGGAGGGTGTGGGTGTAAAGATGAAATAGAATACTATTAACTGCTGACATATGGTCTCCGTACCAGGTAGTATGTATCAGCTTTACAAACAGAAGTTCCCTGAAGCCTCCCAGCCACCTGGTAGGGTATGGACTATTTGACAGGTGATAAAACGGAGGCTCAACGTAGTTAAATGACTTACCAAAAGGTCATCCATCTAGGCAGCCCTCCAACTTACCTTCCTGCCTCTCTTGCTGTGGGATAAGTACCCTTATTGAAAGGGCTCATGGAGAGGGAGGAGGACCCCCTTGCAACTGCATCAGTTGTGTTGCTTACAAAGCAAACTGCTTGGTCCCTGGCTCCATTCTATTAGCAGACCCACGCTTAACAGAGACTCTGATGGAATCTGAGGCTGAAAGACCAGAAGCAGCAGAAGATGGCGGAGTTGGGGAGTCAGGGACCAGCAAGGAGGTCTCCCGCTCAGGAGACAAGGACTGTCCCCAGGCTCCTCTTAGGGCCCAGGAATGCCTTTTAAAGCTCCTCAGGAGCTGCCTGCAGGTCTTCCAGAAGGAGGTGGCAGTATCCTCTGCAGTCCCCCAATTCTAGAGGGCAGGCAGCCCCACCACCCTTCCCTCTGTGGTTCAGGACCACAGACCACAGAACAGTCCTGGCCTTCTGCAGGCCCGGCAGTGGAAACAGCAGCTAATCCTCATGCTGTGTCCCAGTCAGCCCAGGAGAACCCAGCCAGGAACCCTCTCACCTTTCCACAGCGATGGCTACCAGCGTGAAAACGGAAGCAGACACAGACATGCCCTGCACCAAGCCACTCATCTTGCACGTGGCGTTGTCGAAGGGCCACCCTGCAATGACAGAGGCCACCAGAGTGAGAGACGCCTCATCCACAAAGAGCCAGAGACCTCCAGCCATCCGGGCCAGTCCCCTCTGTGGCTTGTATCTTTCCTCCAGTCGAGCTAGGTTGTCATTCCGCCTCTGCTTACACGCTTCCAGGAGTGAGGAGCTGACCGGCTGGTACCTCTGTGGACAGCCCTGCTAGAGACAGCCTTTATACTGACCAGCAATTTTTCTCCATGAGCTTTAGAACCATCAAGCCCTGCCTGGCTTTCTGCTCCCATAGCCCAACTCCAAGTTTTAGGCCAGTAGTTCTCAAACCTGGCTGCTCACTAGAATCAACTGAGAGCTTGGAGAAGGATCAGTGCCCAGGACCATGCCAGACTAGTTACAAACAGAATCTCTAAGGGTGGGACTCAAACCACCATATTTTCCAAATCGACCCAGGAGATTTAAGTAGCAGCCGAAGTGGAGACCCACTAGGACAGATCCATCCTGACTCACAAGTGGGGAGAGGTATAAGCAGCTCTAGCCCATCGTACCTGATGTCCTCACTCTGATCCCTGAGCTTCTGCTTTCTCATGAGACCTGGGTCCCACCTGCTTTCAGGACTGGTAGCCAGGTTCACATCTTGGCTACCTGAGGCTCTGTGTTGGTAACTACCGGGTGTTTCCAACCCTCTAGGCTTGGGATGGGGAGGGGCAGCTTGTTCTTGTCTGTTATGCCTGTGGACAGGGGTCATCTCCCAAGACTGGGGTCTTCTTTCACCAACAGCCTCTGCCATGTTGATTTTCGGTCTGCACCCTTACGAGGTACCAGGCACTGGCCCACTCAGTCCTTACCACAGCCCCATTACAGTCTCCTTTTTACAGATGTGAAAATGAAGGAGGAGATTAATTTACAATCTCTTTGTCTCTAAATCACTATGAATCAGTGCTGAGAGCTTGATCTGGGTGCCAGGGAGTTTAAATGTCATGGAAAATCAATATTGCTGTAGAGAGCAGATGGAAGATCATGAAAAAATGTTCAAACCTCATTCATAATTAAAAAAACACAAATGATACTTGCGGTGGAGAAACAGGAGCTCTCAGACATCACTGGTGGGAATGCAAATCATTACAGTCCTTCTGGAGGGGAACTAGGCAATGCCTAATTTTTGCACTTGTCTTTTGATCTAACAATCTCACTCTACTCTGAATATACACCTCTGATGACACAAAATACATATGCACAGGGTTATTTATTGTAAGCACTATTGTAACTGCAAAATATCAGAGAAACTCTAAATGCCCACATTAAGAAGTTGTTAAATAAACAACAGTTTATACAGATAAAAAAGGACTGGCAGACACTACTGTAACCAACTAGTGACCTCACCACACTATTGTTAACTGGTGAGTGTGCAAGCGTGTGTGCACACCTTTATGTGTATGCACATGTGCATGTGTGTGTGCATGCATATGTTTGTGTGTGTTTTGGGAAGAAGATGCACGGCCTCTGTTCAGCATCCCTGAAAGAACCTGTGATTCAGCCATGATTAAAGACCCCACCAGGCTTAGCCAGAGGACAGTCAAGGGGAAAGTGACAGCCCTGGCTTCACTTTCTGGGTTTGTGAGTCCCCCAACCTCACATCAGCTGTGGTGTGTGGCATTGTGTGCTCAGTCATGTCCGACTCTTTGTGATCCCATGGACTGTAGCCTGCCAGGCTCCACTGTCCATGGGATTCTCCAGGCAATAATACTGGAGTGGGTTGTCATTTCCTCCTCCAGGGGAGCTTCCCAACCCCAGGGATAGAATCTCCATCTCCTGTATCTCCTGCATTCCAGGCAGATGCTTTATTGCTGAGCCACGTGGGAAGCCCAAATGGCTGGCATAAGGGAGAGCATCCTTGGGTGGGCTTGAACCACTAGCCTTTCAGTTAACAGCCCAACGTGCTAACCAACTATACCACAGAGACACCAAAGTCACTCCAAATGGGGCTGTCCAGGCTCTGAATCCTGTTTCTGGGAGCTCTGAGCTCAGAAGCTGCAGGCAGAGGCCTCTAGGGGTCTCCCTAGCTCTGGAAACTAGTCCTTCCCACCTAGACTCTGCGGCGCCTTACTCTGAAACAAGAAAAGTGAATCCTGGGAGAAGGTAGATGATAGTGGGATCCTCCTGACATTTCTAGATACTAGGCAGGAATTTAGAAGTCCAGTGGCCTAGTGCTGCTTGAATCCCTCTACCAGATCCCTGCTAAACAGCCAGCCAGTCCCTACTTAGACACTCCCAGTGCCAGGGAGCACAATACCTGTAGGCAGGAACCCTTTGGTGGAGAACATCTCAAATTAGCTTTTAGGTTCCTATTCAGAGGAAACCTGCCTCCTTACCACTTCTTCCTGCTGGTTCTAGTTCTGCCCAGAACTAGATGGAAGCTCCCTGGGAGAGTAGGACTGAAAGGTGCAGTGGTTAGAAATACAGATGTGAGAATGTGGGACTTGACACTTAGTTGTGTAAACTACAGAACCGCCCCTTAATCACTCTGAGCCTCAGTTTCCTCATCCATCAATTGGGGATAACAATAATGCATACTTCATTGGATTGTTGTGAGGATTAGTTAAAATAATGCAGGGAGAATAAGTCACACAAAGCCTGGAACAAAGCAAATGATTAATTCATTGTATCTGTTATTTCTAGTCTAATCCCTCAGCCATAAGACTGGAGAGTTTGAGACAATGGCACCTTGGCCAGGAGATCAGGCCAGCCGTGATTTCAGGGGAAAGCTGCCTCCATTGCCTCTACTCACCAGTGATGAGGTTGTCCACAAGGGTGGTGGGCATGCAGAAGATGCCCACCAGCAGGTCACTGATGGCCAGGTTGAGGATAAACATGTTGGTGACAGTGCGCATGTGCCGGTTCTTGAGCACGATGAAGCAGACCAGGGTATTGCCCACCATGCAGAGGAGGAAGATGAGTACATAGGCCACAATGAACATGGCAGCCACCGGGGAGGAGTGCTGGTAGTAGGAGGAGAAGGTGAGGTTTGCAGCCGGGGTGGCCTCAGCATCACTCCCATTCTCGCTTGGGGGCCAGCTGCTGTTGGAAGGCTGGGAGGGCTCCCCTAGGTGCAAAGGAGCACATAGGTCAGGATCTTAGGTGAAGAAGAGATGACTGACTTCTCACCACTGGGAGATCCTTCTGTGCTCCAGACCCTGACCATGCCCAGCATCCGGGCATGAGCTCAACTCCAACTGCAACTGGATTCACCGATCTAAGGCTTTCAGCACAGCCACTCAGACCCTGACCTCACACCTCCCAACCCCCTTGTCCACCTCTCGTGTCATTTCCCAATGTTGGTCACTCTCCATTTGCACACAGTCCCACTGTGCTGCATCCAGGCCCCATACTTCTCAGCCCTGCTCTCTGCCCCACAGGCTGACCTCTCAGGAACCTATGTCAGCCAGGTTCCCTTGCTCTCTGGGTCTTTTTTTTTTTTTTAATTGGAGTACAGTTCATTTACAGTGTTGAGTTTCTGCTGTATAGCAAAAGTGAGTCAGTTATACATATATACATGCATATATATATATATATATATATATATCCACTCTTTTTTTAGATTCTATTCTCTGCCTTCTGGTTTTTTAACTGGATTTCAGCCAATGGGAGGCACTGAAGGAGATTGAAGGAGTGGGGGAGAGAGAGGTCAGGGTGTTCATCTCCTGCTTTCCTCCCTGCCTGGACCAGGCCTGCCCATGGGGCTGTCTTTATGGGTGCAGCTCTGTCTGGGTCACTCCTCTTCCACAGCTCCAGTTCCTGCAGGGCTGCAATAACAAGGCTCCCCTCTGCAGCGACAGCTGCCTGTGACTGCCAGTCCCTGTGTGCATCACCATCCCATGCTGGTTCTCTTGCCCTCCTCTCCCTGCTCTCAAGTCTCTCTACCAAACTGTCTTCAGTTAAACCCTTCCTGAGTGCACCACCTGTTTTCCTCTGGGATCCTGACTATTACACCCTCAATATCTTTGATGTCCCTCCTCCTCATTGCCACAGACTTTAGCTGTGGAAGACGGAAAGGGGACTCTGAACCAGGGCTGAGGATCAAAGGCTCACATTCAATTCTTCAGACCATCCAAAGCCAAGGCCGCCACCCATCCTTCACCTTCACCCATCGTGGTATCAGCTGCTTCATTTGCACAGCTTCTAGCCAAGAGTTTCCATATTCCTGGGCTTCCCTGGTGGCTCAGATGGTAAAGAATCTGCCTGCAATGTAGAAGACTCAGGTTCAATCCCTGGGATGGGAAGATCCACTGAAGAAGGGCAAGGCAACCCACTCCAGTATTCTTGCCTGGAGAATCCCATGGACAGAGGAGCCCAGCAGGATATAGGGGTCACCAAGAGTCGGACATGACTGAGCAACTAACATTTTCACTTTTCCATGTCTGTTATTTGATCCAATCCTTCCTGCTATCTCATGAGGTAAATAGGTTAGGTATTAACTCCATTTGAAACGGCAGGACTGTGACCAGAGGGGTTCCCAGACTCGCTCAGGAGAACACTAGTCTCTGCAGCTGAGCTGGTGTGGTTCTGTGTCTCTAATGTGTCTCGGGCTTCAGAGGGTTTCTCCAGGCACCTGCGGAAGGAGCAGCTGAGTGTCCAACCACAGCTCTTCTGGGGAGTCATTAGTTGTGGTGACTCATGATATTGTCTTGTAAACTCTCCTCCTGCTGTCCTCTGGGACTGAATGGGGCCCGTTCAGGAGATGGGGAGTCTCTGGGGCGTCTTCTTTTGCATACAGAGCTCAGCCACTGGCCTGGAGGCCCACAGGAGGCTCGGGACCAGAGACTAGAAAGACTCTGGGGGAAGAACAGCCAATAAGCTGGCACGGTGGGGCCACAGGGACCAGCAGGCGCAGGGGGCGCTCGGGGGGACGAAGGGTCTGCCGGTGCAGGAGGAGATGCTGGGAGTCTCGGGCGCACAGGGCGAGGAGGAAACGATACTACTCTGCCTAGGCCCCCCAGGGGCATCCGGTTATACCCAGACATCTTTATGTTAATAACAAACATGTACACGAGAGAATGTAAGAGTGAACGGATATAACAGTGCATAGTTTAATGGACCACGATAAGAGAGAAGAGTAAGAAGAACCTCCAAGCGTACATTATTCACTTTCAACAGTTGCCATCTCAAGGCCAATCTTGCTTCATCCATACCCACACCTCTCCTTGGATGACTTTGAAGCACAATCACTTCTCTTTCATTCACAAATATTTCAGATTTTTCTAAAAAACAGGACTCAAAAAAATCCATAACCCAGTATCAAAATTAACCATTGTGTTAATTATCAATTATCCAGCATTTAAAATTTGCTTATTGTTAGATTTTTTTTTTCATTGTTAGATTTTTTAACTAATTTATTTTTTACTGAAGGATTTACAGAATTTTTTAAATAACTGGTTTGTCTGGGTGAGGATCCAAATGAGATTTCCATTTCTATTATGTATTATTATGTGGCAAACCACCCCGAAATCTACTGACATGGCACTGTGGTTTCATCATCTGAGTGGCCCTTCTGCAGGTCTCTCTTGGGATTATATAAATGTCTGGGTCATTTGTCTGTAGACTATCTTGCAGACTGGATTTCACTGATTGCCCCCTCTTGATGTCATTTTACACGTTCTGCTCTCTGTCTGCTGTATTTCCTGTAAATGACAATTAGATCTAGAGGCTTGATCTGATTATGTCTGGTGGACTCTCTCTCTCTCTCTCTCTCTCTCTCTCTCGCTCTCTTTTTTTTTTTGGCTGCAGCTTTCAGAATCCTGGGCTGCAGTAGTGAAAACCTGGAATCTTAACCACTAGGCCACCAGGGAACTCCCTGCTGGTCTCTTTCTTAATACTAAGGTTGAACAGTGGGCTTAAGTGATGTCAGCTTGATCCCTCCTCTCTCAAGTTCCCCATTAGCTTTTCACCAATGTTTTCAGCAGGAGCCACTAACAGTTATTGCCTAGACTCCTCACTGCATCTCAAATACAACCCAAACTCCTTACTGCATGGTCTGATTCCTGTTACCATCGATCTGACCTCACCCCCCTGCCACCTTCCCCTTTGTTCTTTTGCTCTGGTCCCCTCCTGATACCTCCAACGCACTCTTAACGCCTTTATCTCTTAATAGCCCCTCTGCCCTTTCCCTTCCTTTAGCGTTCAGCTTAAATGCTGCCTTCTTGGAGAAGCATGTCCTGATTATTTAATTTAGGTGCCCACTATTATCTCTCATAGTATCTTGCTTATTTTCTTCCATCTGCCAATATTTTCTTTGCTTCCAGGTTTATTGGATCTTTTTTTCCCCTCCAGCTTTGAAAATCAGCTCCTGGAGAGGAAGGATCTTTTCTTTCTCATTGATGGGAAGATATCCTCAGCATCTCAGCAGGGCTTAATCATTGTGTTAATAAATGGCTTACTAAATGGTTGTTAAGTGGATAAATACGTGTATGAAGAGAAAAAGGAAGGAAAGGCGGATCCTGATGTCAGGTGACAGGGTCCTGCTCAAGGCTGGCATTGCTAGTGTTGAGGGGCCTTTTCCAGGATCCTCTGGAAAGAACTCCCATCACAGTCTGTTGGAAGCCTCCTTAGTTAACTCACTCTTGCTAAGCCTCAAAATCGACCTGAATAACTTGGGGAAATCTGTGGGTGTGGATGAGTAGAGGAAATTGTCAAAACCTGCTCAACTAAATTCTAGCCTGTGTGTTTGCCCCACTGCCTTTCACTGGGTTTCAAGGGACTGCTTAGTGAGCTCACATTCCAAAGGCTGGCCCTAAGAAGTGTCTGCGAGTAACCCTGCCCATCCCTGGACCGTTGGCTGAGCCTGAGCATCAGTCTCTACACTTAGGACAGTTTCCAGCACTGTAGACTGATTTATTCTCAATTTATTTAAACTCCTTCCTATTTCTGGCAATTCCCCTGGCTGGTGGTGAGATGGGTTGGAGGCAAGCAGGCCTCCCACCCCATCTGGACCCCATACCAGAAGCTGGAGACCTCATTAACACCTGGACTTGTCCTTCTGGGGATCTGCCTGGTACCCTTGTGGATACATTACAGCCTGTGAAAATTTCATCTGTTGGACCCAATTATGCCATTCCCCTTTCCTCCAGGGAATTCTGATGATCTCAGAGATTACGCTCTGAGCCACTGAAAGTCTTGGGGCAGAGAAGATGAGGAAGCCCTGGTTCTCAGTGTGTGGTCCCTGACCAGCAGCATCAGCGCCACCTGGGACTTGCTAGAAATGCAGATTCTCAGGAATCACCCCTGATCTAGGGAACCAGAAACGCAGGTATCTCTGTTTTAACGTGTCTTCCCCATGATTCCAATGGACACTCCAGTCTGGGAACCACAGAGCTGAAGGTCTTAGACCAAAGACCCTGGAGGTAGTGGATGCACACAGACTGGTAAGTCCCAGCTCTCTTTTCTCCTGACTTCAGGCAATAGACAGAATATTTGTGTCTCCTCAAAATTTATATCCAGTGTGATGGTATTTGGAAGTAGGACCTTCAGGAGACATAGCTGACCCTTGAAAAATGCATGGGGTGGTTCAGGGCTCTGACTCCTGTACAGTCAAAAATCCAAATGTGACTTTAAATTCAGCTCAGTCTGCCCTGAATATAAATTTACAGTCAGCCCTGAATCCACATCCATGGATTCAACAAGCCACAGATCGTGTACTACAGTAGTATGCATCTATTGGAAAAAAATCTGTGTATAAATGAAGCAGTGCAGTTCAGACCTGTGTTGTTCAAGGGTCAACTCTAATTAGGTCACGAGGACAATCTCTCATGAATGGGATGAGTGCCTTTATTTTAAAAAGACCGCAGAGAGCTCCCTTGTCCCTTCCACCACATAAGGACACAGGAAGCTGTGTAAAAACCAACAAGAGGATCCTCTATGCCAGAATACCACAGTGGGTAACCTTTCTCCTCTCCAGCGGATCTTCCCAACCTAGGGATCAAACCCAGGTCTCCTGCATTGCAGGCAGATTCTTTACCAGCTGAGCCACAAGGGAAACCCAAAATGGAGATAAGCTCACACTTACTGGAAAGAGTGAGATAATATGTGAAGAAAACTTGACACAATGTGGGACACACAACACTCAATATGTGTTAACTCAGCAGTAGCTGAGCTGATGGTATTAAACTGCACAGTGGATCAGAGAATATTTTATAATACTCTTGTTGTGGGCCTCCCTGAAAAGCCGGGAAGATGTGTGAGAGAGAAGGCAACACCAAAATGAAGGTTCAGAGCATGGAATCCAGCTGGGTGCTCCACCAAGGTCACAGCTCTCCTACTAATAACTGCATCGTTAGCGCCACCTACTGGTCTGCCCTGGTACCACATGGAGCTCAGCCCTAGATTAGAAACCTAGTCATACCATATGACCAACCTAGACAGCGTATTAAAAAGCAGAGACATTACTTTGCCAACAAAGGTACGTCTAGTCAAAGCTATGGATTTTCCAGTGGTCATGTATGGATGTGACAGTTGGACTATAAAGAAAGCTGAGCGCCGAAGAATTCATGCTTTTGAACCGTGGTGTTGGAGAAGACTCTTGACAAGAGTCCCTTGGACTGCAAGGAGATCCAACCAGTCCATCCTAAAGGATATCAATCCTGAATATTCATTGGAAGGACTGATGCTGAAGCTGAAACTCCAATACTTTGGCCACCTGATGCGAAGAACTGACTCATTTGAAAAGACCCTGGTGCTGGGAAAGGTTGAAGGCGGGAGGAGAAAGGGACGATAGAGGATGAGATGGTTGGATGGCATCACTGACTCAATGGACATGAGTTTGAGTAAGCTCTGGGAGTTGGTGATGGACAGGGAAGCCTGGCATGCTGCAGTCCATGGGGTTGCAAAGAGTCAGACACAACTGAGTGACTGAACTATACCATTCAGCGCCCACTTCCTGAGAGCCTCAGGGTGAACACAGCCTGACCCACTGAAGAACACAACACAGCACAGTACAAACAGCTAATAAATACATGAAACGAAAAGTTCATTTGTAATTAAAGAAATGCAATTTGAAAAGAACACTGGGTAAGCATGCCATCAACCAGACTGGCAGAGAGGAAAAGCGCTTGGTGACACCAGAGGGTGGCTGTGCAATGTGGGGGTTGGAAGGACACACATCAGCTCAGCCTTTGCAAACAGGGCACATCCATCCAGCACCCTGATCCAAGACGCACTCCTAGAGCCAGCCAGTCCATTTTTAGGGATTTACTTAAGAAATAGAACAAGTTCTAATGGTGGCAGGATAATGCTGACCAAGGTGGTAATGGTTACAAAATAGTAGGTAGAAGCATTATAAACTGTGTTGCATATAAAAGTGTGTGTGTGTTTGTGAACAAATGACCAAAAAAAAAAAAACAAACAAAAGACGTTAACAGTGTGTAACAGAGTGTGTTTTAAGTATTTCTTTTTCCTTTGCACTAACTTGAGATCTAACCTTTCTAATCAGAAGGAAGCTCTGATAAATATGATTAAAATATTTACGACAGCAGTGGTTCTCAACTCTGACAGCGCCGCTGGCAGCATTTCTGGGGACATGGAAAGCAGAACCCACCTGGATTTCCAAGAAATTTCTGGGTCCTGCACTGGAGGGAAACCAGCTAGCTTGCTCCTCTCTCTGGCAGCCTTCCCCTGCGTGGGCCACTTCCCCACAGGTCACCCACCACCAGGTAGTGTGAGCAGACATCCTCCCCGCCTCTGGCCTCCCTCAGCCACGGAGCTCCCAGGCTGGGCAGGCAGCTGTGGAGGCTGCCAGAGGCTCTGAGGAAGCTGCTAGACGGGCTGGGCTGGGAGCGGGGTGGGAACCATGCCCTCTGCCGACTCACTGCACAGCACACCACCAGCCAAGGCCCAGTGGGGAAGGCCTGAGAGGGACTACTGCCCAGGTGATCCAGCAACTCTGCAGGAGGACGGACAGACTGCAGTGTCTGTCTGTGGCCCTCAGAGACCCTCCAGGCCCTATTTTTGGTCCAACCACCCAAGAATACCTCCTTCTGCCCTCCAGTCAGTATCCAGTCAGTCAGTGACCCTTGCTTAATAAGACCTCACAAGGACACAGCTTCTAGGCCAACTCTGAGTGACAGAAAGTTCTTCCTACTGTTGAGTTGTCTTACTGCAACTTGTCCCCCACCTGTTCCAGTTCTGCTCCTTGAACAAGAATAGGACCCTGTCCTCAAGGTCATCCCCCTCTCCCGGCCTTTTTTCCCCACTCTGAACATCTCAGGGTCTTTTCAGTAAGTGGGAGTCAGTTGGTTTTTATCTCCCCAGAAACCTTCCTCAATATTACAAGCCAGATCTCCTCTATTTGAACTATATGCAATTGATTTTTTTGGACCTAAATTCAGGTCTTTGCAATTCACTTTACATTTCGTTTTCTTGGTTTTGATCCAGTGTTCCAGAATGTTAAGATACCCTAATTTAAATTTTGAACCTGCTGCTATGTGGGTGTTATGGCTCTTATCCACAGATTTGATGAGCATGCCTTTTATTTTCCCTCTCAATTATTTGACATCAATGTCAAGGTCAAAGTCTGAGGGACCTCTAAGCTGCATTAAAGTTAATAAAAAGTCTTGTCATCAGCCCTCCAGCCCCCTTGCCACAGCTCAGTTCACAGGGCTCTCATGAGAGATCTTAGCAGGGTCCTGCTGAAATCTTGTAATTCATCTTTCTACCTCTTAGAAACCCAGTGTGAAAGAGGAAACGTGGGAGGTTTAGCCTGAGTTGTTTTTAGCACCAATATTGGCCCCTAATGGCTATTACATCACTACATGTTTTTCTTTATTTTTGGGAAAAAAAATTTTGTTTTTATAAAAAAGCAACATGTTTACTATAAAGCAGTTCTGAGCACTACAAAAGAAAACAGTGAGATAAACATCCCTGAAATTTCACACCCAGAGATGCCCCCGCGGCCATTGCCTTTGTGATGCTCCCAGCCACATCCCAAAGGCTCTGGCCAAGTTGACCGTATCCTGCATTTCCAGCATCTCATCAAGCTGACACCACGGCTCTCTGTTTTGCTTTCTTTGAAGCCACAAAAGGGATCAACCTAGAACTGTGGGAGTGGAGCAACCTTCAACCAGTGAAGAGGAACAAACAGATGTCAGCTACCCATCACTGTAGGGAAAATCTTGGCTGCCTTCTGCACTTTTCTCAGAAGGCGTCCAGAGAAATAGAGCCCTACTGGACCACCACTAAGCCCAGTTCATCCACACACTCAGTTCTGTTCTTGCCTTTTCTCCTTTTCCCATCTCAGTCTCCTGACCTCTGCTTTCAGGCATCAGCTCCTTCTCTCAGGGTATACTTTCAGAAGCAGGAGCACCCAAAGATGTTAGTGACCATCTCTTTGCATGTATTTTACATATACATTCAATAATAAGCCTATTTAATTTTGCATAAAGGGAATCATTCTACACGTGTGTTCTAAAACCTGCTTTTTAAAAAGTTACTCACAGTAGGTAGTAAATATATTTTCATACCAGTAAATAAAATCCTAAACACAACTCATATAGCATGCTGTTGCAAGTGCTCTCATCATTTAATTTTCTTAACTTAGGGACATTAGATGATTTCTAATTTTGCACTGTGATGAAAATTCTTGTGCACATGTCTTTGCAAGTGTATAGGATGCCTCCTTGGAAAAAATTCTGTGATGTCTGATCACTTTATTGTCTTCTAATTCAGCAAAAACAAGACCTGGAGCTGACTGTGGCTCAGATCATCAGCTTGTTATTGCAGAATTCAGACTTAAATTGAAGAAGGTAGGGAAAACCACTAGGCCATTCAGGTATGACTTAGATCAAATCCCTCATGATTATACAGTGGAAGTGACAAATAGATTGAAGGATTAGATCTTGTAGACAGAATGCCTGAAGAACGATGGATCGTAACAATGTACAGGAGGCAGTGACCAAAACCATCCCCAAGAAAAAGAAATGCAACCAGTCAAAATGGTTGTCTGAGGAGACCTTACAAATAGCTGAGAAAAGAAGAGAAGCAAAAGGCAAAGGAGGAAGGGAAAGATATACCCAACTGAATGCAGAGTTCAAAGAATATCAAGGAGAGATAAGAAAGCCTTCTTAAGTGAACAATGCAAAGAAAGAGGAAAACAATAGAATGGGAAAGGCTAGAGACCTCAAGAGAATTAGAGATACAAAGGGAATGTTTTATGCAAAGATGGACACAATAAAGGACAGAAACAGTAAGGACCTAACAGAAACAGAAGAGATTAAGAAGAGGTGGCAAGAATACACACAAAAAAACTGTACAAAAAAGATCTTAATGAACCTGATAACCATGATGGTGTGATCACTCACCTAAAGCCAGACATCCTGGACTGTGAAATCAAATGGGCCTTAGGAAACATTACTGCACACAAAGCTAGCAGGGGTGATGGAATTCCAGCTGAGCTATTTCAAATCCTAAAAGATGATGCTATTAAAATGCTGCACTCAATACACAGCAAATTTGGAAAACTCAGCAATGGCTATAGGACTACAAAAAGTCAGTTTTCATTCCAATCCCAAAGAAGGCCAATGCCAAAGACTGTTCAAACTACCAGATAATTGTGCTCATTTCACATGGTAGCAAGGTAATCCTTCAAATCCTTCAACAGTACGTGAGCTGAAAACTTCCAGGTTTATAAGCTGAATTATAGAAAAGGCAGAGGAACCAGAGATCAAATTGCCAACATCTGTTGGATCATAGAAAAAAAGCAAGAGAATTCCAGATAAACATCTACTTCTGCTTCACTGACTATGCTAAAGCCTTTGACTATGTGGATCACAACATAGTGATCTGTGGACAATTCTGAAAGAGACAGGAATATCAGACCACCTTATCTGCCTCCTGAGAAATCTGTATGCAGGTCAAGAAGCAACAGTTAGCATGGAACATGGAACAATGGACTGGTTCCAAATGGGGAAAGGAGTATGTCAAGGCTGTATATTGTTACCCTACTTATTTAACTTATATACAGGGTTGCTGCTGCTAAGTCACGTCAGTCGTGTCTGACTCTGTGTGACCCCAAGGACGGCAGCCCACCATGCTCCTCTGTCCCTGGGATTCTCCAGGCAAGAATACTGGAGTGGGTTGCCATTTCCTTAAAATGCTGGACTGGATAAATCACAAGCTGGAATCAAGATTGCTGGGAGAAATACAGATATACAGATGACACCACCCTTATGGCAGAAAGCAAAGAGGAACTAAAGAGTGTCTTGATGGAGGTGAAAGAGGAGAGTGAAAAAGCTGGCTTAAAACTCAACATTCAAAAAACGAAGATCATGGCATCCAGTCCCATCACATCATGGCAAATAGGTGGGGAAACAATGGACACAGTTACAGACTTCATTTACTTGGGTTCCAAAATCATTGCAGACAGTGACTGCAGCCATGAAATTAAAAGATGCTTGCTCCTTGGAAGAAAAGCTATGACAAAATCAGCCATCATATTAAAAAAACAGAGACATTACTTTGCCAACTTACGTCTGTATAGTGAAAGCTATGGTTTTTCCAGTAGACATGTACAGATATGAGAGGTGGACCATAAAAAAGGCTGAGTGCCAAAGAACTGATGCTTTTGAACTGTGGTGCTGGAGAAAACTCTTGAGAGTCCCTTGGACAACGAGGAGATCAAACAAATCAATCCTAAAGGAAATCAACCCTGGATATTCATTGGAAGGGCTGATGCTGAACCTGAAGTTCCAATACTTTGGCCACCGGATGCAAAGAACTGACTCATTGGAAAAGACTCTGATGCTGGGAGTGATTGAGGGCAAGAAGAGAAGGGGACGACAGAGGATGAGATGGTTGGATGTCATCACTGACTCAACGGACATGAGTTTGAGCAAACTCCAGGAGATAGTGAAGGACAGGGAAGCCTGGAATGCTGCAGTCCAAGGGGTCACAGAGAGTCGGACATTACTTAGTGACTGAACAACAAGTGTTCACTAAGTGTTTGATAATTTATTCTGAAATTTTAAATACAGGTCAATATTTTTCTTAGCAGTTTAGGGCTTGTTTTTGATTTACCCATTCTTCCTTTCTGAAAATCAGGATATTTGCCCATCTTCAGTCTTCTGGCACTTCATTCTCTGTCATTTCCTCTAAGGCAAAGATTACATCGGAGAATGCCTCCAGGTCCCTCGTATGTTATTTGTATGAGCTTAGATTATATGTGGCTTGATGCCTTATAAAATCACTTATCTTGGGTTTCAATCTCCCCCTTATGTCCCTCATTTCACCATTTGAAGTAAAATTGCCTGTGTGGCCTGCTAGGCTGCCCTCCCTTGCATATTAAGGTTACAATGCACCACAAGCCCAAGCCCAACGCAGCTTCCTCTGCTATCCTTATGCAAATTTTGAAAGCACTTTGCTCTGTCTCTACCAGTTTTCCTTGGCTTCTGTTCACTGAGGCTTTGGTGCTTTGCTAACACTATCCTTTCAGATCCCACTAATCTTCTAGATGCATCTTGAGTTCTGCATTTCTCATTGCATCTTGTGTGCGTGCACTTTCCAACCCTAGCTCACTGGAAAGCAACAAGTGCAGCTGCACACAATGTTCTGTAAAACTCCCTTTTCTTTCTTGCCAGCCATGTTTGCAATTCTACTGGCTTGGAATTTCCGGGTTTTATTACCTCCTGGAGCAGCCTTCTTTTACGGTATGATTTTATTCAACACATCTTGTCTTATTTTACTCTCACAGCCACACTGTGAATCCAGCTGAATGTTAAGTTTCTCCATTCAAGAGATAGGTAACCAGTTGCAAAAAGTGCATGCATGATAAGTCGCTTCAGTCATGTCTGACTGACTGTGAGCCTGTATGTACTGTAGCCCACCAGGCTCCTCGGTCCATGAGATTTTCCAGGCAAGAATACTGGAGTGGGTTGCCATTTCCTCTACCAGGGGATCTTCCCAACCCAGGGACCGAACTCATGTCTCTTATGTCTCCTGCACTGGTAGTCAGGTTCTTTACCACTAGCACCACCTCGCACAGAGAAATTTAGGCAAAACCCCAAAGACACCCAGCAAGCCAGTGGACCAGCCCTGGATTCTCCAGTTTCTTAGCTGAAAGATGGTTTCCTTTGCCCACACCGGCTGAGACAGGGGTCTGACCCCCCACCTGGTAAGGCTGGAGCAAAGAGCTTTATGGAAGACAATTTTTCCACAGACCAGGATGGGGGTGGGGGGGTAGGGGGGTAAGGGGAGTGGGAGGGCGGGATGATTTGGGGGTGATTCAAGTGTGTTACGTTTATTGTGCACTTTTATTTCTATGATTATTGCATCAGCTCCACTTCAGGTCACCAGGCATTAGATCCCAGAGTTTGGGGACCCCTGCCTTAAAGTTCTGGAGGTCAGGTCCATAGTTCCCTCTCCTTTCTCCCAGGGAGGGAAATTTTGCATGGAGGAGACCTTGTCTAGAATTCCATCTCTCCGACTTTGCCGCCTGGAAGGAATGACAATTCCTTTAACGCCAATAGGCAAGCTGTCCTCACCTGGTTTCAAAGGGGCCCCCTCTCAGGCAGGAGGGAGTGTGCTAGGCACTCGGGGCATAGAGGCTTCCGGGTCTTTCCCCTACCTCTCTCTCAGTCTCACACACATATTCAGGCACACACTCTACAAAGCGCTCTAGGTCTTTCTCCCTCTCTCAGTGTGTGTCTGACTGTCACACAGACACACACACACTCAGAGTCACAGTGTTGGGCTCTGGGCAGCCCTCTGCGATCAGAACACCCCCTCCCCTCCCCTCTCTCTAGGCTAACAGCTCCTCAGTACCCATCCACTCGCCCCAGCCTCAGCCCCGGGGTCACTCACCGTCCATCCTGCCCACTCTGCCCTGCTCCAGGACGGTCCCCGACGGAGGGAGGCAGCGGGCCCCTACGAACCGGCAAGGAACGGGGCTCTCCGGTGCTGGGCTGCTGGCGCGCGCCCTTGCCCCACAGTCCTGCGCTCGCAGGCCCTAGCCCAGAGCCGGGTCTTCCTCCCCTCGCCGCGCGGAGGAGACCGGGCAGCGGCCGGGCTGGAAGGCTCCCGAGCCGCGCCGCTGCCCGCCCGGCTCTAGGCTCTACCGCCCGCTGCCGGCGGCCAGCCGCTCACGCTCCCGGCCCGGGGGAGGGGGCTCGCGCCGGGCCGTGCGGTCGTCATGGCACCCGGCACACCTGCGTCGCCGCAGCGCCCCCTTGCCCGCGCGCCCGGTCCCCGGCCTCTTCCCAGATGTGGCTCCCTCCGCAGGGACGGAGCACCCCTCCAAAGAAAAGGACAACCCACTGACCACTGCAGCCTTGGCTGAGACAGAACTCTGTGTCCCTCTCCCTGCGACCCCCATCCCAGAGCCTGGCCCCCACTCCTTGTCCTCGCCGCAGAGGAGTCTGACCCCCAGCCAACCACCCTGGGGGCCAGGACCCTGAGGCCCTCCTGAGAAGGGGATGAGAGGCAGCTGTCACACTCCAAAAGGCGAGGAGAGCAAGGGGCAGTGTGTCGGCAGACAGTTAATTCCACGACTCTGGAATTAACTGGCCAGGCGCTCACCAGATGTCTACTCCTGGGCAAGGGTCTTACCTGCAGCTGAGCCTCAGTTTCTGCATTTGTGAAATTGTTTTGAGAGAAGTAAATGAGATGATGTCAAAGTTTCTGCCCAGCATGTAGTAGATGCCCAATAAGTGGTCCCTTGGGCTGGATGGGAGGCCACCTCCCTCCCACCTTTCCAGTCCTGGTCAGGCACTACCATAGACTTTTGTCATTTGAATGAAGGTCCCAGGTTCCAGGCAGATGGAAGAGAGGGAATGGTCCATTCTTCCCTTTAGTGGGGAGCTCTGGGGTTTATTCTGGAGGGACTCTGGGGAAACAATTTCCGCCAGGCCACTTCCTAGCCTCCCTTATCCCTCTAGCCCATTCTCTGACCCAAATGGCTGGAGGAGTCTCAGGACTGAAGGGGCCTTTAGAAGACACTGAGTATAACCCTGACCTGGGCAAGTGTCTTGATCCTAATGGCCTGCAGTGGGTATCTCTGTCTTCATTCTCTCTGTCTTCCCAGGACAGCCCTTCAGAGAGCCTGCAGGAGGGAGGGCGCCCTCTCAGGTCTGCCCTTCTGCAGGTGAAATATCTGAGTTTCTTTGGACTTTTGGCTTCCTGTGACTTGCCTCAATTTCATGTGTAAATGGGGATGACAGCCTATCTCCTAGAGTTGTGAAGATGAAAGAAGTTCCTCTGTGTAAAGCTCTTGGACTAGCACTTGACACAAGAGATCAATATAAGTTGGTTATATCATTACTATCTTGAGTCTACCTTCCTGAAGAAGAGCTCAAAGTTTCCCTGACAGTCAGGACCCAGAACGGAGACAGGTCTTATTGGGCCCTTTTGAGCAATGCAGAGTTCAGGAAATGGCTATAAAATCTGCATACTCCAGCACTGCCATTTATTTTATTTGTGACTTTGGGAAAGTTATATAACCTCATTGCGCCTCAGTTTCCCTTCATTTACAAAATAGGGATGATAATAGCACCTGGTGGTGCTAAGTCATGTCCAACTCTTGCGACCCCACCAGGCCCCTCTGTCCATGGGATTTCCCAGGCAAGTATACTGGAGTGGGTTGCATTTCCTTCTCCAGGGGATCTTCCTGACCCAGGGATGGAACCCGCATCTCCTGCACTGCAGGCAGTCTGAGTCTACCATATAGTAAAGCACTTAAAACTGTGCCTGGCATAGTAGGTGCTAAATAAATGTGAGCTACATTTATTATGTGGGCTTTTAATACTTCGGTCTCACCTTTTTTGGTTCCTCCTTCTCCCCCTCACTTGCTTCTTTCTTTAGCAGCCGCATCATTTTAGTGCATTAAGGTAAGCTCGTGATCAGTTCCCCCCAACTCACCCTCTTTTTGTTTTTTGAATGGTTCTGAATCAGAGCCACTTTCCCGACCTTCTCTCTCCTCGTCTACAGACTTCCTTCTTTCACCATCAGAATCTTTGTGCCATGCCCAAGGACAAGTGGTACCATTCAAAACAAACACAGCAGTTCAGCCTCTGAGGGCCAAGCAGGGCAGTGCCATGGACAGAAAGACATGGGTGTGAATTCATTTCCCACCATTTATTACCCGTGCAGCCCTGTGTAAGTTGTTTAGGCGCTTTAACGTCATTTTCCACATCTTTAAAAAGGAATTTATCATCTTCTCAAGACTGCTGTGAGGATTAAAAGTCAAGGGCCACAGACCCAGTGTCCTTCCTTCTCCCCAAAGTTATGGGTGGAGGCAAAACAGATAGCTTGAGTAATAGCCTTTCCATGCAAATTTTAAAAGTGTCACCTTCCACTCCCCTCCCTACTCCAAAGTCTCCCAGGAAACCTGCCCACCACTTCTCTGTTTCAGATCATGCCTCCTCCTAGGGTCACCTGACTGTCAGTCTGGGGTACTGCCAGCCTTGAACCTTCAGCCAAGCAAAGCATCATCACTCTTATTTAACATGTGGTTAAATGCCTTACCTGATAGGTTAATGCCTTACCTGATAGGACACAGCTGGACAGTAGAGGAAAGAGAGCGCTCCTGTGGACTCCTAGGGCATTGGCTCTGTTGCCCTTCACCCTAGCCTACCTTCAAGGTTCTTGGTCATTTGGAAGCATCTGAGAAATTATGAGTGTGGTCACCCAAGGCTCAGAAGCAACCCCTGCTCCTTTGGGGAGCCCTTTGTCTTTCAGGGCTTCCCACTCTACCCATTCTGGGTCATTTCAGAGGCGCTGCTCCCCATCCCATCCCATCCCCAATAGCTGTAGCTGGACCCCTGTGTTGTGTCCCCGGGAGTGTTCTAACCATCAGTTCCACCTTCCTGGGAACTGATGTTCATCTGAAAAGCTGGATGCCAGGAGGTGGCAGGGGGCCATGGGATTGAGAAGGCCCTTGAAGGGAGAAGAGCTTCCGGTGCTAACTGGAACCTGTGTGGACACCTGCTTGGAAAAGGGTCTGAAGGGAAGGGGAAGGGGATAGAGAGAGATCTTAAATCAAGCTTTCTGGGGGACACTGAGGGAAGTCAAAGAGGCAAGAGTCTGAGAAAGCAGTAACCATCAGCCACGGGAGGGACGGTTTAATGGGCTAGGTGAATGTGGGGGCTTAGCCAGCAGCCTGCCTGAGGTTCAGGCTGACAGTGTGCCATGTGTTAGCTTGTGTGACGCTGTGTCTGGGAGTCAAGAGCCTCCGGTTCCAGAGCAAGTTCTACTTACTGTGTAACCTCGAGCAAGTGGTTCAACCTCTCTGGGCATCAGCATGAAGAGGGAGATGGATTGGAAGCAAATCATTTGGTGATTGCTAATCTGGTCTCCCTTATGACAGAAAGTGAAGAAGAACTAAAAAGCCTCTTGATGAAAGTGAAAGAGGAGAGTGAAAAAGTTGGCTTAAAGCTTAACATTCAGAAAACTAAGATCATGGCATCTGGTCCCATCACTTCATGGCCAATAGATGGGGAAATAGTGGAAACAGTGTCAGACTTTATTTTTTTGGGCTCCAAAATCACTGCAGATGATGACTGCAGCCATGAAATTAAAAGATGCTTACTCCTTGGAAGGAAAGTTATGACCAACCTATATAGCATACTAAAAAGCAGAGACATTACTTTGCCAACAAAGGTCCATCTAGTCAAGGCTATGGTTTTTCCAGTGGTCATGTATGGATGTGAGAGTTGGACTGTGAAGAAAGCTGAGCGCTGAAAAATTGATGCTTTTGAACTGTGGTGTTGGAGAAGGCTCTTGAGGGTCCCTTGGACTGCAAGGAGATCCAACCAGTCCATCCTAAAGGAGATCAGTCCTGGGTGTTCATTGGAAGGACTGATGCTGAAGCTGAAACTCCAATACTTTGGCCACCTCATGGGAAGAGTTGACTCATTGGAAAAGTCCCTGGTGCTGGGAGGGATTGGGGACAGGAGGAGAAGTGGATGACAGAGGATGAGATGACTGGATGGCATCACCGACTCGATGTACATGAGTTTGAGTAAACTCTGGGAGTTGGTGACGGACAGGGAGGCTTGGCGTGCTGTGATTCATGGGGTTGCAAAGAGTCAGACATGACTGAGTGACTGAACTGAACTGAACTGAATCTGGTCTCCCAGTCCTCGCATTCCTAGCTCCCAGTGAACAAAAGATGGGAAAGTTCTGCCTCTTTCCAAATCGGCTCATCATCCCTCCCGTCCCTTGCTGTCTGTTCCTGCTGTGCTGTCCTCCCAGGGAAAGACCCCCACCTGCACAGCCTGAACACTAACCAGGTGACAGACTCAGGGCCCTACGGGGGCTGGACAGGGGAGGCCAATGCATAAATGAATGTGGCCAACCGCGGCCACAAGGGCACTCCTGCTTGGCTTCTGCCACCCAGCTCCTGGAGATCGCTGCCATCAGAATGTAGGCTGAGGGTTGCCAGTTTTTCTGATTTTTTCAGAAGCCAGAAACCCAGATATTTTTCATGAATTTCAGCTCTCAATTTTAAATGGTTGGGCAACTAACTCAAAATTACTTTTAAACATTGTGCAGGCCAAACAAAATACATCTGTGGACTGAATTCAGCTCAAGGCCCTTTTGCAAGTTCTTGAATCTCTACAGGCCAGTGGTTCTCAATCTTGGCTGCACATTAGAATCCTACATAGGAACTTAGAAAAAAAAATCACCAGTGCTGGGACCATAGTGCAGACAGATTGAATCAATTTTCTGGCAGGCAGGGCCTAGGAATCAGTATTTTTTCAAAACTTTCTGGGTGATTCTAATACATGGCAAGGTGGAGACCCACTGCAGGCCCCTTCTTGGCTTTTCCCCTTCCACAAAGCTCTTGGTCTCATGGAGCTCACCATCAGCTATGGGGAGAAATGAATGAGTGAGTGGGTGAATGAATGAATGATCCCCTTGTCTGTGGTTCACCCAAATCATGAATCTATTTGTGCCCCTTCTGTAGACATCCAGGTACCTCCCAGAGTAAACCTAAATTCCTCCAGGGACTCCCTAGTGGTCCAGTGGTTAGGACTCTCTGTTTCCACTGCAGGGGGCATGGGTTCAATCCCTAGTCAGAGAATTAAGATTCTGTGAGGCCAAAAGACAAAACAAAACCTCCTCCATATGCCATACAAGCTCCTCACAACCTGCAGCCTCGAGTCCTACTGTTTCTCCCTTCATCACCCATACTTACCTCAGCAAGCATCTCTGCTCTTCCTGTTTAAGTGCTCCATGCCTTTGCTGTGCTGTTCCCACTGTCTGGCTACCTCCTGATGTATCACTCTTCATCTCTCCTCACCTGCCCATCAGCCAGTCCCTTGTCCCATCCTCTCTGCTCCCACATCTCTACAGTAGCTATTAGACCAACCTTTCCCGGTAGGTCTCACCTTGGAGGTTTTAAGCCCCACCCACTCCATGCTGAGGCCACACCCTATACCAATTACATCACCAGATAATAGTTTTTAAAGATCCCCAGGTGATTCTACTGTACAGCAAAGTTTGGGAATCACTGTCTTGATACTGAAGTACTATTTCCCTTCCCACACCTGTATGCCTAATTAGCCTATAACCACTCCTTCTCTGTCCCAACCAGGAGCAGAGATCCTTGGTTGTTTGCTGCCATACCCTAGCATCCTTCCTTGGTGGGTGGGGTGCCTGAGACCTGTGCTGGCCTCTCCCGGGCAGCCCCTGTCCTCTAAGCATATAGAGGTGTGCTCTGAGATGCCCAAGGGAATTGGGAGGTGCCCACGCGGCGGGCTGACATGAGGCTGCAGAGTGCCCTGTAGGATGTCTCTCCAGTGGCAGGAAAGTCAGCATCTCCAGTGGGAGACTTGATCTCTCTCCCTGGCTGGAAATGCATCCAGGCCTTTGGGGTGAGGAAGGCCACTGGTGTTGCTACCATTTCGAAAAGGATGAGAATCCACAGTGGAGGGGAAGGGGGGCCTCAGCCTGGCGGCAACATGTCTCTCAGGAAACAGTGACACTGCCAGCATTTTCAGCATCTGTTTGGTGGTGGGGGCAGGACTAACCCTGTGAAGAGTGAGGCCAGGGGAGCTTCAGAGAGACTGAGGTTTGGGCCAGAGTGGGCTCCCTTCCTGGGAGTCAGGAGGGGCCCCTCTCTCCTTCGCCAGCCAACACTTCCTTCAAATTGCTTTAAAATGCTAATTAATGAGCTCTCCCCAAGGAAGAGTTATTTGCATTTATAAAAGACAAGCCAAGGTGCTAATAGCTGACTCACTTCCCACAGCACAGCCAGGGTGGAAGGAGAGGCCAGAAGTGCCAAGCAGAAAAGCTCAGGACCCAGCAAGGACCCCAGAAAGAACCCAAGACCGGAGCAAGAAGCCTGAGCATTCTTCTGGGCTTTGCGCTGCATGTCGCTGGGTAAGGGCTCCACTTGCCCTCTGGAACACTCTCTCTGGAGCTCAGTGTTCCCATCTGTAAAGTGGGAGAGCTATGGACCAGAAGAACTTCCCACTCTGGGGTCTACCTTCTCTGGGAACCCAGGCTAAGGAGTCCCCTCAGGAGGAGGGGCTGGGGCCACACCAAGGAACTCCAGCTCTCTGGCTGGGGTCCTATGCCCTGAGGAGAGGGGGGTGGGTTGAAGGCTTCTAGGTCAAGGCGGGGTCAGGTCAGCATCCCAGGACCAGAGAAATAATGGCAAAGTGTTGAGGCCTTTTGGGAGAGGTGGGCAGCTCTCTGGGGGCAGCAGAGCCTCCTTCAGACAAGATAGAGCCTTTTGTAAACCATTTCCCAGGCCCTGGTCACCAATCCCTAGAAATATGGACTTGGTTTGGTTGCCCCACCAATTAATGTCTTGACCAGGTTCTCTTTCGTCTCCAGTTCTCCCACCGATTAATGTCTGACCTTGACCACGTTCTCTGTCATCTCCAGTTCTCAGTGTTTCACCTGGAAAATTGAAATTAAAACAGTAGCTTCTTCCCATGCTGTGGGGAAGTACTCTGCACAGTCACAGACATGTGGTGAGCTGCTGGTATGGATTTTCTTTTAGCTACTTTCACCTCCTCTGTGTACCTCTGGTTCTTTCCTCTCCCCTCCAGCTGTGGATGGTTCCCCATTCTTTACGAGAAACAGAGCAGGTGGTTCTGTTTGGTTCAGCTTGGTCCCGGGAATATTAACATCCTTGCAGGAGAATCAGTCATTAGAAAAGAGTACCTAAAACCTAGAGATGAGGCCAAGATGGTAACTGCATGTATGCATGAAGCTCTGTTTAAAGGGCTTGCCCATGAAATGTTCCCCTGTGGCTCTGTCAGTTACCATTACTTAAGTGCAGAGATGCTGAGAGGTTACATGGTAATTTGTGGATTTGTGTCCAGTAGAAAAGAGTGTCAACCCCACTGTTGGCTGTTTATTGCCTTGTAGAACACTGACCAGTGTTGCGTGTAACAGTGATCATATTTCAACATTACTTTTTCTTCCAGGATTATACAAATGCCCTGGGGGTCAGCTTTACTGTCTTGGTTCCCTCATTAACTAATGAGCTGAATAAAATCTTTGACACATGATCATCCTATCTTTATAAAAGTCATGTTTTTATCAAAATTACACTTTGGCACTGCCTATGACAGGAACTTTGAAAATATGAGAGGGGATCTCAGAGTCATCAAAAGTCAATCTTCTCAAACTTGAATATGCCCATGGATCATGTGAAAGTCGCTCAGTTGTGTCTGACACTTTGCGACCCCATGGAATTCTCCAGGCCAGAATACTGGAGTGGGTAGCCTTTCTCTTCTCCAGGGGATCTTCTCAACCCAGGGATCGAATCCAGGTCTCCCACATTGCAGGCATTTCAGGTGGATTCTTTACCGGTTGAGCCACAAGGGAAGCCCTTATGAATCATGTTGGGGGAGAAGGGGTGGTGATGGTTAAAATACAGATTCTGGGCTGTAACAAGTTGCGAAGATTGTGGAAGGAGTGTCCTCCTTCCCACTGAGCTCTCTAAGTTTCTGGGCTTGGCCTGCTTAGGACACCCTTCTTTAGTCCTTAGTCTTTAGTTCAGTTGCTCAGTTGTGTTCAAACCTTTGCGACCCCATGAACTGCAGCACGCCAGGCCTCCCTGTCCATCACCAACTCCTGGAGTCCAACCAAACACATGTCCATTGAGTTGGTGATGCCATCCAACCATCTCATCCTCTATCATCCCCTTCTCCTCCTGCCCTCAATGTTTCCCAGCATCAGGGTCTTTTCAAATGAGTCAGCTCTTTGCATCAGGTGTCCAAAGTATTGGAGTTTCAGCTTCAACATCAGTCCTTCCAATGAACACCCAGGACTGATCTCCTTTACGATGGACTGGTTGGATCTCCTTGCAGTCCAAGGGACTCTCAAGAGTCTTCTCCAACACCACAGTTCAAAAGCATCAATTTTTCGGCCCTCAGCTTTCTTTATAGTCCAACTCTCACATCCATACATGAGGACTGGAAAAACCATAGCCTTGACTAGACGGACCTTTGTTGACAAAGTAATGTCTCTGCTGTTTAATATGCTATCTAGGTTGGTTATAACTTTCCTTCCAAGGAGTAAGTGTCTTTTAATTTCATGGCTGCAATCACCATCTGCAGTGATTTTGGAGCCCAGAAAAATAAAGTCAGCCACTGTTTCCACTGTTTCTCCATCTATTTGCCATGAAGTGATGGGACCAGATGCCATGATCTTAATTTTCTGAATGTTGAGCTTTAAGCCAACTTTTTCTCTCTTCTTTCACTTTCATCAAGAGGCTCTTTAGTTCTTCACTTTCTGCCATAAGGGTGGTGTCATCTGCATATCTGAGGTTATTGATATTTCTCCCAGCAATCTTGATTCCAGCTTGGGCTTCCTTCAGCCCAGCATTTCTCATGATGTACTCTGCATATAAGTTAAATAAGCAGGGTGACAATATACAGCCTTGACGTACTCCTTTTCCTATTTGGAACCAGTCTGTTGTTCCATGTCCAGTTCTAACTGTTGCTTCCTGACCTGCATACAGGTTTCTCAAGAGGCAGGTCAGGTGGTCTGGCCTTCCCATCTCTTTCAGAATTTCCCACAGTTTATTGTGATCCAAACAGTCAAAGGCTTTGGCATAGTCAATAAAGCAGAAATAGGTGTTTTTCTGGAACTCTCTTGCTTTTTCTATGATCCAGCGGATGTTGGCAACTTGCTCTATGGTTCCTCTGCCTTTTCTGAAACCAGCTAAAACATCTGGAAGTTCATGGTTCACGTATTGCTGAAGCCTGGCTTGGAGAATTTTAAGTATCACTTTACTAGCGTGTGAGATGAGTGCAAATGTGCAGTAGTTTGAGCATTCTTTGGCATTGCCTTTCTTTCCAGTCCTGTGGCCACTACTGAGTTTTCCAAATTTGCTGACATATTGAGTGCAGCACTTTTACATCATCCTCTTTCACTATTTGAAATAGCTCAACTGGAATTCCATCACCTCCACTAGCTTTGTTCCTAGTGATGCTTTCTAAGGCCCACTTGACTTCACATTCCAGGATGTCTGGCTCTAGGTGAGTGATCACACCACCGTGATTATCTGGGTTGTGAAGATCTTTTTTGTATAGTTCTTCTGTGTATTCTTGCCATCTCTTCTTAACATCTTCTGCTTCTGTTAGGTCTCTACGATTTCTGTCCTTTATTGAGCCCATCTTTGTATGAAATGTTCCTTTGGTATCTCTAATTTTCTTGAAGAGATCTCTAGTCTTTCCCATCCTGTTGTTTTCCTCTATTTCTTTGCATTGATCGCTAAGGAAGGCTTTCTTATCTCTGCAATTCTTTGGAGCTCTGCATTCAAATGGGTATATCTTTCCTTTTCTCCTTTGCCTTTTGCTTCCCTTCTTTTCACAGCTATTTGTAAGGCCTCCTCAGACAGCCATTTTGCTTTTTTGCATTTCTTTTTCTTGGGGATGGTCTTGATCCCTGTCTCCTGTTCAATGTCACAAACCTCCATCCATAGTTCATCAGGCACTCTGTCTATCAGATCTAGTCCCTTAAATCTACTTCTCACTTCCACAGTATAGTCATAAGGGATTTGATTTAGGTCATACCTGAATGGTCTAGTGGCTTTCTCCACTTTCTTCAATTTCAGTCTGAATGTGGCAATAAGGAGGAGTTCATGATCTGAGCCACAGTCAGCTCCTGGTCTTGTTTTTGCTGACTGTATAGAGCTTCTCCATCTTTGGCTGCAAAGAATATAATCAATCTGATTTTGGTGTTGACCCTCTGGTGATGTCCATGTGTAGAGTCTTCTCTTGTGTTGTTGGAAGAGGGTGTTTGCTATGACCAGTGCGTTCTCTTGGCAGAACTCTATTAGCCTTTGCCCTGCTTCATTCTGTACTCCAAGGCCAAATTTGCATGTTACTCCAGGTGTTTCCTGACTTCCTACTTTTGCATTCCAGTCCCCTATAATGAAAAGGACATCTTTTTGGGTGTTAGTTCTAGAAGGTCTTGTAGGTCTTCATAGAACTGTTCTTAGAGTCTGAGAAAAATGGCAAATATGGATAGTGATTCTAGGCATCTTCTCATCACTGAGGTAGATAATGAAATAAATCCTGAACCCATGAATATCCAGTTTGATTCATCAGATATAAGATCCAAAATGATCCCCATTTTGTAGGTAAAAGGGAATATATATGAATACGTTTTCTCACTTATATTTGGCATTTTAGACTAAACTCTGTATTTCTGTCAGGGTTGGCTGAGGACTGGATAAATGATGGCACATTGATACAATGGAATACTTTTCACCCATTAAAAAGAAGCAAGTGACTTTATTACATACCAAAATGGAACACGTCTTCAATTTATTTTGTTAAATGAAAAAAGTTAAATGCAGAGCTGTCAGCGTGTATAATATACTGCCATTTGGGTAAAGACATTAACAAGTTATATATAATGTGAATATGTATAAATGAGTCTAGGGGAGTAAACAGGAAACTGTTAAGAGTGTTGCCTCCTCAGAAAGAAACTGAGTGCTTGAGGTAGGACGTGTGGCGGTTACTGTTAGATAAACACCCAACTATTCAACAACCTCACCTATTCCTTGAACTTCCCTTTTTCAGTTTTCTCCAACTGTTTCCTCTCCCATTTCTCCCGGGACCTCGGGCTTTCTTACTCATCTCCGTGTGCCCAGTTTTTCTCAGAGAATTCACTCAAAAATTCCCTCTAGACAATGCTTTGTAAATTATACTTTTTCTTCCTCCCCGTATTCACTAATGCTTATCTATCCTATTCGTGCACAGCCCTGTTGTCTGTTCAATGTTATGATGACAGAAAAATGCTGATTTTGTTAAGGGTCAAAGTAGTTTTCAATCCAGGATATGAAAGAGGATTGGTTTAAGCTATTCTTGATAATCCTGTTTCCATTTTCCAGATATTTAATTTTTTGGTCTTTCTTAGCAGCTTGAGCAGTATGAAGTTTATCACATGAGAAATGTATCATTTTCCTTTAAAGTGGTCATCAGATAAGACAATGAAATGAATCTTGTAATTTTTACTTGCAAGTTTCAATATTAGTGAATAGAAGGACTAATGAATGCTGATCAAAACTTCAGAATTTTCTTGAAAAAAAAAAAATGCAGATTCTGATTCAGAAGGTCTGGGGAGGGACCCATCCTCTGGGTCTAACATCCCCCCAGGTGCTGTTGATGCTGCTCATCTGAAGACCACACCAAGAGCAAGAGCCCCATCCAGCCTCTAAGCTTTGTGTATAGGAATCCTTCTTGAAATCCTATCAAGGGTTGGAATAGGATCACAGCGACAGGGTGGTGCTAAACCAAAAGCAATGGTCACAGTGGTAGGCTAGTGGGGGAGACCAGGGGATTCCTCCCTCAGATCATGCATGCTGGCCACCTGGCACTCCATTAGGAAAAGCCCAGCCACAGCACCATGGCTTGTGAGGGCGTGTGTGTGTGTGCTCAGTCGCTTCCCTTGTGTCCGACTCTTTGCGACCCTATGGACCGTAGCCTACCAGGCTTCTCTGTCCAGAGATTTTCCTAGCAAGAATACTGGAGTGGGTTGCCCTTCTCCAGGGGATCTTCCCAACCCAGGGATTGAACTCATGTCTCCTGCATTGGCAGGTGGATTCTTCACTGCTGAGCCACCAGGGAAGCCCCGCTTGTGAGGGATGAAAGACCAAAGCAAAGACTTCCCATCGCTTGTCAGTCCTTGGGATGACAAAGGCCCTGAGGCATGTGCACACCTGGGGTGTTGGAGGAACAATGGGAGGCTAGTGTGCTGCCCTGCAGTGAAATGCAGTGAAGAAGGGGGAAAAAAGGACCAGAGAAGTAATGAAGGGAAGATCACACCTGGTCCTAGAGACCGCTGTAAGGACTTGGCTTTTACACTGAAGTGCCATGGAGACCCTGCAGGATGTGGGGAGATAGGGACTTAGGATTTAAAAGGATCTTCTGGGGAATTCCCTGGAGGTCCAGTGGTTAGGATTCCACACTTTTCCCACCAGGGCCCAGGTTCAATTTCTGATCGGGGAACTGATCAATCCCTGTTCACAAATCACACAGCACAGCTAAAAAAAAAATTTTTTTTAAATAATAAAAGGATCCTCTGGGTACTGTGTGGGGGAGAAACAGAGACTCTTTAGGGTGCAGAGGTGGGGGCCCTGCTTTGAGTCTGGTTTAATGGGGTTCTGGTGGGTTTGGAATCTGCATCTTAAAACATCCCAGTGACTTAGTCTCTTATACAGTCCGGAGATCCAGGACCAACCTTGTCCAACCCCCAGGGTCCATGCATGTTATTTTCTAGGTTCATTGAAGTGTTCATTCCCAGGCGTGACCTGCATGCTCTGTCATGTCTGACTGTTTTGCAACTCCATAGGCTGTCATCATGAGAAACGCTGGGCTGGAAGAAGCACAAGCTGGAATCAAGACTGCCGGGAGAAATATCAATAACCTCAGATATGCAGATGACACCACCCTTATGGCAGAAAGTGAAGAGGAACTAAAAAGCCTTTTGATGAAAGTGAAAGAGGAGAGTGAAAAAGTTGGCTTAAAGCTTAACATTCAGAAAACTAAGATCATGGCATCTGGTCCCATCACCTCATGGCAAATAGATGAGGAAACAGTGGAAACAGTGGCTGACTTTATTTTTTGGGGCTCCAAAATCACTGCAGATGGTGACAGCAGCCATGAAATTAAAAGATGCTTACTCCTTGGAAGGAAAGTTATGACCAACCTAGATAGCATATTAAAAAGCAGAGACATTACTTTGTCAACAAAGGTCCATCTAGTCAAGGCTATGGTTTTTCCAGTGGTCATGTATGGATGTGAGAGTTGGACTGTGAAGAAAGCTGAGCACCAAAAAATTGATGCCTTTGAACTGTGGTGTTGGAGAAGACTCTTGAGAGTCCCTTGGACTGCAAGGAGGTCCAACCAGTCCATCCTAAAGGAAATCAGTCCTGGGTGTTCATTGGAAGGACTGATGCTGAAGCTGAAACTCCAGTACTTTGGCCACCTCACGCGAAGAGTTGACTCATTGGAAAAGACCCTGGTGCTGGGAGGGATTGGGGGCAGGAGGAGAAGGGGACGACAGAGGATGAGATGGCTGGATGGCATCACCTACTCGATGGGCATGAGTTTGAGTAAACTCCAGGAGTTGGTGATGGACAGGGAGGCCTGGCGTGCTGTGATTCGTGGGGTTGCAGAGTCAGACATGACCGAGTGACTGAACTGACTGACTGACTAAGACTGTAGCCCACCAAGCTCCTCTGTCCATTGGATTTCCCAGGCAAGAATACTGGACTGGGTTGCCATTTCCTACTTCAGGGGATCTTCCTGACCTAGAGATTGCACCTGCATCTCGTGCTTTGGTAGGTGGATTCTTTACTACCAGACCACTTGGGAACCCATTTTCTAGGTAACTGGTGCCAATGAGCTAGAATGCATCATGACTGGCACCCATCGGAGTTGCGTCGTGTGGCAGTTCTGCAGGGTCCACCCCTGAAGACACCCTAATTTAAGTGTTTTCCATCTAGAGGAGAGAGGGTGT
Organism: Odocoileus virginianus; assembly: GCF_023699985.2. Classification (NCBI taxonomy): domain Eukaryota; kingdom Metazoa; phylum Chordata; class Mammalia; order Artiodactyla; family Cervidae; genus Odocoileus; species Odocoileus virginianus. The sequence goes on from NC_069680.1 coordinate 60,202,563, forward strand.
CCAGGTACCCTTGGCTGGTGAGAACCTGGATGTGCACAGAGTAGCATGAGCCTCAGCTGACTCCTGGCCAAGGCTCTGAGTCATACGAGTTATTAGTTGTCCTTGGCGGCCCAACGCAGAACCTCCTAGATTCCTGAGCTGTGAAGATGGGGGACCAGTGAGCTGTCAGTCTTGTCATTTCCTGTGGGATGAAATCTCCCATCAGCATCCAGATGTCCTCCAGGGATGTGTGACAAACAGCTCTGTGCTTCCCTGAGAGACAGGTTCTTGTCTGGGCACTCAAGTTGAGCCCACACAAGGGCTGGTGTAAGCAGAGGATGAGGAAGCTCTTAGGTGTATGCAGTGGGCATAATGCTGACTGCCAAGAGCTACTTACCTCTACCACCTGAGGTGTGACGGGAGGCAGTCTTGGCACCCATTTTATGGATGAGAAAAGCAAGGGTCAGGGGCTCTTCACAGGAATGTGATGGGAGAAAGAACATGTGAGTTGGAAAAAAGGCAATGGCATCTCCCATCCCAGCCAGCCTTCCAGCTCAAACTCCAGCTCTGCTTCTTCCGAGGAACACATTAACCCCTAGGCCCTAAGGCTGTCCTCATCTGCAGAGTGAGGACCAAGGGCGTGTTGCTGATAGTAAACGAGAAGACAGAGAAGTGCTGCCCAGGGCTGATAAACAGTAGGGGCCTAATGAGTGCTCCTGCTCGGACCTAGAGCAGCTGGGCTTGTGCCCCTTTTCTGAGGGACAGGTTTAGCCCACTCAGCCCTGAGGCTCACGTCCACAGAGTGATCTGACTGCTCTTGGACCCAGCCCAGCTCATGTCCTGCCCAGTGGCCCAGTGATGCAGACTCCCAGCACTTCTTGGCCTTGGCATCTCTCCCAGCACTCTGGCCAGAACTTCTGGGCCCCTGCCAATGCTCACTCTTCCAGGAACTGCTCCCCGCCCCAGGGCCAGCTTTCTGAGAAGGGACAGGCACGTTTCAGTAAAGTAAAGGGTAGCTCCAAAGTAAGGCCTAGGGTCCAACACTGAATCTGGGGGAGACTGAGAACCGAACCCCTCTATGTGTGGTGATGGATGTTAACTAGACTTTCTGTGATGGTCATTTCACAGTTTATACACATAGGGAATCACTGTTAAGCACCTGAAACTAATATAATGTTATATGTCAGCTGTATTCTCAAGCAAAGCAGCCCTCTAGCCCCACACATCTTCCTGTCAACATCATTAAGTCTTTGTATCTTATCATATTCAACACAACAGTACTAATCCAGGAAATTCTTGCCCAGAGAGTAAAAGTTATAAATCACTGTATTGTTCATTCTAGGCAATCCCTGAAACCATCATTTAAAGGAACATCAAACTGCCTAACTCTTTAGTAAACAGCATCAAAAGAGAGCTTACAAGGACTCCACTGGCCATCCAGTGTTAAGAAACTGTATTCCCAATGCAGGGGGCACAGTTTCAATCCTTGGTCAGAAAACTAAGATCCCACATGTCACTAAGCACAGACAAAAAAAAAGAAAGAAAGAAAAAACTTACATCTTTTTTTCCTTTTAATAAATATTTCATTTTTTTTCACTTTTTTAAATTGAAGGATAATTGCTTTACAGAATTTTGTGGTTTTCTGTCACACATCAACAAGAATCAGCCACAGGTACACCCATGTCCCCTCCCTCCGGAACCTCCCATCTCCCTCTCATCCCACCCTTCTAGATCATCACAGAGCCCCTGTTTGAATTCCCTGAGTTATACAGCAAATTCCCACTATCTATTTTGCACATGGTATTGTAAATTTCCATGTTTCTCTCTCCATACATCTCACCCTCTTCCTCCTCCCCTCCCCGTGTCCTTAGGTCTGTTTTCTATGTCTGTTTCTCCATTGCTGCCCTGAAAATTAATTCACCAGTACCAACTTTCTAGATTCCATATATATGTGAGAACATATGATAGTTACATTTCTGACTTACTTTACTCTGTGTAATAGGCTTTAGGTTTGTCCACCTCATTAGAACTGACTTAAGTGTGTTCCTTTTTATGGCTAATACACCAGCTCGATGGACATGAGTTTGAGTAAACTCCGGGAGTTGGTGATGGACAGGGAGGCCTGGCGTGCTGTGATTCATGGGATCACAAAGAGCCGGACACGATTAAACGACTGAACTGAACTGAATATTCCATTGTGTATATGTACCACAGCTTCTTTATCCATTCATCTGTTGATGGACATCTATGTTGCTTTCATGTCCTAGCTATTGCAAATAGCACTGCAATGAACGTTGGGGTACATGTGTTTTTTTCAATTATGGTTTTCTCAGAGTATATATCTAGGAGTGGGATTGCTGGGTCATATGGTGATTTTATTCCTAGTTTTTTAAGGCATCTCCATACTGTCTTCCATAGTGGCTGTTTCAATTTACATTGATACAGCAATGCAAAAGGGTTCCCTTGTTCCACACCCTCTCCAGCATTTATTGTTTATAGACTTTTTGATGATGGCCATTCTGACTGGTACAGGGTGATATCTCATTGTAGTTTTGATTTGGATTTCTCTAATGAGTGATGTTGAGCATCTTTTCATGTGTTTGTTAGCCATCTGTATGTCTTCTTTGGAGAAATGTGTTTAGGTCTTTTTCCCACTTTTTGATTGGGTTGTTTGTTTTTCTGGTATTGAGTTGTATGAACCGCTTTATATTTTGGAAATTCTTGGTCAGTTTCTCTCATTCTGAGGGTTGTCTTTTCACCTTGTTCGTAGTTTCCTTTACTGTCCAAAAGCTTTTAAGTTTAATTAGGTTCCACTTGTTTATTCTTGTTTTTATTTCCATTACTCTAGGAGGTGGGTCATAGAAGATATTGCTTTGTCACTGAGTGTTCTAGGTTTTCCTCTAAGAGTTTTATAGTTTCTGATCTTGCATTTAAGTCTTTAAGAGCTTACATCTTAAGAATCTTTGAACTCCTCGCCTCAAAACGTCTCCTTGTCGTGTCCACCGATCCTAAACTCTATCACGATCTTTATGCTATCCTAGTCAAGGCATCCTTCCCTGCGCAGAAAGCCCCACCTGAAACCAGACTCGGAAATCTCCTTCTCATGACTGTACCCTCCCTACACTGGCACGCTGGGGAGGCATGGTAAAGATCTCCCTGACCCGGAGAAGAGCTGTTTCGGCTCTGTCTGGCCAACAGCTCTCAGCCTGTGATATTTTTGGTAAGCCAGCATTCAGCAAGAAGAAATGAAGTCGGGGGAGTCTTCTTTTTGACCTTTGGGGTGGGGTGCGTGGCAGCCTGAGTCCAGGCTGGTCCAAAAGACACAGCTATAGTGAAGCCCCCAGAACCACAGACAGAGTGAGTTCTAGAAAGTCTCTTGGGGATCCCTTTACAGCCCCTTCTCTTTACAGACAGCAAAGAGGGTTCAGAGAGAGGAAAGGAATTTGTCCAATGCACAGAACTCACTGCACTTGTTGGTAGATTAAATGAGTTAATATCCATCACGTGCTTAGACACTGCCTGGTGTGTCCTAAGCTCTATATGTGTTTGTGAAACAAAAGTGATGGCAAGGCTGGCCTAAAACTCAAGGCAAACTCGGGCTGATCTCCCAGATTTAGAAAACAAAAACTGACTTAAACCTTGAAGCCAGGAGCAGTTTCTCACGTGCATCAGAACTACTGGAGTTAAAGATTATTAAAGTGGCATGCTGGGCTCCATCTCCAGAGCATCTGATTCTGTAGCTGTGGGGTTGGGGTGAGATCTCTAACCAGCTCCCTGGCTGGTCCGAGACCTCTCCTTGAGAACTTTTGACCCTGAGAAACGAACCACTAAGGGTGCAATTTCTGGCATCAGTCAGGGAGAAACGGCAAGGCGGGGACAGTGGGCCCCTCATCCTTCTGCAGGTACCAGGTCCCCCAGACTGATGTTTAGACCTCTGCAGCTGCACAGAGTCAGGGCAGGCATCAACTCTGCCTGGCTGTGTCTCCGCCCATGGTGAATGTTCCAAGCCACACTCGGGTCAAGCAGCTTCACCCCGTAATTTCAACCAGAGGGGCAGCCCCCCCTCTTTGCCAATGGATGTGGTCACCACCCGGGCCACGTGAGATCTGTGCCGTGAGAATGAATCAAACAGCAACAGACAGATGAAACCAATGCATTCTTTATTGCAGACTGAAGCAAAGGGCTCACTCACACAGTGGGCTTTGATCTGGGGCCTTCTCTGACTGCCCAAGCTTTTCCAGCAGGCATGGGCAAACTCTCCAAGCAGAGTAGAAAACAGCTTCCAGAAGCCACCCTGTCTAAGGGCCTTAGGTGACAACCTGGGGAAGCAGTAGAAGTTACCCAGGAAGGCCAGGCAAAGCCAGCTTTCCTCTCCTGGCGGCTTTGGGTCAGTCCCTTCACTGGGAGCACCGCACAGCCTCTGGAAAGATAGAAGGGGCCCAGGGTCTCTGGGGGCTGGCTTAGAGGGGCATGAGCAGACTCAGACTCCACTGATGGTGCAGAGGGAGAGCCGAGAACCTTCACCCTCTTCTCTGAGAATGTCCCCAGGATCGCCCCAGGCCCCTGCTTGTGGAAATCAGCTCTTCTGAAATGCAGTTTCTGGTTCCAGAAGTCTAGAATAGGGCCTGGGATTCTGCATTTCTATTGAGCTTCCATGGATGCCAACTCTGCAGGCCCACAGACCACACTTGAGCTGCAAGGCTCTGGCTATACAGTGTCTTCCTGCATATCGGAAAAGTGCACCCCTTCTTTGACAAGGAAAAACCCCACTCCAGGACACAGTCTAGGGTATCCCAATCAGCCTGGGCTGGACTACAGGCTCACTCGTCCCCACCATCCACAGCTTAACTCCAAAGCCCTAAAAGATCCCATTTCGGCCTCCTCAACCTGAAAACACTCTCCCCCAGAGCTTCACCAACCAGGCCTTGAAAGATGAGCAGAGCAAACACTGATCATTCAGCAATGGGCCAACAGTGGCCCAATCAGTCAGCCTCTTGCTGAGACCGAAGGCCTGGGCAGGGGTGGGCCGTGGAGCCGGGGAGGAGGAATGGGTCTGGGAGCATTCTGAGAAAGGGTTAGTGCTCTGAGCAGTGGTCTGAGCTGTGAACAGCCTAACCGCAGGACGGGAAGAGGGCCACTAGTCTACAGATGTAGACTGGGTAGTCTGGCTTGCTGCAGACCCCTGAGGCCTCAGCTGTCTCCTGTAGACCAGGCCAGGTGGGCTCTGGGCTCTGAGTCTACTTGCTCCACAGATGAGAAGGTGGGAGGTAGATGTATCTGGGGATCATGGGGTCAGCAGCTGTCCAAACCACAGGTGTGGTCAGGAAGCCAGAGCCCAGGCCCCATGGAGGGACCAGTTGCCCGTTTGCTGGGTGCTGTCCCAGTGTTAGCGCTCAAAGTCCCACGTCCCAGGAAACCCCTCAGTCCCGGGCACACAGAGATGGCTGGTCACACAATTTCCTGGCCACACCCTAGACTCCAGATCGAGGGCCTAGAGATGACTAGGTCATCAGGGCTCTGGGTGGTGGCAGCCTGGGAACTGGTCACAAATCCAGGGGTCCATGGTGCCTTCTGCCCCCATGTGGACCAATGACAAGGCAGCCAGACAACTGTCTGAGGGCGACTGTGTTGAGCGTGGCACAGGTGCGAATGTCTGTGTTTCTCTCTGGGCCGTCATTCCTGCAGCAGGACTGATGCCAGGCAAACCCGGTCACCACGGGGGAGGGATGCAGCAGTCTGGACTTCCAGCCCCGCTGACTTCTTAGTCATGGGGAAGCACAGGGCCTACTCGATATGCCCCCGCTGGTCCCTGGGCCCCTACACAAACTTTCCCAGCGGTGCCTCAGCGCTGGGCCACACTCTGTCTGCAGCTTTCCCGTGACGCCTAGTTCCAGTTCGCGCCAATCCAGGGGCCCAGAGGGCTGAGGATGGGGCACAGTGGAGGGCCTCATCCAGGTCAGTCTTCAGGAGACAATAAATAGATGGAGGTTGTCTTCTGTCACTCTCAGGGCAGCTGCTGGCTCTCAGCACTAGAAACAAGACCTCAAACCCACAAGGGCCCAGAAAGTGCGCAGCAATGCTCGTCCATGGGCCCAGAAGGTACTGATGACTTGCAGGTAACTTGGAGGTATGTGTTCTGCCAAAAGCCTTCAAGGAGTCAAAAGGAGGCAAAAGCCCCTGCCATTGCCCCCTTTCTCAAATTGTAAGGCTCAGAGGACCTGCCCAGGTTTGCACAGAAGCTGAGTGCTGGTTGCCTGGGCTCCAAGCCCCTCCTCGCCTCCTCCATCCAGGTACTCCAGGGCCCACTACCGCTCTACGCTATCTACCTGGGACCGCGGCACCCTCCCACCGCGCGCTACTCAGCCCACCCGTCCCCAGCCCCCCAAGCTTGGCCTCACACAGGCCCATGGGACTCCCTCCCCTAGGGCGCCAGGCCAGGTGGCCTCCGTCCCTTGCTGGGTGGGCATGAGGAGGCAGGCCTAGGGTGGGGGCGCCCGGGCGCCCTCTGGAGACATAAGCATGTTGAACTTGATGAGTGGTGGGGCGATGACGCGCACCTCGGCGTTCAGCGGGTTGAAGCGCAGGTTGATGCAGTGCAAGGCAGGCATGGCAGCCAGCTTCTCCACGGGCACGTCTGTCAGGGAGAAGGGGACAAGTTAGGGGGTCAGGGACACGCGGGCAGAGAAGAAGGATGATGGGTTCATTCACTGTATGTGGGCTCAGCGCCTGGCACCCAGCCCCGTGTGAGGGGCCACTGGGACCCACCAGGGAGATATAACCACAGGCAGGAAAGCATCCTATTAAACACAGCATTACTACTTATCCCAGCCATGCTACTCCTGAGTGGGACTCACCAAACTGCAAACAGGCACTCAAAACACTTGTGTACATGTATTCACAGCAGCACTATTCACAATAGCCAGTGTCCACCAATGATGAATGGATAAACAAAAAGCAGTATAGACAAACCACGGACTATTAGCTTGACATAGGCTACAACACAGATGAACCTGAAAAACGTTATGCTGAATGAAAGAAGTCAGACGTTAAGAGATCACAAAGTACATGATTCTATTCTTATGAAATGTCCAGAACAAGCAAAACCACAGGGACAGAAAGTAGATTAGTGGTTGCTAGGGACTGGGGAAGGAAGGATTGGAGAGGGACTACTTAATCGGTGCAGGGCCTCCTTTGGGGTGATAAAGTATTTTGGAACTAGATAGAGTTGACAGTTGCAGAGCAGTGTGAATGTATCAAATGCCACTGAACTGTACATTTTAAAATGGCTAATTTTATCACATTTTCTTTAAAGCTATACTAAAACTTGGTAACATTTACAGTTCCTCACACCTAAACTTTAGGATCCCTCGGTCTCTGGTTCAAGTCTCAGGTCAGCCACATAACAGCTGTGTGCCTAAAGCAAATTACTAAATTTCATGTCAAATATACGGAAAAGACAGAAACTCTAATTTGAAAAGATACATGCACCATAATGTTCATAGTAGCACTATTTACAATAGCCAGGACATGCATGCAACTTAAGTGTCCATCAACAGAAGAATGGATAAAGAAGATGTGTGTGTGTGTGTGTGTATACATACATACATACATATATATATATGTATGTATGTATGTATGTATGTATATATGTATATATACACGATGGAATACTACTCAGCCATAAAAAAACAATGAAATAATGCCATTTGTAGCAACACTGATGGACCTAAAGAATAATATACTGAGTGAAGTAAGTCAGATAGAGACAAATACCATATATCATTTATGTGTGGAATCTAAAATATAATACAAATTAAGTTATTTACAAAACAGAAGCAGGCTCACAGACATGTAAAGCAATGCCTGGTTGTCCAAGGGGAAAGGCAGGATGCATGTGTGTGCTCAGTTGTGTTTGACTCTGCAGCCCCGTGAACTGTAGCCCGCTGGGCTCCTCTGTCCATGGGATTTTCCAGTCAAGAATACCAGAGTGGGTTGCCATTTCCTTCTTCGGGGGAATCTTCCTGACCCAGGGATCGAATCCAAGTCTCCTGTGTCTCCTGCATTGGCACTGGATTCTTTACCACCAAGCCACCTGGGACTCCCAAGGCAGAGTGGAGGAGTGATAAATTAGGAGTATGGGATTAACAGATCCACACCACTATATATAAAAAAATAATAAGGATTTACTGTATAGCATAGGAAACTATATTCAATATCTTATAATAATACATGTGGGTAAGAAACCTGAAAAAAGTATACATTATATTTGTATAGCTGAATCACTTCACTATATACCTAAAACTATACTTTAATTAAAAAATAATAAAATGAACTTCATATCAGGATAATAACAGTATATACCTCACATGGTTGTTTAAGCATGAATAAGAGAATATCTGTGCAGTGATTCCTCAGAGACACTGTGGGTTTGGCTCCAGCCCACTGCAACAAAGTGAATATCTCAACAAAGGGAGTCATCTAAATATTTTGGTTTCCCAGTGCATATAAAAGTTGTTACCCTACCTTGTAGTCTATTAAATATGCAATAGCATTATATCTAAAAATATATACATGTACCTTAATTTTAAAATACTTTATTGCTAAAATAAAATGTTCCCCATCATCTGAGCCTTCAGCAAGTCACAATCTTTTTGGGATAGTAACATCAAACATCACTGATCACAGGTTACAGGAGTTTGCTCTCCCTTTAGTACCCTGGGGTGACTGGCTCTGAGCTCCCTGGGGACTGGCTCTATCAATTAGACCAAGGGTCTAGTGCTGGAGACAGGAGAAATTCTTAACCTCCTAAGAGTAGAGTCTTTTCTTTGCCCTTGAATCCCCAGGGCTAAACACCATAGGTGGCATGTAGACACGGTGAGCACAAGAACATGTTCTGGGCAGCTGGCATGGAGTTACTAGGGTGGGTCATGGCCGGGAGATGGGTCCCAAGCAAGACTGGCTAGAGGGCTGCCAGGGGGCTCCGTTTGACAGACAAGAACCTACGTGATGGATGAGAGGACAGGAGCCATGAAGGAAGTGATGGGGAGGGACCCAGAGCCCAAGGCAATCATGGAGGCTCAGTTGGGAAAGAAGCAGAGATAAGGTGTTTCCAGATCACTAGGTTGTGAGCAGACACTGTTCCTGGGAGTGGAGGAAATGCAAGATCAACTGCTGTCAATGCCCACTCAGCTTCTGCTTTCTCTGGAGCACATCCGCATGCTAATGTCACATTACTCAGCTGCTAGCAGCCTGCTCCCCTATGCTCCTTACTGGGCGGGGGGGGGCTGCAGGAGGGGGAGCCAAAGGAAGGGGCTGCCTGTAGAATTCCTTGTCTCTCTTCATGCACAGTGAGCTCCCAAGTGCCCTACCAACAATGGTTGGGAAGAGAAGGACTAATGACTTGGAAGCTTCCTCTTCTCTGTATTGGCACACCAGCTTTGTAACAGCCAAGGCCGACAGCACAGCCAGCAGCTGGGCACGTGTGACAGACATCATTCCCTCTGCCCCTGATGGCCCAGATAAGAAAATCCTCTTGTCTTGGGCTCTTAAGAAGTCAGTTCATGGACCGCCCTGGTGGCACAGTGGATAAGAATCTGCCTGCCAAGGCAGGGGACACAAGTTCCATCTCTGGTCCAGAAAGATTCCATATGCCTTGGAGCAACCAAGCCCCATGCGCCAAAACTACTGAGCTTGTGCTCTAGAGCCCTCGAGCCGCAACTACTGAACCCCCGCACCCTAGAGCCTGTGCTCTGCAATAAGAGAAGCCATTGCAATGAGAATCTCATGCACTACAAGGAAGAGCAGCCCCCACTTACCACAAATAGCGAAAGCCCGCACACAGCAACGAAAGACATGGCGCAGCCAATAATAAATAAATAAATAAATTTCTTTTAAAAGTCAGGTCATCAGTGCAAGCTTGATGCATGAAGCAGGGCACTCAAAGCTGGTGCTCTGGGACAATACAGAAGGACGGGGTGGGGAGGGAGGTGGGGGGGCGTTCAGGATGGGGAGACACGCGCACTCGTGGATGATTCACGTCGATGTATAGCAATAATTACAACACTGTAAAGAAATTATCCTCCAATTAAAATTAATTAATTAATTATTTAAAAACTTGGGTCATTTCACAGAGTATTTACCATTCTATCCCAGGTGACACAGGAGATAATCAAGGCCCAGGGAGGTTAACACATTGTTATTCATAAAATAGGTCCCAGAAAAGAGGCTGATTCTGAGAACTGATATTTGAGGGCCTGCACTAGATGGTCCTTCATAGTGACCCATTTGGCAGATAGGGAAACTGAATCATAGAGTCTCTATGCTGACAACGATTCTCTGACTCTACTCTAGCTTCCCTCGATTTTTCATCTAGGCCTGACTTTTGCACTTCAGTGTTCATCTCTCATGTTCAATGTTAGCAAGAATTCTGCTAAGTTGGTTGAGCCAGAAAGTTTCACTCTCAATACCTAATCGGGTTCCCCACCATCTACCATACCCTAAGTGATGTCTGTTCACCCTGGCCTGCCTTCAAGCAAGAACTAGGGGTTGCTAAGGACTTCTCTCTCTCTGAACTATATGACTCCTCCATCCTGCAGCAAGGGAGGCCTGCGGGTTACAAAGTGGCCAGTGCTCCTGAGATGGGGAGGAGGGTCTCCCTGTGATGCCCCTGCCGAGGTTTGCTGGGCATGGCATGAAGACCTGCTGCAGCCCAGCCTTAGAGCAAATCTGCGTGACTCCAGGCCTAGAGAGAGCAGCCCTCCCTGAGTTTTCAGTGCTCCCTGAGCTCTCAGCCTGTCATTTCCAAGTACCACCCACGGAGTTGGCCTCTTCAGAGTCTTCAGTGTTCTCCAAATGGCTCTGCTGGAGGAGACTGATAGCGTGGAATTATGTGTATTTCTTTCCCCTGGTTTAACCATGAAGGTCATTTGAGCAGCTTAGAGGAAGAAGCAATGGGGCCAACAGACTGCGTTAAAGCTGGCAGAATCAACAACTGGCCTAGCCAAGCTAGCAAACAATAAGCCCAAGAGGCAAATGGAGAGTTTCTAGATAAAGCACAAAGGAGAACATTCAGTCTCCAAGCATCCTAAGAAGAGAGGGAAGTGGCTGGATGGTGAAGGGGAGGATATGAAATGATCTGCATTTTGTGGATGGTAAAACTTAGGCTTAGAGAGGTTACATAAGCTCCCTAGGGCTACATGGTACATTGACATCATGCTGCTAACAGAAGCCAGATCTTTGGACTTTGGCACACCTGGAGAGGAAGAAGAGCCCCAGCCCACCCCTCCCATGGGGCATACCCTCACCCCCATTCACTGAGTCTTGTGGATCCTCATATTCCAGTTTAAAGGCCCCCTCCTCTGTCTCTCCCTCTGGTCCCCATCCAAACTCCCGTACCACTTTATAGGAGAGCATGTCTTACATCACACTCTGGGACTATGTTCATGCTGTAAGTACAGCACCTGGCACAGTGCCCACAGGTGCTCAATAGCTATTTGTTGGATGAATGAATGAACAAATAAATGAATGAACGTTTTACCTCCTGAACTAGATCATAAGTTCCTTCAGGCTCAAAACCAACCTGAGCTGGGCACACAGTGGACCCACCATCAACACCATTTGATTAAACAACTCTAACTTCAGTACTTTCAAGAGTTGGGACCCTTCCTCTAACCTGACCCACTCTGGGCACTTTTGCTAGTCAGGGCCAGGCCTCTGTGGGCCAAGGTTGTGATAGGTTACTAGTTCTTTAGCACAATAATCCAATTTGGAAAATGAGAAAATATTGATGAGCAGAAATAAAATCACCCATGTTCCACCATGTAGAACCAATTACTTAATGTGAGATATATGGTCTTACCAACTTTTTTATACTTGTATGTGTGTGTATGTATGTGTGTTCACAACTATGTTTTAACAGTGGCCTCCTAGACACTATGCCATAACATAGTTTTTCTTGATGACACATTGTAAACATCTTTTCAGGTTACAAATCAGTGACAGTATTATGGCCGCTTGGTGGTCCAAAGAATGGAGCAATCATGCTTTGGCTCATGTTTCTACTGTTAAAGACATTCAGGTTGTTTCCAACTTTCATTATTCCAGAAAATGAGAGATGACTCCAACCCTCTTTCCACCACAGACAGCCCTCCCAGACTCCTGCTTGTGTCTGTGGAAGCTTAAAATAATCAATAATAGCAGCATCAGAATGGACAGTGTTTAGAGAAAATTACTTCTCCAAGGTTAGCTTGAATTCTCTTCGCTAATCATTGGCACTATTGACTGGAAAACTTGTTTCATGCCAGGGGCACAAGCTAGATGCAAGATGATAAAAATGATCCCTCCACAGCATGATTCTTCATACATGTGGCACTTCTGGTCTAAAAGGATGCTGACAGGAGAAGGAGTCTGGGCCCAGGGAAGTGGCAAGTGTTACTGAGTGAGCTCCAGAAGTCACAGCAGAGGCCAGTGGGACTTCTGATTTCCACTTCGGGTGGAGCTGAGGCCCTCTGGTCCCTTCCAGAATTGGGATCAGAGGCTCCCCAGCCTGGTGGCCTAGGGCTCCAGTCCACCAGTTTTCTTGGCAGCTTAGACACAAATCATGGTGCCCTGTGGGCTGCCCAGGCTGGATCAACACTGTAAGCAACACTTACACATGGCTGGCAGTCTCACTTCTCATCCAGAAGATAACCCTTCCAGCCAGAATGCCTGAATTTTCAGGATTTTTTTCAGCATCTCTGCCTCAATCCCCAAGGAATCCCCAGCAGTGAGTATGGAGCCTGATGCCTCCTTCAGTGGGACCTGGGATGCTGGGTAAAGATGCAGGGCGGCACCCCAGTCCTGGGCTTTAGGCTCATGGGCAGCACATGGGGGCTATCTTAGTCTCCCCGGGGTGGGGGTGGGGGGCTGCAGGAACATTCATGCTGGAGAATCCAGGCTGGCCTGGCAGCCAGAGCCAACCCCACACCTCAGCCCTGACACAGCTCCTGGTGCCTGGAGCCTGCAACAACTACGATCAAGGATACCGAGCTTCCAGCCCCTCTTGAAATGCCACAGGACACAAGCAGGCAAACTATGGTAGACTGGTGGGACAGAGAATCGTGCCTGTAACAAGGAGGGACACTGACAGCCAGGGCTGTCCCTTCAGAAGACCGGGCGGGGGCCGCGACTGAGCCTCCTCTGCCCCACAGCACGCTGGGCGGAGCCCTGGGTGTGTGGGGCGGCCGTGGCACAGGGAGAAGGCTGAAGCTGCCCCGTGCTCAGGAGGCACAGGTGACACCGCACGCACCCGCCAGTCCTGCAGGCCGAGTCCCTCGGGGAGGCTGTGTGTGGGCAGCTCTAAGCCCTCTGGTGAAGACAGGCCATCTGCAGGAGAGGACGGGGCAGAGATTCGGGCCCTGACCTCAGACCTGCCACTTGGAGTTGTGCAACCTCAGGTGGGCCCCTAACCTCTCTGAACCCCAACCTCTCATCTTTAAATGGTCCTTTGCCTCATGAGGCTACAGAGGCCCACAGAACGAACCAGATGGTGCTCCCCAAGAAGGTGCAGACAGCATGGTGGGCAACCCTATCAACAGGATGGGGAGCACAGTGTTTTAAGGAATCCACCAATGAACCTTGAGACAATATGTTTCCCTAAGGGCAGGGTTCCGGGGAAAGAAAAACACAGAAGGAGAAAAGCCCCACTGTGATTCCCTCCTCATCACAGGCTGGCCAGCAAGGTGAGCCCGTGGGCTTCTAGTGCGGCTGCCTGCCAGAGGCACTCCCCAGCCCAGATCTGATATGCAGTCAAAGCCAGGTCATAATGATTCTCTTCAGAAATAACACAGTTGGGACTTCCCTGGAGAACTAGTGGTCAAGACTCTGTCCTCCCAATGCAGGGGGCATGGGTTCAATCCCTGGTCAGGAAACTAAGATCCCACATGCCAGAGACTGTGTCCAAAATAAATAAATAAGAAATTAAAAATAAAGAAATAACATAGTCCTATTTCTGGCTGCTCTGGAGACAGCCAAGTAGGTAACTCAGATTGCCTGGCCCAAGCCTGGCAATTTGTCTTCCAGGTCAGATTTCCCCTTTTGCTCTCCTGTGTCCCTCCCCCTCCCCACTGAAGTCCCAGCACCCACTCACCCCCACCTCTCTGCTCCTCCAACTGTTTCAGTTAGAAGCTCTGGGAGGGCCTCAGGAAACAACGGCAGTTTTGCTGTGACCTCCCATTAAGTGTTTGCCGGTCCCTCCCTTGTAGCTGGAGGATGGAGGACAAGAGCCGCCTCATCTGCTGTGTGTACAGCAAGAGTCTGGAAGTGAGGAGTGAAGGACAGGTGGGATGGAAAAGGAATGGCCTCCTGAAAGCTCCTCTCCCAGGTGGGGGCGGATGTGTGAATGGCTCTTTTGTGGCTCCTTTGTAAATCCTCTCCATGGTCTGAACATAAGTTCACTGCTACCAACTTTACAACTCTTTCTGATCAGACTTAAGATCATTGTCAGCGAAATCAGACCTCCTTTACAAACTGGAAAAATAAGAAGAAACGCTTTTAAGATAAGCACTAGGTGGGAATGAGTAAGGGAGGGCCTCACCAGGGAAACCAGCTTCTAGAAAACAAAATGAGTTACAGGTGGTGGTGGAGGCGAAGTGGGAGGGGTGGGAGGGCACCAACGAGGAAGTAATGTGCTGGCTAAGGTTTAACACTCCACTTCCCGGAGGGAAACAGCCCTGATTTGTGCCAAGGTTTTCTTTTTCTTTTTTTTTTGGTTGTACTACACAGTGGGATGGCAACCCAGCACGGTGTTCTTGCCTGGAGAATTCCATGGACAGAGGAGCCTGGCAGGCTACATACGGTCTGACTCAAAGAGTCAGACACGACTGAGAGACTAACACACAGTGGGAACTTAGTTCCCTGACTAGGGATTGAACCCAGGCCCTCAGCAGTCAAAGCCCTGAATCCTAACCACTGGACCACCAGGGAATTCCCAGCATGTGCCAATTTTTTCATGGTATAAATATTCCTACCATGGTCAATTTCAAGCTACCAAGCTGAGGTCATTGAACTTGAGTGAGCATGTCCAGTACTGGGGAGCCAAGTCAAGTGGCCCACCCAGGCAGGACCACAGGCTCCCGAGCACATGGGGCCAGAACTCAGGCCCATTCCTGTCTGCTCACACTATGATTCTTTCGAATAAACTTGAACTCTGGGAACTGGCCCATAGTTTTGCTATCTATATGTTCTCAGTTGCCTTTGGTTCATTTATAAATGAAAACGCTAGGTGTGCGACAAGGAAATCAGGAGGGGCAGTTTGTGGGACAGCAGAGCACCATGCCCAGGGTCCAGTAGGGTCAGCGGGAAAAGAGGCCAAGAGGCAAGTCCACAGAGCTCACCTCTGTCACCCTCCCAGCCAACTGTCAGCTCTCACGGCTGGGCTGATTGCTCTTCCCAGCCTGATGTAGCTAAGCATGCGCGTGCACACACACATACAACAGACATAGGGAGGAGAAGGAAGGAGGTTACAGGGTATGTTGTTGGAAGGTTCTGGTTTAGCTCAGTGATTCTACCTTGTCTGCACATTGGAATCACTGGGGAGCTTAAAAAAAAAAATCATCAAGCCCCAAACCCTCCATCAGAGATTCTGACTTAACTGGCATGGGGTATGGCCTGGACACAGGTATTTCGAAATCTCCCAGATGATTTGAATGCAGAGCTAGTTTGAATACCACTGGTCTTCCCGGTGAAGCTTAATGAGAGAGTCTGGTGAAAACACTCATCTAGCACTTCCATCCTAGGACACTGCCCATCTGCTGCACTGTGTGGGGCGGAGCCGTCAACAGCCAGACTGATTGCCTGAATTCATGGCTTAGGAAATCCTGCCTCGTTACCTTATCCCCATTCTCTCCACCCCAAGGGAATTTCCCTCCAACCAAAGTTGTGTGCTGCAGCCATAATTTTCCTGTGGCTTTCAATCTCCCTCCAGCTATAGTCCCTCTTCTTATGCAAAGCACTGTCCTCAATAGCTGGGTTTCTGGAGACAGACTGTCTGGGCTGGGATCCTGGTTTTGTCCAGGCAGCATGACCTTGGCCAAGTTACTTAACTTCCCTGAGCCATGGTTTCCTCACCCGGAGAGAATGATAGTACCTGCCTCATAAGGGAAAAATTGAAGGCAAAAGAAGAAGACTGCAGAAGAGGATGAAATGGTTAAATAGCATCACTGATTTGATGGACACGAATGTGAGGGAACTCCGGGAGATAATGAAGGACAGCGGAGACTGGCGTGCTGCAGTCCACGGGGTTGCAAAGAGTCAGACATGACCTAGCAACTAAACAACAACAACATAAGGCTGTCACCCACGTTAAACAAAAGCACACTTGAAAATGCTTAGAGAGGATCCAGATGTGAAGTAAACAGTTACTAAGTATCAGCCAGGGTAACAGACATGCCACGAGCCTGCGAGAACAGGGAGCGTGCTTTGTCCATCTCCATCTCCAGCACAATGCCAAGTGCAGAGCAAGCTGCCCAGTCAAAAAACAGCTGGTGAATGAACATTTCCCCATTGCCTAAGTCTGTGTTTGTGCCCCTGGGAGCCTCTTACTCCCTGAATAAGATCCTTGCAAGGCTGAGTTCTGCGAGTCAGAGCGTCTGGGCTGCTCTCCAGCACTCTGGACAGAGACAGGGACAGACCGTCTCTTAGACCGGCTTGTCTAAGGCAGCACGGAAGTGCTTTGTTTTAAGCAAATGTCAGAGAACTTTTCTTGCTCTTCTCTTGTGTGCTACCGACAGAGCATTATGAGCATCCTGGATAATTGGAGGTTCTGGGTAATCAAGGTTTTACCACTCACTGGTTGGCACAGAGGATGCCATTTGGACAGAGACCAGGTGTATGAAAGGTGTTCTGTCCAGAGGCTTGGCTTGCTAGTTCCCTCCAGGCAGACACACATGTGCAGGAGCTGCAACAAGAGCTTTCCTCCCCTCCACGCCTGGAAGCCAAGTCTAATTAATGTTGAAGACTGTTTGTTTACTCTGAGCTTCTCCCTCAAGAGGCTCCACAGCCAGCAAGCACTCCTACACTGTGTCTAACGATGGCTTCACGATCGATGCATGCACTGACTTCTCACTGACCATGGGGTACGCGGCAGCACTCTGCTGGTGCTGAACAAGGACATACTGGGCAGAGGGCATGAGTCCACTGTGCCATACAGACAGCTGCCACCTTGGAGGGTGAATTCTCTTCTCCCGGGCCCTGTAACACTTAGTGCCTGGTGGAAGGGGTAGGGCAAGGCTCAGACTGTTGTATGCTCGGGGGAGGGGGGGGATTCAAACCCAGTGCCTAGGAGTCCCCTCAGACAGGCTTAGAGCCCAAGATCCAGGGGTAGGAGGACAGTGTCAGGGATTTGACATTGTCTTCCCAGACCTTCTCTGCTTTGACACGTCTTAGGGGTTAGTAGGGCTTCCCTGGTAGCTCAGACAGTAAAGAATTCGCCTGCAAAGCAGGAGACCCAGGTTCGACCCCTGGGTTAGAAAGAGCCTCTGGAGAAGGGAATGACCACCTACTCCAGTATTCCTGCCTATAGAATTCCATGGGTAGAGAAGCCTGGCAGGCCAAAGTTCATAGGGTTGCAGAGTCTAACACAATCAAGCGGCTAACACACACACACATGCACAAGTTAACAGCCTTCTCTGGCAGGCAGGAAGCTACAGGAAATGTGCTTGCCAATTGGCCCCTTGTTAATAGCAGCTAAAAGCCCATGTAGTGTGACTCCTTGCAGGGAGAGCTCCCTTCCCTGCCACCATAGGCATCGTGCCAGGGCTGAGCAAGACCAGTGTAGGAAAACTCTCCCCTTGTGACCTGGCCAACAGCATACTGGTGCTACCAGACATGTGGCACCTGTACATGCTTCTCTGGGCACCATCCACACCCTCCACGCCCAGCACATGTAGACCAGGCAAGCTCTGGAACGGAACACCAAAGACAATGTGGGCCCAGGAATGCCAAAGACCTGGGTTCAAATCCTGCCTCCACCACACACCCCTGTGCAATCTGTTTAATTTCTCTGAGTCTGTCTCTTAAATGTCAAGTGAAGGTAACACCTCCTATCCAGAAGAGAGGCCTGAGCAAATTAAATGAGAATTACAGAAGAGCAGTGTCAAGCAGCCATGGCTGTTAGATTTTGAAATCGGTGCGATTTTATCTTTTCAGATCAAATAGAACATTACTTCCACTTCTGCTTTTCTAGGGTTTCCTCTATTTAAAAACTATTTCCTGGGCTCTTATGAAAGAAGTCTCCTCCTGTCCCCCCAGGGGCACAGAAAGGCTGTGCTTCGGAACAAGAGGACTGGGTCCCACTCACTCCTGCTCCCCAGGAAGCCCTTCCCTACTCAGCCGCTACGTGGCCCTCTCACTTAGCACTTGGTACTCAGTGCTAGTGGCTCATCTCCCCGCCCCCTCGAGAGTTTCTAGAACAAACAAACAGAGCCTGCAGAACCTCCCACTGAGGGGCAGCATGGTAGAGCCCCAAAGTGAAATAAAGCCACACCTCTCTGCTCCTGTGATGCTGATCAACTCATTCTGTGAAACAGGGTGAGGCTGGCATACTGACATCAACGCAGTGGGAGGGCAATCCTGAGGCCCTAGTGGGCACCTGTTCCCCAGGCTAAGGGAGGACACCCTGGAGACTTTCATCTATTGATGGAGACCAGAGTGAAGCTGTGGTTCCCTGCAGGGATCTGCCTCTTCCCCCCGCCACCTTCCCAGAGGAGGGAGAAGTTACTGCGACAGAGGGCCTGGGCCCCCAGAGATACATTGGGTCATGGCAGGCGTGCAGGTGTTCCCTTGGGCCAGGAGTGCTCCCTCCAAGTCTCCACAGTGCCCCCCACCCATTGTCATCCTTGTATCCCAGGGGATGAGGGTCCTGTACTTTGTGGAAACCTTATGTTTGAGGGCTGGCGCCATGGCCCAGATAAACTATGATGAAGACTGGGAGTCAAGGGTGGAGGTTGTGAAGCATGAAAGGAAGAACCAGTTGCAATAGATGATTTAGAAAGCAGAGTGGGCTGTACTAGGCACTAGCTGGATGGATGTGAGGAAAGGAGAGAATGATAGACATCAGTTGCACAGATTCTCGATCAACACACCACTGCCTCGCCCAGGGCACGTGTTAGAAAGGCAGATTCCTGGGTCCCATCCACACAAAATCTGATGTGGTGGGTCTGAGAGGAGACCCAGGAGCCTTCCTTTTTAACAAGCGCTCCAGAGGGATCCAAATGGGGATCTGTGGCAGGTACCCTGAGGAATTCCATGAGGCTCAAGGAGCACTATGCTTGGGAGGAGGGCCGGGCCAATTAGCAGGCACTGGGGGCTTTAGGAAAAAGGTCCTGCTGTGCACAGAAGACATCTGGGTGTCTTTCTCAGGTGCAGATCATGATTCAGGAGGTTGGAGGTGAAGCCTGTGTGTGCTCAGTCACCAGTCACGGCCAACCCTCTGCAACCCCATGGACTGTAGCCCACCAGGCTCCTCTGTCCATGGAATTCTCCAGGTAAGAATCCTGGAGTATGTTGCCATGCCCTCCTCCAGGGGATCTTTCTGACCCAGGGATCGAGCTCACGTTTTCTCCTGCATTGCATCTCCTGCAGATTCTTTACAAACTGAGCCACACCCAAAAGAAAGTGTTAGTCACTCAGCTTTGTCTGACTCTTTACAACCCTTTGACTGTAGCCCACCAGGCTCCTCTGTCCATGGTTCTGAATTTCTAACAGATGAAGCTCACCCTGCCGCTGGGTGACACTTGGAGAAGCCAGAGCCTCGACAGGGGTTCTCGAACTTCAGCATGCATATGCATCATTTGGGGGCAGGGTCAGAGATTATTCATATAAATTTCCAGGGAGTTCCCTGGTGGTCTGTCGATATTCAGGCGCTCAGTTGTGTCTGACTCTTTGTGAGCCCTTCACCAACTCCCGGAGCTTGCTCAAACTCATGTCAATTGAATTGGTGATGCCATCTAACCATCTTATCCTCTGTTGTCCCCTTCTCCTCCTGCTTTCAGTCTTTCCCAGCACTGGGGTCTTTTCCAATAAGTCAGCTCTCCACATCAGGTGGTGGTCTAGTGGTTAGGATTTAACACTTTCACTGCCGTGGCCTGTGTTCAATCCCTGGTCGGGGAAATGAGATCCCACAAGCCACGTGGCAAGGTCAAAATAAGAAAACAAAACCATTTGCTGTCCACTTCCCTCCCCCAGTTTCTGATTGAGGATGTCTGGGGAGGGGTCTAAAAATATGTATTTCTATCAAGTTCTAAGGTGATGCTGCTGGTCCTGGGACCACCCCCAACCCCATCAACTCAGAACTGTTGGCTTCAACAGTAAGAAGTGAAACTGTATTGGGCAGAATTAAGTAAATGCAGCCCAAAGCATCTCTGTGTAATACAGATACAGATGTATCCTGCTATCCAAAAGCAGAGAGTTCACATAAAAGCTTTTGTAAGCAGAAATGGTACAAAGTGAAGAAGCAATCACATTAGGACATATCTTGTTTCCCTGATAGCTCAGCTGGTAAAGAATCTGCCTGCAATGCAGGAGACCCCAGTTTGATTCCTGGGTTGGGAAGATCTGCTGGAGAAGGGAAAGGCTACCCACTCCAGTATTTTGGGGCTTCCCATGTGGCTCAGCTGGTAAAGACTCCATCTGCAATGCAGGAGATCTAGGTTCAATTTCTGGGTTGGGAAGATCTCCTGGAGAAAGGAAAGGCTACCTTCTCCAGTTTTCTGGCCTGGAGAATTCCATGGACTATAGTCCACGGGGTTGCAAAGAGTCAGACACAACTGAGTGACTTTCACTTTCACTTACTAACAGACACACAAAATAAATGGAGATGAAGCACAGATGCCCACAGACACAATTCAAAGCAATGGCGGCTTGATGCTGAGTGGGGATCCCGGGAAGAAGCTTGGCGGGGCCACTCTCCCTGCTCAAGATAGGAGCTTCCTCTATTAACACTTGCTGCAAAATGAATGCTGAATGCTGTTTGCACTTTTCCTAGTTTTTCATAAAAGTGAAAATCCTCTTCAGATTTCTTTGACTAGTGAAATCAAAGTGAAGTGAAGTGAAGAGGTGTAAAGAAAACCTTCAAAAAACCAAGGGTAGCTATGCTTTTCCTTTTACAAGTACCATTGCTCTATTTGTTAAACTCTTAGCAAGATTTTCTTTTCCTATGATCTCTTGCTCTCTCTGGAACAGTGAATGCATCAGGTTTAAAAAAAAAAAAAAAAACAGTGAATTGAGGGTGACAAAAAGTGAAATTCTAGCTTAGCAAAAACAGTCTCCTACTTAGCAAAACGAAGGTTCTTCAATACTTGGTTTCCCCTCACCCCTGACACGCTCTAGGGCCATGCTGAACTGCTCTGAAGCATCAAGTACTTCCAAGTTCTTCGGCGTGAACACTGCTTCAGCACCCACCTTCAAGCCCTCTGTTACGGCTGCTGGGGTAAAGCACTGACGCCCTGGCTTTCATAGGATGAGTGACCCATCTTCTCCTGTGTCAGCATTCACAGTCAGACTAAATGCTTCCACCTCCTCCAAAGCTTTCCCAGGGCTCTCTTGGGAACCCACCTCACAAGGATAGATGGATGGCCACCCTCAGCCCTTCCAACCATGTCTGGTCTTTTTTTGGCTGTGACAAAAGACATGCAGGATCTTAGCTCCTGACCAGGGATCGAACTCATGCCCCCTGCAGTGGAAGCATGGAGTCGTAACCACGAGACCACCAGGGAAGTCCCCCGACCATGTCTTATCTAGCAGTTTACTCTCCACTTCCACTCAGACCTCCCCTACTGTCTGTAAGCTGCTTGAGGTCAGGATCTGTATCTCTTTCATCTCTGTAGCCCCTACCTCTGCAGAGCCTCTCTCTCCCCAAGCAGTCTTGTTTATACACACTCAGAAGTTTCCATATACCTCTTTCTGGTTTGGAAAATATAAGGACCATCCCCCCTCCCAAAAAAAAGTACCATCCCATATCCCAGAAACCTGTGATGCACTGTTATTGGAATAAACACTCTAAGCTACAAACCCTTTTCTCTCTCTCAGGAGTGCCTGGAGGAAACCACCATGTCCTCGCAGGCCTGTCTCCAAGGACCCAGGAAGCCTCCCATCTGGATGGGGGCACTTGTGATGTGTGTGCTGGGAGCCAGCGAGTGGGGGAGGGAGAGTCCTGTCACTTTCACCACTTCCTGTTCATCTGCACCAGGCCCGGACCTGCACTTGGGGGGTTAGGACAGAGGCAGGGAAAATGGTAAGACCAAAGGCAGGACTTCTGGACTATGAGCTCAGGCCATGCAGGGTGTGTGAGGTAAGGTGGGATGGGGTAGAGGGTCAGGTAGCATTGAACCTACCATCTACCTGGCTCCATACTCAGGTAAGAGGAGAGCTGAGATCGTCCCCTCAGCTGGGGCCCCACAGCCCATCCTCACACCACTCCCAACAACTAGTCGCCAGGAGGATGCAGTGGTGGTGACCAAGATGGACAGAGATGCGGGTGGAGATGGGAGGAGGGAAGAATGTAGCATAGTTGAGGGAGGAGAGCTGAAGGACAGGGAGCTAGGCCAGCTGAGCACAGACCCCAAGTCACTGTGGGACAACTCAGAGAAGCAGCTTTTGTTATTTTCTCATCATGACTCACAGCAAGAAATACATTTTAGGACTTCCGGTGGTCTAGGGGTTAGGACTCCACGCTTCCACTGCAGGGGGTACAGGTTTGATCCTTGGTCAGGGAACTAAGATCCCACAAGCCTCGTGGAGTGGCCAAAAAAAAAAAAAAAGAAATACATTCTACATCATGACCCAGTACCTATATTTATGCAGGCATATAGAAAAACTGAAATAAAGTCACAAAGTGGTTGTGTATCATGCTACAGGTGAGGTACCCTGGCACATGCTGGTCTCACAGCTTACTAGTGGGTCACAGCTGGCAACTTGAAACAACTGGCCCTATTCAGTATCAGTCATTTCAGAGAGCCTTTGAGACTTGGGATTCCTGCTCTGCACTGTGCTCCCAACCAGCTGCAAGTTGGCTGCATGCAGACACCGCACTCACGCTGGCTCTGGACATGACAGGACTTGAAGGCCAAGTCACACACAAACCAGAGGACTGTCTGTAGGAGGCAGCAGCAATGAGGCCTCCACGTGCCACCCAGATCCTCAACCTGAGGGCCTCCTGCTACCAGTGAACACCAAGGATGAGCATCCGCCCATCACCCGCAGTTGAACCAGAAAGCAGAGGGCAATGTCCCTGCCTCTCTCAGCTGGCATACACTGATGAGGCCCTGTGTCTTCTCCCCTCCATGGACCTGAGCCGAGCCTCTCTCCGCATCACAGCCCAGAGAGTGCTGGCCAGTGGCACTCTGCCACTGCTAGGGGCTTCCCTGGTGGTCCAGTGGCTAAGATTCGGTGCTCCCAATGCAGGGGGGCCTGGGTTCGATCCCTGGTCAGGGAACTAGATCCTGCATGCCGCAACTAAGAGTTCACAAGCTGCAAATAAAGTCTTAGCATGCCCTGTCTGGAGATCCCACACACTGCAATGAAGATTGAAGATGCTGCGTGCTGCGGGTGAGACCCGGCGCAGTCAAATAAATAAATGGAAAAATAAATAAATATTAAAAATTTTTAAAAAGATGATGTCACTGCTCTTGGAAGCTTCCAGGCCTTCCTGAGGCTGGGCCAGAGGCATCTTTTGAAGAGGTCCCTTCAGATGCACCTGGAGCTTGTTTCAGAGCTGCTTGTTCTTTACTTACTGAATTAAAGCTTTAAGGAGATTCATGCACCTCCAATTTATTGCTTTAGAAAACATTTTTTTGAAAATCTTCCAATCCCCTCTGAGAGCTCTGAGGGGAAAAATAAGCCAAACTGAAGACATCCTAAGTTCCTTTCACAATTATCCCAATGAGCTCCTGCGGGAGATTGTCTACAACCAGCCAACAGTGCAAAGCTATTTTCATAATGAAGGAGCATGCAGCCCTCACCTACTTCACTGTGATTACAGCCCTCCTCCCTCCAACCTGGGCTGTAAAGGCTGTGGCCTGGTCTTGCACTGGTCTGGGAGTCAGGAAACCATCCAAGTAACTAGGATGGGCTGGAGAGAGGTAGAACGTAGAAGTAAGGAGATTCCAGCAAGGAACCAGCACTGCCCCTCTCTACCCATGTGCCCCTCTCTCCATCTGGTGTGGGGAGAACACCCAGGGCATCCCACAGTGGAGCAGTCCTGGGATCAGCCAAGCATCTCTAGGAGCCATTGGGCACTTGGGGAAAACTTGCAGGCAAGGGCATTCCCCAGTGTCCCCATGACCCCCAGGCCTGGGCAGCAGGAGACTGTCACAGACTGAACTGACTGGGAAACATAGCCCAGTGGCTGAAGTCCCTGTTACCTGGCCAGGTGTGCAATAGACACTTGACCATGAAGGCCGGGGGGATCTTAGTGCCTCAGTTTCTACATCTATCAAATGGGATGATCACCCTCTTGTCTTGGGCCTGCACATGAGCATTCTTGGTAAACTGCAAGATGCTTCCATGTGCAGAGTTATTACTGTCACCCTGTAGAAAGGAAGAGATATGTGTACAAAAGAATAAGCTAAAACAGCTGATCTAGGTTCTGGGAGCTGTTGCTGCTAAGGAATGTTGTCAGCCTTGCTGGAGGGAGGAAGATTAGGGGATCTGTCACCCTGTACTTCTCATTTTGGGGGAGTCACTCCTTATACTACAGCCAGAAGAGATGCCCACTCACCCTGCTCTTCCGCTTGAGGAAAAGCCACCTTCTGGGGCAAGGGTTTGGGGAGGGTCGGAGAACCACCACGTGAAAGCGGAGAAGAAGCTTAGAGAAAGGATGCGAGTCTTTCAAAGATACAGTCAGGAAGTGAGGAAGCCATTGGCCAATACTTATCCTGACCTGCCTGCCTGCAGCTACCCACCCAGCTCTGGTCTTGACATTAGCCCAAACAAGTAGCCCTTTCTTGGTTACTGCCCCACTTGGAAAAGCAGAAGACATCAGGAATGCCTCGAAAAGCAAAAGGCAGCAGAAGAAGGGCCCAGCAAGGAGGGCCTGGCCAAGAATGAAGAGCTCAGGGCAAGACCCCAGTGATCTGGAAAGTAAAAGTCGTTCAGTCATGTCTGACTCTGCGATTCCCTGGACTATACAGTTCAGTTCTGTCACTTAGTCATGTCCAACTCTTTGCGACCCCTTGCACTGCAGCACACCAGGCTTCCCTGTCTATCACCAACTCCCAGAGTTTGTTCAAACTTATGTCCATTGAGTAGGTGATGCCATCCAACCATCTCATCCTCTGTCTTCCCCTTCTCCTCCTACCTTCAATCTTTCCCAGCATCAGGGTCTTTTCCAATGAGTCAGTTCTTCGAATCAGGTGGCCAAAGTATTGGAGTTTCAGCTTCAACATCAGTCCTTCCAATGAATATTCAGGACTGATTTCCTTTAGGATGGACTGATTTGATCTCCTTGCAGTCCAAGGGACTCTCAAAAGTCTTCTCCAACACCACTGTTTAAAAGCATCAATTCTTCAGTGCTCAGCTTTCTGTAAAGTCCAACTCTCACATCCGTACATGACTACTGAAAAAACCATAGCTTTGACTAGACGGATCTTTGTCAGCAAAGTAATGTCTCCACAGTCCATGGGATTCTCCAAGTCTGAATACTGGAGTGGGTGGCCTTTCCCTTCTCCAGGGGATTTTCCTAACCCAGGGATCGAACCCAGGTCTCCCACACTGCAGGTATTTCAGTTCGATTCTTTACCAGCTGAGCCACCAGGGAATCCCAAGAATACTTGAGTGGGTAGCCTATCCCTTCTTCAGAGGATCTTCCCAACCCAGGAAATTGAACCAGGGTCTCCTGAATTGCAGGCGGATTCTTTACCAACTGAGCTATGAGGGAAGCCCTAGGTGGTCAGGAGCTATACAGTAAACAGGCACTTCTGTTTAAAGATAGCACAAGGGCCCAAGAGGCCAGGGGGTGCCAACCCAGGGGCCAGCCATTCAGTGATCCTGGTCTTGGGATGGCAGGTCTGAACCACAGCCCACCCCTAGGGCCTTCCCAGAGGCCAGACAAGGGAAGCCCTCTCCAGGCATAGGGCTGAGTTTTAGAATCATGTACTCTTACCCCGGCATTTCTGTGGTCTCACTGTGCAACCCCATGCTCTCTCATAACCTCTCTGAGCCTCAGTTTACACACCTGTAAAAGGACGGACCCCAAAATTCAGAGCTTAGCTGGTTCCCCCTCCCACTCAGCCAGAGCCTGAGCCCTGCAGGCAGCATCCTTGATAGAAGGGAAGCTCACCAGTGCACTAGGCAGCACCAAACCACCAGAGACCTCTTGCTTTTAATCTAATAGCATAATGCCTGTAAAAGAGCTTACAAAAATGAATGCATAACTGAAGGGGGTTATTATTAACCATCAACATTAGAGGCAATGTGAGAGAAGGCAACATGCAGCTGGAGACGGGCTTCCAGAGCCTGCCAAAGCAGCTGCAGGAGGAGCCGAGGAGGAGGGGTACCGAGGGACCCTGTGAGTGCCGGACTCTCTCTTGGGGCGGCTAGACAGCAGTCGGAGAGGATGCTCAGGCCAAATGAGACCAGGAGGTATGCAAGTGTTTCAAAAGGAGGAAAGGAACTTCCGCCTCAGAGGAACCCAGCTTGCTGGGGTCTGCTGTTTGCAGGCACACCTCCAACTCAGAGGGAGAGACCTCTGCTTCCCTGAGGGGGAGCATATTTGTACTGGAAGGCACAGAGAGGCTGTTCAGAACATGTTTGCCTAGGGGCTCCTGCTTAATAACGGCAAAGAGCTCCTGTGCAGCCAGGGAGGGAGAGCCAGGGACTCAGGCAGGAGTTAACACATAGAAGGTCTGAACTGAAGGGTTGTAAAGGCAGCCAAGGCTGGCAGATGGAGACAAGAGAAGGAGAGCTTGAGGTCCAAGATGGCCCAACTAGTTCAGGGCTCGCAGTGTGAAAAGCCAAGACCTTCTACCTGCCAGGTGAAAGTAAGCATCCAGCCTGGCCCCTGGCAGGCAGCAGGACCTCATAATAGTTACCTTTCTAGGCTCAATGCCCTGTACTCAGGAAACTCAGACCAGACAGCCCAACCTTGCACTCTTGTCTATGAAACTCTGCCTCCAGAGCCCCATGCCTTGTGCCCCAGAAGGCCCTGTGAGCCTCAACTCAGGCAAGGGAGCTCAGGGCAGGCTCTGCAGACAGAGGAGGGGCAGGGCCATGGGCTGGGTCCACTCACCCACAATCTCATTCTCTTCCAGATTGATGTTCTCCAGTGCAGGCAGGGTGGTGAGCTGCTCAGGGAAGTCGTGAAACTGGTTCCGGGACAGATCAATGGCCTTGAGGTGCTGCAGGGTGCTGACCTCATTGGGAAGGCGGTGCAGGAAGTTCCCTTCCAGGTGGAGTTCTGCCAGGTGGGAAGGAAGAGTAAGGAGAGGGGAAGCAGAAACAACCCAGAGCCCACAGTGACTGCTGGCTGCCTGGGCCAGGAAGGCTGTGAGGAAACCCAGATGTGAAGGAAGTCCTTCCAAAGGGCACATTCCATATTCATGCACAAGGAGGGGTAACCCCGACCACTGCCACCCATCATTCCAGCTGAGCGTCCTGCTTTTGGCTTTGGAAAGCAAGGCTCTCACCCCTGCTTAGGATGGCACATCTGGGGTCCTTCCTGAGGTTGGTTTAGGGGCGACAGCATCCTTGCACTGAGGTATCCAGAGTGACCAGACAGGTTTTTCTTACTGCAGCTCAAACAGGCTCTTGAATTTGTTCCCTCCAGTCCCTCTCACCTGGACCACTCTGGCAGCCTCCTCCCTGGACTCTTGCCTCCAGCCCCTTTCCAATCAACGCTGCACAGTGGGACCTATTTCACTTCATGAGCACAGCTCTGAGCTTGTAACTCTTCAGTACATCCCCAAGGCCTCCTCTGGAGAAGGCAATGGCAACCCACTCCAGTACTCTTGCCTGGAAAATCCCATGGATGGAGAAGCCTGGTAGGCTGTAGTCCATGGGGTCGTGAAGAGCTGGACATGACTGAGCGACTTCACTTTCACTTTTCACTTTCATGCATTGGATAAGGAAATGGCAACCCACTCCAGTGTTCTTGCCTGGAGAATCCCAGAGGTGGCAGAGCCTGGTGGGCTGCCGTCTATGGGGTCGCACAGAGTCGGACATGACTGAAGCGACTTAGCAGCAGCAGCAGCAAAGCCTCCTCCCCCAGGTAATCCAGGCCTTCTATGATCAGGCCAAGGATCTGCAGGTCCATCACTCACATCCGGGTCTGGGCCCCGGTTGCCCTGGAATGTCCTCTGGGATGATCTTCACACAACACAGGAGAAGTCATACAACATCATCTTGCTGGACTCCAGTGCAGTACTAAAGAAGCAGTAACAAGAGCTCCTTTTCCCTGTTACTTACTATGAGTCCCAGACGCCGCCAGGAGCAGACACTTATTGTCTCATTTGATCCTCAAAACAGCTCGGCAAGATTTGTCTTACTCTGTTCCATTTGATGGAAACAGAAATGGTGACTCAAGAGAGGTTAAGCAATTTGCCCAAGATAGAGAAGCCAGGATTGGGATGGCCTGGATGCCCTGGTACTGGTCACCAAACATGGGATAAACATGACCAAGGTGACAGGAGACGGGTGTGAATATTTAACGAGTGATGCTATGTCCCAGGCAATGTATTAGTTGTTCATGAAATCTCACAAATATCTCCCAGTTTACGGATGAGAGCACTGACGATCACAGAGGTCAAAGAACCTGCCCAAAGGCGCACACACCTGGCAGATGTTCCCCATGTTCCCTGAGATTCACGGATAAGAGAAGGAAGGGAGGAATGGAATGACAGTCTCATTTCCTCAGGGAAGTGGGGTCGGGGAGGGGTCCATCCAGGCACTGATATCAGGTCAGGGCTGAGTGGAGCCTTCAGGGAGCAGAGCCTCTGGGGGAGGCTGGAGACACCTCCGTGCAGAGCACAGTCTGTGAGTTCTGCTGGGGAGATGTGCCTGGGATCAGCCGGGAGCATCTCCGCAGTTGAGAAGCTGAAAAGCTTTTCATTTGACTGACAGCGTTTTAATGAAAGCACAGCATGACCTGCCAGCTCTATTTCTTTGTTGTTCAATAGCTTTTCTCCACATCTCTGTCTTGCTGCATTCACGACTCAAAGACTCTTTAAACTCCTTGCCATCATGTGTGGCTACTATGAACATCATCCCCAGGCTTTTGCATCATCACGTCCTCTCCTCTCAGGGTTGGGGGAGAAGCGGGAGGGCAGGGATCTTTTCTGTTCAGGCTCAGAGCCTGACAGACCCGTGGGAGGCTTGCTCTTCCAAGCTTTACAAACCAACGTCAACTGCCCACATCCCAACACCCAGGTGTCAGAAGGTCAAGACTGCTCCTTCATCAGTGAGGTTAATTAAAAAGCCCAAGCTACGACTTCCCTGGTGGTCCATTGGTTAGGTATATGCCTGCCAACATGGGTTCAATTCCTTGTCTGGGGAGATTCCACGTGCCTCGGGGCAACTGAGCCCATGCACCACAACTGCTGGGCCTGTGCTCTGGAGCCCGTGAGCCGCAACTACTGAAGCTCAAGTGCCCTAGAGCCCATACTCTGAAAGAAGAGAAGCCACCACAATGAGAAGCCCGTGCACCACACCTAGAGGGTAGCCCCAACTCGCCACAACTAGAGAAAGCCCATATGTGGAAAGATGACCCAGCACAGCCAAAAATAAATAATAAAATAAGTAAATAAAAATTTTAGAAAAAACTCCAAGCCAAACAAGGCATTCCTGTTTCAGGAATGTTTGCTCAAGAACCACTCTGAACAGCAAGTTCTTCCTAAGCTCTTTTTCTCCTCATGCTTTCTGGCTTGATTCCATCTGGTCGAACCCCATTCTAGAAAAGGGCAACTCTCACTCCTATCAAATTACAGATTATTTGCTCGCTAGGTGGTTCATCCCAAAGGTACAACAGATCCTCCTGACACCTCTGGATACCTCAGGTCCTCTTGGGAGGAACAGACAGGATCGGGACATGACTGCACAGGGGACCAATCACATAATGATTGATAGAGCAAACTGTCTTGAACATTCACTACACGCCGGTACCCTCTTTTCAATGTTACCATGTTTTACCTCAACTAAATCCTTACGATGACCCACTGAAATGGCGTAGAATGGATCGCATCATATAGATCAGGACATTAGAAACAGCAGAGCCAGGTTCTGACCTGAGGCCAGTGTGGTTCTAGGTTCTGCAATTGTAGTCATGCCACTTACTGACTCTCCACACCCTCCTGACACACACACAGGGTCGCTTGGCTAGCTACCATGGACAACGTTTGCAGCTGGTTTATCCAGGAGAAGCTTCAGAAAGATGCACTACTTAAAGTTAGATGTTCTTGCTGAAATTTACTATCCTCAAGGGAGATTATTGTTGTCACTGTTTTAATATTTTCCCCACTCTGTGCACAGCCCTCCTGGGCCATATTTGTGCTGACTTATCTTCTCAAGAAAATTCAGGTCTAGTCCTCCATCACCACTGAAGGCAGCAGGTCGCCTAGCACTCAGGTGTGTGAAGAGTGCCGATAACCATCATAGACACTCAATGCTATCCCAACTGTAAATACAAGATTTTGTTGTTTGAAGCCATTGAGATTTAAAATTATTTGTTCCTAATGCAAAACTAAGGCTTCCCTGGTAGCTCAGATGGTAAAGAATCCATCTGCAATGCAGGAGACCTCGGTTTGATCCCTGGGTTGGGAAGATGCCCTGGAGAAGGGAATGGCAACCCACTCCAGAATACTTGCCTGGAGAATGCCACAGACAGAGGAGCCTGGCAGGCTACAGTCCATGGGGTTGCAAAGAGTCTGACAAAACTGGGTGACTTTTACTTTCACTTTAATTCAAAACTGGCCTATCATAACCGATACAGTTTGTTTCACTTTAAATGCATCTTCTACTGATAAAACGCAATGAATGCTCATTGTAAAAATAGAGACATCACAAAATATGGAACATGGAAAATGAAAATCCTGTTTCCAACCCTAGAACCACAGTTGCCTGGTTTTCTCTAGTCTGTAGTTTTCTACGTACATACTAATAGATAGATGGATGGATAGATACTATTTTTTAAAAACATATGGAGGAGGACTTCGCTGGTGGCCCAGTGGCTAAGACTCCATGCACCCAATGCAGGTGGCCCAGGTTCAATCCTTGGTCAGGGAACTAGATCCCACATACTGTAACTAAGAGTTCCCATGCCACAGCTGAAGATTCCACATGCCTCAACTAAGATCCGGTGCACACAAATAAATATTTTTAAAAAATGGAATCATAGACTATGTACTCTTTTGATCCCTGCTTTTTTACTCAATAAAGCCAAGGCAGCTTTCCAAATCATCGCTTGGTGTATCCTCCTCTAGAGATCACTGCTGTCAAGATTGAGACTTGGGGCTACAAAATCACACCCCCGCCCAGCTTCTTGTTCCCCAGGGAAGGTTGCTCTCTGAAGTCCAGCCTTTTTTTCAGCTCCAGGCTCTAAGGCGATGCTCAGCTGCAAGGAGGAGCTGAGTCTGCCTGAAAGGCAGCCTCCCCACCAGCTCAGAAGCTTCATTGAAAAGCAAAAGGCACAGAGAGAATTGTGGCTGAAAAGCAGGGTTTGCACCCTTGGTGTTCAGCTCCTTGGTTGCATTAGGGTAATCAGAGGGGCTGTACTGAAACTGGAAAGGAAGGGAAAGTTTTCCATTACTGATCTTCAAAGGGGGCCCAGATCTGCACTAGAAAGGCAATGTGAACCCAAGCCAGTGAGTCAGGCTCCTGCTGGGTTAACAAAGTATTGAAGTGCTGGGATTGGATGGGAGAGGGGGTTCCAGGCAAGAGCTCTTATGCCAGATACCCAACGTCTCAGGATATGGGGCTTGAAACAAAAAGGAATCATGATGGCTAACATCTAAGGAGTAGCACTCTGCTACAGGCACTTGTTTTCTGGGGTTTACACACAATCATCATTTTCATTTTGCTATAATCTGTTACCTCCAATTTACAGAGAGATGAAATAACTTGCCCAAGGTCACACAGAACCCCAACCTCTCCCCTAGCTAATCTGACTCTCCTCTCCCAACCCCCAAACTAGGATGCAAACCCCAGCCAGCTTCCCCAAGAAAAGTGGGCCTTCTTTTTCCAGTTTTGCGTGCCTAATTCCTGCTGCACCTGTCCTCAGAGTAGATCCTCAGCAAGTCTCTGCTTATTTAGTGGTGAATGAATGATGGGCTAAAAACCAAGAGGACCTAGTACTGACCTAACTCATCACGTGTCCTTAGGCCCATCCTCTCCCTAAACAGCCTTCATGAGAAGGTCCTCCCTGCCCATTCACAGCATGGCTGTGAGAATGAGTTGTGAGTCTTGTGAAAAGCAGGATGTGTGGCAAAACATGGATATTTATTAAGCACCTACTGCGTGCTCAGTCCCATACTTGAAAATGAAAAGGATAATCTCTGAAAAGTAAAAGCACTCAATAAATGGAACTGTTTTCTGTTAGAGGGATATGAGATTCACAAGACTTAATTACTGGATTATGGAGCTTTTTGTGGGGAAAAAAAACTAAAAGCTAACATTAAAGGTGAGAATCAAAAGATAAAAGAAGAGAAGGTGGTTGCAGCTGGGATACATGGCTTCCAGGAAAATCAATCAGACTTTCACAATTATGCCCAGGGTCTCAATGCCCTCTTGGCCCAGGGAGCTATATTCAAGGAGCTCCACATATTTCTTCCTGCTATCTTGTGCCAGGGTTCAGAGTCAAACAACCTGGGCTCTCAGAACAGATAGGGGCTCTGGGAGAACTTCCTCTATCCCACTCCCCAGACTGTCCCCCGCCTGAGAGCAGACAGGCCTGACATTCACTTATTTACTATCTCTTCTGAACTGTGGCTTCTGGTGTCAGCTAGATGGATCTCTCCTTCCCAGAAGCTCCTCTTATTACTTCTGCATCATCCTTATCTTGGACAATTGTCAGGGCTGATTCATGGGCCTCAGACTGACTCCAGGCAAGAGACAAACCCTGCCGATTTCATTAAGGGACAGATGTGGCCGGCCTGTAGTAATTACTCAGCCTGGTGGTAAAGGAATTGCCAGCTCCAAAAATACCCGCCCACTGAGGATCAATCAGCACCTTGGCTGCTGGGACCCTGCATCACTGAGCAATTACTGTTCTGCCTGCAAGGGACCTCCTGCAGAGCAGAGTCAGCGGGTTGGGTGGGACAATGATTGTTCTTCAAATGGCCCATACTCAGCACTGAAGGTGCTTTGCACAGAGACAGTTGCTGCCTGTGGGGGGACAGAGAGGAAAGGAATGAAGTTTCTGAAAGCCACATCCACTTCTTGGGTAGACAGAAAGAAGGGGGAGAAAACTCTTCTAACTGACGAGTCTGGGACAGACTAAACTGAAGTGTTAATCGTCCCACCCCCATGAAAAGGATAATGTGGGTCTCACTGTACCGACATGAACCAGTTCCTAAAATCTATCCTCAAGTAAAAGCGGCAAGTTGCAAAACTGTGCAGACACTTACTCCCGTCAATAGTTTATTAAGGAGCTCTGGATCTGGACCCACAGTCCTGACCCCATCCTCTTTCCTTAAGCTCTCTGTGCCTCAGTTTCCTCATGGAAAACAAAGATAATAAGCATACTGACTTCCCAGAGGCTCCAGACTTGGAGTAAACATCCCCTCACATTATGATGTGGTTCTGTGCTTACACACCTGCCTCCTTGGGAGACTGTGAGCTACTCGAGGACCAGGTCTAGCTCTTGGTTTTCTTATCCTTCCCAAGTGTCACTGCTATTGTTAGGGGAAGCACGCTGACTGAAACCACCCACCCTGGCCAGGCACCATAGTAACCATATGCATGAGTTGTTTTTACAACAGGAGGTCCTGGTAAGGAACACGGAACTAATAAGCCACCACCAACTGGAAGAGTTCAGGAAAGGTCAAAATGAGACCCCACCTAGCCGACCACCTCCCAGAATCCTTCTCTCTGGCATCCATCTTGGCTGAACAAGGCCTGCACCACCAGGAAGGACTCTCAGTCAGAATGATTGGCTAAAGACAACCCGGAAACTAGTCCCATCACCATAAGACCGAGACTGCCAGCCACGGGGCAGAGCTGTTCTGGGTTCCCTTACCCTCCTGCTCTCCACCCGGGGGGCCCTTTCCCAATAACATCTCTTGCTTTGTCAGCACATGTGTCTCCTCGGACAATTCATTTCTGAGGGTTAGACAAGAGCCTAGTTTCGGGCCCTGGAAGGGGTCCCCCCCTTCCTGCAACACCATGACAGTGAAATGAGATGACACATGTAAAACCCTCAGGGTGGAGCTGGGGATGCTAAGTGTCAGTGAATTTGGGTCCAGTGTTATTAGTCATTTGTTCATGCCCTTGCCAGGCCCAGAACAGGTGCTCAGGAGAAGCCAGTGAATTGAGCTAAAAAGCAGGCTGTGAGACTGAATATACACACAGACTATGGCCAGACCAAGTATAAAAATAGGTCTGCGACCCACAACCTGCAGCATCCTGTCCAGGAAATCATCCTGTTAGTAAAGCAACCACCCAGGAAGCTAGCCTTCTGTTAAGTCAGACTTGTAGGCAGTCAGACTACCATCTCCATCAACTATCCAGGAAGCCAAATAACATCCTCTGTAACAGTTGGCCTCAAATGGCCAGAACTTGATTACTGAGTTTCCCTAATGTTTATCCCAATATCCCATTCAGGACCAACCAGAGACAGCCAGAAGTACATCCTAAGCAATCACATAGGACGCCCTGCAGCCAGCTGGCCCGCCTGCCTCCAGGTTCCCTGGGCTCCCAGCCTGCCTTCAGGCACACCTAAGGCCTTCTCCCTTTCACCCACTATAAAGCCTTCCCATCCCTCTGTCTGCCTTTGACTCCCTGCTAAATGCAAGTGACAGTGGCTGAATCCTTGGCTAGAGCAAGCTCTGAATGAAATGCCTCTGTTGGTTCTCATTTGGATGGTCTTTGTCTATTTCTGCAGGTGTGTCTTGGACACCTCTGGCCTGGCAGACTCAGGATACACTCAATAAAAACACTTGAATGACCTGCATTGGGAGGAAATGGAGAGATGAGAACATGGGAGGAAGAGACGGGCCAGAGGAGCCACAGGTAGACATAGGGACCCACTCTCGGCAGAGCCTACTTGCCCTTTGGACAGGTACAGTCTGTGCCATTGTCCATCTCAGATCTTGCTTTTTCCCACTATAAGTTCGGTGAAAGATGTCAAGGGGATATAACCATTAAAGACGACCCTAGTTGCCCAGTGGTTAGGAACTAGCACTTCCACTGCAGAGGGCAGAGAGAGGGCACAAGCTGGATCCCTGATTGGGGAACTAAGATCCTGCATGCTGCATGATGTGGCTAAAAAATAAAAAAGTAAAGTGAAAAAAAAAAGACCATCCAACTTCAAACGGGCCATGACTCCAGCAAACGAAAGTGTCCAGGGTACCCACAGGAGACCACTTGCCAAGCACAGGTAGGGAGTAAGCAGGCCGCTCTCTCCCCAACACTGAGGCAGCCAACTTTCTCTGTCAAGGACCCACAAGAGGATGCTAGCAGGCGGTAAGGAGCTCAGCAAAGCCTATTCAAGCCTCCTCGTCATACTTGAAAGGAAAAGGTTTTTCTATCTGATACAGAAACCAGAATAAAGGTTGGGACCCAGAGCCATCACTGTGGGAGCCAGGTGAGTCTCTCTACTCCAGCCTCTCTATTCCTGGTCACCCTCCCTGGGTCCACTGCTGCCTCTGTGAAATCCAATCACTGGGCACACCAGGGCCTTCTCTTTGTAATCCAAGGTGGTATAGGGGAGGCAGGAGTACCAGGGCACAGGTGGGAGGGCAAACAGCATCCTTCTGCAGATCTCTGATGGAAGGTGTCATGATAAGTATATTTTCATGACTGACTGATGGAAGGGTATCATGGTAAGTATATTTTCATGGCTGAGGCATAAATATAGGGACCCTAAATGTATTTCTCTGGCAATTTTCTACTGTGTCCCCTGGAAGGGGCCTGCTCACTCATTCCACAAGGTGCTGCCAAATGTCAAGTCCTTGTGTTAACCAATGCAGGTGGTCTGGAAAGGCAATCCCAGCTGCAAAGTGGGTGACATGAGTGTCCTGCTAGAAGACCCTGGCCACATCACTTCTTTCCCTGACCTTCCTTTTCCACTGTGAGATGAGATGGCAGAAACAGCTCTAATATTTTATGGGAGATTCTCTCAAGTGGTGGCCCACAGGCTAAGTCTAACTTGCAAAATGTGTTTTATTGGCTTCCACATTAAAAGTAAAAATGGATAAATTTCACATAAAGATCCACCTTTCTAGCTTCAATTGAATAAAATAATCAGAACAATCCCAGGGACTTTCCTGATGATTCAGTGGTTAAGACTCCACACTTTCACGGCAGGGGGCACAGGTTTGATCCTCAGTTGGGGAGCTAAGTTCCCACATGCTGCACGATGTGGCCAAAAAATAGAAGATGGGAAAATAAGAACAATTCCATGGCATGTCTGGCAGAAGCTGAGCAGGGCAGGTACCAGTTGCCACAGCCCCCACCACTCCTTATCATTACCAATCTGAGTCACTCATAACTTACATGCTAGTCTCTTCAGCATTTGCATTTATAACTCCTAAACTATGGTCTCAATTTTGGCTGCCAGCACTTTAGAACGATTGATTTAGATTTTAACAGATGTCTACACCCAGACCCACACCCAGACATTCTGATTCAATGGGTCTTGGGGTAAAGCCACGGCAAATTGATTCTAATTTCAGGCTGAGAGCTGCTGGTCCAAGAGCCCCACTGGCTGGGAGGACCCATCTCACCTGTGTAAAGAAGCAGGCACCAGAAAAGGAAGGATGGTAAAATGGTCCTGGTGAAAACCATTCACAGATGCTCCTGGGATGTCTTGCCCTGGGATTCCTTGACTCACCCTCCATCATAAGCACTTTTAACATTTTAGGCACAAATGCAAAGAGCTTTGTGAGCTTCAGTCAGAAACGACCACACAGATCAATCCCTCCTCCAGGCCCTTGTGTCTGCACCCAGTCTAGGTCCCACCTGTAGCTTTCTCCCGAGCCACTGTCCAAGAAGCTTCCTATCCCTGGCCCAGGTTTGCCAATTCATGCTTTCCTCTCCTCTCTGGGCTCCGCCAGAGTCCCCATCTCCTCTGGGAAGCTGCAGGAAATAGGCTGTTCAGGTCCCTCAGATTCCATCAGCAGCATTTTACATACTGGTTTCTCTAAACAGACTCTAAGACCCCTTTCATGCCCTTATCAGACAGAGAATTCCAGAAGGCAGGAATTACCTCTCCTGTGCCCTCCCCAACTCCCCCTCCCACCCCACCATTTCATAAACACACACCAAGCACCCAGGCTTCAGCTCCACCCCACAGTCACTGGGCTGAGCAGCAGTGAACTCCTGTGGAAGGATGAGGGACTCGCAGAAGGATAAAGGAGCGGGGAGTGGACACGCAGTGGCCACTGCATCCTGCTCCTCCATCCGGAGGAGAAACTTCATACGCACCTCCAACGCCCACCTGTCAGCCTCCTGCCCGTCTCTCTGCCAAGCACCCGAGTCCGCTTGCTCTGCACTGGCACAGCAGAGAAAACAACATCCCTGACATGTCACTCCTGAGCTGAAAACGGCGCTAGATTGGTGGGGTGCAGAAGGGGGCTCGTTAACAAGTCTACTGAGAAAAGACTACTCCAGAGCTGCCAGACCCCAGATACCCTGCTGGTCTATTCAAAACAAAAGAATCACTCCAGGACCCACGGCCTTAACCATGAGTCAATCTGACTGACAGCCAGCTAGAGGTAGGGGAGATATTCAGGCTGCAGGGAGGACACCCTTAAAGGCCCTCCTTGGGAATTCTTTCCTGAGACTAGCTGACTAGGGCACCAGCCCTGGTGACAGTCCCCAGAGAGGGTTGGAACCTTCAGGGTGAGAGCCAGAATGCCCTCCCGGCCTACCTCGGAGCTGACAGAACGTGGTCATGAACTTGCTGGTGAGGGACTTGAGCTCGTTGTTGGCCAGCGTGATGAGGTGAATCTGGTCGGTGACATTTCGCAGGACCTTGTAGATGCCGATGGGGAAGGAAACCAGCTTGCACTCGGCCAGGTCTGCAGTCAAAGGACAAAGACCAGAGTGAGCAGCCACAGCTGACCATGGACTTGCCTCCAACCCCAAAGAACCTGACCCTGTCTCTCCTACTGCCTCCCTTTTCCCCACCCATCTTCCCTGTGCCAGGCTTAAGACCGTGTCCTCCTTCCTCCAAGAGCCTTCATTACCATTCACCACACTTGTCCCCATCTAGCTCCCTGAACTTAGGGCTGATTCTAGCACAATCTCTAATAGCACGGCCTGCTAGCCAAAATGCAGAAGGCAGAGCTGTGCCAGCACACCGATGACCAGGCCACATGGCCGTGTGCCTGAGGCCCTGCAGGACCCACAAGTCCCTCTGGGATCATCAGACTCGGCAGTGAAGTCGCAGGCTTCAGAGTGCTTTATAACAGTCTACTTCTTTGAAAAGAGGTAATTCACTCAGACTTTGTGGTTTGACCTTCTTCCCTGTCCTGTCACTCTGAAAATAGGTCTGTCCAAGAGGCAGCAGGGAAGCCTCTCTGAAAAACAGTCTGGTAGTTCTTTGAATGGTTAAACCTAGTTAGCACATTACCCAGCAATTATTCACAGCAGCATTACTCATGTTGTTGTTGTCCAGTTGCTCAATCATGTCTGACTCTTTGCGACCCCAGGGACTGCATCACACTAGGCTCACCTGTCCTTCACCAACAGTGTGCTGAAACTCATGTCCATTGAGTCAGTGATACTATTTAACCATCTCATCCTCTGCATTATTCATAATAGCCAAAAAATGGAAACAGCTCATGTGTCCATCCACAGATGAATAGATAAAATGTGGTATATTCATTTTGTTTGGCAACAGAAAGGAATAAAATACCAATATGTACTACTAAATGCTGTTGTTGTTTAGTCGCTAAGTCATATCTGACTCTTTGCGACCCCATGGAATGTAGCTCACCAGGCTCCTCTGTCCATGGGATTTCCCAGGCAAGGGAAAGTTTGCCATTTCCTTCTCCAGGAATATTCCTGATCCAGGGTTGAACCCGCATCTCCTGGTTGGCAGGAGGATTAGACGGGCCTTAAAAACACTATGGTAAGTGAAAGAAGCCAATCACCAGGACAATATGCTAGATGAGGCCATTTACATGAAAGGTCCAGAATAGGCAAATGTAAAGACAGGATGTAGATTATTGGTTACCCAGGGCTGGGGGTACTGAGGGGTGAGGGGTTTCTTTGCAGGGGTAATGCAAATGTTCTACAGTTGAATGTGGTGATAGCTGCACATTGAATATACTCAAACCACTGAACTGTACACCTTAAATGGATGGAGTATATGGTATGTGAATTATATTTCAATAAAGCTGGTTCATATATACGGTAGCAGAGAGACACTGAAAGCATGGAGGCTCAGAAATTATCTGTCCAGCTCATCTAAGTCACTTATCATTGCTGAGCCTCAGTTTTCTCATCTTTAAAATGGGAGCATCAGTGGGAGGGGGGACTGGGATGGGGAATACATGTAAATCCATGGCTAATTCATTTCAATGTATAACAAAAACTACTGTAATGATGTAAAGTAATTAGCCTCCAACTAATAAAAAAAAAATTAAAAAAAATAAAAAATAAAAAAAATAAAATGAATAAGCCTTAAAAAAAAAAAAAAAGAAAACTGGGAGACTTAAAAAAAAAAAAATTAAAAAAAATAATAAAATGGGAGCATCATTGTCTACCTAGTAAGCTGTCAGGAAAAGTAAATATAATAAAAAGTACTCAGTGGGGCTTTCCTGGTGGCTCAGTGGTAAAGAATTCATCTGCCAAAGCAAGAGACACAAGTTCCATCCCTGACCTGAGAAGATCCCACTTGCCACAGAGCAACTAAGCCCGTGCACCGCAACTCGAGACTGTACTCGAGAGCCCGGAAGCTGTAACTACCAAGCCCACATGCCACAACTACTGAAGCTGGTGTACCCTAGAGCCCGCGCCCAGCAACAAGAGAAGCACCACAAAGAGGCCTGTGCACTGCAGCTGGAGAGTAGACCCCACTCACCGCAACTAGAGAAAAGCCTTTAAAGCAATGAAGACCCAGCACAGCCAAAAATAAATAAAATTACCTTTTAATAAAGTACTCAATATACTAACCAAGTGCCTAGCAGGTAAATAGTGGGGCTACTACAAATGTTGCTTCCCTACTCACCTTCCACTTTGCCCTCCCCTTCGCATCCTACCCACACCTGTCCATGTTGCAAGGCCAGGTCCCATCCCACCTCTTCTAGAAGTCCTTCTGGATGCCCGCATTGCTGGTGACTGCCCCCTCCAGGAGCACTCACTGACTCAGACAGCACTGATCCATCTCTCAGCAAACTGTGGTCTTTTCCCTCAAGAGGCCAGGCTTCCCCAGGCCTCTAAGCCTTTGAATCTCGTTCCAAAATTAATACACAAAGTTCAATAACATTCCTATATGCCAACAATAAAATAGAGCTTTTAAAGATCCTACTCTGTAAAGAAAGTCAGACAGAGAACAAATCTTTCTCAGTTATATAAGAGTATGATGTCACTTATATGTGGAATCTAAAAAGATGGTACAAATAAACTTATTTACAAAACAGAAATAGAGTCACAGATGTAGAAAAATAAACTTATGGTTATGGGGTGAGGGGCACGAAGAGGGATAAATTGAGATTGGGATTAACATATACACACTACTATTTGTAAAATAGAATTAATAAGGACCTACTTAATAGCACAGGCAATTCTACTCAGTACTCTGTAAGGGCGTATATGGGGAAAGAATCCAAAAAAGAGTGGATATATGCTCATGCATAACTGACTCACCTTGCAATACAGCAGAAACTAAGACAATATTATAAATCAACTATACTCCAATAAAAAAATTTTTAATTCGTATTTTAAATATTTTAAAGTATGCTAAAGAGAAGATAGGAAGAAAGGAAGGGAAGGAGGGAAGGGGGAAAGAAGAAAGAAACAGATCCTATTCTGAACAGCAGCAAGAATGCAAAGTCTATAGAAATAATCAAAACTGAAGCCCTTCACCCTTATCTGCCTCTAACAGCAGCTCAAATGTCACCTCCTCCACGAAGCCTTCCCTGACAACCCTAAGCTCCAGTCCCTGAGTCTTACATGGTGTGAAAGAGACCCCTTCACCCGTTACTGTATTAACCTCCTTTTGCATCTACTTTTCCGGTAGAGTAGGAAGACCCCCAGAGAACATTACCAGCAGAGGTGGACCAGGCTCAGCGGGCAGGACAGAGTTACTGGTGACCTCACTGAGCTGGTCTGAAGAAAGAAAGGGGACAGATGGGGGTAAGGGCAAAAATCCAAAAGACCGAGGAACCAGAGAGGTAGGGCATCCCATTAAGAAGTGTCTTCAGAGACTCCCCTGGTGGTCCAATGGTTGAGACTCTGTATTTTCACTGCAGGGGGCTCAGGTTCAACTCCTGGTCAAGGAACTAAGATCCCACAAACCTCGAGGCTCAGTCAAAAAAAAAAAAAGTGTCTTTACTGTTTCTTCTGGTCCAGGGCTATGCTAGGTGACTCCAGCCCGGCTGCTGTCCAATGTCAGGAACCTGCTCTTAGATCAGCAAGATGGAGTTTGCAGCAGAGAGTGCAAAGTCTTACAGGGAGGGATGAATGCCCAGAGGTCAGACTTCCAGTAAAAAGCGATTGAGGACTGGATCAGCCCTGCAGGCTCGAAATTTGGGGCAAGTTGAGGATTCTAGAAAAAGCAAACCTTCCAAACAATGAGCCCCCTACTGCTTTGTGACAGATGCTCAAAGGTCCAGAAAGGTTTCTTGTTGTGGTTATAAATCATAAGAGCCCCTGTGGATAAAATCAATGGATCTCAGACCTGCCAGGAACAACATCAAGGAAAGTATCAGAAGCTTTCCCTTTAAAACAAAGAGCAAAATAAGGATGTCTTCCATCATCAGTATCCCTAAATACGGTCATAGACATTCTGGCCAAAGAAAGAGAAGGCATAAACATCAGAAACAGATAAAATGATGATTATGTATATATGAAATGACTGCATAACCTCAACAAAGCAGTCGTCTGACAAGGTACACAAATTAAAAAGATCTCAGCAAAGTGGCTAATCAAACTAAACATGCAAAGTTCAATAATATCCCTATATGCCTACAATAAATATAGTTTTAAGGATCCTATTTCAAACAGCAATATAATATAAAATATAGAGCTCAAAAATATAGAAAAATAAAAATTTTAAATAATAAAACAAAATATAGAGCTAATCATAATGGAAAATGCATCTGACCAATATTAAAAAAAGTGGGAAAGTTCACAAATATATTTTAAAAAATGGGTTTGTACATTAAAGATATATAACATTCATTGACAACAAGTCAAAATACTGTAATAATGGTGATTTTTTTAAGAAGTTAAATTATAGATTGTTTAATGCAATTCTGACTCAAATCCCAAAAAGTTTTTTTTTTTTAACTTGATGAAATGGTTTTAAATTTCAACTAGGTAATAAGCAAGAAAGACTCTCTAAAAGAGAAGAAAGTAGGGAGATAAACAATTTTATAAGGCTGCAGGGATTAAAATAGAGGGTAATAGGAAAAGAGATCATATAAAGAAAACCTACAGTCCAGAAAATACAGCCCCTAAATTCAGTTCAGTTCAGTTCAGTCGCTCAGTCATGTCCGACTCTTTGCGACCCCATGGATCACAGCACGCCAGGCCTCCCTGTCCATCACCAACTCCCAGAGTTTACCCAAATGCATGTCCCATCGAGTCAGTGATGCCATCCAACCATCTCATCCTCTGTCGTCCCATTCTCCTCCGGTCCTCAATCTTACCCAGCATCAGGGTCTTTTCCAATAAGTCAGCTCTTTGCATCAGGTGGCCAAAGTATTTGAGTTTCAGCTTCATCAGTCCTTCCAATGAACACCCAGGACTGATTTCCTTTAGGATGGACTGGTTGGACCTCCTTGCAGTCCCAGGGACTCTCAAGAGTCTTCTCCAACACCACAGTTCAAAAGCATCATTCTGGCACTCAGATTTCTTTATAGTCCAACTCTCACATCCATACTTGACTACTGGAGAAACCGTAGCCTTGACTAGATGGACCTTTGTTGGCAAAGTAATGTCTCTGCTTTTTAATATGCTGTCTAGGTTGGTCATAACTCTCCTTCTAAGGAAAAAGCGTCTTTTAATTTCATGGCTGCAATTACCATCTGTAGTGATTTTGGAGCCCAGAAAAATAAAGTCAGCCACTGTTTCCCCATCTATTTGCCATGAAGTGATGGGACCAGATGCCATGATCTTAGTTTTCTGAATGCTGAGCTTTAAGCCAACTTTTCCACTCTCCTCTTTGACTTTCATCAAGAGGCTCTTTAGTTCTTCCTCACTTTCTGCCATAAGGGTGGTGTCATCTGCATGTCTGAGGTTATTGATATTTCTCCCAGCAATTTTGATTTGAGCTTCTGCTTCCTCCAGCCCAGCGTTTCTCATGAGGTACTCTGCATATAAGTTAAATAAGCAGGGTGACAATATACAGCCTTGATGTACTCCTTTCCCAATTTGGAGTCAGTCTGTTGTTCCATGTCCAGTTCTAAGTGTTGCTTCCTGAACTGCATACAGATTTCTCAAGAGGCAGGTTAGGTGGTCTAGTATTCCCATCTCTTTCAGAATTTTCCAGAGTTTATTGTGATCCACAGAGTCAAAGCCTTTGGCATAGTCAATAAAGCAGAAATAGATGTTTTCCTGGAACTCTCTTGCTTTTTCGATGATCCAGCAGATGTTGGCAATTTGATCTCTGTCATAATCTAATAAGTACTAAATGAGGCCTCACAAATAAATTAGGGAAGAAAAGGGTTAATAACTGATGTCAGAATAGCCAATGAACAATTGTGGGAAATAGGAGAAAGACTCTTAACCTAAGAAAATAAAACTCTTTTTTTTTTACATTTTAAATATTTTTTGAAATCAAATCAAAATATCAGAAGTAAACAGACTTTAACATTTATACAGCCCCTTAACTGAGGATGACTTTTTCAACATAGGAGCCATAAAGAACTACAAAGGATAACAAACCTGGATGTTTGTTATCAAACAACAAGCAACAGATTGTGAGAAAGGATCTATAAACCGAATAAGTTGTTATCTTGATGATTTTAAATACTCAGTATAACTCAATTAAAAAAATTAATCCACCAGATGATAGACAATTCGCCAGGGAGAAAATATAATTAATAAACAAATATATAGCCCCTGATATATGCTGTCAAACTGCTTTCCAGAATATTTACATCAATTTACATATATCCTGGCCAATGGCAACCCACTCCAGTACTCTTGCCTGGAAAATCCCATAGATGGAGGAGCCTGGTGGGCTACATACAGTCTGTGGGGTTGCAAAGAGTCGGACACAACTGAGCGACCTCACTCACTGGCCAACAAATAAGAGGACCATCAAAAAGGCTTTGCTGATATGATCAGTGAAAATTAGCTCCTTTGCTGTCATAATGAGACTGGTTATCTTTTATGATTAACTAACCATTTTTATTTCCTTGATGGAATATCTTGCTTGGGTCTCTGGCTGTTTTCCTACTTGGAGTTCTGGCATTCCACATGCCTCAGACCCTCTCCAGGTGTTAGTAGAGCTCCCTAAATAATATTATCAACCTACATCTGTTCATTGTTTTTCTTGTTTAATAGTTCAAGTTACAGCATTTAGGTGTTTTTTTAAAAACAGAATATAAAAATTAT
Source organism: Odocoileus virginianus (assembly GCF_023699985.2). NCBI lineage: Eukaryota > Metazoa > Chordata > Mammalia > Artiodactyla > Cervidae > Odocoileus > Odocoileus virginianus. The sequence goes on from NC_069680.1 coordinate 60,247,452, forward strand.
ATGCACACAATAATTTCAATTATGTATGAAAGTATACATGCCTGGGAAAGAAAACTGAAAAAAATAAGCAGAATGTTAAACAGTTATTATAAAGGATTAGAGCAATTTATTACTATTTATAGTCCTGCTGTTTATTTTGTATAAAATAAGTACCACTATTTATTTGCATAAAAATATTTTCAGCAGATACAGTGATACTCTACCTTTAAAACTGAAAAATAAATGCATCATAAAAAATAACTTTTTTGGAAAAAATAATCTGGCATATTCAAGGATAAACTGAAGTCAGCCAGCTCTTTAATACGAAAAACAGAGAAGGCAGACCCATGAAAAAAAGACAGTAGCTCTCTGTCCTGGACTGAAGTAGAAGTTATGAGATAGAGCTTTCAGGACTCAAGTACTACTCAAAGAAACATACACAGCACCCTGCTCTCCTAAGTGGGGACAGAATGTGTTCTCGATGAAGGCAGAAAAGCCACAAAGCCACTCAACCTATTCCCAAGAATGCTCAAAGCAGCTGTCTGCTCAAGAAGATGAAACACACAACCCACAGCCTCGTTCCTCCCACCTGGGCTGTCCACATGCCGTCCCCCCGCACACCACCCCACTCTCCCACTCCCCAGTGCAAGCAACACGCGGCCTCCACAGCTTCTCTTGCTCACGAATAGTCACAGAAGCACATGGCCCAGCACCTGAGGGGTGCTGAGGGCCGGGATGCAGCCACACCTGCTGCTTTCATTTATCCTCTGCAAATAGCTATCCAGGCCCGGCTGTGTGCCAGGCACCATTCTGTGTGCCCTGTGGCTTCCCTATGATTATTTCTTCTTGGGGACTCTTGTCTGTTTCCCTCCATCCTTTGGTGCACAAGTAGGAGGGTGCACCACGATGCTCCTGCTCAGAACAGTCTAGTTGCCTTTGATGGTAAAGGCCCCCAAGGATACCTGCAAAGAGCCCTGCTGGAATGTGATGCAAACACCCCCTCCAGGCCATGTCACCAGCCACTAACACGGCCCGTGAAGTCTCCTCCCCTGTGGGGAGGAGAGGCCTGTGATCTCCGGCACAGCTCTCCATGGTCACTGGGACAAGACTATGGAGATCCAGGTACCCAGACATGTGGGAGCATGTCGCAGCCCTGCCGGGTCACCTTGCCATCTGTACAGAAGGTGCAAAACATCTCATGTCCATTCCCTGGGGGTGGAGATATTAACCATAAATAGCAGCACTCACTATTTCATATAAGCTAGGCTGGCAGACCTATCCTCTCTGTGCACATGAGGAAACTACAAGTGACTTGCCCAAGGTCATTCAGCTAAAAGTAGTGTAAGATTTCGATGCAGCTTGATCAGGCAACCAGGGGTACTAACCATTTTGCTATCCTGCGCTGCTGAGTCAAGAGTGTGCCCAGGTGTCTGCATCTAGGCCAGAGAAAGGGGAGTCCCTGCTGAGCAGCTCAGGGGGAAACCAGGGCCTTGGCTACAAACTCCTGTAGGCCTTTCCAGTTTAGCACCCACAATCCAGGGATAGAGGCCTCGCAGCCTTCTTTATGAGCCTTCTGTCCTTAGGAACTTCTCCAGGTCTTTATACCTCCAGGCACCCTTTATACCTATTATGCCTGTGTGAGGTAGAGACAAGCCCCTGGGTTGAGTCAAATTCAACGTTCCCAGGGGCACATAGCATGACATCCAGAAAATACAGCCAGGATATAGCTGGGGCCAAGTCGCACTAAGGGAGGAGGACCAGGGAAAAGAAGACCCAGGCTGGAGACAGGCGAGTCATCCTCCAGGTGGCCCAGGAGGTCACCAAGAGTCCCATTCTCTATGAGTGCTCAGAGTTGACAGGATGGAGGCTAGTTCAGCAGTCATAAGGAAAAGGCTCCAGGTGAGGAAGTGAATGCAACATCACGGGGAGATCAGGCAGGGTTACCACCGAGAGGACTCCTGAACCAGATGGAGGCCAGGCGATCTCAAAGGTCTCATTCAACCAAAAGTAAACAAGTGGAGCTACTTGTACTAACTATATGCCAGGCACAGTAGCAGCCCCTTTTACGTATTAACTTGCTACATTCCCCTAACAACCCTAAGTTACCCTCACAGGTGGAAAATGAGGTCTGTGGTGATAGGCGAATTGTCCAGGGTCATTTCAGGGAGATGATGTGGAGTACAAAGAACCAGAATGCAAAGATTCCTGTACGGTGATCAACTTGTCTTAGTTTGCCCAAGATGTTCCCAATTTTAGTACTGAAAGCCTGACAGCCTGGTGGACCCCTCCTTAATCCCAGATGACAACTGGTCACCCTAAAGTCAGCTGCATGCTGACGGATGAGAGATTACTAGAATTAGAGAGGAGGGGGGAAGGCAACCTAGCGTGAGCCATGGCATGAGCAAAGACCTTCATTTCTCTGGAGCTCGACCTTTGAGTCCCACCTCCTCCTGTAACTTCCTAGAGCTCATGAGATTGGAAGATTCCAGTCTCGAAAACATTTCAGGCTCCTTAGTGGTGCATACAATCCCACAGACAACATCAGGGGTTTGTGATTACCAACAATGGGGTCCTCCATCAACATCTGAATGGCAGCTGGATTCAAGCGTGCCTTTCCTTAGTGCCTTTGTCCCTGACTCCTGAACTATAGTAGAGAGCAGAGACCTTCAGGCAGGAGGCAGTAATAAACACAAAGCATAATTATCCTCATAATTATAACTATCATTGCAAGAAAGTCAAACTGCAGGTCTCCAAATCTCTAATTAGGATAGCGTTTTATGTTAATAAAGAACCTTTTTAATTCAAAATGCGTGGGTCCTTCATTAAAGGTTATCCTGTAAATTCTAATGAATGCCTGGTGAAAAGTAACCGGTGGGCAAAACAAACAAAATCCCAGCAGTACACAGAACACTGTGTGGGAAATCAGGAGGGCTGAGTCAAGCTTGTATTGTTCCTTAGAAACTCAGAACTGACCCAGCTCAGTCCCTGCTGAGAGGTGGGCCTGGTGACAGAACCCTGTGGCGGGAGCAGGGAGGGTAACCAAGTCACAGGGCCTGAGAAGGAAGTGTCAGGGACTCAGGCCGGCAGGTGCATGGGCTCCTCAGCCCCATCAACAAACAAGACTCCCCAGACTGTAGAAGGAACACTGCCACCAGTGTGACCAGTCCCACCCAGGGTATCTTTTTTCACAAAATACCTCTTTTCACAAAGTCTTTTTTTCATAGAATCTTTTTTCCAGGATTAGAAGGTGGAAAGTCATTTAACCCATGTTTTCCAAACTTCCCACTTGGAGAGGTGGGTCCTAGGAACCTACCCTTGAGATTCTGTCTCAGTGGGTCTAGAATGGCAGCAAGGAATTTGTTTTTTAACAAGTATTCCTAGGTGACAGTTACCAATAAGCAAACTTGGGGAATACTGAGTAACACAGCCTCCCACCTCAGACCTGAAATTCTCTTACTGTCTCCACAAGAGGCACAGAGTTCTTCTTGAATGCCTCTGATGACGGGACACTCACCTCCCTTTCACAGAATAGTTTTAACTGTTAGAGACTTCTTTCATGAACCATATGGTAACTGTTACCCTGCCACTACCCAGCGGTCCTTCTGCCTTCTTGGATTACATATGGCTATCTGCCCCCAAGTGACAATGCTTTATATACATGAGGATGAAGGACATGATAAGCTTTCTTCCAGGCAAAGCAGCTAGAAACCTCAATCCCACGGTTTTCAATGCTCCCTTCAGAGTCGAGACTGGTCCAGCTCAGACCCTGCCAAGGCCAGAACTGACTCCTGTGCAGGCTTTCCGTCTGTAATACATGACCATAGCCACCACTCACTGACACCAGATGTATGTCCAAAACTTCCCAGGGCCTCCGACCTACAATCTCATCTACTCACAAGTACTCTGTAAGGTCAGTTCTATACTTACCCCCTTTAACAGAGGAAGAAACTGAGTTACAGAGAAGTTAAAGACTGGATTGTTCAAGGTTGCATGATTTATTCAAGGTCACCCAGTTAATTAAACAATAATTAACATTCATAAAGGGCTTTCTACATGCAAGCCACTTAGCATTGTCATACTACCTTTAAATTTTTGTATTTTTTATTGAGTTTTAGTTGATGTACAATATTTTATGTTTCAAGTGTATAACATAGAGATTCACAATTTTTAAAGGTTATATTCTATCTATATTTATAAAGTACTGGCTATATTCCCTGTGCTATACAATATATCCTTGTAGCTTATTTATTTCATCCATAGTAGTTTGTACCTCTTAATTCACTACCCCTATCTTTTCCTTCCCAGCTTCCCATTCTCCACTGGTAACCACTAGTTTGTTCTCTGTATCTGTGTGTCTGGTTTATTTGGTGGTGTTATATTCATTGAAAAAAAGAAAGTGAAAGTCGCTCAGTCATATCTGACTCTGCGACCCGGGACTATACAGTCCATGGAATTCTCCAGGCCAGAATACTGGAGTGGGTAACCTTTCCCTTCTCCAGGGGATCTTCCCAACCCAGGGATCAAACCCAGGTCTCCCTCATTGCAGGTGGATTCTTTACCCTCTGATCTATAAGGGAAGCCCAAGAATACTGGAGTGGGTAGCCTATCCTTTCTCCAGCGGATCTTCCCAATACAGGAATTGAACTGGGGTGTCCTGCATTGCAGGCGGATTCTCTACCAACTGAGCTATTAGGGAAGCCCATACATTCATTAGTTTATTTTATTGATTCTTTTCAGATTCCACATATAAGCAATATCATACAAAAGCATGTGTTTCTCTGACTTATTTCACAAAGCATAATAGTCTCCAAGACCATCCATGTTGCAAATGGCAAAATTTCATCCTCTTTTATGGTTAAGTGGTATTATATTAACTATTTAGGGGAGAGGGTTGTTGTTTCTATCTACTCATTTTTTTTCAGTATTTCATCTAACTTTTTATTATTATTTTTATTGGAGTACAATTGTTTTATAAAGTTGCTAGTCTCTGCGGTACAATAGCTGATTTGAATCAGCTATATGTATACATGTATCCCCTGCCTCTTGGACCTCCCTCCCCAGCCCCATCCTATCCATCTAGGTCATCACAGAGCACTGATGATGAGCACCCTGTGCTATAGAGCAGCTCCCCACTAGCTGTTTCACACATGGTAGGGTATACATGTCAGTCCCAATCTCCCAATCTTCCCACTCTCCCCTTCCCCGGCCCCATGTCCCATATTAACTCAGTCCTCACAACAGCTCCATGAGATGGGAACTGTTATCACCATCTCTGTTTTCAGAAGAAGAATCTGAGACACACGCCTGTGGCCTTGGTTAGTAAGTGACATAGCTGGCCCTGAGCTAGTGCATCGCTATGTACACAGCCTCCCTAGGATGTGTCACTTAAGATGGTCAGCTGCTCTGAAATAAAACAAGAGATTTTGAGTTCCAATGAGCAGACAGATCTTACAAGATTGACAATGGATTGCTATGGACACTGGTATATTACAGTTACCATGGAGCTATATTAAGGAGGCTTAGAGTTGAAAGAGCTGGTGAAAGAATTATCCAGTGCCTGGATGTGTCAGTAAGTTGGCTCTGGGACCTCACGCAAGGCCCTTTGGGTCTTATGCCCTTGGTGTGCGTCTCAGGTAAATGCCGAGGTTGGAGTTGATCAACTCTGAGACTCCTCACGGCTGCCACTGTGAAATCTAGCTGGTGGTTGTCAGACTTGGTGACACACCGAGCCAGTCACCTGGGGAGCTTTAGAGACTCTCGATCCCTTAGTCTCATTCGCAGAGATTTCAACTTAAACTGTGAGCTGGCGCTTGGGGATCAGGGGTTCTCAAGCTCCCCTGGTGATCCTAACACACAGCCAGGGTAGAGAATGCTGCACTACACCATTACCTCTCAAACTTTACTACTAACAGATTATCCAGGGTTCCTATTAGGATAAGGCTTCTGATGGTGAGGTCTGTGTCGGGACCTGAGATCCTGTATTTCTACCAGGCAGGTCCAAGACCACTCTCAGTAGCTAGGACTAGTCCAATGCAGTGGTTCTCAAGGCAGTGGTTCTCAAAGCAGGGCCCCTGGACCACAGCATCTCCCCAGAATCCATTGTGAATACACATTCTCAGTGCCCATTCCAGACTTACAGAATCAGAAGCTCTCGGGGCAGGGCCCAGCCACCTGTGTGTGTGTTTTAAGATGTTTATTTACTATTATTATTGTTATCACTGATCACCTGCTGGCGGTTTTTAAATTTCATTTATTTTTGGTTGTGCTGGGTCTTCACTATAGTTGCGGCAAGCGGGGGCTACTCTCCCCTTGCAGCAGTCAGCTCCCCATTGAGGTGGCTTCTCTCGAGGCAGAGCACAGGCTCGAGGGCACACAGGCTTCAGTAACTGTGGTGCGCAGGCTCCGCAGTTGTGGTTCCCAGGCTCTAGGGCATGGGTTCAACATGTGTGGGGCACGATCTTCCCAGATATGGGATCAAACCTATGTCTCCTGCGTTGGTAGGTGGATTCTTTACCACTGAGCCACACAGGGAAGCCCCATCTGTGTTTTAACAAGCTCTCCAACTTGAGTGTGAGAATCACCCTGGCTTAGAGAGACTGGGCTTCCCCCAGCTGTTGTTTCCTGGCCCTGATGGATGGTGATGAAGGTGACAATGAAAGCATCTCACACTCACTAAGTGCTGCCTGGTCTGTGCCTGTGCGGGGCTTCAAGTTTACTCACATGGGGAACGTTATTTTGCCCCGGGGGCCTCCTGCTTCTCATCAGATTGGAGGATTTCAAGATAGAGCCACTGTCTCTTCATCCTTCTCTCTTGCTTGTTCATGTTTCTGACTCTGACAAAGGCACAGGTGACCCCTGGTGTAGAAGCAGCTGGGCTGGGCTCAGGAGGCCCACATTCTTGTCCCAGCCCCCCTGCTATTAGCTGTGGGGTCTCCAGGAAAAGACTTCTCCAGGGGCCTTGTTTTCTCTTCTGTAAATGAGGATTTAGACCATGGGATCTGGGGAGTCTCAACCAGGCTGGACATTCTGTGACTCTATGAGTCTACTGAACAAAGACCTTTGGCCAGTGCTCCTGTCAAAGAGGAGAGGCTGCAAGCTGCAGCTAAGTGTTCCAGAATTGTCCTTGCCTTAGAACATTATGGAACATGTACTATAATAGGGGGATCTGAGGTTCAAGTCACCCAGGCCCATGAACAGAGAGCTGGGATTTGAACCAAGAAACCCAACTCCAAAAGCCCATGGTCTTTCCACAACATTATATCACATCAGAGTACACCACACCACCCTCTCTCCTACCATGGTCAGAAGATAGTCCTAAAATAGGTAACATGGGGACTTCCCTGGTGGTTCAGTGGTTAAGACTCTGCACTTCCATTGCAGGAGGCATGGGTACAAATCCTGGTCAGGGAACTAAGATTCCACATGCCTCACGGTATGGCCAAAAAAAAAACAAACCCAAAGGTAATACAATAATAGCTTACCCTTTATGTGGCACACCTATATGCTTAAGACTTTTTTCCCCCCAATTATTTTTATTAGTTGGAGGCTAATTACTTTACAATATTGTAGTGGTTTTGCCATACATTGACATGAATCAGCCATGGATTTACATGTGTTCCCCGTCCTGAACCCCCCTCCCACCTCCCTCTGCTTGAGACTTTAAATAGCTGATGAAGAAGGTAGTATTAAGTCCATTCTCATTTCATCATTGTAGACTGTGTGTTAGTCGCCCAGTGGTGTCCGACTCTTTGTAACCTCGTGGACTGTAACCTGCCAGGGTGCTCTGCCCATGGGATTCTCCAGGCAAGAATACTGGAGTGGGTTGTCATTTCCTCGTCCAGGCATCATTGTAGAAACAGGGGCTGAACAGTAGAGCTGCAATGTGACTGGGGCAGTCTGCCCTGACAGAGCGCAGTTTAGTGGAACAGCACAGGGGATGGCGTGAGGAACTCAAACCAAAGGCCCTCGGTGGGAGGAGACTCTCATTCAGGAGGCTGGTATAGAGAAAACCGTATAAAAAAGTAGAGATGTTACTTTGCCAACAAAGGTCCATCTAGTCAAGGCTATGGTTTTTCCAGTGGTCACGTATGGATGCGAGAGTTGAACTATAAAGAAAGCTGAGCGCCCAAGAATTCACGCTTTTGAACTGTGGTGTTGGAAAAGACTCTTGAGAGTCCCTCGGACTGCAAGGAGATCCAACAAGTCCATCCTAAAGGAGATCAGTCCTGAATCTTCATTGGAAGGACTGATGTTGAAGCTGAAACTCCAATATTTTGGCTACCTGATGCCAAGATCTGACTCATTTGAAAAGACCCTGATGCTCGGAAAGATTGAGGGCCAGAGGAGAAGGGGACGACAGAGGATGAGATGACTGGATGGTGTCACCGACTCAATGGACATGGGTTTGGGTGGACTCCGGGAGTTGGTGATGGACAGGGAGGCTGGCATGCTGCAGTCCAAGGAGTTGCAAAGAGTCGGACATGACTGAGCGACTGAACTGAACTGATAAAGAAAACAGATTTTTCTGAAACATGAAAATGAAAACTTAGACATGGGCCTACTGGCAAGAGTCAGTACTCCTTCCAGAAGATCAAACTCCAGCACCTTTGCATGTATTCAGGGGCTGGGGCTAGAAGCTGGCATTCTGGCATAAGAAGCAAAGGGCTGCCAGCCTCTCAAACACCGTTTGGTCTCTAAAGCTGGGAGGTGCGGGATGCAGAGAGCAGGTGAAACAAGTCATCAAGGACTGGCATCAACGCACCACTGCACACAATTAGGCTGTATCCTGTTATCTGCACACAGCATTGAAGAGCTAACTAGCTGTAGAAGGTTTAAGACACAAAGGAGCCCTGGACAACTGCCTCCTGGCAAACCCCCTTCTCCAGAGACAACCATGTTAGGCATTTTCGGGGATTTTGCTGGTGTTTAATTGCCAGTCCCTAGAGCAGGCTTTTCCTGGCCTTTCCCCATCTGCCTCATGCCACCTGGAAAGGAAAGGTCACAGGAGAGCTCATTGAGTAATCGCAGAAGTCCAGAAAATTCCACTTCAATAGCGGTTATACTGGGCCCTGGCAGGGAGTTCGAGAAGAGCAGAAAGGTACTCAGGAAAAGGGCAAGGTGCAAAGCATCTTCTGGGGACAGGGGGAGACCACTGAACCTGAACATGACCATGGGCTTGTTTCTTCTATGTACTTTACAGATCTCTGTATTATGTGATACTTTTACAAAGTTACTTCTTACAACTATCCTCAGTTTAAGGAAAGTAACATCCCTAACATCCAGCTACCCATGGGGAACAGGCTAAGGAGGCTGGGTTGGTGGAGATCTCTCTTGATGGGGACAGGGGGAATGGGGTAAAATCCTGAAGGGCCAAGCCCAGAAGGGCTACGGCAGAGTAGAGTCGACAGCCCAACCACAAACACGGCACACGTGAGGCTCTGGAGCTCAGAGGTGCTTTCTCTACCTCCTGCAGGAGTCCCAGCCTCTCTGGGACACGACCGGACTGCAGAGTGTCTGCCTCCCAAAACAAAGCTGAGCTTCTGGCCCCCAGCCAGTGGCCACCACACCCAACAGTCGGGAGATGCTCCAACCACACAAGAACAGCTAGAGATAGTAAAGAACGAAGAGGTGTCTGAGAGCTCCCTCTTCCTCCAGATCCAAACTGAGGCTTTTTTGGGGCTGAGGCTTTCGTGCTATGGGGTCTCAGGGGAGTTACTTAGCCCCAGCCTCAGTTTCCCCTTCCATAAAGTGAGAACAAAAATTCACACAAAATCCTCTACATGCATGTTCACAGCAGCATCATTTGCAATAGTAGAAGTAGCTCAAAAAAGTAGAAATAGCTCAAATGTATACCAACTGAGGAATAGATAAGAAAAAGGTGGTAGCTCCATACACTGGAATATCACTTGGCCTTAAAAAGGGATGAAGTACTGATACAACAGGATGAATCTCAGGACTTTCCTGGTGGCTCAGTGGATAAGAATCTGCCTGCCAATGCAGGGAACAGGCTTCAACCCCTGGTCCGGGAAGATTCCACATGCCACGGAGCAACTAGGCCTGTGTGACACAAATACTGAGACGGTGCTCTCGAGCCCGCAAGCCACAACTACCAAGCCTATGTGCTGCAACTACTGAAGCCTGCAAACCCAGAGCCTGTGCTCTGCAACGAGAAGCCACTTCAATGAGAAGCCCAAACACCGCAACCAAGAGTAGCCCCCGCTTGTCCCAACTAGAGAAAAGCCTGCCCATAGCAACGAAGACCCAGCACAGCTAAGGGAAAAAGAAAAAAAAAAGGATGAACCTCAAAAAAATTATGTTAATGAAGGAAACCAATCACAAGAGGCCATATACTGGATGACTCTCTTTACATAAAACATCTAAGATAAACAAATCAGGGACAAAAAAAGGGGACTGGGGGTTGCCAGGGGCTGAGGGAGATTTGAGAAATCTGGAGTTCTTGCTTAGTGATACAGGGCTCTTTTCTGGATGATGAATATGTTCCAAAATTGATCAAGCCTATACAACCTGTGAGTATATTAAAAGCCACAGAATGTTACACTTTAAAATGGTGAATTTTGTGATATGTAAATTATTCTTCAATTTAAAAAAAAGTGAGGACAAGATGATCTATCTAACCAACAGGGTTGTTCTGAACATGAAAGAAAATGTCCACAAGGGGCCAAGCACAGCATGGCAGGCAGTGTGTACTCAGTAAACAAGAGATCCTGTTACAAGGCTGCAAAGACACTGTTTTGATGTGAGAATTCATTACCAGGAAGTGCTTCAGCTCTGTTGTTCCTTGAAGGAGGAAGAAGGCCCCTGGCAGTCACTTATTCCAAAAATCTCACAGCAAAGAGACAACTGTATATGTTATTGTGGAATCTGGGACTTGCCAAAACAATTCCTGTTTCTTCTTGGCAAGCCAGCTAATTGCTTAAAAAAAAACAAAACCCTGTATTTAATTAAAACCAAAAGTTAATACCACACAGAATACAACCAAGTGATGCACAGTCACTGACTCGAGATATTAAATTACTTTGTTCAATTAATGACTCATCGCTAACATGCAGAACAAAAGGAGATAGAAACAGGAGCCACGCTGATGCCAACAGCATGGCCACCAACAGCTCTGAGGCGGTCACAGCCAGGCTGAGCAGAGGTCAGCTGCTGAGTCAGACTTTGGGGAGGCCTGGGCAGGCCCTGAGGTCTTCTACAAAAACAACAGCAGGCAACACTGACTGAGCATCACCTCATTTAATCCTGACTACAACCCCTGATGAAGGGCAGTACTGTCAGTCCCCTTTTGCAGGTAAGGAAACTGAGGCCCAGAGAGGTTAAGAATGCACTCAAGGTCACACAGTAAGTAACGATGGAGTGGAGCTTAGCTTCCTCTCAAGGACGTCGCCCTGCAGAGTGAGTCTGGAGAACTGGATTCTGATCTGCTGTTGCTCTTAACTCATCAAATGACCTTGGCCAGGCCGCTCTTGGAGTTTAATCTCCTTTTGTGTAAAATACAGAAAATGAACTCAGCCCATCTCTCTCCAAGGGTGGGAATGTGCAAATCTGGCAACAAAAGAACAGACTTCTCAAGTTTTAATGTGCCCATGGGTCACCTGGAGATCTTGCCAGGATGCTGGTTCTGAATCAGGAGGTCTGGGATGAGGCCTAAGGATATGCATCTCTAACAAGTCCCCCCAGGGATGCTGATGCTGCTGGTCCTCAGACCACACTTTGAGAAGGACGTGGATGGTGATCACTGTGCAAATAACAATCAGACACACAACAAGAAAGTCCCATTTCAATTTCTCAGTCCTCCAGGCCTTGCTTTTGTTGTTCAGTCACTCAGTCATGTCTAACTCTTTACAACCCCATGGACTGCAGCACGCCAGGCCTTCCTGTCCATCACCAACTCCTGGAGCCTACTCAAACTCATGTCCCGAGTAGGTGATGCCATCCAACCATCTCATCCTCTACCGTCCCCTTCTCCTCCCACCTTCAATCTTTCTTAGCATCGGGGTCTTTTCAAACAAGTCAGTTCTTTGCATCAGGTAGTCAAAGTATTGGACTTTCAGCTTCAGCATCAGTCCTTCCAATGAATATTCAGGGTTGATTTCCTTTAGGATTGACTGCTTTGATCTCCTTGCAGTCCAAGGGATTCTCAAGAGTCTTCTCCAGCACCACAATTTGAAAGCACTAATTCTTGGCATTCAGCCTTCTTTATGGTCCAGCTCTCACATCCATACATGACTACTGGAAGTCCTCGCTTTACCTCCTCTTTAGTCGGGGAGCAGATTCAAGCCTAACCTAAGATTTCATAACAGTGCTGTGTTTTAATATTTGTTTTTATGGTTATCAACTATTAATGAAAAATTATGTTGACTTTTCATTTACAGTAATGACTTAAGTTCTTTTTAAATTAATATACAAGCTAAATTTATTTAAAGAAAACTGTTAATTCTGGCAAAGCAATAAAGCTATCCTTTTCTACTTCACCCTACCAAAAAAAGATGTTTAGTAAAAATAGTCATAGTTTATACTCCTACAGCACTGAGCATACTCCAACCACCACTCTAAACACTCATGTGCATTACACAATTTTCATCTTCACAACTCTTGAAAGCAAGGACCTTTTAGAGATGAGAAAACTGAGACTTAGATCAGACTTCACTTGATCAGAGAGATCAAGTAACGTGTCCGAGGTCACACAGCTAATGAGTGGCTGATCCAGGCTTCAAACCAAGGCAACCTGACTTAGTCAATCACGTTACTCCACCTATGACTGAGGCTTAAGCAATACATGGACCATGAACTTCCAGATGTTCAAGCTGGTTTTAGAAAAGGCAGAGGAACCAGAGACCAAATTGCCAACATCCACCGGATCATCAAAAAAGCAAGAGAGTTCCAGGAAAACATCTATTTCTGTTTTATTGACTATGCCAAAGCCTTTGACTGTGTGGATCACAATAAACTGTGGAAAATTCTTCAAGAGATGGGAATACCAGACCACCTGACCTGCCTCTTGAGAAACCTGTATGCAGGTCAGGAAGCAACAGTTAGAACTGGACACGGAACAACAGACTGACTCCAAATAGGAAAAGGAGTACGTCAAGGCTGTATATTGAGCTTATTTAACTTACATGCAGCATACATCATGAGAAATGCTGGACTGGATGAAGCACAAGCTGGGATCAAGATTGCTGGGAGAAATATCAATAACCTCAGACATGCAGATGATACCACCCTTATGGCAGAAAGTGAAGAAGAACTAAAGAGCCTCTTGATGAAAGTGAATGAGGAGAGTGAAAAAGTTGGCTTAAAGCTCAACATTCAGAAAACTAAGATCATGGCATCCGGTCCCATCACTCCATGGCAAATAGATGGGGAAACAGTGGCTGACTTTATTTTTCTGGGCTCCAAAATCACTGCAGATGGTGATTGCAGCCATGAAATTAAAAGATGCTTACTCCTTGGAAGGAAAGTTATGACCAACCTAGACAGCATATTAAAAAGCAGAGACATTACTTTGTTAACAAAGGTCCATCTAGTCAAGGCTATGGTTTTTCTAGTAGTCAGAGACATTACTTTGTCAACAAAGGTCCATCTAGTCAAGGCTATGGTTTTTCTAGTAGTCATGTGTGGATGTGAGAGTTGGACTATAAAGAAAGCTGAGCGCCAAAAAATTGATGCTTTTGAATTGTGGTATTGGAGAAGACTCGTGAGAGTCCCTTGGACAGGAAAGAGATCCATCCAGTCCATCCTAAAGGAGATCAGTCCTGGGTGTTCATTGGAGTGACTGATGTTGAAGCTGAAACTCCAATACTTTGGCCACCTGATGAGAAGAGCTGACTCATTTGAAAAGACCCTGATGCTGGGAAAGATTGAGGGCCAGAGGAGAAGGGAATGACAGAGGATGAGATGGTTGGATGGTGTCACTGACTCAATGGACATGGGTTTGGGTGGACTCTGGGAGTTGGTGATGGACAGGGAGGCCTGATGTGCTGCGGTTCATGGGGTCGCAAAGAGTCGGACACGACTGAGCGACTGAACTGAAGCTGGCCCTCTCACATAGTCAAAACCATGGCCATCACATGTACATGCTTGAGTGAGTGAGTGAAGAAACTCAGTCGTGTCCAACTCTTTGCAACCCCATGGACTGTAGCCTACCAGGCTCCTCCATCCATGAGATTCTCCAGGCAAGAATACTGGAGTGGGTTGCCATTTCCTCCTCCACATGTACATGTTTAAAGGGAGGTAAACACTTGTTCTTGCAGGCAGAGGCAGTGCCTTTTCCCCTCCCAGCCTCCTCAACACCCCCAGTGCCCAGCACACTGCCTAGCCCACAGGAAGAGTCAGTGCACATCCCAGAATATATTTCCCTAATCTGCGTTACTGGCAGAGGTGATCTGACAGTACTCTTGCTATAGTTGGAGCTGCTGGCTACAGGGCAAGAGCTCACGTGTGTGTTTGGGCATCTCCACGGGTGATGAAAGGCCAGACGACTCAGCTTGGAGCTGGCTTCTGAGCAGGGCAGAGGACAAGAGGGCCACAGCTGACAGCAAGGGAAACTGCACTTACCCAACAAAGGCAGTGCCTTGGGCACGATATAGCAGCAGTTACTAGCTGATTAGACATTAACAATGCCTTTTCTCCTCCTCAAACTGTCTCTCAGGCTTGAAATAATGAGGAATCCTACCCTGGAAGGAATGGTTTCTCGAAGCAGTAAGTGGGCTTCCTCAGGTCACAGCTAGACAACCGAACAGACCCAGGAAGTGGCAGCTAATGCCTCCATGTGCTCAGCATCTGACCCTGCCAAACACCAGTGCCTGGCTGCCAGCTCCAACCCCACCACACCACAACCACCCGCCTGCCAGTTCTTTTTTTTTTTTTTTTCATTTATTTTTATTAGTTGGAGGCTAATTACTTTACAATATTGTAGTGGTTTTTGTCATATATTGACATGAATCAGCCTTGGATTTACATGTATTCCCCATCCCGATCCCCCCTCCCACCTCCCTCTCCACCCGATCCCTCTGGGTCTTCCCAGTGCACCAGGCCCGAGCACTTGTCTCATGCATCCAACCTGGGCTGGTGACCTGTTTCACCATAGATAATATACATGTTTCGATGCTGTTCTCTCAAAACATCCCACCCTCGCCTTCTCCCACAGAGTCCAAAAGTCTGTTCTGTACATCTGTGTCTCCTTTTCTGTTTTGCATATAGGGTTATCATTACCATCTTTCTAAATTCCATATATATGTGTTAGTATGCTGTAATGTTCTTTATCTTTCTGGCTTACTTCACTCTGTATAATGGGCTCCAGTTTCATCCATCTCATTAGAACTGATTCAAATGAATTCTTTTTAATGGCTGAGTAATATTCCATGGTGTATATGTACCACAGCTTCCTTATCCATTTGTCTGCTGATGGGCATCTAGGTTGCTTCCATGTCCTGGCTATTATAAACAGTGCTGCGATGAACATTGGGGTGCACGTGTCTCTTTCAGATCTGGTTTCCTCGGTGTGTATGCCCAGACGTGGGATTGCTGGGTCGTATGGCAGTTCTATTTCCAGTTTTTTAAGAAATCTCCACACTGTTCTCCATAGCGGCTGTACTAGTTTGCATTCCCACCAACAGTGTAAGAGGGTTCCCTTTTCTCCACACCCTCTCCAGCATTTATTGCTTGTAGACTTTTGGATAGCAGCCATCCTGACTAGCGTGTAATGCTACCTCATTGTGGTTTTGATTTGCATTTCTCTGATAATGAGTGGTGATGAGCATCTTTTCATGTGTTTGTTAGCCATCTGTATGTCTTCTTTGGAGAAATGTCTGTTTAGTTCTTTGGCCCATTTTTTGATTGGGTCATTTATTTTTCTGGAATTGAGCTGCAGGAGTTGCTTGTATATTTTTGAGATTAATCCTTTGTCTGTTGCTTCATTTGCTATTATTTTCTCCCAATCTGAGGGCTATCTTTTCACTTTGCTTATAGTTTCCTTTGTTGTGCAAAAGCTTTTAAGTTTCATTAGCTCCTGCCAGTTCTTGACGTCACTCATCGCCCAGACACGGCTCATGCCACTCCACAGTCTAGAATGCCCTTCTCTCTCCTCTCTGCCTCCTAAGATCCTCCTGCCAGCCCAGCCCCACCTCCTCCAGGAAGGGTGCCCCAGTCTCCTCACCTCCAGCCTCAGGACACTGCCTGAGTGCTTAAGCCAGACCATCGTCTCCCAACTGGTAAACATCAGCAGACTTGCCTTCAGGGTCCATGAGCAGTGAACTTGACTGGAGGAGCATGTGTCTGCCTGTTGACGACCCCTCAGGCCCAGCACAGAGCTGGGCAAACACTTCTGGACCTAACCATACCCCTCACCACCAGGAAGCTTTGTCGTGGGGTCCCCCTTTATAAAATGGGGGTTCAAATACCCTTTCAGGGAGTGAAGAAAAGAATGAGCTAATATCTGTTTAGGCTTTGAACTTATGGTAAGAACCATCCTGTCAGTGGCAAAGATGTGATTATTCTATTATGGTTTTACGGTTAACTGAAAGAAACCTGCTCATTAACCCTGAAATCCATCTTGACCATGACCATGGCTGCTTTCTCATTGAGGACTCTCCCTGGCCTCCACACCCTGCCCCCAGCCCTCCACCCCCATCACCTGAATACCTCTCTTCATTCAAGAACCTGCAGTCCTTCCCAGCCACACAGGATGAGCCCAATCTCTGCAGCCT
Source organism: Odocoileus virginianus (assembly GCF_023699985.2). NCBI lineage: Eukaryota > Metazoa > Chordata > Mammalia > Artiodactyla > Cervidae > Odocoileus > Odocoileus virginianus. Next base: position 60,264,155 of record NC_069680.1, read on the forward strand.
GGCATTCCCACCAAGGGATCTGGGTCCAACCTCCCCTCTTAGGTACCCTGCTTGAGACTAATGCCACCCTCCACCTGACCCAGACTGTTTTTGGCAAACTCCCTTTATTTTCCCACCTCTGTATTTCTGCTGCTTTTGTTCCCATTGAGTAGAATGTGCTCCCCTACCCTCAAAATCTTTCTTTCCCATCAACACCATGTTACAAGGTCTTGTCTAAATGTCACCTCTCCAAGAAGCCTCTGCCCACGTCCTCGTGTGATGGGACTGCTCCTGCCCTTACGTTCCCACTGTGTGTCTGTGCCTGTCAGGGTGCCTCGCCTGTGTGTCTTGTGTGGGAATGACTAACGTGTATGTCTCACTCTTCCTGGCTGGGTGGAGATCTCCTTGAGAGCAAGGATTAATGAGATCCCACTGAGGCAGGAGAGTGCAACAGACTCAAGTTCAAACTCCAGCGTAAGATTTGCTGGCTGTGAGAGTCCAGGTAAACCGCCGCAGCTCTCGGAGCCTCAGTTTCCCCTTTCTATGAGTGGCATGAAAACACCACCCGTCCAGAGCTGTTGAGAATATTAGATGCAATCATTTATGTGACAAAGATCTCCTGTGTATCTAGTACATGCTAGGGAGAATACAGTGATGAGCAAGACAGAGTCCCTGGCCTCAAGGCGCTTACACACCAGTCTGGAGATTAGAGTGCTAAACACAGTGGCAAATACTGAAAGAATGTCAGGCGGTGACACTGCTCTCAGAAAAAATAAACTGGTGTAGTGGGAGAGCAGGTAACTGAGACAGAGGCAAGGGCAGCAACCTCATTAGGGTGGTCAAGGAGGGCTTCTTGGAGGAAGTGGCATTTAGCTGAGATAAGAATTAAAAAGAAGGAGCAGGGTATGCAAAGATCTGGGCAAAGGATGATCCAGGCAGCAAGACCAGCAAGTGCATAGAATAATGCTACATCTGCTATAGCTCAGTAATCAGCCCCCTACTCCTCCTCTCACTTTTCCATCCTCTGCAGAGCGTTACACAGACAGATAGAGCACACAGTGAATACATGTTGCCAAAATGAACATGACAGAATTATAAAATTCTGGGGACAAATTGGAGCATGACAAAAATACGCCTCCTAACAAAACACAGTCAACCACGATGAGGCTAATGCCAATTAAGCAGCTCATAATCAAACAGCTCTGAATAAACTACAATTTCCTTACATTTAAAAGCAAACACAGACCACTCATTTCAGCCTGGGTCACCACACTTACAGCTCGGGATGTGTCAGGGCTCCATTCCAACAGGACTGGCTTCGCCAGGCCCCTGCCCCACCTCCCCTGGTTCCCAGCTGTCTAGTCAGCCAGAGCCATGCTTGCATTTCTGAAAGCATTTCATTTTAATAACCTTCTCAACTTTGCTAAATCACCTCCCCAAGTCTAAAAATTAAGTAATGCAAGCTTTTGATGCCACAAAATCACCTATTTGATTATCCTTCTGAGCAGAACATTTTCGTTTTTTTACCAACATACATTTTTAAAAGCTGCATAATTATACACATGGTTTCAAAGGATATTCCTCTTTATCTTCAAAAAAATGCATTTCCTAGTGCCAAGGACACAGGGCAGCCAGGCAGCCTGTTTAACCACCTGCTTCTTAGGACGCCTGCTGGTCTGTCCTGGTGGGAGGGATGACAGATACACTGGGGCTGTCAGGGACACCAGAAGTACGGCCTCTCTGGGGCAGCAGCACTTCTGCCCTTACTTCCCTGCTATGTGCTTTTTCAGGGGTGTCCCTTGGGGACCTCGACTCATCAGAGTCCCCTTACCCACCCAAACGGCCCGGGTGTCCCTGTTTCAGCTACATCATGACCATCTATGCCCCCCACAACCAGTCGGCTGCCCAGCCCCATCCAAAGCCTCTCCTTCCTTACACCCTCCTGCCAGCTCCCTCTCTCAGATCAAGACCACACCAGGATGGGCCCAGCCATGGGAAATGCCTCTTCCTTACTATCCCTTCCACGATCTCACATCCATCCTATGCCCTGCACTGCTCTACCAGAACCCAGCCGGGATCACCTCATGCTACTCCCTGCCCAGAACGTGCCAGGGGCTCCCCACTGTCGCCCAGACCAGCAGATGGACCCCCATCTAACTTACTGAGCTCAGATGCTGAGCGTGACACTAGTGTTTTTGAAGGGACATGTTTCCTACAAACAGGGTGTGGGACGGCTCTCCACAAGCTGGCAATGTCACCTGGTCTCCAACCATCAAAACAGTCTGCCCCAGGCTGCAGGTGAGCACAAGGGTAAGAACGTGGGCTCTGCAGTCTCAGCGCCTGGTGCAACTCCCCAGACTTGTGGGAGTTGCTTAGCTTTTCTGTGCCTCAGTTTCCTCCTGTGGGAAATGGGGACAATAACAGCAGTTACCTCCTAAGGCTGAGTGGCAATTAAATCACAGGGCAGTGGTGAGGACTGAATAAGCTGTGGGTATTAAATACTTGTAAGCTCAAGGGTTCCCCTGGAGGTCCAGTGTTAAGACTCCACACTTCCACTACAGGAAGCATGGGTTCAGTCTCTGGTTAGAGAATTAAAATCTGGCATGCACCACCGTGCAAGCAGGAAAAAAAAACAAAAATACATGGAAGCTCACTATTATCTGTCATGAGTCATTTTGACTCTGAAGATCACTCTTCAGGCTCTCTTTAGAACTTAACCCCTGTGTAAGACAGAAGCGTCACTGGAGGAATACTTAAGGTGGCACTCGAGGCCTTCTGAGATCTGAGCCATCCTCTCCCTCCTCTCCCGGCTCAGCTCCCTTGGCTCTCCCGTGTCTCAGTCTTGCAATTCTCATCACCTGCACCTACCTGCACGCTGCCCCACCTTTGCTCAGACAAGCTCACTGAGACCACCCTTCTCTTCACTCCCATCCCACACCTACATCCCTAAACCTGCTCCATCCTTTAGGTGAAGCTAAAATTCTGCCTTTTCTGTGCAACCCCCTCAGCACATATGCTAAACTACTGCCCAGTGTGTACACATCTCAAGACAATAGAAGGGTAACTCATCCTTACTTAGTTCACTTTAGGTTCTGCAAGTGTTCGACACGCCATTTGGCTGGCTGCCTGGCGGCCACCTCCAGGACTTACAGCATCTCCACAGGTTACCACACCACCTAGGTCCCAGTGTCCCCACTGTGATGAGACCTCCACCTCCCACCGGGCTTCCCTGGAGGCCCCTCATGGCTAGACTGGCTCTCACAGCTGGGGTGGTTTCTGTAGACTGAGCAATGAACAGAAATCTAAGGGGAGAAGACTGTGCAATTTGTACCCACAGGATGAAGGAATTCCTCCATCCATTCAATCCATGTCTTCTGAGCATCAGCACTGTGTCAGGCAGCATCCCAGCAAATGGGGACTCAAGGAACAGGGGTGCTATGCTGAGTGTCCACCACAGACCCCCACGCCCCACAATCCTTATTCTCCCTCCTTCTAGAAGTCTGAGGTCTACAGCACAGCTGGGAGGGAGCGGGTGGGGCTCAGGCCATTAGAGCTTGTTCCCCTGAGATGGGGACTCAGGGACCCCCCCCCCCAGTGGAGAGACTTAAGCCACAACTAAAGGGCTTTGGGATCCTGTCCCACCACTGCCATAAACTGAAACAACCTCAGGACCCATCCTCATCTCTAGCACTCTAGAACCAGCCAGGGTAACATCGTAACAGCCCCTCTAGTTCCACAGGACACTGTGCTGGGGGACCAGCGGACCAGAGGACAGGATGGGGAGAAGCCCAGTCTCTCTGCTTACTCTGTGGGCCTTGTGTTTTGTGCACTAGATACAAGTAAAACTTATTGTTTTAGGTTAAACATACATAGATTTTTTAAACTGGAGTATAATCGCTTTACAACTTGTGTTAGTTTCTGCTGCACAGTGTGAATCAGCTATATGTATAAATACACATCCCTCCTTCTGGAGCCTTCCTCCCATCCCTCTTAAGTGAAGTGAAAGTGTTAGTCACTCAGTTGTGTCCAACTCTTTTGTGACCCCATGAACTACAGTCTGTCAGGCTCCTCTGTCCATGGGATTCTCCAGGTTAAGAATACTGGTGTGGGCTGCCAAGCCTTCCTCCAGGGGATTTTTCTGATCCAGGGATCAAACTCATGTCTCCTGAACTGCAGGAAGATTCTTCACTGTCTGAGCCACCAGGGAAACCCAACTACCCCGCCCCCCCCACCAAGTTAAACATATGCAGTTTTAAAAGTATTTCTCAGAGTGCAAATGCCCAGGCTGGAGCCACAGAACACATTTCTCTCTCTATCTTAAGAGCGGCCTTCCAAGACTAAGCTGTTCCCTTTCCCTCCACAGCCCCTTTTATACGCAAGGCTGGAGCTCCAGAAAGGCCCCAATTGAGTCCATGCCAATCTGAGCGCAAAGAGGCAATGCCAGACCATGGCATGGGTGCAAAGCATAGCCAGAAATCCCTACCCGAGCTCCTCCTCGCCTGCCTGAACAGTGAGCTCAGTCCCGCCCACCTGGACATGGCCCTCTCTCTCCATCTCTCTGAGTCAGTTCAGAAGCAGCCAGAATGCCACAGGCATGCTGGGCTGGGCTGACATCACTCAATCATCTCTGAAATGAGAAGGGCAGCCCAGGCCCAGGCCCTGCATTTCTGCACCACAGGCTACCGCCTTGTGCCAGTGCAACCCATAAACGCTCTGAAAGCTCTGCGGGCTTTCCTTTCCACCCTGACTACTTACCACTGAATGATGCGCTCCCACAGCAACCCCCCAGCAGGGTCTCACCTCCACCCCTTCTCTGCACTAGCACAGCCTGTTGACACAAGACCTCCTGATGCCCCCTCACCAGCACCCACATCCTGCCCTCTCCAGAACCCAAGGGCCAAAAACTAAAGAAGAGCAAGATCAAACTAAAGAAAGGAAGGAAAAGCTCATCACAACAGTTAGGAGAATGGTTACCTCTCAGGTGGGAGGGGCTTCTGGAGATTCTGGCAATATTCCATGTCTAGACTTGGGTGGTAGTTACATGCGTTTTCATTTATAAATGTCTGCTGAACTAAGCATGTATGATCTTATGAACTTTGCTACTTGTGTATACCTTTTCACAGCCTTTTTTTTTTTTAAGAAAAATGTTTGGGTGAAGGTCACTTAAAAAGAAAGCCAGGTAGACCTCTTTGAACAAGAAACACTTAGTTTGAAACTTAAGGTATGAGAAGGGCCCAGCCATGAAGAACAAGGAACAGCATCCCAGCAAAGAAAACATCATGTGCAAAGACCCTGAGGCTGGAAGGAGTTTAGCAGTCCAAGGAACTGACAGGTGGCCAATCTGGCTGGATATAATGAGAGAAGCCCTGAGGGGCCCAAAGTGCAGTGGGAGAAATTGGCAGGTGTCAGTAACTCCCAGGTTTGCAGTACCAGCCTGGGTTTTACTCTCTGTGCAGATGGAAGCCAATGAGGGTTTAAAAGAGAGAGAATTAAAAAAGCTCAGAGCTGGAGCCTCACCTTTACAGACAGGAAACTGACCCATAGTTGGGGTTAGGTGAGATCCAGAACCCCAGCTTCCTGATTTCTGGATCAGAGCCCTTTCCACAAAACAGAGCTCCCATCTTCTTCTCAGCTCACCGACCACACTCCACTTGGCTCCAGTCCTGCCACAGCAGAGCTGACTGTACGGGCCATCAGCCTCAACAACTTATAGGCATGACCTTCTAGAGGAGTGGTTCTCAGTGGTGGGGAGTTCTGCTGCCAGGGGACACTTGGTAGGGCCTGGAGACACGGTTGTCACAACTTGGAGGGAGAGTAGCAGAGGGGACTATGAGCATACAGTGGGGAGAGACCAGAAAAGCTGCAGAACACCCTACAATGCACGGGACAGCCCCCCACCAAGACTCATCCAGCCCCCAGAGTCTACAGTGCCAAGACTGAGAAACACCCAGTGAGGGATATAAAGCCTTCATTTCAAGTAAGTGCTGAGTCCTCGAGGAGAAAATCCCTCTGCTCAGGGGTGTAAAGGGGAGGGGAGGATCAAGGTCAGTTCTCAGCCTCCCAGAACCCCCTATCCAGAGAGACCAAGTCTAGAGGTGGAGTTTTAGGCAGAAGGCTTCGAGTCACCCCTCACATCATGCCTTCCTCTTAGGAAACAGAGTGGGGAGAGCAGCAGGGGTTATCCCTTCCTCCCCTGGCAAACCCCACCCCAGCCCGCTTCCCCACTTGAGAGGCAAGAAGTAGAGGATGGCAGGTTTGAAGCTTCCAGCCTTCATGATAAACAGACAGGCAGTCCCGGCCAGGCTGGGGGCTGCCCTGTGAAAGCCGGCTCCCCACTCCATGCCTTCAGAGCTGACCTGTACCCAGCTGACCCTCAGGACTCCCCAGGCCCGGTGACACAGCAGCAAAACACACAGCACACACCCCTCCCCCACGAACGCCACCCGCCTCCTGGGCCCTAAGCTAGGAACCGTGGACCCACAAGCCCCTCTTGGGGAAGAAAGACTGCTCCCACCACAAGCCCTGGCTGCCCCCCTCCCGTGGGGTGTGTGCGCGTCTGCCTCCTCCTCTAGACTGGGCACTTCTAGGGCACTTGAGTCCTCCGGGGAAGGCACATAGTGTACGTGCTCATTGTGTGTCTGTTGACAAAGGAGCCGGTGGCAGTGTCTGATCCAAGGGAAGATGTCATTCTGATCCAGTGAGTATGTACGGAGTGCTTCCTGACACTTCCTCAGCACCCTTGCTCAAGAAAGGAGCTGCCAAATCAGATGGCTGCGGAGTCAGCTAGGACTGGAGACACAGAATGTGAGCTGGCCTGGGCAGGGAAGCCCTTGTCAGGACCAGACGCTCACGCCCAGCGACAGCCTGGCCAAGTCCTGGGCTCAGCGGCCTGTCACCAGGTCAGCTGGTAACACGGTGCCATCTACTGGTGAGTCAGGAGAAAAGTGGCCCCAGTGTGAGTGAGCCTGGGAGGAGGGAGGGAGGGCTGGAGGGGACGGGGGAGAAGGGTCTTGGTCTCCTCACTTGGTTATCTCACAGCACCCACCCTAGCCCCTCAGTTCCCTGGGACGGCCAAGTCCATGTTCATATTCATTCTCTCTGTCTCACACACACAGATATCTAGAGACCTACCCAGATAATACCTCCAACCCCTGGCCAGTACCCTGTAACATGCCAGGAAAAGAAAGTTCCAGATTGTAAATAGTAAGCCAGTGGTTCCCAAAATTCAAGGCAGGGAAGAATCATACAGAGTTCATGTTAATGTGTAGGTCATCACGCCCACCTTCTGAGATTCCACTGTGAAAGCTCTAGAGTGGGGTCCACGGTTTGCACATAAGTAGATATAGCCTATGAGGGCGGTCCCTTTCTCCTTACCACCTAAGACATCTTAAATGGCCAGGCAGATATTAGACTCTCATTATTTTCCTCCTTTCAAAGGACAAGGTAGGCTGACTGTGGTTCCAAAATGGTGTGGGAGGAGAGGCAACCTAAGGAGGGAGGAGGATTACTCAGATCTCCAAGTTCTCGTCTTCCTGGCCGCCCCCTCCCCACAATGGGGGCAGCAGGGGTGCATGGGGAAGACAGGGCTGAGCTACTCAGACCTGTGCTGAACCTGGCTCCACCTCTAAACAGCTGTGTCACTCACACCCTCAGCCTCAGCTCCAGCACCTGTTAAACAGAGGAAGCTCCTACTTCATTTCTTTTTTTCACCCTTTTGGCATGTGGGATCTTAGTTCCCCAACAAGGAATTGAACCCCCACCCCCTTTATTGGAAGGCAGAGTCTTAAACGCTGGACCACCAGGGAAGTCTCCTACTTCAAAAGAAATAGAGCAGAGGAGACAAGGTAAATACCCTAATGCTAAGGAACACTTAGAAACACTGCATAAAAAAGTTCCATGCTCCAGTCTCTTCATCTGTAAAATGGGGATATTAATATCACCTCTGGCTTACAGTTGTGAGAATTAAATGAGTCAAAACCAGTGAAGAGCTGACAGCGCTGCCTGGCATTTAATAACTGCTCCTACCACCTTGATGAGGGAGGCACAGTTACCGCCCCCATTTTATAGATGAAGAAACCAAGACTCCCAGAGGTAAAGCAATCTGCTAAGGGAGCAGGCTAGTAGGTGGCAGCCTAGGGGTTTGAACCCAGGCCCTGTCAGTGGAGGACAGCCTTGAGCACTCAGGTAAATGCAACCACGCGAGTGACCAGCACAGGATTCCAGAGTTCCTCTCCTGAGCGCCCTCAGCTCCCCATGCAAAAGCCCTCCCCTCCCCCACTCCACACAGCCCCCCGCCAGGCCTCCCTCCCAAATCAAAGGCTGAGTTTTGTGGTCCAGGGGCTAAGACTCCATGCTCCCAATGCAGGGGGCCTGGGTTTGACCCCTGGTCAGGGAACTAGATCCCACATGCCACATGAAACCACATGCCACAATGAAGACCGAAGATCCCATGTGCAGCAACTAAGAGCTAGCACAGCCAAGTAAATGAATAAATAAATAAATTTTAACAATTAATGAATATTTTTTTAAAAAGCCAATGGCTATCTTCAAGTCTGTTTGCTGGCAGAGATGTTTCTCTCACTATTGTTCAGTTCAGCCAACACCACTATATGCTTACAAAGTGCCAGACACTGCTCTGGCTCTTGGCAGGTGAGGGACAAAAGACACAGGATCTCTGCCCTCCAGGGACACTGAATGAGTGCTCCAGAGGAGGAAGGGAGCAAGGGGTGGATCAGGCAGGGCTGAGGACTTCCTGGAAGAGGTGGTGACCAAGCACATCTTGAAGGCTGAGTATCCCTCTACTTTCTGGGCCACCACCCCCTGCCCTAAGACCCTCAGACACACCTGACCAAAGGCTGCTAGCAGAAACACTCCACCTTCCCAATCTCTCAGGCAGTAACTTTCTCGGAAATGCTCCTCCATGAGACAGACAGACAGACACAAGAACACACATGCCTACCTGCTGATGAAATTCCTCTCTGTGTGCCAAAGGCCCAATTCAAATCCCAATCCAACCACTTGTACAGTCATCCCCTGGGCAGGTCTGCACTCACCTCCTCTGTGTTCTTGCCACACACCTGTGACTCTAAGGGGGCACTTAGGTCCCAGCAGGTCACACACAGAGACCACACACACACACTCTTATATATGGTGGAAAGTCAGTAAATATCTGAAAGTGAATGAGTTAGTCACTCAGTCGTGTCCAACTCTTCGCAACCCCATGGACTGTAGCCCGCCAGGCTCCTCTGTCCATGGGATTCTCCAGCCAAGAGTCCTGGAGTAGATTGCCATTCCCTTCTCCAGGGGATCTTCCCAACCCAGGGATCAAACCTAAGTCTCCTGCATTACAGGCAGATTCTTTATCATCTGAGCCACCAGAGAATCCCCAATAAATATCTACTGAATTCAATTAAATGGGATGGTTTGCCTATGTGCTTACAGCCTTAGGATAGTTACACGGGCTAAAATGCTATGACCAGTTCAACAATATATGACATGATTCAATTAAAACTGTGGAGTGAAAAGGGGCCTCCTGGCTGGGTGACCTGGAAAAAGCCCACTTGGCCTTCACCCGCCATCTCCTCATCTGAAATCTGTGGCTAGTCATGCCTGGTGGGTAACATCCATCCCGGGGAGGCTGTGAAGATTCAGCAAGGTCACACTCATGAGGCACCTGTGCACATCCTGGGGCTACGTGGAGTGTCATCTACCATCACCCTGGTCCAAGGGCACATACATATTTGCAGCTGTCAATCGTCTGAGGGCAAGCAGACAGGCTCCCAGCAGATGACACCCCTACTCAGTGCTTTCCAAACCTCTTTGATTATGACCCATAGCAAGAAACATGTCTTATGCTGGAACCCCATATATACAAATTGAACACAATTACAATAAAAGTCCATGGAACACTGCCCTTTATGCTGAAGGGTGCATACTGATACTGTGCTTTCACCTTCTCCTTCTATCTCATTTCCAGCCCGATTCAATAAACCACGGAGAGGGGGCGCTGCAGCTGGAAAAGTCATGCCCTCACTCACCCAGGGTGTCGGAGCCGCTCTCCACGGTCTCGTTGACCTTCCTCGCAACTCTGGCCACGGCCTCACCCATCTTCCTCAGCATGCAGATGCGGGTATCCTATCACCAGCCACTAGGCTGGTCTGCTGCTCACAAAGGAACCTGCGCCAGGGAAGACACAGGGCCATGAAGTACCCACCCACAATCAGCCAAGGACCCACCCCTGACCCGCCTTACCCGAGGACCCAGGCTGCAGGAAGTCTGCAGGGAGGGCCCCAGGCCACTCACCTCCTCCTGAGGGGCCCAGAGCCCAGGCGACATCTAGCTCGGCCTTCAGAGCACCTGATCTATCCATCAGTCCGGCCCTACCAGCTTCCTGGGAGGGTTAACATGTGTGACCTCGCCAAGACCTCAACCCGTGTCCAGGCAGGTGTGAGGACTCTGGTGTGTGCTGGCCTGTGACTCATTGAACTGGCAGGGCAGTAGGGAGGAGGCAGGGTGCAGCCAGGTGCAAGGAGAGACACCTGTCCCTCCATCCCACAGCCTCAAAGCCCTGTCCACTCCTCCAGTTTCCAGTTCTCCTTACAAAATCTCTGCTGGGTCGGAGCTCACCGTTTAGAGAGTGGGTGGTCTCTAAGAATTCCCTCCCCACGAGGCAGTAAGGAGGGAAGGTTACAGTTTTAGTCGCAGACCTAACTGTCACCCTGATTCTGAGTTTATCGGCAAGACCCCAGGGGAAAAGAAATAGGGGCAGGAAAATGAGAAGAGGGAGACTGGATCACTGCACAGAAGAGGGTTAAAGAAGGGTGAGGATGGGATTTCCCTGGTGGTCCAGTAGTTAATACACCGTGCTTCCACTGCACTGGGTGTGGGTTTGATCCCTGGTCTGGGAATTAAGATCCCACATGCTGTGTGGCAGAGCCAAAAAAAAAAAGGATGAGGACACAATCAAGTCCATAGCCTTAACCACTCGGCCACGACTACTATGAGGACACAATCAAAATGATCAAGTGTTGAAGACAATAGGGACTCAGGAAATGCCTCCAACTCCTTTTTATTACAGAGAAGGAAACTGAGGCAGAGAGACTCAAGGAAGCTGGCCAAGGTCAAACAAAGTAAGTAAATGGCAATAATCTAACTGAACTCCACATTCAGTGTTCTCTTCTTTACAAAAGTCACTCACATCGCCAGTGGGAGCACCCCATGGAGAAAATGAACTTGAGGCCAAGGTCGCTGCCCTTTTTTGCTCCTGGCTCACAATCCCAGATCCACAGACAGCTCAAGGAGCTCTACTGAACACATCTGAGAGTCAAAGACAGGACAATGTGAAGGGCAGAGAGAAGCGGGTGAGGGTACTGCTCAGAACTGCCAACAGACACCAAGGAAAAGTCCACATGAGCTCAACTGGACATGGAGGCCCAGGCAAGCCCACTCGGCTGCTCAGGGAGAGTCAGTGATGAGTTCAGTGCGTGCTTGTATCTCGCCAAGGCTATACACAGGCCTAATGCCCAGCTCTGGCGTTTCTTAGTTGAGAAGCCTTGAGAAAGATTCTTAACTAGTCCAGGCCCCAGTTTCTTCATCTGAGTAAGAGATCTAGTAATACCTACCACCCTGGGTCAAATGATGATTGAACAAAAAATACATACCTTTCTAGATCAGGGCTTGGGACACGTAAGTTACTTCCTAAACGTTAGCTGAAAGGATTAAGCAGGACACGTGCAGACGTGACGCCAGCACCTAATCCCAGTTAAATATCCATATGACTCTGAACCAACAAGTCAGTGGAACTCATCTTTAAGGAATGAGTAGAACTTCTCATCTCTGTACCTCCAGGAAATCTTCCCAGATAGCCCCAACCATCAGCACTCTCTCCTCCCTGAGTTTCAGTAGCACTTAAAGCCTTGGCACAAACTGGGGTTATTTATGAGCTTTTAAAAATATACATACTTGTCCCCCCAATTGGCCTGCAGGCAACTTAAGGCAGGGAGCAGATATATACTGTGCTTTCCTCCTGCACTTTATACCACATACTAAGAAAATGCTCAGTTGGTATCCCCCAATGGTGACATCGATCAACAGCCATCATTTGGGTTTCAAATCTAAATACAAGTCAACCAACTCTTACAACAAAGATACTATCTAAATAGAAGGGTCATGAGTCATAACAAGGCCAGGTGGGCAATTTGCATAAAATGTGCCAGGGTAGAACAGAAGGGAATAGTTCAGACTATGGCAAACTGGACTCAACACCTTCCCCCTGCTACCTATAAGACCATCCTCCTAAGCCTGAGTCACAGCAATGCTACTGGAAACTTGCAGACTCAGTTGAATGCCTTTATGAATGAGAATCCTGAGGAACCAAGAAGAAAGGTAAATCAGCTCAGTTCAGTTCAGTTCAGTCGCTGAGTCGTGTCCAACTCTGCGACCCCATAGACTGCAGCACACCAGGCCTCCCTGTCCATCACCAACTCCCATAGTCCACTCAAACACATGTCCATTGAGTCAGTGATGCCATCCAACCATCTCATCCTCTATCATCCCCTTCTCCTCCTGCCCTCAATCTTTCCCAGAACCAGGGTCTTTTCCAATGAGTCAGCTCTTCACATCAGGTGGCCAAAGTATTAGAGTTTCAGCTTCAACATCAGTCCTTCCAATGAAAACCCAGGACTGATCTCCTTTGGGATGGACTGGTAGGCTCTCCTTGCTGTCCAAGGGACTCTCGAGAGTCCTCTCCAACACCACAGTTCAAAAGCATCAATTCTTTGGCGCTCAGCCTTCTTTATAGTCCAACTCTCACATCCACACATGAGGACTGGAAAAACCATAGCCTTGACTAGATGGATCTTTGTTGACAAAGTAATGTCTCTGCTTTTTAATATGCTGTCTAGGTTGGTCATAACTTTCCGTCCAAAGAAAAAGCGTCTTTTAATTTCATGGCTGCAATTACCATCTGTAGTGATTTTGGAGCCCGGAAAAATAAAGTCAGCCAGTTTCCCCATCTATTTGCCATGACGTGATGGGACCAGATGCCATGATCTTAGTTTTCTGAGTGTTGAACTTTAAGCCAACTTTCTCACTCTCCTCTTTCACTTTCATCAAGAGGCTCTTTAGTTCTTCTTCACTTTCTGCCATAAGAGTGGTGTCATCTGCATATCTGAGGTTATTGATATTTCTCCCAGCAATTTTGATTTCAGCTTCTGCTTCTTCCAGCCCAGCGTTTCTCATGATGTACTCTGCATATAAGTTAAATAAGCTGGGTGACAATATACAGCCTTAATGTACTCCTTTTCCTATTTGGAACCAGTCTGTTGTTCCATGTCCAGTTCTAACTGTTGCTTCCTGACCTGCATACAGGTTTCTCAAGAGGCAGGTCAGGTGGTCTGGTATTCCCATCTCTTGAAGAATTTTCCACAATTTATTGTGATCCACACAGTCAAAGGCTTTGGCATAGTCAACAAAGCAGAAATTGATGTTTTTCTTGAACTCTCTTGCTTTTTTGATGATCCAGTGGATGTTGGCAATTTGATCTCTGGTTCCTCTGCCTTTTCTAAAACCAGCTTGAACATCTGGAAGTTCACGGTTCATGTATTGCTGAAGCCTGGCTTGGAGAATTTTGAGCATTACTTTACTAGCGTGTGAGATGAGTGCAATGTGCGGTAGTTTGAGCATTCTTTGGCATTACCTTTCTTTGGGATTGGAATGAAAATTGACCTTTTCCAGTCCCGTGCCACTGCTGAGTTTTCCAAATTTGCTGGCATATTGAGTGCAGCACTTTCACAGCATCATCTTTTAGGGTTTGAAATAGCTCAACTGGAATTCTATCACCTTCACTAGCTTTGTTCGTAGTGATGCTTCCTAAGGCCCACCTGACTTCACATTCCAGGATGTCCGGCTCTAGGTGAGTGTGAGTGATCACACCTTCATGATTATCTGGGTTGTGAAGATCTTTTTGTACAGTTCTTCTGTGTATTCTTGCCACCTCTTCTTAATATCTTCTGCTTCTGTTAGGTCCATACCATTTCTGTCCTTTATTGAGCCCATCTTTGCATGAAATGTTCCCTTGGTATCTCTAATTTTCTTGAAGAGATCTCTAGTCTTTCCCATCCTGTTGTTTTCCTCTATTTCTTTGCATTGATCACTGAGGAAGGTTTTCTTGTCTCTCCTTGCTATTCTTTGGAACTCTGCATTCAAATGGGTATATTTTTCCTTTTCTCCTTTGCTTTTCGCTTCTCTTCTTTTCACAGCTATTTGTAAGGCCTCCTCAGACAGCCATTTTGCTTTTTTTGCATTTCTTTTTCTTGGGGATGGTCTTGCTCCCTGTCTCCTGTACAATGTCACGAACCTCTGTCCATAGTTCATCAGGCACTCTGTCTATCAGATCTAGTCCCTTAAGTCTATTTCTCATTTCCACTGTATAGTCATAAGGGATTTGATTTAGGTCATACCTGAATGGTCTAGTGTTTTCTCCACTTTATTCAATTTAAGTCTGAATTTGGCAATAAGTAGCTTATGATCTGAGCCACAGTCTGCTCCCGGTCTTGTTTTTGCTGACTGTATAGTGCTTCTCCATCTTTGGCTGCAAAGGATATAATCAATCTGATTTTGGTGTTGACCATCTGGTGATATCCATGTGTAGAGTCTTCTCTTGTGTTGTTGGAAGAGTCTGTTTGCTATGACCAGTGCGTTCTCTTGGCAGAACTCTGTTATCCTTTGCCCTGCTTCATTCTGTACTCCAAGGCCAAATTTGCCTGTTACTCCAGGTATTTCTTGGCTTAGAAACAAAAAACCCTAACTCTCAGAATAGGTTTCTTCCTACATACCATTCTCCCTTCTTTACTCATCTACAGTGTTCATCACTAATAATCACAAACATGTATTGAGCATAGGATAGGGCTTCCCTGGTAGCTCAGATGGTAAAGAGTCTGCCTGCAATGTGGGAGCCCTGGGTTCGATCCCTGGGTCAGGAAGATCCCCTGGAGAAAGAAATGGGAACTCACTCCAGTATTCTTGCCTGGAAAATCCCACGGACGGAGGAGCCTGGCAAGCTACAGTCTATGGGGTCACAAAAAGCGACTCCCCCACTGAGCGATTTACACACACAAGGTACAGGGGGAAAGCATAGAGAGGAAGGAAATATAAGAAATAGCTCTGACTTATGATTCTGATGAGGAAGGCTTTTCTAAGGAACATCACCAAGGCAATCCTGGCCTCACAAAAGAGGTAAAGGGAAGGTAAATCTCCAAGCTTACCCAGGGTCTGTGCTAATCCTGGTGGGATTGTCTAGGCTGACTATTTTCCATCAGGCACTATACCTGCAATTTCTACCAGCTGCCACCAGGTGGGAGCAGTAGCGCCTTACCTCAGAACCCATTGATTAAAAACTAGTCAAATTAAAAACCTCATCAGGTGGTGGCAAGCTCAGACATCCTATAATGTGGGTCAGAGATTGGACCTCAAAGCAGGAACAGGAACAGCCTGTAAAATCTGGCTGTCAAAGCAAATGACTAGAAGAGGCCCTTTACATTCCAGAAGATGCTTTGCATACAGCACAGATATGCCCTAGACTCCCAAGAGGTTCCAACTGCCTAAAATCACCACTCCACTATCTGGGTAGGAAACCACGCTTCCTTCACCTAAAACCACCCCTCCACCAAGGGAGAATTCCTTATAAAGTCCAGCTGACAGTCCCTCTGGCAGATCAGGTGACCAAGGCCTGTTATTCTTTGGCACAGGCAGGGTTGAGATGGGAGGGTGACAGGACCACAGGCGTATGAGGCCCAAGATGGGGTAGGAGGGCCCTGGAATTGAAGGAAGAACAAACCTGAAATGATGAGAGTCTAGAGTGTGTCCCCAAAAGTGATCCTACAAGGTTGCCCAACTTCGCTGACAGCTCCTTTCAGCACCAACCCAACACTGAACCTCTTTGACCAAAAAGCAGCAAGAATTTATTGAGCATGTAACAGGAGCCGACAGAGAAAGGGGTTGGGCCCAGGGTTGGGGGGTTGTAGGTGGAATAAAGTAAACTGCACTTTTCTCTTTGGTTTTAAATTGTTTTAAAGAAAAATAGAGAATTGTCTGAGTTACACATGAGTGATGGAGAGAGATATGGGCCCATTTCTTCATTAAGTGTGAAGCCCCGACCGCCCTAGGATGTGAGGGGCCCCTGACTAAATAAACAATTTGAGCCAACCAAAATCTTCGTGTCAGCACCACCACTCTGGCTGCCCGTTCTCATTCAGTTCCATGAAAGGAAGATCATGCTAGCCAGCGGGAGCAATCAGTGTGCAAGGCAGCACTCCCAGAATTAGACCCCAACCACAGCATCCCAAGACAAGTCAACCACACAGGCTCAAGTTCTGGGCTCCTTGAGACATCTGGTCAATCCCACAGGCAGGGAAAGTGGTAGCTGAAAATCAAAGAGTGTCCCAAAGGAGATAAACAGGACCCATCAGCCCACACAGGTCTATTCTGGGCTTGGGGTCCCAAGACCAGAGGGTAGCCTTAGAAAATTTCAAGGAAAGTGTTCTAAAGCCTGAAGACCCTTCAGCACAAGGTCCAAACTCATACTCACACTATTGCTGTTCCAGCAAAACATCCCTCTCCAGCTCATCTTTCCTCAGAGTGTGTACCATTCCAAGAAAATGTTCAATCCAACAAACGTGGCCTGGGCTCTTGTCTTAGGCCCACACTGGAGGAGCAGAGGTGCAGAGACAGGACATGGGCCAGGATGAGCTGTCCATCAGGTAAGAGAGACTCAGTGACAAAAGGTAGGATGAGCCACGTGCTGGAGGTCACGACGCCAGCCTGAAGAGCAAGTGTGCCCTCTGCCATGAGGGCACAGGCCATGGTTGCGAAGAAGAAACAGGGGCAGGGGGTGAGCAGAGGGACCCAAAATGATGAGAGAAAGAGGGAGAGAGACAGTCAGTCTGTCCCTTGATTCCCGGGGGAGGGGGCTGGAGCCCATCCTACAAGTCTTCAGGCAACTATGGGAAGTTTTTTTGAGGAGATTATCACTGTTGTGAGCAGTCCCATCTGTCAGCTGGAAATACCACCCTCCTCATTGGGTTGTTTTGAGAAGTAAATGATACATAACTTTTGAGAAATCTTTGCAAACTGTTAAGCACTTCCCACACTAAGACATTACTAGTATGTGCTTAAACCACTTCAGATGGTAAGTTAGGATATAACAAATGTAATGCCAGAAAAGAGGTTGTCCTCCTTTGTGAATGCTGGCAACAGAGCCCTCTTGTATCTATAGTCTGGTTTCACCTGGATACAGGTTTGAGAAGAGATGATTTTTGCTTAAACACTGACCACAGCCCTCCCCCAGGGCTACCGCCCTCATCATTGAGAGTTCTACCTTATCTGAAGCCCCGAGATCTGTGCAAAGGAGCTGCTGCAACACCCCGTGCGCACCAGCTGCTCCTATATTTAGTTACGGCTGTGGTCACTTGGGAACTTTAGAGCCTGGCAGCCGCCCGCAGGGCAACTGGAGCCTCTTGAGCCATGGGTGCAAGCTCCCCGCCACCGCTGGCTGCAGCGGGCCCTCTGGACCTCGCCAAGTTAAGAAGCCACCGGAGAAGTGAGAAGAACTCAGCTGGTTCGGACCCAAGTAGCCCCGAAGGCCCACTCGAGGCCAGACAGAGTTGACCCACTTCTCCACCCAAGGGAAGAAGCCCGCTGGGGCGACAACGCGACGGGCTGGCCGCCCTGCTTTTGAGCCACGGAGTTCGCAGAGCCCGGGGCACGCTTCTGTATGGGCATCTAAGCATCCTCAGTCCGCACCTCCCAGGACTGAGCGCGGTGGCCACGGCAGGGTCCCCAAGCCTCGCTCTAGAGGCCCGCCTCACCGTCTTCCCCACCCCCGGCGCCCGCAGCCAATGGCTTCTCGTCGCCGGCCCTCCGCTCGCTCGGCAGGCGGGGACTGGGAAGAATAAAGCCGGCAGAGGGGTAGAATGCTGGTGATCGCCGAGGGCTGGGGGACTCCCGCGGTACCCCGAGGCCGAGAAGCACGCTCTGGGACAGGCAGTTCCCCAGAGCGGAAGCAAATCCTCAAAGTGTGGCGTGAGGGACGAAATTTACAATAGCCTCTTCGAACAGGGGCGCCTCCCACGGGGAACGGAGGCCCTCTTGGAACGGCTTCCCCGGGCTCCCTATTTCCTGGTACCGCGGCGCCCGCTCCCCCGAGCCAGCTGCGGTCCAGCCGCAGTCTGCAAGCCAGAACCGGTCTGGCGTCGGGCCCCTTGGCACTGCTAAAGTCGCAACGGGTGCACCAATGCTCCTTCCACCGGGTGACTTGGGGGAGGGGAGGGTACTCTCCAAAAAACAGGGGCATTTCTCTCCCTCTCTCCCCCAGCCCCTCCAGCGCTTAACCTCAGACTACGTTTACTTTGCGGGGCACGAAAGTGGTGCCCGATTCCGGGTCGATCTCTGTTCCACTTACGGCGACAATGCCTCCTAGCGCCCTGCGCAGCGCAGTCACGCTCCCTCGGCCGCCGGCGGCGCCCCATGCAACAGCGGGTAGCTGAAGCCGGCCGGGAGGGGCTCGAGGGGCTGCAGGCTCTGAGCGCGCGGCCGCTTGGCCAATAGTTGTGTCAGGAGCGGCCGCGAGGCGGGAGCAGGCTGGCTTATGCAACCAATCAGCGTGCCGTTCCCCACGCCGCGCCCGGCAGCGGTGCGCCGGGAAGGAGGCCCGCGCGCTCGCGTCCGCAGGGTGGATCCGCTTTGTGTTCGACTTCTGGAGCAAAAACGCTCTGGATGGCCGGAGTGTAGAACCGAATGCACGACAGTTTCCAGGATCCATAAGACTGAGTGTCCGGATTTGTTTTTCTCAAGGGAGCAGAGTTGAACTAGCCAGATCAGGGAGATAGGGATAAGGAAGCTTTTCTCGTAATGCCTCTTGGCGCCCATTAAGGTTTTTCAGTTCAGTTCAGTTCATTTCAGTTCCGTCGCTCAGTCGTGTCCGATTCTTTGCAACCCCATGAACCGCAGCACACCAGGCCTCCCTGTCCATCACCAACTCCCATAGTCCACTCAAACACATGTCCATTGAGTCGGTGATATTATCCAATCATCTCATCCTCTGTCGTCCCCTTCTCCTCTGGCCCTCAGTCTTTCCCAGCATCAGGGTCTTTTCAAATGAGTCAGCTCTTCGCATCAGGTGGCCGAAGTATTGGAGTTTCAGCTTCAGCATCAGTCCTTCCAATGAAAACCCAGGACTGATCTCCTTTGGGATGGACTGGTTGGACCTCCTTGCAGTCCAAGGGACTCTCAAGAGTCTTCTCCAACACCACAGTTCAAAAGCACCAATTCTTCGGCGCTCAGCCTTCTTTAAAATCCAACTCTCACATCCACACATGAGTACTGGAAAAACCATAGCCTTGACTAGACGGACCTTTGTTGACAAAGTAATGTCTCTGCTTTTTAATATGCTGTCCAGGTTGGTCAAAACTTTCCTTCCAAGGAAAAAGCGTGTTTTAATTTCATGGCTGCAATCACCATCCGCAGTGATTTTGGAGCCCAGAAAAATAAAGTCAGTCACTGTTTCCACTGTTTCTCCATTTATTTGCCGTGAAGTGATGGGACCAGATGCCATGATCTTAGTTTTCCCAATGTTGAGCTTTAAGCCAACTTTTTCACTCTCCTCTTTCACTTTCATCAAGAGGCTCTTTAGTTCTTCTTCACTTTCTGCCATAAGGGTGGTGTCATCTGCATATCTGAGGTTACTGATTTTTTAGAGGCAATTAATTCTCGCTACTGCTAAGTTACTTCTCCCCTCTAGGTCCCAATGTTCTTCTCTATAAAATAGAAATTAAAATGTATAAATATCTACTTCACAGGTCATTGTGAGGGTTAACACATGAAAAGTTTAGTGGAGTGCCAGGCATGATGGCTCAGGGAAGGGTGGCTGCTTCATAGACCTAAGTTTACAGAGGATTTCCAATAGATTCTATTTTTTTTTTTTTTTTTTGGAAGGTAAACCAAGACCTGACTGCATCAGGTCTTGTTGGGGTGGAGGGATCTTCCTTGCCTCACGCAGGATCTTTCATCACGGGTCACTCAGCAGTTGCCCTACCACACGTGTGATCTTAGTTACTGGACCAGGCATCAAACCCACCTCCCCTGCATTGCAAAACAGATTCTTAACCATTGGCCCACCAGGGAAGTCCTTTCCCATATATTCCTTTCTAGGCACTGTGAGGAAGACCAAAGAGATGAGGCCCCAAACTCAACCAGTCGTGGTGGTCAATGAGTCAAATGCTCCAATAAACAGAAGCATGTGTGTAAATGTGTCGGAGCCCTGAAGAAATAATGTTTAATTCTGCCCTTGGGGATTGGGGCAGTTAGACAAGGAATATACATTCACCTGGGTCTTGATGGATGTTATTGGTTAAATTGCATCTTCCCCCAACCAAAAAAAGAAAAAAAGATACGTTGAATTCTTAACTCCCAGTACCTGAGAATGTGACCTGATTTGGAAATAAGGTCATTGCAAATATAACTAGTTAAGATGAAATCATACTGGCAAAGGGCATGACTGTTGTTCTTATAACAGAAGAAACACATAGACAGAAATGGATAAGGTCTTGTGAAGATGGAGGCAGGGTAGAGTAATGTGTCTACAAGCCAAGGAATTCCAAGGATTGTGGACAAGGATTGGAAACTATGAAGAAGCAAGGTTTGGGTGCTCCCTCAGAGCCTCCATAAAGGAACCAACTCTGCTGACACCTTGATTTCAGACTTCTAGCTTCCAGAACTATGAGAATAAGTTTCTCTCATATTAAACTACCTAGCTTGTGTCAATTTCTTATAACAGCCATGGGAAACTAATTCAGTGGGTGAGTAGGAATAAAGGGAAGGGAATGCGAAACACGTGCGAAAAAGTCTTGCAAAACTGAATGCCTAGTGTATGCAAGGCCTTGTGTCATAGGGTGGACCAATGTGAATCAAACACAGACTCTGCCCTCAAGAGATTGCCACTCGTGGGGTGGGGTTGGGGGGAGGGTGGCAAGCAGCTGGTTTTCTGACTCCTTGTGCCTTCCTGGGAAGATTACAGAGGCTTCTCCCCACCCTCGTCATCACCCCATCCCTGCCACACACATGCCAGGAACCAGATATAAATAACAAACAGATCAAGTCCCATCTGCCCAAGCCAAGATTCTCACTACCCCCGACAAAGCAGACTCTGCTGCTCCTGTTTCAGTTAAAACCAGCTTGACATTTCTGGCCAACTTCTACATACAGTTGCCAAAAACTTGGCCTCTGTTCACTGGTGCCGAATAGAAACGTGGAGATTGAACTTTGGAGGAGCAGAAAAGAGTAGCTTTTTTTTTTTTTTTAAGAGTAGCTTTATTACTTTGTCAGGCAGATGTGGGCACGGCAGGCTAAGACCCTCAATTGCCTCAATTGCCTCATTTCCTGGAAAACAGGAAATGGTCTTGTAGCTGCAGAGTGGAAAATAGGCTGTCGATAAGGATCGGGACTGATGTAGTCTTGCATTCTTCTTTCCTCCTAGAGACATTGAGATCATTAGGGCTGGTGGCAGGTGGTTCCAGAACAGGTTCTGGTGGTCCTTGAGGTCATCATTCTGTGACCTTCCTTCTGGCATGAAGAATACTCACAAAGAAAAGGAGTGTTAAGGAGTGTTGTCTTCAAGAAGTAAACATCAGGTACATAGTACAACTTTGGCTAGAAAGCAATCATTTTCAGAGTACAATTAAACAAGAGAGGGGGAAACAAAACATCTGTAGGAGACTGTATGGGCAGAAAGAGTAAGAGCTGAAAAAGGGCTAACATAATGGGGGTGCCTCAACTAAATTCTGCTACAGCAATATGGCTGTCTTCTCTCTCCTGCTAGGCCTCATGCAGACCTGGGATGGCCTGTGTAATGCTTCCATGCACAAGGTAAGTGCTCAGTAAGTACCACTGATGGCCCCAGCCTGGAATTTCCCATGTTCTTGCCTTACCTCACTCATTCTCCTCTCTCAGGAATTTCATCCTGGACCAGCCTACTGCACAGGGACATGACGCCTCCCCATCTCACATGCCATCTCTTCTATTCCTGGTGAGTTTGCCCTCCACAGCACTTTCTGCATCACACCCAATATGGCACATTTGCACAGGCCTTTGCTCCCAAGACTCTGCATGCTTTCAAATAGACCAGAGCCAGGGCTTGGCGTGAGGTAAGTGCTTGTATCAGTCAGTACATTTTTAGGTTTTTTTTTCTTGCATGTTAGAATACCCCAGAACTTAAAGGTGGCTTTAAAACATATTAGTTTATTTCATGATTTTTGTGGGTCAGGATTTTAGGTTGGGCTCAACTGGGTAGTTCTTCTGGTCTCCGCTGGACACGCTCATGCTTCTGGGGTAATTGCTAGGCAGCCAGAGGCTCTGCTTCTTGCAGGTGGCTATCAACTGAGGTAACATGAGGCCACATGTTCCTCATACATCAGCAGGCTAGTCCAGGCTGGTTCACATGGAGCTGCAGGGTTCGATGAGCAAGACTGGAATCATGCAGGTCTCTTAAGGCCGAAGTCAGAACCAGGACTGTGTCACTTCCATAGTTGTATTGACTAAACCAAGTCACAGCAACACCCTGATTCAATCTCCTGATGGCAGGAGCAGCAAAGTCACATTGCAAGGAACACAGATACAGGGATGGATAGAGAGCTGGGGCTGGTTTTGCAGCCAACTGCTGTACTCAAAAATATTCCCACGATATCTACCACGTAGTGGGTAGTCAGTAAATACTTATTGACAGTGCTAAAATTTCCAATCACAATGTTCACAAACTTCATTCAATGCAATTAATTGGCAGAATTTTAGCCCTCACTCATAAGCTATCCATTACCACCTTCGGTTTCAGAATAGCAAAAGAGGGCATCAGGAAGACAAGCCTGTGTGAGGGGAAGTCCCACTGAGGCTTCTCAGGGAAGAAGTTCAGTTGGCCCCAAACAGCCTCCTCTGAAGAGATCCAGAGCATCTTTAGAAAACTGGGTCCCCAAGGGATCTGGTCCAAACCTGGTCACCTGATTGAAAGCCATCCATCTTTACCTGTGAATAGGGAGAGAATTAGATGTTAGCCAGGGTGCAAACACAGTCCCTATTAAGCCTGATAGCCTAGCAAGCTGCCTGCCAGATAGGAAACAATTTTGTGTGATGACAAAATTGTTATCTGACTGTTTCCTGGAGGGTCTACCCCTCCACTGAGCAGAATAAATTTTCAGGGCACTTGTGGAGGGGACATATCCTGTGCATAGAGCCAACAGCTCAACTCCTGTGACTGAGAGCCCTGATGGGGAACACTTCCCATCAGAGAATCACTAGAATCAATCTCCAGGCCTGCTGCAGTTTGAACTGCATCCTCCCCAAAAGATACGTTGGAATCTTAACCCCTAGTGCCTCAGGTGACATTGTTTCAAGATGGAGTCTTCATAGTAATAAATTAAAATGAGGTGAACAGCGTAGACCCTAATCCAGTAAGACTGATATCCTTGTAAAAGGGAGAAATTTGGTCACAGAGAGACAAGCATAAAGGGAAGACAGTGTGAAGGGGCACAGGGAGAAGAGGGCCATCTACAAATCAAGCCAAGGGTTGAGACCTGGGACGGATCCTTTCCTTATGACTCTCGTCTTGATTTGTCAACTCAGCTAACATCTGGTTTCAGACTTCCAGTCTCCAGAACTGTGAGATAGTAAACTACTGTTGCTAAGCCATCTAGTTTGTGGTCGTCTGTTATAAAAGTGATACAAGGCCTTCAATCTCTCCTTTTCCATTCTGTTCTCCTCATATTTGTTCTTATCATACACCCCTTGAGGGAAAAGTACATTTGGGTAGAAACAAAACATGAAGTCTCAGTGACATGGATGAGGCAGACCCATGCATCACCCTTTGCCTCCCTAAGTCGTCCACCTGGGGCCACACCTCTGCCTAGAGCCAAGTTACCATAGCCAGAAGCTCAAGGTCACTCCAAGTCACTACCATCCTAAACAGAAGAGTGGTTCACCACTGTCCCTCTTCCAGAAAGCTTAGTCTAGTGAAAGGTACCCACCATGAGCCCCCCGTAGATAGTGCAGGCTTTGCAAAGATGATCAAGAAGCAATCAGTTCACTAAAGATGCTTGCTGTTTGCTATGGGGAATAAGATTAATACAAAAAGTGACTATAACAAAGTGGTCCTCAAGCTTCAGGCATTGCCATAGCACTTTCTGGATATTTGCAATATCTGAGCCACTCAACAATGAGTCACTACTATGGACCCAGAGGGTGCATCCTACACTTCTTTTTCCAACCCTGCATTTAGTGGCATCATGTAGGTTATTGGAAATGAGCATGGTGACAAAATTTACAGTGTGGAAACCAGCACACACTACAAATCAGGGCTTTTTTGGAGGGAAGTGGTAACACAGTTTACTTGCTGCTGCTGCTGCTGCTGCTGAGTCACTTCAGTCGTGTCCGACTCTGTGCGACCCCATAGACAGCAGCCTACCAGGCTCCCCCTTCCCTGGGATTCTCCAGGCAAGAACACTGGAGTGGGTTGCCATTCCTTCTCCAACACATGAAAGTGAAAAGTGAAAGTGAAGTTGCCCACTCGTGTCCGACTCTTCTTGACCCCATGGACTGTAGCCTACCAGGCTCCTTCGTCCATGGGATTTTCCAGGCAAGAGTACTCCTTTAAATTCATTTTTCCTTTAACTTAAAAAAAAAAAAGTTTATTTTATAGCCAAGACATGGAAGCAACCTGAATATCCATTTATAGACAGATGGATAAAGAAGACGTGATATATATATATATATATATATATATATATATATATATATATAAAATACTACTCAGACATAAAAAGAATGAAATCATTCCAGTTGCAGCAATATGGATGGACCTAGAGATTATCATACTAAGTGAAGTAAGTTAGACAAATTTCATATGATATCATTTATATGTGGAATTTTTTTTTAAATGATACAAATTAACTTATTTACAAAACAGAAATAGACTTACAGACTTAGAAAACAAATGATGATTGCTGAAAGGGAAGGGGGGGATAAATTAGGAGTTTGGGATTAACAGATACACCCTATTATATACAGAATAGGTAGAGCTACCCAACAATTCCACTCCTGGGCATATGTCTGGAGAAAATGGTAATTTGAAAGGATGCATGCACCCTGATGTTCACTGCAGCACTATCCACAATAGCCAGGACATGGAAGCAACCTAAATATTCATCAACAGAGGAATGGATAAAGAAGATGTGGTACTTATATACAACAGAATATTACTCAGCTATAAAAGAAACAAAATAATGCCATTTGCAGCAACATGGATGGACCCAGAGATTGTCATACAGAGTGAAATAAATCAGAAAGAGAACAACAAATATCATATCATATCACTTACATGTAGAATCTAGAAAAATGAACTTATTTGCAGAGCAGAAACGGAGTCACAGATTAGAAAACAAACTTATGGTTACCAAGGGGGTAAAGAGGGAGTGGGATGAATTAGGAGACAAGATTGACATATAGACACTAGTATGTATAAAAGAGATAATGAATAACAACCTATTGTATACCACAGAGAACTATATTCAATGTCCAATAACAACCTATAATGGAAAAAATCTGAAAAAATACATATATATGTATGTACATATATATGAGAATCACTTTGCTACACACCTGTGACTAACACAACATTGCAGTAATAAGTCAACTATACTTCAAATTAAAAAAAAATTTAGTTTAAAGGAAACTTTGTATCATTACTACAAGTGGAAACTCATATCATTTTCTATAGAAAGTAACATTAAAAATAAACAATAAGTCAATTGTGTCTCAATAGAAGTGGAAAAGATTTTAAAATATAATTAAAATGAATCAATGTTATTAAATTATAGCAAATTATTATTATTTTTTTAATTATAGCAAATTATTGTTGCCTGCTAAAGGTCTGCTTCTGGGACTTATAAAGACTTGTTCTTTTTATAAAAGAGTCTAGCAAATGTTAGGGAGATGGTAAAGCATACCAGTGCCTTGGTTAATTCAAGATGATTGAGCAAGATTTGAAAAGGGAATAGTTTTCACATCAGTGTTCCTGGAGCTCCAGGAATCAGCTCCTTGGGAAAGACTTGTCATATTGCAATAAAGAGAAATTTGAGTTCAGCAGTACCAAGTAAAGAGTTCCAAAAACAGGCTGCTCCCAATGTGCCCACGAACTGCAGGGGGTAAAAAAAAAGGTACTTGAATAAATCTTAGGTTGAGTTAAATTTCAATAGGCACAGAATAAGAGTGAGAAGCCAGTGAGAGTAGGAAAGGAGTAGGACAGGGAAGACCATTTCTGGAGGAGGGCTCAATTTGAGCAGAAGCTCAGAAGTCAGCAAGTTCAGTGTATTCCTGCCCGAGGCTTGGGCTGGGGGTTGGAGGGAAGGAAACAATGGGAATAGTAGGAAAGGGTGCACTGATCTGCCCATGAGAGCCTTCACTGCCAAAATGAGGAGGGCATACTTGATTTACTTACTGGATGTTTCACTTAGCTGTTGCTTTGCAACAAACCTCACTGAGCATGAGTGGCTTACAAGCATAAATGTGTATTATCTCTCTCAGTTCTGTAGTTAAGCTGGGCAGTTCCATCTGAACTGGTTCAGCTGGTCTCTATAATCATCTGGCACCTGGCTGGGGCTGGATGATCTAGGACAGACTCACACCTGCCTCTGTCAGTAGGGCTCGCTGTTGGCTGATGGGCCTCTGCTCCACATGGTCTCTTATTGCCCAGGGGGTCAGCCCAGGCTGAAAATCAAGCCCAGAGTGAAAGCACTTTTCAAACCTCTGGTAGTGGCACAGATTTTCTATTACCTGATTAACCAAAACATGGCCAAGCCTGGAGTCCATACGGAAGGGCACCTAGAGTGTGGATCAAGGGAGGAGTAAACATTTTGGCACTGTAAAGACATCAGTCTCCCATAATAGGTAACAGAAGATCTCTGGAAGCCTTTGAGCAAGGGAGTGGTATGACTAGGGAAGCACTCTGGGAGGAAGGGACAGAGCATGGGATGATTTGAAATAATAATAACAATGATGATTTACACTAAAATATCACTTTTTCTACTAAGCTGTTACTTTACTCAGTCTTTACATACATACATACATACTTACACAGGCACACACACCTGTTAGTAGCCCCATTTTAAAGATGAGGAAACCAAGACATGAAGAAATAAAATAGTTTATCAGAGGTCATAGAGCTACTAAGTGGACGCATTAGGATTCAATTTCAGGTAGCCTATCTCTATAACTCTGCATGTATAACTACTGTACTGTTGACTGAAGAAAATGCAGAACCTAAAAGTTGTGAGTTACGTTTTATTTGTCAGATAGTCTTAGGATTTCAAGCCCAGGAGACAACATCTCAAACAGCACTGAGGGACTGCTCCAAAGAAGAAAAGGGGAAGGCAGGGTATATAGGAGTCTTTGCAGCAAAACCGGGTAGTCGGAACATCAAAAGATTATTGTTAATAAAAGAAAACCAGATATCTCTAGTTAAGGAAGTTAACACTTCTCTGTGTATAGGACATGCAAAAGTCTGGGCTCACTGAAATCATTCCCTTGATATGCACCTCAGCTACCTGGGGGCAGTGTCCTGTGTTTCCCCATCCTAGGTTTCCTTAGGTGTGCTCTGGGGTGGTGGTGATGGGGGTGACTGCTAGATGGGCTTGGCAATGGGCTGCCTGTTTGTCTCCATCCTGAGCCTCCTCAGGGCTCACCACCCAGGTGGCCGTAATGTGATGGCTTGCTGACTGTAATATCCTTTGTTTACTGACACAGCAGACAACAGTTTAGTTCTCAAAACTATGGAAGGACTCAAGAGAAAATCCTTCTGATGGTCGATGTGAGGAAGGGAAGGGCCAAATTTAGGGTAGGTGTAGAGGGGACCAAAAAGGAACAGATTCAACAGATAATTCTGAGATAGACCCTGCAGCACTTGGAAACTGATGTGGGGGGAAATGTATGGGATGTGAGGGCTGGACCATGAAGAAGGCTGAATGCCGAAGAATTGATGCTTTCGAACTGTGGTGCTGGAGAAGACTCTTGAGAGTCCTTCGGACTGCCAGGAGATCAAACCAGCCAATCCTAAGGGAAATCAACTCTGAATACTCATTGGAAGGACTGATGCTGAAGCTCCAATAGTTTGGCCACCTGATGCGAAGAGACAACTCATTGGAAGGGACCCTGAGGCTGGGAAAGATTGAGGGCAAGAGGAGAAGGGGGCAACAGAGGACAAGATGGTTGGATGGCATCACTGACTCAATGGACATGAATTTGAACAAACTCCGGGAGATGGTGAAGGACAGGAAAGCCTGGTGTGCTGCGGTTCATGGGGTCACAAAGAATCAGACACGATTTGGCAGCTAAACGACAACAAAACGTATGGGAGAGGTGTCAGGTGTGGGGGACTAGGTTGTGCCTTGCACAGGATTAAAGTACCTGGAGGTCTTGCTGGTGTAGGGTGAATAAAGAGGAGGAGGATGTAGAATATGCTGAGAAGGATGTTAAGGGGATGTCCGTTTGGAGCTGTCCAACAAAGTCTTGGAAGTAGAGGTCAGGAGGTGCAGAGAGAGACCAGGGCTGGAGGTCAAGGCTGCAGTCTCATAGGTCAGAGGCCCTGGCTGAAAGCTGTGCAAGGAGAAGGATCCTCAGAGAGCAGAGAGGGGAGGGCACAGTGAGAACTGGCAAGATCTGAGAATGGACACTAGAGCAACATCTGAAGGTGGATGCTGGGTTTGAAAGAGGAGGTCAGTGTGGCAGAGAGGGCAGAAAGGGCTCATAAAAGGTGCAGGTCTGGAGAGCTTCAGTGGAAACTTGGGCAGCAGAGAAGTCAGATGCTGCAGGGAGGTGAGGAGGGAAAAACTGAGAAAATTTGCTGAGTTTGATCATTTAGACATTGCCGATGAGCACTGCTAGGGGCAGGACCAGACAACTATAACAAAACCACAGGAATAACACCACATAGCACTTAGTATGCATCAGGCACCATTCTTAGCATTTTACACATATTTATTTATGTACGCCTTATAACATTTTTGTCCTCCTCCCGCCTTCCCTACTCTCAGACTCCTGAGTAATCCTCAGACTTTAACCACAGTAGACGTAAGACATGGTTTGTGGCCGCTTTGATCCTTCCCCTGAGTAGAGTTCTTCGTGGTCACATCCTCCTCTTCCAAGCATTTCTGAGTGTGGAAGAATCCTTCTGTGAAGGCTGTATTTCCCCCTATAAGGAATCCCCAAACAAGATATCTCTGTGCTCATCACAGTGGTCTGTCTCAGCCTGGGCGAACCTCTCACTTACTTCTTCTGTCTTTGAACTCTGACCCACAAATATATGCATCCTATTAAATTACGGATCCTTAAAAAACAGTTAAAGCTCTTTGAAGGCAATGACCGGGACTTATTCATCCTCAACCTCTTTTTGATGCCCTCCCCCCACCCCCGCCCCAGAACAGGACTTGCATCTAGAAAGTCAATACTCATCAGCAAGTTGAGAAGTCAGTTTAGTGATGGTATTAATTATCTATTGCTGCATAACCAATTACCCCAAACTTAGTAGGTAAAATAACATTTATTCTATCCTGGTTTCTGTGGGGCAAGAATCTGGGAGTGGCTTAGGTCGGTCCTCTGGCTCTGAGTCTCTCACTGTCTCTGGAGGCTAAACTGAAAAGAACCCTCTTCCTGCTTCACTCACTGGGTTGCTGGCAGGATCCAGTTCCCATGGGCTGTTGGACTAAGACCTCAAATCCTCATGAATTGTTGCCAAGA
This sequence comes from Odocoileus virginianus, assembly GCF_023699985.2. Taxonomy (NCBI): domain Eukaryota; kingdom Metazoa; phylum Chordata; class Mammalia; order Artiodactyla; family Cervidae; genus Odocoileus; species Odocoileus virginianus. The sequence goes on from NC_069680.1 coordinate 60,293,960, forward strand.
ACTTCCCTCGGTTCTTTGCCATATGGGCCTTCCCGCAGAGCATCCTTCAACACGGGAACTTGCTTTATTTAAGCAAGCAAGGAAGAGGGTGAGAGGGAGAGTCAGCAAGAGTGCTGTCAGTGCACAAGTCACAGTCTTCTGTAACCTAATCCAGGACTTCCTGTCACTTGACACCTCACCATGTCTGCTGTGTTCTGTTGATTAGATGCAGGTCAGTAGGTCCAGCCCACACTCAAAGGGAAGGGATTACATATGGTATGAATATCAGGAGGTTGGAATCACTGGGAGCCATTTCAGAAACTGCCAACCACAGTGGGTAATACTAACATTTCTGTGAATGGGATAGAATAGAATGGAACGGGATAGAATACAACAGGGAGGTTCACATGTGATAAGGGTATTATTTAACAAAAAGTTTGTTTCTGTTTTATACAAATGAATGAACTTACCAAGTCATGATAATAAGTGTGGGACTTTTTAACTGTAAATCAATGTCAGAAATGCTTATCAGCCACTGTCCTAGATGCTGGCTCAGCTCTGTCAGCACTTTTTAAATTGGAGGATAGTTGATTCACAATGTTGTGTTACTCTCAGGTATACATCAAAGTGATTATTATACCCATATAATTTTTCAGATTATTTTCCTTTATAGATTATTATAAGATATTGAATATAATTCCCTATGCCATATAGTAGGTCCTTGTATTTATACATTTTATATATCGTAGTCTGTATCTGTTAATTTCAAAATCTTAATTTATTCCCTCTACACCCTTTCAACATTTTTAAAATTTCAGCTTTATTAAAGCATAAGTGAAATATAAAATTGTGAGATATTTAAAGCACACATTGTGGTAACTTGGCATAAATACACACTGTGAAAGGATTCCCCCTATCTAGCTAATTAACATATCCATTACCTCACAAATTTATCTTATTTTTTGTGAGGACATTCTCTTAAGAAATTTTTAATTTTACAATATAGTGTTATCATCATGTTTTATATTAGATCCTTACCTTTCAACATTTTAAGTGGTGTTTAATGAATGTTGGATGAAATGATGGATGGACATTTGGGCAAGTGGATGGATGGTTGAGTGAATGAATGGATTTATGAGTGGATCACTTGATGGGTATATGGATAGCTAGATGGATGCTTACTGCTCTTCAAGACGATTTTTAAAAATTTATTCATTTTTAAATTTTTTACTGCATTAGGTCTTCTTCGCTGTGCGTGGGCTCTCTTTAGTTGTGGGGTTACTCTCCGCTGTGGTGCACGGACTTCTCATTGTGGTGGTTTCTCCTGTTGCCGAGCACAGGCTCCAGAGCGTGGGCTCAGTAGTTGCAGCACACAAGCTTCGTTGCCCCGAGGCATGTGGAGTCTTTCCACACCAGGGATCGAACCCATGTCCCCTGCATTGGCAGCCAGATTCTTATCCACTAGATTAGCAGGGACGTCCTCTTCCAAGATGATTTATCAGGCCAAACCAGCCCACGATAAATTCTCACTGACCCAAATTCCAATATGATTTGCTTTGAGTTTATATAGCATGTATATTAACATTCAGAGATTTTTTTATTCTGATATTTAACTAATTCTTTTAAAAAATATTTTGTTTGACATACACTTTGTCCCAGGTACCTCACTGGGTGTTATGGAAACAGTAATCAGCAAAAGAAATATGGTCCCTGCTTTCCTGGAGTGTTGGTATTAGAGACAGACATTAAAAGGACATTCAAATACATGCTGACCAGGGTAGTTTGTGAAAAAGGCTTTGAAGGAGAGTTCAGGGGAAGAGAACAACAGGAGGGCCTGCTTTAGACTGGGTGTTGTGGGGTGGGGTGGCTCTTTGTGGAAACCGCCTTTAGGCTGGGGCTTGAACAACAGTATGGGTGAGCAGGGTCAGGCCAAGAAGGGGAGAAGAGTATCTGGGGCAGGTATTCTGAAGCTCAAGCCTCTGAAGCTACAAAGCACTGGTGTTTCCAGGAAACCAAGAGGTCTGTGAGGCTGGCCTGCAGTGGGAGACAGGGCAAAGGATGAGAGCGGTCCAGAGGGCAGACTGTGGTGGGGGGGGGCTTGGTAGCCTCGTGTGGTCTAAATGCAATTGGAAGTCCAAAAGGGTTTTGAACAGGGGAGTGACAAGAGCTGATTTCTATTTTACTATTCCTATGGCTGCAATGTGGTAAAGGATTGGAGGGGGCCAAGAGTGGACATGGGAAGAATAATTGGGAAGGGCATTCAGTCTTCCAGTGGAGAGATAATGGTGACAGGAGACAGAAGGATGTTAAGATAGTTAGAAGGCAGAACCATCAGGACATGGAGGTGGATTGAACTGAGAGACTGAAAGAGAGGTGAGCCTTTCCTGGGTGCTACCATGACCCAGGCCTAGAAAGGAACAGATTGGGGGTGGGGGTGATTAAGAGTTCAGCATGTCCAGTACTGTGTTTGAGATGAGGGAGACACAGCCACCAGGGCATCAATAAGAATGCCACCACTTACCTCTTGTTGAGTCATCTCATGCCAGACTGGCGTCCACACTTCCCATGCATCTTCTTACTGGCCCCAGAAGATCATTGTGCTATAACTTTCAGTGTTATCTCCATTTTAGGGATGTGAAGATTGAGCAGAGAGATGAAATAACTTGCCCAGAGTCACATGGCTTGTACCTGGCAAAGTCAGGGATTCAAATCCTGTCCGTCTGACTCCTTCCACGAGGGTGTGGATTCCCTGAACAACCCCTGGGAGAGGAGGAAGAAGTTGGGGAGAGGCCTTTAAATCATCATATCCCGTCCTACAGTGCCCTCAGAGAAGACCGCACCCCAACAGGCCTGTCCCAGCCTCTCTGTAGATTCAGACATGTGTATGCCTGTCTGCGAGGTCTGTGGGGTGAGACTCTGTGGGGTTGTTTCCATGAGGGATCAGAGAGCCTCATGGGAAAGAGCTGTCCAGAAGGAAAGAGGGCAGTCAGATGCTTAGCCTAAGCACAATAGGTCATATTTAAATATAACGTTATCTCTCCCTAGCCACAAAAACATTTTTGTCAAGTGCAGAAAATGTATAAAACACACACACAAACCCACAAGCACAATGGAAAAAATAATCTATAACCCTATCTCTCAGAGATAACCTCTGTTATTATTTGGGTGCATGTCCTTCCTGTCTTATATATATGATCATTTTGAACATATGGTTTAGAACCCTGTTTGTTTATTTCCAAAGGAAGAATTCCTAGCAATTAGGACAAAGAACAAGCATATATTTAAGTTTTTAAATGAAAATGCTATGACTTCTGGCAGGGCTGAGACTAGAGTGGTTTAGGAAAACTAAGGTTCCTAAGGAGACTTAGGAACACAATGATGCAAAAATTAAGGAGAGCTCATGTGCTCACAGCCACAGAGAGCCAAACCCTGACAGCAGGTATCTGCAGCAAAGTTAGGGTTTATTTGCAGGATGCGCAGCTAAGAAGTGGGAGACAATTCTCATATATATTTCAACTCGGTCTTTGAGCGAGGTATGTTTTAAGGGGGAAGAACAAAGAGGTTGGGATTAATCATCGTCTTGTGACATTTCTTAATCATGGTTTCAAGAGTCAGGATGTCTCTAGCTTACAGTTCTCAGCCAATTGGCCCATGGCTAAGAGGTCTGTGAGCTCATCTTGCCCTGGAGAAACAGCCTGAATTTGTACGCTAATGATTTCTACAACAGCAATTTTAGTACATTAACGATATTATCAACAGCAGCAGTCTTAGTCATCTGACTCTGGTTAATGGGTGTTCAGTTACCACAGGATGGAGGTCAAAGGGGACAGGAAAGGGATTGAGTTCAGAGGAGGCAAGTAAGAGTGTAAAGTTTTGGATAGAGATATTAATCATAAAACTCAGGAAGGGGACTCAGTTTTAGGGGGACTCGGTTTCACACTCACTTGCCGCTGCCAACCCTACACAGGTCTGAAAGTGCCTCTTTAGGTCTTGCCCCACCCAAACCCTGCCCCTAGCTTCTGGGTCTCAGTGAGAAACTGAAAACTAGACAGGACTGGTTTGGAATCAAATCAAATCACAGAGTGGAGAGTATCCCATCTAACTGTGCAGAAGGGCAAGTATACCTGAAAATACACATGGGTCGCCCCTACTTTATTCTCATGGAATATATCACTAAGGATTCATCTAGGTGGCTGTAAAAAAATACCTTCAAATACTTCCGCTTAAATAAGATAGTTTCTCTCCTATGATAAATGTGGTCTAGGCAAGCTCTGCTCCAAAAGATCATCTAAAAATTAAGATGGCCAGTTACTCTGTCACTTTCAATGTGTTCCTTCTTTCTCTGGGTCTAAGGCTACTATTGCAGTTATACTAGTTCTAAGCTGTCAGGAAGAGGAAAAGAAAGTGTCTGGAGAAAGCCACTTTGCCTTTAAGGAGCTGACCCACATGAGCACTCTCTTTTACATCCTGTGGCTGGGTCTTAGTCATGTGACTACCCCCAAACTACAAGGGAGGCTGGGAAATGTAGTCCATGGCTGAGTGTTCTTGTGCCCAGCTAAAACTTGTGAATTTTATAAAAAAGGGGAAAATGGATACTGGGGAGCAATTAGTGATCTCTGCCCAAAGGAGGGATTTAGGGTAGGAGTGCCTACATTTTATATAAACCATATTTCCCTGGGCACCAGCAGTTTGAGCAAGAAAAACAAGATTTATTTATTTAGCTTAGTCTCCACCTATTAAAATGTAGGTGTACATGTGTGCTAAGTCACTTTCATGCTCAAACTGCTGGGGTCCAGGAAAATATGGTTTATAAATAAAGATTTTATGTTTACAGTCTAGTTATGAGCTGACGGAGGGAAGAGTTGAGACTGACTGAGCAAGTATCCTCTGCATGGCACAGGATTGAGACCCCACATGCTTAGTAACTGTTTATTGATCAATTGTTCATTTATCAGCAGGCCAGGAAATCAGTCATTCATCCATTCATTTCACACCTTCTTGTAGATTGGCTTTTTTTGCCTCTGACTCCCCAGGACTTTGGCTGATGCTATCCGTTGCTATTCCAACATCCACCTTCTTCTTTTTTCTCATCAGTAGAATTCACTTTTGTTTGGGGCAGCAGGGTAAAAAGTAAAAACATCACTTTGCTGACAAAGGTCTGTATAGTTAAAGCTATGGTTTTTCCAGTAGTCATGTACAGATGTGAGAGCTGGACCATAAAGAAGGCTGAATGCCAAAGAATTGATGCTTTCAAATTGTGGTGCTGGAGAAGACACTTTTTTTTTTTTAATTAAAAAAATTTTTTTTCATTTATTTTTATTAGTTGGAGGCTAATTACTTTACAATATTGTAGTGGTTTTTGTCATACATTGACATGAATCAGCCTTGGATTTACATGTATTCCCCATCCCGATCCCCCCTCCCACCTCCCTCTCCACCCGATTCCTCTGGGTCTTCCCAGTGCACCAGGCCCGAGCACTTGTCTCATGCATCCAACCTGGGCTGGTGATCTGTTTCACCCTAGATAATATACATGTTTTGATGCTGTTCTTTCTAAACATCCCACCCTCGCCTTGGAGAAGACTCTTGAGAGTCCTTGGACAGCAAGAAGATCGAACCAGTCAATTCTAAGGGAAATCATCTCTGAATATTCACTGGAAGGACTGATGCTGAAGCTAAAGCTCCAATAGTTTAGTTACCTGATGCGAACAGCCAATTCATTGGAAAAGACCCTGATGCTGGGAAAGATTGAAGACAGGAGAAGAAGAGCATGGCAGAGTATGACATGGTTGGATGGCATCACTGATTCAATGGACATGAACTTCGGCGAACTCTGGGAGATGGTGAGGGACGGAAGACTGATGTGTTGCAGTCCTTGGGGTTGCAAATAGTCAGACATGACTTAACAACTGAACAACAACAGACCAACTACACATTCATTTTCCCTGCCCTCTCTTGAAACTAGGGAAAACCTAGTGTTGTGGTTTTGTCAATTGTAACAGTTTCCTAGAGCTGCCATAACAAGGTACCAAAGACTGTGTGGTTTAAACAATGGAAATGTATTGTCTCCTGGTTCTGGTAACTACAAGTCTGAAATCAAGGTGTCAGCAGGGCAATTTCTTTCGGAAAGCAATTTTAGTACACTGCGAGTGAAGGATCAATTCCAGTGTCTCTCCTTGGCCTGCAGATGACCATCTTCTTCCAATCTCTCTCTCTCTCTCTGTCTTTTAAAAAAATATTTATCTATTTGGCTGCACCAGGTCTTAGTTGTGGCATGAGGAATCTAGTTTCCTGACCAGGGATCGAACCCGGGCCCCCTCCATTGGGAGGGCAGAGTCTTAGCCACTGGACCACCAGGGAAGTCTCTCCCAATGTCTCTTTACATTGTCTTCCCTTTGTGTCCAAGTTTCTCCTTTTTACACAGATACCCTATTGGATTAGAACCCACTCAATGACCTCATTTTAACTTGCTTAACTCTTTAAAGATACAGTCTTCAGGGAATTCCCTGGCGGCCCTGACTCCAAGCTTTCATTGCCAAAGGCTTGGTTTTGATCCCTGGCCAGGTGTGGCAAAATATATATATGTATGTATGTATATACAATCCAAATAAGGTCATTCTGGGGGTACTGGGAGTTTGGACTCCAACATACCTTTTTGGGGAAGGCCATAATTGAACCCCTAACACTAATGAAATAAAAACAGAAGTCAGCTGGGGGTATTTTGCAAATGTTCACTTTCCTGATACAATAAGACAAACTTTCTTCCTGCCTTATATGTAAATATAGTAGCTGCAGCCTTGAGTACCATGTTCTGACCATGAGAGAGAGGCCCTGAATCAACTCCAACAACCTCAGAGCTCTGGACTTCTTTTTCTTTTTTAAAAATATATTTATTTAACTGTGTCGGGTCTTAGTTGTGGTACACAGGCTTTCCCCATCGTATGTCAGATTTTAGTTCCCCAACCTGGGATTGAACTCGTGTCCCCTGTATTGGAAGGTGAATTCTTAACCACTGGACCACCGGGGAACTCCCTGGACTTCTTATTACATGGCTTTTTAAAAGTTTTTATTATTCTTATTATTTTTTAAAATGATTCCATAAGATGTTACAGAAAAAAACCTGAATGAACTTTTTGGCCAGCCCAATATCTGCAGGTGTGAATGCAGGAATGAATTTCTAACTGGACTGCCATCTCCCTGGACTCTCTTTAGCTCATCTGTATTTGTTAGGGGACCTTCAGAATCTTATAGAAGAACATCCCACTCATCTGTCTTCTGGTGTTTTAAAGCTTAATGTCACCTCCAGAGCAACAGCAAGGCACAGGCACACACAGTCTTTACGGAAATGCCTGAAAAGGCTGGGCTGTGAGGAGCCCCACTATTGAAATGCCATGGGCCTTATAGCTAAAGGCAGAACCAGAGGAGTATTAGAAACACGATGATGATGGGGTGGCCAGAGTAGATGAGACAGGGAAGTGAGAAAAGAGGCAAAAAGCAGATGGGTTTAGTAACGCTTCTTACTGAGGAGATGTGGGAAGGTGGATTTACTGGGATCAGTCAGAGAGGGAACCTAGAGGAAGCCCCAAGGGAATTTCCTCCACTGCTTACATGCAGTCATGTAAAAATCCCAGGCTAGATGAAAACTTGAGAAGATTCAGTTTAAGTATAGCAAACTCAGATGCTTCTGGGGTCCAGGCAGCAGCATGAGTGATTGAAGCAGGCAGGGGGAGACTGGATAAGGGCCCACCACGTGGGGCAGCTGTAAATCAGCATCCAGTCTAGATGCTCTTGCTCTGGGTCAAGAATTATTAAATCTCATTTTTCAGGAAGAGCCAGAAACCCACTTTTTATGTTGAAATCTCCAGGTTTTGTTTTTTTTCTTAGGCTAGAATTTGTATCACTTCTTTATTGATTCATGTACTGTTTTACCACAGTCTCTCTAGGGAAGAGGCATGCACGCTGGTGGAGGTGGGTGGAGCACAGGCAGAGGGCACCCCCCCACCCCCCAATTTGGCCTCAGAAGGCAGCCTCCTTGCTCCTTGAAGGTCCAGGCAACAGAGCCGGCAAGTCCTGGTGATCCTGTTCCCCTCAAGGAGCCTGTCTGGCTGTTCTGCACAGGAATCTCCAGGTTTTTAATGTGGGAAGTTCATTAGGTGATTTTGAATGATATGTGAGCAAAATAATAACATCTGTGAATTAAATGTGATCAGCCAGAGTGCCACACCGTTCCCTCCTCCCCCTGCATTGTCCCTTCTCTGACCATGAAGGTGGAAGCTCATAGGAAGGACACTGTCAAGAGAGTTGCCTGGTGATCAAAATACAAGATATTCTTCTGGAAGGAGAAGGGAGTCTGGAGCTTTGAAGAGAAACATCCTTATGCCAAGCCATGGGGTGGCTCATGTGACTATTGTATGGACACATATTATTCCCAACAAAGATGTCCCCCAAATGCATTTTTAGCTTCAGTTGTCTAGCTCCATCACAATAAAATCAAGATTAAAAAAAAACAAAACACTTGTTTATTCACTTGACTGCACTGCGTCTTAGTTTTGGCACACTGGATCTTCGATCTTTGTTGCAGCATGCCGGGTCTCTTTCCCTGAACCAGGATAGAACCCCAGCCCTCTGCATTGGGAGTTTGGAATCTTAGCCGCTAGATCACTAGGGAAATCCCCAAAGTGAGTTTTTAGTACTACAAAATCCATTTTCCACCCAAGTCATTTTAACCTCTAGCCACTGAACAATTCAGCCCCTGTCTATACCCTAACCCGTTTTGACCCTGAGTGTTCTACAAATCACTTATTTATTCAACAGATATCTACTGAGTACCTACCTGTGCTAGGCAGTATGCTAGTCTTTTGGGAAATATAGAGACCATGACAGGCTGCTTTCCTGGCACTTTCAATCTGGGGAGGGGGGCAGCTATTCATTAAATAATCACACACTTATAACTATGTAAGTCATGCAGTGGCGAGGCACACAATGGCCTGAGAACCTCTAATAAGGAGACTGGCCTTAGCATCTTGGCTGATGAGAAATCTCAGTGGGGTGGGAATGGTGAGGGATGAGTAGGCATAAACTAGGTGAATATTAGAGAATATATTGGTTTTCTGTGCTGCATATAGAAAATAGTAATGCATTTACCCAGCTTTTTCTTTTTAAACAACAAACATAACTTAAAAGAAGACCTTAGAGGGAGTTCCCTCAAAGGTCCAGTGGTTAGGACTCAGCGCTCTCACTCCTGAGGGCCCAGGTTCAATCCCTGGTTGGGAAATTAAGATCCTGCAAGCTGTGCAGTACCACCCCCCCCCCCAAAAAAAAAAGAATACTTTTGCTATCTCACAGTTTCTTTGGGGGTGAGGCAGGGCTGTGTTCTGACATGGAGACCTGACTAGAGAAGGGTCAGAGGCTCTAGCAAGATGGAATCTTACATAATATAATCACAAAAGTGACATTCTGTCACCTTTGCCATATTCTAGGCAAGTCACAGGTCCCACCCACACTCAAAGGTGTGAACACCAGGAGTTAGGGATCATGCGGTGGGGTTGTGGGGGTCACCTTAAAGTCTGTTCATCACAGAGAACGACCCGGCATGGGGAATAGCATTTGCAAAGGCCCTGTGATAAGAGGAAATACAGTCCATTTGAGGAACAGGAGCACAGGAAGGGAGGAGAAAGACAGGAAATGATGCCAGACCATGGAGGACCTTATTCAGGATCCTAAGAGGTATGGGAAGCCACAGGGTGGTGGTACAGATTGCTGTGAGAAATATCAATAAGCTCAGATATGCAGATGACACCACCCTTATGGCAGAAAGTGAAGAGGAGCTAAAGAGCCTCTTGAAGAAAGTGAAATAGGAGAGTGAAAAAGTTGGCTTAAAACTCAACATTCAAAAAACAAAGATCATGGTATCCAGCCCTTCAGTTCATGGCAAATAGATGGCGAAACAATAGAAACAGTGACAGACTATTTTCTTGGGCTCCAAAATCACTGAAGATGGTGACTGCAGCCATGAAATTAAAAGACACTTGCTCCTTAGAAGAAAAACTATGACCAAACTAGACAGTATACTAAAAAGCAGAGACATTACTTTGCCAACAAAGGTCTGTCCACTCAAAGCTATGATTTTTCCAATAGTCATGTATGGATGTGAGAGTTGGACCATAAAGAAAGCTGAATGCTGAAGAATTGATGCTTTTGAACTGTGGTGTTGGAGAAGACTCTTGAGAGTCCCTTGGACTGCAAGGAGATCAAACCAGTCAATCTCAAAGGAAATCAGTCTTGAATATTCATTGGAAGGACTGATGCTGAAGCTAAAGCTGCAATACTTTGGCCACCTGATGTGAAGAACTGACTCATTTGAAAAGAACTTGATGCTGGGAAAGATTGAAGGCAGGAGGAGAAAAGGAACAACAGAGGATGAGATGGTTGGATGGCATCACCGACTTGATGCACATAAGTTTGAGCAAGCTTCAGAAGTTGGTGATGGAGAGGGAAGCCTGGCATGCTGCAGTCCATGCGGTCACAAAGTCGGACATGACTGAGCAACTGCACTGAACTGAACTGACAATACAATACACATGCCAGTCATTGCTAAACTCAGGGTTTCTGACACTAACTCAGTGTGGAAAGACGAATGGCCCCATTTAAATCTAGCCAGAAGACCTGGATACAAGGACTTGAATGACTCCCATGGAAGCTGCATGTGGTCTGCCCTGTTCATCCCAAACCCAGAGTTGATGGAGACATGGAAGCCAGGTAACCTGTCCAGAGCCCACAGGGAGAATCAGATCCCCTAACTGAGTTACGTCATCCACTCTGAAGCCGAGAGCACCACTCAATGATTGCTAAATGATTCCTGTTGGAAACCCTAGCCTCCACCCAAGAGAGGGCAGAAGTGCCTCTTGACTCAACTTAGTGAGCACCCACTCTTAGCTCCCAGGCTCCGGACACTGTGTGCCTTGCCTTTGGGCTGTGGCTGGCACAGGGCGTGGCACACCATTCATTCTGGATGACAGTGCATTTCCATTTTACAAGTGTTCTCTCTGGTTGGAGTTCAAGTCATCCAATCCAGAACACACCACTGGATGTGATGTGGCTTTAAGTGAACTGTCCGCTTTCACCCTGCAAGCCAGGGGTGATAGAGGAAGGATTGTATTCATGAAGAATCTTCTACTAAGCTTTGAGATGGAGAGAAAATGATGAATACAGGTGCTGAATTGTAGTAAACAGGCAGATAATAAACCAGTTTCAACAGAGAACTTTATGATACCTAATAACTTTGAACAAACCCTACCTCATGATGTCTACAACTGCAGACTTTTGTTGGCATCACCTGACAAAGCCTCTGAAGGAGGCAATACCTAGACTGAAACACGGGCCCTGACAGTCAGACACTCCGCCCTCTAGCCTCCAGGCCCCCATCATCTTCTTGGACCAGGATTGATGCCTAATCATCATTCCCATCTGCCAAACTGGGCTGGGTTTTTGGGTCTGACATTTATTCCTCAGAAGAGCACTCTGTGAATGAGGGACCCCTCCTATTTTTCAAGTGAGGGAACACGTTGAGACTCATGGTCACGTGGCAAGCAGGTGGGAGACCCAGCACTTGAACCAATGTACATGCGAGGTCACAGTGGAGGGTTCCAAACCACAATGAGCTGCTGCTGCTGCTAAATCGCTTCAGTCGTGTCCGACTCTGTGCGACCCCATAGACGGCAGCCCACCAGGCTCCGTCGTCCCTGGGATTCTCCAGGCAAGAACACTGGAGTGGGTTGCCATTTCCTTCTCCAGTGCATGAAAGCGAAAAGTGAAAGTGACGTCGCTCAGTCGTATCCGACTCTTAGCGACCCCATGGACTGTAGCCTACCAGGCTCCTCCGGCCATGGGATTTTCCAGGCAAGAGTACTGGAGTGGGGTGCCATTGCCTTCTCCAAACCACAGTGAGAGGCTAGAGAATTTTCAGAGACACAGGTGACGTCAGGCAAGTTAGCCTTTCTGAATGTGCCTGTGTGGGTTCAGTCCCTAAGTCGTGTCTGACTCTTTGTGACCCCATGGACTGTAGCCCGCCGGGCTCGTCTGTCCACTGGACTTCCCAGGCAAGAATGCTAGAGTGGGTTGCCATGTCCTCCTCTGGGGGTTCTTCCCAACCCTGGGATCCAACCTGCAACTTTTGTCTCCTACATTGGCAGGTGGATTCTGAGGCTGTTTCCTTACCTGTAAAACAGGCATAATAATATCCACCTTGTATGGAAGTTGGCAGTATTAGAGATAAGATCTCTAGAAGGCCTAAAACAGCATGTGACTCAGCCTCATTGTCTATAAAAGTTATCTATGATTATTATCACCATCTGAACACATTCAGTATTTTATGTGTCAGGAGCTCAAGAATGGCTACTGCTTATCCCTCCATGAGTTCAGCAAATATGACAATAAAGAACGGGTACCCAGGGGGCACCTTACCCTCTTTATGATGCAGGAGGCCTGTGGGCACAATAGGAAGCACATAGAATGGCCAACCAGAAGCTCAGGAAGTCATAACCTCTTTGAGTCACAATTTCTTTATCTGTGAAATGTAAGAAGAAGAATATCAATAATAATAATGAAAAGAATAATAAGCAGGCTGCCTCCATCACAGGGCTGTGGCTCAGCTTAAGTGAGATAATGGTCTGAAAGTGCTTGTTAAAGTGGAAAAGCGTTATCTAAAGATAAGGGGCTATTATCCTTATGATGATACAGATCTAGTGTGGGTGGCCTCAATACAGAGGGCGGGGGAAAGAGCCTCTCTCTGCCCCGGAGAAAGACGAAACCAGAGAGAAAGGTGATAACAGGTAGGTACAGGGGAGTTAAAAGGAATGAATTTGGGTAAGGCCTGCTAGCTAAACACTGGAATAATAGGCTACAGAAGGAGAACCCCTAATTTGGGGACACCCAGGTCACTTCTGTTATTTGAAACCCAAGTTATATTAGTTAACATTAAAATTTCCAAGAAAGGGCTCTCCAGATGCGGTATATATTGGACATTCTATCCTGGCAGTACATCAGGTATGGATCCAGAGGTCACAATTGCATCAGCAGCTTTCAAATCACCAGCTATCTAGATAACCTCATTCAGAGATAAGATTCTGCCCCCAATTCTGAAATGTTTTTTTTTCCTTCACCACCAGGCAATTCTCCAAGACCAACTGGGTGCCCTATACACTTGGTTTTGTTTTGTTTGTTTAGCTACATCCCGCAGCATGTGGGATCTTAGTTCCCACAGGGATCATATCCATGCCCCTAGCATTGGGAGCAAGGAGTCTTAACCACTAGACCACCAAGCAAGTCCCTAGTTTTTTACACTTGTTTTTTGTTTTGGTAGGTACCCTATAATTCAACTTAATTCTAACACTACCTGGAGATAGCATCAGATGCCACAGATTAAGGGTTCAGTCCTGTAAGACTGCTCCCCGCACGCCCCCCCCAGCTTGAGATGCCAATCTAAAGTCCAGATTATCACCTGTGTTTCTGACCAACCGACTATAGATCAGCAGTTCCAATTACCCATTCCTTGGGTTTGATTAATTTGCTAGAGTGGCTCACAGAACTCAGAAACTTGCTATTTACTAGGCCACTGGTTTATTATAAAAGGATATAACTCAGAACAGCCAGGTACATAACTAGTGAGAAGCTGCGGTAAAACACAGGGAACCCAGCCTGGCAATCTGTGGTGACCCAGCGGAGTGGACTGAGGCGGGAGGGAGGCTGAACAGGGAGGGGGTGTATATAATCAGGACTGATTTGCATTGATGTACAGCAGAGACCACCACAACATTGTAAAGCAAGTATCCTCCAATAAGGAAAAAAAAAAACACTACTGAAAAAAGAATAGCCAGATGGAAGAGACGTATAGGGCAAAGTATGAGGAAAGAAAGTGGAGCTTCTATGCTCTTTCTAGGCACACCACACTCCTCAGATCTCCACATGTTCACCAACCTGGAAGTTCTTTGAGCCTCTCTCTGTCCATCATTTTTAGGTCCTTATGGAAGCTTCATCACACAGGCATAATTGATTAGCTCACTGGCCATTGGTGATTGAACTCGCTCTCCAGCCCCTTTTCCGTCCCCAGAGGTCAGAGGGGTGACAATGAAAGTTCTAGCTCTCCAAATCACCTAGCTGGTTTCACTGGTGACCAGTTCTCCTTCTTGGGTGACCTAAGGGTGTTTCAAAACTCACCTTGACATCACAAAAGACACCTAGATCACTCTCATCCCTCAGGAAGTTTTAATGGTCTTAGGAGCTCTGTGCTAGGAACAGGGACTGAGGACAAATACATATTTCCTAATATAAACCACAATATTCTTAATATAAGAGAAAATACACAGCCTGTACATTTGAGGCCACCACCCAAGACCCTCTTGATTCCCCATGGTAGGTTCTGGGAAAGGGAACAACAGATATTTTTCCTTTAAATTCTCATCTGATAAACTGTGGTATATCCATAAATGGAATACTACTCAGCCATAAGGAGTGGATTACTGATATAGCAACACATTGTGCTATGTGAAGAAGCCAAGTGTAAAACAATATACACAGTGTGATTTCATTTCTATAAAGTTTTAGAACAGGCAAAGCTAACCTGCAGTGATAGCAGATCAGTGATTATCTCAGGCTGAGGCTTGGGGTGTGAAGTGATGACTGCAAAGGAACTTTTGGGTGTGAGGAAATGCTGCAGATTTTCAGTGGGGTGGTGTTTACAAGGATGTAAAATAAACATCTGTCAAAATTTGTGGACACATAAAAGAGGTACACATAACCCAGCTGATAAACACAACTTCTCAGCTGAACAGGTCCCTCCACGGCCGAACTGCCCACAACTATGCCTAACGTTTCCTTCTCAGTCTCCACAAAGACTTCTTAAGGTCAATTCAATGCCGCAGACCACAGGCTGATTCTGAGCTAGGCCCCAAACTATGAGGGGAGGATGGGCCCAGCCCTTGACGTTGAAGTGTTCAGCCTTGAAGGGAGCCAGAGGCGTAAGCAGATAACACTCATGCACACGATCGGTACAAGTGACGTCAGTGTACACAGGGCACTGTGGGAGCTCCCAGGGGAAGAACCACCTCTGACAGCACAAGGAAAGTCAAGGCAGGCCAACCCACATGCATGTGTGCTAAGCTGCTTCTGTCATGTGGGACTCTTTGCAACCCTATGGACTGTAGCCTGCCAGGCTCCTCTGTCCATGGGATTCTCCAGGCAAGAATACTGGAGTGGGTTTGCCATGCCCTCCTCCAGGGGATCTTCCCGACTCCAGGATCAAACCCATGTGTCTTATGTCTCCTGCATTGGCAGGCAGGTTCTCTACTACCAAGCCACCTGGAAAGCCCAGTGCCACCCACACCAAGTATTAAATAGGAGTCTGGGTTAGGTAGGGGAGGGGAGGTGGGGAGGAGAGCCCCGTTGCTCCAAGCAGAATGTTCACTCCACTGAGCTGCGGGGCCTCTGTCTTGTTTACTGCTATACTTTCTCCCCTAGAAAGTTCCTGACACACACAGTAGGTGCTTGTTATAGATTTGTTGAATTCATGTATAGTGTAAGCAAAGACAGGAAAATTCCCTGGTGGTCCACTGGTTAGGACTCGGCTTTCACTGCCTGGGTCCAAGTTCAGTCCCTGGTCAGGGAGCTAAGATCCCACAAGACGTGCACCTGGACGAAACAAAAACAAAAACAAAGACAGGATCTGCAAACCATGGCCCACAGGACAAATCCACCTGGTCACCTGTTTTTGTCAATAAAGTCCTGTTGGATCCAAGCGTATTTATTTACATGTTGTCGAAGGCTGCTTTCTCGCTAAATTTTTTATCGAAAAAATTTGCTACCCTTTGAGCACGGTGGCACCATAAACCATTCTGATCGTCTTTTAATACATGCACGCATTCCTTTTATTTAATAATGAACAATTAAAAGTAAAATAACACTTTTGCCTCGATATAGGAAACAGAAGTCAACTCAATTAGTGTTGACTGACAATAATAATAACAATAATAATAATAATAAAAAACCCACACAAGTTTTCCAAGCACACCTACGTTCAGTTCACAAACACTTGGCGTAAGTTCAGTCTGGTTCGCGTCCAGCCCTCTGGGCATAAGCCCCGCCCCACCAAGAGCCTTGCCACCCAGGACCCGCCCTCGTGACGTCACGTCCGGCCGACCAGCTACCCCGACCTCCCTCTGGCTCCCGCCTTCGCCCGCTTCCGGTCGTCGTCGTCGTCGCCGCTGCTGCCGCTGCTCCTGCTGCTGAGGCTGCTGGCGGAGGCCGGAGGATCGGGCGGCGGCGGCGGCGGCGGCTGAGAGGGCGGCGGCGGGAGCGGAGCGGGACAAGGGAGCAAGAGGAAGCGAGCGAGGAGCGAGCGGAGCGCGCCTAGCCCCGCCCGCCCTTCAGCCCGCCTGAGCAGCTGGAGCAGCTCGGGCCCTCAGCCGCCGCCGCCGCCCGCCTGCCCGCCCGCCCGCCCGCCGGACAAAAGCCCGAGAGTCCGCGCCCAGAGCCATGTCCTCGTCCGCCGGCAGCGGCCACCAGCCCAGCCAGAGCCGCGCCATCCCCACCCGCACCGTGCCCATCAGCGACGCCGCGCAGCTACCTCATGACTATTGCACCACGCCCGGGGGGACGCTCTTCTCCACCACACCGGGAGGTGAGCGTCGGCGCCCGCGCCGCCCTCACCCGAGCCCGCGGCCGGTACCCGAGCGCACCCGCGCTAACCTTCGCGGTGTCCCCACAGTTTCCCGCCGCGGTCCTTTAACTCGGGGCGTATCCACTCTGGGCCGCTCGGGCCCCCCCTGCTCCACCAAAGCCCCTTTCCTGGGGCTTTCCCCGAACCCCCCTTGAGACGGCTTTCGAGAACATTAGCTTCGCGTTCTCTCTCTCCCGCAACTCTATTCAGCGCGTGCCCGCTCTGGGAACGTGGCTGGCTCTCCTCTCGTGGAAAAAAAAAAAGCCCCTGTTCCCGCTTCGTGGCAGGTTTACGCACTCGACCCAGTTTTCTCCTTCCCCCGCCCTCGTACTCCAGGGCAAATTCGTCTACACTTGGCTTTGCACTCGCTCCGCATTCCCTCTGCCTATAGTGTCTTTGTGCACATTGAAGCTTGATTTTGGAGCTGTCTCCCGGCCTTTTTAGAAAGGAAGTTGGGGAGAGTAGTTTGCTCCTGGGACCCTGCGATGACTTGTTTTGCTGCTTCTAGAACTCCAGGAGGGGGGAGGCTGGAATGCGGAGTTTGGAAGCCTCGCCCAGTGTTATCCTGCTTTGACAGCATTGTTTACTTTGCTGGACGAGGCCCCACGGGTGGGGGGAGTCCCCAGGCTGGAGGAGGAGTGATAAAATCATGCTCAAGTAATAGCCCAGGGAAAGGAGCGCTGGCAGCCTTGAGGGTAGAGTTTTGGCGGCGACGCCTGTGGAGATAGGTGGAAGACGGTACCCTCCCCGGCGGGACTGCCTCATCCGGGGGAAGGGGCCGTGCAGAGCGGGGTCCCTGGGCACTACTTTGCAGAGTGCGACCAAGACTGTTTACAAGGAAGAACACTGGGGTAGAGGTGAAGAGCGTGGCATTAATTGGTCACTGGAAAAGGGAGCTCAAAGGTTGTCTGTTCCCTGACTGGGCTTTTATCCAGTGGGAGAAGACTGGAGAGCGATCTTGAGGGACCTCATGAAGGGAATGGTGCTTCATTTTTAATTTGGTTACTTAGCTTTTTGATGGTGGCCTCTGGCTAGAGGGTTGGGACTTTGCTGGCAGCCCTTGCTGTCTGCGGGATTGCTAGCTTGGTTCCTGTGGGCTGGGCTCACCAGTTGTGCTTCAACCAGTCCCTTGCCGTTAGGCCTGGGCCATTTTTTAATCGTTGCACAATATCAAGACGGTAGAGTAAGAAGATCTTGCCAGCAAGGAATATAAAAATCTCGGAGAGAGCTCTACAGAGGAATCCACCCAGGCGACTTTAGGGGTGGCGTGGCTGCCTTGGAATACTTTTAAATGATCCAGGCAGGAGACGTTCTTTGATGTATGTGGAGAACTGGGCTTAAGGAAGTTGTAACTTTGTGGAACAGTGGAGTTTCTAGTGAGGTGGCTTACCTCATTGGAGATACCTCTCTCCTGACCTCATCTGGTCAAGGCCAGCCTCTGAGCATGCTGAAATCTTCTTGCCGTTTAATCGTGAAAGATTTGGCAAACCAGGATCTGTTCTCCATAGGTTGTCTTGAACTTGAACTGACAACTTTTAAGAAATGGATGTTGTTTTCCGAGGTGATGGAAAGAAATTTATAACTTTTTCCAGAATTCCTTGTGAATTCTGTAATGCCTGTGCTTCCAGTGGTTTAGAACCAATGTCATAGTAGCAGATAATTATTTATTTGAGGAAGGAACTAAACTTTTAGCTGTATATTAATCATTATTCCTTTGAGGGAAAAACTGCAGGGGCACCTTTAGACATATTTCAAATACCCAAGCTTATATGCTTTTAAAGTAAGGGCATTGTCTTTAAGTGTGCCTTAAAGATACATGCCTATCTGGTAGTCTGAATTAGTTCCTACAGTGTTGGGAAAGATTCTGCTGGAAATACTGAATCATTTATCTTTCCTCCCTACATACATAGTCCTCATCTACTTTCTCAAATATCACTTATCCTGTCTCCAGATGGTTTCTTCTTTTTAATTGCAGATTTAAATACATCTTAGCTCATCTATTTTACAGAGCTGTTATTTATTAGTAGAGCACATTGTCATAAATTTTTAACACAAAGACTTACCTAATATGTTTATAAGATGTAGCACTGTTGTGGTTGGATTTAAACACCATTTTTATAGCAGTTACCTCAGTGCCACCTAGATATGCAGTACTTACTGATTTAATCCCCCCGCCTTGGAAAATTTCCAATTTTCTGATGATTTGTTCATTTCTTTTGTTACATTTCCGTCTCTTCTATGTAATTTTCTTTCCCTGAATCATGATTGTTATTTGGTCACCTTTAGGCACCTGAATTGGTGTGGTTAGGTATGTTCAGTGAGTTTTGTGGGTCCAGGGCAGTGCTTTGCACAAAAGGGGACCACAGACAAAAGTAGGAAATGCAGTCTTTACTCTCAGTGGTCTTAAAATCTTGCTGGGTAGAAAAGCTTTTTAGTTCTAAAATAAAAAACTTGTAAAGAGTCAAGTGCGAAGTTACATATTTCAGACTTGAAAACATTTAGAAAAGTGGTAGTAGGCTTGTATGAGTAATCTCTAGTAGGAAGGAAGAGGATTAGAATTTCCTGTCTCAAGCTTCTAGAGTGTCATACACAGGTCAGAGCATTCCAGATAACCGTTGATGTGCTGAATGCCCTGTATGATCAGACTGGGCAGAGACATTGACAGCATAATGAACTTGCCATCTCCCCACAGAGGATACAACTTACGCTTGAAAAGATTTCTCAAAATTGCCTCCTGTGGTTGGAAAATGAGAGTTGGGAAATGAAATGAAAACTTTCTGTAACCTCTTACATTTCTCATATTTTTAGAAGTGTACCTTTTTCTCGCTATTAAGGAAGAACAAAATTTTTGACCAAATTCAGAACAAAACGCTCTTGGGTTTTTATTTTGTTTTATCTGCCTTTGGGGGAATGGGCATGACATTTGGTTCATCCTTTGAGAAGCTGCTTCTAGCCTCAGTGAAAGGTAAAGTTATTACAGTCTGCTTCACCTTTGTAACAATGGTTAGCTGGAAGGGACCTAATGCTTTGCTTCTATAACTGAGAGAAATTAAGTAACTTGTTAGTGTCCTACAGCTAATTAATGTCAGTTGGTAGTCTCAAACTTAGTGTCCTGATTCCTATTTCAGGTTTTTTCTCTGCTGTCTTAAGTTGCATATTTTCCTAGGAAAGGAAGTTTGCAAACGTCTAAGAAGACTCTTCTACCTCTGGAATGCCAGATAATATGATGCTTTTGCTACCTTATTATTTATTTATTTATTTTAATGAGTTTTGAACTGTCTCCTTGTTGAGAGGGTTGTGCTCTGGGGAATGAACAAAGAGACCTCTTTGAGCCTTTTTGCCTTACTTTTCCTGCATAACATCCTCCTCATCTGTGGAAAAGTATGCTGTTGACGTAACAAGAGCGCCAGAGGAGAACTGTTAGTTTGAAATCTTGTTCATACTCTTGTGCATCCTTTCTGCCAGCTGAAGAGTTGCTCTAATTGGTTGGTTCCCTGAAGGCCATTGGAAGGGTTTGGGGATAAAGGAGAAGACAGGAAGAAGGGAAAAGAATCCACTTGGTGTGAGCCATAATAAAGTAAGAATATTTGGGGAGAGTCCTGAATGTTAATCTAGTTTTGTTGGGAGAAGTGAATAGAGCCCTGTAGATATGGGGAGGAAAGGCCAATTTCTCACTGTTATAATATTTCTAATACAGTGACCTGAGTTTATTCTAGCCAAAAATTTCTGAACCAGCAAATGTACTTGTTTGGCTCTCTAGTTTCAGTTATTAACTGAAGGACTTCATGATTACATGTAAGAAGTGCACGAAAAACACGTTGAAAGTTGTTCACTTTGCCTTGTGTTCAAGGAAGTTGGCATTTACTTACCTCAGAGTAACAAAAATTAACATGTGTTGTCATTCCAGAGGAGATTTGGCTTTAGTCTCATATTCGTCAGCCACCAAAGTATGTACCAGAAGATGTAGCTCAGTTTTGCGGTGGGTGCACTTTTGTGTTGGGTCCATGTTTGCCGGGGAAGGCAGCAGCCCTCGGCCGCGGGGCATACGGCAGTGTATTGTGTGGCAGGGAGCGCCTCTGCCTGCTCCAGGTTAGACGAAACCTGATGAGGGAAGCCGGAGCTGGTCCAGGCGGGTAGTGCGCAACTCCCTTCTGCTCTCCCACGGCCTACGGGTGAAATGTGCGTCTGTAAACTGGCACTACTAGGGTTCCGCAAGGACTTTTTGAGGACTGGTGTCTTAAAAATGATTTTATGGGAGGGGTCTTGCATGGTTTGGAGACAACTGTAGGCTTGACTACATGTGTGTGTGTAAAAAGTTACGGATCATGTCCTTTCAATTTTTTGATATACTATCTTGAGTAAAATTTAGGCTTCATGGATTTGTATGGGCAAAAAATATTTTGGTATGTGGACATGTCATAACCAATAACTAAGGAATGTCAGATTTTCTATTTTTATATGGAATCAGCCAAAATAATTTTGGGAACTCAGATAGCTACAGTACTGAATATCGGAGATTTTTCACTGCCAGTCAGCAGTAAAGGCTGTGATGTGATGGAAAAAAAATAAGATTTGCTGATCAGACAGGGTAAAGTTAACGTGGGAAAACTAGTTCACCTGGTTGGAAGGAAGAGAGCCCCAAGTAGAATAATAGTTGTTGGTAAAGGATAGAACTTTTTCTTGACTCCCAAGTCTTTAGATGAAAGTTACTGTTTCAAAGATATTTGCTGCTCTATTTAAAATAGAACAAAAGTCAGTTGAAACTTTCCATCATTTAGCTTATTGAATAAGTAAGACCTAGGCTACCATTTTCAAATTTGTTTATCACAGACTTTGTTTTGTGAAGACCCCTTAAAATCTGTGTTTTAGCAACCCAGCAGCTATCTATCTGATATATGACTTTTTTTTTTAATTGAAGGATAATTGCTTTACAGAATTTTGTTGTTTTCTGTCAAACCTCAACATGAATCAGCCATAGGTATACATATATCCACTACCTTTTGAATCTCCCGCCCCATCCCACCCCTCTAGGTTACAGAGCCCCTGTTTGAGTTTCCTGAGCCACACAGCAAATTCCTGTGGGCTATCTATTTTACATATGGTAATGTAAGTTTCCATGTTACTCTTTCCATACATCTCACCCTCTCCTGCCCTCTCCCCATGACCATAAGTCTATTCTCTATGTCTCTTTCTCCATTGCTGCCCTGAAAATAAATTATTCAGTACCATTTTTCTAGATTCCATGTATGTGCGTTAGAATACGATATTTATCTTTCTCTTTTCTGACTCACATTACTTGGTATAATAGGTTCTAGGTTCATCCACCTCATCAGAACTGACTCAGATGCATTCCTTTTTATGGCTGAGTAATGTTTCCATTGTGTATATGTACCACAACTTTACCCATTCATCTGTGGATGGACATCTAGGTTGCTTCCATGTTCTGGCTATTATATATAGTGCTGCAATGAACAATGGGATGTGTGTGAACATGTGTCTTTTTCAACTTTTTCAACTTTCCTCAGGGTATATGCCTAGGAGTGGGATTGCTGGATCATATGGTGGTTTTATTCCTAGTTTTTTAAGGAGTCTCCATACCATCTTCCGTAGTGGCTGTATCAATTTACATTCCCACCAACAGTGTAAGAGCATTCCCTTTTCTCCACACCCTCTCCAGCATTTGTTGTTTGTAGACTTTTTGTTGATGGCTATTCTGACCTGTGTGAGGTGATATCTCATTGTGGTTTTGATTTGCATTTCTCTAATAATGGGCGATGTTGAGCATCTTTTCATGTGTTTGTTTGCCATCTGTATGTCTTCTTTGGAGAAATGTCTGTTTAGGTCTTTCCCCCCCTTTCTGATCGGGTGGTTTGTTTTTCTGGCATTGAGTTGTATGAGTTGCTTGAATATTTTGGAAATTAATCCTTTGTCAGTTGTTTCATTTGCTTTTATTTTCTCCCATCCTGAGGGTTGTCTTTTCACCTTGCTTATAGTTTCCTTTGCTGTGCAAAAGCTTTTAATCAGGTCCTACTTGTTTACTTTTGTTTTTATTTCTGTTACCCTGTTACCCTGGAGATGGGTCATAGAGAATCTTGCTTTGATTTATGTGATACAGGACTAGTTTTTAAAGGCCCTTTTCACCTGGTTCTCAGGCCACAGTTTGAAGCCAAAAGCTCAGATATTTGTATTTGTTTCTAAATAAATTGTCTTTTAGATTTTGAGGACAAATGCCCTGATGAACTAAAGCTGTTCATGTCATTGAGTTGTTTTAAAAAGTAAAATGCTTAGTAAACAAGAATCAGTAACTGGAAAATACAATTCTTACAGATTCCTTGGTATTGTCTATATACAAGACCACATATGCATAAAGATAGTTTTACTTCTTCCTTATTGATCTAGGTACCTCTTTTGTTTGTTTTCTTGCCTAATGGCCCTGGCTAGAACTGGAACCTTTAGTACAGTGTTGAACAAACATGGCAAGAGAATGAGAACAGATACCATTGACCTGTACTCAGTATTTGGGGAAAACCTCCAGTCTTTTATCATTAGGTAAAATGGTAGCTGTGGTTTTTCATAGATGCTCTTTATCAGGTTCAGGAAGTTTTCTGTTATTCCTAGTCTGTTGATTATTATTTTTTGTTGTTGTTGTTGATTATTTTTATTATGAAAGGATGTTGGTTTATCAAGAGGCAGTTTTTTCTTTTGTATCTTTTGGAATGATCCTATGATTTTTGTTTTTTATTCTGTTCTTATGATGTATCGTGTTAATTATTTTCGGATGTTGAACCAGCCTCTCATTCCTGGAGTAAGTACCCTTGATTGTGGTATATAATCCTTTTTATATGTTGCTGACTTCTGTTTGCTAATACTTGGTTGAGGATTTTTGCATCTATATTCCTAAGAGATACTTGTCTATTGTTCCTGTGGTATCTTTGGTTTTAGTATCAGTGTAATACCTCACTCAATTTTAATTTTTTTAAGAAATGGTCTGATGTTTATAGCAGGTGAGGATTGGTGAAGATAGACCATTGATTACTCTCTAGGTTCTAAGGCCAGGCTCCTATCCATGGGATTTTCCAGGCAAGAAGACTGGAGTGGGTTGCCATTTCCTACTCCACGGGATCATCCAGACCCAGGGATCAAACCCATGTCTCCTGCATGGCAGGCGGATGCTTTTCCACTGCGCCACCTGCAGAGTCCATTCTAAGAGGTACCTATCAAAAGTTTGCTAGACCTGTGATTCATTTTTAAGATGTTGTAATTCATTCTTTGGGCCTCAGAGAGGTGCTCATCTCATCACCAGAGAATGTTTATGTTAGAGTTGGGCTGCTTTTACGTTGAAATGAAACCACTCTGTGGTCTGATAAGTTCCTTGAACCATAATGAAGAGGCAGCACATAAATAAAGTGACGTGGAACAGTGATGTTCAGTAGGCTTTTGCCTCTGAAGTTTATTGATGAGTTCAAGTTCCTTCCTGTAAGTAGAAGATACTGGTAGATATGTATTATGCATTGTTTTTATTTTTATTTTTTTAAGTGCCCGAGAGGAGTCAACTGGGAGGAAAAGAAGAAGTGGGGGTGACGGTCAGGCTTGACTCCGCGCGCTTCCCCGTGCCAGAGCAGCGAGCCCTCGTTCATTATTAGCGTTGCAGAGGCTGAACCACAGCACGTGTGGAATCTAATCCAAAGAATTGATCCAGGATGCTGTCAGCAGTCTGGCGCATCCAACCAGCATTTTCCTGGAACCAGAACCGGATAGTTCTTGTGAAGAAAATTTATTTCAAGACGAGTGTTCAAACCCAAACAGACATGGACATATTTGACGTACTTAATTTTGATAGTCTTAAAATCAGTTGGCATTTATTTGAGATTAGTTTGTGGTTTGTATACTACTTTGTACCTGGTACTAACTAAAAAAGTAATTTGTTTCCAGCCATTTTTTGGCCAGACTCAAGAAAGGCAGATTTGCTCACACTGCCTTGCTTATTTGTGTTGGTCTCCTGACTCCTGGGGCACTCACTGTGTGATCTTTCTTTGGATGTTGTTTTCTCCATCTGTAAAATGACCGGCTTCCACCAGGTGCTGTCTGAGGCCTCTTCTAACAGAACCTTGTGAATAGGAGCATAGTCATTATCAACTTCCCTTTCAGCCTGGGTGTGTGTTCTACTCTGGCAGAGTCCTGTGTGATTGGGTAGGGAGCCTTCCTTTGACATTAATGTCTTGGAAATCTTTGCTCCTGGTTATGAGAATTGGAGTTAATCAAAGGACAGTAGAATTGACTTTTCACAAACCTTGGATGTCTTCCATTTGCCATAATTATTTAGCCATACCAAGTTATAATATCCTCTGGCTCTAATTGTGCCTTTTGCTGATGTAAAAATTGTCCCTCTCTTGGTTTTATTAGCACTTTAGAGATTTGATGATTGTACACTCTGAATGTGATTTGGCCACCATCAGCCTCCCTGGAGGATACTGGGTCAAGCAACTTTTAGCCTCCTCTGGGTTATCTGGCATAGAGCTTTTAGGAGTCTGTCTGTTCCATCCGGAGCCTCCATGAAGAACAGATGTTTAAAACTGAAATGCATTTAAAATATTCTCTAACATAGTGAAACACAGACCTTGTTAATCACCCCCCTACGCTGGTAGAATAAAAAACAGAGAAAACCACTTTCTTTGTAAGTCCTTTCTGTATTTTTCACTTCTTATGTTCTCTTCTTACTATTGGGATGGAGCTGGGGGGAGAGGGAAAGAGGCAGACTACCTTTCTGAGTGTATTGGAAACACTTGTTGCTTGTTCGGAGAAGGAAATGGCAATCCACTTCAGTATTATTGCCTGGAGAATTCCATGGACAGGGAAGCCTGGCAGGCTACTGTCCGTGAATGGGGTTGTGGGGAGTCGGACACGGCTGAGAAACTTGGCACATATGCACTTATGCTGCTTGTTCATCTTGTGTCTGTTTCTGATCTCTTGGTGGGCCTTATTATGAGGCATAGATGGAGGATGTTAAGAATTCCTAATGGAATACTGAGGTTACTTGCTAAGTGCTTTGTTTTTTAAATTTCTAGATTTCCTCATGACTGTAGGGTCAGTCTGTTTTATATATATATACTTACAAATACTTTTTTGAGTCACTCACTGCCCCCAATTGCTTATAATGGGGTTTGCTTTTTATTTCTAAAACACTTTGTGTTGATATTAAAAAGACGATTGTGTGTGGGGAGGCTTTAAACAAATTTATTTTCTTGTATTTCTGGAGGCTGGAAGTCTGAAATCATGTGTATTTCTTATTGTGTAAATAGCATAAAATTTACTGTTTTAACCATGTTTGTATACAGTTCCATGGCAGTAAGTACATTCACATTGTTGTGCAACTGTCACCACCATCCATCTCCAGAACTTTTCTCATCTTCTCAAAATGAAACTTCATACTCATTAGACAATAACTCCCTATTACTTGCTCACCTCCAGCCACTGGCAACCATCATTCTACTTTCTATGTGAATTTGACTAGTCCAGGTACCTCATATACATGGGATCAAAAGATACTTGGTTTTTGTGTCTGACTTGTTTGACTTAACAAAATACCTTCAGTGTTCATGCAGTCACCCTGTTGTTTTTCTACCTATGAAAGTAAAATTTAAAAGTCATATAGTATTGTTAGTTCAGTTCAGTCACTCAGTCATGTCCGACTCTGTAACTTCATGGACTGCAGCACGCCAGGCCTCTCTGTCCATCACAACTCCTTGAGCTTACTCAAACTCATGTCCATTGAGTCAGTGATGCCATCCAGCCATCTCATCCTCTGCCGTCCCCTTCTACTCCTGCCTTCAATCTTTCACTGCATCAGGGTCTTTTCCAATGAGTTAGTTGTTCTCATGAGGTGGCCAAAGTATTGGAGTTTCAGTTTCAACATCAGTCCTTCCAATGAATATTCAGGACTGATTTCCTTTAGGATGGACTGGTTGGATCTCCTTGCAGTCCAAGGGCTCTCAAGAGTCTTCTCCAACACCACAGTTCAAAAGCATCAGTTCTTCGGCTCTTTATAGTCCCAACTCTCACCTCCATACGTGACTGCTGGAAAAACCACAGCCTTGGCTAGACAGACCTCTGTTGGCAAAGTAACGTCTCTGCTTTTTAATACGCTGTCTAGGTTGGTCATAGCTTTTCTTCCAAGACGTAAGCGTCTTTTAATTTCATGGCTGCTGTCACCATCTGCAGTGGTTTTGGAGCCCAAAAAAATAAAGTGTGTCACTGTTTCCACTGTTTCCCCATCTATTTGTCATGCAGTGATGGGGCCAGATGCCATGATCTTAGTTTTCTAAATGTTGAGCTTTAAGCCAAGTTTTTCACTTTCCTCAAGAGGCTCTTTAGTTCTTCTTCACTTTCTGCCATAAGGGTGGTGTCATCTGCATATCTGAAGTTATTGATATTTCTCCCAGCGATCTTGATTCCAGCTTGTGCTTCATCCAGCCCAGCGTTTCTCGTGATGTACTCTGCATATAGTAGTATTAGGCTAATAACAAAAAGCAACAGTCTCACATCCCATCTCATCTCTAGTTCCATTCCTGGAAAAACCATTTTAAACTCTTTTAGCTATTTCTTCTAGCATTTAGCTCTGGATTTCTGAATAATATGATTTAATTCTATTTCTCAGTTTTAAGATACTAACAGTTTTCTACTATGGAAGATAAGGATTTAAATTTAGGTAAATATTAAATATGGATGTGACTGACACTATTGGTTTCCAGCCCAACAGCTGTTCTCTCTTCTTTTCATGCTACCCCAGATTTCCTCATTATTTTAAAAGTAGTAGTGTGCCAAGCCCCAGAAAATATACCCTGACTCCTCTATGGCTTCCCTAGTGTCTGGGATGGTGGGCATCTGACTCAGTTCTGACCTGATGATCATAGAGGGGAGTCCACTATGGTTTTATGAGAAACAGTTTCCTCTTTGATGAGGCAAGTCCCCTGAGGGAAGCCCTGTTTGACTCCACACTCTCCCTTCTTGCCTGGGATATTGTTGGGAAGGCGTAGGTTAATCTCAGGTTTCTTGGAGGGTTTTGTCACCACCTGTTCAATGTGGGCAAGTTACTTAACTGTTTCTTATTCTAAGATGTTTATTTGCATGAGTGGCTGCTTAATTCTAATTCTGGAAGCAGCCTTAAACAGTTTTATGGTCTGGGCTCTGCGAAAGTATAGTAACTACAAGCCTTGTCAGTCTAGGCAGTTTTGAATCAGATTATACAATTTCTTGGGTGTATATAGCTTACTTATGGATTGACTATCATTTAAACTAAGCTACTTGGTCTTGAAAGAGGCCCTTAGACTTGAATGACCTTTTTTCTGTACTGACCATCTTGGCAAGCATAATTTTGGATCTCATTTATTTGCCTCTTTTTCCTTGCCATTTGAAAATCGCTAATTTCTAGAACGAAAAGTAGCAGCTTTTTCTCCTTACTCTGTTCTCCATCAAAAGGGCTCAATTTTACTCTCATGTTTTCCTAGTAATGTCAGCATTTAGAAAGTGCTAGGTCAGGGTACTAGATTTATCCACATAACTGGTCACCAGGGAATGAAGAATGTGTGTAGATATCTAATGTTAACCTAGATCTAAAGATTCCTATTTATTTTGAAATCCAAACATGAAGACTAAGATATGCATGTTTTTAAAACAAAATAGAAAAAGGAAAACTGAACAGAAACACCTAAAATGCAAAGTAAAATGCCAATAGACTGCTGCTTTTAAAAGTTTGTGTGTAGTGATTTTACTGGTTAGCTACTGTTGCTATAAATAATAAATATTTATACCACAATTTCTTGATTTCTTAACATTAGAGGATACTGTTGACTCCCTGTTATGAAAATGAGGGATACGGGACACTTTGATTACTTTCTGTACTTCTTATTTCCACTCGCCTCTCTCCATTTACCAGTTTCTGTAAATTGTTTTATTGTTTTGGTTCTTCTGAGTAGTTACCTTTATGTATTTATTTTTAGTGTTTGTGTATTTATTTCTTGCTGTGCTGGGTCTCCATTACTGTGCAGGCTTTCTTGAGCTGCAGCAAGTGGGGGCTACTCTCTAGCTGCAGTGCGTGGGCTTCTCCTTGCAATGGTTTCTCTTATTGTGGCGCATGGGCTCTGGGGCGCTCAGGCTTCAGTAGTTGAGGCATGAGGGCTCAGTTGTGGTTCCTCGGCTCTAGAGCACAGGCTCAATGCTTGTGGCACATGAGATTAGTTGGTCTGCAGCATGTGGGGTCTTTCCAGATCGGAGCTCGAACCCATGTTTCCTGCATTGGCAGGTGGATTCTTTACCACTGAGCCGCCAGGGAAGCCCTGGGTAGTTACCTTTAAAACTCTAAATAAATCTAGTTAAACCTCTGTGTCTCAGTCTGTCAGTTTTAGCTCTCCACCACGTGAGATTATGGGGCCTCCCTGGTGGCTCGGCAGTAGAGAATCTGCCTGCAGTGCAGGAGACCAGGTTCGATCCTTGGGTGGGGAAGATCCTCTGGAGGAGGGCATGGCAACCCACTCCAGTATTCTTGCCTGAAGAATCCCAGGGATGGAGGAGCCTGGCAGGCTGCAGTTGCAGTCCACAGGATCGCACAGAGTCGGACTTGACTGAAGCAACTAAGCCGCAGCAGCATGTGAGATTATACTCTTTGCCTGTCTGCCTCTACTTCCCGGTATGTCTCTTTCCCTTAGAGATGTAAGGTTAACTTTTCTCTAGTTATGCATGCGTTGGTTGACATTGAATTGGGCTAACATAAATGTGACTGGCAGTTGAAATTGAATTGCTGGAAGTTCTTGCTTCATAAGATGTGTCTATGCATGCACATTTTTAAGAGACCCTGAATATTTTAGGTTTTTAAATTGTCTTGGAATTTATATAATTTCACAGTACACACAATATCAAAAAAGGGGTTTTTTCCTGGCATTTTATTTATAGTCAAGTCTTAATGTTTTTCTTTCGACAGTTTTGGTTTTTTGAATATTAAATGCTTTTGAATTACACCATAGAATCCTTAGTCACTGACAGGTTAATTCCTTCTTTTTGCCATTTATCTGCAACAATTTTTTTAGCTTCAGTGATCTACAATTGGAACACGTGAAATACTGTGGTTTTGTGTCGGTATTTTCCCTGGCCGTGTTTGAGAACGGTAACAGCATCATCACAGCTGTAACGCTTCAGGGTGGCTTCTCTTCTAAGCTGTTTACTTTGTGTCCGTTTAAAACCAAATGCAACTTAAAACTTCACTAGAAACTATTAGAATTAACTAGTAAGTGCGTTCAGTAAGGCTTCAGGATACAAGATTGGTATACAAAGCCCAATTGTGTTTGTATTTTTCAGTGAACAATCCAAAAATGAAATAAAATAATTCCACTTACAATAGCATGAAAATAATAAAATACATAGGTATAAATTTAACCAAAAAAAGCATGAAACTTATACTATGGAAACTGTATAACATTCTTGAAATAAAGATAGACATTTACCTATAAATGTCTATATAAATAGACGGTCCATGTTCATGGATTGGAAGACTCAATATTGTTAAGATGGTACTACTCCCCAAATTTATCTATTCAGAGCACAGTCCCCATTAAAATCCCCACTGGCTTCTTTGCAGAAGTTTACAGGCTGACCCTAAAATGCATATATGAAACTTTTAAGAGACCTAAAATAACCTCAAGCAATCTTGAAGACGAAAAACAATGTTAGGAGACTCACCTGGCTTCAAAAGTTGTTATAGATCTAGAGAGTGTGTTACTGTCATAAGGATAACACATCGATCAATGGAAGCCCAGAAATAAACCCTCACAATTATAGCCAATTGATCTTTGACAGGGATACTAAGACATTTAAATGGGGAAATATTCAATAATAGTCTTTTCAACAAATCATGCTGGTGCAACTGGATGTCCACACACAAAAACTAGATTTGGACCCCATGACTCCAGGACCTAAATGTGAGAACTAACGCTGTAACACTCTTAGATGAAAACATAGGCACAAATCTTTGTGACCTTGGTTAGGCAAGTTTCTTAGATATGACACCAAAATCACAAGCAACCAAAGAAAAAGTCATAAATTGGACTTAATTAAAATTTAAAACTCTGAAAAAAATTGAAAAGGCACCCCACAGGAGAAAATATTTCCAAATCATCTATGAATATGAAGCTTTTATACATGTATATATATAACTGAATCATTTTGTTGTACACCCAAAACTAACACATTATTAATCAGCTATACTCCAATATAAAATAAAATTTTTTTAAAAAAGCTTGTGTTCATAATATATAAAGAACTCGTACAGTGCAGTTGTAAAAAGTCCATTAAAAAATGGACTAAAGGTAC
Organism: Odocoileus virginianus; assembly: GCF_023699985.2. Taxonomy (NCBI): domain Eukaryota; kingdom Metazoa; phylum Chordata; class Mammalia; order Artiodactyla; family Cervidae; genus Odocoileus; species Odocoileus virginianus. The sequence continues at coordinate 60,325,008 of NC_069680.1, forward strand.
TTCCCTGGTGGTCCAGTGGCTAAGATTCCATGCTCCCAGTGCAGGGGACCAGGGTTCAATCCCTGGTCAGGGAAGTTGGTCCCACATACCACAGCTAAGACTTGAGGCAGTCAAATGAATAAATAAATAAATATTAAAAAAAGAATGGACTAAAGACATTCCTCCAAAGAAGATATTTGTTGGAATGGCCAATAGGCATATATGAAAAGATGCTCAACACCTTTAGCTATCAGGGAAATGCAAATTAAAACACCATGAGATACCAGTTCACACCCACTAGAATGGCTGTAATAAAAAAGATGAAAAGGGAATTAATTCCCTGACAGACCAGTGCTTAGGACTCCATGCTCTCACTGCTGAGGGCTGGAGTTTCATACCTGTTTGGGGAACTAAGATCCTGCATGCCCTGGGGAACCGCCAAAAGGAAAAGTGAAAAATAAAAAAGGAAAGTGTTGGCTACATGTATATAAACTGGAACCCTCATATACTGCTGATGGGAATGAAAATGGTGCTACCACTTTGGAAAACAAGTCTGGTAGTTCCTCAAAAGATAAGCCATATAATCCAGCAAGTCTCTCTTATATACCCAGGAGTTCACACAAAAACTTGTACATGAATGTTTACAGAAGCATTATTCAAAATGGAAAAAAACCAGATGTCCATCAATGGACAGATTGATAAAATGTGATATACATTAATACATACAGAACATTATTTGTCAATAATAATAAATTAAGTACAGTTGATCCTTGGAAAACATGGGGGTTAATCCACGTGTTACTTATCATTGGCCCTCGGCATCCATGGATTCAGCCAACACTGACTGTATAGTACTGTAGTACTTACAATTGAAAAAGTGCTAACTTGGATTGTTCAAGGATCAGCTGTACTAATAAATGCCAAACATGAATGAATCTTAAAAACCTGCAAGTGAAAGGAGCAGTCACGAAAGGTCACATATTACATAATCACACCTATATGAAATGCCTAGAATAGGCAGATCTATAGAGCCAGAAAACAGATTCATGGTTGCCTAGACTGGCGAGGGTGGAGTAAAGTGGGGAGGGACTGCTAAATGTTTAAGGGTTATCTTTTGGAGATGGTGACAGTGTTCTAAGGTAGATTGTGGTGGGAATTCCCTAGTGGTCCAGTGGTTAGATTTGGCTTTTTCATTGCTGTGGCCTGGGTTCAGTTCCTGGGAACTAAGATCCCACAAGTCAGGTGGTGCATTCAAAAGCAAAAAAGAAAAAGACTGGTGATGGTTGCACAATTCCAGGAGTATACTAAAAACTATTGAATTGCACACTTTGAATTGTACATGAATTATATCTCAAGGCAGTAAAAAATATTTTTTATTGCCTCTGCACAGGAATAGGAGTTTTTCAAACTTTGTTATACCTGACATGTTTAGGTTGAATCTCTACTACTAATTTTCTACTTGGCTCATTTACAGTGCTGTAATGTTTATGTTGTTGCTGATATACAACTTAGAAATAGAAAGCTTGCTTTTACCCTGTGCTCTTTTTTCACCACTTCACCCCAAGAGTTTCTGAGTTTAGTATACTACAGAAGTAAAAATAATCTTGTTCTGACTTGCAACATGAATGTTAGTAAGAACATCTCACAGTAAAAATCTCACCCTTCTGAAACTTAGCCATGAATAAAAGGTTGGGGGGTGCTGGTGACAGAACAAAATCCATCCACTGAAGTTCCTTCCCTTAGATCGTTGGAAAACCATCAGGCTCCTTCCCAGCCTGTTTGCTCTTATTTTCAGTTCAGTTCAGTCGCTCAGTCGTATCCGACTCTTTGCGACCCCATGAACCGCAGCACGCCAGGCCTCCCAGTCCATCACCAACTCCCAGAGTCCACCCAAACCCATGTCCATCGAGTCAGTGATGCCATCCACCCATCTCATCCTCTGTCATCCCCTTCTCCTCCTGCCCTCAATCTTTCCCAGCACCAGGGTCTTTTCCAGCGAGTCAGCTCTTCACGTCAGGTGGCCAAAGTATTAGAGTTTCAGCTTCAACATCAGTCCTTCTAATGAACACCCAGGACTGATCTCCTTAGGATGGACTGGTTGGATCTCCTTGCAGTCCAAGGGACTCTCAAGAGTCTTCTCCAACACTACAGTTCAAAAGCATCAATTCTTTGGCACTTAGCTTTCTTTATAGTCCAGCTCTCACATCCATACATGACCACTGGAAAAACCATAGCCTTGACTAGATGGACCTTTGTTGGCAAAGTAATGTCTCTGCTTTTTAATATGCTGACTAGGTTGGTCATAACTTTCCTTCCAAGGAGTAAGTGTCTCTTAATTTCATTGCTGCAGTCACCATCTGCGGTGATTTTGCAGCCCAGAAAAATAAAGTCAGCCACTGTTTCCACTGTTTCCCCATCTATCTGCCATGAAGTGATGAGACTGGATGCCATGATCTTAGTTTTCTGATTGTTGAGCTTTAAGCCAGGTTTTTCTCTCTCCTCTTTGACTTTCATCAAGAGGCTCTTTAGTTCTTCCTCACTTTCTGCCATAAGGGTTGTGTCATCTGCATATCTGAGGTTATTGATATTTCTCCCAGCAATTTTGATTTGAGCTTCTGCTTCCTCCAGCCCAGCGTTTCTCATGATGTACTCTGCATATAAGTTAAGTAAGCAGGGTGACAATATACAGCCTTGACATACTCCTTTTCCTATTTGGAACCAGTCTGTTGTTCCATGTCCAGTTCTAACTTGCTTCCTGACCTGCATACAGGTTTCTCAAGAGGCAGGTCAGGTGGTCTGGTATGCCCATCTCTTTCAGAATTTTCCACAGTTTATTGTGATCCACACAGTCAAAGGCTTTGGCATAGTCAATAAAGCAGAAATAGATGTTTTTCTGAAACTCTTGCTTTTTCAATGATCCAGTGGATGTTGGCAATTTGATCTCTGTTTCCTCTGCTTTTTCTAAATCCAGCTTGAACATCTGGAAGTTCACGGTTCACGTATTGCTGAAGCCTGGTTTGGAGAATTTTGAGCATTACTTTACTAGTGTGTGAGATGAGTGCAATTGTGCGGTAGTTTGAGCATTCTTTGGCATTCCCTTTCTTTGGGATTGGAATGAAAACTGACTTTTTCCAGTCCTGTGGCCACTGCTGAGTTTTCCAGATTTGCTGGCATATTGAGTGCAGCACTTTCACAGCATCATCTTTCAGGATTTGAAATAGCTCAGCTGGAATTCCATCACCTCCACTAGCTTTGTTCATAGTGATGCTTCCTAAGGCCCACCTGACTTCACATTCCAGAATGTCCGGCTCTAGGTGAGTGTGAGTGATCACACCTTTATGATTATCTGGGTTGTGAAGATCTTTTTGTACAGTTCTTCTGTGTATTCTTGCCACCTCTTCTTAATATCTTCTGCTTCTGTTAGGTCCCTACCATTTCTTTCCTTTATTGAGCCCATCTTTGCATGAAATGTTCCCTTGGTATCTCTGATTTTTCTTGAAGAGATCTCTAGTCTTTCCCATTCTATTATTTTCCTCTATTTCTTTGCTCTTATTTTGCATAGTGTTGAAATCAGATCACCAGTTTTCAGACCCAGCAGATTAGACACATTAAGTTAGAATGAGTGTAAAGCATGTACTGTTGATTGACTTGTGCTCTCCCCATTCATATACTGACACGCTGACAATGTGATTGACACCCACAATGTGATATTTAGAAATGGGGCTTGCTTGCTAAGTCGTTTCAGTCACGCCCGACTCTTTGTGATCCCGTGGACTGTAGCCCGCCAGGCTTCTCTGTCTATAGGATTCTCCAAGCAGCAACACCGGAGTGGGTTGCCATTTCCTTCTCCAGGAAATGGGGCCTTGGGAGGTATTAGGTTCAGGTGAAATCCTGAGGGTGGGGCTCTCACAGTGGGATTAATGCCCCACCAGAAGAGACACTTGCTTCCCTCTCCCTCATGAAAGGACACAGTGGGAAGGTGTCTACACGTCTGGAAGAGAGCGCTCAGCAGAAACACACTAAACTGGTGTCTTTGTCTTGGAAATCTCAAGAACTGTGAGGAAATACATTTCTGTGTAAGACACCCAGTCCAATATGTGGTATTTGATTATGGCAGCCAAACTGACTTAAGACATGGAAAAAACATGGTTCTTAGCCAAACAGTGAAGGAGAGACACGGAAACTGGTGGGGAGGGCCACCAGCACAGCCTTGGCTATCTGAGTCCTGTTCGGTCTATGGAGAATACAGGTCATCAACTGAATAGGCCCTGAGTCTTCCTGGGTCACAACATAGTATAATAAATGAATTTCGTAATCACCCTGATGCATCAAGAAAGGGTTGGATTGTTTTCTGTTTAAGGTAGTAAAAAGTTTTAAAATTTGTATTGGAAAACTTTCCATCCTAAATAATTCAAACTTGATCTAAGTTTTCTGCTCTCCAGAATGATTCATTCTTCATAATTTCAGCTGCCTTTTTGAACTGTTACTAGTTCTTATTTTTCAAAGCAAAGAAAGTGAAGGTAACTTTCTACTTTCATTAGTGTAAAATTATATTTGAAACAGTATATAAAACTTCGTCTTCTTTAAACCCTATTTTCCAGGAACTCGAATCATTTATGATCGAAAGTTTTTGTTGGATCGTCGCAACTCTCCTATGGCTCAGACCCCACCCTGCCATCTGCCCAATATCCCAGGAGTCACCAGCCCTGGCACCTTAATTGAAGACTCCAAAGTAGAAGTAAACAATTTGAACAACTTGAACAATCATGACAGGAAACATGCAGTTGGTAAGAGATGCTGGTGTTAGGGACCAAGAGATAGCCCTGTGATTCGAGTAGTCTGAAGAAATGTTGATGCTTCAGTTATAATTGATTTTCGACTGAAAATACATACATCTCTGAGGTTCCCCCCCCTGCCCTCACCAAGACTTACTGAGATGTTCTGGAAACCTGAGTTTTAAACCATAGCCAAATCTAATCTAGGAGAGGGGTGGGGGTGAGGAAGAATCCAAAATCAGGGAATGGTAAATCCCAAAGATGACTTCTTGAATCTGGACTTTGTTGGACTAGGGATAACACACACACACAAAGCAGAATTTAATAACTCCCATTTCCATCACCCTCGGGAAATAGACCTTATTTCTTATAAAGAGAATGTCTTTTTTATGGTGTAGGGAAAAGCAGTATTGTTTTTCACCCTATTTTCAGGATAGCCTATTTCGGTAAACACACCCCCCTCCCACACCCCGCACACTCACACACATGTTTACCATTAATAATAAGTCCTATCCATGTCTGTGGAAATGGCCAGCTCCTGAAGTATACCTTGGGTTGCACTCCATGACCCCTGTACATGAGCCAACTTTCTACTTTCTCAAATTCCAAAGGAGTTTTTGATGGACTGTGTGTCATTCTGAGTAGGGCTAAAAGTTCAGAGCTTCCAGAAGAGTGTGCTGACTCGATAAATGGCCAAGAGTTCTCTAGAAGCTCCTGTTTGGTCAACCTCGGACAAAGGAGAGTGAAACTTGGAAAGTTTTCACTTGTATTCTTTCCCATAATTGTTCCTGCCTGGGGTGATATGACTGCCACTCTTTTGTTGGCCTCCCCCACCCCCAGATTAAAAAGACCAGCCAAGGCAGAGAATAGTTGTTTCGAGGCTACAGAGAAGGGACAGTTTGAATTCTTTTTTGACTCTTGTGCAGAGGGAATGTTAGTTAAAATTGTTTTGCTTTTCCTTTTTGTGCCCAACTTTTCCTTTTCTTCGTTCTAACCAGGGGATGATGCTCAGTTTGAGATGGACATCTGATTGTCCTTCGAGGATCAGAAGAAAAGCAGCAACACTGATACATGTGTGTTCCTGATTTGGCTGATAGGATCATCGATGCAAAGACAGAAGAGGCAGTACCAGCAATCCCCGTTGCTGTCTCCTCCCCTCTCCCCCTCCCCCTTGTGCCAAAGGATGCAAAGATGAGCTGCATCTGACCATTTCTTCTCCCTGTTTCCTGTTCCCCTTCCCAGTTAGACAGTTAGATTGAAGACTCTTGACATATTTCTGTAGAATTAAGCAGCCCATAGAGGAAAACAGTTAAACTCTGGTCCCCCTGCCCCCATTTTTTTTTTTAATCCCAAATCCATATCAACCTACTAATAACTCATTGGCTGGGGAGTCTGGGGAAGTGATACAGAGGTTTGATGGGTTTAGCATCATTCCTGTTCTTAACTCTCTCTCCTCACTGTCCTGCCCAGGTTTCAGTCTTGCAAGAGCCTAGGTTTGGGGGTCTTGAAAACCACTGGAGGGAAATGGTAAACAGGAAGAGAGCTGCTTTCCCTTTTACCTTGTGGTGTTTGTCCTTGGGGATAGTACACAGTTCGTACAACTCTAGTAGCATTACCCTGGGGCACTGTTTTGAGGTCCACTTCCCCTCCTTCCTCTGGGAGGAACGTACTCTGTCTTTAGTATGCTAGTTCATCTTCCCGTTCCTTTACTTCACACAGTTGTGCAGATCTTTTGTAATTCTACATCCGAAGGGAGTCCCCTGTCACCAGTTGTTCTCTGCTCCCCTTCTCCCATCCCTCCCTGCTTGCATCTTGTTGCCTGTGGTCCTTTTGTTCCCTGAGCTATCCAGGTGATTTCTCCTGCTCCCGAGCAGGTCCCTTCCCCGGGACAGAAGCACTTTGGATAGGCCTGACAGTACACTCTGCAGGATGATGCCCGAGAACAACCTCGGCAGACGCTGAACCGTTTGAGTACCCTACCCAGGCTCAGTCATTGCTTCTCAGTCCAGTGAGCATTGCGATATTTATTGTCTCAGATTTTTGAGTTTAAAGTTGACTTTGAGAGTGCTCTTAGCAAAGAACTACTCTTTTTTTCCTTTGTGGACCTGCTTTCTTTGGCTGCTGAGGTAGATAAGCATGGGCTTAAAAATGTGTTCCTTCCGTTTTCTTACCTTTCCCATGGTACTCTGAATTCCCCTGTCTTTCCCTTCCTCCTTCCCTTTTCTCTGCCAGGCCATTTTTCAAATGTACATCCAGGATACCTCACCTGTTGGTATCTGATAAGATCTGTCACTCCTCTTATCTGAGGAGTGACCTTTTATTTTTAAGATGAGTACAGACCTATTTTTAGATATGTTTTCAGTACAATTTTGAACAGCAACTTTTTAATTGTACATCTTCCAGTGTTAGGAAGGTGAGAACTGTTCCTTGGCGAGTCTGCTGCTCCATGTCACTAGCCCTTGTCTCCCCGGTCCCATGTGAGCTTGTTCCTCTCGCTCTAGCATTGGCTGTGCTCGTCTGGAGTTTGTAGTGGATGGACTGTGAGACTGGGCCATTCTGCCTTCCCTGGGTTGTTCATGGTCGCCTCATTCTCTCCCTTTACCCTCTGCTGCTTCGTTCCCCACCCCATGGTCCTGACTGTTGACTGGCATGGGAGTCCTGGGAGAGTGACTCCCCTCATGGAAAGACAAGTAAAATAGCCACTGGTGTCCTGGGAATTTCTGATTGGATTTGGTGCTCCGAACCCTCTTTTTAATAGATCAGATCCCAGGGTGAGAGTACCAGGCCAATTGACTAAGACGGAAAGCTGTTTTTCTTTTGAACTCTGAAAAGACCCTTTTTGCGCATACATTTTAGAAGAGAAGGAGGATGTCTGAGGAACTTTGTTCTGTTTTCTGCTACAAAATGTGAATAGTTCAAAGAGTGAAACCTTTTGTGGTGGTTGATGTCTCAGGAATAAGCTGGATCTCCACGGTTTTGGAGATGCTTTCAGTCTCAAGAATTGATGATCAGAAAAAGATTTCTTACTTGCTTTTTTAATATATCTCTGTTCTGATTTTTATTAAACTCCAAATTTCACTTTACTTACTCTTGGAAGAACTTATGGTGTGTTGGTAATTTCCATGACAAGCTTGCACAGGACTTCATTGTCCCCTGGGAGCTTGATTCTTTGGGAATGAAGCTAGCTTTCTCCACATCCCCTGGAACGTGACTCCACTACAGTGAGTAGTCAGTCTGTCAGTGAGCAGAGTGCATGCCCTGTTGGGTCTTTACTGCTGCATGTGAACACTCGGCTCCCTCACTGAATAGTGGGTAATTAAAACACCAGCTTGAGTAGTCTCAAGACACCATGACCCCGTTTTTTGCTATCTTGAGGAGTCTGCACATGGCCTCCTAATCAGAGGCTGTGTTTCTAGTATGTCTTGGGAGCATCAGCTGTATAATATAGCAGCTGTCCATCCTTTACCCATCTCTGTAAGGATCTCCATAGTGCTTGACGCAGTTCTTTCCTGGAGGCCACTAGATTTACTTTGGCCTCCATAAATCGGCGTTTTAAAGATAATCTCACAAGGTAATAGATAAACTTTCAACAGATGAAACCTTTGTGCCATGCCTCATAGAATCATTTTTCAGGGCAAGCCAGAATCCAGTAGGTGGTTTACTCCTGGGTGTGTTTGTGTGCTCAATAGCTCAGTTATGTCTGACTCTTTGTGACCCCACCAGACTCTGCTATCCATGGGATTTCCTAGGCAAGAGTACTGGAGTGGGTTGCCATTTTCCACTCCAGGGGATCTTCCTGACCCAGGGATTGAACCCACATCACTTGCGTCTCATGCATTAGCAGGTGAATTCTTTACTACTGAGCCACCTGGGAAGCCTCCTGAGTATTTGGAAGGAATCATTTAAGAGTTGAAGCCCTAAATGAATAATCTTATCTGGGCCTTTTCCTGGAGAGGGAACACCCTTAGGGTATCATTTGAGTGAGATGGTTCTTAAAATATTACTAATTATTTGTACTTTTCTCCTTAGGAGAAAACCATGTTTCTGTACTTCTGGGGACAATCTATCTTAATGAGAAATGACCTCCTCCCTCCAAATTCCAGCAGGAGATGTGCATTGTCCTGGTTCTACCTCCTTCATAGTGTGGTGACTTGAGTTCACCACTGTCTTGTATCCTGTGTAAATAGCTACTGTGTTCTCTAAAGCACAGTGTAGAGAAGCCAGCTTCTACCTATTAAGCTTCCAAGCCAAGAGTTTTATCCTTTATCTTTGTTATCTGTTGCTATTTAACAGGTTATCCCCAAACTTAAAATCTCTTTTAGAGCAGACATTATCTGTCAGTTTCTGTGGTTAGGACCTGGGAAGCAGCTTAGCATGGTGATATTGGCACCATAGGAAGTTGCAGTCAAGACTTCAACAGGGTCTACAGTCACTTGGGCCTTGAGAATCCACTTCCAGGCTCTCTTTGTGAGCAAGATGCCTCAGTTTCTCCCTCTGTGGGTCTCTTTAAGGCAGCACGAGTGTCCTCACAGCATGGCAGTTGTCTTCCCGTGAGCACACGATCCCAGAGTGGACATGGAGGAATCTGTAGTGCCTTTTATGTCAGTCTTCGAAATCATTGTACCTTCCTACCCCGTTCCTTAGAAGCAAGCCACTAAGCCCAGCTACACTCAAGGGAACTGGGGTCACACCCCACCTAGTGAATGGAGCAGTGTCAGAGAATTTGTGGATATACCTTAACACGACCCCTCACCCAGCAGGGTGAAACTCGGTCAGCAAGAAGGGCTAGGTTTAAACTAGAGGCTATACTGAGAGAGGTGGTGTTGCTGAGAATAGTTCTCTAAGATGTACATTAACAAACAGATGAAAAATGGACTGTCCATAACCACCTGCCAGTTTTGAGAGGGTTGGCAAGAAATGGCAATTTACAGGATCATATTTGTACATTTTCCTGTTGTATACTACCAGTGACCCAAGGATGCTTAAGTCCTTGACTTGAACCTCTAAAAGACAATACTGCTTGCTCATTTTCTCCTTTAGCCAGGAATTGACAAAGGGCATTGGATCCTTCTCATTGAGCCACTCAAATGGATCAGTCGGGGTTGTCAAACAAAGGGAGCAAACATGAATTAGAAGGTGGGTTACTGGGCTGAAGAACAGCTAACCATTCAGATTCAGAGTAACATAGCTTGATAGTATCCAGAAGCCAGGTCCCCACCAGCTGATGCTTGGCACCTGCTCTCTCAAACCACGCCAACTAAAGCAGACTGGGGTGAGGTCTCCCACCCAAAAAGCCACCTCAGTAAATGGGGGGACATCTGGGAATAAGAGATATCTGTCTGTGCTTGATCTTTACATCCAGTAAACGTTAACTCTGCACACCTGCCTCACCCTGGGCTTCCTGACGGAAACAGGTTCTTAGAACTAATCATGTCTTCACCCTTGAGAGAAGCTTTGATGAAGCTTGTCAGTTTAGCACATTTTTAGTGAATGTCCTGTGTCCCTGGCACCAATGCCAAGTTTTTGGGGATTTCAGACATCTTAAGGATGTAAATTCTTTAGATTTATGCTCTGACATTTCCCAGCATTTTCTTATCTATAGCCCTGCTTGCTTTAGAGTATACTTGAATAAAAAGCAAGGCTGCTAAGGCAGCTATTTAAAAAAAAGAAAAGGTACTTCTAGAATAAGGAACTTGTCTTTAAAGCACCTTCAAACGAAATTTTTTTACTTCTAATTTTAAGGTGGAGTCAAAATAGATGGTCTTTATTTTTGCTGTCTGGGTTACCAGCTCTTTGCATTTCTCACACCTCAACTTCCCAGTTCAGACATTTCCTGCTAGATATGTGGGCTTTACCCCAGAGGCTGTTGCTTAGCCAGTGCCTGCTTTGCATCAAGGCACCTGGTGTAAGGTGCTCATTGAATTGGCAGCAATATTCCAGAAACAATCCTTTTCTGTTACCTTGGAGACTTGATGGGGTATCAGCATCCTGGCTGTTTGAAGCCAGGGCCCTCAGCCCCTTACATTCCCCTGCAGACAGGAGACCCATCCTTGTCTCTCTGTGTCAGAACTTACTCTTCTTAGCATGTCTCTGGACTATATGCACATGGGCAGCTATTTATTAATCTGCGAAACCCAATCTCTTACCTATGCATGGCATCTGGGGTTAGTGTCTGTTTTAAAGAAGCAGTGTTTACTTGGGAGGGCAGTTTCTGTCTGGACTTCACAGGAGGCATAGTTACAATACAGTGGTACCCCTACCACCGCCAACTTCTTTACCTCCCAGCTTTAAATAAAAGATGACATCAGATCTTGAGGCAGCTGGGTCACAATTATTTAGAATACTTACACCCCGGGCACATTTCTTATTCTAGTTATGTTTTCCCAGTTGAGAATTGGAGTTTCCCTGAGCCTAGCTCATGACATTTCTGACTGCAGTCTAAGGAATGATACAGTCAGTTCATGTCAACTTTCCCACCCTGTGGAATTGACATTTCTTTCTCTGGATGGGCCTGGAAGTTGATACCTTTTGGCAAAGCTTAGATTTAGGAAAAGTCTTTCAAGTCCCTTTTCAGATGATGTGTGGTCTCTGCTTCTGCAGCCTGCAGCCCTGGCAGACCATACTGCCTGGATCCTGAACGGAAAATAGTACTGAGATGAAACACATTCTTGGGGTATTTAAACTTTCACTCTGCCACCTTTCAACGAGTGGGAGGCTGGCAGAGAGATGCTGCAATGCTTGAAATTTGGCCACATTGAAATTTCCAAAGGGAGCTCTTGCTGGTGCTTAAAACCAAAATTTCTGGACATCTGAGATTGCGTGAATCTAGCGGAGTTTCTCTTCTTGCCCGTAATGTACTCTCTTCCTCTCCCATCTTAATCTTTAAAAAAAAAAAAAAACCAAGCCCAGGCCAAGGGTCATTTTTACTTGAAACCCGGAGAGGAGGGGAGGAACAGTAGCGCTGAGGGGTGAGCTGTGTGGTGAGGCGTCCTGCTCCCGGTGTCTGCCTCAGTCCCTGAAGACTGCGAGCCAGTGCCTTTCCTTCACCTGGAGACGGAACCCATCTCTTCTCACCTGGGTGAGGAGACCCTCTGCTGCCCAGGGGTAAACCTTAAAGAGGGTGTCTTAGGGAGCCCAGAGGACACCCACATGTTCGGGTGTCCGTTTTAAGCATCTTTGAAATACTTTATATATTAAAGTGAAATGTCCTTCCCTGTCTGTGCACCAGTGGCCCAGTTCCATCCGTTCTGAGTGGAAAAGTGGAGACTGTCAGTGCTTTCCTTGGTCTTCCCTTCGTCCCCCTCGATGTGGGTGTCCCTCCCCTGCCCATCTCGCTGTCATGGATGGCGAGCAGAGGGCGTCGTGTGGTCCCGAGGCAGCCCTGTGTGATTCCACGGTCAGGTGTTTCTGATTTTCCCAACTGTCCTTACAAACCAGCAAGTGTTTGGAAATTACAGAAAAAATGAAATTTTCACCAACGGTTGCTGTTACAGTTGAATCAATAAAGATCTTGAATATCAACTTGGTGTTTTAATTGTTTGTTTTTTAAATTTCAGGTGAAATCCTGTTGACACATTTTGGCCATCTTGGCTGATAAGGAAGATGGGCAAAGGCAGTTGGCCACTTCATGTGTCAGTTCTCATTTACAAAGCACTTCCTTTGTCCGTCTGGCCCTGTATGTGCCAGGAGGTGATATGTCCCTTCCCCAAGGAGCTTGGAAGTGAACACGTACATGCTGGGGCCAGAGGTACCTGAGAAGGCCCTTCACCGGGCCTGCAGGGAGCCCAGACCACAGCTTTCCTGGTGAGGGCTGCCTCTGCCCCTCAGGAACACTTGCTAGAAATCCATCATAGCTGATGTCTTAAACTAAACTACACTGTGCTGCGTAAGCATCACATTCCTTGCTATTATTAATCCAGTGAGGCCCACATATTAATATTGAGAGCAAGAATTCTGTCCTTTCATGTCTCAGATGTTGTCAACAGAAGCAGGGAAGTCCAGGGCTCAGGCTTTGGAGTAAGGTAGGTTTGCAGTCCTGCTCTGCTACTTAATAGCAGCCAAACTCTCCAACAGGATTCTCAGTCTCTAAGCTTTGGTTTCCTTTTCTAAAATAGGGCTAAGATAAGTAGGTCTTCCCGAGGTGGTTGTGGAGCTCAGGTGTAATTATGGAAAGCAGTTAACCCAGTGGCTGGTAGGTCTAAAGCTCAGTAACAGCTCAGTTGGTGTGACAAGCAGAGGTGGGTCTGTATTCCCCAGGATGTGCAAGTTTGGGGTGGAGCATGTTTGTGCAACCCCTAGGACTAGGTAATCTCTTCATGGGAAGTTGGGGCAAATAATTTGGAAAGTCCTTTCATACAGCCTTTACTTTGCCCCAGAGGCAAATAGGATATCAACTTAAAAAGGCAGCTTAGGCTGCAGGGATAAGGCTTTGCTGCTAGTAAAGGAGAGGCTAGACAGAATGGAGACTAACCTGACTGCTGCTGTGAGTCACAACTGCTCCCCAGTTTCTGCTTTTATCTTTTCTCCACTCTTTCCTGGGCCAGGCCCCCCCACTTCCCAGGCCAAGGAATAATGCATCCAATTTCCGCCAATTGGCTACTGACTTGGCACTGCTACAGGAACAGTAGGAGGAGACCTCTGCCTGGAAACCAAGTTAAAATACATCTGACTGGCCTCTGAAAGCCCCTTCCTGACCCTCAGTGTAGGGCAGGATTTGGTACCCAAAGGCAGCATTTCCCCAGACTTAAAGCTTGTACCAGTGTGCAGAGTCCAGAACACAGCCCTGCTGCCAGGCTGGGCCCCAAATACCTCTGACCAGGCAGCAGATTGCCCATGCTGCTGACGCACAGCTTTCATCAGAGGTCAGCAAAGTGTCCTTTCACGCCTTTGTGCCTGCACCTTCTGCTTGATACGAGGCACTGTCCTCCCGCCAGTGGGGTTTGTTCTGTGAGTTGGTGGAGCTGCTAACTGTAAACACTCCCACAGGCTGTAGCCAGAAATAGCTTGACCTTTCACTTTCCTGGCCCCAGTCACAGAAGAACAGTTAGGCGCCCGCTTGGTAAAGGGGATGCCCTAAAGCCCTGGCGTGGGATTTTCACTCCCAAGAACTTAAGTTGGGTAGTGGAACCAGGATTTCACACATTCTGTTCTAAAGGCTAAGGCCTTGACCCAAAGCTCAGGGAGTAAAGACCCCTAGACACTATGAAGGATGGTGCCTCTGGGGCTCCAGAGACCAGAGCTCAGCTCAGCCCTGCCACTCCTAGCTGTGGCACCAGGCCAGTAGGCCTCACTGGGTTCTCATTTAGGAACGAGGATGAGACAAAAGTTGACCTCTCGAGGACTCCCACCTCTACTGTTTTCTAGGTAGAGACCAATGCAGAATCCTATTGTGATTCTGAATTGTGGGGAGAGTGGGCTATTTCCACTTCAGGGAATGAGCAACCAGATCAGTTTTGTTGCTGAATCAGGGCATTGAGGTTTCTCAAGCCCAGGCCTGGCTCAAGCCTAGACAACCCTGCTTGGACCAGGATGACTACCTTGACTCTTACCAAGTCGAATCTGAGTCACCTCTGAACCCAACAAGTATTCCCACATGATGGGACTCATTCTCCTAAGGTTGAAGCATTAGTCAATCAGCTTTGGAAAGCAGGCTAGGTTTACTGTGGACTGATATTTCCGATAAAATGGCCCCTTCACCCTGCCAACAAAAGGGAAAAAACAGCCCCTGTTTTGGCAGTGCTCAGTGAGGCCTACTGGTAAGGGAAAAGTAGAATCACAGGGACGCACTAGAATCCACCTGCTTTCATGTCACAAGACGAGGCTGAGCAGTGAATTACTCACCCGAGGTCACAGCTGCTCAGCAGCTAAGCTGCGACCATAACTCACGACTTTGCCACCCAGGGCAAGGTCCTCACCTCTGTGGATAGGAAACTCAGGGCTCTGATTAATAACAGGCACTGACCAAACTGAGGTGAACTGTCACCAACTTTAATAGACTTGGATTGTGTCTGCCAAAGCAGACTAACTTGGGAACATCCCAGGGCTCCAGCTTCTGTAGTCCAACGTGGCCAGTTCTCTTGGACGAGTTCCTGCCTCGCCCTTCAAAGGCACCAGCTGGCCTAGGAGGACTATACAATGGCTTTATTGTTTGTATAACTCATTAGCAGAGATCCACTCCAGAGAGCCTCTGGACAAGATTGCTACAGGCCAGCCAGAAAGCTGCAGGGGTTCCCTGACCCAGCCTGAGGCAACCAGAGCCAATGGACTCTTTAATTTTACATAGTGATACTTAATATTTGGGTGGTGAGGGCAGGTGTATGTCAAAGGCTATGTTTGAGAATACATAAAAGTTACAGACAACTTGTTCCACCTCAAAAATACATGCATATATGCTTCAACTCTTGCATACAATTTCTGAGGGTTCAGAGATTGAAAAAAATCCGCTAAAGGACTCCTGCACTAGTGCCCTCACACATCACTGTCTGCTCAGCAGAGAGAAAACCCAGCAAGGCTGCCGCACAGGCTTCCTCCTCCCTCTCCTCTGTGCTCACCCGGACTCCAGAGCCTTCATGGACACAGCGGCAGCCATCCCTCCTCAGGTCTGGTGGACAGAGCAACTTTTCCCCCCTCTGTGTTTCTCCTCATTAGATTAGATGGTTGCTAGGTCTTCCAGGAGCTTCCCAACCTTCCAGGGTGCAGGCAAATAGAACACACCTGCAGGAGCTCCTCAAAGGCACCCACATTCCTCCACAATCATGTCTTTATGATGGTCTAGAAGCACTCTGCCATTGTCCACATACAGCATACTCAAGGGCTTGGTCTTCACTGGGGCACAGCAGGTGGAAGGGACTCTGTGGGGTTGGTACCGCTTCAGGAGACTCTGTGAAAGGGAGGAGAGGAAGGTCAATTCACATCCCAACGGTCAGGTCAGCATAGTCTCACTTCTGGGTAAAGCGTGAAGTTACAGAGTTAAAATCAGTTTCTATGTGCAAAAATAGAAAACTCTTCATAAAGGAATCAGAATGCCACTACATCATCAGCTCTAATATTTTTTCCTTTTTGTTAAAATAATTCCTTTAAAACAGCCTTTAAACAGGAGACTCTGAAAGCTGTGTCTGGGTGAAGCAGCAGCTAACTTATATGTTCTCCTATTGTTCTAGTCTAGATGAATACCATCTTTAAAAATATTCCAAGAAACTCCTGGTTTAGTTCCAGAAACATGAAGAAGACAGTCATGTGGAAATTCACATGGGAGTTGCTTTGTTGCCCAGAGAAGGGCAAACAGAGTCAACAGGAGAAAAGGTAATAAGTTCTTGGCATTCTGGAACTGGGCCCTGTCTCGGGTTCGGTGGTGGCTTTTCAGATCAGCATTAAGATTTGGTGGCCTGGCGGTTATTTGAGTCTCTAGTTTCCTCTGATCTTGCTGCAGGTAGACTAGTGGACTGCAGGGGCTCTGAGAGAGGCTTGGGAGGGCCTGTGCCCAGGACAGGTCCTCTAGGGCAGTGGCCCCTACCACTGCCTCCCTCGAATGAACTCAGCTCACATGCTGCGCAGAGCCTCTGAACTTTGCCTGAGGCTTGGCATGGAGGATGTATTACAGGTCCAAGAGAGTCTCAGTCTAGGCTTCATAGAGTAAAATAAAAACACTTTGGTCCCGTATGACCTTAGAGAGTGGGTCAGGACCACCATATTAGGCTCTACCCTGCTTTTTCCATCTCATTTTCCTTCCATTCCTCCCCCTCCACCACCTTCTAGACCATATAGGCTGATTAGTGGCACCTGGTGGCAGCGTCTGGATTTACTACTGCAAAATACGTGGTCAGCTCCTGTTTTTAGGCAGCAAAGTACAGTGGCTGGAACAGTATTATCTCTAACGTGGCCTCATAATCATGGCCCCATTGCATCAATGAATTACAGTCTTCTAGTAATGATCATATAACATCATACCTGTTACCTACTAACTTAACGTGTGGTATACATATCATCTCGTGTGACCCCACAACAGCCCTACAAAATATAGCATTGCTATCCCCATTTTACAGGCGAGAAAACAGGCTCAGACAGAGTAAGCAACTTGATCAACACCACATAGCCAGTGAGTAGGATTCAAACCTATCTATACCCAAACGCCAAATCCTAAACTTCCTTTCCTGGAATGTCAGGGCAAGGGAAGGAGCTGAGACACTCCAATCTACATGCCCCACCCGTAATTTTATAAAAGGAGAAAGCCCCAGAAAAGCTAGGTGTTCAAGGTCACCCAACGGGGCATGACTCCTTGTAGGCTCTGAGGATGTTGTTGCTGATCATCTCTCTGTCCTTAAAACCTAGCACAGAACCTTATAGGTGCTCGAATAACTGTGACTGAAAGAACATGGGAATTTGACAGCAGTGTAAAGCTGGAGTCCTGTCCCCTTGATGTTGAAGAAAGGACATTTCACGCCCACAGCTTACTGCCTCCCCTGCCCAGGCCTTGGTTGTGCACCTGGATGTAGGCATGGTTGGTTGGGTGGAACTCTTCCCCCACGGGGTTAGGACACTCGCCCTCGCAGCGATAGGCATTGTACTGCTTGGGGTAGATGATCCAGGAGCCCCATCCGATCAGGTTGAAGTCCACCTGGAACTTGACCTTCCGACACAGTTGGCTTCTGTCCTGCCCGTGATACCGACGGTGCCTTGTGCCCCTCTCCCGGGAGAGCTGTCCTTCCTGGGCCCGCCAGGAGCTCTCCGCTTCCCACAGCAGGGTGGAGCCACCCAGCCGCCTCTGCTCTGGGGAGAGGTTGGAATGGAGCAGGAGGAGCACGTCGGTGACGGGTGGGGTGGGAGGCCGCCGCCAGCACTCTCCAGCCAAGCTGGACATCTGCTCCCTCAGTCCCCCGGGGTGCTTCAGCCACTTGGAGAGTGGCCTGGTCACCTCTAGGACCATGCTGCCCGAGGAGAAGGTAACCTGGGACAGAGTGACGGTGAACAGGTCCATCCGAAAACGTTCCAGGCAGTCAGGTGGGTTCTTATCCAGCTTCCGCTGGTGGAAAATCTCAATGGAGAGCGGGATGTTGGGAGGAAGGGCCACGGGGCTGGACAGCTGCAGCCGGAGTTCGGCCCACTCCAGATCCTCTTCTTGGCTCAGGAAGGAGAAGTCAAAAGCAAAGGTCCAGTTCTGCCCATCCACCTGCATATCTGGGTGAGAAGAAACCAGAAGGAAGCTGGTGAGTGGGGGCCTCCTGCAGCCTCAGTTGGTGTAACAACCACCATAGCTCATGATTGAGCCCTTACCTTATATGTATTGTCTCTCTTAATTCTCACCCCAACCCTATGAGCTGGGAATAGTATTGAATCCATTTTTAAGATGAGCAAAATTGAGGCTCCGAGAGATTAAATCACCTGCCCAAGGTGTCAATTGTTGGAAGGTGGCAAAGCCTAGAATAAGCCCAACTGCAAAGCCTAATCTCCAAATCACAGTTCTGCCACTTCCACTTCAGACACTCCAGAGAACAACTGGTAAAAACTGCATGAGTTTGTCTTCTCCTTTCTCCCCTCACACATGGAGTCTAAGGCCAAACCTTGAGCCTTCTGACAGAAACACTGGGCTTCCGCCCACCCTGTGACCCTGGAGCAAGTCAGCTTTCCCGACTCTGTCTTCTCACTGGAAAGGGTGGCCTATTTCACAGGCACAATGAGTTTGCTACGCAGATCATGGAAAGGACTGGAACCCGCAGGAAGGCACAGGCAACAGAAGCCAAAGACTGGCTACCCTTTCCCCCATCAATTCCTAAAGACAGAGGCAGACACTCCAAGAGTTCTTGGCAACCTTACAAATAGGTTTCTAAAGACACTCTAAACTTGACTGCCCTGATCTTGTACTTTTCCACCCAGTGGTCTCTCCTACCTAGCAGGGCGCTCACCCCTTCCCGCTCCAGGTCATTTACGCATCTGGGACAGACAGCAATCACACACCCAGCACAGTGAAACCCCAAATGAATGAAAAGGAATGGAATGGGGAAGCACATTCCATTCATTTTGGTCCTGGATCTATTTGGTCTGATGTCTGGGAATAGCACACATGGTGGATCTTTCAGGTCACCTAAAAGTCATCTTTGACTTCTTTCGAACCCAGTTTCCTCTTTGCAATGGGAACAGTGATGTCCTACCCTTCCCTGCATGACATGTGGACCCAGGGAAATGAAGATGTTTTAAGGTCTATTGTTAAATAAAAGGCAAAGGGTATTCATTAGAAATAAAAACAGACACCCTTTTGTGAATCCATCCTGAAGGTAGTGATCTCTGATTTAGGTCCACTCTGGGCAGACCACATAACAGTTGTTTCTTTTTTTTTTTAATTGTCTCATAGGACATCTTTGGTCAGTAAGTGGATTTCTCTGGTTAGTCCAGCCTGTCTTAGAGGGAGGTTAATTCCCAGTTTCAGCCTTCTGAAGCTTCTCGCAGACCATCCCTAGCTGTTCTTTTTCACTTAATCTCCACTTCCCTTCTCATTAGCACCTGCAGGGGGACAATAACCAGCCCGACTAGCAACTCCCCAGAGGTGTAGCCAGAGGCTGACATTACCCACTGCCCATCTCAGCACCACCTGGCCACCTGGGGATTAGGTGGGACATGTAGCAACTCCTCTATAGCTCCACCTACACCAGGACTTAAAACTTATTATCTCAAGTACCCACAAATGGCTTTCTAGAGGAAGGTATTCCAGCTCAGTGTTTAAGAGCAGGGGCCTGGTGTCTTCCATGATGGATTAAATCCTGCCACTTGCTGTTTAAGACTGGGCTGCAATCTTTGGGCCTCAGTTTCCCTCTGGGTAAAAGGGAGATAGATGGTGACAGTATCCACCTCACAGGAGTGTTGAGATTTACTGAGATAATGTGTGTAAAGTGCTCTGCCCAGTGCAACCACCAAAGTGCAATAAATGGCCATCATCAACTGTCTCATTACTCAGGTCCAAGTTAGAAATGAATATGTCCAGGCAGTGAGGGGCCAGGGCAGAGGAAAAAAAATCATCTGTTGCTGGGGTGGTAGTGCAGATGCAGGGGTGGGGAGGAGCGTATTCCTTCCTGCTGGAAGTATCTGCAACCCCACAACCCTACCTGCAGCCGAGGGCTCCCCAGGACACAATGCTAGCAGGTTCTCTTAGATCTAGCTTTGGTTCATCTTAGAAGAATAGGGTGTCTAAGTCACTGGATCACCAATGGCTGATAAAAGCTAAGAATGCTGTCCCGAACAAACTGTATTTCCTACTTACACAATAAAATTGATTGAAGGGTGATTATAAAGAAGGGGATCATGGACACCCTGAAATTGAATGCAGACTTGGCCACATGGGCTCCAATTCCTCGGAATTGGACATCTTGACCCATTTCCAATTCTAAAGAAAGAAGTGGTTGGGTTCATAACCTTGGGCTTTGAGTTAGACTTAGGGGCTCTGTAGAAAAAGAGGGTGGGTGTGACACCGGGTTCCCACCCTACATTATTATAAATTGTGAGGCCAATTACTATTAACTGCTTCCCTCATGCCAAGTATTTTACAAGCATTGTCTCCTTAAATCCTCCCCACCATTATCACCGTTTTGCGGATGAAGAAACTAAGGTCCAAGGTGAAGATGGTTAAACAGTGAAAGACCTAATTTAGTTAGACTCCAACACCCATTTCCCCTTATCCTGTGCAGCTTACAAATAAACCCAAGATGAAAAGGAGACAGTGTGGGACATCCCTTCTCCATCAGGCTCCTCCAGGCAGGCTCTTGCTGCTTTTGAAAAACAAACCAATTTACAACGGTGTGTATATACTTAAGGTCACTGTACACATAACAAAAGTTGCGATTTTACCCTTTTATGTAGTTTACACCACACTCACACAAATGAGGTAGAAAGAAAGCCAGGCCCTTTATTTCTACAAAAGGGTAAACTAGAAAAGTCAACTGATACGCCAGCGACACAGGGATAAGTGGGGAAGCAGGGTTTGTAGGACCAGAATCTAGTTTTCTAGACTCCCAGACTGTCACGTTACTACAAATCTTCTGGAACTGTGGAAGGAGGGAGAGAACGGGAAAAGTGCACCTCTCACTCTGCGGCCACCAACCCCACCACCACCCCACCCCACCCCACCCCACCCCACCCCATCCCACCCCCACCTTTCTGGCGGGGCGGAACACGCCAGTAATTTTCAAGCTGCTCCACCCCCGGGGTGTCCCCAGTCTGGCTGGTCCCCAGACGACCCTTCTAGAGAGGGTCACTGGCCGTCTGACCCCAGACGCGGCAGGCCAGCGAACTAGGAGCCCCCATCCTCAGATCACAGGGGGCCGGCGGGTGGCCGTCAAATCAGATTATCGGATGTGGATTTCGCCGGAACTCTGGGGAGGGCCGTCTGGCCCCAGCAGGCCGAGCGAGGTGCAGGGAGGCAGGGGCCACCCCCCGCGCTAGGATGTGGATTGCCCAGGGTAGAGGAGCCCGCGGGAAGGGCTCCCTCTTCCCAACATCGACCTGCATCCAGTGCACAGAAGGCACGCTGCCCCATCCTCGACGGCCATACTCCCCAAGCACTGTGGGAGTGACTCAATCCCTCCAAATCTAGGCCCTGAACCCTGCGTCACCTGGGATACTGACACCTACCAAGCCTGCCTCGATTCTCGATTTCGGGGCACCTCATCTCTAATCCCTAACTTCTGAAACCTAATCCCTGATGTTCATGCTTGACACCCTGTTTCCAAGCTCTGTCTCAGCCTGAGAAACTAACTCTCGGTGGCATTCACCTTCACTAGTGAAAAGGAAAAAAAAAAATCAACAAAATAATTGTAGCAATAATCAGGACGATTTGTTACTGTGCCTGATTATGTGTTAAGCATTTCATGTGCATTGTCAGTAGCCCTCGCCAGTCCTATAAAGGAGGCATTATTATTCCTATTCTGTGTTGTTGCCAAGTCCCTCAGTGGTGTTCGACGCTTTTGCGACCTGTCAGACTCCTCTGTCCATGGGATTTCCCAAGCAAGGATACTGGAGAGGGTTGCCATTTCCTCCTCCAGGGGATCTTCCCCACCCAAGGATGTCTCCTGCCTTGGCAGGCGGATTATTTATCTCTGAGCCACCTGGGAAGCCCCATTCCTGTTCTACAGATGTGCAAACCGAGGTGCCCGGAGATTACAGTAGTTGAAGCCCGCACAGATAAGAAGTGGCACAATCAGGTTCCCACCCTATAGTCCGCACTCTACCCGCCCCAAACAAGACCGGAACGCTGAGCTCCCGGCCCGGGACACACCCCGGATACCACCAACCCTGTGCCTCGAGACAACTTGGACGCTGAGAGACCCTCAAGCCCAGCCCCTGGACGTGCGCTTCAAGCGTGCGGGTACGTCCTCAAATGGCGAGTCCCGGGCACCGAGCCGCAGCCCCTGATGCCCAGGGAGTCTGGGGGAGGGAGCGCCCGAGGCGCCCCGGGTGTTGAAGGAAGCAGGGCGGGGCGGGGCTGCCTACCTTGTGCCTGCAGGCTACGGATGATGTCCGCCCGGGGTAGGGGTTCGCGGTATAGGCTCAGCATGTAAGCGAGGGGGGATGGCGACGAGGGCTGTCCCCACGGTCGAAGGGGCACCGGGGCCACCATCGCGGCGCCCGCCTGGAGGAGAGCCCACCTGGCGTGCAAGAGGAACAACCACAGGCGCTGGGCGTGCATGGTGGGCTGGCTGGTCCCCAAAGGCAGCCTCCGCCTCTTATATCCTGGGCCTTCGCGGCCGCCCCGCCCCTGCCCTTCCTCCCTGGGGGGAAGCGTTGAGATCGTATAACACCCCTACCCCACCCCGCCCCCACACCGTCACCCGGGGTGGCCCCCCGCAGGGACCACCTGCTGAGGGCGGGTGAGACCTGAGCCTGGTAGGGAGGAGACTCCAAAACTGTGGGAGCTGTTAGGTTCGGGGACCGTCTAGTTTGCCTAGGCGGGGCACCCTGGCACGGGGCTACTCTCGGCTTTGTTTCCCAGATACAGCCGGCTTGTCCACGCTCCCAGGTCAGAATTATGGCTTCCTTACCCTGCCCCACCTGGGATCCCTGCCCTTTCCTCTTCCTCCAGGTTCCAGATAGACATCTAGCTCAACCAGGAGCAGGTGGAGAAAGGAAGCTGTGGATACCAGCGGCTCTCAGGCAGGGTGCGGCCCCACACTGGCCCAGGAGGCTTCAGCTCCCCTGGCCCTGTGCAGGCTTCCAGGATACTGTCCAGATGGCCTCTGGGAGCACCCCTGGGCTTATCTGGCAGGACCTGTCTGGAGAGTTAGCCTCTGAAAAAGTACTTGGTACTGGGAATTGCTGGAACAAAAAGGATGAGTGCCAGTGGAAGTCTATGGGGACCTGCTTCAAATACTGAAGCTCCCTCCTGGAGAAGGCAGAGGGCAGGAGTGACCAGGATGAAGGATGGAATTCTCCACTGGAAAAGGAAGTGTTCGGAAGCTGGAGCCCAGGGCATAGCTAACAGGGTGATCCTGGCCCACTCTAGGGGAGTGTCTGTGATGGCATCAGGATCTTCCTTCACAGATGCACTTGACTCCAGGGATTTCAGGAAAAAGGTGTTGCCTGTGTTGTCAATGCCCTGCAGTCCCTGCCTCCTCTGGGGACTCAGTTACCCCAGAGACCTCGATTTCAGCTCAGGGACCCTCACTTTTTTCTCTCTGGGCCCTGCTTTCCTCCTCTACACTAGAGTAGTCCTTGTCTGGCCTCTGTTCAGCTGGAATTACCTGTAAAGAAATGTAAATCTCTGCACCCAGCTGTTCCCCACACCGGAAGCCTTCCCCGCCCTCCCCTCCCCCCTCTGCCCTGGGCCCCTGGTCTTTTCCTAGCCCTGATGTGCGTTCATTGAAACTACACGTGGGCTTCCCTGGGGCTCAGACAGTAAGGATCCGCCTGCAATGCGGGAGACCTGGGTTCGATCCCTGGGTTGGGAATATCCCCTGGAGGAGGGCATGGTGACCCACTCCAGTGTTCTTGCCTAGAGAATCCCCATGGACAGAGGAGCCTGGGGGGCTCCCTGGGGTTGCAAAGAGTTGGACATGACTGAGCGACTGAGCACAGCACAGCACACATGCCGGGTACACCTGGGCTTCTTTCACAAGATGCCTTCAGTTCCAAAGAGCCATAGGCTCTGCCCTGAGCAGGTATGAGACAGTGGAAGGAGGCCCAGCAGGTTCAGCTAGGAGTTCTTAAACCCAAGTCTGGTGGAAGCCGGCCTAGCCAGCAGGAAAGGGTCTCACCTGGGAGAGACGTGGGTTGTAGAACCTTGCTGACTTTGGGACCAGGACAATCTCCTTAACCAGATGCCTGCTAGTTCCTTTCAAAGCTAGAGAATGTCTTGTTCATCATGATCTCATCATGATGTCATATTTGAGATTTTAAAGAATCTTAGCTGAGTAAATTAATCAGTGAATAGCACTGTGCCCAGACTTTCCTAAAGATAAGTATCACCTGGTGTGTGTGTAAACTACCGATTCCTGAGTCCCAGCTAGGCCTTCAGAATTAGAACTTGGAGAGAGACCTTGGTAATCTACATATTTAACAAACACCCCCTTGATTCTTCCCAGACAACTTTGAAAACCTGGATGAGTCTACGATCTTGTTGCAGTTTGGAACTGACCCCTCTGCAATCAGTTTCCTCATCTATAAACTATGACTGGAGATACCTCCTTCCATGTAGATTTAATAAAGCAAATGGTAAAATCCTTTGCAAGCCCTTATTTTTGTAAAGCCTTAAGTATACAGATATTATTATGGGTGCTCTGTTGTTGTCATTCAACTTCCCCAGCCTAGGGGCTTGCAGGATGGGGATTGTCTGCCCTGTCCCTTTGCATCAGACCTGTCCCCAGAGGCAAAAGATGCCCTCACCCAAGTGATGAATACATAAAAAGCAATAAGGGACTTTCTGGTGCAGAGGGCGCAGGTTCTATCCCTGGTCGGGAAACTAAGATCCCACATGGCTGGAGAAAAAAGGAGAGATTGTGGTTACACAGAGGTATAATGGTCAACCTGCCTCAAAACCCACGTGTCCTAGAATCCAGGTGGTCCCTGTTTAAACAGGGGCATTCAGCACCAGGACTGGGAAGGGACAAAAACAGATGATCTCTTTCCCATACTGGACCAGGAGCAAGAAATTAAGCTTTATTCATTCCGTGTCCCCTCATACTATGTGGTACCTAGTAGGTGCCCAGTAAATATTTCAGTTAAAATAAATGATAATAATAATAGCTAACACTTACTGAGCACCAAATACAGTAGGCATCCTGACAAACACTGCATTGATTTTATTCTCATCCTCACTTCAGAGATGAGAAAATGGAGGCTCAGAGGGAACCAGGTGACTTGCTCAAGGCCACACGTTTACAAATGAAAACAGCCAGTCTGTGAAGGGCAGCTCTGCTGGTTACCCAAACCCATGCTCTTAGCCCTCTGGCTTTCCCAAAGATGACAAGGTGGACATGGGCTTGTGTGTGTGTGTGTGTGTGTGTGTGTGTGTGTGTGTGAGCGCTCAGTCACTTCAGTCTTGTCTGACTCTTTGCGACATCATGAACTGTAACCTGCTGGGCTCCTCTGTCCATGGGGATTCTCCAGGCAAGAATACTGGAATGGATTGCCATGCCTTCCTCGGGCCTTGTACTAAGACTTAAGAAGAAAGAAAACCTCTCAAAGTTTTGTTTTTTCTAGAATCTGGGAGCTGCAGACAGAGCTCATTTCTGATGTGTATTGGCCCAAAGCCGTGTGGGGACCTGCAAGAGGGATTCTGTCAAAGCCCGTTCATCACTGGATTTTTCCAGCTGGGGCACTCTTCAGGACAGAGGTTAACAGTCATTCTCATTTGTAAGAGGTATTTGTTCATCCAGAACCTGTTTCCTGCAAGAAGGACCAGAAGTGCCTTCTTCCCAGGAGGGGAATGACACCTTCTTGCTTCCCCTGACCCAGACGAACTGACCGGCAGATCACCTGACCTGGGAGATAACCTTTGAGGGTCAGCCCAGCTAGCTGGAGGGTGAGGAGCCAAGACCCTCCAAGTTCTCAAATGCTTTCCATCAGACCTTCTGAATCCTTCCTCCCTGTGAGCAACAGTGTGCTGGGTTAAGTGCTGGAGCTTTGAGGTCAGGCCACCAGGAGGCAAAATCTTGGACATATTAGATCAGTTACCATCTTGAAGGTTTTGCTTGTCAGCTGTAAAATGGAAACAAAGAATAGTATTTACTTGACAGGAATACTGTCAGCAGTAAATGTGTGTAAAGTGGCAGATTGGTCATTTGTTTATTCATTCATTGAACAAACCTACTTATCTAGGAGTCTCAGCAAGATAACTGCAGGTGTTAGGTTCTCAGGAAGTCAAGACAGGAAGACATTTCGGTCTGCACATATTTTTCCCCTATTTATATATTTTTGGCTGCGCTGGGTCTTCATTGCCACACGTGGACTTTCTCTAGTTGCCGTGAGTAGGGACTACTCTTGTTGCAGAGACCAGGCTCTAGGGTGCTGGCTTCAGTAGTTGTGGCACATGGGCTTAGTGGCTCTGCAGCATGTGGGATCTTCCTAGACTAGAGGTTGAACCCATGTCCCCTGCACTTGAAGGCAAATTCTTATTCACTGCGCCACCAGGGGAGTCCCTCTGCACGTATTTAATGAGCATTTCCTATATGTCAGTGTGACCCTGACTGTCTTGGCATTATGTAGCCTATAGAAGCCCATGTAATCCTAGTCACCCCTCCCTGAAGCTCTGAGGCATATAAGGTATTTCTTTTTTTTTTTTTTTTTTATTTTTATTAGTTGGAGGCTAATTACTTTACATCATTGCAGTGGTTTTTGTCATACATTGAAATGAATTAGCCATGGATTTACATGTATTCCCCATCCCGGTCCCCCCTCCCACCCATATAAGGTATTTCAAAGGTGGGGAAACTGAAGTACATAGGAATTAAATAGCATCATCATTTCGAAGGTGGAGGATGTCTGCTTTATGATGCACCTCCCATGCCAGGCGCAGCCCCTGGTACACAGAAATCAGTAAGGATTTGTCATATGATTGAAGGAGGTTCAGATTCCCGAAACAGGTTCCCAAATCACACCTCTGCCTTTCATGTGTTCCTTCTCCATGCAACCTCCTGCTGTTTCCACTGTTATCTCTCTGATAAACTCCTTCTCACCTATCAAGACACGGCTTAAACATTGTCACCTCATCTACGAACCTGTCACTAGCTCCCCAGGTTTTGGCAGAGTCCTCTTCTAACTTCATGGAGCAGTTGTCCAAGCTCTCGTGAGTAGCTGCCATCAGACTGTGAGCTTCTGTGAGCAGGATGACTCCTGACTCTCTGAAGCTCCGGTTCCTGGTTCCGAATTGACCGTTGCTTGCTGTGATCCTCAGCTTAAATGAATGGATGGAGTCCTGCAGATGTGGAGGTGGGAGTAAGCACAGGTGTCTGGCCTCCACCTCTAGTACTTGTCTCCAGTACTTTCTGGACCCCACACTGCTGGTCTTGGAGGGACTGTCTAGGTGCCTCTGTGGGCACACTTGGCTGTCTCTCTGTGATCTGAAGACCTCAGCTTTCTGCTACAATTCCCTTGTACCCCAAGTGCACCCTGGCCCCATGGAAATGCCTACCCTTCCCCTAAGCTCAAAGTGCTTCTTCCTCTTCCCAGGATGCTTCTACCTCCTCTTCCTTCACACAAGCTACACCTAGTTATCCCAGAGAATCCAGCTCAAGGGTCTCCTCTTCTACGTGATCTCCTTCCCCCTTTAGGCTCTGGTCCCTGGAGCCCCTAGGAGTTTTCCACCAGGAACCTGCTGTCAGCTGGCTCTGTATTCTGCAGTGCTCAGCCAAGGGCCTGGCCTCGGTAGATGGAGCTTGAAACTCTGCCACCAAACCACCTTGGCTGATTTGCAGTGTGTTACCTGCTCATGACAGTGTTTTGAAAGGTTTTCACTTAGTTTCTGGCTGTGGTGGGTCTTCATCGCTACATGTGGGCTTTCTCTAGTTGTGGCAAGCGGGGGCTGCTCTTCATTGCAATGTGCAGGCTCCTCACTGAGGCGGCATCTCTTGTTGCAAAGCACAGGCTCTAGGTGTGAGGGCTTCAGTAGCTGTGGCATAATGGGCTTAGTTGCTCTAGGCATGTGGGATCTTCCCGGACCAGGGGTTGAACTGGTGTTCCTTCCGAGCAAGGTTCCTTCCATTCCATTCTTAACCACTGGACCACCAGGGAAGCCCTGAAAGGTTTTTTATTTAAATCACCAATGCTGAAAGTTCGTAAGATTTTGCAAAAAATACCGAGTTAGCCAAAAAGTTTGTTCGAGTTTGTCCATTACACCTTAGGGAAAAACCCAAACAAGTGTTTTGACCAACCCAATAGTTTGTTTCCAGCATTTAAAAAATGGAAAGGTCTAGGCCCTCATTTTATCAAGGCAAGTATTCCCTTAAGTTGAATAGGAGCTACTTCATTTAGGCAGGGTCTGTTCTCTAAAGAGCACCACAGTCCCCACCACGCCTTTTTTCTTTTCTTTTAATAATTTCATTTATTTATTTAGGCTGTGCTGGGTCTTCACTGTGGTGTGAGAGAGCACATGGGCTTCAGTAGTTGTGGCACACCAGCCTAGTTGCCCCATGGCATGTGGAATCTTCCTGGACCAGGGATCAAACCCATGTCCCCTGCATTGGCAGGCAGATTCTTAACCACTGGACCACCAGGGAAGTCCCCCCACCATTCCTTAACATACTGCACCCATGTGCCTGGTCTAAAGACAAATTACTTTGAGACCCCTGCTGTATGTTGGATGAGAGAAAGACAGTCCAGAATCAATTTGGAACTGTAGACTCGGGAGTAGTCCACCTCATTGTCCTTTTCCACAGGGACTAACCCATGGATTGTGGGTACCTGGCCCAAGCCAAATGAAATAGAAATAACCTATTATTTAATAAGTACTTATAATAATTGCTTGAATTATCTAATTTACCCTTCCTATCACTCCCACTAAACAGATTGGATATTTACTCCCATTTTACAGGTGTGAAAACTGAGGCTCTGAGGAGTTCATCACCTTGCCCAGGATGGAGTGCCTTGCAAATGGTAAGGCTGTGATGGAAACTAAGTCATTCTGATTTTGGAAGCCAGACCGGATATTACCATGTCCCAATATGGTCATTTATCACCTCCCTCACACGATGAGGCCTTTCCCCTGTCTAAATGGACCTCCTGCCCTCTGTCACGTCACCCTGCTCATTTCCTTCAGAGCACTTCCACGGCTGGAAATTACATTGTTTACTTTGATACTGTTTGTTGATTTTTTGTCTGTTCCCCTCCCCCAGCACTGGGCTTTCAGCCAGACTCCTGTCTATTCAGTTCAACACTGAACTCCCAATGCTTAGCTCAGTTCTCAGTAAAAGAACTCAGTATGTATTTGTTGAATGAATACTTTTAACCCAGTCCCTGGACTGGGGGACATGGAGGTACGAAAGAGAGTTCTTTCTCCATCCAGTGTCCATCAAGACAATGTGAGCCCCGCAGGTTACCAGCTTTCTCTGGTTTCAGGTTCTTCACTCTCCTGTATGCATGTGGGGTACATAGTAGGTGCTCAATAAGTGCTCAGTACACCTGCTCTGGCATGCAGATGTCTTGAAATCAGCAAGAGAACGCTTCCCTAGCGCTCCGGGCTCCTTATGAACACAACTCACATCATTATACCTTTTGTGTGCGTTGCTCACGCCGCCCTTTGGCCTCCATCATTTCCCCTGATCCTTGCAGGCTGGTCTAACCCTCAAGAGAGTGCTGGCTGTAGATGGTGGAGCTGGCAGGGGCCAGGCCTGAATCTCCTGCTCCCTTCAGCTCCCGTGACCAGACTCTCGTCCCTGGCCCCGTCCTGCAGGCCCCTGCCTGGGTGGAGCCCAGGCCCAACTTGTGCTTTCCACAGGGTCAGGAGGTGAAGGCTCAGCCTGCCCTGGGAAGCAAACAGGGAGGCCACCAGGAGCTTCTCAGAGGTTCCCACAGCACAGTCCGCGACCCCTGCCTCTGCCGTCCCGCCGCCCGACTGCCCTGCCACGGACACGCAAGGCTGCTGCCTTTGCTGACTCAGCTGAGCCTGTGCTGGGAGAAGGCTCTGTGCCTGTGTGCGTGTGTGCGTGTGTGCGTGTGTGTATAGAGGGCAAGGAAAAGAATCACAACTAAGAACAAACACTTAGGGGAGTGCTTACTGTGGGAGTAAGGAGCTCTTGGGGAGTACTTAGAGCAGGCCAAGTACTGCTTCTGCTCAAGCATTTATGTGCACTATGAGCTCAGTCTCTCTCCAAATCGTTTGACCATAATAATCCCCTGGGGCACTTATTAAAAGGAAAGGGAGTCCAGAAGGCATCGTGTACTATTTTTAGTGCTCTTTTAAGCTATAATAGCCTCAAAAGTCTAAATGACAGAAACTTACAAAAACCATCCATTGATAGTTTAATTCAAAAAATTCCTTTTACACTTATTTAGATTTGTGAATTTAGTGATATATTTTTAATTAAAACAATTCCAATCATATCATCATCATCTTGATTACAGTGGTAGTTGTGTATACAACTGGGTATAAGGAATCATTTAGCCACTGACCTCAGGGTTGGAGGGACCCAAGGCTGGTCCATCCCCCATTCACATCAAAGAACCCCAGACTTCAAAGGCAGCTTGAAGGGAGATGCACATACCTGGCTGGGCATGCAGGGGAGCCCCAGAGAGCTAATACGATTAACCAGAGACCCAGTGGGGCAGATAATTCAATGGAAGCAGTTTGAATCCATTCTCACCCTCAAGCCTTTCATTCTGTGGTTACTGACAGAACCTCCAGACACCTGGGAATTGGGGGTGAGCTGAGGACTGTACCAGATAAGTGTCCATTTCATAGAGGGAAAACCACGTCGAAAGTCAGCTGTTACCTTTTTTCCTGGCACAGTGCTAAGTGCTGTGGACCCATGCCTTATGCACAACTCTAAGGAATTCCTTTCACACTGTGTTCTATAGGTATGGTGGTGGTTTAGTCGCTAAGTCATATCCACCTCTTGCAACCCCATGGACTGTAGCCTGCCTGGCTCCTCTGTCCATGGAATTCTCCAGGCAAGAATACTGGAGTGGGTTGCCATTTCCTTCTCCAGGGGATCTTCCTGACCCAGGAATTGAGCTCGGGTCTCTTGCGTTGTAGATGGATTCTGTAGGTTTATTGATTCCTATTTTACTGATGAGAAAACTGAGGCCTGAATTGGTCAAACACTTGCGTGCATTCCAAGTTGCTTCAGTTGTGTCCTGCTTTTTGACCCTATGGACTGTAGCCCGCCAGGCTCCTCTGTCCATGGGAATCTTCAGGCAAGAACACTGGAGTAGATTGCCATGCTCTTCTCCAGGGGATCTTCCTGACCCAGGGATCAAACCCAAGTCTCTTATGTCTCCTGCATTAGCAGGCAGGTTCTTTACCACCAGTGCCACCTGGGAAGCCCAGCTTAAACACTTGCCCAGGGTCAAGTTGGTGCCAAGCAGCTGAGCTGGAATTGGAGTCCAGATCTGTTTTGACTTTAACCTTCAGTATCCTCCCTGTCATTCAGAGGAGAACAAATAGCTGCGGCCCCAGGTGTTCTCATCTTTCCTCCACTCTAGTGTGAGGGCAGGAGGTGTAGAGTGCTTTGGTTTGCCCACTTACCACACTCACATCTCGAGAACAGGGACTGACTGGGCAATCCAGTGCTGAGAGCGTGTGCCCATGATTCGAGATGTTATGTGCGCCAGCTCCCCGATCCCCCCCATGCCCCTACCTTATCCTGTGGCTCTCCTCTCCATCCTCCATTCCCCAATCACCCTGGACAGGGAGCTGACAACCCCCTCTGCTGTTTCAGAGCCTGAGGGCCAGGGTCATGTGGCTTGGGGGAGGCTCTGCCTCCCCAGATCCAGTCTTGGCCACACTGATTCCCCTCCCAGGGAGACCCTGGCCCGATGCCCCTTCCCGGCCTACTCCTGGCTTCCAGCACTTGGCCTTCCCCACTCCCACCCCAGCCCTCAGCTCCCCTTTTCCATCCTCCCTGTGGAGTATACCCCTCAGAACCATATTCCTCCCCACGGGTAAGAGGGCCCTGCTCAGCCTGGGAGATCAGTCAAGAAAACTCCCAGAGAGCAGGGTGGGAGGGGGAGAGGGTGTTGGACTAAGTCAGTACCATTTAGACTTGACAGGTGTGTGTGTGTATGCGTGTGTGTGTGTGTGTGGAGGGGGGGGACTAGGCCCTCCTCTCAGCTCAAGCCGGACCAGCATGTGACCCTGGCCACGCCGAATGGCCAGGTGGCCTCACTGAGCCTCAGTTTCTACATCTGGGGTGGCCCCTGACTCTGTCCCCTGCTTGGCCATCCTGGACTTGGTGGAGCTCTGAGCCCAGTGGGTGAAAGAGTTTCCTGACATTCAGGTCCTGCCCTCGTGGGCTTTGCAGCGTCTTCCTCCTCCCCTCATCCTAATCAGCTGATGAAATGTTAACAGAAATTTCCCCCTTAGTTCTTATATATTGTACTTGTAATATACATTAACTAATGTATATTCACTGAAGAAAATTTACTATATAACAGTACACAGAGAAAAAGAAAAATCCTCTCTTATACTGCAACCCACATGTAACCCTGGTTAGTATTCTGGGTATGTCCTTCTGGTCCTTCTCCACCCTACCCCCACCTCAGGCATTTATATACACATATATCTTTTACTTAGAACAATCCACTGTGTGAACTGTTCTGTTCTGTAAACAGCTTCTTTCATGTAATCTGAACATCTTTTCGGGCCAATAGGCATCCTTCACCACTATCTAGAAGTAAATGTTGCTTATTTTAAAAGGCTGCCTCCACCAGGAAGCCAGCTGAGATTTCTCCAGTCCCATCAGCCTTCTCTCAGGACCCTCATATTATGCCACCTATTACCCACCTCCTCTTAGATTATGAGCTTTTAGGGGACAGAATTCTCCTCTGGACCCCTGCGGTCAGTGCCCGGTGTACAACAGGCGCTAATAGATGGGACTGAAAAGGAGTACTTCTCTTAACAGCGCTTACTTTCCCAGACAGGTTGCTTGCCGTCACTGGGAGGCGGCTGAGGCAAAGGAAAGGAGTACTGGACTTGGGTTCGAAGCCGTGCCCTTTACCGTGGGTGCCTACCTCTGGTTTTGCTCTCTCGTTCGTGGAGGACGGTCCTAAAGGGATGTGTGTGGGGCGGTGCCCAAGTCTTGCCGGGCGAGCCTGGTCGCTGCGCCCGCCCTCGTGGGAAAGCCGGCGGAGGCGACCCGGAGGAGGGCTATGCAGCAAGCGAGCAGAGTTAGGCAGCCCGCGAGCGGAGCGGCTGAGAAAGGAGCGAAGAGAAAGGAGACCGCGGGCCGCGGTGAGTGAGCGGAGGTGAGCCGAGCAGCGGGGCGCCCCGTCCCTAGGCCCGGTTCTGAGCGCCTCGGGTCCACCACTTGGCGCCGCTTCCGGCAGGTCCCTGGCTCTGCGCATCCTGGGGTCCCGGACGGGGACGGGAGCCCCACGAAAGAGGGACCCTCCGGAGTGAGCCCCCACCTGGGCCGAGTGGTCGAGGCTCTGGGGTCAGCGGGATGTGTCCTCTTCCCATCTATCCCGTCCCCTCTCTGGGCCTAATTCTCCTGCTTTTGGGGGGGGGGGCGGCATGTGCCCACTCTCCAAGTTGGGGGCCCTGGAAGGAAGTGACGGCTCGGGGACGGCTGCACAGCCCCTACTTGGAGCCGGGCTGGCTCTGGGGTGGGGGCGAGACCAGTGGGGTGGGTCATCTGAGACTCCCGACCCCCGGGGAGCCCGGTTGACAATAGCTACCACCACGGTTTGTCAGAGCTTACCTGGAGACCCACCAACAGAACACTTTGCACAGTTACCTCATTTAGTGCAGGGCAGGTACGAGGACTGGTAGGTTAAGGCAGCTGGAGTTAAGTTACCTTGAAGCTAAGGAAGAGTAAGTTGCACACCCTTCCAAGGGTGTACCCTCAGTTGTATTTGTATTTTTGTGTGTTCTTTCCTTCAAACCCCCTCCCCTGACGGTTTAAGGTTCAGGCCTCATAACAAGTGACCTGTCTGCTTCCTCTGCCACACTGCCCAGGGTGGTGGGGGTGGAGGATTGTTGGAGCTGGGCTCATCTCTCGCCTGGGCCTCCTGGCTGGTTCCTACAGTCCAGTCCTCCCAGGAGTGGCAGCGTTGGGCACAGGGCTGCAGCACTCCCCTCAGTAAAACCCCCAGAGCTCCCGCTGCCTTGGGATCAGATACAAGCTCCCGAAGCCTGGGTCTCAGGCCCCCTTGCCCTCAACCTGAGCTGCCTTCAGCCCTCTTTGAGTTCCTGGAATCTGATGAGCCTTTGCCCTCACCTTCCCCTCTGCCCCAATTCCCTTTCTCCCACTCTGCCTGGCAAACACCAAATAGCTTTCAAGTCTTTGCTTAAATATAACCTCCTTGGAGAAACCTTCCCCTGCCACCCTATCTAAAGGTGACCTCCTCACACCCCCTCAGGGCGCCCTGTATTTTTCCTTCAGGGCACTATGGTCAGCTATGGTTACCCTTTCCTCGGGGGGCTCTTGGTTCCTGTCTGCCTCTCCCGGAAGACTGAAAGCGCCACCAAGGGTGTTGGGTTTAACATCTGAGTTATTCTGCATCCCTGCACTTAGCGTGGTGGTAGAACACCCGGGAAATAACTGTCGTGAAGAGACGAGGCCAGCCGCCGAGGCCGCCCTGCTGCCATTTGTCCAGCAGGTGGCGTTCCAGGGCCGAACTTCATCAGTCCCCTGCCTCCAGGAGCTCCCAACTCCATTCTCCAATCTCACTTGGCCCCGCCCGGCCAGAGCCCTCTGCGCTCTGCTCACTTCTTTGAGTCTTGGGGTTGCGCATTGTGGTTAGGTTTACCCTCCTGCAGGGAGCTAGTGGCAACTCTCCTGCTAGAGGCCTCTCCTACAGAGGCCAGATCAGACCCCTTTTCCCTTGATGCCTGCGCAGAACTCAGAAAACTGAATGACCAGTGGGAAAAGCAAATGACTCAATCCCAGGGAGCGAGGGTGCCCCGGCGGTGAACATTGCTGTTTGGAGCCTGATTGCCGTTCCAAGTTGCTTCGGTCGACCCTGTGGGCTGTATAACCTGCCAGGCTCCTCTGTCCGTGGGATTCTCCAGGCAAGAATAATGGGGTGGGTTGCCGTGCTTTCCTCCAGGGGATCTTCCCGACTTAGGAAACGAACCCACGTCTCTTATGCCCCCTGCATCGGCAGGCTGGTTCTTTACCACTAGTGCCACATAGGAAGTTAAGGTTTTGGCCCCTGATTTCTGGGTTCCAATGCTTGCTCTGCTGCTTACTAGTGTGAGACTTTGGGTGGATTACTTAACCACTTTGTGCCTTCTTTTCTTCCTCTGTAAAATGGGAATAGTTCCTGCTTCATAGGGTGTTTTGAGGCTAGAATGAGGAAATACATGGCAAGTATTTAGGATGGTACCTGTGTGTAGTAAATGCTCAGTGAGTGACAGTTTTTACTATTGAACAATTCTTTATCCACTGTGGAATCCCCATTCCAGATGTGGGAGAGACCGCCCGTGCTTGTGCATAGCGCACGTGCACGCGCGCACACACACACACACACACACACACACACACATGCAGGGAAAAACGCAGCAACAACGCACACCTCTTCCGGCTGTGGGCTCAGGCAGGCCATGGTGCCTCCTTTGCCTGGACAGGGGAGCCCAGCAGATGCCCTGTCGCCTTCCTGGCACTCTGCCTCCCTCATTCAGTGCCAGTGGATTGGCAGGACAGTTGCCATGGCAGCAGGTGACCAGGCCTGCAGGCAGGGACAGAGGCTGGGCTTTGGCTGAGCTCTCTGGCTCTTTAAGGGGGTGGCTTCCTGCCAAAGCACAGGCTCTCCTGCTGCTCAGACGTCCAGCTGGCATGAGCAGCCATGGCCACACCCAGAGCCCACCAGTCTCCTTGTCCTGGGAACTGGGAGGCTGAGCCAGCCGCTCACCCTGGGTCTTCCCTCAGAAGCCCTGGAGGGTCGTGCCGGCTCCTTGCTGGCTTCTCTCTGTTTGTGGGGTGAATGAAAACACACAAAAATGAATTCTCTCTCACCACCTTGAAGGGGAAATTTTTGAGACATAATCTGACCTTCTCTAAAAATGGCCTGGTCATCCCACAAATTTTCGTATCTACTGTGTGCCAGCCATTGCTCTGGATGGAACCAAGATTTGAACCCAGATAGACACGTTCTTGTTGTCAGGTGCTGCCATCCTAGTAGGGACAGAAAGCCAGTGAACAAACAGCCAGAAGAAGGAAAGTGTCAGTGATGGATACTGGGCTGAGAATTTTAACAGGAGGACAAAATAGCAAGAGAATGAGAGGCTGCTCTAGGTGCAGACAACAGGGGCGGCCTTTCCAAAGAGATGACAGGTGAGCAAAGACCTACGTGGAAGGAAGGAAGATCGGGACGAAGAGCATCCTAGCAAGAGGGATCAGTGAGTGCAAAGACCCGAAGGAGGGACCACAGCTGGCCAGTTTGAGGAACTGAAAGAAGTTAGGCTGGAACTTAGTGGATGAAGAGGATGATGAAACATAATGCATAAAGTGCACTGATTTGAAGTCATAACTGGATGAGTCTTCACAGATGTATACATCTGTGTAACCCCTATCCAGAGCAAGACATAGAACATTCCCAGCACCCCAGAAGGTGCCCGCAGGCCCCCGCCCAGTCACTGTTGACATTTACCCAGAGGTGGCCACCCTTCTGCCCTCGATCATCATAGGCTAGTTTTGCCTGTCTTAGGAGTTTGTCCAAACAATGGAATCTTATGCTACCTTTTTCATTTGATCTAGCTTTTTTAACTCTCAAGTCTGATGTTTGTCCACGGTACTGGTGTATCAGTCTGTAGGTCATTCATTTTATTTGTTAGGAAGTCTTCCTTATGCCATCACACCACAATTCATCCACTGTTCTCTTGATGGACATTGGAGTTGTTTACATATGAATATTTGGGGCTATCCTGAATAATGCTGCTAGGAACATTCTTGTGAATGGCATGCCCAACCAGGTATATACATCCTTTCGGGATGTTATATACACTGGTGAAGAGTCAGTGAGCTCTTTCATTTTGCAGGTGGAGAAACAGGCCCAGAGAAGGGAATGGACTCACCAGGCAATCAGTGGGAGGGTGGGTGAGTGGGGAATGCTGCTGACCACTTTTTTTTTTTTAAAGGGTAGCTTTGTTTATTTTTAAAATATTTATTTGGCTGCACTGGATCTTTTTTTTTTTTTTTTTTTGCACTGAATCTTAGTTGCAGCAAGTAAACTCTTAGTTGCAGCATGTGGAATCTAGTTCCTTAACCAGGGATTGAACTCAGGCTCCCTGCAGTGACAGCACAGAGTCTTAGCCACTGGACCACCAGGGAAGTCCTCCTGCTGACCACTCACCTCTCATGCTAGACAGAAGGCTCTGGACCCCCGGTGGGGAAGAGGACAGAAAAAATACTTTTAAAGCACCCACTATGTTTTAGGCCCTTCAAATGTATTATATCATCTATGCTAATCCTCAAAAGAATCTTACAAATTAGATGTTATTGTGCCCATTTTACAGATGAGGGGCCTAGTCTAGAAGCATATATATAGAGGCAGAATCAGGACTCAGGCAGGCTTGGCTGATGCTGAAGCCCTATTCCTCCATGGCATGCCACCACCCAGGGTGGTGAAAGCTCCATGTGCCAGGCAGGACTGCAAAGGCCAAGTGCAGAACCTACAGAAATGAGAAACTTGGGGAGCTCCTCGCATCAGCAGGATGTGCCAGGCAGGATGGGAAGCAGTGGGGAGAAATAGCCCAGGGCCTTCTGTTTTAAACCCCCTCCAGACCCCAAGTGGCCTGCACTTCCCTGCTGAGGACAGCTCAGGGTTAGGTCAGATCACCAGACCTCAAGCCCCAACTCCATGGTTATCTTCCCTGTGATTTTGGGCCAGTCACTGCCTCTTGGTGCTTCGGGTAACTTCCTACCCTGCCCAGGGATTGGGACTCAGGATTTCCAGGCTTTCACTGGCCTGACCGGTGCCCTTTTTCCCAGGGGTCTCTATCTCCCACACAGTGGTCTTCCTACTCAGATCATGACCTCGAGCTTCTTGGGAAGCCCTTTTGTGTGTGTGTGGTGGGGGGGAAGGGGTGGGATGGAGCAATTATTTTCCCCATTCTGTGTTTATTATTATTGTGGTAAAGTATACATAACATAAAATTAACCATTTTAGCCACTGTTTTTTTGGCCACGCTGCATGTGGGATCTTAGTTCCCTGACCAGGGATGGAACACAACATTTCTTTTATATTGATATGGCAGGAGAAATGTTCATTTCACAGAAGCATGGAGTCTGATGGGCTATAGTTCATGGAGTCGCAAAGAATCAGACATAACAGATCAACTAATACCTCACTTTCAAGTGAAATTCCATACTCGTTAAACACTAACATTTTGAATAGTGGTTTCTGGAGGGAAGTTGGGAGGTCGGCGTCTCTGAGTGACCAGGGAGAAGCTGTGAGAGGAAGAAAGAGAATGTGGAACAAACGAGTGAGGGAGGCAGGGATTTGTGGCAGAAACTGGGGCGCCTGAGCAGACCCTGCCCTGTCCTGATCCTGCTGTCCTGATCTCCTGCCCTGGGAGCAGGGAGGGTGGTGCTTTATTTCTTTCCCACCAGCCTCTAACTGCCTGCACCACCCCCATCCTGGCCTCTCCCTCCCTCTCTACAGATAGTGGGCA
Organism: Odocoileus virginianus; assembly: GCF_023699985.2. Lineage (NCBI taxonomy): Eukaryota > Metazoa > Chordata > Mammalia > Artiodactyla > Cervidae > Odocoileus > Odocoileus virginianus. Next base: position 60,363,507 of record NC_069680.1, read on the forward strand.
TTTTTAACTGCTTCACTGCCTCCTGCTAGCAGCAGTTCAGGCTGCACCCCCTTCAGAGAGTTGAAGGAGGGGGCGGTCACAGGCTGGGAAGTGTGGGGAAGGGGAGGCTCCAGAAGGAGACTTGTTTGCAGGTTTCTGACCTCAGATATCAGCTAGGTGTGAAGTCAGAGCCAGGAGACCAGCTTGGGAGTGGGGGAGTGGGAGGTGCTGAGTGGGTTTCATTCTCTTCTGGACTCCCTTGGGAAAAAGCCCTGGGGTGGGGGTTGGAGGTAGAATAATAGTCAAGGCCTTTTTGGGTCTTGGAAGTTCCCACGGACCTTTGAAAGCCCTAGAGTTGTTTAGCTGGAGAAGTCTGTGGTCAGGGTCTGAGATGGCATTTCTCAAATATTTGAAAGGAAGAATACCTGTGTACTGGTGTCCCAGGGTTGGGGAGACAGGACCAGTTGGGGACTGGCTGGGAGGTGGAGGTCAGATTCATGTTAGGAGGAGGAGGAGGAGAAGGAGGAGGAGGGATGCTCTAAGGCCAGCATAGCTCTTCAGAGAAGTCTCCCTAGAGAATGAGCTCCCATTCCTGGGACAGTTAAGTCAGGCAGCACTTGGGAGGCTGAATTCAAGGGCTCTGGAGTCAGAGATGGCTGGGGGGACACTGGGCAAGTTCCTCAGCCTCTCTGTGCCTCAGTTGCTACACTCAAAAAATGAGGATGGTGGTGGAATATGCTTTTCCACAGTGAGGCCTGGGATTGTGGATCTGAAGTCCAATATAGTACCTAGCTCTTAGCACCCAGTGAAGGACTGGAGTATTGTGGGAGCACTTGTGGGTGAGGTGGGGAGTTGGGTTAATCCCTACGACGAGCCCATTAGCCCTGTTTTTCTGTGGAAGGAGAACCATGGGGTTCATTCTGTCAGCGCCCCAGAGCTGTCTGAAGTTTGTCACTTGCTAATAAATGGGCAATTTGTCTCACCACAGATGGGGTCTGAGAAGAGAACCTGTGTTTATGTGCAAGGAAGAATTATTTATCTCACTTTACAGATGAGGAGACTGAGGTCCAGAGAGGCCCCTTGACTTGCCCAGTATAGACATGGTACAGCAGTATCTCGATGAGGGCGTGAATCTCCAGAAGCCTGGTCAGGGGCCCTGTCCACCCCACCTGCCTGCTCACGGCCCTTACCAAGCCTGGCCTCTAGGCGTTCCGCTCAGTTGGAGGGAAAGAAGGTGGGGTGAGGGGTACCAGGCAAGGTTAAGGAACTTCTTTTCCCCAAGGCCCAAGTGTGGACCCCCCTCTTCCTGCTCTTGCCCACAGAGGGGTCCCTGCCCAGGGCGTCTTGTGGACTTGTTACAGGGGACGGGGCACAGCAGGCTTTGGGGTCAGGAGAGCCACCCTGGGAGGGCGTGACATCACCACTCTGAGCTTCAGTGCCTGGGGAGATGGGAGGGACACCTACCTCTCAGGGTGGCTGAAAATGGCCAGCACCATGATTCTGAGCATGCCGTTTGTAACCCAGAGCAGACTTGAGTCCAAGCGTAGTATGGTGCAGAGGACTGGACTTTCTTGCTTCCTCTGCAAGAAAGGAAGCACCTTTCTTGGTGGGACCACCTCTCACAGTAGAAGCAGCTGTCCTGAAGTGTTTGGAGGGTTGGCCTGGCCAATTATACAAGCACTTATTAAGCTCCCAGCATATGCCGTGCTCTGGGCTGGGACACAGTGATGAACAGTAGGAGTTCCTCTGCCTTCTGGAAGCTCACTGCCTAGTGGTGGAGGGGAGAGGCAGGCTGATGGTCCACGCAGGTGTGGCAGCCTCGAGGTGCGCCGCTCTGAGCTCCTTGCAGAGAACTTGCTGCGGGATGCAGTTAGCTGACTGCCCTCAGCTCACTCCCCGACCCCCACCCTTGGGATCCACTGCTGCACTCACACGGAGGCTGCCACCTCCTGGGCTCCTGGTCAGTGGCTGAACCCAGTGGGGTCCCGGAGCTTTTGTTGTAGAAAGGAAAGGGGAACTTCATTTTTAAAAATTTTTATGGGAGTGTATGTGTGTGTGTTAGTCACTCAGTCATGTCCAGCTCTTTGCAACCCCGTGGACTGTGTGACGCTAGTGGTAGAGAACTTGCCTGCCAGTGCAGGAGACACAGGAGATGCGGGTTCAGTCCCTGGGTCAGGAGATCTCCTGGAGGAGGAAATGACAACCCACCCCAGTATTCTTGCTTGGAGAATTCCATGGACAGAGGAGCCTAGCGGGCTACAGTCCATTGGATCACAAGGAGTTGGACACGACTGAAGGGGCTTAGCAATCGTTGATGTACAATGTTGCATTAGTTTCTGCTGCTGCTGCTGCTAAGTCGCTTCAGTCGTGTCCGACTCTGTGCGACCCCATAGATGGCAGCCCCCCAGGCTCCCCCGTCCCTGGGATTCTCCAAGCAAGAACACTGGAGTGGTTGCCATTTCCTTCTCCAGCGTTAGTTCCTGCTATACAGAAAAGTAGATCAGTTGGTCATAGACACATCTCCACTTGGAAAGGAGAGCTTTGAAGTCGGGTTGCCTGTTGTGAATCCCAGCTCGGTCCCTTACCGGCCATGTGCCCCGGGGGCAGATCATTGCCCCTCTCGAGCCTCCATTTCCTTACCTGCTAAGGAGGAGGTAAGGAAGGAGGAGGAGAAGACGCCTCCTGCCTCTTGGGCCGGGGTGAGGCTGCAGTGGGTTCGCGCATGTGAACTGTGGCACGAAGTGACACTCAGTGTCTCCCTTCCCCTGTAGGGGAAAGACCATGCAGGGACGGTGGCCAACTGCCATCTCTGAATCTGTGCTCCTGGATTCAGAAAACACCCTGGATTGGGGGGATTGTCTATGCCCCTCTGAGCCTTGGTCAGCACACTCTTGAGAATGGATGGCATCACCTGTTCCCCTGCCATATGCAGGTGGGAACACTACACCCTGGCTTGATCAGGGGGCAGGCCAGAACCTCAGTACAAAGGCAGGCTGCTAAGAGTTGGACTGGCCCATGGAAGTGGAAGAAGGCCTAGGAGTCATTTGCCCCAGTGGTTCCCAGACGCCAGACAGTTGACTGTTGCCTTAGAACCACCTGGGGGGCTTTCCCAGGCCCCAGGCCTGGACGCACTGGCTTAGGAGGGCGGGAGTGGTGCCTGGGAATCTGTGGTCAAGCCCCTCCCGCGGGTGTTTCAAACGCACACGTAGGCTGGCTGGGAACAAGTGCCTAGTTCTGGTCCCAGCTTTACCCCTGACTGCCCAGACAGTGAATGTCTGTCTCAGATGGCCTGGTGGGGGCGGTTGTGGAGGGCGGGGGTGTCTGGAGAGGCCTTCTAAACCAGCAGGTCTTCAGTGGCTCCAGTTAACGGGACTGTGTGTAGCGTGCCATTATGCTTCTGCGTTTGTTTTGGAAAGGAAGGGACTCTAATGAGCTGGGCTATTACTCTGTGGCTTCGAGTTGCTCCTGCTCATGGCCGGGTGCCTCCACGACAACAGAGGGAGTGTGGAGGGGGAGGTGTCTGCCACTTCTGAGAAGCCTAACTCTAGGCCATTAGGACAAAGAAGGAAACTGGGTCAGGAGTGAGCTCCTCTTCTCTGGGGACAGTCAAGCAGAGACAGGGACCACTAGCCCTCAGAGATCTTGTATGGGGCGGTGGGGGGGGGGGTCCCTCTAGGTCTGGTCTCAGAGACTTCATGTCTTTAAGATATATTTATTACATCCATCATATTCCGATGGAGGATGGAGTGAAATTATGTGATATCTGGGGGTTGCTTTAAAATACTCCAGAAGGAAAACCAAAAGAGAAAAAAAAAAAAAGATAATGGTAAATGAAGAAAGTGTGGCAAAATCTTGATAATTGTCATATGTGATAGTGGGTATATAGGGTCGATTGTGCTGTTTTCTACTTTTGTGCATATATAAAGTGTTCAAAATGAAAATTTTAAATGACATTTATGAGGAAATTCCCTGGTGATCTAATGGTTAGAACTCTGCACTCTCACTGCTAAGGTCCCAGGTTTGATCCCTGGTCTTGGAACTAAGATCCCACTAGCTGCATGGCACATACAAAAAAGATATATGAAATTGACAATTATTAGACTTTATCATAGATGCCCAGGGTTAAAAAAAAAAAACAACAACTGTACCAAAGGATAGTGAGTGGAGGGCAGGGCTGCATCTCCTACCCAAGACTCCTGCTTCCCTTTCCCAGGCCTCGACTATCCTACAAGGCCTGAGCCCTCTTCCCAGCATCTTTGGTAGCCTTCCAGAGATTAACCCCATGTACACAAGATTATCAGCTGAGAATGGTTGTCATTATTTAAAAGTAGGATAACACATCCATGTGGAACAAAATTCAAATGCACAAGAAGGTATGCAGTCAAAAGTTTCCCTCCAGCTACCCAGTTCCCTGGAAAGAAAGTGAAAGTTGCTCAGTTATGTCTGACTCTTTGCAACTCATGGACTACACAATCCATTAAATTCCCTAGGCCAAAATACTGCAGTGGGTAGCCTTTCCCTTCTTCAGGGGATCTTCCCAACCCAGGGATTGAACCCAGGTTTCCTGCACTGCAGGCAGATTCTTTACCAGCTGAGCCACAAGGGAAGCCCTGCAATACTGGAGTGGGTAGCCTATCCCTTCAGCGGATCTTCCCTACCCAGGAATTGAACTGGGGTCTCCTACATTGCAGGCTGATTCTTTACCAACTGAGCTATCTGGGAAGCCCCAGATCCCTGGAGGTGACTAAAATCACCAATTTCTTATCTGTCCTTCAGAGACATTTAATGTACAGTTGACTCTTGAACATTGCAGAGGTTAGGAGTGTCCACCTACATGCAGTCAAAAATCGTAGTGTCATTTAATTTATAGCTGGCCCCTAGTGGTATCCCCTATTCTCCATCTCCAGATTCAACCAACCATGAATCTTGTAGTATGTATTCATGGAAAAAAAATCTGCATATAAGTGGTGCCCTGCAGTTCAGACCCCTGTTTCAATGGTCAACTGTAGTTTATGTGTGTAGGTACATATAGGCTGCTGCTGCTAAGTCACTTCAGTCGTGTCCGACTCTGTGCGACCCCATAGACGGCAGCCCACCAGGCTCTCCCTTCCCTGAGATTCTCCAGGCAAGAATACTGGAGTGGGTTGCCATTTCCTTCTCCAATGCATGAAAGTGAAAAGTGACAGTGAAGTCGCTCAGTCGTGTCCAACTCTTAGCGACCCCATGGACTGCAGCCCACCAGGCTCATCCATCCATGGGATTTTCCAGGCAAGAGTACTGGAGTGGGTTGCCATTGCCTTCTCTGGTGTATATAGACAACCCTCCATATCCACATGAGCTGATACTACTGTATATACAGCTGATATGGCTGTTACTATATAAGGGACTTGAGCATCTGCAGATTTTGATACCCAGTGGGTCCTGGAACCAATCCCCTTGAAGGACCATATCTATGCAGCTCCTTAAGTGCTAGAATATGAGACTCTGTCCTGCAAGTTTCTCTCCTCCCTCACCCCGTCTCTCCTTCCTTCTCACCTCAGCTGCAGAGTTGAGTAAATAATTTTCCTTAAAATATCATCATCAGTACATGCAAGGCCTTTCTCTTACATTGTCCTCTTTGTTTCATTTCCCCTTCATCGCATTCCTTTATCTCATAGGCACCCGTGGTAGCATGTCTGATAAACGTTTTTGCATAACGCACACATTCTCATTTAAAAAAAACAAACTGTGGTGATTTTTCTGTGTATGACTGTGGTTACTTTACATCAATGGGTATTGCATGGCTAATCCAGCTCTATTATTTTATCACAGGATACTGTGTTTTCAAGCTCATTTCACATTTCTCTGGGTGCACCTGGATTGTTGGGTGTTTCTGTTGAACGGGATTCTGTGGTTGGAATCTGCGTGACTTATCTATTCCCCTAGAGATGGATGCCAGGGCTGGCTCCAGCACCTGTCCAGACCACAGCACCCCCACTGTCTCTGTCAGTGTCCACTCCTGAACTTTGCTCCCAGCTCTAAAGATTATTTTCTGTAAGCCCACATACATCTGCCTCGTGTTTTCAAATATCCGTATGGCATTTCCAGTTTCCTGGATGTTCTAGAGTTTTTCTAGCCTGTCATCTCTTTGTCCACAGACTTTTCCTTGTTTCCAATCTTGCAGCATCTCAAACGAGGAATAACCTCTGTGGTTGTTAATCTGCCAGTAGTGTGGGCACATCTCTAGGCTAAATTCCTAGAAATGGAATTGCTGAGGTGCAGAGTCTGTGCATGTGACATGTGGACAGACGCTATCAAAAAGTGAGCGCATCCCTTTCCTATCCTCTTTTGGCAGGAAGATTTCTTTGAGGCTCAGAGAGGGTGGGTGACCTGGTTGGAAAAACAGCCTGTGAATTTTGGCATCAAGACTAGATCTCAGAAGGCTGGTTCTGGGCCAATTATCTTGCCAAGGCCAATTATCTAACCAGACTTCACTGGTTCCCATGTGTCCCAGGCTTTGGGGAGACTGGGATCTTCCCTGTAAGTCTGGGAGGTCTTGGCCTCTTCTGGAATGTTTCTGGTAAGCAAGACACCTCCCTGCCCACCAATCTGGTGAGGGGTCAGCCCAGGAGCTCTGTTCCTGGGGACCAGGATCTCGTCACCATACGAAGGCCTTGGGAAGACGCTGTCTGGCCGCTGTGGCTCCCTTGACCCCTGCCCCTCCCGCCCTCCCCTGCAGCATCTTCATAAATGGTTCTGTCAGAGTGAGACATCCTTGGGAGCCTGAGTGGTGTTGCTTGGATACAACTGGGCAACAGATCTGGGTTATTTAAGGGAGAGGAAGAGTGGGAGGGAAGGGGTGACAGCCTGTTTATTCAGGGATGGATGGTCTTCCTGCTGCAAGGTTTGGCAGACCCCCTTGCGCCCCCCCCATCCCACCCCGCCTCATTAGTTTCAGTGTCCAGGGCCTGGGATTCTGCAGTGAGACCCAGCACAAGGCCACTGGGCACTTCTTACTGATAGCAGTGGGGGAGGGGCTTCTCCGCGTTTGGGAGGCTCTAGAAGCAGCAGCAGCATGCAAGTAGGGGAGGGGGAGAAGGGAGGAGGTGAAGGCAGAGGGAGACACCTCGGAGGGGTCTTCTCTCCCTCTCTTTTTTAATATTTATTTTTTATTTACTTGGCTACGCTAGGTTTTAGTTGCGGCATATGAGATCTAGTTTCCTGACCAGGGATCAAACCTGGGCTGCCTGCCTTGGGAGCTCGGAGTCTTAACCACTGGACCATCAGGGAAGTCCTTGGAGGGGATCTTCTGATGATGCTAGCAGCCAAAACTACTGTTATGTTACTGAGCTTCTTCTTGGACAGCTAGTAAGGGCTTTAAATTTGTTAGTTCACCTAATCTTCTCTCTCTCTCTACCTAATCTTCTCTCTCTCTCTTTTTTTTTTTTAGCTCTACCACTTTATTGCTACCAACCCATCTCCCTCCACCCTCATGCACACATGCTCAGTCATGTAACCCCATGGACTGCAGCCCCCCAGGCTCCTCTGTCCGTGGACTTTTCCAGGCAAGAATACTGGAGTGGGTTGCCATTTCCTTCTCCATAGTTCACCTAATCTTAAGTGAAGTTGCTTAGTTGTGTCTGACTCTTTGTGACCCCATGGACTGTAATCTACCAGAGGAAACTGGTGTGGGATTTTCCAGGCAAGAGTACTGGAGTGGGTTGCCATTTCCTTCTCTAGAGGATCTTCCTAACAGAGGGATCTAACCCGAGTCTCCTGTGGTGGATGTGCGGAGTCTCAACCATTGGACTGCCAGCGAAGTCCCAATCCTCATTTTCTAGATATGGAAACAGAGGTTCAGAAAAGCTCAGAAACTTTCCTGAGTTCATATAGCTCAGAAGTGGCAGAACTGGAATTCAAACTCAAGTCTGATGCCAAAGTCAAAACAGAGCTCTTTACATCACTGAGGTGGTAGGACATCCACTTCCACTCTGAACTAACCCAGTACCCCAGTTCCCACTCCACCCTGCAGGAAACACATCATTTTGAAATATCAGTTTACTGGTCTGCCTGCCCTACAGACCTGTGAGCACCTCTGGCAAAGTGGGGTCTTCTCCCTGAGCCCAGGTTCAGGCACATAGTAGGTACTCAACATTGCTGCTTGGAGCTCAGATGCTTGAGCAGCTCACCTGAGGCAAATCCTCACTCTCTCCCTGATAGCCTTTGGGGGACCAGAAGACAGTGTCCTGTCACTGAGCCTTCTCTACTCCCACTGAACAGACCCAGAGCCTTCAGCATTTCCTGGGGCTGGGCTCCAGATCTCTACTGTGTGGTCTTGCTGGGAGTCAGCACCCATGTTCCCCGGGCAGGTGTGACCTGATCAGCAGGCATCTACAGAGGTGTAGGGTAGGGTGGTGAAGGCTGCTAGGTATCTGTCCCTGTGTGACTTGGGAAGGAAAGAAGTTAACTCTTTCCAGTGCCCCAACTTTTCAAGGTTACAGCTTCAACTGGGCTGGGCTGAACTGTGCGGGGAGGTGGAAGTAGGGAGCTGTGGCTTGGGAAACGGGGAAAGACAAGCCAGCTGAGCTGTGCAGGGGGACAGGTCAACACATGCGTGGGTCCTGGGCTTGCGCTGTAGTCAGCACTGTCCCCTCATCCTCCTCTGAACCCCAGTGCAACCTTACACTTTGTGGAACATTATCACAGCCTGCCTTCAACCACGGTTATCCATCTAATAACGATGAGTACAAAAGCTACTCTGTACCAGGCCAGTGCTAAGTACTTTGAAGTTGTCATCCCATTTAGGTTCCTCAACCAACCACTAGCTCAGGTGATCGAGGAATACATCATGGGCTACCTGAGGGTTAGAGATTCCCATCATTTCCAAAGCGGCCCCACCAGTACACTTTTCTTTACTATTCTATTGTATTATCTTCTTCCTAGCTAAGTCACTTAGGAATGATCTTGCTTCTGTTGTTATTAATATTTGTTTCTTTATTGTATCCCCTATCCCCACTCTACTAAAATGTCAGCCTCATGAAGGCAGAACCTTGTCTGCCTCATTCACTGCTCAAGGCCGAGGTTTTGGAATATAGAAGGGGCTCTGTATATGTTTGTTGATTGACAGTGAATGAATGGGATATCTGTTGAATGGATGAACCAGGATTCTTTCTCCCTTTTCTCTCTTTTTCTTCTGATGGAGCACTCTCCTTGTAATACTTGAGAGGAATGTTCTGGAGATAGAATCACCCTCCTTCCACTTGTCCTGGGCTCTCTTTAGTCAGGCTCTGAGTGGTGCTGGGGTAGGCCTCCAGGTTCTCTTGCCCTTGGGACCTTATTGTTCTCTGAAGCGTTTTCGAACTGCAGGTCAGAGATAACATCTGTTTTGTACACTGTAATCAGTAAAAATGGAAAGAAATAGGATAGGATAGATTAGAAAGTATCAGCATGCATCACATATAGTAAAGCTAAGCATTTTTAATATATTTATGTCTCTGTGTAGCTGACTGTCCCAAAGTAAAAAAAAAAAAAAAATATATATATATATAGTACATAGATATGTGTATATATATTTGTATGTATATATATATGTATAATTGATTTACAATATTGTGTTGGTTATAGGCCATGATAATCTTGTGTTAATACAGCAAAGTGATTCAGCTATATATATGTTTTTTTTTTCAGATTCTATCCCACTATAGGTTATAAGATGTTGAATATAGTAGATCCTTGCTGCTCATTTATTGTATGTAGTTTGAATTTGTTAAGCCCATATTCTTAACTTGTCCCTCTCTCCCCACCACTCCCCACCATAGTTTGTTTTCAATGTCTGTGAGTCTGTTTCTGTTTTGTATATAGGTTCATTTGTATCATGTTTCAGATTCCATGTATAAATGGTTTGTCTTTTTCTGACCTAAGTATAACATTCCATCCACATGGCTGCAAGTGGCAATTGTTCATTCTGTTTTATGGCTGAATAATACTCCATTGTATAAGTGTACATCTTCTTAAGCCAAATGTTTTTTTTTTTTTTTAATTTTTTGAGTTTATATTATGATGGTGCTAGGTCTTTGTCGAGCTCCCCAGGTGGCTCGATGATAAAGAATCCGCCTACCCAAACAAGAAATGCAGGAGACTCTGGTTCAATCCCTGAGTCGGGAAGAGGGATTCCTCTAGAGGAGGAAATGGCAACCCACTCCAGGATTCTTGCCTGAAAAATTCCATGGACAGAGGAGACTCATGGGTTACAGTCTACGGGGTCGCAAAAAGTCAAGCACGACTGAGTGACAGCACGCACGTACGGGTCTTCATTGTTGTAGTGACCGGGACTTCTCTACTCGTGGTGCAAGGGTTTAGTTGCTCCACAAGTTGTGGGATCTTCCTGTACCAGGGATTGAACCCGTGTCCTCATACTGGCAGGAAGATTCTTAATCTCTGGACCATGAGGGAAGTCCCTAAGTGTGTGTTGATGGGCACTTGAGTTGTTTCCATGTCTTGGCTATTGTAAACTGTGCTGCTGTGGACACTGGGGTGTGTGTATCTCTTCAAATTAGAGTTTTCATTTTTCTGGATTTATACCCTAAAATGTATTTCTTACATTGAATCCCTGTCAAAAAAGTTTGAACCTAGTGTGTGAATTTGGGAGGTAGGCGATGCTATCCTTGGACCTAGACCCAAAGGAAAGCCAACCAATGAAATTAATAATCCTGCTGATAATTATTAATATAATGTCAATTATTGGCCATGTATCCTGTGCCAAGCAGGAGTGCTCAGGTCCCAGCTTCCTGCACGGAGGTGAGGGGGAAGGAGTCTGGAGCAAACCAAGATCCTGGGAACAAGGAAGGCTGTCTGGAGGAGGAAGAACCTGAACTCAGCCTCGAAGAACCCCTTGGTTCTGGCAGGTTTGGGACTGGGTCAGAGTGTGAGTTCAGGTGGCAATAATAATAATGATAACAATAGATTCAGTCAGTGAGCTCCGGCCGAGTGCGAGCTCCGCCTGAGTGCCAGGCACTCCTTTAATCTTCCAGACATTTTCTGGAGGCATGAATAGCTCTTCATACCATTTTACAAACAAGGAAAGGAAGACTTGGAGAAATATGGTGACTTTTACGGTAGGGGTCTCATGGTGGTAAAACTGCCAAGGTTAGGTCCAGGGCAAGTCAGCTCTCCTTAGAGCCTAGGTCTTTCAGCCTTGCACTGCAGAGGGAAGGGCCTGAACAACTGAGGACTGCTGGATGCTGGTGGTTAGACAGTGGGCCTGGAGGGGCAGCCAGGGCAAATGGGAATGGTTCTGTGTTGGGGCTCAGAGACTTCCTGGCTCTCAGGGAAGAATGCAGGTTCCAAGACACCTGTCCTGGACGGCCCATGTGGGTCCCAGTCTTGGCAACAAGGGGGAGCAGAGCCAGAACAGCACCGTCCCTGACTTTGTCCATTCCCTGGGCCGAGTGTACTCCAGCCTGTGGCGGGCTTGGCGCGCAGGGAGGAACAGAAAGAGCAGTAGGGCCTGTTTCTTATCTTTTGTCAAGTCTCATCTCTGTTGATTTGAACTCAGCTCCTCTGCTTTCCGGCGAATTGTTTCTGCCTGTCAGGAAATAATTCTTGGCTTGAGTGTTCCCACAAGGGAACTGGATGTTTGCACAGCTTATGGTTCTTTGCAGGGACTGAACTTGGGACTTGCTTGCTTGGGCAGAGGGGCTGTGGATGGCCACTGGTGATTCTCTTGGAAGCGTGAGTAATGGGGTGGCTTACTATCCTCTGCAGTTGCAGCTTGCCTGCTTTCGGATGGCGGTGAGTCTGTGTGTGTGCTACACTTGCCCACATACACACTCACGCTCACTTGGACATCCACACTCACGCCCACTAGACATACCCACACAAACATGCACATTCTCATTCACATCTCTGCAAACATACATGAGCAACACAAGTATGTATGTGTGGATACACGTGTTCACATGCAAGCACACAGTTATTGCAGGGCTACCACTTTAGATGATAAGGGGGTGTTCTGGGTGTTTGTGCATCTGGGGGTGGGTGGTGACAGTGATGGTGGGGGTGCCAGGTGAGTAAAGGTGGGTCTTGAGCCATCTAGTTTCTGAGATACTGTTCTGGGACCACTGATCCTTTATCAGGGGACATTTGGGCTTCTGCTCTGAGCGTCCAGACCACTCGGGGGGCTTCTGTGGCAGTTTGCACTGAGAGTGCTGGCTCAATTGATGCTTCCCTTCTGCCTGGGGTTGGAGAGCGAAGTCAGAGTGGCTCCTTGTGGGTATGCCTAGGGCTGCCATGTCCTTTTCCTTTTTCTCTTCTTCAACATTCAGTCCCCGTCCCCCTCCCAGGTGCCAGGGGTAGGAGGTGGGGAAGGAAGAAAGCCTGCAGACTCTCTTGTGGCTGGGGGGAACCCCTAGGATGCTGCTCTGAGCAGGGACTTGGCAGAACCTTAGAGGCTGAGGGTGGATTGGTGAGGCTGGACACTGTGGTCTGGACACCATCTGTACTTGACTCTGAGATAATCTCGAAACCCTCATCCTTTTACTTCTGGGGTCTATCAGCTGAGCCCGGAGGCTCTCTATAGGAGCCAGAAGGGCTATAGTTCTGGCTCTTCTGGGGACATCTCTGTCCTGGGCTTTTTGTTTGATTCAACAAGAACACCTACTGTGTGCATGGTGAACACGAATGAATGACCAATGTGCCAGGCACTGTGCTAGGGACCAAAAGACAGTTCAGAGATGGACTTTTATCCTCCAGGAGCCCAGTCTAGAGAGGCAGCCAGCCACAGATCCCAGCACCTGAGGGAGGAGGAGGGATGTGTGTGCATGTGTGTATGTGTATAGGTGTGCACTGAAGCACAGCCTTAGTACACAAGCGCACCCCTACCAAGGTCCTTGCTGCAAGGGGACATTATCCTGGAACTCAGCACCCTCCACCTGATGCAAAGTCTGGAAAAGATTTTGATGCTGAGAAAGACTGAAGGCAGGAGGAGAAGTGGGCAACAGAGGATGAGATAGTTGGATGGCATCACCTACTCAATGGACATGAGTTTGATCAAACTTCAGGAGACAGTGAAGGACAGGGAAGCCTGGCGTGCTGCAGTCCATGGGGTTGCAACATGGACTTACATGTTTAGTTGGTCGCAACAACTTTGTACATGACTTAGCGACTGAACAACAGCAGCAGCACCCTCAGAATGGCAGGGCATCAGCTGGGGAATCTGCGGGGGGGGGGGGGGGGTGGAGGCGGGGGTTGGGCAGAAGAGGAAGGAAGGGAGCAGTGCCTAAGGATGGAGTTATGGTGTGCCACGCGCCACACCAGGTTATCACACACGCCAGCTCCCTGACTTGTCAACACTTCTTTGAAGGAGGATGGGCTGTGTCCTCTGGCTGAGGAACTTGAAGACAGATTACGTCACAGACCACAGAGGCACTAAGGTATGTACCAGCCCGAGCCTTGCTCTACTGGTCTCTGAAGGTAGGTCTGCTTCCTAAGGCCACTCGTGGGCTTCCTCTGCTCCTCTCCACTTCACACACCTTGCATGGGACAGGAGGAAGCCTACGCATTAAAAGAGGGGTAATAAAAGTGGTCATCTCATAGAATCATCCAGTGAAGTGCTTGAGACCTAGGTGCTGGAGGCCTGGTAAGAGCACCATAAATAACAGCCATTCCTCGTGTCTTTGTTCTTAGGGCTCACAGGGGCTGCATGTCCCTCTCCTAGCCCGTGCCTTCTGGCCTGACTTTGGAGAGAGGGCAGGCCTGCACTGCCTTCATCACTGGGCAGACCTGGACTTCACTGACTCCCGCTCCATCCCTGATTGTGGGCCAGGCAGGTAGCGACAGGTGAGGAAGGCCCAGGTCCCCAGTGCAGGCCAGAAAGAAGGGGGAAGTGACTCACTAACCACAACAAATTTCGTCTCCCTCAGAAAAACAGCGGTGAGAGAGTGAACGCACGTGGGTGCCCTTGGGGGCGCGCACCAGCGGAGGGCTGGCAGGGACTGCTGGGGCGTTCGGATGGGCTGGGCTGGACTGCCTCCCCCTGTCAGCAGAGGCGGAGACAGGCCCTCCTGGGGGTTAGGATTGTGCCTGTCACTGCGGGGACAAAGGGACCTCTCCCCTTGCGAAGTTTCTGCCGGGTTCTTCCCTTTTTGTCTCCGGGTACTGAGGGTGTCCAAGGTTTGGGAGAAGCCCAGCCCTGAGCGGACAGTCTGCTCTTTAACGGCTCAGCCGTAGACTCCAGTGGCGGCGAGGTCCAGAGAGAGCAGTCGCCTAGCTCAGGTTGCACAGCACCGCGAGGATTCTTCCGGCGCCCGCCGAGGCTTGGCTCGGCTTTAAAAAGCAGAAAGCGGCGAGGGCCCGCCGATCTCCCGGGGAGCTGGAGTCTGGGCGGGGGTGTGGCGCCGAGAGCTTTTGCTTCTTTCTCCTGCCAGGGAGGCTGGATGGAGGGTTTGGGCTTCTTCCAGAAAGAGCCGAACTCTTGACAAGGGAAGCGGAACTGGTTTCCCAGGCAGTCTCCCCCGCCCCAAACTTTTCCTCCGAAGCGGAGGGTGGGCTGACGGAGGGAGGAAGCCGGGCCGAAAAAGGTGGGGCCAGCCGTTCCCTCTCCGCCAGGCAGCAGCGGCTCTGGAATGCCAATCCGGACGCTGCTTGGTGAGTGTGTCTTTAAATCCGAGACCCCCGCCCCCTCGGCGGCTGGGGCCGGGGCTCTGGCTGGCTGGGCGACGGCGGGCGCGGTGATTGGCGGCCCCGCCGGGTCCGCCCTCGGCGTGGGGGTCGCGGGGCACCCGGAGCCGAGCTGCGCGCTCCGGCTGGGGTGCGCGGCTGTCTACCGGGCGAGCGCGGCCTCCTGCGCTTGTGCCCTCGCCTCGTCGCGCCCGGCCTGCCGGCCTCCGGAGCCGCCTCTACCCACGGATGGGCTGGGGAAGTTGGGAGGAGCGAGCCGGAGCCAGTACCCGGCGCGAGCCGCCGCTGCCTAACTCGGCGCCCGCAGTTCGGGAGCCGCGCGCCTGCCGCAGGAGCGCGGATGCCCCCCGGAGCCACGGGCTGGCAGGTACCGACGCGTCCGGACCCGCGGCGGGCGAGGGAGGTCTGATGAGGGACTCTTCTGGGCACCCCCGGGCCAGGGCTGCTCCGACCACCCACTCCCCATTCCCTAGATCACAAGCCTCCCTGGGCTCTGTGGAGAGGAGAGATCCTGGCCCCTCCCACCGAAACCCGCACGGGATCGGTGCATGGGAGAGAAGCGGAACCACACATATCAAACAGGTTATTGAGTCGTTCTGTCTGTCCGGCTGGGCTACGCACTTTGTCCAGGAGCTTTCTCTCCGACTGCGGTTAGTGGGATGGCGACACCTCCACCCTTGATGGCTGGTCCTCGGGCGAGACCTGAAAGCTGGGCTTCCCGTGCAGCTGCGGCGAGGCGAGCCGTCTCATGTTCCACACCTGAGGTCCCTGGGCTCCTCTTTAGGCATTTGAGGTCTATGGAACCGGGAAGAGTCCAGAGATCCCAATGGGTGCAAGCTTTGATGTTGGGCCCCATCTAGTTCTTTCCTTCTGTAGGCCTGAGTCTCCCAGGGGAGCCCCTTTTTCATCTTCAAAGGTTTTTCTTGAAGGGGCAGGAGGCCTGTCAGAAAGCAGAGTGCAGTGTCAGGATGACTGCTGCCCTGGACTCTTAAAAGCAGCCAGGACGGTTGGAACATGTTATTACCTCTTAGGGAGTCAGAAATGGGAAGAAAAGCTCCCCTGACTTCAGGAAGCTTCCAGCTTCTTGCTCTCTCCACCAGAGTTCCAAGCAACAACTCCTTGGCTTCCTGCAGAGCAACCTGGACCCAGTGACTGAGCATCTCTTAAATGCCAGGCACTGGGCTCTGCCAAGAAGGATGGGGTGGTGGAGGGAGTTGGAGGGTTCTCCCCTTAGGTGGCTTTGCCCCACGGGTTTGGCCAGGTGGGGGGCGGTGAGGGAGGTGGGACACAAGGCATAAACACAGAGAAATTTCGTTACTATAGGGTTTCCATACCAGTCCTGGACTAATAGTAACAGTGGAAATACCAAGAGAATACACATGATTAATTGCTGAATGAGTGACACAGGCTGTAATTGCCAGGGAAGCTGGGATGCAATTCTCATGCAGCCATGCAAATATGTTAGAAATATTCTTGTTCTGCCTCCATACCCCTCCTTTCTGATTACCCTGCTGCTTAGGACCTCTCACCACCTCCAGGGACTGGGAGCAACAGGAGTGTGTCCCAGCCCCACTCCCAGTTTTTTTTTTTTTTTCTGCTGACTGAAGCTATTCCGGACTTCAGGAGAAGTATGTTTGGTTTCTGGAGTCAGGCTGACCATAGGACCTTCTTAGCTTCCTTGGGGCTTTTGAGGTTTGGGGTCTAGATCCAGTCTTACAGGAGGAAGTCCTCACTTCCTTTCTGAAGAGCCTCTGTCTCTGGGGGCTGGGATGAGCTTGGCAGGCTGGAGCCAGACACTGTTTCCTGTGAGTGCAGACGGACAGTCTTCCTCTCACTGGCCATTGGGGTTGGAATTGGGGTGTTGGAAGTGGACAGGCCCGGCAGAACTGGCTTGAGGTTAGTGGTACCTGGGGCATCTCTGACCTCACCTCTGAGGTTCTCCTGTGCCTTGGGCTCTGCTCCCTCCCCCATCATGCCTGGCGAGATGTCCTGGAACACTTTGCAGAGGTGGCAGTGAACTCGTGCCTGTGGCCTTGGACACTGTTCTGGGAGTGGGAGTTGCTGAGCTTACCCTTTAGCCCTTGGCCGGCACTGTGAGTACTTGGGTGAATACATACCCACCTGCCTCCAAACAGGTGGCGCCCACGGGGTCACCCAGGAACAGGTGGGGAATGCTGGCGTGGCAGAGATGTGTGTGAACATGCTCAGGTTTATAGCTACGTGGGCTGGGATGGTGAGGAACTGATACAGTGGACATGAGAGCAGACAAAGGAAGACAGTGGAGGTGGGCAAGCAACTCAGGGCACAGACACGTGCAGGGGCAGACAGTGTGAACACATAAGCGGGGACAACGAATGGGCTGCAGATACTGCATGGACAGATCTATGCCATCATGGAGACTTGCCTGGCACAAGTGGACAGATGTATTGGTGGGCTCAGAGGAGCACAGACAGGGATGTGAGCTGACATTCACTGACGAGAGACATGGAGCCACATGGATGTGACTTGCTCCCTGGGCACACATGGAGTTGGCTGTGAGCACTTGGAACTCAGACACTTAGACCTGCTGAGTCACCTGGCAGCAGAAGGCAGAACACAATTAGAGGTGGGTACCAAGAACTGTGGTGCTGGAGAAGACTCTTGAGGGTCTCTTGGACAGCAGGGAGATCAAACCAGCTAATCCTAAAAGAAATCAACTGATACTGAAGCTGAAACTCCACTACTTTGGCCCCCTGATTTGAAGAGCTGACTCATTGGAAAAGACCCTGATGTTGGAAAAGACTGAGGTCGGGGGGAGAAGGGAGTGACAGAGGATGAGATGGTTAATGGCATCGTCGATTCAATGGACATGAGTTAGAGCAAACTCCAGGAGATAGTGAAGGACAGGGAAGCCTGGCGTGCTGCAATCCATGGGGTCACAAAGAGTTGAACACAACTTAGTGACCAAACAGCAACAACCAAGGTGTAGTCCAAGGCAGGCACTGTTGAGTCATTCCTGTGATTCTGTGAAAGTTGACTTTGGGTTAGTGGCAGTGCAGGAGCTGAGTGGTGTGGCTTCATTTCTAGACTCCTGCTTTGGGGTTTGGAGATCCCAAAGGGCTCAGTATCCTCTGTTTAACCCTGAGAATTCTTTGACCTCCCTATTCCCTAAGTTGCGGGGCAGGGTGCATGCCTTAAGCACTGGCAAGGGCTCCTTGAACTTTGAGGTTCATCTCCTCTGGGTCTGCAGAACTTCTGAAGTTAGACCGTGCGGCCAGGGTAGGGGAGCAACCTGCTGGGGACTGTCCTTCTTGGCCCAAACCTGAGGGTTTCTTGCAGGGAAGGGACAGTCCCAGCAGGGGAGAGAAAGAGTAGACTTGCAGTTGGATCTTTGGTGAGACCTTTGCTACTAGTGTGGACTCCCCCTCCCCCAAACCCGGGACTTGTTCAGGGAAGGGCCCCGCCCCACCATTTGGCTATGGCCCAACCTGGAGATGGGAGATACAGCTGACACTAACTCACTGTGTTACCTGGGCGAGTTACTCAATGTCTTAACTAACTCATCTTTAAAGTGCAACCCCTCATCTTTAAATGGGGCCAGTAACCCCTCACCCTTGGGGTGCGGTGAGGATTCAGTGTGAGTGGAAAGTGTGTGGCCGAGGGTCTGGCACAGAGAGAGCACTGTTGGTGGAACTTTGGTGACTGGACTTGCTTTGTGGCCAGGACTCCCCAGGGCTGGTCAGCAGCCAGGTGGCCAAGCCCTGGGAGGGTGAGCAGACCAGCACCTCTGATTTGCTCCCAGCCCTGTGGGACCGCTCCACGCTTGCAGGAGGCAAGCTCTATGAAGCTTGGGCCTGGCCTGCTGGCCTCTGGGAGGGGAGCCAGTGGTTTGCTAAGAATAGCCCCAAATTATGCCTCCCAGTGGACAATTGTGTACCTCCTCAGTCTGGGCCAAGGGGCTGGCAGATGGGCCTTTTGTGTTTCTTGTAACTGGCACTCATCTCAGGGATGAGCCTGGGAGCAGCAGGCTGGATCTGGGCAGAGGCCTTGCTGTTCTTCCTGTCTTCTGCTGGGACCGGGGAAAGAGAAGGCCCAGGGAGAACTAGCTTTTAAAATCCCTGAGTTCCTCCTCCACTCAGAGCTTGTCCTGACAACTGACTGTCTTCATACCTCCAATACATCTTAGTGATTAAGATTACTAGGTCCGGAACCAGACCACTAGGGTCTGAATTTTGGCTTCCTCTCTCACTGGCTCTGTGGCATTGGGCAACTCACTTAACTTCCCTATGCCTGATTCCCTTGTGTAACAGGATTAATAATAGTAATGCCCTTAGAAGAATGCCACAAAGATGAAAGGAGGTAGCATATGGAGTGCCCTCGCGGTAATGTGTGGCTCATAGTAAGTGCTCCGTAAACATTCGGTGCTGCTATTACCATGATTACAGTGATCTCAGCAGAGCGACAGGCCTGTGAAGCCACAGAGGCCGGGCTGTTTGCACAGTGCCTCAAGGTGGGAGGGCGCTGGGATGCTATCTTGGTTCCAATTCCTGGCCTTTCATGCCCCAGGTTCAGTGTGAGGTGCAGGGGACCAAACTTGAGTGAGACTCGGTCCCTGCCAGATGAGAGAGGCACCTGGGTACCTTCTACCACTGGTACCTTCTGGGGCCCTGTCTGCTGTGGTTGGAGCTGGAGGGAGGGAAGGGCTTGCCTGGGTGCGAGGTAATGCTTCAGGTGGGCTTTGAAGGGTGGCCAAGGGTTTGCAAGGATGAGCAGGGCTTCCCAAACAGAATGAGCAGCCCCTGCAGAGATGTGGCATCGTGGCATTTTTAGGGAACTTGAGCAGATCCACAGACCTGGGGTGGGGCCCAGGCTCAGCATTCCTGGCCTGTGATCTGCTGTCCCTCCCACACTGGGCTCAGAGGCAGTCCTGGCCTCCCTTTTAGTACAAGAGAGGCCTCGAGGCCCCTCGTTTTACTTTAAGGAATTGCTTTTGCTGTCTGTCTCCCCATTCTCCAGGGGACCTCCCTGGCCTCTAATGAATGCCTGCCAGCCCTCCTTGTGTGTGCGTTGGTTGTTCAGTCATGTCCTACTCTTTGCGACCTCAGGGACTGTAGCCTGCCAGGCTCCTCGGTCCATGGGATTCTCCAGGTGAGAATACTGGCGTGTGTAGCCCTTCCCTTCTCCAGGAGATCTTCCCCACCCAGGGGTTGAACCCCAGTCTCCTGCATTGCAGGTGGATTCTTTACCATTTAAGCCACCTGGGAAGCCCTGCCAGCTCTCCCTGGGGCCCCTCATTTTTGAGCTGGGGGCTCCAGACTGCCCCCATTGCAGCATCAACATGCCTGTTTTTGCTCTTAGCTGAGATGCCTTTAGGTTAACAGATCCCCTTTCTCAGGAATAACTGAGGCCTTTGAAACCTCTCCTAAGGAGTGAATGTCTAATAGTGGAATTCCTGGACCTTGGAAGTTGTTTTATTTTCTGTACCTGACGTGTGTACTGGATTTTCAGCCCCTGCTTGGGCTGGAGCTGAAGCACGCTGATGAAGGAGAGACATGGGGCATCTGGGGTTACCTCCATGCCCATGGCAGGCAGTAGGGAGCATCTGGGAACTGGGTGTGCCGCTCCTGACCCTGTGGGCTCCCAGGGAGCAGGGCTTTTGGAAATTCCAAGCGGAGGGAGGGTGTGGTGCTAGGACGGCTGTGGGTCCATGGCTGGGCTTCCCGCCCTTGCCCATGAGAAACAGGCCCCACTGCCAAGAGGCTGGTGCAGGGGCATTTAGGGGGGAGAGAAGTGGGTGCCCTCAGACGACCCTGGGCTTTGCCGGCCTCTGCATGCTGCTGGGCCCTAGGCTCTGCATGTCTGCAGGCAGTGGCCTCTCTCCGGGCCCTCCCTAGAGTGGAGGACAGGACCTCTGGGTGTTTTTGAAGATTCTGTTTAGAAAGCATAGAGGGGAACCTCTCCTCCTCTTTTCTTTTCCTGCAGAGCTCAGGAAGGCGTGAATCCCTCTCCTGCCAGTCACAAAGAGGCTGGTGGATATGTCTGCTCTGACTGCTGTCCTGTAGTTGCTGAGTCCTTTTCCTGGGTCCCTGAGGTTGGTGCTGACCCCTCATCTCCCTAGGGCCCTGATTGGCAGGGCCCAGAAGACCTCATCCAGCCTGGATCTGATTGGGCCCATCCCCACCCCCATCCTGGCTTCAGCCTTGGTTTGACCACTTTCTTGCTGATGCTCGGTCCCTGCCATAGCTGCAGCCCTGTCTGTTGAAGTTCACAGCCTTTGAGAGTCCCTGCAGGTGCCCCTGGCTCACTCCGGGGCCTGTGGAGACGCTCTGGTTTTCAAATGCCCCAGAGAAAAAGACCCAGAGCCCTCCCTGGAGGTAGAGGCCCAGCATGGCCTTCTGGGGAAGTCCGGAGCAGCTCTCTCATCTCTCCTGGGCTCTCAATCAGGTCTGAGGTGCAGGCGGATAAACCCAGGACTAGCAGTTGACTGCTTCCTCTGAGCCCAGTTTTTCCATCTTCAAAATGGGCATAATAATTTTCCTTGTCTACTTAAAAATGGAAAAAAAAATTGAGGTATAATTCACTTGATGTACAATTAACCATTTTGAAGTACAGCTTACAGTGGCATTGAGTTTATTCACAATGTTGTGGCACCACCTCCATCAAGTTCCAGGACATTTTCATCACCCCAAGGGAGACCCCTTCCCCATTAAGTGCTGACTCCTTTCCTCCTGCCTCACTGAAGTTTTATTGAGGTGTGCATACCATACATTCACCCACCCTACAGGTGCAGCTGGCTTGAGTGTTGGTGAATGTCATGGGCATGCAGCCCCCACCCCAGTCAAGTGTGGGAATGCTTCCATCACCCAGAAGTTTTCTGGGGCTCCCCTGCAGCCAGTAGTTACTCCCATGCCTGGTCCCAGGCCACTTATCTCCTGTCACTCTGGTTTTGCTTTTTTCTAGATTTTCATGTAAGTGGACTCATCTAGTTAATAGATATTTTTAAAAATTCTGCCTATTTTATTCAACATGATTTTTTTTTTTTTCAATTTATTTTTGGCTGCACGGGGTCTCTGTGTGGGCTTTCTCTAGTTGCAGTAAGTGCGGCCTTCTCTGTATCATCTGTGGTGCCTGGGCTTCTCATCGCAGTGACTTCTTTTATTGTGGAACAGGGCCTCAAGGTTCGAGGGCTTCAGTAGTTGTGATGCTGGAGCCTAGGTGCCCCAAGGCATATGGGATCTTCCCAGACGGGGATTGAATCCTTATCCCTTACACTGGCAGGCAGATTCTTTTTGTTTTTAATTAATTTATTTTTTATTGAAGGATATTTGCTTTACAGAATTTTGTTGTTTTCTGTCAAACATCAACATGAATTAGCCGTAGGTATACATATATCCCCTCCCTTTTTTATCTCCCTCCCAATCCCACCTCTCTAGGTTGATACAGAGCCCCTGTTTGAGTTTCCTGAGCCATACAGCAAATTCCTGTGGGCTATCTATTTTACACATGGTAATGTAAGTTTCCATGTTACTCTTTCCACACATCTCACCCTCTCCTCCCCTCTCCCCATGTCCGTAAGTCTGTTCTCTATGGCAGGCAGATTCTTAATCAGTGGACCGCCAGAGAAGTCCTCAACGTGATGTTCTCAAGTGTCATGTCATGTGTTCTGGGAGTGTAGTCCTTTTTTCGCTGCTGGAGATGTATCCCAGTGTGTGTAGGGCCCATAGCTTGCTTACCGAGTTCCCGGCGGATGGATGTCTACCCTGCTTTTGAAAATGTTTTCGGTAAAAAAAAAAATTAAGTAGTTATCTTTACAAAGGATTCGGGCAGTAGCTTCCTAGAGAGAGGGAGTGAAATGTGAAAGCCCTTCCCTTCCTTCCTTCCTCTCTTGGCCCGAGGCATCTCTGTCAGCAGTTTGTGGGGATCCCCCAGTCATCTTTTCCGTGCCTCTGTGTGCATTTGTGTAGTTTTTATTTGGGGACACAGACAGAATTGCACTTGGTCCATGGCTCTGGGGCCCACTTCTTCACTTAGCGCTTTGTCTTGGGAGTGTTGCCAGCACAGTTATCCAAGTCCTACACCTTCCCTGGGAGCCATCCCTGAGCTGAGGGCCCAGAGCTGGGGGTCCTGGGCCAGGCAAACAGGTGTCTACTCCTCCCCCTCTTCTGGCTCCAAGCTGGGGCTCGATCAGCCTTTGGGGGAGACAGAATGAAGGCTTTGTGGAGGTGGTCGATTCCAGGCAGGTTTCTAGAGGAGGAAGGCATTGGGACAAAAGGGGTCAGCCTGTTATGGGTAGACGTGCACTCCCGCTGGCTTCACCAGGCCTCCTACGCAGCAGCTGCCAGCAGGGGCTTCCTCTTCCTTCTCTGTGAAGTGTCGCTGGAAGGGATAGGCCGAAGGAGAGGGAGGTTTGCCGGGTGGACAGAAGATGGACTGAGGCCTCTTCTTGTTGCAGCAGAGTCGCCCTTGCTGAGGCTGGCTGCAGGCAGCATGCTCGGACAGGGACGCTCTACTGCGCTGCTGGCTCTGCTGGGCGTGTGTGGGTGGAGGGCGGGGATGGCAGCTGCCTCCCCAGGAAGGGGGGCTGCCTGTGCTCCTGCCTCCGCCCAAATCCCAGCCAGTTGGGTCACTGAGGTGCTGAATCTTTATTCTCATGCATCCTCCCTTGACGCTGCCTTTGATGTATACAAGAATCACATTCCCTGCATACTTAGGGACTTTGGTTGTATTCATTGTTTTTCAGTTTTTCGCAGTTTAGTAATTCAAAACAGTGCCTTTAAACTGTTCAGGAGGTAGGAATCCTGAGTTTTGGTGTCCTAGGGCAGCCACCTGCTCACCCAGGGAGGGCTTAGCTTGTGACTTAGGGTTCCCTCTTAGCCTCTTCTGGCTCCAGAGCCCTTGGGGACAGTATAGGGGGAGGGAGATGTGGAGTGGGCCAGGCAAGGAAGCCATGAATAGGTGGATTTGTTCGTTTCTCTGTGATTTCTCCAGCTTAATGCTGTTCAAACCTGGGTAATAGGTCGACTCCCCTTCCCCCACTCTTAAAAATAGCTTTATGGAGATTTAACTCACATGCTATACAGTTCAGGCATTTAAGGTTTACAGTTCAGTAGCTTTGAATGTATTCACAGAGTTGTACATATGTCACTACAGTCTCATTTTACAATATTTTCATCAGCTCAGAAAGATACCTTGTACCCATTAGTCATCACTCCCCACCCTACAAGTTTACTTTTTCTGTCTATAGATTTGCTTATTCTGGACATTTCATATAAATGGAATCATAAGTATTTGTTTTTTTTGTGGCTTTTTAAAGGAAAAAAAGCCTCACTGTTTATTTGAATTTTCTTAGAATATAACTTAAAGGTATAAATATAAGACTAGGTGTAAGTGCCTTAGACATGTTTACATGGTTTTTACATAACTATAAAGCCAGCATGAAATAAAACCAGAGTGAAACTAATAAAACCAGAAAGCCAACCCATTTCAAATGAACATTGTTAATTTAATTGGAAGGATGTGAACTGAAACGAAATTGCCATTGTTGTGTTGATGGCAGAGAGCTGGCGCCTTCTGTTTCCCCTGCTTCTGTCTCTTGTGCCTGCTGTGCAGAGGGGCCTTAGAAAAGGGGCTGGCTGGCTGGTTTGGGGTAATTCTGATTACAGTTGTCCCTCCGCAGCATCTTAGGCAGTGGGATTGGTTTCAGGATCCCCACTGATTCCAAAGTTGGATTCTGAAGTCCAAGGAGCTGAAGTCCCTTATGTAAAATGGCATAGTATTTGCATATGACCTATACATATGCTCCCCTAGCTTTTAAATCATCTCTAGATTACTCATAATACCTACTATAATGTAAATGTTATGTAAATAGTTGTAAATACAATGTAAATACTATGTAAAAGTTGCCAGCACACAGCAAATTCAAGTTTTGTTTCTTGTAACTTTCAGGAGTTTTTTTTTCCCAAATATTTTCCGAGGATGGAGAACCCAAAGATGTGGCTGGCTGACTGTACTAACATCTGAGCCTGAACTGCCAATGAGTAATCCCCAACTGTCTGTTTTAGTAGAGCGTCACTTGATAACCTGGAATGCTGGCTCACTTGATCAAAGATAAGGCTGAAATAATGGTGTTATCGAAATCTACGCATTATGGCTCTTCAACCCACTTCTTGTGGGAATTTGGCACAGAGGTGGGCTTTGCTCTGTTCATGTGGATGAGCCTAGTCCTGACTGCTAAGAGACCAGGCTTTTGCACTGGGCATGTCCAGGCTGCTATGGGCTAGAGGTGGCTCGGTTCTCCACTCTACCCCCCTTCTCTTATTTGAACCACAACCTTTGTTTGTGCAGTGATGTCATTTGGCATTCACAAAGAAGGAACTGAATCGTGAACACTGGAGCAGGCTCGAGCCCTGCACCGAAGCACTTGCTTGGGAGAGATAGTCATTTGGATTCATGGACATTCTCTCAGTACTTTTTCTATGAGGTGAAATTCATATAACATAAAGTTAACTATTTCATAGTGTGCAGTTCAGTGGTATTTTATGTATTCACAAAATTGTGCAAATGTCACGTCTACCTAATTCCAAAACGTTGAAAAAATTTCTTACTTTATTGTGGTAAGAATACTTAACATGAGAACTACCCTCTTAACAAATTTTTCAGTGTATAATATCATTTTTGACTATAAAGACAGTGCTGTGTAGCAGATCTCTAGAGCTTATTCTCCTTGCTTAACCGGAACTTCGTGCCTGTTGATTACTGACTTCCCATTTCCGCCTCTGTCCAGCGCCTGGCAACCCCCATTCCACTCTGAATTCATGAGTTTGGCCATTTAAAAACAGTTTTATTTTATTTATTTATTTTTGGCGGGGCTGAGAGTTGGTTGCTGTGCGGGGCTTTCTCCAGTTGAGGTGAGCAGGGACTATTCTTTCTCTTGTTGTGGAGCACGGGCTCAGTAGTTGTGGCTCAAGGGCTTAGTTGCCCCACGGCATGTGGAATCTTCCCTGACCAGGGATCGAACCCATGTCCTCTGCATTGACAGGCAGGTTCTCATCCACTGTACCACCCCTGGAAGTCCCGAGTTTGACTATTTTAGATACCTCACATAAGTGAATTCATGTAGTGTTTGTCTTTCTATGACTCGCTCATTTTACTTAGCATAACAACCTCAAGTTTCATCCACGTAGCATACTGCAGAATCTCCTTCATTTTAAAGATTGAATAATATTCCCCTGGGAAGCACCAGCTGGCTTTGGTGGTAAAGCCAGTGGTAAAGAACTGGTGGTTTAGTGGTAAAGAATTCGCCTACCAATGCAGGAGACGTAAGAGATGCAGGTTCGATCCCAGGATCGGGAAGATCCCCTGGAGCAGGGCATGGCAATGCACCCCAGTATTCTAGCCTGGAGAATCCTATCGACAGAGGAGCCTTGAAGGCTACAGTCCATGGGGTCGCAAAGAGTCGGACACGACTGAAGTGACTTGGCACGCCCGCATGATATTCTCTTGTGTGTATGTACCACATTTTCTTTATCTGTTCCTACATCAATGGACATTTGGGTTGTTTCCACCTCTTGGCTGTTGTGTCTAGTGCTGAAGTGAGCATGGGTGTTGTGCTGATACCTCTTTTGAGATTCTGATTCAGTTCTTTTGGATAAATACCCAGAAGTGGGATTGCTGGATCGTCTGGAAGTTCCATTAATATTTTTAATTTTTAGGAACCTCTGTGCTATTTTCCATTCCCACCGACAGTGTGCAAGGGTTCCAATTTCTCCACATCCTTGCCAACATTTTGTTGTCTCTTTTTTTGATAATAGCCATCCTAACAGGTGTGAGGTGATATCTCATTGTGCTTTTGATCTGCATTTCCTGGATGATTAGTAATGTTCAACATCTGAAACATATTCATCACCTCAAAGGAAACTCTGTATCTATAAAGCAGTCACTCCTGATTACCCGCTTCCCCCAGCCCCTGGCACCACTAATCTGCATTCTCTATGGATTTACCTATTTTGGACTTTTCATACAAGTGGAATCATACAGTATGTGACTCTTTGTGTTTGGATTGTATTGTATGAATATGCCATGCTTTGTTTATCAGTTTATTATTCGATGGACTTTGGATTGCTCCTACCTTTCAGCTGTTGTACGTAGAACATTTGTGTACCAGTATTTGTTTGGATACCTGTTTTCAGTTCTTTTGGGTATGTGCCTAGGAATGGAATTACTGGATCATATGATAATTGTATGTTTAACTTGTTGGGTTTGATATTCCTGAATTGGGGCTTCCTTGCTTGCTCAGACGATAAAGAATCTGCCTGCAGTGCGGGAGACCTGGGTTCAATTCCTGGGTCAGGAAGGGACCCTGGAGAAGGGAATGGCAGTCCACTCCAGTATTCTTGCCTGGAGAATCCTGTAGACAGAAGAGCCTGGCAGGTCCGTGGGGTCATAAAGAGTCAGACACCACTGAGCGACTAACACTCACACTGTTCTGCGATTAGGTAGCTGTGATGGCTGCACAATAATGTGAATGTATTAAATACCACTGAGTGGTATAATTTGTTTGTTTTAATATTTTTATTTATTTATTTGGCTATGCCAGGGCTTCCCTGGTGGCTCAGTGGTAAAGAATCCGCCTGCAATGCTGGAGACCTGAGTTTGATCCCTGGGTTGGGAAGATCCCCTGGAGGAGGGCATGTCAATCCATTCCAGTATTCTTGCCTGGAGAATCCTGATGGACAGAGGAGCCAGGTGGGCTACAGTCCATGGGGTCTGAAAGAGCCCACGACTGAGCGGCTGAGCGCATGCTAGGTCTCAGCTGTGGCACGTGGGATCTTTGGTCATCATTGCAGCTTGTGGGATCTTTCAGTTGTGTCCTGTGAACTCTTAGCTGTGGTGTGTGGGATCTAGTTCCCGGATCAGGAACATAACCCCTGCATTGTGAGCAGAGTCTTAGCTACTACCACCGGGACACTTCCTGAGTTGTATATTTTATAAGGGTGAATTTTGGGGGGCATGAATTAAATTCCGATGAGGGAATGGGTGAAGAAGCGAAGAGCTCCTGGGTCCCAAAGCAGATATCCTTGGAATCTGGATTTGAGTCATAGTCTCAACTCTGAGAAACCCGGAGTCCTCATCACCTCTTGGGATCCTGCAGACTTCCTGGTTGGTGGGGACAGTGGTTTCAGCCCCCTGGTCCCTCATTGGAATGGTGGGTGTGAGCTGCCTACCACCCCACCTTACCTCATCCTGGTGCTTTCCAGCTTCTAAAAGAGAGGTGCTCACTGTGAAACTCAGTTCCCTCAGTTTCTCCACCTGTGAAATGGGTCTGTGAGCAGCCAGTCATGGCCGTGGCCTGGGCTCTATGGGCAGCAAGGCCTGTAGCGGGCCATACATGCTGCCGTGACTTCCCTCTGGCCCCCCTTCCCCTCTCTGGCTTTCACACTGCTTCCTAGAGGGAGCTACTCAGGCCTCTGGATCAGCTCTTCTTTCTTTTCAGGTCCCCAGGCCCTGTGGCTTCCATCTGAGATTGAAGTAGAGACTGCGGCCCCACACCCCTATCCGTCCGCTCACTCCTTGCTGCCCGTGGCTTCCCTGTGTCTCATCTCAGGGAGCGGCGGGCCCGTCCTCTAGTTGTTCAGGCCAAACCTGAAGTTGCCCATGGTTCCTCTGTTTCTGTCACACCTCAGTAAGTCCTCTTGGCTTCACCTTCAGAATGGATCCAGAGCCACACTCCAGGTCCGAGCCATCAGATCAGGATCACCTGTGTGGTTGTGGTGGACTCCTAACAGGCTGTTGGGTTCTGCCCTTCTCTTTTGCCCTGTCTGCTGAAAAGACTGTTTTAACACAACGGCAGGGTGACCTTGTTGGAATGTCAAAGTCAGATCAGGACAGTTCCCTGCCCCAGGAACCCCAGCAGTTCCTCATTTACCTGCAGTGAAGGCCAGTGTTCTTACTGTGGCCTCCATCTGGTACTCACCTGCTCGCTCCCACCTGGCTCCAGCCAGTGGCTGCCGCCTGGATCCTTCACCACAGTGGGAACCCCAACCGCGGGGCGTTTGCATGGCTGACCCTGAGCAGGGATGCTTGTCCTCCCCAGAGTCACAAAGCTTGCCTTGTCACTTCCTTCTCCTCTTTACTCAAATATGAAGCCTGCCCTAGATACACTAAAGTTTCATACCTCATCCCCAGAGCCTTTTTTTTAATCATTCATCACCCCCTGATATACCATATATTTTACTAACTTATAGTTTATTTCTGTGTGTCCAGCTAGCATGTATGAAGCAGAAATTTTATTCTGTGTTGTTAACTCCTAGAACAATGCCCTTTATATAGTAGTTGTTGTTGTTCAGTCAGTCCTGTCTGACTCTTTGAGACCCCATGGACTGCAGCGCGCCAGGCTTCCCTGTCCTTTACCTTCTTCTGGAGCTTGCTCAAACTCATGTCCATTGAGTTGGTTATACCCTCATCCTCTGTTGTCCCCTTCTCCTCCCGCCTTTGGTCTTTCCCAGCATCAGGGTCTTTTCCAGTGAGTCAGCTCTTTGCTTCAGCTGGCCAAAGTTTTGGATCTTCAGCTTCAGCCTCAATCCTTCAGTGAATATTCAGATTGATTTTCTTTAGGATTGACTGGTTTGATCTCCTTGCAGTTTAAGGGACTCTCAAGAGTCTTCTCCAGTATCACAGTTCAGAAGCATCAATTCTTCAGCATTCAGCCTTCTTTATGGTCCCCCTCTCACATCCATATATGACTACTGGAAAAACCATAGCTTTGACTATAATATGAACCTTTGTTGACAAAGTAATGTCTTTGCTTTTATAATATACTGTCTAGGTTTGTCATAGTTTTCTTTCTCGGAGCAAGCGTCTTTTAATTTCATGGCTGTAGTCACCATCTGCAGTGATTCTGGAGCCCAAGAAAATAAAGTCTCTCACTATTTCCATTATTTCCCCATTTATTTGCCATGAAGTGATGGGACTGGATGCCATGATCTTCGTTTTTTGAATGTTGAGTTTTAAGCCAGCTTTTTCACTCTCCTCTTTCAGTTTCATCAAGAGGCTCTTTAGTTCCACTTACCTTTCTGCCATTAGGGTGGTGTCGTCTGCATATCTCAGGTTATAGATATTTCTCCCAACAATCTTGATTCCAGCCTGTGATTCATCCAGTGTGGCATTTTGCATATTGTACTCTGCATATAAGTTAAATAAGCAGGGTGACAATATACAGCCTTGACATACTCCTTTCCCAGTTTTGAACCAGTCTGTTGTTCTGTGTCCATTTCTAACTGTTGCTTCTTGACCTGCATACAGGTTTCTCAGGAGGCAGGTAAGGTGGCCTGGTATTCCCACTTCTTCAAGAATTTTCCATAGTTCGTTGTGATCCACACAGTCAAAGGCTTATAGCGTAGTCAGTAAAGCAGAAGTAGATGTTTTTCTGGAACTCTCTTGCTTTTTCGATGATCCAGCAGATGCTGGCAGTTTGATCTCTGGTTCATCAGCCTTTTCTGAATCCAGCTTGAGCATCTGGAAGTTCTCCGTTCACATACTATTAAAGCCTAGCTTGGAGAATTTTAAGCATTACTTTGCTAGTGTGTGAGATGAGTGCAATTGTGTGGTAGTTTGAACATTCTTTGGCATCGCCTTTCTTTGGGATTGGAATGAAAACGGACCTTTTCTAGTCCTGTGGCCACCACTGAGTTTTCCAAATTTGCTGGCATATTGAGTGCAGCACTTTCACAGCATCATCTTTTAGGATTTGAAATAGCTCAGCTGGAATTCCAGCACCTCCACTAGCTTTGTTCATAGTGATGCTTCCTAAGGCTCCCTTGACTTCACATTCCAGGTTGTCTGTCTGGCTCTGGGTGAGTGATCACATCATGGTGGTTATCTGGGTCATGAAGATCTTTTTTGTACAGTTCTTCTGTGCATTCTTGCTACCTTTTCTTGACATCTTCTGCTTCTGTTAGGTCCCTACCATTTCTGTCCTTTATTGAGCCCATCTTTGCATGAAATGTTCCCTTGGTATCTCTAATTTTCTTGAAGAGATCTCTAGTCTTTCCCATTCTGTTGTTTTCCTCTATTTCTTTGCATTGATCACTTAGAAAGGCTTTCTTATCTCTCCTTGCCATTCTTTGGAACTCTGCATTTAGATGGGTATATCTTTCCTTTGCCTTTCGCTTCTCTTCTTTCCTCAGCTATTTATAAGGCCTCTTCAGACAACCATTTTGCCTTTCTTTTTCTTGGGGATGGTTTTGACCACCACCTCCTGTACAGTGTTACGAATCTCCGTCCATAGTTCTTCAGGCACTCTGTCTATCCTGTCTAATCCCTTGAATCTATTTGTCACTTCCACTGTAAAGGGTTTGATTTAGGTCATACCTGAATGGTCTAATGGTTTTCCCTACTTTCTTCAATTTAAGTCTGAATTTGGTAATAAGGATTTCATGATCTGAGCCACAGTCAGCTCCCAGTCTTGTTTTTGCTGACTGTATAGAACTTCTCCATCTTTGGCTGCAAAGAATATAATCAGCCTGATTTTGGTATTGACTGTCTGGTGATGTCCATGTGTAGAGTCATCTCTTGTAGATGCCCCAGAAACATTGGTAGAATGGGTGCATCAAGAGGGAGTGATAAGGCCCATTTTATAGATGAGGAAACTGAGTCTCAGAAAGGTTGACTTGAACCTAGTCTCTTAACTCCCAGCCCACTGCTCTGTTGCTGAGCCATAATTCCACCTCCTTCTCCCTGTAGCCCTATTTCCAGGGACAGCCATGCTAAGCCTCTTGGGTTTGAGGCTTCCAGGCTCTCCATAGAAGCTCCCTGTGTTAGCATGGTGACTGTGGAGTTGGCATTCGTGTAGGTGATGGAACAGCAGGCCCCATTTGTTGAGTACTCAGTCTGTGCTAGGCCCTGGGCTCAGCAGGTTGGATGGATTTATTTCTCAGTTAAACCTCACAGCATCCTGAGGAGGAGGATTTGTCATTTACCTTCTTGTGAGTTGGGCCTGGAGTTTTCCTGTGGAAGTAGAGAGCTTTCATGTGGCCAAAAATGAAGAGGATCTGTAACTTTCTGAACCAGTGAGGCAGTGGGGAAACTGGCCCTCTTAAATGATGCTGGTTGCTGTATGGATTCCTACAACCTTGTGGAAAAGTAATATGGCAGGATCTACTCTAGTTTTTAAAATGCACATGCCTTTTCATCAAAGGAGTCCAAATTTCAGTAGCCTATCCTAAAGAAGTAGAACTATCAGGATATAAGACTTTGCTCCAGAGACCACACTGTCTCCTTTCACTTCTGTGTCCTCACGGCACAACCCTGGCACGGGCTGCATCCTCTGCCTGGCCTGCTTTTCACGTGGCTTGAACCTCCCTGTTCTTTGGATGCCAGTGACCATCATATCTCTGTGACCATCATATCTCAAATATAGATGGTCCCCAACTACGGTGGCTTGACTTAGGTTTTTTTGACTTTCTAATGGCGTGAAAGCGATGCATCCATGGAGAACTGTATTTGGAATTTTGAGTTCGGATTGTTTTCCTGGGCCAGCGATGTGCCGTGCACTCTTCTCGTGATGTTGAGCAGCGGCAGGTCCATCAGCCACACTCTCAGGAGGGTGAATAATCAATACATATGTTACCTGCATGTAACAGCTGTTCTGCATCCACACAACCCTTTTGCTTTTCACATTCAGTGCCCTATTGAATAAATTACATGAGGGATTTGGGATTCGACACTGTTATAAAATATATAGGCTTTGTGTTAGATGATTTTGCCCAACTGTGGAAGTGAAGTGAAAGTAAAGTCGCTTAGTCATGTCCGACTCTTCGCGACCCCATGGACTGCAGCCCACCAGGCTCCTCTGCCCATGGGATTTTCCAGGCAAGAGTACTGGAGTGGGTTGCCATTGCCTTCTCCCAACTGTAGGCTGATGTAAGTGTTCTGAGTATATTTAAGGTAGGCTAGGCTGAGCTACAGTGTGTAGTGGCTAGGTATGTTAAGTGCATTTTTGATTTGTGATATTTTAAACTTTTGATGGGCTTATTGGGACATAATCCTGTTGTAAGTTGAAGCTCTATATGTCTTTTCCTGTCTTATTTTCTAGCTGAGCGTCTCAGCCTTCGGAGCCCTCATCATAGTATACACAGCGTGTCATAGTGTATTTATTTGTTGATTTCCTCCCTCCCATTCTTTTTCTCTGTTGTGGGAATGTCTGTTCTCAGATGCCTCTCTGGTTGACAGGGTCAATAGTTAGTAACTATCTGTTAAATGAGTAGTGATACAATGAAATGGCACGTCACCATTAAACAGACAGAGTTGGAGATCTGTGTAATTAACTGTAGGGGTTTTTGTGTTGTGATGTTAAGGGAAAAAGTCTTGTTATAGAAGGATGCTTAAGTGCTGGGCTTAGAGGGGGAGGGGAAGGGCATAGACTTTTTCTTTATGTGTTCTTGTTTGACTTGTGGCATTAATTACACATTTCATGATGAAAAGTTTAGTCACCAACAACAAAATCACAAAAGAAAAAAATCATATTCAGTCAGAGGGAGCTTCAGGACTTGAGCCCTGGTCTTTCTGACTCCCAGCCCATGTTCTTATGCACCACGCAACATGTCTATAACCTTTCCACATCTGGCTTCTCAGAGTCACCTCACTGCCGTTCTCAAGACAGAGTATGAGTTACTGGCTGTTTGTATTTTATGTAAATTGAGATATAATTTTCAGACAGTAAATCAGGGTGCAGTTTGATGAACTTTTGCAGGTGTATCACTTGTGCAAGATCCAGATCAAGATGCGGAACATTGTCAGTGGCCTGGAAGGTTCCTGGAGTCCTTTCCCAGCCAGTTCCTGGACCCTCCCATTCTATCAAATGGCCATGCTTCCGAGTGCCTTTCAAGGACTAGTCTTGTTTGTTCTTGAACTTTATGTGAATGGAATCAGACAGTATGAAGTATTTTTATCTGGCTTCTCCTGACTTCTTCCTTTCAACGTGAGCCCTGCGATTCATCAGTGATGCTGCAGCCTGTTCCTTTTCACTGCTGTGTGGTATTCCATTGTGTGGATGTATCACTATATATATATGTATATATTTTTTTTTTTTTTTTCTTCTGTAGCTGGGTTTTTGCCGTGTTTCCAGTTTCAGAGGGATTCTGAGAAAAACCGCTGAACACTCTTGCCATCTCTTGGTGGACACAAACACTCGCTTCTCTAGGATGTAGATTTAGGGGTGCTTGCTGGGTGATGGGGTAGAATCCTGGTTTTACAAGGAAGGCAATGAAGGAGGTTTCAGAAGATCCAGAAGGGGAAATGACTTGCTCAAGGTCACATGGTGACTCACGGGGGAAGTTTCAGTGTATCCACCCACCCCGCCAAGGCCTCTCTCCCATGGTCTTACCCACTTTCCACCCCTGGCCTGCTTCTTCCCAGCCTTGGTGGGTGTTGGTCAGACCCCAACTCATACGGAAGGAGCCCGGCTGAGGCTGCCTGCTCTCAGCCCTCCAGGCAGCCTTCTATCTTTTTGTTTAGCTTCCTCCGCTCAGGTCCATGCTACCAACTTCCTGGCAGGTGGTGCCTTTAGCTTTTCACGTACCTGTTCCAGCTCTCGATCCTGAGCTCGCCAAGGAATATGAACACTCACAAAAAATTTTCTTAATGGGTCTTAAATTTTTTATTGAGGTAAAATATACAGACCATAAAATGTACCCTTCTAACCATTTCAAAGTGTACAATTCACATTGTTGTGTAACGCTCATCACCATCCAGAACTTCTTAGGCTCCAGAACTTCTTAATTTTCCCAAACAGAAACTCTGTGCTTATTAAACACTAACTTCCCATCCCCTGCAGCTCCTTTCTGTTTTCTGTCTCAGCGAATTTGACTTCTCTAGGTACCTCATATAAGTGGAATCATATAAGTGGAATCTTTTGTGTCTGGCTTTTTACACACTTAGCGTGTCTTCAAGGTTCATCCAGGTTGGAGCATGTGTCAAAATTTCATTCCTTTTGAAGGCCTTAATTATTCTTTTGAGCACATTTTAAAGGCACCTTGGATCTTCAGGATTGAGTCAGGGGATCAACTTGACAGTGTGAGTGAGAAATAAATAACATTTATTCGTATCTACTAGGCGCCAGCCCTTCCCTTATGTTGTCTCATGTAATCCTCACCACATCCTTATGGAATAGGTACTAATATTATCCTCAATTTACAGATAAGGGTATCAGGCTCAGGGAAGCTCAGTAACTTGGCCAAGGTCACGCAGCAGGTCATTGGTTAGCTGGGATTGGATGCTGAGTCTGCCTTCCTGCACAGCCTGTGATCTGAGTCCCCATCACCACCCAGGGCAGTGCCCAGCCCAGGCTCAGAGTCCTTCCCTGAATCCTTCTCATCAGCTGGTGGGAGCTGAGTATGGAGCCGACGGGGGCCAGCCTGCGCTGAGGAGGCAGTGGCAGCGGCCCCTCCTCCCTGGCCTGGGTCCCCCTTCCTGGGCCCTGGCTTCTGCTGAAAGTCCCTTTGTGAAGCAGCGTTCTTGGGCCAGACAGGGAGCTGCAGGGGTGGGTGTGGGCCTCAGTGTCCCCTGCACTTCATCCGGCACAAGCCTGGCCGGGCAGTCACCAGCAGGATGTCTCTCTTGGCAGATCTTGCTCTGGACAAATAGCTACCAGGAGTTCTGGGTTTGAGAGGATAGATAAACAGGAAGAGGGAGAAGCTTAGAAATATTTTTCTTCCCCTTCTGTGCCTTGGTGTTTGCTCCCTGCTCTTTCCTTGGCCACTGGAAATTTGAGGTGGTGGAACTCTTCACCTCTCAGAAACCACACTGAGGCTGGGGAGCAGAGGCTGGCAAGCTTTAGGTCTTAGGGTTTCAGGTTTTGTTTGGCCTCATGGGCTGGGCTAAGCCTGGGTCTGGCCTGGGTTTGAATCTTGGCTCTGCTATGTCTTTGGCATGTGATCTAAGCTAACTCACTCCACCTCACTGTAGGTCAGAATGCAGAGATAACAAAGTGAATATGCATTGAACACGGGCTGTGGGTGCTCAAGTAGTGTGTACAAGGATTATCATCTCAGTTAATCCTCATAGTCCTCACAGTGGGGCAGGGGTTTGTCTTTATGTGACAGCTGTTGAAGCAGAGAGGTCAAGTGTTTCTGTCAAGGTCACACAGGTGGGGGTGGTGGAGCTCACAGGAACCTAAATGGCTATGTACATGAAAGGAAAGTGAAGTCGCTTAGTCGCGTCTGACTCTTTGCGACCCCCTGGACTGTAGCCTACTAGGCTCCTCTGTCCATGGGATTCTCCAGGCAAGAATATTGGAGTGGGTTGCCATTTCCCCTGCTATTTTATCAGTTTGGCATCTGGTGCAGACCCAGGCACACTGTACTATAGGTAGTATGAATACCTTTCCCTTCTCTTTTACAGAGAAATCAAGTTGAACTGGGTGTGATGGCATGGTGGAGTAAAGCCTGCTGAGTTCTTAGGCCCCAGACATCCCTTTGCTAAGTTGGCTCCCCTTAGGTTGCCTCCTCCATGCAGCCATCTTGGGTTGACACAGGGCATTGTCATGGCTCTCTCCTATTGCCTTGGCCTGGACAACTCATCTCACCCCACAGAACAATATTCTAACTCTCTGGTGTGGTCCCCAAGACACTGGGGACTTAAATCAACCTTACTCTATCCTGTATTCTGGCCTCACAAGGCCAGAATGATATTACTTCCTAGGAGGCTCTGCACAGTGCCAAGCATCTCTCTCTCTATGCTGTTCCCTCTGTGCTGAATGACTTTCTTATCTGTTATATGTTGCTCATCATTCAAGGCCCAGCTCAGTGGCCTCCTCTTCCAAGAAGTCTTCCCGGAGTTCCCAACTCTGAATTAGCGTCTCCCTCCTCTGTGCAGCTCAGAGCAATGGGAAAGGTCTCAGAGCCCCTCCTCTGTTGTCAGCCTCTCCGAGCCTCACTTTTCATCTGTAGGTTGGGGAGCAAAGGACAGAAGGAGAGGAGAAAGCCTTCATTCTCATGCCCTGGCCTGTGTAAAGGTGGCCGGGGTCAGTGAAGCTTGGCCGCCTCAGGGTTAACTCCCTGCCGAGCCAGGGGCGGAAGCGAGGAGGACTGAGTGTGACATGAAGTCACTTCCCCGCCTGGGGGTCTGCGTGTGCCTGGCCTTCCGCAGTAAATCCTGTTTCCTCCTGGGCTTCTGTGTGCCCACCCACTCCTGGCTCCCATGACCCTGAAGGTCATCAGCAGGTGGGGCTCCCCATGGAATGTTTGGCCTGTCATTCATCCGGCGAGGTCACTTCCTGTCTGGATAAGCCGGCCACTTTTCCTGCCACAGCTTTCCATGTGGGGGTTTCACAGGAATCATGAGTGTGGGGCCCAAGGGAGGCTACCTGAGGTCAAGTTCAGTGCCCAGCTGATGCCTTTTATTCTGGGGGCACTGAGACCCAGGGAGGGCAGGGCACTTCCTGAGGTCAGGACTCTGGACCACACTGCAATTGTAGGGCCTCTGTGGGTTTCCCCTGGGGTCGCAGGCCTACAGGGTAAAGGGAGGCCCAGCCTCCCTGGGCCTCCTTTTCTTCTGTGGAACCTGTGAGCCTGTTGTCAGATCTGCCTCGAGAACTGATCTGGTCAGCCCCAGACATCCTTGACCTCGTTTAGCCCTCACTTCGCTGCAGAGACCCTGAGTCTCATAGAGG
Organism: Odocoileus virginianus; assembly: GCF_023699985.2. NCBI lineage: Eukaryota > Metazoa > Chordata > Mammalia > Artiodactyla > Cervidae > Odocoileus > Odocoileus virginianus. Next base: position 60,400,786 of record NC_069680.1, read on the forward strand.
TTCAGGAACTGACCTGGGTCTCTGTTGGGAATGGTGCTGAGGGTCTAGCCAGGTCTTTCTGACTCTAAAATCCTGGTTTCTCCCATCTTCCAGGGAAGGTATTTATCTTGTCCTCAGTGACAACTCAGGAACAACCTCATTCTTCTGACCTTTTCCTGTGGATCATGGTCTTCTTGGACTGTAGAGTTGACACAGAACCCTGGTTCCTGGTATCAGTTTGCGTACTGTGAATGTTCTTTTATCCCCCCTCTTTTTTTTTTTCTGTAAATAGTCTATGTTCACATAGGAAAATCAGAGAAATAAAAGATATGCAGAAAGGTTAGGAAAATCATCTGTGGTCCCACTTCCCAGTTGATAACCACAGTTGACCATTCATGTTTGGAGATTTGTTCTTCCAGACATTTTTCTTTGTGTATTGTGAGTGCGTGTGCTGTGTACAGGATCCCTCTCTCCTTTTCAATGGGACGAAGCTCTAAATTGCTGTTTAGTGTCTCCCCCCCCACCCCAAACTAAACATACAGTAGATATTTTCCTATCAGTAAATAAGGGGCTCCTTCTTTCTTTTGAAACTCTTAAGCTGGAGTTTAACAACACATCACAGATGGACAGCTTGATGGTCATATGAATTGAGCACAGCCTTCAGAGCTTTACCAGGTCAAAGAACATAATTCCTGCAACACCCTGGCCCCGAACCCCATCGCCACCCCCTCTTTCCTGCTCCAGACGTGACTTCCAGCACCATGCACCAGTTTGGCTTGATTTTGAGTTTTAGACAAATGGAATCATATAGTGTTTGCTTAGTTTGGCTTCTTTGGCTCCACAGTCTGTTAGCGATGGTCATCTGAGGCTCCATCTGTTTGAATGATGATGTGATGACGTCTGTGGTATGTTCAACTTCGACCACTGTTGATGTGAGAGATGTTTCCAGTCTTTGACTAATGTAAACAAAGCTGTACTGAACACCTTTGTGGCCATATCTTTGAGTATTTCCTGTGACTCAATTGAAAAATTGCTGAAGGGTTGTACATTTTTAAGGTACTTTAGCATTATTATTGCCAGTTTGTCCTCCAGGGAGCCATGCCAGTTTACACCTTGCCCCGTCCTTAGGAGGGCACCCATCCCTGGCACCCTTGCAGAGACCAGGTGTTTTCACCCTGCTGAACCTGTGAGGCCGTGAAAGGCAACATGTGGCAGCCACTCCCAGTTTTAAAATTACAGCTTAGTGTGAATATCTTTTCTCACATTTATCAGTCATTTGTATTTCTTCTTTGTTGTCTCTCTTTCTCTTTTTTTTTTGGTATGCTTTACTTTTAAGATATACTTGTCTCATTTAAAAAAATCCCTCTATATAAGATGATAAATAATAAAAGTATGTTGAAAATATTTTTATCCAATTTGTCAGCTGTCATATAACTCTGTGGTTTTTCTGTGTTAGATGGAGCCTGACCATTTTTTTAAAAATTTATTTTTAACTGGAGGATAATTGCTTTACAGTGTTGTGTAGTTTCTGCTTTGCAGCAGTGTAAATCAGTCAGTATACGTATATAATCCCTCCCCCTGAGTCTCCCTCCCTACCCCCAATCCCACCCCTGTGGGTCATCACAGAGCACCAGGCTGAGCTCCCCGTGTTACACAGCCACCTCCCACTAGTTACCTGTTTTACACTAGTAATATATCCCTCAAGTCGTCCCAGTCCCACCCTCTCCTCTGTTGTGTCCACAAGCCCCTTCTCTATGTCTCCGTTTCTATTCCTCCCCTGCAGATAGGTTCATCAGTACCATTTTTCTAGATTCCATATATATGCATTAACATATGATATTTGTTTTTCTCTTTCTGACTTACTTCACTCTGTATAACAGGCTCTAGGTTTGTCCACCTCAGTTCAACTGACTCAAATTTGTTAATAAGCTGACTATTTTATAATATAGTCTGCTCTGTCAATATTTTACGATATTTATCCCCTAGCATTTTGCATAGGAAGTTCTTTGCTGCCCCAAGATTATATAAATATTTACTTATGTTTTCTTTTTTCACTTCTTTGGTTCCCGTTGTAATGTGTCATTGTTCATCCTTCTCTGCTTACCTTGGGAGCGTGATGTTAGGTGACGGACAGCTGAGTGGTTAAGAGCATGCATGCGCTTGGAGGCTTTTGGCCACCCATGTACCCTTGAGCAGATTGCGCAGTCTCCCTGTGCCTCAGTGTCTGTACCTGCAAAAAATGGGATGCTAGGCCACAATAACCACTGGGTTACGGTGGAGGTGAAACCATGGCTATTTGGAAACTTTTTTGTTTCAATACTGCTTCCTTTATACTCTTTATACCCATCTTTTATACCCTTTTTATAACTCTTAAAAATTGAAGCCTCAAAGAGCTCTTGTTTATGTGGGTGATATATTTATAAATTGATATTGGCCATGTTAGGAATTAAAACAGTATATTTAAAGACATATTTATACACTCATTTCAAAATAACAATAGCAAACCCATTATATGTTACACATAAATTTTTTTTTTCTGAAAAATAACTATGTTTTAAATACAGTGGGATAAGTGGCATTGTTTGGCAATCTATAAATCTCTTTAATGTCTTATTGATTAGAAGACAGCTGGATTCTGATATCTGTTCCTGCATTTGGTCTGTCATGATATCTCGATCAGTTGAAGTATAGGAAGAAAATCTAGTTTCACACAGGTAAGTCATTGGAAAAGGCAGGAGTATTTTGTTAGCCTGAGGATATTTTCCTTTGATGCTACATAAAAGTAATAATTTCTTAAAGGGAATATAGAATCTGAAAACACATTGATGAACTTTTCATATTTTGTTACGTTGAAATTCATTGGACTCTCTGGTACTGTGAATGGCTCTTTGACCAGGTGTGGTTTGGTAACATATATCAGTGATTGGGAAAATACTGGTTCATTGAGTTGGATCTTCCAAATGTGGGACAGTTCATTTCATCATATCCCACAATTGCATGTGTTAGCATCATTGCAAAATCTTTTTGTTTTAGGAAGCTTTCAGATTTACAGTGACTGATTCAGGTTTTCCAGAATTCTAATTTTTCCTTAAATGTTCAAACTTATCACTGGCAACAAATGCTATCAGTTATTTTCCTTGAAGGGATAGGCTCACTTTGTTCGTTCTGGATAAAATGTCTACCAGATACCCAGTTCTGAATACATTTTTTTGTCTGTCAGCCTTCTTTTGCGTAAAAGGGATGCTCCACGGACAAAGGGGCTGCTTCAGCCGACAGTGCAGACCAGTTCATGAGGGTCTATCTTGCAGACAGCTGTCCTGTGCTGGTAACCAGCCCACGTGCTTCTTCCCAGGTCGTTACCAGCATTATTGAAAAGACACGTACTTCACTGCTCTATCAAGGACATCCTTAAGTGACACGCTGGTGTATTTTGTCATCACAATTGACAACCAGCCCAGTCTGGGGCCACTGCTGAGTCTCCTGCTGAGCGTCTAGCACTTTCACCCACTGTGGCCTTTGCTCCTCATGGTGAGACAGGCAATGATGTCTTAGTACCTGAGAACACTTTGACCTTGTGCTTCATTCATTGGAACAGAAGAGCTCTTCCTGGTCAGGGTCTTCCCTGCTCAGAAAAGTGAGGCAGATGCACAGGGAGGTGAGGGAGAAGGCTAGGAGGCCCCCGGTCCTGGCTCTTTCTTCCACTGTCTCCGTGACCGGGCAGGTCTCTGGACCTCAGCTGGCTCTTCTGTAAAATGAGAGGGACAGACTGGAGTCTCAGAGGTGGGTGTGACTCTAACTTAAGATACATGTTGGTGCTTAAGGGGAATTTAGACCCTGTCCCGTGTCTGCATGTGTGTGTGTGTGCTGGACGTTGGGGAATGAGACCCAGGGTTGGGGGTGGGCTGGTGTGAGCCCCTGCCCTGGGCCCAGGCTGAAAATCTGAAACCCCCCTCTCTCCCCTCCTCCCCAGTTCTCCCCTGGCCCCATAGTAGGGGAATCCTGGAGCATGGTGACTTCCTCTGTGTTTGTTCTGTGGCTGAGACAGATGTTTCCTGCAGCTGGCCACTCAGCCTCCTGCCCTATTTTTAGCTCCATTGTTACCCGCCCCAGGCATCTGGCTGCCAGGGGTCCGTGAGAGGCTGTGGCCCTGGAAGGGGCACTCTTCCCTGGGTCCAGCTTGTTCTCTGCCTGCTGCCAGGTCCCTGGGTTAAGCTTCCCAGTGTCTTTTGGGAAAGTGAGGCTGGCTTCAGGGGAAATGGGAGCGTGATGGGTGGACGGTGCAGCGGAAACGGCCCAGGCTGCGGAACCAGAGGCCTGGCTCTGTTATGTCATGTAGTGAACTCTCTGAGCCTCAGTTTTTCCATCTGTTAAATGGCACAAAAGCTTGTGTGTCTGCCTTTCTCATAGGGTTGTTCTGAAGCTGAAATGATAGTAGATGTGCAATTCGTTTAGCACAGTGACATTCGGAACCTACAACTATTGTGGATTCTACCCTGGGTGGGGGGTTGTGGGGGCGTGGCACGGAGGAGCATCAGATCCAGAGTGGGGAGATGAGGCTTGTACTTACCAAACACCAGTCCAATGGGTTCAAGGTCAGGGTCATTTGGGGTCCAGGCTGTGTGTTGAAAGGTTTGGAGGGGAAGAGGACATTTCCGCTGCATGGTCTTGGATGGCATTCCTGGTTGTAGGACCAGGAGGGCAGAGGCATGGAGGCAGGGAAGGGCCAGATGCATCCTGGGAGATTCCAGCAGTCAAGGGCCTTGAGCATCTCTGGCCATCAGCTCTGGTGGTGCTCCTCCCTAGGAGGGGCCCCACAGTGGGTCTGGGGACCAAAAGCTTGGCAGCCTTCTTCCTGGGCTGGCGGTCAGCACAACAGCTCTGCTTCTAGCTGTTTTATACATTGAACTTCTGTGAAAGATTGATTTTGCACAGAGGGTTGAGCTGCTAAAATCTCGTCCTGCCAATCTTGACAAGCCCTCCTACTTCCTAGGTGGACTTCAAGTGTAACCCACAGAGGGCTAGGTGGAACTTGAGGCTTCTCAGAGAACCTGTGCTGGAGGGGAACATCTCTTGCGGCTTGACCTGCTCCTTCCCATGGGGCAGCTGAGACCTTGGCTTTGCCTGGAGTGTCAGAGGTGTGGAGGGTAAATAGGGGATGGTGAGGGTGGGAACGGGAGGCTGGAAGGCCAGGCAAGGGAGTCTAGACTGGAGGCCACAGGGCTGGGACGGGTGGGGACAAACCCCAGAATTGGGTCATCATTCTTCCCAGCTCCTCAAAATGATGCTTCAGGTCCCTGTGGCATTGCTGGAGGTCAGAAATGGGGTTCAAGTGTAAGTTCCCATTGGCCCTTTGGAGCCCAGTCCCTGCAAGCAGCCAGGAGAGTGTTGGCAGGGTCAGGGCCCTCGGTGTGGTGTCAGGAGACTGTAGGTTCTGCTGACCTTGAAAAGCCCAAATGGCCAGCTTCTTGGAGCACCATTACTGAGCATGTGAGGGTATCCAGGTACTTCTAACTCTGCTCTCTCCAGGGCCCTCCCACTACTCCTAATCCTAGATGGAGAGGAGCTTCAGCCCTTTCAGGCACAGAAGGAATGTGCCTGAAGGAATGTCCTTCCCAGGGTTTACTGATGCCTCCCCGGGGATGTCTATACTCCCCTCCTACTCGAGAGAACCTATAGGCAGGGTCCGTCCCAGCCAGATAATACCTGCTTGTTTTCTGCAGAGTTCTCCTCATCAGAAAGGCCTCGAGAGGGACTCGGAGAGACTCCAGATGGGGACACTTATAGTCTCTGTCTTCCTTTTTGGAGGAGTGGAGCCCAAGCCTCTATCTATAGGATGGAACAAACATCTAGCAGCTTGGAACCTTCTAGATTTCTTCAGATGACTTGGAGAAGGCTTCTGCATCACATGGTCTGTCAGTCAATGGTGGCGTGACATTTGTGCATATCCTCAGCTACCCCATGGGCCCTGGTGGCCATGGACAGCGTCTTCTGTATTCTTTGAGCTGCTGTGGCCCCAACATGGGCTGGACTCATGGGATCCTGGTGTTGTTGACCTGCCTGAGCACGACCAGAGGGAACTTGATGTTCTCCTGAGAAAGGAGGAGGAAGGAAGTTGTGCCTTGCGGCTTGTGGTCATTGAGGGCCATCCCTAAAAATAACAGAGTGCATTAGTCAGGATTAGATTTGGCTGCGAGTAATAGGAAAAGCCAAATGACAGTGGTTTACACAAGATGGAAGTTTATTTCTGTGTCCTGTCTGAGCTCGGAGCTCTGCGCTCTGCGGTCCAGGCCATGATGTGGTGATTCTGCTACACAGATTCCCGGGGTGTGGCTTCATGTGCTCACAGCTCAAGACGGCTGCAAAATGTCAGCCATCGTGCCTGTGTTCCAGGCAGCAGGCTGGAGGAAAGGAGTAAATGGGGCTTATAGGGAAGGATCCGGAATTTGCCAAGGACACTGCCCCTCATGTTTCATTAGCTAGGATTAGTCACCTGGCCCAAGTAGCTGTGGGGGAGATTAGGAGTGTGGCCCTTGCTGTAGGCAGCCACACGCTCAGCTAGCTGCCCTGTCCCTCATCTGGTTTGTTTTAATACAGATGAAGGGAGGGAGAGGGGCTGAAGGCAGTGTGGGCATTCCTTTTTTTTTTTTTGGGCTGTGTATCTTGTGGGATCTTAGTTCCCCAACCTGGAATTGAACCTGTGTCCCTTGCAGTGAAAGCACAGAATCTTAACCACGGAACCACCGGGGAAAGTCCCCACTGTGGGCATTTACTGGAGGTTTTTCCCAGGCTGAGAAGCTGGGCCAGTGGTTCAAGGGTGGCAGAATATCCACCAGGGAGATTTCTTTGGAGGAGGCCAGTCCTGCCTTGGGACTAGAAAGCCACATACATGCTCCAGGACAGGAAGGGAAGCAGGGGCTGAGCCCAAGAGAGAAAGGCTTTCCAGGGGCTGGAGCCAGCCCCATGGAGTGGTCACAATGAGGGAGGTGGGCCACCCTGTTCTCAGAGGGTCGGTGCATGCTGAGACAATGTGGCCCTGTCTGGGCTGCTGGGGCCTGGGGGAAGAGGACACGCTTGGGAAAGATGGAAGACCCACAGGTGCAAGGACACAAGTGGACCGGATACGGCGCTTGTGGGGCTGACCCAGGACGAGGGCTCAACCTGGAGCACTGTCCCCACGTGGCCCACAGGCCTGGAGGGTAGCAGGGGCCCCTCCAGGGACATCGCGCAGCACCCTCCTGTTGGGCATACTTGGGTTCTCTGGAGATCTGCAGTTGGATTGGAAATTCCTTGACTTTCAGGTCCTATCAGCTAATGAGAATGGAAAGAAAGAAAACCATAGGGCTCAAGCACTTTGCATGTGCGGACTGAAGACTTTCTCCCTCCAGATGAGATGCCTTCTCTGAGGCTTCAGGGAGGGGAATGTGTGGAAAAGTAGCTTCTTATAAGGTAGCTAAATATTTAAACATGTTTTAATTTTAAAAATGCTTTAAATACCAATTTTTTATTTTGAAAAATTTCAAACCTACTGAAAAGTTGAAAGAAGAGAACGGAAGTCCCTCCTCACCAGTTGCTAGTATTTGTTCCCTCTCCCCCTACTTCTTAAACCATATGAAATTCATAGATGTCAGGATCTTGCACCTGTAAACCCTTCAGCTTGTGTCTCCTCAGAATGAGGACATCCTCCTCGTTTCCACATTTTTGACATCCAAGGAAGTGAGCTTATTTATCCAACAAAATATAATCTTTGTTCAGATTTTCTGACTTCTCCTCAGGATGCCCATTGTAGTCCCCTGCTCCATCTCCAATCTAAGGTCCCACCACATCGGCAGAGCATCCTCTCAGGACAGCTGGCCCACCATGGGGAACCCCTGAGGTAGGGGTTCCCTAAACCTGGAGGCAGACAACTGGGCTGCTGGAAAGGGCCCTTTTCCTTCCTGAGCGTCCCAGATTCCAGGAGCCTGCAGGCCCTACTGGAGCATCTGGTGATACGTGCCAGGGTCTTTGCTGGCCGCAGAGCAGGCAGGAGCCCCCTCTCTGTTCTCCACCTGTCAGGTGAGCTGAGAGGGAGGCTCGCTTGCCCCTCATTGAGAGTGGGGGCCTGCGGTTCACCTGCAGTTTCCCCCAACCCAGGGGTCCACCGGCAGGGTGATCCCCTTCCTCTGACCTTGGCCCCTACTCACTGCAGGTCCTCAGCTGGCTGCCCAGTTGCTCTGCCCCGCCTGCCCTTGTCCCACTTCGAGTTCCATCTCGGGGGGCTCCCCATCATTTGCAGGCAGAAGTCTGGAACTCAAGGCCCGCCTCGCAGAGGCAGCCCACTGCTGAACACATGGCATTATTTCCAAACATTCATTCACCTTCTGCTTTTAACTTTTAATCATTTTTTTCAGTTTAGAAAAAATGGAAACATGTCAGAAAGATATTCAGCTGGTGAAGGTCTCCTGTGATTTCAGATCCCAGATAGCTTCATTTAATTTTATTAAAATATTTATTTCTTTATTTGGCTGCACTGGGTCCTAGTTGCAGCAGTGGGATCTTTAGTTGGGGCATGCAGGAACTAGTTTCCTGATTAGGGATTGAATCCAGGCCCCTTGCATTGGGAGTGCGGAGTCTTAGTCACTGGATCAGGGAAGCCCCATTTAATTTTTTTAAATTGACCTCATCCTAGTTTTAAAGAGCCTAAGGAGCAGAGATTGTGTGAAGGGATGGGTCTGGGTGACCCGCGAAAGACATGAGGTGATGGGTCATGCAGCAGAAACTAGATTTCTGCCTCTGCTAAGCCATATGAAAGTGAAAGAAAAGAAAGTGAAGTCGCTCAGTCATGTCCAACTCTTTGCGACCCCATGGACTGTAGCCTACCCGGCTTCTCCGTCCATGGGACTTTCCAGGCAAGAATACTGGAGTGGGGTGCCATTTCTTTGTCCAGGAGATCTTCCCAACCCAGAGATTGAACCTGGGTCTCCCGCATTGTAGGCAGCCTGGGGAAGTTCACATAGCCTGCCCTGCTTAGCGGTTTTCTTTTGGCAAAGTGAGAGCCATAAACCCTGTCCACCTCCCTCGAGGGGTGTTGTCAGGAGCAAAGACAGAGAAACAACAAAGACACAGAAAACCCCGCCAGGCTGTAGGAATGGAGTGATTTTCATGGGAACATGAATGACCACAGGCAGAGGGCATGCAGGTGGCAAAGGCATCGAGCTGAGGGTGTGCAGGGGGACTAGGCGTGGGTGAGCTGGGAGCTACACTGGGTGGGGAGCTGTGACCTTTGTCCAGCTTTGAAACTACTGCAAGTAAACGTACTTAAAAACATTCCCAAAGTAATGATGTTTGTTGTAGGAGATTTAGAAGTGGTGAATAAGCAAAAAAGAAGATAGATAACTATATTCAGTCCCCCAGCTCAGAAATAAATACTATAATGTTTAGACATCTTTCCACCTTGTGTGCCTGCTTGTTGAGTACCATCCTTGGTCCCATCAACAAGGAGCTGGCCAGGGTGAGAGGGTGAAGTGATGAAGCTGATTTGTTCCCTTAGCAAGTATGTGTCTGGCTCTTCCCTGGAGCCAGGCAGTAGGACCCAGGACATAGGATAGCCACTGCTGGGAACAGCATGCCGTGGAAGAGAATGGAGAGTCCCATTTTGTGATGCTCACAATGGGCAGTGGGAGCTGAGAGATGGGGGTGGGTGTGTAGTCAGGGAGAGCTTCCTGGAGGAGCTGGCAGGTAGGATGTGGAAGGGTGGGGAGGAGGACCGTCCTGGTGAGAGTGCAGTGTGGGAGCATCTTTCCTCACACCCTCTTATGTGGGCTGAGACCTGGTCCTTGATGCCAGGCGCTCTTCTGTGGTCCTGAAACATGCCCCCAAGTTGTCACGTGTTCATCTCAGAAATGTTTCCTGAGCATCTGCTGGGACCCATGTGCAGTTTGGTGCTGGGGCCAAACCGTGGACACATCAGGCACCAACCAGCTCTTGGGAAGTTGGGGAGGCTGCTGCTGTAGACATAATCCCATCAGTGAGGCAACTGAGAAGTAAAGGTCATGAGCAGGAGAAGTGCTGAGGGGGTGGGGTGTGGACAGCCAGTATTGCCAGGACCCCAGAGAGGCTTCTGAGGCGGGGCATTGGAGCCAAGACCAGGGGAAGGGGCAGCCACGTGAACAAGCTAGAGAGTGTTCCAGGCAGAGGAGTGGTGGTTGCCATGAGGAGGAGGGCCTGTGGTGTTGGAAGGAGGAGGTGGACATGGCCTGCGGCTGGAGCATCAGAGCTGGGGGAGGGGGTGGGGGCCTGGCCGTGGGGGTGAGGGCTTTGCATGTCATTGCATGATGGACGGAAGTGACACGACCTCCGCCTGAGTGCCCTCTGCCTGTGGCCTTCCGTGTTCCCGTGGTAATCATTCCATTCCTGCAGCCTACTGGGGCCTTTCTGTGTCTTTGTGGCTTTTCTATCTGTGCTACTGACAACAACCCTTAAGGGAGGTGAGGCAGGGTTTATGACTCCCACTTTACAGAAGAGGAAGCAGCTAAGTAGGGCGGACGACATGATTTAGGGCTTTAAAGATCCTTCTGGCTGCTGCTCGGAGGATGGGTGGCAGGGGGACAGAGAGAAGGAGGAAGCCTTCTTTCCTGGAGGCTGCTATCGTTGGACTTGTCAGGGGCCAGTGACCAGCAGTGGCAGAGCAGTTGGACCGACTAAGGATGTGGGTGGGTTTTCAGAGCAAAGAGAGGACTTGCCCAAGCTTCCAGAGAAGAGCTAGACTCTCGGTTCTTTCCTTTTTTTAAAAATAATTTTATTTTAAAAAATTTAAAAATTTTATTGGTTGTGCTGGGTCCTCATTGCTGCACATGGGCTTTCTCTAGTTGCACTGAGTGAGGGCTGCTCTGTAGACGTGGTGTGCAGGCTTCTCGTTGCAGTAGCTTCTCTTGTTGCAGAGCACAGGCTCTCGGACGTGTGGGCTCAGTAGTTGCAGCGCCTGGGCTCTAGAATAATGGCTCAGGAGTTGTGGTGCACAGGCTTAGCTGCCCCACAGCGTGTGGAATATTCCTGCACCAGGGATCAAACCCGTGTCTCCTGTGTTGGCAGGCAGATTCTTAACAACGAAGCCACCAGGGAATCCCCTCTCTTGGTTTTTGATTAAGACCAGAAGCAGATTGAAGCTTTCCTAGGTGGCTTACCAAAACAGAGTGAAATGGGGAGACTTAACGATTGTGTGTTTCTACAGCAGGGCAGGTGCTGTGGCCCAACCCCGCTTGGCCCTGTTGTTTGCCCAGAATGAGAGCCAGGGTACTACTGAGCCCACTTATTCCCCCAGACTTTCCTATAATAGGCAGTGTCTGGATGGGGCCCTGGTCCTGGCTGGGGAGGTTTAGACCTGGTACCAGTCTGTGGTTACAGGGAGGGGACATGGAGAAGGTAGGGAGAGAGTGCAGGGAGCCTGGGGTCTGGGGTGATGTGAAGGGCAGCTAGTGAGCTGTGCCCTTGCTGTGTGTTGGGCTGGGTAGGTGTCACCTTAAACACATTCACTTACTTCATCCCCAGATCATCCAGTTAGGGAGGCAGAGTTATAGTTGGGGTTATAGAATAGTTTATGGTTGGGGAAACTGAGTCTCAGAGAAGTTAAGCCATGTGCCACATGACTAGTATGTGGTAGGGATGGGAATTTCGGCCCCAGAGTCCAGCTTTCACGTTAAGTTTTCTGTCTGTGTCTGTGCTTAGTTGCTCAGTTGTGTCCGACTCTTTGCGACCCCAAGGACCGTAGCCCGCCAGGCTCCTCTGTCCATGAAATTCTCCAGGCAAGAATACTGGAGTGGGTTGCCATGCCCTCCTCCAGGGGATCTTCCCAACCCAGGGAGCAAACCCAGGTCTCCCACCTTGCAAGTGGATTCTTTTTTTTTTTTAATATTTATTTATTTAATTTATTTATTTGGCTGTTCCCGGCCTTAGCTGCAGCATGTGGGATCAAGTTCCCTGACCAGGGATTGAACCCTGGCCCCCTGCATTGAGAGCACAGAGTCTTAGCCGCTGGACCACCAGGGAAGTCCTGCAAGCGGATTCTTTACTGTCTGAGCCGTCACACTGAGTTGAAATCACTGTGTCTCCAACTAGGTGTGAGGATATTGGGGAGTTCTCACTTTTCTGTCTGTTGAATGGAGATGCTAGCACTGCCTTCCTGGGGTTTCCTCATGCCCCACACAGAAGGTTATGAGTTCATACCTGCCGCAGTCACTGGGCTCAACTCTGAGGAATCTGAGCTGTCCGGGGGGGCCCCTCAGGGACCATGGAGGACTTGAGACTCAGCGGCATTGTCCAACAGGAGTATGGGTTTCCCTGCTATCCGAAAGTAGAGTGTTCCTTTGGAAGTTTTGTTAGCTGAAATGACGTTAAGCGGAGACAAAATTACCTTAGGACACCTCTTGCTAATGGATGCGCAAGATGAATGGATATAAAGCACAGATGCTCACCCTGTAGATCAGAGCTCTGGGGCTTGAGGCTGAGATGCAGAGAGTGGTGCCGGGAAGGAGTTTGGCGGGGTCACTCTTCCTGCATGGTGTGCACTGCCTCTGTTGTGTCTCCTGCAAGACAAGTGCTCAATGCTATTTTTATCTTCCACTTTTTTTGTGTGTGTGCGAAAGCAAAATCCTCTTTGGATTTCTTATGGTTAGTGAAAACAATTATTAATATAGGTCTTTGGGAAGAGCAAAGTGGCATAAAGCAAACTTTCAAAAAGATGGGGGATACCTGTATAAAGTCAGCCACATGTTTTTTCAATTAATGGTTTACAATGTTGTGATAGTTTCATCATATGTGTCATTTTTTTAAATTGATTAAGTTTTTGGCTGTGCCTTACATCATATGAGGGTCTTAGTTCCCTGACCAGGGATCAAACCCATGCCCCTTGCAGTGAAAGCACGGAGTTATAACCATTGAACCACCAGGGATATCCCACATGTCATTTTAAATAGCCACATAAAAAAGTAAAACTAAATAGATGAACTTAATTTTAGTAACATATGTTATTTAATCCCAATAATGTAAAACTACTATAATTTTGACATATAATCAACTGAACTAAACATATAATCAATAATACTAAATTGTTAATGAGATGTTTCACTTTTTTTGGTACTAAGTCTTTGAACTCTATATTTTACACGTGCAGTGCATCCCAGTTGGCAGTTACTGTATTGCACAGCGCAGCTCCAGAGTCTGATTGATGAGTGTTAGTCTGACCTGCATGCTAACAGCTGATTTTTATGGAGCACGCACTGACTAAGCCCTGTTCTGCAGGCTTGTCTAATTACACGGTGGACCCTTGAACCCCACAGGTTTGAACTGCGTGGGTTCACTTATGTGTGAGTTTTTTTCATAGATACCTGCTGTGCAGTCTGTGGTTGGTTGGATCCATATACTTGGAATGGTACATACCTTAGGTTGCATGGAGGGTCAGCGTCTCTAACCTTCATGTTGTTCAGGGATCAACTCTATTATTTATCCTCCATGGCAACCCCACAGCGGAGGAACTACTACTGTCCCCATTTCACAGATGTGGCAACTGAGGTCCAGAGAGGTAGCTTTGAGGTTTCATAGTGGGTGAGTTCTGAAGCTAAGGAGGAAGAGGTGATGGGAAGGAGTGAGCTCCTCTTGTTTTTAACAGATTTATTTAGATAAACTTCATACAACAGAATTCACCCATGTGAAGTGTACAGTTCAGCACTGGCTAATGTATGTAGTTTTATAACCACCACATTCAATATATGGAGCAATTCCATCTCCCAAAGGTGCCCTCAAGCCCCTGTGTATTAGACTCCCCTGTCCCTGACAACTATCCATCTGCTTTCTGCCCCTGGAGTTTTACCTTTGCTTGATGTGATACAAATGGAACTATGTAGTTTGAAGTCTCTGAGGCTTGGTGTGTTTCTCTTAGTGTGATGTTTTCAAGGTTCATCCCATGTCATGTGTATATCGATTACTTTTTCCTTTTTAAAAATTGCTGCGTAGTATTCCATTGTGGGCTTCCCTGGTGGCTCAGTGGTAAAGAATCTGCCTACCAATGCAGGAGATGTGGGTTCAGTCCATGGGTTGAGAAGATACCCTGGAGAAGGAAATGGCACCCCACTCAAGTATTCTTGCCTGGGAAATCCTGTGGACAGAGGAGCCTGGTGAGCTACAGTCTATGGGGTTACAAAAGTGTCACACACAACTTAACGACTAAACAACAACAATTTCATTCTATGGACGTGCACAGTTTTTTCATCTGTTCATCAGTTGATGGACTTGTGGGTTGATTTCTGTTGGGGCTGTAATGAATAATGCTGACATGGTTTCATTTCTCTTGGGTAGTTATCCACCTGAGAGTATAAGTGCTGAGTCACGTGGTAAGTGTCTGTTTAAATTTGTAAGAAACTACACAGCTGTCTTGCAAAGTGGCTGTGAGATGTTACACTTAAGCACCATGTCTCCAGTTCCTCCACAGCTTTACTAACCCGTGATGTTGTCAGTCTTTTCAGGTTTGTCATTCTAGTGCATTTTGCTAATGATGTAAGATGCTGAACAACGTATATATGTTTCTTTGGCATCCGTATAGACCTTCAGATCCTTTGCCATTTTACATTGGGTATTTTGTTGGCTTAACATTGAGCTGTAAGAGTCGACACCTCTTTTTTGTTGCCGCTGTTGTTCAGTTGCTAAGTCATGTCCGACTCTTTGCGACTCCATGGACTGCGGCATGTCAGGCCTCCCTGTCCTTCACTGTCACCTGGACTTTGCTAAAGCATCCAACCATCTCATCCTCTGTTGTCCCCTTCTTTCCCTGCTTTCAATCTTTCCCGGCATCAGGGTCTTTTCCAATGAGTTGGCTCTTCGTATCGGGTTGATATGTTAGATGCTTTGCCCTCAGAGGCCACCCATTGGTCCTCCTGGCATGCCCCTGGGTCAGTACTCAAGATCACTGGCTATCTCAGGTACCTGCTAAACCCTCCCCTTTCTGCTCACCGCAGGTAGGCTTGGGAATCACATACTTACCAACAACCCCTGACTTGGCCAGCAGTATAGTGTCTGCTCAGTACAGTCTCCCTGTGCTCACAACAAAGGCTCCCCTTTGCCTCAGGCTGGAGTCAGCACGCCCAGCCAGGGGACTTGGGATGGGGGCTGGGAGCCTTGGGTCCCCCTTCTGTCCTTATGACCTCTTCCTTTATGATTTGGAGCTCATCACTTTTCCTCTCTGGACCTCAGTTTCCTCATCTGTAGAAAGAGAAGGTTGGACTAGTTGACTCCAGGGATATAGATACTCTGAATCTCTGCTCTTGGTGGCTTTGGTAATGGCCATTTGTGGAGGTTCCTGTAGTCACTTAAGGCAGGACTTGGGATTTTGCAAGAGGGTCTGGTGGGCAGGAAATGCAAAGAAAGGAATGGGGCAGGATGATGCCTGGCTCAGGAGCAGATGTCCAGCTTTCTGCTTCAGTTGGAAGAGCCAGACTCTGCTTTGGAATAGCCACCATTCATCTTGTCCAAGCTCACAGGGTTTGACAAGCTGGAGATCATGGTTTCTGTATCATGTCCAGGACAAAGGATAGAGGGGAGGTGGTGGTTTGAATCAGAGATGGAGAGACTGAGACCAGAGTGGTCCCTGGTCTGATAATTATGTGGTGGTATGAAGGGAGTGATGAGTGCAAGCCACGTTTCTAGATACTTGCAGAGCCGCTGTGTGATGTGAAAACATCTCTGAGCTCAGTGGTGACCATGTCCTGGGCTCTGAGACATGACACGGGCAGTCTTCACTCGTGATTGAGGGAAATGCTTGCTTTTAGTCAGAAGTTAGGAAAATAAGGCATAAATGTTTGCAAACTGTCCAGGCTCATAGACCCTCCTATCTTACTGTCTAGTCTTATCCTAGTCTACCCCCGATTCTCCTTCTAGCAGAGAATTGAGCAGTAGGGACCTCCCCCACATCTGCCCTTGCTGGCTCCTGGTCCTGGCCGTGGACAGCAGTGGTGTCACTGCTAGGACTGCTAATCTTAGGAGCCAGACCCTTGTGGAAGCGGCCTTCAGACTATCTCATTCTTCACTGTCACTTTATGATGGGGACACTGAGGCCCAGAGGGGAGAAGTAAGTTGCTGAAGGTCCCAGAGCATGGGGCCTGCAGGGTGAAGGGCCCTGTACTGGCGAGGCTCACTCTAGCCCGAGTTGAAAGAGATTTTGGGGGAGAGTTGCAGAGTGATAAACCTGGGAAGCCCGGGGTTTCCCCCTCTTGTAGACATTTTGGAGACAGGTCAGCTTTCAGAGGCTGCGGTGTCCCCCACTCCTGCAGCCTACGGCTGTGCACACCTGTACTGTGTCTGGGCTGTCCTTTCAGGGACCGGCTGGGGCCTGTCGTCGCCTCTGAAGCCTGTGAGACACTAGAGCTGGAGCTGTGGGGGCGGCGAGGTGGGTGTCAGGCCCGGCCTCACCCGCGGGAGCAGGGCCCGCCTTTGGCCTGGCAGCTGAAGCCAGCTGTTGCCTCCTGCGGTTCTTTCCCATGTCCATCCGTCACTCCCTCCTTTGGGACAGCCACTGAGCCCATTCTTGGAGGCGGCTCTTCCCACCCCCCCGCCCAATGCCTCTTTGACCCAGGCTGCTGTGAGGGGTCTGGGGAAAGTTGGGGAGCCTTGGAGAGAAGGTTCTGGCTCTGCTGACAGTCAGCAGGGGATCCACTGTGGAGCCCCTCACCTTCTCTGAGACCCTGAGTTTCTGTTTGGAAATAGAGCCTTAGTCCTTCCACCTTCTACCAAGAAAAAAAGGAAAAGAGAGAAAAAAGAGAGAGAGAGATTGGCCCGGGTGTGGAGAGCTGTGACGAGGCTCT
This sequence comes from Odocoileus virginianus, assembly GCF_023699985.2. NCBI lineage: Eukaryota > Metazoa > Chordata > Mammalia > Artiodactyla > Cervidae > Odocoileus > Odocoileus virginianus. The sequence continues at coordinate 60,417,588 of NC_069680.1, forward strand.
TATAAACACAAGGTGTGCATGTTAGCAGGGCTGTCACACGCCTGCTGGGAGTTGTCAAGGATGACACGGCTGGGCTGGAGAGAGAGGGGACCCTTTCCAAACTGGAGAAGGAGAGGTGGTGGTTTGGGGTGCTGGGAGGGACGGAATGACTAGTCATTCTGTCTGGGTGACTCTGGGAAGGGGGAGTCTGAGGGCATGGCCCTGGAAGGCTGGGGGAGCACTGCCTTGGAACCAGGAACTCTGACCCCTGGAGGAGTGAGGCTGTGGTGAGCTCAGCCTTCAGAGTGACCTGCTTCCCGGGCTTCGTGCTGACTCCTGACCCCACCATCCCCTTCCTGAGGTGCTGCTGCTGCTTATGAGGGGGCAGGACTGGGGGTGTGTGGATGGTGGGGAGCAGGTGGTCCCACTGATGGGGAGCAGCTCATGCCCAGATTAGGACAGCTTGGGGAGGGGAGCAGAGGGGAGCCATCAGGTTCTAAGGACTGTATTGTCCCTGTGCTTTCAGAATGGAGGGCTTCCTTAGAGGCTCAGATGGTAAAGAATTTGCCTGTCAATGCAGGAGACCCAGGCTCAATCTCTAGGTTGGGAAGATCCCCTAGAGAAGGGAATGGCTACCCACTCCAGTATTCTTGCCTGGAGAATCCCATGGACAGAGGAGCCTGGCGGGCTACAGTCCATGGGGTTGCAAAGAGTTGCACCCAACTGAGTGACTGGCACTCAGGGTGCAGGTGGGAGTGGGAACCAGCAGGGCAGGGAACTGCCTCCCCTCCCCGATCCTGGGCCATCAGTGCCATGGGGACCAGCTGCTGCTGGGCTCTGAGAAAGTTCTGTGAGCCTCTGTCTCCCGTGTCTGTCACCTTCTTCGTGAGTCTGTGTGGAATTGCCAGCCCCTTCCCTCCCAGCAGCCCTGGTTCTCAGATCCCTGAGCCAGTCTCCCCCACACCCTCTGCCAGCTGCTAGTGGCTCTCCTGGCCTGCTTCTCCAGCCTTTCTTTTGTTTTAAGTAGGTTTTACTACCCAGTGTTCAGAAAATGCAGATAAGGAAAAAGGAGAAAGTAAAAACTGTCTATAATGTCATCACCAGCTGATGCCCTAGGTTAGCGTCTTGGTGTGTGCCCTCCCAGACTTTTCTCCTGATCTGTGCTCACATATTAAAATGGATTATATCCTGTGCTTGCTTTGCAGCCTGTTCCTCTTCCCTTCTGGTTGCCTAGCTATATTTCCACATCAGTCAATATATTTTTAAGGCTGTTTAACATTCCACCTTAGAGATGCCCCATAATTTATTTGACAAATCCCCTGTTGCAGGCCGTTTCCAGTGTTTTGTTACTATAAATAACATTGCGATCAACAAAACACCCTTGTAGCCCACTCTTTGCACACATCCTTCACTACTTCCCTAGGAGAGAGCCCTGCAGTGGGAATTGTCAGACCACAAGGATGGCCCGGCATGCCGGATGTTGGGCAAAAGCTTTGGCTGTTGGGATGTTGTTGGTGATGTAGACGTTGTTGATGCTGAGGTTGTTGATGTTGAGGTTGTTGATGTAGAGTTCAGGGGCCTTGATCTGCTGAGAACTCACCCAGTCTGGACTTCCCTGGCCTCTTTTGTGGCATTCACAGCTATGTTCTGTTCCCATCCAAACCCTTCAAAGCCATCTCCAGGCTTCCCTCTGGCTCTGGTGACAGCCTTCCCTGTCTCCCGGTCTGGAAGGCCTGGTCTCCATGTGGCCTGACCCAGGTACTTGGAGCCTTGGGTCCTGACTTGGTGGGGATGGTTAACTCCTTTCTAACTGTCTTATCTTCACTAGGGAGGGGTAAACTATAAGGGGTCAGGGCTGTGTCTTCTTGTCTATCCATGTCCATAACTCTCCCCAAAGCAGTAGCAGAGGGCCAGGCACAATGGTAGGCCTCAGCCAACACGTGCTTTGCTGAGTGACAGCTGCGGGGTGAGTGGGCCCTCTGGGCCTCAGACTTTGTTCACAGGGCAGAGGTGAGGGGTGGGCTGGGTCCCTTCCTGCTGTGACTTTTCCCATCCCCTCCTTGATCACACCTCCTCTTACCCCACAGGTCTTGGGTCCTGAGGCTGCCAGCAGACTATGGGTACAACGGCCAGCACAGCCCAGCAGACGGTCTCGGCAAGCGCCCCCTTTGAGGGCCTCCAGGACGGTGGCTCGATGGATGGTCGGCACTCACTCAGCGTCCACTCCTTCCAGACCGCGGGCTTGCACAACAGTAAGGCCAAGTCCATCATCCCCAACAAGGTGGCCCCCGTCGTGATCACGTGAGTGGCAGGACAAGTATGACCCTGTTCCCAGAAGACCTGGCCGGGGGGAGCTGCCTGGAGGGGTGGTGGCATACAGCACTTAACGTCTCCAATCTGCTTCCACTGAGGAAGGCACTGAGGCCCAGAGAGGTTAAGCGGTTTGTCTGGAGTCACACAGCAAGTGGGTGGCAGAGCTGCTGTCCTTTGGGGTTCTCTTAGCCCGTATTACTTATCGTGTCGTGGTTGCCAAGGAATGTAGGAAAGGGAAGAGTGGCTGGCTGGGGTGAGGTTGGGATGCTTTTTTGAGAGTAATTTTTCACTGAACTTTTTAAAAGGAAGTTTATGTACTTAGATGCATAAAATTTAGATATTTTCCCCCCCACAGTCTGTAATTATGGTTCAAACTGAGGTTGACACCAGGCTGTTAAAGGGCCTTGGGCTGAAAAAGCTGGAAGCTGTTGTTGGTCAACTTTCCTAACTAGGCCTTTTAGGGACGTTCCCGGAGGCGACTGAGGGTTTGTTCTGGCCCCATACTTTGGGAGACCTGGACACCCTGCGTATGTCCTGTGGGCCCAGAGAAGGCGCGGGTGCCGAGAGCCTGAGGCCAGGGAGCCGGAGGGACATTGGCTCTGTCTCCTGGTGAGTTGGGAAGCCTTGTCTTTCCTCGCATCCTCCCACTGAGCGCCCTGCCTTTGGACCCCTCCAGGATGGAGGAAGGTAGACATGATTAGCTAAGAACTGGATGTGTTCCATGTAGTGACGTTTGGTGGAGGCCTAGCAGATGGGGCCTTCTGTGTAAGGAAACCTGAAGGAGTGATAAATCCGGCCTGCTGGCTTTGGGGCCTGACAGGAAAGCTGTAATCATAATACGTTACTTTGCTCATGATAAGGGGAGGAAGGAGATGTTAAATAAAAGGGACTTGATATGGAGTCTTTTGACTAGCACAGGGCATAACTTGGTTTGGGTCTTGAGCACATGTGTTGGAAATCCTGGGCCCAGCTCTGCCTCTCTCCTGCTCTGTGACCTTGGGCAAATCCTTTTCCTTCTCATAAAGGCTTAGTTTCCTTATCAGGATATGTGGGGATGACATTCAAAAATTTAAGCATGGTATGGCTCAACATTCTCTGGCCTGCTGTAAAAACCCACTTCAGTGGTATTGTGCATGCCTCCTAGAGCCAACTGTGACCTAGTGATCCTTGCGTTGTAGCTTGTTTGTGGTAGAAGGGACCTTAGAAGATCATCCAAAACTGGGGCTGTCAAACTATATCCTTCAGCCAAATCAGGTCACTGCTCATTTTGATAAATAAGTCTTTGTTGGGACACAGCCATGCCCACTTATTTGCATATCATCAAAGGATGCTTAAGGCTGCAGTGGTAGAGTTGAGTAGTTGTAGCAGACTGCGGGGGACCCACAAAGCCTAAAGTGTTTACTATCTGGCCCTTAATAGAAAAGGTTTTCTGACTCCTGATCTAATCAACAGCTTTTTTAGATCAGATATGAAAACTGACCTAGATATGGAAACTGAGTTTTGGGAAGGCAGGATTTGCCCGCCATGGGTCGTGTGTGAGAGGGAGACAGAGCTGGCTGAGGGAACCCAGGTCTCACGACTCCTGTCTACTGCTCCCCACCCCACTCATTCCATCACCCTGCCTATCCTTTTGTAAAGAGATGTCAGACCCCAGATCATGAGCCCTGGGAGGCTGTGTCTGATTCGTTGTTATAATCAGCACAGAAGCTTTTTTGGGTCTGGAATGCACAGCCCTCCCTCAGTGTTAGCATCTTCAGAAATCTGTATATTTTGTTTGAAATGGCCCTGGCTGGAGGTAGAACTCTTGCTTGTAATAGTAATTAGATTACTAGATGATTAGAGTCCCTGAGGCACTTACTTCATTAGTGCTTTGTCTTCTCACAGCAGCCCTTAGGAGGTGGGAATTACTGGAGCTGCTACAGACCTAGTAACTTCAAAGCCGTGGAGCTGAAGTCATACCCAGGCCCCAAGGCCTCTGTCCTGAACCACTGCACTGTGCTGTGGGATTGTCAGTGTGGGGTCTCTTCTCAGAGACAATCTGATGGAGGGACCATCTGGGGCCAAAGTAAGCCTTGTTTAAGGAGGCTTTAACCAAGACGGAAAGGGTGGATATTGAGGGACAGTAGACAGCATCTGTCATAAATGCGTGTGTGGGACGGGGTGGTCCTGCTGTGGGCCTGGTGAGGGTGGAGTGTATTCTGGCCACCGTGCTTGCCTGACACCGTCTGCATCCTGCCCCTGACAGGTACAACTGCAAGGAGGAGTTCCAGATCCACGATGAGCTACTCAAAGCCCATTACACACTGGGCCGGCTCTCAGATGCCACTCCCGAGCACTACCTGGTACAGGTGAGGTCAGGCCTGCCCCTCTCTCTCCCTTCCTGCCTCCCACCTCTCCAGCCCTCCTTCCTCACAGGCTCCCTCCCTAATCTCCCCCTGCTTTCCCCATGGCCTCCTTCTCTGCCTCACCCCATCCTCTGGGACCCTGATCCCACTTGATCTCACTCTCTGATACCCTAGGGCCTGTTCTTGCTGCCCCGTGGAGACCCTGCTCTTCTGTCCCCATGTGTCCCCTGCCTGGCCCCAGCCTGGCCACACCCCTCCCTCTGAGGACCAAGGAAGACACACATGGAAACCTGAAGGGCTTGGGGCCCCAGACTGCTCTTCTCAGGCTGAGAATCGTCATCCCATTGTCTTTTGAAGTTTTAGGACTTCTTTGGTGCATAGATAGAGATGTAGACATAGATGTACATCTATCTAGATCTATCTTTTTTTTTTTTTTAACCTGGAAAGTAAAGTCTCCAAGGGCAGATGAGTTTTCATGTGTCTTGTTGACTGCTGTAGTCCCAGGTTCTAGAACAGTGCTTGGGTAATCATGTAGGTGCTCAAAAACAGTCAGGGAATGAATTAATGGTAGTCATGATGATTAGACTGTATTTGTTGAGAGAGGGTCTGGTTGGGAGGTAGTGGTGGATGGGTAGGTGGGTGAACGGGTGGATGAGATGACTTCACGGTTGCTTTTTGCCCGGGAATGAATCTCCTGATTCCTCCTGCTCTCACCTGATCGCTTTTTTCTCTGTGGTCTCTGTCCCCAGCTGGGGAAGGGAGAGACCTGCCCATACTCAGAACGGCAGGCCCCTGGGAAGTGGCTCCCACCTTTCTCCTAGTTGGTTACTGGTGCCCCAGCTGTGTGGTTCCCTACTTTGACCCCTTTTCCATGAGCTTCCTCTTTGGGTGAGAGATGGCTGTTTTCTGCCCTGGGAGCTGCGGGCACACCCTACAGGCAGCTTTGGTCTTCGTTTCCTGTCCCTGCAAGTGCTTCTCCCTGCTCTCCTTCAAGTCCTGACTCAGATGCCACCTCCTGCATGAAGGCTTCTTTGATTCTCCTTCAGGAAGACTTGTCTTCTCTGTTCCCACACTATATGACACCCTTCCTGGCATCACAAGTATTTTGTCTACTTTTCCCACGAGTCTGCAGACAACCTGAGGACCATGTCCCCCACCCCGTTTCCCTGCTCCCCATCCTCTGGGGCCTGGGATAGAGCCTTGTCTGTAGCTGTCCCTGCGTCATCTGAGTGACCCCTGTGGCTCTCCCCCGCCAGGGCCGCTACTTCCTGGTGCGGGATGTGACTGAGAAGATGGACATGCTGGGCACCCTGCAGAGCTGTGGGGCCCCCAACTTCCGGCAGGTGCGGGGCGGGCTCGCTGTGTTCGGCATGGGACAGCCCAGCCTCTCGGGGTTCAGGCAGGTCCTCCAGAAACTCCAGAAGGATGGACACCGGGTAAGCATGGCCATTTCCCAGGCAGGAACCAGTCCCCAAATCTGGGGAAATGGGTTTCCCGGAGGGGCAACTGCAGAGGCTCCGGAGGGCCCTGGCCATATTATGGGGGAGGTGGTGAATGGTGACCAGGGCCAGGCCCTGCCAGGCCCTGAAAGTCGATGGTCATTGTGCTCAGCATGACTGTAAAATTCTGGGCAAATGTTTATTGCATTGTCCTGTATGGACATGGGAGCCCCGAGGTCAGAAGCCCCTCTGTACACCCACAGAATGATGATTACAGTCAAGACTTACATCCTCATGTTGACCTACATGGGTGGGGAGCTATTGTCCCATTTTACAGAGGAGAAAACTGAGGCCAGAGAGGATAAGAAACACAGCCCCTGAGTGGTGTCCCAAGACCCAAACCCAGACCTCTGGACTCCACGTGTCTGCTTTACATGACTCCTTTCTCTGCCTGCTGTAGAGACGGGGTTTTGAGTGTCTCCAGGACAGAGGTGGAGGGTCCACTGGCATTGCAGGCTCGTAATGGGCAGTCTGATTTAACGTGGGTGAAGGTGGAGAGGCTCTAGTGAACCAGAGTGAAGAGGGGGTGTTAGCTGAGCGTGGATCCCATTCCATCATCCCAGCAAGTTCTCTAGGGTGGAGCCTGCCCACCTAGCTCCCCCCGTCTGTATGGTGCTCAGTGGCTGAGCGATCGCATGCTGCTGGTGGGCATTCATGTCTTCAGCTGATGTTTATCAGCACCTGATTTACTCAGGGCTCTATGCTAGGCTTTGTGGGGACATGAAAATCACCAGGACATGATTCTACCTGCAAGGGCCCTGTAGTCCACAAAGGGAGAAAGATGTAGAGAGGAGGGAGGGTCAGGAGCAGGTGGCATTTGGCCTGAGTTTTGTTTCTGGGGTAAGATTCAGGTTGCAGGGGCAGAGTGGGGTGATGGGCCCTCGAGGAGGTCCGGGGAAGGGGCGGTGGAGCGGGTGTCCACGCCGGATAGTGGTGATGGCTCCTTCCTCCTTGGGCGCCCGGCAGGAGTGCGTCATCTTCTGTGTGCGGGAGGAGCCCGTGCTGTTTCTGCGAGCTGCTGAGGACTTCGTACCCTACACGCCTCGAGACAAGCAGAATCTTCACGAGAACCTCCAGGGCCTTGGACCCGGGGTCCCGGCGGAGCGCTTGGAGCTGGCCATCCGGAAGGAGGTGAGGGCCACCTGTGTGGGTGGGAGGCCGCCCTCCTGGTGGCCTTGACACCTGAGCTGAGCCCCAGCCTGCCTGCTCTTACTGGCTCGTGCTCGCCCCCTCGGCTGGCCCACTTGGGCCAGTGGCTGCTGCAAGGCCAGCTCACGGGGCACCAGGGTAAGAGCTCCTCTTCTCAGCTCTGTTTGCCTCCGCTCTTTCCCCACCCCACTTTTCTCCTCCAAACTCAGCGTTCTTATTTAGAAAAGGGTCTGGTGGAGGGTAGAGAGCACTAGACTGGAAGTCCCAAGACAGGTTCAGCCTTCCGTGAGCTGTGAGGCCTGGGCGGGGCCGCCTCTCTCCCTGGGCCTCTGTTTCTGAGGTTCCTCTGACCTCCTCCTTCACAGTGTGGGGACTTGTCCAGGTCTCTGAGGCTGTTCACACGCCACAGAGCTGTGTAAATAGTGTGTCGGGGTCATGTGTCGCCCCTTCTCCGAGACCTCCCCAGTCAGGCGCAGAGGTCGCGCTGGCTGTGGTCGTCTCCCCATCTCCTTCTCAGGCCTCGTCCCCTTCAGCTCCCAGCTGACCAGCGTCCTCCTGTCCTTCAGTCTGGTGGTTTGGCCTATTCCTGCTGCCCACTGGGCAGAGCCCTTCCAGCCTGACTGCGGTGTGGGACGCATCAGCTGAGGCGTAGGTGGCTGCCCTCGGGCCAGCGGTCACCCTGGTCCCTCCAGCGCTGCCAGGGCACAGAAAGCACCTCTGGCTGTAGTTCTCCCTGGAGGGCAAGCAGCCTGTCCATGGCCTCCGTGTGGCTTAGGTGCCTCCAGAGCTGAGCCAGCAAGGTCCATCATGGCCCTCTGGCCCCTGGCCTCCATCTAGATCCACGACTTTGCCCAGCTGAGTGAGAACAAGTACTACGTGTATCACAACACCGGGGACCTGCGGGGGGAGCCCCACGCCGTGGCCATCCGGGGCGAGGACGATGTGCATGTGACTGAGGAGGTGTTTAAGAGGCCCCTCTTCCTGCAGCCCTCCTACAGGTACTGGGGGCCAGGCCTGCGTGGAGGCCCCAGCGTGCTGGGCGTGGGTGCTTGCTGGGCCTGCTCTCCTGGTGCGGCCTCAGTCTCACCGTCTGCAGGTTGGGCTGAGTCCGCCATGCCTGTGTCTCCCCCGGGAATGGTGGATGTCCGGGGTGTGGGGTGTGTGGCTTACCTGATGGGCTGTTCCCTGTCACCCGGCAGGTACCACCGTCTGCCCCTGCCAGAGCAAGGGGCCCCCCTGGAAGCCCAGTTCGATGCCTTTGTCGGTGTCCTCCGGGTAAGTGGGGGCTGGAGGAGTGGTGGGAGCTTGGTGGGGTGCGCAGGTGCTTGGAGAGGGGGTCTGTGTCAAGGCCCTGTCTCCTTGGAGATGCTTGGGTAGCCGTGTCTCCTGGAGGAAGGCCGAGGGGGTTGTGTGTGTCTGTGTGGGTGTGCACTTGTGTGCTGTCTAATGGCAGAGCCCAGCACGGAGTATCTGGAGGACTGGGCGCTCTGGCTGTGGCTCGGCTCCTCCCTTTGTTGTGTGATCCTGGATGACTCTCCTAACTTTTCTAGGTCTCAGGTTCCTCATTTCTTTATTAGAACTAAAATTTTTTACCCTCAGGTCTTCAGCTGATATTTCCTGAGTACCAGTGTTTCGGTCTGTACTCCCCTGGGAGGTGGCCTTATTGAATTTGCAGTGTAAACTGCATAGCAGTGTAGCTGTGGCCCTGTGTCCCCTCTGAGTAGGTCTCACCTCCAGGGCCTCGCTGAGCCCCCTGGAGCCTGGAAAGGGGGCAGAGTCTGCGCTCCTGGGGCAGGTGGAGCAGACCGAGCTGTGGGATTTGGCAGAAGTGGCTGCTGGTCTGTCCCCATCTTGCCACAGACTAGGGGAGAGGCATTGATGTCATGATGCCCCTCCACCTGCATCCCAGCTTCGCCCTCAGCTGAGGGATTTCCGGTCACACCGTTCCCTGCTCTTCGTGGTCCTTTCCCAGGAGACTCCCAGCTTGCTGCTGCTCCAAGATGCCCACGGGCCTCCTCCTGCTCTCCTCTTCAGCTGCCAGACGGGCGTGGGCAGGGCCAGCCTGGGCATGGTTCTGGGCACACTCCTCCTGTTTCACCGTGGTGGGACCGCCTTGAGGCCAGAGTGAGTGGCGTGGGAGCCAGTGCCCCAAGGGGCTGCGGGGATGGGGGGAGGTGGGGGCGGGCCGCCGCAGGATGCTGGGGACACATCAGAAACCCAGAGCTACAGCTGGATATTGGGCATCGGCAGCTCCTTTCCTGGTTCGCATAGACTTCCCTGGGTGACCTGGAGAAAGTCACTTGACCTTTCTGGGCCTCAGTTTCCCCAGTGGGGCAAAGGCCTGTTGTTTCCCCTACCTGATTTGGAAGGGAAACTTGAGCGTGTAGTCCAGTGCAGTCCCGGTGAATGGGAGGGTGTTGACGGCAGCCTTCGGGACTGCTGATTATGCTGTTGTCCCTGCCTGTCAGGGCTGCCCCTGTGAAGACCAAGCCGCTGTCCATGGAGCAGCTCGAGGTGGTCCAGAACTTTCTCCACACAGTGCCCGAAGGGAGGAGGATGGTGGAGGAGGTGAGCGAGGGGACTGGATGAAGAGCTGGGGGTGGGGTGGTGGGGGAGCACTCACTGCCCTTGCTGGCGATCGCTCCCCCTCAGCCCTCCCTTCCTGACCGGTCATTCTCTTTGCCCCTCTGTTCTTTTCTGCCTCCTGCCGTCTTTCCTTGGCTCTGCTCCCTCCCTGCCTCTGTCCCCTCTCCCCTGCCCCGGTCCCTGGCACCAGGTGGACAGAGCCATCGCCGCCTGTGCAGAGCTGCACGACCTGAAGGAAGTAGTCCTGGGAAACCAGAGGGAGCTGGAAGGCAGCCGGGCCCAGGTGAGGTGCGGAGAGCTGCTGCTTTCGCTGAAGCTCGGCAGCCTCGTTGGGTGAGGCCTGTTGACCGGACCCTTTCAGCCTGGCTTTTCCTGATTGCTGCTGCTGCTTCCACGAGTAGAGAGCAGTTTTCAGAGGAAGGGGAGATGGGGAGCTGGGCCTGCAGGAAGAGAGGAAGTTTACTTTTCCTGATTGGGACCCCTCGCTGCAGAATAAACAGGATGGAGGAAGGGGCTGCTGGCGAGGTGCTGGAGACTTCTGACTGCAGATGCTTTCCAGGCTGCTCCAGGCCCCCTCTGCAGATGAAACGCTTGCTGTTTCGTTGGGAAGACTGGGGTTAGGTCTAGCCCATCTTCTAGAAGAGCGATGCGCTCTGGGCTGTCTCAGCAGGCCTGTCCTGGTACTATAGAGAGAGGAGGCTGGCTTGACAGTGTTTGCACACAGCTCATGGAAAGAAACTAAAACCCACAGAGCCTTTTTCTTCTTTCATGCTTAAAGAAATATCTTTTAAAAGCAATACAATGGAGAATTGAGAAATTAGAGAAGAAGTAAAACTGCCCATCATCCAAGCACAGCTACTCTGAGCGTTTTGAGCTGGCTTCCTTCAGTTTTCATATTTCTGATGTTCTTTTGTAGCTTGTCTAGGGCACGTTTGCATCGTCTTTGTTTCATGTAGCCCTGTCTTTTCCATGTCATACCTGCTTGTCGTCGTTGAGATTTATTGCTGCGGAACCAAAGCCATTGCGAGGCCCAGCCTTCCTTGGCCTGGAGGTTAGGAGAAGGGCTCTGGCCTGATTACCGGGCTTCTGTTTCCGGCTTGGCCACCTGCAGGCACGTGGGCCTGGCCAACCTCCTTCACTGCTCTGTGCCTCAGTTTCCCCACACATAAAGTGGGGCCACGAACAATAACTGCTGCATAGGGTTGTTGTGAGTTAGGTGAGCTCAGGCCATAAAGTCTCAGAAGGGAGCCCGACAGAGCAGCTGTTCCTGGGCATTCCCCTGCTGTGATGTGCAGGCCCCTTCCCGTTGCACAGTGGGGTCACCAATGTACCTACTTTGCATTGAACTGCTTCATGCAAATGAGGCTTTTTTGTATTTAGGATTTTTCCCCTTATAAGGTCTGGATTAGGGCTTGACAGACTATGGCCCACAGGCCAAATCCAGCCCACCACCTGTTTTGATAAATGAGTTTGGTTGACATGAGGTCTCGCCAATCCATTTATGTACAGTCTGCGGTGGTCGTGTGCTGCCTTGGCAGCATCGAGCTGTCGCAACACGGATCTGGTGGCCTGCAAGCCTAGAATATTTACTGTCTGGCCTTTTATAGAAATAAAAGTTTGCTGAACTCAGGCCTAGATTCCCAGAGGTGGGATTAATCTTCATCCAAGGGCATGGCCTCTTTTTTCGGGCCTATACGAATCTCACTTGCCCTCCAGAAGGTGGTGCCGACCCAGCAGGAGAAGCCTGAGATCCACAGGTGGAGAGAAGGACCCTTGGAATTCGCCGTGACAGCCCCCCTGCCCAGTAAATGCTGGGGCGGGGAGGGTCACAGTTCTTAGGCGGGGCCTTTGGCTCAGGGAAGGGTGCTTATACACTTGATGCTTCAGCACGGATTGTGTGGGTGGTGCTGGGACCATGCAGCGAGGCCCAGCCTCTCTGGGCACAGCCTCATCAAGAACTGGAATGCTTGGTCCTGCAGCAGCTGTGGTCACCAGCAGCTCTCTCTGAACACGGATAAACCACAGCAAATGGGCTAGAGTTAGATGCTTGCAGGAACTTCCAGCCTGGCAAAAGTGTCATGAAGGGCAGGATAGATTGCCCTCTAGGGATTTCTGAGGCTTAACTTCCAGAGATGGGGTTGGATGGCCTGAGCCGCCCCATCTTTACCGCTGGCCCTTCCGGGTCCCTCCCTCTCAGGGAAGCAGCAGCCAGCACGGTGTCCAGCAGAGGGCGCTTCAGAGCCTGGAGCGGTACTTCTACCTGATCCTGTTTAACTACTATCTCCATGAGCAGGTGGGGCTGGGGGATGAGCGGACACAAGCCCCCTTCTCCTGGGGCCCCTCCAGTCTCCCCACTCGGTGACTGGCACGGGGTCGGTGGGGAGCTCTGTGGGGCTGGGGAGGGGAGTGGGGACGTTCGTTGCTTTCAGAGAAAGGTGGGAATGGGGGAAGCAAAGAGGGACCCAGATAAAGGGACAATCCCTGAGTAGGTCAGCCCAGGAGAGGCCCCATCTCTCTTTTCTCTGGGTCCATCTCTGTGTCCTTAGCCAGGGCATCAGGGCCTGGAGGGCTCTCACTCCGGACATCCTGTTCCTCTCTCCCCATCCCCTTGCCCCTGCTCTGGGCCGTGATGGTTGTCTCCTGGGTTCCCCCACCACGGGGTAGGCAGGAAGAGTTTGGGATGGCCCCGTGCCCCTGAACTCCCATCTCTCTCCGCCTCGGGCTGCAGTACCCGCTGGCTTTTTCCCTCAGTTTCAGCCGCTGGCTGTGTGTCCATCCTGAACTGTACCGCCTGCCTGTGACGCTAAGCTCAGTGGGGCCTGTGGCCCCCAGGGATCTCATTGCCTTGGGCTCCTTGGTGAGTGTACCTGACCGCTGGGGAAGTGGGAGTGGTGTGGGCTGGCCCTGGGGCTGGTTACACCCCTGATTCCTGTGGGGTCAGGCTAAGCATTGCCCTCAATGATGATGGGTGATGGGATCTGCCTGGGAACAAAACGGGACCATTCTCAGGCCTTAAGAAGTGCTTGCAGCTCTGGTTACTGTTCAGTACCTGCTCTTCATTCTCAAACCCAAGTGCTCTGGGCAGGGAGTGAGGAGAGCTGATTCTGGTAGCTTTGCCGCCAGTGTCGCATTTTTGAGTCTCAGCTTCCTTATCCGGAGAGTGGGCACCATCGTTCTTGTCCATGCCGGGGTGGTCATAAGGCTCCAAGCGTGCAAAAGTGCTTTGTAAACTGTCAAGTGCTGATCTTATCCCCCCTGCCCCACTCCCACCTGGGGCCAGGCTCTGAGCCTCAGTGGCTGCTGTGGGTCCCAGGCTTGCTGCTGTTCCGACAGGGGGCAGATGACCTCGTCTCCCCGGATGCACTCAGCACCGTCAGAGAGATGGACGTGGCCAACTTCCGTCGGGTGCCCCGTTTGCCCATCTACGGCACGGCCCAGCCCAGTGCCAAGGTGACTGCCCTGGGGGGCACACTTGTGGGGATGGGGGAAGGTGATTGAGCCCTTTCACTGATGGCCCCCCTGTCCCCCAGGCCCTGGGGAGTATCCTGGCCTACCTGACTGACTCCAAGAGGAAGCTGCAACAGGTTGTGTGGGTCAACCTGAGGGAGGAGGCCGTGCTGGAGTGTGACGGGCGAACCCACAGTCTGCGGTGGCCTGGGCCCCCCATGGCCCCCGAACAGCTGGAGGTGGGGCTCTCCTGCCTTCTACCACCCCTCCGTTGGAGGCCTTCTAGGGAGCTGGCCTGAAAGGGTCTTCAGAAGCTTGTATGCTTCTATTGTACAGTTGGAGAAAACGCCCCGAGAGAAGTGTCTCAGGGAGTGACTGACTCAAGACTGTCATGCTAGCCCTGGGTCTGGTTATGAACCTGGAGGCTTGAGAAGGGGCAGTGATAGGCCCAAAAGCCAGGACTGACCTGGCTGTAGCCGGCTCTGGTCTTTCAGGGCTGGCCTGGGGATTGCCTTGTGGCCTGAGCCCGTTGTCCCACCCTCCCCTAGAACCTGGAGACCCAGCTGAAGGCCCACCTGACCAGGCCTCCTGCAGATGCTGAGGGCCCGCGGACCCACAGGTTCCAGACGTGCCTTACGATGCAGGAGGTCTTCAGCCAGCACCGCGGGGCCTGCCCCGGCCTCACCTACCACCGCATCCCCGTGCCAGACTTTTGCGCCCCTCGCGAGGAGGTGAGAGGTCCAAGCGGCTGAGGCCTCTGGGGCGGGGAGGACACCCTCGCAGTCTCCCTCTGGGCTGGGTGTTGGCTGTGGGCACAGCTCCCTGGAGGGGCGAAGAGCTTGATCTGCACGGTTTCAGAGCGGCCTCCGTGGTTTATTCATGCCTTCCAGGCTTTGCGTTTATGTGTGTGCGCACACATGTTTGTGTGTGTTTTCTGTGATATAAATAAGTGTTGTGGGGTGGGTGAGCATGTCTGTGCTGTTGGTGGAGTCTGTGTGTGTTCAGAGTGGTTGTGAGTGTGGTTGTGGGCTGTGTATGTATGTGTGTGTGGTGGGTCTGTGTCTATGATGGGCTTGTGTTTCCCCCTCGCTGGGCTCTGTGGTCTGGTTGCCTGTAGTTTGTTGCCCCCTAGTGGTCATGTGCTGCAGTGCTTGGCTGAGGTCCAAACTGCCCTGAAGCTGGGACCTGGGTTGGGTCCACCTCCGGTGGGCAGTAGGGCTGGGGGTCCACATGTAGGCTGGGGGCACAGCACTTGGGAATATGTACGTCCTCCCTGGCGGGTGGTAGCACCTGGAGCCTCAGGTGTGTGCTTGTGTGCGCTCACCTGTCCAGTGCCAGGTCACATGGGGGTGTGGCTGTTTACACGCACAAGGTGCTTCAGTGAGCTGAGTGTGTGCATACCAGGTTATGAGCCTGACACGACCAGGCACTGGACGGGCACTCCCAGGGCAGCTGCCGGGGTTGCCATTGGGAGGGACAGGCCACCTTGGGAATCTGCAGCAGGAGCACCCACTGACTCCAACCTCGGTTTCCCTGTGCAGGGTTTTGACCGGCTGCTGGGGGCCCTGCAGGCTGCCCTTGCCAAGGACCCGGGTACTGGCTTCGTGTTCAGCTGCCTCAGCGGCCAGGGCCGGACCACGACCGCCATGGTGGTGGCTGTGCTTGCCTTCTGGCACATCAGAGTATGTGAGGACAGGGGTCTGCTCCGGCAGCAGGGGCCAGTTGGTCCCTGGGGACCTCGGCGAGGGCAGGGGGGTCTGGGGCTGAGCTGGTGCCTGGTGTGGTCCCAGAGGCCCCTCCCGTTAGCCCTGGGCAGACGACATGTGGGCTGGCAGACCCCCAGCGTGGGCTCTGGGCACGGGGCTGTGGGAGGGTGCAGTCTGGTAGCTGGCTCCCAGTCCCAGCGGCTGTTCTCTCTCAGGGCTTCCCCGAGGTGGGCGAGGAAGAGCTCGTGAGCGTGCCTGATGCCAAGTTCACCAAGGGCGAGTTTGAGGTGAGTGTGCCCCCTAGGGTCCCCGGGGGACACCTGCAGAAGGAGAGAGGGTGAGTCTCTCTGGCAGGTCTGGAGGGATGTTCAAAGCTCCTCCCGAGGCCATCACCTTCTTCCACCTCCTCGTGTCTGTACTTTCCTGTCTCCATTTCACAGATGAGCAAACCAGGGCACAGGGTAGCTTGGCTCTGGGCCCTGGCAGATGGCTGTGCGAAGTGGGGGCTGGCCCCCTTCCCTTTCTTCCTGGCCCTGCTGCTGGGTGGCTGTGTGCGCTGGGGAGGCCACTGGCCACTATCTTGTCTGGGTAACATTGACAACTGCCTCACAGGCATCTGGGGCCCGTCTGTGGCTGGTGACCTTGTGCACGGCCATACTCCACCCCGCCCCGTTTCAGTTTGGGGTCCTGGGTAGACGCACTGACCTTGCACATTTAGCCACCCGGGTACTTACCCCTGCCACGTGTCGTCCCTCCTGACACCCTGCAGGCAGGTGGCAATGTCCCTCCCTCCTTGCAGATGGGGCATATGGGACTCAGGTGGGCACGGGGCCGCCCAGTGTCAGCGTGGTGCTCAGCGCCTGCCTGCCTGGCCAGCCTCGCCAGTGCCCCCTCCCGCCCTGCCCCGCCCTGCGTTCTGACGCCCGGGCCTCCGTGCAGCTCCTCAAACTCACCAGGGGCTGTCAGCCTCTGGGCCTTTGCATATGCTTTTCTCTTGCCCTGGACCACTTCTCTCTTCTTCTGGCTGATTCACAGATTCTTTTCCTTTTATTTTTTTATTGTGGTAAAATATGCATAACATAGAATCTGTCTTCTTAACTGTTTTTCAGTATACGGTTCTCTGGCATTGAGTACATTCACGTTATTGTATGGCCTTCACCACCATCTCCAGAACTTTTTTTTTTCCATTTATTTTTATTAGTTGGAGGCTAGTTACTTTACAATATTGTAGTGGTTTTTTGTCATACATTGACATGACTCAGCCATGGATTTACAAGAACTTTTTCCTCAGGCCAGATTCACCATATCCCCTAACTCCCCATCATCCCTCCCCTAGCCCCTGGGAGCCACCATTCTACTTTCTCTCTCCATGAATTTGACTATTTTATGTACTTTCTATAAGGAGAATCATGCAGCTTTTGTTCTTTTGTGACTGGCTTATCTCACTCTACATAATACCTGCGAAGTTCATTCACGTTGTAGCATGTGTCACGATTTCCTTTTTTAAAATGCTGCCTAACATTCCATTGTAAGTACTGACCGCATTTCATTTATACATTTATCTGTCTCTGGAGACCTAGGTTGTCTTCTCCTTTTGGTTATTGTGAGTAATGCTGCCATGAACATGGGTGTACACTTATCTGTTTGAGTCTCTGCTTTCAATTCCAGAAGAGGAACGGCTGAGTCAGTTGGTAACTCACTGCTTAAGTTTTGGGGATATTATTTTCCACAGCAACTGCACCGTGTACATCCCCACCAGCAAAGTAGAAGGGTTCCAATTTGCTTCTCCACATTCTTCCCAACACTTGTTGTTTTCTGTGTTTTTTTTTAATAGCCTTCCAAGGAGGTGTGAAGTGATACTTCGCTGTCCTGTTGATTTGTATTTCCCCAATGACTAGTGATGTTGAACATTGTTTCATTTGTCTTAAGGCCATTTGTTTATCTTCTTCAGAGAAATGTCTGTTCTGCTCATTTTTTATTTAAGTTGTTTTGTTGTTGTTGAGTTGTAGGAATTCTTTATATATTCTGGATATCGATTCCTTATTAGATATGTGATAGTTTGCTGGGTTGCCTTTTTACTCTGTTGATAGTGTCCTTTCATGCAAAAGTTTTCAATTTTTTTTTTTTTAACTACACCATGCAGCATGAGGCATCCTAGTTCCCCAACCAGGGATCAAATCTGCACCCTCCTGCAGTGGAAGTGTAGAGCCTTAACCACTGGACCGCCAAGGAAGTCCCAAAAGTCAAATTAGATTTTTTTTCTTGCTTTCTGTGCTTTTGATGTCACGTCCAAAAAGTCATTGCTAAGTGCAGTATTATGAAGCTTTTCTTCTAAGAATTTTATGGCTTTAGCTCTTAAGTTTAGGCCTTTGATCTATTTTGAATTAATTTTTGTATATAGTATAAGGTTAAGGGTCCAAGTTTATTCTTTTGCATGTGGATATCCAGTATTTTCAGCACCATTTGTTGAATAGAATGTCCTTTCCCCATCTAATGGTTTGGCAAAAATCTTTTGACTATATACATGACGGTTAATTTCCAAGTCTGCCAGTCCTTCAGATGTGATAGTTAGAACTCTCTCCATTCACATCCAGTCCTGTGCCAGGAGCTGTTTGTGCTTCCTTCTCCACCCTTCACAGCCCCCAAGGGTTAGGTGCCCTGACTACTCCCAGTTGATGCAGGGAGCCAAGCTCATCACCCTAGAACCACATCAGAGATGGGATGGGACCAGAGCATAGCCAGGAAGTCAGCCTCTGAATCTGTGTTCTAAAGTTACATCCTGTGATCCAAGGATACTCTGTCCCCACCCTCATCCATCTCTAGCATCCTCATGTCTAGACTGCTTCCTCTGTGATTAATTCAGGTCTGTCAAGCCCACAGTCCAATGGGGAGCATTTAATAGAGTGTGAAGAGGGCTGAAATAGACATTGGTGCTGAGGACTGAGGGTATAGCTTGGGGGAGTCCAGGAGGGCTTGTGGAGAAGGTGCTATTTGAGTGCATTTTAGAAGGACGCATGAGTCTGCCTGGGGCTATGGGGAGGGATAGTATGCAGAGAGGATCAAGTGTGCAGAGGAGGGCGTCTGAAAAGGGCAGGACTATGGGAGGCTGCGGTTGGGCAGAATGGCAGGGTTTGAGGTGGGAGCCACTGATTGTGAGGACCTTGGAAGGCCATAATGTGTGTTTTATCTTAACCTTGAGGCCGACAGGGAAGTAGGGGAGGTCGGGATCAGAGTCTTATGCTGGAGGGCGTGTGTGTGGAGGAAGGCACGGGGAGGGGAAGCTGGGGCCTAAGTGAGGATGGGCCTGCCCAGTGAAACAGGAGCCCCGTTCCCACTGGTCGGTCTTGGGGACCAGTAGTGATGGGGCAAAGAGGGCGGCAGCAGGATGACCTTGGGTTTCCGGCTGGAGCTGGTGACAGCCAAGGAGAGGAAGGGGAGGAACGATTTACCAGGAGAGGCTAAGAGTTTGGTGCCTTGCATTTGAAAAAGCTGCAGCCCTCTGCTGGGGAGCTGCCCCTGGGTCATGCTGGGGGCCTGCCTGTGGTCCATACTCGTCTCCAGTGAGGTGTCCCACCCAGAGCTCAGAATCCAGGCATGGATTAACCCAGGGTCCTCCCAGGTGATGAGTCCTCTCCTCCCACTGGGCTGTAGCTTCATCCCCCCTGGTGTGCCAGCTCAGGGCCAGTCCCTCTGAGAAACACAGGGGTGAGGGAGATCTACCCCCACATCCCAGCCCAACCACCACCGTGATCCCAGTAGGATGCAGCTGTGGAGATGAGTCAGATTAAGAGAAGAGCTGAAGAGCTGAGTTAGTTGGGTTTTGGTCTTTTGTTCATTTAGCATCATCCACGGAACACCTCCTAGGTGGAAAATCTCTTGTTCTTGGGGGTCAGGGAGCTTCTCGTCTCTGGGGGAGTGGATGTGAGCAAGTGAGCACGTGGGTGCATGAGATGGATGAGTAGGTGGCGGTCGACTTCGGGGCTGTGAAAGGACTATGTGGGCTTTTGGGGTGGGTAGACTCAGAGGGCTCCAGGAAGGCATTGGGCCCATAGGAGGAGTTCTGAGTGAGGCTGGGAGGCAGGTGGGGTCAGACACTGGTGGACCTTGTAAGATGTGGGGAAGCTTTCAGTTTTTATGTTTAGTGTAAGGGATCCAGGAAGAGATTGAAGGTACCCAAATAGGAAGCGCTCACATTTATACTTTTGTAAGGCCTCTCTGGCTACCAGTGAGGGGGAGGAGGCGGGGCTCCTGCAGTGGGTTGGGGGTGCTGGAGGCCTGGATCGCTGCTGGCGCAGGGTATGGGGGTGCAGGGTAGACAGAGCAAGATCCACAGCAAGTGACTGGGAGGGTAGCTGGGAGGAGCCCTGTACCGCAGAGCGTCCTTAACTGGCCTCAGTCTCCCCAGGTAAAGGGAACGCTGTCCACACTGGGTTTCCCAGAGCTGGGTGTCCCCAGAGTGCCTGCAGGGTGGAGGAGAGCCAGTGGGGCCCCACCTGAGGCTTATCGTACACCCACTGCTCACCCCGCCAGCCCCAGTTACATGAGAGTTATCCGTTTTATGGATTAGAGTCCTGGATAAGGCTCCATTTGAAGCAAGGTTCCTAACGCTTGAAAAAATAAGCCCCTTGGGAGCTCTGGCCTCCGAGATACCTGGAAACGCCCTTGGGCCCCATCCCTGTCTGAGAAGTGAGGGGCCGTTAGGGCCAGCACGGCCCTTAGTGTGGGCGAGCCAGTTGCTGGCGCTGGAGGCCCCCGACTTGGTTTTCTTTCGACTCATCCTTTGCCTCTGGCCCCAGGTGGTGATGAAGGTGGTGCAGCTGCTGCCCGATGGGCACCAGGTGAAGAGGGAGGTGGACGCGGCGCTGGACACGGTCAGCGAGACCATGACGCCCATGCACTACCACCTGCGGGAGATCATCATTTGCACCTACCGCCAGGTGAGCCTCGGCCCACCTGCCGTCCCCGTGTGCACAGCCCAGGAGGGGGCTGACCTGCCTGCGAGGTGGCTAGGGCACCCCACAGGGCCCTCAGGGGCTCTCAGTCCCTTCTCCGCCTCCTGGAAGTCAAGGTGACCCCTGACATGGAAGCATGCCCAGCCCTGACTTTCCCCACTGGATTCTGCAGTGCTTGGTGGGGTGTGTGCAGGGGTGAGGTTCAGAGGATTCGGCAGCTGCTGTGGCCCTGGGACCTGTCAAGGATGTGACTGCTCAGAAGGAGCACTCTGTCCTCATCCCTGTAGTGCCAGGCATTCACCCTCCAGTTTCTGGGCCACGGGAGCCCCTGGGGGTCCTAGGGAGGAGGCAGGTGGGTGGATGGGGTCCTGGGGAGCTGCTGTTTAATATCCGGCAGGAAAGCCATCCAGTGTTTTCACAGCTGATGCTGCCTGAGGGACTAAACATTCAATTATACAAATCAGAAGTTTTCTATAAAAGTCCAGATTTCATATAAAAATTCAGAGTTTTAGCCAATTTAGAAAAAAACAAGCCTTCTCGGCAGCCATGGTCCCAGGCACTCTGTCGCACGTGGCCTGGCTGGTGCAGTTACCCAGCCCACGGGGGCTGCTCTAGCCATCAGACTCGGGGGCCTCTGGTCTCTGTGTGGAGCATACTGACCTGTCTAATTCTGTTTCTCTCTGACCCAGTGAATGTGATTGTCTGCTGGGCAGAGGAGGGTGCTGGCGTGGGAGGGGACAACTGTGAAGGGAGTGGGAGCTTTGAGAAGACTGTGCCCCAAGTGAGTGAGCACCCCCCTGGGTGCTGACCTGCGGTGGGACAGCGGTCCCCAAGAAGGGGCGGCTCTGAGCCAGCCCCACGCTCGGCCCTCACTGGGCACGCGTTGTGAATGGCTGATCCAGGCCAACCTTTGCTCAGGGTCGCAGATCAGACCACGTTTGGGGGAAAAGGGTGTTTGTCTGGAGGCAGGCCATCTGGGATCAGGTTATGCCCAGGGTCAGCGGTCAGTTGGAAGGGATACCAAATTTGGGGTGGGGAAAGTGGTTAAGGAGTTTCAGCCTTTGCTGAGCTTTGAAAGGTGGACTCGTTTCACCCACGGCCAGCAGCGCCCTTTGGAGTCGCCTGTGGGTCTCCCTCATGGTGGTCTGGTACTCTGCCACCAGGTGGCGGCAGTGAACTGGGAGCCCGAGTTCCTGCTCCGGAGACGTTGAGAGCAGAGAACCACGCTTCCACTTCTGTCTGTAGCCAGAGGCCTGAGTCGTAGGAAGGGAATGCCTAGCTCTGCTTCAAAGTACCGTAGGTCCCCTTCCGATGCTGACCACACTCAGTCAGAGTACCCCTCTTCGCAGCCTCTTCCTTCTGGCCCTGCTAGCTCTTCGCTGCCTTCGGGCAATCCAGGGGTCCCCCCACCCCACCTCCCCTCCTCTGAGCTCTGCAGTCATGGATGTTCACTGTGGGGCGCACAGAGGGTGCAGCAGGGGGGATCGGGGGGCATGAGCCTCAGGGAGAGAGGAGAGGTCCCACAGAGCAGGCCTGGAACCGTCCTGATGTAATGAGAGCCAGGGGAAGTTGCTTCAGATGGGAGGGACCGCATGGGCAAAGACCAGGAGCTGGAAAAGTGCAGAGAGAGATCAGAGGTGGTGAAGCTGCTTTGGTGCCCACGAACACAGTTGTGTTGGAAATTGTCAGAGATGGGATTGGATGGGTAAGCTGGCTCTGCTCTGTCGGCAGTGGGAGGGAAGGGTGGTGTGGCTGGGACTAGGTATTGTAGATGCTCTGGCTGCCTTTGGAGTTTGGGGTGTTTTAATGCAAACAGAACCAGCGGAGGACTCTCATTCCCTCCCCATCAGATCTGGCCACTTATCCCTATTCCAAAGGCCAGGATGGTGCCAACCTCTGCTGTGGGAAGAGGGGAACCCCTGAACCCCATCCCTGGTGTTGGTGATTGGAGGATAAGGCTCTGGGACAGAAGCACGGTACAGAGTCACTCCCCAATGTGGCCACCAGGTGGCCCCAGTGAGCCACACTTGGGCTAAACTCTGAAAAGCGCTGACGAGCTGAGGGGCCTGCTGCTGCTGCTAAAGCGCTTCAGTCGTGTCCGACTCTGTGCAACCCCATAGACGGCAGCCCACCAGGCTCCCCCGTTCCTGGGATTCTCCAGGAAAGAACACTGGAGTGGGCTGCCATTTCCTTCTCCAATGCATGAAAGTGAAAAGTGAAAGTGAAGTTGCTCAGTTGTGTCCAACTCTTAGTGACCCCATGGACTGCAGCCCACCATGCTCCTCCATCTGTGGGATTTTCTAGGCAAGAGTACTGGAGTGGGGTGTCATTGCCTTCTCCTTGAGGGGCCTGACACCCTCCAATTCAATTCTTCTCACCCTGACTGTACAATAGATTCACCTGGGAGCTTTATTTTTTTTTATTTTTTATTTTTTCATTTATTTTTATTAGTTGGAGGCTAATTACTTTACAATATTGTAGTGGTTTTTGTCATACATTGACATGAATCAGCCATGGATTTACATGTATTCCCCATCCTGATCCCCCCTTCCCACCTCCCTCTCCACACCTGGGAGCTTTAAAACAGGCCCATGCCTGAGTTCCATCCCCAGAGATTCTGACTCAGTTGGTCTACTAGGGATGGGGTGGCCAGGGCATGTGTCTTTTCCTAAAGTAACTTAGATAGTTCTGAAGAGCAGTTAGATTTGAGCACTGCATACTCTAAGCCAGGGCCCCCAACTTTAGGAGTTTCCGGAGTACCTGGAGGCTGTTAGATGCACGTTGCTGGGCCCAGCCTGACCTTTTGCTTCTGTAGGTCTGGGTGTCTAGCAAGCTCCTAGATGCTGTTGCTACTTCTGGACGGGGGCCACACGGGGGGGCGGGGGGTCTGACATGTCGTGTCTTGCCCTCTTGCTCTCTCCTTTGCTCTTTTAAAAAAAATATATATTTTATTGACGTATAGTTCACTTAAAACGTTTCAGGTGCATAGCAGGGTGATTCAGTTATACATGTACATATATATTATTTTTCAGATTATTTTCCATTACAGGTTATTATAAGATATTGACTATAGTTTCCTTGCTCTCTCCTTTTCATAACAGTTATTTTGAGCTATGACTCATACACCACACAAATCACTTTTTTTTTTTTTTTTTTTTTTTTTTTTTTATGGTGTAGCACATACCAGTATTTTATTCCATTTTATTGCTGAATAATATCCCATTGTATGATTATACAGTTTGCCTCAAGAACATTTGTTTGAACTGGTCAGGTCCGCTTATACTTGGTTATTTTTTCAATATAGTTACCTGTATTTTCATTTTATGGATCTTTTAAGAATGAGGATAAAGTTTGTGTTCATAATATATGGAATCAAAAGATCTAGAGTTTGAGTCCTCATTCTATCCAAACTTTCAGTTTCCTGCCCTTGGGTGGATCATTTATCACTTCCTTTGTTTTTGAGGCAAAGATAGCATTACTTGAATTTTCAGCTCTAAGGGGAAGTCAGCACCCCTAACCTTTATGTTGTTCAGAGGTCAACTGTATACTGTGGTGTTTAATCAACAAATCACTTTTTTAAAGTGTGCAAGTCAATGGTTTTTAGTGTATTCACAGGGTTGTATAATCATCATCACCATAATCAGGTCTCGAGTATCTTCATCACCCTAAAAAGAAACTTTCCGTACCCATTAGTTATCATTCCCTCATTTCCTCCCTTCTCCTAGCCCTAGGCAACCACCAGTTTGCTTTCTATCTCTGGGCATTTGCCTATTCTGGACATTTCATGTACTTGGAGTTATACAATATTTAGTCCTTTGTGACTGGCTTCTTTCACTTAGTATAGTATTTTTGAGGTTTATTCAAACTGTAGCATGTATCAATATTTCACTCCTTTTTATGACTAAACCTTCTTGTATAGATAGATCCCATTTTGTCTATCTCTTCATCAGTTGATGGACATTGACTGTTTCTGCTTTCTGGCTATTATGAATATAAAGCTGCTATGACATGTATTTGTGTGGACGTCTTTTGTTTAGGTTTAATCTTTTGGGGAAACTGCCAGACTGTTTTCCAAAGTGTCTGTGCCATTTTATATTCCTATCAGCAGTGTGTGAAGTTTCCAATGTACTGCATCCTCACTATTACTGGTGATTGGCCTTATTTTAAAATTAAAAAAAATTATTTGGCCATATTGGCATATTTTATTTGCATGACTTGTGGGATCTTAGGTCCCTGATCAGGGGCTGAACCCACCTGTTTTGCAGTAAAAACATGAAGTCCTAACCACTGGACTACCAGGAAATTCCCTGGAAATTGTCCTTTTTGAGTCTAGCCACCCATGATAGTTGTGGTCCAGACGATTAGGTGGCTTCTTACCTGGTCACTGAGGACTTTTGTGGGTGAAATAGGACCTGAAGTCCTTGCCTCCTGTATGGGAGACTGTCCGTCTCTCTGCCCCTCTAGGAGGCAGTGACTGGGCGCTCTGGCAGTGTGGAGTGATGGGTTTCCCTAAGGTCCCTGAGTGGGGGTCAAGCAGATCCAAGAGGAAGGGGAAGTGGGGTCCTCTTGCTGACAGAGTCAGCTGGGAAGAGGCAGGGAATCAGTTTGGGGAGTATTGCCATCTTGACAATAGTCACTCTTCTAACCCATGAAAATGAGGTATCTTTCCATTTACTTAGGTCTTCTTTAATTTCTTACACGATGTCTTGCAGTTTCCAGAGTGTAAGCTTTGTACTTCCTTTGCTAATTTTATTCCTAAGTGTGTTATTTTTATGCTATTATAAATGGAATTGGTTTCTTAATTTTATTTTTTAGTTTGCTATAAAAATTTTGTGTTTAGTTGCCACTGTATAGAAATATAACTGGTATTTATATATGTATATATATATGGATCTTTTATTTTGCAATCTTGTAGAACTCATTTATTAGTTTTAATACTTTTTATTAGTGAATTTCTTTGAATTTTATGTATACAAGATCATGTCATCAGCAAACAGAGATATATACTTTTGTCTTTTCAATCTACATGCCTTTTATTTAATTTTCCCTGGTAAGGTCTTCGTGTACAATGTTGACTAGAAGTGGCAAGAACAGACATCTTTGTCTTGTTTCAGATCTAAAGAGGAAAGCTTTCTGTCTTTCACCATTAGATATGATGTCAGCTATGGGTTTTTCACAGATATCCTTTGTTATACTGAAGAAGTTCCTCTACATTCTTAGTTTATTGAGTGTGTTTTTTAATGAAGATATGTTAAATTTTATCAAATGCCTTTTCTCTTTCCATTGAGATGATTCCTTGGCTTTTGCCCTTATTCTTTTGGTGGAGTGTATTATTGGAATTGATTTTTGGTTGTTAAACCAAGCTTGCATCTGTGGGATAGTCCTTCTTGGTCACGGTGTATGATCTTCTTTATGTATCGCTGCATTTGGTTTGTTGAGGATTTTTGCATAAAATTCATAAAAACTACTGATCTGTAGTTTTCTTTTTCTATGATGTGTTTGTGTGGTTTGGCATCAGGGTGATGCTGGCCTCATACAATGTTGTGTATGTGTGTGTGTTAGGTGCTTAGTCATGTCTGACTCTTTGTGACTTCACGGGCTGTAGCCTGCCAGTCTCCTCAGTCTGTGGAATTCTCCAGACAAGAACATTGGAGTGGGTTGCCATTTCCTTCTCCAGGGGATCTTCCTGACCCAGGGATCGGACCCAGGTCTCCCTTATTGCAGGCAGATTCTTTACCGTCTGAGCCACCAGGCAAGACACCCATACAATGCTACCCTCTAACTTTTACAGATGGGGATACAGTAGCCTAGAGAGGGAGAGAGGGTATCCCAAGTGTGTTAGTCAGCTTGGGCTGGCATACCAGAATCCCACAGACTGCATGGCGTAACCAAGAGAAATTTCCTGTCTCACGGTTCTGGCGGCTGGCAAGCTTAAGACCAAGATTCTGGCTGATTGAGTTTCTAGTGAGGGCTCTCATCCTGGTTTCCATACAGCTGCCTTCTCACTGTGTCCTCACATGGCCTGCGTGTGTCTGTGTGTGTGCAGAGACGGAGGGAGGCAGGAGGCTCTCTGGTCTCCTTTCTTATAAGGACACTAATCTCAGAGGCCATCTAATCATAGACTCCCAGAAGTGCTGTTATAGAACAAAGACAGGACCGGAAGACCTTACTCCTTATTTCACACACCAGTTTAAACAAAGGGAAGGACCTTTCAAGGGTTTCCAATATGTGATGCTGTTAAATGTGTTCATTTTAAAGGAAGAAAGGAAGGAAAGGAGCAAAAATGAAAAAACCCAACTACTATCTAACATGGTTGGTGTTTTATAAAAGAAAGGTTATTTTAATACCAGAAAAGTAGAGTGAGTGTTCTCAGAATAGAGGACAGGCCTTGAAGAGGTTTGTATGTCTAAATGCCTGTGGACTTGGGGAACTGGTCACAAACCTAGATTTGGGACTTGCAGCTTTTGGCAACGAGGCCGCTGTTTACTTCGAAAGGCAGCATGCCTCCTCCAGGGTCACCCTGCACCTGCCCTGGCCGTACTGGACCAGAATCCCTGTCCTGCCTGGGGGCAGGGTGACCTGAGCTGTCCCAGTGACTTCCAGACTTGAAGGAGCATCTGGCCTCCTGCTCGTGTGTGTGTGTGTGTGTGTGTGTGTGTGTGTGTGTGCGCGCGCGCACGCACGCATGCGCATGCATGCACCCTGGAATGGACTTACTTATGATTGTCAGTCCCTGTGTGGATGGGAAAGAAGCAAGTGAGATTGTCCTGGGTCGACTGGCGGAAGGAATGAGGATGTGGGAGCTGGCGGGAGCTGGGTTCTGACAGGGCCGCCTTCATCCTCTCTGGCTGCCTGTGTCCCCCACCTGCCAGGCTGGACTGTTGCTGCTTCCTGGTAGGGCTGTGTGTGGGAGTGGCAAGGGGACTGGAAGCACAGGGCTTGGCTGGTACAAAGTAAATGCTCCAGAAAGGGAGCCCCAAGGATCTTTGTGGGGCAGTGTATCCTGTGATGTTCTTCCTAGCTTTAACCCCCTGAACAGACTCTCAGATTTTGGTGCCAAGGGGACTTAGAGAGCATCTGACCCCTTTGTTTACAGATGAATAGAGGAACGGGATGCCCAGGGTCCCACATGAGTTCTCATAGGCAGAGCAGAGGTGAGAGGCAAAACCCCTCATTCCTAGCCCTGAGCCCCTCCCCTGATGCCCTTGACCTCCAGTCTTGGTCCTTGTTGCCCTGGTGGGCTGTGGGGGCTTGCAGGCTCCAGAAGGCAGCTGCTCCCTCTCCCCTTCCCCCTGATGGTCTGACTCCTCTGGAATTTGGCGGCTGTGTCTCACTTCTGGTACGTGGCTCTGTATTTAGATCCCTGCCCTCCGGTTTTAAGCTGGAAGCCCTGAGGTGTGCTCCAATGGAGACCGCAGTTGTCTGCTCAGAGCAGGCCGTGGTGCTGCATGTATATGCTTGTTTGCCCGGTTAGGCCCCATAACCTCTGCCTGGCAGTGGGTGTACCACCTACATCAGCTTTCCACTTGCCTGGGAACATTCCAGGTCCATTCCATACTCTGCTCACCTCAAGGTTTCCTCCCAGGAGCCCACCGCCTTGGGATTCTGAGACCCTCTGCAGCACATGGCTCCTCGGCTTCCTGCCCTGCGCCCCAGAACCCCCAAACAGTGCATTTCCCTTCCCTGCCAGGTCCAACAGTTGGCTTACACCCTAATCCTAAGCAAGTAAGAAAACAACTCCTGGAACTTGGCGAGTGCACTTCTGCTGGCAGTAAAACCATTTCAGGGCCCTCGTTGGAGACAAGCAGGAGGATGTGGAGGTCGCTGCTCTG
Organism: Odocoileus virginianus; assembly: GCF_023699985.2. Taxonomy (NCBI): domain Eukaryota; kingdom Metazoa; phylum Chordata; class Mammalia; order Artiodactyla; family Cervidae; genus Odocoileus; species Odocoileus virginianus. The sequence goes on from NC_069680.1 coordinate 60,445,396, forward strand.
TTGAGGATCAGGAGGGAGGGCTTGGAGCGTGTGTGAGTCTCTGCTCAGTGAGGTCACACAACAGTGATGAGGACTGTTTGTTGCTTTTTTTGTGGTTATGGGAATGATATCAGACCATTACCCAGTCTCCCAGGAATGGTTTCAGTTTGCCTTCCCTTTCTAGTCTTTGTGCCTGTGCACATATTTCCTCTAACAGGGGGATCGTGATATGTGCCCACGGCGGTCCTGTGTGTTCACCTGGATGATGTTCTTGAATTGAAATGTGCACTCAGTTAGCACATGCTTGCTGAGTGCCTGTCCTGTATCTGGGGATGGAATAGTGAGTGAAGTTTCACTGAGATTACCTTATAGTAGAATGAGGAGAGGCTTATTAATAAATAGTTGGGGGCTAATGGACTTTTTAGCCTGTCTGTTGAATAGCCATTACATCCCCATATGTGATGTCGGCACGATAACGTGGTGGAGTGGACATGTCCCAGCCTCCCCGGCTCTTCCTGTGGAGGTGGCCCATGAGATTGCTTCCTGTTGTTCTCTGAGCAGGTGATGGTACCGTGGATCTCATAGCATGTGCTGCTCTTTCATCCACGTGGCTTGTTTCTGTAGGCTCATTCTTAGAAGTAGGATTATTGACTGAATTGAAAAGTAGGAACTTATTTTTTGTAATTCTTTTCGAAAATTTCAAAGTAGGGAGAATAATTCCATGAACCCTTGTGTTCCCAGCTTCAGGAATCAAGACCAGTCTTATCTCATCTGAGGCCCCGCCAATGCCACCTACTACACTCTCTGGATTATTTTGAAGCAAGTCCTAGACTGAATATTACTTTCTCTGAAATATTTCAGGATATACATCAGAGAAGGGATCAGACCATCATAATGTCATTATCACACCTAAAACAACAGTTATTTCTCAGCCTGCAATACCTAGTTGGTGTTAGATTTTCTTACTGGTCTCCCAAGGTCTTTCTGCAGTTGTATCAGGACCCAGAAGATCCACAGGTGACATTTATCTGATGAGACCTTAAGTCTCAATGAATACAGAACATTTCCCCTCCTTTCCTCCCCTGAAGTGAATGTGATGAGGTAACCGGTTATCTTCCCGGGCGTCCCATAGTCTAGATCTTGTTGATTGCACCACAGGGTTTGGTTGAGCCTGTGCTGCAGTCTCTGTGCTTCCTGTAAACCTAGAGCATTGGCTCCATCAGATTTGCTTGGTGTTTGGCTGGCACAGTTGTGGGTGATGCTGTGTGCTGCCGCTGCCCTGGAAGGCCCTGTGGTCTCTCTTGTGAGCTGGCAGCCTCTGGCCCTCATCTTCTGGATTCCTTATTTTATTGAGGGTTTACAAAATGGTGATATCTTGGCTCTCATTCCCTCTGCATTAATTGATTGCAGTACTTCCAGAAAGGGACTCCCCGCAAGTGCTGTGAGGGCAGGAAGGCAGGGCCAGTGCTTGCTTTTCCCTAGATTTGCCATTCCCAGAGGAGCTTTGGGAGATGCTTCTCAAAGGGAGGGACTTAGTGAGCCCTAATGTTCCTGCAGACTCGGATGGCCCTGGAGTCTGTGTTGAGGGTCTGGGGCTGACTAGGTGGGGGTGGTCTGAGAGAGGGGAGGTGGATGGGAGGCTGGGAGTTGCTGGAGGTGGGAGGACCCAGGCCCCATGTGTCCTTGGCCAACTGGGAGGTACCCTTGCCAAGCTGACTGTACATTTTCACATCCATGGTCTGGCTCAGGCTTCACTGTGTGGCTGTGCCTGACCAAGGCAGCCTGTAACATTACCTCTGTTTGAGGAGCGGAGGCACTGGGCTCGCCTAAGAACACACAGCTGGTAGATGACGGCGGGAGGAGGGCGAGACCCCAGCCCCTGACTCCCAGGTCAGGCCCTGTCCACTGTGCCCCACTGCTACCCAAGGAGGAGAAGGCACCATTTCCCCTCCCTTGCCCAGCTCCAGCCCCACTGGGAAAATAGTACGACCTGGAAACCATGGCCCTGGCCCTTGTAATCCTGAGTAGGGGAAGGAGGCCAGAAGAGAAGAACCCATCTCAGACTCAGGTCATGGCTATAGAAGGGCATGGGACCAAACCTGCACACACATTTTCCATAGAGACAGACCTTCCCTGATTATAGCAGCCGGGGCAACTCTCTCCACTGAGGCCTGCTTCAGGCTGCCGGGCCTCTGGGCTGCAGCTCATGATGCCTCCTCCATTCCAGAGCATCAGTGCGATTGGGTCAGGGCCTGATCACCCCACGTATGTGAAGGGGCCAGAATGCTCAGGGTGTTTCAAAAAAAGTACCTCAAATGGAAAAATTAAAGAGAAAATCCTTTGAACTAAGCCACTTCATGAAGTTGGGGTCGAGGTGAGAAGGCTGGGCCCCTGACTGAGGAGAATCCAAGATGGCCACCAGCCCATAGTGGTGACACCATCTGGTGAATGAGTTGTTTCCTGCTGGGCCTGGAAAGGGAAAATATTTGTGACAGAAACCAAGGTCAGGGCTCCTGCAGGAAGTCCTGTTAGAATCATTAATGCCAGGGGTACTTTTCCTTAGCCTTGGTTAGTGATGTTAATTCTGTATTAGTTCTGTGTTTAAAGCAGTATGGTGTGTCTCTCTTCTGTCCCTTCAGAAAGAGGTTGAGGAAAATCTGAGGTGAAGGTAGCCACAGAGGGAGATATAAAATGTCCCTTGGTCTCAAATTGAGGTTTCTTTTATAGACTGATGCTTTAACTTTGAGCTGTTCTTTTGAGTTTTCTGAGAACTTCCCTCTCTTTCCTTGGGTCCACAGAACAGCTGGTGAGGAGGTGAGGGTGGGTTTTATTAGACCTATTTTCCTGAGGAAGACACTGAGGCCTATTGAAGTTTTGTGACCAGCTGAAGGCAGGATCAGAACCTGTCTCCCAACTCCTCAGCCCAGCTTCCTTTCCCTCACTGCCACAACCCAGGGAATGGTTCTCTTGTGGCAGAATAAAAGGGTTGGCAAGGAAGCCACCAGCCCTTCTTGAATGCACCACCCTGGGTTGCTAAGAGGTCAGAGAGGTCTAGCTCAGCACCCCAAGGACTAAGATTATTTCTTAAGAAAAATGTAGAGAGAGACAGCTCTGGCCCTGACTCCCACATGGGGTTTCTCTCAGTCTCTCCAAGACTCTGGCATGGCCAAAATTGTTCCTTGGAGACCTCATTCCGGTAGGTAAAGTGTCTCAGGTCATGCAGTTAGAGCAGTCCTGGAGTGCTGTGAGCTGTCACGTGAAACGTGACAGAAGGATTGTTCCTGAGACTGTTTAACATCAGCCCAAAATAGAGCCAATGGATTGGTGAGCAGCTTTCAGATGGAGTGGGTGTTTGTAGTCTGTGTGTAAGCGTGAATGTATGAATGAGTGTGAGTAGGCTCATGTTCTCAGTCTGAGACCTCCTTTGCTTTTCCTTCTTTCCCATCATATGGCTGAGCTGGAACTGCTTCCATCCTCTAGGTGTACTTTCCTGGTTTCTTCAACAGCGTCCATCCAGTGAGCACTGATGGTGTGCGAGGCATGGTTTTCGAGCAGGCACCATCAGACTTGGGGTTTTCAGCAGTTTAGAAGGGGTTCACATCTCAACCCCAGGGAATTCCCCCCTCTCCTGATAACTAGCCTGTGTGCTTACAGCTGCTGATGTCAAGTCTGTGATTGTTACTAGAGTTGACTCTTTCTGCTGATTGTCTCTGTTCCATGCACAAGGGCTCATCTCTGAAACCCTGACTCAGACCCTGCCTGGCTCAAGCAGGACTCCATGAATGTCTACCCGTGAGTGGATGGAAGGGGGAAGAAGGAATAGTCACTGTGTGATTAAATAGGAAACTGGCCCCCATCATCCCTGTACCTTTGGTTCTTTGTCCACGTTGTTGGTTTCCAGGAGAGGGCGCTCTTCTGCAGAGACTGAAAGAGCCCTAGTGGGGGTTGGTAACCTGGGTGTTGGCCCAGGCTCTGCTGGTAACTTCCGGTGCAACCTTGGGCCCATCGCTTTGCCCTGCCTGGATCTCTGTTTTTCCATCTGTCACTTGGGTTCACTATTGCTGCCCAGCCTGCTTTAAGGGGTGGTGGTGAGCCCCAGCCTGGGCACGGGTGATGTGGGGGTGGGCTGTAGGGTAGCTGGGACACCAGGCAGACTCCGGGTCGTGTGCAGGGACAGTGGGCTCCTGAGGCTGGCACCGTATCTGGTCAGCCCTGAATCCCAGAACCTGGCCTATGGGTGACAGTGTTTGTTGAATGAATAGCACACAGAGAAGCCCATGGTGCCAAGTTTAGCTCCTTCATGCTTTGAAAGTGCTGATCAAAATATGACATCTTCAGAAAGCCAGTTACCCACATCTGGGCTGAGGGCCTAATCCCTCTTGGGGATTAGGTGTGGAAAGCTTCCTTGGGCTTGAGGCCTGTCTTCTCCACAGGCCTGAGGATGGAGTCTGTAGGGACTCATGTGGAGCCCCCAAGGAGAGGGTAGCATTGAACTTGGAGAAGAAGGGTGGGGTATGAACTCGGGAACCCTGCCCTTAGGAATTGCCATCTTTCTTTCTTTCTTTTTTTTTTAATATTCTGGCCGCATATTTCAGCATGTGGGATCTTAGTTCCCTGACTAGGGATTGAACCCATGCTCCCTGCTTTGGAAGCTTGGAGTTTTAGCCACTGGCCCACCAGGGAAGTCCAGAAACTGACCATCTTTGAAGGCTGTCAGTCACCTGATCGACCTGGACCCTGCTTCAACTGGAGAGCAGTGGTTACCAAAGGAGGGCTTGTTCTTGGGGAGCAGGCCGGGAGAGGGCAGCAGGGGGCTCCGGTAGTGACTCCATGTTCTTGCAGGCTCACTCTGCTGCAGTGGGGAGAAGAGACGGCAGGGATGGGGGTGAGGGCAGCGGCAGGGAGGCCAGCAGGAGCTCTCCCTGAGATGTGGTGGCTTTACTGGAGCATGAGAGGTGGGCTGCTTCTGGGGGTGTGTTGATGGAGAGTCGGTGGGATTCTCTGATTGGTTGGATGTGGGGCTGAGACCTGCCGACTCATTGGAAAAGACCCCGATGCTGGGAAAGATTGAGGGCGGAAGGAGAAGAGGGTGACAGAGGATGAGGTGGTTGGATGGCATCACCGACTCAATGGACATGAACTTGGGCAAACTCTGGGAGATGGTGAGGGACCAGGAAGCTTTGTGTACTGTAGTCCACGGGGTCTTGAAGAGTTGGACATGACTTGGTGACTGAACTGAACGAAACTGGGGCTGAGAAAGGGAGAGTTTGAGGAGGAATGTCAAGTTTGGGCCTGAGCAGTAGGAAGGATGGAGTTTCCTTTAAGAGGACAAGTTATGGGCGGGTCAGGTTTGGGGAGGGTTCCCAAGGTCTGTTTGGGGTGTGGGTGGAATTGTGGAGTCTGAACTGTATCCATGTGGAGCTCATGAGCAGCGGTTGCACATCTGAGTCTCCCAATGCAGGTGTGTGTGTGTGAGTCTCCAGGGTCCTACCTGCGCTCTTGGTCCTAGGTGACACTGAAAGGGTGACATGACCAGGAAGTGAGTGTCCATTGACTAGTCAGGCACCCTCTGCACACCAAGTCCCGTTCAGAAACTTGGTGCTGTGGTGGGGAGGCAGAGATGGAAACCTGGTTATAATCTGACGTCTGCCCCGGCTTATCATTGTCTTGAGGAGACCAGTCATGCCTTGGGGAAACAGTCAGAAACCCTCATGATGGGACTTCACTGGCAACCCAGTGGTTAAGACTCTGAGTTCCCAATGAAGAGGCATGGGTTCGATTGATCCCTGGTCTGAGAACTAAGATCCTGCATGTCGTATGACATGGCCTATGGGAAAAAAAAAAAAGAGAAACCCTCATGATGGAATGTATTGTAGTAGTTAATGAATTGGTGCAGAGAATGAGAGCCAAGAAGGGAAGGTTGTAGGACTGGATGGTTCAGAGCCTTGGGAGAACAGGGGCTTGTCCAGGGCCTGGAGGGACAAGATGAACATCACCTGGCCAGGTGAAGGGAGAGCATTCCAGACAGAGGAAGAAAGAGGGTAAAAGTACAGCTGCAAGAGTGAGGCAGGGAGTGGTTGAACTTGACTGTGGTGAAGGGGGCTAGGGTGCTGGTAGGAAAGCTGGAGTTTTGGAATTCAAGTCCCAGCTTAGAATGCTGCCACCTTGCTGAGCCCCATGTGCAGCATGAGATGTCCCTCTTCCCTCAGGGGATCGCTGCAGGGCATATCAGAATCTCATCATCACATCTGCATGAAGGTGCTCAACCCAGTACCTGCACTCAGGGGCCCTGAACACACCTGGGGAGGTTTTCCGGCCCTGCCTCTGTGGGGCTCTCCCAGGTGGTCCAGCGAGCAGCAGAACTTCAGGGGAGCCACTGCAGGCGCCCCTGGGCCCGTGCTGATGCTGGGTAGAACGGAGGCGAGAGAACCTGACCTACCCAGCGCCTGGGCCACCTTTCCTGGGCCCCGTCTATTTAAGTGCTCAGTCCCCAGTGGATGAGGAAACCTTGTCTGCTCCACCACAGCTAATGACAGCCTGGCCTGCCAGGCCACGTAAAAACAGCCACTATTTTTATCTACTGGAGGCGGCTGGCCTGTCTTCCTCCCCAGACAGTGCCGACATGGGATGATTTTGAGGAAACCAGGGCTTTGCTAGGAAGGTGAGTCATTGTCTCAAATCATGGACTACGGTCTGGCAGGATGCACCTAAGGAACCTTCCGGCGGGTATCAGGCGTCACCTTGACCCAGTGGTCTGAATTTAGAGATAATTCTACCCTACTTTCCCAGTAGGACTCAGAAGGAATCACTTGACCTCTCCACCCCTGATGGTCCTCAGAATCCTTGCTGGAGTTTCAGGGCACAGCAGGATTGTGTTCCCTCCAGCCGCAGAGGGTACCAAGAGGATAAGGGCTGGTGCGGCTGTGCCCCTGGGCAGAGCCCCTTCCTCTCCCAGGCACCCGTCTTGCCTCGATCTCGCCATCCAGCTGCTCTGGGTGTTTGCTGATTGTTCTCTGCCTCCCCCAGACCACAGGATCTTTGCAGGTAGGGCCTGTGTGTGCCCCACCTTTGTGCCAGGCCCCCACCCCTGTTCCATGAATGGTTGGACCCATGTGGCTCCCCAGAGCTTATAGGTGTTTCCTCGTACCATACCTTACTGAGCTATCTGACCCCTGGTGATGTGGGGCTGAGAGTTTAAATGGCAGAACTGGGACCAGAACCCAGTCCCATCTCCTAGGGAGTCAAGGCATTGGCTGTGGTCCCCTCGCCCCAGTGGGGCCCCATTCACTGTCTGCCTTCCACCCCTGCTCCGTTCCCAAGGCTCCAGAGCTGCTTCTGGAAGGTAATGGGAGGGGCCAGCTGTGCAAGTAACCATCCACTCCCGACCCCGGGAGCAATGAGGACAGAGGCCCCAAAGGCTGAATCACCTGAGGCACAAGTGGGAAGGGCCACAGGCCCTGAGAGCAGGTCTGCTCCGGCTCACTGTTCAGGGTGCTGTGGGTGTGTCACATCTTGGGTAAGGGCCCGCCTGGGAGCCTTTCCGAAGGAGATGCATGAGACTGCCATTGTGTGCCTGCTTGGGAACACTTCCAGCCGTGGCCCAGCTGTTAGGAGACCGCCCTTCCTGGTTCCTGGGGGCTGGGAGTCATCTGTGCCCTCCCCTGGGTACTCCTGGTGCCTAAAGGTACAGCCACTATGCTGCACCCTCTTCCTGGAGCAGAGAGGGCTGCTGTGGGCCCTGGATGGTGGCCAGGCCTGGAACGGTGGTGCGGTGGTGAGAAGAGGGAGGGTGCGAGGTGAGGTGTGGCGTTCAGTCCTCAGGGCTCCCCCTGGGTGGCGATCCATCTGTGGTGGGCTGAAGGGGCACACTCAGGTGTTGGGGTGGACACCCTCCAGGGAGGGAGCTGGCCCTGTATGTCCTGGGCCTGTGGCCCAGCAGCCCGCCAACCCCCATGCTGAGGAGAACCTGGAGAGGCCCCCGAGTAAGCCTCCTTCCTCCTGAGCATCAGTATTCTGGGAGTCCTCCATTAATAGGTCACCCCTACTCTCAGACCTTCAGTGGCTACCCAGTGCGGAAGCCACAGAGCTCAACCCTAGCTCTGTAGAACTGCCCAGGGAACTTTTCACAATCCAAAGCCCAGGCCCAGCCTATGGAGATGCTCATCTGGTCTGGGGTGGGGCCCAGGCATCTGCATGCAGGGTAGCTAATTAGAGGGCGGCTGTCTCAGCCCAGGGCGGCTTCCAGTGGGTGCCAACCCATCCCTTCGCACCTTCCTTCTGGCCAAGCTGGCCCCTTCCTGATGCCCACCTGCCTCACACCACCTTCACCTCTGTCTTCCCCTTCTGGTGCTTACTGTCCATCCAAGTCCATGGAAGCCCTCATGGTCCAGCTGCATCCACGCTTTCTGGGAAACTATCTTTAATCCTTTGGCTGTCTCTTTTCTCTTTAGCAGGGGCCTCATGCTCTTCTCCTAGAATGTGCTTGGGGGTCACTCTTTAAAAGAGTCTGTGTCCCATCCCAGCCTCTTCCTTCCCTGAAGCACTGCACCTGTTGCTAATTCTGTTTCTGTGGTCTTTCTATGACCTGTCCCCAGCCTTGGGGAGAGTGTGTGTGTGCAGTGTGTATGTGAGAGAGAGACTGTGTGTGTGACTCTGGTTGTGTGGGGTGTGTGAGTGAGGGTGTGTGGTATGTGAGTGAGGGTTTGTGGTATGTGTGGTTGTGTGTGGGGTGTGTGAGGGTGTGTGGTAAGTCAGTGTATACATATATATGTATGGGTGTGGCTGTGGTGTGTACAATTGTGAGTCTGTGTGTGTGGGATGTGTGTATGTGTGTTGAGTGTGTGGGGTATGTGATTATGAGAGTCTGAGTGTGTGTGGGGTTATGTGTGTAGTGTGTTTGTATATATGTAGAATGTGTATAATGTATATGCAGAGTGTATATATGATTGTGAGAGTCTGTGAGTGTGTGTGGTATGTGTGACTGGGTGCATGTGGTGTGTGAGGGGTGTGTATGAGTGTATGTGTGTTGTGTGTGATTGTGAGGATCTGAGTGTGGTGTGTATATGAGAATGTGGTGTGTAAGTGGTATGTGTGTATGAGTGTATGTGTAGCGTGTGTGATTGTGAGAGTCTGTGTGTGTGGAGTGTGTGAGTGCTGTGTTTGTATATGTGTAGAGTGTGTGGAGTGTATGGTGTAAATGACTGAGAGTCTGTGAGTGTGTGTGGGGTGTGTGTGTATGTGGGGTGTGTGTGACTGAGGCTCTGTGAGTGTGTGGTGTGTGTGAGAGTAGGATGTGTGTACATGTGTAGAGTGTGTGGTGTGTGTGTGAGAATGGGGCATGTGTACATGTAGTAGAGTGAACGTGTGTGTGTGAGGATAGGGCATGTGTACATGTGTATGGTATGCGTGGTGGGGCATATGTACATGTGAAGAGCATGTGTTTGTGTGAGTATGGGACGTGTGTACATGTGTAGAACGTATGGTGTGAGTGTGGGGTGTGTGTGCATGTGTAGAGCATGTGTGGTGTGGGTGTGAGCATGTGGCATGTGTACATGTATAGAACGTGTGTGGTGTGTGTGTGTGTGAGTGTGGGGTGTGTGTACATGTTTAGAGTGTGTGTGGTGTGTGTGTGAGAATGGGGCATGTGTACATCTGTAGAGTGTGTGTGGTGTGTGTGTGAGTGTGGGGTGTGTGTACATGTGTAGAGTGTGTGTGGTGTGTGTGTGAGAACGGGGCATGTGTACATCTGTAGAGTGTGTGTGGTGTGTGTGTGAGTGTGGGGTGTGTGTACATGTTTAGAGTGTGTGTGGTGTGTGTGTGAGAATGGGGCATGTGTACATCTGTAGAGTGTGTGTGGTGTGTGTGTGAGGATGGGGCGTGTGTACATGTGTAGAGCGTGTGTGGTATGTGTGTGAGTGTGGGGTGTGTGTACATGTGTAGAGTGTGTGTGGTGTGTGTGTGAGGATGTGGCATGTGTACATGTATAGAACGTGTATGGTGTGTGAGTGTGGGGTGTGTATACATGTGTAGAGCATGTGTGGTGTGTGTGGTGTGTAAGTGTGGGGCGTGTGTGCATGTGTAGAGCGTGTGTGATGTGAGTGTGAGTGTGGAGTGTGTGTGGTGTGAGGATGGGGCGTGTGTACATGTGTAGAGCATGTGTGGTATGTGTGTGAGTGTGGGGTGTGTGTATATATGCAGAGTATGTGTGGTGTGTGTGGTGTGAGGATGGGGTGTGTGTACATGTGTAGAGCGTGTGTGGTGTGAGGATGGGGCATGTGTACATGTGTAGAGCGTGTGTGGTGTATGTGTGAGTGTGGGGTGTGTGTGGTGTGAGGATGTGGCATGTGTACCTGTGCAGAGCATGTGTGGTGTGTGTAGTGTGAGGTTGGGGCATGTGTACATGTGTAGAGCATGTGTGTTGTGTGAGTGAGTGTGGGGCATGTGTGGTGTGAGGATGTGGCGTGTGTACATGTGTAGAGCGTGTGTGGTGTGTGTGGTGTGAGGATGTGGCGTGTGTACCTGTGCAGAGCATGTGTGGTGTGTGTGGTGTGAGGATGTGGCGTGTGTACCTGTGCAGAGCGTGTGTGTTGTGAGGATGTGGCGTGTGTACCTGTGTGTTGTGTGTGTGGTGTGAGGATGTGGCGTGTGTACCTGTGTGGAGTGTGTGTGGTGTGAGGATGTGGCGTGTGTACCTGTGCAGAGCGTGTGTGTTGTGAGGATGTGGCGTGTGTACCTGTGCAGAGCGTGTGTGTTGTGAGGATGTGGCGTGTGTACCTGTGTAGAGCGTGTGTGGTGTGTGTGGTGTGAGGATGTGGCGTGTGTACCTGTGCAGAGCGTGTGTGGTGTGTGTGGTGTGAGGATGTGGCGTGTGTACCTGTGCAGAGCGTGTGTGGTGTGAGGATGTGGCGTGTGTACCTGTGTAGAGCGTGTGTGGTGTGTGTGTTGTGAGGATGTGGCGTGTGTACCTGTGTAGAGCGTGTGTGGTGTGTGTGGTGTGAGGATGTGGCGTGTGTACCTGTGCAGAGCGTGTGTGGTGTGTGTGGTGTGAGGATGTGGCGTGTGTACCTGTGTGGAGTGTGTGTGGTGTGAGGATGTGGCGTGTGTACCTGTGCAGAGCGTGTGTGTTGTGAGGATGTGGCGTGTGTACCTGTGTGGAGTGTGTGTGGTGTGAGGATGTGGCGTGTGTACCTGTGTGGAGTGTGTGTGGTGTGAGGATGTGGCGTGTGTACCTGTGTGGAGTGTGTGTGGTGTGAGGATGTGGCGTGTGTACCTGTGCAGAGTGTGTGTGGTGTGAGGATGTGGCGTGTGTACCTGTGCAGAGCGTGTGTGGTGTGTGTGGTGTGAGGATGTGGCGTGTGTACCTGTGCAGAGCGTGTGTGGTGTGTGTGGTGTGAGGATGTGGCGTGTGTACCTGTGTGGAGTGTGTGTGGTGTGAGGATGTGGCGTGTGTACCTGTGCAGAGCGTGTGTGTTGTGAGGATGTGGCGTGTGTACCTGTGTGTTGTGTGTGTGGTGTGAGGATGTGGCGTGTGTACCTGTGTAGAGCATGTGTGGTGTGTGTGGTGTGAGGATGTGGCGTGTGTACCTGTGTGGAGCGTGTGTGGTGTGAGGATGTGGCGTTTGTACCTGTGCAGAGCGTGTGGGTGTGCAGTGTGCTGGGGTGGGGATGAGCCCCCACTCTGACCCCCGTCCCGTGCCGTCCTTCCTGCAGGCGAAAGCGGCCAAGTCGGAGCAGGAGGCCCGGAGGCTGCGGCTGCGGAGCCTGCAGTACCTGGAGCGCTACGTCTACCTGGTGCTCTTCAGCGCGTACCTGCACCTGGAGAAGGCCGGCTCCTGGCAGAGGCCCTTCAGCGCCTGGATGCGGGAGGTGAGGGCGGGGAGCCGGGGACAGGCTCCCTGGCGAGCGGGCACGGCTCCCATGTCACTCCTCCCCGCGGCCGAGGTTGTGTCCCGTTCAGCTCTGGGCCCGCACACAGCGTCTGCGCTCAGCAGGCGTGAGCGAGGGATGAGGAGGAGGAGACAGCGGGTGGGGGCTGGGCTGGGCCCCTGCTCCCTGCGTCCCTGAGGCCATGTCACCTGGGTGCTTCACGCCCACCTCTGTGTCCATCCTTCACCTGTGCCCTCGCTTCCCGCTCCCCGCCGCCTTCCAGCCATGGCCGTGGACAAGGCACTGAGCCCCTCTGAGCCGCTGTCCTCAGCGTTACCACGCAAGTACTGTTGGCGCAGTGGGCACCACCTCAGGAGGCCGTGGCGGGGACTGAGATACTGCCTCTGCCACAGCTCGTGTCAGCAGGCCTGCCTCACGTGGCCACTGTACGCTCCCGCTCTGCACAGGAGTCTGGGCGCAGAGGGGTTCAGTGCCGTGTTCATAGCATTAGAGCCGTTGGTTGGCTCCAGGGCCCACCATGTCCAGCCTGGGACAGACATGTCTCGGGCCACCTCCTCCCTCCCCTCCACTTGGCTCTTCCCGGCCTGGCTGGTTTTAGAGGCAGAGCTGCAGCCTCGGCACCTCTAGGGTAAGAGAAAGGTCTCCCTTCCTGCTTGGCAGAGTGGCCTGTAATTACCCCTCTGCTGGGACGCTGGCCCCTGCTGACCTCACCGGCCTGTCCTGGTGGTTGACATCTGGAATCCAGGCTGGAATTAGCTCCCGTGGGCAGGGTGGACGGGAAGGCAGGAGTGACAGCCGTAGGAAGGGTGTGGGGCTTCGGGAGCTGTGCAGGTGGGGTTGGAGCTGCGAGGGGACAGAGGCTGGGAGGCCCCCCAGGGCCCAGTGCCCGGACGGGTGGCTGCTCTGTGTTTGTGGCGGTCCTGCTATGGGGGTAGGTCACACCAAGGTCACAGTGGGGCCACCCTCTTGAGCAGGCCTGGGCTCAGCTTCCTCTTGGCGGTAGTAGGGGACCTAAGACACTTCTGCCTGGAGAGCTGAAATAGGGGGGTGGGACAGGGGCTGGGAAGGAGCTTGATCCCCTCCCCAGCTGAACCTGGGTGGTAGGTCGTGGGAGATGTCGAGGTTCTAGCCTCGGGGGATGAGCGGAGGGGCAGGGGGTAAGGCTTGCCTGGGGATGTTAGTTTGGAGTGGAGCATGCATCCTCGCCATCCCCAGGATGGTGGGGAGAGAAGAAGGCTGGTCGTTGAGTGGTTTGAGTCTAGGGCCAGGGCCTGGGCACTACGGCTATATGGAGAGTGTCTAGGGAGGCCTCAGTGAACCGGCCTGAGCCGAGGCCCTTGGTGGGCCTGCCGAGTCCACAGTCAGAGCTCATAGCAAAAGGGCTCTTGCCGGCTGCTGCTTCCACGCTGGCTTCCCCAGCGCTCTCCGCGGGCCCAGCTGTAACACTAGGAGCAGCCGGGCTTGTGCTCCTGAGTGTGCCCATGGGAGCACCGGGGCTGAAGGCACGGGGCGTGCTTGGCTTCCCCCTCTGCTGTCCGCTTCCTACCTGCCTTTACTGCCTGCTGAGCGCTTTCTGTGCAGCCCTCCACGCTGTGCTCTGCCATCACAAGGGAACGGGAGCTCAGAGTAAATAGGAATCGAGATGCAAACTCGTGTAGGTGGCTGAGCTGGTGGGAGGCAGCGCTGGGCCCCAGACTCACACGTGTGTCAGCGGAGCCCAGTGAGGGGTGTGACAGAGGAGGGCACGGGACACGGATGACACCCTCCCTCCCCTCGAGCACTGCCCCAAACTCTCCTGTCCTCCCCCAGGTGGCAGCAAAGGCCGGCGTCTACGAGATCCTCAACCAGCTGGGCTTCCCCGAGCTTGAGAGTGTGGAGGACCAGCCCTTCTCAAGGCTGCGCTGCCGGTGGCAGGAGCAGAACCGTGGCCCCGAGCTCTCCGCCACAGGGGACTTCCTGTAGGAAGGGGGCTTCCTGTGGGATGCACTCCCCCTGCCCCTGTTGTCACCGCCTCCCGCAGGGCCACCTCCCTCCCCACGTGGCCTGGGGGTACCCGATGCTCTTTGCTGGCAGTGGCCCTGACAAACGACTCCTCGGCTTCCCAGAGACCAGGGTGGGTGGGGATCCCCTTTTTGAAAGAGTTGTTACAGGATAGTTGGCGCACAGTGATGCCTTGTGGATGGCCGCTCCAGGGGGGGGCCTGCAGGAAGGCCTGGTGTGGCATCAGCTCTCCAAGGCGCTCACTCCCCAAGTTGCCAAGCCAAACCTCTCGCCACTTCTGTCCTCCCCTCTGCCCTGAGCAGTTCCGATGGCCCCTGGCCTAGAGCAGCCCCGGCCAGTGCTCTCCCACGTGGCTTTTCCCCTTTTGCTGCCTGAGCATTGCCTGGTGGCCCTGGGCTCCCTGGGAGGTGGACGTCACTCTGGCTAGATGTGTTACCTTAAACGCAGTTTTCCCAGGGTTCTTGCCTCTCATTCCTTGTCTCAACCCCAAGCCATGAAGAAGGACAACCACATTCCCTATGGGTTCAGTGGAGGCCTCTGCCCCTCCTGCCTTTGTCCCCTCCCCTCCCCTGGGCTGGCAAGACTGTAGAGGTTTCCATGGAGCTGAAAACAAAAGGGAATCCCTCTTGGGGTTGGAGGGGGCAAGAAAGAGCTCCCAGAAGGTGAATGCTGCCCTGTGGGAGAGGCCTGCTCCATTTCCCTGGGAGCATGGTGGGGAGGTCTGGGGATGCACCTCCTCCCTGCCCTGCCTGGCCCCCCAACAGTGGTCTGAGACCCCACCTGGTGTGGCAGAAGCCATGGGGACTCCTGGGTGACCCTGAGTGAGCAGTGGGGTGTGTGAGAGTGGGCCAGGGATGGCACGAGAGGGCACTTGGATTGCAGGCCATCCTCGCTGAGCACCCTCGAGTTGCCTTGTGATGGGAACAGAAGAGGCCAAGGCCTGCCACTTTGGCAGCTGCTGGGACCAACTCTGTGTGGATGGTGGGAGGGTTGCTCGGAGAGGCAGGTGGGTGTTGAGCTGAGCCTGTGGCTCTCCCTCTGGGGACTGGTCCCCCCCTAAAATGCAGGGGCTGAACGGTGTGGACGCTGTCCCCCTGGCAAGGCTCACTGGGTCCAGGCAGGCCTCTCTTGGTTGGACACCAGCACTTGGGCAGAGAAACAGATGATGTATCACTGGTTGTGGTATTTTGAAAAGGTGGATGAGGCCAAAGTTGTTCACGTCTACCTAGTATTGGAAAATTTATGACCATTTTGGCTGAATTCTTTTGCAAATCTACTGTATGTCTTTTCACTACCTTTTTAGATTTGTTGTTTTTGGTTTTATTTTTGCATGTAGTAAAAAGTGTTAATTTCTCTGCGGACAAGGTCTAGATGAGGGGTCAGAGATCAGGGCTGAACTGGGAGGGATCCTTTGTGTTCTCATGGTTGGCCCTGACCTTCAGCTGTGCTGGGACTACTGGCCGGTCACATCACCTCTCTGCCTCAGTTTCCCCATCTGTAAAATGGGAGAATAATACTTGCCTACCTACCTCACAGGGGTGTTGTGAGGATTCATTCGTGATTTTTTTTTTTAAACAGATCTTTTGAGCATTAAAAATGGCTAAATGTGAAATGCGCATGGCTGCCAATGTTCTTTTGTGTGGGGCAGATATTACAGAACTGATGCAAGATGCGGTCCCTGTTCCCTCAGAGTAAGGGTGGGAGGGCAGGGTGAGCCAAGAGCACCTGCCCTTTGTACCCCTGATTCTCAGAGAAGGTGGGTTTTCATGGATATCATTCTCTTTCCTTCACATCCCCAATCATGTATGCCCATCTCATTCTGGATTCCCAGGGCTGACGTGCTGAGGAGCCCCTCCTTGAAGAAAGTAGTGTAACAGACTAATTCACACTAAAGTGTGAAGGACTGTTATAGTTAGGGAGATGGAGCAGAGTGGAAGCAGGGTGGTCCTCAGCCTCTACTTCCTTTTCGCATCTCTGCAGGCTCTTCTTGGTCCCTTTAGGCCCCCAAAGCCTCAAACACATTTGTGTTGAGAAATGAATGTGTGAAGAGGCAGGAGGGAGAGTGAGGGAGGCAGAGTGCAGACCCAGGCTTCTCCCTAGGCTCTTCCAGGATTAGGGGGAATCAGACCCTCTGGGCTGTGATTCTGAGGTCAGCTGGAATGGAAGTTCCAAGGTCAGAATGGAATCCGGAGCCCCTACTGCATTAGGGTTGGTTTTCTCCCCAGCCTGGGTGAAGGGAGGCCTCCTGGGGTTACTTCCCAGCGCTCTGAGTCCAAGGATGCTCTGTGTGGCTTCTGAATGTGAGTACAGTGGTGTGTATACCCATGTGTGTGTGTGTAAGTGTGAGGGGTGGTTCTGCACTTCTCTGCCTGGGATGAAGGGATTATAAAAATATGATCAGTACAAAGATCTGGGATTCTTGATAGAGATGCAACAGGCTCTTGGGACGACCTGGACTGGGAACTGGAAAGCTGCCCAGGGAGTCCCAAAAGCCCTCTGCAGCATCCACGGGGTACACTGCTCTGGTCCCCCCTCAGGAGGACCAGCTGCAAGAGCAGTCGGCACAACCTCCAGCCATTGCAGCTTCGATCCAGCGCTTGCCAAGGCTGCGTTCCACGTACAGCACTCTCCCCACTCGGGCTCTCCCAGACAATGACTGAGCCACTAGCCACACTGTTTCTGCCTTGGCAGCCTTGCCTGGAGCCTCCCCACTGGTCTGGCTGGGTGTTTCTCAGACCACCCCGCTATGTGGGGCCATTCCTTGCCCCTCTCTTTTCATGGGTGTCAGACCTGCTTCGTGGTTCTGTAGGCTCTTCCTGCCTTCTTCTGCTTCCTCCTTCATCCTCCACAGGGGTTTCCACAAATAAATCTCTTGCAAGTCTAATCCCACCCTAGTGTCTGCTGCTCTAGGATCTGAGTGATGCACCCTCACCCTCATCTTTGTCTCTCTGGGCAGCTGCTTTGTCTTTCTTTCTGGTGAAGGCGGCCTTCTCTGGCACTGCTTAGGGAAGCCACCAGCCCAGTTTCCAACTTCATATGTTTTAGTTCCAGCCAGAATCAGTTGTCTTTCTCTCTCTTTGTACCACCCTGCCCTTCCATCTCAAGTGTGGGGCCACTGAGCCTGTGGACTGTGGCTGGAAGGGCAGGAAGTGATTGTTCATCTTCCCTATAGATGAGGGTGGGGTGGGGAAGGCAGGACAGGTGCTCAGTGTGATCTGGTGGATCACCCCCAAATCTGCATATGGCAGTGCCAACCGCTGATTATTTTCTAAATAAAGGGAATGCCCACTATGAAGGTTTTTCAAGATGCACCTCATTTGTCCTCCAGAAATGTCCCCTTTGATGGTCTCAAATAGCAGTTAATGAGCTTAGTGTTTCTCCCGCCTGGCCAGCACTGCTATTACTTTTTTTTTTAACTCTATTTTATTTTGGAGTATAGCCAGTTAACAATGTTGTGATAGTTTCAGGTGGACAAAAGGGGCTCAGCCATACGTGAATATGCATGTATTCATTCTCCCCCAAGCTCCCCTCCCATCCAGGTCTATTACATTTATTTTAAAAGTTCTTGATAGTTTTGTGGCTCAAAATAGAATTTCATACGTGTTTAATTTTATATTTTGTTTATTATTTTAAAAACTGAAGTATAGTTGCTGTACAGTATTATACACTTAAGATATACAGGGATTCATAATTTTTAAAATTAATTTTTACTGAAGTATAGTTGCTTCACAATGTTATATTAGTTTTCATAATTTTTAAAGCTTGTACTTCACTTAGAGTTCTTGTAAAATATTGGCCATATTCTCTGTCTTGTACAGTGTATGTTTGTAGCTTTTTCTATACCTAGTAGTTGGTACCTCTTACTCTCCTACCCTTGTATTACCCCTCCTCACTTCCCTCTCCTCACTGGAAACCATTTGTTTGTTCTCTATGTCCATGAGTCAGCTTTTGTTTTTTTGTTACATTCACTGGCTTGTCGTCATTTTTTAGTCTGCGTATAAATGGTATCGCACTCTATTTGTCTTTCTTTATCTGATTTATTTCACAAAGCATAATATTCTCTAGGTCCATCTATGTTTCTGAAAATGACAGAATTTCATTCTTTTTATGGTTGAGTAACATTCCATTGTGTGTGTGTGTGTATGTGTGTGTGTGTGTAGACACACACAGACTGCATCTTCTCTGTCCAGTTGTCTGTTGGTGAGCACTTGGATTGCCTCCATGTGTTGGCTGTTGTAAACAGTGCTGCAGTGAACATTGGGGTATATTTGTTTGAATTAGTGTCTTTGTTCTTTTTCTGGATGTATATTCAGGGGTGAAATTGCTGGATCATATGGTAGTTCTATTTTTAGTAACCCTCCATACTGTTATCAAAGAGACTGTCTTTTCTCCATTGGATAGTTTTGCCTCCTTTGTTGAAGACTGATCGGTCGTAATTGCCTGAGTTTATCTCTAGTTTCTCTGTTCTGTCCCACTCATCTGTGTGCCCAGAGAGTATCTGACTCCAAGCCTGCCCTCATTTTAGAGATGGATACTGGTGCCAGCTCTGTACTGGAATCCTCTGACATTCTCAGTGACAGGAGAGAAATGTCAGTCCTGCTGGAAGTGTGCCTTTGCTGGGGCGGGTTAGGAGGGGGATGAAGGGAAAGAATGATTTCTTTGAAAACCCTCCCATGAGGTCTTGTGGTTCTCAGACTCGATGCTTTTCAAACCCTTGTGTCCTTTCAAGAGGTTCCCCTCAACACCCACAAGAAGGGCTTGTTTCCTATGAGTCACTCTGATAGATTATCTGTTACAGGGGCTTTTGAGTTTCATTTTGTGCCTCCCTTTAGGGTATTTTTTCCCCTACCATCTGCCCACCTCACCCATTGACATGCCGTACATGACAGAGTGGCCATGCTCTCCAAAAGTAATTTTCGTTCTTTCTTTGAACTAAATGAGACAGTCTTCTGGGCTGAATTAGACACCAATTTATGAAAACACCCATTTCTCCGTTCCCACCCTAACATTTGAGGTCACCAGTCTTTTTAATTTTTGCCCATCCGATAAGGGAGAAAACTGTCTTATTTTTATCTTAATATGATTTTCCCAATTACGAATGAGATGGAACATCTTTTTATTCCTTTGTTGGCCATTTGGATTTGGTCTGTTATATGTTTGCTTATTTTTCTACTGGGTTTTTAAAAAATTAATAGGCGTAAGATATTAACATAATCTGTTTCATTTGTAAGTAGATAGATCTACAGCCAGTTCTTTCTCCTAGTTTATCTGGTCTCGTAATTCTTTTGGAGTGTCTTTTGTCAAATTTTTGTATTTTGTGTCTTGTGTCAGCAGACCTTCTCTACCCAGGATTATTGATCTAATTTCTGTTTTTCTTTGATCACTTGTACAGTATTGTCCTTTATGTTTCATTCTTTAATTGATCTGGAATAAGTGTTTGTGAGTGACATGAGGTACAGAATATAATTTATTTTTTTTAAAAATGGGTATCCAGTTGGCCCATGTTAATTTATTGAGTAGCCAAGGTTCTCTACTCCTTGAACTTCAGTCCTCGTCATTTGATGGGTCCGTATGATAGACATGTGGTTGCCATATCCTGTAGCATTCGTTCATCATCCAGCCACCATTTCTGACTTTCCGTCCTAATTTAAAAAAATCTTGACTGGATTTTTAATTTTTTAAGTCTTTATTACTATTTTCTGGCCTTTTACTTTTTCTTGGGTCAATTTTGGTAAAACACCAACATTTTCCCAGAATAACATATGGACATCTGTCAAGAATTTCAAATTTATTAATGTAAAGTCATATGTAATATTCTCTTAAATATTTAAAAGCCTCTTCTGTATCTGTGGGGCTTCTCCAGTGGCTCAGATGGTAAAGAATCTGCCTGCAATGCAAGAGACCTGGGTTCAGTCCCTGAGCTGGGAAGATATCCTGGAGAAGGAAATGGCAACCCACTGCAGCATTCTTGCCTGCAGAATTCCATGGATGGATGAGCCTGGCGGGCTGCAGTCCATGGGGTCACAGAGAGTCTCATCTGTGACTCTCTTCTTTCTCAATTTTAATATTTGTGAATATCTTACATATTTTTCTTGGTTACATTTGCAGGTTTTTCTATTCAGTTGTTGCTTTCAAATAAGCTATTTTGATTCTTATAAATGTGAACACTGAGAATTTGTGATCACATAAAGTAATAGAGGTGAATTTTTGCTATAGTAATGCTGCTTGATTCTGTGAACCTCTTCTGAGTAATATGCCAAAAATCACATCATGATATCTCTTTGAAACATTAAAAAAAATTTTGTATTAGCTGTCAATCAAGGGAGTACACCTATAATTATTTTATTTTTTTAATTAGTTAATTTATTTATTTTACTTTACAACATTGTATTGGTTTTGCCATACATTGAGTTGAATCTGCCATGGATGTACATGTGTTCCCCATCCTGAACTCCGCTCCCACCTCCCTCCCCATCCCATCCCTCTGGGTCATCCCAGTGCACCAGCCCCGAGTACCCTGTCTCATGCATTGAACCTGGACTGGTGATTTGTTTCACATATGATAATATACATATTTCAATGCCATTCTCCCATATCATCCAATTCTCGCCCTCTCCCACAGAGTCCAAAAGACTGTTCAATACATATGTGTCTCTTTTGCTGTCTCGCATACAGGGTTATTGTTACCATCTTTCTAAATTCCATATATATGTGTTAGTATACTGTATTGCTGTTTTTCTTTCTGGCTTACTTCACTCTGTATAATAGGCTCCAGTTTCATCCACCTCATTAGAACTGATTCAGATGTATTCTTTTTAATGGCTGAGTAATATTCCATTGTGTATAAGTACCACAGCTTTCTTATCCATTCGTCTGCTGATGGGCATCTAGGTTGCTTCCATGTCCTAGCTATTATAAACAGTGCTGCGATGAACATTGGGGCACACGTGTCTCTTTCAGATCTTGTTTCCTCGGGGTGTATGCCCAGAAGTGGGATTGCTGGGTCATATGGCAGTTCTATTTCCAGATTTTTAAGGAATCTCCATACTGTTCTCCATAGTGGCTGTACTAGTTTGCATTCCCACCAACAGTGTAAGAGGGTTCCCTTTTCTCCACACCCTCTCCAGCATTTATTGCTTGTGGACTTTTGGATAGCAGCCATTCTGACTGGCATGAAATGGTACCTCATTGTGGTTTTGATTTGCATTTCTCTGATCATGAGTGATGTTGAGCATCTTTTCATGTGTTTGTTAGCCATTTATTTTTGGCTATGCTGGACCTTCATTGTTGCATGGGCTTTTCTCTAGTTGCAGTGAGCGGGGGCTACTCTCTAGTTGCACTGTGCGGGCTTTCTCATTGCAGTGGCTTCTCTTGTTGCAAAGCAGAGGCCATAGAGCTCTTGGCTTCAGTAGTTAGGCATGTGGGCTCAGAAGCTGCAGCTCCTGGGCTCTGGAGCATGGGCTCAATAGTTGTGGTGCACAGGCTTTGTTGTTCCATGGCAGGTGGGATCTTCCTGGATTAGGGATCAAACTCCTGCCTCCTGCATTGACAGGCAGATCCTTTACCACTGAGCCACCAGGGAAGCCTTCCTATAATTTTTTTTTATAAGCGGAGAATTGGAAAACACCTAAATTGCAAAAGGATCTATTGCCTGGGTATTGGAGTCATTAACTCTCTCATTTTCTGGAAAATATGCTTGGAAAAGTTTAAGATTTGTCAGTGACTACTAATTACATCTCTAACTCTGAGGTACCCTACCCCCTATATAAATTAACATACACAAAATAGATGAGAAGAATATTGTTCATTTATTTTTTTTTTCCATTTATTTTTATTAGTTGGAGGCTAATTACTTTACATCATTACAGTAGTTTTTGTTATACATTGAAATGAATTAGCCATGGATTTACATGTATTGTTCATTTAAAAACTCTTTTACAGATACTCCAATCTTTCTTTTTTCACATTTCCATTAAGTTTTAAAAACGACTTTATGGAGGTATAATTGACATACACTAAACCACAAAGTATATAATTTTTTAAGTGTTGACATATATACACACCTGTGAAATGATCCTCAAGTTAATGAAGTCAAGTTATTGAACAATGTCCATCACCTCCAAAAGTTTGCTCAGGTCCAATTTGTTATTCCTCCTTTCCCCCTTCCCCATCCCTCTCACCAGGCACACTTTGATCTGCTTTTTGAAATCATAGATTTGTTTGCCTTTTCCAGGGTTTCATATAAATGGAATCATCAATTTGTACTCTATTATCTGGCTTCTTTCACTCAGCATGATTATTTTGAAATCATCCGTGTTTAATATATGTCAATCGGTCATTCTTTTTGCTGCTGCATGGTATTCCATCATATGGCCATACCTTCAGTTGGTTGATCCAAATTGTTGCTGGGTACTTGTTTTAGCTAGTACAAGTAAAGCTATTATGAACATGTGGAGGTCTTTGTATGGACATATGTCTTCATTTCTCTTGGATAAATACTTAGAGAATGAATGATGTGGCGTATGTATGTTTAAATTTTTAAGAAACTGCCAAACTATTTCCCAGATGGTTTCATCCTCACCAGCAGCACTTCGGAGTTCCAGTGCCTCCACACCTTCACCAACCTTGGGATTGTCAGTCTCTTTAACTTTAGTCATTCTAATAGGTGTGTAATGGGTATGTTTCCTACCTTGTGGCTCCGCTGGTAAAGAATGCGCCTGCAATGCGGGAGACCTGGGTTTGACCCCTGGGTTGGGAAGATCCCCTGGAGAAGGGAAAGGCTACCCACTCCAGTATTCTGGCCTAGAGAATTCCATGGACTGTATAGTCCATCGGGTTGCAAAGAGTTGGATATGACTGAACGACTTTCACGTCACTTCACTTCACTTCCTACCACCACCCTCCCAGGTCACATTTTTAATTTTTAAGATTTTCAATTCATTTCTTAGGGAAGCCTAAAAGCATTCTAAGCCTCATCTCTTTGAAGATATTAGCATGGTGTGGTATGCATGCTCAGTTGTGTCCGACTCATTGTGACCCTATGGCCTGTCAGGCTCCTCTGACCATGGAATTTTTTTTTCCAGGCAAGAATACTAGATTGGGTTGCCACTTTTTACTCCAGGGGATCTTCCCAACACAAGGATCGAACCCACATCTCCTGTACTGGCAGGCAGATTCTTTATCACTGTACCAGCTGGGAATCCCCTTGAAGACATTAGTTATTTGTATTTGAAGGCTTACTCTGTTAGCCCTGTTTTATTGGATGTTACTTCTTCTCTTTGTTGAGTTTGGTGTTTGTTTTTCATGTTTTTGGTTTTCCTTAGTGGTTGCTGAATTTGGTTGTGCGCTTATCTTTGTCTTTTTTTTTTTTTCTTTCTTCTTTTTTTTTTTTTTTTCCATTTATTTTTATTAGTTGGAGGCTAATTACTTTACATCATTACAGTAGTTTTTGTCATACATTGAAATGAATTAGCCATGGATTTACATGTATTCCCCATCCCGGTCCCCCCTCCCACCTCCCTCTCCACCCGATCCCTCTGGGTCTTCCCAGTGCACCAGGCCCGAGCACTTGTCTCATGCACCCAACCTGGGCTGGTGATCTGTTTCACCCTAGATAATATACATGTTTCAATGCTGTTCTCTTGAAACATCCCACCCTCACCTTCTCCCAGAGTCCACAAGTCTGTTCTATACATCTGAGTCTCTTTTTCTGTTTTGCATATAGGGTTATCGTTACCATCTTTCTAAATTCTATATATATGTGTTAGTATACTGTAACGGTCTTTATCTTTCTGGCTTACTTCGCTCTGTATAATGGGCTCCAGTTTCATCCATCTCATTAGAACTGATTCAAATGAATTCTTTTTAATGGCTGAGTAATATTCCATGGTGTATATGTACCACAGCTTCCTCATCCATTCGTCTGCTGATGGGCATCTAGGTTGCTTCCATGTCCTGGCTATTATAAACAGTGCTGCGATCTTTGTCTTGAGATTTGAGGTTATCCTGTTTGTGAGACCTGTGACTCTTTAGCATATCAACAGACGACTGACTACTGGGCAGGGATGAGTGGTGCTGGTGACAGTGTGTGCTGGTGGCTGTCCTGGACAAAGGTGTATATTAGCCCTGGGCTGCTGCCCAAGTTCCCCACTCACTGCTGCTACCTGATGTCACACTACCCTGACCTGACCTGGGCTCCTCAGGGGGCACAAGGAGAGCCAAGTTCTCCAGCCACTTCTGCTGAAATGCTCCAGCCTATGTCCTGATGGGTGTTCAGGCTTCCTCCTGCCTCCTAGCTTGGCATCTCTGAGCTGAAATCTTCCTCAAAGCTGGTTCCTCCTCTCCCAGAGGCTTTCGCCTGCATGACTCGTGGGCTGTCATCTCCCCTGCCCATCCAGTTCTGTCAACCTCTGTCTCTCAGGGATTCCTCACCATTTCTTATCCCTTCTTACTCGAGCACTGGCATAGAATTTAACAAATAAATACTTTAAATGATATTTTGACGACTGTGGGTTGGGAGGGGGAAATGAGAACATATGCTCAATCATAATTTATGTATAAAAATAACTTACACTATGTAGCTATTGCCCTGTAACAATTAGGATTCTGGCAACAAACTTTAGATCCGACTATGAAGAGAGTTTGATGAAAGGACCATTTGCAGAGGTGTGGGCAGGATTAAGGGAGCCAGTGGTGAGGTGCTCAGGAACTAGTTACAAGGGGAAGCTGTAACTGTCCCTAGACCTAAGGGGGCAAATGGGTGGCACTGTGTTACCTGCCCCTGCCACAGGCATCTTCAGTGGACTCGGGACCATCCAACAAACTGAGTTGAGGAGCGGGTAACCACGGCCAGAGCAGCATCATTGAACATGCGACTGATGGAAGAGGGGCAGATACTTTGCCTTGCTCTCCTCTCCTGTCCTCTGATCTCCCATCAGTACCTTCCTTTGATTGCAGGGGGCACCAGTGACATGGTTCACAGGGTGGGTCAGCCTCTGGAGAAAGGGAGTGGAGAGAGACAAACAGGAGGACCAGTGCCGCCTCTTCCAAGTGCTTCTTGTATATCATCACCTCCAGTAGTTCTACGACAGCCCAAGGAAGTAGGCACATTCCTTATTTTACAAAGGAGGAAGCTCAGGCACCATGATCCAGTGCCTGATCTGGAGGTATTTTCCTTCTGCTCTTCCCTTTGCTTTTCTTCCTTTCTCTAACCCACTGCTCCTTACGGTTCAAGTTCAGTTTGATTCAGGTCTGCTCACCCCTGCCATCTAAGTGCCCTTAAGATACCTAGAGAAAGGATTCTGACTTCTCAAGGTGTTGTGCCCACAGTACCTCCAGCGTTTCATTACAAAAATTTCATAAGTACAGTCAGGTTGGAAGTATTATATGGAGAACAGTCTGTAACTCTGTGCCCATTTCTCAAAAACACTTTCACGGGTGAAACGGATAACCAGCTCAGGTTGGGTACATGAGACCAGTGCTTGGGGCTGGTGCATTGGGAAGACCCAGAGGGATCGGGTGGAGAGGGAGGTGGGAGGGGGGACTGGGATGGGGAATACATGTAAATCCAGGGCTAATTCATATCAATGTATAACAAAAACTACTGTAATGATGTAAAGTAATTAGCCTCCAACTAATAAAAATTTAAAAAAAAACAAAAACAAAAACAAAACAAAAAAAAAACACTTTCACACTATTGTCCATCAACTTGTCTAAACCTCCTCTAACTTGTCAATTCCTTAAAGCTGTGATCCCCAACCTTTTGGGCACCAGGGACAGGTTTCACAGAAGACAGTTTTTTCATGGATTAGGTGTGGAGGGAATGGTTTCAGGATGATTCAAGCACGTTACACTGACTGCACTTTATTTCTATTATTATTACATCAGCTCTACCTCAGGTCATCAGGCATTAAATCCCGGAGGTTGGGGACTCTTTGTATCTCAGGGTCTGTGATGGCCTGGTACACGAAATGTGGTCAGTGTATATTTGATGAATTGATAATTCACAAGGCATTTTGTGTTTCTCAGGAAAAGGGAAGGCAAGTTTTATTTATTGAATGCCTATGGGTGGTTTGCATACATCATGTTGGGGCACTGAATTCATTATTTCACCAGAGCCTCCCAAATCAGACGAGGCTGGGATTATGATCTCTGTTTTATGAGACCAAGAGAGGTTCTGTAATTTACTCAAGGCTCAGGTCATATCCCTAAGGGATCTGGGATTCAGGACACCAAGATTCGCTTGAACCCATGCTGGTGACTCAGTGCCTTCTCGGTAGCCTAGAGGCTGCCTGGGGCTGGGGGCTGTGTTTGTACATTGCTGAATGTCCCAGGACCTGGCAACTAGCAAGTACACTCATTGTTTTTGGAAAGAATGAATGAATGAACCTTTGATGAGTATTTTCATACTGCTGGAATATGTCATTTGCTGTTGGAAATTCATTCGCCATGGGACTGTGACACCTAAAGGGAGCTCGTGCACCTCTTCACTTAGCAAAGGAGGGATCTGAGGCTGGAAAGGCAATGACAGCCGAAGTCATGCCGGGACCAGTGTGCTGACTCCCTGCAGTGCTTTTTCTTTTCCCTTCCTCTCCAGATCTATCTGAGCATCTGGGTTGGTACCACTCACTAACCCAGGGCCTGGAGACCCACAGAAGCCACCTTTCCTAAGGCTTCCCAGGCCCTAGCTCATAGTGCCTGTCTTTCTTCTTCTTCACTGAAGATCCCCATGGGCTTCAGATGCTTGAAGTTGTGTGTGAAATTCTGTTTATATACTTAGCTCAGGAGGGGATCCAGTGTTTGTAGCAGGCTTTCAAAGCAAATACAAAAACTGTGATTCCCCAAAAGTGGGTGGGGGCTCCTTTATGTGTTTCTCCAATGGTTCCCCAACTTCTTTATTTTTTTCCCCCCAACTTCTTGATTGCAGAGACAAATAGAATTTTTCAAAGAATGTTAGGTTGTAAAATTTTTCAAAGTTGCCCCACTAAAAAGGAATGTACCCCTCTTACAACACTGTCATATCGTAAAAGGGTATTTTTAACCCCTCCAAACAAGGACAGATTCTCTGGGGAATAAAAATCATGGGCCTTCCAATTAGATGCAATAGCTGTAACACCCTACGTGGCCCTTATTTTGCTCACGTTGCTCTTGACTGAAGAAGTCAGTGTGGGCCAGCCTTTGGGAATCTTGCCCTCCCCTGTGAAGCAGCTGCTTAGAGCTTGTGTACTGGTGGCTGTGTAGAATTCTCCTGAAAGGCACCCCCTATAGGTGGCTGGGCGTGGGTTCTGTTGGATCCCTGGGTGGCATTTCCACCAGTTTGACTGCCAATTGGCATGAACTCTGGTCACATGGGGAGGTTATATTATTGTCTGTTGGCAAGTTTTCTCACAAGAGTTTGGGGTGAAATTCTGAAGAATATATGCTCTAAGTGACAAAAGTAATCTCCTGTTCCCAGTTCCCTGGGAAAGGAAGCCCTGGGTGGGAGTGGGGGGCTGTGGCCATGTGAGATGACCCTGCTCTCAGGGTTGCCTGGGTCCCTGTGTCCATCTTCTGCTGATGCAGGAGCCAGGCCTTTGTCCCTCCTGCCTCAGATTCCCCTATCGGAGCATTGGGTGGTGCTCTCTCTGGCGAGGTGCACCCTCTCCTTGGCCGGACGGGCAGGCTTGTGGCTTCATGAAGAGGTTTTCCAGGGAAGGTGTACTGAGGAGGGACTTGGCCGCAAGCAGGAGCGTCTCGGGGCAGAGGTGGGAGCAGCACAGGCTGCTGCAGTTGGTGGCGGCTCTGTGGTTCCTGTGGTACCACACTCGGTAGCATCTCTGTGAGTGTTTCTTGAGTGACAGGTGCTATTGAGCATCTCCTGTGTATCTGACAAATCGCTGCAGCCCCATTTCTGCGTCTCTGAAAGGAGCTGACAGTGCTCTCCTGCTCCACACCCTGACTTGCTGCGCCAGCAGGATTCCCTAGCTGCCCGTGGGATCTGGGGCAGGACAGGCATCCACCTGTAACTCGGGCCCCTTCCCGATACTGCTGCTGCACCCGACGTGTTTGTAAGGTGCTTCTACATCCGGTCCTCTCCCTCACAGGAGCCCACGTGTGATCTTAGACCCTGCCCGAGCTGTCAGTGTGTCCAGGCAACGTGAGGAACAGCAGACCCAGGGGGGAACCTGCTTGCTCAAGGTCACGTAGCAAGCAAGGGTGTAGTCTGCCACACACGTCTGGTCTGGGAGGGCTGTGAAAATGCGCTTCACTCCAGGTGGTACCAATAAAGGCCCTTCTGCCCAGTTTGTTGATGCAACGAAACAGTAAACAAATGCTTTTTGGAAGCAGTTGGGAGACGTAATTAGGGAAGAATGGACCAGAGCATCTAAATCATTGAACTTTTTCAAGGAAAGCCCTAGTGTTATTTTCAAATACACTTTAGATGAGAACCAAGAATAAACTACCGTCTGGACCCAGCCAGGGCCCTGCAGCACCTGCTTAAACACCAGATAAGAATCATGCGGGATTACTCGTGGTTTGTAAGCTGATTTGCACGGTTTGCTTAATAAGCACGCTTACATGGTTTTAAATGGTTTCCAAAGGACTTGAAAGCAGTTTGCGTTCTTAATAAAGTTAAAGAATCCCCCGCCATGTCATTCGCCCTGCAAATTGATTCAGCAAACTGTATTTTTGTTTTGTTTTTGAAATCATAAACAGATGCTTATGTTTAGACTGCTGGCTCCAGCTTAAACACAGGCTTTCTGTTTCTTCTCTGCCCAGCTTGCTTTTAAGGGGCAGGGAGGGGGATTTTAGCTGGGTCGGAGTCCTGTCCCTGGGCCCTTCCTGTCAGCTGCCTTCAGCAACTGGTTGCTCCCTTAGCAGTTGGCCTCCTGGGAGAGGGAAGGGTCATAGGAACTGAAGGGAGCAGCTGATGAGGACTGAGGCCTTCTAGGTCAGTGTATGTGACCTGGAGCAAGTCCCACTCCTGCCCTGTCTGTGGGGTCTTTGCCTGGCAGCCGAGGGGGTTAGAGTGACGGAGAAGCATGGTGCCTGACACAAGGATGCCCAGGAAATTCGTGCCCCCTGCTTTCCCTCCAGGCTCCCTGGAACCCCCAGCCAGCCTTCCCCACCCTCTTCTGGTCCAGAGGGTGGGCATGGGAGCTGGGGGTCTTCATTGAGTGCCCCAGAGAGGGGAACCAAGTGCACCGCTCGTTCTAGCCCCTGGAGAAGTGATGTACAAAACTGCAGGTGTCATTTCCAAATGCCAAGGAAGACAGTGGGGGACACCAGGGTGGGCTAGGAGGCTCCATGTAATGTGGACCAGAGTGGAGGAGCGAGGAGCCAGAGGGGAGGGGTCCTGGTGAGAGCCCTGTGCCCTGGCCAGGACAGGAGCAGTGACTGAGAGCACCTGGGCACTGCTCCAGGCCTGCAGTAGCGAGGGGTGGATGCCCGGGGAGGACAGATGGGGAGGTGGGGAAATGGGAGCGGAAGCAGGACATACCTAGCGCCATCGGCAGCAGAACCCCTGGTTCGAATCTCTCCATTCCCAGCATAAGCAACTGGGAGACTTTGGACAAGTTCTCAAATCTTGGTTAACCTCGATTTCCTCACTTATAAAGTAGGGCTCTTAGAAAAAATATATTATGCATGTTTACACAGGACGTGTCTCATAGTAGGCACTTTAAGAAGTGGTCGATAAAGGTAAAACCAAACTAGAAACCTTGAAGTCTCATCCTTACCTTGGTGTTTGTCATAAGCTTGTGCATGAGAGTGGGGTTGGCTCTGGTCGGAAGTCCCTTCCTCTCAAATATTGGCTCCCCACAATGGGGGTCTCAAATTGTTTCAAGGTGAAGGGAGGAAGAGTAGAGGTGGAGTTGGCCTTTTGGGGGGTCAGGGCCATGGGGGGCGGTGGGAAGGGAGGAGCAGAAGCCTTCTCTCCAGCCCACCCTCATCTTTTCCAGGAGCAAGGCTCCAGTGCTCTCTCTCCCACCCTCCCCGGTCTCTTTGTCTCCCCCTCACCCCACAAGCTCACAGTTACATGAAGCAGAGGGTAATATATGCCAACGTTCATTCATTCAGCAGTATCTGGGAGTACTTGGTAAGTGCCAGGTCCTATTAGAGACATGGAGGCAGTGATGATCAAGACAGTACCATGCAAAAGAATCTCAAAGCCTAGTGACAGCCCCACCCATTTGGCGTTCTTCACTGCGCCCCCACCCCCACCCCGGGGAGGAGCCTTGCTCTAACAGGGAGTTCAGGGAGGGGTGGCGGAGCAGTGAGTGGGGCTAGGTCCTTGGTGCTTGGAAGGCTTGGAGTCTCATGACCCTACCATGAGCGTGAGGTTGGTCTCCCGAATGGTGGAGAGCTGAGTTGGATCTTGTTTTAGGTCCTGACCTGACAGATGGGAAGGTAGACACAGGAAGGTCAAGGCAGAGGCCAGCTGAGAAGCCAGTGGCGGGCTGCAGGAAACAGAGTGGTGGTTTCTCAAGAGGTTAAACACAGAAATACCATATGACCCAGCAATTCCACTCCTTGTTGTTTGTCTAAAAGAAGTGCAAGCAGGGACTCAAACAGAAACTTGTACCCCAGTGTTTGTCATAGCATTATTCACAATAGCCGAAAGGTAGAAACAACCCAAATGTCCATTCATGGAAGAATGGATAAACAAAGTGAAATATCCATACAGTGGAATATTACTCAGCCATAAAAGAATAAAGGCCTGACACAGCTGACGATATGAATGGACCTTGGAAACATTATGTGGAATGAAAGAAGCCAGAAGTGATAGACAAATACTGTATGATTCCGATCATATGAGGTACCTAGAGTAGGCAAACTCATAGAGACAGAAAATAGAATAGAGGTTACTAGAGGCTGAGGGAGGGGGAGTTATTGTTAATGGGAACAGAGTTTTTGTTGGAGATAATGAACAAGTTTCAGGTATAGATGGGCTTCCCTGGTGACTCAGAGGGTAAAGCGTCTGACTGCAATGCAGGAGACCCGGGTTCGATCTCTGGGTCGGGAAGATCCCCTGGAGAAGAAAATGACAAACCACTCCAGTATTCTTGCCTTGAGAACCCACGGATGGAGGAGCCTGATAGGCTACAGTCCACGGGGTTGCAAAGAGTCGGACATGACTGAACAACTTCATTTTCACTTTTCTTTCTTTCAGGTATAGATAGACTCATTGGGAAGAACCCTGATGCTGGAAAAATCAAAGGCAAAAGGAGAAGGGGGCAGCAGAGGATGAGATGGTGAGATAGCATCACTGACTCAATGGACATGAATTTGAGCAAGCTCTGGGAGATAGTGAAGAACAGGGAAACCTGGTGTGCTGCATGCAGTCCGTGGGGTTGCAGAGTCGGACATGACTTAGCAACTGAACAACAAAAAATAGAGGTGATGCTTACACGACATTGAGAATGTAATTAATGCTACTGAACTGTATGCTTTCAGATGGTTAAAATGATAAATATTATGCTCTGTACGTGCGTGCTTAGTTGCTCAGTCATGTCCAACTCTTTGGGACCCCATGGACTATAGCCCACCAGGCTTCTCTGTCCAGGGGATTCTCCAGGCAAGAATACTGCAGTGGGTTGCCACTTCCTTTTTCAGGAGATCTTCCCAACCCAGGGATAGAATCCGGGTCTCCTATATTGTAGGCAGCTTCTTTACTGTCTGAGCTACCAGGGAAGCCCTACTGTGCTCTGTATGTTGTCTTATCATATTAAATTTTAAAAGTGAATGGCCAGTGGCATCAGGGAATTGCTCTTCCTGAGAGCATCCCCCTAAAGTGAGTCTTCTTCACATGAGGGCTTTGTGTGGTGATGGTTGGGAAGACTATGAGGACAAGACGTTAGGGGAGATGGTACAGAATACACTCTGGACATCTCAGGAGTCATACAGTGGGACAGCCAGAGATGCATGCTCCTCAGCTTTCTGGGAGACCTCATTTATAAAACAGGGATGAATACATCCATTTCTAGGGCTGCTGGGAAGATTAAATGTGCTAATGCACGTATAGCCATCAAAATTCTACCATAAGCACTCAAGCACTTATTAGTATTTTACTTGTAGTGTTAGTAAGAGAAAAATAAGGGTAGTGTAGAGGCAAGGAGAGGCAGTAGGGGGTCTCCCAATTACTGCAACTTGGAAAAATGCCTCACAAAATGAAGTTTCATGAAGCCCCACATTCCCGTGGGAGAAGGATTGGCAGAGGTGGGAGTGACATCCTTAGTGATGGCCTCCGTGGAGGAGGGA
The DNA here is from genome assembly GCF_023699985.2 of Odocoileus virginianus. Lineage (NCBI taxonomy): Eukaryota > Metazoa > Chordata > Mammalia > Artiodactyla > Cervidae > Odocoileus > Odocoileus virginianus. The sequence continues at coordinate 60,477,499 of NC_069680.1, forward strand.
CCTTGGGGGAAGGTCCCCCGTCTACCAGGTGGTGATTCCTCTGAATAGAGAGGAGAGGGAGACAAATATGTTTTCCTGGGGGGCCAGCCTTCTTTCATGGCAGTGGGTCTCATGGGGAGTTTGGGTCTCCCGGGGGAAAGTCAGTGTCCTGCCAGTAAGCTGACATCATGGGCCTCTTAAGAAGAAACAGGGAACCGGCTATTGTGGAGATTAACTGTGAGCTCCAGATGTGCAGTCAAGCCCTGCAGTAAACAGATTGCCATTATAGCCTGCAAAACAATAGCAGCTGTTCTGGTTTGGCCAGCCAGGGTTGCAAATCTGGCTTTGTGAAGAGAAGCGCCTGTGGAGCAGTACTTCTGAGAATTGGCTGGGGCGGGGGGCGGGGGTGGTGCCTGTGGGGGTTGCCCACCCAGCAAATTTGGGGTAACAGGGCTGTTGGGTTCTTCAGCCACACCCACTGAGTGTCAGGGACCAGCCAACTTGAGGACTTAGGGTCAAGTCCCTCCTAGCTGGAAAACCACGCAGAAATCATTGTTCTAGCACCTTGTTCTACAGCTGGGACCTGGGGGCCTGAAAGGAGTTTTATGTGATTATGAGGTACAAAAGAGAACTGGTTGGGGTTGGGGCTCAGCGTTGGATCAAAGCCAAGGTTCATATGGTTGAATCTCTACGGCCAGTCTGGGGTGAACCTGTGACTGGAGTCATCTCACTGCCACCTGGATTGGCTGTCAGTCCTTGGCTGCTCTTGAGGATCCTGTCTGTGATGGAGGTTGGTCTCTTTCTGTGCAACACTAACCCTCATCACCCAGTGAGAATCTCACCGGTGTCCCTGGCCTCATCTGTGCCACACCCACCTGCCACCCTGTCACCCCCTCCCTAACAGTGAGAAGCCAGGCAGATGCCCACTCTGCCCCTGTCTGTGTCTGTGGCTGCCTGGGCTGTGGGAGTCTTGGCTGGAAAGGACCTCTTTAGGCAGGGGCGGATGGGGGAAGGAGAACTCCATGAGCAGATTAAGGTGGTGGGCCTGGCCCTTCTGGGATCACAGCTTGCCTAGACCAAGTGGGTACCAGCTGTGCCCAGAGAAAGTGCTGCCCCAACTGGGACTTTCTCAGTTGGTGACTGAGCCCGTTGAGAAATAAAAGGTCTGGGTAGCTAACAATCGAGACCCATCCCTCACCTTCCACGAAAGGTTCTTGCTTTCACTGTCGGTATCAGAGAGGAGGATGACTGACCCAGTCCCCTGTGCACCTTGACCTGGGCAGTGTGTGGCCCTTCTGTGGCTCCTTCATACAAAGAGGGGTGAGGGACAGCCATTGCCTGGACTGGAGTCAGCTTAGTGGTCCTTCTGCCCAACCAAGTGAGAGATGGGACTGTATACTTAGACACAGCATCCCTGATCCATGACCACGGCAGGCTTCTGTGTCACATGATGGTTCATGGTTAGAGCTTTCCATATGTAGAACAACTTCTTCTGGAGGTAATGAGTTCTATCTCTGGGAGAATTCAAGTGAGGCTAGAAGATTCTTTGGTAGAATTTATTCATTCATCTGATCATCCAATGTTTTTCAAGAGTCAAACTGATGTCAGGTGCCAGACAAATTGATTCAACTGTGAATGAGATAGAAATGGCCCTTGGCCTCACAGTGCTGTGATGGGGAGATAATGAGGTCTATGGGAGCAGGGTATGGGGGGCCATGACCCAGACCTGCAAGCCAGGCTTCCTGCAAGCAAGGCTTCCTGGAGGAAGCTGCCTTTGAAAGCTGAAGCCCGAGGCTGAGGAGGACTTAATCTGGGTGTAGGGTAAAGATTCCAGAAAGAGGAGGCAGCACACGTGAAGGGCTGGAGACAGTGTAGCCATCCTAAGGATCAACTTGCTCAGCGAGGAAGGGCTTGATGGGGGACGGGGTGGGGGCAGAGTTGATCAGGGCAGAATGTGGGTCACACTAGGGGCTTTGAACTTTATCCCAAGAGCCACAAGGAACCAATGAAGAGTTTTAAGTGAGGCAGTAGTGTGGTTTGCTTAGCTGGGTTTCCCCAGAGACAAGCCTTGAGACAGGGATTTGCCCATGAGCTGTTTGTGTAGGAAGTGATCCCAGAAAATACCCCATAGGGGAGTGGAGAATTGAGCCAGGGAAGGGAGACAGCCAAGCAGGTCACCATTGTGGATACTGGAGCTTAACCCTGTTGGGAAACTCTGGGAGTCGCTGAATTTGAGTATATTCCTTGGAGTTATCCCCACCTCCGCTCCAGCCCTGAGATGGAGGGAGCTGGGTTATTTATATACCGCCTCCCATCAGGCATTGGTTGAGAGCTATTCTGGGCTGAGTGGGGCATGGCATGATTCCCCAGCACTTCTGGCCTCCCCCTGGAGTCCTCAGGCAGAGAGGCAGGGCCAGCCTGCAGTGGGGCTCGGGGGATCCGGCAGGGTGCGGGCACCACTGTGGCTGTCAGCTGGAGGGACAGTGAGGGGTAGACAGGAGCCTGGAGATCAGTGAGAAGGTCACAGGAAGACTTGTCCAGGCAAGAGATGTGGATGGCCTGGGCTGGAGAGGCTGTGACTGTGAGCAGAAGGGGGCGCGTGTCAGGAGGCTGAGTTGGCTGACTCTGGTGACAGATGTTGGGGAATGACCCCTGGAGAGAGGGTTCACAGCCTCTCAGCTGCAAGGGGCCCTTGTGCCTCCGCTCGGGCTCTCTCCACCCCCGAAGTGGCTGCTCTCCATCAGATTCTCCCCTGCTCACACGTGTCAGAGACGCTGACATAGTCGCCGCACCAGCTGGGGCCACACCTCAGAGACCACGAAGTGTGTCTGCAGGGAGATCAGTGTGCTGTGGTAACTGCTTAGAAAACAAAACCTCGGCTGTTGTCAACCCGAGCCCCGGGTCGTGGAAGAGATCACTTGGGCCCAGGTGGCGGGGACAGGGGGGAAGGCCTCCAGTGCCACCAGCAGAGTGCCGCCTTGCTCCACAAATCACTTCCACGCTCGCATCATCTCCCCATCAGACACAGGCCACGAGAAGACAGACGCTCCGCATGGCTTGTTCACTGGCCCTAGGACCCGGTTGACAGAAAGTGCTCAGCAACCGTGGGTGAATGCTGGAATCTGTGAATAGTCCCTGCTCTTCTGTGCCCCATGCCCTGGGGAAGGGAGTGTTGGGAGCAGTTGAGTGTGGCTCTAAGGACAAGGGCCTACCAGAGTGGAGTGGGAGGAGGGCTGGGAAAGAGGATGGCGTGTTGAAGCAGCAAGGGAGAAGATGGAATGGTGTCATCACCAGGGTTTTTAGTTGCCAGAAATAGAAGCCAAGTCTGGATGAAATAAGTAGGGAAATAATTCAGCCCTAACCAGTGATGGGTGGGAGGTGATGTATGGATAGCCCAGCTCCCTCCCTCCCAGCCGGGATAACTCTTCGTTGGCTCTGGTTGCCCACATAGTAACTTGCTGCATCATGCCTCTTTTATGGCCACCATCCCTCCCCTGGCCTACTACCCCTCTCCCCTACTGGGCTCCCTGGGGTCACTGCCCATGTAATTGCCTGGTCTCAGCATCAGTTTCTGTAGGAATCCCATACCAGAGCCAGTTGCATCCAACTGGTAAACCAGTCACATGTCTTCTCCTAGTTGCAGGGGAGCTTAGAGAAGAAAGAATAGGGCATTTTCAGCTTCTGGGGCGAAGTGGTCCTTCTTCCTACCAGACTCACTGGTATGTCATCAGCACCCCTATAGGAAGCTGTCCTAGTCTGTTCTGGCTGCTATAACAAAATACCACAAGCAGGTGGCTTATAAACAACAGAAATTTATTTTTCACAGTTCTGGAAGTCCAAGATCAAGGTGCTAGCAGATTCAGTGGGCTTGCTTTCTGGTCACAGAAGGTATTCTCTCACTGTGTCCTCACATAGGGGAAGGGGCCAGGGATCTTTCTGGGGCCTCTTTTATAAGGGCACTAACCCGCATTAAGAGGGCTCCACCCTCATGACTAATTGCCTCCAAAGGCCCCACCTTCTAATATCATCACCATGAGGATTGCTATTTCAATACATGATTTGTGGGGAGACATAAACATTTAGACCATATCCTGGGCATATTCAAATTATAATTTGAGGAGGGTTTATAACGGGGTCTTCCCAGGTATCCCTAGTGGTAAAAAGAACCTGCCTGCCAATGCAGAAGCGTGTGAGACAAGGATTCGATCCCTGGGTCAGGAAGATCCCCTGAAGGAGGGCATGTCAACCCACTCCAGTATTCTTGCCTGGAGAATCCCGTGGACAGAGGAGCCTGGTGGGCTACAGTCCATAGGGTCACGCAGTCAGACATGACTGAAGCAACTAAGCATGTGCATGTGCATGTGTATAAAGGGCCTCTTGACAAAGGTGTAGGGGGCTGTCGAGAAGCCGAAGGGACAGTGTAATAAGTCGATTGGTAGTGGTGGAGCAGTCACCATCCCTACGTCTGAAGGGATGAGGGGAGGGAGCAATGTCTGGAACATAGAAGGAGACATGCAGAGACCTCCCAGAGAGGAGTGGTGACATAGGGACAGTTAGCCCAAGGCCACCTCATTTGTCTCTGAGACCTCACTCTCTCCCATCTCCTGCCCACTGACAGGCTCAGATAGGCCAGCCTCCGGACCAGAGCAGGATGGAGCAGGGTGAGGATGAGATGTGGAGGGCGGATGGGAGACATCAGGCACAGCAAGGAATTTCCTGAACAAGGCGAGGGGCCCCAAGTGTGACAAAGTGTCAGTGGAATGTCAATTAAAGTGTTGCATTGGAGCTGAGGGCTTCTTGGCTGCCCCGCAACAGCATCAACCATTCCTTTTCCTTGGTAACACCACCCCTTTCCCTGTGGGCCCTCCTGTCCGAGTCCCGCTGGTTTCTCCAGAGCTGTACTCCAAGTGGAGTGCTCACGACTCACAGAGGCCTGGCTTGGCCACTGACATCTGCAGCCCCGGCCCAGACGCTTCTTCTGAGCCTCTGTTTCCTTAAATGCAAAACCAGGAGGGTTAATCAGATGACCTCCCAGGATCGCTTCTGTAGCACTGACCTTCTGGGAAGGCTCACGATCCCCTTCCAAACAGTTCTGGGAAGCGAGTAAAACGCAGATCGTCCTTTCAGGGAAACCAAGGCTCGGGGGAACTTTCTGGAGGGCACTGACCACGTGGGGCCTAGACCCAGACTGCCAATCTCTGGTCAGAGCTGTTTCCGGAGCCAGACCTGCCCTGGCCCCACTCTCTTCAAGGGTATGGCCCATAGCCATGTTTATTTTCAACAGCTACAGCAGCCAGAGTGAAGCTGCATGATTTCTCTTGTGCTTTTGTGTGTGTGTGTGTGTGTGTGTGTGTGTGTGTGTGGTTGTGAAGGGAAAGGTGTAAGAACAGCAGTTTCAACCTGGCTTCTAGAGCTTGCCAATCCCCCTGCCCCACTTGGGGTTTCAGGGTCAGTGTAATGTCACTGCTGGGCTTTTGAGCCTGTGGGTTCACAGACCTCAAAGGGCTTAATTTGTAGGGAGTTTCAAAGAGATCCAGGAGGCCTGTGCCAGCAACTCTGATCCCCACTGATAGCGGCCCTGCACAGCCAAATCCTACCAGGTCTAGGAGGCCGCCCACCCCATTGGGCCTGTGTTTTGAGGCCTGTGTTTCAGGCACATGAAACTAAGACCAGGTCATGTTACATCACAGCCTGAGGCTCTGAAGGTTTCTTCATGCCAAGGCCGGGAGCCCTTGAAACCACTGCCTTCTCCCCTAGAATTGTAGGAAGCAGAGAGCTGTTAAGTCAGCCAGGTTCTGAAATTAGAATTTTTAAATGATTGCTCTGGAACAATCATGACCTGCGTACATGTCCCCTGGCTTGTACTGTGCTTGCCCATGTTGGTTTATTTTTACAAAGTGAAGTGAATTGCCAACACTTAGAAGTCAAGCTGGGATTTCTGGTTACTTTAAGGAATTAGAAAACTTGGCATCACCGGGCTCACATTCCTGCCTGGGAACCTTTGGTTGTTGCAGAGATGCCTCTCCCCTTCCCTGACCCTGGATAAGACATGCCCTTCAGCTCATTCTAGTCTTCACCATTCCCTCTTATCTCCCTGCTAGAGCTGAACATCCACTTATGTTTATTACTGTTTATGCTACTCTTTCTCGAATCAGAGAGTTATGAGGAGACAGATATTTTGGGTCCTCCCCATTTCCAACAAAATTGGAAAACAGTTATATTACTTGCCTGCCCCTGGGGTCAACCACCTGTTCTGTTGGGTCAGGTTGCTAAGGTCGAAATTCATCTCCAAGGCCGTGTCTGGTCTCTGTCATTCCCTCTGCTACCACCACCACCATCATGGTCACCATCACATCGCCTTTATTGGTCAGACTGTGTACACAACGAGACAAGTCAAGACAGACTTGGATTTTGGCTAAGAGGCAAAGCTCGGTGGGCCAAGAAAACAGAGTAAACGGAGCAGCTGGGGCCAAAGAGGTTAGGTCTAATATGATGAAGAATTCACCACGCTAGAAGAGGGGCTGCAAGGGAATGGTGCAAACGACGCCAGGCAGCCTGGCGGGAACAGCCTCCTGGCTTTCCGCCCTGTTCCTGACCTGTAGGGAAGTGTAGCAGTGGCCGTAGGGCCTAACTCAGCTCCACCTCCTTTCCTGGGCTTGAGAATATTGAAGACCTAAGGCAGTTTGGACAGGCCTGAGGGCTGGCCTGTAAATTCAGCCACCTCATTGGGAAAAAAAAAAGAAGGTCTCAGTTTTCTATCTGTCTAATGGAGAAATGGAGATACAGGTTCCTGCATGGAACCTTTCCAGTTTGCACACTGGTCCTCTCAGGACCCGCTTCTCACCACACTGGCCCACTCCGGTTTCCTGGAGGGTCCCCCAGAAGCCCTTGGGGGGCATACTGAAGGCACCTCTCCCCCGTCAGGTGAGGCAAGCATTTGGCCTGGTAGGAGAATTTCAGGTGACCGTGGTTCATAGGGCACGACACCTCATGTGAGCCAGACTGTGGGGTGCGGTCACATGTGCCAAGCAGGTCATCGTCCCAGCCATTGTCTGCGTCCCAGACCTGCACCCTCAGGGGGCCCCCAGTGACCAGGAGCACATTCCCGAAGTCCAGCCGCGTCATCCACGTGGGGTTGTTATTGTTCCATACTGTGGCGGTCCTCTGCTCCTGGCCGCCGAAGAAGACCTTCACATAGGCGTCCGTGGCAGTGATCCAGTCTCCCCACAGACCTGATGCCTTGAAGTTCATGACCTGCAGGTGGGCCAGGCCCCTCTGCCGGGGACAGCAGTCCTGGGTGGTGGCTGCTGAACCAGGGCACATGCACTGGCATGGGTTCTTTGGGTTCTTGTGCTCCCCCGGGGGGCACGGGCGGTTGCAGTCCCTCCAGCGTGCCCTGTCAGTCACGTACTTGCTCACGGCCTGCCTGAGGGCCTCCCGCCGTGGGTTCTGGCTCTCCACAAGCATGTGCAGAGGCTCCAGCGTGTAGTCCACCAGGCCAGGGCTGTCCTGCAATGAGGCCACCCAGGCTGAGAACTTCTCGGGCCCAGCCTGGTTCCCGAAGAGCAGGTCATGCATGGTTGAGTGGTGGCCACCATCAACACTGGAATGACGTTCCCGGTAGGCCTGGTGGAAGGAGGTCCCCAACTTGTGCTGCTTCTTCTTCTCCTCACATTCCTTGAATGATGACGAGGCACTGGCGTGGCTGCTTATGCTGACCTCAGCCTCGACAGCCAGGCAGTCCTCGACCTCGTTGGCCGTGAGCCCCTCCAGGGTCAGCTCGCAGGTGCGCAGGGCAGTGAGGGCTGAGGTGCGGCCGCCCAGCTCCATGGACCGGATGAAGTGGGTTCCGTAGCTGGAGATAAGCCTCCGGTAGTCGGGCTCGGTGGAGGTGTTGAAGTGGGGGGGCAGTGTCTTGAGGGCCCTCTTGAACTCAGGGTGTACTGGGGGAGTGTGCACCAGGTGGAAACTGAGAGGTGAGGAAAACAGCAGGTGAGCCCAGTGGTGGGCCCCTTTCAGTAACCCCCTTGAGATTGCCCAAGGTCGTATTAAGTGTCAGAGCTAGGATTTGAACCCAGGTGGCCTGGCTCCAAAGCCCAAACTCTGAATCACCAATCCCGCAGGGAAACCCACTCTGCCCATTGCTCCTTGGTAACCTAGATAGTTTGTATAGGTATTTCTGTTTTTCTTACTCAGAAAAGTTTGTTTTTTCTCTTTATTTTCTAATTTTAAAAGCAATGATACCTTACTGTTGGTAAGTCTGTGGACTTTGTCTGTCTTTCTCTTGGACTGGATCCTGTGTGCCCAGGCTCCTGACAGCTCTGGCCATGCAGTCAGGAGGTGCCCTCTCTCACTATGTGGGAAACATGGCCTTCCATGAGAGAAATCAGGGTCAGTGACTCTAGGTCCCATGGAGACATGCATTTCTCAGGGTGACGAGGTCCCTGAGGACTTGGGGCATGTCTACTTTTGTTCAACTTGTAGTCCTAATTCCCAGCACAGAGCCTAAGAAGGCAGAAATGAAGAGTGCTAGAGTGGATGAAACAGGCCCAGAGAAGAGGAGGACTGAGCTGGGTCTCCTGCCCACTGGAAGGTGATGATGCCCATGAAAGAGGGGGTTGGGCATCTCCTCCTGGTGGAAGCAGCCTCCGGTCCCCACCTTACCTCCAGGACTCCCAGATCACCCTGAGTTTCTCATGCCTTTTCTCAAGTCCCCTCCACCCCCAGTGCTCACCTGTAAAAACGACACTCCACTAAGTCCAGGCTGAAGAGGTACTTGTCCTGGTGAATCTTATGGGCGGCAAAGTTGGCAGCCTGGGAGTGGGAGCCTGCCACGGTCACACGCACATTAGTGCTTGTCTTGGGAGACACATCTAGCCCCATCTTCCAGTCATTGCGGATGCTGTTGGCCGCCTCCCCCGCCACATCCTCGGTGGAGCGGCCCTCATACTTGACGACGTTGCGCTTGCAGCCCGATCCGTGGGCACGCCAGCCAGTGATTGCCAGGGGCAGGCGCTGGGGGACATCCTTCTGCAGGGCATTGCGGCAGAGGGTGCAAGTGCCGTCGGGCCGCAGGAAGTGCTGTGTGTCCACTGGGAACGAGCCTGAGCGCTGGAGCGTGGTCACGTCCACGCCCTCCCCTGCCAGCCAGGAGCCTGGCACAAACTTGTGGGCGCGCTGGCATTCAGAGCGCGCGGCCGTGTAGCAGGGGGCAGGGGCGGGCGCGGGCAGAAGCAGGAGGATGCCAAGGAGGAGCCCTCGGGCGGCCATGGAGCTGTGGAGACAGGGGGCATTTGGTCTCCCAGAAGCTGTGGGCAGGGGCATGGAGGGTGGCCAATGCTTCCTCCAACTGTAGGTTATCAGGACATAGGCAGTAGAGAGGGATGGAGATACATCTCTCAAGTCACTGAATGTCAGAGCTGGTATGGCCTTTACAAGTCTGGTCCACCCCCTGCATTGTCCAGCTGGACCCAGAGAGGGGAAGGGACTTGCCCAAGGTCACACAGCCAGGCGGAGACCCTTACTAGGATTTCGAATAGGAATCCAGATGGATGGTTTTGTCCCCAGGATTGCAGCTACTGTTGGTGGAAAGGGGTTTTGCGTGCAGAGGAAGGGGGCAGAGATTAGTTGGAGCAGATTTGAGGAGGAATCTGGGGAGTCTAGGGAAGCCTGGATTCTGGAGAGGGATCATTTTGGATTCAAGAACAAGCCATGCTTTCTTTACCCACCCAACCTTTCTCACTGCCCCTCATCCCACTCACCCATTAAGCCCTCAGTAGTATTGGGAAAGAAATGAGGTTGCACATCACTACCTTCCTCCCCGTTGCGCAGTGGGGTCCTCTCTCTGAGCTCATGGAAGAGCATCAGCCTGAATTCTAGGATAAAAGCTGCCCGAGCACTTGCGTCCCTAGATCCAGTGTGGGGAGGAGTCATTCAGTTTGCTCTCCTCCTGATGCTCGTCTCGTCTTTGGCCTTCCCTGCCCCTCTCTGCAGAATTCTGCTCATATCTTTGAGCTGCCTATCACTAAATGCTTAGCTAAAAGGTTCTTCCTCAATTGGAGGTGGCTCAGGAGCCTCACTGGGGCTGCTATGAACTGGAATTTCCACTCTATCCCTGTCCAAACCGAGCTCCTCAGAGGCCGCTCCCCTCTAGCACCTACCAGGGACAGCAGCTTGTCGGAGGCCCAGGGGATTATGGCGGGCAGGAATCTGCCCTGCATTCTAGCTTGGAGCCTCCCATGCCTTCCCCAAAGGAGTGGCAAAATTCCAGGCAACACAGCAGGCTCCGGGGAGGTAAACAGAAGAAGGGGAGTTTTTGGAATGCCCTCAGATCATCTCACTTAGGGAGCCAGCATGGTTTGTAACTTTAAAAATCAGAGTCTTGGGACCTTCCCGGTGGTTCGGCAGATAAAGCTCTGTGCTTCCACTGCAGGGGGTGCAAGTTCCATCCCTGGCTGGGGAGCTAAAATCCCACATGTTGTGTGACGTGGCAAAAAAAAAAAAATTATTACTTATTTCCACCCTGACCCTCGTCATATTATCTCCCAGGGAGCCTGTTTCTGGGCTTTTTTAGTTTTAACAAGCATTTGAAGGGGCCTTAAAAACATACTCTAACCTCTTCATTTTGTATAACAGAAAACTGAAGCCCTGGGAGGGCGTGAGGCTGCCTAGTGAGTCAGTGGTCGAGCGCGGTCTAGACACAGGCCTCTTGTCTATGGGTCACAGCACTTCCTGCTACATCGGGCTCTTCCCCAGACAGGCTCTTGTGCCCCTCTGTCTCCACCCAGGGGCTCCCAGCCTCCCTGGCCCCCTGCTTCCTCCCTACCTGGAGTCCTGTGCCGAGATGCTCCTATGCGGACACCTTCTTTCCCCACGGACAGCTCCTGAAATGGTGGTGCAGCCCCCCAGACAGGCTCACCACACAGCTCATCACCCAGGCCACAGCTCACATCATTTCTGCTTCCTGCCCCGCCCCGCCACCAGCTCTAGTCACGGGTCCCCTGTGCTCTCCCCCCCGCCCACCGGCACCCACCCTGTCCTCACCTCCTCATCCGGCCTGCTGACAGCCCTCAGGAAACGAGCGGTGAGGGCCAGAGGCTCATCTGCCAAGCAGCGCTGCCTGGGGCATGGGGACCGGGGGCAAACAGGTGGGGTTTCGTGGGTGGAGCAAGAGCACAGGGATCTGAGAGCTTTGAGATTCAACTCTGGAGTTGATGACAGGCCAGCAGGAACAGTTTCCCTGCTTCTCCCCGCAGCATCGCATGTGTGAGCTATAAGAGGCAGTATAAAGTAGGAGCTTGGGAACCAGGCCACCTCGGCTTGGGCCAGCTCAGTTGCCCGGTAGCTGTGCAGCCTGGTCAGTGTCTTTAGCCTCTCTGTGTCTCAGTTTCCTCATCCCAAAATGGGGGTACTCTTAGTGTAGACCCCATGGGTTATGAAGATTTGAAGGGTTACTATGTGTGAAGTGCTCAGACCAGGGCCTGGCCCTCCGTGAATATTAAAGCATGTGACCATTCCTTCCTCCTGAGGCAGTGGGGAGAAAATAAATTCTTGTTCAGACCTCTTTGCCCATTTCCTGCCCACACCTGAAGCCCAGCCCCAGGGCCAGGTTCTGGACCTCAAACACATGTGCCAGGACAGCGTCTCCTGCTCCTGTCTGTGAGGAGAACCAGTGGCCTCGCTGGTCTCCGGCCTCCACGCTAGCCCTGGTCTGGTATAGTACCCATGGCGTGGATGGGTGGACGGCTGTGTGACCCTGCTGGGGAGAGCGATGTGGGGGGGACCAGGGGCCCGGGGTCTTCTCCAGCTTCTGTCTTTACCTGAGGTTTCCATGGGTTGAGTGACTCACAGAGCAACTTCTGGGGGTGGGGGGCAACATCATAGTTGTCTGAGGTGGAGATAGCTCGGTAAGTGGGGGGCCGTTCTTGTGAGTTCACCCTCCAACCGCATCAGTAACAGGAAAAAATAGCCACAGGCCCCAGACCACGTGTGACACCACGGGATGGCTCATTCCTCTGAGTTTATGCCCCCTGCTGCGTCCCCTCTTTTACAGGAACTAGGGCTTAAGCTGTCTTCTCGAAACCCAACCCTATCTCCTCCCCAAAATGTCCCCCTTTCTCTCCTAGAATTTGCAGCCTCCTGACCCCCTTCTAGCTCCTGCCCGCAGCCAAGATCAGATATCCAGGTTGTGGAGTTTAGTTTTGCCTGTGTTCAGAAGACCAGCTTAAAGAGCGTGGAGCCCTGTAGAAAATCTGTAGGAAGACAAAGGGGAGATGGGGAGACTGGTTCCAATCCCAACTTCAGTGTAGGCTTGCTGTGTGACTTTTGACAGAGCTTTCACATCTTTCTAGGTTAGTTTCCTCATCTATAAAATCAAAGGGAGGACTTTGAAGTTTCTAGGGATCCTTAGGCTCCTAATGATGAAATGTGCATTTAGCAGTTTTCATCTGGTGTATAAAGTAGCTAATGTCCAAGAGATGCTGGTGAGGGGCAGTCCATGAAAGAGCAGTGATGACATTGACATTTGCAACTTCTGATGACAGTTGTCCTCTCCAACTGAAACTTCTCACTTGAAATGTGTTTTAATCACAGTTTGTCCCGAGAGACATAAGTTGCAATTTTCAGAAACCGTCTGTATGGTTTATTGTTAACAACTTTGTTGAAATATAATTCACATACCATACAATGCACCCATTTAAAGTATATAATTCAGTGCATTTTAGTATTCACAGAGTTGTGCAGCCATCACCACCATCAATTTTAGAACATTTTCATCATTGTCAGAAAAACCACGTACCCATTAGCAGTCACTGCTCGTTTTCCCGGATACCACTCTACTTTCTGGCTCTGTGGATTTTCCTTTTAACTGAATCATACAAGGTATGACTTTTTGTATCTGTAGTATTATTCTACATAATATTTCCAAGGTTCATCCAAGTTGTAGTATGTGTCAAAACTGCCTATGTATCAAAACTGCTTGCCTTCTGTGGCTGAATAATATTCCGTTGTATAGACATACCACATTTGTTTATCCATTTATCATTTGATGGATGTTTTGGTTGTTTTCACTTTCTGGTTATTGTGAATAATGCTGCTATGAACATTTGCATACAAATTTTTTGTGTGAGCATATGTTTTCATATGTCTTGGATCTACCTGCAGGAGTGGAATTGATGGGTCTGTAGTAACTCTTTAGGAATGATTTTCCTATGTGCACCATTTTACATTCCCACTAGCAGCGAATGAGGTTCCAGTTTCTCCACATTCCTGTTATTATCTGACTTTGTGACTACAGCCATTCTTGTGTATATGAAGTGTTGTCTCATTGTGGTTTCAATTTGGATTTCCCCAACGGCTAATGATGTTGAGCATCTTTTCATTTGTTTATTGGTCACTTGTGTGTCTTCTTTGGAGAAATGTCTGTTTGAGTCCTTTGCTGATTTTTGAATTGGGTTATTTGCCTTTTTATTATTGATTTATAATAGTTCTTTTTCTACTTCAGTGTCTAGACCCTTTTCAGGAATGTGATTTGCAAATATAGTCTCCTATTTTATGAGTTGTTTTTTCACTCACTTGATGGTATCTTTTGAAGCATGAATGTTTTTAATTTTGATGAAGTTCAACTTACCTATTTTTTCTTTTGTTGTTTATACTTTTAATGTTGTATCTAAAAATCTTTGCTTAACCAAGGTCATGAAGATTTAATCATGTTTTCTTCTAAGAGTCTTATAGTTAACATTTAGGCCCATGATCTACTTGGAGTATTGTCCAAGTTCATTCTTTTGCATGTGGATATGGATTTATATGGGCTCCCCTCATGGCTCAGTTGGTAGAGAATCTGCCTGCAATGCAGGAGATCCATGTTTGATTCCTGGGTTGGGAAGATCCCCTTGAGAAGGAAATGGCAACCCACTCCAGTATTCTTGCCTGGAGAATCCCATGGACTGAAGAGCCTGGCAGGCTACAGTCCATGGGGTTGCAAGAGTCGGACACAACTTAATGACTATCATCTCATCTCTCTCATGGAATTATGTATTTATTTATATATATTTATATTTATCTATATTATATATATGTGTGTGTGTGTGTGTGTGTGTGTATGTATACATATATATATTAAGGTTACAAAATGTTTACTCTTGACAGAAAAACTTCATGGATACTCTAGTAGAATGCATGAGAAAGATATTGATCTTGATGGTATCTACCTGCATAAACTATACCTACAGTAGACATGAACCATAATCAAATATGGAGATCCTTGAACAAATCCAGTGTTTAGACTACTTACTGTGCTTATTTTAGAGATCCAAAATATAGTCCCAGATATTGTTCACTTTATCCTGTCGTCATTCTTTGTTCCCTTTTCTTTACAGATTTGTGAAACTTTGGGATTCTTCCTCAAATGAGTTATCCATAGTTGTGCTCCAGTTACCACCTTTAGTTTCATAAAATAAATTCGAGTTTTTCCCACTTTCTCCACGCTGTGGCAGAGTTTGTAGAAGGCTCAGTCTTTGTAGTTGGGTAGATTTGTAGATTTGTAACTGTAGGGTCCATGTCTTCAATAGCTCTATCTGGTTTTCTGGCCTTTTTTTTTTTTTTTTTAAATCTGGTATTGGTTTTGGCAAGTAACATTTTTTTTAGGAAACCTCGTCCTGTAAAGTTTCACACTTGTTGACATGAAGTTGTTTACAATTGTCTCTCTCTTAAAACCTTTTTTTGAATCAGTGGCGATACCCCTTTAAAAGATTATAATTTTTATTATGGTTTTTCTCTTTTTTCTAGATGAGTTTTGTTAAAGATTTTTGTTACTTTTCTCAAAGAATCTGCTCTTGGCTTTATTCATCTTCTTTATTGTATCATTATTTTCCATTTTGTTCATTTTATTCTTATCTTTTTATTTGCTTCCTTCTTCCTGTATTCTTTGGACTTTTGTTGTTCTTTTTCTAACTTCTTGAGTTGAATCCTTAGCTCATTAGTTTTCAGTCTTTTTTTTAACTGGTGTATAATTGACATGTAAACATTAGTTTCAGGTGTATAACATAACAATTTGATGTGTATATATTGTGAAATCATTACTACATTAAGTCTAGTTAACATCTGTCACCCTGCTTAGTTACAAAATCTTTTTTTACTTGTGATGAGAACTTTAAAGATCTATTGTTTTTAACTTTCAAATACACAGCATAGTACAATTAACAGTAGTCACCATGCTGTAAATTATATCCCCATGACTTACTTATTTTATAACTGGAAAGTTTGTACCTTTTAACTTCCTTCGCTCATCTCACTGACCCTCCAACGCCTACCAATTTATTCTCTGAATATATGAATTCGACTTTTTTTTTTAAAAGGAGTTAATTTATAAATAAGATCATATGGTATTTGTCTTTTTCTCTGACTTATTTCACATATCATAATGTCCTTAAGATCCATCCATGCTGTTGCAAATGGCAAAATTTCCTTCTTCATTATGGCTAAATAATAATTATATATGTATATAAAATTATATCTATATATATGATTTTCTTTATCTACTCATCCATTAGTGGACGCTTATGTTGTTTCCATATCTTGACTATTGTAAAGAATGCTGCAATGAACATGGGCATGCAGATGACTTCTCAAGTTGGTATTTTTGTTTTCTTTGAACATATACCCAGAAGTGGAATTACTGGATTAGACTTTCTTCTTTTTTAATGTAAGCACTTAAGCTTCTATGAATCTTTCTAACTGCATCTCTAAAGTTTTGAAATATTTTCATTATTGCCTAGTTTTTTCATATTTTTTAAATTTCCTTATGATTTTTCTTTGACCTATGATTTTTTTTTTTAAGTGTGCTTTTTGCATTTTCAGGAAAATGGAGTTTTAAATGCTTTCTTTTGGTTATTGGTTTCTAACATAGTTGCATTGTAGTTGGAAACATGTTGTCTATATGACAACCATTCTTTAATGGTTGTTGAAATCTTCTCTGTGGTCTACTAAATGTGCAGTTTTTGTAAATGTTTCTGTGTACTTGAGAAGAATATCTATTTGCTAATTTTTGGATATAGGGTTCTATATTCAAATCTTTGGTTTTGTTGATAACACTAATTATTGAGAGAAGCATGTTAAAATCTCCCATTGTGAAGACAGTCTGTAACTTTCTCCCTGCATCTAGAGTTCTGTCAATTTTAGCTTTATGTTTTGAGGCTGTTTTATGAAACAAGTGTAGTGTCATTTCATCTTCTCAGTGAATTTAATTCTTTGTTTAATTGCCCTTTTAATGCCAAATAATGTTTTTGCCACAGTATCCATTTTGTCTCATATTAATAAAACTATCCCAACTTTTAAAAAGTTATATTTTTAAACTGTGCTAGATTACATGTAACATAAAATTTACCCTCTTAATCATTTTTAACTGTATCAACTTTCTTTTGATTAGTACTCACTATGGAGATTGGGTTTCTCTGGTGGCTCAGTGATAAAGAATCCTCCTGCAGTGCAGGAGATATAGAAGATGTGGGCTCGATCCCTGGGTTGGGAAGATCTCCTGGAGGAGGGAATGTCAACCCACTCCAGTATTCTCGCCTGGTGAATCCTGTGGACAGAGAAACCTGGCGGGCTACAGTTCATGGGGTCACAAAGAGTGGGACACCATTGAAACAACCACGCACTCACACACTGAGATCCTCTATCTTAACTTTCAAACTCCCTGTATTCTTATGGGACACCATTGAAACAACCACGCACTCACACACTGAGATCCTCTATCTTAACTTTCAAACTCCCTGTATTCTTATGTTTTAGGTGGGTCTCTGCTAAACATAATTAGATTTTGTTTTGTCATCCAATTTGAGTAACTACATAACTGCATTAAGTCCATTTATATTTATTGTGATTATTGTTCTGTTAAGAGTTGATTTCTACCATCATGGGTTATATTTCTTTTCCTTGTACTGCTTTTTTCTTTGCTTCCCTTTCCCCACTCCTTTCCTGCCAATCAATTCTTTTAGATTGACTAAACTTTAAAAGAAAAAGTACATTCTTTTTTTTCTCTAGTGGTTTAGCTCTTAAAATCTTCCTGAATTTTTGTGGTTACCAATAAAAATGCTAATAACATCCATTCTTTGCAAGTTCTAACATTCTTTACCGTTATTCTTCTTTCTAGGGATACTTAGTATGCTATTACCTAAAATCACCCTTTCTCATTCTGAGGGTTATTTTTTTTCCAGTATTTTAGTTCTAGCTTACTTTTTCTCTACTAAATTAATCACTATTAATACACTCAAAGTTTGTTTCAATTTCCCTACACATTTACCAATTTCTTTGCTCATTATTCTCTGGGCTTCCTTTGAGGATAATTCTGCTTTTTCTTAAAGTGCGCCCATTAGAAGGGTTTTCAATGGGTGTCTCTGGTGGTACACACTCTCAGTTTCTATTTACCCAAGATGTCTTTGTTTCACCCTCGTTTTTGCATCACGATTTCGGCTGACTGATGCTTTGAAGTTATTGCTGGTTGGCAACTCTCAGCTCTTTGAAGTTGTTTTTTTTTTTTTTTTCACTGTTTCTGGCTTCCATTGTTGATATAGTTTAATTGTCATTCCTTTTATAGAGAATTTGTCTTTTTTTGTGTATAGGGGAGAGACTGTTTTTAAGAGCTTTTCATTTTTGATTTTCTGAAATTGCACAGCAAAGTATGTATCCAGATATGAATTGATTTTAATTGATCTTGTTTCGGATTTATTCTTCCTGCACCTGAGGATTCACATCTTTTATCATTCTAAAAATCATCTTGGCTGTTATACCATATATCCCATCTCCCTCATTCTCTCTATTTTTGACTTTTAGAATGCCAATTAGCAACAGAATAGGCCTTTTCATTCTCTATTCTTTCTTATTGTCAACTTTTTGTCTCTCTGTACTGTGTTCTCATTATTTTTCTCCAGTTCTTTGTTTCAGCTCACTGATTCTTACTTTAGCTTTGTCTAATTTGCTATTTAATTCATCCATCGAGTTTTTGTTTTGAGGTATGGCTAAATTTATTTATTTTTATTAGGTTTTTCTTTTTTCATTTTTCAGAAGGCAGTTTGGACAAGTTTCATATTTTCTTAAAGGACCACAGGTATACTGAACGGATAAATCGTATGGGTTTTAGAGTTGGTTTGGAGCTCAGATCCCAGCTCTGTGATTCAACTTTAGCAAGTGAATTAATTTCTTTAAGCTTTTTAGTTTCCGCATTTTTAAAAAAAGATAAAATTGATGTATTAGTGTTATTTCATCATTAAATACCAGTGTCTTAGGGTGTAATCTATAGTTTTGAGTAAAAGGACTACTCTACTGGTTTATGAGGTATGTTTAAGGATTAGAAGCCTGATACAGTCACATCAGCAAAACTGCTAGAGACTGTGGCAGGTGAGGAAGAATTCTAGTTTGGAGAGCTGTGGAGATCTGAAAAAAAAAAAGAAAAGGAAAAAACCTACCAGAGCAAAAGTTAGATATGAATATACATTTTTTTCTTCAGTAAACATTTTACTTTTTCCTATTATTATGACTTGCTTAAATTAACATTTTTAAAGTGAAATTTATTTCTTATTTCAAGATTTAAAAAAATATTATTGGAGTAAAGTCAATTTTAGTTTCCTCATCTTAAAAATGGGGTAACAGTAGCACGTAGCTGACAGAGTTATTTTAGGGACCAAATAACACATGAAAAACACATAACATAATACCAGGTATAACATACAAAATATCAGCTACTATCTAAAATCCCTGATAAGTCCCCACTGCCTGTGGGGATATCTAGAACTGAGATTTTAGCCTAGGTAATACATTCACCATGATGCAAAAATCAAAACAATAAAAAGATACACAGTAAATAAACTTCCTGATCCTTTCCCCACCTGCCCGACCCTCTAATTTATGTTCACAGGTGCCACTTTTTTATTTTCTGAGTTTTTTTGGTATCTTCTCAGATTTTTTTCCACATTAATATAAGCAAATACTTGTAAAGTTTTTTATTTTCTCTCTCCTTCTCACACAAAAGAAAACATGTTATACATCTTGCTTTGCAGTTTGATTTTGTTATTAAATAATTTTCTTTGAAGATATTTACACATCAGCATATAGAGAGTTTCCTCATTCTTTTATTTTTCAAACACCTGCATAGTATTTTATTATGTAGATGAACCATAATTTGGCCAGCCTCCTGTTGATGGACATTTGAGTTTATAGTCTTTTGCTCTTACGAACAATGCTGCAGTGAATAATCTTATATATATCTCATTTTGGATATTTGTAGATGTATCTGTGTATAAATTTCCAGAGGTTGAATTGTTAGATCAGAACCTCATATATGTTCATTTTATGTTTACATGCACACAAGCATATACATATACATGCATATATTACACATATACATATAGAGTATATATATGTATATATATAGACGCACATGACTGCAGTCCATGGGGTCTCAAAGACTGAATGACTAAACAACAACAATATATACACATACATATATATATATATATATATATATATACTTATATATACCCTCCAGAGGTTTGACATCAATTTTTGTTCTTACAGCAATGCATATGTAGGCCTGTTTTCCTTAGTATTATCTATAGAATATGTGCTCAAACTTCCTGATTTTTGTTCAGTTCATTTTTACTTTCTTTTTTGGTCGTGTCACATGGCATGTGGGATCTTAGTTCCATGACCAGGGATTGAACCTGTTTCCCCTGCAGGAGAAGTATGGAGTCTTAACAGCTGGACTGCCAGGTCCCTCATTTTTCACTTTCAATGATTTATTTTTTACTTATAAACTCTGTTTCATTCTGTTCCAGCTTTTGTGATAATATTTTCCATTACTTTACAAAAATTTTAAAACATTCACACATACTCATTTAAAATTTTATGTCAAGTCATGCCAATACCTGTCACCCTTGGTGCATCAACTTTTTTATGTTGTTGTGTCAGCTGAATCTCACCTCTTGGTGGCTTTTATTTTTGAGTGTTTTGTTTGTAAGTTGAGATTGTGGGCTCATGCTCGACTGTCTTCACCTGGGTTGAAAAATTCCTCCAGATTAGGTTTGCATTTGGTTTTGTGAGGCACTTCCCAGTTTGACCAACCCAACTATTTGTATTTATTTTTTGGCCTTGGCATATTCTGATCCATACATGTGGCACAAATGTGGACCTCAAATGAAGGGAGAGTAGATCTGTGGTTATGATGTTTTAGGAGAGTGAAACAAACAAGTGTCTTTCTTGGCTCCCTTTCCCAGTAAATAAATTTCTTTTTCTAGTCTACCCTTTCATTTACATTATTAGCCCTTTGAGCTTATGTGAGATGATTTCAGCTTCTCTACCTCCACACCGTACCCCGCCCCCCCCAAAAAACATGGTTGCCTTTTACAGCTCTGGTCATTGTAACTTAAGCTCTGATTTTCCTGGATAGACATATGCCCTCAGGGCATCCACTGCTGGTCTGCCTGCTTTCTCCCTAATTATTACTTCTTTGGTTTTTGGCACCTTGGGATTTCTCTTACTTATTTTCAATTTCATCTTTGTTTTCTGATACATGTTACTATATTTACTCTGGCCTTTCTGGTGTTTTGCAGAAGGGGAAATTTTAAGGATAATTATTCTATAATATTTGATCTCACAAATATTCATTTAATAAGTATTTATTCAAATGTTCGTATTATTCAAATAAAATAGCACCTACCATGTGCTAGGCTATTCTATTTTTTAAATTTAATTCCAAAAGATTCAAAAGATTGTGTTTATTAGTATAGCAACCACCAGCTAATTCACACACTATTAAATTAATGGGAAATTCTTTCCTATTTTAACAAAGAGATCTAAGCATGGTGGATGCCGACATTTTCATGTGAAGTCAACCCAACTTGGATAGCACTAAGAGGGCATTTGTAACACTCTTGTTTGAGGGTCACCCACCACACTAATCTCTACTAATAAATCTCTATTAATAAAACATTCTAGGAATCTAGAATGCTAACGTGTATATCATACAAATGAGTAGTAAAAGTAGAATCTCCTCTAAAAATTCTTTTTTATTTTTTGGCTCTACCATGTGGCATGTGAGATCTTAGTTCCCTATCCAGAGATTGAACCCCCACCCCCTGCATAGGAAGTGCAGTCTTAACCACTGGATTGCTAGGAAAGTCCCTTAAAAAAAATCATTGAAGATAATGAAGGTTGCTCTAAAGATGTGTCACTGTGGCAATCTCTCAGAATGTTGAAACTACGAAGACTGGTCAGGCTCTTCCCCTCTCCTGTCCTTTCTGTATTTCTCTTCCAGACTCTGCACCGCTTTCATCTCCTCTTGTTTCTCTGCTCCGCCCTTCACTTTCATTAGGTGCCTTTTTGGCTCACTTGGCTGCTTCAGTGGTTCCGTCATGGCTGTTTAAACATGGCAGCCCTGGGAGGCCTGGTGGGTCAGCCGGCAAACATGGCAGCCCAGCCTTCCCAGCTGGCTCCCAGGGCTTTTGATCATATAGCATGGATTTTACGCTTACAAAGACTGTCACATACATTATTGAATCTATACCTAACAGTGTTGTGATGTAAGCAGAATCTTGTTCTCCTAATTACTTTATTAAATGAAAAACTGAAACCCAACAAGTAGTACTTGCCCACCATTACACAGCCAACAATTGGCAGAGCAAGGACCAAACCCAGATTTTCTGGCTCAAGACCGAGTCTTTCTCAGGAGCCCAGCTCATATACAGCTGCCTGGTAAGTCCACATCCAAATGAAATTCCAGTGTCTGGAAAAATTGAATTTCTAACTCATCAGGAAGCTCCCAATTTTCTGAGATTTCTGTTAAAGGACAGAAGTCTTGGATTTCTTTGTGAGAATGGTGGCCTCAGATTATAGAGTTTAGAAAACCAATGTGGGTTTAGTGAATGTCTTGAGGGCTATGCTTGGCTGTATTGGGAGTTTTGCAGTGGGTTACTGGTGGCCAAGGGCTTGTGAAAATATACACGTCTCACTGAGCTTAAACCTGAATGGAAAAAAAAAAAAAAGAATTTCTGAGTAAGAGTCTGACTAATGGCTCTGTGGAAGAAATTGAGCAGTGTCTGAGATTTTTCCACGTGCCTTTCAGCAAGAAAAATTTCATCTCAAAACTCTGTACTGTGCACAGTCATCTATTGTAACTCAATGATGAAGTCTTTACTGAACACCTACTATAAACTAGGTGCTGGCAGTAATAGAACCATACAAGATAAGACTCTATCTTTAATGGAGACTATAGTCCAGGGAAGTTTTAGCACCCTAGTTGACTTTATAGTCTTGTGAACTGCCTGGTCGAAAACCACTGCTTGATCCCAATTGACAGTCAGCCTTGGATAAGTAATCTCTTTCAGCCTCAGTGTCCTCATGTGTAAAATAAGGCCAATGATTGTTCCTATTCAGCTGTGCCTGTAACTCAGAGTATTGCCATGGAGATTAAAAGGTAATGTATGTAAAGGGCTTGGCACAGAGTGAAATATCTAAATAAAAGGTAGGTTGTTGGCATAAAATCTTAAAGAGGGTTTTGGATGTATGGCTTAGAAATGAGGAGCTAGAATAGTCCAGAGTGGTGGCTTTAGATTCAGTTATCCCACTGATGTCACTAGACTAACATGCTCTTGAAGGATTGGCAGGTGACAGACATTGTGCAGCGGTTTTCAGGGAGTGGAATAGCAGGAGCAATGTCAGAAAAGAGACTCACATCCAGGAAATAGCTTGTGTTTATGAGTAGGCCTAGTATGTAGGGGAAAGATAGGTAGGTATTAATGATTATAAATATTATAAATATCACACATTTAATACTCACTATCTGCCAGGCACCTTGAGAAGTGCTTTAAAATTATGATGTAAATTAATCTTCCCAATACAACATAAAGTATCCCCATGAAATGCTGAAACTTGCCAGCCAAATACCTCTTTTAGGACAAAGTGCTATACTGAAGAGAAACGGTTAGGAGTGGAATCTGAATCAAATGGAACAGTGAAGAGTCAAGTGCTTTGGCCACCTGATGCGAAGAGCCAACACTGGAAAAGACCCTGATGCTGGGAAAGACTGAAGGCAGGAGAAGTGGGTGACAGAGGATGAGATGGTTGGATGACATCACTGACTCGATGGGCATGAGTTTGAGCAAACTCCAGTAGATAGTGAAGGACAGGGAAGCCTGGTGTGCTGCAGTCCATGGGGTGGCAAAGAGTCGGACACGACTGAGCGACTGAACAACAGGAAGCAGTTCTTAAATTCCTCTCATGTTTTAAAGACATTTTCCAGTACAACAGAAGGGGGAGCCCTAGAGACATGAATCTTGGCCAAGAAATCTGCCCATTCTTCCCATTCAAGAGTACAGGGAAATCTACCCAACTTAAACATGGGCAACAGCGAAGGGCTGAAGGGAGAAACTCAGGGTTTTTATATAAGAAAAGGAGCTGCTGAGCATAATAACAGGCCAGCAGACAATGAAGTTCTCTAGAAAACCATGCCTATAAAACTAATGAAAAGTTTAATTTAATATTTCAAAATAAGTTAAAAATTTTTTTAATGACTAAAGGTATGAAATGAAAGCATAATACAGGATAATAAAAATTCATAAATGAGATGATGGGACAAAGAAAGACTTAAGAGGAGTTCATGTAGAATCCAGTAAGGAAAAACTGTTTTTCTCCTTTAAAAAGAAAAACCATCTCAGAAATGAAAGCATGTGAATACAGGAGGAAGTAAATAACACAAATAACATCATAAGAGAAACAGAAGATTAAAAAGGAGGAAAGTTAAAAAGAAATAAAAAATAAACTGGAGAATGGGGAAAAAAAAGGATATGAGAGAAAATGATAGATATGGAAGAGAAGATCCACCCTCTGTATAAAAGAGAACCTGAGGGAAATTCAAGAAAAGAAACAGAATGTTTCATGGACACAATGTCAATGAAAGACTTTAATTTACTTCTCTTTGTAACTAATTAAACAAATAGACAGTAAAATCAGTAAAGATATAAAAGATTTGAAAAGCACAATTGGTAAGCTTGATCCAATTAATGTACATAGAACACTGCACTCATGTACTGAAGAAATACATCTTCTTTAAGTGTACACTGAACATTACTCTAAATCATCTATCTGTTGGGCCATAAAGTAAGTCTCAGAAATGGAATCAATTTTAATGGATTGAAATTTTACAGGGATTATTGTTATCTAATGGTTTTAGCTAGAAATCAATAACAAGAACAACAAAAAAAAATCCCAAGATGTTTGGAAATCAGCAAATAGACCCTAAGACAAAGAATAAATTAGAAAATACTTTAAACTTAATGATAATAAAAATATAATATGCTAAAATGTGTGGGATATGATGAAAGTCTTGCTTAGAGGGAAATTTGAGGTCATAAATGCATATATCAGATAAGGAGAAAGATTTATTATCAATAATTAAGGTATATATTTCAAGATGTATAAAAGGGTAGCAGATTAAATCCAGTGTAGAAAGGAAATAATAAAGAGAGGAAATTAATGAACTAGAAAGCAGAATAAAGGAGAATCAATAACTATAGTTTTTTTTTTAAATGACAAATAAAAATCATTAACCTTTAGCCAGGTATGTAGAAAAAGAGAGAGAAGGCACAAATTGACAAGATCAGGAATGAAAAAGGTAATATCACTACAGGGCCTATGAACATAAAAAAGATCATAAGATGATATTAGGAATAATTTCATGCCCATAAATTTGACAATTTAGATAAAAATCAATACTTTTCTTAAAACCATAGCTTACTTGTGAGTAACTAATACTTACAAAACCATGTTACTTACTTAACATGAAAGAAATAAAAAACTGGAATAAGCTCATACCTAGAAAATAAATGTTTTTCCTTTTTATAATTAAGATTTGTGTTCCACAAAAGTCACCCTTTTAAAGTATAAAATTTAGTGGCATTAAGTATATGCACAGTGTGGTGCAACCATTACCGTGATCAGTTCCAGAACACTTTCATTACTGTTGAAAAGAAACCCATATCCGTTAGCAGTCACTCTCCAATTTCTCCTCCCCTCTTAGTGCCAGTCCCTGGCAACAACTAATCTGCTTTCTCTCTTTGTGGATTTGCCTCTTCTAGAAATTCCTTATAAATGTAATCATGTGATGTATATATGTGGTCTTGTGTGTCTGGATGCTTTCACTTAGCATGAGCCTTCAAAATTTATCCATGTTGTAACATTTACCAGTGTTCTATATTTTTCATGTCTGAGTAATATTCCATGGCATAGTTATAGGTACCACATTTTGTTTATCAAATTATCACATGATAGATTGTTTCCACTTTTTTACTATTATGAGCAATGGGACTATGAGCATTCAGGTACAAGTTTTTGTGTGGACATACTTTTTCATTTCTTTGGGACATATACCTAGGAGTAGAACTGCTGGGTCATATTGTAACTCTATGTTTAACTTTTTGAGAAATTACCAAACTATTTTTTCAAAGCAGCTGCACCATTTTACATCCCCACCAACAGTGTTCTCAACACTTACTGTTATCTGTTGTTTTGATTATAGCCATCCTAGTGCATGTTAAGTGGCGTTGAGTTATTTGTCTTACCATTTAGTTGTAAATTTCTTTGATATATTCTGGATACTAGACTCTCTTCAGATATATGATTTGCAAAACTTCACTCCCACTCTGTGGGTTGTCCTTTTCACTTTCTTGATAGTATTTTTTGAAGCACAAACGTTTTTAACTTTGATAAAGTTCAATTTATTTTTTTCTTTTGTGGCTTATATTTCTGGTGTCAAGTTTAAGAGACAGTTGCTCAATACAAGGCAGGATTGCCTAATCCATGAGGATTTACAGTTGTATTTTATTCTACAAATTTTGTGGTATCAGATTTTGCCTTTAGGTCTTTGATCCACTTTTTTTCAGGTGATAAATTAATCTTGCTAAATATCCTAAGAAAATCTCCACTGTTAGAAAAACATGGTTACTATCAAAAGACAGTATGGATATGAAAAATCTAATCCTAAAGCATACAGTCTGAATGATATAATGGTGGAATAAGAGAACTCCTACTTACTATTATTTTTCCCTTTGAATTTTATTGAGATACTATGTAAGTTTAAGGTGTATGTACAGTGTAATGACTTGCCTATGCTGTGAAATGATTACCACATTTCAAACAAATGATTAAGTTAGCATCCTTTGATCCATTTTGAGTTAACTTTATAAATGATGTGAGGTAAAGGTTCAACTTCATTCCCCCCGCCGCCCCCATAGCGAGTTGAGACTTTCTTGTTGGCTCAACGGTAAAGAATCCACCTGCAAGGCAGGAGCTGCAGGAGACATGGATTCGATCCCTGGGTAGGGAAGATCCCCTGGAGGAGGAATCTAACCTAATTCCAATATTCTCACCTGGAGAGTTCCCATGGACAGAGGAGCCTGGTAGGCAACAGTCCATACAGTTGCAAAGAGTCAGACATGACTTAACACACACACACACACCCACATAGCTAGTTGTTCCAGAACATTTGTTGAAAAGACTAATTTTTTCCCATTGATTGATCTTGGTACACTTGTTGAAAATCAATTGACTATAAA
Source organism: Odocoileus virginianus (assembly GCF_023699985.2). Classification (NCBI taxonomy): domain Eukaryota; kingdom Metazoa; phylum Chordata; class Mammalia; order Artiodactyla; family Cervidae; genus Odocoileus; species Odocoileus virginianus. The sequence continues at coordinate 60,504,078 of NC_069680.1, forward strand.
AGCATGTATTTAGAGATTTCCCTGGTGGTCTAGTGGTTAGGACTCTGCACTTTCACTGCCAAGGGTGGAGGTTTGATCCCTGGTTGGGGAACTAAGATCCCACAAGTCACATAGCATGGCCAAAAAAAAAAAAAAAAAATGCATGCGTTTATTTTGGGGTCTTCAATTTTATTTCATTGATAATATGTCTATCCTTGTGCTATACCTAAGAACCTTATGAAGGGCATTCTCAAAAAGCAAGACCTCCGTTACTAGGAGTGTTTTAATTCTATCATCAAGCTTCTCTTCTGACTGTGTGCATTGGCACTGGAGTCAGCTTACCCTCTCCTGTGGCTTCTGTCGCCATCAGAGGCTGATGAGCCTCACATTTCTCCGCCGCCCAGGGAGCTGGGATGGGTTCCCTTGACTGAGTTCCAGAAACCTCAAACCTTTGTCCCAACCAACACTTCCCTTTCCCTTCTGAACTTCTCTTCCTCGTTTCAGGGGATGATTCCCACCGGCTACCAATCACCAAGGCAAGAGCCAATGGAATCATCTTTATTTGCTCCTCTTTTCACCCCTCCCTCCAATCCATCAATAACAATGTAGAGTCACTCATCTTCTCAGGTTTGTGTCCCCTTTCCTAGACCTAAAGACAATAGGATCAGGCCTCCAAATCTTGCCTGTGGCTTATTGCACAGCCCCTCATGTGCTCAGATACACTCCTGGTAAACAGATTGCTCTCCTATCCAGCCACCTTCCATGCCCCCTACCACCTAAGGGATAAACATCCAACTTGGGAGGGGTGCCAAATAGGAGCTAGGCATCTAGAGGCAAATCAGATAGAATCATGGAGTCAGAGGAGCTGGCAGTGGGGGAGGGTACATACTGTGGATAGTGGAGGATTAAAGATCAAGTTTAAAAATATTGTTTTGAGCCTCTATTGGGGCAGACACTGTGTTAAGCCCTTAATGTGCATTATCTCATTTAATCTTTACATAAGGTCACATAGGAGGCAGCAGAGTTGGGTCTGAACCCTGTACTTGACCACCAGATGGCTTCTGTGCAGGGTTGTGGGCAGCCAGTCCTGCACCACAGCAGTTGGGGTGAAACACCAGGGAGGAGAGCAATCCTTGCCTGAACAGTCGCTCATCCTCTTACCCTGCATTTTCTTGTCCTGCTCTTCGTTTTGCAGATGAGGAAAATAAGACTCAGAGGTCCCTCAGCCAGCAGAAAGCAGAGCTGGACTGACACAGAACATCCGACCTCAGAGCTTCCTGGGAGGGGGATCCGATGTGATGAAGGTAGTAGCCCTGATCGAGGAACGGGGAGGCCCAACTTCCAGGCTGGTGCACCCATGTATGCATAACCTGGAGGTGATGGGAAGGTGTCACTTCTTCATGTGTTCTCAAGCCAGCCCTGTGTACTGCCAGGGCTATTGTGAGGCCCAAGGAGCTAGAGCCGGTCTAGTGCTCCAGGGAGCAGGAGCACGCTATGCATGAACATAGGCTGGTGAGCAAACGTCAGAGGTCCTTATTGCTGTCCCGTGATGCTGAGGGAAGGGGGCGTCTGGGTGCCTGCAGAAAAGATTAGACCATGAGGGAGGAAGGCAGTCTTGCGCTTAAGGTGAGAAACGACTGTCTTAACAAGTTAGAATCATCCTGTTATGAAATGAGCATCCTTCAGAGGTAATGAGCTCCCACCCCTGGGGAGAGGCAAGCAGCTGATAGAGCGTGTGCCCTGGGGTGGACAAGACATGAGTCATCTCAGTTCCAAGACCAGTTCATCTTGAGAGTCTAGCTTTCTGAAAGGCTGTGCTTCTCAATGCAAAGAGAGTTCTGGGGGCAGACCCTGCTATGTTTGAAAGCTTATTGTCAAGGAGTGAGGAAAATGCTATTTTAGGTTTACCAGCAGATTTTTTTTAAACTGAGGAATAGTTGATTTATGATGTTTCAGGTACACAGCAAAGTGAGTTACTTATGCATACTTACATGTATATATATTTCAGATTCCTTTGCATTATAAGATATTGAACTTAGTTCCCCATACAATAGAGGAAGTCCTTGTTGTTCATCTATTTTATAAATAGTAGTATATATATATATACACACACAGTATAGTATAGTATATAGTGTATATTATATATAGTACATACAGTACTGTGTGTATGTTAATCCCAAACTCCTAATTTATCTCCCCACTGCCCCTCTCCTCTTTGGCAACCATAAATTTGTTTTCTGTGTCTGTGAGTTCTTTTCTGTTTTGTAAATAAGTTCACTTGTATCTTGGTTATTGTAAAACAGTGCTGCAATGAACCCTGGGGTGCTTGTATCTTTTTGAATTAGAGTTTCCAGATTTTCCAGATATATGCCCAGGAGTGGGATTGCAGGATCATATGCTAACTCTAGTTTTAGTTTTTAAGGGAGCCTCCATGCTGTTTTCCATAGTGTCTGTACCAATTTACATTCCCACCAACAGCGTAGGAGGGTTCCCTTTTCTCCACACCCTCTCTAGTACTTATTATTTGTACTTTTTGATGATGGCCATTCTGACTGGCAGATCTTTTACTGTTTTTGTTCTTCATTTGGTTTGGAAAAGAACTAAAAGATTGAATTTATCTTTGGATTAAAGATGGAGCTTTGGTTAAAAAGAGAATCCACTTTAAAATGAGCCTTTGGAGAAGAGGAAGAGAATGGATCAGATCCTGAGGGGCCCTGGGATCAGACCTATGGGTCTGAGGTGGGCAGTGAGGGATGGAGTCATCTTCCCTCTGACTGAGACCCGTAGGCTTCAGAGCCTGGCCCCTGGGGGTGGGGTGGGAAGTGTGATTGTCTCCAGTCCCACCCAGGGTGGGCAACAGACAACGTGGCAACAAGCAGAGGACATCTGAGGGACAGGAAGTCAGGAGCCTGCATAGAGGTGGCCAGCAGAATCCACAGGCTTCAGACCCAGGGTCGGTTTGAAAGTGGTCTTTGCTGTAGTATAAGGCCCTCTGGAGAATTATAAAATGGTTTTGTTGAGCGTTAGCGGCCCAGTGACTGGTACATCTCTTTCTTCTCCTTGAAAAGAATTTCCATCAAAAGAAATACACTCATGACAGGCATATTTGTTGTTCCTTGGAATCTCAGAGCAGCTTCTACTGATTTCAGAGGTATATGAAACTTTTCCATGAATTGACCACCTGGGACAGGTGGTCAGGACTGAGTGGGGTGAGGAGGAGGCTAGGACAGCCCTGTTTGGTTCCCATTCCAGGATGAGGAGGATGGAAACAAGGCCCCTAAGTGGTCTGAGGAGATTTGGGACTAGAGCAAAGTCAAGTTCATTGTAGCCCCTTCACTCCCTCTGCAGCAAGGGGCTCCGAGCAGGAGAGGTCGGGCCCGAGAGCCACCCAGAGCCCACATTACAGGGTCCGTGTACTTAACAGCAGGCTGTCCTCATTCTCAGAGCCCAGCAGCATGGATCTCAGTGCCCGGTAGAGCATTGGAGGAGCCAGCTAAGGGTTGTATAATGATTCATGAATTCATTGCACAGCCAGGACACTTTCGCAGAGCACCTGGTAGAATAAAAAGCAAGGGAGGTCATACCCCCAACCCACCCCCTCCCAGTAGCTCTTGATCTGCCCCGTCAGCCACCTCCTAGCTCTCTCTCTCCTGGACAAAGGACCTCAGTGGAGCTTCCTGGGAACCCAGGCATCCCTGGTTGCTTTAGGGGAAGGCAGCAGGCCCAGCCTTTGGGTTGAGTGGGATGAACCCTCCCTATAAACCCCACCACAGTTCCTGGGAGCTCCCCCCAGACTTCCTGAGGGCTGGAGTGCAGTCACCCACTACTCTCGGGTGTGGGGCACCAGGAACCTCAGGTACGAACTCCAGAGACCCTTCACTGAGGGAACAGGAGTCTTTGACCTCTGGCTTCTGGGCAGTAAGTTTGGGGTCACAAGAGCCAAGGCAGTCGTTGTCCCAGCCAGAGTCCTGCACCCTCAGGTTCCCTCCACCCTGTGGCCAGGAGCACGTCCCCGAAGTCTAGCTGTATTGTCCACCTGGGGTTGTTATCATTCCATACTGTGATGGTTCTCTGCCCCTGGCCACTGAAGACGACCTTCAGATGGGCATCCGTGGCCCTACAGTCTCCCTGCAGACCTGTCGCCAGGAAGTTCATGACCTCCCACCAGTCCGGGCCCCTCTGCTGGGGACAGCAGTCCTGGTTGGTGGCCACCAAGCCATGGCACACACACCGGCAGAGGTCACTGGGGTTCTTCCATTGTCCCTCCAGGAGCCAGAAAAAACTCTGTGCAAGAGGCAGTGGGTATGGATGAGCTCATAGCTTTGATTTTGTTTAATGTTTCCCTCTGACTATAAAAGCAATACTTACTCACGTTAGAAGTTTAAAAAGTATAGAAAAATTATTCAAATAACATAGTAAATGCTCTCACAGCAGAGTTCTCCATCTCCAGCCACATCACTGACTCCCCTCTTAGTAAGCTAGCGCTGCGGGGTCAATCCTATCTCAGGAAGCTCCTTTGAGGCCTCCCAAGTGGCCTCTGCTCATCCCCCTCTGTCTCTATGCTTCTCATTGCAAATGGAACATGGCTACTCCTTCCTTCCCAGCATTACATTCTCCTTGCCCTTTCCCCCACCCAACAGGCCTCACCTCTGCAAGAAGCGGCACTCTACCAAGTGCATGCAGACGCTGTATTGGTCCTGGAACATCGGCCAAGCCCCACGTCACTTTCTCGGGAGAGTGGGAGAGCTGGTTTTGGCCCTGGCCAGGTAATGCTGGGAGCTGGAGCCCTGGGTGGGCCAGTGGGTGACGGCCTAATGCAGGTGTTGCAGGGTAGCCTGCTGCAGGGCGTCAGACCAGAGGGTGCATGTGCCACTGGGCCACGAGAAGTGCTATGTGTCCTCTAGGAAGGAGCCCAGGTGTCAGAGGCTGGTCACATCCAATGAGTTCCCCCATCGGCCACAGCTGGGCCCGAGGGTCACAGCAGGAGGTGGGTGCCTGAAAGAGTTGTAGAGTCAGGGGCACCGGCTCACGGGGAGCTGAGCCCTAGAAGGAAGTATAAGAGCAGGTCTCTGCAGCTTCTCACCTCCCTCCCTCCTCAGCCTCTCCACGCACCACTGACTCGGTCACACCTGCCCTCTTTCTAGCACCTCCACCTCCAGCAGGGGTAGGTCTCCTTGGCAACAGCAGAGCGAGTGTCAGGTGCAAAGCAGGAGCTGAGCGTGGCTCTGCTGAGTGTTCTCAGGGGCCCTCTGGAAGGAAATAGGCCCCATTCTGAAGCCAGTGGGTCTTGGTTACTGTTGCTGAACTAAACTTGGGTCTGCTCGTCCGACAAGCAGTGAAGACAATCGGCTGACACCAGGTTGTGGTGAAGGAAAATACAGCGTGAGTTGCAGGGTGCCAAGCAAGGAGAAGGGGCAGCTACGCACAAAACAGCCAAACTGCCGGATGGCTTTCAGGCCAGGGTTTCCACAGGCACACTAAGGGTGAGGGGCGCGGGGTATGTTGATCAGCTCGCGGACGTTCTTTTGATTGATTGGTGGAGAGGTGACAGGGTGTTGTTTTGGGAAGCTCAATCGTCAATTTTATAGTTCCAGCCAGTCTTGGGTCTGAGTTCTGGTGGTCATCATGCAGTTAACTTCTTCTACCTGGCGAGGGGGTGGGGGTGAGTCTTAGTTTCTGTAAAACAACTCAAGTATATGTGTTAGGGTGTTATCTATAGCCCTTGAGGAGGAACTAAGTGTCCTTGACTTTGTTTTATGGCTAAGCTATTATTATTGTGTTTTGTTTGACTGCTTTCCTTTGTGTTCCTCTAATTATTAACTCATTACATTTGTTCTCTGGAACTTGGGGAATGCCTTTCTATAAGCAAGATGCAGGGGACAGGGGAGGTTTGTCTGGGAAGGCACCACTGGTCCTTCTCAATTTCATGACCAACCATCCCAGTTTGCCCAACAGGGACTTTGATTCTGTGACTGGAAAAGTCCTGGGCAAACCAGGAGGAGTTGCTCACCCTTGTCACCCACTCAGCCAACATTTGATCTGTGAGAAGTAGGGCAGAGGCCCTCTAGACCCATGTGGCTCTGGCCCCACTGTGATCACTGCATCTTTGAGACCTTGGGTGCTGTGCTGAATGGGTTCCAGTTCTGGCTCTGTGACCGTGGGTCAGAGCCGCTGTTTTCATGTCTGTAAACAGGAGCACTGATAAACACTTGCCCAGCAAATCACACTGGATCATTGTGGATGTGGAAGGACCTCATGGGGACCTCTGACGAGTGGCTGCTGGTGTTCTGGTTATCTTCATCCCTGTTCTTATTTCAGTGGGGAGAGCTTAGAAAACAGCCCAGCCTGTGGTCACCGTGTCTATACCCTGCTGCAGCTCTGTTTATTTGCTCTGCTTCCAGGCCTTTCTTATGGAAGCATATTTGTGGGCCATTTAATCATTGCCTCTCTCTCTTGTATAGCTTAGTACAATTTAAAGGGGCTTTCACATCCATGCTCAATTTTATTTGTTTCATTTACAGAGCACAGACTGTACCAAAGCCCCCAGACCCACATATCTGAGTATTTTGTCATCCTCATTTACAGCAAGAATACTAAATACAATCAGAATAACAGCGGACATTTATCAAGTCCTTATGATGTGCCAGGCACTCTGCTAAGTACTTTGCATACAGTGACAGTCCAACAAACCAGCTCTGTGATTTTCCCACTTTACAGACGAGAAAACTGAGACATGGCAGGGTGGTTGTTCAAGAAATAGTCCCCGAGTCGCAGAGCTGGTAAGTGGTGAGCCAGCATCGCTTATTTTCATTAAGCCCTTCTGGATCCTGCATCTGACAGGGACAAACCAGTAACAGTCTATAGAATCCCCCTGCCACAGTATCTACTCCTTGAGTTGGGAGCCCCAGGCTGCTGAGGTTGGAGAGAAGATGGAAAGAAGGAGGTGGAGGTGATTGATAAGGTACCTCCAGTTACTGCAGGTGCCCTGGGCAGGATGCGGGGGGAACCCAGGTTGAAATATTAGACTTACATTGTCCTGAGGCTTGACTTTGGTCAGTTCACCTCCACTTTCTGCCTTCAGTTTTCCCACAAGAGAAATTGTTGGCCTACTAGTAGTCATCATTTGCAGCGCTGCTACTTTGTGACAGCTTAGCATTTTCTGTGGGTTATCGGATTAATCTTTGTAAGATCCCTCATGAGTAAGTACTTTTTACTTTTCATTTTACAGATAGGGGAAGTGAGACACCTCAGAGGTGAAGTGACCTGTGCCAGGTCACTTGGGTGATTGGTTAGTGGTGTACTGGGCTTAAACCTGGGTCTGTTTGGTTCCAGAGCCCAAAACTTTAACCTCTGGGCTAAATGTGTGGAGGCCTCAGGTTCCTACCAGCTGGATGAGATCTGGGTTCCTTTGGGGCTTTCTCTCTTGCTAGGGTCAGGTAAGTAGTGCGAATCAAGTAGGAAAAAAGTCCCAGTGTAGGAGTCCTTTGTTGGCAGTCATATCTAAGTCAGGGGCTGCCCTCCAGGGGCTCCATTATCAGTCTGATGTGGTCCAGGAAGTGCCCACTCCGTCTCTAGGCTCCTTCCCTCTCCTAGACTGCAGCCACCTGGCTCTACCACCAGCTGTCACCTGGAGTGTCTTGGATTCTGCTTCCAGATGCTCTTGTCCAAGGTACAGCTCAGCTAAGGGAAGAAAAGGATGTGGCTCATGGCTTGCCCTTGTACTTACAAGGCAGGTAGGCTCTCTCGCTTAGCTTATAGTTTTATATAGCCCCCACAGTATCTTTAGGGAGATGTCTGTGGGTCTCTGTATGTGTGTGTGTGTGTGTGTGTGTGTGTGTATGTGTGTGTGTGCGAAGTCACTTCGGTTGTGTCCAACTCTTTGTGATGCTATGGACTGTAGCCCACCAGGCTCCTCTGTTCCTGGGACTCTCCAGGCAACGGTACTGGAGTGGGTTCCATGTCCTCTTCCAGGGGATCTTCCTGACCCAGGGATCAAACCCATTTCTCTCAAGTCTCCTACATTGGCAGGTGCATTCTTTACCACTCGTACCAACTGGGAAGCCCCGAGTATCTGTATATGACTGTTTTTTTGAGGATTTCTGTATAACAAGATGAAGACCTTATCTCTTCCAAGGGCAGAGGGCATATTTGTCCACTGTGCCCCCAGAGCAATGATGAGGCAGACTTGCTAGTAGCCCCTTATTGTAAGATTGGAATTTCCTAAACTCAGGGTTCCTCATTTGTGAACAACCATCTGTGGGCACAGTATCCATCTAGGCCTGCGTCCAACCTGGTGGGGCTTGGGGACAAGGGGACGTGAAGCTCATGCTGCTAAGAATGCCATGAGCAACCAGGTTCTTGGTCTTCAACCCAGGAGTTTAGGGGCTTCCCAGGTGGTGTTAGTGGTAGAACCCATCTGCTAATGCAGGAGACATAAGAGATGTGGGTTTGATCCCTTGGTCTGGAAGATCCCCTGGAGGAGGGCATGAACCCACTCCAGTATTCTTGCCTGGAGAGTCCATGGACAGAGGAGCCTGGTGGGCTACAGTCCATGGGGTCACAAAGAGTTGGACACGACTGAAATGACTTAGCATGCCAAGAAACTGGGGACTAGCCTCCAAGAAGGGTGACATCTCAGACCCTTCATAGCTCTTCTCAGGTTTGGTGATGAGGATAGTAAAGATGGAGACATGTCTTTCTCAAAGAGGAAACGTTAAGCGCCTGATGAAGGCAGAGATGGGGATGTACCCCATGGATGTGGTAGCAGAGGCTCTCCAAGTGTTGGCAGCTGGTTGGGGAGTGAAGGTCCTTCACTGTCCTCCCTGTTAATGAGGCCGTAGGGCTCAAGGAGGAGGGAAGTGTGCTCTCTGCCTGTCACTTTGGCTGTTGTTCACACTCCGTCAGCCAGGAGGAAGGAGGGCCAGGAGTTCCGGAGGCTGGCAGACAGCGCTGGCTGGATCCTATCTGAGCCCAGGCTGCTGCAGCATTGCTGCAAACCCAGAGTGTGGGATGGACCGCAGCTGTGGGCATCTCTTCCGGTGATGGCTCAGCCCACCTGCTTCCTGGGCCATTTGCCCTATGACCGCAGTGCACCTTCCAAAAGCCGCTCCCTCGGGACAGAGGGAGGGCTCTCCCCTCCGTGAGGCAGTTAGGGTGTGGCTGCCTCCAGAGAGGGCTCATTTCTCAGCTGCTCTCCGGACCACGGGGCTACAGGGATGTGTGGACATATTCTGACCACTTGGTGGAGGTCAGTCACTTGCGAGTGGGAGAAGCCTCCTCTGGGCCCGCTGGAGTGGACGTGGGGAAGCGCATGGCTTGGGAGCCCTGGTTTTGCAGCTTGGACTGTACAATCTTGGGTCCACTTTTAGCCTGTTCTGGATCTGGGTTTTCCCTCCCTACCTCAGTTCTCCCTGGGTTTTGCTCTCTCTATGACCTTCTCTGTGTCTCTACCCCTCCGCCCCAGGCACAGCTCCACTGACCCTAAGTAACCACGTGGTGACTGAGTCAGGGGCCCTGGGAGGGATTTCTGACCCGGTTCCCACCCCTACAAGCCTCCCAGTTTCCCAGGCTGACTTGGCTAATTGATATGGAGGCCTTGCCAAAAAACATATCCTGGAGGCTCGCGGAGTGTAAATGTGCACGGCTGGCTGTGGGGCTCACTGGCCTCAGCTGCTAGGAGTTATAAAAAGAACAGAAGTGCCAGTGGCGTTGGGGTGACTAATGGTGACCACTGGGGGTGTGGCTGTCAGCTGTGAGATGATGTGTATTCAGCCTTAATCAGTTCCCAAGGCCTGAGTGTCCCTGGAGGCTGATAGCCTTTCTCAACTTCTAAATGGGGTTGCTTAAGCCACTGAGAGCTTAATCAACACGCAGAACTCAACCAGGCGTAGAACTTAATCAGTGACCTGCCGAGCCACAGCCACTGAGAGCTGGCCGTGGCTCCAGCCCTGTTCTAGGCACCGTGGGAAGCCATGCGCAAGGAGGAGCCACTGTGACCCTAACGATTTGGTGAGAGATGGTGTGCTTGCAGAACCCCCAGGAGCTTGGGGAGGGTGGATTTTGGAGTCTGAAGAGCTGACTCCAGGTCCCAACACTGTTGCTTACTTGGGCTGGTTATTAACTTCTCTGGACCTCAACCTAAGTCTCATCTGTAAGTGGAACAGCCCCTGCCCAACGGGGATTACATGAATCAGGATAGTAAAATAAATTTTAACCCAACATTGGGTCCTATGGGAAGGAGATGTTATCCCTGGCTGGGTCACACTTAGAATATGCAGCCACCACCCCACCCCTACCCTCAACATCCCCCTGCCTGAAGGCTGAGCTGACCTAGCCCTGCCCTTAACAGCAGCCTGTGGTACCCACAATTTGGGCCACCAACATATCATTATCATTATTATTTAGTAACAGGAGATAGGAGAGGCTCTCTCACTGGGCACTTTTTACTTAAGCCCAGGTTCATAAACCATGGCGGTGATGGTCCTCTTGGGCACATTGTAGAACTGGTGTGTTTTCTTTTGCAATTATCCACCAAGCCAATGGGAGCTTGGTCTGCAGCTCCCTACACCGATGCCACTGTAGATATTTTCCACCCTAATCTAATATGAATCCACATGCCCTTCATGGCAATGAGTTCATACTCTTAGAGAAATCACTGAGCCCCATGGAGAGTGCATCTCACCCAGTGTGGAGGGCTGAGGGGGGTGGGGACCTTGATGCTGGTCCATGAAACACGCATCCATTGAGCATCTACTGGGAACCAAGCCCTGGTGAGACAAAACCTGAGCCAAGAATTGCTCCATCCTTAAGAAGTTGATAAGAAATGATTTAATAAGAAATATGCGTCTTTTTCCAGACCACGATAGGAATCTCCTAACACCACAGCAGACTTTAGAAAGCACTAATGACTAATTGATGCATTCATTCGTTGATTTGTCAAACATTTACAAAGCATTTACCATGTTTCAGACTATGTGCTAGGTAGTAAGTAAAGGTGGGATGAGACTTTTAGTTCATAGTTATTAAACTGATAACTGCTTTCAGCATAGGGACTTTCCAAGATAAAGATGTGGAGCAGAAGAGGGAGTGATTAGATGTTTTGCTAGCTGAGAGAGTGGGAGTAGTTTTGTTTCTGGGAGCATTTCATGGAGGAGGTAACCACTGATACAGGATTTGAAGGAAGAGTCTTGGCCTGCGGGACGGAAACATGGGCCAAAGGTCCTGCCCCCCTGGCTGAGGGAGCAGCCTGTGCAAAGGCCTAGGGGCTGAATCAGGGATAGTCGGGGCTCAGAGGCATCACAAAGACGACCTCATCCCCCCACTCCTGGTGCAGAGGGTTCAGGGACTGCTCAGAGCCACCCAGCCAATCAGCAGCTGTGTTCTGAACCTGGCCTTCTAACTTTCCTGCCAAGTGTTTCCTCTTGCTGAGCAAACACTAAGCTTTGTACAAAACATCGTCTTCCTGACTTGAATCATGAGTGGGTATACACTCAGGTGATCTGAATTTAGTTCAGAGTTTGTACAGCAGAACTGGAGGGGCTGACGTTTACTGGGGTCTGTGAAGTGCTTTCCATGGTACCTTGTACAGAGGTGTTCAGTTGCTCAGTCATGTCCGACTTTTTGCGACTCCATGAACTGCAGCACACCAGGCTTCCCTGTCCACCAGCTCCTGGAGTTTGTTCAAACTCACGTTCATTGAGTTGATGATGCTATCCAAACTTCTCATCCTCTGTTGCCCCCTTCTCCTCCTGCTCTCTATTTTTCATTGCAGAGTTGGTGCTCAGTAAATGTCTGTGGGCTTCTCCATGACTAGATGGTGGGTGACAGCCTCTCCTTCTTTTGGAGGGTGCATGATGACAGCTTTCAACTCATGATGGCTTGAAGCTAGGGCTTGGGAAAGCTCTGTGCACTCGAAGGCAAGAATTTCACAGGCCAAGCGTGAGCACCTGAGTTGCCCTCAGTTTGAAAGGGGGCAGGTCATCCTGGAAATGAGCAAACGTAGATGCACCTCTAGCTGCTCTGCCCTTTGAGTGGTGCAGGGAGTGAGGTCTGCTCAGTCACACAGGGCTTTCAGTTTCAGGGCTTAAGAAGGCAGCAGAAGTGCCAGTAATATTATGCGTTCTTTGTCCTCGTTCTCAAAGAGCTTTCAGACATGACTGGTGTGGTGTGTGTCTATTCTTACGGGAGATAGATATTTGTAGTCTCATTGTCCAAGTTTAGAAAACTGAAACTCAAAGGTGCTACAACCCGGGGTAACCTATTGGAGCAAAGCTGGCCTTGGGTAAAGAGAGAGAAATCACCACTGCCTAAATTGTGTTTCAGAGACTCAATTTTACCATCAGACTGCTATTCCACTGTTTTGATAACATATAAAAACTGAGCCGCATTCTCTTTCGGAAGTGTATCGAATATGCAAACCGAGGTGTATATCTTTATGTTATGGTTTATATTGATATATAATTATATAATACATAGTTACTAAATTATATTATACATTAAATGTTATGCATTTAATATCATAGCTTATGATATAATATCATAAATTTATATGTATATAAGATATATAATATTTATTGCTGTTGTTCAGTTGCTCAGTTGTGTCTGATTCTTTACAATCCCATGAACTGCAGCACACCAGGCTTCCCTGTCCTTCACCATCTCCCATTTTATAGTGTATATTATATAGATTATCTATTAAAGTATAAACTATAATGTAAAGATCTACACCTTAATATATGTATATCTGCTATATTTCAGAAAGAGGATATTGTGATAAGCACCCCCTTCCACTGTATCTTAACATTTTCATCCCTTTGGGCGCTAAACCCTCAAGTACTCAGTGCCACAGTGTAAGCGAGGAATTTGAGAGCAGTTTTTAAGTCTCACTGACTTTCTAAATCCTAACGCTGCCCCTGTCCACTCGTAGAAACTTTCTAGTGGCTGCTGAGAGCCCTCTGGATGGGCCAGATCCCTGGACACGACCTTTCAGGCCCCTTGAGGTCAGATCTGCTCACCTCTCTCCACCAGCCACAGGGCACTTCCTCCAGGAAACGTCTTCCAAAGGCTCACCTGTGGGTATGGAGTCTCTGCTGTGTGCCCTCAAGCATTTGTGTCCACACCCCTCCAAGTAGGTCACCCTCCAGCCTGGACTGCCCAGGTCACCCTGGGGTCACCCCTTGTCTTTCTGCCCCTCACTCGACGGTGAGCACAGAACACCCAGACTGGTTTGCCACGGTCACTTCTGGACCCCCGGTGCCCAGCACAGAGCTGGGATGTGGGCATGCCAGGGGGAGGTTAGATGTTGGCCATGAGTTGGAAGCTGGAGCAACGAGAATCCATGTCCTGGGAGGAGGGAGGTTGCTCTGAGCCACAGAGGGAGATGGGACCAGCCCTTTGCTCATCTGGCCCATTTTGGAAGGTTGGAATCATCCTGAGTTCCCCCCTTAGTAACCATTCATTCCCCTCACTCCTTCTCATAGAAAACTGATTTGTCCATCTCCCTCAGAGCATCTGTGTCTTCCAAGGAGGGCCTTGGCCCTTGTTGGGGACTGGCTGAGGAACAGGCTTAGGGAAATTCTGGACCCTGAGGGCCAAGGGGGCCTCTGGAAGCCATTATCTTGGGACATAAGAAAATGCAGAATTCTGCAAGACAAATGTGCTGGTTTCTTCAGTTGAAAAAATGGAGAAGAGAAAAGGAGAAGAAGTTGTTTAGATAAGGGATCTGCAAAACTTCTCTGGAAAGACCAAGTAATAAATATTTCAGTCTTTGTGGGCCATGCTGGCTCTTGAGAAACCAGTCCCCTCCACTTTTGTAGGTTGAAATGATCCCAAGAACATGTAAACAAGAGGAGGTGGCTGGGAGTGTTTACAAAACAAGTGGTGGCGGGATTTGGCCACAGGTGTAGTTTGCCTGTCCCTGGTTTAGATTAAAAGACTCTTCTGTGACGCATCAGCCAAATGCCTTGTGTGGACTTTGTCTGGACCCTGATTTGAACAAATCAAGTCTTAAAAGTAAAACTAAACAAAACAAAAAATTCTGTGACAGTTGGGGAAATTTGAACAATGATTGGATTTAGGATGATTTTAAGGAATTGTGGTTAATTTTGTTAGGTGTGACAGAAACATGATGGTTTTTGTTGTTCATGTTGTTTTGTTTTTGTTTTTAAAGAAGAGAGTTGTTGTTTAGTCACTAAGTCGTGTCCAACTCTTTGGGACGCCATGAACTGCAGTACGCCAGGCTTCCCTGTCCTTCACTATCTCCTGGGGCTTGCTCAAACTTATGTCCATTGAGTCAGTGATGCCATACAACCATCTCATCCTCTGTCGCCCCTTTTTCTTCTTGCCCTCAACCTTTCCCAGCACCAGGGTCTTTTCCAATGAGTTGGCGGCTCTTTGTATGAGGTGGCCAAAGAAGTGAAGCTTTAGCAGCAGTCCTTCCAATGAATATTGAGGATTGATTTCCTTTAGGATTGACTGGTTTGATCTCCTTTCTGTCCAAGGGACTCCCAAGAGTCTTCTCCAGAACCACGACTTGAAAGCATCGATTCTTCGGCACTCAGCCTTCTTTATGGTCCAACTCTCACATCCATACATGACTACTGGGAAGATCATAGCTTTGACTATACGGACCTTTGTTGGCAAAGTGACGTCTCTGCTTTTTAATATGCTGTCTAGGTTTGTCATAGCTTTTCTTCCAAGATGGGGAAAAAGTAGAAACAGTAATAGATTTTATTTTCTTGGGCTCCAAAATCACTGCAGATGGTGACTGCAGCCATGACATTAAAAGATGCTTGCTCCTTGGAAGAAAAGAAGAGAGAGTCTTTATTATATTAACTTCTGATACTAAATGGGAGATTATGCCTGAGATCCAACCACCTTCTAGGGTGTGGAAGGGAGGGAGTAAAGAAAACAAGACCATCTATGTGCCGATAAAGATTGAAGCTGGGTTATAGGTAATAGGGTGGGGATCTTCATACTATTTTATCTTCTTCGGTGTATGTTTGAAAATTTGCATAGTAAAATTTTTTAAAAGTTGGGACAAGAAAGAACACCCTCTTCCATTGCCTCTGGTGATCATCGCATCTGGTGAACATATGTTACTGGCGCTAACATATGCAGCTATCTTGTGACTAAGACAGGACAAGCCTGAGGATGAGATTAACCACCAAGCTTGGCAAAGTAAAAAAAGGAAGGAACTGGGTGCTGGATGGTTCTGTTGGGTTGCCAGCTTAACCAGCCCAGAATGTGCCTGCTTCAGTATTACATATTATGTGGGGTAATAAATTAAGCTATATTTAATTTTGTTGTTTTTACACTTAACTCCACTGATCTAGAAAGGGGAACAGAATGGAGGCCTGGCTCCTCTCTGCTGCAGGGTGCCACCATGGCATCTAAGGGGACACCAGGGTTGTGAGAAAGGTTTGTGAGAAGTGGGTCCTTGCCAAAACTCTGAGTCCTTCTAGCAGATCCAAGTGGCTCCAGGAAATGGAAGCAGTCCCTGCTTGTGACCTGCCTCTCTTGAACCCCAAAGGGCCAATGTCAAGCTGCACTGGGCTTTGGCTAGAAGGATGGGATGCTAATATTTCAATCATAGACTGCCAGTTTTTGGAGAGGAAATGGCAGAAGCAGAGTTACCGAAGGACAGCTGGCCTTTCTGGCATCCTTCCCTACAAGGACAGAGAGAGCTCTTCTCCCTGAACCCTCAACACACAATAACCACAACCACACAACGTCCACACACAGGGCACAAACAGCATTGTTTCTAACTGATCTCATGGTTCAGCTGGTCTCAGGGGTATCAGCTGCTCTGTAATGTATGACAAATCACTGTGGTTAACTTAACCCATCCGGGTCTCCTAGATATGATCATTAGACATTTGTCAAAAAATATGCAGAGGGAATTCTGGGGGATAAAAGGAGAAGGTGATGTGGGGAAGGGCCGCAAGGCACGGTGTCTGGTTCCTCTGGATGCCCCGGAGCTCTGCCCAGGACTCAGAGGTCACATAAACTCAAGCCCAGGCTTTGGAGATGGGATGGGAGGTGAGGGGGGCAGCTTTCTATAAGGAACAGGTCCCAAATCCTCAGTGAGTCTGTTTTCAGCCCCAATTTGGCCCTGATTTTCAAGGCTTTGCTTATAACAGTGACTGTAGGCTTCCTTGGTAGCTCAGCTGGTAAAGCTGCCTGCAATGCCGGAGACACGGGTTTGATCCTTGGGTCGGGAAGATCCCCTGGAGAATGGATAGGTTACTCACTCCAGTATTCTTTCCTGGAGAATCCCCATGGACAGAGGAACCTGGCGGGCTACAGTCTTTGGGGTTGCAAAGAGTCAGACATGACTGAGCGACTAAGCACACACGTGTGTGTGTGCGCGCACACACACACACACACACACACACACACACACACACACACATATCTTGTTGTTCAGTCACTCAGTTGTGCCCAACTCTGTGATTCCATGGACTATAGCAACCCTTTGAGATACCGTGGACTGCAGCACGCCAGGCTTCCCTGTCCCTCACCATCTCCCCAAGTTTGTCCAAGTTCATGCCCATTGACTCGGTGATGCCATCCAACCATCTCAACCATCTCATCCTCTGTCACCCTCTTCTCCGCCTTCAGTCTTTACCAGCATCAGGGGCTTTCCCAATGAGATGGCTGTTTGCATCAGGTGGCTAAAGTATTGGAGCTTCAGCTTCAGCATCAGTCCTTCCAATGAATATTCAGGACTGATTTCATTTTGGATTGACTGGGTGCATCTCCTTGCTGTCTAGGGGACTCTCAAGAGTCTTCTTGTGTGTGTATGTGTGTTGTATATATATATATGTATATATATACACATATTTATATATATATTATATGTATATATATAATATGTATATACATGTATGTATTGGGCAGTGCTGCGTCTTAGTTGCAGCACACAAGATCTTCTGGCTGTAGCATTTGAAATCTTAGTTGTGGCATGTGGGATCTAGTTCCCTGACCTGGGGTTGATCCAGGGTTCCCTGCACTGGGAGTGTGGCATCTTAGCTACTGAAGCATCAGGGAATGCCCTCAACAGTGATTCTTAACCAGGATCATCAGAACCCCCTGAAGGACTTGTTAAAACACAGACTATCTGGCCCCACCTTCTGAGATTCTGATTGAACAGGTCCAGGGCCTGAGAATCTGCCTTGATGATGGACTCGGAAGTGATGCCTCTTCTGTTGCTCTGGGGAACCCTGATTTGAGAGCCACTGGCCTAGACCTTGGCAGGACAGTGGGCCTCAGGTATCAGGAAGAAGACAGTCGAACTTTTGTTTGTCGTCACTTTGGGCTGAGGTGGGAACCAATGATAAATGGCCAGAGAAGGCTCATCCAGGGTGGGAGGAGCCTAGAGTGGTGATGCTCTAAAATCATCTGACCAGGAACCTGGAGTCTTGGGGTGTTATTTTGCTTCTGAGTCATCTCTCTGCGTGAGTTGAAAAGACCATGTCTGCTCCCTGGGCCTCGGGTAGTGCTTTATAAAATGAGAAGATGGCACTTTTCTGTATGTGTTACAGTTTTCAAGGGGGTTGAGGATATAGACTCCAGGGCAGTTGTGAGAATGGAGGCAAGTATGCAAAGTGCTTGGTCAGTAAGTGGCAGCTGTGATGACTACTTTGTTACTTTTAATATGTTTTCAAGCCTTGGGGGAGACACGAAGGCAACTCTTCTCTCCCATCTCTTCCTGGAGCCTAGTGACCTTCATGTTGATAGTGGAATCAGAACTTGCAAGCATATGTCTCAGGTTTCCCCCTGGAATGATTATTCTGGGAAATACTAAACTCTCCAAATTTTCTTTCTTTCTTTTTTAAAAACAGCTTTATTGAGATATAATTCACACACCATAAAATTCATTCTTCCAAAGTGTACAATTCAGTGTTTTTATTACATTCACGAAATTGTGCAGCCATCATTTCTATCTGAATTTAGATGGAAGTCCCAAATAGCCATTAGCAGTCACTCCCTATTCTTTTCCTCCCCAACCCCTGGCAGCAGATAACCTACTTAGTATCTCTATACAGATTTATCTGTTCTAGCCAGTTTTTATATATATCTCCCCCAATTTTCTATGAACTGTTCCTTCTCCAGCTCGCCTTCATTTGATTATTTAATATTTATTGAGGGTCCGTTAGGTGCCAAACACAGGACAGGCACTGAGGATGCAAGATGGAAAAAAGTCCAGACAAGCTCCCTGCTCCCTGTGGAACTCATGATCTGGGGGGAAGCAGATGTTATCTGTGAATCACTCCGAAGAGGTAAAACTTAACAGTGAGAAGTGCTGTGAAGGAGACAGACAGAGATGGTGTGATAAATAACAGGGAGACGTGACCTAGTTGGGAGGGCAGGACAGGCTTCAGTCAGTGACAACAGGGATTGTCTGGGCAGAGGCAGGATAGAGCATCCAGGACAGAGGAGACAGCCTGTGCAAAGGCCCTGAGGCAAGGCGAGCATCGTGCATACCTGGAGCGAGGCTGGAGGGCTGTGAATGTATATGTCTCAGGTTTCCCCCTGGAGTGATTATTCTGAGAAATACTAAACTCTCCAAATTTTCTTTCTTTCTTTTTTAAAACAGATTTATTGAGATATAATTCACATGCCATAAAATTAATTCTTCCAAAGTGTACAGTTCAGCGTTTTTATTATATTCACGGAATTGTGCAACCATCATTTCTATCTGAATTTAGGGGGGATATAGAGGAAAGGAGGGTCAGCAGGACCACCCTGTGCAGAGCCTCAGAGGCTGTGTTAGGGTGTCTAGTCTTCATCCCCAGAGTAAGATAACCTCTGGAGGTTTATAGCAGAGGTAGTTACATGACCTATGGTGTGTTTTAAATATGTCCTTGGATGCAGTTGGAGTAGAGGTTTCAGGGGGCAGAGCTGGGGGGAGAAGGATCTGTTCGGACAAACTTACAGCAGTGGCCAGTGAAGGGATGGTGACTGGTGGTGATTGCTGGTGACTGATGGTGACAGTGGCTGGTGACCTACTGGGGTTGGGGGGCACGTTTGAGACGGAAGTAGCTGTATTTGGGGGTCCTTTGGAGTAGATTCCACAGGGCTTGGAGTTCAGCTGGTGACTAAGGTGGCCTGGCTGTCGGGCTTCCTAACTGGGTGGATGGTGGCGGCTCTCACTGAACTAGGGCAGGATTCCCTCTCTCCTCGCCTGAGTGTGTCGGAGCCCAGCGGGTCACTGGTCACACCAGGAGTTATAAGAAAGGGATGCTCTGTGTGTGTTTCAGGGTGACATCTAAAGCACAGCAGCTGGCACTCAACAATCGACAGCCACCTGCTGCGCCCTTCAACTGTGACAATATCGCACCTCCACTGTGTCTTGCTCTTGTCCCCCCTCCCCCCTCCCAGGGGCTTCCTGGCTTCTTGCTGCAGAGACCTGTCTCAGGTGGAGACTCTTACTGTTTTAGGGGGCATCTGTGACTCCCCCTGTGAGGGGAGATTGTTTGGTCTCAGCTGCAAACCACTTCCTCTTCCTTTTGGAAGGTGGAGCAGGGGAAGGAAAGAACTGGTGCCTGGAGGAGAGAGGCTGTGCTCCTGCTAGTGAGCGAGCAGGTGCCTGGGTTCTGAAGAGCGGGGTCCATTCTCCCTCTAGCTGGGTGAGTAGAGGCAGGTCCCGTCCCTCTCTAGAGGACACCTGTGAAATGGAGGGTGGGGCACTGGCTTGGAGACTGTCTCCGGGCATCTCCAGCTCAAGTCTCTGGGGTTTTGTCTGTGCTCGGAGAACAGGCTGCCTTCCTCCCCAGGGGCTGCTCACAGGTGACCCTGCTCCTTCATCCACAGGCTGCTTTGCCATCCCAGTCTCCCCTGGTCGTCAGGCTTTCTCACACACCTGTCACATCTTCCAGGGGGTCGCTGACTGTGCAATGCGAGCTGTTTGCATCTCCTCTTTCCCTACCAGGGCCTTGGATGGGAGGAGTGTTGGGCAAGTGTCGGAGGGCTGTGAGGATGAGAAACATCCAACCCATTTCCCCACCCGTGTAGGATCTCAGGTGAGAGACTGGGGACCCAGAACTTGCCTTCCTTGGGGGGTGCCAGCAGATGCCTGTAGATTGCTTTGCTCTGGCTCTGATCTTCTCCAGAAACAGGGCTGGCCACCCAGCCATTTCCCCCACCGTCTGGCCCAGACTGCACTCTGCTCCAATGTCCCCTCTTCCCAACAAAGGCTTCCTCAGTAGAAAAGAGCTTGGACACACATTGTTTGCCAACACAAGCAACCATTGTAGCCCCAGGGAAGGGGGTTGGGGTAGAGAGCCAGGGTGAGGTTTTGCTCTCTGCTTGCCAAGACTGGCTCCAGGGAAGGCCCCAGCCCACAGTTCATGAGTCAGGCTGCTGGGGTCCCAGCTGTAGTCTCTCTTTCTTGACTTAACCAAGTCTAAGGCAGGAAGCAGGGGGTGGAATCCAGGGAGGAGACTTGGGCCCCTGAGGTTTCTAGGCAAGCTTCTCTGGGATGGCCCCAAAGAGGGAGAAAATTATCAATCACATACTATGAATTTTCCCTTCCGTCACCACAGGGCCCCCCACTCTGCAGCTGGGAAAACTGAGCCCCTGAGAAGGGAGGCAGGCTATTTTATCCTGAGCTCCCCTGCTGAGTTCATGGAGGGCCAGAATGGAGACAATTCACTGCCTCTCCTGCAAGCTCCCATTAACATATGGGTCCCCCTCACACTCTTGCTTCATCAGCCCTCACACACAAAACCACACTCTGGCCCTTGACTTCACAGATCTTAAAGAACCAGAAAAGGAGAAAGAGAACTCTATTTTTCCCAGACTTAATATAGACCAGTTTGGTAATAACATTTCAAATAACTGGATGCTCTGATCTTGCGTGGAATTGAACACACATTGCATTTCCACAGGACTTCAGAGTTTATGTTTGTGGCTCCCAGTATCTTCACCCTTTGACCTCACCTTTCACAGATGAGGTAGTGCAATACAGAGAAAAATGACTTGCCCTTGGTCACTTTGTGTTGGGCAGAGTCTAGCCCAGAACAGTCTCTGACCCCTACCCTTGTCTCTCTCTCCCACTCAGCACTAGATTCTGGGTTCTAATGCCAGCTTAGCTGCAAATGAGCTGTGTGACCTGAGACATGTCATTTCAGCTCTCTGAACCTGCTTCATAAATGTACTGGCCCTCCAAAATCCTGATGTCATTTCATTCATTCCACGAGTGCTTCCTCTGAGGAGGCCCTAAGTCAGGTCCTGGAGCTGTGAGGATGAGTTTTCTAGCTCTCTGCCCACAAATCGGGAACATATTCAGAGCCCAGGGAGGGTATAGACTAGGAAACCTCATGTGGGGAGAAAACAGCAGGAACCCATGTTCTCTTTCAGGGGACCCAGAAATTCCTAAGAGAAGTCAGGTCAGAGAATTTCCATCCATATGTTGGCTTCCCTTTAAGAAAGCCCATGACAAAATATCTGAACTCAGAAGCAGAAAGATTCGGGGTCTTTATACACTTTACAGAAAGATTCTTTTATTTGGCAATTCTTAAAAACAATACAAAAAACCAAAACTGCTGTCTCCAATTCCCATCTCTGGATTCACAGTGCATTTACAAATTGTTAGCAGCACATTTATAGAGTAAAGCAGGAAAGCAAGCAGGATTTGGGCTTTTTGCCTGACTACTGAACGGGTCTCAGCAACATTGCAAAACCAGCACCCATTCTTATCTCTTAGACTCATTTTTTACCACCGAAGGCTGTTTGGCGGGTACATGGGTGCTAAGTTTGGAAGCAGAGGATGGTTATAATTTACTGAAACCTAACTATGTGCTATAATTAACACCCATTTCACAGATGAGGAAGCTGAGGTGCAAAGCTAGGATTTCAATCAGGGCTGTTTGACTGTAAAGGCAGGGCTCTCTGCCCACCTTGCTCAGCCCCGCTCTGGACTAGGACACAGATCAGTCACTGCACTTGGGGGCAGGTGACTAGACTCCAAAATGTATAGATTCAAAGGGTGGAAGAATACTGGGGGCATCGAGACCATTAAGAGAGAAAGGAGACCCTCTCGGGGCAGGGGGTGGGGTGGGGTGTTCACTATCTCCCATCCAAAGGCAGTGGACATCCCATCGGCCCAGTGGCTCTGGAAACAAGTAAGGGGGGCCGTCAAGTCAAGCGGAGCGGAGGAGCCTAGGAAAGTAAGGGCTGTCACCCCGGGGGAGCCAAGGAGGCTGAGGGGACGCTCGCCCCGGGCGCCCGGAGCCCCAGCTCTGGCTCCGCGTGGCACTTCCGATCCGCGCCCTGTGCCCCGCCCACGGGCGCTCTGCGCCCCCTGCTCCGACCCGCGCCCGGCCCCGCCCCGCCAGTGTGCCCACCCCCGGCCCGCCCCGTAGTCCCCTCGCCTGGCTCCCGGAGCGTCCCGGAGCGTTGAGGCGCTGGCGGACCGACCCGCCGGCAGTTGGCACTGGGACGCTGGCGCGTTGGTTGCTCCGCTCTCCCGCCGGCAGCCTCGGGCTCCCGGAGCCAGCGGTCCAGGCGGCGGCGCCGCGCAGGGGGCCGGGATCGGGCGGCAGGAGGCTGCGAGGCGGCAGTCGGCGGCGGCGGAGGAGGCGGAGGCCGGCCGGAGCCCCTATCGCGCCCCAGCCTCGCTTGCAGCCCAGAGCTTGGAGCTCGGCGCCCGCCCGGCCCACAGCCACATGGCTCCTCTCTGCGCACGGCTGTCCTGCCTGTTGCTCTTGCACTGTGCGCTCTGCGCCGCCGCGGGCAGCGGGACTCCAGGTGCGTGCGGGTGGGGTGCGCGGGGGCGCACCGGTTCGGTATGCACGAGGGTCGGGGTGGCCCGAGGGTGCCCGAGGTGCCCCGCAGCGTTGAAGTGGGTGGGAGGCTGTGCGCACACTCTGGCTGTGCTCTCTTTTCTTCCCCCAGTGCCGCCGAAGCTGTCGGGGATTTCTCTCCTTTTCTGGTGCGAGACTCCGAAGAGACCCCAGGAGAGGATTGGGGGATAGAAGCCTTTTCTGAGGGGCTGTGTATCTGTCTCTTTGTCTCAGCGTTTCTTTCTCACTCTCCTCTCCTCTTTCCCTGCCTTCTCTGTCTCTAGCTTGTATGCATGTGTGTACAGATAAGTGCGTGTAGATGTGTGTCAAGTGGTTGCCCCGCACCCCAGTGAACACCAGACACTCACACTCCTGCACAAACACACACATATCTCTCTCCCCCGGTATTGTCACGCTGTGTCTTGCAGACACCCTGTCACAGATACCAGACACGCTCCACCATCACCCGTGCAGTATGGGGTGCCCTTCTGGTGTCTCTGAGCATGGGGAGGGGGCTCTGGTCTTTCCCCCACAGAGTGCCTGCTCGTCTGAGCTCTGTTCATGTAGGAAACAGGATCCCTCTGGCTGAAGTCTTGAGGGTCTTCTGCTGGGCTGGATAGAACCAGAGGAGAGTTCCTTGTCCCCCACCCCTCATAACTGCCTTGGGCATGAGGGATTTTCAGGACACATCATTTTCTAGGTTTTTATCAGTGCCGTGAAGGGGGCTGGGAGGCAAGAGATAGAGCCGTGTGGAAATGAAAATTCCTCCCAAGCTCCTATCCATGAATCACTCGGCCTGGAAGCCAGGGAGCTGTCATTCCTGCCCGGCCTGGCTGGGCTTAGCGAGAGCTGTGTAAGAACGGGCCGCTGGCACGTAGCCTGGAGCATGGGGCCATGACCTCACACTTAATTCAGTCCGAGTGGGCAGGTCACCCGTGCGTCTCCTTTTATTTTTGAAGATCTATATTTACCCAGCTTGGGGCTGGGCCATGTAGAAATTTCAGCAGCCATTGTGCTGCTTAAAAAAGTTTCCTTTCTAAACTTGGAAAAACATACAACCTGTATTCTTTCCCTTCCCTCTCCAGCTCCTCTTTTCTCCCTGATGCGTGCCCAGGATGCCCTGAGTTTCTAGGTGTGTTTGTTTTGCCAGCTGTGTTCTAGGAGCTCATCGAGGAGGGCCCTACCCCAGGCTGGGCTGGTGACTTCAGTTCCCTGGGGAGTTTGGGCACATCTGGCCACCCCTCTCTTTGCCCAGGGGCTTTCGGGGAATTTCCTTTGTAGTGCCCAAAGTTGGAAGGTTTGTTGCTAGAGTGACAGGATTCTGTTTGGCATCATTTATTTTCCTCTGCTAAGCGTAACAAAGACCTGGGGATTATTGCAAGCAATTTGGGTCTAGCAATTTATGAACCTGAACACTGATCATCTGAGTGCAGAGATCCAAGAGCTGAGGAAGCACTGGGTGAAAAGTGGATGAATTTGGGCTAAAGGGGTCCCTCCAAAGTGACAGTCAAGGTTGCAGATCCTTTCCTGTCCCCATGGGGTTTCCCGCTGTGCAATCCTATGGGCTGTGCATGCCAGGCTTCTCTGTCCATGGGATTTTTCAGGCAAGAATACTGGAGTAGGTAGCCATTCCCTTCTCCAGGGGATCTTCCTGACCGAGGGACTGAACCTGCATCTCCTGTGTCTTCTGCATTGCAGGCTGATTCTTTACCCCCAAGCCATCCGGTAACTCTTTCTTTATTTCCAACAGAGCTGCGCTTCTCAAGAAAACTCAGTGACTATGGTGTGACAGTGCCCTGCAGCACAGATTCTCAGGGACGCTTCCTCTCCCATGTGGTGTCCGGACCAGCGGCAGCCTCCGCAGGGAGTATAAAGGGGGACAGGCGGCCCTCGCCACCGTCGCACTCCAGTCACCTGCGGGTGGCTCGAAGCCCACTGCGCCCTGAGGGAGTGACCCTGCAGCCTGGCAGGATGGGACGCTCCTCCCTCTACTTCAATGTCACTGTGTTCGGGGAGGAACTGCACTTACACCTGCGGCCCAACCGGCGGCTGGTTGTGCCTGGAGCCACAGTGGAGTGGCAGGAGGATTTTCAGGAGCTGTTCCGGCAGCCCTTGCAGAGAGAGTGTGTCTACACCGGGGGTGTCACGGGCATGCCAGGGGCAGCTGTCGCCATCAGCAACTGCGATGGATTGGTAAGGGACAAGCCTCTCATCAAGCTCCACTCCCTCATCCTCTCCCTCACTTCCCGCCGTCCCCCCTTCCGCCCATGAGCCAGACCAATGTGGTTTTCTCCTTGGCTCCCATGTGTTTGGGATTCCTGTGGGCACGGCCTGAAGTCTGGGCCAAGTCGGGGGCTGCGCTGCTTTCCAGAGAGAACCCCACATATCCCACTGGCCACCAGGTTCACACTCTGTCGGCTTTAAAGTGGCCAAGATAGGATTGTACCTTATCCTGTTGATCCCCCACCATCTACTGACACACCGGGACCACAGCTCACCTGTCAGGGATCTGAGTACAGACGCATGCAGATGTGAGGCAGGTGGGTTTTGTTGGGGTTGGGTCCTGGCTGCGCCACTCATGAGCCACCATGCTTTGGATATATTACTTGACCTCTGGTGGCCCTTTCCCTTGCACGTGGAGCAGTGTTTAATCTGCACATATTTACTGTGCGTGCTCCTGTGTCCAGCCTCGTGGATATGGCACTGCCTAAGACAGACATGGCCCCTGCCCTCCGGGACCTGAAGTGCTGGTGATGACAATATGACCGACCTCACCAGGCAGCATGGCCAGTGGTTGGCACCTGCTTGGCACATGGTCAAGGCTGTCGGTATCAGCTGCTGTTACTATCTTTACTACTGTGTCCTTCCTTGTGCCCCACTGTCTCTGGCCCCGAAGCCAGCCTGCTCTTCGTGGCTCTCTGCTCTGAGTTCCCTCTCTTAGGGCTCCGTCCTCCCAGGCAAGGGAACCTCCTGTAGTTGGTTCCATGTTGCAAACCAGAAAACCACAGGTGGCTTCTGTCCTCCTCACACTCAACTCCTGCTGGATCCCATTTCCCTCGCTGCTCTGTCTGATGTGAGGCAGGCCCTCATGAGCCTCCTTGGCAGCCCCAGGCCTGCATGGGTGCTGTTTCCATGGTCTCTGCTTTACCAGGCACAGGCTGATGTGTCCAGGAAAGGACCTGCTCGCCCCTTTGCCTTTCGGCTATAAGAGAGGGATGAATCAGATGGTGCAATTGTAACGGCGGTTCTTTCCTCACTGGCAGGGCTGGGAGCACTTCTTACCATTTTCCCATTCTTAAGAAGTGTCTTCCTGCTCAATGTCATGGCTCCTTTGTCTAGATCAGTGTTTCTCAATCTTTTTATTCATTATCATCCTCCGGAGGAGCCTTTTAGATACGTTACCTCTAATTGCTCCCCAATGAAACCCTAATAGCATAACTGTATTGAATATGTCTTTAAACTCTCTGTGTATCTATGCTTTATGTATGAAATGAGTGAATTTTTTTGCTTCCCAAAGAATCAATTTTTGCCCATTGGAGACACCAGAGCCCCCACTGAAAGGCATGGTCTAGGCAGTGGTTGTTTCTTAGAGTGGAGTGTATACCAGAATCACCTGGAATGTGAGGGTTCTGTGGAGCAGACTTGGAGGGACCCAGACAGGAAGGCCAGCTGGAGGAGGCTGAGACCTTGTCCTTCTGCCAGAGTGAGGCTTGGCTGCCAGCCCACCCTGGCTCAGCAGTCCAGGGACTCTCCTCAGCAGGAGCCCTCAGTTGGCCTTGGCTAGCACTGTGCTGTGGCCACCGGTTTTGGTTGAAAAGCCAGAGTGACTTGGGAAGTCACCCAGAGATGCAGTGTCTTTACAGACAGAAAGCACCAGTGCACGTCGGTGGCTTGGGCTGAATGACAAGGTTACTTGAAGTCATCAGTCACATGGGTTTTAAGCTGTCCAGTGACAGAGATGGTCTCCTTGACCACCTCGATTAATGTCTGTGGGCATCTAAACAAAGGCATGAGTGGTGATCATTGCCAGTAATAGATAGCTACTCACCCTCTTTGCACTCTGGAAACCTTGTTGTTGAACCAGCTCAGCCGCTGTTGACAAGTGGTCATGGATGCTGACATTGATGACTTGTGATGGCCTCTGAGTAAACGTTCTCAATTGGCTGTGTGACCTGGGCAGGCCACTCCCCTTCTCTGGACCTATTCTTTTCATTTGTCCAAAGAGGGGCTTCCCTCGCTGCTTGCTGGCAGATGGAAATCAATTCTGCGTGACATTTGCAGAAGTTGGGTCCGGTGCCAGAGGCCATCCACAGGTAGGCTTCTGGAAGCCTGTTCCACAGTAGAACTGAGGCTCTGGGAGTGGCTTGCCTGGTCCCCTCGCCTATGGTGGGAGGAAGGAGTGGACGTCATGGGCTGGGCCCCTGCTTGTCCCTGATAGCCCTCAGCTGTCCCCAGAGACCAGTCCCTAAGTCCAGCTCTTGGGAATCTCCCCGCCCGGTTCCCTGACAGGGATCACAGTCCAGCACAGAGGCCCACTGCCCAGGTGGGAATTTCCTCACTGCCCTGTGAGGAAAACTGCCCTGTGTCCCATGAGATCAGATGCTATTCGCCCTCACCCAGCTGAGCCACCTTGGGGTTCAGAGGCCACAGTGCAGCCCTTCTGATGATCAGATTTAACTCTGAATCTTTATGCGCCCTCTGGATTTTAACCCCATCTTCCTCTATATCTTAAATACTAAATACAGTCATTCATTCCAGAAGAATATGTAATGACAGCTGGCCACAGGCAGGGTCCACAGGGAGACTGAAGAAAGTGCAGGTGACACAAAGAAGAACAGTGACAGTCACAAGCCACAGCCATAGCCCAGGCGCAACACACATATTGTTGTGTGCATTCATTAAGCTTATCCATTACATAGGCGGGGAAACTGAGTCATGGGGAGGAGACATGGAGATAATACAGATAGCTTCTATTGACACAGGGTTTCATAGTTTGTAAAACTTTCAGTTGTACGAGTTGTGTATGCATATAGTGTTGTTGCCCTGCCTTGCAGAGTTAGGTCCCTGCCCTTAGGGGACTTGGGGTACCCCACAAATAGCATCAACATTAACTTTTTGGTTTTCCATAACATAGTGGGGATGGATACTTGGCAAGTAGGAGTGACTATTATTGTTGTCTTAGCAAAGATGATATTTGAACTGGGCCTTGAAGGATGACTAGAAGTTTGTTAGGGCCAGTGGGTGAGGAGGGCATTCTGGGCAGAGGAAAGAGCTTGCCAGTGAGGGAGCAGCATGCTGGTGGGGCCAGGAACGGGATCCTAGAAGACACACTGGGCAGGTGGGCCTTGCTCTGACCTTGAAGGAAGCACACGATGGGAGAGGGGCCCAGGGCAGTGATGTGGCCATCTGTCATCTAAGAGTCTGGGCCACCTGTTGGGAGACATGACTGTGTGATCCCAGGCAAGCTACTGCCCTCTGGGCCTCCCTTGCCTCCTGGGTGTATCCTGGAGCCTGGACTGGATAAGCTCAGAGCCCTTCCACCTCTGGCATTGGTACTTTGTGACACAGGCAGGCCTTGCTGGAGAAGCTTGAAGCAAGGCTGCTGTAAGTCTGTAGTTGACTGCCCCTTCCTGGCGGGGCATGGGACCTGTTTTTACCAGGTCTGGGCAGGGCAGCAGGTGCAGAGATGAAGGACATTAGTCCTGAGCTTGGCCCTCATGGCTGGGCAGACCTCCCAGTTGTAAATGTTCTGAACAAATCCTCCTTTGTGTGGACAGACTTGCAGCCGTTTGGACTTGAGCTGTTCTGTCCGGCAGCTGTCTAAATGGGTGACTTGATCCTCATTTCCAGCTGGAATCTGCAGTGGGAGGCAGTGACCGTGACCTCTTCCACTTCTTCTGCCATCCCAGAGTCACTCACCATGGGCACCAGGGCAGGCATAGGTGGGTTCTGTGCACTGCGGTTAAATTCATACCTGAAACTGAGGAGCAGGCTCTTTGTCTTACTTCCTTCTGGCTCTGCTGACAGACCCGGCGTGTCGGAATCAGAAGGGGGTTAGAGGAGGAACCCAAGAATGAGGAAGCTAGGATCCCTGCCCTGGATGAATCTGGAGGGTAATGGGACTCAGACATAAAAGCAGACAGATTGCAGTCTTTCGTGAGGCAGCAGGGGGAAGACCCATTTGTTTTCATTAGGTCATCAAGGAAGACTCCTAGAGGAGGTGGCATTGGCTCTAGACTGTTTAGACATTATAAACACAAAAGAAAGTGTCAGGCCCTTGGTCAGCAAGAGAGAACTGCTGATCCAGGGCAGCCTTGAGGATGTGTAGGGGAGGGGAATAAGGGATGTGGGGAGGCCCAGTTGTTCCTGTAGAGGGTCTCCTCTGCGTGGGGGGCAGCTGTCAGACCCTGGGGTCCCAGACTGGGGGTGGGCCCAGGCAGTGGCAGCAACCTGCTGGACCACTCTGGAGGGCCTCCCTTGGGGAGCCTGAGCAATCAAAGCGGCAGTCCCCTCAATGCTTCTGTGACCCTAAACCTCAGGGTCTGTGGGCAGGGAGGGCCCTCTGCTAGCACCTGTGCCTCTGAAGTCCTGGGAAGCACGTGAAAGCTTGGGGTGGAGGCCACTTTGTGAGTCCTGGAGGGATTGTGGGTTGCAAGAATGGGGTCAGCAGAGTGGGGCCCCTGTGAACCATCTGGAACCCAGGCAGCCAGCCTCCTGAAGGCCGCTTACCCCACTCCTGTCTCTGCCTCCTGGGGTTGAGCCTTGCCACCTCTGCACTGGGGTGATGGGGGCTGGACTGCCTCATGTCCTGCCTTTGCCCTCAGTGTCCCTGTGAGTCATGGGCCTGGCGTGGAAGCAGCCGCACGTGTGAGATTTGTCACCATCTGGTTCTGTTTTCCACCGTCTGTAGAACGTGCATTTTTAACGGGTTACAGAGGAGACAGACCCCTGGCAGGCAGGGCAGGGGAGGCCAGTGCCGGCTCTACTTCCTGCTCCTGCCTAATGTGCGAGTCCCAGCAGCATTCTGAGCCTCAGTCCTTTTGTCTTTAAAGTGCAATCACAGTGCCTGGTGGAGGGAGTGTGTATTGGGGATTGACAGTTTAAATGGTCCAGAATTTCTTAATCAGGTGATGAGATGTCCTAAACTTGATTGTGGTCATGGTTGCACAACTTTATGCAGATACTAAAAACTATCACATTCTGTACTTTAAATGTGTGAATTGTACGGTACATGAATTATGGTTCAATAAAGCTGTTACCAATAGTACTTGGCCTATAGAAAGCCCTGTAACAGACATTTTTAGTCATTAGGAGGAAAAAATGATTTTTAGTCTTTTAGGGTGGCAGAAATTGTGCGGTTCTACTCTAGTGCAGATTAGCTGCATGACCTTAAATAAATGTCTAAATCTCTCTGTCCTTGGGATTCCTCATCTGCAAGGAGGCAAGGAGAATAGTCATCTATAGGTGTTCAGAGGATTAAATAAGATAACTAAAAAAGCGAAGAGTCTGATATATGTGCAGCCTTAAAATATGGGTATTATTAATCGTAACATTTATTGTTTTTATAGTAATTACTACAATAATTACAGTTATCATTAATGGAGAGAAATAAGTCCCTTGTACTGCAATGGTATGTAGATTATCAGTGCTCTCTGATGTGAGCCCTAGGCTACCTCTGGTTCCCAGGTTGGCCAAGCCCTGCCTACCCTCTGCTATGGCAACTTGCTCTGCAGAATGAGTCAAATGGTGCTTGTTCAGTGCATGGGAGTATATAATGACTGGTCTGTAATACCAGTCGTATCTGAATAGATCCGACTTTTAGTCGGATCTGAAAGTATCTGGACAGATACTTTCCAGGGCAGGCATCTGCCTGAGAGGTGCCAAGTGGAGCATTCTCTTAACAATCCGTGGGCCCCTTCCCCCAGCCAGGTTCTTGACCAGGCTCTGCTGATGCAGGGTTGGAACTCACACCACTCTCCGTGTACTCCAGAACCCACCATTTAAAGAGAAGACAAATGTGCACAGTGGACAGCATGAAACAAGTTCTGCATAAGGTACTTGGTAGGTGGCCTGCGGGTGAGTAGTAAAGAGAGGTACTCAGGGAAGGCGTCTTTATCAACTGAGCTGAGACCTGGGTTTGATCCCTGGGTCGGGAAGATCCCTTGGAGAAGGAAATGGCAAACCACTCCAGTGTTCTTGCCAGGGAAATCCCATGGACAGAGGAGCCTCATAAGCTGCAGTCCGTAGTCGCAAAGAGTCGGGCACGACTGAGTGACTAACTCAACTCAGGGAAGGCTTCACAGTGGAGAGTACTTTTGGGCTGAGTATAAAAGCATAAAGGCCTTCCCTGGTGGCTCAGACGGTGAAGCATCTGTCTACAATGCGGGAGACCTGGGTTCGATCCCTGGGTCAGGAAGATTCCCTGGAGAAGGAAATGGCAACCCACTCCAGTACTCTTGCCTAGAAAATCCCATAGACGGAGGAGCCTGGTGTCCATGGGGTCACAAAGCATCGATAAGAGCTTTTAAAGCCAAGAGGTAGGAATTGTAGGCATTCATAGGGAGGGAAATCCTGTGTCTTCATAGGATTCAGGAAATGACAAGTCTTCACAGCTCTCCATGGAAGAGGGGAGTGATGAAAATGTAGTTTAGAGATGCCGTGCCTCACTGTGGGGCTTAGCCTTGCCCCTGTGCCCATAGGGAGCCATGGGAGGTTTATAAGCAGGAGTCACATTTGTATTTTTGGGAAGATGCTAATCTTTCCAGCTGCATCCCAGCACAATGCCATTGTAGCAGATTTGCCTGGGGCTCATCAGTGTCTGTGCCAATATCCATCCTTGCCCTGGGTTTGCTCCTTGCTGGTTACGGGTTAAGTGAGCTTTCCTGACAGCTCCTTGGGAAGCCCCTGGCCCTGCCTTGCTGTCTGTGCCTGTCCTGGGATGTGGAGTATGAGGCTTGGAGTTTCAGAGATGCCCTCATCCAATGTCCAACATGCCTGTCCCCATACATCTTGACCTGTGGGCTGCCTATCTCTACACGTCTGTGCCAGCAGCCATGGGAGGGGCAGAGGATATCCGGCCTCACACTGATGCAGAGACTGTCCCCTTGCTCCATGTGCCTCTCCAGCCTTGGTGGTGGTGCCTGCTCTGCAGACCCCCAACCCTTCCTGGCCGGGTTGGTGTGTTGTCACCTTACTCTGCAGACCCTGCCTTTGCTCATTCTGTTCACACCTCCCACTGCCTTCCCCTTCCCTCTGCTTGATGCATCTGCCATCTTGACCACCCGGTTCCCAGAAGTCAGGAACTGTCTGATTTCTCTGCATGCTGAGCACAGGGCTGGGCTCATGATACAAGGGAGGTCACGCTTCAGGAGCAGGGCGTAACACAATAAAGAGAAGAGGGCCAAGTGCTAGGGGAGAGGTGGGGCTGCAGCAAACTCCTGTTTGAAGGGAGTGCCAGTCTGGTATCACATTTGAGTATTTTAAGGGGAAATCAGAAATAGAGATTTTTAAGCAAAGTATTCTATATTTTAAGACCGGGTTTGGGCCCAGTATAGCAATATGGTAGGTTTTTTTTTTTGGGCCAGTGTGCTGTACATGCAGGGGATGAGAGCATGACCCCTGCAACCAGACTGCCTTGGTTGAAATCCCAGCCTTAACCTCTTTCCTGCTTTGTGGCCTTTGGCAATTGCTGAGCCTCTCTATGCCTCCATTTCCTCATCTGTAAACTGAGGATAATATTAGTCACTCTATAAGAGTTGTCATGTGTGCAAAGAGCTCTTTTAGCCTAGTACCTGATAGGCTTCAGCCCTTGCTATTGAATGATGTGGATTTATTGGTTGAGTCTGCCAGTCTGAGGGATTGGGTGTGGGAAAGAAGAGGAGAGGAAGTCAAAAGCACCCCAGTTTTCTGTGTGACACTCCTAGAGGGGTCTCTGGGCCTTCAGCTGGGAGGGCGGAGCCTGTTGCATCCAGCCTCACCCAGGCCTGTTCATTTTTCCTCAGGCTGCAGCTTGCTGCTTGCCCCAGTTTGCATTCTTCCCCTGGAACATTCCCATCAGTCTCCTGAAGGCCAGGGTCTGAGCCTAGTGACCTGTGTGTCTCTACGACCCCAGCACCTGCCACAGGGTAGACCTTCAGTGGATGCCGTGTGAGCTGACGGATGGGGAGAGGGAGCACGGACGTCTTGCTTTCAGAAGCAGCATAAAGCTCATGTTGGCATCTTCTTATCCCCGCCTGGGTTCAGGGACAGGAGAAATTGTGTAGCCATCTTTGCAGTCATTCTCCCATACAGACCCTAGGCAGGTGGCTTGATCTCTCTGAGCCTCAGTTTCTGTATCTGTAAAGTGGCTGTCCCTACCTTGTAATTTTGTTGATTAGAAATTAGGCACTTAAAAGTGGTGCCACAGTGCCCAGAACAGTAAATGGTAGCATTTGCCACTATTATTGTGGATCTCTTGGGATAAATACAAAAACTGTGGTAGGTTCCACGATGGGTTTTTTCCCAGACCCCTGGATGCTCATTCTAGTGCTCTTGCTTCCCAGAAGGCCAGTGGGCCCTCCGTCTGAGTGGCCCAGGGTCTGGGTCCTGGGTGGTTTTCTACTCCTCAAGGCATCTGATCTTGTAGTCTCACCTTTCTAGTCTCCCCATGGCTGTGCCTTGCTGTCTGCCCT
This sequence comes from Odocoileus virginianus, assembly GCF_023699985.2. NCBI lineage: Eukaryota > Metazoa > Chordata > Mammalia > Artiodactyla > Cervidae > Odocoileus > Odocoileus virginianus. Next base: position 60,537,514 of record NC_069680.1, read on the forward strand.
GGGTTGATAATGTACGTAGGATATGGAGTAGAAGCCAGACATCAGCTCACTGCCACTCCTTCCTAGCAGAGCTGGCCTCCCATTCCAGGGAGGGTTGGTCTGGGGGCTGGTTTTATTTTTCTTCCCTGGCATCTTCAGGTTGGCTGGAGGGAGGGTGGCTTCTGGGCTGCTCTGTGGGCTGGTGAGTGTGGTGGGGGCTGCGCTTGCTTTCCATCTGCCTTCCAGCCTCAGTGTGGTCCAGGCCCAGGGGTGGGCTTTTGGTGAGGACTCGGGGAATTTCCGCATTCCCTGGACCCTGCAGTGGAAAGTTCCCAAACCATCTGCCAGGCCTGGCCTTCTATCTTCAGCATGCAGGCCTTCCCCTGCCTCTAAAGCCTTAGAAACAACAAGAACAACAAAAGGAAGAACAACAGTAATATTTGTAGACTGCCTCATCTCTGGCAGCTCCAAGGAGCTCCCTATTAGCATAAATAACCCTCATGTTATGAACACCTCCAGCTCAGCTTCATTGCCAGCGTTCACCCTAACTTTGGCCTGAGTGTGGGCAGCTATAACTGGAAGAGACTCTGGGGGCCTCTTGGTCCCCTCCTCACTTTCCAGACAAGGAAACTGAGGCTCAGGGAATGGAGACTCCCCCAGGGTCACACAGTGGTTACCATCAGGGCCACTGGGGTTCAGGCCCTTGAGTCCCAGTCAAGTGCTCCCCACCCACCCCGCCACGATCCCACATAGCCTCTCCTGAGTTAGTAAACAGGAATTGCTCCTCAAGGTCATAAACCCTGTAAGGCCAGGACTCGGTGGCCATGACAGTGACTTCAGAACACAGATGCTTAAGGGACTGGTCCATCAATTGCCCCATGGGGGGCGTCCTGGGAGTCCTTGTGCCTGGGTTCTGATTGGGGGTGTTTGTAAGGCTCCCACTGTAAATGTGAGTGGCTCAGCTTCTTCAAGTCATTGTCCTGAAGACTGGGAAGCCCCTTAAGAGAAAAAAAATGCCAGCCTCTCTGTTAGCAGGATTTGAAGCTCAAATGAACCCTCCTGGTGCTTGTCAGCTCCAAGTGGCCATTGCCACTTTTTATCTGTTTTCATAATTTTGGAGGGCAGTGGGGTGCTGTTCTGCACACACTGCTTGTCATGGAACATGAAAACCCTGCGGTCTCCTTTTCTTCTGCTTTCCATAACGTGGCAGAGATGTCAGTAGAACAGGCCCTTTTAGAGAAACGTCTGAAGGTAGGAGTGTTTGCCAGGGCATGGTCATTCTGAATGCAAACCTTATTCCCAACGGGTTACTTAAAGCCCTTTGTCAGTTTTTGCTTTTAAGCCAGCCAAATATTTGTACCTTTGATCAGTCCAGAAGACACTTGTACCCCCAGGCTGCCCTGCCCCGCAGCAGAGGTTCATTTCCGTCCCTTGAGGTTGGCAGGAACCCACACTCTGAATTAGCTCCTCCAGTCCAGAGAAGCCTCATTGAGCCCTTGATGTTTCATCACCTCATAATTCACAGTCCCGAGGCTGTGCCCTGAGCCACAGCCGCATTTTGTGAGAGAGGTCTCTCATTAAGGGCCCAAGAGGGTTCATTTTGGAAACTTGGATTCGAGGATGTCTGCTGAAGGTGATTTTGTTCCGAAGTTGGTCCTGTGTTGTGGATCATTATTTGTCCCCCCTGTGGAGAAGCTCACATCTAGAAGAGGGACAGACAGACTTATCTGGGAGGGATAGAGCATCTGCCAGGAACCACTGGAGGGGGCAGTGATGGGTACATTTGAGCTGGGCTGGAAGCGATCCTCAGAGCTGTCTGCAGGGCATGAGACCAGCATGGACAAGCATGGCTCCGGGTATAAAACAGCCCTGTCTGGCTTCAGCGGGGGGTGGGGGGGGCTGGGATTTTTGTCATTAATAATCCCCAAAGGGAAACAAACATGGCTTGACAAGAATAACAAGTGGTGGGGTGGTCCAAGGGTGATGGCAGTGCCCTTCCTAATGGCCCTCCCCACTTCACTTCCATCCATGCCCCTGGCCATCTCTTTACCATCAGCAGCCAGAGCAGTCTTGTGGGAGCCAAGTCCTCCCCATTATACTCTTCCTGGAGAAGCCAAGCAGGCCCTGGGCGGCCTCCCTTCTTCCAGGCTGCCTGTGACACCCCTGCCATCCCTTCACGGCCCCCTCCACTCTCCTCCCTCCCCAGATGCTGCATGCACCCACCCCTCATCTCACCCCTTGCTTGTCCTCTGGGGTCCCGTCTTAGTGACATCTTCCCTGACTCCCTTATTTAAAATGTCAACCTCCAGTTCTCTCCTCTGCTTCCTGTTTCTCCACTGGTGTGCCATGTTTTTATGGACCACCTGTCTCACCTCTGGTGAAGGTCGGCCCCAGGTGAGGAGGGGTTTTTGGCTGTGTCCCCTGCACATCTGGAATGGGGTCTGCTCAGCAGTCATCTGAGGAATGAATGAGTAGTAGTACAGACAGAGGTTTAGGAGAAGTAAACTGCAGAGATGTAAGTGAACATGTAGAGTGAGTGGGGAACCTGTTGAGTGGCCTGAGTGACTGGGACGTGGGCATTTGAACTGCTAGTAATAGGGGTTAACACAAACAAGCTCTGGGGAAGTGTCAGAGTTCTAAAAGATTTGGAAAACATGCTAATGGTGCCGGGCCCTGGGCAGGGTTAAAGATAACAATGGGCCTCATTTGATGGTGCTTTCTAGCTAATGTGGCTTTGTCCACTTGTCCCCTCTGTAGAGGAAGGCTGCTGCTGCTGCTAAGTTGCTTCAGTCGTGTCTGACTCTGTGTGACCCCATAGACGGCAGCCCACCAGATGCCCCCTTCCCTGGGATTCTCCAGGCAAGAACACTGGAGTGGGCTGCCATTTCCTTCTCCAATGCATGAAAGTGAAAAGTGAAAGTGACTTCGCTCAGTTGTATCGGACTCTTAGCAGCCCCATGGACTGCAGCCTACCAGGCTCCTCCATCCATGGGATTTTCCAGGCAAGAGTACTGGAGTGGGTTGCCATTGCCTTCTCCGGTAGAGGAAGGCAGTGATGCCTAAATGTTGTCAGGAGCCTGTCAGGAGTTCAGGCATCTAGGTCCACTCATCTTTCCATTATCCTGTGCTCATGTGCCTTCTGTAGGGCCCTCTGGAGTAGGCTGATGTCAGGGTGGATCAGAGGGGAGCCCTGGCTGGGACAAGTGACCTTCTGGGGCCCAGCCCTCAGCTGCAGCCGCACCTTTTCCTGGCACCACCCCGCCATCCTCTGGCTTGCTTCTGAGCTGTAGGGTTCAGGCCTTGATGCGGGGAACCATTCCCCAGCTCAGGGCTTGGCAGCCACACTGCCTCCTGGCATTTGAGGGCTGGTTCCTGTCTTCTCGTCACGAAGCCCCCACTGCTGCCAGGACTTTGGGCCAACCAGGGGGCCAGGCAGAGCTCCCAGCCCAAGCTTGGTGGGCCATCCATGGTGGTGATAGAAGGGTAAGCCTCAGAGCCACGTGGCTCCTGGGCATGGGGAATGGAAACTGGGGGCGACTGCCAGCCTGGCAAGGCCTGCCCTGGACTCTGGCTGGGCTCCAAGGTGGGAGTTTGCCGCACAAGGGGACTCTCTGAACACCTGCAGGTGAGGCCCTGCCCTGTCGCTGGGCCAGGACCCCTGCTGCTGGGAGGAGGGGCATCATAAAAAGCGAACACCCTCCCTTTTAAGCACATTTGCCAAGCTGGAAAAAGTTGCAAGAAGATCTAAGCAACTCTGTTCTCCATGGGGCCAGAGGATAGAATCACTCACTGCTTTCAGCAGCAGCAGCCTCATAGAAAAGATATTGTTATTAATCGTCCTCAATCTCTGCACCATGGGCTCCTAGCTGGGGGGTTGTGACATCATTGGCTGGCCACTGGCCACACCAGTAGGTCACAGGTTCCCTCCCTGCTTCCCAGACACTCTCAGCTCAGGGCAGTTTTAGCAACTCACTCTTCACTCACAGTGGAGTGGCACCTTGAGGGGAGAGGGTGGTGAGGTTCTGAGACAGCACCTAAGGCGTAAATCACATTTGGTCCAGGTGATCCTTGGCCATGCTCAGCCCAGGGCGATGCTCGCGGGGTAATAGGTGTGCAGTCACCCAGCCTGTCCCGACTCCCCTTCCGCAAATCCCGTTCAGTCAGGGCGTGGACTTATTGTCCTGTGTCCCCTCTCTTTCTTGCCCATTTCCTGTATAATGGCAAAATAATTCTGGTCGAACACTGCCTGCTGCTACTGCTCTCTTTGTGAAACATGGATGATCACTTAAACATCCATTTCGTACCATTACACCATTTGGAAACTTCCAGAATTGAGGCCAGGGGTTCCGAGCCCTGGCTGCACATTAGAATCACCTGTGCAGCTTTGAGACCCTACTGATGCTTGCTCCCCCAACCCCACCACAGATGTAATTCATTTGTCTGGGCTGTGGCCTGGGCATCAGGTGTTCTGCAGATTCCACAGGTGATACTAATGGGCATCAAGGGGTAAGACCCGTTGCAGTAGCGTTCTGGCAAAGTCTGCTTTGTGTTTGATGGAAAAGCTGGGGTATCAGGAGAGCCAGGCTGAAGAAGGAAGGGAAGGGAAAGGCTGCCTTACCTGCCATTAGGTTGGGCCTCAGGAGGGGACGTTTTCCTCTCATTATGTCATTCCCTTCAGTTTCAGGAGTGGAAACTGAGGCTTGGAAAGCATCACCCAGCAGCTTGAGTTGGAGCAAACTCCGGGAGATAGTAAGGACAGGGAAGCCTGGTGTGCTGCAGTCCATGGGGTTGCAGAGAGTCAGACATGACTTAGTGACAGAACAACAGCAACCCAGCTGGGAAGGGTGCTGGCTGGATCGCGGCCACAGGTGTTTCACTGCCAAGTGTAGCTGCTAAATCCTTTACAAGGAGGTTGGGTGATAGAAGATAGGGGTGACATTGGGTTTATTTCCTTTTAAACTTTGTTTTAAAATCATTGTTATGTAATTTTTACTTGCTCATTGTAGCAGGCAAGCATTCTGTGCAGAATTAGCTTTCCTGTTTAGATAGGGGAATCAGAAAAGTTAGAAGACATCTAAACATTTATAGAGAAGGAAATTGCCTACAACTTCACACTTAGGTGGTGCATTTCCACTAACCTTTTTTCTGCCTGTGTTCCTTTTAAAAATTTTTTGTTGGGAGTATAGTTGCTTTACAGTGTCTTGTTTCTGCTGTAACAGAAACAAGAGTTTCTGTCGTATAGCAGAGTGAATCCGTTATACTATCCATATATCCACTCTTTCTTAGATTTCCTTCCCACGTAGATCACCACAGAGCATTGAGTCTCCTGTGCTGTGCAGTCAGTCCTCGTTAATTATCTATTTTATACATAGTTGTGTATGTTCCCAATCTCCCAGTCCATCCCACCCTCTGCTCCCCACCTTGGTGACCATAAGTTTTTTCTCTGCATCTGTGGCTCTATTTGTCTGCCCATGTTCTTTCTCACATTTACAATTCCTCTGAACCAGCCTCTCCTTAGTAAGGACTTTTTCCTTAAGGATGCTTACCCATTGGTATTTTTTCTCAGGGATTTCTTCCTGTGTACACACAGGGGATCTGAGCAGGTCAAAGCCAGGTTGCAATGGAGCCAGGACTTAGGGGCGAACCATCCGTAGTTCCAGAATGTTGCTCCCTTCATGAGCCACTGGTACTCCCAGGCCCACTTTGAATCATAGTCGTGCTAATCATGGCAGCAAACTCTTAACACTTACACAGACTTGCTGCTGGCTCGGACTGTTCTAGATTCTCCATGTGTGTTTCTCCAAGCAACTCATAAGATCAGTACCCTTATAGTCCTGAAGCACAGGGATGTTTAGTAACTTGTCCAGGACTCCATGGTTTGAGCCATGGCAGGCCCCAGGGATCCGGCTCTAGGGTCTCTGCGTTGACCCAGCATACCCACCACATTGCTTCTCCTTGAGGAGGATCTTTGCTGCTAATGGACTGGGCCCGCCACAGCTTCCCTAGCCTTTCCCCCGGCATCTCCCATGGGATGGGGCCTGCAGAGGTCGTGACCCTGCGAGTGGGCCCAGCCTGCAAGCGTTCCTCCAGATAACTGCCTCCAGCTGGTGGAGGCTGTCTGCTTCCTGCGTCTCTTCCGAGCCTCCGGCGGTTCTGGGAGCTCTGATGCCGCCCATGTGGGGTGTGTGTTGCCCTTTGGGGCCAAGCCTGGCGGCTCCCGGCTCCATCCTCCGAGGGTGCCTTCCTCCGGCCTGTCCCCAGGGCTGCAGCTCGGCGTGAACCAGCTTTCAGACTCGCCTTGGCCTGGGCTCAGGCCTTGGCAGCCCAGCGTCCAGCAGAGCTCCTGTGGCTTGGGGCTTCACATCAGGATTGAATTATGTGGAACCTCAGCGTCCGCAGGCTTTCATCCTGGCTGTGCTGAGTCACGCTTCCGTGGTAGCAGGCAGCCCGCGTGCCTCCTGCATGAGTCGGCTGAGGGCATGTGTGTTGTGTCTCCGTGTGTTGTCCCTTTCTGTGCCCCGGGGGCTGCGTGTCCCTTGTTTCCATGTCTGCATGTCATTTCTCTGCCTGTCTCGTATCTCTCTGTGTATACCAGCCTTATTAATGGCTTTATTGAGATACAATCTACCTAGCATGCAAATCACCCATTTAATGTGTACAGTTCAGTGGATTTTTTATTAAATGCACAGAGCCGTGTAATTATCGTGTATGTGTGCTCAGTCTTGTCTGACTCTTTGCGACCCCATGGACTGTAGCCCACCAGGCTCTCTCTCCATGGGATTTTCCAGGCAAAAATACTGGGGTGGGTTGCCATTTCCTCCTCCAGGGGATCTTTCTGACCCAGGGACGGAACCTGCGTCTCCTGAATTGCCTGTATTGGCAAACAGATTCTTTACCACTGCACCACCTGGGAAGCCCATGTAATTATTACCATGTTCAATTTTAGAACATTTTCACTATCTCAAAAAGAAGCTCTGTGTCTTTTATCAGCACCCGCCACCCCAAATTCGTTACCTCAGCCCCTGGCAGCGACTAATCTATTTTCTGTCTCTCTAGGTTTCCCTGTGTTAGACTTTTACATGAATGGAATTGTATAATATGTGACTTTTTGTGACTGACTTCTTTCACTTAGCATAATGTTTTCAAGATTCATCCATGTTGTAGAATTTTTCAGCGTTTCTTTCTTTTTTATGGCTGAATAACATTCCATTGTACGGATACACCACATTTTGCTTATCCATTCATCTGCTGATGGGTATTTGGGTTGTTTCCATGTCTTGGCTGCCCTGGATGTTTGTGTAAAGGTTTTGTAGACTTATGTTTTCATTTCTCTTGAGTTTATACTGAGTAGAATTGCTGGCTCATGTGGAAACTCTGTTTAATATTTTGTGAACTGCCAGACTGTTTTCCAAAGCGGCTGCATCATTTTACACTCTCAGCAACAATGTATGGAGGTTACAATTTCTCCACATCCCTGTCAACACTTGTTGGCTTCTGACTTTTTGATTCTAGCCATCCTTGAGGGTGTGTAGTATCTCACGGTGGTTATGATGTGCATTTCCATAATGACTAATGCTGAGCATCTTTTCATGTGCTTAATGGCTGTTTGTATATCTTCCTTAGAGAAATGCTCAGATTCTTTCACCATTTTTCTTTTTTTTTTTTTTTTTGCTTTATTTTTTGTTTTTAAAATTTACTTATTTATTAATTTATTTATTTGACTGTGCCGGGTCTTATTTGCAGCAAGCAGGATCTCAGTTGTGGCTTATGGGATTGAACCTGGGCCCCCTGCATTGGGAGCATGGCATCTTAGCCACTGGATCACCAGGAAAGTCCCTCCATCCCCATTTTTAAATTGGGCTGTCTTTTTATTATTGAGCAGTAAGTGTTCTTTATATATGTTAGATATGTCACTCGTAAGGAGAGCTGAGGTGGATTTCTTATGTTTTTGTACCCCCACCATCAAGCCCAGCATGCAGTAGATGCCTCATGAAAACGTGAGGACCTATTGAGGGAGGAAAGGATGGCTTCAGGGTATAGGGGTTTGTGGGTAGGGCTGCCCCCCCAACACTTGTCGTGAATCAGAGACAATAGCCCAGGATGACTCCTCAGAGGGACTGGTCCCTGCAGGCTATGCTGGATGCGTCTTTCATCCAACTGACTTAACAAAACCAGGAGGGAAGTTGGAAGACTTGCAAAAACCTAGTCCCTGGGTCCACCCATCCCCTCGATTTTTGACTTGAGCAGCTAGGGAAAAGAGTGTCATTTGCTGAGATGGGGGAAGGCAAGGGGAGGAATAGGTCTGCGTTTAAAGGTTGAGGTGCCCAGCAGAAGCCCAGGGTCTCTATCAAGGAGGCTGTTGGCCATTCCTCCGTGAAATTCCGGGAGGGGTCAGGGCTGAGGATGTAACTTGGGAGGTACTGCAAATACAGGGTATGTAAAGCCGTGGGATCAGGGGAAGTCCCCAGGAAGCATGTGTGTAGCTGGAGGAGCTGAGAGAGACCAGGACAAAGAAATGACGTCTGGCTCTGAACACGAGAGGTCTCAGGTGACTGTGACGAGGGCAGTTTCCTGGAAGTAGTGGTTCTAGAAGCCCCTGTGGGGTGGATAGAGAAGAGGTACAAGGCACAGAAGTGGAGGCAGTGAGAAGTGTGCACAGCTGTGCTGTGGAGGGAAAAAGAAACCCTGGCAATAGCTGGGCAGAGCTGGGAGGGAATTTCACAGAGATCAAGTGCATTCATGTGTCAGCAAAATGATCCAGGAGAGAGGGAGGACCTGGTGATGCTGTAAAGAGGGATGCTAATTGCAGGCGTCAAGTCTTGAGGTGAGATGGGGATGGTCCTAAGTTCAGTGTATGGCGGGAGGAGAGGGAGGGCATGGCTATGGGAGTTCATGCTGCGATGGGAGAGCATGCTTGATGGTGCCTGTTTTCTCCTTGAAAACAGGAGAGGGTGGGGGTGGGGACGGTGTTAGACATCCAAGCCCAAGGGAAACTGAGAACACCAGTGTAACTGGGCAGTGTTGCGGATTCCCCAGTCAGCATCATGTTCACCTGAGAGCTCTGGCCACTGATTTCAAGTGAGACACATGGGCACCATGTGCATTTCCTCTGTCAGTGTGCAGACATGGAGTGGGTGGAGTCTTGGCTTGAACAAGGACAGAGGCTTCTCTGGGAGAGCAGGATGGAGGGAAGGGTGGGAGTGAGTTATGAGTGTTTGCAAAACTATTATGTATCATGATGGAGAAGTCCAAGGTTATAAGAAGGGAAGTAAGGACTTGGAGGGGAGATTGACAGTGGTGGAATGGTGGGGTCATGTGTTGGAAGTCTTAATGAAGTTTAATGGTAGCTGGAGCCAGCATGTTGGAGTTATCGACGGAGAGAAGGAGATACCCATAGTCAAAGTTTCTGAGGTTGTGGCAGGTCATATGGTCTTGGGGGGAGCCTGGCTGGCAGTGGCTGGGGATAGAAGCAGGTGGCTATATTGGGGGAGAAGCTGGTGGAAGCCACTTCTGATTCTCATGCCACTCCTAGTTGTGTATGTCACCCCAGCCTTCACTCACTGGGTTATCTTTTGTCTCCTCCAGTGGTATAGTTTCAGGTTAAATTTGCTGGAAGCCTAGAACCTAAGACAGCAGAGCTGGCAGTAAAAGCCTCGTGATGGAATTTCCAGAACAAGTTCAAGCCTGAGAACACACTCTCAGGGAGGTGGCAGGATGCTTGGGTTGGGGGTGGCCTGCACTGCTTGATTCTCTTCTGGGGAGGCCCCACAGAGACTGGCTTTGGAAGGAGAAGGAAGGGGAGACTGGTCCACTACTCCATCTTGAAATGGGTCCTCTTTCTGGGCATTTGACACAAGTTAGCCAATCTGAGGGTGAAAGCAAGGGACCTCAGGATTCCCTTTTCCCAGAGGACCTGCAGCTGTCCTCTCAGAGCCAAGTCACTGGCCCTGCCTGGACCCAAGCTGACCCTTGCTCACTGTCTCTGCACCTGACTCAGCACAGATGGACCCTTGCCCTTGTCCAAGGCATCCCTTGGGGATCTCTTTTTGTGGCCTTCCTTGAGATCTGTCTGTTAGCTCATTGTACCCTCCCCTCCCAGTTTACATGCAAGTATGTGCAATTTTAGAATGAACATGTTATTCTAACATGTACATACTAATTTCAAAATAATGTGACTTCAATTATGTGCTAAAATATTTGGGACCTCACCCTAATGATAGATAGCTGCTGGTAACCGAGTGAACTCATTTATGACCCACAGTAGTCACCTACCCAAGCATCACCTGTCTTCTTCAGGTGACCTGGAATTACGCTTTGGACTTGGGTTTTTTCCTGAGGGGAAACTGGGCTGGAAAACCACAGTCAGTTAACATGACCTGAAGGCCTCTGGATGAAGACTGTAGCAGCAGGTGTCACCTTTGCAATCAAAAACAATGTCACAGCCATATTAGAAAATTCAAACCGGCCCCTCCATCGGCCATGCACCTTTCAGGAAAGGGCCCTCAGCAACAGCCATGTTAAAGGGTCTAGACCAGGGCAGAGGGGGGCCAGGCCTGCCCACTGGTGGGTTTCTATTTGGAGAAATTGCCTGAGGGCCTGTACAATGTGTGGCCCAATTGGATAGAATCAGCTATTTGTTGTTGTTGTTTTTATCGCATGAAGTCTTTCCAGTATATATTTCCTGCTTACTGTTTCCAGAAGAATAAATTATGGGTGAAAACAGATACAGCTGACATTTATTTTCCATTTTACCAGGATTTATTTTCTCCCTCTTTCTTGATTTCTTATACAGAAATTTGATTTGATTTTAGTGTCTTAAAATTAGCTACCACTTTTCAGAAGTATAAACATCTTATAAATTGAGAGACAGGAGTAATTTGGAGAGGAGGGGGAGAGCCGGAAAGCTCCTGTTGCCAGTCTGTCTGCCCTGAGTGGTGCCTGGTTTCCTGGCCAGGGCGGTGCTGAAGGGGAGCATGGGCCAAACCTCTCCTGGTGCAGACAGGGAAACCGAGGGTCTTGGGAAGGGACCAGCCCAGGCTGCCTCCTGATCTGGTGGCTGGGCCTGCCTTCCCATCCCTTCTCCAGGAGGAGGGTCTTAGATACTAAGAGAGAGCCCAGACTTGGATTGGGATTGCCTGTCAAGACCTGGGCATGAGGCCCAAAATACATGAAGATGATCACTAGGGAGGTCTGCCTTCAGTGCCAGGGAGGGCTGGTGAGATCCTCAGTTACAAAGAGATTTGAGGCTTATTTTCCAGGCTGCATGTCAGGGCCTTGGGTCTTCTCCCTAAACAGTTCACTGTGGTGGGAAAATAGGGGTTCTTCTAGCTGTTCCCTGGGGAGAGGCCTGAGGATGTGTGGGGGAGCTAGGCTAGTCCCAGGAATCCCAGGCTTCCTTGTATGGTGGAGCAGAGCTGGTGTGTGAGGTGGGAGTCCTTTCAGGGGAGCAGTCACTTGGGCAGTGGGCGGGGTTGGCTCCCTTTAGAGCTGAATGCTGAAGCTTTTGCTCATCCTCACGGCAGTGGTAGAAGGTGGACTGGTTTCCATCGAGTGTTTTTGCCCAGAGGTGGGAAGGGAACAACCTGCTTGCTCTGCAAGGTCAGAATCAGGGACTTGCAGATGGGACTATGAGAGGAACGTCTCCTTGCTCCAAATGGGCCCCAGGTCAGGAGCGAGCCCCGGGATGGCTTGAGGTAATGGAGCCTAGTGATGAAGATCCACATGGAGCTGAGCTCTGCTCTAGTGCGGTCCCTGACTCGATGAGTGACTCTGTTTCCTCATCCATGAGATGGGTCTAATATCAGTGCCTACCTCATAGGGTTGTTGTAAAGATGAATTAAGATGTGTAAATGTGAGTGGCAGACACTCTTAGTGTTGTTATTCATTCAATAAGTTGTGTCCGACTCTTTGCGACCCCATGGACCATAGTGCACCAGGCTCCTCTGTCCCTCACTGTCTCCCGGAGTTTGCTCAGATTTATGTCTGTTGAGTCAGTGATGCTATCTAACTTATTACTAGCAATGGTAATAAGACTTCACAAAGGGCAGAATGCAGGGAAGTATGTTCAGCTCAGTAAGACAGTAAGAGTGTCCCTGCAGAGAACAGGTTACATCTTGAGAGGGGGAACTCTCTGTCACTAGAGGCATCCAGGAAAATATCAGAGGTCCCCTGACTAGGATATTGAGACCTGAGACTGGGGCAGACATGGTGATCTTGAATGGGGGACATGAGCCGGAAGGGAGTGCCTTATAGCCCAGCCCATTCTGTGCGCATCTTTCTGTACCCTGCAACCCTCATGGGAGGCCCTGAGGTCTGGTGGCCATGGTGATTCAGTGGGTGGTGAGGCACAGGGCATGCCAGATTCTGAAGAATCCTCTGGGGCAGTGGGGTAACCAAGTTCCAGAATAGGGGAGGCTACAGTGAAGTGACCCAGTGTGTGTGTGTGGGGGGATCGCTGAATGGAGTCTTCTGCCCCCTGGTCTAGAGAACTCTTCTCTGCTAGAGGAGGGATATGATGGGCAGAGAGAGAGCAGCTGCAACCCTTGGTGAGCCTGGCTTTGTGTGAGTTTGGCCTGGATGAAGCACAGGTCATCTGACTTCTGCTTTAAGGGTCTCTTGCTTTGCCTGGTCCAGGGGGGTTCAGTGGGGTGGGAGCACTGGCCTTGGGGACTAGACGGGCGTACAGAAGGTGGGATGGGATGGATGGGTGGTGGAGAGTCTCTCTTGGCAGCTGAGCTGCAGAGCTTTGGGTGGAAAGCCCTGGGCCCTGCCGCCCTGTGCACCCTGGGAGACTGGCTTCCTTCAGGGCCTGTGCAGTGGCAGAGGCTCTTCGACTTGGCCATCACTTATGCAGGGCTTCCCTGGTGGCTCAGATGGCAAAGAGTCCACCTGCAGTGCAGGAGACCCGGGTTTGATCTCTGGGTCGGGAAGATCCCTTGGAGAAGGAATGGCTACCCAGTCCAGTATTCTTGCCTGGAGAATTCATGGACAGAGGAGCTGGGCAGGCTACTGTCCATGGGGTCGCATGGAGTCAGACACGACCGATTGACTAACACACTTCCTGTGCAGGTTTGGCGTAGCCTCTGCCCATGAGCCTGGATGCCTCCCCAACCCCACATGGCTGTTCCTGCTCCTACATCTGCATCCAGGACCCTTACCTGCTGTGTCCTTTCCAGCTCATGTGGGTTTCTTTTGCCATCCCATCAGTTTCTCCTTCTCTCACCATAGTAATTACCCTCCCTCTGGCCATGGGGATCAAGCAAGAACTACCAATCCCAGGGTGACTGTGTGAATCAGGCCAGACTGACCACAGGTCTCCTGGGCTGTACCAGATGGGACTATGCAAGGAAAGCCTTCTTGTCTCTGGGATCAGAGCAGAGATGTACCTGTGAGAACATACCTTGTCTGGGGGAGTGAAGCTGATGCAGAGGAGCCGTGAGGAGGGTGCAGACAGAGCCAAGGCATTGGGCCCCTCATTTCCAGCCCCTGCACCTGCCATGGTTTGTCCAGCGACCTACATGCTCCCCTTTGGTCCAAGAGGGTGCAAGCTGACTCTCTGCCCCTTGCAACCATGAGCCTGGTGGGTCCCTGTCCATCAGGGACACCTGCCAGAGCACCAGGCCCAGCAGTTTGGCCATCTTCTGCTTCTCTGTGGTCTCCTCCGTCCAGATGATGAACAGCTCATAGCCAAAGGCTGGTCTCATCATCTGTTTTTCGCTGCCCTGGGCACGTGGCAGGCACAGAAGTTAAAAAGAGAGAGCACTTTAAAAGAAAGGACACCTGCTTAATATAGAGTTTGATGTTGACATTTTAATAAGCAGACTGGAGCTTTTGCAGACAGTTGAGTGTCTCTTGATAAAATGGTTACCTTGAGGAGCTCCAGACTTACTCCGGTAATGCTGCTAATTTTTTAGAACATTTTTTGGCCTCCTGATTGGTGTGGAAGGCAGCTCTCTTGGTTTTGATCCAAAATGGTGTTGGCAGTTTGATGAAGAGACATAGCTGGGAAGGACAGGAGGAAGATGGGCTGCTCTGGGAGGTTTGAGGTTATGTGTGCAGGAAGCCTTGAAGGGAGTTCCCTAAGAAGCAAGCTCAAAACAGGCTGAGGTGGGAAAACGGGTGGAATTTAGTTGCGTAAAGTAATGACTGCTTTAAAAAGAGGCAGCTCCTATTCAAACAGGAAGGCCCAATAGATTCATAAAAATGGTTTCCTTCATTCCCTGTTTTGTGTTCACAGCTGCGTTCCCAGTGTCTGGCACAGGGCTGGTATGTAGTAGGCACTCCATAGGTGTTTGTTGAATGAGTGAAGGAATTCAACAAGTAAGTATTTATTAAGGATTGCCTCCTATTTTCCAGGCACCGTGGTGGGTGTCCCTCACTGCTTTATAGAGCTGACGTGTGCGTGGGGGCGGGAGACTGTATAGCTACATATGTATTCACACACATTTCGTTATATGTTTCATTTACCCCTGTGAATATTGCCTTCGTTTGGGACCTAATAACATGTTGGCTGGCCTTGGCCAAGGTTATATTTTTATTTTTTTTAATTTCCAAAGCCAGCACTTGATATTTTTAGGGGACTGTTTTGATGCAGGTGAAAAATCAGATTAAAACATCAAGCACATGCTCCTGGGGCACTGTCCTCGCTCGTTTAGTGTCAGCAAACATGAGCTGCACACACACATGCTTTAAATCTGAAATAACAGCACTCTTTGCTGGAATTGGGGTCCAGTGCCCACCTTAGGGGGGCTTCCCAGGTGGCACTGATGGTAAAGAATCTGCCTGCCAATGCAGGAGACATAAGAGATGCAGGTTCAATCCCTGGGTCGGGAAGATCCTCTGGAAGAGGGCATGGCAACCCACTCCAGTATTCTTGCCTGGAGAATCCCATGGGCAGAGGAGCCTGGCAGGCTACAGTCCATGGGGTTGCAAAGAGTTGGACATGACTGAAGCGACTTAGCATGGATGCACCTTTGTTTAGAGGAAATGTTACATGGAACCCCATGAGTGCACAGCACAGTAAAAGTGGATCTGTTATGGACACGGTGGGAGGGAGGGAGGGGGGGAGGAGAGAGTGGGACGAATGGAGAGAGTAATATAGCGTGGAAACATCTACACTACCATATGTAAAATAGATAGCCAGTGGAAATTTGCTCTATGACTCAGGGAACTCAAGCCAGGGCTCTGTGACAACCTCGAGGGGTGAAATGGGGAGAGAGGTGGGCCGGAGGTTCAAGAGGGAGGGGACATGTGTATACCTATGGCTGATTCATGTTGATGTATGGCAGAAATCAGCACAATATTATAAGGCAATTATCCTTCAATTAGAAATAAATCAAAGAAAAAGAAAAGTGGCTCTGCTCTGCTTGTGATGGGCATGCGGGCCTTTGCTTGGCAGCCTAACACCCTCCTCCCACTTCCCTGCTGGCATCTGAGGGCCCCCAAGCCTCTAGAGGAAGAGCCTGCTCTTGTGTGGTCACACTCACTTGCACACACACACACCTGTTCTGCTGTGTGTTCACATCTCTGCTCTCTCCCGCTTCCCCCCTGCTTGCTGCATCCCTGGTTCAGGCCGGCCTCATCCGTACGGACAGCACCGACTACTTCATCGAGCCCTTTGAGCGCGGGCAGCAGGAGACGGAGGCCGGCGGGAGGAAGCATGTGGTGTACCGGCGGGAAGTTGTCAGGCAGCCATGGACAGAGCCCCTCGGGGACCTTCACAATGAAGGTAGGCTGTGGTCGGGGGTGCCAGGTCTACTTCCCTCCACATCGCAGGGATGTTTTCAGGTAACTTCTGGCCTGGGCTTTTCAACTCCTGGCCTCAGTCTTCTCGTTGGTGTAATGGGTCTGGGCCACATAGATCTACTGTACCAGCAGGGAAATTGCCCTCCATTTTAGGGGCTACCACAGCAGGCTGGAGTGGGGGCTAGAAGAGCAATTTGAGCCCCCTGAACAGTGGTCCTTGAGTCTCGGAGTGGCTCAGCGTTGCTTTGCAAGGCTGTTCCTCTGCCAGGACAGAAGGTGGAATGACTGCAGTTAGCTTCTCCCCCTGGAAATCATCTCCACCCCTGGAAACCACAGGAAGGAGGTTCTTAGGGCACTCTTAGGGAGACTGCCTGGGGTCAGGCCACCAGAGTCAGCTCTGTGTCCAAAAGACCATTTAAAAATCCTACCTCCAGGGACTTCCCTCTGGTCCAGCGATTGAGAATCTGCCTGCCAATGCAGGGGTCACGGATTCGATTGTTGGTCCTTGAAGATTGCACTAAGCCCATGTGCCCCAGCTGCTAAAGCCTGCACACCCTAGAGTCTGTGCTCTCCAACAAGAGAAGCCACTGCAATGAGAAGCCCGTGCACCACAACTAGAGAGTAGCTCCCACTTGCTGCAACTAGAGGAAGGTCCATGAGCAGCAACAAAGACCCAGTGCAGCCAAAAATAAGTTAATAAATAATTTTTTTTTAAAAAAACAGCTTAAATGTGAAAAAAAAATAGCCTACCTCTAATATTGTTTACTATGTGACCTTAAGCAAGTTACTTAACATCTCTGAACCTGTTTTTCTAATCTGTAAAGTGGGATGATCATTGCTAATGCTGAGGTTTTATGTGTTATAATGTTATAAATGTTGTAATGTGTATAGAACTCCCAGCATGGAGCTTGGTGCGTGGTAAGTGTTTGATGAATGGTTGCGCTTGGTAAGGCTTTGTTTCTAAGTTAACTGCTGCCGTGTTGGGGTGAGAGTCTCTGAGAGGGGCCCCTATGTAGCCAGTGAGCAGCACCGGGGCCTGCCCACCAGCAGTACGCAGGACCCATGGTTGAGCCAGTGAAGTGGTGAATGCGTTGTGTGCTGGTCCTGGGCCTGTGCCAACTTCATAGTCCAACTGAGCTTTGTCTCAAAGCCCCTTTGGCCATGAGGACGTGTGTAGATTCCACCCTCATTCCTTGGTGGAATCTGGCCATGAGTGACATGCCCTCCTGCCTGGGCCCTGGCAGAGTTGGGCCCAGCGTGAAGGAATGCCTGGAAACCAGTTGTCCCCACGTACAGTGCGTCCTTTGAAGCCTCGGCTGCTCTCCCCGTGTTGCTCTTAAGTGATGCCACATGTATGTTATGATGGGGGAGGGCTCTACAGTTATGTTATGATGGGGGGCGTTGGGCGGAGCCTCGGGTGGCTGGGCAAGGTTTCAGGGGCTCGGTGGTGACCCGCACTGTTATCTCCATCACTGCTGGACGGAATGGAGTCTCCCTTGGGCTCTGTTTTATCTGAGGCCAGTTCTGAATCTAAAGACCACAAATCCTCCCTTTGAGAGAGACCTTGGGGAAGTCATGCTCCAGGGCTGTGAGCCTGGAAGCAGCCCCACAGCCGGCCAGCATGCTCAGCGACTGATGAGCGTGATGACATCACGTGATGAGACTGATGACATCAGCGTGATGAGGTCCGGGTGGGGTTCACACCTTGAATGCTGCTGTCTCCTCTTCGTCGGGTTGCCTGGCTCTGCCTCCTGTGGGCAGCATTGTGCCCTGGGCCCATCTAGGTTCTTCCTTAGAAAGACAAGGGTGACAGGGGACTTTCTTGAAAACCTGTGACTCACTCTGTTATTTTAAGGTGAGCAGTGGGTCTGAGCCTGGTATGTGAAGTTCTTTTGAGTGTGCCTGTCTCCACTTAACATTCTTGGTGAAGATGAAAGGTTTGACCTCGAAGGCTGTGCCCTGGATGTTCCCATGCTCCTAATGTTTTCCTGTCCTCCCTCAATCCACAGTCCTGCTCTGTAGCCCCCTTCCCACCATCTAGGTCACTGGAACCTGGATGCTTGTGTGCCTGTAGCCAGAATTCTGGCTCCTTGGCTGGAGTTCGGGGCTACCAAACACCAGTACAGTTCATCTCCTCAAGGGCAGCCAGCCAGCCTGGGGCTTAAGGCTGCTGTTGCTGCCTTTTTTTAATTGGGAGAAAATCCATTTTAATGTATACAATTCAGTTTTTTTTAAAACTATATTCACAGTTTTGTGGGATCACCATTATTGTGAACACCATCACAATTATATCCCACATTAATGGGATCACCATCACCATTATCTAACCCTAGAACATTTCCATCACTCCCGTAAAAATACCACATACCGATGAATCAGCTGTCACTCCCATTTTCCCCTTCTCAGCTCCCTGGCAACCACTAATCTACCTTCCATCTCTAGAGCTTTGTCTCTTTTGGACATCCCCTACAGATGGAATCGTACAGTCTGTAGCCTTTTGTGACTGGCTTTCTGTCACTGAGTAAGTAAGGTCAATCCCTGCTGGTGCGTGTCTTAGTACTTCACTCCTTTTCATGGCAGAGTAATATTCCACCCCATAGAGAGACTACATTTTGTCTATCTGTTCATCTGTTGGTGGACATTTGGGTTGTTTTCACTTGGTGGCTGTTATGATAATGCTGCCGTGAACATTCATGTACAAATTTTCATGCAAACATATGTTTTCCATTGTTTTCAGTATATACGTAAGATGCTGTAAAGATGTAGGTCCTATGGTAATACCGTGTTTAACTTTTGGGGGAACTGCCAAACTGTTTTCCAAACAATTGCACCATTTTACATTTTCTTGAGGCTTCTTGGGTGGGCTCATTGAAAGTTTCTGGTGACTTGCTGCCCCCACCCTTTCTGCTTTGAGAATTCCCTATATGTGGCCTGAAGGATGAGAGACACATAGAAGAGGGTGTGAATGGATCATCTCCAAGGTCTGTGGCTGATGTCAGCAGGCCCTCCCCAGTGCCTCTCATGGTTTTTTGAGAGAGAAATCTGGGTGGGCCCTGTTAGGGTGTGATAATGGGGAGGGGCAGGCCTGGGTTTACTTTCCGGATGTTTGCCATGAACTTGCTGTGTGACCTGAGATGCGTCAGGTGACCTCTCTGAGCCTGTCTTTGACAGACCTGGCAAAGAGAGCTGTGAGGAGTTGAGTTCCCCTTTTCCTTTGCAGTGCTGAAACCTCCAGGCACTGCTCGTGTGTTGGGAGTGGCTATTATGATTCAGCTCACTCCGTGGAGAGAGCCTTTGACCTTCCTCCTCCCATCCTGGGGGTCTCTTCCCCTCTCCCCCAGGAATTTGTCTCTGGGCTGCTGCGCTCAGTGTTGGGCTCAGATAGCAGGGCCCCCAGGAGCTCTGGTGCAGTGTCACCTGCAAACAGAGAGGCACTGGCCTGAGGGGCAGTGAGGGCGGACACTGGCCCAAGCCCTGCTCACCAGCCTGCGCATTGCTCAGAGGGCCAGCTGCCCATTTCTGCTCTTTCCTCTAGGCACAGTGGCTATACGTTCCCCAACTCTTAAACATCTAGGGCATGGCAGATTCCTTTGCATGGCAGTGCCACTAACCAAAGGGAAAATAGAAACAGCTGAGCACTGTGATTTCCTTTTGCTCCACACTCAACCTTCAGTCCCTGGAGTACCCATGTGCATGGAGGCTTAGAAGCAGAACTTGGGTGCCCATCGAGTCATCCCGGAGGGCTACCACACTGTGGACTGTAGCTCCTTACCTGCACTCACAATGGGTCCTGCAGTTGCATCTCCCTCTTCCCGGAACCCTCTGGTCCCCATGCTGCAGCAGGTCTCCTGCTCTCTCTCTGGCCGGCCGGCTCAGGCTCAGGCTCAGGTGTGCCCTCCTCCAGAAGCCTCCCCCAGCTCCCCAATCCTGGTTTGGGTCTCGGTGTGGAAGCCTGCCCTAGTCAGCCCTACTGTCTGGTGCCTGATGGTCCTCTATTGTTACTACCCAGTTTCTTATCTGTCACCTGCACTAGGCGGGGGAGCTCAAGGACAGGGTCCTACCTTCATCACCCACCACCGTCCATCCTGCTAGTAAGTATGGGGCCCCTTCCGTAGCCGCACCTCTGGATATGTGCTGTGCTGTAGTGGTGGCATCTTTACAGCCTCAGCCCCATCTTGCAGGCAGAGGGGTTTTCAAATAACTGTGGATAAATGAATATTCTTAGAAATCAGTGCACAAGAATCAGAGCCTCAGGGTGGGATGGCAGGAAAGTCATTAAGACATTTGCAGCTTTTTTGAGAGACCCTTACCTCCTATCCTGCTTCCAAAGCTTCCCCTATGCTGTCCTCATGTACTCCTCACTCCACTGCCCCAACAAATGTTGCTCCAGTCCTTATTCGGGCTATGGTGTAAATGACAGATAACTGCTTGAGATGTTACCTTTCTAAATAGCCATATGTTTCAAAGCATGACCTTTTGATTCAGACAGACCTGGGCATGCTACTTTGAACCTTAGCTTGTTTACTTGTATAATGGAGTCAATAATCTGACAGAGTTGTCTTTAAGGATTGGATTGGATTCAATTAGGAGTCAGCCAACTAAGGTTCATGAGCTAAAGGAGGCCTACCACTTGTGTTTGTAAATGAAGTTTTATTGAAACCCAGAGACACTCATTTGTTTGTATATTGTCTGTAGCTGCTTTTATATTTCAGTAGTCAAATTGAAGAGCTGAGACGGATCAAATGAACCACAAACCCTAAAATGTTTACTATCTGATCCTTTACAGAAAAGGTTTGAAAGCTCCTAGATTATGTCATACAAGTTAATAAATGCTGGTTAAATAAATAACCTTAGCTAAAAGGTCAAAGCTGTGATGGGGAAATTTGGAGTTGCTGGCAATGACTGAGAGGGATTTGAGGGGCATGAGGCATCCTCCAGGGGTCCCTAAAATGCCCTCCATAGGCCATGGTAATATCACAAAACATTTTTTCCTGTATTATGATGTTTCTACGCACTGCCATCTTTGATTTTTACAGCAAGCATGTCTGGCAGGAGATCAAGGATTATTCCTTCCCATGTCACAGGAGGGGAGGGGAGCGCAGAGAGGTGGAGGGGCTTGGGCAGGGACGTGACAGGGAGATAGAACTGAGCGGGAACTGGAGCCCGGGCCAGTTCTCACCTCTCCGCTCCTCACTGCCTCAGAGATTTGCCACATCCTCACGTCAGGGGGAGGGCTTATACCCACCCACCCATTACCTGGCCTGGCACAAACCTTCATGCTGTCAGAGGCAGGGGTCGCTCAGCGGGTGGCATCATGGTGACAGTTCCTCACGTGGATTTGAACCTCCGTCTCTTCCCGTCCTGGTTCCAGCTTTTGGCCTGGGCGACCTTCCCAACCTGCTGGGCCTGGTGGGGGACCGGCTAGGAGAAGCAGAGCGGAAGCGGCGACACGCCACGCCGGGCAGCTATAGCATCGAGGTGCTGCTGGTGGTGGACGATTCGGTGGTGCGCTTCCACGGCAAGGAGCACGTGCAGAACTACGTCCTCACCCTCATGAATATCGTGAGTATGCCCAAGGCCCGGGGCTGGGTGCCGGGGCTGGGGTGGGGGCCACTGGCCCTGGTCTGATGGTTTGGTGGCGCTGGTTTTCCGGGTGGGCTCAGGGAAGTCACTGCCTGCTCCCGCATCCAGCTGAATGGTTTCCATGTTAAGATGAGCCTGAGCTGGCCTGGTGTCCATCCTGGGCCTTGGCCTGGTGTCAGCTGCATGTGACTGTGCTGAGGTACCTACAGGCAAACTGGAGCTTGTGGTCAGTGGTTTCTGGGCTTGGACATATTCAGAGCCTGGGTCAGGTGAGGCCAAGGGTCCCACTTGTCTTAGAGTTCAAGGGATTTCCCTGAGATTCATCATCTGGGGAAAATGCCCAATCCTAGGCTGGAGAGACTGGCCACTGGGCTGTCGATGTGGTAGCAGAGACCCCAGCCTCCCAGTGTGTGGCCCTGGGTGTTCACAGAGATCAGGCAGGCAGGGAAAATGAGGGTTCTGGGTAAATTTTGAGACAGGTGAAGCAGAGAGGCCATGCACTGTCCACAGTGAGTGGTTCCTGCTCAGTTGTTGCCAGAGGTGCTCATGCAGAGATGCAGGGCTCTTGTCATGGATAGGCCAGTTTTGTTTTGTTTTTTAAAGTCAGAAATGCAGATAGTTTTTTTTTTAACTTTTTATATGGAAAATTTAAATTGTGATATCTAAGTGAAACTCCTAATTTTTAAAATGCTAAAATAAAAATGCTGTGAATGCTGAATGAAACCTATCTACATGTCACATTTGGCTTCTGGGCTACAGATGGGCAGCTCTGATCTAAAGGTGCAGAGATGAGGGAGACCAGAAAGGAAGGGAGGGGGAAAACATCAGAGGTGGGCTCTGCACGGGTTCTCTTCTGACAAGAGGCCTTTGTCGGAAGTACATGTGGCTGTGGCTCTGGGAAGAGGGGACCAGTCTAGGTGCAAGTGGGGCCAACGGTGGACATTGATGATAATGTGACTTTCATGAGGGGAGTGATAACACATTTCTGGGAATGGACCATTTGATGAGCAGAAGTGTCAACCCCACGGTCATGCCAATCCTCCGGCAACATTTATAGCAAAATAAAATAGCATGATGCTGCGTGTGCTGTCTGCTGTCCATAATCCAGCCACATGGGAGGTGAGGTAGCTGCTGGGAGGGCACGCGGCCAGCCCCTTGTTAGCTGTGTGACCTCGGCAAGGGACCTGTATCCTTACGACTCTGTAACTTACAAATGATGCAAAACAAACTCGAACTAGACTAAGGAAAACAGGTCTAAACATATGGGCCAGGTTGTGGGAGAACAGGATGGAACAGTTTTAAGCGTAATTGGTACTAGAGGCCTACATGGACTCTTCAAGTCCTCTTCTTTGTCTGACATTCTAATTCTCTTGATCAACTTCTCAAAAAGACAGATTCTGCCTACGAGCATTATGAAGCTGACTTTTTTTCCTCCAATTTTTAAAAATTGTGGTTAATTTGCAATGTTGTGTTAATTTCTATTGTATGGCAAAGTGATTCAATTATACATATATATATACACACACACACATTATTTTTTAAATATTCTTTTCCATTATGGTTTATCATAGGATATTGAATATAGTTCTCTGTGCTCTACTGTAGGCCTCGTTGTTTGTCCATCCTGTATATGAACGCTTACATCTGTTACCCCTGACCTCCCACTCCATCTCGCCCTCAACTTTACCCTTTGGCAACCCCTAGTCTGTTCTCTATGTCTGTGATTCTCTTTCTGTTTCATAGATAGCTTTGTTTGTGTCATATTTTACATTCTACATATGAATCAGTATCATATTTTACATTCCATATATAAGTGATATCATACGATATTTGTCTTTCTCTTTCTTAGTATGGTAATCTCTAGTTGCATGTTGCTGCAAAGGCATTCTTTCTTTTTATGGCTGAGTAATATTCCATTCTACATATTTATCACATTATCTGTATCCCTTCATCTGTTGATGAATATTTAGTTTGTTTCCATGTCTTGGCTCTTGTGAATAGTGCTGCTATGAACATAGAGGTGTATGTATCTTTTTGAATTATATTGATAGTTTTGTCTGGATATAGGCCTAGGAGTGGGATTGCTGGATCACATGGTAATTCTGTTTTTAGTTTTCTGAGCGACCTCCCTACTGTTCTCCACAGTGGCTGCACCAACTTACACTCCTACCAACAGTGTAGAAGGGTTTCCTTTTCTCCATACCCTTCCCAGCATTTGTCATTTGCTGACTTTTTAATGATGTGTGAGGTAGTACCTCACTGTACTTTTGATTTGCTTTTCTCTAATAGTTAGCAATGTTGAGGATCTTTTCAGTGAGGCTGATTCTTACTGCTATAGCTCCCTGACCAGAGACAAAAGAAGTTTCCCCTTGAGTTCTCAGGCGAAAGTTCCTGGAGCAGGACTCTGAAATTTGAGTCACACGACCACTCTTTGGGCCAATCACTATATGTTGGAGGAGGAGACAGAGTTTCCCAAAGGACAAGAGGGACTGGACACAGGCATGGGCCCTGAAGAAATTGTTCTGAGCTCACCAGGCACCCCAATCGGTGTCTGTTATAATAATATTTAATCCCTGAAAGCCTCCATTTTTCATAATATTGTCTGCTCTTGGGTTGACTGTGTATAAAGTCTTTAGCACACCTGGGCACTCAGGGAGTATTCAAGCAGTGTGTGCCGCGTTCTTATAGCTGTATTGTCTTTGTGAGTGTGTGTAGTTCTTGGTCTAAGTCTCTGAAGGTGGAGTCCTTGAGGGTGAGAACTTTGACTTAGACTTTTTTTGAACCCCCAGAGCACACAGCATGGGTAATTAGTCCAACACCTGATAGGTGATCAGTAAATGTAGAAGTGAATGGTGTCTATGGGAGAAGCAGGGAGCCAGCATGGGAAAAGGGGGAAACAGTATACTTCTGTCTGCAATGCCACTGCTAAGAAAAGGGCAAGGGTAGAGATCAGCTCCAATTACAGGAGCCCCAGGGAGGGGAGGAGTGCCAGGAAGCCTGCCCCTTGCCACTTCTTTGTTTGAATACTAGTCCTGTTATCCCTGGGGACTGGGATTCGATCCCTGGATTCCCTGGAGAAGGAAATGGGTAGCTCTCCAGTATTCTCACCTGGAGAATCCCATGGACTGAGGAGCCTGGCAGCTACAGTTCATAGGGCTGCAAAAAGTTGGACATGACTGAGCGAATAACACTCTTACACACAGCCTGTGTGGTTTGCAAAGCAGAGAGCAAAGGCTACCACTTGTGCCATTTGAGAAAGAGAGGGAGGGTAACTATGTATATGAACACACCCACCTCACTGGAGCACTTGACCACCCACCCAGACTCTATAAATTGCTAGTCTGACCTAAGACCACACAGCTGAATACTAATCCCATTAGTCAGAGAGCCAAGTTGGCCCCTGGGGCCAGCAGGTGGAGAACAGGAGTTGGGGGGAGGGAGTGGGGAAGGGGCCAGGGGAGCGCTTAGGAAGCCCTCAGTGTTAGGACCCTCTGTCCTGGATCCTGAAGACCCCAGGAGTATGAATGGGCTGTATTCGCAGCCCCAGAGTTTGCTAAAAGATAATTTTCAGAAAAAAAGCAAAATCATGACTTTCATACAAAAATAAAAACAGGTGTCATGTCAAAGATTTTCAGTTCAGTTCAGTCACTCAGTCATGTCTGACTCTTTGTGACCCCATGGACTGCAGCACACCAGGCTTCCCTGTCCATTACCAGCTCCCAGAGCTTGCTCAAACCCATACCCATTGAGTCAGTGATGCCATTCAACCATCCCATCCTCTGTCATCCCCTTCTCCTCCCACCTTCAATCATTCCCAGCATCAGGATCTTTTCAAATGAGTCAGTTCTTTGCCAAAGTGTTGGTGGCCAAAGTATTGGAGTTTCAGCTTCAGCATCGGTCCTTCCAGTGAATATTCAGGACTGATTTCCTTTAGGATAGACTGATTGGATCTCCTTGCAGTTCAAGGGACTCTCAAGAGTCTTCTCCAACACCACAGTTCAAAAGCATCAATTCTTTGGCACTCAACTTTCTTTGCAGTCCAACTCTCACATCCATACATGACTACTGGAAAAACCATAGCTTTGAGTAGATGGACTTTTGTCGGCAAAGTAATGTCTCTGCTTTTTAATATGCTGTCTAGGCTTGTCATAGCTTTTCTTCCAAGGAGCAAACATCTTTTAATTTCAGGGCTGCAGTCACCATCTGCAGTGATTTTTGGAGCCCCCCAAAATAAAGTCTGTCACTGTTTCCATTATTTCCCCATCTATTTGCCATGAAGTGATGGGACCAGATGCCATGATCTTCGTTTCTGAATGTTGAGTTTTAAGCTAACTTTTTCACTCTCCTTCACTTTCATCAAGAGTCTCTTTAGTTCTTCTTCACTTTCTGCCATAAGGGTGGTGTCATCTGCATATCTGAGGTTATTGATATTTATCTCAACAATCTCGATTCCAGCTTGTGCTTCATCTAGCCTGGCATTTTGCATGGTGTACTCTGCATAGAAGTTAAAGAAGCAGGGTGACAATATACAGCCTTGAGGTACTCCTTTCCCAATTTGGAAGGAGATCCAACCAGTCAATCCTAAGGGAAATCAGTTCTGAATATTCATTGGAAGGACTGATGCTGAAGCTGAAACTCCAATACTTTGGCCAACAACACTTTGGCAAAGAACTGACTCATTTGAAAAGACCCTAATGCTGGGAAAGATTGAAGGCGGGAGGAGAAGGGGACAGCAGAGGATGATATGGTTGGATGGCATCACTGACTCAATGAACATGAGTTTGAGCAAGGTCCGGGAGTTGGTGTTGAACAGGGCAGCCTGGTGTGCTGCAGTCCATGGGGTTGCAAAGAGTCAGACCCAACTGAGCGACTGAACTGAACTGATGCTTAACTTAATAAAGGAAAGAGAGGGGAGAAGAGGCTCCATGGGAAGGGCAGATAGGTTTCTTTAGGAAAGACAAGTGGACTTTAGGAGAACAAGTAGGAAATAAGAAAGTTTATGATGATACATGTTTATTCAGGTGTAAGTGGTCTTTTTTTGTTTTAATGGCCATGAAATTCCCCTGGAGAGAGGATTTATAGTAGCTCATTTTCTCGGGAGTTACTGCTTTGTCAAAGGAGGGAATTTCTTTATACATATATATATATAAAATTTATTTTTTTATTGAAGAATAATTGCTTTACAGAGTTTTGTTGTTTTGTGTCAAACCTCATCATGAATTAGCCATAGTTATACATATATCCCCTCCCTTTTGAAACTCCCTCCCATCTCCCTCCCGGGAATTTCTGAGATGCTTTATTTCTGCATCTGTTGAATCTCAAGTGTCTTCAGCTTAAAATAATATTTATACCAACTCTGAGTTCTGAGTGGGTCCCCACCCAGGCCAGGAGTGGGACCCTGGGAATGACCCCGGGAAGTGAGTGATTGGATGTGTGTGTGTCCTGGAGGGACCATGGCCAGTTCGTGAGGTCCCTGCTTGGGTGGAAACTCACATGTTGTAGGTTCTGTGCCACTGTGTGCCCTTGGGAAGGTCCCCACCAGACACACGGGCACTGGAGACCCTGCAGGGGGGCCTGCCATGGAGCCTCTTCCCATGGTCTCGGTTCTGTGTCTCCTTAGAGGTTCTGGAGTGCTGTTGGAGGCTGGTTCCTTGCTCACTGCTGCCTTGCCCTTGTGGGTATGGGAACAGAGGGGTGCAGCTTCCCACAGGGGCTCCTTCCTCTCGGGAGAGAGGCTTAAGGCACTGAGATGGACCTCGCCTAAGGAGCTGCTGCCTTGCAGACCTTCAGCTGCCACAGGGGGAAAGCAAAGTTTGGGGTTCTGACTTTCCTGGGGGACAGCAGCCAGCCAGCCAGAATCCCACCTGTGACCATGAGTGAAGGGGCCCAGACAACCTCTCCCTCCCAGAAGACCAGCAGCTCATCCTGTCCATTGTGTGGAAACCTGTATTTGGCTGGAATCCTCGAAGTCCCGCTTCCTTTGTAGGATTTCATGAAGCCGGGAAAAGAGGGGTGTCCCTTTGCTCTTCCCTCACAGCACCTGTCTGCCTGTGACCATTTCTGATCCTGGTTTCCAGGGCCAGGGCTGGCCTGGTGGGATCAGAGAGAAGAGATCTGGTTCTCAGGGTGGATGGTGCTAACCCAGGGAGGAGGGGCAGAGCCCTTTGTGGAACTCAGAATGATCTGATCAGGCCCCAGTCACTGCGGCTCTCAGGGGCTTCTTGCCTCTCACTTTTCTTTTGCGTCAACCTGGGGATGTACCATAAATATTCATAGAGCTTCAGATGTTGGGCAACGACTCCTTCTCAGCCCTCCCTCACCTGCTGCTGTGCCCTGGATGGACTTGGCTTTCCCTGTGCCTCGGTTTAGCCATCCGTGTAGAGGATGTTTCCTTAAGGCTTCTTAAATCTCAGGGCAAGGGATCATGTTTTAAAAAATTTTATTAGAATATAGTTGATTTGCAGTGTTGTGTTAGTTTCAGGTGTCCAGCATAGTGTTCAGTTATTTGTTGTTGTTTAGTCACTGAGTTGTGTCCGACTCTTTTGTGACCCCATGGATTGTAGTCTGCCAGGCTCCTCGGTCCATGGGATTTCTCAGGCAAGAGTCCTGGAGTGGGCTGCCATTTCCTTCTCCGGGGGGTCTTCCTGACCCAAGGATCAAACCCTTGTCTCCTGTGTTGGCAGGAGCCAACTTGGGAAGCTCCCAATATATTCACTCTTTTTCAGGTTCTTTTCCTATATAGATTATTATAGAATATTGAGTAGAGTTCCATGTGCTATACAGTAGGTCCTTGTTGATTATCTATTTTATTTGATAGTAAAGTATGTTTGTTTAATTCCAAGTTCCTAATTTATCCCTCCCTAGCACTGATGTTTCCCCTTTGGTAACTGTAAATTTGTTTTCAAAATCTGTGAGTCTGTTCCTATTTTGTAAGTAAGTTCATGTATATCATTTTTTAATTAGATTTGACATATGAGTGATATCATGTGATATTTTCTCTATATTTTCTTTTTCTGTCTGACCTCATATGATAATCCCTAGGTCCATCCATGTTGCTGCAAATAGCACTATTTCATTCTTTTTTGTGACTGAGTCATATTCCATTGTGTATATTTACCACATCTTTATCCATTTCTCTGTTGATGGATATCTAGGTTGCTTCCATGTCTTGGCTGTTGTAGATAGTGTTGCAATGAACATTGAGGTGCGTGTATCTTTTTTTTTTTTTGCCATTTATTTTTATTAGTTGGAGGCTAATTACTTTACAATAGTGTAGTGGTTTTTGCCATACATTGACATGAATCAGCCATGGATTGCATGTATCTTTTTGAATTATGGTTTTCTTTGGATATACACCCAAGAGTGGGATGGCTGGGTCATATGATAGTTCTATTTTTAGTTTTTTTATGGAACCTCCATACTGTTCTCCATAGTGGTTATATAAAATTACATTCCTACCCTCTCCAGTATTTATTGTTTATAGACTTTTTGATAATGGCCATTCTGACCTGTGTGAGGTGATAACACCTTGTAGTTTTGATTTGTATTTCTCTGATAATTAGTGATGATGTGACATCTTTTCATGTGCTTTTTTGGCGATCTTTATGTCTTCTTTGGAGAAATATCTATTTATATATTTTGGCTATACCACGGGGTTTGTGGGATCTTAGTTCTCCACCCAGGGAGGGAACCCTTGTCCCATTAGTGGAAGCATGTAGTCCTAACTACTGAACCACCAGGGAATTCCTTTTTTGTTGTTGTTTAGTCACTTGGTCATGTCTGACTCTTTGTGACCCCATGGACTGCAGCACGCCAGGTTTCCCTATCCTACCATCTCCCATAGTTTGCTCAGACTCATGTCTATTGAGTCAGTGATGCCATTCATCCGTCTTGTCCTCTGTTGTCCCTTCCTCCTCCTGTCTTCAGTCTTTGCCAGTGTCAGGATCTTTTCCAATCAGCTCTTCCCATCAGGTGGCCCAAGTATTGGAGCTTTGGCTTCAGCATCGGCCCTTCCAATGAGTATTCAGGGTTGATTTCCTTTAGGATTGACTGGCTTGATGTCCTTGCAGTCCAAGGGACTCTCAAGAGTCTTCTCCAACACCATCATTCAGAAGCATCTATTCTTCGGTGCTCAGCCTTCTTTATGGTCCAACTCTCACATCTGTACATGACTCCTGGAAAAATCATAGCTTTGACTATGTGGATCTTTGTCAACAAAGTGATGTCTCTGCTTTTCCTGAGAGATGTCTATTTAGATCTTCTGCCCATTAGAGCTGCCCACATATAGCTGCATGTGCTGCTTGTGTATTTTGGAGATTAATCTCTTGTCAGTTGCCATGTTTGCAAATATTTTCTCCCATTCTGTGTGTTGTCTTTTCACTTTGTTTATGTTTTCCTTTGCTGTGCAAAAGCTTTTAAATTTAATTAGATCCCATTTGTTTATTTTTACTTTCATTTTGATAGAAGGTGGATCAAAAAAGATACTGATGTGATTTATGTCAAAGAGTGTTTTCCCCATGTTTTCCACTTAAGAGTTTTATAGTGTCTGGCCTTACATTTAGGTCTTTGATCCATTTTGAATTTATATGTATGGTGTTAGAGAATGTTCTAATTTTATTCTTTTACATGTAGCTGTCTGGTTTTCCTAGCACTGCTTATTGGATAGACTGTCTTTTCTCCATTGTGTATTCTTGCCTTCTTAATTGACCACAAATGCGTGGGTTTTCTAGCCTGTTTCATTGGTCTATATTTCTCTTTTTGTGCCAGTACCATACTGTTTTGATTACTGTAGCTTTATAGTATAGCCTGAAGTCAAGGAGCCTGATTTCTTCCAGCTCTGTTTTTCTTTCTTAAGATTTGTTGACCAAGGGAACCACTTGAAATGTAAGGGGCAGTTTTCAGCATTTAGTGAGTATCTACATAGTGTGTAGACAGTACACACATAATGTGTACATAGTATTACATATAGGCTCCTGTTCTAGGGGACCTTTGAGGGCAGTGCAGAAGGAGATGGCGTCCCTGTGGACTTCTAGAAACAGGAAGGCTTTCTGGAGGCATTTGGTGCTGAGCCAGCCTTGGCAGGGAAGGTCTGGTAAGGTAAAGAGTGTACAGGCCAAGAAAGGTGACAGCAGTGTGAAGGGGAGGTGGCAAATGCCTGCAGAGAACTCTTGGGAGGGTAGCTATGGCAGGATGGTCCATCAGGCAGTAGCATGGACTCTCAGATGGAGAGAATGCATGAAGAATAGTGCCTGATGGTGGCACACAGGTGGATATATGACAGGGGCAGATGGATGCCAGAGGCCAGCTGAGGCTGTGATGGGGCAGCAGAAAGAACCAGGACTCCAGAACTCCAGGACTCCAAGCTATTGTGAGTATCTCAAATATCACAGTGTCATTCCTGTTCCTATCACATGTCAGATGCAGGACTGAGGACTTGACGGGCAGGCTCCTTGAATCCTCACTGATGCCTTATGCAAGTGATGTTCTGCAAATCTCAGAAGCCAAGTGACAAATGGCAACGCTGGGATTCAGACTCTTCACTGTCTGATTCCAAAGTTAGCTCTTTCATTCCACTGCTGCTGAGGCAGGACTTGAGGTGGGAGGGTTGCTGGGCTTCCAGCCCTGGAGGTGGGAAGCACACTGCCCCTTTGCCGAAGGAGCCACTTCCTGAGATGGGTCTCCCTGGCAGGGTCAAGATCATGAGCTTCACCGTGAGACATTCTTGATCTTGACTTTGGCCGGACTGGCTGGTGCCGTCAGGTACCCTCCCATTGCCTGGGGTGATGCACCGAATCCTCTCTGGGATGAAGAATCATGTGGGTATGAGTTTCAGAGATCCTCCTCAGGCCTGGAGCCAGAGCAGAGGGAAGTGAGAAGGCAGAGAGGCCCTTTCATCAGTCCTCCCCAAGCCAGTCTGTGGCCGGGCCCCTCTTGGCATCCCCCCTATCTGAGTGGTAGGCCCTCTGCCCACCTCGATCCTTACCTGCCCCACTCAGATGATACTACAAAGAAGCGGAGCACCAAGGCCTCTCAGATGCCCTACTTGGAGAAGCTTGGTGCCTCTTCTAGATCTTGGAGGTTCGGCTGTCAGACCTAGACCTTGGTGCCTCACCCGGGAGCACGGCTTTCTGTTGTCACTAACTATGTTAGATATTCATCGTACCAGGTGGTTCAGAACAGCACAAAGACCTCTTTCCTGCCAACAGAGTGTTGCTCTGCCAGACCTCTTCCCTTCAGGGATATGTGAGCAGCTCAAGCTCCCTGCTCACTGGGAGGACGCAAATCCCCTTCCTCCCTCGCTTTATGTCCTTCCTCTTCTTTTGTCTCTCCCTAAGGAGCTTTCCCAGTGTTTGGATGGCACTCAGAGACCACTCCCCCGAAAAAGCAAAAATTCATTCACTTTAAGGTAGTGGTTCTTGACTGGAGGCAATTTTGCTCCCCAGGGGACACTTGGGAGGGTTTGGAGAAATGTTTTGGGTGTCACAGCTGAAGCAGGTGGGGTGTTCCTGGCATCTAATGGGAGGGGTTTGGGGATGCTGCCAAATACCCTCCAGTGCACAAGATGCCCCACAGCAGAGAACCATCAGCATCAGAGTGACCTTAGTGACCACGTGTGAACCGCCCCCCCCAACCCTGCCCTACAGTATAAATCCAGAGTTCCCTGGTGGTCCAGTGGTTAGGAATTACGCTTTCACTGCCGAGGACCTGGGTTCGATCTCTGGTCAGGGAGTTAAGATCCCATAAGCCACATGATGCAAGCAAAAAAACAGGGGGGTGGGGTGGGGCGCGGATTATGATCTCCAGTTGCCCCATAGAAGAAGTCCACTGGGTAGAGAACAGTGCTCCCCACAGGCCCAGTGCTGTAACTTCTGGCAGGCACTCCTGGTAGGAGAGACGTAATGAAGAGGACTGCTCCTGTGTGAAGAGAGCCTGACAGCTCACCAAGGGCTCTTGTGTCCAGCTTCTCCTTTGCAGGTATGGGACACTCTGGAGGCCAGACTCCTGAAATCCTGATTCTGGGGTGATCTCCTAGGCTGCTTGTCAGCCCCCAAAGTGGGAGGTAGCCATTTAAAACTAAATAGCAGACGCTGTTGGTTGAGCCCATGCTGTATACCAGGCACTGTTCTAAACACTTGACTTCTGCCCCACCCTCTGTCCTCAGGTCTCCACACACTCAGAGTGTGGGTCTTTCCAGGCCCCCTCACGGCCCCTCTTCACTCACAGGCAGTCCAACCAGGGCCATAATGGCCCCTGCATTTTGGAGTGTCATGGGAGAGAAATGCTGAGTATTGTGGACTCGTAACAGGGACTCTGTTGGGCTGGGAGGCCAGGCCCTAGGCACTCTGAAATCAGCCTGCACAAACAGCCGAGGCATGAAGTGGCCTGAATGGCTGGGTCCAGGAGGTGCTGGGGACAGTAGCACCCGAAGAGGTGTGCTGGTTAGAAGGTAGCTTAAAGCGCAGGCTTGTAGTCCACACCAGCCTGTGATCATGAACTTATGGGGTGGGGATAGAGAAGCTGAGAAAGGAACAGGAGATTGAGCACCCTCTTCCCACCTCCCAGAGAGCAGCCTCACCTCTAAGATCTCACTGGTGACCTCGAAGGCAGGGCCTGCCAATGTGGCATATGAGTCAGTGTGACTCCCTAGTGAAGTCTTAGTGCTAGCCCAGGGCACAGCAGGGCCCAGCTCTGGCTCCTGAGTGAGTCAGTGTCTGAGGGCTGGGGGAGAACAGGGACCTCAGGCTGCGGGCAGCAGTGTATCACTGGCACACATACACGTGTATGCATACAAGCACATGTACAGTACAAGTGTTTACACATGTGCATATACATGTGCCCACATCTATGTGTGTGACACAAATGCATGCACATGTGCACACACAGATGAGTTTAGACATCTGTGTAAATACATGCCTATTACCATTTTGATGAAATCAAACACCCCATCAATTGTCAGATGCTCTGTTATTTTATGAACTTGAGGAAGAGGAAAAATACTACTAATTAAATTCCAATATAATGCTTTCTTTGGTTTCCCAGGTGGCTCAGATAGTAAAGAATCTGCCTGCAATGCAGAAGACTTGGGTTTGATCCCTGGCTTGGGAAGATCCCCTGGAGAAGGGCATGGAAACCTACTCCAGTATTATTGTCTGGAGATTTCCATGGACAGAGGAGCCTGGTGGGCTACAGTCCATGGGGTCGCAAAGTCGGACACGACTGAGCAACTAACACACCACACACAGACACGATGCTTTCTTATCACTTAGCATTTGTATTTGTACTTATTGTAAGAGCTCTTTATTTAGCCTTGTTTAGGCTTAGATTTTGATCATATATTACTCATTGTTTTATAATTTGAGTATTTATCTGGCTGTACTGAGTCCTCATTGTGGCACTGAGACCGTCTATCTTCATATGGCACATGGAATCTTGTGGTATAAACTACGGGAACTCTTAGTTGCAGCAGGTGGGATCTACTTCCCTGACCAGAGATTGAACCCGACCCCCTGTATTGGGATCATGGAGTCTTAGCCACTGGACCACCAGGGAAGTCCCCTTGATCATACATTACTCTTGTACATACATAGATGTGACAATATGGGGAAGTAAAGTATTCCCATAGTTTCCTCACATTTAGAGTATTACTTGTCTAAGTCACTTTCAGTGTAGGGTCATCAAAATCTGTGCTTTTCAGCACAGTATTGTCCCCTGTGCCATCAGGACCACAAGTGATGAGGGAGAAGCACTCCACTCTTCCTCTGAAATGTCATCCAAGGTACCAACACCCATTCTTCAAGCTTCCACATGGTGTTTTCTTTTTTAATTTAAATTATTTATTTTAATTAGAAGCTAATTACTTTACAATATTGTAGTGGCTTTTGCCATACATTTACACGAATCAGTCATGGGTGTACATGTGTCCCCCAGCCTGAACCCCCCTTCCACCTCCCTCCCCATCCCATCCCTCAGGGTCGACTCAGTGCACCAGCCCTGAGCACCCTGTCTCATGCATCGAACCTGGACTGGCAATCTCTATCACATATGGTAATATACATGTTTCAATGCTATTCTCTCAAATCATCCCACCCTCACCTTCTCCCACAGAGTCCCAAAGTCTGTTCTTTATCTCTGTATCTCTTCTGCTGTCTTGCATATAAGGTAATCATTACCATCTTTCTAAATTCCATATATATGCGTTAATATACTGTATTGGTGTTTTTCTTTCTGATTTACTTCACTCTGTATAATAGGTTCCAGTTTCATCCACCTCATTAGAACTGATTCAAATGTGTTCTTTTTAATAGCTGAGTAATATTCCATTGTGTATATATACCACAGCTTTCTTACCATTCATCTGCTGATGGACATCTAGGTTGCTTCCATATCCTAGCTACTGTAAACAGTGCTATGATGAACATTGGGGTACACGTGTCTCTTTCAATTCTGGTTTCCTTGGTGTGTATGCTCAGCAGTAGGATTGCTGGGTCATATGGCAGTTTGATTTCCAGTTTTTTAAGGAATCTTCACACTGTTCTCCATAGTGGCTGTACTAGTTTGCATCCCCACTAACAGTGTAAGAGGGTTCTCTTTTTTCTGCATCCTCTCTAGCATTTATTGTTTGTAGACTTTTTGATAGTAGCCATTCTGACCGGTGTGAGATGGTACCTCATTGTGGTTTTGATTTGCATTTCTCTGGTAATGAGTGATGTTGAGCATCTTTTCATGTGTTTGTTAGCCATCTGTATGTCATCTCTGGGGAAAGCTCTGTTTAGTTCTTTGGCCCATTTTTTTGATTGGATCATTTATTTTTCTGGTATTGAGCTGCAGGAATTGCTTGTATATTTTTGAGATTAATTCTTTGTCAGTTCGTTTGCTATTATTTTCTCCCATCCTGAAGGCTGTCTTTTCACCTTGCTTATAGTTTCCTTCATTGTGCAAAAGCTTTTAAGTTTAATTAGGTCTCATTTGTTTATTTTTGGTTTTATTTCCATTTCTCTGGGAGGTGGGTCATAGAGGATCCTGCTGTGATTTATATCAGAGAGTGTTCACCCAATTTTTCCTCTAGGAGTTTTATAGTTTCTGGTCTTATATTTAGATATTTAATCCATGTAGAGTTTATTTTTGTGTATGGTGTTAGAAAGTGTTCTAGTTTCATTCTTTTATAAGTGGTTGACCAGTTTTCCCGGCACCATTTGTTAAAGAGATCATCTTTTCTCCATTGTGTATTATTGCCTCTTTTGTCAAAGATAAGGTATCTATAGGTGTGTGGATTTATCTGGCTTCCCAGGTGAATTCTACCAAAAACTTAGAGAAGAGCTAACACCTATCCTCCTCAAATTTTCTCCTCTTCCAGAAAATTACAGAGGAAGGTAAACTGCCAAATTCATTCTATGAGGCCACCATCACCCTAATACCAAAACCAGACAAAGATGCCACAAAAAAAGAAAACTATAGGACAGTATCACTGATGAACATGGACGCAAAATCCTCAACAAAATTCTAGCAAACAGAATCCAACAACATATGAAAAAGATCATACATCATGACCAAGTGGGCTTTATCCCAGGGATGTAAGGATTCTTCAGTATTCACAAATCAATCAATGTGATACACCACATTAACAAATTGAAAGATGAAAACCATATGATTATCTCACTAGATGCAGAGAAAGCCTTTGACAAAATTCAACATCAATTCATGATAAAAACCCTCCAGAAAGCAGGCATAGAAGAAACCTCAACATAATAAAAGCCATATATGAAAAACCCACAGCAAACATTATCCCCAATGGTGAAAAATTGAAGGTGTTTCCCCTAAAGTCAGGAACAAGACAAGGATGCCCACTCTCACCACTACTATTCAACATAGTTTTGGAAGTTTTAGCCACAGCAATCAGAGAAGAAAAAGAAATAAAAGGAATCCAGATTGGAAAAGAAGACATAAAACTCTCACTGTTTGCAGATGACATGATCCTCTACATAGAAAACCCTAAAGACACCACCAGAAAATTACTAGAGCTAATCAATGAATATAGTAAAGTTGCAGGATATAAAATTAACACACAGAAATCCCTTGCATTCCTATACACTAACAATGAGAAAACAGAGAAATTAAGGAAACAATTCCATTCACCATTGCAATGAAAAGAATAAAATACTTAGGAATAAATCTACCTAAAGAAACAGAAGACCTTTATATAGAAAACTATAAAACACTGATGAAAGAAATCAGAGATGACACAAACAGATGGAGAAATATACCATGCTCATGGATTGGAAGAATCAATATAGTGAAAATGAGTATACTACCCAAAACAATCTATAGATTCAATGCAATCCCTATCAAGCTACCAACAGTATTTTTCACAGAACTAGAACAAATAATCTCACAATTTGTATGGAATATAAAAAACCCCGAATGGCCAAAGCAATCTTGAGAAAGAAGAATGGAACTGGAGAAATCAACCTGTCTGACTTCAGACTATACTACAAGGCTATAGTCATCAAGACAATATGGTACTGGCACAAAGACAGAAATATAGATCAATGGAACAAAATAGAAAGCCCAGAGATAAATCCACATGGTGTTTTCTTGATCCTACTGGAAGGTGGCAGTGCAGGTTTTCAGACAACTATGGTTTGCATACTTTCCTCAGATAGTCCCTGAACAGTTCATTATCTGAAATGTCGATGGATTGCAGTATACTATGAAGCCACCGGGAATAACAAGAGACTCTTGCTAGAACAGGCAGTAGCAATATACCAGAACTGCCATTTGGCCTTCTACAGCTGTAAACAGGGAGGACAAGCATCCCAGTCTCATGAGATGCAGCCTGCATTGAAGCGCCTCGTCTGCAGTTACCACATGCCCTTTTGCTAGAAAGGGTAGAGCTTGAGGGACAGTAGGGCTTGCCCCAGGGCCCAGGATTGAGAAAGGGCCAGAAGTGTTGTTGTCGCTGTTCCCCTGACTTTAAGCAATGCTGCTTGCATCTCTTCAGGTTCAGAGGCACTGAGGGGCCCGGGTAGGCACATGACTGGCCTTGAATTTCAACTGTGGTTGCTACAGTTGTGTGTTGTCTATGGTTGCTGCCCATAGACAAGTGCCTCCATCACTTTGGGCTTGCTTTTCTAGCTGAGAGAACATGGATAACATACCTTGTTCCTTGGAGCTCCTTGGAGGAATGGCTGACTCTAGAATTAGGGCCGGGAATACCCGAGATGAGTATCTTGTAATATCAGAAAGTAAGGAAGTACCCCTCAAGACCCCCAAGCCAAAAATGATAGGAGTGTGTTAAAAGGACAGGAGCCAAGTGAAAGAGCTCCTGACGGCTAAAGCTGGGACAATTCCAGCAATAAAATAAACAATGAGGTGTTGAATTATAACCCATAGTATAAAATAAATATCCACAAGTCCATACTGATAAATGAATGATTGAATACATAAATAAATGGAGAAGAAGAAACAAGTCTCTGCAGAGGAATTTCAAATAACTGACATAGATCCTCTGCCCTCGAGGAGGTGGATTTCAACTCCCTGCTCCTCAAGTGTGGATGGTGCATAGTGACTTCCTTCTAAAGATCAGAGCATGGAAGCTGGACTGAGTGGCAGGGGAGGTAATGACTCTGCAGTGGAGAAAGCTGGCAAGCATCTTCTCTGCAGGTGGTCAAGGTCCACATCAACAGTGATGTCATGTTTGTAGCACACACTTTTATTTATTTTTTTGCCATTCCATGTGGCATGTGGTATCTTAGTTCCCCCACCAAGACCCCTGCAGTGGAAGCACAGAGTCTTAACCCCTGAACCACCAGGCAAGTCCCATAGCATGGACTTGTGACATAATGTGATGAGGGTGCTCACCTCTGTGGTCTTCTTCCCTGAATCCATATCCTCAGTCTAACCATGGAGAAAACATCAGACATACCCAAATTGAAGGAGCAGCTGCAAAATACTTAACAAATATTCCTAGAAACCATTTAGGCTGTCAAAAACTAGGAAAGTGTGAGGGACATCAGAGAGGAGAAACAGTCTGAGGCAGCCAAAGGAGATGTTACTTGTTGTTGTTCTGTGGTCAAACTGTGTCCAACTCTGCCACCCCATGGACTGCAGTATGCCAGGTTTCCCTGTCCTTCACCATCTCCCAGAGTTTGCTCAAACTCATGTCTATTGAGTTGGTGATGCCATCCAATCATCTTGTCCTCTGTCATCCCCTTCTCCTCTGCCTTCAATCTTTCCCAGCATCAGGGTCTTTTCCAATGAGTTGATTCTTCCCATCTGGTGGCCAAAGTATTGGAGCTTCAGCTTCAGCATCAGTCTTTCCAATGAATATTCAGGGTTGGTTTCCTTTAGGATTGAGTGGTTTGATCTCCTTGCTGCCTGAGAAGGAGATAAAATGACTAAATGCAATGTGCTGACCTGGATGGGATCCTGGAGCCCAAAAAAGGGACAACACCCCTAAATTAGGAAAATTGGAAAAAATATGGACTTTAGTAAGTACTTGCATGGTAGCTCAGGCGATAAAGAATCTACTTGCAATGTAGGAGACCTGGGTTCAATCCCTGGGTTGGAAAGATCCACTGGAGAAGGGAATGGTGGCCCACTCCAGTACTCATGCCTGGAAAATCCCATGGACAGAGGAGCCTGAGGGGGTACAGTCCATGAGGTCACAAAGAGTTGGACACGACTGAACAACTAGCACACACACACACAGAATGTGTCAGTATTGGTTCATGCATGGTGACAAATGTATCATAGTCATGACAGATATTAATCATAGGGAACTCCACACTCTCCATGCTGCTTTTCTGAAAATCTGAAGCTATTCTAAAATTTGAAGTATATTGATTTAAAAGGAAAGAAGGGTTATGACTTCTTTCCAGGCAGGTTGCTGGGACGGTTTGTGGAGATGATGCTGGGAAGTGTGGGCTGTGTCAGCCCTTGGGTGGCAGTGTGTGCCCTGTCATGTTTGAGCACAGGGCGGGCCAGAGACTGGCTTTTTCCATGTTGCACCTCCCTGTGTAGCCCTGCTGGACCTAGCTGCCAAGCAGTAGGTGAACATTGTGTTCTGTAGCCCCTCAGAAGCAATGGTCCCTGGGAGTGAGGTTGGCCCCCTTGGGGTTGGCCAGGAACTGTCTCTGCTGGAAGCAAGAAGGAGAAGCCCATCTAAGCTTGATCCAGAAGGGAAGGCTGTCAGCTGCCAGCTTGGTCCAGAAGGGAAGGCCCACTCACATGGGCTCCCCAGGGCTTAGCTCTCCCCCTCCAACCATGGGCTGAAACATGGGCATTTCTGCTGCAGGCACGCTAAGTCTGACCCTGCCTTCAGGCAGAGCTCCCACCCAGTAGACCCTCCTTCCCTTCTTCCTTCTCCCTGGGCTTGACCACAAGGCCCTTGGGAGGCCTGGCCATGCAGGATTACAGGAGAGCAGAGAAAGGGTTTTTACAATAATCCCTGACTGTTCACTGGATTGTGTGACTGTTCACTGGACATAAAAACCCCCTCCCTTCATCTTCACCACCACCCCAGCCAGCCTGCCACCGAAACTGGTTCTGGATAGCTGCCGTGTATAGTGGCTAAGAGCCACAAGATTTGATCCCAGCCCTCCCACTTTCTAGCTGGGACCTTGGGCAAGTTACTTACTTAACCTCTCCTAGCCTTGGATTTCTGACATGTGAAACAAGAATAATTCCTCCCTCTGTAAGAGTGCCCTCAGCAGGGTGCCTGATACATTGTATGTGTTGCTTGACCAGAGTTGCCTCCAACCCTAGTTCTCTCTAGCCACTGTCTCCCTTCTGTGGTTTTGCCTCCCCTTGATCAGAGTCTTCACCTTTGCTTGTTTTTCTGGTACATAGCCAATAGCCATCCCAGGCCAATATGTTATGTGGAACTCTAACCTGGGGGGTCTTGGCAGATGACCTTGAATTTGGCCAAGGTGCGGGGAGCAGGGAGACCAGACACAGTGTTCTTTTCTGCCCCATGGGTGTGTCTTGGAGCAATCATGCTTGTGTGTACAACCACGGGAAGCAATTCCTGATCTCCCCTGAGCTGGCTCATTGGCCTCTCCTCTGGCATTTAGGAAGTAGTCGTGGGGGACGGAGGCCGACAGAGCCAGGCCTTGAGTGCACAGCCAGGCCAGAGCCTGTTGGGGAGCAGCCCTGTGTGTGTGCCAGAAGGCTGGGGTCCTGGGCCACTCAGGCAGCCTCACCCTCTCTCTGGGGCTCCAGCACCAGCTCAGGGCTGTGGGTGGAACCCATGTGCCTGGCAGCCTCTGCAGTTCTGCTGAGCATGGCAGTCATGTCCAGCCACCTTCTTGTCCTATGCAGAGTGTCACTGTAGCTCCAGCTGAATCAAAGCCACTGAGGTCCCACTCAGGGACCAAGAGGAGTGTGTATAGATGAGCCAGAGCCCCAGAGACAGTCGGACTGGGGGACCTGAAATGTCAAGGCCAACTCTAATTTTGGAGGGCGGAATAAGAGAGAAAATTTAGCGGCTTTCTTTTCATTATCCTTGTTTAATCTAAGAAAAGATCAGACTGTCTCTCATTGCTGAACCATGCACCTATCACAGCCTCAAAACTCTTTATCCAGTCTTGTACTTAGGCTGTCTTCGGGGACGGGGTTCATTTTTCATCTTCCTTTCCTATGGATCCTTTAGTGGGGTCCATGTGCCTGTCTCAGTTTTCTTTTACTTGCTAATGTCTTCAGTTCATCATGGTTCTTAGAAGGTGGTTTACTGGGTCCAGGATCCTAGGTTGATGTTTTCTTGGTGCTTTGATGATGTTACCTCAGGGTCTCCCTAGTTACTGTTGGGAACCTACTCCCAAGTCCTTCCTTGGTGAGTGACTTTTCTTCTCTCTCTCTTGCTGCCTACAGATGTCTTACAAGACATTCTCTTTGACTGATGTGAGCTTGGAGGGAAATTCCTGAGAGACTGTGGTCACTGTCTGTCCCCAGGAGTGGAGCCGATGCACTCAAGAGGGAGACTTGAGGCCAGTGGAGGAGGTGCACAGGAAGGCTGAATGGGGCTCATGGCATGGGGAGCTTTCTAAGGGCCAAGAGTGCCTTGATGGGCTAGGAAGAAACTCCCTGTCATGTGGAGGTGGCCTGAGTTACCTTGATTGCCAATAAGTTCGGGACTGTCATGGTGGCTTCAATGTAGTTCCTGACTTCCCCTCCCCTACATCAAGCCTCTGCCCATCTCCTGTGAAGAGTTGATGACCTTCTCAGTCAAGGATCATTCTGGCTCCTACAGTAAGACCTGTCTGACCTCTCCTTCCCACACTCACTATCTTCCTCTCTCCTGACCCCTGGGGTGGGGCATGAGGGGTCTGCACCAAGGGCTTGGTACACCTGTCTGTCCCTTTAGTGTCCAGATTATTTCAGAGCACCGAGGGGTTGCTCCAGATGGCATGTCCCTTCCTGCTTGCCCTGTAGCTCTGTATTTGCATTTAGGACAGTAACCTGGGACTGGGAGTTTGCGTCAGGAAGTACCATTCAACCTCCCACCTGTATCAAACACTTGGCTCTGATTCTGCCTCCTGCACAGAGAGCAGCAGCCCTCTCTCTCCCAACGTGCCAGCCTGGAGATGCAGTGTTAGAGCAGGGCTCACTGCAGACTTTGATTGGCGAGCTTGGCCTGCTGAGTGAGGAACACAAATGAGTAATGTGGCAGGATTCTGGCAGCACTCTGCCTGGTCCACTTTGGAGAAAGAGGAGGGCAGGAAGGCAGTGGCCTAGGTACTCTAGTTTTTTGTTTTTTTTTTTTTTTTCCTTTGGCCATGATGCCACAAGGCATGCGGGATCTTAGTTCCACTTTCCCTGTCCTGGGGTCACTGGTGGGTTTACATGTGTATACGAGGTGCCCAGATGTGGCTGTGTGGAGCGTGCATTGCTTATCACCCCATCCTTGGTTGTACTCTTACAGTGCACATCAGTGGGATCTGAGACACCCACCGTGCCCTTGTGTGGCAGGAAGACCCTGTAACGGTGTTGGAGGGGCTGAGATGTTGGGGTTCTTTGTGTCATCCTACTGCTGCTTGAATATCATTTCAGCAGGTCATCAGAGTCCTCAGGGTGGAATCCTGTGAGGTAGAATACATGTGCATGGTCTTCTAGGATGAGTCATGGGCAGGCGGTAGAGAAGGATGTTAATCTGTTTATGCATTTGAGCACTTGGCTCCCATTATGTCTCTGCTCCTACTGGAGAGTCAGAGGCTGGGTTCTGCTTCTGCTCCATCACTGACTGTACCCATGGGCCTCTCTGCCTGTGGTGCTCACTCGTCATCCCCAGATATTGAGTTGGCATGAGCATCCACATGCCAGCCCATGACAGCCACTGTGGTCCCCATTCTACAGAAACAGAGATTCTAAGGAGTCACCTGACATGCCCCAAGCCACCCAGCTGCTAAGGGGCAGTGCTGGGGATTAAACCCAGGACTCTGACTCCTGGCAGCTGCACTGCTGGGTACTGACACTGACCCATTGAACACATCATTTCTCCTCCTGGATAAGCCACTTCTCCTAGGAGAGTAGTTACATAAGTGATGGCTCATCACATGTAGACTTTAGAGGTGATGCTTTTAAATCCACAGAATGACGTTTCATGAAATAAGAAAATTGCAAGCAGTATATTCAGTATTATTCTAATTTTGTAAAATGACACACATGCATACACATGTGTGACGGGAATCTGTGTTAATGGCACTTACTATATATCTGGTTGATACTAATAGGAGACTTAACTATTTTTTCTTATTTTTTATAACTTGGGAGCTTCTTTTTTTAATTGAAGTGTAGTTAATTTACAGCGTTGTATTTCTGCTGTATGGCAAAGTGTCTCAGTTATACACACACACACACACACACATATATATACATTCTTTTTTAAAATATTATTTTCTATTATGATTTATCATAGGATGTTGAATATAGTTCTCTGTGCTATACAGTAGGATCTTGTCTATCATTCCATATATAATAGCTTATATCTACCAACAACCCCCTCCCCCTTGGCAACCACGAATCTGTTCTCTAAGTCTCTGGGTCTATTTCAGTTTCATAGATAAGTTCATTTGTGTTATATTTTAGACTCCACATGTATAGTGGTATCTATGGTATTTATCTTTGTCTGACTTAATTTAAAATGATAATCTCCAGATCCATCCATGTTGCTCCACATGGCATTATTTCATTT
Source organism: Odocoileus virginianus (assembly GCF_023699985.2). Taxonomy (NCBI): domain Eukaryota; kingdom Metazoa; phylum Chordata; class Mammalia; order Artiodactyla; family Cervidae; genus Odocoileus; species Odocoileus virginianus. The sequence continues at coordinate 60,581,006 of NC_069680.1, forward strand.
TTAATGGCTGAGTAGTATTCCAGTGTGTGTGTGTGTGTGTGTGTGTGTGTGTGTGTGTGTGTGTATACCACATCTTCTTTATCCATTCATCTGTTGATGGACATTTAGATTGTTTCCTGTCTTGGCTATTGTGATTAGTGTTGCTATGAACATAAGTGTGGTGCATGCATCTTTTGGGATTATAGTTTTGTCCAGATATATGCCCAGGAGTGAAATGATTGCTGTATCATGTGGTCGTTCTATTTTTAGTTTTCTGAAGAACCTCCATACTGTTTTCATAGTGGCTGTACCAACTTACATTCCAACCAACAGTGAGGAGGGTTCCCTTTTCACCACATCCTCTCCACCATTTGTTATTTGTAGACTTTTTACTGATGGGCATTCTGACTGTTGTGAGGTGGTACCTCGTAGTTTTGATTTGCATTTCTCTAATAATTAGCAGTGTTGAGCATCTTTTCATGTGTGTATTGATCATTTGTATTTCTTCTTTGGAGAAATGTCTGTTTAGGTCTTCTGCCCATTTTTTGGATGGTTTTTTTGTTGTTGAGTTGTATGAGTTGTTTGTACATTTTGAAAATTAAGCCTTTGTTGATCTCATTGTTTACAAATATTTTCTCCTATAGGTTGTCTTTTCTTTTTTTTTTTTTTCAATAATATACTTTGCTGTGCAAAAGCTTGTAAGTTTGATTAGGATCCTCCTTTGTTCAAGATTAATTGACCATAGGTATGTGGGTTTGTTTCTGGGATCTTGATTCTGTTTCATTGATCTGTATGTCTTTTTTGTGCCAATACCATGCTGTTTTGATTACTGTAGATCTATAGTGTTGTCTGATGTCTGGGAGGGTTATGTCTACTGTTTTGTTCTTTATCTTTAGGATTACTTTGGCAATTCTGGGTCTTTCATGGTTCCATGTAAGTTTAATTTGGATTATTTGTTCTAGTTCTGTGAAAAACATCATAGGTAGTTTAGTAAGGATTGCATGGAATCTGTAGTTTGCATTGGGTAGTGCATTTTAACAATATACAATATTAATTATTCCGATCCAAGAGCATGGTGTATCTTTCCATTTGTTTGAATCATCTTCTGTTTCCTTTGTTAATGATTTATAGTTCTCAGCATATATTATTTTACCTCCTTGGTCAGATTTATTCCTTAATATTTTATTTTGGGGGGTGTGATATTCAAAGTTACTGGGTTTTTTTTTTTACATTCCCTTTCTGTTATTTAATTATTAATGTAAAGAAACGCAGCCAGTTTCTGTATGTTAGTCTTGTATCTTGCTACCTTACTGAATTCAGTTATCAGTTTTAGTAGCTTTTGTGTGGAGTCTTATAGAGTATATAGAATCATGTCGTCTGCATATAAAACAGTTTTACCTCTTGCCTTCCAATTTGGATATTTTTTGTTTTTCTTGTCTCATAACTGTGGATAGGACTTCTAATATTATGTTGAGTGGAAGAGGTGAGAGTGGGCATCCTTGTTCCAAATTTTAGTAGCAAGGCTATCAGCTTTTCACTGTGGGTTCATCATAAATAGTTTTTTCTATGTAGAGAGAGATTCCCTCTGTACCCACTTTGGTAAGGATGTTTATCATGAGTGGTTTGTCTAGTGCTTTTTCTCTATTTATTGAGATGATCATGTGGTTTTTATCTATTGTTTAAGTGGCGTATCACATTGATTAATATGTATATATGGAACCATCCTTGTGAACTTGGGATGATGAATCCCGCTTGGTTGTGGTATATAATTTTTTTATATGTTTCTGGATTCAGCCTATTAATATTTTGTTGAGAATTTTTGCATCTATATTCATCAATGATACCAGCCCATAATTTTATTTTTTGGTGGTGTCTTTCGTGGTTTTGGTATCATAGTGGTGGTTGCTTCATAGAATGTCTTTGGGAGTTTTCTTTTTGGGAAGAGTTTGAGAAGGATCAGTATAGATTCTTCTTTGAATGTTTGGTATAATTTGCCTTGAAGCCATCTGGTCCTGGACTTTTGTTTGTAGAGAGTTTTAAAATTACAATTTTAAAATTCTGTTTCACCTCTAGTGACTGGTCTTTTAAAATTATGTATTTCTTCTTGATTCAATTTTGGTGGGCTGCATGTTTCTAGATACTTGTCCATTTCTTCTGGGTTATTGAATTTGTTGGCATATAATTGTTCATAATATTCTCATATGGTTTTTTGTGTTTCTGCAGTATTGGTTGTTAGTTTCCTTTTTCATTTCTTTTTTGTTCAGTTGAGTTCTGTCTTTTCTTCTTGACGAGCCTGGTCAGAGGTTTGTCAATCTTGTTTACCCTTTCAAAGAACTACCTCTTGGTTTTATTGTTTTCCTTTCTTTCTGTTTTTTTCCTCTCTGATCTTTATTACTCCTCCTTTCTTCTGACTTTAGGTTTTGTTTGTTCTTCTTTTTCTAGTTCTTATAAGTGGTAGATTAGCTTGTTTATTTGAGATTTTTCTCATTTTTTTGAGGAAAGCTTATATCACTATGAACTTCCATCTAGAACTGCTTTTGCTACATCCCAGAGATTTTGTACGGTTGTATTTTCATTGTCTTTTGTCTCAAGATATTTTTAAATTTCCTCCTTGACTTCATTGTTGACCCATTGTTTTTTTAGAAGCATATTGTTTAGTCTCCATGTAATTGTTTCTTCCTCACTTTTTTTCTGTGGTTGATTTCTAGTTTCATGCCATTGCGGTCAGAAAAGATGCCTGAGATAATTTCTATATCCTTAAATTTGTTGAGGCTTGTTTTGTACCCTTTTATGTGGTCAATCCTAGAGAATGTTCCATATGCACTTGAAAAGAATGTGTATTCTGTGCTTTTTCTGGATGTAATATCCTGAAAATATCCATTAAGTATGTTTTATTGTATCATTTAGGATATGAGCTGTCTTGTTGATTTTCTGTCTAGAAGATCTGTCCATTGATGTGAATGGGGTGTTAAAGTCTCCTACCATTTTGGTATTCTTGTCTTTTTTTCCATTTATGTCTGTTAGTATTTGTTTTACACATTTGGCCATTTGTGTCAGTATTTGTTTTACACATTTAGGAGCTCATATATTAAGTGCATGTATGTTGACAAGTGTAAGATCCTCTCCTTATATTAATCCTTTTGTCATTATCTGCTGTTCTTCTTTATAGTCTGTGCCTTAAAGTCTGTTTTTTCTGATATGAGTATTGTGACCCCCACGTTCTTTTAATTTCCTTTTGCAGAAAATGCCTCTTTCTATCCCCTCACTTTCAATCTACGTGTGTCCTCTGCCCTGCAGTGGGTCTCTTGTAGGCAGCATATTGTAGTGCTTGTTTTTTTTATCCAGTCTGTAAGTCTGTATTTTTTGATTGGAGCATTTAGTCCATTGACATTTAAGGTAATTATTAATAGATACATATTTATTGCCATTTAAATCTTGTTTTCCTGTTGATTTTCTATTTCTTGTCTATCCCTTTGTTTGTTTGTTTTTCCTTTTGTGGATTATTGATTTTCTTCTGTATTATACTCATGTTCTCTTCTTTTTAATTTTTGTGAATCTATTGCATGTTTTTGACTCATGGTTACCCTTTTTTTTTTTTTCAAGTATATTAACTCCATCCTATATCTACTTGCCTTAGACTGATAGTCTTATAGGCTTAAACACATTCTAAGAAATGAAAAAAAATCAACATTTCTAACTCCTCCCCCACATTTTATGATTTTGATGACCTTTTTTACGTCTTCATGTTCATCCCTTTGCTGTTAATTGTGGTTATCATTGCTTCCACAGAAATTTTTTTCTTTTTAAAATCTGTGTACTGTCTTATTTCAGTGATTTGCTTTCCAATTGTGATTTTCTCTTTCCTGTATATTCTTTTTTTTTTAATATTTATTTATTTGGCTGCACTGGGACTTAGTTGCAGCATATGGAATCTAGTTCCCTGACCAGGGATTGAACCCAGTTTCCCTGCTTTGGGAGCATGGAGTCTTAGCCACTGGACCACCAGGGAAGTCCCATCTTTCCTGTATATTCTTACTTCTTTTCTATTTAGAGAAGACTTGTTAATATTTACTTTGGAATACATTTAGTGTTGCTATATTCTTTTAGTTTTTGCTTGTCTGAGAAATTTTTTCTCTCTTCTTCTATTCTAAATGATAATATTGTTGGGTAGAGTATTGTAGATTGCAGATTATTTTTCCCTTCAGGATTTTGCATATATCTTGCCTCTCCCTTCTGGTCTGCAATATTTCTGTAGAAAAATCAAGTGATAGCTTTATGGGGATTCCCTTGTAATTATTTCTCTTGCTGCCTTTAGAGTCCTCTCTTTAACTCTTTCCGTTTTTATTATATCTTTGTATAGGTATGTTTGGGTTTACCTTGTTCGGGGCCCTCTGTGCTTCCTATACCTGGATATCTGTTTCTGTCTTTTGGTTTAGAAGTTTTCAGTCATAATTTCTTCAAGTACATTTTTAATCCCTTTTTCTCTTTCTTCCCCTTCTAGAATCAGAAGTATGTATCAGTTGGCATGCTTTACTTTATCTCATAGTTGTTTTATATTGCTTCCATTTTTTTTTTTTTCATTTTGCTTTCTGTCTACTGTCCTTATTGGGTGATTTCCATCATTCTGTCTTCTAGCTCATTTATTCTTCTGCATTATTTATCCTGCTATTCATTGCCTTTAGTTCACTTTCATCTCAGCAAATGAGCTTTATTTTTCTTGGTTCCTCTCTACAGTTTCTAGTTCCTATTTATAGTACTCTGAATTTCTGTCAGTAGTCTTTCTTAATTCATTCAGTATCTCCTTTTTGAAGTCAATGTCTGTTAGACTCAAGAGGTCTGTTTCATTGTTTGTTCTTTCAGGGGAGTTATCTTGGTCTTAACTGGGAATGGTTCCTCTGCTTCTTTACTTTGCTTATATTTCTCTTATTCTGTGAGTTTAGGAGAAACAATTGTCTACTGTGGTCTTAGAGGGCCATTTATAGGTGGGACCATCCCTGTGTAGCTTGTGTGGGCTTAGTATGTTCGGTGCAAGGGCTGCTTTTAGTAGGGATGCCTGTCGCCTCTGTCCTCAGTGTGTGCTGAGGATCCCCTTGATGGGGATGTGCAGATGTAGCAGTTGGTGCTGGTCATGGGGTTCTCTGTGGCAGTGGCGGCTCACATGCACCCCTGGAGCACGCCATGGGAGCAGAGGAAGTCTGCGACCACTTCCGGAGCCGAGAAGGTGAAAGTGGTGGCTTGAGACAGCTCCTGAAGCCTGGGGCAAGGTGCTGGGGAGGATGGTAGAGGCATGTGGCTGCGCCTGGAGTCTCGGGGCGGAGGGGAGCGCCTGTAGGTAGTGTCCTGTAGGTAGTGTCCTGCCACCTGAGAGCTCATGTAGGGGAAAGGCTATACTGCTGAGTTTTGCCCCTGCTCCTGTGCACTGCCCATACGGCGGCACCTGGTCTCTAAGGCAGCCCAGGCCTCCTCTGCATAAACCCTCAGATGGGGTCACGCCAGACTCCTGCCCCTTTGCTCATAGCCCACCCTGGTCCCCTCCCCAGGCCCGATCTCCAAAGCCCGAGCTTCTGCACCCAGCCCCTGTCCACACTGGTGGCCACCGTGTCTCAGGCTGGGGACTGCAGAGTGATGGTACTGACCGTATGTACAGGTTTCTTTCCATTCTAGCTGCTTGAAATCAGTTGCTGCATTCTCCTCCAAGGCTCTAAAGCTTCCCCTCTGTCCCAGCTGACTTCCCTGCTGGTGAGAGGACTTCACAGGTACAGGAACCTTCCCTCTTTAATAGCTTCCTCCAAGGGGCACAGGTCCAGTTCTACTGCCTTCCTCAGTTTTTTTGTTTTTCTCCTTTTTTGTCCTGCCCAGTTGCATGAGACTGTCTTGCTCTTTCAGAGGCTGGGAGTCTTCTGCCAATGCTTGGCAGATGTTCTGTGAGGATTGTTCCACATGTAGATGTATTTTTGATGTACTTATAGGAGGAGGTGAGCTTCATCTTACTATTCCATCTCTGGATCACCTCTGACTTTTTTCTTCTCTTTTTTTGGGGGGGAGTTGCTTTTCAGAGTTTTCATAGTGAAATATTTTATATCCAGGAATAAAAGTTATTTAAAACAAAAAAGCTGGAGTGGTCTAGTGGGACCACTCAGGGGATGGACAACTTTAGGAGCAGGTGAGCTGCCTGTTCTTGGAGATGGACAAGCAGAGGTGGCGTCCATCTGTCATGGACATGGTTCCAGGACTTCCTGAACAGGTGAGTGGACGGGGGCTGTGTTTTTTGATGAACTGTGTCAGGACTGCCCCACAGGTCCCTGAGCCTGTGGGAGAAGGGAGTAATCCAATGCACTGCTCCTTTCCTCACACTTGACCGTGCCTGAGAATCACTGGGGAGCTCGTTCCAATTCTGACTCTGATTCAGGAGGTGGGCCCAAGACTCTGCATTTTTAATGAGCTCCAAGTGATGCTGAAGCTTCTGGTCCAAGGCCCTGGAGCACTTTCCCCCTGGATTTGCTATGGAGGGGTGCCCAGGTATTACAGAGCAAGCAGATGATGCCAGGGGTCACGGGAAAGGTAAACAGGGCTGTGAGGATGAGTGACCTGAGCTGAGTGGCATTTCTGAAAGGCCTCTTCAGAGATGTAAAAAGATGAGAGTCTGAGTTGTTGGGTTTGAGAACAGGCCACTTCCCACTATGGCTTTATGGAGAGAGCTCAGTGTTGGAATTCAGCCAGCCAGTATTTGAACCCCAACTCTGCAACTCATTAATTGTGTGTCCTTGGGTAGATTCTCTTGCCTCCCTCTGCTTCAGTTTCTTCATCTGAGTATAGGAATGCCTGCTGAATAAGGCCATGGTAAGGATGAAGTAGGATAACATGTCAGGTACCTGGCATTCAGTGGGCTTTTAATGAACACTGGCTTTCCCCAACACCATATACTTGTCTCTTCTTGCAGGTGGATGAGATTTACCACGATGAATCCCTGGGCGTCCACATAAACATTGCCCTTGTCCGCTTGATCATGGTTGGCTACCGACAGGTAAACCTCTTTGTCAGCAGGCAGGATTGGGAGGGAGATGGGGGGTGAGGCAAGAGCATCAGATAAGCTAGGGTGTCGGGAAGGGGGAGCAGTGTCTAGGAAACACTTTATTTCCAGAATCAGAGCCCAGAGACCATGAGAGTTGAGGTCTCAGTGGCAGAGGCATCTGGGGTTGATAAGTGGGACTTACAGTTTCCCCAGTCAGATAAATGGACAATCCTTGATCCCTATACCTGGAGGTCCCACTCCTTGAATCGATGGGGATAGTGGGGCTTAGAGAGGCGACAGCGATCAAGATGAGTTCTGCTAGGGTTGGGCCCCAGGCTCTGTTGCTTGTTCTTCCCCATGTGGCAGTAAAAACAGAGTTTTCTTCTAGAGGCTACTGTGAAGATTAAGTGACAATGAATGTAGAGAGGAAAGGCTCAGAACAGCACCTGCCTGTCGAGGGATTAGAGATCATCAGTTCTCAGCAGATAGGGGTCCTGACATGGGGCTTGGCACAGGAACATTCCCTGAAGCAGGGTTGGACTCTGTGCCTGAGGCAGCCAGTCAGTAACCCTGGGGAAGACACTGCTATCGCTTGGGCCTCGGTGTCCCCTGCTGATGGGAGCCTGTTGTGGCCTGCGGGATCTGACCAACCACCATGCTCTCTGGCCCCACAGTCCCTGAGCCTGATCGAGCGAGGGAACCCCTCTCGCAGCCTGGAGCAGGTGTGTCGCTGGGCCCACTCTCAGCAGCGCCAGGACCCTGGCCACGCAGAGCACCATGATCACGTTGTCTTCCTCACTCGGCAGGACTTCGGACCCTCAGGTATGCAAGGTACTGTATTTGCCATGGCCAGGTGTGTGCAGCTGCAGGGCAGGGGCCGAGGCTGTCTCTGGGGCCGCCCTAGGAGGATTGGAGGACTTTTTTTCAACAAAAAGATCCTTGGGACTTTGGAGCAGGACCTGGCCGGACAGGTGGGCAAGCTTTGCAGTGGTTTCTTAGGGACCAGGGAGAGTGAAGGGGTCCCACTCTGGTCCCTGCTGCTTTGGTTGAACCTGCAGTTGGCTGGGCATCAGGCTTTGGCCCTGTGCTCACCATCCTGGGACTTGGCTGCATGAAGGTCTCCGTGACCTTCAAGGTGCTCCTGCCCACACTGTATCCTTCTGTCTTCAGAAGCTGGTGGTGGGGAACCTGCAACAGGGCCAGTGTGGTCTTCTGGAAGGAAGGCCTTGCTCTCCCTGCTGATCCATGACTCTGCAGCCCAGTGAGCTGAGCTTACTCATCCTCCGAACTCTCCCCACTGTGAAGTGGAGGAAATAGTCGTATATTTGCTGTCCTCTGTTCCCAGGCTGCTAAAAGGCCCGAAGGATGCATGCAGTGTCTGTGATAGAGGCTGGCTGCGTGCGCTCTGCAAACTCAGGAAGCTTGGATCACCTCCCCCCCCTCTAGCTTTTTGTAAGGGGAAACCAAGGTCCAGAGTGGCAACAAGGTTTGCCCAGGCCCCACTGCAGAGAGGAGACAGAGCTGAAACTCAGATTGGATCTCCAGACACCAAGTTGAGGGCTTCTTAGTGTTTTCTGGTCTGATGTCAGAAGAGGGTCAGCCTGTACCCAAAAGGGCTGCTTGTCTGAATCCATGAAATCCTCAAGGCGAGCTTGTACACACACAGATCGACACACACATGTACAGACAAACATGTACTCTTGCCCAGGCACACATGCACACAAACGCCCACACACGTGTGTACTTACATGTGCTGTTGAGCACATCCAGACCTCCAGGACAGGTAGGACCCCAGAAACCTCTATACCCCCAGGACCATCTCAGGAAAGGGTTTTGGCAGTTCTGAAGACAGAGAATAGCTGTCTGGCCCTGGTTGGCTGAAAGCCCAGGGCAGGGAGCGTTCTCTGCCATTGCCCCCTCTTCAGAGGTCTTCCCCAGCCCAGGCTGCCCTTCCAGCCGATTACGGGCCCTGGGGAGGCGGAGATGCAGCCCCCTAGATCACAGGCCTCTCACACAAAGCCACTCAGCCAGTGCTGGCCTCACCGTGGCTGCCATGTGCTGGCCCCCTGCGCTGCCCGTGTCTCCTGAGGCCTGCACAGTTGTGTCTTCACTCTGCCCATGTCCTCCCCGCCACGTGTCCACCCCCACCTCCCCAGAGTCTCTCACCTCTCCCCCAGCCCCAGCTCTAGGCCCTCATAAGTCATTCCCTGGTCCCCTCAACCCCTTCTGTTAGACCCATTCCCTGGGTGACTCCCAGTCATCCCCACACATCCCTTTGTGCTCCTGGATTTCTGGCCCTCCAGGCCCACCCCTAAGTAACCTGCTGACCCTGGTCAGCCTGCAAAGCTGTCTGCCGCTCACGGGTGTGGATGCGCTATAGGATGGGGGCGCGGGCTGGCCCCTGAGTCCTCTATTCTCCCCATAGTGTCTAACACACAGCCAGCTGTCACACTGCACAGATGTGTGGAGCTTGTCAACTGACCGACTGGCTGGCTGGAAGGCTGCAGCTTGGAAGCTGGGTGTGTGCAGGCTTGGGCACCCTGCCTTGTTTAGAGGAGGGGCTGACAGGCGCAGAGAGCCGCAGGCCAGGAGGGAAGGCATCACGCCTTAGGATGTGGGGGCAGCTTGGCCCAGGTGCCAAACTGCAGCTGCATACATACAGGGCGGGACGTTGCAAGAATCCTTCCTCCTGGGACCCTCTGGCAGTGACCTGATCCAGATGTGCCTGCAGGGGCTGGCTCAGCACAGACCTCGTTGAGTCCTGCCTCACCTGCGTGTGACCTCTCTCTGCCCTCTCTCCCCATCCCTGGCAGGGTACGCGCCTGTCACTGGCATGTGCCACCCCCTGAGAAGCTGTGCCCTCAACCACGAAGACGGCTTCTCCTCGGCCTTTGTGGTGGCCCATGAGACCGGCCATGTGTAAGTGGCCCCATTGGGGCGGGCTGTGCCTTGAACTCCAAGCAGGTCTGTGGGTATGGGAGGTTTTGTCCCAGTTCTGATTCCCATCCCAGGCTCCTGGGAGATGCCAGAGGAGCTTCCCTTGGGGGGAGGGAGCCCCGGGGCCCAGAGAGCAATTCTGAGTCTGCCTTGGGCCCAGCCTCCAAATCCCAGGGCTGTGGGAGACCAGACATGGCCCTGCCTTTGGCAGCTCAGTGACAGTGTCCCCTCAGAGGCAGCACTGTGCTCTCTGGGTGGCCTCTGTCCCTCTGTCCAGTCACTCCTTGAGGCCCTCCCTGCTGCTTGCATGTGGAGCGCTGGCTGGAGTCCATCTTAAACAGGTGCATGTAGATCCAGGACGTGGGCCAGGCTGGTGGCTGGCTTACGTGATCCTCGGACCTGAATTTGGTTTAGAGTGTATTCATTCATTCAATCAACCAGTATTTCTGAACACCTGTTGTGTGCCAGGCCCTGTTCTAGAAATAGGGCTTCCGTGGAGAACAGGACACAAAAGCATGCAAGATGCTATGCGCTGGGAGAAAACAAATAATCCACCATCCAGTGTCCAGTGGTGATGCACACCTGTCACAGTCACGCCTCCTGGCCTTGTCTGTCCACAGGGCAGAGCTAAGGGACATGCCCCCAGCTTGCCTGTCCCCAGCCAAGGCGCAGAGTGAGGGCCATTTTTTGCAGCTGGAAGGACATGGGAAGGAGTGGGCCAGCTGCAAGGGTGAGCCTGCTGCCCATGGTCAGCCATGTCCCTCTCCGCATCTCCCTGCCCCGCGGTTTCACCCCAGCCCTGCCGTTCGTTGAGTGGGTGGCACCTCCTCTCTGGGGCCTTTGTTTCCTCAGCTACAACACAGAGGCTGGCACCGGGGAAATCTGCAAGGGCCCTTCCTGCCCTGGTGGCCAAAACTTACGCATATTCTAGAGCCAGGAGTTTGTCTTCCTGTGTGTGGGGTGTACTCTTCACTCACAGAGCTGCTGCCTGCAGAGACAAGGTCAAGCTTAGAGGCCCACTCTTGGCCTTGGGCTCCAGAATCCAACACTCGTCCTGGGCCTTCACATCCCCAGAGGCCCAGAGGCTCTGTCTAGTGGTGTCTGTCTAGTGGTCAAGGCCAGATGCAGACATCTGGGAATGTGTAAGAATTTAGAATCTTTGGGCTTCGGTGTTAGATACTAACTATAAAGGGCTTCCCAATGGTGCTAGTGGTAAAGAACACGTGTGCCAATGCAGGAGATGTAAGTGATGTAGGTTCGATCCCTGCATTGGGAAGATCCCCTGGAGGAAGGCACAGCAACCCACTCCAGTATTCTTGCCTGGAGCATCCTATGGGCAGAGGAGCCTGGCGGGCTTCAGTCCATGGGGTTGTAAAGAATCAGACATGACTGATGCGACTTAGCATGGACACTAACTATAAAGAGCAAACTTTTACATTTAAACTATCATTATGGCAGGTGGGTACCACACACATAGTTGTAAGGCCAGGTCTAGGAGAAGCTAAAAAGGCTGGTACACAGGGAGAGTGCCGTAAGCCAGGTCGTACTGAACAGAATGAATTGGTCCTTGTGCACAAGGCCTCAGGTTTGGAGGGGAGACAGTGCATGGTGTGCGAGTTGTTAACCTTGGTGCAGGTGGCCCCTGCTGTGGGCAGATAGCCCCTGGGCAGGGTGGCCAGGAAGGGTGTCCTGGGGCCAGAGTGGGGCTTGAGCTGGTTTCAGACACTGTGAGGATGTTAGGGAGGGTTTGAGGAGGGGGCTGGAGGGCAGAATGAGCTCAGCCCCATTGAGGGGCAGTGTGGGGCCTCAGCTTCCATCCAGTGGGGTGGCCCTCCCCACTGCACAGTGGGGAAACTGAGGCCAAAAGGCACAGTCTGAAGCTTGGTCAGGGCAGAGTCTCCAGCCCACCTGCTCATCTTCCCAGGGGTGGGCCTGCTGGGTGTGACTCAGGACTGCCCTCTCTGCCCCCCACCCACCTCCAGGCTCGGCATGGAGCACGACGGTCAGGCGAACGGCTGCGCGGATGAGACCAGCCTGGGCAGCGTCATGGCGCCGCTGGTGCAGGCTGCCTTCCACCGCTTCCACTGGTCTCGCTGCAGCAAGTTGGAGCTCAGCCGCTACCTCCCGTAGGTCACCTCCCCTCTGCCTCTCAGCCTCCCCATCATCTCCCCTCCCAGCACCATCCCGCGCCTGACACAAGCTCCAGTCTGGTTTTGCTGGTCAGTTCCTGGGCCTCTGGGGATGTGGAGGCCCAGGACGAGTGTTGGATTCTGGAGCTCAAGGCCAAGGATGGCCTTGAGTAGATTTGTACGTCCTGCATGGTGGGCTGATTTGTCTTTCTCTCTCAGTGCAGTGAGCCCTCAAACTATCTGAGATCCAGCCCTTATTTTGGGCCATGGCGTGAACTCTGGAATATGGGTGAAATGGGCCCCATAAGAAAGCCACGAGCTGCGTGCCTAAGGCTGGTCCTGGTGCCCTTGCCTTGGAGCCCAGACATGCTCATGAGTGGAAGCAGGGGCACCTGTGGGGTAGTCCATTTTCCCTGGAGAATGCAGCAGCTAGCACAGAGCAGCAGGCGGGTTCCTGCAGGCCTTTCGAGCTTGGTTCCTGCCCCCTCCTCTGTGAAGGGAGAGTTGGGGCATTCCTGCCCCACCCGGCTCACCTCCCTGCCTCTGCCTGCAGCTCCTACGACTGTCTCCTTGACGACCCCTTTGCGCCTGCCTGGCCCCAGCCCCCGGAGCTGCCTGGCATCGACTACTCAATGGATGAGCAGTGTCGCTTCGACTTTGGCACCGGGTACCACACCTGCTCGGCGGTGAGTTCCCATGGCCTCTGCCAGCTGGGATGCCAGGTCAGCCTCCTGGGTCCCAAGCTGTTCATTCATGGAGCCACCATAGGGGGATACAGGATGACCAGGGTCCAGGCCCTGCCACCTTCTGCTATGTCCCCACCACACCCAGTCCCACGGAGGGGCCGGGGAGACAGTATGTGTGTGTGGGGTGCTGGAAAATGCCTAGAGGATGGGAACAGAATAGAACACAGAGAGTGGGCCACCAATGGGGTCCTGGCAGGCCAGGCTGGCAACTGGGGGTTTATCTGCCAGGTGACTCGTGTGTCAGATCAGGTACTAGCTCTGGGCTGGTGTGGAATAGTTGCCTGTATGGGTGTTTGGCAGGATATTTGGGCAGACTTCCCACCCTGGTGAAGTTCTCCTGTGTCCCACGTAATCTCTCTCCAGGGGATCAGTTGTATGCTCGCCCCACCCTCTGCCCTGTGCCTGAGATGGTAGATACAAGGGAGCAGAGCCCTGTTCTTCCCTGCAGGACAAGGCAGGGAGAGCCTGGAGCCTGGCAATCAGCTGAGCCACCCAGGGGAGAATCAAACAGCTGCTGAGCAGGGCCCAGGCAGAGGCTCAGAGAAGGGGACATCCCAGGGCAAGGGGGATGTCCCAAGGGGTCAGGCCTTGGTGCCTTGAGTACGTCGTCATACCTCCCCCATCCAGGAACGCAGCCCCCTCCTCAGCTCTGCTGGACCTGAGGGCCCTGTGTGTGGCCATCTTGTGCAGGGCTCAGGCCACACTGGGACACCTGGTCTCCACTTTGAGGGTGGAAAAGCAGCTGGGAAATGGGATTTCAATGCCCAGAGGCTGTGTGTGTAGGACACGAGTCTGGCAGGCAGGGGATGATAAGACAGAAAAGGAGATTGAGGCTTTCCTAGACAATGTGAACTATAAGGTTACCAGCCTTATATGAGGAGATGGCAACCCCCTCTAGTATTCCTGTCTGGGAAATCCCATAGACAAAGGAGCCTGGCAGGCTATAGTCCATGGGGTCTCAAGAATCGGACATGACTTAGCGACTAAACCACCACCCCAACCTTATATGAGAGGGAGGTGGGAGTCCTGACCTTGTCTGGGTGCTGCAGGGTCTAGGCTAGACTGGCAGCTCCCTCCAAGCCCCCCACATGCATAGAGCTTAGGGACCATCAGCAGACCCAGCCTCCCCACAGCCTCAAACCGTGGTCCCTGCTCAGCGACAGAGAGGCCTCTGCAAGACAAGGACGGAGGCCTTGGAGGGGAGAGTAGAGGCATGTGGGCTGTGGGGGGCGCCTTCTCGCTGGGGTGGCTGGAGGCCACTGGCACTTGGGGGGGAGCTGAGATGGTGGACATGTGGGGCTCTGGTTGGATGGGTCCCTCCTGCCTCCGTGGCGGTGTTTGGCCCCAGCGCCCACCCATACCCTGCCCCCTCTCTGTCTCTGTCGGTTCCCCTGGACAACTCGCCAGAGCTGGAGGGCCAGTCCAGCCTGGTGACCCCCTCCCCCTTGCCGCACAGTTCAGGACCTTTGAGGCCTGCAAGCAGCTGTGGTGCAGCCACCCCGACAACCCATACTTCTGCAAGACCAAGAAGGGGCCCCCGCTGGACGGGACTGAGTGCGCGCCAGGCAAGGTAACTGTGGGCTGGGGCTGCAGGCAGAGTGCCTTCCTGGGTGCCGGCCCCCGGGGGGACCTGCCCCTCTGGCCAGTGTGGGCGGGGTGGGAGTGTGGGACAAGAGTGAGCCTTGCGTGCAGGCAGATGGGTGTGGAGTCCTCACATGAACTCACACACACCCCCTCTCCTCCCCGGGACCACAGTCTTTGTCTTCTACCGAGAATAAGAGTTTGGCCTCGTCTCATAGTGCATCAGCAGGCATGTTTACTCCCATTTTACAGATGAGGAGAGTGAGGCCCAGGCCAGTTAGGGAACTTGTGGAGGTCAGATAGAAGGTGATTAGCAGAGAGGGAGGTGAAGGCAAGGCTCCGGGTATTCTGCCTGCTCACCTCCCCACTGCTCACCGTACTGTTTCTTACCACTCCATCCCAACCCCTCTAAAAGCTGCCCATTCACTATTTTCTGGTGTAAGTTTGTACTCTCTCTCTTGTGTGTGTGTGTGGGGGGGTGTTCAGGGGTCCCTGGGTCTGAGAGTCTTGAGCTGAGGTCTGAAACCCACCTCTGCTCTATCGCTGGCCCTGCCTCTCCCCGCAGCTCTATGTGGTGACCTTGGGCCATCCTCTGACCAAGCATGTCCCTCTCCTCGGCTTCTTGTGAACTTAGGAGCCCTGTCAAAGCAAATGAGGGTGCTGGGAAGAAGCAGGGTGCTACCCCCACCAGCCTGTCCTCTGCTCTTCACCCTCAGCCCTCAGCAGGATTGCATCTGTAAATGGTCTGCCTCTTCACAGATGGGTGGAGCTTCTTTTAAAAATCTCTATCCCTGCAGAGTCTGACTCAGTCTGGGGGTGAAGCTGAGACATCCGGAGTTTTAAAAGTTCCCCTAGTGGCTCTGAGGCTGAGAAACACTGAGTTCTCTCTTGAAAATGACCTGGAGGGCTTTACTGTATTTCTTACCTATGGCCCCACAGGACAAGGGAAGGGGGTTAACCTGGGTTGAGCTCTCCTTTGTGCCTGGCCTTGTGCTGAGGCCTTTGTGAGTGTGGCTGCCTTCAGTTCTGAGAACAGTCCCATTTAACAGGCAAGTACCCTGAGGTTCAGCAAGGTGAAGTGAAGTGAAGTCGCTCAGTCGTGTCCGACTCTCTGCGACCCCATGGACTGTAGCCTATCAGGCTTCTCCGTCCACGGGATTTTTCAGGCAAGAATACCGGAGTGGGTTGCCATTTCCTTCTCCAGGGAATCTTTCCAACCCTGGGATCGAACCCAGGTCTCCCGCATTGCGGGCAGACGCTTTACCGTCTGAGCTACCAGGGAAGCAAGGTGAAGCTCTGCCAAAGCCACACACAGCTGGTAATGGCCAAGCCGGGATTCAACCCCGGGCTTCTTGAACTTGAGGCACACACCCTCCACTGTGTGGCTGGGCCTCCCGGGTAGCTGGCTTTCCTCCCATGAACATACCTGCTTGGGGTCCCAGATGGTGATTTCGAGGTACAGAGCCAAGATCAACTCTAGATTGTGTGGGAAGGTTGTGTCTTCTCTCCTTTATCAGCTCTTTGTGCCTCTGGCGGCGGTAAACCAAATAGTTGCAGTTCCTGCCATCATTATTATATCACCTGCTGTTACTGGAGGGCTGTGTGTGAGTGCTCACAGCAGCCCTGCGGGTGAGTGCTGTTATCCCCATTGTCCAGCTGAGGAGTGGGCTCTGAAAGGGATATCCTTTGCTGAGGGTCATTCAGCTCACGGAGGCATTGGATTCCGTGTGACCCCGAGGCTGGTGCTCTTAGCATTCCTTTCTCTGGGCTCACCCACGGTGCCCAGTTGGGCACTTTCTGTGGCAGTGGCTCCAGGGTGACCTCACACCCTCTGCTCCATCCCAGTGGTGCTTCAAAGGTCACTGCATCTGGAAGTCGCCGGAGCAGACTTATGGCCAGGATGGAGGCTGGAGCCCCTGGACCAAGTTCGGGTCGTGTTCACGGTCCTGTGGGGGCGGGGTTCGATCCCGTAGCCGGAGCTGTGACAATCCCCCGTGAGTGCACTTGGCTGAGGGGGGCAGGGCAGGGGCCTGAGGGGCTTGGAGGGGGAGGCGCTGGGGGGCAGGGCCCAAGAAAGAAGGTCCCCTGCAGGTAGCTACATATTCCAGTGGATGAGGACCCAAAATTGTTTCGGGCACCAGATCACTTCCACCTTGGTCAGACGTTTCCCTTTGGGTCTGACATCTGAGAACGGGTCTGAGCCGGTGATTCTCAGTATCTCATGTGTAGAGAGTCTGGGTGGGCCCAAGGCTTGGTCAGTTTAACAAGCCCTTCTGTGACCCTGATCCTCCAGCTAAACTTTGAAAAAACACTGTTCACTAGCCATGTTTTAGGAGGATAAATTCCCCAAGTCTGTTTCCTACTACATGAAGCAAAACTTCCTTCAGTTTTTCTTATCTCTTTCTAATGTCAAATCCTCTCCTTACCCCCCCCCCCCACATTTTTCAGCATTCTGAGGGAGCTATCTATTTCTCCCTTTTATCCTCTCCATGGGGTTCCCCTCCAGTGGTTTTAGTACCTCTGAGCATCAGCTTTTTATGGCCTCCATCTCCCAAGCTGATGCAGCCTGCTTAGAACAGCTTCATGGGAGCTGGGGGCTGGCCCAGTCTGGCCCTGTGGGTCTGCTGGTCCCAGGAAGCAGGGATGCAGAACCTCTGTGGGGCAGGGCCAGCCTAGCCCTCACAGCAATGAGTGATGTGATGGGGACCTCAGAACGGCAGGATCCTAGGATCACAGAGGCTCAGTGGTCGTCATCTTCTCTCCAGCATCTTCAGGAGTAGTCCTTCCTACTCTGCTGTGTGTATACCTCCAGGGATGGGACTCTCAGTGCCTCCTGGAGCAGCCTGTTCCCGTGTCAGATGACTGTGCTGACCCTTTACAAGTAGGAACCAAAGAGAGCAGCCTTGTAACTTCAGCCTGTTGAGGGTATGAAAGCTGGGTTAGAGAAAGGGCCAGCGGTCCCCACTCTGGATAAACCACCTCCTGGTCATGGCACATAGTTACTCCCTTGACTGAAGCTCCTGTTTATTAAACTGCTCTGAAATAACTATTTTTATTTTATGAGGCTTAAATGAAACATTGTGTGTACTCTCAGCACCATGCCCAGCACAGTTTAAGTGCTAATGAAGGATGGCCTCTGTTCTAATTACTCCAGTGTATGGACCGCTTTCTCTGCGCCAGGTGGGGTGCTCAGCACTCCTGTGCATAAACCCACATAACCCTCCCAGCACCTCTGTACAGAATTCCAGTAACCCCATTCACTTGAATACTTTGTACCAGTAATCTTACTGAATCTGTTTAACTTAATGGGGATGAGAGTACAGATTGCTTAAGGATACATTTTTAAAATTTATTCTTCACAGACACACCAGGAGGTAGATAAAATAAGAGGTGTTGTGGTCCCTCCTTGAAAGGGGAAATTAAGGCATAGCAGGCTTGGGTGTAGATTCAGCTAGATCTTTTGACTCCAAACCCAAGTCTCTTTTACCACTCCTTAGTTTGTGGTGATAGTAAATGGAGATGGATGCAAACGAGAGCAGTTGAGTCATGTGTTGGGGGCCTACTGTATGTCAGGCCTGTGCAACGGGTGAAAGAATATGCAAAGATGAGTAAGACTGATTTCTCTTCCAGCCCAGTTGGAGCGGTTAGTCTTTCCCTCTCGTCTTCCTCCTCTCCACTCCATCTCTTGCCCCGTTTCTTTCTTTCATTCTCTCTTCTGCCTGATCACACACACACAAACACAAAGATAGGTGGCATATACCTGAAGGGACCAAAAGACTCTGAGCTCAGCAGCCCTCACAGTGGGACTCCCCCCTAATTTCCAAGTTAGTGGGCCCCTTTTTATGCTCCTCTAAAGGGCTGAGCCTCCCAGGTGGCTATGGGAAAGCCTGCCACCCGTCCAGCCTTTCCAGCCAGCACGGTCTCTCTATGCCTGTCCCAGCCCAGCTTACGGAGGCCGCATGTGCTCAGGGCCCATGTTCCAGTACCAGATCTGCAACAGCGAGGAGTGTCCAGGGCCCTACGAGGACTTCCGGGCCCAGCAGTGTGCCAAGCGCAACTCCTACTACGTCCACCAGAACGCCAAGCACAGCTGGATCCCCTATGAGCCGGACGATGGTGAGTGGGGCCCTGTTCCCTCTGCCTCCCGCCCCATGGCCTTGGGTATCTGCTGGGTCCTTATCTTCCCAGACAGGGCCTTCCATGCCTGGCCCACCAGTGAAGGTGGAGGGACAGTGGCGGCACCCAAAGGGGCATTGCACTTGGCAGGTTTGCCCATGCCTTTGTGTAGGCCTTTGCACTGTGTACGTTGGGGGCCCACCATCCTCATGAAAATCATCCTGGATTTGAATTCTTATGCTGTTTCCTGGCAGATGCGAGAGCAATGTCTTGAGCAGGGGTCACTTGGCCCAGAAGTGCCGTTGAGGCTGGCAGCAGTGCTGGTGGCAGGGCGGGTGCTTTCAAAAATGTCCTGCATGTGCAGAAGGTCCGGTACAGGTGCTTCCTTGCGTTGCATCACCAGTGTCCAGACAAGCTCAGTCCTGTAACTGACCATGTTTTTAGGTTTTTACTGATTGTACTACTGTTTCAGGCATTAATGAAAATGATTGGAAAGTCAGGTCAATGGGAGCCTGTGAGATCCTCCCACTGAGCCCCTCCAAACTGCCCTGGACACAGGCCTTGGGACTCATGCAGAAGGTCAGGATTTTGGAGCTAAGCCAGTGCCTATCTGTTTTGGAGCTTTTTTAGTGATGTCTCTTGTAGTGGCAGAGGATGAGATGGTTAGATAGCATCACTGACTCAATAGGCATGAATTTGAGCAAACTGAAAGAGTGAAGGACAGGGAAGCCTGGTGTGCTGCAGTACATGGAGTCTCAAAGAATCGGGCATGACTTAGTGATTGAACAACAGTAACTCGTAGCAGCAGAGAGAAGCCAGTGAAGGGCTGGGACTCATGCCATCTTAGTGCCTTCAGGCTGGAAGGACCTTCAGCTGTCCTCTGAATCTCCCTTGCCTGGCCAGGCCTCTCCATGGTCCTTCCATGACCTGATGCTCACCCCCTACCACCCAGCCCTCAGCCTCAGGCAGTACTGATCAGAATGGCCTTTGCTCTTCTGAGCCCAGGGCCTCCTCCTTGTAGCCCTGGTTTCAAAGCATCCATTGCAAGACCCTCCGTTCTTCAGCTCTCGTTTAGAATGAGAGTCTTCAAGCTGGAAGGGACCTCAGAGGGCCTGTGTGTTGCCCCCCAGGGCACAGATCCCTCTAGGACGTGCTTGCAGGGAGTGTCTCCTCCCTGCTTAGACTCCCCCTAGTTTGGGGAGCTCACCACTTCCATGCCACTGTTGGCTGGCTTTCAGGGCTGCCTGGAAACCCACTTGCTTGAGGTGTACTGGTTAGGGTCTTGCCTTTTCTTGGGAGGGTGAAAGCTCTGTACCCCTCAGCCCCTGGCCCAGGTCCCACTAGAAGTATGGCTGCTCCTGTGTGTGAGATCCAAAATGATACTGGATGTTGTCTCTAGACTCAAGTCCTGAGTGCTGGGACGTGACGTCACTGGGCAACAGGGACCTTAGGGTTGAGGAGCCAGGAGCCAGATGGTTCCTGACAAATTTTGCTTTGGAAGCTTTGCAGATCCATCCAGAACCCACACAGGCTGCTGTAACACGGGGTGGAGAAGGGCTATAAGGTCAGTGGGACAGTTGGACTTTGGGTTTTCCCAGGACTCTTACACAAATTCCGGGAAGTTAGCTAAACCCCAACCTCCCTTTTTCTAAGAAACACAGCAAGTGTTTATGTGTTCTCCAGAACCTACTTTTATAGGACATTAATAGCCTAGACAGAGAACAAGTGAAGTGAAGTTGCTCAGTCGTGTCCGGCTCTTTGTGACCCCGTGGACTGTAGCCTACCAGGCTCCTCCGTCCATGGGATTTTCCAGGCAAGAGCACTGGAGTGGGGTGCCATTGCCTTCTCCAAGACAGAGAACATTTGATTGTTAAAACTAGAAAGGACCTCTGGAAAGGACCTCCTTCCTTCCATCACTGCTGCTCCATTTTGTAAGCCCAAACCCAGATCACTGTTCTGCCTTACTTTTACAAAGCCTTCTAATGTTCACAAACATGTTGAGATTCACTATCATATGTGTGACTGGTGATGTGTATGTAGAGATCAGAGCAGAGTCTGGCCCCAAACAGACAGCCTGGGTTAGAATCCTGGCTCTGCCACTTCCTGGGTGGCTGAGTAGCCGTGAGCAAATTCCTTAACCTCTTTGGTTCTTGGTTTCCTCCTCTGTAATGTTGGAACCTACTTCCTGGGGAGTATTGAGAGGTTTAAATTAGCTAATTCACAAAAAGCGTTTAAAGTTGTATGTCAAGAATGTATAAAGGTTTTCGAAGCCTGGCACATAGTAAGCTTTCATTAAGTGTTGGCTAATCGTTGTTGTTATTGTTTTATCACATGCTGTTTTTTAACAGTGTGATGTGGCATTTACTAGTGGGGGTAATAAATAAGGAACTGAGGTTCAGAGAGGTCAGATAAGTTACCCAAAGTCACATGGCTCCTAAGTGCCATAGCAGGGCTTTTATGCCCAGCTCCACACCTAGTTTGCCCTGCACTGCCCAGAGCTGGCCCCTGGGACTTCCCATCCTGGTCATGCGCTAGTGTCGGCCTAGGCCAGCCCACTTTCTGCGAGCCCAGCCAGCTCAGCGTGTTCCTTTTCCCCACAGACGCCCAGAAGTGTGAACTGATCTGCCAGTCAGAGGACACAGGGGATGTCGTCTTCATGAACCAGGTGGTCCATGATGGGACTCGCTGCAGCTACCGGGACCTCTACAGTGTCTGTGCCCGCGGCGAGTGCGTGGTAGGTGGCCCCCTCTGGACCCACCCTCTGCCTGCCCCAGGAGACCGGAGGGCTGCAGCGCCTCCCCCTCCTTCTGTTCCCTGGGAAGACAGGCATCACCTCACCTTCCCCACCCATGACACCTCTTGTCCTCAGCGTAACTCTGGGATGCTGGAAAGGGGTCACTGCCCAACTCCATTCAAGGAGAGAGTCGTGGCTAGGTTTAAGAGCTTGACTGTGTCACATAGCATGTTTGTGGCAGAGTCCCGTCCAGGAATGCGTCTCAGTCTACAGTCCTTTCATGTCTGGGGACTGGAGAGCGGGCCAGGGGCTGCCGGCCCGCATGTGGCTGTGCGGGTGTGGAAGCCTTCTTTTGCTGACCCCATCTCTGACTTTAGCCCGTCGGCTGTGACAAGGAAGTGGGGTCCATGAAGGCAGACGACAAGTGTGGGGTCTGTGGCGGCGACAACTCCCACTGCAGGACTGTGAAGGGGACACTGGGCAAGGCCTCCAAGCAGGCAGGTGAGCAGGTGGGGGTGGCGATGACCAGGAGCAGTGGGGTCCTGGTCCAGCCAGGGCCCTAGAGAATGAACCATCCCTAGATGAGCCCCTCCCGGCTTGAGCCACGCCACAGTTCAGGCGGAGAGAGGGGCCCTGGAGCCTCTGCCCTGACTGTGGTCCCTCACCATCCAGGTGTGCTGTGCCTGCGCTTGGGCTCAGGAGCTCAGAAGCATTTCCTGCTCGGCACTGTGGGTCATAGGAACTGAGCTTGTGGTGGGAGTGAGGGTGAGATAGGTCTAAAGATGAGGCCCAGGCTGGACTAGCAATTTTCCTTTTCATCCTCATCTTTTACCTTGTTTTTCCATTTGTTGTTGTTGTTGTTTTTAACTCAAGTGCTTCCCGCTTTGAACTCCTGGTCCTTTAAGTTCCTTGACTTCTCTCCATACCTCTATTGAAAAGGGCCAGATATTAGTCCTTTACACTTTAGTCTGAATTAGATTCATTTCCCCTTTGGGAGTATTTCAGCTTTGCCTTGTCTCTCCTTGTTGGGGGAATGTTGATGGTTCTGAGAAAGGTTAGTTTTCAGGCATTGGATTGGGAGGATCATGGGGACCCCCTAATGCTGGATCTTCATGGCTTGTTTCATCAAAATCCCTACAGGGGCTTTAAGTATGAGAAAGAATGGGAGAGTGGAACCTCAGGAGAGAAGAGGAGAGTCAAGACAGTGGGAAATAGTAGCAAGTGACACATGCACTGAATCCATAGTTTTTATAGAGCATTTTAAGCTATGTAAACTGTGATCCTTTCAGAACTTTGTGAAGAAGGGCCCATTCCTATTTACAGATAAGGAAACTGAGCTTCCTGGGTACCTATGAGGAGTGGGGGTGATGGGAGATGCTGGGTGTGATGTTCCCAGCTCATGATGCTCATGATTTTTCTGGAACCTCTTCTGTGGCAGGGGCTCTCAAGATGGTGCAGATTCCAGCAGGTGCCAGGCACATCCAGATTGAGGAGCTGGAGAAGGTCCCCCACCACATTGGTGAGTATGGGGTGCTGGGTGATAGGCAGCCAGCCCCTGGGACCTGCCATCAGGTGTGGGGGAGCTGGGAGAATGGAAGAGAAGATTCTAATGTAGGGGGGCATTTCTTGAATTTTAATAATGTGAGAGAATGCTTTTTTGTTGATTGATTGAGTTTTCATTTGTGTTGAATTAGAAAGAGGCTCCATGCTTCAGATTTCAGAAGGTATGAAAGGGGATCCAAGGGAGATTCCTTCCACCCTCTACCCCAGGAGCATTTTCCTTCCCCAGGGGCAAACACTGTTCATTTCTTGTGCACATAGGTACCTTTTAAAGATAACCCATTTTCATAGAATGTATTAGTTAATGTTTGCTGTATAATACATCATCCCTGAACTTAGCAGCTTCATGCAGCAAGTGTTAATTAGCATAAGTTCTGTGCTCAGCTGGGTACTTCTTCTAACTCATCGTCCTGGAAACTCACTCACCCAAGTGCAGTCAGCTAGTGGGTCTGTAGGGACCTGGTTGGTCCTGGCTGTCAGCTGGGGTTACAGGGGTGACAGGGTCATGTCCCCAGTTGGCTAGCCTGGGATTATGCACGTGGGATCTGTCGCATGGTCCTCAGGAGTGGCAAGAGCAGGCAAACCCCAGTGTGCAAGCCCATTTCAAGTCTCTGCTTGCATCCTTCTTTCTCATGTCCGAGTGGTCTAAACAAGCCTCATGGCCAAACCCCGACTCAAGAGGTAGAAACAGAATATCTCCTAATGGGAGACGTGGTACATCACAGTGCAAAGAGGTGAACCAACAGGAATAGGAGATATTTGTGGCTGTTTTTGCAGTCTATCAGAGGGACCCTTCAATTATTCTTATTATAATGATGCTTAAACACATAATCTTTAAGCTAGATGCCGACCCTTTATATGTACACCAGTTATACAGCTATAAAACTAAGATATGAAAAATGACAACCCCCCAAATCAATCAGTAGAATTAAAATTAAGACCATAAATGTAAGAAGGGGAGATTTTTGTGTATTTTTTTGCTTCGTTCTGTTTTTGCTGAAACTAAATTGGCATCGAAAAATGAGCATGTGCAGAATAGGCAAATCCATAGAGACAGGAAGTAGGTTAATGGTTGTCAGGGGCTGGAGAGAGGGAGAAATGGTGAGTGACTACAAATGGGTCTCAGATTTCTTTTGGGGGTGATGAAAATGTTCTGGAATTAGATAGTGGTGGTGATTACACAGTCACAGAATTGCACCCTTTAAAAGGCAGTGTTGTATTCCATGTGAATTTTATCTCGATTGAAAGCACATTAGTATGGTTTGGAGCAGGCTCCTGGTGAGCAGGTGGGCAGAAGGCTGCTGCCCACACGCTGGGCAGTGCTGGGATCCCCACACTTGTCTATGTTCAGACTCCTTACAGAGGGTGCATGGTTGTGATGTCCCTGGGCCATGGCAGGTCCCAGAACCCCCTCTTAACCTACTACAGCCACCAAGATGCAATGCTTATTACCAGCTCATCATGAACACAAACACAAAATGTAATATCTCTGGGAAAGTTCATATATCACAAAAATGCCAACATTTGTATTTTTAGGTTATTGTTAAAATAATAGAAAACATTTTAAAAGTCTCCTGGAGAACTTGCACTCCCTGTGCATCTACATTAGCCCAGCTGTAGAAATTCCTCATCTGCTCTGGAGGGCACCTGAGTGGAGTTGAAGTAGGCAGAAGGCAGAAGGGGAAACTGAGGCCCTAAGTGGGTTGTGGGCGATGTGTGTACCCTCATTCACCTGCAGGATGAGCCAGTCTGGACCCTGGTCGCCCATCTCCCAGCCGCGTGCCCCTGCCAGCCACACCTCTGGCTGTGAGATAGGAGGGCTTTGGCTTGGCCATCTCCCTGCACACCTGCCTGTCTGGCTCTGGGGCACTGTGCCAGCACAGGGGCTGGGGAGGGGCAGGGGCAGGGAGACAAGGTCATTTACCCTTGAAAGAAGGTGGTTACAAATGCTTCTCTTACTGCAGCCCTACGTATGATTCCATACTCTCAGCAGCCCCTTGGGCGGCCTGCACAGCTCCTGCCATCCATCCCTACCCTGTGCAAATGTCTAGCCTTCCCAGGGAGCTAGCTCAATGGGCTTGCAGGTAGCAGATGGGCTTCTGCGGAGGTTGGGGTAGAGGCTTCTGGCATCCAGGGCAGGCCCGGGGTGAGCACATTCACTGTGTGTTTGTGGGGGGGAGTCCCTGAGGGTTAGAGCTCTCCAGGAGCTTGGGTGGGAAGGAAGCAGAACTGAGACCTGTCGTTGGCACAGATTGTGTGACGATTACATGTGTGAGATCCACAGCGACCCTGGGGAAAATGTGCACAATATGTATGTGTGAGTGTGTGTGCATGTGCCCCTGTGTGCGCATGTGTGCTGACAGACTATGTGCTCTCTGGAGAAGCCTGGGACAGGTGGCCGCCCTGGCAGTGAAGGCCAAGGCCCTGTCCAAACATGTTTGGCACTCCTGGAATTTAGGGGCATGGACTCTGAAAGGAAGTGAATGGAGAGAAGCCGTGCTGGTAACATCCACTGTGTGTGGGGCCTGAAGCTTGCACTCTTCATTGCTTGAGCCTCATGACAACCCTCTTGTTACCCCACTTTGCAGTTGAGGAAACTGAGGCCCCGAGAGGTTAAGAGAATTGCTGGAAGTATGGAGTGGGTCAGTCGTAGGGCCTGGGCTCAGAGCTGGTAGGACCTGGATGGTGGAGAGTCCAGCCTACCACCCCCTGGAAGGTGGGGTGTACAGCCTGGGGCTGGGGGACAGCAGTAACTGTGAGCTGTGGGGACAGACAAGGGCCCTGCCTAAGGCGATGCTTGGCACTAGCCAGGAGGGTCTGACCATTCCGGAGCTGGGAGAGATGAGGTTGTGGGGGTGGTAGGGGCATCTTTCCTCTTGTTCACCAAAGAGGCTGGCCCTCTTGAGAGCTGGACCAGCAGCCTCTGCGTGTCCAGGACACACCCTTGCCCATCTCGGAGCCTCTGATTCCCCATCTGGATTAATAACAGCACCAACCTCAGAATGCATGTAAGGGTCACACTTTGGCAGTGAGCAGAGTGACCAGCCTGTGGTTGGTGCCCTGGATCCCTGGCTCTTAGGTTATAATTACCCCGGGTGGGGACACCCCAGGGCTCCAGAGCCTTTGCCCTCCACACCTGGCTTGGGGCTTGGGTCCCAGGGTGCAGCTCTTCTCCAACCCCTGATGCTTCCAGGGTGAATAAGGCTGTGAACCGGGGCCTTTGCTGGGGTGTCTGCAGCCTACACACCTCCCGCCTGCCAGCCAGTTCCAGTTATAGGTTGTGAGTTACTCACTGGCTTGGACTGTAAGGGGTAGACATTTACAGATTTTTTTTTTAATCCACCCACTCTGTGGTCAGCCCTGTTCTGGGCCAGGGACACCGAGGTAGAGGAGATATCCTGACAGGCTGTGGGAGAGACAGGATGTCTGTAATTGCAAGTATAACTCAGACGCCGCTTTGATGACAGTAGTAGTGCCTGCCATTTATTATGTGCCAACTGCATGCCATGCACTCTGCCTCGTTCTTTATATATATCAACTTTAATTGTCCCAAGAGCCCCATGGCAGGGTAGGTGAGCATGGGATACTGTGATTATCCTCAGAGGGCATTCGCAATTTATAGATGATGAAACTGAGGCAGCACAAGGACGCTAAGTAAATTTCCCAGATCAATCTGACTCCAGAGCCTATACTCTTAGCCTTTATGCTCTGCTATAGAGCTTGTTTGGAGAAGGAAATGGCAACCCACTCCAATATTCTTGCCTAGAGAATCCCATGGTCAGAGGAGCTGGGTGGGCTGCTGTCCATAGGGTTGCACAGAGTCGGACATGACTGCAGTGACTTAGCATGCATGCATGCATTGGAGAAGGAAATGGCAACCCACTCCAGTGTTCTTGCCTGGAGAATCCCAGGTACAGGGGAGCCTGGCGGGCTCCCATCTATGGGGTCGCACAGATCAGACACAACTGATGCGACTTAGCAGCAGCAGCAGCAGCAGCATAGAGGTTGTTACTCTGCTGAACCTTAAATGTGGGTGGAGATCTGTCAGGCAGAAAGAAGGGGAGACCAGGTGAGAGGAATGGTATGCACCAGGGTCCAGAGGCAGGGGTGCTGTGTGGGGGCAGTGGGGCGACCCATCTGACTGGGGATAGGCCCAGGTGGGGAAGGAGTGACAGGTAGGCAGAGACCCCGAGGGGCCCACGGGGACGGCCTCGAAGCCCCAAGGTGTGGCTCATGCTCCTGTGGAGGGGAATAGAAATCTGTGTGACCCTCTCCCTATGGCCAGCGGTGAAGAACCAGGTCACAGGCAGCTTCATCCTCAACCCCAAGGGCAAGGAAGCCACGAGCCGGACTTTCACCGCAATGGGGCTGGAGTGGGAATATGCGGTGGAGGATGCCAAGGAGAGCCTCAAGACCAGCGGGCCCCTGCCCGAAGCCGTCACTGTCCTGGTGAGCCCTCACCTGCGTGGTGGCCCCTGCCCACTCCCCTTGCTGCCCCAGCCCTAGCTCACCATCTCTGCTGCCGAGCCAACACTCCTGTTCCTGTTCAGGTGTCAGGCCAAGTTGCCCTCTGTACTTCCAGGCTGGTGGGATGGAAAGTGAGAAGGGAAAAAGAATCTGTTGTCTCACTGTCCGATCAGAGACACCCTCTTCAGGGAGCCTGTTCTCCATAATGCAGGCTCAGAGATAGGGCCCAGGAGGAGCTGGAGGACCTGGGTTGGTTCCCCCTGTTATTGTACCGTCTTCTGGCCTTCACTTGCATTGTGACTTTGCCAGCAAGTGAATCCAGTGGCCTGTGGCTCAAGGGTGCTGTCTGACACTGCCAGCTACTGTCCCAGCTGGGGCCCACCTCTGCCCACACCTCCTCTTCCTAGACTATAAGCCAGAGCTTACGGATCAGGGGTTGTTAACTTGGGAGACCAGAGCAGGAGAGCCTCTGTTGTCACCGGCTGGTGGCAGGGAGACCCTGGACATGCTTTGTTCCTGGTGATACTCTCGCTAGTCAGGGAGGTCCTGGAGGACAGGGTCTGAAGCCAACAGGTGTCAGTATATTAATTCAGTCCAACATGTGCTTCCTGTTCACCCTATATTTACTGCCCACTCATACACCTATGGCCAGTTGATTTCCAACAAGAATACCAAGAACATTCAATGGGGAAAGAAGAATCTCTGCAACTAATGATGCTGGCATAACGGGATATCCACAGGCAGAAGAATGAAGTGGAACCCCTGCCTCACACCATATACCAAAATCAGCTCAAGATAGATCAAAGCCCCAAGAACAAGTGCTAAAGCCATAGAACTCTTGGAGAAAAATAGAGGGATAAATCATGACCTTGGATTCCTAGATATGGTACCAAAAGCATGAGCAATGAAAGAAAGAAAAAAGAGATAAACTGGTTTTCCTGGAAATTGAAAGCTTTTGTACATGAGAAGACATTTTCAGGAAAGTGAGAAGATAACCTGTACAGAATAGGAGAAAGTATTTGCAATCATATATATCTGATAAGAGTCTCTATCGTAGACCATCTTCTGGAGACGAGCAGTGTGAGTGCTCTCATGAGCAGGACAGACCAGCAGACATGGTTCCTGCCCTTGTTGGAACTTAGGAGCATGGGAGGGAGAATCACCGATGGGCACACAGCTGTTCAGTCCAGGCACACAGTAGGTGCTTGGCCTGAGCTTCCCTGTGGCTATGGGTCTGAAAGTCCTCCCCAGGCCATCCTTGGTGCTGCCCCCTCCTGGCTTCCACTGGTTCTGCTTCTGACCCCACATCCTGGGTCACTCCTCCTCTCAGGTCTCCCTATGCTGGCCTTGCTCCCCGCCTCTCCAGTTCTGTGCCACCTCCTCCGTCTCCCCTCAGGTGCTCCCCCCTGCTGAAAGCGGCCCCCGCAGCAGTCTGGCCTACAAGTACATCATCCATGAGGACCTGCTGCCCCTTATCGGGAGCAACAATGTGCTCCTGGAGGAGACAGACACCTACGAGTGGGCACTCAAGAGCTGGGCGCCCTGCACCAAGGCCTGTGGAGGAGGTACCAGCCTGCCTGACTGCAGCGCCCTTGTGGGACAGCCCAGGGCCTCTCGGGAGAGGAGCGGGAGGGGTCAGGGGCCTGAAATTGTCTCCATTTACCATGTCCCCAGCTCATGCCTCAGTTTCTTCTTGAAGGTCTCTGGGGGTGTGCCAGCCTGCCTGGGTAGGGCCTTGGGGTTGGGCTGGGAGTGCTAGAGTCAAACCTGGGGCAGGGTCTCTGCCCTGCAAGGGCCCCTCTCTGTGCAGAGGGGCTGTGGTGCAGAGCCATATCCCCACCTGTACTATGGCAGGGACACCTGAGATGGGCTGGTCAGGTGGCTTCCTTAGAAAGTGACTTTGGGAGGAGATATTGCAAAGGCACAGAGGGAGGTGGGACTGGCTCCTGGCCCTCCAGACCTCACAGTCCCTGAGGCTCTGGGCCAGGATAGTGGGGGACCTGGCGGAACCGAGCCCCCACAGCAGGCTGCCCTCCCTCCAGGGATCCAGTTCACCAAATACGGCTGCCGGCGCCGACGAGATCACCACATGGTCCAGCGGCACTTGTGTGACCACAGAAAGAGGCCCAAGCCAATCCGCCGGCGCTGCAACCAGCACCCGTGCGCCCAGCCTGGGTGAGTGCTTCCGGGGGAGGGACGAGGAGGCTGAACACAGATGTCCCACAGTCCTGACCTCAGGATGAGGGGTGCTCCTCCAGCACTGGAGCGTGGGGGCACACAGACCTTGCAGTTGGGACTCTGAGCAGAGGGCACCCACACACAAGACACTGCCCCTGCCCATAACTGCCCTCCTTGCCCATCCGTCCCCTCTGAGGTTTCTAGATTAGCTTTCACTCCCAGAAAGAGGAAGATGCCACCTTTGTTCTGTCCCTCCCAGCATCCTTTTACAGGTGGGGAGGCTGAGGTCCGATCTGTGGACCCAGCTTTCTCTCCATGATCCAGGGGGTCCATGGAGGTGAAGAGGACCTCAGTGCTTCTAGGGCCTAGGCCGGGGCATGTCCACCAGCTCCTCTGGGCAGTTATCTGGGGCCCAGGGATGTGGCCCAGCCTGCCAGTCCCCAGCCATGTTCTAGCCCCTGATTGGGATTTCCTGGCTCTTTTGATAACAGGGTCATGTTCTTGGGGCTGTTTGGAGAAAAGAGGGGCTTTTTTTCTCTTCTCTTGGGGCTTAGGGGAGAAAAGAGCCGTGATTGGTGTAGGATCGAGATCTGGCCTCTGAGCCTGTTGCCCAGCACCCCGTCAGACCCCGGCAGGCTTCTTTAGTGGCCCTCAGGCAGGGCCGAGGTAGGTGGGCCAGCAGGAACCCACAGAGAGCCAAGTCCACCCTCCTGCCTCCCTGGAGTCCTCTCAGGGTTAGGGAGGGGATTCCGATTCATCCTTGCTGACCTATAGCAGCTCTGTTCCGGTAGGGTGGAGGCGCCTGGGGCCAGGGTGGGAGCTGGTGACCGGTGCTAGAGCCTGCCATGGCCTCCCTGTGTCCAGCTCCAGGTCATGGTCCCCAGCCCCCTCGCCCTCCATGCTTTTCTTTGACACATTACTTTTTATTCTGGCTGCTTTCCCCACAGACACTGGTGGTCACAGAGTATGTGGGGCTAACGCCTTCATGACCCTCAGCAGGTTGCCCGCCAGAAACATGGCTTGTCTCTTCATGTTTTAAATGCCAAATGAAGTTTGAGGGCTTTTGGTTTTGTTTTCTAAAGGAAGGGGTTGACTGAAATCCCTGGTTTATTAAATGATGCCTCAGGAAACAGAGGAGTGGCATTTGGGGGCTGCCCTCCCTCCATCCTGCCACAGGGTCTTGTATTTTCTCTTTCTAGACAAGAGCAGTTTTGCTTTGGTCTAACTCTTCCAGTGGGCATCTGCTTAAGATGCCGCTGGGAAGTTGCTCTGTGGCTGAAATGCTCGGAGACCACCAGCTTGGCTGATCAGCCAAAGCTCTGCAGGCGGTGATAGCGGCAGTGCCTGCATTTATGACACACCTGCTGTGTGCCATGCACCCTGCCACATGCTTTACATTTACATGTCCTTAACTGTCCAAGAGCTACTGGAGGCTGGGGGTACTTCTGCTTCTCTTGTGGCACGCGGACTCTCTAGTTGCAGTGTGGGCTCCTGAGCTCATGAGATCTGTGGTTTGTAGCACACGGGCTTAGTCACCCTGCAGCATGTGGGATCTTAATCCCCCAACTAAGGATTGAACCCATGTCCCCTGCATTGGAAGGCAAAGTCTTAACCACTCAGCCACCAGGAAAATCGAGTGTTGAAAGAATCCTGATGTGAAGGTGGGCTAACTGTGGCTTAGAGTGGTCAAGAGCTTGCAGGGTGCAAGGACACGCAGAGTGGCAGGATTTAGATAGGCATTATACCCGTTTTTTAGACGAGGAAGCTGAGGAGGGAATAAGTGGCCTCCCTAAGGCCGCACACCTGGCGGCTGCAGAGTCAGGTGGGTGGCTTGGCCCCCAAGCGTTCTGAAGCCCAGACCTTCTCTCTGGCTCCTGCCTCCTGTGGTTCAGAGGGTGGGAGCAGCTCTGGGAGAAAGTATGCCACAGTCCTGCCTTCCCGCTACCTTTCTCCCTGTCTGTCTCCAGGTGGGTGACGGAGGAGTGGGGCACCTGCAGCCGGAGCTGTGGGAAGCTCGGGGTGCAGACTCGGGGGGTGCAGTGCCTGCTGCCTCTCACCAACGGTACTCACAAGGCCATGCCGGCCAAGGCCTGCCCCGGGGAGCGGCCTGAGGCCCGTCGGCCCTGCCTCCGCGTGCCCTGTCCACTCCAGTGGCGGACAGGAGCCTGGTCCCAGGTGAGCTGTTCTCAGAGGGTGCAAGGGGCTGGGCTAATAGGCACTTACCCTGGAAAGTCCAGAAAGAGGTGAGTCTGGGACGGGGAGCTGCCGAGAGTTCTGGTTGTCCATGCAAGCAGAGTTTCTGACTGAATTTCTTTCCCCACATCTGATTTGACTTTTCTCAAAACTAAGTCTGGCAGCTTCCATGTTTGCTGGGACATGGGTCTGTGCTTGGCCTTTATATTATTCAGTATATGCTTTGACCTTCACTGAGAGCTAGGAGGCCTGGGCTAATATCCCTGTGTTTTAGATACGCAAATTGAAGCACATTCTTTTTAATATTTGTTTTTCTTTGGCTGTCCTGGGTCTTACCAGGATCCTCCATCTTCACTGTGGCATGTGGGATCTAGTTCCCTGACCAGGGATGGAAGTTGGGTCCCCTGCATTGGGAGGACAGAATCTTAGCCACTGGACCACTAGGGAAGTCCCTGGAGCACATTCTTGCATTCAGGAAATATGTACTGAGTGCCAACTACTTTCCAGGTACACTGTGCTAAGAAGGCCTAGAACCCATTTCCAACAGACCTGATTTGTGTCCTTGTGGTGCTTACAGTCCAGTGAGGGAAACATGAGACAAGTACCAGAAACAAAAGCATGTACAAGCTGCAGTTGGATCTGAGCAGAAGTAAGCAGGGTCACATATCAGGGAGGGCCTCTTTGAGGCGGTGACATTTGAGTTGTGACCCGAGGTTTGAGCCATAGGATGACCCCGAGGCAGAAACGACCTTGTTATATTCCAGAAACAGAAAGGGACTAGAGCTGAATGGGAGGGGCAGGGATTGTAGGATGGCTTTGGAGAGGTGGGCAGGGGTCAGATGCTGCAGGGCTTTATGAGGAGTTAGTTATTCTAAGAGCAGTGGGAACCTTGAAAGGTTTTAACGTGTATCACAAGCTCTGATTTCAGGTTTAAAGATCACTCTGGCAGCTCTGTAGCAAATTCATTGTTGGGAGGTCAGCGAAAGAAAAGGGAGACAATAAGAAGGCTGTGGAGTGGTCCAGGGACCACAGGGTCTTGTGTTTTCTTAAAAATTCATTGGGTTTGAGCTTTGAAGACATTACGTAGAGTGAAATAAGCCAGATACAGAATGATGAATACTGTATGATTACTTTGGAGAAGGCAGTGGCACCCCACTCCAGTACTCTTGCCTGGAAAATCCCATGGATGGAGGAGCCTAGTAGGCTGCAGTCCATGGGGTCGTGAAGAGTCGGACATGACTGAGCGGCTTCACTTTCACTTTTCACTTTTATGCATTAGAGAAGGAAATGGCAACCCACTCCAGTGTTCTTGCCTGGAGAATCCCAGGGATGGGGTCGCACAGAGTCGGACACAACTGAAGTGACTTAGCAGTAGCAGTATGATTACTTAACGTGAGGTACCCACAACAGTGAAATCCATAGAGACAGAAAGTAGAAGGGTGATTGCCAGGGGCTGGGGGAGAGGGGATGGGAAGTTAATGTTTAATGGGCGCAGAGTTTCTGCTTGGGAATAAGAATCAGTTCTGGACCTGAGTGGTGAGGGTTTCACAATAGTGTAAATACACTCAATGCCACTGAACCATGAACGTAAAAATGGTCTCAATGTAAATTGTATGGTCTGTATATTTGACTATAATTTTTGAAACCTCAACTGATCACAGAGATAAGCACAATAATGCTTATTTCAATACAAAAATACCAGGAAATATATGTATGTATCTATCCATCCATAGGAAATTATACCAAAAAACCCCCCATGGTCTGTTCACATAATAAAATACTATACAGCAAGAAAAATAAATAAGCTTGAACTGTACTTATCAACATAGATAAACCTCAGAAAAATAGGTGAGAAAAAGCATTGATGTATGAAGGACAAAAACACTTCCAATGGGGCTACCATTTATGTACAGTTTAAAAAGAAACAGCACAATATTTGAAAATATGCCAGAATGCTGATTTATTAACATTGCTAGTGGGCTGTTTGAACACAACCTCATACTTTTCTGTAGGCTTGAAATATCACACAATACAGAGTATTTTATTTTTATTATTATTAATTTCGTGGGTTGCGCTGGGTTTTCGTTGCTGCATGCAGGCTTTCTCTAGTTGTTGTGATCAGAGGCTACTCTCTAGTTGTGGTGCATGAGCTTCTCATTGCGATGGCTTCTCTTGTTGCAGAGCACAGGCTCTAGGGCATAAGGGCTCAGTAGTTGCAGCTCTCAGGCTCTAGAGCTCAGACTCAGTAGTTGTGGCCCGTGGGCTTAGTTGCTCTGAGGCATGTGGGATCTTCCTGGACCAGGGATCAAACCCATGTCCCCTGCATTGGCAGGTGGATTCTTATCCACTGCACCACCAGAGAAGTCCAAAACAGAGCATCTTCAATAACTAAAAATCCCCACACAACCCATGCAGGGTTTATATTCTTCTCTGTGACATATAGCTTTATTTGTTTGAATGTAAAACAGATTGCTGGTCCATAAGGGACCCCTTAAATAAAACAGAGGTGACAGCTGGTGGAAGATCGTTGCCCCCTGTAAGACTGGCAGAGACATTCCAGAGCTATTGTTGCTTGTAACTCTTCATCCTGGGAAGATGAACTGTCTTTGTCCTGTGGTTCTGTGTGGTGTGTGACCCCTGTGTCTCCCTGGGTTGTCACCTGCCCCGGTATGTGAAGTAGACCTTTGCAAGTCCTTCCATCCCACTAGGAGAGGCTGTGCTCAGTGCTTGAAAAACCCAGTGACCTCAGAAGGCATGGGTTTGATCCCTGGTTGGGGAAGTTCTGCATGCCATGTGGGGTGGCCAAAAAGAAAGCCCCAAACAAACAAGCCCAGTGACCTGGTCACCTGGGGCACCCTCCCTTGCTTTTCCTGAAGTGACCCTACTGATCTATTAGAGCACGGGGGGTCCAAGAGATGGTGTGTGTGGCAGTCCTCACCAACGGCCTTCTGCTCCTGTCACCCATGCCAGGACACTTTTGAGCTTGTCTCTGCATGCTGAGTTTTAGAAAGCAGAGTCATTGAATGTCAGAGCTAGAGGGGTCCGTGGGGACCCCAACACCTAGCTCTCTTGGCTTAGCTGGTGTTACAGTCTGGGTTCCTGCATCCCGTTGACAACGTATCATCAAGTGCATAGACCTGCCCCAGGTCCCTTGAACTGGTGGATGGCAACAGGGAGTGTGCCAGGGTGATACACAAATTATTTGAGGACCCAGGCACAAACCAGACACAACGGACATAGGCCCCCTTCAGGAGGTGGGGAGGTTCGGGGTGGTCTAAGATCAGGACAGTGGCTCTTTCCCAACTAGTTGAGGAACATTTGGGCTTCCCTGGTGGCTCAGATGGTAAAGAGTCTACCTGCAATGTGGGAGACCTGGGTTCAATCCCTGGGTCAGGAAGATCTCCTGGAGGAGGGCATGGCAACCCACTCCAGTATTCTTGCCTGGAGAATTCCATGGACAGAGGAGCCTGGTGGGCTACAGTCCACAGGGTCACAAAGAGTTGGACACAACTGAGTGACTAAGCCGCAGCAGCAGCAGAGGAGAGTTTGAGGTTGCTGCACTGACCTGGAGAGGCTGTTGAGTGCAGTCCTTGCACGTCCCCCTGGTCAAGCAGAGACTTGGCACCCTCCTCTGTACACTTCTGTCCTGCACATTGGCTGGGCTTCAGAGCTCACCATCTCCTTCCTGTGTCTCTCCACCCACCCCGGCCTGCCCCCACCCCCCCATGACAGTGCTCCGTCACCTGTGGAGAGGGCATCCAGCAGCGGCAGGTGGTGTGTCGGACCAACGCCAACAGTCTGGGGCAGTGTGAGGGGGACAAGCCGGACACGGTCCAGGCCTGCAACCTGCCCGCCTGCGGAGGTGAGCTGGGTAGGTTGGGAGTTGGCCAGCTTCTCTGGCCTAGACCTGAGGCCCAGCCTGACTGGCTTCCCAGCCCACTGGTACCCCGCAGTACTAGAGCTTCTTCCCCACCTCTCCCAGGAAACCTCCAGAACTCCACAGTGAAGGCAGACGTCTGGGAACAAGTGACCCCAGAGGGGCAGTGGGTGCCACAGTCAGGGCCTGTGGATCCCATCAACAAGATATCATCCAGTAAGTATATCTCTGGACCCTATCCCTTTCCCAGCCTCCTAGTGTCTGGCATCACCAGCATGGGCCGTGCAGTGGAGCAGACCCAGCTTCTAGTCTGTCTGTGTGACCTTAGTCTCCTGAGGTGACCATCACTACCTCACAGCCTTGCATTCCTCAGCTGTGAGCGGGGGTGATGCTTGTATTGGTCAATAGTTCCTTATCTGCTGTTCCAAAGTAATTGAAATGCAAATGTCTCCCTGAATCTGGGGCAGACTCATTGGGCAGCAAAATCTGAACTGGACTAACAAGAGATTATTTTTTTGCTACAGAAACATTGCCATATTTGCTTACAAGGTGACCTCCCAGGCCCACCGGGGATGTTATATAATATGAATACACTGAAGATTACTTTTCTAACTTCCAAAGTTCTGAATTATGAATCATTTCTGGTTCCAAGGTTTGGGGATGGCAGTGGTAGTTCTGAGTTGTCTTTATAGGGCATTTGAGAGAATTAAATGAGATAACGCATGCATTCCTGACTAGCTGTCAGCTAACAGCAACAAAAACAATAGCAGTCATTTCTCTCTGCTTCATGATCCTGAGCCTCTCATCTTTCATCCTCTCATCTTTCCATCTGTCTGCCTGTCCATCCATCTATCCACCTATCCATCTATTAATAAATATTGACCAAGAACCTACCAGGCTTTATGTTCTGTGCTTCCTTCCTAGGTTTCTTCTCTATTTCCCTTTCTCACTGTCCCAAGGATCAGGGTCTGTCAAGATGAGTAGCAGAAAGATCCCAGACACTGACTCCTAGTGAGAGGACCAGTTGTTTGGCTGTGTGACCTCATGCACATCTGTGAACCTCTCTGAGCTCAGCAGCTTTATCTGTAAAACAAAGGGGTCTGATTAAATGTCTTCAGGTTATCTCCTGGCTCTAGTCTTGCTGCTGCTCTGCTCCTTTGCTGAGGCTCAAGCGGTGCCAAGTGTCTAGTTTCCTTTCGTTTCACTCTTGGGAGTCAAGGGGAGCTCTTACTCTGGTCCTAGAATTCTGGCGCCATCTAGAGGCCACTTGTTTTCCATTTTCTCTAATCTTTCTCATTCCCCTTAGCCTGCACCCTACCTTTTCTCTCCTTGCTTCTCCTTCTCCATCCCCTCTTCCTCCCATGTCCCCTCCCTCTCCCCTTCCTTCTCCTCCTTTTCTCTTTCCCTGGCAAAAAGTGGTAGAAAGCTAGGCTCCTGACTTCACATTGTCTGGAAAGACCTACCTGAAGTTATCACAGAAACGCAAAAACGTTTTTAGATGACATTTAAGCCAAAGCAAACAAAACTAACATAGTGAGCACCCCTCTATGCCAGAAACTTTTTAAATGCTATTTTCAATAATAATAATATTATTATTATTTGGTAAATGTCAGCCTTATCCCCATTTTACAGAAGAAACTGAGGGTTGAAGAGTTTAAGGCCTCGCAGCTTTTAAGTGGTAGAGCCTTGAATGGAACCTAGTTCTGCTTGATTCCACACTTAGTGTTAAGGGGGCTTAGTGTTTCACATGCGTGCTGATTGGTGCAGGACGTTTAGGCTGCTTGTCACACTGGGTTACCAGCTGCCTGGACCTGGCTGGAGCGGATCAGATTCCTCAGGGTTGACTGGGAGACTGGAGGTGGGAGCTGGAGGACTGAGTAGGCGGTGGGACCTGGCGGATGGGCGCCTCCAGCATCGGTTCCTTGTGCTGTGTGTGCAGCGGAGCTCTGCGTGCGGGACAGGTCCATCTTCTGCCAGACAGAAGAGCTCGATCGCTACTGCTCCATCCCCGGCTTCCACCGGCTGTGCTGCGAGTCCTGCACCAAGAAGACCTTGAGCCTAGACCCTGGCCTGGCTTCACCACCACCCTTCTCCACTCCCGGGAGCCCCTTCTCAGCACCCGTGGCCCCTCCAGATGCTGTGGAGCCCTCTGTGGGGCCAACGGGATCAGATCACCGTCAGCGAGACCAACCCACACCGCTCCCAGGACCCCTGGGCACGAGCGCCCCCATGACCCAAAGCGACTTTGCTCCCCAGAAACCAACCCCTCCTGCGTTCCGGGACACTTCTGCGACTGCCCCCTGGGGCTGGACGGGGGCCCCTAGCCCAGCTTCTGAAAACAAAGGGCAGCTCAGGGAAGACCCGAAGCACCCAGGCACCAGCCTTCCCTCCACAGCCCCGGTGACATGAGCCCTGCCTTGCCCTTCCCGCCAGTCAAGTTTACAATCTGTGCTGCCCCAAGACCCCCGGCTCAGAGGACACACAGCGGGGCGGGGGCCTGCACGGACTGCCTTTTAAATTATTTGCCTTCTTGTCGTTCTAGTTTGGGGCTGTGACACTTCACACCCTGTGAAATGGGTGTATGAGGAAGAAAAAGATCAGGGAAAGTCCTAACCGGAGATACCTCAGCAAGCAGCCCAGGTGACCGAACCGAACCTCTCAGGGGCTCCTGTCTGTCTCTCCTGCCGGGACTGAGGGCCTGCTACCACCCCTCCCTCACCCCTGGCCACCAGGCCCCACACCAGATCCCTTTGCCAGGACTTGTGAGGACCCCGGTGGAGGCCCTGTCTACTGGGCCCCTCTGCCCAGAGAGGCAAAGCAGGACAGGGAAGGTGGAGGGAACGCTCAGAGGTGGTCTGAGAGGAAGTGGGCTGGGGGAATTCAGCTACAGGCCTAGGGTGGGTGGGAGGCAAGTTCATCTCAGACTCAGCTCTTTGTAGCAAGAGCTCCAGACAGCTCCTCTGGCCAAGGCCAAGGAGCAGAGTCCAGCTTGAGTGTGCGGGCGGGAGGGCAGTGTTGACCACGTCTGCACCTGCGGATGGCACTTCCTGTGACTTCCAGTGCCTCCAGGTTACAGGTGGGCCTCCTAACCTCACCCAGCCCCCACCCCCTGAGAAGGGAGCTCTGGACGCCCTGGAGCATGTGTCCTCACCATCCAGGGGATTCCCAACTGGTGCTAGACCCCTGGCTGAACCAGGAATGGCAACTGTGGTCATCGCTTTGGTGCATGAAGGGAGCACTGCCTGGAAGGTGACTTGGGGCCGCGGAGACATGAGTTCTCAGGCTGAGCCCCATCCGCTGTTGCCCTCTATCAAAGACCACTCCTGCTAGAGTCAAGGGTCTTCTCCCACCTGGCTTAAGCTGGGCCAGAGGTGTATTTGTGGTGCTGGGTAGGGGTAGGAGGGTGACCAGACTCCAAGGCTGAGAACCAGAGTCCACCCATAGCCAGCCTCTGGGGTTGACAAGAGCCAAGTGCCCCAGGGCAGGACATGAACCTCTGCCCCATGGAGACACTGGCCTACGGTGCTTAGGGGCTCAGCCACCCCCCCCCCCCCACGTTACCTCCAATGGCAGGTAACTTCCTTGGACCCTCTGGCTCTCTGGAAGCCACCCGGTTCCCAAGACCTCTCCCAGGGGTCCTCACTCTGAGGCCTGCAGAGGGTCTCCCAGACTCCTCAGCAGGCTGTAAGGTGCTGGCCAGTTCTTCTGTTCCCAGGGCAAAGGGGCCATTCTGAGCCAGGCTAGAGGAATAGGGACAGTGGGCCCCGGCCTGAAACCCGCTGGAGAATGGAGGCCCTAGAGGGGCTCCCCAGGTACCCTCTCCTCCCGCTGCCTACCCCTCCCAGGGCATCTGGGACACACACTGCACCATTCCTGTGTGACCCAGCCCACCTGTGTCAAGTGCCTTTGAGATCGAGATCTTCAAATTTTTATGTATTTATTAACATTGTCCTTGGTGTTTGTTTTGGACCCGAGAAAGTTGTGGTGTGTTTTTCTTTTTCTCTCCGTTTTAGCAGAAAAGGGACAGCAGAGCCAGAGCTCTACTGTTCTGGGCTGGTAAGATGACTGGGGTTGTGGGTGGACAGGGAGGGGTTGGAGCCACAAGAAGACTTGGCCCCCAGCCTCCTCACCTTGGCCGCGCTTGTTCTGGGGCTCCTCTGAACATCACCTCGGTGGAGAGGCAAGAGCAGGGCTGGGGTCCTGGGGGTCCCACCTAGGCTGTTCCATCAAGTAGCTGTGTAGTCTTGGGCAAGTCACTGTCCAGAGTTTGGCCCAAAGGGTGGAAGCACCTGGGAGGACTTTGGGGTCTGCATATGGTGGACGTGCTCATGAGCAGAGCTATTCAAACACACAGGGGGTGGCTTCTTTGCAAGGTGGTGAGTACTGTTTCCCTGGAAAAGTCCACGCAGGACGTGGATGTTGGACAAGAGGCAGAAGGAACATGATGGGTCTTATTGGGCGGGGAGGGCTGATGTGGAGGTTGCTGTATTATTTAAAACTATGGATCCATGCCTTACTCCTTGCTCATGACAGACATCACTAATCCAATTACCACAGTGTACCGCAGGCCCCTCCCTGACATTTGTGGGGCCCAGGACAAGGGCACAGAGGCCCCATCCAGTGACCTCACATGCCCACGGGTGTCTAGCTTTCAAGTCCAAGCTCCATTTATATCCCTGTGCAAATAGCTTCCCCTTAGAAACTAGCCCTTCTAAACACTTCTGTCACTTGGACCTAGGGGTGCATAGGTGGTGACCCAGTCACACATGGGGGGTGCCTAGGGAGATGCTACCACAGGCCCTAGAACTGCACTCAGGACTGTTGGGGTAAGGAACACTGCAGGCTAGTGTGCTCAGAGTGTAGCCTGCAGGAGGGGACTCATGGACCTTGGGGGAGGGTACCTGACCATGGTGCAAGCCACCTTGCCATGGTGCGTAGTATGGGTGGAGTGGGGCCCTCTAAGATCTCCAATACCCCAGTTCTAACAGCGGTGCTGGCACATTTCATGGGGCAGGGATAGCACATGGAAAATGCCAATGCTGCCCTGTGTTGTGCCCATGGCAGATATTGCCAATCCATCACTGCAGTCTTCCCCGCTGAGCCCAGATTCCCCCGGAGGCCTTCACATAGTGCTCCAGGTACTGACCTCTGATCAGTTGCCATGGCCAGGACAAGAAACAGTGATGTTAGACTGGGTCAGTGAATTTAAACTTTCACACCATTGGGAACCTTTGTTCGGGCTCAGCATCTCAAAGCAGGACGGCAGTAGCCCAAGTGGAGGAAGAGGGACCAAGAAACCAGCCCCAAGGACCCTCCTCTGACCTCGAGGACCCCACAGAGTCCTGTGTGTGGACGACACAGCTCTAGGGACCCTGTGAGCTCTAAGGTTCTGTGGGGCCCTCAGCCCTTCTGCTCATCTGAAAAAGTGTCAGTGAAAGCATTTGCCTTGCCCACCTGTGAAAACAACGTGACCAGAAAATGCAAGAGATGGTAGATGAGGGGTCTCCTGGGGGTGACGTTGGTCACTGGGCTATTCCTGGAACGGGCTTGAGGGATCCAGTCAGTGTGGAGGATGGATGAGCTGTTGCTGTGCCACAGGAGTAGACCAGAGTCAGGGCTTGGGCTCCTCGAAATTCCCAGCCTCCACCTGTGGAATCCTGCCACTTTCCCAGTGTCCCTGTAGCCCTTTCATCCCTGTGGGTCCTGTTGCTCTTGGAAACCCAGGCCACGGCCCTGACCAAAAGTTACCCATACCCTGCTTAGGATGTAGAAAACTACAGGAGGACATCAGTTCTACCCTTACAAGAAGAAGCCAGTAAGCTGCAGTGTCATGCCTCTTTTAGCCTGTTATGGGGCTGGGGTTTCAAGGTAAGCAGGTGGGTTAAATTTCAGAGGGTGACTGAAAGAAAGAGAGGCTCCACATGCTCATCTGCCTCTGGCAGAGCATGGAAGGAAGTGGTCAACAGAGAAGCAGGTAAGAAAATGCAACTGAAATTTTAACCCACTTTTAAAGGTTACGGTGACAGTTTGGAATCATTGGGAGCTCTGTGCCCAGGGGGAGCCTGCACCTACTCATCCAATCTTGTCCATGGTCCTCAGCTGGATGCACACGAGGACGATCTGGGGCAGGACAGGTGAGCCTTGAGTGGACCCTCTGGGGCTCTGACTAAGTCTGAGAGTGCAGATTAAGAAAGCAATTCCAATTCACAGTGCACCAGGACGCAGGCTACCTGTACACGGAAAACTAGGAAGTCTTGCTCAGAGACGTGTAAGAATAGCTAAAGAAAGTCTCAGTATGGTCAAGTTCTCAAAATGACTTGTAAAGGTAATGCTGTTCCATTCAGAATTCCAGCTGGCTGGGTGTTCTTTGGAAAT
Organism: Odocoileus virginianus; assembly: GCF_023699985.2. Taxonomy (NCBI): domain Eukaryota; kingdom Metazoa; phylum Chordata; class Mammalia; order Artiodactyla; family Cervidae; genus Odocoileus; species Odocoileus virginianus. Next base: position 60,622,890 of record NC_069680.1, read on the forward strand.
TGCAAACTGATCATAAAATTTTTATGGAAATAAAGAGGACTTAGGATATTCAAAACAATTCTGAAAAAGAACAAAGTGGGAGAATTTATACTACCTGATTTCTAGGCTGACTGTGAAGCTACATTAACTAAGATGGTTTGGCATTGGTGTAATAGATACACAAAACAGTGGAACAGAATAGAAAATCCAGAAATAGACTCACACAACCATGAGTTCTTAACAAGATGCCAAAGTAATTCAGTCAGGATATGATAGTCTTTTCAATAAAGGATGTTAGAAAAATGGAAGCTCTGCCTAGAAAGAAAAACCTCAACTTTCACCTCATATCATATGTGAAAATTGACTCAGTCAAAATGGGTAATCAACTTAAAGGTAAGAGCTAAAACCAAAAACTTACAGAGGAAAAACATTTGTAAAAAATCTTTGTGACCTTGGGTTAGACAAAGATGGCACTAAATGGGCACAAACCATAAAAGAAAATGTTGACAAATTGGACTTGATCGAAACTAAAAACTTCTACTTTTCAAAAGACAGTGGTAAGAAAATGAAAAGGCAAAATAAATAAATAAATAAACAAGAAACAAAAAGCAAACAAACAAAAAAACCCAAAAACAACAATGGGAGAAAACCAACCAACAACACAAGCTGGGAGAAGATACTTTCACATAATATATCTGATCCTAGACTTGTTTGTATCCAGAATGTATAAAGAGTTCTTAAACCATGCCCCCCCCCTAGAATGGGCAAAAGATTTGGACACTTTACTGAAAATGTACAATGACAAATAGGTACAGGAAAAGATATGCAACATCACTGGTTGTTAGGGAAAGGGTAATTTAAATGGCAAAGAGGTTTTATTTCATAGCCATTAGAACGCTAAATGCTTCCCTGGTGGTTCAGATGGTAAAGAATCTGCCTGCAGTGTGGGAGACCTGGGTTCGGTCCTTGGGTTGGGAAGATCCCTGGATGAGGGCATGGCTACCCACTCCAGTATTCTTGCCTGGAGAATCCCCATGGACAAAGGAACCTGGCAGGCTATGGCCATGGGGTCGCAAAGAGTCGGACACAACTGAGTGACTAAGCACAGCACAGAACAGCTAAAATTAATAAGATTGGCCACATCAAGTGTTGGGAGGATGTTGGGCATCTGGAACTCTCATTCTTTTAGGTAGGAATGCAAAGTGGTACATCCATTTAGAACATTCGATCTGCTTCTTATAAAGTTGAACATACATTTACCTACAACTCAGTGATAGCTGCCTTATGTATTCACATGAGGGAAATGAAAACATTTGTCCACAAAGCAACCTGTATGCAAATGTCCCTTAGCAACTCTATTCAAAATAGACCTCGACTAGAAACAACCCAAATATTTACCAAATAGTGGATGAATAAATAACCTGTGACGTATCCATAGAATGGAATACTACTGATGAACAAAAAGGTGTGAACCACTCATATGTACGTGCACACATCAACATGCACAGATCTGCAGAGCGTTCTGCTGAGAGAAGAAGACAGGCCCCAAAGACTACACACCAAGTGAGTCCCTTCATAGGAGATTTTGGAAAAGATAAAACAGATCACTGGTTTCCAGCGCTGGGAGTGGGAGGGAGGATTGACTGTGAGTGGGCATGGGAGGACTTTGTGGAGGACTAGACATGCAGAGGTACCTTGATTGTGGTGGTCACACTCATTTTAAAGTGAATTCTCCTATATGCAAATTCTGTATCAGTAGAAAATATTAAATCACATAATGAAGGTAATGGGATATGTCTCACCCAAGATCTCTGCAAATACACTGTACTGTTTTCCTGGAGAAAACATCTGCTCCCCTCTCCCATTGGATTCCCAGCATCACCATTTACCACCTGGGTGGAATTGGAAGAGTTATTTTACCTTTCTGAGCCCTAGACTGTCATCTGTAAAATGGGCATACTTCTTTCTATGAGATTTGCTCATCACTCTTGGAGGTACTGAGTGCTGTGTCTCTGCTTACCTAGGAGGTAGGCTGCTGGAGGAGAGAACGATTCTTTTCTTATTTGTGTCCTTCTCTCTTCACCCCCTGCCTCCCAACAGGCCTCAATAGAGGCCTCTGGGACTCCTGGCTGCATGATGCTGCAAGTAATTTGTAAGGACAGCCAGAGGTACCCAGGCCAAGCCCTTGGCTCCTAGGCAAGGGACCTGTTCCTGCTGATAGGACTCCCTGGAGGCCGGTGACTACCCAGGGCTGGCAGCACCTCATCCCAGAGAAGTGGAGGCAAGAGGGTACCCGCCTAAGCTCAGAGGCCCAGGACAAGCTCAGGCTCCACACCAGCACTTGGCTTCATGTGCAGGCTGCCCAGTCACCACCCCCCTTCCAGCCTCAGCTCCCTTATTTGCAAAAAGTGAATATGAAATGACTCACAGGTTGGTTTAGAGCAAAGGAGACAGTGTCTATGGAAGTGTTTAGCAAGTGAGGGATTATGGTTGATACTAAAATTCTGGTGATGGATAGTAACATAAAAGAGACCTGCAGGGAGCCGGGAGTTGGACTGGGGCCTGGTTCAGTTCTGCCTCACAGAGGCCCTGCCTAAAGCCATTTGCTGGCTCTCATCGCCCTTAGGGAGGAGACCAGAGTCCTTCCCCTGGCTGCTGAGGCCCTGGTGGTCTTCCTCAGGGGATGCTTCTCCACCTCTGCTTCAGAAAACTTGGTACACTTATGGGTTGATCTCCATGGTGACTGAATAAGGCCTGTCCTCCCCCTAGACCATAAGCCCATGACAGTGGGACTTGCTTTTAATAAATGCCGCATTTGCAGGATAAGTAAACAGGGATGCACAGAGGTGGTGGGTTCTTTGCCTCCCTGCAGGGCCCCATAGGGCTCCCTGAAATTCTCCGTGGGAGCCAGGCCCTAGAAACCAAGAGGTAGCAGGAAGCCAGGCGTGGGGGTGGGGAGCCCACTGCGTCTTGCAGCTGGAGGTTATGTCTCCTTGGAGAAGACTGTCACTGGCTGGATCAGTGAGAGGAAGCTTAGGCCTTCCATTCATATAGGATTAGCAGCAGGAGACAGTGTACAGATGTCTGATCCACCTGTGCAAATGGGTAAACTGAGGCCCAGAAAGAGCAAATGGCTATTCCCAAACCATGCCAGTGGTGGCAGGGCCCGGGCCAAGAGTCAAGTTTTGCCTACAGTCACGCAGTATGTTCCTGAGAGATCTCAAGTCTCTTGGGCTGGTGATTTCCCACCCTTCGTCCCATCAAAAGTCTAAGTGCTATCTGTGCAGGAGGAGGAGCGTAGGCCTGGGGAGGTGATGGGGGTGTGGCCTCAGGAGTCCCCTGTGGAAAAGGGCAGAGACCAGATTACTAGGTTCTAGTTCTTTTTTTTTTTTTTTAATGTGGGCCATTTTTAAAGTCTTTGTTGAATTTGTTACAATATTGTTCTGTTGTTTATGTTTTGATTTTTTGGCTGTGAGTCGTGTGGGATCTTAGCTTCCAGACCAAGAATGAAACCCACACCTCCTGCATTGGAAGCATAATCTTAACCACTGGACCACCGGAAAAGTCCCTGGGTTCTAGTTTCGACTCCGTCACTCATTGTGTAACATTTGGCGAGTTATTTAACCTTTCTGAGCCTCAGTTTCTTCATCTATAAAATGGGGATAATAATACATATTTCACAGGGTTAGAGTGAGGATTAAATGGCTTATTTTTGTCTGCCTTGCATACATAGTTGTGGTCCATGCAAAGCCCTTAGGACAGTGTATGCACATGGTAAGTGCTACGTGAGTGTTAGCTGCTGTTTCCAGCCTCACTCCCCGCTCCCCCAGCCTCCTGAGGGGAGAGTGGTGGTGAGGGTCCCATGCAGCAGTTTCACTGGGGCTGGGGATGGCCTGGGGCACAGGAACGTCTGTCTCCAGCAGGCTGTCCTGCCGCTGGCTGCTGACATCCGCGAACTTCCTGTGTGACTCTGAGCAGAGGCAGCCTGAGAAGGGGTGGGGGTGTGCACGGGCCGGGTCACACTGCAGACTGAGAAGGTAGAAGGAGGGCATGGGTGAGAGAGGCTTTTAGCCACACAGGGATGCTGGTTGGGGTCCTCTCCTGGGCAGAGGGAACTGGGGGAGTGGTTCGTCTATTTCTGGGCATTTAGGTGGAGGGGGGTGCCTTTCAGGGAGAGCCCTTGGTAACATCCATTGGGAGGATGCTGATTCAAGGCAAGGGTCCCCTAGTATGAACCCTGCCGAAGGTTGGGAATGATGGTTTGTGAGCAAGGGTATTATCTGGGGGCTTCTGGCAATGGGAGAAGAGAGATGGGGTGGGGGGGCGCCTAGTGGTAGAATGCCAGGGACTAACAGCAGAGCTCTTCCCTAGGACCCACAAAACTGCAAAATCTCCAGAAATCCCCAATGCTCATTATGACTGGATCCCTCCTGGTGATTTGTGCAGGAGCCATATTCTGCATCTGGGTTGATATGAGGGGCAGAGCTGGGGTCAGAGGCAGCAAGCCCCCCAAGTCTCTATGTCTCCAGGAGCCCCAGAAATCTTTAGACAATGGGAACTGGGACAGTTCAAGGACTTCTCACCTAGAAGCCATGGACAGGGGAATAGAGGGTCCCAGAGTTCCAGGGGACTCAATACTGGGCAGGAGACCTGAACCAGGAGCTGGGATGATATCCTTCGCTGCTACCGTGCTCAGGTCTGACACTGGCAGAGGGCCAGTTTGTAAGGTGCTTTCTCTAAGTAACCACATTCTTTGTTTGCCTCTGCTTTACAGATGTGGACACAGATGCACTCAGTCAAGAGACCCGCCTGAGGACGGCATCCAGAGCTGGAATGTGAGCCCAGGTGGGGATTCTGTCCCAGAGCATCTGTACTCTACCCCCCAGGAGGCCAGTGAGTGAAGGGACGTGGCCAAGTGCCCTGGGTCAGGCAGAGACAGCTGAGGGGCATCTGCTGGGTAAGCAGTGAGGAGAGGTGGTCCCTCCAGTTCTGCAGGCTCCTGAACAGAGGAGCCACGTGGCAGCCTCTGCTGGGGTGGGGAGGGGGCGTGCTGGAGCTGGGGCAGGGAGAAGAGGGGTGCTGGAGGCAGCCTCCCACCCAAGTTTGGGAGGGCTGGGGCTTCAGGGTGCACTGGTCTCAACTCACTGTCCTGGGATAGAGTATTCCTCCTGTGGCCCCTCGACCTTCCTACCCATGCTGGTTGCTGCCAGGCTGGCATGAGGCTTCCGTCAGGTTGCAGGTTAATAAATCTCACTCTTCCCCGAGGCCTGAATTGCAGGATTGTGCTTTATCTCAGCGTGGTGCTGCAGGAAAGAAAAAACTCTTTGGAATTCAAATGTTTGATGTAACTAGGGGAGCTCACTAAGGAATCCTGAGAGGCTTTAATGAAGTGATCACCACTGACCAAAAGAAGAGAGCAATGTCACTGAGAGCAAATGACTGCAACCACTTTTGCCTTCTAAGGGAGCAGCAGAATTTATATCACAGAGTAAGTAGGTCTGTGCTGCTGGGGGCACTGGGGAAAGTGAGGCTGGAGAAGGAGCCCTTTGTAACCATGGGGAGCACCCTTAATGGGGAGAAAAAAACGGCTGTAGAGAAGGGGTGGGGGAACCACAAGACCGAGATGGCAGTGGGGACAGGGAGGAATGGCTGGATGGGGACTTTGGGGGATACAGTTTGCTTAATGGGTCTAATAGTTTATTTTTTGGCATTGTCCCCTCAGTCCTTGGGGAATGCCCACCCCCCCACCTTAAGGACTTTGCAGGAGTCAGGATTTGTGTTTATTTTGGTAAAAATTGAGAAAAATGAAACGATGCACAGTTAAAGATAAAATAGTGAGCATAGCCCTGGAAAGTAGGAGGGGGGGCAGGGCAGAGAATGAGGTGCTGAGCAAGCGGCCCCCCCACCCCCCCCCCACACTCCAGGAAGTCACCTGAAATTCTGAGGAGTGCACCAAACTGCGCAGAGGTTCTAGGCAGTGAGGAGCTCAAGGAGCGGGAAGCACACACTGACATCTGAGTTGCAGTAGAGAAGTCACCTCTGCTTTAGCAGCTTTGTTGACGAGGCAAGTATCTGTGCTGGGATAGCTGGAGTAGGGCCTCCCTGCAAGCAGACCCCACTCCTGTCCCATGGAGCCAGGGCAAGCATTTGTGTACTTGGAGGGAGCCTGAAAATTGTCTGGACCCTCAGCTTTGCAGATGGGGTGATGGGCCCAGGGAGGAAGTATGTACATTCTCGGGGTCACCCAGTGGGCTATGGCAGAGTGGGGTGGCTCCTAACCCAGAATGAGGAAGAGGCTGGGGTGGCAGGGACAGGAGAGATAACACCAGGGGTGGGAAGGCGGCTGGGCCTCTTGTGCCTGGCTGGTGGTGGCGGTAGGGGAGAGCTGCCCAGTCGCTGCCAGGGCTTCCTGCACGCTCTGCCTGGAGGTGCCTGACTGAGCTGGCCACAGATAAAGAGACAAGCTCTGGGTGTTGCCTGGATGGAGAACGGCAGAGAGAAGGCACCCATCAGGCACCCACAGCCCCCAGCCCCAGCGCTGCCACCCTGTTAGCAGAGGATGACATTCTTTCATGGGGAGGTGGGTCGCAGCCTGCAGAGCCCCTTCCTCCACCACCAGCCCTCTGACCCTACCTCGGGAAAGCCCAAAGCCTGAGCTCCTGGGTGAGTCCTCTCGGTCTGCCCAGAGCCCCTGCCCCACCAGCCTAATCTAGACCTTTGGTTCTGGTGGGCAGTACCCACCTGGAGGTGTCTCTAGCCCCCATGGGTGAGTGAAGGAAAGAGTGTGGTCCTCCTGGGCCAGCACTTTACGGGTCAGGCTCTGCCAAGGCCATGGTGGCTGAGGCGCCAGAGCAGCCAGCTCCCCCAAGCACTTTATGAGAGGCAAGCACCAGAGCCCACCCTCAATGAGTTGCGGGGAAGGGTGCAGAGGAGGCGGGGGGCCCTCAGAGGGGTGGTGTGGGCATGAATGAGATGCTTAGACAACCTGACCAAGTCCTTGGGAGCTGTGAGGATGGGATGACCCTTTCTCTACCCCTTCTGCCCAAGTGGAAGCTCACAAGGGCATGAAAAGAGGACTCTGGTCTCTCTGAAGCCAGGAAATCTTAAAACTGTGAAATCTTAGGGTGTTTGAATCATAGGATCCCAGAAATACTTGGTATTGGGATTCTGGAAATCACTGGAGTGTAAGATTTTAAAGCACGTTTTAATGCACGATGCTCTTTTATTTACCATTATGACTTGGAGAAAGAAAAAATACATTAAAAATATACTAGTAGTTTTCTTTAGTGTTTTGACTCTATTTTTACTTTTCCCAGTTTTCTCTGTTTTCCAAATATTTGCAATGAACGTGGGTTATTTTTAAAATGAAAACAACATGTGAAAATAGCACTCTGCCTCTTATTACCAGAGGCAGTACACTCTTGTAACTTGAGTGGAGGCTAATGATGTCCTTTTGTTAGGGCCAGGCCTTTTCCCCCCTGATATGCAAAAGTATTAAGGCATAAAAATATTTTTAAATCAGTTGCCAAAGTATAAAAGTCTGGCACTTGTAGAATCTTAGGAAAAAGATACCAACCTTCCCAGAGAGGTGGAGCAGGCTAGAACTTTTAGCTCAGGAGAGCCTAGAACTTTGGAGAACAGGAGCTCTCAGAGGACTTCAAAATCACCTGGCCCAAGCTCCTCCATCTATGTCTGAGGACTCTCGTGAGAGGGCAGAGTCTTGTGTGTGAGGTTACCTTCTTCTGTGGCTCCCATCTCTGCCAAGGGTGGCAGAGCATCTCCTGGGCGGCAGGCAGGCAGGAGGCCTTGTGGTGTTGCTGACCACTCCTGACCCTTGCCCCGTGCTGTCTCAGACTCGAGCTGCATCTCACCGAGGCTGGCCAGATCCAGAGTCTGGGGGCTGCCAGCTTTGTCTGAATACAGTGTATCCACCTGGTCAGGGGGGGAGAGCAGAGAAGCCCTTGAGAACAGATGGTCACAGGAAGTACCTGGCATAGGGGAGAAACTAAACAGTGTGTTTTGAATGAATGTATGTATGAATGAATCAGTAAGTGATTGTGATGGTCTTTGTGAATAAGAGCCTGGATCACACCTGGGACCTGAGTCTTGGCTGTGCCGCTGAAGCCGACACACCTCTCAGGGACGCTGTACCCACTGTGCACTCATGTTCTTAGCAGCATTATCCACAACAGCCAAAAGGCAAAAGGACCCAAATGTTCATCAGTGGATGGATCGATAAACACAATGGAGTATTACATACAATGAAATATTATTCAACCTAAAAGAGGAAGGACGTTCTGGGACTTGCTACAACATGGATGAATCTTGAGGATACTATGGTAATTGAAGTAAGCTAGTCACAAGATGGCAAATACTGCAAGATTCTACTTATATGAGGTACTTAGAACAGTCAAATACATAGAGACCAAAAGTAGAAGGGAGGTTGCCAGGGGCTTGGGTAGGAGGGACTGGGACTTATGGTTTAATGGGTATATAGTTTCAGTTTTGCAAGGTGAAAAGGGTTCTGCAGATGGTTGGTGATGATGGTGACCCAACAATATGCTTTAATATCACTTCCTAGATGGCTCAGTGGTAAAGAAACCTGCCAATGCAGGAGACTCAGGAGATGCAAGTTTGATCCCTGGAGGAGGAAATGGGAGCTCGCTTCAGTACTCTTGCCTGGAAAATCCCATGGACAGAGAAGCCCGATGGGCTGCAGTCTATAGGGTTGCAAAGAGTCGGATGCTGAGTCACTGAGCATGAGTGACATTACTGAACTGTATCTTAAAAATGGTTAAAATGGTAAGTTTATATTAAAAGTACATAACAATCAATTCTATTAAGAAATAATTTTATTCTCAAGTAATGGGGAAGAATGGGGGAGGATCAGAATCATCAAGTGTGACTGAATCCATGGCTTTGTCTCTTGGAACAATGATAACCAACGATGGTGTCATCTCAAAAGCCAACATTCCTTCCCACTCAACAAAAAATCCCAAGAGCAGACAGTGTTTATTCCAGTTTGGGTCATATGCTTATCCAATCCTTGAACCAGTCCCTGTGCCCAGGGATGCGATACTCTGGTTGGATGGAGCTAAGTTTCAGGCCCTCCTGAAAGGAGGGCAGGGGACATCTGGGCACCCCAACAGGGGCTTCCACAGTGGGTAAGGAGACTGGATCCCAAGGAGGACCTAATAGCAGAGAAGATTGGAAGAGAAAATCTGTCTTCTTGCTTCAATCAGAGCTGCAGAGGGTAGGGAGAGGAGAAATTCCAGGGCGGCGTGAGCCAAGGAAAATTTAGAAGAGACTCAGAAGTGGCCATGGGGTCCTGACACCCAGCAGAAGTCCCCTTGGTGGCCAAACAGGGGCTCAGACACAGCTTCTGTGTCAGAATCTGCACAGAAGCTCTGCAAAGACAAGTCACGCTTACACACCACAGCCCAGTGACCAGGCCGGCCTCCACCCTGCCCAGGACCTGAGGTCAAGAGGGCGCTCTGTGCAAGTGACAGTGCAGGCAGGCCTGATGCCACTTGCATTTCCAGGAAGGCCAGTGACGACTGTGCTTTGTGAGATGTCTGGAACTTTCCAATTCCCCCAGCTGGCTGCTCCTTGGGCAGTCAGCAGCGACTCCCTTATAACATGGAGAAAGTAGGCAAGCCTGTTGGAGGACTTTAAAGAGGGCCAGGAAGTCAGCAAACCCTACTGAGCTCCATATTCCAGAGATGGAGGAAGAGGGACCAGGAGGAAGAGGGGGTGAAGTGACTGGAAGTGAGGGATGGGTCCACTTCTCTCTTTGGAGACAAGTGGGCCTTGGGGTGAGCCTGGGAGGTGGCAGCTGGCAGGAAGCAAGGGGCACTGATTGAGGAGCCCACAGCCCTGGGTTTGAATCCACTACTTATTGGCTGTGTGAATTTTGATGTTACCGTTGCTCTGAGCCTTGGATTTTTCTACCTGTGAAATCTACCTACGGGTCACTGTGAGCCCTGAATGAGATCAGATCATCCCAGGCAACCAGAGGTTAGGCATCTGTATTTTTGCAACAGAGCAGTTTCCCATTTGCATGTCATGTGTTTATTTCCACAAAGTGCACTTGGTTCAGTTCGATTCCCTTATCTTTCTCCTAACAGATTGCAGAGCTGCTGAGAAAGATCTCATCTGTTCACAGTCTACCTTCAAAATACACAGGTAAGAAGCCAGACCCAGAATGTCTTCTCTTTAAATACAGTAACAGTGGGTGCAAAGCCAGGCAGTGACACAAGCATTCTGCAGGGAGTTGCGAACGCAAACACAAGATGGAGAAAGCAAAAATAGATAGATTCGAAGGATGGGCTAAGAAACTTAATTTTTTCTTTAGAGGCTATACCTTGAGATATTTTAAAATAGCAAGTGTCTCCATTATATAGTTGTGTATTTAAAAATTACATATGTATTTTCAATTATATATATTTTTTAATTTGGCTGCACCAGGTCTTAGTTGTGGCATGAGGGGTCTTTGATCTCCCTTGTGGCATGTGAACTCTTAGTTGCAGCATGCGGGATCTAGTTCCCTGACCAGGGATTGGACCCAGGACCCCCACATTGGGAGTGAGAAATCTTAGCCACTGGACCACCTGGGAAGTCCCCTAAGAAACTTTAAAAGGGGAGGTACCCTTCAGAGAATAAGAAAATTATGATACTCTGCAGGGGCAGATTTATGATTCTACTAATACTAATACAGTGTATCTAGAGTAGTCAGACTCAGAGACAGACAGGAGAGTGCCAGGTCTTGGGAAAAAGGGGGAAGTGGGGAGTTATTAATGGGTTTCAGAATTTCAGCTTTGCAAGATGTAAAGAGTTCTGGCGATGGCTGATGGTGATAGTTGCATGTGGTGTGAATATAACTAAAGACACTCAACTGTACACTTCAAAATGGTTTAAATGGTTCATTTTATGTTATGTATATTTTATATGAAAAAAACTGGAAAATTTTTGTGGGCTTTCTGGGGGCAAACTGGTGGCAGGGTTGAGGACAGAGCAGGAGGAAGTCAGCGAGATGGCATAGTTTTTGGTTTTGTCTGTATGTTTTGTTTTTGGCTGTGCCACTTGGCATATGGGATCTTAGTTCCCCGACCAGGGATCGAACCTGTGCCCTCTGCAGTGGAACCATGGAGTTCTAACCACTAGACTGCCAGGGAAGTCCCAGGGCATAGTTGTTATAGATGATGCTACCACCAGGGAAACATCCCTAGTTTCCTTTTAAAGGACCTTTCCTTTAAAGGACCTTTTAAAAACAGGACAATTTTATACTGACCATGAAGCTTTTTGCTGGATTCACAGCAAATCCCCACCTAGTCCCTGTTCTTGACTGAAGCCTGCTGAGCAAAAGTTTTGTGTGAAAGGGGTTCCCTGAATTGACATCGGGAGAATGGCAGCGGTGCTGGAAGTGTAGAATGGAGCCACAACCTGTGGACGGAACCAAGTCAGTAGAAGCAGGAGCTCAGAGCCATAGTGACCATGACATTGTAAACACTCAATGCCAATACCCCCAGCCACAACCAAGAAGTCTGCAGAAATCTCAAGGAAGACATTGGCTTCCCAGAGAGTCAGGGCCATCTTCTCTATATCTTAAAGGACAGAGATACCCCAGCTGCATCTGGGTCATATTTATGTAATATCCCTTTCCTTTTTGATTTTGTCAACCACATGGTGCTAACTCTATGCTTGTCCTGAATGTAAGTCCAACTTTTGGTGCGGGTTACTATTCATAGGCAGCAGAGTCCAGCAGATAGAAGCACGATTCTAGAAGCAGATGTGTTGTGTTTGGATCCTCACTTTATTATGTGGCCTTGGGCAAGCTGATTCACCTTTCTGACACTCAGGTTATTCATCTAGAAAATGAGAGTGATTCTCTACCTCCTAGGGTTTTGGGTGAGCATCAGATACAGTACCACATATAAATTTAGTACGTACAACAATACAGAGTGTTCATCAGTAGCTAGTACTTTAGTCCTGCCCCAATGTCTGGTAGGAATTCAGTCGTTGCTATGGATGAGTCTTCTAAAGTGGCCTGTGAGTTCCCCACCTCTGTGCTAATCTGCCCAGAACCCTGTGAGTCCTGACCCAGGGGTGAGCACAGCCCTGTCCACCCCTTGACCTTTGATTCTGTGGAAGCAAACAGAAGCAGGGAAGCCCGACACAGGGAGGCTTTCTCCAAGGGAATCGGGATGGTTTGGTTCAGCTCATCCCCCTTCCCGGAGCAAACTACATAAGCACAGACCTCCTGCTGATGGGAGAGTGGAACTGTCCTCTTAAGGGGAAGACAGTAGTTTAATGGGCTCCACGTGATAGGAAAACCAGTACTGCTGTTGAGGACTTAGGGACGGAGTCTTCGAACTCAGGGGTTTTTCTTGAGGGAGGCGCAAACTCCTCAGCTCTCTGCCTTTGCTGCCTTCTCTTCTGGGTTCTGGCTGGAGTGCACGCGAAGAACTTGAGCTTTGCCAATGTTCTCTGGGATGGGGAGAGGGGACACAGCAGGCAGGAGAGTGTGAGGGAGCTGCCCAGGAGATCTGGGGAGACCCCTGCTCCCCGCTCCAGGCCCCAGTGCCCAGGTCAGGCCAGGCTTCTGCTCAGGCTCCCCGGTCACCTGGGAGGGACTGACTGCCTTCCCCCAGTCTCACCTCCACCCTCTTCTACATCTGGGTGTCACTACTACATCCAGGTCACAGATGTCTGCTCAGTACCTACTCTGTGTCAGACACTGCTCTGGCACACAGGACCCCTTACCGTCCGGGGGAGAGCATTGTACATCAAGAATGCCTGTCTTCTCTCCCTGCAAGCTTCCTCCCTTCACCCTCCTGCCCTGGTCTAAGGCACCCCTTTCCTCCCTTGTCCCCCTCATCCCCTCTGGACCTCCACAGTCCATTCTCCACACGGCCACCTGAGGGGTCCCCCCATGCCCCGATAATCCTCCCGTGGACCCCATGCCCCCTGCGTGAGACCACACGCCTGACCTTCCCTGGGGGCTGGCCCTGCCCACCTGTCTCACTTCTTACCACAGTTCCCAGCCCACTAGGGTCTAGCCGCCCTGGCCTGCCTGCCTGCTCTTTCACCCTCACACCTGGCAATGGAAGCCTTGTCGTAGGCTTTCCCTTGACCCACAGAGGGTTGGATCCTTTCTGCTTCTTGGTTCAAGGGATCTTCTCCATGCCCCCGCCACCCCCAACTCACAGTCATTCTGACTCTCCTATTGCCCTGTTATTTCCCGTATGGCACCGTCTCCCTCAGGTGTCTTTGTGGTCTGCACGTCTCTCCCTAGGATGTAAGCTCCAAGGCAGTGGAACCCATCTCTGAATTCTCCCCCAGTGATCCCCAGATCACTGGGTACTAACTAAGGATCTGCTGAGTGGATGGATGGATGGATTAACCGAGCAGCTTCTTTGGGCAGGGGCCCATCTCTAGAGGGGTCCTTGAATCCCCCAAGGGATCTAGCCGTGGTGGGCTTCAGTGAGCCCCCCAGTGCCCTGCTCTGGGGACTCTTACCTGGTTGTTCGCTTTTTGATAGAGGTGGTGTCTTCATCTTCTTCGGGGATTGGCTAAAACCAACACAAGGAGAGATAGGAAGGTCAGGCTGGAGCCAGATGGCCAGCTGAGTGACAGGGCAGGCGGGGAGGTGGGGAAGGTGCCCCTGGGAAAGGCAGGAGTCAGCAGGTATCTGTCCAGGGATGGCCCCACCCTGAGCAGGACCCCCAACAACTGTGGCACCATCGCTCACTGTGGCCACAAGGAACCCAGGCCTTTCTCCAGGGAGATGCAAGAAAGGCCACTGCACTGGCCCTCCCTTTGCCTGCTGCTTTCCTGTAGATGGGAACCCTAGTGAGCCCTAGTGAATTACTGACAAGCATGGATAACGCCCCTATCCTATATAGGCTCTGCACTTCAGCAAGCCTTTTGATGCACCCGATGTAGTGTTTCTTCTCTATGGCTTTAGGAGAGGGGGTTTTTGAAAGAGTAAAACTGAGGCTCACAGATGGGAGGTGGCTTGCCCAAGATCACCGTGAAATTGCCTTACCATTGGTCTCAAGGTAAACAAGAAAACCAAGTTTGGGGCCAGAGCAAGCACCTGTACCCTCAACACATTCAAACCAGCACTGCATCCCGCCTCCTTCTTCCAGGCTGCCCAGTCTCCAGCCACTCCCAAATTTCACATTCCCTATTGCTTCGAATTCCTGGCTTTCCCAGCCCTCCTCACTTCTGACTTGCCCTACTCTTGCATTTGCTTGTTCAAAATACACATCTCCATGTTCACCCCCACTCTACTATGTGGCAATCTCTGGGCATCTGCCTCTCCAACCAGCTCCTCAGTGACTCTCAGTGCTGCTGGGCTGGGAAGTTGGATAAGCCTGAGTCTGCATGCATGCTAGGTCACATCAGTCTTGTCTGACCCTCTGTGACCCCATGGACTATGGCCTGCCACGTTCCTCTGTCCATGGGATTCTCCAGGCAACAATACTGGAGTGGGTTGCCATTGCCTTCTCCAGGGGATCTTCCCAACCCAGGGATCAAACCCTTGTTTCTTATGTCTCCTGCATTGGCAGGTGGGTTCTTTACTACTAGCGCCACCTGAGAAGCCCATGGCTGAATATGAGTCCCAGCTTTTCTGCTGCCCACCCGGGTGACTTTGGGCTGTCATTCAACTGTCCTGAGCCTCAGTCTTTTTATCTGTAAAATGGGAAGCCATACTGCCTCCATGGGTGGCTGCATGGACTAGAAATGTGTTAAACACCCAGCCAGGTCAGGTACACACAGTGGACACTCAGGATCGCTGGTCCCATGGCTGACCCTCAGGCCCCACTGCCCTGCTGTGTGTAGCCTCCCCTCATCTTCCCCTTGCCCAGCTTGTCACTAATCCTTCTTTCAGCCATCTGGAGGACTTAGTACCAGCACAAAGTTACTTCTGCCTGCCTTATGTTACCCTTCCTTCTCTGCTTGTGTCTTCCCATGGCCCAGGAGCTCCTGGAGAGCTTGATTTGTGTGGCTTATCCAGCTCTGTTTTGCTACAAGTGACACAGGTCACTGCCCCCCCCCCCCACCCCCACCGCCATATCCTCCACAGCAGGCCTCTGGAGTCTGGACTGGCAGAGAAAGTCTCTGAGCCATAAGGTGGCACCAGGGGTCCCAGGGAGAGTGGGGCCTCTTCCTTTAGTGCAGGCACAGGCAGCCCAGGCTCTGGCCTCCTTTCCCGGGCCTCCTCGGGCCACACCTGGGCAGACAGGTGGCTGAATATGAGGGAGCAGTTCCGGGAACAGAGGGGCAGGTGAGGGGTATGACACCCACCTGTAGGGTAGCTGGGGCCTCTCTTGAAGTGAGTCTTGAACTTCCAGGAGCTGGTTCAGGAGTTTTTCTGCTGGGATGGACACTGGGGGTTGGGGAAGGAGCTGAGCCACCGCGGTCTGCAGGAGCCCCAGTGCCATGTCTTTCTCTGTAAGCACAGCCGAGGTGGGGGGGAAAATGCTTAGGGGCAAGACCTCGGCCCCCAGCCTGCTGTTGGATGGGGTGGGCAGGAGCAGGGCCTCCAGCTCTTCTGCCCCACAGGAGTCCATGGGGAGTGCCATGCATCTCTCTGGCTCCTATGTGTGCAGCATGCCTCAGCCTTCCACACCTTTACACACCTGCTCATGTGTACCTTATTCTTGGTTTACCTGCCATCACACCCCCTGGCCCTCTGGGAAGTCTGCTGGGGACCCGCCTTCCTCCCCTTCCTCCTTCCCTCTGGCCCAATCAGCTCTCTGGCTCTCGTTCCTCACTCCTCTACTTAGATACACTCTCCACTCACCATCCCAGTGTGTATGTGTACATCTGTTCACGTGTACACATGTGTGTGCTCCTGTGTGTGTGTATTTGCATGAATGTGTATATCCATTTATGTGTACACATGTGTGTGTGCTCTTACGCATGTATATTAGCATGAATGTATGTGTCCATTCATGTGTACACATATGTGTGTGCTCTTACGTGTGTGTATTTGCATCTCTGTGCATGTGCGTTTCCCACAGTGGTGGATTAAGGTCTGTCTGTCTCCCTCCCAGGGGGTGAATCCTATGGTCAGCATGGAGGAGGGTTCATTCATAAGGAGCAGTATCATAGAAACCCTGCGGAGGAATGTGGAGGAGAGGGCAGTGACGTTGTCTAGCTGGAAAAGGTTAGTTTGTGGCTCCAAAAAGGAGCAGCAGCCCCCGTGTAAGGCCATGGGACTGGGACGGGAGCCCAGTGACATCTGAGTCCTGCAGAACCAGAGGACACGGCCCTCAGCAGCCTCCACTCAGATGAGGACCTGGGCCTAGGACGGTGTTCTCACCCTTGGCAGGCGCATAGAGTAGCCAGAACTGGATAGCATTCAAGGAGTCTGTCTGCAGAATTTGCGAAAGCAGTTCCAGGATCTGTGGGCAGGAGGACAGGCCTGGGTCAGCGTGGCAGGACAGCATGTTCTAGCTGGCAGCACAGCCCCTCCCCATAAAGTGTTCTCTCCCCACATCCTTGGCTAGACTGGCCCCCACGATGGTCCCTGCCTACCCTCTGCATGGACTTTACACTTTGTAGAAAGCTTTCTCTGCCAACAGCCCTGGAGGAAGGTTCTTCACCCCCTTCCTGGACAGATGAGGGATCTGAGGAGGACACCTGGCAGAGATGCTGCGGCAGAACGAAGCCTCTGAGTCAGTTTCTTGGACCCCTCATCCCTGAGCCCTGTGTGGTTGTACCCCAAGGTCCCTCACTGGGAAGGGGAGGTCAGAGCTGGCCGTCAGCTCCTCAGAGACGCACCGAGTCCCGATTGCCTGGGTCCTTGGTGTGGGAATTTCAGGGACCTCACGGGCCTCCTCTCCCTGAAGCGCCCGAGCTCAGAGTCTGGAGATGTTAGCAAAGAGGTGGACTGGTCCCTGTGGACGGCTTCAGGGCTGTAGCCAGCCAGTTCTGTGCACCACTTAATCGGCAGCCCCTTCCTGCCCAGGGCTGGGCTGTCTTTGCTCCCAGGGGCCTCCTCAGCCCACTCAACCCCCCACATCTTTGCTACTTCAGGGCCCTTCCCCCACTGTGTCCTCCAGTAAAGGGTCCGCGGCAGGAGATCCAGGCCTGTCTGAGGAGGGCTACGGGGGCTCCCTAGGCTGGGCTGCTGGCGGTGGCGGCGGCAGCCATGTAGAGCTGGGGCCTGCAGTGGGTGGTGGAGCTCCTGGAGTCCTAGGAAAGTGGGATCCCCTCAGTGTTTGGCGGCCAGTCTCCCCAGGTCTGCCATGTCTGTGGCAGAGTGGAAACTGGGCCAGGCCTCACTCCAGGCCTCCGCCTGCTAGGCTGCCCCACCTCTCCCCCCGGGGAACCCGCCTGCTGAGGCAACCCCCACCCCCCATCGGCCTGGGGCTCTCCTCCCTTCTCCACATCCAACTTACCTGCCCTGTGCCCCCTCCCCATGGGACCCGAGAACCTACTTCCAGGCAAGGTGAGGCCGCCCTATGGTGGAGAAAGCACTGTGTTTGAGCCCCTGCCAGGCCGCTCCTTCTCTGGGGACCTGGGCCATGGGCCATCACCCGGCAGGGCCTCAGCCTCCTCATCTGTGGGGTGGGAATCCCTGCCCTGTCTGATCTGTCTGTTCCCCGTGCTGTCGTAAGGCTCCCGGGGGCCGCGTGCTATAAAGCGCTGGTCACGGGGCAGGTGTCAAGATGCCGCCACAGTCTGGCCTCTCCTGGAGAACACGTGCACCTCTGAACAGAGACTCGCACTGCCTTGCCCACTGGCATGAGTCCTGCATGCCTCGCAGGCCCTAATGGTAGACTCGAACACAGAGGAGGGGTCTTTATGCTCCGCTGCAGCACAGACCAGACCCCTCCAGAGTGTGGGGACCTGGCTGGGACCAGCCTTGCAGGCTGTGGGGGCAACCCACTGGGTGTGGTGAGGATGCACCGGGCAGGGCCTCCACCTCCATGCTTCTCATTCCACCACTGTGGCTCCCTTCCTTAACTCATCAAGTACCACTGCGGGGCCAGACCTTGTGGTAATGCATCTGTTGTTCCAGTTTGACTAAATGATAGAACTAAGGTCCCTAGAACGGAAAAGACTTAAAGATGGAAAGGCTCACACAGAAATCTAGAGGCAGCTGGGGATTGGAATCCAGGCTCCTGACTCCCAGAGCTGGGGTTTTTGAGTCTTAGGGTCTCAGGGACAAGACCTTCTCCCTGGGAGAAGCAATACTTGAAAGCACTTTGCAAAGGTCCTAGTTGGATCCCCGCGAAACTGGGAGCAGGTTCCACCAAGTTCTCTGCCCTCAGATGAGGGCCTCCATAGGGCCCACAGCCCCCAGCCTTCCCAGAGCCTCACCAGCAGCTCCTGATCCTGTAGGAGGAAAGTCTGGTCTCCTCCATCTCTGCTTGCAGGCTGGTTTCGGCCCTGGTGGGAGTGGCGGCGGGCCATGGCCCGGGTAGAAGCAGGGATGAGCCTGCCAGTCTCTGCTGAGTACTTTGCCCCCTGTTCACGCTGAGGCTCCTTCTTCTGCTAGGGAAAAATGTGGCCAGAGACTCCAGGCAGAGAGGGAGAAAGAAGAAAAAGCAGAGGGGGAAAGGTGAAAAGAAGAGGAGGCGGCCAGGGACCCAGGATGTCAACCAGGCCGGCCTCAACCTGTCTTAGACCCCCCACTCACCAGTGGAGGCAGCCCTTCCTTTATAGCCATTGCTCTTCCTCCTGGAATTTTATTGAAGGTCGGCTGCCCTCACCCCCATGGTCCTCAGTCCTGCCTGTGTAGGCCCTCCTTCAGATCCCTCCCCTCAGCCCATCAGAGATTTGAAAATAGTATCCTGTACCAAGACCCCCACTACCTTCCTTAATTCTTAGCTCAGCTGCCCCCAAACCTGTCCCCCACAGCTTAGCATCCTTTATTTGCCCTGGAAAACCTTCCTGAGCCAGGTGGGCACAAGGCCTGGGACCTCCTGCCCCTGGAACTCCAGTTAAGACTGGTAGTATCCTTCTCCCCATTATATCTATTTTTAATATTTATTTATTTGGCTGTGCTCGGTCTCAGTTCTGGCTTGGGGAATCTTTTAGTTGTGGCTTGCAAACTCTTTAACTGGGATCTTCCTGGACCAGGGATCGAACCCGTGTCCCCTGCACTGGCAGGTGAATTTTTAACCACTGGACCACCCATTTTAAAGATAAGAAAACTGAGGCCCAGAGAGCTTAGCTGAGTTACCCTGAGTGTTACAGCGAGTTAGCTGTGGAACGAGAACGAGAACTCTGCTGCCCAAGACAAGGGTAGGACCAGTCTCGGCCAACAGGGGCCAGGCCTGTCCTAGGACCAGTTCCAACTACCTTCATGCTGCCTCCTACTTGTCTTTACTGGTTTATCAACAAATAGCACTCAGGCTACCCCCAACCTCTCTGAAATCCTTCAGTGATTCTTCACCCCTTTGTCAGGTAAAACAGGAAACTAAGTTCAGAAATGAGAAGCAAGCTGATCTTGCCCACATCCAAAGTCGGCCCCCCTCCGACAAGTCTCTCACTGCTGCCCACTTATCTCCTGTACTTTTAAACCCTCCATTTTCTAAGACGATGTCCTGGATTTTCTAGTTTGCGAAAGAACATCTGTGCCAGATGCCTCCACCAGGAACGCCTCCCCCTGTCCTCTTCTAAACTATGAACCCTTCCTGGATTTCTCCACCAGGGACATTGTGTCCTCTGAACCCTCACTGTGACCCTGTCTCTTGGGTTATATTCAAGGACCTTCTCCTCTGCCAACAGCAGTGCCTCCCACCCTCCTGAGAAGGTTTGCTCTGTGCTGGTGTGGTTGGAACCACGTGGGAGCGATTTAGTTACAAAGGAGTGGGCCCATTTCATTTCTTCTTGGACAGCTCCTTTGTTCTGCACCCACCTCCTTGCTCTTCAGCTCACTCTCCTTGGTGAAGATGGCCACCTGGGAAGCCAGGTCCTTCAACTCCTTCTTCCAGGCCTCTGGGAGGAAGGGGCAAGATCTGGCCAACTGATCCCCGGGGTCTCCCCGTGCACCCTCCCATTGTGCTGAGTGTGGAAGGGTGATAGGTGGAAGAGCCTCCTCTCCTCCCTGCCCTCCCACCCAGCATCTTAAAGGGAAGGGCATTTTCACAGGGCACTTGGTGCCCTTGAGGGAAGGAGCTGGAATCACACTATTGGTGGATGGGTGGGTGTGCTTGCTGCTGAAATTTGTGTCCCAGCTTGTGTCTTAACTGGGAAATGCTGGAGAATGTTTGGCTACGTGTACCGAGATATTTGTGATTTAGACTAGCTTTGCCTCCTTTAGGAAAATGAAGCCAGGGCAGAGATTTGGTCAATAGGCTGTGCCAGTTGCTACAACACTGAGTGGCTCCTGGCCAGGTTGGTAAAGGGCACTGCAGGAAGCCTTCTGGGCCCCTCTGCCCCTTCTCCAGGGTCCTCCCTGCTCTTCAGGGAAAGAGAGAGGCTTGGCCTAAGTGGAGGCCTCTGAAATGCTGCCCCAGCACTCTCTGTGGCTAACTCTCCTGACTGGCTGGTGCCTGAGCACACAGGTTACAAAATTCAGTATTTCCAATACTGTTCCTGGCTAGAGCTGGAAGTCACATGTCTGTTGCCCAGATCTGTTTGTCCTCTGCTTGTTCTGACTCCTCAGATACTTCAGATCCAAGCAGGGTTGCATTCCCGAGTGCTGAGGACCCCCACCCAAGAGCCATGGCCTTTTCCTTCTCAGGCACCTGCCCAAGCCAGGCAGCCCTTGGGCACAGGTATAGCCCCAAGGTAGAGGGCCCCAGTACCCACCAGAATAAAGTCGGGGGTCCCGATTGGACTGCGGGTCTCCAACAGGCACTGAGATGGTGGGCATCCTGATCAGGTAGCCGGGTAAGAGTGTGGCTTGAGGGGAGGTGGCCAAAGCGAGCTTGTCTCTGACGACACAGACAGGCTTCCCGGTGAGATCTGTTAAGGGTTGGAGGCAGTGGGAAAGGGGACCTGGTTGGACCCCAAGAACTCCAGGAAAATGGGAGGAGGCTGGTGGGCAGGGAAGCACTCAGCCCCACTTCTTCCAGTGAACACAACCCCAGAGGTGGCTAGGGCTGGGAGGGCCTCTCAACAGCTCTGACCTTACCCCTGGAGACACTTAGCATGGCAGCGAAAGGATGGGCTCAGGGTCACATAGTGAGACTGGCCGAGAGGAGATGAGAACCCGGGATACCTGGGACCCTCATCTGGGGGTCCCGCTGGTTTTCTGTGACAGGGTAACGACGTGCAGGTATGAGCGCACAGACTGTGTGGAGCACACAGAGGCAGGAGCTTCAAGAAGAGGAGTGGGAGCAGGGCATTAAGCCACAGTCTGTGGCGAGAAGGGCCTGGGCTCAAGCCACAGGGGCCGAGACCCTCTGGATAAAACTTCATGCCATCGGTCAGCCTTGCAGGTCTGAGTGCATGGCAGCCTGGGGGTGGTGAGAGAGTTTACATGTGAGGAACCTCCAGGCTAAGGTCTGTGTGGGACCATAGCATCATTGGCTTCCCAGGTGGCACTAGTAGTAAAGAATCTGCCTGCCGATGCAGGAGATGAAAGGGACATGGGTTTGATCCCTGAGGTCAGGAAGATCCCCTGGAGGAGGGCATGGCACTCCAGTATTGCCTGCAGAATCCCTTGGACAGAGGCGCCTGGTCGGCTACAGTCCATGGGGTCGCAAAGTGACTGAAGTGACTTAGCATGTATGCAATGGCATCGTTAGATGGTTAAGCTTTGGAGAGCAGCATGGTTAGGACTTAACCGCAGTGTCTCACTCTGTCCTCCTGGAACACTTTCCTTTGGTGCCAGGACCCCTCTCTCTCCTAGGTCCTCCTAGCTCACCAGTCACTGCTTTGCTGCTTCCTCTTCATCTCCCCAACCCCTTAACCTTGGGGTCCCCAGATTCATGCCAGGTTCTCCTCCCTGGCCTCTCCAGGGTCCTGTGATGACCCCCATCCAGCACACTTCTTCAAACACCACTCCCATTTGAGTAGCTCTCACATTTGCATCTCTGCCTGAAACTGACGCTACTGCCTACTTGGCACCTCCCCTCGGGCTTCCCCACCCCGCCTTCCCTTGGACTTCTAAGAGGTATCTCACATGCTGCATCTCCCAGCATCTCAGAGCAAACCCTGAACCTTCCCATCCTCCACTGGCCCTGTCTATAGGCTCCTCTATCTTAGTCAGCACAAACTCAATTTTCCAGTTTCTCAGACCAAACACCTGGGAGTCAGCTTGACTCTTCTCTCCATCTCATACTCCATTTTTAATCCATCAGCCAAGTCTGTTGGCCTCACCTTCTGTATCTCTCTAGAGCAGGGTCATTAACTCCTCCACTGCTATCTCTCTGGTCTAAGTCACTGTCCATTCAGAAGCCAGCAGAGCCCTTCTCTTACTTCTTTGCTCTCAACCCTCTGATGGTTGCCATCTGACTCAGTGAGATGGCTTAAGGATGACCATGGTGAGCTCCAAGGCCCACCCAACGTGGGCCCCGCTGCCTCTAATGTGTCTCACTTCTCCTCCTCCTTATTCTGCTTCAGCCACACCCACGTCCTCACTATTCTCCAACAGGAGGCTCTTTCTTGCCTCGGGGACATTGTCGCGGCTCTTCTGTCTGCCTGGGACATCTTCCCCTTGAGATCCACATGGGTTATGCCCTGTCTTCCTTTAGTCTTTGCTCGAGTATCATGCTGTTGGTCAGGCCTTGGCTCTGTATATGGCCTTGGCACTTCCGATCTTCTGACACCTTATCTGTTTCCTGCTCTTCCCCACTAAAGTTCAGCTCTGTGAGACCAGGGACACTCTGTCTTGCTTGGTCATAATGCCAGGACCTAAAACGTGCCCGACTCATAGTTCACACTCATTAGATCTTTGATGAACAAATAGCTGAGTGGATGAAATGGCCTGAGTCAGAGAAGAGAGCACAGCTCTGGAGCAGAATATATTCATCCCTTTCTCTGATTTGTAAGGTGGGGGAACCGGCAGTGATGTAAATCCTGCAGGGCTCTGCAGTCTGCCCTTGGAATCCTCACCCTGCCCCAGGTAGGTCTTGGCTTGGCCAAGAGTGGCTGGATCCTCCCTTTCTAGCGGCCCCCCGACCCCCACCATCAGGCCCTGGCCTACCCCAGCCCTACCTTGGATGTGGGTCACGTGCTGGGGCTGGGGGTGGTGCCTGGAGAAGAAGGAGTGGTGGCTGAGGCGACCGAAGCGGTAGGCACTGGGGGTTTGGGGCTTGGACGTCCTCACTGCCTCTCGGATCAGCTCGAAATCCACGGTCCCTGGGATCGTCAGTTCTTTCTGTGGCCCGCTGTCCCCGTGGCTCCTTGGCTGGCACCCCGACTTCTTTTCCAGTTTCGGCTCAGCCTTTGGGCTAAAGGAGAGGACCAGGGAGAAGCAAATGGAGCCCGAGGCAGCGGTTCCCACCCGAGCTTATGGGAGTCCATTCCTGAGATATTCTGAAAACTGCTTAACAGATTCCACCACCACCCCCATGGCGCTAGAGCCAGGCCTCCGCCAGGGTCCTTTCGCAGCCATGCCATTCAGCCCTGAGGAACTTCCCATCTTCCTATGATGCCTGAGTAGAGAGCCAGGATCCATCTCAGAGAACTCAGATGGAATCTCCCAGCACCCCAGTTTTCTCTCAGAGACCATTTCCAAAGCCAGAAGGAGAAGCCATAGACCCACCTCCTCATCCAGATACCTGCATTGGAGTAAAGGTACATTATGTACATCTCCAGGGCCAGGGGGCTGACCCTAGCATGGGCCTCTTCCCAAGCCAAACAGTTGGCGGCCCAGGAGAAGCCAGCTATAGGCTGTCACCCAACCCCCCCTTGCCCTCACGGGCAGTTTTGGCCCAGACTCAGCATCCAGGAGCTGATACCAAAGCCAGACTGGGCCAGCCAGTCCTCTTCCTGTGGGGGCCCCCCTGGGAGCTGCAGAACTAATGGGCTGGCTATCTGGGCTGCGTCGCTGTGGAGAAGCTTCAAGCTCTTGCTTCGCTTCGCTTTGCTTCACTGGAGACAAGCGTCTCAGGTTCTCCGTCCTCCACCTGCACCCCTTCCCTCTCCTGAGGATGCTGTGCCTCCCCCCCCACCCCCAGAGGAATAGGTGGAGTCAGTCCAGCAAGGATCCAGGGGTGGGCTGCTCTCCGCCAGGGACCTGGTTGGGACCACCTGCCTGCTCGCTGTCTGCTTCCCCTTCTGGCGGCCCTGGCTGAAGGGAGGCCCTCTGGAGGTGTGTAGGTGGACTCTGGATGTGCTAAGCAAGGCATTTTGCCTCGGGGCCCTCTGAGAATTTCGCTGACCAGGCCCCTGAGTTTCCTGTTCCATCCTCAATTTTCTTCTAGGGGATCTGGGACTTAAAGAAATAAAGTAAACCTTCCCTGAATGTCACTGTTAGTTGATCTCCCCTGCCCCCAACTAACAGTGGAAGTCACCCCCTGAAACCCCTGGAATGTTTATGCTCCTGCCCCGAGCTACCACACCCACTCCCGACCCAGGAGGGGCCCTGCCTGGGATGTGTTAACTCAGGCCTGAGAACCCACTGGGCGCCTGACTGATAGCAGAGGGAAGGCGACCTCCACTTGGACCCTCGGTCTGTAGAGTTCTTTTGTATTCTACCCTCCCCAGCTCCCTCCACCTCCTCCGTCAGCAGGGAAGGCATTGGGGACCTTACCTGGGCAGTGAATGCTCTGCCAATTGGGCCCTCACTTCTGTAGCCATTGGGAAGCCTCTAACAGTGTAAAGACTGGTGCTGTTAATACGAGTGTTGAAGATGCATAACAGGAACAGACACTTTAGGGGGAAAATTGGCAATATCTTATAAAATTGAACATTTGCATGCCACGTCCCAGTATAACCCAGCAACTGCATGTGTGTGCTTGCTAAGTCACTTCATTCGTGTCTGACTCTTTGCGACCCATGGACTGTAGGCTACCAGGCTCTTCTGTCCGTGGGATTCTCCAGGTAAGAATAGTGGAGTGGGTTGCCATGCCCTCTTCCAGGGGATCTGCCCAACCCAGGGACTGAACCCAAATCTCATGTCTCCTGCATTGAGAGACAGGTTCTTTACCACTAGTGTCACCTGGGAAGCCCTAAAATTGAATGTTTGCATGCCATATCCCAGCATAACCCAACAATTACTGTTCCAGAAATACACCCCAGAGGAACTCTTGCAGATGTGTAAGAATATTCAAACCAACATTGTTCAAATTAGCAAAAACCTGGTGACAGTTTACATGTCCAATGCAGAAGAGTGGATAAATATGCCATGGTCCATTCAGACAATTGAACACTGTATTGCAGTGAAAATGAATGAACCGCAGCTACATGCAACAACATAGATGAATCTTACAAATATAATGAATAGTCAGGGAAAGCAAATTGCAGAAGACCATATAGCCTGAGATCCTGTTTAAAAATAAAATTCAAAAACAAGGAGAATTATCATAAAGGTAATAAGACAAAAGCAATGAAACTCTGCAAAATTCATGTAGTGGCTATGTCTGAGGGCAGATAAAGAGCAGGGGGAGGAGAGGAGCACATAGGATGTCTTGGTGGTGGTATTCTAGTTCTTGGTTTGAGAGGTGCTTTTATTAGCATTCATCATATTACTAAATAAGCTAGATGACATGAATGAAAGATAAGTGTCAACGCCAAATTGACACATCAAGGTGATTATGAATCTGTAAGTGGAGTGCTGGGGTTGCAGGTGCCGAGGATGGGTTGAGCAATCAGTACATTCTGAGAATTAACCCTCTGAGTCATAGAATCTGCAGAGATTCCCTCAGGGCCAGGCTTCCATCAGGTTAGGGTGGAGGGGAGCAGACAGCACTGCCTGAGATTGGGGAAGGGGAGAGACTTTGAGATCAAGGAGGCAGGCATCCTGATTCAATCTCCTAATCTTTCCCTAAAGACAAAACCAGCTGGTAGGGCATCCTTTGAAGGTAGTTTGGACATCCTTGATGAAGAGGCTAGGCTCTGGAGCAGTGGTTCCCAGCCGTTTTGTTACCAGGGACTGGTTTCGTGGAACACAATTTTTCCACAGATCGGGGAGTCAGGGGGAATGGTTTCAGGATGAGTCAAGCACATTACATTTATTGCGCACTTTATTTCTTTTATTATGTCAGCTCCATCTCACATCATCAGGGATTAGATCCCAGAGATGGGGGACCCTTGCTCTAGAGCACTTTGATGCTGCAGGGTTGAGAACAGGGCATTTACAAGCCCCATACCCACCTGCCTACAGGAAAAGGAATCAACACAATAGAGACTTTTAAAAATACTTCTGACTGTGACCATAGTAAGAAACTCATTTTTATATCATAACCCAATTCACACATACACACACACGTGTGCATGTACTTATGTGTGTATCTGAAACTGAAGCAGTTCTTGTTCTTGGTGTATATGACACATACTGATAGTTTCATCCTACTTTTTGTCTTCATTTAGTCATTATCAAATTCAAACTATTACATTGATTTTATAGGCTACTGTGGATTATATCACACAGCTGCTGGGAAGAGGTCAACAGGGCCTCTAGTGGGCCTGGCCTGCCTTTGCCAGAGCGGGCCAGGCCGGGCCCCATTGCATCTGTCCTTGACCTTCCTTCCCTCTCCCCCAGGTCCCCAGTTGGCCAGGCACAAGGGCCCTGAATGCTGATACCAATTCAGAAACAGAACTTCTCTTTCCCCTTCTGTGCCCCACCCCAGGCTGACCCCTGAACTCACCAAGGAAAGTGGCCGCTATCCTATGCGGGTGAGGAGCCCTTGCTGCCCGGGCAGGAAAGAGCCAAAGGTCATGACAGCGGGAAGCCTTGTCAGTTCTGTGGGTAAGCCTGTCGCTTTGTGACTGCATCAGCCAGTGGTTGCTAGGTTACCCCTGCCCTACAACTCCAGAACCGCTCCCCAGCACCCCTCTCCTCACCCCCAGCCAGCTCCTCTTACCCTTCCTGGAGGGGCAGAAGGGCTCACCGAGCGCCCCCTGCTTGCCTGCCCTCCAGGCTCCCTCTCTGTCTCCCATCCAGCACTTTCAATGGGGCCCAAGGAAGAAAATGAGAATCAGGGGCTGGTTGCAGCCAGTGTGCAGCAGGCAGAGAGAGAAAAACTGGCAAAAAGGTTTGGTTGGGCTGGGTGCCAGCTCTGTCGGCAATGGCCGGGCTGTCTGCCACTGTGGAGTCTGTCCCCCCGCGCCCTATTTCTAGGGGTTGATTCTCAGAGAGCTAGCTGTCTCTTAGATGGAGAGGAGGTGGCCGCCAACAGGATCCAAAGTCTTCCTGCGGCCCTACTCCAGGCAGGAGAGCTGGGTGGAAGGGCCCTGGGCTGTCAGTGGCAGGGGTCTTGATGGGATTCTGACCCACCCTAGGTGTGTTGCCCAAGGTGTGGGACAGTGGCAAGAATACTTGGTTCCAATTCCAGCTCTGCTTCCTAGCTGTGTGGCCTCAGATAATTTACCTGATGTTTCTGAGCCTCAGTTCTCATGTCTCTGAAATGGGAGACTCCTCATGCTCATTCTCATGGGATTTTTGAGATTGCCTAATGTAAAGCCTTTGACTGTGTGGATCGCAACAAACTGGAAAATTGTTAAAGAGATAGGAATACCAGACCACCTGACCTGCCTCCTGAGAAATCTGTGTGAAGGTCAAGAAGCAACAGTTAGAACTGGACATGAAACAACAGACTGGTCCCAAATTGGGAAAGGGGTACATCAAGGCTGTATATTGTCACCCTGCTTATTTAACTTGTATGCAGAGTACATCATGAGAAATGCTGGACTGGATGAAGCACAAGGTGGAATCAAGATTGCCAGAAGAAACATCAATAACTCAGATATGCAGAAGATACCACCCTTATGGCAGAAAGCAAATAATAACTAAAGAGCCTCTTGATGAAAGTGAAAGAGGAGAGTGAAAAAGTTGGCTTAAAACTCAACATTCAGAAAACTAAGACCATGGCATCTGGTCCCATCACTTCATGGCAAATAGATGGGGAAACAATGGAAACAGTGACAGACTTTATTTTTCTGGGCTCCAAAATCACTGCAGATGGTGACTGCAGCCATGAAATTAAAAGACACTTGCTCCTTGGAAGAAAAGCTATGAGCAACCTAGATAGCATATTAAAAAGCAGAGACATTGCCTTCCCGACAAAGGTCCATCTAGTCAAAGCTATGGTTTTCCCAGTAGTTATGTATGGATGTGAGAGTTGGACTATAAAGAAAGCTTAGCACTGAAGAATTGATGCTTTTGAGCTGTGCTGTTGGAGAAGACTCTTGAGAGTCCCTTGGACTGCAAGGAGATCCAGCCAGTCCATCCTAAAGGAAATCAGTCCTGAAGATTAATTGGAAGGACTGATGCTGAAGCTGAAACTCCAATACTCTGGTCACCTGATGTGAAGAACCAACCCATTTGAAAAGACCCTGATGCTGGGAAAGATTGAAGGCAGGAGGAGAAGGGGATGACAGAGAATGAGATGGTTGAATGGTATCACCGACTCAATGGACATGAGTTTGAGTAAGCTCCGGGAGTTGGTGATGGACAGGGAAGCCTGGAGTGCTGCAGTCCATGGGGTCGCAGATTTGGACACAACTGAGTGACAGAACTGAACTGAATGTAATGCACATGGAAGTGTTTAGAGTAGTCCCTGGCACCAGATGTGATCTCCTACTTTATTACCCTCTCGGAGCCTGTAAAATGGGGTGTCCTCACCTAATTCTCAGGTCATTCTGAAGGACAAATGAGCTGATAGAAGTGAAGCACCTCATCAGATGCCTGGCGCACAAGGAAGGAAGGAAGGAAGGAAGGAAGGAAAGTCACTCAGTTGTGTCCGACTCTTTGCGACCCCGTGGACTGTAGCCCACCAGGCTCCTCCCATGGGATTCTCCAGGCAAGGGTACTGAGATGCTCACAAATGGTAATAGTACTAATCACTACTCTTATTGGTATATATATATATTTTTAATTGATCTATTACTGGTATCTTGATGGAGGGGGATGGGATGGGTCCTGAGCCTGAGAACTACTGCGAGCAGTTTACTTTTTTTCTTTGAGACTCAGCTGAAAAAGGGGCTCAGGATAATCATTTGTCCACAGGACTGAGGTGAGTTCAGAAGCCGCGAGGGGTGTAAACAGGCTCTGTAAATGGAAGAGTCTGCAGACGGCACTTGGTGCTATCCAAGGAGTGAGGCTGCTGGCCCTCAAAATGGATGGGTGTGGGCCTGTTGGAGGGTCTTTCTTCTCAGCCTCCCTGGCTTCTTATCAGTGGCCCGAGGCTTCTAGACTCTGTGTCTTCTGCTGGGGAGAAGAGCAGGAAGGGGGATAGCTAGAGGCAAACACAAGTCCTTTAAAAGTTCTGCCCATCCCCTCTGGGGAGTGGTGACTCAAGCCATTGCAGTGACCCATTTTGGGGTGGCCTCTGAACTTGACCTTGCCTCTTTTAGGCTCTGGCTTCTCCTGGGCTTGTCTCTAGAAGAATGAGGTGACTCCTTTGAAACCATTCTGAAAGCCCCCTCTTGCATGCTTCTGAGAATCCTGGTGGCTACAAGGATAAATGAGACTGTATTTGAAAGAAGAGAGGGCTTCTTCCCTCCTGCCAGCCCCTCCACGCTGCTTTCAGCTCACCTGGGGGATTTCCCACAATGTGGCCTGACTCAGTCAAGAATGAAACCCACTCATCCTCCCGTTGCACTTCTTCTCCCTACCACTGTGCTGTTTAAAACTGGACCCCAGGTCTCCGTGCAGATTGCAGCTTTGGGACTGAAGGGGTACCTTATAGATGTCCTCGACACTGTTCTGTAAGATTTATGAGAGAATTCAGGGGAAACCCTTCTGACTGCTGTTTGTGTCCAGTCACTCGGTCATGCCCCGACTCTTTGCAACCCCATGGACTGTGGCCTGCCAGACTCCTCTGTCCATGGGGATTCTCCAGGCAAGAACACTGGAGTGGGTTGCCATGCCCTCCTCCAGCGGATCTTCCCAACCCAGGGATCAAACCCAGGTCTCCCGCATGGCAGGTGGATTCTTACTGTCTGAGCCACCAGGAACACTGTCTTAATAACTGCAGTTTTAAGTACATCTTGATTTCTAGCAATGTGAAACTTCAAGGAAAACTCTATTTTTCTCCTCCACTCTCAGTATTTCTGAAACTGGATGTATAGGGGTTTCTCCACACCATACCTTTCTCCATGTCAGCAGGCACCAACTGGGTGTCCTACAGCTCTAACTTAATTCTGACGCTCTCTGCTGGGGGTGGCATTGGACCCCACATGTTATGGGCTCAGTCCTTCAAGGCTGCCCCTCTTCAGACCCTGAAACTGAGTCCCACTAAAATCCAGCTCCCTTACCAAGTCGATGATTGATCTCTCTATCCAAAACTTAATTCCCTTTCTTGTCCCCTCTGACCTCAGTCCTATGCCAACTGGACCCTCACCAACCAGAGTCAGAGGACTAAAATTGCTGTTGTTGATAACATTGTTAATGTCCTAAGGTTGCTACTGTGGATATATCATTAAGGTCTAAGTCATGCTGTTTCTCCAGGTCAAAGTGAGTTAACAGGCCTCAAGCCATGGACAACCTGGCCAAAGAATCCTAAACTAGAGACCTCCTGAATCCCAAAACTATAGTCACAGAAGTGTCACCTGATGATGATTAATCCCAGCCTCTCTGTTCTTCCCTTCAAAACACCTCTTACTCAGAGACCAAATGGAGAGGACTTGAGACTTATCTCCTGCTTCCTTGCTGGGTGTGTGGCCATAATACCCTTACTTTGCTGCAAACACCCACTGTCAGAATTTGGCTTTCTGTGACCTCAGACACATGAGTCCATGCTCATAACAACATCAGGCACAGGTCCAGGTTGTTATCTGTATTTCTGACTGGCCAGCATTAAATTGGGGTTCCCATGATCCCCTCCTTGGGTTTGAAAGGTTGCTAGAATGACTGACAAAGCTCAGGTAAATATTTACCTATGTTTACCAATGTATAGTAAAGGGTATTATAAAGGATACAGATGAATAGTCAGATGAAGAGGTACATAGGACAAGGTCCTGTGTGTAGGAGCGTCTATCCGTGTGGAACTGGGGGTGCCACTCCCAACATGTGGACATCTCAACCCAGAAGCTCTTCAAACCCCCAGAAGCTCTTCATCCTTTCGGGTTTTTATGGAGATTTCAGCTGGGGCTTCCTGAGTGGCTCAGATGGTAAAGAATCTGCCTGCAAAGAATTCCAGTTTGATTTACCTATGGTGTTTTTCAGTGTATCTCTTTGTATAACCTTTTGGTGGTTGCTGTAGGCATTGCATTATATATACAAAACTTACCACAGTCTACTGGTATCATTGTTTTACCAGTTCAAGTGAAGGTTTTAAGTATAGACACCTTACTTCCTTTTATGTAATTTAGCCTTCCCTTTTATAATACAACTGTCTTAAATAATTTCCTCTATATACATTTGGAATCATATCAAGCAATGTTATATATAATTTTTGCTTCAACTGTCAAACATGTATTTAGAAAACTCATGAGAAGGAAAGCCTATTTACACATTTTTTTTACTTACTGTTTTCTTCCTTCCTTCCTGATGTTCCAAGGTTTCTTCTCTTATTGTTTCCTTTCTGTTTTGAGAACTTTCTTTATTCTCTTAGGGCATGACTGCTGGTGACAAATCATCTTAGTTTTCCTCATCTGGAGAATATTTTGATTTCTCCCTTCATTCCTATACGATATTTTTGCTTAGATATAGGATTCTGGGTTTTCATTTCTTTTTTATATCATCTGAAAAATACTGTACCACTACATTCTGATCACCATGATTTGTGAGAAATCTGTTGTTATTCTTTTTTTTCCTTTATAGGTGAGGTGTTGTTTTCCTCTGGCTGCTTTTAAGATTTTTTTGTTGTTGTTCTTTGGTTTTCAGAAGGTTAACAATAATGTATCTGCATGTGGCTTTTTTTGGCTTTATTCTGTTTGGTTTGTTCAGCTTCCTGAATCTCTAGGTTTGTCTTGCCAAATTTTGAAAGTTTTCAGCCATTATTTCTTTGAGTTCTTTTTCAGCTCTTCACTCTTGTTCTGGGACTTTGATAGAACAAATATTAGAGCTTTTGTTATAGTCCCAGAGGTCCCTACAGCTCTTTTCACTTTCACTTTTTTGGGGGGTCTAGTTTTTGTTTTCCAGACTGGGTAATTTCTATTGTTCTATCTTCCAGTTCACTGATTCTTTCTTCTTTCACTTCTATTATGATTTTGAGCCCATCCACTGAGATTTTAGTTCAATTATTGCATTTTTCAGTTCTACAATTTTCCTTTGGTTCTTTATGTCTCCTATTTCTTTGCTAAGGCTTTCTATTTTTTTCCCCCACTTATTTCAAGTATATTCTTTATTGCTCATTGAAACATTTTAAAAATCACACATCTGCTATAAAATCTTCGTATTTATACATCACATACCTTTAATACCTTCTAATACCTTTATGATTTTTCTGTTGGCATCTATTGCATTTTTCAAGGAATTTTTCCAAAGCATCTACCTTTTCAAAGTTTATAGCATCAGCTCTGCCTTTGTATTATCTCTAGGAACTTCTCAGGGCTTCCCTGGTGGCTCAGGTGGTAAAGAATCTGCCTGCAATGCAGGAAACCCGGGTTTGATCCCTGGATCAGGAAGGGCCCCTGTAGAAGGGAATGGCTACCACTCCAGCATTCTTGTCTGGAGAGTTCCATGAACAGAGAAGCCTGGTGGGCTACAAGTCCATGGGGTTGCAAAAAGTCAGAAGTGATGAGCACTTTTACTTTTTTTTTTTTACACTTTTACTTTTTTAGCTTTCACATGTCTTGGTACTTTCTCTAGGAACTACAGTTGATATAGTGATATTTTTTTCATTTCTGATATTGCACTGAATTTGCTCATTCTCTCTCTCTCATTCCTTGATCAGTCCTGCCAGGGTTATTATTCTTAGAAGTCTCCCCCACTCGCACCAAAAATTTTAGGTTTTGGGGTTCTCTTATTTTCTTTCTTCCACTTTCTTTGAGTTTAGTTTGGTTTTTGTAATCTCTTAATATGGATACTTAAGTCATTTGCTTTCAATTTCCTTCTTTTCAAATATATTGTACATTGAAGGTCACAATAGCTGCATTCCACAAAATTTTCCGGTTTATAGGAGATAATGTTACCTTGCAAAGTGAAAGTGTTGGTTGCTCTGTCGTGTCTGAGTCTTTGTGACCCAATGCCCTGGGGCCTGCCTGACTCCTCTGTCCATGGAATTTCCCAGGCAAGAATCCTGGAGTGGATAGCCATTCCCTTCTCCAGGGGATCTTCACGACCCAGGGATCAAACCTGGGTCTCCTACATTGCAGTCAGATTCCTTACCATCTGAGCAAAAAAGTTTAGTTTTAATTTGCAGTTCTTAAATCAGTGGAGTTGAGCATCTTTTCATATGCTTAAGTGCTATTTGTAT
The DNA here is from genome assembly GCF_023699985.2 of Odocoileus virginianus. Classification (NCBI taxonomy): domain Eukaryota; kingdom Metazoa; phylum Chordata; class Mammalia; order Artiodactyla; family Cervidae; genus Odocoileus; species Odocoileus virginianus. The sequence goes on from NC_069680.1 coordinate 60,656,309, forward strand.
ATATTTCCTGTGATCTCAATTCTTGTCCTTTGTCCAGTTTTCTGTCGGTTTGTTAGTCCTTGTATGGATATATGTTAGATTATTTATTTGTAATATGAGTAAGTAAAAAAAATTTTCCCTAGTTCATTAATCTTCTGTTGACTCTGTCTATGCTGTGAATTTAGATTCCTCTCCTCCTAAACTGGTATTCTGCTGAGGGCTTACTCACCTGCTTTTGGAATTCAGAAACCCCCTTTGCTTTGTTGGGCTTTCATTCATCCCCATGAAAAATCCTCAGAACAGAGGCTCTGGAGATACTCAGACCTGCCATTCTCTAGCTGTGCAGTCTTAGATAAGTTTTGACACCACTAGGCCTCAATTACCTCATCTGTGAAATAAAGATAATAATCCTGCCAAACTTATAGGGCTGTTTGATGCATAAATGAGATAATGCATATAATCACCCAGCACAGTGCCTTGCTCATCATGAAGTCTTAATGCATGGTATTTTTTTCTTACTATTTGAAATCAAGCAAACATTTCATGAATGGCTGCTGTATTATCCTGGTGCTATTTCCCATCAGTGTACAGGAGAAAATCCTGTGATGACGCGCCCTTTATCTCACCTGTTCTGTCTTTTCTGCTTTATACATGGGATTCTGGATTGTGGCCAGTATCACTGGGTGCTTTGATGAGACTTAACTGCTCTGAAATTTGAGTCACTACCAGGCTCTTGGATTTACCTACCATGGCATTACCTGTGCTTCTATTGTCCCAAAGTCTGTGTGACTAGCTGTTTGACGATATTTTAGAGAAGAAAGGAGGAAAGAAAGAGGCATGACTAATGACCCCACATGGCTCAGCCACCCCACCTGTCTCCCCTATGATGGTCAGTTACCTGGTAACCTGTCATCTGAGTGGGACTCACGGCTCAGGAGCTGGCAGCTACAGACTGGTCTAAGTCAGCATTCAGGAAGTTTGACTTAGAAGAGCAGACATCAGAGAAGAGAGAATAAGTCTGAGCTCTCCAGAAAGATCTAAGTTGATGGAATCCAACAAGTTTCCTATCTCTTTTCAACTTAAATGTCATTCTCTGCTTCCACCCCAAGACCTCCCTTCAAACTCTCGTTGAATGCCCAGTAATTCTTATAATTTCACGTCTCTTTACTGTAAGCCTGTCAGTTCCAAGAGATTAGAGGATACCTCTATCTTGTTCATCACCAAGCATATTGCCTTGCTCTGCATGATGGGTAGTTACGTGGGTCTGTTTGTGTTGTAATAACTCATCAAACACCTGGTACAATGCCTCATGCCCAATAAATATTCACTGAATTCATGAATAGATGAAGCAGAGTCTAAGGTAGTTGTTCTGGCCATTCACCTGTTACATATCTGAATCCTCACCTCTATAGAATTCCTACCCACTATGTGCTAATATTTGTCAACAAAACAGCTCTAGTGACAGGGAGCTTTCTGCTGCCCAGGGTTGCCTGTTCATTATCTGTGTGATCCTGTTGGCTAGAAAGTTCTTCTTAATATTGTACTTAAATATATCTCCTTGAAGCTTCCAGTCAATATTCTTCATTTATTCATAAGAATAAATCAAGTCTAGGTCCTCTGTGTGATGACAACTCTGTACACATTTGAACTTAGTTCTCATACCCACCTCTTCTTCTCTAGGCTAGTCACAAAATCACTGAGTAGACACATATTTGTTGAGTACCTGCAACATGGAATACACTAGAGAACACAAAGATGGAAAGAAATAATAAGTATCTTCAAGAGATTACTGGTCTTGTGGGGCATCAATAAAAATGAAGATCAAATGTGATAAGGAGAGCGGAGACTCCAAGTTCATCTGTGAGTTTTGGGGAAGGCTCTACAGAGGAGTGGGCTATAGAAGGTGCTCTCAGTGGACATGGGAGAAGCAGATGTTCTAAGAAGTGAGAGTATATGCAGAAGTCTGGAGATATAGGAGCCCATGGCATGTTATGGGAACTCTAAGTAATTCCGCATGGCTAGGGAAACCTGAAATCCCAGATGGCACAAGACAGTCCAGTTTTTTTCTGCTTTCCCAGAAAACTTACTAATATGTCCTCAGCCTCAGAAGTGTCCCAGATTGGATGATTAATTACATGGTTACTCTAACTATGCCAGGGGTATAAAGTCTGAGAGGTAGGTAGAGACGTGGGAGCTGAAGGTAGAGAGACAGCAGGGGCTGATCCCCAGGGGCCTTCTGGGCCAAGTTCAAGAAGAACATTCAGTTAACTGGGCCTTGTATGGTACCTTCCCTCAGAGGTCATCCTCTCCAGGTATATAATTTAATTCACAGACAGATCAGTACATCTACTGATAGATGTTTATTGCTGTGGATTACCATCTTTTTCATGATTTTTTTTTGATGTGGACTGCTTTTAAAGTCTTTATTGAATTTGTTATAATATTGCTTCTGTTTTATGTTTCTTGGTTTTTTGGCCATGTGGCATGTGGGATTGTAGTTCCCCAACCAGGGATCGAAACTGCATCCCCTACACTGGAAGCCCAAGTCTTAACCACTGACCCACCAGGGAACCCCCCTATAGATTACCATTTATGGGAGACTTATAAGGTAAGCACTTTCCAAATAGTCTGGGGTATGGCCCAGGCAACCTCTGCTGACCCTTGTTCATGCATTTTATGTAATGGATTCTCTGACACTTAGCCTTAGTTTTGACTTGTTGTGGTTGTGAGGTTGTGTCCAGAGACGGCACTGGGCAATGCCCTCTGGACTTCTTGCTCTCAACTAGAGACTTTGTAAGACTTCCCCGGGGGGATGTAGTGAGTGTCAGAAGCAGGCCTATAGCTATAAACAACTTGCTTTAAAGGACCGAAATGATTTGTATATTATAGGGATTTATAAGAATATTTGAACGAAACAAGTTTTTAATTGGGTCTAAGATGATGCAATAATGAGGGATTGTTTCATTAGCTGTGGGCAGTCAGTGGAATGGTTTATACATTTGGAATACTTGACTTATATGAGAAGTGGATAGTCAGAGTGGGTATTTGAGATATGTCTGAATGAGTGGTTTCCATTGCAGTGACCCTTGTAACATCTGTCCCTAAGTGGCAGGTGATGGTTGGCACCTCAAAACTGAGTGTTGCAGTCCCCTCAAGCAGATCCACAAGGACTAGCTTCGGGTTGCTTGTGCCCACCAGGAGGCGAGTTGGCAGTGGACCCCAGGGTTTCTGGAGACTTCGGAACCCCTGTCACTGCTCTGACACTGGGACGCTCAGAGAGAACGTAAGGCAAGCAGGAATGGCCGTGTCATCCTGCCCTCCCCATGTGTCCGTTTTCAACCTACTGAAGCATGGGAATCTAGGTGTATGAGTTTGCTAGGACTGCTATAACAAAGGACGATAAACAGGGTAGCTTGAGCAGCAGACATTTGTTGTCTTACTGTCCTGAAGACTAGAAACCTGAGATCCAGGTGTTGGCAGGACTGGTTCCTTCTGAGGGCAGTAGTAACAAAGAATGGGCCCCAAGCCTCTGCGCTGGGCGGGCAGTTTTCTGGCAGTCCTTGGTGTTCTTTACCTTGTAAAAGCATTGTCCCCATCTCTACCTTTGTCTCTGTGTGGTGTTCTCTCTGTGTGCATGTCTGTGTCCACACTTCTCCTTTTTGTAAGTACACCAGTTATATTGGATGAGAGTTTCATCTTCCTCTAGTTTGACCTCATCTTAACTAACTACATGTGCGGTGACCCTTTTTCCAAAGAATGTTCCATTCTGTGGTGCTGACAGTGAGGACTCCGACATATTAATTATTGGGGGGCACAATTCAGCATACCACACGAGGGTAGATAGAAATAGCTGCAGTGTGAATGTAGCTACTCTATTGGTTACTGCTGAAACCCACTCTGTTTTGTGGGACATGATCAGATCAGGAAGAATCCTGTGGTTAAGGGGGAGGTACCCATACTGGTCTGACAGGTTAAAGGTATAGCCCTCTAGACATGGGTTAGTTTGTCTTGAGCTATGAAATGACTTGTCCCCTGGGGCTGCTGTCCTGAGGTTACACATGGCAGGTTGCTGGTCAGGGCACAGTGTGGACTGAAGTTCTGGGAAGTTCTTTTTAGTCTGTTTATCTCACTTTCCAAGAGTCCTAAGCTCGTGCCCTGGTTCTATCTTAGAACCAACTGTCTTTACTCTTTGCTGAGATAAATGCAAAAGCCTGGTGCCTAGTCTGCCATTTGGATCTTCTTCCAGCCAAGTGATCACTTGATGATCACTCTGCAACTACACATTTCTCTTCTCTATCTTGGGAGAGAAAGATGGAATTAACAAAGAGATGTGATTCAGCAAGTGACATTATGGTCACAAGATAGATTTTGCAAATGACAACAGGAACACAATACGGTCATTCAATATTTTTGTGCTTTCTCCTGAGAAATTATACTGGCTTGCTGTTTCCTATTGCTAGGTAAAGCAAAAGAGCCAATATTCTACTTAAAACGGCAGCATCCATGACCACCTGCTCGTCCCCTACACTTTCTGTTTCCCATACTTGGCTTTACTTCTTTTTTCCATAGCCCTTGGCACCTTCTAACTTGCCATATAGTTACTCTGTTTGTCTCTTTCGAAAAGAATGCAAGCTGCCTGTTGGCACAGATCTTTGTTTTGCTTAGTGATTCATCCCCCACTCAGGATATTGCAACATAACATTTAAATAGTGAATGGATGAATGAATGAGCCTGAGGTCTGCTTCCCGAAGTAGTCACTCTCCCATTTACCTGCTTGGGACCCTGAAGGCATGTGTGTTTGTATACCTGCCCTGCACATCTGCCCCTACTGACCTGTACAGCCTCTCCCTCCCCTCCCCCTTACTCTGGCCACACTCGCTGGCCCTCCTACACTGGCCACTGGGCCTTGGCATGCACAGTTCCCTCAGCCAGAACACTCTTCTTGCATCACTCAGCCTGGTTAACTCCTGCTCATCCCGCCCTCTCAGCTCATGCTATCCTTGATCCCTCTGCCTGCGTCCATTCCCCTAAGCAAAGAACATGGAGAACTGCCCTTAGTTTAAGAACAAACACAGGGAAATTTCTTTGACCTTGTAAGACATAAAATGTTTTTCATCTGCTTGCAGAGATGGATGCCCTCTACTTCCACTCTGACCCTGAGCCCTGGATGCAGGTACTGCCCAGCTGTCCCAAGCCTACTCCTCTGAGTGAGTCAGCCCTGGAAACCGGTTCTACAGGGCCAGGCAAGGAGTAACCATGGGTCACTAACTACCCACTTAGTCCTTTGTTTGCACAGGACTTTGTTTGCATGATGTTTACTCTTCATCACATCCCATCTGTGTCAACACTGAGAGGAGAGGGGGAGGGCGCCGGCATCCAGGCCACACCAGGCATCCCCAGCACAGGACCAGGGCAGACACCCTCTGCCTCCAAATACCTATGTGGTCAGGGATCGCTCCTGGGAACTGGAGCACAGAGAGGTGGAGTGGCATCTGGAAAGTGTAACCCAAGTGGGGCAGAGAGAATTCTAGACTTACAGAGTTGGAGAGCAGTGTCCCCTGTCTATACAATTTTGAGGTCAGGACATTGAGACCCAGAGAGGGTAAATGGTACATCCAAAGCGACACCATGTGTGAGTCTCAAAGCCATCATGAGAACCTGTTTCATTACATTTTGTGGGCATGGGCTTCTGGAGCTGGAAGGTCAGGAATTCCAGGTTTGATTTTTACTGGCTATGAGACCAAGGCGTAGACACTGATGAGAATGAATAGAATCTAGCAACTTGAGAGTGGCGCGCGCGGGGCGTGGGGCGGTGCTGAGGAGACGAGCCTGAGGCACGGAGGCTGAAGCGAGCTAGACGCCAGGACAGCCCAGGGTGCTGCAGCGCGGCGGGAGCCCGTAGCCAGAGCAGTCCCGGAGCAGAAACAGCCGCCGCCGCCGTCCGCGGAGTCCAGCCGAACCGGCCATGGCGTTGTCGATGCCGCTGAACGGGTTGAAGGAGGAGGACAAAGAGCCCATCATCGAGCTTTTCGTCAAGGGGATCTCCCCAATCCAGGGGTGGAACCCAGGTCTCCTGCATCCAAGGCAGATTACCATCAGAGCCCCGAAGGAAGCCCCTCTTCAGGCTGGCAGTGATGGTGAAAGCATAGGAAACTGCCCCTTTTCCCAGAGGCTCTTCATGATTCTTTGGCTCAAAGGAGTTGTGTTTAGTGTCACAACTGTTGACCTGAAAAGGAAGCCTGCAGACCTGCAGAACTTGGCTCCGGGGACCCACCCACCATTTATAACTTTCAACAATGAGGTCAAAACGGATGTAAATAAAATTGAAGAATTTCTTGAAGAAGTCTTATGCCCCCCCAAGTACTTAAAGCTTTCACCAAAACACCCAGAATCAAATACTGCTGGAATGGACATCTTTGCCAAATTCTCTGCATATATCAAGAATTCAAGGCCAGAGGCTAATGAAGCTTTGGAGCGGGGTCTCTTGAAAACACTGCAGAAACTAGATGAATATGTGAATTCTCCCCCCCCTGATGAAATTGATGAGAATAGTATGGAGGACATCAAGTTTTCCACACGTAAATTTCTGGATGGCAATGAAATGACTCTAGCTGACTGCAACCTGCTGCCCAAGCTGCACATTGTCAAGGTGGTGGCGAAAAAATACCGCAACTTTGATATTCCAAAAGGAATGACTGGCACCTGGAGATACCTAACTAATGCCTACAGTAGGGATGAGTTCACCAACACCTGCCCCAGTGATAAGGAGGTTGAAATAGCATACAGTGATGTAGCCAAAAGACTTACCAAGTAAAAGAGCACTTACAAGAAAAAAAAAAAAAAAAGAATCTAGCAACTTTTATCTGGTGCTGGTTTAGTTGCTAAGTTGTGTCTGACTCTCACAACCCCATGGACTGTAGCCCGCCAGACTCCTCTGCCCATGGGATTTTCCAGGCAAGAATACTGGAATGCATTGCCATTTCCTTCTCCAGGGGATCTTCCTGACCCAGGGATCAAACCCAGGTCTCCTGGATTACAGGTAAATTCTTTATCTACTGAGCCACCAGGGAAGGGTGTTCAAAATACAGATGTTTGGACCCTATCCCTCATTCACCAGGGAATATAGGGAAGTCCTAACATGGGGATTCGGAAAAATTCCTTGGCAGTTCTGATGTGTAATGCTAGATGGCAAGGATGGGCTGGATGATGCTTGAGTCCCTTTAACTTGACAGACATTCAGCAGTAGATATGAAGATGAGGCTTGTCTTAGCATGCATTCCTGTCATCAGTCCTCAGTGGGATAGTTTGGCTCCCTAGGAGGCATCTCAAAACTTTAAAAGTTTCTAGTTGTCACAATGATTGGGGCAATTTCTCTGGCATCGGTGACGGTGATGAATGTTAGGTGTCTTGTAATATGGACATTGCAAAGGTAGCCCCTCACAACGAAGAGGTGTCCTGAGCCCTACACATTTTGTTTTTTTAACATAATATACAGCCAGCACAATCATATAGGGAAAAAGCTGTGGTTCACAGTCACATGAGCCAAGAGCTTGATTTCATTTTCATACAAGAAAAAGTGGATTTCTTTAAAAACATGGTTTTATTATACACTCTTCCCGGTAAACATCTACCATGCTGAATGTTGCACATAGGTTATCCTTCATTTTGCTTGGAACTTTATCAACTCTTAATCTGTCATTTTGGAAAATCACATCACCCATGGCATTGCTGTTCACAGAGTGATAGAGTCACAGAGACAAGACCTCTGTTCTGCTTTTGTAGCTTTCCTGCTCTCAAAAGCTGTATGTACTAATGTAAAGAACCTCATTTAGCCCTTATTTCAAAACAGCAAATATAAAGGGAAAAGTGACAAGAATATTCAATTAAATATCACCTTCTCTTCAATGAATACTTATCCATTGTAAGTTCAGGCATCTGCTAACTTCATGGACAATTTTTTAAATGATGTCTTTCACTTTTAAAGTTAGGACACTATATTGCTATATAGGTGGGTACACACCCCTGTTTATGACATATATTTTGTAACCCCCATTAAAAGGGTGTTGGGCTCGTTGGTTTGGGACTTACTGATCTAGAGACAACAGACAACAAAACCCGCAGGAATACTGTAGCTCTTGAGCAAGCCTGAAAGGCCTAGGGCAAAAGGTCTGCTGCTGCTGCTAAGTCACCTCAGTCGTGTCCGACTCTGTGTGATCCCATAGACAGCAGCCCACCAGGCTCCCCCGTCCCTGGGATTCTCCAGGCAAGAACACTGGAGTGGGTTGCCATTTCCTTCTCCAATGCGTGAAAGTGAAAAGTGAAAGTGAAGTCGCTCAGTCGTGTCTGACTCTTAGCGACTCCATGGACCACAGCCTACCAGGCTCCTCCGTCCATGGGATTTTCCAGGCAAGAGTACTGGAGTGGGGTGCCATTGCCTTCTCTGAGGGCAAAAGGTCTAGGGTGCACTTAATGGGGCAAGTGGCACGTTGGTTGGAAAGACTAATCAACTGTCATGATCAGGTCCTGATGGGGTCTGAGCCAGACCAAGAGCAATGAGGTGAGAGGGCAAGGTTTGGTTTAGCCAGTCCCAGAGCCCAGACTGGCAGGTTATCTGAACTCCATCATGCATGTGTGGGAGGTTAGACTAATAGCTCTTGAATGCCTTCTGTGGGTTTGGCCCTACATTGGGTACACATATCTACCTGCCACCACAGTCCCAGGATAGATGCTATCAACCTTTGTTTTTCAACTGAGGAAGCCCAGGCTCAGTTAAACCCACTTGCCTGTGGCCACACAGTGATTTCTGGGTAGAGGCTTAGGCTGCCTTCAAAGTTGTTCCGTCATTGCAGGCCCAGGTGGTTTCCTTTTGCCCAAGGAAGTTGGTATTTATTTGGTTTTCGATAAGCAGTCACTCTCTGGTTTTGATGCTTTGCTAGGAGTGATTGTGCAGCCTGGATAGCAACAGGCGCTTCCTCAGGAAAGGTGGACCTTCTTGGGAAATCACTTGTTTCTCAAGATCAGACTTGGCCACTCTGACTTTTGGCTGATTTGGCGCCTGGGACGCGTAGCTTAGTGATCCACTGCTCCTTAGTCTTCATCCCACTGTGGCAACATCTGGACATGTGATTCCTTCCCAGGTGCTGCCACGTCGGGCCGGCTCTCAGCGCCCTTTTCCCAGTGTCTGGTCCGCTCATGATCATTTCACAGCCTGCTGCCACTGAGCGGTCTACAGCCCCTCCTTGGGCAGGGCGTTTTAGGCTCCATGAGCAGATGTCCTGCGGTATGGGGCTTTCTTGTGGGCTGTTCCTTCTCAAGAGATCAGAAGCTGCAACCTCCATGAGATTTGCTGGCAGTTCTGTCCTAGCCTAAACTCCCACAGGAAATCCCCGGTTGGGAGGGCTGGGGCTGGGGGGAGGGGTGTCAGGGACAGGAGTGGAGGCATGATAGCATGTTCCTGCTTTTCAGAGTGCAGTGTGCTCGTATCCGAAGGGAGGGGTGTCACCAACTTGGCCATGACCAGCTGCCATTTTAAGCAGAAACAGATTTGCTGGTATGAATTATTTTAAAAGAAGCCACGTGGGAGAATAAAGAATCCCGGACCATCTTCCTCCACACTCTCCTCCCACCATCCCCAACCCTCTGTCATCAGCAGTTATTTCAGCCCCTCCCTGGTCTCCCCCCACCCCCGCAGCCACCCTGCCTCTCCCCCTCCTCCTCTCCCTCTCCCCCCACCACCCCAGGCCTTTCTAATCCCTCCCAGTCTTCTGTTATTCTGAAAGGCTCCATGGTGGCACCAAAGGCCAACTTGGGGAGCATTAGTTCTCCTCTTTACCCCTATCCATTTTTTTTTGGATCAGTCTCCTTAAACCATCCCAAACAAATGCACAGTCTTAACTGAAAAACACCGTGCTTTCTCTGCGGGCAAGGTGTTGAGGGAAGTGCTTCTCAAGTTTCACTGTGCATGTTATCATGTCCGGGGATCTTGGTAAAAAGTAGATTGCAATTCAGTAGATCTGGAGCAGGGTTCCAGGAACCTGCATTTCTAATCAGCTCCCTTGGGATTCCAGGGCTGTTCGCTGGGAGACCTCATTGCCAGTACGGGAGCCCCAGCACCCCACCTCTGCCCCTCCACCAGCCAGCTGAACCCCTCATTTGTAGAACTTCTGAAGCCTCTAGGGTGGGAGTGTCTAGGGGGTGGGGGAGGGAGGAGAGGGCATGTGGTGCCTTCCTTGACCACCACTCTTACTTTTGCACATCCTTCCTCTCTCTGAACTTAATTCTCTCTTTGGTTTATGTCCCCTTTGCTCTCTGCTCTCTTCCTTTCTCCCCAAGGCCCACCAATATAGCTGAACACGTGAACCTGATAGTCAGTGGGGACTTTGCTCTGTTTTGGTACATTGTGATTCTCCTGTAAAGGCTGACGTTTTCTTTCTTAATCCTCACACATCTTTTATCTCTGGTCATTTTCTACTTGATGTTTCTCTTGTAATCCCTGATCATATGCTGCATCAGAGGGGGTGTGGAAAACAGGAATAGTGGGGCCTGAAACCTCACCCCCTGTCTGTCCCCTACAACAGGGCCCCTGGGCTCTGCCAGGAATTGCCAGGAGGCATATTCCTTTCTTGGCCTTGGTTTCTTCACGCATGTATTATGGGGCTGAACTGCAAATAGTTGAAGGGCCTCTAGCTCTCACATTCTTTGATTCAAATTCATTAACAAACATTTTTTAGGTACTTCCTACAAAATCTGAAGTCTTTACTTCCCATTTGAACTCTACTCCATTCTCCTGCGTGTCTTTGGGATGACCATTTACCTTCTTGGGGCTTTAGTGCCCTTGGTTACAGGCTTCCCAGGTGGCTCAGTGGGTAAAGAATCTGCCTGCAGTGCAGGAGATGCAATAGACGCGGGTTCAATCCCTGGGTCTGGAAGATCCCCTGGAGGAGGGCATGGCAACCGACTCTAGTATTCTTGCCTGGAGAATTCCATGGACAGAGAAACCTGGCGGGCTACAGTCCATAGGGCTGCAAAGAGTCTGATACAGCTGAAGCAACTGAGCACACACACATGTCCTTATTTACAAGTTGAAAGATGATGACAGTAAGCCCGTCTGGGCAAGTTAGGACATAAATAGAGCTTTGGATGTAAAGGTGCCTAGCATAGTTCTATCTCAGTCAGCTCAGGCTGCTATAGCAGAGTACCACACTGAATGACTTAAACAAGAGACATTGATTTATCACAGTTCTACAGGCTGGGAAGTCCAAGGTCAAGGTGCAGGCAAATTCAGTTTTTGGCGAGATCTTCTTCCTGGCTTGCAAATGCCTACCATTTCACTGTGTGCCTGCATGACTACTTTGTGCAGTGAGAAAGGGAGAGAGAGAAAGGGAGACAGAGAGGGGACGTGCTCTGTCTGGTCTTGTCGTCTTCTTCTTGTAAAGACTTGAATCCTATTATGGGGCTCCACCCTCACTACCTCACCTAAAGCTGTTTCCCAGAGGCCCTGCCATTAGAGCTCAACATATTAATTTTGGGGGAGATCTTTCAGTCCATAACAATAAAGATTAGACAGTACGGTTGAACTGATTCACTTGGGAAGAACGAACAGGCTGCCTGCTGTGCGTGTGACCAGTGAAGCTTACCACACTGGTGTAGGGAGGAATCAGACATGGACCTTGCTCTTCAGTCAGCTGGCACAGACGTTCTAGATGAAAGGATGAGAGGTGACAGCTAAGAAGCAGGCCAGGGAAAGCAGATCCTGGGATCTGAAGAAGTAATAAAGCAGGAGGGAGTGGGCTGAGGACTAGGGAGGACATAACCTGGAATCCCCAAAGTGAAAATGAAAGTCGCTCAGTCATGTCCGACTCTTTGTGACCCCATGGACTGTATCAGTTCAGTTCAGTTCAGTCGCTCAGTTGTGTCCGACTCTTTGCGACCCCAAAAACCGCAGCATGCCAGGCCTCCCTGTCCATCACCAACTGCCAGAGTCTACCCAAACCCATGTCCGTTGAGTCAGTGATGCCATCCAACCATCTCATCCTCTGTCGTCCCCTTCTCCTCCTGCCTTCAATCTTTCCCAGCATCAGGGTCTTCTCAAATGAGTCAGCTCTTTGCATCAGGTGGAGTTTCTGCTTCAACATCAGTCCTTCCAATGAACACCCAGGACTGATCTCCTTTAGGATGGACTAGTTGGATCTCCTTGCAGTCCAAGGGACTCTCAAGAGTCTTCTCCAACACCACAGTTCAAGAGCACCAATTCTTTGGTGCTCAGCTTTCTTTATAGTCCAACTCTCACTTCCATACATGACTACTGGAAAAACCACAGCTTTGACTAGACGGACCTTTGTTGGCAAAGTAATGTCTCTGCTTTTTAATATGCTGTCTAGGTTAGTCATAACTTAATTCTCCAGGCCAGAATACGGGAGTGGGTATCCTTTCCCTTCTCCAGGGGATCTTCCCAACCCAGGGATTGAACCCAGGTCTCCCACATTGCAGGCAGATTCTTTACTAGCTGAGCCACAAGGGAAGCCCAAGAATACTGGAGTGTGTAGCTCATCCCTTCTCCAGGAGATCTTCCTGACCCAGGAATTGAACTGGGGTCTCCTGCATTGCAGGCAGATACTTTATCAACTGAGCTATCAAGGAAGCCCTAAAGTCACTCTTCTTTTAGAGATATTTTATTTATTTGTTTTTGGCTGCTTTGGGTCTTCACTGTTGCACAGGCTTTCTCTAGTTGTGGCAAGCAGAGTCTACTCTTTAGTTGCTGTGCACAGGCTTCTCATTTCGATGGCTTCTCTTGTTGTGAAGCACAAGCTCGAGGTGTGCGTGGGCTTCAGTAGTTCTGGTGCGTAGGCTTAGTTGCTCCATGCCATGTGAGATCTCCCCGGACCAGGATAGCAAAGGTCACCCGTCATTTCTAAAAGCACTTGTATTGGCAGGTGGATTCACAGCCACTGGACCACCAGGAAAGTCCCCCAAATTACTCTTGATGAATAACCATTGGCAGGAAGTCCCAGGACATTTTCTGACCCTTCAACACTGAGAGTGAATGTCTACTGGGGAACAGCAGCAAAAGGGTTAAAGGTATGGCATTATTAGTGCCTGATTCAGGAGCTCTGGATAGTAGAGATGTCCGGGACTTCTGATGGGTGGAGGTGAGGCTGGGGAAGCCCAGAGAGAACTTATTTGACTCTTTGAGAATTTTGACCATTCTAGCTGGGAAACTGGGAAGTGCAAAAGGGGCTGTGCAGAGAAGGGCAGGCGTGATAACAAGGAATTCCATCCTAAAAACACTAGATGAGGGTAACAACAGAAGTAATGACCGCCCCCCCCCGCCCCCCCCCCTGCCAGTTAGTGTCATGACAACATTTTGCAAGAGGATGGAATTCGGTACCCTCCTTAAGTGTCCACGTAGGTGTCATTTAAATAATTTGTTGAAAAAATACTGTATGCAGATCACTGATCAGTTACAAGTGACTAACCTGTCTTCTGCTTCTGCCGAATTAGTGTCGTGACGGCACAGACAAGTCATGAAACTGACTTCAGAGTTAGTGCTTTTAGAAATGACGGGTGACCTTTGCTATCCTGGTGAGTACTTTCACCCACCATTGCTAATGAAAATAAAGTAGTATTGGTAGAATTTTTGCCCAACACCTATAGTCACTGTTCTCCCTTTTTGTGGGTAGAGGGAAGGATGGGGATGACATTTCCAATAAGGGGCCTTTTCCTGTCGCTTTTCTTCACGCATCGTTGACCTCAATAGGAGCCTCCAGGAAAGAGACAAAGAGTAAATCTCTGAGTTGCTCATTGAAATCCCAGAAGCCTCTCCAGAGACACATCTTGAATCGACGTTCTGGATCAGTTTGTACAGTGCTCTGCACGCTGACTCTCTCAGGGGCTTCAAGTCACCAAAAGTGACCAGTAAATTGGCTTTAAACAGGAGACTGACGAAGCTGGGTACCTTCTGGGGAGGGCTGGTTCCACCTTCCCCGGAGGGCTTTGGTACCGCCCCCGCCAGGCCAGTAGGAGGCGCGCGCGCCCCCTGGGGCTTGGAGGGGACGCGGGCCCGGCGCCCGAGTCCCCGCGTGCGCGTGATTGGCGGCGGGGCCGCGCACGCCAGAGCTGGGGAACGGGGCAGGGGGGACGCGGGGCCATTTCCGGGCGGGGCGGGGAGGGGCGGGGAGGGGCGGGGCCGCCGGCGGCCGGATCTTTAATCTCGGCGGCGGCCGGTGAGTCGGTCTCACTGTGAAGAGAGGCAAGGCCGGCTAGAGAGTGTCGGGAGGGAAGGAGCGCGGGAGCTGGTTCCCGGCTGAGAAGGTTTACTGGGCCCCCGCGGACCCGAGGAAGAAGAGGGGTCTGCGCTGGGGAGGAGGGCTTTGGTTTGGGTTTGGAGAGAGTCGGGACTGAATGGGAGGCGGGTCCTGGCCGGGGCGGAGGAGGAGTGTCGGGACGGCGGGGGGTCCTGATGCGGAGGGGGTGCGGACAGCTGGAAGGGCCGGGCCGGACCGAGAGGCCAGCACTTCGGGGGCGGGCTTGGGTTCGGGCTGAGGGTAGGGGCGTAGGCCACCCGAGGTTTTAAGTTGTATGCCAGGTTAGCGCATGGGTGGGGGAGGCTCCAGGGCCGAGACGGAGCGGGATATGAAACTCCACTCGCGGGCGCTTTAGGAGTGGTCTCGCGGCGGGAAGGTTTGGCGATCCTTCCCCGGCGAGGAAAGGGTTGTGTGGAGGGAGGGGTGAAGTCTAGAACGAGGCCAGCTTGTTTCTGAAGAGCGGCCAGTGGAGGCTGGACCCTGGGGCTGGGCTGCCTGGAGCGGCCGCTGGTCCGCCGGGTTAGTTTGAAGTGGGCGGGGCTCCGGGCCTCGAGGCCTCGGTCCGCTGCCGGCTGGGCGTTTCCTTCGTATCTACCTGGGAGGGAATTGCTTTTGTAGAGGGGCTGGCTCTGGTGGCGTTTGGTCAGCGGCGGGAGGGAAGCAGAGTGCCAGCAGGATTCTTAATTCGCTGGGTTGGGGTGCTGGGCTGTAGTGTGAAACCGCGGAGTGAAAGCTGAGCTCTCCAAGGAGGGAAAAGAACCATTTCTCTGCAGCTCTGGCGAATGTAGGCGGGCCAACGGGACAGTTTGTATCGTTAGAAGTAAACAAACCTGGTTCCCTTTTGCAGAGGGGAGACACTGAAAGGACAGCTGGGAGAGGAAAATGCCCAGTACAGACCTAATGTCGTTGGTGAGTCCTTTTCCAAATATCTTTCTTGTTGTAAGGCACTTTCCAGTATGTTTTATTTTTAGTCCAAAGGATGAGTGTGTAGATTTCATCTCTGATGCTTGCCTTTGGTAGCTGAGAATTTCTGCCTCCTTTTATTTTGGATTTAATGATTAGATGGGTAAGTGACTGAAATAAATGTATGAATATATGTATTTATTTAACGAATATGAAGAATATTTTGCAAAATTCTTGCAGTTGATTTTAATCTCTCCCTTCGTATACTACCAGAACCGTTTAAAAACTTCAATGAAATTTTGTCTGGATCTGCCATATATTAGTTTATAAGTGTTAGTTTCCCAGACTAGAGTTATTCCCTGGAAGGCAGATATCTTGTCTTATTTGTTTAGAGGTGATAAACACCTGTCATGGTGCTCTGTATATAATAAGTTGTTAATTGCTGAATTGAGCTAGTTTGAATTTACTTTCTTCTGTTGTGGTGAGGTGTTTGGCCTGTTTTGGTAGAGGCTGTTTTTTTCCCTCTCCTCTTGAGATCTTTCTGTGCTGTTTTTTTTTTTTTTTTTTTTTCCCAGTGAGCAGGGAAAATAGAATTGCCAAATGAGTGTTTACCAAAATGACGTTTTATTCTTGGGACATTTGTGGATTCCATAGAAGTTCTTTATTGATTTTTATTTTTTTCATAGAGGGTGTTAGTGAGAGAATTGTGAGGAACCCATGATTTTCAAATAGCAGTGTGTTTAGTTTTTAATAAGTTACGTCTTTGAATCTGATGTCTCTTTGTACAAAGAGACATTGATTTGAAAACATTTCCTTTCCCTCTCTTGATGTCACTATCCCAGAGGGTTGATAGCTGTCACTGGGAAGTTGGCAAAAACTAGTAGTGAGTTTTTTTTTTTTTTTTTAATATCCATGGCTGATGTCCTGTAGTGTCAAAATCTCTAAGGTCTGCAGGAGAGGTTGAGAGATCAACCAAATTGTGGAGAGCAAGGATGACTCTGGAGACATAGACAAGTACTTGGTTTATCCAAGATTCAGATGAAGGGTTCTAAAATAGGTTTTTTTTTTTTTTTTGCCTCAAATTTCATACATTGTCAGTAGATAATAAATTTTGTTCTGTAATATTAAACTCTTATTACAAGAGCAGTTATGTTAGAAGAATTGGAAGCTGTTAATAAGAGGAAGCAGCCCCCAATAATTCTGCTATTCAGAAATAGCCACTGTTAGCACCTTGCAGAATGATCTGCAATAATTGGCAATTTCTTTCTCTTTTATAAATCAGTATGTATATGTAAATTAAGATTCCTATATGTTAGTAGGATATAACTCCATGCCCAGAGATGCGTGTATTACTTCCTGGGCCTGTAGGCCCCCTTTTAGCAGTCCAAGCAGTGAGTGGTTTTATTTAGAATATTAACTTTGGAATCAGTTTTGTTTTGAAGTATTTCTCTAGCTATCACTACTGCTTTTCATTTCCTTGTTTGAAAATCTAGATCGTTATGGGTGTTGCTTTGCTCATTGGTGTAAGGAATTAAATCGTATGGATAACAGCTGGCCCTTGAGAATCATCACTCTCTGAAGACACTGTATGTGTTGTTTGAGGTGCTCTTGATGGAAGAATTGTCCTTCTTTCTTTGACTGTACTGTGCTAAATGGTAAAGAACCAGTGACCAGGGCTGGGTTTTCAATGAGGATGCTATAAACATTTGGTCAAGATCTGAGTTCAGGGTGTTTCTCTGTACTTGCTTTGTATCTTGTGATGCATTACACATGTTCTTGGCCCTCTAACTGGAAAGAAAGGACTCTAGTTAATAGAAGATAACCTCAGCATAGGGCAGCATATGGTAGAATTTCAGAATTAGAAACAACCTTGCAAGTTGTATGATGCAACTTCTTACTTTTATTGTACATGCATCCTTTTTAGAGTATCTCTGCTAAATGAATATCCAGTCATCCATCTTTTCTCCTGCGGGAATCAGATAGGCATAAGCTAAGATGCAATAAGAGATGGATTCAGGAGTAATAATGTAAGTCTGATAGCTAACATTTATTAAGCATATATTATGCATTAGGTGCAGAAATAGATATTCTACATACTCATTTAATTTTCCTAAAATTCCTTGAAAAATATGCTGGCATTCTCCTTTTATAGATGAAAAACTAGACTTAGCATATCATAGCAATGAAGTGGTGGAGCTTTATTTTAACCACAGTTGGTCTGTCTTAAAAACCCTCTTTCTTTGGCCATTAAAAAGAATTCATTTGAATCAGTTCTAATGAGATGGATGAAACTGGAGCCTATTATACAGAGTGAAGTAAGCCAGAAAGAAAAACACCAATATAGTATACTAACACATATATATGGAATTTAAAAAGATGGTAATGATATAACCTATATGCAAAACAGAAAAAGAGACACAGATGTACAGAACAGACTTTTAGACTCTGTGGGAGAAGGCGAGGGTGGGATGTTCTGAGAGAACAGCATTGAAACAAGTATACTATCAAGGGTGAAACAGATCACCAGCCCAGGTTGGATGCATGAGACAAGTGCTCAGGGCTGGTGCACTAGGAAGACCCAGAGGGATGGGATGGAGAGGGAGGCGGGAGGGGGGATCGGGATGGGGAACACATGTAAATCCATGGCTGATTCATGTCAATGTATGGCAAAAAACACTACAATATTGTTAAGTAATTAGCCTACAACTAATAAAAATAAATGGGAAAAAAAACAACAACCCTCTTTCTTGTCTACTTTGTGAAGCTACCTCTAAGTTGTCTTCATGGAAAGGCACAGAAGTTACTGAACTTTGTGGCTGTTGAGAGCAGGTTTGTGTGGAGGAGGAGTGAAATAGTTCTGTCCTCTAAGGGGTCACTTTGGAAGAGTGGGGGAGGGTGCTTTTGGCTTCTGATCTAATCTTCTCTGAACATACATGTTTTATTATACAGATCTTCATGTTTGTTTTCTCTTACATTGCAGTTGGGGCATTATCTTGAAATTTTTATAAGTTATGTCTCTAGATATAATGTTATATTCTTCGAATTTCATTTCATAATAAAGGGCATTATGAAATATTAGTTATAGAAAAGGGCATTGGGTCTGATAGGGTTGAAAACTACTGTGTGGAGGGCGGTAAAACTCGAAGGTGAACTGGAATCCATGTGTAACAAACCTAGGATTCCAGTTGAAAACTCCTGGGCTGTCAGCCCTCAGTGGTTTCTTGCTGTTGATTTTGTCCTCATTTGATTAAGGTGATATGCCTGCCTTTTTTCCATTTGCTCATTTATGCCATGGACTGTAATACTTTCCACTTATGTCTCAGAATAAAATGAATGAGTGGATTCATTCATCTGAGAATTGCAGCGCTTTCAGAGGGAATTCAAGTCTGGAAATCTTTTAGCAATCTTTCTCCACTTTAGCAACCATTCTTTTTATCCATATTTTCCTCCTTCCTAGTGCTCAGGGGCTAGATCACTTTGAGAGTTGCAAAATACTCCTAGATTTTAAGAAAAAGATACTTTGTAAAGGTAAGTCTACCTTTTAGACCTGTCTAAAGGGGTGGTGCAGTGTTACTGTATGAACTGTGGTAGGCTGGGTGGGGTTTGAGTGACAGGTGTTTATCTAGGGTTGAGATTCTCAACCAGGAGCAGTTTTTGCTCCCCTCCCCGCCATGGCCCATGGACATTTGGCAATGTCTAGAGACATTTTTAAGGGCTTCCTTGCTGGCTCAGCGGTTAAGAATCCACCTGCAATGCAGGAGTTGCAGGTTCAATCCTTGAGTCAGAAATATCTCCTGGAGTAGGAAATGGCAACCTGTTCAGTATTCTTGCCTAAAGAATCCCATGGACAGAGGGGCCTGGAGGGCTACAGTCCATAGGGTTGCAAAGAGCCGGACATGACTAAGGTGAGTGAGCATAAGCACAGTGATAGTTGGGTTATTTTGCCCATGTGTCAAGCTCTACTACTTTGGAATATACATTGGAGAGCATAATTTTCTGAAGCATGGTAAAATTTCTAAGAAATGCTGTCTTTTACTACATTTCTGCAACACTGTTTTCTTGATTTGGAAGCAGTAAACCTGTCTCAGTTTTTTTTTTCAGGTTCAAAAATAAAATCTTTCCAGATCTTAGAGCTTTATCTTTGACCCTTGAATCCTTTTCAGGGATGCTTTCTTAATGACTCTCTAATGGAGTTTAAGCAATAAACTGAAAGATGGACATTAAAAGCTCATTTCTGTTATTTGAATCTGATGTCTTATTTGTAGGCTTGTCTAGAAGAGAGGGAGGACAGACAGGACACTTGAAATTTTGTTGACAGTTTGAGTGGCCATTATAGGATGAGCACTGGTTTTGGTGGTGTTCTAATTTTGTAAATAAAGCAAAATATAATAAAAAGTATGATAATTTCTCCAGGTTTTGGTGTGAAGGAAAGGGAAGTTATAAATAGATAATCCCTAAATCTCTGGCTTGACTTTGCAGTCTGTGTGTCAGGAATTTTTAGTAATATATACCTTCCTAATTAGGTTTTGCACAATCTAGTATTACATGCAGTTTGTTCACATTGGTGGCAGAAACGGCAATCAGCTTGGGATTGAGACTTTTCCATAGGGAACTGATTTGCAGTGAATCAGTCCTTGTGTGGAAACACACAGAATGCAATTACTGAGGAAAAACCATGTTAAGGGGTAAGGGGAGAGAAAGGAGCCATTCACTGGGGGGAAGATGGAACAGTGCAGGCTGAAAATAATTTGTTGGGTCTGTCAGTTATCTCCTGGCGCACTCCAACAGTGTGAGTGCCCAGAGTTAGGGAACACCAGCGGGGTTGGTGTTAAGAGCCATTAGCTGTCTTAGGCCTGAAAGGGCAATGGAGGGACTTGAGAGAGAGAGTAAGCTGTGGGAATGCAGCCATTTCCGACCAGTGGCCTAGCAGGAGGGGATCCAGGGAAATAAACACCTCAGATGTTCTGCTGGAGGTTTTCATCATCAAACCCAACTAGCATCCAGAGGACATGGGGACCTGGGTGATTGAATTGAGAGAACAGCCCCATGAGGCACGTAACATAGTTGGCAAAGGTTGGGTAGAGCATCAGGATACCCAGTATGCGGAAATCAAGGTCAAGTTAGTTTTGTTTTTTTCCCCTTAATATATTTTTGTCTGTGCTGGGTCTTCGTTGCTCTAGTTGCGGCAGCCAGGGGCTGCTCTCTGGTTGTGGTGCTCAAGCCTTTCATTGCAGTGGCTTCTCTTGTCGTGGAGATGGGCTCTAGGGCATGTGGTATGCAGGCTTAGTTGCTCCTGGCATGTGGGATCTTCCCGGATCAGGGGTCAAACCCGTGTCTCCTGCATTGGCAAGTGGATTCTCTACCACTGAGCCACCAGGGAAACCCTCAGGTTAGTTTTGAAAGATACAGTGAGAAGACAGTGTTTGAGCAGAGTCTTGAAGAACGCAGGTCAGGAAACATTATAGAAAAGAAATGTTCTTGTTTATAACAGAAGCATAGATTCAGAAGCACAGTTTGTTTTCATAGTAGCCTTAGAATCTTAATTGTCAGAGGGCCTTTAGAAGTCCTTCATTGCCACTTACCTTGCCATGTGGGAAGCCCTTCTAGGTTGCCTGGCCAGGAGAGGGTGCAGAAGACTTTCTCGGGGAGTCCTTTCCATTGTCGGACAGCTTTAATTGTTAGAAAGTTTTTTATTTGTCCAAATCACAGAATGTATCAGGGTTAGGTTTGGCTGAATATAAGAGAAAAATCTAAAGTATCAGAGATTTTTAAGATAGAAGTAAATTTTTCTAGAGTAAGAGAAATTCCAAGTAGACAGTTGATGACTGATAACCATCATTCTTAATTCTTTGAGGAAGTTCCACTGCTCAGAATGCATCCCTTTTGGATCAGAACAGCTGCTTTGAGCTTGAGCTGTCAGGTTTGCGTTTCATTTGGCAGGAAGAGGAAAGGGAAGGAGAAGAGCTTGCCTGCATTCTTAATTTATTATACAAACACACCTGTATAAAACCTGTGAAACTATTAGTCACTCAGTTGTGTTCTACTCTTTGCGACCCCATGGACTGTAGCTCTCTAGGCTCCTCTTTCCATAGGATTCTCCTGGCAAGAATACTGGAGTGGGTTGCCATTTCTTCCTCCAGGGGAATCTTCTTGATCCAGGGATCAAACCTGGATCCTCCTGCATTGCAGGCAGATTCTTTACCGTCTGAGCCACCAAGGAAGCCCCAATAAAGCACTTATCCTCGTTTTAAAGAATAATAAAGGAAACAATCGTGTATCTACCACCTGGGTTAAAAATAGAATATTTACCCCCAACCCCATGTTCCCCAACCTGGTAACATCTCCTTCCCTTTCTTCTAGGAATACTACTCTACTATCCTGATTTTGGAGAATAGTTATTCCCTTGCTGTTTAAGAAAAAAAAATTGTTACCACCTATCTGTGCATCCCTAATTTTAGTTTTATTTTTAACTTGCTACAAATGGATTTATATGTATTTTTTTAACCATTAAAAAAATTGAAGTATAGTTAATTTACAATGTTGTGTTTGTTTCTGGTGTATAGCAAAGTGATTCAGTTACATATATATACATTTTTATAGAGAGAGAGATTGGAGAAGGAAATGGCAGCCCACTTCAGTGTTCTTGCCTGGAGAATCCCAGGGATGGGGGAGCCTGGTGGGCTGTCGTCTATGGGGTTGCACAGAGTCGGACACGACTGAAGTGACTTAGCAGCAGCAGCATATATACACAGAGATATGCACATCCATTTATATTTCAGATTCTTGTCAATTATCGGCTATTACAAGATATTGAATTTATTTCCTTGTGCTACACAGTAGGTCTTGGTTGTTTATTTTATATACAGTATTGTGTATATGTTAATCCCAAACTTCTAATTTATCCTTCCTGTCCCCAGTGTCCCCTTTGGTACCCATTAGTTTGTTTTCTATGTCTTTGTGTCTTATTTCTGTTTTGTAAATAAGTTCATTTGAATCATTTTTTAGATTCCACTTATAAGTGATGTCATATGATATTTGTCTTTGTCTTACTTCATTTAATATGATAATCTCTAGGTCCCTCCATGATGCTGCAAATGGCATTATTGCATTCTTTTTTTATGGCCGAGTAGTATTCCATTATATGTATGTACCACATTTTCTTTAGTCATTCATCTGTTCATGGATGTTTAGGTTGCTTCCATGTTTTGGCTGTTGTAAATAGTGCTGTGATGAACACTGAGGTGAATGTATCTTTTTGAATTAGAATTTTTCTCTGGATATATGTCCAGGAGTGTGATTGCAGGATCACATGTTAACTGTATTTTTAGTTTTTTAAGACATTTCCCTAGTATTCTCCATAGTGGATGCACCAATTTACATTCCCACCAACAGTGTACAAGGGTTCTCTTTTCTCTACACTCTCTCCAGCATTTATTATTTGTAGACTTTTTAATGTTAATCTTTCTGACTGGTAGATACCTCATTGTAATTTTGATTTGTGTTTTTCTAATAATTAGAAATAACGAGCATCTTTTTGTGTGCTTGTTGGCCATCTGTTTATGGTTGATTGATTTTTATTGTTGTATAGCATTTAGTTATAGTATAATCAATATATGATTACCACAATTTATTTATCATACCACTGAAGATAAATATTTGGACTGTTTCCAATCTGGGACTTCTTTATGAAGTTTACTGTTATGAACATTCTTGTATATGTGTTTTTTTGAAAAATGTCTATTTAGATCTTCAGCCCATTTTTGGATTGAGTGGTTTGGGTTCTTTTGATATTTAAGCTGCATGAGCTGTTTGTGTATTTTGGAAACTAATCCCTTGTTGAGTAGCATCATTTACAAATATTTTCTTCCAGTCCATAGGTTGTCTTTTTGTTTTGTTTATGGTTTCTTTTGCTGTGCAGAAGCTTTTTAGTTTAGCTAGGTCTCATTTGTTTGTTTTTGTATCTGCTTCTGTAAGGGATAGGTCCAAAAAAAAATGCTGCATTTTATGTCAAAGAGTGTTCTGCCTGTGTTTTCCTCTAAGAGTTTTATAGTATCTGGTCTTACATTTAGGTTTTTAATCCATTTGGAATTTATTTTTGTGTGTGATGTTAGGGAGTTTCCTAATTTCATTCTTTTGCATGTTGCTGTCCCGTTTTCCCAGCACCGCTTACCGAAGAGACTGTCTTTTCTTCATTGTGTGTTCTTCCCTCCTTTGTCGTAGATTAATTGGCCATAAGTGTGGGTTTGTTTCTGGGCTTTCTGTTGTGTTCCATTGATCTGTATGTCTGTTTTTGTGCCAGCACCATACTGTTTTGATTACTGTGGCTTTATAGTATAATCTGAAGTCAGGGAGTGTGATTCTCCCAGTTCATTCTTCTTTCTCAAGAATGTTTTGGCTATTCGGGGTCTTTTATGTTTCCATACAAGCTAAAATTTTTTTGTCCTAGTTCTGTGAAAAGTACCACTGATAATTTGATAAGGGATTACATTGAATGATTTATATGTATTTTTGATGGTCTTCCTATATTACTTAGTAATATTTGAGACTCATCCATGTTCTTGCATGTAGTTCATAGTTTAGTTCATTCATTTTCATTGTTGTATAGCATTTCATTATAGCATAATCAATGCATGACTATCACAATTTATTTACCATACCTCTGAAGATAGATATTTGGACTGTTTCCAATTTGGGAGTTTTTTGAAGATTACTGTTACAAACATTCTTGTATATGACAGATGATCACAAGTGTTAAAGAGTTTTTCTGGGATTTATTCCTAGTAGTGAAATTGGTGTATTCTAAAGAGTATATATCCTTAACTTTCCTAGGTAATGCCAAACTTTGCCAAAGAGGTTGATACAGTTTATAACTCCTATCAACATTATATGCAAGTTCTTGTTTCTACAGAGCTTGACAAACTTGATATTTTAAAGGCTTTTAATTTATTTACCAGTCCAGTAGGGTTGAAATCTAATTGCTTTCCTTGCACATTTCCCTGATTACTAATGACATTGTGTCCTTTAAATGTTTATTGACTATTTGGATTTCCTGTTTTGTGGATGCCTCTTTGAATCTTATGCCTTATTATTTATCTGTTTCCTCTTGTAGTTCTGTTAGATTTTGTTGTATATAATTTGATGTTTTCTTACTAGGTACATATAGATTTAAAATTGTTACATCTTACCTAGTGAGCTACGATTTTTATCTAACAATGCTTTTTGACTAAATATAACATAGCCACATGAGCTTTTTGTTATGAAGTAGGCAAACTATACATTTTTGGTGAATGAATGACTACCTGTTGTAGAGGCAGAAACTTCAGAGCATTCTGCCAAGTCTGTTCTCCTGGCACAGTGTAATTTATGTGTCCTGTTATCCTATGAAGTGAACAAAGCACTTTAAAAAAAAGGCAATAGAGTTTTCTTTTTGGGAGGTACAACTTGTATACAGCAAAGGGCCCCAATCTTAATTATACGGGCATGTGGATACACATCCTCACTGCCCAGATCAAGATGTGAGAAGTGTCCAGCATCCCAGCAAGCGCCTCATTTCCCTCCCACTTGATGCCTGCCAAAGGTGGTCACTCTTCTCAGGATAGGTGGTTTTGAAGATTTTTCAACTTTGTGTAAATGGAAACATATGTTATCTTTCATGAATGTCTTTTTCCCTCCAGTGTTGATTGTATCTCTGAATTTCATCCATGGTCCTGTGTAGCAAGATTTTTAAAAATTATTACTGTGCAGTTTTACAGTGTATGAAATACCACAAGTTATTCATCCTATAATTGATGAACATTTATGTCTCTGTTTTTTGACTTGTTATCAAGACATTGAGCATTTTTGAACTTGTCCTTTAGTAACCGTAAACACAGTTTGTTGGATATGGTTGTTGGGTCATGAGGTATACTGCCAAACAGGTTTCTAAAGTGGTTGTACCAGTTGCTGCTACTCTGTTTTCTTAATATGTAACTTCTGGATTTAGCTTTGGGCAAAAAGTCTTCACTTTTTGTTGCCCGCATACTAGACAGTGGAGAGAACTTTGAGAACTTTCCTGAAGTAAAGCAGGTACTTTTAAAATGTGATCACACCCTTTCTTTTCTCTGCATTCTTATTTACTCTGTAAATATTAATAAACATTTGATGGGGAAAACAAGCAAACTTGGTCTTTTTTGAATATTAAAAGTTTAGATTTGTAAAACACCATTTGTAGCAGTTAATTCCAAGGGTAATATCATAATCCTTTGGAACTCTTTGGAACCTAAGTAGGAGTTGTGGAGTATTTGCACTTCATGCTTGGTAGTGAGAAGACCTGTCTCTTTGGAGACTTTTACCACAAGGCATTTGAATTCAGCCCTTTGAATTGCATTTTGGCTGATGAGTCTAAAAAGGAATGCATTGATCCTATCTTGAGTTCTCGTCTTAATGGTGCTGAGTCTTTGAGAGAGCTGAGGCAAATGGATATTTGTTTCAAATTTTAATGGGACGGAGTTGAGGACAAATATGAGAATGCCTTTGTGGTTCTGCTCATGGTTGAGTTGTATCACAGCCAGGATGAAAGAAAGCCTAAGATTACATTACCCAGCCCTTCTTTTTGATAAGGTTGCAGATGTTTTCCCACGTATCATGATTGTAGCAGTCAGCAGCATATATCTGGATGACTGAAATCAGGTTTATGATCTGTAAATGTAATTATTAATAGGTAACTGGTTTAATCTGGTTTTCTTAGAATGGAAGGGGACATTTGCAACCTTCTGATTGAATTCAATTGATGAAGGCAGTAAGATGACTTAACATCTGTCCTGCGAAACCGAGGAGCAGCTTACTATTTACCTGCATTTATTAGCATCATCTGTAAGAAAATACAGCATAGGCATGGGAATCAAACTTCGTAAAGCCTCTCAAAGCTCTGCCTCTGTGGCTTTGCTTGGAATCTTGCAAAGGTCACTTTTCCTTGCTGCCTATGAAAAGGAAAGGAAAGTGTTTATCACCAGAGAATTCATTCATCAGATGCTTAGTTAAGTGTGTATTATCTGAAGCTGTTTGCTCATTACCTTACTGCACTTAAGATTCACAGCAACCCTTGAATTATTATTTTTCTTGTGAATTTTTTTGTTGAATTATAACAATGTCATCTGTTTTTGCAGATGAGGAAAATCCAGTTGCATAGAGGTTCAGTAACTACCAAAGGTCACACAGCTTCTACGTTAGAGCCAAGATCAGAGTAGAAACCTTTGAACACTATCCAGACTTTCTAGGATACAGCGGTGGCCTGTGAAACACTATTAACACAACTCTCAGAGTCCACAGGAGTTGTGATGAGTTATAAGTTCAGGACAGTACTCAAGAGGTGGGTGTCCTTTTCAGATATGCTGGATAGTGGCTGGAGTATGTGTTCATAAAAAACACACAAAAGATGTTTTTTAAAAGTTTCATCGTTTTAGCAGTTAGTAATTCTGTTTATGAACTCTCAAAACGATACCTTTAAACAGTAGTGACCCTTTTTGTCTAGTTTATACATAATTACTCTGCAAATTTCTTCGTTTTTAGACGCTTACGGATGCTTTCATTTGGAGCCCAAAGCTTTAATCTCTGTTTTTGAAATTGCAAAGCTTCTGCTATCTTTGGTCATATGGAAACTTTTTTTCAGAAGCACTTTTTTTTTTTTTGAAGTCTATGAATACAAACAACTTAGGTGGTTGGTCTTAGCTGAGAGAGCATTTGGTGAACATAAATGGAATTGCTGAGTTATAATGCTTTTTTTTCTTTTAAAGTATACAATCCAGTGGTTTTTAGTGTATTCACAGAGTTTGTGAAACCATCACAACAATTTTAGAACATTTTTAGAAGAAACCCCTTACTCTTTAGTAGTAACACTCTCCTAGTCTTGGACAAATACCAGACTACGTTTTGTTGATAGATTTTCTTGTTCAGAACGTTTCTTATAAATGGAATCATACACTATGTGGTGTTTTATAATTAGCTTTTTTCACTTAGCATGATGTTTTCAAGATTTATCCATGTTGTAGCTTGGATCAGAACATCATTCCTTTTTATTTATAGGTGTGAGGCTTTTTCTTGAAGAATTTTAAGTAATGGATATATTCAGTGTTTCTCTTTTGTTCTCACCTACAGGGAACATGGGAGTCTTGGGTTTACTTTATACAATAGGATAGTTTGTTGTATTAGAGGAGTTATTAACCTGAGGAATATGACCCCAGTGACTGGCCTTTAGGATGCCCTGAACCCTTTGTAATTATCTGCGAGATTTTATATTCCTAAGCATTTTTTGATGGGGGAACATAGGGGACTGAGAACATTTAGGTTTTGTTAAAAGATAATTTACCCCAGAAGGTAATGTCGTGACACTCATACAGGTATGAAATGAATACACACTTTATTTTACTTACAGTGTTCAAAAGAGAAGTCCAGCGAACCAATACATTTTTAGATCAGGAGTATTAAAATGAATATGCAAATGGAGTCAAAACAGTTTCTTCCATAATGGAGAGGGACGTCATTGAACCTTTACTGGTCATGCAGATATAAATTAAGATCAGTCTGCATTGCTGTCAGCTTGTACATGTCTGACTCTTTGTAACCCTATGGCCTGTTAGCCCACCAGGCTCCTCTGTCCTTGGGATTCTTCAGGCAAGGATACTAGAGTGTGTTGCCATGAACTCCTCCAAGGAATCTTCCTGACCCAGGGATCACACCTACATCTCTTGACCACTGAGCCACCTGCAAAGCCCAAACCTGTAAAACAACTTAACATATAATCAGAATCCAATAACCCAGAGGGGTGTCCTTGACAGTATATACTTTTCCAATGGAAGCACACATTTTCTCTTACACTATCCAAAAAGTCTGAAAGTACTGACTTTTTGAAAGTAAAAGTCTGAAAGTAATGAATACTTCCAAGTATTCATTTTAAATTTAGAGTCTTCAGTTTTAAAAAGTAGCTCCTTCATGACTCGATTTTGAAAACAGACATTCTAAAAGTGTTTATATCAGTTGAGGATCAGTCAGAGACCCAGGGACAGGTCTCTAGTTTATTTTTTTGAACAGGATTACTTGTTAGAAAGTTCCAGAGAAGTAGCCCTTGCGGTTTACTTAGGTTACTCTTTTGGGCATGTGTTCAGTATTTCTCGTCTCTAATAGCTGCGTGACTGTTACTGAAGGGAGGGGATTTCTGTAACTAGTTATAATTTGGAAAGTCTAGCTATCTTAACTCTGACAAAGGTAGGTGGATAATCCTATTAGTAAAAGAAGTATGGGCAAGGGAGAAACCTAGATGACTTACTTCTTCCCCAGTTGCTCAGGGAAGTCAAGAATTCTCCTTTTTGTGTGAAGAGTGGGATTATTCCCACTTGACTTTGCTTATTAGCCAAGGGGTCCTTTCCAGTATTACAAGGATGATGAACTTCTTTTGTACTTTGATAGGTAACTTCGTGTACATGTGCACAGTAAGTCATTTAGCTACTGACTGTGAGAGACTCTGGGAGTTCATTGCAGATTTGGTAACGTTATGTGCTCAAATTTGCGGAGTGCAATTTCCCCCCACATCTGCCCTATTTGCCTCAGCCTGAGGTCGTATTTACCAAGAAAACACAGGTGGCTCAGTGGTAAGAATCTGCTTGCAAATAAAGAAGACATGGGAGATGCCAGTTCAATTCCTGGGTCAGGAAATAGCAACCTGCTCTGGTATTCTTGCCTGGAAAATCCCATGGACAGAGGAGCCTGGAGGGCTACAGTCCATGGGGTTGAGAAGAGTTAGACACGCCTGAGTGACTGAGCGTGCATGTATCCCTCAGTCTGTTCCTTTTGCTTGTCGGACTTAGTTTTGTGTATTTCAGTATTCTCTGCTGGGTTGAAGCTCCCCATAATGTCTTTTTTGATATATTTCAGAAGAGCGGTGCTCAGAATTGACAGTTGACAGAATCAGCATCTGTCTTCACTGGATGCCTGCTCTTGACCACAAGTAAATGAATAAAAAGTTTTCAACGACCATTTGGTAGTCTTTGGGGCTGCCAGCTTTTAGGAGCTTGAATTTTCTGTGAATACACTCTTAACAACTGTGTTACATTGCATGGCTGTCTCCTCTCTGAAGCCAAGATTGTGTCCCAGTGATGGTTGAGGTGCTTTGCCCAAATAACTCAGTGTAAAGTGTAGAGCAGTCAGTCTTGTCAGGCCTGTGGACTAGGACTGAGAATGTCTATCTGACTCTCCAGGCCTGACTGGAAGGCAAAATATGGACAGATAAGCGTTTTGAGATGAACTTCTCAGATACTGGATCATTTGACTTACATAGCGGAATTTTGGGGGAAGTATATGGTTTGCTCTTTACCTCCTAAGAAATGATGACTCATTCCCTTCAAACATTTCTGTATCACACAGTCACCCCTGGTTGGTTGGAATGGCCGTTTGGTTTATTGCTCAATTTCTTTAATGACTCAAGGGAGTTTTCCCTTTGGGCTTGTGATCTGTTTTTGCTGATAAACTTTAATGCCTTTTGAGGCTCTAAAGACAATAGTGTTTTCTTACCTGTTTACTTTGTACTTTGAAGTTCTGCAGAATGTAATCTGTAGGAGAATCAGATTTGATTAACTTTTTTCCTCCTATTTTTAGAGTAGAAGTAAAGTAATAATAAGCTCTTAACTCTTTGACTTTCTTCTCCATTTTAATTTCACGCCCTTACTGCAGTCTCTGTCATTAGAGTATGGTTTGCTTTTAAGACGTTAAGACCGTGGGTGGACTGTGGGTGGACCGTGGGTGGACCGGGGGTGGACCGTGGGTGGGGGTGGACCGTGGGTGGACCGGGTAAAGCAGGCTTTTCTTTTCCTCAACAGCCCATTCCTGCTTTAAAGCTCAGACCTCTTCTGGCTCTTGTGGAAAAACTACTGAGTGTTGAGTTGTGTGCTTTTATTAGAGGATTTTGATTATTAGTATCTAATAATTAGATTAGATCATTAGTATCTCGCCAAAGAATAAATATTAGCCATGAGCAGTGAATTGATGTGGCTGGGCCCCAGCTTTAACACTTCCAGTTAAGCTTGGTGGATGTCTTTTACCCCCATCTGGTAATATGTTCTGGAGAAGGAAATGGCAACCCACTCCAGTATTCTTGCCTGGAGAACCCCATGGATAGAGGAGCGTGGTGGGCTACAGTCCGTGGGGTTGCCAAGAGTCGGACACAACTGAGCGACTCAGCACAGTAATATGTTAACTGCTGAGTATTTCTTTTATCAAAGTAGGGGATGGGGAGAGAAGGGACCATGTTATGGTGTAGAGAAAGGGTTCCTAACCAAGTGAGGATGTCACCGTCACCTGGGGGACATTTTCCAAAATATATATTTCTGGGCTCCACTCTGTATGTACAGTCCTCCAGGACGGATTGTTCTGAGAAAAGCTCCTTGGATAATTTTGGTACCTCCTGCTGGTTAGAATCCTTTCCATTACGGGGAAAGGATTGTTATTATTAAGGAAAGAAGCATCATCCCTTGTGGGTCTGGAAATACCTTCTTTGAGTGATAGTCTTTTTTAGAATGCTTCTTCTGGTCTAGTTGTTAAGAGGGATTGGGTGGAGAGGGAGGTGGGAGGGGGGACCGGGATGGGGAATACATGTAAATCCATGGCTAATTCATTTCAATGTATGACAAAAACTACTGTAATGATGTAAAGTAATTAGCCTCCAACTAATAAAAATAAGTGGAAAAAACAAACAAACAAACAAAAAAAAGAAATTTAATGGGGAAAAAATATCACTGCATATTTGGGAAGTTGATTAAGTGCAGTACTGTTTCTCAAAGAAGTTTTTGTGGAGGGAGAGGGGGAAAGAAGAAGTGGATGGTGCCATTATACAAAGTTTGCTTACAGAGTCATGTTCTCTTGAAGGGATTCAAGGACTGAAAATGGCTAATATCACTGGGGAGATCTGTAGGTCAGTGCTGATAGGAAAGTAATTTGTGATGGAAGAATTCTGAGTCTCCTGGACTTAGATGGACTCTGTCACATCATAGTCCTGGCCTCGTGAAAATGTTAAGAAAATAAAGCCTAAGTATAAAAAGCATTGAGATTGTGTTGAGTGGAACCTTAGTGTTAATTCCTGTGCTGTTACACAGCTACATTCTAAATTTAAGGAAGTCAGGAGGGAAATCACTCTTAGACACTGGTTTTAAACCTGAAGGTCATGATCCATTTAGAGGGATGCAGAATCAATTCAGTGCCAAGCCTTTAAAAAGAAGGAAGAAATAGAAAAGAAATGTAAGTCTCTCACTAGTAGTAAAGTATTTTGGAAATTTTTGTTTTGTTTTTATATCTTCTGTTGCTATATATGCTAGTTTGTGTTGTAAAATACATTTCTGTGGAACTGCACTGGGAAAGTTTGAAACTCAGTCCGAAAAGTAACAGGCCCCAAATTTACTAGATTTGTAGACCGCTACTGTTGTGTTCACGAAAGTGTCTTGCTCCCTTGAAATGACATGGGAGGTGAAAGAGTTCAGTATTAGAATGCTACCAAGCTCCCAGACACTTCAGCAGTTGCCTTTTCTTTAATAATGATTAGGGTTATTGAATAAACCTTTAGATTGGAAATGGGATAAAGAAAAAGAGGAAGTCTGGTTGCTTTATCATTATTTGACAGCTTCTTAAAGTGCTTAATGTTTGAATCTTCACACTAAAGTTGATCTTTTTTCCTTTAATTAAAAGGTTTATGGTATCCTTTACTCTCATTTTATATACACTCATTGGGCAAAGTGTTTTGGTTTTTTCCTCTACAAGAATACATTTTCAGTTTTCTAACAGTGTGAAGGAGAGAATGCTTTTTTGGTGAAAGTTTCACCAATACCAAGATCCTTGCTTAATAGATCACACCCACACTCACCCACAGACGCATACACACAGACACTATTTAGTGACTATTCTGTGTCCCTTCTAGATAAAGAAATAGAGTCACAGACAGGTGAAGTAATTTTCCTGGAGTTGTACAATAAGCTAGTGGCCTTCGTAGATGACCATTCATAGCTCTTGTATTTCCACAGACACAGTGTAGAGATTAAGCTGGAATAAACAGAAGCCTCTGTAGTTGTGTGTTACCATATATCCAAGGTATATTCTACCCAGAACATAAATTGTGGAAAGAAAATCCTTGGAATGGCACTGGATTGTGATGTGTTTAGTCCTTCTCTGCCTGTGATGCTGAGGATGAAGGATTGAAAGAGGACTGGTTTCCTAGCCTCTGCTCTAACTCAAGCCCATCCGGATGAGCTTAGGTACCCCATTTCACTTCAAGGCATCTATAAAATGAAAACGTGGGTTTGGCCTCTAAAGTTCTCTTCAGCATTTAGATTGCATGCTCCCCCAGGGCTGGTTTATTGCATCAGAATCCAGCCTGGGGTTGGTGCTGTTGGCAAGGTCCCTAGGAGCTGCCGCCTCCTTCTTTCCAAGGAGATGGCAAACATGACCCCACAGAGCCCTTTCAGGCAGCGAGCTGTCAGTGTTGAGGGGCTTCTTCATTGAGGACTGAGCCTAGGTGGTTTGTGGTGACCTAAAAGGACCTTGGAATGAGGCCGGGAGGTGTACTTTCTGTGAGCAACTAGTTACCTATTCAGAAAACTTGCTAGGACCCGTCCAAGTACAGTAGCGTTCTATCATTGGAATAAGAGAATATAGAAATGCATCTCCTTAAGAGGTGTTTCTCTGTGCTTAAGGAGATGTAGTCAGAGACTTCAAATTCATGGATTCCCATTATCTTCTCAGAGCAATTACAAAGAAAATATACTTCTGCTGATTATAATTTTGTAAATATTAGCAAGGAATGCCTTTGTATTTTAATAGGCTTTTAACGATGGAATTATTAATAGTCTGCATTTGTTGATCCTTTGCTCTTTCCCTAATATTAGTTATGTTACTTTTTTGTTCAGTCAGTGCTGTGATAACATCCACAGTTACCGTCTGACATTGGTAAACTCTTATTTTATGGGTGAACTAGGAACTAGAATCACCAGAGGAAAAAGTGATCCGAAAAGCTGGAATGATGGTTCTCCTATCGTCCCATTCATGCACACTATTTAACCATTTGGCTTTATCACAGCTCTAATACTAGAAGATGCTCTGTAATAATCGAAACTGTGACATACCTTCGATGATGGTAGACTCCTCTGATCTTTGTCAGGTCTCAGCCAGCACCGCCACTGCTGTGCGGGGTTGATTGTTGATAGCAACAGTGGGCTCTCGGGAATGGCCACCAGGAACTGTGGGGAGGGGGTTGCAGATAAGCTGTGTTTCTATGGATAGCCCTCTGGGGACCCAGGACTTGCCCAGTGCTAATTACTGTATACCATAGCCTAATTGCTAAGGGCATAAATGTTTTCAGCAAACATTAGTTGAACTATGCATCTTCCTTCTAAGCGTTCATGCTACTGCTAGAACATCGCATGTAGATTGCCAACAGGAATGCAAGCCAGCAGCATTGTCTTTTTCTCACAATCTCCTCCACCATCTTCAGCTCCCCTCCCTCTTGTCTACCACAGTTAATGCTGTCACTGCTTACCCAGTCTCTCAAACATGAATTTGAGAATCTGGAATTATCTCCGTACTTCCTATGTCTAATAAGTCACCAAACCCTATTTGTTCTGCCTCTAAAATTATTTTTCAAATTGTGCTGTTTTTTTGACCTCGATGTATAGCTTGTAAGGTCAAACCCAGTTTATTTCTGTTTTGGACTATTTCAGCAGTCGTCTTAACTAAAATTTTTTGTCTCTAATCTCTGTCCTGTTTCTATTCCTTTCCCATGAAGTTATCTTAAAAAAAAATTGCTCTCTTGATTAGTAACCCAGGCATTTTGTTTTGTTTTTATTTGCTCTTCAGTTTGCTTTTTTCTTAAACTCTACACTGTGTTCTGGGAAATTTTCATTGTGGTTCATTTAAATCTGTCTTCTTTTTAATGCTGCTAAGAATGGGTATATAAAATGTATATATTATAATTTATTTAACCATCTCTATCAGTAGATGTTTATGTTTATTTATATTTTTTTCTTTTGCTGTCACAAAGTGTATGTTCTTGAAAATGCACATAGATACAAACAGGTAGATACCAAAAATTGGAATTACTGAGTCAAAATGAATGTACATTTAAAATGTTAATAGATACTGACAAATCACTTACAAAAGTACCTGTCAATTTATACTTCCAGTCTCTGTGCTTTTTTTTTTAAAGACCAATTTAAATCTGGACCTAGCGTACTTCTCCTAGCCTCGGTTCTCTTGTAACTTGATGTGCTCCCTCATTGACTTGGTCTCTGTCAGCCACTGTCCAAGCCTTTGTTCAGTACAGACTGTCTGCCGGGCACCATGCTATGTGTTGAGGATGAATTCTGGAGAAGACAGAATATGGTCTCTGCCCTCATCTTGTGTGTGCTCTTACTGCACAGAGCTTTCTGCCATTCCCAGACTCCTTTATGCATTTGCAGCTGTTATTCTCTCTTCTGGGTATGAGTTTTTTTTTTTTTTTTTCCCTGCCTAGAGACTTTTCTTTGGTCATTCTCTAGATTTTATCCTCTGTCTTGTGTTCTTCATCTCCCCACAGGTAGAGGTAGGTAGGCCTTTTTTAGTGATCTCTCTTAGCATTCTTTTTATAGTGTTTATCCTGAATAGTTCTGATTACTCACTTATATATGTGTGTGCCCATGTGTGTCTGCGTGTGTATGTATGGGCCTCTCATTAGATTGTAAGCTCAGTAAGGGCAAGAACTTACACCATTTACCTTGATGTTCCCCCAGCTTAATGCCTTAAACATTGGAGAACCTTCATAAATGTTGAGAAAGGGAATGAATGGAAAACTAAAGATGAACTTATTTTGTCTGGGGCACTCAGGGGCCTTGTGAATGTGACTGGGATCTGGTCAGCCTTCCGGGAGCCAACTGTGCAGGGAGATGAGGGTCACGAGGCGACTGCACTGCACATTGTCATAAGCTCTGTGTTGAGGCACAACTGAATGCTTGACAAGAGATTTACTGTCATGAGTTGGGTATTCTGGTGACTCTTCAGAGGAGAGGGTTTTTTTCTTGCTTGTGCTAGCTGTTGTGAGTGATTCACATCGTAAGATACAGTTCCTTGCCTTAAGAGTTTTTGTCAAGTGGGGCCTTAGAGCAGAGAGGGATGGACTATGGCCTATGGGCCAAACCTTGCCTGCTGCGTGTTTTTGTATAGCCTGTGAGCTAAGAATGATGCTTTAATTTTGCAATTGTTTTTACAAAAAGTATTTTGTGATTGTGAAATTACATGAAATTCAAGTTTTAGCATCTGGAATTAAATTTTGTTGGAACACGGCTCCCTTCAAGTCTTCACCCTCTGTTTTGTGGCTGCGTTTGCTGCGGCCGCAGAGCTGAGTAGTTGTGACACAGACTGTTTGGCCCGTAGTACCTAAAATATTTACCCTGTCGCCTTTTTCAGAAATAGTCTGCTGCCTTTTGGGTTGTGTTGTTGTTGTTCAGTTGCCCAGTCGTGCCTGACTCTTTGCAACGCCATGGACTGCAGCATGTCAGGCCTTCCTGTCCTTCACCATCTCCTGGAGTTTGCCCAGGTTCATGTTCATTTCATCGGTGATGCCATCCAGCCGTCTCATCCTCTGATGTCCTCTTCTCCTTCTGCCCTCAATCTTTCCCAGCATCGGGGACTTTTCCAATAAGTTGTCTGTTTGCCTTTTGGGTTAAAGATTGGGAAAGATTCAGATAAAGAAGAGAAGAAGAAAAAGACATATTGAGAGGATCAGTTTGAGTTAAGATAATGGGATGGGCACTTCCCTGGTGGTCCAGTGGTTAAGAATCCACCTTCCTATGCAGGGAATGTGGATTCGATCCCTGGTCAGGGAACTAAGATATCACATTCTGTGGGGCAATTAAGACCGTGTGCCACAACTGGAGAAAGCCTGTGCCACTGCAGCGACCCAGTGCAGCCAACAAAAAAGGTAGTAGGACAGTAAATCCTGCAGTCTTCTAGAAGTTTTAGAGCTGAAATGATGACCCAGCTTAACCTTTTATTTTACAGACAGAGGATCAAAAACTTGGTCGAAGTCCACATGTCTGTTAAGGGGCAGTGTCCGCTGTAGTTCCTGGAGCAGAAGCTTTGCGGACTTTAGAGGATGATAAGATTACTGCTGGGGTAGGGCCACATCATGAATGGCCTTGCCCTTGAAAAAAAAGGGCTGAAGAACAAACTAGGAACAGACTTCCTTTCTCTCTGAAAGTAATATATATATTTTTTCTTTTGTATTTCTAGAAGGCCTTTGAGCCCTACTTCGAGATTTTGGAAGTATATTCCACAAAGGCCAAGAACTATGTGAACGGGCACTGCACCAAATACGAGCCCTGGCAGCTGATTGCATGGAGTGTTGCGTGGACTCTGCTGATAGTCTGGGTCTATGAGTTTGTCTTCCAGCCAGAGAGTAAGTACACTGCCCCACTCTGTAAAGGTACAGTGGCGTTAACACCGGCTTTGAAACTCGGGGCTAATGGACTGGGCTGACTTCTTGCCTGGTTGGTTTGGTTCTGATTTTTAAAATCTGTTTAGATAGAAAGGGCATTGCCTTCTGACTGGTAGTTTTAATAGGACTCTTGTGTGACTGTAACTGTCTATGTTGATTTTTCTGGATTGGCAGTTTACATTAAAACCCCTGAGAGATTAGTTATCGTAAGGATTCACAGAATGTGGCTCAGACCCTCTTCACTTTTACTTTCTTGCCTAAAACATAATTGTGTCACCCGGCGTCCTCCAAGCATGGATTTATTGCTTTCATTGTAGGCTATCTTTTCGGTAAAGATTATGTGAAATTGGAACAGCACCCATGCAGTGACCACTGGCATGTCTGCTGTGTGTTAGGTACTGCCATGCTCTAGAGATAGCTGTACAGTACAAGTAATAGAGGGTCCCTGTCCTCTTGAAATTGAAGCTCTGCTGTCAGGAGACAGCACACTTTGAGCTTCCTGGGTAGGGACTCCGGGAGCCAGACTCATGGGATGAGAAGGCCACTCCTCAGGGAGTGTGGAAACTGAGAGGTTTTTTAGTGATAAGTTTGTCCATCTTCCATCCTTCCTAAGACCCTGCTCATGTTCCCTGTACCCCCACCCTCACCCCACCACCTGGTTGTGTGTTACCTGCTTACAGATTCTTCCCCTGTGGGCTGTGTTGGGTAAGTCAATGGTAGGAGAGGTGCTGGGTATTCTGTACATATCCCTGCACCCCTTCCTCACCCATACTAGGGTATCTGAGTTAGTAACATTGATGAGACTTGCTTGTCATTTCTCGTCTGTTTAAAATTTCTGTTAACTATTTGCTTCCTTGATAACATCTATTTGAAGGGGCTCTTCAACTGATATTTATTTCTTCTTTTTTTCTTATTCCCCTAGGAAAGTCAGCTTAGGGGCCAGATTCTGTTTTATCCCTTTACCATGAAGATTAGCCAGCCATCTGGTAACACTCTGCCACATTGCCAAGTTATAGCAGAGTTAGCATTGCACTTAATTAAAGTAGAGATGAAATGTCCTCAGTTTCTGCTCCTAGTGCTTGCAAGACTTTCTCATAAATTCATGACAGACTGGACAGACTAACCCTTGTGCTTCATTTGCTCCATGGTTTGGAAACAGACGCAGCCCTTGTCCTTCTGCTCAGGCTCATTCCTTTCCTGGGAAGCATTTGATTCAGTGCCGCCCACCATCCTGTCTGATTCCAGAGGGTTCTAAGGAGTAGCAGTTCTTGCTTTTTTTTATTGTGATGAAATATACAGAACATAAAATGTATCATTTTACCCATTTTTAAGTGGAAAGTTGTGACATTAAGAACATTCACATTGTTATGGAGCCATCACCACCATCCATCTCTAGACCTTTCTGGTAGGCTCTGTGCCCATGAAACTTGAACTTCCCACTACTTTCTCTCCTCAGCTCCTGGCATTCACCATTCTGTGTGCTTTTTCCTTTTAAAGTGGCACATTCGTAAATCTGAACTACGGTCAGAGACCTTGAGGCTTATATTCCCTCAATATGCTGGGTATTAGCTTTAGGTATTTACTTGTATTTCCCATTGTTCAGCCCACGGTGCCTGTGTCCGTTTTGTTTAACCCATAGTAGAAGCTCAGCCATCTGAGGTCCTGGTACTTAACTTACCTGCCTTTAGTGTTCAGAAATGAATGTGCTAGCTCTGAGTACGCCATGAGAAAACTAATACTAGCAGTGTGTTAATGGTATGTGCCATCTAAATCTTCATGAACTCCAAGCCACTGCATGGTTTTAGTAACATTTTTTCTTACTATAAAAGCAGTACATTTTCATTGTATAAAATCAGGCAATATGGTAAACCATAAGAATAAAATTAAAATCTTGTTACCTAGAGATAACCACTGTTTATGTATCTGTGTGTCTGTGGCTTCCCAGGTGGCTCAGTGGTAAAGAATCTGCCTGCCAATACAGAAGACACAGGAGATGTGGGTTCGATCCCTGGGTTGGGAAGATCCTCTGGAGTAGGAAATGGCAACCTGCTCCAGTGTTCTTGCCTGGAAAACTCCATGGACAGAAAAGCCTGCAGGCTCCAGTTCATGGGGTTGCCAATAGTTGGACACGACTGAGCAACTGGCCATGCACGCACCCATCTCTTTCTATATCTGAATCATACAAAATTAATTTTGTAGTTCAAAAATTGCTGAATATTGGCAATTTCATACTGCTTAAATACACAACACGCTTTTTATTTTATAACTTCCAACTTGAACTTTAGACACAGAAATGTCTTCCCTCCAGAGATCAGGTATTTGATAGAATTTCCAATTTTTTCAGCACCTTGCTCACGTAGAAGTATTCTGTATATTAGTGAGCATCGAGTTCCTTTTGGTATATTGCCCTAGAGGAGTCTAAAGTCCGACTAGTGATAAATTTTGCTGATCTTCAAATTCTGGGTACCCTTCTGAGGGAGAGAGGGTAATTGTGGAACACAGGATGGACACAGGTAGATAAGAACTGGACGCGGCAGGAGCGTAGGGCAGGGTTGGCAGTCTTCTAAGGCGTGATCTCATTTTTACTTCTCCTCTGTGGTTTTCAGCTTACATCCTTCCTCATTGATGTTGGTTTTACCTCTGGGATTGTCTGTAGTTCATCAGTAGAAATCGGAGTTCTGTGGTGGGATGAGGTTTCTAGCCATGGCACCTTGGGCAGTGCCCTTAAACCTGTTAGCCTGTTTCCTCGCAGTGAAATGGGCACACTCATACTGCTTTACCCTGTCAGAGAGTGCTGTGAAGCTCGAGTGGCATCGCTGGTGTGAAAGGGATTTGTAAACTAAAAAGAGGCATGCGTTGTTGTTCTTACACTGGCATTTCCTACTTTACCACCTTAAAACTTTCTCGTTACTCTTCTTTCTGGACATCTGGGGACTTTTACTTTTTAAAGAAATTAACTCATCAGTGTAGTTGCTTTACAATGTCGTGTCACTTGCCGCAGCCCAGCAAAGTGAATCAGCTATCCGTGTACACGTTTGTTCTGGTTTCCTTCCCATTCAGGTCACACGGAGCTCTGTGTTCGAGCTCCCTGAGCTACACAGTCGGTTCTCATTAGTTACCTGTTCTGTACATGGTAGTGTACCTCCTGTTAGTCCCACTCTCCCAATTCTTAACTTTTACTTTGGAGATAATCTTTTTAGGTCTTGACCACATGGTCTTTTCATTCTTAATTTCCCTGTCTCTGGTCTGTATTCTGTTCTTTTTACTCTGTACCATGTTATCTCACAGATTTCACAAAATTATGTGTTCTCCTCCACCCAGTCACATTAATGTACTTTCAGACACCTGATTCAGCTTGCTGATTTTTAGATTTCTTTCTACCTCATTAATTAATTGCTTCATCCATTAAAATAGGGAATAGTTCTGAATCTTTACAGCTTTAACACTGTTAGAAATAATCAAATAACAAGCAGCTGAACCATCTAACACTAAATGCTACTCATTTGATGGATTGTTGTGGTGACATTTAAAAATACACTTTGGAAAAGTTTTTAATAATGTAGAAATACTGTAAATGAGAAGAGAATACAATATTCTGTGTACTGTAAGATTTTAGGACTGAAAGGAAATACTCTAAAATTTAACCAAAAAGTAACTGGTTTCAGCTGTTTGTCTTAGTCAGCCTGTGTCTTAGATACCTGGTTTTGTCCCAGATATTTACAGAGTGTTAACCTCAGTGCTAGGCCCTTAGGGATGCAACCTAGGCAAAAACTACTAGTAAAGATGCATAGCATCATTTAATAAATACCTGTAGATGGTGCAGACATTTTCTTTGGCTGTTGAAAGCTACTTCTGGGCAAGGAAATTAGAATACCCAGATCTCCTAGGACAGCGGCAAAGTTCATTCAGTTCATGCCTTGTATCCTTGCAGAAAGCTTAGGTCTAGATTCCTTTGAAACTCATTTGGGGTAACTGAAAATTCTGTTGTGTATGTGAAGCAGTATACAGTCCTGGGAGTATAGGACTAGAAAAACAGACTTCAGTTAAATCCTTGCCCCATCACTGATATGATCCTCGGTCTTGAGCAAGTTATTAATGCTTTGATCCTCAGCTGCCCTTGGATAGTAGGTAGTGCCTTCTATGCCAGCCTCAAAGTCTTGCTGTTGGAGTCAGTTGAGATACACTGAATGTGAATTCATTAAAAGGCATGACTGTGTGTTTAGTTGCCATGTATTTATAATAAT
This sequence comes from Odocoileus virginianus, assembly GCF_023699985.2. Classification (NCBI taxonomy): domain Eukaryota; kingdom Metazoa; phylum Chordata; class Mammalia; order Artiodactyla; family Cervidae; genus Odocoileus; species Odocoileus virginianus. The sequence goes on from NC_069680.1 coordinate 60,697,216, forward strand.
TGTAATTTACAGGATCAGAATTTGAGATTTGTCCTATGTACTGCCCAACAGAATGTCTGATTGGTGTCCATGATATCTGAAAGCCTTTTTAGGTCCAGAAAATGTTGTTGGGATATGTGTTGAATGAAAGACTAGAGCATGGATTCTGAGAAGATGCATGGGTTGGTCATTTGTTTTGAGGCAGGGGAGAGAAATGTTGGGCACCTAGAAACCTTGGGAAGGTGAGGAACTCTGCGGTACACTTGGGCCAGCAGTTCTGTTTCTGGGAACTTACCTGTAGGTACGTTCTCAAGTATGCAGTATAGCATGTGTTACAAGGCTAAGCTATTTCAGTGTGGTTTGTAACAGACATCAGAAACAACCTAAGTTTCCATCAGGAAAGGGCAGGTTAAATAAACCAAGGTACGTCCATCTAATGGAATACTCTACAGTTGTAAGAATGCATTAGGGAGCACTGATCTTTAAAAGACTGATACTGAGTAGAACAGGTCTAGTGCAGTGCTGGAGTATGCTACCCATTGTGTAAAAGAGACAGACAAGAACGTGTCTTCACTCTTGCTTGTGTATGCATACAGAAACTCTAGAAGGGTATCTAGAAACTAGTGGTAGTAGTATTAACCTGGGGGTAGGATGAGGGTCTGGGGGATAGATGAGTGTGTGTGTGTGTGTGTGTGTTTATTTTTTTGAACCATGTTATAATATATTACTTGTTCAAAAATTAAAAGTTTTTTTTTTTTTTTTTTTTTTTTTTTAAAGAAACTACCTTTGTAATCTGAAGGCAAGTGTGATTACAGAGGACATGTTGAATATTGAATAGTTCATCCATTATGACTGTCAGGTCATAATCCATGGGAATTTCAATAGAACCATTTGTTTCTTTTAGGTTTATGGTCAAGGTTTAAGAAGAGATGTTTCAAGCTTATCCGGAAGATGCCTATCATTGGTCGTCAGGTAAGCAGAGTCATTTTACTTTTCCCTACTGCTTCCCTCCCCCATGATCATCACACCTCTTTATTTCTAATTACTAAAGCTAGGAGTTCAAGGGGGATGGGTGCATTTTGTCCCCCACCTCCAAGAAACGTTTGACCATGTCTGGAGACATTTTTGGATATCAGAAGAGGAGGTGGGTGCTCTGGGCATTGAATGGATGGGATGAGGGATGCTGCTAAACATCCTCCAGCGCGCAGGGCAGGCCACGCAGTGGAGACCCATCAGACTCAGAACGCCAGAAGTGCCACAACTGAGAAGCGTGACGTCACTCTTTCTCCACCATATTTGACCAAAGGAGAAAGATGTCTGTTCAGGGAAAATTTGAAATTAGACAACCTGACAGAAGTGACAGGAAACTTTGGAAAAATATTTGGTGGTGGCGGTTTAGGCGCTGAGTCGTGTCCAACTTTTGCGACGCCATGGACTGTAGCCTGCCAGGCTCCTCTGTCCATGGGGATTCTCTAGGCAAGAATGATGGAGTGGGTTGCCAGTTCCTTCTCCAGGGGATCCTCCCGACCCAGGAATCGAACCCGGGTCTCCTGCATTGCAGGCAGATGCTTTACCAACTGAGCTGCGAGGGAAGCGGAGCAATATTTGGCTGAGCTGAATTTAGATGCTTAGCAGGGATTGAGTGCTTACATGGTTCAGGGTTGGCAGGCTTTCTCTGTCGCGGGCTGGATGTGAAGCATTTTCAGCTCTGTCCCTGTGGAGGGAAAGCAGCAGTAGAACAGTGGGTGGAGGAGTGGGCCTGCTTTGCAGCAAGAATCTCTTCATAGCCACAGTCCACACGGCCTGTAGTTTGATTAGGCCTGTAGTTTGCTGATCCCAGGTTCAGAAACCTAGAGAGCAGAGCTGTTCTCTTGCTCTTTGTTCATATCTGTAGTCTAGTCTGTTCCCTTCACTGGCTCCTCTCTTACCTCACCCACGCTCAGGATGAGACAGTCGCCTCTACCTTCCCCCCGGTTCGTTATCACAGATGAAGACAAACAGGGCCGGCCCCACTGCAGGCTCTAACGAAGGCACACGGCCCTGATGGCTTCATCTCTCCTGCTTCTCACCCTCCCCCTCAGCTTTCCTGCAAGCTTTCTTTCATTTTGGCTTTCAGTTCTTTCCCCCTTTTTTGGCCAAATCAGAAAAGATGGCAGTTACTTCGAGCCTTTGACTGAATGTCCGTTCAGACCACTGTGTGAACTCTTCCAGAACTTTGTATTTTTAGGTTCATTTCCTGTGGGGAAGTTGAAGTAATAACGGCTGGTGAAGGAGAGAAATGAGGGCTTTTATTTGACCCTTAATCATATTAAGCCCTAAAATTAATCTACTGTAGTCCTTAGAGAACAAAGAGCAGGGGAGAGGAAGGATACCTGATTACAAGGGAATCAGGATACCGAGGATAGGCTGATTACAAGGGAAAAGAGTGTTTCCCCTTATCATTTCCTGTATCTTTTCCCTACCCTTATTCGTTACACTTTGCTCCTTCCATTTCTAATTTTGATAACAAATGAATGTTGGGGTTCCAGAACCCATTAAATTTATATATCAGCATTGGAAGATACTATTCCATTGTGTTATTGGGTAAATACAACAGCATTGGAAGGTACTTAGAAAATGTATAAACACCTTTCACCTTTCAGATGCAGATTTTGAGGTGCAGAGATGAAAGTTACTTGTTCTGAGTGAGTGTGTGTGTCCCTCCCTCATTCGTTGAGCTTTGCTCAGCGTTAGGTACCATTCTGGGTGCTGGGGACATAGTGCAGGACCACTTGGGAGGCCATGCCCTTCCCACATGGAAACTACATTTCAGTACTAAGGAAAGACAAAATGAATAAGGAAGCAAACACATACGAATTTCCCTTTGAGGTAAATGCTGTGAAGAAATTAAAATGCAGTGGAGCTTCTGAGGCAAGAATTGATGAGGTGATGTGAGGAAGTGCTTGCTGTGCTTTCTGATATGCCTCTGATGGTCATTTTTGTCTATTTTATTACAGTAGCATCATCTGTGCATGGAAGCCCAGCTTTCATAGTTTTGGTTACACTTATGCAGCACAATTCTTTATTTAAATCTAAAAAATAGCTTCATGTCCATCACATGCTGCCCTGGCATTGTCCAGGACTGTGCCCTGTTCTTCCTGCCAGTGCCTGCCTGATAGACTGTTGCAGACATGTTCTAAAGGAGTGGCTTTCCCTCTGGTTTTATTGAGGGCCACATCTAAGAAGACCATCTTGGATTCTAATCATCCACTGCTAGAGATGAGACAACCTAAATGTTTGGAATGAGACATAAAACTTTAACAGACATATTGCTGAAACCATGTCACTGTAACACAAATCATAATGTGTAGCCACTCTTCCCTAAATCTACAAACCAAGAGTGTCTCATTATAAACAGCAGCGTCTGCTGTATTCTTCCTGTCTGCTCTGTTCCTCCCCTAGCCCCTAACCCTAGCACTTTTCATGACCTTTATTTTCTGACTGTGATGCTTAAAGATAAGCTTCAGGACAGGACTTAGCCCCGCCCCACCTAAGCTGTGTACTGCCTAAGTTTGTTTTTCCCCTGTGTATCCCTGGCCCACTGTGTATCCCTGTTGCATAGTTCAACACGTGTTTACTAAGTGAAGGAATGAAAGAACATGTCTGAAGAGGATGGAAACGAAATGACCATAGTTGATAAATTATGTGGCAGAAAGGACCTTAGTGCTTCCTAGCACTGGAGAGTGGGCAGGGCGAGCTGTCAGCCTGAGGAGACAGGGGCCGCCTCCCTGGCTCTTCCCGGCATGCCTGCCTTACTCTTCCGGTGGGGATTCTTGCAAAGCCTCCAGTTCCTGGTGGGTCCTTGGGCGTGCCTGGTGAGGGAGCCCATCACTTGCTTGAGCATGGGACTCTCTTTCACTGCTGCTTGGCCTGCTTTCTGGCTGCCGTCTGTGGTTCTGCCTTGGCTTCTTTGGTTGCATACATTGTAGCTGCTACCAAGGCACGAACAAGGTCCGACTGGTGCCCAGAGAAGTGCTGACTTCAGCAGATGCACACCAAGCAAAGCATTGGTGATCACAACATGACAAAGGAAAGGGATGGGGTGGGGTGGGGAACTGAGTGTATCTCTGACCTTTGGAGAGAAAATTGACTTTTTAGACTTCTAAGAGACTGCTTCCCAGGTGAGGTAACAGCTGAAGGGTCAAAATGTCAGCATATCTCTTTAAGAAAAAGTACCGTCCTTGCTCTCAAGCACTTGTGCAGTACCTGGCATCAAGCAGTTAGTTTGGTGATGTAACTGGTTCTTCATTCTCAGTACTGTATTCTCCTGTCTCCCTGTTAACTTTGTCTTCCTTACCTTTGGAGATCCAAGATAAGTTGAACAAGACCAAGGAAGATATTAGCAAGAACATGTCATTCCTGAAAGTGGACCAAGATTACGTGAAAGCCCTGCCCTCTCAAGGTCTGAGCCCGGCTGCAGTTCTAGAGAAGCTCAAAGAATACAGCTCTAAGGGTACGATTCTCAGCAAATGCATGCTCCCCACTTCCTTAATGTGGCTGGTCACTCGCTCATCATTGGATGTTTATAGAGGTTAAGTAGAGTTCATCCCTGGTGCTTCTGTGTTCAGGAGGGCCCACCTCCTGTCTCAAAGGCTGAATTTCATCTTTTAAAAATTATATTTAGATTCACTCTTCACCTATAAAGCAAGCAGATCTCAGAGAAGATGGAACTTGGTTCCATTTTCTTTTCTAAGCCTGAATAAAATAGATTTGTCTTTTGGAAAGACAAAATATGTGATAAGACTGAAATAGAGATTCATTTTAGAAATTATAGAATCTGTCTAGAGGCACAGAAGAAATAACAAGTCAGTGTAATTTCATCCTCAAAAGACAAACACAGATGTTATATATATATATATCTCAAAATGTTAATGGTATTTTGTGTAATAAGCCCACACATGTACATGTATGCATGTAGGAAGGATAAATGCACTCAGCAGCCTAGTGTTAAGAGCACAGCCCATGGACTCAGCCTTGGCTCACATCTGGTTCAGCCACTTAACAAGATGACCTCAGGTAAGTTACTTCACTTCTCTATGCCTCTGTATCTGTCTCTCTACAATGACGATAATAATAATAGTACTTATCTGAAAGGATAATTGTAGAGATTAAATGAGATCATACATATAAGCATATAGCACCAGCCTTATAATAGGTATTCAATAAATGTCAATAAATGTTAACTATTATTAATGCAAACATGTTTGTTACAAATTAGGATTATATTACAAATAACTTAAACATAGGCTTTTTCATTTGGCATAATTTTTTAGATTTATAGAAAGTTTGCAAAGATAATAACAGAGATTTCCCACAAACCCCTCACTCAGCTTCTCCTGATGTTAACATCTAAAATAAGCTGGGTACATTTGTTAAAACTAAAAAAAAATTAACATTGGTACAGTGCTTTTACCTCAACCACAGATTCTATTCCTATTTCACCAGGGTTTCTATAATGTCCTTTCTCCTGTTCTAGGATCCAGGGTACCATACTGTGTTTTAAAATTTCTAATTGACATGTGTTGAATTTTTGATGATATTTTTGATCAGATGATACAAAACTAGATACAGTCCAGGATTTATACTTGATATAAAACAGGGATTAGCATTCTGAGACCTGTAGATTAACGATCTCTATGATTATGAGTGCTGGGTTGGCTGCCTCATATCTGCTTCCCTTCCATTTCTAAGTCACTGTCCATCGCCATTGCTCTGCAGCTCCAGTAAAAGAACAGGAAATGAAAGCACACACCCTGCTTTTGAAATGTAGGTGACCTCTGGTCTGAAGAAGTGCCTGTCACAGACCAGTCCCTCTGAGGACAAAGTCGGCTTGGCCACAGGCCAGAGCTGGCAGGTCATCTAAGAATGAGGGTTTGTCTCAATAGTCACTGCTCAGTCTTCTGCTCTCACTGGAGCCGCAGACCTTGGCTTTATGAGAAGCATGGCAGCAGTTTTCAGTTTGAGTGCTTCTGTAATTCTCACTAGCCACTTTCAATAGGGCACAGGCATGTTATCTTAAAGGACCCGAGACCCCCACATGAATGGATTTGTTGGTATTGTGGAGTGTCTCTGGGGGAGCACCTCAGAGAAAAGTGGAAGGTCGTACCTTACATCCTGGTCAGGATCCTTTCCTCTGATCCTTCTCCCAGTGCTGGCTGTGTTCCTGACGCTGAGTGCTGAGGCAGATGTTGCCGGAAGCAGGTGGCTAACTCTGTATGGGTTTCCAGGCTTGTCTGAGGACGATGCTGATGGCTCACATCTCACCATGGTTTGTCCAGTCAGAGATTCAGTTCCCTGACTCTGGGTCTGGTGATATTGTGCTGAAATTTTGCACTTTGCCTTACTCTTTTCTGCTAACTCTGCTCATAGCAGTTTCCACACTTCGTTTGACTGGCTAGAAAGGGAGAGAAGGTGGAAGCCACTGCAGAAAAATGTCAAGCGGAGCCATACAGAGAACAGAAAATGAGTGTAGATAGAGGAGGTGGTTCTGCTGTTAGAAGCCAGTTGGGGATGATGACATTACTAGTGGACTCTCTTTATCGTACCTAGATGCTGTTGCTAACCTTTTTCACACTGTTGTTGATGGTTGTGGTTGACCTTTGATCTTTATTTTGCTGTGACACTCTACTGAAGCTCTTTTTCTTGATTTAATGTAAGGACACCTTGGAGTTTCCGCTCCAGCTCTTTTGTACGCAGAAGAGTTTCTCCCTGTTTCTTCTTTAGAACCTGTCTCCCCAGAGGCTCCTGCTTACTGATCCAGTGGTTTGCCCTTTCTTTGCAGATGTCTTGTGGCAAGAGGGGAAAGCCTCCGGAGCAGTGTATAGCGGGGAGGAGGAGCTCACCAACCTCCTCGTGAAGGTGAGCAAGTGCCTAGTCCTTGAAAGGAGTGTGCGGCTCTGCTGGTTTAGATGATCACTTCTTTTTCTCTTTATTCTTGTAATGAAAAAAAAATTACTTAAGGAAAGTTTATTGTTAAAACTAAAGAGGTTCAGTGTCTCTTACCCAAACATAGACAAATATGCATAACATTGTCCAAGACATCTTCAGTCTTTAAAAGAGTAAGATGTTACTTATGTCTCCAGGCTTAATAGACACCTTGTGTAGAAAGCAGATTGCTAGGGAACGTAGTCTATCATTTGCGATTATTAATGATAAGATATATTTTGTTGGATCAGAAGGGATAAGGGATGGAAACTTGGTCATGATTTCCTGCACCCCTTGAGTCTCAAATCACAGAATCTGAAAATGAGCCAATGATCTCAGTTATAATTCATATAATTCTCATATTTTTTTGTTGACTGTAGAATTGCTTTAGCTTCTTCCATTTCTAATCAGATTTATTTTTTCAATCTCACTTTGTCATACAAAATTGGAATTGGACTATTGCTTTCTAAGGTCTTTGTGTTTGATTATTAGAACTATGAAACTGTGCATACCTTACTACATACTACATACATGTTTTACTCAGCTGTATTTTGACATAATACCCTGACCATACTTCCTGTGCTTAACCATTTTTCAGTGACTTCCCATTGTCTACAGAACAAATCCTAAGCTGCTTATGCAACCAAAAATACCAGTCCCTTCGTGAGCCAGATCCCACCTATTTTTTTCAATCATTCCTGTTATTTTCCCACATGAACACTAACTCCTTTTTCTGTTTACTGAGTATCTTGCTCCTTTGTTGTTTTCTTTTCCCTCGTTCTTGCTACCTGTTCTTAATGATGAATTCCTATTCACTGCTCAAGGTTCCACTCAACAACCACCAGACCACTCAATGTTCGCTACTCCCTCTTTGAGGCCCCTTACTTTCATGTACACATATGCATCTGGTATCACACTGAAAACAGCTGTGCCACACACTCAACTAAGTGCTTTGCATGTGTTCTCTTATTTATGGCTAGAACCCCATCAGCTGTGTACTGTGATTATCCTCTTTAACATATGGGGAAACAGCCTCAGTGAGGTTATTTACTAAGATTACACAGCTAGAAGTGACAGATAAAGCTAAAATTTCAAACTGGGTCTGTAGGGTGTTTTAGTCAGTGCTTTTAACCACATTTATACTTCCTCTGTTACCCCTTTGTAAAATAATTTTTATGCCTGTCTCTTCCACTACAACATTTTGGTCTTCTTTAGACTGGAGGACATATCTTCCATTTTCCCAGTTCCTATTGTATCTAACATGGTTTGCCTGATTCTTTGTCCTGTATGATGTAAGCGTCTCCACATGTACTTGCCTTTCTCCATAGGCTTATGGAGATTTTGCATGGAGTAATCCACTGCATCCAGATATCTTCCCCGGACTCCGGAAGATAGAGGCAGAGATTGTGAGGATGGCTTGTTCCCTATTCAATGGGGGACCAGATTCCTGTGGATGTGTAAGTATATGCAAATGACATTCTATAATATGACTTTTTTTTAGCATAAAATAGAAGTTTATTAAAAACATTACATAAGTAATACATGATTATTGTAGGAAGATCCAGCTGAACAGAAATTTTTAAAGATTACTTGCAATTTTGTAATTAGTGTCTCATCAGCATTTTAGTAAATACCTTCTAGATTTTTTTTCTCTTCAGTTTTTTGTTTTGAAAACCTTTAAACTTGTATCATCAGGATAGTTCTGTCTCTTCTTTCTCTCCCTCCATCTCTTTCTTCTACCCGCAAACCTAACCACTTTGTTGTTCAGATGCTCAGTCATGTCTGACTCTTTGTGACCCCATGGATTGCAGCACACCAGGCTTCCCTGTCCTTCACCAACTCCCAGAGCTTGCTCAAACTCATGTCCATTGAGTCGGTGATGCCATCCAACCATGTCATCCCCTATTGTCCCCTTCTCCTCTTGCCCTTAATTTTTCCTAGCATAAGGTCATTTCCAATGAGTCGGCTCTTCGCATCAGGTGGCCAAAGTATTGGAGTTTCAGCTTCAGCATCAGTTCTTCCAATGAATGTTCAGGGTTGATTTCCTTTAGGATTGATTGGTTGGATCTCCTTGCTGTATAATTTTGTCAAAACATCTCATTGTTTTTTGATATACTGTTTTGCTTGAGCTGGATATTGTTTTGCCATAAATCAAATCTTAGTTGGTTTAGGATTAAAGAGAGTGTCATTGTATTTAAAGATACCCATGAGGATTCTTGCTCTCAACTATTCTTTTCTAGTAGATGTTTGTTAGTTTTCCTAAACTGTGATTGATGAACTTCTGTTGAGATTTGTTACTACAGACTGGTGTTGCCTTCTCTAGAAAAAACTAAATTTCAGCTTATGCAAGATAGAGTTAACCCAGGGTACTGTAATGGTAACCTCTAGGTGCTGATCCTGTCATACTTCTCTAATCACCATAAAGTCTGCAAATTAAATTACTAAAGGGCCCATCCCACGACGAGAACATTTTACAGTTACTTCCCCCTCCCCGGCCAATAAGCAGCATTGGGTTTTACTTTTAATTGGCACCATGAAAAATCAACATGTTCAGATATTCAGTAGCTTACAAAAGTGGTATTTCAGACACTCATTTTTCCAAAAAAAAAAAAAAAATTCTAAAACTGTTAAAAACTGAATCAACCATAATCTAGCGGTGGGTTCCCTTATGACATTTAGATGAATTGGAGTGACACAGATGCCAGTTTTCTTATAGTACCTGGGTATTCTGTGCCATTAGACTCTTCATGAACTTTTAAGAGAGTACAGGTTAAACAACCACAAAACCAGTTTGTGGTTTATCTAGTAAAGTTGAAAATATCAGTATTTTATGACCCTGAAATTCCACTTCTCGGGATATATTCTAGGAAAACTAGTACATTTGTATATCAGGATAGATGTATATTCATAGCAGCGTTGTTCATGATAGTTAAATACTGGAAATAATTCAAATATCTGTCAGTGGTGGGGTGGATAAATTGTAGGAGACTGTGTATGCTTCAATCTACTGTAGCTGTCACTCAGATTGATGCTCAGATTACTCCAGTTTTTGCCAGTGGGAGCTTCTTAATTTTGACTCCTGTGTCTTTTTGCATGACTCAAAGTAGTTTTTGAAAGCTTCCTTTCTCTCCTCCCTTTTTTTTTTTTGGACAAAATATTTTTATTTGGTGAAAATATCTTTTACATTTCGTGCTCCAGATCCGGAATCAGCCCTAGTTCAAGGAGCCCTAGTTCATTTATAACCATGTAAAATATTTTCATTGGAAGGACTGATGCTGAAGCTGAAACTCCAGTACTTTGGCCACCTCATGCGAAGAGTTGACTCATTGGAAAAGACCCTGATGCTGGGAGGGATTGGGGGCAGGAGCAGAAGGGGACGACAGAGCATGAGATGGCTGGATGGCATCACCAACTCGATGGGTATGAGTTTTCGTGAACTCCAGGAGTTGGTGATGGACAGGGAGGCCTGGCCTGCTGCGATTCATGGGGTTGCAGAGTCGGACACAACTGAGTGACTGAACTGAACTGAACTGACTGAAAATACTTTCATGGTTCCTAAAAGTAAAATTTATGGAACAAAGACAGTTAACCAGAATAAAACCCAGAGAGATGACTAGAAAGTTAAGAGACATGAAAGATAGAGTGAGAAAGGCTAACACACCTCTGTTCATATTGAAAAGCAGTCCCCGAAACATAACCTGTGAGGGTGTAACTATTAGAACAACTGATATCCTTGATAGCAACAGTGGCTGGGGCAGTTGCTGGTAGACGAAGATGGGCTGTGAGTTAAGAAATGTTGGAGCTGGGTGATACATGCGGGGGTGTTATTAATTCCCTCTTTAACTATTCTACTCATTAGTTCTTCCATTGGGTTTCTAATTTCATTTACTATGTTTTTCATTCTTGAGAATTCTGTTGTTTTTTTTAATTTGTTTGGTTCTTTGTAGTCCCTTTCCTTTGCTTATGTTTTATTTAAATATATTGCACATAATTATTTTATATTCTATGTCTGATAATTCCATGAGCCTTACTTGTATGTTTCTGTTCTGGTTTTACTTATGTTGTCTTGTATCCTTATATCTTTGCTTTTTTTTTTCCCTATGAGTTCGGGTTTTCCTGGAAACTTAACTTTGATGGTTGAAGTTAAATTCTTTCAGAGATTTGTGTTTACTTCTGCCAGTTACTGGGGAATTGCTGGGAAGTACTGCCACATTGGAACCAGTGTAAGTCTGATTTTCAGCCCATAGTTTTGTACTGTGGAAGTAGTCTGAACTCAGACCACATACTCAAATAAAAGTTGTTTTGGCGTACATTCCTGAGAGATCCTTATTTTTCTTTACCCTGAGTATCTGGGTTGAGAAAAGCAATTTTTCTTGCTGTCCTCTTCTGTACTAGCAGGGTTTATTTCTCTCACTGCTAAGAGTGTGGGTGAAGTCAGTGTTTTCAGCCATGCCCTCTTAGATGCCTTACCTTGAACAGGCCCCAAACTTGTTTCCTGTTTATTTTTCAAAGTGAAAGTTTGAAGTCTGATCTAGGAGTTTGGCAGTAACCTTCAGAATTAAAACCAGCTTTGACACTTAGCTTACATGATTCTTGACTTTGTTTTGTTGGAGGGTTCAGTGTGTTCCTTTGTGTTAGCTTAGTCGTGGATGGATGTAAAAATACTTTTTAATGTTTTAGCAGACTTTTTTAGCTGTTTCATTTAGGAGGGTGGCCCAGGATGTATAATGTATGTTGCTGGAAACAGAAGTTCCATGATTATTTTTTTCTACATGGGAGACCTCTGTATACTTGAAAGCATCTTTCCCCCAAATCCTCTCTTCACCATGGTTTTCCTAGGATACTCAGCTTTCTAAGAGAATATGATCTCACAGATTTCCACCCATGCCCAGCCTTCCTCTCAGTGTTTTTTAGCTGTGTATGACTAGCACATGGACACAGTTCTCCAGAGCACTGGGTTTTCAGTCTCTGCCTTCTCTGGATTCACTAAATTTACCTAAAATCTTTCCTATAATCAGTATAGTGGTTCTCAGCTTTTTAGCAGTGTTTAATATATTCCTTGCCATTTCTAATGTATATAGTAATTCTGCAGTCATGCTTTTTGATACTTTGTGTTTAGGTCTGCAGTCTCATTCTGCTATTTCAGTGTTCACTTTCTCAGCTCTTGTTTTCTTGAATTCCTGTTCTTATTATATTGTCCTACAGTGAGAAACAGGAGGAATTTCCTTCTGTTCCTTAGGTTGTTACCTTCTGAGTTGGCCTTTATTTTGCGGGCTACCTTCTTTTCTTTTTCTGTGTTTGCATAGTTACCATGCCATCTTCTTTCATCTTGGCTCCTGTTTTGGTGACTCTCTGTAGACATTCTGTTTGTTCTGATGCATGGCGGGTCTGGTCTTGTCTGTAAAGCTTTGCTCCACCTGTATTAGAATATCTCTGCCATTTCATTCAAAGTCACCTACCAGAGTTCACTCTGCCTAGCTGGAAGCGAATACTCCTTTTCGGGCTTCAATTATTCCTTTAGCTCGTCCTATGTCCCTGGAGTCGTCACTTTAAAGAGCAGGTCCTGGTGTTCCCTCTCCTGGGCTGCGTGCTTCTTCCCAGCCACCATGTTTCTCTCACCCACTCATCTGACAATAAGGAAACCCCCGCCACTTGCTTCTCTGAAGACTTGGGGAATATTAATGACAATTCTCAGCATTTTGCTGTTTCACCTGGACAATTTCCTCATCTTGGAGGAGGGATTAGGAACTGTGTTTGATTCTTTGCCATGATTCAGAAACTTGTTTTGTTTTCTCATCACCAGTATTTGAAGTTTATTGTGTTAGATTATCTCCTTGTTGGGTGGTTGTTACTGCTTTTTTCCTTCATTCTTGCATGTACTGAGGGAGAAAAACTCTGTGAAGCAGTTTCAGTCTTCCATCTTAATACCACAGTCCAACTCTGTTTTCTTGCATTGCTACAATTAAACCGTGCCTCTCTGATTAGGATCTTTAAAGTGCTGTGTCAGGGGTCAGGAGAAGGACAGATAGAATCTCAGATCCCCAGCCTCTTCAGATACTTAAGACTTTTTTTTTTTTTTGATACTTATAGACTTTTATGAGAACTAATTACCTCAGATTATGTGAGTTTCTCAGGTTCTTTCTTAAGTCTCTGCCTTTCTGTGTATCTGTCTCTGTCTTGATGATCTCCTTTTGGTGAGGAAAGTTCAGAGGTAGGAAACAAGACAAAGCCAGCTGACTGAGCAGTCTGGAACGTGTTCCCAACTAAGGTCTTAAGCTCTTCTCATTCTTTATTCTTCACCTGAAACTGTCTTTCCTTTTTGTAGCTTCATTTGCCTCAGGTAGAATGAGTGAGGTGACTTTGTATACTGAAAGAAATTTGGTTGCTGCAGTAAAGTCTTGACTTGTACAAATGCCATCAGGTCCAAAGAGTATCTAAAAGAAAAATTTCCCAGTAGGTCCCGTTCTACTCTTGTTTTCTGACATAGCATATACAGGGTGAGAGTTTTTGAAAGTGTTGAAAGATGTTGACTAACGTGTCAAGTAGTTACTGAGGCTTCTGTCTTCTTACTTTAGAATTAGATTTCCATTTTGGGGCGTGGTATGGGGGTAGAGGAAATAGAGCAGCAGCAAAATCTGAACACAGAGTGTGGGTCAGAAATGAAAATCAGAAGCAGAATTTCGGTGTTCCTGCTTTTACAGTCCAAAGTACACCATTGTTTGCCTAACAGATAATGATACTGATTGGATTTGTTACTGGACTGAAAATAGGACATGTAAAGTGAGTGACTAGGCATTTGGAAATATTTCTGCTTAGGTCATTGCTGAACCTTAGTGAGAGAACAGTGCACGGAGAACTTGGTCCTTTGCTGACTTCCTTCACAGCTGTCTTGGTTCCTCATGTGATGTTATGAGGTTTTCTGCTGGACCACAAGACACAGCGCGATCTGCAGCACTGACCTCAGCTGTACGCAGAGAAATGCCCGAGCCTACAAGCAAGGGTCCTGTGCCCCAGTTCAGCGCCTTACTGTGTGCATGATAGCCACGTGTTTCCTGCAGGCTTCCTCAATTACAGAATGACTGACTTTTTAATCTGCCACATAACTCCTGACCAGTTGCATTTTGTAGCCTATGGTATTTTTGTCTTATATGTGGATATTACTTTAGGAAATTACAGCCATCATCCACTCTCATTTCATCTCATCAGGTTACACTAAATATGAAAATATAGAAAGTTTTACTTTTTATCAAAAGATGGATGGCTTCGGGTGAACCAGTCTCTCAGGGATCAGTTATCTTACCTATAAAATGGAGAAGTTTTCTAGGATTGTGTGAATCTTTGGAGATGATAGATCTAAGGAAATATTCACCTAGCTCAGTGCTAAGGCTCTTTTTTGTGTGTGTTTGTTTTGAAATGATTTCATTCCTAGAAGTTACCAAAAGATAGCCAGATGGGTATGACGTACCTGTATTGGTTGTGGTTTACTGAGAGTCAAATCAGGCATTAGGAAATGTTAACTGATGGTCTGATAGGTTTCAGCTTTACTGGCTGGGTATCAGGAATATTGTCATGAATAGACTGGTTGCCACCTTCATGAGGTTTTAGTCCACTGAGGAAAACAGGATGAATGAAATGACATCGAGTATTTTTGTATCAACTCAGTAAAATTTGCCTGTATCAGAGGGGCTAGGTAGGCCTAGCTTCAGAAAGACATTTTTCTTCCTTTAAAAACATTAGGATTTTTGTTTTGATTTTAGATAAGTAAGTTAATAAACTTCTAAGCAGAGGCTTCTGCTTTTCTTTCAAACTTGTCAAAATCACAAGTTTACTCTGGAATGTCTTGAGTGTCTCTTCTTGGTCTTCTAATGTATCACATAGTTGACTAGAGCTATAACTTCCCAGTTTCACATTCTTTCAGTTCACATTCTTTAATGGGCATTAAAAATTTAAATCAGTCAGTAACCCTGATGCTTCTGGAAGGGGATAAAATGCCCTGTCCTGTCTGCAGTTCGATGAACAATAGAAATGTAAGTGTATTGTGCACGGGTAGTCTGGGCAGATATGCATTTATTTGTTCATACATACAGTGTGGAGCTTCTGATCATTCAGTAGTTTTATTCTTCTCCTGAGCCAAGATTGGGCTTAGCCAATAAAGTCAAATTTTCCATCTGAAAGACAGCAGCATGTGCTCTAAAGTGTGCATCCCAGAGCTTATCCGTCTCTGCATCAGATACCCGCAAGATCAAGGCAGGAAGTGCATGCTGATAGCTACCCCAACTCTCTTTTTTATTACAGGTGACCTCTGGGGGCACAGAAAGTATTTTGATGGCCTGCAAAGCTTATCGGGAACTGGCCTTCGAGAATGGGATCAAAACTCCAGAAATGTAGGTACAGTTGTTCTTAGTATCCATGGAGCATTGGTTCCAAGACCCCAGTGGATACCAAATCCTCCATGCTCCGGCCCCTTATTTATGTAAAGTGGTGTAGTATTTGCACATGACCTTCACACATCCTCCCTATAGTCTTAAATCATCTCTGGATTACTTACAATACTTAACATGTAAATGCTATATAGGAACAGTTGCTGGTGTGCAGCAAATTCAGGTTTTGCTTTTTGGAACTTTTTTCCCCTTTTCCCCCTAATATTTTGTGTTACGTGTAGCTGACTTTTTTCCACATTTAGGTTTTTCTGTGTGAAACGGCCTGACCATTTGTTTTCTGCTTCTTCTGGCAATTCCAGTCCTCTTCCATCCTATCCTGTGCCCTTGACCATTACCCTTCACATTCAGCAAAATCCTGAGTGCATCTGCTAGTTAATATTCCCTTTCCTACACCCCGCCCCCCACAAATTTATACATGGTGTATACTGCAAGACCAAGATTCTTTTTCTAAAAGTAACAGTTATAGGACTATATCTGAGTTCTGTGATACTTCCTGTAAGTTTATCTGGAACCTAAGGAAAACTCTCGAACTTATCTTAGTTCAATGAAAATTACTTAGACTGCTTCAGGGTGCTCTCTAAGAAAATTTCAGCCTGCCAGCTGTGTTCTGGGAAGGAAAATGTTAAAAATCCAGAGATGACCATAATTTTATTTGGTTGCTTTAATTTTATTCATTTGCTTTGCTTTTTTCTCTCGGCCCTCTCCCTTGTACCGTGTGCTCACACCACGGCTTTTGGGTTAATGGTTTCCCACAAGTGTCAGTGACTAAGGGTTTTGTTGCATGTGATCTCATGCTATAATTCACGCCAGGCATCAGAGAGGAAGTCAGGCTACCATCTTTCTTCACACATACATCTTTGGTACTTGGTACTTAGTCAGTGATGGCAATTTTTTTCCTTCAAAGGGAACAGATTAATTTTAAGAGTGGAGTAATTGAGGAAAGTCTGAAAGCAAATGAGATATTTCCTTTTTGAATAATGTCTGAAATGCTGTTCCCAAGTGTGTAGGACAAAGGGGAATTTTAATTTTCCACAGGATCATGGTCTTCCACAGATGAAGACGACCATCGATGTGATGCTTTAACATCCCTGATAGGCAGTTTTACGTTTTCTGCCTGAGCATGTATTGTGCCAGGAAGCTTGCTCCTCATTGGGGTGCCCTTCTTTCGATAGACAACCACCAGAAGGCACACCCTCACATTGATCTGATCCAAATTCTCTGTCATCTTTTACTTATCTGCCCTGATTTAAGCTTGGGATTCCTCCGTGTGGCATTACTTTCAAGTTCTTCCTGTTACCAAAGTGATTTCCTAAATAGTAGGGAGGTTTCTTTAGAAAATCATTTGACCTCTTTGTGTTTAAAAAGAAAAGTAAAATAACATAAACTCTCTAAAAAAAGTTTATTCCTGGTGATTGCAATGAGCTGCTAGCCATGGTATCTCTTGAACCTGGTTTGATTGAATTTCACTATTTTCCTTTAGCGTAGCCCCCCAGAGTGCCCACGCTGCATTTGACAAAGCTGCCAGTTACTTTGGGATGAAGATTATACGGGTTCCCCTGAACAAAATGATGGAGGTGGATGTTCGGGTGAGTTTCTCTGAAGGGCTGTTGTCTGTCTTGGGCTGGGAGAAGCAGGAAGTGTACCTGATCACTAGCTTTTCTCAGGGTCACATGGATAGGCTTGAAGTGCCTTTGCTTATAGCATTAGGACTTGCAAAATCTGCCACTGGCAGTGGTGAGTCATTGCAGCATCGGTCTTTTCACAGTACATGAACTCTTAATAGGAAGCTGAGACTAACTTGGTACTTTAAAGACCTGGGTTTTGCTTTAGCACCATCACTTTCTCTTCTCTTTGTAAAATAAGCCTGGACTAACTTGCCCCAAGACTCTCGTTGTTTTCAATTGGCCTGAATTAGTACCATTGCCCTTATAATGGTAAGTATTTTTTAGAAGTAAACTGTCCAATTTATTACCACTAATGTTATCCCCACACCTTAATTGAGGTGTTAACTGACAAGTAAAAAAAATTGTGTATATTTAAGGTATGCAATTTGGTATTTTGATATATGGATACATTGTGAAATAATCATCACAATTAAGGTATTTAATATCTCCATCACCTCACATAATTTTGTTTTTCTTTTTTCATGGTTAGAATACTTAAAACTACCCTCTAGGTCTGTGAGCAGACTTCAGCTATACAGTGCAGTGTTGTTCAGTATAGTCATGACTTTACATTAGATCTCCAGAACTTACTCATCTTAATAACTGGAACTTGGCACCCCTTGACCAACATCTCCCCATTTCCCTCATTTTCCAGCTCCTAGCAACCACCGTTCTATTCTTTGCTTCTATGAGTTTGACTGTTTTCAATTCCCCATATAACTGAAATCATGCAGTATTTGTCCTTTTGTGTCTGGCTTATTTAATTTAGGGCTTCCCTGGTGGCTCAGAGGGTAAAGCTAGTCTGCCTGCAATGTGGGAGACCTCAGTTCGATCTCTAGGTCAGGAAGATCCCATGGAGAAGGAAATGGCAACCCACTCCAGTATTCTTGCCTGGAGAATCCCATGGTCGGAGGAGCCTGGTAGGATACAGTCCACTGGGCCACAGAGTCGGACACGACTGAGCGACTTCACTTCACTTATTTAACTTAGCATAGTGACCTCCAAGTTCATCTACATGGTCTCAAATGGCAGGCTTTCTTTTTTAAGCCAGAATAATAAGCCTATAGTAATTATTTTTGTGCCTTGCATTTATGTAGAGGAACTTCCTAGTTTGAGCCACATTTGAGCCTCATGATAACCTGGGGAGATCATAGAAGCAGTTAGTATTATTGCATCTCATAGATGAGGAAACACACTGACTGAAGTTAAGTAGCTTCCTCAAGCTTTCACTGCTAACATGTGGGGCCAGAACTCACGTTTGGCTGTCTTGCCTCTTAGCCCAATATTATTCTTTACCATCACAATGATTTTGCTGTTTTGTATTATGCTCTCAGACTGTTTTCCCCAAGTGTTAGTATTTGGCCACCATGGTGGGACAGTGGTCTTCCTCTGGGCTGGAGAGGTGAAGGGGGTGTGCTAGTGGAGCTGAACCTTTAGGTTGGTAGCCTAGGCTGCTCCTGGCAGCATAAGAGCAGAGTAACTGTGATGTGACTTCTCATTTTCCTTTCAACTTTATCCCCTCAGGCGATGCGCAGAGCCATCTCTAGGAATACAGCCATGCTTGTCTGTTCTGCCCCACAGTTCCCTCATGGTGTGATAGACCCCATCCCTGAAGTGGCCAAGGTATGCGGGGGAAAGGACTACTGGGCAGGCAGACAGAGAGTTTAGAGCAGAGTCTAGTCGTGCAGTTTAGGAAAAAAGAACGTGATTTTGAGTTTAGATTGTAACCCAGTGGTGGTGAATACCTCTCATCCACCCTGTGGTAAGCTGCATAGCTCTCTGGAAGCCTCTGAAGGTGACTAGCTCGGGCTGTGGGGGAGGGATAACACACATTTAAACTGTACATTCTGCAGTAGTACTGACATTTTGATTCAGATCAGGAAATAATCTGCATTTAGGGGCATGCCAACCAGAAGGTGGTCTTCACCCACTGTGCTGCCCCAGAGCACCCCTCCCTCCCCACCCTGCAGTTACTAGAGTAGGACACCACACACCTCCAAGCCTTAATCAGAGTTCTGCTCATTCCTTGCATGATTTTGCAGTGAGTTGGAGGCCCTGCATATTTAAAATAGAAATCACATTTCAGGTGAATTATTTTAAAAGCTAACTACACTTGAAAGATGAGCTTTATTAAGAATGTCAAACATAGCCAGGATTTTAAAACATAGTACATAATGCTCTGTGGTTATATCCCAGCTTTCCACCCATGTCTTGCAAAGCTTTTGTTATAGGGCCATAACTGATATTCTTTATGGCCTTTGGAACTAGCTGGCTGTCAAATACAAAATACCTCTTCACGTGGACGCTTGTCTGGGGGGCTTCCTCATCGTCTTTATGGAGAAAGCGGGATACCCGCTGGAGCAGCCATTTGATTTCCGGGTGAAAGGCGTGACCAGCATTTCAGCTGATACTCATAAGGTGAGTGAGGAAAGAGACCACATGTTAATCAGAGTTGACAGTTGATGGCTGTGACAAGGTAAAGTGATATGACAGGATATAGAGCTGCAGGTGACGAGCAGTAGTGAAAAGGAACCTATTATCTTTGTGTCATGTGGCTAAGAGAATTTCTGTATCCAGGGGCTGTACGTAACCAGGACGCACTAGTGTGGTGGCTCTTAGACAAAGGTTCCTGGACCCTTAAGAGTTCAGGGGTTGGGGAAGAGGTGAGGTTGATACCAGAATTCCTAAGAGGAGGTATGTTAATGTTGCAGCCCCCATGCTCCTGGGGCTGCTGCACTTGAGTGACTGGAATTTATCAACAGAAGAGGCCTCCGGGAAAAGCGGTGAACTTACGAGCTCAGGAATGTTCGGCTTGTGATGTTTGAAATGTCCCTGCCTGCTATCCCTGGTGACCTGAAGCAAAGTCTATATAAGATAGCCCCATGCCCTTTTTCTTACCATCTGTCTTTGTGTGGCTCAGGAAGTAAAATGAGTTCCATCTTAGCTTCAGTGAGAGTTAATTAAGAGGGCACATTAGTCAAGTACATAGTTTATTTTAAAGCTGGATTAAGTAGCTTCTAGATTTTGAGCACCATGGTATTCTGAAGAGGAAAGTATACTAAACAAAAAAGATGGAAAGTAAGTCAAATCATTTTAGTTGCTCCAAGTGACCTGAATTTCTTTCTTTCCTGGCTTCCAGTGGAAATTTACCTTTGTTTCCATCCTGACATACGGCCCTGAGGTCCTGTTTTAAATAAGGAAAACTACATGCTGAATGAGAGAGAGAGGAGGCAAACCTATTTCTAGATAAGAGATTGTTTTTCCTAGGCCTCAGATTCCTCAGTCCTAAAATAGAGAATTTGAAACCCCATCCCTTTGGTTTCCTCTATTCTAAAGTTCTAAGTTGGAAATCTCAATGTGAGATGAAACTGTCAGAGACACTGGCAAGTGAAGGGGAAATACCTAGAGTTCTGGGGCAGGTCTGCCACGTGAACCACTCACTCACCTGTTTGCTTCTCCCTGCAGTATGGCTATGCCCCCAAGGGCTCTTCAGTGGTCTTATACTCTGACAAGAAGTACAGGCGCTATCAGTTCTTCGTTGCCACAGACTGGCAGGGCGGCATCTACGCTTCCCCAACCATTGCAGGCTCACGGCCTGGTGGCATTAGTGCAGCCTGTTGGGCCTCCTTGATGTACTTCGGTGAGAATGGCTACGTTGAAGCTACCAAACAGATCATCAAAACCACTCGCTTCCTCAAGTCAGAGTACGTGTGCAAGATTGGCATTCTGCCTTGTCTCTTGTGTTGTATGCACATAGGCACAAGGCATCTGCCTGACCAAGCACCACAGCTCCAGCACCTGTCGTCCCCTGAAGCTTAGGAGTGTGGTGCTGGCCGAGGAGCATAAGCTCCCTTCCTGTGCTGTGCCTTGGGGTCACAGCTAGGCTTCCTCTGTAGGCCATTGTGTCTCCAAGGATGTCTTACCAGCTGGCAGCTCTTACCAAGTGCTTAATGGTTAAGACAGTAGTTTTCAAACTTGAGGCTGAATCCTAATCACCTGGAGGGCTTGTTAAAATGCAGATCACCAGGCCCCACTCCTAGTATTCTGACGCAGTAGGTCTGGAACAGGAATGTGAGGATTTGCATTTCTGAAAATGCCCAGTAGACACTAATGCTGCAGGTCTAAGAATCACACTTGTAGAATCACTAGAATAAGAAAAGAATTGGAAGGGGTGGGGGAAGAAGGGGTGCTGAAATCTGGGTTAAGGCAAAATCATGCTGCATGCTTTGTCTAATATCTCTTCTTCATGTGTTACCTGCTTGGTTCTCTGTGTTACTGAGGTTGGGGAGGTCTCTTCAGGATTTTGAGGTTGAATGAAAGCGGCCGCTAGGCCTGGCTTGTTAGACCAAGGCCTGTATATGGTCCTGATACACCCATCTGCTGAGAACTGGTATACCATCTCCTGCTTCAGGGATTACATGGATGACTTTTTAAGGAGAGATGGAGGGATCGTTTTTCTAGGATTAAAAAAAAGTTCATCGCTTATTCGTCAGATACTCCTGTGGAGGGGGGGGGGATACATAATTTAGGAGTCAAAGGTATTAGATCTAGAGGGGTTTGGGCCTTTAAATGTTTGTAATATTTAGGAACTACTGATCTCAGTTTAGCTACCTTATTAGGAAACTTAAGTCCCCAAAGCTTAGATTGTTATAAGGGTGACATGAGATGATGGCCAGAAGAATGTGACTGAATTTCTTTTCTGTTCTCTTTTAAGACTAGAAAATATCAAAGGCATCTTTGTCTTTGGGAATCCTCAGTTGTCAGTCATCGCTCTGGGCTCTCGTGATTTTGATATCTATCGACTATTCAACCTGATGAATGCCAAGGGCTGGAACTTGAATCAGTTGCAGTTCCCACCCAGGTGAGCTTGAAGATACTTCTTCCTTTGGTCTATGGCTGCTGAAGAACTTGGGTAGCAAGGTGACCTCAAGGATAGACGGGGACTGCTAGAGCCCAGCACTTTCATGGCAGCTATAGTATCTGTAGGTCGTTTGTCTTGCTATTAGGAGTTACTCAGTTTCAAGAATAAGACTGTTAGCTTTAAACTGTGGCAAATGAGGTGGCAGCCTCTTGAGACAGTAAGATTGTTACCCCCACCCCTGCTCTGGGCTCTGTTCTCTCTTTCCTCTGATTACCTGAGTAATAGTGAGCTTAGAACCTTCCAGAGGGCCTCTAATCAAGGGCCTGACACTGTCACCTTTCATATGCATTTCTAATCTTCCATGATGCCCTTAAATAAGCACTCTGCTCCAAGAGTAGGTCTCTCAGCGTCCTTCACGCAGCCCCATTTTTTTCACGTATTGGTGCCACTGCCAGTTCCATCCAGACTCCGTGTTCTCTTCACAGTCTTTTTGTACACAGTCTCCCTCCAAAGGGAGTCAAGAGTTTCTCTGCCCTGGAGTCCTTCAAGACCCCAGCCATATGGCCCTGTCACCATGAGGTTTACCACCTAAGATAAACGTGTTGTCCTGTGGTTGAAGGAACAGCAGTGGACAGTTTGAGGGGAGGGGTGGCACAGAACACCCTGCTGTATTCGACTTACCAGGGTTGTTCTTGATCACGCTCAGGGCATGACACCCTCATGCCAGCCTACAGTCAGCAGTCTGGGTATGGAGAGCCCTGATGCCTAGGACTGGGAGCAACTTGACTATGCTTGTCATGAATAACAACCTGAGTAAGCAACCAGTAAACTCCTGCATTTGGAGCTGCTTGATCTCAGAGTGGTGGTCCCAGACTCATCTCACTCAGTCTCTGTCCCCCGCAGCCTTCATTTCTGCATCACACTGGTGCACACCCGCAAGCGGGTAGCCATTCAGCTCCTGAAGGACATCCGGGAGTCCGTCACTCAGATCATGAAGAACCCGAGAGCAAAGACCACAGGCATGGTAGGGGCACTTGCGGTTTTTCCTTCCTGTGGGAGCGCAGGTGTTGGTGGTGGGTGACCTCTAGTCTATTCCTGCCTCTGCCCCTTATCCACAAACCTCCTTTATTAACCAGGACTGATGATCTCTGCTTACCCATTCCCAGGGATTTTTGGTCTCAAGTAAGGTATCTATAGATACAGAGAGTGTTAACATGAAGGCAGGCAGTGGTAGTGTTCCTTTAAAAAGACAATCTTTGCACAGGAAAGGCACTAAGCCAGTTTCCTCTGAAATTTTCTACACTGGATCCCACAGGCTAGTTCTTTAGGCAGAAACGCAGACTGGCAAATGCCTGTGACAAACATCTTATGCCAGCTATCTTTCTGGTGGAACTGCGCCTGGGCTGGGAGTGGGGAGATGGTGGGGAGAAGGAACGTATGACCACAGCTTTCTGTTTCCTTCAAACCCCTCATCACTAATGACATTCTTTGACTGGATTTCTAGGGTGCGATCTATGGCATGGCCCAGGCTACCGTCGACAGGAACCTGGTGGCGGAGTTGTCCTCCGTCTTCTTGGACAGCCTTTTCAGTACAGACACTGTAACTCAGGGCAGCCAGATGAATGGCTCTCCGAAACCCCGCTGAGCTGAGACCCTCTGTAACCCCGAGGGACGTCTGGCCTTCAGAAGGTTCTCGGGGTGTGGGACAGGCCACGCGGTTTCAGCATTTGGTCTTGCTCCGTAGAGCACGACACAGACCACGAGACAGCTTGATCCTCAGGATTCTCATCCTTTGGTGGTTTTTAATGTGAAGACCTCAAAGGACCCCATGACGTCATTATTTTGTCCTTGTTCTAAATGTTCCCCCCTGGGAATTGTTTTAACCATTTCCTTCTCTAACCTGTCTTGCTGTCAACTTCATTTAATCACGGTGTGGCAGCTCTGACCCGTCCTGACTTCTTAGGGAAGCTGGGCTCCAGTTTACGATAGGAAAAGCTGTACTTTGTTAGCTCAGGCAGCTGGGCTAGTCAGACAGGAATCCTGTTCTGTACCTGGTGTTCCCCTAGGTGGGGGTGAGGTCTGCTCAAGCAGGAGGCTTTCCCAGCCCTAGTGTGCTGTCTTTCAAGGACACAGGTTGGCCAGCCACCATCCTGCTCTGTGGGGCCAGCAGGGTCAGGCAAATCTGCTCAGTCCTCCAAGGCAGGGTCTGGAGTGGTCGATGGTCCCCGTCTGTGCTTGCAGTCCCCATGTGGTACTTGGTTGCAGTCATCTTCCGTTCCCAGCGGTTTGTTCCTATTTCCATGGAGTAGGAAGAAAATGGTGTGGGTTCCAGAGATGCTAGGACCTTCTGGCCCTGGTGCTGCCTCTTGGAGCTGGCAGTGTCAGAGCACACCTGAGCCCTCTCCTGGGCCCCTGAAGATGGGAACCAGGCCTTTTTCTAGACTTCCCTGAGTATCAGCGTAGGATGAGCACCCAGACTCCAGGGTGTGCCACCAGAGTTAGCAGCAGTCCTCCCCACCCTGCTGCTCTGGCCATCATGGCACATATGTTTTTTGTTTGCCTGAAGGAACAGCTCAAAGCACCTTCACAAGTTGCCTTGACTTACCCAAGGAGGGTGTGAGAGAGCCCCCAAGGCAAGGAAAATCTCTGTTAGTGTGTTCTTCCTGCCTCTTCCCCCTTCATTCAACTCCCAAAGGTACGACGGCAGTCAAGCCTCAGGTACTGGATGCTCCTTGGCCCTGGCTAGGATCAGAGAAACTTTCTGGAATAGGAAGACATCAAGTGTCACTTGAGGCCTAGGGCCTGGGATTCCTTTGTTAAGACTAGTTGCTCAGGGTGGCGCAGGAACAGGACCCAGCCCTGCGCCCACTTCCTACCCTCTGCCCCCTGCACAGGGCACTAATCTCTGGTTGAGCCACTGTCCTACCCACATGACAACACACGATGTGCCTTCTTTCTCAGCAGTGAGCAGTGATGGGCTACTCCTGACCCAGGCCCAGAGGGAACTGGATCAGTCTTTGAGTTTTTTACCTGGGTAGGGGTAAGTCGGGAGACACTTTTCTCTGTCCCACCACCCTTCTCAGGGACTTCTGAATCCCCGGCCTCCTCAGGCTGGTGTCCTCTAGCCTTCTTCACTGGGAGAACTGGCCCAGAGAGCCACGGCTTCCCCCAGACTCCCTGGCGCATTCGTCTAAGTGTTCTTTAGCGCTGTACTTCCTCCACAATAACTGACTGGCTGGCTGCGTCAATGCAGGGCTGGTGTGTTGTGTTTCATTCTGTCCTTGTGGGCTCCAGGAAGGTGGGTATGTTTGTGTTAGAAGCAGAGATCCTTTGGATAGGGGGGTCACATTCCCCCCCTGGTTGATGAACTGATGGGCACTTCCTAAGAGAGAAACTGTGTGAACCATCGCTGGATCTCCAGTGCGTTCATCATGTTGGAGGAATTCCAGGGACCCAGAACCACTCAGCAGGCACCACTGTGGTTTGTCAGCTGCTAAAAACGAAGAAGCACATACCTGCAGAGTGTCCTGTTGCTTCCCGTGTCTCCCCAGGACCTTCCTCTGTGGGCTATGGTGTTTTCAAAGGGACCTGCTGTTGCCACTTTACGATCATGAGTGTTAGACTTAACACTTGTGGGCTTTCTGTTCTGTACGTACCTGTGTGCGTAAGTAGCATCTAGTCTGCAGAGGTAGATGGAATGTCTTCATGATATCATGTTGCTTGCAGATGTCTCATTGGCCTCTGCAAAAACTGTACTCTTGTTTCTGGGTTAGAGTTAAGTAGTTGCATGAATATACTGCCATGTCACTTTTAATATGACCAGTTTTATACTTGGAAAATGGTACTTGCCTCTTTTAGATCTTTTTTGTCTTTAACCTCCCCCCTTTCCATCTCAAGGCTCCCTTCCTAATTGTAGCAATAATCTCTTAAGAAGCAACTAAGTAATAAAATGTCCCAAATCTTAATCATTGTGGATGGATGACTACATTCATTTGTTTATTTAGGCATACAGGGGAGATACCTGCTGGGCTGATGGTTGCTGTAAACTGGGTGCTGTTGAGAAAGTGCTCCTTTGTGGTGAGGTGGTTGTGCGTGCTCACTGATACTAGAACCAGTCACAGCCATGGACGAGTGGCAGCCCTGCTCAGTTCCAAGCACTACCCTTGGAGTAGTGCTACACCACCAGGAGTGGTGGTCACTCCTGTTTAAAGGGAAGTTGGGAACTCACATCTCGAGTTCCTCAGAGCAGTGTCCTGCCTTATGTTTTCAGTTGTCATCATCTGTATCTGCACACATCTTAATGATGGACTGGACTGTCTCGGGTAGTCCCCAGCTAGCTGGCCGTGCGGTTCCATCTTATGAAAGGACACTGTTTTCAAACCCTGCATTTGGTTTGGGAGCTGACAGAACCCTTCAGATATCTGCAGAGGTAACCACTGGGCCTCTTGCTCCCATTATGAACAGGAAGTGAGAAGTCTTTCTGAAGGATTATTTGGATTAGTTCTGTCCATCAGGTACCCTAGCTTTGCATTCTGGCTCTCAGCTCACTTGTACTTTGCCAGAATCAAGCCAAGGAATGCCACCTTTGCTATATAGTTTTCTGCTGAATGACTTGGTTCCTTGAGGACCTACTTGCTATGGGGTAAACTCTAGAGAAAGAAGGCCCAGGATATGATTAGAGGGAGGCATGGTATACCCAAGAGGTGGTGTTTTGATGCTTCTACCTGCTTCTTACAGCTCTGAGCTCCTTTGCCTTCTCTGTGGGTCTTAATAGCAACAACTTGCTTTTAGCTAGATCCAGTAGTGACAGAAGTAATGACAGAGGCCTGACTTGGTAGCCACCAGCTACAGCCTGTAAAAAATCAGGTGTTTGAGAGCCTTGTGAACTGTCTGTTGTAACAGCCTTACTTTCTTTTGTGCTTGCTTTTTTTTCATAATCTCTCCTTAACATCCTCTTTTATAATTTTAATTATTTGCATCAATTTTAGAATAAACATATTTATTTCTTAAAAGTGTTTATGTCTCTGTACCACATAAAAGTGCTTCATATAACTGTAGTGCCCTCCAGGTTCGTGTTTTTCAGCCTTTGATGCATGAGAGTAAGCAGAGACAGGAAGGTGACGTAACATAGATCATACCTCCATGACTAGTGACTTGTGCCCTGATCCATAGTCATCAGGTCAAAGCACGTTTAGAAGAGTTCAAGTCAGAAGTGATATAGGACCACTGTCTGCACTTTGTTGGTTTGATAATAGCACTCTGCTGAATACGCAAGAGCTTACTGAACAAATCAAAGAGGAAATAAAAAATAGAAACAAGTGAATGAAAACATGATGACCCAAAGCCTATGGGACACAGCAAAAGCAGTTCTAAGAGGGAAGCTTATAGCAATTCAGTCTCATCTCAAGAAACAAGAAAAATCTCAAACAATATAACCTTATACCTAAAGCAACCAGAGAACTGCAACAACAGAGTTAGAAGGAATCATAAAGATCCAGCAGAAGTAAATGAAGTAGATACAAAGAAAACAGTTGCAAAGATCAGTTTCTCTGAGAAGATAAACAAAATTGATAAACCTTTAGCCAGAATCAAGGAAAAAAGGGATGGCAAATAAGCACATGAAAAGTTGCTCAACATCACTTAATAGAGAAATCAAAACTACAATGAGGTATCACCTCACACCAGTCAGAATGGCCATAATCCAAAAATCTACAAGCCTTAAATTGCTGGAGAGGACATGGAGAAAAGAACCCCCTGACACTGTTGGTGGGAATGGAAACTGACAGAGCCACTATGGAGATTCCTTAACTAGGAATAAATCTACCACATGACCCAGCACTTACACTACTGGGTATATATCCTGAGAAAGCCACAATCCTAAGACACATGTACCCTAATGTTCACTGCAGCACTATTTACAATAGCCAGGACATGGAAGCAATGTATATGTCCATCTACAGATGAATGGATAAAGAAGATGTGGTACATATATACAATGGAATATTACTCAGCCACAAAAAAGAACAAATTTGAGTCAGTTCTACGGAGGTGGATGAACCTAGCTCCTGTTTATATAGAGTGAAGTAAGAGGAAAATATATATTAATGCACATATGGAATCTAGAAAAAATGGTTTTGATGAACCTATTTGCAGGAAGGAATGGAGACGTACACAAAGAAAATGGACATATGGACACAGTGGGGAAGGAGAGGGTAGGATGAATTTGAGAAAGTAGCATCAACATATATATACTATCATGTGTAAAACAGATAGCTGGTGGGAAGTTGCTATGTAACAGAGAGCTCAGCCTGGTGCTCTGATGACCTAGATGGATGGGATGAGGGGAGGGAGACTCAAGAAGAAGGGGATGTATGTATAATTATGGCTGACTCACACTGTTGTGGAGCAGGAAATGGCAACCCGCTCCGGTACTCTTGCCTGGAAAATCCCATGGATAGAGGAGCCTGGTAGGCTACAGTCCATGGGGTCAAGAAGAGTCGGACACAACTGAACGACTTCACTTTCACTTTTCAGTTTCATGCATTGGAGAAGGAAATGGCAGCCCAGTCCAGTGTTCTTGCCTGGAGAATCCCAGGGATGGAGGAGCCTGGTGGGCTGCCGACTATGGGGTCGCACAGAATTGGACACGAGTGAGGTGACTTAGCAGCAGCAGCAGCCGCAACACACTGTTGTATGGCAGAAACCAATACAACATTGTAAAGCAATTTTTATCCAGCAAAAATTTTCTTTTTAAAAAGGGAGAGGACTCAGATCAATAAAATTAGAAATAAATTACAACTAACACTGCAGAAGTACAGAGGATCATAAGAGACTACTACTACTGTAAGCAACTATATGACAATAAAATGGACAACCTGGTCTTCAACCTGGACAACAAATTCTTGTAAAGGCACAACTTTCCAAGACTCAACCAGGAAGAATTCGAAAATACAGAGAAACCAATCACAAGTAATGAAATTGAATCTGCAGTGAAAAATCTTCCAGCAAACACAAGTCCAGGACCAGACAGATGGCTTCACATGTGAATTCTATCAAACATTCAGAGAAGTGGTAACACCTATCCTCCTCAAACTCTTCCAAAAAACTGCAGAGAGAGGAACACTCCCAAACACACTATGAGGCCACCATCACAGATACCAAACACAAAAAAGAAAATTACAGACCATTTTCACTGGTGAACATAGATGCAAAACTCCTCAAAATGGTAGCAAACAGAATCCAACAATACATTAAAATGATCATACACCATGATCAAGTGGGATTTATCCCAGGGATGAAAGGATTCTTCAACATACACAAAATCAATGTGATACACTATACTAACAAATATAAGAGTAAAAACCACACAATCACCTCAATAGATAAAAAAAAAGCCTTTTGACAAAATTCAGTACCCATTAACGATTACAAAAAATAAGCTCCAAAAAAGGGCATACAGAGAACCTATCTCAATATAATAAAGGCCATATATGACAGACCCACAGCAAACATCATTCCAATGGTGAAAAACTGAAAGTATTTCCTTTTAAAAGGTCAGGAACAAGACAAAGATGTCCACTGTCACCACTATTATTCAACCTAATTTTAGAAGTCCCAGCCATGGTAATCAAGGAAAAAAAATTTGGAAAAGAAGTAAAGCTGTCACTGTTTGCAGATGACATGATACTATTTACATACAAAATCCTACAGATGCCACCAGAAAACAACTAGAGCTCATCAATGAATTTGGTAAAGTTGCAGGATAGAAAATTCACGGAAATCTCCTGTGTTCCTATACACTGCTGCTGCTGCTGCTGCTGCTAAGTCGCATCAGTCGTGTCTGACTCTGTGCGACCCTATAGATGGCAGCCCACCAGGCTCTGCTGTCCCTGGGATTCTCCAGGCAAGAACACTGGAGTGGGTTGCCATTTCCTTCTCCAGTGCATGAAAGTGAAAAGTGAAAGTGAAGTCGCTCAGTCATGTCCGACTCTTAGCGACCTCATGGACTGCAGCCTACCAGGCTCCTCTGTCCATGGGATTTTCCAGGCAAGAGTACTGGGGTGGGGTGCCATTGCCTTCTCTGTCCTACACTAACAACAAACAAAAGATCAGAAAGAAATTAAGGAAACACTCCCATCTGCCATCACAACAAAAAGAATGAAATACCTAGGAATAAACCTACCCAAGGAGGAAAAAAAACCTGTACTTAGGAAACTAAAAAACTGATGAAAGAAAGATGACAAACAGATGGAGAGATACAACCATGTTCTTGAATGGGAAGACTCAATACTGTGAAAATGCTTATACCACCCAAAGCAATCTACACATTCAATACAACCCTATCAAATTACCAACAGCATTTTTCACAGAATGGGAACAAAAAATTTTACAGTTTGTATGGAAACACAAAATATCCCAAATAGCCAAAGCAATCTTGAGAAAGAAAAACACAGGAATCAGGCTCCCTGGCCAGACTACTACAAAGCTACAGGAATCAAGACAGTACTGTATTGGCACAAATACCATACAGATCAGTATGAAATACAGGTCAATGGTACAGGACAGATAAACCCATGTATCATGGTCATCTCATCCATGACAAAGGAGGAAAGAACATACAACAGAGAAAAGACCATCTTTTCCATAAGTGGTACTGGGAAAGCTGGACAGCTATATGTAAAACAAAATAGAACACTACCTAACACCATACACAAAAATAAAGTCAAAATGGATTGAAGACCTAAATGTAAGACCAGACACTATAAAGTGTCAGAGAACGTTTAACAGGAGGATTCCTGTGTGCTGTTTTCTGTCTCTCATAAATCCTCTTTTCCTTATCAGTTCCTGGTAACAGGAACGAGTGGAACAGCATGCTGCTCCCAGGACTGAGGTCATAGGATGAGACACATGTATGGATTTCCTTCAGTAAACATTCTCCTATGACAAAACTGCTTAGTCACGACCCTCTTTCTTGAGATATGGATTGTCTTCTGACCTTATGACTATTGTTAATTCCTTGTTCCCTTGATAATGGTTGCTGTACATTTGGTTTTCTGATCTTTATCATTGTTGAAAGAAATTCCTTGTACAACAGCCTATGTATACTCACAAAAAGATCATTAAAGCACCCTTGCTCCACCAGAGACTTGGGTCCCCGTGTCTCTCTCTCTCTCTCTTTCCCTCCAGTTAATTCTCTGGAGCATGGAAACCTGCCGAGCTCACTCTCCTACCTGGGCTTTCAAGACCTCTTTGAGAGGGTGTCCTGTGCCTCCATGAGTGATAACAAGCCCTGTCTTAGGGCTTTATTGGTTCTCTGCATAACCCAGGGAATATTAGCTTCTTTCTCTTTCACTTTCTTATTGTTGACTCTGGACCACCAAGTTCTGATCCATTAAAGGACCCCAACAATAAAGTTCTTACAGGAAAATACAGGAAAAATACTCTGATATAAATCAATCACCTTTTTGGATCCACCTCCCAGAGTAATGAAAATAAAAACAAATGGGACCTAATTAAACTCCAAAGTTGTTGCACAGCAAGACAAAAAGACAACCCTCAGAATGGAAGAACATATTTGCAAATGAAGCAGTAAAGGATTTAATCTCCAAAATACAAGCAGCTCATGCAGCTCAATATCAGAAAAACAACCCAATTTAAAAAAAAGAAAAGGGTAAAGACCTAAACAGACATTTCTCCAAAGAAGACATACAGATGGCCAAGAGGCACATGAAAAGATGCTCAACATATCACTAATTAGAGAAATACAAATCAAAATTATAATGAGGTACCATCTTATGCCAATCAGAATGGCCATGATCAAAAAAAAAAAAAAAATACACAAGTAGTAAATGCTGGAGAGGGTGTGGAGAAAAGGGAACCCTCTTGCACTGTTGGTGGGGATGTAAATTGATGCAGCCACTATGGAGAATTAATACGTAGGTTCCTAGCAAATTAAAAATAGAACTACTCTATGACCCAGCAATCCCACTAGTGGGTATATAACCTGAGAAAACCATAATGTAAAAAGACACATGTACCCCAGTGTTCACTGCAGCACTATCTACTAGAGCCAGGACATGGAAGCAACCTAAATGTCCATCCTAAATATCCATGAATGGATAAAAAAGATATGGTACATATATACAAGGGAATATTACTCAGCCATAAAAAGGAAAGAAATTGGATTATTTGTAGAGATGTGAATGGATGTAGAGTCTGTCATACAGAAAAAAGTCAGAGAAAAACAAATATACATTAATGCATGTATGTGGAATCTAAAAAAATGGTACAGATGAACCTAGTTTCAGGGCAGGGATAGAGATGCAGACAGAAAAGACATGTGGACATGAGAGAAAAGGGAGAGGGTGGGATGAACTGGGAGACTAAGTTTGACATAAATACACTACCATGTGTAAAACTTACATGCAGTGTACATCATGTGAAATGCCAGACTGGATGAAGCACAAGCTGGAATCAAGATTGCTGGGAGAAATATCAATAACCTCAGATATGCAGATTACATGACCCTTATGGCAGAAAGTGAAGAAGAACTAAAGAGCCTCTTGATGAAAGTCAAAGAGGAGAGTGAAAAAGCTGACTTAAAACTCAGCATTCAAAAAATGAAGATCATGGCATCTGGTCCCATCACTTCAAGGCAAACAGATGGGGAAACAATAGAAACAGTGACAGACCTTATTTTCTTGGGTTTAATATCACTGCAGATGGTGACTGCAGCCATGAAATTAAAAGATGCTTGCTCGTTGGAAGAAAAGTTATGACAAACTTACACAGCATATTAAAAAATAAAGACAGTACTTTGCTGGCAAAGGTCTGTCTAGTCACAGCTATGGTTTTTCCAGTAGTCATGTCTAGATGTGAGAGTTGGACGATAAAGCTGAGCACCGAAGAATTGATGCTTGAACTGTGGTGTTAGAGAAGACTCTTAAGAGTCCCTTAGAGTGCAAGGAGATCAAACCAGTTAATCCTAAAGGAAATCAGTCCTGAATATTCATTGGAAGGACAGATGCTGAAGCTCCAATACTTTGGCCACCTGATGTGAAGAACTGACTCATCTGAAAAGACCCTGACAGTGTGAAAGATTGAAGGCAGGAGAAGAGGGCAACAGAGGATGAGATGGTTAGATGGCATCACCGACATGATGGACATGAGTTTGAGTAAGCTCTGGGAGTTGGTGATGGACAGGGAAACCTGGCATGCCGCAGTCCATGGAGTCGCAAAGAGTTGGACACGACTGAGTGACTGAACTGAACTGATGTATAAAACAGAGTGGGATCCTGTGGTGTTAGCCAGGGAGTTCAGCTTGGTGCTCTGTAATGACCCAGATGGGTTAGATGGGGTCAGGGAGATGGAAGAGAGGCTCAAGAGGGAGGAGTTGTATGTATACATATAGCTGATTCACTTTGCTATACAGCAGAAACTAACACAACATTATAAATAAATTATATTCCAATAAAAAATAGGCATCAGAGAGAAAGATCAATAGATAGATATTTGATAGATATTCTATCAAATAGAATGATATGGAGCTCACCTTCTCCCACAAATACATCAAAAATACATCTACATGTGGCATAATTCTCACAGATTACCTACTGAATGCTGGTAGAAAATCTCATACAAAGTTGCAGGAAAGATCACCATGTAACTGGGTAGGATGAAACAGGAAACAAAGTAAGAACCAGGATGGAACTGTCAGGGGAGTATAATCTCCTCGGTCTGTCTCATCTCAACAAAAATTTGAAGCGACGGACGTTAAAGCCCTTGGCACGTCACAGCTCTCAGACAGTGTTATAGCTCCCTCAGTTTTATTTAGAAAATAAAATACATCCTAGAGGTGTGAGGGCATGCCGATCCAAAAGATGAAGGGAGAGACAGAGAGTGTGCGTGCGTAGGAGAGAGAGGACCCCCCCCCCCCACCACCCCCAGCCCTTTGGCTCCTCTTTTTATGTTTTTTTCTTCCCCCTGGGCTTGCTCTATGTAAACTGGGCTAGCCAGGAGTACTGTTTGTCTCACCTGAGATCCTCACTCTGGTCCTCGGAGCTTCCTTTGTTTTATTTTCACAGGCTTTCCCCTTCCTTGTCTTTTAGCCACTGCCATTCTGGACTCCTGTTTCCTATTCTAACTACCTAACAGAACCTTCACCCCTTGGAGGGAGTTGTGAAAGAGGAAAGGTTCCCTCACCCTGGGCACCCCCTTCATCAGCTGAGTGATGAGCCAGGACAGGGAGCTTCAGAAACTCAGAGGCGTGTGCAGCAGTTGGCTTGCAGCAGGCAGAAGAGAGAGAGACCAGCACACTTGGTCCTGGCCACCTTGCTGCATTCTGCAACCCAAGATACATATCTCCTGGAGTGTGTGGGGACTGGTGCTGAAAACCTGGGCTTCAGCAGACAGACCTGGAGAGAGAACTGAGGCTGGGTGCACGGACAGCCCAAAGAGGCTGGAGTGTGGTCCAGGCTGCAATGGGATGTGTGCAGGACAGAGTCCAGGTCGTCACAAAAGCCCCACTGTTAATGTGCACACCACGGGAGAGGTGGGGTCCTGCCATAGCAGCCGCACAAGTGCTTAGAGTGGGCATGGCACTACCTCTACGAGTGTGCAAGTGCTGGTGGGTTGCCCACATGCGGAGGCAGGGCTGAAATCTCAGCCATGTGACTTAAGTAGATTTATACTGCTTGCAGGTGGCCTTGTAACCTCACTGCCTGTGGGGCCCCTGAGCAGGTATCTAGTTCTCCTACAGGTAATGTGGGTCCAGCATTAATAGCTGCAGGCTTAGTGGGCCCCACATGTGTGGCTGCAGGGCCAGGGCCTGAGCTAACTAGCTCCCATGGCGGGTCCAGGTGTGTGACCACCACAGTGCCCGTAAGTGACTCTGGAGAATCTGCGCTAGTGGCTTTGCAAGCACAGGGCCTCAGGTACACCTGGCAGGTTGCTTGCATTCTCACAGCTGACATGGGGCTGAGGGCAGTTCCAACAATATTGTACTGTGTGGGCCTGCACAACAGCTGGCAGAGAATGCCATGGAGCACCTCCGACTGGACAGCTCCTTGGAGGAGTACTCAGCGGCTCTTCTTTTGGCGGGAGAACTCCAGTCCCACCTACCTCACATCACAGCTCAGAAATGGATCTGGGGCTTTTACTGCAACAACTGGGGAGGGGACCCACCCCAAAGAGGGCTGTAACAACCACAGAGGCAAGAGAAGGCCCTGCTGGACATGCAGTACAGGCTCTGGTCACCATAATACCAATCACACCACCTACCAAGGGGATATCGTTCAGCACACATTGAGAAATATGTGGCAGGCATCCATACTAAAAACAGTCCTCACACCAGAAATATTAGACTGAGGCTACATAGGGACACTCCCACACAGAAATAGCCCTTCAACACCACAGTAGATAAATTTCTCTTCAAATCAGTCAGAGAATTTTAAGTGAAATGAAAAAGCAGAGGAACTACTCCCATTATTGACTGGGGGGTTTTTGCAGAAACAAATACCTTTGGCCAGGTATGTGTTATGTAAGTGAACACTGAAACATTTTCAGTCAATAATGATCAGGCACCAAAAGACATTAATACATCTCTGGTCAATAATGTGTTAAAATAACAAGAAAATCTCCTGAAAGAACAATAAAACAGAACGCTCTGGTCCACTAGACTCTGAGTTCAAGAAGGAGGTAATAAAAAAGACTGAAGGGATTACGAAAGGCTATTGATCAAAATACAAATCAGTGTAAAAGAACCTAGAAACCATAAAGAGGAGCCAATTATAAAACTCATTTTCCAAGATGAAAGTCAAGATAAAGGCAACATATAGCAAACTAAATAATGCAGAAGAATGAATAATCTGATTATTATTCAGAATAATCTGAATGATCTGGAAGATAGAATAATGCAAGTCACCCAATTAGAACAACAGACAGAAAAATTTTTTAAAGAATATATGAGACCTATGGGATAGTATAAAGCATGTCAATCTATGCACAACAGGAATCCCAGTAGAAGGGAAAAGGCAAAGGGGGATTTAAAAAATGTATTTGAAGAAATTCTGGCTGAAAATTTCCCAATCCTAAACAAACAAATATCCAGGTAGAGGAAACGTGGATGGTCCAAAATAAGATAAAGAGACCTACACCAAGATGTATTATAATTTAAATGGCAAAAGTTAAAGAGACCATTATAGAACTGTCATATGACCCAGCAATCCCACTTCTGGGCATACACACCAAGGAAACCAGATCTGAAAGAGACACGTGCACCCCAATGTTCATCGCAGCACTGTTTATCATAGCCAGGACATGGAAGCAACCTAGATGCCCATCAACAGATGAATGGATAAGGAAGCTGTGGTTCATATACACCATGGAATATTACTCAGCCATTAAAAAGAATTCATTTGAATCAGTTCTAATGAGATGGATGAAACTGGAGCCCATTATACAGAGTGAAGTAAGCCAGAAAGATAAAGACCATTACAGTATACTAACACATATATATGGAATTTAGAAAGGTGGTAACGATAACTCTATATGCAAAACAGAAAAAGAGACACAGATGTATAGAACAGACTTTTGGACTCTGTGGGAGAAGGCGAGGGTGGGATGTTTCGAGAGAACAGCATCGAAACATGTATGTTATCTAGGGTGAAACAGATCACCAGCCCAGGTGGGATGCATGAGACAAGTGCTCGGACCTGGTGCACTGGGAAGACCCAGAGGGATCGGGCGGAGAGGGAGGTGGGAGGGGGGATCGGGATGGGGAACACAGGTAAATCTATGGCTGATTCATGTCAATGTATGACAAAACCCACTACAATATTGTAAAGTAATTAGCCTCCAACTAATAAAAAAAATTTTAAATAAAGTCAGCAAGAGAAAGAGTTAATTACAAGGCAACCGCCATAAGGCTACAGCTGAGTTCAAAACAGAAACACTGCAGACCAGAGGTGAGTGCAGGAAAAACCTGAAACCTAGGATATTCTAACCAGCAAGATCATCATTTAGAATGGAGAGAGAAAGAATGAATGTCTCAGAGAAGAGTAAACTAAAAGAATACAGTAAAACTAAATCTTACCCTAAAAGAAGTATTGAAAAATACTCACTAAAGTAGAATCTATAGGAAAGAGAAAACATAATTGGAAATTAAATCACTTAAATAAACCAGTACAAAAATTTAAAAAATAATCAAAAGTTTTCCTGTATGTTATGATAATTACAAGGAACAAGAAAAGGATAAAAGAGGACATAAAAATCTTAAAATGTGGAGGAAGAAAGACAATGTAGATTATTTTTCAGAATATGTTTGAGCCTATATGACTGCCAGTTAAAAACAAGTAGATATAATAATGGGTTAACATACTTAAAAACAGGGTAGCCACAAAACAAAAACATAGAACATATACACACACAAAAAACAAAAAAAGAACAAGAGCATAATACAAAAAAGAGCCATCAAATCACAAAAAAGAAAAAGAGGACTTCCCTGGTGGTAAGTGGATAAGAATCCATCTGCCAATGTGGGGACAACGGGTTTGATCCCTGGTCAGAGGAAGATTCTACATGCCCTGGAGCAACTAAAGCTCATGTGTTACAACTACTGAGCCCACTCTCTAGAGCCTGGGAACCTCAACTACTGAACACATACTCTAGAGTCTGCAAGCTGCAATTACTGAGCCCACATGCTACAACCACTGAAGCCCATGTGCCTAGAGCCCGTGCTCTGCAACAAGAGAAACCACCACAATGTGAAGCCCCTGCTCCGCAACGAAGACTAGCCCCCACTCGCTGCAACTAGAGAAAGCTCACACAGCAACAAAGGTCCACACAACCAAAATAGATAAATTAATTTTAAGAAAAGGAGCAAAGAAGAAATGAGAAATCAACGGGGAAATAGGGTTTAAAATGACAATAAAGATAGCCTTCAGTAATTACCTTAAATGTCAGTGGGCTAAATGCTCCTATCAAAAGACATAGATTGGCAAACTGGATAATAAAACAAGAGCCAACAGTATGCTGGCTACCTTAGAACCACTTTAGGGCAAAGGACACATGGATTGAAATTGAGGGGATGGAAAACAATATTTCTTGCAAATAGAAATAACAATAACATGGGGGGGGGGATCAACACTCATATCAAACAACACAGACTTAAAAACCAAGGCCATAAAGAAACACACACAATATAATGATAAAAGGATCAATATAAGAAGTGGATACTACATTCATTAACACATTGCACCTATTATAAGAGGACTTAACTATGTAAAAACAAATACTAACAAACATAAAGGGAGAAACTGATAAGAATATAATAATAGTAAGAAATTTGTACACCCCACTGACATTAATGGACAGTCCTCTAGACCAAAAATCAGTAAGGCAAAAGAGATCATAAATGACACAATAGAACAGTTAAATTGATATTTTTAGGATATTACATGGAAAAAACTAGAATACACATTCTATTCAACTGCACATAGAGCACTGTCTAAGATAAGCCACATATTAGACCACAAAAGAAGCCTAAATGAATTAAAAAGGATAGAAATTATTTGAAGAATCTTTTCTGACCACAGTGGCATGAAACCAGAACTCAACTACAGAGACACAAGAGAGAAGAAAAGGCTTACATGGAGACTATACAACATGCTACTAAGAAACCAATGGGTGAATGATGACATCAAAGAGGAAATTTTTAAAAACTGTAAGACAGACAACAAAGAAAAATCAACGTGGGCTTCCCTCGTGGCTCAGCAGTAAAGAATCCACCTGCTAATGCCGGAGACAGAGATTTAATTCCTGGCTGGGAAGAGCCCAGAGGCTGGAGAGCAACTAATCCTGTGCACCCCAACTACTGATCGAGCCTGTGCTCCAGAGCCCAGGATGGCAGCTGCTGAAGCCTGCACATCCTGAAGTCCGAGCTCTGCAACGAGAGAAGCCACGGCAATGAGAAGCCTGTGCACTGCAGTCAGAGTTCTTCCCACTTGCTGCAACTAGAGAAAAGCCCATGCAGCAGTGAAGATGCAGCAGAGTAAAAAAAAAAAAAACCAGCAACCATGCCAAATCTCTGGGCTGGTGCCAAACAGTCCTAAGAAGGAAGCGCAGTCTTCCTAAAATACAAGTCTCCCTAAAATAAAATAAATACAAGTCTTCCTACAAAATGAGAAAAATCTCAAATAAACAACCTAACCTACTACCTAAGAAAATTAGAAAAAAACAGGTAAACGTAATGAAATAAACAATAAAGATCAGAGAGAAAATAAAACAAGATGAAACAATTAAAGATTTCAAAACAACTAACAGCTGTTTTTCTCAAAGAGTAATAAACAAAATCAACAAACCTGGGCAGGACACAAAGAAGAATAAACAGAAGACCTAAATTAAAAAATTAAGATATGAAAGAGGAGATATAACAACTGATATTGGAAAAATACCAAAAACCCCCCACAATCCTGTGAACTGCACATATCCCAAATCCCCCAGAACTGCACTACCCTAGAAGAAATGACAAAGTTTGTAGAAAAGAACATTCCACCATAATTCAATCAGAAAGATATAATTAAAACAGACTGATCACAAGAAGTGACAAATGATAATTTTTAAAAAATATACCACAAACAAAAAACCAATCTAACATGGCTTCACTGGGAAATTACAAGAAACATACAAAGAACTTACATGGATCCTTCTGAAACTCTTAAAAGACTGAAGAGGATGAACACAGAGAAGTCATTTGGTGAAGGGAAAATTACCCCAATATAAAAAACAGACAAAAACACTAGCAAAAAGAGATTAAAGGCATCCCTAGGGAATGTAAGTGGAATAATTCTCAACAGAATATTAGCAAAAAGAAACCAACAACACAGAAGAAAGATGAAATACCAAGTTAAAGTTGGATTCACCCCAGGCTTTTAAGGATGGCTGGACAACAACAAATCAACAACCCAGAACACCAACACAGGAAAGGGGAAAAAAAAAAACAGCAACCACACAACACATAAATCACTTCATAGATGCAGAAAAGCATTTAATAAAATTCAACATACATTCACCATAAAAACTCTGTCCAAGGCAGGTATGGAGGGAACATATCTCAACATAATATAAGCCACTAATAACCAACATACGAGCCAGCATAGTTCTCAATGGTGACAAACTGATAGTCATCCCACTAAAATCTGAAACAAGTCAAGGATGCCCACTCACATCCCTTCTATTCAACATGGGATTAGAAGTCCTACTGAAAACAATCAGACAAGAAACAGAAGAAAAGGTCTCGAGATGGAAGCAAAGATGTATGATTTTCATGGTATGGAGAGGACGTGATACTATACACAGAATACCTAAGGATGCACACATCAGCTACTAGCACTGATACACAGGTTCAGCAAGGCAGCAGGATACGAGACTGACATACAGAAATCTATTGCATTTTTTCATGTTAACAATAAAAAAAAAGGTAAAGCAAACACAAAATTCCATTTAAAATCATATCAAAAAACAATATGCATAAAAATAAAACTGACCAAGGAGGTGAGAGAATTTCATGTAGAAAACAATAAACAGTGATAAAGGTAATGAAGACTCAAAGAAGTGGACAGCTACTGCTGTTCATGATCTTGGAATGAAGTATTAGGGTTATTTAAAGGGTTCTACTACCCAAAGCAAACTACAGATTTCAAGCCATCCCCATCAGAGTATCCGTGACATTTTTCAACAGAACTAGAACAAAGAATCCTAATACATATATGGAAACATAAAAGACCCAGAACTACCAAAGCAACCCTGTGCAAAATAGAACAAAGCTGCCCAGACTTCAAACAACACTACCAAGTTAAAATAGCATGGAACTGGCACTAAGAACAAAGCCATATGGATCAAGGAAACAGTACAGAGACACCAGAGATAAACTCAGACATGTACGGTCAATTAATCTTCAACACAGCAGGCAAGAATATACAAAAGAGAAAAGACAGCCCCTTCAACAAGTGTTCTTGGGGAAGCTGGAAATCCACATGTTGAAACACTCATTCATACAACACACAAAAATAAACTCAAGGTTGCTTAATGACTTAAATACAAGGTGTGACACCAAAAGACTGCTGAAGAGAATATCAGGCAAAACATTCTCTGACATAAATCCTAGTAATGTTTTTCTTAGGTCGGTCTTCCAAGGCAATGGAAACAAAATCAAAACTAAACAAAGAGGACCTCATCAAACTTATCATCTTTTACATGGCACAGGGCACCATAAACAAGATCAAAACACAACCTACAGACTAGGAAAATAAATATATACAAACAGGGTGACCAACGAGGTCTTCATTTCCAAACTATAATAACAGCTCAAACAATTCAATATCAAAAGTACAAACAACCCAACTTTAAAATTGGGCATGGAATTGCCTGGTCGTCTAGTGGTTGGGCGTTCGCCTTCCAATGCAGTGGACACGGGTTGGACCCTTGTCCAGGAATATCCTCATGTCACAGAGCAATTAAGTCAGCACACCAGTACTGCAGCCCGTGCATGTTCTGTAGAGTCCAATGAGAAGGAAATACTGAGCCTGTATGCTACAACAACTGAAGTTTGCACATCTAGAGCCTGTGCTCTCCAACGAGAAACAACTGTAATGAGAAGTCTCAACACCACAATGAAGAGCAGCCCCTCTTCATTGAAGCTAGTGAAAGCCCATACAGAGCAATGAAGGCCTGGTACAGCCAAATTAAAAACTGAATCAATGAATGGATGAATAAATGAATACATAAAATTGGGCAGAAAACTTCAGCAGACAGTTCTCCAGGGATATATACCCGTGGGTAATAGACACCCTTAATTATTAGAAATGTTCAAGTTAAAATTCAAATGAGTTGTCACATCACACTGGTCAGAAAGCCATCATCAAAAGGGCTACAGTAATAAATGCGGGAGAGGATGCAGAGAAAAAGGAACCCCTCCCACTCTCCGGTGGCCATGAATATTGGTGTAGTCACTCTGGAGAGCAGTATGGAGGTTCCTTAAAAAACTAAAGCTAGAGCTACCGTATGAGCAGCAGTCTCACTCCTGGGCTTATACCAGGAGAAAACTAATTCCAAAAGACACATTTCACCCCAAGGGTCACAACAGCACTGTTTATAATAGCCAAGACATGGAAGACACCTAAGTGTCCATCAACAAATGAATACATAAACAAGACGTACTCGCTACAGATATACAGATATCTCTTTAGAAACACTGAAATACTACTCAGCCATCAAAAAAGGATGACATAATGGCATCTGTAGCAACGAGGGAACGAGAGATATGATATGATGAAATGAAGTCAAAGACATATATGGTATCACTTATATGAGGAATCTGAAATATAATACCAGTGAATAAGAAACAGGCTCACACACATAGAAACCAACATGGATACCACAGCTGAAAGGGTGGCAGAGGGATAAACTAGGAGTTTGGAATAAGCATATTCAGACTACTGCACATAATACAGAGGGGATTTCCCTGGGGGTCCAGTGGTTGGGAGTCAGCCTTCCAATGCAGGGGATGTGGGTTCGCTCTCTGGTTGGGGAAGTACCATCCCACATGCTGCAGGGCAACTAAGCCCACGTGCTCTAGAGCCCACATGCCACAATTAGAGAAAGCCTCAACAAAGATCCCAATGGGCCACAACTAACATGCAATCCAGCTAAATAAATATTTTTAAAAATATGTAACACAGAGAGACGAAGTCCTCTCATACAGCAGAGGGGACTATATTCAATGTCTTATAGGAAACATAATCTTAAATAATATGACAAAAAACAGGTATTGTTGCTGTTCAGTCGCTCAGTTGTGTCTGACTCTGTGATCCTATGGACTGCAGCACACCAGCCTTCCCTGTCCTTCACTATTTCCTGGAGTTTGCTCAAACTCATGTTCATTAAGTCAGTGATGCCACCCAACCATCTCATCCTCTATTGTTCCCTTCTCCTCCTGCCCTCATTCTTTCCCAGAATCAGGGTCCTTTCCAATGAGTCAGCTTTTCACACCACGTGGCCAAAGTATTGGCGCTTTAGCATCAGTCCTTCCAATAAATATTCAGGGTTGATTTCCTTTAGGATTGACTGGCTTGATCTCCTTGCTGTCCAAGGGACTCTCAAGAGTCTTCTCCAGCACCACAGTTCAAAACCATCAATTTTTCAGTGCTCAGTCTTGTTTATGGTACCACTCTCATATCCATGCAGGACTACCATGCAGGAAAAACCATAGCTCTGACTATACGGACCTTTGTTGGCAATGTGATGTCTCTGTTTTTTAATACGCTCTCTAGGTCTGCCATAACTTTTCTTCCAAGGAGCAAATGTCTTTTAATTTCATGGCTGCAGTCACCATCTGCAGTGATTTTGGAGCCCAAGAAAATAGTCTGCCACTGTTTCCATTTTTCCCCCCGTCTATTTGCCATGAAGTGATGGGACCAGATGCCATGATCTTTGTTTTTTGAAATGTTGAGTCCTAAGCCAGATTTCCCACTCTCCTTTTTCACTTTCATCAAAAGGCTCTTTAGTT
This sequence comes from Odocoileus virginianus, assembly GCF_023699985.2. Taxonomy (NCBI): domain Eukaryota; kingdom Metazoa; phylum Chordata; class Mammalia; order Artiodactyla; family Cervidae; genus Odocoileus; species Odocoileus virginianus. Next base: position 60,740,686 of record NC_069680.1, read on the forward strand.
TCTTTTCACTTTCTGTCATTAGAGTGGTGCCATCTGCATATCTGAGGTAATTGATATTCTCCTGGCAATCTCAATACCACCTTGAGCTCCACTCAGCCTGGCATATTGCATGATGTACTCTGCGTAAAGTTAAATAAGCAGGGTGACAACATACAGCCTTGACATACTCCTTTCCCAATTTGGAACCAGTCCATTCATTGTTCCTTTTCTGGTTCTAACTGTTGCTTCTTGACCTGTATACAGGTTTCTCAAGAAACGGGTAAGATGGTCACATATTCCCATCTCTTTAAGAATTTTCCATAGTTTGTTGTGATCCACACAGTCAAAGGCTTTAGCGTAGTCAATGAAGCAGAAGTAAATGTTTTTCTGGAATTCCTTTGATTTTTCTATGATCCATTGAATGTTGGCAATTTGATTTCTGGCTCCTCTGCCTTTTCTAAATCCAGCTTATACATCTGGAAGTTCTCAGTTCGTGTACTAGTCGAAACCTCTACTGTGCTATAAGTCACTTTAGTCATGTCCGACTCTGCAACCCTGTGGACCATAGCCCACCAGGATCCTTTGTCCACGGGATTCTCCAGGCAAGAATACTGGAGTGGGCTGACATTTCTTTCTCCAGAGGATCTTCCCAACCCAGGGATTGAACCCATGTCTCTTATGTCCCCTCACTGGCAGGTGAGTTCCACTGGTGTCACATGGGAAGCCCCACTGTTGAAGCCTAGCCTGAAGGACTTTGAGGATTACCTTGCTAGCATGTGAAGTGAGTGCGACTGTGTGGTAGTTTGACCATTCTTTGGCATTGGAATCAAAACTGACCTTTTCCAGTCCTGTGGCCACTGCTGAGTTTTCCAAATTTGTTGACATACTGAGTGTAGCACTTTAACAGCATCATCTTTTAAGATTTGAAACACCTCATCTGGAATTCCATCACCTCCACTAGCTTTATTGATAGTAATGTTTCCTAATGCCCACTTGCCTTCACACTCCATGATATCTGGCTCTAGGTGAGTGATCACACTATCGTGGTATCCAGGTAATTAAGATCTTTTTTGTACAGTTCCTCCGTGTATTCTTGCCACCTCTTCTTAATATGTTTACTGAGTTCACCTCTCATATATGTTTACTGAGTCCCTTGTCTATAAACCAGAAACTATTAAAACACTGTAAATTAATGATAATAAAATAAAAAAATACGGGGGATCATACACCATGGTCAAGTTGGATTCATCTCAAGTTCACAGGGATGCTTCAACAAATGAAAATTAATTAACATGAACCGGCACATCAGCAAAGGAAAAGACAAAAAAACCCCACATGATCATCTCCATAGACACAGGGAAAGTATTTCATACAATTCAACATCCATTCATCATAAACATTCTTCCCAAAATGGGTATGGAGGGAACATATCTCAACATAATAAAAACTACACAGGACCAACCCACAGCAAACATAATAGTCAACAATGACATGCTGATAGCCTTCCTGCTAAAATGTGGAAGAAAAAAGGGACTACTTGCACATGGGACTGGAAGTCCTACCTACAACAATCAGACAAGAACCAGAAATGAAAGGCATCCAGACTGGAAGCAATAGGTATGACTGTCATGGTATGCAGATAACATGATACTATACTGACTATCCCCTAAAGATGCCACACATCAACTCCAGGTACTGGCAAACAAATTCAGGAATGGTAGACTGCCATTCAGAAATCAGTTGCATTTCTTCATTCTAACAACAGAATATCAAAAAGGGAAAATAATGCAAAGAAAGCAAAGCAAACCCATTTAAAATCATATTGAAAAACAAAATAAAATATGTAAAATAAACCTGACCTAGGAGGTGAGAGTTGTATGATCACAACTAAATCATACTGACAAAGGCAACTGAAGATGATTCAAATAAGTGGACAGCTCTCCCATTCTCTTGGAATGGGAATATCAGTATTATTTAAACGCCCTCCTAACCAAATCAAGCTACAGATTTTATGCCATCTCTGTCAAAGTATCCATGACATTTTTCACTCAACTAGAACAAATAATCCTAACACCTATATGGGATCACAAAAGACAAAAGACCTAGAATTACTAAAGCAATCTTGTGCAAAAAAACAAAGGTGCCCAGACTTTGGACAATTCTGCCAAGCTACAGTAAACAAACAGCATGGAACTGGCACAAAAACAGGCCGATCAAGGCAACAGGACAGTGACACCAGAATTAAACTCACATGCCTATGGTCAATTAATCTTTGACACAGGAGGCAAGAATATATTAGAGAGAAAAGACAGTCCTTTCAGCAAGTAGTATTGGGGAAGCTGGACATCCATATGTCTATCAATGAAGTTAGAACACTCCTTCATACCACACACAAAAATAAGCTCAAGTTTGCTTAATGACTTAAATACAAGGCATGATACCAAAGACTGCTAGAAGAGAATATTAGGCAAAACATTTTCTGACATAACTCCTGGTGTTTTTCTTAGGTCGGTCTTTCAAGGCAATAGAAACAAAATCAAAACCAAACAAAGAGGACCTCATCAAACTTATCATCTTTTACATGGCACAGGGCACCACAAACAAGATCAAAACACATCCTACAGACAGAAAAATATATACGCAAACAGGGTATACCTGCATGTATATATATATGCAAACAGACAATTCAATATCAAAAGTACAAACAGTCCAACTATAGAAATTGGGCATGGAATTGCCTGGTGGTCCAGTGCCTGGGAGTTCACTTCCCAGTGCAATGGACACAGGTTTGACCCTTGTCCAGGAAGATCCCTCATGCCACAGAGCAACTAAGCAGGCACCCAACTACTTCAGTCCACTCACGCTCTATAGAGCGACGCGCTGCAAATACTGAGGCTGTATGCCACAACAACTAAAGCTCGCACACCTAGAGCCTGTGCTCTGCAACAAGAGAAACCACCACAATGAGAAGCTGTAACACTGCAACGAAGAGCAGCCCCTGCTCGCCACAACTGGAGAAAGCCCAGGCACAGCAATGAAGACATGGGGCAGCCCAAAATAAAAAATGATCAATGAATGGATGAATAGTAAGTAAAAATAAATTTAAATAAATTTAAAAAATTACACAACCTCAACAGACAGTTGTCCAAGAAAGATATACCTGTGGGTAATAGACACGTGAAAAGATGGACAACATCCCTAATTATTAGAGAAGTTCAATTTAAAACTCAGATGTATAGAACAGACTTGTGGACTCTGGGAGAAGGCGAGGGTGGGATGTTTCAAGAGAACAGCATTGAAACATGTATATTATCTAGGGTGAAACAGATAACCAGCCCAGGTTGGGTACATGAGACAAGTGCTAGGGCCTGGTGCACTGGGAAGACCCAGAGGGATCGGGTGGAGAGGGAGGTGGGAGGGGGGACTGGGATGGGGAATACATGTAAATCCATGGCTAATTCATTTCAATGTATAACGAAAACTACTGTAATGATGTAAAGTAATTAGCCTCCAACTAATAAAATAAAATAAAATAAAATAAAAAATTAAAAAAAAAATAAAAAATAAAACTCCACTGAGTTGTCACCTTGCACTGGTCAGAAGGTCATCATCAAAAGGGCTCCATATTATGAATGCAAGAGAGGGTGTGGAGAAAAAAGAACCTGCTTTACCCTTTGGTGGCCGTGAAAAGGCACAGTCACCCTGGAGAAGAGTATGGAGGTTCCTTCAAAAACTAAACACAGAGCTACCATATGACTAACAGTCACATTCTGGGCTTATTTCTGGAGAAAACTCTTAATTCCAAAAAATACAAGCAGCCCAAGGGTCATAGGAACACTGTTTAAAATAGCCAAGACATGGAAGCCACCTAAATGTCCATTAACAGATGAATGAATAAACAAGATGTACTCTGTACAGATATATAGGTCTCTCCATATAAACACACTGAAATGCTACTCAGCCATCAGAAAAGAATGACATAATGGTATTTGCAGCAATGTGGAGGGACAGAGAGATGATCTTATGAAGTCAGAGAAAGACAAATACCCTATGGTATCACTTATATGAAGAATCTGAAATACAATACCAATGAATTTATTTGCAAACAAGAAACAGACTCACGCACACAGAAACCAAACTCCTGCATACCACAGAGGAAAGGGTGGGGGAGGTATAAATTGGGAGTTTGGAATTAGCAGATTCAGACTACTATACTTGATACAGAGGGGACTTCCCTGATGGTTCAGTGGTTGGGAGTCCACCTTCCAATGCAGGGGGCGTGGGTTCGACCCCTGGCGGGGAAACTAACATCCCCCATGCTGCACGGCAACTAAGCTCACAAGCTCTAGAGCCCACAGGCTGCAACTAGAGAAAGCCTCAACAAGATTCCACAGGCCACAACTAAGACCCGATCCAGCTAAATAAATTAAAAAAATACTTACATATAAAACAGATGGGGAACTCCCTGGTGGTCCAGTATATAAAACTCTGTGCTCCCAATGCAGAGGGCTGGGGTTCGATTTCTGTTCAGGGAACTAGATCCCACATGCCACAACTAAAAGTTTGCACGCCACACGTAAAAGGTCCCACATGCTGCAACTAAGACCCACCCAGCCAAATAAAGAAATACTGGAATATATATATAAACCAGAGAGACAAGGTCCTCCTGTATAGCACTGGGGACTCTGTTCAGTATCTTCTAGGAGTTATAACTGCAAACAATATGACAAAAAACAGTTATGTGTGTACATACATAAATATATATATGTACAAATATATATGTGTGTATATGTGTGTATGTTTAGGGCTTCTCAGGTGATCCTAGTGATAAAGAACCCACCTGCCAATGCAGGAGACATAAGAGACATGGGTTCCATCTCTGACTCAGAAAGATCTGATGCAGGAGGGCATGGCAACCCACTCCACTGTTCTTGCCTGGAGAATCCCTTGGACAGAGGAGCCTGGTGAGCCAAAGTCCACATGGTTGCAAAGAGTCGGACATGACTGAAGCAACTTAGCTTCACACACACATTATGTATTTAACTGAATCCCTTGTCTATATACTTCCTTGGAGAATCCCACTGACAGAGGAACATGGCAGGCTACAGTCCATGGGGTCATAAAGAGTGGGACACGACTGATGTGACTTAGCACACATGCATACACCATGATCAAGTTGGATGCATCTCAGATTCACAAGGATGCTTCAAACAAATGCAAATTAATGAACATGACTCAGCACATCAACAAAGGGAAAGACAAAAACCACATGATCATCTCCACAGATGCATTTCATACAATTCAATATCCATTCATCATAAACACTATTCCCAAAGCAGGTATGGAGGGAACACATCTCAACATAATAAAAGCTACACAGGACCAGCCCACAGTAAACATAATACTCAATGATGACAAGCTGATAGCCTTCCAACTAAAATCCAGAAGAAGAAAGGGAGCCTTCTTGCACCCCTTTTATTCAACATGGGACTGGAAGTCCTACCTACAATAGTCAGACAAGAAACAGAAATGAAAGGCATCCAGATTGGAAGCAAAGACGTACAACTGTCATGGCATCCAGGTAACCTGATACTATACAGACAATACCCTAAAGATGCCACACATCAACTACAGGCAACAGTAAACAAATTCATCAAGGTAACAGGATATAAGACTGACATACAGAAATCAGCTGCATTTCGTCACACTAACAACCAAATATTAAAAAGGGAAAATAAAGCAAAGCAAACAATCCGTTTAAAATCATACCAAAAAACAAAATAAAATATGTGAAACTAAACCTGACCTAGGAGTGACAGATTTACATGCTTACAACTATAATACACTGATGAAGGCAACTGAAGATGATTCAAAGAAATGGACAACTACCCCATGCTCTTGGAATGAAGTATCATATTATTTAAAAGTCTACTATCCAAAGCAAACTACAGATTTCATGGCATCCCTATCAAAGTATCCACGACATTTTTCATAGAACAAGAATAAAAAAAATCCTAATACATATATGGAACCATAAAAGACCCAGAATTACCAAAGCAATCCTGTGCCAAAAGAACAAAAGTGCCCCCCCATCAGGCCAAGCTCTCCCCTCTTCAGGACCACCTCGTCCTCCTGGCCCCATCAATTCACCAGGGCTCCCACCAGACCCCCGCTGCTCTCTGCCTTGCAGATTCTTCCTCTCTCTGGGGTTGTGTCCCCCGGAAACCCCTCATCCCTCCAGGGACTCCCATCTGCCCTCTGGACTGGACTCTCTGCCCCTGGGTGTTCCCCACTGACCTCTGGGCCCTCCCTTTGCCTCCAGAGCCCTCTCTTCCCTTCCAGGCCCTCTCACCCTTCTAGGCCGAGCCCACCACCATCCAGGAGCCTCCCTCCACTCTCCAGTTTCCTTCTCCCTCCAGAGTCTCCATCCTCCATGTGCCTCCTCACTCCCCAAGGGCCCTGTCTGACCTCTGGGCCTGGTTCTCTGCCACATGGGACCCCCTACCCTCCGGTTCCCTTCTCCTTCTGGGGGCACCCTCTATCCTCCAGGCCGAGCCCTTCAAGGCCCCCCTCTGTCCTCCAGAGACACCTCAGAGGACACCCTCTGCCCACATAGCTCCTGCAGGTGAAGGAGGGCAGGGAAACAGAGCAGGGCTGGTCAGGAGCAGGTCCCTTTGGATGTGGAGGAGAGGGGAATCCATCTGGTGTTCCCCCACCCACAGCCCTGGGGAGCCTCCCAGGGGCTTAGGCCTTATCCTCTTCACCCCGAAGGTGGAGGCACTGCAGAGGTCCCCTTGGCTGGGTGGAGCCCGGGCTACCCCCTCACCCAGGACCTTTTCTGAAGGCTTGAGCCCTGAATCAGAATCCCACCCTGGCCTAAACCCACCACCTCCACCTAAACACCTTCACTGCCTAAGCCTTTCTATCCCTAAGCCCTGCCTTTCACAGCAAAGGTTTTTTCTACTTTTTTGTTCTGTGTTTCTACTATTTGCCAGTGGAGTTTGGTTTTACCCTCTAGTGGTTGTTTCATATATATTCTTAACTTTTCTATTTCTGCTAGGTTTTAAACTTACTCCATTATTTTTTAATCTTCAATATTGTTCTGCTAGATTTTATTTTTTATTTTCTTTATATATATACACACACACATATATATATATACACATCTCTTTTTTATTTTTTTCTTCTCTCTCTTTGCTATTGGAGTCTGGTTTTACCCTTCATGGGTTGTGCTAGGCTTCAACAGTACATGAACCGAGAATTTCCAGACGTACAAGCTGTATTTAGAAAAGGCAGAGGAAACAGAGATCAAATTTCCAACATCCAGTGGATCATAGAAAAGCCAAGGGAACTCCACTCCAGAAAAACATCTACTTCTGCTTCATTGACTACACTAAAGCCTTTGACTGTGTGGATCACAACAAACTGTGGAAAATTCTTAAAGAGATGGGAATACCAGACCATCTTACCTGCCTCCTGAAAAACCTGTATGCAGGTCAAGAGGCAACAGTCATAACCGGACAAAGAAAAATGGACTGGTTCAAAATGGGGAAAGGAATACATCAAGGCTGTATACTGTCACTCTGCTTATTTAACTTACATGCAGAGTATATCATGCAAAATGCTGGGTTGGATGAAGCTCAAGTTGGAATCAACACTACCAGGAGAAATATCAATAACCTCAGATAGGCAGATGATACCACCCAATGGCAGAAATCGAAGAGGAACTAAAGTGCTTTTTGATGAAGGTTAAGAGGAGAGTGAAAACGCTGGCTTAAACCTCAACATTCAAAACACGAAGATCACGGCATCTGGTCCCATCACTTCATGGCAAACAGATGGGGAAACAATAGAAACAGTGACAGACTTTATTTTCTTGGGCTCCAAAATCACTGCAGTCAGTGACTGCAGCCATGAAATTAAAAGACACTTGACCCTTGAAGAAGAAAGGCAATGCCAAAGAATGCTCAAACTACCTCACAATTGCTCTCATCTCACACCCTAGTAAAGTAATGCTCAAAATTCTCCAAGCCAGGCTTCAACAATACATGAACCGTGAACTACCAGATGCTCAAGCAGGTTTTAGAAAAGGCAGAGGAACCAGAGATCAAATTGCCAGTATCCGCTGGATCATCGAAAAAGCAAAAGAGTTCCAGGAAAACATCTATTTCTGCTTTATTGACTATGCCAAAGCCTTTGACTGTGTGGATCAAAACAAACTGTGGAAAATTCCGAAAGAGATGGGAATATCAGACCACCTGATCTGCCTCCTGAGAAATCTGCATGCAGGTCAGAAGCAACAGTTAGAACTGGACAAGCAACAAGAGACTGGTTCCAAATAAGAAAAGGAGTATGACAAGTCTGTATATTGTCACCCTGCTTATTTAACTTACATGCAGAGTACATCATGAGAAACGCTGGACTGGATGAAGCACAAGCTGGAACTGAGATTGCCAGGAGAAATATCAATAACCTCAGATATGCAGATGACACCACCCTTATGGCAGAAAGTGAAGAAGAACTAAAGAGCCTCTTGATGAAAGTCAAAGAGGAGAGTGAAAAAGTCAACTTAAAACTCAACATTCAGAAAACTAATATCATGGCATCCGGTCCCATCACTTCATGGCAAATAGAAGGGGAAACAGTGGAAACAATGACAGACTTTATTTTCTTGGGCTCCAAAATCACTGCAGATAGTGACTGCAGCCATGAAATTAAAAGATGCTTGCTCCTTGGAAGAATAGTTATGACCAACCTAGACAGCATATTAAAAGGCAGAGACATTAGTTTGCCAACAAAGGTTCATCTAGTTGGTTTTGCCAGTAGTCATGTATGGATGTGACAGCTGGACTATAAAGAAAGCTGAGCACCAAAGAATTGATGATTTTGAACTGTGGTGGTGGAGAAGACTCTTAAGAGTCCTTTGGACTGCAAGGAGATCCAACCAGTCCATCTTGAAGGAGATCAGTCCTGAATATTCATTGGAAGGACTGATGCTGAAGCTGAAACTCCAAAAATTGGCCACCTGATGTGAAGAACTGACTCATTTGAAAAGCCTCTGATGCTGGGAAAGATTGAAGGTGGGAAGAGAAGGGGATGACAGAGATGAGATGGTTGGATGGCATCACCGACTCAATGGACATGAGTTTGAGTAAACTCCGGGAGTTGGTGATGGACAGGGAGGCCTGGTGTGCTGTAGTCCATGGGGTTGCAAGGAGCTGGACATGACTGAGTGACTGAACTGACCCTTGAAAGAAAAGCTATGACAAACCTAGATGCCATATTAAAAAGCAGAGATGATACTTTGCTGATAAAGGTCCATATAGTCAAAGCTATGTTTTTTCCAGCAGTCATGTATGGATGTGAGAGCTGGACCATAAATAAGACTGAGCACTGAAGAACTGATGCTTTTGAACTGTGGTGTTGGAGAAGATTCATGAGAGTCCCTTGGACTGAAAGGAGATCAAACCAGTCAATACTAAAGGAAATCAACCCTGAATATTCATTGGAAGGACTGATGCTGAAGCTGAAGCTCCAATACTTTGGCCACCTGATGTGAAGAGCTGACTCACTAGAAAAGATGCTGATGCTAGGAAAGACTGAGGGCATGAGGGGAAGGGGGTGACAGAGGATGAGATGGTTGGATAGTATCATCAACTCAATGGACGTGAGTTTGAGCAAACTCTGGGAGATAGTAAAGGACGGGGAAGCCTGGTGTGTTGCAGTCCATGGAGTTGCAAAGAGTCACATATGACTGAGCGACTGAATAACAACAAGAACTCATTGTTATTATTCTGCTTTTTTCTCTTTTTCCCATATCCCATGGCTTGTGGGATCCAAGTTCTCAGGCCAGTGACCAGGCTTGAGCCAGGTGAGAGGTCAGAGTCTGAACTGCTGGAGCATAGAGAACCCCAGGCCTCAAGGAATAGTCACTGGAGTGAGGTATCCCAGAGGTTCACATCTCAGCACCAAGACCCGGCTCTACCCAACTGCCCACAAACTCCACTGCTGGAAACCTCAGGCCAGACAGCTAGTAAGATAGGAACACAGTCACACCCATCAAACAAGCAAAAAAGGAAATGACAAAAAAATGTTAAAAATGAAGGAGAAAGTAAAAAACTACAAGATCTAGTAAATGAAGAGGAAATAGGGAGTCTATCTGAAAAAGAATTTAGAGTAATGATAGTAAAAAAGTTTCAAAATATTGAAAAGGGAATAGAGAAAATGCAAGAAACATTTAACACATTTAACAAAGACCTAGAAGAAATAAAGAACAAACAGTGACAAACAACACAATCACAGGAATTAAAAATTCTCTACAAGGAATGAACAGCGGAATAACTGAGGTAGAAGAATGGATAACTGAGTTGGAAGACAGAATGACAGAAATGAATGCTGAGTAGTGGAATCAAGGAAAAAAGAAGAAAAGAATTGAGGACAATCTCAGAGACCCTTGGGACAATATTAAACATAACTACATTTGAATTATAGGGGTCACAGAAAGAAGAACAGAAAAAGAAAGGATATGAGAAAATATTTGAGGAGACAACTTCCCGAACGTGGAAAAGGAAATAGCCACCCAATCCAGAAAGCTCAGATATTCCCATAGAGGATAAACCCAAAGAGAAATATACCAGGACACATATTAAACTAGCAAAAATTAAACACAAAGAAAAAATATTAAAAGTTGCAAGGAAAGAGCAAAAAAAAAATATCATACAAAGGAATCCCCATAAGGCTAACAGCTGATTTTTCAACAGAAACTCAGCAGGCCAGAAGGAAGTGGCAGGATATATTTAAAGTGATGAAAAAGAAAAACCTAAAGCCAAGATTACTCCAGCCAGGAAGGATTTCATTCAGATTTGACAGTGAAATCAAAGGCTTTATAGAAAAACAGAAGCTAAGAGAATTCAGCACCACCACACCAGCTTTACAACAAATGCTAAAGGAACTTCTCTAGCAAGAAATACAAAAGAAAAAGACCCATAAAAACAACCCTAAACGATTAAGAAAATGGCAATAGGAACATATGTTTCAGTGATAACCTTAAGTGTAAATGGATTAAATGCCTCAACCAAAAGACACAGATTGGCTGAATGGATACAGAAACAAGACCAATGTATAAGAGACTCACTTCAGACCTAAGGACACATATAGACTGAAAGTCAGGGGATGGAAAAAGATAATTCATGCAACTGGGAATCAAAAGAAAGCAGCAGTAGCAATACTCATATCAGACAAAATAAAAACTATTATAAGAAATATGGAAGGACACTACATAATGATCAAGGGATCAATCCAAGAAGAAAATATAACAGTTATAAATATTGATGCACATTACACAGGAGCACCTCAATACAGAAGACAAATGCTAACAACCATAAAAGGGGAAATTAACATAAAAACAATAGGGGACTTTAACACTTCACTTACAGCAATGGACAGATCATCGGGACAGAAAACTAATATGGAAACATAAGCCTTAAATGACACATTAGATCAAACGGGCCTAGCTGGTATCTTCAGAACATTCCATCCTCAAACAGCAGAATATACTTTCAATTCAAGTGCACACGGAACATTCTCCAGGATAGAGCACATCTTGGGTCACAAATCAGGCCTCAGTATACTTAAGAAAACTGAAACTATATCAAGCATTTTTTCTGACCAGAATGCTGTGAGACTACAGGTAAAAAACTGTAAAAAAACACAAACACATGGAGGTTAAACAACACACTTCTAAATAACCAATAGGTCACTGAAGACATTAAAAAGGAAGTTTAAAAAACACCTAGAAACAAATGACAATGAAAACACGGCCACTCAAAACCTATAGGGTGAAGCAAAAGCAGTTCTTAGAGGGAAGTTTACAGTAATACAAGTCTACCTCAAGAAAGAGAAAAACATCAAATAAACAACCTAACCTACATCTAAAGCAATTAGAAAAAGAAGAACAAAAACCCCCAGAAGTTAGTAGAAGGAAAGAAATTGTAATGATCAGAGCAGAAATGAAGGAGACAATAGCAAATATCAATAAAACTAAAAGTTGGTTCTTTGAGAAGATATACAAAATTGACAAACCCCTAGGAAGACTCGTCAAGAGGGAAAAAAAAAGGGAGAAGACTCAAATCAATAAAATTAGGAACAAAAAAGAAGTCGCAACAGGCAACATAGAAACACACAGGACCATAGAGACTACTGTAAGCAACTATATGCCAATACATTGGACAACCTGGAAGACATGGACAAGTTCTTATAAAAATACAACTTTCCAAGACTGAAACAGGAAGAAACAGAAAGCATGAACAGACCAACCATAAGCACCAAAACTGAAACTGTAATCAAAAATCTTCTAACAAACAAAAAGCCCAGGGCCAGATGGCCTCACAGGTGAATTCTACCAAAAGTTTAATGTTTGCTGTGGGTTTGTTGTATATGGCCTTATTATGAGGTAGTTTTCTTCTATGCCTACTTTCTGGAGAGTTTTTATCATAAATGGGTGTTGAATTTTGAATTTCAGAAGAGCTAACACCTATCCAGAAAAACTCTTCCAGAGAACTGCAGGGGAAGGAAAACTCCCAAATTCCAAGAGGCTACCATCACGCTGATACCAAAACCAGACAAGAGATACCACAAAAAAAGAAAATTACAGGCCGATATCACTGATGAACATAGATGTAAAAATCATCCACAAAATTCTAGCAAACAGAATTCAGCAATACATTAAAAGGATCATACACTATGATCAAGTGGGATTTATCCCAAGGATGCATGGATTCTTCAGTATATGCAAATCAGTGTGATACACCATATCAACAAACTCAAAAGATAAAAACCATATGGTCATCTCAATAGATGCAGGAAAAGTTTTTGACAAAATTCAACACCCATTTATGATAAAAACTTTTCAGAAAGTAGGCATAGAAGGAAACTACCTCATAATAAGGCCATATACAACAAACCCACAGCAAACATTATTCTCACTGGTGAAAAACTGAAAGCATTTCCTCAAAGATCAGGAACAAGACAGGGTGCCCACTCTCACCACTATTATTTAACACAGTTTTGGAAGGCTAGCCACAGCAATCAGAGAAGAAACAAAAGGAATCATATTGGAAAAGAAGTAAAAGTCACTATTTGTAGATGACATGATACTATACATAGAAGATACTAAAGATTCCACCAGAACATTCCTAGAGCTGATCAATGAATATAGTAGTCTCAGGACACACAGAAATCCCTTGCATTTCCGTACAGGAACAATGAAAAATCAGAAAGAGAAGTTAAGGAAACAATGCCATTCACCACTGCAACAAAAAGAATAAAATACTTAGGGATAAACCTACCTAAAGAGACAAAAGACCTGTATACAGAAAATTATAAGACACTGATGAAAGAAATCAAAGATGATACAAACAGATATACCATGTTCTTGGACTGGAAGAATCAATATTGTGAAAATGACTATACTATCCAAAGTAATCTATGGATTCAATGCAATACCTATCAAAAATACCAATGGTATTTTTCACAGAACTAGAATAAAATTTTCACAATTTATATGGAAACACAGAAGACCCTGCATAGCCAAAGCAATCATAAGAAGAAGAATGGAGCTGGAGGAATCAACCTTCCTGATTTCAGACTATACTACAAAGCTACAGTCATTAAGACAGTATGGTACAGGCACAAAAGCAGAAATACAGACCAATGGAACAAGACAGAAAGCCCAGAGGTAAACACATACACCTATGGGCAGCTTATCTTTGACAAAGGAGGCAAGAATATACAAAGGACAAAAGAGAGCCTCTTCAACAGGTGGTGCTAGGAAAACTGGACAGCTACATGTAAAAGAATGAACCTATTCTAACAGAATACTAAAAAATAAACTCAAGATGGATTAAAGATTTAAATGTAAGGCCAGATATTATAAAGGTCTTAGAGGAAAATATACATTATAGCAACATCCTCTTTGGCCCACCTCCTAGAGTAATGGAAATAAAAACAAAAGTAAACAAATGGGACTTAACTTAAAAGCTTTTGCACAACAAAGAAAACAATAAACAAGATTAAATGACAGTCCTCAGAGTGGGAGAATATAAGTGTAAATGAAACAAATGACAAAGGATTAATCTAAAAAATACGCAAGCAGCTCATGTAGCTCAGTACCAGAAAAACAAACAACCCAATCAAAAAATGGGCAGAACTAAACAGACGTTTCCCAAAGAAGAAATCCAGATGGGCAAAAAACACATACAAAGATGCTCAACTCGCTCAATACTAGAGAAATGCAAATCAAAACTCCAATGAATTACCATCTCAGACTTGTCAGAACAGCCATCATTGAAAAATTAACAAAAAAATAAATGCTGGAGAGGATGTGGAGAAAAGGGAAACCTCTTGTTCACTGGTAGGAATGTAAACTGATACAGCCGCTATGGAGAACAGTATGGAGATTCCTTTAAAAACTAGGAAAAGAACTACCATATGACATAACAATCCCACTACTGAGCATATACCCTGAGAAAACAGTAACTGTACTGTACTCCAATGCTGTTGTAGCACTTTTTACAACAGCTAGGACATGGAAGCAACCTATTAATTAATCAATGGATAAATGGATACAGAAAATGTATATATACACAATAGAATATTACTCAGCTATAAAAAAGAATGCATTTGAGTCTGTCTTAACCAGACAGGTTCTAGGATGAACCTAGAACCTATTATACAGAGTGATATAACTCAGAAAGAGAAAGACAAATATTGTATTAACGTATGTACATGGAATCTAGAAAGATGGTACTGATGAACCTATCTGCAGGGCAGCAATGGAGACACAGACATAGGGAACAGACTTGTGGACACAGAGTGGGAAGGAGAGGGTGGGAAGAACTGAGACAGTTTCATGGAAGCATACACATTACCATAAGTAAAACAGATAGCAGATGGGAATTGGCTGTGTAACATAGGGAGCTCAACCCAGTACTCTGACAATCTAGAGGAATGGGATGGGGCGAGAGAAGGAAGGGCATCCAGGAGGAGGGCACATATGGTCTGGTATTCCCATCTCTTGAAGAAAATTCCAGTTTGTTGTGATCCACACAGTCAAAAGCTTTGGTGTAGTCAACAAAGAAGTAGTAGATGTTTTCCTGGAACTCTCTTGATTTTTTGATGATCCAGCAGATACTGGCAATTTGATCTCTGGTTCCTCTGCCTTTTCTAAAACCAGCTTGAACATCTGGAAGTTCACGGTTCACATACTGTTGAAGCCTGGCTCGGAGAATTTTGAGCATCACTTTGCTGGCTTGTGAGATGAGTGCAATTGTGTGGTAGTTTAAACATTCTTTGGTATTGCCTTTCTTAGGGACTGGAATGAAAACTGACCTTTTCCAGTTCTGTGGCCACTGCTGAGTTTTCCAAATTTGCTGGCATATTAAGTGCAGCACTTTCACGGCATCATCTTTTAGGATTTGAAATAGCTCAACTGGAATTCCATTGCCTCCACTAGCTTTGTTCATAGTGATGAACATAGTTCATAAGTTCCTAAGGCCCACTTGACTTGGCACTCCAGGATGTTTGGCTCTAGGTAAGTGATCACACCATCGTGATTACCTGGGTCATGAAGATCTTTTTTTTGTATTGTTCTTGTGTGTATTCTTGCCACCTTTTCTTAATATCTTCTGCTTCTGTTAGGTCCATACCATTTCTGTCCTTTATTGAGCCCATCTTTTCATGAAATGTTTCCTTAGTATCTCTCATTTTCTTGAAGAGATCTCTAGTCTTTCCCATTCTATTGTTTTCCTCTATTTCTTTGCACTGATCACCGAGGAAGGCCTTCTTATCTCTCCTTGCTAGTCTTTGGAACTCTGCATTCAGATGGGAGTCTATAGACCCCAGGAACTGCCAATACTGAACCCATATGCAACAATAACTGAAGCTCGAGTGCCTAGAGCCTGTACTCACACAAGAGAAACCACCACACTGAGAAGCCTGGACAGTGCAACGGAGAGTCAGTCACCCCTGCTCGTTGCAACTAGAGAGAGCCTGTAATAGAAATGAGGAACTGGCAAAGCCAAAGAAAAGAAAAGAATGGATGGGTGAATAAATAAATAAGTAAATAAAATTGGGCAGAAGACCTCAACAGACAATTCTCCCAAGAAGATATACCTGTCGGCAATAGGCACATGAAAAGATGGACAATATCCCTAATTATTAGAGAAGCTCAAGTCAAAACTCAAATGAGTTGTCACCTCATGCTGCTCAGAAAACCATCATAAAAAGGGCTACAAATAATATGGTGGAACTGGAAGTGAGTCCTCTAAAAAAAAAAAAAAAAAAGGGCTACAAATAATAAATGCAGGAGAGGATGTAAAGAAAAAGGAATGACCCTATCCTTTGGTGGCCATTTAAAACTGGTACAGCTCTTATGAGAGGAGTACAGAGGTTCCTTCAAACACTAAAAATAGAGCTACCATGTGAGGAGCAGTCATATGGGCTTATATACAGAGTAAACTCTTGATTCCAAAAGATACAAAAACCCCAAGGGTCACAGCAGTGTTGCTTATAATAGCCAAGACAAAAGCCACTTAAATGTCCATCAACAGATGAATGCATAAACAAGATGTACTCTATATAGATATATGTATGCTCAGTCGCTTTAGTCATGTCTGACTCTTTGCAAACTATGGACTGAAGCCTGCCAGGCTTCTCTGTCCACAGGACTCTCCAGGCAAGAATACTGGACTGGGTTGCCATGCCCTCCTCCAGGGGATCTTCCCAACCCAGGGACTGAACCTGTGTCTCCTGCATTTCAGGCAGGTTCTTTACCACTGAGCCACTGGGGAAGCCCCACATAGATGTACGGATCTCTCTATTCACATACTGAAACACTACTCGGGCATCAAAAAAAACCGACATAATTGCATTTGCAGCAATGTGGAGGGTCTGAGAGATGATCATATGAAGTGAAATCAGAGAAAAAGACAAATATCATAGGTATCGCTTATATGAGGGATCTGAAATATGATACCAACGAACTTATTTGCAAACCAGAAACAGACTCACATAGAAAAAACTCATGACCACCACAGGGGAAAGGGTAGAGGGATCAATTGGAAATCTGGGATTAGCAGATTCAGACTATTATGCATAAAATGGAGGGGACTTTCCTGGAGGTCCAGAGGTAGGGAGTCCACCTTCCAATGAAGGGGAAGTGCGTTTGATCCCTGGGTGGAGAACTAACATCTCATATGCTGCACGGCAACTAAGCCCACATGCTCTAGAACTCACAGGCCACAGTAGGGAGTCTCAACAAAAGATCCCATGTGGCACAGCTAAGACCTGACAGCTAAATAAATATTTATAACATATATAGAACAGAAAAAAAAGGACCTCCTGTACAACACAGGAACTCCACTCACTGTCTGATAGAAATTATCATCCTAAGCAATATGACAAAGAAAAGGTATATATTTAACTGAGTCCCTTGTCAATACACTGGGAACTATCACAACACTGTAAATTAATGGTACTTCAATCAAAAAAACAAAAGAAGGATCATACACCATAGTCAAGTTGGATTCATCTCAGGTTTACAGGGATGCTTCAACAAATGCAAATTAATGAACATGCCCCAGAACATCAACAAAGGAAAAGACAAAAACCACAGGATAATCTCCACAGATCCAGGAAAAGCATTTCATACAATTCAATATTCATTCATCATAAACACTCTTCCCAAAGTGGGTATGGAGGGAACCTATCTCAACATAATAAAGGCTACGAGGGACCAACTCAGAGCAAACATAATACTCAACCGTGACAAGCTGATAGTCTTCCAACTAAAATCTAGAAGAAAGGGAGCCCACTTGCATGCCTTCTCTTCAACATGGGACTGGAAGTCCTACCCATAACAATCAGCCAAGAAACAGAAATGAAAGGTATCCAGGTTGGAAGCAAAGAGATATGACTGTCATGGTATGCAAGTGACATGATACTATAGAGACAACACCCTAAAGATGCCACACATCAACTACAATTAACAGCATTGGTAAACAAATTTAGCAAGATACCAGAATACAAGATTTATGTATAGAGGTCAGCTGCACTTCTTCACCCTAACAACAGAATATCAGGGAGGGAAAGTGAAGCAAAGAAAGAAAATCTGTTTAAAATCATATTGAAAAACAAAATAAAATACGTAAAACTAAACCTTGTTAAGGAAGTAAGAGTTGTATGATGACAACTATGAAACACTGATAAAGGCAACTGAAGATGATTCAAAGAAGTGGACAGCTACCCCATGCTCTTGGAATGGAAGTATTAGTGTTATTTACAAGGCCCTACTACCCAAAGCTAACTACAGATTTCATGCAATCGCAAAGTATCCATGTTATTCACTGAACTAGAACAAATAATCCTAACATGTATATAGAACTATAAAAGACTCAGAATTACCAAAGCAATCCTGTGGAAAAACAACAAAGCTGCCCAAACTTCAGACAACATTACCAAGTTACAGTCATCAAAACAGCATGGAAGCGGCACAAAAACAGATATGTGGATCAAGGGAATGGAGACATCAGAAGTAAACTCACACACCTACTGTCAATCTTCAACAAAGGAGGCAGGCATAATACAAGGGAGAAAAGACATCTATTCAGCAAGTGGTACTGGGGAAGCTGGACAGCTCTCTATCAATCATTGAAGTTGGAATGCTCCCTCATACCACACACAAAAATAAACTCAAATGGCTCAATGACTTAAATAGAAAACAGGACACCAAAAGACTGCCAAAAGAGAACATTAGGCAAAACATTCTTGACATAAATCCTAGTAATGTTTTTCTTAGATCATTCTTCCAAGGCAATAGAAACAAAAGCAAAACTAAACAAATGGGGCCTCATCAAACTTATCTTTCGCACAGCAAAGAGAACCATACCCAAAACCAAATGACAACCTATGGACTGGGAGAAAATTTCTGCAGAGAGGGTGACCAACAAAGGTTTCATTTCCAAAATATACAAAGAGCTCTTACACTTCAATACCACATCAGTAAACAACCCGATTATAATACTGGACAGAACCTCAACGGACAGTTCTCCAAAAAGATATACCTGTGGTCAAGAGGACATGACATGATGGCCAACATCAATAATTACTAGAGAAGTGCAAGTCAAAATTCCAATGCGTTGTCACTCACACTGGTCTGAAAGCCATCATCAAAATGGCTACAAATAAAATACATACTGGAGAGGATGTGCAGTTAAAGGAACCCTCATATCCTGTTGATACCCATGTTTTTAGGTACAGCCACTATGGAGAAGAGTATGAAGTTTCCTTAAAAAACTACAAATAGAGCTACTCTATGGTTCCCACTCCTGGGCATACATCTGGAGAATACTCTACTTCAAAAAGATACATGCTCTCCAATGGCCATAGCAGCACTGTTTACAACAGCCACTAATGAAAGCCATCCAAATGTCCATCAGCATCAACTGGTGAATGCATAAGGATGTACTCTATATAGATATAGGTATATCTTTATATATACACACAGAAATACTCCTCAGCCAACAAAAAAGAATGACATAATGGCATTTGCAGTGACATGAAGGAAAGAAGAGATGATTATACAAGTGAAGCAGACACAGAAAAAACAAACATGATATGGTATCACTTACATGTGGGATTTGAAATATGAAACAAATGAGCTTACATATCAACCAGAAACAGACTCAAACACAGAAAACAAACTCATGGATACTGCAGGGTGAGGAGGAATAAATCATGAGTTTGCATTAGCAGATAAAAACTAGTATATATAAAATAGATAAACAATCCTGGTCCTACCTTACAGCACAGGAAACTCTATTCAATGTTCTATGAAGAAGTATCATGGAAAACAAGATGACAAAGTATAGATATAAATATATGTTTAACTGAACTACTTGTCTGTGCACCAAAAACTATCATTGAAAAATAATAATACTTCAGTAAAAAAATAAAAAGATTAGACAGGACTCATCTCAGGCTCACATGTGTGGATCAACACAAGCTAATCTATCAACGAGACTAAGCACATCAACAAAGGAAATTCAAAAACGACATGATCATCTCCATAGACGCAGGAAAAGTATTTCATTTAGTTCAACATTCATTCATCATAAAAACTATTCCCAGAGTGTATATAAAGAGAACATAGCTCAACCTAATGAAAATTATTTAGGACCAACCCACAGCAAACCTAATTCTCCATGTGACAAGCTGATAGACTTCCCGCTAAAAATCTGGAACATGGCAAAGATACCTGCTCGCACACCTTGTATTAATATTCAACATGGAACTGGAAGGCCCATCCACAACCATCAGACAAGAAACACAAAAAAGGGATCTAGATGGGACAGAAAAAGGAATGACTGTCTTGGCAAACACATGATGTGATTATATATATGTGTGTGTGTGTGTGTGTGTGTGTGTGTGTATATATATATATATATATATAGAGAGAGAGAGAGAGAGAGAGAACACTCTAAAGATGCCACACATCAATTACTAGTATTGGTAAACAAATTCAGTAAGGCAGCAGGATACAAGATTGACATACAGAAACCTGTTGCATTTCCTCACGCTAACAATGAAATTTCAGAAAAAAGAGTAAAACAAAACAATCCCATTTGAAATCATATTGAAAAACAAAATAAAATATATAGGAATAAGCCTGACCAAGGAGGTGAGAGACTTATATGCTGACCCCTACAAAACACTCATAAAGGTAGCTGAAGATGGTTCACACAAGTGGACAGCTATCTCTGCACTTGGAATGGAAGTATTAGTATTATTTAAAAGCCCTACTACCCAAAGCAAACTACAGATTTCATGCCATCCATATCAAAGTATCCATGACATTTTCCCACAAAACCCAAACAAGTAATCCTAAAATGTATATGGAAGCATGAAAGACCTAGAGTAATCAAAGCAATCTTGTGCAAAAAGAACAAAGCTTCTCAGACTTAAGACAATACTACCAAGATACAGTAACCTCTTGATCAGGGTGAAAGAGGGGAGCGAAAAGCTGGCTTAAAACTCAACTAAGTGAAAAAGCTTAGTGAAAAAACTAAGATCATGGCATCTGGTCCTATCACTTCATGGCAAGCAGATGGGGATAAAGTGGAAACAGTGGCAGATATTATTTTCTTGGGCTCCAAAATCACTGTGGACGGAGACTGCAGCCATGAAATTAAAATGCGCTTGCTCCTTGGAAGAAAAGCTATGACAAATCTAGACAGCATATTCAAAAGCATAGACATCACTTTGTTGACAAAGGTCCATATGGTCAAAGCTATGGTTTCTCCAGTAGTCATGTATGGATGTGAGAACTGGACCATAAAGAAGGTTAGGTGATGAAGAATTTTGAATTGTGGTGCTGGAGAAGACTATTGAGAGTCCCTGGACAGCAAAGAGATCAAACCAGTCAATCCTAAAGGAAATCACCCTGAATATTCATTGGAAGAACTGATGCTGAAACTGAAGCTCCAAAACTTTTGCCACTTGATGTGAAGAGCTGACTCATTGGGAAAAGACCCTGATGCTGGGAAAGATTGAGGGCAGGAGGAAAAGGGGGTGACAGAGGATGAGATGGTTGGATGGCCTCACTGACTCAGTGGACACAAGGCTGAGCAAGATTTCTCAAAGAGCACATTAAGTAAAACATTCTCTGACATAAATTCTAGTAATGTTTTTCTTAGGTCAGTTGCCCAAGGCAATGGAAACAATAGCAAATCTAAACAAAATGGGACTTCATCAAACTTCTCTTTTGCATAGCAAAGGGAACCATTCACAAAACCAAACAGCAACCTACAGATTGGGAGAAAACATGTAAACAGGGTGACCAGCAAGGGCTTCATTTCATAAAACTATGAAATGGTTCACACAACTTCATACCCAAATCACAAACAACCCAATTTTGAAAACTGGGCAGAGACCTCAACAGACAGTTCTCCACAGATGACGTGGCAGCAGCCATGTGAGAAAGATGACTAACATCGATAATTATTAAGTGCAAGGCAAAACTTCAATGAGTTGTCACTTCATACTAGTCAGAAGGTCATCATCAAAAAAGTTACAGATAACAAATACTGGACAGGATGTGGATAAAAAGGAACCCACCCTACCCTCTGGTGGTCATGAAAAATGGAGCAGCCACTCCGGAGAACAGTATGGAGGTTCTTAAAAAGCTAAAAATTGAGCCACCATATGACCAGCAGTCACATTCCAGGACTTAAATCTGGAGAAAACTCTAACTCGAAAAGATACATGCACCTCAAGGATCATAGCAGCACTGTTTGCAATAGCCAAGACATGGAAGAGCCACTCAAATGTCCATCAATGGATGCACACATAAAGATGTGCTCATTATAGATATATGAATATTTATATGTGTATACACACACACACACACACACCAAAACACTACTCAAAAAAAAGACAAAATGCCATTTGCAGCAACGTGGATGGGCCAAAAGATGATTGAACAAAGTGAAATCAGACACAGAAAGACAATATTCTGTGATGTCACCTACTTGTGGGATCTGAAATTTGATATACATGAACTCATTTGCAAACCAGAAACAGACTCCTACACACAGAAAACAAACTCACAGAGACCACAGGAGAAAGGGCTGGGGAGTGATAAACTGGGAGCTTGGGATTAGCAGATACAGACTACTACATATAAAACAGATAAAGAAAAACAAAGTCCTGCTGTATCATACAGGCAACACTACTCAATATCTTACAGGGAATCATATTGGAAAATAAGACAACAGATATACATACTGTTTATCTGAAACTGTCTGTACACCAGAAACTATCACAATATTGATATTTAACGGTATTTCAATTAAAAAAAAATAGTGGACTTCTGTGGTGGTCCAGCAGTTAAGAATCCAACTAACAATGCAGGGAACATGGATTCAACCCTTGTTGGGGAACACTTCACATGCAGTGGGGCGACTAAACACACACACACGACTACTGAGCCTGCGTGCCCTAGAGCCCCTGCTCCACCACAAAGGAGTTTCCACAATGAGAGCCTGACCACGACAACAAGAGAGCAGACCCTGCTTGCCGCAACTAGAGAAAGCCCGAGCTCAGCAAGAGAACCAACACAGCCAAGCAGAAACGAATAAATAAAATTTTTAAAAAGAGGTCATATACCACGATCAAGTTGGATTCATCCCAGGCTCACGAGGATGTTTCAACAAATGCAAATTAATGAACGTGACCCAGCACATCAACAAAGGAAAAGACAAAAACCACACGATCATCTCCACAGACGTAGGAAAAGTATTTTCATACAGTTCAACATCCATTCATCATAAACAAAGTGGGTTTGGAGTGAACATATCTCAACATAATAAAAGCTACTTAGGACCAAGCCACAGCAAACATAATACTCAAGGGTGACAAACTCATAGCATTCCAACTAAAATCTGGAAGAAGAAAGGGAGCCCACTGGCATCCCTTCTATTCAACATGGAACTGGAAGTCCTACCCACAACAATCAGACAAGAAACAATACTGAAAGGTATCCAGATTGGTAGGAAAGAGGTAGGACATTCATGGTATTCAGGTGACGTGATACTATACAGACAACACCCCAAAGACGCCACACACCAACTACTAGCACTGGTGAACAAATTCATCATGGCAGCAGGATACAATATTGACATAAGGAAATCATTTCCATTTCTTCATGCTAACAATGAAATTTCAGAAACAAAGGAAACAAAACAATCCCATTTAAGCAAACAAAACAATCCCATTTAAAACTGTTTCAAAAAACAAAATACGTTATGAATAAACATGACCAAGGAGGTGAGAGACTTACTTGCTGACAACTTAAAAACATTGATAAATGCAGCTTTGAAGATGACTCAAAGAAGTGGACACTCATCCCACGCTCTTGGAGTAGAAAAAATTATGGCTTTTAATTGGCCCTAATACTCAAAGCGAACTGCAGATTTCACGTGATACCTATCAAACTAACCATGATATTTTTCACAAAACTAGAATAAATAATCCTAAAATGTATAAGGAACATAAAAGGCTTAGAATAACCAAAGCAATCCTGTGCAGAAAGAAGAAAGCTGCCCAGAATTCAGACAATACTACCAAATTGCAGTAATCAAAACTTCATGGAACTAGCACAAAACATTCATATGGATCAAAGGCACAGGTCAGTTGTTGCTGTTCAGTGGTATGTCATGTCTGACTCTCTGTGACCCCATGGACTGCAGCATGCCAGGCTTCTCTGTCCTTCACTATCTCCCCAGAGTTTATTCAAACTCATGTCCACTGAGTCAGTGATGCCATCCAACCATCTCATCTTCTGTCACTCCCTTCTCCTCCTGCCCTCAATCTTCCCAGCACAGGTCAGAGAGCCCAGTAATAAACCCACACACCGACAGCCAATTAGTCTTTCAGACAGGAAATAGGAACATACAGTAAAGAAAAGATAGTCTTTCAAACAGTGGTGCTTGAAGACCTGAACAGCCACATGTCAATGAATTAAGTTGAAAGACTCTCTCACACCACACACAAAAATAAACTCAAAATGGCTTAAGTACAACACAATACACCACAAGACTCCTTGAGAAGAACAATATATTTTCTGACATAAATCAAAGTAGTGTTTTTCTATCATCATTCTTCCAAGGCAACTGAAACAAAAGCAAAACTAAACAAATAGGACCTCATCAAACTTACCATATTTTACACAGCAGTGGGAACCACAAACAAGATCAAAACACAACCAACACAACAACCGACTGGAAGAAAATACCTACAGAGTGACTGACAAGGGCTTCATTTCCAAAATACACCAACAGCTCATACAACTCCATACCAAAACCACAAACAACCCAGTTTTAAAATTGGGCAGAAGATCTCAGACGCTTCACCAAGGCGACTACCCCTAGGCAAAGGCACATGAAAAGATGGTCAACATCCACAATTATTGAAGTGCAAGTCAGAACTCCAAAGAGGTGTCACTCACACTTCAGATGGCCATCATCAAAAGGGCTGCAAATAATCACTGCTAGAGAGGGTGTGAAGAAAAAGGAGCATGCTACTCTTTGGTGGCCTTGAAAATTGGTGCAGCTACTGTGGAGAAGTGTATGGAGGTTCCTTAAAAACTAAAAACACAGTTACCACATGATCCAGGAATCCCTTTCCTGGCTTATATTCACAGAAAACTCTTAATTCAGAAAGGTATATGCACTCCAAGGGTCATAGCAGCACTATCCACAATAGCCAAGACATGGAAGGCACCTAAATGTTCATCAACAGATGAATGCATAAAAGAAGTTGTGCTCTATAGAGATATATGGATATGTCTATATATACACATGGATATGCTACTCAGCCATCAACAAAAAAATGACATAATGCAATTTGCAGCAACGTGGACAGACTGAGGTGGCTCAAAGGTAAAGAATCTGCCTGCAATGGAGGAGATGCAGGAGACATGAGTTTGATCCCTGAGTGAGGAAGATGCCCTGGGGGAGGAAATGGCAACCCATTCCAGCATTCTTGCCAGGAACATCTTATGGACAGGGGAGCCCCTGGGGTCACAAAGAGTCGGACGCGACTGGGCAACTGAACACATAGTACTCAGCCATCAAGAAAGAAAGACGTAATTATGCCATTTGCAGTAACATGGCATGAGAGACTGAGAGTTGATCATACAAAGTGAAGTCAGATGGAAAAAGACAATTATCCTATGAGATCACTTGGGTAATCTGAAATATGATATAATAAACTTATTTGCAAACCCAAAACAGACTCATACACAGGAAAAAAAAAAACCTCATGGTCACTACAGGGGAAAGGGTGAGGGAGGGATAAATTAGGAGTTTGGGATTAGCAGATGTGTACTACTATATATAAAACAGATAAACAAGGTCCTGCTGTATAGCACAGGGAAGTCCACTCAATGTCTTACAAAGAACTATGAAAGAAACATTATAACAAGGAGTAGATAGATATACATATATTTAACTGAGCTGATTTTCTATATACAAACTATTACAACATGCTACTCTGGTAGCTCAGCTGGTAAAGAATCTGCGTGCAATGCAGGAGACACACGTTCAATTCCTGGGTCGGGAAGTTCCCCTCAAGAAGGGTTAGGCTACCCACTCCAGATTCTTGGAATTCCCTGATGGCTCAGACCCTAAAGAATTCACCTGCAATGCAGGAGACCTGGGTTTGATCCCTGGATTGGGAAGATCCCCTGGAGGAGGGCATGACAACCACTCCAATATTCCTGCTTGGACAGAGGAGCCTGGCAGGCTACAGTCCACGGGGTTGCAGAGAGTTGGACACAACTGAGTGACTAAGCGCACACACACACAAAGATCCTACAGCATATTCAAGTTGGATTCATTTCAGGCTCAGAAGGGTGGGTCAACAGAACACAAAAAAATCAATGTGAGCCAGCACATCAACAAAGGAAAAGACAAAACCACATGATCATCTCCACAGACACAGGAAAAGTATTTCATACAGCTCAACATTCATTCATCATAAACCCTCTTCCCAAAGCAGGTAAGGAGGGAACATATCTCAATATAATAGTTATGCTGGACCAACCCACAGTAAACATAACACTCAACCATGACAATCTGATAGCCTTCCAACTAAAATCTAGAAGAAAGGGAGCGTGCTCACATGCCTTCTCTTCAACATGGGACTGGAAGTCCCACCCACAACAGTCAGCTAAGAAACAGAAATGAAAGGCATCCAGATTGGAATCAAACAGGTATGACTGCCACAGTATGCAGGTAATGTGACACTATAGAGATAACATCCTAAAAATGCCACACATCAACTACAGGCACTGGTAAACAAATCCAGCAAGATAGCAGAATATAAGACTGATGTGCAGAGATCAGCTGCATTTCTTCACATCAACAACAGGATATCAGAATGGAAAAGTAAAGCTAAGAAAACAAACAATCCTGTTTAAAATCATTGAAAAACAAAGTAAAATACCTAAAATTAAACCTGACCAAGGAGGTGAGAAACTTATATGCTGACAACTATAATACACTGATAAAGGCAACTGAAGATGATTCAAAGAAGTGGAAAGCTACCCCATGCTCATGGGATGGAAGTATTAGGGTTTTTGAAAAAGTCTTACCACCCAAAGGAAACTACAGGTTTCATGCCATCCCTGTCAAAGTATCCATGACTATTTTCACAGAACTAGAATAATCCAAGGATGTACATGGAAGCATAAAAACCCAGAATTACCAAACCAATCCTGTGCAAAAAGAACAAAGCTGCCCAGACTTCAGACAATACTCCCAAGCTACAGTAACAAAACAGCATGGAACTTGCACGAAAGCAGATAGATTTATCAAGGGAAAGGACAAAGACACCAGAAATAAACTCACACACCTATGGTCAATTAATCTTCAATACAGGAGGCAAGAATATACAAGAAAGAAAAGACAGTCCCTTCAGCAAGTGGGATTGAGGAAGCTGGACATACATCAGTGAAGTTGGAACACTCCCTCATCCAACAGACACAAACTCCAAAAGGCTTAATGACTTAAATAGAGAGCATGATACCAAAAGACTACTAGAAGAAAACATAAGGCGAAACATTCTCTGCCATAAATCCTAGTTATGTTTTCCTTAGGTCAGTCTTCCAAGGCAATAGAAACAAAATCATAATTAAACAAAGAGGACCTCATCAAACTTATCATCTTTTACACCTCAGAGGGAACCATAAACATCAAAATGCAACCAACAGACTGGAAGAAAACATCTACAAACAGGGTGACTAACGAGGGCTTCTTTTCCAAAATATACCAACAGTTCAAACAACAATATCAAAACTACAAACAGTCCAACTTTAAAACTGGGCATGGAATTCCCTAGTGGCCCAGTGGCTGGGAGTCTGCCATCCAATGCGGGGAACGCAGGTGTGATCCCTGGTCACTGCAACTACAGAAAGCCCATGTAAGCAATGAAGACATGGGGCAGCCATATATAAAAAATGAATGAATGGATGGATGAATAACTGAATAAGTACATAAATAAATAAAATTAGAAAGAAGACCTCAACAGAGTTCTCCAAAGAAGATATACCTGTGGGCAATCGCACAGGAAAAGATGGCCAGCATCCCTAAATATTTGAGAGCGTGCTCTGTCACTCAGTCGTGCCTGACTCTTTGGACTGTAGCACGCCAGGCTCCTCTGTCCATGGGACTTTTAAGGGAGAATACTGGAGTGGTTTGCCATTTCCTCCTCCACAGGATCTTCCTGACCCAGGGACTGAACCCAGGTGTCCTGCAAAGCAGGTGGATTCTTTACTGCTGAGTCACTGGGGAAGCCCAATTATTAGAGAAATGCAAGTCAAAACTCCAGTGAGTCGTCACCTCACACTGGTCAGAAGGCCATCATCTAAAGGGGTACAAGTAATAAATAAATGCTGGAGAGGATGTGGGGGAAAAGGAACCCCCCTACCCTTTGGTGGTCATGAGAACTGGCACATCCACTCTGGAGAAGACTATGGAGGTTTCTTAAAAAACTAAAAATAGAGCTACCATGTGAACAGCAGTCACACTCCTGGGCTTAAACCAGGAGAAAACTCTAATTCCAAAAGATACATCTATCCCAAGGGTCACAATAACACTGTTTACAATAGCCAAGACATGGAAGCCACCTAAATGTCCATCAACAAATGAAAGCATAAACAAGATGTACTCTATACAGATATACAGGTATCTTTGTATATACCACTAAGATACTGCTCAGACATCAAAAATAATGACATAATGGCATTTGCAGCAATGTGAAGGAATTGAGAGATGATCGTATGAAGTGAAGTCAGACAGAAAAAGACAAATATGATGGTATAACTTACATGAGGACTCTAAAATATGATACCAATGAACTTATTTATAGACCAGAAACAGACTCACACATATAGTAAACAAATGCATGGATACCACAGGGGAAAGCATGGAGGGAGGGATAAATTGGGAGTTTGAAATTAGCAGGTTCAGACTACTATACTTTAACAGATAGGACTTCCCTGGGGGGTCCAGTGGTTGGGACTCCACCTTCCAATGCTGAGGATGTGGGTTCGATCCATGACTGGGGAACCAACATCTCACATGCTGTAGGGCAACTAAGCCCACATGCTCTAGAGCCCACACACCACAACTAGAGAAAGTCTCAACAAAAGATCCCATGGGCCACAAATAAGACCCAACAGAGGTAAATAAACATTTTTTAAAATATATAAAACAGAGAAACAGGGTCCTCCTGTATAGCCAGAAGATTATATTCAATGTCTTTAGGAACTATAATCATAAGCAATATGACAAAAAATAGGTATACATGTATATTTAACTGAGTCACTATACACCAGGAACTAAAGTAAATTAATACTTTAATCAAAAAAATAAGGGAGAATCATACACCACACCAGGTGCTTCCAAGGTGGTGCTAGTGGTATAAGAACCTGCCTGCCAACTCAGGATACATAAGAAATGCATGTACGATCCCTGGGTCAGAAAGATCCCCTTAAGAGGGCATGGAAAAATGCTCCAGTATTCTTGCCTGGAGAATCCCATGAAGAGAGGAGTCTGGAAATCTACAATCCACAGGGTTGCAAAGAGTTGGACTTGAATGCAGTGACGTAATACACACGCATACACCACAATCAAGTTGGAGTCATCTCAGGTTCACCAGGATGCTTCAACAAATGCAAATTAATGAACGTGACCCAGAACATCATCAAAGGAAAAGACAAAAACCACATGGTCATCCCCACAGGCACAGGAAAAGCATTTCATATAATGCAACATCCACTCATCATAATCTTCCCAAAGCAGGTATGGGGGCAACACGTTAGTACATTAGTTGCTGAATCATGTCCAGCTCTTTATGACTCTATGGACTGTAGCCCGCCAGCTCCTTTGTCCATTTGCCTTTCATTTGTGGAAAGAATTCTGCACAAGAATTCTGGAGTGGGCTGCCATTCCATTCTCCATGGGGGCAACATATCTCAACATAACAAAAGCTACGAAGGACCAACCCACAGCAAACATAATGCTCAACAGTGACAAGCTGATAGTCTTCCAACTAAAATCTGGAAGAAGAAAGGGAGCCCAAATGCATTCCTTCTATCCAACATGGGGCTGGATATCCTACCTGCCACAATCAGATAAGACACAGAAATGAAAGGCATCGAGACTGGAAGCGAAGAGGTATGACTGTCATGGTATGCAGGTAACGTGATACTATACAGACAACACCCTAAAGATGCCACACATCAACTACTAGCACTAGTAAACAAATTTGGCAAGGTAACAGGATATAAGATTGACATACAGAAAATTGGCTGCATTTCTTCACGCTAACAACAGAAAATCAGGAAGCGAAAGCATAGCAAAGCAAACAAAGCAATCCCATTTAAAATCATACTGAAAAACAAAATAAAGTACGTAATGCTAAACCTGACCAAGGAGGTGACAGACTTATATGCTGACAACTATAATACATTGATAAAGGTAACTGAAAATGATTCAAACAAGTGGAGAACTATCCCATGCTCTTGGAATGGATGTATTAATATCATCTAAAAGACTCTACTACTCAAAGCAAACTACACATTTCATTCTATACCTATCAAAGTATCCATGACATTTTTCAGAGAACTAGAACAAATAACCCAAATACGCACATGGGAACCAGAGAAGACCCACAATTACCAAAGCAATCTTGTGCACAAAGAACACAGCTTCTCAGACTTCAGACAACACTACCAAGCTAGAGTAACCAAAACAGCACAGAAGTGACACCAAGACAGACTAGTCAAGGGAACAGGACAGAGACGCCAGAGACTGACACACCTACAGTCAATCAATCTGACACAGGAGGCAAGAACATACGAGAGAGAAGACAGTCCCCTCAACAAGTGGTATTAGGGAAGCTGGACAGCCACATGTCAATCAGTGAAGTTGGAACACTCCCTCATACCACACACAAAAATAAACTCAAAAAGGATAATGATTTATGTAGAAAACATGACACCAAAAGACAGCCAGAAGAGAACATCAGGCAAAACATTCTCTGACATAAATCCTAGTAATGCTTTCCTTAGGTCATTCTTCCAAGGCAATAGAAACAAAACTAAACTAAACAAATAGGACTTCATCAAACACTATCTTTTTACACAGCAAAGGGAACCATATACAAGATTAAAGTACAACATATGGACTAGGAGAAAAGATGTGCAAATGGGGTGACTGACAAGGGCTTCATTTACAAAATATACTAACAGCTAAATCAACTCCATACCAAAGTGACAAACAACCCAACTTTAAAAGTGGGCAGAAGACCTCTACAGTCTATCTCCAAAGATAACATCCACATGTGCAGTAGACACATGAAAAGATGGCCAACATTGGTAGTTGTTAGAGAAGTGCAAGCCAAAACTCCAATGAGTCATCACCTCACACTGGTCAGAAAGCCATCATCAAAAAGGTTATAAATATTAAATGCTGGAGAGAATGTGGAGAAAAAGGAATCCCCACCCCGCCTCCCACCCTGTCGGTGGCTGCGGTTTTTTGTTCAGCCACTATGGATGTTCTTTAAAAACTAAAAATAGAGCTACCATAATATCCAGCAATCCCACTCTTGGGAATGCATCTGGAGAAAACTAATTAGAAGACATACATGCACCTGCATGGTCACAGAAGCACTGTTTACAACACTCATATCTTATATGGAAGCCACATAAATGTTCCATTAACAGATGAAAGCATAAAGATGTACTCTATTTAGATATATGTTCCCTGGTGGCTCAGACGGTAAAGCGTCTGCCTACAGTGCAGGAGACCCGGGTTCAATCCCTGGGTTGGGAAGATATCCTGGAGAAGGAAATGGCAACCCACTCCAGTATTCTTGCCTGGAAAATCCCATGGATGGAGGAGCCTGGGAGGCTGCAGTCCATGGGGTCACAAAGAGTCAGACACGACTGAGCGACTTCACTTTAAATCTGTATACATACACATGAAATACTACTCAGTCATCAAAAAAGAAATGACATAATGCCATTTGCAGCAATGTGGATGGACCGAGAGATGGTCCTTTGAAGTCAGACACAGAAAGATAAATATTCTATGGTATCACTTAATGTGAAATCTATAATTTGATATCAGTTCAGTTCAGTCACTCAGTTGTGTCCGACTCTTTGCAACCCCATGAACCGCAGCACACCAGGTCTCCCTGTCCATCACCAACTCCCGGAGTTTACCCAAACTCATATCCATTGAGTCGGTGATACCATCCAACCATCTCATCCTCTGTCGTCCCCTTCTCCTCCCGCCTTCAATCTTTCCCAGCATCAGGGTCTTTTCAAATGAGTCATCTCTTTGCATCAGGTGACCAAAGTACTGGAGTTTCAGCTTCAACATCAGTCCTTCTAATGAATATTCAGGACTGATTTCCTTTAGGATTGACTGGTTGGATATACCTGAACATATTTTCAAGCCAGAAACAGACTCCTACACGTTTAAAAAAAGGAAAGAAAGAAAAACTCATAGTTACCACAGCTTAAAGGGTAGGGGAGGGACGAATTAGGAGTTTGCGCTTAAGAGATACAAACTACTATATATAAATCAGATAAAAAACAAAGCCCATCTGTACAGCATAAAGAATTCTACTCACTGTCTTAGGAACTATAATTTAACAATATGGCTCCTCTTTCCCGGCTGGAACCATGGAGGGTGCAGAAGAGAAGAAAAAGAAGGTTCCTGCTGTGCCAGAAACCCTTAAGAAAAAGCGAAAGAATTTCGCAGAGCTTAAGATCAAGCGCCTGAGAAAGAAGTTTGCCCAAAAGATGCTTCGAAAGGCAAGGAGGAAGCTTAGAAAAAGCTAAACATTACCACAAGGAATACAGGCAGATGTACAGAACTGAAATTCGAATGGCTAGGATGGCACGAAAAGCTGGCAACTTCTATGTACCTGCGGAACCCAAATTGGCATTTGTCATCAGGATCAGAGGTATCAACGGTGTGAGCCCAAAGGTTTGAAAGGTGCTGCAGCTCCTTCGCCTCCGGCGGATCTTCAATGGCACCTTTGTGAAGCTCAACAAGGCATCAATTAACATGCTGAGAATTGTGGAGCCACACATTGCATGGGGGTACCCAAATCTGAAGTCTGTAAATGAATTGATTTACGAGCGTGGTTATGGCAAATTCAACAAAAAGCGAATTGCCCTGACAGACAACGCATTGATTGCTCGATCTCTTGGGAAATACGGAATCATCTGCATGGAGGATCTGATTCATGAGATCTATACTGTTGGAAAACGTTTCAAAGAAGCAAACAACTTCCTGTGGCCCTTTAAATTGTCTTCTCCACGAGGTGGAATGAAGAAAAAGACCACCCATTTTGTAGAAGGTGGAGATGCTGGCAACAGGGAAGACCAGATCAACAGGCTTATTAGAAGGATGAACTAAGGTATCTACCAGGATTATTTTTGTAATCTGGTCCGTTAATAAACAATTGAAACAAAAAAAAAAAAAAAAATAACAATATGACAATGAACAGATATATCTTTAACTGAACCTTTCATCTGTACACCAGAAACTATCACAACATTGAAAATTAATGGCAATTCAATTTTTTAAAAAGTTGGGACTTCTCTGGTGGTCCAGTGGTTAAGAATCAACCTCCCCTTTTTCCAGTAAGTGGCCTGAGCTGACCCCTAAAAATGGTGCGCTATTCACTCGACCCAGAAAACCCCACAAAATCATGCAAATCAAGAGGTTCAAATCTTCATGTTCACTTTAAGAATACTCATGAGACTGCCCAGGCCATAAAGGGTATGCATATTTGAAAAGCCACCAAGTATCTGAAAAATGTCACTTTAAAGAAGCAATGTGTGCCGTTCCGTTGTTACAATGGTGGAGTTGGTAGGTGTGCACAGGCCAAACAGTGGGGCTGGACGCAGGGTCGGTGGCCCAAAAAGAGTGCTGAATTTTTACTACACATGCTCAAAAATGCAGAGAGTAACGCTGAGCTTAAGGGCTTAGATGTAGATTCTCTGGTCACTGAGCACATCCAAGTGAACAAAGCCCCCAAGATGCGGCGCAGGACTTAGAGAGCTCACGGTCGGATCAACCCCTACATGAGCTCTCCCTGCCATAATGAGATGATCCTTACTGAAAAAGAACAGACTGTTCCTAAACCAGAAGAGGAGGTTGCACAGAAGAAAAAGATATCCCAGAAGAAACTGAAGAAACAAAAACTTATGGTCTGGGAATAAATGCCACAGAAAATAAATGCAAATAAAAGTAAAAAAAAAAAAGAATCAACCTCCCAAAGGAGAGGACACAAGTTCAAAACACAGTCTGGGAAGATTCCACACGCAGCAGCACATCTAATCCCACACGCTGGAACTACTGAACCCACATGCCCTACAGTCTGTACTCTGCAGCAAGAGTGTCCCCACAATAAGAAACCTGCCTACTGCAACTATAGGAAGCTTGCACTCAGCACCAAAGACTCAGGGAAGTAAAAAATGAATGAATAAAAAAATTTTTTTAAAAAGGGCATACACCACAATCAAGTTGGATCCATCCCAGTCTCACAAGAATGATTCAACATACACATATCAATCAACGTGACCAAGCACATCAACAAAGGAAAGGACAAAAACCAAATGATCATCTCAATAGACATAGGAAAAGCATTTCATAAAATTCAGCATCCATTCATCATGAAAACTCTTCCCAAACTGGGTATGGGGGGAACACATCTCAACATAATAAAAGCTACTTAGAACCAGCCCAAGAGAAGGCAATGGCAACCCACTCTTTCCTGGAAAATCCCATGGACAGAGGAGCCTGGTAGGCTGCAGTCCATGGGGTCACAAAGAGTTGGACATGATTGAACAACTTCACTTTCACTTTTCACTTTCATGCACTGGAGAAGGAAATGGCAACCCACTCCAGTGTTCTTGCCTGGAGAATCCCAGGGATGGCGGAGCCTGGTGGGCTGCCTTCTATGGGGTGGCACAGAGTTGGACACGACTGAAGTGACTTAGCAGCAGCAGCAGAACCAGCCCACAGCCAACATAATGCTCAATAATGTAAAGCTGATAGCCTTCCCACTAAAATCTGGAATAAGTCAACAATCAGACAAAAAACAGTAATGAAAGGCATTCAGATTGGAAGGAAAGAGGTATGACAGTCATGTTATGCAGGTGATGTGATACTATACAGATAACACCCTAAAGACGCCACACATCAACTACTAGCACTGGTCAACAAATTCAGCAAGGTAGCAGGATACAAGACTGACATACAGAAATGTTACACTTCTGCATGCTAACAATTAAATATCAGGAAAAAAGTTAAGCAAACAAAACAATCCCACTTAAAATGGTTTCAAAAAACAAAATACATAGGAATAAACATGACCAAGGAGGTGAGAGACTTCTTTGCTGACAACTTTGAAACACTGATAAAGGCAATTAAAAATGATTCAAAGATGTGGACATTCATCCCACACTCTTGGAGTGGAAAAATTATGGTTATTTAATTGGCTCTACTACTCAATGCAAGCTACAGATTTCATGTGATACATATCAAACTAACCATGATATTTTTCACAAAACTAGAATAAATCTAAAATGTATATGGAACCATAAAAGGCCTACAAAAAAAAAAAAGAAATCCCGTGCAAAAAGAAAAAGCTGCCCAGAATTCAGACACTACTATCAAGCTGCAATAACCAAAACATTCATGGAACTAGCACAAAAACATTCATATGAATCAGGGGCACAGGTCAGTTGTTCAGTGGCTAAGTCATGTCCGACTCTTTATGACCCCATGGACTGCAGCACGCCAGGTTTCCCTGTCCTTCACTATCTCCTAGAGTTTGTTCAAACTCATGTCCGTTGAGTCGGTGATGCCATCCAATCATCTCATCCTCCGTGGCTGTTTCTCCTCCTGCCCTCAATCTTCCAGGCACAGGTCCAAGATCCCAGAAATAAACACACACACCTACGGTCAATTAAGCTCTGAGAGAGGGAAAAAGAACATACAATAAAGAAAAACAGTACTTCAGCAAGTAATACTAGAAAAGCAGGACAGTCACATATCAAAGAATTTCAAAGACTCTCACACTACACGCAAAAATAAACTCAAAATGGCTTAAATACAACACAATACACCACAAGACTCCTTGAAGAGAACATTAGGCAAGACATTCTTTTACATAAATCGTAGTAATGTTTCTCTATGGTCATTCTTCCAAGGCAACTGAAACAAAAGCAAAACTAAGCAAATAGGACCTCATCAAACTTATCATATTTTACAGAGCAACGGGAACCATAAACAAGATCAAAACACAACAGACTGGAAGAAAATAGCTGCAAACAGAGTGATCGACAAAGGTTTCATTTCTAAAATACACCAGCAGCTCATACAGCTCTACACCAAAACCACAAACAACCCAATTTTAAAACTGGACACAACCCAATTTTTTGGACTCTCCAAGAAGATATGTGGGTGCATGCATGCTAAGTCACTTCAGTCATGTCTGACTCTTCGTGACCTCATGGACTATAGCCTGCCAGGCTCCTCTGTCCGTGGGATTCTTCAGACAAGAATACTGAAGTGGGTTGCCATGCCCTCCTCCAGGGGATCTTCCCAACCCAGGGACTGAACCCACATCTCTTATGTCTCCTGCATTGGCAGGGAAGTTCCTTACCACTGAGCCACCAGGGGAGCTCTCCAACACATGCCTGTGGGCAAAGGCATGTGAAAAGATGGCCAAACCCCTAATTATTAAAGTCCAAGTCAGAACTCCAATGAATCGTCACTTCACACTCATCAGAAGGCCATCATCAAAAGAGCTACAAATAATAAATGCCAGAGAGGATGTGGAGAGTAAAGAACCCCAATACCCTTTGGTGGCCTTGAAACTGTGCAGCTACTATGGAGAAGTGTATGGAGGTTCCTTAAAAACTAAAAACAGTTACCACATGATCCAGCAATCCCATTCCTGGTTTCTGTTTGGAGAAAACTCTAATTCAAAAAGACGTACGTCCTCCAAGGGTCATAGCAGCACTGTTCACAATAGCCAAGACATGGAAGCCGCATGAATGACCATGAACAGATGAATGCAAAAAGTTGTGCTCTATAGACACATGAATATCTCTACATATACTCATGAATATACTACTCAGTCTTCACTAAAGGAGGACAGAATGCCACGTGCAGTGATGTGGACAGACTGAGAGACGAGCATACAAAGTGAAGTCAGAGAAAGACAAACATTCTATGAGGTCACTTATACGTGAAATCTAAAATATGATATAAATGAACTTATTTGCAAATTAGAAACAGACTCATATACAGAAAACAAACTCATGGTCACCACAGGGGAAAGGGTGGGGGAGGGATAAATGAGGGGTTGTGGATTAGCAGATGCAGACCACTATATATAGAACTAAAAAACAAGGTCCTACTATATAGCACAGGGAACTCCATTCAATGTTTTATAAGGAGCTATAATGAAAACATTATGACAAGGAATAAACAGATATACATATATTTAACTGAGCCACTTCTCTCCACACCACAAATTATCACAACATTTTAATCATAAAAAAGGATCATACACCACGATCAAGTTGGATTCATCTCAGGCTCACAAGGATGGTTCAACATACATCAGTCAATCAAAGTGACCCAGCACATCAACAAAGGAAAAGACGAAAATCACATGATCATCTCCACAGACGCAGGAAAAGCATTTCATACAATTCAACATCCATTCATCATAAACACTTCCCAAAGCAGGGAAGGGAAGAGGCAATGTAGGACCAACCCACAGCCAACATAATGCTCACTAGTGACAAGCTGATTGCCTTCCCACTGAAATCTGGAACAAATCAAGATGCCCACTAGCTCCACTTCTATCCAACATGATATTGTAAATCCTAGCCACAACAATCAGAAAAAAAGAACACAAGTAAAAGGTGTCCATATTGGAAGGAAAGAGGTGATATTGTCATGCCATGCAGATGATGTGACAGTATACACAGAATACCCTAAGGATGTCACACATCAACTACTAGCACTGATAAACAAATTCAGCAATGTAGCAGAATACAAAATCGATATACAGAAATCATCTGCATTTCTTCATGCTAACAGAATGGGAAAGTGAAGCAGAGAGTCTCATTTAAAATCATACCAAAAAGCAAAATAAAATACATAGGATAAACCTGACCAAGGTGGTGAGAGACTTATCTGCTGACAACTATAAAACACAGATAAAGGCAACTGAAGATGATTCAAAATTTGACAGCTACCCTGTTCTCTGGGGTGTGGGGGCGGGGCTTCCCTGGTGGCTCAGTGGTAAAGAATCTGCCTGCAGTGCAGAGGCCATGGGTTCGATCCTTGTGTCAGGAAGATCCCCTGGAGGAGGCATGGCAACCCACTCCAGTATTCTTGCCTGGAGAACACAATGGACATAGCCTGGCCCTATAGTACATAGGGTCACAAAGAGTTGAACACAACTGAAGCAACTTAGCATGCCTGTGTGTACTACCCAAAGCAAATTACAGATTTCATATGATTGAAATCAAACTATCTATGACGTTGTTCACAGGACTAAAATAAATAGTCCTAAAATGTATATGCAACCAGAAAAACCCAGAATGCCCAAAGCAATTCTGTGTACAAAATGAAAGCTCTCAGACTTCGTACCATATTACCAAGCCACAGTAAGAAAGCAGCATGGTACTGGCACAAAAACAGCCATATGGATTGAAGGAACATGACCAAGAGCCTAGAAATAGATTCACACACCTATGGTCAATTCATCTTTGACAAAGGAGGCAAGAAAATATACAATGGAGAAAAGACAGTCCCTTCAGCAACTGGTATTGTGGAAGCTGGACAGCTACATGTGAATCAATGAAGCTGGAACACTCCCTCATACAACACACAAAATAAGCTTAAAATGCCTTACCAACTTAAAACAAAAGACATGACACCACAGGACTCCTAGAAAAGAACAATAGACAATACATTCTCTGACATAAATCCTAGCAATGTTTTCTTAGGTCAGTCTCCCAAAGCTATAGAGACAAAAAGCAAAACTAAACAAACAGGACTTCAATCAAGCTTACCATCTTTTATACAACAGAGGGAAGCATACACAAAACCAAGAGACAAGCTATGGACTGAGAGAAAATATCTGCAAAGGCTGAATAACAAGGGCTTCATTTCCAAAATATACCAGCAGCTCATACAACCAATACCAAACTATTAACCCAATTTTAAAATCTGGTAGAAGACTTCAAGAGACAGTTCTCCAAAGATGACATACACATGGGCAACAGGCACATGAAAAGACAGACAACATTGCTAATTATCAGAGAGATTCAATGAAAACTTCAATGAGTTGTCATCTCACACTGGTCTGAGTCTTGGCCATCATCAAAAAGGCTACAAATAATAGATGCTGGAGAGGAAGTGGAGAAAAAGCAATCCCTCTACCCTGTTGCTGGCCATGTGACCTGGTGCAGCCTCAACAGTAAAGAGGATGGTGATTCTTTAAAAATCTAACAATAGAGCTATCATATAATCCAGGAATCCCACTATTGGGAATATACCCCCCAAAAAACTCTACCTAAAAAATATATATGCTACACACTACTATATTTAAAATGGATAACCAAAAAGGACGTACTGTATAGCACACGGAACTATACAGCGTGTTCTGTACATTTTCAGGGTCACATGGTAACCTGGATGGGTGGGGAGTTTGGGGGAGAACGGATACAGGTGTATGTAAGGCTGAGTCCCTTCATGCTCACCTGAAACTACCACGGCATTGTATGTTAATCGGCTATACCCCAATATAAAATTAAAACCTAAAAAACATTTCCAGTAACTATTATAAATGCAAAAATAAAAATGCATTTAGGGAAATATAAGCTCTTTGTTTCTTTCTCTAATTGCTTTTCATGAAAAAAATGATAGGTCCACATTGGGGAAAAAATTCATGCACCCCAATATGCAAGTAGTAGTATTTATAATCACCAAATCATGGAAGGAACCCTAGTCCCCATCAACATAAGGAAGACACAGTTTATATCAGTGGTTCCTGACCTTTTTGACAGCAGGAACTGGTTTTTTGGAAGACAATTTTTCCACAGATGGAGTAGGGAAGGTTCAGGTGGTAATGCCAGCAATGATGAACAGCAGATGGAGCTTCACTCACTTGCCTAACCACTCACCTTCTGCTGTGTGGCCTATTTCCCAATAGGCCATGGACCAGTACCAGTCCTCAGCTGGGGGGTTGAGGACCCCTGGTATATATATCTGTACACACACGTATGTGTGCATGTGCACACACACAGACAGACACACATATACAATGGAATATTACTCAGGCATAAAAAAGAAACAATGCTGTTTGCAAAAATGTGAATGAACCTAGAGATTATCATACTACATGCAATCAGTCAAAGACAGACATATGATATATGTGGAATATAAAAAATTAGAGAACAGAAACATAGCAATAGAAAACAAATTCATGGCTATCAAAGGGGAAGGTGGGGGAGGGATAAATTAGGAGTACAAAATTAATAGCTATACCTTATCACATATAAAATAAATAAAGTTAGTATACAGAAGGGGAACTATATCCAATAGTTTGTAATAACCTTTAATGTAAAAGTATAAAAAACATGTCTGTATATCATGTGTGTGTGTGTGTGTGTGTGTGTGTGTATATATACTCACACATATATATAATTGAATCAATTTGATTTACACCTGAAATTAACATAATATGGCAAAAGAACTATGCTTCAAGAAAAAAAAATCTCCACGTTGGATGCTGTAGGCCAAGAAGAAGACCTAGTCATAGGTCCCATCATGCATAACACTATCTGGCTAACCTTTACCTTTGTTCAAGATGCTCCCTCAGTTACCTCTGCCTCAAGAATCAAGTCAAATGAAGCTTCCTGGTTCAACTGTGTGAATCACTGTATGTTCATTAACTCATTTCTTGTCTTTGCATCTGACATTAACTTCATTCATGCTGCCTGGTAATATTTAAATATTTTTCTACTTAATTCCCAGAGACAATAGGAGCTTAGGGTGTTCTGGTCCCCCTTCCCCTTAGTAGTCTGAACACTGTCTTGTACAAAGTACAAAGTAGGTGCTTTAAATGTCTATTGATTCCAATTTGGATTGGCTTGTGAAAAAGAAGATTCTAGA
This sequence comes from Odocoileus virginianus, assembly GCF_023699985.2. Lineage (NCBI taxonomy): Eukaryota > Metazoa > Chordata > Mammalia > Artiodactyla > Cervidae > Odocoileus > Odocoileus virginianus. The sequence goes on from NC_069680.1 coordinate 60,782,010, forward strand.
GCCTGAGGCCAAGTGAAACAACAGTTTTATTTTAGGCATAAAAGAGCATGAGTTTTTGTCACATAGGGTAAAGATGGCCCTAGGGTCCTAGCTTCTAACATAAGACTATGTTTATCTTAGACACAGCTTTTATCACAGCTTTTTGGGAAGTAAATTAGAAAAGGAATAAGACACAGCTTGGAAATAAAGTCATTTTTTCTGGAGAGTTGTAATGAAAGAAGAGCTTATTCAAATCAGTGTACACATCACAGAGACTCAAGGAAGATGAAAGTGATGTGGGGTAAAACCGGTCTGAGTTTCTGGTCTTAGCAGTGATGTTGGTCTCTCCTTCCAACAGCAAGGACTTGCCCCTAAATGGAGGCAGCAGGGTCGATTTGGCGGTTTTGACTATAGTAGCATCTTGGTGCTCCCCCAGTTTCCTCTCTGGATCCCCAGTTCAGTGCCCCCACCCTTCCCCGGAAGAACTGAGAGAAGGGCAGGGTCTATGTCATGGACACTGCTACTTGCTCGATGAAGCTGGCCAGGTTTATGTCCCGTTCTGAAAGGCCCGCACACTCGTGAGTGCTCAGGGTGATGTGGACCTGAAACAAAACCAGAGATTCCAGGCCAGCTGACTCTACCAGCTGAACCTACGAGCTGGAGGGAGTTGCCAGCTCCTGGGCTCAAGCATGCTGTGAAGAGTAACTAGGCACTCAAGAGTAACTGGCTCCCCCCGGGGCTGCCTTCTTGACCAGTCTTTAACAGGGCAAAACTGTCTTCTATTCCATCTCCATGAACAATGGTGACTACAGCACAGGATAAAAAAGAAAGATCCAAATATCAAGAGCAACATAAAAGCTAAAGACAAGACTCTAGACCAACTTCAACTCCTAAACACTGTCCATTTATAGATTGTCTCTTCCAAACTTAATGTTTTTAGAAAGAGTCCAGCATAGCGCTTGGCGCATGGCAGGCATTTAATGACTGTTTCCGTTCATTTAGCAGACAGGCTGACCTTTCTGGTGTGCCTGGGTATTCTTAGTTCAAGATTATTGCTTTTTCATTCTTCCACATCTCAAGGAAAATTTCAGCCCTTGAGAGCTATTAGCAATGAATATACCTGGTTCCCACAGCTTTTCCTTCCTTGGGATTTGCCTCCTTAACGTCTGCTTTAACCACACAGTATCTCGCTAGTGTTCTAGTTTGCTTTTTTTTTTTTTAATCTGCAGTGAGACTGAATATTTTCCAGGGGCTGTTTAGTCGATTCTAGGAAGGAGATGAAAGGAACAGGAGCTGATACTATGTCAGTGAGGAGGGCCCACGGGGAAGTCCAAGGGAGAGGCCTTCAGAGGGAGTTGGAGTTCCAGGCATGCATCACTCACCTTGTTATACACGTTAAACCATTCGGGATGGTGGTCCAATTTCTCAGCCTGCAGGGCCACTCTTGTCATGAAGCCAAAAGCCTGTTTAATGAAGTGAAACCCAGGTTAGTATTCTGAGAGAAAGGACGGCTGGACTCCCTTTTATGGTCAGTGTGAGGCCCAGAAGGAAGAGGATGGCCTCGATCCCTATAAGGTGACCTTTCTAGGTTTAAGCATTCCTCCGAGTACCCTGCCACTAGTTCTGAGGCTGGAGTTTGAGGTGGCCTTTCTGCAGCAGAAAGTTGTATCACCAGGACCACTAAGAAGGTGGAAATCCCAAAGAGGTTTTGCATCTTGGCCAATCTTTAGGTTATCTATTAAAACGTCTTCAAATAGTCACCTGTTTCCCACTTGAACTGTCTCCTTTTCTAAGGAGACTAAGGACTGTTTCTAAAAGTTCCAGGCATGGAGGCCTCCCTGGTGGGTAAAGAATCTGCTTACAATGCAGGGGACTCAGGTTCAATTCATGGGTCAGGAAAATCCCCTGGAGAAGGGCATGGCAACCCACTCAGTATTCCTGCCTGGAGAATTCCACGGACAGAGGAGACTGGCAGGTCCCAGAGTCAGACACGACTGAGCGACTAACACACACAAAACGGAGACAGCCCAGGACCTATCCCCAACTAAACTGGATGAAGACAGCTAAACCGGATTAGCACAGCATCTTGAGAGTCTTGACTAACAGGACTCTAAGGGAGGGAACACGTTCTGGAGTGTGACCCCGTCAGCCCTGGTCTCAGGAACTGTGTCCCACCCCAGTGCCATACCCGGTTGAAGTCTTTGAAATGGAACTGCTTGAAGATGGCATCCCGGCCTTCCAGCTCGTTCCACCCCACGGCCCGCAGGTTTGGCAGCAGCTGGTCCCTCTCCTCCGCACTCAGCCTGTGTGCTTTGCCAGCCTAGGAGAGGGAAAACACAGAAGCTCAAGGGCACTTTGTTTTTTTTTCTTTAAACAGGACAAAAAAAGAGGGCCCTGGGCCTTCGGGGAAATTTAGCCAGCTTCCACAGGTGGCTGCGGTGACACAGTCAAAGGGCAGCTCGTGTAACGCAACAGCCTGGGAGGAGGGGCCTGGCTCGGGCACCGATAGGTTCTTCGAGAACAGAGTCCTGAGGTGTAATACCAATCACTGGGGCGAGAAATGTTCCTCCCTGCGCTGTCCTCAGAGCTTTCAGAGGGCACCCCTCCATTTAAATATCAGGTCTCTTTCATTCATGAGAGAATAAATCAAAGCAAATCAAGCCCCTACTGTTACTGTGTACTGAAGAGGAAACTGAGGCCTGGAGAGGGGAAATGACCACCCCCCACTCTCCCCAGTCAGTGAAAGCACAGTCATCAATCTCAAGATGGGTCCATATCCCTTGGGACTGGCAAAGGAACTAGCACTTAAGACATGTTCCAGGAGATTCTTAGCCACTGGCACTACCTCCCAGTGGGTAGCCCCCCTCATTCCTACACAGCCTCTGGTTCCCCGCTGCCAGGCCTATGTTTATTCCCACCTTCTTTTCTATTCTGTCAGCTTGAGCCAGAGCTCGGGCCCAAAGCAGAAGTAACTTGGCCAAGGGCAAATGGCCAGTGCAGTGCCTCAGCCTATTTTCCTATTGTGCAAAATGTCCCCGGGGCAGCCCAAACTGACACCACTCAGGCCATGAGTGGAACCTTCTCTTAGAAAACAGAAGAAAGGAAAGGTGAGTTCTCCAGCCTCTCAAAAAGATCCAGGTGGCAGAACTTAAGGGATCCTAGAATTTAGGCCTGTGAAGTAGAACTACCCAAGGATGGACACTGTTGAGTGCTAAATTAAAAGTGAGTTAGTCAGGTCTGGGAAAAGAATATGAGGGAAGTTAATTCAGTTTTGATAAGGCAGCCTGCAAACTGGAAGCCAGGTGGCCTGGGGGCACTCATTTCTCCTGGCTTGATGGGTAAAATATAAGAACTGCCGCTTTAGGAATCAGCAAGGGGAGCCAGGAGACACTTAACTCCATTGCTATTAAGGGGATATTATCTGCATTTTTAAAAGGGGACTTCCTGACAGGCCTTCAGGTGTGGATTAGAACTGAAAAATCATTGCAGGGTTCTGGTAATTCAACAGTTTTCTCCCTCCTGAAAAGCGTGGGCTCTCTCTGGACAGATCTGGATGGATCCGTCTCCTCTCCTAGGCTCTGGAAGATCAGCAAGGACAGTTGAGATCTGCATCACCAGTCAACCCAGTCTCTCTTCCAGAACCTGGCCCCGTCTCTGTGGCTGATAGGCCTGGTCTATGTATCCATTCAACCTGATGGCAGCTAAGGCTTAAGAAGCTACCACCTAGTACACTGACTCGAAAGGAGTGCATGGGTACTAGCGGGCTCCTAGGAGGCTCCCCTTTCTCTTTAGAGTCTTCTGGAATCCCCCACATCTCACAGCCTGGGGCTGAACTGACAAACCCCTCTGAGATCTGGGCTCAGAGAGGGGGCAGGGGCAGTGTTTGCTTAGTAAAATCCCAGGTCAGGCCTGGACGTGGCCTGGGCCTCTGGGGGTGTGCAGAGGGGTTACTGATTACCCACGTCCTGCAGCTGCAGAGCCTCAATGTACCTCTCAATCAGCTCACCTACCACCTCCCCTATGTTCAAGCCAAGGTCTTCAAAGTGCCCTCCCAGGTGTCACCACAGTCCCACCTGCTCCTAATGCTTTGGAGCCTAACGTTTTTGCTGTTTAGTACAGGTGTGGGTCTAGAAGCTTCCCTTCTTGCTGCCCTGCAGGTTCACCTTCATCTCTATAGCTGAGCACAGGGCCTGGCGCTCTCCTCCCAGAAAGCTCAGCCTGGAGGGCGTGTGACTCTGAGCAATCACGTCCCCACTGCTGGGCACAGGCCTCAAACTAGGCGCCAGAGGGTGGCCCTGAGGTCCGGGCTCCGCAGAGGGGGCTCAGTTAGACCCCGTGCCCAGAAGTGCAAGCGGAAAGGGCAGCAAACAGGCAGGCAGAAGCACTCGGGAAATTCAGCCGGCCCTCCTTCGCACACCCCCACAGGCATCGGTCTCCCCCCCCACTGCACCCCGCCAGCCCCCAATATAGGACAGGGCCGCGCCACCAGGGGGCTAGGTCTGCGGGGTCACTAAACCGCCACGCCCCATCCCCGTCTCACCGCCCCACTCCCTGCCCGAGGCACCCAGACCCTGAGCGGGTTCTGGCCTGGGCTCCCTCCTGGCTGTCACTGAACCTGCCACCGCCCGCCTCTCGGCCTCAGTGTCCGCGGCGGCACCGCTGCGGGTAGGGCGGAGGCGGGACCGAGACCCCGACTCTCCCAGCCCGGCGCGCGGCTGCTTCGCGAAGGCCTGGGAGGGAGGCTCCCCCGCACGCCTAGCGCGGTCCTCTGGCCTGGGCGCGGGCCCCGGGCCCTCCTCCGTCCCTCCCGCGCGTCCCCTCCTAACCTGCTGCCCGGACGGCGGCAGCGCCTGAGCCCCCTTACCATGCCGGACGCGGAGGCAGGCAGCAGCAGCAGGTGGCAGCGGAGCCCCCGAGCGCGACGCCGGGCGCCTGGGAAGCCGTCGGGCGGGGCCGCGCTCGGGCCGCCCCGAGGCGGGAGCGCGGCCTAGAAGGAGCCGCCCACCGGCAATCATTAACCACAGCTGAGGTTCCCTTCCAGCACTTTCCACGCAGGCAACGTTACAGGGAGCTGCGGGCGTTAAGGACCCGGGCTCCAAACGCTGACTTCAGTATTTGCATCGCGCGGTGCCGCTTCCTGCTGTGTGACTCTGGGCGCGAGATTACTTTTTCTTGCCTACAAACACCTCATTGAGAAATTGACCCCCACAATAAGCTGCGCATATTTCAAGAGTACACTTCGATGCGTTTTGACGTAGTATGCATCTGTGCAACCATGCATCACCACGTAGTATGCATCACCGCGATGAAGATCATGAACATAGCCATAACCCCTAGAATGCCTCCTCCTAACTCAAATAACCCCTGACCTGTTTCCCTATAGATAAGATTGCATTTTCTATGTGAATGCTATGTGAATGGACATAACTTTCCATTCTTTATATCTGCCTTCTTTCATTCAGCATAATTACTTTGAGGTTCAGCTATGCTTTTGCGTATATCAATAGTTTCTTTTTATGGCCGAGTAGAAGTTATTTAATAGTGTTATATTGTGTTGGAAATGTTACAGTTTGTTCGACATTTGGGAAACGCTACAATTTGTCGAACGTTTGGATTGTTTCCAGTTTTTGACTATTAGAGGTAAAGCTGCTGTAAACTTTTGCGTGCATATATGCTTTCGTTTTTCTTTCATATGCAGGGGTATATGCTATTAACTTGTTAGGAAAACTACCAAACTGCTTTTCAAAGTGGTCAGATTATTTTACATCCCCATCAGTAGTGCATGAGACTTCAAGTTCCTCTGCACTTTCCCAGGTGCACAAAAATTTGTGTCAGTCTTTTTAATTTTAGCCATTCTAATTGGTATGCAGTGGTATCTCACTGTGGTTTTGAGTTTCCTTAATGACTAATGATGTTAAATATCTTTTTGATAGGGACCGAGTAAAGGGATAGAGTAGGTGATTAAATAGTTAATCCCACAAAGGGATTGTAAGTAGAAAAAAGTATAGGAGACCCCTGTAAGTTAATGATTACTCAGGAGAGCAGGTTTGCTTAACCACAAAACCAAGTGGGCTTACTTAGCAGCAAAACCATGCAACAGAAGCATAAGATATGCCCCCAAACAATGAAACAATGGTGGCTTGAGACCCACATCCTGCCCAGGGAACTCAGTAAGTTAATGATCCCTAGGACATGCTCTCTGCACAGATTTAAAAAAAAAAAAAAAAAAACACCAATCATTTGTGAACCTAACTTAACCATGAAGGGACAAGAAAACTCCCTACCCAACCTGGAGGAGGACCTGATGATGGAAGCATGATGTCTACTCAAGAAAGACAAGTTCTTCTTCTCCTTCCCTCTTTTCCTTTGATTATAAAACTGTAGCGCACTAACTTCTGGGGAATGGCATTCTCTCGCCCACTTGCTTGTAAGCCTCACATTGTTTATTCTGATAAATCACTTCTTATCTGTCACTTTGCCTCTCACTGAGTTCTTTCTGTGCCGAGACATGAAGAGCTGTGTTACAGGAGATCTTTGGAACCCCCAGAAACAAGACCAAATGGTTTCATTTTCATGTGCTTATTTGCCAATGACCCATCTTTGGTGAATTGCCTGTCCATTAACAACAACAACAAAAGCAACAAAAATCGAATTTGTTTTTGTATTGGGTTTTGAGAATTCTTCATTCTGCATAGAAGCCCTTTATCAGATATTTTTGATTTGCAGATATTTTGTTTGCATTCTCACAATGCGTTTCAAAGAGCAAATGTTAATTTTGATGAAATCCAATTTATCAAATGTTTCTTTTCTGGGTTGGTATTTTGATGTTGTAACTAAGAAATCTTTGTCTAATCCAAGGTCACAAAGACTTCTCCTATTTTTCTTCCATATTTTATAGTCTCAGGTTCCTTTTTTTTTTTAGAATTTGTAGGTTTTTTTTTTTAAATTGGTTCTCAGGACTTTATATCTCAACATTGGTAGTTTTAGATACTGCAAATATCTCCTCCCATTCAGCCATTTGTACACTAACTTTTTCCATGATGTTCTTTGTTGGCAGAAATCCTATGTTTTGGTGTAATGAGATTTATATTTTTTCCTCTACTTAAACCTTAATGCTTTTGAAGATTTACTTGACAAATCACTGTCACAAAAATATTGTCCCTTTTCCTTCTGTTAATTTTATAGTTAGATAAATTTAAGACCAAAGTATGAAAGATCCCTTTTGTATGCAGTGTTAAGCAAGATGCTATTTTTCGTCACTAAGTTGTGTCCAACTCTTTGTGACTCCATGGACTGTAGCCCACCAAGTCCCCTGTCCATGGGATTTCCCAGGCAAGAATGTTGGAATGGGTTGCCATTTCCTTCTTCAGGGGATCTTTCTGACCCAGGGATCGAACCTGCATCTCCTGCTTGGCAGGTGGATTCTTTAACACTGACCCAGCTAGTCTACAAAGATGGCCCTCCAGTGAAACTTGACTCCCAGATTCATGCCTTATGACTTTTGATCATCAACCACCAGTCACAGGAGTGAGACTTGTTGGCTGCCTGGTCCTTCCGTCCTTCCAGCAGACACATGACAGCAATCACGTGGGAGACCCCAAGCAAGAATACTGCCCACCAAAAACCAGGCCACTCAGAGAAAAGTAGGACATTTTTAAACCACCAAATTTTGAGGTCATTTGTTAGGCAGCAATAGATAGCAGGACAAATAGATTCCTGAATAAAAATTGGCCCCTGAAAATGGAGTGTTAGGACCAACCTCAAACAGGTAGCATCAGCTTGGGAACACTGGTGGGTAGAAGATGGAAGAGAGGTTTCAAAGACAGGAGAATTTAGACTTCCTAGGGTATAGTCAACCGGAAAGAGTATTGCTCCCACACTAAGGATGAGAAAAGCCTGGAGATGATACAAAGTCATCACTTTTCTTCAGCATGCCGGGGAGTTGAGGTCACAGGGCAACCATGGGAAGCAGGATGCACAGAGGGGTTCAACCGTGCCAGGCATGAGGAGGGAGGGGGAAGACACACGGTCTCCATAAAAGTGGGTAAGAAGAAATATAAAATGTTAACATGTTGTTGGAAGCCAGTTGTGTGCTGGCATGCAGTCTTGAACAGCTGGGGCCCTGAGACACAGGGAGAGTTTGCATACATGAACAGCTTTTATTTATGGACCTCAGCTGAGTGCTCAGAAAAGAGTGGGGGAAGGACAAGAGATGGGAGCAGATATCTCCCGCCCCTGCCCGCCCTCCTCCCCAGAGGAGCAGCGGACAGGCTGCTGCTGTGGGAAAAGTGCCAAAGTGCAGTCTTTTCCAGACCCTTGTCTTAAAGGAGCAAAAGCCGTTAAATCACTAGGAGAAGGCCAACAAATCCTGTCACTCCTGGGACCCAGATAAAGATGCATTGTTGGCTTCATTTCCTGGAGGAGGAAAAAAAAAAAACCCTCTGCCTTTGGGGAGGGGCAAGAAACAGTTTTGGGCTACAGGATCCTATGCCAGTACCACTAGAGGTCAGCTACCTCTGGGGAGAAGCAGGAAACTCGCACACAAGTGCAGCCACAGACATGAGGCAGTCTGGCCGCCACAGGAGCAGGGGTGGGGCAGGGATGGCAGGAACACTGAGAAAGCTCCAGCATCCAGGGCAATAGAGAGCCCAGCCCCCTACCATGAATCTGGGTCTAGTAGTGTACCACCGGGAGAAGGGCAAGAATGTGGGGGGTATGTGGAGAGACACCTTCTTCCTGTGAGATCATTAGGGACATGCCACTTGGTACCACAATGAAATCCCACTATGTGCCTCTTAGAACGAGGAAAAAAAAATTGTTGTTCAGTCCCTCAGTCGTGTCTGACTCTTTGTGACCCCATGGACTGCAGCACACCAGGCTTCCCTGTACTTCACCATCTCCCGGAGCTTGTTCAGACTCATGTCTATCGAGTCAGTGATGCCATCCAACCATCTCATCCTCTGTTGTCCCCTTCCCCTCCTGCCTTCAGTCTTTCCCAGCATCAGGGTCAGCTCTTCCCATCAGGTGGCCGAAGTATTGGAGCTTCAGCTTCAGCACAAGTTCTTCAAATGAATATTCAGGACTGATTTCCTTTAGGATTGACTGGTTTGATCTCTTGCTGTCCAAGAGACTCAAGAGTCTTTTCCAGCACCACAGTTCTATGGAATCATTTCTTCACTGCTCAGCCTTTTTTATTGTACAGCTCTCACATGAGAGGCTTTTCCATACATGACTATTGGAAAAAAACACAGCTTTGACTTTTGTAGGCAAAGTAATGTCTTTGGACCTTTGTAGGCAAAGTAATGTCCCTGCTTTTCAGTATGCTGCCTAGGTTGGGCATTGCTTTTCTTCCAAGGAGCAAGCGTCTTTTAATTTCATGGTTGCTGTCACTGTCCAGAGTGATTTTGGAGCCCAAGAAAATAAAGTCTGTCACTGTTTCCATTGTTTCCCCATCTATTTGCCATGAAGTGATGGGACTGGATGCCATGATCTTCATTTTTTGAATGTTGAGTTTTAAGCCAGCTTTCTCCCTCTCTTCCTTAACCTTCGTCAAGAAAAGGATGCCACCTGACAATCCCATGCGCTGACAAAAATATGAGGTCACTGAAATTCTCATGTGTTGCTGATGAACAAACGAAATGGTTCAGCCCTTTGGAAAACAATTTCACAGTTTCTTATGAGGTTAAGCACAAACTTTTAAGTCAGTTATTGCAAGACAAGAAAAATGAAAACAGGTCCACACACACACACACACACACACACACACACACACAACCCCTATATGCAAATGTGTAGAGCAGCTCTGTTTGGAAACAATCCAAATGCCCATTAACAGATGAATGAATAAACAAATATGGTCCATTCATACATTGGAATACTACTCAGCAATATAAAGGAACAAACTGCCAACCCATGCAACAACATGCATGACTCTCAAAAGCATGCTAAGTGACAGAAGCCACACTGAAAATTTAAAAAAAAAGAAAGAAAAATAAATGATCTGCTTACAAATACCATGCATCCGATGATTGAAAGAAATTTACAGAGATTAGATGCTGTTTTTGTACACACTGGGCCTTGTTTCTCTTCCATTACCCACAGCGTCTCTGCTAGGGGCTGTGGGATGCATTCCTATTGCCACTTCTGGTCCTTTGTCTTTACATCACCTCACAATGCTGGGTGCGTCTGCAGAGCAGGAAATGGAGGTATTTCGTGAAGGAATTTCTATTAGCAATAGTTATTGTTTATCCTCTTGAGAAATAAGTGAAAATAAAGTACTACAAAGGTAGTAAAGACAAACATTTGTTAGGACTGAAACATGCCTTTCTGCCTCACTCTCTACCTGAGGACATTCTCTGCATGTAGAAGGCACTCTGTTCGCTAAGTGAGAGACATTGATACACCCACCCCCCAACAACAAATGAGGGTGGGGCTCAGCATGTAAATATCCGGATGCTTGCCCTGTTCTAGTGTAAGCAGCCTCTCGGGGTCCCCAGCGCTATCAGTCCCTATGCCCTTGGGGATGCCCCGTTCACTGCCACACACGTTTCTCAATTTCTTCCCTCTCCACTAACCTCTGCTGGCTCCTTTTTTTTCTTAATTCAAGATTATCCTTTTCTTGTCAAGTCAACAAGAAATGATAACCCCTTATTTGGGCTTCCCCGGTGGCTCAGTGGTAAAGAATCTGCCTGCCAATGCAGGAGACATTTGGATCCCTGGGTTGGGAAGATCCCCTAGAGAAGGCAATGGCAACCCACTCTAGTAACCTTGCCTGGGAAATCCCATGGACAGAGGAGCCTGGCAGGCTACAGCCCATGGGGTCGCAAGAGAGTCACACATGACTGAGTGACTAAATAGCAACAACCCATCATTTATCACATATGTAATTATTTTCTCTGAATCCTGCTTGCTTTTTAGCTCAGTGACAGAAAAATGCATAATGTTTAGTCAGATCCTCCTGACTTTTCCTTAGAGTTTCTGGCTTTCATGCCTTGCTTCAAAAGGACTTTTTTCAGTCCTAAAAAATGTTTGTCTTTACTGCCTTTTTAGTACTTTGACAGTTGGTAAAAAGTGTTTAGATTGTTATTCTCTTTGGAATTTACTTTGGGGCATCATGTGAAACAATAACAACTTATTACTTTATTTCTCAAGAGGATAAACAATCATCACATACTACTTTAAAAATACATTAACTGGTCCATCTTTTCCCCACTGATCTGACTGCTAATTTTGCATTATGCTAAATTCCTATAATCCCTGTGGCTTGGTTCTTGGATTGTTTGTTCTGCTCCTTTGATCCCTCACTCCGCCCTGTTTTAATTACTCCAGTTTTATAGTGTGTTTTGATATCTCATAGGTCAAATCTCATCTAATTTTTATTCTTTTTCACAATGTTCTTGGCTTTTCTTGCTTATTTATTCTTTCAGATGAGCTTTAAAATCAGCTTGTCAAGGTCTATAAAACCCCTTTAGGATTCTGATTGGGAATGCATTGAATTTATAGATTTAATTTGGGAAGAATTGACATCTTTGTATTACTGAGTCTTCCTATCCTGGAGCATGATATATCACTCCATTTAGTTAGGACTTCTTTATGTCCTTCAGTAAAGTTTTATCGTGTTTCTCATATAGGACCTGGACATTTCTCATTAAGTTTATTCTTAGGCATTTTATAGTCTGGGTTAGCCATTGTGCATGGGATACTTTTCTCATCACGTTTCTAAATGGCTATTGCTGGGTTTATAGGAGAGGTGTGAATGTTGATGCTATCTTGTCTCCAGCCATGCTGATGAACTCTCTATTTAGTTCTAATATTTTTTCTGCAGATTAGAAGAACCATGGCTGTCCCACTTGGGATGGGCCTTCCTCAAGAGCAGAAGGCTCCGGGTACCCGGATGGCAGTAGCTGAATGCGCTGACTCTGTAGGGCTGCAGTGGGGACTGCTGTGAGAGCAGGGCTTTCTAGCAGATGGCCCTTAGAGCCCGTCCAATTCTGAGCTTTCACAGGCCCATAATTCTGGTTGCTATGTGCCTCTTCATACACTGTCTCCCCAGTTGCCTGATAATCAAGGGCAAGTTCCCCTCCCTCTTTTCTCTCTTCCCTGAGCATGTTTGATTCCCACATACCAAGCACTGTGCCAAGTGCCGGAAAGGTGGGAAGGAGATATTGAGGTGACGGCTGCAGGTATCAACGTGTCACACTCTTGGGAATCAGGCAGTGTCAATTAAACTGTTCTCAAAGGAACTTAGAATGTGGCAGAAACTCTCCACCCCAAATGACTGGAAGGGCAGTATACACTCTGGGGGCGCCTCCTCTGCATGGTCCCCTTAGGGCTCTCCAGTGGATGTGGCGGGGGCAGCAGTTCTGTCCCCCAGGGGATAGCTGGGTTTTTTGCCATCACATCCCAGGCTCAGCTGAGCACCTGGTTCAGACGGGCACTTGGTAAATGTTATTGAATAAAATGAGGCATGAGAGACAGGTTAGGAGCAAGCAGGGGTCCCGTGCACTTTTGGAAGTGGCCGCTGGTTTTCAGGATGAGTGTTTTCAGCCTGGGGTGTGCTGAATGCCTCCAGACACAGGCTACTCACTTCCTTAAGTCCACTCCACCCTGGGACAGTTCCAGCCATCTGAGTGGGAGTTCTTGGTGATGGGCGAGGGCTTTGTCAGACACGTCCAGCTCACTAAAGGCCGCGTATGACCAATGGCTACCATATTGGATAGTAAGGACTAGACATTAGGAAGTCCTAATTTCTTTTATAAGGGGTCAAAACCTGTCATCCAGAAAAGAGGTCAGTCTTGCTTCTTAAGAAGAGAAAGGAGTTTTTGACAATAAGGGTAGAAGCCAAACATACAAGTGAAGTTCTTAATGAGTCTCTGCCATGCTGAGACCCAGGGTCTTCTTTCAAGGATCTGGTCTAGAGATGGAGATGGCCAAACGGCTAACGTGGATGACAAGTGCTGTCATAGAGGGATGTGGCTGGGCTGCCGTAGAGTGACGTGGAATAACGCCTCTTGTGGGTGATGGTGAATTGTCTACAAAGAAGCGATGTTCACTGCATGCCTCGAAGATTCACTAGGAGTTGGCCAGGCTTAGAAACGGGGTGTGTGTGTGTGAGTGTGGGAGGCAGGTAAGGGGTGTGGGCCTTCCAGGTGGAGAGGGTGGCCTGAGCAATTGTCAGGTGGCCTGAGGCCAGGTGTAGCCTGGTCCTTAGGTGAGTCTTCAACAAGGCTGCCCTCGGGCTCCCAGTGAGAGCTGGGCCTGGAGGGGTTGGGAGAGGCTGATGGTGACAGGCTCTGCACGCTTCCGTGGTGGGCTTGCCTCCTAGAGCCTAGTTCAGAGCTCTGCTCAGTGATGAGCGGGAGAGGGAAGCGAAGCTGAAGGTGGTGGGGAGGGGATCGTTTTGCTTCCAGTCATCCCTGCAATGCTCCTTTCCAACAACAGGGGGCAGGATGACCTCAGGAAATGGTATCCATTCTTTGGGATTTAAGCAGCCAAGGTGAAATCCTAAGGTAGGTGAGACTTTTCAATACTCAATGGACACTTACTGAGCCTCAGGCTTTGTGCTGGCTCTGAAGACACTAAGACAAACCCCCACCATTTGCAGCCTGTGTCCCAGGCCACGTCTATTGTGGGGCCTGCAAGGTAGCTGTGGTCAGTTCCTCCAGGGTAGAAGCCGGAGAAGTAGGACCAGCTTCCTAGAGGAGGCAATTCTTGAGCTGAACCAAGACAAGAAGTTGCCCTCTTGGTTGCCAGGATTGGTAAGACACGCCATCCCAAGGGGACAGATACATGAGGCATGGCAGGAATACCAGTGTCTGGTTGCTGACTGTTGCCCCAGGTTCTGGAGCAGGGGTGCCAGAAACTGTGAGGTATGGTGGGGCTGTGTGCACAGCTCATGGAGGGTCCCAGAGCTGTGCTAAGAAGCTCCATCCTGGGGCAACAGGGAGGACCCAACAGAATTTCCTTTAAAAATTCCAAAGTTTTCATTACGAAAATTTTCAAATATATACCAGAGTGCATTATATAATGAAGCCCCCCACGTGCTTGCCAACAGTGATCACATTCTTCCACTTTTTCATTCTTTCTCCCTCCACATTAAAAAAAAAAAAAAAGCTTTTTATTATAGAAAATTTCAAACACACACAAAAGCAGGGAGCTAGGACAATGACCTCTACCCAGATCAACAATGAACAATCTGCCGAGCTACTGTCTGCTCTAGCCCTACCCATTCCTCCCACCCTCAGATTACTTGGAAGCAAATCATGTCATTTCACATACATCTATTTTGGGCTATATGTTTAAAAGTTAGGGATGCTTTAAGAAAATACAATTGCACTACCATGTTCACATCTGAACGAAGTTAATAGTCATTCTTTGATTTCATCCAATATCCAGCCCAGGAATGGCCAGGATCAGATGAGCATTTCAGGAAGCTTGTCCTGGCAGCACATGGAGAAGGAAGTAGAGGGGACTGGGGCCGCCGTTGGGGCATCAGCCAGGAGACATTCACGAAGGTCTGGAAGCAAAGCTATGGTGACCTGACCTTGACTAAGGTGGAGCCATGGAGGTTGGAACCAAACACTACACATCCTGTCACATTAATCCTCACGAATGCCCTGTGAAGGAGGGCTTGTTATCTCCGGGTTTATAGATGATGAGACCATGGCTCGAGAGACTGAACTGCTCAGAGAGACATAGTTACGAAGTCGAAGAAGTTCAGATTCAAACTCAGGCTGGCTTGTCCCTGAAGCCCTGGCTCCTGACTGCAGCCAGCATGGTCTCTGGAGTCACAGGGCCACAGAACCTGGAGGAAGGCCGGAGGCAAGGGTGTGACAGAGTGGCATCCACAAACTCTGATGCCTCCTGGATGCAAGGGGTGAGGCAGGGAGCTGTCTGTCTCTCCTGATTCCTGCTTTGTTGCCTGGGAGAACCTGTGAGTGCGCAGTGGTGAGTGGAGATGGTGGTGTGGGCCAAGGTCCCCTTTACTAACCTGTGCAAGCAACACACCAGGGATTCCAACCAACTCTGCCTTCCCTTCCCTTTCTTTCCTCTCCTGGTGCCCTGCTCAGGTTCTGTCCACTCAAGGCCCAGACCTCCCTCCCTTGGGGAAGGCTGACGCCCATCAGTTTCCAAGTGGATTGGCCGCCCGTTCTCCATATGAATGGGGGGGGCACCACACTGCAGGCACCTCTCAGAATCCAACTTAGACAGGGCTGACTTAGTCAACCCTGGTGCTGCCACAGTCCCTTTTGGTTGACCTTGTAACATCTCTTTAGGAACAGATCACTCTTTCCCCATACTTTCCTCCCCACCTCCACCACACAGAATCCCCTGTTATCATGGTGGGTGACAGAGGGCTGGACAGTTCTCTCAGGCATCTGTTCCTCAAAGGAGCATCCCGCCTCCCAGACAGCAGCCATCAGGACGGGTTGCCAGGGGCAAAGGGCACACAGATCTCTTGCCTGCTTCAGATTACAGATTGGGGAGCCAGGCATGGGCTGGTGCTCTGGAACCAGTGGCTTGAAGGAAGATGAACATAGCTTAATTGATGTCTCTCTGTGGCCCAGTGGCCTGGGAGGCCAGGCAGTCGATGTTTATCGATGCCTGAATCAGATGCCTGTACACCCAAACCAGCCCGAATTGTCAAGTCTGCTTCCCCGGGAGCCTCTGTCATGGCTGCCCCTATTTGTTCAGTAGGTAAAGAGATAGATGACCAGAGGTGAGGGACTTGCCTAAGGTCACTGTGTGCTAGGGCCCAGGTCTTCTGCCTTATCGCCTGTGTTCTACCCTTTGCAGTGGGTCACCCAGATACGGAGGGGCTGGGCAGGCTTGCCCTCCACTAAAGATCCTGGTGTGGCTCTGCTGGGCTGGAGACTGCTGGCAGACCTGGGGCTCTTAGAAACCTTTGGATCTTCAGAACCTGGGAGACTTTAGGGCTCACCTAGCCCAGCCCCATCCTCATCTAACAACTGTGGAATAGGGCACAGGGAAGAGAGCCACCTACCTTTCACCAGGACACTGAGGATCTCCCCCTGGTCTGGGCCGCCCTGTCCCTCCTCACTGTCTTCCTTCAGAAGCTCCTATAGGCCAGGGGAGGGAGAAGGCCACTCTGGCTGCTCAGACTGAGATCCTCCCGCTCTCCTGCAGGAAGGACTAGCAGACAGTCCTTCTTCTCTCCTCTAGGTACTGGGCCCACCTCAGTGCTCTCCCTGGATCCCCTCCTGGCTTTGGGGTGGATGTGGGCAACTGCTGCCAAGGTTAGAGCCAGGGGAGTCCAGAGACCTGGGTTCAGGTCCTTTCCCTGAATCACTGCTGTGTGATCTTGTGTAAGTCACTTCACTTCTCTGAGCCTCCATGTTTTCACCTTCTCAATGGTAATAATTCTACCAGCCCTGCCTTGATCAAAGGGGATCAAATCCTAAAGAAAACACTAGACAAATATAAGGGCTGGGCCTACTCTGAGCTGGTAAGAGAGAGGCCACGAGAATCAGTGAGTGTCCAGAACATGGTCCCTTCCTGGGTCTCAGAAGACTGTGAATACTGGCTTCATCTTTGTTGATGATTTGCTGTGTGGCCCCGGGCAAGTGGCCTAACCTCTCTGTGCCGCATGAAAACATGCAGATCACTGTTTCTTCTTGCTGTGGTATTGACCTCCTGGCACAAGGGGAAACTAAATGCAGAAGAGCTTTAAGATCCTTGGAAGAAAGGCCATCCATAAGAGTAGCAGATTAACAACATGCAATAATCACGCTGTCTGCTAACAAAAGCAATGCAGCCCTAAAGTCAGGGCGGGAAACTAGCCTTGTCAGCACAGAGGCAGCTCCTTGCTGGTCTTCCTCTCAGGCTCCAAGGGCTAATAACCCTCTGTATTTGTTTATGTGGGGCTTTGCCTCTGCAGACCAACCGCTAATTAGCTCCTCCATGGGCGTGCCCAGGAGGCAGGCAGGAAGGGCATGGGGCGATGAGAGCTAAAGCTCTGGGAGGGGGGGTCTAGCCCAGCCACCCAGCCAGTTAGGGCAGGGCTGGGCTGGGAACAGAAGGCTCTCCCGGTTCTCAGCGCCTACTTCTGTCCCTGGTGAGGTGAGCCGCTGGGCAGAGAGCTTGAGTTCTTTGGGCCTCAGTTTCCCCACCAGATCTGCCAGGGCAGGAAGGGGTGAGGCATCATGGGGTGTGTGGCCGGGTTGCCTGCTGGCTCACTCACCATCCTTTCCGCCACCCCCCACCCCACCCTTGATGCCCGGGGCTGGCACGGGGAGGCCACTCAGGGCCCGAACCTGGGGTCCCACCTAGTGTCCTCTCTGTGGCCAAGTCCCCTTGATGGAGGCTGGGAGCCAGAAGGCCTGTCGCGTGACTCTCTGAGCCTCAGTTTCCTCATCTGCATAGTGGGGCTGTAGTTCCCACCCTGCCAGCCATGGATGCCCAGACCCTGGGCTCGTGAGCTGGGTGGGGGTGCAGCGGGCAGCCCTCCTCTGCAGGGCACACAGCCCCTCCAACCCCGACCAAGCGTGTGAAGCTGAGGCCAGAGCCTCGGCCTGTGGGGGAGAAGCGGCCTCCTCTGTCTGCCTCTCATCCTGGCTGAGGCCTGAGGGAGCTGTCCTCTGGGTCCCCAGCTCCTCTCCCTCCTCTCTCTTTAGACGACAGCTCTCATTCTGTCTGCCTCTCGCCGCGCAGCCTATTTTTAACTTCCAGCATTGGAGGAGGGGAGCAAGGGCCCAGGCGCTGGTTTTTCCCCTCTCCTTTTTCCTTTGTCTTGGTTCTTCCTGGCCCTCCTACCAGGGTCCCCGCCTTTTCTGCCCTCCCCACAGCCCTCCTGTCCTATCCTCTCACCCTCTCACTGCCTCCCGACTCTCTGTCCTTCTCCTCTCCCACCCCCACTGATGCTGCTGGCACCTAGGGCCCCCCTTTCCCCTAGGGCTTCTCCTGGAAGGGGAGCAGTTCTTGGATAGCGCGCGTTCTTGCCGCAGTCACGCTGGACTGCTGGTGGCTAATGTAGTGGCCCTTTTGGGGCAGCAACCGACACGGTGACCGCTCCCCTCCTTCTGGCAACCTGGTCCTCTCTTGGTATCTAAGACTTTGAGTGCTTCCGGGTCTCCTCCCCGGCTACTAGGCAAACTTTGTGGGTGCCGCTCTGTTCCCTCCATAAACGCTGGCAGCGGTGGTGAAGCAGACCGCTGTGGGGGTGCCTGCTCGGTGCCCGCCCACCTTCTTTGGCCACCAACATGCAGATTTTTCTTGGACCGCCCCCCATCCCTTGCCTGTCTCAGTCCCTGCTGTTGGGGTGGGTCCGATCTAGCTCTGGCCTTCAGAGACCCTTGTGTGACCAGGCCTGGCCAGGGGGAGCCTGTCCTGGGGCTTTTGTTGGATTGGGAAAAGGGGTCTTTCCTCTTGGCAGGATGGTGGGATGTCACATGGAGCTGCCAGGGCTCTGTGGCCCCCACAGGGAGAGGCTGCCTGCAGAAGAGGCCAACAAGGAGGAAAATGGAAAGTGTGATGGAGGAAGAGAGTCCCAAACCCTCAACCTGGAGAGCACCTGGACCCGGCTATTTCGGAGGTTTTGGTCACATGAGCAATATATACATTTTTTCCCTGAAGCCATTGGCACTAGTAACTGAGGGAGCCTCAAAACAGAGGGGACATATGTATACCTATGGCTGATTCTTGTTGAGGTTTGACAGAAAACAACAAAATTCTGTAAAGCAATTATCCTTCAATAAAAAATAAATAAATTTAAAAAAAGAGAGAGAGAGAGAGAGTCCTGACTGTCCTGCCATCCTGGCTTCTTGTCTCAGTCCACTCCTGTTCCCCTTTCCCACCCTATCCTAGGGTTCCTCCGTCCCTATGGCTAAGAATTCCCAAACACCCAGGCCACACTACAGTTCTGGGCTTCAGCCTGTGTCTTCAGCTGCCCTGAAGCTTTTGACCCGAAGCCTTGCAGAGGCACTCGAAATGCAGCGTGTCCCAAACTGGACTCATCCTGTGTCCATCTTCTAGGACTTTCTGACTTGGGGATTAATGCTCCCTTCATTCCATCCACCCACCCTTCCATCTACCCATCCATCCATCCATCCTTCTTTCCTCCTTCCCTCTCTCCCTCCCTTCCTTCTTTCCTTCTATCCATCACTCTTTCACCCATCCATCCATCCATCCAACCACTCATCTGTCTGCTCTCCTCGTAGCTACCACAGTGATGATGATAATAGCCCATGTTTATGGAGGCCTTGGTCTTCCCAGGTGGCCCATTGGTAAAGAATCTGCCTGCTAATGCAGGAACCGCAGGAGACTTACGTTTGATCCCTGGGTTAGGAAGATCCCCTGTAGAAGGAAATGGCAACCCACTCCAGGATTCTTGCCTGGAGAATCCCAAAGACAGAGGAGCCTGGAGGGCTATAGTCCATAGGGTCGCAAAGAGCTGGACATGACTGAATGACTGAGAACACATGGAGGGCTTACTTAGTGCCAGGTACTGGGCCAATCAATGCACAGCTACGCATGTAACCCTCAGAATAAGCTTATGACATGGTAATATTATTACACTGGCTAGAGACGAGGAAACTGAGGCAGAGGGGTTGATGTTTTATCATGAGGAAGTGGAGAGCAGGATTGCTCGTTGCTCAGGACAGTCCTAGGAGTTGTCCTGCACACCCCACTTTTCCTGTTTAGGTGGTCACCACATCCTGAACACACTTGGAAGTGGCCACTGGTTTTCAGGATGAGGTGTCCCCTGGGGTGTGCTGACTGCCTCCAGTCATGGTTACCCAGTCCCTGAAGTCCACACCATTCTGGAATGGCTCTAGGCATCTGAGAAGACCTTGGTGATGGGTAGGGTCTTAGACACATGCATTCAGCCATCTCAGGGCCTTTGTTCAGCTAAACACCCCCGCCCACCTACCACTTGGCAGCCTGAAGCCCCCCACTCCACTCTCTTCTTGATGATTCAGGGCAGAGAGCCTGGAGCAGGGGGCGCTATACAGCTCTCATTGTTGGCTGCCGCCCCTCACT
Source organism: Odocoileus virginianus (assembly GCF_023699985.2). NCBI lineage: Eukaryota > Metazoa > Chordata > Mammalia > Artiodactyla > Cervidae > Odocoileus > Odocoileus virginianus. The sequence continues at coordinate 60,801,987 of NC_069680.1, forward strand.
CCAGATAGTTGCCCCCTCGGTGGGGAACTGTCTGTGGATGTACCAGAGGAAGCTAGGTCTGGGGGTGACTTGAGGGGATGAGAGACCTGGAGCCCACCTTGTGGTCCACAGTGATGAGTCTCTGGGTGGACGTGGGTTTCCTCTGGGACCTGGGGGCAGCATGGGGCAAGCCTGAGAGCTGGTTCCACCCTGGCTGGCGACACTGCCTTTGGGCCAACACTGCTGTCCCATCCTGGAGAGGGGACAAGGGGCCTGAGCATGTGTTGGAGCTGCCCAGGGAGTGGTGCTGAGGCAAAGGAGGAGGACCCTGTCCTATGCGGGGGGTGGTTCTCGAAGGACTCTGCCCCAGGAGGTCAGCATGGTGGCCACAGGAGTACACCACTCAGATGTCCCTTAAACAGACCCAGTTGGCCCACCACTCCTGATAGTTGCACCCTCAGGATCTGCAGCAGGGTCTCCCCTAGCCTTCCTCTCCCAGGCTGCCTTTGGCCAATGGCCAAGCACATCGAGGGTACTGGACGCTGACCTCATCTTCCCAACACAGGTCTCCCGCCTCAGGCAGCCTTTGCTTAGGGCCTCCCTCATCCTAGCCAGAACATTCCCTGGGTTGCACTGAGTCTGGGGCTCAGTTTTCTTGTACATAAAATGGGAAAATTAAAACCCTTGGATATTTGAGGATAACCCAGGAAAATGTGTGGTAAGTGCCTGGGACAGTTCGTGGCTCAGCATGCCTCTCCCTGACCATCTGAGCTGCCTCTCCCCTCCCCTGCCTGCCTTAGGGTCTGGCACAGGGCTGAGCACACAGAAGATGTTTAAAATCCAGGTGTTGAAATGTGAGGTACTAGCGGGAGGGGGCTGCCCAGGCGGGCTCTGCCACGCGGAGACAGTGATAGTTATGTCAGCTTACAACTGCGCTCAGAAACACCGATTCAGCACTCGCTTCGGAGTGCAAAGCTCTGCGGGGCTGGGAGGCTGAGGTGGAGTGAGGGAGAGAGGAGCGGGGAGGCAGTGGGGGAACGAGGGGAAGAAGGCACGCAGACACAGAGGGATAGAGGCTGAGAGAGAGGAGATGAGGGATACAGAAAGAGACCCAGAGGGAGAGACTGGCTGAGAAAGAAACAAAGACAGATGGAGAGAAAGTCAGAGAGTTTAGAGAGGCAGAGAGCCAGGAGAGACTGTGTGCAAGCTCAGGGAATGGAGAGAGAGACAGACAGACAGACAGACAGACAGACAGAGGTGCCAGCCAGGCTCCCTGCATCCTGACCAAGTGACCCGCCAGAGGGCAAGTGAGAGACTCCTCTTTGAGTGAAGACCTCTCGACGCTGTTGTCTTCTGGATCAAGGGCCATATTCATTCATGATCCCAACAAGAGCCGGCAAAGGGGGTCCTCAGCCCGGAGCTAGCAGCTAAGGAGTGGGCTGTGACCTGGTTGATGTGGGCTCCGGGGGCCCTGGAGCTACGTGACAAGCAGATCACCAGCCCCTGAGAGGGGCCGCCCCTGCCACGGCCTGTTGTTCTGGCCATTCAGGGAACACCCCTGAGTGCCGGGGTCCCTGTAGGGGTCTGAAGTGGCAGAGGAGGGACACTTGTGAATGCCCACAGGCCACAGGTCCCGGTGAATGGAGGAGGAGGACGGTGAGTGAACAAATGTCCGAGTCTCTCTGGGGTGGAGAAGTCCCCTCTTATCATCCCACTGCCTCGGTTTGGATGCCTCCACGGTCAGCCAGCTCCCCACTCCGTTAATCCAGAAAGCCCGCTGTGATGCTGAGGAGGTCTTTGCTAGGCTGACACTTTCCCTCTGGTCTTAGCTGCTTGTGCTGGGCTAAGCTGTAAGCTAGCACGTGAGGTCACAGGGTTACCTGTGGGGAGAGAATCCTAGAACTTTTCTCCGCATCCCAAAGGGAAGCAGGAGTGTGTCTCTTTGGATCTCTTATTTGATCTCAGGGCCCTATTGACCCAGAGAAAGACTTCCGACAGATTCGTTTATACTGAGATGCTTTTATAACTTCCTCTAAAGAGGGCAGCTTTTAACCCAAAGGGACACTTCGCTGATGGTGGATTAACAGGCAGTGGGGAGTGGGTGGGGAGAGATTTAGAAGGGCGGGGGCTCTCTCTGTCTCCCATTTCCCACTGGAATCTCTTCCTTTCTATATTAATTGGAGGTTCTTGGCAGGTGGGGGCCATTTCTTCTGTTTCTCGGTGTTCTCCCTTCAGGGTCAGTGAGCCCCTCCACCCTCATCCAGGGGTCTTCCTGCAAACGGCAGGAATGGAACAGTAAGCACAGTTTTTGCACCCGTGAACCACATCATCAAGAAAGACCCCGACCAAGGTATGAGTCCTGCCTGCGGGTGGCTTGCTCTATGACCTTGGGGCCGTCATTGCCCTCTCGGGGCCTCCACTGCCCATCTGGGTAAGGCAGGGTTTGGACCAATGGTCTTTGAAGGCTAGCTGTTGTGATCCAAGGTTCTCGGTCCTTGATCTTTCTCAAATTGCCAGTTAGCACCTAGGCTAGGCTCTGAGTGCAGCAGGAGAAGGTAGATGGACTCCAGAGGTCCCAGTGGCTCTAGGCCAGCCAGACAACCAGACTCCCCCATTTGAAAGTAATGGGTGAGCTCTCAGAGCTGGAGGCCTGTGCACTCTCTTACCTGCCCCCTCAGTGACAGGTAGAGAAACCAAGGCCCGGGTACAGAGGCTGCTTGGTCAAGTCCCTCTGCGTGTTGGTTTTGGGTGGGAACTACAAAGAGTTCCTCCTGCCTCTCTGTGCATTTGGTTGGGTCTTAGGGGTGAATCCTGGTGGGCACTCTGGTAGAGGTGAAAGCTAGGACAGGCTCCGAAGGAAAGTGTGAGCGGTGCGTTGTCTTCCAGGAAGAGGCTCCAAGGGGAGGGAAAGGGTTAGATTGTGTACCTGTCCTTGGCCCGTGCACCCCCTGCATTCTGAGATTCTAGAAGCCTGGGCAGTGGCTGGTGTCTGAGTTGGCTCTTCTGCACTGGGTCTCTGGTGTGTGGTGATGGAAGACCCCATTCCTGGTGCTATGCTGTCCCTGGACCAGCAGCTGGACTGGGCCGGACTCAGCTGTAAATCACGCTTGGAACTGGGCTTGTGGGGATGGTTTATGCATCTCAGGCACCTACCCTGCAACTCAGAACAGGCAGTAACACGTCATTTTAATGAGATTGCAAATTTCCTTGTCACCCAGGAGAATGACAGGCATGGCCATCAACACCTTGCTTGTCCCAGGCCCCACCAGTAAGTGGGTGAGGAAGGCAACGGGACTGGGGGTCCAACTAACCAGACCTGGGAGAGAGGTGCAACTGGCTTGACTTTGGGCACCCCTGCTCCCCAGGCATCTCTCCTCTTTGACAGATGCTCCCACTGCCCTTGAGTATGCTGAGTGGATTTTCCTCTCCAGATCTCCACTCACACTGCTCCTGACACCGGGAATGCCTCTCTTTTCCTTTCAATTATCCAGATTCTTCTTTCAAGTCCTAGATGAAGACCTCTGCCTTCAGGAAGCCTCCTGTGGCCAGCCCAGCCATAACCCTTAGACCTCTGGGGAGGTGGTCCCTGTTTCCTTTCTAACGCCAGTAACCAGGCTGGGGGGTTGTCTGAAGCAAGAGAACAGAAACACCCAGGAGGCTGCATCCAGGCTCAACTGGAAAGAGAAATGTGATTAGCGATGTCTGCCAGTGTCAGGGGAAGGAAGACTGTAGCCCCCACTGTTTGGTTTCCCTGTGGAGGCATCTGGGCCATGTGGCCATTTATCTTAAGATCTGTGCACATGTTGACACTAAACTCCTCTCATTTCTTTATCCTCTATCTGCCTAGGAGTGATACAAGCTCCTGGTGGCAGGCACACTGCCCACACTTTCTCTGTGTCCCTCAAAGTGCTAGGCACTCATGAAGACCCCCAAAACTCTAGTCAGATGGAAAGGCAGTGACTAAAATGCTGGCACTTTCCCTGGAGTTGGGAAATAATTCATAGGGTATCAAAGCCATTTACAGAGGAGAGATCTGTGGGGGTGCAAAGTGGGAAAGCGTTTTCTCAAGATCCCAGAGGGAATGAGTTCTGGGAAGGTCTTTGCTGGGCATAAGAGGTGGCCGGATTGCTGAGGTGTGTTTCTCAGCCCAGTGGGGGCAGGGCCCAGCATCCAGCCAGGTACTGGGGTCCTAGGCTGCCTCCCTGGCCCTTGTAGATGCTCCTCTTTTTCTCATCTGAGGCTCAGAGAGCTTTCATTAGTGCAACATCCTCCCACATATGGGAGCCACACCTGTCATTATCCCCATTTTACCGATGGGAAAACGGAAGGAGCGACGAGTTTATGGCTGGAACCCAGGGCCCAGCCCCTCCAGCAGGTCAGTGGCAGCTGGAGAGACTCTGATTCTAAACATGGACTGTCTCAGCTCAGGCCAGTCTCCAGGCTAGTCGAAGAGGCAGGTCTCCTCTTACGGATGCTGTAGAGTGTGTGAGTTAGAAAGTCACTTGCAGGCCATTAGTTCTGAGCGCCTTGTGATCCAGATGGAGAAAATGAGGCCCAGAAAAGGCCGTGGCCTGACCCCAGGCCACACAGCCTCCCCTAGTGAACAGCTCCCTGACAACCTGGTCCCCCAAGGAATGCAGAATAGAGGGTGAGCCAGGCTGTACATCTGGGCCTTTGCTGGGGGCCCATTCTGCCCAGGCCCCAGAACATTAAAGAGAGGAACCCGCAGGACTCCTGCCCTGGCAGCCTGCTCTGGATGTTGTGACACTAGGCCATATCTTGCTTTCCTACCAAGTTAGACACTTTGACATCTTCCCCATCCTGTTAGGGTAAGGAGAGCAAGTCCTAGGCCTGGGGAGCAGCGTGCAGGCCAGGGTACAGGCCTGGGGCTCAGGAGGGATGCTTGGGGCACTCGGCCTCTGAGCCTTGCTGCCTCATTCCCAGATGAAGCAGAATCAAGCATCTCCACAGTCTATCTTCAAGTTCTCACTGTGGTACAAATGGCTGATGGTAGAACCTTTCCTGAAGTCATGCTGGCAGGAAGGGGAAAGGAGAGGTTGAAGGTGGGAACAGGATGCTGGGGGTTCTGAGATATGGGTCACGAAGTGGTCCAGAGAGCAGGTCTGTGGGCCAGACACTCCCTCCCAGGCTGGCCTTCCTCCTCTCCCTCCTTTCCCTCTTTCTCACCGCCTCTGTTCTCCTACTGCAGCTGTTAATTCAGTCCCCCCCTCCGCATGGAGCACTGTAAAGAGCTGGCCTTCAGCCAGATTTGCATTGGTGGTTTATTGATTTAATTAAGCAGGGACCGTAAGTGGTGCCCCCTCCATGGTGTGAGCCGGGCAGGGGCTGGACCGGGCACCCGTAGGGCGGCTGATGGGCATTAAAGATGGGGAGGCTGCTGACATCAGGGCAGTCTGATTCAGGGACCTATGCTTCCTGTGACCTTTGTCCTTCTGTCCCTTTTGGACTCTATCAGAAATGACATTGCAAGTGGCAGTGACAGCTTAGTCAAGCCCGAAGTTTCTACGAGGGAGAGGGGGCCTCAGTGGACAGCGGGCAAAGGGAGCCCTGGCCCCACTTCAGCAGCCCCTCCTCCTGCAGATGCCTTGCCCAGTGCCCTGGAAAGGCTGCCTTTTCATCCTCTAAATGGAGCTGCAGTTTTAGAGGCCTGTGGCATGCTCCCCGTGCCCACTCTTGCCTGGCGTCTCCAGATGCCATCATGGGGCAGGCATTTGCTGCGTCTGCAGAACAGGCAGGAGTGACTGGAAATGACCTCCACACTCCCTGCCTCTCCCTGGCCAGGGAGCACTGGCCTGGGGAACTGTGCGGCCTGCCTACCAGCTGCCCTCTTCAGGCCTCCGTCTTTCTAGATGTAAATAAAAGCTGAAGGCAGCGGCATCTGAGGCCCTGCTGATTCCTCAGTCATCCTTCTTCTTGTGCCTGGGGAGCCGTTCTTATGCCATGGAGACCTAGGCCCCAAGCTGGGGGATTCTCACATTTCTAGGGTCAGCCAACCCTCACTCCAGCTTTGGAAAGTAGGCAACCTCATCCCCACCTTAGAGAACGAGCAACTCAGAGAGGTTGAGTGACCTGCCTCAGGCCACATAGCTCTTAGTGGCAGAGTTGGTTTGAGCCCAGCCAGCCTTAAGAGGGGGACAATGATGTTGATGTATTTCCTCTCCCCACCCTATTGTCACGTCAGCCCTTCCAGTCAGTCACAAGACTCTCCCCTCCTCCCCAGAGCTGGAAGAAAAGGTTGGTCTTAGGGGAGCAGGAAGGACCCCAGGGGACAGAAATGCTGCAGGCAGCCTTTGGTCCCACTTTAGAGAGAAAGATGGAGGTCCTGGGTTGGTTGTGCCAAGTTGGCCACATTTCCCACAGGGAGCCAGGAGGCTGGGTGAGGGGGCTGGGGCTCTGCAGAGAGGCTTCTTTGCAGGACTGGGGCTGGATGCATGGACAGGCTTTGGTGGCCCAGAGTCTGATGGACCTGGCAGGGTTCTTGGGGCCCATTGCCCAGATGAGAACACTGAGGCCCAAGGTCACACTGTCTGCGTGGGGGTCTCCCAGGGACAGTCCAGCCTGGCCCTCTGCTGACCTTCACCCCATTTATAGCCCTAGCCACCTGGAGCAAGGTGGGCAGCGAGCAGGTGCACAAGCCTGTGTCAGCAGTGTCTGTCTCATGAGTTCACAGCTGCTGACAAACATCTGCTCCGTCTCCCACCCTGGCACCATCTGCCACCCCGCCTGCTCAGCCTCTCTATATAGCTTTCTCAACTTCTCTGTGTCTCTGCATCTTCCTCTCTCCTCCCTCGCTCATTCTCTGAGTGTCTTAGAATTGGTCATCTCTGCCTTGTCCAATGGGCAAGGCCAAATGTCCCAATTCCCAGGACCCGGGGGGAGGTGTAGAGTCAAGTGTGAGAGGCCAGGCTTGGGGACTGCGGGTCTGGGAGCTCTGCCATTCCCTGACTGATGGCCTTGAGTTTCCATCTCCTCATCTCTAAAATAGGGAGAACAGTTCTCACCTTGAAGGGCTGTTGCAGGGACGAGGGCTGAGGACAGTGCCTGGCACTTTCCAAGGCTCCTTCTGCTCCACACCTAGGTTTAGAGTTACTGCTATGGTCATCCAACCTGCCCATTCCCCAACCAGGACGTGCCCAGGGATCCTGGGCAGCCCTGAGAAGGTACAGATTCCTAAGCCCTGTCCTCCCAGATCTCTTCTGCCCAGCTGGATCCACCATGCCGTATCCCTGCCGTGTTGTCCCTGGAAAGCTGTTATCTGCCTCTGGTGCATTAACAGGAAGGGCTAACAGATTGGGGTCCTGGAGCCACCACTCAGCACACCCAGACTTAGCGCACATCTGCAAAATAGGAAGAATAAGGCTTTCTTCATAGCTTTGATGCAAGAGCTCCTGAAGAGCCCTCAGCACAGGGCCTTCTGTGGACATCAGAGGGCTCAACAAACGGGGCTGGCTCTTCTTGTTGAACCCTGCCAGGGGTGGGGAGCTCACCCCCTCGGGCTGCTCAGAGTGTTGGGATGGGAGAGCAGGGTTACCTGTTCTACATGATGCCTTGCTGTGCTGAAATGCTTCCGGGCCCCAAGGAGTCTATGCCTCTGCCTACTTGGCCTCTTTCTCTTCCTAAAAGCCTCCCCCACCTGCCCACACCACTGAGTTCCTCTGACCTCTTGCAGCATGCAGGATGAGCCTACACCTGGCACCTGTTTCCTGTTGGTTTGCTCATTCTCTCTCACCCAGGGTGTTACAAAAGCCTCCCAAATGGTTGTCCCGGTTCTCCTCTGCACTCTCCACTCCATTCTCCATCTGCATCTAGAAGGATTAAAAGAGAGCATTTTACTGGAGTACTTCTCAGTATAAAGATAGTATAAAGTGCTCAAATCTCAAATGTGTGTTATTGTTCAGTTGCCCAGTCGTGTCTGACTCTTTGCAACCCCATGGACTGCAGTACATCAGACCTCCCTGTCCCTCGTCATCTCCTGGAGTTTGCCCAAGTTCACATCCATTGCCTCAGTGACACCATCCAGCTATGTGCAGCTGGGTGGTTTTCTGCATATGTATGCACCATGTAAATGTCTTATTGATTGAGATACAGAACAATTCCAATAGCCCAGCAGGTTCACCTGTGCCCCTTTCCAATCAATAATCTCCCCAGAGGTAACCAGTATCCAGACTTTAATCCCCAAAGTTAATTTCACCTACCCTTGAGCTTTATTTAAGTGGGACCACATAGTATATACTCATTCTCTCTCCCTTTCTTTCAGCATTGTTTGTGAGATCCATGCATCCCAGTTGCCTGTATTGGGAATTTCTTCTTTTTCATTGCTGTGTAGTATTTCATTGAAGGAAGATGCCATCAATAATTCTCCTCTCTTCAGTAGTTGGATGTTAGAGTAGTTTTCAGTTTTTAGCTGTGATGACCATTTTCGTGCACATTCCTGATGGTCACTTGGTGGCTTTCATTCTCTTGGGTAAATACCTGTGAGTGGAAGTTAGATCATTACACAGGCATGTGTTTAGTCTCAGTAAATACTGCCAAACAATTTCCCAAGTGGTTGAACCAATTAACACTCCCACCAGTAACATATGAGCCTTCTGGTAGCTCCACATTCTTGTCAACCTTGGGAGTTATCATTCCTTTTTAATTTTAGACATTTTGGTGGGAGAATAATGGTATCTCATTGTGCCTTTGATTTGCATTTCCCTAATGATTGACGAAGTTAAAAACTTTTCATATGCTTGTTGTGCAGCCAGAGATCATCTTTTGTACATGGTGTGAGTCTTTTGCTAGTGTTTTCTAGATTGGTTTATCTGTTTTTTCTTGATCTAGATTTTTTTTCTTGTTCCTTTAAAAATATATAGTGGATTTGATTAATCTGTTGGATACATGCACAGGAAATGTGCTTTTCTATCTTTGTCACTCACTTTCCCGTCCTCTCAGAACCCCTCACTTTGTCACCACTGAGCCTTTGAATATGGGGTGCCTTCTGCCAGGTGGAGTCTCCCCCTCTTCTCTGCCTTACTGGGGCTTGCTCTTTCAAGAGCTAAAGCTAACTCCACCTCTGGGAAGCTGGATCTTCCTGCTCCATAGTCAGCCCCTGTGTTTCGTATGCGTCAGAGCTCACAGCCCATTGGATGCAGCAGGCCAGGGGCACCTGGCTTCTTCGTGCGCCTCTGGGGCAGGATGATGTCTCCTGAGTCACAGTGGCCCCACACCTCGCACAGGGCTGGTTCTCAGTCAACTCTTGTGGTTGGTTTTCAGTGATAGGATGGAGGCAGAGCCCAGTTTGCCTGCAAAGGTCCTAGTTTACCCTTACGGATACATTATGGTTATGAATGGCCCCTCCCGGAGGCCCTGAGGGGAGGGGAATAGGAGGGGGTGCCAAGAGACTGATGGGGAAGAGAATATTTGTTTCAGGGACAGACTTGGGTCTAGTGCTGACCTGGTGCCAACATGCTGTGTGCTGTCAGGTAAATCTCTTATCTTCTATGCTTCAGCTTCCTCTTCTGTGAAATGGGGAGAATGAATAAATCTTTCATCACTTATGTCTCACAGGGTGGTTATAGGGTAGATGAGATGTCAGATGAGCCTGTGACAGGAGCACAATGCAGAGGCATAGAGAAGCTGCTCCTGCCCCCAGGGAGCCTCTGCCTGGGAGAGGAGATGTCAGGCACCACCCTCCCCCAACCACAGTCAGTATGAGAAGGGAGGGCCCTGGGAGGGGACAGTGAGCAGAGACAGGTCCCTACAGGGGCAACCTGGCTGGATGCTGACACTGGTTACATCCAGGTGGTGGCTAAATATCCTTTTCTGAATGTTGAAAACATTTCATAATTTTGATTAAAGGAATTAAAATATAAAAACGTATGTTGGGCCCTTCCAACCCTTTGGGTGCTTGTGAGGATCCCCTCCTGCCACTTTGGAACATCACCGTTGACGGGGCGCGGTCCAGGGCTGCTATGTGGGCACTCGGTCAGGACTCAGCTCTGACAAAGGAGACTCTCCCTGGGATGGAGCTGGCTGAGGACAGGTGCGCTCGGAGTTGGGGAAGAGTGACTCAGTGGCTGCCAAGGGCCAGGTGCCAGGCCTGCGGAGGGGGCGAGGTGGGAAGTGGCAGAGGTGAGCTTGACTGGCTTCCAGAGTCAGAGTCAGGGTGGGGCTTCTTAGAGGCCACAGTTTCTTTGTCCGGAAGGGAGACTGAGACCCAGAGGGCAGACGGGACTCGGCCCCTGTCACGTGGGAAATTCTAGGTCAGATCTCCCCACTGACTCCACTTCCCACCTGCCCCGTGCTTGCCAGGGGCCAGGAGGCATTTTTCTGGGTTCTGCTCAGGTTTCAGAGGCCTGATGTCACCTAGTGAATCCCTAAACAGAGGGTGTCCTCTGTGTCTTGGCCCTGGGTGCCCCTGCAAGGAGATCCTCAGCGTCCTGGGGGGTTCCCAGAGAAGATGGGGGTGCTGAGCGGGAAGGTGTGGTGCTGATGCTGCTTGTCTGGCTTATGGAGTCGATTGTTGGCATCCTGACATCTTTTCTCAACTCCACAGTCAGTGCCTAGGGGTTGGTGGCCTGAAATTATCCACGGCGGGAGTATTGATGGAAACAGGGAAATGCTTCAAGGCAGAGCGGTTCCCTGGATGCCAAGTTTCCCATTACCAGCATACCGCTGCCTGGTCCCATCCCCCTCAGCCACACAGATCCACTTTATGATTTGAAGAAAGGTTTAAGAATTAAAAAAAAAATCATTCTTTTGGACCATTCAATTTGTTTTAATCTACCCTGTAAGTGCCAAGGAAGTCTGTGTGTTGTGGACTAACCTGGGCTAACTTGTATGTCCTGAACTGACCCCTGATTCTGGGCTGTCCTGGGCTAAGCGGGATTCCAAGCCAACCCAAGTGCTCTGGGCTAACCATCCGTTTCTGGGCTAACCCAGGCTGATGTGCGTGTTCTGGGTTAATGGGTGGGTCTGGGCTAAGCTGGGAGTGAGTTCTAAGCTAGCCTGGGCTGACACATGTATTCCGAGAGAAGCTGTAGCTTCTGGGCTACCGTGGGGGCTTGTTCCAGATTACTCTTCAGGACCTGGGGGGGGGGTCCCTGCTCCTCTCCTGGAGACAAGGGTAAGGTTCGGAGCTCTGGTCCCGATGCCCTCTTATTTTTTCAGGGGTGAGAAAGGGGCCCGCAGTTTTCCTTCCTATAAATGAGAACAACCAGAGGTTAGCAATGAACTTGGAGCTCTGTTGGGAGCGAGCACCTCAAAGGGGCTCAGGAGGCCCAGAGCCAGCCTCTCCTCCTGGACCTGTGGGCGAAGGGGAGGCACGATCAGCTCCTGTGTAGGGCAGGCAAGACTGGGCTGGCCGGGTGAGGGACAATGGGGCCACTGTGGGTTCTGGGGAGGAAGCCAGATAAGAGAAGTGCTCCCTGCCCGTTCTGACTCTTCCTGCAGAAGGAAGGCGGGGACCTCATTTAAGATGACTCTGGGGATTTCCCTGGTGGTGCAGTGGCTAGGAATCTGCCTGTCAGTGCAGGGCGCAGATCCCTGGTCTGGGAGGATCCCACATGTCGCGGGGCAACTGAGCCCGTGTGTTGTAACTACTGAAACCCGTGTGCCTAGAGCCTGTGCTCCACACAAGGGAAGCCACCACAATGAGAAGCCTGTGTACCACAATGAAGAGTAACTCCATCTTGCCGCAACTAGAGAAAGCCCATGCAAAGCAATGAAGACCTAGTGCAACCAGTAAATAAATAAATAGACTTGACTCCATTCCCAGCCTCACCGGGAACCCCTCCTTCAAGGGGCATTCATGCACAGCTCTATGCCAGCCAACGCATCCCTGGCCGCCCATGGTTTTCAGGGATGGAGGATCACCAACCCAGACTCTGTGGCACCTCTCAGAACCCCTGTCCATGTGACTGCCCTCTAGCCCTGGGTCCATCTTCCACTGCTTCCCCAAGGCACTGAGGTGAGAGCTACTGTATCCAGCACCACTCTCAGCCCTCCAGTGACCTCCCTTCTGCCCCAGACTGAAGGACTTCTTTCTGGGGGGTCTGCTGGGCCTGCTGGGAGAGTTTCCTCCAGCATGTGTGCCCTATGGATGCAACTATATCATGCCTGACAGATACAGTGACAATAGCATCAGTGCCCCCAGTACCACTGAGAAGGCCAGTGCTGACCTCAAAGTGCTGCCCACACCCCGAGTTAGGGACACCCCTCAGTCATCTTCCCCACTGGCACATCTGTCCTTCCTCCCTCCCTCCAATCAAGCCCACGCATTCTGACCCTCCTTTAATACCTAGTTCCAGAGTCCCTCTGAAGGGTGGGTGCTGTGCACAGCACACAGATGCCTCCCCTGTCCTCCTGCAGCTTGCAATTCCTGAACCCATTCCAACTTTGCTTCTGCTGCTCCCTCTATGTGCAAGACTCTCCCCATCCCCTCCTCCAGGAAGCTGTCCCTGATTCCTCACAATGCCTTTCTTCCTTTTCAATTCCTTGAAAACTGCTCCCTCACTCACTGGGTGCCCTTTTGGCAACCCCAGGTCACTTCCCAGGATGGGTGGGCCTCGAAACACTCCAGGCCATGTGAGAGACAGGCCCATTCCTGGCTGAGGTCCTTCCATCCATCCGTTGCCTCTGGTAAAGCCAGCACTGCTATCAAGCTCACAGCAAGGCCCTTTTCCCACGTTGTCTGGGCTGGCTGGGGCTGGCCAGGGGTCTCCACACTTACAATTGTGCAGGGCAGGGTGGCACCTGGGGTCTGTGGACAGGCAGGCTCTCTGAGCCTTGTGTTTATGGTGGGAATTTTGCTCTGAAATCACCAACCTCACCTAGTGTTTCTGTTCTCATTCACCCATCATTGCGCCTGTTTGGCCAGAGTTAGGAATGGATGGGGAATCCTCTATGAAGGGGTTCAAGGTCCTGAAGGATGGGCCTGGCCATCTTTACCTCCAGTTCCTCCAGAAGACGGGCTCCTGGTGGCCCTCTGTATAAAACGCTGACCACCTCCAAAGGCCTGAAGGCCAGCAACTTCTTTTTCTTGCCTGACTCTCCACTCTTGGCAGCAGGCACCTCCGCCTCTGGGCCTGTTCCTTCTTCCTGCCCGTGCTCCCCTCTCCCCAAGTCTTCTTTCCTTTCACCTCTCCTTTCCTCTATTCCTCCAGAAAGCACAGTCTTCCCTTTGAAGGGAAGGGGGCACAATGACTTCTGAGCTCTAGGGCCTTGGTGGGCAAGAGGGAGAGGAAGGCTGGGAGGGAGCAGAGCAGAGGAGGGTTTGGAAAGGCAGAGAAAAAAGTCCAGGAAATGAGGTTTGGGCTACCCTGAGAGTCAGCATAGAGAAGGGCTGCTTTATTCCGTGGGGAACCATCGAAGGTTGACAAGCAGGAGATGGACACGAGGGCAGGCCTTGGGGGCTACTTAGTGGCTATGAATAGGAGAGAAGGGGGCCTGGAGGTGAGGACTAGGTTATGTCCATTCTGAGATCTGAACATGGATTTAGGTATTGGGGTAACCTTGGGCTTCAGTTTCCTTTTCTGTCAGGTGGGTAGGAATCCTGAAACTAAACTAGTGTAAGGATATTATGTGGTCAGTGATCTGCCTCATCGTCTCTGGGCACCGTGGCCTGCAATTCTGACACTGGCCACTAGGTGGCAGCCAGCCCCCAGGAGCCCCACCTGCAGCCCCAAGCGCGGGCCAGGACTTTTCCCCTGAGACGATCAGTCTCAGAGATGCCTGATCCAGTCTGCACTTTGTAGGTGGAATGTTCTCTCCTTACCCACCCACCAGCTCCAGTCCAGACAGAGGCCTTGGGGGCCTTGGGGCACAGAGGGGAGGCCGTGAATGAGAAACTCCCGGTCCACGTGCCTGATACGGGGGCCTCTCTCTGGGTCAGGCCTGTCCAGGGGACAATTTGTGTAGGGTTGCCAGATGTAGCAAATAAATACAATATTTGGGATATAATTATACTAAATATTATTCATCATTAATCTGAAATTCAAATTTATCTGGCAACTCTGACTCTGAAGCATTGGCCATCATGAGGGACAAGGCCAGTTGCTCACATATCTGCTCTGAGCACAGGGCGTGGGCTCAGGTTGCTGGGGCTGAGGGCTGTCAGAAAGGGAGCTGGCACAGGGTGGGTAGACCAGCTTCAGTTCAGTCACTTCCCCTGGATGCCTATTCGTCTATCCATCTATTCATTCACGGGAAAAAGTGGAAACAGTGGCAGATTTTATTTTCTTGGGCTCTAAAATTACAGTGGATGGTTACTGCAGTCACAAAATTAAAAGATGCTTGCTCCTTGGATGAATAGCTATGACAAACCTAGACAGCATATTAAAAAGCAGAGACATCACTTTGCCAACAAAGTCTGTCTACTCAAAGCTATAGTTTTTCCCAGTAGTCACATACGATTGTGAAAGTTGGACCATAAAGAAAGCCAAAGAATTGATGCTTTTGAACTGTGTTGCTGGAGAAGACTCTTGAGAGTCTCTTGGACTGCAAGGAGATCAAGCCAGTCAATCCTAAAGGAAACCAACCCTAAATGTTCATTGGAGTGACTGACGCTGAAGCTGAAATTCCAATACTGTGGCGACCTGATGCAAAGAGCTGACTCATCGGAAGAGACCCTGATGATGGGGAAGATTGAAGGCAGGAACAGAAGGGGATGACAGAGGATGAGATGGTTGGATGGCATCATCGACTCAGTGGACCTGAGCTTGAGCAAACTCTGGGAGATAGTGAAGGACAGGGAAGCCTGGTGTTCTGCGGTCCATGGGGTCGCAGAGTCAGACATGACTGAGCGACTGAACAACAATCCATCCCCCCATCCATCCATCCATCCATCCACCCACCTGTCTGAGTCACTCCGTGAGGACTGGCTAGGCTCCAGGAGCATAGAGACCAAGGGCCACTGTCCTCACATTCTCATGGGCTCTATTTCTAGTTCCAGCCTATCTGGTCTCGCTGGAGCCTGGCAGAGCCTGGTGGTGGAACCACATGGAATACATGACTTCTGCCTGCTCTGAGAGTCGTGCTCACCATTCTGGCTGGACATACACGCTCCACTTGTCCCGTCACTGGACTGGGACGTTCAGAGGGCCGGGGCGGCTCAGAGTGTTGACAATTGTACTTTTACAGGCAGTCATGCACGTGAGCGGGACTAGGAAGAGCAGGGAAGGGAAAGGGGAAGCAAGGGTTGAGGGAGGGCCACTCTGTGGGCAGCTCCAGAGGGTGGGCCTTCATGTGGAGACAGCACCTGCCTTTCCTTGCCTCCCTGGGGTACAGGGGGCTCAGGACTCAGAAGGCCAGCTCAAGGATGCCTCCTGGAGACCAGCTGACCTCATCTCCTGCTCCCACGATCCCACTCCTGTGATGATAGATGTGAAAACTGAGTCCCAGAGAGGTGTAGTGAGTGACTCAAGGCCACACAATGTCCTGCTCCTCATCTGAGTGTATTGCCCTGTGTCCTCCAGGCTCTGATCTGCTCTAGATCTCAGGCACTGTGAGGCACCTTCTGTCCCTGCAGGGGTCCCCAGCAGGCCCTAGGCCGGACCAACTGGGCATCCTGGGGCCTGAAGACCTGCCCTCAGCCACCCTCTTCAAAGGGAAGAAGATTCATGAGGCAGGTGAGTTAGTTTAAAGGAACCTGCAGTCTTTTTATCACCTTGATGGCTACAGTGGATTTTGTTTCAGGGAATATCTGTAAGACTTTAATTAAATCAGGAACTCGGGCCCCGCCAGCTTCCCTGCTGCTTATCAGCTTCTTAAGGCCGTGATTCATTACCCAGGATTATTTTTTTCATCCCTGAAATAATCTTTAAAGGCCTTCTATCAGGAAGATTAAAACCATAAGTCATACATGCACACGTGGTTGCTTCCTTTTTTCTGCACATGGCGGTGTGGAGCCACCCAGAGGACTGGGCCACACGCTGCCCTGGCCTTCCCGGTCCCTCAGGGACCCTCTGCTACCCTGGCTGGGGGAGGGGCAAGGGGGTGCGGCCCCCTGGCTGGACAGAGGTCTGGCTGGAGCTGTGGGTGCTGGCGTAGCCTGGGTGGGTGGGAAGCGGGAGAGAAAGGAATTTAGCACTGGGTCTCCGCTGATGTCCTGGGAAAGGCCAGGCCTGTCACTCATCACCCTCTACCCTCACCAGCAAAATACAAAGGAAAGTAAGAGACCGAGAGACGGACTTAGCTCCTCTCTCGACCTGCAGCTCACCTTTTCCTCTTACTCTTCCTTCTTTGCTTGATGACTCTTCTCCTTCCTTCACTTAACAAACATCCACTGGTCCTGCTCTGGGTCACCGTCTGTTCTGGGTGCTCAGCCGGGCAAGACAGATGAGATGCCTTTTAGGGATACAGACAAGCAGTGAGTGATGACACCACATTTATTTCTCTCTCCCTCTCTTCGACTCTTTGTCTCCCGGTCCCCTTTACCCCATCTTTCTCTGTCTCTGTCTTTGAAACTGGAGAAGCAAGGCTTTCTTTTCCAGTGAGAGACAGGACTGCTTACTGGAGGTAGTGACCTTCAACTCATCTTGAACTGCTCACAGTGACTCTCCCCTGGGCCAGCTTCTTCAGGGGCAGCGTGGTCTCAATCCAGGTCCCCAGGCCCTTGAGGACGAATTAAGTCCCTGGTTCAGCCTCTAACGGGAGCAAGGCAGTCGGGGGCATGGAGAGAGGAGGGTGGACTTCCTGGAGGAGGTGGTCATGAGGACTCGGGTAGGCTACAAAGAACTTGGGTCTGGAGCATAACCTGCTCTGGCCCTCATGCTCTAACCCTTAGGCCCCTAGTGCCTGTTTCATCTCCTTTGAGGGTGAACTATGAGGTGCTGAGACTCAGCTTTTGACAGACGCTTCCCACTCTAGCCCTTGGCCATTGTCAGGTGTAGTGAGTTGTTAGTCATACCACAAGTGTCACAGCTTTGGAGATATTACTTTGTGCAATGTTGGTTGGAGTCACAAGTGCTGGCAGGGATAGCAGGCTCCTCCAGCCTGCGGTGGCTGTGTGCATTGGGGCAGATGAAAGCCCAGGAAGTCTCACGTAGAGCTTCCAGGTGGGTCTACACTGGGACTTGGAATTGCCCTGCACTTGCTGGGGCTGGGAGCAGTCGCAGGTACCATTGGCATGAGTTGGTCTGCAAAAGTGTGTATGTGAAGAAGAAATTTCATGTGCGGATATGGTGGACCGAGATGGGGCAAGGGGACCTGGGAGCTGGGAGCCTGGGGTGAGATGCGGCCCAGCCCCCAGCACATGACTTTACTTTCATTTTCTCTTCCACTTTCAGGCTTTTGCATGGGCTGTTCCCACACATCTTCACACCCACATCACCTGGGATCATCCACCCATCTCATGCCACACTGCCCAGATGAAGTCAGGTCCCTGTTCAGCCCCCCTCACACCGCACAAGGCCCGAGTCCTGAGCAGCCCTGGAGTTGATTTGTGCAGTGAGTTGGTGGGACAGGCTCCCTTTGGGGGCTGTCGGCCCCACAGGGCGGGACTGTAGCTGTTGGCTCATGGCTGGTCCCCTCTGCCTGGCAGAAGTCTGCCAAAGGAGAAGACGAGTTGACGGGAGGGATTTGGAGATGTGGAGTTCCCAAGAGGGGCTGCTTCAGGTCCCTGGTGTTGCAACACGGCCCAGAACAGAAGCATTCTTGGTCCACTTCTGCCCAGAACACTGAGGGTCTTTGTGATGCTGACAACCAGCCAGGCTGGCCCCACAATGGGTCAGATCTGTCAGCCTGGCTCTCTTCTCCTGGGGCCACAGGTGTGGCAGGGGCTCGGGCACGTGGGAAAGCTCCCTTCTCTTCCCAGCCTCCTCAGCCTTTCCTGGGTTGGAGTGGGAACTGTAGATGAAGACAATGAGCTGGCACGATCTGGGGGCGGACACTACTGTGACCTCCTCCACATTGCAGGCTGGCCAGGCTGGTAGACATTTATATTTATATTGATTTGTGTCATACATGATGACTTCATTTTTTGAAACAAAACTCAGGAATGTATGCAGAAATGTATGCAGTCAAATCCAGGCCATCTTGGTTTTCTGTAACATCTGCTCCCAACCGTGTGTGTGTATGTGTGTGTGTGTGTGTGTGTGTGTGTGTGTGTATGTGCATGAAGGCCCAGCATTTTATCAGACAGTGATTGAGTTTCAGGGGCTGGGGGCTGACCTGTGGTTCATCCGAAAGTTGAGGGTGAAGGCTGATCACGGAGAGGCAATTAGCTCGTGATTGCTGGAAAGGCAAAGGTCTCTCCTTATAATGATAGTTCCTGCTTATTGGGCACTCAGCAAGCCCCCTGTGGGAAGTGTTATATGTGTAGTGTTTCTGGACCTTGCAACAGCCTTGCAGTGTAATTGTTACTGTCCCATTTTACAGTTAAAGGAACAGAAAGGCTAGGGTGCTTCATTCATTCATTCACCCATTCATTCATGCATGCACATGTTCATAAGAGTCTTTACAGTAGGTCCACTGTATGCTGGGTCCTTGATGGGAAGTGAGGGAGCTGGCTGAAACTCAGACCAGCTAGGATTGGACCTGGTCTTTTGCGGGCCTTCCCTGGCACCACGCCTGCTCAGAAGGAAGCGCCTCAAAGGAGTTTGATAGAAGCTTGAGGATTGGCTGGGTTCACAAACCAAGGATGACAGTGCAGGGAGATGGGGTCCTGATGGGGGCTGGGCTGGTCACTGCTGGAAGGCAGGGCCACTTTGGGCTGCCCAGGGATGCTTGGAATCCATCCCTGGTCTGGTCCTGGCTTGGAGCCACACTTGTGTGCTTCACTCCTACAAAATCGTGGCTAAAAATGGAAAACCTCAACAGTCCTTTATCTTTCTGCCTCTGCTGAGCCCTAATTCTCCCATATTCTCTCAGCGGCAGCCCAGCCCACCTCGGTGCTTGCCTTGGATACAGCACGCTTGAGGTTCTCAAGACCTGTTTGTCTTGTTATATCAACACAGCAGAAGCAGCGGCAGCAAGGCTGATAAAATAATAAAGCTCCTTATTTGCATCAGGCTTGGTTTCATATCCCTGATCTCATTATGTTCAGTGACCAAAGGAGGGAGATGCTTTTATCATCACCCCCATTTTCAGCTGAGGAAACTGAGTGAGGACTTTCTCTGCCCTGTGGGTGCTTCTGTGCCAAGGTTTGGCCAAAGCTTCCTTCACTTGATATTGGGTGGGGGCAGTAAAGCCAAAGGCAGCAGAGGTTTGTACCTGGAAGAGAAAACTTTGCAGTCACAATCTTGGCGTTGAAGTCTCAAGTATTCTGGGCCTCAGTTTCCTCATCTGTATAATGGGGCTAATGAGGGCACCTCCCCCCGCCCCCACCCTTTTATGTGACTCTTTTGGGATTAAGTGAGATGCTGTGTGTGTAACCCTGTTGGTACAATGCCGGCACAGAGTAGGTCAGGATGAAAAGTGATGAGGAGGAGAAGAGTGGAAAGGGGGCAAGACAGTCACCCCCTTGCTGCAGAATCTAAGCTAAGAAGTATGGGAAAATGTCCCTGGCAGCTCATGGGCAGGTGAGCTTTTCCAGCCAGAGGGAGGAGGCAGATGGCACCATGTGCCAGGAGCTAGGGATGTGGGGTCAAACCACCTCCCTGAACCTCTCTTTCTACCTTTATGAAATGGGAGTGAGCCACCTGTCTGCTTTTCCAGGGCCATCCGGCAGCTCAAACCATGTCACAATGTGAAAGATCTTAGGAAAATTTCTGGCATTGCTTAAATCAGAGAACAATAGGCATTTCCAGTACTATCAATAATTTCCTCTGTTTTACCTCTCAAATGACAAAGAAAAGACTCCTGCCCGGGAAGCTTCTAGCCCGAGATGATTCATTCCCTCCCTGTGAGTCCCTGCAGCTTCCTGTGGCACCATTCCATCTGCACCCTGCACCCCCAGCCCTCTCTGCTCCAAGGGTCTTGGTGGTCTGTTTGAGACCCTGGTGTCCGGCGTGATGGCTCCTGGAAACCGTGATGCCACGAGCTTGCTTGGTGACTGCTCTAACCTCAGGGCTTTTGTCAAACGGTTTGGGTTGTCGGAGGGTCCAGTGAGGTAGTGTGTGGATGTGTGTGTAACACACGTTGGGTGCTCAAGACATATTAGGCCCTCTTTTCTTGACTTCTCAGTCCTAAGTCTCCCCCTTCTTGAATATAAACTTTATCTACAAGATGAGGGGGTTGGAACTTGAAAGGATGGCAAAGCACGAGGCTATTCTTGGGACTACCCCACACTCTCCAAGGGGCAGGCAGGCACCACTAATCAACTGGAATCAACCTCAGAATCCCTCTTAACCAAGGATCCAGGGAACCTCAACCAATCAGTTCACACAGAGTCTGAACTTCTAAGGGCTGGAACAGTCCTGGTATGGGAAGGCTCAAGGATTCTACATAGGGGAGGGTGGATTTAACACTCGATGTGTGAGAACAGGAGGAAGAAGGGGGGAGGGGAGAAGGAGGAAGATGATAATCCCTCTATATGCATAAGACCTGCTGCTTCCAGAGGGTGCCCTGAGACACAGGAGGGCCTGCCTGGCAAAGAGGTACAGGTTGGAGGCTGGGAACCCCAGACCTGAGGTTCAGTACCTGTCCTTTCCCAACTGTTGGCTCCAAACAGGCTCCAATACATGTTATTGCCACCATCATTTATTAAGGGCTTACTCTGTGCCAGGTCTTCAGCCGGGCATGTGGGTCTGTGACTTCACTAATCCTCAAAGCCCCACTCATCCCTGTTTTATAGACAGAGAGGCAGAGGCTAAAACATGGGGACTTGGTCGCTAAGGTTGCACCTCCAGACAGGAGCTGAGCTGTAAACTCCCATCTGTTCCTGCTGGATTTACTCAGGCCATTAGCCAGGTCCCTGACATCAAATGAATTCTATAATTTGTAAACGCAGCTGAGTGGCTTTTACAGAGGAATGTCGGGAAGTGATAAAAAAAATCTTCGATAGATTTACGGAGCAGCCGAATGCCAGCATTTTACCCCCTCCTGCTTTCTCCAGGAGCCACACACGACCAGAGAGGAGACCCAAGAAGGCTTTTGTGGCCAACAGCCAGGCCTTCCATCGACTTGTACAAGACAGGTTTATGGCGGCCCAGAGGAGACCAGGAATGCAGGGCAAGAGGCAGAAGGCTGCCTCTGTCTAGGGCTCAGGCGGGAATGTGACAGGCTGGCAGGTGAAGCCGGGCAGGGTGTTAGAAAGTTCTTTAGATAGCAGGCTGACAGAGGCATTTCTGAGGCTATTTCTCCCTGTGCCCTTCCCCTGCCTCAACCCCATCCTCTAAAGCACTGGGAACATACATGCCTGCCACTTCTTTTAGGTCACCACCCTTCAGACACTTAAGGCTGTGCTCATGCCCTCTCCCAGGGAGCATCTGGGGCATGTCTTCTCCAGCCAGTGCCCCTCTGTTTAATCCAGCACGTCAGAGATGCTCCATAACTAACAAGCTGCCTGGTGTGGTGGTGAGCTCCCCAGAGCTGGGGGCATTCAAGCAGAGGCTGTGAGAATGAGTTGGGGTGAGGCAATTAAGCTGGATGGCCTCTAAGACTCTTTCTCATCCTCTTTGATTCTAGCCTGGCCCTGGGATACATGGAAGCCACTGGAAGGGTCTGCCAGGAAGCTAGAGTGAGGTGACCAACTTAGTTTGCTCAAGACTAAGGAGTTTTCAGGGTTGTGGAACTCAGTGCTAAAACTAGGAAAGTCTCTTTCCCTTCCTCTTTCTCTGGCAGCTGGGCAGAGGAAGGAGGGACCTGCCTTCCACTGGTTTCCCTGGTGTAACCTGCCCCAGCTGCTGTCAAGCTGTCCCCAGCCCAGCCTCACCTGCTTCTTCCTGCCCCAGCTTCCCTGCTCCCTGCATGGCAGAGGTGGAGAGGGTGGAGACTGGTGTGGGGTGAGGCAGGAGCCTCCCCCTACTCAAGGCTGCTCTTCACAGCTGGAGGGCAGACCTAGAGTGTGGAGGACCCTGGGCCCCTTCAGGGAAACAGAGCTGTTCCAGGGGTCAGTCCTCAGCAGGGCTGGGCTGGGGCCCTGAAGCTCCCTGTGGCTGGACTTCAGCCCCTCCATGCGGCCTGGCACTCGACAGAGGTGGGGCGGGGGCAGGGTGGGAGCAGATGGTCCCAGGAAGGGGCAGTGGCCACCAGGAAACTCAGGCCCTGGGCTGACCTCACCACTGACCTGGGGTACACCACTGCCCTCCCTGAGCCTCAGTGTCCTCACGGGGGTGGAAGAGAGTCCCCTGTTCTTGCCATTCACTGTGCGGCCCGGGTGGTGGGATCTGTAGCTCTGACACTTCAGCGGGTGCAGGGGGTGATTCTTAACATGAACACAGGCCCAATTCTTGCTCAGATTACCAGGGGGTGGACCCCAGTCTTGCTCTTCATCACACACATGCTGAGCAATGTGCAAATTCCCTCATGGCTTCCACACCTGAATCTGTGTACACCTACCCACCTCCACATAGGCACACCCCACTCATCCATACAGACACACCTTCAGACACCCCCATACATCTTCATATCCCCCCATGCCTGCACACCCTCAAGCACACATACATCCACTCCCCACCCCTAGCACTGCCTTTCCAGGGAAAGTGATGGAGCAGCAGAGACATGGCATGTCAGGATGAAGAACTGTGGGAGAGCCTTGCTCTGCAGCACAGATGGGACTCAGAGGCTTTGGAAAACAGCAGGGTGGGGAGGCAGGTCACCCACAGCCTGTAGGCGAGGAGTCCTGAGTAGATTCCTCCAGCCTAGCCCCGGGCGCTGGGTCCTGCAGGGGTGCCAGAGGGCTCTGCTCCCCTCTCACAACCTGGTTCCTGGAAGCAGCCGGGCAAGCCCAGCCTCACATCCCTGACCCTGAGCTTTAGCTTTCTTTAAAATGCAGGAGGAAACGTGGTGGGGAGAGTGGAGGTGACTGGCCCAAGGTTGTGCAGAAACCAGGAAGGAAACCAGATCTCTCCCGAGAGGCTACGAGATGCACTAGAAATGTGTCACATGAAGGTTGCGGAGGAGCCTGCGGGGGGAAGGGCTTTCATCTGCCTGGGCCTCCTGAACACTTGACTCACAAAGGCCAGAGGCTCCTCCAAGGGGCCACAGATGCAGGGGCCCACTGGGAGAAAAGCCGGGTGGCGCCAGGGGCCAGCAGCTCTGGCTGCTTCTCCCTCGGGGGTGTCTCTGCCTCCCTCCCCGCCCCCATCTCCTGGTCTGCTTACCTGTCCGTCTGTCTTGCTCTAGACTCTTGCTCTAGTTCTGGTCACAGCCTCAGTCCACATCCCAAAGAGCCTTGTCTGTGGTTGCCTATCCCCTGGGCCAACACCGGTGCCAGGCCACGTGATCCGTCCCAGGCTGCCACGTTCATCCCGGTCCAAATAGCGCCATCTGGCGGTGTGGGCGGGCCATCCCAGCTCCAAGAAGACGTGGGGTAAGCCTTCCTGGAAGAGGGAGTCGGGGCCCAATCTTGAAGGAGAAGCACGATTTCAAAGAGCGGTGGAAGTTCTAGCTCAGGGACGCTAGAAACGTCGACTGGGGTCTGGCCTGCCTGGAGGGCCGTTGCAGCCACGGAATGGGTCAGAGCGAGCCCAGGGCGAGAAGGTTGGGCTGAGGGTACAGATGGTGGAGAGTCTGCCCTGAAGGGGTGGAGAGGGAGCCAAAGCAGATGAGGGGAACCAGGGTTGCTTGCGAGTTGGAGGAGGACTGGAACAGGACTGTGCCTCCCCAGACCAAAGAGGGGGGCCAGCCACGTCAGCTGCTGTAAAGGGACCTAGGGTGACCATCGGGAGGCTGATGGTGACCCTGGTCAGCGCAGCTCCATGATGTGTGGGCGTGGCCGGACTGCAGGGGTGAGGAGTGAGGGGAAAGTGAGGTGTGCAGACAGCAGCCATAGACTACTTTGTGGGTTCATGGCGGAGAGAGGGCCCCGAGATGGATAGTGGGGAATGCTTCTCAGCCCCTGGCTCTCCTGCAGGAGGCAGGAGAGGGCACAGGAGCCAATAGTAGCTTCCAAAGCTCTAGGACAAGCTCATGCTGAATTAACAGGTGACACCTGTCCTGCTCTGCCCAGACCACAGCCCCAGGGCCTTCACCCTTGGACGGGCATAAACAACTGCTGTATGTGTCCAGGAAAGGAAGTGCTGGTGCCTGGGCCACAAACACTGAGCTAGGGGCTGGGTGCTAAAGAAGTTCTAGACTTGGAGTTAGGGAGAACATGATCATTGCTCTCAAATGTCTGAAAGTCTGTCTGTTCAAGCAAGAGGAATTCTACTTGCCCAGGGTAACTCCTGAAGGCAGAGTTAGCTTCAGAGCTGGGGAGGGTCAAGAGGCAATTTTCAGCTCCAATGAGGAAGTCTCTAGGTCAGTAGTGTCCCCGAGTGTCCGCTGGAGCCACAGGGACAGGTGTGAGAGTCCTGTTGCTGGCAGTAACGGGGCAAAGGATGCCGCTTTGTCATACCTTGGATGTCTTACACATCCAAGGTACCCAAAGAACAAGGGATCCAAGGGACACCCAAGAACTGCATGACGTGATCTCTGCTCTTGGGGGCTGATGGGATCATCTGGGAAACTTGACTCGGACAAAACAGAGTGAGCTAGGGAAATATGAAGGACTGTCAGGTCCATTCCATGTTTCTGGAAGAACTTGGGCCCAAATAGAGCTGCCCTGCACTGGCACAGGCTGTCTGGTGGACGGTAAGGAAGAATACAGTTGGAATGGGGTAACCTTGGGCAGGGGGTGCAGGAAAGGGGTTCCAGTTTCCGGGATGAGGAGGGGGGTGGATGCGAACAGATGACCTCTGCGGTTCCTTCAGTCCAGAGCTCCTTGGCAGCAAAAAATACCCGCAGAACTCTAAGCGGCACACAAGGTTACTGAGGACGGAGCAGAGATCCCAATATAGCTGGCGGGAGGAAGGCGGCCGTGGGCGAGGGGAAAGTAGGTCCCCCGAACAAATGAGGTGGGGCACGAAATTAACGAGGCTGGAAAGGACTGAGATCAGGGACTCATTTTTAAAAACTGTCTTTTAGCTAAAAAATGAGGGAAAGGAATTTGGGCAATGAAGATGTAATGGAGATGGTGAATGCATCTGTCAACCTCTAGCCAACTGGCCAGAGAGAGGGGCCTCCTGGAGAGCAAGGACAAGGTGCAGATCAGGGGGACTGGGGTGATTCCTGCATGCCAGGCAAGCTACAGAGAAGCT
Organism: Odocoileus virginianus; assembly: GCF_023699985.2. Classification (NCBI taxonomy): domain Eukaryota; kingdom Metazoa; phylum Chordata; class Mammalia; order Artiodactyla; family Cervidae; genus Odocoileus; species Odocoileus virginianus. The sequence goes on from NC_069680.1 coordinate 60,827,147, forward strand.
GGCAATGGGAGGCGTGGGACAGCAATGGGGGCAACCACGTCCTGCCCACACAGGCAAGGCTCCACATCATTCTGTCCCCTGCCTGCCCTCAGACACCGTGCACTGACAGACTTCTCCTATCCCAACCTCTGCTCATGTTATCTTTTCACTTGGTATGCTAATTTACCCTGGCCAAGAGGGGCTTGTCCTAAATGACCTCTGAGGGTCCTTCTGCTTGGCCTCTTGCGTGGTGGGTATACGGGCTGCCTGAGTCACTCTGGGTCACTGGATGCCTTCACCCTTGCCTCTTTGGGAAGAGTAGCTGCTGGTGCCTTGGTGGCTTGGGACCTTGCCTACCCTACTCTGTCCCAGGCCAGTTGGTCCCAGGGCAGTGGCTCCCTGGAGAGAGAGGCTCTGCTGGATTCTCTCTGGTCTGCCCGGCCCCTAGTCTGGCACCCAGGGCAGAGGTTGTGCTGAATGGATAGCTGGATAGATGGTGGTGGAGGCAGAGAGGGGAGGGTGGCTGATGGTTGGCTGGATAGATGGATGGATCAATTCAGTCTGACCACCTGTATGCATCTGGCAAAGGGCATAGTTAGCTGCATTAGAAGGATTCTATCCTTCACTGGGTGGGAGGGTGGAGGGAGAGAAGGGTGGAGGAGGAGAAAGCAGGGAGGAAGTAAGAAAGGAGGAATTGGATAATCTAGCTCAAACCAGAACTACTGGGTCCGTGAAGAAGAGGAAGGTGCCCTTCCTGCCTCTTCCCAGGGCAGGGCCCCATAGCTCCTGCCATTGGCCCCTGCCAGAAGGTGGCTGAACTCTAGGATCAGGGCCCAGGAGAGGGAGCTAATTAAGAATTGACAGGCCTGGAGGCCCAGAGAGGAGAGGAGGATCATCCAAGGCCACACAGTGCAGGAGAGGGGCAGAAGGAAAACAGAGTCCCTGAGCTTTCCTAAGACAGTGCCATGGCTATCCTGGGACAGCCCCACTTCCCTGAAGTCCCATCCCTTTTCCCTTTAGGCAATCCCCATGAGCCACTCCCTCCTCCAGGTAGGGGAGGGCTGGAGTGGAGGTGGTTGGGGGATGCTGAGCTTAATCATCTCAATGCTAGAGTCCCCCAGGCTCAGTAGGCAGAGCAGGAGGAGAATGAAGGACGGCTATCTGCTCACACTGCACTGGCCCTCAGGAAGCCCGGTGTCCCTGGAAGCCCCTGCTGCATCCTCCTCCCTATCTAGAAGTGGAGATTGAGGGGGTGGGACTCGAAAGGGCCCTTAGAGGCTGTCCTTCATTGGGCCAGGGTGATGCCCAGAAGCCCAGGCTGCCCCCAACGCTGTGCTGTGGGCATGGGGAGGGTCCTTCTGCTCCCTCCCCAGCCCCGCTGGCCCAGCCGCCTCCTGTGGCCCTGCATAGGTGACAAGGCCCTGAAAGAGGTACAAGCAGCTGGACTCCTCCGGAGCTGTCGCCAGGGCTCCAAGAAGCAGGGGGCCGAGGCAGGAAGGTAGTGAGCCGGGAGATATGGGAGAGCCTGGAATCCAGCAGCCACTTCACACCTGGCTTGTTAATTGCCAGATTGATTTCAGATCCCAGTCTCCAGGAAGGCCCAAAAATCAATCCCTCCTCTCCTCCCTTCTCTGGGCTCAAGAGTTATCTTTAAAGCCACAGATGTCCCAGCTACTTTGGTTAAGCCCCATGTTGAAGAGCAGGCTTTGAGCTCCAAAGCAGGCCCAAGGTTCCGTGTAGGAAGTCTTACCCTGAAGGGGAGCATGGTAGCACATACAGTATGATTGGAGGGGTATTAAGAAGCCCTTTTACTCAAATCCCCATCTTACTGAGATGCCCTGATGTCTATAATTCCACCATTAGGAAGTCATACTTTTGGACAAATTAGACCAACAGTTCAGGAGTCCAAAATGTGGAGGCCCAGGAGAAGGAACAGAGAAGCCTGAACTCAGGCCAGACCCTAGTGATGGTTGCAGGTGAAGGGTCCACCAGGAGCCACGTAGGGTCAGTCTACGCAGGCATGGTATTGTTCCCCAAGGAGGTATGTCCCAACTTAGTAGGCACATTTCAATGGCTGGGCAGCCACTGTGTCCCAGCCCTGCGCCCAGCACGGTGACAGTATCTAATGTTGGCACGGCCTTGTGAGAAGGGCACTGTTGGCCCCGTCTCCTACACAGGGACACGATGTGCCTGAGGTTAGGTGACTCATCCAAGGTCACATGGCTCTCACAAAGAACCAGGACTCCAGCTTGGATCTACTGCATTCCAGGAACTACTGCATGTTTGAGGAGGCTTCCAGGAAGTCAAGAGAGCTGGACTGAGGGGGACATGCGAAAAGGGGACCTGAACTCAAGCATTCCATGATGCCAAGAAACCAAAACAGTGAGGCTCTTCGATCCGCTGATATTACAAGTCAGGCATGCCAAGCCCTGGGCACCTGGCCTCAACCTCTCTAACATCCTGCCGGGGCTCAGAGTCCCATGGGTGGGAGGGGCTTTGGGCAGTTTTTCTGCAGCTCCAGCCCAGCTTCTGCTCACAGCTATTCCTTCATGGCCTTAGAGATACAGGCTCTGGGTAGGGCCACTGTGGGTCAGCCCTTGTACTTGGGGACAGGACATCATTGCTCATCCCCTCTGCATGGACCTGATTACTAATACAGCACTCTGTGTTCCCACAGCCTCCAACAAGGGTTTAATCCTGGTAGCATCACAGATGGACAGAGATGTCCTCTCCCAGCCCCTGTGCCCATTACGTGGCTGGAGGGGCTCCCTGAGGTCAGCCCTGCATGCTCCTGTCAAGGTGCATCCTCACTCTGCCAGCCTGGGGTGTGTGTGTGTCGGGGATGGGTGGGTGGGTGCATAAGTGAAGCAGCAACTGTGATAAGTTTGGTGCGATCCCAGGGGTCTTTGCCCGGCCTGTGAGCCCCATGAGAGAAAGGCCATGTCTGTTCTGACCCCTCCCCACCACAGTGTGCCTGGGGTGTGGTGGGTACTCAGTAAATATTTTGGAGTGAATGAATTAGAACTCTGGATGCCCCAGCTCCGGAGAGTGAGGAACAGTGTGCTCTTCTTCCCTCTCAGAGGGGAACCTCTGGGTGACCATCTCAGGCCTTGCTCGGTTATGGCTCTGCTGTGCGGCCCTAGGTGAACTGCCTGATGTCTCTGTGCTCAGATCCCTGGGAATGGTGTTAACTGGGGAGAGTGGCCGATGACATATAAGTGCTGGGGGGATAGAGTGGGCAAGAGGGCGCTGCCTTTTACAGAAGGTGCCTGTAGCGTGAACCACAGGGGCAGTGGGGGTCTCTCCCTCCCCCAGGGCGAGGCTGACGCAGGTTAGAGCGCAGCAGGGACTGAGCGGTGGGGGAGGAGGGAACCCAGGCCTGGCACAGGGCCAGCACGCGGGCTGCCGGGCTGAGCGGTGCCGAAGTGGGCTGGCCTGGGGGCTTGGTTAGGGCAGGGAGTCAGGGGCTGACTCCAGCAATGGCTGGAGGTCCACCTTGGAGCCTCAGTGGAGAACTCGGTCAGGGCCTGGGCAGGGCTGGGCTCAGTTCTCAGACAGAGTCAGAGCAGAGGTCAGGGCCTGGGGCTGAATTTAAGACTCCAGCCCAAGGCTGGATCAGACGCGCCCGCAGGTTGAGGCAGGGGTCAGCCTGGGGTCACAGCAGATTTTCTCTGATGAGAGCCACTGGGAGCAGCTCTGCGGGCCTGGCCTCACTCACTCTAAGCGGCAGTCAGGTGACTGGTTGGGTACTGGAGGCTTGCTGAGGGCATTAGCCTTGGAGGTGTCCTCCAAACTTAGGGCTTCCCAGGGATCCAGGACCAGTTAGTCCTGTCACTGGAAGTGCCCCACTAGCACTGATTGTCCAGCAGCTGAAGGGATGGCATCATGATTTCCACATGTGCACAGCACATTACAGTTTATAAAACTCCTTCCTCTCCAGCATAGTTCACACTCCTGAGAAACGGACATGACAGGAGATGATGCCCATTTTACAGATGAGGAAAATAGAGGCCCAGAGAAACTAAGAAGTTTGCCCAAGGCCATTCAGCAGGTAGAGGCAAAGAGGCAAAGCAGGAAAAGTCTCCGACTTCCTACCTGCATGACTGCTGCCTTGTCCTTTGTTCCCTACACGGGATACCATGGCGAGGCACTCACATGCATGGCCCCGCTGCCCACTGATGCCCTGCAGAGATTAACAAGTTGTGACTGCCCTGCAGCCCTCGCCAAGGCTATCCAAGTCACCTCAGTCATCAGCAAGTCATATCCCTGACATCACGACCGCATAAAATTAATTTATTTAGTTAAGGAAGGTGTTAATTAAGAGTTCACATTTATTGTGTCTTTGCAGACAGCTCTCGGGGGCTTCTGAGTTGTCAGTGCCAGTGAGAGCAAAAGCTAATGGTGTCACAAGTTATTAATAGGATGATTCAGGATGGGGAGGGGGCAGATAGTGACTGGATCCCCAAAGCCTAGCACAGAGCTTAGGGCATCAAGGCAGGTCCGCAAGCACTTGCAGGATGAATAAGGGGCCCTCCTGTCCCTGGCTGGTCTCCAGGTCTGGTCTTCTTGCTTAGAGACCCTGAGGTCTGGGGAGGGAATTGTGGGTGAGAGACCCCCCACTCCTTTTAGGCCCCTCAAACTTGGAGCCCCAGAGTTCCACACTTGGGGAGTATGGATAGATCTTTGCTGATGAAGGTGGGATATTGCAGATGTGGGCAGCCAGGTGTAGGGAAGGCCTGCCAGGGTTAGGGTACTTAAGTGTTTGGGAGCCTTCAGTAAATTCTGGGCAAGGACCTCCCTCTCCTTTCCATGGGAACAGGTAGGAAAAGAAGGAATTTTACACTGGTGTAGGTAAACAACGATAGCTGTAAGGAAGCCACTTGGTGCAATGGAGAGAACACAGCCCAGGAACTGAGAGTCCTGGGTCTGTTCACGACAGGCTCTGTGACCTTGAGGGGATGCCCGCTCTCTGGGCCTTAGTTTGCTCACCTGTGAAACAGAATGATTGGGCGAAAATTGGCAAAAGTCCCTTCTAATGCCTGATGCACTCCACGTCTCTTTCCCCCCATATAACCACTTCTGGAGGGTACCACCCAGGTTCTAGGAGATGTGCCCTGACCCTTTTGTGGTTATCATCTTGAATGCTTACAGAGACTGGGAGGGAGATGCTGTACCAGTATTAACTCCCATCACAGTTGAGGAAATTGAGTTTAAGTTGGGGAAACAGAGGCTAAGTAACTTGAAAACAGAGACTAAGTAACTCAAGCTCTGAGGTGAGCTTCAGACTAGGTCATTGCTCTTTCTAGAATATCAGACCATCTTCGTTAATCACCTGGGGTGGGATGGATGCAGAGGAGACCCCAGTTTAGACGTTGGCTGCTTGGGCAGGGCTGGTTAGGGTTAAGGAAAGGAAGACAGAGCACCCTGTGTGACTCACTGGACCCAGCTGTCGGGCTTCTGGAGCCTGGCAGGGACCGGTTCTGAGACCATCAGAGAACCAAACACAGCCTGCACCGTGAGGTCCATCAGCCGCCCACCTAAGCTGTCTCCTCTCTGCTCTTCCCCCTTTCATCTCACAGGCAGATGGTCATTCATTCAACATTTATTTGGGGGCTGGCCTGACAACTAAAGATGAATCCGGACTTGTTGCTGCCCTCAAGGAGCTCCACATTTAGCGGGGACGTGGCCCCCTAGACAGATAATTCTATGGTGGGCTGGGACGGAGGCAGGCTCAGGTCTGTTGGAGGCGCCCTGGCAGGATGGGTCACCCTCCTGAGGGACGCAGTCAGGGATGACTTTCTTAGAGGAACTGACCCTTCAATGGAGTCTTGAATAGATATTCACCAAGTAGAGCGGCAGGGCTGCGAGATGGGCCTCCCACGTGGATGGAACTGTGTGGGTCGAATTCTGGAACTACTTCTATGGCTGAAACCTAGTGGGTAGAAGAGTATCCAATGGTGAGGTGACTGGGCTCAGAGCACATGGGGTGTGGCATGCCAGCTTATGGACCCCTGACCTCATCTGAAGGGCACTAGGGAGCCGCCGTGGGATCTGAGTAGAAAAATGTCATCTGTCCCCTGTTTGGGCCACCCTGCTACTTTCCTGTTCCAGGTACTGAGGGCACTGCTGAGAGTTGGGATGTGCGAGTTAGTTTGGGATCCTCCAGAGGCCGAGGCTGAAACATGTATTTAAGTGCAGGAACACTTGTAGGGAAAGAGAGGCTGAAGGACCATTTCTGAGCCGGTTACCATGGTGGGTGGGTGGAGCCCAACTCTGCTGGAGGGCTCTGAGAGCTGGGACAGAACATGCTCCAGTGTTAGACCACCCAGGGAGCAAGGGGTCCAGGGTATTCATCCACCAACTCTCATTAGTCACTGGTTGAGGGCTGCTCCCAGGAGACATCAGTTCCCTAGTATATCTGGTCTTCTCTATATATTCAACAAACAGGACCCCAGCTGTTACAGAAACCCTCAGGAAAAGAAATAAAGATGCTGGCAGTTGGCAGTTAGGCCAGTGTACTCTGAAATGGTGAGGATGAAAGGCTATGGTTAAACAGATCCTGGGGTTAGCCACTGACGGGAGGATCACCTCCACATTCACCTTCACCAAGACATCAGCCTGGGGACTTGATCTGAAGACAAGAGGGAGGGGAAAATTTGGTCCTAAGCTTCAGCTTTGGAGAAGTTCATCTGAGTTCAGGTGCTGATTGCCATTTATAAGTTGTGTCCTTAGGCAAATTCTTAACACTCTTAAACTTCAGTCTTCTCTTAAAAAGGGGAGATAATAGTACCTGCACTATGGAATTATTGCGATCAATAAGCAAAATAATGAGTGGGATGTATTTAGCCCAGTGCCTTGAATATATTGTGTGTGCAATCAAATGTTTATCAAGATTATTATTATATTATTATTATCCCAGTGATACACAAAGAAGAGAGGGGTAAGATACAGACTTGCAGAAAAACACTGCCATATTAGCAGCCCAGAGTGATTTTTAGTTGCCTACAATCTTCTTAGGTGTTAAACAGTAGATTCTCATAGTACTTCTGGACTTTGTGAGCTAAAACTGAACCATTAGCAAGTGACTTTATATATATATCTATTAATGTAGATATCAGCTGTGACAATCACTTCTTTGTCTCTGATGCCTGTCTTCTCAAGAACTCAAAGATCAGCTGCAGACATTATCTTGTCAGCATTTTATCATCTTCAGACTGTCCCTAAAGCTGACTTCCAAGATGTGGAGCAGAGGAAGGAACATTGGGCAAGGAGTCTGGATTCTAAGTCAAACTCCAGAATGAATTTCAGATTCCTCATTTAGAATGTGGTACTAAAACCACATCATCTCATGTCTCCAACTAAGGCTGTCTAAGAATTAAATAAGATTATGAGGGGAAAAAAAGGTTAAACTATGAAACTACTTTGAAAACTAAAAATCGGCATTCAAAGTCTACCAGTGGCAGAGCTGGGACTAGAGCCAGGTGACTTAACTTCTGATCAAAGGCTTTCTCAAAGGATCTTGGTAGTCACAGCCACTGGAGAAGCCATAGGTGTCGTCAATGCCCCACCACGGATGGCTCAGCTGGGCCTCTGGGGTAGGCAGCCTGGGAAGAAGAAGGTTGCCTGGGAAACCCTGGTCCTTGGAAGAGAGGCTTGAGGTTCTTGCTTGGGGATAGTGGTGGGGGATGCTCTTGGCCAGCTTTTAGAGGGTGGGAAGAAGGGACTGGCAGTTGTTAAACCAAGAGGCAGTGTGATCCTCTGAGAAGAGTTATAACCATCTGGGGACAGGTTTCCTCATTTCTTTATGAATGCAGGGACATCTCAGGATGTGGCTAAAGGGCCTCCTGCCCACGTCCAGTCAGGGAAGAGCCAGGAAAGCTGGTGCTGGCCAGGTAGGCAACACTAGTGGTCTGTTGGAAGCCATGTGGCTTCCCCTTCTCTCTGACCATAGATTGGTCAGGGATTGGCTGGGAGCTAGCCTTTGATCACAGCCAGAGTGAACCCAGCTCTGGCCCCAAGTTGGTTTGGGCATTCTGAAAAATCACAGTGGGCTAGAGAGGATATAGGACTGGCAATGGAGGCCTACAAATGTGGGTTTCTGCTTACACAAGTAGTTCTAGACCCACTTCCAGAGAACCAATCAGGGAACCATTTTTACTTTTGTTCAAAAAAGGTGGTCATGTCCCTAGTGGGGTAGAGACAGGAGAGAGCCTACACCCCAGCTTGGGGTGTCTGTGTGGGATGTATTCTCTAGAAGAGGCCAACAGTTTCTCACAATACCAGGGGGTATAGAATACCAGGCTAATGCGTCGTCAGAGTTGGTTTCCATTCTGGGGGCATTTCTCTACGACTTCTTAATCAGAGAGATCCAAGATACAAAAGAAGGATTCATAGTGCTACTTAGAACCCCTCAGCCATCTGAAAAAGTCCGGTATCATGGAATCCCAGGTCTCAGACATGATTGATCCAGGGCCAGGGAATACATTATTAAGAAGTTCTTGCTTAGATGTGGGTTTTCAGTTTTAATCTATATTCAGGGGCCCAGTCAAACTGATTCCCTGAAATGTTGTTTTATTATTTTTCAACACAAAAACCTCTGTATGGTTGTTAAAAACCTTCAGATCTGTGGCTTTTCCTGTTTTTCTCCTATGGCTTACATCCAGTGAACTGAGGTCATGAAGGAGGCCAGTTTGGAAAGATGAGGGCCATAGCAGCCAGAGGTTCAGGGGAGGGGGACCTGGGAGAAGAGATTCAGGAATGTAGTGGGGGAGACAAAGAGAAGGTATTAATGAGCAAAAGAGTAACAGTGAAAGGTGAACCATCCAGTGGACTAGGAGAGGGAAAGGTGATAATTGAGACGACAAGGAAAAAGCAGAGGAGAGAAGAAAAGAGAAAGGGAGAGAAAAGTGCAGTACAATGTGGGGACAAAGCGTGGAGGAAAAGAGAGAGGCAGAAGAGAGGGGGATGAAGAAGGTGCGGCAGGGGAGGGGAGGTGGAGGAAAGTAGAAGCGGGGTAGTGGCGCGGGCAAAGAGGCCCCCGCTCTGGAGTCCTTTCCTCCACCAAGCATCTGCACAGCAGATAAATACAGGACAGCAGGGCTTTTTTCTCTTCTTAATTGACATCTTTGAATCGGTCCTCACTTGACAAATCAGGCCATTTATTATTAGCGATGACAGGGATAAATATCACAGGCATTCACTTTACATCTGGACCCCTGATAATAGAAGTCAGTATACCAGCCCCTCTCCTCTCAGCTCCCTCGCCCCTTTTCGAGGGCTTCTTGGCAGGGAAACTGAGTGGCCAGAAGCACCCTGAGGCTTGTGGGGGTGCTGAGAGCACCTACAGAACACCTAGTAGGAAGCAGGTGGGTGGGAACTGTCCGCAATCAGAGTGGTGCTGAAAACCCACTGCGCCCTGTGGCTCCAGGGGGAAGGTGGGTGGCTGGGAGTTGTACACAACTTGTATATAGCTTTCAGTATATAGGTTGTGACCTGTATACTGCTTTCAGTATACAGGTTGTATACAACTCCAGTTGTGTATTAGCCCTAGATGGGGCAGAGATATCAGAGTTGGAGGGGCAGGAGTGTTCCTTCTTTGCCTGGAACACAATTACTTCTGGCACAGAAGTGACTTAAACTTACCATGTCTGACCCTGGTTCTCAACACCCTGGATGACTTGAAGCATGTCCTTCCCCTCTCTGGGTCTCAGGCTTCCTTCTGTAGTATGAAGAGCTGGATTAGGTGTCCCTTCAGGGCCCTCCAAGTTCTAGCCCTTTCTGCTACCAAAGCCTTTAATAGATACCCTATGCACATAGGATCAAGTTGCAAATTCCTTAACCGGCCATGAAGGTCCTCTCTGGTCCCTTTCCACTTCTTTACATTATCGTCATACCAGCCAGAAGAGCCTTCTTTCCAGTCCCAGACACAATCTCCTACTTTCATCCCTTCCTCACTGCTCAACTCTCTCCTCTGCCTCTCTCCATTCCTAATCTCTGGGAGAGTTGACTGTCTGGGCCCTTCATCAAGCAATAATAGCCTTACATTTAATGTGATTCCAACATTTGTGTCAGAGGCTTGAGAGCAGACCTACATGTTATATGGCTCTGCAGGGCCAGGCAGGGTTGTGCTCTGAGTCAGCAATCAGTGGCTTACTGGAGTTTCTCATGACTGCGAATGGGGCATGGGTGAGTACGTGTGGTATTTTGACAGATCAAGCACTTTTAAAACCATAATTGCTCTCTCGAGACTATTGGTGAAGGAAGAGTTAGCTGAGGCTTGTGGCCCCTTCTTTGAGACAGAATCCCTCTGGGGCTCCCACTCCATGCTGGCTTTAGTGTATAAGTTTGCATTCAGGTAGACATGGGACCCTGCCGGTGAGATGGCCGAGACATGCCAGATCATACACACAAGACTCCATCTCTGTTTGCTCACAGCCTTTGGGGGTTGACCCAGCATCCTTATTGTTATCAGTTAGGGGTAACACCCTCACAGTTATCATGGCTACATGAGGTTCAGTTTTAGGAGACTTTCAGAGGGCTTCTCATCCACCCACCTAACTACAACCCAAACTGCCCCATGGAGAGAGGCTGTTTCTTTGGAGCTCAACCTTGGAGGATACAATGTGATTTTGTTCATGGAGATGGAGGTTTCCTTGTACACTGTTGCAATACAGGTGAGTTGCCTCCCCCCCTTGGTCCTCTGAAAACCAAGGGGTTTCCATCTGTTGAGGTGAGCAAGTAGTTGGGAAGGGATGACTCTCTTTTCTCCATTAAACCCATGAAGAACTCAAGATAGCCTGGAAGTATGCATTCCCCCCATTTCAGTAGGGATGGCAGAATCATCTCCTGGCCCTTTGGAAGAAATCATTCTCCTTCCTGCATCTATTATCAGCCCAGATACCAAGGCATTGGTGTGGGAAACTCTGCCCACTGCTCACTGCTTGGTAGAGCCCCTGAGGCCAGGTCTGGTCACTGGAAGTGCCACTTGGGGACCACTTGTCAATAAGTGGCTTAAAGGGGAGAACCATGCTCATTAACTGATTTGATTTTGTCTCACAAACCTGAGCCATGTGCTTCATGGCCTCAGTTCCTGCAGAGGGAGTGGGCTAGAATACTTCTTTTTCCCCAGATATACTGACCTCTTCAGGACCCCAGAATTCCCCGATAGGGCTGGTAAAGAACTGGTGGTAAAGAACTCACCTGCCAATGAAGGAGATGTTGGAGACGAGGGTTTGATCCCTGGGTCAGGAAGATCCCCTGGAGTAGGAAATAGCAAATCTCTCCAGTATTCTTGCCTGGAAAATTCCATGGATAGAGGTGCCTGGTTTGCTACAGTCCATGGTGTTGCAAAGAGTCGGACATGACTGAGCTCACGCGGGTGCGCGCACACACACAGACATACAGAGTTTCCCCATGGAGCTTCATAATATTGGATATGAAGAGGCTTGGAGATTATCTAGATCCTAGGTCAACTCCCTCATTTAAAGATGGGAAAACTGAGGCCTGGGAAAGGGAAACCAGTTGCTGAAGTCACAGAGCAGAGAAAGGAGTACCTTCACCACTTAGTCCAATGCTCTTCCCTCTCATGTGGGAGGCGTATGCCTTGTAATAGACTTGTGGAGGCGGAAGTCCCGCAGTGACCCCCTCTAATGGTGGGACTCCAGGCAAGGCGACAGGTGGTGAGGGAGTTGTCAGGAACACATTCTGAGGAGCTGGGGCTTCCTGCCTTGTGGAAAACACCTATGACCTCAGGCGGAACAACTATGCATGGAGCAGGGACAGCAGGATGGCCCTGAAGAAACTGCTTTTAGGGTTCCGGGCCCTCCCATCCTGACGCGGACGGGAGGGCTTCATTGTCTCTGCACCAGGGGATGGGTGGCTCTGGAGGAGCTAATGAAGCTGTCTTCCCAGCGACACACAGAGACAGTGACGGATGGCTCATGGGGAGAAGGCAGGTGTTGGCACATGGCCCATTGGGCAGGGTACAGAGCAGCATCCTTCAAGGTCATTGTGGGTCACAGTGACTGCTGGGTCCCCAGGGAGGAGATGTGTGGGTTCTGGGGTGCAGTGACAGGGATCCCGATCCCCAGGAGAGCCAGTGCCTCCCATAGCCCCCTTTGTGTGACCGGCAGATGAATGTCAAAGTTAGAAGGGACAGAACAACAATATAGTCCAGGCTGCTCCTTGTCCAAGTGGAGATGCACAGGTCCAGGAATCAAATTCACACAGCAAGCTGGGGGCAGAGATTTTTAAAAATGTCCCAGGTGGTCCAGAGAAGATGATGCTTCACTATATCACTGTCCTCACCTATTGACGGTGGGTGGGAGGGTATGGTCCAAACTTCTTGCCCAGCACTGGATGCCTTGATGATTTGTCTGCCCCTTCTTTTCCTCCTTGCTCTAAAGCCCAAGTCATCAGTCTACCTCCACTCCCCCAACCCAAACTTTGAGTCTTAGATCAGATTCCATGCAGGCAGGTTGTCTTCCAAGTCCCTCCTGTCTGCCTGCCTAATAATTGATGGGAAGCACTAGCCCAGATGCCTTTTATAGTAACATCTCTACTTGGCATTTGAAACCAACCCCTGAACAAGCCCCCACCTGAGTGGCATTACTTCTCTATTAATATTCAGGGAGAACTTCCTCAAAGAACTTTTTCTTCCATGGACGGCATTCCTGAAATTATTGGAAGCATGACTACTCAAGATGCCAGACACCCAATTTCCTGGGTGTGTGGGGATCAAGACCGGCCCAAGAGGGAGAGAGGAATTGAAGGAGAAAAGCACAAGTGTGTCCTTGGCCTCTCCAAGCTTAGAGCAGCTTCATCACAGTCTTATCTACTGAGATCTCCTCTTCCCACTGGTCCAGGTTGTCAGTATGGCCCAAGGTGGGCCTGTGGGATTTGACAGAGGCGATGGGAGAGAGAGCAGGCCCCAGGTGTGGTGGCTTCCGTCACCTCTGTTAGGGGCTCCCACACATTCAAAGTGTTATGATGGTCATCAGCTCATCTGACAGGTGTCATTGGAGCCCTTAGGAGGTGACCTGGGAATCATTAGCTCTACTTCTGAATGAGGACACCAAGGTCCACTGAGGGAAATAACTAGTCCAAGTGGACAGGTGGGTGAGTGGCATTCATTCACTTATTCATACTGACATATACTTATTGAGCACTTACTATGGCCAGGCACTGTGCTAGGTGTTGGGAATATGAAGGTGAGCAAGGCAGACAAGGTCCCTGCTTTCAAGGACCTCTCAGACTCCTGCATTACCAGATCTCTGGCCTCTGGGGAGACAGGAGCACTGTCCTGAGAGTGTGCCTTCAAAGCTCAGTGTCTAGATTTGTATTTTAGAGCTCATTTGCCTGCCCTGGGGCTTTCTTTCAAACTTGTCTACAGCATCCTTGAAGGTACTACCCTGCCTTCCGCTCTCTCTGAAGTGTCCACTGACTACCCCCTGCCAGTGCATCCTCCTTTATCCATCACTGACCACTGGCCAGAAATGAAAGAACAAAGAAGAAAATGTTGATGCTTACAGCTTCTTGGATGAAGGATGAAAGTAAAGATGCTGCCCATCCCCCCAAATTCCTGCTGCCTCAGGCAGATGAATGGAGACATCCAGTCAATCTAGGGTCAAGATTTCCTAGGGTTTGGGGCATGAAGGGGCCCTTGTTTCAATGCCACTGCAGCCTCTTGCCTCCCACCCCCACACTGGCCTCCTCATTGTCAGCCCACTAAGGCCGGATTTGTCTTGCAAAGTAGCATCATTATAAACGCATCAGCCTCCTCTGGACGTCTGCACCCGTTCCTGCCAGCCCATCCAGGCTCGATTACATCTGAGGCTGTCTGGGGTAATTAAGTGACATTAGGACACATCCCTTGCTGTAATGCACTGTTCAAAGCCCTGGGCCCCTGTGTCCTGGGAGTCACAACCGCACCAAGGCCGTGTCTGCCTAATGCACCGCGCTGTGATTGAGGCTAATTACTCCAAAGACAGGCCTCATTAGTGGCGGGTTTGTGCTGGAAGGTGGGGAGCAGGCTCCCTCTCTCACCTCCCCCAGCACACCAGGTCACAGCCTGTCTCCCCTCTCCCCCTGCAGGACCAGGTCTCTTTGCTCTGCTGTTTGGGTGAGATTTGAATAGACTAAGGACATTCCCAAAACAGGGCAGACAGGGTCGTAGACTGAGCTCCACAGTTTTCAAGAACTTTCTGACTGCCTTATTCAACTGGTGGGAACTGAGGCCCAGAGAGGGTTACTGACTTGCCCAAGGTCACATAGTACAAGTGTAATGTGCCACATTTCTTAATCTGCCAGCCTTAGAAGTGAGGGTGGACAGAATGGAAGTGTACACAGACAAGACCTATCTGCATCCAGAGTAGTGGGAGATAGGGCTCAAGATGGCCTAGGAGAAGAGCAGGATGGCTGCATTTTCACAAAGGACTTTCCTAGTGGCTCAGATGGTAAAGAATCTGCCTGCAATGCAGCAGACCTGGGCTCAGTCCCTGGGTCAGGAAGATCCCCTGGAGGAGGAAATGGCAACCCACTCCAATATTCTTGCCTGGAGAATCCCACCGACAGAGGAGCCTGGCAGGCTACAGTCCACAGGGTTGCACAGTCAGACGTGATTGAAGTGACTTAGCACGCATGCACGCTGTATTTTTGACACGCATGCACGCTGTATTTCTGACATCTCTAGGATTTTGAGACCCCTTTGCCTGGAATCCTCTTCTGATGCCTTCCACCTGCTACCTTGGCTGACTTCTTCAGGTGTCACTTCCTCCTGAAAGCCCTGGCTAACCTCTGAGCCTGAGTTTTGTATGTCTTATATGTGTTCCCAGGATGCTCTGTACTTGCCCGTCTCAGCCCACATCATTCTGAATTGTCAATGTCCAATCACTTGTCCAAACCCCATGTGACTGTAAGTCCACGAAGGGTGAGAACTGAGACTTTCTTGTTTGTGTTGGTTTCTCCAGTGCCCAGCACAGAGCCTAGCTCATAGATGGCTTCTGATAAGAACGAGTAGAATGAAAAATGATCAATGGTCTTTATCTTTTGTAGGTCCTGGACTCCTTGTAAAATATGATGAAAGCTTCCGCCTAGGAAAAAATGCATGTATCCATGTATAGATAGTATTTTCCAAATTTTAGGGCATTCTGAATACCATAGTGTGCCCTCCACCACTTCCAGAGGGGTGCTTGAGATCCCAGTTAATTACCTCTGAACCAAAGTGTGGTTCCCTCTGCAGTTCTGACTTTTCAGTGTGGACCCCTTTGGGGACCGTGTCCTGCCCTCCACTGCCTCCTCAGACCCCCTGACAACATCCTACCTGGTGAACTTTTCCCCAGCATGCGCTGACAGTTTTGTCTGCATGCCTTTGCCTTTATTGCACCTCCTGCCAGGGACACCTCTTTCTCTGTGTCCCTCCAGATCTTACTATCGTACAGAGTCCGGTGTAGTCTTCATTCTTTCTAGGAAAGGATGATGATCTGAGGTGGCAGAATTCTGAAAATATTCCCCCAAGTTTCCTGTTTCTGGCTATTCAATTAAATACAGATCCACTTCCTGCTGTGAAGGGACTTTCAGCTGGAATTAAAGTTATTAATGAGCTTACCTTAAAATAGAGAGGCTAACCTGGATTATCTAGATGGACGCTATATAATCACAGGAGCCCTTGAAAGCAGAAGAGTCAGTGGGGAGATGAATCGGAAGGGGAGGCCACGGAGATGCAAACCTTGAGAAGGACTTGAGTCTCCACTGTGGGCTTCAAGATGGAGGAAGGAGACTGTGAACCAAAGAGTGCAGGAGGCCCATAGAAGGTGGAAATAGCTAACAAGGGAACAGGAAACTCAGTCCTACAACTCCATGGAACTGAACTCTGCCCACAACCTGAATGAGCTTCAAAGCAGGTTTATCCCCAGATCCTTGAGAAAACCTTGATTTTGTGAATTGCAAAGAACCAGCTGAGCCATGCTGTGCCTAGGCTTCTGACCTAATAAATGGCTGTGAGTTTTAAGTCACTGAATGTGTGATAGTTTGTTACAGCAGCAATAGAGAACTAATACCTCCACAGTGGGGTAAATAAGACCCCAGCATCTCAGACCCTCTTCCCACTCAGCGGTGGATATGTGCCTTCTTTCCTCGAATCTTGACTGGCTTGTGGCTGCTTTGACTGAAAACAGCAGCAGAAGTGAAGCTGTGCCAGATCTAGGCTCAGCCTTTAAAAGCACTGGCAACTCCCACCTTGGTTTCTTAGAGCCATGAGCTGCCATGTAAGCAATTTGAATATGCCGAGACTGCCATGTTGTAAGCAAGCCCATGCTAGCCATGCGGAGAAGTTACGTCGTACATATGAGGGAAGTGGGTTCTAGAGAGATCCCTTCCCTGGGGTAACTTCTCATAACCATGGCATGATGTTGGGGGCACATCCCTGAACTTGAGGCTGGCTTTGACTTAGAGGAAGTGAACAGTTCTCTTCATTTTGTGGCTTGATGAGGATGAAAAGTCCTTGAATTTTCAAAATGTCTCCCTGCCTCCCTAGACTACCAAGAAGACAGAGATCCCTAGAGAGCTCATATTTTGGCATTAGCACATCATGTTCAGAAGGCTTCTCTGGACAGGCAATATCGTCATGAATAGGACCAGATGCAACAGGAACTAACGGATGGATTAGGTAGATTTCCCCAAGGTTCTAAATACTTGGCCCCTAGGACAGGTATGTGTTGGAACACAGAACAGAGAATGCCTCAGCCCATAATGGTTTTTATGCATTTATCTAATTGTTGCCCTCACCCAGCCCCAAAGTCCCTGAAATACCTAGTACCCTCCACCTTTAGGTAAACTCTCTACTATTGGTCCCTCAGGGCTTCCCTGGTGGCTCAGTGGTAAAGATTCTGCCTGTAATGGAGGAGCCACAGGAGACAGATTCAATCCCTGGATCGGGAAGATCCCCTGGAGGAGGGCATGGCAACCCACTCTAGTGTTTTTGCCTGGAGAATCTGTGGACAGAGGAGCCTGGCAGGCTACAGTCCATGGGATCACAAAGAGTCAGACATGACTGAAGTGATTTAGCATCCACGCATTGGTCCCTTAGCTGTCAGATGTGATTGCTTAAGGGAGACCTTAAGAAGGTCCCTAAGTGGGACCTTAGGGAGCAGGGGGGACATGACTGGACAGAGAGAGGCGCCAAGCCTTGTGCAGTTTAAAAGGGGGCTTCCCTGGGAGGATTACTGAGAGGTTTCCTAAGGCAGTTGGAGCAATACACATTTAAGTATGTCTTACTTTCTCTGGGGTTGAGCCTAGTTCTATTGTAATAAGCACTGAGGAAGGAACAGGGAACCAGACACGTGCAGTGCACAGGGTTGCTATGGCTCCATCAACCGAGCCCCCAAGATTTCTCCCTCTGGGTCAACTCTCCTGTCCAATTCAGTCCAAACTCAAACCCAACCCAACAAGCTTACCGCCCTCCAGTGGCATTCATTGTATTAATAGCTTGACTATGCTGGCTTCCCTTGTAGCTCAGTCGATAAAGAATCTGCCTGCAGTGTGGGAGACCCAGGTTCGATCCCTGGGTCGGGAAGATCCCCTGGAGAAGGAAATGGCAACCCACTCCAGCAGTCTTGCCTGGAAAATCCCATGGTCAGAGGAGCCTGGTGGGCTGCAGTCCATGGGGTTGTAAAGAGTTGGGCATGCCTGAGCGACTAACCCGTACCCATACCCGTATGCTTCCCTGGTAGCTCAGCTGGTAAAGAATCTGCCTGCAATGCAGGAGACCCTGGTTCGATTCCTTGGTTGGGAAGATCCCCTGGAGAAGGGATAGGCTACCCACTCCAGTATTCATGGGCTTCCCTGGTGGCTCAGATGGTAAAGAATGTGCCTACAGTCCATGGGGTCACAAAGAGTTGGACACTACTGAGCGATGAAGCACACACATATCTTTTACACTCAAACCCACCCACCTCTACCCGAAACAACCCAACGCCAAACCTGAGGGACTTAACTCACTTTACTGATGAGGAGACAGGGGCATCATTTGTCCAACATTCCACGGTAGGCAGAGTTGAGGCCAGGACACAGCACTGCTGGCTCCAAAGCCTGAGCAGACTGCCTGGCTCCCTCCCCATGCCCTGGAAATGGAGAGCCACTTCGAGTGTCTGTCAATGTTGTGGATTATAATTATTATTTGTCTTGGGTGAGAGTGGCTGTGGGCAGCCAGTGTCGCCAGGGAAACCACGCTGAACATTTTCCTTCTCCTCCCCATCCCTCTTCACACCTGCTCTGCAGCTCCCTTGCTTCCTAGGCGCCCTGGGCCCTGCACCAGACTGGGTGACCCTGAGGAGTCCCTTCACTCTCTGGGCTTCAGTTTCTTCCCCCATGAATGGGATAGTGCTGAAGACTAAGTGGAATGGCAAGTGGGAGATGGCTGGCACTCAGTAGGTTCTCAATAAATGTTGGTTTATTAGAAGAGCACAAGGGGGCTCCTTCCCACCTGCAGGGTTGAGGCCAGGGTAGGGTAAGCAGCTCCTCCATCACAAAGCTCTTTTCACTGCTTCTCACAAAGCCCACAAATCACCTGGGAAAGCATCTTTGATTCTATTTCCCGGCCAGTTCACTTACTGTTCACTTCTGACTCACAGCATCTTCCGGCCTTACAGTGCTGAGGGTCATCCTGTCCAGCCTCCGGGTTCTAGTGTGACCAACGCCTGAGTCACCAAGACAGGGAGGCACTGTCCTCGGCAGGTGAATCACCAGGGAATCCCTGCACTCATTTGCTGGGAGGGCTTGGTCAATCCTTCCCCCTCTGGGACTCAATTTCCCCCTCTGAAAAATGATGTGGCTGCTCCTTTAACTCTCAGGTCCCACATGTCCCTGTGGTTCTTCTGGAGCACCACCAGACTAATGAATTGTTCTGCATGCAGGTTGAATTCTCTGGACTTTCCCTTCCGTGGGAGGTGGGCTGAGTGGGACTCCTGCCCTGTCATGCAAGTGCTCCCTCACCCCCACCCCCGTAGGCCTCCCTTGTGCTAGTTTGGCCTCTTGGAGCCTCGCTTCCTTATCTCCTCAATAGGAATAACGATGTGCACAATGCCCACCGCAATAGATCAAACCACAGAAGGGGAGCAAATCCTGTTGGTGACTGGTAAGCGCGAGAGGAAGCTTCTCTGGCGACTCAGGCAGTGAAGAATCTGCCTGAAATGCAGGAGACCTGGGTTCGATCCCTGGGTTGGGAAGATCCCCTGGAGGAGGGCATGACAACCCACTCCAGGATTCTTGCCTGGAGAATCCCCGTGGACAGAGGAGCCTGGTGGGCTACAGTCCACGAGGTCACAAAGAATTGGACATGACTTAGTGACTAAGCACAGCACAAGTGTGAGAAAGGCATGGTGGATTATTAATCAGTCCTGCGGGGAGAGGGGTAGGTGGTGGGTAAGATTACGGGTGCTGGAGCCACTGTGTCTACATTCCAAGGTGGCTCTCCTCTCCCAGCTGGGTACGTTAGCCAAACCATTATTCCTATAACAAACATGTATTGAGCACCTACTGTGTGCCAGGCCCTGTCCCAGACATTGAAGGTACAGTGACAGATCCAGGGATGCCTCCCTGAAGGATGCAAACCCTGAGGCCCCCACCCCAGAGAACCAGCCATCCAAGACACATGGGCTGAGGCAGGCATGGGAGACCCAGAACTCCTCAGCTCTGCCCTCCCCTCCCCCAAGGCTTTCAAACTGTGTTCCGCAGAGCTTGGGGACCATAACCAGGGACTGAGGGGCTTGGGCCCCAGCCCGTGTGTCTTGGGTGCTAGATTCTGCTTACTGTTATACTGCAGAAGCTCTGCAGCTACGAGAGGTTTGAGAAGTACTGCTTGAGTCCTACCCTCCTGGTATGCAGACTGGAGACCTGAGACCCCGAGGACTTGCCCAGAGCCACCCTCTGTCCTGGTCGAGCACTCTTCCTCCACCATACCCGGGCCTGCCTTTCTGATCTGCAACCTCCAACCCCAGCCTGTGAGTCTAGCTCCAGGTCAGCTGGAGCACCCCAGACCCTAACGGACACCTCTCCCTGCCAGCTCCACACTGTCAATTGATTAATAATGACATATTTTAGATGGTAGTACAAATTAATTTCCGAATCGCACCATTAGTGTGTAATTAATTTCTTTGCTCTGGGAAATGAAGATATCCCTGATGAGCATGCTATCTCAATCTATAAAAAGAGGAGAAACGCTGAACAGGCAACTCCATTAAGGCAAACATTGATCTTCCCCCACCCTATTTCTCCCTCTCTTGTGTGAGGACTCTTCCCCCCTTATCATCCCCCCACTCTTGGGAAGGGGCAGCGTCCGTATTCCTAAGGAGGGGTGGGGCCCCTTGGAGAGGGCTGCCTCTTGATAACTTCAGCGGTAATCAGAAGATCATGTGTGCTTACTGCAGCCAAATAATGTCTTTATTGGATCCTGTTAAGGACACGGTTGCTGTGGAAACACAAGCTCTCGACCCTCCAGGTTTGGATGTCAAACCTGGAACATGCATTTTTCTGTCAGCTTCTGGGGGCCTGGGAATGCTGGGAGGAGAGAGGTGGCTGAGCTTGGATGTTGAGCTGTGGTCTTCCAAACCGGCCCCTCCTAATTTAGATGGTGGCTGCCTCCTTTAGAAAGTCCTCCAAGATTACCTCTTTTCCACGTGTCACCCGCTCTTCCCCTACCCGCACCGTCCCTCACAGCACCATGTTTCCCAGGTAGCTGGCTCTGGGTCTCCCACATCAGCCTCCTTCACGCAGCTCCAGCACTGTCCAGGTTTGTCCTCCCCACTCTAACATTCCAAGCTGTGTGACTCTAGGCAGATTACTTAGCCCTTCTCTGCCCCATTTCCTCATCTTTAAAGGGATGCTCATTGTCCCATTTCTTAAGCTGATTATGAGAATTTAATGAGATAATGAATGTAAAGTGCTCACACGGTGGCCTGGGGTGAGTGGTGATCAATGAGAGATATTACTATACAAGCGGGGGCTGAGGGCCTGCCAGGGGCAGGAACAAAATTGAAATCAGATGATTTGGGTCCGTGTCCCACTTCTGGCTGACCCCCTGTGTCTCTGGGCAAGTGGCAATCTCTCTGACCCTTGGTTGGTCTTTTAAATGGGGACAGTGCCGACTGTACAGGGGGGTGACTGTGCCTCTGGTTTTGTCAGGACAGTCCTGGTTTGCACCTGTCGCCCCGGCACACTATTAACAGTGGGCTGGTGGGGCCCAGAAGTTGCCTCATTAGCTCAGATTCCAGACCCCCAGGGGCAACCTCGTGCAGGCCTCTGCTCTGAGGTCAGGGACAAAGGGCCTAAAGGCGAGACAAAGGCTGTTTGCCCCCTGCCTGGCTCCAAACACCAGCTCCGGCGGGGCCCCGTGGCCCCTCTGACCCAGCTCAGCTCCAATTAGTGCACTGGGAGAGAGGCCTGCCGGTGGCCTCCCAGCCACAGCTTCCTGGGGCTCCCTGCACACCACAGTCCATTCAGGTCCTGGCATCAGCCCTGACCTGGGGGGCCCAGTTGTGTCCCAGTCCCTGCCCTTCCCTCCAGCTCATTAGTGCCTTTTGGACTAAGGGCATGCAGATGCACGCAGCCCTGTGACAGCTGTCCTCAGGCTGCCCGCAAATACGCTTTTTCTTAGGGCTGCATGTGAGATGCTTCATGTCCAGAGGACCACATATCACCATGCAGAGCCTCAGGCTCCTGATGGGTAAAATGGGTAAATAATCACTAGCTTGCTAGTTGTTGGATCAGACTTAACAATGCATGAAAAGGGGCTCTGAGTGTTCAAGAGCCCCGTGCTCCTGTGAGGCGTGGTCCCACTGAGTGATTCCCAAAGCAATTGCCTTGTGAAGCCAGCCCTGAGATTATGCTGGTTTCCTTTTAAATGCCCGGCTTCTGTAATGAAGGTGAAGTCTCTGTAAGAACAGTTAAACTCCACCCACTCCTGCGTGTGGGCGGAGAGGTCATTCTCGAGGTTCAGGAAGCAGATGTAGCGGTCTCGGCTCTGCTCCTGGCCTGCTAGGAGACCCTGGGCCAGTGCCTCAGTCTCCCCTCTGCCTCTCTCAAGGTTCCAGCGAGTAGCTGGGCAAAGGCCAGGGTTGCCTGCGGGCACAGCCAAGACCAGCAAGGAACATAAGCAGGTACCCTTTCCCGAGGCTGGGACCTGACCCTCTGCACCTCAGGCTCCTCTTTGGCCAAATGGCACTGAATAGCCACCCTGCAGGCTGTGAGGATTAGTAGCAATGATTAGAAGGCTGGGAAGTGCCTGGCTCACAGTAGGACTTGGAAAGTGTGACTGCTGCTGTTGTTGCTTTTCACACTGATAAGGTTGAAACACCACCCAAATGAGGGATGTCATTTTTATTTTACAATCAGCTGTGTGCACCCACTGATTGCTTGGTGCCCTGGTTTAGAAACATAGAACTCCTGGGGGTCTAAACCTGGCTTTGCCTCTTAAGTACCCTCATCACGTCCTGCCTCCCTGGCCCTGGCTTAGCGGGAAGGGGCTGGGATTCAGGGGGTGAGGCCATGGAGACAAGGCAGGAGGGGAGCTTGTAGTTGGCCCTTGGCTTCATGTTTCCTTCTGCAACCCAAGAATAGTTTTCTCAGACGACTGGCCCCAGATCCAGGCCTAGGCAGGTAAGCTGAGCGAGTTCACTACCTTGGTGGTGAGTATTTTCTTTGTCGCTTGCAGCTGGAACCAAGTTTCAGTTTCTGGGGGCAGTGGCTCTCTAGGAATTCATGAGAGCCTGGGAATTTCTCCAGGAGATGCATTCAGCTCTCAGCACTGAGCACTGATAGTTCTCAGGCTCTCACAACTCCCCTCCCTGGGGGTCCAGGGTGACAGGGGAAGGGGGCAGAACAGGCCTGTGACCTGTGGTCCACCCAAGGTGTGAGTGCAGGGGCCGGAACTAACCAGGTTGGTCACCAGGGGATTAAGGATGGGCAGGGGCTCCTCAGGGGTACTACTGGGGGGCAGGGCTGATTGAGAGGGGTCACAATCGGAGACTCTCAGGGATGGCCCCTCCTGGTTTCCAAACCTCTTTCCAGGAGAGCAAAGTCCTGGAGCTGGGAGGCTGAGAGTAAGCTTGAGGGAAAGTGGCCCTAGAGGAACTGGGCCCCAGACTCCAGGCAAAGCAGCCTTGGTGAGGAGGCAACTGGGTGAGCCAGCCTGATGCAGGGGAAGAGCCCAAGCTCTGGAGGGTGGTGGGGGGCAGTGGTAAGAATCCTTGCTCTTCTTAGGAAGTAGGCCTGCACTTCTTAGTGGTGGGACCTCAGGCAAATACTCACCTCTCTGCACCGCAGTTTCTGTATCTGTAACTTGGGGCTAGTAGTAACTATGTCGTGGCACTGTGTGAGTCTTAGACGGAATCACATATGTACGACGCCTCTCATGGTGCCCAGCACAGAGCCAACTGTGCCTATGTCTTTACCATGCCTGTCCAGTGAGGTCATGTTGGCGGCTTGAAATCAGCCATGGCGGGAGTATTTACACCACGGAAGCTGGCAGACTACAAATCAGGGCATTTCCATCCCCTCCCTCTGACTGCAGGATGTTAAAACATCGGCGTACCCCTGAACCAGAGAGTGGGAGGAGCTGTACAGTATTTCCGCCACCAGGTCATTTGCCAGGCAAACATCTGCCCATCTGAGCCTGGACGGAACTACACCCACAGCCTGCACAGAACAAACAATTTCAAGTTTGACTGGTTTGTGTTGGGAGCCCTCTGAGGGTCTCAGGTCCATGGAAAGATGGAGGCTTTCCAGGACCTTTCTCAGGTTTAGGGAGACTCCCCATTCCTAGCCCCAAGGCTTTCTCACACAGCCTTGGGCTAGCTGGAGGAAGCTGGGGTCAGCACTATGTCTCTTTAACATTTGGAAAAGCAAAAACCTCAGAGGTCAGGTAATTTACTTGACATCATTCAATCAGTTTTTAAAAGCCACCACACAGTTGAAGAAAGTGTTTGTTTCCACCATCCCAAAATTTCCCCTTCTACCTCTTCCCTGACATTTCCTTCCCCACAAAGTGTCCCACTACTCTGGCTTCTGTCCTCTAGTTTAGTCTGATATAGAACTTTATGTAACTGGAATCATACAATATGTTCTCATCTATGTATCTCCTCTTTCCCAGCATTATGTCTGTGAGACTCACGTGTGCCCGGTATGTATGGCAGTATTTAATCCATCTTCCCTACTATATACTATTCCACAATATACCCACTCTCTGTTCATAGATATATGATTTGTTTCCAGTTTTAGGCTATTGCATACTATTACTTGGAACATACAAGGACACAGATTTTGGAGACTGTATGCACGCATTTCTGCTAGGTGTGTGCCTAGGAGTGACATTGCTGGGCATGAGGATTACTGGATGCAGTTTTGATGCAACAGATAGTTGTTGAGTCCCTTTGGTGTGTGAGTTCCTGAATGAGACTCCTTGGACTAGATGAAACTCCTCTCTCAGAAAGTTCCCAGTCTGGTGGCGGGGGCGTTATGCAGAGGGGTGGGGTGGAGAGTAGACGCATTCAGCAAGAGCCAACAGAGAGGACAAAACAAGAACTCTGGGGGCCCCCAACGCAAGGGGCACTGTCTATGTGGGGATCTGTGAGGGGAAATGGGCAAGTCTGGAGGAAGGGCAGTTGGAGGGCTTGGGAAAGATTTACCCCACAGAGATGAGGGGCTGGCTTCCAGGCAGGGGACTTCAAGGGAAAGGTGTGGAGGCAGGTAAACGGGGTGAACTTGGGGAAAATTGATTGTTCTCCTCTGGCTGGGGAGCTGGGTCTGGGTGGAGCAGAGTGGTTGCCAGTTAGGGTCTGATCGCTGATCATGAAGGCTTAAGAGTTGGGCTTTGGGAAACCAGTGAAAGCCTCCCACAGGGCAGCCTGTAGGGGAGGGACTCTGTGTGTGTTGCAGGGGTTATATGTGTGTGGGGAATGCTGAATTCAGGGATGGGTACTAACAAAGTGTGAATGGGAATGGAGGAAGTGGAGAGAGGAGAGACAAGAGTGATTGGTGGGAGGCCTGCACAGTGAGCTGATTCTTTTGGATGAACTGGGGTGGGGGTAGGGTGAGGGTGGGGATTGGGGGGTAGGTGGGGGTGGGAAGTGGGCAGCTTGCGTTTAGAGTCAGGAAGCTGGCCCCAGTCCCAGCTCTTCCTCCCTCTTTTGGGGTGATCCTGGGTGAGTCCCTCCCTCCCTGGCCTCAGGTCTCCATCTATTACAGAGGGTGGCCCTGGCTGATCTCTGAGGCCTGGGCTCCTGGAGCCCCTACCCCGGGCCTCCCTCAAAGGGCGGGCTGTGGATGATTAAAGAGGGCTGATGGATGGCAGAAGCCTGGAGGAGCCCAGAGCACCAGACAAGTGTGAGGGGAAATTAGTAGCCACCGTTTTATTTAGCACGTGATCTGGCAGACTGGCGATTTATTACAGGCATTATTATTAATGACAGTAATAATGATGCTGACAATACCATCTACCGCTTTGTACCAGGCTTTTGTTTTCATTGGAAATGCACTCCCTCCATGATCCTCACCCCTCCTTGTGGGTCCTGATTTACAAATGGGTAAACCAAGGCAGAGAGCTGCTGTGGGACTGATTAGCCAAGGCCAGGGTGTCAGTCAGGGAGGGAGCCCAGCTCTGTCCATTCTCTGCCCAGGGTTTTCTCTCCCAAACCAGCTACCTGCTCTCTCTCTGTCTCACATGATTCCAGTCCTGTAGTCCTTTTTTGTGAGTCCCCGTCAACAGCTGGGCTTAATCTAAGTGAGCCCTGGACAGCGCAGTCGACAAGCGTGAGTTAAAGCCATCTTCTCCACCTGCTGGCAGTGTGGCCTTGGGCAAGTTGTGTCCCCCCTCCACAGGCCTCAGTTTTCCCATCTGCCACACCAGGACACCTAATCCTAGTGGAGTCATAGTGAGGGTTAAGAACTTTGGTGGAAGTACCAGCTTGGAGGGCTGGACATTTTCTAGGTTCCTGATCTCTACTCACGCGTCTCTCCCTCAGGTCAGAACTCAGTACATAGTGGTGGAGGATTGTTTTTTCACTTGAACTGGGATGAAAAGTCAGCCATGGCCTCCAGTGAAAATTTCCCAAAAGCTCCCTTTTCATGTGCAAACAAGAGAAGCAAGCGTGTGTGTGTGTGTGTGTGTGTGTGTGTACACTGTCTGGCTGAGGTCAGTAGAAATCTTATCCTATGTGAAAGGTCCCCGAGTGACAACAGTATGACAGTTGGCCTGTGTTGGGGGCCCTGGCCTGCCCCTGACTCCCTGTCACAAGCTGTGATGAGGAAAGCAAAGGCTGACCCTCTCCTCCATACACCCTTAGTCTCCAGCCTGCATGTTGAGGCACCAGGGTCTCCTTGGGTCTCCAGGAGGGAGTAGGAAGCAAGGCCCTACAGTGGTACCTGCTCAGACTCAACCCCATGGCTGCCCAGCTGAACCAGGGAGAACCACAGATCTGCTCCCAGCCTCTGCTCCCCTGATCACCTGTCCTCCCATCCTTTTTCTGCCCTGAGCTTGGCTGGTTAGGGTGCCTGTGCCTGCTCACAGCCCTCTCTTGACAACCTCCCCGCAGACCCTGGCAGCCTCTCAGCACACGCACTTCCCTCTCCCTTTGTGCTCTGTGCACCAGCCACTGGCTTGGGAGGCCTCAGTGATTCCGTGTTCCTTTCCGCTATGGGGCCTTTTATATGTTGTTCCCTCTGCCCGGAATGGGGGCTTCCCTGATAGCTCAGTTGGTAAAGAATCCACCTGCAATGCAGGAGACCCTGGTTCAATTCCTGGGTTGGGAAGACCCTCTGAAGAAGGGAGAGGCTACCCATTCCAGTATTCATGGGCTACCCTTGTGGCTCAGCTGGTAAAGAATCCGCCTGCAATGTGGGAGACCTCAGTTTGATCCCTGAGTTGGGAAGATTCCCTGAAGAAGGGAAAGGCTACCCAATCCAGTATTCTGGCCTAGAGAATTCCATGGACAGTCCATGGGGTTGCAAAGAGTCAGACACGACTGAGCAACTTTCACTTTCTGCCTGGAATGCCTTTCCCTTCTCGCCAAATTTCATCTGCTCACCTCTGATTCTTTGTTTTGTTTAGTCACTAAGTTGTATCTGACTCTTTGCAACCCCATGGACTTTGCAACCCCACCAAGCTCCTTTGCCCATGGGATTTCCCAGGCAAGAACACTGGAGTGGGTTGCCATTTCCTTCTCCAGAGGATCTTCCTGACTTGGGGATCAGACATGTGTCTCCTGCATTGGCAGGTGGGTTCTTTACTACCAAGCCACCAGGGAAGAACTTGATTCTTTATATATCATCACAGATGTCACTTCTTCTGGCAAACTTTCTCCCCAACCACATCTAAAGGTTGAAACATTTCATGTTCTTAGAGCTCTTGTACTTCTTTAGAGCCCTTGTCCAAATTTGCGCCTGTTTATTTATTTAGTGATCATTTCTCTAGTTCCTGTCTCCCCCTAGGGTGTTGGCTCCAGAAGACTGTACTGTCTGCTCACTGTTGAATGTCTGGCATCCAGCATAGTGCCCAGCACTGAGGAGGGATACATCTGGTCAACTGGTGTGTGATTCAATGAATGAATCTCTTCAGCTTGCAAATCAGATCATGGTGAGGTGACATTGGTTGGCCAAAGTCTCACTTATTAGAACCAGAAAGTCACAGCGCTTGGAGCCACTTGGCTCCACTCCCTCCCTGGGGACAGGATCCCAGCTCACAGGTGTCAATCTCTCCTCACCTACTTTCGAAGACAGGAGTTTCACTCCCTTGAAGGGGAACAGAGGAAGGCGGTAGAGGTCCTGTGTCGCTACTGCATCAGTCCATGAGGTCCAGAAGTCCCTAAAGTCTCTCCTGTCCTTTAGGCTGGACAACTGGGACCTGCTGTCCAAGAAGACTGTGCAGCTCGCATGCTGGCTGGACCTGAGATGGACACAAGATTCCACGAGTCCATCTCCAAGCTCAACAGAGCCGAGGATGCTGGAACCCCACCTGGACTCACTCTTCCCTCCATGCCCTCTTATTAATCCCTATGCATCTTTCTGGGCTGGTTCAGGCCTTGCTTCCTCCAGGAAGCCCACATGGCCTGCTCTCTCCTGTGACCTGAGTGTGGCGCTTTACACCAAGGTCATATGTATAGAGCCTCATACCAAGGCCACAGGACAAAAGCCTCTGGAACTGATTGAGTCCCATAGCAACTGTTGCCATGAGCCCCCATCCTCTGACCTAAACTGGCCATTTTCTGACTCTCATATTAATATGATAAAATATCCACCCTATAACATCCTAACCAATCACCTAATGCCACCCTTCCCGTAGGAATTTTCTTTGTCTTAAGGCTATAAAAATTGACTACTATTTCACGAAAGGGATCAGCTCTCCCTTGAGCCTGACCTCTGTTCTAACAGCATCTCTTGCTCTAAGAAACTCTGTTCTCCTCTCATTCTGCCTCATGTCTGGAAATTATTTTCCAACCCAGGCGTGGACCATGACACCGAGCAAGCTGGGATTCTCCCTATGCCTAATGAGAATGAGACAATCAGAAGAAAGTGTAACCCCTCGTTTCATATATGGATTTCTGGGTGACCAGACAGGGGAGGTAACCTGCCAAAGTCACAAAACTGCTGATTTGGGACGATGAGGCAAATTTTTAAATTCCGTGGTTATTAAAGTTTCATTCTGTTAGTTTTTTTCTAACTGTCTTTGAGGATGAGGGAAAATGAACAACCTCAGGAAATGTGGTCATAGACATCAAAAACCTTTTTAAAAAGAATGTATCCTTTCAGGTCTAAGGATGCAATTTGAAATGGGTGCAAAGATTTATGTACAAGGATGCTCATCACAGCCTTGTTTATGAGGGCGAAAAACTGAAAATAGCTTAAAGGTCCGACAGAGAGATTGGCTAAATAAATTATGGTGCATTCATGTGATGGAATACCATACAGCCATTAAAAATGATGGCCCAGTAAAAGAATATTTAACGACATGGGGAAATGTTCACAAGATACTGTTAAGGACAAAAAAAAAAAGGAGGTTGCAAAACAGCAAGCTCCATATGCCTCTGACTTTGCTAAAACAATTATTAAAAAAGAAAGCCCAGGGCCCCTGAGGTTATTTATGATATTGTTTCACTGCCTCCAAGACACCAGCCTCATTAATTCCTATTTCAGTGTGGGCTCAGCGGAAAGCATGAGCATTTAATGTCTGGAGGTCTGATGTTGAATCTAGTCTCTGCTATTTCTTCACCAGGTGACCTTGAAACCATAGGCCTCATTTTTCCTCATCTATAAAATGGGGATAAGAGTCCTCCATTGGAATGATGTGGAAAGGATTTCAAAGATAGTGTACATATGTGTGAAAGGCCATGGTAAACTGTTCAGAGCTGGATTGATATTGAGAATAATGATACATTATTCCCTAATTACCCTGGAGAAGGAAATGGTGACCTGCTCCAGTATTCTTGTATGGAAAATCCCATGGACAGAAGAGCCTGGCAGGCTACAGTTCATGGGGTCACAAAGAGTCGGGCATGACTGAGTGATGGGACACACATTCCCTAATTAAACTGAGGGCTCCATGGAGGCCACACGAGGTAACGTCCTTCCCCGTCACTCGGCAGCCACCGGAGGGCCACACGCTGGTGTGCACAGGAGTGTGGGTGGAACCACCCACTGAAACCCCACACTCACCCCTCCACACCCCTGGACACCTCCGTGAGCCCCAGGACTGGGACTGGCATCGCCTATGGGGAGTGAGAGTGCAGCTGTGGGCGCACTGAGTGCTGGGGTTGTTTGGGGGTGCTCCCAGCACCCCCATCTCCCCAGCCCTTGCAGGATGAGGGGGTAGCCACTGTCTGCCACAGAGTGCCTATCAGGAGTGGCTCAGAAGCTAGGGTCCAGCCAGGAGACCATGGCTCTCAGTACCTCCAAGCACTTTAGCGCCTTTGTCTGTCTCCCTGGGCTGTGAGCACTGTGGGGGTTGCTGGGCTGCAGGAGTACCTGCCTGCCACCTGTGGGGATCTTGGGCCAGGCCCAGACTGGCCTACCCCATCCTGACCCCTGCGGTGCACAGTGGGCCAACCATATCTCTCCTCTGAGTTTTGTCCCAGAGAGGGGATGTGACCTGCCCTGAATCATGCAGTTGCCGACTGAACAGCAGACCCCAGGCCTGGCTCTTCCCCCTGGCCCCCAGTCCCCCAGTAGAGGAGGGACTTTCAGGCAATTCTGTCAGAAACCAGGGGTTCTTTGGGCCACTCAGAAGACAGAGCTGGTGTATTCATATTTTCTTTCTGTATTCATTCTCTTTCTGCACAGAGTTGACATGTTTCTTCTTTGTGCAGGCTCCAGATGAGAGATTGGAATTGAGTATTTTGTTTTGTTTTGTTGGTAGAGGGAGGGACAGTTACAATCTCACAGGCTTATGGGAAGAATGATTAAGGGGGCTGGCGTGGTGAGAAGATGCTGTAGGAAATGCGGCTGGGCCCACCCAGGGTCCCCTTGTCTAAAGACCCACCTCCTTCCACAGCTGCTGTTTGGTGCCCAGTGCTTACAACCCCAGAGACTTCCGAGAGGCAGTCAGAGCTGCTGACAACAGAGCCGGGAAGGCAGTAGCCCCTCTTCCTTCCAGGGCCTCTTTCCAGGGTTTTCCTGATGGGAGGACAGGAGCCTGGCCTTTGCCTCAGGCAGGAAACTTTGCTGAGAGATGATTTACTCTCCAGAGCCTCCATGTCAGGCCAGATCAGACTTTCCCTGCGACGCCTCTCCGCCTGCCTGTCCTGCTCCACTAGCTCATGTGGGTTTTCCTGAAGAAGCACCCTCTCTAATCTTGTGCCCCTGAATCCCTGCCTCAGGCTCTGCTTGGTGGGAAGCTGACATAAGACAGATGGGAAATGGGACACAGTGTATCTAAATATATCCAAATATAACCTTGTAAACACTACTTGTGGAGGCTCTGCACTTCGATAGAACAATCTCCAGGCATGTTGTTTTTGGAAAGAGAAAATAACTTGAATGTACCAGACAGCCTGGATTGGAAGCAGAACCTAGAAATTCACTGGTTGAACACTCCTGGCTGGATAGAACACATTCACAGCAGGTGCCCACATTAGGAGGGCTAGTTCTGACGGTGTGTGTACTACATGTGTGGAGAACACCAACCAAACTCTGGCATGGAAGGTCCACGTGGCCCCTACTGGACTCCAGCCTATGAAACAGGGATTGCTGGCCAAGCCCATGTCCAGCTTCTGGTGGCTTCTTGCCCAGCCAGCACCCTAGAGGGTCCTCCCAGACTGTGCTCATAGAACCCACCAGGAATCCCTATGGTGGGTCAGGGAGTGCGAAAAGGAATCCTTTTGACCTGGTCACTTTCCATCGCCTTTCAAATCTCAGCCTCCTCCAGGAAGTCCACAGGGAGTGTTCCCTTCTCTAAGCATCTCTAGCCCTGTCAGCAGGCTTCAGCTAGCTCAGTTATGAGAAGCTGGTAACAGCCTGGAGAGAGGACAACTTTTGAATCCAGCTGAGTACACAGGATGGGCACACCAGTAGATAGAGGATACTGGAGAAATAAATACCTTCAGGGTGGGCAGGCTAGGATAGTTCTCCAAACTCCTATTCACCCTCCAGGTCACAGTGTAGATGCCACCACATATCAGTCACCATCCCGTGACCTCCACATTTGCAGCCTCTATTGCTTTGAAGGCTGGAACTCTGTCAGTCTTGTTCTCTGCTCTGTCCAAGTGCTCAGTACACAGCTTGGCACAAAGAAGTTGTTCCATAAATGCCTGTGGAAAGACAGAGTCTCTGGAGAAGTGGCCAAGCTGAGTTCGAGGGTAGACGCTCCGTGTAGGCTGGTCCCGCGCCTTTCTCGCACATGTGCAGGGCTAAAAGCACGCAGTGAGAAGAGGCCGTCAAAGTGAGCCTGCCCCTAGCATAGTCAGGATCCCAAGAACAAGGGACAGAGGCTCACTTAAGCTGCCCCAAGCAATGAGGTCTGTTTGAGGATATCTGTGGCCACGACAGAGTCCAGGATTCTACCCGAATAAGCCCAATAACACTAGCTGTCGCTTACCGTGCACCTGGCACCGGGCTGAGCATTTTATCTCCACTCTTACATTTGTAGTGGAGAAGGGAATGGCAACACACTCCCGTATTCTTGCCTGGAGAATTCCATGGACAGAGGAGCCTGGTGGGCTACAGTCCATGGGGTCGCAAAGAGTTGGACACAACTGAGCAACTAACACTACTACTACATTTGTAGAGAATAAGAGGAAGCATGGTTAGTGCTTACATCAGTCCCCCTTCCCAGTGGTGCCTTTTTCATCAAGTCTTGGAAGAAGGGTAATTCCAGGCACTCACAGTCAGGCACTGAGCGGGTAAATCTTTCTTCTTCCTACCTTAGGTAGGGGCAGTCAGGAGGGGAGCTGAGATCCGGGCCATCAATGAGACACCATCCCAACTTCAGATCCTCAGTGGGGGAAGCTGGGATGGAGGAGTGGGGAGGGCTGATGTCCTCAGGGCAGTCTTGGGGAGCCCCCATGAATTGGGGTTCCTGCAGGAAACAGACGGCGCATGCCTAGGAGCTTTTTGAGAAGAGTTTAGTGCAAACAGTTTGGGCCAGGGGAAGTCCATAGGGGTTGATACGGCAGCCTGAGGGGCAGAGAGGGGAGGTCACACAAGTGTAGAGAGAAGCCGCGGATGCAGCTGCCCCGGGAGTTATGACCTCAGTAGGGGACCACCTGGGGGCACACACTCTCACCTCTCTCTCCCACTTTTTCTGACCCTCCCAGGGGTGAGTGGAAGCCATCACTGTTTACCAGCTTGTTTCTTGTATCTCCTGGAAATCTGTCCCCAGGCTTGGCCTCTGGTCTCCTGTTGGTGCTCTATGCCCCCATATAACCTCCTAGAAAATCCTGTCTGGCTTAAGTTTTCTAGAGTTGGTTCTGCTGCTCACACCTACAAACTCAAAGACACGATGCCATTATGGTTCCCTTTCAACAGATGAGTAAGCTGAGCCTCTGAAGAGTTTTGGCTTGTGGTCACACCACACAGGCAGAAGTGGCTGGTGAATCAAGCTATGAATGCTGGTGCAGCTCCGCGTAAAGCTCTGAGCCGAAGCACAGTGAAGCTGGCCTCGCCTGGATCTGGAAGGCCACAGGGGTCCCAGGCAGTGGAGGGCCTGCGACATCTCATCACTCCCTCAGTAGGAGTGTGAGGGGTGTGATCTGGTTGTACCACACAGTTTGCTTCTCTCCATGGCTGGCTGACTGCTTTTCTTCCCATTGCTAACTGACTGTCCAATCCATGGTGACCCAGTGGCTAGGGAGCAGATGCTTGTGGTAAGAAATACGAGCCCCTGCTCATGGGGCTGGGGTGGGGAGACTCGGGCAGTTCAGACAGAATGAACAGAGAGCTCACAATGGCCCTGGGTAGGACTAGCTGGAAATTAGTTGTGAGGTGGAGGCAGAAGCATCTAGGATTGGGGATGGGCTGTGACGTGGACCCAGCCTATTGTGCAGCTGGACGCCCGAGACTCAGAGGGCAGGAGTGGACCTTGGAGACCTGCCTTTCTCACCCCCAGGCTTGGTCAGGGTCCTGAGGCCCACAGACTTTGTCCTCCTTAGGGTGGAATCCCCCATCCTCACCTAGTCTCCCCATCTCCCCATCTGGCCCTGACACCCACATCCATCACTGAGGAGAAATCCCTGGCTTTCGTGCATAAGCATAGATGTTTTATGGGAAATTACCTAAGTTATAATCCAATTACACAATAATTACATTGGGATGGCTCTGTAACTATAGCATTAATTAACTTTGATGGCTCCCATAAATTATGTGGGAGATTTATAGTGGAGAGAGGGTGAGTGTGGTCCAGTGGGTGGGAAGTGGGCTGGGAACCCCCGAGGGGATTGAGGGGTAATAAGGAGCGGGCAGGAGATACAGAGGGGAGGTCAGCTCACAGACTGGGTGGGAGTTAAGGGGGATAGGGGACAGTTTCCTGAGAGTCAACCTACATGCTGCACAGGAAGTTCTGGGCCCTTTGAGAGTGGGAGGGGGGTTCAGGGAACTAGCTCCCTCCTGGACTGCAGACTCTCCTACGCCTCTGCTCTTGAGAACAGACTCTGTCTCCCTCAAAGGACCACTTAGGGCTGAGCCTGGCATCCCTTTGACTCGCCTCCCACCCCAAATTGCTTGTCCAAGTGCTGCACTAGTGAGCCACGTGGACATCCCTGGAGATGTTACAGAGGGGACACTGCAGTCACTCTCTTGGACCCAGCAGTGTGACTCTGACCAAAGAGACAGGCAGCACCAATGTGGGTTGGAACGTGGAGCAACTGGGTCTCTCCCTCTCTACTGATAGGCTGTGAACTTGAACAACTGCAGTACTTACTGGAGCTGAACATGGGAACACATGAATCCAGGAATTCCACTCCTGGGTATATAACCCACAGAAATGTGTACGTGTGTTCAAGTGAAGACTCTTCAGAGGAGCACTATACTTGGCTGTCAAAAACGGAAACAACCCAAATGTCCTTCCATGTAGAATGGGTACGTGAACTGTGGACTGCCCACTCCATGGAATATTCTACAGCAGTGCAATGAAAATGCCACAGCTATGCACAGCAGCAAGGCTGAATCTCTCAGACAAAATGTGGAGTGAAAGAAAGTGAAAGTGAGAGTCGCTCAGTCGTGTCTGACTCTTTGTGACCCCACGGACTGTATAGTCCATGGAATTCTCCAGGCTGGAATACTGGAGTGGGTAGCCTTTCCCTTCTCCAGGGGATCTTCCCAACCCAGAGAATGAACCCAGGTCTCCCACATTGCAGGTGGAAATTTTTTTATATCAGCTGAGCCATAAGGGAACCGTGGGGTGAAAGAAGCCAGACATTAGAGCACATTGTATGTGATGTTGAAAACAGGCAAAATCAACCTGGTGCTAGACATCAGGGCTGTGGGTCCTCAGTGAGTGGGAGTTAACTGGAAGGGGCTGGGTGGGGGTGGGGGTGCCTTCCGGGTCCTTGACATGTTCTGTCTCTTGATCTGGAATTAGCTCTATAGTGTCTGAACCATGTAAAGATCCATCGACCTATAACCGTGTGATTTGTGAGCTTTCTCTTCATATGTTACAGTTCAAAAGAAATTTGAAAGAAAAGTCACATTAGCTGAATTGTCTCTCCCCAGAGCTCCTCCTCCGTCTTGGTACCCCTGGGCCCCACAGTTCGTTTTTACCTCCTCTTTTCTCCACGTAGAGTCAGCCCCCTAAACTCCTTCCCCACAAGCCTGCCTTGTCCCTGGCACTTACCCCAGTCCCTGGCATTTCCTGCCCTAATTGTGGAGGACTTTTAGTTCACCCAAGCACCCCTACCCAATTCAGCTCCACCAAGAGGTCCAACACACCAGGGGGGTGCTCATGCAGGGGGTGGGCTCACGGACGGGACACAGTTTGCTTGGAACGCAGATCTGTGACACTTTGTGCCATTAACCTGTCCCTCGGGGTCTCATTCCTCACCCTAAGGGGCAGACCAAGAGATTTTTTTCATACTAAATACAGT
The DNA here is from genome assembly GCF_023699985.2 of Odocoileus virginianus. Classification (NCBI taxonomy): domain Eukaryota; kingdom Metazoa; phylum Chordata; class Mammalia; order Artiodactyla; family Cervidae; genus Odocoileus; species Odocoileus virginianus. The sequence continues at coordinate 60,862,678 of NC_069680.1, forward strand.
GCAGCCTTCAAGAGGAATTCTCAGGGTGACTGAAAAGACAGTAGAAGTGTCTCCTTATTCCTCTTGTTTTACAGAAGGGCAGACACAGGCCCCGAGAAGCTGAGGCATCTGTGCCAATAGAAATGGGGAGAAAAAAAAAGAAATGGGGCCAGAACCAGGGTCACCTCACCTTCCACCCAGCGCTCTTCTCTCCAGGACCGGGGATCCTGGGTGGGACAGTAGTGGGGTGTGGGCTGCAGCTGTGGCTGCCCAGGCTTTGCACACAGGGAGGAAATGCCCCAGCACCCTCACCCGGGCCCATTTGTTTGAGGGGCTGTATCTGCAGACATATACACTGCAAGTCTCGGATACTGTGGACACACAGGCGGAGAGGAGCACTGAGGAAAGGACAGCGAGCCAGACTTGGGGCATCCCAGATGCCTGGCCCATTAATTCAGACCTCTAAGCCCTGGAAAGTTCCCAAACTGCTGGCAGACATCACGTTTACATCAAACCTCAGTCTCCTTCCTCCTCCTGATCCTACAGCAAATGGGGGTCTCCCGGGGCCTCACTAGTCCAGGGCTGGAAAGAGATCAGGAGAGGAAATGAAATTACGCAGTACACATATTAGCCTTGGGATTGACATGGGGCCTTCTTCTTAGCCTCTGATTACGGATTGCTAAATTTTGTGAGCCTTCAGCAGTGGTGTGCTGCTAAATGTTTAACTGACTCTCTGAGGGGGAAAAAAAGAAGACAAAGCCCTGCTTTGCAGTATTTGCCGATTTCCATGGTGTAAATTTTTCACCATGGTCCATTTTTCACTATCAACCTAAGGTCAGTTGGCTCTCAAAATTTCTGAAAATTTAACAATTAGGGGAGCTGGCTCCTACAGGAAGTCCTGGTGAGGGGAACTGGGCCTTTAACACTCCACACACTAGTAGGTCTGGGAATTTGTCTACAGGGTCGTCAGAAAACATGCGGTGGTGGCAGGATGACAGCCTCTTAGGTCCTAAGGCAGTTGGTGGCCCCTTTGTTTCCAGGGCATTTTTGCTAGTTTTGCCTGAAGTATGAAGGAGTTGCCAGTAGGACTGAACTGAGAGCGTGGAATATGCTTGTTAAGAAAAAGTGCCAGCAGAATTAGAAAGCCAAAGGAACCTTAGTGCTCATCCTATTATAAGCATATCTTTTCAAGGTATTAAGACAGTGATTTTTTTTGTTTGTTTTAAAAAAGGTCTTTCATCCATTATAAGACAGAATGTATCATAGACGACAAAGCACTTTCACATGAATAATCTTGTTGGGTCCCCAGCGAAGCACTGTAGCCTGACTAGTCCCACTTCCCAGGTAACATAGGAAGACCATATCCTTTACCATACAAACCAGGAGAGTGTTGAGACAGGCAGAGGGGGTACTCATTACGCCAGGACAGCAGGAGTGAAGTGGATCCTTCCCATCATCCTGCAGGTGAGTTGGCCTGACTTTCTCAAGGTCACCCAGCAGGAAGGATGGGGTGCTACTCCTGGGCCTCCCAGAGGCTTCACAAGCTTGGGTGTCTCCCCAGATCTAAGACTCCTCAGCAGTCACTCACAAGGGGTGTGGGCACTCTGATCTTTGAAGCCTTTCCTGCGAGCCAGTCCTGAGGGGCCATGGCACAGAGAGCCTGTGATGAGGCTGGTAGCATCAGGGTATGGAGGGCTTAGGAATGATACTCCTTTAAAACTCTACCAGCTCATTGAATTTTCTCTGCATTGAGTGGTTTCACCCACAAAGTCTGGCCCCTAAATGTGAGCCCCGACTTTGGAAAGCTTGCTGGGAGGCAGAGGTTGGGGGTTGGAGGGGGCAGGGAGAGATTGCTTGTACCTTTCCTGTTCTCTCTATTCCAGCCCCATGGACACCCTGTCACTACACCCAGACTGCCGCCTGGCTTACAACGGGGGAAGCTGCCTCAGAAAGCAGTCTCTACCAAGCCATATTTGCCTCCTGCTTTGTGCTGGTGGGGAGGATGGGGTGTCCTTATCAGGGATAGGAAGGAATAGACCATCTGTGTCAGGTCACTCTGCCCATCCCAGTTTGGAGCCCAGTCCTCATCTTGCAAGACCTCATTAGCCAGGAGTCCAGCGCCTCTCCTGGAGGAAAGAGTAAAGCCCCCTTCCCTGAGATCTCAAAGCCATGGTTACGCCTTGTTACTGGGCTGGAGGGTGTCCATGCCTCTTGTGTCCTGCTAGAGGGCAAACCCCTATGCAGGCAGCCCATCTATCTCACTTAATGCTCCTTCTTCCAAGAGCCCTGTGCAGAGGAGGCTCTCAGCAAGTGTGCAGGAGTTGGATTGGGAGAGGAGCCTAGACTCGGTGTGACACAGACCTGTTATCTGCCACTTTTCATAAAAGTTAATCTATTCAACACTTACTATGTGCCAGACATGGCCCTAAGACATGAAAGAAAGAAAGTGAAGTCACTCAGTCGTGTCCAACTCTTTGTGACCCGTGGACTGTAGTCGGCCAGGCTCCTGTGTCCATGGGATTTTCTAGGCAAGAATACTGGAGTGGGTTGCCATTCCCTTCTCCACGGGGATCTTCCTGACCCAGGGACCGAACCCCGGTCTCCTGCATTGCAGCAGACTCTTCACCGTCTGAGCCACCAGGGGATCCCACTGGCCCTCAGACCTGCTATGTATTAATTCAATTAATCCTCACTATGACCCTAGGTTTGGCTTCCCTGGTGGCTCAGCTGGTAAAGAACCTGACTGACAATTCAGGAAACACAAGAGATGCAGGTTTGATCCCTGAGTCGGGAACATTCCCTGGAGAAGGAAATGGAAACCCATTCCAGTATTCTTGCCTGAAGAATTCCATGGACAGAGGAAGCCTGGAGAGCTACAGTCCATGGGGTCGCAAAGAGTCAGACGTGACTGAGCCTGTACCATGTTTGTCACAGTACGATGACCCTAAGTACCTAGGGCAGTGGGTACTATTTTTCCGCCATTTGTCAGGGGAAGCTGAGGTTCAAACTTGGGGAAAAAAAATCTAGTGTAAGGGTGTGAGATGTAGAACCAGATGATTTGCATTTATAGTCTGACTTTACTGTCTTGGGCAATTAAACTCCCTATGCCTCAGTTTCCCTATGAGTCAAATGGGACTACTAATAATTCCTTTCCCATTCCCAGAGGAAGTCCTGCCTCTCCCAGGGTTTCTGGGAGGATCAAAGGGGATAATGGATGTGGATGCTCTCTGTAAATCACAGGATGCTGTACAAATGTCAGGCATTAATACGTGTTGACTCGAACGCCCTCTCTCAGAGTCCCTCTGCACTTCAGAACCATGGTTCTCCCAAAAACCAATCCCCTGGGATCAAAACTGGCATTTCCTAATCCCCTGCAAGCACAGAGGCAATTTGATGTCCACAAAAGACTTCTTAGGAGAATTCGATGACCTGATTAAAAAGGAAGTTGTGGGGGCAGGCGTCTATCTTGTAAAAAACATTGCCAAGGCCCTGTCTTCAGTAAGGCTGTCCAAGAGGGATTTTTTTATCCCCTTCTTTCTTTTTGGAAAAGTATTTAAAAATTACTAAATAATGCAGAGATTAGGAAATTCAGATTAGCATAAACATGAAAATTAAAACATCTTATAGCCCACTACCCAGAGAGAATTATTTTGAGTTCCAAGTAAAGTTTCTGGCCTATTATGATACTAGATAGAGCCAGGCATGCAGAAATTCTGAGGTCATGATCCCCTCACCCATGCTCCATGCAGAGTTCCTGACCAAGAAAGTCATGTCTGAGAAACAACAGCTGGATGGGACTCCAACTGCTACTCCATTCATAAATTTATTACTAGATCTGAGACTCTGGTAAGGGTTAGGATGAAAAACTCAGGCCTAGAAGACTTAGAGGGGCTTTCTGCTCCTTCCTTCCAAATTTCTGAGATAGCTGCCACTACAGGTCAGGGCCAGCCCACCTTCTGCTCCAGGGTAGGGGTGGAGGAAGCAGAACAAAGGAGGATTCACACGCTTGTGGCTTTTCAATGCAGTGAACTTGCCCTCAACTGAGGGAGGCACTTTAAATCCTGGGCTTGGACCATTCCTAGCAGAAACTCCTCTTCTCTGATGGGATGTAAGAGAGGGAAGACAGTGGGAAGAAGGGCCAAAGCATGGGAAAGGATGGGAGTTCCCTTCCCAGCAATTGCCATGGTTATTATTGTGGATAGCTGTTCACAGTCTATTTTAATTATTTTCATGACAAAAAAATACATTTCTACATGATTTTGTCTTTTAAATCTTAGTTGATTTTATTTTTAATGGTTAATACATGCACATTATAAATAATTCAAGCAATACAAAAGAAGATTGAATGAAAAATAAATTTCCTGCCCCCCCAGCCCTTATTCTCCTTCAAAGAGGACCCCCATTGTTACCAATTTCTTGAGTCTTGTTAAAGATGGCCTAAAGATGTGAACACGTCTATACATCATTCTTCATGGGTCATCGTATTCCAGAGTAGGGAGGTACCGTGATTCATTTGACTAATCCTTTATTGTCGCACAACCAGGCATTTATTAATAACTCTTCGACAGCATTTACATAAGCAGCCTTAAGGCATCTCTCTGGATAAATACTTAGAAATAGGATCACTGGGTTACAAATTGTGCACATTTTTAAGATTTTCAGATCTTCCTGCTCAATTGTCCTCCAGAAGGATATGCCAGGTTTCACTCATACCCACAAGGTCCCATCACAGTGCCCTTTTTCTGTCATGCCTGTCATGCAACCATCATCGGGTTTAGAGACACTTTGCCAGTTTGCTAGATGATAAATTGCATCTTATTATGTTTTTAATTTGCATTTCTTGGATTATTAGTGAAGCTGATGATTTCTTTAAATTTCCTTTAGTCTGTTGGCCATCAATCTTTGAATTCTTGGTTTGCTTTTTCCCCGTTGATTTGAAGAGCTCTTTGTAAGTAAGACTATTAACTCTTTATTTCTCATATTTGTTGCAAATATTTTTCCCAGTTTGTCATCCACCTTAAGAGTTTGTTATAATGTTCTTGGGAGAACATAATAGGATTTCTGGGTATATAATATTGGATATAAAGTGGTATTTTTTTCCTTTTGCTGAGGATTAAACAGGAAAATGAAATTGAAGGGAGACAAAGAAGATTTAATGCTGACTTAGGACAGACTTTTCAATTACAGGACTTTCCAAACTCTAAAGGGAGTGACCCTGGGCCATTCATGTTCTCTCTCTGGATTCATCAAGTTAGGGATATTGAGAGGCAGGAGGAAGCAAGGTCCGGGCTCCCAGGCAGCCTCACCCCCGGTTTTCACCGCTAGCAATGGCCTGTCTTTAGATTGTATGTGTAGAACATTTAGCCTCTGACTCATAACATGTACTTAGTAAACAATAGCCGTTTAGTCGTTCATTCATGGAACTAATATTTCTTGAGTGACAGGTATGTGCCAGGCATTGTTCTAGGTTCTTCGGACCCTGGAATGTCTTGGCCAAGACAGAAACAAGTGCTTGTCCTCTGGTAGAGCTGACACTGTAGAGAAGGGAGAGAATTGTGCCTGCTGCTGGTTTTTGAGGGGCCCTGGGTGAGGATGGCTCAACTCTGGAAAGGAATTCAGAAGTTACTTAGTTCAATCTCATGAGCCAGGTGGGGAAACTGAGGCCCAGTGACAAAGTGACTTTCCAAGGCCACAGAGCCAGTCAGTAGGACAGAAAGAACTGGAGTTGAGGTCAATTTAGGCCAAGAGTAGCTCCCAGGCATCATTCTTCTATAGGAAGGTAAGAGCATTGCTATGAATTAAACCAGCTGACACCCACTGACCTTGGCAGGGAGTGATAGATGGTCAGCTGGCAGCGGCTGGAGATGAGGGAATGTCCCTGTTCTGGAGGGGTTGTGAGGCAGGAATGAGGGAGAAGGACAGAGGTAGGCCCTGGCTTCTGTGGAGAGATGATGCCCACCATCCTACTTCTGGAAGCTGAGAGAGGGAAGGGGAGGACTAAGCCTGCTGTGACCAGCTTCCCCCAAGACGGTTGATCTGGGAACCAGTACAGCTCAGCTGCACCTCTCACTACCAAGCTGCAAGTGGCTGGAGTTCTGACCCTTCTCTCCCCGCTTCACTCTTCAGATAGATCTCTGGCCTTTAGTATCATAGGAAGCCACTCTGGTGGAGATCCTTGGCCTGTCACTCTTTGGGGCACTCAGGCACCCAGCCTGCCAGGCCTCTATCAGGGGGCATGGGGCTAAATCCCTGTCCAGGTAGACGGGAGCTGGGAGGTGTTTGGGCAAAGTTCTCTGACTGTGAATCCTCAGCTCACCTGATAAAGCGATGGTCCCTAGCAGGGACTCGATGAATATACAGATTCATTAATTGATAAATGATGATAATGATGCTAAGTGAGGAGTCTCAGCTCATGGGGATAGGAACATGAAATAGTTTAATCTTTTTCTCCAATAACTGACTGTGCTCTCTTATACCCCAGCCCAGAGTAGCGAGCTCCATTAACTGCGCCCTCCTGACTTGATTATTAAATAGTCTCACTCCTGTTATTTAAAAGCCAGTTCTGTTCATTTGAAACCTGTAGCTCCCATTTAATTCAGTATTAGTCTTGTCTGCCTCATCTTTGGCATCTGGGAGGGAAAACACTCCCCTTCTTTTCAGATCCCCAGCTCCTCTGACAAGGGTGGTGGTAGCGGTGGAGGGTCTACCATCCAACCACGTTGTGAAGGGCCCTATGGGAGATGGTTCCCTGCTGCAGGTTCTGGCCTCAGAATGTGGGCCCTTTCTGATCTCTCTTCTCAGCTGTGGGCCTTGGGTACCATTCTCTGGCCAGCAGGATAGCCCCATGGGCTGTCACCATCCTGTTATCATGGTAATAGCCATCATTCACTGAGTTCCCGGCACTTTTCGTATCTAAGCTCTCCTTTTGGTGACAACCCTGTGAGATAATCGTGTTCATCTCCCAACACAGCTGAGAAGATGGAGACTCAGGGAGCTGCAGCAACTTGATCAGGGCTACTTAGAACCCAGATTTGTACCCTGCTCTGTTGCCCCCAGGGTCCGTGCTCCAAGAAGCCTGAGTAGCTGAGTGTGTGGTCAGTTCTGGATGTCTGGGTGAGCTGGCTTTTATCCTGAACTGCAAGAGCCATGCTGTGCCCCCAGTGCCTTCATTTTTCAGGAGGGTCAGGAGGGAAGGATGTGGGGCTAAGATTCATTCTACCCTAAAACCCCAGAAAATATCAAATTCTCTGGACTCTGAGCCAGAGATATCATGGGCACATTTAGGCTAGAATGAGAAAGAATTTCCCATCCAATGGTTCATCAGAGTTGAGGAAAGCAGTGCTATGGGATTTCTGGGCCATGCCCAAGATGCCCTAGGGTGCTCCCTGCTCCCCTCCCCCACCAGGAACTCCTACTGTGGCCCAGGCTGGAAAGAGGCCATGAGTCAGGGAGATGCTGGTGTGGGGAGAGCAAGGTGCAGTCCAAGCATCCTCCCTGGGCCCCAGCAGCTCTGAGATCCCTCCTTACAGTGAACTGTGGGCTCGCTCCATTAGAGTAGGTTAATTATGCCAATAGAACAAGTCTGCTTTGGCAGATGGAAAAATCTTTCTGGGCAGCTCCTAGGGTCATAGCTGTTGTGTGCAGGCCTCACTAGTGGCTCCTGACCAGGTTACATTCGTTATTGTGAGACAACTACAAGAGGACCATTTTTCAAAGGCAAACAGGGGTCCCTCCCCATGGGCTTCACTATTATCCTCTGTGCCTACCCCAGGGTGAGTGCAGACCCTCTGGTCAGCCTCTAGTTATCCTCCCTTAATCTTGAGTAACTCTTGGGGCTTCTTTGTATGGAGGTGGCATGGTCACAGTGTGTGGATGGCCCAAGGAAGGCCTGGGGTTTGACTGAGGTTGATGTCAGCCTCTCAGCCTTTGTTTATATTGAAAATGTCTAGTTTGAGTTCTGCCTCCATACCTTGAAACAGGCATCTATGTACACATCTCGATTCACTCAGCCACACTTCTCATTCCAGTCACTGCTGGGGTGATCTGTTTTGCACAGGTTGGGCCAGCTTCCCTCAGGTGCAACCTGCAAAATGACCCTCTTACTTCAGGTATGAGCAATGCCACTCGCCATGCATGGAAACCTGGAGAAACCCATGTGGCCCTCCTTCATGAGCAACTGAATGTGTGTGCATGTGTGTGTGTGTTTAAGGGGAAGTTAACACATGTAGGGAAACCTATGACCAGTGGGAGTTGGGAGCTGATGAATAAATACTCCTTGTGTTTATTGCACTCTGGGACAACTGTGAACCATTTCATAAGGCTTCTCAGATGGAGCCCCTGTTATGTGTAGCAGTTGCCAATTTGATCACATACAATTTATCAGCTCCTTCCTTTCCTGTTTTGCTCATTCTGTTCCTTCTACCTGCTCCCTGGGACCACCTTCCCCCAAACCACCTCCAAGAAAGACTTTGCCTGGGTTCTTCCAGGAGAACCCAAAATGCCAGATTGGCCTTAGAAGGCTAAACAAAGCTAAACACTTGTCAGTCAGTCAGCCACAGGAGCTCATGGCTAGTCAGTGGGGTGGTGAACCCTCTGGCTTGCAGGAGCATCACACGTACTAAGATGCCCAAGAAATTATACGACAAGGTGGCCCACACTTCCATTGCACTAAAAATGCGTTTCCCTCAACTCAGACTTTTGTTTGCAAATGGTGATTTCTAAGACCAGCTGATCAATAAGAAGAAATCCGGATCAATGCCATAAGTCAGTGCTAGCCCAGAACTACAGCCACACTCAGCGGGCCTGAGGAACAGTGTGGAGGGCAAATCCTCCCATGGGCAGGTCTGTGTGTGGCGCAGGTGCCCATCTACTTGTGGGAGGGAGACAGGCTGTGATACACATAAATGTGGATTCTTAGGCAGTGGCAAATAGCTTAGTTGGTTGATCAAGGTCGTGGAAGGTGCAAGATTGGATGACTGGGTACCAGGAGGTCTGGGGAAAAGGCTCTGGATGGATCTATGTAATGAGTGTGACCCTGTCACTCTCTTGACAGTCCTCTCCTAGGCCACATCATTGAGGAGAGGGTGACAGGAAGGGTGAGGGAAACTGATGTTCTTTCAGGAGACCCTCTATTGTGCAAATGGGGAAACTGATGCCCCCAAGTGGGCAAGTAATGTGGCAGCAGAGTGCAGAGGAAGAGAAGTCATGGGCCTGGGAGCCAGGAGATCCAGGTTTGCACCCCAGCCTCTTCACGTGCTGTCTGGGCTTCAACTTCTCCTGTCTCTGAAGTGGATAACACCGTCTCTGATCTGCCTGACATGAGGGGTGTCTGGGGTCTGATGTGGTTTTGCTTGAATTCTTGACAAGCCTTCAAGTGCTCTGCTGACTGAATTCTGACAGAGGGCCTGAAATCAAGAACTCTTGATGCTCAGAAATGTTCCTCTACCCTGGAGGCCCGGGTCCAGGGGATGAGGAACGGGGTAAGGAAGGAGGAGATAGGCGTTAATGGTAGATGAGCCCAGGACACTTGGCCTCCACAGGAGGTGGCACGGTTCCTTGACCTGTTTTTCGAGCCAGAGGGGCCTCGGGAAGGTGGTCCCCTAGCCCAGGGCAGAGATAGGGGCAGGGGAGCCTGGCGCCTCAGCCACGTGCCACAGTGAGACTGATGCACAGGCCTGTCCTCAGCCCCCAGACTCCAGCTCACTAAGTAAACACCTGGAGTCAGCTCATTACTCACCTCCCCTAATTAGCTCATCACTCTCCCAGCTCTCCATCCGTCTTCACCTTGCTGCCATGGGCTCTAGCACACAGTTATTTTTGTACTTCCCAGTAAGCACACCAGCTGGCTGGTCAGTGGGGACCAGTGCAGCCTGGGCAGAGCTAGAATTAGGGCTGGGCCATGATCGCCTCCACCTGGAAGTCCATAGGCTGCCGGCGGGCACTCCTGACCACTCCTCTGCCCCACTCTCCAGGGCAGGAGCTCCCACCCCACCCTTGGGAGCTGAAAGGCTGGGGGTGGGTACGTTGTAAAGATCAGTTCAGTTTAGTTCAGTTAGTATTTATTAGGCACAGGCAATGGGGTACCTGAAAAATGCCCTTGGGGGATGCCCCGTTTCCTGGAGCACAGATGTTTAAGAGAAGATATAGTTCATGTGAGATGTGTCCCAGCATCCATGGAGGATGGGGCAGAGGCACTTCATCTAGTCTAGGGTCTCAGGAAAGCTCCCCAAGGACAGGCACACGGCTGGAACCTACAAGGGCAACGGAGCTCTACCAGGCAAAGATTCCAGCTGGGGGAGTCCTGAAACCCGAGCTCAAGGGCCCAGGGACCTTGGGTAAGCTACTTCTCCCCTCTGGTTTCACTCCTGTGACACTGAGAAGCATGAAACGGGCTTCTTCTAGATAGATCAGGGCATCTCACCTATGCTCAGGTGGAGTGGGCCTGTGAGGGTCACTTCATTTTCACCCCATCTCACACATGCAGAAAAGCAGGTCAGAGAGGCTCAGACTCATCCTGAGGCTGCAAAGCTTTCAGCGCCAGAGCTGGGATGTGGCCCTGCTCCACCTGAATATAGGGTCCCTGCTGTCTGCATCCCCTGCTCCTACTCTTCCAGCCCGGCACCAGACAGCAGGCTGGGAGATCTGGAGAACAGTGGCCACCCCTGCCTTAGGAGGCACTCAGCGCCCTGCCTGTTAAGGGGAGGGCCAGCCCTCTGCTCCTTCCTGGCCATTGTTCTCCAGAAAATTAAGTCATTCCACTGGGCCCTTGTAAGCCTTTTTGGAGCTGGCTGTTCCCAAGGTTTGAGCCAGACTGCAGCTGGAAGTCTGTTATTATTCATTGAATCTCTCCAGGGTGGCTGGGAACATGACTTTTAATTGTCTCATCTCTGTCCATCCAAGAAAGAGACTAAGAGGCAAGAATAATTAGTATCTCATTATAGATCAGGGCCTAGAAGAGGACCCTCCTTAGCCAGGGCCCTCTATCCATGGAAGAGGGGCCACAGCCAGGGGAGGAGCAGCTTATTTCTCCAACTCCTACAATTCACATGCCAAACTCCACCTGCCCAAATAGGAGGACTGCCCATGGCTACTTGGAGTCCAAATGGCCATAAGCCAGGGACTGGCATATTTGGGGATGGTTGCAGTGAGGTGGGGTGGAGGTGCCAAAAGAGAGGTCAGAAGACACTGGTGTGGGGGCCCCAGATCTCTCTCTCTGCCTTTCACTGCCCCAGATAGTATAGAGACCTGGAAATAGAATTTAGGGATTTTCTTGTCATCTGTCTCATGTCCATGTCCAAACTTAAGTCCATTGAGTTAGTGATGCCACACAGCCATCTCATCCTCTGTTGTCCCCTTCTGCTCCTGCCTTCAATCTTTCCCAGCATCAGGGTCTTTTCCAATGGGTCAGTTTGAGCAAACTCCAGGAGAGGAATGGAGGACAGGGAAGCACTGTCCATGCTGCCATCCATGGCGTCGCAAAGAGTCAGACACACTGAGCAACTGAACTGAACTGTCATCTGTCTATCCATCTATCCTTCCACCCACCTATTCAGCAATCCAACCATCTGTTCATCAATCCATCCATCTATCCATCCAATAAGCTAGAGCGGCACTGGCATTCATCATGCATATCATACTTTTCAAAGCAACTTCCTTTCTCTCATTTCATTAGGTCTTCACAACTGTTTAGTCCAATTTACCAAATGCAGAAGCTGAGGCCAAAGAGAGGCAGTGGCTTGCTCAAGGACAGACAGAACAGAGTTGTTTCCAGGATGGCAGCTCAGTTCAAAGTCTCCAGGAAGAGTTGTGTACAAAGGCCTGGACCAAGGGGCAAAGGAGGGCTGACATCCAGTCCACGCTCTGCGTGCTAAGTGGGAAGGAGCTGTGTCTACTTGGAGGAAGGGGAATCCTTTTCTTTGCAAAAAGGCACCATCGTCTTGCCAAGCTCAGATCTTGGCTGAGGAGCCTTTTTGAATTTTCATAAACAAGTTGTATGGACTATCATCAGCCCCAAGCTCACTGGTCTACGTCTGGAGGAGCAGTCCTGGAGAGGATGTGACAGAAGACTGGCCCATGAGGAGGGCTTTCTCTCCACCAGAGCTCAGGGAGGGGCCTGTGACCATGGCACCATGGCTTAGCCAGCTCAGAGAGGGCACAGCCCCTCCCTGCCTCTAAGCCAGCCTCCAACCTCATGCCAAATGGTTTGCTTGTATGGGGGTTTCTCGTTGGCTACTCTTTGAGGTCTTTGGGGACTGCCAGCTGTTTGAATTACTCTGGTTGGTAATTTTGTGTTTTGCTTGTGTTTTGTTTTGATTTGGTTTTTGATCAGTTTTTTTTTGGAAGTGAAATTTATATATAATAAACTATACCCAGAAAAAGGTGGAGTTCTATGAGTTTTGACAAATGTATATGTTCATGTAACCATACTACAGTCCAGATAGAGAATATTTCTATTTCCCCAGAGAGTCTTCTCTTGCCCTTTGCAGTCTTCTCACCCTAACCTGGCCCCAGAAAGCAACCTCTGATCTACTTTCTGTCACTTTAGACTAGATTTCCCTTTTTAAGGATTCCATCTAAGTAACATCAGGCATATATATTCTTTTGTACCTGAATCCTTTCACTTGGCATGACATCTCTGAGGGTAATCAGTGTTGTTTCATATATCGGTAGCTTTGCAGTATTCCAATGCATTGATATACTTCAATGTATTGATCCCTTCACCTATCAATAGGCATTTGCACTGTTTTTAGGCTTTGGCCATTATAAGGAAAGCTATGATAAATGTTTGTGTACAAATCTCTGTGTAGACATGTGCTTTCTTTTTTCTTGGCTAACGCTTAGGGGTGGAATGCTGGGTCAAGGACTGTTTATGTGTTTGTACTTAGGAGAAATTGTCACACCTTTTCTGCAGTGATTGTACCATCTTATATTTTCACTAGCAGTGTGTGATTTCCAGGTGACCCACATCCTTACCAACACAAAATGTTTTGTCAGCCTTTTCCATTGGGTTGTTGTAGTGTATGCATGCATGCTAAGTTGTTTCAGTTGTGTTCAGCTGTTTGCGATCCCATGGACTGTAGCCTGCCAGGCTCCTCTGTCCATGGGATTCTCCAGGCAAGAATACTGGAGTGGGTAGCCATGCCCTTCTCTAGGTGATCTTCCCAACCCAGGGATCGAACCCACGTCTCTTACATCTCTTGCATTGGCAGGCGGGTTCTTTACCACTAGCGCCATCTGGGAAGCCCATGTTGTAGTGTATAGTGATGTCTCATTGTGCTTCTCACTTAGGCCCACTCTTTGCCTCACCTCTCTCTTGATTGTGAGATCCTCTAGGACACAGACTAACTCCCCAGTGTCACCAAAGAGCCCAGCAGGCAGCTGAGCTCAAAGCAGGACACACCACTTCCCTGCCCTGCCTGGTCCGCAGGGTAGTTTTGAGTTAAGGATTCAGTGAGCCCAACGGAGCGTGATCACTCCCGGGACAGCGGCTCCAGTGCTAGTGGGGGCTGACGATGCACTGGTGCATGTGAACTCTTCACAATCCTCCTCACTCCCACCCCTCCTTATCTCATTGTGCAAATGTGGAAACAGCCGAGGCTCAGCCAGGCAGAGGGACTCCAGGTCTGCGTGCTCCCAAAGCCTGCACTCCTGGCTGTGATGTGAACTTGGGACTGGCCAGGGGGTTGTCACCTTCATGGTCAGCAGACAGACAATTGCTAGGATGTGCATATAGCCGTGTTCCTGCCACCCCTCCTGCCAGCTCATCCGGCAGCTCTTGTCCCTGGGGTTCGACACCATGTCGTCTGTTGCTCCATTATCCTAAGAGGCCTCCCCGGATCCCATTACTTCACTGCTGTTATTATTTATTCATCGACGGAGCCCTCAGCCTGTGGATGGGCACTTACCTTGATGTCCCTGACAGCGGGTCAGGAGCCCCACTCAGGGTGTATTAATCACCGGCCGCGCCAGCAGGGAGCCCGCGTCCCTCGAGACAGGAGATCATGTTGCAGACACAGAGGGCCTGTCAGCACGTTCATTTTCCCACAGAGGAGCCCACTGCCTGGAGTTTTGGAGCTGGAGGAGCCTCAGAGAACATCTGCGGAGGCAAGGAAACTGAGGCTCAGACAGGGGAGGGCTTTCCCCAAGACCCCACACCTCACTGAAATGCTATCTGGGACTCTCTCCATATACAAATGCAGTGATTATAACTCCATTTTCAGGTAAAGGACTTGAGAGTATCAATCTATTCTCTTATTTGGTGATAATGACAGTCCCTTGAGATCAGTAAGGGCTTTTAATTAGATAGATAGATAGATAGACAGACAGATAGATATAGATGATAGATGTAGCAACAACATAGATACAGAAACTGAAGTACACAGAAATTAAGCAACCTGCTGAAAGCTACTGAAAGCTAGGACTGAGACCCAGCTATCCAGACTCTGGCTTCAGCCCGGAGATGTATACCTTTGTCTCTCTCTCTCTTTCCTTCTGATCCCCTGTGAACAAAAGGGGTCTCTGATTGTCTAGGATAGATCCCCTTGGGAGCTGAGTCTTGCATCTCTCTAGGAGGCTAGCAAGGGGTTTCTTCCCTGCCTTACCCTGCCCACTGCTGGGCTCTCAGCCTGTCAACTCCAGGCTCTTGGGAGGAGGTGGCTCATGGGCTGCTGGCTGGACACATTCTGAACATACTGGTGTGGCTAGAATTGGAGATGACTCGGTCTTTCACCAGAAAGCAAATGCAGACAGAATCTGATACTAAAGACAGAGCTGCCTTGGAGCATGAGGCATTGCCAGGGCAACCATTCAGCAGCCATGCCAACGTCAGTGAGCCCTGGGTGCCCTCAGACTTTCAAGGAAGTCTCTTCTTGCCCCTGATCACAGGGCTTTTGCCCCATAGAGCGCCTCTATCCCTGAGTGAGAGTCTAGGGAAATAACAGATGGAGATCAAGTCAGCCCATGCCCCTGCTCTAAAGCCTTCCGTGGCTCCCCATTGCCCTCTATAAAGGGGTAGCAGGATCCTGGTAGGTTGAGGCCAGTTTCTGCCACTCCCTCTTACATATAGGGAAGGAAATCTGGTATTTTTTTTAAAGTTACACTTTTTACTTTTGGCTGCGCTGGGTCTTCATTGCTTTGTGTGGGCTTTTTCTAGTTGCCACGAGTGGAGGCTACTCTTCATTGCCGTGCACTGGCTTCTCGTTGTGGCGGCTTCTCTTGTGTCGGAGCACAGGCTCTGGGTGCGAAGGCTTCAGTAGTTGTGGCACACAGGCCTAATTATTCTGCATGTGGAGTCTTCCTGGTCTAGGGATAATACCCGTGTCCCTTGCACTGGCAGGCGGGTTCCTATCTGCTGTGCCACCAGGGAAGTCTAGAAATCTGGTATTGAGGAGCTCCTGGGCCTGGAACATTCTTTGAAGAGTCTTTTGTAAAAATACGCATTTTGTGGGAGATGAAACTGAGGCTTATCGAGGAAAGATAACTGACTTAAGGCCACTCTGCTAGGAAGTGTTCGATACAGAAATCACACTCATGCACTTGGGCCCAGATCACAAGCTCTTCGCCCAACTGAAGGATGGTGTGTGGGAGAAGGGACAGCTATGTTCAGGGTGGCTCCAAGGGCACAGCTAAGGGCACAGGATGGAATTGACAAGGAGGCTGGTCTCAGCTTGAGCTAAATAAGACCTCCTATACTGTCTGTGTGTCCAGGATAAAATGGGCTGCTTGTGACGGAGGTGGGAAGGAATTCCCCATCATGGGAGGTATGCAAGTAGGTAATTGCCAGGCATCTGCTGGAAGTGTTGGGCACAGCCTCTGCCTTGACAGCTGTAGATGGCTTGTGCAGAGAGTTTACTGGGTGACCTTCCCTGGGAAGCAGCCCGTCTGACCACAGTCTGTTTCCTAGATTCACCCCATCCACCACCCGGCCCAGAGTTCCCACCATCTGCTCGTTCATTTGTGCATTCCTTACTCAACAAATAGTCAGCACACGTGGGAGCTCCCTTATCAGACCTGGGGGAAGGGGGCTTAAGCAGGACTTCCAGAACATTCAGGGGCACAATGCAGGCCATGAAAGCAGCACCCATTGTGGGGTCAGACACACAAGCATCCTTCTTGCCCTTTACTTGCCATGTGAGCTGAGGTGAGTCACTTTACCTCTCTGAGCATTAAGTTTGTTCTCAGGAAAAAAAGGCCAATAATGTACACCTTCTGGTTACCGTGAGGATGAAATGAGACTAGAAGACAGCTTCCTGGCTCCAGGAGGGACAGGAAAGGTGTGCCTCCCATTTCAGGCCACGGTCCCTGCCCAAGGCGCTTCATTCTCTTTGTGTCCCCAGCTCCTGCTGAGTTGAGGGCCTGGGCCCAGCTGGGGCTCAGAGGCTGTGCCTAGGGGACTGGGCAGGCAGTGGCTGGTGAGTTTAGATAATTTTTATTGGAGCGAGTTATGGTTTGCTGATCTAGGTCAGCCCAGCCAGGGGGCAGCGTGAGCTATCTTTCAGTCCAGTGGCAAAGAGCAGGTGGCATGGACCCTTGTGGGACTAAGGTCCTAGTTTGAAACTTTGCATCCTGGCTCCTGGTTGCCCAAAGAGCGAAAGTCCAGACAGGACCCTGAGATCATGGTCTCAGAGATAGAGCCTTTGGGACTCCTGGCTCCTGGTGGCCCCAAGCCCAGGGCTCTGGCTCATGCTTGCTGTGTGGCCTTGATGAGTCCCTTCTCCTCCCTGGGCCTTCAGTGTCTGATTGCCATCACGGTGAAGGCTGAGGAAGGCGAGGGGTGAGGGAGATGTGCACAAGGTAGACCCCCAGGAATTCAGCCCAACCCCCAGACCCAATCCCCCTCACCACCCCTGCCCCACCTGTGTGATATTGAGCAAGTCACTTAATCTCTCTGAGCATTAGTTCCACCAACAACATGGGGACAGGATCTGCTTTGCCTTCTCTGAGCTTCTGTGGGGCTCAAACAAACTAAAGAGACATGAGGTCAGCTTTACCTGGAGCCCCTCAGCTGGGCTCAGTCTGGGAGACAGTGGTGATCTGGACAGGGTTCCTGATCTCAAGGGACTCTTTCTGGGTGTGGAAGGTGGAGCCATACTGTCAATGGGGGCTATGGGGACCTGGGGTGGATGTTAGTGAGGGAAGATTTATCTAAATGAGAGCATCAAGGAAAGCTTCCTGTAAGAGGCATGAGCAGGACAGATGGGCAAGGTCATGGTCAGGCATGTGCAGAGCTGGCAGGGATGCAAACAGGAACAGCAGGATCCACAGAGTGTTGGCACCGAAGCTACACAGTTATGACCCCTGAACCAGCAAGCAATCCAACAAGCAACCCTGTCTCTACCCTGTTGGAGCCTGCAGTGTGACAAGAGACAGGAGAGACAGACATTAGCTAAATACTCATCAAACACTGGAGTTTTATCTAAGGGGCCCGGGGACAGTTTTTAAGGGAATAACAATGATTTCTGACGGTTTCCTACGTGCCAGACACTGTGCCAAGCTCTTTGTATGCACTGCCTTGTTTAATCATGCCTGTGGCAATCACTGTCCATGTCTCCGTCTATGGAAGAGGAAAGAGAAGACCAGAGAGGTGAAGTAACTTGCCTGAGGTTGCACAGCTGGCAGGGAGCAGAGCAGGGTTTGAACCCAGGCCATCTGACTCCAGAATCCCCACTTATTGTAATCACTAAGCTCTTTATTCTGCTGCTTGTGTGCTTCATATGGCTGATCTCTCTCTCTCGTGTTTCTGGTTTCCCCTTCCCTCCCCATCTTTGACCACCAAGACGATGCAGCAGAACAAAGTCAATTCCTGAAAAACTTGGGGCAGAAGCAGCAAATTATAGGTGTAGCTGGAGACCTTTGCTAGACGGCACCCCACCCTCTCCCTGGATTCCACCAAGAGTCTCCACGCCTGTTAAGGAGGAGGGGAGGAGAGTGAAAGGGCAAGACAGGAATTGGTGGGTCCCTGAGACAGGTCCTGCTTCTGCTTTCCTGTCTCTCCTATCCCCACCCTGTGTGGGAACTCACAGGGCAGGGAGGACCTGTACCTTCCCTCCCCACCTCCAACCTCCTGGAGGGACCCCTGAGTCTTCCTCTGCCTGGCATTGCATGGGAACAGACAAATGCCTGTATGGAGTCTCCAGGGCAGCGTGGGGAGTGGCAGGGGCCTTGCAAGGGTCATGGGGTCTGGCTGCTGTGATATAATAACCAAGGTTGGGGTGGCAGAGGCTGAGATGGCACTGGAATGAGGATGTGACATGTGAACAGATGACAGTCCTTCTCTGACCTTGGAGCATTGGGGGACCCACCCTCCATTCCCCCATCCCAAGGCCCTTGCTGGATTTTGACAGAACAGAGGGGCAAACAAATCATCCTGAACTTCCATGTTACATTTCAGACTCCTGGTAGAATGGGGACTTGTAGTAGAAATTAGGCTTAGCTACAGAAAAATACAGTCATCTTTATGTGCCCCTGATTTTATTGACTCAGAATCACTGTGAAAGAGACATATGGGCCACCATGTATCTGACTTCAATGGGGAAGTCAGGGAAGGCTTCCTGGAGGAAATGATTCTTGGGCTGAGTTCTAAAGGAGGAGTAGGAAGAAAGGGTGAAGAGAAGATCAGACCTGGTGGGGAGAGCAGCACGTGCAAAAGCCCTGTGGCAGGAGGGAACTTGTTGGGAGGGAGGGAATAATGAGGTGCAAACTTTCTATTTACCCTGCTTCAAGCCAGAATTCAGCCAGTGTAGCTCCTGGCAATTAATGTTGGGGTCCAGGGGAGTGGGGTTCCCCAAACCCTCCTGTCCCTGGTCTTTCATGTACTCAGACTTTGTTGCCCCCAACTCTGGCACTCTTGACACCTGCACCAGACTCAGAATATAAAGCAGCTGGTGAGGAGCCCCAAGTGGCATCCTTATTGTCCTGCCGGAAAACTGAGACCAGAGTTGGCAAGTCAGTTGTCAAAATCAACCAAGCCCATCACCTCAGAACGACTCCTCAGCAGAGCTGAAGCTCTGGTCTAGAGGGACAAACTTTCTGTCACCAGAGGAGAGGACAGTACCTACCTGTTTCCCAGCCCTTTCCCAGGTCTGAGAGGCTTCTAGTGGTCAGAGTCAGGAGGATGTGGTAGCAGTTGCCCTGCGGGGAGGTGAGCCAGTCCGAGCTCACAGCCACCCCCAAGCTGGGCTTGTCACAACCGCATGACCCCATGATGACCACTTCAGCAGCCAAGAGGACTGAAAGGGATGGGCAGCCCAGCTGAGTCTGACGCTGACTTCTCCTGCAGCACCCCAGCTGGGCCTGGACCCCATGGATCCCAGCAGACTCTGGCCCTCTGGGGTTGTGGGCAGTAGTGAAACGCTCAAGGTCAGGGGGAGGCTAGAAGCTCAGGAGCACAGACAGCCAGAATGGCCCCACTTGTATGAGTAGAGCCAGCCCTGCCTCCTCCACCTGCGCCTCTGCCCTCCTAGGACCCCAGGGAGCAGGTGGTCTGGCCCGGGGGAGAGGACAGGGGATGGGGGCCCGAGTATTAGACCCCTGGGCTTGCCAGGTAATTATGCATTAGGAGCTAATAATAATAAAGGCTCCAGAAAAGAGGAAAAGATCTCGCCACCAGATTATTGCACATGAGGGAAATATCAGGCCCCCAAACCGTCTCCATCTCTCGCGCTTTGTCTCTAAGCAATCTGCTGCTTTTATTAATTCTGACTGGATTTTCCCAGGCTGAGGGCAGTGGGGGCAGGGGGAGACAGTACAGTGAGAGGTAAAGCAGGGCAATTTGGAGCAGACTTTGGGAAGATGGGAACACACACAGGACAAACGCCTTCCACCACTGCTTCCTCAATGCTGCTACCTGCACAGCCCAAGAGCACCCCTGGGGATGCAGCCCACAGCTCTGCCCAGCCCTGGCTCCTCCCTGGTGCCTCTAGAAATGGGATTGCTCCACCAGCTCTCCCTCCTCTCTCCCCTCCCAGCCCCCTCTCTAGTTCATCCCTTCCTCCTCTAAGAATCACAATCTGAATTTCCCTCCCACCTGGATCCCACCCCAGTGGCTTCCATTCCTTGAGTTACTTAAAGTGACGCTGAGATCCAACTTCTAGAGATTTTTGCAAAAAAATGAACTGAGTAAAAGGAATATTGGAAGAAGTCTAAATCTCTATCAAGAGAGGTTTGTTTGCGAAATTAGGATACAGCCATACACTGGAATGCTCTATATGTAATGAAATGGAATAATCTACATGGTATATTGTTGAGAAAAAAAATCAAGGTGCACAACTGCACACAGCATGCTACCTTCTGTATATGAACACACACATGTCCCTGTACGTGCATAGAATAGGACCTAATTCAATTGAAGTTTGTTGTGGGGACAAAGGGAGACAAGGTTTGGAGGAAATGCTTGATGGGGTATCTGTTATGCGGGAAATGCTCCACTCATGTTTGCTGTTGCTAACATTGGACAACTGACCCCAAATTTCCTTCACTTTCTGCCTGGATGCCTCTCTGGAAAGGGCATTTGCATGGACAACAATTGAAAAGATTGTGGTTCGTAAGTGAGAGGAGGCCAGTAGCAGTTTTGAGGGGCTGTAGATAGGTTGAGGCTGGTAAAGCCCTTCCAGGCTCTGGCTGCAACCCTGGATAGTGCCCAGTGGTTCCAGGGCCTCAGGAGGCAGACACGGGAACCAGCACAGGGCCTGGTGCCTAGGAGGCCTTTGCAGCAAAAGGAGGCAATACAGGCAATACTGTACATGCTGCTTCTTATAAACTATTTTTATAGCAATGCAAATAGAGGCTTGTCAGGCTGTGTGACTCATCTCCGACTCACCCTGACCCTGGTCGGGCCTGTGGTTCTAGACTAAAAGAGGCCTTCATCTGGCTCTGTCTCCTGGTGTCCTTGTTATATATATATATATAAATGAGCCAAAGATGACCTCTGTGGATTGGCCTCTAGGTTATCTATCTCTTCACTGCAGGCTGAGACCTGTTAACTCAAAAACCTTCCAGCCCAGATCTCAAATTATTACACATCCAATAGTTTAAAAAATAGCCCAAATGATCAGATATTTAACTATTTAGACTCTGCCTAACTAGCTTTGCCCTTACAAAACCTCATGCCACAGATGTTGACCATTGGTAGAATAGAGCTCTCTCTCTCTGACCCAGAGACTCCCTGTTATGCTACAGAGTGACACATCTAGACACATAAGCCCCCTTCTTGTCTCCCTTCCTCCCCTGGAGCTCCCCTGTTCTCTCCCACTCTGGGTGACGGTCCCCTTGCCACAAACTTTGGATGGTCTCATGCTGTAAAGGGCTTCCCTTCTCTAGCAGCACTGTTCAAGTTCCTTCAATAAACTTGTGTTACTGCCTTTCGTGGTTATACACTTGTGATACTTAATTTTATGTCAACTTGACTGGGCTAAGATGCTCAGATAGCTGGTGAAACAGTGTTTCTGGGGCATCCCTCAGTGTGTTTACAGAGGAGATGAGCATTTGAATCAGGAGACTGTGTAAAGAAGATCACCCTCTCTAATATGAGCAGACATCATCCAAACTGTTGAGGGCACACACAGAACAAAAAAAAGCATGGAGAAATTATGAATTTTGTCTCTCTTTCCTTGAGCTGGGATGTCCATCTTTCCTGCCCTTGGATATCAAGAGTTCCTGGTTCCCAGGCCTTCAGGCTTCGGGACTTACACTAGCATCCCCCTTTCTCAGACCTCAGGACTCCAACTGCATCACACCACCAGCTCTCCTGGTTTCCTAATTTTCAGGCAGCAGATTGTGGGACTTCTCGGTCTCCATAACCTCATGAGCCAATTTCTCTCTTTTTGTAACTTTATCTGTATATCCTATAGGTTCGGTTTCTTTGGGGAACCCTGACCTGACTTTCTCTTTTGCATGCATGCTCAGTTGCTCAGTCATGTCTGACTCTTTGTGACCCTTTGGACAGTAGCCCGCCAGGCTCTTCTTTCCATGGGATTCCCCAGGCAAAGAATACTGGAGTGTGTTGCCATTTCCTCCTCCAGGGGATCTTCCTGACCCAGGGATCGGCCCATGTCTCCTTCAGCTCCTGCATTGCAGGTGGATTCTTTACCATTGAGCCATCAGGAAAGCCCGATTTTTCCTCTTTTCAGCCTCCAAGTCCCTCAAACTCCTGGCAGTCCCTCTGCCTGAGGCCAGGCTGGAGTCAGGAAAATCCAGACTTGCCTTGTCCCGAGCTACCTGGGCTGCCAAGACAGAAGAGAAAAGAAGAGAAGAGGCAGGGGATAAAAGACATCCCAGATACCTGACCTCAGGGAAACATGGTGGCCCCAGTGTAGGAAGCAGCAGCAGGGGTTCTGCTGTTCTGCTCCCTGGGGAAGAAGGAGGCAGGCATGGAGGAGGAAAAGGCTGTGCGCAGAGGGAGAGGGTAAGTAGGGCATCCGACATTACTAAGCAAGCCAGACAGCTGCATATCCTACTGGATATCCAGCATTCCCACTGGCTACCAATCCCACAGAGAAAATCTGGTACAAGTGCACTGGAAGAAATGGCTAAGTATGAGTGCAGGAGCAAGGCACAAGCCATCCAACAACAACTCCAAATAACAACAGCAGGAAACAATCTGGGTGTCCATTTTCAGTATGCGTAAAGTGTACTGCAGTGTATTCACACACTGGAGTAGCATATGGCTGTGCACAATAAAGGTGCCCATAGCTACATGCAACCTGGACAAATCTAAAACATAGAATGTGAGGCAAAAAAGGCATTGCAGAAGAATAGACTCAGTGATCTCACTGATATAAAGGACTGAAGCAGGCAAATTAAACATGACAGTTCAGGTGAAACCACAAGAAGGGCAGTGGATAATGAAGCAGACCGGAGACTGCTTACCTCTGGTGGAGGGAGGGGAGAAGAGTTGGGGAAGAGGAGGCAGGGACCATGTAAGGCAGGGATTCTCATACGTTGATGTGTGCACAGGCTCACCTGGAAGTCTTACTAACAAGCGGATTCTCACTCAGAAGGTTTCTTTTGGGGGCTGAGGGTCTGCATTTCCTACAAGCTCCCAGGGGAGGCTAACGCTGCAGGTAGGGAAGCTAAGCCAAGTAACCATGATGGCCTAGCCCAGGCACACGTGACCCTGCCACAGTACCAGACTCACTCTGGGGATGGGGGGGTGCTTCTCCAAAGCTTTGATGTAAATTGGCATAGCCATTATAGAAAATGGCATAGAGTTACTTCAAAACAGTAAAGATAGAGCTGCCATATGATCCAGCAATCCTGCTTCTGATTTTGTATCCAGAGAAAATACTATCAGGGTCTCCAAGAGATAACTGCACCCCCATGTTCATTGCAGCATTGTCCACAATAGCCAAGGTACGCAAACAGATGAAGTGTCTATTGACAGGTAAATAAATAAAGAAAATGCAATCTATAGTATACCTATATGGTGGAATATTAATCAGTTTTAAAAAAAAAAGGAAATCCTGCCATTTGAGACAACAGATATGAACTTGAAGAACATTGTACTAAGTAAAATAAGCCAAACACAGAAAGACAGAGTAATGCATGATCTTGTTTACATGTGGAATCTAATAAAGTTCAACTCATAAAAGCAGAGTAGAAGGATGGTTACCAAAAGCTAGGGGGATAGGATTTCAGGGAGATATTTGTCAAGGGGTACAAAGTTCAGTCATGCAGGATGGACAAGTTCTGAAGGTCTAATGTATTACTTGGTGACTATAGTTAGTATTACTGTACTGTATACTTGAAATTTGCCTAGAGAGTGAATCTGACGTGTGCTTACCACACACACAAGTGGTAACTATGTTAAGTGATAGAGATGTTAATTGGATTGATTATGATAATTATTTCACAATGTATATGTGCATCACGTACACCTTGTGCTGTGTGCTTAGTTGCTTAGTCGTGTCTGACTCTTGGCGACCCCACAGGACTGTAGCCTGCCAGGCTCCTCTGTCCGTGGGGTTCTCCAGGCAAGAATGCTGGAGTGGGTTGCCATTTACTTCTCCAGGTGGATCTTCCCCACCCACGAATCAAACCCAGGTCCCACATAAGCTTCTACGAAAAACCTACCAGCTAGGAACCTATGAGGAATGTATTTCAACCGTAAATCTGAACAATGTACACCATCAAGGCTTTGTTATTAGTAAGTTCTGTGGAGGAGAAAAGTAGGGGTGATCCACATCTCTAATGGGTAGCTTAAAATGTACACCTTAAATACTTACAATTCTTATTTGTCAATTATATCTCAATAAAGCTGAGGAGAAAAAAAAAGCAGGGCTGCTAGGCCAGTTAGCTGAGCATCTCTGGGGGAGCAGCCTAGGCATGGACATTTGTCAAAAGCTCCCCAGTAGTTGCGTTTTGCAGCAGGTGGAGGGCCACTATTCCAACCCTGTGACACACAGATATTCATTTTCTTTTCATTCCTTTATATGGAATAAAATAGCCTAAAAAATAAAATTTAAAAAGAACGTGAGGTGAAAAAGCTGAGCTGGGAGATAAGGGGCCAGAGAGGAAAAAGAGCAAGGAACCCAAAAGGATTCCTAAAAATGCCTTACACCAATAGCCAGGAAGCCTGTCAGCCTGCCAGTTAGCACAGCGGGCCAGGACTGTGCTGATGATCAACCGGCCAGTTTGCCGTCAGAGCTGGGGTCTACCAGGCAGCAGCACAGTTGACCAGCTGTGGGTCAGTCCATCAAGCCAGCGAGTCAGGCTGGCTGTCACTGAGCGAGCCGTCTGCTTTAAAGTCAGCCAGCGAATCGAGCTTCAGTTGTTGTCGCTGCCATCAGGCAGTCAGTCATGACTTGGTCCACCTGACTGTCCATCAGTCAGCTGTCTGCTCCCTGTTGCTGTGAAGGTTAGTGTGAAAGGCCCGCAGGGGCCTGGAGTGGCCAGGCATCAGCATGTCGATTGTTAAATCAGTTTAGCTGGTCAATCATAATATCAATGAGTGAGACTTAGTCAGTGATAGGATGATCAGCCCGGCAAACAGTCCGTCAGATAGGCATTCTCTGTCAGCCAGTTAGCTGGGGAGGCAGTGTTTAGTCAGGGAATCCCCGAGTCTGTCAGGCAGACTAGTCAGGTGGTCAGTTTGTCAGTGCAGAGAGTGAGTCAGGCAACCCATGAGTCTATCAGTTAGATGCCGTATCAGTCAGTCAATTAACTGATCGGTCAGTCACCCAGTCAGTGAGTCCCTGTGACAGGCTTCCATCAATCAATCGGTATGTGTGTCCTTCATTCACTGTCAGCTAACCCTCGAGTCTGCCAGCCGGACATTCACTGTGTCTGTCCATCACTGCCCATGTTGGTGGGTGGCTGGGATGACTGTGGACAGGCGGCGGGCCAGCTAGGCCATTGCAGGACCGCTACTCCTCTCTGCCTCGAGCCGGCTGCACTAAAAGCCATGCAGGCTTGGGAAGAACTCAGAGGCTCTGCCCAAAGGCGAGGTTCTGTTACTATTATTATCTGAGAAACCTCCCAAGGCTCCGGAAAGTGGAAAAGGCCGTCAATTGCCTACCCTCCTCTTCCCCTCCCCTCCTCTCTCTCCATTAATGAGGTTCCTGCCACAGAGAAGGGGCGCTTCCCGGAGGCCGGAATTGGAGGAGGGGGCAGGCAGTTGGTGAGCTGTTCCAGTCAGCCCTGGGCCTGCTGCTCAGTCATTCCTGTTATGATCACCCGATGGGGGGTGGGAGGTGTGAGGGGGGTGTCCTAACCAGTGGCCCTCTTCCCTTGACCTTGCCCTGCCCTTCTCCTGGGGACTCCACATCCTCCCACCCAGACCCAGAAGTCAGAGCTGCCCCTCTGGATGAGCAGGCAGGAACAGGAGCAAGGGGTTACAGTAGGCCTGAGGGACCACAGATTTCATGTCAGCTTTTGCTGTTATCTGCTGTGACCCAAAAAGAAAAGAAAAAATATCGCCTCTGAATCTGTGTTTCACTTTCATGGAAGTTTCATATACATTGTCTCATGTAACCTTCACAACCACCCTGCACAGCAGCATCATCCCTTTATAGATGTGGGCATGAGGCTGGAGGAAATAAGCATTGACCTGAGGTCAATTCTGAACAGGTGTATCTGGCACCAGACTACACATTCCTCCTTTGCCAGGCCACCTCCTTGGGCCTGGCTGGGGACTTTCTGTTCCAGGTTCCCCTCTCTCCTCATCTTTCCCATGGAGCTGGAGGGGAGATTTCTCAGTTTCTTGTTGCTCTCTGTGGGAATCTCTGTCCTGGACTTGCATTTGGGATGCCCTGTGCCTGGGGCCAGATTGGGAGAGACAGTAGCGGTTGGAGAGCAGCATTCCTCAGCCTGGGTCAGCAGTGATTGGCCCACTCTTTTATAAACTTTTGGATTTGTGAAGCTAGAAGGGAGCTTGGAGTTTTCCTGGTCTGCATCCAGTCTAATTGGAGGCAGAATCCCTCCTGTAACCACGCAGTCAGCATCTGATCTGTGCTTACATACTCTGGGTGATGGGGAGCTCACTGCCACTCTAAGGCACAATTTCTACTGTGGGACAGCCTCAACCCTTGGCAAATCCCCCCATGTTTTAAGTCCAAATCTTTAGGTCTCAGTTCTGCACTCTGGTGTCACCCAGACCAAGCTCATGCTTCTCAAGAGAGTTGACCCTGCTACCCAGACTTGGAGAAAGACAAGATTCCCTCCTTGTTCAGGGCTTCAGTTCTTTGCAAGGGAAAGTGCAGAATGCTGGAAAAGTGTGGAGAGTGCAGCATTCTTGGGCCAGTGTGGCAGACTGATGGTGTCAATGGCCTGAGATTATCATACCTTGCTGTATCCACAGCTTTGAGTAGCTCTCTCCAACAGTGATCTGCTCTGGCCAGTGGGGTAGTAGCAAACTTGATACAAGCCAAGGTTGGTTAAAATGTTCATTTGGGCCTGCTTCCCCGCTCTTGGACCTGCTTCCTCTCTCTTGGACTCCTGCCACCCATGTGAGAACAAACCCAGGCCAGGCTGCAGGAGGGAGGTGAGAGACACATGGAGCCCAGGTGATGGGGCTGAGGTTGTCCTACAGAAGTGGTCCAAGAGCATCCTCCTACTCACCACAGTCTGAGCCCAGCCACGTCGGTCAAGCCTAGTTTAGATCAGCTAAACTCAGAGACTCGGGAGACCCAGGGACTCATGAGAAACAACAGTTCTTGTTTTAAGCTACTAAACATTGGGCTACTTTGTTACACAGAAGTAGCTAACTAAGAAAGTGTCAGCCACATTGCTCAAGTTGCAATCCTGCCTCACCCACCCTTTCCTAGCAGTGTCCCCAAATGAAGTCTATAATCTGTCAGTCTCAGTCTTCTCATTTGTTAAATGGGTTACTAAGCCTTCTCTTCCTGCTTCACAGGAGACAGTCAGAAAAGATGACAGATGTGAAAGTACACTGCTAACTGTGAAGAGTGCAGGGAAGGGATGTGGGCTCAGAAGGGCCCCACGGGCTGGCCTGGATGGGCTGGTGTCCCTGCGGCTACATGTCAGGGCTTGGCTAAGCGGAGAGCACTGTGCCATATTAACCCAGCTCACCTTATGACCAGAAGCAAGCCTGGCAGGCTGAGTGATGGGGCCAACTGGAGACTTATTTACAAACACAGCCCTTTCGCCTTCACTTCCTCAGTAAAGCCCCGTTGGCGGCAAATAAATGAGAATCAATAGGCCAGTTATTAAACCGTAAATATCCCTCCCCTTGGGTCTTGGGCCAAGAGCTCTGAGGCTCTCAGCTGAAGGCAACAGAGCTGGGAGCCCCTTGCTCTGAGCCTTTCAGGTGAGGGAGGGCAAAGTGTCCCTTGCATGGGGCCTGCCTCAGCCTCCAGCCCCACCAGCTACTGCCAAACAGAGGAGAGACCGTTGCTAGTGTTGTGGGCAAGAAAAAGGCCTGGTCTGTGTGAAGCTGCCTTAAAGGACCCTCTTCCCACCACACAACACCTATAGTTTAGAAGGGAGGAGGGCTACGTGAGCAAGGCCCAAACCCCTCTCCTACCTACACTGAGACTAAGAAGGGGACAGGGAAATCTTCCATCCCTGCATCTACACAACCTGTGGATGGAGGGAGAACTCAGGCCCCCAAAGAGACAGTGACTCATTCAGGAAACACATGCCCCAAAAGTGACAGAACCCAGACTCAAAATCAGATGTGAGGCCTCTGGTCTGTGCCTTCATCTAGGATAGGAGAGGAATTGCTGTGTGCATTAAACTGCCTAGATGGTGACTTTGGGAAGGGATGCAGGTTATGAGGCAGCTGATGGGGGCCAAGGAGACAGGAGTGGGTAACCCCAGCACTTTTTCAGGGACCCGTTTGATCATTTGTGCCATAGGCCAGGTTACCCAGAAAGTGGCTCAGAGGAGCTGGGGGTAGATGAAGGGGAGTAAAAACAGTGTGAGAGGGAAGCAGGGGCTGGTGAAATGGAGAGTTTTGTAGTTTGGTGCAAGAGAAAAGAGGACACACATATACACATACACACGGCAGGCAGGGGCACTGGTAGGCTTCCCGCAGTCCTTGACTGTGGGCGTCAGGGAAACTATGTGGAGGAGGCTGCATTTGAGCTGGGCCACGGAGGATAAACAGGACTCATGCTCACTTACACCCTTTGTAAATGAGAAAGAAGCAAAGAGCAGCCCAGGAGGAAGGGCCAGAATAAACAAAGGCATCAGTGGTGGTGGTGATGATGAGGGTTATGATGGTAGCAGTGATGAGGAAGATGATACTGATGATGATGGTGATGATAGCAGTTGGCACTTGTAAAAAGACTTTCTGTGTGCCATGACCTGCACTAGGCATTTTACATCCCCCACGTTATTAAATCTGCACAGCAACCCAACACTCTCTTTACTTAAGTCCCTGGCTGCTCAGCGGTTCCTGTCCATTGCCTTGTATTCAGAGATGTGCTTTTCCTGTTCTCTGAGGATGGTGGCTGAGTCTCACATGTGTGAGACAGAGGGGAAGAGCATTGAGCACCTGCAACACAAGCCCAGGAGCCAAACATCGGAGCTCAGGCTTAGAATCTGCTTTTCACTAGCTGGGCAACCTCTGGTTCTGTTCTCTTGTTGGTGATATGCGGGAAAGGTTATAATAAGTATTTTCCTTTTAAGATGCTGAGAGGCCTTGATGAGATGATCCACGACAAGCCCTCTGAAGAACAACTGGCAGATAGCACGTGCTCGGGATGAGCTGTTATTTTTATCTGCATCCTGCCTGTGACCTTCTGCATGTTAATGCTTGCCAAAGACGGGTTGCACTGAATAGGAGTGACCACTAGCATGATTTTCCTGACCCAGATCTGAACCCTCTTTCTGTATTTGGAAGACGTCCCACTCTTGGTGGAAGGCAGAGCCTATCCACTATTATAGAAGCTAAAAATCCCAGCTTGTCACTTTCCCATCCTCCCTTGCAGCTCAGGCACAGACCCATTAGCTGAGGTCTGCCCTTGAGGTGGGCCACGAGGCACATTAGCAAGACTCCAGGAATGCCATTCTGGTGGTGGGCAGGGGCCACAGTTACATGAGTGTCTAGGGTGGTGCGGGCAGTAGGCAAGGATGCACAGTCCTATGGGCCTGGAGGCAGAGCACTGGGTGACCTCTTGTGCTCTGTGGCAATGCCCTCCCCAGACTGGTCTGGAGGCATGGTGGCTTGGCCTACAATCTGTGTTTTCTAGTCCCTCTCCCACTGTTTTCTAGTTCTTCCCAGAGATTCTGTGATGCCCAGTGTCCATTCAGTAGATCCTATTTCTGTTCAGTCAGTGTGTATCTCTGCTGCCTGTAGGTAGGATCCTGACAGTACATAGAGGAAGGTGGAGTTTCTGTTGGACCTGCTGCCAGGCTGAGACACTGGGGAGATCCTGGGCCAGGCCCAAGGTACTAACCTGCTGCTCAGGGAAGCGGAGCTACCACTCGTGCCACTGTGCAGCCTCCCATCAGGGGACACCCAGGCCACTGGCCTTGGCCTCCAACACTTCTGGAGGAAGACCTGATGGAGGGCTCCTCCAAAGCACTGGCCACAGACTCCAAGGGAGTCAGGTGCAAGTCCCAACGGAGAGGAAGGTGCTTATGATTTAAAATGCCCTGTAATCAGGAAGGGGGCTGGTCATTCTCACTTGCAGACAGAAAGGCCTCAGCAAAAGTCAACTCTCCCAGAAATGGGATTTCCAGCCAAACTCCAGGCAGAGCCACATGGCCAACAATCGTAATTAGAGCATTTTACATTACACTAAACTGTGGATTCTCACCTCTTTATCTCATTTTTGCTCATTCTACAGAGGGGGAAACACTGGCTCAGAGCTTACACTGTCTTTCCTAAGGTCCCCCAACAATGAGTGGTAGAGACTTCCAATGTAGGTATTAAAATATCAAAGATGAAAGGGACCTTTGGGGAAACTGAGACCCAGGAGGTGGTGGTCAAGAGAATCCATCATGGGGAAGCAGATTTGAACTTGTATTAGAAACAAACAAAAAAACTTTCTTATGACCTTAGGATGGAGTGCCCTGCCATGTGAGGGAGTGAGCTCCCTGTTAGCGGAGGTGTGCAAGAAGAGGTAGGGACCACTAGATGAGTACGTGTGGAGAAGCAAGGACCCCCACACTGACTGTGGTGGCTGTCCTCTCCTGGGACATGTGGTTCACTATAAATGGGGGGGGGGGGTTCTGAAGTGATGCAGGTTCTTTCGTGATCTTTCTCTGCTTTGAGTCAGTTCAGCCCAAGAGGGCTGAGATGTGCACAGAAGGTGGCTCTGACAATCACAGGCCATGTGGGAGGTCTTGAGTTGTCTCCAAAGGCAGAGCAGAGACCCCAGGGTCATAAGGAGTCTGCCTCCCTACACACATACACTCATGTGCACAGATGGAGAAACTGAGGCCCTGAGAGGGAAAGTGAAGGACCCCAAGCTAGACAGAAGTAGAGACAGGGTGAGAAGCCAGGCCTTTGACATTCAGTCTAGAGTATGGGTTTACATTGTGGGGTCCCTGATCAGTACCCTCAGCATCCCCTTGTTGAAAAGACAAATTCTTAGGCCTCACTGACTCCAAAACTCTGGGGGTGAGCCATAGTCTGGGTTTCATCAAGCATTGCAGGGGATTTAGCATTTAATTTACTTATTTTAACTGGAGGATAATAGCTTTACAGTGTTGTGATGGTTTCTGCCTTATTTCAACATGAATCAGCCGCAGGTATACATACGTCTCCTCACTCTTGAACACCCCCCCCCCCCCACCTCCCACTCCGTCCCACCCCTCTAGGCTGTGGGACGAGGTGAGCTCGGGGTGAGCTCACAGAGCACTGGGGTGAGCTCCCTGCATCACACAGCAAATTCCCACTGGCTGTCTGCCTTACCTATGGTAATATTCATGTCTCAGTGCTACTTTCTCAATTCATCCCTCCCTCTCCTTCCCCCACTGTGTCCACAAGTCTGTTCTCTGTGTTCTTCAGGGGATTGCTCCAGTGCATGTTTAAAATCACTGACATTAGTGCTTTTTATATTACAACATTAACTAATTTGAGGCCTATGGGTGGGACATCCTTTCTGTGACATCTGGCCTTATCTCACTTTCTAAATAAAAGGAAATGTAACCCTCCCTGGCTTATAGGCCACACACATTTTCTCCAAACGGGGTTACTGCCCCAAGCTCGGAGAAGCAGAAGAGCCTGGCAGGGTCACACAGTGATATGGCAGCTAGTTTGAGATTTGAACTCACACCTGCTTGATTTTTAGCTCGGGATGGAATGGATCTCTTGGTCCTGATCCCTCTGGCCCTACCCCACATGACATCATAAGGCGCTCACCCCACCTACACAGAGGAATCGGGGCCTCAGCACTTCCTGGGCTGGCCAGCAACAGGCTTTTCTCAAAGAGCCCTGGCTGCTCCGGGCAGTGTGGGCTGGATTGGTTTATTTATTGCTGTCATTAATTAGTTTTGTTGGGGATGAAAGACAGGTCCCTGGAGAAGACCAGTGCATTAGAGCCCATTATTCCATCATTGCTCTGGACTCCTCGGCAAAATGCTCAGCCCCTCTCTGCTGTCAGCCCAGTACAATTAATTAGCCCATAGCCCAAGAGGCGGTCTTCCTGCTCCCCCTGGGCAGGGAGGGCTGTTCTGGCATCTAGTGTCCTCCAGGGTTTCTCTGCCCCAATTCTAATGGAGGGGGGCAGCCAGTGACAGCTCTGGGGGTGAGGGTGCAGTTTCTGAGTGCCAGAGGGCGGTAGGGATTCTCTTATCCCAAAAATTCTGCTGTGAGTGCATTCTATGATGTGTCAGACACTGGTGTAACTGCTTTAAGCACATATTTAATTCTCACAAATGTCATGTGACGTACAATTTAATTTGCCAGGTGAAGAAACTGAGGCTCTGCTAAGAGGGAGAGACTTGCTCAAGAACCACAGCACAGATATGAAGAGCAGGATCTCAGCCTTGGGTCTGGCTCCCAAGCCAGGTTCACCCTTTGCTCACTGGGGCTTCTCAGCATGGCTCATGAAGCTGAGGGCCCAGGCCCTCCAGAGGGAAAGGAGGCTAAGTGCAGGGGAAGCGTGGAGGGAAGCAGAAATGATGGGCTCCATGATATGCTTGCAGGCACCTTTGCTGGGCTCAGAATCAGAAGACATGAGTTCAGTTCTGACCTGAGTGACCTTGGGCACGTCCTCAGCTTCCCCTTCAGTAGAAAGATTGCATCCAGTGACATGGGTTCTTCTCTAGAGAGGCGATATAGCCTAGAGGTTCAGGCAAGGTGACTTTTCGGTGTTACCTCTCTGAGCCTCAGTTTCCCCATTCCTTAGGAATTATTGTAAAAATTAAATGAGCTAATACATGAAAAGGCTTAGTAAAGTATCTCACACATCACAAGGGCTTGATCATTGTTTACAAAGTTGAGAGTGATAAGTTAAAAGGACTTAGTCTCAGACCAACTTGTCTTGAGGTTTGATCAAGTTAAACCAGTAATTACAGAATCACTCTGTGCTAAGTATGTTGTTCATTCACTAAGTTGTGTCTGACTCTTTTGCGACCCCATGGACTATAGCCTGCCAGGCTCCTCTGTCCATAGGATTTCCCAAGCAAGAATACAAGAATGCCATTTCCCTCTCCAGGAGATCATACCAACCCAGGGAAAGAATCCATATCTCCTGCTTTGGCAGGAAGATTCTTTACCACTGAGCCACCTGGGAAACCCCTCTGCTGTGTATTCACTGAAGCTAACCGCCCTGTGAGGAGGGGACATATTTAAGTTTCTAGAAGGTAAGTATCCTCCTGTTTGCTCAGGGCATGAATGCTAGACCTGGTTATGCCTACCTTCTACTGTGTAACCTTGAGCAGTTGCCTTCTCCCCCTAAGGCCTCAGTCTTTCCATCTGGAACATGGGCAGCCTTGTGGGTCAAGCAGGGAACTGCCCCTCCCTGTGTCCCCTCCACTTTGGCAGGAGCTGCCTCTCCTGAAAGCTTCACTGTCCCTCATTGTGGCTGACTCAGGCTTCACCCAATGGTGGCAGCCAGGCTGCCTGCCTGAGGGTACTAAGTTAATTAAACCCTCAAGAAGCCATTTGTTAAGAGGGGAGCGATGGTATATTCAATACCAGCCAAAGGTTGGTGCAAAGTAATGAGTCTTTCTTTAGCTGTGAATAATGTATTCCCTCCCATCATAGCCCCCCAGCCCCCAACTCTGAAGGATGGTCCCAGGGAAGCCTATGGCTCATCTTAATGGCCTGGATGCTGAGAAGCCTAGCAGGCTAGACTCTCTCCAGGATTTGTCACTTTCTCCTTGGGTTTCTCTTTGTTTCAGTCCTACTCATGTTCCTCTAACTCTTCTCCAGAAGGGGTCTGGGGCCACGACGATCTCTCTCTCTCTCTCTACATTTGTTCCTTCAGCCTCCAAGGAGAAACTGAGGGCCACCATGTTCACAACCCCACTATGCATATTAAATGTGGGAGTCACAGTCCTGCCATGTAGCGGGTTCAGAAACAGTTAGGAAGAGGGAAGAAGAAAGGGAAGCGAGGCGATGGACTGACTGCCCTGACCCTTGGGGGAAGGAGACTGGCCAGGAGACAGGAGGCAGTTTGAGGTCAGCTTGGGCCAGTCTGCTCTGGTTCCTGCTAAACTTGTCCACTCCCCATCACATCCATGTACATGCCTTGCAGAGGGCAGCCTGCCTTAGACACCAAGACAGGTGTCCAAGGACATGGCGGCGGGGCGGGGGGTGTTGGGAGGGTAGTTTCCCAGCCAGGCACTGGGCTGATGTGTGAATACTCCCTCAACTTCTCTGAGCTTTCTTTCTCTTCAACTCCTGCAAAAAATGGAGCTGGTTCTGTTCCCCAAATGGGCTCTGGGGACAAAGGAGATCTTAACAGGGTCCCTGGGGAGGGTGGAGCTGTACCCAGCTCTGCATCTTTGTCTTGTACACCCACACACCTGGGGGTACCTCACCTGGGCAGCTGTCCAGGATGGCTCTTCTCCTGGCCTGCTACTCATCCTGGGCTGCCATCTGTCTGTCAATCTCTCTGCTCAATGCAAAATTCTGGCATTCATGGGCAGAGATGGCCACAGCTGAGAAGTGGGAGCCCTGGGGCCTCCCCCTCTCCAGGTGGGACCTGGCTTTGTCCCACTTTGTGCTGGTACAAAAGGAAGCTGAGCAGGGGAGGGGAGGGGTCTGGGGCCTAGCAGGTGTCTGCCGCTGTCCTGGCAGCCAGAGTGGGGAGTGGTGGGAGGCGCTCAGGCAGCCGTCATTCACCAGCTGAGCTGGGGACAAGGCACCTTGATTGGGCCCCCAAGATAATCGCCACACACCTGGGATGGCACCCCAGATCCCCCCGCTGCTTGCAGTCACCCCTTTGTCTGTCTGGGGTGTCTCCCACTTCAAAGCCCAGATTGCGGCAGATAGATCGGGCTAATGCCAGGTGCTGAAACCCAAGAGCCTGGTGGAGGAACGGCAGTGGAGAGGGGCTTTGGGGATGGGGGTTCCCAGAGTCAGGAGGATGAGGGCAGCCTGGGTGATGGAAGGCCCAGGTTCCCTACTTCTCCGGTCCAAACAGTGACCAGGTGGCCCGGAGCAGAGAGGACCATGTGGGGAGAGGAGGGAGACTGGCTTGGTGTGCGCATATGAGAGTGTGGAGAGTGAGTGTGTATGCGTAGGCATATCTTACACATGATGATCACATATGCCAGGGTGGGATGGAACAGGTGGCGGCTGGATGCCCCCTCAGCCCTTCCCAGTGCCCACTACAGCCCTGGCAGGGTTGCCCGTGCACAGTGTCTCTTCTAGGAGAGGCTCTTTGGTTGAGGAGCATGCTTGGCCCTTGAGGGAAGCAGGACAGATATTCGTGGAGTTGACCATCCTCAGGCAAAGGACAGGAACCAATGGATAAGCATCTGGGCACCCTTGCTTCTTGAGGAGGGCTCAGTTACGTAGTGTCTGCTATTCAGTGTTCCAGAAGAATCTGGGTGGGATCGCGCTCTCTGCACAAACCCATCATGAACATATCCTTCATGCCCTTTCCTCCCTCCCTGCCTCACCCCTCACTTCCTTGCCAATTTTCCTGGGATCGCTTTCCAAATAAACAACCTGTCCTCAAATTCTTAACTCAGGGTGACTTGTTTGAGTACCACAGGGGCAATGAGGGCATATCGGGTCCAAGTAGTGTGCCTGGTGCAGGGTGAGAAGCGGGGAAGGGCCAAGAAACAATCTGCATACCTTTCCTGAGCACAGAGGAATCCCAGCCAAGCTCCACGTCCCAGCAGAAGGTAGAGCGGTGAAAGCCTCATCTCCTGGGCACATACTTGGGGTCATATTCAGCTGTGCCTGCATTGATCTGGGAATGTGCCTGGGACTTGGTGTATATCCACATATGAGTGTAGATACCTGAGAATGTGGGTAGATGGGGGTGTATCTGTACATTGTAAATATGTGATATTGTACCGTGACCCTGTCTCAGGCTTGTGTGTGTGTGCATGCATGCATGTGTGTCTATATATTGATACTGCTAGAATCAAGGGGCTTCTGGCTTTGGGAGTCTGACCAATTGGCCCTGCCCTGCTGGCTACCTACAGACCCCAGTGATGGCCAGCAGCACAGTAGGGCATGCCTCCTCAAGGTGGAGACTGGACTAGCCTCCTGGGTGGACATGAATGTTGGGTGTCTCAGAATGCCTGAACTGTACTGTGGCTCCCTGCTCTGCCTTCAGTGTATGCAGGCCAAGTCAGGTATAAAGTTGTGCTGATTGGGGATGCCCTTGCCCAGGAGCTGCAGAGCCAGGTTGCTAGGAGAAGCACAATTTCCATCCCTGTGGCTGCCGTTCATGCCCACCCCCACCCCTCACATCTGCATCACTCAGCCACAGTGGACACCCTGATTTCTCTCTAAACATGAAACAATGACCTTGGCTGTGTGACATGCAGTGGGGTGGGGGGAGGAAGAATTTCTGTCTATGTCAGGGCCTAAGTGGCCAGCTTTTTCCAGTGAGGGCTCCTCTCCTAGGGTTGGCCTCAGGGGCTTCTCCAGCATCCCTGGGGTTGACTCCTTTGTCCTGGGGAGCATCAGATTTAGAATACAAATTTCCTCTCTTGTAGGAGCCTGCAGAGGTCAGCCAGGCCCAGCCCTTGGGTCTCATGGGTCTCAGAGAGGGAAAGCCACTTCCCCACGGGTCATACAGGGAAGCAGATGAGGGCAGGATTAGAACAAGAGCTCCTGGATGCTGTATTTGCCTCTCACCACCTTGCTCTGCATGTAGAATTCCATACTTCTCTGGCACACTTCTCCCATTGCTCAGGTTCTGCTACACTCATCAGAAGCTACACAGACAGGCAACCTACCTGCTAAAAGTGGGCCCCAAAGGCACAGCAAAGATCAGATCCTCAGTCCCAGCCATTACTACCAAGCCCTGTGTGAAACCAGCCATCAATGATGGGGATTAAATGAGGCACCCAGAGAACCAGAAACCTCCAGGTTAACCCACATCCATTTCCTTCCCTTTTTTGTACAGCAGCCCTTCACTCCCATCTGCTCCCAGCATGTCTTGTGTCCCCTCCACCCAGGGCAGTGGGGAGAGGCTGGAACCCAAGGTGGACTGGGCCCCTCCTGGGCCAGCTGGGGGCCAGACACACATCAAATGGAATTCCTTTGCAATCTTTACAACAAATCTGTGAGGTAGAGACCATAGCTGTCATTTTACAGAGAAGGAAACTGAGACCCAGAGAAGCTCACTCACATGGCTATAAAGAGAAGCAGTGTGGCCAGGCAGGGTAGACACAAAACATTCATTCCCTGACTAGTTTATGTCTTCCCACCACCTGTCAAGTTTCTCCTGGGCTCAGACTAACTTTGGTGGCACCCGAGTCTTGAGATTATCTGTCTGGCAAGTGACAAACTGCCATGTAGGTCTGGGACCCTAGGCTGTCACACAGCACTGTCAATCAGACCACACTCAATCTGGCATTTCAGGACAGCTGATGACCCTGAGTCCCAGGCCCAAGGAATAATCACTGGCTCCCAGCCCTGTCAGACCCTGGACCAAGTGAAGAATCACAGAGAGGAAGGTGCCCCAGGTCAGCACACAGGTGCTAGAGGAATGTGTCACCCTCAGCCGTGTACATGCCTCTTCTAGGAGCCCATAAATTTCACCTGTCCCCCATGTGGGAAGGATGGGGTTTCCAGGAGATGAAGGGCCTGTCCCACTGTCCACCTCCATGGATCTGCCAGGCCAGGCAATTTTGCTGATGTCACCTCCCCGGAGATATTAAATATTGATAATGCAATAAATTTTCACTGCACCTTCTATGACTCATGTCTTGGTGTGTGCCAAAAAGAAGACAAGGAGGCTGAGGTGCCTCCATTTAGGCTGATGGGCATCCATCCTCCTGGCACTTTGGGAGTCGTAGCCTCCTTGTGTTAAAAAGGGGCTTACGGAGGTCATCTGGTCCATTCCTCTGTTGTCGGGCCCTAACCTGAGATGAGCATTCTCTGAGGAAGGAGAAGTCTTCTGGTTAGCATATTATAATGATTAACCACTCCTTTTTTTTAGGAAGTTCTTCAGGTCTAACTGAGATCCACAGTAAGAGTCTGACAGATGATTCCTGTATCTTGACCAGGCAACTGCTCATTTCCAAGGAGCAGAGCACCTGGAGGGGCTCACTGTTCTCATCCTGACCAGTTTCTGACTGCTTACTTGCTGTGCAACCTTGGGCAATTACAGTGTCTCTGAACCGCAACGACCTCATCTGTAACATCGAACAGGAAGCTTTGCTCAGACTGCTTCCCAGGACTGTGGGGAGCGGGGCTTCCATGGCCCGGATGCACAGCTTGGTAAGTGGAGGGGGGACTCCTGGACCAGTTGTCCCCTGCAGTCAACAGATTGATCAAAGAAGGCAATAGATGTGGAAGGGCTTTACAAATGGAAATTGCTTTGTAAATGCGAAGTGTTGTGTAAATGTTAGGGATAATTATATGCTTCAAAAATTAGGAGCAGCAAACATCCTTAGGAAGGAAAAGGTTCCTAAATTGTTCCTTTATCCCCAGTCCAGGGGGCTCTGCATGAGTTTTTTGGGAGGGGTGGAGAGCCCCCCAGAGTGCGAATCATCCTTCTCCTTTCCCAGCCCTTCTCTTCTCCTGGGCTCTAAGCCAGGTTTGGCTCCTGATTAAAAAGGCCAGCGAATGAACAGCTTATCAGTCACATGGAATCAATAGGCGTTTTCTTTATATTTTTCAATTAAAAGAGCCGACAGAGAAAAGAGAAAAACTCAAGACCCCCAGCTGTCAATAGCTATTGGGGCAAGGGAAGTTGCAGGGCTGGGGGTAGGCTGGGACATTTGTCAACGCCAAGCGATGCCTGCCTGGCCTGCTCTCTGCATCACCTAGACACACCCAGGAGAAGGACCAGGAGGCAGTGCCTCTTCCTGAAGCAGCCTGAAGACCTCTTGGCTGTGGGAACACCGTCTCCTGGGCCTTAATTTTTCAGGAAATAAGCAGGATTGAACTGGTGATGCAGTGAGAAACTAACTATAGTTGGCGATGGGTCAGTGGGCTGGCCATCCACTGTTATGATCAAACAGCTTCAGAGACCTACACGTGGGGTGAACTCTGGCGTTGTTTCAGGGAGAATGCTGATCCACAGTTCTCATGCATGCATGTGTGCTAAGTCACTTCTGCTGTGTCCGACTCTTTACGACCCCATGAGCAGCCCATCAGGCTCCTCTGTCCATGAGATTCTCCAGGAAAGAATACTGGAATAGGTTGCCATGCCCTCCTCCAGGGGATCTCCCCGACCCGGGGATTGATCCCACGTTTCTTATGTCTCCTGCATTGGCCGGAGAGTTCAGGAAGCCTCCTGGGAAGCCCCCCTGTTCTCACAACCAGTGAGAAAACACGAAGAGAAAATGGGCTCAGGAGGCAGCAAGCGGGATGCAGGTCAGTTACAAGGAGGCAGCTGGAGATGGGATGAGCCAGTAGGAGCCTGATTTGGTACTCATGGCAGATTTCTGCTCTCTGAGATGTCCTGGCTGAGGTGCCTCCACTTAGACCAGTGGGCATCTATTCTCCTGACACTGTGGGAATCATAGTCTTCTTGGCCTAAAAGAGGCTCACAGAGGTCATCTGGTCCATTCCCCTGCTATCAAACCCTAGCCTGAGATGAGTGGCCCCTTTAGCCATGGGATCTGCGAGCGGCAGGAGAGCAGTCCCTTCCAGAACATGAATGTTGTTGGTGCCCCTCCTTGACCCTTCATCAGGTCCGTGCACCCCTCCCTCAGGTGCTGCAGGTGGCAGCTGCTAACAGCGTCCTCCTCACCCCACGTTTCCTCCTGGGGCAGCGCTCAGCCAGGACTGACACAGGGTACAAAAGAGTCATCCTTGTCTGTCTAAAGGTGGTGCCAGAGCCCTGGTGGGGGAAGTCTGAGGCTAGACTCCAACTGCACCCACACCCTTGCCTAGATTTTCTTCCTGCCCAAATCTGCTTCCCTAACTCTGTGACAGGGCTCACTAGAGAACATACTCTATTCTAGCAGGTACACAAGAATCCCCAACTCAGGCTCTGCTTGCTTCCGGGAGAACCTGACCCATTCAGTTCATTCATTCAGGAGGCATCTATTGAACCTCTCCTACATGCCGGGCACTGGGCTGGGACCTGGAGATAAATATGGGACCATGACTGATTAGCTTCTAGTGGGAGAGAGAAGAAACAGGTAGATAAATAAGTAACTGAGTTAGATGTGAATGATCTGAGGAAAGGAAAGGAGTGAAATTCAAGAGATCTTGGGGGTGGGGTACCATGGAACTGGGGAAGAGCCCTCTCTAAGGAGGTGACCTGTGAGTGTGGACTTGAAGGACCTGGAGCCAGCTGTGTGCATACTGTGGGAAAAGGGGGTCCATGGATAGGGCAGGTGAGTGCACAGGCCCTAAGGCTGGAATAAAGCTTCAGGGGAGGGCTTAAGGTCCTAAAAGACCAGCATGCCTGGAGTTTACTGAGAGATTGGGGATGAGGGCAGGGAAGCAGGGAGGCTGAGGGTGACCTGATCAGTCACTGCCAAGGTTTTATTCTCAAGACAATTGAGACCTTTGAAAGGTCTTAGGCAATGAAGAGATAGAATCCATTTGTACTTTTACAAGATTTCTCTGGTGGTCTTATACAGATGGGCAAGTGTGGGGGTGGCTATGGAGGCTGTAACAGATGCTTCACCACCCCCACTGCCCACTGGTGATTCCAGCTGCAGCTGATGAGCTGAGGACAAAACCTCCAAATACTTGCAGCTCCTCTCTGCTTTTCTCCTGTGAAGAGCTCACTCAACCTGTACAAGACAGCCTGAGAAGAGGGAGCAGGGAATTCAAGACTCAGGAGGCAACTGTCTATCAATGGGGACAAAAGTCAATAATCAAATATTTCAGGCTGCTGTCCTTAGGAGAGACTTTTACGAGGGTAGGGTTGGCCACAGGGGTTTGCAGCAGCAGTAGCAAGACACCCTGGATTGCTTTTCCTCTTTCCTGTCTCATCTCCTAAACGTATAGCCTGCTTATACCCAAATCCTTTTCTTGCACTCTGTTCTTGAGGGAACCCTATGTAAGATGGGAGAGAGGATGGTGGCTTGGAGTAGGTGATGGCAGAGGCGATAGCGATCTGGAGACAGATCCAGGACATATTTTGTAAGCTGGGCAACAGAACAAATTGACAGATTATCTGTAGAGGGTGAAAGAAAGGGAGGAATCAAGGATGACTCTCAGAATTTCAGCTTGAGGGTTGATGGTTTACTGAAATCGAGGAGAATGAGAAGACAGGTATATGGCAGGAATTAAGAGGTCAGCTCCGCTGGATTAAATTTGCAATGCCTGTGACACGCCTAAGCGTAGATTTCAGCAGACACTTGATGCTATAAATGTGGAGCTTGGGGCCGAGGTAAGGGCTACAGACATCAATTTGAGAGCCAGCTTAGAAATGGTATTTTAAGACATGGGCCTGAGTGAGTGCCTGGATGAGTGAGTAGCTGGAGAAGGAAAACAGGCTGAGCAGGAGAAAAGGAGTACCTTCATCTGTCCTGAGCCTGGGCTCAGAATCCCATGGGATTCTTGGCACAGTTCTGAACCACAGAGGCTGGACCCAGGAGGCCTGCCATGTACAGTCATAGATTAGACACTGCCCAACTTCTGGGAATGCCACCTACATAAGCTGCAATGTGAAAGGGACCACCTAGAGTTCAGTTACAATCTTCCCAGCCATGCATGCCTCTTTGTAAGATCAGAGTATGAGCAGAGCCCTACATAAATAAGCCACAGAGAGGATTTTCCCAGAGCTCAGTGGAGGAGGAAATTACAGCAATCAGGACAATCAGAGATGGCTCCCTGAAGGAAGTGGTGTTTGCCCTCAGGCTCAAAGAATGGAGAGAATTTTCACCTTTTGAATTGGGAAGGGGGGGTGGTGTATTTCAACAGAGGACACTGCAATGGGCAAAGTCCCAAAGGCAAGTAATTAATTGCAGAGCACATTGGGGAATTTGGTTGTCTGAGATTGCCAAAGAAAGTAATAACAGTTGTGGAAAGATGATTTCTGACCAGAGGGTTGAGGCCCTTGAACCACATACCAAAGAGATGCCCAATTACCTGCCTCAGTCATGGTCACACCTCGAAGGACTTTCCAAGCCACGATGCTGACCCTGGGCCAAACCATGTGCCCTCATTGTGCCATCAGAACACAGTGGCCTCTCCCCTCCCCAGTGCTCATCATCCCCTTGGGCAGGTCTGCAGATCCAGGAAGGGGTGCGAGCTGACTTCTCCAGCCTCCCTGCCCCCAGTACCCAGAGACTCTGCCTTCCTTTCCCTAGACAGTTCTTAAAGAGGCCCCAACTGTCTCTGCCAAGAGTCCAGGTTATCAAAGTCCAGCAACTGCAGCGCTGGCTCTGGGAGGCAGCGACCTGGGGACCACAGAATTAGCCGGAGCCTGCTTTCCCAGGTCAGGGGTCTCCCAGGCCTCGGGTTGCTCTGTCCTCCCCACCCCTGGGCGATGTAACCTACAGCACAGGTGACCAAGCTGGGGACACTCAGGCATCACAGAAAGTGCTGGGGGCAGGGGATATCTGGGGAGGGAATGAAGGTTCTAGAGAAGGGACGAGACTCATGGGCTCAAGGTGGACTCTTACCCAGGAGGGGCTGCATCGTAGAAAGGGAAAACCAGGATTGCCTCCAGCTTCACTCTCTGTAAGACCATGGAGGGGAGGGCAAAGCAATGGATATTTTGCTCCTCTCTCCCTTCCTGTAGCATTTATTGAATGCCTACTGTACTGAGCACATGCTGGGGCCCTGGAGATGCAACAGCAATGAGAACAGAAAAAATATCTGTCTCTGCGGTGCACATAGGCTAGGATGACAGATGCAAACAGAAAATTATAATAGAGCAGGACAGTG
This sequence comes from Odocoileus virginianus, assembly GCF_023699985.2. Classification (NCBI taxonomy): domain Eukaryota; kingdom Metazoa; phylum Chordata; class Mammalia; order Artiodactyla; family Cervidae; genus Odocoileus; species Odocoileus virginianus. The sequence goes on from NC_069680.1 coordinate 60,905,504, forward strand.
CCAAGATAGGAGTTGGGGGACCCAGACCAGAGCACCTAATAGATTCTGTGTAACAGAGAAGGTCTCCTGGAAAAAGTGACATTTAAAGAGACAAGAAGGTATGTGTGTCTTTTTCAATTTTGGTTTTCTTAGGATAAATGCCTAGTAGTGGGATTTCTGGGTCATATGGTGGTTTTATTTCTAGTGTTGAAGGAATCTCCATCCTGTTCTCCATAGTGCCTATATCAGTTTGCATTCCCACCACAGTGCAAGAGGGTTCACTGCAGCTCTATTTACAATAGCTGGACATGGAAGCAACCTAGATGTCCACTGATGGACGAATGGATAAAGAAGCTGTGGTACATATATATAACAGAATATTACTCAGCCATAAAAAGGGACACATTTGAGTCAGTCCTAATGAGGTGGGTGACCCTAGACCCTATTATACAGAGTGAAGTAAGTCAGAAAGATAAGAGAAAATATCATGTACTAATGCATATATATGGAAGCTAGAAAGATGGTACTGAGGAACTTATTTGCAGAGCAGCAACAGACATGGAGAAAAGACTTATGGACACGGCTGGGCAGGGAGGAAGGAGAGGGTGGGAGGTATGGAGAGAGTAACATGGAAACATGCATTACCATATGTAAAATAAATAGACAATGGGAATTTGCTGTGTGACTCAGGGAACAGAAATGGGCTCGGTAACAACCTAGAGGGGTGGGATGGGGAGGGGGGTGGGAGGGATGTTCAAGTTGGAGGGAACATGGGTCAACCTATGACTGATTGATGTTGAACTTGGTAGAAACCAACGTAATACTGTAAAGCAATTATCCTTCAATTAGAAATAAATAAATTTAAAAAGAGACAAGAAGGAGTAGGTGGAGCCTCAAGCCCTGAGCAAGAGATTGTTCAGTCTCTGCAAACTACAACATTTTTGGGGACTTAGGTATCAGGGAGGGGAGAAGATTGAGGCTGTCATTGGCTCTCATCATTGGAGAGAAAGTCTTTTCCACTGAGAAAGCACATCTTGGAGAACATAACTGAAAAGCTAATTGAAGCTGTTCTGTGTTGGACTCTGTGGACACCCAGTCCCGCCCTTGAGGGGCCAGCATTCCCCTGGGGAGACAGGTATGAGCCAACTTAGATCAACTGTCTCTGAGAGTCGACTGACCAAAGTCCTCCCAGGGAAAATGGCACTTAGGCCAGAACTGCACAGACGTGCAGGAGAGATGGGTGTGTAGGGGAAGGGCTAGATTTGGGAAAGACTTTGTAGCTGGAAACACATTGGCCAACAGGACCCTGGGAGGCATGCCTTCATCTGCTCTACACATGGAATAGGTCCCATGTGCCCAGGCCCTCCTAAGTGCTGAGGCACAGATGTTTTGACTCACTCCCTGCCCTCAAGGGGCTCTCTCCTTCCAATGGAGACCATGGGATCCACCATGGCTGGCACATAATAGGTGCTCAGTGAAGGTTGACTGCAGACAAGAGCAGAGAAGTATGTTGCTATTAGCTTAATGGTAACCCACGATAGCTTTATGGTGGGTCCAGGAAAAATAGAACCCAGAAGGCTGGTGGGAAGGGGTGGAATCAGGAGCTTTCCTGGGAAAGGCAAGTCTGAGCTGACTTGGAAGGATTCAAGCAATGATGAGATCTGGGCAGGGGACTGGGAAGTTGCTTTTGCCTCTTCCCTATGTTTAGGAGAGCATCACTGATGTTTCAGAACTGGGCATCCAAGAGCCATGTGAGGTGTGAGAGTATGGAAATGTATGATTTATTTTAGTGTGTAAGGGTATAAAGGCTTCCCTGATAGTTCAGTGGTAGAAAATCTGCCGGTCAAGCAGGAGACATGGGTTTGATCCCTGGGTTGGGAAGATCCCCTGGAGAAGGAAATGGCAACCCACTCCAGTATTCTTGCCTTGAGAATCCCATGGACAGAGGAGACCAGTGGGCTACTGTCCATGGGGTCACAGTCGGACACAATTTAGCGACTAAAACAACAACATAAGGGTATAATGATGTGTACACAAGCGTGAAACTGTGAATGTGTGAGCAAGAGTAAGTGCATGTGTGCAAGATAGTGAGTGCATATGCATGTGAGTGTGAGAGACTATAAATGAATGTGGACGAATGAGTCCATGTGTGAGTATGAGCTAGTGTGTGAGTATGAGCTAGTGTGTGAGCAGGTAAGACTGCATGGGTATGTGTATATATCAGTGTATGTATTTGAGTGTGTGAGGCTGTGAGTGTGTGACTCTGTGTAAGTGTGTGTCACACAGACACCAGGGTCGCGGCTGTGTTCGTTTCTGCAATCACTACGATTTGTTGGATTTCATCCAAGCAGTCAATACTCCATCAGACATAAAGAAAATGAATTTCACGCCCTGCAGATATTGTGTCCAACCCAGATGGACAAGCACACGGTATGGCCAGTGGTTATGGAGCAGCAGACGTGAGACTTTTGCTCATCTGGAGGCCCGGCTGGGCCCTAGGAGACTGCTGTGTGGTTGAGGCATGGTCCCTGGCCATCTCTGGGCTTGGCCCTTACCCAAGTGAGAGGATGGCACAGAGAAACATGACTGACAGGAGCACAGTTCCATAGGACCTCTGCTCCTCTCTCAGCTTTCTGCTCTTTCCTGAAAGGAACACACACTCCCACATCTCCTGGGGGGGCCTGGGAGCCCATCTTTAGGACTTGCTCTAGCCATCGACTGGGGGCCAGGAGCATGTACAGAAGAAACAGCCTGAGCGTCAGAGCCAGACATTCCTGGTTCAGATCCCAAGGCGGCCTCTTATGGTGACAGTAATTCAAGCCACCATTTAACCCAAGCTACAACTATGTTCTTCATCTCTGTTAATTAATGTATGTCTCACAGCATCCCAATGAGGGAGGTGTGAATGGTTCCATTTTACAGGTGAGGAAACTGAGGCTCAGAAAGCCCTGATGACATGTTCTGAGCTGGCAAGTGGCCTGGTCCACCCTGCTGAACCATGTTCCTGGGCTTCACATCTATAGAATGAGACTGGTGATGCCAGCTCTGTGGGCTTGTTTTGGGATGAAATGAGGCACCACGGGTGGGAAGGGGCCAGCACTGTGCCCAGTTCATGATGGTGAACACGCTGTGAGTGGGCCCAGCTCCTCCATACAGGAGACCAGCCCTGGGAGAGAGGAGGGAGGCCTGGGTCTCTGGGAGCCATTGTTTCTAGCTCCAAGCATTTGAGTGGGGGCAAGGAGTGTGCTGGGGCTGGGGTCCCCACTTCATTCTCAGAGGACCAAGACACTGAGCCCTCTGATGGGGAGGCAGGCATCTGGGCCTCAGGAACAAAGCCCCATGGCAGGAATCAGCCCATAGTGCTAGCCTAGGGTGGGAGGATGCAGCCCCATGTCCACAGAACCTGCTTCCTCACCAAACTCTTAAGACCTGCACAGAGCAGAAATCCTCACCTCCAGCCTGCTGATGAGTTGGATGCCCCAAATTAAACCCAGGAAGGGAGGTGGCAGTGGGAGAGTTTAATTGATTGGGTCTGGTATGGCCTGATAAGCAGCTATCCAGGTTACTGGAAGGTGAGCATGTACCAGTGTCTTTGTGGGCTTGATTGTGGAGTCACCCACCCCTGGTCTCTGTTCCTAATCTCCACAGAGGCCTGAGGCTGCTTTCTCCCCTACCACAAGGCCCCCATGGTTAGACTTCCTCCTTCCAATCTGGAGACTAGTCAACCCCAGGAGCCCTGCACTGATAACCACCTACCCCAATATAGTCTCCTGGCCCAGCACGAAGCGCCTGTCCCCGACCTTGAGTGGATGCCTGGATGAAGGGTATTCCCCAATCCAGGGTCTGGTGATCAGGTCCAAAGTCTCTTCCCAAAGGGCCCCTCCCAACTAGAACAGTGCCATGGATAAAGGGGAGTGTTTAGGGCATGTGGGGGACTCCCTGCAGGGATGTCCTTTGGAAAACTCAAGGCAAAAATACATGGGAATGGAGCAAAGGTAGGCTTTCCAACAAATGGAGCTGCAACAACAGGACATCCACATGCAAAAAATGAATCTAGACACAGACCTTACACTGTTCACAAAAATTAACACATCATGAATCATAGATCTAAATGTAAAATGCAAAACTATAAAACTCTTAGAAGATAACAGGAGAAAATCTGGATGACCTTGGGCATGGTGATGACTTTTTACATACTATGAAAGAAATAATTGATAAGCTGGATTTCATTAAAATTAAAAGCTTTGGCTCTATGAAAGACACTGTCAAGAGAATGAGAAGAAAAATCACACAGTGAGAGGAAATATTTGCAAAAGATACATCTGATTTTCCCAAAATACATAAGTAACTCTTAAAACTCAACAATCAGAAAACAAACCACCTGATTTTAAAAGGGGGGCCAAAGATCGGAACAGACCATCACCAAAGAAGATATACCGATGGCAAATAACCATATGAAAAGATGCTCCACATCATATGTCATAAGGGAACTGCAAATTAAAACAAAAGGCAGATATCACTATAAACCTATTACAATGACCAAAATCCAGAATACTGATGACAGCAAATGCTGGTGATGATGTAGAGCCACAGCAACTCTCATTTGTTGCTGGTGGGACTGCAAAATGGTACGGTCATTTTGGAAGACTGTTTGGTAGTTTCTTACAAAAATGAATAATTTTATCATATACCACCCAGCAATCACACTCCTTGGTATTTACCCCAAGGGGTTGAATACGTAGGTCCACATGAAAATCTGCACACAGATGTTTACAGCAGCTTTATTCATAATTACCAAAACTTGGAAGCAACCAAGATGTCTTTAGTAAGTATGTGGATAAATAAACTGTGGTACATTCAATTTGGAATACAAAAATAAATCTATCAGGCCATAAAAAGACATGGAGTAAACTTAAATGCATATTTCTAAGTGAAAGAAGTCAGTCTGAAAAGGCTACAGACTGAATGATTCCAACTATGTGACATTCTAGAAAAAGCAAAACTATGGAGATGGTAAAATGACCGGTGGCTGCCGGGGCTTCAGGGAGGGAGGGGTGAGGGAGATGAATGGGCAGCACACAGATTTTTAGGGCAATGAAAAGACCCTGTGTGACCCTGTAACAGTGGGTACGTGTCATTACACATGTCAAAACTCACGGTATTCACAACACCGAGAGTGAAGCCTAATGTAAATGATGAACTCTGGGTGGTGATGTGTCAATATATGTCCATCATTTCTAACAAATGTGCCACTCTGGTGGAGGGTTTTGATAATGGGGGAGGCTGGGGAGTGGGCAGAGGGTATGTGAAAAGTCACTACTTGGTTTTGCTGTGAACTGAAAAATTGCTCTAAAATAAAATCATTTTTAAAAATATGAAAAATACTTAAATTTGACACCTGTTTTGATCTTAAATTCATGTAACATGACCCTGATCATATTCCCACTGACTCGTCATTTGGATTCTGTTCTTACTGTGAAGTTGCTTATTACTATTATTACTAAAGGTCACTGGGGGGCTTCCCTGGTAGCTCAGTCAGTAAAGAATTCACCTGCAATGCAGGAGACCAGGGTTTGATCCCTGTGTTGGTAAGAACCCCTGGAAAAGGAAATGGCAACCCACTCCAGTATTCTTGCCTGGGAAATCACTTGGACAGAGGAGCCTGGAGAGCTATAGTAGCCCATGGGGTCGCAAGAGTTGGACATGACCTAGCAACTAATCCAAACCAGGCACTGTGCTAAACACTCAACTATGATGATCTCATTTGACCCCATGACAACTCCCTGAGGCAGAGACTGGTAACCCATTTTTATGGACAAAACAACTGAGGCCCAGAAAAGTGAACCCTCTTACCCATCACACAGGTGATGGAGGTGGAGCCAGGTTTTGAATCCAGGTCCGTCTGGATCCTGAGCCTGAACCCTTCATGTCATGCAAACAGTACAGTAATGATTCAGAACTATTTCTATTGCATTTTCTCATCACTCTCATGTTTTCACTATTCCTGCTTGATGCGTGGGAAGTTAGTCAGAGAGGTAAGGCACTTTGCCCGCCTTAGCTCCCTTGCAATCCCATTGTTGTTTCTGGGGCTCTCTCCCCTGTCTCTGGAGTCTCAGAGGTTCCAAAGGAGTGAAGGAAAATGTCAAGAATATTAAATTCATAATTGAGTAAAATCTGAGAAGAATCATTAAATCATGGCTTAATATTTCCCAGATGGTTCATTGACATTTTGGAGACATGTCAGACTCTTTTGCTTGGATATCCTGACTGTGTGGATGAAAAGTGAGTGTCTATAGAAATGCCAGCTGGAGACTGGGCTATGAACTATCCATACCAGTGGTATGGATTTGAACCCAGAGTAACATCCTTCACCCTCACAGGGTCATTTCAAGGTTATTCTACATGTGAGGCTCGAGTGAGACATGGAGGTCCAGGCATGTTACATACGTGTTACATGTCACGTATACAATTGTAATGTATAAAGACCCCTGAGTTATACTGGATGTCAATTCATTTCCAGCTATCAAGGTCCAGATGCTTTATTCATGTAAAAGTTGACTTCAAAAATGTGTGCTTTCCTAGAAATGAGTTCTTAGTTACCTCTAAGGGCTGAGATTTTTAATGGCTGATTCTAGGGCTGGGCCAAGGAAATTCAAGATCATCCTGGATCATTCTGTGATGACAGAAATTAAGACAGTGTTAAAAACAACAAGACCCTCCAAAACCAAAAAGTCACAATAGGCTTATATGTTTTTTAATAAGTCCACCACAGAACAAAGCAAAAACCCAAAGGGCCATGTCAAGAGAAGAGAAGAGTCAAATTGCAAGAGTTTCCAGTGGCTAAATCTGGAACAATTTGAGTAACATGGGAAATAACAACAAAAATATTGAATTCCAACTAATAAGTAGAAGAAATGAGGGAAGTAGAAAATCACCATTAGAACATCAAGGTAGGAATTGCTGCAGGCTAGATCTAGTCACAGTTGCTAAAATTAGTGGGAACTTTAAGGAGAAATAGGACATGTGCATGGCCTCAAAGTAGTTCCCCTCATTCCAATTTATTAATTACTATGGTGGTTTTAATATATGCCCACAAATTCATTGATATTCGGGGGTGGGTCTTAATTCCTCTCTTCTTGAGTGAGGGCTGCACTTAGAGACTTGCTTCTAAGGATAGAATATGGAGAGGAAAAAATAACACAGCAGTTGAGAAAACTGGCAGATACCATCTGAACTGGTCAAGGTTAACATCACCAATGAGAAGTCCTGTGAATGTCACATCTTGTATCCTGATGCAATGTGATGAAATCCCACCATTTACCAAGAGAAAAACTGGTGACATTTGAAGTTAAGCAAGATGTTGACACTGTTAGCATAAGAGAGAAGTGGGTGAAGTGTTGTGGGAGCTACTCTGTGCTACCTAAAATTATTTTAAAATAATTTTTTTAAAAAACTAGGTACCTTGTTCTAGATTCAGGATAACCCAAACATGGAAAGTTAAAACATCGGCCTTAAATTAGGCTGTTTTAAAAGCAGCAAATTCAACCTGTTGTTCCCTCTGCAATATACAGATGTACTGCATACATGTGAATAGGTATATAGGTATATAGTCATAAAATGAGATCATGCTGTATACATTGTTTTATAGCCTGCTTCATAGTAATCCATCTGAGTGAGCCAAAAGGCTTATCACAAATGTGTGCCAGGAACTACAGTTGAGAGAGGCATCCCAGACCTTCTCGACTCTTCCTCATGCCCTGCTGAAGTTCTAAGATCTTCTTGCCACACTCCTAGCACTGCTCCAGCCCCCCTGGATCTCAGAACCCTAGAACACAGGACAAAAGCCAGGAGAAGCTCTCCCAAGATCTTTCAGAAAGAACTCTGAACCAGAAGCCAAGAGACCGGGGTTCTTGTCCTGGTGCTGTGACCTGGTGCTCACCCTCTCTGAGCCTGTTTCTTTGTCAATTAAATGTGGAGAAAATGCCTGGCTTTGCTTCTCTCCCAGGATCTCAGGAGCATCCAAAAGAAGCTGCCCATGGAAAATGCGGGTGAGTACTGTACTAGCTCTACATCTGAGCACTAGGGTTCAAATATCTAGTCTGTCCCTTCCTGCCTGAGCAACCTTGGGCAAGTGGTTTAGCCTCCCTGGGCCTCAGTTTCCTCCCTTAAAAATGGGACTGTTGTTAGTACCAACCTCATGGAGTTGCTGTGAGGAGTGAAGGAGAACGTTAGTGTCAATGCGAGAAGGACGCCGAGCACGGTGCCTGGTACAGAACCACAACTGGCAGCAGATGCAGAGGTTGCTACTTGGGTGTGAACCAGATACACTCAGAGTGAGCCTGGGGGCTTCCCAGTGCACCTGTGCAGTGCCCCAGATGCCCGCAGTGGCACGCAGCCCCCTCCTTGGAAGCGGCCCCAGTTGGCATAGCCTGCAATCTCCTAATTCCAATGGCTGGCTCCCAGATGTCCAGGGTCTCCTAGCCCAAGAACCAGCTCCTGAGGGTGTCACAAAGCCGCCCGCCTCAGGCAGAACCTTGGCTGGCCAGAGAACTAGGCCTACGGGGCCGTGCTGCTGAGGGTTGGGGTGGGGGCAAAGCCAGGGGAGGAGGGGGAGCGACAGGCCATCCTCAAACCTCCCCCAGCCTCCCTGGAGATGTCACAGGCTTAGCAGGGGCTGCTTGACACATGTCGGATAAAATAAGAAAAAATAAATAACAATGTTTATAAGAAGATTAGCGAGAAGGCGGCAAAATTTCTCTAGGGAGCCTCCTTGGCTGCATCTCGGAGTGACAGCTCCCATTGCCTTATCAGAGACATAATGAGTTGCCAGGATTTGGGGTCATTAAAAATCCTCCCTGGCTGGGCCCCCTCCCTTGCCTGTCGCCTTTGAAGGTTGGAGTCAGGGGGTCTGGTGGCAGCATAGGCCCCCTACCCCCACCGCACTGTCTGCCTGTGGCTGCCGCTGTTCACTGGCGGCTGGAGGTGAGATGGTGAGGCCCAGCTTGGCGGAAGTAATGGAACACGACGGCCCAATTTGTGCCCGCGGCCCCTCGGGCAGAGGACCCGTCTCCCTGGTGCGGATTAGGCTCTGTTTTATCTTGGCTGCCTTTAGAGACAAAAGGGCGGGGGTGGGGGGTTGCTCTGTGTAGATGCATGTGCAATCACAGCTCCAGACTGCATTGTGAGGGAGGGAGCCCCACAGGCCACCTTATCCAACGCCTTGCTTTGCACATGGGAAACCGAGATCCTGGCAGGGGCACAGGTCAGGTAGCAGTGTACTGGTGACAGAGGATGCTTTGAACCCAGATTTTCGGACTCCCAACCCAATGTTGGGTGTGTTTAGTGCATTACTGCGCTTTTGTAGAGGAAGTAGAGTAGAGAAATGACAATAAGCGCATACAGACAATTCAATTCAGTGAGAACAAATGTGTATTGATCTCCCACAATGTGTCAGTCACTGGGAGAGACACAGTGAGCTCAGAAAGCAGGGAGACACAGGACATGGCCCCCAGGCCAGCAGGAGGGGTGGCTGCAGAAGCCAGTGTCCACAGACCAGCATCCGTCACACCCATCCCAGACACCCTGACTCACTCCGCGAAGATCCCTATCAGTGCCGCAGAGAAAGTGCTCCTGCCTTTAATCAGCTCCCTCTTTGTCAGGAAGCTTATCTCCAAGGAGCTCAAAGCACTTGTAGTGCATTGATTTTCTCAACCACTCACTGACTCCACTTCCCTTAAGAGATGGGGAGCTTTTAAGATGGAGGATTATCCTTGGGTTTCAATTTAGGAAACTGAGGCTGGGAGCAGCCCACGCATTCCGCCACTGGCCCATGTGGTCTCTTTGTGCTCCGGGCAGGTACAACTCCATGTTGGAGAGTGTGGTTTGGTGAGCAGAGTGAGGCTGGATCCCAGCCCCATAATCACCCATTCAACTGGGCACCCTTGTGCAGTCAACAACTTGTCCAACTGTGTGTGGCAGCCCTGCTGTAAGTCTAATTGCCTAGGATGGTCCTGAGGTCTCTCTCAGCTAGATCTCTGGCAAAATGGAAAACCAAAGAAGGTCCTCCCTATTCTGGGGAATGCATTTAACCTCTTCAAGTGTCAGTTTTCTCATCTGTAAACAAGATGTGACAAGAGCCTGTGAAGTAGTTAGATTGATTTAATGAAACATTAGATGTTACTGTGCTTTGTGAACTCTTAAGTGCTAAGTAAATCTTAATTTTGGCTTTTCATAAGGTTGCTTCATGGAACTGGTCTCCTACATTCTCCTTCATAGTCCTGTACCTACTGCACCCCAGGTTTCTCCCCAGAGATCCCAGCCCAGCCAGGGCCTCACCTGGTCAGCACCCCAGGGTCAACTAATACATAGGACCAGGGCTGGCAGAGTTCCTGAAGTCCCCATGTCATCCCCTACCTTGAGTGCAGGAAGGAAGAGAACATTTCCATTTTACAAGCAGGAAGGCTGAGTCCTGTCAGGCCAGCTGTCTGCACCTCAAACCTAATGCCCTTCCTCTCCCAGCTCTTGCTGCTGTAGCTCCCCAGCTGTTTCAGCTGGAAGGGATCTTAAATCAGAGGGGAGCTCCAATCCAATCCTTCTCTCCAGGGTGGAGATAATTAACAGCAGAGCAGAGGAGGGAGCATGCCAGTCCTGCCACAGGGCCCTGGCCCCAAACACTGCTCTTTCTGCAGCTTCAGAACCTCCTCACAGGCAGTGGCCAGGGAGATGTGACTTTCCTCAGCAGGTATCAGTCTGCTTGAAAGTCTTCTGGTCTAAGTCCAGAGCCTCTGAGATTCTCTGCTTACCTTAGCTCAGCTCTGAGCCACTGAGGCCCCAGACTGCTCCCTGAGACTCAAACTTGGGCAATAAACTGGGGGGGGGGCGGGGGGGGGAGGTGCAGAAGGAATGCCTTGGGGTTAAAACAAGAAATGTGGCTAGTCCCACCCCAGCTCAAGACTAGGGTCTTTCAGCACAGCTTGCTCTATCACAGGCCCAGCTGGGATGGCCAATATGACACAGGCCCCTGGTGAGGCCTTGGCTTTCACAAGACTGTGAATTCCAGGACTGACAGATGGAGTTTCCTCTCCGCAGCTCATGACCCCTGTATCTCTGGCGGCCTGAGACAGCTGGCCAGGTCCTCAGCCCTGGTGCTGAGCCCCGTAGTGGGTCTTCATCAGCCAGGAGGGGTTTTACTGCACACTCCCCAGCGATAACAGAAATAGCAGTTTGTACATAATTTACTTTTGAAAAAGAAGTGAGTCGAGTCAAAGCTCCCAGTAATTCTGCCTCTCTCAATTATCTACATTCTAATACTAAAGTGCTTACATCCCAATACTAAAGTGAGATTGTATGGTGGTAACATATCTGCCTGTAAATCTGGAGTCCCAGGCTCAATTCCTGGGTGGGTAAGATCCCCTGGAGAAGGGAATGGCCACCTATTCCAGTACTTTTGTCTGGAGAATTCCACCGACAGAGGAGCCTAGTGGGTTACAGTTCATGGTGTCACAAAGAGTCAGACACAACTGAGCCACTAAAATACACACAATACTAAAGCAGGAGACTGTGATAATAATGATAATAAATCACAGCTAATACTTAGAAGGGCACTTGCTATATGCCAGTCACTATGCTGCGTGCCCTACCCACAGGACCTTTGCTCTTTCTCTAACAATGCTGAGAGGCAGGGACTACTGTTACCCCCATTCTTCAGATGGGAAAACTGAGGCTCAGAGACATTGCCCTGTCCTGTGCTTGTGCAATTGATACAGACTTGAAAGCACGCCTGTCTGACCTCAGGCCCCATCGGTTGCTGAGTAGAGTGGGGCCCCTCCTAGGAACCATCCCTGACCTGGTCGTCATGGGCAAGTGCTGTACTTGGGGGGGATCCAGTGGGCCTGGATAGATGGGAGAGTGAGAACCAGAAGCCTAACTCCCCCTAAAGTTCTCTGGGCAGTGTCAGAGGCCCAGGAGCCCCTCCGTGGTGGAGCCCCCCTCCCTGCAGCCTGTCCCTCTGAGAACCCTCCAGTACTGTCTTCTTCCCACTTCTCCCCTCATGACATGATGAGTCATGTCCTGCACCATGGGGTTTCCGTATCTGCTCCCCGTGAGAGGCCAGCTGACAAGTTCTATTCTCTCATTAGCTTTACAAAACAGCACGGCCTTATCCTAGCTGCTTCAGGCTGGTGGGGCGGGGGTAGGCCTGGTGTAGGGCTGGTCTTCACCGCCTTTTCCCTCCCACTCCAACCAGGGTCTTGAAGCCCTCTCTTCCAGCAGGGCCCACGGGAATCGCATATTCTGATCTACATGGGGAAACTGAGGCTGCTCTCCTCATGGGAGTGCCCCCTCCTCTTGGCCCTGGAAAGCCCCAGAAAGGCCTCCAGCCCCCATGTCTCTGCAGCCTGGAAAGGGGAGAGAGGAAATAGAGCTGTGAGGCATTTGCCTCTGCTCAACAAAGCAATTCATTTCTTTAGGCAAATGAGCTGGGGAGGGAAGGACATGGCTGGAGACCAGCAGTGATTAATTAGAAAGGAAATGAGTGGTCTGCACAGACCACAGTGGGTGGTGAGGGGCAAGGGGCCTAGCAGGTGGAGGGTGGGCTCAGGGCAGATTCAGAAGGACAAGGAGCCCAGACCTGAGCAAGCACTAGCTGTGCCCGTGATGGTCCCCGGGTGGAGGGGGAGAGGGCAGGCTGCCTAGTGTCCTGGAGCTTACATCTTGGCTGGGGAGGGGAGACTGAGCCAGGGTACAGAGGAGGGAGGTTGAAAAAAAGAGGCAGAGGCACACAGGGAGCCAGGGAGTTTGGATGCCTGGCTTCCCCCAAAGCATGTGTCCCCCTTTCAGGATGTCCCCTTGTTCCCCCACTCAGATCTTAGGCCACCTGCCCCTCCTCTGAGATAGTCCCTCCATTTCACATCTGGCTTTGCTCCATTCGACACCTTCAAGCTAGTCTAACCCGTGTCCCAGTCCCTTGGGGCTAGATCTGTTGACAAATTATATTAAGAGAATAGTGTACATATGGCACGTTGGGAAGAGCTAAGAGCCTGGGATAAATGCCCTGTTAGAACCACTGGGTTCTAGGGAAAAAAAAAAAAATGACATGGCTGCCTGCAGGCCCGATGAGAGGTTTGCCCAGAGACTTGGGTGATGTTCTCAGCTCTGTCCTCACTTGGGCCTATGTCACAAAATGCTACAGTATGGGGTTCACCAAGGTTTGGATGTAGACCAAGGGCCAGAGAAGGACTGTGACGTGTCCCCAGCCACACACACCCGTGGCAGAGTTGGGGATAGATCTGCTCTCCTGACTTCTGCAAGGCTCTTCACACAATCTATTACACTGCTTCGGGAAGCCGTGACAGCGGATGCAATTCTCTACCCTTTCCTTTTAGGGTCACACACCTCCCCTGTGAGTTCTCCTTGGGGCCAAGCTTACAGCATCTGTCCAGTGAGTGTCCACCCAGGATGCCCCTTACAGGATGCTTCTTTGAGTCCAACTCAGATCTCCAGCCTGCTTCCCTCCCTAGCTACAAGGGGTCTCTCCTCCAGTATTTGTGGCACTCTGGTTCTTCCAGGGTTAAATCTGGCAGCTCCTCCTCCCTCCCCACTAATGACATATTTCTCTCCACGTGATGGGACGATGGCTAAGAATAGAGTTTGCCACTCTTGGGCTCTGCTCGGAAAATCTGCCACAACATAAGAGTTTTATATGTCTGTGGGGCTACAGTGCTCTAGGCTGGAAACCTGGGAGCCTCTTCCTGGGCACCACCAGGCTGGGTGGCCAAGGGCTAGTACCCTGCTGGCCCCTGTCTGTGGCCCAGATGGGTGCAAGAAGATGAGCCAAGCGGAGCTCACTTTCCCAGAAAAGCCTGTGACTCACACTGTGTTGGCCTGCCTGATACCCCATGCATCAGGTCTTCATCATTTCACATCTGGGCAACTGAGACAGACAAGGAAAGTGGCCTGCCTAAGGTTCCATGGCTGCTAAATGCTAGGATTTGACCCCACGATCTGTTCCTGTCCTGGATGCAACATCCCCAGGATGACACGGTTCTCTTGACCGTCCTTCACCTACCCAGCTGGTGACTTCTTACTGCCTTTTCCATCCTAGTCCACCAGCCTTTGCCTCCCACTATGAAGGGTACATTTGACTGATACCAAGAGCAAAGAAACATCATGTAAGATGGTGATGACAGTAATGGTGGTGGTGATGTGTGTAAAAGGCAGTTAGAAGCACAGATTCCAGTGATTGGCTACCTGGGTTTGAATTCTTGCTCCACTACTTACAGCTGTCTGACCTTGAGCAACTTATTTGAACCATTCAGTACACTCATCTGTCAACCCATTCCAATTTTCTTGCCTGGAGAATCCCCATGGGCAGAGGCGCCTGGCTGGCTACAGTCCATGGGGTCGCAGAGAGTCGGACAAGACTGAATGACTAAGCACAGCACAGCAATACTCATCTGCAAAATGGGAACATCACAGTTTATAAGCATTAAGTTATTATCATCTTTAAAATGCTCAGAACATGGTGAAGGCCCCATAAATCTTTATTACTGCTTGCCTTGCAGGATGTAAAATCCCCGTGTGGTTGAGATGTGCTGAGAGAGGGCCTTGCCATGAGCCAGAGAGGCCACCTTCCCTGAGCTTCCTGTATACTAGGGCAGCCCTCGCCTGTATATGTGTGTGTGTGTGTGTGTGTGTGTGTGTGTGCATGCGTGTGTCTAAGCACAATTGGACAGGTGAACTCCAAGAATGAGAAGAGGCTTATCTCACATCCTAGCCCCTTCACTCTTCCACACCCCGTTCAGAAACCCCCTCCACAGCATCTCTCACCTATGTTCTCTTTGGCTTTGCTCGCCTGCTTCCCATGACAAGAAATGCCTTCCTCCAAAGGCGGCCTGTTACCTTGCGAGACATGCTGACTATTAACAGCAACATCCTTATGCTTTCTCCTCCTCCCTTCACCCAGGAGGCCCCAAGACAATACAAACTTTCTGTAAAGAAGAAAGCAGTCCCCTCCGTCTCCAGGGAACCCGTCCCAGATCACCCCAGCCCCCTGAGCTGTCTCCTCCTCTGTTTGTCTCCCCCATTCACAACATTTCCGCTTATCATCAGGCCTCTCATCATATGGGTCTTGTCTCCCCAGCTAGACACACCGTGGTTCTGAACAAGCTGACACAAAGTGCTTAGAAGGCTGCCCAGCCCATGATCAGTAAATGTCAGTCATCATAACAAGAAATACTGTCATTCTTCTTTATCATCATGGTACTCTCCCTCACCATCACTGTCTACGACATAAATGAATCAACCACATGCGGATCTTACATCCTACACCCTCATTCTGCCAGGCAAGCAGAAATAGATTGAAGGGTTATGGGGCCCTCACCATGTGCCAGGTACTTTCCTAGGCGTTTCAAGTGGGATAACCCCATTCATCCTGGCAATCTATAATGCTTCTGTTTTACAGATGAGTAAACTGAGGCACTGCGCCGTAAAACAGTTCACCCAGGGTTACACAGAGGCAGAATTTAAGCCTCAACCTGCTGTCACCAGAGTCCGTTCTCCTAACTGCCTATCTCTCTACCACCACAAGACTTAGTGAGAAAAGTTTGACCTTTGGGAGGCCCACATGTAAGTAAGACAGAGAGGTGTGTCCTTGGAACTTGTGCTCCAATACTGAGACTCCCAGGGCTGGCCCAGGAGTTCAGCTGCCGTGGGCTCATCCCCTGCTCCCATCCCTGGTAGAAGTCCTTGAAGTTTAAAGTGAGTCTCTTGAACAAGGTGATTTTGTCATTTATTCCCTGTCTTCCTGGGGCAGGATGGCAGGAAGGGCAGTGCTGATGAGTGGGCATCTAGATAAGGGGGATGTAGACTTTCCCTAGCAGAAGCAGCCCAGGTCTGGAGACCTGTCCTCCCAACACGGAGTGCCAGCTTACACAGCGTCCACAACCAGGGCTCTGTGGGCCACTCGTCTGCCAGGGACACGCACACACACACGCACGTGCACATGATATTAAAGTCATATTTTTGGTTGCTGGGAAGGCGCAGTTGTCACTTCCTCTGCCCTAGGCAACCCGCTGGCCCAGCTCCCCTTTTACTTCCCCGCCCCACCGTGAGTCCCATCCGTTTGTATTTATATAGATAAATCGGCCCGGCTAATTAAAGTTCTCTTGCTGGAGAGTGAGGGAATTAATAAAAGAACTTGGAAGGGAGCCGACCAAAAGCTGGGTGCTGTGAGCCAAAGCCAGAACCTGCAGCAGCAAAGGAGGCCAGAGGGTCCAGCCAGTCCCTCTCCCCGTCCAGCAGACAGGGCCATGTGACCCACTCCCACCCTCCTCCAGGGGATGCTCTGGGGCCCCAGGAATGAGGGCGCTGGCAGAAGCTGCTTCACTTTGTGTTTTGTGCTGTGGTGCCATGCAGGCACCTTCTCTTACCCTCAGGTATGTGGTTGCAAAACAGTCTTGAGGAAGTGGGGAAACAGGGGCAAGGATGAGTGACCGGCTACTTGGGCTCAAATCCTGGCTCTGCTCCTTACAGCTGTGCAACCTTCATGAGTGATTTTACAGCTCTGTGCCTCAGATTACTCATCTGTAAAATGGGAGCATCATAGGTTTTTCAAATTAATAGGATTATCACATGTAAATTGCTTGGAGTAGTGCTTGGCACTGGTGAGGGCCCCATCATTCTTTGCTCTATTATTGTTTGTCTGGCAGAATGAAGGCACTGAATGTATAGTCCCTGTGGCTGTGGTGCCCAGAGAGGGGTGCTTGCCATGAGCAAAACAGCTTCCTTCCCTGACCTTCCCAGATTTCTGGGCAGTACCAGCTTATTGGCTGCCGAGCTGGGCCCCCAGCACACTCCAGACTGGAGATTCGGGAGCCACTCCCTCCCCCAAGGATCACCCTAGCTGAACCCCCAGGATGGGCTGTTTCCTCTTGTTAAGAAGCAGCTGTCCCAATCCCTGCCTGAGGCCAGAGGACTCGCCTAAGAGATTTCTGACTCAGCTCTGCAGCTGGGATTTAGGAAAGGCTGCAGCTCCCCAGGACACAGCAGGCCTGGGGCTGTTGGATTGTGCCCCCATCCCATCTCCCAGCCTCTTTTCCACCATTCTGGCCTCAAAGACCTCTAATATCACCACTGCCCTTGGGCCAAGCTGGGAAAATAGGCCACTGATCCCTCTTGGAGGCAAAGGTAGCTTGGAATTGTATCCCTCACAACCCTTCCCTGTCCACGTTCCCAAGCCTATGTCTGCAGAAGGCAGAGAGCCTGTGGGGCTGGAGACCTACAGTTTCCTGCTCTGTTACCGATGGGCTTTGTGACCTGAGCCATGTCCAATCCTGTCCACACAGTCTGGACACATGTTCATAGGCAGCTTTCTAGCTCAGCCCTCCAGGATTCCAAACACGGCCCCTAAAGAGCAAATAGGGAAGAAACATCATCACAGGCTGGTATCTCTTTGTGCAGAACAGCCAACTAGTTCTGGGAAGATTCAGCTGTGTGAGGTCTTGGAGTTGAGCTCAGATTCCTCCTAAAGCACCCAGAGCCTCCTCATGTCCCTAGGGAAGAATGATGGAGGCCGAGTCCCTGATGGCCAGAGCGGGCAACTGGTCCCTTTCACCAGAACCCAGCCCCCAGGGGCCTAAGCTACTCTCCAGAAGCCAGAGAGAGTTACCAAGTTACCAAGGCATCATCCTTCTGTCCAGCGGTCTCAGCTCAAATGTCCCCTTCTCCAACCACATGGTCAGGAGCAGCCATTCCCTGTCCATCTTTCATGCCATTTGCTTTCTTATCTTGTCTTCATGGTATTCATTTTATCTACACATTCTTCTTTGGTTAGAAGGCTGTGGTCTGTCTCTTCCAACTAGGTAGAAAGCTCCTTGTCTTTTCATGGCACATCTCTAGTACCTGGCCTCCACTGAACATTTTCTAGAAGAGTAAGTAAGTGACTGAGTGAGCAGAGATCTGGGTGACTCCCTGAGGGGATGGTCACCAATGCAGATGGTCACTCGCAGGGGAGGAGGAGGTCAGGCCAACTGGGCTGAGGCCAAGGCACCCAGAGGAAACAGCTGGGCCTGTTGGAGCCAGAGGCCCCGAGGCTGGCGCCTCTTGTTTGTCAGCCCATGCAGGTAATGGTCTGGTCCCCTGAGCCCTAAATGAAAAGGGAAGCAGAGGGAGGGCAGCCTGAGGAGGAAGGATGAGACAGATATAACCCAGGGACAATGAGAAAGGAGCACCGCAGGAAGAAACAGAGAGGAGAGGAAAGCTCTAACAGTACACAGGACCATCACTCATTGACAGGATAGCCCCCATCCAGGTGTCTCTCTCCGGGGCTGGCTCATCCTTCCTGTTATCTCTCAGCACAGTGACGCCAGGAAAGCCCCTCCCGGCCAGCCCAGGGCCCTCCGCCCTGGAAACCTCAGGGCCAGTGGAACTCACCAGGTCCTCCCTTCATTGTGCAAGGCCGGAAGGTGAGGCCCAGAGAGGGCCAGGGACTTACCCAGGGTCACAGGGCAGAAATAGCTAGACCCTAGGTCTCCCAGTTCCCTGAGTAAGGCTCTTCCCATGCCCAAGCCTGTGGTAGGGGTGCACACACCAGCACCCTCCCCCACCACACCCCCACCTCTGCTCACAGCAGCCCCAGCAGAGCCCCGCTTGGGCCTCAGATACCTATTTCTGGGCAGCACTTGCCATCCAGGGCCTGGTGTCTGAGCGTCAAAGCCTAAAAATAAAAAGACAGATTGTCCACTTTGGCTGTAATTACCGCCTAAAAAGACCCAGTGGGGAGAAAGAGAGAGAGAGGAGGAATAAAGGGAAAAGAATCTCAGAGCTGAGTATCCATCACAGGCAGAAGGCAAGAGGAGGGAGGGTCTATGGTACATCAGTGGGCCTCTCGGGCCTCTTGCCTGCCAGTGCTTCCTCTCAGCTCACCAAGTGAGCCATCATCCCTAGCCCCTTTGGACAAGATGGAGACTGGGCAGGCCATGGGGGTGGGTCCTGGGTGGGTCAGCTGCTCTCAGCTCTGTAACCATCACCAAACAGCAGCCTTCCTGGGAGACTCAGTTTTCTCACGGTACCTTTCATTCACTCAACAAATACGGATTGAGTACCTACTGTGTGCTGGAGACACAACTGGAAATAAGACAGGCAAATCCATCCTCATGGGATGCTCATTTGTCATGTAGAAAGTAGAGTTACTTTCTCAGGGATGAGAAACTCCTTTAGACAGGGGTCGGGGCAGACCTGAGGACCTGGGCAGAGCAGTCCTGGCAGGGGAAAGCCCTGAGCAGAAATGAACAGGACATGCTCAGGGAACACAAGAAGGCCTCGGTGTCTGGAGCCCATAAGCAAGGGGGCAAGGGGACCAGTTAGCAGAGGCAGGCAGTGCCCAGATTCAGGGGAGCCTGACAGGTCCTGGTGAGGGGTTTGGATTTTGTTCTAAATGCTGTGAGAAACCAGGGGAGGATGGTTAAGGACAGAGTGACGTACCCTGACTTGAGTTTTATAAAGATAATTCTGGCCACCATGTGAACAGATAGAAGTGGAGGGCCCATAAGTAGGCTATTCCAACAACCAGGAGGGGAGATAACAATGGCCTGGCCTGGGATGAAGCCAATAAGAGGATGGTTTAGGGATAAATTCAAGAGTTGAGCTACAGATTGGATGCAGTGGGGAAGAATAGCTGATAAGATTTTGGGTAGTTGTGGTTACATTGAGAGTTCTGTTTTAACTATGATGAATTGAGATGCCTGCATGGTTATGTATCCACGTGAATACATGAGGCAGGTATTATGGGACAAGTGTGGAGCTAAGTGGAATGGTTGGGCTGCAGGTAGAAATGTGGAAGCCATCAGCAAGGGGTTGGTCTCTAAAATCACAGACCTGGGTGAGGGGATCTGGGAAGAGAGTGTGGATAGAAAAGAGAAGAGGGCCTCAGACTGAGGCCAGGGGTTCCTTGACTGACAGTCAGAGGTTGGGCAGTTGTGGAGTCCTTGAAAGGGATGAGAAGGCAGTGAGGTAGGAGGGGCCAAGGGAAGAGATTCTCCAAGAGGAGAGGCTGTCCCAACTGGGCCAGATGCTGCCAAATGTTGAGGATGAAGGCAACAGCAGGGAGGCTGGTTGGGTCATTCAGTCATTGAGGATCTTGACAAGAGCCGATGTTCCATGGCAGCAGAGAGCAGAGAATGGAATGGGGGCAGTGCAGAGGCTGGAGACAACTGTGTGACACGCTCTGCTATTCCAAGAGCTGGAGGAAGTGGGGTGTGGGTCAGGCAGGAGAACTAGAGTAGAGCCGACTGATCTTATCATGAGAGGTGTCTGAGAGACAGGGCAGGACAGGAGGCTGGGAGGACCAGGGGAGTCAGGGAAGTCAGGGAGTCAGCTGTGAAGCACTGTGGCCGTGAGGGGTGGAGAGCAGCATCCTTTCCGGGCTGCACTGACTGTGGAGCGGCCGACCCAGGGCTGAAGGGGCTGACAGGGGCACTGAGAGTGGACTCACTGGGACTCTGGATCCAAAAGCTGCAGGGCTAGTGGTGGGCACAGGGCTGCTCCTCTAGGGGCAAGGGGTTGGGAAAGTGGGGGCAGTCAGGAAAGGCAGTCTGGGGTGGGGGACAGCAGGTAGTCCAGAGCCCCATGGGAGGAGGACTGGCCTGCAAAAGGGGGAGCCCCAGCCCCACTTCTTACCCTGCAACTGATGGGAAGTGCATGGGCTTATTTGTCCTGAGGACCATCCCTAGCCTCTCCTGGCTTTGCTCTGTGTCTCGGGGGATCTGAACCCTGTGAGCTGTGTCTTCAAGACCCTGGCTCAGCAGACTTCAGACCCGAGGGGCCGACCGGAGGTGCTGGTGGAAGCTGAGGGTAGGAGGAAGGAAAACCCTGGGTATTGCTCCTTCCCTCTCTGTGACTCCAGCTCCTGTGGACACACCTATGAGCCTCCAGCTTCTTCCTGTGTCCCTGCAGCCTAGGATGGCCGTGGCCTCATGGTATTGCTAATTGCTGCATTGCTCCACATCCCATTTGGACTCTTGGCTCCTCTATCACCTATGAAATGGATTCCCTGCACTTAATCTCCCGTTGTAAACACTTGAGGGCCCTTCTCTTTTTCTCATTAGAGCCTGACTGCTATAGCAAGTGGCTTGGCTTCTTTGAGCTTGTTTCTTCACCAGGAAAAAGCAGAGCTACCATGAGGAGTAAATGAGATAATGACTAAAAACATGTAGCACTGACCTGACATATGCAGAGCAGTGCAAGTGGGTGTTGGAGGAAGCACAGTGTTCATTCATTCCACACTCAGTTCTTCAGCTCCTGCTCTGGGATATGGGCTGGGGACACTCCAAAAGCCATGCCTTGCCCCTGGGTTATGGGCCCCAGCACTTAGAGGAGCAGGCAGATGCTTCAGTCTGCAGGCTGGAAAGGGTGGTTGGGGGCTGGGGTGAGGGGAGGAGCGTCTTCCTGGTGCACTGGCCCGTTGTGATAATGCTAATGACCAGGAACAATACACATGGCCACCCTTCTCCCAGAGCTCCCCCTGGAATAGCACCTGCAAAGAGCTTTATCTGCCTTTCTTCTTCCAAATCTCAGAGCAACCCTAGGAGTAAGGGCTACTGCATCCCACCTTTCCCTTAGAAGGGATGGGGGATGAGGTGCCCAGGAATAGGAGATGGCCAGACCTTGGGACTAGGAAGCAGATGAGTAATCTGAGAGTGGAGGGGGGCAGGGTTGTCTCAAGCACAGTACACTCGTTTACTCAAATGGCATCAAAGCAAGGTGGGAACAGTGGTCTGCCCTGGAAAACTGCAAGGTGCGATCACAACCTGCCCAGAGGGAGGTGGGGAGGGGACTTTGGGGGATGATGTGGAACTGCCCCACAGCAGGCAAGGTGAACTGGCTCCAGCAGAGGAAGGGGGTAGCACCCCACAGTGACTGAGGAGCTTTAGCACCTGCCCCTCAGTGTTAAGGGTCTAACAGCAGGAAGGCAGGTTGGAGTCACGAGGGGCCAGTCCAGCAGGCTTCCCCAACCCCCTCATCCCACTGTTGGCTCCTAAACAGGCCTGTGGCTGCCAGAGTCATAGCAGACGAGCCACCAAAGCCCGCCCAGGGCCTGACCCTGAGCTGACAAATTCTGGAAACTCCACAAGCTTGGAAGGCAGTCAAATACCAATAAAAAAACAACTCCCTCCTTGAGCCCCAGGGCATTTGAGATATTATCTTTGTGGTTTTTCTGTTCTTGATTTTCATTAAAAATAAACAGTGTCCAATGAGAGCATTCAGTGCAGTGTGGCGCCTCCGTAGGCCTCAATTTCCTCATCTATAAAACAGGCCTATTAATTCTCCTGGCCTGCCTTCCCGCCAGGGCCACTGAAAGGGTCAGATGAGAAGAGATGCAGGAAGGCAGACTGTGAGTGTAAGCGTGGGTCGAGGGTGCACTCAGCTCCGTTCTTGAGGACACACCTTGTTCACCTGTGTGCCCTTCCCTCCCCAGCTCGCAGCACCACAGTGACTATCAGCTGAATGCAGGTTGCTCAGCCCTCCTCGGCCTTGGTTTCCCCTTCTGGGCACTGGAGAGAGTGCCCGTCTCTATTTCCCCAGATGCAGGCAGCATTCAATGATGGGTGCAGAGGAAGAAGACAAGAGGAGATTATAAGGGGTTAGAGGGTCCCCTCTGTATTCAGAGAATGAATGGCTCCCCTGGAGTTGAGCAAGGTGGTGGTGCTGAGGCTTGGCTCCCAGAGAGAGGGATGCTCTGGCTGCAACCCCAGCCCAAATGCAGCAAGAATGCACACCCTCCACACCCTCCCCACCTCCCCAGCCAAGCAGCAGCCTTCCAGTGAGTGCAGCTGAGGACAAGGCAGAGCCCTCTCTCTGAACCAGTGCTCCACCTGCTGATGGATGGGCGGGGCACAGGGTGTCAGCGGGGGATGTTAGTAAGACCAGAAACTTCTATCAATCCAGGCTCAGGCCCACCCTTGGGCAGACTTGTTCCTCCAGACTGTCCCCCTCCTAGGCCAACTCCCCAGCAGTGTCAGCCCCATCCATGTCACATGACAGACCTTCTCTGAATAGCCATGAGGCTCTGAGAGCCCCAAGTGCCTTCAGAGTTTATTGAGCCCCACCCCCGGCATATCTGGAGGACCCCAGGCCCAGGAATTTTGTTATAGGGCTGGTCTGAGTTTTCCACTGGGATTTTTCCCCTCATCTTTTTCCTGCTGCTACTGCAATCAGCCCTCGGTCACCTTCTGGCAGCCACAGCTGCTGCTGCTTAGACCAGTGCTCCTGATGTCACTCACCAAATAAATAGGTAATGATGAAAGCGAAGGGGATCATTGCACTATTTCCAGCATAACTTTAGCCAAGTACCCTCTATGTTCTTTGCATAGGATGTCTTGTTTATCCCTCACGATGCTCTGTGAGCAGATCCCATTATTAATCACATTCTATAGATGAACAAATCGAGGCTCTGGGAGGTTACATAAGTTTGTGGAGGTCACAAAGTAAGGGATGCAACCCAGATTCCAGCTCACGTCTTCTGGACTTCATGACCCCCACCTCATGTAGCTGGGGCATTAGGGAGCCTGGGTTAGGGGCCACAGCTGCTGCTGGGTGCTCATATTTTCCCTCAATAATCACTTAAAAGTTCCTGCTCTGTGCCAGGCCCAACAACAGGTCTTGAATATACACTGATGAATAAAACCCAGTCTCAAGTCTCAAGGGGCATAAGAGTCCCAGGGGTGAGGTCAGAGAGGCAGAGTTTTAGATAAAGAACCATGCAGTTAACCTTTAACATGTCATTTCGCCTGTCCCTCCCCTCCCCTACCTGTGAAATGGGCCTCAGAGCCTTCAGCTAATGAGCTAATGGCTGGGACCTGGGTCGGCTCTGGGAAGCGTGTTAAGTGCTCTACGTCCCTGGCCCCATTAAAGCCATTATCTGCTGGCTGGGTGTCACTCGGCAAGTGGACTCCAAAGTGGACCACAGACAGGCACCTCACCTCCAGGGGCTGTGTGGAGAAGGCCACCCTCCCCTTTTAAAGTGGCTCTCACCTTGGGGCACGCCTCCCTCATGTGTCTCAGGTAAGCCTCCCCCCAGCCCCAGGCCCCAGTGAGCCATTGAGGGAGGGAGTCATGTCACTGCTCGGGCCACCATCCTGGCGTTTCACTAATGCCCTCTAATGGGCCCATTTAGCAGCCCTGTCTGGCTGTTATCGCAGCAGCTAATTGCTACTCCTCCTCCGGCCCTACTTGGGCCTCTGCAATCAGCCAGCATTAACTGCCACAGCAATGCCACAGCAAATCTGCGATTCTACCCAGCCCAGCTCCCAGGCACTCAGCCAATGACAAGCTTCTCCAAGTCTCCCCTCTTCCACTGGCCCCACATTCTTGTTGTTATTTCCAGGGGCTCCTGAAGCACCCTACACTGAGCAATTTCAAGGAGCAGGAAGGAAAGCAAAAGTGGGAGGGTGCAGAGGCAATAGGTACAAGGCATCTTGGCAGGCAGGGGTGCAGGGAGGCACCTCAGTGGCCCTACATAGGCGTGAAGGTCAGGCACGGCAAGGTCTCCCCAGCATGGACTCTGGGATAAAGGTTTGAATGCAAATGGTTTGTTTAGGATAGGATCCCAGGAAGCACCATCTGAAAGGATAAAGAGGAGTCAGGAAGGATGGGAGAGCATCATGAAAAAGTTAAGGAGCTGCCCCACAGGGTCCCTCTGAGCGATGGTGTGGAATGGTCCTGGAGGTTTCTCACAGGAGAGGGAGGGAGCCTGTATGTTTATCCCAGAGCCACTCTTGAGGTGTCTTCCCTGGGCACAGGTGATGCAGAACCCTGTCAACAGCCATTGTGGGACCTGACCTCCAGGACCCCTGCGGCAGGCATGGGCAGTTCTGCTGCAGGCTCCCCAAGCAACTGTCCATAAGCCGACTTGGCCCATCTTCTAGGGTGGTCTCTGGGCTTATAGAAACAACAGTGAATTAGGGGTACTGGCCCTGGTCAATGGATGCAACAAAATAATCCTAGCACCCAAATCCAGGGAGATATTGGTACCACCAAGCACTGGGTTCATCTCACCCCTGGTCTCCCTTCTGGCTGACCTCTCTGCCGGACGTGTCTTCCCCTGGGGAACCCATGGCAGTCCTGGGCTCAGTTTCACCCTGCATCCTCACTGGGCCAGTAATAACACTCTGGAGTCAGAGGAGCTGAGGCTCCATCTGATAGGGGAGGAGGAAGCACACGAACTGTGCCCCACCCAGGTTAGGGCAATCCCAAGAGCCAACCTGTATGAATGAATGTATGTTGAATGAGAGTGTGAAAGAGGCAGCCAATCTAGTAGTTAAGAACACAGGCTCTAGAACCAGACACACAGGGTGTCCCACTGGACAGATCCTGGTCCCCTCCCTTACCAGCTTGGACAAGTTGACCTCTCAGAGTCTCCATTGGCTTGTATAAGATGGGCCAGATAAGGTTCTTTAGGGGTGCTTGTGAGGATTAAGTGAGGTGACCCAGGTCCTCTGGTATCGTGTCAGCACACAACAGGGCCTGGTTAATGGCAGATATGATAAGCATCATTTCCTGGCCCAGGCCACCTGCCTGGCCAGCCAGGGAAACACTGCTGCTGGCCCTTGGCCTCCCATCTCATCTCAGCCTGGCGGACTCCTTTCATCCCAGCAGCTGGGTGGGTCAGGCATGTGGCCGCACCATGAGGACAGCAGAACTGTCCGGGGGAGGAGCCATGGGGTTCCTGGGGAGGGTAGGCAGAGCAAGGACAGGCTCTCCCTGCCACCACAGGCAGGTTGCTTATGTTCACAAGAGCACGTGATGCAGCACAGGGAATGAAGGCAGGGCATCTTCCTATGTTGTGCTGATGTGTCTGATAGTGACAGTCCTGGGGCTGGTGCTGATGCATCCTGACAGCCCCTTCACTGCTGGGAGCCTGGGAGCAAGGGTGTTGAGCTTGTGAGAGCTCCCAGAACACCGGGCGTCCCCCCACCCCCCGCCACCCCACCAACTCTCACTTCAGGGAGGAAGTTGGCTTTAGCATTGGCTGAGAGGGGACCCTCTAGGATAGACCAGGATCTGCTGCTCCCTCACACTCTCTACCTCTGTTTACCTGGGATGGCTGCTGTGCCAGGCTGGCCCACAGGCTCAGGACTGGCATCAGAGCAAGACTGAGAAGCAGTGTGATCATTTGCACCACCCTGCAACCCCCAACTTGATGCAGGCCCAGAGGAAGAAGAGATTAGCCTGGGTCATCCTGCAAGGTCATGGCTAGCCCAGGCTTTCAGACTCCCAGACCAGGGAGATGGGCAGACATCCAGGGGAAGCCTGGGTGTCCCAGGCCAGCTCTACCCCCAAGGATCTTCTGAACCCATCTGCTTTCCACTGCCCCATGTGCTGGTAACATCATACTAGGATTGCCCAACTTGAAGGATCCATGGGGCAGGGGCAGGCTCCAACCAGCCCAAGCCCTATGGTCCCAAAGCTCCTAACATTTCCCTGCTCCAGCCAGACCTTCCTAACAACCTATCCTCACTGACGTTCAAGGCAGAAGTTTGGCCCTAGAGCCACACATTTAGGGCTCAATGGACAGAACCTGACAAGGGCCCCAGGGAAGCCACCATCCAGGTGCCTGGGCAGTGTCATGTGGCCACAAGAGCCCACCCTGCTCCAGCCCTGGCCTAAGCAGAACTGGCCTCCTTCACATGCCCTGGCCCCTCCTCTAGCACTGCCCACTTCCTCACATCCCTCCGAGGCAGATCTTGTCTCTTTATGCATCAATTATTAATTTGCTCCAGCTACATTAAGCCTGGGTCAGTCTCTTGGTTCCTTTCTCATTCTCCCTGGGGTGGAGGTGGGTGGGGGAAGCAGTGGATGGGAATAGAAGAAGCTAGATCAGACAGTCTGAGAGGAGTCAGGACTCCTTCTGCCCATCAGACATCCCAAGTGCATGAAGCCTGACCTAGGGGCCCTTTAAAATCATCAGATCTAACACGTGGGGAAATTGAGCTCCAGGGATGGGAGGGTACCTGCCAAGGGTGTTGGTCAGCTGATCTCAGAATACTTACTCATCACTCTTCTATGTGGCTCTGACTCTCTCTTTTCTGCTGGCATCTTCTGTCCTGCTCATTTAACAGATCTATATATGCCCTACAAGTCACATGAGATCAAGTGGATTTCTAAAGTCACAAGCAAATGATGTACAAAGCAGGCACTGCACTCTGATGCCCAAGAAACAGTCCATCAAGCAGACCAGTGTTTCCCAGTCCTGTTCATATAAACATGTTTCGGCAGGTCCTTCCCCCAAAACACCCCTGTGAATAAGTAAAGAAATACTTCAAACCATATACCCTTCTCACAGAGCCACAACAGGCATCAGGGTGTATAAAGGCTCTGAGAAGTTCTCCAATGGAGAAACCTGTGCAGCTGTGACTGACCTAGGGTGCCCCAAATTATTTGATGCCAGAATGGTCTAGACTCACTGTGTCCTGCAGAGCCCAGGCCTCACTGGGTCTTGGGGAACCTGTGAAGGGGCAAATCAAGATCCTCACCTCCCCCACCCCCAACACACATCTGGTAAGTGGGAAGGTAAAGGAGATACCTGGATAATGATTCCCAACGGGACAGAAACTAGAACGGAAGCTTGGGTTCCCTGGTGATAGCCTCCCTGGCTGTGGGGCTTGAGTTAGTCACTCAGTTCAACAGGCAAGGTGATGGGGTGGAAAGTTCTGGGATTCCTAGACCACACAAAACTGGTTGCAAATCCATTTGCTTTACCAACCATAATAATCTTAAGAAATACAGATTTCCCCTGCTGTCGGAAAGTAGAGCATTCCTATGAAACATTCCATAAGGTGAACTGGCGAGAAGCAAAGAAGCAATTACCTTAGGACACCTCTTGCTAATGGATGCACAAAATAAATGGAGATAAAGCACAGATGCTCATGGACACAGTTCAGAGCTCTGGGGCTTGAAGCCAAGATGCAGAGCGTGGTTCCCAGGAAGGAGCTTGCCGGGGCCCCTCTGCTCTGGGTGCGCTGCCTCCATAACAGCATCAGTAAAAGTGAACACTATTTTAGTTTTCCATCTTTTTTTTTTTCCAAAAAAAGAAAAAAATCCTCTTTGGACTTCTTTCAGTTAAAGAAAACAGGTACTAATGTAGGTCTTTTGTAAAAGTGAAGTTGTGTAAAGCAAACTTTTGAAGAGAAGGGGATATCTATAGTTAGCATGAATTGAATTTTTCTAAATGCCCCTCCCATATATTGTCTTGCACTATCCTGTTGGGTTTTTTTTGTTTGTTTGTTTTTCCAGTTGGGGAAAACTGAGACTCAGCAAGACCTAGTTTCTTGCCCAACATCACAAGCATCACTGGAACTTCAGAAGGTCCCACTTTGGACCTGGCTCCAAAGGCCACACTGTTAACCATTACAGCGTGCTTGCTGCCTCTAGGGACAAAGAATACATCTCTCTGGGCCTCAACAGGGAACAGCAGACTGGTTCCAAATAGGAAAAGGAGTACGTCAAGGCTGTATGTTGTCACCCTGCTTATTTAACTTATAGGCAGAGTACTTCATAAGAAACACTGCGCTAGATGAGGCACAAGCTGGAATCAAGATTGCCAGGAGAAATATCAATAACCTCAGATATGCAGATGACACCACCCTTGTGGCAGAAAGAGAAGAACTAAAGAGCCTCTTGACAAAAGTGAAAGAGGACAGTGAAAAATCTCTGGTTTAAACCTCAACATTCTGAAAACTAAGATCATGGCATCCAGTCCCATCACTTCATGGCAAATAGATGGGGAAACAGTGGAAACAGTGGCAGACTTTATTTTTTAGGCTTCAAAAATCACTGCAGATGGTGATTGCAGCCATGAAATTAAAAGATGCTTACTCCTTGGAAGAAAAGTCATGACCAACCTAGACAGCATAATGAAAAGCAGAGACATTACTTTGCCAGCAAAGGTCCATCTAGTCAAGGCTATGTTCTTTCCAGTGGTCATGTATGGGTATGAGAGTTGGACTATAAAGAAAGCTGAGTGCCGAAGAATTGATGCTTTTGAACTGTGGTATTGGAGAAGACTCTTGAGAGTCCCTTGGACTACAAGGAGATCAAACCAGTCCATCCTAAAGGAAATCAGTCCTGAATATTCATTGGAAGGACTGATGCTGAAGTTCCAATACTTTGGCCACCTGATGTGAAGAACTGACTCATTTGAAAAGACCCTGATGCTGGGAAAGATTGAAGGCAGGAAGAGAAGAGGGCAACAGAGGATGAGATGGTTGGATGGCATCACTGACTCAATGGACTTGAGTTTGAGTAAACTCCAGGAGTTGGTGATGGACAGGGAAGCCTGGCGTGCTGCAGTCCATGGGGTCACAGAGTCAGACACAACTGAGCTACTGAACTGAACTGAACTGGGCCTCGACTCCCACAGTTATCAAATGGGGAATGCAAATGCTTCTTTCTCAGTCCTATTAGGAAGAAAGTACTCCCAGACAGGGCCTGGTACTAGTAGGGAACCAACAAATGGTAAATTTCTCTTATCCTTCTTTTGCATCTTGGCCTTAAAACTGATTTCTTTACCCCTGTTTTCTCCAACAAAATGGACTGAGCTTCCTAGGGTTCTACTGTCAGGGCCACTGAGGTATGTGAAAGGAAAGGCCAGGGAGAGGGTGTCAACCTATTCCCAGGTCTGCAGGCTGACCTCCTGCTGCAGCTGAGGGCAGCCTTAGGTGAGCCCCGGCTCGTAAACACATTTTTAAGGTCCCTTTCTCCTCCCCATATATGAACCAAGTTTTGAAATGAGTGGGATCAGGTGGAAATAAATATCGTTAAAATCCACAGCACGTAATGGTTTATAAATTGTGACACATAATTCAACTGGTGCCTGGGTCGCTGGCTCTTTCTCTGCCACCACTTCTCCAGTCCTGCAGCCTGCATGAGTCCCTGGTGAAGTAATAAATTGAGAATAAGGGATGCCGTGCTAACTAAATTTCACTTGTCGGCTTTAAGATTTCATGCTGTGTGTTAAGTCTGCACAAATATCACAAAGCATATATATATATATGTGTGTGTGTGTGTGTGTGTGTGTGTACACAGATTCATACATGTATTTGTATATATAAATTACCCTGCTGTTATGCAATTCCCTCAGGACAGAAAAACCTTTCTGGCAAGAGTCCTGTTTTTTTAGCCTTATTGAGGCTTTGGCCGGTTAAGTTTTCTTTCTTCACTCCCCAACAGCCCTCTCCTCTAATTTAGGATCTTCCTGTGGTTTAGTCCAAGAGTCCTTCTGAGGAGGAAGATCTCTTGGGTCATCCAGCCCCACCCTTTGCTTCCAGGCACCAAAATTTAATTGACTCTGAAACAGAAATGAGGACCTTGCTGAGCCAGGCTGCCTGGGGAGTGGTTGCAGAGTAGCTTGGGAGCCCCACAAGCCTGTGTCTTGGAGAAATCTGAGACCAACCCTGTACTGGTGTGACTTGGGCCCATGCAAGTGGGCCCTTGTGCAGTTTCTGAGGGCAGGTCAGCAGCTCCTGAATCAGGTATTTTGGCTTTCCTTTTGCATTTAGTTATAAAACCAGTAGTTCTCAAGTTGTTTGACCCAGTGAACTGTGTGTATATATGAGGCTTTGGGGAAGTGAGTGGTAAGGACCCTATTGTTTTTTCACTCACCAGTTTTGTGACCTAAGGAACGTGTTTCAACCTCTTTGAGCCTCCTTCTTGTCTGAAAGAGAGGGTGGTTGTATGGGTGCAGTGTGGGGGTGCCAATCATAGTGCCCCACTCTCAGAGAGGGAGAGAGCCAGTGCCATGGGCCCTAGTATCTAGAGGCAAGGACAGATGCCTGGGGGAGGGAGGCATGAGTCCCAACCTGGCCCATCAATCCTGCCGACATGAAGAACAACCTTGCCTGGGCGGTGGGGAGGGAACAAGTCTGCGTTCATTCTGGGTAATGAAAAGTGTCATCAGTAAATGAAGAATCTCCTAATTACCCAGACGTCCCTGGGAGGATTTGTGAGTCCGCAGGCAGTAACTGAGGTCTTGGCGTTGAGGGGCAGGGAGGAAGAGTGTGGCAGGCTGGGTTTATGGCCGGGGGCCCTGTGTGGAACAGGCTCTGACCCCTGGAGACAGAGGCCCAGCCCCCATGAAAGAGCCATAAACCAGTTGTCCAGAGCTGGAGCTGTGTGCCTGGGGTGCTCCCTCTGAAAAATGGGGCAAGTCCTCTATAAACAAGATGGCCCTAAACATCACCTTTTTCTTTCTCATACCAGTTTCCCTACCTGTGAGTGCCCATTATGATGATGACTACCTGGTCAATTGGGAGGGCAGGGGACCATGGTCCAAATATACTCACCAGACAGTAAAGGGCTCACACCCTTGGGACATGTAAGTGGCAGCTGTCCCAGAGAGCCCACCTGAGTGACTAAACTCAAACTCAATATATTAACTCTTCAATTTCCAGGGGGACTTTGTTTTTCCCAGGAGGACTTTGGAATTGTCAGGATCATAACTGAAGTCCCCTCTGAACCTCCTGAGTCTCTACAGAGACAAGCTGGGGCCACCAATGTCCTGTTTTCTGACTGTGGTTGTTTATTAGTGCATCCCCAAAGGGCTTCTGTGGGGAATGGGGAAGAGAGGGATACTGGAATGCCACTTGTGTGAGGGTTCACTTGAGAACATTTAGCTGTGTGGCCATTTTAAGACATTATTATCAAATGATATTTTCCATTAAGATCATCACTGTCACTGTCCCTATTTGCTAGGTGAGAAGACGGAAGCACAGAGAGCTCGCTGACTCACCCAAGGTCACACAGCAGTGCCCATGTCTCCGACTCTCCTTCTGAACCCTGTGGCCTAGTCTTCTAGATCTACCATCAGTGTCTTCTCTCTCCTCTCCTATGTATGTCAGAGTAAATGAGGCTCGCTGATGTGCCCCTCTCCCATTTTATGGACAGGGTAGCTGAGGCACAGAGCAGGACTCCCTTAGGTGAAAGCTGGGCTGAGGTGGGGCATAAGCCTCTGCAGTCACCCCTCCTCTGTGTACCTACACCCACTCATCTTCCATCCAGTTCCCTGCCCTGCTCCCCCAGCTTCATCTCTCTACCCGGGTAGAGTGGTCAAGAAGACCCAGTGCAGAGAAAGAGCGATGACAAATGACTGCCCAGAAGAGATAATCCACTATTAAAACACGCCTGCTATTCTAATTATAAAGGAGACCAAATTGGGTTTAAATTGGAATTAATTGGATGCTCCCTTATCCACACCATCTATCTTGCACTCACCAGCCCTTCTGGACGGGTGGGATGGAAGAAAGCAGAATCTCATCTTCTCCGCCACTGAACACACATCTCTGAAGGCGACCTGCACCCAGCCCCCAGCCCCCAGCCCCTAATCCCTTTAAACGTTTCAAGGAGCACAGACAATGGGAGCTGGGGTGCCTGGAGCCCTCCGCTGCCTACCTCGCCAGAGGGGGATGAAAGGGGATTAGGTGACTCTGGGAAGCTGTGGGAGGGGGATCACACCCCAAGGACCAAGACTGAAGGAGGCAGGCAGGTCAGGCCAGCTCTGAAATGCAAGCTGGAGTGTTGTAGTGGGCTGGGAGATAACAAATCTGTACACAAAGCAAGGCCAGCTAGGGAGGAAGCTGGGGAGTGGGGCTTGGCTGAAGGGTCCTCAGATTGGGTGGACTTGATGGGGAGGAAAATGAAGCCATCTAGAAAGCAAAATATGGTTCCAAGGCCGACTCCCCTGAGTCTACAATAAAATGTTAGCTCCTTGCAAGGGAAAGGTGAGACCTGCCCCACCCAGAAACCACTGTTACCCTGTGATCCTTAGGCAGTCCCTTGTCCCTGTATTTTTGCAGAAATCCCTTCTTCAGGTTGGCTGGGCATTCAAGGTTTTTGCCTTACACCACTGGTTAGTCAAAGCACTTTCTATTCTCCTAAGGTCTCATACTGGTGACCCGTGGGCCACACTTTGTTTGGCTTGCTTATGTTTTGTTTTGTTTTTTTCTTGAAAGCCCTTGGCTGTTTTTGGCACTCTTTTCATTTTGTCCATCCCCACTTTTCCTAATTTAATCTTGAACCTGGCCTGCTTCACTCATTTACATTATCTACCTGGCTCTAACCGTCATATGAGTTTGCAGTCCCCACATGCTTAGCCAAACCATGTGCTGTAGCTGATCTGGCCTCTCCACTGCCCTTTGACCTCATCTCAGCCTCCACGCACCTTTGCTATACTACACCTCCCCCACAACACACTCCTCCAAATCCCACTAGTCCTTAAAAGTCTATTTCTAGGAGGCCATCATCTTTGGCCTTGGGCCCTGAGTGTGTCTGTTCTTCTCACGCCCTGACAACAATGTTCTTGAGGTATTCCTCCTGGGCTCCCTTTGAGTCACTCCCTTCCTGGAGTTATCTTATTTCCTTGGGTTTGTAAAACACATCCTGGGAAGGACTTACTCAGTATCCCAACTGAAAAAGCAAGTCGCCGGAATGTGAACACAGAAAAAGCTGAGCGATTGCCTGGTATCCAGTTACTAGAGGTTGAAGGGGCTTTCTGTGTGCAGAACCATGGACAGGGCACTGTCAGCACGATGGAAAGGGATGCCCCAGGATGATCTCATGTTCTCTGGGCAGCAAACTTCTGCTGTGAGCACTACCCTCTGGCCTACTTATACCTTTCCCATCTTAGCACTCGCCTGTTTCAGTATTCCTCACTACTGGCCAGTCCACTTCCTGGTCAATGTGACCCTCAAGCCACACACACACACCCACACACACACACACACACACACACACATAGACGCACCCATGTATACAGAGACCACCAAACACAGATATACAGACCACTGTACCACTTTCCATCACCTAGAATTCTACCCTCTGCACAAAACCCCACATCTAGAATTCTGTTCCCAATACATGTACCCAGAATGCACCCCTCTAACCACACCTAAAATTCTGATTGTGTGACTAGGACATTCCATTCTCCCTTATGCACCAAGAATCTTTGCCCCACCTCACTATCCAATGCTTTGGAAACTCTCCCCTTTCCTCACTCACAGAGTGATGCACCCCACATCTGTAACATCTCCCTCTCCCTTCATTATACCCACATATGGCCCCTACACCCAGCCAGATTTCCCATCTCAAATCCCAAACCCGTACCATGGGAGGAGTACTACCCTCACACACAGACATGCCATATGAGCCTGAAGAATTCTGAGCCCATACTGCCTGCCTTCTACCCTTAGCAGTGGCTTGTCCTTCCTCTGCCCTAGGACAAAAATGCTTTCAGGCTTATAGTTTTATAGTCTGAGTGAATGAAACACATACGCAGGGAGTTACCATGATTCACTTCCAAAGTGGGAGGGGGGTGCATTTTCTTTTCCTTTGTGTTTGAGGTAAATATTTTCTTAGCTTTCTAATTCTGAACTTGGTTAATGGGACATTTTAGGCAGGCTGAGATTTGGCCAGATGCTCAGAGATCTTAGTTCCTGTCTGCCAGGAGGAGAGGTGGGGGGACCAGGGTATTGACCTGGGAAAGAGTGTTTTTAGCTTCTAGGTCTTATAAACCATATAGGTATGTTGCCCTCTCTAGCCACAGACTCCTATATTAAAGCATCACTCTTAAACAAAATAATCTGTGAGACAGTAAAAGGGACTAGAACCCTCTCACTCAGAGAGAGAAACCAAAGTGGGTTGGGGGGTGATGCAAACACAGGCTTCGGGTTTCTGAAAGTCAGGAGATGAAAGGTGAGTGACAGCAGCTATGTGATTTTGAGGACATGAATTAAGTGAATTAATGTGAAAGGGAGAGAGGGCAGGAGAAGTTTCCAACATGGTTGGTGGTAGAAATGGGAGAAGCTGGCATCTGAGGGAGCTTCAATTGACAAGGCAGACAAAAACTGCCACCAATCAACTATGTATCCAGAAATTCTCATTGAGCACTTATCACTTGTTGGGCTTGATGTGAAGAGCCTGGGACAGAAAGATGAGGCCGCTAAAATCCTGTCCCTGAGAGAGGAGGATTGAGAAGCTGGGTGGTATGGGGTTGTGGACTTGTGAGAGCTCAAAGATGCACAGGGGTCAGTAAAGCCTCCAGGGAGAAGGCCATTTGAACTGGGCTTGGAAGACTGTGGGGGCCCGTTGACCAGTTGAAGGAAGGTAGTGAAGGTGGGAGGTACTGTGTACATGAAAGCATGAAGGAACATGTGATTTTTAAGAGACCATGCTAAGTTGTTTGGATTTGACCCTTGAATACAATGAGGAACCCTCCAACTGATTGTATGAAGCACTGATTAGCAGGTGTAATGTGGAGGCAGGAGACCCAAGAGAAACCGTGATTCAGAAATGAGGGTCTGATCGAAGGCCACAGTGGTAGAAAGAAGGGCATGAACACACTTCTGAACTAGCCTTGGTGCCTCCCAGGCTGTGGAGGTGAGGGTAATGGAGGGGCTAAATATGACTCAGATGTCTTTGGCTCAAGTAACCAATGGACAGGATATACTTAGCAGTTTGCTCAATAAAATGAATGAAATTGTCCAGGCTTAATACTGGCCAAGAGTACACTACCTCCCACATCTAAGTCTCAGCATCTCTCCCAAACACACATTGGTAAAGAGGGTACAGTTGGGGCAGTCTCAACCCTCCTCTAACTTCCCAGAAAGAAAACAAATCTATGGTTACCAAAGGGAAAGGGTGGGGAAGAGATCTTCCCAACCCAGGGATTGAACCCAGGTCTCCTGCATTGCAGGCAAACGCTTTACCATCTGAGCCACCAGGAAAGTTGCCTAACATAAACACACTACTATTTATAAAACAGATAACCAACAAGGACCTACTGTATAACACAGGGAACTATACTCAATATTTTGTAATAACTTATAGAGAAAAAGAATCTGAAAAAAAAATAGATACACTTACATGTTTAACTGAATCACTTTACAGTACACCTGAAACTAACATAACATTGTAAATCAACTCTGTGTGTGTGTGTGTGTGTCTGTGTGTGCGTGCACGCACATGCGACCTCATGGACTGTAGCCCACCAGGGTCCTCTGTCCATGGGATTGATTTTCCAGGCAATAATACTGCCATTTCCTACTCCAGGGGATCCTCCCAACCCAGGAACTGAAAAAAAAAAACATTTTAATCTTTGGAAACAAGATAGAATTGCCAAAAGTACATACACTGGGAAGTAAGAAAAATGATTCTTTTTCTGCTGAAACATTAAAAAACCTTTTCATTAAAATTATCACATAATAAAAAGTATGAATCTTGGGAAAGTTTGGATAAGAATGAAAGAATAGGACTTCCCTGGTGGTCCAGTGGTTAAGAATCCACCTGCCAATGCAGGAGAAACAGGTTCGATCCCTGGTCTGGGAAGATTCCATGTGCCTTGGGGGAGCAAAGCCCATGTGTCACAACTGCTGAGTTCGCTTGCCACACTACTGAAGCCTGCCTGCCCTAGAGACCATGCTCTGCAACAAGAAAAGACACCGAAATGATAAGCCCGCATACCGCAACTAAAGTAGT
Organism: Odocoileus virginianus; assembly: GCF_023699985.2. Taxonomy (NCBI): domain Eukaryota; kingdom Metazoa; phylum Chordata; class Mammalia; order Artiodactyla; family Cervidae; genus Odocoileus; species Odocoileus virginianus. The sequence goes on from NC_069680.1 coordinate 60,942,002, forward strand.
CCCTGCTCACCATAACTAGAGAAAGTCCTCAAGCAATAGTGAAGCCCCAGTGCAGCCAATAAATTTAAAAAAAAATTTTTTTTTTTTTTTAAAGAATGAAAGCATAAGAAAAACCTCCTCACCTCTGCACCTAGGGAGGCTTCAGCACCATGGACAGCAACACATCCAGGATGGTGCCTAAAAATGTAGTCATGAACACAGTGGGGCTTGAAGATATCTGTGAACCACCTACAATTTATGCACAGATGTAACAGATTGAGTCATTAGGAATTCTATCTTGTACGTGTTTTAATATTATTCTATCTATCCTCAGGAAAGGATAATTGAAAGCAGAAATCTTGCCCACTCCACCCCCATCACTGTATTTTTGTACCAGCCCCAAGTAAAGAAAAACAAACCCCATTGAGGGTCTAGGTTTTGAGTGTGACTGTGGGACTACCAGATCTTTTCATAAGAAAAAAAGAAGTGGGAAGGAAAAACGTATATTGGAACAGAGAAGAGCAGAACAGCCTGGCACCTGAGTGTTACTGAGCCTCTGTAGCTTGTGAAAAGAACAGCATTTCAGGCTTTTTGGGAAGGGAGGATGTGTGGATCTGAGCCTATTCCCAGGAAGTAGGACTTCCAATGGGCTGGCTGTGAGGACTGGTCACTGAACGGTAAGGTGAAGGTCATTATGAACTGGCAGGGAATGGGTGGAGCCTCTATCAGAGGAATGGATTGTAACTCAATCCAACACTAGACAAGGAGGAATTGAGGGGAGACATGATTCCCTACAGCTAGCAAGTATCATGACCTGTCCAGGACTCTAAGCCTGGGGCATTTGTTCAGACTAAGGCTTAGGAGAAACCTGGAGCATTACTGATATTGCTTGGTAGGTGCTGAAGCTGAGTTTACTTTGTTCAGAAAGAATAAAGAAACATGTACTATGTATATTTTGAGCATTGTGGAATAACTATGCTCTAATTTATTCATTCATTCGTTTACTCAACAAATACTGAGTTGAATAAATGATGTTGTGCCATGCACTGGGTGTGGCCATGAGGATAACTAGGGAGTAAAATTTCACAGTCTCTGTGCTCTTGGATATCATTTAATGAGGGACATTGACATTAGTCAAATAATAACAGTAATAGAAGGAAAATTGCAAGCATAGCAAACATTTCTGAGAAGGAAAGTTACCCGAAAGTATGCTAGAAGATTGCACAGTTGGGGAGGAGTATGTTGGCTGGTCTGTAGGTAAGGGAGGTCTCTGAGGAAGTGATGCTTGAGCTGAGAGGTGAGGAATAAGCTGTCAGTCACAGAAAGAGTTTTGTCATTAGTACAAGAACACTGATGAATTATTGAGAGGTTTTGAGGGGAGTCGGAGAAGGGCCCAGCATCATGATTGAATTTTCATTTCGGAAAATTCACTATTTTTGCCTGTGAAGTGAAGTGAAAGTTGCTTAGTCGTGTCCAACTCTTTGTGACCCCATGGACTGTATAGTCCATGGAATTCTCCAGACTAGAATACTGGAGTGGGTAGGCTTTCCCTTCCCCAGGGGCTCTTCCCAACCCAGGGGTCGAACCCAGGTCTCCTGCATTGCAGGTGGATTCTTTACCAGCTGAGCCACAAGGGAATCCCAATAATACTGGAGTGGGTAGCCTATCCCTTCTCCAGTGGATCTTCCCAGCCCAGGAATTGAACTGGGGTCTCCTGCATTGCAGGTAGATTCTTTACCAACTGAGTTATGGAGAAAAGAATGGCAACCCACTCCAGTATTCTTTCCTGAAGAATTTCATGGATAGAGGAGCCTGGCAGGGTTATAGTCCACAGAGTCACAAACTGCCAGACAGAACTGAGCAGATTTTTGCCTGGGTCCCACTCAAGTGCAGGACCTGAAGTAAGGACTCATGTGCAGGCAGTTTATTGGAACATGATCCCAGGTATCAAAGATGAAGAGAGAGAGTAAAAGAGGGAAGGAGAAAAAGCTAATACAAGGGTGTATTACTGAGTTATTCTAATCCATATAAAACCAGAACTGATCACACTGGGATCTTCTGAGGAGGACAAGGAATGCCTCTTGAAAATTTTCACATGATGGTTCATAGGGAGAACTATTTCTACATTGACTCCTATCTGTTTATTGGCCCCAGGGGTGTTGACTTTCCTCTGCCATGCTTCCAGGCTGCACACACTCCCTGCCATGTAGATGTCTGCTGGAGTTCCACACTGCGGCATCAGAGAAGCCCTGTGTGGCACTGGAGAAGTGCAAAAGCAAAAATCACACATTGTGTATTTGAGATAAGATACTCAGTGGAAATCAGGCTAGGAATGTTCACTGCAATCAGAGAGAGGCTGAGAGGGCTGTTCAGTGGGTACTTGGAGATTCTGGTACATTCCTTTAGCCACATAGTCTATTTCAGGTGAGGGAGGAGGGTGATTTGGACCACAGACACAGTTGGTGGCAGTGCAAACAGAAATGAGCTGGGGATAAATGAAGATGGAAGACTCGGGCTACAGTTTGGAGGTTGAGCCAACAGCACTGGCTGATGGGTTGACTATGGAAGGGCATGAGGAGAAAGTGGAAGCAGGAATGACTCATGGGTTTTTAGCCTGAGCAACTGAGCAGATGGTAGAAGCTCTGCTTGTAGAGTTTTCAAATAAAGGCAAATGGGAAGGAGTGTCCAATGAACAAGGAGATGCATGAAAACCAAGAAAAGAAAGAGTTTCAAAGACACTGGCTAACTGTGGAGGAAGATGGTATGACAGGCTGAATTATGCCCCCTGTCTCAAGATATCCACACATTAATTTCTAGAATCTGTGACTGTTACCTTATATAGTAAAGGATGGGAGTCTTTCCACATGTGATTAAATCAAGGGTCTTGAGATAGAGTGATTATCTTGGATTATCTGGGTAGGCTCCAGGGAAATTTGACACAGACAGAAGAGAAGGCAACATGAGCAGAGAGACTGAGCTTGGAATGACATGCCATAAGCCAGGGAAGGCCAGTAGGCACCAGAAGCTAGAAGAGGCAAAGAAGGACCTCTCCCCTAGAGGCTCCAATGGGAGTATGGTCCTGCTAACATCTTGAGTTTGGTCCAACGAAATTAATTTCAGACTTCTGACCTCCAGAACTGTGGGAGGATAAGTTTCTGTCATTTTAAGCCACCAAGCTGGTAGTCATTTGTCACAGCAGCTACAGGAAACTCGTACAGATTTGGATAGAAAAGTGATCACAGTATTTAGAAACATGGAAGTCACTGGGGATTGAATGCAGGGAATGAAGGAAAGGGAGGAATCAAGATACCTGAGTTTGGGGCTTAAATAAGCAAATAGATGATGGTGACACTCACTGAGATGCAAAACAGGTTTTGGGGAGCAGCGTCAAAAATTCTCTTATAGCCATATTAGGTTCGAGAAAGATGTAAACATCACTGCAGTTAAAAACATGACAGCCAGATGAACTACAATCCCAATTGCTCCTGCAGGACCTTGAAAAAACCATGGGGACAATGCTTTCCAGTTTACACATGAAATGAGAGCTAGAAAAGATACTTTAGCCCTTATCCAGTGCATACTGAGTGAGCATGTACGTGCCCAGAGAATTCTTCGCTGTGCCAGAATGAGTGCCAGTTCATGCCAGGGGTGTCCCCAGGCATTCCAGAAATAGTAGTCAGTGCCAGGGTGGGTCACAATGAATGCAAAGCAAGTTAACTTGATGCTGCAGATGTAGAAATGCATGCCAGAAGAGAGATATACTGGCTGGGGGGATTAACAACATGTTCCAAAGGGGTAATATTAATACACTGAGGAAGGGATGAAAATGAATTCAAAGAGTGACTGCATATGCCAGGGGAGTCACATGGCACATGGTGGAACTGAAGGAGCCAAGGAATAAACATGTGGCAGGCCGTATGCTTTCATGCTTCATTCATACAGTAGGAATGAGGTCTCAGCTGCCAGTGCCAGGTAGGGGAGAGCCAGTACTCATGTTCCAAGAGCCCAGGGCTACTGAAATCCTGCCTTACACCTGAGTCCTCCTGCTTCAGAGGGAGTTGGCACTGAAAATAGCTCTCTTGTCTCTGGGACCATTGCCATGTACCAGAGAAGGACAGGTCCCAGTTCAGAGGGGGTCAGCTGTCCCAAGAACCAACTATAGGGGATCCCAGGAGATTCAGGGCTTTCTGATGCCCAAAGGTGTGAGGCCCCAGGAATATGCATCCCAGAGAAGCCTCCCACAAACTATTATTTGTTTCCAACTCTTCCCCTTCACTTAGCACACTGGGGTGGGGCTCCTTGATTGCTCTTATCCACCTTCAGGAACCAGTGAAGAGAGAAATGTGAAAGGGAGACCAGATGCCTATAAAATCACCATCAGGCCATAAGGATTTGCTGAGCACTGACTGTGGGTTTGGGCCTGAGCTGAGAGTTCAGGAGGACAGTGAGTGCCGGGAATAGAAACCAGCAAATCATATAGTGGGGAGACGGGGAGGGCAAGGGTGTGGCAGTGTATGCCAGCAGCCAACAGCTTCCCAGATGATTTCACTCTCACCTTTTCCTTTTCTCTGTATATCATGTATGCTGGGCAGGAATTCTCCTTACCTTCATTTTATAGACGGGGACACTAATGCACAGGGAAGGAAAGTGATCTGCTCAAGATGAATGGATCTTGGTCTCTCTTCCCTGGCCCAGCACTCTTCTCTTTATAGCTTGCATCCCTGGAGAAAAATTAGACATAATCTCAACATTGTATTCTTGACATAAACTCTACCTAGTGTTGGTGTTTATGTTTTCTGACAAAACATGGTCATGGTGGAGAGTTCCAACAAAATGTGGTCCACTAGAGAAGAAAATGGCAAACCACTTCAGTATTCTTGCCTTGAGAACCCCATGAACAGTATAAAAAGGCAAAAAGATAAGACACTGAAAGATGAACTCCCCAGGTTGGTAGGGGCCCAATATGCTACTGGAGAAGCACGTAGAAATAGCTCCAGAAAGAATGAAGAGACAAGTCAAAATGGAAACAACACCCAGTTGTGGACATGTTTGTCTGATGCTGTAAAGAACAACATTGCATAGGAATGTCAGGTCCATGAATCAAGGTAAATCGGAAGTGGTCAAACAGGAGATGACATGAGTGAACGTCAACATTTTATGAATCAGTGAACTAAAATGGACCAGAATGGGTGAATTTAATTCAGCTGATCATTATATCTACTACTGTGGGCAAGAATCCCTTAGAAGAAATGGAGTAGCCCTCATAGTCTATGAACGAGTCCAAAATGCAGTACTTTGATGCAATCTCAAAAATGACAGACTGATCTCTGTTCATTTCCAAGGAAAACCATTCAATATCACAGTAACCCAAGTCTGTGCCCCAACCACTAATGCCAAAGAAGCTGAAGTTGAATGATTCTATGAAGATCTACAAGACCTACTAGAACTAACACCAAAAAAAGATGTCCTTTTCATTATAGGGGACTGGAATGCTAAAGTAGGAAGTCAAGAGATAACTGGAGTAACAGGCCAGTGTGGCCTTGGAGTAAAAAATGAAGCAGGGCAAAGGCTAACAGAGCTTTACCAACAGAAGGCACTGGTCATAGCAAACACCCTCTTCCAACAACACAAGAGATGACTCTACACGTGGAGATTACCAGATGGTTAATACCGAAATCAGATTGATTATATTCTTTGCAGTCAAAGATGAAGAGGCTCTATACAGTCAGCAGAAACAAGACTGGGAATTGACTGTGGCTCAGATCATGAACTCCTTATTGCCAAATTCAGGCTTAAATTGAAGAAAGTAGGGAAACTACTAGGCCATTCAGGTATGACCTAAATCAAATCCCTTATGATTCTACAGTGGAAGTGACAAGTAGATTCAAGAGATTAGATCTGATAGACAGACTATCCAAAGAACTATGGGCAGAGGTTCATGACACTGTACAGGAGCAGTGATCAAAACCATCTCCAAGAAAAAGAAAAGCAAAAAGGCAAAATGGTTGTCTGAGGAGGACTTACAAATTGCTGAGAAAAGAAGAGAAGCTAAAGGCAATGGAGAAAGGGAAGATATATCTATCTGAATGCAGAGTTCCAAAGAATACCAAGGAGAGATAAGAAAGCCTTCCTCAGTGATCAGTGCAAAGAAATAGAGGAAAACAATAGAATGGGAAAGACTAGAGATCTCTTCAAGAAAACTAGAGATACTAAGGGAACATTTCATGCAAAGATAGGCACAAGAATGCACAGAAACAGTATGGACCTAACAGAATCAGAGATATTAAGAAGAGGTGGCACTATACAAAAAATATCTTAATGATCCAGATAACAACAATTGTATGATCACTTACTTAGAGTCAGACATCTTGGAGTGTGAAGTCAAGTGAGCCTTAGGAAGCATCACTAAAAGCAAAGCTAGTGGCAGTGATGGAATTCCAGCTGAGCTATTTCAAATCCTAAAAGATGATGCTGTTAAAGTGCTGCACTCAATATGCCAGCAAATTTGGAAAACTCAGCAGTGGCCACAGGACTAGAAAAGGTCAGTTTTTATTCCAATCCCAAAGAAGGGCAGTGTCAAAGAATGTTCAAACAACTGCACAATTACACTCATCTCACATGCTAGCAAAGCAATGCTCAAAATTCTCCAACCCAGGCTTCAACAGTGCATTAACCAAGAACTTCCAGATGTTCAAGTTGGATTTAGAAAAGGCAGAGGAACCAGAGATCAAATTGCCAACATGCACTGGATCTTAGAAAAAGCAAGAGAATTCCAAAAAAACATCGACTTTTGCTTCATTGACTACGCCAAAGCCTTTGACTGTGTGGATCACAACAAACTGTGGAAAATTCTTAAAGAGATGGGAATACCAGACCACCTTACCTGCCTCCTGAGAAATCTGTATGCAGGTCAAGAAGCAACAGTTAGCACTGGACATGCCATAACAGACTGGTTCAAAATTGGGAAAGGATATGTCAAGGTTGTATATTGTCACCCTGCTTATTTAACTTATATGCAGAGTATATCATGTGAAATGCCAGGCTGGATAAAACACAAGCTAGAATCAAAATTTCAGGGAGAAATATCAATAACCTCAGATATGTAGATGACACCACCCTTATGGCAGAAAGGAAAGAGGAACTAAAGAGCCTCTTGATGAAGTAGAAGGAGGAGAGTGAAAAAGCTGACTTAAAACTCAACATTCAAAAATGAAGATCATGGCGTCCAGTCCCTTCATGGCAAATAGATGAGGAGACAATGGAAACAGTGAGAGACTTTATTTTCTTGGGCTGAAGAATCACTGCAAATCATGACTGCAGCCATGAAATTAAAAGATGCTTGCTCCTTGGAAGAAAATCTATGATCAATCTAGACAGTATATTAAAGAGCAGAGACATTATTTTGTCTACAAGGGTCCATCTAGTCAAAGCTATGGTTTTTCCAGCAGAGTGAAGTATGGATGTGAGATTTAGACCATAAAGAGGTTGAACACTGAAGAATTGATGCTTTTGAACTATGGTGTTGGAGAAGATTCTTGAGAGTCCCTTGGACTGCAAGGAGATCCAACCAATCCATTCTAAAGGAAATCAATCCTGAATGTTCATTAGAAGAACTGATGCTGAAGCTGAAGCTCCAATACTTTGGCCCCCTGATGTGAAGAGCCAACTCATTAGAAAAGACCCTGATGTTGGGAAAGATTGAAGGTGGGAGGAGAAGGGGACAACAGAGGAGGAGATGGCTGGATGGTATCACCAACTCAATGGACATGAGTTTGAGCAAGCTCTGGGAGGTGGTGAAGGACAGGGAAGACTGGCGTGCTGCAGTCCATGGGGTCATGGAGTAGGACATGGCTGAGTGACTGAACAACAACATTAAGTCATGGCGTATTAAGTTTTTTCCCACTGCACTGGGTCTTCGTTGCTGCATGTGGGCTTTCTCTAGTTGCAGTAAGTGGGGGTTCCTCTCTAGTTGTAGTGTGTAGGCTTCTCTTGCTGCAGAGCATGGGCTTTACAGTACACAGGCTCAGTAGTTGTGGCAAGTGGGCTATTTCCTGCTGAGAAAAAGGAAATAAACCAGTGAGCCCTGCAATTGTTGCAGCTTAGTGCCTTGAAAGAGTTTTCAGTCCTCAGTGCAGGGAGGAGGAATCCAGGTGGAGATTAGTGGATTCTTTGGGCTAAGAAGGGAAAAGTTAAGCATCTGGTGAGATATAGGCAGCTCAGATTCTCAAGGAAAATGTTGCACAGAGAGAGAACCCTGGAAATCTACAGAGGGGCCCTCCTAAAAATTCAGCAGAGTACTGATAAGTGCATGTATATGAAGAAATTATCCATAGCTGAGGGAATAAAAGCAATATAAAAAGATTAGGAAATATTTCCCAAAGTTCACACAGAGCCAGAGGTTGAGCTTCTTCCCACTGCCAGACTGGAAAAGCTAATAATTCATGGATTATTAGGTAGAATACTCAGGAAGTTCTTGCCTCAGTAATGGGGAATAATGAGCCCTAGACTGAGCAACTGCTCCAGATCTGCCTAACAAGTCATAAAATCAAGATTCAAAATGATCAGTTCTTTCCAAGTAATTTAACTGGATCATGCCAAGGGGAAAAAAACAAGAATAGTTACAGGAATATAAAAATAGCCAGGACTCAATAAGGTAAAATCCATAATGTCTGAAGTCCATTAGATTACCAGCCATACCATTCACAATCCATCATATGGATTATGAAAAACATAATCCATATTGAGTAGAATAATCAATGACCTGGGCCAGATCCAGAACTGACAGCAATGTTAAAATCTGCAGACAAGAACATTAAAGCAGTCGTTATAACTGTATTTCATATATTCAAAAAGTTAAGTAGATACACAGATGATAGTTTTGTTTAAAAAAAAATGATCATCTAGAATTGAAAGCTCCAATGTCTGAGATAAAAACCTTGGTGTCTGAGATGGGGTTAATGACAAATTAGACATGTAAGAAGAAACTACTAGTGAATTTGAATGCATAGTACCAGAAAGTATCCAAATGAAACACACAGAAAAAAAAGATATTAAAAAATACAAGAACATCATTGAACTGTGGGGCTTCAAGGAGAGTAATATATAAGTAATTGAAATCACTGAAGAGAGGTGGGGGTTAGAGAGAAGAGAAAAAATATTTGAAGAGATAATAGCCAAAACTTTCAAATTTGATGAAAAATATTAACCCATGAATCCAAGAAATGAAAAGAATTCCAAGCACATGAAGAGAATTGACCCCAAGGCATATCATATTCAAATTGCTCAAAACCAGTGATAAAAAGAAAGTCTTGTCAGATGAAAAGACACTTTAGAAAAGAAAAAATGGTAAAAATAATATTGCAGATTTCTTATCAGAATAATGGAAGCAAAAATACAACTTTTTAATTGCTGGGGAAAGTTGTCAAGCTACAATTCTACGTCCAATGAAAATATCTTTTAAAAATGAAAATGAGACAAATATATTTACAGATATTCAGAAGTTTAAAGAATTCATTGCCAGCGGCTTGCAATCTGAGAAATGTGAAGAATATTCTTCACACAGAAGGAGCATGACACCAGATGGAAACATGGATCTATACAAAGGAAAAAAGAGCACTGGAATGGGTAACTACATTAATACAAATATTTTAAATCTTTTAACTATGTGAATATCTTTATTGTTGGACAAAGTGGTTATAATATATTGTGTAAAGCATATGACAATAACACGAGGGCCAGGAAGAGAGAAACAGAAATGTATTATTGTAAGATCTTTATAATATGTATGTAATGAATACATTAGAAGGTAGACTATTTGAAGGTAGACTGTGATAAGTTGGCAATAACTATAAACCCTAAAGTAACCACTAAAATAATAAAACAAAGAGTGGTACCTAACAAATAAGCCAAGGATAAAATTGACTCATAAATAATACTCAATAAATCAAAAAGAAGTAAGAAAAAAGTAAAGAAAGAACAGATGGTTTAGAGAACTAATAACAAAATGATAGATTTAAATATGACCATATCAATAATTTCATTAAATGTAAATAGTCTAAACACCCCAATTAAAAGGCAGAGACCATCAGAATAAAAAGAAAAGCCCAATTATATGCTATCTACAAGAAATACACTTTAACTATAAAGACACAATTAGATTAAGTGTTAAAGTTTTAAAAATATAACATGATAACATGAAACAAAAGAAAGCTGGAGTGGCTACTTTAATATCAAACAAATATCTCAAAGAAAGAATATTACCTGGGATAAAGAACATCAATTAAAATGATAAAGAAGTCAATGAAGGAGGAGTAAATAGCAATACTAAACATTATGTAGTTAATAACAGAGCTTCAAGATACATGAAGCAAAGACAAATAGAACTGGAAGGAGAAATGGAGAAATCCACAATTATGGTCGAAACAGTCACTTCTTCTCTCTTAAAAATAGAGGGAAAAGTAGACAGAAAAATCATCAAGGAAATAATAGATTTTTAACAACCCTATAAAACAAACTGACTTAAATGACATGTATAGAGTACTCCAAAAAACAATAGCAGATTATTGATTATTTTCAAAAGCACATAAAATGCCTATAAAGATAGACCATATTCTGGGTCATAAAACAAGCTACAATTAATTTAAATTAATTCAAGTCCTACAACGTATGATCTACCAAAGCTCACTTGAGAAGAAATAGACATCCTGAATTACCCTATACCTATAAAAGTAGTTGAACTCCTTTCCATAAAGGAAACTCCAGGCCCAGATGACTTCACTGGTGAATTCTTTTTCTTTTTTTATTTTTTGTATTTATTTTTGGCTGTGCTGGGTCTTCAATGCTGCATGGGCTTTCCTCCAGTTGTGGCGAGCTACTCTCTAGTTGTGGTGCATGGGATTCTCATTGTGCCGGCTTCTCCTGTTGCGGAGCACAGGCTCTAGGGCATGCAGGCCTCGGTAGTTGCTGCCCGTGGCCTCAGCAGTTACAGCTCCTGGGCTCTAGAGCACAGGCTCAATAGTTGTGGCGCATGGGGCTTAGTTGCTCCGCAGCATATGGGGTCTTCCCAGATTAGGGATCAAACCGTGTCTCCTGCATGGGCAAATGGCTTCTTTACCACCGAGACACCAGAGAAGTCCTTCACTGGTAAATCCTCAGCATTTAGAGAGGAAATAATAACAATTCTACAGAAACTCTTCCAGAAAATACGAGAGGAGGGACTGTCTCTCAATTTCTTTTATGAGGCAAGCATTACCCTCATACCAAAATGGAAGGCATTATGAGAAAGGAAACCTATAGTTCAATATTCTATAACAACAAAAAGCAAAATGATTTAACAAAATGTTAGTGAAGTGAAACCAGTAATATATGAAAAAGGAAGTACACTGTGACTAGTGTAGCTTATTCCAAAAATTCAAAATAGTTCTAAGTTTTAAAAATCAGTCTCCAAATAAATAATTCACTCATGTATAAATCATGAAGTGGTTTATAAAATTATGTCTCTAAATTTACAGGAAATTTGTAAACATAGAATTCTAATTAATTGTGTTTCTGTATAATGGGTATAATGATCTGAAATGTTGTTAGTTTTTCCAAGGCATTATGTAGTTATCTTAAGTCTCCATATTGGGGATGTGATGTATAGCACAGTGACTATAGTTAATAATGTTGCATTATGTATTTGAAAGTTGCTAAGAAACTCAATCTTAGAAGTTCTTATCACACACAAAAATTGAAATTCTGTGTGGTGATGGATATTAACTAGACTTCCTATGGTAATTATTTCATAATACACACATTTATGTAATCATTATGTTGTACTCCTGAAACTACATAAAGTTACATATCAAATTTACTTCAATAATAGAAGTCTTTATAAAAAGAAATTCTGAAAAAAAAAAGAAAATCCATATGATCATCTTAATAGATATAGAAAAGGCATTTGAGAAAATTAAAAAGTCATTCATAATTTTAAAAGAAAATTCTCAGTGAACTAGGAACAGAAGGAAATTTCCTCAATCTGATAAGGAGTATTTATGTAAAACCAACAGCTAACATCACATTTAATGGTGGAAAGCTGAATGTTTCCTCTTAATATTGGGAAAAAACTAAGGATTTCCATTCTTACTAATTCTACTAAACATTGTAATGGAGGTCCCAGCCAGTGCAAGCAGGCAAGAAGAAAAGAAGGCATACAGATTGGAAAGGAAAAATTAAAACTGTTTTCTTCACAGATGACATGATCATGTCTAAGAAGAAAATTTTAAGGGGTTAAAAAAAGCTACTAGAATTGATAACTGACATGGTCATAGGATTTTGAAATGTATTGTTTTTCTATATATTGGGAATGAATAATTTGAAATTCAAATTTTAGAATACTATTTCAATAGCAAAATATATTACATACTTTGGAATATATTTAATAAAATATTTGCAATTCCTGTACAATAGAATCTTTCTCAGAGAAATTATAGAAGAACCAAATAAAGAAGAGACATATTATTTTCATGAATCAGATGGTTCAATATCATTAACATCAATTTTCCCCAAATTGTTCCATTGGTTGCATGAAATCCTAGTCATCTTGTTTATTTGTAGAAAACTCACAATTTGCTTCTAAAATGTACATGCATATGTAAGGGACCTCAAAATGCTAAAAGTTTTGGGAAAAAAAAAAGAACAAAGTTGAGGGATAACACTGTTTTCAAGCCCCTCTGGTAGGGCTTCTCAGGTGGCTCAGATGATAAAGAATCTTCCTGTAATGTGGGAGGCTCAGGTTTGATCTCTGCATCAGGAAGATCCCTGGAAAAGGAAATGGCAACCCACTCCAGTATTATTGCCTGGGAAATCTCATGAACAGAGAAGCCTGGCAGGCTACAGTCCATGGGGTCACAAAGAGTCAGACACGACTGAGCAGCTAACACTTTCCACCTCTGGTATCTACAAATTAGGTCTTTTTTATGAGTTTGTTTGCTTGTTTGCTTGGTTTCTGAAGTATAATTGACTTACAGCACTATGTTAGTTCCTGATACACAACATAGTTAGTAATTTAATACTTCTATACATTTCAGATGATCACTATAATAAATCTAGTTTCCATCTGACACAAAATATAGCCATTATTGACTATATTCCCCTCATTGTACATTCTATATCCATGATATTTATTTTGTAACTAAAAATTTATATCTCATGATCTTCCTTCTCTCCTCTTCCATCCCTCTGCCCTGGGCAACCATTTGTTTGTTCTCTGTATCTATGACAGTTTTTGATTAGTTATGTTTGTTCATTTGTTTTGTTTTTTAGATTCTACATATAAGTGAAATCATACAGGATTTGTCTTTCTCTTTCTGACTTATTTCACTCAGGATAATACCCTCTTGGTCCATCTATATGGTCACAAATGGCAAGCTGTGAAATATTTTAAGGCAATTATATTTTAAAGAGATCAAAAAATATTTTTAAAATGTCTTTAATATTTATTCACATTTCTGCATTTCCACCACTCTTGATTCCTCTATCCAAATTTCTATCTGGTATGTTTTTCTTCCTTAAACAATTTCCTTTAACATTTCTTATAGAGGATGTTTGCTGATGATGAATTCTCCTAGCTGTCATTGAACCAAAAGGCTTAATTTTATTTTCATTTTCAAAAACACTTTTAATGGGTATTAAATTCTAGGTTGATGAGTTCTCTTTTAGTATTTAAAGACATTATTTTGTACCTTCTGGACTGAATAATGTCTCACAAGAAGTCTGTTACCATGTCTATGTTCCTCTATCTGTGTATTTTTCTTATGGCTGCCTTTAAATTTTTTATTTTATCACTGATTTCAGCAATTTTATTTGTGTCTTGGCATGGTTTTTTTGTTTCTCTTGCTGTGGGTTCATTGAGCTTCTTGGCTCTGTGGATTTATAGTTTTCAGCAAATTTGGAAAGGTTTTGGTCATTACTTGTTCAAAAGCATGTTTGCCTCCTTTTTATGTGTGTGACACTGAATTGCTTATCACACTTCCGCGTACTTTGTGTTTCTGTTTCTCTCTGTGCGTGCTTCGTTCTGGGTCATTCTTTGTCCTGTGTCTTCAAGTTTACTACTGTCTTTTCTTCTGCTCTGTCTAATCTATGATGAATCCCACCCAATGTATTTCCAGATATTGAAAATACAGTGTAATTTCAGATATTGAATTTTTCATTGCTAAAAGTTCCATTTGAATGCTTTTTACATCTTCCATTTCTCTCTCCATCATGGTTATAATTTCTTCTCTTTTCTTGAACATACAGGGCATAGTTATAATACTTGTTTTGACACCCTTGTCCACTAATTCAAGCATCACTCTCATTTCTGACCTATTTCTAATGTTTTATTTTTCACCTAGAATGGATATTTTTCTGCTTCATTGCATACCTGGCAGAATTATGGCCCCCAAGAACACTCTATGCTCTAAACTAGAAAGCCACAGATGTATTACTTTACATAGAGAAAAAGTACTTTACAGATATATTTAAGTTTACTAATCATTTGACCTTAAAATAAGAATATATTTGATTACCCAGGGTGAGCCCAACATAATCATGCCTCCTTAAAGCAGAGACAGAAGAGTAAGTCACAGAAATTCAGAGCAGGAGTAAAATTTGATACATCACTGCTGATGTGTAGAAAGTATGGGTATCATGACAAGGAATGTGGGAAGACTCGAGAAGCTCAGAGCAGCCCCTAGCTGACAACCAACACCATAATGGGACCTCAGGCCTACAGTCACAAGAGCTGAGGTTAAGCTGGGAAGACAAGTCCAAGATCCAGAGAACCAAGCGAACTGGTGTCTTAATCTCAGCCTTGGGAGAGCATAGCCAGAGAACCCCGCTAAACTGTGCTGTGCCTGGGCTTCTGGCCCATAGAAACTGTAACATGATAATCGCGTGTTGTTTGAAGCCACTAAGTTTATGGTTATTTTTTATGGCAGCAACAGAAAATTAATACATCTGGCTCAGTGGTAAAGAATCCACCTGCCAGTGCAGGAGTCACAGGTTTGATCCCTGGATCAGGAAGATCCCCCAGAAAAGGAAAGAGCTACCCACTCTAGTATTCTTGCCTGGGAAATCCCACGGACAGAGGAACCTGACAGGCTATAGTCCATGGAATCACAAAAGTGTCAGACACATCTTATCAACTAAACAACACCAATTTTTGGTTGGATGCCAGACATTGTGAATTATACTTTGTTGGATACTATATATTTATGTGTTCCCATAAATATTCTTAGTTTTGTTCTGAAACACAAGTTATCTGAAAATAGTTGGATTCTTTCAAGGTTTGCTATTTTATCTTTTTAAGGGTGATTTCAGCGCACACTTTGCTCTGGAGATAATTTAGCTCTATGATCCAGGACACATTTCTCAGGACTCTAGCTGATGTCTACTGTATTACAAGGTTTTCCTACTCTAACTGGGGTGAACAAGAACAATCCCCTGTCTGCACTCTGGAGATTGTTCAGTCTGTTGCTCTTTAGTGGTTTTTTGCCCAGTGGTTTTCACATGTGCTCAGATGAGCTCTTAGCCAAAACCCCAAGAGAACCCCTCTGCTATGCTCTGGAGTGCTTTCTTTCTTTGCAGCCCTCACCTCTCCAGCACTCTCTCCCACAAATTCTAGACACCTTGGTCTCCTCGAACTTCAGTCTCTGTTTTCCCAACCCAGAGTATAAGTTGAAGAAACTGTAGGACTCACTGTGTTGGTTTCCTTTCTCTAAGCAATTACTGTCCTGCCCTGCCAGTTGTTCAACATCTATCATATCCTATATTTTGTCCAGATTTCTGGTTGTTTAAAATAGAAAGGTGAATTCAGTTCCTATTACTCCTTTATGGCTAGAAACAGAGTCTCTGGTGGAACATTTTAAATATTGAAGCGTGGATCCCATCTTGGGATGTCCTGGGGGCAGACTTGGGCATCTTTAAAAGCTCTCTTAGTGGTTCTAATGTGCAGCCAGGGTTGAGAGCCACTGACCTGGAAGAACTGGAAAGTGAAACCAGCTGGCCTGACTGCAAGGGTTCTTTCCACCCCGTGGCACTTCCATGACTTTCTCATCTGAGATCAGGGTTTAGGCTGCGTTATGCTGGGTTCTGTGGAGGTGGGACCTACCCATGGGCCAGGATGCCCTAGACAGGGTGAGGCTCAGTTTTCAACTTTCCAGTGACCCTACTGAAGGGCTGTGGGCTGAAGGGCCCCTTCTCACCTTCTGTTCAGATCAGAGCCCCCTCCTGATATTCAACTTCCATCTCTGCTCCTGCTTGAAGCTGCTGATAAAAACACCACTGGCCTCTTGAACACCCCACTCATTCCCTAAAGATGGGGAGGCATCAGTTGCTATGGAGATGGCACAACGGGTGCTATTTGGTAGGGGAAGGTAGGCAAGAATGGCTTCCCTGGGTCCTCCATTCCCCTCACATTTTGGACCAAGGAGTCTGCATGTGATAGAAGAGGGAGAGGTCTCAGGAGAAAGTCATAGAACTGGGAGGAACCCTTAGAGGCTCTTTGACCAATACTGTCATTGTGTTGATGGGAAAACCAAGCTCAGAGAAGCAAAGGGACTATCCCAAGATCATTCAGAGACCATGGCAGGGAGGGGGCGGAAGGGGGCACGTGGATAGCCAAGAGCCTTAACTACCTGTCTACCTCTCCTAGGAGCAGGAGCTTGTGAAGGGGCCAGGCAGTGTTAAGTGACCTGCCCAGGCTCCCTCAGCAGGCTGAAGCAGGGCAGACAGCTCCTCTGTATGCACTACTGCTCTGGAAGGTTGAAGGGCTGCTCCATCCTGGCTCACCCTCCCTTTCAGGGACCTTGATTGAGCCATGTGGTTCCCTTGGAAACAGAGCCGCTTGTCTCCTGGGGTCAGCAGCACTTAATCTGCGGTTACTGCAATCTTGACATTAGTGGGGGAAGGGACCCCAAACTCTCTCCACATTCCCACACCACCCTCCACACTGCTGCTTCATGAAGGTACACACACTTTCCATCCTCATTCTCACATGCAGCTTCCCCACATGTGGAATACATGTGCACGTATGCACACACACACACACACACACACACACACACACTTTCTTCCAAGTTCAGAGACCTTTTAATGACTCTGATTTCTAACCCCCAACTGAAAAGGAACAATCATGTTCCTACCAGTTACCTACCCCGTGTGCCCCGAGGTTGCCCAAGAAGTAGAATTGGAACACACTTTCCTTTCATATGCTATCTCCACACAGCAGTACAATCAGATTAGGAGTAGGATGGGGAAAACAGGCCAGATGATTCATTTTCCTTGCCCCTCGACCTCCTGAAAGATTCCAACGTCTGCCAGGAAAGTCCAGGCTATGTTGGGGCATTACTTAGGACACAATGAAGTTTTAAAAAATCTACATTATAATTCATCAGCATAAACTGTGCTCCTGGTAGAGTCCTTTGAGGGCTGGTTTCCTATCTAATCTCCACTGTGTCTCCCTAGCACCCTGGCACCCAATATAAGTGTGCTGAATAAAGCTATCCTGGACTGCAGGAAGGCAGAGAAGAAAACTTTCTGAGCAAAGATGGATGTGGTCCCATACCCTGTGCCCTGATTCTGACCTGTGAGAACAATTGACTTCAAGGAAGAAAAGGAGAGGCATCTAAAGTGTCAACTAAAGTTTACCAGGGACCCAGGCAGAGGATGGAAGAAGAAACATAGACCAAAGCAGAAAACAAAAAGTGTGAAATGAACCTGTAGTTCAGAGGATAAGGTCTGGATGAAGATAAACTGGGGGAAAAAAGAATCTCTCCCAAACAATGGAGGCAAACAACCCAAATGCAACAACAGGACCTGTAACCACTGGAAAGTCTGGGTGGTACGGAGTTAAAGCAGGATGGAGTCTTGTCTGGTGTCCTTCTCCAGCAAGAAGAATGATCAGGAGCCTGACAAAGGGGCTGCTGGTGAACACCTGCATAGCTCTGTGATCAAATCCCTACAGGCAAGGACATTTATTTAAAATTTTGGTAGATATTATTAAACTATCCTTTGCAAACAGATTGCAGCAAAGTACACTTTCACCAGCTACATATGTGAGTGCCCATTTCTCCACGTCCTTGCTGGCACTGGGTTTCATCAAATTTTAATTTGTGCTAATTTAATAATATACAGATTTAACCTTGGTTTGCATTAATGGTGAGAGATTAAGCACATTTTCATATGCTTACTGGCCTTTTGTATTTCTTGTTTCTATAAACTGCCTGTTTAAATCCTCTACTCATTTTTCTCTTTTTCTTATTGATTTTTAAGACCTGTTTGTATGACAGAAGAATTAGTCTTGTTCATATTTGTGGGGAACATTATTGTAATTGACTTTTACTTTGGAGGTCTTCCATAGATATTCTTTTCAATGTTTATATGGCCAAAGAAAAGGATTTTTTTCTTTATGGTTTCCAGGTAACTAACTGCTTTAGACAAATTTGCCTTCTAGTATGCTCTAGTTATCTTTGAAATTTCTGGAAGAACCAACAGATATGTTTGTAGAAGCTGAAACAGCAACCCTTGAAAAATTGTAGAACACTAATGAGGGGTAAAAGGAGATCAATATATGTCCCAGTTTTCCAAGGAAGAGAGAGAGATTCCAGAAATGTAGACAAATTAATTTTATGCTAGTTCCAAGTAAAATTGTAGAAGTGATTGTTAAGCAGGTAGTTTGTGGTCAATAATCAAAGGGTATGTGGTCATCAGGAGCTGGTCTGGGTTCCCCAGGAGGTCATGACAAACGTGCTCAGTCCCCATTTTTTGTCAGGGTCCTGGAGAGATGAATCAGAAGATTGCTGTAGACCTAAAACTTCTGGGTAAGCATTTGATAAAGTCTCTCAAGACTTCCCTCTGGAGAGGATGTGAGCCAGATCCATAGCTGGTTGAACAGCTATGTCCAAAGAGACTAATTAATTAATCAATATCAAATTGGAGGGCTCTCTAGAGGCTACAGTGCTTTCTCTGAACTTGACCATGTCTTGTTTAATGCTTTTATCAGTGGCTTGGATAAAGGCACAGAAGGCCACTTATCAGATTTACAGAGGACTCAGGCTGGGAGAGAAAGCTAATACAATGAGATGTTGGAATCAAGATACAAAAAGATATTGCTAGCTTGAAACAAGGTTAAGAGGGGTAAATGTAAAATGTTTTTTTTGGGGGTGGGGGGGTGTTATGAATAATTAGAGCTTGGAAGAGATATGGGTAAAAAGCAGTAATTCATGTGGAAAAAGACAAGCAAATTCCAGATGGCCTGGTTGTGGAAGAAAAGCCTTAGGACCCTGCAGGGACTGGTTGTGCTGGGCTCTGTGCTGCCCTCATGGTGGGGAATGGTTCTAAGATCAGGACATTCACCTGGAGAAAATCCAAGAGGACAAGCTACTAATACTAACAATGGCAGGGCTGTCCTGAGAACAGAGAGCAGATGCATACTTTTTGGCTCCAGTTGGCTGAATGAGATCCAGCTGGTACACTGACGAGGAGGGAAAACTGAGGTTCAAAGAGAAGAATTATCTAAACAGCAGACAGCCCAGAAGTCAGAGATCCATGCCTGGGCTGGGAGACGACTGCTGGCCCAGGTGCAAGGTAGGAACAGATGACTTTGCTATAGGTTTGGATTCTACCAAAGTTCAAGGTCACCTTCAAATGCAAATACAGCTTCAAGATAAGCCCCAGTACCCATCCCTGCAAGCTTGCTACCCTAAAACCTCTACTAGGTAGAAATCCTAGATCCTCATTGTGCTTCTTAGATATATCTCTCCTCCTTATTCCAGTCTTTGTTGTTGTTATTACTAAGTTGTGTCTGACTCTTTGTGACCCCAGGCTGTAGCTTGCCAGGCTTCACTGTCCTTCACTATCTCCCGGAGTTAGCTCAAATTTATGACCGTTGAGTCAGTGATGATATCCAACCATCTCATGCTCTGTTACCCCCTTCTCCTCCTGCCCTCAATCTTTCCCAGAATCTGGGACTTTTCCAATGAGTTGGCTCTTTGCATCAGGTGGCCAAAGTATTGAAGCTTCAGCTTCAGTCCTTCCAATGAATATTCAGGGTTGATTTCCTTTATGACTGACCGGTTTGATCTCCTTGCAGTCCAACGGACTCTTAAGAGTCTTCTCCAGCACCACAGTTCAAAAGCATCAATTCTTCAGCACTCAGCCTTCTTTATGGTCCAACTCTCACATCCATACGTGACTACTAGAAAAGCCATAGCTTTGATTACATGAACCTTTGTAGGCAGAGTGATGTCTCTGCTTTCTAATATGCTGTCTAGGTTTGTCATTGCTTTCCTTCCAAGTCTTGGGAGTCCCCAAAACATTTTGGGGCCTGATACTAGCTCAGTCACAGAATAGAGGCTCCTAGCACCCAATACCTGGTCCCATTTTTAGGAAACTTCTGAATTCCTTAAAGGGGAACAGGACCCAGAACCTCCCTGAGCAGAGACTGTATTGGTGATGCCTTGGGGTGAGATTGGCTGGGAGGGGAGCTGACTTCTAAAAAAACCTAATCTTCTGTCCTTTCAGGTATCCCCTTTCTGTGACTAGGGGCTACTCACATCATATGACACGCTCAGGGTCACAGAAAAAGTTGCATCACAACCTTCAGAGTTGTCTGGCCACAGGAACCATAAACCACAGATCCCCTGAGTCACCCCCAGGTACAGTTATCGTTCAGTCCACCATGCCAGCCTTGGAGCTCCTGAAACCCTTTTTCCTTACAGATATGTTTGAAGACATGGTGAGCTAGGAAGGTCCCATTTCCCCAGCCAGCCTCTGGCCCTGCATTTAACACACCTGACACACACCACTTCCAGTCACTTCCAGCCACACAGTCACTTCCTGCCACACTCAGCAGCCCAGAGTGCCCTTTCAGTGGAGGGACAGCCCAGTGGCCCCATCTCCCACCATCATTTCCACACTCTGCTGGCATCTGCTTCATGCTTCCTTCCCTCACTCCCATCCTCCCTCTCTGCCACTGTTCCTTCGGACCCGAGTCCGCTCCCAGCTCTGAAGTCATTTCCCAATGCCTCTGCCCCACCTGTGAGCTGGAGGAAGGGTGCTGAGGATCTTACAGGTTCTTTTCTGACTTGTTGGTCTCAAGCTTTCAGAACCTCAGTTTTCTCTGTACAAAATGAAGATGACCTTTCAAATTTCTTTTGCATCCAGCATCTAATAGCTTAGCATCTTATACACTTCTGTAATTCCAAAATCCAAACAACAAATGGACTGTATGTATGAAGGACCTACCAAATGCCAGGCTCCGTGGGTCATTCAAACCTCTGGAAACACGTGGCAGTGTTCGCCCAAGGGGAGACTGAGCCAGTGCTGAGAGGTTACATAACTTGCCCAAGGTGAGCAAGCTGGCCCATGGCGAGCCAGAACTGAAGCCAGGTGGTGGTGTGACTCAGGGTACACACCCAGCTCCCATGTACCAGCATGGCTCTTGCTGCCTTAAGATCCCAGAGCTCCGGGCTTCCACATTATTTGTGCTGATCAGGATTTGGGGTCTAGAGAATCAAAGAAAATTCTTCTGCCCTGATGGCTCCAAGCTCAGAGGAGTGATGATGCCCACACTGTCAGCCAAGGGACTCTCTGAGGATCTCCTCAGAAACCATTGTCCACCTTGATTTGTTCCAAGGACAGGATAACAGGAGATGGCCTTCCTATGTAGTAGGAAGGATGCAGGTTGGGCAAGAAGGTATGTTAAAAAAATTTTTGTGGTTTCATTTTTGTTGAAGTTAAACAGTCAGTACTGATCGACTGTCCTGAGGACAGCCTTGTCCTTGAACGTCACCCTTCAGTCCATCTCCCCAGAGGCTGCCATGTGTCATGCTTCTAATTGCTCCTCCAGGTGGTTCTTTCATCTTTCCAAATGAAATGCTTTCACGGATATTTCTTACTGATGTCAGACATTTTTTATTGGGCCAAGAATTTCTGACAGGATGTAGACAAGTGCCACAGGTTCAGGAAGGGAGGTGGGGAAGAATGCCTTTTGCTAGAAGAGAGGGGTTGTGGGTCCAGTCCTAGGATCAGGGGGTCAACCATTTGTATAATAGAGGGACAACCAGGCTGAGGGGCAGTCTACGGCCCCACCCTCCGAACCTGAGGCAAACATGGTTCCAGGACTTAATGAACACATGTCTCTCCTCTCAGCTCAGATAGAAAGCCAAACACATTCCCACTCCAGGCCTGCCTGGGGTGCCTCCACTCCCCCACCCTCACCGGGAGTCCCCTTGCTGCTTCTTGGACCCATGTCTAAATGCCACTTGTCCCTCAAACCCTAGCTCAGAACCACCTCCTCCAGAAAGCCTTCTTGTCTTCCTTGGCCTTCCCTTTCCTTGAGTATCTGAGGCTAGGCCATTGGAACAGCACGGCTCATACCCCTCAGTTCTCTGCCAGATCAGGGGTTCATATCCCTGGTCTGACACCAAGGCACCAGGAAGCAGGAACCTGATGGCTCACTGGCATCCCCTGCCCTGTGCTCAGCCCCTGGCACAGGTGAGAGCTTAGGACTCACGGCTGTGATGATTACCACAGGTTCCCCTGGAGGCCCCGCAGCAGGGAGGAAAGGGAGTCAACTAGATCTCAAGTGAGTCCCCGGCTCTGCTGCCTGAGGTTCTGGAAGGAATAAAATGTCCAAATCTCCCTTTACGATTTACAAAGCACTCTTACAACCACCCTGTGCATTATGCATCGACAACATTCCAACTTGAGGGATGAATTAAATGAGGCTCAGAAGTCCCACAGTTGGAGGGAGCAGAATGGGCCTGGAAGACCAGGTCTTCAGACTCATTCCTCTGTCACGGGGCCCTGTCCAGCCCCAGCCCCAACAAAGGAACAGGGTTGGAGCAGAGGCTGCCCAGGGCAGCTGCCAAATCGTGCTGGGGAGGAGCCACCTGTCCTCAGACTGACATGAGGTGAGGGGCCAGCTGCTCCCTTCCCATTCCCTCTGAGCGTCAGGAGCCCCTGCAGGGACCCATAGCTCTCACAGCCACGCCCGCGTCCCTGAGATCCGTGCTGTGCTCACCTCACCCGTAGGAAACACTCTGGCACCTGAGAAGTTCCCACCTCTCAGTGTCACATCTGTAGATGTATGGCTGTCTGGGGTGCTGGGCTCTGTCTAGGTCTGTGTCCAGACTCAGGTGTGGGCTCGCTAGTCTTCAGGTAGCCTATCTACTAGCAGGGGGGGCCCTGTCGCCCTCCCAGGTACTTGCAGGGCCTGAGGTAACTGAGCGCTGTGGACTACATGTTGTGGGTGGGGCTAGGTCTAAGGGTCAGCGAGGGGGAGGAGCCCACACTACAGCCCCACCCACTGCACCTGGCTTCCAGTGGCCCAAGGAGCCCCTAAATATGTCTGCTGCCAGTGTCTGTCCCCAGCCTGCCACAGCTGCACCCCTTCCCCAGGAGACCCTCCAAGAGCAGCAGGTAGGTCTGGCCCAGGCTCCTATAAAATGACTGCTTTTGCCCAGGGTCCCGGTGCAAGTGAGACCTGGTGTGCGTTCCAAGAGTGGAGTCTGTTTCCCCTCAGTCCTGTGGGGCTCCTGCAATTCAGCCCCACTTGTCTCAAAGCCCAGTGCTCTGGGGGCTCCTCTTCCTGGTGCCAGATGCCCCAGGCTGGGGAGCCTGATGTGGGGTTCAGAACCTTCACTCCTGTGGGAGAACCTCTGCACTGTAATTCTTCTCCAGTCCGTGGGTCACTCAAGTCTGTGGTATGGGATTTGATTATACCATGAGTCCACTGCTCCTGCCAGGCTCGTTGTGGCTCCTTCCTTATGTCTTCAGTTGTAGATCTGGTAGGTTCCAGTCTTTTGCATGGATGGTTGTTCTGCAGATAGTTGTGATTTTGATGTGCTTGTGAGAGGAGGTGCATTCAAGGTCTCCGCATCTTGCCTGACAGACACCTGTTTTTAGTCAACCATCCAGATGCTTCCAATTAGCCATTGTGCACTGGGCATGCCAAACATCTGATGGCTCGAATTGCCCCATCCGCTTGGCTGAGGTACTGCCACCCTCAGCCTGTCACCTGTCATTTTCTGTGACAAGAACCTGGGTGGGGGCTCCTTTTGGGTCCCGTAGGCAGCAGGTTTGGGAGGGGGTTAGGCACCTGGCACACCCTTGCCTCCCTTCAGTCCTCCAGAGGAAGAACTCTCTGGTCATCTTGTGGCCCTTCCCCTGCCCTGCTCCCCTTCCAGGTCCGGCAGGGCAAGGACCATCTAGTGCTAGTTCCTGGCCAGTTCTCTGGAGGCACAGCCAGCACAGGCAGATGCTGGGAGCAGGCACATCCAGAAACATGAAGGAAAATCAATGTCCCATTTGTCCGAGGTCTCAGACTTTCCACGTCACAGACATGAGCGTTTCACCACTATCAGACTGCCTTGTTCGGAAGGGAATCTTGAGGCCCGGGGAGGGAAAATCCATTTCCCTGTGACAGAGCCTGACGGTCCCCACCCCTGTCCTGCGCAGCCTCGAGCTGCCTCTTGGCCCTGGGGAGGGTGTTCCTCACCCGCCGCTGAGCCTGGAACATGAAGGGTAATTTCCTCCACCGTCTTTCCCTCCCCCATCCCCAGCAGCTCCAGACAAGCTTGGCAGCTGGAGTCCCAGGGAGCGGCTGAATCCATCACCGGGGTCAAAGACAGGGCCTGGGGTATGTGTTAAAACAAGAAAACCAATCAGAGCTGAAAATGAAAGGCAGTGGAGGTGTGAAGCGAGGATGGAGGCTGCCAGACGGGACACTTGGGTGGCTTGCGGCCCCAGGTGGCTGGGTAGTCGCTGCCCACACACCTGCCCCCGGTCGGTGAGGGCCCTCCTCAGTGACCTGCCGCTCCAAAAAGTAGGTAGCCAGTGGGAACCATGGGCCTGCCTCTCTCCACCTAAAGAGCAGACCCCTAGTCCAGGGCTGAAGTGATAAGGGGGTGAGGGAGAAAGAATTTCTGTATTTATTAGTCTGTCAAAGCTCAGGTACCTCTCAGAGTCGGTACCCAGATGTCCCCTGTTGTGACACCCAGGCTGAGATAGATAATCTCTGTTCATCAAGAGTGATCTGTATTCTCAGAGGCAGAATCCATGTGGCCTCTAGATTCCAGACTCCAAAGCTCCCTCTCTGTCAAAGCTGGGAGTGGGTACTGTAGGGATAACTGGGTCCAGGGAACAGGTGGTGAATACCTGACCAAGCATGTGTCCCGGACCTGGTCCATTTACCATTTCATTGAGTTCAGTGTCACAACTGTGAGAGAGATGGTATTTTTGTGCCTACAGACTGGAACTCCCAGTGCTAAAGTGATTGTCCAAGGTCACAGACCATGGAGGGGCAGAGCAATGAGTGGGGAGCTGGGCGTCAATGGGAAGAGACTCTCCCTGCCAGGCACCCAGTCTCATCTGCACCATAATCACAGTCCAGGTCTTCTGAGGGGCTGAGACCCTCCACGTTCAGTGCCTGGGGCAGGCCCAAGTACTGTGTCCCCTTAACAAATACTGAGAGAACACCTACTGTGTGCTGGGCACACAGCCATAGTGGAATCAACAGAGTCCTATCCCCATGGACATTACCACCCAGAAGAGTACAAAGCACTAAGTCTTCCCCATAGTGTCCCCTCACTACCAGTCCCCCATGGTGGGACCCCACATCAGGAGACCATGTCAGAGAAGCCCAGACATCAGCCCCAGGTCATCGGCCCCTGGCTGCCCATCAGGATGACCACTCATCCAAGCTCCCATTTTTCAGAAGGAGCGGGTGGGATCCACTGCCCACAAAGTGGGCAACTGAGAGGGCAGCCTCCTGACGCCTCCTGCCACCACTCCCGACAGGGTCCCCTCACCTGTGAGGCAGCAGTGGGCCTTCAATTGTTGGTGCCTGGCTGAGGGGTTAGGCTGCACAGGGAGAGAACTAAAGAAGGGGGTGGAGGACATTAGGATGGGAGGCTGGTGTCCAGGGGCAGGCTGTCAGCCTGGGTGGCATGTGGAGCCCAGGAAACAGAGTGGGCAGAGAGGCATGAGGAAAGCACATCATGCCGGGAGGCCAGCAAGGATGGGCTGGACTGGGGGGAACTTGGATGCTGGGCCGGGCCAGCAGGACGCCTGTCTTCAGGCTGGGGCGGAGGTGGGGGGAGTTGTGGTGGCTCTGAGCCCTCAACTTCTCCCTGCTCAGATCTCCAGACAAGAGAACAGAGCCAGGCGGCATGGTCAGGCTGACAAGGCGACTGCCTGCTCTCAGAGGAGGGGAGCAGTGGGCCCAGGCGGAGCCCCCGCTTCCCTTCTGCCTGGCCACCTCTGCCCCCACCTCTCCAGCAAAGCCCGGGAGAGGACCGGCTGCCGCTCTATTAACGCACAAACGGGTGGCCCACAGCTGCTGACACTGGGGTTAATTAAATCTATCTCCCCATCAATTCTCATTCAGCTACTATCGACGGCCATTAGATGGGTGATAGAGTGACAAGGAAACAGTAATAGACTTGTCTTAACCCTCATGCTGTGTGGAGAGGGGGCACCGTGCTCGGGTCTCCCAGGAGAGCCATCCTCCTGCTGTGGTTCCCAGTTCCCTCCCAGGTAGAGTTTGGCTCCTCAGAGAGGCTGTTCCCCTACCACCTGACAGCCAGCCAGACGCACTTCACTTTTTATTCATTTTGCAAGTTCCTCCTGGGTTTCTCCTCTGCACCATCCCAAAAGGTAGAGAAGACAATGACCAGACTTGGGCTGCCCCTTCTCTGCACTCAATCCAGCCTTTCCTCTGCTAAGTCAAGCCCGCCCAACAGTCAAGGCTGTCCCCTTGCAGAAGCTTCAGACCAAGCCCAGCTCCCATAGTCCTGGTGGTCCAGGTCTCCCAGTCCCCCTGTGGTCAGCAAAATAATGTTCTTGCAAAGATGTTCACATCTCAATACCTGGGACTGTTACCTCATATGGCAAAAGGCACTTGGCAAATGAGATGAATTTTAGGATCTGGGTGGAGAGACTATCCTATATTATCCCGGTAGGCCCAGTGTAATCACAAGGGTCCTTACAAGGAGAAAGACCAGCAAGTCGGAGAAGATGTGACAGTGGAGGCAGCATCAGAAACATGTGATATAAGAAAGGTTGCACAGTCATTGCTGGCCTTGAAGTTAGAATGAATGTGGGAAGACCAGACAAGGCAAGGAAACGCATTCTCCTCTGAACCCAGCCCCAACACCTTCGTGTTAGCCCAGACAGAACTATTACTAGACTTCTGACATCTAGGGTCATAAGAAAATTAATTTTTGTTTTAAACCACCAAGTTTGTGGCCATTTGTTACTGCAGAAGTAGGAAAGTAACAGCCCCTATTCCCATCCTAAGTTTTACCTACAGCTGCGTTGTTGTTGCTCAGTCACTAAGTCATGTCTGACTCTGCAACCCCATGGACTGCAGCACTCCAGGCTTCCCTGTCCTTCACTGTCTCCCAGAGTTTGCTCAGACTCCTGTTCATTGAGTCGATGATGCCATCCAATCATCTCATCCTCTGTCACACCCTTCTCCTCCTGCCCTCAATCTTTCCTAGCATCTGGGTCTTTTCCAATGAGTCGCCTCTTTTCATCAGGTGGCCAAATATTGGAGCTTCAGCTTCGTCATCAGTCCTTCCAATGAACATTCAAGGTTGATTTCCTTTAGGATTGACTGGTTTGATCTCCTTGCAGTCCAAGGGACTCTCAAGAGTCTTCTCTAGCACCACAGTTCGAAAACATCAATCCTTCATTGCTCAGCCTTCTTTATGGTCTAACTCTCACATCCATATCTGACTACTGGAAAAACCATAGCTTTGACTCTATGGACCTTTGTTGGCAAAGTGATGTCTCTGCTTTTTAATATGTTTTCTAGGTTTGACATAACTTTCCTTCCAAGAAGAAAGCATCTTTTAAGTCACCCCAATTCACATCTCCTTGACTTCACACATGCTGTTCCTTCCACCCAAGGAACTGCTTCTGGCTAGCTGACAAAGTCTTACTTTGAAATTCCACCCAGTACCTCCTCTGTGAAGCCTTCCCTGGTTTCCCCTCTGCGTGGACAGCCTCATACATCCTCGTGCCCCCATTGTACTTGCACATTCCTCTCACTGAGTGCTGCTCAGTTTTGCATCCAGTGTGAAATTCTTTAGCAGAGAGTTTTATCCATCTTCTCAAGCCCTGATCCTCTCACACATGACAGTTCAGTAAACATTTGTAAAATGACCACTGCAGGATGGCCTGGTCAGTTTTGTGCTATATATGGAAACAATAGAGCAAGGTGGCTGAATATGAGTTTGTACCAATTTTACATCAAGTGAAAAACTCAGATAGTAAACTTTAAATATCCATGCTGAAGTATATAAAGGAAGTACACAAATATCTATAATTTCTCTTTAAACACATCAAAAATAAAATGGAAATGTATAGATAAGTGATAGAACAAACTTAGTGAAATGTTAATAGTGTATCAACATTCTCTGTAAAATTCCATTAGCTAGGCTATGTTTGAATTTTTTTCATTGGGGAAAAACATATACCTGTGATGATTAATTCTATGTCAACTTGGCCAGGCTAAGGGATACCAAGATAGCTGTTAAAACATTGTTTCTGGATGTATCCGTGAGGATGTCTCTATAAGAGATTAACACTTAAACAGGTAAACTGAGCTAAGATCTCCCTCATCAATGACTGTGGGCATCATTCAACCCCTTGTGGGCCTAAATAGGACAAAAAGGGCAGGGAAAGATCTACATTGCTCTCCATTTGACCTGGGACATCCATCTTGTCTTTCTTAGGCCTTCAGCTCTGAGCAGGACTAGCACCATCAGCCCCTCTGCTTCTCAGGGACTGAGAAGCTGCAGCTACACCACCAGCTTTTCCGAGTCTCCAGATGGCAGGTCATGGGACTCTTCAACCTCCATGCTCATGTGAGCCAATTCTTTATAATAAGGATCTATATATATACCCCTTTGGTTCTGTCTCTCCCGAGAACCCAAAATACCCTAGAACCAGAAAGTCTAAGATCAAATCTTGGTTCAACAACAGCCCAACCGTATAAACTTAAGCAAATTTCTTAACCCCTCTGGGCTTCAGTTTCCTCACAAAATGAGACAACAGCACCTTCAACTGTGTTAGTATGAGGACTCAATGAGTTAATGCATGTATGAACACTCAAGAGCACCCTAAGTGCCCAAAACATCTTAGTTATCATGCCATCTCTTGATAAGCCCCACATTTCCTTCCTTGACACCCTAGAAGGGTCACCAAGAGGAATGGCAGACACTTGGAAGTCTCTTGGTGGTCCAGGAAGAGTTTCAATTGGGACTGGGGACAGAGGAGAGAGAAAAATATCTGCCAGTCAGCCTATTTTCAATCTGAATGAGGGGACTGAGTCTTCCCAAACTACACTCCCAGCATGTGGTGGATACTGCTGCTGCCACCTCCTTGGAGTTCTAGGCAGAGGGAACATCCCAGCAAGATATAAAGGCATCAGAGGGGATTCTGGAAGTAGCGGTAGTCAGTAGAGGTAACCAGGACCCTGTTGAACAGAGCATCTGAATTTCTACTAGGGGCCACGGGTTCTGTTGGGAAAAACCATGTTGTCGTGTGTATGGAAGAGTTAACACTTGAAATATTGACAGATGGGAGGGCAATGGGAATGGAAACCCAGAGACCACCAAGGTCAACTAAGACTCTCTTGCATCAATCCAGGGTAGACAGAGTGGTGGGTGGAAGATCCATGTGTGACTATCCACCTCCTGATCTACAAAATGAATTCTTATTCTCAGCCTTGACCCCAAGTCTGGCATTTCTGGTTCACACCTGCTATTACATTCAATCAGAGGCCTTTTGCCCCCACCTAGTACTGAGGTTTTCAAGAAGAGGAGTAATGTCAAATCCATCTATATCCCACAGACCTAAGTAGGTACTTAGAGAGTAAGAAAACCGCTACTAAAGTGAGGGGGATAAGTCTGGTGGGGTCTGACTGCTCATGAGAGGGGTGGAGAGAAGGAAAGGTACTGATTCTTATGGTTCAAGCTGCCACAGCCCCCAGGAGTCCTAGATGGGAGGCGTCAAGTCAAAGGACAGAACCAGACCATTCCTCCCCTCTGGGTTTGGAAAAGGATTGAAGGATTGAGCCCCTTGCACCCAAGCTCTGAGCCATCCAGGTAAGGCACAGATGGAAATACAGCCTCTGGGTCAGAGGAGCAAGAGATACAGAGCAATCAGGGACAAGGATGGGCTTAACTCCTGGTGGAGTTTCTAGGAGAAAAGTGAAGGGCCCTCAGAGCACTGAACCTGATGGTCAAGAAGAGTTCTGAGCATAGCCAGGGTGTGAGGTCAATAGGACAGGCAAGACATTTTTAGAATGGCTAAAAAAGCCAAGGTCAGGCTTCCTAGGTGGTGCTAGTGGTAAAGAACCTGCCTGCCAATGCAGGAGACCTAAGAGAGGCAGGTTAGATTCCTGGATTGGGAGGATCCCCTGAAGGAGGAAATGGCAACCCACTCCAGTATTCTTGCCTGGAGAATCCCATGGAGAGAGGAGCCTCACAGTCTATAGTCCACCGGATCACAAAGAGTTGGACATGACTGAAGCGACTAAAGCATGCATGAAAAAAGCTAAGGTCATTTATCTATAAGTTCACGAGCAGTTCTAACCATGCTCCTATAGGCTCTGACCATGTGTGGGTATTAAGATTAGACAGCAAACAAAAAGGAGATGGCTTTTAAAATGTTTGCTGTATGTGACAGGACATACAGACCTTAGGGGAGAGTCTGGGCCTTCAGCCTATCTAGAGAATGGGGTAGTAGCTTAACCATGGCCAAAGAACATGATCCAGAGCATCTTCAGTGTTGTCACACCATGGCCATATTGATCAGAAACACTGATTTAAGTAGAAATAATTAGAATATATAGCCCAGGTAATGACTCAATAACAGGAATCAGCCAGAATACCACCTCCTTCCCTACCCCCCAAATTATAGCCCAGAACTGCTTCAAGATCCCACTGTTGCACCTTCAAGCACAAGCTATAAAATTAGCTGAGACAAGTTGAAGATATTTTCATGTAAGACACTGACACATCCAGAAGACAAACATCTAGACAAAGGGGCAAGTTCACAGTAAGTCATCCTTAAATGTTCACTTTAGTCCACCCCCTTTTACTATGTAATGTCAATATCCACTCTTCCTATACTTCAAGGAAGTGTGATACAGTGGGGGTTAGATACCCATCCTCTGGTCCCCTAGCAAGGGGAGTATCCAAGTCAGCTATATTCTATTGTAATCCAATATAAGGTACTACTCAGCTTTACCCCAATCCTGTCATTGTGACGTATGGACTAGAGTGTCAAATGTCCCCATCATACCTTACATAAGGTAAACTTATCATTGCAAAGAGGATAAACACAGATCATTGTAAGGACATTTTATTAAAACAAGTACAAAGCCATGGTTATTTGTGACCCATCTTCCAAAACAGACTTCATTATTCCCTTTTCCTTAACCTTCAGCTTATTAGATGGTGGAATGACCCACACCTTCATTACTGAGAATCATACCATTGATAGAACTGCTAGCAGAGGTTTCTGTGGTCTACTAACCCACCAGAGTATGAGATGTCTTGGCAGGGGATTGCCTGGATGTGCCTGTACACCCCCTGCCTCTTCTGCATAGAATCATCTTGTTTTCTTAGATAAGATCACCCCAGCCAATATTGTAAACCACCCCCCTTTCCTGTTCAAAGTAGCAGAGAAATGACTACATCCTTTTTCTACTTCTATTTCAATGATAATTGTATTATCTAGTTAAGTACTCTTGTACCTATGAATGTCTCTAAACTAGCAGAGCCCAGAAATGTAGGAGGGGGAAATTTAATGAATAGGACATTTGTTACAGTGAGGGCTTCTCATTCTTTTCCACCATCCAATATCTAGATCCAGACAATCCGTCTATGAGGGAGCCGCCACCCCATTAGTCTCTGGTTTGATCATATACCACACCTTCTGATAGTGTTCCAACCTCCCAGGTGCTGAATCCGAGGTAGCACAATGATGGGAGTTTCCGTGGACTGTTCCACAGTCTTATAAGGCTGGCTGCTTCTGGGAGGTGGGGTGCATGCAAACGTAAGAAGATTCCATGGGCTTCGGCCTATTGATTTACTCTAAGAAACTAGTTCCTTCATCAGATGCAGTGGATAGAGGATATTCAAGTTTGTGGATGGTTTTAACATAGTTGGTGGGCAGGAAAAGGTATAATTCCTTGGATTTATCTGTTCCAGTAATGGCAAATAGCTCTATGAGTTTGATAAAGGGAACTCACCATCAGGAAGCTGACTTCTTTCCCAAGTTTATGTACTGATACTTTATCAGGGCTACAGAGTCATTGTTCCTGGCAAGTTGGTCTCAGTAGCTGTCAGTTAAGTCCTTATGAGAAGTTTAAGTTGATCCATGCCTGGTCTTGGTCTTGTTCCCATAATGCTTCATTCATAAGTCTTTTAAGCAAGCACTGGGGTACCTGAAGAAAGAGGCTGATCAACCAGAGGGCAGACCACCTAGCTCATCTAACTGAGAACCTTCTCCAGCGTGGGGCCTTTGTGAGCATTCTCAAGGGATAGCACCCCAATTTGGATATTTTTGAAGAATCTTACCCATGTACTTTTTCCCTAAGCCTCCTTGTCACTAATCATATAGTGTTGCTTCCAAGTCCATGACCGGCAGTGATAGCCTTAACCTTTTGTAGATCTTTTAGAACATGTGCTCTTACAGGCAAGAGATAAAATGGCCTGCCCAAAGTCTTGCCTGTTAGAAAGACTTCTTTTCTGTGGTCCTTCAAGGTCACCTTGAGTGGAGCTAGGGCACTATTCAGCTGATACTTGTATATTATCTACACCAGTGTCTAGATTTCGCTCCATAAGATAGGAATGGATTGAAGTAGTAGGTTTAGTCGTTATGTTAACCAAGTCCTCATGTAATTTACATGTGTTCTTAAGACCTACCTGGACCTGCTCTTACATAGGACTTCCATTTGATGGACCACTGGGCATGCCTAATGATGGCTGAGTACATCACAGCTTATTCTTTTAGACAGTATCCACTTTCTACCAGGGACAAAATAACAAGTCAAGTGCCACTTCAAGAACAGTTACTTGCAGAATGCAGCCCTAAAACCTTAGGAGAATCTCCATGGACCCCTATCAGGGTTTCCTAGGAGTTCTATAATTCGCTCTGATTTACTATAGATACTTGGATACCAACATTCTGCTGGTTGCTGGGAACCAAGGGGCAGAGCTGTGTCCTGTTCTAGGTACCACTCAAAGTCAGTCTTTTTAGGTCACCACTGCAGCCAGGACAGTTATGACACATGCTCTCTTCAAAAACCAAAGCTGCCTACCGAGTGTTAGACTTCTTACTGAAAAGAGGATGTAAGAAAGGCCCAGCAGCAGTGTGTTCCCTGAAGCATGGCTTTGGGTGACAAACCTCTCACTTTGAGCAGCATGAAAGATGCTGACAAGACCAAGCTGAGTGGCCACTGGGCAGCTTAAAGCCCATTGTTCTCTGTGACTGTTCTGTTTCCACATAGCACAGGCTGTGAGAATCTCACACCTTCATACCAGCTGAACTGTCACCGCCTTCAGCCCCTACTCGGCCAGAATGCAGTCCATTTCCTTTAAGGTCCAGTTTCTTGCCAGCCAGTCCAGCTTGCAATTCTCTCAGGCAAGGTTCTTGGTTATAAAACAATGAAAACCTATTCTGGCCAATGTAACCAGAGAAAGGAACTCATGAAGACTGGGGGTAGCTTGTAGAATCCTCAGGAGAGCGGAAGTTTGCCACACAGCAGACCTTTCTGGTGAGAACACCTCAACCCCACCAGTGGATGCTGGCTTCTCTAGCTGACACTGCTTATGTGACAGATGTGGCCAATCTCAGGGCCACCTGAAGCTTGATCTTTTTGCAGTTGCCACAGTTAGCAGAGAGAAGGTTATCGTCCAGAGTCCTTGAAGCTTTGCCTTATTGGCTTCTATTCCAAATCCAGGGAGGGCATATCAATGGAGCCTGAGTCCTGTGTCTACGTTCTACCTGCAAGAGGGGGTATCCAAGTTTGCTTCCTTAGTGCCAAGTGGGTGTTGTTTCCCACTAGGACCAAAATGTTAAAAATCCAAGCAGAGGCAGAGGGATCAGACAGTAAGTGGTCAAAGACAGCCAGCATGGCTAGTTTATCTCCACAACCCTGACCTCCCCAGGTTTGGCTCCCACCTGTTCACACAGAGTGGAAGCTCCTTGCCATCTCTGCCACGCCTAAGGGAGGGCCATAGTCCCGACTTCAGACAGATGATGCTGTACTGGTTTTCTGCCCTTAGGAATGCCTGTGTCCATAGAGCCACTGAGGAAGCATCCCTGAAGCCAGGTCACAGCCACCATGAGAAAGCCAGCTTCCATGCCAAGGGCCTGAGATGCAAGGTCACCACCTCTAGGGTCCCAGGCAGTGCCAGACTCTGGGTAGAAAACAGGGTGTGGGAGAAAATAAAGGGCTTTATAGCCTGGCCAGTGTGATACCCAGGGGTCTAATCTGCAATGTTCAGCCCTCCTTCACTCCTGCTCTTTGTGACCATAGCATTTCCTGTTCCGCCTGCAACCCTTCAGCCATAGACACATGCTAGTGCAGAAGTAGGGATATAGGATATGTTATCTGCTACTTCAGGGCCCATCTCTCCCACCCCCAGGCCATGGGCTCACAAGTCAACCTCCTGCAGCTGGAGGCTATGGTATGCTGGCCCATGCCTTCCAGGCATGCCTTTATGCCTGAAGGCCCTGATCTATTCATTCTTGGCCTTTAGCCAAATGCACTTGCTACATTTCTTTCCCTCATATTGGCTTTGGCCCAAGTCTTCCATGTTTCTCAAGAATTCTGGAACATACAGAGGTGAAGCAGAGATAAGAGCAATGGTCCTGGTAACTGAGTCTGTCTCCCACCATGATATTTGTGCTGAGATGTTCTATCTTTTTAGCACAAGACTCTAGCCCCTAGTAATGCTAATGGGTGCCCTTGGGATCTTACATGTGGGAATGGAAGGCACTATATGGTGTAGGTTAGATACATGCAGAGACCCAAATTCTAGTGTACATATGGAATTTTACCTGAATAGATGTCTGTGCACTGTAAAAGGACACAGGGAAAGCTTTGGGCCTCAAGTGACAGGCCACTTCTGTTGAGTGTCAGTCTTGCTTCAGCACCAGGTTTACAGTCTGTGTGAAGTTACTGCAGGTTCTCAGATGGAGCAGGAGCCAAGTGGATAGTCAGGTGTGAATCCTCACTAGGACTGCTAGTCCTGTGGATGGAGGCGACTTGGCCTTCTCAGTGTATCTGCCTAGAGCCATTGTGTGCACCAGCCTGGTCAGATGGGTGCAGAGCTTGCTTGGACTCTGCTTGTTCAATCACCTGCTTGTCCTAGATTCTACTGAAAGGACCAAGTCAGGAGTGACTCACAGAAAAGGCTGATGCTCCAAGGAAAAAACAAAGAGATCCCTGGTTCTTGTATGGCAGTTTCACGCCTTCTGGGAAGATCTTTTGGCTGCTCCATAGTAGTGACTGGAATCTACTGATTGTTCAGCATTCTGCTGTGATGACCAGCTGCAGGGCCACCATGACCAAAATGATGCATTGTGCTTTGCCTGCATACAAACCAAGGGCCTGCATCCAAGCACAGTGGTCTCCAGCTTCAATTCCAGCTCAGCTGCTGATACAAGTTCTGTATCAAACACAGACACACTTTGACTTGAGACGTCTTCTACAAACCTTCTACTACTTTTGTACTAGTGGTACTACTTCCAGTGCCTTCTCATAACTTCCAGTGTTCCAGGCCAGATCAGTCCACCCAGTGACCTTTATTGTTCTCCAAAGGAAGTCCACAAATTGGGGGTATACAAGCATAAGATGGCAGTACCTCCTTCCACCATCTTGGTCACTATGTTTAGGTCTGGCTATTGTTGTTGTAAAAGGTTTGGTTCTCCCAGTCCCAATCTCTTGCCTCCTGCCCACCCTCCCACATACCCCTTCACCCCTCTGAAAGCCTCTGGTTGGAGAAAGGCACATCTGTGTTTAAGGGTTATTGTTCTTGTGGTCTCAGTCTGGGGCTGAAGTCAGGAGTGTGTGATGGTTTGGACAGGCTTCACTTAGAGTGCCCTCTGCCAGAAACAGGTTCTAGATCTGTGTTCTAGATCCCCACTGCTAGGACTTCACTGTATCAGAGACTTTCTGAACAACACTGATCTCTCTGTGGGGAGATAGAGAAGTTAGGAGGCCA
Source organism: Odocoileus virginianus (assembly GCF_023699985.2). Lineage (NCBI taxonomy): Eukaryota > Metazoa > Chordata > Mammalia > Artiodactyla > Cervidae > Odocoileus > Odocoileus virginianus. Next base: position 60,978,253 of record NC_069680.1, read on the forward strand.
TAGAACCCAGGAGAAATGCCTCAAGACTTCTTTCTTTTCTACCAAGGTCTAGCACTAGGGGCCTGTTTCTACCTCCTAGATGATTACATTTCAGTGCTTGAAAGCATGATTAGGACACCATGTACTTCATCAAATCTCAGCTGGGGAACTTGAGATGCTTACATAGACCTGTCCCTGTCTTGTCCATGAGAGCCCTCTGGCTCAAGCCCTCCAAGACAAGATTCACTCTAGCAACCATGGATTGTGCTATGATTCTATTATCCTGTGTTCTGTTCCATGCTTAACCAAACCTCATATTTATAGGGAAAACCTAGAACTTCTATTATTAATACTATCTCAGCTTCTTCCCCTACCTTTTCGAATTTTGCCATTTGTGAACAAGTTCTTCCATCCCCAGAAATGCTGCCTAGATCCAGACAGATCCCAGAGATATCATCCCTTCCTTCTGCTTATCACCTACACTCAACTGATGCCTTCTGCCTGGGTTGTTCTTCCTACTTCAGCCTCAGCACATCCTATGGCTAGAATTGCAAGAAGTCTGTGGAGGTCCTGTCTCTATACTCTCCAGGCCTACAGTGCTAACTTCCTGGGTATGCTAGTCTAGAAGGCCAGAGGCAAACCAGCTTGTACATGGAGGTAGATCCATGCTCAGTATTCCCAGACACTGTTCTATTATACTTTGAAGACCATTCCTTTGGGGATATGGAAAGGGTAGGAAGGGTATAAGGCTCAAAGGGGTACCAGTCTATACCCTTTGCCCTGGCTATGCATGATGTTCTTTGGACACCCTTAGAGTCTGGGCCAAGATCAGCCACCACTCTAGCACAGCACCCTCTGCATCTGGGCTTTGCCACCCTTGCCAGCCCAGGCCAACAGATCCAGCTGCTAAGGCCCCAGACATTGCCTAACCCAGGGTCACAAGAAAGATACATGTGCCACTCCTGGAGAGCCAGTGCCCACAGCAAGGCTACAACTTTCTCTTCTTGCAAATTTAGGGAGCTTTGGTCTCACTCTTGGATAGAATGGAAGGCTGTCTAGATGTAAAACCAGTACATTTGACTCACCGATGAACACAGACCCTGGTTCAAGGAGGAGACCTGAGGTCTCAACCATCACAGGACAGGTACTGGCAGCAAACCAGAGGGGTAGACCGCCAGAAAGGGGTCCAAAGCAGCCTGAGGGGCAGCAGCCAGACCAAAAGGTCAGAGGCAACAAGTAGGATATAGTAAGGAGCCCAGGTACCAGGCTGTAAGAATGTTAGTCAAGTATGAGGACCAAGAGAGGAGGGTGGAAGAGAAAGATGAAGGAGCCACGGAGAACATATCTTATGGGCAGCAGGGAATTGGGATGGATCCTGGTGTACAGAGAATGCTGAGGTACAGAAAGACTTGATTCAGGGTCCCTACCCAAAGCAAGCAGGAGTCAGGAACCTACTCTGGATGGACTTTTAGCAACTCAAGGTCAAGTTCAAGAGAAAGTATGCCTGGGAGAGAATGAAGGGGAACCAGCAAGATTGAGTAGAAGATGAAAACCTAAGCCATGTTTCCCCTCTGAGAGAGACCCTGCCATATACAATGTGTGTTTGTTGAGCAGATACAGCCCTCTGAGCCAGTGTGTACCTGAGTGTGTATTCCTACTTCCAATTAGAAGCTAAGCTGGGGGGCGCCCAGCTCTGAACGAGGTTATACAAAGTGCAGGCAGTCCTCAGCTTATGCACAAAGCTTCTCAGAGATGCTCTTCCCTGTGGAGAAATGCAATTCTGAGCCCTGAATCAGAATCAGAGCTTTCTGGTAAGCCTCCCATGCTGAATTTAGGCTTTCCCTGGCACATACCTGTTACCGCCCAGGGATGTCACATACTACTGTGACCTGTCAGTCTGAGCTCCCTAAAGGCAGAGATTTGGCTCTCTTACACTCCAGGCCATGACAAAGCTGATGTCCAGTAGTTGTGTGTGAAGTTTCTATAGAAGATAGACCTCCCCAGGAAGTTTCTCAGATTGAAGAGACAAGCCGGTCCCTAGGTGATGTGTTATAGGGTGACAGGCTTGGAAAGTCTGTGGGACAGATGTTTAAGGAGGCTTCCTAAATGACCTTGGCTGTTGATCCAAGCAGAGGAAAGTAGGACAGAACAACTCTTGGAATAACTAAGGCAAGACAGTGGTGACCAGACTATGGGCCAACTCTGGTCTCTGTCCAAAGGAAGACCAAGTGTTTGTCTTCTGTTATCTTCTGGTCAAGGTGTATTCTTGAAGTCTCATCTTCTCTAATGGAACTAAAGCAACAGTATGAAGGGACTGTGGTCTCTTCATGATTTCTACTAAGATCAAGCATGCCAAGTTCATGGTCTACTGCTTAGGTGATATTCCACATACACAGCTGCATGACAAGTGGCAAGGTCTTCCTACGTAAGAATTCTAAAGCAACCCTTGGAGCCAAGAGTTCTTAGGAGATGTGGCCTGGGAAAAGAGGCAGGGAAGAGAGGTGCTTACACAAGTAAATTTATTGAAGGGGTGGCCCTGACAAATTCCAGGCTCATTTATTTCTTTCAGCCAGAACCTGACCCACATGTCCAGGGTGAAGGGTAAACTGAGATTTAGTTAGGCAGATTTATAGACCTTAGATGCCTAACCCACTATATTATGGGCAACAGATGAAAACTGGGACTCAGAGGCAGGAGAGAAAAAACAGCTTTGAAGAGAAACCACCAGCCCAACTGGGATCAGAGTAGACCTCATGAGACGAGTCCCAGTGCCTGGCACAGCTATGAGACAACACACAAGCAGACACAGTGCCCAGATGCCAAGAGCCATAGAGGCCATTGCCTTCATCTCCATGGTTGGCTGAACAGAGGTCATGGGTTAAAGGGAAGGTGAACAAGTTCAAGAGAACCAGGAAGAAGGCTCTGAAGACAGTCTTCCACATACAGCTTTGAGCAGGCCAGAAGCCAGGATGCTCATAGCCTGGGTTCCCAGATGCCACTACCTACTGCAGTTAAACTCTGAAGAGATGGGAAATGAGTGAGGAAAAGCACTGGGTCAAGTCCTGAACTGTAATAAGGCCCTGCTTTCCATCTAGGTTCTAGAACAACAAGTTCTCTCCAAGGTGGCTCCTGGGCATCCTGGAGATGCCTGCCTCAGACTATGTGTGGCGTGTTTCCCAGGTATCCACCTTGGTCCCTGGCCTCAGACTTCCACAAAGGCAGATCCCAGAAGGCTTCCGTGGGGTAAGGTCAGCAGCCAGCTTCTAACCAGCCCATCTATACCATTAACACAGTGACAGAAACTTAAGGGAAAGTCTAGTGCAAACACTTCTTTCTCAGGAGACATATTTTAATAAGACATCCTTCTCTAGCTTCAGCTTACATGCTGCTGGATACTTTCTATCCATAGTTATAGGGTCTAGTTTAGAATCTATTTCTAAACTAGACCTTCTATAATTGGTTTGGGTTTTTTTTTACCTTCTATAATTGTTTTTTCTTTTAAGATATAGCTGAGCAGCCCATTCTCCATCTCACTTTGTGTGCCCCAATCTTATAAGCCTTCCCTACCTTGATATTCTTCCTGAGGGCTCCAGTAGCTTACAGGTAGCTATCCCCTAGGGATAATTCCATTGTCATCTCTATTGCTCAGTCTCCAGTTATAAACCGTGGGCAGAAGAGGTGACAGTTTATAGGATTCCTTCCTAGGCCCACTTCTCAGCTTGTAGTCTGATTTCATGCTTGCCAATCTATTTCCATCAGTACACCAGTAACTGCCTGCAGCCCAAACTCTTCCTGATCTCCAAGGATCTCTCTTCCTGCTGGACATTCTCACTTGAGCAACTCAAACCAAGATTGCCCTATATTGAATTTGTTTCTGCTTCTAAGGAAATAGAAGGATGCCTCAGCTGATGTCATGCTGTGGACCTAAAGATAACCACTAGATGACCAAAAGCTGTTTTCTGCCTCTCTCCTTTAACTAATCCTGTCCTACCTCCTAAGAATTTCTTGAACCCATCTATCTCACTCTGACTTCCCTACCCCAAGTTTCCCCCCCCCCTCTCACCTGAGGGGCTATAACTTTCTAAGAGGTCACCAGAACTTTTCACTGAAGTTCCAGCCAGGCTCTCATCTAAAATCCTGAGTTATTTTTAAAGATAGTCTTATCTGGTCACTGGTCTCCTGCCCCTGCTTAAATCCCTTTTATAGGATCCTAGCATTCAAAGGGCATATAATAGGGTCTTCAACTCAGTCCAAGAGTCCAACTTAAGCCAGAGTCAGACCTGACATGGTCTGACTCTGGCTTAAGTCTCTTTTGTCAACCCTGTTTTCCAAGTTGGGGTCATACCATCTTTTTATCTGGCATCCATATGCCTGGATACCTTTAAGTCAAAAACAGTTAATAAACCAATACAGACAATCCACTCACTGAAGAACTCTTAGAAATTGCTATGACTTTGCTATGAAACTCTATGAAATTGCTACAAGATATTCTATCCCCATTTCTTCAGAGAAACTCACAAGAATAGGCACTTGATCATCCAGCCCTATCTTCCAGGTTGTCCTGGGGTCTGAGGAGCATGAGACAGGCTCCTTCCCCAGTGCAGTTCTTCTGCATCCCATAGTGTTCTATCTGGCCTTAGGGAACTTTTCTGCTTCTTAAGTGAGCGTGGGCCTCAGAGCTGTGGGAGTCCAATGGGCAGCTGGCCTAGAGGTACCATGGTGTAGTTGACTATTAGAACATGTTTATGAATCCTACCTGGTTGGTTTGGGACCATCCTCAAGGCCTGACAGAGACACTAGGGAAACCCTTGAATTCAGCTTATCATGCCTAGTCACCACTACACACCCCACCCTCAATAAGCCAACTGCAAATGTAGTCACTCAAGATCAATATACCTATTCTACTTATACACCATGTTTAGTCCTCAGAGAGATTAGCATGTCAGGCCTTCCAGTCAGACCTAGTCTTACTTCCATAGACATGACACCTGAGTTGTCAGGTGTATATGAAAGAGGTGGGAAGTAGGTGGCAATACCTCTGGACTTTTAAGTTCAGTCCTTATTCTGGGCCAGCCTTGAGTTTCTTCTTCATAGCCCCTCACACTGCCTTTTTTTTTCCTGCACTATAAGGGCTGTAGCTCCTTCCTTCTCAGATCCCTGCATGCCATGGGGCAGGCTCCTCATATTTTAGTCAGAAGGATCTGTAATGGAAGCCATCTTCCAGGACCCAGGACTGCCTGCTGGCTTCCAGATGAAAGTTTCTAGATGGACCTGTCCGTATTCCTGCTGCCTTGACTCACTATACCCAGTACTATAGAAGAGTTGATAAGTTAGTAAACAGACTTCTTGCTAGAAGAACTATGCTTGTGACCAGGTACCTGCTGGGTAGCCTCAGACATTACCTATGCCCCCAATGCCCTCAAAAACCTCAAGGTTCACTCAGGTGTTGAAGACCCCCGGGATGACAATTGTCAAACCTGACTTTAATGGAATTAAGGGATGATAATCACATTGACAAATCTGTGCAGGGTTGGGCCCTGGGAACCCAGGCTGTTCAGCTCCCCTAGCCTGGGAGTTACTAGAAGAGAGGAACCTGAAAGAATACACAATAGAGAAAAGTATTCAAACACCCTGCTCAGTACTACCAGCTTTGGTCACCAGTCAGGTAACACTGATTCAGGGAGTGTCAGGAAATGCTACCTGGAAAAGGCCAGAAGGACCAGAACAATTGGCCCCCATGCATACAGAGTATGGGCAGAGGCCAGGTTTTCAGATGCTCCTTCACTGTATCCCCTCCTGCTTCCCTGCTCCCTTCTCTATACCAGAGTAAAAAACAGACTTCATAAGAAGAGTGAGAAGCTATCCCCATAGGCCACAGAAGATATGCTGCAGGAGTAGGGCTCTGCACCCAGGATAGGAAGAATGAGGCGAGAACCCAGAGTGTATCCCTGACCCTCCACCCCAGGCTGCCATATCTTCTGACCAGCAAGGCCCCCAGGTGATAATCCCAGGAGCCTCACCACAGCTCCTGCCTCCTAGGGGCTGCTTTGCCCTGGCCTAGGATAGCCCATGGGGCAGCAGAAGCCTACCCCTTGGTACTAGTACCTGTTCTGCCTGCCTGGTTATCAACCATCAGCCACTCTGAGTCTGAGGAATTCTCCCTAGGGAAACAACTCTGCAAGTTTACAGTTGGCCAGGGGGGAATATAAAGAGACCCAGTGGCAAGGTAGGAGAGTTTTAGTCTTCACCCCTGATAAGATCAAGGTACCAATACAAATGGGTAACAGATTGGTTTGAGCTTTAACAATTGTAAGAACCCACAAGACTACATAAGTGCCAGAGAATCAGACTAACACCTGGCTAAAGCCCTATACATTGAAGAAGGGTAGAAGCAACACCACCAAAACATTAAGTGGTTACCAAGTGTTGGTTTTCCACAATTTTGGTTTTATGAATTCTTGTGGCAGAATGTTCAAATGCTTCCCTTTAAAGTTCTAGGCCAAGATCTAGTTTTGTACTTTCTAAGAAGATGTCATCTTCATCCACTAAGCGTAAGGAAAGAGTTCTTACTAGCTTGAGAATCCTGTAGAAAATCTGGTGTTCTAGCTTCAGCTTGTACCACAGTAGAGACAGTCTGAACTCTCCTCCAGGGGATTGCCTAAGAAGTAAGTAGTGGGTCCTTGAGACAAGACCACATGGTATCTTACCAGAGTAGAAGGAACAGCAAGGCACTTAAGCCCTGAACACAGCCTGGAAATCTGGATTTTTCCCAGGAGCAGTAATGGCTGTCACAGCCAAGTCAGAGATGGGCAGAAATGGAGTTGGTCAGGAGAGTATTCCCCAGTCCACAGGGATCATTTATCAGTCCAAGTAATGCTAAGTTATAGTTTCGTAGCTCAGTTCTAGATGGCTTAACACAAAGGTTTATTTTTGGCTCAAGTCTCATAAGGGTACAGTGGTTTGTGCAAGGCTCTCTTACTAGTACAGGCAGGAATGGTCCCTTCAGCTATGTCATCAGAATACATAGCTTTCAGGGTCATCTCTGCACAAGAACTTGAGGAAAGCACACCTACCCTCCATGGCCCTGGACCAGAAGTGACATCATTTCCACTTATGTCAGTGAGGTACTCATGTGACCTGTGATGATGGTGAAAGGGAAAGAGGGCATAGAGATGTCACTGATCATCAACTAACAGCAAGATGTCCAGTTCCTATCACAGGCACTGCATGTTACACTAACAGAAACAGCATCACTACCACACTGGCTGAATTCTTTGAATGAGAACAACCCTTGCCCTCCCCTCCGACTCCTTGGCCAGGGGAGGATAGATGCCAGCAGTGGCCTCACATGTTGAATTTTACCTGTCACCTCTAGTACTAAATGTATTTACACAGAAGGACCTTTTAGGGTCAGCAACATTCAGGATACAGCCATGAGTATGGATGACTCAAAAAGTCAATCTATTCCTTTGGGCACAAAGTCTGCCAGAAGCTTTGGCGTAGTCTAAGATGCTGCCTCACCTTCTAGGAGCATGTGTCCTCAGCAGTCTCCATGACTGAATTTCTCACTAAAACATCAACACATGAAGGTGAAGTCCAGAGGACCAGCCTCAGATGCCCTATGGGTGCTGTCAGCATCAGGTCCACATAAGCCATAGCCCGTCTGAGCAGGATTCTATGAGCCCGCCTCCAAGAGTTGGCCTGACCCTCAGCAGCATTCTTGTCATAGCAAGTCTGTGAATACAGCCTCATTCATCTGGAGGGCAGAGGCCTTCCTCTCATTCACTGTTACACCCACTGCCCGAGGTGGTGCTGCAGCGTCAACATCTCATGCACACTTAGAGGGTGTGCGCCAGCACAATCAACTGTGAGTTCCGTCTATTTCAAAGTGGCTGATTTCCCCAGGATAGCACCCCTGGGGACCTCTCAGTGAAAGCACAAAAACTCTTTAAAGAGAAGCTACTGAAAGTTAACTAGGTCCTCACAAGCCTGATACAGACCATGCCCAAGATTCCAATGGTGCCTCTACCTCTGTTTCTGGGCAGTGCAGCCTGTGGTGAATAAACCTAAATCCGAACTCACCCATTGGGAAGTTCAGTGCCTACATGTCAAGTGACTAGGTGCCATGACCTAGTTGGCAAGCAAGAGCCGGTATCTAGCTTATGGGAAGCAGTGATGAGGTTGCCTAGTTGAAGCAGCATTAATAAAGGGAAATACCAATACAGAACTATCCCAAACCAGCCTGATGGCTCTAGAAATTCTAAAGTCAGAAAGGTGAGAAAAAGGACAATAGCCCAAAAGAGCCCATTTCACAGGGCAACAGAGAGTGAGCAGGAGGGCCCCAGAGAGAACACCCTGAGTCACAGGCAGAGAGCAGTGCTTTCTTCAAGGGCTCCCAGCAAGGTGAACTCATCTGCTAAGACTCAGCAGCTCAATGACTCAGCAAGGTACTAGAAGACTCAGCAGCTCAATGACGGCATCTGTGACAGAAAAGAAACAACCCAGAAGGAAGTGACATTGTAGACCTTCCAGAGATTGACCATCATGAGCTAGTCAGCCCCACATAGCTGCATATCCAGGTATATTTTGTGTTTTACCTAAGGTAGGTAAAAGTCTTTCAAAGAGAAGAGACTGGATTGGACTTTAAGGATCTCAAATAACATATCTGCATCATCCCTAGAAACCAATTCTAGAATAGACCTTCAGGTATTAGAGGGAAATCATGATATTTCACCTCAACCAGGGTATGTTGGACCAATGGACCCAATATCCAAGCTTGAAAGGATTCTAGAAATAGTTTTCCTCATAGACCCAGGAAGTGTCTTGTATGTACTTGTGTATGTCCCTATCCATGGGACAGTCCATGTCCCATTCCCGGCCATGTTCTCTATGTAGCTGTTTCCTTTGGTACCATGGGACTCTTTGTTTAGCACAAATCCACTCTAATGATGTACCAGCCTCTGTTAATTCCCCTGCAATGGCATTCTGAAGGGCTAGGAGCAAGAGTCCAGATTTTTCCTTGTTACCTACTGATAGGGACAGTACTCCCATCAGAATTCCAGTGCTGCTACCTGTTTCCTTGGAGGTCCTACTCCTGCCTTAGCTTTTGGGTAACACCCATGAAAATGAAGCCTGCCCCTGATGGATGGTAAGTATCAACCTTCCAAGGTGGACCCAAGGAAGCTAGCCTCCCTAGCTGAGTTAGTCCTTTAGAACCCTGAAGTCTAGACCACTGAACTGCCAGCATAGTCCAAGAGACCCTAATCTCTTCCAATAAGACATGCTTAGTCCCCCAGGTTCTGAGTCTCATAGAGGGAGGTATATCAGGAAGAACCCTTACACTGCTTGGCAAGATCTCTTGCCACTTAGCCCTAGGACTGTGAGGCCAATCCATTGTCCATAGACCAGAGATGCCTAGAAAAGAATATGACATCACATCTAGACCTCTGGCCACTGGCCTTATAGTACCAGCAGTTTATATACAATCTATGACCTAGTATGACTCCTGTACCTATCAGTGCAGCTTCAAGGAGAAGTGGCCCAGGGGCATATCTATGCTCCGAATTTGACTCTCTTTCTCAGGTTAGAGAATAAATGAAAGCCTTAAGATCTTATGATTAAGACAATTCTCATATATAGCCTGGAAGTCAGTGCAAGGTGTTAGAGTTGTATTCACAGCCACACTTAACTGTCCAGACACTGGCCACATACTTAGGTGTAAAGCAAAGAAACTAAGCACATTTACCAACAGTCTATCCTGACAGACTGTGCCAAGGTCTGTTCTACTCGTATTGTGAAATGACCTGTGGAAAGGTTGATTCTATAAAGAGCAAAATCCCACATTTAGAATCACAGAAAACCACCCACAAGACTAGTGACCTGTCCTCAGAAGGTCAAAGAAGAAATACAAGCTACATCTCATTCCCATGCCACAAGTCCCACGGATGGGGTGCCCAGTTTCTATAAGAAAACAACAACAACAACAAGTTTTGAGTTTAAAAGGAGAAACCAGACCACAGGAAAGAATCATACTGGGCTCAACAGACCAGAGAAGCCGTCTAAACTACACCCCATCCTCATGCCTCAAGCCCCAGGGGCAAAGGTGCTAGGTTTCTACAAAAGACCCAGGTTTAGATCCTGCAGGAAAGCTGGACCACAGGAAGGGATCAGACCTATGCTCAGCATCCGAGTCAAGCAATCTATTTGCCATCCTGATGCCACATATCCCAGGGATGGGGGTCCCAGGTTTCTACAGGTAAAGAAACTGGGTTTTGGATCCAGCAGAAGAGTTGGACCACAGCAAGAGATCAGACCTGTGCTTAGCAGACCAGAGGAGTGATGTAAACTACATCTCATCCTGATGCCCCAACTCCCAGGGACAGGGATCTCAAGTTTCTACATGTTTCCACAAGAGAACCCCAGGTTTCGGATCCAGCAGATAAGTTGAACCACAGGAAAGGATCATCCTGGGCTTAGAAGATGAAAACCAATATAATCTATATCTCATCCTGATTCCTCAGCTAGGGGTCCTGATTCCTCAGGTACCTGATTCCTCAGGTAGGGGTCCCAAACTTCCATTAAAGAAACCAGGGTTTAGATCCAACAGATAAGTTGGACCACAGGAAAGGATCAGACCTGTGCTTAGCAGATCAGAGGAATAATGTAAGTTACCCTGCATCCTGATGCCACAGTCCCAGGGACAGGGATCCCAAGTTTCTACAGGTTTCTTTTGTAGAAACCTAAGTTTTTGATCCAGCAGATAAGTTGGACATAGGAAATGATCATCCTGGGCTCAGCAGGCTAGAAATAAAGCAAGCTAGGTCTCATTCTCATGCCTCAAGTCCCAGGTTCCAACATCCAGTTGTATTTTACTCTGAGTATACACCCTAGGGAGCATACATGGAAGGTGAGAACATCAGGGCACATGAAGCAGTCATATCTGGGCATGTCCCTAGCCTGAGGCAAAGCCAGCGATGGCTGTCTTCTTTAGCGGACATAGGGATCTATGTGACATATCCCCAGGTTGGTCCAGTCTATCTGGGTGCAGGATATCAACTCATCTCTCAATCAGAAAGCCAACCTGAAACTTGACTTTCTCCTAGAGACAGAAGATGCCTATTAGCTGGATACATATGATACTTTCCTTATCCAGCCCCATAACATAAAGGAATTTCCATGTTTCTGTCTTTCTGAAGATGCTGAAAGCTTTTCATATAAAAGTTAGGTGTCCCAGAGATATTGGGATCTCAGAAGCCTGTGAAGGTCTCAAGGATACCCTGCCAGAGTTAACACCAGCAGAGCCAAGTACTTTCCCATTTTTGGGGAGTGAGATGCCTTGGACTGACAGGGCTCCCAGAGCTCTCTCCACTCAGCTAGTACATTCAAGGCCTCAATAGTGGAAGTGTCCTTCACTCAGCACCATGCCCTAATGCTGAGCAGTTGTTAACCTGCTGAAGCTGCTACTCTAACTCCACAGTTCTACTTTAGAATTACTCTTGTTCCCATAGGCTTTTGAGTCTGGAGTAAGGAGGGAATATGGCAAGAAGATATGTTCTTGGGCTCAGTTGTCTGTTGAGGGGACTACAGCAACAGGGACCTGAGATCACACTGGGGAATGCCAATAGTCATCAGTGGTCATGAATCTGGGTGAGATTCTGATACATCTAGTTCTGCTAGAAGGCTTCAGTTATACCAAGAGAAAGTGAAGAGTGAGCAATTGGGCATAAAATGGTTCTTGAACACATTAAGGACTTCACAAAGTCATAGATCCCAGTGCAGTAGATTCTATAGCCAGGACAAGGAAAGAAAGCTTGGGAAACATGCCAACATAACCAAGAAGGGCTATAGCTGTACTGACCTAGACAGAAATAAGGAGAGAGGGTCAGATGTTTTGGAGGCAATAGTACAGGACCTGGGATGGGGCAGCTTAGAGGCCAGCCCAAGTGAAGAAAGTTGTAGCATCTCTGGGATCACTTAAACACAGAAAGCAGGGAACAGAAGCAGATGCTGCCGCCATGGAGAGAAGTCTGGTGGGCGGGCCTCACAATCAGCAGGGGAAGGGCAGGGAGAAATGCTGTAAGCAATCAGGTTAATACTGGCTCTCCCAGAAAATTTCCATACAGTATGTTCTCAAAGATGGCAACTGTGTGAGGTGATGTATGTCGTGGGTTGTTGATTGTGATGATTACAGTGGAAGTCATGTTGTATATTTTATCATTTGGCTAATTCTACCTCAAGACAAAGCTTCTGGGGAAGAGGTAGATGTCATTGTGTCATGGAAAAACAAGTCCATAGGAAGCCCTCATGACAGAGGGAGAGGGAAGTAGTGACCCAAGAGTATGAGAATTTTAGGCCATGTGATGCTTTCTAGAGTTCTTTGTATAACTGGTTGCCATGAGTCACATGCTCTGCCTGTACCTGCCACGATAATTCCATGTCTGTTCTTAACAGGGACAGTACTTAAAAAACAGAAGCTCTGAAAATTTTAGGCTTATCTCTTGAAACAGCCCTTCCTTATGTAGGTGATGGGGGAAAGGAAGAGACTACCCCAAGATACATGGTTGCTCAAAGCCAAGTAATGTATATTCAACATCTAGTTTATGATTTACATGTAAAAAGAACCAGTGCTGGACTAGGACAACCACGTGTAACTATGTTGGAGGCTTGGTGCAGACAACCCTGTGAGTTAAAGGCTCCAGGGGGACCCAGTCACAGGGGGCCCATAGTATCACGACATTTCCCTCCAAGAACTTGACTAGGCTTCCACAGTAAATAGGGGCTTCCCTGGTAACTCAGCTGGTAAATAATATGCTTGCAATGTGGGAGACCTGGGTTCAATCCCTGGGTTGGGAAGATCCCCTGGAGGAGGGCATGGCAACCCACTCCAGTATTCTTGCCTGGGGATCCCCATGGACAGAGGAGCCTGGCAGGCTACAGTCCACGGGGTCACAAAGAGTTGGGCACAACTAAGCGAGCTGTGGGACATCAGGTTGTCAGTCAGCCACCTGAAGCTAGCTTAGAGATATAGAACAGATTCTCACAGCCCTCAGAAGGTACCAACACCTCCATCTCAGATTTCTAGCTTCCAGAACTGAGACAGTACATTTCCATTATCTGAGTCACCTTGTTTGTGGTACTTTGTTATGCAGCCCTAGCACAGAAATATGCAGGAGAGAAATGACTGAAGAAGCAAGAGAGTCCCTGTCATAGTCAGCCAGGGAAAAGCCTGAGACACCAAGTAGAAGCTCTAATTATACCTATTCCTCAGCCAGGGCACTGGCCAGGCTCCTGGGTATGGAGTAGTGGAGAAGTCAGGGCTTAAACCTGACTTTTTTCTGACAGACCACAAATGCCAAGAGCCCATCCTATAAATATCATGGCATGTCTAAATGGGGTCTAGGTTCCAAGAAGAACTCCATATTCAGAAAATCAAGAAGGCATCTTATCAGAACCCAAGAGAAGTTTCCTTGGAGGAGCATACAAGTTCTAGGTTCAGCCAAGTAAGGAGCAGAACAAGAAAGGACTCTGAGGCTAAGCTTCAAGCAGAATCAGGGCAAAGAGCCAGAATGTGGTAGGAGCATCAGAAGCCATCCTTTGCAGCCACTGGGTAGAATGGTACTTGGCTTAGCGCTAGCCACGTGTGTCAGCTTTACCAACTACCTGAGCTAGAGAAGGGGCAGGGAGAGGGTCAGATAATAAACTCAAGACTGCAGAGCTCCATGTCCTCAAGAGGGTACAGTTCAAAGATTTCCAAAGCCCCAGGACCATGGTTCCCCACCTTGTCCCTGGGAGATACATTCCAAGTGCCCCAGTGGATGCTTGAGGCTGAACTGGTAGTGAGCCCTGGGTGCACTGTTCTTACCTGTACATGCCTATGATAAGATCAATTGGCAAACTTATGAATTTTAGTGTACTGTCAGAAAGTTGTCAGTTTGGTTTCTCAAAATGTATTATATGAATGCATAATGTATTTAACGTCTTTTCCGTCTTAAGCACTTATCATGTACTATGTTTGTAAGCTTTTGGAGTTAGAGATCAACAGCAAGACTAGCATGAATGTTGCCTTCACAACATCGCAGACAGATTACCACAGATCTTAGCAACCTCAGATTAGAATTTCTTTCCTTACATCAAGAATTTTCACCTTTTATGGGAGACACTTTATGGATTCTTTGGCATATCTGAATATTAGCATCATCACTCATGCTCTTTGAGGCCATTATGAGATTAAGGGTTACCTGAACATAAGCACTGCGGTAGCCCACAGTTCATCTGATAACCAGGAGGTTTCTGCATGAATGGAGGGATATGCTGGACAAAGATGATTCATGTTGTGAATCATCTGTTCTGTGACATGATCATGCTCCACAGAACACAAAAATTATGAATTTTTTTCTGGAATTTCTCATTTAAGATTTTCAGACCATACTTGACCACAGGTAACTGAAACCACAGAAAGCAAAACCACAGGAGGGGGAGTGAGGAATCCTGTACATCCTTTGCCCTGAGCCAATTTTGTATATCAGAGATTCCACAAATTTGCACTAGCAGCTCAGAGTTAACTCAACATCCATGGCATGAAGTTAAGTCTAAGTCACTCTACTAACATGACTTCCCCAGTCAAAGTGTCCCTCCCAAGATGAAGGCGTAGTTGCAGCAAAGTACATTTCTAAAAGTTCAAGCAGCAAGCTGAATGAGCTGTTCCCACTGAAGGACTAATACATTTAAAGTGCCAAATGAAGCCTCAAGTGCCACCTGAGCCTCATGGGCAGGAATTGGAGTGAATATGCTGCCTTCTTCCCATTTTTTCCAAGGGCCATGCAGAAGCCTAAATGTTGGGTGGCTAGTAGCAAGGTTGGGGTGTCTCCCTGCTGGGGTTATCAGACTAAGAGGGGAGAGAAGGTCCAAGTTTCAGATAGCAGGTAATATTGTAGTCTGAGTATGTCTCAGACAGCCTGCATTTGATCTGTCAACACTACCCAGAAGACAGTGGTCACCTGTGTTTTCTTGCTAAACAGACCCAAGAAATCATGGAAAGAGAAATGTCCATGACCTACCTGCAAACATCCTCACATGGAAGTCAAGATGTTCACTGAACACATTCAGGATGTACAAACTTGAGAGGCTTCCAGTTAACACAAGCCACCACAAGAGGACAGATAGGGCACTTCCAAGAAAACAGAGAAGCTCCCCAAAGAACTCCAGGGTCTATGGGCTCATACCCAGAATAGCTGCCTTCTAGCCCCCTGGCCACAGGCAGGTGGCATTTTCTCTGGGCCCTCTACTTGGAGTTTCCTGGTGGTGACAACCACTTTGTGAGTTAGTACAGAGGCAACACTAAATAGACTGTTTTTCAAACTATAGTTAGTCATCCATTCCCGTTGAGGCTGGCTGCACAGCCTGGATCTTAACTGTGCCTCTGAAGTAATGCAAATTCAGTAACTCTTAGCCAAGAAGATCTCCAGCTGAGCATTATTGAATTAAGGTGAATATGAGCTTCCTTTTTTACTGTTTTCCTATTCAGACGACAATTACAGGAGCGGTTCCTTCTAAACTGCTGTCCAGTTTGAATTGCTGAAATGCTGGGTTAAGAAAAACATTGAGGGGACAAATATGTCTATGTCTGATAGTCACTATTAATACCAAACCAGCATTTTCTAGTTTCCCAAACTAGAGAGTTATGCAAAATTGACTCCAGGGCTAAGACAAGAGACTGTTCTAACGCTACCTAGAATAGTTTTTGTTTTCAGTACTTTAAGTCATACCATATAGGTATTTAATGAATTAAGATACTATTATTTTCTTAAAAAGCACTTATGGTTAGGGCATCATTTTGGTTACATCTCCAGCTTCTCTGGTGGCTCAGGTGGTGAAGAATCTGCCTGCAATGCAGGAAACCCAGGTTTCAATCCCTGGGTTGGGAAGATCTCCTGGAGAAGGGAATGGCTACTCACTCTAGTATTCTTGCCTGAAGAATTCCATGGAGAGAGCCGCCTGGCAAGCTACAGTTCACGGGGTCACAAAGAGTTGGACACGGCTGAGCAACTAACACTTTCACTTTTTTCAATATGGTCACACCTCAGTTTGGAAAGGCTGAGCTGGCTAGGAAGATTCCTTAGTATTATACTTAGTCCTGAGTAACCAGGAGGACACACCTGGTTCACTTGTCTCTTTCATTGTAGGTTCTCAGTCACTTCATGATGAAGAGCTTCCCTCCACAGAATGTAAGAAAATCACAGGATTTGGCCCTTGATAGGGGGAGAAGAGAAACTTTGTGCAAGTAATCTTTGTACTTCAGTTTCTCTAACTGTAAAAGTAACACATATGCATGTGTTTGGGATCCCTGGAATGTGTTAGTTTAGTCTTTAAAACATCAGAGATACCACCTCAGTTTTCATGTGTGAAGTAGTTACTTTCTACCTTAAAGGAGTAGAGAATAAGCTGTTAGACATTTGAATTGCTTACTATCACTCTAGCATGAAAATTGCATTCAGATGCTAGTTAACACCCAGCCCATGAGCTCCATCAGTTATTAGTTCTATGAAATGAGTATTCCTCTAAAATACCTGGGAATGATACCATAAAAAGGGATGGGCAAAACTTTACCTTGGATATTTTACCTTGGTGATTTACCAGGGATATTTTTACCTATCTCTTAAGAGAGGATGTTAGGGTCTGGGAATACTGGTGGTAATTTTTGCTGTAAATGCCAGTTACACTGATGTTTACTTTGAAAGTTCATCCAACTGTATACTTGATATGTGGACCTTTCTGTGTGTGTGTTTTCCATATGCACAAGGATGGTCGTAACAGCCACATCCAAAGTAAAGTGAAACTGCAATTCAAGGCATATTCATAAAAAGCAAAGAGTAAGAGTCAGACTGTGTTACCACTAACAGACGGAGTCACAATCTAGAAGCTGGGGCATCATTAGCATTGTGAGACTGTAAATGTTTACTTAATCTTCATAAGCAGTTTAAGTTATAATGAATTTCTTCTATTTACTAGTGAACTAACTTAGGGCAGCCGTGGGACTCTCTCTTACCCATGGTACTCTTACCATGACTTTGAAATGGAAGATGGTATGAGTTGGACCATCATGTTCCAACTTGCTTTCCTGCTTTAGATGGAGCAAGGCAGCTAACAATTGCTATGTCATTTCCCTACCTAACCTTTGTCCACAAGTGTACTGGACCCATCCAGACACTTCTGTACAGATTGTGTCTCCACCTGAAACTAGCTAGTGACTAAAATTCCCCATTTAAGATATCTGATTTGCCTTTAACCACTAATGTTTAAGATTGGGATGGTCAGCTTAGAAAAGCTAAGAAAACAAAGTAAGCAACATTTCATATTCAACGGTATGATAGGTTGTGTTAGTAACACTTTGGCACTTTCACAGACCTCAGCTTCAGTGGCTGAGACGCTTCACACATTGCATCACATCACTACTCAGTGTAGGTATTCCTGGCTCACCTCTCATGTTCCTGTTCTGGGGCTTCTTCCATATTGTGGCTTGACCCTCCCTGGAGTCATCACCATTAAACCAGTAGATGTGGGGAAGGAAAAGATGGTGAGAAAACTATGGGCTAGACTTACAAGCAACTTGCATTTCTGGTCATGTTCTACTGGCTAAAACTTAGCCAGTAAGGGAGGCTAGGAGCTAGTCAGCCTCAGTACCCAGGAGGGAACTCACATACAGGAAGCACTAGCCATCTCTACCCCAAGTGTATACTTTGAAGGTGTTTAAGAAATCTGAGATCTTCCCAAAGCCAAATATCTTTAATATACCACACTACATCCCATTTAACAGAACAGATTTTGATTAAGAATCATTGAACCAAAGCCTTTAACTTATTTTGCCAATATGGAAAATATGTTTTTAAAAGAGATTGGTTTGCATTTCTCTGATAATGAGTGATGTTGAGCATCTTTTTGTGTGTTTGTTAGCCATCTGTGTGTCTTCTTTGGAGAAATGTCTGTTTAGTTCTTTGGCCCATTTTTTAATTGGGTCATTTATTTTTCTGGAATTGAGCTGCAGGAGTTGTTTGTATATTTTGAGATTAATTCTTTGTCAGTTGCTTCATTTGCTATTATTTTCTCCCATTCTGAAGGCTATCTTTTCATGTTGCTTATAGTTTCCTTCGTTGTGCAAAAGCTTTTAAGTTTAATTAGGTCCCATTTATTTATTTTTGCTTTTATTTCCATTACTCTGGGAGGTGGGTCATAGAGGATCCTGCTGTGATTTATGTTGGAGAGTGTTTTGCCTATGTTTTCCTCTAGGAGTTTTATAGTTTCTGGCCTTATGTTTAGATCCTTAATCCATTTTGAGTTTATTTTTGTGTATGGTGTTAGAAAGTGTTCTAGTTTTGTTCTTTTACAAGTGGTTGACCAGTTTTTCCAGCACCACTTGTTAAAGAGATTTTCTTTTTTCCATTGCATATTCTTGCCTCCTTTGTCAAAGATAAGGTGTCCATAGGTGCGTGGATTTATCTCTGGGCTTTCTACTTTGTTCCATTGATCTATATTTCTGTCTTTGTGCCAGTACCATACGGTCTTGATGACTGTGTCTTTGTAGTATAGTCTGAAGTCAGGCAGCTTGATTCCTCCAGTTCCATTCTTCTTTCTCAAGATTGCTTTGACTATTCGAGGTTTTTGTATTTCCATACAAATTGTGAAATTATTTGTTCTAGTTCTGTGAAAAATCCCGTTGGTAGTTTGATAGGGATTGCACTGAATCTATAGATTGCTTTGGATAGTATACTCATTTTCACTATATTGATTCTTCCAATCCATGAACATAGTATATTTCTCCATCTAATTGTGTCCTCTTTGATCTTTTTCATCAGTGTTTTATAGTTTTCTATATATAGATCTTTTGTTTCTTTAGGTAGCTATATTCCTATTTTATTCTTTTTGTTGCAATGGTGAATGGAATTGTTTCCTTAATTTCTCTATCTCTTTTCTCATTGTTAGTGTATAGGAATGCAAGGGATTTCTGTGTGTTAATTTTATATCCTGAAACTTTACTATATTCATTGATTAGCCCTAGTAATTTTCTGGTAGAGTCTTTAGGGTTTTCTATGTAGAGGATCATGTCATTTGCAAACAGTGAGTTTTACTTCTTCTTTTCCAATTTGGATTCCTTTTATTTCTTTTACTGCTCTTATTGCAGTGGCCAAAACTTTTAAAACTATGTTGAAGAGTAGTGGTGAGAGTGTGCACCCTTGTCTTGTTCCTGACTTTAGGGGAAATGCTTTCAATTATTCACCATTGAGGATAATGTTTGCTATGGGCTTGTCATATATAGTTTTTACTATGTTGAGGTGTAGTCCTTCTATTCCTGCTTTATGGAGGGTTTACCACAATGAGGTACAATCTCATGCCAGTCAGAATGGCTGCTATCCAAAATCTACAAACAATAAATGCTGGAGAGGGTGTGGAGAAAAGGGAACCCTCTTACACTGTTGGTGGGAATGCAAACTAGTACAGCCACTATGGAGAACAGTGTGGAGATTCCTTAAAAAGCTTGAAAGAGAACTGCCATATGACCCAGCAATCCCACTGCTGGGCATACACACTGAGGAAACCAGAATTGAAAGAGACATGTGTACCCCAGTGTTCATTGCAGCACTGTTTACAATAGTCAGGACATGGAAGCAACCATGTCCTAGATGTCCATCACCAGATAAATGGATAGGAAAGCTGTGGTACATATATACAATGGAATATTACTCAGCCATTAAAAAGAATACATTTGAATCAGTTCTAATGAGGTGGATGAAACTGGAGCCTATTATACAGAGTGAAGTAAGCCAGAAAGAAAAACACGAATACAGTATACTAATGCATATATATGAAATTTAGAAAGATGGTAACGATAACCCTGTATGCAAGACAGCAAAAGAGACACAAATGTATAGAACAGTCTTTTGGACTCTGTGGGAGAAGGTGAGGGTGGGATGATCTGAGAGAATAGCATTGAAACATGTATATTGTCATATGTGAAACAGATCACCCATCCAGGTTCAATACATGAGACAGGGTGCTCAGGGCTGGTGCACTGGGATCACCCAGAGGGATGGGATGGGGAGGAAAGTGGGAGGGGAGTTCAGGATGGGAAACACATGTAAACCCATGGCTGACTCATGTCAACGTATGGCAAAAACCACTACAATATTGTAAAGTAATTAGCCTCCAATTTAAATAAATTTTAATAAAATAAAAGAGATTGCTTGTTTGATCTGATCAGTAAAAGTATGAAGTAACTTTAGGGATCAGTACCAACATGTCCCTGGCGCCTCAGAACTGGTTCTCTGCATTCTGTTAGCATTGACAGTATTAAGAACTTCTAGAAAGCCAGTGTTAAGTTTGTTTTAACTTGACAGTGCCCTTTTGGACAGATTTCAATCTGCTTATTTTATCAAAGACCAACAGTCATGACCCCAGTCAGCTTTGACCTACCTGTTCTGTGGAAATCTATAGAATCTGTTCTTTAAACTCACTTTTGAACACCTGAAATACCATGCATGCTAGTTGCTATGGACAGTCATCTCCAGGAGCCTATGCTATACGCTTAATCTGACTCCCCTTGTGTCTTTCAGTCTCTGTCATTAGCTTAATAGTTTTTAATAAAACCAAGTCATTCATAGTTAAGATATGGAAACTGGTATGTAGAGGTAAAAATAGTGTGTTTATGCTGGTTTTTTTTTTTTTTAAATAGGGGATAGCTCTTTAGAGATGAATGATAAGGATTGCAACTTGGCAGCATTTAGTAAGTGGAACTAGGTGATAGTAGTTGTTAACCTCAACAAGCAACAGGAGAAGGTATATACCTCTTCTTGTTAGTTCACAGCTACCTATGTAGTCTTACCAAGAAGTAAACTTGAATCTCACCTTTTAGAGCCAAGTACAGAACAATGAAGAGAGGAGCTTACAGTAAATCAGAGATGCAATTATACTTCCAAATGTAGGCAATTCTGTAGGACAAAAGACCCTGTTGAAGTGCAATGAGAGATGAATATATTGAGATGTTAAGACTCCAACCATCATACTATGCAAGCCTTTTTTGGATCTTAGTTCCCATCAAGACTAGAATGAACTAGAACTGGAAAAATGTAAATTAAATATAATTGACAGTTTTGTTTAGATGTGACTAGTATTGTTAGGGTTCCCCTCCCCCACAACTTCCTGAGAAATACTTAGGTATTTATAGAAAGTTTAAGGGACACATTTTATAAACAGGACTATTCAGTCTTCTGTTTGTAGGACACTAGAACATGATAGCCAATTAGACATCCTCCCAAGTCCTTTTGAGACCCTTTAGTTTCCCTAGTGGTAAAGAAACTGCCCCAAATGTGGGAGACCCAGGTTCGATTCCTGGAGAAGGAATGGCTACCCATTCCTGTATTCTTGCTGGGAGAATTCCATGGACAGAGGAGCCTGTTGAGCTACAGTTCCATGGGGTCACAAAGAGTCGGACATAGCTAAGCAGCCTACACTTTTACTCTTCAGTAATAGGGTGGGGAGGCTTCCTGGAATAGGACCCAGAATATCACAGCCCACCATTATCTCAAACAGATTAACACAGCTTAGGTCAAAGCGACTGAGCTCAAATCAGATTCTATCAACTAAACACCCCTTTTCTCTGTCTACCTCCAGCAATAAGATCCTGCTTCTTCCCTCCCCTACCATAAAAGTAAAGGACCACCTAACAAAACATGCAAGTGTAAGGTACATGCCCAAGCCTCTAGGAAGCATGGAACAAAGAGGCTAGTGCATCTTGATAGGACAGTATTAGAGGATAGTGCATCTTGATTTTCTCCTGTCCCTAGCACTCACTTTTGCATTTGTGGTCAATAAATGGGAAAGCAGGTGTGAGAGAACATTGCACATCTACTTTCCCTCAGAACAATTTGTTCTTTCATTCCTTTCAATAGGAAATTCATCACAAGTTTATAGACTGACCTCTAGTTTACGCTTTCCTAAGCAGTAGTCTCTTAAAAAGGCTAATTTTCCATCTGTGTCATGGACCCTTCGCTTTCCTGTTTTAGGCAGCATCATCTTAATTTTGGATTGCCTTCCCATTGTTATTTATCAAAATAAAATCTCACCTTTATAGGACACCAGAAAACACCCTGTTTCTTCCTTCTATTGCCAAAGTGTTAGAATTGGCTATGTGGCATGCCATCTCCATTTCTTTAGTCCAATCAAGTTTCCATTTACACTGCTAAGTAGCATCTATGGATACTAACTTAGTCCTGTTTGGTAGGCCCAATAGATGCTTCCATTCCATTCACCTTACTAAACCTTCCATATTGATTTCTTAAAGCTCTCCTTTGCTACCACAAATTGTTTTTGCTCTTCAGTATACATCATCTCTTGTTTCTCAGTACCCCCTGTAAGTATATTTCTCATGACATTAAAGTTGGGGGTCCTCTGGGCACCCCATTTTTACAGATGGGCTATTTCTGAAGATATCTGGTGATTATATTCTAGACAATTCCAGGTATTTCCCTTCCTTATTTTGGGGAGCTCCAAGTTCAGTTTTTCAACTACCTGACTGTTGTTTTTACCTGGATGTCCTGTAGGCAGTGCAAGCCAAGCTTGCCCAAAATTAAATAATTTTTCCTGTGACTCCTCTAGCTAGTGTGGCTTTCTAGCTCATCAACTTAGCATTTATACTTAAATTTTGATTGCCTAGTATCTCCTTAATTGTCCCTTCTCTCCTTAAATGTGGTCACCAAGACCTGTCATTTCTACCACTTAAACCTTAAACTCATCCATTTTTCCTGTTGTATGTCATCACTTCTAGCTAACACTGCCTTCTTAGCTTGAACTTACCCTGCTCAGCCCCCACAGTGCTTCCTGCCAGAGTGACCTTTCAGGAAACTGATGGCACCTATTTCAATGGCTATGCTACCATGGTCTTGAACTCTGCGTAGGAGTCAAGGATTAACAGATGAGTCATTCTAGCTATCTTAAGCATACGTAAGAACACAAGTTTGCAAGCCTTTAAGAGGCTTCAGGCTAGCTACTGAGAGTTACCAGAGCAGTATTCAAGAACTTGCCAACAAGGAGAGCTGATACCTTTGCCATGACCTAGAAGGTGAGGAATTAGATCTGCCTAATTTGCCTAATACCTACTAGAACAATAAGCAGTATCCCTAGATCCTGGCTTGCTGAGAGAAGACAGTCTCAGTTGCATCCAGTTAGCAGAATATGATTACATATAGAATCTTAGTTATAAGAATGTGAGAAACAAAATCTGGGAAATGAGTTTTCTATTTTCTGCAGTATAGGAAGCAAGTGGAGTACTCAGTAAGGAAAGGGGATGTACCATACTTACTATATATTCGGACCTGGTCCCAATCTTCCTATTAGCCTTATTTTGTGCTTCTCATCCAAGATTTTAGTTACACTTCTATCCTAAAACCTAGGTTGTCTTTAAAGTCAGTTACTGGACCAACCTGGAATATTGGAGGTATAGGCATCTAAGGTTTCCCAAATATCCTTCAAGACTCACTTATGAGGCTAGGTCAAAGAACAGCAGGTCCTAGTGTATCTAGATATTTGTCTACATCCTAGCAGTCCAATTTTTTGCCCTAAGACCCCGGATAATTGTGGTTTTGTTTCTTTAAGGTAGAGGGGCTATCCAAAAGATCTCCACCCTCATGGTCAGACAGTGGATGCTTTCTGTTCATGTAGCAATTGTTTTAACATTGAGAAACTGCCAAGCTGACTAAAAGCAGTTGTACTATTTTATATTCTCACCAGCAGTGATGCAATTTCCAGTTTGTCTACCTCAACATTTGTTTTCATTACTCTTGAGAGTCCCTTGGACTGCAAGGAGATCCAACCAGTTCATCCTAAAGGAGATCAGTCCTGGGTGTTCATTGGAAGGACTGATGAAGCTGAAACTCCAATACTTTGGCCACCTGATGCGAAGAGCTGACTCATTGGAAAAGACCCTGATGCTGGGAAAGATTGAGGGCAGGAAGAGAAGGGGACAACAGAGGATGAGATGGGTTGGATGGCATCACCGACTCGATGGATATGGGTTTGGGTAGACTCCAGCAGTTGGTGATGGACAGGGAGGCCTGGAGTACTGCGGTTCATGGGGTTGCAAAGAGTTGGACACAACTGAGCCACTGAACTGAACTGAACCTAATCAATGACACTTGCACGTTGCCTGTGTCAACCCCTTTGGGTCCTTCAGTGCTGGGTGTGCCCTTTTCTCTCCCTGTCCCTGTCTTTAGTCCCTATAAACCATGCCCCTGAACCCTACTCCTAAGAGTTTGGCTGATACTTTTACTGGTAGCAATTAAAGCTAATCAAGTATAGGGTCTTAGAATACAGGTTTACTAAGAAAATTTAGTGTTTGGCAGCACTTTTCTACCTAAAGACTTCCCAAAATTAGATACTTTGTTTCATGGTAGATCAGCATTGTCAGTCACCTTTTGTGGTCAGTTTTGATGAAGAACACTAACTCTGAACCACAGATTTCTCAAAAAAAAAAGAAAAAAACAAGCTCTATTTTCTTTATTAGTAACTTTGTATGGCCACTTGTATTCAATTTTTGCTTAACTCTTAAGAAGTTTTGTACCTCTGTAATATCCTCAATTTTGCGTTTTAGCACCCAAAACCTAAAATATTTACTATTTGGACCTTTGTAGAAAGGGTTGCTGACTCTATTAGAAGAGGAAAAAAAACAGAACAATTCTAAGCCTGCTCTGATACTAGCAATGTAATTCATTAAAAATAGTATCCAATTTTCACCTCTAGAAGATAGTGTAAGATCTCACCCAAACCCAGGCAGGCAGTATATTGCATTTGAAAATGTGACTATAAGGCAAATTCAAAGTAAGGCCATTTCGACTTAAGGAACAGAAACCTACAATAGCCAGTTCAGGCTGGAAGGAGTTGTAAGCCCAAAGCTCAATGTGCTCAGCTAATCCGGCTGCCTTCATTTGCCATTAAGTGGTCTCTTGTGGTTTCCATAAGCCTCTCATCACTAACCATTTCCAAAGTGAAGATTCAGTCTTTAAGCAGGTTGTGAGACACCACGTGTGAATGAGCAGACAGGCACGGAGGTACTCTCACATCACAGCCCCTGCAGCTTTATTCACTAGCGCAACTGTATTTTCAGCTTAAGTGTTAATTCCAAAAGTTAGCTACTGCTAGTTACTCACAAAACTAGTTCACTTGAGAATTGGCAGGTCAGGTGGAAGGAGCTAAGAGCTACATTTAAAAAAAAAAAAAAAAAAAACTTGTCACATTTACTGTCAGTCACTAAATACATCTCCAGTGGGTCAGACTTTCTCCATGAGACAATGTTTGGTCTTAATACTATGGCATTGATTTAAAAAAAAAAAAAAAAAGGTAGATTCAATTACATGTCACCTTTTACTCCACTCTGCAAGTTACAGATGTTTATAGCCTCCTATGTTCATGGAACTTCAGTGAGTAGGCTTATGTATGACAGAAGTAGCCATCATTTTCAAGTCTTTAGACACAGCAAAGTATCCCCAGAAGTTAGCTTTGAGAAGTCAGGTTTATGTATTCCTCACCACAGATAGATTACATGTCTAGTTAGAGTCCTATTCACCATACTTATATTTCATATAGAAGCCCAAGGTTGCCATAGTCTCTAGAATGCCCAGGAAGTTATTGAAGTCTAGAAATGAAAGAAAATACATAGCCTAAAGATATTTCAGAGAGGTCATGGAATTATGGTCAAGACTACAGAGAACTCTGGGAAGTCTACAAGATCCCTGATCTGAGGCCAGGAGATTGGAAGCCCAGCGTTTGACCGTAGCAAGTATTGATGGTCAGGATAGAAGGAGTAGTGCCACCAGCAGTGGTTCTGCAAGTACAACTGCAGAAGTCAGAATTTCCTACTTTTATGTCTGTTTATATTTCTAAACATTAGAGTAGAAAAAGGAATGAGGTTTGACCTTGAGGGTAAGAAGTCATTAACACCCAAATCACCAGTCATACAGAATGAGACTAGAGAAGGGTGGAGCAGAAATATTTGAGCTTGTTTAGTCATATAAAAATGAGACTGGTGACTGGAAAAGATATCAGTACTAGAAAGTGACAAGAGGAATTCCCAGCAAATGAGAAGAGAATTCCAATGGGAGAGATTAAGGGCATCAACAGGTAGTTCAGGAGAAGGAAAGAATGATTTGTACAGTTTTGCTCATCAGAGATACAATTTTATAGTGATCATCTTTCCCCCATCAAGTTAAGTCTGTGTTCTAATGGAGATGAGGTAGGAACACTGCCAACTTGAAGGAGTGGTCTACCAGCTCTGAGGGGTGGTTGCACTTAGTAACAAGGAATGTGCCTGTGTCCAGCAGTCCTGTGGGTAGGGAGACCCTTCAGACCGCCAATGCAAGGCATTGAGAGGCTGTCAGGTCTTCATAGCATAGACAAAGATGTTAGCAGCACTGAATGCCCACTATACCACTAGCACCACCACCTCTCATGCAGCAGCAATGTGGTGGAGTCTCAGAGTCTGATTGGATGTGCTCCCTCTCTTCAGCATAGTAATTTCCCCCAGGTTGAGTTCCTAGTTCTAGCCTCACCCCACTCCCACGGCTTCAGAATGGAGTGAGAATCCCAACAAGTCTCCAGTGCTGCTCCTGGGGTAGCCCATGAACTAAGCACAGGCCAGACAGCCCTACTCAGGGCCCCTCATTGACTCTGGGTAACAGTTCTCCAGGCTTACAGCACATGTTGCAAACCCAGACCCAGCTTTCCAAAGCCACGTGCTGTCTCCAGTCATTTGGCATTTGATGTTCTCATGATAACCACATTCCTGAAACTACTAGAGGAGTCTAGGAAGCACTAGACATCAAGTTTTGACATAGCTGAACTAATACAGATCAGGTCACTTGGTTCATAGTTCAGTTCAGTTGCTCAGTCATGTCTGACTCTTTGCAACCCCATTGATTGCAGCATGCCAGGTTTACCTGTCCTTCACCAAGGGACATAGTAACAGACCCCAAATCAAATTCACATGCACCATGGGTAAGAACTGGCCTTCTACTAGACTTCATGAGCCCAACTTTAAGTTCAGTTCAAGTCACTGAGTCCCTGGAGTTACTGATTTGTTCCTTTACTTCGTGTCTCACCCAGAACTCAGGTAAACAGTGCTGGCAGAGAACACCAGGTCCTCTGAATAAACCAAGCTGAGGCCAACTCTCTGAAAAAGAGAGGCCATCGTCCCTACGCTGACCTGAGGCTTTAATCCCAAACACAACGTCATGGGTGAAAACATACCCAAAAGTCCTCTTAAAAGCAAGGGGACCAAAAAAAAAAAAAAAGGAAAAAACAAGGGGACTAAGGAGCCAGTTACTCTGCAGTCAGGGTGGGGGAGGGGTTGGGACAGTGGACAGCTTGCCTCCCCTAGAGTGGAGCCTCCACCTTAGGAACAAGCCAAGCATTACTAGGGCTCCAGTATTCTTACTCTGCTGTGCACTCAAGGCAGAGGCCCCAGCCCATACTGGGGCTGGGGAAGGAGGGAACCCCACCTGTCAGCTGCCCTTCAGATGTGTTGCAGAGACAATCATATATACAATTATGGCTCTGTCTCAGACTTGAGAGGGAGACTTCACCCCCAAGACCCAAAGACAGTCTGAAGAACTTAGGATCCTTCTGCTTCTTAAGTTCCATGCAATCCAGGGGGAAAACCATGGCATGCAGGGATGTTCTGGGATTATTTGGGTGAAAACCAGCTCTAGCATGTGAGGAGCTTAAGTCATTGCTGTCCATGAGAAAAAACACTGAGTAAACTAGAGTCAATGATTTCTTGGGTCCATTAGAAAACCAAGGTCCTAGGGCAAACCTCCATGCCAAAGCTTACAGATAGAGGAGTATACAGAAGCATAACCAACATCCAGAAGATCTGGGAACCAGGAACTGGAAGAAACTCTGACAGGAACTAGAGGCCAAGTTGCTGGACTAGCTTGAGAGAGAGATTCTAGAGGCCGTAGTAGTAGAAGGCCCTGTACTTCATGGGTTTCTTACTTTTAGAAATACCAGCCTCTCGTGATCATCAGAAAAATCCTCTTTTCAGGCAGGTAGAAGGGAAAAGCTACCACTTTGAAATAGACCTCTATTTTATGGAGGGTGCTCTGGGCATATCTTCCAAGGGCAGCTATGTTAGTCTCACCTGACCCAGGGAAAGGATATTTAGCCAGATCCAGCCCCTCTAGCTTTCCTGTCTCATAGGAGCTGAGGCAAGAGGCCTAGAGGCACTTCTGAAGATCATAGCTCAAGGACTCAGGCTTGCTACAAATCAGACTATATGATACTTTCTCTCTTTTCTACCCCTCACCAATGTGGATTACAACACATTGATCTGAGCCACAAGACCCAAATCCTATTTAAGGAGGTGTTCTTAGGGGATAGGCAATAGCAAAGGGGAAAAAACTAGAGCCTCTGGCCCCTGCAGCTACCTTCTGCTCAACCAAGTCCAATTATCAGTTTCTATCACCAATAGGACTAGATTTCACCAAGCATTCACAAAACATGCTAAAAGGCACATAACATCTGGAAAGAAAGCAAGTATCAGAATCAGACTTAGATTTTGGAATGGGAATCAGATAGGAAATGTAAAGTGATTGATTAATATGTTAAAGATTCAAGTGGGAAAAGGCAACATGCAAGAACAGAGGGGTAACATAAGATGGAAATCCTAGAAATGTTTAAGAGGAAGTGCTAGAGGCACTTCCCTAGTGGACTGGAATCTGCCTTACAATCCAGGGGACTCAGGTTCGATCCTTGGTCAGGAAACTAAGGTCCCACGTGCTGTGAGCCTGCTCACTCCAGAGCCCACGCTGCAACCAAGACCCAATGCAGCCAAATAAATTATTTTAAAAAGGAAATGCTAGAGGTTAAAACACTGGTGGAAGTTAAGAATACATTTGGTGGATTCATCAGTAGATCAGATACTGCTGAGGAGAGAAATAAGAACTTGAATATAATGTCAACTTAAGCTTCTCAAATGCAATGAGGAAAAAGAAAAATCGGCTCAGATCTCTGGCCAGAAGGTCTTCAGTTAGTCCTCTTCCGCATAGGCCCAGAAGCAAGTGTTCTAAGTAAGAAGGATCCTGGACCAACTCTGCATGAGGTTCTCCATTCCCAAGGCAACCAAGTCCTGTCTGTGGCTAATGGGCAGAGCAGTGGAGCCTTCCCCAGTTCTCTACAGAGATCACTACCTCTCTGCCTGTATCTGGTAACCAGCTGGGGTTACCCTGCCAGGCCTGGATCTGCAGGTCAGTGCTGGCCTCGCTGCCAGCCATCTTTCTTGGAATAGGAGGTATGCAGGCCCTAGATCTCTGTACTTGTCTCTTTCCCCATAGTTATAGCATGTTCTTGAATTCCTAGTATCCTAGTGCTGCTGCCCAGTTTCCAGCATATCCTGATACCCTAAGAGTTTTGAAGGCAATGAGATGTTAGAACCATAGATCTGCTGCTCCCCCTTGCAAGAACTCTCACTTGGAGGCATATTCTAGGTGGCCAGCTTCCCCAGCCTCGGTAGTCCCTTTTTGAAGCTTCAGCGCCTGCAATCTGAAGTATGAAAGGCTTTGCTGCCTTCCAGAAAGCCATTTCAGTTACCCCCACATAAACCTGATACTCTTCTGCCTCGAGCCCTGCCTGTCCAAGATGATCCCAGGTAGACCTTATACCTGGAGGAGGAAATGGCAACCTACTCCAGTATTCTTGCCTGGAAAATTCCAGAGACAGAGGAGCCTGGCAGGCTACAGTCCATGGGGTCGCAGAGTCAGACATGACTGAGCACACACACATGCATATACATAGACCTCATACTAATACTTACCATAGCCTCTTGTTGAAGCAAGGGCAGGCTAGACAGTCAAGAGTCACCAAAAGTGGTCTCTTAGAAGTTTTAGCTGGCAGAGTGTAATGTGGATTCCCTGTATGTGTGCATGCTAATTCATTTCAGTCATGTCCAACTGTTTGTGACCCTATGGACTGTATCCTGCCTGGCTCCTCTGTCCATGGAATTCTCCAGGCAAGAACACTGGAGTGGGTTACCATACCCTCCTCCAGGGGATCTTCCCAACCCAGGGACTGAACTCATGTCTCTTATGTCTCCCATATTGGCAAGGAGATTCTCTACCACTAGCACCCCCTGGGAAGTCCAACCTGGGTTCCCTACCCACATCAATACCCCTGCTCTGCAACAGGAATTTGCCCTTGTCAGTAGGGCAGCATCTTCAACTCACTTATGATCTGACTTTAAAAGATAAGAATTCTGAAGATTCAGGAGAAACCAGGTGAGAATTAGAATAGAAGTTTCAGCATCATTGGATGTTAAAGCCCAGGGTTTTTACAAGTCAAATAAACAAACAAAAAACCCATAAATGATTTTTCTTGAAGAATCAAGAGGCAGAACTGATAAAAGCTAAGGGGCAAGGATCTTTCGAGTAGACATCAAGATGGTGTGATGTAGGGTTCGGAAACAAGACTAGGAGATCCAGGTAGTGCCTAGTATATATGTAAGCATGAAGGCTAGTGTCTAACATAACCTGAGCCTAGAGGGGACTTGGGGATGGGAGCATCTCCTGTGACCCACCGATAGGGACCAGGGATGTTCATGCTGCTTGCAAACTTTCTATTAGTCTACCCTGATTTGATCTAGGTGGTCTTTGATATTATCACTGATCATCTCCACTGCCTTCGCCAGCAACATCCAGGGAAGAGGCCCCATGGTCTAATTAAACTGACCTTGACCTTCCTTCTCCATGTCAAGATGGAGTAGCAGGTACACAGTGTTTGTTCTACCTGTTCCCTAGGAGTTGTTAGGTGGACAAACAGGCACATAAGGAATCAATCCTTCCCTAGTCTGCAGAGACACTGGTGCCTGCTTAGGCCCTACCCTCCTATACTGGGATATATCTCCCGGATAACACAATTTCCTCCAGTTCCCAAAGCAGCTCCCCCAGCTCACAGCCATACTTCTCTCTCCTCCCTAGCATTGTAAGCTTCACTGCCTCCAGCCCAGGAGGATGCTGACCAGCTTCCTCCCTCAGGGTAATAGGTTCAGCAAGACCCAGGATCATTAACAAACATGACTCAAGTCACTTCCTTTCATCCACATGGCAGGGACTTGTGACGTCATGTCAAGCATAGAAGACTCAAGAGGAAGAGAGAAAGGGACAGAAGTTAAGGTGTCCGAGAATTTCCTAAATAAGACAAGCCCAAAGGTCTAAGTTCAAACTTTCAGGCTGAATAGATTAAGAATGTAGGCATGTCAGTTTAGGTAACAAATCCCCGGAAGAGCCTAGAAGAACACTGCTAAGGCTCATAGTCGATTTTCACAGGGCAAAAGAAGCCAGGACATAGTTGGAATGACACTTTGACAACGAACAGGGTAGAAGTCAGTCCAGAACTCTTTACCTGCCAGAGATATCCTTCAGAATTTAAGATGAATACAAAATGTCACCAGCAGACTCACAGTAAAGCTGAGTTTGGCCAGAAGGCAAGTGATTTCAGATGGAATCCCAGATATCTAGAAGGGGTGAAGTACCCAGGAAAGGTATAGTCAGTAAAGTCAAGATTCAGAGAGAAGCAGTAGGACTATGTAAGCAAAGCTGTAAGAACCTATATGGAACACAGCAATGTCTGGGTGAGGTTAAGCTGCTATTCAAGTAGTCAGTTACTCAGAGTTACTTTCCATCCACCCCAGGATTAGAAGACACTGTAAAGCTTCAAGTCTATTAACACAGAGAACTGAAAGCCGGCTACAACAGTAAAGGCAGTTTAGTCCTTTGTCTCTTGCAAAGGGCTTTGCATCTTCCAAAGAAAAGTTGTACAGGCAAGTCCCTACACTGTGCTCTGGGTCTCCCCATTGCCCCGTTATCTGTCATGAGACAGAAAGAGGTACCAAGAGAGGGTCTGAATGTCCTCACAACTTCTCAAACACTCCGGTAACCTAAGACATCAGAAAAAAGTAAAGAACCAGGAAAAGACTGGCATTAAGATCAAGAGCAGACAGCCTTACCTGTGAGGCAAAGAAGGCAAGGAGTACCTTCCAAACCACTCAGTTAAAAGCATAGTACAAGAAAGCAAAGACCTAGGAATTTCACAATGGACTTAGTATATTTTATTAAGTACTTGTTTCACTTCTGTGTGCTAGGACTGCCAGAATCAGGGCAGCCAAACTTGTAATCAACTGATGATTCCCTTTGAGACTGTTGGAAAATGAGGGGTTTGCATCTAGTTTCTGCTCTTACAGTGCTGATCTCACTTGCTACCTCCCCTCTATCAGGATCTGGCCCAGAAGAGTGAGCTAACTAAAAACACAGGCAGCCACAGGATGGGAGATGGTGTGACCTGGAAGGGGGTGGTTCTCCCAGGATAGGAGGCAGCCTGGTGGCTGTGGAGAAATTCAGAACCAAGGTAGCTGGAATTATGTTCCTGCTTCTCACCTATTACTCTGGGATGGAGCTTACCTCATACCTGCAGCAACTCAATTTTATAGGCCAGGGAAAAAGTCAAGACCTGGCAGAATCCATGAGCTAAGGAAGAACAGGTGGGGAATTGTTTGACAAGGGACCATCTCCCCTCTGCCACCCTCTCCCAATGGCTGGGTATTTACAGTCTAACTGTTCTATCACCTCTTACACCTGGTAAGCAAGGGCAGGCTCTGCCCTAAGAAAACCTTTTGTGCGGTCACAAGTGATGAGCTGATTTCTCAGCACCAGAGTGCTTCACCCTAGGGTTCATCTTTCCTCCCACCCGGATCTCAGTGAGACCTTTTCTGGCCTCCCTGCATAGATATTGCTGGAGGTAGTCAACACCCCCAGGGAAAATGAACTCAAGCCAAGTGAGACATTAGGAATGCAACTATTCCAAGGTGGTTAACTGCATCAGATTCCAGAGGTAGAAATAACAGAACAGACCAAAGACTTTATAAGTTCAGTTAGGCATGAAGATAGTTAAAATTAAGGATATGTCTAAGAGTTCCATCACTTCATGGCAAATAGATGGAAAACAATGGAAACAGTGACAGACTTTATTTTCTTGGGTTCCAAAATCACTGCAGATGGTGGCTGCAGCCATGAAATTAAAAAACACTTGCTCCTTGGAAGAAAAGCTATGACAAACCTAGACAGAATATTAAAAAGCAGAGACAT
Source organism: Odocoileus virginianus (assembly GCF_023699985.2). Lineage (NCBI taxonomy): Eukaryota > Metazoa > Chordata > Mammalia > Artiodactyla > Cervidae > Odocoileus > Odocoileus virginianus. The sequence goes on from NC_069680.1 coordinate 61,011,402, forward strand.
TACTTTGCCAACAAAGGTCCGTCTAGTCAAAGCTATTGTTTTTCCAGTAGTTATGTATGAATGTGAGAGTTGAACTACAAAGAAAGCTGAGCGCCGAGGATTTGATGCTTTTGAACTGTGGTGTTGGAGAAGGCTCCTGAGAGTCCCTTGGACTGCAAGGAGATCCAACCAGTCCATCCTGAAGGAAATCAGCCCTGGATATTCATTGGAAGAACTGATGCTGAAGCTGAAGCTCCAATATTTTGGCCAACTGGTGCAAAGAACTGACTCACTAGAAAAGACCCTGATGTTGGGAGAGATTGAGGGCAGGAGGAGAAGGGGACGACAGAGGATGAGATAGTTGGATGGCATCACTGACTCAATGGACATGAGTTTGAGCAAGCTCTGGGAGTTGGTGATGGACAGGGAGACCTGGTGTGCTGCAGTCCATGGGGTTGCAAAGAGTCAGACATAACCGAGCAACTGAACTGAACTGATGTCTAAGAGACTGAATTTGGCTAAGAATCAGGCAAACTTACTTGGAGCATGAATCAAAAAGCCTCCCAGAAGGAAAGATCAAAAGTAGTTAGAAAAGCCAAGACATGGAAGCTGGACAAACCAGTAGTTATGATGAAGGAATCTTAAAGACAGGAATGTCTGAAGGGACTGCTCAAGGTTTTGAGATATTGAGGACAGAGTGAAAAGGCCCATAGAGAAGGGAAAGGTAAGGATATTTAGCCCTATAGGAGTCAGCTCTGGGATTCTTACACTTTAGAGCCTTCTTAGACTCTAGTCATTGGAAGTTGGAGGAAGGCACGTCACTCCAGACGAGAGTCAGACTCACTTCCCAGTGAATGTGAGTGGAGGGGTGAGGCCAGGCTCCCTGAGGAGGTGGCCTTCCAGAAAAGGGAGCTAGGAGGGTGCCTGTCCAAGCACAGAGGGAAAGTTGGGGACCCTACCTCTGCAGGCAGGACAACATCTAGATCTCTGAGCAAGGGCCCATCATAACCCACATGATGGATGGAAGAGCACCCTGGCCCCCTGTCAGATGGCAGGAGGCACTGGAGCCAGCATTGCACAGCCTTTGAGGCCCCAGCTGCTGGCCTAAGGCCTGGGAGGGCCAGGGCAGCCCTCCTCAGGCTGCTCCAGCTAGGGAGGGGGCACCTGCAAAACGTTTGATGCCGCTTACCCAGCTGCTTCCACTTAGTTTTGGCGGCAGCCTCACTCCAGTCCCTCACAGTGCTGTGTCCTTTTCACACGTGGTCCACTCACCCTCCTCGCCCCGGTTCTTTCTCCCGGGAGAGTGACTCCAGCCTCCTTAGCTTGACCTCAGCCCTCAGTCCAATATCTACCACAGTCTGACTTCTCTTCAAAGAAGGGGGTGTTAACACCCTGCATCGTTGTGAGGGAGAACGGACCCTTTTCCCACCTGCAGCATGTATTCCTGCTACTACCCTCCTTGCCCCCACTTGGTGAAGTGGGGCCATATACCCCCACTCAGGGATCAGCCAGTGTCCAGCCTCTCTTCACAGGAGCCTCCCCTGCTAGCCTGAAGGCCTCAAGGCAGCATAGGAACCATCCCATTCATCCTTGGCATGGGCTTCCATCGTACAGCCAGGATCCCACTACATGGATGTGGGAACCTTGGAAGCCCAGTGGGATAGTGTTGAAGGATATGTTCCCACCACATGACCACTGGTTGGAAGGGGACCAGGTCACCTAAGAAGCTCTGCTTAGGACCTTCAGCCCAGCATGTGGGCTTTCGCAAGTCCTTTCCCATCCAGCCACGGCTGGTTCACACGTCATGCCCAGGAAGTCAAGAGCCATTTACAACTGCCTCCAAAGTCAGAGGGCCTGCTCTGTACTGGGGACAAGTGGGGAAGGAGACAGAGAACCCCACCCAGCCTTTGAAGGCTCTCCTGCCAAGAAGGCGTGTATGAACAGCATAGCTGGAGCAGGGGCTGAGCATTGCTATGACAATAGCAAGGCATCCACACTAGGGATCCTGTGGCCAGGCCTCCTTTCTACAAGGCCCTCTGGTTCTAGTTCCTTCACCTGGGAGCCACAGCATAAGAATCTAGCTGAACGTGTCGTGAGTGTATACAACTGAGGTGACATCTCCTGGCTTCAGCTCAGATATATGGAAATCCTCAGGTCCAGGCTTCAGGGACTCCCTGGCCACAAGCTTGTTTTCCTCACCATGGCACCTGAAGACAGAATAAGAGAATTCTGCCTACCTGGATTTTGGGACAGCTGGTTGTGCAAGATGTGGGTCCCACACACGAGGCCTAGGCACAGGACCTGGGTCTCTGCAGAGCCCTTTGTGTCAAGCACACAGGCACCGAGCTTCCTGCCAGCTTCCTAAGCCACAGATGAAGCCAGACGGTGCCACACTGGAATTCTCGCAGTAGACACCAGGGGTTCAGGTGAGACCGAGGCTGCTAGGGAATTTCATGGCCACCTGGCCATTAGCTCCTTTACAAGCCAGTCAGTGGTTTAGGGCCCCTAGTCTCCTTTCCAAATCCCAGCCTTGCTCAAAGAAGGCCCTTAGTTCTAATGACCCAGCCTAAAGCTTGTGTTCCAGGTGCAAGAGTGTCCTCCCCTGGGATCCAGTCTGTGGCATTGCCTGGACATCAGAAGCAGTAGCTAATGGAGGCCCTCCCAAGAACAGAGATGCAAGACCTTGGTCATTTCACTGACCAAGCCCAATACTCAACCTCTTTCCCCAGCCAACTACCCAGGGTCTGCCCAGCTCAGGAACTCAAGCCCAGGCCTTCTTAGCAGATCAGTCTTCCCCAAGTACCTGGAGTCCAAGGATGCCAGGTATTCCCCTGGAAGCCACTCCTTCCACCCACAAGGGGTCTATTCCAGCCACACTCCAAGGGCACGGTCAGGTTCCCATCCAGCCCAGACCACAGGTGCTGGCCCAAGCCCCAGCTTCCCTTCTCCTCCCGACTCCACCCTTTGTCGGGTGGAAACCCTGCATAGCAGTGCACCAGGGCCTTCTCATCCCAGCATTTCTTTCCTCCCAAATGGTTGGGAGGCCCCCAGATAGGCTGCTGTGCTGAGCACCAGATCTATGCTAGTTCCTCCAACCAGGACTGCCCTCCTCTGGGGGAGGCTGCCAGGCCCCATCCAACTGAAGCAGGAGGTATTGGGTGGGGGTGGGGGTGGGGGTGGGGGGGAGGGGTCCAGAGTGCTGACAGAGGCAGGATCTGGATGCATCCCCAGGCCAGCAGCCTCCCATCCCGAGCACTGGCCGCTAGATGACACCACGCTGAAGTCAGGCTGGCTTTCAGAGATCCTGCACAGCCTCTTACCAAAGTCCAAATCAGAGAGGTGTAGCCAGTCACAGGTGAGTTGTCTTCTCCCGGTCCAGAGCAAGCACATCACCCGGAGAGCCAACCTTCAGCCCCGCAGTCAAGAGACCGAGTTTGGTGGTCTGAGCCTTCAGTCGGAACTTCATCTTCATCAGCCACCAGCGTGCATGTGTTCCCTTGGTCATGGCTCTCCTAGAGTCAGTTCTACTCAATCCCAGACCAAAGCAAGGGGCTAAAGGGATCTATGTGAAGCCAGTAACCCTCTTGGACTGTGGTCAGTGGGTAAGGAGTCCAGGCACTATCCTTACCCACTTTGGCCTGGGATTGAATGGGAGAAGGTGTGTCCACCAAGGGTTCTGCTAGGCATTGAGGGGACACAGTAGCCAGCAGCTGGCCTGTCTGGCAAACTGGCTAAGGTACTGCATGAAGGTTATTATAGACCCCTGATCCTACTGCTGCTTCTAGAACCATGGTTCTCAAGCCTTTAAATACATTAGAATCACCTGGAAGTCTTTTTAACATACAATTGCTGGGCCCTATCCTCAGAGTTTCTGATTCTGTAAGCCTAGGGTAAGGCTGGAGAATCTGCATTTCAAAGATATTTCCAAGTGATACTAATATTTCTAATTAAGGCTCACACATTGAGTTCTAGAGTTTTCAGAGATGAAAAGGGTCTGTGCCTTTCACTTAAATGAAGGTACAGGTGGATTTGGGTTTATCAGAATAGTTTTAATGCATTGTGGTTGATCCTGGGATTGGATAAGGAGAGTAACCTGCCTTAGTCTTGAAGGTCTTTGGGGACATCTAACATCAGCAAACCCTGGGGTACTGTATCTTGGAAATGAAGCTGTGTCTTTCCTACTGCTGGGCTTCCTAGAGTGGAGTCGCAGCAGATGGGAGAAGTTAGGCAGATGAAGAGGGTGGGGAGTGAGAAGAGTACATCCTAGATATCAGAGCAGATGGGTCTCAGGCCCAGCTCTGCCCCCAGCTCCCTCAAGGGACACCAGAGAGTTACTTGCTGGGGTCGGATCCCATCTGTCATTAGTTCAGCCAACCTTTATTGAGCACCTATTGTGAAGGGGGCACTTGTTGCATGCTGGGAGGTGGTGGTTAAAGATGCAGCCCTTTGCCCGGAGGAGTTTGCAGCCTGTGGGGGAGTGACAGGAAAACAGGGGCAAACACAGGTAGCAGCGGGGAGCCCCTCCTGTTGCCCCCAGACCTGAAGAGAAGGAGAGGCAGCCAGAGGGGAAGGCCAGCCCAGTCATTTTGAGGCAAGCTGTCCCCCCAGCTCTAGAAAACAAGCTCACCAGCTTTCAGGGAGAAGAGGTGATAGACTGAAATTAGACACAAAATCAAGTTTTAAAACTTATCCTCCCTGCCCTGGAGAGGCTCATTCTGAGGCAAACTGTGGGTGATATGTTTTATTGTTTATACAAGCGTATAGTTTACCAAGAGTGTGGGAGGTGAAGACACTGAAGCCCAGGCTCCGTCTGACCAATTTAGGCCGACTCTCTGGGGGCAGGACCCAGGCATCAGGAGGTTCTCTGCACAGAACCCTTGTTGGTTGGAGAATCACTGGCCTGGATTAGGAGGAAAAAGAGATCAGTGGGGACAGGGCAGTTCCAGACAAGGGAGGGACAGTGCAGACAGGCGTCCTAGAAAGGTGAACCTCCCAGTGTGACTACTGGAGGGGGAAGAAGGGAGACAGGGTGGAAAGGGGGTTTGGGGCCCAGTTCTGCAAAGGGCCTTCCTTGAAAACCTGAGAGGTTAAACTTTCACTTCATGGCCAGTGGGGAGCCACTGAAAATCTCTGAGGAGGGGCACAAGTGATGAAAGCTGAGTAACCAGCCTCAGCTTCCTCCTGCCTCCTCTCTCCCTCCTAGATGTTAAGGAATGGGCTTGAGCCTCAGGAGCCCATTCTGATAGAAGATGCAACTTTAGGAGGACACTGATGGAGAGACACCCCAAACCAAGAGATCAGAGGATGACAATCCATCAGAATTGACTCCTGCTCCTTTGCCATCATTCAAAATTTCCTGTGTGGCCTTGGGCAAGTGGTTTAGTGTGTCTGAGCTTAGTGGTCAAAGATAGCTCTCCTGCCTACCAGGAATACAGGCAGTGGGCAAAACTGTGCTTTGAAAAAGTGAAAGCCGGGTCCAAAAGTAAGGTACATTTAGTATCCTTTGCTGAGTGCAGCTAGGGCAGGAGGTGCTGGGTGGGGGTGGGGGGCCAGGGAATTCAGATGATTGGGAGAACATTTGAACAAGATCACTTCCTGTTAAGGCCCAAACCTGGGAAAAAGAAAGTGGAGTGAATACATCTATTTTTCATGATCCCAAGCTTGAATGTGAGAAGACAGTAGCAGGGTTGATATGGGATAGAAAGCAGATGAAACATTGATAAGAACTTGATGAATAATGCAGGAGGGGCCAAGCCGCAGATATGGAGACAGGACCCTAAGGTGCCCCTCTCAGACTCAGCTTACCTGAAAAAATGCAATTACACATGTGACTTTGAGGAACTAAGGGGCTGGGGCTGGAGCAGGGAGTCACAATGAGGAGTTTCCTCTTCAGAATTCACACCTGTTTTACTGTGTGACCTGGACACATGGTGTCACCTCTCTGGGCCTCATTAGAGCTACTTTACCTTCTCCCCAAATTAGGCTAGAACTCAGACATTTGCTTGGGTTATTAATACACTGCTCTGACCAAATTGGCATCAATATAGGTCCATGTGGTGTAAAATGGTAAGACGAGTCTAAAGTGAGTGATGAGAAATAAAAAAGCAAATTTTTCCATTGATTTTTAAAAAATTGAGCTATGGGGCTTTCCTGGTGGCTCAGTGGTAAAGAATCTGCTTGCAGTGCAGGAGACACAGGAAGCTCAGATTTGATCCCTGGGTCAGGAAGATCCCCCTGAGGAGGAAATGGCAATCCTCTCCAGTATTCTTGCCTGAAGAATCCCAAGGACAGAGGAGCCTGGTGGGCTACAGTCCATGGGGTTGCAAAGAGTCAGACACGAGTAAGTGACTGAGCACACACACATAGTTGATGTACAGTATTGTATTTCAGGTGTACAACATCATAGTGATTCACAATTTTTAAAAGTTATACTCCATTTATAGCTATTATAAAATATTGGTTATATTGTCAGTGTTGTACAGTCCATCCTTGTAGCTTATTTATTTTATACATAGCAGTTTTTATCTCCTAATCCCCTGCCCCTTTCTTGTCTCTCCTCACTGATAACCACTAGTTTGTTCTCTCTATTTATGAGTCTGTTTCTTTTTTGTTACATTTGCTAGTTTGCTTTTTTTAGATTCCATATAAGTGATGTAATGCAATATTTGTCTTTTTCTGACTTATTTCACTTTAATACCCTCCAAGTTCATCCATGTTGTTGCAAATCGCAAATTTTCCTTCTTTTTATGACTGAGTAGTATTCCTCTGTGTGTGTGTGTCTGTGTCTGTGTCTGTGTATAACGTCTTCTTTATCCATTCATCTATTGATGGACACTTGGGTTGCTTCCATATCTTGGCAATTATAAACAATGCTGTTATGAACATTGGGTGTGTATATCTTTTTTAATTTGTTCTTTCTTCCCCACCCACCCCACCCCCACTTTGGTTATGTAACTGGGAGTGGAATTGCTGGTATGGTAGTTCTGTTTTCAGTTTTTTTAAGCACCTCCACACTATTTTCTGTAATGGCTGCACCAATTTACATTCCCACAACAGTGTAGGAGGGTTCCCTTTTTTCCACATCCTTGCCAACCTTATTATTTGTATTCTTTTCAATGATAGCCATTTTGATAGGTGTGAGGTGGTATCTCATTGCAGTGTTTAAAAAAGAGAAATTTAAATAACCAGAGTCCTTCAAAGTGATTCGACTCCCAGGCCCTTCTTGGCTTCAGGCCCTGAGACTCAGCCAGCAGGGCCCCTCCCCAGACAGGCAGGGCCCCTCCCCAGGGCAGCCCAGCTGCTCTTCCAGCCTGACCTGCCTAATGCTAGCTCCTGGCCTGGGTGAGTCCTTTGAGCCCTACGTCCAGGGACTGGCTTTCCCCTGATAAAAGCCCCTGTGGCTGTACAGCCAGGGAACAAGCCAGCAGCCTTAACCAGAAGTCCCCTCCCCTGCAAGGCCTCAGTCTCCTCCATCCCTCCCCAACCCCACCATTTCCCCACTGTCAATTCTATAAGTCTGGGAGCCACAGCCTCACCTCATCTTTCTTTTTCATCTCGTCTCCTTTTCTTTAAAATTGTGTTTTTAAACACAATCCCATCAAACCTAGTAGCAAGCAATGCAGGTCACCTTATTTTAACTATCACCATGTTCCTTTCTCCAACCAAGATACCAAGGAAATGAGTGGTCATTAAGAAGTTTGTCTCCTCTTCCTATTTTCTTTTATACACAAATACCTACTGAGTACCTAATATGAGCCAGGCACTTCCACATATGCCATCGGCCTTAATTCTCACAAGTCCTGCCGAGAAGGAAGAAGAGAAGGGACCCCGGCTCTGAGAGTCACCAAGCTGACAGAGCCAGGATCCTAGAACTGTGCTCTTGCCTCCAATCTCAGAGTTCTGCCACTTTAGGGCTAAGCTCCACCACTGACCTCAACATTCCCCTCTGGACAATGGGTGTGGTACGCTCTGCCCTGCCCCCATCAGGATGGTCATGAGGCGCTCAGGGGGCAGTGATCCTAAGAGCCTCACCAGGCTTCCTGTGGCTTCATCCTAGCTCTGCACGTGGCGGGCTGTTTTCCTTGGCTCTCATTCACCCCTATTCATAGGGGCAAGTTCCACTCCAAGGAGTGGAACGTGGACAGCCACATGCCAAAAACCTCAAACTTACTTGGGGGCAGAAGAATGTGGTAAGAGATTAAGATTTGGAACAGGACACACTTAGGTTTGAATTAGGGTTCTCACATTCACTGTCTTTCACTGTGTGACCTTAGGTGAATTACTTACCTTCTCTGAACCTTAGTGGGCTTTTTGCTTATTTTTTCCTCCCTCGTAAATGGGGATCATGCTGTTATCTCACAGGATTGTTGTGAGCCTTTGATGTGATAGGGAAACAAGTTCAACAGGGAGAGGACCTACCTTTGCTGTTAGCGTTAGCAGCGGCAATTCACCGGAGACAATTCAGCTGTAGAGAGGTTGGCTTCCATCCAAGCTGGAGGGCCAAGTTAACAGAGACCAAGGAGTCCCCATACCCAGGTGGTCTCACTTGTGAGGGGCTTCCAAAGAGTGACTCACTGGGGGGCTGTAGCCTACAGACCCTGGTGAAGCCTGGGGGGGGTGTGTGGTGCCAGCTCCTCCTCTAGTCAGGGGAGGAGCCCAAGCTCCCATCCCGTCCTCAAAGTGTCTGCTCCAGGTGCTTGCCTCCATGGCAATAATGACCACCTGAGGCATTCATCCCATCAGTCTTGGCTTGGAAAGTGCTCTCCTGCCTTTCTAAGGCAATACCATACCTGCCTCCTAAAACACTATGAAGTGTGATGGGGAGAAGTAGCGAGAGGGTATTAGCAGCCTCATATTACAGGTGAGAAAACTGAACTGAGCTTGTGGGGTTGGAATTAAGTGAGCTGGTCACGGCCCACAGGGGAGGGCTGTGTGGCACTCCCTGCCTGTTTGCATATCAGAACCTAGAGGCTGGTCCTGCCTGGGAGGGACAGGGGAGCAGCGCTGAGGCCTGGCCTGACCACAGAGTCCAGAAGGGGCAACTCTGGGAGGTGGGTAGAGCTGACCTCCCAACCTGACACCCCCGAGCCTCTCCTTCTCGGCCAGCCCAGCTCTTCTCGTGAACCACAGAGGGTCCTGTGGTGGGAGGAGTGGTGAGCAGGCTCAGGGCCAGGACCGAGACCTGCATACATTAGAAGAAACACAATTGTGCAGAGAGCTGTAGAACATTATTGCCTGTGCATTATTGATAGTTATCGTAGTCTGTGAGCCATAAATTATTGACAGGACCAAGAGTATGGAGAGACAGGGGGCTGCGGCCTGGGCCAAGGGGAGGCGGCTAGGACCAGGTTGTACAGGATGCCTGCCAGGGAGACGTGCAGTTGGTATGGGCAGGAGGACCCAAGTTGAGATGGGTATGCCTATGCCCATCCCTAGGCCAGAGAGTGATACCTGTGTTCCTCTCTTTCTCTCACTCCTCCTCAATCTTTCCTTGAGATCCCCCTTCCCAGGGCCAACATTTCTTCCCTCCTGCCCCTTCTTCCTCCTCCTCCGCTTCCTCCTCCTGTTCTCTGACCTGGAAGAGGACCTCTGGTGGACTGGTTGGCATCCAAAAAGAGGCATCAAGGACAACTCAAATGCCGAACATCCAAGTGCTGGGGACATTGTGTCCCAAGACAGGGCAAGCTAGGGGACAGACATCTGGGTTGGGTGGACCCAGCCGTCCTGGTAGGCTTAAGAAAGCCATCAGGCATCTAGGTGGAGCTGGGGAGGATGTTTGTTATCACAGCCATGGCTAACACTTGGTGGGCACTCTCTGTGTGCCAAGAGCTTCAGGCATATTCACACTGTCCTCACAGCAATGCTATGGGAGAGGTATAGAGAGGTTAAAGCACTCATCCAACATCACACAGCTAGTTTTCATGGCAGAATCAGGATTCAGGCCCAGGTAGTTAGGTCCCAAGCCTGGACTCTTTCTTACCCATCACATTGGGTATGAGAGTGACTGTCAATCTGTCTGAAGGGGGAGATTAAGAGGGGTTTTATTTGCTTTTTGCACTTATCTCTCTTTTCCAAATTTTCTACAATGAATATGCATTGCTTTTGTAATCAGAAAAAACACACACCACAAATTACTTTTTTAATAGCATTTCCCCTCCTCCCCGGTCCCTAGATGCCTCTAACCTGTTCGCTCCTTGACCACTCAGCAGCCCCAGCTCCATCCTCCTAGCCCGAGGGAGCAGGAGGGCGCAGGCAGCAGACCCCACACGTACTCCCTCCTGCAGATGTGTTCCCACCATCTACCTTGTCCATGTCCAGAGCTGTGACCACAGGCACTGTGGTAAGGGCTCCCTGCAGCCTCTCTGCTCAGCCAGCAGCCTCTCCTTTGGCTCCTCAGGGACTGAGGGTCAGCACCAACCACCCCCCACAGCAGCTCTATCTGCCCATAGCAGCCAGCCTGGCAGCTGGGCCTAGGGCCGGGCCAGCACTGTGGAAGGGAACCTTGAAGCCATTCCCAGCCCTGCCCCTGCCTCCTGGAACACTGTCTCCACCTCTTGATACCAAGTTCCCCTGGATTAATCAGTGTTCTCAGACTGGACCTGCAGGGACACTGCTTTACTTTCATCCCCACGGCTTCAGGTGAGAGCTTCTCCAGTGCCTCACCACTCCTGGCTCTCCCCTTCAAAGACTGGGCAGGAGGGAGTCCAGGAGGGAGTCAGAACCCAGGATATGGGCAGAGGAAGGCTGAGGCTGCTGCCATTCTGCACACCCTGCCTGCCCACCTCACCACTACTCAGGCCTCCAGCACCCTAGGGACTTACAAAATCCATTCACAAGGCTGGTGGCAGGGACACCTAGTGCAGCTAAGAGATGGCCCCTCCTGTCTTGCCAGGTCAACTAGCCCACATGGTCTTGAAGTATTGCTTTTTTTAAAAAAATGTATTTTATTGAAGTATAGTTGATTCACAGTGCTATGTTAATTTCTACTGTATAGCAAAATGATTCAGTTATATATATATATACATTCTTTTTCATATTCTTTTCCATTATGGCTTATTACAGGATATTGCATATAGTTCCCTATGCTATACAGTAGGACTTTGTTGTTTACCCATTCTGTATGTAATAGTTTGCATCTGCTAATCCCAGTCTCCCAGTCCTTCCCTCCCCGACCTCCCCTACTCTGGCAACCACAAGTCTGTTCTCTATGTCTGTGAGTCTGTTTCTGCTTCATACATAAGCTCATGTGTGTTGTATTTTAGATTCCACATATAATTAATATCAGGGCATTTGTCTTTCTCTTCCTGACTGACTTCATTTAGTATGTTAATTTCTAGGTCTATCCAAGTTGCTGCAAATGGCATTATTTCATTCTTTTTATGGCTGAGTAGTATTCTATTGTGTATATGGAATGACATCTTCTTTGTCCATTTTTCCGTCAATTGCCATGTAGATTGTTTCCCTGTCTTGGCTGGTATAAATAGTTCTGCTATGAACATAGGGGTGTGTGTATCTTGTCAAGTTATAGTTTTCTCTGGATATATGCCCAGGAGTGGAATTGCTAAATCATATGGCAACTCTATTTTTAGTTTTTCGAAGAACTTCCATACTGTTCCCCATAGTTGTTGTTGTTCAGTCACTCTGTTGTGTCTGGCTCTTTGTGACCCCATGGACTAGAGCACGCCAAGTTTCCCTGTCCTTCTCTTTCTCCTGCGGTTTGCTTAAATTCATGTTCATTGAGTTAGTGATGTCATCCAACCATCTGCCGCCCCCTTAGTGTTGGAGAGTTCCCTTTTCTGCACATCCTCTGTAGCATTTACTATTTATAGATTTTTGATGATGACCATTCTGACTGGTGTGAGGTGATACCTTGCTGTAGTTTTTATTTGCATTTCTCTAATAATTAGCAATGTTGAGCATCTTATCATGTGATTTTTGGTCATCTATATGTCTTATTGGAGAAGCATTGCTTATGTTCCCACACATACACACATACACACTGCTGAAAACAACTCAAGTGTCTACTGATGGATGGATAACTGACTGACCAAATCATGATGTATTCTTTCTACAAAAGACCATATAAACATTGAAAAGAGTGATGGAGATCGTTGTCTGTTGACCTCCAGTAACATCACCATAATGTTAAGGGGAAAGCAAGTTGTACCCCAATGTAAAGCATATACCCATTTTTCTTTCTACAATATATTTTAACCATGTTGATATAAACTGACACCTCTGTATAATCTTAGGACTTAACTGAGGCATTCCGCAGGAGACTGTTAACAGAGGTCAGAAGGTTGTTTGTCTGCAGTGGTTAAGGGCAGCCAGGAGGAAATGAACGCATCCTGTTTACTAGTCCAAAAGGAAAAGTGATAACCTACCATAATAGATACCACTTAAAAAAAGAACTAAATGTGGTGGGCACATTCATGCCTCCAGGCTCTAACAACAACTAGCAATCCTGTGGCTAGGAAATGTGTGCCCGGGAATGTGTGCCCCAGTGTTTATGCCTCAGAGCAAAGTTCCACTCCAGGGAGTGTCAGGCATACCTTTGTCAACTGCTGGCCACTAGTCACCATAGATGGTGGCTCTGGGCTTCTTTGCAGAATTGACCTTGGCTCTGGGAAGACCCATTCACTGATTCAGTAGTTATGTCAGGCACTTCCTATGTGCCCAGCTCCCTCCCTGGATCCTTCTATCACATTTCCATCGTGTGCCCTAAAGGATCCAGCTAATGACAGAGACCACTGTCATAGGGGACTACATCTATGTGTTCTTTCAACTCATCAAGCCCCTGAGAAGTGCCAGACCTTATTCTGGGTACCTCTATTTCCCTGTTTTGACATGGTTGTGTAACTACTGTCTAGGAGGAAGAATGGGACAGACAAAAGAACAGCCAGGGATGGGATAGACCTGTCCAATTTGGAAATGCATATGTAACAAAACTATTGTTTTTGTAAACCAACTGCAGAAAGTTAGGTTCGAAGAGATCTTGGCTGGCAGGTGTCATGGGGTACAGAGGGAGAGTGTAAGTACTTCCTTGGAAGAATTGGAGACCCTGACCCATACAATGCTGGGAGCTCACAGTACACCATCCAAGCTTATGAGCCAGAACGGGGCAAAAGGTCTCTCAGGGGGATGAAACTGAGGGGCAGAGAGAGCTGGTCCTTTTTTGCATGGGTGACTGACAAAGGAAGAGCTGGTGGTGATAGGGGGGCCCATATGATCTAAGGTACATGAGTTTGAGCAGACTCTGGGAGATAGTGAAGGACAAGGAATTCTGGCATGCTGCAGTTCATAAAGAAGTCAGACACAACTTAGCAACTGAACAACAACAGTGATCTTAGGGGACCTCAGATCTCCTTTGGATTGAACGTGGCATCTATAGGAACAGGTTTGGGGCATGGCTGAGTGAAGCTGAGGTGTTAATAGGGGGCAGCTGCAGGTGTGTGCTGGATTTGGTGAGCTCACTGTGCCATCCCGTCAGAGGTCACTGTCTTCAAAGAATAAGAAGATCCCATTGGGCAGAGGCAAAAACTGAGGCTCAGAGAGGTAGGGGGCCCAGAGTTAGAATCAAGACAGGGGCTGTTCTGAGGTAACTACGCCCTCTCTGGGTGAGCCTCAGTGCCTGCTATGGCCCCCATCCCCAACTCACACTGCCCCTCTCCCCACTCCTGAGTTCAGCCTTCTGAAGAAGGGGAGCAGGACTCCGTGGGTCCTCCCCCTCCCGCAGGCAAGAGGGCACAGAGCATCCTGGCTATGGGACCAGGGTGTCGGGCAGATCTGGGTATCAGCTCTGCGGCCGGCTTTCCACGTGGTGACAGATGGCCCTCCCAGGCTATGGGGACAGGAAAAGACAGACCACAGTGACAGCCAGACACTTTCAAGGGTGAGGGTACTCATCCCAGACACCCTCTGCTGGTGAAGGTGAACCCAGTGGTATCTGGGGAAGGGGCGGTGTTTAGACGTGTGGATAAGAGAAGAGGCCACCTGTGTGAAGGGACAGAAAGGCAGTAACCAGGTATGTTCAGGAGAGGATGGAGGTAAAGGGAGCCTGAGCATGAAGCTGGAGGATAATTCAAAAGGTAGCCTATGTCTATGTTGTCCAATGTCGCAGCCATTGGCAGCGAGTGCCTGCTGAGCACATGATGTGTGGCTGGAGTGACTAAGGAATTGAGATTTCAGTTTTCATTTTTAAATTGTAATTCATTTTTAAAGTTTTAATTTTAATTCATTTAAATCTAAAATTAAAATTTTTAATTTTAAAACTGATACTTGATTCATTTACTGGAAAGCTTTTATATGTTTAGAACAACATGGATACTTTTCTGCTGTGAATTTTATGAAATGTAAATACTGATCAAGTGTTTCTGATGAAAATGTAGCATCCAAATTAGAGAAGTTTTAAGTGTCAAATACAAACCAGATTTTGAAGACTTAGTATTATGTAGTATTATTAATAATAAAAGGATGTAGTATTATTAATAAATTTTATATTGATTACAGGGTTATATATTGAAATATTTGAGGCATATTCAGTTAAATATATCCAAATTAATTCAATTAAAAAAATTTTTAACTTAGGCAGTAGAAAATTTTAAATAGCATATGTGACTTGAGTTATATTTCAACCAGACAGAGCTGAAGGTCTTGATCACTGGCCTAAATTTAGCTTTAGAATTACGCACTATCCATTAGGTGGCTCAGATGTGAGTGGCCCTGGAAAGTCTTCCTTGCTGCCAAAGAATGAGTAGGGCCCCTTCTGTGGGCTTCCAGAGCACTCGCATCCATTTCAACATCATTTCAACATAAAGAAAGCACTATGACTCTAAGGCTTTATTAGCGTATTTTATTTAAGTCCAGAGTCTGTGACTGGGGTGCGTGAGTTGGGGTTCTGCTTCTAGGCTCTGATGCCCCCCAACCCACCCAAGCTGTCAGCAGGCACAAGCCCAGTGTCCTAAATCCAGCGAGGCATGAAAAGCAGGCATCTCCTGCCCCTCCCACCTCCCTGCCTGTAGCCTAACAGCAGCACAGACAGGCCCAGGACAGGTGCTGTCAGCCCAGGCCTCTGCCGGCTTCCTGTGGCCGGCTGCTGGCAGGGGGCTCCCAGAGGGAGCACACCGTGACACATCAGACCTGTCAGCTCTGATGCTGTAGAAAGGATACACAGGCCAGTGAAATATGACCCCGGTTGCTGCCTTGCATTGTCTGGGCCTGGGCCACCTGCTCACAAAGCACTCCCAGGCTCCCAGGCCTGTCGGAAACTCCCTAGCCAGAGGGGACAGGAGGTTGGGGCCACGTCCTCTCCAGGCCAAGGGAGGAGCCAGATCAGCTAGCCTGGCCTGTTCGTTTGCTCTCTCTCCTTAGTTTCCCTGGAACTTTTTTATAGGGCATGTTTTCACCCAGTCCTTGAAATCACCTTTGACTTGGTCTTTGTCATAAGGAGAGAATCAGAGGCCAGAATTCTGGCCAAGGCAGTTCCTAGGGGCCACCATACTAGACTGGAATTGCTATGCTGCTTGCGGAGGGTCGCTTTGCTTCTCTGTGCTTGTTTGCCCAAATGGGAAGACTGTCCTAGAATCTCATCTGATATCCCACACCTGACATCAACCAAACCTTTACAGAAGGAAAGAAATCTAGGATGAGTTGTATATGTGCAGACATGCAGAGATAGGAGATTCAGTCACAGAACCAATACCCAAGAAGAAGTGGCTGACTTTATGGAAATCTAGGTTTGCAAGTCAGTTCATTAAGTGAAGGCTGCAAACATTGTGCTTCCCCATTTCTCTTTAAAGACTCCTCTCTCTCTCTGAACACTTAGGACATCTGCCTCCCTATACAGTAATAGGCCCATCTTATTCATTTCTTCACTCAACAAATATCAATATAATATTGGTACTATGAACAATGCTGAAAGTCCGCTAAAATATATTATTATTTTTATCATCATCTTCTTTTACTCCAAGGACTGAACACACTCTTCCCCATAGACCACGTTCTTCCTGGGGGAGCTATCACCTACTGAATATTCCCTCCCTGGACCAAACTGTCCCAGGGATGATGCAGATGATGGCTGTACAGCCTTATGAGGGGGCTATCCACTGCCTCCTCTATCTTTCCAAAGTCTCTACACACTTATGTCCATTATGCCAGGATCACTGAGGTTTCCAAATGTTTTTCTTTTAGTAATTAAACCTTTTCTTTGAATAGACCCCAATGTGTAAATCAGCTACACTGAAGGAGAGGGTGGAGTTGTGGAATCCTCCTACCCAACATCCATTCTCCCCAACTCGATGCTGTGGCAGCCTGTTGAATACCTGTGTAGAACTCCAGGACTCCCTAGAGTACAGATTAAAAATCACCAAGGTGGAGAAAAGATTAAGAGTCAGAAGAATTGGGCTATACAGCACAAGTCATTGTCTTGCTGTGTGACTTCAGGCAAGTTACTAATCTCTTTGGGCTCCAGGTCTGTTTTAGTCAGATGAGAAGGCTGAGATGGGTGAATCTGAAAAGATGGACATAACCCTACATGGGGAAAAGAGGGACAGTTACCATGAGCATAAGTGAGACAGTGTCTCACCCACCCTGAAATAGGCAACCTGAGAGCAGCCACATCTCTTCGGATGGCGGTCCACCCTCTGGATTGAGTCACTGCATACAAGGAAGTTTTGAGGTCCTGCAAAGACACTGCTGCTGCTGCTAAGTCACTTCAGTCATGTCTGACTCTGTGTGATGCCATAGACTGCAGCCCACCAGGCTCCTCTGTCCCTGGGATTCTCCAGGCAAGAATACTGGAGTGGGTTGCCATTTCCTTCTCCAATGCATGCCTGCATGCTAAGTCGCTTCAGTCATGTCCGACACTGTGTGACCCTATGGACAGCAGCCCACCAGGCTCCTCTGTTCACGGGAGTCTCCAGGCAAGAATACTGGAGTGGGTTGCCACTCCTTCTCCAGCAAAGACACTAACTACCCCAAAATATGTCTCCTCAATTCTTTCACAATGTCTAAAATCCCACCATTAGCAAATTGCATCTCTTTGGATCCCTAGTGTTTTATGTTTCATTCAGATCCATGCTTCACTCTCTTGTAGAAGCTATATATGAGAGACGGATTTCCCCAGTGGCTCAGTAATAAAGAATCTGTCTAATAACATAGGAGACACTAGAGACGGAGGTTTGATCCCTGGGTCAGAAAGATCCCTGGAGAAGGAAATGGCAACCCGCTCCAGTATTCTTGCCTGAGAAATCCCATGGACAGAGGAGCCTGGCAGTCTACAGTCCATGTTGTGGCAAAGAGTTGGACATGACTTAAAACAACAATGTATACAGGAGACAGAAACAGCTCATCACCTTGGAGAAGATGAACTGGCATCTGGCAGAGGTGGGGTTGGAATGACAGTCAAGGAGGTCAGTCCCAAATCAAAGACCAACCTCACCACCAGCATCATTTTCACCAACAGATACTCCGGCAAACAAATTTGAGATTTTAACTAACCTCAGGGTCAACCCAGGGCAGCCAAACTCCCCTACAAACTCACCTCCCACCCGGGCCCCATGCTGTGCAGAATTTACTCCACCAGCAGCCACTCTCTGAGCACCTGCCATGCACCAGGCACTGTTCTCTGTGCCTGGGATTCATCCTTGAGAGGACAGACCAGGTCCCTGCTGTCCGACGAGAACACACAATAAACAAACAAGTCCCTAGCAAATTGTGCAAGTGGTATGATCTGGTTTATGCTTTAAAGGGTCACTGGCCACTGGATGGAGAAGGGATTTTTCAGGAGACAAGAATGGACACATTTGCCCAGGAAGCTGGAAATGGGCCTAATAGCCATCCTGTCTAACTGGGGACATCTTGTCCAAAGTGGGAAGTGGCAGCAGCCTGGTGTAGTGAAGATGATCTAGGCTGACTGGTCTCATCCTAAACCCCAGCCTTGACATCATTCTCTGGGTAGCCTCACTGGAGTTCCTCAGCCTCTCTGAGCCTCACTTCCCACATCTGGTAGTACCGTCCCCATTCTGCCTTGGAGGGGCCTATGAGTGTGGATGAGATGATTTGTGCAAAGAGCCCAGAGCAGAGTTGTTGTTGTTTAGTTGCTAAGTCATGTTCAACTCTTTTGTCACCCTATGAACTGTAGCCTGCCAAGCTTCCCTGTCCATGGGACTCTCCAGACAAGAATACTGGAGTATTTTGCCATTTCCTACTTCAGGGTCTCTTCCCAAACCAGGGATAGAACCTGAGTATCTTGTATCTCCCTCATTGCAAATGGGTTCTTTTTTTTCCCTTTTTTTTTTTTTGTAGTCTTTTAAAATTTTTTTATATTTTCTTGGCCATGCCACACAGCATGTGGGATCTTTGTTCCCTGACAAAGGATTGAACCCATTGCCCTTGAATTGGAAGCACAGAGTCTTAATCACTGGACCACCAGGGAATCCCAAATTTATAGTCTTTAAAATTCTCTCTAGTGGTCTTATCACAAAAATGAAACAAACTGGCCTATTTTGACTTAAATTGTTAAAACCTGTTGTTCTGTGGGTATAGAATAGGAGTTTCATTATTTTTAGAATGTGGGCTGAAACTCTTTTTGTGAAGAGCCAGATGGTAAATCTTTTTGACTTTGTGTATCATATGGTTACTACTCAACTCTACTCTTGTACCAAAAGCAAACATAAGACAACATGTGGCAGGTGAGTTCTTTTCAAAATTTTGTTTTAAACTGGAGGATAATAACAATATTGTGATGGTTTCTTCCATACATCAACATGAATCAGTCTCAGGCATAAACATACACATGTCCCCTCTCTCTTAAACCTCCATCCCACCCCTCTAGGTTGTCACAGGGCACTGGCTTTGGGTTCTGCAGGCAAATTCTTTACCACTGGGCCACCAGGGAAGCCCTCAACATAGTAAATGCTCAATAAACAGAGTCGTTGTTATTGCCATCATCATCTGGGTGACCTGACCCAGGTCACACAGGAAGCAAACAGAGAAGCCAAGGCTGGACCCCAAGCCTCCAATGCCCTGCCCACACCCACTAAGATCCTGTCAGCTAGCAATGGAGTTTCCAGATTAGATGATGGAGACTGGACAAAAAATTAATAGGATGTTATGCAACTCACTAACGTTAGGAGAGTGATTTAAAAAAAAAAAAAAAGGAAAGTACCTAAGAGGATGCACTGTCTTCCCAAGCTGCTACTGCTTCCCAGCATGTTTTTCCCCTGAAGTGAGCTCAGTGGGAGACACAATAAATTACCATTGAACAGGAAAGGTCACCCCTGCCTGGGGAAGCCCTCTGGCTCAACTAGAGCCACAGGAAGAGAGCTTGCTTGTCTAGCAAGAATCCCCAAAGACTGCAAGAGAGTCCTTCAGCCTACCCAGTCTGGGAGAGCCCCAGGGAGAACAGAGGCCCACTTGGGGGCCAACGCACTGGCCACTGTCTCTGGCAATGCAAAGAGGAAGGCTTTGGAGTGACCGCTGAGCCTGATTCCTGACATTCCCCTCTTGAGTCCGCTTTTCCCCAATGACTGTGAGCCTCAGTGTCTTTATAAAACACAGGGCTGGCAGTATCTTTCTTGTGGGAGTAGGGGTGCAAGAATCCCAAGGGACCAAGTATTGCAGAGCCCAGGAGAGGCTCAAGACTTGTTTGCCCCTCTGAGGGTCCAGGTCCCCACTTTGGAGCATGAGGGCAGAGGTGATTACTGGAAGGTGAGGGCAGGATGGGACTGGGGCAGTGGGGGGCAAAAGGAGGAGGGTTGGGGGAACCAGTAGTTTCTTCTCTGGGTGGGGAAGGGGCAGTAGAGCCTCAGTTAGGAGGGACTTCAGGGGAGAAACTCAGATATTAAGAAAGTGCAGAGACGAGTGTAGCGGACATGATTGTTGTATATTAGGGTCATTATAGTAACTCTTTAAAGGGGCTTGTTTCATTTCCCAGGGCTGCAAAAATAAAATGTCACAAACTAGGTGGCTTAAAACAGTAGACATTTATTGTCCCACAGTCTGGAGGCTAGAAGTCTAAAATGAGGTGTCGGCAGGGCCGTGCTCCCTCTGATGCCGGGCAGAATCCCTCCTTGCCTCTTCTTAGCTTCCTGGTCGCAGTCTTTGGAGCTTCTTGACTCACAGCTGCATCACTCCAATCCTGTGTCTTCACGTGGGCTTCTCCCTGTGTATCTTCGTGTCATCTTCCTTCTGTGTGTGTCTCTGTCCAAATGTCCCTTTCTTGTAAGGACACCAGTCTTATTGGATTAGGGCCCACCCATATCAAGCAATATTATTTTAAGTGATGGCTTGGAGGAAAGATGGAATAGCATCATGACGGGACTAAAGCTCCTACCAGGCCCCTTTTGTTGTTGCCACTGGTAAGAGAGAGGTCTAAGGTAGCCCCTCCAGGAGAGGTGAATACTGTGACCTCAGACTGGAATAATAGTGCTGAAGGGGAAGGACTGGGTGTCAGGCACTGTACTAGTCAAGTCACATAGCTCATCTCATTTCCTCCTCCCAGTTGCCCCATGAGAACTCTTTCCCAGGTAGGAATCATGCCTATTTCCCAGTTAGGAAACTGAGATTGAGACAAGCAAGGGGTCATGTTCAAATGCACATAACTGTCAAGGACAGGAGCTTAGATCCCAATCCAAGCAGTCTGACTCGATTACCTCTGGGTTTCACCATTAAGTTATGTTCACTCTGAGAGAGAGAATCACATGGTGCTCTGTCTTCCTCAAGCCCTTGAATTCCAAGGTCCTGCCAGAATTGGATCCAAAGGTAAACCAAAAGACCACCTGAAACTGCAGCCAAACCCATTCCCACCTCAGTAACGAGATTGAAAACCTGCTCAAGGCACTTGAAGTTGCCAATAGAGCTAATTATAGGTGACTCGATCTAATTAAAGCTGAAGCCCAACACCAATGAACTCAACCCAGGAAGAATCTGATTGATCTGCTGCTTACCACGGACAGAGGAAAGAGTTTATACTCTGTGTGAAAAACATAAACAAAGAAAGCAAAATTACATTTCAGTCCCATATTTTTTTTTCTAGATAGTAGTCATTAAAACAATTGTACATATGAGGAAATAAAATCTGCAGTGGTGTGCTGGAACTAGCTCTGCTCTTGAGAGCCTACTGTGCACATTTTTTTTTTATAACTCTGTGTTCAGTTATGAAATGTTGGTAACTTGAACTCAGGTCTAATGGGAGTATTCACACAATGAAAACTGGCAAACACCACAAATAACGACTGCTGCGGCCGTGTCTTTTTTCCCACATCCCCACCCTCCTCTTCCTTATCCTTCTTCAGAGAGCTGGTTGTTAAACATTTATACCACTGCAAATATGATCCATAATCAAGAAGAAAACAGTCACTACAAGCAGATCCACAGATGACCTAGCTATTGGAATAAGAGGAATAGGATGTTAACAGAATTGTTATAAATTTACTTTAGAGACTATGTATAGGAAAATATTGGAGAAGACAATGGCAACCCACTCCAATACTCTTGCCTGGAAAATCCCATGGGCAGAGGAGCCTGGGGGGCTGCAGTCCATGGGGTCGCACAGAGTCGGACACGACTGAGTGACTTCCCTTTCACTTTTCACTTTCATGCATTGGAGAAGGAAATGGCAACCCACTCCAGTGTTCTTGCCTGGAGAATCCCAGGGATGGGGGAGCCTGGTGGGCTGCCGTCTATGGGGCAGCAGCAGCAGCAGCATAGGAAAAGATGGGCATAACAGGTGAATAGATGGAATATTTCAGGAAAGAAATAGTAACTCTAAAACAGAAATAATAGGGAAAAAATGTATATGAAACAATTCACTTATAGACTTAAACACTGCAAAAGAAGAGATAAGTAAAACTTGAAGTTAGGTGACAATTATCCAAATAAGAACAGAGAAATAAAACTGATATAAAAATAATGACCTATGAGATAATATTAAGTTGTCTAATATGTACTTGGAGTCCCAGAAGGAAAGGATAGATAATGGGGCAAAAAAACATTTTTGTTTAAAAAAATAATGATTAAATGATGAGAAATATTAACTCAGAGATCTAAGGTGCTCAATGAATCCTAAGTGGAATAAGCAAATAAGGAGAAAAAAACAAACAAGCAAAAAAACTCACACAGCCTAGGCATATCATAGTCAAATTGATGAAAGTTAAAAATGAAAAGTATGGTAGTTTTATAACATGTCTACAAATTCTTTGATGCCCTTCCCTGCAGGAAAGTGAAAGTGAAGTCACTCAGTTGTGTCCGACTTTTTGTAACCCCATGGACTGTAGCCTACCAGGCTCCTCCATCCATGGGATTCTCCAGGCAAGAATACTGGAGTGGATTTCCATTTCCTTCTACAGGAGATCTTCCCAACCCAGGGATTGAACCCAGGTCTCCCGCATTGTAGGCAGATGCTTTCCCATCTGAGCCACCAGGGAAGTCCTTCCCTGCAGGAGGTTATGCCTAATTTCTCGCCCCTTGAATGTTGACAATGACAAAATACATGAAACATGGTTTTCAAGACACCAAACATCAAAACAATGAAGGACAGGGGGTTCCTTGGTGGTTCAGTGGCTAAGACTCCACACTCCTGATACCGGGGGTCCAGGTTCAATCTCTGGTCAGGGAGCTAGTTCCCATATGTCTAACTAGGAGTTTGCATGCCACAACTAAAGATTCCATGTGCTGCAACTAAAAGATCCCACATGGTGCAATTAAAACCCAGTGCAGCCAAATAAAAAATAATAAAAATAATTAAAAGAAGATAAACTGATTCTTGAGATATGGGAAATAAGTGAGGGATATCTGATGATTTCCTCAGCTTAGTATCTTGAAAATACTTCCAGGCTACAGTGGAAGGAGGGGTATTTCAGGTAAAGCCTGGAAGATATCCTAAGTTGAGGACACAGAGCTGTGAGTCCAGAGAGATTAAGTCATCTAGAATTCACAAGACAGAGCTCTACACTAGAGAGAAGAAGATGGTACAGAAAAAGAATTCAAGAGATCTGCAGATATTGCCCTTTTGAGTATTCAGCAGAGTACTGATCAGCAAATTAATCTGAGGAAGCTACCCGAGGCCAGGGTAGGAACCAACCAACATGATTTGAAGGAATAGTGCCTAAATATCACACAGGGCTGAGCTCAGGAACAAGACAAGGGTGCCCACTCTTGCCACTCTAATTCAGCATAGTAGTGGAAGACCTAACCAGAGCAATCAGGCAAAAAAAAAAAAAAAAAAAAAAAGAATGAAAGAAAGACGACTGGCTTAGTGCCTCCCTTCTAATAAATAATAAGGCAGAAGGGAGAATGTGTCTGTCAAGACTAGGTCATGAGAGGTGACGCTCACTATTGGATCACTCACTCTGGGGGAAGTCAGATGCCATGCTCTGAGGAGACGGTAGCAGACCCATGGAGAGATCCACATGGTGAGAAACTGGGGCCTTCTGCCAAAAAGCAGTATAATCGCTCCTGCTCATGCCATGTGAGTGAAGCATCTTGGAATTGTGTCCTCTGATCTGTCAAACCTTAAGATAAACTGTAGCTCCAAGCAACATCCTGACAGCAATCTCATGAAAGATATGAAGCAAAAAATATGAATGAAGTTGCTCCCAAATTCCTGGCCCACAGAAACTATGAAAAAATTAATGTTCAGTGTTGTAAAACACTAAGTTTGGGGGTAATTTGTTACATAGCAATAAATTATGAATGCAAAAAGAAAGTCTTAGAGCAGATAGAGAAAAATGACACATTATATTCAGAGGAACAATAGGAACACTGACTCCTAAAAAGAAACAATGAAAGCTAGAGGATAATGGAAGAAGATTTTTACAGTGGTTGGGGGAAAAGAGTCCTGTCAACCTACAAGTCACTATTCAGCAAAAGCAGTCTTCAAAAATTACAATAAAATAAAGCATTTTTCATTGTCATTTTATGCACATTAAAAGAAATAATAAGACGATACTCTTCAGGCTAATAGGAATGATGGTAGAAGGAAAGACAATTGTATAATGTGTCTGTAAAGGAAACAGAGTTGTGAGTAATAAATAAATGGTGTTAGGAAAACTAGGTGACTGCATGCAGAAGAATGAAACTGGACCCCTATCTTATACCAGTCACAAAAATTAACTCAAAATGCATTAAGACTTGAACATAAGCACCCAAACTGTGACATTCCTAGAAGTAAACACAGGGAAAGAGCTCCTCCATACTGGCCTTGGCAATGATTTTTATGGTGTGAGACCAAAAGCACAAGCAGCAAAAGCAGAAATAAGTGTGACTACATTAAATACATTAAACTAAAAACCTTCTGCACAGCAAAAGAAAAAAAATCAACAAAATGAAAAGGCAACTTATGAAATGTGAGAAAATATTTGAAAATCATACATCTGAAAAGAGGTTAATAGCTAAAACATAAAAAAGAATCACATAACTCAATAGCAAAAAAAAAAAAAAAAAACCCACCAATTTAAAAATGGGCAGAGAAACTGAATAGACAGTTTTCTAAAGAAGACATGGTGGTGGTGTTGTTGATGGTTTTAGTTGTTAAATTGTGTCTGACTCTTGTGACCCATGGACTGTAGCCAACCAAGCTCCTCTGCCCATGGTATTGCCTTAGAAAGAATATTGGAGTGGGTTGTCATTTCTTTCTCTAGGGGACCTTCCCGACCCACGAATCGAACCTGGATCTCCTGCATCACAGGGAGTCTCCAACATTGCAGGAGGATTCTTTATGGTTGATCCACCAGGGGAGCCCCTAAAGAAGACTATAGATGGTCAACCAGTACATAAAAAGGTGTTCAACATCACTATTATGAAAGAAATGCAAATCAAAATCACAGTGAGCTATCACCCCACACCTGTTAGAATGGCTATTGCCAAAAAGACAAGATAACAAGTACTGACAATGATGTGGAGGAAAGGAAACCCGTGTACATATATATGATGGAATGTTATTCAGTCATGAGAAAAAAGGAAATCCTGCCATTTGTGACAATGTAGATGAATCTTAAGGATATTATGCAAGTGAAAGAAGTCAGACAGACAGATGTTTTATGACCTCACTTGTATGTGGAAACTAATTAAGCCAAACTCATAGAAGCAAAATAGAGTGGTGGTTGCCAGGGGATGTGGGGTGGAGGGAATGGAGAGATGTTGGTCACAGGGTACAATCTTCCAGTTATAAGATAAATAATTTCTGGGGATCTAGTGTCTAGCATGGTGATTATAGTTCCTAATACCGTATTATATACTTAAAAATTGCTCAATAGCTCTTAAATGTTCTCACTACAAAAAGAAATGGTAACTATGTGACATGATGGAGGTGGTAATCATTTTGTAATACATAAAGATATCAATCAACATGTTATACACTATCAGGGGATGTTCAACTTTAAGGGATCCGATATGTTGCATTTTCCTTTGTGTGCCATTTCTCAAGGACTCTCTGTTCCTTATGTTCCTGGAATACAGGAAGGAGTAGAGCTGCTCGCAGTTCTCAGGACTGAGATCATGGGAAAGCGTACCTGCTTGGACTCCTTTCAGTGACTCTCTTCAGCGACCTTGTGTTTATTAGAATATCCATTTTGTTACAACTGGTGGAATTTCATTCTTTGTAATGGCTGAGTAATCATTCTACTGAAGATATATAAGCATACATTTCTGCTAATAAAATATCCTTGTTCCACTAAGGACTTGGGTCCCCGCGTCCTTCTTTCTGTCTTCATTCTCTTCGCAGAGCGTGGAAACCTACTGAGCTCACTTTCTTGCCTGGGCTTTCAAGACCTCCTTGAGAGGATGCCCTGTGCTTTCATGAGTGGTACAAGTCCTGTGAAAGTTGGTATTCCATGTAACCCGAGAGATACTGCTCTCTCTCTCTCTTTCTCTCTTTCTTTTCATCAACTCCGGTCCCCAGGTCCCGGTCTGTAAAAGACCACAACAATACACCTTAAACTTACACAATGTTTTATATCAATGATATCTCAATAAAGCTTGGAGGAGAAAAATATTATACAGGTTTTTTCAGGTAAAATCAGGCAAGAAGAAACAAAAGGCAACCAAATCAGCAAGAAATAAATAAAACTGTTTATTTGCAAACAATCTGATGGTCTCTAAAAAATCTGATGGAATCTACAAAAAGCTAGAAGATTTAATGAGTTTAGCAAAGTTGCAGGATATAAGATTAATATATTTAAAAATCAGTTATGCAGTACTTCTCTACTGGCAGGAAACAACTGTAAATTGAAATTTAAAAAATATAACTTGTAATAGTGCAAAAATATAAAATATTCAGGGATAAATATGATAAAATGTGTGCATACCTGAACATCAAAACCCGTAAAATATTGCCGAGAGAAATTAAATAAAAGCTAATATTATTAAGATATAAATTCTCCCAAAATTGGTGTGTAGATTCAATACAATTCTAATCAAAATCCCAGCAGGCTTTTAGTTGAAATTCACAAGCTGTTTCTAAAATTTATACAGAAATTCAAAGGAGTTAGAATAGTCAGAATTACTTTGAAAAAGAAGAAAAAAGTGGAGAACTAACACTACTTGATTTCAAGGCTTACTTTAAAGCTAGGGCAATCAAAACAGTGTGGTATTGATACAAAGATAGATTAATGGAACAGAATGAAGAATCCAGAACTAAGCCCACACATAGACGGATAACGGATTTTTTTTTTACTAAAGTGCAAAGGCAAATCAAGGGACACAAGTTAGTCTATTCAACAAATGGTGTTAGAAAAACTGAGTGTCCATATGCAAAAAACAAATAAAAGACAGAAGAAAAAAAATGGAGTTGGATCACTACCTTGTACCATATACAAAAAAGTATCTCCAAATGTATCATAGACCTAACTGTAAAATATAAAACTTACAGAAGAAAACATAGAGAAAAATTTTTGTAAAAAAATAGAGATTTCTTAGATATACCACCAGAAACAATCTATAAAAGAACAAATCCATAAACTGGATTTCATAAAAATAAAAAGCTTCCAGTCTTTAAAAGGCACTATTAAGAGACTGGAAAGACAGGCCACAGACTGGGGGGAAAATATTTTCAAGTTTATACCTGATAAAGGACTTAATACCCAGAATGTCAAATCTCAACAATAAAAAAAAGAAATAACCAACTGAAAAATGGACAAAAGATTTAAACAGATCTTTCATCGAAGATGACACAAGAGTACATGAAAAGATGCTCAACATCATTAGTCATTAGAGAAATAAAAATTAGAATCACAATGACATATTACTACATACCTGTTAAAATGGCTAAACTTCAAAAGAGTGACCATATCAAACACTGGCAAGAATGTGAAGGAACTGGAACACTCATGCAGTACTGATGGGAATGTAAAATGGTGCAACCACTTTGGAAAACTAACAGTTTGTTGATATCTTAAAAGTTTAATATACACCAATAGTATAATCCAGGTACTCCATTCCAAGATATCTACCCAAGAGAAAATGAAAGCATATATCAAATATGAAGATTTGGACACAAATGTTCATGGAAATTTTATCTGTAACAGCCCCAAACTGGAAACAGTCCAAGTGCCCATCAACAGGCGGTTGGATAAATAAATTGTGGGAAATCCACACAACATAACACTGCTCAGAAATAACAAGGAATGCGCTGCTGATATACTCAACAACATGGGTGAATCTCAAAATGAGTATGCAGAATGAAAAAAACCAGACAGAAGAAGAGTGTATATTGTATGGTTCCATGTTTGTAAAACTGTAGAATCTTCACACTAACATGCAGTGACAGAAAACAAATTGGCGTTTTTGCGTGGCAGTGATAGAGAGGACAGAGTAGGGTGGGTGGAGAAGATTACAAAGTCACATGAGGAAACTCAGGAGTGATGGATAGAGTCACCATCTTGATTACAGAGTAGGTTTCACATATATATCTCCAGAATGAATACATTTTTATATGTCAAATATATGTAGTTTTTAAAAATGAAGTTTATTATATGTCAATCATATTTCAGTAAAGCCATCTAAATTTTTTAAGTATATGCTATGATCCATATGTACAACGAATCTAAATTCACATTGATTTATTTGCCTTTTATCTTATTGCTCAGATGTAACTATCTTTTTTATTATCAATTTTGTGCTGTACCATATAAAACACGTTTTCTTAACATATAAGAAAAATTATTGTTGCTATATTCATATCAGATAAGTAGCCTTCAAAACAAAAACTATTATCAGCAATAAAGAGAGATATTACATCAAGATAAATGGTCAGTCATCAAGAGACATGATACTATTATGTCTAGGTTCTTAATAATAAAGCTTCAAGAGACAAGAAGCAAATATTCACAAAATTAAAGGAAGAAGTAGAGAAATTATATTAGAATATTTTAACACTATTCTTTCAGCATTTGATAGAATAATGAGATTAAAATTTTTGTAAGGATATAGATTCAAACAAAATTATCAATTTGTTAGTTGTTTTCAACTAATACTACCTAATTGACATTTTTAGAATATTACAGTTAACAATTGCAGAATGCACATTATTTGAAAATGCATATAGCATATTCATCATGATAGATCATCCAGAAAGCAAATTCTAATAAACTTTAAAGGATTGAAACCATGAAAAGTTTGCTCTGTGACCACATTTGAGTAAATTAAACATTAATGACAAAAGGTATCTGGAAAACACTGCATATTTGGAAATTAAACAGCACACATAAATAATTCATGGGTCAAAGAATAATCCCATGGGAAATTAGACAATGTTTTGAACTAAATGAAATTGATTTGAGAACCTTTGCTTTCTTCCAATGTAAGTATTCAGTATGATAAATTTCCTTCTTAACCCCAAGCTGCATTTCAGAAATTTTGATATTGTGTATTTTCATTATCACAGTTCTAAGTATTTTTAAAATTTATTTTGAAACTTTCTGAATGAACTACATATTATGTAATTATTTAATTTGCAAGTGTTAGAAAAGTTTCCTTTTTTTTTCTGTTATTGATTTCCAATTTGAGTCCACTGTGGTCAGATTTCAGACTCTCTATGATTTCAATTCTTTTAATTGAGATTAATTTTATAGTCTAAGGTATGGTATGCTTTTGCGAATTTTCCATGAATACTTCAAAGAATGTGTATTTCACTGTTTGAGATGGAGTGTTTTACAAATATCTATCAGATCCTAAACTTGTTCATCACACCACTTCTGTTTAACATTGTACTGTAGATTTTAGCCAGTACAATAAGACAAGAGAAATAAATACAATTCATAAATGTATATGAATTATACATTTATAATAAATAAATGTATAAATAAATATAAATAAAATATAAATATATAATTTATAAATATAAATTTATAAATAAATTTACAAATCATTATAAATTATAATTATAATTCATAATTTACAAATTATAATTATAAATTTATAAATAAATATATTTTATAAATAAAATATAAATATATAATTTATAAATATAATATATATTTTTATATAAATATAAATAAATACAAACATATTTATTATCTATAAAATGTTTTTTATTCATAGATAATAAATATGTTTGTATGGGCTTCCCAGGTGGTGGTAGAGGTAAAGACCCTACCTTCCAATGCAGGAGACATAAGAGACATGGGTTTGATCCCTGGGTTCGGAAGATCCCCTGGAGAAGCATATGGCAACCCACTACAGTATTCTTGCCTGGAGAAACTCATGAAGAGAGGATCCTGGTGGGCTACAGTCCATAGAGTTGTAAAGAGTTGGACATGACTGAAGTGACTTAACACACATACAATATGTGTGTGTACAGAATACAAAGGAATTGAGAATAAAACAACTAGTAAAAATGAGTTAATTTAGTAAGTCACAAATCAACTACAAAGTCAATGGTTGTTATTGTTCAGATGCTCAGTCATGTCTGACTCTTTGCAACCCCATGGACTGCAGTACGCCAGGCTTCCCTGTGCTTCACTATCACCCTGAGTTTGCTCAAACTCAGGTTCATTAAATCAGTGATTCCATCCAACTCTCTCATCCTCTGTCATCCCCTTCTCCTGCCATCAATCTTTCCCAGCATCTGGGTCTTTTCCAATGAGTTGGCTCTTCACATAGTTGCCCAAAATATTGGAGCTTCAGCTTCAGCATCAGCATCAGTCCTTCCAATGAATATTCAGGGTTGATTTCCTTTAGGATTGACTGGTTTGATCTCCTTGCTGTCCAAGGGACCCTCAAGAGTCTTCTCAAGACCACAATTCAAAAGCATCAGTTCTTCAGGGATCAGCTTTCTTTATGGTCCAGTTCTCACATCTGTACAAGACTATTGGGAAAACCATAGCTTTGACTATATGAACTTTTGTTGGCAAAGTGATGTTTGTGCTTTTTAATACACTGTCTAGGTTTGTCATAGTTTTTCTTCCAAGGAGCAAGCATCTTTTAATTCATGGCTGAGTTACCATCCTCAATGATTTTGGAGCCCAAGAAAATAAAGTCTGTCACTGTTTCCTCCCCCCTCCCCCATCTATTTGCCATGATGTGATGGAACTGGATGCCATGATCTTAGTTTCCTGAATGTTGAGTTTTTAAGCCAGCTTTTTCACTCTCCTCTTTTCACCTTCATAAGGAGGCTCTTTAGTTCCTCTTCACTTTCTGCTATTGGGGTGGTGTCACCTGCGTATCTGAGGTTACTGATATTTCTCCTGGAAATCTTAATTCCAGCTTGTGATTCATCCATCCTGGCATTTCTGCAGGATGTATTCTGCATAGACATTAAATAAGCATGGTGACAGTATATAGCCTTGATATACTCCTTTCCCAATTTTGAACCAGTTCATTGTTCCATGTCCAGTTCTAACTGTTGCTTCTTGACCTGCATACAGGTTTCTCAGGTAAGGTTTCTCACCTTACCTGCAGACAGGTAAGGTGGTCTGGTATTTCCATCTCTTTAAGAATTTTCCAGTTTGTTGAGATCCATACAGTCAAAGGCTTTAGCGTAGTCAATGAAGCAGAAGTAGATGCATTTCTGGAATTCCCTTGCTTTTTCTATGATCCTACAGATACTGGCAATTTCATCTCTGCTTCCTCTGCCTTTTCCAAATCCAGCTTGTACATCTGGAAATCCTCAGTTCATGTACTGCTGAAGCCCAGCTTGAAGGATTTTGAGCATTATCTTGCTAGTCTGTGAAATGAGTACAATTGTGCAGTAGTTTGAACATTCTTTGGCATTGTCTTTCTTTAGAATTAGAATGAAAACTGACCTTTTCCAGTCCTGGGGTCATTGCTGAATTTTCCAAACTTGCTGGTATGTTGCGTGCAGCACTTTAACAGCATCATCTTTTAGGATATGAAATAGTTCAGCTGGAGTTCCATCACCTCCACTAGCTTTATCCATAGTAATGCTTCTTAAGGCCCACTTGACTTCTTACTCCAAGATGTCTGGCTCTAGGTGAGTGGTCACACAATTGTGGTTATCCAGTCAATGGTATCTTTAACCAAACAATTAGAAAATGAGATAAAAATGAGATTTAAAACATTTTAACAGCCAAAATCCATAAAATATATAGAAATATATTTAATAAAAATGTACAAAGCCTCTACACTGAAAACTATAAAACAGTGCTGAAAGAAATTAAGAAAATGGAGAGATATGCCTGTTTGTGGATTGGAAAACTCAGTACCAAGATGTCAGTTCCCCTTAAATTGATCTATATATTCAGTGCCCTAAACTGATCTATATATTCAAAATCCCAATGGCTTTGGTACAGAAGTTAACAAGGTGACTCTAAATGAAATGCTAAAGATCTAGAAGACCAAAATCATATTGAAAAATGTGAACAGGGCTAGAGGGCTTAAAGATTAACTATAGGCTTATAGTGCTAAAGATGGGATGTGATATTAGGGTAAGGATAGACAAATGGATTAATGAAACAGAATAAAGGATCTAGAAATAGATCCACATTTATACAGCCCATTGATTTTGATAAAGGAGGCAAAGCAATTCAATGGGAAAAGAAAAGTCTTTTCAAAAGAATGGTGCTGGCACAACTGGATAATCATACAGGAAAAAAAAAAGTGAACCTCAACTGATACCTCACATTATACATTTAAAAACATTGGATATGGACAGACTTAAACAAAAAGGCTAATTGCTATAAAACTTCTGAAAGGAAACAGAATATCTTTATGACACAAAAGGCAGTAACCATAAAAGAAAACAAAAAATATAGAATTGATCTTTATCAATTTAAAACATTGGCTCTTTGAAACACGATTCACAAAATGAGAAAGCAGCTGTAGACTGGGCAAAAGTATTCAGAACACATATGCCTGACAAAGGATGTGTACTGAGAATGTTTAAAGAACTCCTACAAATCAATAATAAAAAGACAAATATCTCAATAAAAATTGAGCAATTGGTTTGAACAGATCCTTCATGAAAGAAGGTATACAAAGAGTTAACAAGCACATAAAAAAGTGATTAGCTAAAACTTAAAAGCTTTTGCACAACAAAGGAAACTATAAGCAAGGTGAAAAGACAGCCCTCAGACTGGGAGAAAATAATAGCAAACGAAGCAACAGACAAAGGATTAATCTCAAAAATATACAAGCATGTCCTCCAGCTCAACTCTAGAAAAATAAATGACCCAATCAAAAAATGGGCCAAAGAACTAAAGAGACATTTCTCCAAGGAAGACATACAGATGGCACAAAAACACATGAAAAGATGCTCAACATCACTCATTATCAGAGAAATGCAAATCAAAACCACAATGAGGTACCATTATACGCCAGTCAGGATGGCTGCTATCCAAAAATCTACAAGCAATAAATGCTGGAGAGGGTGTGGAGAAAAGGGAACCCTCTTACACTGTTGGTGGGAATGCAAATTAGTACAGCCACTATGGAAAACAGTGTGGAGATTTCTTAAAAAGCTGGAAATAGAACTGCCATATGACCCAGCAATCCCACTTCTGGGCATACACACCGAGGAAACCAGATCTGAAAGAGACACGCGCACCCCAATGTTCATCACAGCACTGTTTATAATAGCCAGGACATGGAAGCAACCTAGATGCCCATCAGCAGACGAATGGATGAGGAAGCTGTGGTACATATACACCATGGAATATTACTCAGCCATTAAAAAGAATTCATTTGAATCAGTTCTAATGAGATGGATGAAACTGGAGCCCATTATACAGAGCAAAGTAAGCCAGAAAGATAAAGACCATTACAGTATACTAACACATATATATGGACTTTAGAAAGATGGTAACGATAACCCTATATGCAAAACAGAAAAAGAGACTCAGATGTATAGAACAGACTTGTGGACTCTGGGAGAAGGCGAGGGTGGGATGTTTCAAGAGAACAGCATTGAAACATGTATATTATCTAGGGTGAAACAGATCACCAGCCCAGGTTGGGTGCATGAGACAAGTGCTCAGGCCTGGTGCACTGGGAAGACTCAGAGGGATCGGGTGGAGAGGGAGGTGGGAGGGGGGACCGGGATGGGGAATACATGTAAATCCATGGCTAATTCATTTCAATGTAAGACAAAAACCACTGCAATGATGTAAAGTAATTAGCCTCCAACTAATAAAAATAAATGGAAAAAAAAAGTGATTAGCATCACTAATCATCAGGAAAGTGCCAATTAAAACTAAACTGAAATGCCACTTCACACCCACTGGCTAACACTAGAAAACCAGACAGTATCAAATGCTGGTGAAGAACAACTGGAACTCTCATTCATTGAAAGTAGGAATATAAAATGTTATAATAACTTTGGAAAACCGCTTTGGCAGTTTTGTATATAACTATGCATATACTTACCTGATGATCCAACAATTTCACTCCTATACATTTCCTGCTGAAAAATAAAAATATATGTCCACAAAATAATTGCTCAAGAATATTTTTAGCAGCATTATTCATACTAGACTAAAATGGGAAGCAATCCAAATGTACATCATAAGTGAATGGATAAACAAATTACAGAGTGTTCAAATAATTAATCCTCTTCAACAATCACAAGGAATGAACTTCCATTACCGCAAAAACACAGCACCCTGGAATGAATCTCAGTCATTATGCTGCGAGAAAGAAGCCAGACACAGAAGGCTACATATTATTTGCTTCCATGTATGAACATTCAGAATAAGCAAAACTAATCTCTAGTGTTAGAAATCAGCCTGGTGGTTGCCTCTGCACAGTGAGGACTGACCAGGAAGGAACAGGAGGGAATGGTCTAAGAGGACGGAAATATTCGAATCTTGATTGGGATGGTGGTTTAGTACATGCTTTCCCTTGACAAATGTCATAGAACTTTATGCTGAAGGCCTATGCATTTTGCTATATGTTAATTATACCTCAATCAAAAAATTTTTTTAAAGAGAGAGGAGAGGAAGCACTGGGCAGGAATGTAAATGTGTTAGTTCTTTAACTTCCTTTCCTCACAGTTGACCTTCTTTACCATTAGTTCCAGCTGGTGATACTAACAAGGCAACAGCAATCTAAGTCCTGATTTCTGCACATCTTT
The DNA here is from genome assembly GCF_023699985.2 of Odocoileus virginianus. Lineage (NCBI taxonomy): Eukaryota > Metazoa > Chordata > Mammalia > Artiodactyla > Cervidae > Odocoileus > Odocoileus virginianus. The sequence goes on from NC_069680.1 coordinate 61,045,903, forward strand.
GGGTGATGATCTGGGCAGCATCCATTGGAATTTTTAATAGCTCCTTGAATTTGGCGCTGAAGTTTTCATTTGTTTAAATATCTCTCACCATACAACTTCAGCAAACTACTTGAAAGAAAAGGTAAAATTCTCAAAAAGTTTAGCCATGTTGACATAGAATATGTGTAGGCCTTCACACTGACAGCCTCAAGTCCTGCTAAAAGATGTCAGCAAGGGTGAAGAATCATCAGGAACAGCAATTCTAGAAGCAAACAATGAAAAGCTAATAGGTCCAACTTCATAGTTCAGAGTGGAATCGATTTTATAGCAAAAATGCAGAACAGAGGGGACCTGATGAGTTGACGGCTGATATTGCAAGAAAAGCAGAGGATCAGAGAACCTGACAAGGCATGCTCCTCATAAGGAAAGGTTTTCACTACCCCTTCCCTTTTACACACTCTCTTCTTTCCTTCCTTTGCTTCTCCCTCCAGTTAAGATCTTTCTTGCCAATACATCCCAGGGGACAGAGTTCACAACTCAGGTACCTCTTCTTCTTCCCGCTCCTGTGGGAAGCTTGTATACGAAACCTCAAGAATCCTTTTCACTGAAGAGTTTCTTCGGTGTATGTCCCGAAAACAATAGTGAGTTATCTTCAGGCTTCAAAGGAAACTGCTCCTAAAAATTCAAAACCATAGCAAGAAACACAGGGATTTTTGTCTCTCTTCCAAGTTCATTTTGAATTCTCCCTCAGTCTTAGTTTAAGAAACTGCTATAACTTAAGTGGTCATACTTTTGCCCAAATGAAAGCTTTACAGAATTATAAGTATCAAGATAGTGTGTTGTAAATAAAGTTGTTGTTCAGTCACTAAGTCATGTCCAGCTCTTTGTGACCCCATGCACTGCAGCATGCCAGGCTTCCCTGTCCTTCATTATCTCCCAAAGTTTGCTCAAACTCACGTCTGTTGAGTCGGTGATGCTAATCTGCCCATCTCATCTCTGCCACGCCCTTCTCTTGCCTTCAATCCTTCCCAGCATTAGGGTCTTTTCCAATGAGTCAGCTCTTCACATCAGGTGACCAAAGTATTAATATTAGAGCTTTAGCAACTGTCCTTCCAATGAATATTCAGGGTTGATTTCCTTTAGGATTGACTGGTTTGATTTCCTTGTTGCCCAAAGGACTTCTCCAGCACCACAATTTGAAAGCATCAGTTCTCTAGTGCTCAGCCTTTTTTATGTTCCAACTCTCACATTTGTACAAGACTACTGGGAAAACCATAGCTTTGACTATACCAACCTTTGTAGGCAAAGTGATGTCTCTGCTTTTTAATATGCTGTCTAGGTTTGTCATAGCTTTTCTCCCAAAGAGTAAGCATCTTTAAATTTCATGGCTGCAGTCACCATCCACAGTGATTTTGGAACCCAAGAAAATAAAATCTGTCACTGTTTCTGCTTTTTCTCCATCTATTTGCCATGAAGTGATGGAACCGGATGTCATGATCTTAGGTTTTTGAATGTTGAGCTTTAAGCCAGCTTTTTCACTCCCTTCTTTCACTTTCATCAAGAGGTTCTTTAGTTCTTCTTCATTTTCTGCCATTAGAGTGGTATCATCTGCATATCTGAGGTTGTTGATATTTCTCCTGGCAATCTTGATTCCAGTTTGTGATTCATCCAGCCCAGCATTTTGCATGATATACTCTGCATGGAATTTAAATAAGCAAGATGACAATATACAGGCCTGTTGTACTCCTTTCCCAATGTTGAACCAGTCCATTGTTCCATGTTCAGTTCTAACTGTTGCTTCTTGACCAGCATATAGGTTTCTCAGGAGACAGGTAAGGTGGTCTGGTATTCCCATCTCTAAGGATTTTCCAGTTTGTTGTGATTCACACAGTCAAAGGCTTTAGTGTAGTCAATGAAGCAGAAGTAGTTTTTTCCTGGAATTCCCTTGCTTTCTCTATGATCCAGTGAATGTTGGCAATTTGACCTCTGGTTCCTCTGCCTTTTCTAAATCCAGCTTGTACATCTGGAATTTCTCAGTTCATGTACTGCTGAAGCATCACTTGAAGGATTTTCATGTGAAATGAGTACAATTGTACAGTAGTTTGAACATTCTTTGGCATTGCCTTTCTTTGGGATTGGAATGAAAACTGACCTTTTCCAGTCCTGTGGCCACTGCTGAGTTTTCCAAACTTGCTGGCATATTGAGTGCAGCACTTTAACAGCATCATCTTTTAGGATTTGAAATAGCTCCACTGGAATTCTGTTACCTCCACTAACTTTGTTTCTGGTAATGCTTTCTAAGGCCCACTTGACTTTGCATTCCAGGATGTCTGGCTCTAGGTGAGTGATCACACCATTGTGGTTATCTTGGTCATTTAGACCTTTTTTGTATAGTTCTTCAGTGTATTCTTGCTACCTCTGCTTAATCTCTTCTGATCCTCTTAGGTCCTTACCATTTCTATCCATTATCATGCCCATCCTTTCATGAAATATTTCCTTGATATCTCCAATTTTCTTGAAGAGATCTCTAGTCTTTCCCATTGTATTGTTTTCCTCTATTTCTTTGCATTGTTCATTTAAGAAGGCCTTCTTATCTCTCCTTGCTATTCTCTGAAATATTAATCTCAGTGAGTGAATTATTTACATTATATTGTAATTTCTAGATACTTTAAACATTGTGTTTAATTTGGTTAATTGTCCTTATTATATAAACAATACAGGAAAGGTCACATGAGCAATTCTGAAATTAGACTATTGGGGGTTTCTTATTTTTTTAATTTTTATTGAAATATAGTTGATTTATAATGTGTTAATTTCTGCTGTATAGCAAAGTGATTCAGTTATACACATATACATTCTTTTTCATATTCTTTTCCATTATGGCTTATCACAGGCCATTGAATATAGTTTCCTATGCTATACAGTAGGACCTAGCTGTTTATCCATCCTGTATGTAATAGTTTGCATCTGCTAATCCAGACTCCCAGTCCTCCCCTCTCCCGGCCCCTCCTGCTTGGCATCCACAAGTCTGTTCTCTATGTCCATGAGTGTGTTTCTGTTTCATACATATGTTCATTTATGTCATATCTTAGATTCCACATTTAAGTGATATTATATGGTATTTATAATACCATAAGTCTTTCTGACTTACGTCACTTATATAATTTCTAGGTCCATCCATGTTCCTGCAAATGACATTATTTCATTCTTTTTATGGCTGCATAATATTCTGTTGTATATATTCCATATCCTCTTTATCCATTCATCTGCTGTTGGACCTTTATGTTCTTTCCTTGTCTTGGCTATGGTAAGTCGTGCTGCTATGAACAGAGGAGTGCATGTATCTTTTTACATTATAGTTTTGGCTGGATATATGTCCAGGATTAGGACTGTTGGGTCGTATGGTAGCTCTATTTTTGTTTTTTGAAGAACCTCCGTACTGCTTTCCATAGTGGCTGCACCAGTTTACACAGCCACCAACAGTGTGGGCGGGTTCCCTTTTCTCCAGACCCCCTGCAGCAGTTGTTCTTTGTAGACTTTTTGATGATGGCCATTCTCACCAGTGTGAGATAGTACCTCACTGCAGTTTCGATTTGCATTTCCCTGGTAATCAGTGATGTTAGGCATCTTTTCATGTGCCTATCGGCCATCTGTATGGGAAATTAGACATCTTTGAAATGGCAAAAGGCATATGCGCCAAGGGCTGTATTCCATAGTTTTAAAACAAATATGAAGTGCCTTGATATTTTTCTCAGGCAAAGTACCTTGGTGCTTACCTGAATACACTTAAATTGAAATGTTTATAAAAGAAAAACAGAGTATAAGAAAGTTTGAAAGGTCTATCTTGCTATTTTATACTGTACCCTGTTAAAGTGTACCTTCTTCCCTCTGTATGGATAATTTCCTACTAAATTCCAGAGAAGAACTGAAATTCAGCATGGCCTGACCAGCATGGCCTGGTCATAATAATGTGGGTTTAAAGCTCAGAGTCAGTACTTACCAGCTGACCTTAGGCATGTCCCTTTCCCTTTCAGAGCCCCAGTTTCCATTTAATGGGGCCATGTTTAACACCTACCTCCAGGAAAAATGGAAATGAACAATGGGAAATTACGTTGTTAAGATTTAAAAAAAAACAAAAAACTACATCCTGGAGATGTGTTGAGTGTGCAGGCTCTGGCACCAGCTGCCTGGGTTTGAATCTGTCCTCCATCTCTAGCTAAGCAGGAAAACCTGTCACACTTCCCATTAAAATGGGGATAATCGTTGCATCAACTTCACTGGTTATCATGGAGATTGAAGGAACCAATTCACACAGCACCCTTTGCAAGGTGTCTGGCCTGCTGCAGTTTTGTCAGCTGGCTTTTTTATTTTTCAAGACGGCAACCCCTCCTTTAAGGACTGGTTGGTGCTTCGGTCACAGCTGTGCCGTGGAAGTCCACAGGCACCTCTGACTCACCACGTCAGCACATGGACCCAGCTACTCCCAGTCACACCATCCACATTCCTGATCCTAGGCCTTCCGCACCATGTTCCCTCTGCCTAGAATGCAGTTGTCTTTCATGTTTACTTTTTCCTTCTCTCCCCTGGGTCTAACCCCCAACACTACCCCTTCAGAGCACTAAGGAAACCCCCTCCACCATTGCAGGCAGGCCCCAGCATGGCAGTCTCAGTCAGCATCCTGTTCCAGCTCTGTCTTCATCTGCTTTTTCTATGCCCCATAACCCACAAGCAGGACATACTGCATCATTTATTGGTCCCAGTGCAAAGTTATTTGGAACAGGGCCCCTCATTCAAAAATTATTAAGAACTTCAAGATAGACAAATCCCAACTGAGGGATATTCTGCAAAATACCTGATGAATAATACTCAAAACTGTCAAGGTCATCAAAAACAAAGAAAATCTAAGAAACTCTTAGAGGAGCCCTTAGAGTCCTGACTACTATGTGTAATGTGGGATCCTAGAACAGAAAATGGACATTAGGTAAAAGCTAAGGAAATCTAAATGAATCTTAGTTCATAATAGTATTTCAATATTGGTTCATTAATTATAGCAAATCCACCACACTAACCTAAGTTATTAATATTAGGGGGAAGAGGGATGAAGGACTGTGGGAACTTTCTGTGCTATGTAATTTTTTCATAAATCTAAAACTGTTCTAAAACTATTATTCTTTTTTAAGTAACAACAACAAAGAATTTTGAGAAGGCAATAGTGGAGAAAATTGTGCAAGACAGAGCCAGGATTTGAATCCGAATCTGCCTGACCCTAAAGCTTTTGTGAATGACTGCTTACACTGCTTGAATTCCAGGGAGAAGGCCCTCTCCTAGAGGTAAGAGGAAAGATGTATATGGGGTGGGGGAGGAAATGGAGGGTTGTCACAGTATTTAGTAGGTTAAGAGCCCAGTCTTGATGACTCAGGCCACATAGTGTGTTGTTAGTCGCTCAGTCGTGTCTGACTCTTTGCAACCCCATGGACTGTAGCCCACCAGGCTTCTCTGTCCATGGGATTTTCCAGGCAAGAATACTGGAGTGGGTTGCCATTTCCTTCTCCAGGGGATCTTCCTGACCCAAGGATTGAACCCAGGTCTCCTGCATTGCAGGCAGATTCTTTACCATCTGATCTACAGGGAAGTCCTGTATACTGTGTGATTGCATTTATATGAAATTCCCAGAACAGGAAAATCCATAGAGACAGAAAGTAGATTCCTGGTTGCCAGGGGCGGGGGAAGGGAGGGGAGCATAGGGAGTGACTGCTTAATGGTATGTGGTTTCTTTTTGGGGTGATGAAATGTTATTGAATTAGATAGTGGTGATTGCTGCACAACAATGTGAATATACTAAAAGATACTACATTGTATGCTTTAACTAGTTAAAATTGTAAATGTTATGTTACCTTGATTAAAAAAATATAGTACAAGCTTGAGATCCAGTCTGCCTGGATTTGAATCTCCAGGGTCCCATTTACTAGCTGTCTGCTACCTCGGGCAAATTACCTCTCTGTGCCTCATTTCCCTCATCTGGTAAATGAGGTAGTAACAGTCCCTAGTTCATAAGGTTGTTGTCAGCAAGATCCAGGCGTTTGGAGTCCATCCCGGCCTTGAAGGGTCAGGGAAGGGATTATGAACTCATCCCCAAGACTTCCCACCTAAAATTTTGCAAACAGAATGGTCTGAGAGCCCCCTCCCCAGACAACCTGGAGTGGAAACCCACTCTTGGGCGGCCCCGAGGTGGAAGCCGGAGCGCATCTCCATTCAGACCCACAGCTTTAGGAAGCAAGCCGAAGCAGCCACGGAGGAGGTGTGAGCTGCAGCGCGCCGCCTAGTGGCGCCTTGGAGCACAGCGGTACCGGCCGCCTGGGGAAGCCGCCAACCAAAGCCACTAGCCACTCCTGCAGGGAACCCCGGACAGCTGCTTCTTATTATAAAATAGGTGGGGTGTATTCAGCCAGATTAGGGGCTTTCTGTAAATTCTTTTTAATCCCACGAGCTAGTTATTGTTCCCATTTTACACCTGATGGAACTGATGCTTGGAAAGGCTCCGCAGCCAACCCAAGTTCTCCCAGCTGGTAAGAAGAACCCCGCGTCTGGTGTTCATCCATCCGCTCAGCTCCAGATTCCAGAACTGTCTCTGATGCTCTCTCCTGATTTGGGAAAATGAGGGTAAACCCAAGGAAGCACCACAGACCCCACTAAGGGTCAGAACTAGCTCTGAGACTGATTTCAAAGCAACTGCATTGCACAAAGTCTGCCCCACTTCCAACCTCAGGCCCCGTAGAACCCCCTAGGAAATGGAGGGGAGGTGGGAGGCTCTAGTCCAGGGCTCATCAGGCAGTTTTAGGCCCTTTAACCAGTAACCCTTCTTTCCTCAGCTTCACTGATGCATCCACTCAACCAATATTTATGTATGCTTATATACGTGCAGGAGAGTCTGAGGTACCTGGATATATCATGGTGAGCAAGAAAAAGGGGGCCTGGCCTCCAAGCCTCTTTTATTTATTTATTTACTTATTTATTGGCCATGCCATGTGGGATCTTATTTCCCCAACCAGGGGTCCAACCTGGGCCCCATGCATTGAAAGCATAGAGCCTTAACCACTGGACCACCAGGAAAGTCCCTCAGCCTCTTTCCTAACTCACAGCGAGACCTCTTCACTGTGAGTCTGATGGCACTGGGTTTGGGAACACCCTGGTAGGTCTTAATCCAGCTATTCCAGTGTGTCATCCCAGGGCCAGGACCTTACCCATTCTGGGGAAAGGTGTGAGCTCAGGGTAGTGTGACCCCCTCTGAGGTCCTTTTGCTGCCCCCCCCACCTAGTTGAGGGCTGGCACTTGAAGATGTCGGGGCTGGGGAGCAGCCACACCCCCAGTGGTTATTTAACTGCAGGTGTCTGGGGAAGGAACATCCTCCCAGACACTGGAATGGCAGGGAGGTGCAGAGGAGCTATGGAGGAATCCCAGTGTGGTAAGTCTCCTACCCCAATGCGGGAGTCCTGGAGGCAAAGAAGGGTCCAGGACCTCCAATGGGCATATTTCTAGGATCAGGGGAAATGGGATGGGAATCAGCAGAATAAGAGGAATGGACTGTTCTCCTTTTTCTTGCCCAACCCCCATCCCCAAGACCCCTTCTTTCCAGTTAGGAATTAAAGTCATGAAATCTGACACTAGGACTAGAAGGGCCTGCCTGGTGCAATTACTATATAAACAGTAAAGTCCTGTGCACTGGAACTTTTTTGAAAAACGTCCAATATCATATTGGTCTTCTGGTTAAGAGAGAGAGCATGCCTGTCCTGTGGTCCCTGCCTGCCAAGACTCTACTGAGGTCCCCGCTGAGTTATCTAGCAAAATGTACTTGACCTTGTGTCTGTGCCAGGGGTTGACAGTACATGGACCTATATGTGTTGCCTGGTGGAAGTTAAGCATCTAAATATCTATTTGTCCTTAGTGTCATCTGCCTAAGAATGTATTTGTACTTTTGGATTTGCATGCCTGGGTGTGTGTCTGTGACAATGTATATGTGTGTACTTTCTAAAATCCTATGTTTTAAGTATGTGGGCCTCTCTGCAGGTGGGTGCCTTTGTGATGTTTCTGGGTCATTTTGCACTTGTATATTTTCATTGTGTGTTTGCTTGTATGTGTACCTTTGTAGGTGTGCCTGTAACTGTCTAGGGGTGTGTGTATGTGTGCTTGTACTGTGGTTAGGTGAGGCTGGCTGGGTGTGATGAGCTATTGACTCCCTCACCTACTGCCCTTGCCTGGGCCAAGCTAAAAATAACCTGTCTTTGCAAATGGGGGCCTTTCTTAGTTGGCCTAAGTTCTTCCCAGGGGGTTCTACTCCCCCATATCCACCCTCCTGATCCTGGGTGGCTGGCCAGGAAGGCTGGGGAGGTGAACTGATCTGCAGACCCCCTTCCCTACATGTTCCAGACCCAAGCTATGGAGGCAGTCTGTATGGACAGGAGTCCTGGGCAGTCCTGCCCTTCTCTGTCCTCTGGGAAAACAGCTAAGGCAGGCCCTTGTTTTTTCTCTACCTGCCCCCACCCAAAAAAATCCCTTTCCAACCTGCAGTTCTGGCCTCCAAGTTCTTTCGCCGCCAATCTAGGAAGCGATCCTGGGAGCACTGACCATATATTCCAGCCTACCCCTACTGGCCTGGCTGGACCTCCCTCTGCCTTCCTTTACCCCTTCTTGAAGCAGCCACTGCCTCTGTATTGGAGGAGTGATTCCAGATCCCAGCTCTGGAAAAACCCCAAGTAGTGAACAGACCAGGAATAGAGGAAGGGGCATTTCTGCTGGCTGCCAGTCCTTTCTCACCCACCAGCCCCAGAAGAGGTAGGAGGGTGGAGGATCCCCAGCTCAGCATTTCTTTCCAGTCCTATCTCTCTTGCCCTTTGACTCATCAACTCATTCACTCAAAGCTGTGTGATCTTGGGCAAATGCCTTCATGTCTCTGTGCCTCCATTTCTTCATAGGTAAAATGAGATTACAAATGGTACTTGTAGGATCCCCAGACTTGTGAGGATTAACTGAAGTGATGCATATAAAGAGCTTCACCTGGGGCCTGGCACATAGAAGGACCTTGCCAACATTAGCTGATCCACCCCTTCTAATGTCACTGGGTTTCAATCTCAAGATACTGCCTAACCCCCAAACTCCACCTGGCTCCTCATGCCCTTTGGCTCACTCTTGGGTGGTCAGATTTTCCATCAGGAGTCAGACTGACTGAGAGGAGAGATCTCGGAAAGAAAGATTGAGAGATTATTGACATTTGTACAGCAGTTTCCATACTTTGGCCGGGGAGGCACGCTGCACTGCATGTAGGATCTTAGTTCCCCAGACCAGGGATTGAACCCATGTACCCTTCAGTGGAAGCACAGAATCCTAACTACTGAACTACCAGGAAATTCCCCCTGTACATATTTTAAAAATTCAATTCTGCCATGCCCTGCCATGTCATTTCAGCGTGTCTGACTCTTTGTGACCCTATGGACTGTAGCCCACCAGGCTCCTCTGTCCATGGGATTCTCCAGGCAAGAACACTGGAGTGGGTTGTCATGCCCTCCTCCAGGAGATCTTCCTGACCCAGGGATCAAACCTGTGTCTCTTTCGTCTCCTGCATTGGCAAGCGGGTTCTTTACCATTAGTGCTACCTGGGAAGCCGTACAGTTCTACACCCTCTTATAAAATTGCTATCATTTTTCTCCATTTTGGAGATGATGAAGCATCAGAATGGTTAGGTAACTTGTTCAAGGTCACACAGCAGGCAAGGGGCAGAGCCCAAATTTACAGCAAGCCAAAAATGGCTCCGCCGGTGCCCCACTGTCTGTTGGGATGGGGGTAACATCCTAGGCCCTGGGTGCTACAGGAGCTTCAGCCAGGTCTGGTCAAACAGTTCTGCCCAGGGTCATGCCAACAAGTAGGGCTAACCAGGATGATCCAGATCCACAATCAAGTTCACAGAGCTGTAAGTTCCAACTTAACCCGGGACTTGAGGGTTTGAGATTTTTCTCATTTAAGAAGGGTTTTCTGGGAAAGAACCCCCACCGCCACCTCCTTCCCATGTAGAAGACATAGATTTTACAGATGGTATAGACCAGGGAACCAAAAACGACAGAGTCCTGAGTTTAATCAGAGGAGAAAGCTGACACAGCCAAGCCAAATGGGAGCGCAAAAATACATTTCCTTAGTCTCTGGGAAGGAAAATTGGGCAGACTCCGCTTCCAGTTTCGATCCAGAGGCCGAGTTTTCCAATGCTCCGGGCCCAGCGTTCCTCGAGGACCTCCCTGAAGGGCCCCCAGCTTCGCTGAGGCCGCGCCCGAGAGGCCGTCGGTCACCCCCTCGAAAGGCCCCCCCAGGCTCCGCCCCTGCCCACCCGAGGCCCCGCCCCGCCCCGCCCCGGCTGTGCCTGCTCCTCCTCAGCTCAAAGACTCACTAGGGTGAGCGGGCGGCAGCGCTCGGCGTTGTGGCAGGAGGCTGAGGCCGGCGAAGACGCCGGAGCCGCGGGTAGGAACTGGGCGCAGGAACGCGCGTACTGGGGTTAGGACCGCTCGGCATCAGCCGCTGCGAGCGCCGCTGAGCTGTCTAACCTTCAGCCGTGCAACTTTGTAGCCAGGACGTGAGAACCCCGGGAGCGCTCGAGTCCCGGAGCGGGAGGAGCGCAGAGAGGGGCGCGCCGGAGCCTGACCGGAGAGCGGACGCCAGGCACCCGTCGCGCTCCGACCGCCCGGCAGCCCTCTGCGAAGCGTGGCTGCCTCTGCCCCAACGGAGGGCACGAGCTGGCGCGACCGGGCGCCGGGGAGGACGGCGAGGAGGAGGCGGCGGCGGCGGAGACGGCGGCGGCGAGGCTGGGGCCAGGGAGAGAGCCCCGGGGGAGAGGCGCCCGAGCCGGGCCGAGGGAGCATGTGGGCCCGGAGCGGAGCGCGGGGCGCGCTGCTGCTGGCGCTGCTGCTCTGCTGGGACCTGAGGCTGAGTCAAGCAGGTAGGGAGCGGTCGGGCATGGGGGAGTGGGGCAAGGGAACCCTGGCGCCTCACTCTGCCCCGAAGTTGAGGTGGTCCATCGCTCCGTTAGTGCGCGTAGGGAAAGAGGCAAGGGCGCCCAAGTTCGGAGGTAGATTTCTCTGCTCCATCAAAGTGGGCGATGATGCAGCCATCTCGCGCGGGGTGCGCAGGTCCTCCAGCTCCTGCTTGGAAAGGAGGGGTCGCTTCTTTTGCCTGGAATGATATCCGAGTCGGGGTCTGCGTCTCCAGGAAGACCGGCCTCCAGGGGACCCCTGGTTCTGCGCGTGCTTGGCAGCGGCTCGTAAAAACACACACACACACACACACACACACACACATACACACACACACACAGTCGCTCCACAGGCCAGGTGTGCGCTCGTTCCCGGTTCGCTGGCAACTTCCTAGTCCAGGTCCCGGCTCGCCCAAGCTCCTACCGCGGCACCGACCGGAATCTGCAGACTAGAAGGAGGGAGCGAGAAACCTGGGGAGCGCTGGTCCGCTCCACCAGCCGGATGAGGCCAGCTTGCAGGGATTTGGTTACCGAGAGAATAGGGCTGAGTCTTGCACGTATAGTTTTCCCCGAGATCTTGGGATTCGCGGGTCTAGATTTTTTTTTTTTTTTTCCGGTCTGTGTGTTGGTGGTTGAGGGGAGGAGTACGTAGCGATCTGCCTAGTTTCTTTTTAAATGAATCACTGACATTCTCCCCGCCTGGGGAGTCCACTGGGTGCGCTCCCCAGGCTCCTGCTCAGGACCCACCAAGGTGCCTTAAGGGAGTCGGTGGGCTACTAAAAATTAAAGCTCTTATTCCGCCTCTTCCGCCGTGGATGTGTACACGTCTCGCTGGTCTGTAACTGGGCCCGGCGTGGCTGACTGGGCTGAGTCTTCCTGGGCAGCAGCGTGGACGCACGGGAGCCATCCACCTCTCTCGTTCTCTCTCCGGAACCGAAGCACCGGGCTTTCGAGGTAGGGTGGGGAAGGGCCGCATCCTGCAGAGTCCTCTGAGTTGAGGCTGAGAATGGGGCAGGAAAATTGGTGCAGAAAGTGGACAGATGACGCAGCCACCTCCGCCCCCCCCCCCCCATCTTCCACTGAGGTGTTGACGTCCGCCGCCCTCCTGCCTCCCTCCGACCTTCCCACCCCCGCCCCCCACCTCAACTTGTAGTCAGAGATTCTTCGCTCTGGAATTAATGATTCCCACGGCCCAGGCCCAAGTGAGGACTTGGTTTTAAGCACATCCCCCCGCCCCCTTTTTTTCCCTAGCCCTGTGTTGTAAAGTTACGACACAATCATTTGATCCACGTTAATTATGATTTGGGCAGACTCTGGTATTTAAAGCAGTGTTTTGAAGTTGGAAGGTAATGATGGGGGAGGGGGCAGGCTGCTGAATGACCAACTTTGTTTTAAAGAGTGCAGTTGGATGTGGGAGGTGCTGGGCTGGGCTGTTGGTTTCTGGTTTTGGGGTGTTTGAGGGGACGTGATTGAAGGGTTGGGTGAAGTCTCTGTAAATGGCACACAGGCAGGATTGGGTCTTGGGAAGCTGTCTTTGACCAGCAGGGCAAGGATATAAGGAATAAATACCGAGATTACTGAGGGTGGGGGGCTGGGTAGGCAGGAGAAAGACAAGACTGATTGGCCTGGAGTTCTCCAGAGCTGCAGAGTAGGCTCCGTTGGGAGGCTGGGGGTGGTCCGCCTTGCCTGCTTAACAAAGCATCCGGCCTCCACCTTCCCCAAAAGAAACCCCAGGCCCAGGGCTTTGATGGATTTGGGCATGATCGGTGCCCAGCCAGAAATGGCCTCTAATACTGGGCTTTGATTTCTCACTAGCAGAGTAGAACTGGCGTTGGAATTGTGCTCATTACTTAGCGCAGCAGGGGTTGCCTGCCCACCAGCCTGGAGAGGGGCCAGCTGGTGGGATCAGCCTGCTGCCTTCCCTTGCCCTTAGAAGCCTGCCTTTAAGACAGAGAACATGCCCCTTCCTCCTACACAGCCCTTCTACTCTAATGTACAGAGTAACTTCCAGAATATTCATTAGGTCTTCCCAGCGATCCCCCATGAGCTCCATTGCACAGATGGGGGAAAAAAAGGCCAAGATGTTGCCTTTCCTCAAATCTTACCTTCACTTGACCACAGATTGCAGATTTAAATCCAAGGCTCCTGTTCAATAGCCAGACTGATTCAGTTCACTTTGAATTCCTGCTTATGGCCTCATCCACGGTCTTTCTTGGGAGTCTCCAAGTTCTCCTGAATGGGCAGGCACCTCTCTGTCCTTCCCCCCCCCCCCCCCCACTCCTATTCCCAGTGGATTTGGAAATGAGTTTCCTTTACTGAGAATTTTTTTTAAGCTATACAATTTGATGGTGGAGAAATCAAACCCAGAACCATAAAACCCCAGACTCTTAGAAGGAGATGTCAGCAGGTGACTGGCCAGAGAGGACACTCTAAAAGCTGAGGTTAGCCCTGGGAATCTCCTCCCACCTATCCCTCAGGCTTTCCTAGAGCTATTAATGAGCCTCTGGCTCATTGGCCTCTGGCTGTGATGGTTGAGAAGGAACCCAGGTGTCATGGTAATACTTCTTTTTAAGGTGCAGTTAAAATCAGAGTTTTCCTAGTGTTTTTGCTCTGTGTGTGTGTGTATATGTTGGTGGTGGCCTGTCCTTGTCTTCTGTACACTATACTAAATGCCAAGTTCACTTAAACAAATGGAAAATCAAGAATGTCTTAATTCTTTTTCTCATTAAAGTGATGGTACCACTGCAGGGGAGGAATTCTGTATGTAATTTCTCTCCCCACCCCACAAACTGGGAATTCCATAGGACAAATTAATTCCCCTCTCTTCCAATCCACTTATTTAACTGCTGAAGCTTTGGGACAGGCCCTGACCTGCCCAGGACTACACTTGGACTCATGGAGAGATCTGAGATTTGCACTCAGGCCTCGTAAACCTCATTCTTGTCAGGGCTCCTTTATTCCACTTGGGCTGCAGACTGTCCGCGTGGGTCTGGGATTGAGATTTTGAAATCAAGGCCTGGCTAAGCCAGGCAGCTAAAGATGGAGTCAGGTTGGTAACCGAGTTGGACTGGGATTTGCAGGGGCAAGACTTGCAGGGAGCATGGACCTGGGAGAGGTGGAACAGGGCTGGGCCAAAGGTCAAGGTGAGACCCTGAGACCAGGCAAGTGCCCAAAAGTAGCTTCCTCCCTGGCCTTCCAACACTGATCCTCTCAGTAAAAGCCCCCACCTGCCCGTGGTGAGATAAATCACAATCCAGGCTCCCTTGGTCTGCAGGACTATATATTAGCATTTTTTTTTCATATTAGCATTTTAAAGCTCTATACTGATTTGTATGGAGGCTTCCCTGATGGCTCAATGGTAAAGAATCTGTCTGCAATTCAGGAGCAGAGGGTTCAATCCCTGAGTGGGAAAGATCCTGTGGAGAAGGAAATGGCAACCCACTCCAATATCCTTGCCTGGAAAATCCCATGGACAGAGGAGCCTGGCAGGCTACAGTTCATGAGGTCACAAGGTGTTGGACACTCATTTGTATAGCTGGAGGCAAAATAGGTTTTTACATTTTTATTTTGAAGCTTTAGGGTCATCTCCTGCACCCATTTTGTTGTTGAATTTTTCCTGGACTGAGGTACTGTGACCTGTTCCTGGCTGTCAGAGCAGGGTGTCAGGTCTCCCTACCACTTCCTTACCAGCAGCATCTTCTAAGGAGGGTTTGGACTTTGGCAATGAGGCTGAAGGGGAGGTGGGTCTCTTACATTCCAAGTGCTTGGTTGGTATTTCTAAATGGCCCATCCTGGAGCCTTCTCCTGGGCCTGCTGGCCAAACATATGGTCATTTGAACCTTATGTCTGGGATTAGGGTAGCAAGGAAGTATCTTGGAGCCCCCTGAGGCCTGGAGGAAAGGGTTAAGAAGCAGGGGTCATAGGTTGGGATTTAGGGGTTGCCTGTGGGATTGGTTGTAGGGAGAAGCTACTCTCAAGGCAGGGAGAGAAGGATTCAGACACTAAGGCCAAGGGCTGGCGCTTCTTCCTCCTCCTTCCCAGTTTCCTAAACAGCTTCCACAAATGGAATCATTAAAGCTGTGAAGGCAAAATGAAACCAAACAAGTGTGTTCTGTGCTTTTCTGTTACTTTCCTTTTTCTAAAGGAAAACTTAAAATACCGTAATTAGAATAATATGAGGAAGGGCAGTTTCAGGAGGGTGGAGGGAACGTGTGTCCTCCTTTTGATTCGCTCCTGAAGTTGGGGATGGGGCGCCACCTCCTGCCCCATCATGGGCCTGCGCTCAGCCGGGTGCCGCTGGAGCTTGGGGAGTTTGTCCCCACCCCGACCGGGTGACCGAGGGCCAGGTGAGCCCCTCCTCTGGATTTTTTGAGAGAAGCCTGGCATCTCCTTGGAAGTTGGGCGGGCGGCTGGATTGCGCTGGATTCGAACTCCGGCGGCCAGCACCAACCGCTCCAGTCCCTGCGCCCCCTCAGAGCAGGCGGGTCCTCGCCGCGCCCCTGTCTCTCCGACCCTCCACTTCAGCGAGGCTAATGACAACAAAAACATTTGCTGAAGTGAAGGCATAAATCAGCCGCCTCCCCGCTCCCCCGACCCTCCCCGCTTTGTTCTCTCTTCCTTCTCTTACGAAGCGCTGGGTTGCTGGAAGCTCCCAAATTTACCCTTGCGGACAAAGTGGCCTGGTTAGCATCTCTGAGGCTGCCTCTGGCGGGGCTGATTCAGCTCGCGGGTACCTGGGGGACGCACGTATCTTGGCACCGACACCAACCACTTCTCCTTCCCTTCCTCTCCCGCGTACCCCCTGATCCTCCTCGGCCCCCTCACCAACCGCCTCTACCCCTTCCCCTGCCGAGGAGCCCGGGCGGCTCTTGGCCATGGTCAAGGAGTGAGCTCGCGGAGCTTCCTTCTCACCTCCCAGAACAGGCTGACCCCAGTGCCTCACAGCTTTCCCGCCTGCTGCTGCGCGGCTCTTTTCGAGAAAGGCAGGCTGTGGTGTGAAAGCGTGCGTGGAAGAGTGGGTCGGGGTGGGGGGTGAGAATGTGTATGAAGGAGGTGGGTGGGGGTGGGAGTGTGAAGTGGGAGGTGAGGGTAGGTGTGGTGCTGCATTGGGTGCTGGGTGTGTGTGTGGGGTGAAGTGTGCAGGAGGGATGGGACGCATGTCTTGAGTTGTGCCTTTTGCATACGGGGTGGCGTGCATGTGTTTGGGTTGGGGGTAGGTAATGCAAGTGGGTGCAGCTGTGGTGTGTTTGTGTGTAAATAGGTGTGTAAATAGGTGTGTGCAGCATGGTGAGTCACCACCATACTAGGGAAGCTCCAATGTGCTTAGGAGGTGGGACCCAGGTGAGTGAGATTTGATCTATTTGGTCTGCATGCCAGGCTATGGCGTTGGAAGGGCAAGAAGCTCCCTCACTTAAGGACAGGTGGAACGGATTGCCACATGCTGGCGCTATAGCTCACTAGACCAGGAGCTTGGGTGACTCCCCCCCAGGAGGACAGGAGGACAGGAGTCCGAGTCCTGGGGTCTCCTGCAGTCTGTTTCCCTAAAACAATGGCGGGTCCTGTGGTTTGAAGGTCTGCTCTCTGCTCTGGGTCAGGTTCCTGCTTCAGTCCTCCAGGAGGAGTGGGGTCCTCAGGAATTTGCCAGGGAAGAAGCAAGCTGAGCTCAGATGAGTGGCATCGCCCATGGAGAGCAACACGGGCAGGCATGGCTGGGCCTGGGACTCTCCATGGATGTAAAAGAGGATGCAGGCACATACAGACACATACATGAGCCCTGGACTGCACTGTTCCTCATTTCCTTGGTTACAAAGGGCTCCCCTGCCATCCTTAACTCTAGGATAAGGTATGCTGTTGTAGACTAGAGAGACCTTTAGGAAAATCATAGTCCCACCGATAAACTTTTGTTTAACAGCTTATAAAACCCTCTCATATGTAAGACCTCAGTTTGTCCTTTTAAGAATCCCACTGGGGAGGCAGGTGCCACTTAGGATGTGCACTTCAGACCTGGCTCAGAACCAGAGCAGCCCTGGCCCCAGCCCTCAAGGTGGTTAAATATGTGTGAGGGATGCTGATGTCCACTCCAAAGAATGGTAAGTGACATTCCAACAGCCTCTGTGGCAAATGAGGCCAATGACACTGCAGCTGACCTTTGAATAATGTGGGGGTCAGGGGCGCTCACTCCCCAGCAGTTGAAAATATCTTTGCTACATCAGCCTCAAAAATAAAGAAATTGACAAATGACTCACCCAAGAGCAGGAAGCTGAAATGGTTTGGATAGAATCAGGACTCAAAACAGTTCTTTTGATTCCACATATTGTAATCTCTAATCAAACATAAACTCATCCCCAAGCTTAAACATCTATAGAATGAAAATACAGATACCACATTCATTGAAAAAATGTCTACTTTTATGTGGACCCGCACAGTTCAAGGCCATGTTGTTCAAGGGTCAACTGTCTATTCAGAGAAGAGAGCCTTGGGGCTTCCTGGGGAGGGTGATGTGAACCAGACCTTGACTCTCTTTTTTGGGTCTTTCTAAGAGCACTGCTGAAGAGGAGACAAGATGGGGACAGGGGTGCCCACTTGAGACTTCTCCAAATCTTGAGAAGTTGGCCCTGCCAGCACTTGCAAGGGCTCCATCCTGTGTGGACACCAGTCCTTGATGAGCCAGCTTTCAGTCATATTTCCATCCTGGCTCTCCCAGGTTCAGCTGAAGGGGTGGTGCCCCTCTCAATTACCTTTGAGTAGTTGCACCCTGGGGCTGGCACTTGAAAGGAAAAGATTTCTTATTCTTTGATTTGCTTTCTGTGGTTCTTGAAGATGGAGTGAGCCCAGAAAACACTTTTTAAGCAATGATAGGAATTACGTTGGGGATGGAGGTGTGGAAAGGTATACTGTTTTGCCTTCTGCCAGGCCCCCACCAGAAAACATGGAGTGGGGTACAAGCGAAGGACAGAATCCTCAGCCCAGCTACTGCCATGAGCTAATTGGAGAGGGCAAGCTCAGTTGTCAACACCTCTAGGAACCCCCAGCCCCTCCAACCCCTCTCCTCACAGAGGACCCTCAGGACCTCAGCTGCAGGTGTGTAGTGTGGCCAGCTGAGGTTCTGAGGAGATAAATATAGGCCCCCAGCATTGCCACTTACTAACCCTATGGCCTTGGGCAGCTCGCCTAACTCTTCTTTGCCTCAGTTTCCTCACCTATACAATGGGGGTAAGGATAGTTTTGAGGATCACATGACCTGATATATGATAAAGCACTTAGCCCAGGGCCTGGCACTCAGTGAGCTCAGGGAGCATTCGGGCACAGCCCTGCAATGCCAGAGAGGACCCCCCCCAGAAGGCCAGGAGGTTCAGGGCCTGGAGTCCAGGCAGCTCCTGCCCTGGGAGTTGGGAGGTTCTGGCTTTTGCTCTTTCTCTGCTGTGTGACCTTAGGCAAGTGACTTCCTTCTCTGGGTCCCCTCTGTAAATTCAGGATGGGGGAAAGGTGGAAGGATGATCCATCCTTAAGGGCTCTAGGATTTTTTATCTGGTTCCATCTGAAGAGGCCCTAGCAGCCAACAAGAGACAGAGGTAACCAAGGCCCAGAACCACTGTGTTTACAGAGGCCCCTCTGGGAAGTCAATATATTGACTAGAATGCCCTTGTGAGCATTATGCGGCCCTGGGTCTCTCTCTCGCTAAAGCTATAAATCACCCTCTGGGACCTCAGTCCCTTTTTCCTGTTTCATAAGCATCTCCTGGCTCATAGATGGAGAACCCCAGATGCTAAGCAGGGCTGGGGAGGCAGAGAAGGGCCCCACTGGCAAAGGCACTCTGAGCATATGAACAAAGAGATACTTGCTCCCCCAACCCTGCCACCCCCACCAAGGCTCAGGGAGGCCCCATGGAGGGTGTGGTAAGAAGACATTGTCCAGACCTGGCCATCCCACTCACTGTTTCCTTTCTCAGGGGTAGAGTGTAGTTGAACTCAGGATTGGGGGTTTAAGAATCCTGTGCCCACACCAGGTACTGGAACACAAATACACTCAGCCCTAAAACTTGGTACAGATGGACGTTCATTTGATCTGAGGAAGTACTGGGTCAGAGGTGGGCAAAGCACTGGCCTGACCCTTGGATTGATTTGTGTTGCTTCTTGAATCATGAGTCATGCGCCAGGCTTGTGGTGCTGGAGTGGGTTCTGGCATGATGTTTAGAGGGTGGGCTGTGCAATCAGACTACTTGGGTTCAAGTCCTGGCTATTCTAGCATTTGGCTGTGTATCCTGGAGCAAATTACCTACCTCTCTGAGCTTTAGTTTCTTCATTTGTAAAAGAGGAGTGGTAACAGTGCCAATCTCATCAGATCCTTGTGGGAATGAATGAAATAATGTGTGCAAGTGCTTTGCACATTCTAAAGCACTCAATAACACACTGTCCTCCTCCTCCTCATTGTTCTTGGTGCCAAGTATCGAGTGATACAACAGGAAGTCCTTCAGGTGTTGAGAGAAGGCTCTTGTGGACCCAAGTGGTTGGTTAAGGAAGGCTTCCTGGAGGAGGGAAGGATGGTGCTTGACTGGCCTTGAAGGATAAGCAGAGCTCGGGTGAATAGAAAGGGCATTCTTGGTAGGGGGTATGTATATTAACGTGTAGGATGGGAACGTATTGACATATCCACCCATGAAATGGATTTTGAATTCAGCCATCTGATCATCTGATAAAACAGGACTTCAGGAGCCAGGGCTCCCTTCCTGGTAGAAAGAGCCAAGGCCTTGGAATTAGGATTTGACTCTTACCGAGTGGCAGGGCTGTGTGGCTAAACCTCCGTGTACCCTAGTATCCCCATCTGTGGGGTGGGGATGACCCCCTGCCTTCCGGGGATGGTGATGTGACATCAGATAGACATGCGGTCCTGAAACAGAGCAGGTTCCATCGATTTCCCATGGCCTCCCTCCTGCTTGCCTCCCCCCCGCCCCCAGTCTGGTTGCCCCCTGGCTGGGCCTGGGCCCTGCTTCTCTGCCTGTACCTCTCTGGGCAGGAAAGCAGGGGTCAGAGAGTTCCTGGCGGCAGCTTTCTGGTTGACCGAGAGTCAGGGAGGGGGCAAGAAGAAGGAGGCTGCCTTTTCTGTCCCTGAGGCCTACCTGGGCCTGGTGGATATCAAGAGATATCCCCAAGGTTTGGGAGAAACGTCTTCTGCTGAGATCACCCAGGAGCCTGCAACCCCCAGAGGCCTTGAGTAGCGTCTAGAGGCATTACTGGCATCAGGAGACGGAGCTGAAGGCAAGCAGCTCTGTAATGCGATCAGAGGCGCCCGCCTGCCCAGCCTGGGCCAGGGCACCCATGGAGGATGAAGAGCTTGCAAGAAGTTGAGCAGGGATTCTAGGAATGCTGTTCCTCGCTCCCTCCCTCATCCCACCTTTGCTCATTCTGTGACACTCTGCAGGATAGAGTGAGACTCAGAGATGGGACTCAGGTGTGCCATGGGGTGGAGTGGGGAACGCCTTATGGAGCAGCTCCCCACCCTTCATTTTCCTTGTCATTCAAGCCAGGGCCCTGGGGGTGTGGAGGCAGGATGAGGTTGGAACAACTAGATGATAGGATTGCAGCTGTGACACTCCACGCCTAGGGAGACAGGGTATGATTTTGTCCGATTTTGCTCAATCACGTGTCCCTGGTACACAGCACCATCCCAGGCGCGAAGAGAGAGCTTGATAAACACTTGTAGGGTAGATGAATGAGGAATTCATGCAGGCCTTCCTCACTCAGGAGATTGCTGTTACTCACCCCCTGCCACACTTTGGACTTGCTGCTGCTTTAGAAGAGTCTCACTGCTTTGCTTACAGCCCCCACCCCACCCCGACTCTGCCTGCTTCTCTCCCTTCATTTTCTCCTGCTTTCCGTCTTTGATCACTTACTGTGCATGGGGTGTCATGGAAATCAGAGCCAAGCCTTCAGTGGTCAGAACCCTGAGGTAGGGAAGAATGTATTCATGAAATCCAGTGGAGCCACGAAGAACTGATCAAGGACTGCAGTCAGGTGCCCTTTGTGCTTGTGTTCAGAGGAAGCAGACGGACAGACATCTGCTGGACTGGTAAACATTGTACTTACCTGCAAGGTGGCCTTCATGAGGCCCAATAGGCTGGTCCAGGCCCTTTAAAGATGTTTGTTTCCAGTTTGCAGCCCCAAGCCCACTCATCATAAGACAATGTCTGTTGCAGAGACACTGGTCCCAAGACCTGGGAGTAGGCATGGGCTGAGACAGTATATCTGAAAGTTCATTGGCAGGGTCTGCCCGAAGACCTCAGCCCTCCAGAACAGCTGTCACCAGCATCTTGGCAGGAGCTGGGTTTGATGCAAGGGAACAGTTTTGGCTGCAGAGTCTGGCTAAGGCAGGCTCCCCCAGCACTGCATCCAGTGTTAACATTCAGAGAGCATCCCTAGGAGATTAAATACCCCCAGGCGCTTAGCCGAGGCAGCAGTAGTCCGAGCCCCACCGCCACCCTCACAGCTGGGTACCCGCTGGCTCTTGCCAGGAGTCCCCAGCACTGATCTGGAACTCCTGCCTGGCAGCACGAGATAGCCAGAGCTGATCCACACATCTGATCTGGCCCCACTTTTTCCTGCTGGTGCACCCTGTTCTGTACAGACACACACATACAAAAAGAACTCTAAGTTGAGTTTTAATGGCTGGATTCTAATCCTAGCCATGGAGCTAATCTGCTGTGTGTCATTGAGCTAATCCCATTCCCTCTCTGGGCTTCAGTATCTTCATCTGTCCAGTGGAAGATGGTCTGCCCTACAATCAGTAAGCTGAGTTCAAGTCCTGGCTCCGACTACTAACTGTAACTCCCCAAGCCTGCATCGCCTCACTGTGAATCGGGGCCTGATTGGTTGTTGTTGGGGGGATGAAACGAGATGGGGCATGGTCAGTAAAGGTCAGCTCCTTTTTATTTCTACCTGGAAGGAAATCAATCTGCAAACCACTGATTATACTCCTCCTTTCTTTCCAATATTACCCTATTGACACATCGAGTGTTAGACTTAAGGTTCAGGATGGCCCACAGGGTGACTTGATGATCTGCCTGGGGGTTACATCAAGAGGGGAAGCCTGCATTGTCATATGCATTTGGAAAGAGCACTGGACTAGAAGTCCGGAAGCTGTAGCCCTGAGACCAACTCTGTCTTTGTGTGACAAATCACTCGCCCACTCTGAGCCTCAGTTTACCCACCAGCAAAAGGAATAAAAGAAGCCGAATGCTAGGCAGGGCTCAGGGAGAAAATGCCTGGACAGGTGCTTTGGAAACTTCTCCAAACCCCAGGGGCTGCTGATCTGAGTAGGAAGGAGGCCCACACAGCAAGGTCTATCCCCGGGGGCTGTGCGGTACATCCTGGGAGCTGCTCACTGTGGGGCAGGTACGAGAGGGCCCATGTTTCCACTTCCCTGGCTGGAACCTCCCGCGGCAGGTGGGCCCTGGCTTCTCCCTGTGGCCTGGCTGGCCCTGGCTATTGAGCTGGATGACAAGAGTTTGGGTCGCTTCCCATCCCTCTCTGCTCCACACCCCAGAGCAGAGGAGGCTGGGGTACCACGTCAGGGAAGGTTAGTGTCAGTGCTGGGTTGGATGTGTCTGAGCCAGCACGCCATCTGCCATGCCCACCAGAAGTTACATAATCCCTCGGCCGGCTGCCTGTTCTTAGAAAACAGGGCAGGCAGGACCAGCAGAGAGTGGAGGTCAGTGTTTTCTTCCCTACGCTTTGTTCCCTCACAGCCCACCACCTCCCTGGACCCGTCTTCATTCTCCGAGTTGCTCCCACACTGTCTGGAGCCTGAGACATAAATGCTGGGCCTGAGCCAGGCTGAGGTTGGAAGGGGATGAAGCAGTCCTTGAGGGCTGCTTGCTAGCTGGCCTGGAGGCAGCCTGCAGGCACAGTCCTCACACCCTCTCACATCTTTCTTCTGGAGCTCAGGCAGAATGGACTGGGAGGGCAGCTCAGGGTTCAGGAAAGGAGGGGCAGACCCTCCCCCCCCCCCCCAGGTTCCTACAGAGGTGTTCCTCTTCTAACACCTTATCAAATAATAAGCATTTTAATTGTATCTAAATAACAGCTAAATAATGCTACCCATGTATTGCTATGGCCTTTGTAATCACTGAGACCCAAAATTCAATCCTATCTCTTTAATTTGCTAGCTGTGTGATGTTGGTAAGGCAACTTCACCAATGTTAGCCTCAGTTGCCTCATCTATGAAATGGGAATGATAAAGCAATTCGTTCACTTATGATAAATTCATTCACTGAATGATAAAGGGGTTTACATCAGTATCCTGAGGATCAAATCAGACAATAATGCATGTAGAGGACAGAGAAAGCGTTCAGTGGTAGCTGTCATCATTGGTATCCAATTCCATCCCCCCCCACTTCTTGAAGAAAATGATATATAATGACTAAATCTTTTTTATTCTAGAAAAGCAAAGTTGGTTCAAGACTAATCCATTAATATTAATAACATGTGCCAAATTAGTATCGTATACCATATTAATGATTCTAAGGAAACAAAATCATGTGATTATATACATAAATGCTGAAAATGCCTTGGACAAAATTCAACATTTATTCATGATATAAACATTCAAGAAAATAGGATTGAAAGAATAGTTTTTAGTATAATATATACTGATATGTTGTTGTTGTTTAGTTGCTAAGTTATGGCCTACTGTTTTGCAACCTCATGTACTATGGCCTGCCAGGCTCCTGTCCATGGGATTTCCCAGGCAAGAATACTGGAGTAGGTTGCTATTCCCTTCTCCAGGGAATCTTCCCCACCCAGGGAGCAAACCCATGTCTCCTGCATTGTAGGTGGATTCTTTACCACTGAGCCACCAGGGAAGACCCATATTTATATCCTGATCCTAAAGCCAGTATCTTGTTTAATGAGAAAACACTAAAACCATTTTGATTAAGATCCATATAAAACATGGACACCCACCATTTTTCTTATATCCAACACTGCTAAAAGTATTAGCCAATATAATTAAACAAGAGAGATCAATGAGAGGCCCAAGATTGGATAAAGAAGTAAAACTATCCCTACTGATATTAAAACATACTATAATCCCTGTATAATTAAAATAATGTGAAACTGGTTCCTGAATTGGCAGATAGACCAGTCGAAGAGAAAGCCCAGAATTAGACCCATATGCATATGAAAATATAGTATGTACAGAGGTGACGTCCCAGATCACCGGGGTAAAGACAGACTGTTAAATAAATGCTGCTTGGACAACTGAGTAGCCATTTAGAAAATGATAATCTTTGATTCATATTTTACACCAAACAGAAAAACAAAATTTAAATGGATTTGGAATCTAAATGTAAACAGAAGTATCATACAGGTATTACAAGATAGAAACTCAGGTGAATTCTCTTCAATGTTGGGGTGTATGCATGCGTGCATACTAAGTTGTGTCTGACTCTTTTTGACCCTATGGACTGTAGCCTGCCAGGCTTCTCTGCCCATGGGGATTCTCCAGGCAAGAATATTGGAATGGGTTGCCACACCCTCCTCCAAGGGATTTTCCCCACCCAGGGATTGAAACTGCATCTCCTGTGTTGGCAGGCAGATTCTTTACCACTGAGCCACCCAGGAAGCCCAATGTTGGGGTAGGGAAAGGCTTTCTATGACTCAAAACCCAGAGACAATAAAATTAAAACTTGCTAATTTTTATTATATAAAATTAAAAAAATTTTACAATAAAGCACCCTAAGGAAAGTCAAATACAAATATTTGACAAATTAGGAGGAAATGTTCATAATATATGCCACAGACAAAAGACTAATATCCCTAATACATAAAACACTCTTAAATATTGAGGACAAAAAAACTTGATTTTAAAGTAGGAAAAGGGGACTTCCCTGGTATTCCAGTGGCTGACTCCACACTCCCAACATTGTGGGCACAGGTTTGATCCATGGTCAGGGAACTAGATCCCACATTCTACAATTAAAGATCCCGCAACTAAGACCAGGTGCAATAAAGATAAAGATAATTTTTTTTTAAAGTGGGAAAAGACATGAACAGATAATTCACAAAATAAGATATTAACAGTGACACTCAAACACATGAAAAAAGATGTTGCAGCTCATTCATATTTAGAAGCAAATCAAAACAACTCTGAGATACCACTTCTCACAAGACTAGAAAAAATTAAAAATTGTGACCAAACATTCCCCTGGGGAGGCAGTGGGGGACAGGCGCTTTCAGACACTGCTGTTGGAAATGCAAATTGGTATAGTCCTTTGGAGAGCTAGTATAGCAATACTTAACAAAACTTCATATGTGCTTTATTTTTCGGCCGAACAGTCCTACTTCTAGAAATCTACCCTTAAGGTACACTTTTATCAATATAAAAATACTTATGCTCGTGGTGAATGATTACAGCATTATTTGTAATTCCAAAATATTGGAAGTAACCTGAACACCCTGGTAGAGGAGCTGAATAAACTATGATACAACCACACATCAGAGTACTATGCAGCTCTGAAAAATGATCCTAAAACTCTCTAAGAACTGATATGGTGAGATTCCTAGGACATACTGACAAGTAAAAGTAAAAGAAGCAAAGCACAAAATAGTATCTAAAGGCTGCTGCCTTTCATGTAAGAAAGAAGTAGGTATAAGCCCAGACCCAGACCTCTTTTCTCCTTCTTTTTTCATGGCTTCTTAACAACATTTTATTTGCTCATCAAATGCCCAGTTCCGGTCTGCTGAAAGATCTGGGCAGTGAGCCCTGCATGGGGAGACAGATTTCCTATGCTGTCCTCTAGGAAGATAGAGAGGAGAGGGGCAGGACCCACAAGTCGCCTGATTTATGACTCTTGGCTCCATGTGACCCTGCAGCCCCCTGGGACTCACTTTCCTCTTCTATTGAATGAGGGGTTATGAATCCCACACCATTGGCTACACAGGCAGGAGGTGGGACCAACATCATAATTATTCATGTATACAAAGGGCTTTGCATGATGTGGAATATGTTATTTTCTACTTACATAAGGCTCTGTACCTTGCTCCTTGGGGCTTAGGTGGGTATTAGATCCTCCTTTCCAGTCCCTTGTGACATGCATGTGCATGCACACACACTCCATTCTGTACTGTACACCTCCATTCAGAGCTGTGGAAGATGCGGAGGTGGTTGCTTAATTTGTTGTTTCCTTTACCTGTGAGGGTCCCATCCAAATACTCTCCACTGCCCATCATGTGTGTTTCAGGCCCTCTGGGTCCCCAGCCTCCCTCCTGCTCTTGTGCCTGCTCTTGGGCCCATATTGGCCAGTTTGAACCCATTGTGCTGTTTAGTTCTTAAAGACTGAAGGCAGGAAGAGAAGGGGATGACAGAGGATGAGATAGTTGGATGGCATCACCGACTCGATGGACATAAGTTTGTGCAAGCTTCAGGAGATAGTGATGGACAGGGAAGCCTGGTGTGCTACAGTCCATGGGGTTGCAAAGAGCTGAACACGACTGAGTGACTGAACTGAACTGAATGTCTCTGGGAGGAAGACCCTAACAGAGGAGCAAAATGGGGCTTGGAGAAGTGAAGTGATCCCTGCTAATCTCCCAGCTTTGGAGTCAGAGCCTAGTCTAGATCTAACCTTAGCCTCTAGACTCCAAATCTAGTGCTTTTTCCAGGATCCCTCTCTGCATCCACTCTCCAGAGCTGGGACCAGGTTTTATCCTCTGTGTATTTCCCTGGATGTCCCAGTGAGCGCTGGCTGCTTGGTAATAATTCGTGGAATGATTGGTGAGTGGACAGAACTTGGAGCTGCTTTGTGAAATGCAGAATCCCCCAGCCATGTGATTCTGGCCTCACTAAGAGGGCTTTTCTCCCATGTTCCTCCCCATGCACCCGTGTAGTCATATGTTCATATGGGAGCATGGGGAAGAGCCTGCAGGGGGTTGTCTGTGCTCCTCAGGCTCCTGCAGGTCCAGTGGTCTGGGGGGAAGGGGCCAAGCCAGACGTCAGTCTCCACAGAGCAGGAGGGGCCTTGGGCAGGCAATGGAGGGCATGATTGCCGGAAGGTCATGGTCCGAGCCCTGAGAACTCTGCTTGCCAATCAATAAGTCGTTTATTATGCCCTTGACAGCATGTTCCTCTGCCCCACCCTGGGTCCTTGCAGCTTGCAAAGGGAAGGGCAAGTCCAGCAGAGAGTCTGGCCTCTCCAGGGAGAGGGGCTGCTGGGAGCCAGAAGTAAGCCATCCTCCCGCCTCTTCATCACAGCCCACTGGACCAGAGTGGCTGCCCAAGCCCTCAGGCACCCTGATCACTGCTGAAGAAAGCTGGCTGAACGGAAGTTCCCAGGTACTTGGGCATCTCCATCTCACTGCCCTGGACTTCCTTCCCAAGGCTCCTTTCCAGGAATTATAGTGCTATCAGGGAGGGTGCAGTCCTAGGAACCACAGCCTGGTAGACTTTATAAAGGATCTCATGAGGGCCCAGTGTCCCCTTAGCTTGAACAGGAGCTGGTGGTGTCAATCAGTCACGTGCTGTGTTCAGCTCTCCTGCCCACCACATGTCAATATGGTGCCCATTGCCCACACTGCATGCAAAAAGCACCTTCACAATTGAAGCTGAGCTTCTCAACAACCCCAGGATGTCATTCGGCTGAGTGCTTGCACCTCCAGCTTACAGCTGGGGGATCTGAGGCAGAGGGAGGGGGTTGACATGCCCATGTCATCTCTGGACTGGCTCAGTTGCTGCCTGATTTTCCACCCTTACCAGCCCTTCTCCACTGTTAACATGGAGAAAGATTAACAGGCATTCTAGATTCTTCTAGATTGTTCTTCCAGGGCAAAAACCTGTGTCCACAGAGTGACTCAGTGACCCAACTTGCCTCTCCAGGGCAGGGATGTTCCAGAAACAGCCAGCCACCTTCTCTCTGCCCACACTGCCTTCCCCTCGACATCCCGCCTCTGATCCTGAGTGCCTGGGCTACCCACTCCCTGCTCAGGACATACTGTATCTTCCCTTGTATGTTCACCAAGGGTGGACAGCAGAGATCAGCCTTCCACATAAGGGAAATTCCAGATCCCCTAAATTCCAAATTCCACATCCTTATCTGGCACCATTCTTTCTGACCTTTGATGGGCTTTCTGGTGTGGGGGAAGGACCTCCCCACCCTCAGAGAGACAATGGGGGGGTCCACTTTCCTACCACCCAAGCCCACCCCACTGACGACCCCCACCCCCACCCCCCCCCAGTGTGTCATGACCTTGTACTGTGGCTGGAACACACAGGTTGTTGATAACAGAGAAAAAGAGCAGCAGGGAATTTGGGGGAAGGGTGGACGCTGGGCCTGACAGTGACTCATGTTGGAGTCATGGTTCCGTTTAACCCTTTGTGAACTGAGATACCACACCAATTGCTACCTCTCGCTAAGCCATGGTTTCCCCATCTGTTAACTAAGGGGGCTGGACCAGGGAACTCAGAGGACCCTGTCAGCTTTCAGGTGTACGTTTTCTAAAATCTGTCCATTCCAGCCACCTGTTGAATTTCCTGAGAACGCAAAGAGGACAGTTGTGACACCACTGACACCACTCCCCTCAGCATTTCCTGTCTAGACAGGTCATGTAAATAGGGGTTTTGATGAGAGTGTGGGTCTGCAGCTGACAGGAGACGCAGCTCCCACGTCAGTAAACATGCCTTTGTCCGGGGTACTCTCACCACTGACATCCCCGTGGTGTGCTCCTTCCTGTCATCTGGGTCCCAGCTGGGATGTCCCTTGCTCAGAGGGTCCTTCCCCACTGCTGCTCCTCTGCCTCGCTTACTTTTTTCTTAGTGTTTGTTACCATTGGGAATTATGTTTTGTGTATGTACTTATGTGCTTGCTGGTTCATCGTCTGTCACCCTCTAGCATGTCAACTCCATGAGGATAGGGCCGTGCCACTCTGTCAGTACTGTACCCCCCAGATCCGGGACAGTGCCTGGCACAGACACAGTGCCCGGCACAGACGGGACCCTTGATGTCCAGGTGCCCAGTGAACGAATAACTGGGGTTGTACCTAAGAATCGCCTAGAGGTTTTTTTCAAAATTTACATGTGTGGCCTTTGCCTCTAACGGTGCTGGCTCAGGAAGTCTGGGCATATGAATTTAGACAGAGCACCCCAGGTGATTCAGATGCACACCTTGTTAAAAAGAGAAGAACCTGCTGGTTCTTAGCCTTGGCTGATCAGTGGGATCACTGCTGCCTGGTTCTCACCCAGAGATTCTGACTCAACTGGACTTAGAATCTGGCCTGGCCATTTTGTGCTTTAAAAGTAATTCCATTGGTTCTGTTGTACTGCTAGTGTAGAGGCCTAAGAACCCTATCTTCTCCGAGGCCTCTCGGATCCAAAGGTCTGCAATTCTTGGAAAGTCTTGCAAGGTTAAGCCGCACTTTCTTCCCAATCTCCAGTGGGGGTCAGCTCCTTGTCCTACCCTCCTGCACAGATAAAGAAAGTGATAACCCTGTTTGACTCTCGTGGATGAGTTGGGAGCATTGCCGGGGGTCCCACAGCCCCTCTCCAGTGACTTCCCGGGAGCGACTGGTGGCTCTCTGCACTATCCCACCTCCTTTTTCTGGCAAGATTTCGGCTGAGCTGTGTTGGAACCTGTCTCTTCCTCTCCCCTGATAGCACACAGTTTTAAATAAGATCTTCATTTACCAGAAGTTCACACCACAGCTTATGTGTTATGTGAGAAGCAGCAGTCTTGTGTTCGTGGGGGAAATGCTCTGGGATACGATCAGGGGGGCTGGAGGAGGAGAAGCTACTGCAGAGGGGGTGCAGGAGGAAGGAGGAACCCAGGGAATCCGAGCTGGCGCCCGCCCCAGCCCTGGCAGTGCCACGCTCCTCTGGGCTCCGCGTGATGGGTGGGGGAGGTGCCACCACTCTGCAAGCTGACCTCATGGCCGCGGGGGGGGGGGGGTGGGGTGGGGGTGGGGAGGAAATGTCATGTCCACACCCACTCTGCCAACTGGTGCCCACAGGTCTGCTCCGGGTCATTTATGTGTCTTCCGTTGGTCGCTCTTGCTGTTGACGTGTCAGCCGCCTCCCACCTTGCCTCGAAGACTGGGATAAGGAAGGGGTTTGGTGGCCACAGACAGACACCATCCTCCCCCATGGCCATCCCGCCTCCCTTCTTCTCAGCCCAGACTATGCAGCATCTAAATCAATAAACAAATTCCAGTTGCACAGCACTTAAACATTTCCGGGGTTTTTTCCGTGCAGTCTTCCCAGCTGCTCTGTGAGCTGGGTGTGATCACCTTGTTTGTGCAGGGGAAGAAACTGAGGCGGGGGTGGGGGCTGGAGTACCTCGAGAAAGCAAAGCTGTGACCTTGTGCCAAAGATTCTGCTCTGCTCTGCCTGTGCCTGGAGGGGGACTGGAGGGCAGGGCAGGGAGCTGTCGCATCTCAGTGGCCCTCGGTGTTCTTAATCCAGTGGTGTCTGCTTGTTCTGGTGGCGTGAAAGCTGACAGACCAAGGATCAGATACCAGAGTGCCCTGTGCCCTTGAGCAAGGCTGCTTTTCTCTCTGGGCCTCAGTTCCCCCAAAAGTGAACCAAAAGAATTGGAAAAGGTGGTCTCTTGGGAAGGTGCTGCCCTTCAGCGTTTCCTTGCAGGTGTTCACGTGCCCTGGCAGGGGTGAGATGTGGGGAGAGGGTCCTGCGGTGGTCCTGTCACGGGGTCCGTGGTACAAGGCCAATGTGCTGGCAATAAATATTGAGTTGACAGATGCTAAGCCGCATCCCCAGCCTCTGAATAAATAAAAAGTTGCCCAGAATAACAGCCCGGAAAATGCTGGGGCTCCAGCCAGCTCTCACCTTCGCCCCTCCCACTGGCTGTGCCTTTGTGCCTCCCCGTCCCCCTCCCTTGTCCATCACTCATTCCAGCCCCAAAGGCGGGCATTGTCCCAAACCAGCTTTAGCTCATGGCCTGCCCCCTACCCCACCCCACCCCAGCTGCCTCAGCAGCTAATGAGGACCAGGCCCTGAAGATGACAGCTGGGGGACAGGCCAGCCAGGCCCTCATGGGGCTGGGGGCAGGAGTACGTAGGGGAGCATGTCTTTAATCCCCAGTGCCAGCAGAAGCCTTTCTTTGTGGGCACTCCCTGGCATGTCTGGTCCCCACCCTGGGAGATGGACTAGCCAGAACCCAATAGGATGATGCTCCACTCACTACTTCTGGCTGAGGACACCAAGATATTAGGACCAGAGCGCACACAGGTGACCCCAGGGTGTTTCCAGATAGATGGCTCACACTTGGTTTGATGTTTCTCTGATATGTGTATGAGTGTTTCCTATCCCCCACCTGTTGGGTCAGGTGTCAAGTTACGGCATATTAGAGCAAAACGACATCTCCCTCATTTTACAGGGAAGGAAACTGAGGTCTCAAGGTAGTGACTGGATGGTGAGGACACCTACCCAGGGTCACACCTAACCAGACAAGTGACAGAGCCTGGATCTGAACCCACATCTGGGGTCTCTGCCCTTAACCCCACTGATTGCCCTTCTCCAGGGGCCTTCGTTGGGGCCCCACAAAGATGACACCTCGTCTTTGGGATTTAACCCAGCCCCAGAGGAGAAAGTCCAGGCCAGGACATCAGGGCTCCTTGGTGCTATATACTCGGTTTATGGCCTACTCTGGGAAAACGTTGCACCATCAGAAAACCTGCTTTCCACTCTAGGAGAGGGACCACTGCATCTGGGGAGCCAGTGCTAAGAAGCAAAACTTCTTGCATGGCATTTCTTTGGGCTTCCACGGTTTTTGAGAACCAGTGGGGAAGCCTCTGGAGTGGAGAGACCAGACAGAAGAGAGCCCCTTCCGCATGGCCCTTGCAGGTTTCCACAGACATGTCTACGGACGGTGCCAGTAGTGCAGTGCACGAGGCGGTGGGGCTTTTAATCCCCATTCTACAGGTAAGAGCATCGAGGCACGGCCCGCCAGGAGCTTGGCTCGAGTCTTAGGGTCCAGCCAGTTCTGGGCTGCAGGGTCTAGGGACTCACCTCAGTGCCCCTTCCCTGTTCTCTCGGGGAGGTCCCAGGGCCAGTCTGAACAAGTAGGGCTTAAGAGCCAGGCTAGAGAGGGGAAGATTTGGTTTTAGACCTCCTCCCAGGCAAGGCCAGATTCCCATTGATTCCGTCTCTGCTGGCCCAGACGGACCCGCACGGCGCCCTCCCCTCCCCTCCCCTTCCCACCTCACCCCTCCCTGGCCCTCCCCGCTCCTCCCCTCCCCCTCCTGCTGCAGCTGCAGGGCCCCTCTGCTGCAGGACTCCTGTCCTGCTGCTGCGCTGCCTCTGACATTCCGCCCCAGAAGATAAGGATCCTGTCTGGCGCCTGAGTGCTTTTTTTCTCCTGCTTTCCGAATCTGTTCCCTGATTATCTGCAGACAGCCCCTCACTAGGGGGGCCACCTGGGAGGGGACTCAGAGCAGAGAGAAAGGCATGGGGGTGGGGGGAACCAGGAGGCCTGCAGCCACCCATCTGGGGTCGTGGCGGCCATTGACTAAGCCCCCACTGCAACCTGAGCACCCAGCTCAGCAGAGAGCTGGGGACTGCTTTTTCTGGGTGAACTGACCCACTTGAGTGGGAAGAAGGGGTATGCGAGCTGGGGGCTGGGATGAGGACAGAGGGTGGGGTCACTGCGGTGGTCAGCGTTCCTCAGCATTGGGCCTGGACAATACCCAGAGGGGATGTGGTGGAGGCTGTAGCCAGCCAGACGGCCACATCCTGTGGGAGACGCTGGCCCTTCCCAGGCCAGACAGGGTCTGAGGACACTTAGGGACAGGAGAGGGAGGGTGCTGGAGGGCTCCCAGAGCCCAGCCTCCAGCCCCAGGGACTGGTGTCAGAAAACAGCCAGGGCTAGCACGGCCCCCTGGCCTCAGCCTGAAGAGGAGGGACATCCCCCCTCCCCTGGGCCTAGGGGGCTCCCCTGGTGGCTCAGACGGTAAAGAATCTGCCTGCAATGCAGGAGATCCAGGTTCGATCCCTGGGTCGGGAAGATCCCCTGGAAATGGCAACCCACTCCAGTATTCTCACATAGAGAATTCTGTGGACAGAGGAGCCTGGTGGGCTACAGACCATGGGGTCGCAGAGAGTTAGACACGACTGAGCACCATCACA
This sequence comes from Odocoileus virginianus, assembly GCF_023699985.2. Taxonomy (NCBI): domain Eukaryota; kingdom Metazoa; phylum Chordata; class Mammalia; order Artiodactyla; family Cervidae; genus Odocoileus; species Odocoileus virginianus. Next base: position 61,079,009 of record NC_069680.1, read on the forward strand.
GAAGCCCAGCCTTCTCAGGCCTGGGCTTCCCTGGAGAGCGTCTGGTTATATCAAGCAGTGTCCAGACAAGGAGACCATTCAGAAAGAGAAGGGATTGGGTTCATCTTACCACCTGGCAAATCAGATGTGATTCCATTTTCCAGAGGTCAGGAGTCTGCATTGTGGGCTCCACTTACTGGGATTTGGGAGCCCACACTTTACTGCTAACATACTTTGTGACCTTGGGCAAGTTCCTTTCTCTTTCTGGGCCTTAACATTCTTCCACTATAAACTGGGGAGGCAGCCTATGTGGAATGAGGACACACAGCCTTCTCTCAGTGGGGACGGGAGAGGACAGCAGAGGCCTGAGTTCATAGACATCGCCTCTCTAAGCCTTGTCAGACCTCCAAGGGTTCTTGTGAAGACTGAATGGGATGTAGGAGGTGATACCCTGGCTTGGAATAGGTGCGCCCTAAATACAAGGATGGCCAGCTGTTAGCAGCACAGGCTGGGAAACCCAGGACTGGCACAGCTGCTGCAGGAGCCTGGGCTGTGGGGTGTCAGGAGGCTGAGGGGCCAGCCCTCTCTCTTCATGAGTATTTGCTTGTGCAGGCTTTGGAAAAGGCCCCACACCTTCCCTGCCCCCAGCCTCCACTTGCCATCCCCTCCCCCACACCCCTAAAACCATTTGGGGGAGGGGAAGTGATGCAAGATCATTTTTTATGGCTTCCTGGCCCCAGAGCCAGAGGGCTGAGGATTGGGTGGTGTGGGCTGGATTCCTGAGCCTCCCCCTCAGAGCCTTCAGCTCATAAATATGAAGCCCAGGGCTGGGAGGAGCTGGCCGTTAAGCTGTCAGCGGATTGCCCACTTAGAAAGTCATAAAGCATTTCTCGGAGCTCCTCGGAGCTGGCCCAGGTCTCTCCCACCCTGCCCGATGGGCAGTGGGCTCCTCTTCTAATGTCCGAGTCCCCATTTAAACTCGCCAGTCACTCCCACCACTAGCTGTGCCTTGGTTTTTCCTCTGTGCACGGGAAGTCTGAGGAGATGGATGGGGAGGCCCAGGCTCAGAGGTCCCTGAGGCTCTTTGAAGGTCAGTGGAGATTTCAAGAGGTCATAGAGGGTTCTGCTCCTGCATTTCTCCTCCTGAGAACAGGGAAACCCCCATTATTTCTAATTCCCTTCTCTGTGCCTAGCCTAAGTGGACCCAGAATCTGCCCCCAGGAGCTCTCAAAATTGCAGTTAGGGAGAGCAGATGGATGCCTAGGAAGAGAGAGCTCACATTTTCTATAGCTCAGAGGAAGAGTGTCTCCAAGGCTGGGATGCAGGAAGGCTTCCTGGAGGAGGCAGGTATGTGGGGGAAAATGGGGTGAAGCACAGCTCGGAGTCCAGGGTGAGTGTGGAGAGGCAGAAGCCAAGTAGCCAGCATCTGAACATGGGGGCTACGGGGAGCTTTGTAAACACATCCTCTGGGGATACCCTGTCAACTTATGCTTGTGTGGACAGGCTCTGGCAACAGACTAGGCTCAAATACCACCTTCTCCACTCCTTAGCCATGTGTCCTGGAACAAGTTAGCTTATCTGAGACTCATCTTCAACCTTGAAATGGAATTAATAGCGATCCACTCCATAATGACCTTAGTCATAACGTTTAAATGAGAGCTTATAGAAGAGGAGTCTTGTCTCAGTGGCCAGGAGTCTTTGGAGTCTGGTAGACTGGATCCCAAACTCAGTTCTACCTCTTAACCAACCATGTAGCCTTGGTGGTTAGTTCACCGCTCAAGGCCCCAGTTCTCCCATTTGTGAAATGAGGGTGAGAGTAGTGAAGATTTGATGTTAGCTGTTAACAGGCACAGTGTGCCCACAGCGGCTAGGGCAGAGTAGATGCAGGGTCAAGTTGTGTGTTGGGAGCCCCTGCCTATAGCCTCACTCAGCCTATAGGTTCAGGAAGGGAAAGGTTTATTGGGAGGAGGAATGATCTTTACCAGGGCTTCTTAAGTCCTTTTTTCTTTCTTAAGAAACATTTAATGCTTACCCTAAGGCAAGTTGAAAACTGTAAAACCCAGCCAGTCCATTTTCCTGGTTTGTGGCAAGGGGGCTGGGGGAGGAGGGATGGTAACCTGAGCTGGTTAGGCTGGGGAAGGTGGGGAGAGGCCCCTGTCGGGCAGGTAATTGGGGATGGAGGGGCCTCCTGTCTTTTCCCACAGGGGGCTGGGAGAGACCTGGCTTCCACTGCTTCGTCGCCTCATTAACTTCACCACAAATAGCACAACTGCCCTGTGACTCCCTCAGGCAGAAATCAGGGGCTGTTCAGAAACTAAATAAATAGGAGAGTGATCATTAAAAATAAGACGGCACTGGTGGCCCCCATCCCAGGTGGAAAATCTGCTTCCTGCTGGAAACACCAGTCTTGGGGCCATTTGGAGTCCTGGGAAGGGACTGCTCAAAAAACTGAGGGGTAGACTGTTGTGGAGAGTTCTGACTACTACTGAAAGGTGCGGAATCCTCCTCGTCCCTGCCCAGGGAGCAGGGTGGCAAAACTGTTGGCGGGTCACTTCCACAGAGCTGCTTTTGTCTTCCCTGGGCTTCCAGTGACCCCGGGCTTTGCATCTCCACTCTTTCACTACCCGCCCTCCCTGCCCACCTTGACCTTGCCAGCTCCACCTCTCCCCTCCCCACGCATCTTCAGTCTCCAGCTGGGCCTCCTCCAGCTCAGACTTAGAAACTGAGACCTGATAACTTATTTCCCTGCCCTTGAGCTGCCCTGGATGGTCGCTGGCAAGGGAGAGGGTGGGTTCAAATTTGAGTGGCCTGTCCGCCAGGCACCCCAAACCCCACTTTCTGTTCCCAGGGTGGCTATAATCCAGGAGGAGCTGACTTACTTCCTCTCACCTTGCAGACACCTAGCAGTCTGTGGTTCACAGGGCAGTGATGACTTTAGGGGTAGTAGGGTAGGTTTGGGGCTTCCCTGGTGGCTGTCAGTAAAGAGTCTGCCTGCAATGCAGGAGACCTGGGTTTGATCCCTGAGTCAGGAAAATCCCCTGGAGAAGGGAATGGCAACCCACTTCAGTATTCTTGCTTGCAAAATCCCATGAACATAGGAACCTGGTGAGTCCATGGGATCGCAAAGAGTCATACATGACTGAGCGACTAAACCACCACCACCGTAGGTTTTTAGCTGCAGCTTGGGAAGGGAAACCATCTTCCATAATGTAGGGTCAACAGAGACCCTCCCCCCAGTTGAGCCTAGTCATGGGGGAGGGCTGCTGAAGCAGCAGCAGGTTCAAGCTGTGAATGAGGCTGACTGTGGCCATCTTGTCAGCAGGGTGGTGGGACAAGGGATGGCAGGCTGTGAGTCCCCATCCTGATGAGCAGTGAGGAGCTCCTCCACCCACCGTGAGTCACCAGGCTGCCCGATCACTTCACTTGCACCCCCACTATCCTTGTTGCCACCACACAGGAGCCTGAGGGTGACTGAGGAGCCCTGAGAAGTGTCCAGCTCAGGGCTAGTAAGTTAATCATTAGTGCTCAGAAGGGCACGCCATGCCTCTCTTGGTGCTAATACTAGTATTTGGTGCTAAGCTAGACTCTACCCCACCCCACCCCATTCTCTGTTCAGCAGCGCAAGAGCAGGGCTCCTCAGGTGGGTGGTGGCAGCAGGCTTCTGGGCTATGGGTGGTTGCGAGTGCCAGATGGTTCTTGGGTGAGCCCAAAGCCCAGATTTCTCAGGTCAGCTTCACAGGGTTCTATCCCGTTTTCGCAGGTACGCCCTGTACTTAGAGTTGCCCTCCAGGGCTTCCCTGCTTCAAGGGGGAGACCGACTTTGGACTCCTAGAGAAAGGAACAGGTCTCGTGTGGGCTGCTTGGAGGTGGGAGCAGCTGGGCTCCGGAGACTTCAGACGGGGCGAGAGGGTGGCACATGAGATTCTGTCCCTTCTGAGCCTGTGTCCCTACCCCTTCATCTCTCCTCCCTGCCGGAGACTCTGCCCCTGCCCCACCCCCCACCCCCCCGCAAAGAGCCCCAGAGCTTATGAACCACACTTCTCACCTGCCAACCTCTGCTCCTCACCCCGAGTGACACTGTCGCTCTCCTGCCGGTGCCCTGCTACATTTGGGGATGACTTGAACAGCTGTTGATATCAAGCCTAAATCTGCCTCCTTTGGCTTCCACTCTCTGGCCCTGGGCCAGCCACTTTCCACTAAGGAAGCAATAGTTCCTCTGCTGATGTAACCTCCTGAGTCCCTGAATCTTACCTTCCCCCAGGACCCCAATAACCCTAGAATGAAGGCTCTCAGGGCATGGGCAGTGCCCACGAGAACCAGTGTCCCAGCCGTGGAGGTGATGGTAATACCTGTGGTCCTCCTCTGCTAGGCTCCAACATGGGAGCAGGGCCAGCACAGTGGGTGCTGGAAGGTCCAGCCTCCATCCCTTGTCCCTCATTTTGTGTCCTCAGACTCCAGCCTTCCGAGGGGCCCACGCTATTGCTTCCTGTTAGGGTCACAGCCAAGCAGAGGCCAGCAGCAGTGACTTCCTCCCTGCCTGGTGGACGGCTATCTCCTCTTTGACCAAGACAAAGACCCACCCTCTGTGCCCCTGCCTGCCCCGTACGTCCCCCAGTGCCCCTCTAGCAGCAGGAGAAAGCAGAAAGCATATTTGATATTTCTGGCTGCTCTTCTAGCCTGAGGACACCTGTGGCTGAGGAAACAGAAGCAGGGTCCTTTGACGGCCCTTAGAAGTAAGCGGAACAGCTCCTTGGAGCCAGGCCCCAAGGGTCAAGGAAGCCTTTGGCAGGAATTCCTGCCTGGAGCGGAGTTCAGGATGGCCCACTTGGCTTCTTTTCACTTAGCAGCCTGGGAGTCCAGGATTCTATGATTTTTTTTTTTTTTTTTTTTTTTACTTCAAGGCTTGATGTTTCTAAGAGTCCATCATCTTGGTAGCTTCCGTGTGTGGCAGTAACAGTTCTGTGCTCTCTGTGTACATTGACCCCATTGCTTCTGAAAGCCTCCTTAGGTGGGAACTCTGTCTCCATCTTCAGAGAAGCAGAGCATCTCATACTCTGGCAGCACACCTGCAGACCCCACCCACATAATCACCACACTCCTGCTTTTGCCTCCACTCTGCCTAGCTGCCTTCTACAGCTCTCAAAGTCTATGTCTTGGAGCTCTGGGGAGAGGTTTCCCAGGCCTCCCCAAGAAGCCTGAGGGGTCACAGATGCCCAAGGCACCCCCTAGAGAGACTTACCAACTGCAGGGCAGCGGTGAGAGGTCCCCCTACATATCCTCCACGTTGCCGTGGCTCATTGCAAAGGCTTTTGAAGCCTTCCTCAAAGCCTTCCTCAGACATTCCACATCTGTACTGCAGCTCAGCCCTCTGGAGTCAGAGAACCAGCTGTGTCATGGAACCTGGTGGCTGACCACCGCCAAGGTTCGTGCTGGCCCTGGTGACCTGATCTGTGCAGGAAAGGAGCCAGAGGCCACAGAGAGCGTGTGAGCCCTAGAGATGCCCTTGAGGGTGACCTTGCTGTCCTTCCCCACCCTGACTGCCTCCTGCTGAGCACCTTGCAGGGAGCCCCGTATTATCTGAGTAGGGGGAAGGCCAAGAGAGCGGGGAAGTGTGCTTATTGGATATATCTGGCTTTGTCCCTGGAGCACAGGCCTGACTTGAACAGTAACGGTTGTAACTGGCACCAAGCCAGAGGCCCATCTTCTTCTTAGCCTGGCACCTCCCCAGGAGATCTCTATCTTTAAATCACAGGCTGTCAGAGCTGGAAGGAACCTCCCATTACCACTGCCCAAGTCCAGGCCCAGAGCCTTCAAGTGCCGACCAAGGACACAACATCATCATTGGTGCTCCTGGGCCATTAAGAGTGGGTTAAAGCCAGGTTAGTCTTAATAGCAAACTTCTAACAATGGGCATAATCAGAGCCCAGGCCAGTGCCCTGTTATCCTGTACCTCACCTCCTGTAAGATTACAGCCCAGAGAGGATGTCGGGCTGGCCTGGGTTACAGCCCAGAGAGGAATGCCCGGGAGTCCCTGGCACTAGTGAAATGCTCACATGGGGTCTGGTGCTCCAGGAGGCTGCAGAGAAGCCCATCATGCTTATCCGCTTTGCTGAGGTCTCAAGCCCTTCTTCCTGGACTAACCACAGCCAGCGCCATCCCCGTAGAATAGAGTGGGGAGGGCCCAGGGAAGGGGGCAAGTTCAGGGGGCCAGTTTGGTTTTGTCCCTCTCTGTCTCCCATGTGGCCTCCCTGACCGTGTGCCAGGCCCTGTGCTTGGTACTCACACATAGGAGCTCATCTGATCCTGCTACAGGCGGGATGATCACCTTGGTGCCGATGAGGGCACAGAGGCTCAGGGTGCCCCACGTGACAAGGCCAGAGACAAGTGACACTGATGCAGGGGTACTGCGAGGTCCCCGAGTTACTGCCGCCACAAGAGGAAGCCTGCTGAGGGAGAGGGGAGACCACCCTGGGTTCTGAGGGGCGATAGTATCTTCATCTGGTTCCTGCATCATCCGGTCGGGAGACCCCCCTCTTCTGAGTGCCAGGGGTGAATGCAGAGGGCCTGCTATCTGCCTGGCCCGCCCCCTGAGAGTGACAGACAAAATGTGTGGGCACCAGCTTTGCTGCTGGGATATGGCGAGAATGCCTCTCAGGCCCTTGTATATCCATTGTCTCCCATGAGACCTCTGCCCCCAGAAGAGGGCTGGGGCTTTAGCCGACACGTCACGGGTGCCCACGGCCCCCTACTGCCATATCTGTTCCCTGCAGACCCCTGGGTCTGAGCTCTTAGGGGCTCCCGGAAGCCGCCCCCCACCCCCGCTTACACACAGACACACACACACACACACAGCACCTCAGGGAGGCCTGGGGGAGGGAGAGCGGGCCACGGGTGCTACCCGCTCTGTCCTGGGCTTGGTTCTACCAGCAGCAGAGCAGCAGATGGGACTGTGGAACACCTAATGAGGATACAGCCCTTCCACTGAGGAGTCTGGGGAGACAGCCCTCGGCCGAGCAGGAAGGGTTTCCCTGTCTGCAGGGCGCCCTCACACCCCCCTCCAGAGCAGCGCTGTCCAGGGGACCTTCCTGCAGGGTGGGGATGTTGTCTACTGCCCAGGACGGTAGCACAGCTGCAGGTGGCTGTTGAGCATGGAATTATGGCTGTGCAACTTAGGAACTGGATTTTTCATTTTAATTAATTCAAGATTAAATAGCCACATGAGGCAGCCGTGTTGGATAGCACAACTCTGAAGGTTCTGGGAAGATCCTTTTGTCCAGCAGGCACTCAGTCAGGGCTGGTCCCCTTCCCAGCTCCCCCGAGGGGCTCCTCACAGACCACCCCACCTGAATGGCCAAGACAAGAGGACCAGAGACTCTGGGGTGGACTGGAAGGCTCCCTGCTTATCTCAGAGCTTTCTGCAGCAGAGAGGGAAATAATAACCATGGCAATGCTGATCACGTGGGGCAACTTCTCCTGTGCCTTGTAATAATAACATTTGTTGGGTGCAAATCAAGCACCAGATACTGTGTCAATTGCTGGACATGTCATGCTGCTTAGCCCTTGGAGCTAAGCATTGCTTTTCCCAATTTGTAGTTGAGGACGCGGAGGCCCAGAGAGGTGAAGCAGCTTGCCCAAGGTCACACAGCTAGTGTGATCAGGATCTGCCCTTGGGTGTGTCTGTCTCCAGAGTCTGTGCTCTTTTCACAATTCCATGTTTGTTTACCCTCCACTATTCTGCTGTGGCCAGCACTAGGTCAGGCATCTTTGGGGACAAGAAATTGCACAGGCAAGGTCCCTGCCCTCCAAGTCTCCTTCACACATCACTCCTGTACAGAAACAGTAAAGGGGGGCCCAGTGCCCCATCAGCAGGAGTGTCTGAGCCCAGCCTTCACAGAGTGTGGCAGGTCTGTCCCTGTAGCCTGGCTTCCTGCCCTGGGACCACTCAGGCATTATGGCTACACCCTAAACCTAGATGCTGAGGTTTGAATCTTAAAACGATACCCAGCACTGGGCAGTTTTCTGGCTCTAAGTAAATAGCTGGATGGATGTTCTCTAATGTTCTCTCTCCAGTGAGCCAGGCGGGAGAATCACATCTCTCATTTTCCAGAGGAATCTGAGACCTGGAGGAGCCTCGAGAGTCACCCCTGTTCATACCCCTGCTCAAGGCAGAGCAGGGCGGCCTTCTGCTCTCCTGACACCATCTCCAGGCTCTGACTCCTGCGGCTGCTTTTCTAGGATAACCAGGGAGCAGGTGGAAGGAAAACACTCAGCTTACATACTCAGAGGGGCAAGTCATCAATATAATAACATCCCAGAGTGGGGAGGAGGGCAGCCGGATGCTGAGAGCAAGGATGTCCGCTTCCGAGAGCCTGCGTTCTCAGCCCCGCTGTGAGTCAGGCTCCTGCGGGTCACTGGGACTGCCCTGCGTGCACGCGTGTGTGACGCTCCACGTTGGCCAGCCGACTTGGGGCTTGCTGCGTGGCGGCGTGTGCCCGTGGGTGACCGCGGCACACAGACTGTCTCCAGCTCCCTCTTGCCCTCCCCAACCCACCTCCCTCTGCTCCAGGAGACAGATGTCTCCCAGATGTTTCTCACTTCCTGCCTGGCTCCGTGCAGTGCGTGTGTGTGTTTATTTTGGACAACCCACTAAATAATAACCATTTTAAGAAAAGCTTTTCATAACCCCGTTCCCACGAGGAGTCAGAGTTCAGGAAATAATCCCAACTCTATTCACTATTGTCCCCAGGCTCTCTTCTTTCTGACCTCTGCTCCCCCCCACTCCACCCTTGGGGACCACTTTTGAAAAGATTTCTTTTTATTCTACGTGACGTATCCCCTCTCTGTGATGCTGGTTCTCTGGGAAGCTGGGGCTGGGTGAAGAGTGGGGGGAAGCTGGAGCAGAGAGGGAACTTGTCACAGCTCTGCTACTCAAAGTGTGGTCCCTGGACCCACATCCCCTGGGAGCTTGTTAGAGAAGTAAAGTCTCAGCCCTACCCCAGATCTCCTGCATCAGAGTCTACATTTCCACAAGGTCTCAGCTGATTCATACCTACTTCAAGTTCAAGAAGTGGTGATCTAGGCCCAGGCCTTGTTGATGAGGAATGGGGGCTGACTCTAGGGGTGGAAGGCCTTGCCATCAGGTCTTTCTTAGCACAAGCCACTTAGGATCTGGTGGTATAGTCTAATAGGCTCTGAGCCCCCAACAATTGGAGCCTGGGGATCTGGTGGTATAGTCTAATAGGCTCCGAGCCCCCAACAGTTGGAGCCTGGGTGGGCCAAGGCAGAGGCAGCCCAGGGAGCCCCTGGTCGGGTGAGCCAGGCAGGCAGATTCTTCTCCCAAATGTCATCCCAGCCCTGGCAGCCAGGAGGGCAGCAGGCTAAGTGCTGCTCTGGCCATGCAGCTTGGAAGAGTGGTTTCCGGCCAGCCCTGCCCTCTGTTTACTGGGCTCTGTTTGTCCCTGCTCTGTCCCCAGGTGACCTGTGGGATCACTCCCCCATCTCCGGTGGGATGCCACAAGATTTGTATTCTCCTGTCCCTGTGTGGCCTGGCTTGTGGTCCTGCCTTCTGTGAAAACAGAGAGAGTAAGGTCAGCTCTGAGCTTCCCAGGTGGCACAGTGTTTAACAACCCATCTGCCAATGCAAGAGATGCAGGATACACAGGTTCCATCCCTGAGTTGGGAATATCCCCTGGAGGAGGAAACGGCAACCCACTCCACTGTTCTTGCCTGGAAAATTCCATGGACAGAGGAGCCTGGTGGGTTATAGTCCATAGGGTCACAAAGAGTTGGACATGACTGAGTGAGCTCGCACGCACGGTAGACTCCAGTTGCCTCGTGGGGACCTGAGGAACTTGTGTCTGTGACTGCCCCATAAACTGTCAGACCTGACACCTGCCCTGTGTTTCTGTCTCCCCGCCTCTCCGTCTCTCAGTAAGGGTTCGCAGAGGCCTGGCATGACTGGCTCAGGATGGACATGGGAGATGCTCGGAGAGGCCTGAGACCCAGGCTTGGGCTTGACCTCAGCTGGTTAAGGGGAAACAAGACTCTTACCTTTGGAAGGTTAAGGAAAAATCAGACCCCAGTGCAGGAGACCACCAGAGAGCAAAGGCTGCCCCCTCAAGCAAGGACAGAGCTGACAGGAGTTCCTTCATGGATAAGGTGGGAAGGGGTTGCTGCAGGCTGGGAGGGGTGCGATTCTGAGGGGAGCAAGGGATGTGGCAAGCTCCCAGCAAGGTGGAGACCCCAGAGTGAGAGGCTCCCAGAGGGCTTCTTCCAGAGGGGTGGCTTTGTGGTTCTCCAAGCCCAGGAAGGTGAGGTCCTCATGGGGTGGGGGTCAGGATGGTAGAGGAGTCCTCGCTCGACGGTAGTGGAGTCCAGACAGGGAATGCCCTTGTGTGCGCTCTGAGATCCTTCACTGCAGAAGGTGACCAAGTCACATGTCAGAGTAGGTACACAGTAAATATTTCTTCATTGATAATTGGAAGATAAATGAGTAGGTGAGTGACAGGAGGGAGAGAGGGAGGAATGGATGGACGAATGGGTGGGAGGGAGCGGGGAAGACAGAAAGGAAGGGAAGGAAGAGAAGGTTAGCCATTCTAACCTTCTGCATTTGTCACAACCCTTTCACATCTGCCATCCTTTTGACCCCACACTTGCCCTCTGAGGGAGAACAAGCCACGGTATTTCTCCATAGACAGGATCAATAAGACTACGACCCAGACCCAGGAAGGGGAAGCTGGCAGCCACCTGGCCAGCAGCAGCCTCCCATGAAGAGTTTCCTTGTGCTCCCTGCTGTGAGGCGGGCTTAGCACTAACTCATCCATACCCCCTTGCCCTGTACGACCAGGGACCCAGCCTGCAGGCCATGCACAACCCGTCTGTCTGGTCCTGTTCATGCTGCTTGGAATGTGCCAACACCAGCCTTTCCCCAGATGCCAGCACAAACCCAGTGAGAAAGTCCATGGCCCTGACACTGTCCACCTGAGGCAGGTCGGGGTCCAGCAGGGCTATCCAGGGAGCTCATCACTGAACATTTATTGAGCACCAGCTGTTTGCCGGTGGTTCCTTGAGACAGTAAGGACAGTAAAGGTCTGTTCCTGCTTCAAAGGTGCACATGGTATCTGGGAACAGAGAGGTCACACAGAGCAGCTCGGGCTGTGGCGTGAAGGTCCCTGGCACGTAGGAAAGGCTTTCGGGGCAGATGCCATTGGAGCTGGCCTGTCTTATTTCTCTCTCGCCCACTGAGGTCTTGCTCTTGGATGAGCTCCCATACATTGCAGATACTGTCAGCTGGGGACCTTGCCCTCTGTGAGCCTCCCATCCCTGACCTTTGCATATCTAACCTGATGCTCACTCCCCAGCCCAGCATAACTGTTTCAGAGACCCAAGTCCAGGCCTCTCTCTGCATCCCCAGCTCCCCCACCCTGGCAATTGTGAGCAGTACCTATATTCCCCAAACTGGAACCCGTGCAAGCTTGGGAGTTCTGTGCCACTGGGGTCTATGAGAAGCGAGGCAGCAAGTTCTATAGGCGTTAGACAGAGGGCCTGAAGAAAGACATGCTTCCTTTGGTTTGCCCTGGGGTCTGATGCCAGAGGAAGTAAGACTCCTCTTAGTAATTTGGAGACCAGCTTGTTTCTGGGTGACGTCTCTTGAGACCTCCAAGAATAGGATAAGAGATGGGGAATACCACACATGCCTTTAGCTTTCTGTGATCACCTTCCTCCTGCATGCCTTTGTCTTCCTTCTCTGTGAGATGAGAGGTGGACTCAGTGGCCCTTGAACCCCTCTTCCAGGATTGGCTTGCCGCATGTGTGATGGTCTCAGGGATGAAGATCCTGCTCCTCCTTGAGGACTTGTCCATGGGCCCTGGGCCTGGACAAGCTCACAGCTCCTTGTGACAGAGACTTGGAGAAGCAGAAGACAGTTAGGTTTCCCCAACGACTGCCCTGGGTGGGCAATCTTGCCTCTGGCCTCAGCAGTGCTGACCCAAGCAGGAATGCCCTGGGAGGCTGCAGCCAAAGGGGAGGAAGGAATAGAGGGAGGCAGACAATACAGACAGAGCCCAGGGAGAGGAGTCCTGGAGCAGGAGAGGCCCTCCCCTCCCTGGACTCCACCGGGAGCGGCACATCCTCACCCCATCCCAGAGAAATGAACCAGTGGGGAGGCCCGCCCTCCCCTTCTTCCCCTGAGTTGGCAGTTTTTCCTCTGGGTGTTAAACTCAGGCTCTTCCTCCCTTTTTGCTCCCATTCCTGACTGCCTGTTAAAAATTTGGGCCTAAAGGGCTTCAATTATCCTTTAATTTACATTAGTAATTTATGTATTAGGCAGAATGGACACGCGGTTAGTCTAACAGCCCCCAGTAGACCGGCTAGTATCTGCTGTACTCGCTGTTCTTAAGAATCTCATTTTCCTTTGCAGCCCAGGGTCTTTGTTTTAAAAGCGGCTCCTATACATGCATGTTTATACAGGCCTGTGCACGTGTTCACAGGTGCACACAGGAGGAGGCCTGAACTCACAGCCAATGTGAACATACACCCTCTTGCACACACATACACTGAGGCAGAGGATACAGGTTTTATACACACACACACAAAGATATAAAACACAGAACTCAATGCCCTGCCGTCTCCACTCCACCTGTACATTCTTCCTTTCTCCTCCAGGCAGTGATGTACACATAGGCCTGGATATCCATCAGTTGAGTTGGCCAGGTGGTCCCAAACATAGCTCCTTCTGGCAAAGAGGCTGGGGTGGGGGGGGGTGGTTGGCGGTGGTACCCAGATGGTGTTCAGGTGGGCCATTCTATGCGCTGGTTTTCTATCCCTCCTTGAGTGACCCCAGGGCAGGATGCACAGGTGAGAACATGATCGTGGCCATGTCTCCAGCCCGCTCACACGTCATGGGCTGGCACCAGCTCCAAACTCCTCCTGGGCATCTGAGGCATGCTGCCCACCTGGCCTTGGCAGCAGAGCCTTGCAGCCTGGGCTCCGGCAGCCTGAGCTCTTGCCCTGACACAGCCCGGCTGCCAAGGAGGAGTGCTTTCAGGACTGCCAGCTCCTGACTGCCCTCAAGTCCCAGCCCGGCTGCCCCAGCGCCAGCGTGCAAGGGCTGGGGACTCCTCAGGGGGTGATGACCACAGTGACAGAGAGTGACGTCCCTTGTGTGTGTGTGTGTGTGTGTGTGTGTGTGTGTGTGTGTGTCCCAGTCCAGTGGCAGCTGAAGTGGGCCCCGAGCCCTGTGGGAGGGCACCTTGTACCCCTGCTGAGACCGTGCTCTCCAGACCAGGCTCTTAGGATCCAGAGCTGTCCTCGAGGTTGGCCTCCCAGCTCTCATCCCTAACTTCAGGAGAGCCCCAGTGTGGTTCCTGGCCCCTCCCTCACATCATCCCCCATGGTCCCCAAAGCACAAGATGGCAAGGAGGCAGGTAGCCTAGTGGGCATTTCACGCATACAGTTGGTGAGATGACCCTTTATACAGAGGCAAAAACCAAGGCTATAAGAGGTGAGGCCACAGGACAGAGTACTTAGAGAGGTCTCTCAAAAGGTCCCTTTTAGGATTCTGGCCACATATCCCAGTGTCAGTGGGACCTTTTGGAGCCCAGATATCTTTCTTCTCATACTGGTACTCAGGCTGTAGCCCTGCTGCTTGGGATGGGGTAGGGATGTAGTTCCTTCCCAAGCACCTGTCCAGGCCCAGGAGAGCAGCCCAGGGAAGCCAGGTGGAAAAATGTGTGGGCCACAGGTGACCATCTCCTTACCCCCCCTCCAGGTCTATCATGGCAGAAGCTCCCGCCACTTCTAAGAAGGGCAGGGCCACTGGGAATCTGTGGGCCTGCTGGACCTGGGCTTCCTGGCTGCTGAAGGCCTTTTATCCTGTGGGGACCCCAGGCCCAGCTCCCCAGAATGTCTTTAGTCAGGGGACAGTGCCAGTGGGACAGACTTCAGAGCCCATTTTACCTGGTCCCCAGGAATGATCCTGACCCTCCAGCAGGTCTCTTGGATCCAAACAGGATGCCCTTCCCTGGTTGGCATGCTCTCAGGTCTTCCTGGGAATCCCTACCACGGCCCCTCCCCAGTCCTAGCCTCCCTTCTCCCTCATCCATCTAGTCTTGCTTGGGTGTTTGGGTGCTTCCTCAAGCCGGAGTTTAATTTCTGCCTCTCCCAAGAAGTCTTTCTTGATAACCCCAGCTTCCCTGAACCTGTTTAGCCCATTTCTCAAAATCTAGGGCAGCAATGGCCCAAAAAGAAGGTGCATCTCAGATGGCTGTTTTGAAAACCTGAGGGTGGCTATCTGGTGTGTTATGCTGAGGTGAATTCCAGGATCACATCCAAATTCATTTGTAAAGGTCATCATCAGTTGGTAATGTCTGCTGTGGGCCCAGGATTGGAATGTGGTGGTACTAATGCCAGGTATTTGCCATCACTGATCCAGGGCTAAATCAAAAAGTTTCATTATTACTCTAGTGGTTTCATGAAGGGTTATCCTATCTCCCTCCTGACTCCCAGCACCCCAGTATAGAGGATAACTTTTCATGTGAGCAGAGCATACATCTCTGTTTCCCACAGATTCTAACATAGGTCCAGAGACACAAAGAAATTGAAGAGGGCAGCACCTATAGCATTCTAGAGGTGGAAGGAACTCCAGAGACGACCGAGTTCAGTGATGTCAAATAGGTTTCCTCTTGCCTACCAACTTTGAACAAGCAATAATGATTTCCAGGAGCTGTGCTTGTTCCGAGGCTAAGATCAGGCTCCATCAGAAAGTGTCACAGTCGATTAGTGATGTCTGCCATGGGCTCAGCCATGACAGCAGTAGTACTGCAGTATTGCTGTGCTGTGCTTAGTCGCTCAGTCGTGCCTGACTCTTTGCGAACCTGTGGACTCTAGCCCACCAGGCTCCTCTGTCCAAGGATTCTCCCAGCAAGACTACTGGAGTGGATAGCCATGCCCTCCTCCAGGGGATCTTCCTAACCCAGGGATCGAACCCAGGACTCCTGGATTGCAGGTGGATTCTTTACCTTCTGAGCCACCAGGGAAACCAAGAATACTGGAGTGGGTAGCCTCTCCCTTCTCCAGGGGATCTTCCTGACCCAGGAATCGAACTGGGGTCTCCTGCATTGCGGGCAGATTCTTTACCAGCTGAGCTGCCAGGGAAGCCCACAGTATTGCTGTCCCTGTTTTATTTCAGTCTCCAAATATACTGATGTGGAAACTAGCACCCAGGAAGGGGCACTCTGTCAGAGGTCATCCCTTTGCTTGGTTGAATGATGAGAGAATCCTGGCTCCTGCTAAGGGAGCCAAGGTAAGGAAAGAAGGAACTTTTCCAGCACATGCTCATAAATTTCCACTTGTGCTTACATACTCACCTTCTCCCAGAAACACATACACTCATGTATGCACTACTCCCAAATGTATCCACATACATTAACATATACATTACACACACATATACACGTAACATACACATATACATTAACACATACAAACACACACATTCTGCCTCATCACCTGGCAAACCTCATCCTTTTTCAGCTGGTGAGCAGGACATAGCAACAGCCCAAGGAAGCCAGGACAGACACATCGATGATGTGTATCTGAGGCTGGTCCCTACAGCTGCAGTCTTCTTAAGATTTCCTGCAGTTTTTACACTTTTCCCTTTTTCCCTTTGATATCGTGGGTGGTTGGTGTGATAGAAACACTCTGTAGATGGCATTTAAAGATGAATTGAATTTTCTTCTGGCCACTGTCCTGGACTTCAGACTCGCAGGCCACAGAGTCCCTCCTTGTGTGCAAGAGTGATTTTCCGTTTGCCCTTCAATGGGAAATGAGAACCCACCATGTGCTGGTACGTGGTAAGGGTGACCCGCACTTCAGTAAGTCTGCTTTTAAATACTGTCCCTCCAGATCCTTTCGCTTGTCCCGCCAAGTGATGGAAGCTGCAGCACATTCATGGTCCCGACATCAGCTCCATCCCTCTCTGAACCCCCTGCCCCACAGTCAGTCCTGGGCAAATAAAGGAATGAATGAATCAAGGAATAACTCCTGTCTTGGGAGAATCTCACAGTTGCAGAGTGCTTCACAGGTGGGGAAGAAGTAGGGATCATTTATATTTCTTCAAGTTTTTTCATTTCTTTCTTGAGAAAATCCATAGGCTAGGAATGGATATTTCAAGCCAGTCATTTCGTTTGCCCTCATATTGACCTTACTCTTCTGGAACTTTGCATATTTAAGTATATCAGGTATGCCAGTTTTTATAAGTAAACGAAGTGAGATGTAGTGCTTTTTTTTCCCTCCCTCAACAACAAAAAATGTGACTTGAAATCTGGGTTAAAATAATTACCATGTATATTACAATATTTCCCTAGTGTCTGTACTCTCTGTCCAATGTTGTCTTCAGCGGGCCTGAATCTTGAGTTTCATCTCTCGGGGTCTGTTTCCTTCAGAGTTGCTTACTCACTGTGCTGTGTGACTATAGGCTGGTCTGTTGCCCTCTCTGTTGTTGTTGAGTCATGTCCGACTCTTTGAGATGCCATGGACTGCAGCACACCAGGCCTCACTGTTCCCCACCACCTCCCAGAGTTTCATGGAAGAAAGTTCAGAGTTTCAAGTTCATGTCCATTGAATCAGTGATGCCATCCAGCCATCTCATCCTCTGTCACCCTCTTCTCCTACCCTCTATCTTTCCCAGCATCAGGATCTTTTCCAGTGAGTCGGCTGTTCACATCAGGTGGCCAAAGTATTGGAGCTTCAGCTTCAGCGTCAGCGTCAGTCCTTCCAATTAGTATTTAGGGTTGATTTCCTTTAGGATTGACTGGTTTGATCGCCTTGCTTACCCAGGGACTCTCAAGAGTCTTCTCTGGTCCTCAGTTTTTCATCCATCAAACAGGATGACCTTGGGCCATTAATGACAGAACAACAGGCTACAGCAGGCAGCTCCCTTCTGTGGCTGTGTATCAGGGCAGGGCAGGGTTTGACCTGCTGCCTATAAGGGGCCCAGCATCAGTCCCAGAGCACTGATAACAGCAACCTCACGCCCGCAGCCTCACCTGCTTGTGTTTACAGAGTGCGTTCACCTCTCTCATCTCTTTCTAATCTCACGGTCACCCTGTGAAGGTGGGACTTGTGTCACATTGTACAAAAGAGGAAACCAAGGCTCCAAGAGGTTGCTAATAATAAAAGCCACTAACAGTTTTCCAGCTTTTATTATGTGCCCGGCACTGTGCTAAGCTTGTATTAAGTTGCCTCCATTTAGTCTTCAGAACAATGCAAGTGTAGGCGTCATCTTTCCAATTTGCAGTGGAGGAAATGGGTTCAGAGTGGTGAAGTGATGTGCCCAAAGCTAGACTGTTGCATGGGACTTGCTTCAATAGACAGCACCTATGGGGCTTGAAGCATTAAAGTAACACCCAGAGACAGGGGAGGAAGTGGTGGGGAAGGCAGTGGGGGTCAAGGGAGCAGAGAAGGTTTTCCTGGAGAAGTTAAAGAGTAGGAGGATAGCAAGGCATAAGCACCAGGGCCCCAGGGTTTAAGCTCAGCCCACCCTGTCCCTCTTAGTTCTTTGCCTCTTGGAGGCTCAGACCTTTAACCCCTCCTCCTGTACCCCCCCACCCCCGATCTCTCATCAGCTATGGGCTCTGAACCTGTGCCCTCTGTCCCTAACACTTGCTCACTGTAAACTTCAGCCTTGTGCTAAATGCTGTGTCACTTTAGTTGTGTCTGATTCTGTGTGACCCTGTGGACCCTGCCAGGCTCCTCAGTCCTTGGGATTCTCCAGGCAAGAATACTGGAGTGGGATGCCGTGCCCTCCTCCAGAAGATCTTCCCAACCCAGGGATCGAACCCACATCTCTTACATCTCCTCCAGCCTTAGGGGACCCCCCCCCACCAAAGGCTCAGCCCTCCCTAGTATTGAGTATCAGAAGGGCCACACACCCAATGTGGCCATACTAGGCACCCCATCAGCAAGGCACAAGTACCAGAATAGACAGTTCCCTGAGTTTTGGCATTCTGCCTGCCCTTCCTCCAACACCATGCCCCAGAGATCCTGATGCAAGGAGAAGCAATGGCTGAGCTTCCCAGGAATGAGGTTTTCCTTCCACCACCTCCTTTTCCATTTCCCCTGCAACAGGTGGGCAGGTTTGTGGGGAAGGCCAGGATGGCAGATGTCAGGAGTGGCACTGTTTGGGTCTTTCCCTGGACAGCCTGGGGCTTCTCTCCCTCTTGCTGGGGCCCTGCCAATCTCCCTGGCACCTGGCTCAGAGCATTTCTAGGGTATCGGAGCTGTTGAGTTCCCAAAGGCTGCCAAGGGAAGGAGGGGCAGGAGAGCTGAGCAGGGCCATGAGCACTCTCTCTCCCCAGGGACATCTCAGCCTGGGGATTCTCCGGGGGTGGCCCAGTGACCAGAGTGATGGCTCAGGGATGTCTTTCAGGAGGTGTTTGGGGAGCACCTGTCCTAGGTAGGGGTCCCTGGCTGGGCGGGGGCGGTCCCAGGGACCTCTTCCTCCCTGCTGCATGCGTGTCCTTCCTGCCCACTGTACCATGCTATCCGCAGTTCAGCAGATGGGAGACTGGTGCCGAGAGGACAGGATTTGCTCAAGGTCACATTGAGTAAGCAGTGGTGTTGGGACTAGACTCCAGGGTTTCTGACTCTTCAGTTCAATGCTCTTTCCACTGTAGCAGGTGGTTATGCAAATCAATGTAAATTATATGTAAATGGCTGTGGCTCTCTACACCTAGGAGCAGGAGTGGGGGATGCACTTCCTAGGGGTTGATGGTGATCTTCTCCCTTCATAGACTATCAGATCTGATAAGGCAAGTGGATCATCCTACCCACCCCAAGGCCCGGGTCCCAGCGGACTGTGATGATAGGAGAGGAGTGCAAGTTGGCTCTGGCTCTGGGACTGTGAGTACCTGGCATTCTCTGGCTATGAGTCCAACGACGCCAGGAAACAGCCAGAGGAAGCCTCCAGGATGGGCCCCCAGAGTCTGCAAGATGCCGTGGGCTTAGCACAGGGAAGTTTTCTCACACATCCTGGGAAGGCAACTCGTTCTTTCCAGGCCCCCTGGGTCCCCATCAATAAGCCAGCCTGAATGGAGAGGCTGGATTGTGGGAGAAGATTTATTTCCTGGCTTTGGAACCAGCCATTCTCCCTGCCCCCACCTTCTTCCTGTCCAGAGAACAATAGGGCATCCCTAAGAGGCCTTCCTGGGGCGACAGGTGCAGAGGGTAGGGAGAAGGGCCACTGGCCTCCACAAGCTCCCAGCCCTTTGGCTTTTAGGCATTTGATGATCCTAGTTCTGCTTCCAGAACGCAGCCTGAAGGTCACTTGCTAGAATCCTGGGGCCCTTTGAAAGAACACCAGGGGCTCTCTGGCCCTCTCTCCAGTACCTCTGGTTCTGAGAGGCATTTGTTTGTTTATAAGTCCAAATAGTGTTGCCTATTGCCCCAGATAATGGGAAACAAAGGTCTGAAAAATAATCTGGCATAATCCTACCACCCAGACTCAATTGCTATTTGCATATTCGTATGTTTCCCTTTAGGCTCAGGCCCAGGTTTGTCCAGGTTTGTTTCATGGTGTAATACAAGTTAATGCTTCCCTTTACACCCTGGCCTCCTTATTTAGCATGGTTCCATAGATCTTTCTTGTGCCATTACATAGAGTTCACACATAGCACCGTGATACCTGAGAATCCATTCACACTGCCAATGTACTTTGTTCAGCCCCTCCCATCTTTAATTTATTCACATCCCTCCCCCTCTGTTGAATATTTTAGCCTGGTAAATAACACCACAGTGAACATCTCTATGCATCCCAGAAGTGGGATTTTTCTGTACTGGTCAGTAGATGTGGAGCAAGGTTATCCTCAGTTCGACCTAAGTCCCGGCAGATGTGCGTGGGCACAGGAGGTGGTGACAGGTGTTTCCCAGACAGTGCAGACTCCCAGACTTCACCGGGTGCTCCTAGTTATGGGGGCAGGGAGTGTGAATCGGAGACAGGGAGTTCAGGGCTCCCGCTTCCAGACAGTGCAGACTCCCAGACTTCACCGGGTGCTCCTAGTCATGGGGCAGGGAGTGTGAATCGGAGACAGGGAGTTCAGGGCTCCCGCTTCCAGACAGTGCAGACTCCCAGACTTCACCGGGTGCTCCTAGTCATGGGGCAGGGAGTGTGAATCGGAGACAGGGAGTTCAGGGCTCCCGCTTCCAGACAGCGCAGACTCCCAGACTTCACCGGGTGCTCCTAGTCATGGGGCAGGGAGTGTGAATCGGAGACAGGGAGTTCAGGGCTCCCGCTTCCAGACAGTGCAGACTCCCAGACTTCACCGGGTGCTCCTAGTTATGGGGGCAGGGAGTGTGAATCGGAGACAGGGAGTTCAGGGCTCCCGCTTCCAGACAGCGCAGACTCCCAGACTTCACCGGGTGCTCCTAGTTATGGGGGCAGGGAGTGTGAATCGGAGACAGGGAGTTCAGGGCTCCCGCTTCCAGACAGTGCAGACTCCCAGACTTCACCGGGTGCTCGTAGTCATGGGGCAGGGAGTGTGAATCGGAGACAGGGGGTTCAGGGCTCCCGCTTCCAGAGTCCCTAACTTAGAAACGCAGGGCCCCCAGGGACCTGTCTTGTGGCGCGGGCCACACCTTGTTGGTAATTAGCGCCATCCATCTGCAGTCAGATCTGCAGTGAGCGGAAACCCTTTAAAGCAATTTGCTCTTTTAATATCACCCCTGTGATCTCATTTAATTTTCTCAACCAAACTTTGTTCACTGAGGATGCCAGAGGCCCCTGTGCTCTCCCAGCCTGGGTTGGGTTCTCAGCCTTTCCAAACAGTGGGTCTGATTCCAGCAGCTCTGCAGAGCATTGTTTTGCCTCTGGCAGACTAGATTCCAAGCAAAAGCGCTGTCTCTGTCCAGCTACAAGAGGGAAGAGTACAGTGTTAAAGATGTTGGCTTTATAAAGTAAATAAATTAATAAAAAAAAAAGATGTTGGCTTTAAAGGTGGGCAAATGCCCCCAACTCTGAGCCCCCATAGAGGGAAAGCGGGTGATTATTTACTGAGTCATACTCTGTGGCATTTTTGTGTTATGTGTGGATGGGTCTCAGGTGACGGGTCTCAGGTAATCCTCCCATGAACTCTGTGGGGTTGGTATGTTATCACCCCATTTTACAGACCAAGAAACTGAGGCTGAGTCACAATGACTTGCCAAGGTCCCTACCATGTCCCTTTCCTTGAGTGATCGCCGGATGACACTCTGTGCAGGAACCTGTGGTTCCTGCTCACAGGGTCATACCTCAGAGGTGACAGCAGGAGTGGCTGTGTACCGGCCACACCCCATGCCACTGCCCCTCACAGCCCCTCCGGACCTGCCCCAGCTCCTCTAGGAAGGGAGACTCAGCTGAGCCAGCAGAGCTTCCAGGCTGTCAGCAGCCAGGCTGGGAGAGAGGGAGCCACGGTAATTTATGGCCACCTCATCCCCCAGTGCCCTGGTCGGGCCGGTGTACTTACTGACTAATGGAAGCCCAGCACAGAAGGAAATAATTCTGCCAGGAGCTGAGTCCACTGACAGGGGGCAACCACCGTTGCCAGGGGGTGAGGACTGGACAGGGAACAGAGGGAACTCAGGCAGAGGCCAGAGACAGAGGCATATTGAAGGCTCTGAGAAAACAGATGGAGCCAGACAGGGACTCGGGGGTGCAGAGGGTGGTACTGTCTGGCAGCCCAGTCCCTGGACCAGCTTCTCCAAAACCCCAGGGAGGGAGCCAAGAAGTGAGCCAGGAGCCCAAGGTCCCAGATGCCCACCAGCACATCAGTCTGAACATTTGGTGGGTTTTGATATTCATAGAGCATCGGAACTTCTCACCTAACCTCTCAATGACAGAGGGACAAGCAGGCTCCCAGAGAGGGAGGGAGAGGGACTTGTCCAAGGTCACACAGCAGTCAATTCCTGAGCTGAGACAAGAACCCAGGCTCCCTGCCTCCTTGGGATGTCCTAAGAGCCCTCCAGCCAGTGTGGAGCCTAGTGGGGTAGAAAGGAAGACCATGAAGAAGGCAGAGAGGGTGAGACAAAGCAGAGATTATGGAATTGGTAGCGGGCAGTCAGGGTCCAGGGAGAAGGAGGAGCATGTGGATTAAGCAAGTTTACTAAGAAGGACGATTGGGACAGCTGCCTGAGTGGGAGGGGCAGGGGTCTAGTGTCCTCCATCCTGGCAGGGGCAAATTAAGGAGGGAACCTGGAAAGCCACACCCTGATGGATCCCTCTGTTAATTAGCACGTGTCCCAGAGGTTCTTGGCCTATCACTGAGCGGCGAGAGGCAATGGTACCTCTAGATCTTACTTTGTTTCTTCTGGCATCTGCCAGCCAATGTGCTTGCCCTCCTGGTGGGCAGAGAAAAGCCCTGAGGTTGAGCCCCAGCTTTGCCACCAGCTCAGCCTGTGAGCCAGGTCCACCATTCACCTCTCTTGAGCCTCTGTTTCCTTATCTGTTAAATGGGACCATTCTGCCCAAGGAGAGAGTGAATTGGGCAGTTCGGGCTAAGAAGAAGTCTAAGCGAAAAGGAAGTGCTGGCCTCATGTGAGGGGTCTAAGGACCTTCAGTGGCCCCTTGGACCCCATCCCCTTCCAGCCTCACCCAGACCAGTCTCCTAGTGGTGAGTGACTCTGTGAAATGAGTCCCATCTGTGGAATGGGCAGAATCAAGCCACCTACCTGGGCTCCCAGCTCCCGTCCAGCCCCTGGCAGGAAAACATCCCTGGCTGAGAGGTGAGCTCCCGCCTCCTCACGCCAGGTGCTTCACAGAGGGGTGCGTGGGTTTGGAAGGTGTTGCCCCTGGCTGGGGGCCCAGCAGCCATCTGGGACTTGACAATAAGGCTGAGAAAACAACCCACGCCTGTTGCAGGACTGGGATGAGGCTCGGTCCCCTCCCTGGAACTAGGACGGGCTGTGGCCAGCTGTGTGGGAGAGTCTGCCAGGTCACCTGGCTATGGCAGCTTTCACCAGACACCTAGCAAGCCTACTGTGAACCAGGTCTCTGCTAGAGCCTCTCATGTGTGTGATCCATCGAAGGTTGGCAAGATCCTGATACCCAATTTACAGACCAAAAAGCAGAGGCCTGGGGACTTGAAGTGATATGTCCAAGGACAGCACCGCTGCACCGGGGAACTGCTGTTGTACTAAGTATTCCACACATGGTCCCACTCATTCCTCCCAGTTATCCTAGGATAGGGGCTGACACTTGAAGAAACCAAGGCCCAGAGAGGTAAAGCCTCGTGCCTAAAAGCCCACAGCTGCTGATGCTGAGTCTCTCCTGAGTGTCTGGCTCTTCCCACCCAGAGCAAGGGCCTCACCTTCCCCACGCCTCAGCTCCAGCCAGGGCTCCCCACTTCTCCATCTAGGCTGGAGGAACCTATGCGCTACCTCATGCTGGTCTCTGGACACCAGCAGGGCAGGGGTGCAGCCCTCATGGTCTCAACTACTCTTGCTTCCAGAGTGCCCAGAGGCCACCCCCTGTCCCTCCAGACCAGGGCCCTCCAGGACGCCTGGCCCCCTCACTGAGCTGTGAGGAAGGGCTGGCTTCCCTCGTGCCTTTCCCAGAACCCTCTCCTCCTGCCAACCCAAGAGCAGCAGGATGAGCGTGTACTTGACAGGTCTCCTTTCAGAGGAAGAAGTACTTCCAGAAAGAGGAGGGGACTTGTCCAAGGTTACACAGCAGGGCATGCATTCCAGGGAATCTTTCTGAAGCTCCCTCAGAGAAAGGGCAGGAGGAACCAAGGATGGGCTTTGCCCAGCAGGCTCTCACCCATGTCTATCTGCCCCCTGGGTTCCCACCCCAGTCCTGGCCCAACGTTGCCTTTTCTCTCGGGGTTGATGTCCAGCTGGGCAGAGGATTCACCTGATGGTTAAAGACTTCTTCCTCAGTGAACCGAGCATCCAAAGCCCCTATCCATCCTCCCTGCCCAGGACCCCTCAGTCACCTCCCTGTCCAAGAGGCCACTGGCAGATAAGAAAAATAGCCCGAGCCTCAGGGCAGGCCAGATGTCCCCAGATTCACACAGGCGAGCTGGGTTAGACATGGGCTAGCCTCACCTTGTGGGCAGGGTGGAGGGTGGGTAAGTGTAGCTGTTTGTTAGAAAAATCACAGTGAGTAATCTTAGCCTAGGACAGCCTTTTATAGGTTATAAAGCACTTCTCATATCTCTTAAGAAGAATGCACTGTTCACCCTATCTGAAGATTGAGAAACCAAGGCCCAGAGAAGTGAATTTAGTATATGGACAGGACTTCAACGTAAACCATGTTGGGCATGAGTTTTCTGAGCAGCCCAGCCAGATCCTGTGCTGATTTCTTTCACATTCATGACTGTTTACCTGAACTATGGGCCTAGGAGATTCCTGTGGCTCTCCCCATTTTATAGAGAAAAAACTTAGGGCACGTAGAAAAACCTATGGGCACAGGGCCTCAGCCACAGCCAAACTCAGCCAGGGCAGTGGGCCTGGGCCCTCTGTCCCACTCCTGACCTTTAGGGGCAGACAGCCCTGAGGCTGCCCACCTTCGATGTGGGAGAACACTGTCTGCTGGGGAGGATGCCTTGAACAGCTTGGTTTGAGTTTAAGCCAGAGCCTCTAGGAGACAGACAGACCTTTGTCCCTGTCCCTACTGGTGGACAGAGGTGAGGACACGGACGGCCAGGGGTGGACTCTCCTGTGTCCAGTCCTTTTCGTGGCCCGGCATAGGGGTGGCCACTGCTTCCTCTTCCTGCCTGAGGATGGCTTCTCCAATTATGCCAGTCTTCATTGCCCATGTTTTCATGCCTGAGACCCAAACCTCAGCTCAAGAAACCACCCCTGACACATCTAGTGTTCCTTTCTCAGGGCCCCACCGTGGAGGCAGCACACAGGGGTGTTCAGGGCTCTCCCCTCCCCACAGTCCCAGGGAGAAGGTGGCAATAGGTGGAGGCTGGAGCGGAAGGCTGGGCCTGGGAGTTTAGAGGCCTCGGATGGCTCCGGGTGTGGCCTATAATCCCGCTGGCTGGCCGCCCTGTTCCCTAATTAAAGTGTCCTTTTGAAAATGCCCTCCGGTCCAGGCCTGGAACTGCTGGGTGAGGCAGAGGCACCTCCCAGAAAGCTCAGCGGCTTTCACACCTTCCCTGGAGGGCCTCTGAGCTCAGGGCCTTTGGTCATCCTATCGAGGCTCGGGCTGGGGGTTGAGGGGCGCGGTCACGGGAAAGTGAGGACCTCCGGGTGGTGCCCATCCTGTCGTGGTCCCTGTCCTCCCAGACACCTCTTTCCAACACCCCTTGCTGAAGGCAGCAGGCCATCCTTGTCTAAGAGGCTGGAGAGCCTGGATCAAAGGCACTATTGAAGAGGCTTGTCAGAGCGGGGGCCTCCGAGGGCAGAAGACGTGGGGAGGAGGAGGGGGAGGAGGTAATGAGGAGATTGAGTCACCGCAGGCCAATTGTGGTGAGTGGGCAGCGGGTGGCTGGAGCCAGCTTTTTGGGCTGGGAGGCGAGCCCAGTCAGGAGGCCCAGGAAGGGGCATGTGGGCAGCTGGGGGTCGTGTGGTGAGGTTGCTGCTGCTGGGGCCCCTCCGCCAGTGAGCAAGCCTGCTTCCCCTTAGCCCCTTATGAAAGCTGCCTTCTGGTCAGGGCTGCAGATCAGCCAGCTGGGTCAATACTGCAGGGCCTGCAGGGAGCCTTCAGGAAGTCTTTTCCACACAGGAAGCCCCGAGTTAACAGGGCTGGGCTGAGGGTGCAGTGGGAGTGGTGGGTTGGCATCCACAAAGGCTGGGCCATTAACGATTAAGAGCCACTCCATTACTGGGGCAAGTCACCCCAACTCTCTAGGCTTCATTTTCCCCTTGGGTAAGTGAGAGTGAGTGGGAATTAATCAGATCAGGGACGACGGAATCGTCTTCATTGCTTGATTGGCATGGCTGTGTGGTCCTGGACTGAGAAGGAATCTGAGGCCTCATCCAGACTTGCTATGATTGATGATCCATTAGTGATGTCTGCCACAACCTTGAGGTGGGCCAGGCTGCTGTGTGTTTGCCCCTGAACTAGATTTCCTCTAGAGGTCTCACCGGCTAATATCCGAGATTCTGAGACTAATAAGGCCACCCACATCCTGGCTCTGCCTCTGGATCCTGAGATGCCAGTGGAAATCAGAATCCCGATTTGTCCCTCTCTAAAAGGGAGAAGAGGACTCAGCTGGACCTCTCACGCCTCGATCTGCAAAACACATCATTCTCTGGGTTCGCTGAGCACTTCCTTGTCCTCCACCCTGTGCCCAGCACAGTGAGGGGCACAAGATGGAATGTACCCACACTCCAGAACCTTCTCCCTGTGTGGGCCTGGCTCAAGCCTGGGGTCTGCCTCTTACTGGCTGTGTGATCTGGGGCAGTTAGTTGAGCACCAAACCTCGGTTAGTAGCACAGGGTTGATGTTGGCTATGCCCATGAAATACTACTGTGCAGAGCCATTAGCCGGGCCTGGCAGAGAGCTCAGCGCCGAGATGGGGTTGCTGATGAAAGGACTGCAAGAGCAGCCTCAGCTGGTTTCTTTGCCCATTCCTGACCTTGGCTTTGGATGGGCACTTCTGATGAGGGTGGGGCCAGGGGAGGTTTGAGGACAGTTTCAAAGCAGCACAGGCCAGACTTTCGGCTCTCCTCGGCTCTCCACTCTTCTGAAACCGCAGCTCCAGCCCAAGCTGGCTTCTCTGTAAACTCTCAGTCCCTCCCTGTAACCAGCCCCATAAAAAGGGAGCGGGGCAGGAGGGAGTCCGGCTGCAGACTTTGTAATTTGGCTTGGGGGCGGCTCCTGTTCGTTTTAACCAGGCTGTAATTACAGCTGGCACCCAACACCCCTCATTACTGGAGCCTGGAAGGAGGACTCTAATTATAGCATGCTGGGTCCCGGCTGGGGCGGTGGGGGGCTGTGCAGAGCTGGGGGCTGCAAGACCAGCAGACAGCCCTCGTGGGCGGAGCCACCCTGGGCCCTGGGTGCCTTCCCTAAGTCTCCTCATTTCTCTTGCTTCCAAGAGCTGTCCATGGGAAGGGTGTGGCATAGGTTGAATCTGGGGTCCTCCTTCAGGGAGAAGAGGAACCAAAGGAGCCCAGAAGTTTCATTCATTCATGTAAGAAGCATTTATTGACCATCCGCTGCATGCCGGGCTGGCACTGGGGGTCATCAGTAGGTACACAGGTGCTGTCCAGCCAGGGATGGCATCCAGGCAGAAAGTGCCGTCCTGCTGCTGAGAACATCTGAATACACTACCTATCCTGAGCCTTGAATGCCCCCAGTCACTCCCCTGGGACCCCCAGCCTCCCTTAGTACAGCAGAAGCTCCGAGACCCAGACCCAGGACCCACAAAGGTGGTTACATGTATCTGCCCCTGAGACCCCAGAGTCTGGTGGGAACCTGGCATTAAATAAGGAAATATACAATGAGTATATAACTTAAAAAGGTGATGAGGGCAATAAGGAAAAGAAATACCAGACGAAGAGCCAGAGCCTCAGTGTGGTTGGGAGGGTGCAGTCAGGACCGGGCTCTCTGAGGAGTTAACCTTCAATGTAAGAACTGAGGATGGAGGGATTCAGCCATTGGGGGTGGAGAAGAGGGTAGGTGTGTCCACTGGAGGCCAGGAGAATGGAGGCCTGCAGTCTGCGACTTCATACTCTGAGGCGTGCCCATGCTGGGGGGCAGCCTGGACAGAGCAGGGATTTCCCCTGCACATGGCGCCAAGAGCACTGGACTCTGCAGTCCAGGCCTCGATCTGCCCAGAGTGCCGTGTGACCTAAGGCCAATCATACCCTCTTTGCGCCTTGGCTTCCCCGTCTGTCCACACGAGGCCCCTGAATCAGACCACAAGTCCTCTCTGCCTCCACCCCTGAGGAGGTGAGCATCCAGTCCTATTTCAGTGCTGTGTTTTGAGATGCCCTGATGGTGAAGCCAGGGGCCCTGCAGCCTGGGGCGGGGAGGGAGGGGCCTGAGAGCTCCAGGCTGTCCCCGAGTTATTAAGAGCCACCCGGAAGCAGACACAAAGGGCATTGTCCTGAGCTGGAGTCAGCCCCTAGCCCCCCAGCCGAGAACAATTGGGGAGGAAAACCTAGGCCATTTGTCCAGCACAGAGTGCGGCAGTGACGGCGGCTGGGAAAATGCCGAGTATTTTTCAGCTAAAATTAGCCACCTACTGAACCTTTACATCAAGGGAACCCTGAAGCCTCCATTGTTTTGAACTGGGGATCCCAGGGGGTGTGGGGGCAGGGAGTCTCCGGATAAGCAAGTAACTGTCTCCTCTCCCAGGATCTGGACTAGCCAAGGTCCAGCCAGCCCTCACACCTCGAGGGTGCCCAGTAAGGAGGAGCAGGCAGGGGGTAGATGGACAGACATAGCGGGCAGGAGCCTGGCCATCCAAGGTCATCAAGTGTGGGTGGCTGACACAGCCTCTGCTTCCCTGCTGGTGACCTGATGGAACCCTGGGCTAAGCTGAGGGGTCTAGAAGAAAGCACAGGAAACATAAGTAAGAAAATAACTCTCCATCCTTTCCGGAGGAAGCAGCCAGAGTAGGCTTCTGTCTTTGCTTATGGTAGATGGTTTCTACCACTGAAGTTTCAAACCTGGCTTAGAATCTTCCCTCTGCCATATAGCGACTGTGTGAGTTGGGCCAGTTACTTATCCCTGGAGCGACTGTATGTAAACAGTGGAGGTGGATAGGGTTGTTGGAAAGATAACATAGATGAGGTAGATAGTAACAATAGTAATTAAAAAGAAAAACTATAATACAGCTTATACCCAATAAACCCTTTGGATGTGCCAGGCACGGCTCTAAGCAACTTGCATGTGTAGTGTATTTCCTAGAAGTATTATTACTCCCATTTTGCAGATAAAGAAACTGAGGCCCAGAGAGGCCAAGTAATTGCCAAGAACAGAGGTGCAGGTGATGGCTATCGTAATCTTGATTACCACACGCTGGAGCCTGATTCAAGCAAAAGCAGCCGGCACCATGCTGCCATGTAATTCCACTATTCCTCTTGAAAGGCCTCCAGCTGAATCACAGAAGTGCTTAGGGAAAGGAGCTGACCCGCATTAAACACCATTATGTGTGCTAAGTGTTTTATGTTCCTGTTGGGAGGCACAGGAGCAAGGAGCAGCAGACCAGCGGCAGCACCTAGGATCTTGTTAGACGGGATACATTCTCAAGACCGGCTAAGTGCAAACCTCCGGGTGGAGGCAGGGGTTTTTACCAAGCCTCCAACTAATCCTGGGACACGCTGCAGTTTCAGAACCACTGGCACAGAGGTTAACAAGTATGGTCTTAGGGTCAAGGAGATCCAGGTGGAAGTGCTGGAAACCCTGTTCTGTGACCTTGGGCAAGTTACTTAACCTCTCTTCCGCAGTTTCCTTACCCGCCATCTGGGGATCAGATTTAGAGTACCTGCCTTGATGATTCTTGGAAGGATTCAGGTAGGTGATGTACGTACACAAAGTGATTTGTGCAGTGCCCGGGAGTGGGTTAGTCTGAAAACAGTAGCTGTCGCTGGTCAGAGGGAAGGGGGGTCTCTGTGGCCAGGGAAGCCCGTGAGTTCCAGCTGGAGTCCAGCCCCCCTGTCCAGCGCAGTCAGGCAGAACTGAGGGCCCAGTTAGGAAAGGTAGTCCTCTCCCAGACTGAGGAGGTAGGCATGGCTGAGATGGACATCTCCTCCCCGCCTGGCTGGTCCTTGTCATTTTTTCCCTTCAGTGTCAACCAAAAAGACATGTGAACTATGTGCGGCTCTTTCCTCCCTGCTCCCCAACCCCCTCCCCCCCCACCTCCCCCCGCCACACTTTCTCAGGGAAAGAGCAAAGTCATCTCCAGGGAAACCAGCTTGGAGAATTACAGTCTAGAGACAGGGTAATCCTCAGACCATGGACTCATGAGATTGGGGACACTCTCAGCTCCATGCCAGTGGCCTTGCATTTTCCAGGCGTAGGTCCTGGCTCTTGTCCTTATCACCTGTGTGCTTCTGATGGTTCCTTAGAGGCCTCTGGGGTGTCGTGTACTGCCTTCCATGCCTTTCTCCCCAAGGGGAAGCTCCTGGGGCCAGGCCAGGCAGAGTGCACAGCTGACTGCCCCACCTCCCTTACCCAGCCTCTGGGCGCCCCAGGCTCCTGGCAAGAACCTCCCTCAACTATCCCCAGCCCCCTTCCACCACCCAAGCTATCCACAGACTTTAGTGTCATGTCACACTTTCACACCTTTGGCCCCAGCTGTCTCTGTGAGGTGGCCTACAGAGATACTGTGCCCATTTTACAGATCAGCAAGCTTGAGGCCCCAGGAAATGAGCTGGTGACCAGTCCTGGACTGTTCTAGTGTTTTCATTCCACGGAATCATGCTTCCATCCTTTCTCTTTTCCCCTCTCAGACTTCTTCATCACCCTTGAGACATCCCTGGAAAAGAGTGACAAGTTGAGTGCCTGTCCAGACTCAGAGACATGGGACCCCTCCCTCCCTTGAAGTGACACAGTAATGAAGTTGGGTTCACCCAGATCCTGCTTACCTCTGAACTATGCTCTTTTTCATGTTGTTCTTCTAGCTCTTTCTTCCCCCTCCCCTCTCTGGGGCACAGCCACCCCTCCCTAGAGAAGGGCCATTCCGTGGTGCACACAGCTGTAACCTCACACCCTTCCTCTGGCTCCAAAAGCTGAAGTGAGCAGGCCGAGCCCTGAGCCAAGGAGGCCCAGCAATTACATCAGCAGGTGCAAACAAGCAGGCAGGGGCCGGGCCCAGCATCCCACGGGGCTGGGGGTGGAGCTCTATCCGCCCCACTCAAGTCTGTTTCATTCCCTCCTTCCAGCTTGCATCAGCCTTTTGCAGCTCCATGTCATCACAGAGTGGGCTGGGCAGCAGCTGGGAGTGCAAGCAATGTAGGGGGTGGGGAGTGGGACACCTGGCCAGCACCTGGAAGGTAAAGGAAGACCCTGGAGCTGTTGTTCAAGATGTCAGCCAGTGCCCCTGCCAGCCCTGAGAAGGTATGCATATTGTTTCTCACTGCACAAAGAAACCATAAAAATTAGCAAACACACACGGCAGCCCAGCTGACAAAACAGTGTCACACTTCTGATCTTGATGTTCCCAACAACCCTGGTGGGTAAAGCAAGTCAAAGTGGCCGCATTTCCCAGAAGGGGAGATTATGGTCCAGAGGGAAGTGGTTTGCCCAATGTCACCTCATGAGCCAGTGGAAGCACCTGTGTGCTTCAGCCAAGAAATATGAAGGATTTTAGGAGCCTGGAGGATGAGAAATCCCTATAGTCATCAAGGCAGAAGTAGTCAAAGCCTACTTCCTGGAGGAGGTAGACTGACTCCTTGACAGAGAAGGAGAGCTTCAGGCAAAGCTGTAGATTTACTTCTACACTGATGGTGGGTCAGCAGGCAGAAGGACCATCATGTGAGTGTAGGGCTAGGCTGGAAGTGGACTGAGCACGAGCCTGAGAGGCAGGGTGTCTGGGTCCTTAACCTTGATCCTTTGTTGTGAGTGTCCTGTTGGTGGAGGTGAAGCTTGGTCATTGCTCTCCAGACCCTGCTATAGGCATGATGGAGGGGAAGCACTCAGGAAATATTTGATGAATGAATGGAAGAATGGAGGTGAGTCCCTGCCTGCCTCAAAGTGCACCGGCACAGCCATCTAGGCCTTCCTCTGGGCAAGTGCCACTGGTCTTCCCACATCTTCACCCCTGACAGCTTAGCTGCTCACCGGAGCTCAGGGCTAGAGAGAAGCTGGGGCAATAGCTTTTGGCTGAGTGCCCAGATACCCACATTCCAGTCCTAGCTTTGCTTTTGACTCTCTTTGTGACCTGAGACCAGAAGCTCCCCACCTCCGGTCCCCAGGGAATTCCCAGGAGCCTAGTCCGTAAGGGCTGCCTTCCCTGGGGCCTGTGGAGCCTTAGCTCACTGCCAGCCTTGTGGAAGAGGCAGAGCAGAGTGTGGTGGAAGGCTGGAGATGGGTGGCCACCTTCTTCCCTTCCCCCTGGGGCCCAAGTAGGAGCCCAAGTGGATTCCAGGTTCAGAAAAGTACAAGAAGCCCCCACACAGCCTCTCCTATCCCCACCCCCCGTCCCCAACTGCTGGGTGCTCTCAAACTTCTCTCTCTCTGTCCCTCTCACTGTGACTCCATCCCTACCTCTCTCTTCACCTCTCCTGGCTTGTCCAACACCCCATCTCACAGGCTGACAAAGGCCAGAATCCAGGCAACCCTCTTTGTCTCTGCTGGTTGCAATTCTTTTTATGCCAGTGTGATGCCGAGGTACCAGTGGTGCTACAGCCACTGACCGGCCTTTGGCACTGGGACGAGCCATAGCTCCCCTCTGGCCTCAGGCCCCCCTTCTGGAAGTGAAGAGCTTGGACTTCCAAGCCCTTGGAAGTCCTAAGGGCCCCACAGCCCAGGGGTCTGAGCCATCTCCCAGTACCGCCCAGGTGCCCACAGCCAGCCCTGGGGCGGGGTCTGGCCAGGCGTGGTGATGGTGCTGACAGCAGTGGGCAACAGTTCCACAGTTTTTCCACTTTGCAATGTTTTGGCAGCCTAGAGAAAGACGCTGGGAAGGCAGGGGAACTTTGTGCCTTGGGGCACTCCAAGAACAGTCCCGACTCTCAGCTTTCCAGGGTGGCATGGGGACACTTTGCCTGGAAGTGCAACGTGGACATAACCCATCAGGCAGCCCCAGGGCCAGAGGCTATACGCCTGGGCGTTTTGACTTTTCTGGGACATGGGTACGGGATACTGGCGTCTTTCTTCCCAGCGCCCAAGCATGCAAAGAGATCCTGATGTCAACTGTCCAGCAGCTGCCTGCACCAGCTCTGCATCCTGCGGCTCCTCCAACTACCTGGAATGCCGCGCAGGGGCAGTCAGCCCAGCTGGCAAGCACCCCATGTGATGTATGTGACTGGGAGAGGGAGAGAGGGATGCCTGGTGCACTTTGCTTGTTTAAAAGGTTTAAAAGCCTTCAGTTAACAGCCTTGAAAGAAAGTGTAGGATACAGACTGTGTATGGTGAGACCCTTTAGGTCACAAAACATGGGCACATCTAAGAATGTTAGGACCAATGTCCAGGGTTAATTCTGCTCAGCTGGAGCTGGGAATGGGTGATTTTTATCTTCATCATCATTTTTTCCTAAATTGTAGTCAGAAAAGGCCAAGAAAAGTACTTTCATCAGGGAAAAAAAGAGCATTTTTAAAAAAGAGTCCTCACTCCCTCAGAAATCTAGAGCCCAGTTTCTTTGACTGGTTCTGCTGCTCAGATGCTGTGTAATCTAAGACTAGCACATGCCCCCTCTGGTTTCTGTCCTAGAGAACAGTACGTAGGTGGTCTCTGAGGTTCTATCAGTTGGTGGCATCCTACAGGATGGAGTTTCCAGAGGCACTGGCTCCCATGGCCCAGGTTAGCCCAGCGTGTGTCCACCACCTCTGGCTGCTCCCTTCCACCCCTACCTGCCACCTTAGGTATCTCTGGAGAGCCTGGGCAGCGTAGCTGGAGAAAATCTTGTATCATCAGTGAACCCAGTTAAACAAGCAAACAGGATTTCCAGGCTCTCAAGAAACTTGCCTTTCAGAGAGTAGACCTGTCCAGACAGACATCAAACAGTCAGATACACAGAGAAGGTAATTCCAGAGAGAGATGAATACTGTCAAGAAAAACAAACAAACAAGACAGTGTGGAGATAGCATCAGGAGGGGTAGAGAATGAATTTACATTGGGTGATCAGGGAGGGCCTCACTGGGGAGGTGCCAGTGGCACTTGAACTGAGATGTCAGTGACAGGAGTCAGCCACAGGAATATCAGGAGACAGGCGGGGAGGGGTGCTTTTCAGAAGGAGAGGGCGTCAAAGGTCCTGATGTGAGAGGAAACCAGGCATGTTCAATGGCAGGAAGCACCCTTGGGTGGCTTGGAACCTTTGAAGTCTGGGGGTTCAGTAGGGGTTCAGACTTCATTCCAGGTGCAAATGGAAGCCATTGGAGGGTATGAACAGGGGAGAGATCTATTTGCATTTTGTAAGATTACCCCAGCTGTTGTGAGGAGAGTGGATTCGAGGGAACAAGAGGGGAAGAAGGGGAACACAGTGAGGCAGGGCCTGGGCTGGAAGATGTGGGCTTGGAGACTGTATGAGGTTGGTCATGCAGTTTGAAGCAAATCTTTTTTCTTTTTTTTAAGAAAACAAACTTTATTTTGTGTTGGGATATAGTCGATTAACAATGTGATGGTTTCGGGTGAACAGTGAAGGGACTTTGCCATACATATACATGTATCCATTCTCCCCTAGACCCCCTTCCTATCCAGGCTGCCACGTAACATTGAGCAGAACTCCCTGTGCTATACAGTAGGTCCTTGTTGGTTGCCCATTTAAAACATAGCAGTGTGTACATATCCATCCTGGAGAAAGAGAAAACGCCCTACGTGGACCCAAACTATTGGGTGTTTGGTGGAATCTGGTATTGCAACTCACTCCATCTAATTCTGGATGGGGGAGTGATGACCAAATAAAATAGGAGGTTCCTCCCAGGCCAAAGTCACTGCCATTGCCTTAAAGTAGATGTCAGCAGCCCTGAGAGAGGAGCCACGGTCCCAGCCTGGCTGGGGCTCTCTGGGTGTCCGTGGGAGATGTTTGGGCGAGGCATGGGTGGTTCTGCCGGTGTGAGCATGTGTGTCTGAGTGACATCCTGGGGGCTGGCACCAGCCTACCAGCAGTCCCTTCCCAGACGAGGCTAAATCTCTGGTTGGGGCACCCCATACAAGTCCATAACTTGCCAGGCCCAGACAGGAAAGGGGGCCAAGTGCTGGAGTTAGGACGTTGAGGCCCTCTTCCCTTCCAGCAAGCTCGTGGACTCAGCTGCTGCCCAAGGATATCCCTCAGGGCGTATTGTCAGCCAGAGGAGGCCTGTGATTTAATGGAAAGAACTTTGTTTCTTGGAGGCTGAGAGCCTGAGCTTGCCTTTTCATGTCTCAGTGGTGAGAAGTGATGAGCCTCAGTTTCCTCTGTGACATGGAATGCCTGCTTCACAGGACTATTGTATTGATGATGTTTATTATCCCATTGTGTACTGGATAAGTGGTTATTATCTGGAGGGTGATGGGTGAGAGGGTTTTGCATTCCTTGTCTAAGAGAGGAAGTGGAAGCAGAATGCCCCCTGCTCAGGGCCCAGACCTCTAGGCAGAGGAACTAGGACTTGGAAGGGGAACTGAAAATTAGCCCTAGAGGGACCAAGGTCCAGGCCAGGGGAGCCCAGGAGCCAGAGGAAGGGTCTGGGGGAGGAGAGGGATTCCGGGCCCCTAGGGGGGAGTACAGCTTCCCAGGTACCGCTGACAGTCTAGGGCAGACCAGCCGACCCGGGAGCTGAAGTGTCCTCTCTCTGTTTCATAAGCTGTGTGGCCATAGACTTCATGCCAGGACTCTGCGCCTGCCCTGGGGCTTGTCCCCAGCCTCCCATGAGATCCTTCGCTTGCCCCAAGTCCTTCCAGGGGAAAGATTTCTCAGGATCAGCCAGACACCCCTTTAGGATGCAGGCTCCTGCCCCAGCTGGCCATCTTGGTGAGGCTATTTCCTGTAGCCAGCAAAGGAAATGATGTCATGGGCATAGGCAGGTCTGCAGAGGGTATGGGAAAAGGATTGTGCAAGCGGCCTCCTTTGTTAGGAAGAACTTGGCGCCCCCCAAGCCCACCACCCCCATCCGTCATCAGTAACAGCCATTGTAGCCACCTCTGAGGGGAGCCCCAGCCTGAACCCCACAGCCGCCAGAGGCCAGGGCCAGATGGAAGAAGGGCTTTGTGTCCAGGGAGGGGTCCTTGCATATGGGGTTTGTGCGTTTTAAAACATAATAATAAGCGGGCTCCTCTCCCCCCACAACTCTCCCCACACCCCACTGAGCACATCCACCTCGCACTGAATGGAAGAGATTTTCCATGCAGTGGGAGGTCAAGTCTGGCGAGAATTAGCCGGTGTCCAGGGGCTAGAGAAAGACTGTGATTGCTGATGATAAATGTGCCCAGCATGGAGTGATTCTTTCTCCCTCACCTCCCGCCTGCCCCCCGTTCTCCCTTCCCAGTCCTGCTCCCCATTGTGGGCAGCATCCTGCACCAGCCAGCCCCACTCAGCTACAGATGCCTGTCCCCTGGAGTTGAGCCTGAGGGACCCAGGCCAGACTTTGTCACCCATTTGGGGACAAAACCCAGGGGGCGGAGGCATCAAGGCCCTCTATACTAAATCACTGCAGCCTCTGAGGTCTCTGGCCTATTGGGCAGGGATGGACCTGGCTAAGATGGACATAGTGAGTTTCCATCCCAGGCATGGGACATACAGAACCCAAACTTTTACCCATAGCCATGCAATCCTGTGCTGTCTCCCTCAGCACTGAATCAGAAATGGGGCTCTGGTCCAGCTTAGCTGTTAATTTGCTGTGTGATGTGGCATTGGTCACTTCCCCTCTCTGAGCTGGTAGAACAGGTTTCAGGACTCCCCATACCGGGCTCAGCTAGAGAATCCTTGCTGCCTGGCACTTCTCCATGTGGCTGGCATGAGCTCTTCCCAGTTAATAGAGCATATTTGCATCTGTATGCTCAACTGACCTTCACCACCACACCTCAGAACTGACAGGGACAGGGTAGTACTTGTTAGTCCCTTTCTCATAGATGGAGAAACTGAGGCAGAGTGAGTGTTTGAACTGGTCTGCTGGCTGTCAGGCCAGCCCATTCTGCCGTGTGCCCATCCAAGCCATACCCTATGCTCAGGGTCACCATAAGGGAAGCACAACCCCTCTGGTCTCCCCTAGCAACTGGTGGCAGTCTCCCATCCAGGGATGTCTGAACACTGTAGTTTTAGTTCCTTCCCCCCTCCTCTCAGGCGTAGCTCTGGTAAATATGGTTTCTTTGTTATTGTTCAGTCACTAAGTCACGTCTGACACTTTGCGACCCCATGGACTGCAACATGCCAAGCCTCCCTGTCCTTCACTATTTCCTGGAGTATGCTCAAACTCATGTCCATTGAGTCAGTGGTGCCATCCAACCATCTCATCCTCTGTCACCTTCTTCTCCTCCTGCCCTCAATCTTTTCCAGCCTTAGGGTCTTTAATTTACCTTTGTCCTAAAGTGACTTCCTTCATCTTTAAGGCCCCCGGACTCTGTTTATTCTAGTGGCTTAGATTCTGGTACCTCTTAAATAAGCCCACGGCCTTGACTTCCACCCATCAGACCTCTCACTTGCCAGGAAATCCACTCTTGGCACTGCCCAAGCCCAGCCCTGGGAAGGAGCATGCAGCCTGGCATGGATCCTGCTGGCAGGCAGAGACCAAGCTTAGACTCCTGTGTCCTACAAACTCCACTCCCCTCCCAGGGCATGGGTACCCTGTCCTGGACATCATGGGGGACACCAAGAACAGTGTGACATGCTCCCTGCTTTCTAGAAGCAGCCATCCACCTCTACCAAGGAACCTTCAAGCTGCCTAAAGCAAGAAGGTGCCACCAGACCCCCATCCTCATCACCTCTCCCTACGTGTTAAGTGGATTGTGAGCAAAATGGAACTTGCCCACGAAGCCAGATTGGTAACAAGGGCATGCAGAATGGTGCCTCGTGAATATTTGAAAGACAAGAAGGCTAGGGCAAGTAGGCAGAGGCTGGGACGCCATCATGGGGAAGAGGAAGTGCACTGTTTTGCGTGACCTCAGAAGTTGAAATTGTAGCGATGACTGGAACCTCCGACAGCAAATTTCAGGTGAAAGTAAGGAAGGCTTTTCTGTTAGATCTGTCTAAAGGAGAACCTGGCTGAGAAATGCAGTGGTGAGGTCTCTGTCCCTGGAGGTATGTGAGTCAAGGTTGGATACAGAATTGACAGGGGCAGGGTGGGTGTTGTACAAGACAGCCCTTGGAGTAACCTCTATCCCTGTGCATCCAAGTGAGATTAGCTGACAGGAGATCCCATACAGGCAGGAATAAGTAAATGAGAAGTGAGGGTTTGAATGGTACCCACCACCAACAAATAGTTCCTCCTCCTCCCTCCCCGTCCTCCCCACAACATTGTGCCTTAAGGCCCCAGTAGGTGCTGGGTCTTTGAGCCTGAATAATGGCAAGAAAGTTGACCCCACTTTAAGCAAATTTGCTTCATGAGAAAAACTTTATCCAACAGGGCTGTGTCCTCTATTAAGAGATTCCCCATCAGGCCATCTTCAAATATCAAAATGTGGGAGCCAGAGTGCTGCTCAGGAAGTTGACTTAACCGACTTCCTGATTTTACAGATTTTACAGATGGGGTTCATGAGGCCTGAGAGGAAGGCCACATGGCTGTGCCAGTCCCCAGCTGGGGTGCACACCCAGGGCTCCTGACTGCAGTGGTTTTTCTTTTCCTGTGTTTGACTGTCTTTGGTTACATCTTCGTTTTGGATTAGCTGGGCCATTTGTGGATGCAGCTGTAAAGGCAGGTTGCATTTTTGCAACTGTAGGTTCAAATGCATCCTGACATTGGAAAACTACACTTTATGTGAGTCGTTTTACCACCAGGAGGAAATCCAGATCTGGCCTGGCAGTGGCAAAGCCTCCTCCTCAGGGACCTCCTCTTAAAGGTACTATATTCTCCCCTGTGAAGATGGGGCAGTGGGGAGAGCGGAGGTGAAGCCAGGAAGATTGTGACCAAGGGCTACAGCTCTGAACCTGCAGAAGTGGCTTCCTCCCACCGAGCAGGTGACTCAGGCAAGTCCCTTGACGTCCCATGTCTTCATCTGTAACACGGAAAGATAATGCTCACCTAGGCAAACTATTTGCATCATCCCCCAAATAGTGGACATAAATGCCAATTCCCAGTGTAGAAGTCAGATTCAGGTATCCAGCTGCCTGAATGTGCATCCCAACTCTGCTATATAGTTTTACAGCCCTGTGCCAGTTACTTATAAATTCTCTTGGTCTCAGTTTCCTCATCTGTAGTATGGGGATAATAATAGTACCTATCTGATAGAGATGTAGTTACCAGAAGGATATGGTTCTCAAATTGTGTGCTTAGGCACCTTAGGATGCTATAGCAAATTCACAGGGGTACTGTGAGCTATTTTTAATCTTCAAAGAAACACAGTGATACTGGACAGCTGCCAGATACTGCAACAACTACTAGCTCAAGATAGCTTACAATTTTAGCATCACATCACACTTCTTTCCTTTACATGGCACCTTGCCTTTGCAAAGCTGGGAATTTTGGCATTTGGGAGTACCCCAAGGCAAACTATGAGGGCAGCAGTGTCCGCTATGACTCTAAGATTTGAGGTATTGTGCCATGTCCAACAGGCACACATACATCCTCATTATAAGTCAGTGTGGCTATTTAGAAATGGAATACTAATATTTTTTCTTTTAATTTATGAGTATTATTTTTTCTAATAGGCTTCTCAGGTGGCAGTAGTGGTCGAGAATCCGCCTGCCAATGCTACTAAGTTATTAGGAAATCACACCCGCACACAGACACGTAAGCTGGTTGGATTTAACTATTTAATAAACAGAACCATTGGGAATTTCTTTTGGCTCTGGGGTAAAATTACTGGGTAAAAATGACCAAAACACCGAAGACCAAAAACGTTTGGGAAGTTCTGTCTAGGACTGTTGAGGGGCTCAGTGAGTTAATTGAAAATACCTTCTAAAAGCTTCTGGTCAAGGAAGCACCCAGAAGCTCCAAGACTTTATTCTTCTTTTCCCTGTAAGCTGGAGAGGGCAGGCTCAGGCGGCCCTCCCCAGGACCCCTGAGGAGCCTTCCTCAGCCACTAAGGGCCAACAAGCCCTTGGCCCAAACCAGGGCCAAGGAGGAGGGGATGTGTCCACTGGTCAGGACTGGGGCCCAACTCAACTGCTACCCGGGGCTGGCAGCACCCCCCACACACCTTTCATTTGTGTTCACCAAGCACCTACTGTGTGCCGGCCAGCACCTAGTCTAATGGGGCCCTTGGTTCTTCTTGCTTGTCTCCTGCAGGATGCCTGGGGGCTAGGGACCTTGACAAGTGGGCAGTGGCTGCATCGAGAGTCACTGGCACTGCCCTGAATGACGGGGAGGCAGTGATGAGAAAAGCCAGGCATCCTCCTGCCGAGACTGGAGAGGAGTCTTTGAGCCAGGGTTGAGAGGGGGGTGGGGCAGGCAGGGCGGGGGCCCGGGGCCGCCAGACTCAGGCCTGCTGCCCTAATGGACCTCTCATGTTTACTTTCCTTAGTCGAGTCTGCACCTGCTTTATAAATGAGCTGCATTAGGGTTATAAAACAAAGTCATAAATGCACCCCGCAGTGCCACATAGAGCCAGGGTGCTGTCCCCTGGAGGCTGGGGGCTGCATGGTTAGAAGGTAGTGCAAGTCTGTAACCGCACCCGTGAGCTGCCCTTGTGGCCACCATCCCCAGAGGGAGGCCCGTTCCCCCAGTTTCACAGACGAGGTGCCTGAGGCCAGTAAGGACTAGTTGAGACCCAGGGGTGTCTGGGTCTGAAGCCTGAGCCCTGTCCTACACTCCTCAGTCCCAAGACTGATACAGGATGCTGTGACGGGAGGTGGGTGTAGAGTCCTCTCGGCTCCACCCTGCTGTCCCTGAACTGCCTGGCCTGGCTGGAGGGCCACAGTGAGCAGCTCTCAGGCCACAATGTCCATCTCCCCAGGCACTGTGTCATCCCGTCATCAACTGCCCACACTCCTAGACCCTAGACTGCCAGTTACCTACAGAGAAGGTGTCTCCCTGTCTGGCAGAGGTCAGCAGGTGTCAGGGAGCTCTGGCCTGGTCTTAGGAATCCACAGTCTAGATGCCCACTAACCTAGTGACCATGCATTAGTTTGGATGGACTACAATTTCCCCAGCTTTGAAACAAGAAAAACAACTCCTCACCTTGCTAGCCCTTTGGTATGCATGTGTGCATGCCCAGTTGCATCCGACTCTGTGCGACCTTATGGACTGTAGCCTACAAGGCTCCTCTGTCCATGAGTTTCTCCAGGCAAGAATACTGGAGTGGGTTGCCATGCCTTCCTCCAGGGGATCTTCCTAACCTGGACATCAAACCCGTGACTCTGCATTACAAGTGGATTCTTTACCGCTGAGCCACTGGAGAAGCCCAGTCTTTCTGTAAGAGAGCGCCATAATTGTAGAGACCTGGCCAGTGTCAGGGTCTGTTAGGATTCTCAGGTACAGGGACAGTCACAGGGTTATGAAGCTACTCCAGGGATAGGCAGTGTGGAGTCCTGTTTGGGATAGGCAGCATCCCAAACACTGAAGTCTGATTTCCTGGGTTCAAACCTTGACTCTGCTTCTCACTAGCTGTGTGACCTTGGGCAGGTTGCTTAACTGCTCTGAACCTCAGCTTCCCCCATCAATAAACTGGGGACCAATATATCATACCTTATGAAGTTGTTGCAAGAATTCAGTAAGTTAACTGGGTAACTGAAAACATAGCAGCTAATTCCAGGGAAGCATTCATTGCTATTTTGATGCAGCAACTTGTATTGGTGCTAGACCTCTCCTAGGTCTAGGCCCTCATGCACAGTTATCTCGCATGATCCTCAAAAGAGCCCAGAGAGAGGAAGTGTGTTCATTTGTCTGTTCACTTCAGAGACAGAGTAATGAGGTCGGAGTAATGAGACAGAGTAATGTGGGCTCTCCTTGGGTCACACAGAACATGCCAAATGGAGCTGGATTCCTCCTCCTCTTTGCTGGCTTCCCCTTCACTCCCCCAGGCCATGCACACACACCCCACCCAGGGCCCAGAGCTGAGAGCCAGTGACAACCTGTGCGTTTTCTCAGAGCCCACATCGTAGCAGGAGCTCATGGTCCTCCAGGAGATCATATGGCTTAGACATGTTGGGCAAATGTTGTTCATTCTGTTCTTGAAGAACTAGGTGTCCCTTTGGCACCTCTGCCCACAGGGGGACTCCCTAGAGTGTGTCCCACCCTCGGCCTTCTGGGACCCCAGCTGCACTTGAGGGACTGGAGCGCTGGAGCAGGGACAGGCGTGTGGCAGGCTGGCGAGGGGCTAGGCAGGCACACACCCTTGCAGCTTAATTCGCTGTTTCCTCGGGAGCAGTTAGCAGAGGAGGACAAGCCCCCCACCGCTTGTCCCCAGCCAACTGATTGTTTGGCGCTTGGCACTGGAAAGTCAATTTTCCTAAGTGGATTGTAAACCAGTAGCCTGGCCCGGCCTGGTTTTCCTCGCTCCCCACGCTGGTTGTGGCCAGGCCCCTCTCCCTTCCTGTTTGTCTCACCTCCCGAGGTGCTGTTCTTTCCAGGCAGGCGGGCAGGGCCAGGGTTTCCATTTGGCCCCTTTCGGGGAGGAGATGGCTGCCGGCACAGCCTCACTGACTTCCCAGCCTCCCCGTGTCCTCATCCATAGGCCAAGGGTGTGGATTTGGCAGAAGGGGGTGGATCAGAGCCACAGACCAGAGGAGAGGAGGGGCTGGGGGGAGGCTGCAGGGAACGTGGTCTGCCCCTCCACGTTGCTGCCTGCCCTGGACTTCCGGGAAGAGGAGGCACTCTGGGAACGAGCACTGGGGAGCCCAGCTTGGTGTTGCTACCTCACCTCACCCCTCCCCTTACCCTGTGGGACCTGGCTCGTCTTCCCATGTCCATCAGCCTGCCTGGCTGGGGCTGCAAAGGGCAGCTGTGGCTTCAGGGAAGAGCTGGCTGGGTTTGCACTCCAGCCTCAGGCCTGTTTCCAGTTCTTCACATGCTGTGGCATCACCACGGGAAACTGGAGGGAGGCCCTGGAAGGCCAGTGCAGGGGATACTGGGGAGGACTGGAGAGGGGTGTCCTTGCCCTGATGGATTATCTCACCTCCCTGGGCTCCCCTGCCTCCTCCACCTGTAAAGAAGTAGACTCATATAGCATCATAGAGCTGGGACTGGCTCCAAAATAAAAAATCCTAAAAGCAGGGCACAGTGGGGAAACTGAGGCCCCAGAAGTGCCAGACCTTGCCTAGGTCACAGCGGGCGTCCTGGCAGGTCTCCTCCAGCTGCCCTCCCATCTGCCTCCCCCCACCTCTGCCTCCCCCCACCTCTGCCTCCCCCCACCTCCTTTCTCTGTCACAGCCCCCAGGGGTTGGAAGGGACCTGGGACCTCCCACCCGTGGCCTCACAGAGCCCTCCACTCTCTACAGGCACTGACTCGGGCAGGGAAGAGCTCCCCGACTCCTTCCCATCGGCGC
The DNA here is from genome assembly GCF_023699985.2 of Odocoileus virginianus. Classification (NCBI taxonomy): domain Eukaryota; kingdom Metazoa; phylum Chordata; class Mammalia; order Artiodactyla; family Cervidae; genus Odocoileus; species Odocoileus virginianus. The sequence goes on from NC_069680.1 coordinate 61,122,133, forward strand.
CGGCAGAGACGCTGCCCCACTTCCTGCAGGAGCCGCAGGACGCCTACATTGTGAAGAACAAGCCCGTGGAGCTGGGCTGCCGTGCCTTCCCCGCCACGCAGATCTACTTCAAGTGCAACGGCGAGTGGGTCAGCCAGAGTGACCACGTCACCCAAGAGGGCCTGGACGAGGCCACCGGTGAGCCCGCGCCACCCCACCCCCACCCCTCACTGGCATCCCCGTCACTCCGAGCCCAGAGGGCTCTGGGCCTGGCTCCACACTGGCTCCCTGGGAGCCCTCACACGGCCATGGGCCCCCCAGGGCCTCGTTCCCCTCTGGGGTTCACCCTGGATGAGTGTCTTCCCCAGACTCGGCCTCCCACCCTGCCTGACTTTGGGTGGCCGGGTGAAACAGCACCACATTGCTTGCTGAGTGCTCGCTCCCTTCTCCAGTTTCTTACCATCCTCTGCTTACATCGGAGAGCAGGTCCAGTCCGGCACTCGGGTTCTTTCCCCCTCTCCCCAGCACCTGCTCTGCTCCCTGTTGAGAAAGAGGAGCTGGTCCTGTCTCACAGCCCTGCCCCCAGCCCCCAACCAGAATTCTCAACCAGGTCCTCTGGGTTTGTGAGAAGTGATGATAATGATGCAACATGTCATTCATAGAAATTAACTGGTTAAGGTTTTTTTTAAAAAAAAAAAAACAATAGGTTAGGCACAGAGAGGCCTGGCAAGTGCAGTGGTGCAGGTATCCTTGGGTAAGGGTAGCAGGAAGTAAAAGAGGAGAAGAAGAGAAAATTAAGAAGGAGATCAAGCCCTGAGCCTTTGGAGTGGGAGCACCGACTCCAAGACCGTAGACTACCAGAGAACTAACCCTAGGGAGTATCAAACAGTGAGAACTCACACAAAGGAAACCACTTGAATACAAGACCAGGCATCACCAACCACCAGTAGCACCCTGTGCAGGATGCCAGGGCGCTAAACCACAAACAAAACAAAAATGCAAAGCCAATCATCAGCAGACAGGATTACCACCTCACTCAGCCTTGCCCATCAGAAGAAAAGCAAACAAACAAAAACTCAACATAAATCTCACCCTGTGCTAAGCTTACACAAACCATTGAAACAACCTTAGGAGGGCAGAAACCAAAAGGAAGAAATAATTCAACCTTGAAGCCTGGGAAAAGGAGACCTCAAACACAAGAATTTTTTAAAAAATAATGAAAAGGCAGAGAAATACTACACAAATGAAGGAACAAATGAGAAACAGAGAAGTTCAAATAAATGAAGAGGAAATAGACAAAACTACAATCATCAGGACAGTACGGTACTGGCACAAAAACAGAAATATAGACCAGTGGAAATAAAAACAAAAGTAAACAAGTGGGACCTGACTAAACTTAAAAGCTTTTGCACAGCAAAGGAAGCTATAAACAAGGTGAAAAGACAACAGTCAGAATGGGAGAAAATAATAGCAAATGAAACGGCTGACAAAGGATTAATTTCCAAAATATACAAGCAACCCATACAACTCAATGAAGAGGAAATAGGCAAAACTACAGTCATCAAGACAGTATGGTACTGGCACAAAAACAGAAATGTAGACCAATGGAACAAGATAGAAAGCCCAGAAATGAACCCATACACCTATGGGTACCTTATTTTCGACAAAGGAGGCAAAAATATACAATGGGGCAGTTGTGTATTGCCCCATTCAAAGCAACCCAATCAAAAAGTGGGAAAAAGACCTAAACAGACATTTCTCCAAAGAAGACATACAGATGGCTAACCATCACATGAAAAGATGCTCAACATTGCTCATTATTAGAGAAATGCAAATCAAAGCTACAATGAGATATCTCCTCACACCGGTCAGAATGGCCATCATCAAAAAGTCTACAAACAATAAATGCTGGAGAGGGTGTGGAGAAAAGGGAATGCTCTTGCACCGTTGGTGGGAATGTAAATTGATACAGTCACTATGGAAGATGGTATGGAGATTCCTTAAAAATCTAGGAATAAAAACACCATATGACCCAGCAATCCCACTCCTAGGCATGTACCTGAGGAAACCAAAATTGGAAAAAAACAAATGTATCCCATTGTTCATTGCAGCACTATTTACAACAGCTAGAACATGGAAGCAACCTAGATGTCCATCAACAGATGAATGGATAAAGAAGTTGTGGTACATATACACAATGGAATATTACTCAGCCATACAAAGGAACACATTTGAGTCAGTTCTGATGAGGTGGATGATCTAGAACCTATTATACAAAGTGAAGTGAGTCAGAAAGAGAAAGATAAATATTGTATTCTAATGCATATAAATGGAATCTAGAAAAATGGTACTGAAGAACTTATTTATAGGGCAGCAATGGAGAAACAGACATAGAGAAAAGACTTACGGACATGGGGAGAGGGGAGGAGAGGGGAGGAGAGGGTGAGATGTATGGAAAGAGTAACATGGAAACTTACATTATAATATGTAAAATAGACAGCCAACAGGAATTTGTTGCATGGCTCAGCAAACTCAAACAGGGGCTCTGTATCAACCTAGAGGGGTGGGATGGGGCGGGAGATGGGAGGGAGCTTCAAAAGGGAGGGGATATATGTATATCTATGGCTGATTCATGTTGACGTTCGACAGAAAAGAACAAAATTCTGTAAAGCAATTATCTTTCAATAAACAAAAGAAAAAAGCAGGTTAATAATACTAAGTAAATAACCATAGAGGTGGTGCTAAGATGTCACCTGAGTCCTGCAGGAAAGGAGGGTGACAGAAGTGTGGGAAATGAGGACGAAGAGTGAGATGTGTGCGGTTCCCTGGGCAACCCCCACTCCGGGCAGGAGGCAGAGCCCCAGTCTCCTCTCATCTCACGAGTCCAGCCCCTGCTTACAGCACAGGACCCTTGGGGGTGGAAAGCCTTCCCCAGACTCAGGCCAGCAAGGGGGGCCGTCCACTCTGGTCACCATGGGCAGCCAGGTTATGCAACCCCAGCCAAGCCCAGCCTCCAGGTGGTTCCTTCACCCCAGATCCTGCCTTGTCTTTGATTTCATTTTTAACCTCTCTTCCCTGATCTTTTCTTTCTCCTCCTTATTCATCCCGACCCTCCTTCCTTCTGTCTCTTCTGCCTCTCCCTTCTCATCCCTGTCTACTTTTGTGTCTGCCTTTTCTTCTTTTTTCTTTTAATTCACTTTTATTGGAGTATAGTTGCTTTATAATGTTGTGTTATTATCTACTGTACAGCAAAGTGAGTCAGTTATATGTATACATACATCCCCTCTTTTTTGGATTTCCTTCCCATTTAGGTCACCACAGGACAGTGAGTACAGTTCCCTGAACTATACTGTAGATTCTCATTAGTTCCATATTTTATACATTGTCTTTTTTCTTTATGTCTCTCTCTTGTTTGCATCTCTCTCTTTTTCATTCTTGTGTCTCTCCCCTGACATACTCTCTTTCATTCTCTCTCCTTCTTCAACTTATATTTCTCTATGAAAAGCTGACAGACTTCAGAACATTCAGGCTTAAAATCATACCCCAGAATGTACTTCATGCCACTCAACACTATATCCTAAAAATGGGTCAAAGTGGAAAGTTGTAGCTTATGTATATTTTACCAAAATTTTTTAAAGAATCTCAGAAATTTACAAAGTTAGATTTGGAATCCCATTCTCACTGAAAATCTTAAAATTCAAAGAAGAACTTTTAAAAGGGAAAAATAACCTGTATCCCAGCTGCCTCCCTGCTCTGGCTGTGTGACCCTGAGGTAGTCATTCAACCTCTCTGTGCCTCAGTTCCTCTCCTTATAAACTGAGATGTTACCAGAAGGTCCTCGTGAGGATGGAACAAGGTGGTGCCAGCACAGCATTGAGCACACTGCTGGGACTCAGCAGGTGCTTAATAAATGCCCATTTCCTCCATCTTCCTTCTGGGCTTTTTTCTTTTGGCCTCTTTCCTCTGGAAACTTGTTGTTACTTCTGTGTCCCCCTGACCCCCTCTGGCCCTGAAGGGCAAGGAGACAGCACATCCTGCTGGGGCCTCTTACAGACCCTGTGACTACTGGTAACAGGGTGCCTCTTACTCCCCTGCTACCAGGCACACAAGCCCTGCCCATCCTAGAAGTCAAGGCACTGTTGTCCCCATTAGCTACAAAGAATGGACAATGGTCCAGCAGGCCCCACCCTTGGCAGCATTGTGGCTGGTTCCTCCTGCTCCACCCCAAGCCCTCCCTAGCCCTCTCTGAAGCCCTGGAAACACAGAGGATAACAGAGGAGGCCAACAGAGGCAGGGCAAGCCCACTCATTAGCTCATGCCAGATCGAGGCAGGCAGCCCAACCCTGGGCGTCCTTGTCAGGCACTGCCTGTCATGCTGGGGGACACCTCGTCTGGGGCCCAAGTCCAGAAGGCTGAAGGCCCCTGGCCTCCTGTCTGCCTGTTGGTAACCACTGCCAAGGTGTCAAGCCCTACTGGGTGGTGGTTTGTCTGTCCAATTCTTGGGTGCGCCTGAAACCTTCTGGATGGATGGCCCCCTTGAGAGAGGCCATTCCTCCAGGCTCCTAGCCTGGTAAGTAAAGGGCGGGGCCCCCACTCTCCTACCCCAGATCATGCAGTATCTCTTGGGAGCAAGCATTCCAGGCAACCACTGCTGCCTGTGAGCCAGGCACCCCCACCCCAAAACCTTCTACAAGAAGCCTCTTCCCTCCTGGTGCTCCCTTCTAATAAACTCCCAGCCCCAACCCCCAATTTAGATCCCCTGCCATCAGGAGGGGATTCCTTACTGCCTCAGCTCCCAGTGTAAGAGCCCCCTCCCTGAAGATGCAGGAGAGTTAAGGCAATGATTTCATTGGGAGAGGTCCAGAGAGGTGTCATTTATTACCGGGCAGAGCTCTAACTGGGGCAAGATGCCTAGTAGCTGACCTCAGCTTTGCTGGCAATTTGCTGTGGGACTTTGGGCCTGCCACCTACCATCTCTGAGTTTCAATTTGTCCCTAGAATTGAATGAGATCCACATGAGCTGCCAGAGTAGATGTGTGTCCAGCCTGGTCTGGGTACTATAATTGCCATGACTCATTTAGAATTTACCTTGAGTGTTTTACTCTGACGAGGGAACCAAGGCTCAGAGAGGCTAAGTATCAATAACTTAGCTAAGGTCACATAGATGGGGAGTGAGGGTGGGGATAGGATTCAAACCTGTCAAGAACCTGTCCAGTCCTCCACCTAACCACCATGCCATAGTACCACAAGGTGTACACTCAGCATTCCTGCCCTTGAGGGGCTTATCAGAACCCACATGCAACCAGGAGAGGACGAACTGAGATACCTGATGTCAAGGAGGAGAGACAGGGCAGTCAGGGAGGGCTTCCTGGAAGAGGCAGTCTCAGTTCTATCACAAGCTTTGGGAGGAACTTCAGGTGGACACCCTCATCCAGGAGGCTTCATCCCTTACTTGAACATTTTGTCATTGAGGGAGCGATGGCAAAAGAGTAAATGATTCCTTTTGTGTGTGCTGGTGGCTCCAGTTATCCAGGGAACCCCTCGGGCCCCAACAGGGAGCCATTGAGAGGTTGGAGGGTTCCCAGGAAAAGGGGCCTCCTCTTAGTTTCAACCCCACAGGCTCCTGAGCCATGACCAGAGAGAGACCACATGCTTACCTCATATTCGTTGAGCTCACTGACTGTCCTAGGCCCTGGGCCACAGCAGTGAACAGGGCAAAGCCCCACCTCATTCTCCTGCAGGAGATTCAGTTAATACATGAACATGTCAATAAATAATACAGTTTCAGACCATGGTTAGTGTCATGAGGGAATCGGGGTGGGTGGAAATGACAGCTGCACAGACCAGTGTCCAGTGCACCGATGGGAGTGCTGAGTGGTACTTTGAGAGCTGGTGGGGGTGGGCCAGCATTGAGGGGCTTCCCTCCGAAGTGAGACCTCGCCCAAAGCGGATGGTGACTGGGAATTCATTGGACACAGAAAGGACAGAAGAGTCGTCCCAGGCCAGGGATTGGATGTGCAAAGGCCCTGTGACTAGAGAGGCTGGGGGAACATGAGGGCCTCAAAGATGCCCAGTGAGGCTGCAGTGGATATATCTAACAGGGCCTGGAGGCCACATGGAGGGTCTGGGTCTTTACACTGGGATGACAGGGACATGACAGGGGAATGGCATGTACCTTTCAAAGAGCACACACTGTCTGCCGGGTGGAAAGTGGATTGAATGAGGGCAGGGGGCTTGGGTTAGCCACTGTGGCTTCCAGGTGAGCTGCAGTGGTGGCTTGGGCCAGGCTCGAAGCAGAAGAGATGAGAAAAATGGAAACAGAAGGCAGTGGGAGAGGAACCCCTAGGTGAAAAGGAGTGAGATATCATGGTCCCACATCCCGGGTCTCCTGTCCTCAGACCTGCCCCCCCATCAGCAGCATCTCTCTCCTCCTCCCAGGCCTGCAGGTGCGAGAGGTGCAGATCGAGGTGTCGCGGCAGCAGGTGGAGGAGCTGTTCGGGCTGGAGGATTACTGGTGCCAGTGCGTAGCTTGGAGCTCTGCGGGCACCACCAAGAGCCGCCGGGCCTACGTCCGCATCGCATGTACGCTGCCGGGACACCCCAACCCCGTCCCCTGGGCCCTTTCCCCTTCCCCCGTGGATCCTGGAGAGAGAGTTCTACGCACAGACATGAGGGCACAGGGGCCACCAGCTCAGAAGGCGGCTCCAAGACCCAGAGCCTGTGCCACCTTTGGTGCCAGAATTTCTAATGGCCCTTTTTTGCCTACTTATTTATATAAAAAAGCCATCAGCTTCCCTAGTCATCATGTGCAGAGGATCCCAGAGTTAGGGAGGGAACTTTGTACCCCTAAGTCCACCTGGTAAGGCCCCCACCTTGGAGAAGAGATTCCCCTGGTAAGGTCCAGGAGTCCTGGTGAGATTTCCTTGGTGTCCACTGCCACCTCGTGGCTAGAATGGGGCACTTCAGGATCCAGCTCTGCCTGACTGGCCTCCTCCCTGCCCTGGCCTGACGGTGCCGTGGAACCCTTTCCCTTCTCCCAGACCTGCGCAAGAACTTTGATCAGGAGCCTCTGGGCAAGGAAGTGCCCCTGGACCATGAAGTTCTCCTGCAGTGCCGCCCACCGGAGGGGGTGCCTGTGGCTGAGGTGAGTGAGGACATGGGAAATACTGGGCATGGCAGAGGCCACCCAGGTATGGTATTTACCACCAGCCACGGTAACTCAGCCTCCCAGAGCCCTTCCGTTTCACAGACAGAGGAAAGAACTGCCATCTCTTTAGAACTCGGCACATCCCAGATCCCAGCTGGGCCCTCCACAGGCATAATCTCACCTCATGGATGGGGCAGAACTGGGGAAGGATCCCCCAGGACTCCTTCCTCCAAGGGAAGTAGCTGCACACACTGTCTCCCAGAACCCAAGAACGCAGCTTTATGGACACCAAAGAGTCTCACAATGCGTGTGTCTGAGTTCATCACACCTGGTACCACATGTGCATCCCTGGGTGATGCCCACCTGTCCCCTCACTGCCCTGCTTGTATTCCAGACCTGCTTCCTCTCTCCCACTGCCCGCACTGGTGGTCCTGGAGTCAGAGCAGGGCATGGGGAAACATCACAGCTTTGCTGCTAGGGACCTCAGTACACAGGGTTGGGGAAGATGGGCCCATGGGCTTCCAGCTCAGGATCAGACATCAGAATCTTGGCTCTAATCACTCCCCCCAGCCCAGGCCACCATCTGGAAATGAGCTCAGACACCCCTCATGACAGGTACCCTTGTGGGGCTCCCACATGTGCCCAGCACCTGGCACAGTGGTCCTCATAGCAACCCATGTCATCCCATCTTAAGGCTGGGAACACAGCACTGGGCCGGGGAAGTGATCAACCAGGGTCACCCAGCTTGTGAGTAGCGGAGCTGGGATCTGCACACCCAGGTCTGCCAAAACGAGGACCATGTTTTTGATCACCTGCCAGGCCTCTTACCCTGACTAAGGGAGTCCGTTTACAGAGTTAATGATGAAGACACACATTTATTTAGTACTTACTGTGAGCCAGGCATGTGCTCCACACTTTCTATAATACAGACTCCTTTCATCCTCGCAGGAGCCTTTGGATAGTGCTACTGAATATTCACTTACAGTTGATGAAACCGGGACTCAGTGGAAGTCCCTTCCCAAGGCCACCAGCTGGTGGGTGGTTGTCTTAACCACTGTGTTCTGCAGTGTCCAGCACAGTCCCTGACCTGTAGAGGCCCTGCATCCTGGGTCACCACCAAGGTTGGACATGGATAGAACTGCTGTCCTGTTTAGTTCGGGCCTTCCCCACCTACTCCCTGCAGAGAGGGCACACTCTCCGAGGTGCAGGGATCAGGCACTGGGCCCTGACACCCCCAACCCCTCCCCTGCAGGTGGAATGGCTCAAGAACGAGGACGTCATCGACCCCACCCAGGACACCAACTTCCTGCTCACCATCGACCACAACCTCATCATCCGCCAGGCCCGCCTGTCGGATACGGCCAACTACACCTGTGTGGCCAAGAACATGGTGGCCAAGCGCCGCAGCACCACGGCCACTGTCATTGTATACGGTGCGGCCCCGAGCGGGCGGTGGTGGGCGCACATGCTGGAGGTGGGCGGGAGCCTGGGACTGTACAGCCCACCTGACCCTGTCCTACCCAAAGGCCAACAGGACCCTAGTGAACAGGTGGGGAGGAGGAGGCCCAAGAGGAGAGGTAGCTTCTCCAGGGTCACACAGCAAATTTAGTGGTGAGGTCAGGCACTCCTGGGCCCCTAGCCAGGAGCACTCACCCCTTCTCAAGCCCTTTGCTTATCCCCGAAGAAGACCCAGTTCTCTGGGAGTCAGGGCTGAGGCAGGGCCCACTTGGGAGTCCCATCCCCAAGCCCATTGTTCTAGCAGAGTTCGGGACTGCTGCTCGGGCCCGCTGCTCGGGCCCCTCAGCAATTCCATGCCGTCCCTTTGGGTGGGAGGGCGGAGTCATGGCTGAGATGAGTGTTGTAGATAGAACCCTGTACTTGGTTCCAGTTATAGACACCCCCCCCCCATTCCTCACAGGGAGACCCTGGGTGCCAGCCCTCTCTGGACCTCTACTTGCCATTGTACAGAAAGGCAGGGAGTTATTGGGTCCCCTCTGGTGCTGAATGCAACCCAGGTCTGCCTGCCGGTATCTGAGTCCCCAGCCTTGATGGCAGAAGTCGTCCAACTTGGGAGGGCCAGTCCTCAGCAGAGGGGCCTCCTCAGGGCTGTGGGATGGGGCCTGGGGAGCCCTCAGGGTGAAGAGCCAGGCCAACTGGGTGACACCTACTACCCTCACAGTGAACGGTGGCTGGTCCAGCTGGGCAGAATGGTCACCTTGCTCTAACCGCTGCGGCCGCGGCTGGCAGAAGCGCACGCGGACCTGCACCAACCCTGCCCCCCTCAACGGAGGCGCCTTCTGCGAGGGCCAGGCCTTCCAGAAGACTGCCTGCACCACCGTGTGCCCAGGTAAGGCCACAAGCCAGGTGGCACCGCACCCGCGCCCAGCCCTGCCTCCTGTGCTATGCGGTCACAGAGCCAGGACCACTGACTTCTCTCCTTCTGGGCTTGTCCTGGGGCCCACAGCTGTCTGACCCTGCTGGACCAGATGCTGTGGCCTCTGACCTCTTGTTCCGCCCTGTGCTATGGGAGAGACGGAGGCAGAGACTCTTGGGGGTAGGCTCTGTGCCCGCCAGGCTGGGGTTTCTCCGTGTCAGCCCCCAGGCCAGGGTCCCAGAGGCACCCGGAGTCAGAGTGCCTGTCCCTTGACTGCTCAGCACACCTGGCCCCTGACCGCTGTCTTGCTGCAGTCCTCTTTTCCTCGTGTCTTATCCTGTATCCCCATCGGTTGGTCTGTGTTCTCTCCCTCTCTGGTGACATGTTTGTGTTTTTCACCCTGGGTTTGTGCCTGTGTGTGAACCCTTGTGCTGAGTCTGCGTCAATGATCTTACACACGTGTCTGGAGCTGTCTTTGCCCCCCGTGCTCCTCTGACTCTCGTCTGGCCGGCCTGTGTGTGTCCCGGGTCCCTCTTGCCCCCCTGCACTCCGTGTGTGCATGCACTGCTGTGCTGGGCACATGAAACCGTGTGTGCAGGCAGCTGTGCGTGCCCAGGTCCCCACGAACCACGCACTGTGTCCCCACAGTCGACGGCGGGTGGACGGAGTGGAGCAAGTGGTCGGCCTGTAGCACCGAGTGTGCGCACTGGCGCAGCCGCGAATGCATGGCACCCCCGCCCCAGAACGGAGGCCGGGACTGCAGCGGGACCCTGCTCGACTCCAAGAACTGCACTGATGGGCTGTGCGTGCAAAGTGAGTCTTCAGAGGGCGGGGCCCAGGGTGGGGGCTCTGGAGCCAGAGAGGCCCCCTGCCTGGCCTGCAGGGCCACAGACCTGCCCGCCCACATGCTGTCGTCTCACCCACGCATCTCCCCATCACCCTCGCTACCACCCGCTCCCTGTCATCCGTGTCATTGTCTTTCTTTCCTTATTTCCCTCGACAGATAAGAAAACTCTAAGTGACCCCAAAAGCCACCGTAAGTCCCATTTCATGGCTATCCTCTTTCCTCTGGGGGGGGACCCCTGGTTTTCCTTGGCCGGTTTTTTCAAGGGGTGGAGTGCAGGGCAGGACAAGGGGCAGGGAGCGTTGAAGGTGCTCCCTACAAGCTCTGTGGGGCTCCCCACACCCAACACTGCATGTGGCATGGTCTCCATCACGGTCAGGCAGGCAGACCCTCAGCTGAAAGAAGGGCCCCCAGACACTATCTTGACCTTCCCATTATAGGAGAAAAAACTGAGTCTCAGAGAGAAGGGACTTACCCAAGGATCCAGTTAGGACTGGAACCTAAATGTTTGGCCAGAGCTTCTGCTCCTAGCCCCAGACCCCGGTTTTCCTCTGTGGGATGGGGCCAGCAGGCAGGCTCACACCTACCCCTCCCAGTGCCTCTCACTGTTCCCCCCAGCAGCCGACTGACACCTCCTAGGGCCCTGGGACACCCGCTGCCCTGTGTCAGCCCCCAGGGGCTGTGCTGCGCTGCAGTAAAGCCGCTTGGGCAGATTGGCCTGTGGTAATTAAGCCACAATTTCCAAATAATTCCAGAATTATAAATTCAGTGGTGAGGCCCTGAATGCAGTTCACAGCGGGGGCAGACTGGTGACTGATTAGATATTGTAAATCACCAGGCAAGTGACCACCCCCCATGATATCGATGACGTGGTGAGGCACAGCCCCCAGAGAGATGGGAGCCCAGCCCTGGGGACCTGCTCTGGCAGCTCTCCGGGGGGGAGCCCAAGAATGAGGAGAGATGGAGGTCCGGCAGGTGGTGGAATCAGGCAAACCTCAGGGCTGAGGGCCCCGCCCTACCTTGCTGAAGCTCAGGCCTCCCCCCAGTTCGGGCAGGAAAGCCAGCCTCCCTCTCTGAGGGCCCCTAGGGGCTGGGGGAGAGTAGACAGGGGCTTCCCCGAGCTCCCAGAGGAAATGGGGGGCGGGGGACGGTCGGCCGTCTTGGCTCTGCTGCACTGTCCAGTGTAGTAGCTGCTAGACATGTGTGGCTTGAAAATTATATTTATCTTAGCTGAAAATAAATATGCCTAAAAACTCTTTTCCTCAGCCAAGCCAGCCACATTTTAGTTGTTTAATAACCGCACGTGGCTGGCAGCTATCATGGGAAACAGTGTAGACATGGGATAAGCCATCATCCTAGAAAGTTCTATTGGACGGAACAACTCTCTGCCTGGCTGCCTGCTGTTGCTTCTAGCGGTGCAGCAGCCTGCCCTGCACACTGTCCAGAGCGGGGTATCCTCCAGCTTAGCAGCCTGTCTGGGTTGGGAGTATAACCTGGGGTTGCCTCCCTGAGCCCCTTCCTTCCCTTCCAGCTCTCCCTTCCCTTCCCTCCTCTCCATCCATCACCATGTATCTCATTCTCCTCCTCCTGCTTCCCCTCCCCCTCCCGCCCTCAGTCCAGAATGGAAGTGAGCTTAGAGGGCTACTTGCAGAGATTTCTGGGAACCAGGACCTTGGGTCCTACGGAGATTGCTGCAGGCTGCAAGTGAGGCCCTGGGTTTACTCCCACCTTGGACAGGACACTCTGTGGCCCGCTGACTTTGAGCCACAGGCCCTGTCACCTCCTGAGCAGAGAGCAGTGACTTCAGCTTCACTCTTGGGAGTGCCCACTCCAGGGGTGCCTGCTCCTCTCCTTACTACACTAGGAAGGAAGCAGAGCATGGGGACAGGGGCATTTAGACCGTTTTACTTATAGAGACTGATGCTCATGAGAGGTTCACGGCTTGCCCGAGGTCACCAGCCTGTCTGGCGGGGCTCAGATTTAAACCTAGGACAGTGCCAGTCTGGCCCAGGCCCTGCCTCTCCCAGGGGACCAAGGGAATGTCTGGCTCCCCCAAGGCCTGGGTCTCTGCCCCCTGCCCCTCACTCGGCCCTCCTGTCCCCACAGTCCTGGAGACCTCGGGGGACGTGGCGCTGTATGCGGGCCTTGTGGTGTCCGTCTTCGTGGTGGTGGTTGTCCTCATAGTGGTGGCGGTGGTGGTGTACCGCCGCAACTGCCGGGACTTTGACACCGACATCACCGACTCGTCTGCCGCCCTCACCGGTGGCTTCCACCCAGTCAACTTCAAGACTGCAAGGCCTAGTAAGGACCTAGGAACACCTGGGGTGGTGGGTGAGGGCAGGGTTCTCAACGGGCTTGGCAGCCAGACCAGCCAGACCAGTGCACAGGTGCCTGAGTCCCTCCTGAGGTTTCTCTAGAGTTTTTTTTTAATAAACATCACTGGACAAGTATGGATGAGAGTGATGCAGGAAAGAGAAGAACTCACTCAGGTGGCAAGTCCCTAAGCTTCCTGCCTCAGTTGGCAATGGAACCTTTCAGAGCTGGAATTTGGATGGGATTTTGTAAAAGAAGGGCCCCCAACAGTAGCAGAGGGTGGGATGGGGCCAGGGAGGCACTGCAGGCTGAGTCTGACTGCAGCCCTGCCCTGCAGACAACCCACAGCTCCTGCACCCATCCGTGCCTCCTGACCTCACTGCCAGCGCCAGCATCTATCGCGGGCCAAAGTACACCCTGCAGGACTCAGCCGACAAGATCCCCATGACCAACTCGCCGCTGCTGGACCCGCTGCCCAACCTCAAGATCAAGGTCTACAGCTCCGGCACCACCAGCTCTGGGCCAGGCCTGGCAGACGGGGCCGACCTGCTGGGAGTCCTGCCGCCCGGCACGTACCCTGGTGATTTTGCCCGGGACACCCACTTCCTGCACCTGCGCAGTGCCAGCCTCGGCTCCCAGCAGCTCCTGGGCCTGCCCCGTGACCCGGGGAGCGGTGTCAGTGACACCTTTGGCTGCCTGGGTGGGAGGCTCAGCATCCCCGGCACAGGTGGGTCCCTGCTCTCCTTGCCCGTTAGCCTGGCCTCGGTATGTTCCCCTCTAGACAGTCTTAACACTCACCCAGCCGAAAATAGGACTTCCTGATCCCATTTTAGAGGCATGGAAAGTGAGGCCCAAGGGGATAAAGTGATAAAATGAAAACCTGGGGTCCAGGCCTGCCTCTGCCTCACTGGGGAGGGGAATTCTCTAAACCTCAATTTCACTATCTAGTAAGTGGGAAAGAATACTGCCATGTAGTCAACAAACCCACAGGATGCCGTTAAAAAGACAGAGCTGCTAAGCTCAGGTTGCATAGCCAGCAGTTGACAGTTTCCTAGTGTCATACCCTGAGCTAGGCTGGGGCTGGAACCGCCCCTTCAGCCTCCAGGACTTTGGCCTATCTCTATATCCCATTGCAATGCCTCCTCTGTGCGGTCCCTCTGGACAGACCCCCTGCGGTCAGTGACCTGGCCTTTCCTGGCACCCAGCCACTCTCCCCATGCCTTGCTGGTGACCACCAGGATCTCAGAAAATGTCTTTCTCTCCCTATTCCAAGCTGGAGGCCAAATCCCCATACCCTGTGCTAAGCTCCTGGACTCCTTCTAGCCCCTCCCTACTAACCTCTCCCTCCCCCTAGGGGTCAGCCTGCTGGTGCCCAATGGAGCCATCCCCCAGGGCAAGTTCTACGAGATGTACCTCATCATCAACAAGGCAGAAAACACCCTGTGAGTAGAGAGACCCAGCCCCAGCCTGGCTGTCCCCTGCTTGGCCTCTGTCTCCCTGCTGCTTGCCCACCTTGGGCTCAAGTATATCCCCTTCTAAGCCCAGTGCCAAGACCAGAGATAGTTCTCCAAGGAAGACATTGCTTGATATTTTTTCCCATTTAAGTTACACAAAACCAGCTCAACAAATCATAAAACTGAAAGCCAGATGACCAGCTGGCCTCAATATAACAAAGAGCTAATATCCTAACTATGTGAAGAGGTTTGGGAGACCAGTAAGAAAAACTGAAAATCTCAGTACAAAAATGGGCAAAGGATATGAACAAGTGATTCACACACACACTGTCATACATACAGATGCATGCACACACACACACAGAGTGGCCAGTAGGTTATAAGAAAATGTCCGACATAATCTGTAACCAAAGAAATAGTAAAATAGCTATGAGGCGCTGGAAGTTTCTCTGCTCATGAATTTGCAAAGATATTTTCAAATGTCATAGTACCTTCATACTGGCAAGTGTGGGAACACAGCCCTCCCATGGCGCGTTGGTGGGAGTGTGGATGGGTAGTAGTTTTCCAGAGGGCCTTTTAATAGTACCTATCCACAGCATCTACAGAGTGCAGAACCTTTGAAAATAGGAGCTAAAAAGATTTGGCTATGAGAATGTTGCAATGTAATAGCAAAAATCTAGAAACAGCCTCAAGGCCTGTGCCATTTTTCCTTAACTCTGGGAGCCCCAGGGGTACAGAGCTGCCTTCTCTCACCCTAGCAGCCAGGGCAGGGGGGAGCCCAGTCCCGCTTCCTCACTGCCTCCGCCTTACCCTCCACCCTGCCCCAGCCCGCTTTCAGAAGGGACCCAGACAGTATTGAGCCCCGCAGTGACCTGCGGGCCCACAGGCCTCCTGCTATGCCGCCCCGTCATCCTCACGGTGCCCCACTGCGCAGAAGTCAGTGCTGGCAACTGGATTTTCCAGCTCAAGACCCAGGCCCACCAGGGCCATTGGGAGGTGAGGAGGCAAGGCTGGGGGGCCTTGGGATCTGAAAGCCCCTTTCGTCCTAGCCCAACCTGGATGGACCCCCTCCAGGTCCTTGGCTGACCTGGCCACCTCACCCCCACCCCCCATGACCCTATAGGAAGTGGTGACCCTGGACGAGGAGACCCTGAACACCCCCTGCTACTGCCAGCTGGAGGCCAGGTCCTGCCACATCCTGCTGGACCAGCTGGGTACCTACGTGTTCACGGGTGAGTCTTACTCCCGCTCAGCAGTCAAGCGGCTCCAGCTGGCCATCTTTGCCCCAGCCCTCTGCACCTCCCTGGAGTACAGCCTCAGAGTCTACTGCCTGGAGGACACGCCCGTAGCGCTGAAGGTAAGGCCAGACCGTGGACGCCCGCACAGGCCCGCACACTGTGGGTGCCTCACCCACAGCCAGCCCACTGCATGGCACCTTCCAGTACTCCCTCCCTGGGATCATGGCACCTGCCAGGCACCCTCTGCCACCACAGCCTCATCCAGTCATTCCTTCATTCCTCAAACATTGAAATGGCATCCGACCCTCGCGATACAGAGATGAGTCGGGCACAGTTCTTCCCTCTCCAAGCTGCGGGCTAGAGGTGGAAACAGACCTGAGGATAGCTGATGCGGGGCTGAGGGAGCTTCAGCCTGGGGATGCGGGCTGGCAGGGCTTGGTTGATGGGGAGGGCGTCTGAGAAGTCTTCACAGCTTTCTCAGAGCTGACCTTAGCCCTAAGCTCCCGAGGACAGGTGGCAGCTCCAGGCAGAGAAGGGAGTAGGGCATTCCAGCAGACAGCAGTTTACGCAGAGGCAGATGTGGTGTTCTGTGTGCTGAAGCGTGCTGCGGTATGAGAGGCGGGGCTCGAGAGATGGCAGGGCTCAGCCTCCCAACAGCCTTGGGGTCATGCCAAGGAATTTGGAAGCCATCCAGTGGGTGGGGGCAGAGACCTTGTGGACACCTATTCACAGGTGCTCTCTTGAAAGCTACTCTGTGGGGGTGGATAGACAAAAGACTGGGAGGCTGCAGCCAGACCTTGAGCTGGACCCTGGACAACAGTCAGGCAAGGAGACTGAACTCTGTTTAGTTAGTAGAATGGACAGAAGCAGTGACCAATGGAAAGAGTAAGGGGAGGAAGGGTCAGGACTGACAGCCAAGCTCCTAGTGTGTGCAGAACAGTGGATCGTGCCCCTAAGTGAGGGGGGCCATGGCAGATCAGGAGGGGTTCAGGGCACGTAGAGAGAGAAGGATTTTAGCACCTACAACCTGGTAACAGAAGGTGTTAGTACCTCCCTGTCTCCCTAGCCACTAAGACCCTGTCCATTCTCTGCCCACCCTCCCACTGGTTCCCAGGACCTCAGTCTCATCCTGACAAACAGTGGGAGAGCACACACCTTTGGCCCTGTTTAAACCCATTTTGCTTTTCCATCTTTCCATCTCCCGCCTCTGAATCCTCCTCCTTTCCTGTGGCTCCAGGAAAGGGCTCCTGTGGCTTCTTCCATCCATGGTCTGTGGGCTCTTCTAGCTCCTTTGCTTCCTGGTCTCATGTGACTTGTCTCAGGCTCCAAGTTGCTGACTGATGCAACACAGGTGAAAAGGCCTCATGGGAGAGAGTCTCCTCCTGAGACCAGGCTGACCTGAAATTCCAGGAGGCCCATAATGTGTTATAGGCTCTGGGAAGGTGTTTTTGCAGCCTGGATCTCTTGGTTCTAGGGCACTGGCTAACATCTAGTTATGGTCAGAGAATGGAATGGAGATCAAGAGGGAAGTTGACACATATTGGTTTGATGTCATTCTTTGTTTATTCAACCTCTGTCCATCTATCCAGTCATCCAGCCATTACTCACCTGTCCATTTATCTTTTCTTCCATCTGTCCTTCTGTTTACACACCCATCTGTTTGTATTTTCATCTACACATCATTTTGTCTGTCTGTATCTATCCACCCATCTATTTGTCAGCCCGTCTATTGAGCCATCCATGTATCTGTTTGGTCATCTATAAATCCATTCATCCATCCACTTGTCCCACTCTCTGTCCATTCATTAATCCATTTTTTCTGTCTATCCATCCATGCATCCACCCACACAGTAAGTTTTCTTTGAGCACTTACCAAATGTCCAGTCCTGTGGCTCAGATGGGCCCCTGCTCTCAATGTTACAGCCTGGTTCCCTCTGCCCACATGTGTCTCCAAGTCTCAAACCTGCAGCAAGAAAGAGCCTGCTGGCCTAGTGTGGTAGGCGCCCCTTTCTCATTGCTCTCTGGCCCACAGGAGGTGCTGGAGCTGGAACGGACCCTGGGTGGCTACCTAGTGGAGGAGCCAAAACCCTTGCTGTTTAAGGACAGTTACCATAATCTGCGCCTCTCCCTCCACGACATCCCCCATGCCCACTGGAGGAGCAAGCTGCTGGCCAAGTACCAGGTGAGGGCTAGGCCAAAGGAGGGAGGAGGGTGGAGCTGGGGCAGGGGCTGCCCAGAGAAGGCCAATCCCTCCTCCCCACCTTCCCTCTCCATCCTGCAGCCTCGGTCCCCACACCCACCCCTGTGTCTCTTTCTCCCCCTGTACCCCGGTCATACACTCCCACACACCGTCTGTATACATCATCTTTAAAGAGGTCCTACCATCTCTAAGAGCATTCATACCTGCCAGATTGTCCAGACTAATCTCTGATGGTCACATCCCTCTGCTCGTGCCCATCTGTGTGAAATTATTGAGTCCACAAGGCTTCCCAGTCCCACAGTCTCACACACACACACACGCATGCGCGCACACACACACACACACACACACAGGGCGACATATATTCAAACTCTTGCCTTCTTGCCCATATACTCCCTTTCTCAGTTGGAGGGCCCTTGCCCAGCTCTTCTTCCTCTGCCTGCCTGGATGAGAAAGTCCTAGCCCTTCCTGAGGCTGGGCCCCTTCCCTGCCTGCGCCTCCATTCCCTGAGGGCAGGGCCAGCTGGCCTCACCTCCTTAACCCTGCCTGCCTCCCCCAGGAGATCCCCTTCTATCACATTTGGAGTGGCAGCCAGAAGGCCCTGCACTGCACCTTCACGCTGGAGAGGCACAGCCTGGCCTCCACGGAGCTCACCTGCAAGATCTGCGTGCGGCAGGTGGAGGGGGAGGGCCAGATATTCCAGCTTCATACCACTCTGGCAGAGGTGAGGGCCAGAGTGCAGACACCCCGTGGGGCTGGGCACTGCAGGGTACAGACCCAAGGCTCCCCCTCATTCGGGGGAAGGGCCACCTCCCACAGAACTGTGCCCTCACCTCCCATGTCTGAGCTGGGACGTGCTCACTCTTGGTCAACATGCATGCTAAGTCGCTTCAGTCGTGTCCAACTCTTTGTGACCCCATGGACTGTAGCCTGCCAGGCTCCTCTGTCCATGGGATTCTCCAGGCAAGAATACTAGAGTGGGTTGTCATGCCCTCCTCCAGGGGATCTTCCCAACCTAGGGATCGAACCCACGTCTCTTATGTCTCCTGCATTGGCAGGTGGGTTCTTTACCACTGGCACCACCTAGGAAACCCCTCACCTCCCATGTCTGGGCTGGGATGTCCTCACTCTTGGCCAACAGCTGTGACTTACTGAGTGCAAGCCTAGGCCTGACCTGTACCAAATCTCACGAGATCTTCACAACCACCAGAGACAGATATGAGGATCCCCACCTGGGAGATGAGAAAAAAGATTTAATGGAGGGCAGGGATTGTGGATCTTGTATCAGGCTGATCCTCGGCCTGAGCTTGTCATTCTCCATCACTATAGCCCAGATTGAAGTTTATAAAACCTAAGCACCCAGGGGGACAGTACCGGGCCCTCCCTGCCGTGCAGTGTAGAGAGTGCTGGATATAGTCTAGACCCACCCCTGTCACTGACTCACCATGTGACCATGGATAGTCACTTCCCCTTTCTAGACTTCATTTTTGCCTGTGTAAAAGTGGGTCCATGTGGATGAGACTGTGGCTGAGGCCCTCGTGGCTTTGTAATCACGAGACAGCATCAGCACTAGCCAGGGCCATGCATTAGCATGTGCACCCTGAGGCTGGGGAAGGGTGTGCCACCCCAGTCCTGGAGAGCTCACCTTCCAGGGGACGAGGCCTTTGAGCAGCTGGAGCTGACCCAGAGCACAGAGAGATGCCAGAGTCTCTCCGAGCTCACAGTCCCCTGGGCAGGGAGGCTGGAGGGACAGATGGCCAGTGGCTTCGCACACAGGGAGCCCTCTCCCCATCTCACCCTTGCTTCCTGTCCTTGCAGACGCCCGCTGGCTCCCTAGATGCCCTCTGCTCTGCGCCCAGCAGTGTGGTCACCACCCAACTGGGACCCTACGCCTTCAAGATCCCCCTGTCCATCCGCCAGAAGATATGCAACAGCCTGGATGCCCCCAACTCACGTGGCAACGACTGGCGGCTGTTGGCACAGAAGCTCTCCATGGACCGGTGAGTGTGGGGACAGTCTGCCGGGCTGGAGCCATAGCCGCCCCCCTTTCCGGTGTCCCCATGGGGCAGGCAGCCTGATAGTGGTTCCTTGAAGAGCATCATGCTCAGAGTGCCAGCCCGTGAGAATCAGGTTCAGCCAGGATACCAGCCAGGTGTGATCAGCAGCAGCAGCCCTGTGCCCAGGACATCAGGTGTCCTGGAAATGCTTGCTGGGTGACAGAATACATCCTGGTGTCAGAACTCTTCTGGAGAGCTTAAAATGCTGGATAAATATAATGGCAACAGTCATCCTCACTGGGGCTCAAAGAGGAGCAGTGTATGGCCTGGGGCCATACAACCTGCAAGCAGAGGGCCTGGGACTCAGACCCAGGATTGTGGGGGCCCAGAGCCCACAGTCCCGGTGCTCTGGGGAGGTCCTCCCAGGGGCCCCTCAACCCATGGCCCCTAGGAGGGGCTGAGCGTCTGGGGAGCCCAGGGTCCTTCTCCTTCCCTCCATCAGGTACCTGAACTACTTTGCCACCAAAGCAAGCCCCACAGGTGTGATCCTGGACCTCTGGGAAGCTCTGCAGCAGGATGACGGGGACCTCAACAGCCTGGCGAGTGCCTTGGAGGAGATGGGCAAGAGCGAGATGCTGGTGGCCATGGCCACCGATGGAGAGTGCTGAGCTGGCCCGCACCTGCGGGCTGGGAGGGACCAGCAGGAGGCAGGCACAGGCAGGCCCGGGGCAGCCTCCTGGGGGGCAATTGGGCCTCCTCTGCTCCTGAGCTCACAGCCAAAATCGCCCCTCCTCCTCCTCCCCCTGCTTGCCCCACCCGCAGACCACAACCAGCCTTAGGAGATCCATGGACTTCGTTGTTGGGAGGACTCAGCTGTCCTTCTCCACCCCATGCTGTCTCTCCTGACCTCAGACCTCTGTGCAGGAAGCAGGAGGGGCCGAGCCCTCTGGAGGCAGCTAGGGGAACAAGAGAGTGGCCCTCCCACCCTCAGCCCCAGGAACTCTCGGGGCACCTGTTTTAGTTGTGTTCTTTATTCTCTTCCTCGGTTATTGATTCTCCCTCCTCCCTCTCCATTCACACCATTTTCCTCTTTGAAGAGTCAAGTACAATTCAGAGAAACTGCTTTCTCCTGTCCACAAGTGAAAACGAAGAGGAAAGAAAGAAAGCTTCCAACCACTAGTAAGGCTCAAAAAAAAAAAAAAAGAAAAACACCAAAACCACAAGAGAAAAGAAAACCCAGTTTCTTAGGAAACGCAAATGATTTATTATCCAGATATTTGGATAAGTTCTTTTTAAGAAAAAAAAGAAAATGAAAAAACAACACAAAAAAATAGAAAACGCTTTTCTTGAGTGTGGGTGTGGGCGTGCTCGCGCTTCTGGCCAGCAGCCTGTGTGTGTGTATGTGTGTGAGAGAGAGAGAGAATCAGGGAGAGAGAGACTGAATAGGAAATCCTTTGCTGCTAATGATTCCATCTTAGACTAAATTCTAACAAGCCCTCAGCTTCCGCACTTCTACAGGTTCAGATGAGGTCTGAGCTGTGGTCCCGTGTTTCTGAAATCTTAAACAGATGCTGAATCAGTAAAGCCAAGGAGACCTGAAGTCTGGCGTGGGGTGGGGTCCTGCCTCCCTCTCACAGCCCCAGGCAGGTACCCCCATGTCTCCTCCAGGTTTCCCAGGAATCTAGATTAAAAGGACCTGGGATGGAAAATGTGGGTGGGCCAGCCCAGCCAGGGAGTACTATGGTCTGGGGGCTCCTGGAGAGGGGGCGTGGCCCAGAGAGGGTCCTCACAGAGAAAGGAGTCAGGAGAATCCCCTGTGGACACCTCTCTTCCCCCTCCCCTCAAGGCGGGGCCAGCTGGGACACCCCAGCCTCTAGACCAGCTGGGCTGGAGCAGGTGGGCCTTCTCTTAATGCCCAGGAATCCAGGATCTGCCCTTCCTTGCAGATTCCCTTCCATTTCTCCTTCTGTAAAACAAGGGGAGGATAGGACGGGCTCTCCTGCTTCAGAAGCCTGAGCTCCTGGGGTTGGTGCGGCTTTGAGGAACGTGTGAGCAGCCAGCCCTGTGGGAGGCGTGGGAGGCAGGGAAGCGGCTGGTCTGGCTGTGCTTTGCACACCTGCCTGGAGTGGAGGAGGAGGGGTGGAGGGCTATTTTCCCAGCTCTGATCTCCCCAGGCATCTCCCTGCAACCCTCTTCTCACTCTCCTCCTGCTGCCTGGGAGAGTCTGAAGGAAGCTTTGACCAACAGGGTGGAGGCGGGTGTGGTACCCCTTCTCCAGCCTGCCTGTTCCAGGATGTTCCGAGGGGCCATCAAGGTCCCTTTCCACCATCTGGTGGTAGCTGGAACCAGACTCTTGAGCTGGCACAGAGGCCACATCAAAGGCCTCTCTTCTTGGCACCCAGGCCAAAGCAAGTGCCAGCTCTGGGCACTCACCCCACGGCTTGCCCCAGCAGGTCCAGGAGCAGCTGCTGGGACCAGCCTGGGCGTATCCTGGCCTTTGAAAGTCTGATCTCCTGGGAGAAAAGCAGGTTAGGGGGCTGTAGTCCCAGCCAGTGTCCTAAGCCTGGCGTCCCAGCCATGTACTCGGGGGCGTGTGGGGACAGTGAGATTTTCATCACTCCCCAGCCCCCTGGAGAACGGGCTGCCAGCCGGCCATCGAGGGCCTCCTGGGTTTGAGAGACGTTCCTTTTTATCAAGGCTGCTCAAGGAGCCAGGCCTGTATCAGGCTTGAGCCCCTGAGGCTGAGACCACAGCCTTTTACTTTTACCCCAGTGCCTGTGTGGATGTTGCCTCAACAAAAGCAGCGAGCCTTCCCTGCCAAAGGTGCCATCCACCTCGGGCTCAGTCTCCCTGCCCACCCCCACCCATGTGGGCCTGGGTGGTCACATGAGGGCAGTCTGGAGTCCATGGACCAGCGTTCAAGCTCCAGCTTTGCTGAGGCCCCTGTGTGACTTCAGGCGTGTGACTGCCTTCTCAAGGCCTCTTTCCTTTTTAGACCTAGAAGCCTCCACAACTGCTGTCTGAGGCCCTTTGGTCTCTGATGCATCATTTTAGGCTTCTGAGGTGAACCCTGGTGGGTTGAAGTTGACTGTGGTCTGCCATGGCCCTTCTCCCTGCCCCTACTTCCCTGTCCCTCCTCCCTCCCTTCCTCTCCTCCCTGTCCCTCCTTCCCCTCCCTGTCCCTCCTTCCCTGCCCCTCCTCCCTCCCTTCCCTCCATCCTCCCTGTCCCTCCTCCCTTCCCTCCATCCTCACTGCCCCTCCTCCCTTCCCTCCATCCTCACTGCCCCTCCTCCCTTCCCTCCATCCTCGATGCCCCTCCCTTCCCTCCATCCTCACTGCCCCTCCTCCCTTCCCTCCATCCTCACTGCCCCTCCTCCCTCCCTTCCCTCCATCCTCCCTGCCCGTCCTCCCTTCCCTCCATCCTCCCTGCCCCTCCTCCCTCCCTTCCCTCCATCCTCACTGCCCCTCCTCCCTTCCCTCCATCCTCACTGCCCCTCCTCCCTCCCTTCCCTCCATCCTCCCTGCCCCTCCTCCCTTCCCTCCATCCTCACTGCCCCTCCTCCCTCCCTTCCCTCCATCCTCCCTGCCCCACCTCCATCCTCCTTCCCTGTCCCTCCTCCCTTCCCTCCTCCCTCCCTTCCCTCCATCCTCACTGCCCCTCCTCCCTTCCCTCCATCCTCGATGCCCCTCCTCCCTCCCTTCCCTCCATCCTCCCTGCCCCACCTCCATCCTCCTTCCCTGTCCCTCCTCCCTTCCCTCCTCCCTCCCTGCCCCGCCTCCCTGCCCCGCCTCCCTGCCCCACCCTGAGAAACCTGCTTCCTTAGCACCCATGAGCTCTTGTTAGATGAGGCCAGGCCAGCCACCCAGGTCCCATTTCTGACCTGACTTCCAGAAATTGTGTACCAGGGCCTGGAGCACAGAACCAATTGGCTAAAGCCTCCTGGGAGGGCTCAAACTATCCAGCTTTATAAGAAAAGCCTGGAAAGGATTTGCTGGCTCCATCAATCTGCTTGGGCCACTGTGACTGTGTCTGCAGACTGCCCGCCTCAGGGTGGCATGGAGGTTTCTCAGCTTATTCAGGCCTGAGAGGCAGCCCCGCGCAGCCCGAGTACCTTGAGAGCCACAGATTAAGTGCCGCTGCAGGGCCTAGCGCTGTGTTGACGTCTCTCTCGTCTCTGGGGTGTGCTTGCACATCTGTGTGTGTATGCATGTGCTTTTATCTGTGGGCACATCAGCGTGCCTCTCCGGGAACACGTCCCCACCTGTGTGTGCGTGTGTGCCCTCCTCGAGTCCACGCTGGGCCGCCTGGAGGTTGCCTCTGAGTACACAGGGTCAGTCGGTGTCTCTTCTACGTGCCTCTCCCTCTGCCTTCTCCCGTAGGGTTCCGGGCTCCAGAGGGGCCCTCCTCCCCTCTCCTGGATGTTCCAAGGCCCTCTGGTCTCCTTCCCCCAGCAACCAGGCAGCTGAGCCAGTTCCCTTAACAGGCCCTCTGGGGAGAGGTGACCAGGAGCCTGGGTGCAGGGAGCAGCTCTCCTGCGGGCCAAGGGCTGTACCACCCGCCTGGGCAGTGGACATGGTTATATGCCCGAGGGCTGCCGGGCTGGCCCCAGTCCCACCTCTGTTTATTCTGTACTACAACCTGTAAATAACATTTAGCATTCCTATTGTAACAAAATTAATTTTTATGAAATAAATTATATTTCCTAGTCTAATAAAAAATTCAGGTTGTAGTCTGCTGTCTTTTTGACTGCCTTTCTGTCAGCAGTTGGGAATGATCTTCCTGCTCGTCTCAAAATTTCATGAGTTTGGGGACAAGGGGTCATTGCCAGAGCTCTCTGAGCTCCTGGAAATGATCAAGTGCAACTGCCTAATTTCATACAAGGGAAAAGTGGCCCAGAGAGGACTGAGAACTTCCCCGTTGGCCACGCAGCAAGCTGGAGCCCATGCTGACTCTGACCACATCCCTGCTCCCCAGCCAGTGCTCTCACTGTGTAAGCATTTGTGGGATGTGTTCAGGGTCAGTAATTTGAGCCTGTCATGGGCTAGGTGATGAGTGAGAGGAACAACAGAGGTGAAGCCCTCAGCGTCCTTGTCTGCCTGCGAGACATTCAGAAGCATGTTTCCCAGCTGGGGCCGAGGCTGAGGTTGGCTGAGAGCACTCACCTGAGACAAAATCATGCCAGCAGAAAGGGAATGATGGGCAGGCTGGGCTTGTGTGACTTTGGGCCCATGGCTGCCATGATGGTTGGCAGGTTACATACTGAACAAGAAAGCCATATCTAAGGGGGAAGGTGGTGCCTTTCCCACTCAGATTGAAGATTTGTGTATTTATTATACTATGAGATATTTCCAGCAGAGGTCTGTAAAGGGCCTTGTTCTAATAACATCAGTCTGTTGGTGTTAATTTTCCTATAGATGAAAATGTCTTGAGGGAATTTTTTTTCTAATTTACAGCAAGGCACCATACAATCATAGCTGCCCTGTAGGCTTCAGCTCTCCCTGTGTGAGTTGAGTCTCGTCCCAGCATTTTCCAGAACGCATTGCCTATTCTGCAGATGAATTCTGCAATCTCTAAATTCGGGGGTAAGAGCACCCTCTGGCTTCATGGTAGAGAGTCGTAGCACATTAAAGATCCTGAGAAGGCCTGTGTGAAGATGCTGGTCTCATAATAGAGGGTGTACCACATGTATTTGGCCATGGGATACGTTTTATGTTTATATTTAAATTTTTTATTGCAGTATAGTTGGTTTACAATGTTGTGTTTCAGGTATACAGCAAAGTGAATAAGTTATACATATATCCATTCTTTTTCAGAATCTTTTCCTCTACAGGTCATTATAGAGTATTGAGTGGAGTTCCCTGTGCTATACAGTAGGTCTTTATTTATTATCTATTGTGGGACCCTTTTCTAAACTTTTCATGCCCTGAAGGGTCCTGACAGCTCTGACTTGCAGGGACCTGTGGCTCTGGGGTGTGTGCCAAGGATGGCCTGGCTGTCCCCCTGGGGATAGGGAGCACCTGTGGGCTGGGTCCCCTGGGAGCTTATGGCCTAGTGGGGAAGGCGGGATAAACAAGGCACATATACATACACATACATAGACCTACAACTCAGACTGTCTTCCTTTCCTGGAGTCCAGGAGTACTTAGAGCCATCATATGTGTCTGTGTGTGTGTACAAAAGGAAAGAGGATATAGCCTGAGGTGGGCAGCAGCCCAGGGAGGGGGTGGGAAGTAGCCTCCATAGGCAGGTAGGTTATCTGTGGTCCCCCCAGGAGCCACCCATTTAAAACCCCTAAATCTATCCCATCACCTAAGCAGGAAAGCCTTGATTGCCACCTGCTCCTTGGTGGGGTGCAGAGTTCCAGCCTGGGAGACAGGAGACCTGGATTCTGGTCCTGATGTTGTGGGGGTCACTTTTCCTTCCCAAGCCTCAGTTTCCCCATCCATGAAATGGCAGCCTTAGACCTGTTGCTCTGTAAGCTTCCTCCAACTGGTGTGGTTCTGTAATTGGGGGAAGGGAGGTGACAGCCCCACCCCTTGGACCCTCCTCTGTCGCTGTCCCAGGGCAGATGATGGAAAACCAGGGGCAGGCAGAAGACAGGCCAGTTCTGCCCTTGTAACCGGGTAGCCTTGTGAGATGCCCTAGAGCAGAGCAGCAAGGTGGCAAGGCTGCCGCACATGCCAGCCAGCCTGGCACAGGCACAATCTTCAGGCCACCGGCTGTTGCCCTGGAAGGGTTGCTGGGTTCGGGTTTCACCAGTTGCCCCTTCCTTCACTAGGGGCCAGAAGGAGAGAAAGTCCATTCCAACCCCAGCTGACAGCTTAAGATCAGACTCACAAAGACTTCATCCATTTCTGTTTGGCAAATTTTTGAAACTTTGCCCATTTTAATTCAAAATGCTATGATGCCTATGGTTTAAAAATTCAGGTACAAAAGAATAGGTGAAAAGTAGATACCCTACCTCCTGCTGTCTCACCCCTCCCCTGCCACCCTCCCCATTCCCAGTCCTCCCCCATAGAGGCAATTGTTACTTTTCTTACATATCCCCTCAGGAAGATCTATGCATATGCACACATATATTTGTACATGTAAATATTTAAATATAATGGGTTTGATCCAAGAGTCTCAACCCCTCAAGGTATAAATATGAACTAGCTTTATTTTTCCAATAACTGCTCAGATATTCATTTTGTTGACACCATCTTTCCCGCTGGATAGCAAACTCCCTTAACGATGTCTCCACGGAGGTCCCTAACTTTTCTCTCCCTTGCAGTTATTAAGACAGATTCATTTTGGTTGCTAAGGCTCAACCGATCCATCTTGGAACGCCAACCACGTTTAACTAAGTCCCTGGGAGCGCCCTCTACAGGCCACTGGGGGCGGTGCTGCCGGCTCTCTGCACCTCCGCCGTGCCCTCCCCCTCTACTGCCTCTGCCAACCACTACCAGCTGCCAACTTCCGGATATCTTCCTCTCAACCTCCACCCTTGTCACTTCATCTGAAAAGCTGGCATCAAACCGGTTGCCGCCTCCTGCACCAGGTACACGAATCTCACACCAAAACCTCGGCCTTCTCCAAATGGACGCGAGGGAGTCTAGGGACCGTTCCCGACAGGTTGCCGTTTCTAACCATAATCCCTGCCCTGGACCATCGTTACAGGGACAGGAGATGAGGAACCGCCAGGACATGATACTTCAAAACACAAACTGGTCGGGCAGGGCGTGTCCCCGTGCTGGTGCACATCTCACTGGGCACAGGGCCCATCACTGCTGGGTACCAGGCCCAGGCAGCACACACTGCCCTCAGAGCCATGGCCGGGGGGGAGACAGTGAAACAGATGGGCAAGGGGACCGCAGAAGCTCCAACTAAGCCTGGGGGTTCCGCAGAGACTTTATGGAATAATGATGTTTTAGAACGCTAGGGTTGGTGTCTCTAAATCAGTCTCTCAATTACGCATTTTGTGGAAGATGCTTTTAGGCAAAAGTCTGCAGCAACTTTTTTTTTTTTTTAATGAAACTTTTTACAAAGAGAAGGTGCTGATGTCCTTTTAGCAGGTGATGGGCCAGATGTAAAGGCTGCTGTCTGCCAGAGGTGCTGGGGTGGCTTCAGGGCCCTATCTGTGTGTGTTTGTGTGTGAATGTGAGGGTATGGGGGGGCTGGTGTCCCCTTAAGGGTCCTACCCTGGGAGAGGGAGGTGGGGGAGAGTCTGTGGGAGGGGTAACCAGTAAGCCTGCTATTCCTGCAGTCGTGAAGGGCTGGCCCAGCCCAGGCCACACTGCAGGGGATTTGAATCTACCATCCCAGTTCTTCAGCCCAAGAAGCTCCTCAAGGAGACGGTCTGGATATTTGGAAATTCAATCAATATTTATTGATCTGATCCATAGACTGACACAGCACAGTACACAGGGGTGAATCAGACCTGGACTCGGCCCTCAAACAGCTCAACAGAATGAAAAGCAAATTCTTATAGTGGGTACACAAGGACTGGGCAGAAGCCAGGCTGAGAGGGGCAGCCAGGACATGCTCCTGAGCCCCTGGAGCTCTCTGCAGACTGCCAGAGGCCCTGCCTGGGCGCTGCTTTCTTCAGTTTGTGTCAGAGGGACAGTGGCCCCTGTCCCAGCCCCCCTCCTTCATCCCTCCCCCGATGGCGGCCTCAGCTGCTCCTCTCCTGATGAGACCCAGGGCAGGGCTAAGCTGTCAGCCCTCAGGTCCCAGCGATGCCCCCATGACCAGGAACTCAGGCACAGATGCCCTGCACTCACACCAGTAAACACTGTGACTATCCAAGGGGGTTACACTGGGCAGAGGCAGTCCCTGCGGACTGCAGGGGTTCGTTGGGATCCATTTCACAGACATCTAGGATGGAAGAGCTGGGGTTCTTCACCATTTGCTAATCTACCCTCACCCGATGCCAGCATTCCCTTCACAATGGCCTACACATGGGCTTGACCAATCTCTGCTTGAATACTTTCAGAGTTGGGGAACTCATCATTTATTAGCAATAATAATTGCTGACATTTGAATGCTGACTTACTTTCACCATAAGGAGTTGATTTTACCCTGAAGAACCAATAAGAATAAGTTTTAAAAGTCTTCTAATCCCTAAAAACTTCTCAAACACTTGAAAACAGCCCTCATGGTCCACCCTGGAGACACTTCTGCCCCAACCAAATGCTCCCAGGTCCTCACGTGATGCGGCTCAGCGTCCGCACGTGGTTCTGTGCTCCCTGGGTTCCTGCTCACCTGCCTCTGCCACTTTGACTCCCACAGGGAGTGACGATGGTGCCCGCATCTAGGGTGTGGGAGGCATAAAAGCCACCACCTGGGAGGTGCCAAGCACGAGGTGTGGCACTGAGGAGGCTCAGGAAATAGAAGTTATTTCACCCATAGCCCCATCTCAGCTATGGCTTTAAGGGGGTAAGTTCAGGGGTCTGCCTGCCCTAGGCTTGAACCCAGACTCCATCATCTGCTTTCCAAGTGACCTTGAGCCAGTTGCTTAAACCAAATTCCTGACCCACAGAATCTGTAATATAATAAACAGTTGTTTTATACACTACATTTTGGGGTCATTCATTTTGCAGCCACAGTAACTGGAACACAGGAGCTTCTGGGGTGCCAGGGTTACTGACCTGGGTTCTTAGACTCTTTGTTGGTGGTGGTGTTTAGTTGCTAAGTTGTGTCTACTCTTTGAGACCTTTGGACTCTGTGCTGTGTGCTGTGCTTAGTCACTCAGTCGTGTCTGACTCTTTGCGGTCTCATGGGCTGCAGCCCACCAGGCTCCTCTGTCATGGGGATTCTCCAGGCAAGAATACTGGAGTGGGTTGCCATGCCCTCCTCCAGGGGATCTTCCCAACCTAGGGGTCGAACCCAGGTCTCCCGCATTGCAGGTGGATTCTTTACCAGCTGAGCCACAAGTGAAGCCCAAGAATACTGGAGTGGGCTATTCCTTTCCTTCTCCAAGGGATCTTCCCAGGAATTGAACTGGGGTCTCCTGCATTGAAGGCGGATTCTTTACCAGCTGAGCTACCAGGGAAGCCAGACTCTAAACAATAACAATTGATGAGAGCAGGCGAGGAATTCCAGTGAGCATCAAGGAATGAGAACAAGTAACAGGTACCCTTGCTCATTCTCCATGGAGGGCAGGCTGGTTCTTTCAATGGGGGTGAGGCCGGGAGTGTATCAATAGGTGGGGCCTAAGGGTGACTTAGGTGTCCCGCCGCCCCTTGGAGATGTTGTGTGCAGGTATCATGCACAGTATCCTGCTTTTTCTCTGGGCACCTCAGAAGTGGCAATTGGATTTTGGCCTTTTTGTATCTTGTTGCTCATAATTTGCCCCAAGTGTGCATGCATGCAGTTACTTTTTAGCCCCTGTAGTTTCTTGGTATTCTGTTGCTCGAGGATACAAAAAAACATATGTCCAGGTGAAAGCACTGCAGCAAAGGTTCCCAGGTTCCAGCCTGTGTCACTTACTAATGTTCCATTTCTTGATCCAGGTGTTGATGGCATAAATACATCCATTGTGTGGTCATTCATAAACCCTACACTTACAATTTGTAGGTTATACTTCCATCAGAAAATGTCAAACAAGGAAACAAAAGAAGCAGAGGAAAGAATGCATTAAGGAGTGTTAGACTAAAGGTGTAAGAAAAAGAAAGCTTGATGGATCCTGAAAGGCTCCTGAGCTGGTGGGAGGGGAGGGTTTAGGATCTGGGGCCAGAGAGGGCAGACCTAGGACAAAGAGGAGAACTTTCCTGTTGTAACTGGAAAGAGAAAAACAGGAGCAGATGGGGGGCATATTTGGTGCTGAGAAATGAGGAAGTTCCTCCCTGATGGTTTCTGTTTTCTCTGCCAGGTAGGAGGCAGGAGGCAAGGCCATCTCAGGGTGGGATGTGTTCAGATGTTTGAGATGAATGGAAAAGGAAAATGGCAGCCGTTTCTATGGAGAGCAGGGGCTAGGGCTGCCATGAGACTACCAGACTCCTGGACGCCCAGCCCAGGTTGGTAACGAGTTCAGAGTGAGCCACTGGCCTGCGGGGGACTTCCTGCAAGAAGGCTCATCCACTCAGGCGTAGGGAGTGCCACTGGGAGTCGAGGGGTGTCAGAACTGAGAGTATTGTCAAGACGTTACTGAGATGATGAGCCATGAAATCTAAGCTGGCTCCAAGAGGAAGTTAGATGCCCAATGCATGGAGGGAAGACAGATGGGTCAGGGCTGGAGTCTTCAGCAGAGGCCCAGAACATTCCTCAGTGGGAGCAGTTCGGCAAAGCAAAGGACAGGTGGTTCCAGTCAGAGAGATAGTTAGGACTTGAACTAGTGATGTAGGCGCAGAGAGTTATGGGTCAGCAGATACGGATAATTCTTTACCTCCCAGGAGCCACATGCCCTGCTTGGGGGTCCAGGAAATCCTAGAAAGCAGGAAATGCCCAGGCAGCCCAGCTCATGAGAACAGCAGTGACAGGGAAGGGCCACAAGATGGCAGTAGGAGCCCGATGAGGGCTCCGCCTCCACCGGTGGCCTGCCTTCTGCGTAGGCTCTTATTGCTTAATTGCCTACAGGTTTGCAAGCTTTGGAGCAATGAGGAGTTTATGTGAGCCTCCCCCGCCCCCACTCCCAACCACTTTGGATGCAACCCCTGACTAAGTTCAGAAGGCAGAAAGGCGACAATTTGAACCTTGGTTTTGCGGTTTATCAGCTGCGTGTCTCTAAAAAGGTCTCTCTCCGCACCCCAGGTTCCTCATACATGAAAGTGAAAGTTGCTCAGTCGTGTCTGACTCTTTGCAACCCCGTGGACTATAAGTCTATGGAATTCTTCAGGCCAGAATACTGGAGTAGGTAGCCTTTCCCTTCTCCAGGGGATCTTCCCAACCAAGGGATCAAACCCAGGTCTCCTGCATTGCAAGCGGATTCTTTTACCAGCTGAGCCACAAGGGAAGCCCAAGAATATTGGAGTTGGTCCTCATATGTAAAAGAAGCTAACTAGAGTACCAGCCTCAAAGGAGATGGTTGTTGGGGGTGGGGGAAGGCAGCCAGAGCGTCCTTGAGAGCTATCAGTATTACTTTTGAACCCCCCAATCCCCCACCCCAGGCCTCATAGAAGGCTATTAGCTTGCGCTGATATGAGTAGGGAAACCAGGCTTGACTTCATAGGGATACCTAGACAGCATCTAAGCCTAAGGCCAGGTTCATATGGCTCCAGTTTGTCCACCACACCAGGAGGCCTCCCCAGCCAGTCTTCGTCAGGCCATTGCAGCTCCCCGGGGCCAGAAGCAAGGTTTGTAATACTGAGATGGCTTCTATTCAATTGTTAGAACTTTCAGAGTATTTCCAAGCCCAGGTGTGGCAGGGTGCTTTACTCTGAGAATTATAAAATGTCAACTCAGTGAAGAGCACTTGGGATGTTTTGAATTTTCATTTGTTCTTTCTTCTTTCTTCCTCTCTCTCTCCCTTCTCTTCCCTTGCTCTTCTCCTCCTCCTTCTTATTCTCCCTCTCTTCCTCCTTTCTCTCCCCACTTCTCTTTCTTCTTCATGTGCATTTCAGAACAATGGTGATGCCCAGTAGCTATGCAGCACTGTACCATTTACAAATATTTCCCTGACATTCTCTGACTGCCTGCAAACAGGCATCCGCTCTACCCAGTTGAAATGCCTCAACTCATCTCCACCCCAGACACAGAGTAGATGGCCCTCAGGTAGGAAAGTGTTGCTTCCATTCCTGTGCATGCCCGCTAAGTCACTTCAGTCATGTCCGACTCTTTACGACCCTGTGGACTGTAGTCCACCAGGCTCCTCTGTCCATGAAATCTCTAGGCAAGAATACTGGAATGAGTTGCCGTGCCCTCCTCCAGGGGATGTTCCCGACCCAGGGATCGAACCCGAGTCTCCTGCATTGGCAGGTGGGTTCTTTACCTCTGGCACCACCTATCAAAAGGGGCCTCCACAGCCAGTCCACAACATCCGCCAGACCAATCACGTGGCCTGCCCACTTGTTCCCATCCCCTCCTTGGTACTGAAATCAGTCTGTTCTCAAGCCGGCTGTAGGTTGCAGGGCTTCTCATGTCCTCCACTCTTTCTGGCCTGTCCCCCAGGCAGAGGGCAAGCCTCCTCCAAAGCAACACCCCAGCCCTTTCCTCCTTTGGGTCTTCGCATTGTTTTTACTCTCTCAACACTTCTGACAACAGATGCAGTGGGTTTCTTTTTTACATGTATACTCCAACAAATTCTCCAACTCTCTGGACACCAGCTGGGGATCCAACAATTCAATTCTGACACTATCTGGAGCCACAGATCCTACACGGTGAGGGGTCCCACAAGGCTGCCCCTACTTCAACTTCAGGCTCCAGTCGTTAAGTATAGAGTACCCAGGGTGCCCGAACTTTTGTCCAACTTGGTGCCAAAATCAGGGGTTCCCACACACTCCCTCCAGTTTCAATAATTTGCTAGGATAGCCTACAGAATTCAGGAAAAAACTTACTATCACTGGTTTATTTTATACAAAGGGTACAAAATGAACAAGGTACCAGGTCCCAAGTTTCTGTCCCCATGGAGTTGGGGTGTGCCACCCTCCCTGAAGGTGGATGTGTTTGCCAACCCAGAAGCTCTCTGAACCCCATCATTTAGGGGTTTTATGGAGGTTCATTATGTAGGCATGGTTAATTAACTCATTGGTCATGGGTGGTTAGGTCATCACCAGTTCCTCTCCCCTCCCTAGAGACAGGGCATGGAGCTGAAAGTTCCAACCTTCTAATCCCCCCGGGTGGGTTCTACCAGCCCTCATCCAGAAGCTATCTGGGGCCACCAAGCCCACCTCATTAGCATCAACTCAGGTGTGGCTTAAACGGGCTTGAATAACAACAACAAAAAAAAACCCTCCTGTCACCCCCATCACTCAGGAAATTCTATGGGTTTTAGAAACAGTCTATCAGGAACCAGAGACCAGATCAAATATATTTCTGACCCTAACACACCACAGGCCCCACTGCAGGGCCTGGAACATAGTTCAGTTCAGTCGCTCAGTCGTGGCGCATGGTAGGTCTGCTTAATGAAGGACGCACAGTGTTCTGCGAGCCTCACGATGAAGCAAGGCTGCCACCTCCCCGTGGCCCTGAGAGCACCCAGCGCTGACCCACCCCTGTGGGGTCAGGGGCCTCTCAATAGTTTTAGAACCAGACAGACCTAGCGTTACATCACACTTCCGTCTGGGCTTCCTCCAAGCCCAGCTTTCTCAGATCCGTGAGAGGGGCACAGGGCAACTCCGGCCCCTCCGGGCATGGGACAGTAATGAGCGTGGACGTCAGCTCAAAGCGGAGAGAGGGTGACTGCCTTGGGCGGTAATTCAGACAGGAAGTTCTGGCGGCCGGTGCGAGGTCCTGATGGGGTCGGAGTGGTCCTGAGGACTGTACTGCCCTCCCAGCTACTCCTCTGCCTCTGCCAGTGAGCTTCTGGAAGGTGCTAGCACCCGGGAGGGTCCCCGCGAGTGCGGAGAACAGTAGGGGATCAGGGAGGCGCAGGTGAGACTCCGCAGCTGCCTGGGAGCGGGCGGAGAGCTCTTCCGGGTCCTAGGGCGCAGGGCTCTGGGAGCTGACGGGGTGGTCCGGCTCCACGGTGGGGAAGCAGCGGCGGCAGCACCCGGAGCCGACTCACTGTGCACTCGCGCGCTAGCCTGGGCGGTGCACCTGGCGGCCGGCGCCTCACTCTCTCCACCTGTGCATTGGGCTTGTGCCCACAGCCTGCCGCCCGCTTAACAGCGCCAGGTGGCGAAAGGAGACCCGTTTGCAAACCCGGAAGCGCCGCCAGGGGTGGGGCGGGGGGCGGGGCCTGGAGGCGGAGCCCGGCCCGAGGGCCGGCCGAGCCCCGAGTCGCAGTGGCCGCGGCAGCCGGGGAGGCAGCGGCGGTGGCGGCGAGCGGCGGCGACAGTAAGTGCGGGCCGGCGGTCGGGCGCGGGCCTGGCCCCCGCCCAGCTCTTCAGGCTCCCGGTCTCTCCCCGGGCTCTCGCTGTGGGCGGCCTCCCCCCACCACAACCCCGCGGCCCTCCTGGGGGTGCTCCACGAGAGCCTCAGGACCCCGACCCGGCCTCCGGTTCGGCTCGACGCCTCTCGCTGTGACCCTTCTCCTCGGCGTCCCTTCTCTTCCTCCCTTGCTCTCTCCTCTCACTTTCCTCTCACGTTCCCTCCTCCTGGGTCTACTTTCTCCTCCAGATTCTCTTCCCGCCCCCTCAGGAATTTCCTGAGATCGGACCTCACCGTTTGGATGTGGGGGGCCTGGATATGGACTAGTTAGCCCAATGTATCCAGAAGGTGGCTGAGAGCCAAAATTGGGGCTCCTGAGTCTGGGGGTGTCCCCGACCCCAAGGAAAATTCTGCCGTGGCCTCTGGGTGGCGCCCTGTGTTTCCCACAGAGCTTTCCCATAGGGTAGCCTTACCAGCCCCTTGGCCCCATTTCCCAAGTGAGGAAATCGAGGCACAAAGGCGAGATTGACTTAAGAGTCAGTCAAAAACTTCCTGGGAACCAGCGCCCAGACCTGGACGATGGTCTGCAGTGGCCCCAGGCCCCACGAGTTCCTGCTGCGTTGAGCAGGGTCTACCCCTTGCCCCAGGTCAACCAGGACAGGACCAGGGCTGAGCCCTGCTGATTCCGACAGGTGCCTGAAGAACACACCCCAGGGCATCGCCCGTCTGGCCCTGGGGATGCCGGGACTCTTCTTTGCCTTTCTTCCTTTTTAATACAAAGCCCGCAGCTAGCTTTCATAAAGAGTAATAAGACTTTGCTCACTCCAGTGCTCCGGCCTGTGACCTGAGTGAGAGAAAATTCCTGGCTCTTTCAGAAGCTTGGTCAAGGCTGAATGGTCCTGGACAAATAGGCCCCTGGAGCTGAGAATGGACTCCAGCCGAGTGTGGCCTGAGTGACTGAACTTTAGCCGCAGAACCCACCCCTGGAGTTGGAGCATCTGGAAAGAACCACTTGCCCATTGTCTGTTGTCCTATGTGGGTCATAAATTTTACATTTTTAAACACTAATATAGAAACTGTATGTGTGTGTGCACACATGTGCGTGCATAGCCACACTGTCTGGTTAGTTTGTTAGTGCTGAGCTCCCTGTGAATCAAAGCTGGGAAAAGGCTCTGCTCAACCAGGGGAGTTTAAAATAGACTTGCTGACACAGATGCTCTGGGCTTCCGGCTGCCTCCTGCCTGCCTGCTGCAGGATAGATGCTGCTCCAGTAGGGGTACATAGCCTGGCTGTTCAGAATCCATTCGTTCAGCAGATATTGATAAGGGTGCCCTGCAGTGCTACCTTCTCCTCTGCTCACAGCTCACTGACCAGGAATTTTTCCAGAAAGTCTGTACTTGGAGCCAGTAGACAAGGTTGCACATTGCCAACCACCTTCCTCCGAGGGAGGCCAAGGAGTCCACATGACCCTCAGACTGATTGGCTGAGTAACCTCACTTTTGCCATTTGTTAGTTGCATGACTTTGAGCAAATTACTCAGCCTCTCTGAGCCTCCCTCTTCACCTGTGAAATGGGTCTTAGAGTAGCACCTACCATATTGGGCTGTCGTCAGCTTCAAGTGCCAGGTACAGACCTGGACATAGCCCAGTGCTGGATTTAACTATTGGGAATTCTCAGTGTTTGAATGTGGGACAAATCAAGTAACTTTACGTCCTCGTTCTTTGCATCTGATAAAAAGGAAGCAATAATTCCTGTCCTGCTTAATTCTGAGAAATATTGTGAGGCTCTCCTGAAATAGCAGATAAGGCCCTATACCTCTGTGACAGAGTGTTCGCATTTCTCCTGGCCTGGCTTAATGCTGAGTTAAGGCTCAGCCTCCTATGTGAGCCTGGATGCACTGATTTATTTATAGCAGAAGGGACTACGGAGTGTCCCATCCTCAGTTTTATGGAAATATTTCCCATTTATCAAGCTGCTGCCACAGCCTAGGTGCTATATAGAGCATAGAAGTAGGCATGCTACCTTGCAGCCAAACTCCACAGCCAGCCAGCCAGCTGACAAGCCCAGGATGGCAGGGAAGATGCTGACATTTATCAGCATTGCCAGCCAGTTGCAGTTTACAATAACCATTGTAAAAAGGCTTCCCCGGGTTTGCAGATGGGGAAAGTGAGGCTCAGAACTTGGTGACTTACCCGAGGCCGTGTACACAATTGTTACTGGCAACTCAGAATCTTTAGTTTGTTTTAGCTGCTACTGCAGATGGGGAATTGCTGTCTCGTGGTGGGATGTGATGAACAGAGGTGGGGGCCCAGGCAGGAGCTGTAAACCCAGGCTTGGCCATTTGCCTGGTCTGTGACCTGTTCTTTGGACCTCAGTTTTCCCACAGTGAAATGAGGGAGTGGACTATTAGATGTTTCAAACCAGCTTCTGGGGGCAGCTTTAGACACTATGAGGTTTATTTTTTTAATGTTATTTGAAAGGCTTTATTTTTATTTATAATTTTTATTTTTGAACAGATAATACACTCACAAAGTTCAAAATTCAAGAGGCACAAAAGAACATGCAGTGAAATCCCCAGCCTTGCTCCTCACAACCATTGTTTGAAATTTCTTGTGTATCCTTCCAGAGGTTATACTTACATATATATCTTCCCCTCCCCACCTATCCCATCTGTACTTCTTATGTACAGATAGTACCATATTCTACACACTTTCCTCCTCCTTAATTTTCTCCCATAAAGTTGAAAAGAGTTCAGAGTGCGTTCTTGGCTCATCAAGGGGCCTAATTCTTTTTGTTATGACTGCTTAGAAATTTGAATGCCTTGAGACCAGGTTTGCCCTTCTGGACTGACTGCTACAGGCCCCACTAAGCCCCATTGCCTTACTCCCAACCAACCTGTCTGCTATCATGTGGCCTCTGTATAGTTTGGGGGGATCCTGAGGTCACTTACAATTCTGACATCTTGTCTTTGCCCCTAATAATTAAATCTGAAGCTCTCTAATCCCACTCTGGTGACTCCACAGATCCCCAGGTAGGAGCAGAATCAGATCTGTAAGATGGGTGAGTCTCCAGCTGTACCTGGCCTCAGCTTCTGATCATGTGCCCTGTCTCTCTGCTCCAACAGTGGCCATCATCTCAGAGGATGACTTTCGTCATACCTCCAATTCCACCTACAGAACTGCAAGCAGCTCCCTCCGAGCTGACCAAGAAGCACTGCTTGAGAAGCTGCTGGACCACCCACCACCCAGCCTGCAGAGGCCCGAGGACCGCTACAACGGTACCTATATCATCTTCTTCAGCTTGGGCATCGGCGGCCTACTGCCATGGAACTTCTTTGTCACGGCCCAGGAGTACTGGATATTCAAACTCAACAACTGCTCCAGCCCAGCCACTGGGGAGGAGCCTAAGGGCTCCGACATCCTGGTAAAGCAAGCTTCTCCCAGGGGGTTGGGGGGGGTGGTGGGAAACAAGCTTCCTGGAAGGGACAAAGGGTGGGTT
The DNA here is from genome assembly GCF_023699985.2 of Odocoileus virginianus. Classification (NCBI taxonomy): domain Eukaryota; kingdom Metazoa; phylum Chordata; class Mammalia; order Artiodactyla; family Cervidae; genus Odocoileus; species Odocoileus virginianus. The sequence continues at coordinate 61,160,125 of NC_069680.1, forward strand.
CACTTGGGTGCACCCTTCCAGGAAGGCTTGTATCATGTTGCGAATATGGATGCAAGTTGGGAGGCTGTGTGGAGTGTAGTACGCAGATGGAATTCATTTCAACCCTAAGACATGCTCTGTGTTATGTATGAGGCCTTTTGTTTCACATGGCAGGAGAACATGGAATTGGATAAGACACAGTCCCAGCCTTCACACTGCTTAGTATTTAACTTGGGGAAGAGATGCAAATTATGAGTCTGTGTAGTGTGGTATAGTAATTATCCCCAAAATCCAGAGTCTATGCCTCCATGGGTTTGAAAGGGGGACTCTAATAGCATCAAGTTCAGCTATGAGTTGCAGAAAATTCCAAAAGAGCAGTGACTACTACAAGATGGAAGGAAGGTCATTTTTCTCTCACGTGCAAGTCTGGAGGGGCCAGCCCAATGCTGGCATGATATTCCATGTTGTCAGGAACCTAGCTGCTCCACCATGTGTAGCTTGCAAGTTCAAGATCACTCCATAGTCCAAGATGGCTGTAGAAGTTCTTGCCATTGCATCACATAGGAAGAGGAGGAGAGGCATAAGAACATAAGCACTCTGGGAATTAAGCACATGGCTTCTGCTCGTATTGTATTGGCTGTAATGCAGTCATGTGACCACATGCACCTCAGAGGAGGCTGGGAAATATAGTCTTTAAGCATAGTCTTTATCCCGGAGAACCATGTACCCAGCTCAGATGAGTTTGTGTAGTTGTGGAAGACAGGGGGAATCCAAGACTGGGGATAAGTAGTCTTGTCATAAAGGAAGAGATCTCTGCAACTTAGAAGAATGGGAAGGAGACATTCCAGGTGGAAGGCAAAGTCTAAACTACAGTAGGATGGGAGGAAAGTTCAGATGTCTATGAGGAACAGTGAACCATCTAGTTTTCCTAAATGTGGGGCACACGTGCACGTAAGAAACAAATAAGGCTTGATTTTATTATCTCAGCCTTGAAGTCCTTGCTTGGGACTTGAATGTCAAGGTTAGGAGTCTCAGTTTGGTTGGCAGTGGCATCAGGTCTACCCTTGACACCCAGGGCTGCTCACTTTGTGGGGTGACTTTTCCCTCAAGCAGGAGAGTGTTAAAGAAAAAAAATAATTCTGCCACTTGTTAAAGCAGTAAGGAAGCCTTTACTCAAGACTGTTGCAATAAGGGAGAGAGATTGGGCTCACCTACTGCAAGGACAAGAGGGGATTTATAGCCAGGGAGCAAAGTGAGAGGTCAGTGGATGGAAAATTACTAAGAGGAGCCATCAAGGATAGGGTTGTTTTTTGGTTTTTTTTTCCTCATAAATTAATGTTTTATTATACTTCGATTTAGTATAAAAATTGTCAGTAACCTTACTTGGGAAATAGCCAGAGCATTTGAGATTTCTTTTTAAAATTTATTTTATTGAAGTATAGTTGAAAGAGCCTCAGTTCCCACTACTGATCCGGGGCAGTGTCTGTTCGCTCTTGACAGCTCACGGATGGGGGAAGTAGGGTGTCTCTGAAGGCAAGCCAGACTGGGAGTTGCCAGCTGCCACCTGTTGCCTCTAGAGCTGCCCCAGGGAACAGGAACAGGATACTGTAGCTGACCCAGCCATACCCCTAGCTGGCCTAGGAGTTGGCTCACCAACCCTCTTCTGAAAGCACGTTTGAGATCCGTGACCTGACCCCGTGGAACTTTCGATGAGCCTGGCTTATTAACTGAGGCTTCCCTCATGTCTGACTGGAAGGGATCTTCCATAGTTACGTGTCGGAATCACCCAGGGAGCTTTTTCAAAAATTCCAATCTGGGCTCTTCCCTTGACATTCTGATTGAATCAGGCAGAGATGAAATGGACATGGGAATTTTAAGACTTCACGCCTCCTCCTCCAGCCCCAGCCCCTAGATTCTGACACCCTGTGAGTGCCTCTCTCTGTTAACTGAGGAATTCACAGATGCCTCCAGGGACCAGAGCAGCCAGTATAAACTCATTTTGCCGCTGAAGGGCTGTCACGGGAATGTAATGTAGTAATTTAGAGCGTCCTACTCAAGGTGTGGTCTTGGAACCAGGCTTCACTGGGAGCGTCTTAGTGATGCAGCCTCAAGCTCCTGGACTGGCTGAGTCAGGAGTTGTTAACATGCCACCCTGGTGACTGGCAGGCACGGTGGAGCTAGGGCAGGGCTTCTAGAAACAAACTGTGTGGGTTCAAACCCCACCTCTGTTCTTAGCTCTCTGGCCTCTCGGTGCTCATCTTGCAGTATGTAACAGGAGGATTATACCCCCACCAGCTTCTTAGGGTTGTTATGAGGATTAAGTAAATTAACATGCACACACAGCACTTAGAACAGAGTCTGGTACCACTGCTGTGAGTGCCATATAAACATTATTATTGTTATTACCATTCGAGCGATGGGGCCCACACTCTGAGCTGCATGTGGCCCTGGTGTATTTGCAGACGGCTGGCTTAGCCAGGGTGCTTTATGATCCATTTTTATTTACCAGTGACTCAAGCATCCCAGCTTTCTGCCAGCCTTGGTAAATCAGCCAGCCCACTTGGGTTTCATCCAGAAGATCCCTGTCTGTCTGGGCCAGTACTCAGCCTCAGGCAGCCCCCAGGGCTGGTTCCATTTGCACCTGTCCTGCCTCTGCCTCTGCCTGCTGCCCCGACAGCAGGCTGCCCAGGGTGGGGAGGACGTGCAGTCCAGTCTCTGGGAGCCTGCCCTTGCCCGGTGGCCGTGTGCCGTGAGCCGCTCTGGCTGCAAGGCAATCCTTTCCCAGCTGCAGGCACTTAGCATTCCAGGCCCTGCTACTATGCTTTATTGCCTCTTTCCAAGTGCTGGCAGGTGCAGATGTAGTACCTGCGGCTGCCCGGAGCTCCTGGCTCTTGGCATCAGAGATGAGAGACCTGTCACCCCTCGATTCATGGGCCGGGTTTGGGAAGCAAGCATGCTGGGGTGTTTCTGCATTTTGTGGACCATTTTTCTTTGCCTAATTTCTCATTTCTGCCACCCACCTCCCCAGTTCTTTTCCCCTCTCTCCATGATTTCCCTTTGAGAGATGGTTGGTCTGTGCTGTCACCTGAGGGCTACTCTGGGGGAGGGAGCCACAATAGTCAGACGGGTCTGTCTTCAGCTGCCACCTGCAACTCAATTAACTGTGGATCTGGCTGTTGTGTTTTCTCTGTTCTTTCCTTTGTATATTTCCCAGGGATGGATACCTTTGGGTGGGGAGTTTGACTCTATAGGAATTTTGCACAGACCACCTTCTGCCCACCGCCCCCCACACACACACACATACAAATTATGTACTTTCAAGGTCACCTTCCTTCTCAGGCTCATTTCCTTCTGCCTGGAGCAGCCTTGGGATGGTTTAGAAAGCTTTCTGCTCACCTGCCCCCTTGTCTCCATTCTCTGGAATTAGAACTTTGAATAAAGTCACCACAGGACTGTGGGCCCAGAGCCAAAAAAAATTAGAACATAAACAAGGAAGAATTGACAGGAAAATCTGATGCAGAGGGAACCACAACTCTAGGCCCACCATGCTGGCAAGGGTGTTAAACACAGTGTCTTTCGTTAACCCTGTTTGTTTTTTTCCAGACAAAAAAGCTAGAGGCTCAAAGAGGTTCAATAGCCTGTCCCTAATCAGACAGCTAGAAGGGTTGTGAACAATTTTATGGAGAACTCAGGAGGATAGATGACTGCAACATTTGTCATGTTCAAAGGGTGGTGCAGAGGGAACTGTTGTGGAGAGAGGGGCCACCCCACACCCGGATTTGGCCAAACCCTATCTTTCTTCCTATGAAGAGCCTCATCCTGGTCTGGTCTCCTTTCTACCGTGGAAGCCCAGCGGCCTTAACTCTACCTCTGGATTCTGGACCCAGCTTCCAAGGTGTCAGGTCATCCCTCCCCAGCCCCACACTTCCTCCACCCCAGCCCCAGTCCTCCCTTGGCTCTGGGGTTTGTAAACGATCCCTGATCCTGTGGGGCCTCCTTGCCCTCCCCTCAGCCTTTCCTGCAAGCCTGTAGGACTGCTGCTTGGCCAGGGACTGTCCATCAGCCACACACCCCCTTTCTGAGCCAGAGAGGACAGTGATGACATTTTCTGCTGGTCACTGTCTGTCATGAGGCTTCCATGGCCCCTCCCCACACATTCTTCCATGCGCGTTGGCCTGCCCAGGGCTCCTTTCTGAGGGGGCTGTGGACATGGCCAGGTCGTGGGTGGGACCCACAGTCTGGGTTGGTGTCAGCAGGGCCAGAACCCAAGCCTGGCAATCTACAGCTGTCCCATCCATCCACTGGCCAGAGGGGGCCCCAGTGGCCCAGTCCTAAGGAGTGGGGTAGGAGGCAGGTGCATCTCTTACTCTTGGGAACCTCCCCTGCTGCCAGCTGTCTGAGCTATGGGCTCCTCATCTGGGTCCCCGGAGTCCAGTGCACTTCCGCATCAGGCCCTCACCCCACAGCTCTTGGTCTTGACCACTTATTCTGGGGAGCCATGGTCTCAGCACTTGGCATTAACTCATTTAACTCCACTGCACCCTGTGAGGTGGGAACTGTTGTCATCCATGGTGAGAGCACCCTTTTCACAGACCGTTCACGCTTCATGGGTAGTGAATACAGGTCTCTTACTGTATGTCCCTCTGTTCCCAGCAAAGAGTTGCACATGATAAATATTTGTTGCATTAGTTATTATATGACTGGGGAGGAAAGGCTTATGACCCCAATCCAAAATAAAGCTTTGCAAGGGAGCAGAAGTTCTGGGGGTCACAGTGGTCACCACCAAAGGAGTTCTGGTGTTTCAAGTGGTGGACTGAGACGTGAAGTGGGGTTCCTGCCTAGGAAAGGGACCCAGGTTGATCTAATTTAGCCAGTGGGGATCTTGAGCATCTTCTCGTTTATGGTAGCTTTGTCCTCACCCAACCCCTCAGCCCCACCCAAAGGAGCAAGATAGCATGACTGAGGAGCTGTTCTTACAACTAAGGGCAGACATTCCAGTCCAAGGAGGAGGGTTCAAAGCAACCAGGATGAGCTAGTTTAGAGAAGGATAGATTATCAGAGGTCTTGGTTATGACTTGTTGGTTTTATAGAGTCCCCACCACGCAGCCTGTGCCCACCACCAGTAGACCCACCATCTCACTAACATTTTGTCTGCCGGATGACCTGGTGAGTTAGGTGCTGTGCCAGTTTTCAGATGGAGAAGCTGAGGCTCACAGATTTGGAGCTAGTGACCCAAGGTCACTGACTCCCAAGTGACAGAACTGGGCTGTGGACCAGTCTGGAGGTCAGCAGAGCCTGTGCTGGTCAGCAACATGCCTCTGGACTCTCCATCTCCCCTGGTGCCTTCGGCTCTGGCTATACACTAGAATCACCCAGAGAGCTGTGAAACTTACCCACCTGCCCCACCCACCCGATTCTGGCAACACTGAAGGAGGGGCCTGGACACAAGTATTGTAAAGTTCTCTGGGTGAGGCTAAATGTGCAGCCACATGATCTAAGAGAAGGGTTACCAGGTGGGGGTAAGGAGCAGCCTCTACCAGAACATCCATCAACAGGCTTGGGGTACCTCATGAGAGACGTAAGTGAGCCTTCTGGAAGGACTTCCTACAGTGCAGGTTGTCAAAGCTGGCCGTAGAGGGGAGGATGAAAGCAAGCTTCCTGTTGGAAGTCCAAGGAATGGCTTTCCTTGGCCTGAGCTTCTTCAGAGAGAGTGGGGTCCTCACTGGGACCCTTCCAAACGGAAATGGTGGTGCTGAAAGCTCAGTTTCTATGCACCAGTGCTGAATCAAATCTTAGAGACAAGAGTTTTGGTTGAAGTATAAAAGAATAGCTTTATTGCTTTGCCAGGCAAAGGGAGACACAGCAGGCTCCTGCCCCAAAAAACTATGTGTCCCTACCTGGGAGGATTTGGTGAGGTTTTATAGGTTTAATAGTTTATAGGTTTATAGGTTTAATAGTTCAAGGGTGGGGATGCTGATAAGAGGAGTGTATGTGTGCAGGGCCTGCACGGCCTCAGGCCGTCTTCTCTGCACTGAAGAATGCTAACTCCCTTTGTTGGGGGTTTTGATTCTTCAAAGATCTCAGAGATATTGTGTATCCCTTGAGGTGAACTGGAACCCAGCCCCAAGGCTGCACTCCTGTTTCCTGGCTGCCCCTGCCTTATCTCTGTGTACCTTACCAGATTAGCAGCTGTTAGAACCTGCCCTTTGGAGGCTGGAGTCTGTTCCCTACAAGAAAAAGGGACAGAAAGGCTCCCTTGCCCAGAAGCCCTACGGGGTCCTGCTCGGTTTCAGTGCATGCGGGTCTGGTGTTCCTTTGACCTAAATGCTTCGGGTTTGATAATTCCTCAGCGTGCCTCTGCCATTCCCCTAGGGCCTGACAGCCTTCCTCTGGTCACGCGCCTCGTGCGAGCTGGTGGGCTCCATAGCCACCCTCCTCCTACTCCTCATTTGCCAGCCTCCTGGGAGAGGAGCAGCAGGGCCAACTGGGTCCCAAGGTAGATGTCCTAGACCTGGGGTGACAACGGGCGAGAGCAGGTGAAGCCATGAGAAGGGAGGACAGGGAAGTGGAGGTGGTCCTGGCCTCCTCTCTCGTGTGCTGCCGTCTCTGTGAGGACCAGCCAGTGGACTGTGACCTGCTCCTGGAGTTTCAGAGCCACGGGTAATTTACTTTGTAATGCTCAGTACCTGGGAGAAGCTGGGTCTGTCTGTCCCATGGGACTGCAGGGGAGTTGGGAGGAGCCCAGGAGGGTGACAGGACTTTATTCAGCTGTTTTAGTAGTGCCCTCCCTCACTACATGACTTGGGGTCAGGCTCCGAGCCACCTGGGTCCTTTGCGCTCAGACCCACCTGCAGTATGTGCAGAGTGCTCCGGATATTGCTGGGAGGGAAGTCTGGTATTTACTGAGCATCTCTTGTGAGGCATCTGCTGTTTACGGACTGGGCCGAATCCTTATAACATTCACCACCTTTACCAAACTCTTGCCCTGTGCCAGCCACTGCGCTAAGAGCCCTGGTTTGTTTATTAATTCCATGAGATTTATTAAACCACCTACTGTGTGCCAGAGGTTTTCTTTATCTCTCTTGGTCCTTATAGCCCTCAGGGTATTATTATGCCCATTTTACAGAGAAGGAAGCCAAGGCTCAAAAAATACAAAGTAATTTGTTCCCAAGCACAAAGTCAGTGACAACTGTTACTCAAGCCAGGCCATCTGAACCTACATTGTCCATGCCCTTATTTCCTGTGCCCCAAAGCAGCCTTTCTGACCTCGGTGGCCTTGGCCTACAGTGGCTTGAAGCAGGGCTTGGGTTCCCAGGTAGAGATTGAAGCCGGGTCACAGCGGTGAGAACACCAGATCCTAGCCGCTAGACCAGTGGTCAGTGACAAGGGCCCTGACCCTTCAGCTTTGCAGAAAAGAATTTCCATAAAGATGGAAAGTAGTGAAGCAGGTGAAGTATTTATTAGAGGGAGAAAGAGTACACAGTACATGTGGATAGACACATGGGCAGACTCAAGAGAGGCGAGAGTCCCAGAGTCGCACCCTGGTGGCAGTTTGAATTACTTTTATGGGGCATTTCTTCTAAGTTTCCTTTGGCCAATCATTTTGATTTGCCTGGTTCACAGTCCATATTTGGTATATCTCAGGATCCTCACATGTGTGTGCACACATCTCTTAGCCAAGATGGATTCTATCGAAAAGGTTGTGGGTAGCTTAGCATCACTAGATATCACTCCCCTTTAGACCTGCAAGGAGCCTTTCTGTGCATGTGTGGTCAGGAAGGTACCCTGATTCAAAAATAAGAAATATGTGGTTTGGGTAGGGCCCAGCCTCTTCCCTTAATTGTCCTTCCCTGTCTTGGAGTTTCAGTCCTCAGGGAATGAATCCCCTAACACTTTACCCTGGGGGGAGGAGGAGGGTCCATCTACCTCCTGCCTCATTTCCAGATGTTGTCAGACTACTTTTGACCCCAGTGCACATTTCACCTGGCAGAACCTAGATGCCTGTAATGGAAACAGCGTTTCATGAAGCAGCATCTACAATTTTAAAAAAAGATCTCTGATTGTAGTTTTCAAGGAGGAGCAAGTGATCATCAGCACTGATCTTATAAATGGCTTATAAGCCACCCAGGCTGAAGATGGCGAGTTTGCTTTGGGATTTACCCTTTGGTACGAGCCCATGATGGCCTTGGGGAGCAGCATCGTGGGGGACGGGCAGAAGCTGGACCCGAGACTGTGAAGGAGAGGATGAGGGAGGAACTGGGGAGACTGCACACCTGGGAAACACCTCTAGGAGTTCTGCTCTGAAACTTTCTCCTTCTGGAGGTTTGGAGTGGGAGTTACAGGGGGACATGTGGTCAGGAGGGCATGGATCTCTCTGGGTTTGTCTTGTTTTTAATACAGGGGAAATGGCAGGCAGTTTGTGTGCTTGCGGGAGTGGGCCAGTGGAGAGGGGACCGTGGGTGCTGAGGAAGATGGTGCAGCAGAGCGGGGTGAGGCCGCAAGCAGACAGGGCCTGGGCTCGGAGCGCAGCAGAGGGGTCCCAGCAAAGCCCGCAGATGGTTCACCCTCAGGAACAGGAGAGAAGGCAGCCGAAGAGAAAACGAGATAAAATTTTGGTCCTGACCTATTAAGTGGATTTCATATCCATTAGTGGGTTGCAACCTGTTATTTGAAAAGCCCTTCACCTGTTTGCCTATGACCTCACAGACAGCCATAAGGATGCATTTTGCCCAGAGGGAAGGAAGGTGAAGCGGTAAGTGATGTGCTGATGCCACAGGGCTGTGAAGACAAGGGTAGGGACTGTAACCCAGGGGTACCTGAGGCTGCGTTAGATTTCCTGGGGCACTTCGGCAGACACTCAGATTCTCAGGCTCCGCCCTGCGAGCTGCCTCTCCCCGGTGGGCCAGGGCACTGTCGCCAGGTGCTCCTGACACAGCCAGTTGGCAGGGGAGTGGGTATCCAGGTCTCCTCTGTGCCATATGCTGTTCCTTGGGAAGCTTGCACCTTTCTGGATGTAGATGGATCATGGCTCTCCTGCAGTCCACTCCTAGTGCAACTCACATCTCTTTGAATGGAAAAGATGCCCCAATTCCATTTGGGAGTCTATTTTTCAATAGCAGCATGCTGAAGAATGATGCCAAGTGAGTGAAGCACCCTTCCTCACCCTTTGAAAGCATATTAAGGGAGGATTTTGCCTGAGCCCTGTCATCCCAGAAAAGGAGACAGTGGGGGCAGTCTGGGGGTCAGGCAGAATGGCAGGGGGCTCCAGGCTTCCTGCACAGGGCATGGGCGAGTAGTTGCCAGGCAGAGGGCAGGGCCCTCCCCCTGCACTGCCCAGCAGCCTGGGCAAACGTGGATGGCTGCTCTAAACCATTTTTTAAAATTAGAACCAAAGTGAGTCATTTTTTTTTTTATTCCCTTGTCCGCCCTCTGATTCTAACTGCAGACCCAGCCAGCATGCCATTCCCAATAAATATACTGTGATGGCTTTTTCTTCTGTTTTTAGCTCTTGCTGTGTCCTGCAGAGGGAGAGAAAAAGCCCAACCTGAGACGCTGTCAGTCATGCCTTCAATGGCCTCGACTTCTCTTTATTTTCTCCCCGTGTGCTCAGGGCCCCTTTCCACTCCGGCACCCTGCACCTCCCCAAGCTATTGATCGCTCCCCACTCTGCCTTCAGTTTTATTCCTTCTCTCTTGTCCTTAGAATCTAGAGGTGATTTCCTCGACAAATTCGAGGGCTTTGAGTCTCCTTAATGTGATTGATCATCCCGAGGATCCAGAGAGCATAAACAGACTGTAGTCTTTGTGGGCGCCTTTGTTACAGGGCCATCATCTGGGAGGGGCATGTGGTGGTGGCAAGGACCTGGGGGGCGGTCCTCTTGGGAGTCCTGTCTGTGTGTGCACATGTGTGTACACACATCTGAGGTGTGTAGCAGCCTATGGTTTCTGCCCACATGGACCTCAAAAAGAGAAACAACCTCCCTGTAGGGGAGAGGTCATGCTGGGTGAGGAATTGCAGCCTAGTCTGCTGAGGACTCCCTCCTCCTGGTGGTTCTCCTGGGTTACCTTCTACAGAGAGAGTCTCTAGAGCACCGCCAGACCACCTCCACCTTACACACATGCCACAAGGCTGGTCCCTGCCCTCAGCAGTCAGCCTGGGAGCTGATGCATGTCAGCCCTCTGGGGGTTGCAGAAACTGAGGGTAGGTGGGGAATTTCCTTGGAAGGCCTCTTCCTCCTCGCCCTGGCCATATGGTCAGCCAGCAGAAGAGGAAGGACCAGCTGGCCAAGCAACATCAGGCCTGAGCCCCGAATCAGCTCTCACTCTGTGGAGGTTGTGCATGAACTTATAGGCTTCCAGTTTCTCTGACCTTTTGTTCTGTCTGTTTCTGAGCCATTTCCCTGCCGACTAAGGTTCTAGCCTGAGGGTGTGTGGTGGTGGTGGTCTAGTCACTAAGTCATGTCCAACTCTTGCCACCCCATGAACTGTAGCCCACCAGGCTCCTCTGTCCATGGGATCTTCCAGGCAGGAATTTTGGAGGGAGGGTGTGTGGGTAGCACATAAAGGATGAAGATTCAAGGCCTGCTTGCCCCTGGTCAGGGACCAGGTCAAGGTGAAGGGGGGAGGGGAGCAGAGTGGAAGGTTGGCAGAAGTGATGTTGCCATTTACCCTGCTCACCCTGCCTGGTGGAAGGACCTGGGGTTCAGGAGGGCTGGGTTGTTTCTGACTCTTTGTCAAATTTTCTGGGTGACTTAGGGCTCTGTTTCCTGAAGAAACTAGATTGAGGCTGGCAAATTTTTTTTGCAAAGGGCTAGATGGTAAATGTTTTAGGCTTTTTGGACCACAGGATCTCTGTGGCAGCTACTTGGCTCTGCCCTTGTAGAGTAGAGTGAAAGCCACTGTGGATAATCCATAAACAAACAAGCATGACCTTTTCAGCATTTCCCCAAAAAAGGAAGCTGGACAGATTTGACCCCAGGCCAATCTCTTGCCAACCCCAGGACTAGCCACTCCCTGTGGTTCTCCCCCTACAAGTGTTCTGAGATCTGTTATAGAGGTGCCTACCTGACTTGATTTCTCTTTATAACACTTTACCACTGCCTGACATATTGTCTGTTTATTTGCTTATGCGTTTGCCGATTGTCTCCTTGACCAGAACATCAGTTCCAGAAAGCAGGAACTTGAACTAAATCCCCTCTGAATCACTCCTGGCTCAGAAAGACGAGCAGAGTGAGGAGTTGATGGATACACATTTGTAGAGGGCCTATCGGTGCTGGGGAGAGGGCACGGGAGGAAGACCCTCGCAGGACTGGACGCCGTGGTCCCACATTCAGGGGGCTGGACTCTCACCATGGGGTCAGTTTTCCTCGTTCGCACAGAATGCGCTGGAGCAGACCCTTTCCCTGCCGAGCTGAGTTGCTCACGCCTGAAGCTGAGGGGTTACCCTCTGTCTTCCTCTGTCCTTCTACCCCCACAGTCAGCCTTTCAGCAAGTCCTGTCAAGTCTGCCTCTGAAACGTCTTAATGCCTCCAGTTCTTCCCTCCACGGCCTCAGCCTCACTGGCTCCCAGGGCATCCCCTGCCACCAATTCTCCTTGGAGGCTGCAGAAGTCATTTCTTTAAGACAAAATAGGCCAGGTAAGGGGAGTCTGAGCCGTGTGACTTTGGACAAGCACCTGACCTCTCTGAGCCTCAGTGTCCTTGTCTGCAGTGTCGAGGGAGTAAATACATGAAGAGCACTTGAAATAGCTCTGCATGATGGGGGCTTGGTGAGTGGGTGCTGGTACCAAATTTCTCAAGGGTTTAGAACCGCACATCCAAACTCTGGCCTCAGCCAGCTTGGTCCCCCCTTCTCTCCCTCACTCCTGGATTCCAGAGTCACCTTGGTTTTTCAGCTGTTTGAGCACACCAACCTCATCCATCCCCTCACCTTTCACGAGCTTATCCTTGGGTCTCTGCTCACATGTTACCATCCCGCTGCCCTTGCCAGTATAAGTCCCCCCATTAGGCCCTGTTGGTCCCCTTACTTGGTTTTTCTTTTCATTGCGTTTGTTACAACTTGCTGTCTTTTAAAAAGCTTGTTTACTCATTTTTTTTTCCTCCCTCACTAGAGTACCCTATCCTCTAGTACATGCTGGGCAAATAGAAGGTGCTCGGCCATTACCTGTTGCATAAATGAGTGGGCTCTGAAAGACTAACTGCCTTTAACATTTCTTGAGTGAATGAATGAGTGGATACATGCATAGCCCCTGTCACCAGCTTCTGCCCCTCCATTCACTCCAAACCTCCTGCCAGGTGACCCACTAGACCTAGCCCTGACCATATGGTTTTGCTGTTCAGAGGCCTTCCATAGCTCCCTAGTACCATCTGATATAAACACCCCTCTTCAACCTGCTGCATGAGAACACCCATTATCCTTCTTCACCCCCATGTGCCATCATATAACCAAGCTGGAGCTTAAAAAGGGTCAAAAGGGAGGAGACAGTGCATGGGGAGGTCCAAGGAGGGGCCAGGAGGCCAGGCTATGTGGAGAGGAGTCCATAGCTGCTGGACCCTGCAAGGCAGACACACGTAGGACAGATGGGCTTGGATCGGGGGTGAGGAGGTGTGGGCAGAAGAAGGAGCTGAGCAAAGGCATGGGTGGAGCTGATCTGGTGGAGTGAACATGAGCCACAGTCAGCTTTTGGGGATATGGGGACCAGCAAATGATGGAGCTGGAGTGAGAGTGAAAGGGAAGCCAAGCAAACTTTGGCGGGAAGACACAGAAAAGGAGGGAGGAACCATGGGCCTGGAGAGGGGGGCTCGCCTTGAAGGCCTTTGGCTGGGGAGGGTGGACCTTGGGCTCAGGTAGGATGGCCGGCTGGCAGTGGTAAGTGTTCTGGAGGCAGAAAGTGATGCAGGTGTGGGGCTGTCGAGGCCGGGGAGATGAACTCCCAGGCAGGGCTGTAGCGTAGGAGGGAGGAAACTAACAAGGCCCCTCCAGTGGCAGAGAGAGCTGGACTCTGTGCTGCCAAGGGGGGCAGGGAGGTGGCCCATGAGTCCAGGTTGAGGGGTTCCTGTGGCTGCCTCACAACTCAGGCGGCGTGGAACAGCAGGAAGTTCATCCTCAGGATTCTAGAGGCTAGAAGTCAAAATCAAGGGGTCAGCAGGACATGCTGCCCCTTTCCCTTACCCCCGCCCCCAACGACAGAGACTCTGGGAAGAATCTTGCCTCTTCCAGGCTTCAGGGCTCCCGGTCAGCCTTGACTTCCTCGGCCTATGGCAGCACTACTCTGGTCTCGGCCGCTGTGTTCCCTGGGCACCCTCCCTGTGTCTCTGTCCAGGTACCCTATCCCTCTTGTAAGGACACTAGGCGTTAGAGTTAGGGCTCACTCTTATCCAGTATAACCTCATCTTAATGGATTATATTTCTCTAAGACCCTATTTCTAAATCAGGTCACCTCTGAGGTTTTGTGAAAGTGAAAATCTCTCAGTCTTAGCGACCCCATGGACTATACAGCAACCCCATGTATAGCGAGGGACTGTACAGTCCATGGAATGCTCCAGACCAGAATACTGATGTGGGTAGCCTTTCCCTTCTCCAGGGGACCTTCCCAACCCAGGGATTGAACCCAGGTCTCCCACATTGTAGGCAAATTCTTTACCAGCTGAGCCACAAAGGAAGCCCAACCCTGAGGTTCTGGGTTGCTGTGAATTTTGGGGGGACACTTTTCAGCCCATTATAGGGGTGGCATGTGTGTCAGGAGCCTGAGGACTGACAGCAGGCCTTGGATGTGGGTGGACTGCAAAGGGGACCCTTCGAAGGAGTCTTTCTGAAGAGCCGTCCAGGAGTGATAAGGAGTGCAGAGTGAGGGCAGAGGCCTCTTTTTTAGGGAGCTTGGAGTGAAAGGAAGGAGGGGCCTGGTAACTGGGGACAGTGAAGTCAAAGAGGTGTTTTTTTTCTTAGCCCAAAGGAGACCTGAGTGGGCCTGTTAGGCAGAAGAGCAGGAGGGAGCAGTAGTGCCGGAGAGAGAAAATGCAGACAAGGATGGTGAGGCTGTGTGGAGGAGTCTCCCAGAAGCCGGCTCTGGTGCAGGAGGGGCACCTTCTTGCCCCAGAGAGCTTTACAAAGAGGGGAGGAAGGGCGGAGAGGCTCCTTCCAGAAAACGTCAGGAACTTTGCTTATCCACTGGCAGGAATTCCAAAAGAGCTGTGAGAAAAGATTGCAGTCTGGGAAGGGCTTCTAAGTTGTGAAAGAGCAAGAGTGATGGTAACCCCAGGGAGTCTGGGCCTGGGAGGCTCAGGCCGAGCATCAGGGCTGATGTGAGAACAGCGTGCAGAGGTCTCATGGGGACTTCTTTCCTGAGTGGCTGGGTCATCTTTCTGGACCTCACCTGTCTTGACCCCAGCTTGGTTGTGCCCTTGGGCCCCTGGTACCCCATCACACCTAGGTGGATTTGGGCTCCTGTTTGTCTCACCCGTCTGACCTTAGAAACAGGCACTGCCCCTCCCTCCCTGGCCAGCCAGCCCTCCCTGTTCATCCAGGCCTTGGGCCACAAACCCTTTAGCTTTCCGAGGCCAGTGCCCCAAACATGGGCCTTAGAACCCACAGACAGAATGCCACCTGAATCTTCGTGGGGACATCGGCCCTCTGCTCCATTCTTGGCCTGCCGAGGAACCGCACCCAATGCCGGGGTGGGGTGCCTTCCCAGTAACATCCTGGACACAGCTCGGCTCTGTGCTGTCCAAAGGCAGCAAGTTTGCAACGGCAAGCTATTCTTGGCTCCAGCCTCCTCACTGCTGCTAATTTCATGCCCCTGTGATCCAGGTAATGCTTTGCTGCCTCAAGCTGCCACCCCCAGGCTTGAATCGCTTTTTCTCGCCCCGCAGGAGCCCAGCTGCCTCTGCTGTGCTGTTGAGGTGGGGGCCACACAAAGCTGCCTCTCGGAAGCCACTGGGTGGCCGGCCCGAACTAGTCGGCCACAGCTCGTGACTAATTTGCCGCACTTATTTCAAAGTGTCCTAATGGCTTTCGGGGGAGAGGAGGCTTACCCGGAACCTGCCAGAGATAAACGGACTCATTTTGGGGCCTCCCTGCCTGAAGAAACCTCTTTACCTGGACTCCGAGCTCAGAATTAAATTCTTCCAGAAGAGATGCTTAGCATGGAGCTTCTCAGCGTGGCGGAGGAGAGGAAATGTTCCCATCGTAAAATGGGCCTCACATCTGGCCAGCTGGCTCGGGTGGGGTTTTAGATTGTGTTTTTAGAGCATCTCTCCCCGTTCCTGGTGTTCACAAGCTGGGCCAGAGCATCACAGATGAAAATGGGTTTCCTCATCTCCATCACAAGTGGATCGATGCCCCGCACCCTGACCATAGGGCGTCTCCACACCAGGCCACAGACCCCCTGGTGCGCCCCTGGTGCGCCCCTGGTGGCTCTGTCCACAGTCTGGCTTTTGATCCCCACCCCCACCTGTCCTGGGGCATTCTGCTGGGGTTTGCATGGTCAGGAGAGAAGCTGGAAGCCTGCCCGGTGCTTCCCAACTATAATGTCCTCCTTCACATGGTCTATTCTTATCAGCAGACCGTGTCCATCCATTTTGGTGGCTGACAGAAGTGAAGGCTTTTCTCTTAATCTTTTTTTTTTTCCTTTTTGATGCTATTCAGATCTGCAGACCTGAGGAAATGCCCAAGAGAATGGATGGTGGGGTTTAAGGAAAGGAGATAGTTAGCAGGCAGATGGGAGAAATTAAGCCCATCATTTGCTGTCTGGGGCAGAGGGAAGATGTCACCCTGATGAAATCTTTGATCCAAGGGCTGGGCCCTGCTCACTGCTGGGAAACCATGTGCACTGCCAGTCCCAGCCTCTGGGGCAGCCAGTGACAAGCTGTAATCCCAGCGATGGTTTTTGGGTTGGTGCAGCTGTGAGGCAGGCAGCCCCAGCTACATGGCTCTTAGTTTGAGGAGTGATGATAATGATCTCCTATCCCACCCCTGCCCTACATCCCCACTCCCCAAGTGTGCACCTCTGTGCAATTCATCTGCCTCTGTTAGCCTCAGGCTTCTTATCTGTAAAATGGGAGCAATCCCAGTTCTGACTTGCTCTTGGAGGCTGAATTAAGAGCAAATGGACTGGGGTCTGTGCAGGTCACGTGAAAGCAGTTTTGTTCAAATGTCAATAACCTGGTTCTCTGCAGGGCCTCCATGTCCATTGGGTTACCTGAAAGTGAAAGTGAAAGTTGCTCAGTCGTATCCGACTCTTTGTGACCCCCTGGACTGTACAGTCCATGGAATTCTCCAGGCCAGAATACTGGAGCAGGTAGCCTTTCCCTTCTCCAGTGGATCTTCCCGACCCAGGAATCGAACCAGGGGTCTCCTTCCTTACAGGTGGATTCTTTGCCAACTGAGCCATGAGGGAAGCCCATTGGGTTACCTGGCAGGTGCCAAAGAGGACCTTTGATGTTACCTTGGCCAGAGGCCAAGCCTGAGATAATTGCAGAGTGCAGGGAAGGTACTGGAGGGCAGGGGGATTTGATTAGACCTTCAAGAAGCAGAAGTTTTCTTCCTTGTTCCTCAGAGCTGGGCTTTCCTCACGTAGGGTTGGAGAACTCCGAATGATGGGGCTGCCATTTCTCCTTAGCAGTCCCAGGGGGAGGGGCGGGTGCCCTGGCTGCACTCCTGCCTCTCTGCCCTGTGGATTGAATGGACCACTCATGCCTTCCTGCCTCAGCTCAGTAGATTCTTGTGGATACCAAGGGAAGCCTCAGGGTATTCTGTTCCAACAAATGAGCCAGGGTTAGAGTCCTCAGTGGCGAAAAAGTGTCCATTCCTGTCTTTGCATGTGCTCTTCTTCCTCTTGGAATGCCATTTCTCTTTCTACCAGCACCCACCCCCTTCCCATATCTGTCTGGCAAACTTCCCCCCATCTTTCAGGCGGCAGTCCAAGATGGACTCCTATGAGAAGTCCCCCTAAACTCCCTCCTTCCCTCCCCACCCCTTGGATCCATTGTTCTACAGCTGTGGGATTGCACCCAACTGCGCGCTTCCTAAGGGCATCAGCCACCCAATCTCTTCTATTTTATATGCCAAACCACCAGCCTAGTGTTGGGTACACAGGGGCTTGCTGCATCTTCAGTGAACCAGGGAGTGGGTAGAACATGAAGGGATGCTGATCCAGATGGAACTGGTCACTCAGCCGGGCGTGGGGCTGTGGGATTACCAGCCTCTGGGTCTCCCACCGGCAATTACATCAGTCCCAAACTGATGCCCTGGTTTTCTATGAACTGTGTAAACAGGGCTGCCCTGTTGCACAGCTCTGAGGAGCTCCATTCATATCACTGCCCACATGACTGTGGCCCCCTGGGGTTGTGCAGCGCACAGCCACCACTGCTATAGGAGGGGGCCCAGTGCCATGGCCCTGGAGGGGTGGTCTTCTCCTTGCCCCACTCCTCTGTCGCCAGAGTCCTTGGGGCCTTTGGGCTCATCTCTGGAGGTGGAGGCTGCAACCTTGCTGCCAGGCACCTAGTGGGGCAAATAACAACAGAGCCTTTTGAGGGAGCTCTCAGGGATCGGTCCCAAGTGGAGGTGAACTATATGACACAAATTATCTCCAAGCATTGCATTACTCAAAAATCACCTATAGAATGGAGATTTCAGATTGCTTTGGAGAGAGCAATGCTGTTACCATTCTGACTGCAGTGTGTTTGAACCAGTATTCAGCTGTCTTCACATTTACTTGAGTAAAATTGAAGAAGGTAACCTCAACAGGCCTTGGGAACAAATGAGACGAACCCAGGAAGGGAGCACCAGCTGCGAGTCTGCAGTGTGTAGAGTCGAGAATTGAACACAGGGCCTTCGCTGTTGGCTGTTTCTTAGAAAGGAGCCTGAGGCAGCATCTTATGTGCCATACTCTGTTGGGGAGTGCTGTCCCAGGGAAGTAAGAGTGAGGAAAAGGGAAGTGAGGCAGGGATGGAGGGGAGCAGATACAGGCTGTGGTATCACTGCACTGACCACAGCTTTGCGACTAAAACACAGCTGCTTGCTCAGGCACATGGGGTGTCTCCTGAGGAGCCACGTGGAGCCACCACATTTCAGAACAGATGTTAGGCTGGAGGAGGAAAGGCAAGCAGTGTGTCTCTAGTCTCCTTCCCGTCTCCCGCCTCTCATTGGTTGAAACCTACTTTGTGGGTGGGGCTTCCTCCACCCTCCTGAGAGGGTCCCCCGGCCCCTCCCACAGCCACCCAGGGAGCAGGAGCCTCTGCAGGGGCAGCCTGGGCAGTGCACAGGTGCAGGGGTCTCTCCTGGCAGCTGGCTCCCCTGCTGGTG
The DNA here is from genome assembly GCF_023699985.2 of Odocoileus virginianus. Lineage (NCBI taxonomy): Eukaryota > Metazoa > Chordata > Mammalia > Artiodactyla > Cervidae > Odocoileus > Odocoileus virginianus. The sequence goes on from NC_069680.1 coordinate 61,178,403, forward strand.
GCAGCAGTGGCTGTGGCTTCATGACTCTGTGGGACCAAACAGAAAAGCAAATGGCCTGAGGGGGAGGTAAGATGAGCAGACCTGGGGTGGCGCATAAGCCAAGTCCAGTTTCTTGAAATCAGTGCATGCTGCTTGCAAAAATGATACTAATTTCAGCAAAGGATTTGGAGAGGAAAGGCTTGGGGGACTAATGTGGTCAGCCAGCATAACCTTTGTTCCCTTCATGGGCAGGCATATCGGTCCTCATGTCTGGCAAGAAGTTGAATGAAATCATGGTCAGCTGTCTCTGCTTTCATCAGGAACTGAATTTAAATTGTTCTAGGAAGGCTCCTGCATTCAGAATAACCCCAGTTACTAGGAACTTGGCTATCTCACACCCTTACTAATTAGGAATCTATTGCTATGGAACAAAATACTACAAACTTAGTGGCTTACGACAGCACATGTTTGTTATCTCACAGTATCTGTAGACCAGGGGTCTGGGCATAACCTATCCCAGTCCTCCGCAGGGTCTCACATGGCTGCAGTAAGGGGCTAGCCAGGGCTGCAGTCTTACTGGAGACTCGACTGGAGAAGGATCAGTTCCAGCTTATTTGGGTTGTTAGCAGAACTCAGTTCCTTGCAGTTGCTGGATTGAGAGCTTCAGTTTCTTGCTGGGTGTTGGTCAGAAACTACTGTCAGCAACTAGGGGTCACCTGCAGTCTTTGCCACATGGGATTCCTCAGCCTGGCCACCGGCTTCCTCCAAGCCATCACAGGAGGAATAAAAGAGTCCAGCAAGGTGGGTGCCACCATCTCGTGTGACATAATCCCATCCACATACTCACGTATACCCTTCACCTTTGGCATGTCCTCTTGGTTAGAAGCAAGTCCAGGCAGGTCCCAGCCACACTCAGAAGAGGGGAAGATTCAAGGGCATGAACACAGGAGGCTGAGATCATCGGGGACATCCTAAGAACCTGCCCACCACACCTCATTTTATTAGAACTCTACTCAGAGGCAAAAGCAACAAATAATTAAGTAAAAACCACTTAATGTTTATATCAGGAATTAAGTGTGGAAAAAAAGAAAAAAAACAAAGCTCTTTGGGATGTGCTGAGTCCACTTATATCACCAACCACAGCTTCCTGATCTGATCCAGTAGAAAGATGGCACATGGTCAAGTCCATTCTTCCCCTGCCTCATTGCCTACTCCCCACCCCTGCCCACATGCTCTTTGTAAGGCAAAGAAATGGGCTCAATCAACAGAAAGGGAGTCCTAGCCTTATCCACTTGTCAGTATTTTAAAAGCTTTCCAACACTAAAAGGAACTTTTTCTGCTTAAATAGCAACAAGCCAGAACAATAACCTAGAAAATCCCCATTCCTAAAATGTTCAGGGAACCTGAGCCTGCTTGAAAAAACAGACAGAGCTTCTGCATCCCACGTGATGGCCATTCATAGACTTGTCACAGAATGAACAGCCGCTGACAGAAAGCTGTCATCTGGAGCTCAGATTTGGGACCATCCTGGTCCCAACCTGCAGCCATCTTTTCCTTGGGGCCTTTTTCCATTGCTTCTGCCCGCCCAGCGCCTGACTAGCCTCACGTATGCCCAGCCACTGTGTCAAGACGTAATTGACTGAGTGCCTCAAACCAGTCCAGGCTCTACTGAGCCCATCAGGGCAGGAACAATGAGGTAGCTCCTCAAAGGAGGAAGGTTATTTCTGAGGCTCATGGTTGATGGACCGCACTAGCTGTGATTATCATTTTAATTGCAAGGCCACCACCACCTTATATTCAGGGTGCAGATTTCAAAGACCACAAAGAACTCTGCAGGCTTAAAAAGGGACCATGGAAACGGTCTGTGCTTCAGACTACAAGGGGCCCATTATGACATCTTTCTTTCTTGGTCTCCACATTGCAACCAGAATCTCCCAGAAAGGAAAGAGCTCCCCCTCCGTTTTAAGATCTGACACAAATCCTACCTCCTCTGGGATCTCTTCCCCAGACCCTTACTCATTCCTGTTCTCTCCAGGACTCAGGCCCCTCGTCCCACTCCGCTACCTGAAACTTCCTTTGAACGCATCGCCCCTACCACACAGATTTGACAATGACAGCAATAACAAAAAAACCCACAGAATTCTGACAGCTCTTCCTATGGTGTTTTGAGACATTAAAAAAACCTCACACTCAATCTCATACTCTCCATGGGACACCCTGTTCTTAACAGGGAAGAAGTGTGTCTTAAATTCTGTAGAGATCCCTATTACTGGGGCTCTTTGTGCATTGGCAAGATTTTTGCACACATTGTTCTTTGCACTTGGCACATTTGTACTCAAAATATTTCCCCAGTTAAGTTCAATGTTGTAAGCTTTCCAGAGTACTCACAGCTTTTTAATTTTTTCAGGTAAAGAATATCACTTGTATAAAGCCCTTGTACTTGCACACAGTATGCTTCATGCATGTAAGCTGTTTTCATGGCTTAGAACTGTCAGCTTAAAAAATGCACAGCATGAGAGTTGCAAGTTAAATTTTATTTGGGGGCAAAATGAGGACTATAGTTCAGGAGACAGCACCTCAGATAGCTCTGAGGAACTGTTCCAAAGAGGCAGGGGGAAAGGTTAGTACACATATGATTTTGGTAAAGGGAGAGTGAGTGAAGTCGCTCAGTCATGTCCGACTCTTTGCGACCCCGTGGACTGTAGCCTACCAGGCTCCTCTGTCCATGGGACTCTCCAGGCAAGAATACTGGAGTGGGTTGCCATTTCCTTCTCCAGGGGATCTTCCCAACCCAGGGATCGAACCCAGGTCTCCTGCATTGCAGGCAGACGCTTTAACCTCTGAGCCACCAGGGAAGCCCAAAAGGGAGAGTACATGCAATCAACATATTTTTTGTAGATTTCTGCTAGTCACGAGGAGCAGTCATCACTGTGAAGGATTTTAGTGCTTTTCTACATATGAGATGATACAAGAATTGGGCTTATAAAACCCGTTCTGCCAGTCCCTTGAGCACAGAGTTCCTCATTTTTGCTCTCTACCCTGAACTCTTTTCAGGGGGTGTTGAAAATCAGCAGCTGCAGCAGCACATGATTTGATTTTTATAGAGGTAGATGGCAAGTGCCAATTTGTAGTTGATAGAACCCATCATCATTACTGATCTGGGGTTCACGATTTGACATACAAGCACCAAAGCCAAGATATATCATCCCATTCCATGTTTTGGTTTTTTGTTCGACGGGTATATTGAAGGATAAGGTATACTCAGTTAAAGCCACCCTAATGAGTGGACAGTCCACTGACTTTCAAAAAATGCATATAGTTGCTACTTAGCTTCTTCAGTTGTAAGTTCCAGCACATCATACTCAGAAATTCTTCATCCTGTCTGTGGTCTCATGCACTCTTTGTACTACTGTTGAGCTCCTTCCAGGAAAATGCCCCTTTTGCTCATCCTGGCCAGTTTAGAAGCCACTTCCCAAAATGACTCTGATCTTGGGTTACAGCTCTGTTGAAGAAGCAAATCCACAGTCAGAACAGAGTTTCTCTGCAGGGATCGGGGCCCCGTGTATTGCTAAGAGTACTCACTTGGTTGCAAGAACATGAGACTGTGAATGAATCATAACTAACCCACTTGGATAACTGCAAAATTTGACAAGGGGCAAAGATGACTGACAGGACAGAATTGTTTATTTTTTTTTTTTTAAACATACGTCGAGTCCTGTCTTCATCGCCTCATCCATGGGGTGTGAGAACAGGTGGGATGGGTGGGAGCATGGACTGCAGAACATTAGGGCAGGGATGTCCTACCCTTCCTTATGTCCCCAGCACTTAGCACAGCTCAAGCTGGTGTCAAGTGACCGAGTAAGTGGTCTTAGGTTAGAGATGGAAGAGACCATGGTGTCTCAGGGTGGACTTAGCCATCACTCGTAGGTGTCTGAAGATTACGGGGAGAAGCACCACCAAGAGGATCCCCAACCCTGCTCTCAGGTAGGGCCCTCCCCTGCATCCCAAGTGACCTCAGCGACCCCCATCTTCTCTGCTTGCAGAACTACTTTGAGAGCTACCTGGCCATCGCCTCCACTGTGCCTTCTGTGCTGTGCCTCGTGCTGAACTTCCTGCTTGTCAACAGGTAGGCCACTTTCCTCCCTCTCGCAGGCCCCCTGACCTTCTCCTCCAGCTTATCCACTCTCCCTTGGTCCACAGCTGCCTGAACTGTGGCCGCCAAAGTAGGAGGCAAGCCGTTCAGACTCCTCCGCAAAGACTGAGAGTCAGATCGGTTACCCAGGGCCCTGCCGCAGAATGCCCAGTGCTGGGGCAGTGGGGTCAGCTGCCTGGGCGGCAGGGACACCGTGGATGGTGGGTGGGGCCCCAGGAGCAAGGCTTGTGGAGGCTGGCCTTCCCAGCCTTTCTGAGAGCAGCAGGAAGTTAGGAACCTGGGGACTTCCCTGGCAGTCCAGTAGTTGGGACTCCACAGTTCCACAGCAGGGGGCACAGGTTCCATCCCTGGTCTGGGGAACTGAGATCCTACATGCCTCATGGAGTGGCCAAAAAAAAAAAAAAAGAGCTGGAAGTTAGCCTGTCACCTCACCACCCCGGCTCTTACTATATGGAAAAGGGTCACCTATGTTCAGTGCCAAGCTGGTAACAGCAGCTCATGAGTCAAGCACTCACAAGGGCATTACTGGGTGACTTCTGACACTGCATTCGTGAAGGGCGGGATGCACTGTGGAAGAAAGAATGGTTTAGGAGACAACCCTTCAAACCCACTGTGTGACTGGTGCTATCCCTTCTCCATTTAGGTTTACAGGGGTAACCGCCTGAGTGACTTTGCCCCCATTTCTCCTAAGCTATCATTGTCTGATAACGGTGGCTATGTTATGCTTCAGAAACCTGGGCATCTCTCGGGCACAGCCTACTGAAATCTTCGGTCCCTGGGGGCAAACTTGTTTTATCCAACTCTGCTCAGTTTGTGGTGACTCCTTGGATCTCTGCTCGAACAGGATTCTAAAGCAGCTTTGGCCTCAGGGAGTGTGCTGTGACTGATTAGTGATGTCTGTTCGGAGTCTATGAGGAGAGAGGGCAGCACAGGTGCCCCAGGTGTGCTAAGCCTTAACAGGCCAGTCTTTCCAGACATGTTATGAGGTTATTCCAATGATCTATTGCATAAGAATGATCCCCAAACAGAGAGGCTAAAAACCCTGACAGTAATCGGTGTCTCTCGTGGCCCTGGGAGCCCACAGGCTCAGCTGGCAGCTCTGGCTGGCCGTCTCTCATGCGGGACAGCTCTTTCTCTGCCCCTCCCCTTGGTCTCTTGTAGGTTGGCCTCAGGTAGTGGGGCTTTTCATACTGTAACTGAAGAGCAGCTGCTCCTGGAGAGCAAGGCAGAAGCTGCTTGGTTTTGGTACCCTACTCTCTGCAGTGACATACTGTCCTTTCTGCCAAGGCAGTCACCAAGCTCACTCAGTTTCAAGGGGACGTAGACTCCATCTTTCAATGGAAGGAATGTCAGTGAATTTGCACGCCTCTTAAAACCAAAGTGCAGGCTGGACAAGTGAGAGGGAGGATGGTCTCGGGAAACCTAGGGGCTGAATGCCAGCTGCACTCCCCACACACACACACCTGCCTCCTTGCACCTGCCCAGCACATAGGGCTATGATCAGTGTCCCAGCAGGGAGAGCATAGCCTCCAGGAACCATCCCAAGGAGGGTGGGGAATGGAGCTAGGAATAGGGCTGAGCGGGGACCCTAAGGGGAGAGCCGGGTTCCTGGCAGTGACTTAGAAGAGAAGGCGTGAGGAAAAGAAGGGTGTGGATAAGGAAGAGGTGACCGAGCCATGGCGGTGGGTAGTCCCTTGACCTCTCACTGCCCTCTCCCCTTTCCAGGCCCCTCTCATGATCCTCTGTGCAAAGTGGAAGTCAGCAGATGTGTGCCCAGGCCCACAGGGCCAGGAAGGGGTAGCCTGAGCTGACATCTTACCCAGCACTGCCCCCTCTGAGATCATGAGGCCCAGCAGGCAGCAGCCAGCCAGGACCTGGGGTCAGCAGTGCCAGGGCAGGTTTCGCCTCAGGGCCCAGGGCAAATCATCTCTAATCCTCACAGTTAGCAGTCTGAGCACTCAGTCCTTGGCATCATTCTCTCCTTTAATCCTGGCAGTGGCCTAGAGCAGCAGATTTATTCCCCTGTTTTATTGATGGGAAAACAGGCTGACAGAGGTTACCTGCCCAAGATCATGCAACCATTAAGAAGTAGAGGCAGGGCTGGAGCTGGGACCCTTCCCCCACATCTGGACTTGGAACCTCTGGGCCTTCTGTCTCCTAGCTCTCTAGCTTTGCGCCGCCCCCCCCCCCCCCCCCCCCCCCCGGCCCCAGCACCTAGAAACACATCTCAGACCGTGTAAGTGAGAGCCCATTCTGCCCTGGCTTCGTTCGAGTTGCTGGAGGGAAAGAAGTGGTGAAGAAGGTCTGAATCTGTCTGCAGTGGGGACTGTGGGCCATCCAGGTAGCTGCCCTCCTGAGGATGGCTGGGAGCTGGCTCTGGGAGCTCAGCATTACAGGGCATCCTCCAGAAGGGTCCAGTTCACCTCAGGGCCTGCCCTAGCCCTTTCCCGGCTGCAGGAGTGGGTGAGAGCACTGTGGGGAACACTCCAGCCTCTGTCTGTTTCTGGAATGTCGGAAGATGGTTTGGAGCTAAGCTGTTTTTTATTTAATGTGTGAGATTGAAATGTCCCCTTTTCTTCCCTCCTGGAGAACCCTGGCTTTCTCTAACTGGCTCATCCATAATCTCCAAGTGTTTTATTATGTAAAATCTGTAACATCATAAATACTTATGAGGAGGATTTACATTTTGGAGACTTATGAAGAAATCAGTCCCCTGGGGTCCTGAACCCTCATGAGCAAGGGAAGGGGGTGGTGCTGGCAGCCTGGGTACAGCTGGTGATCCGCTCCAAGAATGTCACATCAGTGTGGCCTGCCACACAGTCCTGGGACTGGAGCTCTCACCTCAGACATCCCCTGTCCCAGAGCAGAGCCACCAACGCCAGGCTGCACTTGTCTAGACATTCCCTCACACCCCCATGGTGTCCCCAGCCCCTGGGCCACCGTCCAGGTGGAAAGAGCAGAGAGTAAGGCAGCATGCCCCTGTTCGTGGATGTGGGGTGGGCTTGCACAGGGGATGTTTCATAAAGCTTTCCTGGCATTGAAAACAGCCCTGGGCAAGATCCCTGCGGGCTCGGAGCCCCTGTAGGGATGTTCCTGCTGGGAAGGGTCCTGCAGTTGATAATTAGAAGGAGGAGATCTGTGCAGGTGAGGGGCAGGATGCATAGGGAGAGTTGGGAGAGTTGGGAGCTGCGTTGCTTTTGTTATGCACTTAGTGTTTACCTCCTCACCTCCCACTCTGCACCTCCGCCCCCACCCCCCTCCTCCCCACCCTGGGGGTGCCTGGGTAAGAAGTCCCCCAGCTGTCTCCAAAGCCACTGTCCTGTTCAAGCAATTATCTACCTTGTTGTGAAGACACAAGAAAGTTTCCGAGATGCCCGCAGCATTCCTGGGGTGGACTTTTTCTGTGTTGCTCCTACGAGGAGGTGGTGAGAGGCCAAGGCCATTCCCAAGCCTGGCTGAGGTTGCTGCTGATGTTTCCAGCTGTCTCCCTGCCACACTGAGGGTGTCGAGAAGCAGGGACTGAAAGGGAGCTTGAGGCCCAGCATGCACTGCTAGGCTCCTTGCTAGTCAATCTGTGGGTCCAGCAGGTGTTTACAAGTGCCTGCCAGGCCCTGTGCCAGCCCCACCGGTGAGAACAAGGCAGGGTCCTGTCCCTATGGGGCTTCCTGCTTCTGTTGTGCCTGCTTCTTGCCCCCAAGGAACTGCTAAACTTTTGGGCTTTTGTCTTCAGTCTCTCTCTCCACTTGAATTTTTTCAGATTTAGAAGAAAACTGGAATGTTATCTTGTCCCACCTCTCCTTTTTCAGGATGAGGAGACTGAGGCCCCATGAGGTTGAATGTTTGCCTGGGGTCACACTGTGAACTGGTGGCAGAGTTGGCAGGGCTCCCGTCTCTGGACTCAGGCTCTGTGCCCCTGTGGCTCTTATCTTTGAGTGTGCAGGGAAGCTCCCGCTGCTGGAATAATGTGGGGGACATCGTGTGACAGGGGCTACATGTATAGCATCACCTCGAGCATCAGGAGTAAGGCCTGACTCCCAGTCTTCAGGGTACCTAGTGTGCATTTAAAATGGACTTTCTGGGCCCCCTGGAGTCCAGATGCTCACCTGATTGCCCACCAACTCCTGCCCAGGTCGAGGGCTCTGCAGATGCTAGGAAGATGTGTCTAAGGAGTTTCTCAGAAACAGACCTTAGAACAAGGATTCAAGTGCAGGTTTGCTTGGTAGGAGAAAGGGGGAGACCAGGAAGGTGTGGCAGCCAGTAAAGGATGCCTTGTCAAGCCAGTTCCCACTGCGGGTGACCGAGCTTGACCTGCCCCAGAATGCTGGCAGCCAGTGTGGAGCACACACTCGAGGCGAGAGGGAGCGGGGGCGGGGGATTTATCCACCCACTTTCCCATCATTGGTTGAAGGCAGCTCTTGGGAGGTGTTAAAAACCTAGACAGCATATTAAAAAGCAGAGACATTACTTTGCCAACAAAGGTCCGTCTAGTCAAAGCTATGACTTTTCCACTGGTCATGTATAGATGTGAGAGTTGGACTATAAAGAAAGCTGAGCACCAAAGAATTGATGCTTTTGAACCGTGGTTTTGGAGAAGACTCTTGAGAGTCCCGTGGTCAGCAAGGAGATCAAACCAGTCCATTCTAAAAGAAATCAGTACTGAATATTCATTGGAAGGACTGATGCTGAAGCTAAAACTCTAGTACTTTGGCCACCTGATGTGAAGAACTGACTCACTGGAAAAAGCCCTGAGCTGGGAAATATTGAAGGCAGGAGGAGAAGGGGATGACAGAGGATGAAGTGGTTGGATGGCATTACCGACTCAATGGACATGAGTTTGAGCAAGCTCAGAGAGTTGGTGATGGACAGGGAAGCCTGGCGTGCTGCAGTCCATGGGGTCGCAACAAGTCCCAGTTGGTACTCTTGGTGACAAACAGAAGAGACACAAAAAGGATTTTCTCATTCTTTCCCTGGAAAATTAAAGTCAGGCCTGCCTCCGTTGCTGGATCTAGGAGAGCACTGATGTCCTTATCCACCAACCTTGGGCTCTGTGTGTGTCTGCTTGGCTTCATCTCAAATGGGGCCTCTCTCCACGCAGCTGGCCAGATAGTGACCAGCAGCCCCCAACTCAGTCTTGGCAGACAGTCAGCTTCTCTCCACCTTTGAATCCCAGGGTTCACTCACTGGCCCTGCCTTGGTCACATGCTAACACCTAACCCAATCCAGTGGCTGGAAGTATGGAACACTGATCACCCCAGACTGGCCTGTGTGCACTCATTTGTAAATGGGTTGGTGTAGACACCATGAGTGGCCACCTCTGCAGGACAACTTGGCATGGAAGGAGTGCTTCTGGTGGGAGGGATGCTGGCAGACAAAGCCTGCACGTCCACTCTCTGCTCCACCCTGAGATCAGGTCTTGGCACTTATCCATGGGACAAGGCCCTCTACGGAGGGGTCCCTGTGTCTGTTCGGCGTCCTCTGCTCCCAGTGTCACCTGCAGCCAGAGTTCACTTCAATTCCCTGAATGTTCCACGCTCTGTCTCACAAGATAACATGCAATCCCATCCAGGCATACCTTACACTCAAGCTTAGGGATCACCTCCAAAAAGCCTGTGAGAAGCCCAGGGTGGGTCCTGTGCCCCTCATAAGTGCCCAGGAAGCCCCATGGCCCTGCCAATGGAACACTTTATGCTGGAACAAAGTGCCCGTCCCTCATCTGCCCTGTGTCCTGGGCCTTCAGCCCAGGGTTGGACACACTGTGGTTGGCCTGTGTGTGGAATGAACACACCAGAGTGGATGCGTCTCTGCAGAGAGCCAGGGGCTGGGGCTCAGCACACCTGGGTCTCACCCCAGCTCCTCACACCACAACCTTGAGCTCTCCGTTCACTTCCTCAGGCTTCCTTCTGCCCCTGACCCAGCGGAGGCAGCACCTGGTCTCCCTTCAGCCGGAGATCGAGGATCGGAAGGAAGCTCAGATTAGCCTTGGGGCCACAAAAGCACTTTGAAAAAATCCTTTCTTGCTTTTTATGCTCATCATTTCACACCTATTTACACATGTACAGATCTTTCCTACCTTTCATGTCTTTCTTATTTTTATCCAAAAGAAATTTGTGTATAACTAATCTGGGTTTTCGCTCGCCCCCTCCCAACTGGTTAGCGGGAAAATTAACTAAACATCCAATCTGGTTTAAAGCTTAGTGTAATCTGATGATTTAAACAGCCTCTTCAGATGATGTTCTCTCCCTGGAATAAAAATGCAGTTTCTCAGAGATCCCAGCTTCCCTGCTTCTCCCTGCAGGGTGATGTCTGGGCAGTTTGGGGGCTGGGAGGAGTGTACAGCCTAGATGCAGAAATAGAGTTAGTGGGAACTGGTTCTTGCTTGGCCTCAGCTGCTTCCCATGATAGCTGAGACCATCACAGGAGCCTCCTTCTGTCCTCACCACCTGTTCTGGACCACCCATAGTTCCTTTGTGTCAAGGGAGGCAGTAAAATGGCATTCTGAGAGCACCGACGGGAGCAGACCTCCTGGGTTCACAGCTGAGTGACCTTGAGCAAGTTGCTTAGCCTCTCTGACCTCAGTTTCCTTATCTGTGTCTGTGGAATAGGTAAGAATACCTATTTTGTAGAACTGATGTAAGAATTCAACACATTAGCATTTAAAAAACACTTAGAAGAGTACCTGGCACGAATGAAGTACTATCTCAGTGTCTGCCGTGATGATGATGACAGCGATGATTCTCTTCCCTTCTCCCTCCTCCCTCTGCCACTGCTAAGTTTTGGGGAAGGAAGCCAGTGAATGGTGGTTCTGTTCAAATACTAGACAAAGCCAGTGGGAGGAGTAGGGGTTGTGCCTCGCAAGCTCTCATCTCCTGTCCTTGAGCATCACAGCAAGATGAAAAGAAGCAGCAACCAAGAGCATGTGCCCCAAGCTGACACTGCCTCCTTTCTCTATGTGCTCCTCTCTGGAGACCCTAACCGTGCCTACAGGTAGATTGATCTTCTTTCTGTTTTAAGGATGCGGAGGCTGAATCCAGTGTGATAGAGTCACTTATCCAAGGCCACACAGCCTGTGAGCCAGGAAGGCAGGATTCAGACCCAGGCCTCCTGAGTGCAGAGTGCATGGTCTCAGCCACTGAGCACACCTGCTTTCCTTAAGAATGGTCACTAACCCCCACCCAGCTTGGGAGGCCTGGGGGCGGGGTGTCTCTAACCACTTCCGGTATCTTTGCCTCAGGGTTCCGATCCGTGTCCGCGTGCTAGCCTCGCTGACAGTCATGCTGGCCATCTTCATGGTGATGACCGTGCTGGTGAAGGTGGATACCTCCTCCTGGACCCACAGCTTCTTCACCATCACCATCGTCTGCATGGTGATCCTCAGCGGCACTGCCACCATCTTCAATAGCAGCGTCTTCGGCATGACTGGCTCCTTCCCCATGAGGAATTCCCAGGCTCTGATATCAGGTGAGAACCAGGGTCCAGACAGCTGACCAGGTTGGACTACCTGGGGATCATTTGAAGGAGGTGAAGGGGATCATTGCTCAGAGGTGAGCATGTGGTATCCCTTCCAGAAAAAGAAATCAGTGTTAGATGTGTTTCCATGATCTGTTATTACAGAACAAAGCACCCCAAGCTCAGTGACTTAGAACAGTAAGAATCATTTCTTTGGCAGGGGGCAGCCATGTGGCCTCGGCCAGGATAGCTTGCCTGGGGCTGGTGGCACACTCACCTGGCCGGCATGTTGATGCTGGCTGTTAGCTGGAAGCTCAGGTAGGGTTGGGGCTGGGGCCAGGGTTCCTCTCCACATGGACATACCCATGGCCACTTGAGCTTCCCCAGGGCGTGGCATCTGGGTTGCAAGTGCAAGCATCCCAAGAGACCCAGGCAGAAGCACTATGTCCTTTTATGACTTAGCCATAAAGACATTTAGGGGCACTTCCACTATAGCCATAAGCCTACCTGGATTCAAGGGGAGAAATCACAGACCCTCACACCTCAGTGGATGAGTGTGAAAGTTATACTGTAGAAGGACAGTTGTGAGGGGAGATATAGTTGCTGCTACTTTTGGAAAATATAGTCTGCCTGCCCAGTGGGTTTCCTGAACCAGCGTTCCTTTCTTTCCTTCCCTCCTCTCCCCCTTTCCTTTTTGTTTCTTTTTCTTTCTCTTATCCTTTCCCCATTTTTCTCTCCTTTCCTCCCTTCCATTTGTCTTTTCTTCCTCTCTAATTTTGTAGAAAACTTACAGTGCACCAAGGATTCAAGAATGAATGAGACTCAGCCTCCCGGGAGCCTAGTAATAAACTCCTCTGTTTCCCTGAACTTTGGCATTTTCTGGGGGGTGCCGATGTGATTTGGGCCAACTCCTTTAACTGAATGTTGATGCTAACCTGAGCCTGTTGCCTAGAGCTTAGTAGTTCTGTTCTCTCACCCAAATGTCTTGACAAGATAAAAAGGAGCTGGGTCAGAATCAGTGCTTTTCCAGGAGACCACCATCCCTTAAAGCAAGACTAGGGGCTCAGCTGCTCTGTTCAGTGTCCCTGCATGTCTGTCTTGTGTGAAGGAGTGCTGTAAATGTTTGAGAAGAATTTTGCAAAGAATCCTGTCTGTGCCCATTAATTGATAATGCTAGTAGTATGTGATGACAAATACCTCGACAAGTGTATGACTCCACCCCATTCCCACACCAGGGCCAGACATCACTGATTGATCTGTATCTTTTCCTAAACTTCTAAATCCTTCTCAACATAGCACTGGAGACACTTACTGTCAACAGATCAGAGATCAAACTTGAGCTCAGATATGTTTGTCATTTTTGATATAAGATTGGGCTTCTGGCTATATCCTCAGAGATGTTCTCGGGCCTGAAATAAAATAAAAATGGACCCATTGCTAAGTTTCCTGAGTACAATCAATACACCCCTTGTAGTGCTTCAAGCAGGGCCTGCCTAGGCTGAGGGAAGTGATCATTGAACTTTGGATTTAATCCCTTATGTCACCCGGTTTCTTTCTTTCTTTTTTTTTTTTTCACCCTGGTTTCTTGTCCCCTCATCTCCCTCTATCGTAGGAGGGAGGATGTATACATCCTAGAGGATGTATTTTTCAATATAACAGTCTTGCTGGCTATCTCTCCAGAAACCAGTGACCAAACACACCAATATGTTGGCAAGAGGCCTTTCAGGTTCATCTGACCACCTGCAGATCTTCCAGAGAAGGTGACTCTCGGGCATTTTGCAGGAAGTCCATTTTTGAAAAAGTGGAGTAATCTGGTACTCGCACTTGGGCGTTCATTACCCTGGGCCCTGAGCCTTGTCTTCACTGTGTGCAGCCCCCAGTGCACACCCTTCACCTGGGATTTGGGGTGTCCGGCTCTCCCAGCGGCCCCAGCACCACTCTCCAGCCCCCTTGTCTTCTGTCCAGAGGAGTCCATCTGTGAATTCACTGTGTGTTGGCATCTGAGGAACAATTCATTTGTTTTGTACTGGTGTTTTTTTAAGCTCCTCATTTGCATGTATTTCCATAACTGATGAGATAAAAGTAGGGAGTCAAGAAGGATGAGCTCCCGGAGGCCTGGTTTGTTGTTGATGATAATATTGTAAATTCTCTACAAGTTGGGAAGAGAGAGAGGAAAGTCAATAGGCAGTGATGTTAAAATCTCTTCCTCGGGGCAGCCGGGGAATGTCTTACCAAGTTTAACTCCGGTTCTTACAAAACACCCAGGTGGGGATTACAGCTTCTCAGAAGTTGGCACCCTTTTGGCAAAAGGTTTACCCTGTTGTTGCTGCTTTGATGTAGGAAGGACAGAAACAGCCAAACACCTATTTGGGGATCAGAAAGGATTTATATGGCATTTCTCAGCACCAGACACTGTCTTGCTTTACATGCAATGATCTTTTCAATCTTTGTAACTGCCCTAAGAGGTAAGTTTTAACATTCCCATTTTACAGACAAGAAAGTGGAGGCATAGAGAGGTTAAGTGATTTGCTGAAGGTCACACAGCTAGAAGTGGTAGAGCCAAGATTGGACTGAGATGTTTTTAGAGTCTGTGCTCTTAATCACTATGCTAACTTTCATTTCTTTGCCCTTCCTTCATGTTCCAACCTCTGACCCCACGCAGGCTAGTAGAGATCACAGAGAAAGTTAGGGAGAAAAGGGTTGTGGGGTCTTCCCTGCAGAGCCACAGAGGTGGTGGGCTGTGGTGTGGGTGAGGCAGTGAGGATGGCCATCATGGTGGATGAGGGGCTGACCATCACTTTCCCACCACGGCTCCACACAGCAGTGGACAGAAAGGTGGTATCTGGTCAGGCCTGCCGAGTAACGACAACGCAGCTGGTGCCCGCTTGGACCAGTTGGCCTTTTGCAGTCAGTGGCCTTCTTGCCTCCTTGAGAATCAGTGTTGTGATCCTCTAAGGCCAGCAAATCCATCCACGCAGCCAGGCAATCCTGTATTCACAGGCCCTGACCGTGTTAATCCTGTTGGACATGTCCATGTGTTCAGTGTTTTTCCCATTCATTGATTTCATCCCACTATAGTCTCAAGGGAGGGATAGGATAAGTATGAGCCCCTTCTTACTGGCAAATAAACAGGCTGAGAGGAGTAATGATCTGCTCACACGTGACCGTGTATAAGCTCTGACTCGTGGCCACCCACGGCTGTGATGGCCCAACAGAGAAACAAGGTGCATGCCCTGCCTCCCAGAAGTGACTGTGTGATGGTGGCAAAGAAGGGGACTGGCATTTGTAGAAAGCCTGCTTTGTGCCGGGCCCTTTCTAAATGTCATCTCATTCAGCTCTTAAAGCAGCTACGCAAGGCGGGTGTCATTGTTCTCACTTTACAGATGAGCAGACTCTGGTCCCAAGAAGCCATGTGAGCCCCCAGGTCACAGCGAGTAAGTGGTGGAGTCAAGCGTCAGATGTACATATGTTTGACTCCTGGACCCGTGGGTCCCCTGGGCTAGGATGTGCTGCCTCCTCTGTGACGTGGCACAGAAAGTGTGGTGCCACGTGGTCACCTGGGCCACCTGCCAAAGCCCTTGGCAGCACAGCACATTCCAGGCGGTGGGGCAGTTGCACACGTATGAGTATGTGATAGCATCTTGTGGGAGTATATGTGAGTGTGTGTAATAGGGTGTGAGTGTGTGTTTGAGATATCTTGTGATAGGGTGTGTTTGTGAGTATATGTGTGTATGTGAGCAGTGTATATGTGGATGAGTGTGCATGTGTGTTCATACATGTATGGTACACAGCTACTGTAGGGCACAGGGTGAGCTCTGTGGGCTCCTGGCTGGTTTTCCAGCCCTTAAGGCCCCCCAGTTGGCCAGCCTCACTCAAGGCATCAGAGAACCTGTGCTTGGACAGGACAGAGCTTTTTCCCCAGAGTGATTCATGGGTGGTTGGGCCCAGGGCAGGAGAGGAGCTCTCTGACATGTCCCACCCCAGAACCTAAAGTTTCTGACCCCATCAGAAGGACAGTAAAGAGAGAAGGAGGGTCGAGGGTCAGAGCTGAAACCAGGAAGCAGGTGAGACCTTGGAGGCCATTTGCCTCTTCAGGCAGCAGCCTCTTCACGCCCATCGGAGGAGCTGGGCTAGAGACACCTCCATCGAGTCAGAAAGCTCACGGCTGCAGGGCCCTCCTTGTCTGCCAAGGCCTCGGGGTACTGTGAGAACTGAAGCATCTCTCTCACCAGGGAGAATGTTAAGCCGGAGGGCCTGAGAGGCAGGGAGGATGCACCCACCCTGACCTTCCCCGTGATGTCCCGCACTCTCCGCAGGAGGAGCCATGGGGGGCACCGTCAGCGCCGTGGCCTCACTGGTGGACCTGGCGGTGGCCAGTGACGTGACAGACAGCACCCTGGCCTTCTTCCTAACAGCGGACATCTTCCTGGCGCTCTGCATCGGGCTCTACCTGCTGCTGCCGCGGCTGGACTACGCCAGGTGAGGCCCACACGTGCTCTCTGGCAGCGCGTCAGTCTCTTCTAGATTCACCTCCTTATAAGCCATTACAGGGTATTGAGTAGAGTTCCCTGTGCTGCACAGTAGGTCTTTATTGGTTATCTGTTTTTTATATGGTAGTCTGTACTTGTCAGTCTCACAGTTTATCCTTCCCCTCACCTTACCCCTCAGTAACTGTGATTTTCTGCATATGCAACTCTATTTCAGTTGTGTAGATAAATCCATTGGCCACCTTTTCTTAGATTCCACATAATAAGCAATAGCATATGATACTGTGTGGCATCCCGCTACCTTTATCCTGTAGGCCTGCACTCTTCCTGCACTCTTTCCTGATTTATTGCACATCTTCCTGTTGAAGTGTCATCCCTCTGAGGGCAGAAATCATGTGGGTTTTGTTCATTGCTGTATCCCATGCCTCAGGCTGAGCCAGGCTCACAGTAGTTGCTCAGTAAGTTGGTTGGGCCCTTGGACGGAAGAAGTCGGCTTTGTATCACAACCCCAAGCAGCTGGAGTCTGCATGTTTTCTATTAGAGGGCAGGCAGCAGAAGTGGGACCTGAGGAAGGCTGATAACCAACAGTAACTCCTTGGGCTGAGCCCTTCCATTGTTCCTCTCTGCACTCAGCCCAGCCTGCTGGGGCCTCACATTTAAAGCTCATATATCTACTCCTCCTTGGGGCAGGGCTGTGACTTACTGCAGTTATTCCCACTCTCACATGAGAAAACCAGGCTCAAAGAGGTTAAATTACTTGCCTGAGTCCTGCAGCCCTTTGGCAGCAGAATCAGGATTTGAGCCCAACTCCAAAACTGTGTTTTTAGCCCCTGTCTCTTGAGGCCCCTCTCTGCTCTGCAGGACCACTTTTCTTGCTTTAGTCTCTCTTGCTTTCTCTCTCTCCTTCCTCCTTTTTCTTTCTTGCTTCATACTTCTCTTTAAAAAAAACAACCCATGACATTTTCTTGCTTTTTATTCTTTTCAATGCATTTTCACATCCATTGTCGTATTTGATACAGGAATGGCAGGAGTTATTTTCCCCATCTCACAGGTGATGAGATGGAGAAAGAGAAGGCCAGGTGACTGGCCTCTGGTCCCATGGCGCACAAGCTAGCAGAGCTGGGGAACACACAGGTCCTGGCTCTGCCGGATCCACAGGAACCTATTTGGTGTTGGGGCGCTGAGCTAAGCAGTTCATTTTTTTCACAAAGGCTACATGACCACCTAGTGCAGTTGTTATCATATTTTCCCATGTTACCAATGAGGAACTGAGGCTTTAGAGAATTAACCAACATCCCCAGGTTGCTCAGCTGGTGAGTTGTAGGCAGGGATTGGAACCCGGAGCTGTTTCTGGGCTGCATTCTTTCCACTGCTTCATGCTGCATCCCTGGCTTGTGACTGCAAGGTCCTTCCTCCCCACTCATTCCTCCTGTCCCTGTGAGACTCACCTGCCTTCATCAGAACCCCAACTCTGCCAGGGACAGGTTGCTCCCCCCAGTTAGAGGATTGTTACAACTTCAGCTGGCCCAGTGGCCTCAGGATAAAAGGGGATGGAGTGATGACACCAAGTACCATAGGTGACTTCAAATCCATGAGTCTGCCCCTCCCCTCTCTGACCCTTCAGGGTTGTCATAAAAAATTACCCAGTTGTATTCCATGATGATGTCCCTGTGATGCCTGGGGTCTGGCTGGCTTACTGTCACCAAGCGCCCCATACATTAATACTTCCTGGCACCTTGTTGGTGCTGATTAAGTTATTTGAGTCAGTGAACAGAAGGCAGGAGGCTCCCCAACTCCTTCTGCTGTTTCCTGTGTCCTGTTTCATGGAACCTTGCATGTGCTGTTTCCACTGGAGTGGCCAATCTTCTTTGTTGGCCTTGGGGCTGAAGGGGTCCCAAGGACCAGGGACTTTCAGTGCTAAAACCAGGACAGTCTCGGGCAAAACAGGACAGGTGGTCACCCTAGTTTTCAGAGTCGCTTAAGCACACCAAAATGCCTTCCAGCTAAGCACATGAGACAGCATACCCAGGACTCTGCCAGCCCGTGAAGCTTCTATTTCTTTGCTGATTAACACTTTGGTCAAGACTTTTGGGCTTACAGAAACTCATCTGAGGATGGAGCGCAGCGCCCCAGGGCTGCTCAGACTAAATTTTACTTGA
Organism: Odocoileus virginianus; assembly: GCF_023699985.2. Classification (NCBI taxonomy): domain Eukaryota; kingdom Metazoa; phylum Chordata; class Mammalia; order Artiodactyla; family Cervidae; genus Odocoileus; species Odocoileus virginianus. Next base: position 61,196,627 of record NC_069680.1, read on the forward strand.
AAGGAGCCCTAGGTTGCTACAGGTTGCTGCACCCAGTGGGGCTGGCCACACTGCCCCATCACACTCAGGAAGAACTGAGCCTCACACAGTGTTGGAGTCTGCTGACCACCTCGGGGGCAGTTAGATCTGGAAGAACTTATGGGGAAGAGCTTCAACCAGAGGAACTTTATGGGGAGCTTCCTCAGAGTCAACTAAGGCAAGGACTTGACACTGAGTAGAAGGGGAAGTAAGAATAGCCCTTTCCCTAAATAGTGATTGGGAAACAAGACGGTTCAAGGCCAAAGTGCCCAGCTCAACATCACATGGAAAAGTGATTCTGGAGAGGAACCCGCCCACTGACTTGCTCATTGACAATATTCAGCCCATAGGATAGGAAGGCTGGCAAGGATCTCAGAAGCTTATAGCTACAGAACCCTCCATTTTACAGAGGATGAAACTGAGGCCCCAAGAGGCCTCAGTCACAGACTTGGCCTAAGGTCACACGGGGATGCAGAAGTAGGGCTGAAACCAGAACCCAACTATCACCAACCTTATGTTCTCCCCAGCCTCACCCAAGTCTTCTGTTTAAGATATGTTAATACATATTGGGGCTTTCCTGGTGACTGAGATGGTAGAGTCTCCATCTGCAATGCAGGAGACCTGGGTTCGACCCCTGGGTTGGGAAGATCCCCTGGAGGAGGGCATGCCAACTCACTCCAGTAATCTTGCCTGGAAAATCCCCATGGACAGAAGAGCCTGGCCACCTAACAGTCCATGGGGTCACAAAGAGTTGGACACAAATGAGCAACCAAGCGCAGCACAGCACATGTTAATACAATCAGCCTGTATCTCCTGGCTTTTAGGCACCCAGGGACCAGAGAGGTTGAGTGACTCAGGCAATGTAGCAATGCAAAGAGAACTTAGCCTTTTCTACTCTGGTCAGAGTAGAAGAAATTGAAAAAAATGATCATATTCAGTATTGAGAATATGGGGGAAAATATACTTTTATAGGCTTATCAGTTCTTTCAACAGTTTTGTTTTGAAGGGTTATTCTCTGCCTAGAGATTTAGCTGGGAACAGCCATACATGTCCTTGCCCCAGGGAACTGTCTTCACTTCAGGGAGACAGATGATAAACCTGTAAACCAACACAATGAGTATAAATTGTGGTCAGTTTTTTCTAAAGAAACAGGTGCTCTCGTGGAGATTGAAGGGTTAGGTTACATTAGTTTGGGTAGGTAGGTGGCACAAAGCGGAGATAAATTGGTTCTACCTATCCGGAGAGCAGGTTATCAATATCTATCAAAATTTTAAAGATTTTAAAGCAATTTTAAAAATTGCTTGTGATCCATCAGTTCTTCTAGAAATCTGCTCTACTGAAATTCTACACAAAGATTTATGTATAGGGATATTCATTGTACTGTTATTTATAGTAGAGAAAACTAGAGCTAACCTAAATGTCCAGCATTAGGGGAGCAGTTAAATTGTATATACATACAGTGAAATACTCAGTGGCAACACAGCATAGAGGCAGAACCATGTGTCCCTGTGTGAAAGGATGGACACAAGATACTCTTTTAGACAACAGTGTGCATGCATTTATGTGTAATATTTATGCACCTATTTAGGCAATTATATAATATCTATTATATCATTTATACTATTGCAGAAAGTTTGCTTGAGAAACTTCACTCTGTATTATTTGGGTTCATTTCATCAAACATGTGTGACTTCTATAATTTAAGATTTTAAGCTATTTTATACTTGAAAAATAAATACTACTTCAGCTCCACCTCTCCCCACCCTAAAACCAAGCAAAAATAAGTGAGTGAAGACCAGAACCCAGGCTCACCATGCAGTGTCAGTACTGGCTTCCTTTGTCCCTGCTCATGACACGACCAGCACCGCAGAACAATGGACTGGAGCCCAGCCTTTCAGGCAGCACCAGGGCAGGAAGCTTGGGGACTCTGCAGGCCTCCCTCCAGCCACCCCGCAGCACATGTGTCATCCGAGGGCATCCTGGGGCTTGGGCTCTACATGCTGGACCACCATGTCCCTGGAAATCCCCAGTGACCATTCTTTCTCGGCCCTCTGACCACCAGCTTCTCCCCTGCAGGTACTACATGAAACCTGTGTGGCCAACCGTGTTTTCTGGTGAAGAGCAGCTGCCCCAGGACTCCCCCAACCCCACTTCGGTGGCCCCAGGATCCAGTGACCCCCAGACACCACCCCTTGGCCCCATCCTGAAGAAGACCACTGGCCTGGGCTTCTGTATCGTCTATCTCTTCTTCATCAGCAGCCTCATCTTCCCCGCCATCTGCACTAACATTGAATCCCTCAGCAAGGGCTCAGGCTCGCCGTGGAGCACCAAGTTCTTCGTCCCCCTCACCACCTTCCTCCTGTACAACTTTGCCGACCTGTGTGGCCGGCAGATCACAGCCTGGATCCAGGTGCCAGGGCCCAGAAGCAAGGTGCTCCCTGGGCTCGTGCTCCTCCGGACCTGCCTTGTCCCCCTTTTCGTGTTCTGCAACTACCAGCCCCGCGTCCACCTGCACACGGTGGCCTTCCAGTCTGACGTGTACCCAGTGCTTTTCACCTCACTGTTGGGGCTCAGCAACGGCTACCTCAGTACTCTGGCTCTCATCTACGGGCCCAAGATCGTGCCCCGGGAGCTGGCTGAGGCCACCGGGGTGGTGATGACCTTTTACGTGTGCCTGGGCCTGGTGCTCGGCTCTGCCTGCTCTGCCCTGCTTGTGCACCTCATCTAGGAAGGGCGATGACCGGACTTCAGTGCTGCATGGTGACTGGGAGCTTCAGCAAGAGGGGCAGGAAGTGCCAGAAGGGCCCAGGTGGCTAGCAGGAGGGGCTGGAGTTGGTCTCTGCAGAGCGCAGCATGCACCCGGGCCTGGTTGCTCCCAGGGAGCTGGGACCAGTGCCATTCCCAGGCCAGGCAAACATTCCAAACACTTCAACAGACATCCTGAGACATTTCAGGACCAAAGACACCTGAATAAGACACAGTTACCAGTTACACAGTCAGAAAACTCCTTGCCAATGGGCATATTCCTCCTGTCATTATTCCCTCTTGGGAACTGTGTTGCCAGTATTTGGCTCTGAGTTGTTAGAGGGCGAGTGCCAAGACCGTCTCTAGTCACTTTGCCTTCTCCCAGCCTTGCTCCTTCTAGCTGATGGCAAGATGTGAGACTCCTTAGCCCTCCTACCGAGGGGAAGTCCCCCTGGGATGGCCAGTCCTCAGGCCTAAGACCCAAGCCTGTGCAGACCCCCCGTTCCACTAACCAGACCGCAACCCCAGGAAGACAGGTCTTCTAGGAGCCCTTCATTCCCTGGACGTGGGCTCCAGAGGGCCTCCCTGTGTACACGGGACCAAGCATGTCAGGCCTGGATTTCAAACAATGATCCTTCAAATGGTCTGTGGCCTGGGTCAGGACAGGTTTTATGTCCATGTTTACAAAATGTCAAGGCCATTGGTTCAAGGTCCTAATAAATACCTGGGTATTTAATGAAAGCCTTATTGATGGCTGTTTTAGGGTTTTGGTAGGAAATAGTATACTCAAATTGAGTAATTTAAGAATATTTGAAGAGTGGATATAGGAACCGTAAGGGGTTATGCATTATATCCCAAAAGTAGTAAGGTGGTTCTATTCCAGGCCTGAAGGGAGAGACACGCCCAGCCTGCTGTAGCCCACAGGATGTATCCCTCCCTGCCATCCCTCTATAGCAGAGAATCAGGTGGAGAATGGAGAGTGGATTGGAGGGGCAAATGTCCAGAGGGAGCCACCAGCCCCTTCACTTGCATAAGTTGCTTTATTACGAGCATCAGTAGAGCTCTGAAGCCTTGTCAACAGAATTAGATGTTCCTTTGTCCTGGCTTGTTCTGAGTAGTTGTGTGTTTCGAAGTTGTTGTTTCCAAAGGCAGTGCTCATGTTCTGAGGCCCCTACATGCTTGTGATCACCTGACATGAGTAATAATTTGTACTTTTTCAGGTTCCTTGAAGGCTCCAACAAGGCTGTTCCTTGGGAGAGCAGGCTGATGTGGGAATCGGAGAAAGGGACTAGATCAAGCAGGAATTCTTTCTCAAGAATCGTCCTGGAAACACAGAGCTTGCCTCCAAGAAGTGGCAACCCTGAGAGACATAAATCAAGGAGCCCCTGCTCTGCAGAGTGCCTGATCTGAGATGTCCTGCAGACAGCTGATTAAACCAGGAAGCAGCCAGTAATCCACCCAATGGCAGCAGATTATGTTCCCCACCGACTCAGGCTAGTGCACACTCCTTTTCTTTCACCAGAGATTGAAAAGGACACCCTTGAAAGGTTTTCTGAAACCTGATACTTGGAAAAAAAAAAATTTTTTTTTTAATTTTAAAAATAAATTATCCCATCTCCCCTGCCCTAACAGGAAGCTGAAATCTCCCCCTTGGTTTTTTTCACTGCCTTCAGTGCTGTTGATTATTTGGGGCATCTGTCTGGCAGGTGACTCCTCTCAACCTCAGGTATCTTATAAATGGGCAGCATGTCTGTGTGAAGGTAAAACGGCAGTCTCTGAGCTCGGAGCTGGGGCCCACCTGGAGGTAACAGAGGAGTGAGGGTCTCGCGTGCTCTGTTGAAGAGGGGTAGCTTTCCTCTGCTAGTGAGATGATTGGAGATTGGCGTGAAGTGAGAGGGGCAGGAGGGCGGCCAGCCGTGTCGGTGCAGCGCTGTGGGAACTGAGATGATGGACTCTATCAGTGCCAGCGCCAGCACCGCTGCTAGAGGCAGGGCCGGCTGCTTGGCTGGTGGGAAGAGTATTCAGGTTTTTGCCCACTCTTCTTTGTTGCTCACTTTAGTGGGCATTTTGCAAAGGATCGTTTCTTCTCAGGAAAGGAGGAAGGAAAATAAAAACACATCTCCAAGTAGAGGGGCAGACCGTGGAGTTCAGGCACCCTTGTCCCCAGGTTCCTGTAACAACCGCTTATGGGGCTTGGCTGCTCTGGGTCTCAAGTCTCATGTGACCCCAGCAGGCTTGTGGAACTAGCTCACATGTTCTGGGTGTGAACAAAACTTGCTAAAGAGAAGGGAATTTTTCAGTGACAGAGGTGGAGAGGGAAACCTGAGACGTTGCCTTTGTCTAATAGTTCTCTCATTCAATCCCAAGTGGCAGTTTTTAGCACATGCCCTTGTGTATTTCCAGACATTGTCATTTTCCTCCTTTCATTCAAAAAAGAAAGCCAGAGGCAGTCAAACGACTGACTGTTTAACTAGTGGGTGACCAGTTCCTGCACCCATGAGGACATGAGGAGGCTGGAATCAAGGGTGGATTTTATTAACAAAGACCCCCATTCTGCTGTCTTCAGCCCAGTGCTGCCAAGGAGATTTGGGGCCTTCTAATTAGCTTGGACATGCCACGGGGTGGGGTGGAGGGGTCACTGCAGGACCTCAGCTTCTGAGACTGTGGAATGCTTTAACAGAGAACACCAACTAATAGAGGGAAGGCCAAAAGTCAGTTGAAAGAAGATTTTATTCCACTGGAGGTTAAATTTAAATAAAAGATGTTCATCTTTTTTAAAAAACTGTGTCATAGTTGATTTACAATGTTGTGTTAATGGCTGCTGTGCAGCAAAGTGATTCAGTTGTACATGTATATTTTTATAATATTCTTTTCCATCATGGTTTATCATAGAATATTTTTGTAAATTATTTATGTATTTTTGACCATGCCGGGTCTTTGCTGCTGTGCAGGGTTTTCTCCAGTTGCGGTGAGCAGGGGGCTGCTCTCTAGTCGTGGTGCAGAGCTTCTCACTGCAGTGGCTTCTTCTGTTGTGGAACATGGGCTCCCGGGCGTGGGGCTTCAGTAGTTGGGGCACGTAGGTTCAGTAGTTGTGGTTCCCGGGTTTTAGAGCACAGGCTCAATAGCTGTGGCCCATGGGCTTGGTTTGTCCTCGACTATCATAGGGTATTGAATATGGTTCTCTGTACTACACAGTAGGACTTTGTTGTTCACCCATTCTCATAAAAGCTTAGGTCTGCTAATCGCAACTTCCCACTCCATTCCTTCCCCAACTGCTTCCCCCTTGGCAACCACAAATCTGTTCTCTGTGTCTGTGTTCTGTGTTTCTGTTTTGTAGATAGGCTCATTTGTGTCACATTTTAGATTCCACGTGTAAGTAATATATTTCTCTTTCTCTTTCTGACTTACTTCACTTTGTATGATTATCTCTAGTTGCATTCATGTTGCTATAAATGACATTATTTCATTCTTTTTTATGGCTGAGTAGTTTTCCATCATATATGTACACCACATTCTCTTTATCCATTCATCTGTTGATGGACATTTAGGTTGTCTCCATATCTTGGCTATTGTGAATAGTGCTGCTGTGAACATAAGGGTGTGTGTTTCTTTTCAGCTTATAGTTTTGTCTGGATGTATACCCAGGAGTGGGATGCTGGATCATATGGTAATTCTACTTTTAGCTTTCTGAGGAACTCCTATAGTGTTTTCCACAGTGACTGCACCAGCTTACATTCCTACCAGCAGTGTAGGCACATCCTCTTTTCTCTACACCCTCTCCATTGCTTATTATTTGTAGACTTTTTAATGATGACCATTTTGACTGGTGTGAGGCAGTACCTCAGTGTAGTTTCATTTTCATTTCTCTATTAGCGATGTTGAGCATCTTTTCATGTGCCTATTAAGCCCATGCTCATCTTAATCCCATGTGAAAATATCTAGTTCCCACTTTACCAGCATCACTTCCTTGGTGGAAACTTGGTCAGTGCCGTTTATGCCTGGGGCTCAAGTCAGCTGCTACCCTCCACCTGTCAGCTGGGGTCAGCCCAGTTTCCAATCCAGCTTTGACCTCGGCAGGATCCACTAGGAATTTCAGTCCACTAGCCGGTGGAGGCAGGGACTAGCCACCTAGTCACAGACCTCTCCTTGAAGCTCAAAGGAGACCCAGGGTCTTGGTCAGCCTTCCCATCAGCTGCCCAGACTTCTGGCTCATTGCGCCCTGTGCCACAGCTTTACCTACATTATTCCCCCATCTGTAGATGAACATAGTGAGGCTCAGAGAGGTTAAGTGACTTACCCAAGATCACTCGGCTACTAAGTGCCCAAGACAAGAAACCCAGTTCTTCCTAAACTCCGAGGTCCTCACCCAGCCTGCCTTCATGCTTCCATGTTGAACTCCCACTTTCTCCTTGGTTCTGTTGCCTCTCTTTCTTACTCTTAGATTACTAAGTGTTGTTCCGAGTAGCTGTTGCCCAGAACCCTGCCCTAGTTGATATGACTAGTGCAGCTGACCAGAACCCCTGCTGGACTGAGCACCTGTGGGTCCAGACCCGAGGCCACATTAGGCTCACCACTCCGACCACGCCTTGTTGGGCGTGGGCTCTTGGGCTGCTTCCAGTCTGCTCTGTCCAGTCCATGTCAATCCCCAGCCCCTGCCCTCCTGGTCCCATGTCCACATCTCCCCCACACCAGCCCAGCTGCTGAGGTCACCCCAGCATGGCTGCTGCTGGACCCATCTTTGGACCCAGGGTGGCAGCTGGGGGTCGGGAAGCTTGCGCCCAGCCCCCCCAGGCTGTGTGAGTCATGAAGCCACCCTTGAGTCAGTTTCCTCATCTGTAAAGAGGGGTGACAAGTCCAGGCCACCTGCTGTGCCAGTGAACCTCCAAGCACACCCAGTCATGCCCACTCCCCAGCCCACACGGGCAGGGTGACTCAAAGGGCACACCCTCCACTCCCACCCAGGACCTGGCCACACAGGAAGGGCAAAGGCAGCATCGGCCTCAGAGGAGGAACTCCGCTTCAGGCTGCTGTGGACTTGACCTCAAAGGAGAGCAGTGAAGTCGGCTGTGCCCTCTGCCCCATGAGACTCCAGCCAGCTGATGCTTTGCACTCCGCTGAAAGCAGTTCCTGCCCTCAGCTACAAGTTAAAGGGTACCCAGGGTCTGCAGCTTGGGATGGAGGAGTGACTCGTAAGCTTCTGGTGCCCAGCACATGCTGGAATCCTGGTTCTACCACCTGCTAGCTGGGTCGCTTTGGTCTGGTCTTGCAGATACTTTCTCATATCTAAATGAGAAGCCTCTCAGGGCTGTCGGAAGGGTTAAATATGTCCCCATATTGTAAGTCAAAGTACCTGGCATGTAGCAGGTCCTCAGTGCATGTGTTTTCTGCAGTTTTTAGTGGTTCCTGGAGAGTCGTGGTGATGCCCAATGCATTCCCTGTGGCAGGTACCCTGTACCCAGTGCTCATTCCCCCCTTGTCTGGCCCCCAGGCTCAGCACTTATCTGCACCAGCACCTCTAATGCTGATGCCTCCTCTTTGATACCCAGGCCCCTGCCTAGGTCATGCCTGGCCTGGGGTGGGCAGGGTGCACCAAACAGAAAACTGGAAATCCAAGACCCCAGACCACGCTCTGCCCCCGACTCTAACTTCTGGCCAAGACACTTCACTTTGTTTCTAAACCTCAGCTGGAAATAATGGACACTCCAACATTTATCCTGCCTTCATCATGGACATGTGGCCAGGTACCCAGATGCCCTTTAAAACACGGTTTTGTCCAAAATGGTTCCATGGGTCTGCACTCGAGCCAGGACTGTCTGGGTCCGAGCCCTCACCACTTCCTAGCTATGTGACCACTGGCAAGTTCATCTGACTCTATTCTCTCAACTGACCATGGGGGCGATTGTAGTCCCATTTACCTGACTAACCATCAGTACTAACCCATTGCCCTCATTTGTTTTCCTCACTGGATGCTGGGCATGGCCCTGCATCCCAGTTCCTGGCCCCTCCCATGCCCCAAGGGCTGCCTATCGTTGGTGCCAACAGAGTCCACTTGGAGGAGCTTCCCAGGAATGTGGCTTTATGGTGCTGCTCATCCAGTGATGTTTTTAAAAAGGGAAAGAGAAGAAGAAAGGAAGGGAAGGGAGGAAGGAAGAGAAAAGAGGAGATGAGGGTGGGCTGGGAGTCTGGGGTCCACTCTAGGATGCAGGTAGGTTTGTGAATGGGAGTGAGAGGGTATCACTTAAGTCTGTTAAGTGCCGAGTTCTAGAAAGATTCCAGCTGTGTCTACTGGGTCTGTCTGGAAAGTACAGATGCTTTCCTTTCCTGTTCTCACCTACCTGCTTCACCTGTCTACCTTTCGGTGGAGGCAGCTGGAAAGGCATTTCTGGCCCATGGGACAACACTCTGCTTTGTTATCCCCAAGTGGGTTTTGGTGCCTTTAGCCCTGGAAGAGCACTCATTGGATGAGGTGTTTCTCTGCTGGGTGGTGGATGTCAGAGACCATGATTCTAAGGAGCAGGCCTGGCTGCCGTAGCCTGGCAAGGGTATGGTCTGCATCACAGTAAAGGAGGGGCTGATGAATGAGCACCTGTGATGGCCAGGCTGTGCCCGTACAAGAACCCTGCATCCCATTTCACAGAAGGGTAAACTGACACTCAGAGGGGTTAAGTCAGCGAGAGGCTGAATTGGAATACAGACCAGGGCTGAGACCAAAGCCTGTCTTATCTCCTGTCCATGCAGCTCTTTTAGAGGATTGTGTGTGTTAGTCAGTCAGTCCTGTCTGACTCTTTGGGACCCCATGGACTGTAGTCCACCAAGCTTCTCTGTCCATGGGATTCTCCAGGCAAGAATACTGGAGTGTGTTGCCATTCCCTTCTCCAGGGGATCTTCCCAACCCAGGGATTGAACCCAGGTCTCCTATGTTGCAGGCAGATTCTTTACCATCTGAGCCACCAGGAAAACCCTAGAGGATTGAGGTAGTGCTGTCAAGTTAAATGGTTTGCAGATCTGAGGAGCCCCAGGCCACATGCTCGGTAAGTGGGATGAGGCTCCAGGAGGCTAGATTAACCTGTCCAGTGTGAGTGACAGCGGTCACCCAGTCTGCCTTCGGTGCCTCTGTGGGGTGTGGTGTGGAGGTCACTGGTCTTCAGGGACCAAGGCTACAGTCTTTACGGGAATTTGAACCACAAGCTCACCAAATCAAAGGCAAGGTTTACAGAGATGTGAGAGGCAGGAGTGTCACTGTGTGGACCTTACCTGTCAGACGCCTTGCGTGTATCTGCTCCAGGGCCCGCCTTCCCAGGCAGGAGGAGTAAAGTGTGACATTCTGGGATGAGCACACCGCCTGTGCTACCCTGCAGATTCTTCTAGACTGCGTCCCGGAGCCCCAGGGAGACTGAGGTGCCTCAGCCCTGCTCTTCTGGAAACAGCCGTGTGTTGCCAGTGCACCTCCCCCACAGTTCACTCAGAACAGAAGACAAGGGACCTTTTCCCCAGCAGTCTCACCCGACAGCCTCCGTCTCTGCCGCTCTGGCCCCAGTCCTGCTACCTGGAGTTCAATGAGGGCATAATGTCTGACACCCCTGAACTTCTAAATCCTTCTTACTTACTTCTAAGACTCTTACACAGGTCTCGACTGGGGATCCCTGGATGGAACGAGAGGCTCACGGAACCCTGAGATCATAGTCAGAAGTTGGGATGCTTCTCATGGACCAAGGGGCTATAGCTTCCATCAGATTGTCAAAGGGTCTGTGTCGTAAGGCTTCAGAGGCCCTGGGACCAGGCTACAATGACCTGTCCTAACAGATGGTGTCCCTAGATGGGCACAGTGCTGAAGGGTGGGATTCTGGAGCCCGGCTGCCTGATTCTGAATCATGACTCTCTCTCTCTTATTATTGATTTGGGGCAGGTTTCTTAACCTCTCTGTTTTCTTATCTGTAAAAGAGATCAAATTGACAGACTACCTATGCTCATGTGGTTGTTAAGATTAATCCACACAAAGCTCTTCATCTGTGTTTTAACTGTTAATTCTGCCCATCGCCCTGTGAAGTTGGCAAGTCAGGAGTGATCCTCACCTCTCTTCTGATGAGGAGGAAATGTCCCTGTAACTCAGGGACAGAGCCTCTGCCTACAGACACAGCAGGTCCCACTGGCCAGCCCTTGAGATCCCTGCAGAGAGGAAGTTAGGACAATGCCCTTGGAGGTGGGAGGGTTCCCTTCAGAGAAGCTGGGGAATAAACCGGATCTGCCAACAGTTTCAGTCACAGGACACAGGAGACTGGAGGTGGCTTTAGGTCTGAGTCAGAAGCTACATACCTGAATGGGCTTGCCTGACACCCCGACCTGTGACCATCTTCACAATGGCCTCCGTAAGGTCCCCCTGTCTAGTCTGATTTCCAGAGAAATAGAAGAGCTGCCATTTATCAAGCATTAGGAGCCAAGCATGTTAACACATAATCTTAATCCATTCAATCACACTATAAGGAAGTATTATTATCCCCATTTTATTGGGGCCAAAACTAAGATTTAGACATAGCTGCTAAGTGGCAGAGCTGTGATTCAAAGCCAGGTCTGTCTGCCTCCAGGACTCCAGCTCCTAACGATCATGACAGGAGCAGTTCGCATCAGAGTCACTGGAGCGCTTGACAAAGTGCAGACCTCTGTACCCACCCGCAGGGATTCTGATTTTTCAGGTCTGGGGTGGGACGTGAGCATGTGCATTTTTTTAACAAGTTCCCGGGTGGTGCTGATGCTGCTGGTCAGGGAGTCCCACTTGGAGAACCAAGGTTTTGGACCACCGAAGATGGATGAGGGGCTGTTAGGAGCTCACACGTGTCCTGAACAAACAGAAAGCAAGGGCTCCATCTGCTCCAGTTTCAGTCAAGTGAAGGCTCAGGACTGAAATGTCTTTCAAGAAGTGAATACACTGTGGACACTCTACATCGCTCCTTAAAACAATCACAGATCTGGGGCAGAGACTCTGCATTTAAGTGCCAAGCTCATCTGTGGTTCAGAAGGTAAAGAATCTGCCTGCAGTGCTCAAGACTGGGGTTCGATTCCTGAGTTGGAAAGATCCCCTGAGAAGGGAATGGCAACCCACTGCAGTATTCTTGCCTGGAGAATTCCATGGTCAGAGGAAACTGGTGAGTTCCAATCACCAGGTGATTGTAATCTGGTGAGTTACAATCTATGGGGTCGCAAAGAGTTGGACACGACTGAGTAACTTAACACTTTCATCTTCTCCACCAACCCCCAAGGTTGGCACCCCGTGGCTTTACTCATGGCCACATCTTTCCCACCTGCTCCCTTCAGCATCAATATTCAGGAAGAAGGAAGGAGTGAGAACAGGTAAGTCCTGAGGACCCAGCCCACCGCTTGCAATTGGCAGGTTGGAAGAAGCTGTGTTCTCACTCCCTCAGGGGCATCCCGGGGAGCGGTGGGGTGGGGGTACTGGGCCATCTCCTGCCAGGGGTGGGGTCACACCTCCTACCTGTTCTCGGGTGCTCATTAGCTGCTGAGGTGGTGTTAACTGTTTCTCATTTTGCTGAGTCTTTGCTGAGACTCAAAAAGGGAAATGAGCCATTACCAAATAGCAGTCCTTTTTGAAACAGAAACTGAACTGACTGCATTTTCTAATAACATCTTATGAGCTCCAAATGCAGAAATCTGGCCTTCCTTTATTAAAGTTGCCTTTCAGAACTTGTCCCTGGCTCTCCTTCTGCTCACACAGTTCTGTGAAGAGGGATGTGAAGGATCATCTGCCAAATTGTGCCAGGCTGTTAGAGCCAGCCTGTTGTGAGGATATTAGGAAATTTCCCTCTCCTCGCTTTCTGCTGCTCCAGAACCTCAGGCTCTGCCCTGATGCGTAAGGACTAGCCAGCTCAATTCTTGAAATAGAGAGCCAGGGTGCTGACTTCACATTCAGGGGACTTTGAGCAAGTCGCTAACCTCTCCAAGCCTTAGTGTACTCACCTACAAAATGGGGATATTAATCTTACATATCTTAAAATCCTGATCAGGTCAGAGTGCCCTATAAACTGCAAAAGATATACATAGTTATTATTATTATTATTATTCTAAAACTACTGTAGTTTCATTTGTACCCCATCCCATGGGGCAAGGTATCTGCAGATCTAAAGGGACCTGACAGCAAAGAGGTCACACCTCTTTTCCCTCTGGACCATCCTCTGGGTACCCAGGATCTCTTGCCTAATAGGCTCAAAGTACAACCTGGGCAGGCTCTTTACTCAGTCCATCCCTCAAGGGCAGAGTGCTTGAGGAACTTCTAGACTCAAGGGCTGGCTGTGTGCAAGTGGTGCTGAGTTGGGACATATGAGCTGGAGTATCCACAATTGTGCATAGAAGACCTCTCCAGGTTTGGGACTGAGCCACCACATTCCAGAGTCAGAGAATCCCAGGTTCCAACCTGCCAACCTTTATGGCATCCCAGGTTCTATAATGGTGTATGTGTCAAGGTAGGCGGGAGAATACATTGCTACCTGATTATAACTAACATACTGAGATACAAGATTTATGAGCCTCCATTTGTAGTCTTGCCTGGGGGCCCACAGATGTTCCTTTTTATTACTAGAAGTTTGAATTCCACTTCCTTTGAGTCAGGTCAACCTCTTATTTTCCTCTTTGAGTCTGTCCTCCTATTTCCTCTTCTCTGTCTTCCTAAATATTCAAAGCTGTGCCTTACTTGGAAATGTAGCCAGGACTAGTGGAAATTCATTGAGATTCCTGGGGCCCTCTTTCTTCTCTTCTTTAAATCATCTCTCACCCCCTAGAGACACATAGGGCAGACTGTGGGCAGCGTCTCCTAAGCAGTATCCAGACAGTGGGTGTCTGTACTACTTTGGAGTATGAAGATAGAGCTCCATGCTGCTGCCACCATGGGGTTTAAATGATGGGGACTAAATGATGCTAAAAATAAGCCATGGGATCCATCCTGGAGTGTGGGGGAGGCCCAAAATGTCTAGAATTTTGTACAAGGAGCAACTATAGGAAGAATGATGCTGCCTCGCCTTCCCCCATCTCTGTTTTGGAAGGGTGCAGGTCCTCAGTGGCAAAAGCAGGGGAGGATCTGGCTGGTGAGAGGAAGAACACGACAACTTCACACCCCATCAGGTTCCCCTACCTCTTCCATGGCCTGGTGTTTCTGGTATCATTATCCACATTTTGCTCCATATAAAACCCTTTGCCAATGACTCCTTTCCTATTCAGACACCCTTTGACAATGCAGACTCTGTAAGTAAGGTTGCTTGCCTCTGAGTTAAGTCTCCCCTGCCCAGAGAGAAAGACAGGAAGAGCTGCTCCTTCCCCTTACCTTCTGAAATCCTGGGAAGATGCAGACAGTGGTCAAACAGCTTCTTGTGCACATCAAGTTCTGTTCATCTCACCTGTGCCTGAGATGTTTGTATGTAGAGGAGGAAGGACATGGGGAGAAAAGGCTTATAGTGGACCCACTAGGAGGTATCTCCTACTCCCCACCTGCCCCATAGACCTTAGAAGAATCAGACCAAATTCTGGCTATTAGACAACTCCAAGGGCTGTCTAGACAAGTGTTTTTTCCAAGTGTTGAGAGTGAACTATTGGTATTGTGCTGGGTGAATTCACATACCATCCAGCAGAGCATTACACAACACAGAATCTCAGCATGTGGAAGTTCTTTCAATCCTAATTACCCATCGGAGGAACTTTTGGTTTAATTCGTGAGTGTCTTCAACACCTTGCTAAAAACTTGCTCTTCTCCACTTTTAACAAAATGACATCAGACCTCAGTTCACGATCTTGCCCACTAAAGTGAGAACAATGGTTTGTTTTTGTTTTTATTTCTTTTTATAGCTTCTTATCTTCTACTTATGACAAGTGATACTGGTTTTCCAGGAATGATATACAGTTTATTTTTATAGTAAATTTAAGTAAACCATCTGAGTTAATGAATATCAAATTTAAAAGATACAGACAGTATTTTTATATGGCTAATATCAGATTGATTATACTCTTTGCAGCCAAAGATGGAGAAGCTCTATACAATCAGCAAAAACAAGACCGGGAGCTGACTGTGGCTCAGATCATGAACTCCTTATTGCCAAATTCAGACTGAAATTGAAGAAAGTAGGGAAAACCACTAGACCATTCAGGCATGACCTAAATCAGATCCCTTATGACTATACAGTGGAAGTGGGACATAGATTTAAGGGACTAGATCTGATAGATAGAGTGCCTGATGAACTATGGACGGAGGTTCATGACATTGTACAGGAGACAGGGATCAAGACCATCCCTATGGTAAAGAAATGCAAAAAGGCAAAATGGTTGTCTGAGGCAGCCTTACAAATAGCTGTGAAAAGACGAGAAGTGAAAAGCAAAGGAGAAAAGGAAAGATATTCCCATTTGAATGCAGAGTTCCAAAGAATAGCAAGGAGAGATAAGAAAGCCTTCCTCAGCAATCAATGCAAAGAAATAGAGGAAAACAACAGAATGGGAAAGACTAGAGATCTCTTCAAGAAAATTAGAGATACCAAGGGAACATTTCAGGCAAAGGTGGGTTCGATAAAGGACAGAAATGGTATGGACCTAACAGAAGCAGAAGATATTAAGAAGAGGTGGCAAGAATACACAGAAGAACTGTACAAAAAAGATCTTCATGACCCAGATAATCATGATGGTGTAATCACTCACCTAGAGCCAGACATCCTGGAATGTGAAGTCAAGTGGGCCTTAGAAAGCATCACTATGAACAAAGCTAGTGGAGGTGATGGAATTCTAGTTGAGCTATTTCAAATCCTGAAAGATGATGCTGTGAAAGTGCTGCACTCAATAAGCCAGCAAATTTGGAAAACTCAGCAGTGGCCACAGGACTAGAAAAGGTCAGGTTTCATTCCAATCCCAAAGAATGCTCAAACTACCGCACAATTGCACTCATCTCACATGCTAGTAAAGTAATGCTCAAAATTCTCCAAGCCAGGCTTCAGCAATACATGAACTGTGAACTTCCAGATGTTCAAGCTGGTTTTAGAAAAGGCAGAGGAACCAGAGATCAAATTGCCAACATCCGCTGGATCATCGAAAAAGCAAGAGATTTCCAGAAAAACATCTATTTCTGCTTTATTGACTATGCCAAAGCCTTCGACTGTATGGATCACAATAAACTGTGGAAAATTCTGAAAGAGATGGGAATACCAGACCACCTGACCTGCATCTTGAGAAACCTGTATGCAGGTCAGGAAGCAACAGTTAGAACTGGACATGAAACAACAGACTGGTTCCAAATAGGAAAAGGAGTACATCAATAATGTATATTGTCAGCCTGCTTATTTAACTTATATGCAGAGTACATCATGAGAAATGCTGGGCTGGAAGAAGCACAAGCTTGAATCAAGATTGCCAGGAGAAATATCAATAACTTCAGATATGCAGATGACACCACCCTTATGGCAGAAAGTGAAGAGGAACTAAAAAGCGTCTTGATGAAAGTGAAGGAGGAGAGTGAAAAAGTTGGCTTAAAGCTCAACATTCAGAAAACTAAGATCATGGCATCTGGTCCCATCACTTCATGGGAAATAGAGGAGGAGACAGTGGAAACAGTGTCAGACTATTTTGGGGGGCTCCAAAATCACTGCAGAAGGTGATTGCATCCATGAAATTAAAAGACGCTTACTCCTTGGAAGGAAAGCTATGACCAACCTAGATAGCATATTAAAAAGCAGAGACATTACTTTGCCAACAAAGGTCCGTCTAGTCAAGGCTATGGTTTTTCCAGTGGTCATGTGTGGATGTGAGAGTTGGGACTGTGAAGAAAGCTGAGTGTGGAAAAATTGATGCTTTTTGAAGTATGGTGTTGGAGAAGACTCTTGAGAGTCCCTTGGACTGCAAGGAGATCCAACCAATCCATCCTAAAGGAGATCAGTCGTAGGTGTTCATTGGAAGGACTAATGCTGAAGCTGAAACTCCAATACTTTGGCCACCTCATGTGAAGAGTTGACTCATTTGAAAAGACCCTGATGCTGGGAGGGATTGGGGGCAGGAGGAGAAGGGGACGACAGGATGAGATGGCTGGATGGCATCACTGACTCGATGGCATGGGTTTGAGTAGCCTCCAGGAGTTGGTGATGGACAGGGAGGCCTGGCATGCTGCGAGTCATGAGGTCACAAAGAGTTGGACATGACTGAGCGACTGAACTGAACTGAATATCATTCAATCTTACTATTTAAAAGGCAGGGAAACTGAGACCCAGACAGGAGTCCCCAGAACCCAGGATGGGTAAGTGTCTCTAACATTTAGGAAAGAGAGGCATTTCTCTTCCCTGAAAAGCATAGTCTGTTTTCTGCTTGAATGTCACAGGCTAAGAGACGTCTCCCCTTCTAAGATCAAGCTCTCATTAACTTGTTTCAGGGCTGGTGTTTTCACTATGTCCATTTTAGCCAATAAAAATGAGAACTTTTGAAGTTACTGATTATCCCACTTAAACTCAGGGCACAAACTGGGCCATTTTCAGAGACAAAGGGCTTCATCACTGAAGCTAGCAGTGACTGGTAGGGAGGAGAGGAATGGGGTAAAAATAGAAGTGGAGGGAAGTTTAAGGCGGAAGTAGAAGACACAGCAACGTCAACATTTTTAAGGACCTGAAACTGGAGGGGGGGCAGCTATGTCTCCCAGACTGCCCCTGTCCTAAGTTAGACAAAGCAATATGTCTCTGACAAAGTTCTGGCCAAAGTCACCCTTTAATGTGATAGAACTATTCCTTGTTACCACAGCTGTGATGATTCGCCCACGAACCTTGCCTGAGCACTTGGTGGGTGTCTGGCACTTGGCTAACTTTTGACATCCTCTCATTCCTCCTCACAAGAAGTTCCTAAGATCAGAATGCTTCTATAATCATAAACTTATCAAGGGTAGAAAGTAAGCCATCAACAATGACGTCATTCATTATTAATCAATATTGATATCAACACCAGGAAGGCTAAGCTTCTGATAGTCATTCTACCCCAGGTCACAGAGCTGAACCAGGATGGCTAAATTGGAGGGATAGGTCCAGGAGTGCTTGGGCCTCTGGGCTTCGGGGCCCAGGGCTGAGGTGGCGCGACAGGGGCTCCTGGACAGGGACCCAGGCCGCCTGGCTGGTGCTCCAAGCTGCCTCCAGGCCCCAGGCCCGTTCTCCTGGGGATCGAACTGACCGGAGACTCATACTGCAGTGCCCTCCCAGGCGGGATACGGCGGATCCTCAGCCCTGCAAGGCCGTCCAGCCTAATTACACATAGCGATGACCGGCCGGCAGCGCTCAACTGACCTGGGAACCGATCCCGCACCTGCCTTCTGGACAGGCGGCTCCCAAATGCGACTTCCGAGAGCCGCGGGGCGTGCCGGGAGTCAGGCCATACAGCCAATCCCCGCGCGGGGGCGGGCAGCAGTTGCTCGGCAACGGGGCGGGCGCCCAAAAGAGGCCAGTAAGGCAGGGTGAACAGGTGTGCGAGCCGGAGAGGTAGGCGACCTGCCAATCCCGGAGGAGGCTGCTTTTCCGGTCCGCATTTCCTTTACTCCTACCTGGGCTTTAAGGAAAGAGACTGCTGAGAAAAATGACAAGAATAAACCATGAGAAGTAATAAAGATATTCATGTTTATTGAGCACGTACCCTGGGCCTGGCTCTTGACAGGTATTATTTCACTTGATCCTCATTTGATTTTGCATGATTGCTGGCCTCAGTTTGGAAATGAATAACCGGAGGTTTCCACAGAGTAGGCACTTTGACCGAAGTAACTCAGCCAGAGAGTAGCAAAGCTACCCAGGAATTTGAACCTGGGTGGTTTTGAACCCAAGTGGTCTGTGTTCTTACTGAGTCAAGTAGTGAACTCCCATTTCAATTAAGGAAAAGAAGTCTGAGTTCGTACCTGCAGGGGCCAATCCAGGTTTTATGAGGTCTGAAGCATAGACAATTTGGGTACCCTCTCTAGAAAAAAACAACAAACTGCAGTATAAAATTAGGTGCATAAAAGAAAACTTGTTTAGAATGCAAAAAAAATTACAAAACACTTTTGTTAACTTTACAAAACTATCTGACCATGTGAACACGTTGCTAGGGCCCTACCCAAAGGGTAGGTCCTTGGTCCTTAGCTCCCACTGAAGTCCTTGAGTCAGGCATCAAATTGCTTTGCAGGCTTCTCTTCCCTCCCCTTGACCACCCTGCATCCCAGCCACAGGCCTTCTCTTGGCTGGGCCCTAGCAACGCCTTTAGTAGGGCTTTTCTGGCTGTGACAAGCTTGGCCTGCCCAGTGAGCAAGCTAAAGAGTCAGAGAGTTAATACACTTGGTTGGAAGCAGGCTTCAAACACTGAGGGACCCAGAGATGCTAACCTTTGGCGGTCAAGAAGGATCACACCAAGACGTCTTTTATACCAGTGACTCTTAGGGTGTGGTCCTTCAACACTTGGGAACCTGTTAGAAATGCACCCTCTCAGATTTCACCCTAAACCTACTGAACTTGAAACTGGGTGGTGGGGTCCAGCAACTGGAATTGCAACAAGACCCCTGGAGAGACTGATGCACACTTAAGTGTGAATACCACCCTTATGCCACATCACTTCCCACAGTTTGCTGTGGCCTGGAGCTCCCGTGTCTACATTGGTAACATGCTCAATAACACACCTTTTTTTTTCTTTTGGTCTCCCTCCTTTACTTGTCTCACTTTCTCAGTCTTCAACTGGGGCTTCCTAGGATCGTTTCCAATAAACTACCTGCACTTGAGCCCTTGTCTCAGGCTGCTTCGAGAGGAACACCAGTGCAGGTGAGAACAGGAGGTGTCACTGCACAGTGAGGAGGAGGGTGATGACTGGCACCCGCTGAATGGAGGCTGAATGTTCTGCTAAAGGCTTTGCTTTCATTGTTTCGAAGGTGACTAAGTGGCTTTGAACTCAAAGATTTGAACCCAAGACTGCTTGAGTCCCAAGGGTAGGCTCCTTACACGCAAGGGCAGAGGGCCAGCCCACGTTATGTCTGTTGGTCATTGCTGCTTTTCTCTGGGCAGGCAGGAATGCAGTGTTGTCCTATTCCCGTTGGACACAGCCGGAGCACTCACTAAGGGATGCTGAAATGGTGAGTGCACCGGCCTCACAGAGGACGCAGCTGAAGAGGTACCCTCTCTCCAGTGCTGAGTTCCCTTGGGTCCAAAGCTGGCCCCCTATGCCTGCCCTGCAGGCTGCTTCTGTGCCCAAGCATGTGCCCTTAATCCAGAGCCACAGCCTCTTCTGTCACAGGTATGAAATCTGGCCAGCTCTGCAACTGAGAGAGCTACTTGGGGGTGGGGTGAGCAGGGTGAGTGCTGACCCCTGAACCCTGTTTCCTCTGATGTTAGAGGCCCTAGTCACTTGGGTCTGCATGTTTCTGGGAAACTCCAGCTCTCTCTGCCTTGTCACCCGCCCTAGCCCCTAGGCTTGCATGCTCCCGAGGGATACCCTTGCCTTCTCTGGGCTCACGGCACCTGGGGCTTGAGGTCCCAGCTGTCTTCCTTGTTAACAGTTTCTCCCTAGTCCCCTGCTTGTGATCCAGGGATGATGGCTGTGTTAACAGTTTAGGGGGAGTAAGGGACACTGACGAGAGCCCAGGCCTCAATCTTCGGCTCTGCTGTTGACTTTGAGCAGGGTTGTTTTTTTTTTTTAAACTCTTCAGAGCCTTGTTTTTCTCATCTGCAAAGTGGGGAGTGCACCTCCTCCCCTCAAGGTTCTTCTAATGATGCTCACGGGAGACAGCAATGTACGCACATGACATAATCATGAGCCGTGAGGGGTGCGGTTTGCACCTGGGGCCTCCTGTTCCCTCTATCACAATGACGAGGGACCTGGGGGATGGTCTTGGGTCCTCCAGGTCCCGTGGTCTGCCAGAAGGCTCCTGGTGATGCCCAAAATGTAGAGTTCTCCCCAGGACACTGCCAGCCCTTCCTTCAGGGTGGGAAGAGATAGAAAGGCTTACTTGAGCAATCACTAGCTTAAGGATGTTCCATTGCCTCACCCTGCCAAAAAATGACTCCCAATCTCCAGTTGAAATCAGACCCCTCTATAATAATTTCCCACCACATATTTGTTTTTCCTTTGTGGAAGTTATCAAGAATTGTAACTACTTACCTGCCTCTTTTTTTTTAAGACATTTTAAAAAATGGAAATTTGTGAACAATTACAGAAGAAAACAGAATAGTACATGGCCCTCATGTACACATCACCCAGCATCAACAATTGCCAACTCAAGGTCGGTCTTTTTTCACCTCTACCTGCACTCACTCCCCCCTCCTGTGTTAATCTGAGGCATCATATCATTTCATCTGTAAATATTTTGGTGTGTGTCTCTGAATGATTAGGGCTCTTTTATGAAATATAACCACAGTACCATTATTACACTTAAAAATGAGAAATAATTCCTCGCTCTGTGATTATTGTTAAATGTCTGTAACCAGGCTGTGAGCTTCACTAGAGCCTTGCTCCTGGCTGTATCCATAGTGCCTGAGAGCTAGCACACTCAGTATTTGTTGCACAGATGGACGGATGGATGGATGAAAGGGAGAAAGGTGAGAGATGCTGGGGACCCAGCCTGCTTCCTGTGAATGCTGCTCCATCCCTTCAGCACTGTGGTGTGATGGGTGTGATCGCTGCCTTGGAGATCAACAGTTACATACTCTCTCTGATGTGAGGGACACCGTAAACCTCTCAGTTTCTTTCCCTCCCAACCTGCCTTCAGCTTAATCGGGCAGCAAGTCACTAATCTTCTCGTGGCTGCAGCCTGCTCCCCCTACTGCAGCTAATTCCACCTTCTGACTTAATCATCCTCCTTAGGCTTTCAATACAGGGCTTTGCATCTTCAGAGCCGCTCAGGCATTAGCTGATTACTGTAATCTGTCCAACTCCCATGGCGTAAGCCAGGATGGCAGGGGAAGCATAGGACTTCCATTATCCTCCTGGATCCTCAGTTTCCTCATCTGTAAAACTGGGTGAGTGGGCCTAACTGACATTATTGGTTGGAGATTAAGTAAAATGAAGTACATCAAGTGAGTGTCTCCTGACACACCAGAAGCCCTCAGAAATGGTGATTATTTCCCATTGTAATTCAGGGGATAACTCTCACTGAAGAACCAAGCAGGTCGGATTTCAATCTGGCTTTTTCTGCTTAAAGGAAACATTTTCTGAGCCTGTTTTCTCATCCTTAAAATGGGGTGAACAGTGCCACCCTTTCAAAGTCTGCTAAATGGAATAAAAGCTGTGATATGTCTATGAGCAGAGTACTGGACACCTAGTAAGTGCTAAGAAAGTCCTGGTGGTTCCTGCTCTTCCCAGAAGGAGACAGAGACAGGGGAAGGAGAAGGAGGCAGTGGTGCCCTTAGGAAAGTGCTGATTATATCTTTTCTCCTCCGTTGCTGAAGTTGTGTAGTTGGAGGAGGATGCCTGTTGCACTCACCATCATGTCCCCAGCTGTTTGCCTTCCTGAGTTCTCAGTCACGAATAAGTGAATGAATTTGCTGTGGATGAGATTAATACATCTGAACAGGACTGGATAGTTTATAGAGGACTCAAGATCTTTATCACACAACCAGAGAAGGTAAGCAGGCCAAAGTTTAGACCCACATGTTACAGTTGAAGAAACTGGGGTTCAGGGAGATCAACAGTGGTCTGTAAGTGTTAACAGCTGTAGCTAATCTCATGCCATTTGGCTCTGCTGGGAAGAGTGAGTGGAGCATTGGGCTCGTGAAGAATCCGGCCTGTGTCATGGGTGGGGTTACAAGTCTTTCTGAGATTTTCCAAAGCTGCAGAGACTCTGCACTCTCTGCCTTCTTCTTCCTGCTGTGCCTGGTATGGGGCTGTATCCCAGTGCATTTATTTTTTTAGATAAGTTTTTCCTCTCTTTTTTTTTTCTTTTAATTGAGCTGTAATTGGCATCCAAGTGCACTTGTTTTTAATTACTGACAATTTCAACTTCAGGGCTGCCATGAACAGCCACAAAGGTTACATACTGTGCAACTCCAGGGGACAGATGTCATTCACCAGGACAGAAGTGAAGAGGTAAGTCTCACTCTGAAGCTGGAGGTGACCCAAGGAGGAGATGAGAAGCCTCCTCATGCACTGGCTGGAGTAAAGAACTCTGCAGGAACCAAAGCTCCTGGACAGTCTCTGGTCTCCCTGGCAGGGTCCACGCTTGGAGTGTGGACATCCAGGGGCTGATCTCCACCCTTCTTAGGGGTAAAGGTAGGAAAGTCCTGGACATTTAACCTCAGCTTTAAAACGAGGTAGTTAAGGAAAGGGAGCAAGACTCTGAACCCGGTATATTATAGACTTTATTACATATATAAGTAATCATTTAAACTTTATAATAAAGCTCTTTGAATAAGCATCATCCACCCATTTTACAGATGACTTAACTGGACACATGGAAGTTAATTAACTTGCCCAAAGGGCCACACAGCAAAGAAGTGGCAGAGTGTAATTCAAACGCTAGGCCCCCTATGTTACCTCTGGATGTAACCTGCATTTTACAAGGAAAATAGCTGAGGCCCAGAGAGGGGCAGTGACTTACCCAGAGTCACACAGCCAGCTAATCACTGAGTAAATACTGAACCCAAGAATCTAGACTGTCAGTCCCAAAGTGAGCCTGTAAGAGTGCCTGGCCCATCAATTAGTATTTTTAATAAAAATAAGTCTAGAGAGAGACCCAGCATGGCTGGGACAGGAGAGCTGGGGATGGGGCATGTGTAGAGCAGATGGTGAAGGGCAGGCACCAAGCCTCCGCATTTTTGGCTCCAGTCTCTCTAAAAGGAAAGCCCCGTTCCCTCCATTTCCGGATGGCGGGTGGGGTCCCATAGGGCGAGAGGTGCTGCGCCGCACTTGGCCTCTAGGTGGCGCCCGTACTGCAGCTCTGGACTCCCTTGGGCAGCCGGGGCCTCGGGAATTGGTCTGTCCCTGGGGGCAGCTCTGTCCCCAGAGTTTTCAGTACACCCTGGGCAACAGCTCCCCTTTCCCTCCTCCAGGCTTCTTCTGCCCTGGCTTTGGCAGCGAAGGGTTGTCACGGCCCACACCGGGAGCTCATGCCTCAACTTGGTCCTCCCTTAGAAGCCCTCTGCAGCTCCATGGGTGAGGACCTTCAGAGGGTCTAGTAGGTCACCCACATGCTGCCCATCTGCTCCACCTTGGAGAGTTTGCTCAGTCTCCTTGAGCCTCACTTTCCTCATCTGTAAAATGGAAGTGAGGTTTCTTTTGCCAGGATGTTGAGAGGATCAGATGGAACGTTTTATAAAATGCCTAGCCCCTTGCAGATGCTCAAGGGAGGGAAACTATTAGGATTGTTCCATGGTTAGTGGCTGCCTGTTGTTACTTTTGCCTGGCTACTATTTCTTCTTCACCTTTCTCACCTTGGTCCATCATACCACACCTTATCCATCACCATCAACCTCTTACCCAGCTCTTGTGGGCCTGGTACCTCTTTGAAGATGATGCAGAATAGTGAGTAAGCAGAAGGCTCTGGAATCTTGCTGTCTAGGTTCAAATCCTCCACTTCAGGACTCCCTGAGTGGCCTTGGTCAAGTTCCTTCGCTTCACTGCTGCAGATTCTTGGTGCTTACCCACTACACATTCCAGTCTCCTGGCAGTTAGGTTGGAACCATGTGACTGACTAGTTTTGGCCAGATAAATGGGAGCAGGAGTGTGTGCTGCTCTAGGAAAGGTGGTTAAGAGCCTGTGTGGACATCCCCTATCCGTCTTGCCCTGTCACTGTGGCCCCTGTGGGATCACAAGGTTATGGGTTTGTGTTGCAATATCCCACAGGGTTATCATGTAAGAGTATAGCTCTGAGATGGAAGTGCCCCGAGTCCCCCAACCACCCTCGGAGGAGAACCATTCCCCGAGCCTTGCACTATGTGTTAGCAAGACGTGAACTTTTATTGCCACAGAGACTTCAGAGTCTGTTTGTACTGACCATAACCCAGTTTAACTTCATGGATACAGCCTTCCTGTGCCTGTTTTCTCATCAGTGAAATGGGGACAATGAGAGTGCCATTCTCATAGAGTCATTGTGAGGATTAAGGGAGACTGTGGTTGCAATCCTCTTAAAATATAAAATTTTAATTTTTATTACCTTTTAGGAAGGTACAGAAAAACACAAAATGACTTTAGACTCTCAGAGCAGGAGGAACCCTGGAAGGACCTTGAATTCACCCCTCATGGTTACATGAGACAGAGGCTCAGGGGGAGAAATGCCTTGTTCAAAGTCATTCAGGGAGAAAAGAGCCGACACAGGGCTGAATCATGGGTCTTCTGACCTCTGTCTAGGGCTCCTTTGGATACACCTTGGTCCCTGCTTTCTGGAAGCTTATGATTTGATTGGAAACAAGACAGACATACAACAAAACCATCACTGAAGATTCTGTGTGGGAGTTGTCCGGAGAGTGAGGACTCTGAGGGTCAGAGGAGGGCCTGGGGGTCTGCAGGATGGGAAAGGAAGACTTCTAGGAGATGGTGTGGCTTGGAAAATGGGCTTCAGCAGAGAGCAAGGAGGGCAGTGGGCAGTGGCAGGAGAGAGGACCGGGGATGAAGAGCAGAGTGGCCCATAGAATAGATGAGTTAAGGCACGGTCTGCTGAACCAGTCCCCTGGTAAGGGGTCATGTAGCCTCCTTCCCCACCTCCCCCCATTATAAAGAGCACTGGACTAAACATCTTTGTACCCATCTCTGTGTATCTGTGTATTTTGCCAGCTGAGATAGAGGCTTTGTCGGAAAGAGAGGTTGGGGTGAAGCCCAAAGATATATTGGGCCTGATTTCTTAGGTTTGGGGGCTTTGAACACCACTCTGAGGCTTCCTCTTAATTCTTCGCATCAGGAGTCTTGAAAATGGGAACAAGCTCTTTTCTGGAGTAGTTTGACTGCAATAGGGCCCAGAGGTGGGATGTGGGGCCAGGGATGTGTGCCTCTTTTTACTGGACATTGGATTTTCTGCTGTGTGACTAATGAGGCCAGAGTGGGGCTCAGAGCCTGGAGACAGCAGCTCTTGCTCATTGCTGGCTGCCTCCCCGGTCCAGGCTGTGGATGGGTCCAGGGGCATTGAATTCCTTGGTTCCACAGTCTGCAGCCAGAATGGGCTCTGTGGGTGGCACACAGGGCCCCATTCTGGAAGGCCCAAGCCTGTTTCAAGCTCTGTAACCATCCTTCTATGGAATGCACACTGGCAGATTAACAAGAGGGAGGCAGCCCCTCTGTGTACCCATGTGGAAAGAGCTCCAGGATATGTTTTAAGAGCAAAAAATCAAGTTACAGAACAATATGTGAAGTATGACTCTATTTATAAACAACAAATAATTCTTAAAACTATTCACACACATGCAATCTTATTATTCAATTTTCCCCTTTATTGGCTGGTTCTATCCATCCATTTATGATTCTTTTAGGGTTAGCTGAGAGCCAGAGCAGGCATCCTTGATGTATTAATGTTTCCCACACATCACATTTTAACCCATTTCCCGGACAATGAAAGGGCTGTAGAACATTCTCATTCTATTTACCCCCTCCCTGACTCATGTGCTGTTGTATCATGTATTTTAATTTTCTCTCTGTATTTTGAACATTAGTTGTATTGTTTTATACAACCAAGATTCATTTATACTTCTCTGTATTTCCCTTTCTATCACCCCCTTTCCTTTCTGAATATCCAAGCTCCCATCTGGGACCACTTTCCTTCTGCCTGAAGCTTCTCCTTATATTTATTTTTGTATTTGAACCATTCAGATGGTTCAAAATTCAAAAGAAGAGAAGTGTTCTATGATCGATGTCTCTCTCTCCCACCCCTGCCCCCAGCCCCAAACTATATATTTCCGCGTGTCCATAGAACATTACTTGGAAGGATACACACCACATCGAGAGGGGTAGCTTGTCTGTGGTCTGAAGCGTCTGCCTTGATAATATATTCCCGTCTCCAGTGTGCAAGGAAAAGTCAGGGTCTGGGACAGGCAGCCAGGAGACCCAGTCTCTGCTGACTGACAGCCTGTCACTGTGCCCGCCCTTGCACACAGCCTCTTGGCATTGTCTAGGTCCTCTTTAGATCCTGGCCCCAGCCCTGTGGGCCGGGAGGGGCAAGGGTCCCCATTCCCAGCACAGCCAACAACCATGGCTTCCAGGTACCATTTCATATTTATCAGCTCATTCACTCCTCACAGCAACTATACCAGTACTGTCACCATTTTACAGGTGAGCCAACTGAGGACTTCACAAAGCAGAGGCAGGATTCAGACTAAATTCAAACAGCCCAGCTCCAGAGCCCAAGCAATTACTAACTCCATTTTACAGATGAGGAAACGGAAGCCCCAGAAGGTCGAGCCATGTGAAGCCATGCTTCACACAGTCAGGAGCAGCAGAGCAAGAACTTGCATCTGTGACTTTTGGGGTTGATATCCATCCCCCTCCCCCAAGACTAGTGGTTTTCCTATGAGCATTACAATCGCCCAGGGAGCTTTCAAAAATGCCATGTGCAGTTGTCAGCCAGACCAATCAAATCCAAATCTCTGATCCTATTTTTACACTTTTAGCCCTCCTTCCAGGAGCTTCTGAAGTGTAGTTAGGGTTGAGAACCACTGTCAAGGCCCACATATGGTCAGAGCTTGGGATCTGACTGCTTGGATTTAGTTTAATTCAGACTTTACTCCCCGTGATCTTGGGCAACCTGCTATTTCATTTCTGTGCTGCCTCAGTTTCCTCATCTGTCAGATTGGTTCATTGGAGTGTCTTTTTCATGTGAGGATTGAATGAGATAATCCATGCAAAGCACTTGGAACAGTGTCTGGCATAAAATCTGTTTTAAATTAACAGTATTATTATTGTTACTCTCTGTGTAGCTTTGTAGAAAGCTTGCCCTTCTCTCTTCAGGTTTTCCATCTGTGAAGGCACCTTGAGGTGTGGACTTCCTGGTCTTAAAGGCATCTTCCAGCTCCAATGTGCTCATGTCAACGTTAGCTGTCTGGTCTCAAGCCTTTGCTGCCTCCCCTACTCTTGAGAAGCCCAGTCTTGCCCATTTTGCATGGAGGCTGCAGCAAGCACATGCCAGGAGAACCAGGGACCTGCTTCTGTGGGTTGAGTCCAGCCTCTTATCATGGTGTTGATGCCGCTCACGGCCGTGACATGCTGGGCTGTAGGAAGAGAAATTGCCCATGGTTGGGGTGGTGGATACAGCTCCAGCTGCCCCCAGAGAAATACAGAGGGGCCCGGAAGGGGGGCCCTCCACGAGGCAGGGCGGGGGACCTGGCAGAGCAGGGCACCCCATGCCCACTTCCTACTAGTGCCCAGAGCACATGGTGCCGGTCTTGCCACCAACTGCCATTCTGCACCAATGCATAATTCATGCCCCCATGTGCCAATCTGTGCCAGCTTTAATTAGCGCCTAACTTTTTGTCATTCATTTTGCTGTGAATACCTTATGAATAAATGATGGGAGAGGGGAGCAGGGAGCGGGGCAGGAATGTGAGGGGAGGAGCCTGACTCCTTAGGCCTTGTGGAGGAGGGATAAGCTTTCTTGGAGAGGCTAGGGAAGCCACGCTCTCAGGGCACACCCCACCCCCGGGACGGGCCTCGGCTATGCAGATGGGTGGCCCCAGCCCACCCCATTCGCCTCCCAGCCTTGTTCGTTCACAAGCAGCATCCAGCCGCCACAGCTGTGCCAGGCTCCGAGGGCCCACAAACTAAACTCAGGAGCACACATGCTTGGTTTATGGTGGCAGGCGCTGCCCCGGGAGAGGGGAGCGGGCGGCATGCAGACAGGAAGCAACAAATCGGGCTCTGCCACAGCTCAGGGCTGGGAATCCAGGGGGGTGGCAGGAAACGTGAAGTGGGAGAAGGAGGCTGTTATGGAGGGCACCCAGAGGAGAGGCGTTTATGTCCGTTAAAAATAATAATCGACCCTCACAGGGATGAGAGACTTGTTTGTGAGTGGTTTTGCTTTCACAGTTTATAAAGCACTTGAGCATGTGTTTTTCTCTTTCGTCCTGAATGGCAACCTTGGGAGGCACTGGGGGAGGCTGGGGGCTGGTGTGCCCATTTACAACTGAGGAGACTGAGGCTCAGATAATTTATTTGGCTAAGACCCAGGTCCTCTGCATTCTAGTCTCCTGAGCCTTGCATTACACCCCATGCCTCACCTCCATTCTTGGGGAAGGAAGGAGGGGAGGAAAGCATCCCAGTTGGGGCTGGGGGACCCAGGGGGAAGCCAGTTCAGTCCCAGGTGGTTTAATAGGCTGGACAGATTTAAAAGAGCAGACTTGGATTCCCTTGGCTCCTTTCCTCCCGTTCTTTTTCACCAAGAGTGCCAGAGGGCCACCGGGGTATTTGGCATTTTAAGGACATAGAGACAGTGAAGCAGAGGTACCCATTCCTCCAAGATGCCAGCCCAGGGCCACCATGGGGCCTCCACACAGTCTCCTCCTCTCCATCCTTTAGGTCATCATACTCTTCAGTATCATCATGCATCATACGGGGCATCTTTGCCTCCAAGCCCAGCCCCCTCTGCCTCCAGCATCATTTGCTGAGTGACCCCCAGGCCCAGGTGTGGCAGACCAGGCCCTTCATGGTCCAGCCCATGCCCCTCTCCTGAGACTCCTCTCTCACCCCTCCCGGCACATCTTCGTCCAGCCCTACTGCTCCCCTACCTGAAGTCTCTAAACCATGTGATGCCCCCATGACTTGGCACACACACAGCCCCTCTCCCACAGATGCGCTTGCTGACCTTATCTGGCCAAGCACACTCATCTTACGAGGCTCTGCTTAAGTGGTCTCTCCTCTTGGAAGTCTTCCCCAGTTTTCTTGGTTAGGGTGGACTGTAATCTACTTGGAGCCTCTCTGTCACTGCTGACCCTGGTCCTGGCTTCGAGTAGCATTGTCTTATGCCTCCTAGCTACTTATTTCTGTAGCTGTCATTCCAACTGGACTGGACTGAAGCTTTTCTGAGGGCCAGAAGAGGCCATATGCTTCTCCGTGTTCTCAGCCCCCCGTCCAGAGCCTGGCACACTGTGGACCTTCCAGGAATGCTTGCTAGATGAATGAACAAAGACTTTGTCTCTGCCTTTGAGGATCCTAAAGTCAAAGGTGTCTCTGAGCTAAAGATGAACTTGAACCCTCTACAGAGATGTGGCCACTTCTGGAGAAACAAGGACAAGGTCATTCTGATATAGAAAGAGCCAATATATCAATTCTTTCTTTTCTGTCTTTCCTTCCTCCCTTTCCTTCCCTCCCTTACTTCCCTCCCTCTTTCCTGCTTCCTTTTTTCTCTTTCTTTCCTTCTTTCTTAAATTTTGGAAAAGAAGGGATGGAGGTACCTTGGCAAATCTGACCCCATGTTGCACTGTAATCCCCTACAACTGACAGGAGAATCTTCATATGGTCTGTACCTGGCAGGGTTCTCATAGTTGCCAGCAACAGAAATAGACTCTGGCTAGCTGATGCAGAAAGTGAATTTGCTAGTTAGATAAGGGAGAGTTCTTACAGAATCAAACAGAGGCTGGAGGACAGGCCCAGAACACAGAGAGGGACCAAAGAAAGCAGGTTGCCAAGAACACAGCTGAGAATGAAGCCCAGGTCAGGCCTCAAGTGCTGTCAGTCAGGGTTTGGTACTTTCCATAACTTCTGAACTGTTCTAAACTATTTCTAAACGTTGTGATTCTCTTCAAGGTTCAAAGTTGAGAGGGGAGCTTCTGATTGGCTGTCCTGGGCCACGTGCCGTGCCCTGTGGCCAGGAGGTGGGTGACGGAGGACCTTCCTTCAGTTGTCACAGTTAGAGCAGGGCCTGGTCCTTCCTCAACAGGGAGCTCCCCCCAGGAGGAAGGAGGTCTGCAGGATGCTGGGCCCTGAGCTGGTAGCATCTTTATTCTTTATGGTTGTCAAGGTGCTCCCTCACTGCCCCAGGAGGAAGGCTGGGCGGGCATCATGATTGTAATTGCAGAATGGAAACCGGAGCTCAGAGAGGCTGAGAGACTTGTCCAAAGTCACATTAAGAGGTGCCCCACAGGTTTGGGGGAGAGACAAATGTTTCCTATGGAGAGGCAGATGGGGAGAACTCTGGGCTCTTGGTGGACAACCCTGAAATGGTTTGAGAGATGGAAACTCCAGTCAGGAAGAAAGGCTGGCATTCCAGGGAATAATCCCCTAGAGAGGAGAGGGCACTGGCTCAGGGGATAGAGGTTGAGTTCCCTTTACCAGTTCTGAGTCTCCTGCCGATGCTGCCATCTTGCATTTGGCTGCTTCGTGTGTGGATAGCAGGGCTGCTACTCACCTACAGGGTCAGAAAGCTCCCACGGCTCCTGCGGGGAGAGTCCACATGCATGTCCCGGGACCTTGCTCACACACTTCCCTCCACCCAAGACGCCGCTGTGCTTTTGCTCCCTGTGGAATTCCTGTTCATCGCAGCAAAACTCAGCCCTGAAGTCTCTTGGTCCAGACAGCTTTTCTGAACTCAACCTTCCTGAGAATCCATCACCCCACTCTCCTTGGGCTACCTCTCTGCTTTGTGACACTTACCTTGTCAGCCTGTACCTGATTTATATATCTGTCCCCTCTTGGACTGGGAGCGCCTCAAAGACAGCCTGTTATTCACAGCTGTGTCCCCAGTGTGCAGTGCGGGTTTGTTCCTAGCAGATCTGTTCCCATCTCCTCTGCTATGCTTCAAATCACAGCAGGACTGGCCCCAAATCCCACTTGGGTCTGCAGCTTCTGGCTGGGGTCAGCCAAAGAGAGGTGCTGGGGGAGACCAGAGCTGAAGGCGAGAAGCCAGGATGTCTCTTCTTCATCCTTGACCTTAAGCAGTGTCTCTCGTAGTAACTGTGTCTCCGGCTCCCACCTGCCAGCTCCACTGTGCTCCCATCTTGTGCTGTGTGACCCTGATCCTGGTGACTGCTTCCTCTCTTTGTCCCTCCAGCCTAGGTAGCAGCTTTCTGCTGTTGCTGAACTGAGTCACCTCAGCATCCCCTGTTTGAATTCTCGGCTCTTCCATCACTATATGACCACAGTTGCTTTGAATCCCCTATTATGCATTCAAAGCAGTTCTGTGGGCAGGCTGCACTCAGACACCCCAGGTCCTAGCACAGATCTTGGCACAGAGCGGGCACTTGACAAGTGCTTATGGAATAAAAGTGGCTGCCTAAGAATTTCTATGAACAGAAGTATGATGCCCACATTGGAGGAGGTGAATTCAGCTGAATTCAGTGCTGTTTTGTTCACTTGTAAAATGACTGCAGAAAGCCTGGGGAGCCATAGTTTGAGAAAAGGTGGCAAACCAGAAAGAAGCAGGATTTAGGATTGGAGAAACTTTGAAGAGTACCTCTTCCAGTAGTTTCATTTTATGAATGAGGAATAGAAGTCTTATGAGAAGTCATGTCTAAGTCAAAACCAGTTAGAGAGCCATCTGAAATTCAGAAACCAGATCTCCCAACTCCTGGCTCTATCACCATCTGACAGTGTGACTCCCTGAGACCTGCCAGACCACATCTCCAGCCCTGCCCTTTGTCCTCAGGCCCCAGACTTCTGTGTCCAGTGGCCTCCCTGACCTCTGCACTCAGTCACTGCACTGGCCTCTCACAGTCTACACACCCTGGTGGGGTGGGGGTGCTCTTGCTCCTCTTCCCTCACTCCCCATCTCAGGGAATAGCAGCCTGTCCATTTATTTCCACAAGCCAGTAACCTGGGGTCTCAATAATATTTCCCTCTGTCTCCCCCCAGCATCACTCCATCTCCCAAGTCTGTAGATTTTTTACCTCCTGAATATCCCTTCCCTCCATTTCTACATCACCATCCCAGACCAGGACTCTAATACCTGGACAGCTGAGATAGCTTACAGAGATGTGAGCTCTGGGGGTGGGGGGGGGGGGGAGGGGAGGAATTTGTGTGCATACATTTCTGTGCATGTTTTATTCACTGATGTATCCCAGTGTCAAGATTCCCAGGGGTTAGCAACTTTTTTGCAAAGGAGCAGATAGTAAATATCTTAGGCTTTGCAGACTGGAGAATCTCTGTTGCAACTCCTTAACTCTGCAGTTTTACTGTGAAAGGAGCCATAACCCGATGGACATGTCTATGTTCTGCTAAAACTCTCTGTACAAAAATGAGGGGCAAGGTGGATTTGGTCTGAAATGTGTGGTTTGTTCCTGGTTGAGAACTTCCTGGCACACAGTAGATGGTAAGTAAATATTTCTAACTGAAGAAAGATGCTCTTATCATCTATCACCTCCCAATCAGTTCCCTGTTTTTCCTATTTTCATGACACTCCCACCCCTCAACCTTCATCCCAACCATCTGCTTCAAAGCCTCCACTCCTAGGATAGAGATCAAACCCTGATGAAGCCAACATGCTCTGTATGTCTGGGCCCTGCTCTCACTGTGGCTTTACACTTCCTGACCTCCTCACCCTTTGCAGGGCTCCAGCCCCTCTACACTTCCTTCACTTCCTTATGTATACCAGTTCCTTCCCACCATGAGGCCTTTGCACATACTGTTTCTTTTGCCTAAAACCCACTCTCTCTCTCCCCATCATGCATCCCTCAGATCTCAACTCAGAGTTATCTCCTCCAAGAAGTCTTCCCAGGTCCCCTAGGCCAGGGGACCATTAAAATATTCCTCTTCCCAGCACCGATTCTGACTGTAATTTTACCTTATTATGTGTTTCATTGACTGTTTTTCCTGTTAGAGAAGCTCTACAAGGTACAAGGACCAAGCCTATTTCTTCCTCTGTCACATCCCCAGAACCTATTTCAGTTAGCTAGCGTACAGTAGCAATAATGAGTAAATGGTAAAGAACGGAGCTTTGGAAGCAGGCAGATTCTAGGTTCAGTACCTGACTCCACCACACGGGTAACTCATGCACCTCCCTAAAGCCCGTTTTATTCTGGTAAAACCGCGCTAATGACACACCTACCAGAAAAGCTGTGTTGAGATCAGAATGAAGTCAGGTCAAAAGTCTCAGCCCAGAGCCTGACTCCAGGCAGCTATTGTCAATATGCTGATACAGGTCCAGACATCCAGTCAATGATATACGGTTAAAAGAATTCAAAATGTTTAGCCCTGGGAGGTAAGATCAAGGTCAGGGAATGACCATCTTCAGCTATAGACTCCCTGTTTCCAGCTGCCTGGAAAAGTCATGAAGTCTCCATCCTTACATATGTGCAAAAAGAAGCTGGGAGACCCTTATTCAGGTGTGCACCTTGCATGGGTGAGGGTGCCCAGGTGACATCACCGGTTTCTTCTAATTCGGGGCCCCTCATTTGTAAGCAACTGGGGACATTTTCAGTTTTGATTGATGGAGGGGACGCAGATGGGAGAGCATGAGTAGGGTAGGCAAAGGCAGCTGGTTGAGCCAACACAGCTAAGTGGTCCCAATGACTAGAGGGACAGCCCCGCTCGGCGCTCAGCGCGACTTTGGGAGCAGAGAGGGGGCGCTTAAAGCCAACAGATGGCGCAGGCTTACCTAGACCCGGGCGCCCGTTCGTTGTGGCTTCCCGGGAGCGTTTCCCCCTTCCGCCGGAGGCCAGCCTGGCCCCCACCCCTCTGAGGGACAGTGGGCGGCCCTGCGGAGCGCGGCTCCCTCAAGCACCTGGGGCTGCTTTCTCCGGCTTCCTGCCTGCCCCTTTGGGGGATTCGTCGAGTTGCCACAGCAGCCGGTGCCATGACATCGGCAGAGGGCAGTTTCGCCAGCACTGAAATATTCATGCCCTAAGCGCCTGGCCCCGGCTTCGCGCCGCTCCCGGGGTCCGAGCGGGGTCAGGGGTTGGGGGCTCAAGGATCCTGGCGCCTACCGTGGTGGGATGGTGGGCGGCGGGGCGCGGCGGGGCAGGCAGGGGCTGGGCGAGGCGGGAGGTGAGGGAGGGAGCGTCAGGAGGCGGGGTCTGGGTGGAGGGGGCCGAGCAGGGCGGAGGAAGCGAGGGAAAGTTGATCGCGGACTTGAGCCGCGGCGGAGGCTCGGGAAAGAGGGCTGCGAGCGCGATGCTTGGTGAGAAGACGAGTCCGACGGCTGCCGGGCGCTGATCCCGGCGGGGCGGGGCGGTCCGGCCCCGGGCATGGGACACCGGGGTGCCGGGCTTCGGGACGATTGGGGCGCGCCTCGTCTGAGCTCGCGGCGCGCCTGAAGTTGCGGCCGGCAAGCAGCCAACAGAGAGCGGACGGCCGAAGGGGACCCAGGAGCGGCCAGCGCGCCGCGGATGAGCCTTCGCACCGGCGGCGAGACGCGGCGGTGGTCAGCACTCGAGCAGGCGGCCTTCCGGGGCCGATCCAGCGGAGAGCAGAGCCCAAGGCGCGGCGCCGCTCCGCACATGCACACGGTACCAAGAGCCACGCACCGCCCCTTCCTTCCCCGCTTCCCTCGCCTTCTCCGAGCCGTTCACCCGCCACGCGGTGGGAAAGTTGGAGCCGTGGGGTCGCGACCGTAGCCGCCGAACCACTTGTTCTCGGCACGGCCATCGCCCTCGGCGGGCGCCCGGGGCCTCCTTCCCTCCCCGGCTCCCAGCCAGCATCCTGCGTCCCACTCCCAGCCCGCGGCTGGACGCGCGGCAACTTTGATTCCTGGCAACTCGAATTCCCTCCGCGTTGGCCTTGGGAGGAAAGGCACTCCACTTCCCACCTCGCTTCCTGGACCCGGGGACGTTCGTGCGCTTTGCTTTCTGCGCCTCACAGAGGGTCTGGGTCTGGGGTGGGGAGAATTTCTAGGGCAAAGAGGGCGTTGGGGTCCGATCTCGTCTCCTTCTGCGTTCTGGATCCCCCTTTGGACAGTGGAGATGGGGTGGGGCACAGCCCCACCGCGGGGTAGGCGTCGGCACTGGAGGGACCTAAAGTCACGTAGCTCTCTCCCCTCATCACCTCTCCGTGCCGGCCAGAGACCCCAGAGGACTCCGGCTCTGGGCCGGCTATGGGGAGACGCACGCCTCGAGGAGCAGGGCGCCTGTGCGGCTCGCGCTTTGCCTTCCCCGGCCACCTGCAGTGCTGGTTGTCCCCAGGGGCTTGCGCTCAAGAACGCAGCCCCCGTCTCCCCTGCAGGTCAGCCCGGGACGCCTGCAGAACCCGTGCGTGCCAAGGTGGTGGCGGCGCCAGCCGGAGGGCTCTCAGTGCCTCGCTTTCCCGCGGAGCCAGCACCTAGAGCCGCTACCTCCGTGCCTGCGGCCGAGATCCTGTGCCCTTGCCGCCGGCCACCGCCCCCTGCGACCCTAACCCGCAACCCTTGTGCCGTCAGCAGCCCACCTCGGGCAATTTAGCCTTTCCTGGGTAGTAGCACGCCCCACCCTCCCCAGTAATTCAGGGAGCAGCGCCTGCCTCTTTTTTCATACTTTGCCCTCTCATACTAGAGAAAGCATTGACTCTTACCTTTTAGCCGCTTAGCAAGTACCCCCACCCCAATTTGGATTGGATTTTGAAATAAGCTGGAGAAGCACAGGGGGAGTGTGTGTGTGTGTGTGTTTGTGTGTGTGTGTCTGTTGGGTGGAGTCAGACAGTTGCCCAGGGGAGAATTAAGCTGCCCAGGGTGGGGTGGGCTGAAAAAGCCTGGCTGAGGCCAGGTAGAGAGGTGCTGATGAGTCAGCCCGTTTGTGGGGTGAGACCAGGCTTGGAGTTGATGTTTGGTTCATGGTGCAGGGGTAGGCGCACTGCGGTCAGCACCTATGAGGGTGGTCAGCACCTATGAGTCTGGGTGACCGGATGTCACTCCGATGGAGGGGCTTGGAGGAGGCCCCTTAGCTGGGGGAGCTGGGATGCTTGGTGCTGCCTGGGAAGAGTGGGAATGCAGTGTGGCTGAATGGCAGAGAGGGAGGGTACCCTGTGGGCTGGAAAGGTGATACTACAGAAGTGACTGGTGTGAACCAGGTGGCACTGCTCTGGGTGATGGAGAGCTTCGAGAGTGTGCGAGAGGCCCAGAGCTGACTGACATCCTAGCCTTCTCTGGGCTGAACCCCAATATACACATCTGTCTCCACCTTCCTGACCCCCCAAAAGCTGTGCTTCTCACATTTGCTTACCAAAGAGGTTAATTTGAGGGTTATGATGATGGATGGTCCTGGTTGCCTCCCAGGTATTTCCTCTGCCCATACAAAGCAACCTTACCTGCAAACTCACCATTTAAGGTTCGTTTCTTTGAGCTTAATATTTTGAAGGGCGCCTTTCTGAATCCGTAATTAAAAATGCACATACTTCTGGGAGGTGAAGGTCTAGTAGAGCCTTGCTACTCTGAGTGTGGCCTATGGACCTGCAGCATCAGCATCACCTGGGAACTTGTTAGAAAAGCAGATTCTTGCACCCCACCCCTGACCTCTTGAATCAGAATCTGTATTTGACAAGATCCTTGAGAGGTTTGTTTTATCAGTAAAGTTTGAGAAGCCCTGGTCCACAGTACCTTCTCAGGAATGAGCATTTCATAGCCCTTGGTGAAAGAGTGTCAAAAAGGTCACTGGATAAGAATGTAGGTTTGAGAATGAGTTTGAGACTGGAACTTCTTTTCCTGGACATTTATGGTAGGATTGGATTAGTTGTCCACTGCTGGCTCCTTGAGGGAGCCTCCTGCTAGTGCCAGGAGGGTATCTGTGTTTTGGGCATCTTTAGACAGATCCAAGTAGCAGCTCAGTTTTCTGTGTAATTAAAACATTGTCATGTGTGCTGCATGTGGGCCCGTAGGAAGTGGGTGGAAGGGGCAGGGTTTTTGGAAGCTGGATAAACTGCTCTGCCTCTAGGAGGCCTGGGGTTGGGTAGATGCTGTTCCTTAAGGAGAAATAATTAAGGAACTGTCCTCCACTTCATCTGTCCCTCCCAAATGAATGGAATGACTCACCAATCACACCTCTCCACAGTTTTAGGATTTATGCAGAGGGAGCTGCAGAAATGCTAATTTGGGGCAGTCAGCGGAGGAGAGGATACCAGCCAAGCTCCACTCTTAATTACCCCTGCCACCAGCCCAGGCTGGACACCCCGTTTCTGCCACTGGTGCCCTGGGAGGTCCCTGGGCCCAAGAAATAGGATGATGCCAAGGCACGGGGCAAGTCACCACCCATGGTCCTCTGGAGGAATAGTGGTGACCCCGACGCCAGCAAGGCTGGCCTGAGACTGGGGATCTGAGGACTTCAGAGCCTTGGTGGGGCCAACGGTATCACAGGTGAAAGATTATGGCATGACTCGTGCGCCCTAGACCTACTTAAAGAGGACTGTCCTTCCTCTGTGCTGGCCTTTTTGCCAGGAGGCAGAGTGGCTGGGGGAGCTGTGGGAGAACGTGGGTTGGCATGGTCTTGGAACTAACAGACAGTGACACTCATGTGAAAGATACCTTCGTCTGTGAGTTCAAAAACAACTGGTTAATAGAAGTCTTACTGTTTCCTAGAACCCTCAGGTTTTAAACAAAATTCATTGTTTTAAAACGTGCAGGTGATTTATTTTTAGCAAATTAATTTAAATGCCTTTGTTCATTTTTTTAAAAATTATTTTCGAGCCTTGATTTGAGTTTTTCTTGGCCCCAGGTAGTCCTATTTGTCCATTTAATTGGTGTGCAAAGTTATTTGTGAGTTGGACCCTGCCGGATGGGTTATTTCAGAATGGGGTTATTTTGTCTCCAGTGGAAGGGAAGTGGGGAGGGGAACAGGTTCTTCTGTGCTCTAGCCTCCTGCACCAGTGTGGACAGTACCATGAGTCAGGCGGGTGGGAGGGGTGGTCAACTCCCCAGCTGTGCTTCCCTCAGTCACAGCCCTAACCCTGCACTTTGCCCTTCTCTGCAGTGGTCTGGTCTCTCACTAGACCCTGAGCTCCTTCAGCATGAACTGTATCTTATTCCTCCTCGTATCCTCAGGGACCGATGCTTAATCACTGTCCATTGACTCAGTGGCTGTTACATCAGCATCTGGTATGCCTATAACCAGTTTTAACTATTCACAATGATTCCTTTCCGACTGGGCAGCTAGTGACCGTCTTGCTGTATCCTGGGCTCTAGGCAAATGCCTCTGGAGTAGAGGCACAAACTCATGTGCCTACAGGGGCTGCGAAGCTGACCGGAGAGTAAAGCAGCATCGAATGTAAGATGATAGGGCGTGGTGGGGACTGTGGAGAATAGAAAAGCACAGGCCCCAAGGAAAAGGCACAACTGTAGGCAAAACCCGCCTATATGACAGTAGTCAGAATCATGGTTACTCCAGGGTGTGATGACTAGGGCTCAAGGGTTGCTTTTGGAGTGCTGGAAATTTCCATATCTTGATCTGCCTATCTACAAGAGTGGTGAGTGATCATTTGTGCAGAAGAGTCAATTCAGAAGAATTAGAGCATTTATGGAGATAAATAGAAGCATATTTATTTTGGTTCAATATGAAAATAGCTTTATTGAATTCCATAAGGCAGAAAATGCATACTCTTACCAACGCTATTGACTAGAAGGGTGTCAGTGAGAAACTTGGCATATTTAAGAAGTAGCCACATGGAGATAGCTTTCTAGTCTTTCATTGTGAAATGTAATCTGGTTCTGTCCCGGGGAGTGGTACGGGCTGCTGCTGCTGCTTCTTTCTGGCTGTGTATTTGGGTCTCAGCAATCATGCTCCTGGGGCTCTGTCTCCCTTCAGCAGTGATAGTCTGCAAGGCTCCGTGTATTGTTGGGGGCTCGGGGCTATCAGACGTCTGTCCCCAGCTCCAGGGGCCTCAGGCGGTGACATCGAGAGTGACACAGCAGGTTCAGGCTTAGCGTTTGTAGTTTTCTTTCCTTTGCAGGGTCTAACAGCTCATGTAAGAGTTGGTTATTATTATGATCATAAACCTGTTCCCTTCCTGATTTTTGTGAGGCCGCTTGGAGGCAGATAGAATTTCCATTCCTGAGCTAAGGCTAAGGCCTTGCCCAGGCCTTAGTTTTCTCAGTGGTTGAATGGGAATAATTTCCAATTACACTGTAGGCTTGCTGTCAGCATTAATAAGAAGAAAACTCTACAGAAATCCTTTTGTGCAGGGCCTGGCACATGGTACACATGCAGAATGTGGTAGCTTTTTTATTATCCCTTTTCGATTCAGTCATGTGTTAGGCATATTGTATTCCAGCAAAGAGGTGAAACCTCCCCTTACTTTGAGAGTTGGACAATCTATAAGTTCTTAAATTGAATTCTGCCTGAGGATGTATGCATGTGTGGTTGTGGTTTTTCATTTTGCATTAATTATTAGCAACATTAAAAAATTGCATTTTCATAATAAAGAGCTAGATTTCTGGCATATCTGGCTAGAACAGGCAACATTGGGTCTGTGTTCCCGATTGACGGTAATTGGTTGGGGCTGAGTTGCAGCCACCCCCTTTTATTTATTTATATTTTTATTTAAAAAATGCTTTGAGGGTTATATACATACAATAAAGTGAACAGATCTTAAATGAAAGTGATGGGTTTTTGCATATGCATGCACGTGTGTAACCCCAGCTGGATCTGATGCATCTTTGGCGGCTTGATGAGGCTCGCTCAGGCCCTCTCCTGCTCTTTTGGTGTGTGTGTGTGATACTCTTATTTTATGTAATAGCATATTATGATCAAATAATGTAATTACAGAGTTTTCTATAGCATTATTTTTAGAGACTGTTTAGTTTTTCATTATATTCATTGAAGTAATCACTATTATGATTTTGCTCTGGCTTCTGTCAATATGTGAGTTTTACAGGTGCGCTTATAACCTTCAGTTCTCCTCAGTCTCCACCATTCCCTGTTGTCTCACATCTGACCCCATTTATTTACACTACATCCTGGCCCCTTTAGCCACGTGAGTTTGTGACATCTATGCCAAGGGCTATAAGAGTCCTTAGAAACTAGCTGGATGTACCTTGTACCATGTTACAGGTGCAAAAACTGAGGCTCACAGGGAGTGGGCTGCTTCCAGACCCTCTCCTGGGGTGAGGTGGGCCTGGGCGGTGGCTAATCAAGGACAGAGCCCGGCTACTTCCACCCCAGCATGAGGCCAGGCAGATCGTCATCTCTTGGTCCCTGGCA
This sequence comes from Odocoileus virginianus, assembly GCF_023699985.2. Classification (NCBI taxonomy): domain Eukaryota; kingdom Metazoa; phylum Chordata; class Mammalia; order Artiodactyla; family Cervidae; genus Odocoileus; species Odocoileus virginianus. Next base: position 61,237,345 of record NC_069680.1, read on the forward strand.
TCCAGGGCCTGACCCTGCAATCACAGTCACCCAGAGCCTCCCGCAGGCTGATCAACCTAAGAGGGAGGGAGTCCTTCCTGAAGATGTATCTTCCCCAGGACAGGCTGTTAGCAGCGCTGCCTTCCTCTTTAAAGGCCATGCTCCATTTGGAGAGGACCTGCAATGCCATTTGTGACAAGGGCCCTGTGTACCACCTTGATTGTGTCTGTTTCTGAAAGGAAGGCTGTAATTTGGGAGCCAGTGAAATCAAGGGAGGGAACTAGAGGAGAGCAGAAGAGAGACAGAAAGGGAGGGAAGGGAGAGAAAACAAAAGGGGTGGCTGGGACTATGTCTGGGTCTCCATTTGTAGTGCTGGTCCTGCCCCCAAGAAATGCTGGCTTTTCCTGGCTTCCTTGGGGCTCGATCAGGGTGGGCTGGGTCCCTCCAAGGACTTCCCTTTAGCTCTGCCCCTCTTCTGCTCTTTGATACAGAGATAAGAGACTTGTCATCCTGCCCGGGGCTTATCCAGGGCTTCAGTCTCCAGTCCTCTGCATCCCTTCTCTGGCTCTCACCTGCCCTTGCCCTGGGAGGAGACTAATTTTGACCTTTTCTCCTGGGGCCAGAAAAGCTGCTATCTTCAGGGACCGGTGGTGACAGAACTCTAAGCCAGGCCTCTCTCTGTCCCTTCTACAGAGGCCTGAGGCTTTGTCTTAGCAGAGGCGTGGGTAGACTGCCACAGGAAATCTAGCGTGTATTGGACAGTGGGGCAGGAGGTCCTTCCTTTGTGTTTTAGGGTCTCACATCCACTGTTGGGGAGACCTTTCATTTAGCTGTTCGGTCAACCAATACTGAGCATCACCTGTGTACCAGGCTTATCTAGTGACTGGGGATTTATGTTGAGCATCTACAGCAGTGTGTTCAATAGAAATACAATGCAAGCCACACATGCAAGTCACATACATGGTTTTAAATTTTCTGGTAGCCATTTAAAAAAATTGAAAGAAATAAATGAAATTATTTTTGATAATCTGTTTTGTTTAACCCAGTGTATCCAAAATACTATCATTTAGCAATAATCAATATAACAAACTATTAATGAGATCTTTTACAGTCTTTTTTTTTAAATTAAGACTTCGAATTTTGTGTGTGTTTTGCATCTATAGCACTTCTCAGCTGGACTCAGCGCATTTCAAGTGCCCATTGGCCATGTGTGGCCGGCGGCTACTGTACCGAACTGGGGGAGATAGATAATAAATACACACTCAAGACAATTACAGCTGGTCATGAGAGCTAAGAGAAAACAGAGGATCATTGACATGCTAAGGGCAGAAGATAGAGTAGGTGGGGAAGGCTTCTTGGAGAATGGGAAGATGTGGTCTATCTCCATGGACCTGAGTCCTGGCAGGGTTGAGGAGAGGAGTGGAAGGTGGGGAGGGGTCCATGTGTCCTCAGGCAGTCCCCCAGTATCCCACAGCACTTTGGTTACCAAGCATGGGATTAAATAACCCTTCTCCTCAGAAGATCCAAGTAGAGGGGGCCTGGAACTGCTAGCAGTGTTTTAGAAAAGCACCTTATCTGTGTGTGTGTGTGGGTGTGTGTGTGTGTCTCATTTTCTACGCATACTTTATAAGAGAAAGATAAGGATTAAGTTCATCTTTCCGCTGCTTTTTACACTTGGGAGTTTTCCAAGGAAGGAGGACTTTGGCATGGAAAGCTGAGGAAGTTGGGGCAACCCAGAGCAGCAGGGGTTGTGTCCTCTGGAGGAGAGGGTCTGGCCTGTCCAAAGTAGCAGGGCTTGGATGCCAGGGGGCTTCTGGTGCTTAGCAGACCAGAAGGCCCTTTTTTTTTTTCTGCTGGACTAGGATGGGAGGAGGACAGGGAGGGGATCTTGGGGCTTGGAAGAAGTGCTATGGACAGAATGCTCTGGGGCTGGGTAAATGCAGACCTTCCTTGCTGTCTGGACTTTGCCTGATTGACCTGGGCCAGGGTGAACATTCAGGTGCCCACAACGTCCAGTCTGTCTGGGCAGCTGGTGTAAGAGAGTCAGGCTGGTTATGCGGACACTGGGCAAATTGCACTTGCTCGCCCTGTATAAAAGGGGGCACCACTGCAGCGGTCTTTGCCTGTGGTTATAAAGCAGCATGCAGGATAAGTGTGGTTAGACACTTAACTTCTCAAAATTTTCTGGAAATCTAGATTTAAAAACTACAAAATTGTATTTCAAATGTTAGCAACCAATTCAAGTATTTAAAAACACCGTGAAGCCATTCATTCATTGGTCAAATTTTTATTGAGCCCGTACTGTGTGCCAAACACTGTTTTAGGCCTCTGGGGTCTGTCAGTGGCTCCAAGTTCAGTTCATTTCAGTCGCTCAGTCATGTCTAACTCTTTGCAACCCCATGGACTGCAGCACGCCAGGCCTCCCTGTCCATCACCAACTCCTAGAGTTTACTCAAACTCCATTGAGTCAGTGATGCCCCACCCTTGTGTGATATATATTGTTGGGAAAGGCCCTCAGGTAAGCTGCATGTAACCCACAGATGGCCAGTTGATATAAGATCTTTGTCATAAACATAGAGTTTCAGGGATGAAAATAATATCAGGAAGCATTTATTAAACACTTACTGTGTGATAGCCCCTGGGCTTGGCACTTCATATAAAACCCTCTGCTTAGTCCTGACAACAACCGAATGAGACGGGGACTTCTGTTGGTTGTAGTTTACAGATGAGAAGTCAGGCCCAGAGAGGTGAAGCAATTTACCCAGAGTCACAGCGTTAGTGGGCAGCAGAGTGTCATTTGACCCAAGGCAGTCTGAGTCCTTAATCCTTACTATGTCCTTCCCATTGTACTGTACTTAGGGCTAGAGCCAGATCCCTGCTTAGTCAGATGGAAACCGAGTCTGGAAAGGACAAGTGAGCCCTGCTGGGTCTGCACAGAGGCAGTGATGGGTATGGACTTCCAATCCAGGCCTGTCAGGCATGTTCATTGCCATGTGGACTTTACCTGTGATTGACTCTGCCCTGGGGTTGGACAGTCAGGAGCCTATAGCACCCAGGCATTTAAGAGCAGGGCTGGGCAGTGATTTAACATCCATGCAAGTAAATGAGGGGGCAGCTCACCGGCTTAGACTACAGGTCATCTGCTTGGATCAGGCTGCCCCATGTGGGTAGGCCAGGCATATCAGTGCTCTCTGCTCTTGCCTAGACTGGAGACCTCAGCCTGACCTCAGCTCTCTCCCCTGTAAAACCAGGGGGGTCAGATGCAACGACTCTGTGGTTTAATCTCTGCCCCACACCTTCCCTCTGCTGTTGCCCAGGCTTGCTGGTGAACTGCCCTCAGTATTTCTGGCCAAACTTGAATCCTGGCCTGGACTCTGGGTCCTGACCTGAGTGACTAGAGGGCCATGGATTCATCTTGTAGTTACCTTGTGTTGCTGTACCTATGGTAACCAGGAGGCAGAGGAATATGTGTGAACGGTGAAGAGAGATGCCCCTGGCAGGCTTGGGAAGACTGCGTGACAGTTCTTACGTTGGCTCTAGTACTTTCATCCTCTGAGCCACAGTGTTCTCAGTAGAAGGAAAAACCCTTCCGACCAATCCCCTTGATTCTGGGAGGGAGGGGCTCTTGTGAGATATAGGAAGGTACTTGGCTAAATGAATTGTGATATATAGACAGCTCAGTAAATAAATGTTTTGAGTTATCATTATGCATTAATGACTTAAACTATGCAGGATTTACAAGAGATATGCAGATAGTTATATAAACATCACAAACACCTCTAAATTCCAATAGCAGTGTCTTTCAATGGCTTGATGGCTTATATCCACTCCAGCAACTTGACACCCCTCTTCGGGGAAAGTGTGTAAGTCAACAAATCCAGGGACTACTGTTTGCGGGCACTGTGCAAGGCACAGAAAGTCCAAGAGCTTTCACAACTATGCAGAATACCATATTTGGGCCAGTCAATCTAATGTGTGTGTGTGTGTGAGAGAGAGAGAGACAGAGTGCCCTATAGCCCCCTTTGGGAACTTGAGCATCTCATGCCTGCCACAGCTAAAGTTTTCCTTCTCTGCTTTTCCTCACCGAACTCAAAGGTCTCACTTTCACCCGAAGTGCGGTGTGTGACAGCTGGGGGCCGAATTCGCACAGGGATGGCTCCGTCCTGGGAAGGAGACAGGAAGGGCATGGGGTGTAAAGAGTGGGGGTTGCTGCAGGCTAGACCTGCCAGGCTGGCTGACCTGCCAAGCTGAGCCCGAGGGCTGTTGGAAACTGGAGCTCGGGCCGGAAGAAGGGAGCCCATGAATAATACAGCGGGACGGAGGCTGTTAACTAGGTGACCTCCTTGCACCTGTGTGTTTCACAGCTTCCTGGGGAGCCGCCATGGGAGGCCAGGGTGTCGGGTGGGGGCAGAGAGGAGAGGGAAAGGCCGAGTGGAGAACAGTGCCTTCGTTTTCCATCCCGCTCTCCTTTCAGCTCTCCAGCTCAGAAGTTCTTTGTACTAGCAGCTCCTTCTCCTTCTGGTTTTGACCCAGCTGGCCTTGGCCACGTGCGCGGGTGCATGCGTGCTCAGGAGCGAGCGTAGGCGTGCAGGCGCGGACGTGCGTGCACTCACACAGGTGTGCTGGTCACCAGCGTGTTTCTGAGCAGAGGCAGAATGTGAGGCTGGGCCTTCTCCGGTGCCCTGCCTCTCAGGCCTGCTTTCCGGGTCTGTTTGCTGAACTGGGCGGGCCTGCTCCTGGCCCCTGGCCCTGATGTGCTGTGTCACCTCTGTCAAGGTGGCCCCCTCTGTGGGCCGTTTCTGGCCGCCATGGACAGTACAGGCTCCTGGGCCCGAACAGTGTGGCGTCCCAAGGTTTCAGCCTCTGACAAGGGAAGCACCGTTTGATGTAAGTTGGGGGTCAGTAGCCCTGACTTTCTCTTCTAATGCTGTGGGGTCTGTCATTTTTAAGTACTCGTGACCGGAGCCCATTTACAGCCACTCAGACCTGGCACAGAGGAGCCTCCCTAGCTCCCACAGCTCCCGGCGAAGCAAAGAAAGTCTCTGGGCAGACATGGGGGCCGTTTTAGGACCACGCAGAGGGAGATGAGCTTGAACACAGCAGGAGAGTAGAAGGGAAGGCCTGAGGAGAAGCTGGTTGAACAGTGTGTGGGGTGAGGGGCAGAGGAAGCGGTGAGATGCTGTAGTCCGTTCCCAAAGGAGATTGACTTTTACCTGGCTTGACCTTCCGAGGAGCTGTTTCCAGACCCCTGGCCTGGGGGTGGGAAGCAGAGGGCCCCTCAATACCTGGGACCAGAGCAGGACCGGCCTGCACCTCCTCTTCGGTCCCAAGTGCTGTCAGCAAGGACCTGACCCCTGAGGAGGTCTCAGGCCCTCCTCCCCAGGACTGGAAAGGGACTTTCCTCCAAAGCCATGCTCTGACCTTAGCCTGCTTCCTCAGACTTAGGAGCCCGGGCCCAGTGACCTAGGCCTTCCAGCTGCCCTCTGAAAGCTAGGCCTTTAAGAGGTGGTTCCGCAAGGAAGGGGACAAAAAAAAAAAGAGGTGGTGCACCTCCATATGCACACACATCTCTGCACAGACTCATAGACACATTTCCTGCCTGGACATTATTTGGAGCACCTCCTCCTTTGTGTCTGGTCTGGGTGTGTGTGGCCAGAGCTACAAGCACCAGGCTTCATCTTCGGGCCCACTGCTTAAACCAGGAGAGTATTTCTATCTCTGAGCCAGACCATCCAGGTTCAAATCCTAGCTCTTCCAATGATTAGTTGTGTGACCTTCAGCACTTGAATCATTCTGTTCTTTAGTTTTCTCATCTAGAAAATCAGGATAGTAATAGAACCTACCTAAAAGGGTTATTGGGAGAATTAAACGAGTTATTAACTGTAAAATGCTTAGAAAATATGCCTGCCATATAGTAAATGCTCAAGAAATGCTACTGTTAGTTACTTGTAGGTTACTGTTAAACTTTTATGCTACTGTTACTCTTAGCTCCTGCGTTTTGGAAACTCACAGTTTTGCAGGCTGGCTGAGGGTGCCAGGCATAGCTATTATACCTATGAGAAAAGCTTTGTAGGTTCAGAGGAAGTGGGAGCAGCATCTGGGTTGGGATGAGAGGGCAGTCTTGGAAGGCTTCGTGGAGGAAGAGGTGCCCTTGCTGCGAGGCTGTGGCTTTTCTCTGTGCCCACTGGCTCTGTCCTCCCACAGTAGCAGGGAAGAAGAGAGGCAGGTAGTTCAGTGGTTAGTAGCATTAATGTTGCTCCCAAGTCAACTGGAATATTTTTAGTCAGCTTTTTAGTTGAAGTATAACACTTACGAAAAAGGATACAAATAATACAGGTACAGCTTGAATTATCACAAAGTGGCTACTCCCCTGTAACTGCCATGCAAACCAAGAAAAAAGAAATTAACAGAAGCATTTCTGTCATTAGCCAAAGGTAACTTCTATACTGGCTTCTAATAGCATGCATTCATTTTTGTCTATATTGAATTCATAGAAATTCAGTCATACAATATTTTCTCTCGGCAACTTATTTGCGAGGTTCATCACGCTGTGTATAGTTACATTTGTCTGTTCTCATTACTGTATAAGTTTCCATTGTGTGAATATACCACAGTTTACCCATTCTATTGTTGATGGACAACGGGGTTACTTCTAGTTTTGGCTATTATGGAAAAGTCTGTTAGGATCATTTGTTATGTGTCTTTTAGTGTACATATATATATATATATATATATATATATATGCGATTCTTTTGGGTGTATTTGTCCTTTTAGCAATACAAATGCTATAATATAATTACTAGCTTTATGTATCTAGTAGTATAAATTTTCTAGCTTTATTCTTCATTTTGGCTCTTGGCATTTCCATATGAATTTAGAATCAACTTTTGAAATTCCACAAAGACTCTGCTGAGATTCAATTGAGACTGTATCAACAATATGTAGATCAGTTTGAAGAAAATGGACATCTTTATAATACTGAATTTCTGATCCATGAATAAAATATCCTCCTTCATTGTCCTAGGTCTTAATAAATTTCTTTCAAGAATGTTTCTTAGCTGTCTGTATGTAGGTCTCATGGCTTCTCTGGTGGCTCAGTGGTAAAGAACCTGCCTGCAGCGCAGTTTTGATCCCTGGGTGGGGAAGATCCCCTTTAGGAAGGCCTGGCAACCCACTCCAGTATTCTTGCTGGGAAAATCCTATGGACAGAGAAGCCTGGTGGGCTACAGTCCATGGGGTCACAAAGAGCCATACATGACTGAAGTGACTAAGCACATAGAGGTCTTATACTTCTTTTATTAGATCGATTTCTATATGTTTTATGCTTTTGATACTACTATAAGTGCTATTTAAAGGTTTTTTTCATTTTTAATTATTTGTTTCTGGCATATAGAAGTACCACTGATTTTTAAAATATTGACCTGTATCCAACAATCTTTGTTAAATTTACTTATTATACCCAATAGTTGATTTTTTTTAACTTGCACAATCATGTTTTCTATGAATAATAACAATCTTATATCTTCCTTTCCAATATTTATATATTTTTTCTTGCCTTATTGCAATGGCTAAGTCTTCCAAAGTAATATTGCTTTAGATGTGGTGATAGTGGGCATCCTTATTTTGATTCTGGTATTGCAAAAACTTTCAATGTTTCACCGTTAAGTATGATGTTTGTGGTAAGTTTTTTGTAGATCTAGTTTATCATATTAGGAAAATTTTTTGATTATTTTTTCAAAACTGGGAAAATACATATAATATAAAACTTACCATTGTAAGTATACATTTCATTGGCATTAATAAAATTCACAGTGTTGTACACACCATCACTATCCATTTCCAAACTTTTAATCAACTCAAACAGAAGCTCTGTAAACTCTGTAACCATTGGACAATAACTCCCCATTTTCTGTCCTTCCAGGCCCTGGCAACCTCTGTTTTCTGTCTCTATAAATGTGCCTGTTTCTAGGTATCTTATGTAAGTGGAGTCATATAATAATTGTAATTTGTGTCTGGCTTGTTTAACATGCTTTCAGGGTTCATTCATGTTTAGCATGTATCAGAATTCCTTTTTTTAAGGTGGAATAATAGCTAAATTGTATGCATATACCATATTTCATTTATCTATTCATCCACTGATGTCATTTGGATTGTTTCTACTTTCTAGCTATTGTGAATAGTGCTGCTAAGAACATCAGTATACAAATATCTGTTTGAGTCCATGCTTTCAGTTTGTTTGAGTATATATTTAGGAGTGGAATTATCATAAATAATTCTGCATTTAGTTTTTTGAGGAATCATCACACTGTTTTCTACAGAAGTTGCTTAATTGTATGTGGCCACAACACTGCAAAAGTTACAATTTTCTCCATATATTCACAAATGCTTGTTATTTTTGTTATTATTAATATTTTTTATAATAGCCATTCTAATGGGTATGAAGTGGTATCCCACTGAGATTTTGATTTGCATTTCCCTAATGGCTAGTGATGAGTATCTCTTCACTTAATTGGCCATTTTAATATCTTCTATGGAGAAATATGTATTCAAGTACTTTGCAAAGCTATTTTTGAATTGGGCTGCTTATATTTTTGTTGTTGAGTTGTAAGGGTTCTTTATATGTTCTGGATATAATCCCTTATCGGAATATAAATTTTTCTCCCATTCTGTAGGTATTCATTCTGTTGATAGTGTCCTTTGATATACATAAGTTTTTGATTTTGATGAAATCCAGTTTATCTTTTTTGTTATTGTTGTTGCCTATGTTTTTGGTGTCATAGCCAGGAAATCATTGCCTATTCCAAAGTCATAAAGATTTTCACCTAAGAAGTTTATAGTTTTAGTTCTTATATTTAGGTATTTGATCTATTTTTTGTTATGTTTTGTACACAGTATAAGAGTCCAGCTTTTGTTTGTAGTTGTTCAGTTTTCCCAGGATCGTTTGTTGAAAAAGACTGCCCTTTCCCCATTGAATGATCTTGGCACCCTTGTCAAAAATGTTTTAACAGTATATGTGATGATTTATTTCTGTGCTCTCTGTTCTATTCCACTGGTCTATATTAATGTCCTTACATCAGTATTGCACTGTTGTGATTAATGTAACTTTGTAGCAAGTTTTGAAATCAAGAGGTATGAATTCTCCAACATTGTTCTTTTTCAAGATTGTTTTGGCTATTTGAAATTCCACACAAATCTTAAGATGGGCTTTTCTATTTCTGCAGAAAACATCATTAGCATTTTGATAGAGATTGCATTAAATCTGTAGATTGCTATGGGTAATATTTTATCTTAATATTAAGGATAGTATTTTAACAATTTTAAGTCTTCCCATCCATGAACATGGGATGTCTCTCACTTAGTTTGTGTCTTCTTTGATTTCTATCACTATGTTTTATAGTTGTCAGTGCACAGGTCATTTGCTTCCTTGGTTAAGTTTATTCTTAAGCATTTTATCTTTTTGATACTGTTGTAAATGGAATTGTTTTCTTAATTTTGTCTTCAGGTTATTCATTGCTGGTGAGTAGAAATGCAACTTATTTTCGTGAGTTGATTTTGTATCCTGCAACTGCTGAATTTATTTACTAGCTCCAACAGATTTTAAATGGAGTCTTTAGTTTTCTTTATATATGACCATGTCATCTGTGCATGGAGATAATTTTACTTCTTCCTTTCCAATTTGGAATTGGGAATTTATTGCCAAGTTACTCTGGCTAGAGATTTCAATATTATGTTGAATGGAAGTGGTAATAGTGGGTATCCTTGTTTTGTTCCTGATCTCAAGAATGTCTTTAGCTATTGAGTGTGATGTTAGCTGTGAGTTTTTTGTATCTGGCCTCTTTTCTTCTGTTTCGCAGAGAGTATTTTAAAAATTATAAGTGCATATGGAATTTTATCAAATGTATTTTTGCATCTATTTGAAATAATCATGTAAAAATTTCTTCTTTTTCCTGTTAGTTTGCTGAATTACATGAATTGATTTTCAAAAGTTAACCAACATTGCCTTCCTGGAATAAATCCAACTTTGTCTTGATGCATTATTCTCTTCATAATCCCTTGGAAACTATTGGACTAGATTTAATGGTTTCTCTTGACTATATTTTGCATGTGAATTATTAGTATTCCTTAAAATATGTTTTCATCTGTGTTCACTAAAGAGATTGACCTATGATTTGCCTTTCTTCTGATATCTTTATCAGATTATAGTATCACGTTGTGCTGGCTTTGCAATATAAATTGGGAACTGTTCCTTCTTTTTCTGTTTTTCTGTAGGAGTTTGGATAAGATTTGTATTATGTTTTTCCTCAAATCTTTAGGAAAAGTAAGCAGAGAAGCCACACGAGCTTATGTTTCTTAAAGGGAAGGCTTTTTTGTTTTTTGGAAGGCTATTTTTAAAATATATGATTTATTTATTTCTTTATGGCTGTGTTGGGTCTTCACTGTGGCACAGGCTTTTTCTCTAGTTGTGGCGAGTGGGGCTGATCTCCAGTTGTGGCGCTCAGGCTTCTCACGGTGGTGGCCTCTCTTGTCGCAGAGCATGGGCTTCAGTAGCTGTGGCTCCCGGACGCCAGAGCACAGGCTCCGTAGTTGGGACGCACAGGCTCGGCTACTCTGCAGCACGTGGCATCTTCCCGGAGCAGGGATTGAAGCCATATCTCCTACATTGGCAGGCAGATTCTTCACCACTGAGCTACCAAGGAAGCCCTAGTGGGAAGGTTTTTGATTGCAATCTCAATATGTCTAGAGAAATAAAACTATTTATATTTCTGTGTTCTCATGTGTCAGTTTTGCTAAGTTGTACTTTTTGAGGACTTTATGTAAATTTTTATATGAATTGACAAAGGTATTCATAATCTCTCCTTCGTTATTGTATTGTAGTCTATACTTTGTAGAATCTGCGGTGAGACTTTCTTATTCATGATACTGGTACTATATGCCTTCTCTCTCATTTTTTTCACTGTCATGCTGATCACTGGATTTGTTAGTCTTGTTAGTCTTTTCAAAGAATCAACTTTTTTTGTTGTTGTGCAGTCACTCAGTCATGTCTGACTCTTTGCGACTCCATGGACTGCAGCACACCAGGCTTCCCTGTCCTTCACCATCTCTCAGAACTTGCTCAAACTCATATTCATTGAGTCAGTGATGCCATCCACCCATCTCGTCCTCTGTCGTCCCCTTCTTCTCCTGCCTTCAGTCTTTTCCAGAGTCAGGATCTTTTCGGTTCTCATTAGAAATTATTATTACCTCAAGTATTGGAGTTTCAGCATCAGTCCTTCCAATGAATATTCAGGATTGATTTCCTTTAGGATTGACTGGTTTGATCTCACAGTCCAAGGGACCCTCAAGAGTCTTCTCCAACACCACAGTTCAAAAGCATCAGTTCTTTGGCACTCAGTCTTCTTTATGGTCCAGGTCCCACATCCATACATGACCACTGGAAAAACCATAGCTTTGACTATACAGACCTTTGTTGGCAAAGTACTGTCTCTGCTTTTTAATATGCTGTCTAGGTTAGTCATAGCTTTTCTTCCAAGGAGCAAGTGTCTTTTAATTTCATGGCTGTAATCACCATCTGCAGTGATTTTGGAACTCAAGAAAATAAAGTCTCTCACTGTTTCCATTGTTTCCTCATCTATTTGCCATGAAATGAGTGGACCGGATGCCATGATCTTAGTTTTTTGAATGTTGAATTTTAAGCCAGCTTTTCCACTCTCCTCTTTAACCTTCATCAAGAGGCTCTTTAGTTCCCTTCACTTTCTGCCATCAGGATGGTGTCATCTGCATATCTGAGGTTATTGATATTTCTCCTGGCAATCTTGATTCTGGCTTGTGCTTCATCCAGCCTAGCATTTCACATGATGTACTCTGCATTTAAGTTAAATAAGCAGGGTGACAATATATAGCCTTGACATACTCCTTTCCCACTTTGGAACCAGTCTGTTGTTCCTTGTATGGTTCTAACTGTTGCTTCTTGACCTGCATACAGGTTTCTCAGGAGGCAGGTAAGGTGGTCTGGTATTCCCATCTCTTTAAGAATTTTCCACAGTTTGTTGTGATCCACACAGTCAAAGGTTTTAGCATAATCAATGAAGTAGAAGTAGATGTTTTTCTGGAATTCTCTTGTTTTATGATCCAATGAATGTTGGCAATTTGATCTTTTAATTCACAACTTTTAATTTACTGATTTTTGTTTTATATTTCATTTCCTTTCTTTAGTAAATTAAAAAATTTTTAACTTTCTTTGAGTTTAATTTACTTCTTAAAACATGTTTCAAGATAGATACATGGATCATTGGTTTTTGGATTTTCTTCTTTTTGAAAATCTGAATTTAAGGCTATAAAATTTCCTCCAAGCAAAAAATTTATATGTCACAAATTTTAATGTTATATTTTAATTATTTTAAGGCTCAAAATATTTTCTAATTCCCTTTGCAGTTTCTTCTTTGATTTATGATTTCTCAGAAAGACATTGCTTTATTTCCAAACATTTGGGGATTTCCTCATTTTTTTATGCTTGTTTTTGAGCTTAATATGCTGTGATTAGAGAACATACTTTGAATGATTTCATTTCCTTGAAATGTTTTGAAAGTTACTTTATGGCCCAGAATGTAGGATTTTGATAAATTATCCATTGCTTCATAAGAAGAGTGTTTATTTCTGTAGTTGTACCCAGTTTTCATTTTGTCGGTGAGGTCAGATACGTAAGTCAGGTTGATTGGATGCTGGTATCCTTCTGATTTGTTTTCTGCTTTTTCTATCCATTTTTGAGAAATATGTGTTGACATCTTCCATTACAGTTATAGATTTGTCTCTCTTTCTAGTTTTCTCTGAAAGTCCCCAATCCATAGGACAAGGCCGTTGGAGAGTCACCTAGATAGAAAAAGTTTCATGTAGTTTTAAATTCTCTTCCTTTTCACCCAGTTTTATCATACAGATTTTCAAATGCAGAAAGTTTGAAAGACCTGTACAGTGAACACCCATGTACCCACCACTGGGGATTTTACAGTTTACATTTTGTTGCATTTCATTTATCATGTATATATCCATCAAAACATTTCTTTAGGGCTGTATTCAAAGTTAGTTGTGTAACTGGCTCACTTCACCCTTAAACCCTTCATCACGTGTATCATTAAGTAGTTATCTTGCCTAATTTTAAAATCTAAAGTAGAGATCTTAAACAGTTCAGGTACAAAGGACAGCTCCTCAAGAGAAAGTGGGCCAAGTAGGAGAGAAGACGTGTCACCACAAGGGTTTCACCTGCAAGACCTAGGATGGTGATGGTGCAGCTGAGTGTCCCTCTCACCTTCCAGGCAACAGGGATGGGGTCTGGCTTGGCCTCTCTTGAGTGCTTTGCCTCTAGTGGCTTGGGGCTGGTGTTCAGGATAGCTCTGTTGTGCAAATGAGTGGTGTGCTTCAAAGGGCAGAAGTTGACTGTGTGATTCTGAAGGCTATAAGCCCAGAGAGTGAAAGTTCCTGGGAGGCAGCTTGGGATCCATTGAAAGAGAAAATTTGTCTTTCTTTTTTGAAGTACCAAATTAACTCTTGTTTCTACAACTTTATTTTCAGGCAGGTAATATAGGCATGTTGTTGCTGTTGTTGAGTCACTAAGTTAGGTCTGACTCTTTTGTGACCCCATGTACTATAGCCTGCTAGGCTCCTTTATCCATGGGATGTTCCAGCATGGTGAAAATTCAAAAGGCCCCAAATGGAATGCAGTGAAATCTCTCTTTCCCCTCTCTTTTCCAGCCACCCAGGTTTCACCCCCAGAGGTGGTCAGTTTCTGGTTTCTTAGGGTCCTCTCAAGTAGTCTGTGTACACATGCGATGATGGTGATAGTGAAAGTGTTAGTTGTTCAGTCGTGTCCAACTGTTTGCAACCCCATGGACTTTTGCCTGCCGGGCTCCTCTGTTCATGGAATTCTCCAGGCAGGAATACTGGAGTGGGTTGCCGTTCCCTACTCCAAGGAATATTCCCTATGAAGTGATCAAACCCAGGTCTTCTGAATTGCAGGTAGATTCTTTCGGTCTGAATCACCAGGGATAGTAAAACTACTAATACCACTTATTGAGAGTTTATTCTGTGTGAGCTTGTATTCTGAGTATTTTACATGTATTACTTCATTTGATCTTTGTAGCAACCCTATGAACTATGTACTATTATCATCTCCATTTCAGAGATGTAAGCAACTGAGCCCATAGGAGTTAAGCAGCTCAGGCAAGCTCACATACCCACATGGGCAGTCAGGATGTGAGTCCAGCTGGTCTGCTGCTCTCTTGACCTCTTGTTCTATTCCTTTCAGTGTTTCTTGGAACCAACTCTATCAAAAGTTCCCTCCAGTGACCTGGCAATTGTGTATTTAGCAGTGCACCAGCCTGGTTGATATGGTGGTGAGCTCCCTGTCCCTGGAGGGCATTCAACTAAATGACCCCAAGGGCTTCTCTACAAATAGCCTTGTTAGTTTCCCCCCAGCTTTAGTTTCTGCTTCTCTCCTGCCTGTGGGATCAGTTTTCTCTCCTCTCTGTAGGGGTCTCAGGTCTGTATCCTATTCTATCAAACCCCAGAGAGGAGCCCTTTGAGCATCTCGTAAGGAAGGATGAGGTCTGGGCAGGGTGGCCCCTCCCTGTCTGCAGGAGGCAGTACTGAGGCACAGAGTGGGCAATGGGAGCTATTCAGCCACAAACAAGACTGTGTCTGCCAGGAATGGTCCTCCCCACTCCTTTTCTGACCCCTGTGTTTAACCTGACTTCTCTCCCTCTTTCCATTGCCCACCCCAGGCCTGGCCTGAGGAGAACCTGTATGCCCAGAGAGGAGAGTGGGGGCATATGGGAGAGCTGAGTAAAATTCTTCACTAGGAACAAATCTCATTTTCAAGAAAGTCTTGACAAAATGAGGCATTAAATTACAATATTTCGGAGAGCGTCGTAATTCTATTGCAGACAGCCCTTCATCATGGAATCTGAAAGCTGGGAAAATACAAAACTCATTAGATTAAAATAAACCACCTACTGCTCTAGAGAAAAGCTTATTTATCAATATCAATTTACTTATGATTACTCTGGCCTGCAATTTGTTATTTTTAAGAATTATGATTTGTGTATTGCTCATACAGATGTGAAATATTTTTTCTTAAATTGCGTGTTTTAAAAAAGATGTCCTTAGTAAAGGTTAGAAAGTGGGTATTGGAGACGAGGAATTGGGGAGGGTCAGGAGATAAGTAAGAGGCTGGAGTTGGGGATGGTGAGAAAGAGGGTGTGTGAAGAGCTAGATGGAAGCAAGTATGGACAGAGTGAACCAGAAACCACATAAAACCTTTGGGTCTTTAAAAGAAGTATTTTATTCATTAAGAGGAAGGACATCCTAATTAACCAAGCTGTCCAAAGATGGAATGTGTCCTGTGTGGGTAGTGAGCTTTCTGTCACTGGAGGCATACAAGTTCAAGTTCAAAGTCTAGAAAGGAGGATGCTGTAAAGGACAGCAGTTGGATGAAGTGCCGCCTGTAGCTCTTTCCAGTCCTGATGGTCAGTGATTCTGTGACTCTTACACACCAGGTCTGGAGGGTAGGACAGTGCGGGGCAGCCTTGCATCATGTAGAAGAGTATTGGATTGGGCAACAAATCCTCCCACTTGAATTCACCGGCTCTGGTGCTCCTGGTTCCGGCCAGCCCTTGCTGTGTGGTACCATGGAAAGAGCTCTGTTCCCACCGCCAGAACCCCCGGGTTCAAATACGGCTGTCATCACTGTCATGTTCTGCTGTGAGACGTCATTCAAGTGGTGGATTCTTCCTCAGCCCCAGGTTCTTCATCAGTAGAATGGGTCAGTAAGGCCCCTTCTTAGGTAGTGGTAAGGATCTGTGACATTTTATAGAAAGCCTAGCATGTGGTAGGCACACTCAACATGTGTTAATACCATTCCTACCTCCCTCCTGGGCCAGTTTCCTTATCTGCAAAGTGGACTGTCTGCGGGGGATCTCTGGGTTTCTTCTGGTTCTAGTTTTCTGCCCCAGGTATTCAGTGTTCTTTCTGTGAGGAAAGAAAGTGGTTGGGGTGAGGGGGAGCCCCAGCAGCTCCCAGCACCTTGAACCTGCTTGATGGCCTTCTGCACTGACATAGATGCTTTTCCTGCTCAAAGGATCTGCTGTCAGTTCTCCATGTTTTTGTCCTGCCTTTGGGAAATTGGATCCCCATCTTGTAGATGGGAAAGTGGAGGCCCAGAGAGGAGAGGATAGGATGCTCATCTGCCCCTCCCCACCACAGCCCCGGGCCCCCTGTTCTTAACTTCCTTTCCTGAGCAGCTCTGTGGGTTGTGGGGAGCAGAGGGGACTGCCTTGAGAATTTCCAGGAGTGTTTGGCATGGAACACACCCACTGTAGCCTCTTGCTCTCTTTTCTCCATCTTTCTGCCAAATTGTAGTCTCTCTTTGGGACAAGCAGCTGTGCTCTGGTCCTCTACTTTCTCTCCTTTGCTTCCTCCCTCCTTCTATTCTTGCACATCTTCAATACCTAATGAACTCTTCCTATGCTATGACAACCCCATGTTAGGCTCCAGAGCAACCGAAGTGAATAAGGCAGGACCCTGATTCTAGGGGACTCCAGAGACCAGTGGAGGAGACAGATGTGTGTACACACACACGGTGTGTGGTATGCTGTAACAGTGAGGGGCACAGCTTCATGCTGAAGCCTAGCTGGTGGAATCAAAGAAGACTTCCCAGAGGAGGTGATGGCTAAGCTGCCTGTAAAATGAGAAAAAGGAATTTGCTGTGGATTCTGTGCCCCTATAGAGCTGAGACTCAGTGACAACCGAATGGTTGTCATGCACTGCAGCGGGGCTGGGTTTAATATCACTCCCTGCCCCAGGCTCAGGGCAAGTCCTTTACCCCCGGAGGAGGAAGGTGGAGTAGGAAGGCCCTCCTTGGCTGGGTCTTGGTGATGGGCACATCTGAGCAGAGGTTAGCAAGGGATGACAGAGGGACAGCCAGCTAGCAGCTCTGGCAGTGTGATTCGGCCTCTCTGGCAGGATCTGTTTGCTGGGGAGTGGGATGGGGGAGGTGGGGAAAACTGTGGCAGGAGGTGACAGATTTGGGGCTCACCTAAACAAATTCCTAGTTGTCAGTTGAACCAAGGTTCAAGCACTTCAGGGGTTTTCAGGCCATGCCTCTTATCATTCCTGAGATTCAGTCTCACCCTCTGGAAGAGTGGGTGGCATTGACACCTGCAAGGTGCTGGGAGAGCCAGGTGACCTAAAAGGCAGCGCTCAGCTGGGCAGCCAGGATGGATGGTGCTCTCTGTCCTGTCTGAGACCACCTGGTGCCTGATCCCTCATGACCTGTGATCCTGGTGGGGTGGGACAGGGCTGTGATGAGCTTGACAGTGGCATGCCCTACACGTATAACGGGCATTATTACTGCTGTCATCAGTGTTCTGTGAATTAGGCAGAAGAGACAGAGACTGAGGATGGAGCAAGGCAAGAGGACATTTGAATCCAGTGGGTGCTCACCCTGGGTGAAGCATACTCGAGGGCATGCATTTAATCTTCACAATGTCTGCCAATGTGGTGGTGCTATTCTCTCGGTTTATACAGAGGGGAAACTGAGGCCGAGCAGGGATTTGAGTACAGGTGTCTCCTTCCAGTCTCCTGAAGGTCCCTGTTTGGAATGGTCCCTTTCTCCCTACCCCGTAGTGAGACAGCTTTGCAGTACCTGAGTTCCTCACTGAACTCTTGGTCGAGAGTCCAAAACTCCTTCCCTATGAAGCCTGCAGTGGGCTCCCCTTTATCCCTTCAGGAGTTGTAATATTAATGAGCATAAAGGCAACTGAACAGCATCTCACACAATTATCTGGGGGGGAAGTAGCTGTCACAAACAATCTGGAAAAGATTAATCACTTAACTTACAAGGAAAACTATCAGCTTACTATTAGAGAGCCCAGGTCTTACCCTCCTTCCTCCCGTTCCTTAAGGTGGGGATCCCAGCCCTGTTTGGGGGCCCCATTTCCACCACGTGGACTTGACTGAGAGTCACTTTCCTGCTGGCTGGTGGCGCTCGGGCCTGGGCCTTCCCTGCATCACAGCCTCAGGCTGCTCAAGCTAAAGGGACTGCGTCTACATCCATGTCCTCCTGGAATGTCGGCAGTACTCCTATGCACAGGCTCGGGCTGGCTGGGAAGGAGCGCTCAGCATGGTTAGCACAGAAACAAGAACTGGCCCTTGTCAATTGATTTAAAACCGTGTGAGTCACACAACAGGAATCCCAGATAGAGGATGGGGGCCCCTTCTGCCTGGGAGGCTTGGGGGTTGGGGGTCAAGGGAGACTCCTCAGGGGAGGGGACATCTCAGCCTCTTCCTGGCAGCTGAGTCCCCGTATGGCCAGGTGGGAGGGAGGACCTCTGGGAGTGGAGAGGCCCAGACAAGGGCACGAGCTGTGAAGTCCTAAGTGGCGTTTTGCAGGCAAGGACACTGAAGCCTGGAGAGACCCGAAGCCTTGCCTGGGGGTCACCCTGTGATTTATGTCTGCCCTGTGATTGAAAACTCCTGTTTGCACCTAAGGATGAGGAGGAGAGGCTCAACGCTGAACCGGTGTCCGTGAGAGATGGGAGACTGTCATGGAAGGCGTCCTGGAGCGGGTAGGGTGGAAGGCAGCCGAGGGAACCAGTGTGGCTAACATCACACTGGGAGAGGGAGAGAGAGAGAAAGAGTGTGAACGGGCTTCCAGTCGTTAAGCCCTGGACATGGAGATGAAGAGCCTGGCAGGGGCCTTTCCTAGGAGTGAGGCTGGCTTGGAACCTTCCCTACCCATCTCCTAGGACAGCTCCCACCCTGGCCTGGGCTCTTGTGCTTCCGTGTGGGTGAAACCACAGCAGGAAGTGGGCACCTTCATGCTCTCTCTCTCGCCTTCACTCCCTGCAGCTCTCTGGGGTCCAGTGCCAAGGAAGAGGCCTGGACTTGGCCATCTGACCCCCTTGGCCAGTTTTCAGCATATAGTTGATCCTCTCAGCACTCAGCTTCCTCCTTGGTGAAATGGCCTAACATCTGCCTGTCTAGATTTGCAGTCATGTTCACAGAAAGCCTTTGCAGAGTTAAAACCGCAGAGATGTCCTCCTGGCAGCTGCCTAGAGTTGAGGTTCATGCCTCAGGATGCAGCATGGAAACTGCTGGGTGATGGCTGCCCAGCATCCCAGACTCTGTGGGGTAGGCTTTGGGGTATAAGAGGCAAGAGTGGAAAGGGAGAAGGAGGTGGAGACTTGGAACAGATGTGGACCCCTCCCTCTGTCTGGTGAGAGAGCTCACCCCCCTGTATTGGGGATGGCAGTGAACTCCCCGACAGAAATTGAACACAGTCCCACCCACAGTTCCCTTGACTGCCTGCTGGCCCCCGAGCAAATAGTCTTGACTTGTCTGGGGGCAGGGCAGTGGTCAGCATCTCTGAGGTAGAAAAGAGCAGAGCTGGGAAAACCAAGTCCGCTTCGCCCTTCACAGAGGCAGGCCCGGATTTTCCAAAGGCTATGCTCAGAACCTGGGGTCTCCATTTCCATCCCTGGCTCTCAGGCTGAAGGGCTGAAGCTGAAGGCAGCCTCTGTGGCTCTCAGTGTCTGTGTTTGCAACATGGGTTGCCTGGCCCAGGTTGGTGTACCACGGGGCATGGAATTCAGGGGTAGCAAGATGGGGCTAGGTGAAGCCAAGCCACCTCCCTGATTGGAAGTGGGAGGCAGGGCCCAGGGAGGCAAGCAGAAGGGTCTGCACAGTGGTCGAACTTGGCAAGTTAACTGGCTTAACTTTTGACATACTTCAGTTTCTACACTAGTTTGCTTTCTTTCTAAATTTAGTTTTTATATTTTAAACAGCTTTATTGAGATGGTGTTCACATATGATACTATTTACCCACTTAGAGTCTACAATTCAGTGGTTATTAGTACAGTCACAGAAAAGTACAACTTTTGCTACAGTGTATTTTGGAACATTTTCATCCTTTTCGAAAGAAACTCCATACCTTTTAGCTATCACCCCTGCATCCTTCCATCATTTCAACCCTAAGCAACCACTAATCTATGTCCTGTCTGTATAGATTTATCTTTTCTGGCCAGACATTTCATATAGGTAGACTCATGTAACATGTGGTCTTTTGTGACTGACTTCTTTGACTTAACATGATGATTTTAAGGTTCATCTATGTTGTATCAGTACTTTGTTAATTTTTATGCCTGAATAATATCCCATTGCATGGATATACCATGTCTTGTTTATTCATTTGTCCATTAATGGACATTTGGGCTGTTTCACCTTTTGACTGTTAAGAATAATAATGCTTGAATGTTCAAGTTTCTATGTGGACATAGGTCTTAATTTCTCTTAGCTGTATACCAAGAAGTGGTATTGCTGGGTCTTATGATAACTCTGTAATAGTTTGAGGAATAGTCAGACTATTTTAAAGTGTCTGCACCATTTTACATTCATATCAGCAATGTAGGAGGGTTCAATTTTTCCATATCCTCTCCAACACTGCTGTTATCTGTCTTTTTGATTACAGCTGTACTAGTGAGTGTGAAGGGGTAGCTCATTGTGGTTTTGATTTGCATTTCCCCGATGACCAATGACACTGAGCATCTTTTCATGTGCTTATTGGCCATTTGTACATCTTCCTTGGAGAAATGTCTGTTCAGATCCTTCAGCCATCTTTTAATTGAGTTATTCATCTTTTCACTGTTAGGTTGTAAGAGTTCTTTATATATTCTAGATAAGTCCCTTGTTAGATGTATGATTTGCACATATTTTCTTCCGTTCTGGGTTGTCTTTTCACTCTCTTGATAGTGTCCTTTGAAATATACATATTTTTAATTTTTATGAAGCCAACTTATCTACTGTTCTTATGTTGCTTATGCTTTTGGTGTCATGTTTAAGAAACCATTGCCTAATTTAAGGTCATGAAGATTTACACCTGTTTTTCTTTGACGAGTTTTAGCTCTTTCATTTAGGTTTTTGATCCATTTTGAGTTGATTTTTGTAGATGGAGTGAGCCAGGGCCCAACTTTATTCTTTTGCACCTTGCTATCTAGTTGCTCCAGTACCATTTGTTGAAAAGACAGTTAAATGGACTTGACCTCTTTGTTGAAAATCAGTTGACCATAGACATATAGTTTTAATTCTGGAGCGTCAATCCTATTCTGATCTATAAGTCTCTTTGAATGCCAGAACCATACTGTTTTGATTACTAGCTTGTTTTTAAATGGAGTATTTGCTGCCTTGTTTAAATACTATTAGTACCTCAATGCAGATAGCTAAGAAAATACAGAAAAACATTAAGGACAGAAAAATCACCTGTTATCTCACTACACAAAAATAAAATAGAGGTACTGCTTTTATTGTGTTTACTGTGTTTCTGCTGTATATTTTCTCTACAGATGTATACATCTATCATTTTTTTCCAACACGGTAACACGCTTTGCGTAGTCTTGTAGATTGTGTTTTCTGTTTAACAGTTTGCCATGAACATTTTTCCTTGTCAATAAACGTTCTCTGAAAACATGGTTTTCCGTGGCTGCCTCATAGTTGGCTATATGAAACCGCCCTAACTTACTCATGTAAAACCTCTGTCATTGATCATTGACTTGCCTGTTTTTATGAGTATAAACAGTGCTGCCACAAACATCCTCAAAACAAACCTTTGTGCCACGATTCTGACAATTTCCTTAGCGGAATTCCTGCCTGTGGAACTGCAAAGTCAAAAGGTGTGTGAATGTTTTTCAGGTTAGAGTTTTATTGTGCCAAAGGCCTCCCAGAAAGCTGTACCATTCATACTAGAGGGGATTCTCATAAAAAACACAGTGTGGAATATAGCGTGACTCAAAAGCTGTTTTGGAATTGTTTATATACTTTAGGTATTAATCCCTTATCAGATGTGATTTGCATATATCTTTTGCAGGTTTGCCATTTTACTCTGTAGATAGCATCCTTTGATGCAGACAAGTTTTTCATTTTGATGAAGTCCAATTTATCTATCTTTTTATTGCCTGTGCTTTTGATGTTATAGTCAAATCCAATGGTGAGAGGATTTCCCTCTGTGTTTTCTTCTATGGTTATATACATTTCATAGTGCTGGTATCAGTCATTTATCGCCTCAGTAAAGCTGCATTACAAACCATTACAACAATCATTTACTTTTACTCGTGTGTCTATGGGCCAGCTGGGGAGGGTCAGCCAACCTAGGCCTGATGTGATTGAGTCTGTTTCTGGACCCTCTGTGGGTTCAGTCTGCTCACTTTTCCTGGGGCATGTTCTTCTCAGATTGAAAGGCAGGTGCTCAAGAGGCAAGCCCCTCTGCACAAAAGCTGTGCTTCTGCTCATAGGGAGGTTAGCCAAAGCATCCATTTGTCAAAGCGAGTCACATGGTCAAGCCCAGCATCGAGGGTGGAACAGCATCCTTTGACTGCTGTGAGACCCCGGCATGTGTGTAGATGCTCAATCCTATGCAGAGTGAAGGGTTGGGACCAGTAATTTTGTCATCCACAGTGATGACTGGGGACAGGAATGAACCTGGCAGATTTGAGACTGATAAGTAGCTAGTGTGCCTGAAAGATGGTGATGAAGGATGTAGGGTGCCGCTTACTGGATGCGTGAAAGATATCAATTACTGAATTAATCAAAAAATTAAAAGAATGTACCAACGGAAGTGGATTTACTGAGATGGGAAAGATGAGGAGGGGGAAACTTTGGAGAAGAAATCGGCTCACTGTTGGATAAGTTAAATGTTAGAGGCACACCAAGAGGTGATGTTAAGTTGGATGTATGTGCTAGACTCCGCTTTCAAGTCTTCTTGCAGAAGGAGGATGTGTGAAAGTCTAACTAACTGTGGTGGCTGGGATAGCTGTCTCCAAAAATGTAAGAAGGATGAGGGGAGCTGAGGATCTCACTGCTAGCAGAGGTCTGGGAAGCCTTCATGGAAGATGTGGCATTAGAGCTGTGCATTGAAGAGAGGCTGGTTATGCAGGGTGCGGCTAGGTGGTGCTTTGATTGGAGAAAATAGCATGGCCCAGGCACAGAGGGAGAGCACAGGGTGTGGTGACAGGCAGTGCCCTTTGGGGTAGAGGGTGCAGATTTTAGCAACATGCCAGAGCTGGGCCAATGTCTGTTGCCTGTTCTCTGCTGGTGAGTTGGGAGATAGGAGAAAGCTGACTTTGATCAACTCTGTTCTTCTTCCCAGCCCTAGTGGGACTGGGGATCTGAGGATCAGGACCCTCAGCTGCCTTTTCTGAAACAAAAAAAAAGAATGAGTCCCTGGTGCTGGTGACAGTGTGGGGAAACTGGTCCTTTCTTAATTGTTGGAGGGAGTGCAACATAGTGCACCCTCTTTGGAGAGCAGTTTGTCAACACCTATGAAAATATGGAAATCTCCTGCTTCATGTATGTATATAGACATGGAAATAAGGATATTCATTATGGTTTCATTCATTAATACAAAGATTTAAAACAAACTAAATGTACATCACTGTTGTTATTCAGTCTCTAAGTTGTGTCCAACTCTTTGTGATATTATGGATTGCAACACTCCAGGCTCCTCTGTCCTCCACTGTCTCCTGGAGTTTGTTCAGATGCAGTCCATTGATGCTGTCTAACTGTCTCTTCTGCTGCTGCTGCTTCTCCTTTTACCTTCAGTCTTTCCCAGCATTGAGGTCTTTTCCAGAGAGTCAGCTTTTTGCATCAGGTGGCCGAAGTATAGGAGCTTCAGCTTCAGCATCAGTCCTTTCAGTGAATGTTCAGGATTGATTTCCTTTAGGATTGATTAGTTGGATCTCCTTGCAGTCCAAGGGACTCTCAAGAGTCTTTTCCAGCACCACAATTCAAAAGCATCAGTTCTTCAGCATTCAGTCTTCTTTATGGTCCAACTCTCACATCCATACATGACTCCTGGGAAAACCATAGCTTTGGCTATATGGACTTTTGTTGGCAAAGTGATGTCTCTTCTTTTTAATATGCTGTCTAGGTTTGTCATCGCTTTTCTTCCAAGGAGCAAGTGTCTTTTAATTTCATGGCTGCAGTCATCGTCTGCAGTGATTTTGGAGCCTAAGAAAATAAAATCTGGCACTGTTTCCATTTTTTTCCCTTCTGTTTGCCACGAAGTGATGGGACTGGATCTTGGTGTTTTGTTTTTTGAATGTTGAGTTTCAAGCCAGTTTTTTCACTCTACGCTTTCACCCTCACCAAGAGGTTCTTTAGTTCCTTTTCACTTTCTGCCATTAGAGCAGTATCATCTGCATATCTGAGGTTGTGGATATTTCTCCCAGCAGTCTTGATTCCAGCTTGTGATTCATTCAGCCCAGCATTTCACATGATGTACTCTGAATATAAGTTAAATAAGCAGAGTGACAGTATACAGCCTTGTACTCCTTTGAACCAGCCTTTGTACTCCTAATTTTGAACCAGTCAGTTGTCCCATGTCTAGTCCTAACTGTTGCTTCTTGAACACGTACAAGTTTCTTAGGAGACAGGTGAGGTGGTCTGATACTCCTGTCTCTTTAAGAATTTTCCAGTTTGTTATGATCCACACAGTCAAAGGCTTTAGCATAGTTAATGAAGCAGAAGTAGATGTTTTTCTAGAACTTCCTTGTTTTCTCCATGATCCAACAAATGTTGGCAATTTGATCTCTAGTCCCTCTGCTTTTTTTAAACACAACTTGTATATCTGAAAGTTCCTGATTCACGTAATGCTGAAGCCGAGCTGGAAGGATTTGAGCATAACCTTGCTAGAATGTGATGAGCGCAATTGTATGGTAGTTTGAATATTCTTTGGCATTGCCCTTTTCTTTGGGATTGGGATGAAAATTGACCTTTTCCAGTCCTGAGCCCATTGACAAGTTTTCTGAATTTGTTGACATATTGAGTGCAGCACTTTCACAGCATCATCTTTTAGGAAATAGCTCAGTTGGAATTCCATCACCTCCAGTAACTTTGTTCATAGTAATGCTTCCTAAGGCCCACCTGACTTCAGACTCCAGGATGTCTGGCTCTAGGTGAGTGACCACACCACTGTGGTTATCTGGGTCATTAGACATTTTTTGTATAGTTCTGTGTGTTCTTGCCACCTCTTCTTAATCTCTTCTGCTTCTGTTAGGTCCTTACCATTTATTTATTCCCTTTATCATGACCATCGTTGCATGAAATGTTCCCTTGATATCTCCAATTTTCTTGAAGAGATCTCTATAGTCTTTCCTGTTCTATTGTTTTCCTCTATTTCTTTGCATTGTTCATTTAAGAAGGCCTTCTTATCTCTCCTTGCTGTTCTTTGGAACTCTGCATTCATTTGGGTGTATCTTTCCCCTTCTCTCTTGCCTTCTGCTTCTCTTCTTTCCTCAGCTATTGTAAAGCCTCCTCAGACAACCTCCTTGCCTTCTTGCATTTCTTTTTCTTTGGGATGGTTTTGGTCACTGCTTCCTGTATAGTGTTATGAACCTCCATCCATAGTTCTTCAGGCACTCTGTCTACAAGATCTAATCCCTTGAATCTGTTCATCACCTCCACTCTATAATCATAAGTGATTTGATTTAGGTCATACCTGAATGACCTAGTGGTTTCCCCTACTTCCTTCAATTTAAGCCTGAATTTTTCAATTAGAAGCTCATGGTCTGAGTCACAGTCAGCTCTAGGTCTTGTTTTTGCTGACTGTATAGAGTTTCTCCATCTTTGGCTCCAAAGAACATAATCTGATTTCGTTATTGACCATCTGGTGATGCCCATCAGAGTCATGTAGAGTCATCTCTAAAGTTGTTAGGAAAGGGTATTTGTTATGCCCAGCATGTCCATCAGCAGGGGTTAATTATGGTCTCTTCATATAGAACACTCTGCAGCTGCTAAAAATAGCAAGGCAGCTCTGTGTGTACTGAGATAGAACAACCTTCAGGATACGTTGTCATGTGAAACAGCCAGGAGTAGGAGAGCGTGAATAGCCCTTAGATTTTATTTTTAAGAGGAGAGACCTGTGTGCTGTGTCCTTACGTGTACCTACAATACTTCAGTAATTGTTGGTCGCCTCTGGAAAGGTGTGGGCTTGGGTGGAAGGGAGACTCCCTTCCTGCTCAACACCCTCCTGTGCACTCGTGTACCATGTCTGTGTGTGACTTCCAGAAAGGACAGAGTAAAATATAGTTCCTGCTGGATGATTTTTTTTGAAGTATAGGTTGAGGGGACTCAGGATACCAGGCCTCCCGTGGAGGATGCTGGACCCCCTGAGATGCCCCCATGGGGGTCTCAAGCTATGCCCCTCCTAGTCCTGCCTGACTCACCTGCCTCCCCCATCTCGGACCCTGGTTCATCCAGTGGGAACTTTGGGGAGGGCACAAGAACAGAATGGCCACCAGGTGGTCTTTCCCCTCCTTCTGGGTAGGGTCCCTGTAAGTGCCTCCCATCCCAGCAGCCTCCCCAGCCAGCGGCCTGGCCTGGATGGTGTGGACTCTGAAGCATGGCGGTCGGTGGCCGACCGTGGCTTTTCCATCAGTGGCCCTAATGGTGTGACTGCAGGTGCCTTCTCGCACGCAAGAACATCTCTGTGTGTAGTGGTGGTGAATAATCCCCAAATTGTCTTTGATTTCTGCAGTGTATTTCTGTATTTCTATTCAAAGTTGAGTGCGTCTGATTTTATGGGAATTCATAACAGTTCAAACGACATCGTGGCACCCTGCTGTGAAAATCTCTCATTCCTGAGAAGCTGAAATGCTGCTCAGATGTCCCCTCCTGCCCTTTCCCTCCCCCTCTGCTCGGTTCCTTCTTGGCCTCTTGCTGCTGGGACGGAAAGTGCTACCTGTCCGTACACTGAGTGCATCCTCTGCCCCTGCGTCCTGACTGGGCTGCTGCGGGGAGCTGTGGGAGATGAGGACAGGAGGGTCCCACCCAGGAGCTGAGCCGAGAGTGGGCTGGTTTCTGGGAAGAGGGGAGAGGGCTTTGCTTCGCACCAAGCAGAGGCAGGCTTTCCAGTCTGTCCAGGAAGCCAGGCTGCCTGGCTTCTCAGGTTTGGTTCAGAGGCTTTTGGTGAAACCCCTGAAGGTTGGGAGGAATCTGATACCCCCCCACCTGGGGAAAGGGGGGATGGGAAGGAGGGACCCTCCAGGGTTGGGCCAGGGGCCCCACTGGGTGAAGGGACATCCCCTGCTGCAGTTCAGAGTTTGCATGTGTGTGAGAGGGAGTGAAATACATTGGGGCACTCATTTTACTTTTAAATTGCTAGTGTTACCCCTGCTATGAGATTGTTAGTGTTCCTCTGCCCCAGCCCCCTACCCTGGGAAAGAAGAGCCCTCAGAACAGGCCCAAGCTTCAGACCTGGGCCTGGTCTCCAAAGCCTTGGCTTTAGCCCACTCTTCTGTTCTCAGGTCTCCATGGGTGGAGCAGGTGGAGTCCTCTTGATGATGGGCCTCCTTAGACCTCCTCTCCGCAGCGTGGGCCTAAAGGCCGCCGAGAGGCTTGTCTTCTGAGCTGGGACCTTCTGCCCTGGAGGGAGGGAACTCCTGCCCCTAGAAGGGTCTGAGCAGCTGCCGAGGGGTGTGGTTAACCTGAAGACCATCAAGGACCCACCCAGCTCTAAGGGTCTCCTCTGGCATTCAGAGGACTGCAGGCCTAGGGGTGTAGGGGTTGGGGCAGGGCTCAGTGGAGCGGAGGAAGAAGCTTCCTAATCAGAGTTGTCTGTCTGTTCATGGGCTGCTGGCAGCACTTTGGTAGGGTGGACACAAGTTAGGTCTCTGATTGTCAAAACGTTGAGTATGTATTATAGAAAATGAGGAAAATGAAAATCGTATGTGGAAGAATATAAAATCAGTCATAACTTTGCAAGTCAGATAAAACCACTGTTTCACAGGACTGTCCTGTATGTGCATCCCACACAGACACACGTGCACACATGTTCAAAGCCATGCACAATCCTCTGTGTGCTTTCTGTGGACATCCACCACTGAACCAGTCCCCGAGGGTGTCTGTCATAAATAACACAGCCATAGACATTCTGTGGCTGAGTGTCTGCTCAGCCATGAGGGTTTCCTCAGCTAAAGTTCTAGACTTGCTGGGCCACGAGGGCAGACATGTCTTTAGGCTCCTCACACAGGTTTCAAGTATTCCTTTGTTTTCAGCCAAGCTGCCTCAGCTCAAAGGTGTGGGGCACGGAGATCTTGTCCCTCTGGTGGCTTCCAGTGCTGGTGACACGCACACTTACATCTGTGGCCCCACCTCAGGCCTGAGCTGTAGTTGAGGGTGTCCTCCTGCCTGTCTAGCTTCGCTGCCTGGTGGTCACCGGCCATTCCAGACTCACTGCATCCCAGCCTGAGCTTCAAATCTTGCTCCTTGGTCGGTCCCAGCAGCAGCTTTCCCCTGTCCTGGGCCAGGACACTTGGCTCAGTTCTTTCTGGTGCAGCTCTATCCATTCCAGCAGGAAACTCCCTGAGTTCTACTTTGAAAATGTCCCCATCTGCCAGATCTCAGACTCGCTGCTTGAGTCCCCGCCGGAGCCCCTGTCCCCTCCGGCCTGCGTCACTGTGGCAGCCTCCACACCTGTCTGCCTGTATCTGCCCTTACCCCTCATAGTGAGTCCTCGGCTCCGCAGCCAATGTGCTCCTTTAACCCCTGAGTCCTTCTCATCCATCTTGGCTGTCTGAAGACCACGGCTCCCAGTTTACTCATGTCCCTGGTTTACAAGGTACCCGTGGTGGGCCCGTTGCCCTCTGCCCTCATCTCTAATGATTCTCCCCACAGTGCACTCCACTAGCTGCACTGGCCTCCTCACCATTCCTCAGGGATGCTAGCACGTCTTGCCTCAGGGCCTTTGCACAGGCTGTTGTCTCTGCCCAGAAGGCATTTTCCCCAGGTAGCATGGCACACTCTCCTGTTTCTTCAAGCATGGGTTCATAGATTATCTTCAGAGGTACTCAGCCCTTTTGCCCTGTTCCTTTTCTCTTTCCTTAGCACGTATCATCCCCAGCGCGCTGCAGGACTTGCTCACCGATGCTGTTTGTGCTGCTCTCCCGGGGGGGGGTGCCAGCTCCCTCTTGGCCAGGTCTTCAGTTTGCATGGCAGGGTCTAGCACTGTGCCCACGCCTGGCCCACAGCAGGTAATGTTGGGGTAGACATTGCCCCACACTTGGCTTGGAAGCTTTACCCTGCAGCTCACAGGCTTTCTCAGGTGTACATGAGGCTCTGATTTGATTTTGGGGGTCATTCCTCTGTGGGTCAGTTCCCTCGATGTTACAACTGTACCATCTGCCAGAGCCTCCCCTGCTGGCCCTCAGCCCAGGCCTCCATGAGTAGCAGGTTTTATGGGCTGAAGTCAGGACAAGGTGAAGTCCAGGGTGGGGAGGGGGTGCTGCCTTGAATCTAGGACAGTTTTTTGTCCACTCCTTCCAGGGACAAATGTGTTAACCTCTCAGGGCTGGTGCTGGAGGAGACAGGAGGGTGCAGAGGAGGGGACTTGGTCACCCTGGTGGTGCATGCATTCTCTTGCTGGTACGGGTTCCAGAGCAATGTCTGTCAGATGCCAACAGCATGGAGGGACAGCGGAAACAGGATCCTGCTCGCCAGCCCTAACTGTGCCTCTTCTTCCTGGCACATTAACTTGGCCTTGCTGCTGGCTCCTATATACTGTGACTGTGGACCATGTTGGATTCTGACCCAGGCTTGACTTCCTGGCCTCTGAGTAGATGCAGGATCCTGCCCAGAGCCTTCCTACCAGGCCCTCACCCTGGGCCTGCCCTGGGACACATGTCTGAGCTCAAGGGTTGGGGCTGAGGCTAGGAGACCTTGGACTTGGCCACTTACTAGCTCTGTGACCTTAAGCTTTAGCTTTCTGAGCCCCAGAGTGCAGAACATACTGTACACCGCAGTGGCTGGCACGTAATAGGCACTCAGTAGACGTTGACATTCTGCCTCTTGAACTCTGTGCAGCTCACATCTCAGCTCTTCGGGAAGGCTCGAGAGTTCTCCGTTCACATGGCCTTGGACAGCGACAGGCGCTATTGCTTATTTGGTACCTCACCCACATTTGCAGCCATTCTCATGGCTCCTATCCTCCCACAGTGCCTGGTACTGGGCTTGGCATGAAAATAGTTGCTGGAATTGGCACCCTGAGGGCTTTGGGTCTTCTTGGCAGTGGGTATGTTTCAGAGATTTCTGGAAAGCTTCCTGCCAGAGTGGATTTTGGGGCAGACAGCTCTAACCCTGCTTGTACCTCTGGGGCAGTTCTCTGGCACCTATCCCAGGTCAGACAAGAAGCCCAGCACAGAAGGGTGTGTGTCTGGGTTTCCTGGTCCAGCAGGGACAGGTAGGGGCTGCTGGGAGGTCAGAGAGGCACAGCCTCCCAGGGTGGAGGAGGCCATGTAGCTCTGCTGAGGGGAGGGCAGAGGGCCAGGAGGCTGGGGGAACAGCTGTTGCATAGGGTGGAGCGAGGTCAGGCTCTCCCAGGGGATCCATGCCACTCGCTGCAGCCCCAGCACTGAGGGAATGCTGGCAGGCCAAAGCAGCATCATTGTGACACCTGACCTGGAGGTGGGGGCCCAGGTGCTTCTTCTCACAGCCACCACCCTCTGTTCTCTCTGGACCCTGCTTTCCTCCTCGTGGCCGAAGGAACCAAAGGAAGGGTAAGATCTGGGATCGCTGGGAAAACCCAGTGGTGGGATGGACCCACTTTGTCCTGGCCGCTCTGCTTTACCCTTTGGAGCCTGTGCTTCCCGACCTAGTGTCCATGCTGCCTTGCCCCAAGGGAGGATGGAGAGTCAGGATGGAGCGCAGATTGTCCTGGCTTGAGATGCTCCCAAGGTGGTTTTTGCCAATCCTGCCGAGTGAGAGCATACCTGGCTGCCGTTGACTGACAGAGGGGGACACTGAGGCAGTGTGAGTGCCTCTGAAGGGGAGACAGATGTTTAAGGAGAGAGGATGGGGACAGGGTGCCTACCCAGCAGCGTCAGAGCCTAAGCCAGCATGTGGAAAGGGAGTTGCATTATATACACCTGTGTGTTGTGCACACGCACTCACTTCTTTGTGTCACATTCATCCTGCGTCTGTGGTATTGTGTATTGTCCTCCTTGAGGGAGGGGCCACGGCTTCCTCTTTTATAGATTAGGAAACAGGGTCGGCGGGGTGGGGGTGGGCAGCAGCGCGTGTGTGAGTGTGTGTGCATGTGTGTGTGTGTGCACACTAAGTTGCTTTAGTCATATCTGACTCTTTGTGACCCCATGGACTGTAGCCTGCCAGGCTCCTCTGTCCATGGGGATTCTCCAGGCAAGAATACTAGAGTGGGTTGCCATGCCCTCCTCCAGGGGATCTTCCCAACTCAGGGATCAAACCTTTGTCTCTTAGTTCTCCTGCATTGGCAGGTGGGTTCTTTACCATTAGCGCCACCTGGGAATCCCAGCAAGGTGTGATGGAAATGGTGTGGGACTCAGGTCCAATCCTAGGTGACCTCTCTGAGTCTTAATTTCCTCATCTATAAACTGGGGACTATAATATCTACATTTTAGAGAGATTTGGGAGGACTGAATAAAGTCGTACCTGTGAAAATCCCAGTAAGTGTTCATTCATTTTCTTCCTTCCTTCCTTCCACTGTGAACTTCCTGCAACACCCAGCAGAACGTGTGCACTCCCAGCTATTTGTGGATGATCTTCTTAGCAGATGTTGTTTAATTCTCATAACAGCTGGTTTCCAAAGGCAGAGAGCTGGAGATTTTTTTTAAAAGACACTCACTCACTGTGAGATGTCAGATTGTCACTTAATTGCTCTGTGCCTCGGTTTCTCCACTTGTAAATCAGGGATAATGCTAGCAGTGCTGGCTAGCTTCTTCTCAGGATATGATAGGCTAACACAAGATAACAGATGGAAAGTGGTTTGAACATTTAGAAAAAGGCATCGTGTTCAACCTTGCTGGCAGTTAGGGAAATGCAAATTAAAGCAACAAGGCCATACCGTTTTTCATGCATCCGATTGGCAACCATTTAAAAGAGGGATGACTTCCAGGTGGGCGCAGAGGCCCTCTCATACACTGTTGGAGGGAGTGGGAATTGCCACAGCCTTTCAGAAGGTAATATGACAATGTCTAAGAGAAGTTTACATATGTGCTCTGTGTTGTATTTAATTGGCCCATTAATGCTACTATTGGAGAACTAAGATTAAGAGCAAAGTCCCAACCCAGTTACGTGTGGAGAGATGTCCACTGCGACATTGCCTGTGTGGCAAGAACCTGGAAACACCCAGATGCCCAACAATAGGGCTGTTTGTCTCCATAACAGAACATCCATACCATGAGCTGTTACCCAGCTCTGAAAATGGAGGAGGTGGATATGGCAGTGTTGACCTGGAGAGTTATGTGTGAATTATCATGACATGAAAAAAGTGAGTTTCTTTTGTACAGAGGGTATCTCCATCATCCTAAAGAGAAACAGCAGCCACATCACTGATGTGTGTCTGTAGTGTGAACGGATCTGCTTGGGTCGTGAGAAAGACCTTGCAGGATGCATACCGGGCCCAAGCTGCCTGCTCTGGCCATCAGATGGGTCATGTTTGGCTCATGAAAATGGAATTATTTGCCAACATGTAAAAAGTGAATTCATAGTAAAAGCCAAATTTCCAGCTTTTCATTGAGAACACTCGGAAGCTCCAGGCACACTGGGCCCACATTCCCTCTTGGCTGAAACACATCAGCAGCGGTTGCTTTTGTACAGAGCACGTGGCCTCCGAATGGCCGTCTTCCCCACCACTGGGTCTCCTCATTTCTGTGCCCTGCCTGGCCCCTGGGATAGGCTCTTGACCTTTGGAAACACAAAGGGGTGGCAATATAGGGCTATGATGGGGGTATTTGTCTTTTATGATGTGAAAACATCTTAGAATCTTTTCTTTCCCACATTTCTGTTTCATACCTGATAATTAGAACATCTTAAGTACAGTATTCCAGGGAAACACTGGGTACCATGGGCCACTGTGTGTGGTGTGGGACAGGCTCCATCCTGCACTCCGCGTGAGGCTGGGAGAGGGAGCTGGCTCCAAGTCCAGAACCAAGGGACTGTACTCTGGGCCCTTTCTGAAGCCCCCAGCCTGAGATCTTGCAGAGATGTAGAAGTCTCTCCACAAAAGCCTTTTCTTCAGCTCCCCCCACCTCCCCAGGGCTTTCCTGATCACTTATTGATGAGGCAGGGGGCACGTCACCTTGGGTCCAGATGCTGACCTCACCACTCACTAGTTGGGGGTCTCTGAGCAAATTGTTAAGGCTCTCAGCCTCTAGACCCTTATGAACTGGGAAGGGTAATGCCTCCCAGGCGAGGGGCATAGTAAGTGCTGCCTGAAGGAGGGTGTGTGGACCCTTGGCTGGGCCGTGGGGATGGGGAGGTGAGTGGGCTTGACTTGAGACACGGAGGTGGGACAGCACTAACAGACTATTTAGTGGGAGGCAGGGATTCCCAGCTGAGGAGTGTGGGCCTCTCGGTGTCACTGCAGGGCTCCAGGGAGGCCTGTAGTCAAAAAAAGGAACCAGAGACCATGGCCCTGCTGTCATGGGGCTGGGCTTCAAGGGTGGGGCAAAGCCCCACATCTGAAGGCTTAGAGATAGGAGCCTGCCTTGCTGAGCCTCTGGCTGCTGGATCCCAAATCTCTCTAGAGCTTAGCTAGACAGAAAAATCCAGATCCAACTTCTCACAGACTTGCTGGGGTCCCTGGGCAAGTTACCTCCCTGCTCCGTGCCTCTTTGGATACTGTGGCCTGGTGCGTCCTTTCATATCCAAGGTTATGAGATGATATGCAGATATAAAAACAGGAAAGGACATGCTTGTTGGGCACTTTGGCTGAGGGAGGGGGGTTGGTCGGAGCGGTGGGTCTGCCAGCCACACTGAGATCCCTGATTTCCCCCTCAGCGCCTGTGTCCTAACTGTCCCCACCAGGTTCCATTGCTCTTGAGGGATGCTATCCTAGAATGGCAGGCAGCAGCCCTTTCCTCCACCCATGGAGCCTAGTGTATGTCACAGCCCTGTGTCTGTGCCTCCGAGCTCTGCACACAGGCCATGCAATGCGCCTCCACGAGGGCAAAGAGGAGACTGTTGCCCCTGCCCTCATCTCCATCACTCTCAGGCTGCTGTGCTATACCCAGCGTTGGACGATGACAAAACCACAGGCTGCAGACCCTCTCTTCCTCCCCATGCCCTCTCCCCACCCCCAACCCCCATTTGCCTCAATTCCCTCTCCTCCTGTCTCAGACCCAGTTCTCCTGGGAGCAGCAGGGGTGGGCAGTGCTGGAGGGGCTGGGAGAACAGGGCAGCTCCAACAGGCAGCTTCTCACCCTCTCCCCCTTTTGTCCTCAGGAGCCATGAGGTGCCACGCAGCCTCCAACTGCCTCGTGGTCTGGCTTTCTGTGCTGATCTCTGGATGCTGGGGTAAGTCCAACCCTCTGCCTTCTCCCCCGACAGCAGGCATGGGTGGCCGGGCTAGATGATATGTGGTTGGGGTTTGTGCTCTGGGACTCCAGAGACCAGCCTTGCTATGTGTGAGACTGACCACGCACATCCCTCTCTGGGCCTCAGTTACTTCTGTAGGATTCACAGGGCTGAAAATACCAGCCATCCCCAGAGCCTGGGACGCAGGAGGGAAGGGGAGGAGCCTTGAGAAATGCTTGTGCTCTAAGGGAGGCATCTGTGACGATGAACTGTCCTTCTGGGATGCAGGGACAGGCCCTGGTTCTCTTCAGTTCCACAGCTGTCTTCTGAGCACCTGCTATGGGTCTCCTGTTTGTCCAACTCTGGGGGTATGGAAGAAATGACATTCTCAGGAGTCAAGTCTCATGGGGGAGAAAGACACGGGTGGAACTGCTATGAGCAGGGTGAATAAAGTGGTAATAAAGGCTGCACAGAGCTCCAGAGAAGCCCATTAGAAGAAAAACTCCATTGGGCCTGTGGGCACAGGAGAGCCTGACAGAAGGGAGAGGTTTCATCTGGGCCCTGAAGACTGAGAAGTTGTTTAAGAGGGAGGGATGGAGGGCATCCTGGAGGAGGGAACAGCCTGAGCGAGGGGGTGGCTGCCAGGAGTCTCTCCTCCCTGCAGGGAGGACCAGCCCTCCTTCCCCTGGGCCTGCAGCAGCCAGGTCAGTGCCAGCTCTAGTGCCCACGGAGGAGGCCAGGGAAGGCCTGGGCATTTGCCTCTCCTGGACAGCGAGAGCAAAGCAGCTCTGGTCTGCAGGAAGGAAGGCCAGCAGGCACAGCTGGCTCGGTGTCCCCCGGGGCCAGGGCGCCCTCAGGGAAGAGCTATGGGAACGGCATGCCAGGCGACACAGGCAAGCACATTCCTGAGGGGGGCCGGCTCCTTCTCCCACTCCAGGGAGCTGGGAGCCTCTGGAGGAAGCCAGAGCTTCATGCTTGGTGGGTTGCTGCTGGCATCCTGCTGCCCGAGAGTCCCGTGAAAGTTGCCAGTCCTGGCTTCCAGACTGGGAGTGGTCTTTGCTGGAATGCCTCTGCAATGGGGAGCTCACTCCCACCCAAGCAGCCCAGGATGACAGCACAGCCTCAGAGACTCTTGAGGCAGATCTGGAAGGGGTCTCAGACCCTCTCTCCACTCCTGGCCCACTTCACAAAGGAGAAAACTGGTGCCTGCAGAAGCAACGGGCCCAGGGTCGGACAGAGCAGGGCCCAACTGGGTCTCCATCCAGGTCTCTGTCCTCTACTGGGGCTTTGGTCAAAAAATCCAGGTCCCCGCCCCTCTCTGCCCCATTCACAGAGGCCTCAGTAAGGGGTACCTGAGACCAGCTCTAACCCTCTGGCTTTGCTGGAAGATGTCCTCAGCCTCCTCAGGGACTTCATGACCTTGGACATTCATACCCTCCCCACCCATTAAAAAGAAATATACATGTAAAAGTAAAGCAGGTGCTAAGAGCTCGGCTGCCTTCCTGGGAGAGGTGGCAGTCTCCCCTTGAGCTCTCTAAATTAAGAGATGGTTCATGCATCCTAAGTGGGCACATGGCAGCAGCGTGGAGCCAAACTGCTGTGTTCCAGCCCCACTTCTCCAAGGGGTTCTCTTGGGCAAGTTTCTTAGCTTCTCCATGTTTTAGCTTCCTTCTCTAAAATAGGAAGGACAATAGGACTCTGCTTCTTACATTGTCAGAATGACCAGATGAATTAATATGTATATCAAGCACTTAGAATAGTGCCTAGCACATCTTAAGTGCTAAATAGGTGTTTAGTTCAGTTCAGTTGCTCAGTCGTGTCCGACTCTTTGCGACCCCATGGGCTGCAGCACACCAGGCTTCTTTGTCCATCACCGACTCCCAGAGCTTACTCAAGCTCGTGTCCATCAAGTCGGTGATGCCATCCAACCTTCTCATCCTTAAGTGTTAGCTCTTTTATTATCATTTGCATCTCTCTCTAAGAGGAGAAAAATGGGGTGCAGAAAACAGAGGAGTTAAGGCCTTTCCCTAGGCCACCCAGCCATTCTCTAGCCTGCCTGTGAGCTAGCCTGCTTTGCATGTGTGTGTATATGTATGTATTTATGTGTCCAAGTCATTGCTGGCACAGTCCCCTTTCCTGGGCCCGGTGGGGGGCAGCCAGTGTGGTTCCTCTGGCATGATGGGGCCATGTAGCCTCAGCTGATCTCTCCTCTCATTCCTGGCAGTCAGTGATAGGTCAGGCCTAGGGACAGACACCCCCTTGATGTCATATCTCTTTGTCAGCCTGTCCTCTCTACTGAAGATTTCTACACCCCATCCCAACATCCTGCCTGCTTCCATGTGCTCCTTGGCGTTCCTCACTGTGGGCCTGTGGGCTTATTGGGAAGGCAGGAGGCGAAGGCCTGAGGAGACCTGCCCTGCCCCTTGTCTAGCCTGGCCAGTGAGCCTCCTGCCGGGTCCCACAGGCCCTGAGTGTGAGGGGCCCCTGACGGTGAGCCCCCAGGCTTCCCCACATCAGGCTCCTCACTGTTGCGCTCCCGGGGGCCACACTGCGGTCACCGTAACAGTGATGGTGTGCACGGGATACCTCTGATGGGGAGCTGTAGGGCGGGAGGGCAGTGAGGGCTTTTTGTCCTTATCTTGAGGCTGGGCAGTGGTGGCCAGAGTGGTGGAGCGATTTGCCCAGGTCACGCGGCAGCAGGTGGCAGGGCTTACGAGGCCTCAGTCCTGGGTGCTGCTCCGCGAGCCTTGTCCTGGGCACCTTCTAGTCTTGGATTGGGGGGCAGGGCATAGGGCTCTACCCCGCATGGACCTCAGTGAGAACCTTGGTACCTGCAGAGGCCTGGGGAGGCGGACTTGGGCTGAAGTCGGGCCTTCCTGGTTCCAGTCCAGGCTCTGCCACTTGCGGTGTTCCTCGAGCTGCAAGAATTACCTGTCCCATCCTACAGCTCTGAGTGAAGTTGTGCTTCCTGGCCTGGTGGACACCTGGTCCTTCCCACACTGAGTGTCTTGACTGCTCCACTCCTGCACCTTC
This sequence comes from Odocoileus virginianus, assembly GCF_023699985.2. NCBI lineage: Eukaryota > Metazoa > Chordata > Mammalia > Artiodactyla > Cervidae > Odocoileus > Odocoileus virginianus. Next base: position 61,274,719 of record NC_069680.1, read on the forward strand.
CCAGCTTTGCTTCCTTCCCAAATCTTTCCCTTCCTCGCCTTTGTGGGGAGGGCCTGTCACCCAGCATGTGCAGCCCAAATTCGCCTTCTCCCTTCTCCCCTCAGGCCTGTGATGGTTTAAAGCTTGAATCTTGTTTGTGTGTTTGAAACATTTAAAGCTGATGAACTCACATCTACTTTGTAGGGAAGGATCAGCGTGAGTGGGCCGGGGATGTGCGGAGAAGGCGTCCAGGGCTGAGTGAACAGTAGGTGCCAGAGCAGGGAATGAGCTGTGTGGGGAGGAGACAGAGGGGTGCATCGTGGTTGCAGGCAACTGGACTCCCCTTCCTTGCAGAAGAGTCACTATGGTCCCCTCCCCTTGCCACACTCACTCACATTCCCACTTGGCCAGAGACATCGAGGCTCCGGAGGCAGGAGGTCAGCCTCTGCACCTTAAAAGTGTCTTTACACGAACAAGTGACCTGTGGGCCCGCCCCTTTCCCACTCCTCCCAGGACCCTCCCAGCCCCCACTGGCAGCCCAAGGCCGCTGGGCTTCCTGGGGTAGCAGCCCGTTCCCAGAACTCGGTCCTGCTTGGTGTGTGGCAGGCGACACATGTCCCCCGGGCTCTGCCCAGCTGCCCGTGCAAGACTCCCAGTGGCTGATTATTGGCAGGTTGTGTGAAACAAAATTTGAAAAAGAACGATGCTGCTGCGGGTGATGTTTTTCTGGCTGATTTCCCTCTCCCACCAGCCTGAGGCCACCCTAGATTCTCTGGGCACCTCTGAGCCTTCTCCCCTGGCTCAGCCGTTTTCCGTCAGGGAGCCCAAGTCCCCCAGCAGGGATCCATCCCCCTCTGGCTGCGTGGGCAGCACTGTCATTCATTTTTGTTGTTGTTCATTCACTAAATCGCGTCTGACTCTTTGCGACCTCATGGACTATAGCATGCCAGGCTCCTGTGTCCTACACTATCTCCCAGAGTTTGCTCAAATTCATGTCCATTGAGTCAGTGATGCTATCTAACCATCTTGGTGTTAATCATAGCTACCACTTATCGAATGCTTGCTGTGTTCGAGAGCATGGTGCTAAGCGCTTTATGTATGTAATCTCGTTTAATCCCCAGCACAGCAAAGAAGTTAAGTTTTGTTGTTATCGCTATTCTACACCTGAGTAAACTGAGGTTAGGGAAGGTTGCATGATTAGAAAGAGGTGCAGGGAAGTTCCAAACAAAAGGGAAACCCTTGACCACTGGCCTGTTTCTGAGACTGCTGTGTTTGTGAGGAGCCCCAGATTCCTCATATGAGAGGGTAGAAGGGTGTGGGTGAAATGCAGTGGTCAGGGAGGGCTTCTTGAAAGAAGAGACATCTAAGACAAAAACTTGAGGAATGACTAGGGATTTGGCAAGAGAAGGCAGAAGGGCCAGAAGTCCAGGGCAGGAGGGGAGAAAGAGGCTACAATGCTTGCAGAACCAGAAATGACACAGCTTGGTGACTGAGTGAAGGCAGGTAGGGGTGGGAATCCTGCTAGTCCTGCCTGTTCCCCACTAGGAGGTCTCAGGCAATGAGGGAAGTGCTGGCCTCTGTGTTCTTGGGCCTGGCCTAAACTCTGAGGGAGCCAGGTCCACAGAAATGAGGGAGGAGAGGGCTGCAACACATCCACATGCAGGGCCCCTGGAAGACCCAGCAGAAGCCGCTAACGTGCGTGCTGCACAATGCTGGCCCCATGTGAGACGGGCCAGCCCCCCACCCCCAGTGGGCAGGGTCAGAGGGGGAAGTGCCCTCACTTGCCTACTGGGGTGTTTTCCAATACCAACAACCAGTTCTCTAGCTCTCTAGACACTGACTGTGTGTCCAACAATTCAATTCAGTCCTGATGCTAACTACCTGGAGCTAGTGTCAGAGTCCACAGATTTAGGGGTTCAGCTGTACTTTAGATGCTAGTGGTGAGTCCCAGGCCACCTGTACTTCTGACCAACAAGCTATAAATCAGGGCTTCCTACTAGCCCTTCTCAGGTTCAGTTAGCTAGAATGACTCACAGAACTCAGGGAAATAGTTTACTTATTACATTTACTGGTTGAATATAAAGCATAAAGCGTACAACTCAAGAACAGCCAGATGGAAGAGATGCAGGGGATGAGGTCTGTGTGTAGGGGGGGGCTGGGGTCAGGTGGAGTTTCTGTGTTTCTCTAGGTGCACCATCCTTCCAGCACATGGATGTGTTCACCAACCTGGAAGCTCAACAAATCTTGGAAATCTCCAGCCCCTCTTCCTTCCCTCCCTAATGTGGGGGATGGACTGAAAGTTCCCATCAAATCACTTGGTCTTTAGTGATTGGCCCCTTCCTGAGGTTTTCTGTAGAGGCTCCACTCTAAATCTTCTCACTGGGAAAAGGGAACCCTCCTATCCCGTTGGTGGGAATGTAAATTGGTGCAACCTCTATGGAGAACAGTATGGAGGTTCCTTAAAAAACTAAAAATAGTTACCATATGATCCAGCATTCCCACTCCTGGGCATATATCTGGAGAAAACTCTAATTAAAAAAGATACATGCATCCCAGTGTTTATAGCAGCATTATTTACAGTAGCTAAGACATGGAAGCAACCTAAATGTCCATCAACAGAGGACTGGATAAAGAAGATGTGGCACATGTATACAGTGGACTACTACTCAGCCGTAAAATGAATGCAGTAATGCCATTTGCAGTTACATGGATACAACCAGAGTTTATCATACTAAGTGAAGTAAGTCAGACAAAGACAAATACCAGTGATGCTACTTATACATGGAATCTAAAATATGACACAACTGAACTTATTTGCAAAACATAAACAGACCCGCAGACATTAAAAAAAAAAAAAGCTTATGGTTACCAGAGGGGAAAGGTAGGGGGAGGGATAAATCAGGAATTTGGAATTAGCAGATCCAAACTACTATATATAAAATAAATAGATAAGAAGGTTCTACCATTCATCATAGGGAACTATATTCAATATCTTATAATAAACTATACAGTGTAAAAGAACATGAAAAGAACTGAATCACTTTTCTTTCTCCAGAAATTAACACAGCATTGTAAATTAACATACTTTTAACATTTTTTAGTTTAAAAAAATCACCTCATTTGCATAAACTTTCAGTTCAGTTTAGTTGCTCAGTTGTGTCCGACTCCCCGACCCCATGGACTGCAGCACACCAGGCTTCCCTGTCCATCATCAGCTGCCAGAGCTTGAATAAACTCATGTCCATGGAGTTGGTGATGCCATCCAACCGCCTCATCCTCTGTCATCCATTTCTCCTCCTGTCTTGAATCTTTCCCAGCATCAGGGTCTTTTCTAATGAGTCATTTCTTCATATCAGGTGGCCAAAGTATTGCATAAACTTAGGCGTGGTCAAAGGAACTCCTTATGAATAACAAAAGATGCTCCTCTTGCTCTGAAAAATTCCAAGGAGTTTTGAAGCTCTGTGCCAGGCCAAATTCTGGGCACCAGAGTTGCAGTGGTTAACAAAGTAGACAGGTCTTTTCCTTACCAAACTCCCATTCTGTGTGTAGCTGGGCTGCCCAGCAGAAATACAATGTGAGCCACAAGTGTGATCTTAAATTTTCTAGGAATTGCATTAGAAAAGAAACAGGTGCAACTCATTTTAATAATGTATTTTACATAATCCAGTATAGCTACAGTATTATCATTTCCACACATAATCAATATAAAAGACGAATGAGATATTTTACACTCACTTTTCCATACAGGGCTTCCCTGATAGCTCAGTTGGTAAAGAATCTGCCTGCAATGAAGGAGACCCCAGTTCAATTCCTGGGTCGGGACGATCCGCTGGAGAAGGGATAGGTTACCCACTCCAGTATTCTTGGGCTTCCCTTCTGGCTCAACTGGTAAAGAATCTGCCTGCGATGTGGGAGACCTGGGTTTGATCCCTGGGTTGGGAAGATTCCCTAGAGAAGGGAAAGGCTACGCACTCCAGTATTCAGGCCTAGAGAATTCCAGGGACTGTATAGTCCATGGGGTTGCAAAGAGTCGGACACAACTGACAGACTTTCACTTTCCATACAAGGTCTTCAAAAACCTGTGTGTATTTTACATTTCACCACATCCTAATGTGGACCAGGGCTCAATAGCTACACGTGGCTGCTGGCCTGGCTGACCAAATGACCTCACAGCCTTCTGCCTGCCTCCTAGTTACTCCTGGTTTGCCGTGAGGCAGAGCAGCGAGCTACCAGGGGCCATGGCACCGGATGCAGGGTCAGTGCCTGCTATAGCCTCTACTCTGCGCCCCTTGCAGAACGCATGGAATTGGCATGAGGGTACTTGACTGATGCTCTTCTTCTCTAACTTCCAGGCCAGGTGAACCGACTGCCCTTCTTCACCAACCACTTCTTTGACACATACCTGCTGATCAGTGAGGATACGCCTGTGGGTGAGTTGGCACAAGGGCTGGTGGGCATGCCGGGTGGTATGGGGTGGCCTCCTTTCCCACAAGTGAAAGAGATCTTAAACATGGAGATGATAATACCCCTGTGATTGGAACCTCTCCCATGGTGTCCCTGATGGGTGTTCATGTGGTCTCTTCTTGGTTGCCTCCAGGGATGGGGCACTCACTACTTCCTGTGATGGCCCATTTCAAAAGAGAGGAGGTCTCAGTATCAAAGATTTTATCACCTTGAGCCCAAGTTGCTTGACTTTCACTTCTACATTAATTTTGTCCTACAAAATGGCTTGTTCTTCTTCCTTGTGAAAATTTGAAGATGGAAGCTCTTATAATTTGATTTGCAGCCTTTTGTACTTTTCTGTGATTACTGAGTTTTCTCTGCACTAGGTATGCCTGTTTTTTTGTCATTTAAAAAAAAAAAACTGTTTAGGAAGTGATCATGAGCATCTTGGTCCATGCCCCTCACCACCTCCCACCTGCCCCAACTTGACTCACCTCATCACCCAGGTCTGTCCTCATGAGCCCTTCCTGAGGGCCAGGCTCCTTTACCTGCAGCTGGAGGTCGGCAGACGTAGCCCCATGGCCTTAGCTCAACTCTGGGGATCCCGAAACTTCTCAAGAAATGGGGTTGACTTGATCAAACCCATCTTGCAGCTGTGCTGATGGGACAGCACTAGTCCTGTGTGTGTGTGTTAGTCACTCACTCATGTTTGACTCTTTGTGACCCCATGGACTGTAGCCGGCCAGGTTCCTCTGTCCATGGAATTCTTCAGGCAAGAATACTGGAGTGGGTAGCCACTCCCTTCTCCAGGGGGTCTTCCCCATCTAGGGATTGAATCCGGGTCTCCTGCACTGAAGGCAGATTCTTTACCATCTGAACCACCAAGGAAGCCTGTGAGCACAGAGGAAAACCACGCCACGTCACATTCACCAACACTCCCTCTTGTGTCCTTTCATTCTTGTCTGTTTTAGAGAAAGTGCTTGTAATCTGGGGCTTCTTAACCTCAAATCTGCCTGCTTTGTGGGTATCAGGGCAGAGCTGTGTACCAGGAGCAGTATACATAAAGGGCCAGCATGGTGCATCTTTCGGGAGCATCACTTGTACTTGAAAGTGAAGTAGGATGGCTTGGAGAGGGGAGAGCTCTGAAGATATTTAACTAATAGGTCATTTAAAGCACTCTTTCATGTATGTAAAACCAAACCTAAATGCAAAGTTCTTCAAAGAAAATCTCTGCTTAAAGAGGAGAGACTTAGTGGGCCCCAGACTCACCCCTGCTATTTGCAGGGATGCACAAGCGGCCCCTTGCAGGGGTCTTTCCTTCCAGTCTTCCTTTTTTTGTGGATGGGTGCCAGACACAGCAGGTGTGTTTCTGACTGCTTTGGGGCTTGTCTCCATGGCCCAGTGGTGCTCTGGGGCAGTGGGGGCCACTGTGTGGAAAGTAGCCTCTCTTTTGATGGTTTGCAGTCCCACACATCAATGTTGTGAGGCTGGATTTGGGGTTTGGTGCTCGGGGATGTGGTGTTTGAAGTGTTATCCCGGAAGGAGGCAGATTGCTTCTCTGGAATGTTCTCCCAGAGACTTAGATCACCTTCTGAGGAGTGGAAAGGATGGCTGGCAGTCTTTTGGGGACCATGCTGAGCTGTTCCCCCCAACTGAGTTGGGTCGGGAGTGTTGTTTGTGGACTCCTGGATTCTTCATGGCTCCTGCCCAGGCCCAGACCTGGCGTGGGGCTGGCATGGAGCCAGCAGAGCAGAGGCCCGGTGCACGTGGATCCGTAAATGATGAATGTTAGCGGCGGTTATCACCATTAGGGGTTCTACTTTTTTCAGTTCATTCACCAGTTTATCAGATATAGACGGGGTGCCCCCCTGTACCAGGCCCGAGTGCTGTGAATTCAGAGAGGAATTTGACAGAGGGATAAAGAAACCAGAGTCACGGGTAGGAGCAGCTGTGCTGGTTGCCTGGTTAAGCCCCAGCGGGGATTGGAGGGGGAGGGTCATCCCCCTGGGGGCAGGGAGAAGCAGGAGAAGTTTGGGGGAGGTGATGGCACTTGAGCTAAGTCCCAAAAGGGTCCTTTCCATTTCTTCACATGCTGTTTCCCGTGGCTGGTTTTTGTAAGTGTCTGTTTGAACCTCATCCTCCTGGAGAGTCCTTCAGGGTGGAAGAAATATATCTGGGACAGGTGAGATCCCTGAGGCAGAGCTGTGGCCAGCCACTCACTAGTTGGGGCTGCTGATGGAGAGGCAAAGGCCCGTCAGGTGAGTGGTGCTACCGCTGTGGCCCTGCACTGCCCCGCTCAGCCCTGAATAGTGGGTTCTCTGAGGCCTGTGCTGCAGGGAGGCGAGTGGGGTGCCCCCAGTGAACACACCAGCAGGCCCTGCTCCAGTTACCTTTGGCCCCAGCTCTTGATCATCTCCTGGAGATGCTGACATTGGTTGGCCTCCAGGAACAACTCCTAGGACTCGACCCCGTTACGGCTGCACTTAGCAGTCACAGCGGTGGTGTCCATCTGAGGCAGTGGGGATTGATCCCCAGCTCTGGGAGGCTGCAGGAGTGAGAGAGGAGTCAGTGAGCTGGAAGACAGCTCTGCTCACCTCTCTGGGCAGGGCCAGTGCTGAGCGGGCCTGCACTGCCCTCCTTGCTTCCTTTTACATGAGGATGGCAGAGCCCAGTTCCACCCTGAAAGTCAGGCACCCAGTTTCCATTCCTTGCTGTGTGGCGTTGGGCACAGTGCCATACCTCTCTCAGCCTCTGTCTCCCCGTCTCACCAATGAGAGGGCATTGGAAAGGTGGGCCCCAGTGAGTTTTGGCCTGGGCAGTCCTGCTAGCCGAGGGTATTGTATCTCTGGGCCCTCAGATAACACAGCCCTGGAAACCTCCAGTGAGTGTTGTCACCTACTTGCCCTGGGCCACTCAGAGTGGATGTGAAGTCATGTGGACATGCCAGGATGCAGGCCTCTGACTAGCAGTGACCAGGGTGAGGGTAAAGGTTCAAACAGCTTGTCAGGGGACTGGCCCTTTGCTTGCTGTGTGGAACGAGGTGGCCTAGAGACTTGACTTTGAGGCTTGGCTCTCACTACCCTTTGCTCTCTGAATCTTGGTGCTCCGAACTGTAAAATGGGATGGAATAGTTTTCCTCTGGACCATTGGCATGTGTACATACACTGTTGTTAGCTCGAAAGCCTCCATGCCTGGGATGCTTTGTTCTTACAGAAAAGAAGACTTACGTGTGGCCCAGGGATGACTGGTTTACTGTCCCACCAGCTACCAGTTTGCAGGGGAGACAAACAAGCACGAAGATGAGCTGGGTCCAGTGGGGTGGCTAGTGCCAGTGGCTAGATCCAGAGCCCAAATTAGTCAGCTCACCAGAGAAGGCGGTCAGAGCTGTGGGCTGACCAAACTTCCAACTGGGAAGATAATCTGGGACAGATTATCTGGCTTCTGCCTGGACCCCCAGTGATGGGGAACTCAGGATCTTATCAGGCTGCCCATTTCTGTTCTTGGAGACAGTTCTGGGGATGAAAAAGTCTTTGTAATACTACTATGAAACCTGTCCCTGAAACTCCTACACACTGAGCCTAATTCTGACCACTGGAAATTTGTAGAATAATAATGATAACTATGATATACAATGTATATATATAATATATATTATTATAATGACAGTGTTTATTGAGTGTTCGAGGCAGTGTCCTGAGTGTTTTGTTTTTAAATTCCTTTTAAGAATGGAAGGAAGGTAGAGTTTGGCTACAGGCTCTGTCAGGGTGTAGTTTCTGTGAATGTGCTTTCCTGGGCTAGAGATTAGGACTTTCATTCACCTCAAACCTTCTGAGCATTTCTATTCTTTATGCTCTTGCCTCAATTTCCGACCACAGGCCAGCGGCCCTGTGCTCGGGAGCGGAATGGGAGGGCACAGCCCGGCCATCTGAAATCCCGTGCACAGGCTGCTTGTTCCGTCTCTGTCTCCTCCTATCTTAGCTTCCAATTCCCTCTGTGCAATGTTCTTTTGTAGACCATCTCCCAGCAGAAAAAGACAGAAGCCAAATGAAGTCATCAAGCAGCTCTGCCTTCCCCCGGCCTGTTAACATCCGGGGCCCCCCTTGTCCTTGCACGTCTTCTCCAGACATGAACCTCAGTCCCTGACAGCAGAGCCTGGCCTGGGCAGAGCAGAGCAAGGGGACAGCGAGCACCTAATGGTCAGGCTGCTTGGCGTTGCCCACACCTTGGCCCTGGCTGTCAGCAGCAAATGGCTATGTGGCACCTTCAGAATGAGGGACAGGGTACAAGGATGCCGTCTCTGATTGCCCTCCCCAATCCATTCCAACCACTCCACCAGTTTTGCTCATGTTGAGATCACCAACCACCTCCCGGTGGCTAAAGCCGACCTAATCCTCAGGCCTTGTGGCCTTTCAGCAGCGATGTTTCTCTCTTCCAGGGCATTACCTCTAGCTGTGCCTTCTCAGTCTGTTTCCCCCACCGCCCCCTCATGGAGTGACTCATCCACTCCAGCCACATCAGTTTCCTTGCCGTTCCTTGAGCATGAAAGGTGAGTTCCCACCTCTTGCCCTCTGCAGTTCTGCTCCTTTTGCCGGGAACATGATGGGCCTCCGTTGGTCAGTCAAGTTGATTCAGATGCCGCTGCTTCTGGGCGGCCTTCCTGGGTTTCTCCAGGCAGGGTTCAAGTGCTGCTTCCTTTGCTTTCTCCTTCTCTGCTAGTCCAATCACAGAGCCGTTGTTACCCAGCTCCTCCTCTGTCTCCCGTGTTGCCTCGTGAATCCTTCCAGGTGCCCAGGCATCTCCACGTCTCCTGAGCCCACGCCTGTGCCTGGCTCAGGCCCAGGGCTCCAGGTGCCTTGGGGCAGGAGTGAAGTCTGGAGTTTGTGAGTGGCAGGGGTTGGGGGACCTTCCAAAGCGGGGACTAGGGCCGGCTCCATGCCTGCTCGCTATCCTCCTGGAGTCTCAGGCCAGGCGACCCTGCCGCCCAAAGGTATTAGGAGCGAGGTGTGGGTGATGACAAGGATGGCTGCCCAGGGAGAGCACCCAGGAGAGCATGCCCCCCAGGTGGCACAGGTGCTGTCGGTGCCTGCGCTTGTGAATGGTAAAGCCCACACTGCGCCAAGGGTCATGTTTTTATTCCAGCTGCCTGCCGGGCCTTTATGTGACGTAGGGACCCTCAGGGCGCTGAGCTCTGACTGGCCTCCAGGGAGGGACACAGAAACAGCCCATGACACCTGGCTTGGAGGCACCAAGCTGATTTAGGATTCTGAGGGGGATGGAGGGCATCTGGTCCATCTACCTTGGCTGCCACCCAATCCTCATTCTTCAGGTCCTGGAAGGGCCAGGGTTCCTCAGGGTGGGGTCCCGAGGTCACTCATCCTATCCGAATTCTAAATATCCCCAGCCTAAAGCCTCCCACGTGCCCAGAGAAAGGAGTGAGAACTCTTTATCATAGCCCATCAACACCCGCTCCTCACCTGCTCCCCAGTCACGGGAACCTGCTCAGCACCCCAGCCTCTCACCTCCGTCTCACCACCACACCCTTGCCCGTGCTGTTCCTTCGGCAGGGAGCACCTTTCCCCATCCCTGCCTGGTGGGTTCCTGTTCATCTTTTGAGACGTAGCTCAGCTGTCACCTGCCTGGGAGGGGCCGTAGCTCCCCCACCCCTCACCCTGTGTTTGCTTTGAATTTGACTCTATGAAAGCTCTTAGCAAAGTCCTATCAGGGTTATTTGTGGTAACTCCCCATCGGCAGTTCGTTTTTGCTTATTACCTTAATTAATATCGACATTGCAATTCATTATCATTTTGGTATTTATGTATAATGTAAGATTGTAGAACAATACTATTAGCTAGCGTTTATTGACTGCCAGCCTCCAGCCAGGGCCTCTGTTGAGCATTTGAAACATGGGCTCCTGTCGACCTCACAGTGAGGCTCAGGGAGGTGTCATCATGTCCACTGCACAGCCGAGCAAGCTGAGCGTCTTGGCACACGTCCTCTGTGCCAAGCACAGTGCTTTGTGTAAAGTGGGCCTTAACAGATGCTGATCGGATGAGTAGAGGGACGAAGGAAGGATGAAAGGATGAGTGGATGTTGAATGTCTTGCTGATTCCCCTCCCGTTGGCTCCAATCCCTCCGTGTGTTGCCAAGGTTGGCGCACACGGAGCCGACTTCCCCAGGCAGACCTCCCCCCAACCTCTCAGACCTCCAGAGCGTCCTGAGCCACAATTCAGGTGATAATGCCCACGCTAATCACCTACATGACTAAATTAGTCTTGTCAGGAGCCATTAAGGCAGGAGCTCGGGATTCATTAGGATGGATTGGGCCCAGGCAGCGCCTGGCACTGCTGCCAGTCGGCACTGATTAATTTCTCTGCAAACTCCATCAATGCCCAGCTGTTTCGTCTGGACCCAGCGAGAGCAATTTTCAGGTGGGCTGACCCGCATCCACGGTCTCAGTAGACGGAGGAGCTGTGTGCCTGCAAGCACGCAGACAGCTCCCTGCAGGGGCAGCCCGCACCAGCTCGGAGAGGGAGATGTGGGGCGGGGTATGGCAGGACATCAAGTATGAGGTTGGAGCAGAAACAAAGGGGGCGGGCGAGAGGGGGACCTGGGAGGGGCCTTCCTGCACCGCTGTTCGTACCTGGTGTCCCAGGAGGGGCCTTATCCGTCTCTGTGCCCCTCTCCCCTTGTCTAAGCAAAGGGAAGAAATCATCTCTCGGGAGAGGATGGAGAGCCACAAGGTGAAGATGATTGTTCCCTTAACCAGAGTGTTCCTTAGGACACAGAGAAGAGGAGGTCATTGTCCCCCAAAGCAGTTCCTTGGCAGGGGATGGTGGCAAAGCTAAAGGAACTGGAGGGTTAGAGGGACGTGGATATGAGGAATCCAGTGAGGGGGGTCCAAGACATCAGCGAGGCATGTGCTCCGATCGTGGTTTGTGCTTTCCCGCCGGCCACCTACACAGAGGCAGGGTAGCTCACTAGCTAAGAACAACAACAACAAAAAAAATCAGACTGGCTGAGACAGTAATGTGTTAAGGAGAAATCACAATCTGTGGTTGAAGTTAAGGTCAGAGGTAGACAGCACTAACAGCCTGTATTCCTCACCGTCAATTGTACCCCTCACCTGAGAATCCTCAGAGGGCCAGCCATGAAAAACTAGGGCCTCCTGTGGGACAATTTGATAATCACTAGTCAATCACTCCCACTTTACAGATAGGGAAACTGAGGCCCAAGCAGGGAGCTTACCCAAGGACCTCAGAGAGTTACTATTGAATTCCTGCCCTAATTTCTTATACCAGCTGCAAAGGAATTTAAGGGGCCTCTGCCCATGCAGGCACTGGGTACCTCTGGGCCTAGGGAAGAAGGGGCCTGGGTTGGTGGGCTGCGAGCCTGGGACTTAATTTTAGAGAAAAGGACTCCAGGTGCCTCAAAGCTACTGCAGTCTGAGGCTGGAGTGCTTAGGGAGGGGGGCTCAGCTGCTCCCTAAGGCTGTCGGTACTAGGTGAGGTTCTGGAGGAAAGAGGTGATCTAGTATCTGTGCAGGTGAGCAGGTGCTGGACAAGCTGGTCTGGGGCCCTGGCTCAGTGGTGCCTTCACAGAGCAGGGCTTTCATGCTTCCTTCTGGGAGGTGTGGATGACTCACAGGACTCCGGAAGGGCCTGGATGCCACTGTGGCCCTGCTTCCTTTCTGCCATTTCCCAGGTCAGCATTGGCCCTCAAAGGGGTTATAGGACAGAATAGTGTCCTTCTGGGGGGTTCTGGACTGTAGCCACTCCTTAGAGGTCCCTGCCTGGGCACATCAGGAGCCCGTGGCAAGCCCAGCTGTGGACTGTCTCTTGACACATGAGTGGGGATGGGGTGAGTGTTTTGGATGCAGTCATAATATCACTAATGATAACGATGATGTGCCACCTGTCGTGCAGGCAGGCGTTAATGGTCTGCACTGTGCACCTGTGCCAGGCTGTGCTCGGTGGCAGTGTGGGGACACACACACGCATTAAAGATAACTGGGGAGAACGGCAGCTATCTTTAATTGCACACTTACTCTGTGTCTAGGTCAGCTCTTCATACACATTGCTTCATTGAATCCTTGTAGCAGACCAAGAAAGTGGGCTTTATAATCCCTACTTTACAGATGAGAAGACAGAGGGCTCAGAGGGGGTTAGTAATTGCACCGGGTCACACAGCTTATATAGGGTGGAAATTGAGCTTGAACCCAGCGCTGCCTGACTGCAAAGCCTGTGCACTTAACCACAACTTGGGGACTCTGTGCGTGGGTCATTGCTTTTAAGGAGCCCCCGTTTGGAGCTGAGAGGAGGATGTTGTGGTAAATGTCCAGTCCATCCCAGGCAAGTGGGAGCTGTGAGCTCCAGGGTGCTGCTAATGCTTCAGGGGAGGAAGGACTTCATTCTGGGCTTGGAGAGGGGGAGGTTCATAGTGGAGGTAGCATTGAGTGACTGGATATACAGACAGAAGCCACAGGAGTGGCATTTCAGAAGGCCATGGACCAGGTCAGCCCACCATGGGGCAAGCAACTTGTGTTGTGTCTTGGGTGGCAGAAGTAGGTTGTTGTGGCTAAAAATAATAGTAGTAATCAACTAATACCTGCATTTTAATAGTTAGATTACTTGCATGATCTCACTGAATCCTTACAGCAATGATGGGAAGCCTGCTCTATCATGATCCCCCTGTTACAGGCTCGGATCCGTCAAGCTGCCCAAGCTCCCTCGGGATTTGAATCCCAAGAGTTGAGTCTTCAGCATCCACACTCTTACTACCCTCCTCTGCTACCTCTCAGGAGTTTTGAGGGTCATTCCTCAGTCTGTCACCCAGGAAAGGGTCTCAGTGATCAATGACTGCACACGGGAGAGGAGCTGGGAGCAGGGCAGTCGCTCCCAGGGAGGGGAGAGTGGCCAGCACAGCTCTGCCTTTGAGTGCCGGCCCAGGACTGGGGCAGGAGCCTGGGTTCCCGGCTGGGCTCTGCTCCTGTGCAGCTGTGTGAGCTTGGGCCAGTCGATTTTCCTGTTTGGGCCTCACTTTGCCGACTCCTTGGACTATGCTAGTGCTTGCTGGACGTACTGTGCAGAGTTGGGGATATTGCTGAGAAACAACTGGGGAAACAGATGAGACTGTTAGATTAACCAGGTTGCTAGCTCCTGGGCCCACACCTTTTCCATGATCAGCAGTGAAGGAGGTGGGGGCCTTGACCAGCTGTGCTGGTGGCCAGGCAGCAGGCACCCCCTTTAGTGGGGTTGGGGGGCTGGCAGATGAGCCTGGCTCAGCTGTGTCATTGGGTGAGATTGTGCTGAGCTTGCAGCCAGCCGGGAACACTTGGGCTCTCTGGGAACTAGCTGAAGGTATGATTTACAGGAGCTGAAAATCCTCCAGCTGGTTGGGGAGACAGTGGCAGGCAGAGCCGACTTTGAACTTGTCATCACTCCCCTCACCCTGACTATTCTTTACACGGCTCAGGGGCCCTGTGAGCCTGACTGTCCAACTACAGCTTAGCCCAGAATAGATCAAGTCTCCGTGTCAGCCCTGGACCTGGGTTTGGACACTCGGGAAAGTTGTCTTTGGATGCAAGGATCTCCCTGAAGTCCCCTCACCGCCCTCCTCCTCTCCCCAATCTGGGCACAGGGCACCAGGCTCTGGGAGGGATGGCCCAAGGCCTGGGTTCTAATTTCAGCTGTACCACTTGTTATCTCTGTAACCATATACAAGTCCCTTAGCCTCTCTGAGTCTCTTTGTCCTCATCTGAAAATGGGGCTGATCAACTTGCCCAGCTGACTTCACAGGGATCTTTATGAAAGAGCTTTGAAAACTACATTGCCATGAATATAGCAGACTTTGTTTTTATTAAGATATTTGTCTTGAAGTGCCTCCTCTTCTAAGAAGCCCTCCATTGAATCTGAACAAGTATGGACTGTATGAACTGGCTACTTAAAAAAAAAAAAAAACTTTCTATGCCTCAGTTTACCTGGTTGGAAAACAGGGGTGATGATCACATCGTACATACTCATAGGATTAAATAAGTTAACTTCAGACCTTGAGAACTGTCCTTGGCACTAGTATATGCCAACTACATTGTTGTCATTGACTCGTGCTCTTCCCAACTAGGACAGAAGCAACTTGAGGACAAGAATGATACGCGAAGTGGCCCAAGCCTACTGTGCTCAACACATAAAAAATTTGGTGTGATTTATGTGTTGCTCTTCCAAGGGCATTTTCTCTTTGTAGGTGGGAAAGGCCCAGAGGTCCCTGGCCCCCTCTCCCAGCCTGGCCACGAATGCACTTTGTCTATAGCTGTCAGCCAGCAGGCAGTGCAGACGCAGGGTGGACCCTTGCAGCTGTGGGTAGCGCCCCATCTCACTGGGTAGTGAGCACACCCTCTTGTTCATGGACCTTCTGCCTCTTCCCCATGCTTCTTCATTCCTGGTTTGCCCAGAGCTCCCTGCAGTCAGCCTGTCCCTCTTCACATGATGTTGTCTAGGGTCTGAAGACCAAAACCTGCCCCTGAATCTGCTGTTTTACTCTAGAGGTCCCAGTTCCTGTAGCCAGCCCCCGGACTCAGGACAGACTTTCCCACCTACCCCATCTTGGTCACCCTTCTATGTGCCAGGTGCCATGCCCAGTGGCTTTTCATGCCTTGCTCATTTAATCGTCACAGCTCCCTATGAAGGAGGTGGTTATTCAGTCCATTTTACAGATGAGGAAACTGAGGCTTAGAGGGATTGTCACCCACCCAAGTTATTGAGTGTGCTGTATTCAAGCCCAGGTCTTTTTCCTTCCATAACCAACCCTCTTTGCAGTTGAGTAGATCAGAGTAAGCAAAGAGGAGAACCTTCTAGCTCTGGGGTAGAACAGCGTCCTCACCCACCATCTGTGGCCTCTCTTCAGCTTCTTCACCCTGCACTCATACTACAGGGGATGGAGGGGAGAAGAGCATCAAACTCTGGTTCCCCCTCTGGCCTCTTGGCCTTGGGTGAGGGAGAGGGTGTTCCTCGGCCTCCTCTCTCTATCCGCACACCCTGGTATCATGGTGCTGCCCGTGGATCCTCTGTTCCTGGGCTATCTTGGCAGTAGGACTGTGTGCTACAGCAACCTAGCACTTCCTAGGATTGATTTGGTCTTTGAAAAGGATAATTCAAGATGAATATGCTGGCGTCCGACCCAGTGACGCCAGTGAGTGAGATGGAGGGGTTATTGAATGTTGAACCCGCTTCATTGTATCAGCTTCTTTATGAGCTCTTCAGAAAACCCTACGCCGGGGATAACTCAGCTCTGTCGGGCAGGGAGGCAGCTTGTGGGTGAGCAGGGCTGACGGGGCCCAGGCACCCCACTCGGCTCACCTGGGTACCAGAAGTGGCTTCCAGCCTCGTTGCAGTACAGGTCACTGTCCCTCCCCTCTTACCCATCCTGTGATGCCCCAGAACGTGGGGTGCGAGCAGTGGTGCCCACCTGCCAGTCCCCCTCTGGATTCTGGCTCCAGACTGCCTTGGACATTGCAGGTAGGGTATAGGTGAGTGGCCCAGAGCCTGTGGGTAAATCTCATTGATTTCTGGCAGCTTGTCACCCCTAGGGGCAGCCCAGTCCTATTGCCAGGGACACTGCCTCTGCAGGCTGACAGACGTCCCAGCAGATCAGAGTGGATCCGTGGCTGGGGACTCAGTGAACTGTTGGGGAGGTGTTCTCGAGGGATCACCTTGCTTGGTGTTGACACACAGGGGCACCAGGTCCCGGGTGCAAAGCTCCCTTTGGGGCCCTGGCAGCTCACCTCACCTGGGTCACCCCAGGTGTTTGTCCTCATTGGCTACCATGGCAGCCCCTTGATGTTAGAGGGCTGGCTAGAGGGGAGCCAGGGAATAGACCATGTTGTGAGCTCTTTGAGAGTAGGAACCCAGTCTTAAAGCCTGTTCGGTGGGGTCACTGGGATGTACCGGAGGCTGGCAGTGAGCACCAACGGCCTCCTCCTTCAGTGTCCCTTGTGGGGCCTGGCACAGGGAGTGGCATTCATCCCATGTAATGACTTAAGTGTCTGTCCCAACCCGAGAGTTCATCCCTCCCTGGGCTGCAAATATCAGAAAGCCTTTTCTGAGGAAGAGGCAGGCTTTAGGAGAGGAAGTGATGGGGAGACACGCCCCACACATGAGGGGCAGCTTGGAGACAGGAGAGTGCAGGGGGCCGGGGCTTCCCAGGACAGGGGGCAGAGTGATGACAGTCAGTGCCCTGGGATGGGGGTGGCACCGCATTCTGTCTCTTAACACAGTCCCCATCACCTCCTCAGTCCTGCCTCTTCTCTGTTCCTGGCCACATCATGGGATTCAAAGTCTGATGGCAGTGTCTTGGGATGAAAGCAATTTACAGACCCTGTGCCGCTTTCCCATACACGTGACCCTCAGGACAGCTGACAAGGGCCACTTCTGCCTCCACTTCTGCCTGACAGAGTATGAGACGGTTGGATGGCATCACTGACTCAATGGACATGAGTTTGAGCAAGCTCCCGGAGTTGGTGATGGACAGGGAAGCCTGGTGTGCTGCAGTCCATGGGGTCGCAAAGAGTCAGACACGACTGAGCCACTGAACTGAACTGCCCCCACTTTAGAGATGAGGAAAAGTCAGTGACCTGTCTAAAGTGAAAGGGTGCCTTAAATATTTGTAACAAGGTTTGAACTGGTTGGTCTGACCCCAGCCTGGACTTTTGGCTGCAGTGCCCGGCTACATGCCTACTCCGTGCCCATGAGTAAGTCATAGTTCTTTAGACCCCAGCTTCCCCATCTTGTAAACTGAGGCTAACAGGCTCATCCTATTTGTGATCTTTCCCTCCCACTCATAGTTCTGAACCCCCTGGGGGGCTTGTTACAACTCAGATTGCTGGCCACACCCTCTAAGTTTTTGATTCAGTAGGTCTGGCTTGGGGCCCAATAATTCGCCTTTTCCAGCAAGTTCTTAGATGCTGGGGCTGCTGCCGCTGGTCTGGAGACCACACTTTGAGGCCTCTCCCCTTGCCCCACTGCTTCCCAGCCTCTGGAGTTGGCTCTGGAGTCCAGCATGAGTCCTCCGTCACCCAGGCCTGGTGAGGCAGGCAGCCCTGGTGGCGGTTGCCCTGTGGGCCTCATGTTGGGCTCTTGGGACCCATCTCTTGCCTGCCTGGCCGTCTGGCAGGTCCCGTGGCTGGGACATCACCAGTGTTCTCTATACCTCCGTGGTGGCTGCTCCTCAGGTGACAGATGTGTGAAACAGGAGGGGTCTGCAAGGGAGGGGAGGCACAGTAGAGCGGAGATGAGATAGTGAGATGCCCTCAGCCCCCGCCTTCTGTGTTTACACAGAGTAGCCGCGCAGCAGTGGGCATAATTACTCCTGGCGGCCTTCATTAAAAGCTCTGGAGCAATTTACAGTCAATTAAGGAGCAGGGAACTGCTTCCTTCTCAGGTGCTCCCACCTGCTTGGGAAGGAGTCCTGCCCAAGAAAGTGTGGAGATGGTTCGGGGGCAGGGTGTGTTTCAGGGTCTGTCAGGGAGGGTGGGATGGCTTCTGAAGCGATGAACCTGCTGGCCTCACCGTCAACAGCCTGGACATCCATCACCAACTCCTGGCTATGCACTCCCAATGTGGTGTGAGAGTCTGTGAGCTGTGGAGGGGGCTCTGAGGCCGGGCTCTGCCCCTGCCCATGCTGAGGCCTCAGGAAGATCCTTCCAGCCCTGGGAGCCTTAGTTTTCCTCATCTGTAAAATGGGGCTGATCCCATGTACTTTGCAGAGCTATTTTGACTCTTGAATGAAATAATAAATGCGGTGGGCACAGGGCCTGGCCCCCACCGGGTGCACAGTGGCAGGGATGGTCATTCCTGTCCCACCAGGTGACCGGCCCCTGCCTGCACAGGTGCTTTCAAAAAGCAAGAAAAAAAAAAAAGCTGATCAGATGCTGACATTCTGAGGTGCCCCTGAACCTGGTTCAGTGCCTGCCCTCACTCTCCAGACAGGAAACGAGAAGACATGTATCGGGAGTGGGCCTATGGTGCCTGCCCCTCTGGGTGGGACCTTCAAACTTAGATGGCCTCAGATTCAAGGGAGAATGCTTCCTTTTTTGCCTGAAGGTCAACTTAGGAAAATTAAAATGTTTGCCAGCTGCATTTCTTTGGCTCAGTTGGTGAAGAGTCTGCCTGCAATGCAGGAGACCCAAGTGTGATCCCTGGGTGGGGAAGATTCCCCTGAAGAAGGAAATGGCAACTCACTCCAGTATTCTTGCCTGGAGAATTCCATGGACAGAGAAGCCTGGTGGGCTCCAGTCCATGGGGTCACAAAGAGTCAGACACAACTGAATACTAACACTTTCAAAATAAAAATAGCTTCATTGAGTGCCATGGTTGAAGGTAGGGGAGGAAAATTAATATTTTTACAACTTAAATTACCTGCTTTACTGACTAGAAACATGTCAATGAGAAAAGTCACACTGCCTTTTTGCTCCAAATATATAAATAAATCTGAGTTTATTTGAGAAGGGGCAGTTATGAAACTGCATTCTGAAATCAGACCAGGGGCCACATTGAGAAAACAGGCTGCCTGGGAGCCTGGGTGCGTGTCCCTGCTCCAGCCTGGTACCCTCATTTGGTGAGATGACATATGAGTTGTGACATAGGACTTGTGACAAATGCCCAGCACTGTGCCTGGCACACCATCAAGGCTCATTAATCCCAGCCTGCACTCACCCAGTTGGCAGGAAGTGTTGTCTTTTCCTTCCCAGTTACTTTCTGTGCTGTAGATGCCATTGAAAGAATAATGAGGGCTGAGGACAGGGTCACCCTTCCTCCTTTCTCTATCCCTCCATCTCCCGTCTGGGCTTTAGAAGAGGTGAGTGAGTGGCAGGGGAGGCCGGACAGATGGTGGAAGAGATTAGCATTCTCTTACTGGCTGGCTCTCTGGCCAGAGTTTTCTCATCCATAAATCAGCATGTTGATTCTCTCATGACAAAGTATCAATGGGTGTAAAGACCCCAGGGTGTCTGACAGCCAGGCCCCTTGAGGTCAAAACATCTTCATGTTGAAACTGATCTGTTTTGTTGAAGTTTTTCTGCTGTTTCTCATTCTCTGCCCTTTTGCTTCGCCCAGGGCAGTGTCCTGCCATCAACATGTCAATTCCCAGCCTGCTGGAATTTCTTACATTGGCTGCTTCCTTATGAGGAACATATAGATGTCATCCACCCACCACTCTATCTTTGTAGGCCTCATTAGAATATTTAGTTTCAGCAACAAGTGTGGTACTTATTCTGTGTCAGTAACTGCTGTAAGCTCCTTTAAAGTGAGGAAGGGTTACTATCTTTTCCATTTTATAGATGGAGAATCTGAGGCAAATGGTTGCAGTGACTTGCCCAAGATCATATAGCTGGAGAGTGGGGGTGGAGCCAGGATTTGAACTTGGGTGGTCCTGCTCCAACAACTGGCTTGTGAACCAGTGTGTTGTGCTATCTCCCAATAATAGTAATGGCAATAGTAATAACAGCTTTTATTTATTGAGCACCTAGGGGGCACTTTGTACCCATTGTTGCATCAAATCTTTATGATAACTTGTCAGGAGGGTCTTTAAGGCTCTGTGTGACAGATGAGGAAACTGAAGCTCAGAGGGAAAAATCAAGATGCCCTGCTCCCAGAACTAGTAAACGGTAGAGTCCAGACTTAAATCCAGGGCAGACTGTTTGTGAATCCCTGACTGCCTGGTTTTAGAAGATTGTCAAATAGTCATTTCCCCAGCCAGTCCTGCTGCATCTCCTGTTGCTCTGGCTCCAGGGAAGAGAGTCTTTTAAAACCCACCAGTTATCTGTGATGAGGACTTGTCTCATCCAGAAACAATTCTGCCCAGCCCCACTGTCCAGAGCCTGGGTAGATGGCTCACCTTTACATTTCTGGTGATGCTAAATGAGGAATAGGGGTTGGGACTGGAGGGCGCAGAGAGGGTGGTCGTGCCAGATAACAGGACCTCTCGTAGACCCTTTCAGTCTCATTGATTGCTGACCCTGACCATGTGTCCCATGTGCCTCCTCACTGGTGGCAGCTAGATCTCCTTACTAGTTAAACTGAAAACAAATGGTTGAGAAGCAAGTCACTTAAAGTGCTGTTATAACCAGACACTTCTAAGTTCAAATCCCCTTCCCCTGTCTGTCAGACCCTGCCCCATAGAGTTAACCAGAGCTGCCAACTAGGATAGCCAACTAGGTGACAAGACTTTACGTGCATCATCTCATTCAATCCTCACCACCACCTAGGATGAAGGCACTATAAACTTATCTCTATTCCTGTCAGTGTGAGACACTTAAAGCCCATGGAAAAGTATAACACTGAAATGCAGTGGCCGCTGGCCACACGTGACTATTTAAATGTACATTAATTCCAATGAGACAAAAATGCAGAACTCAGTTTCTCTTTCCCCGTGTTTCAAGTGTTCAGTAGCCATACCTGTGGAGTGGCTGTGTCTGGGGCAACATAGATTATGTTTCTGTTTTCCCTGCACATTTGGTTGGATGGCGCTGGCACAGAGTCTCTCTGATCTTCAAATGAACAACTGAGCCTCAGCATCCTGCCCCTGGTCACTCAGCTGGGGACAGGTGGCCCTCTGAGGGCATTCTCCATGCCTGGCCCTGAGGACAAAGAACTTTCTCTCCAGGTGATAGCTGGAAAGCTTCAGGGACAAAGAGGCAACGTGACCTACTCAAGGTCAGGAGGCCAGAGTCGATGGTGTGAGAGACCAGGGGGTTCTGAGTCGTCGAGTGCCACCCCGCTCCTGAACCCCGGCCGGGCCAGCTCAGAGCTGGGGCCCTGGAGGCCAGAGGCAGCCCTGCTGGTTGTGAATTTTTACAGCTGTTTACCTGACGTTGTTCCGTCCAGGAATGAAATAACTCTCCCCACGGCCACTATGAATTCTTTGCTTCCCGGGGAAGGAAAACAGCCCCTGTGATTGGAACATTGTCTGCAGTCCTGTCAGGCAGCCAGCGGTGAGTGACAGGTGAGAGAAAGCAAGCGGCTGAAAGCCATTACCCTCTTACTTCAGTGGACTTGGGAAAATAGTCATAAATTAGTGCCGTGCGCCAAACGAGGGGAGAGGAAAAAACACAGGAAAAAAAAAACTGCTCCCTGAGAAAGTCATAATTTTCCTCCTGAGTGTGGGAGGAATAGGATGTTCAGAAGGTAATGTCTCAGAAGAGCCTGCTCGGCACCCTGGCCTTTGGCCATGGGCGAGACAGAGTGTGGTGTGTGTGCGCATGTGTTTGTGCTCACACACCCACGGGGTCACGGTCCACCTTGGTGGCTGCTGTTTATTATGAAGTCAGAATCTGGGGAAGAGCAACAGGGGTAGCCCTTGTGGGACTGCATGCTGTCTGAGGTTGTGATTACTTAAAGCATTGGCTCCTTTTCCTTTGTGGGGGATGGTGGGAGGAGGGTGAGGAGGGGCTGGCACAGAGTAGGATGGCTGAGCGAGCCCCTTTGGAGACCAAGGAGAGGATCCCCAGGTTCAGGGTTGCTGGGATGGGATCAGCTATCTAATTCCAGCGAGTGAAAGCTGACAAACCTAAGTGTGAACTTGAATTAGAACTTCTGTGGGTGGATAATGTACACCAGTGGTTCTTAGACTTTGGTGAGCCTCAGAATCCTCTAGAAGGCTTGCTGAAACAAATTGCTGGGTCCTGACTCCGGAGTTTCTGATTCAGCGGGTCTGGGGTAAGCCTGGGAATTTGCTTTTCTCACTGCTTCCAGGTGCTGTTGCTGCTGCTGTTCCGGGGAGCACACTCTGAGAACCGCTGATGCACGCCTCCAAAAGAGTCCTTTCGTGAATCCCCACTACCCTGCCCCACAATGTCTCCTGAGCACCCACTGTGCTGGAGCAGCTCAGCAGGTCCAACAGCCCCGTCTTCCTGGAGATTCTGCTGGGCTAGGAGGGTCAGATGCTTCTCAGCTGACCGTGGCCACCCAGGCTGGACATGGGTAGTAATGAGGGGAAAGCTGAGAGGATGGGGTGGGCATAGGAGAGAGTCTCGCCCTCAAGAGGGGTCCTGGCATTGCAGTCAGATGGACCCCAAGTCTCCAGGACCTCTCTGTGATTGCCCCTGATTCGCTAGAACCAGGGTCCTCCCTGGGCTTTCCTAAGGATTCAAGGAGCGAATGTGTATCAGGGGCTCGGAGTGCAGCACAGGCATTTGGGTCAGGCGTCATTTGGGTCAGACGGAGGAAACCGCGGGTGCGACGGGGTGGGGCAGACACGAGCCCCTCCTCCTCCGCTCCTCCCCCCTCCCAGAACTCCTCCCCCACACAGCCTTCGCCTGCTTCCTCCTCTGCCTTCTAGACAGTGTCACCCCTCACACTGGCTCTCAGGACTTGTCTTTCTCCCAGGCTTCTTCTATGTGGACCTGAGGAAGGCTCAGCAGTTCCCTTGCTCCACAAGAGCCCCAAAGCAGGGCTCATATCCCTTCCATCCTAAAACACAGCCCTTCTGGACCCTGGAGATCCCTCCACCCACTTTCCTTTCTTTCCCATTCAAGCTCCTTTAAAAAAATAACTTACCTACGGCATTATTGAGATATAATCAACATATGAAAAATGTTGTGTTGTTGTATACATTCAAAGTGTATAATTGATTCTTTTTGAGATATGGGTATACCCTCAAAACTGTTACCACAGTCAGGATACTAAGCTTATCCATCACCTTCCAAAAGTTCTCTCATGCCTCTTTGTAATCCTCCCCTCTACCCCTCCTACCTTCCCTCCCCAGATAACCACTGATCTACCTTCTGTCTCTGTGGATTAGTTTGCTTTTTCCAGAACTTTATGTAAATGGACTAATACTGTATGTACTCTTTTTGTCTATCTGCTTTCACTCAGCATCATTATTTTGAGACCCATTCATATTGTTGCTACATAATAGCTTATCCATCTTTGTTGTCAAGTTGTATTCCAAACAAAGATAGACCACATTTTGTTTATTCATTCACCTGTAGATGGACATTTGGGTTGTTTCCAGTGTTTGGTTATTCCAAATATGACTGCCATAAAACTCAGGTACTTTATATGGACATATGCTTTTATTTTGGGGGGGAAGTATCTAGCAGTGGGATGGCTGAGTTTTAAGTGTATGTTTAACTTCTTAAGAAACTGCCAAACTGTTTTTCAGAGTGGTTGTACCATTCACATTCCTACTCAGCTGTTCCACTCACTAGACTTGCCAGCACTTGGCACAGGGTGTCTTTTTTTTTTATTATGGAAATATATATGTATATAATACATAAAATTTACCATTTCAACTATTTTTAAGTGTACAATTCAGTGGCATTAAGTATATTTCCAATGTTGTGGAAGCATCCCACTCTTTCCAGAACATTTTCATTGTCCCACACAGAAATTCTGTACCCATTAAACAATAACTCCATTCTTTCCACCCACCTCCAGACTCTGGTAACTCTATGATGGGAGGTATTTTTAATTTTGGACATTCTAGTAGGTATGTGTGGTATCTCATTGTGGTTTTAATTTGAATTTCCCTAACAGTGTTGAGCCTTTTCACTTTCATGCATTGGAGAAGGAAATGGCACCCCACTCCAGTGTTCTTGCCTGGAGAATCCCAGGGACGGCGGAGCCTGGTGGGCTGCCGTCTATGGGATCGCACAGAGTCGGACATGACTGACATGACCTAGCAGCAGCAGCAGCATCAACAGTGTTGAGCAGCTTCTCATGTGCTGATTTGCCAACCGTATATCTACTCTGAAGTGGCGAGTCAAATCATTTGACCATTGTTGAAAACAAGTTGTTTTCTTATTATTGAATTTTGAGAGTCCTTTATATATTTTGGATCAGAGTCCTTTATCAGATGGATGATTTGCCAGTACTCTCACTCAGTCTGTATCTCTCTGTACATTCTTTTAAGCCGTGTCTTTGAAGAACAAAAGCTTTAAATATGTGCAGCCAGACTTCTTGATGGGTGGTCTACACTCGCTCGCTCCCCCTTGACCTGGGTTGGCCTGCTGTTTGCTCCTGACCCTCCTGTGTGGCTCCTCCCCACATTGCACTGACACACCTCACACTAAGGCCAGTCGGTGGGGCAGCTTTCAGACCTCACCTCTCTATTTGATCTTGCAGCTCCTGGGACCTGACTCACTGTTCCCCAGGCACCCTCCTGCCCTTCTCCTGCCTTTGTGACCACTCCTTCTTGGTCTCCTTCTTCCACTGAGCAGTGCTTCCCAGGAAATGCCCTCTGACCCCTTATACATGCTCCCCATGATGGGATCTCCCCCTCCATTTGTCCCATGACCACTTCAAGCCAGTGACACCTAGGTCGCCGTCTGCAGCCCAACCACCTTGCCAACTCAGAACACACAGTCCCAGCTCTGCCCTGCAGCTGCTCTAAAAAGCCCAGAGTCACCCCCGTTGTCGTGCGCCGAACACTCTGCTATTTCCTGCTTCAGTGCCTGGTCTGCACACTTCTGCTGCCTAAGACGCGCTTCTTGAGTTTCCTTTCCTCTTCCTTTGTCTTCATTCACCTCACACCATCTCTCTTCCAGGAAGCCTTCCTGGAATTTCTGCCTCAGGGGTCTGTCCTCTGGCCTCTCCTGGCCAGTGATGCAGCCTTGCACCTATCACTTTATGTGGAAATAAACTGTTTATATGTTTATTGGGCTTTCAAGGTAGCGCTAGTGGTAAAGAACCTGCCTGCCCATGCAGGAGACATAAGAGACACAGGTTTGATCTCTGGGTTGGGAAGATCCCCTGGAGAAGGGCACGGCAACCCCCTCCAGTACTCTTGCCTGGAGAATCCCCATGGACAGAGGAGCCCGGTGGGCTGCAGTCTGTAGGGTCACACAGAGTCAGACACAACTGAAGTGGGCTAGCACATGTGTTTATTTCCCTCACTAGGCAGTAATTGCTTAGAGGGTCCATGGGACTTCTAACCCATGTCATATGCCCCACATATGTGTTCATATGCCCCACATCTGCAGGTGTGCCTGGAATGGATTCAGTGCTCAGAAAATGGTGGGTGATTAAATTTCAAGACAGGACCCTGGGTCAGTCCTAAGCTTGTTCTTCAGATCCATTCTTGGCCTCTTCAGCTCTGCCCTCAATCACAGGGAGCTGACCCCATGGGCTGTCTTTCCTGGGTCTGCTGGCTTCTACCTGGATTTAGGCAGTGAGGGGCCCGACAGGAGACTGGACAGCGGGAGGAAGGCTGTCCACTGCTTGGGTGGTGGCTCCAGCTCCCACCAGGGGCATAGCCCCTAGGCTTGGAAATGCCGCTTTCTCCCTTGTCCCTGCCCTGCAGAGCTGGCAGTGTGGCTTCTTGCCGCAGCCGATCCCTGTGTCACTGCACCGTCCCCTTCTTGGTCTCTTAGCTCTTCCTTTTGTCATCCTCATGACTGATTCCCTGCACTGGACCCCCGTCTGCTCAACACTGAGAGTGCTTCCTTCTTCTTGGCTGGACCCTTTCCAATGGGCGGGGGCCCTTCTGCTGATACTGAGGACCCACCTCATTGATCCTGGGAAGGCACAGTAGATGGCAGGCACGGAGGCCCAGGCCCCGCAGGCTCTGTCTAAAGTCTTTGGCCCTGAAAGTCCTGCCCGGTCCTCCACAGCTAAGCTGGGCCTGTATCCTTTGCACTGGGGTCACTGAGGGAGCAGCTGAGTGGTGGGTTGAGCAGGCGGGCAGCTCCAACACCTCCTGTGCACTTGGCCTGGCCCCTTTATCGATGAAGCCTGCTGAGTGGTAAAAGCCAAAGTAGCCCCAGGTGGTAGGATAATAGCATCTTTAATTGTGCTCAAATGAGATTAACTTCTTATCTGACAGTTTGACATCTTTATTGTTATTAATGCCCGAATAGTGTATTGTTATTTTTATAAACTCCATGGTGGCAAACATTTTCCCTTTATTTGGATTAAAAATAGATGTCTCTGTTACTTCCCCTCATTACCCCAGGTGGGACTCAGGGTCCCCAGCTGGGAGCAGGGTCTGGGGTGAAGGGAAGTCACATCTGCCTAGTCACCTCCCGAGGGACAAGGCACAGGACTGGTCACTTGGCAGTAGCATAGCCAGGGCCTGGATGAGCTGAGGCCTCCGGGTTTCTAGTCACTCCCTGAGAAGAAGGGGTGCTTCTTGGTGACCCCTGCCAGAGGCAGTGTTCTGGGATATAAAGTGTGGATTCTGTCCTGGGGAGTTTCAGGAGAAATAGCCTCAAATTGAAATTCAGGTTCTCTGTAGTACCAAATAGATTGAGAAAGAAGATGTAAAATGTAATTAAATGTAAACCATCTGGAAGAACTAAGAGCTCCCTTTGCTTGTTCATTTGTGTGTTTGTAAGTTAAGCATTGATCACCTGCCAGATTCAGTGTTAAATGCTGGGTGAGCTATGGTGTTTCTTTCAGGGATGGGGTCACGGGGAGGGGCAGCATAATGCAGAGGCCACGAGCATGGCTCTGGAGTCAGACTGCCTGGGACCAGCCCTGCTACCCATTTATCCCAGCTTCCATGAGCCTCAGTTTTCCTATTCTGTAAAATGGAGCTAATGAAAGTATTTATTTCCAGGGATTTGGGGAGCATTAAATACATGTGAAGACATTTAATATACAGCCTGGAGCACACAATAGCCAAACAGTATTGAAGGAAGTTATTATAGGCGCTAGCCATCACTGGGACTGGTCTGCTTGGGAATCCCACAGCATCTGTGGTGTGGGGATAGGTTCTTGCAGAAGGACTGCTAGGAGGTCAGGTCCCTTCCCTGGGAGGGAAGATTCATGCCCCTGCCCCAGGGCTGAGAGCTGCTGAAGGTCAGAGCACCGGAGAGCCCTGTACTTCCTCCCCCGTGACCTGGTGCCCACTCCCAGACACCCTGTCGCCTCCACTTACCCACTCGTTAGCCCTGCCAACAAGGTCGATAATGCTTGCGCCTTAGAGAGCTGGAGCCAATGTCTTTATCAAAGCCAATATTAATTTTCACTAATTAGGAGCTGCCGCTAATGAGCGTCACAGCTAATTTAGCTCATCTATAACCCGGGAATGGCGCTGCTCACGTGCCAGGTTCAGGATGCTGGCCCCCGTTGCCTCCCCCACCCCCTCACTGCAGCACTGAGGCACCAGCTGCCAGTACAGCCTGCACTGCCTGGCGACCCAGCCATCTTGTTCTGCTGATGAAGGCCCCGGGGTCCCCATCTCCAGGGAGCCCCCCTGTGGCACACGTAGGCAAGTCCTTCAGGGATAGGTCAGAGTGTGTGCCTGCTGGCCCCCAGTCTGGGAGACTGCCTATTATGAGGCTCTGGCTCCATTCTAGTACCTTTGCCACCTCCTCCGGGAAGCCTTCATAGACTGCTTCAGCCCACAGAACCCTTTCCTCTCTTAGAGAGCCTTGTCCTCACTGCAAAAACGTTGGTAGTGAGTTAAAATTTGTCCTTGACAGTGTTTGTCAGATTGCCTATTCCTGGGAGATAGTAGAGCCTCGTCATCAGAGAGTGGGCCACGGATTCTAACGAATAGCAGCCATGAGGCCTGTGCCTCAGCTTCCTCTCCAGTACAGTGGGAAGAATGGTATTACTCCTAGGGTCATGGTAGAAGTGAGATGAATCATTGCATTAGCTGTGACTCATTGCTGTTGACATTCCCAGTGTAGGTCAAGGATCCACATGCTTACATCTTGCCTCTTCTTTATGCATCTTTGTGCCACACTCTGTGCCCAGTACTGGATTTTCCTCAGAGCAATCAGTGAGGCCAGAACCCTGACTGGCAGTCTAAGCTCCCAATGTGGTGCCAGTGATTGTGAAATGAATGAATGGCCTTGGATACTTATGTCGCCTGTATGAGCCTTAGTTTCCCTATCTGTAAAATGGGTCCATCAGCCTGGTCAGTCTCTTAGCACCCTCTCAGCATGTCTGTTTTGTGATCCTTGGAGGTTCCGGGTAAATATTTGCTGAGTGGATAGATGTTGACCTCTGGCTCTCACTAGGAAGACTGGAGCAGGGATTTATTTCCCCTCCAGGCCCCTCTCAGGGCAGCTCCCATTTCTCAGATGGGGCCCAAGATCAGATGCTGGTCTCAGCTGCGCACCCTCGGAGTGGGGCCCCTTTACCTGAATCAGGCATAGCTCTCTCTTCCCCTCACCATCCCCAAGCCATCACTTCTGGGAAGCCAGAGAGGTGCTTTACCTGGCTTGGCCCTTGGGCGCACGGTCCAATCCCCAGGAGCTGCCCAGGAGTGTCCTCTGCCCCTCCGTCTTCCCCTGGCCTCCTTGGCACTTCACAGCCATGTGTGAACACTGAGGATCATGGCAAGGGGAGGGGAGGGTGGGAATGGAGGGAAAATGGGGGCAATGGGCTTAGACTCTCTTGGAGAAATTCCTTTCCTGTCTCTTTCCCTCGGATTCCTTCTGTGCAGCCTGCACTTTTGCTTAGGATGGGGGAGGGCCCAGGAGGGTGGGTGAGGACATCTTTTTTGCACTTATCACCTCGGAAAAGCGACCTTCAGGCCGAGCCAACTTTGGGGGAAGTGCCTTCAGCCGTGACAGATTTGACTATAAATCTTTAGTATTAATGCCTGGTTCCCAAGGTCTGTCATTCTGTATGCCCGTGTGACAAGCAAAAACACCGCATGCCCCATCCGTCACCTGCGGGGTCCCTGCCTCTTGCTGGCTTAGCCTGGGGAGGGTGGTGGCTGGGGGTAGGGGTATGAAGGAGAGGGAAAAGGTGGGGATGATTGGTCCAGGATCTGGTGGTGGGGATGAGGCTCCAGCAGACTGGAGCACAGGACTTGAGGGGTGAAGGCTGGAATCTCCGGGTGAGAATGGACCCTAATTCCACGTCTGGGCTCCAGAAGCCTGAAGGGGGGTGGGAGGAGCACCAGCCTGTGGGTCCGAGCCTGATTTAGCATCTGTGGTGGTTGAGATGATTTCCGAGGTCCTCCGCCCTCTGGTTGTGTTTACACAGCTCTGACTTCCTAAGGGCACACAGACCTTTGGTGATTTCGTTTGATGGGAGCCGCATAGAGCTGTCCACAGACAGCAGCACACACAGCGGGTAGCCGTGTGAGAGACCAGGAAGCGGGGATGGTGTGTCTCCTATTTGCTCTTCTGGGTCCTCTGCAGAGATTTGGAGCTGAAAGAGACACTTCATAGCCAAATGGAGAACCACTAACCTGGCTGAAGGGACAGAGGTGGTGTTGGGAGGGGACACGGGACAACTTGTTTTCACTTTTGTGAAACTATAACCACAGACAGAAGAGTGAATAGAACCTGAACATGCACAATAAAGAGGTATATAAAGCAGACACCTGTGTGATCTCACCGTGAGCATTCCCAGGACCTTTAAAGCAACCCCTTCCTGTGCCTGCTTGGCCTGTTCCCTCTTCATCAGGAGTGGGGCCACCCCTCCTTCAGGCTGTTTCAAACTGAGAACATTCTCCAGAAGAGTCTGAGAAGAACTGTAACAGGGAGGGAACCTGGGAGCGTCAGGGCTACTTTACGCTTGACCTTGAATGACAGCCTCTGTGCAGCATCCCACATAGCCAGCCTTCCCACTTCTCCATCTGCTCTTCCAAGGCCTACCTTCTACCTCTCTAAACATCCCTTTTCGCCTTCCTCCCTGCTTCTCTTTCAGCAGGCTAAACAATGGCTCAGTGGGTAAAGAATCTGCCTGCAATGCAGGAGATGCAGGGTGATGGGGTCTGATCCCTACGTTGGGAAGATCCTCTGGAGGAGGACGTGGAAACCCACTCCAGTATTCTTACCTGAAATAGGCCATGGACAGAAGAGCCTGGCAGGTTACAGTCCATAGGGTCACAAACAGCAGGACACAACCGAGCACAAGTACAACACGTCATAGCTCCTCTGAATGCTGGCGGGCCTCGGGCCCTGCCTTCACCCGGCTTCCCCACAACCTCTGCAGCGCTTTCCCTGGTCCTCATGCCCGCCCCCCATGGCTTCAGGTGCCACAAGTAGGGTCCAGCGTTACAAACCACCTCCAGAGTGATACACATGTATGTCCACCTGTCTCCTGGACCTTACGTGGTGTACTCCGCAGACACCTCCAACACAAGCCTGAGCCAGAGTTTGTCTCTTGCCTATCTTCCCAAATTCAGTTAGTAGGACCAGTTGCCTAAGCCAGAAATCTACAAAGTCAACCTTCCTGTCCCTAAGCTGATTTACTAAGTCACTAGGTCTTTCTATTTTTACTTCTGATATCTCTCTCACATGTCCCTTTCCTTCTATGCTGGGCTCTTACCATCTCTACTTAGCGCAGGAAATCCCTAGCACTCATACCACATTTCTCTTGTCCTGTGTCCATGCCAGACATCATTAGTCAATCGTTAGACTTTTTTCCTTTCAATGCAGTACCCCAGCAGCCACTTGTATCAATCTGTCAGAATTGGTGCATGAGATGAAGCTGATTTGCTATCCATGGCCTGGGTTTCATAATAACTTCCCAACTGGTCTCCTCCTTGCTTTCAGTGTCTGCCCACACAAGTCTTCTATACTACTGCCAAAAGATCTTTTGTTTATTTTTATAGAGGTATAGTTGATTTACAATTTTATGTTTCAAATATACAGCATAGCATTTCAGATTTTTTTTAAAATTATTATAAGATATTATATTTCCTGTGCTATATAACATATACTTGCAGTTTACTTATTTTATACATACTAGTTTGTAACTCTTAATCTCCTACCCTTATCTTGCCTCTTCCCCCTTCCCTCTCCCCACTGGAAACCACTAGTTTGTTCTCAATATCTGTGAGTCTGTTTCTGTTTTGTTATATTCATTCATTCATTTTGTTTTTTAGAATCCACTTGTTAAGTATTAACATACAGTATTTTTCTTTCTCTGACATTTCAGTAAGCATAATATACCCTCTGGGTCCATACAAATGGCAAAATTTGGTCCATACAGATGGTTGCAAATGGAAAAATTTCATTCTTATTTGTGATTGACTAGTAGTCCACTGTGTGTGTGTGTGTGTGTGTGTGTGTGTGTGTGACCTCTTCTTTATCCATTCATCTGTTGAAGGACACTTAGGTTGTTTCCATATCTTGGCTATTGTAAATTAAGCTATTAGCTATTATGAACGTTGGGTTGCAAGTATCTTTTTGAATTACCCTTTTCATTTTCTTTGGATAGATACCCAGGAGTAGAATTGCTAGATTATATGATAGTTCTGTTTTTAATTTTTTGAGGAACAACCATACTGTTTTCTGTAGTGGCTGCACCAATTTACATTCATACCAACCATGTACAAGAGTCCTCTTTTCTCCACTTCCTCACCAACATTTGTTATTTGTGGTATTTTTGATAATAGCCATTATGACAGGTGTAAGATTATCTCTCATTGTGGTTTGGATGTGCACGTCTATGATGATTAGTGACTTTGAGCATCATTTCATGTTCCTGTTGATTGGCTGTATGTCTTCTTAAAGTGCTTACTAAGGTCTTCTGCCCATTTTGTAATTGTTTTTGTCCTGATAATAAATTGTATGAGCTATTTATATATTTTGGATATTAACCCCTTATCAATCATATATCATTTGCAAATATTTTCTCCCATTCAGCAGTTGTCTTTTCATTCATTTTGTTGATAGTTTCCCTTGCTGTGCAAAAGCTTTTAATTTTAATTCAGTCTCATTTGTCTATGTTTGGTTTAGCTTCTTTTGTCTTAGGAGACAGATCCCAAAAAAATTGCTATGGTTTATGTCATAGAGTGTTCTGCCCATATTTTCTTTTAGGAGTTTTATTGTTTTGTGTCTTACATTGAGGTCATTAATCCATTTTGAGTTTATATTTGTGTATGGTGTGAGAAGATGTTCTAATTTCATTTTTTCACTTGTAGCTTTTAGGAACAATTATTGAAGAGACTGTCTTTTCCCATTGTATGCTCTTACCTCCTTTGTTGTAGATTATTTGACCATAAGTGTGTGAGTTTATTTCTGGGCTTTCTATTCTGTTCCATTGATCTATGTGTCTGTTTTGGTGCCAGTACTGTACTGTTTTGATTACTATAGCTTTGTAGTATAGTTGAAATCAGAGAGTGATACCTCCAGCTTTGTTCTTTCTCAAGTTTGCTTTGGCTATGCAAGGTCTTTTGTGTTTCCATACACATTTTAGATTTATTTGTTCTAGTTCTGTGGAAAATGCCATTGGTATTTTGATAGGGTTTGCACTGAATCTGTAGATTGTCTTGGGTAGCATGGTCATTTTAATAATATTAATTCTTCCAACTACTGAACACAGCATGTCTTTTATCTGTGTATGTTGTCTTCAGTTTCTTTCATTGGTGTCTTATGGTTTTCTGAGTACAGGCCTTTTAACTCTTTAGTTAGATTTATTCTGAGGTATTTTATTCTTTTTGATGCAATGGTAAATGAGATTATTTTCTTAATTTCTCTTTCTGATAGTTCATTGTTAATGTATAGAAATGAAATAGATTTCTGTATATTAATTTTGTATCCTGAAACTACCAAATTCTTTGATAGCCTCTAGTAGTTTTTTGGTAGCCTCTTTAGAATTTTCTATATATTGTATCATGCCATCTGCAAACAGTGACAGTTTTACTTCTTTCTTTCCAAGTTGGATTCTTTTTTCTTTTTTTTTGTCTGATTATTGTGGCTCAGACTTCCAATACTATATTGAATAAAAATGGTGAAAGTGGTCACCCTTATTTTGTTCCTGATCTCAGAGGGAATGCTTTCAGCTTTCACCTTTGAGTATGATGTTAGCTATGGGGTTATCATATACGGCCTTTGTTATGTTGAGGTATGTTTCCTCTATGTCCACTTTCTGGAGAGTTTTCTGGAGAGTTTTGATCATAAATGGATATTGAATTTTGTCAAAAGCTTTTTTTTTTGCATCTTTTGAGATGATCATATGGTTTTTATTCTTCAGTTTGTTGATGTGATATATTACATTGATTGATTTGTGGATATCAAAAAATCCTTGTATCTGGGATAAATCTCACTTGATCATGGTGTATGATCCTTTTAATGTATTTTCGAATTTAGTTTGCTAATATTTTGTTGAGGATTTTCACATCTATATTCATCAGTGATATTGGCCTGTAATTTCCTTTTTTTGTGGTGTTTGTGTGTGGTGGCATCAGGGCAATGCTGGTTTTGTATAATGAGTTTGGTAGTATTCCTTCCTCTGAACTTTTTTGGAGTAGTTTGAAAAAGATGTTGTTCAGTCACTAAGTCATGTTTGACTCTTTGCATGTCCATTGGACTGCAGCACACCAGGCTTCCCTGTTCTTCGCTATCTCCCATAGTTTTTTTCAAATTCATGTCCACTGAGTCAGTGATGCCATCCAACCATCTTATCCTCTGTTGCCCCCTTCTCTTCAATCTTTTCCAGCATCAGGGTTTTTTTTTTTTTTTACTGTATTGGTTTATAATAAATGAGAAAACAGAAGGTACAGCATATATTTATAGTCGTGTCCAACTCTTTGCAACTCCATGGCCTGGAGCCCACCAGACTTCTCTGTCCATGGGATTCTCCAGGCAAGAATACTGGAGTGGGTTGCCATGCCCTCCTCCAGGGGATCTTTCCAACCCAAGTATCAAACCCAAGTCTCCTGCATCTCCTGCATTGCCAGGGGGACGGGATTCTTTACCACCCAGCCACCTAGGTCTGTGTTTAGTAACACAAACACATTTAGTCACTACTAAGTATAAGGCTTGGCTTCTGCTGTGGGGAGAAGTGCAGACATGATGGATTTATATGTATGAAAATGCCTTATGAGAAGTTGTTCAAATGCTACTTATTAGTTTCTAAGAAATACATATATACATATATATAAAATATATATACATTAGTAAATATGGCACTTCACCACAGAAAGACTAGAAGCTTGTGTGTGGGAAGAAGGTGCCAGAAGGTGCAGCTTGTGATCACTAACGGGTAGAGGAAGTTTATCTGAAATTAGAGGAAAGGGTATAATACCAGGTAGATGGAAGGGTGTGAACCATACGCACATGTGGAATTGAGGCAGCCGGTGGCCGTCTGAGGTGTACAGCATCAGGGTCTTTTCCAGTGAGTCTGCTCTTCACATCAGGTGGCCAAAGTATTGGAGCTTCAGCTTCAGCACCAGTTTTTCCAATGAATACTCAGGGTTGATTTCCTTTAGGATTGACTGGTTTGATCTCCTTGCTGTCCAAGGGACTCTCAGGAGTCTTCTCCAGCACCACAGTTCAAAAGCATCAGTTCTTCGGTGCTCAGCCTTCTTTATGGTCCAACTCTCACATCTGTACATGACTACTGGAAAAAAATCATAGCTTTGACTATACTGAACTATTCTGTGGATGTCTGGTAAAATTCACCAGTGAAGCCATCTGGTCCTGGACTTTTGTTTGTCGAGAGTTGTTTTTTGGTTTTTTGTAATTACTAATTTAATTTCATTACTGATAATTGATTTTTTTGTATTTTCCATTTCTTCCTGATTCAATATTGGGGGATTGTACTTTTCTAGAAAAGTGTTCATTTCTTCTGGGTTGTCCATTTTATTGGTGTACAGTTGTTTCTAGTAATCTCTTATTCTTTGTATTTCTGTGATGTTGATCATAACTTTTCCTTTTTCATTTCTTAATTTGGGCCCTCTTTGATTAGTGTGGCTAAAGGTTTATCAATTTTATATACCTTTATAAAGAAGTAACTTTTAGTTTTACTGATCTTTTCTATTTTTTTTAAGTCTCTATTTCACTTATTTCTGCTCTGATTGTTATGATAGCTTTCCTTCTACTAAGTTTGGCTTCTGTTTGTTCTCCATTTTCTAGTTGCTTTAGGTGTAAGGTTTTGTTGTTTGAGATGTTCTTATTTCCTGAGGTAGACTTCTATCACTATAAAATTCCCTCTTTAAACTGCTTTTGTTGAATCTCATAGACTTTGCATCATTGTGTTTGTGCTTTGATTTGTCTTCAGGTATTTTTTAATTTCTTCTTTGATTTCTTCAGTGATCCATTAGTATCCATTAGTATCCGTCATATTGTTTAGCCTTCACACATTTGTTTTTTTGCAGTTTTTTCCCCCATAAAAGAATCTTTTTAAAAGTACAAATGAAGCTAGGTTACTCTTCTACTTTAAAATTCTTCTGTAGCTATTGTTTATTGGATACACAGCTTCAGTGTTGCAAGATGAAAAGAATTCTGGAGATGGATGGTGATGATGATTGCAGAACAATGTGAATGTACTTAATAGTCCTGAACTGTACACTTAGAAATGACTAAGATGGTAAATTTTATATAATGTTCATTTTCCTACAAAAAAATTGAAGAAAAAAATGAATTCTGACACAGGCTACTGCAGACATGAAACTTGAAGACATATACTAAGTAAATAAGCCAGTCACAAAAGGAAAAATATTGTTTGACTCCACTCATATAAGGTACTTAGGATAGTCCATTTCATAGAGACAAAGTAGAAGAATGATTACAGGACCTGGGAGGAGGGAGATTGTGGACCTTACTGTTTAATGGTAGTGATGATTGCAGAACACTGTAAATGCACTTAATGCCATTGAACTGTATGTTTAAACATGGTCAAAATGGTGAATTTTATGTTACGTATATTTTACTGAAATTTAAAAATATATGTTTTATGATTTTACAAATTATATTTTAAAATTATATAGGCACATTCATGTGCCTGCACATATATACAGAAGACCCAGGTTTGATCCTTGGGTCAGGAAGATCCCCTGAAGAAGGGAATGCCAACCCACTCCAGTATTTATTCTTGCCTGGAGAATCCCATGGACAGAGAAGCCAGGTAGGCTACAGTCTGGACATGACTGAGTGACTAACACTTTTGCTACTTTCATACATGTATATATACGAACATAAATATATGAAATCCTTTTATAGCTGTCCATGGCCAACAGGATAAAATAAAAGCTTCCCAGCCCTAGATATGTGACTGCTCCAGATCCAGGCCCTGCCCACCTCTCTCAGCTCCTTAATCTCATCTCCTACCTGCTGCTTCACTGTTGTCACTCCTGCCACACCTGGAGATTTGCAGTTCTTTAGACACATCATGTGACCTCATGCCTCTGGGCCTTTGCACCTTTCTCTTTGCTAGGAACCCCCACTCTGCCCCTACCTCTGGCTACTTCCTTTTTATCCTTCAAGACTCTTATCTTCTTGAATTTCATGCTCTCCTTACCCCATCATAGTGAGTTGCCCCTCCCTGACCTCTTGGAGTATCCTGCCTGACAGAGCTTGTCATAGGTTCTCTTTGCCACTTGACTGCATTTGACTCATCCTGACATCTGCTGGACCTGATGCTGTACTGAGTACATGTAATCCTTAGGTAGTCCATTGGATGTTACTGGGGCAGACTTGGGGTGCCATGCCTCCCTCTTCTCCATATTTCTCACTGGTCTCTGGTACTGCTGTCCATTGGTTAGGGGCACCCCACATTCAGCAGTACATCAATAACTCCAGTGGCTGTGGAGAAATCTAAGAGCCTTTTTCTAAGTTCAGTTCAGTTCAGTCGCTCAGTCATGTCCAACTCTTTGTGACCCCATGAACCACAGCACGCCAGGCCTCCCTGTCCATCACCAACTCCCGGAATTTACCCAAACTCGTGTCCATTGAGTCAGTGATGCCATCTAACCATCTCATCCTCTGTCGTCCCCTTCTCCTCCTGCCTTCAATCTTTCCTAACGTCAGGGTCTTTTCCAATGAGTCAGCTCCTCGCATCAGGTGGCCAAAGCATTGGAGTTTCAGCTTCAACATCAGTCCTTCCACTGAACACCCAGGACTGATTTCCTTTAGGATAGACTGGTTGAATCTCCTTGCAGT
Organism: Odocoileus virginianus; assembly: GCF_023699985.2. Classification (NCBI taxonomy): domain Eukaryota; kingdom Metazoa; phylum Chordata; class Mammalia; order Artiodactyla; family Cervidae; genus Odocoileus; species Odocoileus virginianus. Next base: position 61,311,926 of record NC_069680.1, read on the forward strand.
CCAAGGGACTCTCAAGAGTCTTCTCCAACACCACAGTTCAAAAGCATCAATTCTTCGGCACTCAGCTTTCTTTATAGTCCAACTCTCACATCCATACATGACCAGTGGAAAAACCATAGCCTTGACTAGACGGACCTTTGTTGACAAAGTAATGTCTCTGCTTTTTAATATGCTGTCTAGGTTGGTCACAACTTTCCTTCCAAGGAGTAAGCGTCTTTTAATTTCATGGCTGCAATCACCATCTGCAGTGATTTTGAAGCCCCCAAAAAATAAAGTCAGCCACTGTTAACACTGGTTCCCCATCTAATTGCCATGAAGTGATGAGACCGGATGCCATGATCTTAATTTTCTGAATGTTGAACTTTAAGCCAACTTTTCCACTCTCCTCTTTCACTTTCATCAAGAGACTTGACCAAAAAAGAAGTCCTTTTCCCTCCTCCTCCTTTTGTAAGAATGGAGAGGCTGGAAGGCAGTAGGCTGGCTTATCTGTCCTGTTGGTTCTTATGTCTGTCCACTGGGTACATGGAGACTTAATGGTTTTGGTTTAGGGAAGGGAAGGGAATGGCCATTTACTGAGAATCCCCTTTAAGGCAGGAACTTTCAGATGTGTTTCTTTTCTTAATTCTCAGAAAGACGCTTAAGAAGCAGGAATAATTGTCCTCATTATATAGACAAAGCTCAGAGAAGTTAAATGCATTGCCTGGGGTCACACAGCAGGCAAATAACGGGGGCAGCATTCAAACCCAGGCATAGCTGTGCCCCAAATCCTTATGCTTCTGTCTTTCTTGACATTAGAACTGATCTCCAAACCACCCATGTGAAAGGAAGTGGAAGACAACCCCTGATGTTGGGGTCTCCTGTGCTCATTTCTTTCATCCTCTCTATCCTCTCCAAGGAGTGGTTCCTCCAGGTTCCTTGGGGAGTCTGCAGGGTGAAGCCTTCAGGAGGTTTGTCTAAGGAGTTGAGGGTTGGGGTGAGCTGAATCCCTGAAGAGAGCAGGAGGATGGGGAAGAGGACGAGGTTAAGGGTAGGTCTGCCCTCTGCCAGGGGACTTTGAAAGGGGGCAGAGGGGCTGGGATGTGTTCTCCTGAGCCAGGAAACTCCCTTCTATCAGTACCAGAAGCTCCACCATTAGTGTGTCATCCCATTGGGTCTTTAAAATTCTGATTCTTTAAAAATAAAGTGTTTCTGAGAAGCACCACATGTTAAATAGTTAACTGGTCATGATTCAGGTGACAGCCTGCAGCTGCCAGACGTTTGAGAGTGGTGACTCAGGTGAGGATCTGGGCTGATGACCAGGGATGGGGAAGAGGACCTGGGGGCCTGGACACGGGTGCAGGAAGGTGAGGGCACCAAACGCTGTGAGGGCAGTGCAGCAGGTTCAGAAATGTGTGTGTGTGTGTGCATGCACACACATGTGCATGTGGCTGTGTGTGTGTGTATCCGCGAGGGCTGGAGAGTTTCTGGACACACACATGGCTGAGATCATGTACTTGTTTCAGGGGCTTAATACCATAAATTTCCTTCTTGTTCACACAAAATGCAAGTTGGGTGACCAGGTACCTGGCCCCCATGTGGTGATTCAGTGGTGCATCCCACTTTAATCTCATGGTTCCGCCGCTGTCTCCCCATGTGGCTTCTACAGTCCTCATGGCAAGGAAGGAAGGGTGAGGGCTCACCCTGCTCCTCCATGCTGTGGCCAGGAGGTGACCCACAGCACTGCCTCTCTGTACCATTGGCAGACCTGATACATGGCCCCCCCAGGTGCCAGGGGGCTGTAAAAGGAGGGGGTTACACAGGTGGGGAGAGCAAAAGGAGCAAAGGTGCAGGGGCAGGAGAGAGCTTCCACCTGCACCACGCATGCCTCCAGGAAGCCACTGTTGTGTTTGATGAGGGAAAGATTGGAGTTGGGATGCTGAGTGGAGATGAGGTTGCAGGAGCTGGAATAAGTGAGGCAGACCAGGTAGAGGGAAGTCATGGTCCCTTCTCACACGAGGAGAAGGACACGGACAGGGGGACATTTGGGCTTTAGACTCAGCAGCATTTGCCAATGGGCTGGCTGTGGAGTGACACGTACAGAAGTTTGTGCTATCAGGACTAACCTTCCGGCTCTGGTTTTTGGAACTAGAAAGTTAATGCCTTCCAGGGACTGCCCCCTTAGAGGAAGATAGGGGTTCAGTTTTAGCCTTTGGTCATCCAACTGAGCATGTCAAGATGGCTTTGTGAAAAACCGGGGGCTTAGATGAAACAGCTATGGCAGGTGGGCAGCTGTCCACTGACCGCCACACCCTTGGAAGTCATGAAACAGAGAAGGAAGGGGTGTGGGGGAGAATCACAGCCCCAGGGAAGGGAACAAGGATTGTGAGAGCATAGGAGTGGCACCTCTTCTCAGAGTCACTGGGGTCACTGGGCGCCCAGATGCCCTGGGCCAGGCCCTGACCTGCCACGTCTGCGAGCTTGGGTGCCAGTTACAAAGAGTTTGGTCAGTAGCAGCCTCTGTCTGAAAATGGACGATCAGGGCTCAGGAGGAAAGCTTTATGAAACTGAAAGCTGGGGAACCACTGAAGAGGGCCAGAAGGAGGGAAGGACTCCTTGGGTCAGTTCTTCCTCTGGAATGCCATCCTGAGCTGAGCTCCAGAGAACAAGGCTTTCCTCTCTCTCTTCAAGCTGAGTCTTGGGAGGTGGCTGTGGTGGGAATGTCTGGGGAAGCCCAGGGTCTGGCTCTCAGAGAGTTCCTCTTGTCCATGTCAGGTGAGCAAGCTCCCACCAGTCCACACCAGGCTGAGGATGCTCTCCCCAGACAGGGGGAGTTGGATGCTGTGGACCTGGCCTGCATCTTGCTGTTTCAAGGCAGCTTAGCTGCTGAGTGGTGCCGGGAGAGCCTGGGCTGTCGTTCCCTGCAAGGAAAAGAGGAGTCAGGAGCTGGCTTGAGTCCCTGCCCACCTACCCACCCTCCCCAGTGGAGTGGGAGCTTGATGGAGGTTCTTTGCCGTGGTCACTCAGTTGTGTCCGACTCTTGCGACCCCATGGACTGGGGTACACCAGGCTCCTCTGTCCATGGGATTTCCCAGGCATGAATACTGGAGTAGGTTGCCATTTCCTTCTCCAGGGGATCTTCCTGACCCAGGGATCGAACCCACGTCTCCTGTACTGCAGGCAGATTCTTTACTGACTGAGCCACCAGGGCAGCCAAGTCCTGGCTGCCCCATTCTGAGCACTCCCTGCCCACAAGGCCTCATTCCCGGCAGCTTCCAGGTGGGAGGGGCCCTGCCCCCCCACCCCCATTGCCCCTTCTCTCCTCTCTCTCTGTATTTCTTTACCTCCTCTAGTATTGAACCTCCAAAGTACAGTTCACGGCATTAAGGACCTCAGACCCAGAATCCCTGTGGATCTACCTCCTCCCCACCCACCGCAGTGCCTATCCCTGGAGAGAAACGTCTCTGTCCTCTGTGAGTCACAGAGCTGCTTTCTAGTTGATGCCTGGAGTTTCTGGCTCCTTGGAAAGCTTTCTTTCCTCTAGGCCAGGAAGACAATGGAGGCCAGGGGAGGTGAAAACACCCAGTGGGGAAGGAATAGGCTGCCTCCCCAACCCCAGGAGAATGCTGGTGGAACAGGGGCTCCAGTGCTCAGGAGGACACAGGCCAGGCCACACTGCTTGGCAGGTGAAGGGCCAGGTTGTCGCTGATGCCTGGTTGTTTACTTCAGATTTCTTACTTCCAGAAAGACCTGGGGACTTAACAGGAAGAGCCCAGTGTGACTGGAGACTCAGGGGAATAAAGCATCGCAGGGATCTAGGGGAAGCCAAGGGATTAGGTGGTCTCAGGTGCCCGAGTTGAGCAGATTACAGCATTTGGAGCACTGGCATTTGGCCCTAAGTGTCCTGACAGTTAAATCCAAAAGGGAGCCTTGCTGAAGTGTTTCCAGGCAACAGAGCGCATGCCTATTAATCTAGAGAGGCAGTTCTCCCTGGAAGCAAATCTCAAGCAGGAAATGATCATGTGGGTCTTAGTACTAAAGGACATTGAGGGGTATAGTCCATAGTGTCTTCCAAGAAGGTTTTGCAGGAGATCTGAAATGCTGCTCACCTGTCCTAACATTGACCGTGGAGGAAGGCAGGGGCCTAATGATAAATCACAACACAGCAGAGATTCAGACTCCATGTGGGGCTGAGCTGGGGCCTTGCTTTCTGTGAAGTTCCCTTGATAGGGTCTGGTCCTTAGGACTTGACCACCCATCTGGTATAACCGTTCACTGCTCAGGCTCTGAAATCACACCCTCACACCTGTCACGGGTGACCTTCAAGATGTTTCCTAACCTTTCCAGAGTGGGACACACCAAAAAGAACAGACACTATCTGGTCATAGGGCCAGAACAGGTCCTACAGATTCTCTGGTGGGTAGGATTGAGCTTCTGGGGGAGGGGGCAAGGGCAGGGAGGTGGCGAGGGTCTGGGGCAGCCTCACTTTCTTGGGGTTTCAGTGTTTTAACAACTAGTGTGACTGTCCGGGAGCGTCCCAGGGGGTGCTCAGCCCTGCCCCCCTCTCATTCCCTTCTGGGCTCCATTCCCAGCATCCTTGACAGGCTTGGGTGCCCATCGTCCTTCATATGGCACCTTCATCCCGGCACCTGCTCTCACATGCAGTTTTGCCTTAATAATGACAGCCACGGGAAAGAGAAATCCCCACCCTTTCCTGGGCCTTCTCTGTCCTCAAGGGCTCAGTCTTTTGTGTGAGTTAGCTGGTTTAGTCCTCCTGGCAGGCTGTGTGGTGGTGTGGTTATCACTCCCATTCTACAGGCAAGGACTCTGAGGCCTAGAGTGTTTACGTTGTAGTCATGGTACTGGGTGAAGCAAAAATTACTGTTGGTGTATTTGCTAACTTACACATATCACCTGCATCTCCACATTCACACTACTGCATACATGTGTGCACACATACACATGTGCACATGCATGCACACACCCTCTGATGTGCACACTTTTGAGTCTTTGCTGTCTGAGCTCCCAGAGAGTCGCTGGCTCCTGTCCTGCAACCCACATGTTCCTGTCAAACTCATGGTTCTGGGATCCTCTGTTTCCACACACCTCCCACGACCACAGGGCGTGGCTGTGATTCTCCTGGGGCCTGTGCCTGGAAGTGGGGGGAGGGGGCCTGCGGCACAGCAGTCCCATTACTCACAGGTGGGAGGATGTGAGAACAGTCAGGCCACTCTTAAACGTCTCTCCACGTCGTCCTCATTAATAACTGTAATGCCAGCATCACTCGCTCTTAAATAGCCTCATTTATCAACAAGCAATTTGCCGTGGCGAGGTGGCAGGGACGCAGATAAGCAGACGGGGCCGAGGTGCTTGCAAGACACCTGCCAAGTATCTTTCTTTCTCCTCCTCCATCTCTAGAGCAGTGGGAGGAAGAGGAGGTGATAGGTAGGAAACTCAGTGAAAGGAATATTCCAGTCTGGAGAGAGGCTCACAGACTCACCTATTTTTCTAAACACAGAGGACTTGGCCAGTGTGGGACAAGCATGGCTGCTGGCAAGACTGTTTCCTCTGGGTCCCAGAGCATGTGTGGCACTCATGGGCAGTCCTCTGTCCTAGAGACACATGCCTGTCTGTCTGACAGCCCCTGGGCTGAGAGTCAGGGGGTCAGAGCCCTGCTCTGCCACTTCCAGGTGATGACCTTGGGGACCCCGTTTAACTGCCAAGCCTGTCATCTCTAAACCTTAGCAGCGATGGTGAGCATCCCTGTCTTGTTTCTGGTCTTAAAAAGCTTAAAAAGTCCATTAAGTATAACGCCTGCTATAGATTTTTGGTATCCAGATTCTACAGCATTGAGGAAGTTGCCTTTTATTCCTTGTTTGATGGGGTTTCATTACAAACAGGTGTTGCTTTCAATCATATGCATTGATAGACTCTCCCTCTGTAAAATGGACACCTTGTAGCCATCATGGGGATTGAATGAATAATTTACACAAAATTTCTTGTACACTTACCAGAGCTCTGTTACTTAGGAATTTATCTGGCTACAAGTTAGAGAAAATTGGCTGACTGTGGTATAAACTAGTGGGGGCTTGTGTCCTACTTAGAAGGAGGCCAGAAGGTGGGTGGCTGCTGGAACCGGTTCGCTAGTGGATGAGCAACACCATCAGAAACCCAGGCTCTTTCTTTCATCATCCTTCCTGCAATGACCTTTTGTCCTAGGCTGCCCCATCCTCAGACATCACCTCTGTTTCTTTATTTCAGGAAGGAGCCAAAGCCTTTTCCTTTGGCATGTCTTTGAGAAAACCTTCCCACTTGCTCCCAAGAAGACCTCCCCTTAGATCTCACTGGCCAGGATCTGTCCAGGGAAGTGAGCCTGTTTGACTGCTTTAGCTTAATCCTGATTCTGAGGCCAGGAATGGTTCTACCTCTCTGGAGTCAGGTGTACTCCACTGGCCTCCTGAAAAAATTGAAGTTGTGTGGGCAGAGAAGGCTATGTGGACAGAGAAGGTTGTGTGTGTGGAGTGGGCGTGGTATCTGGGCAGGTGCATTGCCAATTGTCACTTGGGTGGCGAGGACTGGTTTGGAACCCACTGCTCTAGGTGATCTCCAGGTGACCCTGTGTCTTGCTTGCCCAGGATGCTCAGATTCTATGACAAAGCCAGGAGTAAGCTGGAGGCATGGTCTGGACTTGTAATGCTGGGATACATGGACCCAAGTAGCACACAAAATTGAAAGTTACTCAGTCGTACACGACTCTCTGCAACCCCATGGACTATACAGTCCATGGCCTTCTCCAGGCCAGAATACTAGTGTGGGTAACTTTCCCTTCTCCAGGGGATCTTCCCAATGCAGGAATGAAACCCAGGTTGCCCACTTTGCAGGTGGATTCTTTACCGGCTGAGCCACACAAAAAGCCACGGATAAATCTGACTTATCTTCCTGGAGTGCTGATTTTACTTGACAGTGGAATGGAGAGAGAAAAATTTCATATAAAAATAAACATCATTACATTATGGAGTAGAATAAAGAATTTATAGATTTTTAAGATGGGCCCAGTGGACTCTAAGCTCCTTGAAGACAGGAGCCATATCTGTCCTATTCAGTGTTATGTAGGCTCTCAAGTGCAGCTTTATTGAGTGAATAAATGAGTTCACTAAGATGTAAATAAATGAAACATCAAACAGACTTTGAATTAATTTCATCTCTGGGATCTGCTTCTTTAGGTTGCACATCTTCAAAATCTCCCAAGATACAAGTTCATGTCTCCTTTTGTCTCTAGGGTTATTTTGGTGTGAAGCACTGAATTAACTTACTATTTATTAGAGACTCCAGCACTCTGGGAATAAAAAAGAGAGGGAGGCAGAGAATGCAGGAATATCAGAGAAGGCTTCCTGGAGGAGGTGGGACTTGAGCTGGAAAAGAGGAGGAACAGTATGCTTCAGTTGCCATAGGACCAGCCTAGAGCAGAGGATAGGAGGGGCGGGCTGAGATGGGATAAATGGGCCGGGCTTAACTGCGGTGATATGGCTTAAGGTGGCCACACTGTCTACCATGGTTTCCCCAGGTATCATCTCACACCAGGCTTCCAACAGAGTAGTCTTAGTATCGTAGTCCTCATTTTATAGGAAACAAAGGCTTAGGACATAGCTGCAGTTACACAGTCAGTAAGGGGGAGACTCAACGTGAACGTGGCATGGCGAACACCAACTCTGCTGCTCCTCGACCATATCTCACTGCCTTAGGCCAGGTTCCCTAGAAAGAGGCTCTGAGATGAAGATGTGTATGCTGAGGTTGCTGGGGTATGCAGGAGCAGGACTGGGCAGAGGGAGAGGCTGGGCCATGCTGCTGTTGCAACAGCCCCCTCAGCTGATCCTCCGGGGAGTTCTGGGGCTGGGGTGATCCAGCCCCCGATGAGGGGCTGGATGAGGCAGGGGGCCAGGCCTTTGTCCCCTCCATCAACCACGCACTGGGCACAGACTGTAACCTTGGGCCAGCCGTGTGCTTCATAGCCTCCCCCTCTTGGCAGATGCCGCTGCTCTCCCTCACGCTTCAAGGTGTGACTGTAACACATTGTTCCCTCTGCCTGGAATGGTCCTTTCCTTCATACCGACGAACTCCAGCTTATCCTCCAGGTTCACATGCCATTTCCTTTAGCTCTAAAACCTGTTTGAAATAGAACAAAGTGCAGGACAGTAGATGCCCACTTCTTTACAGAAAAAAAAAGAAACAAAAATATATATACAGATTATCTGTATATGTGTATACACACATACTCGCTATGTATACATAATATAAGCATATCTCTGGAGAGATACATAAGAAACTGCAAACAGCAGGTGCTTTCAAGGTAACGTCCAAGTGGGTGGGGGCTTTTTGCACCTTATGAAGTTAGAGTGATGTAAACTACTCTAACGACTCTACATTAGGCCAAGTATTTAATAAATAGTAAATTTAGTCAATAAATTTAGTAAGTTTAGGAAATAAATAGTAATTTTAATAAAAGTAAAATAAATAATTATTAAGAACACAAAGAAGGAAAAGGATGGTGAAACCATTTGCTGGGGTAGGGCCTATCTGCTCACTTTTCTCTATATGGCCTCTCACTGTAATTAAATAATTCCCAGTGTAACGATTTATTTAGAGTCCGTCTCCACCCCCAGACTGTAAGCTCGGTGAAGGCCGTCTTGTCCACCGCGGTCACCCAGGTTGCTGCACACCTAATGAGCAATTGAGGAGATCCAGTCCATGTCCTCAGACTGGCTGCTGCTTCTCCTTCACCTCTCTCCTTCCCCCACCCCATGCATAAAAACGGCCTGCTTTCTTTCCATTTTTGCTTATTAATGCTCTTTATGATCACTTATGCAACCAGCCTAGAGGCCCTTTGCATAATATATCCATCCTGTGCACGGGGTGGAGAGTCATTGCATACATAATGTGCAGGCATCTGCATTCCCTGGGCCATGGTCCCCGCCCTTGTCTGTACCTTCCTGAGACTCTCAACTACTGTCCACTGGGTCCACCCCATGCCCTACAAGAGACTCAGTCAGGCTCCTGAGCGCCTGGGGAGATGGGCCATGCATGAGCTTGTTATTTCATGTGCTAAGGGCATGCTCTGACAGCAGCCAGCACAAGCATCTTTGTGGGTGGGTCAGGGAAGCCTCCCCACTCCTCCCACCCCACCCCAGGAGGTGTTTGGACTGAAATATGGAGGAGAAGGCATATACTGGGAGAAAGGAGGTGAAGGGCCCTCCAAACAGGAGCTTTGGCCTTGTACCTTCTCCTGCACATAGGATGCTGTGAGTTTGGGTACAGTGCTTAGACAAAAAGTTGGGAACGTTTCACCCAGGAATGAAGGCTGCCTGCCAGTCCCGGGCTTCCCGGTGTTACTGCAGTCGTCCCCAGAGCCTTTTTCTCACGCTGCCCTGGCTACTTTGACATCCCTTACTGTGTCACTTGGCTAGTCATTTGTCTCCGCCAGCCAGTAGTGTACACTGGTGATTTGCCACTTGTATTTTGTTCCCACACTGGCTTTATTTGGCCCACCCAGGGATTCTTTAAACCTCTGATTGGTTGCCAACACCTAAACACTGGGAAATTTTATATCAAAACATGGATTTCCAGTTTTTCTTGATTGGATCTGGCGATGATCAGATGGCTGACCCCTTGATGATGGGACACATAATGCCCTGCAATTCAGCATAATCCCAACCTGAACTTCTTTGTTCATCTCTGTCTCCAGCCTGATTCCTAGTGACACTGAACTATGACTTCGTTGTTTCCTAAAGAGACTAATTAAATAACCTGAGTATGTCTTTGTTTCACTATTGTTTTCAAAAGGTGTTTTTGCTTCATAGGGAATTCTAGGTTGGCATTTACTTACCCTCAGCATGTTAAAGATATCAACCTATTGACTTGGGCATCCATTGTTGTATTTGAGAAATTAATTCCAGTTTAAAATGTTGGTTCTGTGGTGGTAGTCTGTATGTCTTCTCTGGTTGCATTTAAGATGCTCTGTTTTTCTTTGGTGTTTCTGTTGTTTTGCTGTGACCTATCTGGTATTAATTGCTATGTATTTATCCTGCTTGGGTTTCATTGGGTTTCCTGAATCTATAGATTGGAGTCTTTGGTCAATTCTAGAACATTAGTTCTTCAAATATTGCTTCTGTCCATTCTTTGCTTCTGCAATCTCAGTTAAATATAGGTTAGACCTATCAATTTTATCCCTGCACTTACCCTCTTGTTATATTATCTATCTCCTATGCTCTGTGCTACATTCTGGATAATTTCATCGATTTTATCTTTCAATTCACCAGTTCTTTTCAGCAGTGTCTAATTTTTAGTAAAACCAAAGCTTTTGAAACTTTAATGATCACAGTGATTTCTAGGAGCTCTATTTGATCCCTTCTTTACATGTACTTGCTCTTTGTTTTATTGACAAGCCACTCATCTTGTTCTTGAAACATAGTGAACATTTTATGTTTCTTGCCTGGTAATCCCAATATTTAAAGTGGTTGAGGTCTGATTACAGTTTTTTCTTCAGGTTTTCAGTCATGATATTTAGTGTGTATGTGTATTTTGACTGCAAAATCCTCATTTGGTTGGCAGTGTGAAGGAGGGATTTTTTGAGACCTGAGACCTTTAGGTCGGTCACTCCAGAGAGGATTTGTATTTGTCTTATTAAACATTTATTGACTATGCCAAAGCCTTTGACTGTGTGGATCACAATAAACTGTGGAAAATTCTGAAAGAGATAGGAATACCAGACCACCTAACCTGCCTCTTGAGAAACCTGTATGCAGGTCAGGAAGCAACAGTTAGAACTGGACATGGAACAGCAGACTGGTTCCAAATAGGAAAAGGAGTACATCAAGGCTGTGTATTGTCACCCTGCTTATTTAACTTATACGCAGAGTACATCATGAGAAATGCTGGGCTGGAGAAAGCACAAGCTTGAATCAAGATTGCCAGGAGAAATATCAATAACCTCAGATATGCAGAGGACACCACCCTTATGGCAGAAGGTGAAGAAGAACTAAAGAGCCTCTTGATGAAAGTGAAAGAGGAGAGTGAAATAGCTGGCTTAAAGCTCAACATTTGGAAAACTAAGATCATGGCATCCGGTCCTATCACTTCATGGCAAATAGATGGGGAAACAGTGGTAACAGTGGCTGACTTTATTTTTCTGGGCTCCAAAATCACTGCAGATGGTGATTGCAGCCATGAAATTAAAGGACGCTTACTCCTTGGGAGGAAAATTATGACCAACCTAGACAGCATATTAAAAAGCAGAGACATTACTTTGTCAACAAAGGTCCATCTAGTCAAGGATATGGTTTTTCCAGTAGTCATGTGTGGATGTGAGAGTTGGACTATAAAGAAAGCTGAGCGCCGAAGAATTGATGCTTTTGAACTGTGGTGTTGGAGAAGACTCTTGAGAGTCCCTTGGACCACAGGGAGATACAACCAGTCCATTATAAAGGAGATCAGTCCTGGGTGTTCATTGGAAGGACTGATGTTGAAGCTGAAACTCCAATGCTTTGGCCACCTGATGTGAAGAGCTGACTCATTGGAAAAGACCCTGATGCTGGGAAAGATTGAGGGCAGGAGGAGAAGGGGACGACAGAGGATGAGATGGTTGGATGGCATCACTGACTCAATGGACATGGGTTTGGGTAAACTCTGGGAGTTGGTGATGGACAGGGAGGCCTGGCGTGCTGCAGTCCATGGGGTCGCAAAGAGTTGGACACGACTGAGCGACTGAACTAAACTATTAAACATTTAGGCTTGCTATTTGTCTGGGACCACTTTAAATTCAATTTCTTTGCTTAAGGATTTTTGGACACACAGACAAGGTGAACTTAGACTGCTAATGCATCTGGGAAGGTCTTGTGGTCATGAGTCCTTGTGGGCTGTGTTCCCCTTTCCAGTCAGCACCATGGTTTCAGAGAGGCATTTTGCTGTTTTCAAACACTCCAGGTTTGTGTGGGAGTCCAGATTTATTTCCAGTTCACTCTTACACTAAGGGTGTGGCTCCTGAGGTCCCTGCTTCGGTGTGGATGGTTTTCTTTTAGACTCCCTACCCTGCATGGGGCCTGGTGGATCCTCTCATTTTTCTCCTCTTCTCTGAGCCCTGGCGGCTCTGACAATGAAAACTCAGGTGATCTGGTTCAGTAAATGCTCAAGGTATTAGGCAGCCTCTCTGGGTTTCTTCCTTCACTTAATATTTCCAGTCCCCCCTGGGTCTCTGAGAGAGCACCACTGTGTGCCACGTGGCCTGGCTGTGGCTCACCTTGAGCACCTTTTAACTTCTGCCTCAGTGCCGCCTTCATGCAAAACCTCTTATTCACCAACTCCCTGCCTATGCACACCCCCAGGAAACCCCAGTTGCACTGAGGTCCCCAGTTGGCACATAGTCGAAGTCCAACAAAGTACCATCCTCCAGACTTGAACCGAGCCTCAGCACCTGTTTACCACAAAAGGGCTTTGAACTATAGTGATGGTGGTTAACTTGACTGAGCTGCCCTTGGAGGAGTCAGTTGTTTATTTTTTGGGTCACAGTTTAAGCCCTTCATTTGTGATGCAACTAGAAACATTACATTTTGTTCTCTGAGGTTGTCTTATGTATTCTGTACAACTTGTGGGAGGAAGGGATACAGCTGCAAAAGAGCATGTAATTGTGAGAGAAGGGAGCAGGAGTTTAGTCCTGACTGCATCACTGTATAGGGGACCTCGACTAGCCCCCGCCCACCCCTTGGTTTCAGGTCCCTGTAAGTAGCCTGAGGGCGTTTTGCGGTATCTAAGGCTCTGTCCGGCTCTGACATTCTGTGAGTCCCACTGGCGCCAAAGGACCCTCTTCTCCATGGGAGCACAGTAGGTCCAGGGGGCCATGCTCAGGGGCTCTTTGCCCCACCATATACAGGTTCCCACGGTGTCTCATCAGCCTTGGTGAGGTGGGGTTGGGAAAGCAGCCAGTGCCTCCTGCATCTGCCTGGCAGGTGGTGGGAGACTGTCGCTGGCATCCTGCCATGCTCTCTGCCCTGCTCCGGTGGGGAAGTGGTCCGCTGTGCCCCAGCCACCCAACTTCAGGCCCTGCTGCTGTGAAGGGCAGAGGGACTTAGAGGGCATGAAATGCATGTCCTCTGCCTCCTTTCTAGGTTTCTTGAAGCACCAGCAGGTTTCACAACCAATTTAAGAGGGAAGACCCTGCCAGAGAGAGAAAAAGGAAAGAGGCCAGAGTCTTGCCCCCAGGATTCCTGAAGTGAATTACACCCCAGTATTCAGAGAAGGGGGCACTGAGAGCCATGGGGGATGGTGTGGATGCAGAGGCGTGTGGATAGCTTGTCTCTGGGCAGTGCCTTGGCTGAATGGCAAGAGGACCCCTCTGTAGCCCACCTGCAACTCTTCACTTACTTCTTCCCACCTCTCGTCCACTAGTGTCCACCAGTTTCACCATGTGGGGCTGAGAGCTTCCAGTTCTGTCCACAGGGGACTAGGAGGATGAATCTTGATTCCAGTAGGAAGAGGATCTCCAAGGACTCCAGGAGTTTGCCCTCTGCCTAATTAAAAGATAAACATACCCAGTTAAAGAATATCCTCCCAGCTACATAGTCACCAGGCAGGTGGGCACTGGGAAAGCTGTCTGGCTCTTACTCTCTTTTCTCTGCTCCTCAAAGAAAAGCAACAAGACATTCCTTGGGATGCCTATTAGAGACTGAGGATGAAGTCCTTGGTGTGGCTTTTAGCAATACAGTAACCACACTTCTGCAAACCCTAGAACCACATCACCTCATGTTTATGCAGCAATGCACTGATTCATTCATTCACTCGTTTGCTCAATGGACAGTGACTGAGGGCCTGTCCTATGCCAGGCACTGGGCCAGGATGTGGGGATCCAGCAAGGAACAGGGCCACAGTCCCTGCCCCCTCAGACTGCTCACCATCAGGTGGAAGAGTCAGACCAGAAGATCATCCCCTCATTAGGATGCAGAGTACAGACTGCTTTGGTTGGGTTCTGCTGTGGAGGACTCCAAGCTTCTCTGGGATGTCTGGGATTTATGATGCGCTTCCTCTTCTGTTGTCTGGCCTGGCCCTTGCCCCAGCCTTCTAAGGCAGGAACAAGGGCAGTGAGGTGGCAAGAGTTGCTTAGGTGACACAGATGGGGCCAGGAGTGGGACCTGGAGCCCCACACTGTACAAGTCTGGGCTCACCAGGCAACTGCACTGAACCACAGCTTCTTCACTATTAAGAGAGCAGGTAGCCCCTGGATAGGCCTGCCTGGAGGTGTGGTGGTGTGGACCTGGAATGAATCCAGGAAAGCACTTTCTAAGTGTTGGGTGTCATGCATATGTTTAGACTTATTATCTCAGGTGTCGGGTGATCAGAATTTGGCCTGAGCAAAAAGCAGCTCACGTGCCACCCAGTTCAGACAACTTAGGTTCCCTAATGATGAAGCAGTGATTCCTAACCTGGCTGGCAGATGGGCAGAACCATCTGGGGGAGCTGTCTCAGACTCTGCCTCCTGTGTTCCCCTCTGCAACAGACACCCCGACAGGCTCTTTGGGTGAGAACAGCTTACCCGTTTTTTTGTTCCTTTACTCGTTTGCTTATCCGTTCATCCACCCACCCCCTCCAAGAAAAGATACGCCTGAAGTAAAGCCAGCCAGAAATCTTCCTGGCCCAGTATTTCTCCAGTTATTATTTCCTAAACCACTGATGTCCTTTGATATGCTCTTGGAAGAAAGGGTTTCTTGGCCAAATAAATTTGGGGAAAGCTGTATCTTTTCTACCACCTCGTGGAGCTCTTCACAATGCACCTTAATGTAATAAAGGCTCTGAGAGGTCCTGCAGGAAAGAAACTGATTTGCCTTTTTTTAATGCAGTGTTCCCTAGACCTTTGCGTCTGTGCAGTGCTTTTTCGTGGAGTATCCATTAGCTTCCTAGGGAATTAATGATTCGTGAAATACACTTTGGGAAGCATTCCTTTAAGCACAAAATCTTTTTTTAATTATAATGACTTGCATGGAATATTCATAAGATCTATTTTGTATGCATCTGCCTCCTTACATAGGGATGACTCAACATTCAGCACTTTCTTGGCACATCATTGAGCACATCACCGTGAATAGCACTCTGGGACAATGCGTCGTCATTGAGAGGAGCTAGTGAAGGGACTTAGAATATTTTAAGTTTTTACTTTACAGAGAGTTTTGATCTTCCCCTTTTGTGAGCAGCAGAAGCTGTTGATAATTTCTTCTTCCATGCATGCATTGTTGCTGTACCTGCTTGAGATACCTGTGAATTGAAAATACAAAGAACCAGCCTGATTATAACCATATGTAAAGAGTAAACAGGCTCTGAATGAGAACCTGACTGTATATCTCTTTTTCATAACGGGCTTAAAATTTGGTGCATGGGTTTTATACCATGACTCTTAGCTGCTCAAAGACCTTTGGGACGAATTTCCTGCTTTTCATCTATGGTCTGGGTAAGTGAATATGTGGAATGTGACTCTTGAATATGTGGAGTGTTACTAAACCCCCAGCAGAGGACAGGCCTTTGTGAATCATTTGGGGCCACTACTGAATAAGAACACTGTTATCAAGGTCAGATTGTCCTGAATTTGAATTCTCACTCTACCTCTTTTAGCTGTGTGATCTTGAGCAAGTTGCTAAACCTCTCTGAGACCCAGTCTCCTCATCTGAGTGTGGGAATACCTTTCTCACAGGTTTGTGGTAGATATTAAAAGAGATTATGCCTGTGCAGTGCTTATCAGAGTGCCTGCCTCTCAGACAGTAGGTGCTCAATGAATGGGACCTAGTGGCAAGGCCGGGACTGGGGTGAGACAAGTGAGGTGTCCGGGGTACAAAATCTGGGGAGACAGCCTGACTTGTGCAAGTACAGGGTCAGCACCTAGGGAGTTCCACCTTAAGTTTTGCATCCCGATGCCTCTCTGGTCTCACACCCTTGCTAGTGGGAAGCTGTCACCCACAGTTGTTCTCAGAGACTAAGGGCTTGGGAAGCCTCTGACTGGATAAATCTACCCATGCTTACCTAGGGAATCAGCCCACTACCTGTAACGGCCTCCCCACCTGAGGCGGCAGGTGAACCAGCTAAGAGGACTGGCCCCAGATGAGTAAAGGCATACCTGGGAAGAAGTGGGACAGAGGAATGAGCTGAATGGGAAGGCTTGCTCACCTGGACTCTCCCAGGTCAGGAGCCTCCACAGAGCCCCGCCTCACCAACCCTTGAGTGGCGGCAGGGCCTCTGCCAGCTGGGCTGGACCCCACTTCCCTGCCAAAACTTCTAAAAACACAAACAGTGGCAAGAGCAGCATTTGCATAAATCTCATTAGAAAAAGTGCAAGTTTCATAAATCTTGTGATAAATTAGCACGATATCATTCTCAACGTGATGTATTAATTTTAGGGCAAAATGAATGGTGCTGTGATCATTGTGGGTAATTATGAGTCTCCTCAAAGAGGAAGTGATTTCTGGAGGGACTTTTCTGGGCTCCTTCACAGTGGGAGGCAGGAGGAGGGAGCAAGGGTGAGGGGAAAGGTGTCTTTCTCACCTGCTTTTCTGATTGCACCTTTCTTAGTTTCGTAGTCTCCTTTCCTGCTATTGAGAGGTGAAAAGAAGCAGCCCCTTGGGTTTGTGGGCACAGGAAGGGAGCACAGGAGATTCTGAAACCAGGTCCTAAGGTCCAAATTCCCTTTGAAAAGAATTCTAAATGACTGGGGCCCAGGCCCTTGAAAGGTCCAACCCTGTGGTTCTCAAAGTTGTGGTTCCAGACCAGTGGGCTTAGCATTGCCGGAGACCTTGTTAAAAATGCAGATTCTGAACCAGAAACTCTGGCAGGGGCCCATGAATCTGTGTTTTAAACAAGCCCTCCTGGTGCCGCTGCTGAAGGCTCAAGTTTGAGAACCTGTACTCTAACCCAGTGATTCTCTACTTGGCTGCACGCTGGAATCACTGGGGGAATTATAGCAAAATACTGATGTCCGGGCTCTGGACTAGACCAATTAATTAAAACAGAACCCTTTGGGAGTAGAACCTGGGCATTCTTATTTTTAGAAGCTACCTAGGTGATGCTAATATGAAATCAGGTTGGGGTTCACTGCTTTAAGGGTATAAATTTACTTCTTTTTAAAAAAAATATTGGGACTTGGAAATTTTTGAACACGGGAAGGGGAAACAGAGCAAATAAGTTTTTCTTTTTCTGCCGCACCTGTGGAATTGGCCTGAGTGGAATGATGTAGCTAGGGACCCACATATTTGACAATGTGGAGTTCCCTGGAGAGGGGGGAGGTCTTTGGGAAACTAGCTTCCCTGTTCACCAGGTGAAAGCGCCACCTTGAGCCGTGATTCCCAGTCTTACCGGCACATTAGACTCACCTGGGGATTTAGAACCTTTCCAAAGCGTCGCTGTACCCCAGCCCAGTTAATCACAGCCTTAGGGTGTGGGACACAGGCGTGGGGGTTATTTGAAAGCTCCAGGTCATTTCAGTGTGCTGACAAGTCCAGGGACCACTGACCTGTGAGTTTTCCTATGATGTAGGAGGTTGGATTAGACCTGGCAATTGAAAGAATCTCAGGGATCATTTAGATCTTGGTTATCAACCTTGGCTGCCCTTTGGAATCATCCGGGGTTTTTTTTTTGTTTGTTTTGGAGAATTCTGATACTTGAGTCCCTTCCACAGAAACTCTGATGTACTTGATCTGGGCGGTATGGCTGGGCCTCTGGAGTTGCAGAAATGTCACAGGTGATTCAGACATGTAGCCTGGCCTAAGGCCCATGGGACTGAACTGCCCCATCATCTGCAGGAGAGGGATGGGGCACCCTGACGATGCAGCCTGTTAGCAGAGCCTCACCTTGAGGCGGCTGCTCTCCCCGGGGGGCTGTGCTGATAGGCCACAGTAGCCCGGCTCCTTCTGAGCCAGGAAGAGTGTGAGTGTTGGCACGAGGCATGAGAGGCAGGAGGGGAGCACCAGGGTCCTCTGAGCAGGAAGGAATCAGCATGTGCCTGCAGGTGTTTGGATAGTCTCTTCTGAGCCTTTAAGGGCCGGCAGTGCTCTGTTTATTTTAGTGATAATGTCAAGTTCAATTTGCCATCATTTTTCCACATTTCCTTTTGTAAAGTTAATTGAACAGTTCAATGAATTGAAAAGTTTCAGGAGAAAGGAAAAAAATACACATCCCACTATTATCATTGTTATTAAATCTGGTAACTACAACTTGACTTTTCTGGCCTCTGTGACAGGACTTCAACCCCCGTGAGCCAGGGAGCTGCAGCAAGGACTCAGGAAGGTCAAACAGAATATTCTGAGGCCCCTTTATTCATGGCTATTTCATGCTCAGGTTGCTGTTCTTGAGCAGAAAAGAATATCTGGTCTACCCTGGACCCAGACTGTCCGCCCTGATGAGTCAGGCTCTTCTGGGAGTGTTCAGCCAGCTTGGAAATCCTTGCCAGTGGGGCTGGGTCACCCATGCCTTCTGTCCTCCGCAGTGCCTCGGACATAGTGTGTGGCAAACAGAATCTCAACATCGTAGCTGGATGGGACCTTCATGTGGTGTAGTGGAAAGAGGACTGGGGAGCCCAGGACTCACCTGAGTGTCAGCTCTGCCACCCGTAGGGGTTCGCTGGGTGATGGTGGACGCTTCACTGAGCCGCCCAGCCCCACATCTCCTTTGGCTTGTTGGCCTCATCAATAATGTGAAGATGTGGCATGTGTACCGCTACCCCTTTCCCTATTCATGTCACGTGTCTTTAATGGATCATAGCATCCTCCTGAACCAAGGTATAGCTTTGAAATCCTTTGCCACACAATGCCCATGACCTGGGGACCAGCCTAGCACCTTGGCCACTCACCATGTTGGATTCGATTCTCCCCAAGGCCCTCTGTGCTCTGGCCATTAACGTCAGCCCCATCATAGTGTCAGTGGGGAAAGGGAGGCTCAGAGAGGTGAGTGGCTCATGCTCAGTCACACAAAAGTGGTGGCTGAATGCTGTCCACTGCCAGCCTTGTGAGTTCTGAGCCCCACTGCTTCTGTCTCAATAAAGGGATTTCACTGAGGCTGCCTTCCTTGAAACTTCTGTGTCCTTTGATTCTAGGTCCCAAGTGCCCCCACTGCCAAGTGCTCATCATGGGGGTCACAGCCTGTGAACCAGGGGGAAGGGTAAGAACACAGTTCCTCCTCCATCCTGGCTCTGACTAGATCCCAAACCCGTGCTTTCATTCCCAAATGTGCCTGTGAAAGACCAGGAAAAACATGTGGCATAAGGGATGTGTGTGTAGGCCTGTCCGCTGGACTGTCCGCTCTGGGAGGGCAGGGACTTCTGTCTGTTTTGTTCCCTGTTGCCGAGAGTAATGCCCAGCACAGAGTGGATGCTCAGGCATCGTTTGCTGAGTGAATGACTGAAGGACTGTGATTGCCTCATGCAGATTAGAAAGTCACCAAACAATCCCAGCTCTGCCTTGTTAAGCTATGTGACTTTGGGCGAGTCACCGCCTCTCTGTGACTCATGAGGGCCTAGGGGATTAGAGTCCATCGGTGTCTGTGACCAGGCCAGGCAGACCTTGGCTCTGATGATTCTGTCGTGGTTGTGCCAGAAGCAGAATAGCTCTGGGATTCTGAGACTCAGCGTCAGACCCCTCAAATATTTAATGTCTTATCTTTTCTCTTGTGCTTTATTACTTTAAAATAACAGCCACATGTGGCTCTGGCTCTTCCTCACCTCCGAAGCCTCTGAGCTTACATCATCCTGCTCTGTTCAATGTCTCCTGTTCTGCTGAATTAGCCTGTCCCCTTGGCCATCAGACACCTGTGTGCCCAGGTGAGCTGGCCACCCCTTCACTGACTCTCAGGAGGGACTCACCATCTGCCTGGCCAGTGATAAGTGGGTCGTGGAAAGCCCGGGTGATGGAGGGGGTCCACATTTCCTACCTCAAGGGTGATCACCTTCAGGCCAGCCAAGTAACCCAGGAGTCCAGAGCAGCCTGAAACACGGAGGGAGCCTGGGGGTTAGTCTCTGTGGAGCGAGGAGAGGGAAGCCTCAGATTCCCCCAAAAGGTTTTGTGATTAAAGCTATGAGGGTGGTGGAAGGAAGGTGAATTTTGAGTCAGACAGACTTGGGTTGAAATCCTTGCTATGCCACCTCCCAGTTGTGTCACCTTGGGTAGGTTATTTGACCCCTAGGAGCCTCAGTATTCTTATCTGTGTAGTGGGGATGCTAACCCCTCTCTGTGGGGTTTGTGAGAAATGGATGAAAGAGAATGAATGAAAACCACTGAGCATAGTGCCTGGAAAATAGTAGGTGCTCAATTAATGCTCATTTTCGTCCCCCAGGCAGTTCATATCATCTGCACCAAGTAAATTGAGCTATAGGAAAGAAAGGATGTGAAGAGGGCCTGTGGGCTTTGGTGTCAGTTACTTCCTTTATCTAGAAAAAGGTGTTCTGATGAGTGTAAGGACATTGGCCAGTGCAGGGCTGGCTTGAGAGCAGGCCCACCTCACATCTCATGCTGGTGTAAGGTGGGGCCCAGGACCACAAGATAACCCCCAAACGAAGTTGGCTCCCCTGAGGTCAAACCAAGTTCAGGACCCCTGGGAGTTAGAGGGAAGGAGCCTGATAGAAGCAGGAGAGCGGGAAGGCGAAAACCTAAGACAAATGAGATTATCCCCAGGAATCAAGGCACTTAACTGACCTGTCTGATCCCAGAGGGGAGACAGATGAGATTACAGGCTCCAAGGCCAGCCCAGTGTTGGGGAGGAGAGGTGGGGGCTCATTCCAGGGGAGACAGAGAGGGCAGGAGCCCCTGGCTCTGCAGATATCAAGGCCAGAGCAGCTAGATCCCTCCAGCCCAGGGGTGGGGGTAAGCGTCACTTCTGAACTGGGTGACCTTGTGTAGCAGGTTCATGGCCATGGGGACGGGGGCAGTGGTTATTCTCAGAAACACCTGGGTGTAACCCATCTTCCAGCCAGGACCCCTGCTCCTCTGTCTGTAAAGTGAGAAGGGGCTTTTTTGGTTCTCATTTCTGCTGTTATTAGTCCTTGTTTCTGAGCTTACCTGTCGACTCTAAGTCTGATTCTCTCCCTCCTAACTGCCTAGAACCTGATAGGAGCAGACTGCTGTTAATAGATACTTGGCCCCTGATTGGGAAATGACTGTATATCAGGGCTGATGTGAAGTCCTTGTAAGTCACAGGTTGCAAAAGTTTGCTTCCACATGCCTTGGAGGATTGATTAGCAGTGGCTGTATGAAACCCAGTGTTGTGAAGGATCCTAAAGTTGAATATAGACTCAACAGAAAAGGGAGCTGTGATTGATTAGTAATGTCTGCTTGGGTTGGGGAAGGAATGGGTCAGTTCCTCAGCCCCAAGAGCAGACTGATTGTCATGGAGGGGTGGGGAGAGTTGCCAAGTGTGCCCCAGAACATCAGCCTCCACCTTCAAGGGAGTGATGCCTGCTCCCTGCTGTGCAGTTACAGACGACAAATCACGGAGCACAGAGGAGGGAGACCTTCATGACAGAGGAGGCATTTGAGACAGGTTTTTAGGGTGACCAAGAGCTGAGAGTCCATGAGAGGAGGAAGGGCCTTCCAGGCTGAAGGAACAGCTCCAGCATGTGTGTAGGAACAGCCGAGGTCCTCGTGTGCCTGAGAGGTGACAGCGGTGCATCGGTCTGAGCCCAGGGCCGTGGTGGGAACGTGACTGGCCAGGGAGTTGAGCACAGGTTGGGGGGAGCACTGGCCATCCAGGAAGGAATTTGGTTTGAATTCTGTGTGAACTGTGGCAGGTGTCTGAGACAGGCATAGCACAGTCAGAGGCTTGCCTTCAGCAGATGCTACTATGAGGGTGAAGCACAGTAAACTCTCCTTACCCTTAATTCATTCTGTAGTGCCCTGTCCGTGTTTGGGAAACGTAGCCTTCATCCTTCCCCCATTGAAAACATAAAAATAATATAAAAAGGCCTTGCAGCCTGCCACTTCGCTGCCTGAGTTTCTGGCCCACCCTGGTCCAGCAGGTAAAGACTCACAGCTCCCCAGGAGTGCATGACATGCCAATCCCAGGCCTCACCCCTCAGTGCAAATAACAATAATAACAATAACAGTCATCTCAGTGAGCAGCATGGGCCCAGCAGGGCTGCAAAGGAAGCTGTGATTGTCCACCCCTTGCCAGGAAGATGGATATGGCCTGCTGCTAAGGAGCTGAGGCCATTGTGGGGATGTGTCACCAGTCCTGTGCCTCCCAGGGAGGGGCATTTGCAGTCTGTTGGACAGATCCCTGCCCTGACTGGGGTTCCTGGCTTCCAGAACAGGGTTTACTGCCCAAGGATGGGGTACTTGGGCCCTAGGATAGGGTACACTGCCAGTGATGGGGTACATGGCACCCAAGTTGGGATACACTGCCCAGTATGTGATGCATGGCCCAAAAATAGGGTATGTGAACCCAGGGTGGGGTACATGGTCCCAGGATGGGGTACCTGGTGCCAGGATAGAGTCTTTAGCCCCAAGAATAAGGTACACTGCCCCAGATGACCCCCAGGAGAGAGTACATGTCCTCAGGATAGGGTACAAGGCGGTCCCTGAGAGAATGGACCATCAGCCAATGGTGCCCCAGTATGATTCCACCTACATCCAAAGCCAAGTGCTTCTAGTTTGGGCATTAGTAGGTTTTGATTAGCCATGCTTTTCCCTGTCCATTAGTGTACATAATTAAAAGTTAGTTTACTATATTCTCTCCTCTTGTCGTGGCTCAGAAATCTTCGTGACTTTTGGGGGCTGTCTTTTCCCAACACGTCTCAGCAGTTGGCAGCATCCATTTATTAACCCCATGACTATTTACTGAGTGCCTCCATGATGCCAGCCCCATGTTAGGCTTAGGGATACAACAGGGAACATGACAGGCTAGGCTGCTGACCCCATAGAGCTAATATGAATGTGTGTGTGGGGAGGCAGACAGATGGGTTGGAGCAGGTAGTCAGCAAATTAAGTGAATAAACAAAATCATCTGAGATGAAGTAGGGGCTGTGAAGACAGTGACGTGGGGTGTGTGGGCACAGAATGACATCTCTTTAAACAGACTCTATCTATATAATGGGATATGTGAGTTACCTTCTCCGAGAAGGGAACTCATGACCTGAGAGGTGAATAATGAGTAGCATGTAGTGACCTCAGGTTGGAACATTGCTGGCAGAGGACACAACCAGGGCAAATGTCCTGAGGCAGCTACAGAGTGTTCAGGGGCAGAGGCAAGACCATGGCAGAGGTAGGGGTGAGTCCAGGGACCACTTTGTGAGATGCAGTGGGAGGATTGTCTCGGGTGAGGTCACAGGGGCCTTAGATGTGATCTGGTTTAAGTTTGGGTTTAAAAAAAAATTTTTAATTGTGGTAAAAGACATGTAACATAAAATTTACCATCTTAGCCATTTTAAAGTATACAGAGTGTTAGGTATGTTCACAGTGTTGTGCAGTCAATCTCCAGAATTATTTTCATCTTACAGAACCAATACTGAACCCCTTAACAACTCCCATCCCTCACTGTCCCCAGCCCCTGGCAACCACCCTTCTAGATTCTGGCCCTATGGTTGTGACTCCTTTAAGTATATCATGGAAGCAGAATAATACCACTGTTGGTCTTTTTGTGACTGGCTTATCAGCATAGACTTAGCATAAGGTCCTTGGGTTTCATCCATGTTGTAGCATTTGTCAGAATTTCCTTCCTTTTTAAGGCTGAATAATTTCTATTGGATATAGGTGCCCCATTTTGTTTATTCTTTCGTCCATCAGTGGACACTTGGGTCACTTCCACCTTTTGACCATTGTAACTAAAATGCTGCTATGAACATGGGTATACAGTGATTTAAGTTCTTCAGGGTTCCAGCCATGAGGTAGGCTGAGCCCTCACCTGGATTGCATTGCCTCAGGGTAGAGGGGGCCAGCCTCTCTGAGCTACCCTTCCTCATGAGGTAGGGGATGCCAAGAACAGAGAATCCTCCAGAAGCACCAATTGAGCTGAGAGCCCTAAGACTGAGCCTTTAAATCATCCTGGGGCCAGAGGAGCTTTTCTCTGCATCCAAAATGTGAGCCATAAACCAGGCTGACTTACAGGCAGTACTCACTGGTCTGGTTGTTTATGGCCAGCATCCTTTCTGATTGGTTGATGCCTGTACTGTGCCTGTTGTTAAATATTTGAATATCACCCTGCTATAAACCAATCTCAGAACTTCTAAACCTGGCTGTGTGTCAGAATCTCTTGCAGGGAGAATGGAAACTGCTGTTTAAACGTTCACACTCTAGGCTCCCTCCGCGGCCTATCAAGGAGCAAGGCTTGGGAATCTGTATGTAACAAGCACCCCAGGTGATCCTGATGCCATAGTCTTAGAGGGTCTTATGAAGCAGAAGCAGGTCTTGTGATGAGAGTTCAAGTGCAAACAGTTTATCAGGGAGGAGAGTCCAGGAAACACAGGTCAGGGAGTAAGAATATGAGACTGTGAAGAGAAGGAAGTCATAAAGATGCTTCATCAACCAAGTCACCCCAGTGGGCAAGTGGACATGAATCCCATGGGGGAACTTCAAGAGCTGGTTTGGAACACAGCCTTTTAATTACTCTGTGAGAGATGAGGGAGCTAGGGCATTTATCTAGCAACTCTTTATATGCCATCTTTTATCAGTCATTCATTGAGTGCTCTACCAGGGGCATTAGTTCCCTGGCATAAACAGGCCTGTCCTGCGTATGGTTGAAGCAGTCTCTGGTGGTCAGAACCCCTCAGGACTGGCTTTGGTGGTGAGGCTGGTGTGTGACAGTGGTATGTAAGGAATAGTGGGCAGGGCAGCCACGGCATCGGCTACGGAGGACTGCCGAGTTCCCATCATTCCACCTACAGGGATTGGTAAGCCCCTGTGAAACAATGATTATCGTTCTTACCACTGAAGAGAGTTTGAGCAAGCTCTGGGAGTTGGTGATGGACAGGGAGGCCTGGAATTGCTGCAGTCTATGGGGTCGCAAAGAGCTGGACACGACTGAGCCACTGAACTGACTGACCACTGAAGAGAACTTCGAGTCTCATCCATTGTTGGCAGAAATGTAAATAGTGGGATTGCTATGGAAAACAGTTTGGTGGTGGGTCCTCAAAGAGTTAAGAGTTTCTATTGCTGCTGCTGCTAAGTCACGTCAGTCGTGTCTGACTCTGTGCAACACCACAGACAGCAACCCAACAGGCTCCTCTGCCCCTGGGATTCTCCAGGCAAGAGTACTGGAGTGGGTTGCCATTTCCTTCTCTAATGCATGAAAGTGAAAAGTGAAAGTGAAGTTGTTCAGTCATGTCCAACTCTTAGCAACCCCATGGACTGTAGCCTACCAGGCTCCTCCGTCCATGGGATTCTCCAGGCAAGAGTACTGGAGTGGGTTGCCATTGCCTTCTCCAAGAGTTTCTATAGGACCCGGCAATTCCACTTCTAGATATATACCCACCCTGCCCCCCAGAATTGAAAATAAATGTCCAAACAAAAACTTGTCCACAGGTGTTCATAGCAGCATTATTCACAGTAGCCAAAAGGGGGAAACAACTCAAATGTCTATCAACTGATGATATGGGTAAACAAAATATAGCATACCATATAGTGGAATAGTCGTCATAATAAGGAATTAAATACTAACATACTAGCACAGGGAACTCTGCTCAATGTTATGTGGCAGCCTGGTTAGGAGGGAAGTTTGGAGATAATTGATACATGTATATGTATGCATGTCTGAGTCCCTTTGCTGTCCACCTGAAACTCTCACAACATTGTTAATCACCTGTACTCCAATAAAAAATAGAAAGTTAAAAATACTAATACCTGTTACAAATGGATGAATCTTGAAAACATTATCCTGAGTGAAAAAAAAAAACCCAGCACTTACTGTATGATTCTATTTATATGAAATATCCAGAACAGGAAAATTTGTAGAGACAGACAGTGTGGATTAGCAGTTGCCAGAGGCTGGGGGAGGAGGGAATGGGGAGGAATGCTAATGGGGATGGGTTTCCTTTTGGGGTGATGAAGATGTTCTGGAAACAAATAATGGTGATGTTTACACCACATTGTGAATGTGCCACATGCCACAGAATTAATTAAAATGATACACTTTGTATTATATATATTTTACTACAATTAAAAAGAAGAGCTCCAGGCATTGCATAGCCTGAGTTGCAGGGTCTACTGTTTTCCAGGTGGGAAACAAACCCAGTGCATGTTGTGTGTACACCAGGATCCCACAGCCGGAATGGTTCTCTTGAGGGGCTGCTTCTGGGGGCACTACGTGGGAGTTGGGCCCCACAGCTTGGCTTCTTTCCTGTCTGAATGGTGCAAACAGAGGTTGCTGGAAGCCTCCCTAATGGGGAAATGAGTCCTGTGTCCTGGAGAGCCAAGCCAGGCCTGGCTTCTATAGAATGGCAGGATAGCTGGGCGGGGGAGTATGTGCCTAGCAGGAAAATTGCGGGGCGTCTTGTCTTAAATATAATATTAAATTGGCACCTTTAATTAGTACACTTAGAAAAGGTCACTAGCAATTACCTGGGACACAAAGAAGGCGTGAGCAGGCAAGAGCCCGTGAGGAAGCCGAAAAGGACCATTTTGAGCAGCACATAATTGAGGGGAAAATGGATAAAAGTCCAGAAAATTACAGGGTGGGTGACAGCAGCTGATGGCCCCATCCCTGTCCTGCCCAGCGCCCCCCTTCTTGGGAGAGCCTGAGCATCAGGTCTGGGAGAGCAATTAGGGATACTGGGCCAAGTTGTGTGACCTTGCGTGGGGGGCCAGTGTGGCCTTTCTGGAATCCCATGGACTGGCTGGGAGCTTGGCCCCATATTCTCCACCTGGGCTGGGCCCTGAAGGAGGTTGACAAGTGAGATTTCCAGTCCAGGCGGCTAACATGGACTTGTTGATGTATTGTGGACAAACAGGGACCCCATGGTCCTCAGTTTCCTCGTGTTGAATCTCCCCAAGGCCTTGGGAAGTAGCTCATTATTCCTCAGACTTTTCCACTAAAGGACCCCTGAGGGTATCAGAAAGGAACCAGGTGTCCCTGGAAGTCAGCAGGAGGCTGGAAATTCTTTTATGTTTTAGATTATATCTTTAAAAATGAATTAAATATTATACTCATATTATATTCCTATTTGTCTTAGTATAAAATAGTTGCTTGTCACTGAGTGACACAGATGCTTTGGGGAGATGTGCTTGGTTTTTCTATGACTTCACATATCTCCTCCTTCCTCCCCTAGGAAGGAGCACTGTACTGGGAGTCTGGAAACTTGGGCTTAAGCCCTGACTCAGTTGCTCACTGTTGTACTTCGGGCAAATTGCTAAATGCTTTCAGTTTCTCCACCTTTAAAATAGGAAGGGAACTCCCCAAAAGATCTCTGTTTTTGGGCTCACATTTTATGTCTGGCATTTCATAAGAGGCTAATGATTGCCCAGTATCTGCTTTTTCTGAGTCACTTAGGGCCTGATAGAGTCATGTCTATGGAAGTCCTGAATCTTGAGTTCACATATCAAGTGTTGAGATTTGTAAGATTGTGGAAACAAATGTGGGCACTGGGCAAGAATGCCTGGGCTTTGAAGCTCTGCTCTGCCATTTTCTAATTGCGTGGCCATGGTAAATTGCTTAATCACTCTGTTACCTTATTTGTTAAGTGAGGAGAATAACAGGAAAGATTGAATTATATATTACACAGAAATCCTTAGCCAAGTATCTGGAATGTGGTTAGTGCTCCAGAATACTGGTTCTCATTGTCATGTTAGAAATTCTTTCAAAAGTTGACTTAGAAAAGCTCATCAGCATTCTTTTCTAAATAAAATCCCAAGTTTTGAATCTTTCCTTCCTTAGCTAGATCATCTGAGCTATTCAGTAAATATGAGAGTCAGTATATGGGGCAAAAAGAGTGTCCATCCCATTTTATAGGGTAAACTGAGGCTTTGAAAGAAGTGATTTGCTGAAGGCCATGGTTCTAACCTAACTACTTCGAGAATCAGATGAAAACTGCAGACCCTCCCTGCAGAGAATGACAGACTATACACTCAGAACATTTTGCACAGTTCTTGGGGGTTTAAGGACCTCTTGAAGCTACAGTAACCACCTAATCCAGTGCCTGGGACCTCTTGGTTTTAGCACATCTCCTGGGAAATGCCTCAGTTCAGTTTAGTTCAGTCACTCAGTCATGTCCAACTCTTTGTAACCCCATGGACTGCAGCATGCCAGGCTTTCCTGTCCATCACCAACTCCCGGAGCTTGCTCAAACTCATGTCCACTGAGTCAGTGATGCCATCCAACCATCTCATCCTCTGTCATCCTCTTCTGCTGCCTTCAATCTTTCCCAGCATCAGGATCTTTTTCAATGAGTCCATTCTTTGCATCAGGTGGCCAAAGTATTGGAGTTTCAGCTTTAGCATCAGTCCTTCCAATGAATGTTCAGGGTTGATATCCTTTAGGATTGACTGGTTTGACCTCCTTGCAGTCCAAGGGACTCTCGAGAGTCTTCTCCAGCACCACAGTTCAAAAGCATTGATTCTTTGGCACTCAGCTTTCTTTATAGTCCAACTCTCACATCCATACATGACTACTGAAAAAACCATAGCTTTAACTAGACAGACTGTTGTTGGCAAATGTCTCTGCTTTTTAATACGCTGTCTAGGTTTGTCATAGTTTTCTTCCAAGGAGCAAATGTCTTTTAATTTCATGGCTGCAGTCACCATCTGTAGTGATTTTGTAGTCCCCAAATATAAAGTCTATCATTGTTTCCCCATTTATTTGCCATGAAGTGATGGGACTGGATGCCATGATCTTAGTTTTCTGAATGTTGAGCTTTAAGCCTACTTTTTCATTCTCCTCTTTCACCTTTTCACTCACTAAAGGTTCTTTAGTTCTTCTTCACTTTCTGCCATAAGGGTGGTGTCATCTGCATATCTGAGGTTATTGCTATTTCTCCCAGCAATCTTGATTCCGGCTTGTGCTTCATCCTAGAAATAATGAATGCCTCAGTCCTAGACAAACTTGGGTGGTTGGTCACCCTACCTGAAGGCTACCTGAGGGGCTGCTGTGAACCCCAGGGGAAGGTGACCTACTCTAAGACTTCTTAGGCAGGGTTAGGCCAGGCATTCTCATGCCCAGAGTGGCCTCTGGCCAGGGCTTTGTTTCTTTGTGAAGGCAGCACCTCAGCCCTCTAACTGTGGACAGGAGCTAGACTTTGTTACCTGGCTTTGGACTGGAGTCCCCTGATGCTGCTGCATATCTTCCTAACCTCTGTGTACTCCACACAGCCAGCACCTAATCACTGTTGAATGAATGCCAGGTTTGTAAAATTTTCTGAATTAGAAAATATGGCTTCCATTTGGGAAAGACAGAAATCCAACTCTACTTAGGCAAAAAAAAGGGGGGGGGTGATTTATTAGCTCACACAGCTGAGCAGTCCAGGGGATAGAGCTAATATCACGTATAGTTGACTGCAGACCCTCAAACCATTAGGAATCTCTGTCCATGCACCATTTGGCTCTGTTTTCCTCCTTGTTGGCCTCATCCTCAGGCAGGCTCTTCCTGTGGTGCCAAAGATGGCTGCCAGCAGGACCAACCCCAGTGGAAGAAAACCACCTCTCTCCTACTTGTTTCAGCAGAAGTCCCAGCATTGGCTTTGATTGGCTAGTTTGGGTCACATGCTCATCCCTGAACCAATCACTGTGATCAGGGAGATGCTGTGCTCTGATTGGCTAGGGCTAAGTAGTGTGTCCATCTTGGAACATAAGAATTGAAGGGTTGTGGACTTGTGCTCATTTGAGCCACATGGAGAACTCTTTCTCTCAGTTAAAAGACAAGAGGATAGGTGGAAGTCACAGAACAAGGTGAATGATAGTTAAACACTGTGACAAGTGACCAGGGCAGAGGCGGGGAGCCTGGGATGGAGCCAAAGATGCAAAGGGGTCCTGCAGCAGTCAGGGACCTGCTGGCGGTCTGTTGGGCGACTGCTCCCTATAGGAACTCAGCTCCCTGGGTGAGGTGCTCAAGAATGGACTAACCTCCTGTTTTTGTCCTCTGTGGGTACTTCAGGTTCCTCTGTGACCCAGTTGCTGGCCCGAGACATGGACAATGACCCCCTGGTGTTTGGCGTGTCTGGGGAAGAGGCCTCCCGCTTCTTTGCTGTGGAGCCTGGCACAGGCGTGGTGTGGCTCCGGCAGCCGCTGGACAGAGAGGTATGACCCGCCTCGACCTCCACCCCAGTCCTTCCCTAGGGAGGCAGGGGCACATGCTAGAGGAAGATAGGTCATTGTCTTCTTACCCTGAAGCAGAATCTTCCTGCCTGAATGGTGTCCCTCTTCCAGGGCCAGTGCTGATGTCTGCATTTGGCTTTAGAATGGGGTGGTTGGGAGTGTCTCCAAGTAGGGGGCAACATTGGCTAGGCAAGAGGGACAGTGACCTTGGGTACATCCCCTGTAGGATAGTGGCTCCATGGGAGTCACACTTGTTGTTTCCATGTGTGTGAAAGACAGTGGCTCAATTGTGTCCAACTTTTTTGCACCGTTAGACTGTAGCCCGCCAGGCTCCTTATCCATGGTATTTTCCAGGCAACAATACTGGAGGGGGTTGGCATAAACCAACACAATTCTGTAAAGCAACTAAAAATTAAATTAATTTTAAAAAAAGGAATACTGGAGGGGGTAGCCACTCCCTTCTCCAGGGGCTCTTCTCAACCCAGGGATCAAACCCAGGTCTCCTACATTCCATAATCCTCCCCCCTACAACAAATGTTCCCCCGAAAGATATTTTCCAGAGACACAGGAACTGATGACAGTAACCCTTAGCAAATTAAAGTAAGGGTTTGAGCAAACCCACCCCCACTTTCTCCTCACATTGAAGTGGTCACACTTTGCTCAAGATCACACAGCAGATTCGAGACATAGCCCAGATTAGAACCCAAGATTCTTGACTTTTAATCTATTTCTCTTTTATGGGAAAGATCCATATTCTGAACCTACTTGTCCAATCTAAAAGACAGTGCTTATTTTGTAGCCCTCAGCTATCCAGTCCCAGACCAGCTCTTGGGGCAATGCTGGAGGGTCTCCATCCCCATGTAGGGCTCCAGACTCTGGGCCTCAGCTCGCCTCCCTAATGCTGTTCTCCTCCCTCCCTACGTTTTCTTTCAGACCAAGTCAGAGTTCACAGTGGAGTTCTCTGTCAGCGACCACCAGGGGGTGAGTGTCCCCTGAGGCCCCTGCTGCCTGGGGAGGTAGGGTCCCTGGGCCTTCGGGTAGAAAGACGCCGAAGGCTGAGACTGACATTAATTCCCCACGCTTGTCTTGCCAGGTGATTACAAGGAAGGTGAACATCCAGGTCGGGGACGTGAATGACAACGCACCCACATTTCATAATCAGCCCTACAGTGTCCGCATCCCTGAGGTAGGTGCCTCCGGGGTCACATTTGAGGGACATTTGGGGTCTGCTGCTCTGGGGCCATCTGGGAGTGGACTGATACTGGGGGATGGGCAGCTCCAGCTCCTTCTCTCCTGCCCACACCTCAGCCCAGGCACCTGCTCTGGGAACATTGGTGACCAAGCCAGTACCTCTGACGGGGCTTGTCTGCTGGTTGTAGAGAGCAGGTTGGTGGGAGCCTCACGCCTGAGAGAGGGCCCTGGATAAATCCCTGAACTCTGGCCAGAGTCAGGGATAGGATGGAGGTTGGGAGAGGCAGGTTGTACCTCGTTTTTTCCATTCACAGGGTGTGGGCCTTGGACGGGTGGGTTGGCAGACTTAAAACCCAAGGGCTCCCAGCTTTGGCCAGAACAGTCCCCCCAGGATGCGGGGCACATGCAGTGACTGGAAGGGGCTTTCTTTCTAGAACCTCATTCCCCCCAGGATGCAGGGCACATGCAGTGACTGGAAGGGGCTTTCTTTCTAGAACCTCATTCCCCCCAGGATGCAGGGCACATGCAGTGACTGGAAGGGGCTTTCTTTCTAGAACCTCACACTCTCCCCGCTGGCTCGCCGGCTGTTGGCTCCTCTGGGTCATCTGTGTACTCTGAGTGTATTTGCATGAGCGCATGAGTGTAAAACCAAGCCATTGCTGGTAATTGAGAAGTACAGATTACTGTATTATGAACGGTTTGATTATAAGCTGGCTGCTGGCCCCAGGGTTCTCATTGCTTGCTGTCCCTCTCCCTGGTGGCTGATGGCAGGCTTCTGGGCTGGCAGTTAGTGATTCCAAGACCTTGAAGGTGGCAGATAAAGAGCTTCTGACTGGGTGTCCTTCAGGCCTGCCCTGGGGGCTCTGGGTGGGACAGCAGCAGTAAAGGGTGAGGATGGGAGATGGCATCCACTTGGGAGAGAGGCAGGCTGCCACTGTGGCGCTGGGGTTCTCACCCCTTTATCTCGTTGCATGAGGAAACTGAAAGAGCTCTAGGAAAGGCCTATTTAGCTTATAGATGAGAAAAGTGAGGCTCAGCATGGGAGAGTGACTTGTCTAAGGTCACACAGCTTTGACTTCCAGCTTCCTGACTCCCAGGGCAGCCTCAGATGCCTCAAGGATGAAGAAACCTGATATCGTGCCCCCATGTTCCTGTTGCTGGCCCTCCTTACTCAACTGTGAGTCAAGGGTCCTATGCTTGTGCCAGAGAGAGGACCAACGTGCAGGTGGGGTACACTGGAGGTGCTCATACCCCCCCTGATGGAGTGGGACACAGGGAGAGAGACCCTGCAATCCAAGCACAGGGCACAGTGCCCTGAGCTGTGGCCGGCATGCCCAGGATTACAGCTTGGCTCTGGGCCCCTGCTCATTTAGAAGTCTCCCTAATTTAATTAAGGGTCTCTACGTGCCAGCCTGCACTCCGGGCCCAGGCTTAGAAACCAAGGGCATGGCTTGGAGTTAATGAGCCTTGGACCCATTGCTCAGCTGCCATCCTGGCAGGCATGGCTGCCCTCTGCCTTCCCTCACAGGGGCAGCAGACAGCAGCAACGGCAAGAGGATGAGGGGTCGCATCCCTGCTCTCAGCCCCTGGGCTGGGGCCAGCCTTTCCTATCTCCCTTGCCAGAAGAAAATGTGACCTCTAGCACTGCCCCGTTGGAATCCCCCGGGATTCTCCAAAGGCCTCTGCCTCCAAGGAGAGAGCCTCTTCAGTCATTCATTTATTTAACAAATATTTATTGAGTGTCTGCTGTGAGCGTGGCGCCGTGCCAGGCTCTCACTGCACAGAGACCTGGGAAGCCAGAGGAATATATAATGACAGGAGCCAGAACCAGAGGCCAGAGACCCCAGGCTTAGCCCCTGCTCTGCCCCCAGATTTCTGGGTCCACTAGGGTGCATCATTTAACCTCTCTGGGCCATAGTCCTCCTTCTTTAATAAAAGCAGAGGACAGGTGAGATAAAATGGCCTGCCTCCTGCCCATCTGATGAGGAGAGGGTGAGCCAAGAGGGGCTAGCTCGAAGGACACACAGTCCTTGGAGGCAGGCCCATGTGGTTTACTCACCTGCATGTAAACCTCCCTGGGTCACTTCAGTGGCCTGATATTCGATGCCCTGCTCAGGGCAGCTCCATGTAGCCAGTGGGGATGTGGTGTCAGCTGGATGGAGGCCTGGCCACTCCTGACCCAAGGTGGTTTGGCACTGACCAGCCCTGCCCTGGGGTGGTCATCTGAGCTAGAGCTTAGCTGCTGGACTCAGATTCCAGCTGGAGTACCAGTTAAGAGTCTGCTAGTCTTGGCCCAGACTTCAGCCAGGGATCTCTTGCTTACATGGAGGTCACCCTGGAAACCCCAGGCCCTCACCCTTGAGAAGCATGATTCAGTGGCAGAAGCCCTGTGGGTGTAAACAGGGTGAGAACACAAACCAGAGGAATGGGGAGGGGGCACGACAGACCCCACAAGGCATCAGTCCTCAGGGGTTACCAGAGCAATCAGAAAGATCTCGATATGCTTCCTGGAAGAGGTGGGTTTCCAGGAGAAGCTCGCCAAGGTGAGCAGCAGAGCTCCTGTGTTATATGGTGGGCAGAGGTAGCCTGGAGGTCAAGATACCTGGGCTCTAGTGCTGACAACTAAGACTGTAGACCCGTTGCTGCCCCTCTGCTGGCTTCAGCTCCAACAGCTGTTAAGCTGAGGCAGGTGGCCAGGCCCCTTCCAGGACTGACGTTCCATGGTCTGAGTAGGAATCCCAGAATGAGTGGCTCCTTCTTATCCTCCAGTACTTCATTATTCCTTGAAGGGCTGGCAAAGACCTCCAGTGGCTCCCTCCATCCACTTAGCTCCTCTTTTGGTAGTCCCAGTCACTTGCATGTCATCCCTAACCTTCCTGACCTCCACTCCCCCCAGTCCTAGGGGCCTTCATAATATTTGGGTCTGTTGTGCCCAGAACCCTGGAATAGGCATGAGGAAAAAGTTACAGGGAGGTAAATTCTAGGTCTACACAAGGAAGAATTTGCTGACTGAAACTTTCACAGTCTCCTCCCCAGCCCTGCTGAGGGATGTACTGAGCTCCCCATCCCTGAGGTTATGTTAACAGAAGCAGAAGCCTGTGTTTCAGAAGCCATCCAGTGCTGAGTATTGGAGAGATGATGAATCAGAGGCTCCCAAACATACCCCATCAGAATTTCCTGGGGAACTAGTTAGGCTGCATATTCCTGGGCCCCTGCAATTCTGAAGCAGTGGTGTGGGGAGAGCTGGCCCAGGAAGCTGCATTTTTAACTCCATGGTGACAGCACACCCTGGGGGATAACATCTGCGGCCATCCCCACCAGCGGGTTTCTCAGAGGTGCTGCAGCGGCCCATCTTTAAGAACTCTCAGCCTGTCCACAGCTTCCTAGAGACTTCAACCCGCGGGGAATCACATCCTCAGGCCTAGCACCTGAGCAGGTGGGAAGCAGGTCAAATCCAGGCACTGCCCCTTTCCTAGAGAAGTTCACCCGCCCCCTGCCCTCCCAGACCTGCCCCCTCTCCCTCCGAAAGCCCCTGCCTAAGCCGGGCAGGCGTGTTTGGGTTTGTTTGTTCTCGGTTCCTCTCCTGCCCACCCCTCTCCCCTCACTAAGCTGTTCTACATGTAATTATCCATTTTATCAGGGTGAAAGGCCCTGCAATTCACTTGTCGAAGCCCTAACGAGGCAGTGTGGATGCTTTCAAGTCCGTAAAGAAAAGGGAAATCCTGCTAGAATTGGCAACTTAATTCACCAAGCCAGCCTCGACAGACCTCATTAAGTCCCCGTGTATTCATTTCAGGCTAATGGCTGTCATGCTGACTGCTGTTTGATTTGCTGTAATAGACTTTTATGGCGTTCCAATTTGCTCAAACGTGTTTGCCTGTGTCTCTGCCCAGCAGCGCTGCTCCAGCACCTCCGTTAGGGTTGCGTGCCCACCTCTCTGACTTTCAGCACTGCCCTGTGCTCCTCCTTCTGCCCCCGGCCCTCAGCCTTCCAGCTGTGCCCCAGGGAGGTGACCCTAGGCCTAGGTGTTTGGGTCAGAGGACAGATGGTGCCAGGAGGCTCCTTGGGCTCAGGAGGGCCTCTGGAGTGTCAGGGTTGGCCATGTCACTGACGTTCCGAGAAATTCAGCCTTCTTAGCTGGGCCTTTAGCCATCTGGCCTCAGCTACCTTTCTCAGCTTATCTTCTGGTATTCCTCCACATGAATCCTCCTGTCAGCCAAGGGGCTAAGCCAGTGCCTCCGAGCATGCGTCTATGTGTCACTTTTCTTTGTAAAACACATGTCATACTGTTCTAACTAGTTCTGGAGTGTTTTCTTTCTTCTTGCAGCCTAACTCTATTCTGCCTGTCCTTCAAAGTCCAAATCTGATCCACTGTGCTTTGATTCCCTCAAATTGTTTGAAATGAACACAAACATTTGTTGAACAGCTATGGAGCGGGGCCCAGGGATTTTCAGTTGGCTTGGCAATTCAGGGTAGAAAAAAAGACTCTACTGTTTGCCAGCTGTATAACTTTGGAAGGAACTTAATCTTTCTGGACCTCAGTTTTTTAACTATAAGATGGGAGACAATGTTTCTCTTTTGGGGTTATTGTGAGAGCTATAATAATGCTGGTAGGAAAAGCCCTTAGTCCAGTTTGTGGCTCATAATATATTTGGTGAAATACTAGTGATTGAGACCAGGGTCTTTGTGCTCAGGGAAGGTAATTTTACAGGGAGAAAAACAAGTAAGTAGGTGTCTAACTACCTCTAAATGTATTAAATGCTATGGCAGCTTAGAGTGTGCAAAGTGGGATGGAAGGAGTAGACCTATGGAGTGAACTGTGGAAGGAGTGAACTGGTCTATATATGGGGTCTATTCATATGGGACCTTCCAGGATGAGTAGGAGTTTGTTAAGCAGAGAAGCAGATTATGTTCTCTCTGAATATCATATACTTTCTGAGATCCTTTAGTTTTTTTTTTTTCCATATGTTGGAATTTCCTGAAGAAGGAGGTGAGCTCTAACTCCTGACCAGAGATCCTGGTGAGGTGGGACAGTGACTGTATAGGTATGTGCGTCCCTTGCAAGCGCCCCCATTACCTTGTAGAAACAAATTGGGCTGGAAGCGGGCCTTCTGGTTCCCTGCCCAGGTTTCTGTGAAGGACAGGTCCTGTGTAGATCTTTGTCACCCCTGGCTTCAGGTAACAAGATGGGGATGAGGTTGGAGGTGGGGAGGAGTGGGGCTGAGATGAGTCAAAAGGGACCCGAGAGGCTGAGAGTTCTTTTTGGATCCTCAAGGATGGCTCGGGACATGACTGGAGCCAGAACCCCGGGTTCCTGGCCCCAGGTCCAACCAGGCCACACCATCTTTCCATATCACTTAATAAGGACAGATGAAAGTTGCTCCTTGTGTGTCCTTCCTAGGGCTAGGAAAATAGGGAGGAGAGTATTCTTGATAATCATTTGTCAGTGAAACAAAATAAATAATTCATTTCTAAGATGATAATAATAAGTTGATGTTTTGTTATTGAGAGCTTCCTATGTGCCTAATACTATACTTCTGGTATGGGAACTGACTGAGCCCTCACTTCATGGGGTAGCCACTCTTGTCCCCATTCTACAGATGTGGATATGGAAGTAGAGAGGTTATATAAGTTGTCCAAAACTAGGCAAGGATGGGGCCAGGATTCAGGGACAAGTCTGATTATGTGACCTTCAGTAGGTAAATTCAATTCTACCTACAGAATGGAGATAATTATGCATGCCTTGCAAAATTATTGTGAGATTGAAGTATAAGGGACCATGCATGAGAATTGCTTAGCGTAGAGCCCAGTGTAAATGCCCAATAGATGGTCATAGTTATGGTCACTGTATGTCCATCTCTCCTGCCAGACAGAGCAGGGACAGAGCTCAAGTACCCGTGCGTCCTCAGTACCCAGCCCCAGATCTGGCCCTTGGATGAGAACTTCACAAACAGGCAGAGCCCTGCTGCTGCCTCTACCTCTTGGGTGGTTGGAAGGACAGCAGGAGCATTTATGCCAAGAATTCACTGCTGGTGCTCACTGATGCCTACTGTTGCCTGCCAATTCTTGAACCTCAGCCATGCCATCCCATGTGCCCTGGGCATGTGGGGATCCCAGAGTGGCCCAGAGCATGCGGAGGTGGACTTACCAAACTTATTAGCCCCACTGGGCCCTATGGCAGTGCCCCCAGCTGCCCTCCTCAAGGTAGGCCCATCAGACGATGAATGATTTATAAACTGCATCCTCAGGCTGCAGAGAGAAGTGGGGATGAGAGGGACTCCCACTGGCTTGTGCCTGCCATCCCCCTAAGGTATCAGTTCTGCTCCCAAGAGTGTCGTCTCCCATGCCAGGAGAGGCAGCCCCTTGACAGGCCATATTAATTTATACCCTGGGGCCATGGTGCTTGGCGGCCCCCTCTGCATCTATAACTACCCGCCTATTGATCTGGGAGAGGGAGACCAATCAGTCATCTCAGGGGCCCTGGATCTTGCTGGGCAGAGTCAGAGCAGGCGGCGGCCCTGGGCCACGCCTCTGTGCCCCTCGGTGAGCACCCCGAGGTGCCTGAGTCTTTTCTGGTCTCCTCCTGTCAGCACAGTGACCAGTACCTAGAACTCCTCCCTTCTCCCAGTGGGTGTCACAGCCTGCAGCAGCAAGGACAGCAGGCTTTGGGCTTGTAGCAGTGAAGTTATGCACACAGCAAAGCAACAGCGCTGCCTGTCACAACAGTCTTGAGGTGCTGGTGTGTGAGTGTGTGTGCACTTAAGTAATGTCTTCTCTCTGTCCCAGTGTTTTCACTGTCTTTCATTTGTCCTTAGGACAGCTCTGTCAGTTAGGGGACAGTTTTTCTTCCCATTTTCAGGATGAGAGAAATTGAGGCCAGAACAAGGTCACTGCTTTCCCTAATTCCCCTGGTGTCAGATATTCTTGCAACTAGAGTCTTGCTGTCTCTCATCTTTCAGCACCTTTGCATGGGTCTTTTTGCAACTCTGCCATTACCTGCTGTGGTTTGCCAAAAGTTGCCCTGATATAGACAGGATGCAGGGAGGTGAGCTGGGGGCTCTGAGCTCTGAGCACAGGTTTCCCCCCATCCAAGGCTGGGGCAGGCCCATGAGCCCTGTGCACAGGCTGTGGGGGTCCAGTGGAGAAGCTTCACTCAGAGCCCTCTGCCAGTGGTCTGTAGTGAGGACCATCCCAGTGGTAAGGACCCAGCCCAGGTCATAGTGATGCACCTTCTGCATGACCTGCTGGGTTAGCCCCCCAAGGCAACCTCCAAGATTTCCGACCTCACATGTACGTGCAGCATTATTTGTAAGAAGTAAGAGACCGACACACATGGGTAAATGCCAGACTGATCCACCTGCGTACAGGGATGATTCAACAACTTTCTGCCGTCTCCTCTTTGAGTCTTAGGTGCCCAGGAGGGAATAAATGGAGTCCCACAGAATCCAGGCCCAGAGAGCTCAGCCCAGCCACATAGTTCGAAGCTCCTTGCTCCCTCATCCCCACTGTGGAGTGAAGCCCAGGACCCCCCCCATCCCCCAAGACCCCTGTGGCACCTCCTTCCCTGCCTGGGGTGCATGGCCAGGGCTGTGGACATTCACCACCATCCTCAGCATGAGGAAAGAGGACAGTGCAGGAGCAGGAGATGGAAAGAGCCCAGATGTAATTAAAATTATTATTTTGTTTGAATGGTAATAATGTTCTTAATTACATCAGTTTCCTCACTGATTCTCACTGGGAGTCTTTGGGGGCCCAGATAATTCCATTGCAATGACTGCCGGACCCTCTGCCATGCATACGAAGCAGGGGACTGCGTGTGGAACCCAGCTTGTGTGCATTAGGGATTCTCTGGCATGTGCTGGGTTAACTTTTATTGTGTCCCCCGCCCTTTAAATAAAGAACCTCTAAATGGAAGGAGATGATAGGTGCCTGCTGGAGATGTTCCCGCTGCATTGTTGGGCTGTCAGCCTCGTGCGCCAGAGTCCATCTGGCGTCTTTCATCTCCCTTTCTCCTTAGTGTTCTCCTCTTCCCCTGGTGGGGCCTGTTGGAGGAATCGTGCAGAACTCCTGCCTGCACCCCTTCCCCTCTAGGCAGTGGGGTTTCCTTAGACCTTGAGTGGGGGGACAGGTTTAGGAAACAGAGGGTTGAAGAAGGTCCCTCGTGCAGCCAAGGGCAGCCGTGGCTTCACTGCATGATAAGATCCTGAGCCCGATCTGTGACGTGGGGTCCCTGGTCCCTACGGCAGCACTGTGAGGAAGCCAGGCACACAGGGGTTCTAACTCCACAGTGGGAGGCTGGGAGCAAGGGGCTTAGCCTCCCAAAGCCTCCATTTCTTCATCTATAAAATAGGGGTACGTTGGGGTTGTTGTGAAAGTTCAGTGAGAGCACATGTATGAAGCAGCACCCACGCAGGATAGTTGATCGGCTTTCCTGTTCTGAGAAGTTCCCCCAAGAACTTCAGGAAAGTTGCTTGAAGTCCAAGTTGCAACTGGACAGGTGGGCTCTGTTGCTGTGGATTGAATGGTTGGTTTGGGGGTATCAGTGGTCAAGAACTCATAGTCCAGAAGGAGACAGGAAACATGTGGGAAACATGAAGCAAAGACATGACAGGGGAAAAACAGAAACAGTCACCTAGGAATAACTAGTAATAGGCAGAGAGCATTTCAAATAGGCTCCTGGAAGCTAGCACCAGAGGGGCAGTCAAGCTGACTTCCTCCCGCCACACATTCTGTAGCGATCAGAAGCCAGGGAGGGTCAAGGATGAGCCCAAGGTCACCTGGTAAATCAGTGGCAAACCGCTGAAGACCTCAGGTGACTGGACAAGATAGTCAGAGATGCAGTTTCCAGAAGCTGTGACAAGCCTGAGGGCGTGCCTGGGTGGGAGACGCAGCACTGTTTTCCCAGGTCAATGTCCAGAGCTGGGCTGGCGGCACAAGGGGGTGCCTTCTGGTCTCCCAGAGACCCCCCCATACCCCAGGGGCAGTGGCCTCAGGCTGCCTTCTCGATGCAAAGCCCTCATGGGGGTGTGGACCAGACACCAGCTCGCGCTTCTGCCTTGGGTCTTCTTGGGGGCTCTGGGATTTTGTCTCAGCCCCTCTACTTCCCCTAACAGGTTTGAATATTGTCAGAATGGCTTGGCGACAGGCCTGTCAACCCCCCCATAATAATATTGAGGCCCCCACTCAATAAGCTTGTTTTGATGCGTTCTCAGGCTGCTTGACCCACCTTGTTTTCTACCAGAAAATGAGAGAAAGAGGAGAGGTCCCAGGTGAGGAAACTATTACAATTTCTGGGATTCTTTAGCATCCTTTAGTTACTTTGCAACTTTGTGGCGCTGGCTGGAAGCTGGGAGGGGCTGAACTCTCCCTCTTTATAATAACCTTAAGAGGAAGCCTCCTGTCTGTCTATTAAAAAGTCAGCTCTTCTCTCCAGATGCGATGATGCGGCTGAGAGATTTCACCCGGGCATAATCACTAGGTTCACTGCAGCTGTCCCCCATCCACTGTCTTTGCCATCCATCGGCCAGCTCACGTCCGTGGCATGAGGAATTGCCAGCCACGAAGAGCTAGATGCTTGGTCACGTCCTCGTCCAGGAGGGTCACACCTCCTGGTCCCCTTTCCTAGCCGTGCCCCCGAGAGAGGGAAAGGGCTTGGAAGCCTCTCCCTCCAACCCCTCCCCTCTTGGTATCTTCCGGTGTGAGCTCAGCTGTGCCTCCACCATTCCCAGCACAAACCCTGCATTATAGAAGTCCATCCTGTTTGTGTGAGGCTTTGATCTCCCAGCTTTCCCGTCCTTTCTGTCCCGGAGCCTCCCTCCAGACTGTTCACTTTTCTGCCGCCCTGCCTGCATTCATGTTGTGCCCTCCCCCAAGCTGCTCTCACCCAAACACCCTGCACCATCTTCCTTCCTCTCATTTAGCCAAGCCCTATTCTTCCTTTCTCAGAATAGAGTGGGGAGGGCAGGGGAAGTCCTCTGTGTCCATATTTACAGATAACCAAGTCAAGTATTAGAGGAGTTGGAATACTTGCCCAGGAAGTGACCCACTGGGATCAGACCCAGGCCCTTCACTTGGTCTTCCCCACTGGACTTGAAGGCACAGGCCTCTCTTAGTCCCTGCTCTTCGAGTTGCTCCTACACCTGTTCTGTCGATCCTGGCTTCTAAACCTCCTCCTTGGTGAACCTTCTGTGTTCTTACCTTGGCCTGGCCTTTCCTTCTTGGGATGGCACCAGGCCTCCCCTCAGGCAAGAGAGATCAACCAGTCCCAGGTCTGGGTACTGAGCCTTCCTCAGGCTGGCTCAGCCAGTGAACAGCCCCTCCTGCT
Source organism: Odocoileus virginianus (assembly GCF_023699985.2). Lineage (NCBI taxonomy): Eukaryota > Metazoa > Chordata > Mammalia > Artiodactyla > Cervidae > Odocoileus > Odocoileus virginianus. Next base: position 61,353,659 of record NC_069680.1, read on the forward strand.
CGTCACCTGTCCATACAGCTCCGCAAGTTCAAGTGGGGTGAGCTCTAGCCCAGAGAGGTCAGGGGCCCCTCCACCTGTGGCTGGGTTTGTCCCTCTGTCAGATAGGACAGTTAGTCTTGTCCACTCCACAGTGTGGGTAAAACTACAGGACAGATAGGAAGGCCCTGAACTCAAAGCCTCATTCAGGTGGGATAGATGAACCCCTGGCGTGTTTTCTCCAATGGCCCTGCAGGTTTCGTGAGTTTTCTTTTCCTTCCTTCCTTCCTTCTTTCCTTCCCTTACTCCCTCCCCACTCCCTCTTCCTTCCGTTTTTTGAGTCTGTGTATTACCTAAGTGTATATATAGAGAAGTGAGCAATCATAAGTGTTCATAAGTTTATGAGTTAGTTACAAGTGGATACATTTGTGTTGCCACATCTAGATCAAGAAACAGAACCTCTTCGGTGTCTAGAAGCCCCCTTGTGACCTTTAGTCCTTCCTCCTCCCTCCAGAAAGTAAACACTATCCTGTCTTCTAACCTCATGGGTTACTTCTGCCCATTTTCATTTTATTATATACATTCTATTGCATGCGTGTATAATCAGTTGCTTCAATCTTGTCTGACACTTTGAGACCCCATGGACTGTACCCCACCAGGCTCCTCTGTCCTTGGGATTCTCCAGGCAAGAATCTTGGAGTGGGTTGCCATGCCCTCCTCCAGGGTATCTTCCTGATCCAGGGATCCAACCCCCATCTCCCTGCATCCCCTGCATTGCAGGTGGATTCTTTACCACTGAGCCACCGGGGAAGTTTTTTTTTAATCACCTAAGATTCAGGGTACAGGCAGCCAGCTTCTTTTCGGAAGTCACTTCCCACAATGAATAGAACCACAGTGGTTAGGTTAGAGGTTTGAATATTGGTCTCCCAACTTACACCTGTGAGTTTCTAGGAAACTTCCTGTCTCTGGTTAAATGAGTATGGTGCTGATACAGCGTTGCCACCATGCAGGTGACATGAAACGATGGATGTGCAGGGCTCAGCCTTCAGCCCACACACAGGAAGGCCAGAGGGACTATCCCCTGTGGGCTTCCCCTCCCTGGTCGTGGGTCATCCCTGCAGGTGGGTATGGAGCTGCCTGGGAGCTGAGACAGGAGGCTGCATGGGGAACTAAATGGAATGGCTGAAACTTGGGTTGAGAGGAAGGGGAAGGGAAAAAAGGAGGTGGGCCCCTTCCTTCTTGCGCTCTCCTTCAGTCCTCACAGAAGTCGTCCCCTTGGTAAGAAAGATGTGATTTTCCTCATATTATAGCTGGAGAAATGGGCCCAGAGAGGTTAAGTAACTTGCCCAGGGCTACACAGCTTGCCCTAGGTGGCTTCCTCTGTACTGCCCCCGCAGAGTGAGTCCAAATGCATTTTACCCTCAGTGTATCTGCCTGGGGTTTGAGGTTTACTATAAGTCTGTCTGCTTCTGAGAGGCCAGCCTTGGGTCTGGAGAAAGTGGAAGGGGGGAGGTGTTTGCTTAGGAGAGGGCTTCTTGAAGTGACCTTTATTGCATCTCAGCTCCTTCAGTCTTCTACAAAGCTGCAGCTCCTATCAGCAAACCAATCTCAGGCCTGCATGAGAAAACACAAAAATCTTTAAAGGCTTCTTAGCAGCTTGAAATGATTGTTGTTTTTTTCCCTCTTCTCTGTTCAGGGCTGGGGCAGGGCCAGGACAGTGGGAGAAGAATGATAAATTCTTCCAAAGCATTGTCTTTCTCCTCACCTCTCCACATCTTCAGGTTCCCCAAACTCAGGGGCCACCAGACCTTTAAAAAAACAACAAAAAATCCACCCAATACAGCCCAAACGATAGAGACAGAGGGACATGCAGCAGCAGCTATTGGGGCGGAAAGCCCTAAATGGTGTGGAAGTAATGCCTAAAGTGTGCTGGTGATTACAGACATTTCCACGGAGCCACGCTCGGGCTGCATGGGTCGGTAGCAGCAGCCATGGGGAAATAAATAAGTGAGCAAGCCTGGGAGATCCCGTTAACTGTTGCTGTGCAGAAGGGAGGTTTGGGGTAGGTCATTGGTTAGGGGCGGAAGGAAGGCAGACGGGCTCATTCATTCATTCTTCCATCCATCCATTCATTTGGTTGTACTAAGCTCCTCTGATGTGCAACGGATGTCGCTAAAACCTTTCCGTGGGATTCTGAGGGCAGTGACCAGAATCCTGCCAGGCTGGCAAGACCTGCCCCAGTCCCTTCTTCTCCTCCCCTTGACAAGTGCTTTCTTATGCCTCTACCTTCTTTCTGGTGCCTGAGGGCTTGTGCCACAGGACCTTTGCACGGCTGTTCCCTCTCCCTCTTTTCATGAACCATTTCTGGTGTGCTCTGTTCCCAGAGCCAGATGCTGAAGGCAGCTCAGTTCTTGCAAACCCCCCTCCAAGGCCTTTGCAGAAGGGTTGAGCCTGGCCTCACCAGAGTTTGCAGGCAGCACTGAGAAACGAGGATGCTTTACTCAGGAATGCTGGAGGAAAGGATGTCATCTAGTGGGGCTGGGGTATGGTAGGCAGACAATAACCCCAAAGGTGTCCACTTCCTAATCATAGGAAACTGGGACTGTGCTACCTCATGTGGCAAGAGGGACTTTGCAGGTGTGATTAAGTTATGAGCTTTCTTGGGGAGATAACTGGCTGATCTGTGTGGCCCCATCAATCACAAGGGTCCTTTTACGAGGGAGGTAGGAGAATCAGAGGGGGTATGAATGGAAGCATCTGTCAGAGAGAGATTTGAAGGTGCTATACTTCTGGTCTGAGCACAGGAAAAGAGGCTACCGATCAAGGAATGAGCATGGCTTCTAGAAGCTGGAAAAGGCAGGGACACAGATTCTCCTCTGGAGTCCCCAGAAGGAATGCAAGCCTTGTAACCACTTAATTTTAGTCCAGTAAGACCCACGTTGGACTTCTAACCACAGCAACTGTAAGATGATAAACTTACATTGCTTTAAGCCACAGAGTTTGTGGGACTTCGTTTCAGTACATATAGGAGATGGTATAGGTGCTTTGAAGGCAGAGCTGTAGGACATACATTCTACAGTGCATCCCTCCAGCACCCCCAAACTCTACTTAAGTTGCTCCTTTGGGGCCCTTAAGGCAGGGGGGTTTATGCACACAGGGGAGTGTTGTCTGGACATAGGTATGAGACAGTGGTTGTTGAAGGTGATCCATGAGGGTCAGCCATGGGGCAGGGGCACCCAGAGGTGGGGAGGCCACTGTATGGGAAGAGGCCTTGTAGAAGCCAGGAGGGGTGCCGTGGGAGAGCTTAGGAGCCCATTCAGTGGGTGTAGAGAGAGGGAGAACTTGAAGATGAGGGGGTGGAGGGTTATTTTAGAGGTGCTACATCGTAGAACTGGCCCCAGGCTGCTGGGAACCCAGGAAGACCTCTCCATTGCCTAAAGGAGACCTTAGCAGGTGCCTGAGTGCTGGAGGCCCTCCTTGAAAGCTCGACCTCTTGACACGAATGGGCTCAGAGACAGAGAGGGGTCTCTGCTTGACTACTGCCAGAGTAGTGATGGGATGCAGAAGTGTTATTAGTCCCATGCACTTGACCCCACCCTCATTCATTTGATTACTCATTCATCAAGTATCTCCTGGATTCCTCCTGGATGCCAAGTCCATCCTGGGTTCTGAGGACAGAAGAGGAGTGAGATATGGTCCCTGGCCTCTGGAGGTCCCAGCTGGGCCCTGCTCACCCACGGTGGCACCTTTAAAGCACGCAGGGAGGCCAGTGCTTCAGGACGCAGGGAGCTACCACCCAAAGCTTTTCGCCTTCTGGATTGCTGATGGGTGAAATAGGACAGTTCACCTATCCCAGCTTTAGGCCCAGGAATCCTCGGCCTTGCCACCCACCCTCGCACCCGATCCTAACTCCCAAGTCCCTTGGGACATGTGACATGGGTGGAGATCATGGAGCACCACTCCCTCCCTCCGGGCAGCAGGATTGGACATGGGAGCTCTAAATGAGCTTGACAGATTTGTTTTCTCTGCTCTGTCTTGTTCCTCCACCACCCTACCCTTCAGCAGCCTGGATCACTTGCAGGGTGTTCTCAGTCTGGTCTAGGAGGGAGGAGTAGGAACCAGCTTGGTTCTGAGACCAAGAGAGGTCTCCTCTGTATCTGGACTCTCCGTCTGCTTCCTTATACCTGAGATGGGTGCAGACACCACGGGAATAGACAAGGCTCTCTGGATTTAGCAGCATTACTGAGGAAGAGACGTGGTACCAGACACTTAGAGGACTTGGTGTGGGATTGGTGACCATGCCTTCCTCCCACCTCCTGTTCCAGCTTCTGACAATACCACTTGTCTGACGTGTGGGTCTTCCTGGTCCCAGGTTCCAAGGTGTGTGAACTGATTAAAGATGGAATCCGTGTCTTATAGCTCCTTGACCCGTAAGGGCCATGGGTACTGGCATGAGGAAAGCACTGAATAACAACATTCATAACAATAATGGAGACTGTACATGCATTCACCTGGTGCTTTTCATCGCCCATCTTTGGTGCAGGTATTGAGATTATCCCCATATTTAAGGCTCAGAAAGGCTGTCAGTTGCTGAGCTGGGATGTGAACCCAGCGGGTGCACCGCCAGGGCCCCACCATGCTGGTGCTGCCTCTGCTGACAGCAGGTCAGGGGCAGGGCTATGGAAGTGTTCACGGCTGGGCTGTGTGTTCCGTGTGCATGCCTGGATTCTCAGGGGACCCAGCAGGTGGCAGACCACTGTGAGAGGGCTGCTCCTGGGCCTGACTTCCAGCCTGTGGCTCCTGGTAGCCCTCAAGGTCTCCCTTTGCCTTCCTCTCTCTAGCACAATACCTGGTGCCATAATCAGCATGGGATAGCAAAAGGGTGGGGATGCCAGACCCTGCTCCCAGTCCTAGAGAGCCTGGCTGGGTAGCACGTTCCTGGAGAGACGCCTCCCCACCCCTGTGCCAGGACACGCACGCGTGCACACCCATCAGGCATGACGTCCGCCCTGCCTCCTTCTGTCCCGTGTGTCTCCCTCACGGGTCAGCGCCCTGGAGTGGTAAATCACGAGCAAATTGGCCACAGCCAGCAGGAGGCCAGGAGGACACAGGGAGGGGACACGGCCATAAAGGCCGTTAGCACTGAGCTGGCCGGGCAGACGAAAACACAGCTGATCGGGAGGGGGGACCAGCCTTCTTCTCTGGGCACTGTTCTGGAACCCTCCAAGGTGTGGAACATGTGTGCTCACTGGGAATTTACTGAGCATGCAGGACTCGTGGTGTAGACCCTGGGTTATGCCTCCCCCATGAGAACAGTCTCAGGTGGGGACATTCACTGCGTACATAGTGGAGTAGAGATAAGCTCATTCCTGCCTAGATTCTTTGGACTGGAGGAGACTTCACCCCTGCCCCCCACCTCCACCCCCCACCCCCCACCCCTCACCTCCCGTGGCAGCAGTGTATCTTAAAGAAACACCAGGCTGAGATTCTTCATGTCTTTGGACCTCTTTCATCTCCTCGGGCTTCAGTTTACACACCTGTACAGTGGAGTTAATATTTAACCTTAGCTCTAGCTAGCTTCCTAACTAGTCACCATTTTTGTAAAGGCATGTGAGCCAATGGGTTTGACGTGACATGAAGACTAGACCCCAGGTCCCTAGGTTGTGGCCCAGCTGAATTAGACCATCATGTTGTGGCACTCAGAGGGGTCTGGGTAGCATCCCTGCCCCAAAAGGAGAAAGTAGGATGAGTGTTGTGACAGTGCAGACCGTTCTGGGGCACGTCACTCCCTGCTGCCCCTCTGAACATGGGCCTCAGTGTTCGTCCCAGGCCTCATTGTTGTTTAGGCCCAATGGTTGATGAGCAGAAGCAGGGCATATGTTGTCAAAAATTGGGGCCTTGGACGTCAAAGTCCTCTCTGTATAGCTGGTGCCTTGGGGCAGGTCCCTTCCCATAGTCTCACCTGGGGGGCTGTTAGGCAGGCAGGGCCGTCCCTTCTGCACGGCTGGCCTTGCAGCCGGCCTGTGGCAGACACGGCCTTTTTGTTTTTGGTTAAAAAGCGTCATCGGAGCGTTATGATATTGGAATGTGAAGGGTAATTGAGCTGAAAGCTATTCTCTTCCTGCGAACAGTGCGAAAGGAGTGATTGAGGCTTGCAGGCCTGTGTACCAGCCTGGGAACCCTGATGAAATCAGGCCTGTGCAGAGAAGGGGGGTGATAGATGAAGTGGATGCAGGCCCCGCAAACCCTTCTTCTCCACCCGAGGGGTGCAGACCTGCCCTGAATGTGCTCCCCTGGGACTCTCAGCTGCCAGGCTGGGCCTCCACCCACCTGGAGCAGATAGCCAAGGTCCCCGGTATGTTGGGGCTAGGAGGAGGGGCCCTGTGACAGATCTTGAGGAGGGGCCTGGACACTGGACTGAAATGAGCAGAACAGGCTGATACTACATCCTCTGCCCGCTTCTCCCTGCTATGTCTTCTCCTGCCCCTACTCAGTAGAGGGTCTCTTTCTCTGCTTTCTGCATCTCTTCTCACCCAGCTGCTCCTTTCTCTCTCTCCGCCCGCTCCTCTCTCTCTGCCCCTCCCTCTATATTCTACCCTATCTCTCCCAGTGTTTGGACAGCCCCAGTGTTTTCTAAGCCATTTTACTGCACAGCAGAATCACCTGAGGATCTTGTTAAAATGCAGATTCTGATTCAGTAGGTCTGGGATGGGGCCTGAGACTCTGTTACTACCAAGCTTCCATGGGATGCCTAGGCCACTGGTCCACAACCTCACTTTGAGGAGGAAAGTTATAGGAAGCAGCCAGTGCCAAGCAGGAGTGACCCAGATTCTCAGTGTAGGGCCCAGATGTAAGGAGACACCCAGAGGGACCACAGGCTGTTCCCGAGCAAGGCTGCCCCCTGTGGTTGTGCAGGTGGCGCACCCAGCAAGCAGGAGAGTACTGGTAAAGTCCAGCCCAGTGCCGCTCAGGAAGCCACGTTCTTCAGAGCTGGTGGCATTGCCTGGAGAAAGGAGCACATTTTTCTTGGCTCCATAAGTTAGTTTGCTCACCAAGGTGTGTACTTGCAGGGAAGGGTTCACTCTGAAGGGTCATCTTTTTCTGGTTTTGCACACAGGCACCGTACTGGCTTGCCCCCAAACTCCAGGCGGTCACTCTGTACCTACTTCTGCATCCCCGTGTTCCTCCTCCCTCACAGCCCGGTCTCACAGTTTCTCCTGCAGAGTATGGAGTCCAGGGAGAAGAGAACCAGAGTGTGTCACACATGTGCCTTCAGACCCAGAGTCTCTCTTCAGTCACTCCAGCCCCACCTGGGTGTGAAGAGTGGGCGTGGGGCTTCCTGAGCCCCAGAAGCCCAAGGAACAGGTCCTCTCCTGCCTCCTGCCTCCTCCCTGCCCAGAGAGTTCAGCTGGAGGGGTTAGGCTGAGCCAGCCCCTCTCTCCTAGCTGGGGATGGAGACAGAGTCTACTGCAGTGGGGGGTTATCGCTGAGAAAAGAAACTGAGCAACCCCAGCAAACCAAGCATGTACACACACACAGCCTACACTCCCCACCCCAGCATGTACACACACACGCCTACACTCCCCACCCCAGCATGTACACACACACGCCTACACTCCCCACCCCAGCATGTACACGCACACGCCTACACTCCCCACCCCAGCATGTACACGCACACGCCTACACTCCCCACCCCAGCATGTACACGCACACAGCCTACACTCCCCACCCCAGCATGTACACACACACGCCTACATTCCCCACCCCAGCATGTACACGCACACAGCCTACACTCCCCACCCCAGCATGTACACGCACACGCCTACACTCCCCACCCCAGCATGTACACGCACACAGCCTACACTCCCCACCCCAGCATGTACACACACACGCCTACATTCCCCACCCCAGCATGTACACGCACACAGCCTACACTCCCCACCCCAGCATGTACACGCACACGCCTACACTCCCCACCCCAGCATGTACACACACACAGCCTACACTCCCCACCCCAGCATGTACACACACACGCCTACACTCCCCACCCCAGCATGTACACACACACGCCTACATTCCCCACCCCAGCATGTACACGCACACAGCCTACACTCCCCACCCCAGCATGTACACGCACACGCCTACACTCCCCACCCCAGCATGTACACACACACGCCTACACTCCCCATCCCAGCATGTACACACACACACAGCCTACACTCCCCATCCCAGCATGTACACACACACACAGCCTACACTCCCCACCCCAGCATGTACACGCACATGCCTACACTCCCCACCCCAGCATGTACACACACACGCCTACACTCCCCATCCCAGCATGTACACACACACACAGCCTACACTCCCCATCCCAGCATGTACACACACACACAGCCTACACTCCCCATCCCAGCATGTACACACACACACAGCCGACACTCCCCACCCCAGCAAGTACACACACACACATACACACACACATCAAACTCAGTCTTTCCGCCTGGCCCGTTATTAATTGCCACGAAGGCTGAGCTGAATGGGTCCCATTAATATGTGCTCCAGCAGCTCCGAGGAGCCGGGGCTTGTGCTGGCACACTGCAGCTTATCTCTCTCAGCCAGGCTTTCCCTGCACAGGACTCCACTGGCGTCTAACAAGCCCTCCTCGGGGACTTCTGGGCCCGTGTGCCAGGCCCAGCAAGGGCAGAGTGGCCCAGCCCTCTTTGCCTCTGCCCTGCTAGATCCCATCTGAGTACAGCCTTTCCTCTTACCCTGCTGATACCTGCAGCCTGGGTGGGGCTGAGGACAGTCTCCACAGGCTGCCATGCCTTCTTCCCACCCCACATTGGGCCTGAAGCCTCCCCACCCAGGTGCTCACCCATCCACCCCGGCACCCCTTTCTGCTTCAGACCTGACCTCCCTCATCCTTCAGTGCTGCTGTGCCAAGGACTGTGATGGATCGCCTTGGCATTCTTCTTCCCTGGCTGGTGTCCCAGGTGGGCAGGTGTGCAAGGCAGGGTCTCTCTTGCAGCTGGGTTGCCTCTTCTCTCCTTCTTTCCTTAGCACCTACCTTTCTGACAGCCTCTCATCTCACAACCCTCCTGACTTGGCATTCACGGCCCCTGTGACCATCACAAGAGGGAGGAGTCTGGATGCTTATTTTTTCCACCTCTCTGTCCCACCAGTGAGTAGAGTAATACACAGGGTTAATGCTTACTGGACAGCTAATGCTTATCAAACACGTCCTGTGTGCCAGAAACTGTGCTCTGCATTTTCTTAGCATTATTTCATTCTTAGACCACCTTGGAGAAAGGTGTGTTCACTCTTTCCATTACACAGATGAAGAAGCAGAGGCCCAGAGTGTTAAGTGACTGTTCAAAGTCACCCAGCTTGCAGACAAGCTTCCAGGAAGCAGACACCACAATATGCATGGCAAAGAAATGCCTCTATTTGGACATTTTCCTGTGACATGGAGCTCCCAGCTCCCCTGGGGTCATCCAGGACAAGTTCAGGCATCTCTAAATTTTAAGAAAATGCTTCGTATGTTGAGCCGGAATATGCTGGCATGTCACTTGTGCTGCATCGATCCAAGTTTGCTGGCCAGTATTAGGGTCAGTGGTAGTGCAGCCACGGGAGGCTGCCATGAGGCTGAACCCACCACCTTTACCCCATTAGCCCCAGCATGTAAGGACTTGTAAGGACCAAGGGGGACCTCAGAGTAATCCTTTCTTCCCAGGACTTCCTCCAGCTGTGGACCTCAGGGCTTCATCTCCTCTAGCTTTTGGCCAGGGCAAATAGTACTCCCAAGTACTAATAAGCCCAGGGTCTCCATTCAGGGTTCTGAACCCTCTTAGTTGGGGGTTCTCAGACTCCACTGACACTAACATACCTCCTGAAATATTCTGTTTCTTCCATCCTAAGATGCCCATTTGCCCCTCATTTTAAAATACATAAAATTGAGATTCATCTTCAGTCTTCACCTGCACAAATGGTGACCACACTCACCTCACCAGTGGGTGACTGCTCTCTGCTCCTCAGCCCTGCTCCCTAGGAAATAGCTCAGGCCCCCATCCTTAGGAATGTGGGTGTGGCTCACCCTTCCCATCCCTAGGGGCAAAGCCAGATTGAGTTGGGTTGGAGTCCTGAGGAATAAGGAGCCTCCAAAGGCCATCACTGCCTGATCCTTCCAGCCATAGCCAACACCCACATTTGGCACTTACTGTGCAGACAGGATGGAGAAGGCAATGGCAACCCACTCTAGTACTCTTGCCTGGAAAACCCCATGGACGGAGGAGTCTGGTAGGCTGCAGTCCATGGGGTTGCTAGGAGTCTGACACGACTAAGCGACTTCACTTTCCCTTTTCACTTTCATGCATTGGAGAAGGAAATGGCAACCCACTCCAGTGTTCTTGCCTGGAGAATCCCAGGAACTGGGGAGCCTGGTGGGCTGCCATCTATGGGGTCGCACAGGGTCGGACACGATTGAAGCGACTTAGCTGACATTTTTAAGATCCCATACTTGGTCCACTTCAACATTAGTGTGGTACCTCAGCCCTGGCCCCTTTGGACCAAGATATTCCTTATCTCTTGGCCTCTGAGTGTGCAGGTCAGAACCAAAGAGGGGAATAGCAGTGTTCATTTTTACATGGAGCTCCCAAGTTCATTTTTCTAAGAAGTTGAAGAGCTTTGGACTGGAATGAATATTTTTCCCTCCTGTTCAGAAAATAATTAGTCCTCCCTCAGGGAAACGGATAGCCAGCCCCTCCCAGAAAGAGGGAGTCCCTCCGAGTCCCCTGATACCCACAGCAAAAGGCAGAAGCAGCTGCTTGGGAGCTGGGTTTGAGACTCTCTCAGGGGCTTGTGTGGCTTGAGGCATCAGGACCTTCTGCAGGGAAACCGGTCGGCCCCCTCCCTCCCCCACCGCAGCTCTTCCCAGAAGTCCTCAGGCAGGAAGGCTCTAATTGATGAACTTGTTCCCCGTAGCTGTCACATGTCTTCAGTTCATTACAGCCCCATCTGCCTCTCACTGAGGCTGCTCTGCCGGCCTCCTGGCTGGAGGAGAGAGTGAACACAAGAGCAGCTGGGCTCAGAGGCCCCGCGATTATCTTGGAGAGTCCAATCAGGGTAATGGCAGGTCCTTCTTCAGGGGAACTGAGTGTATGGACAGGGTGGTAGAGAGGGTGAAACTCAAGGAGGCAGGTTAACCCTTAGCCTTCTGAATCTGGAGGCTGGGACCACTGCCAGCACCTTCTTCCACCCCCCATGGAACCCTCCCTGAAGTCCACCCGGACCACTCTGGACTAGACTGAAACTCAGCTGGGTCGTTTGACTCCTCACCCTTGAGCTTTCCTGATGCTAAGCTCTGGAGGTATCAGATTAACCGCATGAAGTTTGACCACTGGCAAGTGTTTTTAATTGTCGGTGTGTGCGCAGCGCTAGAGTTAGCACTGCCGGGCGTGACCGTCTCCTGGCTGGTCGCCGGAACTGCCTGACTTAGCTGACATGTGGGGAGAGACCCAACGTGACGGGCTTCCGAACCGCAAGCCCCCCTCATTCTAGTCCTGTTTCTGCCACTGGCAGGGGACTTGGGGTGTCATTTCCTACTGGACTTTGGCTTCCTCACTGACACAGTAAGGATGTGACAACCTCCCTGCCCACCTCACAGAGTTAGCCCTGCCAGGCTGTATTTAGCCTTCAATTTTACGGGTAATAAATTCCACAAATACTTATTGGCTCCGGGGAGATGAAAAACCACATATGCCCCTCAGCACTGGCCTCTGGGAACTTCTAGTCTAATGAGGGAGATGCACATAATTGTGAGCTGAGGTTGGCTAAACAGGACACCCGCAAACACTCGCTGGAGGTAGAGGCTGGAAGGCACTTGATGGGGGAGGCAGCCTTGCTCCGCGCTGAATGGGCTGAGATGGAGCGAAGGGCAGCCTGGGGGGGTGGGACGGCATTGGAGAAGGTCAGCATGAGGAAAGGTGTGGAGTCAGAAGAAGACCAGGGTTGCTTGGGGAGCTGTGAGAAGAAATGCTGGAATAGGCCCCACGGACATAATGTAAAAACTTATGTTGATTACAGCCTCAATATAAAGGACCCCAGGTACCCCAGTACGTAGTCTGGATTTTCTCCTCTTAGGCGGTGAAGAAGGGTGGAGGCCAGGGAAGGATGCAGTCATCGCTGAGCTTTTGGGAAGGGTCTCTCATGGCTGCAGAAAGGATCGATGGGTGAGGCAGAGCGAACTGTGCAAGTATTCTTTCTCTGACCCCCACCCCCCACCCAGTACCACCACAGGCTGTCTAAATCTATAACTCCCTGTTCTAGAAAAGGCATCTTGTCCCACTTCTCGTTTCCCTGCATAATATTTTTCCTGAGGTTTCAGAAAGCATCTCCTTTCAGGCTCCCACCGGCCCCCACCACCCATTCCCAGCCAGGCTCTGAATTTTAACCATTCTATTTTCTTTACCGATTTTATGATAAACAGTCCATGTTTTCTGATGCCTTCCCTAAGTGTGTCAGGCTGTCCCTTGAGGCACTGCTGCGTCCCTTCACTCCAAGATGCCCAATCTCATCCCCACCCGGATGTGTGATTGTCCCCACTTCCAACCGGTTCCTTCTAAGTGGCCAGCACATCTCCGGCCCACCCCAGATCCATAAAATTTGGGGGCGAGTGTCCATCATCTCAGGCTGAATCTGGGTCACACTGGCTCATAAACAAGCCTGTGGAATGGCCCCCCTCAACTCAAGCAGGGACGTCTGTCCTGATTTTTCACACTTTTCCTGCCACTTCCACATCTGGAAGAACTGGCTGCCATGACCAACCACTATAGTACCATCAGTCTGCCCAGCGCAACTCCCCATCATTCTGGGGTCTCCCAGTCCCACTTGCCAGCAGCTCCACCTCCTTTCAGTCTTTTGTTGCTGGTATAGAAATAAGTTTATTTAAACCTCTTTGAGCTGGGTAGTTTCTTGAGTCGTCTCCTATTCCTGGTGTTCAGAAGTCTTACCAACCTGACAAGCATGCCCATCTCCATTTCCCCCAAAGTGTTGCCACCACCACCATCCACATTAAAACCAACAGTTAAACTCAGAGGATGGTCAGACCAGGTTACCTGAAACGTTAGACTCCAGTGGTCTTTTAAGGGTCATTCCTCTTCCCTGACTTCCAGGTCCATTGGCTCTGTTCTGAGGGAGAAGATCACCACCCATGCTGGACACCAAGGGTAGGACAGGTATAGACACTGGCACAGGCAACTTTGCTTGGGACCACAAAGTGAGGCCTGGAGATCTATAGGATTCACTTTTCCTATAAGCTCTAGGGGCCTGGAGGCTGCCCACCAGCTTGGACAGGCAGCGGGAAGAGGTCCTTTTAGCTGAGAAAACCAACAGTTCCTAGCCTGATGCCTGAAGAGCCCCCATCATCCCCTCCCTGCACGGGTGACCAGAGCAGGATCCCTGGGGGCCAGGCTCACTCTGCTGCCGGCTTGCGTCCTCTGAGGCTCTTCAGGGAAGCATGGCTGACTGCCTTCTCCATGCCCAATCTCTTCCATCCAGACTGCTCATTGCACTTTTTATGGCTTGGAGATGGTGGTTTATGGAGCAGGAGAAAGACAGCAGTAGAACTGAAGGAAGGGCAGACTGGCTGGGGGCGGGGTGGATGGTACTTATAACCTCTGGTTAAGCCCAAAGACATTGTGTAAATTATGGCCCATGTCTTCCTTCGTCCCCACTTTGCATTCCTGATCAGATCATCACTTTCTGCTGGGAGAGGGGTGAGTGCTGATCCTCCGCATACAGGGCCCAGGCCCCTCCTGACTCCTGGATCTTGTTCCAGGGGGCAAGGAGTCTTCACAGCCACAGACACCAAGCGTCTGCTCATTTTTCAAGTTGATCCTGACTCACAAACGTCTTGGGGTTCGGGGCATCATAGAAGGCTTTGTGCCACATCCTGGTGTTGCTCCACATCCTGGTAGCCCTGGAAAACTGCCATGTGTTGAGACCATTCAGTATGTCTTAAAGAACAGGAAAAAAGCTTCATTGATGGGAAGACATCCATCATAATGGACTATGAGTGCGTAGCAGGGTATTTGACCTATGTCTGCCCAGTAGCAGGGATTTGTGTGTTGCCCACACTCAGTGGCATTTGTCCTGAGGCTAGAAAGCTGGAGGGGATGGACCTCTGATGTGACTCTCCCCCATCCCCACCCAGGGCAGGGACTTGGTTAATCAGACCAGGGCATGGCTGGGGCCCATTGTCACCCTTGTGCACTGGAAATGTGAAGATTTATGCCAGCCAACTGGCATCACATCTCCATTCTGTTGTCATCCAGAAGTGCTGAGCAGGCAGCTCTCTGCTCGTGACATGAGTTTGGACACCGAGGAAAGTGGCCGTAACTGACACAGACATCGTCAGCCCAGGACAGGAAAATTGCCAAGGAAAGGCTGCGTTCTCTCAGCCAAAGTGCTCAGTCTGCGTGCTGAGCCCCACCCTGGCTGGGTGTCAGAGGGTAAGCTGGAGGGGCACGTTCCCTCAGCCTTGCTGTGTTCCCTGCCCTCAGACAGCGCGCGTTCTCGTCAAAGGATGGAGAATCTAAAACAAAAGGGATTCGTGGGGACAGGGAGACTGGGGGGAGGCATTACTCTACAGGATGCATGCCAGGGGGTGCTGATGGAGAGACAGTGGAGAGACCTTTGAGGGCCTGTGGGGACAGACGGGCTTCTGCGGAAGGAGGACATGAGGCCCCTGGACACAGGGTGATGAAGGGGGCACATTCTAGGAAGAGGGCAGGGGAGCAGAGGTGGGGAGAGTGTGGTGTGATTGGAGGGGGCTGGCCTGGCTGAATCACACAAGGCATTCAAGGAAGAGGAAGGAGCGGGCTGGAGCCAGTAGGAAGGAAGAGACTCTCGGGGCTCTGAAAGGCGTGGGGAGCATTTGCTTTCCATACAGTGGAAATAGTCTCTAAAGACTTTGGAGTGATGGCATGACTGATGAGAGTGGGAGGAAGACTGTCCTAAAACAGGAAATGAGTGGTTGCAGTGGGTCTAGAGACTCACCCTGTGGGCAGGTAGAGCTGCAGACAGCGGATGATGGAAATCCACCACCCATGGTCAATCTAGACCCCTCCTGTTCCATCCAGACCCAAAAGGGATCAGTGGGGTCAGCTGGGGCATGAAGTGTGACAGGAGATGAGGTAAGAATGTCCCCACAAGGCAAAGAGGCTGGGACGATGCAAAGGCCCTGTCACAGCAGTGCTCAGTGGTGTGACTGGAGGGTGGGGAGACCATCAAACTCAAAGGGTGAGCGTCTCAGCCACACTCCTCATCGCACAGGAGGCCCCTGGTGTCCTGGAAGGAGGACAGTCTGGCCTGTAATTAGGACAAGGGTTGGGACGATTTGGATGTTTATTTGCAAGGCTGCTCTTGAAGTTTCCATGTTCCTCTGACACTTGCAATGTGACAGAACCATCGCAGGAGATTGTGGGCCACGCAACAGTGCCCACCTTCCAGCCCCATCATCCCAGCTTCCACGGGTCCACAGCTGAGGGCCTAGGCGTGGAAGCAAGAGGCATGTGGCCACCCTTTATGGCCGACAACACTGACTCCCCAGGCAGAAGAGTAGCTCGCATCTCTAATTGAAAAATGTGGGGAAATAATAGGATTTCTCCAGAATCATCAGTTATGTTTCACAGCCAAATCATACCGAGAAAGTCATTAGTAGTAATAAACACAGCCGTAAGGATCTGTCAGGGACCTGACAGAGGACGGTGCGGGGAGGGGGCGGGCGGGGGGGAGGGAGGAGTCATCCCATTTGCATTTTCGTTGGCTAACAGAGTGTCACCAATATCCCCCTTTCCTCCCCCCGAGAGAAGTCAAGATTCACAAAAACACATTAATATGAAGGATTTTTCTCTGGTGTTGTGATGCCAAGGACAATGCAGCCAATAATAGCTTTGTCTCTTCCAAGTGGCTCTTTATGTTTCCTTAAAAACCAAGTATTATCAAGGTAATTTCCACATCTCATCCCTTCTTCCTTTGCATGCCCCAGGAACCTGATAATGAATGAACTCAGTGGGTGTGCATCTCCTGGCTTGTCTCTGCTTCCTGCCCATCCTATCATTCTGGCTTTCAGTCTTCCTCTAGCCCACCTGCCAAAAGATCCATGGTCTCAGCCATTGATCCAGTTTTATCCCAGGGCTCACATCGACAGTGACAGCGACCATGTCCTTTTGTGGGCCAGCACTGTGTCGATTGATTTCAAACATCACTTCATTTCCTCCTCCTGACTCTTTTGAGATCACAGTGTTATTATCTTATTTCACAAATGAAGACACCAAGACCAAGGAGAACAAATCAACTACTCAGATTCACTCGCTTGGTGGAGAGCAGAGCTGAAATTCAAACATGTGGCTTCCCTTCCTCCCTCTTAGAAAAGTACAGTTGACCCTAGAACAGTGTGGGGATTAGGAGTGACAGCCCTCCCTGCAGTCAGAAATCTGAGTATAACTTCTGAGTCAGCCTTCCATATCCACACATGCTCATGGATTCATCCAACCTCAGACCATGTAGTTTTGTAATATTTACTATTGGAAAATGGAGAAGGAAATGGCAACCCACTCCAGTATTCTTGCCTGGAGCATTCCATGGACAGAGGAACCTGGGGGGCTACAGGTCCATGGGGTCACAGAGTCAGACACAACTGAGCACTCACTGTTGAAAAAAATCCTCATGTAAGTGGACCCAAGCAGGTCAAACTTGTGTTGTTCAAGGGTCAACTGTAGGTGCCCAATAAGCGGGTTTGTTAGTTTCCCCCACAGCTCTCTGGGGTGTGATCTGGCAGTCAGCATTGTCCGCATCACTGCATCCTTCCTACAGATCGGAGTGACTGAGGCTAGCAGGCAGGGGAGGAGAGAAACAAGACTTTCTTCCTCTGGCCTGCACCACCCCATGAGGTCTCCAGTGGTCCTATTGCTCATGGAGGAGCAACTGAGAAAGTAGTTAAAGTACACCAAGGGTTTCCCTGAAGCTGTGAACTTCCCACATCTTCAGCATGTGCTAATAACCTGCCTCCAGTCCTTCCACAACAAGGGAACCTGATGGTCTGATGCCTAGTCATCCTGGTGCCTTACAGGATTCTGGGGCCTATGTGGCCTACCCTCACTTGACATTTGATGAAATTGAGGTCTAGGAAAGAGAAGACACTTGTTCTCTTTGGTGGAGCCGTTGGCCCCACCCCAAACCATTTCTCTTCCCACTCCATTGTCATGTCCAACATATTTTTTTCCTGTTCCTCAGATTAATCTGATTTAGCAAAACAGAAAAGAGGAAAGTGTATCAGGACTGTCTAATGTTGAGGTGAATACATTCTGGCAAATGACAGGCAGCTACAAGTGCTGTCTTCTCAGTGGATACAGTGAGCGATGAACTCCCAGGGGTTAGCAATCCATCATAACTGTGTGTATTTTCTTTTCTTCAAATGAGCACACTTGGGTTGTGAACGTGTACCGGGTGCTTTTGCCTGCCCCATTCTAGTAAGTCGTCGCCAAAACCTTGCGAGGTTGCTGGGCAGGAGTTCTTATCCCTACAGTACAGACGAGGTTTGAGGCTGGAGGCAGCAATTTGCTGAGTTCACACAGGAAAGGGAAAGGGTCGGAAATCGGGAGACAAAGCAGGAGGAAAGGACAAGACCCCTGGGCTCTCTGTCCGTGCTGTCCTCACTTGATTTCCATCCTAGGAGACTGATTCTGCCTGTCTCCTGGGCCTCTGGAGAGTTTCCAGTGCACCCCACCAAGTCCAGGCATGAGCCCCAGAAAAGTGGTGGGGGGCCCTCCTCACTGTGTCCCCCTGATTGTCTTTCCAACTGGTGGCCATGCCCTCCAGAGGGGAGTGGCCTGGACCTGTCCACCCCACACCCTCTTGTCCTCTCCCCTGAGTACTCCAGCTGGGAGCCAAGAGGGAGCACCTTGGTGGATGGTGCTCCCCAAGCCGGGACCAACTCCCCTCATGCCTTTCCCGCCTGCAGCCAGGTGCTTCACGGCTCCCGGCTTCTTTGAGCAGGGCGTCTACTCCTCAGAATAAAAATCAGAAGCACTGCTCAGTGCTCAGAGCAGGGAAGACTGCTCTCCTTGGCTGTCTCCCTTCCTTTGCCTTTCTCTTTCTCCAATGTCTGTCGTTCCCTGCTTGTGGCTTTGTTTGTTAGACACATGTCAAGCCTGATGAACTAAATGATGCAGAGCTGGAGATATAACAGCTCCTTTTATCTCTCATTTCAAAACCCAATTTGTTCCTGCTGTCTCCTGAGGGCTGCTCGGCAAACCCAGCCTCCCTCCTTCAAGAACTTGCATATTCAGGCCCTTCCACCAGGCTGGCTTTCTCTTTTCCTTCTTCCCCTCTTCTCTTGCCTACCTCTCCATGACTGTGTCTCTCCTGGCCTCTCCCCCTTTCTGTCTCTTTCCCCCATTTATCTCTCACTCTGACTCTTTGATCTCTGTCTATCCCTCTGTCTCCCTCTCTCTATATTTCTTTCTCTCTTTCTTCCTCTGCTGCTTGCCCCACCCCCCACCACCCATCTTCCCTGTTCTCTCTCACTGGAGACAGGCTGTCTGTGTTTGCCTTCTTTCTGTTAAATGGCAGAAGAACTGGTATGCTTGCTAGGGGCGCAGCTGGCGGGAAGTAGGTTGTCTTCAATCCTTTCTTTGCTGCCTGGTCCTGGCTGGGGAGTCAGGACATCTCTTTTAACTGGAACCCCTGTGGTTCTAGGGGGCCCACCCCTCCCCCAAAGCCAACTAGAACTTTCTTTTCCTTAGGGCTGCTATCCTTAGTACCCACCCCACCCTCTCAGATATTAAATGATCAGGTGGGGTGATCTTCCTGTCTCCCTACCTCCAAAGTCATGGGTGCAGGAGGCTGAGCCTCCTTCACCAACCAGCAGTTCATGGCCCTCCTGGGTCTGCACCGGGGTCCTCTTAACCAGCGCTTAATCAGTCCAGGCCCTGGAGGAGAAAGCAGCTCCTTCCCTACACCTCGCTTGACAAGTTCAGCATGACAGGTTATTCAGTGCAAGCACTGAGCAACCAGGACCCTGCAGGTGCTGCCTGTGTGGACCATGTACTTGACTGTGGTCACAGAATGTCCTGCCTACCCGTCTCCCAGGCTTATAGCTACAGACCCCCAGGGGTTGACAGAGGAGTAGGGACTCTCCGATCCCCCTGCACAACCACACACATGCTTTGCAATGACTTGGTATGGTCTCCCCTACCTTAAGAGGATCCCTTGTGTATTCCCCCAAGAAATCAGGGAGCAGGGATGAGTTCAGTTCACCTTTCCCTGCCCACTTGAACAGAGAAAGGACCTGAGCTGGGCTGGAGAAGACCCTTTCAGAGAGGCATGCCTCCTCCTACCTTCTCCAAGATGTGCTGACTTGGGCCCCAGCTCAGGAATCCCTGCCAGCCCAGCTCTGTGCTCATCTCAAGTTTGCAGGTATCTTCTAATGTCTTGGGCCTCACTGGGGCTGGGGTTTGCAGGGTCCAACCAGAAGGGCCTGCTCAGGATGACACAGCAGATGAGGCTGCTTCTGGGCCTGCAGCAGCATATTCTTTGGCCAGGTACACACGTGGGGTGGCTGGCCTCCCTCATGTACCCAACTGTTTCCACATCAGACTGGCTCTTGGAGCCTCAATTTCCTCCCAAGGATGCTCAGCCCAACTGGTCCTCCTGGTGGTGAGCAGGAGAATAAGGTTAGGGCCCCCCTCCTCAGCCAAGTCCATCCAGAGCTCTGCTCCTTCTGCACACAATTCTCATGCAGCTGATGGTCCCCTTGGAAATAGACAGTCATCAGGCTCTTATGGATCTTTCAAACCCCCTTTTCTCCCTAATAATCCCTCCTCTGGGGCGGTATTGATTCCTAGCTGCCGGCAGCTTCTTGGTATGCCGAGGCCCAGTTTGGGGTGGATATATCGCTGTGCTGTCATTTTCACGCAGCAATTACCCGCTTTGATTCCTCGCCTCCCGGACCTCCGCACCAGCCACCGGGGCCACCTGCTTATTGACAACATACAGAAGGCCAGACCAGCCTGTCAGGGAGTCTGTGGACCTGTGAGCCACGGGAAGTAGGCAGGAGAAGGAACTTTAGGAAGGCAGGCCTGGGGCCCGCTCTGGGCTGGAGGGCAGGTAGGAGGCAGGGCCCCATGCATCCTAGACATGGAGGAGGGTGTACCCCTGGGAGTGTGCAGGGGGTGTGGCCCAGCATTTCAGGAGACTCCCATATGCCTGTGAGCAGAGTGATTCCAGCAAGAGTTGCTACACCCAGCTTCCTGCCTGAGTTTTCCCAGCCCTGGTTACCTGGGGACTTTGGAGTCCAAACGCAGCTCAGCCAAATCAGGGCTTGGGAAATGTGTTCTTGTAAAGGGTCTCTTGGTATATATTTCAGGCTTTGCAGACCCCGTGGTCTCAGCTTTGTTGTAGCACAAAAGCAGCCACAGATAACATATAAATGAATGAACAAGGCTGTGGATGTGGAAATGTGAATGTCATATAATTTACATATGCTATGAACTATTATTGTTTTTTTCTTAGTTTTTTTCCAAAATACTGAATTTTTTCAGTTTTAAAAAGTTTTATTGGAGTATAGGTGATTTATAAGACTGAGTCTCTTTCTGCTAGACAGCAGAGTGAATCAGTTATACATGCATATCCACTCATTTTTCCATGTAGGTCATTGTGGAGTATTGACTAGAGTTCCCTGTGCCATACAGTAGGCCCTTATTAGTTATCTATTTTATATATAGTGGTGTATATATGTCAATCCCAGTCTTCCAGTTTATCCCTTCTCCCTTTCCCCTTTGGAATCATAAATTTGTTTTCTACATCTGTGACTCTACTTCTGTCTTGTAAGTAAGTTCACTTGTACTTTTTAAAAAGATCCCACATGAATGCAAATTAGTACAGCCACTATGGAAAACAGTGTGGAGATTTCTTAAAAAGCTGGAAATAGAACTGCCATATGACCCAGCAATCCCACTTCTGGGCATACACACCGAGGAAACCAGATCTGAAAGAGACACGTGCACCCCAATGTTCATCGCGGCACTATTTATAATAGCCAGGACATGGAAGCAACCTAGATGCCCATCAGCAGACGAATGGATGAGGAAGCTGTGGTACATATACACCATGGAATATTACTCAGCCATTAAAAAGAATTCATTTGAATCAGTTCTAATGAGATGGATGAAACTGGAGCCCATTATACAGAGTGAAGTAAGCCAGAAAGATAAAGACCATTACAGTATACTAACACATATATATGGAATTTAGAAAGATGGTAATGATAACCCTATATGCAAAACAGAAAAAGAGACTCAGATATATAGAACAGACTTGTGGACTCTGTGGGAGAAGGCGAGGGTGGGATGTTTCAAGAGAACAGTATCGAAACATGTATATTATCTAGGGTGAAACAGATCACCAGCCCAGGTTGGATGCATGAGACAAGTGCTCAGGCCTGGTGCACTGGGAAGACCCAGAGGGATCAGGTGGAGAGGGAGGTGGGAAGGGGGACCGGGATGGGGAATACATGTAAATCCATGGCTAATTCATTTCAGTGTATGACAAAAACCACTGCAATGTTGTAAAGTAATTAGCCTCCAACTAATAAAAATAAATGGAAAAAAATATCCCACATATAAGCGATATTATATGGTATTAGTCTTAGTCTGACTTACTTCACTTAGTATGGTAATCTCTAGGTCCATCCATGTTGCTACAAATGGCATTATTTTCTTCTTTTTTATGGTGGAGTAATATTCCATTGTCTATACCACTTAAAAATGCAAAAAACCATTCTTAGTTGGTGAGCTGTACAAAAACAGGCAGTAAGCTAGATTTGGCCCGTAGGCCGTAGTTTGCTAACTCCTGAAAGGACTGTAAGGATTTTTCACTCGCCACTCCTCTTCCCGTTTTCCAGATGAGGAAACCAGGGCTCTGAGAGGACAGATCTTGGCCACATGAAGGAGAACTCCCTTGAGGGATCTCTCAGTGTATGAAAAGACCCTCTTGGGAGTTTCCATGTGGTTTTCTTGAGGATGGAGAGGTGGGCTCAGTGATTCGCAGGGGGGATTCTGGGCGACTTGGTCTGGAGTTGGATCTCAGTACCATCAACTCCATGTGGCCTTGGGCAACTTATGAAATTTCTCCAGAGCCTCAGTTTCTCCTTATGGAAAATGGGGAGGGGTGGGAGAGAGGAGGAAGTAGTCACAGGGGTCTTCCAGCTCTGGGACACTTCATTCGTGACTTTGACTTTCCACCCTGGTTGCTCTGTCTTTGGGACCAGAAGGCCCCTTCTCCTGTAGTAGGACTCAGCCTGGCTGCCCTACCTGCACAGCAGATGTCTGTCCCCAAGCTCTCTGTCCCCAAGTCTTGTCCCTGGAGCAGCTTTGCTCTGGGCTTTGCAGGGAGGCTGAGTTCAGCAGGTACGCACCTGGGCAGGAGGCCGAGGAGATAAGGCCAGCCAGGGCCTGGCCACGGACACCTGGCGTGAAATTGAAAAGCAGCAGACTCTTGCCTCCACAGCTCGGTGCCTGAGTGAGAGATGACTGCGATGGTATATGAAACCCAGCCTCCCCGGCCTGCCCGCCGGGCTGGGCTCCAAGCTGCCACACATCAGCTCCTCGCCCCTCCTCCATGCAGAAGTGCAGGAAGAGCAGGTTCTCGTACGTCCGGCTTTTGTGAGGATGCCAGTGGCTCTGAGCAGATAGCCCTTAGCCAGGGAGGCTTGGAGGGGTCTGTGTGGGGTTTTTAGTGGGCTCTGTGAACCCTTGGTTTGGAAGGGAAGGGGGAATCTTGGCAAAGGGGTTTGGGGGAGGGTGTGGACTCTGCCTTGTGGAATTATGCCATCCAGAACCTCTCAGAACCACCTGATGTGGACTATAGGAATGCCCCTCCACAGTCCCATTCAACAGGTTGGGGCACCAAGGCCCAGAGAGCTAAGCACCAGGTGCCAGGGAGTCAGGTGGGGGCCCAGGCCCTGTTCCCTGGGTTGGGGCTCTCACCTCTTCAGTTTAGAACTTTGCTCCAGGCCTCCTTCCCTGTGGAACTCTATCATCCAGAGAGACCTGGAAGAAACGTAGCTAAGGCAGACTTGAGGATGGGCAGTGGACAAGCTCCTCAGCCCTCCCCCTCACTGTCAGGGTAGCACAGACATTGGCGATAACCTCTCCAGGCTCCAGCCCTAGGGGATGGGCTTACTGCATGCTGTCCGTACCAGGTGATTACATGTCAGGTGATTTCCTGTGGAAACACCCAGTTCCTTGTAGATGATTCTGGTTATAACAGTTGTGAGCCAAGAATGGGAAGACCACCATCATTTTTCTAATCAGTAACCTGAATTATGCCAAATCCTTGTACTTCTCTGGACTGCTCTAGTAGGGAAAAAGGTTCTCTCATCTCATTTGATAGATGGGAAAATAGGAGCCCAGAGGGGTACTCTGATTACCCTCACACCCTATAGGAGTTTAGGGGCCAAGGTAAAACTGAATCTCCCAGCATTCTCTTCTAAGCCACCACCCTGCCCCCCCAACCCATGGTGGGGGGCAAGGAGAGGCCAGAACTGCTGGGAGCCACTGCAGCCAAGTGACTCAGTCCTTCTGAAGTTGCTGAGTACAGAGGACAGAGGGAAGACTGGTTTGTGTGATCCTCAGGCTTCTTAGAGGGCTGAAAAGGTGGGAAAGAGTGGAAAAAAAGCAAATTGGAGGTGAGAGCAGGCTGCCTCTTTGTGCCTGCAATCCTATCCTACTGTAAAGGGCCAGCTGCATCCTTGTGGCGGGAGGTGAGGAGACCGGTCTCTGCTTTTAATCAAAGTTACATTAGATGAAGCCTTTATTATTCACCTGGCTTCATTATAGCTATTTTTACTCTAAGGTTAGAAGTTAATTTTCCTGGTTTTTACTGAACTCTGGTCTGCATGGCTGCTGTAGACCTAGGCAGAGTGGATGAGTGTAGAGGAAAAACGGAAGGTGGGGGGAGAAATCAAGTCGAATAAACTCACCTCATCCAGCAGACCAAGTGAACAGGAGGAAAACAACTTTAATAACAGGGGAAGGTTCCAGAGGTGGTGGCAGGCTGGTGAAATCAGGCCTAATCAGCCCTAGCAGAAGGGATTCCAATCACCCCCACTCCACCAAGGGGAGGGTGGAGCGGACAGGCTGGGGGCTGGCCTGCGAGCAATCAGGGCACTGCAGCAGAGCCTGCCCCATGCCCTGGCGGTGGGGGTTAACTGGTTAGTGACCAGATGGAGGGAGAGGAGCTACACACCCACCCCAGGCCCAGGGGCACAAGCGTACTGTCCTGGGGAGTGCTGCCCCGACCCCGAACCCCTCTCCCACCCTCCAGTGTGAAGTCGGGGTCACCAGTGCCGCAGACAAGCCCACAGGCAGAGAATGTTGGGCACAGCTACCTGGGGGAAGAAGACGGTGCTTCTTTTTCTTACACCTACGTGGGGAGTCATATCATTTTCAGCTGACTGAAACGAACTATCCAGCCAGCCTACCAGTGATGTTCCAATTTCTTCATAGTTTAGGAGTCGTTTTGTGGCTAGATTGAAGCATTAAGTGGTGGTCCACAGCTGGGGTCTGGTATCCACTCATGACTGCTGCAGTGTGGAGCCTGAGGGCAGCCTGGGCTCTGGGTCAAGGCTGCTTCCTCTCACTATGGCAGTGGAAGGGAAGGAGCCACAACTGCCCTGTAAGTTACTGTCACAGGAGGTACTCACGGCTACTCAACAGAGCCATCAGCCCAAAAGCACTGGATGTGATAGTTTGAGACAGCATTTCTCACCCAGACTTTCCCAGCAGTGGATGGTTTAACCTCTCTAGTTCCAGCCGGGAGGGCTAAGGGCTGCAGAACGAGGTGGCCCAGAAGAGGCACGGGTGTTCCCATGCTGTATTCTCATATCCCCAGGGGCAACAGCCACCGGGAGGTTGGGGGACGTGACTGAGAGGTCAGGCCTGGAGAGGTGCCCACTAGGCTGTTCTCATCTACCTGGTGTTTTGATGGGAGCACCTCAAGGTGGTTCACATCTTCCACTCTCAGCGAGCGCTCGTTGCACCTTCCAGGTGGGGGCTGCAGGTGGACGGTTTCTGTTTGTGCCACAGAGGAACCTGGCTCTCAGTCTCTTTACACTTTAGCCCACGAACCGTCTTCCTTTTCATTCATTCATTTGTTCAAGAAATAGTTCGTGAGGGCCTATCCCGTGTCAGGCCCTGTTCTCAGAGCTGGGGGCTCAGCTGAACAAAAGTGACAAAGTCACTGCTGTCGGCATCTTCATCTAGTGTGGGAGACAGACGAACAGCACCTAAATCTACGTCTGTTGGTGATAAGGGCCCTAAAGAAAATAAAGCAGGCCAGGCACTCGAACAGGATTCATGGCCAGGGAAGGCCTCTCCAAGGATGCTGGGGGAGAGACCTTGAGGGAGTGAAGCGCACTCTTCCTGGGGGATGGCACCTCTCCAGGCAGAGGGCAAAGTGATTGCAGAGCCCGCCTCCAAGCCCACAGTGAGGGCAGTGCCAGGAGGGCATCTGGGGGGTACAGACACGGAGGGAAGCAGTGGGGCCCAACCCTGGGTGAGGTCAGAGCAGAGGGGTGTGGAGTCCTGTGGAACAAATGTGTCTGAGCTGGCCTGTCTGAGGTTTCCCCTCTGACCTGCTGGCCTCAGACTCAGGGCAGGGAAGTCCCAGTTCTTCAACTTATATCCCCACTCAGTGTCTTATCTCAAGGCCATCCTCTCTTCCTCTTCATCATTGCCCACGGCGTTCTCACAAATCGCTTCTCCACGTTTATTTCTGCCAGCTGTACTTCGGTCCAAAGTGTCTCTACCTTGAGAGCTTGGGGAGACACATGTGAAAGAAAGGGAGGAGTTTGTTCATACTGAAAATGTCTCAAATGGCTGCTGTGTGCCAGGCAGAGGGGTACAGTGGTACTGGGGGTACTGTGGTGAGCAAGATCGTCATGGGATTTTAGTGCTATGCAGGCAGTTTGAATGCAGTGCAATAAATGCTCTGATGGTGGCAGCGCAGGCAGGGAGCTCTGGGAGCCCAGAGGATGGGCACCAAACCTAGGTTCAGGAGTTAGGGAAGGCTTCCTGGAGGAGGTGATAACCAAATTGAGACTGAAAGTGCATAAGAGTTTGCCAGTGTGTCTCCTGCACCTCCAACGCTGCTTGATATATATTAGGTGCTCAGTAGTTATTTGTCAGATGAATGAATAAGAATGTGCCAGGCAGGAGAACAGCTTGAGCAAAGGCCAGCAGGTACCAGATCCAGGTGGTGGTGGTGGAGCTGGGAGCCAGAACTCAGGTTCAGCATCTACCCTTCTGTCTCTGATGCCTTCAGATTTCCTAGACAGCGTGCCCCATGAGGGTACTTGTCAGTGTTACTTCACCACCACACGGAGTCTGCATTATCAGAGGTGTTCAGTTTATATTTGTTGAATGCATGAAAGGGAGACATTTTGGAGCTGGTGTTTCTCAACCATCTCTCTCAATAGGAGAATGGGAAGAGTGCCCAGAGAGGTGTGCCCAAGACAACATTCATTCCACAAATATTTATCCAGGACCAGCTGCACGCTGGGCCCTCAGGGCACAGTGATGAGTGGAACCAGACATGGCCCCTTCCCTCCAAGGGCTTACCCTCTAGTGGGGGGACAGATAGTAATTGATGGATCACAGAATTACCCAGTGAGATCAGAGCCCCTGAGAAAAAGCCCAAGAGGCTCTAAGAAAATAGAGACAAAGATCTGACCCAAGCTGAGGGGGTCAGAGAATGTTCTGGAGGAAATGGGACTTGGTTGAAATAGAAAGGCTAGGTAGGCATTTGCTGGGAATGAGAATGAGAAAAGATGGCGGGTGGACAGCACATGCTAAGGCTCAGAGGCAGAACAGCACCTAGTTCATTTGAGGAGGTGGAAGAGGGCCAAAGTGGCTAGAGCATTGAGGAGGAGGAGGTGAGCAGAGGGAAGCAGAGCTGGACAGGGCCAGACCATCCAGGGCCATGGGAGGGATTCTCTGATGTTTATCTTAAGGTCAGCAGGAGGTCACTGGGGAGTTATTGGAGCACAGGAGACAGGATTGTGGCCACACACTCAGATGTGTGTTTCTAGGGGAGTACCCACTGCAGGGGCAGGGGCCCAGTTGGGCAGCCACGGCCATGTGCTAGTGGTGAGCTGGCAGTGAGCAGTGAGGGAGAGCAGTCGCCTGATGTTTGGGGAAGAAATTGCAAAGAGGACTCTGGTTTCTGGCTTAGCACCTGGACACAAAGGGGGCGTATAGCCATCACAGAGTAAGGGATGCAGTTTCCAGGGGAGATTGAGAGCCTGCTGTGGAACAAGTGGCATCTAAAAGTGTCTTGATGACATCATGCGGAGGTGTCAAGTGGGCAGTGGCCTGTTCAGAACCCAGAGGGGCCTCCACGGAGGTTGGGGGCCCCTTGGCTGCTGCAGTCAGAGTTAAGGAGCAGCTCTGCCTGTCTGACTCCTGCTGGTAACAGAAGCCAGAAGAGAGGCCCAGTGAGGTGGGGTCAGTCGGAGGCTGGCCACGTGCTCCAGCCTGCCTGGAGCCTGTCATCTGTGTGGTGACAGAGTGCATTTCTCGGCACCACAGTAGATTTGGGCTCAGCAGTTGGCTCTAAGTGCTTTTGGCCCTGACGTCTGGAGACGAGCACCGTGGGTTGCGGGAGGGCTGGGTTGGGGGAGGGAGCCCAGGGGATGGGAGCCACAGCCTGCTGGGGCCTGCTGCTTGTCTGAATAAATACATGTTTACCCGACAGCCACACATATACCTCACATCACACCCTGTCACCCTGGTGGGGTGGGGGTTGGGGTGTTACAGGGCAGGAAGGGGAGAGAATGTCTGTGTGTAAGGGAGGAGATGGCCTGTGGGTTTGTGCTCTGAAGTCCAGTGGCCTCAGAGGACAGGAATATTTCAAAGTCCAGGTAAGATGGACAGAGTCTGAAAACGTCTCCCTTGTTTTTCTTCCTTCATTTAGCTAAGATCTTGGCCAGAAACAGCAACTCTTCTCCAAGTGGTGATACTAGGAAACAGGGGCATCAGAATCTGGGACAGGTGTTGAGGTAGGCTGGGAAGAGTCAACATAGAGCCCCTGACTTGGGGAACCAGAGGGAAATTTAATTAACATGTATGTGCAACTTCTTTGTAGATTTCTAGGGGCGTGATGATGCCAAGTCTGACCCAGGAACACACTATATTCACTCACAGAGACACAAGGAAGAAGGAAGTAGTACAATCCCCAAGGTAGTACTTAGTGGTTGTCATTTCATCCTTTAGGGGAACAAGGGAACTACTTTCATAAAATAAATACTTCATTTAAGATCCATGCTGAGCTGCCTCTTGTTAGATTGCAAGGCCTGAAGAGGCCACAGGCTTTGCCACATCTATTGGATGTAGCCTAAGCTCAGACAAAGTCCTGTGAGAGTTCTCCTTGAGAAACCAGCTCTAAGTTGGCTTGAAAGAAGTGACAGCCTGCCTGCAATCACCATAATTGATAGCTTGTGAGGCAGAGACAGTAAATAATTGTTCCACAAGTTTCAAGAGCAAGCGTAATTAGTACCGTTAACAATCTTAGGTGATTAATTGGTTCATTCAGTACCAGTGTGAATGGGGGAGAACATGAGTGGGAGAGGGGGCTGGAGGCTCCTCAGACTCGCAGCCAAGGCCCATTGCTAGTCAGCCAGGATATAGCCTCTGAAACAACATCTGATAGTCAAGTGGCATTAACCTCTGAGAACTAGGACTCCAGGGGCCAGGGCAGAGGGCAGGTCATAGAGCAAGAGCTCACTGAGTTTGGCCTCATTAGTGAAGACTCAAGGGAAGAAAAGAATTGGATTTGACTTCCATGCTGTTTCATGATAGCCAAAGGTCAGGACGTTGTTGTTTGTGAAAATAAAACATCGATTGATTCATTTAGGAGGGGAGGAAGCAACTGATTCATGGAGCTCTAGGCTCCCTGGGTTAAAGGGACCCCAGGAGGCCACGTAACCAGTCTCTTGACC
This sequence comes from Odocoileus virginianus, assembly GCF_023699985.2. Taxonomy (NCBI): domain Eukaryota; kingdom Metazoa; phylum Chordata; class Mammalia; order Artiodactyla; family Cervidae; genus Odocoileus; species Odocoileus virginianus. The sequence continues at coordinate 61,382,694 of NC_069680.1, forward strand.
ACTGAGCTGAACTGCTCTTGGGCATCCCTGTCAGAAGAGACTGAGTTATATTTTTTAATTCTCCAGGGAAAGATGTTCTAAAACAGGGATAGCACACAGCTTTCAAGTCATGCGTCAACTTCAATCCATTGATAGAAGCTGCTTAGAGCACTGGGTTGGGAATCCAGGAGCCAAAACTGAGGAAGAGCTCTGTGATCATTTGGCATTGTCCACCCTGAGTCCAGAGAGGAGGAGAGGCAGCCTGAGTGCCAGCCGCTGGCAGATCTTTAAAACCTGCCTGAGTCACCCAGGCTGATCTGACACTTTTTTCCAGTATGGTTTCCTGGGGCCTCAATTACTGCCATTTAGGAGCAAAAATGGTCTTCATCTCAACTTCAGGGGACTGAGAGGCTGTGGGAGACAAAGCAAGTGATAGCTATAGACCCAACTTGTTGAAGGCCTCTTTCTTACTCCTGGAAGACCTGGGAGATTACAACATGAAGCCCTGAGCAGAGGGCTGGAGAGTCTGGTCCAGCCTGTCGGGTTCATCTAGGCTTTACCTTGCCTTTGCTGGATGCTAACCCTTTCTAGGCGGATGGCAGCTTCTTCTCTGGAAAGAGCTGGTGCACTGGGAGCTTTGCAGTAGGGCACAGCTGAGTCCCAAGCTTGGCCCCTCCTTGCTCAAACTGTCTAAACCTGTTTCCTGCCCTTTACAATGGGATGCAGCCTCCAGGACCATGGTGAGCACTGAAGAGGAGAAAGTGGATAAAACTCCTAGCACAGTGCTGGTCAATGAACACCTGAACTCTCTCTCTGAAACATTAAGACCAGTCAGATTGGGGGAACCTCTGCAGAACAAATGGTGTCCATAGCTGTACCCCTTCAACCCTCATTAAGCCAGGCTCCCCCTCCAGGGTCCTCTTGCTATTGTTTCTTCCCCACCATCCCATCCTCAGGGCCAGAGAGCACACAATGGGCGTGCTGGATTTGGGGGCCAACCCCACGGTCCTGACATGTGGGTCCTGAGCTTGGGGAAGGGCTCTGGGGAGAGAAGTGTGGAATTCTCTAAGGGTCGAGGTGAGTGAAAAAGGGAGGAAAAGCAGATGTAGCAAAGTCTAGAAGAGGCTTCCCCTTCCTTTGCCACAGGCTGCCTCCCCCACCAAAAGGCAAAGGCACATTCGCAGCAGCAAACATACACGCATATTTGCAAGCTACAGTACAAACGAGCGGCAAACCTAATGATTCGTGATTATTATTTGAAGGGTCCCACTGTTACAGATTTATTTGTCATTTCTTGTAATAACACCGATGGTAATGAATTCATTTGTATTAATGTGAGTGTCACGCGGACTTCCGTCGAAATTCCGCATTAATTAATGTACCATTAAAACAAAGTGTCACCCAATTAATATCAAACGGAGGTAAGGCTGCCAGGGTCCTCTTCATCTGGGTTTCATTTGTAATTCATGGTATTAGCACCCTGCTTAATGAAAGTCATTTGCAATTCCTACCCATGGTCTCTCCTACTTCCTAGAGGAAGGCCAGTACACCCTTAGAGCTGCCTTCACCGGGCACCCTGGGGCCAGGAGGAGGAGGACTGAGGGAGAGTCAGTTTCTTGGTAGAAATTGGCCTCCACAATCCTTAACTCCAGGAGCAGCATGGGGAGACCCTGGGAACTTGCTGACCTGATTGGTCATTGAGTTGAACCACCCAGGACATGTGTGGAAACACCTTCTCTGGGTTCTGTTAGAAAAGGGGAGGCTGGTTTGTTTCTTGTCGAATCTGGTCTTAACAGATGAGACCATGCTGTCCTAGGAACACCTTCGAGCAAGGTGCATCTGGGACTCTGGGTCTCTATCTTGTCTTAAGGTCAGTCTGGTGGTCTTTGTGAACCCAGACTCTTGCCTGTCCCTGAGGCCAGTGGTGGTGGTCCTCGGTCTACCAGGCACAGTAGACCACAGAGTTGGGCTCCTTGCCCTGTTTTTCCCACAATCCCCTTGAAGGGACCCTCTCCCCAGAGCCTTAGGAACAGATGCTTCACGCCACCCCAGCCTTTAAAGCCTCAGGACCCCTATCATGGGAAAGTTCTCAAGGACAACAGAGCAGGGTACCCTCCCACTCCCCAGGTGTGTTGCTTGGATGAGTGGGTCTCCCTGAGTCCCCCCCACCAAAGCAGGAGAATGGGAGACTGCCATTACCTGGTTATAAAGAGATTCATCACACTGATGGGAGCTGTTGCTGCCACTGTTACTATGGGCCAGGCACTGGGCTGAGTATTTCGTAATCATTACTTCATCCAGGACTCACAAATCCAGGAGGTAGGTATTTTTATCTCCATTTTCTAGATGAGGAAACTGAGACTCCAAGAGTCTTAGTACTTTCCCAACATCACGCAGAAGTGGAAGAGGGGGCAGGACAGACCTCTGGGTTGGTTGCAGTGTCTTAGTATCTTCCTGTCCTTTCGGGACCGTTTGAGGGCAATTGAGAGAGAGAGCCCCCAGGGTGCCCTTTGTTCTTCCCAGAATGAATGTTCTTCCTCAGCTTGTTGCCCATACTCAGGGTCTGTGCTCTGCAATCCTAGTGCAGGGCAAACACCTACCACTAGCGATGTGGTATTTTAACCTGTGTTCTGTGCATGTGAGAGTGTTTTATATCTCAGTAGAGAGCAACACACTGGAAAAAAAAGGAAAGGGAGAGGGACATGCCTTTATTAATTTTGGCTCAGTGCATGCTGCCTTTATATCTTCTGAAGATAGCCTCACGTGAAGAGACTGGCTTTGTAGCAGGAGAGCCTTGGATTAGATTTCAGGAAGGACTTACAGTCATACCCTTGTAGAGTGGGAAGGGAATGTGGAGAGAAGGGGCTTCAACTCCCTCACTTGATGAATGAGGACTTGAAGGCCAAAGAGGCTTGTAACTTGCCCAGGCTCCCACGGAACCACATTGATTTTAGGTCTTCTGTCCCCCAGTCCAGTGCTCCTTGTACTGAAGGGTAAGAGTGATGGATGTTTACACTCATTATCAGAGAAATGCAAATCAAAACCACAGTGAGGTACCTTGTCACACCAGTCAGAATGGCTGCCATCCAAAAGTCTACAAACAATAAATGCTGGAAAGGGTGTGGAGAAAAGGGAACCCTCTTACACTGTTGGTGGGAATGCACACTAGTGCAGCCACCATAGAGAACAGTGTGGAGAGTCCTTAAAAAACTGGAAATAGAATTGCCATACAACCCAGCAATCCCACTGCTGGGCATACACACCGAGGAAACCAGAATTTAATGAGACACGTGTACCCCAATGTTCATTGCAGCACTGCCTACAATAGATAGAACTTGGAAGCAACCTAGATGTTCACTGGCAGAAGAATGGATAAGGAAGTTGTGGTACATATACACAATGGAATATTACTCAGCTATAAAAAGGAGCACATTTGAATCAGTTCTAATGAGGTGGATGAAACTGGAGCCTATTATACAGAGTGAAGTAAGTCAGAAAGAGAAGCATCAATACAGTATATTAACACATATATATGGAATTTAGAAAGACAGTAACAATGAACCTATATGCAAAACAGCAGAAGAGACACAGATGTAAAGTACAGACTTTTGGACTATGTGAAAGAAGGAGTGTGGGATGATTTGAGAGAATAGCACTGAAACATGTATATTACCTTATGTAAAATGGGTGACCAGTGCAAGCTCGATGCATGAAGCAGGGTACTCAAAGTGGGTGCTCTGGAACAACCCAGAGGGATGGGGTGGGGAGGGAGGTGGGAAGGGATTCAGGATGGGGGGACACATGTACACCCATGACCAATTCACATCGATGTATGGAAAAAACCACCACAATCTTGTAAAGTAATTAGCTTCCAATTAAAATAAATTAATTTAAAAAAAGAGTGATGGATGTTGAGGGAGTCACCCCCACCCTTGCCCAGACAAGGGAGCGGGAGATCGGGGAGGAAGCACTGTGGTGGATGTCTGCCACCACCGACCACCTGTGTGACCTCGGTCAGTCCCTCCACTCTGCGTCTCAGCTTTCTCATCTACAGAGCAGGCTGACTGGTTAGGGCAGTGCTTTTCACCCTAAGGTGTATGTGGGAGTTCCTCTGGGAACTTAAAAGACACAGAGGCTGGGGTGGGCTGCAGCACTGATAACAGTTTAAAAGCTCCCCAGGTTTTCTATTCCACAGCCAGGGGAGCAAACTGCTGGATGAGGTGCCTCCTAAAGTCCTATGCAGCCATGATATTCCCAGTCTCTCTCCACTTAACAAAGCGTAAACCTTTTCCCAAGGTCCCATGACCCACTGAGTTCCTATAGCTGTGGTCTTCTTGCCTGGGTCCTGCGCCCTGGGCCCCCAAGCCCCCTCTCTCCAGCCCTCACCATCCTCAGCTCCCCTGTAGCCAGGTATGCAGCCTCCCTCAGCCTGTCACCCTTTAAGCCCCTAGGCACCAAGTGACAGGCTCCACTTATCACATCACACCGCCTGAAGGGCCAGCAGCAGTGGCCACAGGGAGGAGATCGGAGAGGCAAGACCCTCACCAGGCCTAGGCCGCACCTGCTGTCTGCCGGGGCCTCTGCTGCCCCCTTCCCCCAGCCCTTCAGAGTGCACCCCCAACTGGAGGGTGGAGCCCAAGGGGCGGGGATGGAGAGAGGAGCAGAAGTTGCATTGCTTGAGCTGTCTTCTTATTCAGAATCCATTTATTAGCCTCAGCTTCCATAGATGTAGGGCCCGCCCCAAGGAGATTTGCATATTCATTTTGTTTAACATGATTCATCATCATGCAGGGAAGGAATTTGGGGCTGGAAGATGGAACCCCATTTGTGAGCCATGGAGCTGTGTGCAGAGAGCTCAGGGCAGCATTGGAGGCCTTGCTCACCCAGAATGGGCTCCATTAGCACAGAGATGGGGGTGTGTGCCATAGGGAGGACCCCCACCCCGACTCTCATCCTGGACTATTATCTCTGCTGAGAGCAGAGCAAGGACCCTAGCCTTTAGAGGCATCCCCTGCCCTTTTAGACCTTCCCCCTCAAAGTAACATTCTCAAAACGCTTTACAGCTTATAGACCCTTACATCTGCCCTATGAGATAATAACATTATGATACAGCCTAAGATTCGTGGAGCATCTGTTATGCACTAAGCATTTATTGTGTGTTATCTCCCATAAGCCTCACAATAATCCCATGGGGCAGGTTTTCTTATTATGCCCATCTATAAGGAAACTGAGGCTCAGAGAGGTTGCCTAACTTCTGTAAAGTCACACAGCAAATAAAGGGTAGATCTGTGAGTCATAGAGCACATTACCTTTGGCTCTTGCTCCTCAAAGCCTCCTTTATCATATCGGTCTTCCCCATAAATAACCACTTGTAATTGCTTGTAACCATTTTTCTGTTGGAAAGATAAGGAATGTGCATGGGGCAGTGCAGTCTTGTACTGTGTTGCTCCATATACGTTTTGGGGATTGATGGATAAAAGAACCTGACAGCTCCTGGTAACTGACTCTTCCCCTTCTAGCATCTTCCTGGTGGCACCTGGCACCTGTAAAGCCCTGAGCCTGGAACCTCTTCATGGCCTAAGTCATTCTGTGGCAACCCCTTTAAACATCCTTAGTAGGCCCTGGCATTTAACATGAATGAGAGGGTCCCAGTTTCTCAAGGTCATCTTGACCATCCCCCTGCCTCCTGGACCTAATACATTTGTTTACTCAGCACTGAGAATAGTATAGCCCAGTGCTGAAGAGCTTGGGCTCTGGTGCAGCCTGCCTGAGTGCAAGTCCCAGAGTACCTGCTTAGTATACATGGCCTTGTACATCTCAAAAATGGGGACAGTAATGATGTCTGTTCCACAAGCTGCCGAGAGGATTATACAAGATAGTGCATGGGAAGTGCTTACAACAGGGCCTCACCATAGGAAGTCCTCAGTAGGTGTGAGTTATTACCCTAGACCCCTGGAAGGCCTTTCTTGTTTTTAAGAAATCCCAGGAGACTCCATTCTCTATCAGTTGCCACTTTCCAGAATCTACCAAGTCTCACGACCAGCCACCTCATGCCTTAGGCTTAGCCTGTTTCTGTCCTGGACTCAGCCTGCTGCAGCCCTAGGCTTGGGGACAGTGTCCTGGAACCCAGATGACCCTGGTTCTGGGACTCCAGGGTAGCTTTCTAGAGAGGACTCTTCTATAGGTCTCATTGTAACTTTCCCTAATTTTTTGTCTTAGAATTTTCTCCTTCTGCAGAAAGTTTTAAAGATTTTGTTTTGACCTTTGACGTTTCAAAGTGAATCATTGAATTGCCTTCACAGCTCTGTGTGGAAGGGCAGGGCAGGGACTGTTGTACCCATTTCCTGGATGGGAAAACTGAGGCATTTGATGTTTGCATGAATGCCCTGTAGCAACAGAGATGGAAGTCACACAGATTGTTATTGGAAAGCTGGAATGTGACCCAGAGTTTCAGGACAGTTGTTTTTTATTTCCTTTTTCCCAATCAGGCCAACATGCATGGGGTGGGGGGTGGGGGTGCAGGTAATCATCATTGAATGGGTCCTTTCCTGCCTCCAGAAGTCAGTTTCCAAGTTCCTGTTGGGGGAGGAAGCAGGGAAAGCTCCCAGGAGTCCATCGGGTGACACGCTCTAGTTGGGGAAGGGTGAGATGGTAAACGTGAACAGCCAACGTTTGGATTCATGCCTCCACTCTGATTCCTGTTTCTCCTGCCATGCCATAGAGAGGGAGGTGGGATCACATCCCTGAGGGAAGGGGTGTTGAACTGCTGGTGTTGAAAGCAGCATGTCGTGGAGACTGGAGCCAGCATGGGCACAGGGGCTGCCTCGCTGCTGCAGCCCTTCCTGTCCCCTTCTCCCTGCACGGGTCCTGCAGCCAGCAGCTGGGTTGCTCTGCCAGCCATGCAGTGTCCATAAAGCATCATGCCTTGTGCTGCAGCATGCCCCCCCCTGCATGGTCCTGCAGGTCTACAGGTGAGGGGGGGAGAGAGTGGCTATAGGAGGGCAGGTGCAGGGACAGCCCTGGAGTGTGGGTGCTGCAAGGAAGTGGCACACGGGGATGGGGTGGATCTTGAAACTCTTCTGTTACTCATTCTGCAGGAAGGTCCCTGGGCTGGGATGCTCAGTGGCAAGGGCGGGGGTGCTGGTGCAGGGGGGAGTGAGAAAAACTACCTGGATCTCCTTAATCTCTGAATAAAGAGATAGCTGGGGCCATTTCACACTTGGGTATCCTACCTGGCTTTGAAAACCAAATTTCTGAGAAGAAGAAGGGAGATCTCCGATGTTCCTCTGATGAGCTTCTCCCAGTCAGGCATGTCCAGCATCTCTGCAAAGCAGGGCCTAGGAGTGTAGGCAGAAAAGGGTGTCTCAATCCCAGCCTGGGCTTGTGCACCTAGAAAGCCCGGGCAGCCAGGGCACTTCGGGGAAGGGAGAGAGCATCAGTCCCCTGAGCTGGTTGGTGACGTCTGCTCCCTAGGAGAACCGTCAGCAGGAATGCGTGTGAAGATGTGGAGAGGGCACACGCACCTCGAGCAGGGTGGGCCAGCATTCTGGGGGCCGCTGTGTACACCAGTCTGACTGAAGCAGAGGGTCTCGGTAGGACAAAAATGAAAGATGAGTTTGGAAAGGGAAGCTTTGACCAGACTGTGGTGACTTTCGAGTGAGGAGGAACTTGCCTTGGACAGGAGAGAGGAGCCAGTGATGGTGTTTGAGGAGGAAAATGAAATGGAGGGTCAGTGCTTTAAGGCAGTGACTCTCCAAGATTAGTTACAGGAGCAGAGCTGAAAGAGGGGAGGCCACTGCAGTGGTTCAGCCATAGGGAGGTTTTCTCAATTTTTATATTAATGTTATCAGTCATATATGCATGAGTTTAAAAGTCAAATAGTAAAGCTAGACTTATAATAAAAATAGCAGTGCCCTGCCTCATCCTTTCCCATTCCTGATTCCCACTCTGAGATAACCTCATTCAATTTCTGATGGCCACTGATAGTTACCTTATTTCCAAATTGCATGCTTATACATTTTTTAGTTTTAGACATTATCTATCGACTTTCAGCTGTGAAGGACAAGAACTGAACTTTTACACCACCCTTTACCTCATCTTTGCTACACACAGATACACACACCACTCCTAATGTCCTCCGCCCATCCTCCCAGCATAATTATATTCCTCCTTTTAGCTCACACAGCATTTAGTCTGTGTGGCATTATAATTATGTAAATATTATTCACAGCTGAGTCACATAGTGTACAGTACTGTCTTTATATTTCCAGTGTAATTATATTCCTTCTTTTTCTTTCTGTAGAATTAATAATTACATCTTTTTGTTTGCTTGCTTAGTGTTCTATAAACCTATCATTTGTTCACCCCTAAATATTCTGACATAATGGAATACCACCTCTCCATGTATTAAAAGTATATTGCTTTTTAAATTCAGTTTATGTTTTTCTTGGCAACAGTCTCCCTGGAGCATTCATCCTCCTGCTCCAATCTGGATTGAGTATGCTCTGGCTTGCTTGCTATTCTGGAGGCTGGATGGCTAAAGGGGCCTGATGTAGGGTATGCATAAAGGAGGAAAGGAAGTCACTCAAAGTCTATTTTTGTTTCTCTCTTGCGTTACATCCCCTATTACATGGGTTCCCTAATATCTTCTATCTCAGTTTCTGCCTTCATTTTAGTAGAATACACCCTTCATTAATTTTATGAACAAGAATTCATGGGAATTTTTTAAATTTTTGTTTTGAAAAATGTGTTTATTTTGCAAGCATATGTGTTGATAGTTTGGCTGGGTATAGAACTAGAGTAAAAGTCGTTTTCCTCATGTTGTTAAGTCATTTTTCCTTTGTGTTCTGGCTATTAAGAACTTTGGTGCCATCTTGATTCTTGACCCTTTGTTTGTGGCCTTTTGTTTTCTCTTTGAAAGTCTAGGATTTTTTTTTAAATACTCAGTGTTTTGAAATTTCATCATTTTATGCTTCAGTGTGGAACTTTCTTCTGAACAGATAGTATATCTTTCCATTTGGAAGCATGACCTTCAGTTCTGGGAGTTTTCTTATTTTACTTCTTGGATAATTTCCTCCCCTTTATTTGCTCTGTTTTCTCTCTGGAATCCCTGTTGGGGTTGAATTTTCTAAACTCTATAATTTTCTGACTTTCCTCCCCTGTTTAAGTCTCTTTAAGTTTTGTCCTAGTTTTGGAGAAATTTCTTTATCTTCTAGCTCTTCTGTTGAGCTTTTATTATCACTAGCTCTTTCTTCTTCTTGAAAGTTTATTTATTTCAAAGATGCTGTCTTGTGTTATCTCTCTCAGTTCAGTTCAGTCACTCAGTCGTGTCCAACCCTGCGCGACCCCATGGACTGCAGCATGCCAGGCTTCTCTATCCATCACCAACTACCAGAGCTTGCTCAAACTCATATTCTTTGAGTTGGTGACGCCATCTAACCATCTTGTCCTCTGTCGTCCCCTTCTCCTGCCTTCAATCTTTCCCAGCATCAGAGTCTTTTCCAATGAGTCAGTTCTTCACATCAGGTGGCCAAAGTATTGGAGCTTCAGCATCAGCACTTCCAATGAATATTCAGGACTGATTTCCTTTAGGATTGACTTGTCTCTTTAAGCATGTTAAAGATATGTATTGTTGTTACTCCTTTTTTTTTTTTTAACTATTTTCCTCTCTGTCTTTCACATTAGAAGCTCTTCTTAAATGTTTAGTGACCTTTAATTGTCTGTTCGTATTTAAGAGTGAGTTCACATTTACCTGCCTGGAAGCTCACTAGGCCTATTAGAACAGGGTAGGAAGGAGGGTGGGCTTCCCTGGAAGCTCAGCGGTTAAAGAATGCACCTGCAATGCAGAGACCCCAGTTTGTTTCCTGGGTCAGGATGATCCCCTGGAGAAAGGATAGCCTACCCACCCCAGTATTCTTGGGCTTCCCTGGTGGCTCAGATGGTAAAGAATCCGCCTGCAATGCGGGAGGCCTGGTTTCCATCACTGGGTTGGGAAGATCCCCTGGAGAAGGGAATGGCTATCCACTCCAGTATTCTTTCCTGGGAAATCCCATGGACAGAGGAACCTGGTAGGTTACAGTCCACAGGATCGCAAAGAATCAGACATGACCGAGTGACTAAGCACAGCACAAGAAGGAGGGTGCTGCTTCTTAACCAGTGGACTTGATAATTAGGTGAGGACCTGGATTTGTGTGTGTTGGGGGGGGGGAATTCAACATGTTAATATTTTTTCTCTTCAGCCAGTTTTCCATATCTCCTGCCTGGCTGTCAGCCTTCACAAGGCCGAATGATTATAAGAGGCCTGATTGGAGATGGGAATGAGGAGAGACGCAGCTTTTCACTTAACCTCCCAATTTTCAGTGCCTCTTCCAGTCTGAGTCCAGAGCCTGACTACCTCAGCCCCTCCAGAAAGCAAACCTCCTATCTTCTGCAAGAGTTGGGGAAGGCATCTGGAAGTCTTACCACTCTTCTTAAAGATTTGCAGCAAGTCTTCCTGTTTTGAGCATCACTTTGTGTCTCCACTTCCTGAGCTTTCCTGAGATTCTGAGATGTAAGCCAAAGTTTCAGCTTTCCCTTCTCTCCTAAGGCAGTTTCTAGTTGTGTCTGTTTCCAGGATTTTTTGACACCTCTCATCCATTGTCGCCTCCTTTCCTGTTCTTTTTGCCCTTATGGATGTATGCATTTTAAACTTCCATATTGTCATTTTGGTGAGGGGTTGGGACAAAAACAGAAATCAGTGGGTATGTTCAATCTGCCATGTTTAACAGCAAGTCCCGATTTTGTTAAAACATTTTTTGAATGCCTTCTATGTGCAAATGACAGTGCTAGGACTTCAGAGGTGGCTAAGGTAAATCACAGAGAGAAAGGGAAGGATTTGAGGAATGTTGAAGGAAGACTTGACAGGCCCTGGTGATTGATGAGGAGTGGAAGGCCAGAGAGAGGGGCACATCCAGCAGGTGAAGACACTGGCAGAACTTGGGGATTCATGTTAGGTTCATCCACTGGGGGTGGAAGTTAGATAAGCACTTTGATGCAGGTCTTCCCAGGATTCAGAATAGACAGTATAGACTGAGAAAGAAGCAGACTTTTGGAGATAGGAGAGCATTGAGCTTGCTCCATAGAGAATGAAACAGCTGAAGAGTCCAGCTCAGTCTAGAGAAAGTGCTTGAGCCATATTAGGGTATGTGGGACTTGGGGCCCAACCCTTTGAGGCTCATTCTGCCCACAGAGCTGGCACCTCCACCTTACATTAAGCCTGGCCCTCGGGGCAGATCTAACACCTTTTAGAGTCCAGTACCCATCATTTGAGAGAGAAGAGACACTGATCGACAGAAGAGATGTTGTAACATGATTTCTTCCAGACTGCTCTGCAGAGAGAGGTGCTGGAGCATGTGTGCACATGTGTGGGTATGGGTACATGTATGGATGTTTGTGCCTTCTCCCTGACCAGAATGAGGGCACCTGAAACATCCACGGAGGCCCAGTGAGCACCTGCCTCTCCTGGTTCTCCTCCTTGCACCAGTTCTCTTCTTAGACCTTGCTCTCATCTGCTGCCCACACATGCCTTCTTGCTTATTTGAGAAATAAATACAGCCCATATCTCCCATAGACCTCATTTCTTCTCCCCTATAAGCTGGAATGCCAAAAGCCTCCCAAACTTCATACCATCCCCAAGCTCCCCATTAGGCCCCGGCTCCAGAGTCATAAGTGAAAAAGCACCACTTTGGCATCAGTGGAAACCAAGACATGGGCACCTCCACTTTGCCTGGCACCTACCCCTGCCACCCCCATCAGAAACATCTTTACTTATAACTTTAATTGTTCTAGTCACAGTGGGAGCCCATTTCCTTATCCCCAGTGAAAGTGTGCAAATTTTGAGGCCCTTCTTCCTTCTGAAATTCTTTTTGAGCTAAAACTCTCTACCAACCCTCTCTTCCCTAACCCAGACAACTTGAATCTACCATCTTTGGGCCATGTCATCCCCAGCCCTTCTATAGAGGAGATGAACCAGTTCTACTTGAGCAGGAGCCCTGAGCTCACTCTCTACCCTCATGTCCAGGGTCCCCAAGGTCTGGGGACACAGAGGTGACCTTGAGTTTAAATCCTGCTCATCACTTAAAGCTGTGTGACTTTGGGCCAGTAGCTTCATTTCTCTGAGGTTCCATTTCCCCATCTGGGAAAAGGAGGTAATGAGATAAAATTTGTGGAAATGCTGACAGGTGAAGGGTTGAGTCCCCTCCCTGCCCTGCCCCTCCTCAGGGACCAGCAGCCCAGCCTCTGAGCCATAAGCTCAGTCCAGGAGGGTCCGTTCACTGCTCGGATCCACCAAGGCACTGGCACCTTGTCAGAACTCCATCTGTCAAGAATTTATTACTAATGCATTTTATAACAGGCTTTATAATAAGATATTAAAGACTGTGGCAGCATCTAGCAAGCATTCCATAAATATTAATAACGCCTTTAGAGATGGCACCTATGGTGGAAACGGTCGGGCTTGTTTCGAGGTTTGGTCCAGGACAGAATAAATCTCACGGGCGGGGAAGGGGGGTTCACCACGAAGATGAGAGGGTATGGCGGGCTTTTTTCTCTCTGATCTTTCTCTGGCTGCTTTGAAGTTTTTTACGTCTTGTCTTTTGTTCACAACTTTCCCTCTAGAATGTCCCTTTTGCTCCTTTAAGTTCTCCTCTCCTTTCTTCCCAACTTTCTTCCCTCTGTCTGCTCTCACAGACTCTCTCCCCCCTTGTCCCCAACCCCCTTTGGCCCCCAGTTCGGCCCCTTTCACATCCCCCTCGGTCTTCCTTTCGCCTTCCCCCTTTCCTCCCTTCCCCTTTATTTACACTCTCTCCATCTCTGTTTATTCCACCCTCCATGCTGCCTGTCTGGCCCTCTTCCTCCCTCGCTGCCCCTGCGCCCCTCACCCGTTCCAGTGAGCACGCCCGGCCACCTCTGTAGAAACCCAGAGTAACGCGGCTCACACCGCATGTGAGAAGTGAGCTATTTATCATTATTATTAACGAACAAGATCCCTGGAACGGTAGAACTTTGCCAGAGTCTATTCCCTTGTCACCCCGGGAGTAGCAAAAAGATTTATTTGCCTCTGAATTGCACAGGGTGGCCCGTTTACAGCAGGTCCATCAGGAGTGATGCGGAGCTTAAATGGGGAGTGGAAAGAGTCCAGGGCCTGCCCAGTCTGTGACCTGCATGGAGCTGGCCCCTCACCGAGAGGAACGGTCTGGTAGGGCTGGAGATTTGCCGGGGACTATGCCTCACCACACTCCTGGGCCCCCAGGAGGCATGGGCAGTGCACTTGAGGAGATGTCCCGGAAGCTGTGAAGGAGAGGATGGGGCTGGACAGGGGGTGCCATGGAGGAAGGGGCTCTGGAAGCCGCGCTGAGACAGAAAAGTGGGCTAAGAGGCCTGTCTCAGGAACAGGAGTAATCACGTCCTGTGAAGCCTTTCCTCCAGAGACCTGCTCCTTTCCAGCACAGAGGTGGACCCGGAGCCACTTGCCACAGTATGTGGGGAGAAGTTGCCCTAGAATGGGGCTGCCCCACCTCCAGCCGAAGTGGGCCATTTGGCCCCACTTTTTCATGGCCCTGGCCCACCTGGCAGATGGTTCTGTAGACCCTGAACCCTAAGGCCAGACGCTATAGAGGCACCGTCCCCCTGATCCCCTGACTCCAGGCAGGCAGAAGCTGGCTCTCTGGGGCATCTCTTCTCCAGGCCTGTCCTGGCTGATTGTGTCAGCCCCATGGTCAAGCTCTCCCAGACCTACCCCTCCCACCCCACATGCTCGCTGATCTTCACAATGACCTGAGTGCCTTTGCATGTTAAAAGGAGTGTCTGAGGACACTTGAAAAGAAGACAGAGCTGACATTCATTCATCCAGGCCTCTCTCCTCTCCCCATGTTACCTCTTGTGTCTTCAGCAGTCATGAGCTTTGCTTTCTGTGGCCCAGCTGTGAGCGTGAAAGGGCCAGATCCTAGCAGGCGAGAGGCAGGGTGAACCTGGGGTAAGGTATGCAGTGAGGAGGCCTTGCCCATGACTGGATGCATCCTGAGTGGATCAGGTTGGCAAGGAGCTGGAATGAGCAAGTGGTACTCACAGAAAGAACAGCATGGACTATGTGTCAGGACCACAGCCAAGGACAGGGGGGGAGGGCCAGACAGGTTCTGTGAAGGCTGGGGCAGGGGAGGACCTCAGAGCCCTCGTCTCTGCTTTTCTGCTTCACCAGTGCCCCATTCTCACTGCAGATGGGCTTCCTCTGCAACTCTGTTTCTGTGGCTTCTCTGTGACTTTGAGCCTATCATGGTACCCACTCTACCCCAACCAGGTAGCAGGAATCTTTTTTTCACGGTCCCATGGAAAGTTGCTTTAATTTACAAGGACCCATCTGATTGGCCTGCTTGAGTCAGGTGTTTATCCCTGGACCAATCACATGTGACCTGGGTCTGAAGTCACTTGGCACAAACACGGCTGCCTAGATCCATCCCTTTGGTAAAAAGAGCATCTCTGCTTGGAAGGAGGGTGGGCCAGGACGCAGTGGGTAGTGTCTCTGGGTAGGGTAAGTAAAGCACTTGAGTTAAGACACCTGATTTCTAGTCACAGCTCTGCCATTAAGCCTATGTGAGACAGAAAGCTTGGAAGTGTGTCCTCTCACTTTTCCCATCTAAAAAATGGGGAAACTAGGCTGGATAATCTCCAAGGTGCCTTTCAGCTTCTACGTTCAAGTCATCTTCTCCCTGAGTGGTGCGTGGTCAGGCCTGGCCTCCGTGCTCAGGAGCTCCTTGGCCTCCAGGAACCCCTCCCACCTCTCCCTCAGATCCTACCCCTCATGTACATTCTCCAAATCCACTCTGGAGGGTCTTCAGAGGTTCTCCCATCCTGCCTGCAGCAGCCGTGAACCAGTCAACAGAGGTGTTCTCTTCCTGAATTCTGATCTACCCGTTTGTCTAAATTCGTGATGAAGAGATCAGCTGTTTACCCTGTTTCTAATCCACCCACATCACTTTAAATAGGCTCATCTCATGCCACCTGTGATGGTACTTTATTACCGCCATAATAATGGCAGTGACCATTTATGAGCATCGCTCAGTATTGCCATGTGCCTGGATCAGTGAGAGGTTTTTTTCCCCACACCTTAGGTCATATAAAAGTTTCTCACTACCCCAGGACATATACGTAGTGTTAACAGCTCCACTTTTACATTTTCCTTTACATAGGGAAACTGAGACCAAAATAATAAATTTAACAGCACATGTCTGAGGTCTCCAACCAACAAGTGAAAAGGCTGGGACTCAAACTTAGGAGGTCTGACTCAGAGCCCACACTCTGAGCACTAAGTGTATACTGCCTGTGGTGTACTTGAAAATCCAGGTGTGCCTGGCCCCATGGAGGAAATCTGCTTGCGTTGAGTATCAACCTGTGAACGTATCTGATGTTTCTGTGAACCAGTAGCTGGGTGCTCCAAGAATCCCCCAGTGTATGTGCTGGTGAGAGTCCCCTTCCCCCCATTTCCCTGATAGAGCATGGCACCCAGGATTGGAAATGCAGGAGGTCAGCATTCTTTCCTCTCCAGTGGCCTGTCCCTTGTAAGTATATGAATGGCTCCTTGTCCGGCCTATTTAAAACCTTTTCTAAGTTATGCAGAAGTTAAATGGGTTTTCACTGCAGGGCATGAAACATAATCCAAGAAGGTCAGACACAGGACCATCCCTTCCTTTCCCCCTTTTCCTGTCTTTTTGGAGCTTGCTCTTAAATCCTCTGATCAGATGCTCAGAGAGCCTTCGCCCCAGACTATGCAGTATGGATGAGTGAAATGTCCTTTCCTCCCCGAGGCATGGGGCTGGAGAGCTGACATTCTCGTGGGAGCCGTCTCTCTCCTCTGGGCACTGGCTCTATGTGGGGTGCGCTCTGAAGTGCTGTCCAGCTGCCTCACTGGGGGCTGGCCGCCCTGAAATCAGAACATGTCTATCCCTCTGTGGCAAGAGCTACAGGCTGCAATGGCATGCTTTGCTTTGGAGCTTGGGGTTGACACTGGCCCTCCTGCGATGTGTATGTTGGATGTAGAGAGGGGGAGGAGGAAAGAGAGAGAGAAACCTGTAGGTTAGCTGAGAACCTCATAAAGATCTCCTCCAGACCAGTCTCCTGTGGTTGGCATGTTGGGATGGAGGCTGGCATTGCTGAGCCCAGTGCCTGGGGAGTTCAGTTTCTGGGGCTTTGAATGTATGACTTGGGGTAGATCCTTTGCAGAATGCCTGTATCTGTCAGGGTCCCCCAGGAAACAGTTCATCTCAGATAGTTCCAATAAAGGCATTTCAGTGAAGAGACAGCTTCCAGAGGGGGTGCAGGGCTAGAATGACACTCAGGGAGGTTGAGGCTCCAAGGAGTAGCAACACAGGGAAGTTCTTTCTACTCTAGGACTGGAGGGGCAAGGGGAAGGGCTGGAGCCACTGAAATCTGGGGCTGGAGAAGAGGGGCTGCTGGGGTGGAGCTGGAGGGACTGGGAAAGTAATACCTCAAACCCTTTCTCCTCCTGCCTCCTCCCAAACTCTGAGCTCATACCAGCCCCTCCCACTGGCAGCCTGGGAATGCAGTGCAGAGGCCACCCTGGACTGGGGAGGCGGGCAGGGGTGGGTCATGGCAGAGAAGCGCACTTGGTGGGTCTGGAGACGGCAGACAGGGAATGTCCAGTGCAGTATCATTAGTAGTCATGGTGCTTCTTTATGCCTCCCTGCCCTACCCTTGAAGATGTTCTTGTCTGCCACCCTCTAGAAGACATTCAGACAATAAAATCACAACTGCTATCTTCTAAGCACTTAATATATGCCTTGAAGTTTACACTCAGGAGCTCGTGTACTCTTCACATTAACTGTATGAAATATTATTAACTTTGATGCACAGAAAGGGGATTAAGGATCAGAGAGATGAAGTAACTAGCCCAAAGACACACAGTAAGACTTGGGTTCCAACAGAAGTCTGTCCATCCCTGAAATCTAGCACTTGTCCCCTCTGCTCCTTTGTACACTTGAACACTTTCCCTCTTTGAGAGAGAAAGAGAGCATCTGTTTTGCAAGCCACTGAGCTGGGTAGGGCAGACCTCGCAAAGGCAAAGCAGGTTCAGGAACTCAGAAGTGTAAGGGAGTGTGCTGATTTGGAGAAGTACAAATATCTCTACCTGCCAGGAAATAGTAAACTGATAAGAAAAGATATCGCACATGATCTTAACCAAAAGGCTAGGATGTGATACCTGCCGGGAAATAAAGAACGAGGAGACAGAACCAGACCATGAGACTTGTGTCCTATGCAGAGGGGCATGGAGCGTCAGGGACAGGATGGAGGAGAGAGGTCTTACCTGTCTGCCCCTGTCTTCAGCGTGGGTTGGAAAAGGATAGGATGTAAGCCTGTCCATTCAGGTGGACACTTGCCTGGTGATAGGGGAGGGGAAGCACACTCAGAGAGAAACAATGGCCACTTGGTGGCTTTGTCCTCTGGAGGCCCTTTCCAGCCCAATTAGAGGTCTTACAGTGAACACATGTGCCTCCAGCAGACAGCCCTGGGGAAGGGCTTCCAGTGTGCCTGAGACTGGTCTTCAAAGAGAGAAGCTTCTCAGGTCATGGGCAGCAGCACAGAGATGGGCAGCTGTGTGATGCCTTCCCTGGAAGGAGCCCTGCAGGTGTCAGAAGGTACTCAGTCATCATCCCAGTGTAAAAAGATCACACAGGAATGTTGTCTCAGCCCTCAGGGAACTTTCAGGTCAATCCCACACTCCGGGCTAGAGGGTACCACGCTGGCAGGTGACCTCAGCACTGTGTGGAAGACAGGGGAAAAAACTGCCATCAAGGTTTACAGAAGTGTTTAGAAAAGAGCTAAGAGATAGGCTTAGAATGAACTATACCTGAATTTAGGGTCTTCTTTGCCACTGCCTAGCTGTGTGACTTGGGTGAGTTACTTAACCTGTCTGAGCCTTGGCTTCCTTTTTGAAAGAGGGATCATAGCAAGCACCTAGAAAGCTACTTGTTACAGAGCTGATGGGTGCAGCTCACAGCACAGTCAGTAAGAGGGAGCAGGGATTGTTTCTTCCTGCCTCTGGGCAGAGCCTCCTTAGGTGGCCTATCTTCTGACATGTCCAGAGCTCACTGAGTCAGGAGTAAATTTACTCACACAGAATTTTGCAGATGTGGCTTACCTGCCAAGCATTGTGGTGGGCACAACCGTGATGAGAGCTGACAGTTGGGCAGAGGATGCAAATAGATACTTAGAATACAATGTGCTAAGATGCTGTCATGGAGATTCGTTCATATCTTCATAAAGGATGCTTACTGGACACCTGCCATGTGGCAGGCACCTGCTGGGCCAGGCAGATAGAGCTCTATGGCTTCTATGGAGCACATGTGCAATGAGAGACAGGTGCTGACTGGGAAATTACAGAGGAACTGTGGGTGATGAAACATTCCAGGGTGCTACGGGACCCTGAATATAATAGTGGTAGGGGTTGGGAACATGGTAGGGGCTGACCTGCCTTAAGGGTTTGGAAGGCTTCCATGAGGAAGTTACATTTAACCAGAAACCCCAAATCAGAAAGGGGCAGGGGTCTATCTATATACACAGTGTGTAGCAAAGGGGATCGTGGAAGGCTCCCAGGAGGTGGTGACATTTGAGCAGGCTTTGTGGGCCTCTCTGGTTACAGGCTGCCATGGCCCAAGGATGTTATGTGGATGCCCCACCCCTAGGCAAGCCAGGAAATCTCTGTGGGCCAGCCCCACCCCAGAATCTATGCCACCTCCCCATATCACACATCTCACAGCTCCCTGTCCTTGGAACCTCCCAACACACAGTCTCCTGGCTGCCCTCCAGAGCAGCCCGTGCCTGAGGCTTGGGCAGCCAAGGGGCACCTAACAGAGAAAGCAGAACTGCCAAGAAGCAGGGGTTTGGGGACCAAAAGTCCCTCATCCGGAACTTTAGGATAAGCAGATCATCTTTGGAACTGGTGCTATTACAGCCACCAGGAGGCCATCAAAAAATGGAGAAAAAAAATAGATATAGCATTTTAAATTCCTGTGAACCCTTTTAGAATAAAAATGACAAAGCCGCAGGTCTGGTTGGCTGGAGGGATGTGGTTAATGGGCTTTGGGGGAATAGTCACTGATGGAGGCAGCTGCTCCGAGCTCCAGCTCACCCTTTTATTTGCTTTGTTTCACACCCAGAACACACCGGTGGGGACGCCCATTTTCATTGTGAACGCCACGGACCCTGACCTGGGTGCAGGCGGCAGCGTCCTCTACTCCTTCCAGCCTCCCTCCCAGTTCTTCACCATCGACAGCGCACGCGGCATCGTCACAGTGATCCGGGAGCTGGACTACGAGACCACGCAGGCCTACCAGCTCACCGTCAATGCCACGGTGAGTTCCTGCGCCGGCGGCCCAGGCAGCCAGATGTCAGCCTCCTCCTTCACTCAGAGAGGGCACAGGATGTCAGCCTCCTTCCCTGCTAGGCAAGGCTTATAATGGTGTTGCTGATGAGCATAATAATGATAACAACAGCTGATGTTCCTGAGGGTCCGTGCTATGTCCCTGGTGCTGTGGGGAGCACTCAAATGGATTGTCTCCTTTAAACCTCACAACAATGCTCTAGCATAAATATTAAGCTACCCATTTTACAGATGAGGAAATTGAGGCACAGGAGCAATTCAGTGACTTGCTCACAGACTCCAGCACCTGCACTGGTAACCCCATGGGTCATGCCTAGTGCAGGATGTCATCTCGCTCTGAGACACAAGACAGAGGTGTCAGCCCAGCTGTGTCCTGACACCACCCAGCATGCAGGAGTCAGAGAGTCTGGGCATCCTGGCCACTGCGCTAGAGCGGTAATACTTACACAGAATGGAACACCCATCTGTGCCAAGCACTATGCTTGGGTCCTGGGAATTCCAAGATGAATTAGTCAGGAGAGGGAAGTTCAAGAGGAATAATTATCCTATTTTATAGCTGACACCATTGAGACACAAACTGATGAGTGGTGGGCAGCAAGAACCCAAGCCTGGGTTGTCCAGTGCCCCATGGTCAGGAGTCTCCAAATTTCCAGAATATCATAGCTGCTTGGCCTGTCACCAGCCGTTGCGGAGGGGCTGGAGGACAGGCAGGCCGTGGCCTCATTAGGGTTCTTTCCTTGTACGCCTCTCTTCCGTGCTCTTGGCCACAGCCTCCAGGCATAGCTAGAGCCTTTAGCTGGCAGCTGGGCGAGAGCTGGCCTGTTGGTCCTTAGACTTCTATTTACAAAGCTTAGGCCAACTGTTAAACAAATCACCTGAGTCCCTCTTGAGCCTCTGGGACTCTTTAGCCTGACCCACAGCATCCACCACCTGGCCCCGTATCACTGCAGGGGGGCTGCCAGTAGCTCTGTGGGCTCTACTTGGCAGATCATGGAGCTCAGATCCCAGGGGAAGACACACTGCATTGGGGCCAGGGGCCAGTTTGAAATATGAGGTACCCCCAGGATTGGACAAGATCCAGAGAGGCCCCCCAAACCAAGAAATGCAAACTTTTTCTTTCATACCTGGTCCAGGGACCCTGGGGAGGCCACTGCAGATGATTCTCATGTTCTTGCCTTCTCCTCTGGTTAAGTGTTGGTTGCCTGGGAGGACATGTGTGCTGCTATTTGTGAAACTGACTTCTGGGATCAAGGGGACTTGTAAGACCGGAATCCACTTTTGGGGCACATCTGTATCCTTCTGCACACCCTTGCACACTCACTTAAGATGGTGCCCCTCCCACCACTCTCCATTTGCTTACACTGGGGTCTAGAAATGCACAGATGCTTGCTCTCTTTTTCACTGTGAACTTGTCCCTGTGGGATATTTCCCATCTACAGTGAAAATAGCTTCGGGCTGGGCCAGTGGCGAAGAGAGCAGAGCCAGGCATAGGCACAAATCTGGGTGGCCAGGCCTGTCAAGAGGCCTGGGCTCAAGCTGGGATGGTGAATGTGCTTAAATTGCCATTAATCTCCCAGCGATCAGGCCTTGAAGCAGTGGAACAGGAGGGGCCCTAGATCTAACTCCCTTAGGTCTTGGTGGTTCCTCCACCTGATGCACAAGTCCCTCTCAGGGCTGGCACTGTGCCCTTGGCCGCTGGGCATCTCCCCAAGGAAATTCTCCCATGTGGCATTGCAGGGAGCATGTAGGTCCCCAGCCTCTGCTGGGTGGGTGGTGGGTGGGAAAACATGCAACTCCCCTGGGAACAAGTTGCTGAGACCTGTAGGCACCAGAGTGACAGCTGGAAACCTGGCCAGGTGCCTGCCTGCCAGATGTGCCCACTGCCATCCCCTTTCCCCAGCCATGGGGTCCAGGGTGGGCTCTATGGGGGCATCTGTGACAGAGGCAGGGCTGCAGCCACAGGTGTGGGACAGGAGGGGCAGGTGCCAGACTGGAAAAAGCCAGCTGCCCACAGGAGCCTGGTAAGAGCAAATCATAACCAATGGCATCTCCAGCGCCAGAGGTCAAGGGCCTTCCTGATGGGCCTCCCGCTCTAGCCCTGTCTGCCTGATGCCTGTGCCGGTCCCTAGATGAGAGCTCTCACCACTCTCTAGGGTGGTCCCTGAGCCTGGGCTGTGGGCCCCATCATCTTGGAGGCTGGGAGGCTATCTCCACTGTGGTTTGGAGGGACACAGCTCCTCCTGCCTCCAGGCTCTCCCCTCCCTTGCTGCAGCCATGACCCATCCTCAAAGCCTCTCTTCCATCTCCCTGGCTGCCCCCGAGGCCTCTTTAGGACAACCAGCTCTTTCTTCTCCTTGAAGGCTCAGCATCTGTCTCTGGAGGGCAGGAGCAGACACTGGGCTTGTAATGGGGGGACTGCATTACAATTGCATCATTCACATCATCCCAGACAGACCAAGGGAGATCTAACCCAAGGAGAGCCACTTCTCCAGTCCAGAGCAGAGAATTTACTCTTACAGAAGAGGAAGTCGAGACTCCAAAAGAGGAGATAACTTATTTAAGGTGACTTAGCAAGTCAGCAACTGGGCTGAGGTTAGGGCCTCAGATCAAGACAGATCAAGTCAAAATGACTTGAGTTGAGTCCTGGCTACACACTTATCAGCTGTGTGACTCAGGGCAAGTTACTTAACCTCTCTGAGTCTGTTGAACTGAAATAACTGAAAATACAAAAGGGAATGAAGTGTCTAGTACAGTGCCTGGTATATAATCTATTTAGTATGTAGTTTCTATTCTTCTTGGCTATTGTTATTCAGTAGCAGCAACTATTTCACATTTAGGGTAATAGAAGATGGGTTTTGGCTTTTCTTTCTTGGTGAGCTTTTATAGGACTACATTTCCAACTATGAGGGTTTAAACATTGTCTGCTTGGCCACATGGCCTGCACGGCCTCTCAAGATTCCTTCCCAGAGTCCCCCAAATGTCACAGGCCCTGGAGCTCCCCCTACTGGTTCTACCAGCAAAGTTGCTTGACCAGTCAACCCAGTGTGCAGGGCAGGGATGCAGGGCCCAGACTAGCCCCCTCTGCATCAAAGGGCTTTTCTTCTGAAACTCTCCCATCCTAGTCAATTCCTTTGCTGTCCCTGGAAGAGAGGGTGCAGTAAGTAGGCATGGAGGGAGCAGTGGCCCCCGGGCTGAATTCAAAGAAGGAGCTAAGGGCAGCACCATTCCTTTATCCCAAGCCAGTCACCCCGCCCCCCAGAGGTCACACTGGTCAAGCCTGGGGGTGGGGGGCAAGGGGCAGAGATGTGGCTCTGCCCCAGCCCTGCTTTGTGACCAGGATACGCCACCTCCCACTGGGCCTCTGGGGGCACAGGTCAGAGATCCCTGAGGGTTCTTAGAGTTTCTGAGCTCTGCGTGCTAATGTCCTTCCCTGTGGGAGTGGAGGAGTACGTGTGTACATATGTGCACACATGTTTGTGCACACGAGTGTTGTGCATGTGTATCCATGTTTGTCCTTGTCCATATCACTTAACCTAAGCTGATGTATTCTTTGTCCTTCTAAGGATCAAGATAAGACCAGGCCTCTGTCTACCCTGGCCAACTTGGCTATCATCATCACAGACGTCCAGGACATGGACCCCATCTTCATCAACCTGCCTTACAGTACCAATATCTACGAGCATTCTCCTCCGGTAAGACCCTCCCCTGCCCTTGTGAGACTTCCCTCTGCACTTTCGGTGGGCATGGAGGCCCTGTTTGGTAGGATGGGCTCTTTGGTGTTTCTGACTCCCACATTCCTGGCAGTGATGGGTGTCCCAGTGCAGTGAAAACCCAACCCCCTCTGTACCCCACCTCCTCACTGTCTCACTTCATCCCTAGAACTCTCCAAGGGACAGAGAGCAGAGATTGGCTAGTGCAAGCGAAGGGCAGCAGTTCAGAAAGCTTCATGTGGGGTGATGGGGAATGGGGATGCCCGTGGAAAATCCAGCCTGAGCTGGAGAGTGAATCTGGACTCAGCCAGGCTCACCAAAACGTCAGTGGGGCTCAGCCACACTCCCCACGGGTCAGCTGGTCAGTCCGCCTCTCTTGGCCAGCCAACACTGCCCGAGATGGTGGCCACTTACTATCTGCCCCTCGGACTCTCTCAGGCTTGGTTCCTCCCTGAGAATTCACAGCCCCTGCTGCCCCTTCTAACTGCCCAGACTTTGGGTTTCTCAAGGCCATGTGTTCAAGAGAGGTACCTGATTGGCTGTGGTCGGATTTTGTGCCGTGTCACAAGATAACAGGTTGCCAGCCAGCCTGGAGATTGACTGCCCATGGGCCCTGTGTCCACTGCAGTCCAGTCGACTGTGAGACAAAGCATACTGCTGCCCCTAGGCAGGGGCTCTGGGTAGGCAGCTTTGCTCGGCTATGGGTCAAGCAGGCAGTGCCCTGCATCCCATTTCCGGTAGTCATCCATGCTTATGTGTGGACTGGCCCGCTCTGGGCTGATAAATTAGAAAAGGCATCTCCTCGAGGCAGACACAACCCCTGAACATGCAGGGGAACAGCTCTATGGAAAGAGAACTGTGCCTCTTGTTCTATAGGAACTCAGTGTGCTTAGGGGAAGAAAACAGCTTTGAGAGCAAAGCGGGGTGCCCACCTGATCATGTGGCTATTCAGGACTCCACCTGCATGTCTGCACAGCTCACAGGTTTGGGTGCAAGTGAGAGGTAGGTTTCCCTGACCAGATTGCAGGCTGGGCTCCTGGACCACCACAGACTAGGAAGCCTGACCCCAAGTTTGGTAATGTAGTCTCTCCTGACTGTTGGCCTCTTCCAAGCACCACGCTGCAGACTCCAGATGTGAGAGTGTAGCCGCTTCCTTTTTGGGGCCCCTTGCAGCCTGGAGGGTCTGACAAGCAAGGTGGCCTCCTGTTGCTGGTGTCAGCAGCTGCTTTGAGAGCAGGGGGGGACATCTAAATGTCCCCACTCCAACCCTTTCTTTCTGAGTGGCCCATGGACAGCAGGAGTTTAGACTTCTGAGACTGAACTCCACCTCCCCCAAAACCTCTTTGCCAATAAACCCACATATTCTCAGCCCTGACCTTTTAGATGAGGTGGGTGCTCCCATCTGTCCTCAGCCTCTGACCATCCTTTCTTAGCGCTCAGTGCTCCTGCACGGTGCTCTCACCCTTGGCTTCTCTCCTGGCCTGCAAGAATAGTGCAGCGGGAATGGGGTCTGGTGTGGGCATAGCACACCGTGGGTGCTCAGGAGGTCATTGTGGAATGAATGAATGCATGAATAAATGAATGAACAAATGCTCACTACTCGGGCCAGCTCTCTTACTATCCTGTCATCCTCATCACACCTTGTGATTGCTCTACCCACCAATCCAAAATCCACCCATCTGTTGGTTCCCAACTCACTGACGGCCTTTCTTGGAATTCTTTTCCTGGCTTCATCCTCTGGCCCACCAGGAAGAGCCATCTTTCTCTCCTCATCTCTGCTGGAGTTCCCTGTCCTTTGGCTGCATGATCCCCTCTGAATTGTAGCCACACCTGTAATATTCACTGATGTGTAAGTGGGTTACTTTGGGGCCCCTGGTCATCAGGGTGTTGAGTCTTTGGGTCTCAAACCAGGGCCTCCCAGGGCTTTGTGCCCAGGGTCGAATGCAGGAAATACAGGCAGAGCTAACTTGTAGATTGAAGTGAGGATGTGATGGTGGCTCAGCAGCTGGAGGGTCTCAGAACAGGTCCCTGTACTACCAAGAGCTTGCTTGGCCAGATCATACAACATCCAGACCTCTTCCTCCTTGTCTCAATAGTGGTTGAGACCACTTGGCCTGATGGTTTTAGGGACTAGGGCACCTAGTAGTGCTAGCGTCAGCAGATATTAGAATGCGGTGGTTTTGTGTTTGGATTGGGTTGGGAGGTCCTAGCGTTAGCCTCATCTCAGAGTCTCAGTGGTCAGCAAGAAGGGTGTTGGGGAGAGTGTCCTCTGAGACCCTTCAGTTTGTCTCGCCTTTCCCAGCATCCCTGTATTGTAGCAGAGTAATACTAAATCAAACTATTACTACAGGTGTTTTTTTCAGATCTGCAGGTTTCCGAGTCCGCCTGGCCGTTCATTCTATTTTTCGTTCGTTCGCTCATCCTCTAGATGTTTGTGAAGGCCCCGCGGTGTGCAGGGTACTGTGCTAAGCCAGCTCCTCTCCTTCCCAGATGAAAAGCCCTGCTAGGACGACTCCTCAGGACAGACAAACAGGCCCTTGTTCCCCTTGGCCTCAGCCCTCCTTACGCTCGGCTTCTTGGCGTCTGATATGGTTCTTTCTCAGGATGAGGGACCTTGATATCTCTTTGCCTTGCCACGGTTGTCCCTTTGGCTCCACAAGTTCACTAAAGTCCACGCCTGGAGGGCTCCCAAAGAGCAGGTCTGAATCCTGCCTTTTGTGTGGTGACCAGGCTCGGGCAAGCCAGACCAGGAAGTAAATTGGGGGGTTCGGTCTCTCAGCACCCACAGAATCACCTCCACGTCCACACACCTCTGCTCTTCCTCCCTGCCTCCAGATCTGAAAGTTTACCTCGCCTCTTGCAGTTTCCCATACACCCTAAGCCTGATTTTTCCAGGCGTCTAATCGGTTTCCGTGCCTTGATCCAGGCCTTCCATGTCCCTTTAGAGTGTGGAAGCCTGATTTAATGCAGCACTTCCCAGGCTGGGCCAGGGCTGAGGAGCACCAAGGCCTGATTAGTCCCCCAAGGCCAGAGGCCCCAGGCATCCCCAATCCCCAGCCCTGCCTCTGCTGGCCCGGGGGCCTGCGTCCAGACCCTCGCCCACTCCCCCTCACACCCCCTCTTTATCTGCGGCTCCCAGCATGTATGCCTCCCTCTATCAGTGTATCAGGCCAGCATGCCTCATCTAAAGTGTATATATTACCTAATAAAATCCTTCTTATTTGGGATTATTGCATCAAATTTTAATTTCCTCACTCGAGCAGCAGCATGTCGGCCTGCCCGTCACTGAAGGACCGATAGAAGGTGAAAAGAGCGGATAAACTGCACAAATTACTGCCAGCCGATGCCTATCAGCCCTTTGACTGGAATTGACTGGAATTAAGAACTGAGAAATAGGATTTTCTGCCTCAGAATCTGCTGTGGCAGCTCTTGTCGGAAGTCCCCTTCAGCCCCCTCCGGTCTCCTCCCCACCAAGGGCGCCTCCCACTCCCAAAGCAAACTGCACGTTGGCCTTTGAAGTCCTTAATCCTGTCATGGAAAGGGGGAGGGGCTGGGCCAGCAGAGAAAGAAGTGGACAGCCCCCACCACCAAGGCTCCAGCTTCAGCCAGTCTCCTGGCCAGCTTCTTTGGAAAGAGGCAGCCACAGAAGGGAGGGTCGTGTTCCTTCTAGAGGAATCCCAGCTCCTCTTGACTCTGTCCCGACTTCACTGCTGGTTCCCAAGCCTCAGAGACTGGGGCTGCCTGGCAACCCACCCCCACTCACCAGAGCTTGGGACTCTAAGCAAATCCCTGAACCCTTGAGCCACAATCTCTCCACATGTACCCTCACTATGAGGACAAAACAGAGGACCCATGCGGGGGCCCAGCACAGTGCTTGGTGCCCAGTAGGTCCTCAACTAATGCTAGGTCTCCCTGTGAGAGCCTAGCTGTTCTGTCTAAGGAATGGCCAGAAAACTCCTTACCTCCAGCGTAAGGTTATTAACCTGGGTCCTGGGAAGTCTGCATTTGCTGAAATTGTTTGGAACATCACATTGTGTGCATCGTCTGGGAAGAGGTGTCTTAGCTTTCATCAGAAGCACATGGAGGTTCCAGGCCCCAGAGAATAGTGACAGTCACTTTTATAGCTTTTTCTGTGCCCCCAGTGCTGTTCCAAGCGCTCCATGTATCACTTGCTGAGGTGTGGGTGAATGTTTTATACCCATTTCATACATTGGGAAAACCAGGCAATGAAAGGTTAAGTAGCTCAATCAAAGGGTCCACACCCTGGCAGTCTAATCAGAGTCAGACCCTTACCCCCCTTGCTGTACTGATCTTCCCACAATACGGAGTTGGAACCCCACAGGCCCGTGTGCCTTTAGCCTCTCTGTGGGAAGGCGGGGCCTCCTCTTTGCAGTGGGGGGTTCTTATGAAGGGAAGAAGCACCATAGCCAGGTGGGCCCATCTCTAGCCTTTGGGGCCATCTGTTCTCCTGGTCATACTCTGGTGCTCCTTGAACTGGGTTCCCTCTCTAGAGAGCCAGCCAGTCAGAGTGCCCCCCTGTAGAGGGGCCCAGGCTCAGGGCGGGCATTTCTCCATCTCCTCATCTTAGGAAGTAAGTTTCAGTATATTGAAAATATAATCACTGAAACTCTGAAACAAGAGCTGTGGGCTCCCAGGAGCCCCCATTCCTCCCTGTTAATTCCTTCTCATAACATTTCCCGTCTTTGTGGCTGCACTTGTATTAAAAGCTCAGGGTTTTATTAAAAATGGATTTATTTATCCAAAAAGAGATGAAACCCAAACTTGTCAGGAGCCTTTCAGAGCTCATGTCGTAGACACTCAGGCGTGGCTCTTCCGGCCTCCCTGCTCTCTGGTCCTGGCTCGCTGCTGGACCCACTGAGCCCCCGCCCACCCAGGGGGACTCCAGGCCACCCAGCTTGGGGCTGCCGACGGGGAGATGCTCACAAGGCCCTGAAAACTGAGGGCTCCCTGGCCACCAGCTCCCCTATCTGCACAGGCCAGCACTGGCCCCCTTCCAGTGCTGCTGAGGCTCACTGCCCTGGACCCAACCAGCCACAGCAGGCCCTGGTTGTTCGCCTGTGGGTGTGCAGCTGTCCCCTCAAGGTTCACTATTTGCTTGTTTGTTATTATGTGATTTTTGGCTGCATAGAGTGGCATGCAGGGTCTTGGTTCCCTGACCAGGGGTTGAACCCACACCCCCTGCAGTGAAAACATGGAGTCTTAACAGCTGGACCACCAGGGAAGACCAAGGCTTATTGTTGAATGACTATCTGGAATGGTGCTTTGGTAGGCACTGGGCCCAGTCGACCTGACAGTCCAAGCCCTGCCCTCAGCAGGCCCAGTGCAGCCAGAGAACCCACATGCTGCAGCACTCAGCATGGGTGTGAAGCCATGGACTGTGGTCAGATGGGCTGGAGCTCATCTGACACATCACAGCTTTCTGGCAGCTGGAACCTCAGGCCAGAGTCCCATGCTCTCAGGACCTCCTCCTGGGGACATATCCAGGAGGTTTAAGAGGTGACACCAGGAAAAGCCTACCCCCGAAAGGATCCCCCTAGAGTGACAGGGGAGCCCTTTGTGTAGACCCTTCAGATGTAATGCGGTGCTTCCCAAATGACCTTCCACAGACTGCTAGGTCCAGGGCTATCAAGATGTTACATGAAAAGAGCCTGTCTGCAGCTCAGAAAGCCTGGGAGAGCAAAGGTTGACGGATCTCTTTATCACTTTGCTACTTCTGGGAGCCTTTACCACATCAAAGCAGGTTGTGCATCTCCAACGGAGGGATGGGGAGGGTATATGTTTCCCCATGTTTGACATGAATTAATACTTATATTAATTCTTGTGGCACATAGCCAAAACTTTCATAAATTACAGTTATCATTATTATATTTTTCATATAACCTGTTACAGAGGCAGCATTGTCTGGTGGGCAAGAGCATTTTTTGGAGCTAAAGTACCTGAACTTGAATCCTGGCTTTCCATTCACTCCTTGCGGTGGGACCTTGTAAAGGCCACTTACCTCATGGCCCTCAGTTTCCTCACCTATAGAATGGAGCTGTCTCCCGGGGTAGTTGTGAGGGTGAAATGAGTTAAGGCATAAGAAGTGCACGTAGCGGCGCCAGGCACAGAGCCAGTGCTGGAGAAGGGCCCCTGCTGCATGGGGCTTCACACGCTCTGGTATAGCCCAGGTCCTCAGAATCCACTTCAGGAGATACACCTTTAATGGCATCTTTCTCTGACTTTGTAACAGTCTGTTCCCTGCCCTCCCCCCAACCCCCACCAGGGGAATCTAGACAGAGCTCCTGTGGAGGGGTGGGGTTGAGGGGTAAGGTATGAAAGGAAGGAGTCAGGCCTGCTCTCTACACAGCCTCAGCCTCTGTGTTGAGACCATTTCTCTGCAGTAGACGTTTCCTCTGCAACATTCTCACCTTCCTTCAGCCAAGCCTGGGGGTGTTCCGGATTGCCGCATACCTGGGCTCAGGAGAGGCCAGAGCAACAGCTGTATGCGGGTAGCACTGCCCTGGGAGGGTGAGGTGGCAGATGCCCCTCCTGTGTCCTGGCAGCGAAACCAGGAGTCAGGGGTGCACCATGCCCCCCCACCCAGGGCACTCCCTCCAGGGCAGAGTCCTGCATGTCAGGAACCAGCCTCTCTCCATAGGAGAAGGTGCTCAGATGGGGGTAGAGTCTGCAGCCAGGAGGCTTCAGTCTCTAGCTTATGAATGGCCAATGCTTGAGAGGTGCCAAGGCTATTAGAGACCTTCATCAGACATGCAAATGCCAGGGTTGGTATCTCCCTAGGTGCTGGGTACAGGGCTGTCCTACTTTCCCTCCATCAGCCGTGGGACCCGCAGCCTGGGCCAGAAGCTGGACAGACAGGCTGGTGTGATAGGCTCTGCAGAGCAGAGTGAAGCTTTCCCCAGGCGAGGGGCAACTCAGCAAGTGGTGGTGGTGAAGTTAGGATCCAGCTGTTCATATGTTCATTTATTCAATGAATTAACTAACCAGTTGGTATCTGTGCAGGCTAAGTCGCACAAATTAGTCGTGTCTAACTCTTTGTGATCCTGTAAACTGTAGTCTGCCAGGCTCCTCTGTCCAAGGGTTTCTCCAGGCAAGAATGCTGGAGTGGGTTGCCATGCCCTCCTCCAGAGGATCTTCCCTACCCAGGGATCGAACCTGCGACTCTTATGTCTCCTGCATTGGCAGGTGGTTTCTATACCACTAGCACCATGTGGGAAGCCCATTGGTATTTGAATGTGTTCATTATATGCTAGCATCTCTTCCTAGAGAGTCTTATACCTCCACAGCCCTGCCAGGGCTGTGTCTTTTGCCTGAAGCACGTTCCTTTTTGTTTTCTCTCTCTGGCAAGCTATTCACTCCTCATTCTTGCGTGTGTGCTTAGTCACTCAGTCGTGTCCAACTCTTTGCGACCCCATGGACTACAGCCCACCAGGCTCCTCTGTCCTTGGGGCATCTCCAGGCAAGAATACTGGAGTGGGTTGCCATTCCTTCCTTCAGGGGATTTTCCCAACCCAGTGGTCGAACCCAGGTCTCCTGCACCGCAGGCAGATACTTTACTATCTGAGCCACCAGGGAAGCCCAAGAATCCTGGAGTGGGCAGCCTAGCCCTTCTCCAGGGGTTCCTCCTGACCCAGGAATTGAGCTGGGGTCTCCTGCATTGCAGGCAGATTCTTTACCAGCTGAGCTACCAGGGAAGCCCCACTCCTCATGACCCATCCTAAGTGTCGCCGTTTGTGCAGCTCTTTCCTTCTGGTGGACATCTATACTTTGGGGTACATTGATGCCTCCAGGAAACCCTGTATCTGTATAGCAGTGCCTGCCCATATGTCCTTGATCTCTTACCACAGATTGTGTGCTCCTCAAAATCAGGGGCCCCTGAATCCCATCGTGGGTATTCCAATCCTGGGCCCTTCTCCCCAGGTGCTGTAGGGAGAATGAATGGGGTGGGAGACGGAGCCATGGGAGGTAGGAGCTGCCGGTTGCAGTGCTGGATGGGGTATGGTTCAGAGGACCGTGGTGGCCACCACAGTTGTCTTGGTAATCCCTAAAAATACCCACTTTCAGGATTTATGGTGCTTTCATTCACAGAATAATTCATCCTTGATGTTCTTTACTCGGGTCCTAGTGAAAACAACATCCCAGGATTTTGTGTTATTCATTTTAAGATGGGACAGACTGAGACCAGAGGAATGCAGCAGACTTCTGAGGTCACACAGCGACTTGATGTGTTCAAGATAGAGACCAGATCTCTTGTCCTCCTGCTGCTTGCTCCTCTATCAGTTCTTCCCTGGGTGATTCATCTGAATGAAGGGAGATGGGGAGCAGAAGAGGGAGTGAGAGTATCAGCAAGGTTGGGCCTCTCCAGTGGACACTGAGGTGTTTGCCTGGGGCCTCAGTGTATATCCCAGGAATGATAGGGGCAGCTAAGGTCCCTGTACTCGACCCCTACTTCCTAGACTGACCTGGGGTCCCCAGGGGGAGGGAAGCTGTGGGTGTCAGGACAGCTACAAGAAGAACAGCACCCTGGGGCCTGACCTACCAAACTCAAGTCCTTTTTCTCTCCCACCCAGGGCACGACAGTGCGAATTATCACTGCCATTGACCAGGATAAAGGACGTCCCCGGGGAATTGGCTACACTATCGTCTCAGGTAAGGCCTGGGGTACCCTAGTGCCCCACCCCTACTCAGGAAGAACCACTCTAGGAGTGTCAGGCTCTGTGGGTGTGTGGGACAGTGGCATGAGGGGACCTGTTCCCAGGGACAACCCAGGCCAAAGGACTCAGGAAGGAACTGCCTAGATGAAGGAGGGAGGAGCAGGGGAGCAGAGGAGTTCGAGACGGGGGCGGGGGGGGGGGGTGCGGTGGCGCTTGGGTGATAGTAGGGACAGGAGTGTGCATCGCTCTCCGAGATCTCAGGCATCTGTGCACTTTGGGGCTCTGAGCCCAGGTTATTGGTGACTGTTGTCTAACCTGTCAGTACACTGGGTTTTTGTTTGTCGTTACTTGGTGAAAAGATGGCAGTTTTTACATCGTTTTAGAACTAATTCAGCTGCAACTTTGGCTGATTTCATGCTCTCTTCACATTTCTGACCATTAGACAGTCACGTTTATCTGGAATGTTGCAGGGAGGCAGGTAAGCCCTCCTTTCCCACCTAGGCTCTTGGTTGAGCAGAGCAGTGACTGAGTGCAGAGAAAGTTCTGGTTGGTGGGACCCCTGACTCCATATCCCTGCCTAGAGACTAACAAAGTAGCAGCTCCTTGGCCGTCGTGGGTCTGGGTGGCTTTGGAGCAAGGGGGCTGGTGAGAGGTGCAGGAAAAACTGCTCACTCATACACAGACTCTGGATCAATCTGTCCCTGTTCTCCCACCCCACCCTGGCCTCCCTGCCCAGCCTGCTGGGTGAGTAAAAGGTGAGCCTGATGCATCTGCGGGGAGGTGAGGGGCTGTTTGAAGGCCAAAAGGATCTCAGGCCACTAGACCAGTGTCCACCCCATTGCCCCTCCCTACCACACTGCCAAGAGAGTAGACTTGGCATTTAGGGGCATTTTCTCCCTAAAGCTCAAGACACCAATGTGTAGTGATCAAGAACATGCATGGAGTCTCTTGAGCATACTATCTAGGGGTGGATCTCCATACCTGTTTCTCATCCATAATATGGGAGCAGTAAGAATGCCTACCTCAGGTGTTTCAAAAATCAGAAGGCTTATTGTATGTAAAGTCTTTAATAGATGTATGTGAGGCATTGATACTTTGTAAGTGTTAACTGTTATTAATGTGCATGTGTGCATGCTTAGTTGCTCAGCCATGTCTGACTCATGGTGATCCCATGGACTCCCACCCTCCAGGCTCTGCTGTCCATGGGATTCTCCAGGCAAGAATGCTGGAGTGGGTAGCCATTCCCTTCTCTTGGGGATCTTCCTGACCCAGGGATCAAACCCAAGTCTCCTGCCTTACAGGCAGATGCTTTACCATCTGAGCCACCAGGGTCATCTAATAACACCTTCAGGGTGCTGAAGGTTAGGTGGTGGGAGGGAGACCAGTCACATCCTTGGGAATGCAGGAAATCAGGGGTATTGTGGGCTCTCTGTGACCTGCAGCTTCTAGCACAACTGTTAACTGTGCTTCTAAGCCCACGGGACCCTAAGACCCAGGGTGAATGTCAGAGCAGCTCATGTGGTGAGCGGCAGCAACAGCAGTGTGGGTTTGGGCCTGTGCTTCCCCCACCCCTCTTCCTCCCCATTCTCATGCCCAGCACAGGGCTCCACAAGAGTAAAGTCCAGTTTGTACTTGTAGAGTGGATGAATGGATGGATGGATAAATGAATTAATGTATGTTACTCTATGGTAATGGGTTTTCAAATTCCATTTTGCCCAAGTATCACCTGGGAGCTCCTACCAAAAACACAGAGTCCTTGGCATCCATGAAGGTTCTCATCCTGTAGGAGTAGGGTGCAGCTCAGGAAAGGTCCTTTCTCCTTGAGCCCCAGAAGCAGCTGGTCCTCAGACCAGGGTATGGGAAAGGAGGTCCTAGCGAGGTCCACGCTGGTGCTGGCCTCCTTCATGAGTTTGTCAAATTGGGAAGCAAAACAAGTGCCTTGCGGTAACAAGGGGCTTGCGCTGGAGATCTGAGTGAACACCAGTGAGCCCCAAGGCTGATGAAGTTGGGAACCTAGTATAAGCTGGCAGCAAGAAGGGGGCACCTGGCTGGTTTGGGGATTGTCTCCTCATCTCATTTTCTCTGGGCTGGCTCTAGACATACTCTCAGACAGGAGTGGGGAGCAGAGAGTCATGGACAGTGAGAAATTCCTCTCTGATACCAGATGGCCATCCTCCAAGGCATTAGTCTATTTGCAGTCTGCGCTCGGTGCCAAGGCACCAGCCCCAGAACCTCAGGCCCTCTATAACAGAAATGGCCCCAGCCACCCCTTTCCCCTGGAGCAGGAGGCTGGAAGGCAGAGCTGCTGAGGCTTTGGTATCTGAGTGGTGCTCTGGAGCTTACAGTCTGGGGACAACTGCCTGCAGCAGCATCACATGAAATGGCAACATCCTATGAAATTTCTAGGGACACGCTTTCTTGGGCCAGGTGCAAAAAACAGGATAGGAAGGGAAACCCAGGATATGAAAGTAGAGGTGGGGATGCATGTGAAGGCGGGTGCAGGAGGCAGAAATTTCTGGAAAACCTCGAGCACTTAGCATAGCTTTATAGGATTCCCAGAACAGATGTGCCTTGAGGGCTTTTAGAAAGGATGACACACGGGTTTTCTCTTACCTGCCAGCTTTGATTGATTGGTAATGGCTGCCTGAAGGGGTCCAGGAAGCCGAACAGGTTCAGTGTGGTCTTCAACTGGTAGAGTCTGCTGTGGGTGTGGAAATGGAGGGGCAGCACTGGGGCAGCTGTCTGCCATCCTTGATGGGGTAGCACTTGGACCACGTTTGCAGGGTGGCCATGACGGTCCTCACTGTAATGGGTATTTGTCACCAGCAACCCCACCTGGATCCTTTTCAGACACTTTGAGGAAAGGGCAGTCCTCTTTCTTCCCTTCCTATCCTGAGCACCTGGTTTCCCTCCCTGCCCTTCTCCCCAGGCGTGGGCTGGCATGGACCCCTGCAACCTCAGCCCAAGTCTAGGCAGGCAGACAGGCAACAGGGCACACTGCCCAGGGGAGTGTGATTTGACCTCTTCTACTTCCCTCAGCTGGTCAGTGTAGACATTACTCCTAAGAACATTGTCTGCTGAGGGTCTAGCCTCTCATGCCTTCCTCCCCAGTGGTGTTAAGGCCTGGGTGGCTTGACCAGTGCCTGTTTGGCTCGAAACGCAAGAAGGGATGCCTTGCCAGTGTCCTTTCACGCTGACTGCCCCACACTGACCCTGAGTGCCTGGTGGGAGCCTGCCCCGGCTCAGGTGCTCTGGAATCATTTTCATTTGAAAGAAAGGACTGAGGGCCTCAGGGGCTCCCAGAGCCAGGTGCAAGTCCTGCAGGCACTGTGGGCTAGCCAGTCTCTGGGCACCTTAGGAGCCTGGGCAGGTGGTCTGTCTCAGACACAGACCTGAGCCCACAGTGACGCATGGCACACGGTTAACCCGCCCAGCTCCCTGAGGCCCCGTACCCTCCAGGCTGTTTATCAGCCCTGCAGCTTGGGGGATTTATGTCCACACACCAGTGCGTTCCCCATTCCTAATGACCCCTCTGTTTTGCCAAGAACAAAGAGGCCTTCAGAGGTAAGTTATGGCTCCTTTGCCATCAATTTGTTCTCAGCCTCTTGTGGCCAAACTACGACCGAAGAATGACAAGGCTGTTTCCCATAGAGGACCTGGCATGGGCCCCATGCTCCCTCAGCCTGTGCCTGCCCTGCCACTCACCAAGGGCATCACTTCCTCCAGGGTCTGACCTCCAGAGCTCTGCGGGCTCCTGTCCCCAGTGGTCAGCCTCACCTGAGGTCTGAGCAGACACCCTCCCCCGCCAGATGGACATAGTCCTGCTTCAAGGGGTGGCTGCACCCCTGCCCAGCAGAGCACTGGACTAGGAGTCCAGAATTGTCAGTTTGAGGCCCAGCAGTGCCACCTACAGCAAGGCATTTGGCCCTCTTAGCCCCATATCCCCATCTGTGGAACAGAGATGGCAACTCCCATGGCAGATAAGACAATGCCAGAGAGACCCCAAAGGACCATAGAATATTAAACATTATTAGTTGTTGAAGAAAGTTCAGGACCAGGGGTTCTTGGGACCCTTACTCATTTCCTCCTTCATTCATTTAAGTATAGAGAAGTAAGTGGTTGAGCGTGCAGGCTTTAGGGCCATATTCAGGGTGGTGACCACTAGCTGAGCTGGTCAGTACGGTTGCCTTGAAATGTATAGAGCTTTTGAAATGCAGCTGGTCTGATTTGAGATGTGCTAAAAACACACAGGGTTTTGAAGACATAGTATGAAAAATAGATTATAGAATATCTCAATAATGCCTTATATAGATGACATGTTGAAATGGTATATTCAATATGCTGGGTTAAAGATAGCATATTATTTAAAGTAATTTTACCTATTTTTTCTTTTAATGTGGCTACTAGAGAATTTCAAATAGCAGGTGTGGGTTGCATTCTGTTTCTGTGGGCAGCTCTATTCCAGAGGTAGACCGCCTTAACTTGCCTTCCGCTACCTGTGTAACCTTCTGGGCGTCAGTTCTCCACTCTGTGAAGTGGAGGTAGTTATAACCCAGGTCTCACAGGGATGCTATGGCGTGTACACACTTAGCGGAGCGCCTAAATGTGTAATCAGTGCTCAACACACAGGGACTTGAATATCCACCTACAGTGGACTGAGGGTCTTCTCTGTCCTTAAAGTCCTGAGAGCTGGTAAGGCCCGAGTTGCCGTCTCAGCTGCAGGAACCTGCGGGCAGTCTGGGGACAGGCTGAATTGAAGCACCCTGGTGAAATGCTGTGGAGACAGGTATGGGCTGTGCTGATCGTTGTTGATGTAGAGCAGTGGTTCCCAGTGGGGTTGACTAGACTGTTCTTTCTACTCTTGTATATATTCAAAAATACC
Organism: Odocoileus virginianus; assembly: GCF_023699985.2. Classification (NCBI taxonomy): domain Eukaryota; kingdom Metazoa; phylum Chordata; class Mammalia; order Artiodactyla; family Cervidae; genus Odocoileus; species Odocoileus virginianus. Next base: position 61,419,366 of record NC_069680.1, read on the forward strand.
CGTCATAAGAAGTGAGCAAGAATCCGTGGGAGGGGGTACCTCCCAGCCATCACCAGGAGGGGAAGCTTACCAAGGAGAGATCTTCTAAGGCAGCCCTGACAGATGAGCAGCTGGGAAAAGTGCAGGGAGGGTCTGTTGCAGGCAGAGGAGCAGGACGTACCAAGATCCCAGAGCAGAGAGAGTGTACCCGATCGCGGAGCTGCAGTCATGAGCGTGGCTAAGCGCAGCGCGTGAGGGAGGCCCCAGAGGGGAGACGAGGCCAGTGTGCAGGGTGTGGAACACCCTGCCCAGGAGAACACCAGGCCCTGGTCCTCAGGGCAGGGGGGTGCCAGTTCAGCAGCGGGGGGACATGGTCAGGGGTGTGTTGTGCAAAGCTCACAGTGGGTTGGGGGAGGGCAGGTGGGAGCCAGAAGATCAGCAGGGAGGCTGCCCGAGTGTCCCCAAGTGGCGGACATCAGAGGGGGCACAGAGACAGAGCCAAGGACGGTGAGGAGGCCACGGTGACCAGAGGTGATTGGTGGGGCACTTGTTTTAGGCATCAGGAGGAGCCCAGGACTAGACCATGGCCTGAGATGCCTTTAGAGTCCCCTCAGGCAGAGAAATTATTTAATTTCCAACCACTATTTGTTCCAGAGAGGCATCCTGTCTTCCCAGTTAAGTGACCTGGAAGGAGTCACTAAAACTCTTGAAGCATCAGTTCCCCCATCTTTAATCTGAAGCAGATGGTGTCTTTCTCATGGAGTTGTAACAAGTAAATGAGACCATTATATAAAGCAAGTGGCATTTGGCACCCGTCCACCATAGGTCAGCACCCAGCAGGCCTCGCATGTCCCTCCTGCCCACCACTGGTCAGGATGCAGTGGGGACAAGCACATACTATGCTGGCAGGAGCCCAGCTTACTAGCTGTGACCACTCATGTTTGTCAACAAGCAGGCCGCCCGGGTGGTCAGGGGACCAGATTGGAGGTTCCTCTCAGTCAGTCCCAAGGGCTCTAAGGCCAGCATTCTGTCCTGCTCTCATCTTCCCACAAGTTCCCAGACTCTTCATCTCTCCTTAAGCACTCGTCACAGGAAGCCCATCCAGGAGAGGCTGTGAAGCAGTGGTCCTCAGGGTGGGGCCTCGGACCAGCAGCAGCAGCCTTGCCTGTTAGCCATGTGAATTCTCAGGCCACCCCGGAGCTACAGAGTCAGACTCGAGGATGGGGCCTAGGAGACTATTTAAAAGGTCTTCCAGGTGATTCCAACACTGTCTGAATCCTTTCCTCCACTTTAGAAGGATTTTGATTTTCCAGAAGTACTGGACTGGTGAGTTCTGTCATTTGACTTTCTCCTTCCCATAACTGCCGCTAAACAGACCCTTCTCCAGCACCCAAAGGGCACCCCCCCCCCCCCGCCCCACCCCGGGGTATGAGGATTTGGTGAAGGAGCCCAAGCTAGCACTTCCCACTCCAACCTGCATTACAGCCCCCGTCTCAGCCCAGACTCCACTTTCAGGCTGAAGAAGCCTAACCTCTCCCGTCATCCGGATGCTTTCTTGTCTGAGCCCTGCTTCTCTGGGTCTCCTGCAGTCCTGCCATATACCCGATTTGTTAGGTGCCTGCTATGTGTGAGCCACTGGCCATTTAATCCCTCACAATAGTGTATGAAGGAGACAGTATTACTGCACTTTGTTGGCATGTACGGCAAGGCTTGGGGACTTTTTTATATTGACCAAAGGTCACAGCCACAAAGCAGAAGAGTAGGGATTTGAACCCAGGTCTCTTGGGCTCCAGAATATAGCCAGAATTTGCATGACAGCAGCTGTTATCAAAGTGATGTCTCCAGATGTCTCCACCTGGGTATTATTAGAAATGAAAAACTTTGTACCCTACCCTAAACCTGAATCAGAAACTCTAGAGGGTGGGGCCTGCATGATACTGTTCTGATGGCCTGGGGACCACCCTTTGAGAAGCTCTGGTCTTGAACAGCACATGTCATCAACAGGTCAGTATCGCCCCCAAGGGGGCAACAATTTGTTCTGAGAGGTAAAAAAAAATACCTTACTCCTTATATGTATAAAGCACAGATATATATATATATATATATATATATATATATATATATATATATATATGCTATATTTGTGATATTAAAATTTCATGCAGGTTAGGGGAGCAGTTAGAAAAAAATATCTTAAATGGCTAGGGAGGTTGGAGGGGCCTGTGATAATGAAAATAAAGGGTTGAGAAACAATGGCCTCGAATGAAGAATAGGTGTGCAGTATCAAGGTTGAAACCCCTCCGTCCCAGCTTAGAAGGCAGTGGCCTTACCACTGGGTCATGCTGGGGGACCTGCCCAGGTATGTTAGTGAAAGACAGAGTCTTCACTCACCACTTGCTGAATTTTACTTTTAATGTTACCAAGTGAGGCAGTTCCTTGAAAACACATTGAACACTGAAATGAAAGCTGTGTGTGTGTGTGTGTGTGTGTGTGTGTGTGTGTGTGTGTGTGTAAAGAGAGAATAAGCAGTCAAATTTGCACAAACCCACATATGCCAGTACATACACCTCCACATATGCCAATAACTAAATCAGGCCCCCGGCCATGGCCTGGTAGGGGACAGCTATCACAGAAGACCATCATTTGAATCACTTCAAAGCCCTTGTGATTAAGCTGCTTGGCAATTTTCTCCCCCAAGAAGTAAAAACTTAGGAAAAGCAGATCTGCTTTGGAAATCAGAATTGCCCAGCAAACCCCCTGGCTTGGAGTACGTATTGGGTGCTGAAAGCCCCAGGAACCTCAGGGCATCTGGCCAGGCACAGTGGGGAACGGCTGGAGCCAAGAGGGAGCCAGGGAGGAGTCAGAGCTGATGAGAGACGAGAGGCGGGGCCAGCTGGAGGAGGGCATGTAAGGCAAAAGATGTGGGTTCTTGAGCGTGTCTGGGGATGAGAGGGCCATCAGAAGGTTTATCTCATGGAAGTTCTGGACAGTCAGAGCGGGAAGCACTGGAATGAGGATGGTCTCCTAACAAGCTGCTGCACCAAACTAGGGGAGGACTAGGGTTTGCTGTGGAGATGTAAAGGAGGAGATTCATTAAGGCGATATAGTGAGAATGGATGGTCCAGGGAAAGAGGGACACAAAGAAGCGTCTAAGCTCTAAGTCTCGGTATCTAGGGTCCCTGTAGTGGCCTAGGCAAAAGGGGGCATATTCATAAGGAGAGCTGATCTGCTTACACCTGTGACTGCCATGCTAGACCCATGTCAGCACATATACCAGAGCACCTGTATCCCATGTCAAGGCAGAAATCACTAATTGATCTCAGCACACTTTCCCACTGAGCCTGAGTGGGCCTCCGAGCCTCCATCAGCCACTGGTAGTTGCTAGGCCTTCTCTAGAGAGCTGGAATGGATATGCCATCCAAGGTTTCTCCAGTTTGCATCCTGTGGCTCTCTTCTTTCAACAATATTTAAGGGGCAGTTCCTCTGACTTTTAAAAAATTTAATTAAAAAATATTATTCACAGTGCTCTCCCACCAGCGTACCAAACCAACAACAAGAGGTCACACTAACACTGAATTCCTCCTGGTAAACCACGGGAGAGCCCTCACTTCATTCTCCCTGTTCGTTCTGCCTCCTCTCTTCCGGGTTACACTTCTTCACTTCCACTCCCCACACTCTTCCGTGCTCTGTCTTTGTGCCTTTCCTGAGGCCCTGCACGCTCTTTGTCAGCAGCTATACCTTGCCTCTGGCATCCTTCCCATGAATCCAATTGGCCAGTGGGCTTTGAAAAGGTTTCACCACCATGGTCTGAGACTCTCCCTTTCTGCCTCTCCTCTTTCCCACACCCTCCTCATGGGCAGAAGTCTGACCCTTGTTCAGGACACTATAGAGCCTCCTATGGGACCCATGTACTGTGGGAGCTTACCCAGGACCTCCTTCTCAGGTCCAAGCAGCACCTGGGTTCCACCTCCACAGCTGGGCAGGAGTGGCCCTTGCCCAGCTCAAGAAGCAGTTCTCTCCAGGCCTGGGATCTGGCAGACCAGTCATGGCTGAAGGCTACTTCCAAGGGCTCTGGCTCATTCTACTTCATGCCTAGAGGTTGCTTCGGAGAGAAGTTCTAGTCTGTTTTCCCTATGTCAACAGACATTTGTCTTATTAAAAAAATTGACTTCTTTCTAGTTTTTCCTCATCTCTAAGTAACTGCTTTTTATTGCAGAGATACTTGGAGGACTGTGAAATTAGCCAGCGTTTATTTTGCATTCTCTTTCTTTCTTATCTTGGCACACTTCAAGCGCACAGAACTGATTCAGACATCATCTTTGGCTCTGAGTCAGCACTGGTCCTTGTATGGCCCTCTTCAGTTTCATTATTAGTTTTTAATAATTTTGTGGACACCTGTGAACCCACCAACCAACCCAAGAGGCAGACCGTCACTCATCCCGTACATCTCCCTTTGTTCCTCATCCAGTCCATCCCGACTCCCCATCCCACAGCCATCTCTTTGCACCTTGCGTTGTTTTTTTTCCTTTTTTATCTCTTTAGTTTCAAAAAATATTTTGTCACGTGTGCATATTGCAGTTGTCTTTGAACTTTATTTTAAAAGTATGTTACACATAGTCTCCTGGGACTTGTGTTTTCTCTTCAGTGTTACATACAACATCTGTCTGTATTTTTTTTTCCTTTGGTGTCATTATTTGTTCATTTTTATTACTCTGTATTACTTTGTCATGTGAAAATATCACAGGTAATCCATTTTCTTGTTGAATGGTGTACGCACTGATTTTTGCTATTGCAAACCATGCTGCTCTAACATGTGTATCTCTCTCTCTAAACATGTGAGAGGGTTTGCTCTGGGCTCGATACACTTTCTGTCACCCTCACCCTCACCCCAGAACGTGGCCGGCCAGAGCCATTTTATAGATAAGGAAACCCACAGAACTCATGAAACACTTAGGGTCACACAGCACATAAGTTGGGGGCATAGGATTCAAACCCAGATTTTCTTGTTTCCAAAACCCACATCCTTTTTACCATCTTTTACTATTCTGCCTGGGAAACCAAATGATTCATTTCAACCCCTGGTCTATGTACCAAACTAGAACCCCAGGATTCATTCATTCAGTTAAGCCAATATTAATTGAGTTCCTACTGTGTGCCAGGCTCCATGCCAGACCCCGGGGACCAATTGTAAAGGGAAAGTTGCTGTCACTGAGCCCACAGAGCTCACATTCTAGTGGGGAAGACATAACTAAATATCAGCAAAGGCAGTGTCTCCTGGCCATATTAAGCATTGAGCAGGAAATACTGGTGTGAGAAGGTAGCTGGGCTGAAGGGCCACTCAGAAAGAGGGGGTCAGGAAGGCTGGACTAGGGGGATCTCAGCCTCCTTAGGCTGTGGGCTTGGCAGGAGATCTCATCCCTCCCTCCTCAAAAAAGGTCTCAAATATCTTTTGGGAGATATAATGACCCCCTCTCAGCGGCTCACATTCCCCACTCCCTTTTTCATCTCACTCCCTGGATGACTGCTCAGCTTTCAAGGCAGCCCCCAGCCGGGGCTAATCTGAAATAAAAGTTTTTATTTATCTAGCTTGATACCTGGTGCAAGGTTAAATCATACAAGAGAAAAAGCAATAAGAGAAAGATTAAGTGTAAGGCGCCGTCTTAGGCATGCCCCTTTGCAATATGGTTACAAAGATATTAAGCCCGAAGTCACCTACAGCCTCACATGGCTGTACCTACCCTTCCCTTTCTAGGCTCAGTGATGGGGTGGGTTCCAAAAGAAGAGACACCCTGGGGTGCCCTGCAGAGAAGGTGAGCAGAGCAGATGGAGTTCTACTGGCTCAACCCATCAGCCACCTCCTGCCCCTGCACGGCTCTGATTCATGATTTCCTGGGGGAACAAAAATGTTGACATCTGCACCTACATTCCTGTCAGCATCTCCATGTCATCAGTATTTATTGTGTGCCTGCTATGGGCCAGGCACTCTGGAGAGAGAGAGGGAGAAATCTTAGTCACAGGCCTTTCTCATGGCCAACCTGGCTCAGGTCTCAGGTGACCTTGAGCAGGTTACTTCTGTCTGTGCCTCAGTCTCCTCACCTGTACAATGGGAATATTAATAGAGTTTATCAAAACATTATCATCTGGTTGATGACAAATGCATACACGAAAAGATACCAGGATTCCCCAGCACATAGATGGTAATGGAAACTCTAGAAAAGTAAATGTCACTGGCTCTTGCTCCTCCTCTCTGCCTGCAAAAATCAAAGACTATAGCTCTTAGTAAATCCCCAAGCATTGCAGGGCCCCTTGGGCAGGGAGGAAGGCACATGCTATCCAACTGACCTGTTTTTTTGCCCCCAATCCCTTGTGGATGTCCCTTGCACAAAGCCAAGTCAGTAAGTCACCTGGGCCGCTGCTGTCAGCACCCTCCCTAGCTGCTGAAATGGCCCAGCATCCCCAAGACACCCCATGACCCTGGAGCGAAAATGGATCATGGGTGGACAGGGGCTGCTCTTCATCACCCTGCAGCTGTACTTGGGCTTGGGCCCCTCAGCATCCCTGCTGGACCCCTTTATGCTCCATTTCCTCCCCTACCATTTAAACAGCTTCTCCCACTCCAGCCTTCAGCTTTTCTCTGGATGGGGCCCAGACAGGACCACAAGGACATCATGCCACCCTCCCCACCCCTATCTCTCCTCCAGAACCCATGTTTTAACGCAAATTTAAAATATAGAAGGAAAGGAAGGGATCTCTCTTTTAGCCGATGTGTCAGCAGGCCCACCCACAAATTCACCAGACAGGGCCAGTATCAGCCTCAGGGAGAACCTGACTGCACAGGTAATCCGTCACAGAAGCCTGAAGCATGGCATGTATGAAGGATACTCTAGTAGGTCAGGAAAGTGCTGGTTCTTGAGAAGGGCAGTCCTGGAGGGATGATTTGGAAAGACCACGAAGAAGGGAATGTCACAAGTCACAAGGCAGGGTGTCAGCACACATTCGGGGGACCTCCCCATCAGCCCTAACACCCTCTTACAGCATGGGCTTCACACTGGGAGAGCTTTCAATGCCAGAGTAAGGGGTCACAGTAACATAGGAATAGTAACGAACACTTTTGTGGATGCTTAGAACTAGATCTAAATGCTTCTCCTGCATCAACTCTTTAAATTCTCCTACTAACCCCATGAGGTAGGTACTGTTATTGTCTGCCCATTTTGCAGATAAAGAAACTGAGGCCCAGCTGCCCAGAGTCACATGGCTGGTAGGAGGGAAGAGCATGTTAGCTCCAGAACCCACACTTGCGCAGTGCCCCTGGCCCCCCTCCCCGTGCCCTGGACACCTGACGTTGCTGCCGGCGGCTGGGAGTCACTGGATCTACCTGAGGGCTCGGCTGTCTTCCTGTGGCCCTGCCGCCCTCCCTCTGCCCCTCTGTCAAGTGCTGCTCCTGAGTCAATTAACTGGCTGCCCCATTCAAATATTTGACCAATATCCTGGAAACAGAGATTTCAGCACAGATATTTTCAGACATTGATTGAAGTGAACAAACATTCTGACCCAGAAGGGATTTATTGCTCACATTTTCCTTCTGCTGGGCTGGGCTCCATTCCAGCACCTTCAGAAGGCCTTTCTTTCATGGGGGCCAGTGGGGTGGAATCAGGCAGCCTCTGTTTTGCAGCTCACTGCCCCTCCCACACCCTCCTGCTGCCAACGCAGGTAGAAGCAACTGTTCTGAAGGACCGTATCAGTGAAATGCTTTGGAATCAGTGAAAGCAGAGGCTAAAGGGCACTTCACAACAATGTCCAGCATAGCAAGAGTTATTTTAAAGGAGCCAGTGACCAATTTTTCTTAATGACAGTGTGGGGGCGGGGGGCTGTCGTGTCCAACTCTTTGTGACCCCATGTACTACAGCCCACCAAGCTCCTCTGTCCATGGGATTCTCCAGGCAAGAATCCTGGAGTGCATTGCCATTTCCCCCTCCAGTGACCGAACTTGTGTCTCTCATGTCTTCTGCATTAGCAGGTGGGTTCTTTACCACGGGTGCCACCTGGGAAGCCCCTAATGACAGCGGGCATCCTAAATGTCTGAGAGAGGTTTAGTTGGGACTTGAGGAACACTTTGGAAAGGAGGAGTTGAGGTTCTGGGATGCTGTGGGTCCTTTAGAAGTCTGTGGGGACAGGAGAGCCAGCTCTTCACAACTCAGCAGTTGCTTAGTGAGGAGGTCCTGGTGAGCCAGCTTCCCTTCTTGGTGGTCTTGGGGAGACAGGGTCTAGAATGGAAATTGGAAATGGAAAACCATTCTGTGGAAAGCTTAAGGACTTGCTGGGGAGTAAACATATGAAAAGTTGCTTGTCCATCCATACAGCATTTGCTGAGAGACTCATGCTGCCAGTAAATCCTCCAGGAGATCACAGGAAGCTGAGTGTGTCGGGGGTTGGGGGGATGGGGTGAGGGCAGCAGCTTCACCCCAGCTGATTCCCCAGAGAGATGATTTTAAGTGCCGCACGGGTGGGGCGTGAAATAACACCGAATCACACAGTGAGACGGCTATTCCCTCCTCAATTCTCTTTTAGATTTTCTATTTCTGTCAGCCCTGTCCAGGAGAAAGTCCAGTTGGGTACTCACATCTTGAATACCTCTTCACCATTTGGCTCATCTGTCAATTTAACAAATAGAAAGCAGGCTAGAGCCTTCAGATGCCAAGCTGATATAACTAAAATCTCACCACATAGGCTCATTTTATCTATTTTATAATCATTATTTATGGCCAGTGAACTGGTTCTCCATTGATGATATTCTTAAACAGACTCTATTAGAATGATTTTTTAAAGGAGAAACTGAATCAAATGAAAGAAAAGTGGCAAATAATAATAATGGGAGTGACATGCAGATATGGAAAAAGCTGGACATCCAGATGACTGAATTGGGCAGTCCTAACACTGGAGTAACTTGTCCTGAGCCTTTCCTTATCTGTACTATGGGAGGGATGATGGAGCTGCTGTAGGTTCTGACAGTTGTATCCATGCATATAAAGTGTCTCAAACAGTGTCCAACACCAAGCAAGAACTTCGGAAATACCAGCCCTCTATTGGATAGGGTCCTGTAAATGATATCACCTTAGAGATGGGGCAGAAGGTATTACTGGGACTGAAAGATGGGTGAGTTAGGTAGGGAGGAAGGCATCCCAAGCAGGAGAGACCAACTGGAGCAAAATCTTTGAGAAAGGACTCTTCATGAGATGTCTGAGGGGCAACAGACAAGGCCACTAGGCTGCAGAAGAGGAAGGTGATTTGAAGGGTCAAACTAAGGAGTGTTTGGTTATTCCTTTCAGGGCACTTGTGGCCCCAAGAATTTGAGAACACTCAGGGAAAGGGGCCTCGGTGAGGCTGTGGGGTTCCTACAGGAATCCAGGGCAGACCTTCCTCAGAGTTGGACCTCCCGGGATGAGGAATTGGGACAGAGCTTGCTCCCTCTCTCCTCTCTTACAGCATCTGAGCTTGCCTCCTATGGCTTCAACAACAAATTACCAGAAACTCAGGGGCTTAAAACAACTGAAATGTTCTCTCTTATAATTCTAGCAGGCCAGAGTCCACAGTGATTTAGCTCCATGGGGCTAAAGTCACAGTGTCAGCCAGGCCAGTTCCATCTGGAGGTTCTGGGGGGAATCCATCCCTTCCCTCCCCCAGGGGCTGGTGGCTGCCAGCATTCTCTGGATTGTGCCCAGATCACTCAACTTTTTCCTGTGGTCACGTTCCTTCTCTTCTACAGTCAGATCTCCCATGCTTCGGTCTTTCAGGGCTCTTGTGATTATTTGTAGCGTCCAGCCGATAATCTCCCCATATCAGGTTGCTCAACTGAGTCACATTTGTAACTTCCCGTTTGCTATACAAGGTAACATTCAGAGGTTCCAGGAGTTAGGACCTGGATATGTGATGGCCTGTATTTAGCCTACCATAGCATCTTTGCCCCTGCCGATAATTTACCCCACTTATACCTCTCTTCCATACTGGCTCCTTCATGGTCTCCCAGGATGGATCCATGCATCCACCTAGTCCATGATGGCCATATTGACCTCTCTCATCATGGCTGCCCTTGAAATGTCCTTTTGGCTTCTGTCTCAGCTGTCAGTCATCTCCATATTCTTGTTTTCCAGTTCCAGACTCCCTAGAAGGGGTCAGATTGGTTGGCCCATCATCACAAGCAATGTCCAAAGCCATAGGGAGCTGGCAGCCCAAGATGGTGTCACCCTGAGCAGCTGGTATGGAAGAGGGCAGCAGGGCCATGAGGGGGACCAGCCCCAAATTTATCTAGTACATTTAAAAAGATAGGCGGATAGCCCAATGGGACAGAATAGAACCAGACCCACGTATAAATATGAGAACTTGATATATGATAAAGGTGGCACCACAAATCAATGGGGGAAAGGATGACTTGTAGAGTAGCTGGTGTTGGGAAAACTAGCTCGCTCTATGGAGAAAAATAAAACAAGATCCCTACCATACACCAAGGTAGGCTCCAGATGGATTAAAGACTTCAAGGTGAAAAGTGAAATATAAAGCTCATAAAAGAAAACGTGAGGGTATATCTTTGTGACCTTGTAGTTGTAAAGGACTTCTTACCACCCAAAGGGCATATGCCATAAGTGAAAAATTGATCATCAAACGATTTCCAATTCCATTGAAATATATAGGCAAAGTTAACAGTAGATGGCATGTGTGGAGAAGATTTTTGCAACAATTAAAAAAACAGCACAGGTATAATATTTAGAATATGTAAGAAATTCCTACAAATCAATAGGAAAAGTTGGGAAACTCAATAGAAAAAAGACAAAATATATTCACAGAATGGGATGCCCCAGAGATTACTGAAGGTATGTAAAGGTACTAACACTAACTGGAAATCAGAGAAATGTAAATGGCAATTACAATGACCAACTTCTTCATACCCCCTGGCTGTTTTGTAATATCTACAAGTTATGGATGGATTTTAAAGATGAGTATCTTTGCAGTTGATTTGATGATAGTAAGCACTGTCTTTGAATTCCACTTAAGTGAAATATTTTGCCCCCCAAACTTCATTCTTCGTACTAGTAGACCAGTATTATAAAAATGTGCTCAATTATTATGTATCAAATTTCATCAAAAATTTTGTGGAGATTTCTTTTCTCTACTGTTCAGTAAGTACTAACATCGTGTCCTCAATTTTCCCTCTTGACCTGCAAAGTCTAAAATACTTACTATGGCCTTTTACAACCCCTACACTAAAGCTCTGTATCAGTTAGCAGCCAGATACTATTAGGTTAAATCACATGGAATCACCATTTTTGTAGGTCAAAAATGGTCGAATGTGAGCAGTTTCATAGGATTCAACTTAATAGATGTACAGGCAGCAAAATAGATAAATCTTTGAAACCTAGTGTTGAGTGATAAAAGAAACAGAATAGAATAGCATAATACCATGTCTGTAGTTGAAAAACACATTAGCAACAGTAGATATTCAGCAATAATATGTACATGTACAGAGACATTTAGCAGAGCGCAAGACTGGTACTTCTTTGGGAAAAGAGGAGTAGAATGGAAGGTAAAAGGGGAAACCCCACCTAACTAATAATAACATTGACCAACATTTATTTGGTAATCTCCATGTGCCTAGCAGTATTAACTCATTTACTCCTCACAGCACCCTGATGAGGAAGGTACTATCATTGTCACTTTGCCAATGAGGAAACTAAGCTCAGAGAGGTTAAGTAACTTGCCCAAGGCCACTCAGCTTGTAAACATCAGAGCCAGGATTTGGACCCAAGCAGTTTGGACTGCAGTTTTGGAGATCAAATCTGGAGTCCAGTAAGATGGGTATTGTTTGAAAGGATGTAGATGGACCCCACAGATCTGAAGAGGCAAACACCCCCATTTACCTAAACCCAACACCCATTCCTTGTCCAGGATGACACCCATCTCTGTTTCTTCCTCATCTTGCTTCTCTGGAACTCAAAGCACCTGCCTCAGCCACTGGCCATCCAACATGCACAGAGTTAGGAGGTATGGACAATGTCCCTAACTTGACTCAACCTGGAATGCTGGGTTGTGCCACCCACAGGACAAATGACCAACTGACTGCCCCCTGAGAAGTGCTTTGTATGCTGAGGTAGCAACTTAGGGCATTGGATCTGTTAGATCTGAGTTCAGATCCTGACTCCAAGTTCATCTGGCTATGGGACCTCAACAGTCACTTTTGTAAATTGACATTCAAACCCCTACCTCAAAGAGAAGGCAGGTCCTATTTAGCACAGTGACTGGTATACATAGTTGCTGCTGCTGCTAAGTCGCTTCGGTCGTGTCCGACTCTGTGCGACCCCATAGACGGCAGCCCACCAGGCTCCTCTGTCCCTGGGATTCTCCAGGCAAGAAAGTATTACTGGAGTGGGCTGCCATTTCCTTCTCCAATGCATGAAAGTGAAAAGTGAAAGTGAAGTCACTCAGTAGTGTCTGACTCTTCGTGACCCCATGGACTGCAGCCCACCAGGCTCCTCTACTCATGGGATTTTCCAGGCAAGAGTACTGGAGTGGGTTGCCATTGCCTTCTCCGAAGTGTTCAGTAAATTGCTATCATTCCTCAGTTCATTGACATCACCTAGGGGAAGTGACTGCTTTTCACTGCACCTTCTTGAAAGAAGGGAACTTGGGAAGAGCAGAGAGGAGCCTGCTGCCATTATTTATCCATCTTTCTATACCCCTCCCCTCCTTTAAGCCTTATTTTCCCACTCACCACCTCCGGAAGCCTTCCCTGACCACCCACGGGGGAAGGTTGGTTATTCCCTTTCCTTTGGTGGGAGGTCATGCTCACCAGCCAACTCCGCTTCTGTGTTGTCTCTCACCTGCTGTTCCCTACCCGATGCCAGAGCCATGTCCCCTCTGGCCTATGGCTGCCTTGTTGGCTCAGGGTCCACAAGCATCTGCCTTCTTTTCCTCATTCTCTTCCTCCCCATCATGGTGACTGTGGGATCCTCTGGAATCTACATGTCCATCAGGTCCCTGAGACTTGAGCCTCTGAACCCTGGAGGCCTGCTTGGGCCCCATCCACACTTCCCTGGGAACCCATAAAGCAGCCATTCTTTCCTAAGGGGCTCATGTGTGCCTGAGTAGCTTCCAGGGACCTTCACCTAAGTTATCCATCCTCTGTGTGACACTGCAAGGGAGGGCTGGCCTTCCTATTTCACCCCATGAGAACTTGGAAGTCAACTGGGTGTGGTCTGCCTAGGATTGCCCAGGTCCTATGTGGCCTGGCCAGCAGTTGCTACCGAGCCACCCTCATCTCACATCCAGGACCTTTTTGTCACACCCCAACCACCTCCACCCAGAGGTGACCCTCTAATGTCTACGTTTCTACCATGAAATCCATCCACCTCCTCATCTTTTCATGGAACTGAAGGCTAAACCAACTGCCTTTCCTCTGTGGCCCTTGTGGCTCAAAACAGCTAACTGGGACTTGGCTGGCATGCAGGCTGGCCCTGGGAAGCCTCTCTGTGATTAGCACTGATGTTCCTTGGCTCCAAGAGTGGTCCCTTCTGCTTGTCTCCACTTGGGAGTCTAGAGAGTTCGCACGCAGTGTGAGCTCAGCAGGGAGAAGAGACTGGCCTGAGGGGAGAGCAGAAGACAGAAAGCCACTGTGACCGCACTCCTCCTGCAGTGTAATTAGGATGTCAGTAGACTCCCTCCCAAGGATGTCATGCCAGGTCGTCTATAGATGTTGCATGTTATGCTGACAACAAACTCTGTCAGTGTCCCCATTTTACAGGGAAGGAAACAAACCCCAAAAGGTTATGTAACAGATAGGGTCATTCTAGACCAAGAAATGGCCTGTCTACATGAGTCTGAAGTCCATGTGCTTTTCACAGGCCACTCTGTCCCATTGGATCTTCCTGACAACCTCTTCATGTACAGACTTTGTCTATGCTGTTCCCATTTTATGGATGGGTAAACTGAGGCTGAGAGCTCAAGAAACCCAAGGTAGACACCGAGCTGGCTCCTGGTCCAGTCCTTATTCTACTGTACATAGAAGTTTCTTACCCATATCAAGAAACCTCCAATTCTGGGAAGTAGGAGTATAATTAGGAGAGGACAGGAGACAGTACTGCCCTGAACTGGCATGAGAAACAGCTGGGAGGGATGGCTGGGTTGTTGAAAACTAAGAAGAATCAAGCTGCAGAAAGTATTAGAAGCAGGTAAACGTGGTGTGTTGGGCAGGAGGGAGCTGTGTAGGGTCTTCTAGGAGAAATGAAATGCCAACTTGGTATCTTACAGTGCTTGTTCAGCCCGCGCCAAGGCCTGCCCCTCAGCCCAGGCCACCCCCTCGCACCCCCGCCCCTGCCACTGCCCAAGGCTCCCTCCCTTACAGGTTGGGGACATTTGGCTGCTGAGGTCAGGTCTTTGTTTGAAGGACGGATAATTAATCCCACAAAGTAATCCCAGCACACTCTGGCAGATTTATGGAGATCGCCTCTGTCCCAGGAACTCTGCCTTATCATCTTTCATTTCCCAGGCAAAGCGAGTGACTTGTTATATCACAGGCCTCACGCCAACAGGAATTTCATTTAGGGGTGTTATCCAGGTGGAGGGAGATTGATAACGCAAGCCCGGGCAAGAGCCTGTGGCGGTGCTGGGGTCAGGGAGGGAGGGCGCAGGATAGGCACCTTCGTGCCTTCACCTGTCCCCTCGCCAATCTCCAACTTTCTCCCAATGCCAGGGGCCTGGCTTCAGGGGACTCACATCACACACCCTAGGGACCCATATGTCACCCAGTCCAAACCTCCCAAGTCACAGATGAGAAAACCAAGGCCACAGCAGTGAGGGAGGGACCTGATTCCCAGGCTCACTCTTTCAGCTACTCTGAGCTAGGTTCTTCCTCCTCATTAGGTCTGCCCCCTCCCAAGTCCCCTGCTGCTCTGCCTCAGGAACAGGAAGCTGTCAAGGTCCATCACTGGGAGGACTCCTCAAAACCCCACAACAGTCCTTAGAGCCTGCCTCCCTAGGAGGCTCTTATGGTAAGGGAGGGAGCAGAGCTTGGCAGCCCTGGCAGCTCATGCCCTCACAGCTGGGTCAGCCGAGCAGGGAAGCGGACCTGGTCTTGGGGGCAGGGGCCACCTCTGGTCTGTTGGCTCTGCCTCTAGGTGCTGGGCAGTGTGGAGGTCCTTGGCCCTTTTTGTAACACAAAGAATAGTTTGATGATTATTCATTAATGTTTATTATTATGTGAATATCTAACATCTCTCTTATATCAGCTCTGGGGACACAGCCATGAACAAGAGAGAAAATGCTGTTGGTCCTCATGGATCTTCTGGTGAGAAATTCAGAATATAAACTATTGAACAGATGAATGAATAAGATAATTTTAGAGAGTGACAGGGACTTATAAGAAAATAAAACAGGGGGTGAGGTATGATGGAGAATGAGCTTCAGCCACGTAGCTGGGGTAGTGACCTCTTTGATATGGTGACATTTGAGAGGAGACAGAACAACGGTAGAGGAGATAGCCTTGTGAAGGTTTGGGGAAAAAAGAGTTCTAGGTGGAGGAAACAGTGTGTGTAAGGGCCCTGAGACAGCAAATAGCTGGGTATATTTAAGAAAGAGAAAATTGGAAAAAGAGGTTTGATGAGGCTCAGGTGTGGTGGGGAGTAGAGAATTGGGAGTAGGAAGTGAGGTGAGAGAGCTGAACAGACTGATCATTTAGGGCCTTTCACACCAGGGTGAGGATTCGGGGTTAGTCCATTTGCACTGGGAAGACATTGCAGTGGAGTAACTTGATCTGCATCAGGCTTTTGAAAGATCTTCTGGGTGGAGAGTGAGCTGGCAAGAGGGCTAGAGGAGAAGCAGGGCAACCAGCTGGAAGGCCTCTGGGGTATCCAGGTGAAAGATAACCTGGAAGGTTCATTATGTCGAACCATCTCAGTTGTATCCATCTGTCTGTCCAGCTGCTCACAGCTTTCCCCATACTACCCCAGCTTCTTTGGCAGCCTTTCTCTTTCAGGAGAGCCTGGTCATTGTCCTGAGCACCCCTGGGCCTCGCCTGCTGTTCCCTGCCCCAGCTCCTCCCTCCTGCATCTCCCCACGCCTCTCAAGACAAAGCTGTCTCCTGGGCCAGGCTCAGAGCCATTCTGCGCACATTCCCCACTGCATCCACATTCCTTCACCCCACTCTCAGAGCACATAGGCAGGCTGCAGGCACCCTGGAAGGGAAGGAAGAGTCTGGCCACCACCCAGACGACGGGGGACAGTGTGGCAAGCGTGCAGGACCGCCCTCGCCAACGTGGCAGTCCCTTGTCAACAGGAACCGAGCCTGGTGGGGCTGGCTCCTTCCCGAGTCTCACACTCGGCTCTCGGTAATTAAAGCCATAAGTCATCTTCGGACAGGGGAGCTACAGGCTGGGGCTGCTGCAGCTGGCAATGCTTGGGGCTTAGTGCTGTGGGGGAGAGTGGGTACATCTGGGCAGAAGTTGAAGGAGGTGGAAGATCAAAGACTGCCCTCAGTCTGGCCTGGGCGAAAGGGTGTTTGAGGTCTGAGGAATCGCTCAGCACCATTGGCGGTGCCGGGAGCTTCTTCCACAAACAGTGTTTCCTTCCTCTTTTCCACGGGCATTGAGAGTCTTGGGCTTGTGAAACATCCCCAAAGATGCCATCTGTCTCCAGCTGGATCCTTTGCTTCCCCTCCCCTACAGAGGGATACAGTCACGGAGCTTGGAGTGGGGGCACCATAGGATGCCTGTCCCTTCAGCTGTGCTGGGAGCATCCCAGAGAAACAGCCCTCCTACCTAGGGAGTAGGGGTCTGTAGCCCAGGCCAGCTCCTGTAATTGAGAAGGATTCCAGTCCACGTGTCCTGAGGGTGGTCCAGTGAGAAGTACCCTGAACTCTGAACTTTCTCTTTCAAAAAAGTGGTCAGAGGTCTTGCAGAGATTTTGGTGACTGACTATCCTCCCTAAACAAAAAGGCAAGGACATCTCTCTTTTTCCTGTTTCTTGCTTGCTCAGCAGAAGTTCCTGCCTGTCTGAGCCAAGGGGACGGAAATGTCTCGGGACACCCCTCCCTGTCTGGCTGGGCTCACTCAGCAAGCATTCTGAACGCCCACTTGGTGTGGGGCACCAGGCCAGGGCCCAGGGACATGATGAGACATCTGGGGCTGATGCTCGAGCTGGAAAGATGAGGGCATTCTGGAAGCCAGGCTGCCAGGATGAAATGGTTACCCACTGCCACCCACCACGTGTGCGCACACGCATGCATGCACACATACACATACACACACACACTAGGCCAGGACCCCTGGGGAGAGGAGCAGGGCCAGGATCACTGGCAAAAGTGAAATATTAAATATTTAGGCAAGTACAGAAACTGACATAAGATACCCCCAGTGTATCAACCACCTAGATAACATTTGTTGACATTTCACCATATTTACTCCTGATCATTTTGCTCTTGTTTCAGAAGTGGACCTTGACAGATATTGTTGTAAGAACCCTTTCTTTCATTTTTGGTGATCTCAGAAGCTTGATCTCTGAGGAAAGAGTAGGAAAGGTTAAGGCGTCTAACCCTAATATGAGCCTCAAAAATGAACCCCAGCTTGCCTGTGGTCTGTCTTAGGTGATATTAAGGACTCATCAGCTTTGTTCTGTGTGATAATGTGTGTCTGGCCACATTTATGAAATCCATATCAGTGATGTGTACAGTATTTAAGGATGAACTGGACTTTGCTCTGATAACTCCAGTGGTGTCAGGGGTGAGGGAGTGAGTTCAAAAGAAGGAAGATTGGCAAAATTCTGATGATTATCGAGTCTCAGTGATGGGCACACAGGGCTTCATTGTGTTCTTCTCCCTGCGTTGTTTATGTTTGAAATTTTCCATAGTAGAAAGTTTCTTTTTTTCCCAATATGATCCCAGAGTTGGTCAGGCACCCACCCCTGGTCTGGAATCCATGTCCAAATGTGTCCTGGACATGCGCCCAGACTTGAGCCAGACTTGATGTTGACCCATCTGGTGCCAGCTCTAACTCTTAACTTGCTATGTGATGTTGGCCAAGTTACTCGCCGTCTCTGGCTCTCAGTTCCCCAGGAGAGAAGGAGAAGTTTGAACATGATGGGCTCTAACCATCTTCCATTTTCCGTCTCTGACACTGGGCACATCTACCTTGCGTGTTCAGGGTCCCCACTGGAGGGCAGTGAATTTCCACACCACTCCTCAAAACAGCCTTTGCAGAAAAGGTTCTGTGGCCAAATAACTTGGAAAGAGATCTCATCACAACATCATCCTTGTCCTGGCAAGTCACAAGCCACATTAGCACATTAAAGGCTCTGACAAGTCCTGTAGCAGAGATGCCTGTTCAGCATTTCCCAAATTTATTTGACTGTGGAACTTTAAAAAGTTGGCCTTTCCTGTACCCCAGGCATCAGAGTGACTGGGGACAACCTCTGGGAAACCCGAGCCTTTCAGTTTTCTCAGGGGCTCCTTCTGTGAAGGATGAATTTACCATTTTTTTTTTTTTTAATGAGGAGTCTGACTTATTTTCCATAGAACACAAGATTTGTTTTTCACATTGTCGAGTGGATTTTGTCCTTAACTAAATCTTTAGTTTTCCCCCCTCAGCCATTCCCTGATCAGAAACATCTGCTTTGATGTCACACACTGAGTCACTGACCAGATGCTGGAAAACCCTCTGACATCAGGAAACTGGGCCTGGCACTGTCTAGAGCTTTCCTGATGGGGCTTTCTAGAAGCAATGTTTCTAGGGAGGTGTAGGACAGAGAACTCAGGCTTTGCTATCAAATACTGTAGGTGCAAATTTTAGCTCAACCACTTACCAGCCATCTGACTTGGGACCAATTTTTTTTTAACCTCTCACCTCAATTTAGTAATGGGTGAGGACTAAGCTGCAAAGAATGTGTTGAGTCGCTAAGTTTCCTTCCTTCTTCAAAAAAATTTGTAGCAAGTAATATTTACTACTCACTATGTGCTGAACTAAATAGATGCATTTCCTGCTTTCATCTTCCCATCAGCTACATGAGACAAGTACTGTTGTTTGTCACTCAGCTGTGTCCAAGTCTTCTACAACCTCATGGACTGTAGCCTGCCAGGCTCCTCTGTCCATGGGATTCCCCAGGCAAGAATATTGGAGTGGGTTGCCATTTCCTTCTCCAGGGGATCTTCCCAACCCAGTGCATTGGCAGGCGGATTCTTTACCACTGAGCCACCAGGGAAGCCAAAGACAAGTATTGCCGCTGCTGCTGCTGCTAAGTCGCTTCAGTCGTGTCCGACTCTGTGCAACCCCATGGACGGCAGCCCACCAGGGCTCCCCCATCCCTGGGATTCTCCAGGCAAGAACACTGGAGTGGGTTGCCATTTCATTCTCCAAAGACAAGTATTACCTCTCCTCTTTTACAGCAAGGAGACCAAAGCCCAGGGAGGGTAGGTAACATGTCCACAGACACACAGCCTATAAGGAGTTATGCTAAGATTTTAGCCCTGGTCCTAGACACTATAACATCTGCCCTTTTCACAAAGATCTGATTTAGATGAAGCAATGCTGATCTTATGAACCTCTTACCTTACCTACCTGGCTAGCATCTATTCGTTCTCAGGTAACCCAGATGGTATGATGACAGGCCCTGTGCATCCTTGGCTGAATGCTCATAGACAGCCATGGAATCCTAATACTGAAAGAGTCCATGGTGACCTCCAGGCTCCCTGAATCTCCAGGCCCCCAAACGCATCCTCAGGGCCCCCTCTGGGGGTGGGGGTACTGACTGTGCTGAACTTCAGCATAGCCCCCCTCATCTGCTCCAGCCAGAGCAGGTAGCCCTGGTTCAGGTTGCTTTATACACTGGGATCCTGTGCAAGATTTTCTCTGATAAAAGGATTTTCAACTAAGACATGGAAATTTGAAAACCACTACCATAGAAAGGAGAAGGAAAGGCGACCAACTCCAGTAATCTTGCCTGGAGAATTCCATGGACAGAGGAGCCCAGTGGGCTACAGTCCATGGGGTCACAAAGAGCCGGACACAACTAAGTGACTAACACACCATAGAAAAGCCCCCTCTTTTTTAAACAAGGGAGGACTCTGAAGCCCAGAGAGGTGAAGTAAGTTGCCCAGGCTCTCCAGCTGTCCTCCTGAGCCCCAGAGAGATCTCTGTCCTCTCTTCAGGACTCAGCGGGAATCAGATTGAGGGGAACTTCTCAGCCCTCAGGGAGCCCCTCAAGGTCAGTAGTCTGGGCCAGTTCTGCCAGCTGGTGGCCAGGTTCTATGAAGATAACTGTGTCTGAGGCTGACTCCCTGAACCTCGTCCGACCACATCTATTTCTGGGCCACGGAGCCCTGACGGAGCACAATTTGATTCATAAATTACCCAGCTCAAGGTGTGTGTGTGATGGGCTCTCCTTCCCAGATTTGAAAGTCATTCACTCCGGAACGTGCAGTACTTGGGGTGGAAGGGGGGGCAGCTGTGGGATCAGCACTCAAGGAGGGAAAACAGCAGGAGAGCCAGGGTGGGGGCAGGTGGGAATCACGGAGCCTTGCTCCATGTTCTCCATCTCATTGAGTCCTCCCCCCAACCCCAGGAGGCACCTTCCATTATAATCATCCCTGTTTGGCAGATGAGGAAACAGGCTCACAGAGGGGAGGTCCCTTGCCTGCCCAAAGTCCCATGGCTGGAAGTAGCAGAGCTTAGATTTGAACTCAGGGCTTTCTGATGCCCAAGTTTTTTACTGTCATGATGATGACAAGACAAGGAACTGAACCAGTGGCATTTAGAGGAAGAGGTTAGAGCCTGGGAAACAGTATCGAAAGGGAATTTCAGGAGTGCCGAGCCGCCTCTTTCCACCAAGTTCAGTGTTGTCCCCCACCCTGCCCTTCTTCACCACAGTCTTTCCCATCTAATGTCTTCTCCCAGTTCCAGGCACTGCTTTCTTCCACCTGCCCCTGGCACTGGGTTCATTATCCTTCACACATACATGATGTAGGCTCAGCACTTTACAGCTTGTAAAGCATTTTCTGGTCCCTTATTCCACTGAACCTCCAAATAGCCAAGTGAGTAGGATAGGTATTCTCACCCCCAGTGGGGAAACTGAGGCTCAGAGAGGCCCACAGCCCATAAGTGTGCATCCAGTCCAGTCCTGTATGAGTTCTTCAGTCAGCTTTGTTGTACATAAACCCTGTCCTTCCCCTGGGGGTGACCGGTCTTCCCCCGTAGCTGGTGGGCTCCCCAGGCACATCCCCTGTCACCCCCTCACCCTGTGCCTCGGACAGAGGGGCCTTGTAGTGGGGTACACTGGCCCAGCCTTCATCCTGCCTTTCCCTGTCTCAGTGCTGGATCCAGGCAGAGGTGCTGGAGGAGGGGGTGCCGGCTTCGTCGGGATGACAGACAGCACACACCCAGCTCCGTGCCTCCTTCTCCTTGGGCATCTGATCACTGTCCTCTTTGTTTTCTTAAGTGTCTCCCCTCCTCCTTCCCCCCTCACACTCCCCCTCTGGGACAAGGCCTTTCAGATCATCAAATATCAAACGCTTCTTATGCGAGGGCTGAGATGGCTTTATCGGAGCCCGTAAATCTCCCAGAGCCCTGACGCTCTCTGGAGTGCCAGGCCTCAGGTGAATTATGTGGGCTGGTCCAGCAGCAGGCAGAACACAGCCGAAGGACCCAGCGCAGCTCAGTACCCACCCTTGGCCCAAGGAGGGGCTCCAACTGAGGGTGGGCTTGGGTGTTCCGGGGCCACTTGCCCCAGATCCTGGAGGTAACACCCAGGATCTGGTGTTCAGGCAAGTGAGCAGTCAGGCAAGTGAGAGTCCTTGAGGTTCTCTCAGCCACTTTTCCCCTTCTCTTCACTTGTTCATCACCTGGCCAGTCTCTGGCCCCAGAGCCTAAGGAGTGTGAGCCCCACCTCGGAGAAACTATGGCAGTTAGGAGGGCCATTTGAGATCCAAAAGACCCAAGTTCTAATGCCAACATTGTCTTTAAGTAATCAGGTGTCCTTGAACATATCCCTTCCCTAACTGAGCCTCGGCTAACTCATCTGAAAGCAGTGCTGGCCTTGTGGGGTGTCTTGAGAATCCAGTAAACTCAGAAGTGCTCTGCCAGTGGGCAGAAGCAGGCATCTTCCCTGTCTCTTGGGGGTAGCCTGGTGTGTGAACTAAGTCTCCAGGCTCCAGAGTCAGACAGACTTGAATCCTGGTTCTGCCACTGACCAGTGGTGTGACTTCAGGAAATCACTTAATTTCTCTGTGCCTGGATTTTCTCACCTATAAAATGGGAATAGTGATGATGATGATGATGCCACCACAAACTGGCAGATGGAATTTCTGTGACAAGTAATTGACCAATACATGGGAAGTGTTCAGGATAAATGGCCCTGGTTCTTGCTCCTTCTCTCACTCATCACCCAGTCCATGCATCACCAACAGGCCTTTCTGCCTCCAGGGCCTCCCCACTGCTGTGGACAAAAATCCAAGCTACTTACCCGGCATTTGAGGCTCCTGCCTCCTGACATCAGCCACTCCTGACACTGTTTTGTGTGAGCTCAGCTCCTCCCACTGGCTCCCGCCTAGGGAAGTGGTTGTCCCCTCCAGCCCTTTGCTCAGAATGCCCTCTTCCTCTCCATACTGACCTAAACCCAGCCCTTCAAGGCCTGGCAGAGGAGCCCCCTTGCACCAGGCTGCATGAGCTTTCTCTTCTAGATTGGGTGCCACTTGGGCACAGGGACCTTATCTTTTGCTGCTCAGCCCCTCCAGTGTCTTGCAAACTCCTCTTTAAGTAGAGCCCTTATTTCATTTGGCCGAGGTAGCAGTAACCATGGTGGGGAAGGTCCCTGTCCTCAGGGAGGTTAAATTCAGCAAGTATCATCAGTCATGGTGGTAACCCAAGCAGAGCAAGAGTTACTCATTAAAGTGAATCCATTTCCAAATCAGCCCATGTTGAGCACCAGCTTGGACACACATCATCAGACATTGAGGGATTTGGGTGGCAAATATGCATAACAAAATTTATCATTTTTAAGTGGCATTACATATATTCACAATGTTGTGCAACCATCACCACTATCTAGTTCCAGAACTTCAGGGAGTTTTCTTTAAAGGTACTTGTATTAATTCTTTTTACAAATATAATTCACATAAATCAACAAGGAAAAGCTGAAATGGCCCTAGAGCAATGGTTCTCAAGCAGGAGCAATTTTAGCCCCTTCAACCCCCATCCCAGGGAATGTTTGGCAATGGTCTGAAGACTTATTGGTTGTCACTACTGGGAGAAGGGGTGCTACTGGTTTCTAGTGGCTAAAGGGTAGAGGTGCTTCTAACCACCCCACAATGCACAGAGCAGTCTCCCACAATAGAGAAGTATCCAGCCCAATGTGATGGGCACTAAGGTTGAGAAACACTGTTCTCATGTCACTACTCAGAGATCATTTTTGTTAACATTTTGTCAACATTTCATTTCATTTCTTTCTCCCTCTCTCTCTCTTTACATATATATATATATATATATATATATATATATATAAATAACAACAAAAATGTGTACTGTGAATATGCTATTTTGTACCTCCTTTGCAGGGGTGAAATGTCTTAAACATCTATCTCTTTAAGTAACAAACTTCTCTTTTGCAACATTATTTAGTGGCCGACCAAATTTCATATCGTAGCGTAATTCATCCCTGTTGTTAGACATCTAGGTTGTTGCCTGTTTTCTTTAGTAAACAACCATGGTCAAAGTCCTGGCAGCTGCACCAGTGGGCACATCCACTGTTATTCCCTCTGGAGAAGTTTACCTGACCACAGAGTAGAGGTTTTTCAGGAGATCAGAAAGTTCTGATGGCAGCCCTGGCTCCTGGTGACATCTCACCAATCCCCATTAAAGTGTTCTCAGAGGACCAGAGTTGCCTGTCCCTGTAGACGGGGAGCTGGGTACTGCTATCCGTGAGAGGGGTCTGGTGTGACCCTTTGCAACCCTGACATAATAGGCTTTACTGTCCTTGGCTGATCAGGTTAATGTTTCATAATTTGGAGCCAGTTATGAGCAGATTAGTCAGAGTCCAGCTTGTGTTCTTATTAGGAGAGGTGACCATTTGTTGGTGTAGTTGAGCTTGATGAAAACCGTCGTTCTGTGAAACGCCGACAAGACAAGCAGACTGCAATTCCCACCTGCTTATGGGGCTCGGAGGTCGTCTTTCCCCAACTGGCCGGTAATAACTGTAATTAACAAGACGCACTCAGCTCAAACATGTCACTGTGGGTGCGTCGGGAGAGTGTGATCGCCCCAGTTGGAAATGCTAATTGGTTGCCCCCTCTCCATGGCCCTACTGCAGTTATGATCCTTGTGAGTGTGACATTGTAAGTCACCCCTGTACCATTCTGTCCTGGAGCCTTTTACACCAGCCTCAGAATGGCACCCCAGCACCCCTGCTGTAGCCTATGCATCATTCAAAAGCCTTTGTTGTGCACCTGTGTGTGTTACCTGGGCACTCCTGTGTGTGTGTGTGTGTGTGTGTGTGTGTGTATTCCAGTGTGAGAGACAGACAATAACCAAACACATAAATAGATGAAAAGAGAAGTTCAGAAAGTAGAAGTGCTTTGAAAGAAACAAAACAGGATAATGGAGAAGAGGGTGATGAGGGCAAGAGTAGGATGGTGGGGTGACTAGAGAGTGCTTCTTCGAGGCCCCCTCAAAGGTGAACCTGTGAACTGAGACTGGATTGCAGACAAGGCCCCTGCAAAGATCTGCAGGTTGAGCATTCCAGGCAGCTGCAGGGAAAGCTTTGGAGAAGGGGGTAGGCCTCATCTACCTTCACAGTCCTTGGGGCAGGGCCACGCAGCAAGCTCTCCTTGCATCTCCTGTGATTGAAAGCTAAGGTAATCCACACCACTGGTTGCCATATGTTGGACACAGAGCTGTTGAATGCAGCCCAGCCCAGGTGCCACCCGGGACTTAACTCGGCCCCTTTTGTCAGCAGGCAGCTAAGTAACAATTTTTAATTCATAAGATATCTTGCCCAAAGCCCATATCTCAGACTGACTCCCAGTTTTCATTATGCAGTGATACAGTTCTGTACCAGTCAGAATTGTACGGCTCCACTCGACAGTGATGGGCCTGTCGGCCAGCTTGTCCCACTGGCCCAGGTGACATAGGCAGCACACAGGCAGCTGTTTAATAGGCTGTCCTTGGCTGGGGACAAGGGGGGAGGGAAATCCAGGGGCCTCTGGGTGGGACGTGAACTCTAGCTTAGTGAGAGCTGAGGTTAATTCCTTGTTCCACCCCTCACTATGATCTAGGACCAGTTATTCTCTATGCCTTAATTTTTTATTGGGAAAAGGGGGATAATTGTACCTATGTCATGGGAGTTTTGTGAACATTAAAATATATATATATATGTGTGTATACATACACATACAATATACTTTGCACAGTGTCAGGCACACTATTCGTTGGCTTTTATGGAGAGAGCCTCTCCTGGCACATTCTGCATAAGATGGGCCATGGTTGGGGCTAACTTGGTCTTTTCAGAAAACAGTCATAGTAGGGAAAGAAGGAACAGGAACCAAGACAGGCGCCACAATAGGTCCTGTGCATACATGATCACGCCTGATCCTTATACAACCCTGTGAGGTGGGAGCTGATTTGCACACTTTACAGATGAGGGGTTTGGCTCAAAGGAAATCACGGTTTGCAGGGGGTCTCACAGCTAGTAACTGGCAGATCTGTTTTTGGCACCTAGATCTCTTTTGCATCCCTGCGAGTTCACACACAGTAGGCAGTCTTCACTCAGGTGTTGACGTAACAGACTCCAGGCAGAGACCACAGCTGAAAGAGGGGCCACCAGGAGGTAGGGGGTGCACATCCCAGTTCTGCTCACTCCCCTGGGGAGGGCCGGGTGACAGAGTCAGAGGCCAGGTGAGGGATCAGGCTCCCACTGGTCCCCTCATCCATTTAGGGACTAGTATTTGAGTGGACTGATAGAAGACCACTGGGCCCAAAAGACCAGCTAGGTGATGAGTGCCTCATATGCATGGCTTTTTTCTTTTTTTTTTTTTTCAACTTCGTGGCCCAGCATGGGCCAGACCCAGAGCATACCCCACCTAGTGTATGCTCACCGACCCTTCCTAATCCCTGCAGAGGGGACAAGAAACTTCAGGCCATCCAAAAGATAGGTAATGAGCACTGTTCTGGGTACCATGGACAGAAGCATGAAACCATACCCTTTACCCTCAAGGCCACACTGCTCTCTGGATGTGAGGACCAGGGAGGCCCCACAGCACAGGGCTGTTCTGAGGGTTGCCAGCCCAGCTCTGGGGCTCAGTGGAGTGGAGAGGCCACAGCCTTCAGGACTGGCTTCCTGAAGTCAGTGACATTGGTAGTGGATCTTAAGAACCGACAGGACCAAGGTGGGAGCTATTGCAGCAAGAGTGCAGCAAGAGTGGCTGCTATCAGCCCAGCGGAGCAGACAAAGCAATTGAAAGTCATCAGCCTGTGTTCCCACACGCACCATCAGCCACTCACTAAACGGCTTCTCGCCCAGACCCAGCTCCACCATGGGTCAAGATGCTGCCAGCAAGATAACAAGGGGACAAGATATGGGGGTGATGAGATTTGGCAGGGGCCAGGAGGAGGGGTTCCTGGGGAAGGGGAGAGCTTGCCAGCTTTGAAGGAGCAAGGAGGTAGAAGGGTGAGCTCCCGACTGCCCAAAGAGAGCTGCCCTCCTGCTCTCCAAGCCTGACCCTGTACCCCCTCTTGGACTCCCTCCAATCCAGTTTCCCTCTCCCTCTGCCTTTGACCATCTATGAGACAGAAGCCCTTCGCTTAACTCTGCTGCGCCCTCTAGCCGTCAGTCCACCTCTCTCCTTGTTTTTCACACCAAGCTCCAGGCAGCAGCATCTGTGCTCACAGTCCCCACGTCTGTGCCCCACTCAGCCACAGTGTCTCACAGTCTGACCTCTGGGTGCATCTGAGGATCCAAACAGGAGACCTTCACTGGATCTCTCCTCTCCTGAGCCTGTCTCTCAGACTGTTTGACCCTAATAACCATCTCTTTCTCAGAACTTCCCTTCTTCTGCCTCTGGGCATCTGATTCTATACCGCTTTCTCATTTGCCTCCCTGACCATTGCATTACTTATCTCCATTTTCCTGAGTATTCTCACTGGAGCCATAGGTCTCCCTAAAGGCAGGCTTGCCAGTACCTTATGTATGTTATCACTGGTGCGCTGGCAACCCCAGCCTTCCCACTCCAGTCCCCAGATAGCCCTCCCTTCCAGTTCCTGGAGCAGCGGACCCCAACCATTTGGGCCCCAGGGACTGGTTTCATGGAAGACAGCTTTTCCAGGGACCAGAGTGGTGGTTTCATGATGGTTCGAGTGCATCACATTTATTATGCACTTTACTTCTATTATTATTCCATCAGCTCCACCTCAGATCATCAGGCATTAGATCCTGGAGGTCGGGAACCCCTGTGCTGGAAGCCATCACTACATGGACATTCTGCTGCTACGTAAAACTCTGTCATTTTATGAGGAATTTATCTAGAACTTTCCAGAATGTATAGTTTGTTGTTGTTGTTGTTTAAACTAGAACTCCCTCTTGAGAAAGAAAGCAACATCTTTGCCTCCTCATTCAGTGAAGGAGGACAATGTCTCGCCCTGTTCCTTGTGCCTTAGCCCAGGGCCAGGTGCAGAGTGGGTGCAGGATGAATGCCTGCGAGGAGAGAAAGAGAGACATAAATCTCAGTCCAGGCCAGCCACTCACCAGCCATGTGACCTTGGACAAGTTATTTAACGTCTCTGAGCCTGCTTCCTCATATGTACTTGGGATATCTCCTTCTAAAGTTATTGTGAAGACTGAGTCATATAATTGTGCAGACAGCTTAGCTCAGTGCCTGGCATAGGGAAGGGTTCAATAAATTGTAGCCACTATTTTTTTTTTTAATAAATAGGGGAAAGAGGGCTGTGACTCCCCTTCAGCAGCCTTCTGTGCTTTTGTGAACTTGATTCACATCTTCTCAACTCCTCTCTTGCAAATCAGAAGAGGTCTTGATGCCTGAAGTTCCTCGAGGGAGGTGGCTGTCCCAGGGAAACCAGCAGGGCCAGCAATGACCTGCTTCTTCTCTTGTGTGAACGCTTTAAGCCGCCTGTCCCCAAAGCCTTAGGGCTCTCAAGGTGCAGCCCCACTCCCCACAAGTTCCCCTCCCTACTAGGTGTATCCCCACACGCCTAGGACAGCACCTGTCAACCCAGGGGAACCAGCTGCCCTTCTGCTCAGCAGTGGGGGCTGAACAGGTGAAAGGCATCCCCCGTGAGCCGCACCCCCAGCCCCCTGGTCCCCATGGGACTTGGATGAAAAATGTCTGGGAGACCAGAGCACTGACAGGGTAGTGTCAGTTTCCAGAATAACAAAGAAACCCATGTGTATGGTTGCCAAGCCCACACCACTCTCCCACCCACCCAGGTAGAAGGGCAGTAAGGGAGGGAAGCAAGGAAGTGAGGCTCCACCTCAAGGCTGGAACCCTGAAGGCAATGCACTCTGGACCTGAGGGTTTTGTTCTCAGACTTAGCCTCAAGGCTGCCACCTTGTATTAATACATCTGAGCCCTGGGTTGTGAGACTCTGCTGGTAAGAGAGAATGTGTTGGCTTCAGTGCTACCAGTGGGCACAAACTCTAGGCAAAGGCTCCTGGGTGGGGTGGGTGAAGTAGATGATCCACGGTAGTATCTTGGTGCAGAACAGGTGGCCAACATTTATTGAGAGCTTCCTATGTGCCAGACACTGTATTAACTCATTTAATCCTCACAGCAACACTCTGGAGTGGGTACTATTACCCCATTACCTCCATTTTACAGACTAGGAAACTGAGGGCCAGATATGTTAAATAACTTGATCAAGGTCACCCAGTTAGCACGTAGCAGAGCATGATGGGAACCCAGACAATTTGCCTCCACAGGGTACAACTGTTTCTCGGCTCCACCTATCTTTCATTCAGGGACCTTAGCTTCACAAGTACTTATACACTCAGGTAGTGTGATTGTGTCCTGATTGTGAATCTTTTGTGTGAGGCTGAGGGTTTGAACCTTGCCTGCTTTTCTCTGCTGACTCTCTAGCATTTCACACACAGTAGGTGCTTGATATGAACTTGGATGAATGAGTGATCTGACTGATCCATCAGTCTTCGAATGAGACCTGCCCTGTTTAGGGTACAAGACTCACCTCCTGCTGCAGTCTGAGCCCAGCATCCCAGTGAGTGCTGATGTTACCATGGTGACAGGAGGATCATCAGAGCCAGTGACTTGCTTAGGTGGTCTTGTCAGCTCCCAGAGTATAACCCTTTCTGATTGTTGGTCCTGGCAGTTAGTCACTCATACTTTGTAGAAAACTGGTAGATGTGTGAAAATATTGTGTGTGTGTGTGTGTGTGTGTGTGTGTGTGTGTGTGTGTTGGGGAGGGGTCCTTGAGTTTGAATTTGTACCAGCTGAGGGATATTTGCCTGCAGGTTGGACAAAGTGCCTAGGCTGGAGTAGGGGTTATTTTATGTGCTGGGGACAGACTCTGAGTTGGGGATGGGCAGCATGGCCATGAGTAGGATAAAGGTGCTGAGTGGGGGACCCAACTAAGCGAGCCAGGAGAGATAACCAAACTGAAAGGCAGAGCACATCATTCAACGAGGGGCTTCTGGTTTGTAAATGATTTACAGGAAAAATCTTGCAAAGATAAAAGTTGAATCACATTTAAACATTGATAGCTTCCTTTATTGAAGAGAATAAATTTATATGAAAATCTGGAATGATGGGATGCTGGACAGCGAACCTGGGGAGGCGGGGTCCATGAATATGTGTGTGGTGGGGAAGTGGGTGCGGGAGGCAGGAGCCTGGAGGTCTTGCCTCAGGGCAGCCCTCCAGCTCGGCATTTACGGGTTCTGAGAACCCAGCCCCTGAAGCACCCTGCGCTGTCCACACCCCAGCCACCTCAGCACTGATCACCCTGTCATGGGAATGCCTGTTGAGAGCTATACATTCCCCATTGGAAGGTGTCCCTGGTACATTGTAGGAGCTCAGTAATTGTTTGCCGGGTGGATTAGCTAATGATGAGCAGATGAAAGCACACCTCCTCTTGTTTCCCCAACAGCAGAATTCCTAGCTTAAAAAACTCCTTTGTATCCATGCATTTATATGCCTCCTTGCAACCCTGTCCTTCCCGCTCCATGAAGGCAGTCATACAAAAGCCCTCAGGAGGGTACCCAGGCTGCAGGACAAAGCCTTAGGCAAGGTGAAGGCTAGGGGGATGTCCCCTGGCCTGGCCCAGGTCAGAGTCTCCGAAGCCCACAGTCTGAGAATGATGAGACCAAACGGGCTCCTCCGTCAGCAGCCTCTCCCCTGCCTTGGGCAGCCTCTGCAGTAGCCTAGGAGGATGGGGTGGGAGTGGGCCACCTTGCTAACCAGCATGGGCCAGCTGAAAACAGCCTTGCCTCAGTCTAAAGTTAGAGAGGGATGTTGTCTCCCCTCTTCTTTCCCCCTAGTTAATCCAAGAGAGGATCTGAGGTCCTTCTGTGCACAGATCCCTTAGAGCTGGAGAAGAGACCAAGTGGGGAGATAACAGCAGCCTCCATGGGCCATCCTGGTGTACACCTTGTGTGTTGGGGGCTTGGATGTTAGTTCCTACCTATGGAATCAGTGTCCATCCACCCCTTCCCCAGTCCTACCTGTCTTTCCAGTTCCAGCTCAAAGAGCATTTATTAAGTACTTATTTTGTGCCAGGAACAGTTCCAAGTCTGTACACATGTATTTTTTTTTTCACATTCATTTAGTTCTCACAACCCTATGAGATAGATCCATTATTATCCTAATTTCACAAATGAGACCAAGATACAGAGTGGTTAGATAACTGGCCCAAGGTCACACAGCTAGCCAATGGTGTGGTGTAGGGAATTAATGTCACCTCCTCCATGAAGCTTTCCTTCTTTAAGCCTTCCCCTGTGTGAACAGCCTCTTCCTACAGCAGGAACATCATTCAACAAGGGGCTACTGCTTTGTGCATGATTTATAAAAAGGAGATACTGATCCTTGTGGATGTCAAAGCTCTCTGATGAGGCTATAAGTGCTTCAGCATCAGAATTCCTGGCGGAGTGACCTCTGTGTCCCCCACAGTGCCAAGCACTGGGCCTGGACATGGGATGGCCTGTCCAAGGGACTGCTGAAAATGTGAATGAATGGCAGTGAGTATTTGAATGAACCAACACACTGCTTAATGAGGAAGAGAAAGTAGTGGAATTGGGAGTTTCCAGTGAATTCACAGGCTGATGGGAAGGGCACAAGGGCAGGTGGGGGCTCAGGTGAGCTGGGGGCAGCCATCCTTCAGAAACGTGCTTACATCTGTGCACCCAGCACTGGCTGGGTACCTTGAAGAACAGTCTTGAAAGCCTCCCACCTTCAGGGGGCTTTTAGGCTGGGTGGAAAGAGCCCAGTTACAGGAAGCAACTGGGGAACAGAGCAGCTGCTGCAGCCTGTGGGGCTGGAGGGTCAGTAAGAGAGAATAGGCCCATCTTCCTGGAGGAGGGGCTGACACTGGGGGACAGGAGGTAAGGCCAAGAGATAAGGCAGATAACGAAAGACAGGAGGCAGGATTAGATTTGAGGACCCTGCAGAAACCACTGTGAGGGCTGGGGTGCCTGTAGGGAGCATAAAAAGGAAAGTTGGTGGGAAAGAGCAGAGTAAAGGTACACTTGAGCCAGTGCCATTTGTGTGTGATTTTTGCCAGTTCTTTAAAAGTGTATTTTAAAGTTTAATAAATACTTAAAATTGAATTTTGTTTTTAACTTATATTTATCATAAAAGGAAACTTTATATCACTGCCTTATAGAAAATTAGAGTAAAATAGAATAGATTAGAAAGAACAGGATAGACTAGGGAATGACCACAAAATGAGCACAAGAAAACAAAACAAGGTCAGTGCCTTAGTTCACAGGGGCCGCTGTAACAAATGCCGGAGCCTGGGTGGCTTATCAACCGTAGGTGTTTATTTCTCACCGTTCTGGAGGCTAGAAGTTTGAGATCAAGGTGCCAGCACAGCAGCGTGAGCACCCACCTCCTGGTTCACATGGCACCTTTCTGCTAAATCCTCACACAGGAAGGGACAGGGGAGCTCTCCAGGGTCTCTTTTATAAAGCATGAATCCCGTGCAGGATGGTTTCACCCTCGTGACCTAAGCCCAGAAGCCCCACCTGCTCACCGCATCTGCTACCATCATCTTTGGAGACTGGGATTTCACCATACAGAGTCTTGAGATACACAAGTATTTAGAAGTAGCAGTAATGACTCATTATCGATCCTGAAGCCTGTTCTCTCTCTGTTAAAGAGGAAAAGACGCAAATGTTAGAGAGGGTGTTAAAGACATATAAGCACCAAGTCAAGACTTTCTTCTTGACACAGTCAGAGCCTCGAGGAAGTCGGACTGGGCAGAATGTCCTCCTCTTGTGATTCAGTGTCGTCTGCCACCTGGGCTGTGTGCCCTGTTGGATCCCAGGGTTCTTTTCATTGCTTCTGGAACCTGCATCCATTTTAAGTTACTGATTAGCCCTTAATGCCCTGAGAGGATCCCTGGCACCAGCCCCCTGTCTACCTGCCCTGGGCCCCAGTCACACCCTGAATTCTTCTCTCTTGCAGGGAATACCAACAGCATCTTTGCCCTGGACTACATCAGTGGGGCACTGACCTTGAATGGCCTGCTGGACCGGGAGAACCCCCTGTATAGCCATGGCTTCATCCTGACTGTGAAGGTGAGAGCCGGACACCTCCATCCTGGACAGAGGGGATGCCCATGCCTTGGTGCCAGCCTCCAGCGGTACCCAAGGTGGAGGCTCCAGGAGGCACATCACTGCTGTTCCCATACCCTACGCTGATGCCCAGGGCTTGCGCCCAGGGCCCCTGTCAGGAAGGACCAGTGCTTGTCACACGTGGGCCTTGTCAGGGACCCTGCTGGTCATCTCAGAGCCCTTATCGATGACCACAGAGGATTGTGACTTTCATCCCCATTTCAGGGGATGAGGAGGCACGGAGTGGGTGCACATCCTGCTCTCCTTTCTGTTACCCCATGATTTCAAGTTCTCTTATAGCCAACTTGGATTCTTAGAGTTACCCCATTTCTGGGGTTTTCCCCTGTTTCTAATTTTCGTAGCTTCCCTGGGGGCTGTTAGCTCGTGAGGAAAGAGCAATACAGAAGGGAGAGGCCAAAGCAGCGGTGGTCCCCACCCCAGAAGGTATGACAGAGCCACAGCCCCCCACCTCCTGCAGCCCCCTGCTACTCATGGTCGGTTTTAATTAAAATCAATGACTTGCTGAGGCATTCCCTGGGAAACCCATATAGGGTGCGGATGCTGCCTGGGCCACAGGCGTCCTCCCCAGCCCCAGACTTCGATTTAGAGAGGGGGTGATACAAGGACCGAGGAGAGGGGCTCTGGGAAGAAGGCCCTTCTCTGGCATGGGAAGGATAGTGCCCCCAGCCTGCCTTTCACTGTTCCTCTTGACTTTGAGAAGGCCTGTGGCAGCGATGGATTGATTAGCTCCGACTCTCCCACTGGCTCTGTCCTATCTACCCTATGTCCACATGTGGACCAGCAGGGGATGGGGAGCTAACACCACCTTCCCATCCAATTCCAACCCCAGGGCCCCTCTTAGCCTCCTCTCCTGTCTCCGTTCTCTTCCTCCGGAGGCGGGCAGCTCCAATGTGAGAGAGCTGCTCCACAGTCCCAGCGACACCATCAACTCAGTGTGGGACCCCGAGCTCAGCTTTTCCATCTTTCTATAAATATAATGTAGAGTTTCCCCACTTGGCTGTGAATCCCAATCCTCTGGGTAGCTAGTAAAAGATACCTAGTCCTGAGCTTCTCACCCAGAGATTCTGGCTCAGAAGGGCTGGGAAGGACTACTTGGTGGCCCAGGGACTCTGTCCAGAGACTGGGTGCCCAGGTGTCTGAGTCCATCTATTCCTGAGTCCAGCTAGGACCCTCACAGTGCCTGCATAGTGTTCAGTCTACAGCAGGTGCTGAATTAAGTCTTGATTATCTGCTAGCACATATGTTCTCAGCCTGTTTCGTCATTTGCCAAGTAAATAATTTGGCATCATTTTCATCCCTTTACCTCCAGATGAATCCTGAAATCTGTCTTGTCCTCTGCACCCCACCTCATCCCACTGCCTGAGTTTGACACCTACTCTGGCTGTGTGTCCTTGTATAAGTCACTTAATCTCTCTCAGTTTCAGTTTCCCCATCAGTAACGGGAATCAGTAAAATGGAGATGCTAATGGTAGAATCTTCTTCCTGGGGTTATGGTGAGGATGAGATGGAATAATTCACATAAAGTGCAGTGCCCAACATTGAGAAAGCCCGAATGAATGACATCTCTTACTGTGATCATGGCTCCCTTCATCCCTGGCATGTTTATTCTTCTGTCTGCAGGGCACAGAGCTAAATGAGGACCGCACCCCATCCGACGCCACAGTGACCACAACCTTCAACATCCTGGTGATTGACATCAATGACAACGCCCCAGAGTTCAACAGCTCTGAGTACAGCGTGGCCATCACTGAGCTGGCACAGGTTGGCTTTGCTCTGCCCCTCTTCATCCAGGTGGTAGACAAGGACGAGGTGAGTCCCTTAACATGTGGTGTCCAGTCCCTCTCCCGGCCTGGGCTGCGCGACCCTGGGGGGGATACCAGGGATCTCTGGGCTCGCAGGTCCCCATCTATAAAATAGAAACATGCTTTGCCTCACCCTCCCCTGCTACATGCTGAGGATGAATAAGGCTGCAAAAATCAGGAGTCTCTAAACTTTTGGACTAGTCCCTGACATCCTGTACCAAGTGTTTTAGTACACACCTCCAATGCATAGTTCTATTTTAGAAATTTATATACGTGATCATCATACTAACCTAGTCTGTGTATTATGAAACATACATGCATAAAATAGAAATTTTAAAAGGGAGAGGCTCTTATATAAATGGTGACTTTGGAATAAGTCTTATTCCTGCTTTTGGGGTGATAATGACCCCACCTTTTCCTTGCAAGTAGTGCAAGTGCCTCCCAGAGGCTCCCAGGCCACAAGGATGCCTGCACCCCCTTGCCTGGGAGCCTGGAGGCTGAGGCCAGTGTCAAGAGGGAAGGGCGTGGGCTCTGAGTGAGAGAGACAGCTCCAGGAGGCGGGGGCTCCAGCTCCGCCGCATGTCATTCTGCAGGCCTGAGTGTCTCCCCTTGCCCCGCCTCCCTTGCCCGTCAGCAGTCACAACCTTAATAGGACTTCTGTTTATTACCGCTGCTCTCCCGGCCCACTCTGCTCAGGAATTCCATCAGATTTTCCCGCCAGAGGTGCTTCTCTGCAATTACTCCTCGCGTGAAGCTCTCTCACTGGCCTTACTCCAGGCCTGGGGCCCCTCTCCTGTCAGCTTCTCTCAGCTGTACCCAGTCCCCCCAAGGACTCAGGTTCACACGGGCAAGTCAGTGCCTCTATGTGTGTGTGTATATGTACATGCACAGGCACATTTCTGTACATGTGTACACATATGATATGCCTTCTTCTGCTGAGTCTTTTGGACCCTACCTCTCTGAGATAATTGAAGTATGTACTGAGCACCTATTGTTTACACAGAGCTATATTTGATCACTTAAGGAAATTCAGGAAGTGGGATCTTTGGTCCCTGCCTCATGGGGCCAAATGTGTTTATGCAAATATAATATGTAATTTTAAAACATATGCAATAATGTAGAAAGTTTAAAAGGTGGAGATAAACAGGTACAAAAACAGGTTCTCACATGTTCTCACACCCCATGGATCACCTTGTATTCCTCGGGAGAGCAGACCCCGTTTAGAGACTGCTATGTGAATGAGAACCTCAGGAGAAAGTCCCATCTTTGGTTTCAGGCTGATAATAATGCCCAAGGGAAGAGAGACGCTGGAAATAGTGTGGTCCAGAGTCCAGTGACTGTAGGCAGTGAGGCTCCAGAGCTCAGCTGAGGAAGAGGGAGGCAGGGACTGGGAGCATCAGGAAAGACTCTGTGGTAAGAGGGGGACTAGGGCTAAGCCTTGGGATAAAAATCAGGTGGTGAAAGAGTGCTCAGGAGGACTGGGGGAGCCAGGCTGTGGCCCCCAGAGAGGACGGGAGGGAGAAAGCAGTACGTAGATCAAGGGAACCTGTGCAATTGATCAGGGATTGTAGAGTAGCCTGCTGGGAAGGTGGGCTGGGACACATACCTTGGGGAGCCTTGATTGCCAGGCCAAGGAATCAGCCAGGGCCTGTGTTCAGGGCCAAACCTGCCATTTATTAGCTCCGTGACTTTGGATGACTCATTGACCCTTTCTAAGCCTCACTTTGCTCATCTGTGTGATAAAAAATAGGCAATGTATCAGTCAGTTTCTATCACAGGAACAAATTAACCCTGCAAGCGCAGTTTCTTCTCCCTCGGACTGCTTGTCCAGCCAGGGGAGGCAGGGAGAGCCCCTCGGTGTGGTCCCTTAGGCGCACACTCTGCAGGATTGCGGTTGTGGCAGGAGGCAGCCACGGGGTTAAGTCCCAGCTCTTCTTTGCTTCATCTCAGAAGTGTGACTTCTGCTCAAGGCCCATCCACCAGCACTAGATATATGCCCCCACCTCACTGCCTGAAGGCTGGGGGATGTAGGTAAGCAGCTAAATATTTGTGTCTGCCACAAAGGACAGCAACAAGGTGTGTGGAGAGGAGGAGATCAGCTGATAGTGTATAGGACTTAGCATGTGCCGGCCACACCCAGAAGTTCACCATATGGGTGCAGGGGGCACCACCCCTGGCAGGGCCTGCTCACCTTGACTTGTTGTGGGATGTCAAGGTTACCCTGTGCCCTTGGGTTTTACCTCAGACTCCCTTCCCGGGAAGCCTGTCTAAAGCACCTGCAGGAATGCTGACGGCAGGGGCCCTGATCTGTTGGGGTTTGGTCAGTGTCTCTAACAGTAGAGGACTGGCCTCCTTCCCACAGGGTCATACTTCTCCAGGGCACAGCAAGGTGCAGAGAGAGAGAGGAGGAGAGGCAGCCCAGAGCATCCCACCCTAAGGTCACCTCCAGTTGACCTTAGGTGGTGGAGGAAACTGGGCCCTCCTCCAGTTTCCCAGTAGGGCTGTCCCCAGACCACCCCAGATGTGGTCCTGGGCTGGTTCCTAAATAAGAAGGAGAGAAAAATTGCTGTCTCAGTTGCCCTGTTCTTTTGTAGCTCCCATTTCTTCTCCACTCTCCAAACCTCTGGGGGGTGGGGGGTCAGATCTGCCCAGATGAATGCTCCCAAAGCCTGGTCTTGGGTGCTGACAGTCAGGCCTCAGGTTCCCAGGGTGGAGTATTCAGCCACAGGGCCAGCAGGAACACAAGACAGAGGCCACTGGCATGCACAGCATGGCCCAAGTGTCCCAAGTCTGGAGAAACTCAGAGAACCTCAAAGAGGAAGCAAGAGCTGTCGTAAAAGATTTGTCATTCCTCTGACTTCTCTTTCTGAGGGGAGACTCATCTGTTGGGATTTGTGTCTGGTTTGAAAGTGACTCTGGATTTGCTTGGCATGGCAGGAGAAGGTTTATCGAGCAGACTTGGAGAAGGGAGTGTGAGGAGAGCTCACGTCCCTTTGTCATAGATTCTCCAGGACATGACTCTCCCTTGCACTCACCATGCTTCTGATTTTGCAGTTACTGGTGTGGTGATCTCAAGAGTGTCTGTCTCGCCATTAGACTGAATGACCCATGGGTAGGAGCAGGTCTGTTTGCTCACCAGTGTAACCACCCAGTGCCTCATACTCTGCCTGGCACTTGGGAGGCACTGCAAAAATATATTTTGGTTGAGTTGAAAGCATGATTGAATGATAAAAGAAGTAATGAAGTAGCCCAGGGCTTTATCCAAACTGGATCATCAGTCAGTACCCATATGCTAAAGCCCAAATTCGACTGAGTTTGTGTAGGAAGGTGACCTCCAAGGTCCACTGTGGGGCAGTAGAGGGTGCTGGCGAAAGACTGAAAGGGAAGGAGGAAGCAGGTTAACCTCTCAGTCAGGCCTTTGTGGCAGCCGTTCCTAATAAGGATGCTAACCTAATTCACAGACTAGATAATGCCTACCACCCCCTCCAGATTCTGCTCAGCCTCTTGCTGAACCTCGGGCTCTGCCAGACCCTTCAAATGCACCTAAAGGTGCTTGAAAGAGACCCTTTCTCCATTGTCAAGTCTCACTGAGTAATTTCCTCCCCTTTGCCCAGCTATAGAAAACACAGAAAAGCCAGAGGAGAAAGGGATGGGGTGGGCTGAAACCAACAACCACCCGTTTGCACCTTGTGACAGTTGAGATGCAAATAGATGGTTGTAATGCAAATCACACAAAAAAGTCTCTAGGCACAGGCCCCAGGAGTCAGCCTTGGTATAGGAGCTCATCTCTGAGTTTCAAATTAAAGGCTGTGGCAGCCTCATTCCGCCAGCTGGGCGTTCTCTTGTCTCCTCCTTGCTGTTCTCTTGGAAGCCACAGGAAATAACTACACACATACCTACTTGGATTCCTACCACATTGTTACCCACTCCCTTGCTCTCAACATGATCTCTGCTGTTTCTCCACTTTGGTCTTTTCCTCTCCTTATCGTGCCTGCAGCCCTCCCCAAGTCCTGCCTACAGCTGAGCTAGACACAGGCTGTCGTGTCTTCCCATCTGCATTGATTGGGAGGGTTGGAAGTTTCTGTTCACTTGTCCTAAAAAGCCACTCTTCTATCTGCATTCTGACCCTGAAGGGTTGGGGGCTGAAGGCAGGGAGTGTGGAAGCCCATCCATGCAGCTGGCTGCTTTACGAATTCCAGCAAAGGGGTTCTTAAGAAAATATTGCTTCTGCACTATGCACGACCCTACCCAGTTGACTGGGCTAAAAAATGGAAAATTCTTCTTGCATGCTCGTCAGTAGAAATACTGTCCGTGTTACAGCCTGCCTTTCTTCTCAGGAGTTGGGGGCATTTGATCCACTTTACTTCTGACCCACAGCTTCTTAGAACAGAATTACTACTGTGCTTAAGAATATGTTTGCAGTAGAGAGGGGTTGGGGTATAGGGTGTGGTGCCAATATCTTGCCCAGAGAGGTCTCTACTGCCCAGTTCTGGGAATTACAGTTATTAAAGAATGGCCTTCAGACCTCATTAATTTGTTGGCCACCCTCTGCCCCTGGCATTTCTAAGGGAATATTTTAAAATGTACACAGGTGGGGGATGATGCATTCATTCAGTCAACAAACGTAATTATACACCTACTGTGTGTTCACCACTGGGGAAACAGTGCCGAAGATGTGGCCCTGCCCTCCAAGAGCTTCTGTTTCATTCCAGTGGGGAAGCTAGAGAAGCAGGCGCCAACATCACTGCAGGCGGGAATGAGGGTCAGGAAGTCAGGAAACAAGCTGCGTGATGGGTGGTGGGTACAGCGACTGCTTTCGATTCAGGAGTCCTAGAAGGCTTTCCCAAGAGGTGCCCTTGGGGCTGCAGTTCAGTGATGTGGAAGGGTCAGCCATACAGAGTTGCGGAGGGTGCTCCCCTGCAAAGGCAGAGATCCCCTACAAGGGATCCAACCTTGAAAGGATTTCCAAGGAGCAGAGGAGAAGCTGGTGGGATGGTCCAGGGAGCTTGAGTGAGCAGTAGGAGGTGAAGCTGGTGCCATCATCAGGGGCCAGGCCAGGCCTGCCAGCTGCAGGAAGGTGTT
Source organism: Odocoileus virginianus (assembly GCF_023699985.2). NCBI lineage: Eukaryota > Metazoa > Chordata > Mammalia > Artiodactyla > Cervidae > Odocoileus > Odocoileus virginianus. The sequence goes on from NC_069680.1 coordinate 61,459,061, forward strand.
CTTCCGTGACCGTGAGCGTGGAGGGGAACCAGCTGACATGGTCTGAATTGTCTTTGTCAAGGAGCTCCCTGATGGCTGTGTTGAAAATGGGGGGCTGACAGGGGCCGCGGGTGGAAGCAGAGAAACACCGCAGAGAAAACGCTCCCACCTCCACTGACCACTGTTCCAGTTGGCAGGTGTGTCCTAGTGTCTGACTTGAGGCTCTCCTGCCCTTTAGCCAGTTTCCTCTTAAGTGTTTGCAAGAAGCCAGAGAACCCCAGACCCCTTATAATGAAACCTAAAACATCTAGAAGAAATGCCTTCAGAACACTTCTCAGGAGGACACTGAGTGGCCATCTTGTGACAGAGGCTCTCCCATGTTCAAGTTGACCCAGGGTTTTGAACTCTGGCCATAGCCCTCTGCTACCACACCTGTCTGGACTGCCCAGGAAAGATGGTGGGAGAGAGAGCAGAGAAGCCCGGTCCCACGCCTCCTCACAGAGGGATTCCAGGCAAGCCTTGTCCCCTCTGTGCCTCAGTGACCACCTCTGGGAAACCATGGGTTGGACCAGTGAGCCTTAAGACTGTAAACCCTAACATTCTTTTTGTCCAAGAGGACCTGGGTGGGAAGAGGGAGGGTGCCTCCCGAAGCTTCCCTATCCACCCCGCACGGCTTCCCAAGATTGGCCCGTCCTCCCTCCCCTGTTCTTGCCCCAGGTGCCTCTGTTCCCCACTTTGGGTGCACAGCCTGGTACCTTTGTGGGCCTCATCCCCTGCCCCCAGCCTCTTCCTCCCACCAACATGCTTCTTTATTTGCTACTATCTGGGGTATCCCTTTACAGGTTAGGAAGAAAGAGCCAATTAGAGTGGTTAAAGATAAGGGCTTTGAAGCCAGACTACCTGGGCTCAAATCCTGACGCTGCCACTTTTGTTCTGTGTAACCTTAGGAGACTTGTTTATCCTCATGGATTCAGTTTTATTATCTGCAAAATGGAGGCAGTACAATTTGAAGTCTCATCAGGGGGGTAGACGCACTGCCCAGGACCCTTTCCCAATTGGGACTCCAGATTGCTGTTAATGTGAGACTTCCCAGCACTGTTGTTGTCTAGATATAGTTGTCACCCCAATATGGTGATATATACGCTTTTACATCTCCCTATTATTTTTACTTTTCTCTTAATGACTGTATGTTGAAATCAAGTCAAATAATCTATAAAAATTGAAACTGTTGAAAAAAAAATGGAGGCGGTAATAATACCTACCTCATAGAACCATTGTGAGGATTAAATGGGCCTATGTGTGTATTTAGAAGTGCCTGGCCCATAAAAAAAACACTCTTAAAATCCTAAAAATTCTTACTTCCAACCCTGGAAGATATGTGTATTATTGTGTCATTTATAGGAAAAAGTTGAGGTTCAGAGAAGTTAAGAGGCTTCCCTAAGGTGGCACAGCCAATGCGTCTCAGAGCTTGGCCTTAAACGTCCCTCTGCTTCTTGCTTGGGCTGCAGGGCTCCCCGTTTACAGCCAGGGATCCCCATTCTCAGAGATCTGGTCCCACCAGAGCAGGTGGGTCCCCCACCTCCAACCTAGCTAGTAGGAAGGTGAGGGGGAGGTGAGACAGTGGGGGTGGCTGCACTGCAGAGGTGAACAGGGACACATCTGGCAGGAGCTAATTCCTGTTTCGGGCAGGAAATGACACAGTTCATTTGTTTGAGGGGCACAGGAGAAAAAAACCAGCATTACCCACCTCCCCAAAGAGAAAACATCACCAAACAAACAAGTAAAATAAAGCAAATGATGAGGAGAAAAGACCATATTCCAGAATACGGGGTTTATTTGTAGGGATGAGGGGGCCAGTGAGAAAGAGAGATTGCGCTCGTTCTCCTGTCCGTCTTGGCTTTATTTTTATCTATCACCCTCATTTTCCATTCCACATGTGTTCCAGGCCTGTCAGGGAGCCCAGTCTATAACCTTGTATTTATTTAAATTCATTTTCTCATTCACTCCTGTTAGTTGGTCTGTCCAGCCTGCGATTCCTCTGGCCCTTCTCCCCATGCAGCCCTGCAGGGTTGCAGTGCTGGCCCCTCAAGTCCCTCCCAGGGGTTCTTAATCCAGGAGTGGGAGCCCACTGGCTCTCCAAGGCATCCTTGACCCTGGATGGAGAAAAATCTGCATCTTTATTTTTGCTCACCTCTACCTGAACTTCTGAGATCTCTTTGATTATGAAATAGAAACAAATCACAGCAGGCTTAGGAGTACCTGTGACTCTGAGCCCAAGAAAAATCTCAGATATTTTCATATCACATTACAGGTGTCACAGGGATCTCAAAATATCATTTACACTCATCACCACTTTTAAATTACAGCATATATTAGACCTGCTGCCAAATATTATTGTTTCATGCATTAAGAAGCACGTCACTGTACTATAATACCCTTTTCAAGTACTTTGATAACTGTGTTTCAAGATAATTAATCGACATTGTGGTCCTTTGTATTTTATTTTATGCAACTAAAATGTTATTCTCTTGAAGGGGGTCCGTGGGCTTTACCAGACTGTCAGAGGGTCCATGGCACAAAAAAGATGGAAGACTGCTCCTTAATTCCTGTCCTCAGTAACTGCCGCCCTTCAGCCCAAATTCCTACTCAGGCATTGGCTGTAAGGCCAACCTCCCACTGGTTCTCAGAGGTGCCATCCTGAACTGAATATCCATTTAGGGTGAGGTGGGTGAGAACAGGGGGGCCATATTCTCCATGTCACACATTCAGCTGAGGGTCCATTTTCCGGCTGTGGAGCTTCCAGGCCACTGTTCACCCAGGCCCCATAAACCCACCCACCGGCATCTACTTTGCAGTAGAGGCACGGGAAATACACATCCCTGGCACCCCAGGGAGCGATCCCCCCGCTGTCCTGAGCCTCCCTGCCTGCCAGCATGACCCAAGGCGCAGACCTCTGCTTCCCTGTTTTCCAAAGCAATTTGAGCTCGAAAGCAAACTCTAGAAGCCCTGAAGAGAGATGGGGGCGGGGGCTGCAGGGAAGGGAGGGGCCGACTGCTAGCATCCATGGAGGCAGATGTAGGTTTTTGCTCCCTGTGGATGTGTGATTATCCAGTCATCCAGGCCCTTCTTTCCCCTCCATTAGGGAGATAACTGGGATCTGAGAAATCACCCACCTCCCACTGAATCCCCCAGGGGATATAAAGGCAGTAGATGGAGTGCCTCCAACATTCTGGATGCCTCACCCAGCTCCTGACTTCATCGCTGAAGTAAAGCAGAGAGGAGGGAGGGGTTGGGTGAGCTGGCCCAGGGGACGACCCAGACAAGGCACGCAGAGAAGAGCAGCTCAGCCTAACCCCTCTGCCCCCGGCCATCCCGGCCATCCTGGCTGCTCCTCTTTCTGAAAGGTTTTCTGCTGGTTCTGTTGCAAAGCAGGGGTTAAGCATCCCCACAAAGCACAGTCAGCATGGCTGGGACCTGGGTGAACGCCGCCTCTGCCCTGGCTATGGGCAGGGGTCCGTCTGCACGACCTCCGCCATGTCATAGCTTCAGTGCGCATTCCTCAGGTTCTTCTCTCAAGATTGAGGCTCTCCAGGAAAACATCTGTTGACTTCAAAGCAAAGCCACTCTGAAAGGGAAGCCAGGGGGAGCAGGGCGGCCCCATTAGTGCTTTTTCCCATTAATTTCTCCCCAGTTGCCTTGGCTGAGGTTCTTATTATGATAACGATGATTATTAGGATTTTTCTGTGCGTGGCTGCATCCTGTGGTGTGATTCCTTCCAGCAAGCAGCTCTAGCCTCTCCCAGGACCAGAGGGTGTCCTCAGCATGATTCAGACACCTCCTAATTTAGTCTCACCGTAAATCTAATTAGCATGCTATTTACACCAGGCCCCTTAGCCTTGGCAGGTGGTGTGAAGCAGTGCCAGCACCCATACCTCACTCCTCCCCACCCCAGTACCTGTGGCTCTGAAGTCCCCGCCAGCCACTGGAGGTTATCATCCGTGATGGATCTGGGGGACTGCTCCCCTCTTACTCAGCTCCCTTCCCCACACCCATACCTCCCCTTGGAAAGTATCATTTTATCCTCAAAGTCATGCTGCCTAAAAGCAGCAGCTGGCCTCCCTGAAGACCCCCACCCAGATCAGAAGCAGAACTAACAACCTTCATCCTGTTTCTATCACTCCTTGGCTGGGTCATGCCCACTCTGGTGCCCCTTCACCATGGGCTCTGGTGAGCCCAGCCTCACTCCAAATCGTGGTTTCTAATTCCCATCCTTCCCGGCCTGCCTCATTCGCCACCCCCCCATCACGGCCACAATAGCAATTGGTAGTTGTCTTGTTCATCCCTGATTTGAAGGGTAGGGGTAAGCACAGTGTGGCTGGGCGTGATGGCTGGTGTCCCGCCCCATCACCGTGATCATGGGCTGGGAAACATCCTTGTCAGCAGGCACAGGGAGTGCAGGGCCCCAGAGGGCAGCTGCGGTGAGGCAGGGAGCCTCCTCCTCTGCTCTCCTCTGTCCCCTGAGAGGGGAGAATGGTGCCGGAGCAGGGTTGGGGAGGGTAGGAGGCCTTCAATGCCAGGCAGGGCTTCATGGCTGTATCGTCACTGTCCATGAAGGCCTACGGAGGACATTTCCTCCTTCGTCTCTAGGCCTTAGTTTCCCCAGTGAATTTGAAAAAGGAATTGGAAGTGAGAGAAGTTTTTGAGATGAGTGTTGCCAAATGCACATGTCCCAGGTTGGAAAGATATTTTGGCACAGAGCGGAACATGTTTCCTCTCTTTCGTCCTGATGAGGGCCCAGAGCCTGGGGTCAGCAGGCAGATGTTACTCTGCTCTTCTTACATGAGCTCGATGGGCTCAGAGAGGAACCTTCCACATGGGGTCACAGAGCAGGGCCAACACACACAATGGCTAGCGAAGCTTGCTGTGCAGTGGGCCCCCAGGCCAAGGGAAGGAGAGGGATGCCCTAGAGCAGCTTCCGCTTTGAGTGGAAGGCAGGAATTGGTCATTTGTTCATTTATTCAGCAAGTATTTGTTGAACACCTACTGCATCCCACGCGCTTTTCTAGGCCCTGTTCATAAGTGAGCACACAGCCGAAGTCCAGCTCTCAGGCAGTAGAAGACTAAAGAAACAAATCAATCTATATTATTATATGTCAAGTGGTGACAGGAGCCATGGAGAAAAAGACAGCAGAGTGAGGGGCCTGAGGGAGTGCCGGGGAGGAGAAGGGGTCAGAGGAAGTCTGTCCAATAGGACGATGTTTGTGGAGAGGCCTCAGTGAAGTGGGGGCGAGCTTTGTGGATGTTTGGAGGAGGAGCATTCCCAGCAGAGGGAGCAGCTGGCGCGGTGGCCGCGGGAGCAGGAGTGTGGCTGCAGGTTGAGGAGGCCCATGGGTAAGGGAGGAGGGGGACAGGCCTGGCTCTTGTCAGGGCTCAGCAGGAAGGCCGTGAGCAGAAAATGGGAGACTTGATCTGACTAAAGTTTTTCAAGAGGACAGACTCTGAAAACAACCCAAGTGCCCAGCACCTGATGAGTGGACAAACAAATGTGGTATACAGTGAAATATTGTAGAGCTTTTATAGTAATGTTACATCCACAATGTAACACAGAACCTAGAAAACAGGATGCTAGGTGGAAGAAGCCAGATGCAAAAAGTCGCTTTGTGAGTGATTCCATTTCCGTGAAGTGTCTAGAATAGGCAAGGCCATAGGGACAAAAGGCACACTAGTGGTCACAGGGGCTGAAGGCAAGGAAATGAAGAGGGATTGCTTATACAGGGCTTCCTTTTGGGGTGGTGAAAATATTTCAGAACTATAGGTGGTAGTTGTACAGTATCACGAATTATACTCAAAACCACTGAACTGCACACATTAAAATGACTAAAGTGATGAACTGTATCTCAATTCAAAAACTGTAAGAATGTGCTGGCTGCCTGGGTTCATAGACAAAGCAGAGCAGGGCCATTCCTAGGAGGGAAGGGCAGTAAGATGTGTGCATGGGTAGGGAGTGTTCGGCTCCAGGGCCTGTTTTGAAGGGAGAGAGTTTGCTGGGGAGGAGGAGGGAGTGAGAGTCACTGGACTACAAAGAAAGCTGAGCGCTGAAGAATTGATGCTTTTAAACAGTGGTGTTGGAGAAGACTCTTGAGACTCTCTTGGACTGCAAGGAGATCCAGCCAGTCCATCCTAAAGGAAATCAATCCTGAATATTCATTAGAAGGACTGATGTTGAAGCTGAAACTCCAATACTTTGGCCACCTGATGCAAAGAACTGACTCATTTGAAAAGATCCTGATGCTGGGAAAGATTGAAGGTGGGAGGAGAAGGGGGCGACAAAGGATGAGATGGTTGGATGGCATCACCGACTCAATGGACATGAGTTTGAATAAGCTCTGGGAGTTGGAGATGGACAGGGAGGCCTGGCGTGCTACAGTCCATGGGGTCGTAAAGAGGTGGACATGACTGAGCCACTGAACTGAACTGAGAATGACTGCAGGAGCTCTTTGAGCAGTTAGGAACCTGGAGTCTTACTTCCTGAGATGGCAAAGCAGTAGCTTTGGTAAGGAGAAGGCAGAAGCTGTAGGTTAACCTTCAACACATTAGGTTTGACCTGCTTGTTAAACATTCAAATAGAAGTGCCAGAAAGCCAAGTAGGAAACAGGAGCGTTGCCAGAGTCTGAATCATAGTTAAAGTCATGGGTCTGCCCAGGAAAGGGGTACAGATAGACTAGAGAGCAGGGTTGGGGGCCAAGCAGCCAGAGGGCACCTCAGAGTTAGGGGAGATGAGGATGAACCGGCAGAGACACTGAGAAGGAACCGCCCTGAGGGAGGAGGAGGACCCAGAGGGAGCACGGAATGACGGGAGAACGATGGAGGCAGTGGAGTGGAGAGGGAGGGGGCGGCTGCCTGAGCATCTACTAGTAGTCCCCGATTAGCATGTGTATCTGTGTTTACTTTTCTGTTTTCAGCATAAGGACTCTTAATTACCCTCATTAAGAAATGCCCAGATCCACTAACATTTACTGAGCAAGCCCACCAGGCTTTGGTTTTTTCCTTTTAATCCTCTTAACCATCCTCTCGAGTCCACCTTCAAAGCTCTCCCCAGTACACCGGGATGGCCCGCCTCTTAGAGGGATGCAGGGCTTCCTCCCCTAGCTCCGCAGTCCAGGTAGATATGCTAACTCCTCCTACAGGAACGGGAGTGTGCTTAAATACACAGGCTACCGAGGTCAAGTGAGAGTCGGGTGGATCTCCCAAGGCATTCTGATGAGCAAAAGCAGCCAGCCTCAAAGGCTGCTTCCAAGTGATTCTATGACATTCTCACAAGGCAAAACCCTAGTGGCAGAGACCCCATCACTGATTCCCAGGGGTTCGGGGTAGGAGAGGGTGACTGGACAGAAGGAGCACCAGGGGTTTGGGGCAGGGCGGGCGTCCCTGGCCTGGCTGTGATGGGGGAAGGCCAAGCTATACATTTGAAAGTTTATAGAACTCTGTGCCCCCAGATGTCAATGCCACTGCATGTTCATTATACAATTTATAAAAATTTATATCATTGAAGACTTTTCCACCTTCATCCTCCCAAAAAAGATGATGTGAAAAGCACCAACGTAAATAACACTACTGGTGGACTTTTACACTGAGCACTGTCCTTCCCGCCACTGTCATTTAATTCAACACATATGCAATACCACCTTCCTATAAAGCGAGAAAGGTAGGCTGGAGGGCCATGAGTGCCACAGTGAGTCTGAACCTGATTCTGTAGGCAGGTGGGAGCCATCGATGGTTCTTGAATGCAAGTGATACCCTCAGAGCTGATTCATCTTTAGGTTGGTTAATCTGGACAGAAGGAGAAGGTTAGAGACCAAGGGTGATGGCAGATAGCACTGATGGGTGAGGGCTAGATGTGGGATCTGTGCAAAAGGTGAGGGCTGGAGTGAGGCTCGGGTTTAGAATCCCAGGGATGGAAGTGGCAGAAGCTCAGAGGGCAGGCCAGGGCAGAGGCTAGATGGAAGAAAATGTGGCAGCTGCCGCCATCTGCCACCACTTCACTGGGCTTGGCCAGGCTCCTGGTTTCATCTTTCCCTGAACTTAGTTCTTTATCTGAAGTCCCTCCATCACCCTCACCTGCTCTCTCTCTGAGTCTCTGTGTTAGAGACTCAATTTTCAGATTTTTTTTCCTTACACTATATATTCACAGATAAACCATGCAGCTCATTCACTCATGCCTATATTGCCTTTGTCTGTTTAACCACAATTACTATGTGTCCAATACCTGTGTGCCTGGAAAGGCATGGCATGGGTCATATAGACAGTGCTCTTTGCAAACCTGAACTGTGCCTGGGTTTAACTTCAGGATGCCCCGGGGAAGTTGAGTAACACTGTTATCAGGCATGGTCACCCATCTGCCTAGAGCCCAGTGTCCTGTTCCAGCCCAAGACCCTTCCCGTAGGGCACTTATGGTGCCTGTGTTCTGAGGGAAGGGGCCCCAAGGCTGGGCAGTCCACCTGGGCAGAGGGCTCAGATCAGGAAGATGAATTCACCCACTCCCTTCCAGCTCCCAAGACACCCAGGGTCATGGCCTCTAAACAGTCTTGAGTTCTACCCACCGCACCCCACCCCAAGCCTCTTGAGGCAATGGGATCCCTCTCAGCCCCCCTCCCTGCCACCTAGAGGCATGCTGAAGGTGGGCTGACTATTGGAGAAGCAGAGGAATATAAAGTGGTGTGATTAGCAGCAGGCAGAGTCCCCCTCCTGATTTCCATAAGGCGTTTAGATTTCTTTGCCTTGCCACATTTCTCTCTCTGTGGGAACAGGGAAATAGTTTTAGCATGGTAAATCGACAGAACCAGGCAGCTGCTCAGTGCAAGGCCCACTGCCAGCTCTACACCCTGCCCCTCCCTGCTCTGGAGCTGAGGACAGCCCCCCTCTGCCAGCTCCAGTGAGGCTCATCCTCCTCCTGCTGCCGCCCTGCCCAGGAGGCCACATGACCTTCTGCAGAAGGTGCCCTGAGGTGGGGCAGGGCGATTCTGGCCTTGGGGCAGACTGGGATGCACACCCTTTTATCCTGCATTTTGGCCTGTTCTCCCTGCACCTCTGGGTACACTTACCCTTTAGCGCACTGCCCCAACCCCAGCCAAAACTCTGGTGCAGCGTTTGCTGGTAGAGTGGAAAGGGAATTAAAGCCAGGTATGCGAGTGAGGTCCAAGTTGTCAGACTCTGATCAGAACAGCAGACCTTATTATTAGAAAAGTGGCTGCCATGCTGGCAGGCTGGGCCACATGGACTCTTCAAGCTTTCCACTGAGGGCGGGTGCTTTCAAACAGGGTCCCGTGCAGGAGGGAGGGAGTGAGGAAAGGATGGGGGGCGCGGGGCATGGCCTGGATTCCCTGGGATCTTGTCGGGTGGAGCATGTTGTTCTGGAATTAAGAGCTCAGGTGTCATGAATCTCACTTGGTCCCTCTCCCCTTTACATTCAAGGCACCAATCCAGTACCTCTGGCCTGGACAGCCGTCCCCTGCGTGTGTGGGCCTGGAAAGGTCCCTTCCACGTAAAGCTTGCTGTTCGGCCACACCCACAGGCACCTAGTCCTCCCGACCAGTACCCCCTGAAGCCAGTTTGTTTCAGTAAGTGCCCACTGGGCTGATTGCTCAGGCCCCTAGAGGTCCAGGGCAGCCTAAATAAAGATTTGGATCCCACCAGAAATGACCATTTGCCTGGGACATAGAGGTCAGAGTGGCTGGTTCCGTCTCTGGGGCTGGTACAGTTAGCTTTGCTGCATCCAGTGGACACCAGTGGCACCTGTGATCCACGGACACCAGGCCTGAGCGAGGGCAGCTAGTCAGCAGTGCACCCATCCTCGTCAGTAAGGACCAGCTCCTGGTGTGAGCTGCTTGGGGGCTTGAGCCTCTAAAGTGAGCCCAGACTTTGTGGAGCACCTGCGGGACTCAGGGCCAGTCTGGTTAGAACTAGATGCTTAGACTCCTTGTTTTCCACACCCAGTGGATGCTGCATCTGAGCAGTGGTGCCAGCTGGCCCCTGCTGGGCTCTCAGACTCTCCTCATAGAGTGGGGAACCTATTGTCCTCATTTTTCTGAGATTGCCAAGGTTATAGCACTTTAAACCAGCACCCTGGGAACACTCTTAGTCCCAGACAGACTGGGACAGCTGGTCAACGAGGGGCAGGGCCCATCATCTCTGATACAGGCTTGAGAGGGGACCCACCCCAAGGCTCTGAACCAGACAAGCCTGGAACACAGAAGAGAAAGAAACGGCAGAGCTGAGCTCCCACTCTGTGACATGGGCTTTGCTGGGTCACTGGAGTTGGGACTCAGTGCCCAGGGACAGGAGGGGTGGGGACAGGGGCAAAGAAAGAGGCCATCAGGGGTAGCTAGGCTTCAGAAGTGTGAGATCCCCATAATAGTGCACTAGGGTAATGGGCTGCAAATTAGGAAAACAGAACTTGAAAGTGTCTGTCCCTCATTTACTTTAATGCAAGGACCCAGTGCACACTGTGTATAATTCATCTCCCAGAAGTGCTGGGACTGGCTGTAGGACTGACAGACCAGATCCCTCTGGAGACAGGGAGAGAGGTGTATATGTGCAGGTGAGGAGCACCTGCCCACCTCGCGCCCTCTTCTGTAGACGAATAATACACACATCTGCTAGCAATGGAACTGACAGCTCTCTAGTATTCTTTCTCCAAAGTGCCAGCTGCCAATCGGATTGAATTAGATTTCACAGGGGTTTTTGCAATACATGGAATTCACCAGCAAATTACTCTTAAAGAGGGAAAATCAATCATTTGGAGCAGAGATAAGCTGAAGGCAAGGCAGCCTCGGATTGATCCCGTCTGTGCAGGCGTGTGTGGAATTCAACAGATAACCTGGGGAGAAGAGGGTGGGATCTGCTGGAGAGAGGAACCGAGGAGGAGGAGGGAAGGAAGAAGAGCTGGAGGTAGAAGGTAAAGCAGAGAGGGAGAAAATGAAAAGGAGAAGGTGAGAGGGGAGGGGAGGAAAGCAGGAAGAAGAGGGATAGAAAAAGGAGAGAGAAACAATGGAGAGGGAGGGAAGGGGAGAGAAAGGAGTGGACAGAGCAAGCACAAGAGGAGCAAAAAGCAATTTGAAAGAGCACAGAAGGTGAATTATCATAACAGGACCTTGGAAAATTACCCGGTCCATGCTTCCCATTTTGCAGATCAGAAAACTTAGGTCCAGAGAGACAAAAGGGCCTGCCCCAGAGAGGAGCAGCAGATCCAGAGAAAACCTCAGATCCCTGGTTTTCCTGACCTCAGGCTCATGATGCTCAAGGGTCCAAACCACACAGAAATTTGGGAAAGGGGTATAGGTGGTCTGAGAGCCTGAAACAAGGTCTGTCCTTCACTCTGCTGCATCTTGGGAACCCTTTCAGGCCAAGGCCACCTGGGACAACTGGTCAACTAGGGACAGTACTCAGCATCTCTGATTCAGGCCTAAGTGGTGGCCCACTCCCAGGGAAGAAAAGCTGAGATTCTGAGCCAGGCAAGCCTGGAATACAGACAAGAAAAACACAGCAGAGCTGAGTTCCCACCATGTAACGGGTGTGGGCTTTGCTGAGCCCCTGAGTGGGAGGGACACAAGGAAACAGAAGGTGGCTGTTCACCCAGAAATTACTGTGGAGGTGCCAGCATCGGTTCTCCTAGACTCTGAAACTTGGACGGTCCCTGGGGATTGAGGCAGAGTTAGGGGGTGGAAGCAGTGACAGCAGAGGGCTTCTCCCCATCATCCCCGGGACTCTGACTTCACAGGGGCCGCCTGTGCAGTGGGCCTGGGATAGCTGCCCCCAGTGGGCAGGTGGGGCCAGAGCAACTTGGTGTCCCCCTTAAATGTGGGGACTAGAGGGAGAAGCAGCAAATTTTGAGGTGAAGGGGTGAGGAGAGGCCAGCCCCCTGCCAAGTTTACTCTGGCATGTCTGACTGGAGTTAATTAAGTGAAAGGATGGACAAAGCAGTGATAAAGAATACATCTTCTGTGGACTTTGATTTTCTGTCGCTCAATAGCATGGATTAGACAACAGGGCACAGTAGAGGAGGGAGGGAGGCCTAGGGCCCCTTGCTTGCATCCAAGCCTTTGTCCTTCTCTGCCTACTACCGTCATTCCTGGCCAAACCAAGGTCTAGAAATCAGCCCCACCCCAGGAGTACCCCCCTTCCCTTCTAGAACAATAATAACCACTCTCCTTTGTTGAGCATTTACTCCATCCCAAGCACTTTACTAAGATTTTGCCGCTCACCCACAATAGCCTTCAGGTAGGTTTTATTCTTCCCACTTTGCAGATGAGAAAGTTGAGGCTCAAGGAGGTGAAGCTGTGCAAAAAAAAATCACACAGCTGGAAAGGGTATTACCTGTATCTGGACTCAGTTCTAACTCCAAAGCCACCACTGAAGTTTAGGGCCTCACGCCCTGGAATCACTGGTCAGAGGGCTCTTCTCTGGCTGGCCCAAGTTTTGGACAGGGCTTCTGTGAGGGTGGCACTGACTCCGTGGGCCCATCTCCACACTCCAGATCTCCAGCCCCATGCCCACCTCAGGGTATACCGCCAGCTCACAGAGCTCTCTCTGTGCCTTTGGAGTGGTCACTGACCCTTCTTCACTGTGATTCACAATACTGCAAAGTCACTAGTCCCCCCTGCAGGCATGTGACCCTAGTCCTTCCTCTTCTTCTGGAAGGAACTAAGGTCCCCTCCAGGACACTGTATGGTTCATAGGATGGATGAGGGCCCCCTAGCATTTGGGTACAAAGGAAAAATACACGCAAGGCTCCTGCCATTAGGGAGATTCCTTTCTTAGGCAAGAAAACATAATCCAAAGTCACCCACCAAAACCTGGTGAGGCAGAGAGAGAACACTGCTGCTTAATCTTATGGGTTATGCTTTATTCTTCCCACTTCACAGATGAAGAAACTGGGGCTCCAGTAGTAGAAGGTCACATAGCTAGCAAGCAACAGAGCCTGTTTTCCCAACTCTGAACCCTTCTCCCCACTACATTATACCACTGGATCACCAGCCCGGCTACAACCCTGACCAACAGCAGAGGGAGATGAGCATGTCCAAGGGGCAAACTGGTGCCACCATCAGCAGGGAAGTGCCTCAGGATGGGGAGAACCCAGCAAGAGTCGGAGGGATGAAGGAACCTGGGGGCTAGGTCAGGCCTTCCTCCTTTGGGGCACAGGGTCACCTGTCGAGGGAAGTACCAGGGGATGACTGCGGGAAGCCACATCCAGAGAGAAGTCAGGTGCAGGTTCCGAGAGCACACAGGACAGCCCCAAGCAGTCATAGTGGCCTGACAGGGCAGAATCTGCTCCCCAGGAGGAGGGAAGGGCCCTGCATATGGCAGCTGTCAGCCAGTGTGAATCCCACCCCAGCCTCTGCCAAGGTTGTTGTGAATACTCAGTGAGCTAATAGTTGGCAATAAACTCTCAATACATAGTTGAAAACAACGCTGGGTCCATCATGGAGCCAATGTTAGCTGTGGTAGCTGCAAAGAGGTGAGGCGAGGGCGTCCTTGCTGGGCAGTGTCTGCTCTGACCGCTCTCAAGGCCAGCCCTCCACTTCCAGGAGGCAGGGGGAAGGTCGGGGTGGTTAGGCAGGGGGAGGCAGCCCCTTCTGGCAGCAGCTGATAACTTGGACCAGGGGCTGGCGTGCTGCCCTCCACGGGGGGTGGCAAGACTTCAGTCACCAAGAGCAAAGCAAATCATAGCTTGCTGCACGGGGTTGGGGGAGTGAGGAGTGATTTCATGCGTCCTTCTCCCTCCAATAAATAAATAAAGCCGAACTGTCGCAGCCCCACGGGCAGCCAGGCGGCTCCCCAGCCTGGTGCGGGGAGGGCAGGCGCTGCAGCTCGGCTCTGGGACCCGCGGCTGCCGGCTATCAGCCTTCTCATCGCCTCTCCCAGCTGGAAAAGAATTTAATCCACCGGGCTCCTCTCCACACACACTGGGACTCCTTTTGATGTTTCTCTTTATCTTCCCTCCCAACAAAATTGCCCCTCGACAGCTCCAAGAGGGCCTCTTGCCTCTCCCCACCTCCCTCCTTCCCTGCCTCATCAAGTAGCCTGGCAGCAAGCAAGGAGCAAGGGCGTGGAGGAGACCCAGCCAGGACTGGGAGGAGCGGGCATACCCTCTGCCGTCTGACTTCCCTCCCCTCCACCTTCTCCCTCATCTTGGGAGAGGTGTGGTTTGCCCCTTGGGCCTCACTCCTGACATTTAGTGAATACAGGAAGGGTTCTCCAGTGCCATCTGATGCCAATTCTTTGCACCCATGAGGACAGTGTTCTGGAGAGGGAGTGATATGCAGGAGAGCAAGGTGGGGAGGGGCCTAGACTCTTTGAGTCAGTGCTGACCCAAGCTGTGCATCTTGAACAAGTTACCCTCTCTGGCTTCAGTTTCCCTCTCTGTAAAAAGGGGTGGACCGATGCTGATGTCAGTGAGATGTTGTGAAGATTCTGGTTAAGGTATGGGAAGCACATGGTTGGGGCTTGGTATATGGAAGTAGCTGTTCTTGCAGGCTCTGGGCCAAGGGCTGCAATTCATGTGGGGTTTGCACCCACTTTTCACCTACTTAGTGAACCAGGTAAGAATCCCATATACACATCCCAAGGGGCTGAGAGTCACAAGCCAAGTCCCTCTTGGCAGATTCTGGAAGGGGCAGGCTGAGCATTTGTGAGAATTTAGCCAGAGGAGTCCTGGGGTCTCAGGACAGCCATATGAGCGGTCCTGACAGCTGCAGGATCAAACCTAGTGCACTTCCAGCCCCTGGTGGCAGATCAAGGGAAGGGGAGAGATCTCACCTGAAGAGGCCAGGAAGCCTGGGGGATGGGAGCAGGAAACCCAGTCAGGTGCTCACTCTGAATCTGCACTGCGCTCAGCACCACCCTCCAGGTGTCCCCTAGGCCCCTCTGTCTGTGCGCCGTGGTCTCAGCCCCACTCCATCTTCTCTCCAGCCTCTCATCCACCACATCTCGCTGGTCAGTCTTCTCACTGTTCTGACTTGCTCTGCACCCCGCCACCAGCCTTGCTCTGTTCAGCTGATTCTCAAACATCAGTGTGTATCAGAACCCCTGGAGAGCCTGCTAAAATAGTGCTAGGCCCCACCCCCAGAGTTTCTGAGCGTGACCCCAGATTGTGCATTTCTGACAAGTTTCTAGGTGATGCCACTGGTTCCCGCAGCGCACCTGGAGAACCACTGCTCTCTCTGAGTAGTTCTCACCCTTGGGTGCACGTTGGAGTGAGTAACCTGAGCACAGGACAAGACCCTGATGTCTCATCTCCTTCAGCCCAAGTCTGATTTCCTTGGTCAGGAGTGCAGCCTAGCCATGGGGGTACTTTAAATCTCCCCCAGCGGTTTTGATGTGTGGCTGGTAGGCAACTACCACTCCACGCTGCCCTGCTCGCCCTTCTGGATCCCTGCGGGTGCTCCAGGCCGCCCTCCCTGTCATGCCTGAGGTCCTCCCTGACTGTGCAGCCTGGTTCCCTAAAGACCATCAAAAAATGCAGCTTCCTGGGCCCCACCCCTGAGAGAGTCTGACTCAGTGGCGCTGGGCGTCTGTGTTTCTTCTCTAGCTCCACTGGCAGTTCTGACGTGCAGCCAGGTAAGGACGGCTGCCCGGGTGTGATTTGCACATGGCCACCAAGTTCATCTTCCTTTTTTAGCCCTGGTGTCCCCACTGTGCATGGACGCAAGGCCAGAGCCCTCCAGATGGTCCGTGCAGTGGGCCTCCAGGAGAGACACAACCTCCTGATACCCCAACAGCCTCCCCAGTTTCCGGACGTGAACCCTTTGCAGTCAGCTCGCTTGTCTGCCTCATTATTAAGTATTCATTCCCCTCTCCACACCTTTGTTTAGACCAGTCGTTCTCAAATGGTGGGCTCAGACCAGCAGCAGCAGCGTGAGCATCACCTGGAACTTGTAAGAAATGCAAATTCACGACCCTCCCCCTACCTCCACCCCACCCCACAGCCACCCCCGCCCCAGACCTACTGAATCAGATATTCCTGGAGGAGGGGGGACAGCAATCTGTACTTTACCAAGCCCCCAGGTGATTCTAATACACAGAGGCCCAAGAACTTCGTGTTTAAAGCCACTTTCTCCACGTGGAATCCATTTTCCCTTCATTCCTAAGACAACCCCTCTCAGGGCAGCCACTTCCGCTGGCGTTCCCTTAGATTCGGCCCTGGAGCGCTCAGCAGTGCCATCTCAGTTTGCTCAGTCCACTCATACTGCTGGCTGAAATTCTAGTACGTACCCCTCTACACCCAAGGAGATGCATTTGGGGGACGCCCACATCAGGCCCCAACTCTGCTTCCCTTGGTCTGGAAAGCACCCCGGCCTGGGCGCCGGGCTCTTCTTATTCTCACTCTGCTGCTTGCCCACTTCTGTGAGTTCCATTTCTTCTGGAGGCATTCCCAAGCTCCAGTGTTCCTTCATGCCCATCATGTGGCCCTCAGGAAGAAGCTCGCACAGAGTAACGGGTGAGGAGAAGCTGCTGAAGCCCCCTGGCGCCTGAGCACCTACGGTGCAGTGCGCCTGCTCTGACGTGGCTTTGCACTGCCCCAGGGCTGGGCTGCGCCTCGGGCTCCCACGTCCCGCTGTGACTACAGAGGGTTGTTCCTTGGTCATTCTGGCAGAGTTCACTGGTGTCCAGTGAACATGTGCTGTGTGGTTGTTGTTGGTATTGTCAGCTTTTTGTACACTTGTGGATCAAGCTTCAGAACATGGTTTTAAGCGGAAGCACGCTACTGTGTGTGTGGAAGAGGCAAGCCAGAGATCACAGTGCTTATATGCGCATGGATTTCCTGGGGAAAGATACTAAAGATCGGGATGTGGTCATCTCTGGGGAGGACTCTCCAGTGGCGGGGACAGGGTGTCGGTCGTGTGCCCTTTACACTTTTGAACTATGTGAAGTCTTCCCACGTCTATTATCCTTGTGGACATTTTCTGTATGCTTGGGATGGTTTCCTCCAGGGGTTCTGTCCAGGCTCCTGGGAGTAGGACAGAGGGACATGGCCCCTCCTCTCCCAACCTTGCAGCACCCCCACTTCCTTCTCGGTGAGGAAGGAGGGAGCTCAGGGAGACAGTAGCCCAGCCCCCTCCCAACTTTGTGCCATCTTCCTTTGTGTCCCCCCTCCCCGGGTGTGGGGCTGCACTGACCTCCCCACACCCCAGTACCTGGGTGCACACCCCACACACACCCACCCCTCCTTGGCACCCCCAGAGGCCGTGGCCCATCAGTTGCAGAGGGGGCCTTTCCTCTGGAGCAGGTGTGCCCCCCGGAATCCATCTCAGCCCCTCTCCCTTACTCTGACCTCGGACCTCACCACGTTCTCTCTGATTCCTTCCTCCTCTCGGTACCTTTCCGGCTCCTTCTCTGTCTCCATACCCTTTGACTGACCGACTCCCACTGATAGAACCTGGTAAGTGAGCCTGGGAAGGGCAGAGGCTGGGCGGCATGGTGGGCATTGGGGCGGGGGGTGCTCCACCTGCTGCGGGCACAGCTAAGGAAGCCCCACCCTCTCGGGGCCAAGGTCCATGGGAGGAAAAGGTATCGACGATGTCAGCTGCTCAGAGCTGTCACAGTCCGCTGGCTTTGGCTATTAGCGCCCCTTCGGGCATTTAATTGGCCCCCTCCATCTGACGGATAGATTCTACACCAGGGAGCCTAGGAAACTCCACAGCCCAACAGGGCCAGGAGAGCACTGCTCGCACAATTTATGGGAGCCCTTCCTGGGGGCCCTGGAGGGCCCGCTGCTTGCCTGGACCCCAAAATTGGCAGTGCCTTTATTTCACCAGTTTGTAGTTGTAAGTAGGAAACACTCAAGAGACCTGGGGTAAATGTTAAAATGTATTCATTGCACAAATGTATCTGAGTACCTAAGGGACAGCTCTGGGGGCATCAGGCTTTGCTGAGGGGGTCCTTTCTAGCCTTACTGGGACCATCCTTCCCTCTCTGACTGTGTAAAGGCTTCCAGGCTGCCTGGATGCCTCTCTTTCAACAGAAACAAGTTCTGGAAGGAAGCCCCTCGACAGACATATCCCTGGGCAGCCAAGAAAAGGAGCGTGCCTCCCTGCCAGCCCCGTTTCTCAGAGGGGCTGTGCTGGACACTGGGCCAGGGAGGGTCATGCAGGCTGAGAAGGAGGAGGCATCCTTCTGGGGCTGAGAGGCTAGCTCAGTAACCCACTGGGCTTCTCCTCAGAGGTGGAGAGAGGCTCTTGACTGTTTCCAAACCACAGGCCCCCTGCTGAGGTTTGAGGTGGGGGGGCTAGTCTGGGGGTTAGTTCCCCGCATGCAGGAGCCTGGATCACTTTCAGAGGAAGCCAGTCTCCAGGGAGTCAGTCAGCCCTGTCTCCCGCCTTCAGTAGTGGCTCCTCCCCCTGATTTGGGGTGTGGGTAGCATGGAGATGTCCCACGTCCTGTGTGAGGACGAGCCAGGTGGTGTCTGAGGGCCCCCTGAGCTCTGGCCCTGATTGGAGTGATCAGAAACACCTGACCTAGAGCGAGGCTACCTCGCCTGAAACCATGGCCTCAGGCTGCTGGGTTCTGGCAGAACCAGTGAAGGGCACGGCAGCTCTGCACTATTTGGGATCCTGTGTCCTCCCAGCCACCATGGCTGGCCACAGAGAGGGACATACAGGGGTTCACTTTGACACTCCGCCATCTGGGTGGCTCCTACTCCACATGTAAGGAAGGCAGTGTTTCCCTTGATTGACATGATCCAGAAGAAGGCCGTAGGAAAAGCAGTGTCCTGCTCCAGCCCTCATGCCTTCTCTGGTCCAAGTTGACCCTGAACGCTTACTTGCTTCATCCCCCTCCACTCCCTTCTGGCCCTCTTTCCTTTTCTTTCCACCATCTCCCTGCTGGGTCTTGCAGATACTTCCCCCAGTTAGTGTCACTGGAACAGAAGAGGGAGTGGGAGATGGAAAATGAACCAAACCACCCAAAGGGGATGTTGTGAGCATCTGGTGGGCTGATAAAGGCAAAAACAACGGAAGGAAATTTCTGGAAGGCCTGGACATGGGCAGGAAGGCCAGGGAGCCAAGCCAGAATCATGCATGGGAGGCCAGACCACTTTGGGGTGGGGGGTTGACAAGTCCTGCTTCAGCCCTAGCACCTCATCTGCCTCTCCTACCCCTGCTGCCCTGCCCCTCCAGCCATGCTCTGGGCCTTGGCTTCTTGCGTTCTGACTGGTTTCTTCTCTCTTCTGACCCAGGGCCTGAACAGCATGTTCGAGGTGTACCTGGTGGGGAACAACTCCCACCACTTCATCATCTCCCCCACCTCCGTCCAAGGGAAGGCAGATATTCGCATCCGAGTGGCAATCCCCTTGGACTATGAGACTGTGGACCGCTACGACTTTGATGTAAGTCCCCTCACCTCTCCTTGGCTAAGAGGGGGACTTCAGGGGGGCAAGGGGGCAGCACCATCCCCTTAAATCTCTCCTGCTACCTCTCCCCATTCTTCCATTGTGGATCTGACCTAGAGAAGCCCACCGAGCTATGGCAGGGGCTGGCCTGGGCCTCCCCTTTCCAAGGAGGGTGAGGAAATGTCCAAGAATTGAGTGGAATTTTATTAGGTACCATCACAGTCTCAGAAGCCCATCAAGAGCCAGTCCAGCCCCTATTAGCCCCTGCCCCCCAGCAGATTCCGTGACCACCCTGACCCTATGAGCACTGATGGAGGGATTCCCAGGAGCACACATAGGGATGGGTAGTGACTCAGACAGGTGCTCTGGGTTGGGATGGGTGCAGGCCCCAGGGGAACTTATGGGAACAAGGGCTCCAGGAGCATAAAAGTACTCACTGGTTCCTTACTCTGCACACTCAGCTCTTTGCCAATGAGAGTGTGCCTGACCATGTGGGCTATGCCAAGGTGAAGATCACCCTCATCAATGAAAATGACAACCGGCCCATCTTCAGCCAGCCACTGTACAATGTCAGCTTGTACGAGAATGTCACTGTGGGGACCTCAGTGCTAACAGTCCTGGTGAGTCCCCTCTCCCTTGAAGGGCAACTGAGCTCTGGGGTAAACCATCGGGAGGCACCCAGAGGGATTTCGCTCAAGGAGTGTGGGCATTTCGGGGAAGGGGTACCCCCAAGCCCTCAGAGGTTGTGGTGTTGGTGTATTAGAGCATCTGGTTTCTTCATGGTGAGGCTTCCTTGGCCAGGGAAGCAATGTGGAAAAGGCACCACCTGGGAAAAGATGAAGTTGGGCCCAGGGTTAGTTTTCTGCCTTGTCCCTGAGAGATGGTGAGCTTGAGTGGGCCAAGAGCCCTGGACCTACATTCTAATGGGGGCAGGTGCCAGCCATCTCTCAGGAGGGCAGTCCTCTCTCTCTGAGCGTGGGCACCACAGAAGAATGGGCTCCTGGACCTCCCCAGCTGTCTTTGCTAAGACCTTGACAGGGGACCCTCCCAGTGTCCATTTGTAATAGTCAGGACTTGTAGTCGCAAGGGACAGAAACCTTTAAGTGGTTCAAACAAACAAAAAGAGTATTGGCTCTTGTAACTCGGAAGTGTAAGTGATTTCAGGCATGGCTGTATCCAGGCACTAGGTTGAGCAGGAATCTGACTTCAGCACCAGCCTCTCCTTTTTTGTATTGGCAGAGAGGCACACCAGCACCCCTAGGCTCACTTCTCACCAATTTATCAACCCCAGTGGGGGAAAAGAAGTGTTCTTTTTCAATAGTTTAAACAAAACTCCCAGAACTGATTCTCATTGACCCAGCTTACTGGGCCATCATAATTCTGATATACCGGAGAAGGCAATGGCAACCCATTCCAATCCTCTTGCCTGGAAAATCCCATGGACGGAGGCGCCTGGTAGGCTGCAGTCCATGGGGTCGCTAGGAGTCAAACACGACTGAGCGACTTCACTTTCCCTTTTCACTTTCATGCATTGGAGAAGGAAATGGCAACCCACTTCAGTGTTCTTGCCTGGAGAATCCCAGGGACGGGGGAGCCTGGTGGGCTGCCGTCTATGGGGTAGCACAGAGTCAGACTGAAGTGACTTAGCAGCAGCAGAGATGGGTCATGCTCCCCCTAGTGGAGTCAGGGCGTGGGTCAGCCCCATTTCAAATTACATGGGCTGAGAATGGGCCAGGGGCTATTCTACAGCAGCCTCTGTTATCAGAACAAAGAGGGTTGCTGAGCAGATCAGTGGCAGATGTGTGCTACATAGGCACAGGGGTTTGCCCTTAGTAGGTGCTCAATAAAACAGAGAGTTTAACCTGCTGCTGCCCCTCCCTGCCCACTGAGGCCCCCAAAATCCTTGCCCTTCTCGCTGCATTCTCACTCCAGGTACAGACATTGCCTGTCGATCCTAGACCCCCTACTCCAAAGTGTGTTTACTCTACAGACAGATGGTGTGAAACTGTTTTCAGCCCCCAGGTCCTTCCCATCTGACAGTTATTAATTTTTCAAACAGATGTTTAGCTAGGCAGGCCGTCAGACACAGTGAGTCTGCTGCGGCTGTTTTCTTCCTGCCTGCTTCCCCAGCCCATGGCTCTGCCGGCTTTCACCACGTTGCTCCTTGCAATCAGTTACCTGGTGCTTGAGGCCCGATGGGCCCTCCTGCAGCCTCTAGGGGCCCCACCAGAGAGCAAGACCAGGGCTCTGGCCTTCTGGACCCAAAGAAATCCTCTTCATACCCCCAGCCACTTTCCAATGTCAGGGTGAAGGGCACCAAGCATCCTGTCTCTCACAGGGCTTGGGGCCATATGGATATACTGTCCAACAAGGAGAATGAACAAGCTGTAGCCACACTGAACATAGATGTACCTCACAAAAATATAATACTGCAAGGGGGGGAAGCTCTACATGAAAGAATACTTTTTGTATGATTCCCTAAGTGTAAAAGAGATGCAAAATTGATCTGTAGAAAAAGGGGTCAGCATAGTGCTTATCTTTATATGGGGCAGTTCTGATGTCATAGGATGTTCAGGGGAAAGTTCTGATGTCATAGGGTGTTTTGATTCTTCATCTGGGTGCCAGTCACATGGGGTGTGCCCTTTGAAAATTCATAAGACTACACCTATGACTTGTGTACTTTTCTGAGTATTATACTTCAATAAAAAGCTTATACGAAAAAAATTCAGATATAAGGCCCAGGCTTGGCAGGTGACTAAGGATTCCTTCCTGTCACTCTTGCTGGAGAAGAAGGGTCTTGCTTTTCAGTCCCCATTCCCGTGTCCCTGGCAAGGGTTGAGGGAGCCTAGGGGGCAGGGGTGGGATGTGAGGTATAGAATGGCACACCTCTTGGCTGATGCCCAGCTGCAGGTGCCAAGGACTATGTGTGAAGCCCAGTTCCATCCAAGGTTGGCACTGGAGAGTAGGTTCTCACACTGGGTGTCCTCAAGCACTGGAGCAGTTCCTGGGCCTGCATGGACCCCTTGCCCACTGCCCATGACCCCTTTTCCAGTCTCTCTCTGGATGTTTAGCAGATGTGTTCAGCCTCTGTGGCTGCCTGAGAGTCCCCACTCAGGACTGGCTCATCTGGGCTGCCTCTAGTTCCTGAGTGTGTCTGTCAAGGCCTTCGCACCTTCTGTCACAGCCCCAGCCCCAGGGTCTGTGGAATTGTGCAGCTGTGAGGGGGCTGTTTCACCCCGTGATAAGCTCTAGCAGCAAGGCTCTATGTCTGAAGGAGCTTAGGTCCCAAAGTGAAACCATGGGCCTGCCTCCCTGCCTTCACTGCATCCTCCTCTACCCATATCACCTCTGAGAGCCTTCATTTCCCATCTGCAAAATGGGCATGATTCCCCCCACCAAGGCTGCCGTCAGTAGGTGTGAATGACAGATGTGAAAGCATCCCCTGGTGACCCCCAACTCACTCTCATCTCCCACTGCCCCCTGCCAAGGTACTTCCAAAGCTTCTAGCAGGTGGCAAGTTCTGTGGTCACACCTGTCACACCTACTGCCCTGGCTTCTCCCACCCTGCCCTTCTTCCCTCCCATCCAGTGTCAGCCCAGTCTCTCCACCTGCTTTGCTCCAGGAGGGGCTGAAGTTATAGCCTCCTGCTCAGATACTGTGAAATTCCTTCTCCTTGACCTTTTCTGGGATGTTATTAAAATGTTTCATGGGCAGCTATGTCAGGAAAAAAAAAAAAAACTATGAAGAAAAGGAAAATGTTTTAATTTGCACTGAAGGCCAGGGCAGAGCCTGCTGCAAGGGGCCTCTCTGACCCCGCTGTGGCAGGGTACCTTTTCTGTAGCTCATCCCCTGACCAGGGGGAAGGCAGAGCAGGAGGGGGCCGTTACCTCCAAGCTGGGCATCCTAGCTGGGATGGCATCTCTTCTCACCTCCCTGCTCCCTGAACCTCCCTCACCCCAGGTTTTGAGACCCTTACAGCCCCCAGTTCTAGAAAAATGAGTTTCTACTGGTGGAGGGGAAAGGGCAGGAATGTAGTGATCACAGGCTTCACCTTGAGCCCCACTCTGAAGGGTGACCACAGAGGGAAGGGCTGTGTAGCGGCACATTCACTGTATATGTTTGCTTGTGTGTGGGGGGGGGTGTGCATGCACACAGGCATGCCCTTGTGTCTGTGCCTGTTAGTGTGTTTGTGGCTACATGCTCTCATATACATGTATATAGCACATGTGTGTATGAAGCTGGTGGCTCCCCATCCTCTAGGTTGTGTGGTTTCTTCCCCTCTCATATCCCCAGGCTGCTCTGATTCTCACCTTCCTATCCCACTTCCTGACCTAATAATAATAGGACTTGAGTAGAAAGACTATGGGGTTTCTTCCTAGGATTCTTCTGGGCTTTGGGCAGCCCTGTAGCCTTGCTGATGGGTACCTGGGTTCTGGTGGGGTACGTGGGTGCGGCTGGACACTAAGAGCGCAATCTAAGCATGCATGGAACAAATGTTTTTTGAGTCCCTACTACTGTGTCAGGCACATGGCCCTGAGACTTCAATGGTGATGTGAGTCTTGCCCTCATGAAGTCTGTAGTCTCTTGGGAAGGCCTGATGCTAGTGCTAAGAAATGAATCTTTGCATTAAGTATTACTTGCTGTGTAGAGAGATCAGGAAGTTGTGAAGATCTGTAACAGGGCACCTGACCTTGACTGGGCTCGGGGAAGGCTTCCCTGAGGAAGTAGCAATTGAGTAGGCATTAATAGGTGAGCAAAGGGAAGGAGGCACATTGGAGTAAAAAGGAGTAGCATGTGCAAAGGCCCTGTGGCTAGAATGCAGTGAGGGGTGTGTGATGTATAAGGAGGTGGAGTGCTGCTCCTCTGAGGAGGGAGTGAGGGGTGGGGGAGTTTCAGCAGCCTGTCTTCCTCCTGGGTTGTGCCCACCCCAAATGCAGCCACTGGACTGCTGTTCTGATAGTGGAGAAGTCTTGTGTTCATCCATTCACATTCTCTTACCTATTCCATCCTGGGGGCCCGTGGCCGGCATTTGGGAAACAGCTGGCAGAAGTTTCTCCTGAGATGTGCAGGGAGCCAGTCTGGCCTCCTGTAGTGTGGAGCTTGTGTCCCCAGATTTACTAACACTGAGGAGGAGCAGCAGCCAGAAGGGCAGGTCTCACCCCACTTCCTTCCCTGCTCCAGGGATAGGGGGTGCTCAACAGAGATGGGCAGAGGATGGACTGTTGGACAAGACAGGATTCTTCCCTGGGCATGAAGCAATGCAAGAAGGAGAGGTACATAAGAGCCCTAATGGGGCAGGTGCGGCCCAGAACCAGCTCAGCCTGCTTAACCCGGGGCGGGGGGGGGGGGGGGGGGGAGTGCCAAACCCTCCTGGCTCTCTTCCAGCCCATCCTTGGGAGGCTGGTTCCATCTCAGGCAGGTCCTTGAATCCTGTTCTGTTGTGGACCAGTCACTCCTTCTCTGGGATGTGGTGAAGAAAGTCGTGTCTGCCTGTATTGCCTAGGTTGCTGGGAGGCTTCAGCAGAGTGGGATGGATGAAATAGTTAAGGCTTTACAGACCTAAATTGTAGTTCTTACTGTCACTGGCCTTCAAGGGCCCCATCTAGACGCCCTTCAGCCTGTGTGTAAGCCCAGCTCTGCCAAGATGGACCTGTTTCTTCCCCTGCTACCTGGGGAGGTACCCTGACAGGATCCTACCCAGGAGTGTTGTGACAGTTTGGTAGAATGGTGGGTGAAGATGCTCGGCGCTGAGCTTGGCTGGGAACACTCAGAAAATGTCAGCAAGTCATGCTGGCCTCCTGGCTGAGCTGATGGCACCAAGACTCAGAGTCATGGCTCTGCCCCAGGGGAGCCGTGTAACCTGGGCACATCCTTGAGCCCCTGGGGCCCCAGTGTCCTCGTTATAAAGCAAGATGGTGGGGCCGGTGCTGCTTCAGGGCCTTCTGGTTCCATGAGGCTTAATTCCAGCTCACTGTGCCTGAGAGGAAGGGTTGATTTTTGCTGTCTAGTTTCACTCCTGGCAACATAGACCTGTTCCTATCCTTCGGGGATCCCTCACCCACCCACTGTTCTCTAGAGCTCCCTTGCCTGTCCCTCCCTTGCCTCCCTGTCAGCCCCCATCTGGAAGTTTGCTGATGATTCCAAAGTGGTCACTTCCCCACTCCTGGAGCTCACCAGTTTTTCCTTGTTGTCCAGCCTGGCCTCCATCCCCAGCAGCATCAACAGAGGCAGCCCTGCTGCTGTTGGTCCCCTTCTCCTCCTCCCCTGCCCATAGTGAGCATCACTGACACCAAAAGGGAAAGCTGATGTGATGTCACTGCCCCAGGCGGACCCTGGTAAAGGCCAGCCTCCGTTCTGGAAGAATTGAAATGCAGCATGCCTCTTCACCAGCTGTCAGGCTGTGGGGCCTCTTCCCTAGCTCTGTGATGCCTGCAGGCTCAGGGCACACCCCCTCCCATGTTGCTAAATCCAAGGAATTTAACATGGGCCTCACCCCAGGTGCTTGGAACTTGATGGCCCTGCAAGGCGGTCTGGAAAGGCCAGTCCCCTGCCTCGGCTCAAGTGGTGCTCCCTGGTCCCCCTGGCCCCTCGCAGAAGGACTTGCTACTCTGCAAGTGGGGGAGATGCCTCCCAGCTGCATCAGTGCCTTTAGGAGGGAACCTTAGGAGCAAAACCTGGAAACCAGAGAGACCCAGGTTGAAATTGTGCCCCACCCTTGTCATCTCTGTGACCCTGACAGATGCCTGGCAGTGTCCAATCTCTAATCCCCAGAATTTGCTGTGGGGATGATAGAAGTAGTATCTGCCAGGATGAAAAGAGGTGCATTTAGATCACTTACCCCCAGAAAGCTCTGAGGGGCTGGGAGCTGTAATGGCTAGCACTGTTGCTTGTGTTCTTATCCACCATAGAATGCGGGGCTCAGTGGAGCTTCAGAGAACACTGAGGAATCACTGCCATGAATCACTTGCTTAAACCTGGGTCCTGGGTTCTCTGTCCTTGGCTCCGACTCCCCTGGACAGTGGGTCCTCTCAGTGGACACACTGGCTGGTTCTTGCCTGTGTGCTACCCTGGACTCTGACACTCAGACCCCAGTGTTGGGGAACAGAAGACAGAGGTTACATGAGGATGCAGGAGGAGGGCTAAGACTCAGAGACGCCTGCAGCAGGTGAGACAGGAGGACAAGCTTCTTGTGAATGCAGACTGGGCGTCTGCTTGGGAAGCTGGAATTAGGAGAGCCCCACCCTCGGTTTGATGCTCTGCGGTCACCATCTTGAAATTGTTCAGTTTTGAACAAGAGGCCTTGTGTTTTCATTTTGCATTAGGAAATTATGCAGATTGTGTAGCCTGTCCCGGCTACAGGAACTCTACAGCTCTGTGCCCAAAGGAGCTCCATGGTGGTCTGTTGTTTTTGTCTGTTCCCACATCCCATCAGCACTGCCTCAGTAATCACTTGCCATGTGCCGTGCTCCAAGCAGGGGCCCACCAAGCTTGTTTCTGTTCCAAAGGCTGCATAAAAAACCATCCCACATTTGGCCACAAAAAGCAGTGACCGTTTTCTTACTTTCATGGATCCAGTGGATCAGGAATGTGGACAGGGCAGCAGGGGAACCCTTCTCTGCCCCTCCAGGTCTGGGGGTGACTCCTCCCTCTGTCCAGTGCCTGGGCTGCTCTGGCTGAAGTACTGGTTCAACCGGACACTGTGTTCCGAGCTCCTGGCTGTGGTCTATCCACGTGGCCCAGGCATCTCAGACATGGCCTATAGTGGGAGCCTCCCAGAAGAGGACTCCAGGGAGTGAGTGTCTCAAGAGAACAAGGTGGAAGCCACGTGGCTTTTTGTGACCTAGCCTAGAGGTCACCCCACATCATTTCTGCTGAATGTTGTTGGTTACAGTGAGTCATCAAGGCAGGTTCACACTTAAGAAGAGGAGCCATAGTCCCTCCCCAGCCATCAGAGGGAATAACGTCATAGAATTTGCACAAGCGAAGGTGTCTTAGACCCCCTCAGAGCTCACTCCAAGTCAGCGCCCCTTTCCTGAAATACTGCACATGAGCATGGCGCTAGAGGAGAACCAGTTCCCACTCCTCCTCCAGAAAGGAAGGAAGGAAGGTAGGTCACTCAGTCATGTCTGACTCTTTGTGACCCCATGGACTGTAGCCCACCAGGCTCCTCTGTCCATGGGGATTCTCCAGGCAAGAATCCTGGAGTAGGTTGCCATGCCTTCTTCCAAGGTATCTTCCTGGCCCAGGGATTAAACCCAGGTCTCCCATATTGCAGGCAGATTCTTTACCATCTGAGCCTCCAGGGAAGGGAAGCCCTGCACAAACACAAGCAGAAGAACACAAATAGGAACCCTTCCAATCTCATCTTCAGCCTGGAAGAGCTCTCCACCAACAGCGGAAGGGAGAGAAAAGAGAGTAACCCCTGGTACTCCCTGGCTCATAAATTTCCAGTGCTCTAGGCCTGGGTCAGCATTCGAGGCCCCCGCACCCCAGCCCTGAGCCGCTTTCCAACCCTCGGCCCCACTACATCCCTCGCACCCCTTCTCTGCTGCCTGCCCAGAGCCTCTAGCCTCCCTGCATGTCCTCACACCCCTCCTGCACCTGACTTTCCCTCCCTCCAGTCTGAGACCATCAAATGCCTGGCAACCCTAAGAGGCAGCTCTGCTAATGGCAGCCTCCCCATGAGAAGCCACCTCCCTCTGTAAGGGGCACAGGCCCACCCCCTCCTCTCCAGCTCCCCTCTGTGCCGGCACCTCGCTTTCCCGGGCTGTCCTCGCCATTTCTGTTGGGGCAGCATTGTTAATGGCCTCTCCTGCCCACTCCACAGAGAACTTCCTAAGGCAGGTTCTCTCTGTCCGGGTGCCCCCCTCCCTGGCATGTGTGGCACAGAGTAGGTTGGACTCCTGTGGCCTGGAGTGTCTAGGGTGGCAGCTTTGAAGGAGGAATGGAGGCAGCAGTCTCATGAGGGAAACTGAGGCATGGGAAGGGGAGATTATACACCCACGTTCACCCAACAAGTCAAGGGCAGAGGTGTCTGTCCGAATCCGAAGCCTTGTAACTTCTGTTTCACTACTTGTGCCAGGCTCCCTAACACCCGCTCTGGCGATAGGCACTGGGGGAACACTGCTGGACAGGGAGCCTTGACGCCTGGGCTCTAGACCCTGACTTGCCCTGTGACCCTGGGCCAGTCTCATTCCTTCTCTGGGCCTTGGCTTCCTGCTCACTCCAAGGAGGGGGTAAACTGGATGCCCTCTGATTATCCTTCCTAGATCAGGCGGGGTCTGGGGTGCAGGCCACAGCCCAGGAACAAAGGCAGGGGTCCAGGGGCTGCAATGGCCACCAGATTCAGGGGTCGCTTAGGCCTCCTTGTCCTAATCAGGGCATGTGATTACAAGGTCAAGGCTGAAATGTGCCCCGCCCTTCAGCCTCCCTCTGCAGACAGGTCTGCTCCAGCTGACCTTGCTGCCTGGGCTGCTACTGATGGCGCCGGGTGCCCTGTGAGCCCGTTTCTCCCCTGCAGAGGCCTCCCCACTGCCCCCCCTAGAGCAGGACTCTGCTCTCTCTGGGGGAAAAGGGACATCTACTATACTTCTTCACACCCCAGATGCATCTACCGTACACCTTCATTCAATGACTGTTGATCAGTGGCCTGAAATGACAACAGTGAACGAGACAGACCAACCTCCCTGTATGTGCAGGGGAGGGAGAATAAGGAAATCCAGAGTGTGTCAGAGAGGGACACGTGCCATGGGGGAAGGTATAGCCGGGGGCAGCAAGGGAGGAATCCCCGCTGTGGCATCATTACCTGTTGCACCAGGTGGTCAAGGAAGACCGGCCTCTCACAGAAGGCGACAGTGGATGGAGCTCTGAAGGATGGCAGGGGGAGTCTGAGTTGAGAATTCTACAGAGAGCTGCCCTAGGCTGAGGGAGCCACAGGTGAGATTCTTGAGACAAGAGCCTAGTGTAGGTGAATACTCCGTGAGGAGGAAGGAAGACCAGAGGAGGTCAGGAGGTCACCCTAGGATGGGTGACTGCGCTGAAGGGGAGCAGATGAATCACGGAGGCTGCTGTGTGGAGAGCAGGCCAGCAGGAGAGGGAGAGTCTGCCAGGGTGCAAGTGGGGTGACCAGGTGAGAGACGACAGCTCCAACAACCCAGGTGGCAGTGAAATGGGGGGGGTGGAAGATTCGAGCACCTTTCCTCTGTGCTCCCTTCTCTCCCAGCCCATGCTCAGGTCTGGACAGAGGCCCCGCTGTTCTCTGCCCCAGACCCAGCAAGGCACGCCCATCTTCACCCCACCTGGCTGCCAGGCGCACCTTCACAAACACTGAAATGAACACACAGCCCTGGGCTGGAGTCCTGCCTGTTTCTCACCAGCTGGTTGGCTTTGGGCAGGTTACTTACTGTCCTTGGGTTTGGGTTTCCTCCTCTATGAAACAGGGAGAATAATTCCCATCTCAGCAATGTCGTAAGATGATGCGTGGAAAGATAGTAGTCTGGTGCCTATGCACAACAAGTGGTTGGTGCCAGGCGTCCCAGGTTATCCATGCCCCTCTAGGATAGTTGGCCTCTCCCTGTTTCTGATAGCAGTGTTTCAGGTCGATTCTATCATTGTATAGAGCTGGTGACAGAAATTGCCAATGTGAATTATCAGCAAGTCTGGGCGATAACACCACCCAAAGGTTAGACCTCATCCAGGTTCTTTAGCAAAACCCAACAGAGGTGAGCAGGTCAACACGGGAAAAAGCGGAGGCGGGACTTCCTGGCAGCTGGGTCCCCTCAGCTGCCCTTCCCCTTCCTCCTGTTCCCCCACCTCTGCACGCTCTCCCCATCTCCTCCTGACACCCCCTCACGGCAGGCATCTTAATTGATCTCATTGTTCTCCAATCCCTAGAGACCTGCAACTCCAGCTGTGCTTAAACAGAACAAAATCTCTTCCAATTTCCCCACCGTTTAAAAGAAAATTGAATTCTTTATCTGCAGCCTGGGGAGGGGAAGAGAGGTTAGACACACACACACACACACACACACACACACACGCACACATAAATAGTAGTCACCCTAGTCCGGCTTCCAAGCTGTCCTGGAAGGCCTTCACTGACACACCGTCCCCCATTTGGGGGGGGGGGGGGGTGTCTAAGCTGTACTCCTGGGCCCCTTTAATCTGCTCTTCGTTCATCTCCAGTCAGCAGGGCCAGGCGCCGGGAGGAAGCTGAGCTGGTTGATGGTGATTGACGGGTCCAAGTTCCTCTGTCTGTCAGGCCTCAGTGCTCCTCTGGATGTGTTTATCTCTTTAATCTAAATATCAATCCGTGAAACCCGGAATGGGATGGAATGAGAGGTAGGACAGGCGCTAAGGAGAGAGAGAGAGAACACAGCTGGCTGCCCACTGCTACCCTGGCCTTCTGGAGGGAGCCTTGACAGGGCCTGTGGTTGGAGGCCAAGGGGTGCTGCTTGTGACTGGCTAGAGCCTGGGTCCGGATGGAGAGCCAGGGCTCCCCCAGCTTGGCCCTTAAGTGGATTGTCCCAGACCTTGTTCAAGGTCCAGCAGTTTCCTGCCATTTAGTCGCTCGACTGCTTGATTTTTGGCAAATTGATCTAAAGCCTCGTTTTCCATAAAGCCTCTCACACCTCTCTCACTGGTGCTTCCAGAATTCCCATTCTTGACAGGAGCAGCTCTGTCTGCTGCTGACTTTTGGCCCTTTGTCCAAAAAAAAAAAAGAAAGGACACTGTTGTTCATCATCACAGACCTGGTGAGCCTGTCCTGTAAGCTTAGTATATAAATGGCAAGCACTTTACAGCATGTTACATACCTCTTCCTGGACCCATTGTCCAGAAGAAAGAAACGGAGGCCCAGAGAGGTTTAGTAATCTGTCCAGGGTCAGCCAGCTAGCAAGTGACCAAGCCAGGATTCAAACCTGGATCTGCCCGATTCCAAAGCCCTGGGGTCTACCTCCCACTTGCTGCTTGTCACTATGAGGTGTCCATTCCCATGCTGAGCTCCAGCCTGCTGGAATCAGCTGTCTCCAGAGTCCAGAGAGGTGAGCCCAGCCTGTCCTCCAGAAGCTGGAGCTCTGTCATCCCTGAGTGAGCTTGTGCAGGTCCGTGGCTCCCAGGGCCTTGGTGTCCTCTTCAGTAAAATGAAGGGATTCTGCTGGATGCCCTTGAAGGCTGTGTCAACAGCACGTGACCACCTGCCCCTGCCAGTCCCTCCTACACCAGGAGCTGTGACTTCCGGCCCTCTGCGTCTGTCAGACCCCCTGCAGTAGGGTTGCCGCTGATTGCTCCTCTCAGGCAGTTGCTCAGAAGACACCAGAGCAAAGAAGAGGGACCCCGCGAGTGAGGGGATAGTGGGCAGCTTTAAATGCGGCCGGAGCCAGGATGAGTTCATCAGCGCAGTTATGCGAATGTCTGACAGAGTCCACCTGTGCCGGGTGGGTCAGGCGCCCTGGGACTGGCCAGCATGAGGGGCCCAGGCCTGAGAGCTGGCCCTGGAAGCAGGAGGCAGGAGAAGCCGCGGGAGCAGGGAGGGGGCCCGCAGAGGTTTAGGGACAGGTTGAACTGGGCTCGTGGTTCTGGAGTAGCCTAATCTTACCGCGTCGTCCTTGTTGGCGGGGATGACAGCTCAGTCCCTTCCACCTTGTTTCTGGAGTGGCTCAAAGTCCCGTTTGCTCCCTGGTTTGCCTAGTGTTTTTTAAACTGTTTTTTTTTTTTTTAATCATGATCCTTAATGAAAATTACATTTAACTCCATAACCCAGAAGACACACTCACACATCCATGTGTAGGACAAAGCAATACTTCCCTACTAAGTGTGATTATATACCCTAGTTCTTTCTGTTTTATTCTACTAGATTTCATTTTTTTAATGAGAACTTTTAACATCTACTGTCTTAGCAACTTTCAAATGATATAATGATACAATAAATTATCATTAACGATAGTCACCATGCTCTACATACATCCTCAGAACTTATTTTATAATATTTGTACCTTTTTGACCTCTTTTATTCATTTCACCCATCTCTATCCCAGCATTTGACAACCAGCAATTTGTTCTCTGTAGCTGTGAGCTGGGTTTGGTGGTGGTGGTTGTTTAAATTCTACTTATAAGTAACAGTATATAGTATTTGTCTTTCTCTGTCTGATTTATTCCAGTCAGCTTCATGCCCTCAAGGAGTTTCATCCATATTGTCAACAATGGCAAAATTTCCATCTTTTTATGGCTGAATAATATTCCACTGCACATATACATCGTCTTTATTCATTTTCTCTCAATGGACACTTAGCTTGTTTCTGTATCTTGGCTATTGTTTAAAAAAAAGTTGATGTCAGCATGGGAGTTCAGATATCTTTTCAAATTAATGTTTTCTTTTCTTCAGGTAAATATCCAGAACTAGAATTGTTGAATCATTTGGTAGCTCTGTTTTTAATATTTTTGAGGATTCTCCATACTGTTTTCCACAGTGGCTGCACCAGTTTATATTCCCACCAGCAGTGCACAAGGGTTCTCTATCCGCCTTCTCATCAACACTTGTTATTTGTTATCTTTGTGATAGTAGTTATTCAAATAGATATGAAGTGATACCTCTCCATGGTTTGATTTTCACTTCCCTGATGATGAGTGATGTTGAGTACCTCTTCAAGTACCTGTTGGCCATCTGCACATCATCATTGAAAAAACCCCTATTGAGATCCTCTGCCCATTTTTTAATCAGATTGTTTGGGTTTTTGCTAGTGAGTTATATGCATTCCATAGGTATGGATATGAACCCCTTATCAGATATGTGATTTGCAAATATATTCTCCCATTCAGTAGGTTATCTTTTTATTTTGTTGGTTTCTTTTGAAGTTTGGAAGCTTTTTAATTTGATGTAGTCCCACTTGTTTATTTTTTTAGTTTGTTACTTTTGCTTTAAGCATCAAATCCAAAAAAAAATCATCACTAAGGTTAATGTCAAGGAGCTCCCCACCTATGTTTTCTTTTTCAGGTTTTATGGTTTGAGGTCTTATATCTACATCTTTCATCCATTTTGAGTTAAGTTTTAAAAAAGTTTATTGGAGTATAATTAGCTTACAATGTTGTGTTAGTTTCAGGTATATAGCTGAGTGAGTCAGTTATACATATACATGTATTAATTCTTTCTCAAATTCTTTCTTTTCGGCTGCACTGGATCTTTTGCTGCGTGTGGGCTTTCTCTAGTTGCAGTGAGCAGGGGCTACTCTTTGTCGCAGCACACGGGCTTTTCATTGTGGTGGCTCCTCTTGTGGAGCACAGGCTCTAGGGCGCATGGGCTTCAGTAGTTGCTACTCACAGGCTCTAGAGCGGGGCCTCAGTAGTTGTCAAACACAGGCTTAGTTGTTCCACCACACGTTGAATCTTCCTGGACCAGGGCTTGAACCTGTGTCCCCTGCATTAGCAGGCAGATTTTTATCAACTGCACTACCAGGGAAGTCCAAGATTTTTTTTTCTTGTATAGATTATCAGAATATTGAATAGAGTTCCCTGTGCTATACAGTAGGTCCTTGTTGGTTATCTACTTTATATATAGTAGTGTATGTATGTTAATCCCAAACTCCTGATTAATCCCTTCCCACCACATTTCCCCTTTGGTAACCATAAATTTGTTTTCAATATCTGTAAATCTGCTTCTGTTTTGTAAATAAGTTCATTTGTATCATTTTTTAGATTCTACATATAAGTGATAGCATATGATGTTTGGCTTTCTCTGTCAGACTTACTTCACTTTGTATGAAAATCTCTAGGTCCATCCATGTTGCTTCAAATGGCATTTTGTTCTTTTTTATGACTGAGTAATAGTCTATTGTATATATGTGCCATCTTCTTTAACCATTTCTCTGTCAAGGGATACTTAGATTACTTCCATGTCTTGACTATGGTAAATAGTGCTTCAATGAACATTGGGGTGCATGTATATCCTTTCAAACTATGATTTTCTGTGGATATATGGAGTGGGATTGCTGGATCATATGATAGTTCTATTTCTACTTTTAAAGAAATATCCATATTGTTCTTCATAGTGGTTGTATCAACTTACATTCCCACTGAGAGTGTAGGAGGTTTCTCTTTTCTCCACATCCTCTCCAGTATTTATTTGTACACCTTTTGATGATGGACATTCTGACTGGTATGAGGTGATACCTCATTGTAGTTTTGATTTGCATTTCTCTGATCATTAGTGATGTTGATCATCTTTTCATCCTCTTTTTGGCCATCTGTATGTTGTTTTTGGAGAAATGTCTATTTAGATGTGCGATGTCTATTTAGATGTGTGATTGGTTTTTTTTTTTTTTTTTTTGGTATAAAGCTGCATATATTTTGTTTGTATATGTTGGAGATTTATCCTTTGTCAGTTGCTTATGTGCAAATATTTTCTCCCATTATGTGGATTATATTTTTGTTTGGCTTATGTTTCATTTGCTGTGCAGAAGCTTTCAAGTTTAACTAGGACCCATTTGTTTATTTTCGTTTCTATTTTCATTATTCTAGGAGATGGACCAAAGAAGATACTCCTGTGATTTATGTCAGAGTGTTCTGCTTCTGTTTTCCTCTAAGGGTTTTATAGTGTCCAATCTTATATTTAGGTCTTTGATCCATTTTGAGTTTATTTCTGTGTATGGTGTTAGGGAATATTCTTTTACATGTACCTGTCCAGGTTTCCCAGCACCATTTACTGAATAGATTGTCTTTTATCCATTTTGTTGTCTTCCCTCCTTTATCACAGATGACTTGACCATAGGCATATGGGTTTATTTCTGGGCTTCCTGCCTGTTCTGTAGATCTGTCTTTCTGTCCTTGTGCCAGTACCGTACCCTCCTGATGACTGTATCTTTGTGGTGTAGTCTGAAGTCAGGTAGCCTGATTCCTCCAGCTCTCTTTTTCTTTCTCAGGATTGCTTTGGCTATTTGGGGCCTTTTGTGTCTCCAAACAACTTTTAAAATTTTTGTTGTAGTTCTGTTAAAAAAAAATGCCATTAGTAATTTGTAGATAGCCTGGAATAAGGATAGTCAAAATTGATTCTCCAAATCTAAGACTGTGGTATATCTTTCCATCTGTGTATGTCATCTTCAGTTTTTTTCATCAGCATCTTACAATTTTTAGAGTACAGGTCTTTTGCTCCCTTAGGTAGGTTTGTTCCTAAGTATTTTATTCATTTTGATGTGATAGTAAATAAGATTGCTTCCTTAATTTCTC
The DNA here is from genome assembly GCF_023699985.2 of Odocoileus virginianus. Taxonomy (NCBI): domain Eukaryota; kingdom Metazoa; phylum Chordata; class Mammalia; order Artiodactyla; family Cervidae; genus Odocoileus; species Odocoileus virginianus. The sequence goes on from NC_069680.1 coordinate 61,494,639, forward strand.
TTACTGATCTTTCATTGTTAGTGTATAGGAATATAACTGATTCTTGTGTATTAATTTTGTATCCTGCAGTTTTACCAAATCCATTGATGAGCTCTAGTAGTTTTCTGGTAGCATCTTTAGGATTATCTATATATAGTATTGTGTCATCTGCAGAATACGACAGTTTTACTTCTTTTCCAATTTGGATTCCTTTTTATTTCTTCTTGTTCTCCGATTGCTGTGGCTAGGACTTCCAAACCTATGTTGAATAAAAGTGACAAAGTGGACATCCTTGTCTTTTTCCTGATCTTAGAGGAAGTGCTTTCAGCTTTTCACCTGTGAGTACGATGTTAGCTGTGGGTTTGCTATATATGGCCTTTATTATATTGAGATAGGTTCCCTCTCTGCCCACTTTCTAGAAAATTTGTATCATAAATGAGTGTTGAATTTTATCAAAAGCTTTTTCTGCATCTATTGAGATGGTCATAAGGTTTTTATTCTTCAATTTTTTTAAATGGTGTATTACACGGATTGATTTGCAGATATTGAAAAGTCCTAGTATCTGTGGGAGAATTCTCACTTGATCATGGTGCATGATCCTTTAAACTTATTGTTAAATTCTTTTTGCTAGTGTTTTGTTGAAGATTTTTGTGTCTCTGTTCATCAATGTTATTGGCCTGTTATTTTCTTTTTTTGGTGGTATCTTTTTCTGATTTGGGGATCAGGGTGATGGTTGTCTCATATAGTTGAGTATGGGAGTGGTCCTTCCTCTGAAATTTTTTGAAGGAGTTTCAGAAGGATAGGTGTTAACTCTCACTTAGTTGTATGAATGTGCTTATCTGCAAAGGAAGGTGGGAAATGTAGTATTTCAGCCAGGTAGTGTTGTACTACCTAAAAAACCTGGTTCATTTGAGAGAGATGGCATGGGTGTTTAAGTCTCTGCCAGATAACCTCTGTGTGGCCTCAGTTACCTCTCCTGGAAAATGACAATGACCATGTTCCTCATGGATTTGTTGTGGGGGTTCAGTGAGATAATGTAAACTTTGTGCAGCGCCTGGCACAGAATGCATGCTAATAGGCACTAACATTAAGTGCCTGGTGCCAAACTAAGCACCTTCTGTGTGTTATCTCATTGAATCCCCACGACAAACTGGTGAGGCAGAAATTAATGTCCTTACTTTATAGATGAGAGCACTGAGGCTCAGAGCAGTTAACCGCTTGCTAGAGGACACACCTGTGGAACAGGCAGAGCTGAGGGTGAACCCTTTTCTCTAGGATGCCAAGTCCATTCATTCCCTTCACCATGAGGCACCACAGCCTTCCCTTAGAGACTAAACTCCTCCAAGACTCACCTGATGTAACTACAGGGCTGAGAGGTGTGACAGAATGGAAACTGGGCTGGCTGATGTCCAGGCTGAACCCAAGGCCCAGAGCTCCCTCTCTCTACCCAGGATACCCAACAGCCCAAAGGAGAAACAGGACCAGTATCAAAAATCCCTTCAGACTCCCATTGTCATAAGACCTGCAACCTTGAAGTCAGAAGGTCAATGATTCAGTTTGCTGAAGGACCCTGGTAAAACCCGTTTTCTCCACAAACCTCAGTTTCTTTGTCTGCAAAATGGACAGAAGGCTGTTGAATCCTCTTCCTGTTCTGAGACATTTTTAGAGCAGCATAGCTAGACTCTTCTGAACTCCTTGGGAAGCAAATCTGTATAAATGAGATGTGCTGCTCTCCTGTTAGCTCATTTCTCAGTCTTAGTTAGAGCATTCTAACCACTGGAGGTGGGATGGGCAGAGGAGTGAGGAAACCCAAATGTCTACAGATAGGGGCTGCTTCTCAGGCACGAACCGCCCAGCACACCCTCCCAAGCCCACACTGATTACACGCAGTCTGGCTGTCTCACCACCAAGCCCTGGCTGGCCCAGGTGGGAGAGGGGCTGGGACTGCAGCCCTCTGCTGGGCTCAGGATCACGGGTGATTTATAGTTCCTGCATCAGACTTTGACCTTAATTTCTTCTGTTGTTGTGGGGCTGTAAAATTCATTAGGGACCTGTAGGCGGAGTGATGGAGATGTCAGGCGGGCAATCGTGTGAGTATTTAATCTATCAGATGTGTGGCTTGCCATTTAGGGAGACAACAGGAGGATGTGGAATCAATACGGTTCATTAGTGAGACACATGTGCTGGCCCAACTGGAGCCCACCAATGGCAGCAGGCATGGGGGATGTGCCACCCAGCTCCAAGTCACCTTGAGTGGGAATGTGTTCTGGCCCATGAGTCCCACCCAGGTACCTCTCCCCACCTTCCCACTAGGCCTGGAACCGCCTGTTGCATCCCATGGGAGCAGGCAAGGAGAGGAGGGAGGGGGTCGGACTCCAGGCAAGGATGCAGTAGTGAGATCTAGCAGTGAGGGGAGGCGTTCCCAACCACAGTTTGGCTGCATCCCCAGGGGGTTGATTGGACTGTCTTTTCCTCCTTTTTCCATCTCCTCTGTACATCAGGCCCCACTTGACTGAGCCTCAGCTACGGTGTCTGTTCCCGTATCTCTCTGGTACTCTCCTCTTCTCATCCTCTACCACATAATCCCATCTTGATAACTGGCCTCAAGTCCCTTCTGATTGTGAGCAAAACGTTCACCCCCAGTCACCCTCCCACATCCCTGGGAAAATGACTTTCTGCATTCCAGTCTTCTTTGTTTGAAGGGGTCTGATGAGATTTTTTTTTTTTAAAAGGCACTCGGTTGAGTCTTCCTTAAGCCCAAGGGCATAAAAAAATGGGCAGCATTGTAGAAGAGTGAGGAGTGGGATTTCTTTGCTCTTTGATTTGTGTGTGCAAGTGTCAGACAGATTGAAGGTTCGAGTCCCCCCTCTCGGTGACCAACTGCAGGACCTGCTGTCCCTGAGCAGCTGGCCGCTGTGAGTGCCAAGAGGACTGGGGGCGTGCTCTCGGGCTCACCGTGGGTGCCCAGCATTCAGCCTGAGGCTTGTATCTGAGGCCTGCCTCCCCAGAAGCCAACTCTGAGATAGGGACATGAAGACAGGCAGTTTACTTGGGAGGTGACCCCAGGAAACTCAGATGGGAGTAGGAAGTGAGACGAAGTCACTCAAGATGACACCGTGAAGCTTGTGAGGCTCCTGGAGTGCCATCCGCTGGGAAATCAGTGGGAAGGTTATGCCTGAGCTATCCGAGCTCAGGACAAGGAGGCTAGGTTACGAATCCAATGAGTCCTAGCCCCATTTGAGTGGGGGCTGCTTCTGGGGAATGTGGCCACCCCATCTTTCCAACTGTTCTCTTGAGAAGAAAGTCCATAGGCCAAGAGAGGCACAGGCGCTTCCCCTAAAGCAGCCCCCGGCACCTGGAAGTGGGCACAGGGGTTTGTGTGTGGTGCTGGAAGCTTCTACTTCAGCTGAGCACTTTCCCTAAAATGAGGGTAGAATTAGTACTTAACTCACAGAGTAGGAGCGGAAATGGAATCTGCTAATATTTGTAGATTTCTTGGAATAAATCCTAGAGCCTAATAAGGACTAAGCAAGAGTGAGCTGCTATTTCTATTTTTGCAGTCATATCAGCTGGAATTGCTTCATCTGTAAAATGGGATTGTGACCCCATCTTGCTGGTTGCTTTAAGGATTAGGGTCAAATCATGTCACATTTCTCACATGGTGCCAGGCCCAGAGCTGATACTCAGCAGGGCAGTGATGGCAGTTATCCCCCTGCCTCCATGGGGCCCCCCACACCTGTTCTCCAGACCAACATGGCATCTCCCCAGCAGAAGGCCTGGGGACCACCAGACACCATCAGGCATGAGGCGCAGGCAGCCGTGGCCACCCTGACAGCCCTTGACATCCTGTAATTGCTTTCCCGTGACGACTTCTTTAAGCACAGAGCCTCTGGCCAGAGCAATTTGCTCCCCATCAGTTTCTATTTCCAGGTTTTAAAATAAAATAAAGAGAAATAAGGAAGGGGTGGAGGAGCCCAAGAACAACACCATGTCTTCAGTAACAAGCAAGCTGAGGACCCCACACCTTAAGCGCGCTTGTCAGCCCATTCTTAGCTTTCATTCCTCCTCCCCCTGCTGCAGATTGACACAGTAGTAGGCGGGGCTTGGGTCTGGCCCCTGCTGGAGCTCCGCCTCCCACAGAGCTCAGTGCCCCCTCGCTGCTCCTCCTCCAGCCCACTGCAGGCACAGCCCAGGCGGAAGGGCCGGCTGAGAGAGGGCTCAGCAGGAGCAGGTGTGCTGAGGACCAGAAAGAGTGAATAGTTAGAATTGTGCATGCAAAGATGAATCCTGGCTCCACTTGGACAGCAGGTTCCTATGCGCCAGGCACTGGTCTAAGGCACCCTCTGTGGTGTACCTTCTAAAATCCCCACACCAATCCCATGAGGCAGGTACTGTCATTAGCCCCATTTTACAGATGAGAAGCTGAGGATTAGAGTGGATGTGACTGTGGTTGTTGGCAAACAGGCCAGGAGAGGAAGTTGGAGGCCACAGAGGCTGGCCCGCATCAGGCCTCAGGGATGCTACAAGCAGTTTGGACTGTCTTCAGTGCCCTGGGGGCCTTCTAAGTTGAAGAATGGTGTCCCATGTGGCCCGATGCTCCGTCTGGCTCTGGTGGTGGATGGGCTGCTAGCGTCAGAGGAGAAGCAGGCGGACGGTCAGGAGACTCTGCAGCACGTGGGCCGAGAAGCCAGGATCTTCTCAGAGTCCCACAGCTGATGTTTGAGCAGAAGCTGAACCAGAACCCAGATCTTGCCCTCCCCTTTTGGAGGGGTTTTCACGACCCTGCACAGAGCCACAGGTCCTTTTGAGGGCCTTGGTGCCAGCCTCCCAGGAAGAAAGACATTACTCACCCTCCAGCAGGCAGTGCAGAGGGGCTCTACCCACGTCCCGCCGGCTGTTGACTCCCATAGGGAACGTGGGAGTGAGATGCCGAGGCCTTCTCTGCTCTCAGTACTAGGACCGCGAGTGGTGCAGCATGGGCATGCGCCAGGGAGTGGTGGCCATCCGCCCTAGGGCCACCACCCACCGGGTCCCCACCCTTTCCTAACTGCCCTCCCACTCGGCGACTCACCTGACCATGGGCTCTGAGCCTCTGTCCCCAGCCTCCCAGTAGCACTCTTTTGTCCTAAAGCCTCCTCACATGCAGAAGGCCAAGAGCAGGCCCCGGGGACTTTCTTCCCATGAAGCCTCCCCGGGATCCCTCCCGCACCCTCTCACTCACTTCCTAGTCCACTGCAGCACTCACCTTCTCACCCTACACCAAGTCCAGTGGGAGGCCTTTCCTTACAGCTTCTGTCATTTCTTCTCCTCCCAGGAGTGTGGCGCCCCACCCCCGGGCCAAGAACCCCAAAGGTGGGTGCTCACAGCAGCAACTTCCAGCCAAACCTCGTTTGCCCACCTCTCACCATGCCCTCACCCGCGAGCCCTGGCTTCCTTTTTGGATCAGATAGCTTCCTTCTGAGATGACGCAAAAATGACACACCAAGCATTTCCCTGGAAGTGGGGGCAGACCAGACGATATTTCCTGGCCACAGGCTTTGTATCCTACAGAGAAGCCGAAATCCTCGTCCACAGCCCCATGGGAGGGAGCGTGGCAACAGGGGAGAGGACCAGGCCCCGTGGGCCTACTCAGGCCATGTGGAGGCCACCTCAGCCTCTGGGATACTGGGCTCCTCCAGTTGAGTCCCTCCCTGCCTCACACAGCAGCATCGCCCAGCCAGCCCCCCAGCCCCGCCCCACAAGCTTGCAAGAGTGCACTTAATCTTATGTAGTTTAAAGAGTTATTCAGAGGGGCTCAGTGAATGATAAATGTGGAAAGCATTACCAGTGAAGCACCGGGGCTCCATGGAGCTGTTTAAAAATGCATTCTCCCATGTAAATTTCTGCTCCATCAATCCTTATGACATGTCAAACATTGCTATTGTTTCCTGAACAAATTGTACCGTGTGCCCTTCTCTGCAGATTTGTGCACAGGAGCAGAACTGCTCGCCGGTGCCCACTGCCTGCCACGGCTGCCGGGACCCGGGGCTGCTGGGGAGGCAGCTGGGCCCGCCTTGCTTCAGAGCAGAAGCCCATGCAGGGCATCCTGGCAAGCGTGCGTGACGGGAGTGCGGACGCTGGTGGGGAGTGATTGAGTGTGTGCCTGCCAGCTGCCGGCCCCAGGGAGAGGCGCACAGGTGGCTGGGGAAGGGGTGTGGAGGGGCCACAGGGGCTGAGGCTGGGGTCAGGGTAGGGGTGGCTCGAGACTGAGGGCGGGTGCAGATGTTCATGTGTTGGCGTATGTGACAGGATGTGGTCCACCTGAGCCAGACAGGTGTATCTGAGAGTATGTGAGGGCGGGAGTGGGACAGGGAGGTATGGGGGGCTGCCCAAGACTCAGGGTGGAAGAGAGAGAGGGTGTGTGGTGAGGAGTGTGTGCATGTGTGTGTAGAGGAGAGAGAGCAAGGTAGAGGAAAGTGAGACGGCATAGGATGGATGAGAGAAGACACAAGAGCAGGACTTCCTGGCTATAATGAAGGGCACAGGGTGTTTAGAAACAAGAGAAAGAAGGGCGTCTGCCAGAGGAAGGGGACCAGGGTATCAGAGTGCAGCAGCTTCTGCTGAGTAGAAGCTCAGTAGTTAGAGGCAGACCCGAGGAGGCCCAAGCAGGGGGGGAGTTAGGTAGGAGCATAAGGCCCAGCATCAGTGGATGGGCGTCTGCAATGTCATGACAAGGGATGACAGGATGGTTTGGGGACCCATGGAAATGGTATCAGTGAAGCAGATAGCCTGCAAGGGAGGCCCCTGGCCCAGGGTAAATGAATAGAAGAGGGTGAGAGATGGCGTCTGCTTACCATCAGTCAGGAGGGAGCTTTGGGGAAGAGACAAGAGGACCTGACCACTGTTGACCTGGCGGGTCCCCGGGAGTAGGGGTGAGATGCTGTGATGAGCATCAGAAGGCAGGGAGCTGGACTGAGTATAGAGCCCTGCCATCCAAATTGAAGGGAGAGCTATATCCCCAGGGTGCTAGGGGAAAGCCCTGTGCAACTCAGTAGGGAGCCTACGACCAGCCAGGCTGCCCCGGTCTTTAGTAGATGGCAGCCTCCCCAAGTCTAGGCCCTGAGCCACCTGTACACACCAAGAGTAAGCTTGGGTGGGAGGGGATGGAGGGGGGACTTGCTTTGAGGGCCAAGTGTCTTGGCTGAGGAAACCACAGCCAGAAACCCCTGTGTCCTCTGCGAAGGGCACAACCAGAATTGCTGGAGCCCACGCACTCCAGGCAGAGGCTGGAGGCAGAGCCTCTGTGACAAGAAGGAAAAGACTGCCTGTGGGAGCCTCATCTACAGGGTGAGGACAGTGACCTGGTAGGCACATGCTGGATCCCTTGACTGAGCTCTCAAATGCAGGATGTCTCTCCCCTGGCCCCACCAATAGGGGGATGGGGTGCAGGAGAGGGCAGTGGTTGAGAGCACCTGTCTTGCAGTTGACCGTATTGGGTTCATGTCTTGGTACTGTTTGACCTTAGGCAAGTTGACCAACCTTTCTGAGCCTCAGTTCCTTCCATCTGTGAGGGAGAAATAATATTGGTGCTGGTCCCATAGGACTCTGAGGAAGATAGAATGAAATAAAGCATGAGAAATGCCAGGCACAGCTCCTGACACACAGTGCTCAAAGGGAAATGGCAGGGGGTCCTTTGCCCCCCACCCCACCCTAGAGCCAGGGGAGAGTTGGATGTTTCTGCCACAGCCTGGCCCATCTGGGGATGGCTGTTCCCCCACTGCAGGTTCACCTTGTCTTAACCTTTGGAAATTTCCCCCCGTGTATTTATTTTTTCTCCTTTTTGTCAGCAGAAGAAAATTACACTTCTGCCAGCATTGTCCATCACGGAAATAAGCACTCTTGGATGCAATTATAAAGGCCCAAATGAGGGAATTAGTTTTGCTAGTAATGCCAGTGTTGGAGAGAATCGGAGGAGGTGCCTTATAAATCAGGCGCTGGGCAGCAGCCAGTCCCAGCCGCACCCTGACCCTCAAACTGACCATAGGGACAGATGCTGACCTGGCAGTGGTCTTCCTGGGCTGCAGATGCTTCTGCTGGGGGAGGCAGAGACAGTCTGAGCTGCCTCCAGGCCTCAGTGAGAGCAGTTCTCACCAGGACCTCCCGGGCTTCTCGGTGTCTAGCCATGACTGTCCTGTGGACTCGAGTACACTTTGCCAAGGATCCTCTCACAGACAAATCGATCTAAACTGGCAACCCCAGTCACCTGCTAGCCCATCTTCTGTATTTCCCCAGCATTCCTGCCACTGTCTGTCATTTAGCTATTTCTCCCCTCCATTATTGTCTGTCTCTGCTTTCTGATTGTAAGTCACATTCCAGCAAGGGCGTTGTCATGCCTATGACTGTGGGATAAGAGCCTGGCACGGTAGCTGGCACATTGGAGATGTCAGAAAGTGTGTACTGAGTATGTGACTGAGTGCAAGTGTGGTCATCATCTTGGTGGAGGTTGTTTCTGAGGTGTGCCAGGCGCACCCCCATCTGCCCCTCCAGACCCACTGAGCCCTTCTCACCTGCTCTGCACGTGCCGCAGGCTGACTGCGAGGGCCATTCACTGAGTGCTCGCCCCCAGCCCGCTTGCCTCTGGGGTTTGGTCAGTACAGAGCTTGGACAAGAGAGCTGAGCTTGGGAGACTCACTGGAGATGCTTTATGAACCCCAGCCCTGCCTCCTGGGCCACCCAAGGAGCCCCTGCTCTGCTGATGGGGAGCATTAGCACCCCCAGAAGGAAGGCCAAGCTAGCCCTCAGTGTCTGGCGATGAAAATTCCAGACTACTAAATTTGGGAAAGATTTTGAGCCCTGTGCCAGGCATACCAGGGGATACACAAATAAGGTACAGACTTGTCTGTCAAGAGGAGGGAACAGGACACACAGAGGCAGATTTCAGGAATGGCAGACTGTTCCCAAACCGGTCCAGCTAGGGGCTCTCAGGCCAAGAGCAGCGAGCAGCTAGGGAGCTCCCTAAGGGAGGGGGCACTAGGGGTGGGCCCTGAAGGGGGCCAGAGTGTGGACAGCAGTTATGGATGACCAGGCAGTAGGGTGGTTTGGGTGCATCAGGGAGACCTGGATACAGAATCACCAAGGCCAGCTGGACTCTGCAAAGCCTTGATGCCATGGTCCCCAGGTTTTGCCGTCTTATCCCTGGGCCTCTTGTGAGCGTCTTGGCAAGTGGCACAATGTGCTCGTATGTACCTGTGGATGAGACTCTAGCCCAGGTGGGATAGCAGCAGGGACACACAGGCGTCAGAGGGAGGGCCAGGTGCACAGCTCAGGGACTCACCTGGAACCTGGTTCTGCATTTCTTAGAGTCACCAGGTACAGCATGAGAGCCACCCATCCTGGCCATCCCCTTCCCCCATCCTTGCAGCCCTCTGACTGGCCTGCGATATTCCGGGGATGACTCTTTAGGGAGACAGAGCATTCCCAGAACGTGGCAGGAGGGACAGGGTGTTCATGGCCTGAGGAGGACATTTGTTCTCTCTGCACCGTCCCGTGGTCACTCCTCAAACCCACCTTAAAGGGGAGCCAGTGGTCACTGTCTGGCACCTAATTTATCTGTTGATCTTTCCATTGCTCAGGCACAAAGTGCGGTCTGGGAAGGAGGTTGTTGTGAAAAGTACGGTAACCAGCCGTAAGGGGCCGGGACAGAGCCCTGCCTGCATGGGACAGGTTGCAGGCGGGTGGTAGAACAGGCAGGACTGAGCTGCCCCCTGGCCTCCACAGGACGGAGCTCCCAGGGCTGTCCCACAAGGTGCTAAATGGTTTTCAGCACAGGGATTTGGAAGCCAGCTCTGTTGCTTAGCAGCTGTGACATCTTGGGCAAGTTCCTTATCATCCTGTCTCTTTCCTTGTTTGTTAAAGACAGGATTCGAGGGCTATTTAAGCACCTACCATGTATGGATGTGGTCAGAATGAAACAATCTGCTGTTGGGACTTTGGCACATTGAAACATGTGCCATTGGGAACAGTCTGCCCTTCCTGAAATCCGCCTGTGTGTGCCCCGTTCCCTCCCCTTGACAGACAAGTCTGTACCTTATTTCTGTATCTCCTGGTATGCCTCGCACAGGGCTCAAAATCTTTTTTGAGTTAAGTGTATAGTATACCTTAACCTGTGTGGTGTGTGGGTGGATGCAGGTGTAGCTATAGATAACGGAGATCCGAGCTTTCCTGAGCCCTCCTTATGTCCAGGCCCCACAACCCCACCCTGGCACAGCTCAGCCCTCTGTGCACTCAGGGCTGGGAATGTCTCCGGCAAGGTGGAGCCCTGACCCAACCTTGGGGAGCAGGAGGACATGTCAGGTCCTGCCTGAGGCCAGAGCTGGCAGCAAGGCCAGAGTGCAGGGCTAAGAATGAATGTAAAGGAGAGTCTCCAGCAGGGCTGCCTAGTGGTCTAATTTGCTACCTTATCCTGGGCGCAGGGCCCCTAACTGGCCCCACTGCAGCCTGGCCCTGGCCCTGGCCCGAGCACCCCAGTCAGGCCCTCCCTCTCTGTCAGTCCTGGCTGCCCCTACCCTGGCAGGCGCACAGAAGCAGCTTTTCGTCTTCATATTATTCTGCTTCATGCACTTGAAAAATGAAAGTTCTCCCTCTCCTCTTCACCAGGCATACATATTTCATACGGTCATTAGACGGTGGCAGTAAAGGACTCACAAATCTTCCCTGGTCAGCATTGGCGGCCTGGGCAGGCAGCAAGAGGCCCCCTGGGAAAGAGGTCACCGTGGGAACCACGGCTGTGCTCAGCCCACTCGGGGAGGGAGTGGGGACTCAGGGGTGGTAGAGGCCGATGTCGGCCTAGAGACAGAAGATAGTCCCGTCTTATCGCCAGGGGCTCATCACCTAATTTCCCTGAGCCTCAGGGTGAAGGGGACTGGATGGGGGACCTCTGGGGCCCTCCCCACTCTAGCAGGCCAAGTGCAGTTCCATAGGACACACCGATGTGAAGGGCTTCTCGGCAGGGTCCTGATGTGACCTTCAGAGGCAGGAAACACCCATTCTGCTGACCCCTCTGCGCCTCTGAGCCTCTCCCCTCCTTTTCCCTCTCCTCTTTGCCCCTCCCTTTTCCTTAGAATCCTTTCTTCTCGTCACCTTTGCCCCCATCTCTCCACCGCTCCCTTCTTGCTAGAATTGGTTCATTCATCTTCCAAGCATTTGTGAAGCACCTGCTGGGTGCTGGCACCATCCAGGCTGGGAGGTGAGCCTGGCAGACTCGGCTCTGCCCCCTTGCTTTCCGAGACCCTTTCCTTTGATAAATGAGAATGGTGAGACCCCAGGGGATTGCTGTTTGGTCACACAATGACCTCGGCTGTTAACTCTGACCTGGGAGTAGGGTCTGTCTCTCCATTACACTGACCTCTTGCCGAGGGGCTTGATGGCATCTGATCATCTCCTCCCCAGACCAGGCTACAGTTATTATGGTCTGTAATACCATACACGGTGGTTGATTGTTTGTTGGTGGAACCGGAGGGGCTTATGGGCACCTCCCCCTCTTCTCTGGCCCCTGAAAGGGGAGATGATAGATGGGCTTGTGATGAAGGGTAATATTCTCTCTCCTGGATTAACCAGGCGCCTCTCCGTCTCAGAACAGGTTCTCTTCTTGGTTTAGAAGCAAGAACACATTGAGGTGAAGGGTGTGGCAAGCTGATGCTGGGTTCAAATCCTAACTCTGCCATTTTTTGAGCTGAGCAGCCTCGAATGATCTGTTTACCCTTTCTGTGCCTCAGTTTCCCCATCTGTAAATGGGGGGTAGTACTAATAGTAGCACCTCCCAGGTGTGCTGCAATCAGTGGGGTTGCAAAGAGTCAGACGTGACCAAGCGACTGAACAGCAACAGCAGAGAGTCATTATGAAGATAAAATACATGACAAGTTCTAGGAGCTGGTAAAGGCAGTTGCCAAGTGTCTCAGGGAGAGAGGAGGGTCTGCCCAGGAATCAGTCTTGGGTTGGAGGGTGGGTTACATAGCTTGGCATTTATGTTTCCACTTATTTGACCTGAGTCCCCTGAGAACCTGGGATGTGCTCAGAGCCTGGCCAGGGCAGTGAGAGGACAGAGGCCCACAGTCTGCTCAGCACAGTGGCAACACTAAGTGGAAATTGGGTACAGAGGCTGTCCTACAAAAGCAGGCTGCCCACAGCCCCTGGAAATGGCTTCCTTCTGGATAACCAAGTCTTCCAGAAAACTAAGATTTTAACCCTTTGAGTATAAACATATTTTTTTCCATTTAAATCATTTGAAATAGAAATATATCATTTACTTCTCTGCCTTCCTGAACTGAACATGCTGAACACAAATGAGCATTTTCTTGAAAATTCAGGTTTTCATAAAGCACACAGAAGTAATATATTTCACAGAACCTAGGAATTGTAAAAGGAATCTCAAAAGATATTTAGTACCAAGGTATTGAGTGAGAGGGAAATAGGGAGATACTGATAAATGGGTACAAATGTTCAGTGTTAAGATGAGTAAGATCTGAGGATCTAATGTATAACATGGTGGCTGTAGTAAATAACAGTGTGTTGTACAATTGAAATTTACTGAGAGAGTAGAATTTAAGTGTTCTCCCCAAACAGGGGGAAAAAAGGGAAGTCTGTAAGGTTATAGGTAGTTAATTAACTCAACAGTGGGAATCCTTTCCATTTTCAGTTATATTTCAATGTCATATCAGGGCTTCCCTGATGGCTCAGATGTTAAAGAATCTTCCTGCAATGCAGGAAACCTGGATTTGGTCCCTGGGACAGGAAGATCCCCTAGAGAAGAGAATGGCTACCTGCTCCAGTATTCTTGCCTGATGAATTCCATGGACAGAGGAGCCTGGAAGGCTATAATCCATAGGATCACAAAGAGTCAAACATGATTGAGTGACTAATACTTTCACAATATAACATATTATCATAACTCATGTGTAATGAAGTTATAAAATAATTTTCATTAATTATACCTCAGAACTAAAAAATAAATATATTGAATATATTCAATAAAATATATTGAAACATATTTTTAGCAACAGAACCTTTATCCAACTGTGATCTTATCAAGACGATGTAAGTGAAAACCAGATGAGCCCAAGGTCAGCCCAAGGTCTTTCTCTCCTGGTCTGGTGTCAGGAAGCAGTTTGCCCAGCTCTAGGGCAGTGGCCTGGGAGGGAGCAGAGGTCACGGTGCCTGGTATGGAGTATGTGTTTACTAAATAACTACTGAATAAACACTTGAATGGTGTCACTTAGGCTGCACTGTGGATGTAACCACACCAGGGGCGATGCAGAAGCCCAGAAATCCCAGCCACAAAAGCCAAACCTCCATTGTAACTACCATCATCCTGAGAAGGGAGGGGATGGTGAGGGTCAGGTGGCCTAAAGAAAGGAACCCTGGACTCAGAGTAGGGAATCCCAGCTACTGCCCAACTATGCTTGAACCTCCTGATGACCTAGAGTGGTGACAGGGTTACACTGGACCTCACTGTGGTCTGGGCCTGTTTTATAATCTGTGTGATGGGTAGAAATGTGTATCTTTTTCCTCATGTTGTGACAGTTGTGAGGATAAAATGAGTAATAATAAACATGGGTGGCCCTTGACAATATAAAGTGTTTGATAGCAGTGTAGGCTGGCAGTGGTCACCATTATTGCCATCATCATTAGGCATAAGGCAGGTCACTCTCCCTCCAGTCTCTTTTGACTGTGAGTGACAGAAATCCAACTTGGACCAGCCTGGATAAAATAGATCTTCTTGGGCTCACAAACCAAACTGAGGTGGGAAGGGGTGTCAGATTCAGGACTCTAGAACTACCAAGATCAGCCCTTGTTTTCATCCTCTGTCACATCCAGCAGCTCCCAGTTCACCCTCCTTCCAGCTTCACTGCCCCAGAGGACAGTTTTTATCCCCAGCAGCAATAAGAAGAATCCCAGGGAAGGATTCTGATAGGCCCCAGCTGTGGTCAAGGACCACTCCCTGAGGTCATGGGCAGAGCAGCCCCTACTCAGACCACTTGTTCGAGCAGAGACAGATGCCAAAGAAGATGGATGGGGGTTTGGGCAGCAGACTGCTTCCAGCAGAAGAGGTTGCCAGCCAGATGACAGTCTGCCCGATGCATGCAGTGGATTATTCCCAAGGTTAAAGGAGGGGGAACACCAGAAATCTCTCCACAGGGCCTCCCCCACTGGGTAGCACATCCGACTTGGAGGTTTGGGTGGCTGGAGGAGTCACTGAAGGAAGCCACCGGATGGTTGAACCCACCCTCACTTCTGAGATATTTTGCTAACCTACAAATTGTGACCCCATGCCACTGGTCCAGGGTCTGTCTCCATAGGTCCAAGGCCTGTGAGCATCTGCAGAGAATGTCTGACATGAGTCCAGAAGGGTGATTTCCCAAAGTTAGAGATCTAGGGAGAAGACCAATCCTCTGGAACTGTGCACTCCAGGATTAAATCTCCATTTGTGATGCTGAAAACCTTATTAAAACCACATGGCTCTAGAAAATTTTGCCTGAGCCTGAGGAACCATATGGGGGTAGCATGGATTCCCTGTGGACATTTCCTGATGACCCTAGGAGCCTCAGCTGGTTCAGGCTGTAATGACTTCTTGTTCTTACCGTTTCAGGCCACAGACAATGATGTGGGCACCTTTGGGGAGGTCAACTACTTCTTCAGTGATGACCCTGACCGGTGAGTCCCCCCGCAACCCCCCACAGTGGCCCGCTGCCACTCACCTGGCCCAGGACATTTCTTGGTGGCCAGAAGAAGAGCTGTGCCCCTGTGGCCAGGGAACTGGGCTGGGAGTCAGAACTCATGGGCACTGCCTCTGGTCTGACCCTGGTTGTGATACAGTGTTGCTCACATCCCCAAAACTCTCTGGGGCATAGTTTCTCTGACCCCCCCCCAAAAACAGATTTTAGTTTGAGGAATGAAGAAGCTTTTTTTTTTCTTTTACTTTCTTTCTTTTTTTTTTTTTTTATAATTTGCCTGATATCTTTATTTTACAAGGGGGACATTTAGGCCAACATAGAAAAATAACCATTTTAACAAACCTTTTCCTCTCCTTTCCTTCTGTTGTTGAAAAATGAAAATCAAATAACAGATTTTCCCTTTTGCTTTAGTTTCTAAAAATCTTAGAGTGCAATTGTCCACACATTTTTTTTAACTCTTCAATACTTTGTTTTAATTTTTCATCTTATATTGGGGTATAGTTGATGAGCTTCCCTAGTGGTTCAGACAGGGAAGAGTCTGCCTGCAATGCTGGAGACCCAGTCCCTTGGTTGGGGAGATCTCCTGGAGAAGGAAATGGCAACCCACTCCAGTATTCTTGCCTGGAGAATCCCACGGACAGAACCTGGTGGTTACAGTCCGTGGGGTCACAAAGAATCGGACATGACTGAGCAACTAACACATAGTTGACTTACAATGTGTTAGCTTCAGGTGTACAGTAGAGTGATTCAGTTATGTAAATACATGTATCCATTCTTTGTCAGATTCCTTTCCCATACAGGTTATCATAGAATGTTGAGTAGAGTTCCTTGTGCTGCACAATAGGTCCTTGTTGATTTTACATACAGTGGTTTGTATGTGTTAATCCCAAACACCTAATTTATCCTTCCCCCTACCTTTCCCCTTTGGCTACCATGAGTATGTTTTTGAAGTCAGTGAGTCTGTTTCTGTTTTGTAAATAAGTTTATTTGTATTAGTGATATCACATGATATTTGTCTTTCTCTGACTTACTTTACTTAGTTGGATAATCTTTAAGTCCATCAGTTGCCGCAAATGGCATTATTGCGTTCTTTGTTATTGCTGAATAGCCTTCCATTGTATGTGTATACCATACACCAACATTATCCATTCCTCTATCAGAGGACTTTTAGATTGCTTCTATGTCTTGGCTATTGTAAATAGTTCTGCAGTGAACATTGAGGTGCATGTATTTTTTGAATAATGATTTCTCTGGATATGTAGCCAGAAGTAGGATTGCTGGATCATATGTTAGCTCAATTTTTAGTTTTTTAAGGAACATGCATTCTGTTCTCCAAAATAGTTGTACCAATTTACATTCCCACCAACAAAGGTTTTATTTTCTCCACACCCTCTCCAGCACTGTTTATAGACTTTTTGATGATAGCCATTCTGACTGCTGTGAGGTGATACTTCATTGTAGTTTTGATTTGCATTTCTCTAATAATTAGTGAGGTTGAGCATCTTTTCATGTGCTGTTTGGCCATCTGTATGTCCTCTTTGGAGAAAGGTCTATTTAAATCTTCTGCCCATTTTTTAACTGGGTGGTTTGAGGTTTGTTTGGTTTTTTTAAAATTGAGCTACATGAGCTGTTTGTAGATTTTGGCGATTGCTCCCTTGTCAGTCACTTCCTTTGCAAATATTTTCCCCCATTCTGTGGGTTGTGTTTTCATTTTGTTTACAGTTTCCTTTACTGTGCAAAAGCTTTTAAGTTTAATTAGATTCCATTTGTTTATTTTTGTTTGTATTTTCATTACTGTAAAGCTGGATCCAAAAGCGTTGTTGCTATGCTATACATCAAAGAGTATTCTGCCTACTTTTCTTAGAGTTTTATAGTGTCCAACCTTACATTTAGGCCTTTAATCCATTTTGAATTTATTTTTGCATGCAGTATTAGAGAATGTTCTAAATTCATTCTTTTACAAGTAATGTCCAGTTTTTCAAGAACCATTGTTGAACAGACTGTCTTTTCTCTGTTGTATATTTTTGCATACTTCGTCAAAGATTAATTGACCATTGGTGCATGGATTGATTTCCGGGCTTTCTAGCCTGTTCCATTGATCTATATTTCTGACTTTGTGCCAGTACCATACTCTCTTGATTACTGTAGCTTTGTAGAAGAGTCTGAAGTCAAGGAACTTGATTCCTGCAGCTCCATTTTTCTTTCTCAGGATTGCTTTGGTTATTCAGGGTCTCTTGTGTCACCATACAACTTTAAAACATTTTTGTTCTAGTTTTGTGGAGGATAAAAGCATTGGTAATTTTTTTTTAAAGCATTGGTAATTTGATAGGGATTGCATTGAATTTGTAGATTGCCTTGGATAGAATAGTCAAAATTAATTCTCCAAATCCAAAAATGTGATATATCTTTCCCTCTGTTTGTGTCATCTTTGATTTTTTTCATTAACATCTTATAGTTTTTAGAATACAGATCTTTTGCTTCTTTAGTAGATTTATTCCTATTTTATGCATTTTGATCTGATGATAAATGAGATTGTTTCCTTAGTTTCTCTTTCTGATTTTTTGTTGTTAGTGTATATAGGAATATACTAGTGTATAAATTTCTCTGTATTAATCTAGTATATAGATTTCTCTGTATTAATTTTATATCCTGCAACTTTGCCAAATTCATTGATGAGCTCTAATAGTTTTCTGGTAGAATCTTTAGTATTTTCTATATATATTATCATGTCATCTGCAAGAGTGACAGTTTTACTTATTTTCCAATTTGGATTCCTTTTATTTCTTCTTGTTCTCTGATTGCTGTGGCTAGGCCTTCCAAAACTGTTGAATAGAAGTCATGAGAGTGGACATCCTTGTCTTTTCCTAATCTTAGAGGAAATGCTTTCAGCTTTTCACCGATGAGTAGGATGTTAGCTGTGTGTTTGTCATATATGGCCTTTATTATGTTGAGGTTGGTGCCCTCTTGGCCCACTTTCTGGAGAGTTTTATCATAAATGATTGTTGAATTCTATCAAAAGCTTTTTCTGTATATATTGAGATGATTGTAAGATTTTTATTCTTCAATTTGTTAATGTGGTATATCACACTGATTTGCAGATATTGAAAAGTCCTAGCATCTGTGGACATAACTCCCATTTGATCATGGTATATAATCCTTTTAATGTAGTGTTTGATTCAGTTTGCTAGTATTTTCTTGAAGATTTTTGCATCCATGTTGTTCATCAGTGATAGCGGGCTGTAATTTTCCTTTTTGTGATATCTTTTTCTGGTTTTGGGATCAGGGTGATGGTGGCTTCATGGAATGAGCTTGGGAGTTGTCCTTACTCTGCAGTTTTTCAGGAGAGTTTCAGAAGGATAAGAGGTTAATTCTTCTCTAAATGCTTGATAGAATTTGCCTGTGAAGACATCTGGTCCTGGACTTTTGCTTGCTGGAAGTTTTTAAATCAGTTTCAATTTCAGTACTTGTGATTGGTCTGTTCATATTTTCTATTTCTTCCTGGTTCAGTTTTGGGAGATAGTACCTTTCTAAGAATTTGTCCATTTCTTCTGGGCTGTCCATTTTATTGGCATATAGTTGCTTGATGTGCTCTTTTATGATCCTTTGCATTTCTGTGGTGTCAGTTGTAACTTCTTTTCATTTCTAATTTTATTGATTTGAGCTCTCTCCCTTTTTTCTTGATGAGTCTGGCTAAAGGTTTATCAATTTTGTTTTGTTTATCTTTCCAGAGAACCAGATTTTAGTTTCATTGCTCTTTTTTATTATTTTCTTTGTCTCCATATTTTTTATTTCTGCTCTGATCTTTATGATTTCTTTCCTTCTCACTTTGGGTTTTGTTTGTTCTCTCTCTGTTGCTTTAGGTGTAAGGTTAGGTTGTTTGTTTGAGATTTGTCTTGTTTCCTAAGGTGAGAGTGTATTGCTACAAACTTCTCTCTTAGAACTGTTTTTGCTGCATCCCATTGGTTTTGAATCATGCTTTTGTTGTCAGTCTCTAGGTATTTTTGAAAATTTTCTCTCTGATTTCTTCAGTGATCCATTGGATGTTTAGTAACATATTGTTTAGCCTCCACGTGTTTGTGTTTTTACAGGTTTTTTTTTTTCTGTAGTTGATTACTAATCTCGTAGCATTGTGATCTAAAAAGATGCTTGATATGTTTTTAACTTTCCTAAATTTACTGAGGCTCACTTTGTGGCCCAGCATGAGATCTATCCTAGAGAATGTTCCAATGTGCACTTGAGAAGAAAATGTATTCTGCTCACTTTGGATGGAATTTTCTATAAATATAAAATAAATCCATCTAGTCAATTGTGTCATTTAAGGTCTATATTTGTTCCCTTATTGATTTTCTGTCTGGATGATCTGTCCATTGATGTAAGTGGAGTGTTAAAGTTCCCCACTATTATTGTTGCTGTTGATTTCTTCTCTTATGGCTGTTAGCATTTGGCTTATGTATTGAGGTTCTCCTAGCTGGGTGCATATATATTTACAATTGTTATATCTTCTTTAATTGATCCCTTGATCATTACATAGTGTCCTTCTTTGTGTCTTATAACAGTCTTCATTTTAAAGTCTATTTTGTCTGATATAATTATTGCTACTCCAGCTGTCTTTTGATTTTCATTTGCATGGAATACCTTTTTCCATCCTTCCACTTTCAGTCTGTCTCTGTTCCTAGATCTGAAGTGGGTCTCTCTTAGATAGCATATATGCATGCTAAGTTGCTTCAGTCATTTCCAGTTATTGTGACCCGCAGCCCTCCAGGATCCTTTGTCCATGGGATTCTCCAGGCAAGAATTCTGGAGTGGATGGCCATTTCCTCCTCCAAGATAGCATATATATGGGTCTGTTTTTCGTATCCATTCAGCCAGTCTATATCTTTTCATTGGAACATTTAGTCAATTTACATTTAAGGTAATCTTTGATAATTATGTTCTTATTGCCATTTTGTTGATTGTTTGGGACTTGTTTCTGTAGGTTTTTCTGTTCCCTTCCTCATTTGTTCTCTTTTGTGATTTGATGACTGTCCTTAGTTTCATGTGTGGATTACTTTCTTTTGTGTGTGTATCTATTGTAGGTTTTTGGTTTGTGGTTACTGTGAGGTTTTGATGCAGCAATCTATATATAAACAAGATTGTTTTAAGTTTCTGGTCTCTTAATTTCAAATGCATTTCCGCTGTCCTGCATTTGTCCTCTTGTCTTCTCATGCTTGCTGGTTTTGATACCATATTTATGTGTGGGTGATTTCCTGCTTTTACTGTATATTTGTCTCTACTGGTGAGCTTTCGCATTTATAATTTTCTTGTCTCTAATTATGGCCTTTTCTTCTCCACCCAGAGAAGTTCCTTTAGAATTTGTCATATAGCTGGTTTGGTGGTGCTGAATTCTTTTAGATTTTGCTTATCTGTAAAGCTTTTGATTTATCCGCTGAATATGAATGAAAACCTTACTGGGTAGAGTATTCTTAGTTGTAGATTTATCCCTCTCATCATTTTAACTATATCATGCCACTCCCTTCTGTCCTGCAGAGTTTCTGCTGAAAAATCAGCTGATAATCTAATGGGTATTCCCTTATAATTTTTTTTCTCTTGCTACTTTTACTATTATTTATTTGCCTTTAATTTTTGTCAGTTTAATTACTATATGTCTTGACATGTGCCTCCTTGGTCTTGTCCTTTGTGGAACTCTGCATATCCTGAACTTGAGTGTTTCCTTTCCCATGTTAGGGAAGTTTTTGGCTATAATCTCTTCAAATATTTTCTCAGCCCTTTCTCTCTCTTCAGCTGGGACCCCTAAAATCCAAATATTGGTGTGTTTAATGTTGTCCCTGAGGTCTCTGAAACTGTCCTCATTTCTTTTTATTCTTTTTTCTTTATTCTGTTCTACTGCAGTGATTTCCATCACTCTGTCTTACAGCTCTCTTATTGTTCTTCTGCCTCATTTATTTTGCTATTGATTCTTTCTAGTGTATTTTTCATTCCAGTTATTGTATTGTTCAACTCTGTTTGTTCTTTAGTACTTCTAGGTCTTTCTTAAGCATATCTTGTATCTTCTGGCTCTTTGCTTCCATTCTTTTTCCAAGGTCCTGGGGATCATCTTTGGTATCATTATTCTGAATTCTTTTTCAGAAAGATTGCCTGTCTCTGCTTCACTTAGTTGGTCTTCTAGAGTTTTATCTTGTTCTTTCATATGGAACATATTCCTCTGCCATCTCATTTTGTCTAACTTTCTCTGTGACCTTTGTCTTCAGGCTGCAGGGTTGTGAGCTTCTCTTGCTGCTGATGTCTCTGGGTGAGGTTGGTGCAGGGGCTTGTGCAGGCTTCCTGGTGGGAAAGAGGGTGCCTGCCCACTGGTTGGTACATCTGAGTCTTGTCCCTCTGATGAGCAGGTCCATGTTAAAGACTGTGTTTAGAGGTGGCTGTGGGATCAGGATGGCTTTAGGCAGCCTGTCTGCTGATGAATTGGGCTGTGTTCCCATCCTCTTGGTTGTTTGACCTGAGGTGTCCCAGCACTGGAGCCTGCAGGCTATTAGATAGGTAGGGCTAGGTCTTTGTGCCAAAATGGTGACTTTCAGGAGAGTTCATGCCAATGAATATTCCCTGAGCCTTCTACCTCCGGTATCCTTGCCTCTACTGTGAGCCAGAGCCAACCTCCACCTCCCCATCCTCCAAGACCCACAAGTAGGTCTGGCCCAGGCTTCTTTGTCCAGGGTCCCAGTTCACAGGAAAGTTTGTGTGCACCCTGCAAGAGTGGAGTCTCTATTTCCCCTAGTCCTGTGGAACTCCTGTAGTCAAGCCCCAGTGGCCTTCAAAGCCAGATGCTCTGAGGGTTCCTCCTGATGCCAGACCTCCAGGTTAGGAAGCCTGCTGTAGTGCTCAGGACTCTCACTTTTGTGGGAGTATAATTACTTTATGCAATATAATTGTTTTCCAGTTTGTGAGTCACCTGCCCAGTAGGTATGGGATTTAACTATATCATGAAAGCACCCCTACTACCATTGTGTTGTGGCTTGTACATTACTTTGGATGTGAAATATCTTTTTTAATGCTGCTGCTGCTAAGTCACTTCAGTCGTGTCTGACTCTTTGCAGCCCTGCGGACTGTAGCCAGCCAGGCTCCTCTGTCCATGGGAATTCTCCAGGCAAGAATACTGGAGTGGGTTGCCATGCCCTTCTCCAGGGGATCTTCTTGACCCAGGGATCAAACTCTCAAAGTGCCACAACCATTAGGTGGGTGGGTGAGCTCGCCTCCTGACCTGTGCCAGCTTTGCTCTGTCACCCACCAAGGTTCTGAGCCATCTCTTTCCCTTGTCTTCAGTTAAACTGAGCCAAGGTGAAGCCCTCTTATTTTCTACATGATCGAAAGCCAGGTTGAATTCAGAGAGCATGTCTGTTTCTGAAAACTAAGTGTCTGATACATCCGGAAGCCCAACATAATGAGTAAGACAGTTGCTGTCAGCTTGGATTACTGGTCACAGTTCCATATAAATGACCAGGAGGAGACAGAGACTGTTAGATGTACCTAACAATCCTCAGTTACTCTCCAGATGAAAGGAAGGAACCAACAATAGGACCAGTGCACAGGATGCCCCTGTCCCTCGGGACACCCAGGTTCATGTGGCCTTGTTCTGATCATCTTGAATTTTTCTCATCTTTTCCCATCTTCTGGGCTTGGGACTTTCCTGGTCTCAGAGCCAGGACCTTTCAGGCTTGGTGGCTGGCAGCTTTGGACAAGCTCAGAACACACAAATGTCAACTGAGAGCTCAGAGGAGGTTCCTGAGGAAATGTTTAGAGGAGGAAGATGGAAGAATGGTGTCGCTGGACCTTACTGCTCCCTGGGACACATTAACCAACCACTTACTCAAGGCTCAAGTGAGCCTCAAGTACTCAAGGCTCGAGTGGAAGACATATCCCCAAGAGAGGACCAGCCACCCCTCCCCTTGCTGGAGGATTTGCTGCCTGTTTAAAGCATTTTGGTGCAAAACTATTTAGATGGAAGGATTTCTTTTTTAATTTACCCAATATCTGTTATTTTTATTGAGGTGTAATCACATGTAACATTACATTCAGGTGCACAACCTAGTGATTCAATATATATTGAAAAATAATCACTACAATAAGTCTAGTTAACATCCATCACTGTACATAGTTACAATTTTTTTCTCCCATGGTAAGGAATCTACTCTCAGCAACTTTCAAATGTGCAATACATTATTATTAAGAATAGTCACCATGCTGTATATTACATCCTCAAAACATTTATTTTAGAACTAGAAGTTTGAACTTTTTGACCCCCTTTACTTGTTATTCTCATCCACCCTCATAAGATACCCTACCTCTAGCAACCGCCAATGTTTTCTGTATTTATGAACTCTGTTTTTGTTTGTTGGCTTCCCTGGTAGCTTAGACAGTAAAGAATCCACCTGCCAATGGAAGATACATGGGAGGCGTGAGTTCAATCCCTGAGTTGGGGAGATTCCCTGGAGAAGGAAATGGCAACCCATTCCAGTATTCTTGCCTGGGAAATCCCATGAACAGAGGAGCCTGGCAGTTATAGTCCATGGGGTCACAAAGAGTCAGACATGACTGAGAGACTAACTCTTAGTTTTAGATTGCACATATAAGCGAGATCCTATGATATTTGTCTTTCTGTTTTTTATTTCACTTAGCACACTGCCCTCAGGAGGCCTCTTCATGTTGTCACAGATGGCAGGATTTCCTTCTTTTATGGCTGAATAATATTCCATTTTGTGTGTGTGTGTGTGTGTGTGTATACACACATCACATTTTCTTTATCCATTTTTCTTTGATGGACACTTACATTGTTTCCATATCTTGACTATTGTGAATAATGCTGCAGTGAACGTGGGGTGCAGATATCTTTTCAAGTTAGTGTTTTTGTTTTTTTCAGATAAATGCCCAGAGGTGGAATTGCTGGATCATGCGGTAGCTCTATTTTTAGTTTTTTAAGGAACTTCATACTGTTTTCTATAGTGGCTTCCCTAATTTATATTCCCACCAGCAATGCACAAGGGTTCCCTTTTTTCATATTCTTGCCAACACTTGTTACATCTTGGTTTTTTTGGTGATAACCATTCTGACAGGTGTGAGGTAATATCTGGCTGTGTTTTGATTTTCAATTCCCTGATGATTAGTGATTTGAGCATCTTTTCATGTGCCTGCTGGCCATTTGTATATCTCCTTTGGAAAAATAACTATTCAGAGCCTCTGTCCATTTTTAAATTAGTTTGGTTTTCTGTTTTTTGTGTGGGTGGTTTTTTTTTTTTTTTTTGCTATTAAGTTATATGAGATCTTTACATGCATATTTTGGATGTGAATGCTTTGTCAGATACATGATTTGCAAAAATATTCTATTTTGTATGTTGTCTTTTGATTTCGTTGATGGCTTCTTTTGCTGTTCACAAGATTTTTAGTTTAGTGTAGTCCACTTGTTTGTTTATTATTTTGTTGCCTTTGCTATTTGTGTCAAGTCCAAAAAGTCATCATTAAGACTGATGCCAAGAAGCTTACTGATTAGCTTTCCTTCTAGTTTTGTGGTTTCAGGTTTTTCGTAGAAGTTTTTAACCTATTTTGAATTAATTTTTGTCCATGGTGTAAAATAGTAGCCTGGTTTAATTCTTCCTGTGTTTCATTTTTATTTAATTTTTATTTTATACTAGAGTATGGTTGCTTTACAATATTCTATTAGTTTCAGGGGTGCAGCAAAGCGATTCCATTATGCAAATATATATATATATATATATCCATTCCTTTTCAGATTCTTTTCCCATATAGGTTATTACAGAATATTGAGTTGAATTCCCTGGGCTAAAGAGTAGGTCCTTGTTGATTTTCTGTTTCATATACAGTAATGTATATATGTTAATTCCAAACTCCAATGTATCCCTTCCCTCACCCCCTGCCTTTCCCTTTTAGTAACCATAAGTTTATTTTCTAAGTCTGTGAATCTGTTTCTGTTTTGTAAGTAAATTCATTTGTAATTTTTTTAGATTCCACATATGTGGTATCATATATTTGTCTTTCTCTGTTTGATTTGTTCATTTGTGTGATAATCTCTAGGTCCATCCATGTTGCTGAAAATGACATTATTGCTTTCTTTTTAATGGGTAAATAATATTCCATCGCACATATGTACCACATCTTCTTGATCCATTACTCTATCAAAGGACATTTAAGTTGCTTCCATTTCCTGGCTACTATAAATAGTGCTGCAGTGAACACAGGGGTGCATGTATATTTTCAAATTATGGTTTTCTGCACATATATATCCAAGAGTGGAATTATTGGATCATATGGCAACTCTATTTTTAGTTTTTTGAGGAAACTCCATGCAGTTCTCCATAGTGATTGTACCAATTTACATTCCCACCAACAGTGTAAAAAGGTTCCCTTTTCTCCACACCTTCTCCAGCATTTATTGTTTGTAGACTTTTTGAGGATAGCCATTCTGAATGGTGTGAGGTGATACCTCATGGTAGTTTTGGTTTGCATTTCTCTGATAATTATCAGTGTTAAGCATCTTTTCGTGTGCCTCTTGGCCATCTGTTTTTCTTGGAGAATTGTTTATTTGGGTCTCATGGAAAAACCCAAACAAACTTTTTTGGCCAACCCAATAGATGTTAGAGATTAATCCCTTGTCAGTTACATTGTTTGAAAATATTTTTCCCATATCCTGCATTCTCACACATGCTTGGTTTTGATACCGTATTTGTGTGTGGATGATTTCTTACCTTTTTCTGTATATTTGTCTTTACTGGTGAGTTTTCACATTCATAAATTTTTTGTTTCTAGTTTAGACCTTTTCTGCCTAGAGAATTTCCTTTAGAATTTGTTGTAAAATGTATCTGTCGGTGCTGAACTCTCTTAACTTTCACTTGTCTGTGAAGCTTCTGATTTGTGCATTAAATCTGAATGAGAGCTGGGTAAACTATCCTTGGTTGTAGGTTCTTCTCTTTTAACATTTTAAATATGTTGTGCCACTCCTGGCCTGCAGAATTGCTACTGAGCAATCAGCTGATAAACTCATGAGAGCTCCCTTGTATGTTGTTTGTTGCTTTTCTCTTGTTACTTTTAATATTTTTTCTTTGTTTATAATTTTTGCCATTTTAATTACTACTCTGTCTCAGCGTCTTCCTCTTTGTGTTTAAAGACTCCCAAAGAACCCCTCTTTGGAACTCTTTGTGCTTCCTAGACTTGGGTGCCTAGTTCCTTTCCCATGTTAAAGAAGCTTGCAGCTACTATCTCCTCAAATATTCCTCAGGTCACTTCTCTCTCTCTTCTTTGGCTCCCCTATCATGCAATGTTGGTACATTTAATGTTGTCCCAGAGGTCTCTTAGACTGTCCCCATTTCTTTTTAGTCTTTTTTCTTTATTCTGTTCTATAGCAGTGATTCCTACCATTCTATCTTCCATATTATCTGTATTCTGTCTCCTTTATTCTGCCATTGATTCCTTCTAGTGTGTTTTTCATTTCAGCTATTTTATTGTTCATCCATTTGTTTGTTCTTTAGTTCTCCTAGGTCTTTGTTAAACATTTCCTATGTCTTCTTGATTTGTGGCTCCATTATTTTTCTGAGAGCTAGAAACCTCTTTACTATCATTACTCTGAGTTCTTTTTTGGGTAGATTGCCTATCTCCTGTTTACTTAGTTGTTCTGGGACTTTATCTTTTTCCTTCATCTGGGATGCATTCCTCTGCTGTCTCATTTTGTCTAACTTTCTGTGATTGCGGTTTCTATTCTACAGACTGAAGGGTTGTAGTTCTTCTTGCTTCCGCCTTCTGGCCCACTGTTGGACAAGGCTGTCTGAGAGGCTTGTGCAGACTTTCTGACGGGAGCAAGTGGTTCCTGCCCACTGGCAGGTGGAGCTGGATCTTGTCCTTCTGGTGGACAGGGACATGTCAGGGGGTGTGTTTAGAGGGCAGCTGTGTGGGACCTGAGAGAATATTTGAAGAGATAATAGCTGCAAGCTTCTTTAACACTGCTGAAAGTCATGAAGACTTTCAGCCGCCTGTATGCTAACAGGTGAGGCTGTGTGCCCACATTGCTGGTTATTTGGTCTGAGGTGTCCCAGCACTGGAACCTGCAGGCTTTTGGTTGGAGCCAGGCCTTAATGAGAAAATGGGCTGCCTCCCAGTGAGTACTCCCCAGAACTGCTGCCTCCAATTTCTTTGTCCATGCATTAAGCCATAGTTGCTCCACCTTCACAGTAGACCCTCCAATACCAGCAGGTAGGTATGGCCCAGGCTGTTACGTGATCACTACTTTTTTCCTGGGTCCTGGTAGGCATACTGCATGAGTGGAGTTTCTATTTCCCCCATTCCTTTGAAATTTCTGCAAGCAAACCCTGCCGTCCTTCAAAGCCAGATTCTCTGGGGCCTCTCTTCCCACTGTCAAGCTCCTAGGCTGGAGAGCCTGACGTGGGGCTCAGAACTTTCACTCCTATGGGAGAACTTCTATGATATAATTATTTTCCAGTGGGTCACCCATCCAGCAGGTATGGGATTTTATTTTACCACAATTGCATCCTTCCTACTATCTTGTTGTGACTTCTTTGTGTTTGGATGTAGGATATCCTTTTTGATAGGTTCCAGCTTCTTTTTATTGATGGTTGTTCATCAGTTAATTGTGATTTTAGTGGTTTTTTCCATTTATTTTTATTAGTTGGAGGCTAATTACTTTACAATATTGTAGTGGTTTTTGCCATACATTGACATGAATCAGCCATGGATTTACATGTATTCCCCATCCCGATCCCCCCTCCCACCTCCCTCTCCACCCAATCCCTCTGGGTCTTCCCAGTGCACCAGGCCTGAGCACTTGTCTCATGCATCCAACCTGGGCTGGTGATCTGTTTCACCCTTGATAATATACATGTTTTGATGCTATTCTCTCAAAACATCCCACCTTCGCCTTCTCCCACAGAGTCCAAAAGTCTGTTCTGTACATCTGTGTCTCTTTTTCTCTTTTGCATATAGGGTTATCATTACCATCTTTCTAAATTCCATATATATGTGTTAGTATACTGTATTGGTCTTTATCTTTCTGGCTTACTTCACTCTGTATAATGGGCTCCAGTTTCATCCATCTCGTTAGAACTGATTCAAATGGATTTTAGTGTTTTTGTAAGAAGAGGTAAGGTCACATCCTTCTACTCCATCATCATGTCTTCCAATAAGAACTTTTTTTTTTCTTTTCCTTGTGTTTCATCTAGCTTCACTTGCTATGTATAGGGTACCTCAGACAGAGACCTCCACCCAGCACTTCAGACCAGAGTTCCTCTGATCTATGTGTCTGCTTTTATGCCAGTACCATACTGTTTTGGTTCCTGTAACTTTGTAATATAGTTTGATATCAGGGAGTGTGATGGCTCTAACTTTGTTCTGTTTTCTCAATTTTAGTTTGGCTCTGGGTTCTGTTATAGTTCCACACAAATTTTAGGATTGTTGTTCCATTTCTGTGAAAAGTACCATTGGAATTTTGATAGAGATTGCATTGAATCTACAGATTGCTTTAAGTAGTATGGACATTTTAGCAATATTAATTCTTTCAATCCACGAACATGGACTATCTTTTTATTTGTCTTTTTCAGTCTGTCTCATCAATGTCATATTTTTCAGTGTATAGGTTTTTCACCTCTTTGGTTAAATTTATTCCTAGGTAGAGTTTTACTGGGTTTTTGTGCAATTAAGAAAAAGTGGGACTTTTTCTTAATTTTTCTTCCTAATAGTTCATTATTAATATGAAGAAAGAGAACGGATTTTTGTATATTGATTTTGTATCCTGCAGCTTTACCAAATTCCTTTTATTTTAACCAATTTTTTTGGTGTGTGGAGTGATTTGGGTTTTCTACATATAATATCATGTCATCTGTAAGTAGTGACAATTTTACTTCTCTTCTGACTTGATTGCCCTCCTTTTTATTGCTTAATTGTTCTAGCTAGGACTTCTAGTACTCAGTTTGGTTCAGTTCAGTCGCTCAGTCGTGTCCAAATCTTTGTGACCCCATGTACCACAGCACGCCAGGCCTCCGTGTCCGTCACCAACTCCCAGAGTTTACCTAAACCCATGTCCATTGAGTTGGTGATGCCATCCAGCCATCTCATCCTCTGTCGTCCCTTTATGTTGAATGAAAGTGACAAGAGTGGGCATCATTATCTTGTCCCTGATCTTAGAGAAAAAGCTTCCTGATTTTCAGCATTGAGTATAATGTTAGCTGTGAGCTTGTCACATATGCCTTTTATTATCTTGAGGCACTTTTCCTCTATATCCAGTTTGTTGACAGTTGGTATCATAAATGTGTACCAAATTTTTTCACATGCTTATTCTGTGTCTTTTAAGAAGATTTATTTATTATTTTCAGCTGTTCTGGGTCTTCATTGCTGCACACGGGCTTTCTCTAGTTGTGGTGAGCAGGAGCTACTCTTCATTGTGGTGCATGGGCTTCTTGTTGCAGTGGCTTCTCTTATTGCAGAGCATGGGCTCTAGGAGCACAGGCTTCAGTAGTTACAGAGTGTGGGCTCAGTAGTTGTCCTCATGGGCTCTGAAGCACTGGCTTGGTAGTTGTGGCACACGGGCTTAGTTGCTACACAGCATGTAGGATATTCCCAGAGCAGGGATTGGACCTATGTCTCCTACATTGGCAGGTGGATTATTAACCACTAGACCACCAGGGAAGCCCTTATTCTGTGTTTATTGAGATGATCATATGATACGATCTTTCACTGTGTTAGTGTCAGTGTGTCACATTGATTTGCAGATGTTGAACCATCTTTGCATCCCTGTAATAAATCCCACTTGATCATGGTGTATGATCCTCTTAACGTTCTGTGAATTTGATCTGCTAATGTTTTGTGAGGTTTTTGCATCTTTGTTCATCAGGGATATTGGCCTGTAATTTTCTTGTGTTGTCCTTATCTGGTTCTGGTATCAGAGTAATGCTGGACTCATAAAATGAGTTTGGAGGTATTCTTTACTCTTCTCTTTTGAGAGAGAGTTTGCGAAGGATTGGAATTGATTGTTCTTCAAATTTTTGATAGAGTTCACTAGTGAAGCCACCTGATCTTGGACTTTTGTTTGGGGGAGATTTTTGATTATTGGGTTTATCTCCTTACCAGTAACCAATGTGTTCAGACTCTCTTTAGTCTTGGTAGTCTGTGTGTTTCTGGAGTTTATCCATTTCTTCTAGATTGTTCGGTTTGTTGGCACATGATTTTTCTTAGTAGTCACTAATAATCTTTTGTACTTCTGTGGTATCAGTTTTAAGAATTTCTGACCATTGCAGTTCCATAACATCTAAATATCTTCAGTAGGCAGAAACTCTTGTCCACAGCAAGAGGAGCGTCATTCTGCCCAAGTTTCCTCATCGATTAAATCCACATACTCCTGCCCTTTCAGTACCTGGCCATCATTCATCTCTCATGTGGTCCTTATCCCTGCCCACCACCTCCTGTTAAACATAACTGCTCTTCATATTTAGGGAAAATGACAAAGAAGGCAAATTTCAGACTTTGTTAATGTCTCTCTGTTGATCACCTTGGGCAAGGACAGGCTGGTAAATGCAGGCCCTTATCCACAAACTGCTTAAAACCAGGGTGTCATTTCCCTTCCATCTCCCGGCCTGACACAGGTTCTCTCTGGACAAGGACACAGGACTCATCATGCTGATTGCCAGACTGGACTACGAGCTCATCCAGCGCTTCACCTTGACAGTCATTGCCCGGGACGGGGGTGGTGAGGAGACCACAGGCCGGGTCAGGATCAACGTGTTGGATGTCAATGACAATGTGCCCACCTTCCAAAAGGATGCCTATGTGGGCGCCCTGAGAGAGAATGAACCTTCTGTCACACAGCTGGTGCGACTCCGGGTAAGATGCCAGGGTGACCTTTGATCTGTCTGTTTCCCTTGTCCTTCTCTCTCTCTCTGCCATCTCCTTGACTACCCCTTTGTAAAGTCACTGCAAGAAGTGCTGACACCCATCCACAAAGGATTCTGCTCAGATCAGGGGTCACATTCTCGATCTGTATCAGGCCCACCTCTGAGCATCACTTTGTATCCCTGGTTACTGAGTAAGACTAGTGTCTGCTTTGGCTTAGATTTTAGGTCTCTAGTCACCATCCCCCATCTCCCTTGGTGAGTGCCAAGCAGTTCCTTGTGTAAGGTCCCCCATCCAAACCCTTTAGTGATTGCCTAGAGTCAGGTACTGCTGCAGCTGGAAGGCACCAGAGACTGTGGGCACAACCCAGTTCGTGGAAGGGGAAACAGGAAGGGAGAGGCAGGCCCAGTGAATTAGTAGAGAGCCAGGGCCAGAATTTGGGACTCCATGCTTCAAGCATCCTTCTGCAGTGAGTCCCTCCACCATACATCAGTGACCTATAACCAGGAACTTCTTAACATCTCATGCCCCTTCCTCACTCTGCCGACCCAGAGTGACAGGACCCAGAGCCTCCAATTAGAAATTATTTCTGAAGGAGGCAGGGATAAGGCAAGGTGGAAGAGGTGGGCATGGGGGACACACAGAAGGCATGACCACGTGCCCAGCCAGTATGGCCGTGGCTCCCCAGTGGACCCTGCCCACCTCCCTGCACAGCTTCTCTTACACGCAGACTGGGGGGAGGCCCCTGGAGGCTCCTAGGATCAGAGACGTTTGGAAAGAGCTAATTAACGCAGCCACACCAGAGACAATGAAGGAGAAGGAGGATACCTGACCCCATTCCAAGTGTCTTCTTCTCTCCTTGCATTCATGCAACCTGAACTTATTAGACATCTACTGTGTCCAAACACTGGGCTGAGCTCTAGGTATCAGTTGCAGTCAAGAAACGAAGTTCCTTCTCACTTGGAGCTGGCAGTCTGAGCAAGGAAGGCAGAAAGTAGACAAGAAACTATAATCAGGAAGGAGACTAATGGGGTGTCCAGCACAGGACCTAACCCAGTCCAGTGGTCAGGGAAGGCCTCCATGCATAGGAAGGTCCAGCTGGGGCTAGGGGTCTAGGTGATGGTCATGCCAGGTGTGGTGGGACCTTTTTCATCCTCTGGATAAGGCCCAGACTTCCTCTATTTCCTCTAAGCCTTCAGCCTGCCCTCTAGATTCTCCAGGATACCTCCACACCCCTACATCGTGTGTGTCTGCTGGGAGCCAGAGGATAACCTCCAACTCAGGGACAAGGAGGGTCTGGATCACCCAGAGAAGGGCACTCAGAGAGGGGCCCAGCCCTTCCTTCCTCCCACCCTCTTCTGGCCCCAGCGTCACTGAAAGCTCATGGGCCCTGTTCATCATCTTCCTTCCAGGCAACGGATGAAGACTCCCCTCCCAACAACCAGATCACCTACAGCATTGTCAATGCCTCCGCCTTCGGCAGCTACTTCGACATTAGCGTCTATGAAGGCTATGGTGGTACGTGCAGGAATGAGGCCCCGGCCTGGGGAGGAGGGTCGACAGGTGGGAACAGGGCTGCACTTCACACCTCTCTCAGGAGGGGGCCATTCTGCCTCCCAGACACCCTGGACCACTCGGGGAGCTGCCTCACAGCTCCTGTCATCTGGAGCAGCACGTGGCATGGGGTCACCTTTTCATAGGCTCAAGATCTGTGTCTCCGATCAGCCAGATCTTTGAATCTTAGTTTTGTGGCCAGCTGGGCTTCTTCAGTTACCACCATGAGTGGGGTCTCTATTAAGAAAAGGTGTCTGGGCAGATCTGAGGTGTGTGTGAGGTGTGGGGAGGCTTACTAGCCAAGCTTCCCCATCATTTGGGCCTGCTGTGGCTACTGCCCAGCCCTTCCTGGCAATGGCCTTTCCCTGCCCGGCCAGGCACAGTTCCATACTCTGGAACTTGCCCCACTTTGGGTCCTGATCCCAGGAGCCCAGGAACAAAATAGCAGCAATAACCTCCAGCTCCAAGATTCCAAGACACCACTTGTTTTTCTTCTGAGGCCCAAAGACAGAGGGCAATTTGCTAAAGTCACACAGCAAAACTGTCCAGGCAGGCCCTTGTGATCTGGTTCTTGGTGGCCTTTCAGCACCTGCCTCCCCACCAGAGTCCAACCTCTGAGGGCCACTTGCACCCTCTCCCCTGACAGGGGCCACTTCTGTGTCTTTGCAGAGTCTGCTCTTTCCTCTGGGAAAGCCCTTCCTCCCGATCCCTTTGCCCTGCTTCGCTTTTACCTCTGGCTAGCTTTAAGATCATTTGGATGTCCCCTCCTCTGCGAAGCTTCCCTAATGCAGGAAGATGAGCTCAGTGTCCCCAAGACAGAGCAGATGGGCACTGGGTGACTCTGAATGTAGCACTCACTCCTCCTCCTACCCCACAGTTGTGTCAGAGACACGTACCTGCAGAGGCTGCATCCTGGCTCAGGATGCTACAGCCTAAGGACCCCTGTAAGACCTGTGTCCCCCTTTTAAAAGCTGAGCAGTCCCACAACTCTGCCCACCCTCACACCTCACCACTTTCTCAGCAAGAAGAACCCTCCTTGGGTTTTATATTACTAAAGTGGTAATTGTGTTTCTGTTTCCCAAATAGAAAGTGGCAGTTTAATATTGTGGGTAATACCTTTGCAGACTATCCATGCCCCTACTCCCAAGCCAGTACGTCTTCCCTCCCAAAACTGAAAATCAATGGCTTAGCATGAAAGAAAAAGGTAAGAGTCCAGGCATGTGCAATGTGTCTCTGGGGAAGACACTGAACCTCTCTGAGCCTACTTTCCTCATCTGTAAAGTGGGGCTTACATTATCCCTGAAATAGTTGCCACCTGCTGAACTCAACAGTGGGCCTGGCACAGATCAAGTAGTCAGTAAACCTCAGTCAAGTCCATGAGGCTCTGGGAGTTCACAGGCAGGAGGGAAAAACCAGGCTGAGCCAGCCACACCCTCTCTGCCCAAAGGGTAGCCCCGGCCAGATGGGCATGTAAAGTCTGCTTACAGAGGGCCTGGGGCCCGTCCTGTCATTTCAGTGATCAGCGTGAGCCGCCCCCTGGATTATGAACAGATACCCAATGGACTGATTTATCTGACCATCATGGCCAAGGACGCCGGCAACCCCCCTCTGAACAGCACTGTCTCTGTCACCATTGAGGTGTTTGTAAGTACCCAGGGCTGTACTGGCCTTGCTATTCTGGGGAATGGGGTAGTGAGTGTGCCCCCAGACTGTTGGAGCCCTGCTAAAACCCTGTGTCCCCATGTCCTTGGCTGTCCCCACAGCTCAGAGCATTACTCAGACTGTCCCAAAGGCTGTCCCCTAGCAAACTGCCTCCCTGCTCGGCCAGGGAAGGCACAGGACCATGGGACCCAAGGATAGCCTGATGGTCCTGCTCTAATTTCATTTCAGAGCCTCAGGACTCCCTCTGGGGTGGAACAGGAGTTGGGGCTCATGCAGGGAGATAATGTCCTGTGTTCCTTCATTTATAGCCACATTCCGTGAAGTTCAAGGGAATTCCTAGAAGGTCATCTTCTCTCTTCTGTCTCTCTCTGGGCCCCTCTTTCTTCTTCACTTCCTTTTTCCATTCCTCTGAAGATCTAAAGGGGCCTGAAACCAAACCACAGCTTGTCTGACACGAATATCAAGCACACCTTAGTGCTTTCCGTGTCTGAAATTATCAGTCACTGAATCCATCTCCACGCTGGTTCATTGGCCCCACACAACTCCCCCAGCGATTCCAGGGATGCAGATCATGGTCTGACACCAGGCCAGTGGGCCTTCCCGCCACCCCCCGCCCCGGCCCAGACACCCACCCCAACCCCATAAAGCCTGCTGCCTGCGGAGGCTGTGAACACATGCTGATGGAAGAGTTAGTGCATTACCGGCTCCAGGAGGATTTGATCAGATTGTCAGGTTAGGAGATTCGCTGTGATTTGACAAAGGCTCAGCAGGCAGGTTGCCGGATGACCTTCCTATCCCAGCTGGCTTTGCCAACATCCCCTGGTGCTGCCTCACACCTGACCTTATCGAGCCTCATCCTCTCAACCCAAGATTGAGCCTCCAGAGCTAGCCCTAGGCAGGGGACCCCACTTGCTCACAGAATACGATGGGGTGGGCAGTGATGGAAAAGTCTAGGGTGATGGCTGGAGGAACCTTGCATCTGGGCATGTGGGAGCAGCATTTAGGGGGAGCAGGGGACAGAGAGGCTCTATAGAACCAGGTCCAGGAAATGGAAGGGCAGAGTCTAGGACCTTCATCTGACACTTCAGCCTCCAGGGGGTGGCCAGAAGGAGATCCTCAAAAACCCAAAAGCATGCCTGCCTTTAACCTGAGACCACCCACCTGAAACCCAAGACTAAGAGCGGAGAAGTTGGGTGCACTTGCTACCAACCCTGACCACATCCTGGTATTCTTACTTGCATGGCCCTGACCCTGATCACAACCCCCAGTGCCCCCTTAATCTTGGCCATACTTGACCAGTCCCTCCACCACCACCAACACTATCAATCAGAATCCTACTCTGCTCAAGCAAGCAGTGAATTCTTCCTGTGGGTGCTGTGCAGTAGAGACCGGGGAGGGATATGAAGGTGACTATGAATCCTGCTCCCCCACAAAGGGACACTGAATAGAGACAGGAGCATGGCTTGGGAGGCGTGAGGCTTTGACACTCAGCTCTGCCACCCTCTAGGCATGTGACCTGGGATTCTTTTCCTCTCTGAACCTCAGTTTCCTCACCTAAAGAGTGGGGATCCTCGTGGTACTGCCTCATGATACTGTCGTGAAGATTAAGTGTGATCATGTGGGTGGTACTTGACTCAAGTAACTGGGGCCATCTTACTGCTGGTGAGATGGACGTGTTCCAGTGGCAGCATCAATACACCAGGCTCTCTAATGCATAGTGAGTTCCAGGGAACTCAGCTGGGCAGAGAAGGACCTGCTCTAGACTTTTTGGAAACAGATGTGAAAGAGGGTGAGGGTAGGTGAGGTTTAGGGAAACAAGTTGAGGTGTTCCATGCTACCCAGGTATGGGCACATAGCTTTGACCAAATGGAAATTCAAACTTCTTGAGCTTTGTGCTATGCCAGCTGCTTTCACGTTACACAGGCTCTCTCGATTCCATTCTGCAGACGAGGCAGCTGAGGCTCAGGGAGGGAGCATAGCTGGTGCAAGGTCACCAGTGCCTTCCTCGCTTTCTGGCTGGTGAGTGGTATTTGAATTTACCTCCAGTCCTCGTTAGCCAAGATTTGAACTCTGACTAGTCTGACTCCTGGGCTCACGTTCTACCCACCACAGTGCTAGGCTTGGACATCCCAGTCTTCATGTGACTGAGACCAGTGTGCCTCAAAGTTCATGTGGATTCCCCAGGTGTCTTCTTAAAATGCAAATTCTCACTTAGCACATCTGGGGAAGGGCTGAGGCTCTGCATTTCTACATGCTCCCATGAGACACTGATCCTTCTGGCCAGGGAACCACTCTTTGAGTAGCGGGGCCTTCAGAAATCTGCCCTCGTGGGATCCTGAATCCCAGGGACTACCCCAAATCCCAACCTGCTTCCCAACCTGTGGTCGGCTAAGAAAGGACCTGGGAAGAGCCTCTCTCTCTCTTTGCCTCAACCCCTCACATGGAGCTGGATCAGGAAGTGAATGGCCCAGAGACAGAACTGATCTTTTATCTACTGTGAATAGAAGAGTGACCAGCAGCCTCCGCCTCCCTCCCTGAGACCAGGGAGTGGGGGGTCTCCATGTCCAGGGGCGAGTGAGGGCAGGAGTCCACCTGGCTGCTGTCCTCTCAGCAAGCCAGCACGTGCCCTGGCCTGGAGCCACCACAGTCCAACAGAAGGGGCGCTGTTTTCAGATTTCCCCACAACCGTCATGCAGGTCAGCAGGAACCCTGTACTTCCCTTCTGGGTCTGCCCTGGCCCATGGCAACAGGGCAGATCTGGTAACAAAGACAGGTACCACCTTGACTGTGAGTGAGCATCATCTCTTGAGCAGAGCTTTGGGACCATGCAGTCACTTGTGTCTAAGGACCACACTTGAAAAGGTCACCGCCTCTGGGTTGGTTTTTCATGTGGGTGATTTTTAAGTAGCTGTCACTTGGCTGAGCTGCCTCCTCCCTCTTCCAAAGGGATTTTCGCTCAACAGGAAAAAAAAAAAAAAAAAAGCCCCAGTAGAGATGAAGGAGTTGATGGCAGCATTTACTGCTCAGGTTGGGGGTGGGGAGAGGCAGATCAAGAAGACAGGGCTATGCAAGGAGGGGGCGGGCGTGGGGGCCAGGTGATTCCTTTTCATCCACTGCTTGTTGGTTTTTAATAAAGAAGTCAAACTCGGTTTGTAGATTTCCCATTAGGGGACAATAAGCTTTTGTAGAGGGAGCCGCTGAATTAGAACTAATAGCGAATGTAGCACCAGGATCCGGGGAAATATCAGTGCTAATAAGTTTCTGCCTCATGCTCTGTCACTGACATTCTCCGAGCCGTTCCGTGCAGCCAAGCAGAAGGCTTAAATATATACATATATGGGGCACTCGTGCCCACACCAGGGATGACCAGGCATGCTGCTGGGCATCAGACATCAGGTGGGGTCTCACGCTGCCATTTCTCTGCAGCTGGGGAGAGGGGCAGGTCAGTGGGAACCAGTGTGTGATCCAGAGCCAGGGGCCAGATTAAGGAACAAGAACACTACACTCTGGGCACTGCAATCCCAGCAGGATGGGAGCCTCTGACGTCCCAAGGGGTGGACAGCCAGATATCAGGCCATCTCCTTCCTTTCTAATTTATTTTTTAAATTTACCTTATCAAATAGTTTATTTCTAATGCTGTGTCCAGGCCACCTCCTTCTTCCTGTTTGCTCAGCCGGAAGTGAGTGACTCCAGCAGAGTGACTCACTACAGGAGCCTTTCCCCCAGAGGGCTCCCAGTCCAGGGGAGAAGTGGGCCCTTGGGAGTCTGCATCACTGAGAGCTGAAACCTACAGACTGCCCAGGGGGCTGCCACCCAGTCTACCCCCTGAGCTCCATGCTGGGCTCTTGGGGAAGCAGGGAAGGCACTGCGAGCCATGTGGGCCAGCGAGGCTTCCTCCAAGAAGAAACAGGGAGGAACTCTCACTGAGTGATTGCAGAAGTGGTTGGTGAGTACTGAGGACCAGAGTCTTGAAGGGTAGGAAAGTCCTCCTGGTTGAAGGAGCTGTTGGGAGCAGGAAGAGGCTTGGGCCCAGGCCCCGCCCTGCTGGCTCAACTCATTGACCTAGAACCTTCTTCTGGCCACTGGTGCAGCTGGGCCTGAGGAGGGATTGCTCCAGAACCGGAGCTGGGAGTTCTGGACCAGGTTTGCTCAAGCAGGTGGAGGTGCTGCTGTTCTTGCGTGTGTGCAGAAGGGTCTGGAATTCCAGCTCTGGGAGCCCCCTGCCTGCCATTGCACACTTCAGTATCTTCTGGGTTGAGATATTCCTTTCTCCCTTCATTTCTAAGAGGGTGAACATTGATAGGAGGGTTCCTAGAACCTTCTACTAGCATCTTGGTGGAGCTGGATGGGAAGGTCCAAGTGTGGGGTTGATGAGCCGAGGTTGAGAGAACTGGAGTGAACTTGGAGTTCAGCTGGGAGACCGACAGGAGAGCCAGGTGAACTGGGAGTTACGGGCAGTCCCAACTGGCGCCTCATTCTCCATCACTCCGGCCATCACCATCTGTTCTCCACTGCCACAAGTTTCTCCAAGGCCTGTCCTGCCACTGTGAACTGTAGCCCAGCTGGAGGGTCACCTGATTGCCTCGTGACACCCCACCTGGCTCCATGACGCACAAGTCAGCAGAGCTCCTTGGTGCCGGCCGTGTCCAGCCTCCCTGCAGTGACCAGTCCAGACTGCCTCCCTGGTTCCTGAAGCCTGTGCGTTTTCTTTCCAGGATGAGAATGACAACCCTCCCACCTTCAGCAAGCCTGCCTACTTCGTCTCTGTGGTGGAGAACATCATGGCAGGTATGGCCCGGGTCGGGGAGGCCAGCAAGCACAGCAGGCCAGGTCAGGGTGCAGGCCTGACCTTGTATACAAATGCCAGAGGCCCCTGCCCTCCCTGTGTTTCCCACAAGTGGAACCTCTGGAGATGTGTGGTTGTCCACTAGCCGGCAGTTTCTTCCAGAGCACCGACTGTGTGTGGACAGTCTGCTGGACGCTTGGTCCCTGCACCCCCTGTAGCTAGTTTTCCTTCAGGGAAGAGAATAATGACCGAGGATTAATTCAGCAGCCTCAGGTAAACAAGAGTGCTCAGAAAGTTCCAGGTTTACGGGGTGTGAGGCCAGTCCCAGGGCCCGTGATGGCTGAAGGGGTCGCCCTGGAGGATAGCATGTGTTCCTAGGTGAGGAGAGAACGGGAGGCTCCTCCCTGGGCCGCATCTCAAGTGCCAGGGCCCACCTTGCAGACCCAGAGCCACTGGCTCCACACTCAGGTTCCCAGGAACCTGAGCTGCCCTCAGAGCAGGCCAGAAGCTTTACCCTTACACCCCGAGTGGATGTTCCGTGGGGGAGACCCAGGTCAGGAATTGCTGCAGCAGCTGGAGGGGTCAGGGTCACCCGGAGGAGCCAGGGGACAGCTGGAATCTGACAGCCGGAGTAGGGACAGTCGTAGGAGTCAGGGACACCTAGAGTCAGAGATAGCAGGGGAGTCAGGGAGCAGCTGGAACCAGAGGTAACCTTCCCTAGCACTGCCGGGCCTTCTGAAGAGACCTCCTAAAGGTACCCACCTGGGGTCTGATGATTTGCTGGACAGGGCCCAAGCTGGGCCCAGCCCACCCGCCACATGCCAGTCTCAGGCACCCCCTGGAGAACACCACTGCTGACGCAGCCCCCTGCGCTCCCCTCTGTCCCCAGAGACTCTGACAAGGAGAGGCCTTCATCCTGCGCTTAATCCTCATCCACGTTGAGTGTGCTGGGATAAAGGCGTGTATCAGGGCAAAGGTGCCTGTGCTTCTTTCAGGACAGGACTAGGAGTCAGATCAGAGGCCCCACGGCTACCCAGAGAGACCCAGAAAGACCTGACTGTCCACAGCCCCCTGCCTGGCCCTCACATCCCCAGGGACTGTTGATTTACCAGCATGATAGATACCGTGGTCTGACACGAGTCAGACCTGTGTCTCACCTGTTTTATCCCGCGGGATCCTCACCAGCCACCCAACAAGACAGGTTTTATAGTTATACCCATTTTACAGAGGAAGAAGCTAAGGCTCAGACAAAGTAAGGCATTTGCCAGAGGTACCACCAGATTCCAGCCAGGGCATGGTGACTCTAGAAGACCACACACCGACCCTTCTCACCACCCTGCCAGAGCTGGAAGGAGGGAGCCGGAAGCCCTGGGGGGCATGGCTGTAGGAAAGACTGCCCTCAGAGTCTGGACAGGCCACTGGAAAGGCTGAACCCCTGACCCAGGGTTTCACAGAGATGAAGGTGAGGGCCTTAACTGGGCAGTAAAGAGAAAATAAAAACCCTTACAAATTCTCCTTGTGAGCAAGATAAAATAAGACCAAAAATGAATACAATAAATGTAGAGTAATTTAACATGGAGCTTCATTTCTTTTTGAGTCAAAGTCGAAGCTGACCATTCTGAGCTCATTTACTTCGGTGGCCAGTCAGGGAGGGATGGGGTGGGGCAGTGGTGTGCTCTGGGGCTGGACCAGGACTGAGCTGGGGCAGGAAGGGGGTGGGCCTGACCCCTCCCAGGCTCCACTCCCTCCCATGGAGCCTTGTTTCCACACCGCCCAGGAATCTGGGCCACAGGAGCAGGTGGTGGAGCCCACTGTCATCCCTGGATGGCCCCTGAGGCAGGCCTCCTGCCCTCTGAGGTCTCCTCCACTTCCTGTGCCCTGTCCTGCTCCCAGCGCCTGGGGCTGTGAGCCCAGGATGAGCAGACTCCACTCCTTTTGTCTCCCGGAAGGAGCCACCGTGTTGTTCCTGAATGCCACAGACCTGGACCGCTCCCGGGAGTACGGCCAGGAGTCCATCATCTACTCCTTGGAGGGCTCTTCCCAGTTCCGGATCAATGCCCGCTCAGGTGAGCCCTGGTCCTCTGCACCTTCAGCTGGTGCTCCATACCCAGCCCGGGGACCGTCCTCTGGGCCAGAGTCTCCTGAGCACACCAGCTTGGAGCACTTGGCTTTGTCCCTAAAATATCCGGGTGAGATTACTGATCTTAAAAAGTCACGATGTGAATTCATTCAGCAAAGGATGTCTTTCAGTGGTGAAGAGTCATGTTAGGTTTAAATATGTTCCATTTCACAATTATCTGGCTAAACCACTGCTTTTCAAGGACACCTTTCTTCAAGCCTAAGTGTCTCAGTGGCTGACCTCATTCTCAAATCCTGGCTCTTGTTTCTAACATGAAATGTGCCTCAGTTTCCCCACCTACAGAGGATACACATACTAGGGCTGTTGTGTGAATTCAGTGAGTCATCACAGAGAACTTGGAGTTGTCCCTGGCACACAGTGAGTACTGACTGAGTTAGGTTGTTAGCATTATTTTCTTAGGTCTTTCCACCCTGGGGCCCCCATCCTCAGCTCCCTGCTCAGCCTGTATAACTCTCCTTTCTTCTTCATTTCTCCATATGCCTCCCTCCAGCTTTCTGTCCTCCTTGAGGCTGGGAGGGAAGCAGGGCAGAAAAAAAGCAGCAAGACACCCCAGACTTCTAAGTCAGAAGCTGGAAAGGAATGAGAGGCCTCTGAACATTCATTCATACCTTCACTCAGCTGTCAGTGGGGGCCTGCTCTCCGCCAGGTGCTGTGCTGGGTGCTGGGGAAACAGGATGGAATAAGACATGGCCTCAGCCTCATGGGGTTCCAAGTCAGCTCACTGGATGTGCAAGGCTCCCCACTTCCAAGTTCTCCTTTGTGTATTAGGTAAGGGAACTTGTAGATGCTGAGCAGGCCAACCCTGAAACCTCAGTGGCTTAACACAATAGAACATCTAACATAAACACAGCGGTCCAGTGCTGTGTTTGGTGGACAGTCTTCCACATGGTGATTTGGGGACCCAGACTCCTTCCATGTTGTGGCTCCAGGGTCACTGCAGAAGGGAAAAGGGAATATGGGATATTGTGCAAGGAGATGTTTATGGGTCAGACCTGGAGGTAACAGACATCACTTGTGCCCACATCCCATTGGCCAGAACCAGGCAATGGCCCTGATAAATGCAAGGAAGGCTTGGGGAACATCATAGTCCCTGGCCTGGCAGCTCCTCTCCAGCAATCATTCTGGCCTGGGAAGGGAGCAGGAATCTTTGATGGACACTGGCCATCCTTGCCATGGGCGCTCAGCGGCCCAGCAGGGCATCTAGTCTTCCCGTTATCTGTGCCTCCGTGCTCCAGGTCTGCCTTCAGTCTCTTTCACCCCACTTTCCTGGAAGCTCGGGGAGCAGATGGCTGGTGCTGATGTGTACAAAGACTTAACATATCCAGGGCCACCCTGCACCTCCTGTTCCACCTCTGACAAAGCCAGTGCCTGCCTCTGTCCTCTCAGGAGCCTCCACCCTCAGGAAGTCTGGGGAGCTCAGAGTAATATCATTAAGGAATATTAACCAGGCACTCAGCACTGTTCTAAGTGCTCTGACCAACATCACCAGCACTCTGAGGCAGGTTTTAGCTTCACGTCATCCCCGTTTTCCTTACAAGGAAATCGAGTTAAAGGAGAGGTTAAATCACTGGACTCAGGATTCGCAGAGCCTGAACTTCTGACTCCAGAGCCCAAACTCTCAGCACTCTGTTCTCTAAAGCTGTGTAGAGCCGTGTGCCACCCCCAGATACAGTGGTGGGCACACTGACCTTTCAGCACCTACCCTGCCTCCCCAGTCAGGGACTCCATCTCTACCCTGGGGTCTTTAATAATGACTTGGACATTTTCTTACTGCCTTAACAAGAC
Source organism: Odocoileus virginianus (assembly GCF_023699985.2). Taxonomy (NCBI): domain Eukaryota; kingdom Metazoa; phylum Chordata; class Mammalia; order Artiodactyla; family Cervidae; genus Odocoileus; species Odocoileus virginianus. The sequence goes on from NC_069680.1 coordinate 61,537,144, forward strand.
TCCTTCAGCTCCAAAGGCGTAAGCATTTTCCTCTGAGCGCCTTGGTCAAATTAGCCAGGCCCACTCCACAAAGGTGGCCTTAATTGGATCTAATTTCCCAGACAGGAGGAGCCATCTATCATGCCGACAAGTTCATGTTTAAAACTTTTTAGAGATTAATTTCTTCCTCGCCCTGCCAATTAATTGACAAGAACCCCAGCATGGAGTGTGGCTTGGCAGGCAAATGATTGCCAGGCTTTTGCTCCTGGCCTCAGCACCTTCAGTGCCCTGGCCCCCAACCCCAGCTTCCTTATCATGGCAGGAAGGGGAAATATGAGAGTGGAAGGGTCCTAGGGACCACTGGCCCAGCTCCGTTATATTGTGGTAGAATAAACCAAGCACAGAGAAGTTAAGTAACCCACCCCAGGTCACACAGCTCAACCAATGGGGATAGCACACAGTCCTTGCCCTTGGAGGACCCTCACAGTCCCTTGAAAGAAATGAGCATTTTCTGAATGTTAGAAACTTCACCTATAGTTATTTAATCCTTACAAAGCTCTGATTTGGAAGCATACTAATCTCTTTTAGATGAAAAAACTGAGGCTCAAAGAAATTAATTAGCTTTCCCAGGCTAAGCTCCTGGAAAGAGCAGTCATCAGAAGTGACACCTGGACTTCACTGTCCCCAGAGCACTAGCTCTTTCCAGTGGCCCTCGTGAGATGGTACATGGCCTGGTCGCCAGACCGTACTGAAGCTGGCCTGTGCTGCCTCATGCCTGCTCATGAGAACCAGTTATGTACATCTCTTCCCAACTCCAAGTTCAGTGCTACCAAGTGGATAGCTTCAAATGGGCCCTGGTGGGAATATTTATAACCAGGGAAATCAGCAAATGCCCTTTTTTTCCTTTGGGGATCCATTTGTCAAACATTTACTGTAACATCACTACCAAGTGACTTCCATATTTTAGTTATACCAAAACACAAAGAAAAGCCAAAAACAGACAAAGATAATGTGGTGGTGGTTTAATCACTCAGTCGTGTCCGACTCTTTCATGACCCCATGAACTGTAGCCCATCAGGCTCCTCTGTCCATGGGATTTCCCAGGCAAGAATACTGGAGTGGGTTGCCATTTCCTTCTCCAGGGGATCTTTCTGACCCGACAAAGATTATGGTCTATTTTAAATGTTTATATTTAATAGAATAACTTATTTATACACTAAAAAATTCAAAGCATTGTTACCTACAAGGTAATTAAGGAAACTATTTTATAGCTATTAATATTAAATCTCAACCTATTATAGGTTGAGCTGTCTAGAATGAGCCACGAGTTGGAATAGGCATGAAGCACTCAGCGTGTTTCAGTCCTGTTGTTGTATTTCTATAACCAAATGAATAAACAGTGCCAGGTGCCTCTCTAATTTAGAACTAAATTAATCCCATATCAAGCCTATGAGATGTGCCCTATTATTGTTCCTTTTTAAACAGATGGAGAAACTGAGGCACAGGGGATTTAGGTAACTAGTTCCAGGTGATCAAGCCAGTGAGGTAATGTCCGCAGCCTAAGTGAGAGGTCCTTTGTGACTGAGCTTGAGGCCAAATGACTCTCCTGCCCTGTTTCCAGCCCCTAATCCCATCATCTGTCTCGATTTCCCACATCTGAACATGCCTCCTCGTCCTAGGGTTACATTGCCCAGCTCTGGGATTCAGGTTCCCAAGTCATGGCTGCTGTGCCCTGTGAGCACCATCTCACCACCCCCGATTCACACAGGTCACTTGATCTTGCAAGCATCTCTCTCACACTGTGCTCTCTCCCTCCTTCCCCATTCCCTCCCTGGCCCACCCAAACCATCTCTCACACACCTTCTCTTATTGCAGGTGAAATCACCACCACCTCCCTGCTCGACCGTGAGACCAAGTCTGAGTACATCCTCATCGTCCGGGCAGTGGACGGGGGCGTGGGCCACAACCAGAAAACTGGCATCGCCACTGTGAGCATTCAACCAGCCCCTGCCCCTAGCTCCCCACTTGCCAGCCAGGCTGCCGCCTCCAGCTCATCTTCAGCTTGTATCACTTAGGCCCCTGGACACTTGTGTCCCGAGGCAGTGTGAGGCCTTGTGGGCGTGGAGGGAGGGTGGCAAGTACCATTTCGTTGTCAGCCGAGGTCAGCCCTGGGGCCTTTGCAGCTAGGGGAAGAAAGACATTCCCACCTGGGTCATGGGGGTGCTCGGGAAGAGTAAATACTCCCTCCTACCCCCGAAGATCAGCTGGGCAGAAGGCATGAGCCCCATAACTCCCTCCCTGCCCTGGCACCAGCCAAGAAACAGGAGGAAGGACTGCCAGGAAGAGCAGCTCAGAGCTGGAGGCAGGGCCCTGAGGGTTCCTGGGGGCCTGTCACCACGCACCCCTCCCTTGCCGTGCTGAGAAATGATGCCCAGGTTTCCCTCCCATGAGCAGGTAGGACCCGAAGCCCAGCGCCCCACCCAAGGCCTTCCTGCCTCAGAGAGAAGAAGCTAGAGGAGAGCCACTAGAGGGTCCTAACTGAGCTCTTTGCTGCAATTGCTGCGGAGGAGGGTGGGGTGAGACGTTCACGCCGTGGGGCAGGAAGCAGGAAGAGCAGCTGACAGGCCACTCCGGCCACTCCCCTCCTTATCCTCGTGTGCTCTCTTGCGATCCGTCTGGAGCCCCCTCTCCTCAGCCCTCACCCGATCCCCAGCAGCTGCCCCCATTCTTACCCAGCCAGAGGGGCTGGGGGGACTGTCTCCTGGCCAGCCACTTAGCAGAAAAATCCCCAGTGCTCTATTCAGTCATGAGAGGCCCTGCTAATAGGACTCAGGATTCTATAAATAATTTACCTGGGTGGCAGGTGAGCGGAGAAATTGCTTGGCTTGTAGCTGAGACTAAAAGGGTAAGCTCTGTGGATCCTATCAGATGTCCCACCGCAAACCTTCCACACCCTGTCAGTCACCCTCAGCCAAGACTCGGGGTGGACAGAATGCGTCCCAGGTCGCAGGGACCATTTCAGGGGTCATTTCTTTCATTCCTCTGTCTCCTAATGGAACAGCACCTAAGCTCCCCGAAAGGTCTAGGCCCCCTCCTGTCCTTGAAAGCCCAGGATCTCTCCTGAGGCCCCCAAAGTGGGTGGAGCTGGTGGAATTAGTGCCAAGGTGCCCATGGGCATCTGAGTGAGTCCCCAGCGTGGCACTGTCCTTGCACAGCTCAGCTAGGAGCATCCCACAGTGCCCCTTGTGGCTTCACAGGTGAACATCACCCTCCTGGACATCAATGACAACCACCCCACCTGGAAGGACGCTCCCTACTACATCAACCTGGTGGAGATGACCCCTCCAGACTCTGATGTGACCACGGTAAGTGGTGGGGGGGCGGAGCAAAGCTTCCAAGTGGCTGTTCAAGGAGTGTCTGCCTCTCCCACATGAGCCCTATGGGCCAGCCAGTGTGGAGCTGTTTCCGAGTCAGCTCTTGGAGCAGAGTTCCGGACGTTCTCTTGCATGGTGAAAGATAGCCAGAGTTGGGGGGAAACCCTCACACTTGGAGACAGCAGGCTCCAGACTTTGTCAAAAGGAGCACTGGCAGCCCAAGGACAGTGCCCGAGGGGCTAGGGCTGGTTCAGCTCGGGGTCACCCTTACCCTGGGACCCCAGGACTCTGGCACCCCCTCTGGAGAGCCCCCCCACAACCTCCCTTGACAAGGCACAGGTACCCCCCCCCTTCAAATCACACAAGCTTCAGCCCTGCCCCCATCTCCTTCCTTCTTCCTCGGGACTTCTATCACTGCAGCCATCAGTCTGGATCAGCAAGCCCAGGACTACCCTAGCAGGAGGCTCAGAGCTCACCCAGGGACTTTCTGGCATAAGATGTTGCAGGTTTGCACGGACTCCTAGGCGTGCTGCGTGTGGGGATATGGCTCAGGATAGGGAGTGAGAGATGCAACCAAAAAACCTCAGGGCATCCAGAAAGGAGAGCAGCGTCCTGGGGAAGCTGAGCAAAGCCGGGGTCAAGCATCCCACTCTCTCTGTGCTGGGATTCATATTTATGGGGCTTTCTTTCCCCCTCATGCTTGCACCCCATTTGGCCTCATCCAGAGAGCCTTCTGCCCCCGTGTGCAGCCCCATAGACACCAGCCAGCCCTGTGAGCCTGACAGAGCTCACGCTCAGATGCTCAGTCATGTCGGGCCCTTTGTAACCATGCGGACTGTAGCCCACCAAGTTCATCTGTCCATGACATTCTCCAGGAACGAATACTGGAATGGGTTGCCATTTCCTTCTCCAGGGGATCTTCCCCACCCAGGGATTGAACTTGGATCTCCTGCATTGCAGGCAGATTCTTTATCAACTGAGCCACCAGGAAAGTCCCCGTTTATTGAATGTCTAGGACATGCCAGGTGCTGTGCTAGGCACGTCTCACGGATTCTTTCATCCTCATGGGGATGCCACATCATGGCAGATGGATTCCCTGCTTCCACTGTACAATGGAGGGAATGGAGACTTAGAGTTTGAGGAACTTGCCCAAGATCACAGAGCTAATGAGATAGTGAAAATCATGTCCGTACTCAAACCCGGATCTGACTGACTTTAAAACTACCTGACCTCTATCCCTCTGCTGGCTCAGGGGCGCTCTGACAGGTGGCCCAGGTCCTGAAAAACTGGAGAACTCGGGTGGGATGGGAGAAGGGATAGTAAACTTTCCTATCCAGTTCTTCAGGAAGGCTGCCCCACCCTGAGGGCAGGCAACCTCAGACTGGTGATGCCTAACCTCTCCACCCCTACCCTCATCAACCACAAGCAGTAGTGACAAGGTCTGCCAGGTCTCAATGGAGGAAGATGTCAACCTGGAGGGAAGGACAGAAAGAGAGGGGTTGGCCTTCATGCCTGTTCTGTCTTCCTTTCTACATGTTAATGATACAAATGACTCTCAACTCTGGGCAGGATCCCCTCCCAGGGACTCCAGTAGGGTGCAGGATCTGGAATCTGTTTTCTCAAAGTCCCAGGTTGAGGAATCCTTTCAGCTCAGAGCCAGACTTGGCAACCACTCCCAGTTCCAGTGGGCACTCTCTGCTGCCACCTCATGGGCACTAGGACTCTAGACCAGGATAACCCCAGCCAGAGACTCCAAAAAGCTGGGACAGAATGCCCACCTCTGAACACCTATCTGGTCTACTCTTACCTGTGCTTTACCTGTCTGGGAAATTCCTCCCAGAGGAAACTGAGGGGAGAAAGTGGCTGCATGGGACAGCATTCAGGGGTGCGATTATTAGAGAGTCTACCTGCTGGTCAAAGAGTAGGTCTGCTGGGCTGGGAGTGCACTTTCTTGGCTTTAGGCATGTCCCAGATCAGATCCCAGCCTTTCCTCACATCCTCTGTGCAGTGAGCAGGTGTGGACAGTGGGCCAGGGGCCTGCTGCCCAGTGTTGTCTCAGTCTCCAGGAAACCCCACAAGCCTTCAGTGAGCACCTACTGTATGCCAGGCTTGGCAGGCTCGGGAGTTCAGGATGCAGCAGGTCCTCTCTGCCTTCAGGGAGCCGTGTGTCACTCTTGGGCTAAAACACCCCTGGTTCCCATCTCACCCTGTGTAAAAGCCAGGGTCCTTACTGGACCCACCTGGCCCACAAGATCTGCCCCATTTTAACTCTGGGGAGAAGGACACGTAAGTCCACCCCTCAGTACTTAGTAGACATGGCTGTCCACAGCCACGGGTGTGGGGCATCTCAGCTTTTCAGTGACTCATGGGAGTGTTTGAGACCCGAAGGAAAAAAAAAAAAAAGTTACTGACTCAGAATTTCAAAAAGAATAGAGACAGAATCAAAGCTTGTTATATTAAACATCTGCCACATATGTTGTGACAACTTTAGAAATTACAACATTTAGGGTGTATAAAAATTTTATTGTGTTTAAGGACAAGTTGTGGGCTTGATTTTCTAGAATTCTGGGGAATTTTTTTTTAATGTAATGATTTGTCAGGATGCCAGAAATCAAGAAGCCCATACATTAACTGAGCTTGTTATAGCAAAATAATTTCAAAAGGAATAGTCATAAAAATTCTTTCAGATTTTATAGCTGTGAAATATATGTATGTGTGTAGAGGTGGGTATATTGTAATACCTTATAGGGGGCCCCCTGGGAACTTCTAAGGTCTCATAATGGCCCTGAGTGAGGCAGGATCTGTGGCTGGGGTTCGAGAAAAGTGGTCTTTAAGGAGGGAACAGCTCACCCAGAGGTGACATCAGGAGGAGGTGATATTTCAATGGAAAAGAAACTAGCCCACCTTCTGACTCATCTCCCACCCGCCTTCGCAGACCCACCACACACCCCCAGCACACACAGGACTTTCAGCTTCCTGAACCTGCTGAATTCCTTCCCGCCTTGGAGCCTCTGCACAAGCTCTTCCAGCCCCACAGGGTGCCCCCTCCCTCTACTCCACCCCCCCCCCCCACACCCGTACTCTTCCCACGGCTGGCTCATTCTCCTCCACCCGTCCCAGCTTAAAATGCCACCTCTCCCACACATTTCTTTCAGAGCTGACTCCACAATCTGTGTTTAGGTTGCTTGCTTATTAAGAGGCAGTGTAGCTCAGTGATTAAGTGAGAAGCCTTTTCTGCTACCAAAAGGTCTGGGCTCTAATCCCAGCCATACCACTTACCAGCTGTGTGACCTTGGGCAAGTTACTTAACCTCTCTGTGTTCCAACCTTCCTAAGTAGAAAATGGGGATAAAGTCTCTACTTGATAAGACTGTGGTCATATTTAATGAGTCAAAATACACGAAGTACACTGGCACACAGTGAATGGTCAGCAGATGAGAGCTCTTGTCACCATCAGCTGCCTCCCCTGCTGGAATCAAACCTGTCTCGTTCACAGTTGAGCCCCAGTGCCTAGCACAGTGCCTGGCACATTATAAGGCTTCAGTATGTGTGAATGAGAGCTCTTGATGGACCTGTTCAACTTTCTTCCCCGGATATCCTACCTAGCACCCCACTCCAACAGATGGGGTCGAGTCTTCCTTCTCAGAAGGAGATGAGGGCATGTGGCCTGGGACTTTCCCAAGGGCCCCTCTAGCGAGGGCCCTGGCCACACTTCTAAAGCCTGAAGTGCAGGGTGATTCCAGTGTTTCTTCTCTTCAGAGCTGTCTGCAGACGAGCCTGTGCCATGTTCCCATGCACTGGGAGCCAGGCGCGTGTCTGTGTGCCCATGTGCACCTACATCTGCATGGGCATGAGCCTGCAGAGCGGCTGTTCTCTGTTTGCAAGTGAGATTTTGGCCCAACTCTCCCTCCTGCTCCTGCAGCCTTCTTCAAGGACCTGGCTGATGGGCATTGATTTAGAGCCTTTCAAAGCCCTCCAGCAAAATAAAGGAGAGGGGAGAGGGAGAGAATTATTCTCCGTCAGGCCAGGAGAAAAATGACGGGCGTGAAATGGGAAATAAATGAGGGGAAAGTGGTGAGATTCTACACAATCGCCCAGCAGGGAACTCGCAGGAGGGGCCCCAGCCCACGGCCTTCTCCTGTGCCCCTACACCATCCCACCACCCAGGAGTGTGCCACAAGGCCAGAAGTTAAAACCCACCCCCAACCATGGGCCTTTGGAAGCAGCTGCCCAAGATTCCCCCTCTCTAGTACTCGGGGATAGGAGAAGGTGTATTAGCACGCTCAGCAACAGGCTAGTGTGCCTGCCTTAGAAAGGATGGTTCAACAACTCTTGCCTCAGTTTACCGATCCAGAAAAATGGGAATAAAAGCTATCTCCATCCTCTACCTTGAGAGAAGCATTGTAGAAACACAAGGCTTTCTGGTCTCCTCTGTCTATCAGTGGGCTGACTGCCTAGCTGAAATGATAAGAGGAGAGCCTGGGGGACAGAGCTCTTGTTGTCAATACAGCGGTGATTGGGCCCCCATTATTGAGCCTGGGGAAACTTAGCCTCATGCCCACAACACAGTGAGGGCTTCTCAGGCCTGGAAGGCTGAGGCCACCCCCTTCCCCCCTGAATACAGCAAGGCTGGGAAGGGAGGAGATGGGCTGAGCAGGTGGAGTGGGAGTAGCACCATGTCCCACTCTCTGAAGTGAAGAAAGACCTGGATGGTTTGGAGTCAGAGCCAACACTGGCCTCTCTCCCTGCCTCCCTGGGGCCTCGGGGCTGGCGGGCGCCCTCGGCAGGGCAATCCATCTGTCTGTTCTGGTCTAATGGCCACTGAGACGCCTCTGGCTGGGGATTAAGCCAGAGGAGGGACAGATTCTGCTGCCAAAGCACAAAAAGCCCCACATCAAGTAAGATGAAGGAGCTGACAAGGCCAGGCTGTCATCCCTGAGTGTCCTGGAGTTAAGAATGACACCGTCCTGATGTGGCCCCTGGGACTGCAGTCACACCCTGTTGATCTTGTCCATCTTGGGTGCTGCTGTGGCCCCTGCAGCACAGGGTCAGGGTGAGCTGATGTGTGGGTGCCACTGCTGTCCTGGGACCCTAGGAGGCCTCTAGGGTGGCAGCTGGATCAGCTCCATGGCTGGTGCTGTGTGATACCGAGGCTGGCCCAGGCCTCTCTGAGCTCTGCTTTCCGTGGGAGGTAGATGGTAGAGGAGTTCCCTATGAGCAGAGATTGGTGGGCATAGGGACCTGGGAAAGAATGGGCTACAGGGTTTGTTGCCCTGGATTAGGTCAGCATTGAGGTTGATCCCTTCATGGAGTGGGGCCTACAAATGGGATACCACAGTGGGGCTGGAAGGTTAAAGGGGCCATAGTGTCTGGGCCCCCTGTCCTAAGACCTCCTCCTTCTCGGATATGGCATCCCCCCTCCAGGGAAACTCAACCCTTTCCCTCCCCCAGCCTCACCCCAGCCCCAACCCCATGACTGGCCCCAACTTACTGGGACCCACTCTTCAAACCAGGAGGCTTGTCTATGGCTCCTTCCCATGCCCTGTCATTCTTGGTGCCACAGAGGCCGAATTGTTTTCAAATTGCCTCACAATCTAAAGCCCCAAAGGAAGGAAGAAAGGGTTTGCTGATGAAGAACTCAGATCTCAAAATCCAGAGTGTCAGATCCTTTCAAACGATCACTCAAGGATTTGGACTCCCCAGCCCTCCCTAGCCCCCACCCTGAAGAATTCCATGGTCATAGGCTACAGGGACTCCCTGCTCCCCCAGAAGCCTGTGAACACATTAACCCCACTTGTCTGGAAAGGAGGGACACTGGCAGTGTTGCCTGCTAGAGGGATCTAGAGCCACTTCCTGGCTGGGAGGCTTAGGGAGACTCGCTGTGCCTCATCTGTAAAGAGGGCTTTCTTCTAGGTGTCCTCCTCCTAAGACTGCTGACACAGTGGGTGGAGAAGGCCTGTGAGGTTCAGGGAGCTCTTGCAGGCTGGTGGGTACTAGGTATTGCTGTTACAGTTCAGAAGCTGCGGCTTAAGTGTGGAAAGGAACTTACCCTAAGGCCAAAGCTGAATGGGTAGAGAATCCAAGGAGCCCAGGATTCCCACTGCGGCTCATCTTCTGAACCTCCTGCCTCCCAAGCCCCAGAGACCCACCACTGAAGCCAGGAGGGAGACCCATTTCCTGAGTCTGAGCCAGACTGCCTCCTGTGTCCAGGCAGTGGGGTGCCCAACATGGGAGCTCAGACAACCAGGGCAGGCAGCCCAGGCCACAGAGACACCCGCCTGGGCTGGGCTCAGTTGAAGGGCCGGTTCCTTCCTGGTAGGTGGTGGCCGTGGATCCAGACATGGGGGAGAACGGCACCCTGGTATATAGCATCCAGCCACCCAACAAGTTCTACAGCCTCAACAGCAGCACAGGCAAGATCCGCACCACCCACGTCATGCTGGACCGGGAGAACCCCGACCCCCACGAGGCGGAGCTGATGCGCAAAATCGTCATCTCTGTCACCGACTGTACGTTCCCCTCACGCCTGGGCTGTGGCCCCGGACCCTCGGTGACCTGGGGACCTCCCCCAGTGCATGTCCTCTGGCCGTCCTGGGGCCCACCCAGGAGGGCTGTAATCTGATCATCAAGAGCAGAGTGACACCCACTTTCCAGTTGTGCACCCTTAGGGGGCAGAGGGGGGCTGGGGGTGCAAGGCCCAGGCTGCCTCCTGGAGGGGCCACTGGGATGGAAGGCCGCTGAATCATCTTTCTCCCTCTCCCTTTTTCTCCTGTACCCCTCCTCCCCCACCCCCGTGGCCCCCTAGGTGGCGCACCCCCTCTGAAAGCCACCAGCAGTGCCACAGTGTTCGTGAACCTCTTGGACCTCAATGACAATGACCCCACCTTTCAGAACCTGCCTTTTGTGGCCGAGGTGCTTGAAGGTACCCCTGCAGGGGTCTCTGTCTACCAGGTGAGTTTTCCTTTCAAGGCCCGAGATCCTGCTCTCTGTCATCTCCTCACTTCACCAACCTGCCAGCCAGGGAACAGTGGGTGCTGTGTGTGCCCAGCCTCATCATGGGCACGTTGCAGGGCGGTGGGGTGACTGCTGAGACAGGACACAATCCACTCCAAGCTTGGAGAGTCAGTGCTCTGAGAGATGGAAATGGAAGGCTCCCTGGAGGAGGAGGGGCTTGAGTTGGGTCTTGAAGGAAAGCACCCAAGGAGATAGATAAAGGCAGAGGGAGAGAGGCAGAGACAGAATTCCGGGAAGCCAAATGGGTTTCTCAGGGCCTGCCTGTGACTGTCTGGCCTGAGACCCTCAATACTTCATGCGTATAGGTGGTTCTAGAACACAAAAAAGGTCAGACAAGTATAGCCTAGACATCCTGCCTCCATGGGCAGCCCCCTCTCCTGTAAGCCCCAAGGCAGCACCACACGGTAGGTGGGATCCCTCCACTTTTCAGGAGACGTAAAGAGACGTGCCCAAGTCCCTGTGGCCAAAAAGAGATGGGCCTGGGCCCTCTGCCTCCCACTTCACCACCCTTCTGTTCAGGAGGGGGCCCTGAAGGTGTAGCTTCAGGAGAGATGATGCCCTAACGAGGCTGTTTAGAAATACTGACCCTCAAAGTTAAGAGGTGGGGCTTTGGAGTAGTCTTCCCAAATCTACCACCAGTGTGCTGGGTGACTTGGAACACCCTGTTTAACCACTCTGGGCCTGTGAAGTGGGGATCAGAATAGTACCTGGCTAGCCATGTTGTGGGGATCCAATCAGACATATGTGCAAGCAAGCTGGCACTTGGATTGCAGGAAATACACAGCAAATGATGTACTCATGACATGTGTACCTGTTATGAGGGTTTCTACATGAGAGACAGTGGGATCCCATAGCAAGGGGTTAGCCTGATCCCATTCAAAGAAGACAGGGCTATTTGTCAAGACACCAGAACGGTTCACCTTGGCCATGCCCTCAAGGCCCACTGTGCTTCAGTTTCTTTATCTATAAAAGGAGATTAAGGTTCCAGGGAGCATTCTCTCTCTCCAACAGGACATTCTCCCCAAACCCCCAGCAGGGGGAGCTGCAATCCAGGAAACTGCAGCCATTCCCTGAGGAGGAGTTCCCCACCCCACCCCAATAGGAGGGGGGAGCCTCCAAACTGGGTTCTCCTCTAGACTCACAGGCAAGAGAGGGAGAAAACGCCCAACAGCACAGCTTCTGAGTTTATGGAGGAACTGGCTCAGAGTCATGTGAAGATGATTGGAGGAACTGGGAGTACAGAAAGAGAAAGGGAAGTTGCTCAGTCGTGTCCGACTCCCTGCGACCCCATGGACTGCAGCCTACCAGGGTCCTCTGTCCATGGGATTTTCCAGGCAAGACTACTGGAGTGGGTTGCCATTTCCTTCTCCAGAAAGAGGGCTCTCACTTGAGCTGTGCAGTTCCCCAGCTCCCCTCTACAACCTCAGCTAATAATGATTCCTGCAGAATGTGCAAAAGAACTTTTCCCAGGGATTAGAGCTGTGTGCAGATAAATTAGAAGTAGTGAGTCCCCCACTGAGGAAACCATTCAATCTGAGTCTGGATACTCTCTTCTTGTCCGGCTCGTTGGATGTAAATTAGACCAGATGACACTTCACATTGACTTTCAATCTTGAGCCATGCCATGCTGTGCTAAGTCACTTCAGTTGTGTCCAACTCTGTGCAACCCTATAGACTGTAGCCCATAGGCTACTCTGTCCATGGGATTTCTCAGGCAGGAATACTGGAGTGGGTTGCCATTTCCTTCTCCAGGGGATCTTCCTGATCCAGAGACTGAACCCACGTTTCTTAAGTCTCCTGTTTTGGCAGATGAGTTCTTTCCCACTAGCACCACCTGGGAAATCCCCTCAATCCTGGGAGTCTTGGTTAGATCCAAAGCTCTTATTTTAACTGCTTTTGCACATTTTTCCTCAAATGTCTTGAATATTCTTCTGTAAAACTTTCAACATATCAGAGTCTTGAGTCAGGATCTCTCTCATCAGCACTGGAGGTGCAAACAGTAACAGCTGGAAACAGCCTAAGGACTGAAAGAAGGTTGGCCTACATGTGTCCTCAAATGACTTCTAAAAACCAGCTGTATCATCTTATTTTTGTTGTCTTACAAATAGAATAGTGCATGGGAGGGAATCCTTTTTATCAAGCATTTTGTGTATTTGAGTTCCACATAGTTGAAGGGGTCTGAGCTGTTAACAGTTGCTCCTAGCCAGCAATGAGAGAGTCAGGGGTGAGGGAGACCCCTGCGTTTGGAGGGTCCTGAACCAGCTGAAGTGAGTCTGGAAGAGCTTCCTAATGAGGAGAGCAGGGTTTAGAAGGGAGAAGGCTGTACACCTGGACCCTTGTTCTGGAAAGCCCCTTTCCCACCTCTCCCACTCCCAGCCCCACTTGTTGCATCTGTATACCTTTCAGCTCGAACATGCTGACCCCCTTAAGAGCATCTGGGAGGCCACATTGTGGGTAGTGGCCTGGCCTGAGGCTCCGGGGTAGCAGCCGTGTCGTTGGGAAGGAGGGGGCACTTCTCAAGTGGTGCGCATCAGTACTAGCATCCCCACACCTCACTCCAGCCCCATCCTCTCCCTCAGGTGGTGGCCATCGACCTGGACGAGGGCCTGAATGGACTGGTGTCCTACCGCATGCAGGTGGGCATGCCCCGCATGGACTTCGTCATCAACAGCAGCAGCGGCGTGGTGGTCACCACCACTGAGCTGGACCGTGAGCGCATCGCCGAGTACCAGCTGCGTGTGGTGGCCAGTGATGCAGGCACGCCCACCAAGAGCTCCACCAGCACACTCACCATTCGAGGTGAGGGCGCGGGGTGCCCCCTGCTGTGCTGAGCCCATGGCATGGGCCCCAGGGCAATGCCAGGCTGGCTGGGAGCCCATGCTCATCACTGCTGTAGCTGTCCAGGCAGCACTGACTGCCTTGCCAATGGGCATCCTCTTCAACTGGAGCCATTCAACATAGCCCTTCGTGTCTCCACCAGTTCAAAAATGCCAGCAGGGCCTTCTCTCTACCTGGTGTCTGACTTCAGGGTCCCAGAGCCCAGGAGCAGTGACCTGGACTCACTGCTCAGGTCCCCCAATTTGATCCCAGCAGCATCAGAGAGGGTTTGAGCAGGGAGTGGCACCCTCGGGGTTACGAGCAGGCAGGGAGGTTCAGAGCTCTTTCTCTGTCTTTGTAAGGACAGACTTCCTGTTTGGAGATGTAAAGGGAAGCTTCCATTCCTGTATTCGGGGAACGCCTGAAATTGCCATGGAAGGGCCTCACCCGGAAAGAGGGCAGCTGGGATTCCCAGATTCCCTAAGATTTCTCACCTCCTGGGGCCCTCTCAATAAGTCCCACTGTCTCCACCCTCCAGCAAGGCAGGGTCAGCCCAAGGAGGGTTACCATTTCTCACCTACTCGGCCTGTACCTTTAATTTCTTGGACAAAACATGGACATGGACATGAACTGTTGCCAGGGGCCCAGAAGTAACCCCAGGGAAATTAGTTCAGAGTGTAATGGGCAGGAGATGGGCTGTTCTCTCAGACAGGCCTGGTGCCGTCCTGGCTCCTACTGGCCTCCGTGGGATGGGGAGTGGATAGTAGTTGGCCTGGCACAAACATTCACCTTCCTTAATCATGATCCAAGATGATGGAGGCTAGAGAGAGCTGAACATCCACTGTCTTATTGATCCAAGGCTTGGGGGTTCCTCGTGCCAGTTTGATGACCCATGTCTGTACCCATGATTGACAGGGCAGATGTCCAGCCCTCTCAAAGAGGACCCCAGATTTTCTTTTTCCAAGACTCAGCAGAAACTATGTCATCCCATGAGCTGATCATTTCTCCTAGGGTTATCGCAAAGAGGAGCCAAAGCAGGGTGGGGCTCATTTCACTATGAAGGTTACCCTAGGCCCCATCTGTCAAAGGAATGGGGGCCTGACGTGCAGAGCTGAAAAACAAATCTGTAAGGGAAATTAGACTTTGGGGGCTAGTTCTCAAAGCCAGCTACTTTCCCTGGGATAAACTGGGAACAGGCCTCCCCAAGACCCCCTCCTACCATGCTCTCGCTGTGTGACTTTGGACAAGTCATCCAGTTCCTCTGAGCTTCCTCATCTATATAGCATGCCGAATGATGGGTGCCTAGTGAGGATGATATGAGGGGCCCATGTGGTCCTGTTCAGGGAGCACTTAGCCTGAGCTTGGCACCTGGGGAGAGCGGAGGATTGTGATGACCATCATCACAGTCATCACTGTCGTTGTTAGGCATATATTAGAGACAGACCCTGGGGTTTCGATAGCATGAGCTACAGGAGGGGGCAGAATCTCTGTTCAGTCCTGTCCTGGCCCCAGCAGCCATGGGGGCCCTCAGCCCATGACCAGCAGGTGTTGACTCCTAAGAAATGTGTTTCCTGTTGGTCTGTGGCATGAACTACTGCCTTCGGAGCTGGCAGTTTAGGGTGGAAGCCAGGCCTAGCCCTGAGTGCCGACTCTTCCCCCAGTGCTGGATGTGAATGACGAGACACCCACCTTCTTCCCTGCTGTGTACAATGTCTCCGTGTCGGAGGACGTGCCACGGGAGTTCCGGGTGGTCTGGCTGAACTGCACGGACCACGACGTGGGCCTCAACGCCGAGCTGAGTTACTTCATCACAGGTGTGGCCCTGCCTCCCCGACCCTCAGATGAGCAGCCAGCCTGGAGTGAGCTTGGGGAGAGGGGAAGAAGGGATAGGACCTGCACTGGCCATCAGCCTTTTGCCCCTTCTGGGGCCTCAAAGATTTGCTCTTGACTTTTCCCAAGAGCTTTGCACCTGGGTCCCTCTGGTGTGGCTCTCTTGGTGGGGGAGCTTCTGTACCTATTGGATGATGCGAGTTGGAGGGGGGTCTTCCTGAGGTTTATTCTAGAGGGTGGTGGAGCCAGTGACTCCTGGGGAGAAGCCCTGCCCCCAACTCTACCCCACATCAGGGTAACAAAGCAGTGGCTAGAGGAATGTGACCTAGTCCTTCCCAGGGCACCTTTCACTCATGATGAGAATTTTCATCTGTTTAGAGACAAATAGTTTAGATATCTCTGAGTGAAATGATTTTAGCTTAAAAGTGTCAAGCGGCTACCACTTAGAGAGTTGTGGAGAAATGTTATGAGGCCATGTCCTGGCTCCACAGGAGAAAGTGAACTGTGATCGATTAGTGATGTCTGCAATGGCAGTAGTCTCGGTAGGTGGTGGCATACATGCTATGTATTAGCCATTCCTGGATTAGAACAGTCTGCCAGCATTCTTCAGTCCATGGCACACCTGAGAGGTGCTAGGATGCATGGAAGAGAGCAGGGCAGTTCTTTCACATTCCTCAGCCCTCCCCTCAGCCATTTTACTGGCTCAGTCTTCACTCTGTCCCTGGCCTGCCTGCAGCCACATCACACACCCGCTCATATGCACACCTACCTGTGCACACACCAGCCTCCCTGACGCCTCTCCCCTGAGTAAGGAATCCCAGGCTACAACCCACCCTCAGCTTGCTGCAGCCCAGGTGACCTTCCAGGCCTCCACCTCTCCTTTCCATATCCTTTCCCTCCTTCCCCTCCCTGAAAGAGGCCCCGCACCCTCAGACCAGCTCCTTGCAAGTTGTTCTCAAGACTGCTCTGGAAAAGGCTGTTATCAAGATGCCCCCGGCACCAGCCATGGTTCAGCCTCTGGCGTTACTTATGTCTTAGTTCCTCCCCTGCCCCTTGAGGCCGGATTGTGCCCCTTGTAGATGGTGCTTCAGACACTGGGAAGCAGTTATTAGAGACTCGGAGGACAGAGTGCCTTCTCCAGGGGCAAACCATGTGAGGACAAGGGAGAACCTGGTGGCAGCCTCTGGGATGACTTCCCAACGCCTCAAAGTGGCCAGTCCCTGCTGACCTGAGAGCGCCCCCAGCCCTAGGTTTCTCAGACCTTAACTTTGCACATTCCGCCAGGCACTGCCCTAAGCTAGCGAAACCCAGTTCAGTGACGCCCTCTGCTGCCCAGAGGGCCACACTGCCTCCCAGCTGGCAGGGAAGGGTCTCCTCACTGTTCTGATGGAGTCCTTTTCACTCTTGTCCTTTCCTCTCCTCTCCTCGGAGTGGAGACCATCCCCCTTCCCACCTGGCCCAGAACTGAGGAAGACTCGGTAACACCTGTATCCTGTCCACTTGCCTCCACTCTTTACTCTGTGTAGCCTCCGGGAGTCCCCACTCAGAGAGCCAAGACCACTCGGCTGACCCCAGAGTCCTCAATCACATATAAAAGCCCTGACCCTTCTATCAGACAGGCAGGTGGCAGAGTGGAGAAGGACATGGGTTCAGGAACTAGACTTTCCAGTTGGAGTCCTACACCCCGAATAGGTGACAGTGCCCCATAACCTCACTAAAGGGCCATTTTCCTGCTCTGTGAAGTAGTGACAGCACAAGTGAGATGCAGTGCCTGGTACACAGTAGTTGTCCAATCAATGTTAGACTCAGGATTTTAGGCATTCAACCCTTCACCTAAGCCCACATAGGCAAGCCCACGCCCTCATCAGAGCCCCTGGGACCTCCCCTCCCTGGTAGTGCTGAGTGGATAACACAGTTTTTCACCCCTGGACCAGCCCTGAAGTGTCCTGGCTCGGAAGCCAAGCTGGGTGCCACCACCCTTTCCCTGGTTGCTGACCAGTGCTTCATTCTCTGTCGCCCACAGGTGGAAACGTGGATGGGAAGTTCAGTGTTGGCTACCGCGATGCCACAGTGAGAACGGTGGTGAACCTGGACCGAGAGACCACAGCCACGTACACGCTCGTTCTGGAGGCCATCGGTGAGCACCAGCCCACCCACGGAGTTTACGTGGGTGCCCTTCCAGGAGCTGGCCTTGAGGCAAAGGCTGTGCCCTGGTGCCAGTGGAGAAAGGACAACCAGACCCTCAGTATAGTGGCATGCCCTTGCCAGCCATGAGGCTCGGCACATGGTACTATGTGCAAGATGCTAAGGTGGTGTGTTGGGGGCTACCTGGGGGCCAGACGGGAGACCAGCATGTAGACAGATCACTGCAAAACTAGAACAGAGCAGAAAAGGGTGAAAGGATGGCCCAAGAGTACAAGCACCAAGGGTGGTGGAAACTTGCAGAGGGGGGTGATCAAGACAGGCTGCTTGAAGGAAGTTGCCTTTGGATTAATTAGGACTATTAATGGCAATTTTTTAAATAAACTAGCTTCAGCAGGATAGGCTCACAAAACTACACTGGTCCACAAGGGGTTGGAACTTTAACTATTGACTGGCTTTGGAGCTCAGATGATGCCACAGGCCTCAGTCTCTCTGCGTTGGCTGCCTCTGCCCCTGTGTGTGAGCTCCGTCCCCTGGCTCACGTGATGACAGATTCTTGCTGCAGTCCCAGCCTTCGTCTGAGTCCCCTGAGCAGCAGGGAACTGGCACTTTTATCTTTCCCAGCTTCCCCAGCAGAAACCCTCAGATGAGCTCTGATTAGTTCCATCTGTCCCAGCACCTGTCTCTGAACCCCTCATTACGGCCAAGAGGGGGTGCAATGTGCTTCTTAGTTGGGTCTGTCCCTGTCTCTGGGGGAGCTGTCAGACCCACCTGGAACCCCAGGCCTCAGAGTCAGGAAGGGAAGTTTCTCAGAGGGACCTTCGGGGCACAGACTTGCCTAAGAGAACAGGATGGTGCTGATAGAAACAAGACATGCTGCCCACCACCTTGGGGACCACATTGGGTTTCCATATGTGGAGAAGCAGGGAGGGCATTTCAGGCCTGGATTGGAAGATGGGAGAAAGTTCTGTGTCTGGGTGTCCCTTAGTGGGGGGCTGTGATCAGGTAGGGCCCCTTGTGGAAGCCTAAATGTTGAGCTAGAAGTTTGGTCTTCAGTTTCCAGGCAGCAGGGAGCCCTTGAGGACACCGGATGGCAAGAAGGGTGTGAACAGGCCTGTGTCCCCCAGATGCCCCTGGTCCTCACAGGATCTCTTTTTCAGTGTCTGCAGTGATCTCAGGGTGAGAGGCAGTGAGCTCTCTGTGCCTCACTCTAGCCAGCCTGCAGTCGCTCCCCAGCATCTCCCCCCTGCCCTGTTCTCCTCCCATCCTGGAGTGGCCACACCACCCTCTGGAGGCTCATCACTTGCTCTGGGTTCAGCCTTTGCATGAAGCACTGGCTAGGAGGAGAGGCTGGGTCCTTCTCTGGAGCCAGCTCACACTGTCCCCAGACGGGGCATGTAAGCAGTACCCCCGGACAGTGAGATGTTGGTCCTGGAGAGGAGCTCAGGAGGACAAAGTGACCTACCTCAGGATAACTCACTGACCCCAGCAGGTGGGCAGCTGGCTTGGGCAGAAGGACAGAGTCACCCCTGGTCATCAGCCAACACCAGCTGCCCGTACTCCTCCCTGGGGTGACCGCCCTTGCCTGGACACGCAGCACGGGGCAGAAGAAGGATGACCCAGCCCTGGGAGGGTCCTTCCAGGAACTGAGAGGGCAGAATCCCTGAATACTTAAGGCTTAGAAATCAGGCAGAGTCCACATCCCTGAATGCAGAGGCCTAGTCCGTCCTGCAGGCGTGTTTGACCCATCTCATGTTTCATAAGAAATAATAGCTGTGGACCTTTAAAAATCAGGAGATTTTAGTTAAAAGCTCAGATGTTTGATTTCTCTTGAGGAATCAGAAGATCTAGGGTCCCTGGGCCCCATTCTGCCTGTCCAGTGTGGACAGGAGCAGAGGATGACTGCCCCAGAGGCAGACACGCCTGGGTGTGCACCATGGACCTCACCTTCCTGGCCCCAACAGCAGTGGGGTTTGTCATCTCAGTCCCTGTAGCTGATTCCTAGGGCAGTTGAAACACATGATCACACAGCTGGTGGCTTAAGGAACAAATTTATTTTCTCAAGGCTCCGGGGGCCAGAAGTTAAAAATTAAGGTGTCAGCAGGACTGTATTCCCTCCGAAGGTTCTAGGGGAGGGTCCTTCCCCACCTCATCCGGTTTCTAGTGGCTCCAAGTGTCCCTTGGCTGGTGGCTGCAGGACTCTGGTCTCCACCTCCAACTTCACATGACCTTCTCCTCTCTGTGTCAAATCCACGCCCCACCCCCGCAACCCTCATGCCTTTCTCTTGTAAGGACCCTGGTCATGGGATTTACGGCCCACCCAGATAATCCAGGATACCTCCTCTCGGGATCTTTAATTACATCTTCAAAGACCCTTTCTCCCTGTAAGGTTACATGTCCAGGTTCCCAGGGACTTGCCATGGGTGTATCTTTTGGGGGCCACCATTCAACCTACTTCATGCCTCAGTCACCTCCTCTGATAATGCACCCGCTTGGCAGCCTTGTTGTGAGGACTGAATGAGATCTTGGGACGTGTTAGATACTGTTAGTGTTGTTCCTAACCTAGAGAAAAAGAGCCACCCCCTTGCAGAGGCGGGGAAACAGAGTCTGGTTGGCACCCAGAAGCGTGCCCCTCAGGCAGCTGCTAACACCATTTCCTCGGCCCCCCAACAGACAATGGCCCCGTGGGCAAGCGGCGCACGGGCACGGCTACCGTGTTTGTCACCGTCCTGGATGTGAATGACAACCGGCCCATCTTTCTGCAAAGCAGCTACGAGGCCAGCGTCCCTGAGGACATCCGTGAGGGCCACAGCATCGTGCAGGCAGGTGACGGTGGGTGGAGGGGGCAGCGCGGGGCAGGCAGGGCCACATTCAGTTCAGAGCATGCGCTTAGTGGCCTTGTGGCAGGATAGAAACAGGGGCCAGTCCAGCTGCTGTTCCCGAGTAGCCAGTGCTGTAACCAAAGAGGGACCCAGGCTCCTCCTCCCTCCTGGGGAGAGTAAGCCCCCAGGTTATGTAACCCAGGATGGATGGGCCCAAAACAGAAGGAACGCCTTGGCCCTCCTCTCCCCTCTCCCTCCATCCCCCACAGTCCTCTCCCCATCCGCCACTGCGCCCAGGAGGCCCTTTCAGAGCAGGAGGGAGCTGGAGACGTCACATTTCCCAGAAAGGAGTTGAGAGCCAGGGCCCAGCACAGCCCAGAACAGAGCTGCTTTCACAGGGCTCTTGGCTGAAGCTCCCCTCTTGGGAAATAAACAGGCACAAAAAGAAAGGGCTCCTTTGCCCGGCGAGCAGGAGCCACAGCTTTGGGCCTTGGGGGAGGAAGGCAGAGACCTGGAAAAGGAGGCTGGGTGCCCTCCCGAACCCTCCCTGGAGGCCTCAGTTGCTGGGTGGGGAGGCAGGCTGGGCATGAATTACCCTCCTCACCAGCTGTGGGGTTTCCAAGTTGCAGGCTGAGCCAAACAGAGCAAATCTGGGCCTGCCCGCTGGGACAGGCTCCCAGGCTTGGGAGGGGCAAAAGGTTGGCAGTGTGCCCACCTCCCTGCATCAGGGCCAGGCATGGGGCAGGAGGGGAGCCGAGAGCAGGGTGCTGACTCCAAGGGGCGCCAAGAGTCCAGGAAGCCATGGGTTGGCAGGGTCTGGGGGTGGTTCCAGAAAATGGTTTTCTCCCTCTGAGCCTCAGCTCCTGGAGCATTAAAGAAACCCACCACACCAAGCCATGGGGCCCCACTCTCCCCTAGCCTAAAACTTAGCACCTGCGACCCCCAGCTCACAAAGGTCTCCAAGGATCAACCTGGGAACACAGCTGGGGGTACAGCAGACCTTTGAAAGCCCTCTCCTCCCCACCCCCCCTTTTTGTCCTTCAGGTCAAGAATAGCTTTACTGCCCACCCCTGTGACATCACATGCCAGGCAGAGTATGCTGGCCCGGGGGTGATATGGTGACCAACTCCAGGCAGAATTCAGCCTGGGGTCTCTCAGGGAGACGTGACAGGGGAAAAACCAGGAAGAGGTTACTGCACTGTGGGAGGAGGCCTGCCCCGCTTTCTAAACCCCAAGACTTGGTTTCTATTTATATAGACTACTCAGAGTGAGATCCTAGAGGCTGTGAGTAATATAAGGCAGTCCCCGAGTCTCCCCATTTCTCAGGGAGAAAATCAGGCTCTGGTGATTTCTCAAGGCCCTGGAAGTAAGTTTCTGACCAAAGTGGACTTGTTCTCAGATGTCAGACTGACCTGAAAGGAATGCACTATGGGCCTGCTGGGAGAGACAGTTTCTCTGCAGGGGCATCCAAGGGAAGAAGGGGGTGCACCCAGGACTAGACAGGGCCACCCTTCACTCAGTAAACACAGGCCGCATACCTCTGAGCCTGTCGCCGGTGAAGCAGATGAGGGGTTGGACTTGGTCTCGCTCTCTGGGAGCCTCCCAGGCTTGTAGAAAGGAGCAGGCATGACAGGGGTGACCCACACTGCCCAAAGGAAGCGGTCCCTGTCCTCCCTTGATTTCAGGCAGGAGGAGGCTGCAGATGGAAACAGAGGGCTTCATGGAGGGCGTGCACGCCGAGTGAGCTGTAGCCCGGGGTGGACAGATATTTCAGTTTGCCTGGAGTCTTGGGTCAGGATGAGGCTAGAAACATCATTTGCAGTCAGCTTCCAGTGGGCACCAAGCACCAGACAAAGAAAATCTGGCTTGACCCAGCAGTAGCTTCTGGAGCTGGGGGGGTGGCAGAATCGGAGCTCACCCTGTGAGAAGACGTGCCTGGCTGCTGTGTGGATTGTAGCAGGGTTGTGTGGAGCAGTCCCTAATGGGGTACAGGTGACTCTAGCCAGGTGACTCTCTGGGGCAGGATCTGGGCAGTTCAGACCCCTCTGCCCAGCCCCCCAAATTTGGGACCAACCAAAGTGGTTAGCCCCAGCCTTACGAGGAGAGGTTGAAGGTTTGGGATTCTGAGAAACCCAGCCTGGGGTGAAATTGCTTTGACAATAGCCAGTCAATGAAGCATTCACGAAAAATATGATAGCACACCTCGTGTGGTCGAGGCCTGAGGTTCCACAGCTGTCCTGGAGAGGCCTGGACCCTCCCAGCTGGAGGAAGCCTGCCTCCCACCCTGGGTGAGGCATGGAGCCTCTACGATGCTCTCAGAGCCCGGATAATGTCACCTCCAGCTGCTGACAGCACCTCCTCCCACTCTGACACAGCGCCGGTCCTGGCCTCTGCAAGGAGCTTCTTAAGTCATTCCCAGCCCCTTCCTCATCCATCCTGGCTCAGGTGCATTGAGGGAGGGAGGATGTGCCAAGGTGACAGCCAAGATTGTGATTGGCTAGGTGTGTTGAGAGCCCCCAGAATGCCCCTCCTCCTAGCAGGCACCCAGCATCTGATCCACCACAGGGGTGCTGGCTGCTCCCATGGATTACAAGCAAATGCAGGCAGGGCCTAGGAAGTCGGGGGAGGGGATTCCCTGGGTTCCCCTTTGCCTCGGGCACTGAGTTGGCACAGAGGACAGGACACTCCCTTGCCCCCAGCATGGCTGAGTATTTCACTTGGCTGCAGGGAACCTTAGCCCATTCAGCAACTCTCACTGGAGTCTGAGCTGGGCTTTGGCACCCGGAGGGTGGGCAGGGCTTCTCTTGGGAAGAAGGGGGGCTGCTTCCTGGAGACGGCTGGTGCCTTGTGGTCAGAGAAGGGCCTTGGGGGCCCCAGGTTTGTACCATTGAAAGCTTTGGGCCAAGGGTCCAGATGGTTGCAGGTGCTCAGTCCCTGGTCCAGGAGCCTTCCAACCGGCAGCAGCTGAAGTGGCAGCAGGAAGGAAGGCATTCTTCCGGGGACGATCCCTGGGAAAGGCCACGGGCCTGAGTGCACAGGATACCGCTGACAGTGTGGGCATGTGGCCCAGGTTGTTTGGGCCACTGTTCTCTTGCAGCCGGAGGCGCCTGGTTCCGCCCGAGGCAAGAGGGTCTGTGGATGGAATAGGAGGACACCCCTGTCACATCTTGGTAGATTCCGTGCAGTCGCAGTCGTGGTTGTCCTCTCTGCCCGGCAGGGGGCGCCGGGGGGCAGGCCGGCCGCGGCGGAAGCTGGGCAGAGAGCGGCGCAGCGAGCCCAGGCGCTTCCAGAGGCGGAGCTGGGGCTCGCTGGGGCTCCCCGGGTGGTGGGGCATGCACTCGCGGGCCCGGCGGCGGCTCGGGTCCAGTGCGCGGGGCTTGCAGAGGGTCATGAAGAGCAGACAGGTGGCCAGCAGAAGGAAGATGCAGGCCAGGGCAATGAGCACGGGGATGGGGTCAACGGCCTCTGAGAGCCTCCCCGGCGTGGCTGGAGCTGTGAGGAAGGCGAGGGGGCTGGGGCCCTCTGTGTCCATGGCTCCTGCAACAGGAATGGGACAGGAGCAGATGAGCCGGACTCAGGACTGGAGAGGCAGGGGGACTTTGATGGGTGCTGGGCACTGCCCAACTAGGTGCAGATAACATTGCAGTCACGTTCCAGGTTAGAACAGTGAGCCTGGGAGAGGTATCAAGGCTAAAGTCACGCAGTGGGAGAGTGATGGAGCTGGGCCTGAACTCAGATCCTCCCTCTGCTACAGTCCCTGCCTACGTCACAGAGGAGGCAGGAGGGGTAATGCTTTCCGGCGTTTTAAAGGCAATTCTCAGGAATTACAACAGAGTCTTGGGGTCTAAGACCAATCCTGTCCCTAACTTGCTCTGTGACCAGGAACAAGTCATCAATTATAGTTGCAGAGGGCAAGGACCCTAGCAGTTATCTGCCACCAAGGCTACAAACTGGTTGAGTTCTTACAGTGCTTTTATAAACTTAAATTAATTGTGAATTTAAAAAAAAAAAAAAAAGCAAGGTTTCACATAAATATCTGAACATCTGGCTTCTCTTGAAATTTCAGAATTTCAGCACTAGCAACATGGGGCCCATTGCTGCCTGGCCCCCAGGAGCTAGGGCTGAGCAGCGCTGCCCAATTTAGATGGGGTGCTGGCCCCCAACTCCCTGCACTCCCTGCCCTCAGGCCCCCCGCACACCTATGTCACCCACCTGACCCCCAGGAGAATCCCTGTTGGTGCTTCCCAGGGAAGTCCAGCCTGCTCCAGAGACAGGTGAGGAAACTGAAGCCCAAATAAGGGATGGGCAAGCCCAAGGCCACACTGTGAGCCAATGGCCAAGCTAAAGCCAGAACCAGGGTTCCCGACCCCTGGACTGGTGGCATTGCCACCCTGCTGGCTCCCAGCCCTCTCCCAGGACTTCCTGAGAACAAGTGGGAAAGAACCCCCGAGAGCAGCCCACTTGACAAGGTGGGGCTTGAAACACCCAGACATAGTCACCCATTACCACGTAGGATCATCCCACTGGGGGGGGGGGGGGGGGGGGGGGCGGGCACGGCAGATTCCTCATAGCTGGAAAATCAAACTGAGCTCTTGGTTGCAAATTAACATGGTTAGAGACCAGCTAGTAGATAGCATGTTACCAGCAGGACAAGTGGGCAAGTCTACATGAAGAGTGGGGACGGAGGGGCCTTAGCCAAGCTGACGGAATCCCAGAAGTCAGGCCCCTGTGGTCCTTCTTTCAGATTCCCAAGAGAAGCCAGAAATCTAGACTTTTTTAGGCAAACTTTCCTGATGTTGAAGTGTTGCCAACTAATTCAAATCTGGTTGAATCCCCTCTGGAGAGACAGAGGGGGGGAAAAAGACACTGCAAAGGCCAAACAAACTTGATTTTTTAAAAACTCCAAGTGAATTTTCAAATATTTAAAATACTACAAATGGGCCAAACAAAATACATAAGGAGGCTACAGCTTGCAGGCCAACGTTTGTGATCTTTGATTTCTACAAACACAGGAAATCCAGAAGGGGGTTTATTAAGAAATAATCATTTATTTCTCTTTGACCTTTGAGACTTTCATGACCCAAAGGATAACAGAGTCCTCTCCTTTTCCCAAGTAACAGCCTAGTCTAACTTAGTCAAGTTCTAGCACCAGCACTGGGGAGGAAGGGCTTTAGGTTATACCAGACTCTGCCTGTGGGCTGCAGAGCCCACCAAGTCAGCAGGAAGTGGGGAATGGAGAGGGGGCCCCCCAGCCCACACCCTCCCCAGCCGCCATCGCCACCCCAGGCACTCACCAGCGGCCGCAGGGCCTAACTCCTGGCTCTCTGTGCCCAGCCGCCTCTGCTGCAGCCTGCCCTGTGCCCGGGGACTAAGGGCATCCAGTGCACCCCACCCCCGACCCAGACCCCACCACCACTCCTTCCCAGCATTTCCAGACAGAGCTTGACCCCTCCCAGCTCCCAGATGGAAATTTTGATGCCCATCTAGCTGCCCGGGGCCTCCGCCTCTTAGCATCAGGCCTAGAGAGTACGCTGGCCAGGCCATACGTGGGTTGGCTCTTCCCTGAATCTGGAAGGGAAGAGGGATGGGGTGTGCCCACTGCCATGTCCCTGGGGAGAGAACTGCCCATCCCTCCATCCTCCCCAGGAAAGTGCTTGGCTGGGAGTAAGAAAAGGGCAGTCTGAAGTGAGAGGAGTCACAACCCTACTAGTCCTAATGCTATTTCGAGACCTCCACATGGATCTGGAGACCCTATCAGACTAGCAAAGCAGGTCCAGGCTTCAGTCCTTGGGGCAATGCTTTGAAAAAACATGTGAGGCTAAATTGGCCTTGGAGTATTTTCTTTGGGAGCAGGAGATTCCCAAGTGGTTGAAAATGTCAGGCCATCCTTCCAGGGAGGTGCGGCAAGACTGACTACAGGCCCCCCGGCTGCCCTGTCTGAGCAGCCAGCCGGGGCCAGCGGTTCTGGGGAAAGGAGACCTCTGACAGACCATGGCTAGGAATGATCTCAAGAGCAGCTGAAGCCTCTCCCTGCCCACTGGAGCCACAAGCACGCCTGCAGGCCTCACTTTGGACATATCTCTGCAAGCTCAGTCTAGAACCTTCTTTCTTCATTCAGAGCTCCAAAGAGCAGGGCCTGCTGTGATCAGAGGGGACTGACCTCAGCACATCTTTCTGGGTGGCCTCAGACTAACCACTGCTCCCACCTGGACCTAGGTTCCACTCTCTACGAAAGCAGAGGGATTCCCCAGGCCTGAGCACATGCACACATCCTCCCCCCAGAACCCCAGGCAGCGTGCTGCCCCACTTCCCTACAAGCCCCAGCACTGACCTCAGAGCCAGCTCTTGGCAGTCTCCTGCTGGGTGAGAGGTCTTCTCAGCTGTTCGAGGGAGGTCCTGGGAGCACTGGTTGTCTCTGTGACCCCCACCTGCCCTGGGATCTGCCTGTGTCCTTCAGCCAGCCAGGCAGAGTGGCCCTCGCCCCTCACTCTCCAGTTAGACCTGGCTTCGTCTGGAAGAGTCTGGGCCCTCCCTGGGGGGAGGGGAAAGCCAGGAAGGTCGGGATGGCAACTGGGCTGGGAAGAGGGAGCCTCCTGGAGGACTTGGGCGCTCCTGAGCCTTCCCACGGCCTTCACTGGCCGGTCTCCTTGGAGCCCTCTGGAGGGGCGGGAGGCCCTAGGGGGAACGCAGAGGGGAGGGTCTCTCTGACTGTGTATCCGAGGCACTCACCTTCCCCTGCTGGACGTTTGAATGGTATGGTCGGGGGCAGCCAGCGGGTCGGTATTCAGTGCCTGCCAGCCTCCAGGTTACCGGGGAGAGGGCCTACAAGCCACCACGCGGCGGGAGGGGACCGGGCAGAGAGATGGGCCCTGGCAGCCCCCAGGCCCCCCTCCCCTTAGCTTCCCGAAAGAGCACCTTCCCTTTGAGGGTATGTGGCTGTAGAAGTGAGGGGGAGAGGCATTTTCAAAAGTCAGAGAAATCACAGGGCAGAACATAGAGGACTGAGAGACTGCTAGGGCTGCACTCCTTGTAGTTTGGTTGAGCCCTTGGAGATCCCCAGGCGGTGGCTATACACACACACACCCCTCCCCCAGCCTCCTTTCTTCCTGGAAGCCAGCACTCCCCTGGCAACCAGCCTGCTTAGAAGCCTAAGTCTTCAGCAACTTTCCCATCAAGGACCCCCAAGCTCCCAGATAGGGGGAGCTGTGGCTCTGCCCAAGACCTAAGCCTGGGGTCCACCTGCTTTTGGGGGAGCCTGTTTTTTTGACAAGTAGCTCAGATGGTAAAGAATCTGCCTGCCAATGAAGGAGACCTGAGTTCAGTCCCTGGGTTGGGAAGATCCCCTGGAGAAGGGAAGGGCTCCCCACTCCAGTATTCTTGCCTGGGAATCCCATAGTCAGAGGAGCTTGGTGGGCTACAGTCCATGGGGTCACAAAGAGTCGAACATGACTCAGCGACTAACACTTTCACTTCCTGCCCTTAGCCCTTGACAACGGGAGAAGCATCCTCTGCATAGCCCCAAGTGGGTAGGATTATGAGAGTCTGTTAGGTGACTGAGGGGTCGTCTCATCCAGCCCTGTCTTCCAGATAATGAAACTGAAATCTGAAGAGGCGCAGCCTGGCCAGGGTCACCCGCCTAACTAGTGGTGGGGGACTGGGTGCTTTTCCTGAAAAGGCTGGGCAGGCGTGGGCACCGGCCCCTGGCAGTGCGAGCCGCATCAGCCTGAAAACGTCCCCAGTGCCCAGTGGTCCTGCTGGTCCACCTCGCCCTTGGGTGAACCTCATTCACTTTCTCTTCCCACGCTGACAGCACACCTCACCTGTGGCCTCCGTTGTTCTTAAATGGCCAGAGGCGAAACTCCCCAGGTGGTTCAGGCTGCCAGGAAAGGGAGGCATCCGTGAAGTCCCACCACGGACAGCCACACCCAAGGGTGTCCACTGGACAGCTCAGCCCTCCTCCTGTCCTGATCCCTTTCAGAGCCAGGCTGTTGAAGTGCCCCGCTACATCCCTGCACCTTCTAGTTCTTAAGTCTTCTCAGGGGAGGGAAGAACTCCACAGCAAGGGGCAACGCAGCCATCCCAACCCCAGTGTAAATCAAGAGGAAAAGGTGGCATGTCTCATAACATCCAGCCTTCAGCATCTACCTTGGCACCGGACCAGACGCTTTGCAGCGATTTTATCTAGTTTGCCCATCCACCTCACAAGGATGATTATCACTGTACCTACTGAGGCTCAGTGGGGTTATTGTATCCATGGCCACATAGCCAGTAAGGGACGAAGCCAGGACTTGTGCTTGGGTCTGCCTTACCCAAACCCGCTGTTCTTTCACACCAACAGACTCCCTCCTCTGCACCATCAACATGCTTTTCTAAACCCTTAGACACACAGCATAGGGTTGACGTGATTGCTGAGGACAAGAGGGCAGATCCAGGAAAAGAGGGAAGGGCCCGGGCGTTACACAGCAAGTTGCACGTAAGGTGGCCCCGTGGGAGCCTGCCCAGTCACGCAGGCCCAGGCCTTTCTCTGCATCACTTTGCAGGGGTGTTCTCTGCTTCTTTCCAGTGGGTAGAGGAGGTATTCAGCTCTTGGTTTGGTGGGACAGACCTCAGGGCCATCTGTGGCTCTGCCAGCAGCCTCAAGGTCGGATGCATTGTCAGAAAGGCTCAGCACTGGGCATTCTCAGAGTGAGAAAAGCAGCCCCAAGTCCCACCGGAAATAGGGCATAAGCCTGAGGTGCAACCTAGCAAGCCAGGGTGGGCTGGGACTACAGTGGAATGATCGTGTGTGTGATTGGACATGGAGCCATTCCTTTGGCAAGTGGGCTTTCCGGGTTTCCACAATGTGGCTGTTACAGTGCACAGTATACTTTCCAGAAGTTGTAGTATATACAGTGCCAGTCTGGGAGCCAGAATAGCTTCAGACCAAGGAAATGTGGGCAAAGAGCAGTTGTGCACCCCGCCTACCCCAGGTGAGTCTCCTGGACTCTCAAAAGGCTGAAGGAGGGAACCATGGAGGGCCAGGCTGAGCTAGCCAAGCCTGGATCCAGAGAGCAGTGGAGCTGTCACCCACCTTCTCGCCCGTGCTCACCAGGAGCCTGGAGGAATGTCAGGAAAAAGAGTTGGCAGGTCTCCTGCCATGGACAGGGCAGCCCAGGGCCATCAACAGACAGGTGTCCTCATAGGGGACGAGAAAAACATGTCCCTCTCCTCTTCCTCACCCCCAGCTTCGTGGGAAACTGGGTTTGGGCAGGACGGGCTTGGGGTGGTGTAAGGAAAGGGGAGGGACTCCACAAACACCTTCTCTGCCTATGGGTGGAATTCGAGGAGTAACCACGTGTCTCATTTTCCCTCAGCTAAAAGCCACAGATGCAGACGAGGGCGAGTTTGGGCGTGTGTGGTACCGCATCCTTCACGGTGAGTGGGCTGCCCTAGGATGGCAGGGGGAGGTGGTTCCTACCCCAGGGCAGCAGAGCTTCTCTAGGCTGCCAAGGGTCTGGGAGACGGGTCAGAGGGACGAACCAGGGATGTTCTCAAATCATTCGCATCAAGCTGGTCGTGTTTTCAGTAAGGATGCGTTTAACTGCTATGCTGAGTTCTTCATGTCCCACAGTGGGATATCACCCTGACAGAGGGGACCTTGAAGACCAGAGCAGCCCCTGGCAGTGAGCCCCCAAGACACTGAGTGTCACTGGCCCAGTGTG
Source organism: Odocoileus virginianus (assembly GCF_023699985.2). Classification (NCBI taxonomy): domain Eukaryota; kingdom Metazoa; phylum Chordata; class Mammalia; order Artiodactyla; family Cervidae; genus Odocoileus; species Odocoileus virginianus. The sequence continues at coordinate 61,566,822 of NC_069680.1, forward strand.
TATCATGGGCCCATGCCTGAACCAGTCACTATGGCCTTGGACGCTGGGATAGCCCCCCACCCCCACCCCAGCAACCTCCCAAGGATGAGTCTCACTGGGCCAGCTAGAATCACGGGACCATGCCTGAACCAGTCACTATGGCCTGAGACTGCCACGTGCTGATCTCCCGCTTCTGGAATCAGGGGTGAGCTCACCCCTGTGAGTGGAGGTGGCTGGATCCCAAAGGAAAACGAGAGCCCGCAAGGTGAAGGAGGGATGCTTCCTCACTAACCTCTCACAGAGTTTGATTTGTGTTCCTTTCTTTGTCATGCCCCTGTGTCCTCTGAAATAGTCAATCTGCTGACCCCTCTGGGTGTGGAGGTCTCAGGGGACCTCCAGGCTTTCCATAAGTGGGGCACAGAATGAGCGTCTATCCCCTCCCTCAAATCCTGCTAGGCTAGGGCAGTGTGAGGCGAGGCTTGTATACCACTTCAGGCTTCGGCCAAGTGCCTGAGACCTCTGGGAAAGGTCTGCCTTCTGGGGGTCTGGGCTCCCCATCTTTTCTCCATAACCATGATCTCACAAGCGTCCTACTCCAGGGCAGAGCCCATGCATATCCTCTGTCCCTCCACACAGGTAATCATGGCAACAACTTCCGGATCCACGTCAGCAATGGGCTCCTCATGCGAGGGCCCCGGCCCCTGGACCGGGAGCGGAACTCATCACACGTTCTTATAGTGGAGGCCTACAACCATGACCTGGGCCCCATGCGGAGCTCCGTCAGGGTGAGGCCAAGGGCACTCTGGGGCCAGGGGGCTTGCACTTGGGGCAGCATGTCATGAAGCCCTGTGTTCTGTTCAGCACTGCTGTCAGGGCTGACTGAGCCAGAACCTCGGGTGGACCAGAGATGGCCAGCAACTGGGGCCTGGGGTGGGAGGGCACCACTCGTCTGGGTGTTGAGTGACATCTGGGCTCAGTAGGGGTGCCTTGGGCTCAGACCCACCTGGGATCTTGGATGTGTCATTTTGCTCTGAGCCTGAGTTTTTCCAAATGCGGAAAGGGGTCAGTGATGCTGATGCCCATCCTAAAGGATGAGGTACCCTTACTATACTAACCCCTGTATCCACATAACTCTCACATGTGATCTTGGAGCTATAGATGTCACCAACTTCATTTTACAAATGAGGAAACTGAGGCACAGAGGAGCCACTTGTGATCGAACCAGGACTTGAGCCCAAGTCTTCCGAGTCCAAGTTCAGTGTTCTCTCCATTGAAAGTATCTCCCAAATATTCCAGTCAGCACTCCCAGCTGCCCCATCAGATGTCTTCTTCTCTGCCCGCCTCACTCCCCTCAGGCCTCTCCCCTGTGCAACTAAAATCAGATCAACCCTAATCTTCCTGAATGGTCAGAACATGCACCCAGATATTCCATTGGCTGGGCCAGATGTACTCTCCTGCCCAGTAACAAGGGGATGACAGAGGTAAAGGAGATGACCTACAAGGTCACCCCCACACTACCCCACTGCACACTCAGCAACTCACAGCCCCTTCCCCTTAACCAGGTGGAAAGTGAGTCAGACCTTAGAGGTGAAGAGTAGGAGGAAGATGGGAAAAGTTGGGGTGAGGAGCAAGCAGGGACTTTTACCCAGAACTGAGCGGGGCAGAATCAGCTCCTCTTATCGGCTCCATCTCCACCCCGCTGTTTCCCTCAGGCTGGAAACAATGAACAGAAGCCTGCCTCTGGTCCCCATCACAAAGGAGGGTGCTGAGGAGCAGGTGACTCAGCCTTGGCCCATCTTCTGCTGTTGCCCCGCAGCTCTGCCCCAGGAAGAGATGGCGAGGGAGACCCGAGTGCTTACGGCTGCCCCTTTGAGTGAGGTCTGCCCTGATGGAGGTGGCCGAGGGGGTCAGATCCCTTGGCGTTTCAAACTGTGGAGCTATTTAGAATGATTCCAGGGCCCTGGTGACTGAGGGTCAGACAGTTACCTAAATGTGCACTGAATCAGCCCCACACAGCCACGCTCACCTTCATGACGATGAGATACTGAATCAGCATGTGAATAAGTAATCCATCCACTTCAGAGCATGCCCTAAGTGGGGCCAGCTTCAGGCCACAGAGTGACCGATGTCAGTGTAGGTTGGCTTGGCACCCTGGACCTCGAGCTGCGTAACTGCAGCCCTCCTGCCCCACCCCAACTCACCTCCCTCCCAGGAGCAGGTGGGCACCTCTCTCCGGGGTCTGCTCCTGTCACTGCCTCAGCATTGCAGCTGCAAACCTTTCTAACAAAATAGTATGCAGCACCCCAGGTACAGTGTGAAACAAAACAAAGCCAAGCTACGCCCATCGGTGCGGGGAGAGACACCCAGAGCCACACCTGCTCAGCCACACTCTGTTTGTGCCTCTCCCCACGAACCCTGCGGAACATTAAGCACCCTCACTCCGTGCCAGGCGCTTTTCTAAGTGCCTCATGTGCTTGAGCTCATTTAAGCCTCCTAACAGCCCTCTGATGTAGGCACTGTTATTATACCCATTTTATAGATGAGGAGATTGAGGCAAGGAGGGCTTGGCCACTGTGTTTAGGGTCACACGGCAGTAAGGGTAGACAGAGCCAGGCTTCACACCCAGGCAATCAGCTCAGATCTGTTCTCTTAACCGCTGTACCCCACTGCCTCACAGAAGGTTCCAGAGCACAGAAACCACTGCTGCCTTATGCCCAAGAGTCATTTTTAAGGTGGGGATTTGGTTGCTTGCCCATGGGGTCAGAACTTGATGGCCCTTATCGTACACAGCTCCCACATCCCTGAGCCCAAGAAAAGCCAGGACCTTCCTGAAGACAGTGTGGGGACTCCAGCTTTGCCCTGGACTCATTTCCCCAGCAGCAGCAGAGCTGGCTTGAGGGGCCATCCACAATCTTCAGGTCGGAAACCAGGACAGCACCTATGAGGGGCCAGGGAGTTTGCAGTGAAACAATAGAGACTGAGGGCCTTACATGCATACTGCGCATGTGCACACACAGTCTCCTGACTCGTCCCCTCTGGAGGGCACAGCACTAGACAGAAAGTGGGGCTAGTTCTCCGGGGAGCCCTGCAGCTCAGTCACTGAGCCCTCCTGCTCAGCAGGAACTTGGCAGACCTGTTTCCTGTACATCTGTGTCTCTCAGGTTCGCAAACCACACACCATTTTGCCTCCTGTCTCCGCTGCTATAAACAAGGCTGAAACCAGCAAGAGGAGAGTGGCATGCAGCCAGTCTATGGAGGGCCACACCCAGGCTCCTTGCTACCTCACTCCTCTTTATTGCACTGTCAGACTAGCCTTGTTTTTCTCCACCATGACTCTTGGAGTCAAGGTCATTTGGCCAAGCCGACTCGGGAAGAAGGCTCACAGTTTCGAAAGACAGATGGGTAGTTTCTGTTTATAGCAAAAGAGTTCCTGAAATTCATCCATGCAAATTCCCCCTCACACCCACCCACCCACCCCACCCAGGATCTCCCCAGCCAAGTTCTTGGTGAAGCCAGACTTAGAAGGTTCTGGCTTGTGAGCAGCTGTGCTCTAGAGTGGGCATGCTAGTTTGCATATTGGGTTCTGGGTGTCTGGACATGAAAATTTGATGACCTAGCAGAACTACAGGGGCCCCAAGAGCAGGGAAGTAGAGAAAGCTTCACCCCCAGAGACATCTCCTCCCCACTATTCTGCCACCCCACTCACCTCATAGTTGTCTGCCACTCGGGCCACCATTTCTGCTTATACCAAGAGAAGCCCCTTCATTTCCATCCAGCTAATTCCCCACTAACCCAGGGAGAAGCTGAGGCTGATCTGAGTGGCAATGATGGATCAGAACCCAAATACTCATGTTCTCAGATGGGACCTCGCTCCGCCATCGGCACTGGGGACCACATGCGCACTCCACGCCGCACATCATTGCCCCGGCCCCATTGGCTCCTGCCTGCTCTGATGGCAATCTCCTGCTGGCCCAGGCTCTGTTAGTCTGGAAGGAGGGTCTCTCTCCTGTTCTGGGGCCAGTTCATCCCCAGCATGGAGCAAAGAGTGGTAGGGCTGCTGGACTGGGAACCAGGAGAACCATCACTCTCTTCCCAGCTGTCAGTGACCTTGAGGCCTCAGCCAAGTCCCTCCCCATCTCTGGGCCTCTGTTCCCTCATCTGGGAAAAGAGGCAGGAGCCCTGGGCCTCCCTGTGGTTCCTTGAGCCCCACTATCCTCTGGCTATAACTCCCCTCCCCACCACACTGGTCCTTCTGGACACAGCCCTGGTCCTATTCCTACCTGGGCCAGACCTGTGCACGGTCACATGCTTCCGTGTGTGTTGAGAGGAGAGGGTTGTACCAAAAGAAGAGTGAGGTGCTGATCTCTGGCCGTCACATCTCTCTCCGTCTTTCACATTGTTTGTTTTGTTTTTCGCTGTTGTTGTTATGTAAGACATACATGTTCGATAGGGAGAAATTAGAAATTGTAAATAAGCAGTGATGAAAATCATGCATAATTCCACAATTCAGGGACAACCACTGTCTTGGGCTGGATCTGCAGAAGCCAATCCTGAGACAAGGGTTCGTGTGAACATAATTAGTAGGAAGTATCGGAAGTGTGCCCAGGAAAAGCCGGAAGGGGCATGGACCAGGAAGGAAAGGCAGCCAGCAAAGTGGAACACAGGAAACTGACTCAGTCCCCCAGGGAGCTCTGGGGACGGTCATCTCAGCTGCCCATCAGTCAGAGGCTGAGGGCTGCCTTAGCCTGAGTGGGCGTAGTTCCCAGGCGGCTCCCGCTCCCTGGGCGTCTTCTGGCTCCGGCAGCAAGAGTGGGGCTGGCAGGGTGGGGTTAGTCCCCCAAAAAGAGCCGCAGTGTTGCACATTGGCAGTGAGAGCACCAGAGAGAGCGCGTGAGAATCTGGAGGAGTCTGAGCACCAACATCCTCTGCTGTGACCGAGGATGTTTTCATGTCTTTTCTCCCGGAGGTATCTTGGTGTTTGAATGGGGTCCCTTTAAACTTTTCAAGCACTTTTGCAAAGCCCTGGCTCATTTTGCCTTCATAACCATCCTAGGAGTGGCACAGGGTGCGAATTGTTGAACTGATGTGACTGTCTCATAGCTGAGAAGCTGAACAGCCCACGTTTCACCGATTAGCCACAGGTTCCTGCAGGCTTCATAGCAGAGTCAAGAGCCAGACAAGATTTGTTCTCTGAAAAATGATATTTAAACACCTGCCACGTGCCAGGTACTGTGTGAGGTGTGGGGACGCAGTGACCAGCCAGACAACCCCAGGCCCTCTGTAGAGAGCTCATAGCCGGCCTAGGAGCACAGCAACCACATATGCAGGCTCAGGTGGGCCCAGCCCTGGGCTCCCCCGACCCCCACCCTGACCTTTCGTCCTGGGCCGGCTCCCACAGGTGATTGTGTACGTGGAGGATGTCAACGACGAGGCCCCGGTGTTCACGCAGCAGCAGTACAGCCGCCTGGGGCTTCGCGAGACAGCGGGCATTGGCACGTCAGTCATCGTCGTCCGAGCCACGGACCGAGACACGGGTGAGGCCGGCAGGAGGAAGGCAGGGAGTCCTTTCCCCAGGGTGACCGGCCGCGGCCCAGGCCCCCTCGCCCACAGGGCCTGGCGTCCTCTGGTTGCCCTGTGCTCCCCCGTTCAGTGGCTCCCAAGTGGGCAGGGACTCCTGGGATCCCCACCAGATTCCCAGTCCCAGGAGGAAAGGAGTCTGGAAAGTGGTCCTGGTTTCAGAGAAAGGAGAGGTCACAAGCTGGGGAAGTCCAGGTTTGTCATCCCAGGACCTGGCAGCTCCCGGCTAGCCTTTGGCTAGGGGCTAGGCAGGGCCAGGAGGAGTGAAGTTCTTGTCCAAAAGCTGGCTGAGGTCTGCTCCTCCAGCCAGCACAGCCCAGGGCCTGGCACACACACATTTAACAGAAGCCAGTGTCTTGTTCTACAGGGCAGTGGACATCCCTGGAGCCCTAGAGGTGGCCACTTGTTAGCAGCGCAAAGTGAAGGAGAAAGGCAGTCAGGTCACTCTGGTCCTCTTTACAGGGCCTGGTTATCTAGGCCTCTGCCCCAGGCCAGGGGTACAGCCAGAGGAGACCCCTTCCTATCCTTCTAGTTTCCCAGATTCTGCCCTTCTTTCATGTCAGCTGCTCTCATGGCTTCCAACCAGCCCCTGTCAGCCTCCCCAGTTCATTCCTGGAGCATGGGATAGAGTAGGTGGAGAAATAGGCCTGAAAACTCCTGGGTGATTGCTCTCCCTTAAATGGCAGGTTTATATGGTACAGGTCACACAGGCATTGCTGGGGGATAGTGGTTCAAGTCCTCTTCTGGGTCGGGAATCTGTTTGAGAAACTAGTGAACGCTGTGGACCCCTTCCCAGAAAGAATGCACCTAGAATTTTACAAATAATTTCAAAGAAGTCTAGGATTTCCTGAGTGATTTTATAACCATCCTCTCTGAAGTATGTGGACTTCAGCTAAGGAATCCCAACTTTGGCTCCTGGATGAAGCATGTACTCCAAGGCCACAGGGATTAGGGGGCAGGGAGTGGGCAGAACAAAGAAGGGTGACTCTGGCACTGGAACCCTTTGGCTGGAGGGACCAAATGAAGGCTTAGCCACCTCTGAGGATGTTGCCCCATCTAACACTTGCTAAATCAAAGCCTCCACTACATAAGAGATCCCTAATTACCCCACCGTCTCCTTGTTCAAATACTCAGTGGAGGTACTTGAACCCAAATGTTAGGACTTCAGGAGCTGAATCCTCCACTGGCATATCACTCATCTCAAGGCCAGACCCCAGGGGAGTCAACAGAGCATGATGGGCCTTGCCATCCTTGACCTTGACTGCATCCTCTGTGTTTCTCTTGGGAAAATCCAACCCACAGAGGTCGGGGGTGGTGCACACTGGGTAGGCAAGCCAAGGCCCATCGCCCTGTCCCTCTGGGACAGCAGTGGGTGTGCTGGGGCAGCTCATAAAACCACGAGGCAGCCCACCCCCACCTGGACTGCACAGCCTCTTGCGTCCTCCTGCAGGGGACGGTGGCCTGGTGAACTACCGCATCCTGTCGGGCGCTGAGGGGAAGTTTGAGATTGATGAGAGCACGGGGCTTATTATCACCGTGGATTACCTGGACTACGAGACCAAGACCAGCTACCTGATGAACGTGTCCGCCACTGACCAGGCTCTCCCCTTCAACCAGGGCTTCTGCAGCGTCTACATCACTCTGCTCAACGAGCTGGATGAGGCTGTGCAATTCTCCAACGCCTCCTATGAGGCTGCCATCTGGGAGAATCTGGCACTGGGCACCGAGATTGTGCGTGTCCAGGCCTACTCCATTGACAACCTCAACCAGATCACCTACCACTTTGATGCCTACACCAGCGCCCAGGCCAAAGCGCTCTTCAAGATAGATGCCATCACGGTGAGGGAGGCTGGGGACAAGCCCAGCCAGGGCTCCCTCCAAGGGCAGGGAGCACAGTTCCTTTAAAGCTAACCTGCATTGATTGAGCTCCTTCTATATGACCAGCACTCTCTTCTTTGTCATAAACATCCCTTTAATACATCCCTTTAACATGTAGTGATAAGATAAAGTTTATACGTAGGCAACCTGGTGTCTTCTTATTACTTAGACAATGAAAGTCGTGCAGGTCATCACGTTTCCCTTTTTACCTTGGCTGTTAGGAAGCTCAGATATAAGTTTAGGGCATCACTGCAATAGCTTTTCTTAGCTAGGTGTCTAGTGCAGCTATGTCTTATCTACTGCCTAGACCTTCCTCTTCCAACTTTGCTTTAGTGGGTCTTCTGTCAGAAGAATCCCTTCTCTGAAATTAGGCAAGATAGTAATTGCTGCAGTGTGCCGGGCCTTGTCACAGGGCATGATGGGGGGGCTCAGAGATGAACAAGACCTTTCCCAGCCCTCACAGAGCTCTCAGGCTAGGAGCAGCAGAAGCAGGAATAATCTAATATGCAGATCAGAGCACCACAAGGAAAGGTATGAAAAAAACTATGGTAAAGGGGTAATAAAGCACCTCTGGGGCCCAAAGAAGAGAATGCCCAAACCTGGCTAGGGAAGCGGGACGCCTGCGTGGAAGAGGCAGGATCTGAGTGGGATTGAGAGAGAAGTAGGATTTCAGTGGACAGAGCGTCACAGAGATGTGCACCAGCAGAGGGAGTGTTGTGGAGGTGGGAAAGTGGGCCGACCGCCCAGGGATGGCACAAGACTGCTTGGAATACGATGTCACTGTCCATCTGGCCCCCTCCCTGCAGGGTGTGATCACGGTCAAGGGCCTGGTGGATCGGGAGAAAGGTGACTTCTACACCTTGACGGTGGTGGCAGACGACGGCGGCCCCAAGGTGGACTCCACCGTGGTGAGTGGGTCCCGGGTGAGAGACCCCAATGGGTACAGCCCATCACCACTCCAAGGCCCCCCAAACTCATATCTTTGCCAGCCACCCAACCTGCAGGGAGGCAGTGGGCGAGGGTTTCAGTCGCCCAGGGATGGCGCTGCAGCTGGCCATGTCACACCTCCCTGGGCAGCCCCGGCAGGGCTGAGACCTCAGACCAGTGGGAGAGGGGTGGCATCCTCGACAGACCACTGCTCCAGGAGCTGGGGCTGGGGGAGCTGGGACTGATAACCACCTGCATTTTTCCTCTTTCTCTCCCTCGGCCACCTCCTGCCACCTCTGCCACCTACAGAAGGTGAGTAACCTGTGGGCCGGGCTCGCCCTTGTGGGCTGTCTGTGGCCAGGACTGGCTTGGGCCCTGTGAGGTGCTGGGCCTTCCTGCTTCTCCTGGGGAGAGGGCATGTGGACAGGCCTGCCGCTGGTCCCTGTTCAGACCCCTCCCAACCTCCCCGGCCCATCCACTCTCACACCTGAGCCCAGGCCCCTCCCAAGCACGAACTCCACATCCGGCTCCGTCCTCTCTGCCCTCTGTGTCCCGTCACACCTCCCACGGCGGCCTGGGTGGGGTTGCACTAACACAGGGTAGGTGAAACACACCGTGGAAGGAACACTGAGGCCTCATCCCCGCTCTGCTCCTCGGGGGCTGTGTGACGTGAACTAGTTGTGCATCCTCTCTGCTTCCTCTAGTCGATCTAAAGTGGGGAACATGCTAGCTGCCCTGCCTTCCTCAGAGCATGCGATGGAGATAGCAGATAGGAGGCCTTTGTGGGCTAGGAGGGGTGATGGGAGCTGTGTCTGTAAGGGGGCCCCTTCCCTCTCTCAGGGCTGGTGTGAGGAGTGTTATAGTAGTCGTGTGAGTGCCAGGGCCTGGGGAGTGCTGGGAGGGTCAGTGGTTGGCATATGGTGTGAGTCCCTACCCCCGAGGACTCTCAGAAAAGATACAGAGGCCTTGTAGACTGGGGGGAAGGTGATTGCTGAGGTTGGAGGTGTCAGGCAAGATTCCTAGAAGGGTAAGAGAGGTGATGACCTCAGACTAGGCATGGATATGGAGGTGAGACCCAGGGGCGGGTTTTGAGGTGGCCTTCTGCCACGTTGAGGGGAACATTATGGATTCGGCCTGGGCTCCAGCCAGATAGGTCTGAGGCCATCTGTAGACTGTGTAGGGTGGCCAGCTGGTCATTAGCCTTGGTTCCAGCCATGTTTTCACCCCCATTGAGTCCCTTTCACCTTAGCCTCAAGGAGGAAGCGAATCTGATGCCCAGGCTGAGAGCCAAACGCAGCTGCTCGGTGCCCTGTGACCTGCGCATGGCTCCCTCGAGGTGCTGACTGCAAGGGCCCTGGTTGCGGCTAGGCCGTACCCCAAAGACCCCACCATCCACGGGGCCAGCCTGGGCTGAGTGAGGCTACAAGCAACTGGGAGCTCGCACAGCTCCCTGCGACCCCTGGTCCCTGAGGGCGGCCAGTGAGCAGAGCCCGCGGGTGGCAGATGGCAGGGAGGTGCTCTGGGTCCTGCAGCCCCCAACGAGGCTCCTGGTCTTCCAGGAGGGCTCATCAGGGCCCCTCACGAGCCCCAGCAGCTTCATCCATAAAGCGGGCCCAGTCGCCCCTCCTCCCTGTTATCAAGAGACATTCCCCGCGGGGTGCCAAAGCCCCTCGGGGGGCCAGGCGACCACTTCCTGTGCTCGGGCTGGCGCGAGCGTTTCAGAGCACACACTCCTGCATGGGCCCCTGGATTTCTACTCCCTTCGCCGTCTTCCAGGAAGCAGGACCCACCCCGCTTTGTTCTGCCCTGGCTTCCTCTCAGAGGCTCCCAGAGCCACTGGCCCAGATACACCAGACTTGGAGGTGTTGGGGTGGAGGCAGGCTGAGGGGCCTTTTAAAGGCACCACCATTTCCTCTGTGAGGCCGGAACCTCCAAACCACAGCTCACCTACATCTGACTCCTCCCCAGTCCCAGCAGTCCCCGTGGCCCTGAGACGGGTGGGGAGGCAGCGGAAGGGGCAGGGTGGGCGGGGACAGCTCTGCTGTAGGAGCTTTGAGTAATACTCTCGGGCTTTTGAGGGATGAGGGTGGGGATATTTGAACGATGAGACCCTGGGTGAGGGCACAGACCCATGGCTCCTTCCCGTAGATCTTGGTATCTGCTCTCCCTCCTCACTCACTGATGCAGATTCCCCATTGCCAGGGCACATCATCAGAGTAGTAATCCTAGAGGGAGCAACTACTGTGTGCCAGCCTCTGGGCTGGCTTGGGGTATATGCAACAGGAAACCAAAATCAGACACAGACGTAAAATAGAGGGGGGGAAAGACACTGATCAAATTATCACGCCGATAAATATATGCCACAACAGAATGGATAATAAGATATCAGGGAAATCAAGGAAGGCTTCCTGGAGGAAGTGATTCAAGCTGAGATTCCTGAGAAAGAAGAGCATTTCAGGTGGAGGAAATGGCATGTGCAGAGGCCCTGACGTGAGAGAAAACACGGGGATTCCCCACAAGACCTTGACCAGAGTGAGAAGAGTTTAGGAGAGTGCTTCCCAGATGGCCCAGAGGGTAAAGAATCTGTCTGCAGTGCTGGAGACATGAGTCCAATCCCTGGGTCAGGAAGATCCTCTGGAGGAGGAAATAGCAACCCGCTCCAGTATTCTTGCCTGGGAAAATCCCATGGACAGAGGAGCCTGGCAGACTACAGTCCACGAGGTCTCAAAGAGTCGGACACAACTGAGCAACCAACACACACAGATTGTGGGAGCCTTGTTTGTTTTCCCCCTGAGAACAGTGTGGTAGTCATTATTATGCCCATTTCACAGATGAGCAGACTGGGGCTCTGGGACTTCACAGAACTCCCTGATGAAAATTCATGATGGGTAGGCAGCATCTTGTCAGACCAGATGCAGGACAGGGACCACTTTTTCCTGCACCATCACTTTTTGTTGGCTCATTTATTCCTTCCAGCATCCTGATGCTGTAGGTGTTCTTGTTCCTACTCTCATTTGAGGAAATGGAAAATCAGAAGTTGAGTAACTTTTGCCATATCACACAGCTAGTAAGTGGTAGAACTGGCCCTGCTGTGAAGCCTGGGTTTGTTCCCTACATTTCTGACAGCTGCCTAAAACTTGGAAGTGTGGTTAGAACCGAGAAGGGGGAATTCCTGATTAGGAAGGAGGGGGGATGAATGGAACCTTCTCTGCATGGTGGCGCGCTTCCACAGGTTCCCTATGGGGTCCTGTGCACACAGGAAGCAAGAAGACCTGGGAGCCCTGGAGCCCCAGGCCTGAGGAAGGAGAGTCGGGTGGGGGTGGGGGTGGAGGTCTGGCTTGGGATAGCTAAAACCTGAGCCTGGTTCCCTCCCACCCCAACTTCAATCCCCATATCAGTGAACTTGAGAGGCACCTATGACTCTGGCTGCATGGCCCATGGCCATCCATGGCTGGAAGCTGCATCCCCAGCCAGGCCTTCTCTCCAGGCTTGCTGTTCAGACCCTGCAGGAGAAGCCTGAGCTGCAGGCACAAAACAGTGTGCTCTTCCCATGCAACTTACATGTCCCCTGTTTTTATATGGTAGTTGGGGTCCCTCCCTTCCCTCTCCACATTGGGACTGCCAAGCCACCTAGGTCCCCTCTCCTGCTCCTGAGCCCTGGTTCCTTCCCTCTAAAGGTGCAAATGAAGAAGCCTTCGGGCAATACCTGGTTACCAGATGTGTTTTAGCTGGGCTGCACAAAATTTTTTTTTTAATTTTTATTCAGTTTAGTTTAGTTGCTCAGTTGTGTCCGACTCTTTGCGACCCCATGAATTGCAGCACGCCAGGCCTCCCTGTCCATCACAAACTCCCAGAGTTTACTCAAACTCATGCCCACCGAGTCAGTGATGCCATCCAGCCATCTCATCCTCTGTCGTCCCCTTCTCCTCCTGCCCCCAATCCCTCCCAGCATCAGGGTCTTTTCCAATGAGTCAGCTCTTTGCATGAGGTGGCCAAAGTATTGGAGTTTCAGCTTCAGCATCAGTCCTTCCAATAATCACCACCTAATTCCACATAGAAATCTAGATTCCTTAGTTCCTTTTGAAAAACAGGAAGCTATGTCAATGCCAAGCTGACACACCCTCACAAATTTGGAGCTAAGTAGCTTCCATTTCCTTTAGCCAGGGCTATGCCTTCCAGTTCTCCCATGCCCCACCACTTCTGAGTGCCCTCCAGGCTCCCAGCATTTGTCTGCAGCACCGCCCCCCCACCCCCCACACCAGACTCTCAGAAGAAACCCACTCAGGGCCTCTGTGTAAAGTCAGGTTGGCCTAGGCAGGCTCTGAAAGCTTGCTGACCTGCTGGAACTGATTGGAGGTGTGGTTCCCACTGGGCCCATGGTGGGACCCCTTCTTTGGGGCCCAAGAAGGTAAGGAGGTGGAAGTCTCTGGCCATGTTCACTCCCAGGTCTACATTACTGTGCTGGACGAGAATGACAACAGCCCCCGGTTCGACTTCACCTCTGACTCGGCGATCAGTGTGCCTGAGGACTGCCCCGTGGGCCAGCGCGTGGCCACTGTCAAGGCCCGGGACCCAGACGCTGGCAGCAACGGGCAGGTGGGTACCAGTGAAATAGTCCAGATCTGCGCTGTGAGTGAGGGCTCCCACAGCCCTTCAGCCAGAGGGGTCACTGGAGCCATCCCCATCCTAAGCAGGAGCAGGTCGTCCAGGCTCTGCCGGGCCCTGAGCAGGACAACCCTGCCCTCACTGCAGTCCGTGTCCAAGGCTGGAGACAGAGCTGTGCAAGCTGTCAGCCCTGCCTGGATCCTAGGGACACAGCACCCACAGCTGGCCACGGCTCAGTCCCCGCAGCAAGCTGAAAACAGAGGGTTTTAACCTTTCCATGACCCCTTGGTCACCTCATCCACAAACCACAGAGCATCTCACCCCTGGGGCCAGCCCTCCCCACACTGCCCCAGGGCCCCAAGAGGACACACTCCTCCCCCTGCTTCTCGGGCCCCCCTCCCCACCGCTACAGGTTGGGGCACCCCCAGAGCACAAGGAAGAGGGGTGACAGCATGCCAGTCTTCACACCACTCTGATCTGTCCTACAAATTGAGCTGTGTTTGAGGAGGTTTCCACCATTTTTTAAATGCTTGGACACCTCTAGAGGGCTCTGGAGTCAGAAGCCTGTGGGTTCAAATCCTTGTTCTCTTGGACACTTGCGAGCTGTGTGACCTTGCCAGCAGCTTCTTGTTCCTGAGCCTCCTCTCTGAGCTGGAGAGGACAGCTCCTTTATCAGGGCTGTTGTGAGAGCCGAACAGAGCCACATGACACCACGGCCGTGCCTCTCCTTGCAAGGGGCTCAGTGCTTCCCTGCCCCCCACCTTGGGAAATCACCTGTGGTGGGACTCAGACCTGCCTTTCTGGCCCCATGCTCACATCATTCCCCATCCCCTGGAGCCTGTCACAGACACTGTGCCCCCTCAGTGGACCCCATTTTAAGGGATGTCATCACTTCTGCATAAAACACATTCTTCTCAATCGCCCAGGCTGAGCAGAGGGCCCCAGCGGACAGGTAAGTGTGCCTTGGTTTGGCCAGCTTCTCGTCCTCTCCACTTCTTCACCCTCACCCCTCATCCTTTCTCTTCCCTGACAGGTGTTCTTTTCCCTGGCCTCTGGTAACATCGCTGGGGCCTTTGAGATCGTCACCACCAACGACTCGATTGGCGAAATATTTGTGGCCAGACCTCTGGACAGAGAAGAGCTGGACCGCTACATCCTCAAGGTTGGCAGCAACCCTGTCCATCCCGAGAGCACTCAGCCCATCAGCACGCCCTGGTGATCAGCTTCCTATGTCACCAAGCACCATGGGGCAGGCAGCACCCCTTAAGGCCAAGAGCATGGGCAAGGCTGACCTGGGGAAAAAGGTGTGCTGGAAGGGGTCCCTGGACCCAGAGCAGGAAGCAGCAGGGGTGGTTGTCCCTGCTGTAAGAGCCAGGAGAGAAAGCCTGGCAGCTGATGGAGCACTGGCTCTCCCACAAGCACACTGTGAGCGGGGCAGGTAGTTTGACAGTTTCCCCTCTTTTGCAATGGGCAGAAAAACCTGACTTCCTCTGCTGAGGTGAGACATAAATGCAGGTGAGGAATCACAAAGGCCTCCGTTATTGCTGAACTGCTCTGGCTACCGTGTTTCCTGGGGCTTCCCAGGTGGCGCTAGTGGTAACCACCTCGCCTACCAATGCAGGAGTTGCAGGAGATGTGGGTTCAATCCCTGGGTCAGGAGGATACCCTGGAGGAGGGCATGGCAACCCACTCCAGTATTCTTGCCTGAAAAATCCCCATGGACAGAGGAGCCTGGTGGGCTACAGTCCATAGAATCACAGAGAGTCAGACAAGACTGAAGTGACGTAGCACACCCGTATGCATTGTGTTTCCTGAGGCGTTTCTGGGGACCCCAGAGCCGTGCTTCTGCAGGGATCTGAGCTCTAGCACACTGTGGGCCTCCAGAAAATATCAAGGCTCCTAGGGACAGGCTCAGTCTATGAGCCTGAGGATTCCCGCTCATTCCTAAAAAGATTATTTGAAGCTTTCTCTATTTACCAGAGAGCGGATCTGAGTGCATGCAACAGAGGTGTAGAAGCTAAACACAGGAGCCCTGGGTCTGGTTGCAGGCCCAAGGTTACAGTCAGGGGCAAAATAGGAAGGTAGACTAAACGCGCCAGAGTCAGATTGCAAAGACAGGTCTCCAAACAGATAAGAATCGGGCAACAATTGTTTGCAGCATGGGGCAAAAGGTGAAACCTTGGGGAGAGTCGAAGGGCCAGGGGGCGGAGATGGGCCAGCAAGTCTCTCTGACCTCGCAGTCCTCCCCACTGAGCAGACGGCCCATCTGGACTCCATGTTCCTCATCCAGCCCCCACCTTTTAACCCTAACTCCAGTCTTCCCCCTCCTTGCAGGTTGTGGCGTCCGACCGTGGCACCCCTCCACGGAAGAAGGACCACATCCTGCAGGTGACCATCCTGGACATCAATGACAACCCTCCAGTGATCGAGAGCCCCTTTGGATACAATGTCAGCGTCAACGAGGTGAGGGTAGCCCTGGGGCCAATACAGCTGTCCAGAATGAAGAGTGGGTATAGCCAACTGCGAAGCTGTTTAAATATCTGCGTGGCCCACTAGTCTCTCATCATGGGGCTGGGGACATGGCTTACTCTTTCATGGTTCAATCCCTGACACCTGGGCCAGGTCCTGGAAAAAAAAGGGAAAGAAGAAAGTGGCATTTCACCACCAACAGGAAACTGAGGTTTACCTGGGAGAGCTGTCTTTAAATAAAACTGTTCATTTTTTAAAAAATATTTATTGGAGTATAGTTGATTTACAATATGGTGATAGTTTCAGGTATACAACAAAGTGATTCAGTTATACATGTATTCATTCTTTTTCAGATTTTTTTCTCATATAGGTTATCGCAGAATATTAAGTAGAGTTCCCTGTGCTATATAGTTCAGTTCAGTTCAGTCGCTCAGTCATGTCTGACTCTTTGCGACCCCATAGACTGCAGCACGCCAGGCCTCCCTGTCCGTCACCAGAGTTTACCCAAACTCATGGTGCTATACAGTAGGTCCCTTCTGGTTATCTATCTTATATATAGAAGGGTGTGTATGTTCACCCTAAACTCCTGACTTATGCCCACCCCCTGCCCCCAGTTTCCCCTTTGGTAACCATAAGTTTCTTTTCGATATCTGTATAAACAGTTCATTTATTATTCAGTCATAAGATTAAGCCACTCCAGGAAAATTTTTGCCCAGGCACTAGTGGGTATGTCAGGTTGAACGTTCATGAAGACCTCCCTTGATTCAGATCCTGGCTCTGCCACTGACTGTATGATTTGCACACATTCCTTCCCTGAACCTCAGTTTTTGCATCTGTAAATAGGGTGACCTAATCTATAGCATTGTAAGAGGATTTGATGTGTTCACGAAGGCTGAGGCATGTAGTAGGTACCCATAGGATGTTCGCCACCATCATCTTTATCTGCCTCACCGTTGTCCCGGGGTCATCAGAGCAGAGCTTTCTAGAGGTCCCAGTCTTGGGCTTCCGAGCAGGAGCAGGAGCTACACTTTGCCCTAAAGGCCTTGAACCTGGAATGACTGCTTTCTTGCTTTCCCCCTAGAACGTGGGCGGGGGCACTGCTGTGGTCCAGGTGAGAGCCACCGACCGTGACATCGGCATCAACAGCGTCCTGTCCTACTATATCACCGGGGGCAATGAGGACATGACCTTTCGCATGGACCGCATCAGTGGCGAGATCGCCACTCGTCCCGCCCCACCTGACCGCGAGCGTCAGAGCTTCTACCACCTGGTGGTCACCGTGGAGGACGAGGGCACCCCTACCCTATCGGTGAGTGATCGGGGGCAGCCGCTGGGAGAGGAGGGTGGGGGAGGGGCAGCTCCGCTTTCTGTGCCATGGGATGAGATGGCTAGGAGTGGAATGTCACGCGCTGGTGAGTTCGCAACAACTCCATTATCATGCCTTGAATCCTTCAGCCTGTGAGTATTTTATGGAGGGCCTGTGTGTGCCAAGCTAGGGTGCCGGTTCACTTGCTTCTGCAGCCACTCTGAGCCTTGATTTAGCTGTGTTTGCTCACCCGGGGCGGTGCTAGGAGACCACACAGAGAGAGCCTGTACCTCGGGGTCTGGCCAGCCTGCACGCCACCAGCCAAGTGTGCTGCACATCTGTGGGCCTCTGTGCCAAATGGGGAAAGGTGCCCTCTGGGCTCTTCCCCTGCGTCGTGTTGGTGTAACATGCTGCGGCAACATTTCTGGGTCAGGGGGCTCATGTCTGTGGTCCAGCCTGATGTGTGGATGGGTGGGGACGCTGCCCAAGGCAGTGTGCAAAGTCTGCAGAGTTGGAGAAGGAGGTGGGGCTGGTGGGGCTGGATGGTGACACCGTGTGGAGTGTTGGGCTGGACTGTGATTTCTACTCTGAGCTGGCTGCATGATGGTGAGCAAGTCAGGACCTCTCTGAATATTGGTTTTGTCATCTATAAAAGAGAGATAATATCTGCTTCATAGGTGGTATGTGGGGAATTGAGTTAGCTCTTGTCTGTGGAAGCGCTTGGTAAACCATGAGGAAGAGGAGTGTATCAGCTATCTTATCACCACAATATTCCTGCATTCAAAACCAAACCAAAGAGGCATTAAACAACCATCGACTTAGCTCCAGTTCTGCAGGCTGGCACTTGAGACCTGGCTTATCTGGAAGGTGGTTCTGCTGTCAGCTGGGCTCCCACATGTGTGTGTAGGCAGCTGTGTGTATCATTTGAATAGCTGTTCTTTTGGGGGTTGGTTTCCCATCAGCCGGGATAACAGGGCAACTGGGCCACCTCTCTCTCTCCTTCTAGAAGGCTAGTCCATGCTGGTTCATATGGAGCCAGAAAAGGTCCAGGGAAAAGAGCAGAACCATGCAAGGCCTCATAAGGCCCAGGCTTGGAACTGAACATGGTTGCTTCTGCCACATTTCTGTTTGCCACAGCAAGTCAAGAAGACCAGCCCAGGTTCAAGATATGGGGAAATAAACTTGATCTCTTGAAGGAATGAACTGCAAAGGCACATTGCACAGAGTGTAGATACAGGGAGGTGTAAGGATTGGGACATTTGTGTAATCTGTTTATCATTGGCACCCTGATTGTAAATGAGACCTCAGTTCCATCCTTCTGCCCTCCAAAGGTGACTCTGTTAGACCCCTCTCTTTTGGCAGTAGCACTGTGAACTCTGGGGTCAGAGCAGGTATGGGCAGGGATTTTTATGTGGAGTTTCTCTGGGGAGGATGGTGGAATTGGGCCAATCCCAGGAAACCACATCCTGAAAACCCCAGGATGATAGTAATCACTTCAACCAATCATACCCAGTAAGCGAAACAGAAACATATTTACAGAACACATATAACTAACTGAGGGGAGGACAGGTAGGGTATCATTTATTATGGCGACATGGAGGGACTCAGTTTTTTTTATGTGGCAACCCCTCTGTACCTGCACCTAGCTTCAGAGTGAATCATCTTCTTGGTCTTCTCTCCAATAGCATTTAAAGATATGTTTGATTACAAGTAACAGAAACTCTAATATGGATTCATAAGTAAGTGAGCATACACATAACAGCAATTCCACAGAGAATTGCAGACTTTGATTTTGTGCTCCGTGATGTCAGAGCTAATGTTTCTTGTCCTTTCTATTATGGTTGCAACATGGTTGCTATAGCTCCAGCCATCGTGTCAGCATTCAAGGCAGAAAATGACAAAAAACCAAAGAGCTATGCAAGCAATTTCTGCCTTTTTATCAGGAAAGCACAAAATTTTCTGGAACTATTCTCCACAGTTTTCTCTTGTGACTCATTGGCCAGAAGAGGTTCCCAGGGGCACCCTAGCTGTAAGGAGGTTGGAAAAAATGAGGGACAGGATTGTTGGGACTGGCTTATTACTTGGGGGCCACATATAACACTGCCTCAAATAAAAGTAGAGCTCTGTTAGTGAGAAAGAGATGGGCAGCTCAGCATTTGCCTTGCTGTTCTTCTTCATCCTGACCTAGGCCAGTGAACACACCACTCTCATGCCCACTCCCCATGCTTCCCCAAACCCCACAGTCCTAGAGTTTCCCAAGGAGGCAGTAGGTGAGACCCATAATATTCTAAGACCCTGAGTTGGGGAGGCAACATCTGGTTTCCTTTTGGTCCCAGGAAGAAATGAGAATTAGAGAAATGTGAAATCACCCTAGCCACATTTAACCACCCAAAATGAGTGGGCTACTCCCCATGCAGCCCCTGTAGAACTTGGGGCTGGTCCCCATGGTCAGAAGTTTCATCTGTTGACCATACCCTCTGTAGAGATCCACCCAAGCCCAGTGGAGACCCACAAGCACTGCCTCCTCACACACACAGGGAGAGCATTCTGGTCCTCCTTGAAGCAGGTCTCGGCCTGTTCCAGCTCCCTAGTAGAAGTGTGGGAATTTGGGTGGTGAGAAATGCAGTCTCCTTTTGTCTACCTTCTTTATCCTGGTCATCACTAACACTGCTCCCAGAAAACACCTTCAGGATGACCAAGATCAGGGATGGGGTGTATGTATATGTGTGTATATGGGTCCTGGGGGCTGTAATATCATAATAGACAAACAGCATCAAGTACCAGCTGGGGAAACATTTCTAGGAAAAAACTTTTAAGTCAAAATGAATCCATCCCTTCAAGTTTTTTTCTGCTTCTTCATGTTGGGAAAAGATCACTTTGATTTGATATTTTGTTGGCGACACCACAGTAAAGAACTGCAGGGACCGCAGGAGCATTGTTGAGAACTTAGCACTGGACTGTGTTTGCTCAGTGATTCGTTCAACCAGCATTCCCTGAATGCCCACTCTGTGCCAGGCCCCAGAGATACAGAGATGAAGCCAGTATGCTACAATGAAGTGCAGCCGAGTAAGGGAGACAATGAAGTCAAGGTGTAGATGGACCTTGGGGAAGGCTTCCTGGGGGCAGGTGACACCTGGGCTGTCTTGTTGGTCAGTCACAGTTAGCACAACAAAGAGGGAAAGCATATTCTGGATCTGGGCATCAACCTGAACAAAGGCCTAAGAGCAAGTGATAAATCAGGGCAGGTCCAGGGAGCCACAGGTGGTCTAGACCCAGGGCAGCATTCAGAGCCCAGAGCAGGGCTCTCTAGCTACATATCCTCCCCATGATGTCTGTCTGCAGCAGGCCCCAAGGGCTGGTGCCAATGTTTTCTCAGGCATCCCTTCTACTCCCTCCTGCCCCAGCTAAGTTAGAACCCTACAGCCACTGCCCCCCACTCCCCAGAATTGGCATTTGTCTCCAAGGAGTGCTGGACCCTTAAAGATTCACTGCCACTGACCAGACTGTCATGTCTGGACTGTGAACCTTCCAGGGTCATGAGTGCCCCCAAGCCAAAGGTGACCAGAGAAGGGACCTTCTCTGCCATCGGGCATATCTCCCTGGAGGAGTGTTTGAAGAAGTAGGATCATTCCAGCCTCTCCTAGACCAACCAGAGCCCCAAGAAGCCTCAGACCAGCCATCTCAAAGTTCCAGGAAAGGTCACCATGGTTTAACAGGGTACATACATCTGTCTAAAGACACCCAGCAGACCCACATGCAATCTTCTTGTTCCCACCAACAACTATCTGCCTGGTTCAAGCCAGCCCTCGGGGGTAGCACAGGACCAACCTTCCTGTTGGACAAGGGCAAGTAAGAGTTATTAATTCATTATTTCATTCATTCATTCAACACTAAATATGTGCCAGGCCTGTAAGTCAGAGATGGGTTGGACACAGCTCTGCCCTCACAGAGCCTACAGTTAGTGGGGAGAAGCAGACACGTAACAGACCGCTGACAACCCTCAGATGTGACAGAGTGCTAGAAGTTCAGAGACAGGAGCCATGGAAGGCGCTGGACAAGGCATTTGCCGCCATGTCTTAAAAGATAAGCCTTCCTAAGCAGGAAGGTGGGATTTGGCTACAAAGTCTCCCTAAAACCAAGAGAAATCCTATATCCAAGCCCTCCTGTCTCTTCTTTTCGCCCTGGACTCTCCTCCACCCCAGTTTCCTGAGAGCAGAGCTTTCTTACAAACAGCCGAGGCCATCCCCACCCCACTCTCAGCCCCATATCACCCAGAGCTCAGAACAGCTGTGCTGCAAGGGGCATCCGGGCCAGCCCAGGCCAGTCGCACAATGGTGCACCACCCAGCAAGGGAAGTCGTTGTACAGCCGCAGTCCGCAGCCTTGCTCCAGGCCACAGGCAGGGAGGCCAGGCTTGGGGGAGGGGTCTGAGTGGCCGTTGTCAGGAGGCCCCTGCAAGAGGAAGGGCCGGGCCCTGGGAGGAAGGACGGAAGGCAACTGGGAGGTCAGAAGCTGAGCCCCAGCAACAAAGGCACCTTGGCAGGGGGCTGGGGAAAGGGAGGTTCCCGAGGGGACCTTCCTGCTGTGCGAATCACAGCCAGAGGTCAGCCAGTCCCAGATAACCAGGCCTGGCTTCTTGGGCTGGTGGGGACCTGCAGAGGACACCTGTTCAGGCAGAAAGACAGGACATCTCCCACCACTTCTGGTACAAGAGCTGCCAGCAGTGGCCCCATAAAAGTCTGTAAGTGGGGAATGCTGCTCTTGTCAGCTCACCTTGTATTTTTAGGGCCGAGGGCGCCTCTGTTTATTAAACTTGGACCCTGCTGCTGTTTATGAAGCCTGCTTCCCCTTGCTCAGGCTCGGGAAAACGCCAACCCAGCCCCTTTCCCATGCTGCACACCAAGTAGACCTGCCTTCTCTGGCCCAGCCTGATTCAAGTCCGGTCCTTCCCCTAGGCCTGCTTCTCGAGAATGTTCTGCAACTGCTCAAATGCTACACATGCAACTGGCTCAGTTCCTCCCGGAGACCCTGGGGCTCTGTGGATAGACGAGTTCCTACCTTCCCCATTCCCCTCCCACGAGCAAGTGGGCGCACAGGCTGCCATGCCCCCCGGGAGTCCTGTGGCTTCAGGGCTGCCAGGCAGGAAGGGAAGAGAAAAGACTGATGTGGAAGGAGTAGAGCCATGGGCTTGTGGGCACAGGCTCATCCCCCGGGCCTGGTATGCACAGTAAGCAAGTCCAAGTCCTGGCCTGTAAGGCGACTTGCTTCAGTGCAGAGAAAGGAGCACAGGGCTGGGAAGCAGGAGACACAGGTTTCAGTCCCAGTTCCACATTCACTTGTGACAAGACAGAAACCTTTTGGAACCTCTGCATTAAATGTTTCCCTATGCATTAAATGGAACAATAAAGCCTTCCAGGGTTTTCTGTCAGGGGAGGGAGTGAGTAGGAACCAAAGAAGTCATAACACCTGAGAAAGTGCTTTGGAAAGCCTAGAGTATTATCACAGAAGAGCAAAGATACAGAACACAGACTGCCCTTCCCTATCCTGTGCCCAAGGCAGGCATCACTAGTGTATGTCAGCACTTTCCCACTGAATTATATTAATACTTCAGAATCCCAGGAAGCCATACCAAGAGATCAGAATTGCAAAACAAAGTAAAACCCATGTCCCTTGGCCTGTTAAAGCTCAGGGCACCATTGCTGTTGAGGGGATTCCACGAGGCCCAGACGAAGCTGCTGGGAACTAGAGCCAGTCAAAAGTCAGAGGTTGCCCTGCCGACTCCGAGTGGTCCGGAGAATGGAACCCTGGCATCCTGCTTCAGTCCATGACTCAGTGGCTGTGTTTCGGTCATCAGCTCTACAACCGGGTCCAAAGGGCAGGCTGTTATTGGACCCCTGCCCTAGAACTCCAGAACAGTTCCCTAACCTCTGGAACAGTTAGGGAGGCACAGGGGCCATGCAGGAGAGGCGACCGTGCAGCGGGTACAGTCCCAGTGGAGGACTGGGTGGTCAGAGCTTTCGACGGGCTGGGACAGAAGCTCATCTGAGCTGTGAGCGTCAGCTTCTCAAGTGCACTTTGCACCTCACATCCTGGCTGCCAACCCCAGTTCCTCTTTCTGCCACTGCTATTCCCCTTGAGTTCCCTGAGCAAACCTTCGCCCAGCCCCCAGCACAGTTAGGCCAGCCAGGTCAGCTCTAGCTGACACCCGGAAGGTCTCTTCCAGGAGGCAGGGCACCAGTGCCCCAGCCAGGGTGGAGGTGACAAGGCCTCAGCCCCCCATTCCTGCATCACAGAGCACTCCCTGAAGAAGGTGATGCGTTAGCCCCTCTGTCCCAGGTTGCTGCATGTAGGAGGGAGCTCTGGCCAAGCAGGAGCCAGAGTATCCCCAGGGCTGGTGTTCTGAGAAGGGCCCCCGCGGGTTCCTGCATACCCACCAGTCTAACACCACAGACCCCCAGGCAGGGCCCACCTGATCCAACCGCAGCATCTCCAGTGGTCTCTGCAGTGTGCTTTCAGAGAGTGTCCATTTCATTCCCTTAGCCTCTCACTTGCAGGAAACAAAGGCAGGAGATCTTTTATTAAATGTGAAACATCAAGAGGTTACAGGCCCCTTAATTCCTGATACATCTCTTAACAATGACTTAGTGCCTGAAAACACAAATTTCCCTCCCAGGGCTCCTCCCAGCTCCCTAAAGGCAGGGACCATGTTCTCATTCCCCTACTCTGTTCCACACACCCCAGCCCACAGGCATCTCCAGAAGCACTGCCACCCCGAGGCGAGCACAGAGGGACAACCCGGGTACCCTGCCTTTCCGCACAGCATCGGGGTTGGCGGAGAGCGCCTTTAGGGTTGCTAGGGACAGGGTGTGTTGTCGTGGATGAAGATGGAGACTGGAGCTCAGAGTAAATTTCGCTGAAAACAGGAAACCACGAAGCTATACGTTCACTAGTAAGTGTCCAGAGACGAGCTCGAGGCCATGCAGGAGGAAGCTGGGGAGGAAGTGTGGTGTCTTTCTACTCCGGGGCCTCCTCCCTCCTCCACTCAGCGGCCGGTGGGCCTGGGGTCTGGCAGCCCGATTCTTAGAAGTTGTCTCTACCTTGAAGTCAGAACTGAGGTTTGGGCCAGGCCAGCCTCCCTGACAGGCAGGAACATTCTTTCTGAGCTGGGGGATGAGGAGTCTAGTCTGTGGGCTTGTCCTTCAACCCAGGGGTAGCCTGGCCCTGCCTTGAGCAGGTATCGCTCTGCCCATCCCTGCCCCCTGGGACCCCACAAGCCATGAAGACAGCACCCTCTTTTTGTGGCAGCTGGCGCTAAGTGTCCACAGCAGCAAAGAAAACAGAGGAGTAGACCCCCGGGGACAAAGCAGGAGCCAGGGTTCAGGGCTCTGGCCACTGGAGGTGTCAGTGCAGCCTTGAGGCCCAAGGCCCACACTCACGTTCTCCTCCAAGCCCCCTGTTCCGCTCAGGGCCCACGTTGGCCTACAGCCTTGGACCTGAGAAGGGGGCTCCCTGGCTCCAGGTGCAGGCCTGGGGCTCATGGCCAGCTCTCTGAGAGCCTAGGGCTGTTCCTCTCCGATCCCCAACCAGGCCAGGGAGGCATCTCCCTGCCTGCTGGGCCCTTATCCTGGCCAGAAACCCGGGCTCTCAGCACCCATGCCTGGCTCGGCAGAGCCAGCGTAGGCTACTGGCAGACGAATGCCCAGTTGAAATGACACCCTCCACACTGCAGTGCCCGGGGTGCCTGTCTAGCTCAAACTGCCCCTCGCCCTCTCAGGCCCCACCAACCACTTTCACCCCACAGGGTACAGAGATCCCTCCCCACTCCTCTCAATGCTTTAAAGCTCTTGAATTGAAATTCCACAAAGGATTCCCCTCCTATTTGTATAGAAAGACAAACCTGGGTCATGCCTGAAGCAGGAGATGGGAGCAGAGGGTCTAGGGCAGAGCAGGCCCAGACTGTCTGTGGACGCGCCCGCTCCTCCCACCCAGCAGGGTCCCGCTGCCCCTGACAGCTCAGTGCAGAGTGACTGTAACAGAGGTCCTCGAAGACTGGGGGTGGGGGTGGGGGGCTCCCTGGGCCTCAGGCACCTCTGAAGCAGAGTAGGGATTTCAACCCAGCTCTTACAATCCGTCCATGGGGTTTTTACACTGTCACCCACGTAGTTTTTAATAGCACCCCCTCTTCACACTGAAAAGTAGTCATAGTTTGGGCAGTACATTATGTGGTCACCAGCTCTCTTGACCACAGGGAGAGGGGGGAGGAGCCCTGTCCTCTGAACCTTCCCAGCAGGCCCCCCGCCAGCCCACTCTCCCTCCTCTCCCCACTATGGTGGGTGGGCAATACAACCTCTGGCCTGGCCCCCATTGCCCAAGTTGCCAGTTGGCTCACAATGGTCACCGTGCCCCACAGCGTACTTCCCGTTTGGGGGCTTCCAGCCAGTGCATTCTGGGGACCCAGAGTGCAGGCAGTGGGAACCCCAGATTTGTTTAACCTGTTGACAGCCCCTCAGAGTCTGCTGGTTAGAAGGCAGCCAGGTCACGCAGGCCTAGCCTCAGAGCCTCATGATTACAAAGAGTGAGTCTGATGGATGAGCAGTCTCAGGCGGGAGTGGGGAGCCAGGCCCACTGCAGTGGGAAGAGTCTCTCCACATCTTATCCTGTGTCTCGGGCCTGGAGGGTGGTCTGGGAGGTCTGCCCAGTGCACATCTATACTGTCAGGTCCCAGGGCTTATGTCCCAGAGAGAGAGGCTGCCACGGGAGCTGGCAGTCCTGCGGCTTCGAGGATGGAGGTCATCTGGCATCAGTAGCTGGTGAATTTCAGGTCCCTGGGGTGGGATTCCAGCCTCTCACCATCCTTGAGAGAGGGGCTGGACTGTCCAACACCTTCTCCCTTCTGCCATCAGGGATATTTCAAAGAGTCTGAGCTTAACAGCTGGAGGGAAGAAACCAGGGCCAAAGGGACCAGTCAGAGGGCCAGCCCTGGCTCAAATGCCCCTGCCCCAGGCCCAGCCACGTCTTCCGCAGGCCCCCAGCTGGTTTAGACGGCCTCAGAATTTGGGGAGTCAGGGACAGGGTCTGCAAAAGAAAGGAGAAGCAGAGTGAAGGGGGGTTCCTCCATCCATCATCCCCCCCACAACCCCACACCCTGAGGCCGTGAGGATTCCCAGGGAGGTGGGGAATGAGGCTGGTGTGCTGCCGGTCACAGTACCATGAGGGAAGAGATTCACTCACCTAGGGAGGGGAAGAAGACATCCCCGGGGCCTGGTGGAGACAGAGGAGTATTGGGCTCGGAGAGCAGGTGCCGCCCAGACTCAGAAGGCTGCCGCTGGGCCATGTAGGTCAGGGGCTGCCTGGGCTTGGCCTCCAGCATCCCGTGAGAAGGTGGAGAGGTCTCAAAGCCAGGGTTTTCAATTCCTTGAACGTTGTTGCTGGAGAAGCAGAATACAAGGTCATGCGTGCTGCCTGGGCTAGGCCTCTGACCTTCCGCCTGGCCTGCCTCACTTCTCTCCCCTCGCCTCCGCCTTCCCATCACCTGCCTTCGTACCCCAGGCCTCAGCAGCATCTCCTAGCAGGAAGGGAGGCTCCAGGGCCAGGGAGGAAAAGCCATGGGCTGCACCCCCCAGCTGCCCTGAGCTGAGGGCATCTGCCCATCTGCCCCCAGGCCCAGGAAAGAAGCCCCAGGGAAGAGTGGCTCCAGGACACTGGCCTCAGGAATCAGGGGACAAGTCTCTCTTTGGTCAGTAGAATTAATGGCCTTAGGACTGATTGTCCCCACAGCTTGTCTTGAGCTAAAGGGAGCCCTTCTTCTTCCTTCATAATGGGACAACCTCTGAGGACCGCTCTAATTCTGAGATTCCAGCAGGATCTAGCTAGGACTTCCTGTGACCTGTCTTAAATATCATCCCTTTCAGACACCAGGGAGGAGCTCTGAATTTGGTGTTACATATACTGGGGCCAAGTTCCTGAGCATGGCCTGTTCCCAAGCACGCCCTCCATGCCAGGCCCCATGCCAGCTTCCTGCCCAGGGCACACACCACACACACTCCCCATCCACTCCATCCCCAAGCTGCCCCCCACCCACGTCTGAGCCAGGTCAGCCTCTGCCCTTGTGGCCTGACTGCTTTCTCCTTGGGGTGCCCTGCACTCCTTGGGGCCTCAACTCCAGGCATGCTGACCTCCTTTGCATGTTTCAGGGTCTGCCTGGGCTCAGCTGCTTCCTCCCCTTCCTCACCCCAGCTGATCACTGAGGCCCAAAGGTAGGTGCATCGCTCTCCAAGCAGCATTGGAGCCAGCCAGCTGGGTGAGGGGTGGCAGGGCAAACAGCCAATCAGCGCAGATGGCAGATGGCAAATGCTCTTCTAACCAGCTATGCCAGGCAGCTTAACTGGGGCCCTACTGCACAGACATATCTCTTTCCTGACAGCTGGCCCAGAGCACAGGGAGGCCCAGGAAGTACATGTCTGTGTTCTCAGCCCCACTGTGATATCAGCAGTGACCGGAGAGGAGAGGGGGAAAGAACCCAGTGGAGTCAGGAGAATCAGTCTGTCCTTCCGCATTAACTGCCGTATAAGAAGCTGGGTGTAGATAGATGCTGCCCAGCAGAGACCACAGCCCAGGGAAGGCAAGGAGAGAGCCTGCCAGACTTTGACTGGGACGGCACAGTTGTGGCAAGTGTTCTCAGGAAGGTCTCCATGGGCCTTACCTGTCCATCCGCACCAGTTCCTGGGCACCTAGGGACAGACAGACAGAGAAGCTGGTCACAGAGGAAAGGCTTCCCCAGACAGCATCCTGGCCCTCGCTGGCAGACACCCCTCAGGAATCGGAGTGAACCTGGGCAGGGCTGTGCTCATCCCCAGATCCCACTTCTGTTCCCTCAAGAAGCCGGGAGGGCAGTGCTGTGTGTCTACCCAGCAGGTGAGGCCTTGGTCAGCGGCCCATGTTGACCCATGATAAATTATACTTGGGATGCATTTGACAAGCGTGTGGGGCAGCTAGGAAACCAAAGGCAGCTGGTGGTGATGTTAGGCATCCAGGATCAACCAGAGGCCCTGCTCCTGAACTGTTGTTTCCTGTGTGGCCGTTTGTCACGTTCTGGTCGTCAACCATGATTTACTGGGCAGGGGTGTTGCAAGGTCAGTTCCTAATGAGAGTTCCTGGTCCTCTCTGTTCTGTCCCCCGCATTGCCTAATAGGGTCAACACCTCTCACAGGAACCCTAGAGGGCCTGACACTTCATCAGTTCTCAGTCGCGCTACCACTCTCTACCCTGCAATCAGGCTGCTGCCACCCTGCCCCGCTGTGGAGGTTCCCCATCCCGCAAACCGGCCACCAACCAGATGCAGCCACCCCAACTTCCCTCTTTCTTGCAGCTCCCCACGTACTCCCACAGATCCTTCTTGTTTTTTTAAGAGTTTTGCTGCTCATTACGATGGGGAAACAAGTGGTGGGGGAGGGGCACAACAACAGAATACCCACGGGAAGTTGCACACAAGTTCCTGAAATCTCCGCGGTATCGGAATCATGGCTTCTTGTTTACCAGGGCGACTCTGTGTGGGGCTTCCTGCAGGTCTCTGCCTTCCCTCAGCTCATCCTCTGCTCTGCCCTTGAAGAGACCAAGTCTGCCTGATACTAGGGAGGTTGCCGTGCCCGTTGGCCTCTAGCACACTGCCTTCCTCGGTGCTCCCAACACTGTTGCTGTGGTTCAGTTGCTCGGTCGTGTCCGACTCTGCGACCCCACGGACTGCAGCACACCAGGCTTCCCTGTCCTTCACTACCTCCCAGAGCTTTCTCAAACTCATGTCCATCGAGTCAGTGATGCCATCCAACCGTCTCATCCTCTGTCGTCCCCTTCTCCTCCTGCCTTCAATCTTCCCCAGCATCAGGGTCTTTTCCAGTGAGTCAGTTCTTTGCATCATGTGGCCAAAGTATTGGAGCTTCAGCTTCAGTCCTTCCAATGAATATTCAGGATTGATTTCCTTTAGGACTGACTGGTTTGATCTCCTTGCTGTCCAAGGGACTCTCAAGAGTCTTCTCCAACACCACAGTTCAAAAGCATCAATTCTTCGGCACTCAACTTTCTTTATAGTCCAACTCTCACATCCATACATGACTACTGGAAAAACCATAGCTTTGACTAGACTGACCTTTGTCGGCAAAGCAGTATCTCTGCTTTTTAATACACTGTCTAGGTTTGTCATAGCTTTTCTTCCAAGGAGCAAGCATCTTTTAATTTAATTTCCCAACCCTTGCTCTTTCTCTTTTTCCTGAGTGTGGCTTACTCCCAAGCACTCCGTCTGTGCCCAGCTCTGTGGCAGCACTCTGCCCGGAGCACACCACACACAATCCCATCCATTCCACCTCCAGACCTGCCACCCCTGCTCCAGGCCACTCAGCCTCTACCCTGGGGCCACGCTCCTGCCATGTCCCAGGTGACTTCCACTGCCATAATTCCATCAGCTGCTTCTCTAGAATCTGGATCAAGAAAAATGACCCGAATCTCCACTCCCTCTCCATTTCATACCTGGTTTCTCTAGACTCGTCCCCTCTGGCATCTCGTCTGTCTGTCTCTAAACCTTCAACCATATAAGTCTTTTTTTGGAGAGGACAGAGGACTAGCCTCAAAAATACTTTTATTAGGAGATAAATGACTGATACCTTCCTGTTACTGCATGTATTAAATCTGGGGACAAGATGCTACGAAGTGGTTGTCCATCACAGAAATAGAATTTGTTTATAGAGTTTCAGAAGGCATGCTCGTCATTGGTCATGGCACAGCCCTGGCTGGCCCACCACACCCCCTCAAGCCTTCTTTCACTGCAGTTTTTCAGCACCCAGCTCATCTGTCCCTTTCTCTGTGAAGCCCTCAGTCTGCAGGTCTCCCAGTACCTGCAGCAGGAGATACTGGGGGCTGACCCCAGGCTCCCCATGTCCTCAGGACACGGCCACAGCGTTCCAGCCTGGGGGTGTCCCCTCTCTGGTTTTTCTTCCTCCAGCATGGGACACAGGCAGAGCCCTTGCCCAACCCCTGGGGGCCCCGTGAGGATCAGCAGTGCCCCTCCCCCACCCCATGCCCACCTCTGCTGGGAATTTGTTTCCCAGTTCCTGGGGCTTCCCTGGTGGCTCAGAGGGTAAAGCAATGCGGGAGACCTGGGTTCAATTCCTGGGTCAGGAAGATCCCTGGAGAGGGAAATGGCAACCCACTCCAGTACTCTTGCCTGGAAAACCCCACGGATGGAGAAGCCTGGTAGGCTACAGTCCGTGGGGTCACAAAGAGTCAGACACAACTGAGCCACTTCACTTTTAGTTTCCTGTTCCCTGATGGAGGCAGACCTGTGGTCTGGAGTAAGAGGGGACAGAAAGCACCTCTTCTGCTGGGAGTCAAGCCTACCTGAAAACGGCCCCTCCTCGCCCCTTCCCCACCCCCGTGGACACACTCCACAGATGAGCAGGAGCTGAGGGTGATTCTGCAGCCATGCCTCTCCTGGTTCATCCCCTGGGTTCCTCTTTCTGCTCCAAATCCCTTCACCTTCCCCCACCCCAGCCGCAGCCCCAACCCGCTTTGTGAGAGGAATTAGGGCCTCCTGAGAGGTGGGGGAGGCTGACCACTGAAGAGGGACAGAGGAGGGATGTCCAGTTGGTCCAGTCCAGCCAAAGCCCCCCTCAGGTACCTCCTGCCGCAGACAGCAGGGGTGGGGAGCGGTGCGGGAAGAGGTGGGGGAGGCCACGCAAGGGCCCCCGCCCTCCTGCTCCAGGAGGACTGAGGCTGGCCAAGGCTCATGAGTGGAGTCAAAGGAAGGGCCCGGGGCACCGTCACCCGAAGAGACAAGTGAAGAGGTATCTGTGGTCACAACTCGAAGCCCGGCTCCAACACATACTCACTAAGGGGGTCCCTAAGGGAGTCCCTTAACTGCTCTGTGCCTCAGTTTGCTCAGCTTTAAAACGGAGCCAATAGTAGGACTAGACTTTGTTATGAGGAGAACGTGAGAGAATGTACGTAGCAGGCTTGGCATGGTCCCTGGCACAGCAACCCTATTAGTTGGGGGTCCTCAGCTATTGCGCTCATGCTGAGTGTTTTTATTATGCAGTGGAACTATGTTCCCTGAAAACCACTGAGTTGAAAAGCTCTGAGTCTGAGTCTTAGCTCTGCCACTCACTAAGTTTTATAACTTTCGGTTAGTTATTTAACCCTGCTGACCTTAGGTTTGTGACCTGTAAAAGGAAAGAGTTGAATCGAGTTATTTCTAAGATCCCTCCCAGTTCTGTTAATCCAAAGGTCATTTTGTCCCAACCGTTGCGACGAAGACAAACCCACCTATATGTTAAAGCAGGTGCCCCAACAATCTCCAGGTGGTAGCACTTTTATAAACCAGTTTCAGCTACTCCATATGACTGCTCATTCATTCAACAGATCCCTGTTCAGTATCAAGCCAGCACTGCCAGGGGCCAGTGGGTCCCCTCCTCTCTACCGCAGAGCCCAGCTCTTGTCTCTTGAAGAGCAGAACTGGGTCAGCCTTTTGCCTTGGCTCTTCCCTGTGGCTGAGCGGGACGCTGGGGCAGGTCACTCACACCCCACCTAGCCCAGGCAGACGGGGATACTCACGGCGGTTGGAGGCCACCTGCCTTTGCTTGTAGACCAGGAGCAGGATGAGGGGGAGGCAGAGAATACCCACGATGCAGGCGCTCGTAGCCAGAGCAGCAGCCGTGATGCCTGAATGGACAGAGAGGCAGCCAAAGTGAGGCCCCACTCCCTGCTCCTCCTGAGGGAAACTGAGGCCCAGAGAGGGAAGGCCCAGCAACACGGGGACCCACCTTTACCCAGGCCCCACAGCTAGACCCGCAGTGACCTGCAGAGGCATGGAAGGTCTGGGAACCCCAAGAGGGCCAGAGCACCCAGAAATCAGGCCAGGTGCTTACAGCTGAGGCAGCTACAGGGGAGAAAGAGAAGGGTCCTCATCACAGCCTGCAGGAAACATCTCAACCACCTGGACCACTGGTTGCTCCCTGAAGAGGAGAGCAGGCCCTTCATAGACCCCATGTCACAGAGTTCAAGGCTGAAAGAAGGCCGAGAGATGAAAAACTTGCGAAAACAGATGAGTGGTGATAACTACACAACACTGAGAATGTAATTAATGTCACTGAATCGTACTCTTAAAAATGGTTGAAATGGCAGTTTTATGTTATATATGTTCTATCACAATGAAAAATAAATGAATGAAAAGCCCTGTTTATGCCCCTTGGCTTCAGGACAGGGCCTCTAAAAGTGATCTCACATGTAGCTTACGGGGAAACACTTTGGGCAGGAACTAGGGAAATGTGAATCCTTGTCCAATTTAAATTTTTTTAAGCTTTGGAAATTACACACACAAAAAAATTTACATTTTTTTTTTAATTCAACATTTTCTTCCTCCACCTGTACCTGGGTCCCCTCCAGAGACATAATCTAGATACATTCTCTGCATGTACAGCATATATGGGATCACGTGACAACTGCTTTTCCCACTTAGCACAGCTTGGATACCTCTCTGTATTGGCACAGAGATCTAGCTCATTCTGCCTAGGGCTTATCATGGGGCTCACCTAAGCTTATTGAAACAGTCCCCTCCTGGTGGGTATGTAGGTTGCTTCCATTTTTCAGCATAACTAATAATGTAACAATGAACTTGTGGAGGCATCTTTGCTCACTCAGGCAAGTACATCAGTACATAAAACCTAGCAGTGAAAGTGCTGAGCCAAAGAGTATGTGTGTTTTTTTTTTTAGACTATTGCTAAATTGTCCTGCAAAAAAAAAAAAAACAGTTGTACCAGTTCATGGTCCCATCCACAGCATGGGAGGTTTTATTTCAGTCCATCTGCTGACTCCAGGAGTTTGGCTGGGAACAGACGTGCCCTCAGACCACAACCAGCATAAATGCTTTTCCTTCCCAATTTTAGCGCTTCCCTCTGACAGAAAAACAATGGGGTAGAATACCTTGTCACAGCGTCAGCTTGGCCCTGGGAGCTTTGGGAAGGTGAACGGGCTCAGTGTGCCTTTGCACTGCTTATTTGGGTATAAAGTCTTGTGTTTTATCTCACTGTATTCCTGAACAACCCGACAGTGTAAACAAGCTTTCAGAGGGCTTGTTCAGACCTCGGAAGAGAAAAAGCTGTTTTCGGGTGCGTTAGAAGTACCCGCTGGTACAGGGACAATTGCTGTGTTGTTACAAAGCAAGTTCAGCTCCACATTAAAGCAGGCGCCCCACATATCTTAGCGAGGCTGCACTTTGATGCAGAGTACTGAAAGTAAAACATTTTCTAATTCAGACATCTGAGTATCTCTGAACCCCATCACAGGACCTTATTGTGGGCACCGAGAAACCGGCTGCAAAGCACCCTTTTCTGGTCATCAAAGCAGGTTTCCTCCAGACTGGCATTAAGCAGCAAATGGTGTAGTCAGTCAATGACTACTGAGCATCTTGGCCCAACCTCTCTCCTGACTGTGGTCCCCAAGCAAAGACTCCCTCTCTTTGTCCCCTCTTGGGGATCAGGTCTTGGTTTCCTTACAGCCTGGGCTAGGAGTTGAGGCTAGGCCCAGGGAGCAGGGTTTGGGCAGAGTTTTGTGGGCCAGCTGCCCTCTGAGAGCATGGGCTCCTCTGCAGAGCACAGCCTCGCCACAGCTGCCCACCCCGCCCCCCACGTGTGGCCAGTACCTGGGGCAGACTTGGGGAGGGGTCTGGCCCTGTAGCCATCCGGTGCCAGGCTCATGCCGAGAAGGCGATCAGGCACCGGCAGAGGCAGCTGCCCAGCCAGCACTCACAGGCAGTGTGCCAGGCCCTTACAGAGCCGGGTGGGATAGAAGGGGCTCGGTCTGCTCAGCGGGTCTTTGTCCAGGGCCTGTCAGTACCCCGAGGGTGCTTTTGGAGGAAGGCGTTCAGTAGGACTGCCTGGTTCCAGGGAGGGGGCTGGATGAAACCATACATCCTGCTGTGCTGCGGGGTGGAGAGGTTGCTTCTCGGGGAGATGGGCTGTCCAGCCTCCTGGCACAGGTTCAGTGAAAAGCCACAGCCCCTCAGCAACTTGGGGCTCCCAGGCTCTTTCAATACCAGCTTCCTCATCCCACCTCTCTCTTATCACCTCCCCGGCCACCTCAAGCTGACCTGGGCCTTCAGAGGATTTCATATACCAGCTGCCTTCCTACTCCCCCAGGATATTAGGAGATCGGGGCTGCAGTGTGCTGCTGCTGTTATTGTTCAGTCGCTAAGTCATGTCCAACTCTTTGCAACCCCATGGACTGCAATTAGAGAAGGAAAACTCAAAGAGCTTCTTGGCTGGAAACATCATTAACTGATCAGGTACCAAGGCTGGCTGTGGAGCCCCTGTCTTATAGCAGGGGGGTCTTTCCAGAGGTAAGTGGCAGCAGACAGCAGGACCCAGCAGTCAGCCCTGGGACCTCCTAAGCACATGGATCATCAGGCAGATGTTTCAGACTGTCAGAGAACAGGATATGCGTCCACCATCCACTGCCATCTACTTGCCATCCTGCCTTGCTACAGGGGAATGGATGAGATGATTTGGGAAGTGAGGCCTAGAACTGCACATTAGAAGTAATAATAGCCAACACACACACAGCACTTACTCTGTGCCAGGCATGGTTCTTAATGCTTTCTTTACACAGAGTACCTCATTTAGCCTCAGAACAACCTTAAAAGTATACATATAACCATCATCTCTATTTTACAGATGAAAAAACCAAGGCACAGGGAGGTTAGGCAACTTGACTGATTTCAGGATCTGTGCTCTTAACCATTTCACCACACTGCCTTTCATTAGAATAGACTCGGGTTTCAAATATGGCCAGCTTAGTACTTAACTTTTTTTAATGAGTTGCCAACTTTTTAAAATTGAGAGCTCAAGTAAAATCTGGACTTCTGACTTTGCTTGAAAATTTAGTAGCTCTGGCAACCCTGGGCCCCTCTCCTGGCGTGTGACAGTTGGAACTGCATGTACACAGTGGCGGCTGGGTTTTCACCAGTCTCTGCGTCTCTGTACTGTCTTCCCCACCAGCTCGCTGGCCCTGTGGGCATTCAGTCTTTGAGCCCTGACTCACCGCCTTTGATAACATGGGGCCTCCCTGTGAGCTGGAAAGGGACACGCGTGCTGCCATTGTTCAGTGGACACACGGTACCCAGAGGACAGAAGCACTGTCAAGCACCCACATCCCACCCCAAAGTATAACTGGGTTTCTTTTCATCTGAGACCACTTCCACCTTAGCGCCAAGACTCCTCACAGCTGTCGTCTCCAGACCTCCAGAACCAAGACTCTGAAAGGGGACTCCAGCCTTTCAGAAGCTTTCAGATTGATGCTTTACCCCTGCCCTTGACAACTGGGACAGAAGCGAACATGTCCCTGTGGCCATTAAGAAGCCAATTCCCTGCAGACAGTAGTTCAGGAAGCAGGGAGCAGAGTGAGACTGCACATCCCATGAATTGGAGAGGAAGGAACATGTCAAAACCTGAAAGTTGAGGTGCCCAGCAAAGGAAGCCTGACCTACTCTTAGCAGTCAAGTCCTGCCTTACCCTTGGGCTCTTATCAGTCAGACTCCTGGAACTTCCCAGGTGACTTCTGTTCCCTTAACCCCAACAGCTGCTGCTCTCGAGTCTAGAGCAAGAAAAATGACCCAGATCGCCACTCCCTCTCCATTTCACACCTGGTTTCTCTGACACTGTCCCCTTTGGCATCTCTTGTCACTGTGTCCAAGACAGCTGACTTTCAGAAAATGAGTGCTGACAAGCGGAGGAGGGCCCCAGCACTCAGGCAGGGTTTGCACATGGAGAACCAGGTTGCTCTGGCTTCTCCTCTTGGCTCTGGGAGACTGGGAACCACTCACTTCATCCATC
Organism: Odocoileus virginianus; assembly: GCF_023699985.2. Taxonomy (NCBI): domain Eukaryota; kingdom Metazoa; phylum Chordata; class Mammalia; order Artiodactyla; family Cervidae; genus Odocoileus; species Odocoileus virginianus. The sequence goes on from NC_069680.1 coordinate 61,602,434, forward strand.
TGAACCTCAGTTTCTCCATCTGTGAAATGGGGGCAGTGGCAGAGTTGTTCTGCAGGAGCCCCTGGAGGCAGAAGTGGGACTGGGGGGTTGCTCGTAGTGGAAGGGGTAATGGGGAAGTGAACACTCATGGACCCACCAGGTGAGGCTCACCCTGACCTGTGCGCAGCATGTGTGTGCACACACAGTCATGAGGCTGCTGCATGGGCAGGAAGGGGCTGCCGGGGGTGTGGGGTGGCGGGGGGGGGGGGGGTCTCCACCCTCCCCAGGGAGCCACCAGCGGAGGAAGTGAGGAAGGCAGCAGCTTGGCACGAGGCCACACATGAGCTTGTGGTGTAGGCGAAGGGGCTTGTTGTTAGTTTCTTAGTTCCATGTGGGTCTGGCTCAGACTGTGTGTTCTAATTTTATTCCTGGCTAGTCTGTTTGTTGCTTCAAAAAAAAAGGAGTAGTGTGAATAGAAAGTCACCATGGCCTTTGAGTGGGGGCTTGGCTGTGGCTGAGCTTCCTGACTTCAGTTGTGATGTATGTCCTCCTGGAGGGCAGGGAGAAGGCCTGCACTTTCGTGTCTCCAGGACCTAGGCAGGGACTGCTCCGGACCGGATGCCCAATAAATACTAATGGAGAGAAGGCTAAGGAAGCCAAGAACCCCTCCTGTCAGAAGAGGGCGTACCCCTAAGACATCTCCCCTTTGCTGTCTCCGAGCTGCTGGGTATTCTCACCTGGACTGCTAGTGCCCAGGCATCCCTTGGAGCAATGCCCCTACCCTCCATGGGCACCACTGGGCAAACACCAGGGGGCTGACTGCCACCCACCGCCCTGTGCGTCCAGTCTCCTTCCCCAGCTGTGCTCACCTCACCTCCAGAAGGTGTGAGGTGAGCACAGTGCCAGCTGCACTTCCCTTGTCAGATGTGTGAATTGAGGTCAGTTATGTCACCTCTCTGGGCCTCTGTTTCCATGAGTGTGCCATGAAGTTGGTGACACCTACTTCACAGGGTTCTTGTAAGAAGCCATTGAGATACCAGTCCTTAGAAGGAGTTAGCACAGTGCCTGAGACATAGTAGGAGCTTTAGGAAAGGTCGTTCTGTTCCCCTGCCTCTGCCTCCGCCCTCTCCACACACATAGAACAAGTTTGAGTCCAAGCCAGGAGGACCCACACACATACCGCCCTCCTTCCCATGTGGCAGAGGGCTGGTGGGCAGGAGTGGTCCCCACCGAAAACAAGCTTGGCAGCCTATGGCACCCAGTATCTATCATGGGGGCACTTGGCCCAAGGTCACTGCCAGGGCACAGCCTCACCCAAAAGTCAGGGGTAGGACTCAGAAGCCAGCTTCCTTAAGCTTCAGGCCTTAGAAGGGCCCTTAGAAGTGGGCTTCTGGGGGCTGCAGCCCAATGGCTCAGGTGAAGGAGGAAGCAAAAGGGAAGGGTGGCAGCAAAGGAGGAATGGAGTTTTGTGGGCTTGGAGTGATGAGGTTAGAGTTCAGAATGAGGTCTGGGTCCAGGGTGAGGGCAGAGAACAGAGAATCCAGAGGAGGCAAGAGATGGTTCCTTACTTTCACTCTCATTGGAGGAAGGTGGGTACGCGATGCACTTGGATGGTGTTTCTTCGCCTGTGAGAGCAGAAAGAAGGGTCATTAAGTGGGCGTCAGACCCTGGAGGCCAGGAAGACTTGTCCTGGCTGGTATGCCCTGCTTCTGTCACAGATACCTTTGCTCGTGTCCCCTTGGCAATGCTGGCCCAGCTGCACGCGCGCGCACACACACACACACACACTCACACAGAGGCATATTTTCACTTCACAGCCAGGCATGCCCCGCCCATCGCCATGACACCCCCATGGGTGTGTGGATACCTGCCCACACCTCTGTCTAGTCCACTACCCCTTGTCTTCTCACCTACACAAACACACACACACACACACTCACTCCTAACTCACACCGCAGGTCATATATCACAGCCCTGGAATTGTCGTGAGCAGACACACTCCCAGCCCAAGTTCATATGCTTAGTCACTCAGTCGTGTCCTGCTCTGTGCGACCCCATGGACTGGAGCCCGCCAGGCTCCTCTGTCCACGGGATCTCCCAGGCAAGAATCCTAGAGTGGATTCCCATTTCCTTCTCCACCGGTTCCTATACTCTCTCCCATTAAGAAACCCCACTGTCATAAACAGAGCCCAGTATGCCCTTCCTCTCCACCATACCCAGCGACCCAGAAAGAGGTGTTCACAGCTCCACATCCCATACCACCCCTGGAGTGCCAGCGCCACCCAAACAGAATCAGACACCCCCTGGCACAGTGTCACACCACCAGACACACAGCGCCACCCCCCCACCAGCCACTCCGTCCTCTGCTCATCCTCCCGGACAAGCTCAGACACCATCCCCACAGTGACAGCCGCCCCTGGCCGACCCACAGAGCGGGGGCTCACCTCTCTGCACCTGCAGCTCCATGGCTCCAAAGAGCCGCTGCTCCGAGTGGTGGTGCCTGAGCTCCACCACCAGGCAGCAGTAGAGGCCGCCATCCAGCAGGGTCAGGTTGCGCATGGTGATGGTGAAGTTGCCGTGGTGGTCGGAGGCCGACTCCAGCCCGTATCGCTGGGCCAGATCCTGGCTGGTGTTGGCCTGGTGGCCACTGTGGTGCAGGTGGAGGTCCTGGAACGTGAGGTTGCGGATGGGCCGGCGCTCCGAGCAGACCTGCACCTCGCCCCGTGAGCTGCGGTACCAGGTCTTATAGAAGGTCACGTCGTGCCCTTTGGCCAGGGGGCCCAAGAGCCTGCAGGTGAGGGTGACGTTCTGCCCCTCGGGACACACGTACAGGGAATAGGGCGTGGCAATCTTGAACGCTGTCACCAGGCCTGCTCAGAGAGATGAGAGCCCGTCACCCACCTGAGCCAGCAATACTCCCAATACCCACCGGAGTAGGGAAGAACCTCGGCCTGGGGCTTCACAGATATGGGTTCCCCAGCCACAAGCTCAGGGCCAGTCAGCTGACCTCCCCAAGCCTCAGCTTCTTCTTTTGCTCGTGAAGCCGGCTCCCTCCAGGCTGTGTGGGAGGAGCCACAAGAGCCTCCCCAGGTAAAGCTGGATGAGGCGTAGGCGAGACAGCAGGCAGGCGGCAGGGTGGGCCCGGCACGAAGCATCCCTCTCCCAGCTGGCACATGTGTGCTGACCCCAGCTCCTGTCCCCTCACTGCAGGCACCGTGGCTCTGCCCAGGCCTGGCCCCTGGCACTTGCAGTTCCCGTGCTCAGCACATCAGTGGGGAGAAGCAGAAGGCAGTTTGGGAACAGCAGCCTCTTGCCCTGGACCACCCCTCTGGAGGCCATCGGCATCTATTCCCACTCCTGGGGCCGGCATGCCCCGCACCCCCCTCATCAGAGCATCTGCCCGTGTGAGGCCTGTGCCAGGTGCTCTGTGTCACCTGTATGCTGAAGACAGAGCATCCCTTAGGAGCTTATGGCCTAGCTGGGTAGACAAGTCCTACATCCTGACAAAGTAACCCCACAGGACAAAGGGTAAAGCCGAGCCAGCCTTCAGGGCACTTGAAGGAAAGAGGATGTGACCTTCCTGGGGATAGTCAAGAGACTTCTTAAAGGAAGGAGAGTCTTTGGGGTTGATGGACAGACAGGAGCCCAGCACATGGAAGGGGGTAAAGCAAGAATACCCAAGGTGTCTCAGGGACAAGGACAGGTGTGCAGAAAAGGTCATTTCACCCAGGCACCTGCCTACCACCTGGTCTTCTGAGACGTTTTCTCATTCATTTTGTTTCAATAAGCAAATGAAGCCATCCCCTGGTCCTCTTTACCCTACCCCCATCTCCCAGCATGTAACCATGTTGACCCCCTAAAGCACTGTCCCTTTAACAGAAAATTCTGTCTAGCTGTGAGCCTCAGTTTCCTCATGTGTGCAGTGAGGAAAATATTAGCTACAGTGGGGTTGTGAGAGGACAGAATGAGGGGAAGAGGAGAACACGATATGTGAGCTCTCATGCCTTCTGCAGACATCAGCGGGATAGCTATAGTTACTAGACATTAGTGATGTTTTCATTTTATTTGGCATCTCAAGGGTTGTTGTGGACTGACAGGGAAGGAGGGTTTGGAAATATGTACAGGATCCAAATGGATATGCCCCTTCCATTGCCATTGCCTGAACCCAAGATAATAATGCCACTTCTTTCCAGATTCCCTTTCCCTGTTTTACAGCCTATCTCCCTACCCCTACCCAGAAGAGCTGAAAGCCTGGCCCAATCAGGAGAGAGGCAGCTGCTGTAGCTTTGTAATTGGCTCAGCCTGCAAAGGAGTCCAATATCTGGGAGTTACATAGACTCTGAGCTTCAGATGCCTCGCTGTAAAACACAGAAGTGGAACAGCTCCCTGCCAGAGTTGAGGCAAAACTACAGATAATTTATGTGAAATGCTCTGAAAGTTGAGGCTTGGTACCTGGGAACTAGATAGGTCTCTAAGTCATTTCTGCAATTCAAAAGATATTTCTTAGGAGTGAAAATAGAACAGAGAAGGCTGCTTTGAATGCTCTCTCACTAAAGTGTGAATGACTGACAACAGCTGTGGCCCAATCTTGGCATGCTTGCATATTTAAAGCAGAGTGTGAGGCGGCAGCAAAGACATTTCCCCCAAAGAATATGTCTGCAAGGGTGGAGTTCTAAGCCCCAGAGGGTAAGAAGGACAGATATGCACCAGAGCCTCCCACTCCCAGCACCCGCATGTGAGAGGGAGCCACATCTAGGACTCCCAGACTTTTGGGAAGTCATTGCCAAGGTGAGCAGAGACTTCAGAACTTCTTTAGTCAAGATGCTCATCTCCTTTTCAGGGAGAAATACAGATGTCAACAAAGGGAAAGTGGTTTGCCTGAAGTTCTGGAGGGTATAAACTCAGAACCTGAAGCATGGGGCTTCAGGTAAAGAAGGATCTAATTAGGACTAGAAGAATAATAAATAGGATGGGCATGGCTAACAACCCAGTAAGCCAGCTGTTATTTTTATTCCTATCTCACCAATGAGGAAACTGAGGCACAGAGATGTTAAGTAACTCACTGAAGTTCACAGAAAATACTAGAGTCAGAATTAAACTCAAGCACTTAGACACTGTACTAAAAAATTTCAGATTTTGGCAGCCCACAGGCCATATTCAGCCTTCAAATATATTTTACTTGAACCTCAAAGTATTTTACTTTTTTTTTTTTTTTTGAGATTGCCAAAATTTAAAGACCAAGAATTTGATACAAAAATTTTGACTTCTAGCTTCTCTTTGAAAATCAGAGCATTAACACTAAACCCAGCTTTCCAGATGGTACTAGTGGTAAAGAATCTGCCTATTAATGCAGGAGACACAAGAGACCTGGGTTTGGTCCCTGGGTCAGGAAGATCCCCTGGAGAAGGAAATGGCAACCCACTCCAGTACTCTTGTCTGGAAAATTCCACAAACAGTGGAGCATAGTGGGCTACAGTCCATGGGGGTCGCAAAGAGCTGGACACAGCTGAGCGCAAGCACACACAGCTTTCCCGAGGCACTTGTCAACTGGAACTAGGCAGCAGCCTCCTCTTCCCATGGGGCACTGGTGTTCGAGCTGGCCACAGTCCCCACCTCTCCCTAATGTTTCCCCCAGTCTGCTTCACTCTCTTGCCCTCAGTGTCCCATGGACATCTGAGTTTCTGGTCCATGAGTGGCCTCCTTGGTTTCTAACCAGGGAGGCATTCCACTCCCCAAGCCCACTGTCCTACAGATCTGACAGTCAGGCTCAGAGAGAAAGTGATCCACTCAAGGCCCCCAGCGGAAACCGAGCTACTGAATTATGGCTGTGCCAATAAATGAAAGTGGGAAGTAGTCACAGAAAGGGCTCTCTGAGGAAGAATAAAAACCCACCCAAAGAGTGGACCCTCGATTAACTCCCCATTTCCCCCAGCCAGCCATATGACAGCTGCCACCAGCACTTCTCCCGACTGATACCCTGTTTTCCCTTTCCCCAACATTATCTTTAGCCCAGAACTACCCTCAAGGGTGTGAGCCGAATCCAGATCCAACAGTGTTTGCAGAAGCATACACACCTTGGGGGCTAGGGGGAGGCCAGGTCCACAGGTCTGGGGGGAGTGGAAGCAGAAGCAGGAGGGTGAGCCCAGAGCCGAGCAGGGCGGAGCTGCCAAGTGGACAGAGGTGTGGACGGGGTGGGGTGAACATGTAGGCAAGATGCGGCTAGCTTGTGGGCAGGTCAGGTGTCCGTGAGCACAGGGTGATGGGGCAGGGTGGGAGCAAGCAGCAGGAGGGCCTCCAATGGGGCACCAGCCCAGGGCCTCCCCGGTCCAAGCAGTGGTGTTAGGGACCACAGAATTCCCCAGGAAAGCAGTGGGGAGGGGCTTTTCAGCCCAAGAGGCAGTTTCTTTGCAGACTCACAGGGGGACACAGAACTGGGGTTCAGAGACAGAGCTGGGGAGGGTCATTGCTCAATTCCTAACACCCCAAGCACCCCAGAAGGACCTCTTCCCCTTTTAGAAAAAGGAGAAGCTACACTGGGCTTTAGGTTTGGGTGTGGGGGAGAGTATTCAGTTCCAGCAAACAGACTGGATGGGGTGGGCCGGATGTCCACAGGACTTATCCTGGGGAGAGAAAACATCTTGATTGTTGTGTCTGAGACTCCAGTCAGAATAAGGCCCAGGGGCAGCCTGTCCTTAGGTGGACTCTCAAGGGCAGAGTGTTAGCGAAAACTACACACATGCCCCATGCCTTCCACGACTGCACATACACACGTGTGTTATCAGGGGCTATAAATAGCCCAGCTGGAATTATAATTATTTGGCCAGAGGATGTTGCTTATTGTAAGGAGCAGATCCTTTTGGACACCTGGGGCATTGTCGGAGACTGGGGAGGAAGGCCCCTGGCTCCAGGGTGGCCGAGAGCATGTAGAACAGGAAAAGGCCTCAGGCCCTAGGCTGAGCCTGTGCCTGTGTGGGAACCATCTATCATTGTGCTGTTTTTAGGGCCCAGCCCCCACCTGCTGCTGGGTGAGTTTGCAGAAGCACCTGCAGGAAGAATGATGTGACCCTGGGGTAATTCTAGGTCTAGGATTGAAACACTAGCCTGGGTGGGCAGATCCCTGGGCCCCAATCCCCACTTAGCCATGCCCTTACTGTGTGCCTTGGGCACATCCCATCCTTCTCTGGGCCTCCCTTTCTTTATCCTATCTTGAGAGACTCCCCACATTCCTAGCCCCCTTCCAATTCTGAAACCTTGTGACAGGTGAGAAAGGCTGTCTTTCTTCAGGGCGGAAGAAGGTGGCAAGAATGGGCAACAATACTAAGATGATCACAGGCATTTATGAGCACTTCTTACATGTTAGGACTTGCTGAGCACTTCACACTCATTTAATTCTCATAACCTCTGATGTAGGTCTTATTATCCCCATTTTAAAGAGGAAGAACTAGAACCAGAGAGGTCAAGCAATTTGCCCAAAGCCACATAGCCCTATGTGGCTGAACAGAGGCCCACACCTTGGACAAGCCAACATTGCAGACAGGAAGAGCCCTCCACCCCTCCAGCGGGTGGGGTAACACCTCATCCTCCAGCTACTCAGAGAGTGAACTGACCTCCAGTTGACTTCGGCACTCTCCACACAATCATCCTTGCTCTGCCTCAGACCCAAAGCAAAAACATCATTCTTTCATTCCACAAATATTTACTAAGGTCCAAACTTGGGCCAGGCCCAATGCAGAGAGTCCGTGGGGGTGCAGAGTTCCTTAAAGGACCTCCACTCAGAATTCAGTCCTGCTTCTGCCACTTTCTAGCAATGGGACCCTCAGCCACAGAGGGGCTGAGGCTCTTGTAAAAGCTTCTATTCTAGTCTAAGGGAAAGTTCTTGTTTGGCTTCATCTCAAGATACTAGTGTGTGTCACCCCTTTCCCCCCCAAGCAGGCACCTTGTGAAACCCTGTGGGTGTGCATGGGATGGGTGTGGGGTGGGGGGAGGGGCGTGTAAACAGGCCTGTGTATTTTCCCTGACCAGGCATGAACTTAGCCCACAGTCACCAAGGCAACACCCCAGCCTTTGGAGGTGGGTCCCTGGTTCAATTAGTCAGGCCTAGAAGGCCCCACCCAAACAGCTGGACTCTGTCTAGCTGCTAGGGGCTGTAAGTAAACAGTTACTCATGGCCTACTATTGCTGGCCCTGTGCTAGATGCAAAAGACCGGGTCCTCGCCCTCAGAGCGGACCCCAAATGGACATGAGTGTGGCCTCCAGCTCCCTGCCAGGACAGTCCATGAAGGGTGTAAGGAAAGGCCAGGCTCTGTCTTTATCAAGATGCAGAGCACAGAGGGCAATAGAGGCAAGGACCAATCAGGACTGGTCCTGATCCCAGCGCTAAGCTCCAGGAAGTAGCTCCAGGGCAAGGGGCTGAGGGCCCAAAGGGCAGGTCCGTCGGTGGGCCTCCGTAGCCGGTGAGGACAAAGGGCATCTCAGATGTGTTTATTGATACCTTCTCCTGCAGGAAATGTCCATTCACATCAGACCAAGGAGTCTAGGAAGGGGAAGCCAGGCTCTATGGGAGGAAGTGGCACTTCCAGCACCTTGGGAAAGCATCGCCGCCTCTGGGGCTAGAGGCTGCTGGCCAGCACACCTCCCCGGGGAGAGCCTGGGGGCTGGCCAGAGCTGCACCAGTGACCACTCCTCTGGATGGCTCCTTCCTCAGCTCTCCCAGGCCTCCCCTGAGGACAGCTCTATGTAGCCCAGATTGCCAGCTCCAGCCAGCTATCCTTGAGATCCTGTGCTTTGAAGACTTCCTAAGGTTCAGGTTCATATCTCTTTGTGCCCTCCCCTCAGTTCAGGAGGCTTGGTGGTTATGGCAGTAGCAGGTGCTTACTCTGTGCCAAGCATCATTCTAATCACTTCTACACTGATTCGCTTATTGTATCCCCCCTCCCTGTGAGGTAGGACTGTGACCATCTCCACTTTACAGATGAGGACACTGAAGCAGAGAGACTAAGTAACTTGTACAGGGTTTCACAAATAGTACTTGGTGGTGTCAGGATTTGAGCCCAGGTCATCTGGCTCCTGAGATCTCCAGTGTAGAAGTAGCCAAGGACTAACCAGGGTCCCCACCTCCTTCCTATAGATGTACAGTGTGACCTGGCCAGTGGGGCTGCCAGCTCCCTCTCCCACTCTCCCCTATTGGTCGTTGGGACAGCCAGCTGGTCCCAGCAAGAGGATAGGACCCAGCTAGAGCCACTATATTTATTTGGAGAAGGCAATGGGGGCTGGGAGAATTGGGGTCTGGAAGAAGCCCAGATAGGCCTGCTGACCCTGTCTCAGCCTCTTAGGATGGGAAACTGCCCTCCCTCCCTTCTTCCAGGAGAGCTAAACTGCCCCCTGCCACCAGCTCCCACTCTTCATAGTGGTGAGTTTTCTTTTGCAGTGGAGAGGAGCTGGCGGCATCTATAGCATAAGTAGTTTTACTTTCAGTTTGATGGCATTAAATAACATTGAATCACATAGAGAGAAGGCTATTCCCTTTTCAATTCTCTTTCAGTCCTGATTACATCAAAGAGAAAGTCCTAGTTTGATGCCAATGTATCTTCAAAACATCTCCATTATATGCTAAGCTCGTCGTCTTTTTTTTCTTGCAAGGTACAGCAGGCTTGGAGCCTTCTCCAGGCTATAGTTTCCAATCAGAATTTACCATATTTGGTTTTCCTATTATGTACTTTTATGATTTTGTTCTATTTATGGCAGGTGACACTGGCTTTCCATTTATGGCAAGTGATATACAGTTTCCTTTTAAAATCTGTTTACCTAAGTAAAAGAAATGAGTAGATTTTTTAAAGAACATATGGTAATAGGCAGACACTGTAGAAATCCCCAAGGTGGTGAAGAAATGGACTGAAGGTCAGGAAACACCATCATGGAATTACCCTTCAGAAGCATGTCTTCAGCCTTCCTGAGACCCTGTTACCCAGCCTGCTCAGGGCTCAGATAAACAAGGAGTATGTGTTTGTGGTCACATAGTAAGTGAACAGCAGAGGCAGGACTTGACCCCCTGGTCCCCATGAGAAGTAAGATCCTATGTAGAAGGGTTAAGGGACTAGACTGGCTTGCCAAGGAGCAGAGCAGCTTCATTACTGAATTATTGGTGTGCACAAAGGTGGCCATTGTTTTTCTCTCTGAGGGTGGTCAGCCAAAGGAAAATAGCTTGAATATTAAGCTCAGTTACAAAAAAGACCCTAAGAAGACAAGCAAACCCTGGCTTGCCTTGAAATTGCAGAGTCCCCATCTCCAGGGAACTTTAAGAGGAGACTCTGCAGGCACCTGCATGGGCATTTCAGACTCAAAGTGCATAGAGGTGGCACAAAGGCCTGGGCTCAGCACCTCAGACCTCCAGGATTCTCTAGAGTCCTGTCCCAGTGAAGCCAGTCAGTGCCTCTGGGCACTCTGCCGGACCCTGTAGGCAGCAAGGAGCTAAGACAGTAAGCCAGTGGCATGTGGCCTTCAAAAGCCAGGGGACAGAATCATACTGCACAGCCCGAAGCAGGTGCCAGGTGCTATATTGTGTGTGCACCCTTCACCACAGCCTCTGAGGGAGGCACTGTCATCATGCCTCTTGGAGCGATGATAGAACCTGCTCAGGCATGCTGAGTAATGCACAAAATCACAGAGCAGTACAGGGCCATCTTGAGAGGTGAATGGAGGGCTCATTGCCTCCCCAAGCTGGCCTGTTAAGTAACGGGTTGTACAAGAAACCCTGGCAGGCAGGGCACACAACTCCAAGTCCCTAGCTTCGCCATTCTCACACACGACAGCATCAGGAAGGCCTTGCACGTGTCAGCACTGCTACTGAGGGGTCCCTAGGGTCTATCCGAAGCTGTCCCTGTGCCCCCTGGCCCCCCTCCCCTGGTGAGGCCAGACTGCTCCTGGATGAACAGCTGGCTTAAAACCTGGAGCCTCAAACTCAGTCTTTGGGATGTGATCAGTGCTGGTTGAGGGGTCACTGCCAGTATACCCAATGGGCACTGAGGACCCCTTCCTTCCTCTCTTCTTTCCCTCAGTCTGCTTGGCCCTAAGACCCCCTGTGTGTGTTGCATATAGGGAGGTGACCTTTCAGCAGTGTACCTCCCACCGGGGCCACCCTGTCACCAGAGGTCAGACCCAAGCAAGGAACCTTTGCCCTGTTTGGGAGAGAGAGCAACCAGCCCAGCTAGAGGCTCCCCAATATAGCTGGGGACCCCTGCCATTGGGTAGAGGCTCCCTTGTGCCCATGGGCTGGCCTCAAGGCTGCTTCTCTCCACCCCAGGGCTTCTGGGCAGAGAATTGTGGATTTCCTAAGACTAGTCCTTGCTGTGTCAGAGGCTTGCACCATTGGGTTACTCAATAAGGGCCTGCAACACTGCTTACCATGCAGAGGAAGGTGGGCTCCTCCCTCCCCAGTGCACCTCCGTGGACTAGTCCCAGAGTTGGAGACTCCTGGGTCAGCCTGTGAGGTCATGACAATAACTTCCATAGGCCCTAGGGATGCCAAAGGGGAAGAAGAGGCTCTGCCATCCTTGGGGTCTGCTGTGTCCTGGCCTCCTAGGTACCTCCCTCCACCCATCTCACCCTGAGTCAGGCCCAGGAAAGGGGTATCTGCAACTTTTCCTGGGCTCCTAAGCATCAGGCTCACCACCACCATTTTCCATGGTGCTGGCCCAGCCCCAAGAGCTAGAGAACAGGTTTGCACCAACCACCCCATCTCACCTTCCCAAAGCATCAATCCTGCCCAGGGCAACCAAGCACCTCAGCGGGTTGGTGAGCAGGTCTCTTTTCAGTTCACAGACCCTCTGACCATGCCTGCAATTAGGCCTGCCCATCTCTTAGCCCCCTTGTTGCACACTCTACTAGGTAGCAGCATGAATACTCAACAGCACGCCCATAATACAGTTAGGAATACTGAGTCCCAGACTAGTTAAAAACTAAGAGAATTCTCGTGACTCCTTTTGGTGGAAAACTGCTTCAAACCCTAATTATCCCCCTGAGCTGGGCCCAGGCAGAGATGGAGTGCCAAGCTTTCTCTGGGAAGTCTCCTGGCTGCGTAGACAACATGAAGCGAGGGGCTCCGAGCCTCTGTGCTGCTGGCTGCTCTGCGAGCCAGCGCCCTATGCCCTGGTTCTCTGGAACTCAGTTTCCCAACCTGGGGCTGCTGAGCAGAGAGCTGCCCAGCTAGAGGAGGACACAGGATAGGGGTAAGAGAACTGAAAGGCCTCTGAGGGTCACTTGGAGAGGCTGGGGCAGGGCAGGGGTCTGTAGCCAGCGGGCTGCTGGCCTTTCTGCCTGCCACCATCCCCTGCTCCTCTGGGAAACCATGTTTGCCACGAGCCATGGCCTTGGTGCCGAGACTGCTCCCACGCCCACTTTGACTCTTCCTGAGGAGCACCCAGTTCAGGGCTTAGGCAGCAACGTCTGCGGGCTGTGGGCTCCCTCCTCCTCATAGGAGGCCAGGCCAGACTTCCAGCGCTGAGATAACATGCTGCCTGCAGGCTCCTCAGTTTCTGAGGTGTTTTCCAGGTTCTCTCAGGCTCCTCCTCATTCTTACCCTGTCATCTGCTCCCTCTTCTTCTTCCGACTTGCCCACTGGGTCCGTGCCAAGCTCCCCACCTCCCTCCTGCCTCCCTCTGACTCCCTGCATGACTCACACTTTCCCTCTGCCTTCCCGGGGAAAAAGTTTAAAAGTTGAGTTCCATAGGCTGCCTGCCGGTCCCCTCCTCCCTCACGATCCAACTGCTCCAATCCTAGACAGGCGAGAACTGTCGGCCAGACTATGAGTGCCAGGACCTCCTTTGCCCCCCCAACTCAAGGAGCCCCTGTGTCCTGACCAGGATACCACTTAGAGTTGTGCAAGTCTGGACTTTGGAAGAGGAAAGTGACACCTCCCTGTGTATGGCTTCTGTGTTTGAGCTGAGGAAACTGAGGCCCGGAAGATGCTATAAGTTATCCAAGGACTTAGAATGGGCTCATAATTGAGCTGGGAAATGCCCCCACGTTCTCCCCAGCGCATACCCTACATCAGTCTCCCCAGGGGCAATTTTGCTAGGATGCCAGGAATCAGCTGACCACTCAGACCCTCAGAGGGGTGTGCATGTCCAGCAGCAGACCAGTAGCCACGCTGACCAGTGCCCACCAAGGCTCAACCAAGAGTATCACCAGGGTATAGGACAGTGGCTGTGAATATACAACTCCCCTACCGGGTGAGATCCTGGAGCCCTAAGGCGGGGCAGGGAGATGCCGCAGGTGTCAAATGCCAGAGGCATCCACTAGAACACACTGGGTTGTCTCCACCAGGTCCACCTCCTGTTCGGCAGAAGGTGCTCATGCCCTGGGCGCTCTGGGCTGGGAAGGCTTGGACAGGCAGCCGCCTAGGCAGCTGTCAGCAAACAGATGTGCCCACCACCCAGCCAGGGCACTTGGCAGAGAACTACTGCCTGCTGCCAAGTAGTCCTAGCAGCCTGTCTGCCGTGGGGGGTGGGCTGGGTCACAGCGGGCTGAAGGGGGCTCCCGGGGCTCCCCCTCGACCTGTGACCCCCACCCTGCCCGCTGTGTTCTCCCGGTGCTCCTCCCCCGCACCCAGGCTCGCCGACCTTACCTCGGGAGGCAGCCAGGAGGAAGGCGAGGAGCACAGGCCTCCAGCGCCGGCTGCCAGCCTCCGGGACTGGGGGAAAACCCATGTCGCCGTCGGGCAGAGCTGCGTCTGGCGCAGCCGGGCCGGAGCGGAGCCCAGGGGCACGCAGAGGGGACTCCTGGTTCGCAGGGAGCGGACGGGACGCGGCCGGCGGGGAAACCTCCGGGCGAGTGAGTGTCGAGCAAGTGAGCGCAGACGGCCGCCAGCTCCAGGGGCCCCACAGCGCCCCCGGGCGGCCATGGAGGGCACTGCCTCTCCAAGGCTCCTCGGGAGGGGCTTCCCACTATCCCGCACGACCTGACCCTGGAGCCAGGCGGTATCCCAGAGAGTTAGCAGCGCAGCTTGATCGCTAGTTTCAAGCCTTTTCTTCTCTCCCCTATTCCTGTTTGCAGAGGATTAGTATTGGTGAAAAGCCTGAGGAGTATATCTACGTCTAACTTAGCATCATCATCATAGATTGTATCAGCCCTCACTCGCCAGCAGGGACTTGTACCGGTCACCCTCCAACCCAGCCCAGGTCCTGATATATCATAGGCACTCCCAGTAGTGGAGTGGATGGATGGAATCTAACTTTTGTAAAGAGCTGGGTGAGTTGGAGCAGGCTCGACTGTAGATTCCAGAGCCTGCAACACTCTTGTGCACATGTACACATGCACACAGGTGCAGGCTTGGCACATCCCTACACTGGGACATGTGTGGGGGTGGGGGGGGGGTGCACGCATAACATTGGGTAGTGTGTCCCATAGAAAATCACCAGCACTCCTCTGGCCCAGGCCCCAGCTTCACCTCCCACCTTGCAGCCTCTCTCCCTGTGCCCCAGAGCTCTGCAGGATGCTCCCACACACGCCCACCTCTCGCCCTCTGCTCTTGCACCACACCCAGTACTGGAGCCCCTGGCAATGTCTCTCTCCTTTCTTCCAAGTTCTTCTTATTGCTCAGGGCTCAACTCAGGCTCTTTCCATTTACAAAGCGCCCTGAGTGTTCCCTGAGGGTCTCCGTCTGGTCTACACCTCCTTTGTCTATCACACCGAGCCTGGGGTTACCAAACAGCTGGTCTTCCCCCCAGGCTCATTTGCCCTCCTGGGCTAGACTATGAGCTTTTGGGAACCAGGGTCTGTCTCTGATGTTTCTGAGTCCCTGGCCCAAAAGTGTGCATAGGGGAGATGTTTGATGCACACTTCTCTGAATGGATAAATTGATGTATAAGTGAGCAGTGATTTCCCAAATAGAAGTGGAGGTGACAGTGGTAAGGGCCAGGGTTCAGGGGCGAGGGAGGGCACAGTACGGTACCCTGTTTACCGCCACCTGGGTGAAGCTTCCAAAGGCTTTGCTGACCCATTAAGGGTGTTGAGCTCGCGAGCAACACCTGGGTTGAAAGACAAAGTACAGCCGAGTCCATGTGGGTCAGGAGTCAGGGTGGTGAGACTCAAGGAAAGCCAGGAACTCTGGGTGTCCCGTGGGCAGACTGGTCCAAGTCAGAGATTCTCTGCATGCTTCCAGCCCTCACTCCCAGGGTGGAGAAAGCTGCAACAGAGGAAGGGTGGGCATCATGCTATTACTATGTGAGCTGGCATAGGCCTAGTCTCCCTGAAGCCGGGGAATCCCTCTGGGATGGGAGTCCCAGTGATTTCCAGGACATAATCCAAGTTCTTGGCCACATCCTGATCTTGTGACCCTGCTGTAGGGGACAGTCTGGGCTCTTCTTCCTGACAGAGTGTGAGTTCTTCCACCCAGGGAAGTTACAAAGCCAGCTGAAACCAGGTGGATACCAGGTACTCTTCACACCCTGGCCATCGTCCAGTGGAAGTGAGATGGGGTCACTGTAGGGTGAGACCCTAGAGCACCTGCTCTCCCTCCCCTCATCCCTTCCTGGCTTGGCCCAGGCCATCCCACCCTTGAAACCAGACTCCCTCTACCCCAGGGCCTAGAAGGTGGGTGTGGGGAGGCTGGGATTGGGGGAGGGGAGCAACTGCTCTGCCAACCCCTTACGCAGAGGGCGAGAACACCTGAGCTGGGCCCAGTCCCCCTGCCCTCCACTTACTTCTTCCCCACCACACTCCCCCCCCATCCCAGTGAGCCTCCTAGGTTTGCATCAGGGTGAGACACAGAGGCATTGCCCAAGGTGTGGGCATGGTCCAGAAACCTCAAGCACTGTTCCTCCAGTATCAGGGCAGAACTTGGCTGCGAGGGCCTTCAGGGCACCAACTTCCTCCTCACACCAGAGGCCAGGGGAAGTCAGACCCACCTCCCCCTCCCAAGTTCCTACCTGGTCTTAGAGAGAAGGGGTACCATGGAGCAGCTCCATTAGAGCCCCGCCTCACTCTCAGTCCTGCACTGGTTAGACCCACTTCCAAGAGTCTGGGGAAGTGGGAAATGTCAGTACCACCACCCTTTAGATGAGGCTGTAGGGTGGCGCTGGCATGTCTTGCTGGCAGAAGGGGCTCAGAAGGATGCAGTGCTGGGCTCCTCACTGGTGGTAAGCACTCACAGCTGCATCTGTGTGCAGAGCCACAGATGAACACAGTGTCCTTTCTTGACAGTCATCTTTACTCAAAGATTTGGGGCCTCCACCACCATTTTTAATGGAAACTAACAAACACCTTATGGGGGTAAAAAGTGTGAAACTTACATGAGCTTTCAATAGAAGAGATTTCAAAGATATTTCATTCTCAAGATAAATGCTTCAGGGGTGTTCCCCAATTCAGTGCAAGTCCCCTCTCCACTCTGGTGGGAAAGTCTGAGAAATGTAAAAACAATGCATTTTCCTTTGCTGTGTGATTGTAATTTTTATGAAGTCATTGAAACTCTAAGACCCGAAAGAGTATCTCCCTGATGGAGCAGGGGTTCAGACTGATGGTGGCAGATCAGCTCCTCGGAATGTCTGAACCAGAAGGGATGTTAAAGAACAGGTTGGGTCCTTCACTAACAGACAGAAAAGGTCCAGAAAGGATCTCTGCGACATGTCCAAGGTCACTGAGCCCCATCTCCACGTTTCCAACACTACCTGCTTTGGAAACAGTTCTAGCAACCACCTAACATACCCCACGCAACCCCTGCCAAGATCCAGAGCTGCAGCTGTCCCTGCCTCCCCGGGGCAGTGAAGTCTTGGGTGCAGGTCTCCTGTCCATCTGTCTGTCCTTCCACAGGTGATTCCAGAACCAACTCAACCCCCAGTAAAGGTGCACATAAGTTGTCTTTATCCAGCTTTTTGTACTACCTGCTTTCGGTTCCCTGCCCTTGACAATTGCCTGGTCACATTCTCTCTACCCAGATGTTTTGAAAGTAGTTATAACTTTATTATTGTATTTTATATTAGTCTCTAATTATAGTTTGTATGAGTCAGGGTACTGGAAGGAAACAGAAGGCACACTCCGAAAGGGCTCAACTGAAGAGAGCTTAATGGAGGGACTGTTTACAGAGGGCTGGTAAAGCACCCATGGACTAAAAACTGCAGGAAGCCATTTCCACCCATGGGTGCAGGAGGCAAGAGGGGGATGAGGTAACTAGAGCCCAGTGAGGGCCAGAGCCATGAAAGAGGGGCCACCCAGCAGAACCACTGCCTCTGGCAGAACTGCAGTGAAGAAAAGGGAGTAGAAATGCCCCACCCCCTCTCCGTCTTCTGCCTGGACCTCCCATGGGCCAAACCATCTGGAAGCCAAAGGGCAAAGGAGCCCAGGTAAGGCAGTCCACAGGACTCCTCCATCCTCCCTGGTAAGGTGATCCACAGAGGACTCCTCCATCCTCCCTGGTAAGGTGATCCACAGAGGACTCCTCCATCCTCCCAGGTGGAGGAGAAAAGGGAGGAGGGAAGCTGAGGGACAGAGAATACCAGTACATAGCTAAGTTCTTGCTTCCACTTACCGCTTCTGCTTGTGAAGTGCCACATCAACCACCTCAATGGTTCTTGGGTGCTGCTTGCTGAGTTTCGATTGACTAAGTATTACCTGTGGTCTGATTGGACCAAACATCCATCAAAAATGGCTAGTCAGTGGAGAGCATGGTGTGAAATTGTTCTTGCACTGAAGTCATATGCTGTTAGCTTTATTTTTCACAACTCTACAAATTCTGTCCATGGAACTGCCCCAAGCCCAAGGTCCTTCCTTCTCAAAAGTGCTGAAAATAGGTATTTCTTCCATTTTCCTGAACAGTGGGTAAAGTTTAAATGCATGGGCTGCATACGTTACATTCTTGCCTTTTGTGATCTAGAAGGAGGTCCAGGGTAAGTAAAGCCCTGGCCCAGTCCAAGCTGGAGGCAGTTATTGGGGTTCATCTCATGTGCCAATGTTAATCACTAGATCAGTGTTCTGACAAGGATCCTGAGGTTGCATCTGGCCTCAGCAGTGCAGTGGTTGATTAGTGATGTCTGCCACTGACATGGCCATGAGAGTGGTGGTGCAAGTGCCATCTTGGACCAAAGCAGTTACCTAGCTTGGCTCTCAGTGGGGCCTCTGTGATTTCCTCCATCAGCCTGTGACTTCACTCACTCTCATCCTTCTCTCTTTACCTCACCATGTTGGATCACATTGAGTAAGTTCAGCCTAGGAACACGTCCAGCTAGCTCCACCTCAAACCCCCTAGCCAGCTGACCGAGGAACCTAATCACACTCTTCTCCACAGGCCACCACCCACGTGTATGTGACCATCGTGGATGAGAACGATAACGCACCCGTGTTCCAGCAGCCCCACTACGAGATCTTACTGGATGAGGGCCCGGACACAATCAACACCAGCCTCATCACCATCCAGGCCCTGGATCTAGATGAAGGACCCAATGGCACAGTTACCTATGCCATCGTGGCAGGCAACATCATCAACACCTTTCATATCAACAGACACACGGTCAGCGGCTGGTGGAAGGGGCCAAGAAGAGGGTCAACTGGCTAAAGGGATTGGAGGGCAGTTCAGTGACATCATGGGGGTGGGGGCAGAGCAAAGATGGAGTCCAGGAGGAAAACAGGACGGCAGCATGTGCGGGAGGATGAAAAGGATGGGATAACAGGGCCTCCTTATCTCAGCCAGGATGTCAGGGCCTACCTCCTAGGGTGGTCAGAGGGTACCCCAGACTCACAACCCATTGACCCACAGTGGTCCTTCTCTGTATCCCACAGGGCATCATCCATGCTGCCAAGGAGCTGGACTATGAGATCAGCCATGGCCGCTACACCCTGATTGTCACTGCCACGGACCAGTGTCCCCTCCTGTCACATCGCCTCACTTCTACCACCACGGTGGGTGGATGGGTGGGTGGCACACAGCCCCAGCTTGGACAGCTCCATGGGGAAACAGGGTAGGGAAAGATTATTCAGGAGAAACCCCTCAATCCACCAGCCCTGTCCTGGTCTCTGCAACTCACCCAAACTTGCACTGTCACTTTGAGATTACTGAACCTCTCTGTGTGGCTGCAGCTGTGAGATAGATGATTCTGCCTGCCTTTCTCCCCTTCATGGGGAGAGCACAAACTCTGGTCAAGCCAGCAGGGGTTCATGTTCCTGGTCTTCTACCTCCTGTGTGACTCTGGGCAAGTCAGTTAACCTCTCTGAGCTTCACTTTCCTCCTCTGTAAATGGGGGATAATATAAACTGTTTCAGAGTATGGGAGGAGAAAATAAGACCAGATAAAATGACCATAGTTCAGCAATAAGTAGAAGTTTGTAGCATTATTATTAATAATATGATTCTGCCTTTGGAAAGACTTTGACAATAACAATAATTTATCTACATGTATAGCTTCAAAGACCCTCCCACACCCATTAACCAATAAGATCCTTACATCAGTCTGGGAAGCAGAATTTTCAGGTCCGGTTTACAGATAAATAGGCCTGGCTGGTGTCCGGTCCTGACTAAGCTCGCCCATCATCTCAGGTGCTTGTGAACGTGAATGACATCAACGATAACGTGCCCACCTTCCCCCGAGACTACGAGGGGCCATTTGACGTCACTGAGGGCCAGCCAGGACCCAGAGTGTGGACCTTCCTAGCCCATGACCAGGACTCGGGCCCCAGTGGGCAGGTGGAGTACAGCATCGTGGATGGAGACCCTCTGGGTGAGTGGGCCTGAGCTTGGTGATGGGGTGGCACGACCCAGCGGGCCTCTCCCTGACCCCACTCAGGAATTGGGTGGAAAAGGAGGTTTTTCTAACTACTAATGGCAGTTTACCCCATAACTGTATGATCTTGCACTCTCTGGGCCTCAGTTTCCCCATCCAGGAGATAATGGAAATAAGCTCGTCCCAGGAATATGGTGAGAACACCCTGAAATCTGGGAGCAGAGGCTGGTAGCCTTGGAAGGTCACAGACTCCTTTGAGAATCTGATAGAAAACACCCTGGGTCATACCCAGAGCAAAGGCTCCAGAGAAGAGGAAAGAAGGAAAGACAAGCATCCTTGCCACAGACCCTCAGGACCCCCCAGATGCACACTGAGGGAGCACCCAGACTTCTCTGCACACCT
This sequence comes from Odocoileus virginianus, assembly GCF_023699985.2. NCBI lineage: Eukaryota > Metazoa > Chordata > Mammalia > Artiodactyla > Cervidae > Odocoileus > Odocoileus virginianus. Next base: position 61,622,517 of record NC_069680.1, read on the forward strand.
CATCATCATCCCTTAATGGCCTTCACAGCTGCCTTGGCTGATCCCCTCAGTTGAAGAGCAGCATTTGCCTGGCCAGAGCAGTTTCTCAAGACAGTTTTTACTCACTTTTGTGGCATAGGACTCCCAAACTCAGGGCCTACTGGGGCAATGCAGGGAGCATACATGGAGGGAAGGGTCTGGGCTAGAGAATAGGGAGCCAGGGGGCTGTGGCAGCCAGTGGTGGTCAGATTGAAATGCAGACCTGGGGGGAGGACTTCCCATTTTTAAAAAGGAATGATGGAAATCCAAATCATTGTGAAACATCCTGATTTTTAATTGATCACTCAATAAATATTTATTGACCATATTTGCTGATCACATTCCAGATGCTGAGTATACAGAATGGTAAAAAAAAAAAAAATCAGACACAAATCCCTACCTTTATAGAACATGTGTTCTGGTTGGAAGATACAGGCCATGAACATAACTGATTAAGTAGATGACTTTGTCTATTGGGAGGTGCTAAGTGCTATGGAGAGACATAAAGCCAGGAGAATGGGGAGTGCCAGGGTAACACCTGCAGTTTTAGAGAGAATGCTCAAGGAAGACCTGGGCAAGGAGGTGACATTTGAGCAAAGACCTGAAGGAGGTGATGAGTGGGTCATGTGGATATCCAGGGAAGAGTATGGCAGACAGAGAGAGCAGCAAGTGTAAAGGCTCTCAGATGGAGTGTTCCTGGCTTATTCACAGAGGAGCAAAAAGGCCCAGTGACTGGCATGAAGCCAGCAAGGGAAAGAGTAGGAAGAGATGAGATCAGAGAGGTAACAGAGCCAGATGTTGTTGGGTCCTGCAGGCCATTGTGAGGACTTGTCTTTTTCTCCAAGTGACATGGGAAGCATAAGAGAGCTTTGAGCACCAGAGGGATATGATTTGACTTGAATTTCAACAGGAGCACTCCAGTTCCTGAGCTCAGAACAGAGAATAGAGGTTAAGGAATGACTGATAGGAGCCCCTTGCAGTCACTCGGGCTAGAGATGTGAAGCTAGAACCAGGGAGGTGGCATTGGAAATGGTGAGAACTCTAGTATATTTCACAGACAGCCAACAGGATGTGAGATGTAACTCAAGGATGACACCAAGATTTGGGCCTGAGCAACTGTGCTGTTAGCAGATGGGAAGACTGCAGGAGGAGCAGGAAAAGGGGGTTGGGGGATGGGAAAGCTGAGGTTAGGTTTGAGATGTCAGATTGTTGTTCAGTCGGTAAGTCATGTCCGACTTTGTGACCCCATGGACTGCACCAAACAAGCTTCCCTGTCCTTCACCATCTCCTGGAGTTTGCTAAAGCTCATGTCTATCGAGTCAGTGATGCCATCCAACCATCTCATCCTCTGTCGCCCCCTTCTCCTCCTACCCTCAGTCTTTCCCAACATGAGGGTCTTTTCCACTTGAGTTGGCTCTTTGCATCAAGTGGCTAAAGTATTGGAGCTTCAGCATCAGTCCCTCCAATGAATATTCAGGGTTAATTTCCTTTAGGATTGACTGGTTTGATCTCCTTTCTGTCCAAAGGACTCTCAAGAGTCTTCTCCAGCACCACAGTTCAAAAGCATCAGTTCTTTGGTGGTCAACCTTCTTTATGGTCCAACTCTCACATCTGCACATAACTACTGGAAAAACCATAGCTTTGAGTATACGGACCTTTGTCAGCAAAGTGATATCTATGCTTTTGAATATGCTGTCTAGGTTTGTCATTTCTTTGCCCTTTCTTCCAAGGAGCAAGCATCTTTTAATTTCATGTCTGCAGTCACTGTCCACAGTGATTTTGGAGCCCAAGAAAATAAAGTTTCTCACTGTTTCATTGTTTCCCCATCTATTTGCCATGATGTTATGGGACTGAATACCATGATCTTAGTTTTTTGAACGCTGAGTTTAAAAGGCAACTTTTTTACTCTCCTCTTTCACCTTCATCAAGAAGCTCTTTAGTTCCTCTTCGCCTTCTGCCATTGAAGTAGTATCATCTGCATATCTGAGGTTGTTGATATTTCTTCCAGCAATCTTGATTCCAGCTTGTGATCCATCCAGGCTGGCATTTCGCGTGATTTAGTCTGCATATAAGTTAAATAAGCAGGGTGACAGTATACAGCCTTGATGTACTCCTTTCCCAATTATGAATCAGTCCATTGTTCCATATCTGGTTCTAACTGTTGCTTCTTGTCCTGCATACAGGTTTCTCAGGAGACAGGTAAGGTGGTCTGGTATTCCCATCTCTTTAAGAATTTTCCACAGTTTGCTGTGATCCAGACAGTCAAAGCTTTAGGCTTTTTCTGGAATTTTCTTGCTTTTTCTATGATCCAATGGATGTTGGCAATTTGATACCTGGTTCCTCTGCATTTTCTAAATCCAGCTTATATATCTGGAAGTTCTCAGTTCACATACTGCTGAAGCCTAGCTTGAAAGATTTTGAGCATAATCTTGCTAGCATGTTAAATAAGTACAATTGTAAGGTAATTTGAACATTCTTTGGCATTGCATTTCTTTGGGATTGCAGTGAAAACTGATCTTTTCCAGTCCTGTGGCCACTACTGAGCTTTCCAAATTTGTTGGCATATTGAGTACAGCACTTTCACAGCATCATCTTTTAGAATTTGAAATAGTTCAGCTGGAACTCTACCACCTCCACTAGCTTTGTTCATAGTAATGCTCCTAAGGCCCACTTGACTTCATATTCTAGGATGTCTCGCTCTAGGTGAGTGACCGCACCATCATGGTTATCCGGGTCATTAAGACCTTTTTTATACAGTTTTTTGAAATAGCTCAACTGGAATTCCATCACCTCCACTAGCTTTGTTCGTAGTGATGCTTCCTAAGGCCCTCTTGACTTCACATTCCAGGATGTCTGGCTCTAGGTGAGTGATCATACCATCGTGATTATCTGGCTCATGAAGATCTTTTTTGTACAGTTCTTCTATGTATTCTTGCCACCTCTTCTTAATATCTTCTTCTTCTTCTGTTAGGTCCATACCATTTCTGTCCTTTATGAGGAAATGTTCCCTTGGTATTTCTAATTTTCTTGAAGAGATCTCTAGTCCTTCCCATTCTGTTGTTTTCCTCTATTTCTTTGCATTGATCGCTGAGGAAGGCTTTCTTATCTCTCCTTGCTATTCTTTGGAACTCTGCATTCAAATGGGTATATCTTTCCTTTTCTCCTTTGCTTTTCACTTCTCTTCTTTTCACAGCTATTTGTAAGGCCTCCTCAGACAACCATTTTGCTTCTTTGCATTTCTTTTTCTTGGGGATGGTCTTGATCCCTATCTCCTGTACAATGTCGCAAACCTCTGTCCATAGTTCATCAGGCACTCTGTCTATCAGATCTAGTCCCTTAAATCTATTTCTCACTTCCACTGTATAGTCATAAGGGATTTGATTTAGGTCATACCTGAATGGTCTAGTGGTTTTCCCCCACTTTCTTCAATTTCAGTCTGAATTTGGCAATAAGTAGTTAATGATCTGATCCAGTCAGCTCCCAGTCTTGTTTTTGCTGACTGTATAGAGCTTCTCCATCTTTGGCTGCAAAGAATATAATAAGTCTGATTTCGGTGTTGACCATCTGGTGATGTCCGTGTGTAGAGTCTTCTCTTGTGTTGTTGGAAGAGGGTGTTTGCTGTGACCAGTGCATTCTCTTGGCAAAACTCTATTAGCCTTTGCCCTGCTTCATTCTGTACTCCAAGGCCAAATTTGCCTGTTACTCCAAGTGTTTCTTGACTTCCTACTTTTACATTCCAGTCCCCTATAATGAAAAGGACATCTTTTTTGGGTGTTAGTTCTCAGAGGTCTTGTAGGTCTTCATAGAACCATTCAACTTCAGCTTCTTCAGCGTTACTGGTCAGGGCATAGACTTGGATTACTGTGATATTGAATGGTTTGCCTTGGAAACGAACAGAGATCATTCTGTCATTTTTGAGATTTCATCCGAGTACTGCATTTCAGACTCTTTTATTGTCTATGATGGCTACTCCATTTCTTCTAAGGGATTTCTGCCTACAGTAGCAGATATAATGGTCATCTGAGTTAAATTCACCCATTCCAGTCCCTCTTAGTTCGCTGATTCTTAGAATGTCAACGTTCACTCTTGCCATCTCCTGTTTGACCACTTCCAATTTGCCTTCTTTCATGGACCTAACATTCCAGGTTCCTATGCAATATTGCTCTTTACAGCATTGAACCTTGCTTCTATCACCAGTCCCATCCACAACTGGGTGGTATTTTTGCTTTGGCTCCATCCCTTCATTCTTTCTGGAGTTATTTCTCCACTGATCTCCAGTAGCATATTGGGCACCTACTGACCTGGGGAGTTCCTCTTTCAGTGTCCTATCTTTTTGCCTTTTCATGCTATTCATGGGGTTCTCAAGACAAGAATACTGAAGTGGTTTGCCATTCCCTTCTCCAGTGGACAACATTCTGTCAGACCTCTCCACCATGACCCGTCCGTCTTGGGTGGCCCGACATGGCATGGCTTAGTTTCATTGAGTTAGACAAGGCTGTGGTCCGTGTGATCATATTGGCTAGTTGTCTGTGATTGTGGTTTCAGTCTGTCTGCCCTTTGATGCCCTCTCTCAGCACCTACCATCTTACTTGGGTTTCTCTTACCTTGGATATGAGAATGGAATTCCAGTTGAACTATTTCAAATCCTAAAAGACGATGCTGTGAAAGTGCTGCCCTCAATATGTTGGCAAATTTGGAAAACTCAGCAGTGGCCACAGGGCTGGAAAAGGTCAGTTTTCATTCCAATCCCAAAGACAGACAATGCCAAAGAATGCTCAAACTACTGCACAATTGCACTCATCTCACACGCTAGTAAAGTAATGCTCAAAATTCTCCAAGCCAGGCTTTAGCAGTACATGAACCGAGAACTTCCAGATGTTCAAGCTGGATTTAGAAAAGTCAGAGGAACCAGAAATCAAATTGCCAACATCCGCTGGATCATCGAAAAAGCAAGAGAGTTTCAGAAAAACATCTATTTCTGCTTTATTGACTATGCCAAAGCCTTTGATTGTGTGGATCACAACAAACTGTGGAAAATTCTGAAAGAGATGGAAATACCAGACCACCTGACCTGCCTCTTGAGAAACCTGTATGCAGATCAGGAAGCAACAGTTAGAACTGAACATGGAACAACAGACTGGTTCCCAATAGGAAAAGGAGTACATCAAGGCTGTATATTGTCACCTTGCTTATTTAACTTATATGCAAAGTACATCATGAGAAATGCTGGGCTGGAAGAAGCACAAGCTGGAATCAAGATTGCTGGGAGAAATATCGATAACCTCAGATATGCAGATTGACACCACCCTTATGGCAGAAAGTGAGGAAGAACTAAAGAGCCTCTTGATGAAAGTGAAAGAGGAGAGTGAAAAAGTTGACTTAAAGCTCAGCATTCAGAAAACTAAGATCATGGCATCTGGTCCCATCACTTCATGGCAAATAAGTGGGGAAACGGTGGAAACAGTGGCTGACTTTACTTTTGGGGGCTCCAAAATCACTGCAGATGGTGATTGCAGCCATGAAATTAAAAGACACTTACCCCTTGGAAGGAAAGTTATGGCCAACATAGACAGCATATTAAAAAGCAGTGACATTACTTTACCAACAAAGGTCTGTCTAGTCAAGGCTATGGTTTTTCCAGTGGTCATGTATGAATGTGAGAGTTGGACTATACGAAAAGCTGAGCATAGAAGAATTGATGCTTTTGAACTGTGGTGTTGGAGAAGACTCTTGAGAGTCGCTTGGACTGCAAGGAGATCCAACCAGTCCATCCTAAAGGAGATCAGTCCTGGATGTTCATTGGAAGGACTGATGTTGAAGCTGAAACTCCAATACTTTGGCCACCTGATGCGAAGAGCTGACTCATTTGAAAAGACCCTGATGCTGGTAAAGATTGAAGGCAGGAGGAGAAGGGGATGACAGAGGATGAGATGGTTGGATGGCATCACTGACTCAACGGACATGAATTTGAGTAAACTCTGGGAGTTGGTGATGGACAGGGAGGCCTGGTGTGTTGTGGTTCATAGGGTCGCAAAGAGTCGGACACAACTAAGCAACTGAACTGAACTGATACAGTATTTTTCTGTATTCTTGCCATCTCTTCTTAATCTCTTCTGCTTCCATTAGGTCCTTGCCATTTCTGTCCTTTATTGTGCTCATCTTTGCATGAAGTATTCCCTTGATATCTCCAGTTTTCTTGAAGAGATCTCTAGTCTTTCCTGTTCTGTTGTTTTCCTCTATTTCTCTTCATTATTCACTTAAGAAGGCTTTCTATCTCTCCTTGATATTCTCTGGGAATCTGCATTTAGTTGGGTGTATCTTTCCCTTTCTCCTTTGCCTTTCACTTCTCTTCTTTTCTCAGCTATTTGTAAGGCCTCCTCACACAACCACTTTGCCTTCTTGCATTTCTTGTTCTTGGGGATGGATTTGGTTACCACCCCCTGTACAGTGTCACGAACCTCCATCCATAGTTTTTCAGGCACTCTGTCTACCAGATCTAATCTCTTGAATCTATTTGTCACCTCCACTGTATAATCATGAGGGATTTGATTTAGATCATACCTGAATGGCCTAGAGGTTTTCCCTATTTTTTTCAAGTTGAACCTGAATTTTGCAATAAGGAGCTGATGATCTGAGCCACAGTCAGCTCCAGGTCTTTTTTTGCTGACTGTATAGAGCTTCTCCATCTTCGGCTGCAAAGAATAAAATCACTCTGATTTCGGTGTTGGCCACCTGGTGACGTCCATGTGTAGAGTCGTCTCTTGTGTTGTTGGGAGAGGGTGTTTGCTGTGACCGGTGCGTTCTCTTGGCAGAACTCTGTTAACCTTTGCCCTGCTTGATTTTGTACTGTAAGGCCAAACTTGCCTGTTACTCCAGGTATGTCTTGATTTCCTCCTTTTGCATTCCAGTCCCCTATGATGAAAAGGACATCTTTTTTTGGTGTTAGTTCTAGAAGGCCTTGTAGGTCTTCACAGAAGAGTTCAACTTCAGCTTCTTTGGTGTTAGTGCTTAGGGCATAGACTTGGATTACTGTGATACTGAATGGTTTGCCTTGGAAACAAACGGAGATCATTCTATTGTTTTTGAGATTGCATACAAGTACTGAATTTCAGACTCTTGATGACTTTGAGGGCTGCTCCATTTCTTCTAAAGGATTCTTGCCCACAGTAGCAGATATAATGTCAGATAGGGCTTGGGTATACAAACCAGGAGTTCAGGAGAGAAGTCTGCTGTCGAGAGAGGTATTTGGGAGTAGTCACCCCAGAGATATATGAAGGCATGAGATGAGAGGAGTGCATTGAGACAGCTGACAGAGGAGAATAGAACCTGGGGTGAATTTTCAATTAAGAAACTATAAAAGCAAATCCACTTCTGTAGGGCCAGACTTGGAGCCCCTGCTGTCCAGAGCTTGTGATGGGTCACTCTGTTCTGATATGTCACTGTGTCATGTCCCAAAAAGTCCTTTCTCTGGCCAAGCACTGTACCTTCCTGCTTTGCAACCAGCAGAGCCTGGGCCTTTCTCTGCTCTTGTCATACACAGAGGTGGTGTCACTTAACAGGAGTCCTGCTCTTGTTCAGGAGGCTGCCAGAACCTGCTTGACAGGTGGGTGTTGGATGGGCAGCTGCACCCCTTCCCAGGCAGGGGCCATCTCTGGACCTGCCTCTAGGGTTCAGGGCTCACACACATGTCCAGCAAACTGTTCCCTGGCACCGGACTTTGCAGTCCTGTGGAGAACCTGCTGGGTTAAATGTACACGTGATCAGGGCCAGCCCAGGAACTTGGGGCCCCATGGAGGCAGGCCAAGAGTAGACATTCAGTGCCCAAAGATAACTTGGGTGGAGGGGGGTCACTGAACACAGCCCCCAGTCCAGAGGAGATGAGCAGAGGCTGGGTGGGGTGGGGAGGCTGACAGTGCCCTGCTGGAGCAGCTGGCACAAGTCACGACATCCCCTCCTCATCTCTCTCCTCACCTTTGGGTTCACTGACACCATGTTGGTAAATCGGGGGGTAGGGTGCTATTTTCCGCAGAGAGCTGGTTTAGCGACACTGCGGGTGAAGGGATGTTCTCCAGGCCACCCAGCTTCAAGGTCACCTTCCCACCACCACAATCTGAGTGTGGAGGGGGCTCCTGCTGGGGGGAGACTGGAGGCTGCCTGAGCTCTTCGAGCCCCACTAAGTTGCAAGGAGACACGTGGTCATATCACTTGTGCCTCTCCCACCAGCCCCAGCCTTCTCAGAACCTACATCTACCCCTTGTGGTAGGTCCACTCCTGGGACCCCTTTCGTACATCTTCATCTTCTGTGTAAGCCCCCAGCTTCTTCACAAGGATGCCTAGGCTCCTTTTCAGGGTTCCCCTAATGATATAAAGAGCTACCGTGGGTCCAACACACACAGGATGAACTGGGCCTTGTCCAGCACCAGCACCACCCTGCAATGGCATGTCCTTATTAGCCCATTTTTCAGATGAGAACATGAAGGCGAGATTTAATCGCACGCCCAAGGGCACATAGGAGTGAGTCAGCATGCATACCTGGATATGACTGTTGGAAAGCCTCTGTCTCCAGAAGCAGTGGAGTGGTGGGGAGTTCAGGCCCCAGGGCAAGCTCTGAGGAGGGTAACTTGCCATGTGGGGGAGCCTTTGACCTGCCCACTGCCTCACTGAGCTGACCTCCTGCGGGTCTAGCTTGGGCCCAGCCCCCATCACCTCAAGCCTGCTCCCCTGAGCTTCAGAACCTCTTCCCTTTCTTCCAAGGGGTGGCTGTCTTTGGAAAGAAGGCAGCTGGCCATCTGCTTGCACATGGCCAGGGGCTGAGACAGGGCTGGGAAACCCCTACAAAGGGAATCCCCAGTCCTCTGGAGACCTTGGACTATCAGGCTCAGGAAATCCTGCTTCAAGCAGCTTCCGCCCCCTCCTAAGCAGGGTGTAGTCCCTAGGGCCCCCGGGAGCGGAAGGGCTGGTGGGCACTGCCAGCCGCAGGTGGGCCTCGGCCGGGCTATTTTGGTGAATCAGAGCAGTGGGAGCTGGGGGCAGAGAGTTATGAAATAGGATGTGTAGGAGCAGGCAGAGCAAAGTGTTGGGGAGCTTGGGCCTCTGTCCTTACCGCATGCTGAGGCTGTGTGTCTGAGCAAGTCAGCGCCCCACCCTGAGCTTCTGCCCCTAAATGTCAAAAGGGAAAGTGAAGGACATCGCTTTCTCCCTGTCCCCATTTCCTGGGGGAGTGCATAGAGAGTAGCCCCTCTTCCTCGAGGTCTCTACTGCTCCTCCCTTGTTCATCTTCTCTTACTGTCGGCCCTTGAGTGCTCCCAGGCAGCTGGGACCCCACTCACTCCCCTGGCATTCCCCCGACCCTGCTCTTCTCCTCCACGCCCTCCCTGATCTTACCCCTCCCACCCTGGCCAGCTCTGGGTGCTCAGTCCCTGTGCAGAGAGCCGAGATGCAGAGCACTGGGTTTGAGTCCAGGTGCTGTTGTTAACTTGCAGTGGGAGAGCTTGAACAGTCATCAGCCTTCTTTCCCATTTCATTTTCCAAAGGACACTGGATGGTGTCCGAGGTCTCTTCCCGTTCAGAGCCTGAGAATCTGAGGTTCTTACGCTAGGCATTCCCAGACACCTGGCCCCTTAACCAGGCCAAGACTGAGGCCACAGGGCCAGCTGAGGGTCCTCAGAAACCTCAAGAAAGGAAGTCAGGGCCAACCAGGGGCTGAGTGGTGGCCACCGGCCCGGGAGAACGCTGGCTGCGCTCCACCTGGGTCAGCACCAGGGCTGAATGGAGGCAGCTGGGGCTTCCCTGTCCTCAGTCCCTCCCACTCCATCCTCCCTGGCGCCTCACCACTGGCAGGGTGCTCCTCTGTGGTAAGCTTTGCCCTTCCCCAGTATCCTGTTTTGCAAGATGAGCTATCTGGAAAGAATAGCATATTACGAAGTTTCCGATAACCATCATTCATTGATTTCTGATCAAGGGTGGAGAGAAAGCGGATGCCTGTATAGAAAGGGAGCCCCCACTTTTTCAGCATAATCATCATACCCCAGGTGGTCAGGGCTGTCAGGGCCTGAGTGGCTCCCTGTCTGTGGGACCCCAGCAGTTATCTGTCCCCCTCCTCCTGCTGCATTTCCCAGCCTTCGGCAGGTCCTGAAGCTGGGGGCGCTGGAGGCCCCTCGCCTTGACTGTAAGGCTCACTGGAGGAAGCGGAAAGAGGCCTGGGCTCCCCACCACTCCCGGCCATTCTCCGCTGACTCCAGCCTCTCCTGGGCGACACCCAGGGGAGTTTCTGATCTCTCCCGTGGAGGGGGTGCTGCGGGTCCGGAAGGATGTGGAGCTGGACCGGGAGGCCATTGCTTTCTACAACCTGACCATCTGTGCCCGAGACAGAGGGGTGCCCCCACTCAGCTCCACGGTGAGTCTGGGGGTCCTGTTCCATGGGCTTCACCTCCCCACCCCCTGAATTCTCCGCAGAGACTCCTCTAAACACTGCCACCCTCAGGCTCAGAGCGGCCTCAGGCTGCTCTAGAGCCAGTCCAGGCCCTCAGGGCCCCTAATAGACCTGCTAGTCCTTGTGGGGCTCACCCGTTGGGGCTGGGACTGGCAGCCACGGCCACTAAGCACTCCCAGGGGAGACTTTCCTGTCAACCAGGCCTCTGCACCTGTCACTCTGCTATTTGCATCCCGCCTCTGCCTCTTTACCTTTTCTGTCTCCCTCTTATCCTCACTTTCATCCTCTTGCCGCCTTTGTTATCATTCTCCTTTCTTCCCCATGACCAGATGCACCGCTCTCTCCTTAGTTACCACCACTTTGCTATCTTGCTCCACCTGCCTCCCGCCTCCACTGTCTCCTTGGCCACCGTGTCCCCCGTCCCTTTCTCTTCCTCCTCTCTCTCCCTCCATCCCCCCCATGCCCCCTTCTCTCCTGGTCCTCCTCCTTCACCTTCTCCTCCTCCTTGACCTGCCTCAGATGCTGGTGGGGATCCGGGTGCTGGACATTAACGACAACGACCCTGTGCTGCTCAACCTGCCCATGAACGTCACCATCAGTGAGAACACCCCCGTCTCCAGCTTTCGTCGCTCATATCCTGGCCAGCGATGCTGACAGCGGGTGCAACGCCCTCCTCACCTTCAACATCACTGCAGGCAACCGAGAGCGGGCCTTCTCCATCAATGCCACGGTAGGGCCAAGTCTGACCCCAGGGAAGCCCCTGGGATTTTTTCTAAAAGAGAGGACCCTGCCCTAGGGGCTTTTCTACTCTACTGTCTGGGTTTCTGCTGGTTCCACTTCCTCCTCAAGTCTCTGCCCTCCACTGGCATTTGGGGGTCTCTGGAAAGCTTGGAATCTTGGATTCCTAAGTGAGCCACTTCTGGGATCCCTGTCACCCCAAGGCTTGTCATGTGCAGGGATGGGACCAGAGCTTTGGTGCCCCTTGGTTTGCATCAAGGTGCACCAAGAAATCCTCACATGGCCTCTTGGAGTGTTACTAGCTGCTGACCCCATGGAATCCTCAGAAGGACCATCCCTTTCAGGCGGTCACCCCTGGGCGCAGGGGGACCTTGTCCTAGCAGGACCCTGCTAACCCACTGTGGTCCTCCAGACCATATCTTTAGTGATTTAAGGAGGTCATCCACAGTCACTCCTGCAGGCAGAGCAGTTGGGCCTCGGTGAGCCAGAGCCCAAAGTGGGGGACAAGTTACCCCTCAACTCACCAGTCTCTACATCCCAGACAGGGATCATCACAGTGAACCGGCCCCTGGACCGCGAGCGGATCCCGGAGTACAGGCTGACCATCTCCGTGAAGGACAATCCAGAGAACCCACGCATAGCTAGGAGGGTGAGACTGCAGGGTGTGGGGGTTGGGGAGGGGCACGGCTCTGCTGGATTTATCCAGGTGGCATGGCCTGGGCTTAGACGCACAGGCTTTATGGGAAGCAAGTGCTCAGTTCAAATCCCATTTCTGCCTGTCAGTGGGTGTGTGGCTTTGGCAAGTCAGTGTTCCTTAGCTTCTAACTTTCTCTTCTGCAAAATGGACACACACCTATCCCAAAGTCACGGAGAGGCCTCGAAGGAGCCAATATCTGTAAAGTCCTTGGCACGGTGCCTGGCACATGGCAAACACTCAGTAAACACAAGCTATCATCTTTTCTCCTCAAATCACTGATACTTGGGCACACAGGACTGGGGGCAGGAGGAGGATGCAGGCAGGGCAGGGGAATACATGTACTCTGGGATTCTGAAAAGGGTTACATTTTCCAGGTGGCTTTCCCCTCAAAGGGCTTCACTGGTGGCTCAGCATTGCTCCCGCCTGCAATGTGGGAGACATGGGTTCGATTCCTGAGTTGAAAGACCTGGGTTTGATCCGTGAGCCTGGAGAAGGGAATAGCTGCTACCTACTCCAGTAGTCTGGCCTGGAAAACTCCATGGACAGAGGAGCCTGGCAGGCTACAGTCCATGGGGTCGCAAAGAGTCAGACATGACTAAGTAACTTTCACTTTCCCTCGAAAGCCAAAAAGTTGTCTCTTTTTACTAAGAGGAGATGGGTATTGCAAAGCAAACAGTGCATTCAGTGGTAGGGTCAGTCCTCTTCCCCATCCATGAGGTCTGGGTCCCGGACAGGAGTCCTAGGGTCTGGCTCATCTCAGCTCTGCTTCTTACTAGTTGATGGCTCAGCCCTTTCTGGGCCTTGGTTTTCATGTCTGTACCGGCTAAGGAACCTTAAGGCTGGAGGTCCTTACAGACCGCCAGCATTCTCATCCTGTGTGCCTTCCCTTCCTTCCTTCCTTCCTTCTCTCACTCCTACCTTTTCTCTCCTGCTGTCACGCCCTCCCCCTCCCCCACACACACCTGCCCTCTTAGGAGGGCCTGGGGCATCCCGGAAAGGAGCCGTATGGAGTGATGGGAAGGAAGCTTGGAGACTGCTGGGCGCCATTCTGCTGCTAACTTGCCATGCAGCTTTGAGTAGTCACCCCCCTCTCTGGTTCCCCCATGTCTGCAGTGAAGAAGCTTCCAGGGTACTGGGAGGTTCCACGAGATAAGGATTATGCCTGTGGTTTTTGAAAGGTGTGAAGTGCAGTACCAGATGAGAGTTTGGATGAACTCTGACCAGGGCACAAGGCCAGCCAGGAGGATCTAGAAACTAAGGTTCATCTTCCTAGCCGAAGTCCTTCCTGATGAGACGGGACATGACTCAATACCATTTACATCCATTCTCCTGTGAATGTCACAACACCTCTGTGAAAAGGAGTTAAGCGCCCCATTCGTCAGATTGGAAAACTGAGTCCCAGAGAAAGGAAAAGATTTGCCCAAGGCCACCCTGTGAGCTTCTAGCACAGCTGGGGCTTGAACCCAGGTCTCTGGACCCAGGGTGTGGGCTTTTTAATCATCTACCTCTCTTCCTTGACCTTCCTCCCACCCCACTTCCCAGTCTTCCTCCCCTGGGGTGCTTTGCCAGAACCAGGTCATGGCCTACAGCCTGTCCTCCCGTTGTGCCTCCCTCAGGATTTTGACTTGCTGCTTATCTTTCTTGCGGACGAGAATGACAACCACCCCCTCTTTACTGAGAGCACCTACCTGGCGGAGGTGATGGAGAACTCTCCTGCTGGTAGGTGCTGGGCCCACCTGGGAACCCCTGCTGCTACCAGGCACCCCTTGAGCTCGGATGCCGAGGACTTCCTTGTGCCTGCTGGGGGCCCTGCTGAGGCCTGGCTGAACACAGACCTGGCAAGTGCAGAAGGGTGTGGTGGGGAGAAGGGAGTGTAGCTCTGAAGGGCTGGAGGACCAGAGCTGCCAGGCTCCTAGAGGCCACCAAGGAGGCCACAGGTCTGATTGGAGGCAGTCATTGGTCCCCAAGACTGAGAAGAGCCCCACTTCCCCTCCTCAAGGGGCATTTAGCCTTAGGAACTACCCAGGAGGGGAATAAGCCCACTCTTCGTGCTCTCCCGACTCCAGGAGCATGGGGCATCCTGGAGGCTTCTGAAAGCTCAGGGAGCATCTGAAATCAGAAGCGGGGACCAGGCCTCTCACACATCAGTGTGGCCCTTCCCCTACACACGTGCACTGAGTCTCCTCTTCACTGTCTCCCCAAGGACGTCCTCTCACTCCTCCTCCAGCCCCCAAAGCTTGGAGTCTTAAGTTGGGAAGAGATGAGCTGGGATACTCCCTGTCTCTGGCTGGGTGTCTCCCCTGTAGTAATATGAATCTTAAACCTGCCTGTGTATATGCTCACACATGTGCCAGTGCACGTCCATGTGAGGCATAAGTGCAGCTTACCCGTGCACAGAGATACGCATGGGTGCCTGCACGATGCACTCCATGTGCAAATATAACTTCCTGCGGAGGCAGAGTGCACAGCCGGGGGCTTCCCAGGCCTGTGAGCATCATAGAGTGAGTGCTCGTGGCCGTGTAAACGCAGAGTCCTGCACACATATGTGGGACTAGCCTTGAATGGTCAGGCAGCCGTTGGAGCATTGTGTACACACATGCGTGGGCAGACTGGGCTGGGGGTGCATACCTAGACAGGGCCCCCCACATGGGGAGGGGACATCAGGGAGCCCCCAGACCCTCCCGCGGTGGCCAGCCTCAAAGGCTGCTGGGAAGGCCGGCGTGCTCCGGGCGGGCCGGAGGGGCTTGCTCACGGCTGTTGTGTTTTCTCCCCAGCAGGGCTTTGAGGCCGCTCCCCAAGCATCTGCGTCAGTCTGCCAAGGCTGCCGCAGCCCGGCCCAGGGCCCCCACCCCGTCCGCCTCACCTCCCCTCCTCTCATCCATTGTCAGCCATGGCTCACGGGGACGGGGCGGGGGAGGGGCGGGCGGGGGGTCAAGTTGGCCCTGCAGTGACCCCTCTCCCCCGGCCCAGGGACCTCCCTGACGGTGCTCAACGGGCCCATCCTGGCCCTGGATGCAGACCTGGATGTCTATGCTGTGGTGACCTACCAGCTGCTGGGCGCCCAGAGCAGGCTCTTTGATATTGACAACAGCACCGGTGAGGCCTCTGCGCACGCCCCCAGCTCTCCCAGCCTAGCTCCAAGTCTTCCTTCTACCGGTCTCCACCACTCGATCTAGGGTCTCCTTCTTCAGTGCTGGGTCCAGGCTCTCCAGAGGGACCCCATTCCTCACAGCCCCCATCTTCTAGCTAGATTAGGCCACCCAGGGGCCAGCAAGGAGGAACCAGGAAGAGGCTTGGGGTCAGCAGAAGTGACTTGCTGACGCATAAACTCTCAGCCTCGGTAGAGAGCCCCCAAAACCCACTCCCTCTTCTCTCCTCCCCCGCCCGGGGGATGAGGACCCTAGTCTTCCAGAAGAAGCAAACCATCTTCAAACCACACTCAAAACTCCTGTGTTGCGTCAGTCTGGGCCTGGCCAGTTTGCTGACAGGAGACCAGGAGGGATGTACTAGCACCTCTCTCAACAGAGCTGCTCAACCCTCCAGCCTGAGGCACTCATCCCAGGCAGAACTCTGGAGAATTGCTGAGGACACCTGGGGAGGGGGCCTCCCTAAACATTGGCTGTTGAGCCTTGGAGGAAGAAAGTCCTTGTGTTGCTTTCTCTGCTCCTCTTTTATCTCTGTCCCCATCATGCCTTACCTTTCTCTGTCCCCCCTGGGTTGGCTCTTGCCCGGTTTCCCCACCACATCCCTTCTCCTTTGTATCTCCCTGGCCGGTGGTGCTGGGTACCAGGTGTGGTGACAGTGAGGTCAGGTATCGTCATTGACCGGGAGGCCTTCTCACCCCCGGTCCTGGAGCTGCTGCTGCTGGCTGAGGACATCGGGCTGCTCAACGGCACCGCCGACCTGCTCGTCACCATCCTGGACGACAATGACAACTGGCCCACCTTTAGCCCTGCCGCTGTCACCGTCCACCTGCTGGAGAACTGCCCACCAGGTAGGCAGGGGTCAGCCCCAGCCCCCAGACGGGAGCTGCTCGTGTGTGGGGATTGGAGCCTCACAGTTTGGAGACAGAAATCGCCTGCAGTGGGGAGAAGGATGGGCAGCAGGGTGGGCGGAGAGGGGGGTCAGGAGACCCAAGTCCCCCTCCCTTCCCTTCTCAGACCTACAGTGTCTTGTGTACAAAACAAGATTATTAAGATATGTTCCCTCCATGTTCCTGTATGGAAAGACTGATTGTTTCAAAGTCAAAATAGGATTAACATGATTTCCATCAAAATCAAATATGATTTGGGAGATAAGTTTGATTCTAAAGAACATTTTGAAAAATAAGTGTAATAAAGCTCGATTTGTCTTACCAGGTTTTACAACATATTACCAGTATTTAAAACCACATGATATGAACACAAGACTCTGAGGCAAGGTAGCCCAGCAACAGTGATGGGTAAATTAAGAAATGTAACATTATGTCATAAAGGAAATGATGAAACCAATAGTAAAAACTGTTTAGTGTGCAAAACATTTGTTCATATTTAGTGTAGATTCTCATCCCATATCAGACACCAGAAAGAAACCCAAAGACATCCTAAAGAAAATATAAAAGAGTATAAAACATTAAAAGATAAAAGAAGACACTTCAGGTAAATATTTATCTGCTTTAAAGATAAGATTCTAAGCATTTAAGAAACAGAAGAATATAAAAAGGGGAAAAATATTAAGTTCTGGTACATAATGAACCATTTCAACTTCTTTACATCATATAACCAGTATCAAAAGGTGAACTAAAAACTGAGAAAAAAAGATATTTATCAAAAGTTATTATAATTATATAATTTGTATAAATTGACCAAAAATGGGCAAAGGACAAAAACTGACACTTTGCAGAAGAGAAGATACAACTAATCATTGAATTATTAAAAAATTGTTCAGTCTCAAATAATCAAAGAATGCAAAATAAAATAGGACACCATTTTCCTAGAAAATTGCAGATGAAAAAATGCATAAAAGATGGATGTTTATTTGCAAAATAGAATTAGACTCATGGACTTTGCAAACAAATTTATGGTTACCAAAAGAAGCTGGGGGTGGAAGGATAAATTAGGAGCTTTGGATTAATAGATACATACTACTATGTATAAAATAGATAAACAACAAGGACCTACTGTATAGCACTGGGAACTATATCTGATATTCCTACAATAACCTATAATATAAAAGAATATATATGATATATATATAACTGAATCACTTTGCTGTACATCTGAAACTAGTACAACATTGTAAATCAACTATACTTCAATTAAAAATAAATTTTAAAATAAATATATAACAAAATACCAAAGATAGGTGCTAGCAAGGCTGTTGTGGGAAGAAGCCCTTGTGACCCCCAAGGAAAGTATCTCAGTGTGATGTTTTTATATAAAAGGTAACTGTTCAGCTGCTTCCCATTCCCACCCCCACAGGATTCTCAGTCCTTCAGATCACAGCCACAGACGAGGACAGTGGCCTCAACGGGGAGCTGATCTACCGAATAGAAGCTGGGGCTCAGGACCGCTTCACCATCCACCCGGTCACCGGCATCGTCCGCGTCGGCAATGCCACCATCGACAGGGAGGAGCAGGAATCATACAGGCTGACAGTAGTGGCCACCGACCGGGGCACCGTCCCTCTCTCGGGCACAGCCATCATCACTATCCTTATCGACGACATCAACGACTCCCGCCCCGAGTTCCTCAACCCCATCCAGACGGTGAGCGTGCTGGAGTCAGCTGAGCCAGGCACTGTCATTGCCAACGTCACCGCCGTTGACCGTGACCTCAATCCTAAGCTGGAGTACCACATCATCGGCATCGTGGCCAAGGACGACACTGACCGCCTGGTGCCTGACCAGGAGGACGCCTTTGCTGTGAATATCAACACAGGTACAAAGGCCTGCTCCCCTCCAGCCCTCCTGCTGACTCCCTGCCCGGTCTCCTGGCTCTCTGCTTTCTCCCTTACCCTCCTCCTTGCGGCTGTCTCTCTGCTCCTCCCTACCCCTCAGCTGCTCCTGCCTTCTCTCTCCTCCCTCCTACTGACACCACGTCCTTCCCTCTCCCTGCCATCTCTCCCCTGGCTCTTTCCCTCTCTCCCTTCTCTTCTTCCTTCTCCCTTGACCAGCTTCCTAATTATCTTACTCTACCAGTATTGTATGAGTGTGCCCGTCTCACCACACTCGTGACAGCATTAAATATTATAGGAAAATTGCATTTTTTAATATGCATTTCTTTAATAACCGAGTGGCTGAACACTTTCTTCATATGTATCCAGGCCATTTAACTTCTAAGTTTCTCACACACACACACACACACACACACATAGGTACACACACATATATATTTCTATGTTATATGTGCGTGTATATACACCCTTAATGATTTTCTTACACTATCACAAAACAAAGGGGAACTGTGGCTTATCTTTCACAATTTATACAGCTTATAAATTTGATTTTAATTTTATTATTTTTCTAAAAGTTCAGCATTTTTGCCTCTGAGCGGAGTTAAGGAGGGGACATGGGACTAACTTACAGGTATACTTCTTGGATGGCCCAGAGAAGTGACAGAAAAACTAACATGGCTATATGACAAAATGCTAAAAGTCATTGCTATTCAGAGAAATGCATAGTAAAAAGCAATGAGATATTGGTTTTCCATATGTGATCAGCAGACATTAGGATGCTGGACAGTATTGAGTATTGGTGACAATGTGGGAACATCATACACTGCTGTAGGAATTTTGACTAATTTCATATCTAGACAGCAATCCAGCAATACCCAATGACCCAGCATTTCTGCTCCTAGGAAGCAGAATTGTCCCGAGAGAATAGCAATTCTATCCCGAGGAAGTTCTCAGGCTGATAATGAGACTATTTGAGGATGTTCACTGCAGTGTTATTCGTGACAGAAGCTTGGAGGCAACCAAGGCATCCATCCCTGGGATAGTGGAGAGTAAAATGTGGTGGGTGCATATCCTGGGATACCAGGCAGCTGTTAGAAGCAATAGATTAGGCTCACACAGAGAAACATGAGGTGGGGGGGGGGGGACCTTAAAATCAAGTACTTACTGAAAAGGATAAGAAACAGAATTGGTTATATACATATATACACGTGTGTGTGTGTGAATCCCACTGCATAAATATAAAATACATACACAAAAACAATACATGATTTTCAGGAACACTTTCAATAAATGCACTTTAATACATCGCCCAAGGGAGGAGAGAAGGGGAGACGAATGTGAGAACAGAAGGGAAAAGATACATAAATAAAACAAGAGTGGTGCCAGTGACCATCATGTGCAAACAACTAAAGAGTATGATTAACTCAATATGCCTCTGAGGCCCAAAGGGAAAAAGACAGGAAAACCGTGAGCCACTAGGAGGAATTAGATAACTTAGTCCTGAGTCAGGTTAGCAAAATTCCCACTGCAGTGGTTTCTCAGGACCATGGAGAGCTGCCCCATGCCCCTGCCCAACTTTATGCATACTGTTGCCTCTACCATTTTTTTTCCTGTTCTCTCTCCAACTGACTCTCTTCTCTCTGTTTTCCTTTCCAGTGTCTTCTCTGCCCCTCTTTCTCATGCTTTCCCCCTCCCTTGCTCACCTCTCTCCTCCTTGCTAGAGCCTCAGCCTGCTGGGTGCTCCTCTCTTACTAGGCTCCTCCTTGCTCCCCTTGCTTCCTGCCCCTCTGCCTCTTCCCACCCACCCCATCCCTCCCGAATCTCCTGCCCTGGTCAGCTCTGAGCCCTTCTGTCCCCCATGCCCCACTCTGCCCCATCCCCTCTGCACCCTGAACTAACTGATGTTAACCCTCTTCTCTCTTCCTCATGGCTGGCAGGCCCACAGGTTTGAGCTCTGTTTCTCTGTCACTTCCCACCTCATCTCTTCTCTGCTTCACCCCATCGCCTTCCTCCATACCCACCGCACCCCCACCACCCTTCCCATCCCGTGGGACCTGGGCCAAGGCCGTGGCCCAGCCTTTGCAGACTGAATGCAGCCACCCTCTCCCCATCCTCGCTCCCCAGCCTCGGGGACGGGGAGCGAGAGTAGGAAGAGGAGGAGGAGCAGGAGGCAGCGGCCCAGGGTAAGTGACTGCCCCACGGTGGGGGACCCGAGGAGGACAGGAGTCCAGCAGGGGGAGCCTGCCAGGGGGGACTCCAGGCACCCCAGTGCCTGAGAGGGAGCTGGGGGAGAGAGGAGGCTTCACCCTAGGATGAGGCCGATGGGAGGAAGAGCCACCAGGCCCTCACACTGGCAGGAAGAAGAAAGGTCCCAACAGAGCCAGGTTGGCGATCGGCGAAACTCAGCCTGTCCAGTTCAAGCCCAGACTTCTGGAGGGCTCCTCTGTGAATCAGGAGCAGGCTAGGGCTTGGGAGGCAGTGGGCAAGAGGGAAGGAAAAAGCTCTTTATTGTGCAACTCCTTTCTCAGGCGGCCATGCCACCCCACCCCGGACCCCATTATCATGACGAGGGGGTGGGCCTTGCTGTCCAACTGTGCCACTGCTATCCCTTCCAGGAACCCCCCTCAGGGATTTTCAGTGCATTGACCTTCCTTTATGCTTGATCTCCCTAGAATACAACTGTTTTTTAAGTTATAAAATATATATAAAATTTACCATTGTAACCATTTTTAACCGTAAGTTCAGTGGTTCAGTATGTTCATGCCATTGTGGAATACAAGCTTCTTTTTCTTTTTTTTTTTTTTTTTTTTGGCCATGCAATGTGGCTTGTGGGCTGTTAGTTCCAAAACTAGGGATTGAACCCAAGCCCTTGGCAGTGAATGCATGGAGTCCTAACTACTGGACCACCAGGAAATTCCAACAAGCATTTTCTTAAACAAGCAATTATATAGCACTTTCTATGTGCCAAGCCCTGTTCTAAGCCCTTTACAAATACATTAGATTCATTTAATTGTTATAATCTCCCAAATAGCCCTCTGCGGTAGGTCCTGTAATTGTCCTCATCTCACAAATGAGGACACAGGGGTGCAGAGAGGTTAGATAACTGCCGGGCTGGTGAGCGGTGAGTGAGGGGCAGAGTGACGTGCCCCAGCTTGCAGATGGCTGTGGTCTCATCCAGCTAGAGGAGACTGACAAGTTCCAGGCCCCCTGGGGACCACTGCCCATGGTGGGGGTTGGGAGGGTTGGCCAGGAGCACCCCTGGGAGGCCCAGATTTTAGAGGGTTCCCCTGGGGCTGAACCTGACTTGGTCTGGTCTACAGGGTCTGTAATGGTGAAATCTCCTCTGAACCGGGAGCTGGTTGCCACCTATGAGGTCACTCTCTCTGTGATTGACAACGCCAGCGACCTACCAGAGCGCTCCGTCAGTGTGCCGAACGGTAAGGTCTCTCCCCACAGGCCTCTCCACACGATCCCATAGCGAGGCAGGCCCGGTCCTGGGAGGGAGCAGCGGGACCGGCTACAGGGGCTGCCAGCAGTCAGGCTGCATGAGGAGGGGTGGGGGCCGGGGAAGGTGGCAGCTACAACGAGGCTGGGGGTGGCCCTGTGTCCCTGCCATTAGGCAGAGCTCAGCAGTTGGGGATCCAGAAGCCCAGAGCTGTGTGTGATCTTGAACTCTCAGCCTCAGAGTGGGAAGGAGGCATGGTAGATGCTGGAAGCGGATTGAGAAAAGGATGGGTTGATGGAGACTTAGGTTGGAATCCCATTGTCAGAACTGGTAACCAGGGTGTAGCTGGGATGTGAGATGGGAATTTCAGATCTGCTAAGAAGCCACATGATCAGGCCAGAGGCAGCAAAGAGAAAAGCAAGGTGACTTGAAGCCACAGACACCACAGTGGAGAAGAGAAGGGCATGCAGGCTGCCTTCTGTGGCTGGGCACAGTCCTGCCTGCGGCATGAGCCGGGAGGGGCTGCTAGGGGCACTAGATCTTGCCAAGCAGGGAGCGAGGAGGGGGATTTAGGGATGGCGTGGCCTCTGCCATGAGGCGGAGACAGCTGGGGTTGGGGAAATACTGGCTGGGGCTTGGCAGATACTGGCTGCTTATCTTTATAGCCCAGAAGCCCTAGTTTTCAGGAAGGGTGGACCTAGTCATCTGCTATTTGTCCCAGGCTCAGAGTACAAAGGGCCCAGGCTGGTTATACAAAGGGAACAACTCAGAGGGAGACAAAAGATCGAATCATGGAAAAGGGTCTTACAGATGATCCGAGTCCTGTCTCCTGGGACAAGTTAGGAAATTGAGCAACGGTGATGGCCAGGGCTTCCACCAAGGTTTCCAGTCAGTTGGCAGAACCCAAGCCCCTTTCCCTATGTAAGAGTGAGTGACCTGACCAGAGTCAGGGGACACAGGCCACCACCCGAGGCTAGGGCCAAGCTTCAGGAAGCCCCAGGAGGTCTGCAGCGAGATGCTGCCATCCTCTCCGGGCCTGGCTGAGACTTAGGAAGGCCTGACCCAGCCACACCGGGGCCCTCTCATGCCACTCTCACCTGTTGCCTCCACTCCAGCCAAGCTGACAGTCAACATCCTGGACGTCAATGACAATACACCCCAGTTCAAGCCCTTCGGGATCACCTACTACACAGAGCGGATCCTGGAGGGGGCCACTCCAGGCACCACGCTCATCGCTGTGGCAGCTGTGGATCCCGACAAGGGTCTCAATGGGCTGATCACCTATACCCTGCTGAACCTGATGCCCCCGGGCTATGTCCAGCTGGAAGACTCCTCAGCAGGTGGGCGGGAAGGTCTGCCAGAGGAGGGCTGGGGAATATGTGTCTGTGCCTGCCTAGCCTCCCAGAGGGGCCAGGTTCACTTCTCACCCTCCAGATGAGCCCCACCATGACCCCTCAGCGGGCGGGGCCAGATCCCATATGGCTAACATTCTACTCACTCCCACATGCCTGACCTAGAAGCATGGATGGGGTGCCTCGCTCTCACTGAGGATGGAAGCCTTCAGCATCTGCTGGAAAGCTGAAATAGTCCCTCACCCTCTCTACCACTCAAGCTCCACAATTAGTATCACTTAGGGAACAAGTAGGCCAAGAGAGAAGTGTCCCAAAGGAGGTCCTCGACTTGTTTTTGTACATTCCTCACCCCCTTATTTTTCATTTTTGACTGCACTGGGCCTTCGTTGCTGTACATGGACTTCCTCTAGTTGCAGTGTACGGGCTCAGCAGTTGCAGTGCTGAGGCTTCCCATTGCAGTGGCTTTTTTCAGAGCACAGGCTCTAAGGATGCCTCAGTAGTTGTGGTGCACAGGCTGTTGCTCCACAGCATGTGGAATCTTACCAGATCCATACCCCCTGCATTAGGCAGGGATTGAACCCATATCCCCTGCATAGGCAGGCGATTTCTTAACCACTGGACCATCGGGAAAGTCCCCTTCTGACTTGTGAAAAGCTTTCTCACCCTTCCAGTGAGGAGAAGAGCTAGGCACCAGTTATTCTCAGCCCTCTGGCCAGCCACTGGGCAGTGAGGCCTAGCCACCCTTCTCCCTCAATGGACTGTGCTCATCCCTCAGAGCCCCAGATCCTTCTCTTCACATGTCAGAGAGCTTCCACGAGTGAGGGGTGGCCAGAATGGCAGTGAGTGTCTCTGTGTCTTAGGGAAGGTCATTGCCAACCAGACAGTGGACTATGAGGAACTGCACTGGCTCAACTTCACCGTGAGGGCCTCGGACAATGGGTCCCCACCCCGGGCAGCTGAGATCCCTGTCTACCTGGAGATTGTGGACATCAATGACAACAACCCCATCTTTGACCAGCTGTCCTACCAGGTGGGTGGCCAGGCCAACACACTGGGTCTTGGACCCATGCCCACTCCTCGGGACCTTTGGGCATCTTCCACTCCCACCCTGCCAGCCTTCAAGTCCCGTGGGAATGACCATCCATGAGTAGCTTGATGCCCTGGGTTGTCTGCATCAGTGAGTTTCTTGGGCAAGCACAGAGACTCTAGACTGACCACAGCCCATGCTTTCTCTCTGCCCCCTGGGCTCCAGGAAGCTGTCTTTGAGGATGTTCCTGTGGGCACAGTCGTCCTGACGGTCACTGCTACTGACGCTGACTCGGGCAACTTCGCCCTCATTGAGTACAGCCTTGTGGATGGTGAGGGCAAGTTTGCCATCAGCCCCACCACAGTAAGTGGGCAATGGAGGGCCTGGGTTTGGGGAATGGGAAGTGGGAAGGGCTCAGGGTCATAGGCTGAGAAGCCACCAAAAGTATTGCAGTCACCCCTCTGTTTCTGGGTCCTGCCACCTGAACCTCTATAGCCTCAGAAGTCTTCCAGTCAAGTTGGCAAGCACTGTTCTCAGAGTCCCAGACATCCTTAAACTGCGGCCTTTCTGTCCCAGCAGACCTGGAAGGAAGTGGCCAGTCTTTTGGAAGTTGCCCCTTGTGGGACAGAATCTGAGATTTGTCTCCACCAGCCTAGAAGACTTGATTCAGGTCCATGAGACTGCTTTTTGAAACTGCCCAAGAGAGGTATAGGAAGCTCTGTAGACAGTGGGCACAGTAGCTGAGTGCCTACTGTATACATGGCTCTATTCTCAGTGCTGGGAGAGGGAAGAAGTGCCCACCACACAGCCCTCATGTTCCCATGAGTCTCAGACTTGTGGGAATGCAGAAACTCAAGATTTTGAATGTCGGCAAATTGGTTCAAAGTTGCTGTTTCAGTACAAGGAGGGAGGGAGAGAGCCCTGTGGCGTGGGGCTGGCTGGCCAGGCAGAGCCTTCCCCACTCGTGAGGCTGCAGCTGGACTTTCCCTCCCACTGCCTGCCCACATCCCCCTGCACTCTGCCCTTTCAGCCGGGTTTCTCTCCTTCCTCTTGGTGTGAACAATAAGACATACTCCCAGCCTGGCACTATGACTGTGAATACTGTGGGGCATTTCTATGTACCTGGCCCGGGAGTGAGCTCCAGCCTGGGCTGTTTATCCTGTCTCCAGGTGGACTCTGGATAGTGAAGGCAAGAAGAGCCACTTTCTGCTCCACGGGGCCGGGGCTGTTGTCTCTTCAGTGCTGTATCTCCAGTGTCGGCACATAGCAGATTCTCAATAAATATCTGCCGAACTGATGAAGGGTCTGACTCCACCCTCCCCCTCCTAGGGTGACATCTACGTGCTGTCCTCTCTGGACCGGGAGAAGAAGGACCACTATATCCTGACTGCCTTGGCCAAAGACAACCCTGGGGACGTGGCCAGCAACCGTCGAGAAAATTCGGTGCAGGTAAGGGACCTTGGCGTGGACACTAAGGACTGTGGCTGTGGACGCAGCAGGCAAAGCCTTTACAGGATGGGTGCTGCAAGGCAGAAGCAGGACCACCTTAACCCCTGAGGGCTGTGGTGGCAGGAGGGAGAAGCAAGAGCTTAGCCGGGGTTCACAATGGCTGTGGCTTAGGGAGACGGGGGCTCTGTAGGAGGAACTTCTTGTGTCCAAGCCCTACTAAAGCAGCTAAACATACATGTAAGTAAGAGTTAGTTGCTCAGTCATTTCCAGCTCTGCGATTCCCATGGACTGTAGCCTGCCAGGCCCCTCTATCCATGGGATTCTCCAGGCAAGAATACTGGAGTGGGTTGCCATTTCCTTCTCCAGAGGATCTTCCTGACCCAGGGATCAAACCCAGATCTCCTGCATTGCAAGCAAATTCTTTACCATCTGAGCCATCAGGGAAGCCCAAACATACCTGGGTATAAACCAAATAAAGCCTGGGGCTCCACATGTCCCACTGTCTCCATGGTGTCCCATTGAAAGAAACATAGTCCAGTGACCAAACATAATTATAAAGCATTTATCTTTATTTATGTCTCAGAGAACATTAATGAGGGATCAAATTCACAACCCCATTCCCAGTCCAGGTCTAGCATCCGCACAGTTGCTCTGGGGAGGCCAGCATCCCACCTTTGCTCTGTCCCCATTTCTATCCGAAGTCTTTCTCCTCGAGACTCTGCTTTCTCTTCTTTCTCTCTGTTCTTTCTGGCCTTTCCAGTCCTGTCTTTCTGTGTTCACTTCTTCCACTTCTCAATAGTAACCTAACCATCCAAAGAAAAGTCTCCTGAAGGGTGGGGAGGTAAGAAGCTGGGTTTGCAAAGAAAAATTCTCCTTAGCAGGTAGGGGGTGAGGCTGGGAGCACTCATCCCGTCGTTCTCTCCTGTCACATAGGCAGGAGCTGTGGTGGGAGAACACAGTATTTGTAGTCAGGAGTCTACACTAGCTGAGCACACTGCATGTAACCTCTCCGAGCCTCAGCTGTCAGCAATGCAGGGGAAGAGGGGCAGGGGCAGCCGTGGGGAGGCCTCCCTCCCAGAGCAGTGCTGAGTCAAGGAGATGGGAGGTAGAAAAGTGCTCTGTGCAGTGAAAGAGGTCCTTGGTGTCAAGGCTGTAAAGGGCTCTGATGCAGGTGCGGTCAGGCAGGGCCACAGCAGCCAGGGGAAAAAAGGCCTCCTGGTGTAGCCAGAGGACCTGCCCTGGGCTGTGGGCTCAGCAGACAGTCCCAGGCCAGACACAAACACCAGTCAAGAGGGGCCCTCAAGAGCGCAGGCGTCGCAGTCCCGCATTAAGTTCCAGAGATCAGAGTCAGATGTATGGGGCCACTGTGGGAAGAGAGGAAGGACGGAGTAGAAGGTGGGTGGGGAGGGGTCCCCGCTGCAGGACCCAGACACCAGACTACATGTTAACCACCATGCTAGCTGCTGAGCGTTTCCTCAGGCCAGGCACTGCGCGTGCACCATCACAGACGAACCTCACATGCCCTGAGAGGTAAGATTCTCTTGTCCCCAATGTACACGTAAGAAAACCAAGGTTCAAGGGGTTAAGGAAATATTTTGAGGTCACACTAAACAGTGGGCACTATCCACCCCAGCTTACTCTTGTGTGACCGGGTCACCTGAAGCAGGTCCCACTACGCTCCTGACCTTTGACCACACCCCCCTTCCAGGTGGTGATCCAGGTGCTAGACGTCAATGACTGCCGGCCACAGTTCTCCAAGCTCCAGTTCAGCACGAGCGTGTACGAGAATGAGCCGGCAGGCACCTCTGTCATCACCATGATGGCCACCGACCAGGACGAGGGCTCCAATGCGGAGTTGGCCTACTCACTTGAGGGCCCCGGCGTGGGTACGTAGCCTGCTCCCCCCTCCCAGGATGCTTTAGGGGCTGCAGCCCCAGGCCAGGCAGAAGGTGGGGGGGTGGAGGAGGGATGAAAGGGTATCTCAGCCAGACCCATGCCCTGCTCTCCTACCCCACCTGCCAGAGGCCTTCCACGTGGACATGGACTCGGGCCTGGTGACCACAAAGCGGCCACTGCAGTCCTACGAGAGGTTCAACCTGACCGTAGTGGCCACAGATGGCGGGCAGCCCCCGCTCTGGGGCACCACCATGCTCCTGGTGGAGGTCATCGACGTCAATGACAACCGCCCCGTCTTTGTGCGCCCACCCAATGGCACTATCCTCCATATCAGAGAGGTACTGCTGTCCCCGGGGCCTCCTGCCACCTGCACCCCCTTCCAGTGTCCAGGCCACTTCTATATTCTGCAGTCATTCTGCAGCCTGAGGCTGAAGGGGCCCCCACTGTGAAAGCAGGGAAACTGAGGCCAGAGTAGGGAACCAGCCGGCTCAGCGCCACACAGGGCGGTACTGAACAGTGGTTAGTAAGAAGGGCTGCACAAGCCAGAGCTCTTGGATCCACATCTGACTCTATCACTTACCAGCCAGACGACCTTGAGCAAGTGACTTCTCTGAGTCTTTTTTTTTTTCGTCTGCAAAGTGGGACTAATAATAGTAGGTGTCCCACTCTTGCTCCTAAATGTCTGCCAAGGACAGTCTCCCCACAAGTCACTTCCCCCATACTTGTCTCAAAATAAACATCAGCCCCTTCTCTCTGTCTGTTGTTCCTGCTGATACCAGTGTTGGAGACAGCCTGGGACCTAAGGATGAACATCAAAATAAGAAACAAGGGGAAGTGGCTGAGCATCTGTTTCCAATTCTTCTTTCATGCCTTGTTCTCAAATGTCTTATAAAGATAGGGAAGGACTCCTGCCCTTCCCCTCCTTCCTCTCAGCACCAAAGCCCAAAATGCTCCTTGAAAGAATACTTGGGGTGTCTCCCACTTGTTCTTTTCTCCCCAAATGAGAAAATGCTCTTTTCTTTCTGAAAATGAACCAGTGGGCTCAGCATCTCTCCACATCTCAGAATGTCCTTGCTGTCACCCTGTCTCATTTGAGATCCCACATGATAAATTTCTCCCAGGGCTGAACTCTAGGAAACACTATACTTTTACCTTGTGATTTGTTTTTTTTTTAACCCGTGTCTACTGCAGTGATACAGTGGCCCTCTTTTCTTTGTTCACTAGAGAGCTCAGAGTGGTCAGCCCACCTTGATTGATGTACATGTTAGTGTACACACCTTCCCTCCCATCCCTGTTTCCATCTTCCGCCAATCATTTTTTTCTCCACCCTGATTTTTTTTAACCCATTCACTCTTATTATAGTTCACAGATTCTTGTCCACTGCCTGCCTCGAATCTTCTTTACAGAATGAGGCAGCGTATAAATTAATAATAATATAGTTCTTTGTAACTTTCCTGGTGGCTCAGATGGTAAAGAATATGCCTGCAATGCAGGAGACCCAGGTTCAGTCCCTGGGTGCAGAAGATCCCCTGGAGAAGGAAATGGCAACCCACTCCAGTATTCTTGCCTAGAAAATCCCATGGACAGAGGAGCCTGGTGGGCTACAGTTCATGGACTCACAAAGAGTCGGACACAACTGAGCAACTGAGCATAGTTCTTTTCCACACCAAAGGGCCCCTTTTACTAAGGTTTTTTTTTTTTTTCTTTCAAGGGGTCCATATTTGAAAGATTCATGTTTCTCGAACAACCAGCATTTGTTAAGGAATTACCTCTGTCATCCCATTTTCAATCTATTAGATGTAACTGCCAGTTGGAGTTTCTGATTGTCATGATCAATGAGATAAACAGTGAAATCATGCTGAGCTGATGCTTTTTTAACTGAAATCCAAAAACTTGTTCTTTTTCTTGTGCCCTTGGCAACCTTTTCATGGGCCAATGTTGATGTCTATTAGGTTTTTTGATAGCTCAGACTTAAGGGACTTGGAAGCCTGAGGATCAGAGAAGAGAAGTGGCATGTTCAGGTCACAGAGTGAATTAGTAACAGACTTGAACCCAAATGTCCAATTTCTAGCCACCAAATCACCCTACCTGCATGCCCTCCCCATTTTCAGGGACCCCATTGGGTGGATGTGTTCTTTGGGGGATACCTAGAGCTCCTGTGATTAGGGTAGTAGGCCCAGAAACAGAGGGTGGGTCTGAGGGTCTTCTAAACCTCAGCATGCAGTGCAATGGAGGGATGGGATAGCCCTGGAAGGGTGGTCACCCCAAGAGTCTGGAACATGGTGGATCCAAGGCTGGACTGTCCGTGGGCAGTGGCCTTGGCTGGGGGTGGGGGTGAAGGAACATTCTATCAGGTGCTCAGACTCCAGGAGAGTCCAGCCAAGCAGACAGGCATTTCCTAGGAATGCTGAAAGGTGGCAAGGACATTCTGCTCTGGGAGCTGGGATTCTCTCAGGATACCTCCTTCTGTACCCCCTGCAGGAGATCCCACTGCGTTCCAACGTGTACGAAGTCTACGCCACGGACAAGGACGAGGGCCTCAACGGGGCCGTGCGCTACAGCTTCCTAAAGACCGCAGGCAACCGGGACTGGGAGTACTTCACCATCGACCCAGTCAGTGGCCTCATCCAGACCGCGCAGCGCCTGGACCGGGAGAAGCAGGCAGTGTACAGCGTAAGGGGCGGGGCCTGGCACGAGGGGCGGGGCCCAGTGCCGGGGGCAGGGCCGGCCGAGAAAGAGACTTTTTTCTGGCTGCCGGACTACTACGTCCCCACCTAGAATGTCTGCGAGGGAAGTGAGCTGTCCTCCGGGGATGCCTGACTGGGGCCCTTCGTCCGCTCTGACAGCACTTCTCCTCCCCAGCTCATCCTGGTGGCCAGTGACTTGGGCCAGCCAGTGCCCTATGAGACCATGCAGCCGCTGCAGGTGGCCCTGGAGGACATCGACGACAACGAACCCCTCTTCGTGAGGCCGCCAGTGAGCTTACCCCTCCCCTGCACCGGTCACACCACACTCTATGCACACTGTGCTGCAGACACACGTGGTCACATGTGGAAACTGCCCGGCACTTCACAGAATATTGTCTGAGCAGCTACTATGTCAAGGCACTACCCAGCAGTCAGAAAGCAGACAGAAATGCCTGACTCCTGGAGCTGACGTGCCCATGTCTGCATACACGCTCACAAAAGCACCCTGAAAATCAATTCTGCTCTAGTGAGCTGGGGCTGAGCTTCTTCGTGTGGACTCAGAGTCTCTAACCTGGCGGTTTCCTCATCTTGTGTACACACAGGGTATGATGTTTCCTGGAGACTGCACATATGTGTGTGTGTGAGAGTGTGTATGTGTGCACATGCAAGCCCCCTTGTTCAGGTCCTAGGAGACCTTGGAGAATGTGCCCAGCCAGCCCTGCCCTCCTGGAGGAAGTTGTGGGTGACACTCCCTCAGGGCAGAGCAGGGGTCTCTCCAGCCCAACCCTTTCTCCTTAAGGTTACAGCAGTTTCTCTAGGCCTGGGCAGGAAATGCCCTCAGCACCCATGAAGGCACTGCCCAGTGCCCTCTGGCAGGAGCAGAGGCTCAGGCCTTCCCTTGGCCTCCCATGACCTCCCTCTCCCCCTGCAGAAAGGCAGCCCCCAGTACCAGTTGCTGACGGTGCCCGAGCACTCACCCCATGGCACCCTTGTGGGCAACGTGACAGGCGCTGTGGATGCAGACGAGGGCTCCAACGCCATCGTGTACTACTTCATCGCAGGTGGGGCCCGGCAGGGTGGTGCCTCCATACCCTGGGGCTGGATATGACCCACATGTGCCACCTCCCGGCCCCTCATGCTGTGCCACGGTCCCCTTCAGCCGGCAACGAAGAGAAGAACTTCCAGCTGCAGCCCGACGGGCGTCTGCTGGTGCTGAGAGACCTGGACAGGGAGCGTGAAGCCGTCTTCTCCTTCATCGTCAAGGCTTCAAGCAATCGAAGCTGGACACCTCCCCGCAGGCCCTCCCCAGCCCTTGACCTGGTCACTGACCTCACCCTGCAGGAAGTGCGTGTCGTGCTGGAGGACATCAACGATCAGCCGCCACGCTTCACCAAGGCTGAGTACACTGCAGGTGCAGGGACCAGAGCCTGGGCCCGGGGTGTAGGGTGGCCTCTCCTCTGCCGCTTACACTCATCTGCCTATTCCTGCAGGAGTGGCCACTGACGCCAAAGTGGGCTCGGAGTTGATCCAGGTTCTGGCCCTGGACGCAGACATTGGCAACAACAGTCTTGTCTTCTATAGCATCCTGGCCATCCATTACTTCCAGGCCCTGGCCAATGACTCTGAGGACGTGGGCCAGGTCTTCACTATGGGTAGGGGCTCCAACCACTTCATGGATTGTAGGTCTGGACGAAATAGGGTCTATGGGGGTACCACAGGGTATAGGTGGCCAGTCAGCCACATCAGTCCTTCTATTCACCCATCCAACCATCCACCTATCCATCTCTGTATTTACCCACCCACTTTCTTCTCTTCTTCCCATCTCCTCATCCATCCATCCATCCATCTACCCATGCATCCATTCATTCATCTTCATTCGTCTGCCCATCCATCTCCCCATTCTCCTTTCCATATATCCTCCTATCTTTCCATTTGTGCACCTCACCCTCCCCTGCATCAGGCATTGTGCTAGGTAGGCACTGGGGAGCCAGAATTCAAAAAGCACACTTCAACCTAAAAGTATGTGTGGTTGCTTGTGCATCTGCCTGTGTGGAAAGCTGAGCATCTCTGGGTTAGGTTCTAGAAGGTGTTCCAGTGGGTGTCCCAATCTTACCTCCAGCTCCAGCCCCTTCCCTACACTTTGCTGCCCACAGCAATCAATTCAGGTTCTTTTGCCTGGTTTTCTAGGCTCATCAGTTCTTCCTTCTAATCCTGCTTTCTGGTTCCACAGCCCCTTTTATACCCTTAAGGGCACGGCTCCCACTCAGGCTGAACTACTCACCATTCCTTCAAGCCTGCTTCACAGCATCCTCCCCGGGCCTTGGATCCCTTTGTGTTCACTTCCTGGAACACCATCCTGGCCTTCACCTCTGTCTTCAGAATGCTCCCCTCACCATCCTCTGAAGTCTAATTCATGTGCCACCACCTCCAGTCACACCATCAAACAACCATCGCTTTGTCCTCCGAGTTCCCACTGCTCTTAAACTAATAAGCAGCTTGCTACAGGTCACAAAGCTACAAAGTGGCAGACTTTGAACCCAGATCTAAGTCTCTGAATCCAGTCTTTTAAGAGAAGGCTGTGCCATACTAATGCCGGTCATCTTTCTGCTATGGTTGTGAAATTCCAAGGCGCATGTGTTACGTGTTAGAAACAGACACGGGGGGGCTCAGAAGTGTTCCACAGCCTCCCACAATGGGATGGCAAAGTCCAGCTTGTCATCCTTGGGTCAGTGCAGCCCAAGTTGTGTTTTTAGGATACCGCATGTTTAAATAAAACTTAGAATTCTCTAGAGAAAGTGCACCAGCCGTGGGCTCTCCCTGCAGGGAGTGTGGATGGCATCCTGCGCACCTTCGACCTCTTCATGGCCTACAGCCCCGGTTACTTTGTGGTGGACATCGTGGCCCGGGACCTGGCGGGCCACAATGACACGGCTGTCATCGGCATCTATATCCTGAGGGACGACCAGCGGGTCAAGATCGTCATTAACGAGATCCCTGACCGCGTGCGTGGCTTTGAGGAGGAGTTCATCCACCTGCTCTCCAACATCACCGGTGCCATTGTCAACACCGATGATGTGCAGGTACCCTGAGGAACCCGCTCTGGGCCTCAGGGCAGTGGAGCAAGAAGTGGGGCCGGGACAGGGGCAGAGCAGTGCAGAGATCGGGGTGTAGGAAAGGGATCAGCCATTTCTGAGCTGCCTGAGCACGGTCCTTCCAGGTCTCTGGGCCTGTTTCCTCCTCTATAAAATGGGGCTAATAATAGTGTCTGGCCCAGTGCAGCTCAGTGGTCAGCCTCGAGCTTGATCCTTGGTGAGCATTCAGTCGTGCTAGGGTTTCGGCAGGGCAGGGCAGGAGGGGCTGCTAGGAGAGGCCTGCCCCTCCCACGCCTTGCCCCTGCCACACCTCCCATGATGCCCTTCTCACCTAGTTCCACGTGGACAAGAAGGGTCGGGTGAACTTCGCACAGACGGAGCTGCTCATCCACGTGGTGAACCGCGACACCAACCGCATCCTGGACGTGGACCGGTGGGTGTGCGTCTGTGCGCAGCTGTCTGCCCCCTGCCCTGGAGTTGGGTCCGTCAGTCTGCCCCCACCTTGGAGTTGGGGAGCAGGGTGACAGCATCATGCCTGCTGTAGGGGAGGCTCTCACCCAGGGATGGGCAGGGCAGGTAGAGAGAAGGTGTGTGAACAGAGATCCACCCCCTGAGCCTTACTCCTCCCATGCGTGAAATGGGAGTATTACAGCAATCTTGAGGATCAAACAGGATCTTATGTGAAGGGATGGTCAATCTGTAAGATACAGGGTTATCCGAGCTGGGTGGGCCTGAATTTCCCAAGGCTTGGTGGGGGGTGAATCTGGGGGCAGACTGGCCTGAGTGGGACGAGCTCTTGAGGAATGGCTGAGGCCTCTGCCCCTCGCCCAGGGTGATCCAGATGATCGACGAAAACAAGGAGCAACTGAGGAATCTGTTCCGGAACTACAACGTCCTGGACGTGCAGCCTGCCATCTCTGTCCGCCTGCCCGATGACATGTCCGCCCTGCAGGTACCCCTGGTGACAGCCACCCCCACAGTCCCCGTGCTGCCCTGGCTGCTCTCACCCACTCAGGCCCGGCCCTGCTCCCCTAGATGGCGATCATTGTCCTGGCCATTCTCCTCTTCTTGGCTGCCATGCTCTTCATCCTCATGAACTGGTACTACAGGACCGTGTGAGTGACCCCCACTGCCCTGCCCTGAGACAGGCTGACCAGCCCTGCCCCGCAGACAGTCACGGAGGCAGGCGGGGCCATTAGGCCCTAAGGTGCCAATCCAGCCCCAGCCTCCTTCACCAGCCCCTCTGCTTCTTTCTAGACACAAGAGGAAGCTCAAAGCCATCGTGGCTGGCTCCGCAGGTAAGAGGGCTGTGATGGGTGGGGAGGTGGCAGGGTCCCCTGAGGGCCTAGAGTGACCGCCAGGGCCTCACAGGGCTGGCTCAGGCCCACTACCCAGCCCCAGCAGGGTGTACCCCTCTAGCCCACACCCCAACCCTTCTCCTACAGGGAATCGTGGCTTCATTGACATCATGGACATGCCCAACACTAACAAGTATTCCTTCGATGGGTGAGTGGGGTCTCTGAACCCTGCTGGGTGCACTTTAGGGAGACACACCCTGGACCAAGCTAGGGTAAAGTCCTTACTGCCTCTCAAGCCCTGAGGACATCATGGACTGGCTGAAACCTGGGGTGCGGGTGCCCCCTGCTGGGCTAAACACCCCTCTCTCCACCCTGACTTGTGGGCTGCAAGTTCCAGGGAGGCATAGGTTTTGGACACCGGGTGCAAGGGGAGGCCTCCGCACCAAAGCTGATCCTGATGGGGATGTTGTCCTGGTTCTTGTGGGATCTGTGAGGGGAGGACGCACCCACAGGTGCCACAGGCAAGGGGCATTTCTTACCACCCTCTACCCCCAGTCCTGTGACAGATATGACCGAGGAAACGGTGGGGGCCCGTTTCCCTCAAAGGCATCAAAAGTGTCCATCCACTCCAGCCTCCTCCCAACCCCACTCCATCTGCAGGGCCAACCCTGTGTGGCTGGATCCTTTCTGCCGGAACCTGGAGCTGGCCGCCCAGGCTGAGCACGAGGATGACTTGCCGGAGAACCTGAGTGAGATCGCTGACCTGTGGAACAGCCCCACCCGCACCCATGTGAGCCTGGGCCGGAGGGGGCGGGGACAGTCATGAGGGACACGTACGTGTGTGTACACATGTGCGTGCCGTCTACCTCTGCGCCAGCTAATGCCTCCTCTCCCCAGGGAACTTTCGGGCGTGAACCAGCGGCGGTCAAGCCTGACGACGACCGGTACCTGCGGGCTGCCATCCAGGAGTATGATAACATTGCCAAGCTGGGCCAGATCATTCGGGAGGGGCCCATCAAGGTGAGTTGTCCTGGCAGGCTTCTGCCCCCAACCCCTGGCTGGGCTTGAACCTACTCCAGAGGATGCAGGGACGGGGGAGGGGCCTGGGAAACAGCTTCCTCCACGTCCAGGGCCTTAGCTAGACCTGCCCTCTGGGGGGCCAGAACAGATAGTGGCCCTGGGCTGATGAGGAGCTGCTTCAGCCCAAGTGGCCTCAGGGCCAGGACTCTGGCAACATAGGTCCAGCTGGCAGCAGCTCTGTTCCCACCCTCTACCCTAGGATCAGATGCCCAGAGGCACCTTCCATTACCCCCACCTGTTAGGGGAGTGAGTGGGGGCAGGAAGGGGAGGGCGTTGGTGGGGGTTAACCCTCTCCCTCCCCCAGGGCTCGCTGCTGAAGGTGGTCCTGGAGGATTACCTGCGGCTCAAAAAGCTCTTTGCACAGCGGATGGTGCAAAAAGCCTCCTCCTGCCACTCCTCCATCTCCGAGGTAGCGGGTGGGCCGGGAGCTGTGTGCTGTGCCCCAGCCCTGGGGGTGCTCTCTCCCTCTCCCTGTCTCTTTCATCCTGAGTCTCTAAGATGTAACTAGGACCAAAGACCACAGTGGGTGGGGGTCCAGGGAGTCAAGACAGTTGGATTCTGCTCTCTGGACTCTGGTGGACTTTCCCAGGGATGGGTGGGTGCTGAGGCAGTGTTTCTCTCAGATTTGAGAAACCCCCAAGAAGGTATCTTTGAGAGATCATGTCATTTTTAGAAACTGACTGCAGTGCCACGTCAATCACTTTGAACAGTCAGACTTTGTCTAAAAAATTCAGGTTTCCGGCTGGGCCAATATTCCCCACTGTCATAGGTGAGAACTGAGAAGCTCCACACAGGACAGAGGCACCATTTGTTGAGTCTCTGCTCGGCCTTATCAGTCCTCTCCAGCTCCCACTGTGGACACCTCCCACCTGCCACAATGAGAGCTGATCCTGCTCGAGGCCAGCCCGGGAAAAAGTCCCGATTCCACAGCTGCAGTCACAGGATCTTTATAGACCTCAGAGTGAACACAGGAGCTTACACAGAATCTCATAGGAACCCCATGCTCTGCAGAACACACCTGTAGCACCAGACATATCTATGGTTCTCCTTTGTACCCAGTTTGAATAAGTCGTAAGCTGCGCAGGCTTCTGTGGCACAAGCCCAGGGTTCCTTGTGTGTGGGAGGGAGAAAACAAGCCCACAACAGGTGGGACTCTGGGGCCGCTGACCTGCGCAGGGGCAGGCCCTGAGCACGTGGGGGTCCTGGCCTCTTGCAGCTGATCCAGACAGAGCTGGAAGAGGAGCTAGGGGAGCGCAGCCCCGGCCAGGGCAGCCTGCGTTTCTGCCACAAGCCGCCTACCGAGCTCAGAGGGCCAGACGGGATCCACGTGATGCACGGGAGCACGGGCACGCTGCTGGCCACAGACCTCAACAGCCTGCCCGAGGATGACCAGAAGGGCCTGGGCCGCTCCCTGGAGACGCTGACGACGGCCGAGGCCAGCGCCTTTGAGCGCAATGCCCGCACAGAGTCCGCCAAATCCACACCCCTGCACAAGCTTCGTGACGTGATCATGGAGAGCCCCCTGGAGATCACGGAGCTGTGACTAGATGGGGGGAGCCCACCTGGTATGAGCAGCCCAGCCCCTCCAGAGGCCAGAGCAGGAGCAGGACCTCCAGGGTGTGGGCCCCTCCGGGGGCAGCTCTGGGCACACAACCTTGGGCTGGCCCAGCAGCAGGGCCTGCCTCAGCTGCTCAGACTCCACTTCTGCCAGACGCTCATTCAGCCATCTGATCTCTACCTTCATAAAATGTTATTTTTTTAAGAAAACCAAACAAATGGCAAGCATCTAAGGATGAGGTAAGGAGGGTCACCGAGAGCCCAGGAGTCTGAGGTCCAACTCAGCCCAGGCTGAGCTGAAAGAGGCCAAGCCGGCCCACTCCCCCCAACCCTAGCCCCACTGCACAGGAGCCCAGCACTGGGAGGGAGCCCAGGGCAGGTGTGCCCTGCCTGGCCTTGACTCTTGGACTCCAGTTCAAGTCCCAGCACATTTCTGCCACTTCCCTGACTGGACATGCAGGTGGGGGCAGTGAGTCCTCCCTGTCTCCCCACACGGACACAGTCAATGTCAGCAAACAGCATTCTCTCCATTTCACTGGCTTCCCAAACATCTCCATTTCACTGGCTTCCCAAACATTCCTGGCTCATAAAGAGAAAAATGACTGATGTTCCCTTGGGTTTTGAATGTAGAATGTTTGTGTGTATCCCCCTTTGAAACTAAGTTATTCCCTCAATATTTTCCCCTTGGTTTTGTTCAATTGGTACGCACTGAATGTCTCTGGAATGGTCTGAATTTTAAAAAGAAAAGCAACTCACAAGGAACCGGCATGTCGCTCTGGTAAACTTACCCGCTGGGCTGGGCTGGGCTGGGGCAGGGGGCAGTGGGGGTCAGCACAGGCCAGAGCTGGACCCATCTCCGGGGGCACTCCCTGACCACTGGTGGCCCGGGGGTGCCACAGAGAACCAGAGATGGGACCTCCTTCCTGTGGCCAAATGAGGCCCAAGGACTGCTGGGCACTTACAGGTTCACAGCCTCAAGAGCTCTTCAGAAGCCAAACTCTGCTGGCTGAGGTATCACAAACACTCAGGCTCTGGTTGACAGTCTTTATTGTTAAATCACAGAAATTTTAGTGCAAAACAAACCAAAAAATCAATAGCAACCGCATGTCTTGCTCTCTCCTGGCAACCGGAAGTGGAACAGAAGATGCAGCCAGAGGGGAGAGAAGAAGGCAGGGCGGCAGCCAAGGCCCCGGGACAGCACACCCAGCAGACCTTCTACCTGGAAACCAGAGGCTTAGGAGCTTGTCATCCACATTTATTGGCAGGTCGAAAAGAACATCTACAAGATGGGGGTCGGAGGGGAGGGGCTGTCCTGCCCAGAACAGTGGGGGCGCCGGGCAGCAGGGCCGACACCAGAGCAGGCAGGAGGCGTCACCATGGTCCCCACACACACACACACACACACACACACACACACGCAGGCCCGCAGAACCTCTACAGAGAGCCAGTAGGGTACATTCAGGTGAACCGGTTTTTTCCCCTCCCACCCCAAACCACAGAACCCCAAACAACACATCCATCAGGAAAGACAAGAAAGCCGAACTGAAGGCTGACCCAGGGATAGCGAGCCCCATCCCACCAGGTCTCCTGAGCAACTGCTTCCAACAGCTCTGTGACAGTGAGACCTGCATTGTTTAAAAACCATCATTATTCTGAGTCTCTCATCCTTCAAATAAAACTGCCTTTATTTTGCAGTCAGCAGGCCCACAAAAGGGGATGGTGACTTGACTCCTTCGTTAGAGTAGGCAGAGGCCTCAGCACCCAAAGCCCAGCCAGAGCCCCCTCTCTTCCACATAACCACACGCAGGGACAGACTCAGAAGACCTCCAGTGTACGCTATGCCGGCGTCTGTCTAGCAGAGAGAAAGGGACACTGAAGCAACGACGTCAGCATGCCACTGACAGCAATGCCACAATGAGGGAGAGAAGAAAGGGACTGAGGGAGAGGGGATCCTATTTCTATAACAAAGTCAACAGATCTGTGTTCGTTCCCCCAGACACACAAGCAGGAAAAGACGCTGCAGTTTCTTCAGGATGGAGTGTGCCTCTAGTTCCACACATGACGCTTGCAGTGCTCGACAGCCTGACGGGAGAGAGGGGACAGTTTAGTCTGCAGGTGACACACTTCACCCCTAGCCCCTCAGCACATGAGCCTGCACTCAGAAAGGGGACCCAATACCCTGGCCCAGATCAGCCAGAGCGCACCACATGCTGAAAACCCAGGTCTTTATCTCCTTTAAACCCAGGCATAATATGTGGTGGGGTTCTAAGACTCTTAAGGCAAGAGTCTAGAGCAGTCCAAGGCAACAGTCCTGCAAGAAGGGCCAAGACCCCTCTGATTACACACCTGAGCCCTGGCACAGAGGGCCCCAAGGCAAAACTCCTCAGCCAACAGTCAGCCGTTCACACCAGCTCAGAACTGGCCCAGGTACCCAGGAGAGTGGGGGATCCCACTCCACCACTGACTGTGCTGCAGGGCAGGGTACTGGGGCAAGAGGCTCAAGGTGGGGGAGCCTCACACCCACTCTCCCTGCCATAGCCCAAGATGATGCAATGCCCCCAACACTGGCTCACTGAAAGAATCCCACAAGGAAGAGAAAGTTGCGCAAAGAAACATCAGGTAACAGAAGTTGAGACACACATCCCCACCCAGGAAAGCAGCATGGGTCACCCAGTAGTGGCCGCCCAGCAGGGAGCCAACGCCCAGGGTGGTTCGAGAAGAGCTCTGCCAGGCCCTGGTGAAGAACCAAGCCAGGCTCCAGTCAAGGCAGAAGAAGCCCAGGGACAAGAGGCCTTGTGCAAGAATCCAACAGGCCTTGTGCAATCCCTCGGGTGACTGATTTCCTACGAACCTGACCCTGTCACAAGGGAACTGAAGGCAAAAGCAAGAAAGCGGAAGCAAAGAACACTGGAGAACATCCCCTGCCACCCATCACTCCTCAGAGACGAGAGTGCAGTGAGCCCTGCTTTTGCTGGTGACCACACATAAGCCTTACTACACCCCCATCTTAACTCTGAAGACAAAGCAGAGAGCTGAGTGCCGAGGCGCCAGTTAGAGCAGAGCCTCCCTCCCCTCGGTGTCACACACCACGAGAGCGCAGGCACGGGCCTCGCAGGCGGGCCCAAAGCAGTTACTCACGTTGCACAGGGCTGCCGACTCCATGTTCTGGCACCAGTAGCTCGGGCCCCAGACACACTTTTCAGTTCCCAAAAGCGGCTTGCGGGCTGCTGGGCAGGCTCCAATCTTCTACATGGTCAAGAGGAGGAGAAAGTATTAGATCTGCTCAGCTAATCCTTTTCAAAACGGAGATTATCAGCTGCTAGAAGCAGCTAGAATCAAAGCTCTAATAAGCACTTTCCCAAAAAGGCAAGGTTGCTCGATAAAGTGGTGGGACCTGGATGCCTGACTCTCCCACGTACTGTCCCCAGACTCTGCCTCCAGCCCCAGATTTGAAAGGAACCCTTCCAGGGTCCACACAGCATGCCCCTGCCAGGCGGCACTGCCCAGGAAACTACAGCCTAGCACACGGCTTACCAAGCACACGAAGGAAGGGTCCATCACCTCCACCAGGATTTCTATCAGCACCGGCTCATACTCCGTCACAAACTGGTCACACTAGGGGAAACAGCAGTGCAGGTCTGGGTGAGTGCAGGCGGAGCGCAGGCAGACGAGGAGGGGCGCTCTACATGCGCTTCTACCAGAACTCCTGGCCTTGCCAGCCTCCCAGCCTCCCTGCCCAGGTGCTCATTTTCCTCCCGGTGGCTCCACTGGAGTCCACAGGGCACCTTTAAGAAAATCTCAGTGGACTCCATGCCAGAGGCAGAAATGGCAAAACTTCACCCAGAGGTACAGTCGACAAGCACCCAGCTCCTACACTCCCCCAGCAGGTGCTGACATTTGGGCCGAAAGCAGCCCACGGCGTACCTGCTTCTGGTACTGGTCTGGCAGGAAGCTGCAGCCTTTCTCGAGGGCAGCCAGGATCTGCTCCTTGGTGCTGTTCTTCTCCAGGCTGCGGTCCAAATAGCCCACAAGCTTCTTGCACACCTCGCAGAAGCCACCGTCCTTCCTCGGTGTCACGCGGACTACACGAGAGAGCCCAGGCTCAGTGCCGGCAAGGCCCTCCCTCACCCAGGAGGGGCCGGTCGGCCTCACCCTCCCCGGGGCTCACCCGTCACGGCCGGCAGCCCCCGGCTGGAGCAGAGGTGGAGCATACTGCACACCAGCTCAGGGCTCGCCTCCTGCAAGAGGATCGACAGGATGGCGCTGCCGTAGGTGTCCACCACCTCCTGGCACTGCTCAGCTAAGGATGCGGGCAGCTTCGAGCACACTTTGTCCAAAGCATGGATTATTTCTTCCTGAAACACAAGGGGAGAGGCTCAGTGAGAAGATGGGAGGCTGCATGGGGGTGATGAGACTCTGAAAATGCTGATGTGACCAGGAAACCAGCCAACACGCAAGGTGCTGTTTTCTCCCCCAAAGGCTAGAGCTCACAGCAGGGCAGGTGCCCCCTCCAGCCCCAGCCCAGAGCGACCTGCTGGTAGGGGGTGGGTGTTTCGACCTCCAGGCTGGTGTCCCTCACCGGCCAGGGCCACGCCCAGGTCTGCTGGTCCTCCCAGAGGCCGTTCTGGCTCCAGGGCCAGAAGAGGCTGTCCCTCTGCCATGGCAGACATCCCCAGATCCACGTACCTCAGTCCTGTTGTTGTCAATCAGCTTGACCACCTCCTTCACCACATACTCGCACACCTCACAGTAAATGTCAGCCTTCGCGGGGGCTGGGTCCTTCTGTTAAAAGGGCAGGAGAAGAATACTGACACCAAGAGCCTCGCCTCACCCCTTGGTCCTGCTCCTCTAATAGGGGGCCGAGGCCAGGACGGGCTAGCGTCACCCAGAAGCCACCTTCTGCTGCTTCCAGAATAGGGTGTGGCTTCTTCCTAGTGCCTGAGCCCTGGTCCCTGCTCTTCCTGTATGGTGGGAAACCCGGCCCTCTCCCTAATCCTCCACCTCCCACCCAAAACTACGAACAGAAGCAATGAAACTGTCCCCCAACCCTAGAGAGCTGTCCATTCAACGTCTGTTTGGTTCAAAGTACCTCTTCATTCAGCATTCATTCTGGGAGATGAATGAGACACTAGCAACAGAGATATTCTACTATTTAAAAGAAAGTTTTAAACACATCTGAGGTCATCTCTTGACTTTCAAGTCTCAGCACCTGAAATTTCTTTTCGAGAGCCTACCTTTGATAAAACAGTGTTGAACAGAACTTTCCATGACAACCTTCTCTAGTTGTACCATCCAGTAGAGCAGCCACTGGCCGTGTGTCTACTGAGCACCTGAAACGTGCCCAGTAACCAAGGAACTGAATTTTGTTTTTAAATTTAAGTACCACATATGTCTAAGAGTACAAGCTATACCTCTCCATTTTGTCTGGCCACTAGCCACTGATCCAGTCAGAGAGATGGGCCGCAGCCTCTGAGCATCTGGACTGGGCAGGAGTGGGAGGGCAGTCAGACACCTAATCCATGCGTGGTCCACACAGGGCACATGCTGAGATCACAGGAGGAGACAAGACCGCTAAAGGTCAAGCAACATTGACATGGAAAGTTCCAGAACAAGAAGTGCACACATGTGCCATGTGGTGAGACACCACACTCCTGGGTGCTCCTTGAACACAAGGATGATTCTGTTCACCGTGGACGAACTACTGTAGGCCTCAATCTCTAAAACACTATCTCACCCATAAGAAGTGCTGAACACAAGTCAAGTATGGAATGAAGGAGATCTTTACCAAGTGCAGGATGCTAAGGAAACAAACAACACCTAAGCAGCAACACCCAGAGAAGCTCCTGCACGAACCCTGGGAGTGTTCTGGGAACATCGAGTTGGTACCATGGCTACAGTGTGGGGAAGGATGTGGGAGCGGCCACAGAAAGCACATCAGAAAGGTTTGGCTGGAGCCAGGCACTGAAAGGAGAAGGCAACGGCACCCCACTCCAGTACTCTCTCCTGGAAAATCCCATGGACGGAGGAGCCTGGCGGGCTGCAGTCCATGGGGTCGCTAAGAGTAGGACACGACTGAGCGACTTCACTTTCACTTTTCACTTTCACGCATTGAAGAAGAAAATGGCAGCCCACTCCATTGTTCTTGCCTGGAGAATCCCAGCCACAGGGGAGCCTGGTAGGCTGCCGTCTATGGGGTCGCAAAGAGTTGGACACGACTGAAGTGACTTAGCAGCAGCAGGCACTGAAAAATGACCTTGAATGGTGTGCTAAAAACACAGACTTGATCCCATGAGCACTAGGGAGTATAACTCAGGAAAGAAATATATGACAATGAGGGTGCTGCATTAGTTTAGGGGAATGCTATAAACTAATGGGCTCAAATGCAAGTAAGCTCAGAAACCAAGCGGGGAACCACAGGCGTTGTGTGCTGCGTAGGGCGTGACAACGTGGAGTGGCAGGGCATCATAAAGCAATGGCACCAGGTACCTTGATGGGCTCCACCAGCTCCAGGGCGGGGATGACGTTCTCCGAGACCACCTCAGCAGGGACCAGGGTCTTCATGGGCATCTCCTTCACCTCGTCACAAAAGCCAACCAGCACACAGATCTCCTTGGGTTGCTGAAAAAAGCACAGAAGCAGCTGTTAAGAGCAGGCACGCATTCCCCACACACACTGGCCCACGCTCTACACACAAAGGTCAGGGTGCCGGAGGAACATCCTAGACCCAGCGTCTCATTCAATCTAAGGGGCTTGTGATAATACAGATGTACCAAGGAGGCCATGCAAAGCTTTGAAGGGAGATCAGCAACCAATGTCGCTCCAGCCAGGGAGCACCCAGGGAAGCACGACTCCCAGCACCTTTCACCGGCAAGCAAATCCTCTCCAGGGCCACCTGGTCTGTTCTAGAAACTGTTTTCCCGTTGAGCTGGCTCGCTCTCAGAAGGAAATAAGCTATATGTTCTTTTTGGAGGAAGAACCAGCATGCCCATGACCTAACAAAGCCCCAAGTGATACAAATAAAACCATACTGGATCTTTCAGTGGCAGGACCATTAAAAATGATGCATTAAGGGGAAACACTGACTTTATTTATAAAATCACAGTCTGTGTTCAAAATGGCACACACACAGCACACACCAAAGCCCAGTCTCCCCAAGTGATGAAGCTGTTCAAGTCAGAAGATCTGCAGATTGATCTCCTTCCCCTCCAGACACCAAACCACAGAGAACTAGAGTTTGGACAACACCTTGACCATTTCACTATGAAGGTGGCCAAGAGCAAGTGAGGTATACATGCTGGGTATACCCTGTAAACAAATGCGCTCAGCAACTCGCTCTGGCCTGATGGCATCTGCCTCCCACCACCAAACCATAAAGCAGCGAGAAGATTGTAGAAACAAGCCCTGTTAATGGGAGAGCGCGAGCCCACTGCCTTGGCTCATGGTATCCTATCTCTGACAGGCTTTAAGAATGGGGAGAAAATCAGAAAAGGGTTGGAGACAGAGCAAGCTTTTTAGAAAAAAGACCAAGATCAGGAGGTGTGGCTGCTTTGTCTCTGACCAGTTTTGCTATACTAACTCCTTGAGGAGGCCTAGGTGAAAATTCAGATATTTCAACCAAGGTGCTCTCCTATTAGACTTCACAATACCTTTGAAAATCTTGAATTCTAGAACTAGATGAGGGCAGTGCTCAGTACAACCCTGAAAGGGCGCTGGTTAAGTAAGTCCAGTCGGGGGGCTCAGTCCCCAGGTTTTGCCACCAGTGGCCTTGCTCTTGAGCTGTCTCATGTGGCTTCAGAACCCAAAGGAACCCATCACCCGGAGGGGCAGAAGCTATAATCAAGAGATTGTTTCCAATTCTCTGGATCCAACAGACAGGGGAACAGTCTGCTCGCTATTTGCAAATGACCCGCTCATGCAGCAGAAGCATTTCTGGGCTGATGGAAAACATGCCTGTGACATGCAACACTCTCCTGAGTCCTGACAGAAACAAGGTGTCCCACTGGGGTCAGGCCTGCACTGTGGAAAGCAGTGGCCGCAGGCCGCCCATGGTTCCCACCCACGGGTGGCCTGCGAGTGGCCGGCTCCTCCCTGATTCTGACCAGAGCATAAGGCTCTGCAGGCTTCCTTTTCTGGTCCCCCTGAAGGGGAAATGAAACCCCTGATCCCTCCAGTGCTGAATCACACAGGAGAGAGG
Source organism: Odocoileus virginianus (assembly GCF_023699985.2). NCBI lineage: Eukaryota > Metazoa > Chordata > Mammalia > Artiodactyla > Cervidae > Odocoileus > Odocoileus virginianus. The sequence goes on from NC_069680.1 coordinate 61,667,413, forward strand.
TAGACTCTTCCCCTGCAGCCGATTTATTAACAGAGAGAGGAAGCCTACCTGTCACAATCATTCCTTGTATCTGTCAGAGCTGATTATGCCATACAAAAACAGATGAGCAAAATAACTACAAGAAGCAGCAAACCACTACTATAAGCAAATTCCCATCACATACCTGATCCTGCTGTTGAACAAAAAAAAACAGGAAATCGGAGATGAAAATAAGAGAAAGGAAAGGACACAACAGTTAAGAAAAAATTAAAACAACAATAATCAAGCAGTTAACTAGGTGTAAAAATGTCTGTCACCAGAAGTCTAGGGGAAATGCCCTTTCAGGCATCTTATCAACAACCTACCTTGCTCCTACTACTGCCTGCACATGGGGGCCTGAAAGCTGCCCTCCCCTCAAGAGTCAGACCACACTGTCCAGCCTGTCCGCGCACCGTCCCCTTGCCCCTGACACCGAGTCAGAACCCTGAGCGGCAAGTCCCCAGAGAGCACCAGTTATGAAGGGCTCTTCTCACTCAGAAGCCAAGCCCACCTCACCTGCAAGGCCCTCACCTCAGGCTGGTGATGAGCAGCCAGGAACAAGACACAGGGCTGCTCAAATCAGAGCACCGTCTTAGAACATCAAATACACCCGGAGGTGACGGAGGTGAGGGACACAGGAGGTGAGGTCAGGGAGCCCTGGCCCAGGTCTCAGGGCAGACTGCCCCCAGGTGGCCAAATGCCAGCCGGGAAGGCTGGTCTGCCAATGCAGGCATACCTCATTTTGTTGAGCTTCACAGATTATACAAATTGAAGGTCTGGGACAACCTTGCTTCAAAAGCAAGTCTACTGACACCCCCCCCCACGCTGTTACACTTGCTCACTGCAGGCCTGTGTGTCAACTTTTGGTAATTCCTGCAGTATTTCAAATTTTTCATCTTAGTAGTTAGTTAAGGTGATCTGTGATCAATAATCTTTGTTACTACGATGACTCACTAAAGGCTTCAATGACAGTATTTCTTAGGAATAAAGTATTTTTATTTAAGGTATATACATTGTTTCTTTAAACCTAATGCTACTGCAGACTTCACAGAGTGTGGTACAAATATAACTTTCATATGACTGGAAAGCCAAAAAATTCCTTTGACTCATTTTATCATTGTATGATTCACTATACTACAGTGGTCTGAAACTAAACCTGTGGCATCTTCAGGGTAAGCCTGTGTACAAAAGCCCTGCCCTTTATTCAGCAATTCCAGTCTTACTTACCAGTTACCTATCTTGAGGGAAAAAAACAGGGATGTGCATGTCTATCTCTTTGGCTCTATGGATGTTCATCATACTTTTTATCCTAAGAGCAACCTGAAAACAACCTTAACACCAGCCATAAGGAAGTTTATCTATACAATGAAATATTATGCAGCCATTTAGCAATCATACATGCAGAATATTTAATGACTAAGACAAATTTAGACAAAAAATGCAAAAATATGGGTAATTATTCCTATTTCCAAATATGTCTATGCAGCATGATTTTTAAAAATAATAAAAGTATTTTGTTAGCTACAATGAAGCATTTAACTAGACCACAGGTCACATCAAAGGCTTATTTTTTCCTGCTTTAGCAGCATGTCTTTGTATGCAAAAGCCCTTTGCCTTTAAACTATTTTTAGAACAAGGCAGTGTGTGAGTAATATTTCCACAAAAATTCTATTGTGCCTGATGGTACCCCTGAGTGGTCAGATCAGGGCCAGAGAGTAACTCACTTAGACTTTACAGGCCCTAAGGTCTCAACTACTCAACCCTACTATTACAGTGCAAATATGGGTATTACTATATTCCATTAAAACTATTGGGCCATAGCTTTCTGATCCCTGGTTAGAGAACAAACTTAAGAACTGTAGGCCAACCTCAATGTAGTTAGGAAGTCAGCATGACAGAGAGAAAAGCAGTATTAAATACAACCCACCCCTCACCCACTGCAGATTAGATCCTAGGAGGCCAGGGCATCCTAGGGTGCCTTCAGACCACCCTGCTCTGTACAGTTTCCTGCATGGAGCTAGCTGGCTTCCCTCTACGCAATGGATGTTTTCTGCCTAATAATGGAGGCCCACCCCCGACCACCTGGATGTATCAGAAGCAAGTGCAGCGGTTACGGGCTCAAGCAGCAGTCACAGCCGACATTGCTGCAGAGCGAGAACCAACTATGGGAGGCGGATTCTGCCCACTCAGAACTCAGGCCTGGCCGAGCTACAGAGCAGACTATTCCCACGGGTCCCAGAATGAAAGCCAGATACCAGAAATCTGATGGCCGGCTCACAGACACAGAGGCAAACAAACCGCCGGGAAGCCACCACGGCAGTCCCAAAGGTCGGGCTGCTTCCGTCTTTCCCCAACCCGGGGAACACAAGGGGGAGGTACTAAACTGCAAGTGGTCAAAGAGGGCTCCTTTTGGTTTAATTCAGTACTAGGGAAAATAAACTGTACAATTTTCAAAATCCTAGAAATCACAGCCTGAGACAAAGAGAAACGATAACAAGGAGCTTCCCCCACGACCTACCATATGCATCACCATTTGGATAGCAATTTCCGAATACTGGTTGATGTAGTTCTTGCACTGGGGAAACAGAAACAGACTTTTAGTAAAACACTACTACCACAACACACCAACACTCCAGCCTTTCCAACAGTGTCAATACGCAAATATCAAGGCAAGTTTCCAAGAGCAGAATCATAAATGTCTGTTCTGGGCAGTCTCAGTAAGACAAAAAATGGCCAAGTGTTTTGAAAGTGTTTTCCAAAGGCCGGTAGAGATGAGGTCCTCCAATCCCCTTTTATGGCCCTTGCTTTCTCCAAGGTCACACAGCAACTTACTCAGGGACAACTCAGGGCAACTGTGAGATACACTCACCAGTTTGAGATTACTTCCCAAATTGTTCACACAGTCTCAGACAGGATTATAAAGTTTAAATCTAGTATAATCCAGTTAAGTTATAGTGATTTTCATACGTATCTAGGTATTTCTTGCAGACCCTCTGGGCATGACTGTGAAGTGTCTATAAGAAAATGGACGGTGATGTAACAGCCCTCAGAGAGGTTAGCCTGGGGAAGCCAACTGACACAGCAAATATACAAAAACACTTCAATGAGGCTAAAAGAGTTCCAGGTTTAAGTGGACAGAAAGGGACCCTTAGCTTCCAGAGCTCTACCCAGAAAGCCTGCTCTGGGACCCAGACCCGGGAGTCCAGGTCTAGCAGAGGTTTAGTTTCCTAGTTGTCAGTCATTAAACAGCATTTTGGTTTCAGATGTCAATCTCATGAGTGTGGTTAATGTGAACAGGGTCCAAGAAATGAAACCCTTGTGGAGCTAAAAGAATTTCTGAGTCCACAGGACCAACATTCTCCAGAGTTAAAGAAGGGGTGCCAGGCGAGCCTCCTGCCAGCCAGGGGCCTGAGCTTCTCCCAGGGAACCGCCCTGCTGGTGGCAGGGACGGCACAGTTAGAATTATGAATATACGACAGCCCAACCTTTCAAACCAGGGTTCTACGTGGCTCTCTTCTTGTTCCTCACACACGTGGCAACTGAGAGAAAAGAACAATCTCTTCCTCAGGGCCCTTAAGTGGAACCTGAAGTGGTACCCCAGAAGTGAACTTTCTTGGCTGTCCCACTCTTGTCTCCAGAGCCCAGCTCCCTGGCCCAGAACATCCTGCGATGCAGGAGGCAAAGCTCACCATGTCAGACATGCCGGGCCCCAGGCGGTCGCACTCCTCCTTAGCGTGGTCCACCAAGGCCTCGACAAAGGTGGAGTTGGTCCTCAGAGCTTCCTGGACGTCAGTTACCATTTGAATGCAGTCCTGGCAGACGTTCCCATTAGCCTAGACAGATGAGCTGGTTAGGCCATACACCCTCCTTAAACAGCTCAGGATATTCAGGTTCCTACATGTTCATACTATAGCACTAGAAGTGAGTCCCTAAACAGTTCCTAATGTGCTTTTATAGACTCTAAAGTGACTGAAGTTCAAAATCATGTGGGCATTTATTACAGTGAAACTTAACAGGAAAGGGGGCGTGTTAAACATCCCATGGCACAACCAGCCGAAGGGTGGCTGGTGGAACTGTGGAGTCAGGTGAAGGAATGAGGCCCGAGTTTCAGAACTGTACACACTGCCCCTTCTGTGTCTCAGCTCCGGTTCCACCCCAACCCCAAATGGGGCCCTGGGCAGCCTGGCCCATTGCCTCACCTTCTTGGGCTGCGGCTTGCTGTGGGAGCCGTCCTGAGGGTACAGGAGGAGGGGGATGTTGGCCATGAAGGGAGCCACCACCTCAGCCATATCCAGCTCCGGGATCTGATTGGACTCGAGCTGTTTCTGGTGATTCAGCTCCGCCAGGTGCTTCTGAAGAGACTCACAGAGGTTGAGAGCGGAGCACACCTCCCCGGGATGGCTCTGGGGGGAAAGAGGCCCAAATGGAAACCCTTGCCCCAGAAGGAAACAGACCACCTGGCGCCTCAGAATTCTCCCTTTCCTCATCTCCTGGCTTGACTCACGTGCCCATGTCCAGCTCACAGGCAACTCACACTAAACCACCCAGCCCTCCGCAGCTCCATTTTAACAAATGGTTCTACCACCATCCTCCCAGAGGCACTGGCCACAAACCTGGAAGGCATGACTAACTCTTCCATTGCCTGCACTCCGTCCACCAGGAAGTCTAGTCTGTTTATCCTCTAAGACAATGTGCAGCTCTCCGCCTCCCCTACCCCCCTCACATCTCATACCTGGCCGTCCCGCCAGCTTCCCCTCTTGCAACTCCCCATTGGTGAGACCCAGACCAATTCCCCCTGAACAAGGATCCTGTCACTTCTCCCGTGAACCCCTCCCAGGGCTCCCCGCGGCACTGGCAATGCTGGAACATGGCCTGAGGTCTTGTGGTGACCCCTGCTTCCACACCAAAACTGTGGTCCCCACCCAGGACACCCTTGCCCTACTAGAGGTTTTTAAAGTCTTTCCAAATTCATGAACTTGGCTCCTTGTTCCTTGGGGAAAACCCAACCTATGACATGTGATTTATGCATAACAGATACTTATTGAATGAAAGTCGAAGGGAGGTGGGTTCAGATGGGGAACACATGTAAATCCATGGCTGATTCATGTCAATGTATGGCAAAAACCACTACAATATTGTAAAGTCATTAGTAATTTTGTAAAGTAATTAGCCTCCAACTAATAAAAAATAAAAGAAAAAAAAAAGTTTAGCATCCTTATGGCTGACATGAATTATCAAACCAACACCTGTAACTGTACACCACTACATTCGTACACCACTACATTCCCTCAATAATTCTACGAGTTCGCATATTTCCTATACCCTCCCCAACCCTTGAACATTACAAGCTGAGCGGTCGGCTGTGCCAAAGCCATTCTGGATGTTAAAACTGTAGAAAAGATCTGTTGACAAAATCCCAATCTATCAATGAACTCTCCATCAAGGTCACTGTAATCTGATCTGGAACCTCCCCTGGCTCCAGAGGTGCCCTAAAAAAAGAGGCTCTTCTCCATCACGTACCATCTGTCCTTTAATCATGTCCAGGATGACTGGGAGGTATGAGTCGACGATCTCCTTGCAGGAGGCAGACATATTCGGCTTAGGCAGCCAGTCACAGGTCCTCTCCAAGTACATGAGGATCTCTTGCTAGAGAGGACAGAGGCAAGAGTCAGACCAGAATGGACTTCTTCTCTGCCAACGGGCTGAATGCAAGAGGCCCTCCAGCTCCAGTGGCCCTCAGGGAAGAGGCCATGGGAGAGGGATAGTGAGGAGCCGTGGCTGTTAGACCAATGAGGCAGAGAGCAGACGCAAGCACTATTCAAAACAGAGATGCTCAAACCTGCAGTCTCACAGGCACAGGGAATTCTGAGCAGAAATTGCCAAAAATGAACCTAAAGGTTAACAGCATGTGATACAAAACCCCAGTTAACCGTGGGCCTTTAATGCTGAGCTCAGCAGTCAGCAAACTAGCACCCATGGCTTGTTTCTGTACAGCCTGTGGCTAAGGATGGTTCTCACATTTCTAAAGGACGGGGGTGGGGGGACTGCATGACAGAAACAGTCTGTGGCCCGTGGGACAATTATTTCCCACCTGGGCCTGGACCATTCCTAGTTGGACCCCGAGAATCACAGCTCTGTGCACGGCCAGAGCCGCCACTCACACATGGTCACACACTGGTGGTGGCTCACCTCAGTGGCGTTGTCTTTCAACATGTTACCAGCTGCAGTGATGACATCTTTGCATATGTCACAGGGAAGGGATTTCTAAGAAGAAAGAACACAAGAGAGATCCGTATTTGTAGGACAAAACTCACATCACACACGGGTGAAAACCACTGCAGCCTTTTTTCTCACTCCACCTAGCCAGGGCCACCTCTGACACGCCGGCACATGCCAGTCCCCCAACCTGGGTGAGAAGCACTGGACACCGCAGGGGAGGATCAGAAGTGACCAACCACACTGCTCTCTGCTTCTGTGGGCCAGAAACCCTCCTCCTGCACCCTCTACCCCAGAGCACCTCACGCAGTGCATCTGGCACCAGCCACATTTCCTATTCCTGCTCACAACACACCTGGGAGGAAACTGAGGCTCAAAATACATCAGCCGAAGGGACTTCCCTGGTGGTCCAGGGGCTGACTCCATGCTCCCAAAGCAGGGGGCCTGGGTTTGATCCCTGGTCAGGGCACTACATCCCACATGCCACAACCATGTCCACTGAAGATCCTGCTTGCTGCGACTAAGACCTGGTACAGCTGAAGTAAATGAAGTGAAGTGAAAGTCACTCAACTGCGTCCAACTCTTTGCAACCGCATGGACTATACAGTCCCTGAACTCTTCAGACCAGAATACTGGAGTGGGTAGCCGTTCCCTTCTCCAGGGGATCTTCCCAACCCAGGGATCGAACCCAGTCTCCTGCACTAGTCTCCTGCATTGCAGGCAGATTCTTTTACCAGCTGAACCATGAGGGAAGCCTAAGTAAATAGTTATTTTTAAAAACTAACTAGAAATCAGAGTAGCAAAAATCAGAGAAAATCGGTACTGTGATGCAGAGAGAGGAGAGGAAGGCAGGGAAACAGGCCCAGCCAGACCTCTGCACACTCACACTGGCACCACTGCCAGCACGTCGTCTGCTGTCCACTCCTGGGCTGGGCTGCGCGCCAGCGGGGGCCACACGGCAACCGCTGCAGAGCTCAGAGATGGCCCAGGACCATGGAAAGTCTAGCCAGTCCTCAAAGCTTGTGGGGTGTTCCCTTCCGTATGCCAACTGGTTTTCGACCCATGAAGAAGGAACTGACATATCTCAACTGACACAGGTGAGATAAAGGAACACCTGTGAATTCAGCTGCATTTAGAGAAACTGCCTTGAACCTTTGGAACTAATCAGGCTAATCCCATGCATGGGGCCACTCAGGCATCCTGAATGAAGGCCTGCGAGGTTCAGGTGTCCACAAGACTGTCCTGTCAAGAGAGACAGACATCTAGAAAGTTCCCCTCATGACATACTAAACTTCAAAATAGGAAGCAGTATTAAAAACAAGACCAGAAGCAAATGAGAAACAAAATCTGAAATCCTGGCCACGGACGGCAGGTCAAGAGTGAATTCAGAAACTTAAAGGGCAGTATTATTTACTTAATTCTTCTTCTCTCTTACTGAAGTACTAGGAGCCACTGACAAGTTTTAAGACTTCAAGCTCCACACAGTCAAACCTGGCTTGTACCATGGGTGGAAGCACATCCCAGAGTCGGCCGACTCAGCCAGCAGAGCTTGGGCGTCTCCTGAGAAGGTTCAGATCGTGCGCAGTGGGCACGAGAGGTTTGTCATCTCAAGAGTATTCCCACATTAATGTGCTATATATTTATCACTGTTCAGAGGAAAAATCAGTGGCATCTTTTCCAGGTTGACCAGAGCTGGAAATAAAATTCTCAACAGCTACCAAGCTCTAGGGTCTGAATCAATGATGTGCCTGTTTGAGAGGCAGAGGGAGAAAATACTAAAAGAGGGGGAGAAGATCTTCAAAAGCTCAGCTTTGAAGTGAGTGGCAAGGGCAGAGCTGCACCCACTGCGCAGCCCCGAGAGTGGCGGCCACACCTCATCCGGGGCAGAGGGGGCAGAGTGGAGGCCGCTCACCCTATCCGTGCCTGGACAACCGAGTGACCGGGGGACCGGGGGACGAGGCGCCTCCCCTCTCCAGCCCTCCAGCCCGCCACAGACAGGCCCTGCCTCCCCAGGGTCAGCGGAGGAGCAAACCAGAGGAGGCAGGAGAGCGCGCTTCGTCGAGGGCGGCAGTTCCAGACACTGAGAACACTCACCACAGTCGGCTTGTTCCAGACGGTCTGCAGGCAGTGCTGCACGGCCCCGCAGTCGGACGCCGTCTTCACATTCTGACACCACACGGCCGAGCCTCTGGTACATTCCCTCAGGCCCAGGATGGGGCTGGCAAGAGCTGCAAGCAGAACCGGCGTGAGCACATGGCCCACTCCCACAAGGCCCGCCCCCCTCGCTTCCCCAGGACAGGGCCCCGGCATCCTGTGGGAACCCTAGGCCGCCCCCACCAGCTAAGCAGACGCGCGTCACACAGTCAAGAAGCAGCATGGTCACCTGCGTCCCGGGGTGGGGAGGGACGACCCATCTGGTTCACTGTTTTCCTCTGCCACTATTTTAAGAACAGTATCAGACAACGGACCAGGCATTTTAATCTTTACAATCTTAAATTTCCATGAAGTAAAGAAACAAATCAAAAAATAAAAGACTGGCAGGTTTAAAAACAGAAGATTCAAACTTCTACAAAATGAAAAATAGGCAAAGCTTAAAAAACTATAATGAGACCACCAAGATTCATAGCCTATAAACCAATGGCTCTTGCGGTCTCAGTCAATCCTAAAGGAAATTAGTCCTGAATAGTCACTGGAAGGACTGATGCTGATATTTCTGGCCACCTGATGCAAAGAACTGACTCATTTTGAAAAGACCCTGATGCTGGGAAAGATTGAAGGCAGGAGGAGAAGGGGATGACAGAGGATGAGACGGCTGGATGGCATCACCGACTCAATGGACATGAGTTTGAGCACGCTTTGGGAGTTGGTAATGGACAGGGAGGCCTGGCGTGCTGCAGTCCATGGGGTCACAAAGAGTCAGACATGACTAAGCGACTGAACTGAATGTTGGTGTAGTAGATAAGATCCTTTATAAATCAATTGGGTGAGTTTCTGCACATAAACAAGTCTACTAGCAAAAAACAAAACTACATAGCCACCGAAATATCACAAAGTGTGTGTGTGTCCACTGAAAACCAGCTGCACGCATGGAGTTTCATCTATGGTGTCTCAAGGGAAGTACCTGCATGGAAGTCACAGCCACAGAAATGGGATTAGCCAAAAAAATAAAGACCTAAGTCACCTGGGACCAAAGAAATGCAGGTTAAAGTGAGAAGGTACCATATTTCTAAATAGCTAAGGAGAAACAAAAACCTTGCCACAAAACAGTGACAAATTTGTGGTGAAAATGCATTAATATAAGGCTGACAGCAGTGTGACTGGTAAGTACTTCTCAAAATAGATTAATGCATTTTAAGAACTGGAGAGAAAAATTCCTCTTCAAAAGTCCACTTCTAATAAAACACTGTCAGGAAATACAGTAATTCAACAGGCAAAATAAAATATGCATAAATATATATAATATATAAAGCAAAATTTACAATACTAAAAAAAGGAGGATGTAATCTGAATGGTCAAAAAATCAGGGGAAACTAGTGATTATTACCAAAATATGCAGCTGCTAAGTATACTTATAAAGATGATGTATGTCAAACAGAAAAAAATTCAAAAAGAATACGAAATTGGGGTTTTACAAAAATCCGAAAATAAAACAGTGTGATTGGCTAAACTATTTAATCCCCAATGGCATGTTGTGTGTGTGTGATTTTTAAACAACACTTTATAAACTGCCTGAGAGCGCTTGTGTGTTTCTTAAAACAGGTCTATGGTATTCCTTGATTTGTAACTGAAAACCAGCAAGAAAACTCACATTCACACCTCACTAGGAAACTACAGGTTCTATCAGCCTGCGCGTAGACGGACGACTGCCCAGGGGTCAAATTTCAGCATCTATCATGACAGGGCTGAACTAACTTTTATTGCAAACTGAAAACATTTGGTGAGGGTCTGAGAAGAAAACCCCAGGGCCATGAGACAAACAGATTTAGCGCCTCAGGCATCATGCTGCTTCACCCTGTAAATGGAGAGAGGACCAGGTCAATTCTACAGACACCTCTCTCTCCCCCACCCCGGGCTACACACAGGGAGGGGGGCAGGTGCTCTCCCTCCAGACGGAAGGAAATGCTGTTGCTGTAACACTTTACTAGCATTCAAGCCTAGTTACAGTTCCACAAACTATTCATGCAAAGATGGGAGTCGCCCATTACCACAAAGCTCAAGTCAGATGACATGCGCCCCTTCAGACACCAACAAACAAATTCCTAATCTGCGGCCCAGATTACAGCCCTCTCTGACCTTTCGGAGCAAAAACATCACAACCCACAACCAGTTCATGAGCTCAACAGAACTGGCCGCGTGCCAAAAGCTGTTGGTTTGGTCTGGTCTCTGTGGGAAGACACGTGCCAGGTGCGTAACAGCAGCGCTCTCCCAGTGAGCTGTAACAGCCGAGCGAGGCTGGGCCTCCGCTGCAGGCGGGGGAGGCCGGAGCGGGGCAGACCCGAGGCTGAGGGCTCCGAGCAGCAGCGAGGGGGTCACAGAGACAGCCCCAGACCTGGCGGCGACCAGCAGACCCGAGGCTGAGGGCTCCGAGCAGCAGCGAGGGGGTCACAGAGACAGCCCCAGACCTGGCGGCGACCAGCAGCACCTCCCACGCTCCTCCCAGGCACTGGTCTCCGGGTTCTCCTGAACGGTACCCACGAAGACACACTGCCTGCTTCCATCTCCACACAGGAAATGCAAATTATCAACAGGAGTCTGCAAAATGAGTCACTGGGCAAAGGCACACACAGTGGTACAGAGAAGCCAGAAGGATGGACCTCAGCAGATAAAAGCAGGGCCAGTGAACACCACTGCCTGCACAGGGCCCGACCACCACTCCCCATCCTTCCAGACACAGTCATGGACAACTGTCATCAGCTTTCATCCAGGATTGTCTCCCACTGTCCCAGCTAGGAACTGACCAAAATCTATCAGGTTTCAGAAACACAAAGCACTGTCACAGGCCCAAGCAGCAAGAACGCTTTGTAACTTGTTTACTCCCTTAGGAACTTAAAGCAGTAACCACCTGCTATATAGACTTTGTAACTTGTTTACTCCCCTTAGGAACTTAAAGTAGTAACCACAACTATAAAGACTTTGCTACTTGTTTTGGCCAAGCCATTCTAGACTAAAAAAGTAGCCCCTTTTATCTGACACTGGTCAAGCTACCAAGAACCCAAGGTCATTTCCCAATGCCAACAGTTACTGAGCAGTAACAAGCCTGTACCTCAGAACTAGAGATAAAAGGTATCCAAGGGAACCCATCTGGTAGACCTAAGAGGTCACCCAATCCAAGCCTAAGAGAACATGGACACTGAGAAATGAAAACCGAAGTCCTAGCTCCTAGAAATTCAGTTCTCAGCTAGACATCCCCATTCACCTCCAACCTAAAGCCAAATTTACAAAGGTGCATGTTATTAAAATGGCCTGTGGTGGGATTTCCTAAGATGACCTGAAACAACTGCGTTTTCTCAGGTTGGTAATGAGGCTGAAACAAGCCTGGTGATGCCAGCGAGCTACCTGCTGAGGTTTGGGGCTTATTTCAGGAGCTGGTCTCTTGGAACCAAACAGTGGGTCAGAACAAGTTTGGGACAAAGATCCTTTCCCCAGAAAATGCACTTGTTCACAAAACCCTCACACCCCTCAACAGCGCTACACAGAGCAAGCTCTAGCAGTAAGCATGGGCTTTCTCCACAGAAGTGGGAGAACAGCTAAGATGAAGATGCAATCATTAACCCCACTGAGACAAGCACAGGGCCCTTGGGAGGGAGATCAAGCTGAAGACAGACAGACTCCTGGACCCCAGAGCAGAAGGGACAGACACTGCACCAACAGAATCCTGGTGCTGCAGGCCTGGGAGCAGCGAGGAGGATGCCAGACTGCCTGGGGCAGCCAGGGGCGGCTTCTTCAAAAATGAAAACTGAAGTGGCACCTCAAAGACGGTCTAAGGAGAGACGGGGTGTGTGTTGGGGTGGGGGGCGGGGCGCAGTGGGGGGGGGGGGGGGCACCGCGCTTTCTCTCTGCAGGAGCCAGGCTGAAGCAGACCTCAGGCCCACCAGGAAGGGCCTGGCTGGCACTCCTACCTTGTGACGGGTCCCGTGGGCGACAACAGCACATGAATGTCACCAGCTGGGAGGCGGAAGAAACGAGAGGGAGATGGGAGATCTGATGACGGGCACCTAACGGAGTGCAGGGCTCAACCCAGAAAGACCAAGCAGGAGTGGGGCAGCAGGAATGAAGGGGACGGCTGGACAAATAAAACCCTCTGGGTTGGGTTTAAATCTGCAGTCTGCACGGCTGGAAGAGAGAAGAGGGCAGCAAGAGGCAACAGCAGGAGGACGGAGGTGGGGTCAGACCCCGGGACACAGGCAGGCAGAACACAAGTGTGCGCCGACTTCCGGGGACAGTGAAGGGCGCGCTAGGGTTGGGGGGGTGGGCGGGAAGGGGACGACCCTCGGAGACTGGAGGTGTTCAGCTGGGAAAGAGACCGTTTCCAGGATACGCACAGTTATCCTCACAGGTCAAGGACACCTTCCACCTCTGACGTGGGGGCAGACCTGCTCTGGGCGGTGGTTTCAGACCCCAGACCTCAGACCTCAGAGCAGTGGGGAGAGGTGAAGGGAAGCAGACCTCAGCTGAAGGTAAGAAACATTAACATCCACAGCACATAAAAAGGGAGTGGGCTGGCTCATTACATGATGAGCTTGCCAAGAGGAGGAGCAACCAAGGAAAGGAAATGCCCAACCTGTGAGGGATTCTGTGTAAGAGGGATCCTGAGCGGTGAGCAGGGGAGGGCCTCTAGAGGCTACAAGTCTTCACTCTCATAGTAACGAGGCAAATGACATTCAGTATTTACACATAACCAATGTTGAAATTACCCTAAACTACTTTCTTAGGTGTTATTTCTCAAAACATGTTCCCAGAAAAGCTTTCATCTCTATTTTGATCTTCCCACACTGCCCCCAAATACCAACTTCCTTCTCTGAGGCAACAGGGTGAACTCGAAGAAAGTTCTTAGAATGTCTGCCTGACCCCCTGGAGATTTCTGATTTAAGTCGGTCATATTAAGTAGGATCACTGCTCAGGGTGAGGCAAGCACTACACTTCTTAGTTCAAGGGCCTGGCATTCGAGACCTCAGTGACAGGTGCTGGTGGGCTGAAGTCAGAGGAGCAACGGCTTCAGAGACCCTGAACACCACAGGCAAGTTCCATTTTATTAGAACAGGGTTTTGGTTTTGCTTTTTTTTAAAGACTTCAATTGTTATTTCCTTAGGAAAGGGGTGGGTGCTCTATTCCCTTTTTACTCCCCAGACTTAGAAGAAAATAAGCAGATGTGTTCTAAACCACTCCGCATGTAAGCCATCAAAGACAGGCCGCAATGGAATTTTACTGTCTTGAGAACAGCTGCCATGAGCCGATCAGTCATGGGCTGTGCTTGTGGCAGCTCTAGACTCCGACCAAAAATCCTCAGCGATCCTGGGAGGGAAGGAGCGGGTGAGAGCTCAGCATAACCGTGTGTGTTTCAGGTGCTCTTATGATGACTTCTTAAGTGAGAAGGAACTAAATCCCGAGTTTAGAGTGAGGCTTCTAAAGCAACTTATCCACCATCTAAGTTAAAACGTGGTATACTGAAAAGAAAATAAGATCTGCCTGCAAGACCTGTCCAAATGACCTCAAGCAAACCATTAGCCTTTTGAGTTTGCTTTTTATCTGTAAAGTCAGGATTTTACTGGATTGTTTTGAGAAACAGGATAACAAAACTATGTACTTTCAACTGCCAGAGGACTACTCTCTCAACCATTATTCCTTACCATCATCTCTCTGGCATCTTAATTTATCTACATTATCCTCTACCAGACTGGCTCTGAAATCAGTGAAGGTTCAGATCATGGCTCTATTATTTCCAGTCACATGACTGTCAAAACTTTAGTCTTCCAATCTGCAAAACGGGCCTTTTACGAGTACCTACTTCAAGGGATTTGTAAAAATTAATCTATTTGTAAAACAGTGCAGTGCTGGCATGCTATCAAAGTCCAATAAGCACCATTACTTTCACTATCCATAGCAGTAACCAGATCTTTCTCAGATCCACTACCCTGCCCAGAACAAGCATTCCACAAACAACTGAATCAAGGCTGTTCAATTTGCTTTCTCTACATTTAATCAGGTCATTAAATGGAAGCTCAATGACCTGGAGAGCTGTACCCCAACAACCTCAGAAGATGCTGGTTGCTAAATTAAGACTTAGAAATCACAAGGAGAGTGAAGTACAGGCTCTACTGTTAATGAGCCCAGGAGCTGACACTGCCTATCTAGGGACTAAACAAGAAGCCCCGCATGAACAAAAACAAGAGGTGCCCAGCGAGACACCAGTAAGAGCGCACCAGCGAAATGCTTTCGGCAATTCATGCAATTGCAGCTACAGGCTGATTGCCCTCCAATCCCAAGTAAGCTGCCACTGTTCAAAATATTTTTGGAACCCATCTTTTTAGAAAGCCCTCTCAAAACCTCTCCTTTTCTGGAAGGGCAGGAGGCAGTGTGGCACCATGATCACTGCCCTGGTGATCAGGGGTAGACAGACCTGAAGAAACCCCTGCTCTGCTATCTATGATAGCCAAGCCTTAGAAAACTCACTAATGCCACAATTCCCTGCAAAATGTGGAAAAGAAGAGTGCCCTCTTCTCAGGAATTCCATGAAGACTGATGAGAAAGCAGAGAAAGCACTGACAGTGCCTAGTACCTAAGAAGCTCAGCTGATTATAAACCAGCTCGTTGTTAATGGTGAACGTGGGGGGACGATGACAAAGGGAGGTGGTCACTTTCTCCTTTTTACGTTCTGGCATAATTAACCTTTTTTCACGTTACCTTTGAAATCAGAAAAAAAACTGTTAAATCTTACAACCTGTTAATAGGGAACAAATATTGCCCAGTGTGGCAAAGACCACAAGCTGCTCCCTGTATCTATTCTCTACCCGTTTCAAAGGAACAGAACCTACAAATTCTTAGCTACATATAAGGCTGCCAAAATTAAAAGCCACATTTCCCAGTTCCCCTTTTAGCAAGATCTGGCCATGAAACCACATTCTGGCTGATGAGGTGGATGTTAGCAGAGGTTACTGAACTTTAAAGACAAATGTAATGGCTGGAACTCTGGCAGCCAGAATGGGCCACAAAGAAAGGGGCTAAATTTCAAGGATGAAGAACATTAACCTAGAAGAATGTGGGTCTCTGAATTCTTTTGAAGTAGAAACACTATACCAGTCCTAGACTGCCTGGCTCCTGAACTTACTATGATAGATAAGAACAGTTCAATAATATTTAAGCCATCATTATTGTAGGTCTCTGCTGCCTGCAGTCAACCGATGGCTAACTTTAATATCAGCTTAATCATCTACCTCAGTCACCAAAATAGTCTCCAAATGACAGGTCTTTACTTAGGCTTAACTTCATTAAGGATATTTAAAAATCCATGTACACAACATAATTGACAAAGATTTTCAAAAACAACCTCAGAATGAAGGGGATAATTATTCCTAGAATGTGTATTTTATGCCCTATTGGTTACAACAATCAGTCTTACTATTTTAGCCATACAAAAATCTTTTCTTTTTAAATATTTCCAGTAACATATGCTAAATACTATTCAAGTCTGATTATTAACAAAAAGCGGGGGGATGGTGTTACAGAAAAATGCCAAGCAGCCTCCCTGTATCAATAATCAGAACACTCGGCACACATTCCACAGGGCAGTGGATCTGATGCCTGGGTAATGCACTGCCATGGCAACAAGCAGGTTGCTAGGAAACCAAGAGAGATGAACCCCAGGAGGGGCAGCATCTACCTCAGGTCCCCCGCATTCAGACATTTCTCAGGAGAATTCGTGCACTTAGATTCCCTAAGAGCAGGGAGATAATACAATGCAGTCAACACTGACTACTCGATGAAACAGCTGGTGTCTCAAATACCTCCCATGGCAAAGAACATTTGTCTCTTCTTTATAGGATCTTGCTTTTGGAAAACATTCCACAGAGCTGAATAAAAACACTGCCCATTTAATCATTCAGAATGGCATTAGCTCAGAGGCAGCCTGCCTTGATCTGGAGGAAGTAAGGTCCAAATATTTGTCTTATCACAAAAGAAATCTGTGGCAATAAAGCTTTCAAGCTCCCTAGGCTGACATCCCATTACCTCTGGCCCAGATAAGCTATTATTTGTTACTTAAGACAAAGGTTCTTTCTTCCCTGTCTCTCCTCTCCCTCTGCTGCCGTGTTTCTAAATTTTTCTCATAAGCCAGATCATTCCAGGAAGAAATTAATCCCCATGAAGAAAGCAACAGAATGCTCAGGGACACTGCCCTGTGTGGTAACACAATGAGGGGCAAGGTGATCTTCTTAAGACTGTAAAAGAATGATTCAACTTGGCATAATTGATTTTGAGAAGATAAATGGGGGCATAATTGATTTTGAGAAGATAAATTCGTATCTCCTTCATTCAAGAGCATTCCAGTCATAACACAACACTGTAAATCAACTATACTCCAACAAAGAGATTTAAAAAAAAAAAAAGATGACTCTAGTCCAATATAAACTATTAACAAAAGCTCTTCCAACATGTCAACATATTAGGTTAATGATCAGAGATGAACTTAAATCACTTAGGTAAGATTATGCCACAGGGCCAGATAGGACTGCCTAACATCCAGTCAGGTGGATGGGTATAGGCAGAGGTCAAAAATGCACATCTGCACGGCCCACGGTACAGCCCAGGGGTCAATTCAGCCAGCAGCCAGTCCAGGCTCTCCCCCCATCCCTGCTAACCAGCTAGATGGTCTCTGCACCCCTGAAGAAGAAAATATTCCTTAAAAAAAGAAAAAAAGATTTTCATGCAAACTCCACTAATAAGGAGTGTTCTGGGCTTATCCCACATTGATTGTTTATTAACTAAAAAGTTTCAGGGACTTCCCTGGTGGTCCAGTGGCTAAGACTTCACACTACCAATGCAGGGGGCCTGGGTTTGATCCCTGGTTGGGGAACTAGATTCCACACGCTGCAACTGAGTGTTCGCATGCCTCCACTAAAGATCCTGCAGGCTGCAACTAAGACCTGGTGCAGCCAAATAAATTAAATTAAACGTAAAATAAAAGTTTCAGACACGTGTGTGTCTATAAGTGTCACTTACATAACGCTTAAAAAGAATACCACCTTCACTGAAAATGCCGAAATCTAAAATTCAGACCACAGCATGGATGAGGGCAGGATACTAGAATGCCCCCAGCATTCTGATTTGGTTGATCTCACCTGTGAGGGCTCGTGTGAGGATAAAATCGATTTGAAGCAAAAAGCTCCTAGAAGAGAGCTGGGCACATAGTGAACTCTGGGGAAGGGTCACCTACTCTGACACCTGCAGCTCCTGCAAATCAGCTACACCAGTGATTCACACTCTAAGTATGGTCCATGGAACCCTGAGGGTCTCAAAGATTCTTTCAGAGGGTCCGTGAGGTCAAAATTCTCAGATTAAGAGTAATATGAAGATGCTAGTTGCCTTTTACACTCATTCACCCACAAAGAAGCAGTGGAATTTTTCCGGAAATATGTGACATGTGACAGTGCAAAGAATGAATGCAGAAGCAACTGAAAATCCAGCCAGATGTTAAAAAGATTGCAAAAATGTAAGAAGCTGTTCCCTTCCCTAAGCATGTTTATGTTTAGGAAAAAAGCTATTTGTCATTAAAATCACAGTATTTTAACATGCAATGGAGTTATTTTTTAAGCATTATTTTTAAAATGTTGTCAATTTATAAGATGGTAAATATCAACAGATATAATCCACATTAAGAACAGTTCTTTGGGGGATCTCTCAATGTCTCCTGAATATACAAGGATCCTGAGACCAAAAAGTTGGAGAAGTACTGCGTTAAACATTTATAAACAATCAAGTTCTGGAACCAAAAGGAGGGGAAATAATTTCCAGAAGTCAGGGCCACCAGGGGTATCTAAGTTGTGTTAGGCTCTTGTGTCCCTACTCCCTACATAAAATCCTCTCCAACAGGCTTGGGGGACAGGCAGTTTCTAAGCTGGACACAAACTATTATTAAAAGCCAACAGTTCACCTGAATCCAAAGTCACTCTTGATGTGGCAACTCCTAAACATAATTTCTCAAAATTAGTTTCAGTTAATAAAAGAAAATGCTTTGTTTAATCGTGACAAAGACTTGGCGCTACCAGCATTTAGGTTTTACGCACAGCGACCCACCAGCACTACATACTGAGCGGACATCTATTCTCTACACCTCACACCACGGTCCAGCGGTGCTGAGCACCTATTAGGTGCTGAACACCATCACACATGCTGCAGATCCAGTAAGTGACCATGACAACAAATAAAAACGCATCACATGATGCCAGGCAGAGCTGGGTGTTATGAAGAAAAATGAAGCCAAGGAAAAGCAAGCCGAGGGCAGGATGGCACAGCCATTTCAGACAGAGCCGTGGACAACAGCTAAGCAGAGAGTAACCACAAGATTGTCTAAAAAGGAAGATGTCCCAGACTGGTAGAACACAAATGCAAAATTCTGGGCAACAGTAACTCAGCAGCCCTGACCTGACAGGAGAGGGAGAAGAACCCTTCAAAGTATCCAAGGACCAGAAGACGTGACCATGCAGATTAAGCTTCAGGTTTTCCTCCTACATAGCCCTCTGCACATGTAGGACAGCATCCCAGCATGGCTATTAAAGGAGTTTTGTTTTGGCTTTTATATATTTTTTTTTTCTTTTTTCACTGTAATAAGACTGGCCAGAAGAACTTTCTATAACATCTCCTGTCATGTAAAGAATTACTTTTCAAAAGCAATATCTATCCAAATATGACCAGAATTCAATTATAAAATTTAGACATGTCATTAGAATCCATCTCACTTTTTCTGGGACACAGATGTCCATCAACAGGTTTAACTAAATCAAAACATCTATAGAATAAAATACTCTGCAGCACTTTTTTAAACAGCTGGGAAGCAGAAAGTGATTAAGAAGACAGGACAACTGAAGCACAATGTGCTACTCTGGATCCACTCTTGGAACAAAAACACGAGCTTGGTGGGAAAATTGGTAAAATCCAAATGAAGTGTGCAGTCTGCATGCGTGCTCAGTTGTCTCCGACTCTTTGCGACCGCATGGACCGTAGCCCACCAGGCTCCTCTGCCCATGAGATTTTCCAGACAAGAATACTGGAGGGGGCTGCCATTTCCTCCTCCAGGGGCTCTTCCTGACCCAGGGACTGAACCCGAGTCTCCGGCATTGGCAGGCAGATTCTTTACCACTAAGGCACCTGGGAAGCCCATTCAGTCTAGTTAACAGGTTAATTTCTTACTTCTAACAACTGTACAGTGCTTACACAAGATGTTAACAGTAGGGCATACAGGGTGAAGGGTATCCAGAAACTCACTGCATTAGCTTTGCAACTTTTCTGTAAATCTAAGATTATTTCAAAATTTTAAAATTTTTTTAGAAAGGTAAGTAGTATAGATCTGTAATTAGCATGAATAACCTCTAAAGATATAAACAGAAATGCAAATGAAAAACCACCTTGTTTTTTTACTCTTATCATGGCAAAATTTCAAGTTTGACATCAAATGTTAATAAGGTAACTAAAAGCTGCATATTCTGTGGAAACAGAAATTCTTAAAATCATTTTAGAAACTGATTCAGCAATTTCTAATTAAGATGAAAATAGATACTGTCCAAATCTTTACGACCCCACGGACTCTAGCCTGCCAGGCGCCTCTGTCCATGAAATTCTCCAGGCAAGAATACTGGAGTAGATTGCCATTCCCTTCTCCAGGGGATCTTCCTGACCCAGGCATCAAGTCCTGTTCTCCTGCATTGCAGGCAGATTCTTTACCATCTGAGCCACCAGGGAAGCCCAGATATACTCTACAACTAAGCAATTCTGTTCCTAGGTATATCCTGTAAGGAAGTGTCTATTCATGTGCACACCAGTATTTACAGCAGAAAAATAAAACTGGAATAATCTGAATGTCCAGCAACAGAATGGAGAATAAGTATCATATAAATGGAATACTGTACTGAAAATGAATGAAACAGACCTAAATTTTCAAAATGAATCTCACTAGCAAAAAAAAAAAAAACCCAAGAATACATAGTTTATAAAATGTTTAAAATATCCAGAACAATACTACTCATACCTGCTGAAGATCACACTTACATTCATGAAAGTATAAAGATAGACCAGGAGAGGGATGGTAAACACGAAGCCCAGGAAGGCAGTTATCCATGGAAGGAGGTGGGTTGTTCTGTATCTTAACTAGGGTATTACAACTGTGGTACTGGAGAAGACTCTTGAGAATCCCTTGGACTGCAAGGAGATCAAACCAATCAATCCTAAAGGAAATCAACCCTGAATATTCATTGGAAGGACTGACACTGAAGCTGAAGCTCCAGAAAGTACTTGGGCCACCTGATGCAAAAAGCTGATTCACTGGAAAAGATCCTGATGCCAGGGGAGATTGAAGGCAGGAGGAGAAAGGGATGACAGAGGATGAGATGGTTGGATGGCATCACTGACTCAATGGACACAAGTTTGAGTGAACTCTGGGAAATGAAGGACAAGAGTGCACAAGTCCATGGGTCACAAACAGTTGGACACAATGACTCAACAACAACAAATGTACATGGGTCTTCATTATAATTACTCTTCTACTTTTCTGGATGTCTACGATGCTCCATGATTGAAAAAGGTAAAAAAAAAAAAAAGAGCAAGGAGCAAACAGTCAGTGTAATATGTGTTTGTGTTAAAAAGAAAAACAGAAGGGGAATTATACACACAGTCACCTGTAGGTAACCTGGAGGTTCCTAAAGAAGCTGGTACCAGGCTGCCTCTGGGAAAGGCCCTAAGGGTGGGGGTGGGGCTGGGGGTGGGGGAAGGTGGTAGGAGCGAGACAGACTTTTTATTTTACTCTCTGCCCTATTACAATAATGTAACTTGTTTGTGATGTGCAGTTATGACCTAATTAGTTCACCTCCACTGATGGACAGGGAGCCAGACTTGGGGGTGAGAGGTCGCAGAGGGGGTATGGAACAGGCTGCAGGGACCATGGTTAGTGACGATGGGCCTAGAATCTGAGCAGTCAGGTTACCAGGAGCCAACCTGATCTGCTGGGCTGCTCTGTTAAAGACTGATGTATAAACTGAGTCTGGCTGCCAGGCCAAACTCTTTCCCACCTCCCTGCTAATGGCTGACTACCTACCCTGGTTTGTTTTCTAACCCAGTAATTATGACCAACATACACATTTACAAGTCAATGTAATTTTGTTTCTTGTTAAATTTACATCTTTTGCAATGAAAGAAGGCAGGAGACATCACAAAATCAAGGGCAGAGAGAGTTTGCTGTGCCGGCAGAACAAGGACATTACCAAACACGCACTGCTGTTTCTATATATGGTGTAACAACAAACCTTACAGTGCTTAATGCCTGGGCCCCGTCATTCAGTAAGCGATTCAAGCATCACTACAACCCAGTCAGATAGGAATGACTACCAATCCTACTTTACAGATGAGGAAGCAGTTTAAGAAAACTGCCCAGGGTCATAGAGTCAGCGGTGTGATTAGTTAAAACTTCAATTCCACAGTATCATCTCACTCCCATATTAAAGAATTATAAATTCCACAAGAAAACATGAAATTTGGACAGATTATTCTTCAGTGCATAGGCCATTACCCAAGGTCACAATTCAGGAGTTGTTTCCTGGAACTTCAAGAAACAGAAGTAAAGGAACGAGTGCTTTTGCCAACAGTCAAATTCTTCATCCCAATCACTGCAGTTTTTAAATGATTTAAAAAAAATCAAGGCAAGAAAAATCCAGACCCTCCTTCCAGGAGGAAGACCCAAATCAAGGGTGTCAGGACCAAGGCTTGGGTTTAGAATGCCCATGCTGGAAGACTGCCTCCAGAAGCTGCAGCGCACACCAGCCCAACGTGGCAAGGTCTTGGGCTGGAGAACGTCCCCTGCCTGACCAGGTGCTTTCCCCAGCCAGCAGTTCCCTGTTCGCCCTTCCTCTTCCCAATCCAGTCAAGCCACAGCCCGGCCATTCCACACCTTCACATCTCAAGAAAATGTAGGAGCAAGTTTCCCTTCCTCATTTAGAAAAATTGAGACCACCTGATTCAATACACTTTAGCTATCATAGGTGGTACTGGACACACCTTGTCAAAGGCAATTTAAAAAAGCACTTACCAAATCCTTGGCTGGCTAATACAAATAAGCCCTTCACGAATTATATTCATATTACTATGAATGTTGATTCTGACTAAAAATTCATAAGCAAGGAAACTGTCCAAATTCCTGACAGGTGAGAACTGGAATTGGCTTCCCTGGTGGCTCAGATGGTAAAGAATCTGCCACAATGCAGGAGACCCAGGTTCAATCCCTGGGCCAGGAAGATCCCCTGGAGAAGAGAATAGCTACCCAATCCAGTATTCTTGCCTGGAGAATCCCATAGGAAGAAGAAACTGGCAGCAAGGTCCCAAAGAGTTGGACACAACTGAGCGACTAACACTTTCACTTTCTGACAGATGAAAACTGAAACTGGTGATATTCAGCAGGCATGCCATAATCATGTCTTGCATCTTAATAGGTGGATTCCCAGGTGGCTCAGTGGTAATCTGTCTGCTAAAATGCAGGAGATGCAGGTTCAATCCCTGGGTTGGGAAGATCCCCGGAGGAGAAAATGGCAACCCACTCCAGTATCCACACTGGGAAAATCCCACAGTCAGAGGAGCCTGGAGGGCTATAGAATGTGGGGTCACAAAGAGATTTGACTGAGCATGCACGCACACAACATCTTAATAAAAATAAGCTGTCACGGGACTTCCCTGGTGGGCCAGTGATTAAGAATCCACCTGCCAATGCAGGGGACATGGGTTCGATCTCTGGCCTGGGAACTAAGATCCCACATGCCGTGGGGAAACTAAGCCCATGAGCCACAGCTACTGAGCCCGCCCACACCTAGAGCCCACGCTCCACCAGTGAGAAGCCCCCACGCTGCAACTAGAGAAAGTGAGCACAGCAGCGATGGCCCAGCAAAGCCAACAATAAAGAAAAACAATTTTAGAGCAGCTATCAAATGAATGTAAGTTTGTACATAATACATTCTAGCATCCCTAGAGAGCTACCCGCCTCAGTGCTGGGCAAACTATTCAGCTGGCTAGCCTCTACACAAGTGACAGTAACAGGCAGCGAAGCTTCAGGGAATATGTACCACCTCCCAGACACCAAGCCACAGGTCTTGTACTTTTCACCTCATTAACCCTGGGCCTGCCTTTCTCCACTAGAAGAACCACCCAACAGCATGTCCTCACTATGCGATCCCATGTATAAAAAGCTCAAAAGCAGCAGTTGGGTTTTTTACATCAACAGTGCTAGAAGCTAACCAAGTGGTTTCCTTCGGGACAAGTTAGAGAGAGATGGGAAGGTACAGGGGTTTCTGAAGTGGGCGTGTTCACATGCACTAATACCTCAGTTTGTACACTTAAAATGTGCATGTTTTCTGGGTGTAAATTACAGCCCAGTAAACTTGTAAAGAATTAAGCAGTTCATGTTGACGGAAGGATAAACAGCAAGCACTGTCCTGAGTCCTGGGTTCTGATTCTGACTTCCCCAGTAAATGGCCTACGATTTGGGGGGAGTCATTTCTGGGGGCCTCGGTATCTTCATTCCTGAGAAGTCAGAGGAGGTACTCTCCATTTCTCTCAGTATACCGTCACTGCCATTTCTTTTCCAGGTGGAGAAAAAGGACGGGCAATAGGATGATTGGAAAAGTAACTCAAAAAACGTTTCTCTACCACCAGGACATCATTGAAACAGAAAGCAGAAAGCCTCTGCAGATCCAGGATGACACGCTCTCAGGGAGCAGATGATGGCTGCCGTCACCAGGCACCTTTGTTAACAAGCTCAACATCAATCCTAAACACTTTTTATCTTTTCAAAAACCTACAGTGAGGCCAGAACTGTCAAAGCAAGCAGGCATTCACACATTGTGTTCAGAGCATGAACCAGTGAACCAGTGAAGTTGCTCAGTTGTGTCCGACTCTTTAAGACCCCATGGACTGTAGCCTACCAGGCTCCTCCATCCATGGAATTTTCTAGGCAAGACTACTGGAGGGGGATGCCATTTCCTTCTCCAGTTCAGAGCATGACCTTGACGTAATCCTGAAGGCTGGGCAGCAAGGTTAGAGCACATTATTACACACTCCTATTGTCCAAGTGCTTTGGGAAGAAGGTGTCAAGGTTAACTGTCTGGTTAGCCACACTCCCTCCCGTGTATATTGTACCAGAGGAGGACTTTACATTTCCTCTTTGTGCGGTGTGATTCAGAACCCCTAAGGGTCTCGTGAGAAGTGACTCACTGCCAGTAAAAGAAATTGGATACTGAAAAACAAAATAATTGTTCTCAATCAGTATATTTACAGACTAGCATTCGTTTATCATACAGACCATGAAATAACAAGCAGTACCAACCCCAGCAAGAAAAAAGCTTCTTCAGTGATTATAAACCAAAATCTTTATAAACTGATCGCCTTTCATAATCCACAAGTAAAATAAGGTTAGGAGCTTGGTTTAAGGTTAAGACACGCTCCTGGAAATTGCTGAAAGCTAACATGAGGAAAAACACCTTAAATCTATGTCACCTATAAATAACTTATTTCTTTGATTTTTCCATCAACTGTCATCCATTTTGTTACGGTTTAATTAAATTTTGGATTGCTGCATGAGTTAAAATGGAAGCGAGCCCTTAAATTACAGTTCACCCAAAACAGAAACTGAGAATGTCTGTAAAGATCTGATTTATTTCCCTCAGAGGGCTATTATCTGAAAACACCCAGATTTGTGAAAACACCTCTCTGTATTTAAATTAAAATCTGGCTCTATTTATCTCACTCCTTACCCTTTACCAGGATGATTTAAATGAGGTTACCATGTGAAGACAAAAGCTGAAAGGGTGTGGGGAGGGTATAGGGCCCTTTCTAATTCCAGGAAGGCAGGGCAGCTAGTTCTCAAGCTCCGCCCTGTATAGATTTTAACACGCATTAACACTACTTCAGGACAATTAGTGGGTGTAAGAATACTGCTGCGTAGCACCAACTTCTCAAGTACTACATTTTCACCAAAATAAAGGCCATTGCCAAAGCCGGCCAACGGCCACACGAGATGAAAGGAGGGCTCCACTGCAAACAACAAAAACCTCTTATCATCTTCGAGGTGCACGATGAAGAGTAAGCAATGCAGGCAAAGGTAAGCATCAACACAGAAGATACATAACACTTCTGTGCTTCCTGTGACTTCAATACTTTTAAAACCCGGGGCAAGTGAGGCCAAAGGCCGGAGTCTGTCCAGAAGTTGAGACTCCAGTCCGTCGCGATCACGTGCGCCCAGCAGAAGCAAAACACAGCTGCTGGAGGGGTCACCCTACAAGCCTACCCCGAGAGCCGGACGGAGAGTTTAAGGGAAGGCCCCGGTAAGTCCCAGCCACGCCCACTAAAGCCCTGAGGGAGACGCTACTTCCCCTGCCCCACCCGCCGGACCCCAGACCCTTGGCAACCAGGTTTCCAAGGGCCTCCCGCAGCCCCTCCGCCGCCCAGCAGCTACCAGGCGCTGCGCACGCGCCTGCGCAGTGCGCGCCCCTCGCCAATCCCTACGGAGCGCGGAGAGGGGAGGCCCGGTACAGCCCGATCCCGGAGGAGCCGGCCGCGTTCTGCGGAGGACCCCTACCCCAGGGTGGGGGAGTGGGGCTCTCAGGGCTTACCCGCGCCGAGGAGGCTGGCCAGGACGAAGAACGAGTACATGGCGCCACCGGACTCCGCAGTCTGCAATGCAGAGCGTCAGCTGATTCTCGGCGAATATAAACCTGCTCCGCCCCAGCGTCGCCCACTGCGCAAGCGCAAGATCAAACCCCACCAGGCGGGTCCGAATTCCGCCCGCAGCCTGACTCAGCGCCACAGAGGGCGCCTGCGCGGAGGCGAGGCGGGGCGAGGCGGGGCGGGGCGAGGCGAGGCGGGGCGGGGCGGGGCGGGGCGGAAGGAGGGAGGGGTCATCAGAAAAGAATACAAAATTGAAGACGTAAGGGATTATTTATATAAAATATCTTTCAAGCCTCACCTTTTTTCTATGACGTACCGTTTTCTGTTATTAGGGCCATTTTTCAGCCGAGAATCGAAAAGTTCATCTACTTTTTCTAAGCTCTCACAGTCAGAATTCAAACTCACCACCCAAAGACCCAAAGCTGTCTCCTAAATTGACATTCATGGTATGTAAGTGGCTGGGTTAGTGCGCAGCTTCATTCTGGTTCCTGATTTTCCCTCTTCACGTCTCACATCCACCATCCCTTCTCCCCGTGACTCACAGACCGGTTTTTCCAATATTAGATATGTAGGGTTTCATGGCAGGTCTCAGATGTACCACTTTGGCATGTGAGCCTTTCACCCATCCAACGTGTTAGTTTAAGAAATGCCATAGAGTGGTTTTGTATTTCATTTTTCCCCTTTTAGGCCTTAAAGTATCTTTGACTAGCAACTGTCATCATGTCAACAAAGTGAAACATGGTTGGCTGAATGAGAATTGATATTGGGTGGAAGATCCCCTGGAGAAGGGCATGACAACTGGCTCCAGTATTCTGGCCTGGAGAATTCCATGGACAGAGGAGCCTGGTGGGCTACAGTCCATGGGGTAGCAAAGAGTCGGACTGGACTGAAGCGATTTAGCACACGCCCATACAATGGGTAATAAGAGGCTTCCCAGGTGGCACGGTGGTAAAGAATCTGCCTGCCAATGCAGGAGATGCAAGAGATGCAGGTTCTATCCCTCGGTTGGGAAGATGCCCTGGAGTAGGAAATGGCAACCAACTCCAGTAGTCTTGCCAGGAGAATCCCATGGACAGAGGAGCCTGGCAGGCTACAGTCCCTGAGGTCGCAAAGAGTCAGACACGACTAACACACACACACTTGTCTTTCACATTAAAGGCGATGGAGACCCTGCGGAGTTAAGAGAAATTACTGCTTCTCCCTTAACTACATAGAAGAATTTAAATTGGGAATTTAAAAAATAAAATAAATTAGGAATTTTCCCCAGAAAGACAGTTATTACCAGGGACACATTTTATCTACGTGACCTCCATGTATATGGCAGGGCAGACCCCTAATTACCAAAAAATCTGCTCTTATCTGCCTATGGGTGACCCTCCTGTCCTTGGAAGCCCCAGGTCCCCTATTCTATTCCTTATCTCAAGATGGGGTATATATCTCATTTTACCTCTCTGTCTCTGACCTGCTCATGTTTGTGGGATTCCTGAACATAGGAAGTTAAATTTTACTTTCTGTTAATCTGCCTTACATCATTTTAATTATCTGACCAATCAAAAAGACCAAAGAAGGGAAGGGAAAATTTCCCCTTCCCAACAAACACACTCCATCCCAAGGCCCTACTGAGGTCTGTCCCGGAGTTGGAGGGAGTGGAGGAAAGGGACTGAGGGGCAAGATGGGGGACGATGGGAAGTGCGTGAGTCACTGGAGAAGGGAACAAGAAGTGAAGCTCGAACTGAGAACCAGGCTAAAAATCAGCCTGTTGGAGAAGGAAGCAGCACACCCCCCCCCCCCACCCCACCCCCACCCACCCCCCCCCCACCCCCCCCACCCCCCCCCACCCCCCCCCCCGTCTAGAGCTCGACTGTCATCTTACTCCGGAATGAGAAAGGCCTCAGTGGCCCACAAAAGCACTCGCCTTCTACCTATGCTTGACCCTCTGGTTCTGAGCACAGAGATGATGACCCTCACTCACCATCTCCCAAAGGAGAAGTACCTAAAAATTCAAAGGAAGGGAAGGAAATCTCAGCCTAATTTCAGGGCAGACCCTTAAAGTTCATTTAGTCTCATTCCATCATTGTACCAAATGAGAAATTCAGACCTGGGATGGGAAGGGCATTTATCCAAGGTTACACTTTGACCAGGGAGGGGCAGACCCAGGGTCCCATCCATCTGTGACAATCTTAAGAACAGACCACAGACAGAGGTCTCGGCACCTTTGGCCCACCACCTCCGCCTCACCTCCTCCACCACCACCCCCACACTGCGGCTCCTACTTCCCGCTGGGGAACAGAACAGGGAAGTGTGCACTGCAGTAGGTGATGTGAAAGAGCTGAGTAAAGTCGGACGAGATTCGGTCTAAACTGGATGCCTCATTGACTGGTCTCAGCGGCAAGATGGAGGCTGCACGGCCACCCCCATCCACAGGCTTCCTAAGTCCAGGCACAGCACGGGGCACATGACCCCAACAGCCAGATAAGGGCAAGGGACGTGGGGTCCCAGGACACAGCCTGGTCCCCGGATCCTCATCGGTGAAGGAGGCAAAGCATCCCATGCAGAGGTTACAAGACCCCAAGCCAAAAGGAAACCTGGAGACCTACGGGTCACAGGCTCTCACTTTGCTGGAGTTACTGCGCTCACAGAGCCTGAACCAACCATGATTCTTTTTTTTTTTTTTTCATGATTCTTTTTTAATACCCCACCTCCCTCATAACCACAGGGATATGTCAGTGTTTTTGTGATGAACTTTTCATGCCTTTTATTTGCACACCTGGAACACAAGAGTAATATGTTCCTTAATCTACCCTCTTCCCTGTAAGGACAGAATTTTAATAAAGAATATAAAAGCAGTAAGTGGGTTATGATCATTTTTTACCAAGTCAGTAGATGCTTAAATCCTCTTAAAATACCTTCTTAACCATCTGTGTGTAGGCAACAAGAGCTATGAAGCTATTTGGACCCTTTGACCCTATAATACCATTCCTAGCTTTGTACCCCCCTCAAAGAAATAATCCAGAGCTAAGAAGTATTTTATCCAAAGTGTTCACAGGAGGGCCCTTTGTAACAGTGGAAACTGGAAAGATTTCAAATGCTGAAAGATGATGGGCTAGCTAAGGAAACAGGCCTGGAAAAAACAATGTTACTTGAAGCAGCTTTGGAGCTTGAGGCAGAAGCAGCAGCATGCCCTTCTCTCTCAGAAGTGGCAGGATTTTCAGGAGAGGAACAGAGAATCAGAGGTGGAGAGAGTCTTGACTTTGGGTTGTACCCATCACTCCATTATTTCACTCATTGCCAAGTCCATGTTTTATTCTATACTTTAAAAAAAATTATGGGAAAAATTTTAAAAGGTAAAATAAAAATCCCCTTCTTTACCTCCCTACTATGAGCTCAGGTTTTCAGGAAATGTAACGATATTTTTCCTCAGAAATGTCAGCCACGCCGGAGATCCTGGTGGGGTTCTTGACGGCTTTCCAGTTCTGGACCCCAGTTCCTCATGAGGCCCCACTTCTAGGGCCCGAGATCTGTGAGACTTCTCCGTCTGGCCCTGGATGGCATCCATCTGTCACTGCTTCTACAATGGAAAGAGTTCTTGGCCAAGACAGCTGATAGAACAGAGGAATCCACTGGGAAGGCCCAGCTCAGCTGTCTGGCACCAAAGCTCCACCCTGGCTCCCCCTCATCCTGGAAGCACCCCTAACTCCCCCCAGCCAATTCCTAGCCTCTGATGTCTTTTCCTCTCTTCCCACCAATCCTGGACTGCTGGAGAAATCAACTGTGTCAGCTAGGCTCACAAACTCCTCTGTGCTATTAATACTTGGCACCTTTTTGGCCCTTCCATGTGGCTGAGTCTGCTACTGTCTCCTTCACCTCTTTTTCCCTTAATCTTGATAACTAGTAATCAAACTCCCTACTTCTGGCTGCATATATGGCCACCCAGAAAAAAGACATTTCCTAACCTCCCTTGCAGCCAAAGGACTTCATTTTGGCCAATGAAATAAAAGAACATGTGCCAAATTTGTGACTTTTAAGGTCCTGTTCTTAAAAGGAAGAGAAACAGTCAATGCAAATATTTGACAAATCTGAGTGACTAAAACTTTTCACTTTCACTGCTAGGACACTGACTATTTTGCTGGGGGAATGTCTTGGAAGATCCCAGCTGAGCCAAGGTGTTGTCCTGAAGGGGTAAGTGGTCCCAGAGGATGAGTAAGCAGAGGACTGAGCATCAGGGAGTCAGCAGTTATTTACCAGCTGGTACAGAAGTTGGTGAGAATTGGACCATGACAAAAGGCTGAGCGCCAAAGAATTGACGCTTTCTAATTGTGGTGCTGGGGAACTCTCGAGAGTCCCTTGGGCTGCAAGGAGATCAAACCTGTCAATCCTAATGGAAATCAACCCTGAATATTTGTTGGAAGGACTGATGCTGAGGCTCCAATATTTTAGCCACTTGATATGAAGAGCCAACTCATTGGAAAAGACCCTGATACTGGGAAAGATTGACAATAAAAGGAGAAGGGGGCAGTAAAGGATGAGATGGTTAGACAGCATCAATGGACATGAACTCAATGGACATGAATTTGAGCAAACTCTGGGAGATAGTGAAGGACAGGGAAGCCTGGCATGCTGCTATCCGTGGGGTTGCAAAGTCGGACACAACTTAGCAACTGAACAACATCAACAAAACAGAAGTGTTTTGGGCCTCCCTAGGACTCAGTGGTAAAGAATCCACCTACCAATGCAGGCGATGGGTTTGATCCTTGGGTTGGGAGGATCCCCTGGAGAAGGAAATGGCAACCCACTCTGGTATTTTTGCCTGGGAAATCACATGGACAGAGGAGCCTGGTGGGCTACAGTCCACGGGGTCACAAAAGAGTCTTACATGACTTAGTGACTAAATAACAACAGAAGTATTTCAGTAATTTTACTCCTAAACAATGCTGCTGATTTGGGCCAGCTAAATGTCAGCTGTGGCTGCAACTTCCTTTCTTATGTTGGATTGCAGACATAATGGCAGGAGCTCAAGCGTCCATTCTGGGCCATGAAGTAGAAGCCTTGCTATGGATGACAAAGCAACAAGAACCTGAACCCCTGATAATTATATTTGTTCTATATTATCCACCTCCTCTATTTACTATCCCCTACTATTTACCACCTCCACTGAAGTACTGTCCACCTTTACTACTTATGTAAACACATCCATACCTCATTTAAGGTTTCATTATCTCAAGTTTTCATTACCTTCAGATCTTTTCAACAATACTCAAGTCCCAACCGCATCTTTGTCTTCTTCATGCTCAATTCCTATTTTACCTCTTTCCTTCCATCTCTGAAAATGAAGTGCCTTTTCTTCTTTTTGTGAGGCCAGACTGTAGCTGCTAAACCCTCCTGTGCTTTTGCTGATCAGCTCCTGTGACTGATTCTGTGAGGACAGAATTGATACTCTGTCCATTCTTTTCTATATTTAATATATTTTTTCTTTTTAAAAATTAGAGTATAGTTGATTTACAATATTGCATTAGTTTTAGGTGTGTTCATTCTCTTTGTTCCTCATACTTTACCAGCTGTCAAATATTTTTATTATTCATCCCTCGAGCGCTTTGCTCCAGTCTTCCCCCTCACTACTGGCTCTTCTCCCTGAGATTATAAATATACACAAGGCTCTCCTAGCCTAAAAGAAATATCACCCCTGACTTTCACTTCAGCTACTTTCTCGTACCTTCCCTTCACTTTCTTGCTCCTTGAAACAGCCACCTTCATTGTTTACTACTGTCCCTCCAGACTAACCATAACCCTGCCCACTGCTCCACGGAGTGGCTTTTTGAAAGTAAAGAGTAAATCTCTACTTGGAAAGTCCAACAGCACCTTCTCATTCCCTGTAGCCTCTGACCCTGTTGGCCTGTTCCTCTTTCCAACAGCTCTCCCAACTTGGCATCTGTAACATCACAGCTCTCTGCAGAATGCTGGACATCCAGCACACACGTCCCCATGCCTGCTTCCTCACCCATGATAGACATCACTAGAAGAACTTGACTTTGAAGCCTCTTCAACTCAGTAGCTAGCTGCTAGGACCAGCTGATCAAAGTTGGATCTTGAACTGACACATACTTGCCATCTTTCACGTCTCTGGGAAACATGCTCTGAGACTGAGATGTGTGGGCAGGAGTTTTCAGCACATGCTCACAGAATCACCCCTGTGAGGCAGTGAGGGCAGCAAGACAGGGCAGAGGGGGAAACTATATTCCAGTGAAGTTGCCACTGAGGCCTCTGCCCACCCCCATGTTGTAGGGATGGCCCTGCAGAATTGTCCTCAATTGAGGCAAGAGGAATAGCCCTTGCACTTCAGCATAACAGTGTCCCAGGGGAGGGGCAGAACTTTGGGCCAGGGGCTCCCTTTGGCTGAGGGCAATTCCTGAACAGGGGCACCATCAGTATGGGCTTCCCTTGTGTCTCAACTGGTAAAGAATCCGCCTGCAATGCAGAAGACCTGGGCTGGGAAGATCCCCTGGAAAAAGGAAAGGCTACCCACTCCAGTGTTCTGGCCTGGGGGGTTGCAAAGAGTGGGACATGACTGAGCGTCTCTCACTTCATCCGTCAGTATGGACTGAATGTTTGTATCCTGCTCCAAAATTCATACATTGAAGCTTAATCCCCATGCAGTGACTATATTTGGAGATGGGGCCCCTAAGGAAGTAATGAAGGTTCAATGAGGTCATAAAGGTGGGCCTCTGATCTCACAGGATTAGCATCCTTATCAGAAGAGACACCAGAGATCTTGCTCCCCCCTGCACCCCAACCCCCAACCCCAACTGCACACACTTAGGAAAGGCCATATGAGCACATACCAAGAAGGCAGCCATCTGCAAGCCAGAAAGAGAGTCTTCACCAGAAACCAAATCAGCAGAAACCTTGATCTTAGACTTCTGGCCTCCAGAACTGTGAGAAAATAAATGTCTGTTGTTTAAGCCCCCTGCTCTGTGGTATTTCACTGTGGCAGCCCAAGCTGATGAGGACAAGTGTGCAGATGTGAGTCCTTAGCAGGCTGCCCTCCAGGCAGCAGGGAAAAGAGTTCTGTTAATAAGTAAAATTCAACTGAGTAGATTTTTAAGATTTTATTTGCTTTATTCAACAATTCATGAATTGTTGCAGCATCCAATCTGGCAGATAAGAAGGAGCTTGGAGGAGCTGTACAAAATGAAACACTTTTAATGGACAGAAGGGAGTAGGAACAAAGAAGCTATACTAGGTCAAGTTTTACTAGGTCAAGACAAGCAGCTTGGCTATGGCATGGTCACTTTCCTTAGGGGATGTCAGGGGTCTCTCAGCCAGATGACCTGACCTAATGCTGATTGCTCACTAGGTGATTCCCGAATGACTGGTTAAAGATTCCATTTCTGGAAAATCCAACGCTGTAATTAAGTCTCAGTTTGGAGCCACCGGGCTTAGCATAAGTGACTCCATTTGGGGCCTTGGTCCTGACGGGAGATCTAGCGGTGCACAGTGCCACTCTCACCACCCCTGCTCTGAGCTGTCCTCCTCCTTCTCTGACATCTCTTCTCAGAACACAAGCCTTGGCCCTAACCCAACTCTGCAATCTGCTCCCTTGAAGTCCCAGCCTTGCCCCTCCTTCCCATGGTCTCAGGAACTCTGCCCCACATCCCCGAGGGTTGCCTGAACAACCTGTGTGGTTTCACATCTTCGTGCCCAGTAATACCTACTTCCTCACCTCAAATTCCCTTTTCTACTTCTTTCCCTGGGGAACTTTTATTTAACCTTCAAAACAGTTAAAATGATACTCCTGGAGGAAAGCCTTTTCTGTGCTGTAGGAGATGGTCAAGGTTCCCTCCCGCCCCTTCTGCATGTGATTCACTTCTCAAGGAGCTATCTTGTTATTTTCAGCAGTACTTTTACTGAGCACCTAATACACACTAGAGGCTGTGGACACTGAGCTGGAAGACACAGGCCGAATGGAAAAGCGACACTTGGGGCCTGATGTCATCTCACGCTCTCCAGGGAGCCAGAGCGCACCACTGGGTGCACGGCTCTCTCAAGGTTCCTGGTGCGCAGGTCCCATTTGGCACCTTGGGGCTCCGCCACCTTCTGGGCTGGAGCTGAGCCCAGTCCCAGGCAGCCAGTCTGCTCTGGAGGCTGGCCATCCCCAGGATGTGGCCTGGCCCCAGAGCTCTGCTCCCAGGGGTAGTCACAGTGGACCGTGCCTGGCTGAGCCTTTGGGTGCTCTGTGGGGAGCTGGCCTGGGGGCTGCTAAGAGCTCGCACTGGTGAGTCAGCTGCAGGCATCGGAGCCCATGGGAGACGGCTGAGTCACCGCGATAAAAGTCTGCCAGCCCAAGAGGTTGGAACCCTTTTGAGAATCTGCTGAAAGCTGGGAGCACTCTGCAAAAAAAAATGCTCAGACACACCATTTGGCACTGGTTTCAGGAGACTCAGACCTCCACTGTCCATTTGTGAATGTCAGAATGAGAACTATAGTAAACCCAAAGAGGGAAGTGACAGAACAAGTCACAAGGCCAGTAGGGAACAGAGCTGGAACCAGATAGTTCCAGTCCTCCTGGTTTAACACTTTAATCTCAGTTCCAAGCACCTGCCTTTCACCTACTGGGAAGTGTCCCAGTTTCCTTCAGCCTCAGGCATCATTCTCTTCCTCTGACTTCTAGAATACCCTCAAGTCCTTGCTCAAGGTCAATTTTGTAGGGTGAACAAAAACAAAGATAAGATTAGACTGAAGAGTTAGTTCCTGAGCCTGAAAGGAAAGCAAGAACTGTTCAATAATCAAATTGAATACATTAGCATATCTTTAACAAGTGAAGCTTCCTAATGAACTTGGATTTTAGAGGAGGCAGGAGAGAAGAATCAAAAAGGCAATCTGGCATTATCCAACAGCAACCAGAACCACAACTGGCATTAATTGACTATCTGTTACATGTGAGGCTCCCTCCTGATTGCTCTACATGCATGGGCTCAAATCTTTAAATCAAGGATCACGCCCATTTTACAGACAGAGAAACTGTCTCAGGAGGCTGACTTACCTAGGATATCCCTGATCCTGGCAGAACCAGGATTCAAGCCCAAGACACTCTGTGGCCGAGGCTGATGCCACACAGCCCCCACTGAGAATGCCCCGGGACTTCCCTGGTGGTCCAGTGGCTAAGACTCCATGCTCCCAAGGCAGGGTCCCCAGGTTGAATCCCTGGTCAGGGAACTAGATCCCACAGGCCGTAAGTAAAGAACCAGTGTGCCACGACCAAGACTGGCAGAGCCAGTCTTTTAAAAAGAAAGAGAATGCCCAGAATTGCCCAGGAGTGACAGAGCTGGGACACTCATCTTAATACTCAAGGCACAGGGGCCAGCAGCACCTGATGCCATCAGACAATCACTTTTCCCTTTTCAGGTTCTGTGTGCCCAGAACAGACTCTGAAACTTGTCTGACCAGCCTGATCATAGTGGAGAGACTGCTGCTTGCCTGGGCAGATAATTCTGTTCAGGAGACAGGGCTATTTCTTGAGTAAAGACTGCTCATCTGGCTTTCATATTGAACTTGCCATTTGGTGTTTGAGCCTCATTAACTCTGGGCTCTGAAGACATTAAAGTTCTCACTGGGCCAGGTGGACTAAGATCCTTGAACCACAGTCATTTCATCACAGTTGTTACATCCTATGAAATCAGCTGAAGAAAGCGGAGCCCACGGAAGGGACCACTGTAATCCTGGGAGGCATATGGCTGTTTCCAGTTCAGATTTGCCCATTCAGCCACGAATTCAACTAATGTGCAGTCCTGGCCAGCAGTGGGCACCTCATGGCGGAGATGTCTTCCTGTCCTCAGGAGGTGGCAGTCCTGGTGGGGATGCAGATGGATAAATGAACACCCGCCCTGTCTGAGAGGAGACAATTTCTGAGCAACACTTCTCCCCACTCTCCATGGAGGATTAGGAAGGTATGCCCCTCGTGACCCAGATCCTTTGCCCAGGAGACCCGTGCAGCACCTGACTCCTTTGTGGGCTCCTCTGAGGTACAGCAAGGTCAGTTCTGAGAAAGTTCACGTGTGTATCGGGACTCACAAAATGGGGACTGCCCTCGCCAAGTCACAAATGTACACTGAGGTCAGCCCTACTTAATTTACTGATGGGAAACCCCCGGCTAGGAAACTTGCCATACATTATCACAACCCTCTGATCGGCAGCTTAGCCAGCTCACTGGACCCTAGAAAACAGAACCCATCAACTTTAGCCAATCTTGTTCTGTTCCCAAATTGCCTCTTCTGATGCTCTGAAAATGTGCTCCTGCCTCGAACTGTTCAGCAACAGTGTGTCCCTGCTTGTGGGGTACTGTGTCCCCCTAAGCTGTGGGCTGTTTCTCCCTTGAATAAAGGACCTCAAACATGACTAAACTGTTTTAGGTTTATCATTTGACAGTTCTCAACAGACCCCCTGATCTTAGCCCTTAAGTGGCCTCCAGTCCTTCCCTGGAGCTGGGAGCATCAGCCATGAAGAGGGTAGGCTTGCCCTTCAAAAACCCTGTCACACAAAACTAGAGAATCAGTAAAAAGATAAGTGGTGGCCTGGGGTGGGCAAAGTGGGAGGGATGTGAGTAGGTGGATTTGAAACCGTTCTGTGTGATCCTGAAATGGTGGGTACATGACATTATGCGACTGTCAAAACTATAACACAAAGAGGGAACCAATATAAACTATGGACTTTAGGTAATAATAGTGCATCAGGGGACTTCCCTGGTGGACCAGTGGCTGAGATTCTGCACTCCCAGTGCCGTAGGCCCAGGTTCGATCACTGGTCAGGGAACTAGATCCCACATGCCGCAACTAGAACAGCCTGCATGCCACAACTAAGACCCGGTGCAGCCAAAGAAATAAAATTTTTAAGAAATAATCATAATAGTGCATCAGTTGGTTCACTAATTGTAACAAACATACAACACAAATGCAATATGGTTGTAATAGGGGAAACTGGGGAGGGGAGAGAAGGGGCATATGAAAACTTTATTAGTTGCTCAATTTTCTGCAAACCTACAACTACTTTAAAAAATAAAGTCTATTAACTAAAAGACACACACACACAGCAGACAAACAATAACACCCTGTCACAGAAACCAGACCTAAGGCCTTCCCAGATTCTGACTGATTCTGCCTCTCCTGAGACATATTAAAGGGTCATGACCCTGCAGTCACACTGGGACCTCCAGTGGCTCCTATAGCACTAAAGCAATGTTGAACCATGTAATGATAGCAAGTGGAAAGTCAAAGTACAGAAAAGTTGTCTAGTATGCTCCATCTGTGTTTAAAAAGGGACAGTTGTACATATTTTATCATATTTGCATAGAATATCTCTGGAAGAATTTAGGGGAAGTGGAAGGGAAACTTTTTACGAAACTTCCTTTAGAATTCATTTAGAAAGCATGTAAAGGCACTACCCATTTTCAAAAAAGATAAAGAAGGTTAACACTATTAACTGATTAAATCTATCACCTGCTGTAACAAGTGTGAAATCCTGGGCAAGTTACCAAGCCTCAGGGTCCCCATCCAGAAAATGGGGAGAATGCTGCACCATGGTCATAGGACTCTGTGAGCACTGGATGAGGTCAAGGTATTCAAAGAGTCCAGCGCAGGGCTGGCAAGTGACAGTTCGTCAGCACTGTATAAGGGAACCCTAAGCAAGAAGATGTTATAGGCATTCGGGGAGGGGGGTTGCTTCTCTCTTATTTATTAAGAGCAGGAGGAGAAGGTCTCCTCAGGTGGACAAAGAAAGTAGGGAACTGCCCCAAAGCCTGTGCGTCCCAGGGGGCAGTTGTTCTCCATTCCCACACCCCTGCTATGGCCCTGTTTCTGCTCCACAATTCTGTATCATCCCAGGACCTAAGTCCCCCCAAGCCCGAGCACCCTACAGCCACATCACCGTGGGCACCTCACCCAGGGGGCCTGCAGGAACTGGAGGGGTGGTGGCGTCAATGCTGGGGAAGGAGAGAGATCCCAGGCCCCCCGACACCAACCTTCCCCAGCCCAGCTGCCCGTGAGCTTGCTTGCTGGCTGTGGGCTGGGGCCCTTGCTTCCTCTGGTCTACCCACAACCCTCAGGTGCTCCCGCAGAACCCCCCACACCCCAACCCCAGCCCACCCGGCAGGTGCTTGGAGAATGTCTGACAACATTTGGACTCAGGAATGTAGGAGCCTGCCTTCTGCCTCCCCAAAGAACTTCTCCTGGTCCAGGGGCTTGTCGCCTGCAGAAGGGGCCCTGAGGAGCCGGGAGACGTGGTTCCTGTTTCCCACTCATCCTAACAGCTGCAGGACCTTGGGTGACACATATGCCTCCCTGGGTGTGCTGTCCTCATCACTGATGGGCCAGGAGAGGCTGGGAACAGGCTGTCAGGCCCCATCCTGCTCTTATGCCCCCGGTGACCCAGAAGCCCAGGGGTCTAGGCGGGGTGTGTGTTCCTGACATCACCGGGCACTTACACCTGCCCTCTCTGACCTTGGGAGGAGTCAGGGGAACGTCTGCTGACAGCTTGAGGACTGGCACTTAAAATAATAACAGGCTTCTCCGCTGATTATCAAAGCAGGTATAGTCACTGCCTAAAATTAAGAAAATTCTTGAAAGGACAAAGAAGGAGGTAAATGTCATTTCCCAACCACAGCTCCTGAGGACTGTAACAAGGGAGAGGAGCGTCGTTCACCCGGAGCAAGGCCTCGCTTCGAGGGGCCCAGGAGGAGCTGTGACCAGCACCCACCCTCAGGGGCCCTCTTCCGCCCCCACCTGGAATCGCGGCCTTGAGGAAGCTCACTGCGAGGCACACGCTCTGGTGGGAGGCCCGGCCGCAGGCTCACCCCTCCTGGGCCTGCTGGGTGGCTGAGAAGGCCTGGGGTCACGTGCAGAGCCGCAGATATGGGACCAAAGTCTCCAAACCAAAAGTCACCACTTTCAGACAACCTGTGCTCCCTTCCTCCCTGGTTCCTTCCTGCGGCCCTGGGTGAAGCCCGCAGGGGAGCCCTGGCTGGGGCCCGTGGGGCAAGGCTCTCCTCTGCTCGGCGGAGACCCTGGCCGTGGGGCACCAGCACCAGTTAAGACAGGATTTTCAGTCCCCCCAGGAGCCCCTGAGGTCAAGATCTTCTACAGAAAGAGAAACAGACCCAGAAACCGGGAATTCCTCCAAGACCACGCAAAGAAGAGCAAGAGCTGAGGCTAACCCCAAGGCTTCAGACACCCTGGACGGCACTTTCTCTGCAATTTTGGCCCTTTTGTCCTGGAAACACTCTGTTGAAAACACCAACCTTCAAGTTCACTTAATCTCTAAGGCATAAGGAAGCCTGTGTAAGGAAAGAAGAGGACTAATTGTCAAACACGGTTCTGGAAGTGACAGGGTTGAGAAGGACACGAGCCGCCCTTGCCCCCTGGCCAGGAGCAGCTGGTATTTGTGGAAAAGGCTTTACCTGCAGGAGCGTAGGGCCCACAGGCATGTCGGGGGCTGGGGTGTCCCATGAGTCAGGGGATCTGATGCTGCTCCCTCAATTGCCCTTCCCCATTTAGGACTTCTGCGAGGCTTCAAAGGTGAGGTGTGGGTGGATCCCACAGCCCACAGTCGAAGCACCACTGAGGTTCTCATCCTGACTAGGACACTTTTGTGAGTGATCAGTCATCGGTCATAAGACCCACCTAGTGTCCTGAGCTTCACAGTGGGTTAGAGGGTCAATCGACACAGGGGTTAAGGATCCCCTGGGCACAGGGAAGTGCACCCAATGGGAAATAGAAACTGAAGCTCCCGTCCTGCCAAGCCTCAGTCCCAGGGGACAGGAGCGCATGGCCTAGGAGAGTGGACTGAAATCATTCAGCGCTGAAAGTGCCCCTTGAGAGCCCCGTCTGGTGTATCCCTGTAATGTAGGACTGGACACCAGCAGCTCAACGAGGCCAAGGACGTGGCTCTAGATCTCTCCCCAGGAGATCAGGAGGATTCAAATTCAAATGTCCAGCTCCAGCCTGAAGGGCACTGTGCCAGTCGGAGTTCTGATACCTGAACCCCACCCTCAGCACGGCCTGGACGCTGACCAGCACGGGGCTTCGCCCATTGTTTTTTACTCTGGGTTGGTATGTGCCTTTGTGTGTGTGGCCTCCCAGACCTGCAGTCTTCATAGGCTGGCAGGTTCTGCACACAGTAGTGTTTTAGGTACCTAGTAGGTCTTGGCAACCCACCCTAGTATTCTTGCCTGGAGAATTCCATGGACAAGAGGAGCCTGGCAGGCTCAGTCCATAGGGTCACAGAGAGTCAGATACAACTGAAGTGACTTAGCACCCAGCACAGGTCTAAATTCTCCCCATTAGAACCTCCGTGCTGTGCCTTCAGAGGTCAGCCTGGCACACAGCAGGGCCTCGAGAGGGGAAACTGACTCCAGAGGTGCTACCATGAAGGGGGAACAGGTGGAGCCAGGCTGGGCCAGGGATCCTGGGGCCTGCTAGCAAATCCTTCCTTTCTGCCTCTCCTCTGACCTATGAATTGGGCCATTCAGATCACAGCGAGCAAGGTTACTAATTAGGGAAATGCCCTTGAGGGCTGAGCTTGGGCCGAGAGAGAGCTCAAGACAGTGCCAGGACCAGGCGCCAAGCTGGGTTCCTGGAAACCTTGGGTCTCTGGGACCCTCACCCCTGGAGGCACAAAGCGGGGTGAGCCCTCCCGAAGCCCACCCCCGCACCAGATCACCATTACCACTCCCTGAGATTTAGGCAAGGTCAGATTAACCTATGTGACAAATAAGCCCCAGAGGATCGGCCTTGTCAAGGTCACACAGCTGCTTGGTGGCAGGGTTAGGCTTCGAGGCCCTTTGTTTACACAAAGCCCAGGACCAGTCACCCCACCAGAGAAGTGTGTCAGGCTCCAGAACACGGCACGGGGGCAGCCAGGCATCTACTGAATGAAAACACCTCTCACCACCTTCACCCTAGTCCAGACCACGTCCCACCCTCCCAGGGTGGTCTCAGAGGCCTCTGGGGGTCTCCTGTTTCCCCCCTTGACCGCCTGTTCTCCAGCACGCATGCCAAGAATGTGGGTGTGGTGAATCAGTGCAGAGATGACAAAAGTGAAAGCAGCAAAGTGTTAGTCGCTAAGTCGAGTCCAACTCTTGTGACCCCATGGACTGCAGCCCGCCAGGCTCCTCTGTCCATGGGATTCTCCAGGCAAGAATTCTGGGGTGGGTGGCCATTTCCTTCTCCAGGGGATCTTCCTGACCGAGGAATTGAACCCGGATCTCCTGCATTGCAGGAGGATTCTTGGTAAAGAATCTGAGCTACCAGGGAAGCCCTTGACAAAACCCTCGCCAAAAGCCATCCATGCCCACAGAGGATCCTGGGACATACAAAGACATCAGCATGGCCAAGGCCACCCGTCTCGCTTTCCCATGTACCCATTCCTGGGTATCCTTCTCCCACTCCAACCCCAGTCCTCTGGGGCACCACCCCATGACAACCTCCTGGCACCCAGGGAAGGGGCAGTCTGAGACGGAGAACCGTGCAGCAGGCCCGGGCCCCAGAGCACGGCAACGAGGGCAGGTCCCCACAAGGCTCTACTTCCTGCCGCCTCCCAGCAGTTAGAACTCTGAAGCAAAAAGGTTGCCATGGGGATGCCTACTTATTTGAATTTAAAAACTAAAGTCAGGTGTTTTCTGACACCAAGACAAGTCTGCTCAGCTGACTGTGGTGACACAGCTTGATGTGACAGATAAGCTTCTCAAATCAAAGGAACTGAAGCTGCAGCCCCAGGTTTGGGTGAAAAAAATATTTTAAAAATGTTGACAGTATACAGCAAGCCACAAAGAGCATCATTTTGCAAGTTTAAATGTATGATTAAAAAGACTTCAAATGTGTTTTAAAAGGTGCTTGTGAAGAAAACCTGTGAAGACCACTATCTTGTTAAAGCTCTTTTCCAATGCCCATCACCTTTACCCTGCTCAGAGATGTCCCCCGTGGCGTTTTGTAGCTGTTCCTCCTCAAATGCACCCAGCTCCTTCCCACAAGGTGTGGGTTGTGACCCTCTGTCCTTCCCTTCCCTAGAACGTCTCTCCCCCAGACCTTCCCTCTCATGTCCGCTCATTGATCACCCCGACCAACAGAGCCTCCACACTCACCATACCTGTCACCCTGTTGTCATAAGTGTAAGGAACACTTACATTCAGGAACGCTGGACAGTAGGTCAGAGTACTGCTGGAAAGCCAAGGACGATGGCAAGAGAAAACGACAAAGGGGGCAAGCACTGTGATGGCGGAGGCCCCTTTCAATCCTGCTGCGTCTCCAGCCTCTAGGTCAGGGCCTGGCACACACTAAGTGCTCCGGAAGCACGCTCCGGACGTTCTCCGGATGAAGTGGGGACAGTTTAGATCCAGTCTGGGCCACAGATAATCATTGTAGTTGGCCCTTCACATCTGCAGTTTTCAAATCCACAGATTCAACCAATTGAACTGAGGATCAAATGTTTTCTGAAAGAGGGAAAAAAATTCTAGAAAGTTCCAAAAAGCAAAACTTGAATTTTCTGCACACCGGCAACTATACATACAGCATTATATTGCATTAACATTAGTTTTTTTTCCTTCATTTATTTTTATTAGTTGGAGGCTAATTACTTTACAATATTGTAGTGGTTTTTGTCATACATTGACATGAATCAGCCTTGGATTTACATGTATTCCCCATCCCGATCCCCCCACCACCACCCTCTCTACCCGATCCCTCTGGGTCTTCCCAGTGCACCAGGCCCGAGCACTTATCTCATGCATCCAACCTGGGCTGGTGATCTGTTTCACCATAGATAATATACATAATATTAGGTTTTATAAGCAGAGATGGTAATGAAGTATAGGGCAGGATGTGCGTAAGGTTATATACAAATACAGTTGACCCCTGGTCAAAGAGGGGGTTGGAGGCACCAACCCTCTGCACAGTTGAAAATCTGCATACAACTTTTAGTCAGCCCTCCATTGTACAGTTCCTCCATATTTGTTTCTGCATCTGAAGATTCAAGCAACCCTGGATCATGTAGTCCTACAGTATTTATTATTGAAAAAACAAATCTGAGTATCTAAGCGGACGCACGCAGCTGTAAGCTGTGCTGTTCAGGGGTCAAGTGTACTAAGCCATCCAACATAAGGGAGGTGTGCACCCTCAGATCCTGGTGTCCGTGGGGATCCTGGAACCAAACCCTGTGGCTACCGAGGGACACCTACATTGAGGAATGACTGAGTGAATAAAGGAAGGAGCAGAGGAATGTGGATGTGAGTGCCTGGAATCCACACTCTGCCCAGTCTGACAAACGTCTAATGCGTCCTTCCTGATCCTGCTCCAGCGTTATCCAATTTGTCGCAGGCTTCTTCGGTTCCACGGGGGAGCGCGTCCCAAGATGTGTGGACTGACCTCAGTGGGGTCCCTGATGACACAGCACTGGTAGCCTGGGCAGCAGCAGATAAGTGTTATCAGTCCCTGCGAGGCCTTGGGGTGCTGACTCCCAAAGAAACCCGGAGGCCTCAGTCCAGTGACATTAGGGAAGGGGCCTCAGGCGTGGGACCGGAGGCCAGAAAGAGGCCAACCCCTGCCCAGGGCTGTGCTTCAGCCTGCGACAGCACTCACTGTTCTCTCACCATCTGGAGGCCGCTTTATCTGAGCTTAGGGACACAGGACTGGGAGACAAGACAGGTCTTCTTGGGACTTCCCTGGTGGTCCAGTGGCTGAGACT
This sequence comes from Odocoileus virginianus, assembly GCF_023699985.2. Classification (NCBI taxonomy): domain Eukaryota; kingdom Metazoa; phylum Chordata; class Mammalia; order Artiodactyla; family Cervidae; genus Odocoileus; species Odocoileus virginianus. The sequence goes on from NC_069680.1 coordinate 61,711,276, forward strand.
GCTTCCTCCCAATGCAGTGTTAGGGTTAATTTCAATCCCTGGTCAGGGAACTAGATCCCACACGCTTCAACTAAGACCCAGCACAGCCAAGTAAATAAATAAATTTTTTTTTTTTTAAAGACAGGCCTTCTCCCTGGGAAAGGAATCAGCTGTGGGTTGATGGGATTGCAGATAGTCCTTTCCTCCACCTGACTCACCCTGATACACATGGCAGGCTGGGTGGGTGCTGGGTATAGACAAAGAGGAGGGTACAGTGGAGCCCTGTCCTCAAGGGATTCTGAAGGGGGCCATCGAGGCTCCAGGCAGACCAAGAGATGTCCTACCTCCACATGTGCCCATCTCTGGGGACCTCCTAAATCTCAGACATTATGGTTATCTTCATCGTCCCCCCCACCGCCACCACAAGCAACTTTACATAGGCCATCCCTTCTGAGGGTCCTGACAAAGACCATACTGCCTCAGTGTATTTAAATCACTTTTTTTTAAATTTAATTCACCTTTTTAAAGTCACCTTTTTTTAAGAAAAAAAACGAACATCAGGTAAGAGAATTTTGAGTCATAACCATATTCATGGCATAGTCTTCATTGCAGATTACATTGCTGTGAACACCAGGAAGAATCTGTGAGGACAGGGCCTGGGTCCACTGTGATGGCCACTGAATTCCCAGGGCTCAGACATGTCTGGCATGACGAGGTACTCAATACCTCTGCCCAGTGTAAAGTGGCAGCGCCAGGATCTGAACCCACATCTCCAGGCTGATTTGGTCCCAAGTCTTCAGGTGGGCCCATCATATTTCATACCACTTACAGTGTCTCTATATTGGTTTGCAAGAAAGGGAAAAACAGAACTGTGAGCCAACGAGTCCCTGCTCTCCCACCTAGGAGAGGATGGCCTCGGCAGAAGCACCTAGAAAGGGGAGACAGGGCACCTTCCTCTCAGTATGAGGTGATCGGGGTGCCAGAAGGACACCAGAACACACCCCTTACAAGCAAGAGAGCCTTCCCAGCCAGATCCCCGGAGGACACCTGGGGAGAAGGTGTGAGCAGTCCCAGAAAATACTCTCCAACCCCACCTGATCACTGGAAAGCAAGGGCAGGTGTGTTACCTTTCAAGCCAAGTGGGAAAGAAGGGAGGAACTAAAAGAGGAAAATAAAAGTCTAGGGAGGTCAAGTGATTTTCTTTAAGTCATAGTCGGTCACGGGGCCAGACATGATTTCAAAACCCACAGTCCCCTGCTCTGCCAACTAAACTATGGGGAAAGGGGGACAGAAGCAGGGAAAACTGAGTCTATTTGCAGGGAGAAGATTCAGAAAAGAAACTGGCCTTCTCAGAAAATGAAGTAGAAAACTACCTCCTGAGGGCAAGCTCTGAGAGGGACAGGGTAGTGGGTACGTTCTCCTCAGCTATGTGGGCAATTCAGCAAGAAGTGACAGGAACTTAAAGGTATTCTTTCCATTTAGCCCAGGAATGCAACTACTGGGAATGGATTCTAAAGCGAAAATGCAGGAAAGCATTACGTACAAAGATGTTTACACAGCATTAGTCATAAGAGTAGGAGGTTGGACATGATCCAAATAGCTGACAATAAGAAAATTATGAAGAAAATTGAGGCATAGACTACTGCACAGCCAATTACAGTGTTCTTTGAGAGGGCTTTCTCATGGTGGGGGGAAACACTAACACTACTGTGTAGACGGAGAAAAAACAGGATGTGAAATTATTTATGCCAAATGACAACTGATATCTAAACAAGGCACAGGAGAAAAATCGGAAGCAAGCAGGCCAAAGTGGTACTGCAATAGCCTTTGTGGGATAAGACCAAGGGAACTTGGGTTGTTTATTCTGCTTGTTGTATCTCTTTTCTTTAAAACAAATGGAAAATATTTTAAACATTTTCCTTATTATAAATTAATACCTTCTGTGGGTAAAAAAAATAATTTAATATAGATGTGTGTGAAAGTAAAAAGTGGGCAATTTCCTGGCATTCCAGTGGTTAGGATTCTGTGCTTTCACTGCCAAGGGTCTGGGTTCATTCCCTGGTGAGGCAACTAGGATACAGCAAGCTACACGGCATGGCAAAAAAAAAAACAGAAAGTAAAAAGTGAAAGAACCTTTGTAATTCCACAGGATACATTATATCTGGCCAAGACTCCAAGCTCCCAGTGCAAGGGGCCCCCGGATTCAATCCCTGGTCAGACAACTAGATCCCACATGCCGCAACTGAGTTCACACACCACAGCTAAAGATCCTGTGTGCCACAACTAAGACCTGGCATGCCAACTAAATTAATTAAATGTCTAAAAATTTAGTTACTATCCTCTTAGTCACATACACACACACACTTATCTACATATATACACAGATGCATGTGTATACATACACAAATACACATACATATTATTTCCTTTAACACAAAAAAAGGGACAATATATAAACCCTGTTTTGGAACTTGCTTTTTTTTCATGCAATATAACACATTCATTTCTCCATGTGAATGTACATATTAATCGCATTATTTTTACCCCCAATGGCTGCTTAATGCGCCACTGTGGGATGCAGCAAAACTTCTCGCTCTATACTATGGAAAACAGTATGGAGGTTCCTCAGAAAACTAAAAATAGAATTACCATGTGATACGGCAATCCCACTCCTGGGCACATACCCAGAGAAAACTGTAATTCAAAAAGATACATGCACCCTTACGTTCACAGAAGCACCCTTCATAATATCCAAGACATAGGAACAACCTAAATGTCCAGTGACAGATGAACAAAAATGTGGTACATACATACAATGGAATACTGCTCAGTCATAAAAAAGGAATGAAATAATGCCATTTGCAGCAGGATGCAACTAGAGATTATCATACTAAGGGAAGTGATCGAGACAAAGACAATTATCGTATGATATCACTTCCATGTGGAATCTAATATATGACACAAATGAACCAATCTACGAAGCAGAAACAGACACACAGACTATTACATACAGAATGGATAAACAACAAGGATCTACTGTATAGCACGGGGAACTATATTCCATGTTCTTAGATAAACCATAATGGAAAAGAATACATATTCCTAGAGATCCTAATTCAATGTTTTAAAACGCTTCAGGTGGCTCCTGTGCAGCCACAGCGGAAGAGCCACATGAAAGCAGAGCTGCTCTGGCTAAAAAGAGGCAGAGTCTCAAACCTCACTCGATCCCCTTCTCAGGCATCCTTGAAGCTGCTCCCAGGACCACGCCGACTCCAGTAACCTGTGGAGAGTCACTGATGCAGCAACTCCACAACCGCAGGATGGAACACTAGGCTGCCATCAAAAATAACAAGGCAGCCTGCGTGTACCAACTGGGAAAATTCCCCATGATGCATTTTTAAGCGATGTGGACTGAAAGAAAAATGCAGTGTAATACTGTGAGTTTCAGTTTTCTGTTTGTGTGTTTTTTTGGCCACATCAGATGGCATGTGGGCTCTTAGTTCCCGAACCAGGGATCAAACCCATGCTTCTTGAATTGGAAGCTCAGTCTTAACTACTGGACAGCCAGAGAAGTCCCTGTAGGTTTCAGTTTTACTTGGGGATCCTGCTGGAGACTATAGCTCAGGAAACAGCCTCTCAGAAACTCTGAAGGGATTGCTCTGAAGAGGGACGGGGAGACGTCAGTATATATATGATTTCAGGGAGAGAATAATAAGTGCAGTCAAGCATGAAGATTATTACTAGTCATAGTTCAGATGTCTCAGTTGATTTTACTACTCTTCTATGTATGGGAAGATGCAAAAAATCTAGATCTATTAGATTTTTTTCTGAGATATCATCAACTATCAAAGCAGCCTGCTTTTCCAAAGCACATAGCTCCTCATCCTATTTTTCACCCTGAATTCTTTACAGGGTACTGTCCCTCAGTGATTGCAGTGGTTAATGACTTAATCCTTGTAAAACTGGAAGGCGGGCAACACTCCTTGTTTTATAGTGAGAAAGACACTTTACTGAACAGCAGGTACTGTATATGATCCTTTTATTTTTAAAAGTCTACGTACATGTATTATACAAAATTTTCTGTATGCTTGAGCATACATATAAAAAATCTGATATATGCCACTCCTGCAGAATCCTTATCACAATGTGTAGTGATGCAGTGTTTGTTTTCCCGTTAATCTGTCAACCTCCCTTCACTAGACGGTAAGCTCTTAGGAGACAGGAACCGTATCTGCTCACCAGTGGAGCTCTAGAGTCCAGATCATTCCCTGGAACATGGTGGGTCCTCAGGAAGTATTTGTTAAAGGTGGACAGAGAAAGATAAAGAAAGGAAAAAAGGAGTGAAAGAAAAAAGAAAAACTTGTTCAAAAAAAGGAAGAAGGGAAGAAAAAGAAAGAAAAGAAAAGGCAGGGAGGCAAGGAGAAAGAGTGGGGGAGAGAGAGATGGAGAGAGAGAGGGAACGAGGGAGGAGAAAATCAGAATTGGAATTTTACTTTTACAACTTTAATTGGTTGTTATTGTTCAATCTCTAAGTCACGTTCGACTCTTTGTGACCCCATGGACTGCAGCACACCAGTCTCCTCTGTTCCTCCACTATCTCCCAGAGTTTGATCATTTTCATGTCCAGTGAGTCTGTGATGCTATCTAACCATCTCATCCTCTGTCACCTCCTTTTTCTCCTGCCTTATTGAAGCCTTATATCCCAGCATCAGGGGCTTTTCCAATGAGTCGGCTGTTCCCATCAGGTGGCCCAAATTTTGGAGCTATAGCTTCAGCATCAGTCCTTCCAATGAATATTCAGGGTTGATTTCTTTGGCACCCGGCATTCTTTACGGTCCAACTCTCACATCCATGCATGGCTACTGGAAAAACCATAGCTTTGACTATATGGACCTTTGTTGGCAAACTGACGTGTCTGCTTTTAATTGGATGAATATCTTTTAAATGTTTTCACTGGAAAATAAAACACGGATACGAAACTCATATGGTCCCAATGTATGGCTTAACTAATAACTACAAAGTAAATGCCACCGAGACCAAGGAAAAGAACCTGGCCAGCTGCCCACAACCCCCTCCAAGTGCTGATCCCCAAGCACTGCTCCACCTCCTCCAGAAGCAGTAACCTTTATCCTGACTTTTTTCCAGCACAGTGATTGCAAACCAGCCATCGGGAAGCGGGGTGGGGTGGGGGTTTTAAAGCTCCTGGGGCCCCAAGGTTCTGTTCCCTCTGCAGATACCCCTCTCCCCCCCAAGTTTGCGCAAGACCCGCCTGACCCTGCGGACCCATGGTGTGGACTCTGCAATCCTCATCCGCTTTCAAAACACATTTTAAGCAACCCCAGTGGATTGAGCTTCTGGTCTATGGAGAAAGGGAAGTGAAAGAGGATCAGAAACCATGCAGAGTGATTTCAAGTTCAAGGTGGTCCATCAGACAGGAGGCGAGGACGCGCACTGCGCGGAAGGGGCATCCCTGGGCCAGCGGCGCGGCTGGTGCAGACCTGGTGGGCTCCAGGCTCAGCAGGTCGGTGCTGGCCAAGCTGCAGTGCACAGGCAGCTTGGAAGTATCTCAGTACTGCCAGCATCCATCCATTCATCCATTCACACAGAGGGGCAAACTGGTCCTGGAGGAAACAGGCGGGAAGCGAGTGGGCCCTTGAGGGTGGAGGTGGAGTCCATCTAGGAAGAGTCAGAATTTGGGGAAAGTGCTCCCTGTCCCTACACCCGGAGCCTCCCGGTCTGTCCAGTGGGGACTGGGCGGTCGTGAGGGGACAGTGCTGAAGTGCTGAGAACGCATTGGCATCACCCTCCACCTGGGAGAGGAAAGAGCCTGGAGGCCTGAACTTCACCTCCACCCATGCTCCCCTGGCTCAGGCCCTGCCATCAGCTTGCTGTTGGCCTATCCCTTCAGAGGCTCTCCCCTCCTGAGTTCTAAGATGGAGCTGGAGAAGCTCTGGGACTGCATATCATGAGGTAAAGGACAATGAGGAAGCTTGTGCAGCTGCTCGGACCACATCTGAAGGAAGCAGGTTTGCTCCCCAGACCCAGTCTCTGAGCACAGTCCCTGGGGTCCAGTCATCCACATCACGGGGAAGGGAGAGGGGGGATTTTCAAATCAAGGAGAAAGCAAACCGGTCACCGCTGAGTCCATCCTCTGAAGGGTGTGTTTGAGCTGCACAGTCTTGAAGGAATCATGTTTGGTTTATAAACATTTCATTTTGTTGCCAACAATTAAGATACAGAGATTACATGTAGAATTTGAGCCAGTTTCCTGCAGGGTCACAGTCACTCAGCTGAGCCCTTTGATGCATCCATGTCCAGCCCCACTGAGCTCTTCCTCTGGGCCTTTGAAACCAAGATGTCCAGTCGAAGCTAAGGAAGTGCATGGCAGTGGTTCCACAGCAGAACACAAGAGAGGAAGGATTTTTGGAGTCGGGAACTCTCGTCTCCTACAGATGAGAAATTCCAAAGGCTGGCTGTGCCCCAGGAAGTGACACCCTGGGCTCCAGGCCTCCGTTTCCCATCCGCACTACGGCGGGGCAGGCGAGTGTAAACACCCCGCTGGGCCCAGCACGTCAGACATTTCCGGGCCTGTGCGCTTCCTGTGAGACCGTTTCTTGCTCCGTCCTTGCTTGGAGGTTGCCGCTCCTCTTTCTGCAAACCAGCCGGAGCCGAGCGTGGGGACGCTGGGCCGCCTCCCTCCCTGGGAGGGGGCCTGAGTTCTGACAGCTGCCCCGCCAGTCACCGTCCACGGCAGCTGCTGACCTGCAGGACCCCGGACGGGACCCCTGACGGGAGTGTGCTTCTTCAGACACTCTGTGCTTGTTCCGACAGAACTGATCCTCAGATAACTAAATATTCTCAAGAGAAAAGTTTGAACTCAGTTAATTACATCTTCTCATACTCAGAAAAGCACTAACAACATATACTACGATAGCTGCTTCTTATGAATAGCAGGAACCTTCTACCAAGGGGTATGCTGGATTGCACACACCCCTTCATCAAAATCACGTATGCACTGGACTTCCCTGGTGGTACAGTGGATAAGAATCCACCTGCCAATGCAGGCAACACTGGTTCAATCCCTGGTCTGGGAAGATTCTACACGCTGTGGAGCAGCCAAGCCGTGTGCCACAATGACTGCAGCCCACACTCCAGAGCCCGGGGGCCACGACTTCTGAGCTGGCATGCCCCAACCACTGAAGCCCGTGTTCCCAGAGACTGCTCTGCAACAGGAGAAACCACCGCAATGAGAAGCCCCATGCACCCCAAGGAAGAGAAGCCCCTGCTCACCACAACCAGAGAAAGCCCAAGAGAAGCAAGGTGCAGCTGTAAACTCATTCATTCATTGTTTTTAAAAAATACGTGCAAAACTTTCATTAGAACTGATTCAAATGAATTCTTTTTAACGGCTGAGTAATATTCCATGGTGTATATGTACCACAGCTTCCTCATCCATTCATCTGCTGATGGGCATCTAGGTTGCTTCCATGTCCTGGCAATTATAAACAGTGCTGCGATGAACATTGGGGTGCACGTGTCTCTTTCAGATCTGGTTTCCTTGGTGTATATGCCTAGAAGTGGTATTGCTGGGTCATATGGCAGTTCTATTTCCAGTTTTTTAAGAAATCTCCACACTGTTTTCCATAGCGGCTGTACTAGTTTGCATTCCCACCAACAGTGTAAGAGGGTTCCCTTTTCTCCACACCCTCTCCAGCATTTATTGCTTGTAGACTTTTGGATAGCAGCCATCCTGACTGGCGTGTAATGTACCTCATTGTGGTTTTGATTTGCATTTCTCTGATAATGAGTGATGTTGAGCATCTTTTCATGTGTTTTTTAGCCATCCGTATGTCTTCCTTGGAGAAATGTCTGTTAAAAATCACATATACTGGCCTCTCCCCTCATCTCAGAACAGTTCTCAGAGCTCTCTGAGAGACTGTCTCCTGGGTTATAATCCTCAGGTTGTCTTGAAGACAATTTTCCATTCCTTTCTTAGATTGACTGCTGATTACTTTCCCTGTTGACAGTACCCTTGGAGGCACCCTGGGTTGCTGCAGTGATGAGGGAGGGGAAGCGCTGGCATTTGTGGCAGAGGCTGAGGATGCCGATTCCGCAGGGCTCGCGGCTGTCTCTCAGGACAGGAACATCGTCCATGCCCCCTCCTGATTCTCATACATTCAAGTCAGTGAAAAACACCAGACTGCATTTCACACTTTAGCACAAGAGGGTATACAGATTTTAAAACACATTCAGAGAATGCAAATTAATGGAAAACTATAGTTTGTTTTGTATGAAATTCTACCAAGAGTTTTACCCGTTTCAGAAACTCACAGCGGGAACAGCCACACCTCTCCTGGAATTCAGGTCCCCAAAACAGCATCCTTAAGGCCCTCCGCATCTGCAGCCAGGCCGCTCTGATACTCTGTTCTGCTGCAAGCCTCCGTCACCTCGTGCCTGCTGGTGGAATTGGCGGGCATGTACTGACTGAGATGCATATAAGGTTATTACGACCTTCTTTTTCCTTTATGTATTAGTTGGGACATTACACTGCTTTTAAATTTTTAAATTATTTATTTATTTGATTTTGGCTGTTCTGGGTCTTAGTTGCTGTTTGGGCTTTTCCCTAGCTGGGGCATGCAGGCTTCTCACTGCGGTAGCTCCTCTTGTTGAGGGGCAGGGGCCCTAGGGCACACAGGCTTCTGAAGTTGCGGCACGTAGTGGCATTTCCCAGGCTCTGGAGCACCGGCTCAATAGTTGTGGCTTGTGGGTTTAGTCGCTCTGCGGCACGGGGGGTCTTCCCAGACCAGGGATTGAACCTGTGTCTCCTGCATTGGCAGGAAGATTCTTTACCAGGGAAGCCTCGTTATAGCTTCTGGAAAATTATATGTATAGTAAGTTTTATTATCTGTTGATGATTTTCAGTGAGGTCCCTGGACCCCCCTAGAGTCCCTGAGACTCCTTCAGGCCAGTGTTGATATCACCATGATAACATCTGATGATTAAAAAACCACAGTGGGTGAAACTGCAGACACTCGGGCAGGAAGCAAGGAAGTAGCCCTAAACTGGGCTGTGTCCTATCTAGACACACACTCACAACGACAAAATAGGTCAGTGTTACTGAAGAGGACCCTTGAAGAAGCAGTAAAAATAATAAATTCCATTGACTCTGAGCCCTGGAGTATACGACCTTTAATATTCTGTGTCGTGAGATTGGCAGGATGGATAAAGCGCCTTGGCTGGAAGCCTGGGTAGACGACTGGAGGAAAAGCACAGAGCTCGTCAGAGTGGGCGCTGATTCTCCTCTTGGTCCACGAAACACTGTTTTTACTGGAAAGACCAACCAGCAAACACTGTGGGTATTCAGACTTGGCTATTTGGCAGTCTTTTAAGAATGAGCAAAATGAGCCTATCCTTTCAAGGAAAAATAGTTGACCACGTTTGTTATCAATGACGAAGTTTAAGCTTTAGATCAGAAATCAAAATTTTGGAAAACTTGTATCCACCACTATGAGCTTGACAGCTTCCCAATATTTAAAGACTTTACTGAGATGAGTGGCAGTGTTAACGAATGCTTTTTTTTTAATTAATTTATAAATTTTTGGCTGTGCTGGGTCTTCACTGCTGCACGCAGGCTTTCTCTAGTTGCAGCGAGCTGGGTGGGGCTCCTCCCTATCACGGTACTTGGCTTCTCACTCCAGTGGCTTCGCTTGCAGAGCACAAGCGCTAGGTGTGCAGGCTTAGTAGTTGCGGCACAGACTCAGTTGCTCCACAGCACGTGAAATCTTCCCAGATCAGGAATAGAACCCATGTCCCCTGCATTGGCAGGTGACTTCTTACCTACTGTGCCACCAGGGAAATCCATGAATGCTATTTTTGACACTGTTTAACAATATGTGTCATCGTGTGGAAGATCTGAACCACTGGGTTAACAAAACTTTCCAAATGACCAACGTGGGGGTACAATAAAAATCACACCTGAGTAAAAGATCCACCTACGGTATAAGATCGGAGAAGGAAATGGCAACTCACTCCAGTACTCTTGCCTGGGAAATCCCATGGACAGAGGAGCCTGGCAGGCCACAGTCCACGGGGTTGCAATAAGTCAGACATGACTGAGCAAGTAAACAACAACAGTACAAGAAAGCCCCAAACATTTTAAATTAAAAGAGTATGAAATGTTCACTGATGTGGTTTCAGATTCTGCACTGTACTAAGTTTTAAGAAACTACCACTTGTTGATTTCTGTGTAGCAACAAGGAAGAAAATCTACAATTATCTGCAAAGGCTATTAAAACCCTCCCCTCTTTTCAAACTACATACTGTGTGAGGCTAGATTTTCTTCAGTCAAAATGTATCACATTACACCTGTCAGAATGACTATCATCAAAATACCACAAATAACAAACACTGATAAAGAGGTGAAGAAAAGGAATGCTTACGCACTATTAGTGAGAATGTAAGTCGGTACAGCCACTGTGGAAAACAGGATGGAGGTTCTAAAAAAGTTAAAAATAAAGCTACCACATGAGCCAGAAATTCCATTCCTGGATATAGATTCATAGAAAAGTAAAACACTAACTTACAAATATGCATGCCTCTCATGTTCATTGGAGGAGGAAGTGGCAACCCGCCCCAGTATTCTTGCCTGGAGAATCCCATGGACAGAGGAGCCTGGTGGGCTACAGCCCACGGGGTCGCAAAGAGTCAGACGCGACTGAGCAACTTCACTTTCACTTTTCACTTTCATAGCAGCACTGTTTACAACAGCCAAGTCATGAAAGCAAGCTCAGTGTCCACTAAGATAAGTGAATGGAGATGTGAGACAGACAATGCAATACTACCCCGTCGTCAAAAGAATGAAAATTTGCCATTTGGACAACATGGATGGACCTGGACAGTATTTTGTTTAGTAAAATAAGTCAGACAGGGAAAGACAAATAGTATGTCATCTTTTATATGTGAAATCTAGAAAACAAACGAGTGAATGTAAAATGGTGCAGCAGCAATGGGGGAAAAGTCTGGCAATTCTTGAATTGTTAAGCACAGAGTTAAGCAATTCCATTCTTTAGTGTATACACCCAAGAGCAATGAAGATATGCATCTACACAAAGTATGTGCACAAATGACAATAGCGGTATTATTCACAGTAGACAAAAATAGAATCTTTGCAACTATCTATCAGCTCATGAATGCATAAACAAAATGATGTAAATCTACAGTATAATATGATTTTTATTTATTTATTTATTTTTTTAAATTTTTATTAGTTGGAGGCTAATTACTTTACATCATTACAGTAGTTTTTGTTATACATTGATATGAATTAGCCATGGATTTACATTGATTTTTAAATAAAAAGAAATAAAGTACCAGTTCATATTACAGCCTGGATGAACCCTGAAAACATTGTGATAAATAACAGAAGCCAGTCACAAAAGAGTACATACTGTTTGACCCCATTGCTGCAAAATGTCCAGAACAAACATATCTATAGAGATGGAAAGCAGATGAGTGGTTTCCCAGGGCTGGGGAGTAATAGTTAATGGAGGGTACTTTCTTTCTGTAGTCACGAAATGTTCTAAAATTAGATTGTGGTGATGGTTGCACAACTCTTATGAATTTACTAAAAAATATTGAATGGTACACTTTGAGTGGATGAAGTGTACAATATAAGAATTATAGTTTAAGGAGTGGCCAACCAAGATGGTGGAGTAGGAAGACCCGGAGCTCAATCCCTTCAATGGGTACACCAAAATTACAACTTGTTACAAAGCAACTTCCTACGAAAAAGACCTGAAGAGAAGCAGAAAAGATTTTCCACAACTAAAGATATATACACGGAAACATAATGAGATAGGCAGGAAGGGCACAGACACAGTATAGGCAAGATCCAAATCCCTGGGTAGGTGATCACAAACAGGAGGAAAATCACAACTGCAAATGTTCTGCCCAATGAGCAAGGAGTCTGAACCCCACATCAGGCTCCGCAAGACCTGGGACCCTGCACTTGGAAGACAAGCCCCCAGGATGTCTGGCTTTGAAGGCCATCAGGCGTATGGGTACTGAAGAGCCAGAGGGTGGTAAGAAATAGACTCTCCTCTTAAAAGGCACATGCAAGGGACTTCCCTGGTGATCCAGTGGTTAAGACTCTGTGCTCACACTGCACACTGACGGGGGGCATGGGTTCAGTCCCTGGTCCCAGGCCAGGGAACTAAGATTCCTCATCTGGCAAGGGGAAAAAAGGGGAGAAACAAAATCTCACGGGCTCTGGTTTCAGCCCAGAGACAGTAATTTAAAAGGAGGCCGGATCAGGTCACTTGCTAATCTTGGCAAACCTCCCGGAGAGGAAGGAGGCAACTGAGACTCACATTGGGGTCAGTGAAACTGAAAAAGACTTTTTGGTCACTCCTTCTATTTTAAGGACACTGTACTGGCACATGCCATTTAGAAATACTCCCCCTACCCTAGTAGTTCCGGGAACACACCCACAGACAAGCGAGGGAGCAACAGACCCTGAACCCCAGGCCATATGATGAGCCAAAAAGTGAAGAATCCCCACCTAAAAGAAGGCCCTCAATACAAGGGCCTTGTGGGCACTGGGCTAGTGGAAAGCGCCACCTACCAAATTTATGGAACCTATAATTTCAAACATATATGCATCCTTATAATCACTGCTGCATTATTCAAAATAGTCCAAGTGTGCAAGAAACCTAAGTGTCAAGCAATAGGTATATAGATAAAGAAGATGTAATGTATATACACTATAGAATATAGCTCATATTGTCATTTGCAACAACATGGATATAGAACATATAATCTAACCAAAATAAGAAAAAGAAACAAAAAATCCGATTGAACCCAGGTATGAAATCTGGAGAAAAAAAAAAACAATAACAAAAAAAACCACAACTGAACATACGGAAATAAAACCAACTCATATATACTGAGAAAAAGTGAAGTAAGTAAGAAAAACATAAATACCCTCTGCAATGACTAATATGTGGAATCTAAAAAACAAGGATAAATAAACATAAGAAAACAGAAACAGGCTCAGAGATACAGAGAAAAATCTGGTGGTCACCAGAAATGAGGTGAGTAAAGGGGTGAGGAGAATAAATGAGGAAAACTAAAAAATAAAAACTTACACCAATAAAATAATTACATCACAGGATATAGTGTACAGCATAGGGAATACATTCAAAATATTGTAACAATTTTGTATGGTGACATAAGGCAACTCTACACATGGACATCACCAGATGGTCAATACCAAAATCAGATTGATTATATTCTTTGCAGCCTAAGATGGAGAAGTTCTATACAGTCAGCAAAAACAAGACTGGGAGCTGACTGTGGCTCAGATCATGAACTCCTTATTGCCAAATTCAGACTTAAATTGAAGAAAGTAAGGAAAATCACTAAGCCATTCAGGTATGACCCAAATCAAAATCCTTATGATTACACATTGGAAGTGACAAATAGATTCAAGGGATTAGATCTGGTAGACAGAGTGATGTCTGATAAACTATGGACAGAGGTTCATAACACTGGTGCAGGAGGTGGTGATCAAAATCATCCCCGAAAAGAAGAAATGCAAAAAAGCAAAATGGCTGTCTGAGGCCTTACAAATAGCTGTGAAAAGAACAGAAGCTAAAGGCAAAGGAGAAAAGGAAAGATACACCCATCTGAATGCAGAGTTCTGAAGAATAGCAAGGAGAGACAAGAAAGCCTTCCTCAGTGTTAAAGTGCTACACTCAGTATGTCAACAAATTTGGAAAACTCAGCAGTGGCCACAGGACTGGAAAAGGTCAGTTTTCATTCCAATCCCAAAGAAGGGTAATGGCAAAAAATATTCAAACTACTGCATAATTGCACACATTTCACATGCTAGCAAAGTAATGCTCAAAATTCTCCAAGCCAGGCTTCAACAGTTTGTGAACCAAGAACTTCCATATGTACAAGCTGGGTTTAGAAAAGGCAGAGGAACCAGAGATCAAATTGCCAACATTTGTTGGATCACAGGAAAAGCAAGAAAATTCCAGAAAAACATTTATTTCTATTTCATTGACTACACTAAAGCCTTTGACTATCTGGATCACAACAAACTGTGGAAAATTCTTAAAGAGATGGGAATACCAGACCACCCTACCTGCCTCCCGCGAAACCTGTATGTAGGTCAAGGAGCAACAGTTAAAACTGAACATGGAAATACGGACTGGTTCCAAATTAATAAAGAAGTACATCAAGGCTGTATATTGTCACCCTGCTTATTTAACTTATATGCAGAGTAATCATGCAAAATGCTGGGCTGGATGAAGCACAAGCTGGAATCAAGATTGCCGGGAGAAATATCAATAACCTCAGATATGCAGATGACACCACCCTGACTGCAGAAAGTAGAGAAACTAAAGAGACTCTTGATAAAAGTGAAAGAGAAGAGTGAAAAAGCTGGCTTAAAACTCAACATTCAAAAACTAAGAACATGCATCCAGTCCCATCACTTCATGGCAAATAGATGGGGAAGCAATGGAAACAGTGACAGATTTTATTCTCTTGGGTTCCAAAAATCACTGCAGATGGTGACTGTAGCCATAATATTAAAAGATGCTCGCTCCTTGGAAGAAAAGCTATGACATACCTAGACAGTGTATGAAAAAGCATAGACATTACTTTGCCAACAAAGATCCAAATAGTCAAAGCTATGGTTTTTCCAGTAGTCATGTATGGATGTGAGAGCTGAACCATAAAGAAGGCTGAGCGCCAAAGAACTGATGCTTTTAAACTGTGGTGTTAGAGAAGACTCTTGAGAGTCCCTTGGACTGCAAGAGATCAAACCAGTCAATTCGAAAGGAAATCAATCCTGAATATTCATTGGAAGGACTGATGCTGAAGCTCCAATACTTGGGCCACCTGATGCAAAGATCTACCTCATTAGTAAAGATCCTGATTCTGGGAAAGATTGAGAACAGGAGGAGAAGGGGACAACAGAGGATGAAATGGCTGGATGGCGTCACCGACTCAATGGACATGAGTTTGAGCAAGCTCTGGGAGATGGTGAAGGACAGGGAAGCCTGGCGTGCTGCAGTCCATGGGGTCGTAAAGAGTAGGACACGACTGAATGTCTGAAGAACAATAAGGCAACTAACCTATAGTGGTGATCAATTTGCAATGTATTGAAACATCAGTGTATTACACACTCTTAAAGTATGTCCATTGTACTTACATTAAAAAAAAATAACTACAGTTCAATGCTGTGTTTGTTTGTTTGTTTGTTTTCCCCCCAAAATTGACTTTTCTGGAACCGGGGATTGCATCAGGGAACCTTAGCCAGAGGGCCAGTGTGGAGAATCCTGCCCTCTGGTGACTGATCTGAGGACAGCATCCCAGAGGAAAGGAAATGGGCACCTGCTATCCTAGAAATAACCACAGGAGGGCTCCACAAGGCAACAGTAGCGCCTCACCGCTGGGAACCTGCTCCCCATCTTTGGAAGCCCCACATCCAGTCAGATGTTTCAGGGACTGAAACAGGTGAAGAGCAAAAGCCAGGCCAGGGCAGGAGTGACCTTATCCAACTGTCCACAGTAACGATGCCCAGACGGCCCCCAGTAGCAGTCTAACCCATCTTCACACCACTGCACCTGATTCACAGAGAACTTGACACATATAAAACAGCTCCTTCCTATAAGGGATTTGAAACGCCATTCACTTGTTCATTCCATCTGGAACAGATGCTGGAGCACCCACGGAGTGCCAGGGACTGGAGAGAAGTCACGAGGACACAGGATGCGCAAGAAAGCCTGGGTCCTGCCTAGCTGGGTCTTGGCATGTAGTGCGGGAGACAGATTTGAAAACAAACTTCACCAACACACAAAAGTTCACGTAAGGGTGTAAAGTAATTAGCCTCCAACTAATAAAAATAAATGGAAAGTAAATCCATGGCTAATTCATATCAATGTATAACAAAAACTACTGTAATGATGTAAAGTAATTAGCCTCCAACTAATAAAAAATTTAAAAAAAAATAAAATAAAATAAATGGAAAAAAAAAGTCACGTAAGGGGACTTTACCAGCAGTCCAGTGATTCAGAATTCAAGCTTCCACTGCAGGGGCACAAGTCTGATCCCAGGTGGGGAACTAAGACCCCACAGGACTTCTGGAGTGGCAAAAACAAAAATAAGCTCTCTCAGAGACTCTGAGGGGGCCAGGTGCTTTACGGGCATCTGAGGGAGGGGTTTGTTGATCCTCAAAGGCAAGAAAAAGATACTGGAGAAGGTGGAGGAGTTTCTGAGGTGATGCTGGGGAAGGGGAGTTTCAGGCTGAGGGAAGAGCCTGAAGTGCAAAAGCCTGGCGACAAGAGAAGCCTCCAGGAGTGGGAGGCGGCCAGCTAGGTTGCAGTGGCATCAACCACGGAGCAGAATGAAGCTCTGACAGGCCACGGTGCGCATGACCCTTCAAAACACCCTGAGAAGTGAAAGGAGCCCGGGTCCCAGAGCCACCTCCTGCCTGACTCCGTGTCCGTGAAGGATTCACACCCCGCAAATCCACGGGAGGGGAAGCACCCAGAGGTTGCCAGGGGACGGGGAGGGACCGCGTCAGGGTGCAGGCCTTCTGGGGTGACGGCAGCGCCCCGGATCGAGGCAGAGGTGACAGGGGCACAGCATGCTGAACGGACTGAGCACTGTGCGCAAGACTGAGCTGATGCCCTGTGACTTCGCCTGCAGAAAAGCCACAGCCCAGCGTGAGGAGTGCAGCGAGGGAGGAGGAGCAAGGCCGGGAAGCCCGGGCCGGGCACGGCGGGAAGGCGGGCAGGGGTCTGGCCTCTGTGCTTAGGGACCGAGGCACGGGACACAGCGTGGGGAGAGGCTGGCCACGCGGAGCAGTGGGCAAAGGGAGACAGGAGGAGAGGAGAGGATGAGTCAGACCTAGTAAGCCACGGTCGTGGCAGGACCGGCAAGACAAGGAGCACGAGGAATAGCCAGCGGTGCTTCGAGTCATGGACTGTGGGAGCGCAAACCAGTGCAGCCACTGTGGGGAACGGTGTCCGGGAAGCTGTGTGGTGCAAAAGTTAAAACTAGAGCTACTGTGTGACCCAGCAAGTTCAATCCTATGTATTTATCCCCAGGAGAAGAAAAACAGTGACTTGAAAAGATAAATGCACTCCTATGTTCAATTCAGCATTTGAACACAGAAGTCATCTATGTGTTCATCCATACAGGTATAGAGAATTGGAGATGTGATGCACATATTTCTAAATATGTACACATACTAATAAATGTATGTATATATACACATACTTATAAATAAACATACACATGTATCATTATCACAAATTTAATATTCAGTTCAGTTCAGTCGCTCTGTCATGTCCGACTCTTTGCGACCCCATGAATCGCAGCACGCCAGGCCTCCCTGTCCATCACCAACTCCCGGAGTTTACTCAAACTCATGCCCATCGAGTCAGTAATGCCATCCAGCCATCTCATCCTCTGTCATCCCCTTCTCCTCCTGCCCCCAATCCCTCTCAGCATCAGGGTCTTTTCCAACGAGTCAACTCTTTGCATTGTGGCCAAAGTATTGGAGTTTCAGCTTCAGCATCAGTCCTTCCAATGAACACCCAGGACTGATCTCCTTTAGGATGGACTGGTTGGATCTCCTTGCAGTCCAAGGGACTCTCAAGAGTCTTCTCCAACACCACAGTTCAAAAGCATCAATTTTTCGGCACTCAACATTTAATATTACTCAGCTGTAAAAAGCAAGATATCTTGCCATTTGCAACCACCTGGATACACTTAGGAGGTATTATGCTAAATGAAGTAAGTCTGACAGAGAAAGATAAAATAACCTCTGATTTCTCTCATATGTGGAATCAAAAAAAAAAAAAAAACTGAACATAAGGAAATGGAAACAGGTTCAGAGATACAGAGAAAAAACTTGGTTTCCTTAGGGGCAGTGGCTGGGGAGATGCAGAGAATTACAGATGGAGACTGAAAAATATGTTTCCAATTACAAAACAATTATGTCATGGGATATAATGTACAGAATAGGGAACATATTCAAAATCTTGCAACAACTTTGCATGGTGAGAGAAAGCAACAAGGTTTCTCCTGGTGATCAGTATGCAGTGTATCAAATCACTGTAATATACACTTGAAACTCTTGCAGCAAGTCTCTTGTACTTCAGTTAAAAATATAAATAATTATAGTTCAATGTTGTTGTTGTTGTCTTCAAAATAGACTTTTACAAAGCTGGGGTTCCACACAATGTTAGCCCGAGGACTAATGTGAGGAATACTTCCCTCTTGTGGCCAATTGTAGAATAGCATCCGAGAGGCAAAGAAACTGGCACTTGCTACCCTAGAACTGACCACAAGAGGGAAGCAAAAGGCAACATTAGCTGCATTCACCCCTGAGAAACTGTTCCCAATCTTTGGAAGACCCGCATCCAGCCAGATGCCCAAGGGATTGAAACAGGTGATGGGAAAGAGCCAGGGCAGGAGTGACCTGATACAACTGTCTACAGTAATGATGCCCAAAGTGCCCCCATTAGCAGCCCATCTCCTCTGGCTCCCACTACAGCCCTAGTGAGGGGCACCCCAGACCCCAAAGCTCACACAGGGCCGAGGAGGATACAGAACTGGGCACCAGAGGCCCACGGGTTCTTGGATGCAAATTCTGATCACCACTGCATCTGAAGTGCAGAGAACTGGACACAGATAAAACAGTTCATCCCTATAAGGGATTTAAAACACCATTCACTGATCATTCCATCCAGAAAAGATGCTGGAGCACCTCCAGAGCGCCCGTCAGGGACGGTACAGTGGTCACTGGGGACGCAGGGGGTGAGCAAGAGGGACCAGGTCCTGCCAAGACGGGTCGTGGCAGCTACTGGAGGAGGCAGGCCTGAGGAAACACTTCACAGGCACCCAAATCAAAGCTCACTTAGAGAAAGTTCCCGACACTCCAACGGCTCAGCATCTCCACTTCCACTGCAGGGGGCGAGGGTTTGATTTCTGGTCAGGGAATTAAGATTCCATCGGCCCTTTCTTTTGGAGTGGCCAAAAGAAGAAAAAAAAGAAAACGAACAGAGGCTCTGAAGGAGGACAGGTGCTCTAAGAGCACACCTGAGGGAGAATCTTGTTCATCCTCAAAGGCGAGACGGAAACTGGAGAAGGCATCGAGTTTCTCACTGTTGATCAGGGAAGGGGAATGTCAGGCTGAGGGAAGGGCATGAAGTGGGGAATCCTGGAGGCAAGAAGGGCTCGGTGCCCTCCAGGAATGGAAGGAGGCCAGTTAGGCTGCAATAACAGCCACGGAGCAGAATGAAGTTCTCGTACAGGCCACAGTGTGCATGAGCCTCCTAAACGCTCTGAGAAGTGCAAGGAACCCGGGTCCCGAAGCCCCTCCAGCGTTTCCGTTTCTATAAACTGTCCCGGAATAGCAAACCCACGGGGAGGGAAAGCGGACGAGCGCCTGTCGGGGCTGGGGGAGAGGGGACGGGGAGCGACTGCGTCGGGGTGCAGGCTTTCCTTTCGGCAGGAGGACAACGTTCTGGAGCCATGTAGACGTGACAGGGCGACATGCTGAACGAAGCAAATGCTCTGAATGAGAACGATCTGCTCTCCCTAGAATGTCGCCTCCAGAAAAGCCAGAGCCCAGTGACGTGGCTCACCGAGCGAGGGGGAGGCAAGACGGAGGTGTGGGGATCGGGGGGCATGGGCAGGCTTCAGCTGCCTGAGAAGTCAGGGAGGAGCTGGCCTTTGTGTTTGGGGACCCTGAAGCATGGAGCACTGAATTGGGACATGCTCACAGTGACTGCACTGACAACTGGGCGAAAGGAAAACAAAGAGGAAGCAGAGTCTAGGTGGAGTTGATGGCCCAGGGTTGTGGCAGGACAGGAAACACTAGCAGACACAAGGAGTAACAAGCATGTGATGACATGGAGCAAAGGAAACCATCCTGACTGTTTCCAGGAAAATTCTGAGCCTCTCTTCTGTCTCCTGCATCCTTGACATTGGCAGGCAGATCTTTACTAACACCTGGTAAGTCCATAGAGACACACACAGACATTCAAATATTACTTAATGTAGAAAGCTAGAAATCAAGTGGAACTACAGTGTGACCCAATCCTGTGTCTTTCTACACACAGACACACACACACACACACACACACACAGTCCCCACTAATTTGAAAAGACAAATGCACTCCTATGTTCTTGGCAGCATTATTTCCAACAGCCAAGATATGGAAGCCACCTATATGTCATCCATACAGGTACAGAAAATGGAGATGTGGGCTCCTAAATCACTGAGGATGGTGACTGCAGCCATGAAATTAAAAGAAACTTTCTCCTTGGAAGAAAAGCCAAGACAAATCCAGACAGTGTATTAAAAAGCAGAGACATCACTTTACTAACAAAGGTCTGTATAGTCAAACCTGTGGTTTTTCCAGTAGTTATGTATGAATGTGAGAGTTGGACCATAAAGAAAGCTGAGCGCTGAAAAACTGATGCTTTTGAACTGTGGTGCTGGAGAAGATTCTTGAGAGTCCCTTGACAGTGAGGAAATCAACAGTTAGTCCTAAAGAACACCAAGTTTGAATATTCATTGGAAGGACTGATGCTAAAGCTGAAGCTCCAATACTTTGGCCTCGTGACTGCAAAGAGCTGGCTCATTGGAAAAGACTCTGATGCTGGGAAAGACTGAGGGCAGGAGGAGAATGGGACAACAGAGGACAGGGTGGTCGGATGGCATCACTGACTCAACAGACATGAGTTTGAGCAAACTCCAGGAGATAATGAAGGACAGGGAAGCCTGGTGTGCTGCAGTCCATGGGGTCTCAAAGAGTCAGACACAACTGAGCGACTGAACAACAACAACATACACACACATGTGTCTGTGCTGTCGTGTCCTGTTCTTTTCGACTCCATGAGTGTAGCCCGCCAGGCTCCTCTGACTGTGGAATTTTCCAGGCAAGAATACTGGAGTGCATTGCCATTTCCTCCTCCGGAGAATCTTCCTGAACCAGGGATTGAACATGCCTCTCTTCTGTCTCCTGCATCCTTGACATTGGCAGGCAGATCTTTACTAAAGTACCACCTGGGAAGTCCACAGAGACGCACACAGACATTCAAATATTACTTGATGTAGAAAGCAAGAAATCTTGTTACTTGCAACTACATGGATGCATCTAGAGGGTATTATGCTTCGTGAAGTAACCTGACAGAGAAAGATAAAAACACTCTGATTTTACCCATGTGTGGAATTTTTTTAAAAAGTGAACATAAAATGGAAAAAGGCTCAGAGAAACTGGTGGTGGTCTGACAGGGGCAATGAGGGGAACACCTTAAGTGAGACTAAAAAATATAAACTTCCACTTATAATTATGTCACAGAATATCATGTACAACACAGAAAATACATTCAAAACATTGCAATGACTTTGAGTGGTGACAGAGGGCAAAGAGTCTTATCCTGGTGATTGTATTGCAATATATGAAATCACTGAATTATACACCTGAAAACTCATATAAAGTAGATTGCACTTCATTTTTAAAAAAAAAAAAAAAAGAATTACAGTTCAACGCTTTGTTTTTTTAATCGACTTTCATGAAGCTGGGATTCCACAGGGGAACCTTAGCCAGATGCCTAGTGTGGAGAAGCCTGCCCTCTGCCCTCTGGTGGCCAATTCTAGCATAGCACCCAAGAGTCAAGGAAACCGACGCTTGCGCACCTAGAAATGACCACCAGGCGGCAGCACAAGGCAGCATTTACTGCACTCAAGCCCGGGAAACGTCCCAGCGTTCTGAAGCCCCACGTCCCAACAGATCCACAGCGGCTGGAACAGGTGATGATGGAGAGCTTTATACAACTGCCCCCAGAAATGATGTCCAAACTGCCCTCATTAACAGCCTAACCATCTCCTCTGACTTCCACTGAAGCCCTAGGAAGGGGCACCCCAGAGCCCCAAAACTCACATAGAGCTGAGGAGGAGGCAGAATTGGGCACCAGTAACTCACAAGTTACTGGATCACCACTGCACCTGCCACTCAAAGAATGTAATGCATATAAACTTTTCCTTCCTGCGTGCGTGCTAAGTTGCTTCAGTTGTGTCCGACTCTTTGCGACCCCATGGACTGTAGCCCAGCAGGCTCCTCTGTCCATGGGATTCTCTAGGCAAGAATACTGGAGTGGGTCGCCACTTCCTTCTCCAGGGGATCTTCCCAACCCAGGGATCGAACCCACATCTCATGTCTCCTGCATTGGCAGGTGGGTTATTTATCACTAGCGCCACCTGGAAGGCCCCTTTCCTTCCTAGTCATTCCTAAATAAAATAAAACAAAAGACTAAAAATTGTATATACTGGACTTAAAATATCTCAAGTATTTTTTTTTAATATCAGACACCTAAGATTGGACAAAAGCAAAATAACCCAGCATTATAATTTTCAATTCTGTTTCTTACCAAGATTATGTGTGAATAAGCGACAGTCAGCTGGTGGCGCTGATGTAACCATCAGCTGCTGTAGGGCTGGGTAACAGAGGCTACCCTGGGGGCAGGCCCTCTGGCACAGACTCGGGGCAAAGGAGTGGCTTCCTGGCAGCCTATGTGGCTGCAAAGCTACGTGCAGAAGGGATCGTGGCCCTTCCACCAGTGTCCTGAGAAGCCACGTCTGTTTTTGCCCCAGTTCTCCAAGAGGGAGATCCCACTCCTCACCTCACCTCCTGCCTTCAGCCATAGATTATTTTTATCCATCCCAACTACCAGTTAGCCTGGCAGCCCTGTCATTTGGGAGCCTGGCCACCTCTGTGCTATAATTTCCCAGCAGACAACTTAGACCTTAAAATGGCCCCTCGACGCACACTCTGTGAGGCTCTGTGGCCAGAGCCTCTTCTGCAAATTAGGGTCGGGACTTGGTGCTGTGGTGTCAACACCGGGGCAGGAGGAGGTTGGGCCTCTGGGGTTTCTGCATCCGCCTCTTCTCTACCCTTAATCTGGGCTTGGCCGTCTTGAGTGTGACATCTCTTCTCACAGGGGAAGGACTGGTGCTGAGTGTGGGGCTGGCAGGAGCAGCTCCATGCCCAGCCCAGGTGTAGGGTAACCTTTGACTTCCCACTCACCTGGCCTGGCATTCGTGACGTGGCTGCTCTTCTGCCTCAAAGATGACGCCAGGAACCCTTGGCGCGCTTGTCACATCTCACCGCAACTCAACTTCCACCGCGCGCCTCCTCTAACTGCTCATGAGAAGGAATCCAGATGCTACTGAGGACTCACAGAGCACCTAAAATGGTTGAGGCTGTTTCATTTGGTGTTTTTCACAGGCAGATTTTCATTTATTTAATGAATATTAATACATCAACATACACATAACATCTTAATGAAAAAGAAAGGAAATAAAATCAGAAAATGGATGAATTCATTTGCTACGCTCTTTCCCTGACACATGTCACTGGTAGTGAGTCTTTGGCTTTAAAATATGCCATTTTTTTTCTCTGGCATCATTTACTCTGGATGGCAAAGGTTTTTGTGATGATATTTGACCCTCGGGAGGTGGGCATGCTTCATTCCAGGTCACAGATGAGGAAACTGAGGCTCAGATTTGGGCCAGGAGCTTTACCAGGGCCAGAGCTCCTTCTCTGAGCACATTACCTAAAGTAACCTCCCCTGGGAGAATCCTTCTCTTGTGCCTTGCCCTGAACTATATTTCTTCATAGCACTCACTTCTACTGGCACATCACACCACACACTACTTTGTTCCATTACACTGTTTGATTGTTCGTGGCCTGCATACTGTAAGCCCCTTGAAAACAGGGATCTGGGTGGCTTTGATCACAGCTGAATCCCCAAACCTAGAACAGGAAGGGCCCACCGGGAAAATCAACAAGCTTTGTTGAACAAATTCTAGAGTGAAGTCTACATTCAGACCCAGATCTGCCTGATTCCAAGACAGGTGCTTTTTGCATCGTGCTATCCTGCCAAAGAAACAGGTTCAGCGAGGTTACGTGACAGATGAAGCCAGCTAGAGGCTGAGCTCAGGACCTGAACCCAGGTCCTCCGCTCCCGGGATTCCCAGGTGGCACAGTGGTAAAGAATCTGCCTGCCAATGCAGGACGGCAAAGACGCAGGTTCGATCCCTGGATCAGGAATATCCCCTGGAGGAGGAAATGGCAAACTGCTCCAGTATTCTTGCCTGAAAAACTCCATGGACAGAGGAGACTGGTGGGCTACAGTCCATGGGCTGCAGACAATGAGGTCGCAGAGAGACATGATTGAGAGACGGAGCATGTCTCCAGTCCCAGGCTTTCCTGGTAGAGTCCCTAGAAGGAGGGGCTACAAAAGAGTCTGCTACCCACCCCTGCTCCTCCCTCTCACCTCCTACCTGGGAAGCTTCAAGCAAAGGGATCTGAGTGGACGGCGGGAAACTTCAGTATTTCTGAATCTGGCAGCAGAGCCCATTCAAAATGCTCCCGCAGGATGGGAGTTACTAAGCTGGCCGATTCCTGTATAAAACACTCCTCCCACCACAGCTAAGGAGGCATACATTTGGCCAGCCTGGACCCAAGCTGGGTATCCCATCGCCAGGCCTATAGTAAGAGTCACACAGTCCTTTGGGCTCTTCAACGACTCCCCACCCCCATGGGCATTCTCATCACCAGGGAAACTGGCCTCTTGGCTTCCCTTCTGAAGGCATCTCGGAACAGCCTCCCACCGGCCCACAAGCCCTCACTGCCTAAGCCAGCCCTGGAGAGAGACTCCAAGGGGGTTGAAGCCTCCAGGGCTTCAGGGTTGATCTGCTGACCTAGTTTCTGATCAAGATCACAAAAAAGAGACAATGCCAGGCATCGGATTGTTTGCAAGGGTGGTGGGGTAGCTGGAACACTGTGCTCAAGGCCAGGAAAAGGAGGATATGGGAGCTGCTGATCTGGAACACAAGGCGCCTGATGATAAAGGGATGTTCCCTCTGTATCTCCCACATGATGATGGCAGTAACAAGCACTACCACACTCTGTATCAGCCACCACGCTAAGCACCTATGCTGCAGAGTTTGCTACTGGCCCATTTTAAAGATGAGGAAACTGAGGCTCAAAAAGGGCTCATGGTCAGCAGGGAGCAGAACTGATTTCCTTGCTGTGCAATGCTTAATGCATGTCTGTCTTATCACCAGTATGCAAGCTCCTCAGCAGAGAGAGTGCATTGGTTTTACCTCTGCCTCCCCAGCATTGAGCATAGGGCTGGACATGTAATGGTAAATATCTGTTAAATAAACTAGTGGTTAATTATAAATTGCAAAGCTATTTTCCAATATATGATTATATTTCTTTGCTCATCTTTTCCCCTTACTCTTGACTTCTCTTTTTCTTTTATTAAAAAAATTTTTTTGACTATGTAGTGCAGCTTGTAGGATTTTAGTTCCCCGAGCAGGGTTTGAACCCAGGCCCTCGGCAGTAAGAGCATGGAGTCCTAACCACTGGATCCCTAGAAAATTCCCCCCAATCACTTTAACATTTTTTTTTCTTCTGGTTTTATTGAGATGTAGTTGACACACAACACTATATAAATTTAGTGTGTACAGCATAATGATTTGATTTACCAGCATCATGAAGTGATTACCACAAGTTTAGTGAACATCCATCATCTCACAGAGATACAAAATTAAAGAAAAAAAATGTTTTCTTATGCTGGAATTCAGGATTTACTCTTTTAACAATGTTCATATATCATATCCAGCAGTGTTAATTATATTTATCACATTACAGCCCTTCTTCCCCAATAATTAAGTCTATCTTGGTGGCTCTGTTTCCCTTCACATCCCCAGAAGGCTTTGGAATCCATAGGCCCACTAAAACTGGAGGTGTGGGGCCGGCCACTGCCTCTGAGATTCAGCTTAGCATAATGGATAAGAATGCAATCTTTAGGGACTTCCCCGGTGGTCCAGTGGTTAAGAATCCGCCTTGCAACGCAGAGGACCCGGGTTTGATGGATCCCTGGTCAGGGAACTAATATCTCACGTGCCTCAGAGCAACTAAGCCCCCACACGACAACTACTGAAGCCCACACACTCTGGAGCCCGTGTGACGCAACTGCTGAGCTTGCACACCACAACTGTGAGCATTAAGAAAAGATCTTATGCAATACAAGGACGCTTCCTCATGCCACAGCTGAGACCTGACACAGCACGCCCCGCCCCCCCCAAAAAAAGCATGCAATCTTTAGAGCCGAACCATGGGCGCTGAATCCTGGCTGTGCTATTGACTAGTTGGGTGACCTCAGTGAGCATCCGTTTTCTCACCTTTAAAATGGGGACAATGATGGTGTGTGCTGTGAATGATGATGGGGAGACACCTGAGAGGATCCTGGCCTAAACTGTTACTCTAACCACTGAGGTGGCAATGAGCTCTGCACGCACATGACCAGCTTCACCAGAGTGGAATCTGATGGTGCCTGGCCTCATGACCATGCTGCACGCCTCTAGCCTCTTGTCCTGGGGCTTCTCTGAGGCCATCAAAGCATGGGATGCCTATGGCTCTGCTTTTGTGTGTGTGTGTGTGTGTGTGTGTGTGTGTGTGTACAGCCCTTTGGGGTGGACACTGACCGATAAGAAACACGAGCTGGTGGATATTCTTCCTCCTACGCCTCCTGGTCCACCTGTCCTGAGTTGCATTTTATATGCCGTCTTAAAGGATACCCCCGGGGGACAGAGCAATCATTCATGTGCACCCAGAGGCAGCCAGGTGGATCACACACCTTGGCTTCAACTCTGCCTCCTTTCCTGCTTCACTTCCACCCCTTCCTCCCTCCTGCTCCCTGGGGTCACTCTTCCTAACACAGCAATGGGCATCAGCTCTTAGCCTCAGGCTTTGCTTTCTACGAACCCAGACACAACAACAATCATCTTCCTCAAAGGGTGTTGGAGGATAGAGGGAACAGAAATGGCCACTGAACTGAGAAGGAAGGCGTCTTGAGACAGAAAAACGAGGCAGGCAGCTCCATCTCATCACTGGATCCATTATTACAGGATAACTTACTCTAAGGGTGGGGTCGGGCAGACAATGGCCTGGGAGCAGTCACAGCTGCACTCTGCACCGCCAGGGGCCATTCAGACAGCTTCACAGCTAACCTCGGGTATGAGGGTGTATGTTTGGAAATAGGACGTGCATTCCTACGTCAAGATTCACGAATGGGTAACTTGTCTCGTGGGGGCAGGGAATCCAGCAGCAAAGGCCTTTATCATTGTTTGGGGACTAAGAGGGCAGAGCGGTCACCAGGTCCAAATGATTATTAAACAGCTTTCATTAACTACCAAGCCCTTGCGGACAGAGAAGTGATTTACTGCGCAGTACAGGCTCGGGTAGGGTCAGTGGAAGGACAGGAGGAACTGAACAGGCCCAAGACGGCGTCAGTTATGCTAACAGCCTTACAAGCGGCCTATGTGAAGGTGAAATAAGCTGATTAAAGTCAGGTGCTTAGACCAGGGTCCGGCACCAGTGGGCTTCTGTCTTATCACCACCCTCCTTCTCCCTCTTCCTCCACATCCAATCAGGCAGGAGGCCCTCTCACTCCGTCTCCTCATCAAATCCTGACTAGGTCCCCCAGCCCCATCCCCACTGCCACTAGTGGTCCAGGCCACTGCCTGCTCCCTGCCTGGATGCCGAGTGGCTTTCCCCTGCCAAACTCTTGTTACTGCAGCCACAGTGACCTTCCCAAGGAACAAATCTGGTTGTGCCCCTGTTCTATTTGCCATTTCTCCCCATTACTCCTTAAAGAAGATGCAAGCTCCAAACTCTAATTCAAAAAGAGAACGTGCACTCCTACGCTCACAGCAGCACTATTCACAACAGCCAAGACATAGGAACAACCTAAATGCCCCTCAACAGGGGAACGGATAAAGAAGGTGTAGTACATATATTGGAGAAGGACGTGGCAGCCCACTCCAGTGTTCTTGCCTGGAGAATCCCAGGGACGGGGGAGCCTGGTGGGCTGCCGACTACGGGGTCGCACAGAGTCAGACACGACTGAAGCGACTTCGCAGCAGCACGTATATACAATGGGATACTATTTGGCCATACAAAACAATGAAATAATGCCATTCACAGCAACACGGATGGACCTAGAGATGCTCATACTAAGAAGTAAATCAGACAGAGAAAGACAAATGCCATATGATATCACTTCTCTGTAGAATCCAAAATATGATACAAGTGAACTTATTTACAAAGCAGAAACAGACTCACAGACATAGAAAATAAACTTATGGTTTCCAAAGGGGAAAGCAAGGGTTGGTGGGAGGGATAAGGTAGTAGGTCTGGAATAAAGAGATACTACTATAAACAAAACAGATAAGTTGTAAGGATTTACTGGCAGAGGGAACTATATTCAATATCTTGTAGTGAACTATAGTGGAAAAGGATATGAAAAAGAATATGTGTGTATATATATGTGTATGTATATATATCACTGAATCACTTGGCCGTACACCAGACTCTAACACAACATTATAAATCAACGATACTTCAATTAAAAAAAAAAGAAGGTGCAAACTCCGTAGTGTGGGGAGACTTGAGACTCTCCAGGCTCCCCACTGACCATGCCCACACCATCTGGGCTCCTGGCCACTCTCCCTTCCCCTCTTAGCTCTTCCCTTGCTTGGTCTCTTTGCCTGGAAGACTGTGTGTCCCATTCCCCTCCTCATCTGCCTGATATCAAGTACCAGCAGACACAAGGAGAATTCTGTTGAACTTTTCATTGAAGAAATTTTCAAACACATATAAAATAAAGCAACTATTGTAAGGAAGCAGCTTCAACAGTTATCAATACATGGCCAATTATGTTTCATCTCTGCTCCCACCCGCTCCTTCCTCCTCTTCAGATATTTGGAAGGAAGGAAATGGCACCCCACTCCAGTACTCTTGCCTGGAAAAATCCCATGGATGGAGGAGCCTGATAGGCTACAGTCCACGAGGTCGCAAAGAGTCGGACACAACTGAGCGACTTCACTTTCACTTTCACTATTTCACTATGTAACTTATAAGAGCTCTTTTTTACAAAAATAGTACAATACTACTATCCCATCTTAACAATAGTTCCTTAAATCATCAAAGATGCCATCGGATTTTACATTTCACCAATTATTTTATACATTTCTTAGGAAGACTGTTTGAATCAGGATCCAAATGAATTCCATATACCATGTTTGATTCACATGGATTTAGGTTGCTTTTTTTCCTTCAATTTATTTTAATTTATAAGTTTCCTATCCATCTCTTATTTTTCTCTTCACAATTTTCACTTAGTTGTTGGAAAACTAATGTCTTTTATCTGCAGAATATTCCACAGTCTGGATTGTGTCAGTCTTGAGGGTATCATTGTAACACTGTTCCTCTGTCACTGTATTTCCTTAAATTGATAGTTAAATTATAGGCTTGATCAGATCCAAGTTCATTTCTCCTTCCCCTCCCTCTCCTCTTGCTCCCTCTTCTGCTTCTTTTTCTGGACAATTCTATTTAATATTTGATATTTCATTCTTCCACCAGGGCATGCACAATGTCTGATGATATGTCTTTTGGCATTATTACCAGTCACAGATGATCAATGCCTGGATCCATTAACTCACTGAAAGTTGCTCAGACACGTCCGACTCTTTGCAGCCCCATGGACTAGCCTGCCAGGCTCCTCTGTCTGTGGGGATTCTCCAGGCAAGAATACTAGAGTGGGTAGCCTATCCCTTCTCCAGGGGATCTTCCCAACCCAGGGATCGAACCCAGGTCTCCCACAGTGCAGGCAGATTCTTTACTACCTGAGCCACCAGGGAAGCCCAAGAATACCGGAGTGGGTGGCCTATCAATTCTCAAGGGGGTCTTCCCAACCCAGGGATCAAAATGAGGTCTCCTGCATTGCAGGCGACCAGGCGAGCAACCATTTTTTACCAGCTGAGCTACCAGGGAAGCCCATTAACTCATTAGGGATGCAAAATGGTGATATTTAACTCCATGTTTTCTTATTTGATTATTAACTGGCAAGACAATATCAATGATTCACCAATATTTTTGGTTTTTTGAAGCCTGGATTATCTAGAAGGAGCTCAAGGGAACCAAATTTCTTGGGTTCTTCCATGTTCATAACAGTTCAGCTTTTATATTGAAGGTCAGTTTCACTCAGTATAAAAATCTTTTGTTCATATTTCCTGAAACACGTCATTATATTGCCCTGTAACATAAAGCGTTGCTATTAAGAAGTCAGATGACAATTTGTTTTTCTTTCCTTTATAAATGATTTGGTCTTTTTGCTTGTATTCTTTTTTTTTTCTTTTTCTTTAAAGCCCTAGACATAAGTCTCAGGGCTGATTTGCCCAGGTATATGGTATGTTTCTTCTGTATGAAATTTCAGGTCAGGCTCTCTGTAAGGAACATTTCCTTGAGTTATAGTTTTCTGTATTTGTTCTGTCCCATTGCTTTGCTTTATTTCAGGGTTCTTCATGAATTCCTATTACATGAATGCTGACTCTTCCTTTTCTGTATTCTCTCTGCTCTATCACTCTCAAATCTTTTTTTATCTCTTTATCTCTCTTTTAAAACGCCCTCCTTCTATCTTAGTTTTCTTTGAAAAATATTCTCTATTATGGTTATTTTCTCTTCTGTTCCTTTTCTTTTCATCTTCATTTATGAAAGGGATTCTTGTTCTTTTATATTTATTTTCTGACTTTATTATCATCCTTTTCAAAACATTTTTCCCTAATCACCTGACTTCTGAGCTCATCTACTTTTACTTTATGTTTTAATTTCATAGTTTCTATCATTTAAAATTTTTCTTTAATTTTTTGGACATACTAAGTTTTCCCCTCCTTTGTGGACATATTTTTCTGACATGTGCCTTTACTACTTGTAGAATATGTTGTTTTACAGCTCACTCTTCTTTTTCTCATAATTTTACACAGGACCCAACCTTGATGCCTTCCTGGTGTTTCTTTTTAAAGTAAAAGGAATTTTCTAGTACTTTTAGGAGACATCAGGGGAGTAAGGTTATTTTTCTAGCTTCATGGATCTTTAGCTCCTCATTCTGTTGAGTTTACAAAGTGACTGTTCTCATTATTACTGCTGCAAAACAAATTGCCCCAAATTTAGTGTATAAAACAACCACTTTACTGTGTTCGGGGCTTCCCTGGTGGCTCAGAGGGTAAAGCACCTGCCTGCAATGCTGGAGACCTGGGTTCGATCCCTGGGTGGGGAAGATCCCCTGGAGAAGGAAATGGCAACCCACTCCAGTATTCTTGCCTGGAAAACCCCATGGACAGAGAAGCTTGGTAGGCTATAGTCCATGGGGTCACAAAGAGTCAGACACAACTGAGCGACTTCATTTTTTTTTCACTGTGTTCATGGATCCTCTGGGTCAGACATTCAGAAAGAGCACAGTGAAAATGGCATGTCTCCACATCATGATGCCTGGGGTTCAGGCTGGAAGACTGGCTGGAGGTGACTTGAGAGCGCTGGGCCATCTGACATCTCTTCCATTCACCTACCTGGCACTGGATGCCAGCTGTCTGCTAGAAGACCTACCTGCGATCTCTTCATGTGGCTCATTGGGCTTCCGCACAGCATGGTAGCTGATTCCCAAGAGTGAACATTTTAAGAAAGAAGAGGACATGCATAACATTTGAGCAGTCTTGGAAGCCACATGGCCTCTACTTTCTCAATACTTCACTGGTCAAGTCCGTCACAAAGTTCCAGTCAGGTACATGGGTCCCACCTTTTAAAGGGACAAAAGTCAAGGCCACGTTGTAAGAAGGGCATGTGGGATGAGGAGATGAGTTTTGTAGTCATCTTTGGAAAATAAAATCTGCCTCAGTAATTATATATGTGTGTGTGTGTTATATAACACATATACATGCACACACATGTACACACACATTTGTACTTCTTCAGATCCCCTGATCCTCCATCCTCCAACCCCACTTTTGTCTGGAGTTTTTCTTTCTTTGTCCTTAGCGTTGCTATCCTGATTAGTTTGGATTCTACTCTCCAAATTCCAGTGCGGGACTTTGTCATTAAAGAGGGCTTCAGCCTATTAGTTTTAAGAGTGTATAGGGGAAGCAAAAACGAGTTTATGGGACCCAGATGGTTCTCAGCATCATCGGACATCACTGCACAGCAGTCCCCTGGCACTCATATGCAAACTGGATCCTGCAGAAGTATTTTCTAGTTTCAGCTGCTTTTGAATTGACCTGCTATTGAGTACAAGTTGGTGATGTGAGAATTCAACTGTTCTCAGGACCATCAGAAGCCCAGATGTCTTTCTTCTGCTTTCTCCTTCACAGAAACCAATATCACATAAGTGTAGTAACAGTGGTTTGTCCCCACCCAATCAGTATTTTGAGCTTATGGGTTATGTCACCTAGCTTTGCTACAGAAGCTGTCTGTGACTCTTCTGATTTCCTTATTCTAGTGGTTTTTCTGGAGGTGGGGGGACAGGAAGGGTGGCAGATGAGTCTGTTAGGTCTGTCATAACAAAATACCACAGGCTGAATGGTTCAAACAACAGAAATGTATTTTCTCACAGTTTTGGAGGCTAGAAGTCCAAGATCCAGGTGCTGTCAGGGTTGGCTTCTGTGAGACCTTTCCTCCTGGCTTACAGACAGCCACCTTCTCTCTGTCTTCACATGGCCTCTCCTCTGTGGGCACGTGGAGAGATGGAGAGTGATCTCTCATGTCTCCTCCTCTTCTAAAGACACCAGTCCTGCTGGATTAGGCTCCTTATGAACTCATTGGACATTAATTATATACTTTAAGGCCCTATCTCCAAGTACAGTTGCTTTGGGGGTGAGAGCTTCAACATGTGGATTTCAGGGGGACAGGGTTCAGTCGGTAACAGGGAGAACTTGGGGAGAGGCTAGCATCACATTCTGCTGTCTTCCCAGAATGAAAGAGGTTCTGGATGCAGTCTGTACAGGCCAGTGACCCAGGGCAGGGAGCGCAGTGGAGGAGGGTGGGGAGTGCTCTGGGGGTGAAGGGAAGATGCCACCAAGCACTTGACAAAGGCCTCCCATGGCTGGGCTCCTGCCTACCTCGAGCAGCTCCTTGGTTTTCTTACACACACCATCCTGCTCCTGGGTCTTCTCTGTGGGCCTTTGTGCCCACAGTCGTGACTGCCTGCAATGCCTTTCCTCGCTTCCCTGTCACTTATCTCCAGTTCAACCAAGAGCTCCTATTTTATTTTATCCTTTAGAATTTATCTTGAGCATCTCCTTCTCCAGAAAGTCTTCCCAGATGTCTAGTTGGCTGCAGGGACCCACCATCTCCATGCTCCCAGACTGCGCCTGCATGCACACACACACGTGCATACACACACCCCTCCTCATTGCACTTCCCTCACTGCAGTGTAATTGTCTTTATGAGCACCTCCACCACTAGACTGTTAAGACTCCTGAGGGCAAGGCCTGTGTCTTGTCACCTGAAGCAGACTGGATCTCTGCTCTCAATTCATTCCCCTCATCACAGAATTCACTCTCTATGCCATCACCGTGGCTTCATGTTGGATAAACAGACTTCTCTACTTTTATACTTTGGGGTTGGGCATGTGATTTGTTCTGGCTAGTGATGTTGGCAGAAGTTTTAAATGTGCTCAGGCGGTTTGTCTCCTGTGTTCCTGTGATCTCCCTTGAGAAAAACGTGCCCCAGGCTATCCACTGGTCCATGTGGAATATGGGGATATGAAGAGTAGACCTGAACCCAACCCAAAGGCTGGACCCAAGCCCAGCCAACCTGTGGTCTGAAACAGAAATCCCTGCTGACTCCCCCTACCCCAGTGCACCTAGGAAAGAGAAAGATAAATACCTATTGTTGGGATCTGGAGGATGTTTGTTTTGCAGCATCACTGCAGCAATAGCTGATAAAAACAATATTCATCCTAGTGTTCCAAACCCGGCACAATCCTGGACCAAAAAATGTTTGCTGAGTAAAGAAGCAAATACATCCTTTGATCCAGTACCTTTGTAGTATGAGTAGGCTCTAGTCACCTTCCCTGCTGAGACGTCTTCTATCTCTTCTTTGCAAAGGGGATAATGACGGTTACCTTGTAGGATTGCTCTGAGGATTCAATAAAATAACCTAGGTACAGCTCCTGGCACTTTTTGCCCAATAAGTGCCATCTTTCTTCCTCCTCCTTCACTCCTTGACATCTTTAAACGAGCTCTTAAGGTAAAATGATGGGGGCCCACTAGGCTCATGGGCCTTGGGCCCTTTAACTCCAGTGGGGGAAGCCTCTTCTTATCCTTCCCCTTCCTCTCTTCTTTTGCCTGCAGGCTTCTCCCCTGAGTCACTGCCAATCACCTCCTCCTGGCCCACAGAGGAGATGTCCCAGATCCCAAGAGGGGTTTGGCAATTCCGTGGCAGCATGCGGCCAGGCTCCCTTAAGAGGTTGGGAAGCTTACACTTCCTCTCTCTTGGACAGCATCTGCTAGTAAGAGGCCTGACTACTCTGAAAGCACCATGCTGGGAGGATGCCAGGCCAGTCACATGGGGACAGAAAGGCCACACCGAGAAGCACTAAGATGCCACGCGTAGGAGTGAAGCCTCTTGGACTTTCCAGCCCAGCTCAACTGTCAGCTGAACACATCAGAGCGAGTGGCCTCGGCCGATGCCAGGTGGGGCAGAGGAGCCCAGCTTCCCACAAGATGGGGAGGACGTTTCTGCTGTTTTAAGTCATTAAGTTTTGAGGTGGTGTGTTACACAACAGATAAATTAATAAATAAATGAAACTCTCTCTATATAATATATATGCTATATATAATTATATATAATGCACATTTTCATTATTATTCCTGAACCTTTGAGAGGAAGTGGTAGAATGACCTTAAATGTTTCTGTGTGTATCTCTAATGAATCAAGTGTCATTTTACAAAACAGTTCAGTTATCAAATATTGACACAATATTATTATTAATTCAGTCCCTATTCATATTGGGTCAATGATCAAAATAATGTCTTTCATGTTGATTTTTTTTTTCAGTTCCAGAATCCAGTTCAGGATTAGACATTACATTTAGTAGCTTTATTACCTGTAAGAAGGTGCATAACAAGTCACCCCAAAACTTAACATCTCACCATGTCTGTGGGTCAAGAATCTGGATATGGCCTCACTGGGCTATTTGGGTCAAGGCTTCAACTGAGGTGTCATAGAAGGCTGCAGTGATGCTAAGATACAACTGGGACAGGATCTGCTTCCAGGCTCACTCAGGGATTGCTGGCAGGATTCAGTCTACTGGCCCAAGGGCCTCAGTTTCTTAAAACACTGGCCTCTCCATTGGGTAATCTCACAATTTGGCAATTTGTTTCATCAGATCAAGGAAGCTGAGAAGAATGAGAGAAAGAATCCTAGCAAGAGAGAAGCCACAGTCTTTTGTAATCTAAACACATTCTTCCGGATTCTCAGAAGTGACATTCCATCACCTTTGCTGTACTCTATTCATTAGAAGCAAGTCATCAACATGGAAGCAACCTAAGTGTCCATCACCAGATGAATGGATAGGACTTCCCAGGTGGTCCAGTGGTTAAGAATCCACCTGCCAATGCAGGGGACATGGGTTCCATCCCTGGTCTGGGAAGATTCCACATGCCATGGGGCAACTAAGCCTGTGTGCCACAACTACTGAGCCCCAACTATTGAAACCCGTGCACCCTAGAGCCCATGTGCTACAACTAGAAAAGCCACTGCAATGAGAAGCCTGCATACTAGAGTGTAGCTCCAGCCTGTCACAACTAGAGAAAGCCTGCATTCAGCAACAAAGACCCAGCACAGCCAAAAATAAATAAATAAAATTTTAAAAAATAAAACAGATGAACGGATAAAGAAGACATGATGTATTTATACGATATAATATTAGCCATAAAAAGAATGATATATTGCCATTTGCAGTAACATGGATGAACCTAGAGAGTATCACACTAAGTGAAGTGAGTCAGAAAGACAAATATTATATGATATCATTTATATGTGGAATCTAAAAAAATACATCTAAAAAATGAAATTATTGACAAGCATGAAATGAAATTATTGAAACAAACTCACAGGCACAGAAAACAAATTTATGGTTACCAAAGGGGAAAGACAGTGGGGGGGCGGGGATGGATACCTTAGGAGCATGGGATTAACAGATACACCCCACTACATACAAAAGAGATAAACAACAGGATTTACCGTATAGTTCAGGGAAGTATATTCAGTGTCTTATAACAACCTATAATGGAAAAGAATCTGGGGGGAAAAAAAAAAACGAATCCCTTTGCTGTATAGCTGAAACTAACACAATATTGTAAATCAATTATATTTCAATAAAAAAAAGAAAAAAGCAAGTCACCAGACCCTGGCACATTCGAGATGAGGTGATGATACATGAGACACAAAAGAGGGGCTATAATGGGAGACCGTCTTAGAAGCCTGCCTTCTGCAGCGCTCACGCCTCTTGATCCTCTTCCAACCTGGAGAGGTTTCCCAGCCTTTTCCTTTATCTCTCATGTCACTGACATTTTAAATATTACAGGCTAATTGTTTTGAAAATGTCTCTCAGTCTGGATTTGTTTGATGTTTCCTCACAAGGAGACTCAAGTGATGTGTGTGGTTCTTGGGGCAGGAACAGTTTACACGCTGTGTCCTCCCCTCCTGTCCATCATATCAGGAGACACATGATGTTGGTGTGTCCCATTATTAGGGGCCTCAGCCCATGTCAATGTTGATGAAAAAAATTAATCAGTAGTCAATCTAAGAAAGAAATGGAAAATTTTATTTGAGCCAACCTGAGAATTATAATCTGGGAGAGAGTCTTTCTAAGAACTCTGAGAACTGTTTGCAACTCTTTGGGACTCTCTGGGGAGGCCAGTATATATGTGAGTTTGCCAAGGGGGTACAGAGCAACCAAGTACATGTTGTGGTAGAAGGTTACGATTATTCCGAGGAACAGAGATCCTAGTTAATGGCTTCAGTGCTTTTCTAAGTATGGGAAGATGGAAGAACCTGAGTTTATAAAATTTTTCCTGAACATATCCAGTTATCTGAGGACCAGTTCTATCAGTTTCCCTAGAGGTACAAAGTGCCTCATCCTGATCCCTGAACCCATTTCAACATGTACTGTAGGTCAGCAACTGCAGTCATTAACAGCTTGATTCCTGTAGAACTGGGTGGTGGGTAACATTCTTTACAACATTCTTAATCCCCTCTCTTTCAGTCTTAATTTCGACCAAAGTTTGGGAGGCATTTCATGACCAATGTGTCCCATAGCCTTAGGAATGCTCATTCTCAGGTCAGACGAAGATTTCATTGATAAGCCACTCACTGTGCTATTACCCTGTTAAGAGTAACCAAAAGCCTCTGGACTGCCTTTCTTACTAGTCTGCTACGGTTCAGGAAATGGTTCCCTTTTATTGCTTCCTCCCATATCTAGAGTCAACACTATTACCATCATAATCTTACAGGACTATATATTTGGTCAACTGTTTCCAATTGCCTAGTCATCATTATCTTTATCAGAGGCTCAGTCACTCATTTGGAAATGCAA
The DNA here is from genome assembly GCF_023699985.2 of Odocoileus virginianus. Taxonomy (NCBI): domain Eukaryota; kingdom Metazoa; phylum Chordata; class Mammalia; order Artiodactyla; family Cervidae; genus Odocoileus; species Odocoileus virginianus. The sequence continues at coordinate 61,748,791 of NC_069680.1, forward strand.
GAAACAATATCTTGTAAAGAAATTTGTAAAATAGGCAGAATATAAGTAATACAAGTAGTAATATTAATAAGGTCATAAGTAAGTATTTTAGCTAAGAACTTCCCTTAGATGTAGCTGGTATCCCCCCAGGTCATCTGACCAGTCTGTTCTGCACCAGTCAACATCTTTAAAGGAAATGATATACTGACATTTAAATAACAAGTTCACCAAAGAGGTCTGCATATACAAAGCAAGTGGTGGGTCACCGTGACCCTTTACAGGATTGAGAAAAGAAAGATGCCTTTTAAGGAGTTACGTGACTGGTGTCACAAGGAGAAAAATGGATCTTTCTGGTTGAGCAGGTATTTCTGCCACTGTCAAGGTCTAGTTAACATGCAATGCAGCTGTACAAAGTGTGCTAGAGAGAAGAGAAGAAGCCAAAGGGCAGGGAAAATTTTGTTTAAATTTTTCTTATCTTGCTTTTAAAGCATGAATTTTTAGAATTTTTTATTTTACTTGTTTTTTAAGTGTGAATTTTTATTTCATCCGTCAGATCGCTTGGTTAAAATAGTGCTCAGGCTCCCACAATCTTAACTACCCTGCAATTCTGCCTCTGGCCTGGAAAGTTCTTTCAATTTTTCAAACATCATTAAAAAGAGAGAGAGAGACTAACTCTCTTAGCAGAGCAACTGTGGGGAGACATTAAGCCTGGAAACTATTTTAGGATGAAAATTCTCAATGTCCTGGATCAGACCCTCATTCTCTACCTCTGCCTTTTTCATTCAAGATACCCTCACTGAAGGCCCAAGTGGTGGCTGGCGTGCTTGAAGAGTGAATACTCCTTCACACCTATATTTCTTTCAATTGCTGGTCCCTTTACCTAGGAAGCCCTAGCTCATAGCTACCTTCTTTCCGACCTGCAGAACTTCTGCTCATCTCTTAAGGCCGCCACACTGCAGAGTCCCAGGGGTCTGGGCTTGTCATGTTCCACGACAAGCCTGGTGCCCCCTGGAGCTGTGCAAGCCTGTGCTCTTGTTCTGGAGACACATATCCCCACCCCCAGCCTCAGCTCACACAGCACATGGACTGACTAGTGCTTGTTTAGCTGTAGGTCTGTCTGCTCGAATCAGAAGGTGAGCCCAGGCTTGTTCACCTCTCAGGGCCCCATATCCAGTATGCGCTCAACAGGAATTCCGCAGTGACCACCGGGGCGCACCCTCTTCACCCCGACCAACATCAGTAGCACAGAATCTCACTCTTTATATTCCGGTGGTGACGAGGTCTATGCTTCCACCTTTGTATTCCTTGGGGGCATCACAAAGTTCTGGCAATAAAATTCCAGAGTCTGCAGGTCCCACAGGAAGGCCTTTCTTTATAAGAACAGCAGGTGCAGTTAAACGTAGCTTTTTGACAGATTTGTGAGGTTGAAACGGAGGCTCTCACCTCTGAGAAAAGGGATAGGGTCTGGATAAAACTATATGCCAAGATACCTACTCCGAAACAAGCTGGAGAGCCTGCAGACTGACTTAGGGGCAGAGGCCCAGCCTGTGATGTGAGGCGAGCGCAACGGAGGGAGCTGCAAAGGGAAGGGTTCCAGGAGCTAAACCAGGAAGTGAGCTGGGGTCTGATCCCCTCTCGCAGGTCACTGTTAATAACACAGGGCTTCCCGGGTGACTCATGGTAAAGAATCCACCTGCCAATGCAGGAGACGCAGTTTTAATCCCTGGGTGGGGAAGAGCCCCTGGAGGAGGAAATAGCAGAGAAGCCGACAGCCTACAGTCCATAGGGTCACAAAGAGTCAGACAGAACTGAGCGACTGAGTACGCACGCAGGTTAACAACGTAAGGGAAGCAGCCAGTCGGATTTTTCTGCAGTAGAGACACCAAGGTCTCCTCCCATAGCCTGGAACACTGCCTAGCCCCCTCCAGCTGCCAGCTGGTTGAGACTTTGGATGGTCTGGACCCAGGTAATGAACAGGGACCTCTAACTTCTTGCACCTGTGAGGGCCTGTTCCCGGGTCATTCTCAATCCTCTTTGGGCTTCTCATCTACACATATTGAGAATGACAGATGCCAAGTGCAGATTGAGGTTTTCGCTTTTTTGTTTGTGTTCCAACTCCAAGCCCATTACCACACTAGCCTTGGACCCCAGAGGGCGCTGCACCACACTCAGGAGGTACCACACTTGGTTAAATAGGATTACAGGTCACTATGAAATAATACCTACTGATTTAACCAAAGTGACAATAAAAGATTTCAAAAGCAGATAAAAAAATTTTTAATAATGTAAAAGCTTGAAAAGAAACTTACAATCTGTTAGCAACAGCAGCTCAACAGTTAAAAAAAAAAAAACTGTTCTCTTTTTTTTTTTTTTAACTGTTCTCTTAATAGAGAAACCAAACTCAGGCTTTGCACCATCTTACCTTTAACATTAAAATTCATTGACTCAATTAAACTAATTCTAATCTTAGTTAGTCTTGACTACACATAGAATTTCTTTTTAAGAACTTTCCCTCTTGCAAAGCTTCCACAACTTTCTATACCCATATTAATTTGTGCCTTATTTTCTTTCCCATTTAGAAATAACCAGCTTTAGGACTAAATTTCCTTCTTTCTCTTAAGAAAATGCATTTTCATTTCTTATACCTTCTTTTCCTTGCACACAGAGATGTTTTCCTTATTAAATTTTAGTTTTAATTTCATATATTAGAATTCTCAACTCTTAAAAAACTTAATTTCTAGTGAAAACTAAAGAAATAAGCAATTGTGAACTGTCTTTTACATTAGCACTCTGTAGACTGGCAAACTTGTAAATTAGTCAATAAACATATTGTTTAACTTAACAAAATTCTAAAGTTTCAAGGTACCAAATATCTGAAGAAACTGTTTTCAAGTAGAGAGCCATAAAACATAACTATTCCTAAAGAGTTCTCCTTAAAAAAACTCATCTCATTTACATTTAATTTACTTTAAAAAAATTTCATCAAAAAAAAAAATTTCATCATATCAAGTTATTTTTCTTGCTGACCAATTTTGCAGATCTTATTTGACTTCCAGTAAGCCTAGGTACTATAAAAAATTTATGTCGATGGCTCCAAGGACATGTCTGATTAAACCAGCAAAAATTAACCTAAATGCCAAAGTTAATTTAATACTGAATATTTCCCAGCTCACATAAACCTGAAATTTCTTTGGTTTCTTTTATATTTCTGAGAATTTATGTAATGCTTAATTCCTTTTAAGCCAATTAAATAGAGCTCATTAATTTTGTTAATAAGGTCTGTAAATAGAGATACATCATATGTATAAGGTACACACAGACATATAGACAGACACAACTAGAGATCTCATAGCTTCATTTTAACTTAGTTGTGAATCAGGTATTACAATATAAAACTCACTAGTTTATAACTAACAGTTTAGTTTATAGCTAACAGTCGGAGTAAGTTAAGTTTAAAAAGGCCTCCCCCTAACCCCATTTTTCCTGTCAGTTTCAGGAATTGGAGATATCTAGATGAGACAGGAATTCCTGAGGGCCCTGGTAGAATATTCACATCTCAAGGCACAGGGAGAGAAAAGCAAGTTCCTCCTAGAACTTGTTCCCTTAGGGTCAGAATTCCGAAAACATGTTTTATCAAGCTGGCACAATTAGTTCTGAACTGTCAAATGAGCCCAACCTTGGACATTTTTCTCCAGAGTCTAAATAATATTGTAGTCACACATTGTTACCAATAATAATAATAATTTTGGCTTTAGTCATGGAATCAGAACAAAAAGCTGGTCCAGTTTTGCAGGATGCCTCCTAAAGGGCTGTTTTTAGGTACTGAATTTATGTTTGCCACGTCCATCAATTAAAATAGTGCACCTTCTCTAACACAAATACACACACACACAAAGATAAACAATAAACCAATTCCAAAAGGCTCAAAGCCCAATCAGTTCCAAAAGGCTCACTTTGATACAACAGCATAAAAGCCTATACACAAAGAAATTCAAGCCATTTTCCTTCCCTTTTACAAAACAGTTCCAGTTGGTGGTCCCTTCCTGGTGGTCAAAAACTGTTACTGAATCAAACTCAGGTCTGCTCACTCAACAAGCAGCAAGGCCAATATACCTATGCCAGGCTGTGGTGAAAGAAAGTACGGGATTTGTCTGCAGGGCACTCAGCAAAGGAGTGGGGGACAAGCCTCAGATCAATTCCACTTGGTCTTTGCGGGAGGCAGGGGGGTTATAAAGCAGAACAACAAAGAGGCTGGGAATAATCATCATCTTGGGACTTTTTCTGTGACATTTTTTAACCTTTCTTTAAGTTGACGTGTAGCCAATTTACAATGTGTTAGTTTCAGGAATAAAGATGATTCAGTTATACAAATATGTGTATATGTATGTGTGTGTTTATACATATATATATATTCTTTTTCAGATTATTTTCCATTATAGATTACTATAAGATACTGAATATAGTTCCCTGTACTTTCCGTGACATTCAGGTTCTGAGAGTCAGGATGTCTCTGAGAGTCAGCACCACCTCTGGCCAGGTGGTCCAGGACTCAGGGGTCTGTTAACTTATCTTGCCCTGGAGAAACCACCTGAGTGTATACATTAACCATATCAATAACAGCAATTCTAGTACATTAACAATGCTATTCACAACAGCAACCGCAGTACATTAACAATCTTCTCAACAGCAGCAATTTTAGTCATCTGACCCTGGCTGATGAGTGTTCGGTTAGCACTGGGCTGAACTCAGAGGGGAAAAGAAAGGGAATAAAGTTTGGGATAGACACATTAATCATAAACTCAAAAGGGAACGTAGGTTTAGAAAGACTCTGATTCAATAGGATGGGAGGCCGGAAGGGCTTGAGGGGCTCTGGCAGGGTGAAGCCACGAGGAACTCCAGGCCCCCTCCCCCGCCCCTCCCCGCCCAGGAGGGGAGCTCTTCCCAGCCTCTCCGGGAGCGAGGAGGGCTCCCAGCGTCTTTGAGAGAGTCCCAGGGGAGAGGCGGGCTGAGGCGCAGCACTGGGAACAAAGACCCACGGAAGGGTCCGGCGGAGCGCAGCTCCCCGGGGGCCGGGGCCGAGGGCCGCCCACCCGTCAGCTCCTCCCTCTCCTCCCTCGCTTCCAGCCGGAGGCCCGTCGCGCAGCCAGAGCTGCGCCAACTTCGCCAACGTTTCCCAAGTTGCTGGGGCGCAGGGGTGGGAGCTGGGTGGGGTGAGGAAGAAGAGGAGGAGGAGGAGCAGGGCTCCCCAGGCGCCTTGGACGCGGTTCAGGAATCTGCCGCCGCTGCCGGCCGCTCGCCGACTCCGGCCGAGCGGGGAGGGAGCCAGGCAGGACCGCTTGCTCGCTGCGCAGGACGGCGCCCGCCTGGCGCCGCTTTCCGCCCGGCGTGCGAACCGGCGGGGCCGCGCCTCCTTTCCTCCCCGCTGCTGTCCCCCCGGGGGCGGCGCGCCGAGCCGGGGCCACGAGGGCACTGGAGGCCCAGAGCCGCTTCTGCCTGGTCCTGCCGGGAGGAGGGCAAAGTTGCGGGCGGATGCTGCCGGCGCCGGACCCTAGCCTCGGAGAGTCGGATCCGCCCCCGCTGGAGGAGGCTCCGTGGCGGGGTAAGTAGGGCGACCGCCGGGGCTCGGGAGAGGTGGCCCAGTGGTGCACAGCCCCACCATCCCTGATCGGGCGCGCGCGCCAAACTTTGGAAGAAGAGGGGAAGAAAGCGAAGGTGGGAGAGGGAGTTCTTGGCTCGGGGCAAGTTCCACGCAGGCACCCACACCTCCAGACCCACTGCACCCAGATTCACAACTGCCTGGTACGCACAGCTCATCACCCATCGAGCCACAGGCAACGCACGCACGCCACACCGACCGCTTCAGCCCGACTGTACAATTCTGGGGGTGTGAACGTTTGGATCTTTTACACCAAGCATGTCCTCCAGCCCTCAAGTAAATTCACTGTCTTTGTCTGCTGCCCCACAGTGAGGCGTCCCCAAAGCAAGACTGGCCAGGCGAGGGGCTGCCGTGGCTTTGAAAAGTCTTGGCCCGGACCTCGAGGCTGACTGCGGAGTGGGGAAGAGAAATCAGGCAGTGCAGTCGGCTCTCCGGGTTCGTCAGGAGTGAGTTTGGTGTGGAAACTCGGTGTCTGGGTGATGTGTCTGGGTGTGCGCCGTCCTTCCGGAGGCGAGGCCGGGAGAAAGGAGGGAGTGATTCATAAACTCAGACCCGCCAGTGTTAGGGTCTGTGGGCAGAAAAGACTGGCAGGCGGTGATGCCCTGGACAGTTGGCTGGTGGCAGTGACAGGGCCTGAGAGGGAAGCACAGACCCTTCCCCCGAGCGGATGTGCTTCCTCATAGCGACTTCCAGGCAATGGGCTGAGGAGATTCTAGCCGTGTGTGTGTAAAACGGTAGGGGATGTTTAAGACTCAGTTCACGGAGAAAGCATGGCGCTCCTGAAGTCTTATGTATTTTCACGGCACCTGAAGTTGTATCTGATTTTGGATTCCCTGGTGTCCTGGGACTCCAGGATGTTTCAAGGGTTGTCCTGGATCTAGTACAGTGCCAAGCACATCACTGGTACTCAGTAAATAGTTGTCTGTCGAACAATGACACCCATAAATTATATTTGTTAGGGTCATTCTATGAGCCAAGCCAGGTGGCCTCAGCTGGGTTGGAAGTGGTTTTCTGCAGAGGACGGGGTCCTGAGTGGTTCCAGGGAGCCCTGCATGATCCGTTCAGCCCAAGCAGCACTTGGCATTGTGCCCTGTGGGCTGGCACTAGGGACTTGAGTTTCAACATTGCCCTCTACTTCCCTAAGAGGGGCAGTAAGAAAGGCTCCATGTCTGCATCTGGCTAGGCTGGGAGTGTCGTGGGATCTTCTTCCTGGCTCCTACTGGCCTGGAAGGAGATGAGTTCTCATGAAGGGTCCAGGAGCTGGATCCTGCAGCAGTGGCCTGGTTCTGTGGTGGCAGCAGGTGGAGGGGTGGTCACAGTCCCTGTACTGAGTATTGGGTGGGTTCCTCTGCACCAGCTGGCATGAGCTTCCCAGAGGAGTGGAAACATCTCATGTTCCCGGAACTGGGATTGCAAGCAGTCTTGGGACTGATTCCCTACTGGCATGGAATTGGGAACATGCAAGGATGTTGTGGCGACTTGGCCATGTAATCACAAGGAAATGTGTCATTCCCCACCCCCACCCTCACCCCTTTGTCCCTAGGTTTGGTGTACATTTCAAGCATCTAAATGGTCTTAATGCTGAAATTAGCAAAGTTTGTAGGCAGCACCCAGGAATGTGGTCCCAGACGAGCGAGTGATCTGGGCTTGGCCACCCCCAATTTCAGGTGGAACACTGCAGCCAGTCCCGTCCCAGTATCACCTTTCCACCTTAACTATGTCTTCTGTAAATCACAAGCTCTACATTACCTCAGTAAGACTTTACATCCCTATAAACAGCATTTTATCACCATTTTCAGATTACAAAACTGAGGTTCAGAAAAGTTAAGTAACATTTTGGGGGTCACACAGCTGGTGAGGGAACAAAGCCAGGATTTGAAACTGGACAGTCTGACTCAGGAACCCATGCTGTTTCCACCACACCCAGCTGCCTCTAAGGTCCCTAACTGGTTCTCCATAGCAACAGGGAAGCAACACTGATGCACTTACTGGGTCCTAGGGCCCCTGACTAGAGTCTTCGTTTTATACACACTCTGCCCAACCTGGCTTATACCATGGGTCATGGAAATCAAAGGCTAGGTGGCACCAGGCTGCCAGAGCCTTCCATATGCATCTGGAGTCAGGAAACAGTGGGGGCCTGGGAGTGATTGTGGGGGAGATATGGGGGTAATTTCAGTGAGAGATGATTCATTGCTTATCTGAGAAGTGGGGACAAAGCTACCACTGTGACCATACAAGTCACAAGTTTGGTAGAAATTGTCAGGTAAACATCATCAAATGGATTACTATCTTCTTTCCCCCTTCTGGTCTTTTCCTATTACACAGGAAAATCAGCCTTCACCTGAATATCCAGGGGCAGGTCCTTCTCCCCTCCCCCACACACACCCCCAAGAGAGCTACACTCCGTGGCACTGTCTGGTCCTCAGGAGAGATGGATAGGCAGAGCTGAGACAGCCGGGGCTGTGATAACCACATGGCTCATCTGGTCCCCAGCTTATGCTTTCTCACACAAGCCCCACAGAGGGACAGCAGTTATCATTCCACTTTGCAGATGAGGAGATGAGGCTCAGAGAGGTGCAATGGCTGCCTAAGGTCACAAAGCTAAGAAGGAAGTGCAAGTTGAGAGTCCCTTGGACAGAAGGAGATCAAACTAATCCATCTTAAAGGAAATCAGTCCTGAATATTCATTGGAAGGACTGATGCTGAAGCACCAATACTTTGGCCACCTGATGCGAAGAACCAACTCATTGGAAAAGACCCTACTGCCAGGAAAGATTGAAGGCAAAAGGAGAAGAGGGCAGCAGGGGATGAGGTTGTTAGATAGCATCACCAACTCAATGAACATGAATCTGAACAAACTCCAGGAGATAGTGAAGCACAGGCAAGCCTGGCATGCTGCAGTTCATGGGGTCACAAAGAGTTGGACATGACTTAGCGACTAAACAACAACAGATGTGAGTTATGCTGCCTTCAGGACTCCCTTCCATGCACTTAGCGACAGCTGTGTTCTCTGCCTGGTTGGTACTCTATCTCCCTAGCCCCAGGGCTGAGAGGGGGGTACCCCTGCTGGGGCAGAGTCACCACAGCTCTGCCCACCCCCATCTCTACCCCCAGTGCCTCTGATACAGGTGTTCATGGTATGGGGAAAGCTGGCAACCTTAAGCAAGGAGCAGAGGATAAGCACAGCCCAGCCGGCCTTGCCCACCTTCCACAGTAAACCCACCTGGGTGAGTGCCAGAGCCTTTGCAGTGCTGAGCTGCATAGATATTGGAGCCTTCTCCCTTTCACTGCGGCGTGGACTCACTGTCCAGGATGGAAGCTGGGAGACTGGGCATGGGGAAACACTGCCCCATCCAAGGGTGGGGCTATTCATCTTTGTCCACTGGCTCCATCCCAGTGTGTGACACACGGAGGTACGTAGGAACTTTGTCAGAGGATGGGTGAAGACCAGGGAGCGGCTGTGAGCGCCTCTGTTGGAAAGTGATAAAGCAGGGAGCCAAGGTATCAGTCGTCTGAGCAGAAATGCTCAGACGGGCCTCTGCCCTTCATGCAGGAGGTCACGCAGGAGGAAAGGAAAACAGCTCTCCTTTTCATTCTTTAAAGAGAAATACTTGTCCCCTTTTCTTGTCTGATGCTTAAACAGGTGGTAGTACGCTGCCTGTCCTGCTGCTCTGAGCTTGCAGACTCCATGGCTTGTGGCCCCTGGCAGGCTGGACAGTCTGTTCTGTGCTTGAAAGTCTCCACCTTCGTCTTCATCGACCTAAATCTGGCAGTTGCTCCTGCACACCCCAGCACATCCCTGCTTCTGCAAGCTCGGAAGGAGGGGCATGCGGGCCATGGGAGCCCCTGGGCACCAGGAACTTCAGGTCTCTGCGGCCCATCGCTCCTTCTCTATGCCTCTCCCCACCTCCGTGCCTTCCCTTAGCCTCCTGCCCCACAAAGATGGCTGTGTGCTGAGGGACCGTGGTTGTTTGCGCTCTGGGAAATTTATCAGTGGAATTCCAGAAGGCTCTCTGAAAAGGATTTGAAGGGAAAAGTGTAGAAAATAAATAAGCCAGTTAGTCCCCAACTCAGCCTCTCCTGAATGCCGCAAGTAAACAGCTGGCTTGGGAAGCTCTGTCTTGGCCTCTGTGCTTACACCTGGCTCACTGGCTGCCTCACCAGGTCCCTCCTTCCTGCCTCTGCCCTGTCCAGCCCCTCCTCCTTGCCTCTGGGAGCCTCAAAAGTCAAGGAACACCCCCATCTCCGGCCTGTCCTTGTGCTGTGGGACGCTGGGACACTGGTGGCTGGAGACAACAGGAGCTTGTGGGAGAGGAGACCGCCCGAGGCTCCGGCACAGCCCTGCTCCGTCTGAGCAAGTCCCCTGGCCTCCGCCCTGCTCAGCGAGGCAGGGTGGTCTCTCTTGGTGAGTTTGACTTTGATGATGAAGAATGGTGGGGCTTTTTCCAGTTTTGTGGCATCTAAGGAAGCTTTGCATCTTAATTGTCAGTTCAGAGTGGATGGAGCAAAGCTGATTTTCTCCAAGGTGGGCTCACATGTGAAGAAACCCTCAAAACCCCGTTTACACTGTGGGGCTTCCTGGACTAACCAGCATGTCAGGGGTCTTTGCTTTTGAGCAGAGTTCTATCAGCTTAGGCCCTGTTTAGGGTGCTGGTGGTGTGAGTTCACAACAGTGTTTTCAAGAGGCTCAAGCGCTCTTGTAAGTTTCTCTGTCTGGGGGGGTAGGAAGTAAACTCGGGATACGTTAATACCTTCCTTTGATCCAGCTGACCCACTCTAAACCCAGTGCCCGGTAAGAAGGGAAGAACCAGGGTGCTAGGATGGGGGTAGCTCCCCGGTGGGACCTCCAGTTCAGGGCTCCACTTCAGTCACAGGGAGTGGCCGGAGGAGGGGGTGCTTCCCACTGTTGTGGCTGTGCCTGCCAGGTCAGCAAACTGAACCCCCTGGGATCTGGGTAATGGGCACCACCCCTAGACTCTGGTCCTGCCCCTACGCCAGAGCCCTTTGTCCTGTTGTTGCCAGGCTTCTGAGAGGGAAGTTAAGGGGTAAGCCCTGTGGTTTACAGTCTTGTTGGAAAAGAGACTGCACACCCACATACTCACAGATTAACACAAATCACCATGGACCAGAGTACACTCACACATACACGGAGAGAGAGAGAAAGATGAGCACAGGGATGCACTCATCCTAAAAGACAAATTATGAGATAGTGAAGAGTACATCTTCTAAAGCCAGAATGTACTCTGTATGGCTTAGTAGCTGTGTGACCTTGGATAAGTTACTTAACCTCTCTGGGCCTTAGTTTCCTAGAAAAGGGGTGATGGTAATAGGTTGTAAGTAATAGGGCTATAAATGAACTTGTATCTGTGAGGAGTTTAGAAATGTACCCTAACTATTGCTCACCACATACTCTCTGCCCCAGACACTCAGGCCCAAGGGCACAAGACTTCCCAGAGAGGTGCTCACAAACTTGTCAGTGTATGGGATCAATCACTTTGCACTTTCTGAGTCCTGGTTCTCAGGATGCATGGCATTCTCTGTACTAGGCCTGAATTAGAATTTATTAGAAAGATCATTTCACTTTCCCTTAGGAAGATCTTTATTTTAGAACAATGTGGGCACTAACTCCCCCAGAGAAGGGTATGATTCCTTTAGCAGCATCAGTTTTCAAACTGGGTTCCATGGAGCCCCGGAGTTCAACAAGGACACCTCAGAAGCCTGACGGAGGGGGGTTCCAGGCTCTCCCCCATTTATCTGTTCTACATATTGGGTTTCCTAGGAAAGTTCTGGCTCATAAGAAGGCACCACAACTTAGACAGTTGAAAGCTCACCACTATAGGCTGGCCCAATCCCATCCTGTGTGCACCTGTCCGAGCATGCCGCGTGACACCCATGCCCAGGCGGGCCCCTGCAGCTACCTGAGCTCTGGCCCGGGGCCTCTCCCACTCTCTTCCCTGCTTCCCTCCTCCCCTCCGCTCCAGCTGCCTCGCCATCTGCAGGATTCTGCAAAGTGCTAACATGTCTGAGCCAAAATAGTGCTATCAGAAGAAATATTTTGAAAACAAACCGGGCCACTCCCATGGCTGAGATTGCACCGATTTTCAGCGAAGAATTTCACAGCTTCTGAGGTGGAGGCCAGAGCCCTGAATCTGCAGGGTTAGGACAGACAGGACTGAAGAGGCCCAAGATTATTGCAAACCTAGAACCAGGAAGGGGGAGTTATCCTCACAGGATGAAGAAATAAAAGCCTCTGTGACCATAGAGGTCAGGACCCTGTCCTCTTCTTCCTTTGACAGATACCACTTTCCTTTCACTTTTCCACCTCCTGCATCTGGTCCAGGTGCCTTGGGGCTGAGGACACAGGAGATAACTGGTGCTAACAGCTAACTGCACACCCTGTGCTTAATTAGAGCTGTCTGGGCCCACACTCAGAGTTCTCACTGGAAGCTCTGGCAGTAGGTCCTGTGTGATCACCGCTGTACAGACTGGCAGACAGAACCAGACAGACGGAGCAGTTGCGGGGACCCCGCTGCTGGTGAGTGCAGAGCTGGGTCTGAGCCCTGCTGCCTCACTCCAGAGTCAGTGCTCCTGACCCTGGGTGTATCCGTCCTGCTGGGGCCTCGACTAGAGGGGCGGAACGGCTCAGCAGGACAGTCCTCTCGTTACTGTGCCCAGGGTACACGCTAGTCACAACACTGTCTCCTTCCTTCTTTTCTCACGGCCAGCTCCCTTCACCCTCAGGCCTCGGCTCGGATGTCTCCTTCTAGAAGCCTCGGTCAGTGGCCCTCTCTGTGGCTGCCTGCACGTCCCCATCCTCACACTCTGCCTCGCTCTGTTGCCCCAGCTGCTTTCATGGTCTGTGGTCTCCACTGGGCAGTGAGCTCTGTGAGCAGGACAGAGTCTGCCTTGTTCTCCTGTGTCTCCAGTGTTTAGTGCAGCCCCCAGCAAGCATGCCTGACTGGGGAACACAAATGGTGGGTGTGACACTGGGCCCCACGAGAAGGAGGCATGGGACAGTGCCCAGGCTCCCAGGAGAGGACGCTGCTGATAGGGAGTGAACCGAGTCTGCCCAGAGGTGGTGGGAGTCACAGTGAGGGGGAGACGGCAGCTGATGTGGACCAGAGGCCCTGTATGGGACCAGGAGGGGACGGGAGAGTGGGACCCTGGGCAGATGGCCTCTTGTGGGCGCTACCCTGTGGGCATGGGCTGGGATCCCAAGGATGGGCCTGAAACCCTCCAAGAGACTCTTTCGAGCTAGGTGGACTGTGCACTCAACCCCACCAGCAGGCGGTTCTCAGTCCTTTCCCCTCTCTGGACGGACATCCATTCATCCTCTTCTGGGTCTCAAACCCAACCCTCCCAGCAGCAGAGGCCCCCATGAGTGCGCCCTTTTCCCTGAGCAGAGTGACAGAAGCCCAGCTGGCAGGCTGCCTCCTGGGGGTGGGTCCAGTTGCAGCCTTTGAGCTGTCCTTGCAGAAGAAGTAGGGCTCTTAGTGCCGGGCTCCCCTCCACGGCACCCAGGGAGCACACGTGTGGTGCCCTGGCCAGGGCATCACCTGTCTTGGGTGCCTGCTCACGCCTGACACCATGACGGGCGGAAGGTGCCTCCAGGCTAGAAGAGGACAGGACACCTGGGCACAAATAACCACCTTGGAGTCCAACATCAATGAGCCCACAAAGGTGGACATGAGGGAGGACTTGGGGGTGGCTTCATGGAACAGGTGGGCTCCCAGCGCCAAGAAGGGAACCTGGGCAAACAGCACAGGCGTGGGAACGTTCAGATCGAGTGCAGAGGTGGGTGAGGAACCTAGCTGGACTGAACTGCAACTTGTAGGATGGACGAAGAAGAGAGAGAGAGAGCGAGGGAGAGAAAAGAGGCAGGGAGGAGCTGGTTATACATGCAAGCTCTGGACCCAGGCTGTCTGCATGAGGAACCTCAGTCCCCACTTACTGCTGTGTGACCATGGCCAAGCTGCTTAGCCTCTCTGTGCCTCACTTTTCTCATCTGTAAAATGGAGATACTAAAAGTATCCACTACATGGGGGTATTAGGAGAATAAAATGAAGAGTGATCTATTATCCTTTTTTTTTTTTTTTAAGCAACTAGCAAAGTAAATTGAGGTCAGATCATAGAGGCCTTTGGAGGTCAAGCTTTCTGTTTGCTAAATACCTGCTGTATGCCAATCACTTTACAAACCTTCTTACTAAGCAACCTACAACTAATACAACCTAGCAAAATTATTAGCACTGCCTCCATTTTATAGATGAGGCAACTGAGACTCAGGGAGGTAGGGTAACCTGCCCAAGGTCACTCAGCCAGGTAGAAGCAGAGGCAGTAATGAAACGCAGGTCTGTCTGGCACTTAGGTCTTTCTTCAACACGGAGATTAGAGAGACATGACTGACGCAGCATGGGGACATCCCCTGGGCTGGGGGGTCACAGCCAGAAGCAGAGCATGGGTGGTATAGCCATGGGTCCCTACGCTGGGAGAGGGTGGTAACAGGGAAGGAAAGATTCAGGCAAGCCTGGAAGGCAAGGAGATGAGGATGCCCCGAGGCCACAGCACAGAGCTCACCATTCAGAGCCCAGGGACAAGCTGTTGAGTCATTCTGGGAAAACATGACATCACTGAGTTTTGCTGTCTGCTGCCCACCTGCCCGTTCTCGTGCCCAGAGCCCTGTAAGGGGACCCTCACACCCAGGTAGCAGGGCCAGGTCAGCTCCCCGGCTTCCTGCCCTGAGTTCTCCCCAGCCTCTGTCTCCCATCTTCCCACTGCCCCCCTCCCACCCCACCCCACTCATAAACCTGGATGAGGCAGGAGCTTCTGGAAGTGATGATGGGCATGAAGAGCTTCCAAAAGGGCCTCCATGACAAGCCTCCGACTGGAATCTTGGGTGGGAAGAGACTGCTGGGTTGAAGTTTTAGAGTTGCTTTTCCCTTAAGAATGGTGCCTGCTATTCCACTGGAATCACTTTTTAAAAGTAAAGCCTGGTTGAGCTGTGTGCCCAGCACTATGCCAGGTGCCAGCAGCCTCTGCCTTCTTGGAAGGTACAGCTGAGTATCTGAGAGCTCTTTATGTACTAGGCATCCTCAAGTTAAGTGATTTATTTGTGTCAATCTGATTGCATGAAGCAGCCCCATTTTATAGATGCCATCCCTGAGGCCCAGAAGGCTAGGTGACTTGTCCAAGGTCACACAGCCAGAATTCAAACCCTTGGTTCTCCTATTCCAGATGTACTTAGCCACTCCAGGCTCAAGTAAAGCCACTGGAGAATCATAGAAGGTGGGGTGTACCAAACCTATGTCTGCCAAATGATGCAGTACAGACAGGAAATTCCAGGAGAATTTTCATCTCAAGAGTGTGGGTCACTCCCCAGAGCTTGTTGGAGGTTGTGGATATATTTAAGAGGTAACAGAGAGCTCCCAGGTTCCTTGGCCAAGCAAACTCTGCTGACGTGGCCATTTGGGGTGAGACTCTCCCCACTGGAAGGGGCTCGGAGGGGGGGGGTCTGTCCTGGTTTTGGTGGGCCTGACCTGGAAAAGGAGTATGAGTCAAGCGAGGGGCGAGTGCCAGCTTCCTGAGCCCAGTCCACGGTGCAGGATGCCAGGCTGCCGCAGCTGCTGCCACTCGCCACACCCTCCCGGCCAGCAGGAGGGACTGGTGGCCGGCCCTGTGTTGAGTGGCACCCTCTCACCCACACCACGACCTAGCTAGGGGGGCACAGTTCTCCCCACTTCACAGGTTAGGACGCTGAGGCTTAGAGAGGTTTTCTGGTGCACTGGAACTCCTTTGGCCGGAAAAGGGAGGAACTGAGACCCGTAAGTCTCCCTTTTGCTAAGAGACGGACGGAGGAGGGAGGGGTTAGCCTGCCCTCTGACACTGAGCCACACAGGCTGGCTGTTCTCAGACTAGTATTTCTGATTCATCTGTCATCACCAGATCCCGGTGCTGTAGGACAAATTACCGCTGGGGTGAGAAAAGCTCTGATTTCCCTTGGGCCGTGAGTCACTATTTCTCTGGGAGCACTTTTGAAGCCATAGAGCTTCTCCCCAGGCTTTGGAGGGGCGCAGGTTCCTTCTCTGCTTGAGTGCCAGCCCCACCCTGGCCCTGACACTGCCTGCTTGTGGAAGGGCCAGGAAACAAGAGGCCTCCACCAGAGGCCTGGCCTCAGTGATTTCCCAGCATGTGACCCCCTGCCTTGCTCTCAGCAGACAGGTGCCACATTCCCAGAGGTCTGCGGGGTCTGCAAACTTGAGGGGTTGCAACCTAAAGGGGTTGTCCCCTTTAATGCCCGAGGCCCACGTGGTGAGCACAAGTCTACTTGCCCTCCCCAGGGGTGTCTGGGAATCCCCCAGGACTCCACCTCTGCAGGGCGGCTCCTCCTGACACTTCCTCTCCGCCCAGGAGGCAGGGGACCCAAGCCAGTCCCTCCCATCTTGTCAGTTTCGGCCCAGTCACTACAGTAATAACTACTGGAAAGTTGTCACTTTTCTCACAGAGAAAGCAGACTGTTAAGTTCGGCTGTAGGGGTAGTTCTGCTTCTCACCGCCCCCAAGTTTTCCTTCTGGGATGGGATTTTGGCTTTGCCTCTGCTTAAATTCAAAAGCCTGTTCAGATGACTCTTCCAAAATGAGAGTCTCACCTCAAAGGAGCTTTGCCTGTCCCTCTACAGGTAGAAAACTGGCACCTGCTTTTATTTTTAGTTTTATTAAATTTTATCAAAATATGTAATCCAGGCCCATGGTATAAAATTGGAAAGGTACAAAAGGATACGTGGTGGTGAAATCTCTTTCCCAGGCCTGACTCAGACACCCAGGTCTTTCCACGAAAGCAACCAGCATTATCAGTTTCTTGTGTATAAGCTGCTTTTAAATTGTCCAGCTTTAGAACTTATGGTTTGCCTGGGCGGGGGAAGAGAGAGTTGGGGAGTTTGGGATCGACGTGTACACACTGCTGTATTTAAACTGGGAGCTCAGCCTGGTGCTCTGATGACTTGTCGGGGTGGCAGGGGGAGGGGATATATGTCTATTTATGGCTGATTCATGTCGTCGTATGGCAGAAACCAACACAGCATTGTAAAGCAAATGAGATGGCTAACTAACACAGAGCTGCCGTATAGCACAGGGGTCTCTGCTCAATATTTTGTGGCCGCGCAGATGGGAGAGGAGTTTGAGAGAGAGTGGATACATGTGTATGTATATGGCTGAGTCCCTTTGCGGTCCACCTGAAACTATCACAACACTGTTAATCAGCTACACTCCAATATAAAACAAGCTGTCCCTTACAAGCTGCGCTGGCTGCCCATGTCCTAGCCCCTCCTCCTCAGCGGTCACCCCGGACTCACCCACGCGGCACAGACAGAGGCCCTCACATCCCTCATTCCCGGCAGCCCCAGGGAGCCAGCCCGAGGTCGTCCCCGGCTTCCATGAGCGGCTCCTCCAGGCTCCAGGTTAACTCTGTGCTCTTGGCTGCCCCTTGTCCGTTCTCCCCTCTGGTCTGGCTGGACAGGGGCCTGCAGCTGGGGCCTGTGGGGTCAGGGCTTGGCGATGGGGATCTGACCAGACCATGCTGCCTCTTGGCCAGACTGAGTGTTCCGAGTGCCCTAGGCGCTCACACAGACAGGGCGCATCCATGTCACTCCCATCCTGAGTGTGACCAGAGACCCTGTGCTCCTCTTCCCGACCCCCTTTCCTCTGCCCAGCTCTACTCCTTCCCTTCCTCCCTGCTCCTCCCCTCCTTTCTTCTTTCCCTACGCATTCAGTCCCTGCTGTATAGCAAACAGTAAAATGAATCTGAAAGTGCTAAGAATGGCGCAGGGCAGCGATGAGTGCTGCTAGGAAAGCCTTGCCCTTCACATCCCTTCACAGCCTTGTACCTCCTGCTGGGTGACCTCGGGCAAGTCACTTAGCTTCTTGGAACCTCCTTTTCTCAGCTGATTAAGGAAAGAGAGGGTGGCAACCAGGGTCCAAAGGGCTGCCGCTGGGAGAACCTGGAGCTGCCAAAGGGCCTTCCAAGAGGGTGACAGGTTTGAAACGTGGGAGGGGGGCAATGCTCCTCTTCTAAGGGAATGGTTATGTGGGGCAGGGCTCTGGGCACCTGTGAGGTCTGGGCTCAGCCCTAGGGCATGGATGGGCAAGGGGTGGCCCTCTGGGCAGCACCATCCTGCCTTGGGCAGTGGCTTTCCTATTCTGTATTTCCACACAGAGATGGACTCTCGGCTTTATATTTTTTAAGTAGTGGCTTAATTTTTGTAATAATGAAAGATGTTCAACTTGCAGAATTCAAGTAAAATGGGCAAATACTGAGAAGAAAGCAACAAATCACCCCTCAGTCTACTACCCAGATGTAACTGATTACCTATGGTCCACATATGTCTCTAGGCATATATACATATATACATATAAAGAAAGGGGAGCAGTGGGGGGACGGAAAGTTTTATAAACATGGGGGAAACACACAGTTTAACTTAGCTTTAGGCCAGTGTTGTAAAGAGGCTGCCTGCCCCCAAAGCAGCCCCTCTCATCTGTTCAGTAATCTACTTGAGGGTCTGGTGTGGGGCAAGGGAACTCTCATGCAGGAATCTTTAAAACCTCCCAATTCATACAAATTAGACAAAAAAGAGAGTCGGCTGAATTACAGATCCTCCTTGATTTATGATGAGGTTGCATCCCGATAAATCCATCATAAATTGAAAATGCATTTAATACACCTAATCTACCAAACATCATAGCTTAACTTAGCCTACCTTAAACATGCTCAGAACACTGACATTAGTATGGTTCTAACGGCTACAATTGGGCAACATCATCTAGCACAAAGCCTATTTTATAATAAAGCGTTGAACTCTCATGTAATTTATTGAACTCTACTGAAACTTTAAAACAGAATGGTTGTGTGGGTGTAAATGGTCGTTAAGTGTATCGGTTGTTTACCCTCCTGACCATGTGGCTGACTAGAAGCCCCAGGTGACTGTACAGCCTAGCCCCAATTCAATTATGGTTTCTACTGAATGTGTATCACTTTCACACCATCTTAAAAGTCAACCATCTTTAGTCCGGGACTATCTGTAGTACATTCTGGCTCAAGAACAATAGCTTTCGATCTTTTTGGACCAAAACCTCAGACAGAGACACATACACATCACTGAAACAAAAGTCTTATGAAACCCATGCATATCCTTATTACAGATCCTTAACACACTCTGATATTTTCTGTCTCTATGGTTCTGTTCTTTAAAAAAAAAAAAAAAAAAAAAAAAACCTTGTCCAACCTAGCAAACTGACTCCACAACCTGAAGTTTGAAATGTATGGCTCTATAACTGTGATTTTCAAATTTAAGCGTGCATCAGAATCACCGGCAGAGCTTGTTTAAAAAGAGTGCTCTGCCCACCCCTGAGAGATTCTGATTGAGATGGTTTGGGCTGGGAATGGGGGCGGCAAGAATGTGCATTTCTGTCAAGTTCTCAGGTGCTGCTGCTGATCCAGGCCCCCCTCTTTGAGATCCCACCCTCCTAGAATATGTTTTAAAGCAATGTACTCCCTAGGCAGAAACTATCAGAGAATTTGCTATATTCAGCAGATGAGAATTGCTGGTGCCTAGCCTAAGAACTGTAGGTCTCTGGCATTTTTGAGGATACTGATTAGGCACTATCTTGGGGATCTTAAACACCATCCTCCTGAAATCCACCCTCCTGAATATAGAAAAGGTCTGCTAAGCAAAAGGACGTTTATACCCAACCCTGGTTGAATTGCCTGCCTCTTAATCCCAAGCCCACAGAACATAAAACCCTCCCAGCCCTTTTGAAAACACTGTTCTATAGGCAATGAAAGGCACCATTTACCGTGTGGATTTCACTTTTCTGTTTTTGGAAAGGGAAGGAGGTAGGTCAAGTGTGACCACCCCACAGAGAAAGCTGTCCCCCGGCTCTCATTGGGGTCTGGTGGGTTTCATTGTCCCTGCATCCCCAGCTTTAATGGGAAACTCTTCCTGGCCTGAGTGGCCGCATCAGCGCCCAGACTTTCCAGCCTGCTGACTTACGAGGCTGGCCTGCGTTCCAAGCTGCCTCTGCTCCTCCAACCAGGGGGCTCAGTCCCCACCCGGAATCCTCCCCCATTCCCCTCGTAGCCCTGGGGCCCCTCCCCAGCCCCACAGTCCTCCAGAAGCCAGCCCTCAGCTGGGAGCAGCTTCGTGAGGGAGAGAAGTGTTAAATGGGCACAGAGCCCCCTCTGTTCCATTAACAATGGCCCGTTGATGACTGGATTCTGCCTGGTTGGGCCCCTTGACTGGACTTCGGAGAGGAGGAGAGACTCCAGCCCCCCAGGCAGCTACTTCTGGGTGTGAGGTTGATGCAGAGGCCGAGGCCTCTGTCTGCCCACAGAACCTCCTTCTTCAGGCCCTGTGATGCAGCAGTGAGAAACCCTCTCACCCCTCCCATGCCATCCCAGGGATAGCGTGGGGCCCCAGGAGTGATTCACTTCAGTCTAATTCAACAAACGTCTATTGAACAGCTCCTGGGCACTGAGGCTCGGAGCTAAGTAGCTGTGGGAATAAGAATAACTGCTGACATGAATTCAGTGCTTACTATAATCAGCCCCACTCTGGCTGCCCA
The DNA here is from genome assembly GCF_023699985.2 of Odocoileus virginianus. Taxonomy (NCBI): domain Eukaryota; kingdom Metazoa; phylum Chordata; class Mammalia; order Artiodactyla; family Cervidae; genus Odocoileus; species Odocoileus virginianus. The sequence continues at coordinate 61,769,035 of NC_069680.1, forward strand.
ACAGAGTCACTAGGGAGCTTATAAAAATTCCAATGCATAGACACTTCCCCCAACCCCAGATTTTCAGGAGTGAACCCCAGCACTATTTTGTAAAAGCTAAGTGCTTCTCGTGCCCAGCTGACATTAAACATCACCAGTCCTCTTGGCTAATCACCGTGCTGAGCATTTACCTTGGAGCGTCCCGTTTCACGTAGCACGTGCTTGTGGGAAGCTGAATAATGTGCCCCCCACTCAAGATCGCCACATATGAATCCCCACATCTGTGGACATGTTATTCCACATAGTAAAAGGAACTTTACAGTGTGATTAAGGATTTTGAGATAAGAAGATTATCTTGGATTATCCAAGTGGGCCCAGTAGAATCAGCAGGGTTTTTATAAGAGGGAGATTTGACTATAGAAGAGGAGGCCTGAGTAATGCATTAAGAAAAGCTCAACCAGTCACTGCTGGCTTTGAAGATAGAAGAAGGGGCCCACAAGCCATGGAAAACAGGCAGCCACAAGAAGTGGGAAAAGGCAAGGAAGAAGGTCTCCCCAAGACTCCAGAAGAAACACAGGCCTATTGATTTTAGGCCAGTGAAACTGATCTTAGACTTGACATTCAGAACTGCAAGATAATAAATATGTGTTGTTTTAAACTACGAAGTTTGTGATAAGGTGTTAATACAGGAATATTACTAACCATATTTTATAGACAAGGCACAGAAATGTGAGGCACTCACTTGGGGTCACACAGGCAGAGCTGGAAGAACTCAGGTGCATCTGACCCCTTAATCCATGCTCTTTCCACTTCACCACACTGCCCCTACGTTGCAGCCAACCAGACATGGATTTAGATCTCAGTTCTGCCACATTCTGTCTTTGTGTCCTTTGCCAGTTGTGGGTACATTTGACCAGGGTGGAGGCTGCAGGGAGGCAGGTGTGGAGACCAACTGGAAAGCTAGTGTGGGCCAGGTTATCTCCAGGTGGAACCTTGTGAAGAGCTTGAACTTGATTCTGAAGGAATGGTGCCCACAAGGTGCCATCCTCTTCTTCCTTCTGCATTGCATGATGCTGCCTCAGACTTTCAAGCCCACTCAGTCTCCAGAATCTGGCCCTCCTGTAGCAGCCCAGCTGTGGTGCAGAACTACAGGGCTGAGGCCAGAAGCAGCATTCTGCTCATTGTCACCTGAAGCCAGTGACGGTTGCTTGTCTGGGGTGGCCACTAAGCTCGCATTTCATGGAAGGCCAGCAGTGGCCTAGTGCCTCCAAAGCATGTTTCTTCCAAGACCCTCCAGCAGCCTTGTGTTTAGGGCCATGCGCGTCTTAGAGAAGGAGTGTGAGACATAAAGAGGTCCAGGAGTTGTTCAGAGTTGCACAAGCTGGTACAGATCCTGGAAGACCAGTTCCTGGCCAGGACTCTGGTCTGCCCACTGCCATACACCTCCTGCCTTTTGGCTAAATCTGCCCGCTCAGTGCTAAAGCACAGTGGTTGAATCCATGGACTATGGAGACAGACTTCCTGGGTTCAAATCCCAGCTTTACCTTACAACTGAGTGCAAGCTGTGTGCTTTAATTGGGGGGGGTGGGGGGGCTGTGACTGTTACCTATGAAGGCACTGGGGTACCTCCTTCACAGGATGGTTCTGAGGACTAAATTTATATGTGTGTGAAGTGCTTGGGACAGGAGCTAGTTCATTAGCAGTATTAACTTCTGTTATGATTCAGCTCCCCTAGGGCAGAGACTGTCTTCCTCCCCTCTATTCCCAGTGCCTCTTCCCACTCTTGGCCCAAAGCAAGTACTCAGGAAATGAATTTACTGGTTGACTATCAGCATTTATCAGCCAGAGGCTCCCTAGGGACTTTCCCAAATGTATTCACTTTTCAAACGTTCCACCTTAGTTACTCAAACCCTTCTCCTCCTCCTTCTTGCTTGTGAGCTGCAGAATTGCCACAATGCTTCCTGAAGCTTGCCCTGCCCCATGGTAGGTCCCTGTGAGCAATTCAGAGATAACCCAGGAGTTGCCAGGTATCACCAACCCTTGAGTGACAGTGTTGCACAGTTCACGTACTGCCCAGACCTTCTCACTTCAGGACTGTGCCTGATCCTCCTACTCAGGCCTCCCTGGGACCTCTGAGCCCTGGGCAGCCCCGTTTGAGCACCTCATCCACACCAGCTCTTCCACCTAATGGGGGCTCAGATGTCTTGTCATCCCTTCCAGAGTCCTGTCTCCCTCTTTCTTTGTTCCCTACTTTGAGGATGGGCTTCCTCGTTGTTTTACTGCCTCGAAGAGCCCCTAAGGTTGTCCCTGCACATGAACAGACCCCAGGAGAGTAGCCAGTTCCTGGTATTCAAAAAAGCCAAACTTGGAGTTTCAGATTGGACTCAACTTCTATGCTGCTGCTGCCCCAGGAAATGCATTTCTGCTCATTCTTATCTCTCACCTCTTGCTGCATTTTACAAACATCTCTTCAAAACCTGCTTACTGTCATGGAGGCTAGTTTTCTTTTTTTCTATTTAATTACACTTTTGTTTCAAGATAATTACAGACACACATGCAGTTTTAAGAAATAATACAGAGATCCCTTGAACCCATTACCTGGTTTTCCCCAATGGTGAAAAACTACTGCAATATCACAACCAGGATATTGATACAGCCAAAGTTCAGAACATTTCCATCACCACAAGGAACCCTCATGATGCTGTATTATAGTTATGCCCACTTCCCTTCCACCGCACCCCTTCTTTGACTCCTAACAATAGCAATCTGATCTTATTCTCTCTTATAATGCTGTTGTTTCAAGAATGTTATATAAATGAAATCATGCAATATGTCACCTCTTAAAACTGGCTTTGTTCACTCAATACTTACTCCCCAAATTCATTTAAGTTGTTGTGCCATTTTACAGCTGAGCAGTATTCCGTGGTATTGGGTGGCTGGTTTTAAACAGAACACTCAAACACTAACCTAGAAGCTTCCCAAGCACTGTATCCTTAGTAAAACAAGAATACTGGCATGCTCACCCAGTGTCGAGCCCTGGGCAGCAACTCCCCTGCCAGTCTGGCCTTGCAGCTGAGCTAGTGTGCACACAGGCAGTGGCTCCGCTGAGATGCCCTGAGATGGTGCTCTCTAAGAGGAAGCTGGGTGCTCTAAGGCATGGCTCTCAATCTTCTACCACCTAGGGAGCTTTAAACAACTGATGCCCAAGCCATACCCAGACCAACTCAATTGTAATCTCTAGAGGTGGCACCCAGGCCTCAGTAATTTCTGAAACTCCAAATAACTCTCACGTGCTGTCAGGGCCAAAATGCAGTGCTCAAGCAGATTCAGCAAATGCATAGCAGCATGCTACCCCTCTAGACACGACGGATATCACCAAGCAGTCACCGCATTCTCTTCCTGCAGAGATCGACCTTTTCAAACACGGTGCTCCAGGCAGTGACTTCCAGTTGATCGACTTGGCCCAGGAATTGCAACTGACTTGCCCTCCCAGCTGAGAAGCCTGAAACTGGCAACTGTCCTGTCCAGGTGTGTCTAGGCCTGGGGCCTGATGCATTAGGTAAGCGTCCCTCCAAATCACGCTGCAAAGGAGGGGCTTGGCCAGTAGTAACAGCAGCCGCAAAGCCAGAGCTGGCCAGGGTTTTCTGGGCTGGTTCTGTAGGGAAAGGCGAAGTGAATCAGCCAGTGTCCATCCCCTGCAGCACCTACAGCCCAGCTCGGGGAGAGATGTACATGCAGAGGGTGAATCAGCGGTGCAGTCAGCACAGACAGGCTCAGGCTCACACTGGTGCAAGCCTGTAGTAACAACCAGCCTGTGTGCCATCCTCTCTATTTTCAGAGCCTCACACCAGCTTAGCTGATGTTCATGACAACCCTGTGGGGATGACCCAGGCTCAGAGTGATTAAATACCTTGCCTAAAATTACCAGAGAATAAATGGGAGAGCTTAAGTAAATGCAGGAGGAAATGGCAACCCACTGCAATATTCTTGCCTGGAGAATCCCATGGACAGAGGAGCCTGGCAGGCTACAGTCCATGGGGTCGCAAGAGTTGGATACGACGTAGCGAATAAATCATCGTCAAATGGGAGAGCTGGCACTCAACCCAAGTCTGATTGCAAGTATGGGGCCTGTGTTTAGTCCTCGGAGCAGTTGGCTATCAATAGCCTGGACCTCTCTCCCCACCCTCAGACTCCATCTCTCCTTTCCAGGAGGGGCTGGATACAGATGGGCTCCTTGGCAGCCACGGAGCAGCCCAGACAATAGCAGTAGTCAGTGTGGGCTAAGACCCCGGGGCTGCCCTCTCTCCTGCCCCTTCCTCCCTACAGAGCTGGTGCTGGGAGGGCAGGCAGAACTCCCTGGTGAAAAAGAGAAGAGGCTGGGTTTCTGGGTTTTTTGTTGTTGTTTTTGCTAGAAATAAAATCCCTTCCTGCTGTTAACACCAAGGGGCTTGGAGGAAACTGTGGGACTGAGGACTACCCTGGAGGATCCAAATTCCGTGTCCTCTGCATCAAAGACAGTAGGATTGGGGGAGAAACCGGGGAGCAAAAGAAATTCTCCTCTCCACCTGTCCCTTCTCCAGGTGCAGAAAGGTTCGAAGTCTCCTTAGGAAGGTCAGTCGGTGGGAGAAAGCAAGAAAGGGATCCTGGGCCTAGGTACTGAGAGCTTTTTCTCTTCCAGTCATCTCAGAAATCCTGTCATGGTGGCTCGGTAGTACAAAAAGGCTAATTTTGTACTTGCATCACATCTGATGCAGGCAAACAGCAGCTCAGGATCTGGGCTGCTTCCACCTTGCAGTAAGCCAGTTGGAACATGTGGCCTCCAGTCTTACCATAGCAAGAGAAGACAGGACCCGGGGGGTGTCTGGAGTCATTTTAAGGACCAGGACTTCAAGTGACTGACATCACTTTAACCTATCTGCATCCCCACAGGTCAAAACCTGGTCACTGGCCCAACCTAAATGCAAGAGGGGCTAGGGAAGGTGAAGAGCATGTGGGTACCTGGTGAGTACCAAGTCTCTGCCAGTTGTTTGCCCAGAATTTCACCCACACAGAATATTAAAGAACATTTTGTTCTTCTATCGAATATGGGGGGGAAACCGGGACCACGCCCCATTTTGATTTGCCCTTATATGCTTTCTATAGGCAACTGGCCACAACCTTTTGCTGCTGTAATACCCATGGCAGATTATGTTCACACTCAAGGCACACTCCAATGGACTTGCCCAAGTTTTCCCAAAACCCAAGAAACATTTTATAGGGAAGCCCTAAGACTTTTAAAGTTTTGGCTCTTATTCATAAAAACATATAAAGGTATGTGAGTAAGAATATAAAATTAGCCGTGTGAAGATCTCTGCCAGCCGTGGTGTGGGATGGATTGGCAGCAGTTCTGTGCAGGTCCTAGGCTCTCTGTAACTCTACCTTCACTCTCCTTCATGAAAGCACAAGCCAAGCTAGGGAGGAAGGTGGAATTATAAGAACTTTGTATCCACTGCAGTTCTTTTCAAAAGTACTCCCCCCCCCAAATTTGATGTTTTAACTATTCTTAGTGACCTCACCATTAATTGTAATATGTGCTGTTTTGTTCAGTAAAGGGTTTTATTGTTACTGTTGTTTAGTTGCTGTGTCAGGTCTCACTCTTTGCGACCCCACTGACTGTTGCCCACCAGGCTCCTCTGTCCATTGGATTTCCCAGGCAAGAATATTGCAGTGGGTTGCCACTTCCTTCTCCAGGGGATCTTCCCAACCCAGGGATCTAACCTGCGTCTCCTGCATTAGTGGGTGGATTCTTTACCACTGAGCCACCAGGGAAGCCCGAAAGGGTTTTATGTGCTAAATCAAAGGTTTGGAGGAAAGATCTACAAGGCATGTTTAGATGGAGGAGACTTGCAATTTGGCTGGCACTAGGGGGAGTGATGCCAGATGGCAGAATGGCAAACCAAAGGGTGATGAGGAACTGTGTTTGGTAGCCAGGAAAGATCCAATAAAGCTGGAAAGGCAAGCTGATTTTATCTCACATGCCAGCTCTAATGGATTGGCACTGCACTGAGAAGGTGTATGAGGCTGCATCTAGTTTCAGCTGAAGACAGTGATTGATCAGTGATGTCTGCCTCTGCCCCAGGCATAGGACTGCTGAGTGGAATGTGCACTGTTTATTTGACAACCCTGTGCTGGAGGTTCTTGACGGACTAAGCTGTGAGAGTCAGGGTGATAAAGTTGGGCAGGGCCATCACTAACCTGGGAGACAGGAGACTTTGTAGTGGTTCAAGTATCATCAGTATCCAGTTATGCCTTCTGTAGCCTGAATGGCTACAGATGAAAAATGAGGAAGGGTAGATAAGAAAATCTCCAAGCCCTTTCCAGTTCTGACATTCTGCACTTTTAGGGCAAGAGCCATGTTTCTCTTGATTGGTGGGGTAGTGTACAGGACAGATTTCCCTTGGACCGTTCCAAAAGAATTACCCTCTCAGACTTGCACGGCTGAAGGCAAGTAAAACGAGAGCTGCAAAGTCAAGCTGCTTTGTATAAGGCTCTGGCCTGAGCCGCTGCTGACAGCATGAATTGTCCTGGGGGCAGGATCCACTGGCATTCAACTTGACCCCAGCCTGATGGCTCTGAGGCCTGCCGCCTCTGCTCACTGCAGCCAGAGTGGAGCCGGCTCCTCCACGGGGGTCCCAGGGACCCCTGAACCACACTCTCATCAGCACACTCAGAGCTTCCTGGCTTCCTGGCCAGGCGGCTGTGTGGAATTTGTGAGCAGCGCTGACCTACAGGGAAGCTGGGGAGGGAGCATCCTCAGGGTTCTGCCCGCTGTCTTTCTGGGTCTCTCCCCACCTCTCTGCTGCCCTCAGGGCTGACCACAGTACCTGGGACAGGGAGAGTCAGCATGTTTATCCCCAGATGAGACTGGCAGTGAGGATAAGATGCCCAGGGCCAAATGCTGTCCATAAATGAGCGGATATTGGCTCTGCCAGAGGGACACTTCCAGCTGTGGTCAGGTCATCACTTTCCTTCACCCTGATATTTGTAGGGGACTGAGACCCCACTCCACTGCAACCCATCCAGTACTGGCCACCAATCACAAGCCACAGAATCTGCTGCATCTGTAAAGACAGGGTGAGTGGTTCCTAAGTAGGACCATTTATCGTGACTTGGGCTTGGGTTAGGCACTGCACTAGCATCTTCTCATTGGACTCCTCATGACCACTAAGTGTACAATAGATGCTATAAGTGTCCCATTGACAAATAATGAAACCATTCGAGTTTAAGTTCCTTTCCTAAGGTCACAGGGCATCAAGGTCAACATGTAAAAGCAGAGATGTCAAAAGAAGCCACAGTTGTGGAGAGAGTCCCTGTATGATTTGTTCAGGCTTTTCCAGACTGTCTTGTCTGTCTGTGTCTCTCTCTCTTTCTGTGTGTGTGTGTGTGTGTGTGTGTGTGTGTGTGTGTGCACACATGCTAAGTTGCTTCAGTCATGTCCAACTCTGTGCGACCCTATGGACTGTAGCCCACCAGGCTACTCTGTCCATGGGATTCTACAGGCAAGAATATTGGAGTGGGTTGCCATGCCCTCCTCCAGGGGATCTTCCCAACCCAGCAATCGAACCTGAGTCTCACATCTCCTGCATTGACACGTAGGTTCTTTATCACTAACGCCACCTGGGAAGCTGTGTGTGTGTGTGTGTGTGTGTGTGTGTGTATAAAATCAATAGCATATTAATCATCTCCTATGTGTCCAATATTCCACTAGCATGAGGGAAGAAAAACTACAAGAAACCACAGCCAACTCTTACAGACAGTTACGAATCCATTCATTCACCTCACGAACATTAATTGTGCCCTGCCACATGCCAGCGGGCACAGCAAAATACAGGACTGCTGTCCAAGGAATGAACAAGGGATCCTCCTGGAGTCCTCTATTGCCCTCCTTCCCCTGGCTGTTGTTTATGAATTCAGTTTTTTCCCCCTATGGAAAACAGACATACCATAAAATGTATGATTTCTATGGCATTAAGTGCATTCACGTTGTTGTGCAGCCTTCACCACAATCTATCTCCAGAACTTTTTCATTTTCCCAAACTGACACTGCGTCCTCATTGAATACTAACTCCCAGGGTCAGGCAACGACCTTTATACCTTCTGTCTCTCTGATTTGGCTCCTCTAGGTGCCTCAAGTGCATGCGTGAGTGCTAAAGTTGCTTCAGTCGTGTCTGACTCTTTGTGACCCTGTGGACCATAGCCTGCCAGGCTCCTCTGTCCATGAGATTAGGCATAAATACTGCAGTGGGTTGCCATGCTCTTCTCCAGGGGATCTTCCCAATCCGGAGATCAAACCTGCGTCTCTTACATCTCCTTCATTGGCAGGTGGGTTCTTTACCACTAGAATCAAATGAGATGTGTCCTTTCGTGGCTGGCTTATTTCTCCTCATAAGCACACTGTCCTTAAGGCTCATGTACGCTGTGCATGCCACAGGCACCACACTGACTTCCTTAAGGTCCCATGTGTCTGTCCCTCCTCTCCTCCACACTCTCCCCACTTGCTCAGACCACCTCCTCTTTCCTGGACCAGCACAAAAGGGACAGCCTGGTCTCCCAGCCTCCAGTCCTTCCTTCTTCCAGTGCATTTCCCACACCATTTCCAAAGTAATTTTACATTTCTCTTTTTAAGCTTCAGATTAGATTTTTAAATTTTTTAAGTGGTATATGTATGGTTGTCAAAAAGTCAAATACAAAAAGGTAGAAAATGAAAAGAATCATTACTCAATATTCCATCTCTGCAGCTGTGCATCAGCGTTTTTAACCCCTGCATGGCTTGCTTTCACTGGGCCAGTGCACTGTCTCAGCCAGCCCCATCTGTTGAGACACTCAAGGCGCTTCTCACGTGCTGGACTCCCAAGGCTGGGTCCACATTCTTGGCCATGAGTCTTGGCTCACGTCGAGGTCAGTTCCAGACAAACCAACTGACTCTTCACCTGGCCTCCCGGCTGCACAGCTGTGGGCATCCTGGACACCAGCCTCTGATGCAGCCCCTGACTGGGCAAGGGCGAGAAAGCCCAGAGCAGTGGTTCGGCACTGACCTGGCCCAGGGCCCAGCGTGAGAGGCATGGGAAGCACCTTTGCTGATGAGGGGTGGGGACTATTCTCTGGGGCCCTGTATCCATGCAGCTGTCAGCGTTTCACACAAAATGTGTTTCTCACACAGCTGAGCAGGCCCTGATGAAGTGACCGTGTCAAATGAGGGTAGAGAGCACCCTCCCCCACATCCTCACACAGGAAAACAGGGCTGAGGGGTCACGGGGGTCTGTCCCTGCCAGAGATGGCTCCCTGAGAGTCTGTGGCAACCCCCACCCCCCACCACGCTGGCCCTCAGCTCTGGTCCATCCCATGGCTCTGGCCCGCAGCTTCTCATAAGCTCTTAGATGTCCGCTGCTACTCAGATGACACACGCCTCCAACTTGGGAGCGTCTACTCTGGCTCTGTCTTGGCTGAGGCTGGACATGTGCCCATACAGAAGTTTTAGATGGTTTGTTTTTAGGAGAGGAAGCTGGAGTCCCAGAACATGAGAGGTTTGAGGAGGAATGATAGCCCCGGGCTGTGCAAGGGCGCATCCCTCAGCCAGGACCCCATCTACTTCCTCCTTCTCTCATGCCTTCTCTTCTTCCTTCCATCCCTGGTTCACGTGTTGGCACTTGGGCATTTACTCTCCTGTCAGACACTAAGCTGGACAGCCCAGGCCATCTCTGGACATCCCTACATGAAACAGAACCTCTTCTGGGACAGGCCACTGGATGGACTCCTGCATCCTCCAAGCTGAGATCTCCTCTGAGCATGCGTGCTCCTTCTCCTGATCCTGCCCCCTGCCTCCACTCAAAGGGAATCTAGAGACCACTCATGGAAACCCTCCCAAGGTCTCCCCTCCTAGGTGTCTGGGGACCTGGCATGGTCAGGGTACCTCCTGGCCCCCAGGGCTGTAGCTCATGAGTAGGTTCAGAGTTTCCCCACAATGGGCTTCACTGCTCCTGTCTCTGCCCAGGAGCCTCCTCCATCTCAGCCCCCGGCCTTCCTCGCCCCAGGCAGCTCCTCCTGCTGCCGGTGGAAAGGCTGTGAGCGGCGCCTGCCACAGCGGAGGCCCTGATCCCCACTGTGCTCTTGGCCTGGAGCGAGCCAAGTGAAGGGAGTGGAGCTTTGCTGCCTGATGCAATGTCTGGCAGGGCCCATCCCTTATCAGAGCACCATTCACAGCAGAGTCTGGGACCCCACCTCCTCCACGGGAGGCAGCCATCCAAGTATAAAACTGTTCCCTCGAGAGGGCCCTTTGCCAGGTCACGAGGGAGGCCTGAGCAGGAAGGCCCCCGAGGGGAGCAGGGTAGGGAAGCCAGTGCCTGGAGTGGAGGGCCTCAGGTCACCGCCTGCTTTCCTTCCAGGGCTCCCTCACTGAGGTTGCCTGGGCTGCCTCTGCTGTTCTCTGCCCTCCCCGCCCCCACCCCTCCCCTGTTACCACGTAGCTGGGGAGACTTGGAACTGAAAGCCACAGGCCGAGGTTCTTTATCCTCAAAAGGTATCCCAGATTGTCATGACAGCTCGAGACTAATACACGGGAAGCCCCAAGCACAAAGGCTTGCCCACAGTACACACTCGTAGCACACTCCCATGGCATACACATGTAATAGCCACTCAGTCCCTGTTTGTGGGCATATACTCTGTGCACAGCCCACTCCAGTGTCCTTGCCTGGGAAACCCCCTGCAAAGGGGAGCCTGGCAGTCTACCGTCAGTAGGACACGACTGAGTGGCTAGACATCAACAGTACTCACCGCGTGCCTGCAGCACAGGTCACAGCATGCAGGCATGCTTCACTCGGACAGGGAACAATGGCTTTTTCTTCTTTCTCTTTGTATTTTCCACCAACTCAGAATGATTGAACATCTCACAGTGGGCCAAATGCTTTAGAAAAAGCATTCATCGATTCCTTCTACAAGCAAGAGGCACCCACTGTGCCTGGTACACACGAAGCAGGGCAGTGGGGATACAAAGAGGGAGCTTACACGCCAGTGGCTGAAACAGGTGGTACCCAAGTACATTTCCATCCAGGAAGGACGTAAAGCAAGGTGCTAAAAGGCATAGGGAGAAGGGAGACAGCCCGCATTAGGCCAGTGGTCAGGGAAGGACTCCAGGGGAGGGGACATCTAGGCTGAGTCCTGAGTTTAACTGGGCTCAGGACAGCTGCCCCGCTCCCCTGCATTCGGGCAAGGCTGAGCCGGCGTGTGGCCCTGGCCTTCGTCACCACTGGCCCTGCTGCCCTGGCAACGTGACCTCTGCTGATATCCCAGCAGGGGGATACCACCTTTTCCTTTGGCTATTGTGTTACTGCTGGGTGTTGCGGGGAAGAAAGGTATTGAGTACTCCCCCGGAGATGGCAGCTGCCAAGAAAAGGAAGAGATTTTTCATTCTTCCCATGAGCTAAGCAAGGCGGGCACCACAGCTCTAGGGAGGGTTTGTCCAGTGTCACAGATAGCACAGGCACACTTCTTGCAAAGGGCCTCCTGCAGGCCACATTCTACTTGCATGACCCCCATCTCGGCCATTCCCCATGATCCTGTGACCTCCTGGCATCTGTGACCCTCTGCCACCTCCTGGGTCTGGGGAATCTCTAAACTACCCTCCCCTGACTGCCCATTTGCCTGCTGGCCTTCCAAAGCTAACCCTAGGGGCAGCCTGCCTGGACCAGGGCTGAGGAGCCAACAGCCTGTCTGGGATTTCATTTGGAGGGAGTTTTCACCCTTGTGTCTTCCTTTTAGGGCAATGTCAGCAAGGTTCTCAGGAACTCTGTATTATTCAGGGGCTAAGGGGGCTGGGATAGCAAGTCAAAAATAGAAACACTTCCTGGAAGGGAAGGGAGGAGAAGGTTCAGGATCTTTGTCATCAACACAGTCAACTTTGTAAATTGTACCAAAGATGTTAGACCCAGAAGAGAGGACAACCAGCACAAGTCCCTGTGCCCCACGCCTGCCTTCTCTCCATCTCCACGCACCAGACACTGCTCCTCAGAGCAACATTATACAGCAGGAACCACCCTTTTCATGCTACTAGTAAAGAAACTGAGGCCCAGAGAGGTTAAGTCACTTATGCAATGCCACACAGCATGTTAGACAAGCAGGAAGAACAAGAACCCAGGACTTCTGGTCCTAGCTCCTTTGCTTCCCTCACATGATCAGATCCGGGCCCTTTCCGCTGAGAGCCTAGAGGGAAGAAAGCCAATATTTCAATCCTTTGTGCTCTGCAGATTCAGTATCGGGTCTCACCCTCCTAGCAGGACAGGCGGCCTCACACCCTGCCACAGGCTAAACTGGGTGAGTGAGGAACACAGCCCTGCCCAGCATTCTGCAAACACATGCTGACTGCCTGCCAGTCAGCAGCTTCAATGAGCTGACTTACCAGTAACTTGCTGGGCAGTGGGTAGATGGCAGGTGCTGTTCTAGATACTGGTCTGGACTTCAGAGAACCTGTAGTCTAGGAATGAGAGACAGACACACCGTCAACTGCAAAGTCCAATCACACGTGCTGTGGAGCAGGGGGTGTCACTGTGGAACATCAAGAGGCTGGAATGACTTAGACTTGGGAGGGGCAATCAGGCTGTTGCTAGAGGAAACTTGGGCAAATTATATTTAATCTCTCTCAACCTGTTTCCTCATCTGTAAAATGGGTCACTACCTAACAGGGCTTTTGTGGGATGAGGAACTACAAATCAAGTCCTTGGCATGCTACTAGGCACAGAGTAGTAACTTTATAAATTTCAACAAATTTCATCAACTCATATCCTTCTAGTTGGCTCTTTCAACCAGAGTGTAAGTCCCATGAGGGCATGGGTGGGGTCTGCTTGTTCCTTGCTGTGCGATACTATGCCTAGACTGGCACATAGTAGGTGCTCAGGAGATATTTGTTTAATAAGTGCATGGGAAATGGCCCAGAAGAATTAAGAAGAGGCAAGAATATTCAGTTACCCTTGAACTGGCCTTGCAGCCCTCTTCCCTCCTGGCTCATGTCCACCTACCTATACTCACAAAGCACCCTGGCCTTGCCCACTGCCCCCCCCACCACCACCCTGCCCTGCTCAGCTGAGGCCCTCCACTCTGGCTGCCAGGGCACACATCTGTCTTCTCATAAGCAGAACCCCAGTCTCGCTGCTTTCCCCAGAGGGTAGATTTTCTGGTTGTCCCTAAAATCACTTCCATTGTATGATGAAGGTGCAGCCTGGGGACCGTCCTTTCAGCCCTCCCACTCCTCAGCATCAATATCAGCTTGGAAAAAATTCATCTTTCCCAGAAAGAAGGATGCTCCCAGATGCCCTGCACAAGGTCACAATAACACTTTTCTAAACTTGTAGCTGAATGTCTCCCATGGATGAGGGTCCTTGTGAAGAAATGGAGAGACTTTTGGAAGAGGGGGCTGTGCTGGAATCTGGGGGCTTGGGGTACAGGTATGTGTTTGATGGTGAGGATAAATGAAAGCAATGGTGATTCAGGCTGCACTGGGCAATGGTGTATTTGCTCTGGTTTTTAAAAATATATACAGTTTCATTTAAGAATCATTTATTCCTTTAACCATTCTGTCATTTAGCAGCCATGCATGTCTCCTGTGTGCCTGGCCCAGTGCTAAGGGATAATGAGGGGCCCAGATGCACTGCCCGCCCTCCACAAAGGGATGGTCAGCACTGAACAAGTCATTTCAAGTGGGTGTGCTTTATGACAGAATCTCAGGTCATAATGTGGTGGGGCCAAGGGTGCCCTAACCTATCCAAGAAGAAGCTGCCCCACGAAGCTGAGACCTGAAGGCTGAGGCCATATGAAGGATTTTGCTAGAATTCACATGGTATGGTGGAAAACCTTTAGTTAATTTTAAAACATTTATACATCCACATGGTAAAATTTCTAATAGTGCACAATGTTACACAGTAAATGTTAAGAGTCACCTCACCCTTCTCTCCTGACCTACCCATTCCTTTGTTACTGGCCTTGTGTCTCCCGGTTGTCACAGTCCACTTGTATCTAGCATTTATATTTTTCTCTCCCTTAATTTTTTTTAAAACTGCATCAGAGGTTCTCAACCTGGAATGATTTTGCACCACCCTATCCCTCCCCACCCCCCACCCCTCCACCCAGAGGACATCTGTCAATGTCTGGAGACATTTCTGATTGTCACAGCTGAGCAGAGGAGACTCTACTGGTATCTAATGTGTAGAGGCCAGGGATGCTGCTAAACATCCTACAATGTATAGGACAGCCCCCACAACAAAGAATTATCTGATCCAAAATGTCAACAGTGCTGACGTAAAAAAGAACAAAATAATGCCATTGGCAGCAACGTGGATGGACCTGGAGATTATCATACTGAGTGAGGTCAGAGAGAATGACAAATTTCATCTGATACAGCTTATATGTGCAACCTAAAAAAATGGTACAAATGAACTTACAAAACACAGAGTCACAGATGGAGAAAACAAACTTTACGTTACCAAGGGTGAAAGAGGGGGAGGGATAAATTCGGAGATTGGAATTAACATATACACACTACTATCTATAAAACAGATAATAAGGAGATTATATGTAAGAAGAATCTTTTTTAAAAAGTGGACATATGTATAACTGATTCACTTTGCTGTACAGCAGAAATTAACATTGTAAGTCAACTGCACCCCAATAAAAGCTAATTTCGAAAAATGTCAGTAGTGCTAAGAAACCCTATCCTATATGCAGACCATGTCTGCAGCTTGCTTATCTATAACATCTACACATTATATATAACTATATATAGTGGATTATTCATATCAGCATTAGTAGATCCACCTCATTCTTTGTGGCTGCATAATAATCCATTGTTTGCTTCATCATTTTTTTATTTAGATGTTTGTACTCTTTTTGCTATTGCAAACACATATACTGCAAGGAGTATTCTTTTCGTACTTTTGCCCTTGACTCTTGAGGTCAAAGCATAAATTGATGGAAGTGACATGGATGAATCAGAAGGTTCGTTAATACTTTAAATGACCTGATTTCAAGTTTCCGAGGCACAGTCCATTGGGAGAGTGGGTCTGGAGTTCTGGCTTCTAAACAGGGCTGGGGTACCCAAAAATCTGGTGGAAAAGCTCCTATTTGTTCTCAACTATAGACAAGGGTGTCCTGACTGCCCATCTCTCCACAGGACCAGGTGTCCCCCACCTGAACGACGAGCCAGGTCCTGAGTGATGCCCCTGAGCTGAGTGCCCACGGTCCCACCCTTCCCCATGGAGAAAGGACTCTCTTTGCCCCAGGACTGCCGACATTTTCTGCACAGCCTGAGAATGAGGAGCAAATATGCCCTTTTCCTGGCTTTTGTGGTGGTGGTTTTTGTCTTCATTGAAAAGGAAAATAAAATCATATCAAGGTGAGGGATGCAAGCACAAGTCTTCCTTATCCAGGTGGGATGGGGCGGGGGGGAGCAGAGAGGTGGCTGTTAGGCTCTCTCTGTAGACCAACAAAGGCAGTCCTTCAACCAGTCATCACCAAGCCCGTCCTGTGCCCAGGCAGGTCATGCCACGTCCTCATGACCGCACAGCAGTGAGGCTTGGGCTCTGGACTCAGTTGGAATCCTGATTCTGGCCCCCCCTCTTTTTTTTTTTTTGGCCACAGCATGCAGCTTTCAGGATCTTAGTTCCCTGACCAGGGATGGAACGTATGCCCCCTGCAGTGGAAGCATGGAGTCCTAACTGCTGGATCACCAGGGAATTCCCATGATTCTAGCCCTTTCTAGTTGTGACAGCTTAGATAAATTATTTCACTTTTCTGCCTTAAGTTCCTCTTCAAAAATGTGGCTAACGATGGGGCCGGCTTTGTTGTAAAGATTAAGTAAGAAAATGTAAAAGCATTTAGCCCAGTGTCTAACACATAGTTGGTATCCTGTGCTTACTGGCCGTTGCTATTACTGTTAGTTAACTTCCTGGCCTAGGATGATACCTCACACGAACAGCATATTTCCTATACTTCCAATATTCCTATATTTCCAAAGTCATGGATGAGGGATTTCCTGGGTGGTCCAGTGATTAAGACTCTGTACTCCCAGTGCAGGGGCTCTGGGGTTCCACTCCTAATCAGGGAACGAGATCCATCATGCTGCAACTAAAGATCTACATGCCTCAGCTAAGACCTGGCATAACCAAATAAAGTCATGGATGACTGTGAGGCAGGGTTCTGGGACAGATACTCTGGTCACCAGGGCTGCCATGTTCAGCTGCCCAGGTTGTGTACTGCTCAACTCCAGGGGTGTGCACTCTCATAGGCTACACGGAGGATGCATAGAGTTGGCAGTGTACCACTGTGTGCAGTGGCCTTGTTAGTGAGCCTGCTATACATAGAAAGATTTATAGACCTTCTCTCCCAGGCACAACCCTTGCACAAAAGCATCAACCAAGATGGGCAGATTAGGAATTCAGCTGTATAGTAGGCATTATGCTGGTGCCCTACCTGGGTTCCTCAGCATGGACTATTCCAGTCTGTGCCTACTGGGTCCTGCTGCAAGCCCCTGCAACTCTCCACCTGCACACTGGCAAGCCAGAAGTCCTGAGGAGTACATACCTCTGGGAGAATCCCTCCGCCAAGGCCAGCCACCTGGGAGTTTCACATCCCCTGGATGAGGGAATCCTGAGGTGTGTTCTGTCTACACTCCTTCCTGGGGTTCCCCTGGCAGAGCAATTTGGGCCACAGTGACTTTCCTCCTCGTCTCAAGTCCCTACCCATTCCCCCTGTGATCATGGGTCTACTTACACGCAAATAAACTACTTACACTCAAACCCCTGCCTCAAAGTCAGCTTCTGGGTGGTCATCCTGGGACGCTCCTTAGGTGCACAGGGGATAGAGTCCCCAGTCAGTCACTGATCATGGTATCCCTTTGCTCTCACAGGGTCTCAGACAAGCTGAAGCAGATCCCCCAATCCCTGGTAGATGCCAATAGCACCGACCCAGCCCTGGTCTTGGCCGAGAACGCATCCCTCCTGTCCCTGAGTGAGCTGGATTCGGCCTTCCTGCAGCTGCAGAGGCGCCTGCGAAACCTCAGTCTGCAGCTGGGCATGGAGCCAGCAGAGGAGGCTGAGGAGGAGCAGATGCTGGAGGCGGAAGAGGACTGGGAGCAGCTGGAACCCCGCCCACCCGCCGAGGCCCCGCCCCGGCGCCACGTGCTCCTCATGGCCACAACTCGCACGGGTTCCTCGTTTGTGGGAGAGTTCTTCAATCAGCAGGGCAATATCTTCTACCTCTTCGAGCCGCTGTGGCACATCGAGCGCACGGTGTCCTTTGAGCAGGGTGGTGCCAACGCCGCGGGCTCGGCCCTGGTCTACCGCGACGTGCTCAAGCAGCTCTTCCTGTGCGACCTCTACATCCTGGAGCACTTCATCATCCCGGCGCCCGAGGACCACCTGACCCAGTTCGTGTTCCGCCGGGGCTCCAGCCGCTCCCTCTGCGAGGACCCCGTCTGCACACCCCTTGTCAAGAAGGTCTTCGAGAAGTATCCCTGCAAGAACCGCCGCTGTGGCCCTCTCAACATGACGCTGGCCGCTGAAGCCTGCCGCCGCAAGGAGCACATGGCCATCAAGGCAGTCCGCATCAGGCAACTGGAGTTCCTGCAGCCGCTGGCCGAGGACCCCCGTCTCGACCTGCGCGTCATCCAGCTAGTGCGCGACCCCCGCGCTGTGCTGGCCTCCCGCATGGTGGCCTTCGCGGACAAGTACGAGACCTGGAAGAAGTGGCTGGCCAAGGGGCAGGACCAGCTGAGGGAGGAGGAGGTGCTGCGGCTAAAGGGCAACTGTGAGAGCATCCGCCTATCCGCCGAGTTGGGCCTGAGACAGCCGGCTTGGCTGCGGGGTCGCTACATGCTGGTGCGCTACGAGGACGTGGCCCTCCGGCCGCTGCAGAAGGCCCAGGAGATGTATCGCTTTGCAGGCATCCCCCTAACCCCGCAGGTGGAGGACTGGATCCAGAAGAACACCCAGGCAGCGCACGACGGCATCTACTCCACGCAGAAGAACTCCTCGGAACAGTTTGAGAAATGGCGCTTCAGCATGCCCTTCAAGCTGGCTCAGGTGGTGCAGGCCGCCTGCGGCCCGGCCATGCGCCTCTTCGGCTACAAGCCGGTGCAGGATGCCGCCTCGCTTTCCAACCGCTCCGTCAGCCTGCTGGAGGAGCGCGGCACCTTCTGGGTTACGTAGGGGGCCTGGGGTGCCAGCACCCCTGCTGCTGAAAGTCCCGCTCTGCCTGCCTCACCCAGGCCCGCGGGGAGTCTGTGGCACCGCCGCCGGGCGTGGGCTGGAAGACGCACCGGGCGTGAGCCGCGCCTGCGCTGTAGAAGTAGGCCCCCAGCCAGCTCGCTTCCCCTGCAGCTGTGGGCCCGGGGCTTCCCGCTGAGAACAGGACGGTGGCCGGCCTTTTTGAGGGCTGTCAAACCCAGACCTAGGGGACTGTCGTCTCCTGAGCAGACCCAGGCAGGCCCGGGCCTGTTCACAATTCTTTCTCTCCTCTCCCTCTCTCTCCCTCTTTCTCTGTCTCTCTCACACACACACGCACACACACACACAGAAACATACATGAAACACACATAGTTGGCCTGTAGACCTAGTGGGCAAGGGTCTACAAATATTTAACAACTGGAAGGGGTTCCGGCACGAACTAATAACAGTCAGACCCCCTGCTTTACTCAGTGTGAACCTTTCCGTTTCTGAATTTCTTCATAATCCAGTGCAGCATCTGAGTGAGTCACTGGGGAGAGGTGAAATCAGCTCTATATAGAGCTACAAAATATACATATAAAGACACATACCTACATTCACACCCCACACACAGAAAAACAAATACATGCACATATACATACAGAAAAACAGCTTTTCAGAGTTATTGGAGGATAAGGGAGGGACTTCCCACGTGGCACTAGTGGTAAAGAACCCACCTGCCTTCCCTCTTAGCGCAGTCCATAAAGAATCTGCCTGCAATGCAGGAGACCTGGGTTCGATTCCTGGGTCGGGAAGATTCCCCTGGAGAAGGAAATGGCAATCCACTCCAGTATCCTTGCCTGGAAAAATCCCATGGACAGAGGAGCCTGGCAGGCTACAGTCCACAGGGTCGTAAGAGTCAGACACGACTTAGCAACTAAACTGCCACCACCGCCAATGCAGGAGATATAAGAGATTTTGGTTGGATCCCTTGGTCTGGAAGATTCCCCTGGAGGAGGGCATGACAACCCACTCCAGTATTCTTGCCTGGAGAATCCCATGGACAAAGGGGCCTGGCAAGTGAAAGTCCATGGGTTGCAAAGAGTCGGACAGGACAAGTGAATTAGCTTGCAGCATGCAGGAGGATGGGGGAGTGGTATATGGTCATGAACCATGACCCTATTCCCCATGTAAGTCTGAGGCTGGATGATGGGTACAGAACTGCTAAGTGCATGGCCTCTGCCCACCTTAGATTCTCATGGCTGCTTCGCTCCTGTCCTTGCTTCTAGTAGGCAGCATGTTTTAAATTGGCGTGTTTGATCCCCGTGTGATGGCAGCCTGAAGGCCCCGTCCCAGCTCGGTTGACTCCCCAGGAGCATGTCCATGTTTGAAAGCTGCTTCAGGCCTGACTGGCAGGAGCATTTGTGGTCCCTGGAGACAAAAGGCAGCTCAGGAGTCCTGTCGTTTCCAGCCAGGCCTCTGTGGGGCCGGGCCCAAATGGAAGTATAGAGTGCTCTTCGGGGAGAAGTCACATCAGGATAGCCCCTCCCCTGAGAAGACAGTGGACCGAGGTCAGCCACATGGTCGGTTGTCATGGCTGTGTGGTTAGTGTCTGGAATTCCTCCTTTAGGGCTCTGGGAAGAGTGTTGCTCAACATGGGATGGTCTGAGTGTTTTAAGTTATTTATGGTTTGGTCTCTTGTGGCTATATTTTCAGGTTTGTTTCTGCAGGAGTGCTGCTTGGAAGCATTGTGGTCTTGAGGGGGGCTGGGAGGATCTGTGGGGAGCAATTTAGATCCTGCTGGAGAGAGAGGATTAGGAAAAGGAAACTTCCTCCAGAAGGATCAGAGCCTTGATGGCCACATGGCAGCCCACAGTGCCCCACGGGCTTTTCTGTTTGAACCCATGTGGAACAGATCTCAGAAATCACCAGTGTTCTTTGCCGAGTGTCCAAGGCAGCAGATATTAGCAGTCTTCACCCCCTCCTCAAGAAGAGGCCAGATTTGAAAATCTCTCCCAAGCCCTAACATATTTCCTGGGGGGTCAGGGGCCTATGACCAAGCACCAAATGTCCCCAAAGCAGAAGCCTTTCCCCACTCTCACTCCAAACCAGGAAGCAGAACTCAGTACCCCCTGAGAACTTTCAGGAAGCATCAGAAGTTCACTAAGGGCTGTTTCTGATTTCCTGGACAACCTCTGTATCAGATCCGTCCCATTATCAAGCCTGGAGGGCTGAGTTTTGTTTCGAGTATTATGGACAGGAGGGAAATACAAGATCTGAGTCCAGCTGGGGTTGCTATAGGGAAGAGAGGGGTGCATCCTTGTGGAAAGCCAGCCTTTGAAGAGGTGAGGACAGTGGCCATCTTGTGAGATCCGTTATAATCAGTGCCCTGGGTCTCCATCACCGTGGATTCAGCCAGTCAAGGAAATCTCTAGGTTTTATAGTCCAAGCATAAACTGTGCAGGGAACTGGCTTTAATTTGGGGTCCAAAGGTACTCTAGCTCTGAAAACTTGATCCTGGGGCAGAGTGGTGCCAGGATGGTTCTGGCAGGCCCAGAAGTGCTGGCCATTCTTCCCCAGCCCCTGCCCTGCTCCCTCCACTATCCCTTACTTGGGGGTGGTGAGGGGCAGACACCTCTGTCCAGCACCCTTCCTGGGTCCTGGGGCTCTCCTAGTGTGGATAGCGGACTTCCTTCCTTCCTTTCTTCCTTCCTTCCTACGCCTTTGGGGCTAAGGCCTCTACCCTTGAATCCTGAGGACTGTGCGGAGAATGGACCTTTGGGACTTCTCAGGACATTAACAATTTGTACACTGCAGGTTGACTTAATTTATTTATTTTGTGAAAAAGAAGAGACGGAAAAATATTTTATTATTTGCAGGGACTCAAAGCTGTACCCAAATCAAGAAAGACAACAGTAACAGAAGCCATTCACTTCATGTATACAAGGACACTCCAAGACAATTCAAAATACACCAGAGGACAAAGCTGAGAGCATGGGAGTCATGACAGCTACAGGGTATTTTTTTAGCTTGGGTTTTTCCCTTCAGTTGATTTGAAGATACGACAGTAAGACCCTTTCTGCATTATTACCTTTGCCTACGTGTCTGAAATAAGATACAACTCACCTGAGTGTTGCCTGGGGCTCAGCAATGCTCTGGGAACCCTTGGGGTTTTAGGGAGGGCAGGGTGGGATGATTACTGACTTTATAGTCCTTGGGACCTGGTTGGAGACCCACATGAGGGGTTACCAGCAGGGAGCTGGATTAGGGAGAGTGGTCCAGCTGAGAGGCAGTGCCTCGTTTTCCAGCAAGGCCAGCCCTGGTTTGTTTTTCTGTTCCCCCTGTGCTCCCCCCTCACACCGGAGCCTTCCCCTCTGCAACACCCACCTGCCTGGAGACGGGAGTGTTGAGGCCTCACCTCTGCCAGCCGCCAGCTACCCCGGAACAAGAGGCTCATTCAGCAATGAGCGTTTACTCATTTTCTTCTTCTTCATGAAGACCTCTTTAGCCCAGCCTGTAAAAATAGCTCAGAACATTCCAGGCCTTGGTGAGACAGGGCAGTGTCCAGTACCCTCAAGGCGTCACCCCTGCTGCCCATTCCTGGCTTTTCCTCTGGACCTCATTTATAAGTTTTGGAGTGGATGAGGACATGGGGAAAGGTCTATAGGAGCAGGATTTGGGAGGGGACAGGATTCCTGAGTCCCATAGAGAGGGAAGATGTGCAGGGCTCAGTAGCACAGCTCCTGCAAGTTATCACCAAGTTATCACTAAGGTGGAGAGACACGAGTAAAGTCTAGCCCTTTGTCTGTGTATGTGATGCACTCACTTGAAAATAAAAACAAAAACAAAATGTTTGTCTGCCAGCACCCTCAGCCTGGGAGCTGTGCCAGAGTCTGGTCTGATGGGACAGCTGCTGACCAAACCCTTAAGAGCAAAAGTCCCACCGAACCCGTTACAATGACATCTTTCCACCTCTGCTCTCCAAATGAGCTCCAGGGAATCCGTGTGCCAGAAGATGTATGCTTAGCCAATCAGCAGACAGGAGGTATAAGCATCCAGTGCTCTCGTCCTAACCCTGAAGGTCTCTTCCAGCCCTGGGCCTGTGTTAATTGACTGTGGGGCCTGTCCCTTAAGAGGCCCTGGATTATGAAGAATGAGGGCAGAAGACTGGATGGCTGTGTCCCTGAGGCAAGGAGGGGATGGGGGGAACAGATGCCTGCAGAGGATGCTCCTTTAAATTTGTGTGGACTGATGAGATCCTAGAAGTGGATCTTGTCAGTCTGCTCACATTTAAAGAAGGCGCATCCTCTGAGATCCAAAGTTGATGAGTTTGCCTGGGAACATTCCTAGGACATGGTCCAGTTAGAAACCGAGGGAGGAGGCCCAGGGTTTCCTGAATGCAGCCACGTGGCCTTTCAACTACCATGGTTTCACGAAGAGTGGAAGCTGCTCTTTACCTCAAGAGGATGAAGCAGAATTAGCAACTGCAGATGTCTTAAGAACTTCAAGATCCTAGGGTCTTGTGACTTTTGTCATTCCATACTGTGCATGGGGGACTAATTAGTTATGTGTTTCCAAGATTACATGGTGCCATCTTCAGGGCCTAGCCCATATTGTGGGCCAGGTATTTTATTTGTATTTATTTGTCAAATAAAATGACCTATGTATCTTGCTTCTTCTAACATTGGGCTTGAACAGGGCACCCCCTAAAGTCTCCATTTCATCTGTACTTTCTAGGCCAAATCTGCCTGATTCCCCTGCTCCCTCCTGGATCCTGCAAACTCTTTTTGCCAAGACCTTGGCCTTATGTCATATTTCATGGCCACATAGTACAGGATACCCCTTTCCTGGCCATAGGTGGCCTGGTATGTACATATGTGTCCACACGTCTGTATGTGTAGCATGTAGCTCAGCCTGCTTGGCCATGTTGCTCCCAGCTCCCTTGCCATCAATGTCCTTGCCATCAATGTTCTTGCCGTGGCTACAATCTCCTGAAAATACAGGGGTTGCCTTCAGAAAGCTGGTGGCTACTGCCAGTCGGGATCTGCTTTGCAGAACAGAATGTGAATTATTTAATTAAAAATGAAAACACGCAACAAGCAGAATCTGAAGTGTGTGTCTCTGTCGTCTTTGTATTTATTCTCAGCGGCAATTAGGTTGTAAAAATTAACAGGAACACTTATACGTCAATTATATCTCAATAAAGTGGGGTTGGAGGAAATAAAAAAAAAAAATTAGCAGCCATAGGAAAGGGGCAACTTCCAGCATGAAGCAAGTCACAGAAACTGCTCCCTGTTCCTGAGAGGTGAAAGGCACAAGGAAAGTAGGGATACGTGCAGGGGCTGTGGCAAAGGTGAATGATCTTTATGTTACCAGAATAGCAGAGCTGGTAATAACAGTTTGGAGTTGGCTGCAAGGACAACGTCTGAGAAAGAAACACCCAGGTATTCTCAAACAGGGACATTAGTTAGAGGCCAGGGGACCTGGTGACAAGTCCCACCTTGGCCACTTTCTAGTCCTGTGATTTTGGGTAAGTCAGTTCCCTTAATCTGTACCCCAGTTGCCTTTACAATGAAAGGTGTAATTAGTAGTTGACAACCATTGTTCCAAAAATACCCCTTTAGGGATGGACTCAAGTCAGCTGTAAGGGCAGGCAGTGCTTTCCCACTGGCAGCAGCTGTGCATTCATTTGGCCTTCAAATAAATTTCAAGAATCGCTTGAGATTGCTAGGAACACTTGCAGCTAAGAAATGCAGTGCAATTACATGCTGTATCAGTCATAGCAACTTGGTGCAAATTGCCACACTTTTGTTTCCGAACAGCCACCTGGAGGGAATGGTTGTTTCCCCAGGAAGAAGGGAGAAGGTTCACTTTAGAACCCGAGAAGACAGCCTGTGGAGCTTTGTGGGTTTGGGGACACAGGAGAAGCAGGAATAGCAGCTGCCATGAAGAGGCAGAGAACAGCTGAAAACTGGGGACAGTAGTCCCTGGAGTGAGGGGGTGACAGAGTAAAGCATGATATGAGGACAGGAGACCCCTTCACCCCAAATTCAATTCTGTATCTGTTATTTTACCCAGGCCAAGCTTTGGAAGCTCAAACCACTCCCCTCCCAACCCTTAAAAATACAGGAGGCAGCACAATGACACCCCAACCTGGGTAAAATCTTGGCCACCCGGCCCCCAGCCAGGTGCCACTTCTGTTTCCAATCTTCTGGCACTGGATATATTTAGTTTAATTTCTAGGCTGTGTTTCCTACCACAAATGGCCCCCTGGAGAAACAAATTGCCCTAATCATAGAGCTGAGAAGCCTGGAGACCTCCCCACGCGCCCACTCTCTCAGCCACCAGCCTAGGCCAAGCCTCTTTCCACTCCCAGACCTCAGAGGGCTCCTGTATGTTCCTGTACCACACCCCAAGTTATCCACCCCGGGAGGGAGCCGAACACCCCATGGGGTCGTTGAGACAGCCAGTTGGCTGGCTCCATCCTAGCAGGCAGCTTGATCGCGCACAGAGAGAGGCCTTGGGCTATGCACTTGTGCACAGAGCCCTGCCAGGTCCTGGAGTCTACAGCAGTGCCCCCAAGTCTTTTTGGAGGACCTGTGGTCACCTAACCTCTTGTAAGGAGGTACAGTTCACATTAGTATTTTAAAGGCTCTGAGAAGCCCTGCTTTCCTCTGACTGATCCCGTTTACCAGGATTCCCTCAAAACCAATTTTATGAGTGGAATTTTTATCATGTAAACTTTTTTTGTTTTTCTGACTAAGATTTTCAGGACTTTGGCATTCTACAGAACAGTTTGTACTTAGCAGAAACCTGCAAAGGTAAGTGTTAGGACTAAAAGCCATGGTTAAGCAGACAGTAAGGTGATAGGTGATGTAGCTACCTACTTCAAGGGAGAAAAAGCCCAGGGTTTCAGGGCCCCTTCCCTCTTTCTCATTCTCCTTGAGCTGCAGGCCAGGAGCGAGAGTCAGCCTTGGGGTCACTGGGGGTCAGAGTTCACAGCTCCAAGGCATCCATGCTGCTGTTGTGAAACCTGCCGGTGGCTTGAAACCCTTGGTGTCCTCAAATCGACCCACTCCTACGGGGCCTCTGTGGCACTACCCAAAAGATGTAGTGACCCCCACGGAGAGTAGGGACCCTGGAGAGCCAGGCCAGGCATAAACATCACAGGACACTACTGATCTGAGAAACTCGAGCTTGGGGTAGTTCTTAAAGGAACCATTTCTAAAACATCTGGACAAAGGTTACCAACAGTAAACAGGTTCCCTGGAGATGCAGTCCCCTAGTAGCTAGTAAACCCCTTGCTAAATGCTGCTGTGCAGTTTATTAGAAGAGCAAGCAAGCAGTAAAGACTCAGCTGGAGAGGCTTGCCCAAGAAAATCAGAAAGGGAGAGAAGGGAGGGAGGAAGGAAGGAAAGGAGAGTGATAAGGAAGAGACACTCTCAGAGATGCAGGGAAGGAAGACAGCCATGTTGCTGGAGAGAACACCCATGAGAATAGCCACAGCCACGATGCCCAAGCATTTAAGGGATGCCAGGGTCAGGCCAGGCCCAGTGCACACCTCGCCCCACACACCACTGGCCATGGACCAAATCTACCCTGTGGATGCATGGTCCATGCATGGTCTGCTTTTGTTTATAACAACTGACCAACACTTAAAAATTAAGGGATTCTATATAAAAACCAGATTTCTGCTTCATCTTGAACATGAGGCCTCTTGCTTTGAGTCACACCAGAAGCTGATGCTGAGACAAAAGTTTGAGAGCAAACGGTTTATGTGGGAGCTGCAGACAGCCCAGCAGGGGAAGAGGGGAGGAGACAGGCAGCAAAGGGTGCAGTGCTGAGCCAGCAGCCACCTTGGACAACTGGAGCTGAATGCTTCCAGGAAATGCATAAAGCTCGAACCTTGGGATGACCCGAGCTGAGGGGTGAGGTGAAGACGCTGAGAGCATACCTACATCAAAGACCCGTCAGTCTTTGGCTGAAGGCCATACCTGGGATGTATTAATTCGCTTAGCACTTGCCCAGCTGGCAGAACAACATTCTGGAATTCTGGAAAAAGCTGTCAGGCCCAGAAGGGAAGGAAGATACAAGTGGTTGGAAGTTTCCAGAGCACAGTGCAAGTTTCCAAAGTAAGGTATGAGAGAGGGGAGAGGCCTGACAGCACCTACTCCCTGGGGTGGTCAGTCACCCAGGGCTCTCATCCCAGCAGAACAGCGGGCTGCAACTGGGGAGAAGGGCGGGGCCCAGGCTCCCTCTGGTCTCTCCAATACGAGGCAGCACTGATCACAGCATCAGCATTGACGATTTACTTTCAACGGACACATCCTCTCTATGAATCCATGTCCATCCAAAGGGAGAAAGCAACGGGCCAGGAAGCCCACAGTGCGACTCCATTCATTAGGACAGCACCCCAGGCCCTGGAGCATTTGAGTTTTCAAACCCCGCTTGAAGTCCTGGTGGAATGCTGGGGTCTGTGTTGGCTTTCCCCGACAGGGCCCACTGAGGGGCCCTTAATGCTTAGATATTGGGCATAATGTGGTTAGGTCTCGATACCATGGACTCTGCCTAGGTCTGTCTGGCCAGAACACCATGGAACTTAGCCTTCCCCCTTCCCTTCACCATCTCTCCCCACACCCGCCTGAACTTCACCTGCCCACCCTTACCCCAAAACTGCTGCTGCCCACATGAGCAGGAAGACAGAATATACAGTGAGGTGGAGCACAGGGGCTTTTCCCACACAGAGGGTGGACAGGGCCACGCAGCATCTGGTTCATACCAGTGCTGCCCTCCCTGGAAAGTTTTTCACCTCTTTCTGCTCTGATGCACATAGTAGATGATACTCACTTGCAGGGCCTAACAGGCCCCTTGGGTGTGTTCTTGTGATGCTCAGCATGGCAATCCTCAATGCCTGGATTCAAATGCCATCCCATTCTTGCCCACCCAGGAAAGTTCAACAGAGTGACCAAGGAGACAGTGTGTAAAAAGGCTTGGAGGATGAAGAGGACTTGAAGGATTTGGGGACCAAGAAACAATTTGCTCTGGTTGAGGTGGTGACAAAGCAGGAGGCTGGAGAGGAAAGCTAGGACCTGAGCATGAAGGAGCATCTAAGCCATGATAAGAAGAGGTTGGACTTGATTCCAAGAACTATAGGGAGCTGCTGAATGATAGAGTGAAGCAACGTGGGCTGGCCTGACCAATAATGTCCCATTTTACAGATGAGAAGAGAGAGAGACAGAGCGCTGACATGACCAGCAGTGTCAGCATATGAATCTACATCCCTACTCCTTGAAGACCCTTCTGTCCCATCTTTTGCCTCAGTCTCCCACTTCCATCTGTTAGGACCCCACAGGCCACGAAAATGCTGTGGAGACCCAGAACCAAAGGGTTTCCTTTGGGATCATACAGAACAAGCCTAACCTCTTCCCTATGTGCCAGCTTTCCAAAGTCATCCTGAGTCTGCTCTTTTCCAGCAAGGTGTCCAAGCTGTGTGACCTTGGACAGTAAACTGCCCTCTCTGAGCCTTGGGTTGCTCATGTATTAAAATAGGGATAGTATCGCCTACTCAGTCTGAATTCGTGGAGAAGTGTGGGTTCAGAGGACTCCTGGGTTCACCTCCCATCAGCACTGTCCCAGCCCGGGCCTAGGGACCTGGGTCTTGGTGATTTGGGGGACGGTGCTACACCTGTCTCTACTGTTTGTTTTACTTCCCCCGCAAATGGATTTTTTTTCTAAGAGTCCCAGAGAATGGGGAATTGTTCCTGTAAATATATATTTTTAAAGGTGAAAAAATAAAATAAAATAAAATAGGGATAGTATCAACGTGAAGGATGCGTGTAGCATGTCTGGTTCATGGTAAGCCCTGAATAAACAGTGGCTGCTAATACTTGAAGACAGAGGCCCTTCACCCTATGTTCACACTCTTTTGGATGCCTCAGTTAATCAATGAATCAACAAATATTTTGAAGGCTAATGTTTTTGTTTAGCTGCTAAGTCTTTTGGGACCCCATGGACTATCACACTCCAGACTCTTCTGTCCATGGAATTCCCCAGGTAAGAATACTGATGTGGGTTGCTATTTCCTTCTCCAGGGTATCTTTCCAACCCAGAGGGTTGAACCCAATCTCCTGCATTGTCAGGTGGATTCTTTACCATTGAGTCATCAGGGAAGCCCCTTTTAAGGTTATAGGGAATCCTAAATAGAACTCACAGTGGGACCTGGAACCAAATAAAATAGGTCCCTCAGTATCTGACCCAGCAGGACAAATCATAAAAAGCAGTGCTGAGCTTCTAGGAATGACCCTCAGATGGCCCACAGAGCAACTTTCAGAGTTTGGTTGAGTGAGTAGGAGCTAATCTTCCCTTTCCTTTTGGAAGATTTCATTAATCCACCTCTGTGTTTCAGGAGTCTCTTTCCTCTGACTTGATGTTGATTTCTTTAAGCAGTTCCCTTTCCAGGAAAAAACTGCCCTCTACCTTCTGTCTGTATGAGTAAAAAGGCTGACCCTTGAGAACCGAGAAGATTTGGGTTTAAGTCAATTCATTCAAAACATTTTCCAATGGGCAGCACTTCTCCCTGATGACCGGGCCCCTGAGGGGTCTGGCTGGCCCAAATGGAAGTGTGTTCAGACTTGGTCTGAAACCTACCACTTCGAAGCAAGTCTTGCTTGGCTGGGAGCAGAGGAACAGCTGAGAAGACATGTGTTAAGACTTGCCCTTGGAAGTAGGAATCCAAGGAGCTCACAACAGGGAAATGCTCCTGACAACTTACTTCTTGATACATGCCCTTCGTATTCTCTTTAACGGGTGGTTAAGTCTCAGTGAAAGCCTTCACACTGTGTTTCCTGACACAGCACAAATGGTGGGTGGATGAATGAGTGAATGGAGAGGAAGTTTAAGAGGCAGTTGGAATAAACATTTTTTTCCAATTGTAGTAATACACACATGATCTAAAATTTACTGTCAAAGGTCGTGAGGAAGCAGCGCGTGGATTTCGGCCGCCGTTTCTTCCACCTTCAGTCTCTGGATATTTTGTAGAGCTTCCAACAGCGCTATGTTGGGACAGAGCATCCGGAGGTTCACAACCTCTGTGGTTCGTCGGAGCCACAATGAGGAGGGTCCAGGGAAGAACATACCATTTTCAGTGGAAAACAAGTGGCGGTTACCAGCTAAGATGACTTTGTTCTTTCGGTCTGGATTTGCTGCACCTTTCTTTATAGTAAGACACATGAGACAGATAGGAAGAGGAACATATTAAGAGGTGCAATCTCTTAAAAGGATCAAACCTTGAACTCAGCTTCCTAGATATGTTTGTAAATAAACTTATGGCATAAATCCTTAACGCCTCTTCTCTGAAATATGGAACATGATAATTGAACACGTGCTTACATTTTATTTGGGTAATATCGCATTATTAGTTTCTTAATTAAATATGTATTTGATTTAGCTTGTTAAAAAAACAAATAAATAAAATAAAATTTACTGTTAGTGAAATTAGGACATTCATAATGTGTGACCTGGAGAAGGAATGGGCAATCCACTCCAGCATTCTTGCCTGGTGAATCCCATGGACTGAGGAGCCTGGTGGACTGGAGTCCACAGGGTCGCAAAGAGTCAGACGTGACTGAAGCGACTGAGCACGCACAGTATGTAACCATCATCTAGAACATTTTCATCACCTTAAAAGGAAACCCCCATATGCCCTGCAACTGCAAATCTGCTTTCTGTCTCTACAGATGTGTCTATTCTGGACATTTCATATAAATGGAATCATACGATATGTGACCTGCTGTTTCTGGCTTCTTTCACTTAGCATAATGTTTTCAAAGTATCATCCATGTTGTAGGATGTATTAGAACTTCATTCCTTTTTAAGGCTAAATAATAGCCCATTGTGTGGATAAACCACATTTTATTTATGAATTCATAAGTTGATGGATACTTGGGTTGTTTCTATCGCTTGGCACCACTTTCATTTAATGAACATTGCCTGAGCTCCTACAATGACCCTAGCACTGTCCTGGGGACTCACTCATTATCTATTATTGAATCCTCAGTACTACTCTCAACTGAAGTGGAAATGATTTCCCCATTTTAAAGATAAAGGAATGGAGCGTAAGCAAGATTTAAGGAATTTGCTGAGATAAAAATTAGCAGTAGTCCAGCCCAACAAACACTGGCTACGTGCTCACAGTCTGCAGCCCCCACGCCAGGCCACAGGGCACAGAGTGAAGAGCAGGGTCCCTGTCTGTGTGATAACAGACATCCCATGTCAGACTTGCCAGGCAGACTCAGTATCACTTACTTCTATACTTTCCATTTCATTGGAAACTCAACAACAATTCTGATATGGCTTAATTTGTAATGATCTGTCTGAATAAATTCCTGATAAGGGAAAAATAAAACCTACCATCAGACCCAATGATTGTGTCAGTCCCTCCCTGCGTATGACAGATGGCACTGTCCAATTTCAAGTGGTTTGGGCCTCACTGGTTCAAGTGTAAGTCACCAGCTCCTTTCTGACCTTGGCAATGCAACATCACTGTCTCTACCTGTAGCAACAGCTCCCCGAGCTTTATCAGTCTCCTCAGAGGCCTAGGACCTCCATTCACTCAAAATACCTCTCTCAAAACCCTCCAGATACTCACAACTGATCAGTAATCATAATGAGGAACTTCCCCAGTGGTCCAGTAGTTAAGACTCCATGTGTCCACTGCAGGGGGCATGGGTTTGAACCCTGTTTGGGGAACTAAGATCTCATATGCCATCCACCATAGCCAAAAAAAGAGAGAAAACAGACTTGCAGTTGCTGTGTGTGTGTGTGTGGGGGGGGGGGGGCGAGTAGTAAAGATGAATAATCTCGTATATAAGGTCACAAAGAGCAATTTAAAAAATAATCATAATGATGATGATTTATTGAGTTTGGCACATGCCCAGTACCTTCCAAGCATTATCTCCTTGGATGAGCCTTCCATCCCTGTGAAATTGGCTCTTGATTTGATCATTTTACTCATTATCCCCTCATTTACTGGCAAGGCAACTAAGCCTTGGAGAGGCAGATCCTAGGTGGACCAGGTTGCAAGCCCAGGTCTTTCTGCTCCAAACTGGACTTCAGGACAGCTGTGCCACATCACTGTGGGGACCTGTGCGTGCTCCGGCCTTTGGCACCCTCAATCCTGTTCTTGGTGACAGGGGTATATAAAAGGCACATGTCAGTCCAGTTGTCTGGGATCTTAGGCAATCCCTGCAGATGTCATCTGCCTCTGTGAACAGCGCTCATAGGATCCTGGCCAAGAAAGAAGCAGAGGAACCAGAGATTCTCTTTAGGACTTGGCTTTCAGTGCCAGAAGAGTGGAGCTAAGACAGAAATATCACATGCAGAGCTGCTAGAGGAAATTCTCCTGTTGCCCTCCAGATACAGGCCCACAGTAAACACAGGCATAAAGCTCAAACTCAGCAGACAGCCAAGAAATGCAAACCAAAACAACAATGACCTCTTAAATTGGCAACAGTCTTTTAAATCACTAAAACCTAATGCTGGTGAAGGCATAAAGAAACACCCATTCATCTGCTGGGGAGGAAAGTTTGGTAATATGCATCAAATATCTTAACATTTTTCACATCCTTTCATCCAGCAAATCCAGTACAGGAGTTTATTATAAAGAAATAACTGTGGCTGAATGCTGAGACTTAATGTTTAAATCATTAAACGTTTCTAATAGTGAAAAACAAACAGAAAAAACCTCTTAACTATTGAATAATAAGGAATTGGTCAAATAAATTATGGTTACACATATGATGGGATACTTTGCAACTATTAAAATAATCACGTAGAAGGTCTTTTATGACACTGAAGACATCTAGGATATATTAAACAAAAGTAGTCTATTAAATTCCATTTACGTAAAATATTTTTTATAATGTGAAATATTTTGCACACAGAAATGATTGGAAAGACATAAACCAAACTGTTGACAGTAAATTACTTATCTGAATTTTAAACAACTTCTTTAACAAACATGGATTCCTTAGATTAATCACATAGTGTTTAAGAGCATAGTGTCTGGGGACTTCCCTGGTGGTCCAGTAGCTAAGATTCCATGCTCTCAGTGCAGGTGACCTGGGTCTGATCCCTAGTCAGGAAATTAGATTCCACATGCTGCAACTAAGAGATTGAATGCTGCAACTATAAGAACCTGCATGCCACAATGAAGATCAAAGATCTCTTGTGCTGCTACTAAGACCTGGCCCAGTAAATAAATGATCTATATAAAAAAAAAAAGAAAAGAAAAAAAATGAGTGTAACTTTTGGAATCAGACTGCCTCAGTTCAAATCTCAGTTCCATCCCTGATTCATGGAAACCTCTCTGAGTTTCAAAGTACAAATGGAGGTAATAACAATTCCAAAGCACCTGCTCAGGGGGTGTTGGAGGCTCTAAATGAGAAGGTATGTGTGACATTCTCAGTACAGTGCCCCAGGGTGATTTATCATCACCATTGCTATGATTTCTATGACTATGTTTCTGATAATACAAGTCATGTAATTAGGAAGGAGAAGAGCCTGAGCATTTGCCTGCTTCCTCACCCACCTCGGAAAGCCATGTCTGCTAGCTTTCCCCACTCAGGGCTGACATTTGCCCTCAACTTCCTGCAAGGCATTCAATTCACACTTGCCAGGATTCCCGTGTTCCATCCTCCTCGCCCTTGTCCACAGAGAGGAAGAAACAGTCCAGCAAACACTGGTGTGCTGGCCCCAGAGTGAGACGCGGAAGTTTACAAAAACCATAAGCAAATGTTTGGTTTGGGAGGAGAAGGAGCAGAGGCTGCGTGGAAAAAGGAGACTTTTCAGAAGCCCCTGGAGGAGACTGCCCTTCACTGCTGGGCCTCCTTCTTTCCCCTGTTTGTTTCTTGACTTGGTCCTGACCACCTCATTTTCTCTGAAGCATCTGGCCCCAATATGGGGCTGATTTTCATAAATCCAAGACATCTCCCTTAGCCCAGCAGACTTGGAAGAAGCCAAGGAGAAACCCCACAGTGTTGCCAGCAGAAGCCCTGAAAGGCAGAGGCAGGCAGGAAAGAGGAGGGTGGTTAATAACCAAATGAGGACCAAGGTGTGCCTGGGGCGCAAGGCATGTACAGGAAGCTGGTGTGTTCAGAATACAGACGGATGAGCCAGGGAGAGAAAGAGATGCCCCTGGAACCCACAGAAGCCTCCAGCAGGTGTCCACCTACCCTCGATTTCTTTCCTCTCCTGTGGCCCCTCACTAGACAAGAGCTGGCTCATATGGGTTACAGATTTCTCCAGCTGTGGAAGAACCAGATCAGGGGACATGTTCTGTCCCCTACATAGACACACACAGGTGCACACACATGCACACACCTCCTTCCAGGCTGGGAAAGCAGAGGGTATGGAGTTCTAGCCAGATTTCATCCCCCGGTTGCTTTAACCCAGACGCATACTTCAGTCCCTTCTGCCTGGAGATACCAATACGTGATCCCAAGACAAAGCAGAGTAAATGTTGCTGGGTGGAGCATCAGGAACAAGCAATCAGGAACATTAGACTGAAAATAAAAGAAAGAAGTGAATGAAAAAAAAAAAAAAGCTGTGATTCCTAGAAATTCCCACTCCACCCACTTCCCACAACTATTCTATTACTCCAAAATGAGAAATTAATTCCTCCAGGATTAGGATTGTGAAGAATGTGCCAAAACCCAAGAAAAAGGCTTTATGTTTTCAGGGTGTGAACTTGGCTTAGCTGGGACTCACTAAGCTGCAGCTAAGGGAGCCTGGGCTCCACCTCTTTGCTTTTTTCAGCACTGTCTCAAAATACAGTTCGTCAAGGATGCCCTGAGCCTGTCAGCCTCCTCTGTTACGGGTGTCGGTGATAGAGCAGAGTGGGCAGCAGTACTCACGGTGCTGCCTTGTTCTCACTATTCAAAGAATGTGAAGGTCATTGTCCCCTTCCACCTTACAGGGAGTGGAGGCCAGCTCCTCTCATCCTGAACTCTGAACCTCAGCAGGGAGGAAATAAGCCACCACTGTAGAGGCCACTACACTCAATCCTTACCCACTCACTTATTTTAAAAACACAAAGGTCCTAAACTAACCCGGGTGTTTTCAGCTCTGGACACACATTAAAACTACCAACTGGGCTTCCCTGATGGCTCAGTGGTAAAGAATCTACCTGCAGATGCAGGAGACACGGGTTCGACCCCTGATCTAGGAGGATCCCACATGCCATGCAACAACTGAGCCAGTGTACCATGACTATTGAGCCTGTGCTCTAGAGTCCGTGCTCCGCAATAAGAGAAGCCCCTGCAATGAGAAGCCGGTACACCACAACTAGAGAGTAGCCCCTGCTTGCTGCAGCTAGACAGCCCACATGCAGCAACAGAGATCCAACACAGCCAAAAAGAAAAAAGAAAATAAATAAAATTATATACAAAAATCTACTGTTTCTCAAACTTTTCTTGTGCATAGGAATCTCCTGGAGGACTGGTTAAAATGCAGATTTGGGGACCCCACCCCAGAGTTTCAGATTCAATTGGTCTGGGATGGGGCTGGGGAACTTGCATTTTAACCAGTGCCCTGGTATTGCTGGTCCCTGGTCCACTGCCTCCTGCTGTCTTCAGACTGACTCATGTGATCTGGAGTGGGATATGGACAACTGCTATTTAAAGGGGCTGAAGCCAACAGGACTCCATGGGGCTCCTGGACACAAAAGCCTTTCTGTGTCCCCCATTTCTTGATTACAGGAAATAGGCTTCATTCAGCCTCAACTCAACTTCCCTGAGTTCCTAGCAGCAGATTCAGTCACTAATTAAGGAAGGGAATGGATTTGGAGACCGAGTGGAACAGTCAAGAAACAATAGTGCAGTGTAGGGCAGGGTCCTGGTTCCCCTCAGGGAATATACATAACAATACTTCTGAGCTGTTCTGCAGATGCTGAAATCCTCACGGGGGTGGGGGGAGTTAACTGCATGCTGCTCACCAGCTCGGGAGATCCCAGAACGCTGAAACCAGAAAGTTGATGATGCTGACGCCCACTGACCTCACCATCAACCAATCAGAAGAATATCCATGAACTGATCACGCCCTCCTCCTCGAACCATTACTATAAAACTCCTCATTACCCACCTCCAGGTTGAGACACGCAGTTCTGAGAACATTAGACCTCTGTGGCCTCCTTTGCCTGGCAAAGCAATAAAACAATTCTCTACTTCACCCAAAACTCTGTCTCTGAGATTTAATTTGTTGTCAAGTTAGAGAGGCTGGATTCGGCACCAGGGTCCAGGAGATCCTGGGAGAACCATCGCTAACACCACAAGGGCCAATTGAAGTGAGATCAACTACAAGAGCATATTCAGTACAAACAGCTGTTAACAGTGAAGTACTTACTAGAATCCAGCTGTTCTCAACCATGGCCTTATCTAGTGTTTATTCCTTTTTTACATTAAAGGAAAATCTTGACATCTCTCTCTCTGATTTAGCAGGTCTGTAACTTCACAGAGGCCATTTCTGCACATCCCTGCTCTGCCCCTGGTTCTGGCTGATCTTTGGGGCACCAGCACGTGGTCACAGCTCTCAGCTCTCAGTTTGCAGGTCCATTGGTGTCTTAGCATCTTCCCTCTCCCCTTTGTCCAAGAGAAATGTTCCCCTTCCTTGCACATGGCACAGAGAGCCCTTATGGCACGCCTTCCTCATGACCCAGCCCGAGGATCGCTGACTCATCTTGATCCATGGAAGAGCCGAGGTCCACTGAGCCCAAGACTTTTGGCCAGCCCTGGGAAGTTCAGTCTGCCTAGCACACAGCTGATCCTCAGTCTGCATGGGCATAAAGCCGCCTCCAAGACCTGGCAGCAGTGTCAGGGTGGGCCTCCAGCCCCACTGTGGGAAGATTTACAAAACAAAGAGCAGATGCTTCGGTGATGACTTCACCGCAGAATGGGGCCCAGTGCATTTTCATCAGGGAGAGAAAGGTCAGTGGCTGCCGGCCAAGTCCTGCTCAGAGAAGCCTCAGACAGACAGGCAGACAAGCACATTGCCCAGGCCGCCATAATGAGAAGCAGAAAGAGAAGAATGGACACACATTACCACCCCTAGGCCAGACCCTCATAAGTAGAACCTTATTTAATCCCTACAACAATTCCATAGTAGATACTGTCATTGCTTCTAATATTTTCAAGAGGAAACAGGCTCAGAGAGGTCACATATCCTACCTACAGTCACACAGCTGTAGCTAACATTTACTGTTATAACTAACATCTTACTATATGCCACTTGCTTTATATATATTGACCCATTTAATCCTCACAACGGTCCTAGAGGTAGTGTTTTAGTCTGCATAGGATAGCGTGTGCCATGGTAACAAATAATTCCCAAAGTCCCAGGGCCTAAGATAACAAGGATTTACTTCTTATCTACATGAAGTCTATTGTGGGTCCATGAGCCTCTCTGGGGCATCTTTTCTTCATACAGTGATTCAGCAAGCTGGGTAGCTTTGATCTTATTGCTCAACCAACTGAACAGGAGGCCTTGGTGCTGAGGCAGAGAAAAAAACTGGAGAGTTGTACGCCATCTCTTTTACCCTTTCTCCCAGAAGTGACTCATGTCATTCAGCCCACAGGCCATTGGCCAGTGCTAATCACATGGCACCTACCCAATTTCAGGGGGTAGGAAATACAGGGGAACAGACAGAACGTTTGGTGACTATCACTATCTCTGCTACAGTAAGTACTGTATTTTTTTTAACAGTTTTTAAAAAATTGAATGAAATAAAAAAGATTCTTTAAATTCTATAATGCTTTACAAAATTTCACGCACACGATTTCATATAATCCCATCATGACACTTTTATTTCCCCCACCTCTATATTGCCCCTCCCAGTAGGTACTATTATTATCCCCATTTTACAGACAAGAAAACTGAGACTGAGCAGAGAGGTGCCATGCTGCATTAGTTTGCTAGTGCTGCCATAGGGTACCACAGACTGGGTGGCTTAGACAACAGAAATTGATTGTCACAGAGCTCTGGAGGCTAGAAGTCTGAGATCAGGTGTCAGCAGGGTTGGTGCCTTCTGTGAGGAGTGAAGGAGAATCTGCCTCTCTCCTAGCTCCTGGTAGTTTGCTGGCATCCTTGGTGTTCCTTGGCTGGTAGAACCTTCACCCCAGTCTCTGCCTTTGTCTTCACATGGTGTTCTCCTTATGCGTGTCTGCCTCCAAGTTCTCCCTTTTTATAAGGACATCACTCATATTGGATTAGGGGCCCTCTCTTCTCCAATATGACCTCATTTTAACTCATTCCATCTTTAACAATCCTATTTCTAAATAAGGTCACATTCCGAGGTTCTGACAGTTAGGAGTTCGACATATGAATTTTGGAGGACATAATTCAGCCTATAATTCTTGTTCAAGGTCACACAGAGCTAATAAGATGAATAACTTGTACCTTAGTCTGTCTGACTAATTTTAACTCTCCATCCAAGGTGATAATTACTTCCTCTGAAATGGGAGGTCTATAAAGCGTTTGGAGCCATGTTGATGATGAGAATTAATCATGTTATTCTTGTCAGTCTCCAAAAGCAAGGATCATACTTCATAAAACCACTCTCACACTTGTCTTTAAAAAAACATGATATCCATTTAAACGAGGATTCTTATAAATAAAATCTTCATCTAGGATGTTGAAAACTGCCTGTAGATTAAAACCCCTCTTCCTCTCTACCATCTCCACCCAAATAGGATGCAGTGTTCTCCTTAGAACAGACAGTTGTGGGGCTCTCATCTCTCAGGTCCCACCCATAGGCCGGATCTAGAGGTTGATGCCTCTGCTTTTCCCATCTTTACCAACTGGGATGGTGGTCTGGCCCCAACATAGATCTGGGAGGTGTGACAGCTGACCTACCACACTTCCTAGGGTCTGACAGTAAACCAACTGGACATGGGAAAGGGTGTGTGTGCTTGCATATTGATTCACAAACCTTTCTGCCCTCTACCCCAGGTTCCTACCCTTTCCTTCTCCCAGCCCCACTGGACACAGATCCCATGTTTATCTTCCTAAGTTTTCATCTTTGCCCAACACCACCCCCAGTAAGTCTTCTGTTGGATTGGTGCAGGATTCCTCCCTGCTTAACCCAGAGAGGGAGAAAACAATCCAAATGTTTTAAAGTCTTGGTGTCAATGTTCTTGCATGTCATTTTCTAACACCTTCCACCTACAACAGTATAACACACCTGGTGGAGATGCCCGATGAGCAAGGCCATGCCCAGCAATGGGCTGAGCATCTCATCTAAACTCTCACAGCGGGCCTGAGATGCCTCTGAGGAAGACAAAAGAGCCTGGCACTAGTTAGAGTGGTCTGGACAGATTTTAATCAGTAATAACCATTGCAGTAGGGAGAAGAGTCAACGTGAGCTAAACTCAACTTGGACTTGTGCAGAGGTGTCTGGGCATTTTAAAGGGAGAATGAGGGAAGAGGGAGGTGGGTAAGCGGGGGCTCAGGAGAGTCAGGGTAGTGAAGACCAAGGTGTTGGTCCAAATGAAACCCCTGACTGTTGGCTTACTGGCCTTATAGAGGTTGTGCTCCTCCCCTCCCATGGAGGTCGGGAGGGGGGCAATCTCTTCAGGTAACAGCTAGGACAGTCAGGTCTATCAGCAGCCATGAGTTCTCCCAAGTGGGCACTTTAAAAGGGACCAGCATCCATCCTAGGAATATGACCCTGAGTGTTAGAAACTGTTAGTGTCTGTTCAGGTGTCTTTTAAAAAATTTTTTTTAATTTATTTATGACTATGCTGGGTCTTCATTGCTTTGCACAGGCTTTCTCTAGTTGCAGTGAGGAGGAGCTGCTCTTCTTTGTGGTGGATGGGCTTCCCACGGCAGTGGCTTCTCTTGTTGGAGAGCATGGGCTCAGTAGTTGAGGCACATGGCCTCCGTTGCCCCACAGCATGTGGCATCTTCTCTGGACCAGTGATGGA
This sequence comes from Odocoileus virginianus, assembly GCF_023699985.2. Taxonomy (NCBI): domain Eukaryota; kingdom Metazoa; phylum Chordata; class Mammalia; order Artiodactyla; family Cervidae; genus Odocoileus; species Odocoileus virginianus. The sequence goes on from NC_069680.1 coordinate 61,808,210, forward strand.
ACCTGTGTCCCCTGCACTGACAGGCAGGTCCTTATTCACTGTGCCACCAGGGAAGTCCTGTTCAGCTCTTTCTAGTTCAAGGTTAAGGCCTACTCCACAAGAGGACTCAAAGTAGCCTGGCTGGGGTGTGGTCAAGGAGAGAATCCCTGTCACTTCTATCATTCTCTGCCATGTCTCCCATGAAAGCAGGTCAGCGTTCCACCTAAGGCCACATACCTGGGGAATGGTCAAGCCATACCTGGCCTCCTGAGTTCCTCGCTATGTCTCTCTGGTTTCTGGCTTACCTCTCTCTCCCTGGGTGCGTCCACTCACAACCTGCCCCCCGCCCCTATTACTCTGTGCTCTAGCTGGGGGATGATGTGTCTATGAGGGTCAAGGTGCCAGGAATGAGGCGTGTGAGTGGCCCGAACAAGTTACTCACCCTCAGGCTGAGTCCGCACCCTTCCAATGGAGGATTATAGAGCATTCTCAAAGTGGGTTGGGGAGGCCAGTGACCCCATTCAAAAGCTAATGATAACAGCAGACAGTTATGCAATACTTATGATGGATCAAGTACTTTACCCAACCTGATTTTTTTTTTTTTCCTGAAAGTAATGCTCAGAGTTTCCTCTGCCACCAAGGTGTGAGGGTTATTTAGAGTGAGTCATCAGTCATCTTGGCCAGAGGATGAAGAGGGCACACAGCCCCACTCCCTCTCAGCCTTCAGACCCTGCCGGCCTCCTTGGGTCTCTGTCTCGTGGAGAGAAGTCAGTGTGAAGCTATGGCTTGGGCCCAGGGTCTGAGTGGCCCATGGTTGAGGATGTAGTTCTGACATCCCCTGAACGGAACTGCAGTTTGTTACCTGGTTATTGTCCCTTTCTAGTCTCATTTTCCTCATCTGTGATAACTCTTGGAATTATATGAATGCTGTGAAGTTTAATGAGATAATGCAGATAAAGAGCTTAGGAGAGAACTCAGCAGGTAGAAAGCCTCAAAAATGTTAGCTTAGGGACTTCCCTGGTGGTCCAGTGGCTAAGACTGTGTTCCCAATGTAGGCGGCCTGGCTTTGCTTTCTGGTCCGGGAACTAGATCCCAAATGCTGCAACTAAGAATTCACATGCCATAACTGCAGATCCTGCATGTTATGATGAAGATCAAAGATCCCACATGTCATGGGATCTAAGACCCAGCGCAGCCAAATTAAAAAAAAAAAAATCTTAAATAAAAAAATGTCAACTGCACTTATGGCTTCCCAGGTGACACTAGTGGTAAAGAACCCACCAGCCAAAGCAGGAGACATAAGAGACACGGATTCGATCCCTAGGTAGGGAAGATCCCTTGGAGGAGAGCATGGCAACCCACTCCAGTATTCTTGCCTGGAGAATCCCATGGACAGAGGAGCCTGGGGGACTACAGTCCATAGGGTCACAAAGAGCTGTACACAAGTGAAATGACTTAGCACACACGCGTGGCAGGGATGAACTTCAAAATCACATCTACTCTGGGAGATGTGGAGGGTGGACAGGGGTAACTAAAGGCCACCCCCACAGTTGGTCCTGTAGACCCGCGGGGCAGAGCCTAGCACAGGGGGAGCTCTGACCTGCTGCGAGCCCCAGTGTAGGATATCATCCCAGCCCTGCTGCTAGCCTCCTTCAGCCCCTGAATACCCTGCTCTGCTCTGAGGCAGGAGGCGGTTCATACGTGCACCAGGAGCAGCTCCCCCCTGTGACTTGGCTCATAGGGAGGCTGGCGGGTGTGGGGGATAAGGATGGGAACCCAGGAATCTGTCACCCTTGAAGACAAAGAAACAGCCCTTTGCTGTTTTTATTGAAAAGAAATTCTCCTGTTCAAACCCAACTGCTGCATAGAGCCCCAGCCTCAGACTCTGGGCCAGTCCAGGTCCCTCCTGGGATCGTGGGACCCCTGTCCTGAGGGATGAGCCTCCCCCCAGATTCTCACCTCCCCTCAGGGCACTTCCCATCCCAGCACTGGTTCCCTAGTTGTTAGCCACAGAATCCTGCCCCCCACAGTGGTATCTCACATGGGGATGATTAAAAACAAGAATAAAGCCCCAAACTAAAAGCACAGCTGTTATGCTTGAAGCCCTGTCCTCCTATCCAGCTTTTAATAATAATACAACAATGTGCTCAGTTACTCAGTTGTGCCTGACTCTTTGCGACCCCATGGACTGTAACCCACCAGGCTCCTCTGTCCATGGAATTTTTCAGGCAAGAATAGTGGAGTGGGTTGCCGTTTCCTTCTCCAGGAATGCAACAATAGCTATCATTTATTGTGCTATGTTGGAAGGACATTCGCCTAAATCCAACACTCACAATAACCACATGGGTGGTATTATTGTTATCCCTGTTAAACAGTAAGGATGTGAGAGTTGGACATTAAGAAGGCTGAGTGCTGAAGAATTGTTGCCTTTGAACTGTGGTGCTAGAGAAGACTCTTGAGAGACCCTTGGACAGCAAGATCAAACCAAGTCAATCCTAAAGGAAATCAACCCTGAATATTCATTGGAAGGACTAATGCTGAAGCTGAAGTTCCAATGCTCTAGCCATCTGATGTGAAGAACTGACTCACTGGAAAGGACCCGGATGCTGGGAAAGACTGAGGGCAGGAGGGGAAGAGGGCGAAAAAGGAGGAGATGGTTGGATTGCACTACTGATTCAATGGGCATGAGTTTGAGCAAAATCCGGGAGACAGTGAAGGACAGGGAAGCCTGGCGTTCTGCAGTCCATGGGGTCGCAAAAAGTCAGATACAACCGAGCAACTGAACAGCAGCGACCATGAAACAGATGGGAAAACTGAGTCACAGTGACATAAGCCACTTGCCCAAGGTGACACAGATCAGAGCGAAACTGCATAAAGGCCCCCTGCATCCCACTCCTGACTGTAAAGGCTCTCTCTGCCCTCGATGTCCTCAGGGACACACATGCCATCCCAGGGCCCATCCCTCACCAAGGAGTCTCGGCTCTGAGGGGTGGGCACATAGAGTCCTAGGCCTGAGCATCCGCCTCTGGCCACTTTTCTGTGTTTACCCTGAGGCCGCCATCTGGACAAAGCCTCCTTGTCCTGCCTCAGGAGGTAGCAGGGTTTTAAGGACATGGGTTTAGTACCAGGGCTGTTTATCATCAGGACTGGGTTTCCTCTCCCAGAGGTGAAGAAGTTGCCCCACAAACTGTGTGGAGGCGATATCAAGCTCACCACCTCATCCTCTGCTCCCTTCCCCGGGGAACACAGTTCTACCCGACAGAGTGCCACATACACACCCAGCACACTCACTCACATACACACACGCCTGCAAACACACACATGCAGTGTATACATGTACATGGCCTTCCAGGAAGCAGGGAAAAGCAAGAAGTGTCTTTCTTGAGTCTCTGAATGATCTCATGGGATTCCTGCACATCTGAAGTCATTTGCAAACTGTGGTGTGTGTGGCTTGTGCATAAGAAGTGCAGGCTTATGCAGGACATAATCTGCAGGGCCCAGGGCAAAATGAAATGTGGAACCCATTGTTCAGAAAGTATTAAAAATTTCATGATGGCAACAACAGGCCTGGGGCCCTCCTGAGCCCAGGCCGCCTGCTCAGGAAGGGGGCCTCATGCCTGTGAGTGGGTTGGATGTTTATATTGCAGGCACTTTTCTGATTAGAAAGTTCAGAGCTGTCATTAGAATCTCAAGAGGGTCCATGACTCTCAAGGTTAAGAATCCTTTGGTAGCAGAAGGCTGGAGTTAGAAGCATGGGTCTGAGTCCCAGGCATATCGTTTACTAGCCACGGGACCTGGACCAAGTTCCTTAACCTCTCTGAGCTATTTTCTCATCTGTGAAAAAACAAAACAGGGTTATAATAAAGCCCACCTCACAGGGTTAACATGATGACAGGGGCAATAGGATAAAGAACTTAGCACACAGCCCGGCGTGTCAGTTCCCGGGAAGTACTGAGAGTAGTTAGTTACTGAACTGTGAGTTCATTCTGTTTTACTTGTTATGTTGGAGTCATGGCCCTGTGTCACCTTGACCTCAGCAAGTTGTGCCTTCCGAAGCAGTCCTCGGCAGGCCCAGCACAGCGCCTGGCAGGGGCTCTTGTGGACAAGAGCTGACGTTCCTGAGGACTGGCTTGGTGTCTTTGCTGGTCTCTCCCTCAGAGCTTGCCCTGTTGGCTGCCTGACTGGTTTGGTCTGAGTGCCTGGGCCACACGGATATGTGATAGGTAGCCACAACCTAGCAGACTTAGGACTGGTGGATGGTCTCTGGGTTGAGCTTAAGAGGACTGGGCCCCTCAAGAGGACCGCCTAGCTTTTAAGTCCAGTGTCATCCTTGACAGAGCCTCCCTCCAAACTGGGGCACCCAGGAGAGGGTTCTTAGGAAACGTGGGGCCCAGTGGCCCACGGCAAGCATGTATTTCCCCTCTGGGTACCCACACGGTGGCTCCTCAAGGGCATCTGTGGCGCCTCAGCAATTGTCTCCTCTGGGCCAGCCAGCATCTCGGGGGGAACTGCTGCGGCACCCCGCAGCCTGGTGCCCTGGCCCCCTCACTCCCTTCAGGGTGGAGCCTCCTAGTGGAAAGGAAGAGGGGGCACCGGGGCTGAGGCCACTGCACGCTCCGCCCACAAGCGTGACCTGAGGCGCCTGCACCCCTCAGGGTCTCCACCGCCATGTTTCTAGCCTTCAGGGGCGGGAGGCGGGCGGTGTCCCCTTCATTTCTGCCTGGAGAAGCCCTCACACCCATACCAAAGCTAGTGTTTCCACAGGTACAATGTGCATCTTTGTGCTGATGAAAAGCGGAAGCAGCTAAACGTTCATCCAGAAGGGAGTGGAAAATAAATGGCCGTTGAGAATTAAAACTATCAGTAAACTCTCAGTAAACGATGGATATTGCAGCCACCAAGCCATTACCTTGTGGCCGCCTGGATGGTGAGCCCTGAGAGAACTCAGCATGGAGACAAAGGGGGTGCCCACTGCCAAGCCTGTATAGCAGTCATCCCCAATGGTGCACCTGAGGAAACTCAGGATGAGAAAACACAGGACACTGACCCCAGATAGCTGAGGTACGTAGCAAAGGAACAATTTCAGTGAGCCCAGACTCTTGCATCTTCCCATATATAGAAACATAGAAAAGCACCAAATTCCTTAACTTGAGATAACTGATTTTCCTTTATTAACTGTATCCTTTTGATATTCCACCTACCTGGTCTTTTTTGGTAAAAACTCCTAAATATCCTGGCTCCTCCACCCCCCACCACCCCCTCCACTTGCCTATTCAGAATGGTTTCCTCAGAGTTATCTGAGATGCTGTCTCCTGGACTTGAAGTCCTCAGAAAGCTCACCAAGTAAAATATAACTCTTGACTTCTAGGTTGTGAATTTTTCGGTCAAAACTATCGTACTAGAAACGTTGTCCAGCAGTTCCTAAAAGCCAAGTGGGCTGACACAGAAAGGTGTCTAGGATGTATTTTTAAGAGAAAAATGAAAAGTGCAAGATAATATAGTATAAATAATTTCTGTAAAAGTCAAGTATACATTCTCTAAACATACCTATGCACAGGGAAAGGTCTGGAAAGATGTATTTTAAGTTGATCATAGAGGCTGCCTCTGAGAGGGGAGGGGGCTGAGGGGGTTGTCAAAAGGGACTTGACGTCTACCCATCTGGAGTCCTTGCCCCAGAAAGCCTGTCTCAGATCCTGCCGGGATGGAATTCCTAACCCCAGGGCCAAGGCCGTGCTGCACTGCTGGCGTCTCGGGTGGGAATTCTCACTGGCTCTTCATGAATAACCAGCCTCCCATCCACTGATAGTAAAATTGTTCCAAACATCATTTATTAACTCCCCACCAAGGGCCAGGCATCCTACCCTCCCACAACAGGGCGGGTGTTAGAGTCAGGCATGGACTGCCAAGAAAGCGACAGGTCTGAGATTTCCCTCTTGCTCATAAACCAGCAGTCAGCCTGCCAGTGCCATGAATAATGGTAGAAGACTGCTGGGACAGAGACAACAGACCTGTTAGGTAAAAGAGGTGACACAAGCCCCATGATCATGTTGGTTCTCTTTGCCCCCTTGTCTCACAGGCCAAGTGGGAGGCAGGCCCAGGGGAACTCTGTGCCCACAAAGGGCTGGTGTCACAGCCAAGGAATCCTGAGATTAGGAAACCCCTAGCCTTATAAGGGATTCCCTGGTGGCTCAGATGGTAATGCGTCCACCTACAATGCAGGAGACCCAGGTCCTGCAGGATCGACCCAGGTCCGATCCCTGGGTCTGGAAGAACCCCTGGAGAAGGAAATGGCAACCCACTCCAGTACTCTTGCCTAGAAAATTCCACGGATGGAGGAGCCTGGTGGGCTACAGTCCATGGGGTCGCAGAGTCAGACTGAGTGACTTCACTCACTAACAGCCTTATAAAGCAGCTTCTAGCAAACCTGCCGGGATCTTTGCCTTGGAAGGAGACATTGTTTTCATTGTCCTGGAAAGCAAACAAATCTGCCCTCTGCGCAAGGGAGACACTGTCTCTATCTGCCAAGGCTGTTTGCTAAACAAACACCCTTGGAAAGATAGTCCAGAACAAAAGGTGTCACAAGACTCCAGAAATTCCAGAGGCCTCTGGAGAACTGTCTCCTAACACTGACAGCTTGAGATGAGGCCCTGAGAGGCTGAGTCCCTTCCCCAGGGCCACACAGTGACCACATAGCAGAGCCAGGGTTACCCAAGGTGATCCGACTCCTGCACCCTTGCTTTTTCCTCCCTTCCTCCAAAACAGGCCTCTGGGCCAGCCTGGGAACGAAAGAAGCCCTAACAACATTACTTCAGAGGGAAAATCCACATCAAGTTCCCAACAACTACCTATAGAAGAATTTCAGGAACAGAGTCTGACTGTGGCTTGGGACCAAGCGCTGCCCACACATTGTTCCTGACCTGACTCCCCCCAGGGGATGAGAAAATTTCTCTCCAGCTGCCCCTGGGTGATGTCAGAGAGTACCTGGAAATTAAGGAACCAGCTTCTGGAGACCGGATAAATGCTCTTTTCTTTTGCAGAAGGAAAATAATGTCATGCCGTTCCATATTTATTTAAATGTGAAATTTATTTATGGAGCAGAAAGAGTTGGTGTTGGCTTTCAGCGCCCAACCAGGAAATGAACTGGGCTTGTTTTCGTCTGCTCCAGCGCCCTGTCCCCCAGTGACCTAATCTGGATCCTAGCCCTGCTTCTCAGGCCCTCCCTGACCCACCTTTTCATCTCCAGAGCCACTCCTCTGTCTCTGGGAGGATGCACAGAGAGGGGCCAAGTCTGTCATTGGGGCTCCTCTATTGCTTACTGTCCTCATCTGTAAAATAGGGACACCCGTCTGCCCCACATCTCCCTCATCAATGCAAAGCAACTAATAGTAATACAGTAATAATAACAACTTCTAATTTGATGAGTTGCTAATAAATACATGCATTGGTGAGGTTTTAGGATTCTTCTTTACGGATAGGAAAACCGGAGTCAGGGACAGGGCAAAATTGGCCACTGTCACATCAGTTCAGTTCAGTTCAGTCGCTCAGTTGTGTCCAACTCTTTGTGACCCCATGAATCGCATCACACCAGGCCTCCCTGTCCATCACCAACTCCTGGAGTTTACTCAAACTCATGTCCATCGAGTCGGTGATGCCATCCAGCCATCTCATCCTCTGTCCTTCTCCTCCTGCCCCCAGTCCCTTCCAGCATCAGAGTCTTTTCCAATGAGTCAACTCTTCACATGAGGTGGCCAAAGTATGTCACATAGACACCCTTAAAGAATGTCTGCTTCCTGTCCCCTTGCCCCTCCCAAATTCCTCCCGGCTACTGAGGAAGACGCATCTCCATCTGTTCCTTTGAGCTCTGTCTGAATTTGCTCAAGGTTTATGTACTCAGAGGCTTGGGAATGGCTGAGGCTGGGGGCTTGTCCTACAAACAACAAGTTCTCTTCCCAGGGAGCTAGTCTCCATGCAGCCTTTGAAGTTTGTTTAAACCTCATGGCAGCCCTGATGGAAAGAGCTTTATCTCCACTTGCAGGCGGGGAAACTGAGATTCTGAGAGTCTTACACAGCCAGACCTCATGGTTGATGGAGACCAGGACAGAGCCCCACTCTGTAGGCCTGACTTCTTGTCCCCACACTGTGAAGCCCCTGAATCAGCAGGCTATGATACGGCCTCAGCTTTTCCCTCCACAGCATGGGGACAATTTCTTCCTCTGGTTCCTTGCCATCTGAGATCCTAAAGTTTTCTACGTTCCCTTCAGATGAACTCTGAGCTAAGAGCTTGGAAAGACGCAGAGAGATCCATGACATGCCAGAAGAGAGCCACAGTAGGGCCAGAAAAGGTCTGAGGCCTCTGCCTTCAAGCAGCACTCAGTCAGCCCCACATGACCTCCTCTGCAGGGGGGTGATGGTGGAGGGTGGGCCGAGGCCCTGTCTCAGGGAGGGGGTTGAGGGAGCAGTTCCAGTTAAGTCCTAAAGAAGCTTCTATGGCAGACAGGGCAATTACAGGGTGAGGTGGTGTTGGCAAGGCCGGGGTGGGGCTGGAAGACAGAAGAACAGGGAAGAGCAGGCCTGATGCCCACACTTTCCTGCCCAGAAGTGGCTGGTAGCTGTGGAGACGGACATCTGCAACCTGGTGTGTCTGGGGGCGCCCACCCCAGGAAAATTCCACCAGAACTGAGGCTGGCAGGCAAGCAGTGGGGATGACCCAGGAGCTCTCCCTCCCCCCTCCCTTCACGGCAGGGTGAGATCTATTGTCCTGCTGACCTGCCAACTAAAAAATGTCTTGCCACCCAGTTCCACAAGAATTAAGTCATTAGTCACTGCAGCTGCTGACCTTCAACACGCCCAGGAGTTCAGAACAGAGATCAGGACAAGGTACTCTGTGCTCTGGGAAAACCAACAAAATGGGTCTTCAGACAGGTAAGTATTTCCATGAGAAATTTTTTTCAAATGAGGATTCTTGCATCTTCCCATACTTAGAAAAGCGCTAAAAGACTGACATCTCTGCTCCGTGTGACCAGCAGCAACTTCTACTGAGATATATGTGCTTGGTTGCATGTACCCCCTTCATCAAAATCACATTTATGCTGACCTCCTCTACCTGTTCAGAGCAGTTCCTCTCTCTCCTGAGTAGTCCTCAGTAAGTTACCCAATAAAACAGAAACTCGCAGCTCTCACATTGTGCATATTTAGTTCTGCCTGGAACACTTTCTGCGCCTTCACCCTTCAGGTCTCAGTTTAAACTCTCTTTCTAAGGAACGCTGCCTGCTCCCCCCCCCCCCCCGCACCCCCGCAAATCTACTTGAGAGGAGCGGTCTCCTTTCCAGCTTGCTGGGTGTTCAGGCCCCGGACTGCGGGTTAGCCGCTTTATTTCAGACTCATTGTCACATGTGAGCCCCTCAGAGTCTAGGCCTTGCCTGGTTCTTTGTCACCGCTGTGGCCCAGTGCCCAACTCGGGCAGATGTACGGCAGGCGCTTGCTCTCTATGAAGAGGGCCCAGAATCAGCATCAGGATGCACTTGTTCATCCAGTTGCATGACAGGAGGGTAAGAGACTTGTCCCACAGTTTCAAAAAGTAGCAGAAAAGCAAAGCAGATCTCTAAGGCAGAATGGGGCCCAGGCTTTAGTGAGCCGCCCATCTGGGGCTCTACACCTTTCCCCAGAGCCCTCAATGCCAGCCAAATTGACCCCACCCCACCTCACTCAGTCAGTGTGGAGGATGATACTCCTTGAGGGGAAAAAATTCAGGTGACAAATAACTCTTTTCACCTGGCCCCATGGTGGGAAGGTGGCTCACCCTGTCACCAGTTGGGGGGACCCTCAGAATTCTGCATGGAAACTTGGGGTTCCTGAAAGGAGGAGGGGCTGCCATCTAGTGACCCAGAAGCATAGGCAAAGTTCTCAGGGGAGCTTGCCCTGTGTCTCCAAGAGTTTGGGATACTGGAGAGCAGAGAATCAGGTTTGGGAAGGCAGGCGCCTGGGCAGCTGCCCCAGCGGGTGCTGAAGGATATGTATATTAGAGACGGCCTGGTCCTACAAGAAAATGTAGGGCCCTTGTTCAAAGCTTACTAAGCAAGGTTACCATCAACAGTGGTAAGTCATGCTGACCACACACCTGGATATGATGTGATGAGAAAGGCACTTTGCTGCCGTGGGATCCCCTGACTCCCTGAGGGACGCCTCCCCAGAGGCATCTATGGAGCAGGAACCAAGAAGAGAAGAGCAGTGGCCAAAAAAGGTTTTAGAAGATGCTCAGAGGTCAGAAAAGTACAAATGAAAGCCACAATGAAATACTGGGTTTCATTGTGCAAATAGGCAAGAGTCTCAAACAGCAACAGCCAGGGGCACTGAAGGTGCCTGGGAAGCCAGCTGTGGTCTGCTGTGAGCACACAGCATCACTCTTTGAGAAAATAACCTGACGCTTTCTTCTAAAACACAGAATACACGTCCTACAGCCTCACAGTCCCAACACTGGCAGGTTTCCCAGAGGAATAGAAGCACCCATCAAAAGGATATTAAAAAGAAGTGGTTTTGTGATACAATTTGAAACAGTGGGGGAAAAAAACAAACAAACCTCGAAACAATGTAAGTATCTGAAGAGCCATTTCTCTATAAGAGAAATGATTGAATGAACAAGGTAGATTCCTCCTGTTGCATTGTCTGCATTTTTTTAAAAAGTAGATTAGACACAGCTCCACCGTCTGGAGGACTGTGCACATCCTGGGAAATGTAGAAAGTGTGTTGCCGAGTTGGGACACTACGGGAATCGCAGTTGCAAAAATGCCCCACAGATTACAGAACATTCAGCATCCCTTTTCCCTTCATGTCACACCAACCCTGCCTCCTCAGTGTCAAAAAAAAGGAGCAACAAAAAAGGCTTAACATGTTTCTAAATATTCCATGCTAAAAACCACTGGGACGGTGAGGCCTGAGGTGTGTTTTTTGGGGTTTTTTTTTTTTTTAAAGCAAATATTAGTAAGATCCTAGTTGCACAGAACTTTCACGTGCTTACACAGACATGAGGAGGGTGAAAGGGTCCCCAGGACTGATACGGGAATGGTGAGGGAGAGGATCTCTATGCCTGGTTCCATCTTTGTATGGATTCACCAGGCACATGAGTGCATGTCACTCTTGTAATCACCAAAATTAACTAGGAGAAAGACCTTTTAAAAGAAAAATAATGAAAGAATAACAAGAACAAAAATAAAATGAAAGAAAAGCAGGAAGGGAGGGAGGGAAGAAGGAAGGGAGGAAGGAAGGCAGACTGCTTTGGAGACCAAAACCCCCACCCCCTAGCACAATATACACTACATACGACGCCTTTTGCTGCCAGTGACCCTCACCCCGACTAGTGCAGCAGCATCAGAGTGTGGACAGGGAACACTGCCATCGCCCCAGTTCTACAAGGATCAAGCCATTAGCCACTGCAGCTTCCCACTGACAGTGCACCCTGAGGGGAATTCAGGATGGAGAAAACCAGGAAAAATTCTCTGCTTTGGATACTGGCCCTAGATAGTCAAGATGTGTGTCTAGGGAACAATTTCAATGAGCCCAGATTCTTGCATCTTCCCATAAAAATTAACTGGAGGTAACTGTTTTTTGTGATTAGCTGTAATCTTTTGATGTTGAATTGTTTCTTCCTGACTCCTCCCTTATCTCTTCCGAGCATCTCCTCAGAGCCGTCTGAGAGGCTGTCTGTGCATGCTATAGTCCTCAGTAAGATCTCCAAATAAAACTGTATTTTTAACTTTCAGTGTGGGTTAGGGTTTCTTCCTCCAGTAAACAGGGGTGACCTGGTGGCAGCACCTGCCGGCCACCTCCATGGCCACACAGCACTGGCAACCTCCCTCCAGTCCCGCGACCACCCTCTGCTGTCCACAAAGGCCCCTTTCTCTGCTGCCTGTTTTCGTTGGGCCTTGCCCACCTCCGAGGGCAGGCTCTGGCTGCTACTGGTGGCACCAGGATAGGCCCTTGCCCACTGCTGAAGGCTCACTTCATGGACATAAAGATTTGTCGGCCGGTGCACCCAGGCTCTTGGAAGGCAGCTGTTTCCACCTTCCTGCCACATTCCCACCCCACTCCCCGGGACCCCCCACTCCAGGACGGAACACACAGCTCCTGTTCTTCCTCATCCCAGGACAGAAATTATTGCTCCTCCAGCTAGGTACCAAGGCCAGGTCCCCCACAGCCTGCATCACAGGCATCCTTGACACCCTGCTGGCTGGAAAACATTCCCAGCGCCCCCCCTCCACTCAGAACTCTCCCTTCTCCCAGGCCTGGGGGAGGCCAAGCCAGGAGCCCCTGGCTGCACCCCAAGGCTACAGCAAGGGGCGGTTCCAACTCCTGTGTTTCTCATTTTTAAAACATTTTATGCATTTAAACATGCCCTGTCTTTTTCCAAAAATACAAAACAGTCACAAGGACACATAAGATGCGGTGAGCATAAACTAAGAACCAGGAGAAGATGCTTATAAAAATCTTGGGACAGAGATTTTTAGTATAGTTGAAAACACAGAAACCTCGGAAGCCACCTAAGGTCCAAGCATAGGAGACTAGTTAAATAAATTAAAATGATGCTACACAATTGAATATTATGCAGTCATAACAATTAAAATTATAGCTAGATAATCTAACTTATTTATATTTATAAAGAGTTTATTTATAGAATCTAAAACTAAATTTGTATGTCTATATGCCTAAGGGTATTTCTATGGGAAAAATATGAAAAGTCTCATGAGTTTCTTGAAATGACTGCAGCTCCCAAGCACTTAAGAGTCACTGTCTTGCATAAGTCACTGTCATATAATGCCATAACTAGATATTTAAGTTGTATATAAAATGTATGTGTTACAAAGCCTCCCACTGTCTAGCCTTCGGGTGCAGGACAAATCTGATGTGTGGCTGAGGGGTCTGCTAATACAGGTAGTCTGTTCAGGGGTATGCCTTGCAGCCCCCCTCTGATGACCCCACTGAGGAAAAGAGTTGACTCATTTCATCACAGAGGGGTAGGGTGAGATGGGGTCTGAAACCCTCTGTTCACTTCTCACAGGAGAGTCAAAGACACATCTCAAAGAGTGAGCCACTAATGGTGGTACTTTTGGCACAAACAACAGAATGTTTGGGGGTGACTGAAATCAGATCACACAGAAAGTTATTCACTCCACCCAAGGCTTAAAAGATTCTCACTACCTATCCCCAGGGGGAAATTCCCAGAACACTCTGTTTACCTACTACTGAGTAACAGATCACCCCAAAACTTAGTGGCCCGATGCAACAACCATCTTATTATTTCTCATGGTACTTGTGGGCCAGGAAGTCAAGGCTGGGCTCAGTTGGGTGGTTCCGGCTCAGGATCCCATGAGGTCGTAGTCAGATGGAAGCTGGCACTGGAATTGCATGGGGCTGCGGCAGCTGGGGGGATGACCAAGCATCTCTCTCTCTTTTCATGTAGTCTCGGGGCTTCTTCATGTGATCGCTTCATGTGTGATAGTTTGGGCTTCCTAACATCATGATGAGTATCATACAGAGCCAACACCAATATCCCAGGTTCGTTATACTATTCCTTTCATTTTTGTGAATGTGTAACACTTCCATTATAAAAAAATATACATTTATATTACAACTTAAAACACATCATTAAGCGTTGCTTCTAAAAGTGAAACTGTGATTAGGTGAAATTAAGTTCCTGGAAATGTCCCCTCCCCATAACTCAGTTCAGTTCAGTCATTCAGTAAAGTCCAACTCTTTGTGACCCCATGGACTGCTGCATGCCAGGCCTCCCTATCCATCACCAACTCCCAGAGTTTACTCAAACTCATGTCCATTGAGTCAATGATGCCATCCAGCCATCTCATCCTCTTTCATCTCCTTCTCCTCCCGCCTTCAATTTTTCCCAGCATCAGGGTCTTTTCAAATGAGTCAGCTCTTTGCATCAGGTGGCCAAATTATCGGAGCTTCAGCTTCAACATCAGTCCTTCCAATGAATATTCAGGACTGATTTCCTTTAGGATGGACTGGTTGGATCTCCTTGCAGTCCAAGGGAGTCAAGAGTCTTTTTCAACACCATAGTTCAAAGGCATCAACTCTTCAGTGCTCAGCTTTCTTTATAGTCCAACTCTCACATCCATACATGACTACTGGAAAAACCATAGCCTTGACTAGGTGGACCTTTGTTGGCAAAGTAACATCTCTGCTTTTTAATATGCTGTCTAGGTTGGTCATAAATTTTCTCCCAAGGAGTAACCGTCTGTTAATTTCATGGCTGCAGTCACTATCCGCAGTGATTTTGGAGTCCCCCAAAAATAAATTTTGCCACTGTTTCTCCATCTATTTGCCATGAAGTGATAGGACCAGATGCCATGATCTTAGTTTTCTGAATGTTGAACTTTAAGCCAAATTTTTACTCTCCTCTTTCACTTTCATTAAGAGGCTCTTTAGTTCTTCTTTGCTTTCTGCCGTAAGGGTGATGTCATCTGCATATCTGTGGTTATTGATATTTCTCCCGACAATCTTGATTCCAGCTTGTGCTTCATTCAGCCCAGCGTTTCTCATGATATACTCTGCATGTAAATTAAATAAGCAGGGTGACAATATAAAGCCTTGACGTACTCCTTTTCCTGTTTGGAGCCAGTCTGTTGTTCCATGTCCAGTTCTAACTGTTGCTTCCTGACTTGCATACAGATTTCTCAGGAGGTAGGTCAGGTGGTCTGGTATTCTCATCTTCTCCAGAATTTTCCACAGTTTATGATTATCAGGGTCATATATACAGAAAGAAGGAAATGGAAACCCACTCAGGTATTCTTGCCTGGAAAATCCCAGGGACAGAGGAGCCTGGCGGGCTACAGTCCATGGGGTTGCAAAGAGTCGGAGACGAATTAAGTGACTAACACTTTCACTTTCATATATATATCTATCTATTCTGATATAATCATCTATTCTGATATACTTAATTCAATTGTACAAACAATGCAGAATTTTCCTTGCAAGAGAAGTGTATTATATACGTGCAATAACAACAAAAATAATCCCAGTCCCTGAATTCAGAACTCTCAAAGCAACGAGGGAGACAGAGCTGGTGTTGGCAGTGGGAACAGGAATATCCTGTATGGTTTGCTGTGTGTATATGTCAATTTTTTTTAACTTAATTGATGTATTTATAATAAGAAAAAGCTGTTGAACTGGCTCTTCCTCTCTTTTTCCTGTAGTAATATCTTTATTACTTTTTAACTTGTGTTGTCTGCCAAGGGAGTAGGTATCACTAGCAGACAAGAAATAGCAGGCATCAAAGATAAAGAGAAAAGGATGCAAAGTTTTAAATGGAGTGAACTCTGATCATCAACTTAATCTCACTTCTCTACTTGGCCGCCACCCCCACCCCGCCTCCACCCCGCCTCCACCCATCACCTCTGACTTGAAAAAAAATCAGTTGGATTTCAGCCCCTGGATGTCTCCCAGTCCTGGCTAATGCAATGGCCAGCGCGCCATCTGGTGGCTTCTCGCAGAAGTGCATGGGCCGTGTTCTTTTCTGAATTCATAATATTATAAGCCAAGTTGTAGCTTCCACTGGTGGGTCATAAACTGATGCTCCACAGGCCAAATCTGATATACAGATGTACTGTCTACAAATATACAGATGTATATATCATAAGACTTTTACAGGTTTTGAATATTTTGTCCACATTTAAAAATCCAGATATTTTCCCTACAAAGTCTGACCTCTGGCGTCTTTTGGAAACCAGACCTGAGGATGCCTGGGGCTGAGGTCTGTGCTCTCCAGTTACCTGTCTGGCCTCTACTGTGGCCACTTTGGTTTGTGTTAGTTTGTCCTACACAGGATTCCCCAGAGTGTGTTGAATAGTGTCTCCCAAAGATATATGTCCAATCGGGAATTTCAGAATGTGATCTTATTTGAAAAACAGAGTCTTTGTGGATGCAATGAGTTAAGGATCTCGAGATCACCCGAAATCCAACGACTGGTGTCTTTATAAGAAGAAGAGAGGACACAGAGACTATCGTGCGGAAATAGATCCTGGAGTGATGTGTCTACAAGTTGGGGAGTGCCAAGGATGGCTGGCAGCCACCAAGCCAGGAGAGAGGCATGGAAATGCATCTCCCTCACAGCCTCCAGAAGTAACAACCCCACTGATGTAATTTCGGAGTTTTGACCTCCAGAACTATGGGAGAATAAATCTCTGTTGCTTAAAGCTACCCAGTTTTTGGTCATTTGTTACAGTGGTCCTAGTAAACTAATCTGCAGTACTCAAGAGGTCCTCACCTCTTTACAACAACCCCCGAACAGGCCTTTGCTCTAAAGTCTATAGGATGGACTTCCTCTGTGGCCCAGTGGCTAAGACGCTGTACCCCCAATGCAGGAGGTCTGGGTTCAATCCCTGGTCAGGGAACTGGATCTCTCATGCCGCAACTAAGAGTTCACATGCCACAGGTTAAAAAAAAAAAAGAATCTTTATGCTGCAACTGAGATCTGGTGCAGCCACATAAATACATATTGATTGATCGATAAGACAGATAAATAAAGCCTACAGGGACAAGGAACTTACTACCTCCCACTTGTGTGATGAAGTAATTGTGATGGACTAATTGTTGGAAACTCTTCCTGCTAAACCAATACATAATACAAACTACGTAAAATCATATAGAGTCTATAAAAGTCTATAAAACAACATAAAATCTTTATGGAGTCTATAAAGAGTAAGGGAAACCACTCTTAAAAAGAAACAAATCCCTACTGGTTATGGGCTCAGGAGTTTCATGGAGGAGGCAGCACTTGAATTGGGCCTTAAATGATGGGCATGATCAAAACAAGCGGAAACAGGGGTGGTGACCTGTATTCCAGATGACCCAGCAGTGGATGGCCCAGAAGTAGTAAAGTGTGGGCTATGCATATATAGACTGATTGACTGACTCATTCATTCATTCTAGGAATATTTATTCTCTGAGCAGTGGGCAATGAGCTTAGTTGGAAGGGAAGTATGTATCTGGGTGGGGTCAGTAGGTTGGAATTAAGTGTGAAGTGTCTAAATTTTTAAAAGTCCTGGTCTCCCAAGCAAGCTAAGTAAAATATGTTATATTTATCCACATCCCTGGGTTTTTCTTCAGGCTAGACTACTCTAGTCACCATCTGTATAGAGGACTGTTAGTTTCTTTCCAAGATGCTTGCCTGTGTCCCTTCCCCTGGTCACAGCCCATATCCTGGCCACAAGGGTGGATACATGATCCAGGCTGGCCATTCACAGCAACCCCCCCTCACCTGGCAGCAGTGATGGGTCCAGTCATCCTTTCCTGTGACTGATGTGTAGACTCTGGGAGCAAGCAACTCGCTCTCTGCTTGTGCCGCCAAGTTCTCTGCCACACGGAGAACATTTCAACAGGAGTCAGAGTGAACGAGGCCGGCAGGTGAAAAGAAACAGTGAAGGGTTGATGAGAGTTGGGCAGCGCCGGGGAGGGCCTTCCGGGCATGGACCTCACAGTTGCCCTCATAGAGGTCCTGGTTCCTAGATTTTATCCTTCACTTCCGAGAACTGCCCCAATAGCTTCCTCTTTTATGAGGGCCAGTAAATTATTTCTCTGCCTAGGCAAGTCTGAGTTGAGTTTCTGTTGCTTGCACCAAAGGGTCCTGGCTGATATGGTCCTGTTTCCACACTCTCCCATTCCCACTGGCCACGCAGTCAACGAGAGAAAGGAGTGTGGTTCCCATCCAGGCTGGCAGCCCTCCCTCCAGGTGAGAGAGGTCACCTGAACACTTTCTGATGAGCACGTGAGTACTTGGTGCTATTAGGGTGACGCTAAAAAAGCACAGGTGTGTGACAGCAGGAAAAACCCAAGCACAATGCAAATAAGACAATGAATGAAAGCCTCTCTGTTTTCTACCCCAAAGGACACCCATTTCCATTCTTAGAGAGTCATTCCCATGGGCTAGGGTTTCTTTTGAAATATAAGCTGGGAGGGTAGTTCAGGAGGCAGTAAGGTGGCCAATTTGCCAAAAATTCTATATACCTGAATACACCAAATTCACTACATTTTAAAAAAATTATAGAAGCTTGTTTAACTAAATATAAAATTTTCAGCACTTTCTATAAAATGTTGACATTTTGGTTTTCAACATGAAATGATTGTGTTACTTTAGTTTGGCAGCAATTTGCAGAAAGTTTCTACAGGAAAGGGTAAAACTGTTCACGTACCTGAAGAGAAGTCAGTGGTGATAAACTGCACCAGGAGTGATGATTTTTTAAAGGAAGATGTCAGGCTGAACTGAGACAAGATAATTCATCTAGCCACTCATTTATTTAACATATACATCCTGGTTATCTGCCCTGTGCCAGGCCCAGGACTCAAGGAAACACATGTGACAAGACATGATCCACGCCCTCAAGGACCTCCAGCAGAGGGAAAACCCAGGGAATCAAGGAAATGCAGCCCAGTGATCTTAGGACAGAATATAGGCCAGTGAGGGACAGGAGCAGAATGGAGGTGGGAAGGAGACGTGATGTTTGAGCTGGGTTTTGAAGACTGTGTTTAGGAGTTTACCGTGTAAAGGAGGAGAATGGAGAAAGTTTTTCAGGCAGGAAGTACAGATTAAACTAAGACTCTGAGGGACAGGAGGTGGAGAGGAAGAAGACGAAGGGGAGGAACAAAACGACTGTAGGGGTCAAATCATCAGGCCTCTAAAAAGTCAGTCAAAATGAATCTGACTTTCACTCTGTGGGTAATAGGGAGTCACTGAGGGTATTATGAAGAGGAAACAAATCCTGCCTCCATGGCAGCTGTGACCAAGACGGACCAAGAGTCCTAGAAAGAAACGGGTTGGAAGGCCAGTTTGGAGGCTGCCGTAGTTGTCCAAGCAACAGATGAATCAGACTAAGTTAGAATTTATTCATTCAACATACACTTATTGATCAACACCTGATTAGAGACAGGCACAGATCAGGTGATCAGTGCTGGGGATTCAGCAGTGCATAGAAGCTGGGTGATCACCAGCCACAGATAACAGAGTGTGGGGGTCCTAAGGTGGGAAAGATTTGGGTTCTTTTCAGGCAGGGAAGCAAAAACCGTGTGGCTAGAGCCTCAAGACTGGGAGGCGGGAGAGGCTAATACTGAGGCCAGTCTTGCAATGTGCTGCTCATCCACACTTATCTCTGCCCTTCAAGGACCAGGGTAAATGCCACCTCCACCAGGAAGCCTCCCCTGAACACGGATTCAGTTCTCCCTCTCAGCTCCCAGCTACTGTTAACAGGATGGCCACTGGAACAGTTTCTGCCCCAGAGTAAGTAATCCATAAATGTCTTTTGAATAAATGACTGTTAGAAATTGGGGAGGGGGGGAGAGTGGTATGAGAGAGATAGTGAGGGGCAGTGGGTGGTCACAGAAAACTGGGAAAGCTGGTGGCCTGAGGGGAGCAACGTCAACCTGGGTAATAGTCTGAACAGTGTTTTTCAGACTTCAGGTCATAACAAAATTTAGTGAGCACACAATAAGCATTTTTTTCAAAAAAACTGAAGTAAAAATATGAGAATGCAGAGTGTGGGAAGGGTTGGTATTGCTTCATGAAGGCCTATTCTGATTACACACACACAGCCCAGTGTAAAATCTACTTCTTCCTGTGGTCAGGGCAAAAGAGTTCGAGACCCTCGGAATTCAGATGGCTCTTATATCAGAGGGCTTTCCAGGTGGCGCTAGTGGGGAAGAACCCACCTACCAATGCAGGAGACATAAAAGATGCAGGTTCAATCCCTGGGTCAGGAAGATCCTCTGGAGGAGGAAACGGCAACCCCCTCCAGTATTCTCGCCTGGGGACTCCCATGGACGGAGGAGCCTGGCGGGCTACAGTCCATGGGGTCGCAAAGAGCCAGGTACGACTGAAGCAACTTGGCTCTTGTATTGGAGATTTAAACAAAATAAACACGTTTCTCTCTACTGGCTGGAACGGTGACTCTGGGGTGAGTGGGGCCCAGGCTGCTTCTCCCGGTTGTGTCACCTCAGATGGAGCAGCTGTGTCTGTATTCCCAGCAGTGGGAAGAGGCAGGAGTTGGGGGGGGGGGGGGAGTATGGCAGCTTCTCCTGAAGACCACCACCAGGAAGTGGTGTCTGTCATTTCTGCTCATGGGGAGTTGCAAGGGATGCTGGGAGGTGTGGCCTTTGCCTGGGTGGCCAGGGTCCCCGCCATAAACGGGGGCTTCTGTAACTCTAGGAGGGGAGCACGGATGTGGGCTCATCCTGCAGCCTCTGCACCGGCCTGTATTTGAGGAACTGCTAGGGATCCCGTGGGCTTTGGGACCTGTTGTTGCCTGGGCACAGGCCCTGCAGGCCAGGCCCTCCTCCTCTAGAGGGCAAGGCCTCCTCCCATCCTACGCCACACCCCACCTCATCTCTCTGGACTCCAAGGCCCTCAGAGCTGCCCACGCTCTTTGGACTCGATGAGGAGTGAGGGAGATGGCCCGGGTCAGTGTATTCACAGCACACGGCCTGGTGGGAGCAAGTCCTCTGTGAACCAAGCCATCTGCAAGTGTTTCCCTCCATCCACTCTTCTCACTTCACTGGAGTGACTGTCACAGTCCCCAGGGGTCCCAACACCCAACCACCCAAGTGCATTCTTCATCTCTCACTCAGCCTTGTACGCTTTGTCACCTGTGTCTCTGCCTTACCTCTATAAAGGGGGACTAGTGAGAGGGCTTGTCACAGACAGTTGTGTGACAGTGTCCTCATCCATGTAATGCTCAGATGAAATCAAGCATGTGAAGGCTCTGACCTGGCTGGGCCTGAGGTCAGTGTCTGCCCCAGCCACGCGCTGCGGAACTGTGTCAGCGAGGTGAGCTCCTCGGGCCCCCTCCCTGCACATGGCAGTGTGCTCAGGCTGAAGGGGACAGCACGCCTCTCTCCTCCTGTTCCCTCAACTGTAGGAAGCACCCTGCTCCCGTCTGGCCCCCGCCTCCCGACCTCCAGTCGTCACCGACAGAAGCACTCCATCCTTTGGTCCTTTGAGCCTTCCGAAAGATGGCTCCCTTGGCTCACAGCCCTTCTCCAGCGTTCTTTTTAAAGCCTAGTTAATTTTGCTTTGCAAATGTGTGAGCGCTTGGGGTTAATTAGAGGAGGTGTGGAATGTGAGAGGGAGAGCAAGAAAACTCTGAGCCTGTCAGGACTCCTGCCTTTGCACTCTGCCACAGAATCACAGAACGGGGTAGTCTAGTCCCAGCCCTTCATCTCACAGCTGCAGAAACTGGGGCTCATGGGGAGGTGCTGACCCACGTTCAGAGACCAGACCAGGCAAATCCCAGGTGGCCTCACTTCCATGCTCTTCCCCGGCACTCACGCTCCTGTCCGCGTTTGCCGTGACTTGTTTATGACGACGTGAGTTCTCTGCGGTAAATACTGCGGGATCACCCGGCAGTGGCAGCAGAAGGTGGAGCCTCACACTGGAGTCGGCCAGGCCAGGTTTACATCATGGATACAGGAGTGAACCAAGGTCACCCCCTGGAGGCCAAGTTGTTTCCTGCATGAACGGGAGTGGGTGGGTAATACCTCTCTCTTGGGGTTGTTGGGAAGATTAAGCAACATAATGCAATAAGCACGTGGGATGCTGATGGGAAGAGAGAAACACTTGTGTTTTCCTCCTTTCCCTCACCTGTGTTGCTCAAAAATAAATTTTTAAAAAATTATTTTTTAAGTTAGGGGGTGTTTTGTTGCTGTTGTTTTCTGTTTGGTGTCTTATCTGTGCTTGGTCAAATCTACCCCCTCTCCAAGCTCACTCTACCCAAAAAGGATGAGACCAGCCAAAGGCGTGGGGCTCCCAGGGCAGGTGGGGGAACGCTGGTTCTCTATGGGTTTACATGTGACTTTTTTTTCTTTTAGATTTGTTCTTAGGTCTGGCTACCCACCTGAGAGCAGTAAATACACAGTCCTTGTCTGCAGGAGGCTAAACCTGTGGAAAAGCAAGGTACCAGACCAGGGTGGCACCCACAGTGCAGGGAGCGGGTGGGACGACCAGGGTTGAGGGACCATGTCCAGGAGGAGCAGTGGCAGTGGGCATCCCAGTCACTCGCTTACTGCCGTCAGCTCTTGGGCCTGCCCTGGGTGATGCTCTCTGTTCACTGCCCTGGGAACCCAGGATGCCAGGCTATGATGACAAGGGATGAATTTTTCCAGAAGCTTAGGCCCTGCCTAGCCTCTGCCTCCCCATTGCCTGAGCAAATGTTGATCATGAAGTGCAAACACCAACATTTCCCTGCAGCCTGAGGATACTCACACTTCCTAAGGGGTGAACACAGGCACATATGGCAGACTACAGGCTCCCCGATGATCCAGTACCCAGGCCTGGCTTGGTGACTGACATTAGATGAAACAATAAAATGGAAGACCTACTGCCAGGGGACCGCTGGACCTCCTGGCTCCTGCCCGTGAACTGGCCTGCAGACCTCACACTGTCCCCACCCAGAGACAGGGGCCCAGTCCTGGCTCCTCACTGGCTTCTTCCTGCCCTGGCCTCTTGCACATCCTGCCCTCACCTAAGGGACATGCCCTGCTCCTATCTGCTTAGTCTGGATGCCACATCTGGTTGCACATCAGCATTATCTAGTGATGGCCCCAATGCAGAACAATGAAACCAGAATCTCTGTGGGTGGGGCTTGGGGCCTGGACTTCCTCAGGTGATTCTGATATGAGACCAAGATTGAGCCACTAGGTAGCTCCTCCCCATGTAGGGGGCCTAGCTGAAGTCCCATTCCTCCAGGAAGCCTTCCTGGCTTAACCCTGTGCAGGTGACCATCCTCCTCTAGGAGTCTGGGGGCCATACAAGGAGCAGTTACTGGACACTGATGACAGCCTGTTTTGTGTGAGGTAGTAATTAGGAAGCAGAATCAAGGCTTTGCCTCACACTAGCTGCATATCCTTGGTCAGATTACCAAACTTCTCTGAGACTGTTTCCTCACTGGCAAAATGGGCATTAATAATAGTACCTACTTCATGAGCTGGTATAAGATGCTTCCACTGACCAATCCAACCTCAAGGACCCCACATCTCCCCATAGCACCCCTACTTCCAAAACTATAGGTCCCCACAAACCCAGAGAATGAACCAGTTTCCAAGAATCTCCATCTCCATCTCCAACCTACTTTCTCCTGCATCCTGCATGCTGGGAGCAGCTTCTAGGCAAGTCACATCATCTATCTTTACACTTCCTTCCAGGAAGACTTCTGAGCCTCCAAGTCTGACCTTGCCGGTGACAGTGAGAAGTATCAGAGAACAGAAAACCAGCGCACACAGCTACCACCCAGGAGGTAGCTCCTCTTCCTTAGGATCTATTCCAGCCAGATGGGCAAAGTCTGCTCTATGGGCTGGCACAGGGGGCATAGCTACACATTTATGCAGGGTCTTCACTGCTGAGAAAGCACTTCTTTTTTTTTTTTTTAGTATATGTGCTGCCGAAGCAAGCACGAGAAAGCACTTCTATGTGATTTTTGTGAGATGACTTCTCCACCTCTGCAGATGACTTGACCAAGGTCATGGTTAGCAAGTTCTAGGGCTAGAGTTAAGAGTATTAAGAAATTAGGAACAATAGAAATATTAAAAAATAGAGAAATGATTAAATTCATTAGAGCACATCCATAGTGTGGAATACTATGCAAGTACTAAAGTCATGTTGGGGTCGTGGGGAGGGATAAATTAGGAGTTCGAGATTAAAATATACATACTACCACAAATAAAATAGATAATTAACAAGGATCTATGTATAGCACAGGGAACTACATTCAATAATGTAGTTATACATATAATGTATAACTACATTATAATAACCTATAATGGGAAAGAATCTAAAAAAGAATATATATATTCTTTACTGAATCACTTTGCTGTATATCTGAAAATAACCAACATTGTAAATCAACTATATTTCAATAAAATTTTTTAAAAAGTCATGTCTTCAAATAATTTTATAGGAAAATGTTCATAATAGGCTGAATTTTAAAAAGCAGAATATAGAGTTTGATCTCTGCTTTGTGATATAGATATACTTATTGGCCTATCTACAAATATATATAGCACATATATTTATAATAATACCAAAAATGTTTCTAAGTTGCTTCTGGTCCTCCCTCAGTAAATCGGGCCCCTCCTCGCAGCCCCATCCTCATGGAGGTCTAACATATGAAATTGAATAAGAGAAGCCTGCTGACCACAAGCCTGAACTCTGAGACCTTGTTTTGTGAAAAATGACACTGAGGGAGAGAATAATCAGAGTAGTGCCAGTAGGTGGTGTTTATAAAGTTTTTATTTTCAGTTTTCTTAAAAATAACATTTGATTTCCTTTATGCATGTGTGAAGTGTACTTGCTTTCTTAGGCTGAGTTAATAGGCAGATAAAGACAACACGAGGCAGGGTCCCCAAGTAGAGGTGGGGGGGAGAGGGTGTGTGAAGGGGGGGCACAGGGGAGAGGGAGAGGGTGGGTGACCCACGGGACGCTTGAGTGCCCATCAATGCACAGACACAGTCTAACACTTTGTTTTTCGATTTTTTTTTAAGACATCTAAAATTACTGAGAGATACAGTTTCAGCACTTAAATATACAGACGGAAATCCAAGCACTTGAACACAATTCTTAACTCTAAGCTCAGTTATTGCACATAACACGGTTTAAGCAGGCTTCAGGCTATAAAGCAGTTTGCTCTGCTTGGGACTTCCTTGGATGTCTCCAGTCTTCTTTTGCACCCCCAGTGTCTCTTCCCTTTGACCCCTGCGAGTCCACAGCCTCATGATGATGCCGGGGGTCAGTGGATTAGCCATTCATTCTCCCCAAGGGCTGAGGGTGAGGCTTTGGTGAAATGGAGGGTCCCCAGGTTGATCCCCATGGACCCCCCCCACCCACTCTGGTGAAGCTGAAAGCACATGGAGCTCATGAGAGGTGAGTGGGTGGCCTGCCCAGGTGGGGTGGCATGAGGATGGAAGTGTGACCACTGGCCACATGTGGTCACAGCCCCCAGGGGATAATGGGGTGCAGTCATGCCCCCTCACTCTCTCATTGGCTGTGCTTCCCTCCTTCTCCTTCTTGAGCTCCCACACCTCCTTCCCCATTACCCTGAACCTTCTCTGAGCAGTCTCTCAAGGCACATTTGTTTGTTCTGACTCCAACCTGTCCCATTTAGACGCGACTGTCTCTCCCAGCGCCCAGGGGAAAGGAGACTGGGGTGGCCAAGGGCAGCTCCAGAGCCAGGCCAGAAATTTCTTTGAAAATCTGGTCGAGCTCTTTTCAACACAGTTCAAATTCCACTGCCTGCCTAAGCCAGGGGAGTGGGGACAGGACAGAGAGAGGACACGGAGAAGAGGGATGCAGAAGAGGCCGGGTGGCAGACAGCTTGGTCAAGGGCACACATCCAAGGAGTGAGGAAGGACACCCCTGCAACCTTGCTCACAAGGAAAGCTGCACCTCGTCCGACAGGAAGTCACCTGAGGCCTTCAGCCCACTGGGCTCAAGCTGCTTGGTCTAACTTTGGGGGGGCCTCGGTCCCAGAAAGTGGGGTGAAGCAGCATAGGGGCTTCAGACAGGGCAAGGCTGGACCTCTGAGTCCCATCAGGGTCTAGTTCAGCGTCTTTTGCTTTCTTTCTACAACATATTTACAAGGTCATAAAAACGTGCACAGCCGGACGACCCAGAGACACGGAGAGGATGCGTGCCCCCAGGAGGGGAGGGCCACTGTGAGAGGAGAGGGGTGCCCCTCACCCACCCCAGGATGCCCCAGCATCCTCAACAGCTGCGCCCAGGAGATGGTTCCAAAAGTCTGAGCCAGGGCAGAGGGAGGAAACAGACAGACTCCAATCCTAGTGAGAGCACGAAGTTTCAAGTAGCTCTGAGAGGGGCTGCGCTGACGTGGACCGGTGTTTCCCTGAACCGAGCAGGGGACCAGAGGGCGGGCTGGGAGGCTGGGAAGCGGGGAGCAGGAGACGGGCAAGGGGGATCTGGAGCAGCGCAGAACACCTTAACGACCAGAACTGTGCTGGAGAATGAGAAGCGGTTCATGGGGCTAACTGGAGTTTCGTCATTTCCCCTCAAGGGAGGACCTGGAAGATGTGAATCCCAGGGTGGAACTAAAGAAGCCAGGGAGCCAGGCTGGGAGGCTCGCCCAGGGAACAACCTCACCATGTGGACCCCACACCTGCGACCCCCCAGCACACAGGGTGCTCCTCCTCACACGCCAGGCCCCCAGGGATGGTCCCTTGGCTCACACACACTCACACACACACACTCACACACACACACACAAACACAAACACACACTCACACACACAAACACACACTCTCACACACACACAAACACACTCACATACACACACACAAACACACACTCACACACACACACTCTCTCACACACACACAGCACTCACCATACACCAAAGGGCATCAGAGGCCCAAACCCAGGAAAGAAATTCTTTACCAAAGTGTTAGGAAATTTGCTTTAACAGGGAGAACTGGACAGAGTAGGGGAAAAAAAAAAAACATGGGGTACCTGCTCATCCACCCCGGCTCCCACCTGGTAAGAAGGTTTGGGGAAGCACTGAGACAGGGCCTCAGATTCTGGCTACCCCAGACCCGTCCCCTCTTACTTTTCACAACCCTAAACACCTCAGAGCTTGAGAAGTCCTCCACTACAGCAGCCCTAGGATCCCTCAGAGGGGAGGGGGGAAAAGCCGAGGAGCTGAGAGGACTGGGGCTGGAAATGGCCCAGGGGTGCCTCTCTCGGAGGAGAGACGGGGAAATGTTGTGGTCTCTGAGGGCAGAAGGCTGCAGCTGTCCCCTCCGTCACAGGATCTCAGGGACAATGCCTTTTGTTGGTCTGGATGGGAGGGGAGCATTTATTAAGGGGTCAGGGAGGAGGTGGCACACCCATTGGCAAGACCCAGGCCCTTTATCTGCTGCCTGATCTTCAGGTTCCTGGAGTGGGGACCCCAACCAGGGAGATGGGGAGGGTGTGCCCCCCCTACAGGGACAGGGGAAGCCCATCTGCATAACTACCACCCACTGCCTCCACAGAACAGCACAGACCAGGCCCCCATGTGAGAGCTGCAGGAAAGGGCATTCCAGGCGACCCCATCTCTACTCCTAAGGGCTCTGCCTGGATCTGCAAAGGCAGCTAGCTCCCGCTGGCCCCTCCCCTCCCGCACATGGCCCCCCTCACCAGCCCAGCAGCCTGGCAAGGCCTTCTCCTCCCCCACCTCTCAGCTTCTGCCCCCAGGTTCTTCTCAGCCTGGTCTGGGTTAGGAGGAGAGTCCAGCAGAGGGAAAGGGCTCCCTAAGGTGGGTGCCCGACTCACCGCATCTGAGTCTGAGGAGGGGGAATGTCAGAGCCAAACTGGCCAGCAGACAGCTCCCTGCCCTCCCTCCCCTCTGCAGCGAGGATTCATCCCACCAGGCCAGGGCCTGACTCCAGAAGGGAGGGGCGACGGGCATGGGCAGGAGATGCAAGGCTGGTTGAGGCAAGGGCAGAAAGCCAGGACCAGGAACCCCAGGGTGACAGGGCGGCTTGGATGGGGCTGGGGGGCTGGCAAAGGGCACAGAATCCATTTTGAATCAATTTTCACCTTGCAGGGTGTGTGTATATGTGAATGTGTGTATTTCAAAACTAACAGATGGAAGAAAACAACTACAGGAGGCCTTAGGGGCCTTTGGGTGACCCTCTGCCAGTAGCAGTGTGGACCAAGGACACATTTGTCAGTGCATGCCACACACACACACACACACACACACACACACACAGAGTCATGCATCCTGGCCACACACTCACACAAGTGCCATGCACATTCACACGTCCGGTCCTCCCCATTGGAGTCAGGGTCCTTTAGACTGTATTTTCTGGATCCATTTGTAATCTGCCTGCTTCTGTCCAGGTCTCTGCTGCCGTGTCCCCCCGGCCGTCAGCACGCTGGCCTGCCCCGGCTCCCCGCGGGCCATCTACCAGATGTAGCCGCCATCGTCCGCCTCGCCCGCCTCGCCCTCCTCCTCCTCTGTCTCCTCGCCTGCTTCCTCTGTCTCCTTCTCCTCCTCATCCTCCCAGCCGACACCGCTCCCGAAGTCCCCTGAGAAGCCCACGATGTCGTCTGTGAGGGGAACCAGCCAAGGGGCAGGTTAGGACCCTGTCGGCAGGGAAGCCCACCCCAAAAAGCTGGGCCCCTGGCTGCCAACCCCTGGCTTACCGCAGTCGGGGCTCCCGTGTGTGCGGGTGCCGGTCAGCTCCAGGCCCAGCTGGTCCACACACCAGCAGTCTCCGCTGCTCTGGTCACACTGCATCTTCCGGTAGTAACCATCCTCGTCACAGCTTGGGATGAAGATCCCTGAGTGGGGCAGGCCCCGTAGGGTCAGAGCAGGGGCCTCAGGGTGTGGGCTCCGGAACCTCAGACTCACAGATGCCCGGGCCCCACCAGAGCCCAGCCAGACCAGGTACCAACCACTTAACAAGCTCGGACATCCAGGGCTGGACGCCAGGTTTTCTTCCAGTTCAACTGAGCAGAAACAAACCAACCAAAAGAGCCTCCCTGTCTCAGCCACCTGCTCAGCCCCTGCTACGGGTCCCATCTGCCTCCACGGTTTCCCAGTCCTGTAGGATGGCCAATCTGACCTCACTGTGCCGGACGCCCTGGATCTCAGGCTGCACCTAGGCCTGCAAAAGTCCAGCTTTTTCCTCCCAGCCCTCTGATTCTGACCTGCCCTCAGGGCCACCCACTTTCCTTCAGATTGCTCCTCAGTTCACTCAATGGACTGCTGAGATCCCCACTCTGGGGCCCCAGGGCTAGACAGACTGCCCACGTTGTGGGGGTGACGTACGTAAAAGGACAGGCGCCCAGTGCACGTGTTCCAGGAACACAGACCAGAGAGGACGGCTCCCAGGAGGCAGAGCCTGGCTTCCTGACAGAAGAGGCAGCAGCACCGACGCCCAAAGGCCACTGGGCTCTCGGTCAGTACGGCCTTGTGGGGAGGTTCTGGTGTGTGGTTTCATGGATGCTGGTGTCACTGCTCAGGTAAATGCCAAGCTGCACCCAGGAGCTGTGAGGCCCCATGGGACCTGCCTCATGGACCTTTGTCCGCACAACCACCATGCTCAGCCAAGAGCATGAGCTTCCTGTTTCCCAAGAACGTTTCCCCGCCCTCGGCTTTGCTCCTGGCTGGCTCACTCTCATCCCCTCAGGTCTCCTCTTGAACACCAGCTCCCAGGGAGGCCTTTGCTGACCCCCGGCTGACTTCTGTCCACTGTGCTCTCCCTCAGCACCACATGCACAGGAGCCATAAATGGGCGCTCTTTCTGGAGTGTCAATTTGTGGGTGTGTTTCCCCAAGTAGCCTGTGTGCTTTATGAGTCCAGGGACCACGACCGTCGTGCCCAGCAGTTCTGATCTGCGCTGGGTTCGCTGCTGTCTCTCCAGAGTTGGCACTCAAGTATTTGCTGAGAACATGAACATCTGCTGTGGGGGAGGGTCCTCCCTTGAGCTTTGCACACACTCTGCAGTCCATGGGGTTGCAAAGCGTTGGACATGACTGAGAGACTGAACTGAACTGGCTGACTGAACTGAATTGAAAGGAGGGTTCGAGGAACTTTCCGTATTTCTACCTACAGCCCCAGCAGGAATGGGCACAAAATTCATGCTTAAAACACCCTGAGGGGTTGGTTGGGAGACCTTGCCTCACCATGAGGATAAACAGGAGGGGAATTTCCCTCTCCCGTCTTCCTAAGCCAGGGCCTCCTCTGAACTCAGCACCTTCCATGACACCCACAGGCTAGAGCCTCTGGGCCTCAGAGGTACCCTGGGGCACCTGCCTCCTCACCTGGCTTCCTCTTGGCAGCCTCCTGGATCTGGATGCGCTCCAGCTCTGCCAGGCAGGGAGGCTCTGTGGAGAGAGAAGCCGCCTCTGATGGAGGCCGTCCCGTGGTGCTGACGGCACTCACTGAGCCCCTACCCGAGGCTTAGAAACCAGGCAGGGGGCTCTGCAAGATGAAAATACAGCGCTGCCGCTGTGGGATGCACTGATCCCTCTAGGGTCCCTGAGATGACAGAGGGGCTCTTCCAGGGGAGAACACCCAGGTTCCAGTTGAGAGAGGCTATTCCATGGCTGTGGGATAGGTTGAGGCTCCCCAAGGGCACTGGGGACTCATGGGATAAATAAACAGGATTCAGAAGAGGAGGTGGGGTGAAGGCACAGATTCCCCAGGGTGAGAGGCCTCCAGGGCAACATAAGGCTGGAGGGAACATTCAATGGAGGCCTGAAAATAACTAGCAGCCAAATCTAACTTGTCTGTGACCTTGAGAAGTTCCCTAGCCCTTCCCAGCATGAGGCCTAACTGGCTGTAAAATGAGCTCAGCTCCCAGCTAGACGGCTGCTAGAACAGAGAGCGTGAGCTCCAAAGGCCTGGGAAGTAATAAGTGCTGCTGGACCATTGTGGGGAGAGTGGAAGGCTGGACAGTTCGGGGCAATGAGACTGATCAAAACAGGAGACCCTGGCAGGGGGATCTGTGCTTTACATGGTGCTCTGCACCCAGATTTTTCCCACTTCGTCTTCACAGCAGTCTCTGAGGTATTGTTATCTCCCCATTGAGTTGCCCAGGGTCCCAGCCAGCTAACGGTGGAGCCATAGCGGAAGCCCCAGCCTCAGGTCACAGATGCGGTAACACTCCCACCACAAAACCACAGTGGGGACCACGACAAACACCAGAGGCAGAGCAGGGGTGCCCCACCTCCAGCTGGCCAGCTGACCCTTTGGAACCTCAATTTCCCCATCGATGATGGTTACCCCTTGACCTAGGTGGTCTCTTGGTGCATGTCCCACTTTGGTTCAGGATATAAAAAGCTGGCAAATGACACCACATTTCTAAGGCTAATGATCACTTGCACACCCATATCTGAGGCGTATACTATGAGATGGGTTCAAAAGTGGAATCATTAAGAAGCCAACGAAGCTTCAGTTTCAGGACCGCTTAGCTTCTCCCAAGCCCTCTGAGGGGCCCTAGAAATTTTACATTTGTAGTTTTTAATACTCTTCCTCAAAGTAGGCCTCCGAAAGTGCATAAGCTTCAGGACCCATAAGATCCACCCGGGGCCTGCTGAGGAAGGGGGTCAACGTGCTGGTTTCCCTGGGCTCCAAGAGATGAGCTACTGAAGAGTGCAGGAAGCTGGAGAGCTGGCAAGGTTCTGGGTGGTGGGAGGTGGCCGAGAGGGAGCCACCCTGACTCCCAGAGAGGGCCTGGAGTGAAGGTCAGAGCCCGCATGGCAGGCAGGGGGCCTGGGGAGGGGGCCCCACTCACTCTCCCTCCAGAAGCAGAAGCACCACTCCGCGGTGGAAACCCGGCCATCCTTGTAGGTGTCGCAGGAGTTGAAGAAGGGGCGGATGCAGACTTCGTACTTGTCCAGATTGATGGCAGCCAGCTCGGTCTGGTCCAGGAAGAGGTCGGCACTGGTGTCCAGCTTGGAGAACATCCAGCCAATGGAGTCCTTGCAGCTGGCCCCCAGGCTCTTGTCCAGCCCTGGGGAGAAGGCCACAGTTCAGACCTGCTCGAGGTAAATCACTCCATCCATCTGTCTATCCATCCCTCCAATGCTCGGTCAGCCCCAGCCCTCTATTCAGGGTCAGGACAGCTCAGAATCAATCCAACCATGGGGGTGAGAAACTCAAGAACGGCTGAAGGCCCACCCCTCGGCCTCTTTACATGACCCCCCACACCAGTCAAAATCCTGTTTGGAAAGTCCTGCAGGGAAAGTAATTCCTTCCCTTCCCTTGGCTGCTCATTCAGGATTTAGTTTCTCTCTACCCATTTTAAGGAGTCCTTCCTGTTAGCTAATTCAAATCCCTCCAGTCCGGTCAAAGCCTACCTCCCCTTGTTCTGAAGTTGAGGCTCTTTCAGGCGCTCAGTGTCTGGCAGGAGGGGGCAAAATGTCGGTGCTTCCCCAGTGGATCCAGGTGGCCCCAGTGCACACCCATCTCCCCATCTTCCCGCCCTCCTCCCCGGCACAGCAAGCAGCTCCCATACCACTGGCCGGGCTGGCTCCACTGCTGGCTGAGCCGTTCTGCTTGGAGTTCTCATGAAGGAGCTGGAACCAGTCCCGCAGCCGATCCCCCAGGTCAGCCAGGTCCTGACCAGTACACGCCTCTGCAGTTGGCAAGACAGGGAGAAAGGAGGGGGGGGGGGGGTGAAGCAGCAAGCTTGGTCTCGGCTGGGGGGTGGGGTCTTACAGGCCTGGAGTCCAGGCAGTGGTTAGGAGCGCCAGGGGGAAGGAAAGCTAGAAATCAGAGGCTCTGTCTCCCCATCTCCCATCTTCTCCTCCCTCTCACTCCCTAGGACCAAAAGCACACAGCACAGGCTCCCTGTGATGAGGCCAAGCCCTCCTGCTCCATGCAAACCAGACCCTCCAGCTCCACAGGTCCCTCAGGCCTGTTCCTGGTTTTGGCTACTTCTTCCCTCCTGTTGCAAATCTCCTTTGCCCTCCCAGAGCCCCGAAGGAGGACCCCAGGGTCCCTGGCAGTGAGCCCCCCCGGCCCCCCCATGGCCCAGCACTTGTTACCTGGTTTGCTGTCGGAGGCAGAGGTGGCGGCCTGCTCCGTGGGGCAGGGGCAGGGGCCCTCGCATCTCACCATCAGCTGCTTGCTGCTCAGGCACGCCTGCTGCTCCAGCTTACACTACAGGACAAGAAAGTGGGCTGGGTGATGGGGGCACTGCTGGGCATACCCTCCAGCCTACCATGGCAGCCACATTTGCCTTCCCCCTTGGAGATGGGAGGGACAGACCTGCCAATAGCCCAGAAAGGCCCTCCCACTCCCTCTGCAGGCCACGGGTGCACACTGGTCAGAGGAAGCAGGCCCAGGAAATCGGGAAATGAAGTGCTCCCGGGATCCGCACTCTGCACCAGCCTGCCCTCTCTGCACATTTGTCCTTCCCAGGGTACTCGCATGCCCTCACTCTCATGCACCCACCCCTCCTTGCCTTCTTGGCCTCTCCTCCCCCTCCCCACAGTCCCTTGGTAACAGGCTATGGGCCCCTCCCTCACGGCCTTCCCACAGTCTCCTCTATGGGCTCTCTTGATAACAAACAGCTACTACCTACTGAACATCTGCTAATTCCCTGGCCTTTAGAGCTTCCAAAAGGTTCATCTATTCCTTGCTTTTAAAGCATTTTTCTCTGGTCGTGTCTGGTTTCTCCCCATGGGATGACCACTTATGAAAATCAGGTCCTGGTGGCATCTTATAACGTGATCTCACCTGGTCCCCCCCTCAGCTCCACAAAAGAGAAATTGTGTTTCTTGTGCTCAGCAGAGAACACGGACACTCAGAGAGGCCCAGTGGCTCAGCCAAGGCCACAGGGCTGAGCTGGAATCCAGACCTCCTGATGACTTCCACCCCCTGCCCTGGGCAGATAGGGACTCTCACACCACGGCCTCCTGCCCACACCTCACTTTGCCCTCAGGTGGTGTGACTCAGGGCACTCCTCCCCACCCCCACTGGCTCTGCTTGCCTCCTCTGTAACCCTCTGCCTCCTCCAGGCAGCTTCTGCCCTCTGGCTTATTCTCTCTCTCCTTCCTCTTCTCCCTGGTGACCTCATCCCCTCCCCAACTTCAATCATCACCCACAGCAGATGACTCTTAAAAGTGCATCACACCCCAAATGGGATCCTAAGCCTAGAACCCAACTCCAGCTAACAGTCCATGCCCTCCAAACACCAAAAAAGTCCTCACTGCTAGTAGAAGCATTCACAATTAGCACCTGCACTTCTATGGTACTTCAAAGTTTATGCTTTCACAAATACAGTCTCATTTAACCCTCATAAAAATCCTACAAAGTTGGCCCTCATTCCCCCAACCACCATTCCCTCCCACACCATCATCTCTCTTCCTCTTGTACCAGAAAGCCTGGTGCTTGCTGGTGAACCATCCTGTCCATGTGGATACCCAACCATGGAAAGATGTCAACCCCCAACACCTGGATGACAGAACTCCTTTCTTCTATTGCCCTCCATGTTTTCATGAAGCTCTTCCCTCGCCTACTCTAGACTTGTAGTTACCAGCCTCCTCCAGGCCCCACCCCTCACCTGCACCTGACCAAGGTCAGGGGCAGGATCTATCTCAGGCCCCTGGGCTTGGGGCCAGTACTGTGGCTGGCCACATTGATGTGCTGACAAGTGCACCTGGCCCCACATCATCACTGGGAGCCACACAGAAGGCCTGGC
The DNA here is from genome assembly GCF_023699985.2 of Odocoileus virginianus. Taxonomy (NCBI): domain Eukaryota; kingdom Metazoa; phylum Chordata; class Mammalia; order Artiodactyla; family Cervidae; genus Odocoileus; species Odocoileus virginianus. Next base: position 61,842,393 of record NC_069680.1, read on the forward strand.
TGAGTTGTTCTCTCTGCTCCCTGTGGCCCCAAGTGTGCACCCCACCTCCACCCCGCCTGGGACCACAGCTCCTCACCACTGAGCTGTAAGTGTGGCCATCAGAGCCGCAGACAGAGGCAAGGTGGGCCATGTGACAGGGCTTACAAACGGTGTCTTTGTTTCCATGGAGCTTCACGGCAGGCTGCTTGATCCTACAGGAGGGGGATAGGAGGTTACAGGAATGAAAGCAAAAATGAGAGACAGACAGGGGAAGGGAGGGTTCAGGAGACCCGTTCCAACAAGAAGCTGCTCTTGGTGATCTACAGCATTTGGAGCTGCCTCCCTGCCCCCGCCCACCCTCCTATCACCCCCAGTCAGACCCTCCTCTCGCTCATAAAAGTAGAACCAATCAGGCAGAGTATAGACACTCCCAGCTTCCCCTTTCCAGCAGGGCCCTCAGGTTCAACTCCAGGTTCAACTGTAAGATGTAAATGAGAGTTGTGCTCACATAAGGGGTCAGGTCAAATCAGAAGTTGCAAACTGATGGCCCAAGGGCCACTTGTGGTCTGTAGACCCGAATTTTATTGCACACCAAGGATTTTTGTTTTCAATTGGGTTATTTACCAATATTTGCAAAATGGAAGAGTTCACATAAAAAATCCAGAATTTCTGGCCTAGGTAAAATGGAAGATATGAGAGTCCTGGTCCCACATTTCCATAATGCCTGGCCTCACCAGACTGGTCTGTCACCAATGCAAGCTCTCTCTTATCAATTTACATTACCTGCCAGGCCCCTAAAGGCATCTAAGATTGCAACCCCATGTCCCTGGTTTCTGATTATATGATTAAGGAGAAAGGGGAGGGGAATGAGATCTTCTCCAAGGGTCTTAGAGTCAGGCAGGGTCTTGTCCTTGGACTGGAGCTAAAGCCTCAAATACGCCTCACTCCTTCCCTCCTCTGTGAGGTCCACTTGACTAGGGCCAACAGCGAAGTGAGTGATCTTGGAAGTGGATCCTCCAGCCTGAGTCCAACCTTCAGAGGAGGGAGCCTCAGTGCACATCTTGACTGGAACCTCCTGACAGTCCCTGAGCCAGAACCACCCAATAGAACCACGTCTGGCTCCTGACCCTCAGAAACTGTGTGCAGTAACACACATTTGTCCCTTCAAGCCACTAAGCTTTGGGGTAGTTTGAGCTGCAGCAAAAGATAATTGTTACCTAGGAGAGGATCAGTTAAGCCCTTCCTCTTTAAGCAAACCCCCTCCAGGCCTTCCACCTCCCCAAGGCCCTCACCTATGCTCCAGCTTCTTGCGGCTGATGCACATGGCCCGCTGATAGCCCTGGGCAATGCACACTTTATGACGGCTGCACTTCACCTTCTGGCAGGGGTCCTTGGTGGTATCCAGGGCTGCAAGGACAAAGAGTTAGGACACAGGTTATCTGGGATTCAGTGTCAGAGAGCCCAGGAGCCTACAGCCCCACTTCTGAGCTGGGAAGCCCCCGTCTCTAGCAGCCCTTGATAACCACAGCTCCTCAACTTGGAAGTTTCATCTCAATCCGGGCCTGGCTCCCAAAGGAACCTCCAAGGCCACAATCAGGACTTGCCCTCTGGTCACAAATCCTCATGGGTCAGTCACCTTCCCCCACGAGAGGGGCATGTTACCTTCATCTCCTTGCTGATTGTCCTCCCAGCTCTTGATGTAGTCATCCTAGGGAAGGACAGAGTGGGTGAGGGGGAAGGAAACAGCTAAGATTTACATCTTAGAGCCAAAGTTCAACTCCAGGGCCAACAGAGCAAGGGCCTGGGCCACTGCTTCCCTATGCCAACTGCCATCATCCTGGTGGCTTCCCAGGTGACCCTGTCTACCCAAGCCCTGCCAGCTGCCTCCCCCAGACCTTTACCCCCTAAACCCATGTCCAGAATCCTTCTGCCCTCATCCCTAATTTCCTTATTTCTGACCCCTCATCCCACACTGAATGCTGCAGGGAAGGAAAAACTGGGGTGAGGGTGCAAGGGAGAACAGTGGGGTGTAGAGTTACAGGTACATATGCAGGGGGCCCCAGGCAGAACTCACCTCCACCTCCTAGGGATCGGGCAGCAGCAGCAGGTCACGGGAAATGGACCAGGAGGAGAGAGGGAGAGATGGTGATTTTAGTGTGTGGCCTATCCTCAGACACGAGGTGTCAGGGCTCCCCAGGCCTTCATCACATGACTGTGGATGCTGGGCAATGGTCTTTGACTGCTACGGTCCTCTGATCTCTATGACCTCCAACTGGGGGATGGTATTCCTATGTCTTTACAATAGAGAGCTTAAGCCCTGGGCACACTCAGGTCTGGCCTTAGGAGCAATAGAGGTGAGGCTCAGGACTTTGAGAACGAGGTCCCATCCTTCCACTCCAGGCCCTAAAGATGGTTCCAAATGCCCAGCCCTGGCCCCACCACTAGGACAGATGTCTGAGGGGCCCATACTACCTGGGAAGGGATTCTCATACCACTGCCTTGGCTGTTTCAGAGACATCCTCTCTCCTTCTGCCAGGGTCCTTTCCTGGGCAGTCGCCTCAACTGACACCTGCCCATCATGCAAGTGAGGCAGAAAGTGCCTCTCCTCTGGGCCACATGGGGACTGTTTTTCAATCAACATTTAACTTTCCTGCAGAACTGAAATGGTACACTGAGAGAAAGGGGGGTCGTGGCCCCTCCTGATGGCTTTCTCAGTTCCACCATCCAGCTGCAAATCCTGACCCAGAAAATCCTGAGAAGCCCCTCTGAGGTCATCCGTCCCAGCCCCCGCTGTGTGCAGGAGAAGCCAGGAAGCCCAGAGACAAAAGAGGACCTGATCCAGGTACCACCATCTCAAAGCCCAGGTCTCCCAGTTCCCAGCGTAGAACTCTCTGCTGGATACAACACACCATTACGGACCCAAGGCAACTGTGTGCTGGGTGTTCATAGGTAAACAGGATGCTTCAATAAAGTTCACCCAATGCTAGATGATCTTTTATCTGAAAATGAAGTAATAACCCACGTATGTGTCCAAGCAGCCAAGTGTCCCAGCCTTGGATTCAGGAGCAGCAGGAGGAAGGCCACAGGAGGGGCTTCCAGGGAACCTGGCCTGGGTGGCCCCATGGGCACTGGACAGACCAGCCCAGGCTCCTGGCTCAGGCAGCCACCTGATTCCTCAGGGCGGCTGGAGTCCTCTTGTGCCCCGCCCCTGGGCAAGCTTCTACAGTGACTGCAGGGCAGCCGTTAGGGAACTACAGCATAACTCCATTTGCCAGGACCAAAGGAAGCCAGCCCAGACCCAGCCCTTCTCCAGAACTCATCAGGGTGAGGGGTCCGTCCCCCAGTGTCTACTCCACCATGGGAGGGAAATGAGGCTGAGCGTGACCAAGTGGTCGAGGCTAGAGTTATGAGTTGGGGCAAATGTAGAGACTGGCCTCCACTGAACTGGGGTCTTCTCACCAACCCGGCATTCTTTGGGAGGGGAGTGGGCATGAGGTTATAAAGAGGACAGGGGAAGTAGCTGGTATGAGTCACCTGCTCTCAACCAACGAGAGCAGAGAGTGCCACAGAACCCACCGACACCTGAACTGGACCAGGGAGGGGTGTCAGCCAAGGGCCTCAATGCCCGCTCACTCCTCTCTCACTCTGGCCCTACCCTGCTGCTTTAACTTCTAACTAGGCTGTGAGCAGAAGCCTTTGGGACTCAGAACCAAGTAGGTTCTCAAAGGTCAATACCAAGAATTTCTGATTAGAAATCCAGGGGGAAGTGGATTTCCAATCCAAGTGGAAGTGGATCCAGGCTGGTGGAAGACAGAGTTCTAAGAAAGGGACTTTAACTATCTAGTTGCTGCGTGAGAGCCCTGGTGGGGAGCCATCCCCACCCACCCCAACCCGAGCAAAGGTAGGACTCCTTCCTCTCATTCAGGATACAAGGTTTGAGCCCCTTTTGTATGTAAGTGTTGTCCTGAGTTCTAGCTGCGCTCCTTGTCTCCACTGCTGTGGATGAGGTAGGGGGAGGCCTAAGTGGTTCTGGATCCCAGGGCCCTTACTCCCAGGAAAACGGGAGCAGCTAGCCAGAAAGAATGATGAGGAGAGAGGGCCCTGGAATCACACGTTTCCCCACCAGCACACCCTGGGCAAGCACCTTGGCCTGTTGGAGCTTAGCCTCTATCTCCTGGGATCACTCAGAGACAAAAGGAGATAGGGTCTGAAAAGTGTCTGGTGTTCACAGAAGACTCAACAAATAAAAGCTGTTATAGCAGAAGAGACCAGAGATCTCAGATGGAAAAAATGTTGGAGGGGCAGGAAATGAGCAGGGAGAGGCTACACGAGGGGCCCCGGCAAGTGGAGGAGAGCGGCCACCACTGGGAGAGCAGAGACCACAGGGGTGCGAGCAGGGTCACCCCCAAGGGGCCTCAGTGAGAGGGGCGATGAGGAAGTCCAGTGGGTGACATGGGAATGGCTGCTCCGGAGGCAGAGACCAGGGGCACACTTGGGAGCTCCTAAGGTCAGGTGTGGGCTGGTCCACCTATAAGGTACAAAGGAGGCATCTGTTGGCAAGTGTGAATAATGCCTTTCAAAGCAGTGGTGTCTATTTATGGCACCCAAGTGGGCTCACTAGCGATTATGAGACATGGTCTGGTAAGGGCACCGGAGACTCCTCAGGAAACAGGCCTGTTCCATACCGGCTCTGCTGCCGACCAACTGTCCTCTCCTGAGAAATGGGGGTTTGGAAGCGCCCACCTCCAGTACTCTGGGTCCAGGGCCAGGCTGAGACCCAAAGCTCTGGGCAAAGGGGAAGCCCATCTATTTCATCTGGTAGTAGAACCAGCCATGACCACCCCTGCACCCAATGGTGCTCAGCACAGGGCAGGCACATGGGGAAAGGTTGGGATATATAAGCAGCTTATATGTCATGGTGCTTTTAAATTAAGTCCTCTCTATGTATTTTTATGTCTGTCTTCCTTTTATTCTCAAATTCCTGTGAATAGAGCAGGATGGATAGGATCAGCTCCACAAAAAAAAAAAAAAAAAAACAACGAGAAAATGGAGGCTCGGAGAAGCAGGGCAACAGGTCAAGGGTCCCAAGACAGATGAAGAGCTGGGCCGGGACTTCCCATCTGGGCTCGACCCTATGACCGTAACCCTATACAGGAAAGCTTTGCTCTTAGGGGGACAAGGGGAATGGGTGGCAAGGACTTTGGATCCTGGGTTTGCTCTAAACTTGGTGTGCTGTGCATCCTCGGCAAGTCACTTGCCCTCTTGGGGTGTCTCTCAGCAACAGCTGAACATCGGAACCACCTGAGGAACCTTTTCAGCCCTCCGTTGCTGGCGCCACCCAAGCCCACAGGGCAGGCAGCCCTGGGCTCCCCTGGGCTCAGCCGGCAGCTGAGTGAGCCCATGGCAAGAGCCCTCAGGTGTCAGGTCCTTCCAGCTCTGCCTCTTGTGTCTAATGCTCTTATCTGCTCTCACAGGGGGCCTCAGGGAGGAAAAAGAGCAGTCATTCACTTTCTTCTGAGGACACGTCACACAAAGCAGATCCTCAGGCCAACTCACTAACCAGGGTCTCCTGACCTCCAGCCTGAAGCCTTTTCCTTTGGAAAGTGAAGAAAGTGTTAGTTGCTCAATCCTGTCTGACTCTTTGCAATCCCATGGACTGCAGCCTGTCAGGCTCTTCTGTCCATGGGATTTTCCAGGCAAGAATACTGAAGTGGGTTGCCATTTCCTTCTCCAGGGGACCTTCCTGACCCGGGGATTGAACCCGGGCCTCCCGCATTGCAGGTAAACTCTTCACTGTCTGAGCAACCAGGGAAGCCCAAAGAGGATGCTGTGGCTGAGTGCACATTAATTTATTCTCTCAAATCTCAGGACACCAAGCCCACTGCACCCGCTGCTCTCTCTCCAGCCTGCCCTCCCCTCCCCACCCCCACTGGTCCCACCATAGCAACCCTGGCCTCAATTACTACGGGGTCTCCTCTGGGCTCTCCTCGACCCCACCCAACTCCCACACCCCTGCAGGCACAGGGATCTTTCTAGAACACAATTCTGATCATATTTCTCCTATCCTAAAACCCTTTATTGAGTATGCAACTTTCTCTCATTTTGAAAAAACTATTTAAAGGTGATTAGGTTAAAAGGATTAAAATCAAAATATTAACAGTGACTTCCTGTGGGGAGAGGAATAGAGAATTTCTGCCTTTTCATAAGTTTCCAAAATTTCTACAATGAACATGTATTAGTTTTGTAATGAAGGTGAAAAAAAAAACACACAACAAGTATCATATTTAAAGACCCTCACAGGTTCTCGGTCACCAACAGGAGAAAGCCCATCTTCTCTGTCTGTTCCTGTCCCCATGTCCTTTCACCAGATGTTCCAGTCTGGCCAGGCCTCGGCAGAGCCTTCTTCCCACCCCGGAATGTGTTTGCATCCAGCCCCCAGAACTTCCATTCGTATTTCAAAACTCAGCTTTCAAACTTTATCTTCCCTAACTTTGCCCCATATCTAGTTTTCCTTCAGGCCGACTATACCTAGTAGTTTATTATTACTCTGGCTACATGAAGCAATGCCATAGCTTCTGACCTCTTTAGATGGCCAGTTTCTTGAGGGCAGAGACCATATGAAGTTCACCTTTCTATGCCCAGCACCTAACAAACAATAAAAAATGCCCTAAGAATAGCTAATAGTTTTTCACAAATTACCATGTGGAAGGCATTGTGCTAAACATTTTACACTCATTGGCTCATTTTACTCTTCATAAAAATTTAAGAGAAAATTACTATTATTATCCTATTTCTCAGGTGGTAAAATTGAGGCTTGGAGAGCTTAAGTGACTTATGCAGGATCACACATCAAATAGCACAGCAGAAAAGTATTGGAACTCCGAGAACTGGGATTCCAGACTCTGTGCCCCTAATCAGGACTCTCGTTGTTCCTTAAATGTTAGAAAAAAAAGTCTCAGAACCGAACCCAGGAGGCCTAACCCCAGCCCATGAGTGACTTCACCCTCCACACCAGCTCTGTTCCAACCCCTAGGCTGGGAGTCTTGTAGCAGAATGGAGGGATTGAGAGAGGCGGAGGAAGACACCTGGGGGCCCCCTTCTTCAGGCATTTTCCAGAACCCGTTCACACACCCCTGGTTGGGCTTGGTTTGGAGCTAACCCATCTCCTACTTTGATCTCGGCAGCTCAGCCCGGTTGCCATGGAGACGGGGCCCACTGTGCCAAACTGGGGGAGAAACAGTGGTGAGTGCGCAGGCCTAGCTGGGCTTAGGGGGGCACATGCTGGGTGTTTCCAAGCGCTGTTTACTTCCTGTCATTTTAATTAGCACCCGAATCACCCGCTCACTTCACAGCTTGAATTAACCCAATCTCTCCCAACCTCTCCATCTGGTGGGGAGGATGAGACGCGGCAGTGAATCAAGCAGAAGAAGAACAGTGCCCCATGGCTGAAAACCACCTGGGCGAATCTCCACCTGCCTCTTCGCAGCACAGCGTGTTGGGGAGACCGGCACCCCCTACCCCCACCCTGGCATGGAATCTGGGTACCCACTTGGCCTGGCCTCTGACTGCCAACAAGATGTGGGCTGGAGAGCCTTGCTGGAGAGCCTTTGGTCTACAAAGTGAGGAATACTCTTGCCTTCCTCCCTGAGCTGCGGAGGGGCCCAGTGTGGCTGTGAGAGCACTTAGCAAACTGTAAAGCCCTACACTTTCAAACCCCACAAAACAGGAGCACTTAAGCTGGGTTCTTCGGCACATACGGGGAGTCTGGGGGACAAGGTGGATGAGAGGTACTTCCCAGTCTCATAGTCACAAGGAGCCTCAAGTGCAGACTTCTGACGTTGTCTCCAGCTGAGGCTCTAAGATGTGCTGACAGGACGGAAAGAGGTGCATCACGAGACTTTAAAGAAACCACAACTTCTGTAACCCTATTATGGCATTTCTTCATTTTTTAATAGATTGAGAACCTCTAAAAATGGAAGTGGGCCAGGCCTCTCCCAACCTCTGAAAAGCCTTGTAGCTGGCATTATTTCTGCCTCATTCCTCAGGTGAGGGAATCTCTGATGGAACCCGGTCCCCTGAGAAGGCCCAGGAGTGGGGACCTTGAGGCTGGGGGCTCCTGCTGTGGCCCCCTGCAAACCACCGGGGAGCACAGAGGGAGGGCCCAGAAAGGACCGAGCAGGGGTGAAGCGGGGGCTGCCTGGCTCCTTCTCAGCTGAGGCCGACACCCCCATTGCATGCTCAGGCAGAAGGCATCTTGAGGAGGCAGCGCCCTCCGCACGGAGGAGACTTGGGGGGGAGGCAGTCATTAAATATTTGCCCCTCTCTCAGAGGGAGCAGTGGAGGCCGTGTGAGGCCTGGACAAACAGACGGAGGCAGGCATCTGGCAGACTCCCCGCCTCCCACCTCTCCCCTCGGAGGAATTTCTTTGGAGGACAAAAATGTGCTTATCGCTCCCTGCATGCCAGGATCTCTACCTGGCCTCAGGTATGCCTGCACCAGCCGCCACCCCACCCCCAGACTCCACGGGGCCTGAGCTCTCCACTGCTCCAGGGCCATCTCAGACCCCAGTCCTTGGGTTTCCTGTTCAGGCAGTGGTCCAGGGCTCCACAGAAGACAGAGAACAGGAGAGAGAGACAGGGCAGAGCAGGCCTGGAGTTCTGTTCTGAGCTGCCTCAGGATCTCTGTTTCCTTTCTAGAACATGAGTGGGGGGCAGGATTGCCATCCAAGATTCTCTGAGGAGGCCCAGACACTGGAGCTGAGGAAGCACAGGCATGGGGTCATGAAAGAGCACGTGGCATTGTGTCTGGTCCTTCTCTTTACCTGCAAGTGCTCAGTGCTTAATCCTACCAAGGCCCCGTGGTTCTGCTTCCCCACCCTCCTAAACTGAGAACTTTGAGAAGAGCAGAAAAGGAGCCTGAAAAAGTTTAGACTCTTCCATGTCCTCTAACCTGTGCAAAGGAGCCAAGGATCAGGGAAGGAGCCAGCAGCTTGCATCCAAGCAGGGGTAAGACACAAGCTGGGCCTGGCTTGTCTTCCCTGCTGTGTGCAGCTTTGACCTGTTCTCAGATGTCAGGGAAGAGACTCGGAGGGGCAGGATGCCCTGTCTCGGGGAACCTGGTCTCCACCTGAGGTAGCCCTGTGCTCACCCACACACAGATCTGACGGTGGGTGACCTGCTCTCTGGGCCCACTGAGGTGAGGGGAAATTCTGAGTCCCCTCTGCACCCTCTCACTGAGGAGAAAGGAGGCTGGCTGCACCCAGGTCCAGGCCGATAAACATGGGGAAGACAGGGAGGCCTGGGGGCAATCTTCCTTCCTGGCATCTTTCATTCCCTTACCATACAAATGAATCAGTGGAGTAAGTGCTGGGCTTCTAGCCTTGACTATCCCAACCATTCAGGGCCCAGAAAGGGGAAGAGAGCACCCCAAACAGCATGGCTCAGCCCAAAGCCCCACCTGAACCCATGGTGCTGCTAACTGGAGGGAAGAGGGAGGGGCTCAGAGGACAGATTAGTTGAGATCCTCCCTGGCCCTCACATTCCATGGTGCATACATTTATCCTGAGCACCTACTATGTGCACGACCACTCATGCAGTGCTCTGAGGATGGGGTGCAAGGTCACAAAGCAGTCTATCTCCAAATCCTGTCCTCAGGGACTTGCTTTGGGAGGAACGTGATACACACCAGCAGGAGGACTCTTAAGACATAAGCCCACAGTGTAAGGGACGCAGTGAGGCAATACCGACATGTGCCAAGTGAGTTTATGGCCAATAAACGTGGCAGGAGCCCCAAGGAAGGTGCTATATCGACAACTGAACAGTGGCTGAGCCCTCAGGGGTTCAGAGGCTGGGACATTTCAAGAATCACGTTACCCTAACTTGAAGCTGGGCCTGGGTCTGCCCACCAAGAGCAGACACATTTTCCCTGTCTACAGCCCTATAAAGACCCACATGATACCTGCAAGGGAACCTTACACAGTGGCGATATGGCCATTCCCAGACTGATGTTTGCCCTGGGATGCCATTAGGCTTCATTTCTCAGGTTCCTTTGTCTCTGGTTCGTACACACTCAATGCTGATCTGGTCATAAATGCTACCTAAAGAGCAAAAAGAAAATCCTTTCCCTAAACCCAAGTCTTGCTGCTCAGCTTGTGTCAAGGGTGGGGATGGGGGGGGTGAAAGATGCATGCCGGTGGAGGGGCTGTAGATGGGCTCTAGTGCCATCTTCCGGAGTCACAGGATGACAAGGGCTGCCCATTAAACCCAGAGGAAAATCAAGGGCTGGAAAAGGGAAGTGGCTCTGCCAGGGAGGAAGACAAGCTGAGAGCCCTCCCAGGGCCCCTGGGGCTCAGGGTAGGCTAGAGTTCTCCCACTCCTCCACCCTCTGACCTTCTGGAGAACGGAGGGCTGGTGTGGGCTGGCCATCCTCTTCAGACTGCCTGGAAGTCAAGAGGAGACTAAGATGGCCTCTCCAGGCAGAGTGCTCTTCTCGGCCTCTCCTCTCCCTCTCTGCTCAGGGCCTGGAGCCCCGCTGGGTGTTCAAGAGTCCCTCAGCATGCTACACTGCTCTGGGTGATGCCAACCCCTCCACGGTGGGAGAGGAGTCGAAACTAGGGTGGAGGAGGAGGAGGCCAGAGTGGGGCCCAGCCTCCTATTCTGAAACCCCAAGGATGGAATCCATTCTGACCCAGTTTGGGGTTCTTCTCACACACCCACACTTATCCACAAACACCTGTGCAGCTCAATCCCACACTTGCTCTGGTTCAACTGTGTGGGGTGGAGAAAGGGGAGCTTCTTTATGGCTGAAACTTACTACTGGCCTACTTGGTGTTCATATAAACATATGAGAATTCTCATATATGAGAATCACTAAGTAGCTAGCAGGTGGTATTTCTCTGGGCCAGACCCTAGGTTCATGGTGAAGTCCTGGGCTCCAGGGAGGTGCTAAGATCTGCAGTGAGTAAGTGAATTAGTGCACATACATCAGTGTTGTTCTCATGGAGATGGAGGCTGGTGTGAACTAGCCCCAGAAACACTGATCCATCTGGTGGTTTTTCTATGGGGCTGAAGTTTCTTTCTCTATTGCCTGAAATGGATGCCCTCTGGCCCTCAGACAAGATGTCTTCATGCTCACAGTCTCCCAGACTGAAAGTGAAGTTCAGAGAGGTTATGTGATGTACCTGGCATCGTGTGGCCAGGCAGTGGAAGAGTCAGAACCTGACCCCAGGCCTCATGCCTCTCCTGGGTGGAGAGCTGCCTCTGGAGGGTCGCTAAGCCAGGCTGGTGGCAGGCTGCCGAAGACACTGAGTGCCCTAGCCCTCCTTCCGAGGAGGCACTGCTCCTGCCCAGGCATCCTTGAGCCCACAGGACACGAGCCAGGGTAGGCTCTTCTCTTCCATCTCCACTAAAGGTTAGGCCGAGAGTTCTTGAAAAGCAAAGTTGAGTTAGATGACCTGGGTTCAAATCCCAGCTCTGCCGTTTGCTAGCTATTTGATAGTGGATACGTTACTCAGCTTCTCTGTGCCTCCTTTTCTTCAAGTGTAAAATGGGTAGACTACAAAGTAATGGTAACTATCTCACAGGTTGTTGCGGGTAGGGGAGGCACGAGAGAGAACAGGGATAAAGTGCTGACTGCAGGGACTGGCAGATGTAAACACCCCCTACAACCAGTGATATATGCCTCCCGGGTGCCCAACACTGTGCTGGACACTCATAAATATCATTAAAATGTAACCAAAGTGGAGTACAGAGAAGAGCCAAGAAGATAAACAGGAGTCAGCACTGTCCAGCCAGCTCTTGGAGCCTGCCTGGAAGAATGCTGTGTAATGGCCTGTCTCCTCTCAAGTGTCCATCTCTATGAGGTCCTGGATGCTTTGTTCCAAAGACTGCAGTAAAATCCACCCACTTCTGCAGGGAGTTAAATCGAGAGATGGGAGCACTGGGGAGCAGGGCTCCGAAAAGCCCAGGCCTGCACAGAGTGGGGCACAGCCAGATCCCAGCTCCTCTGACTTGAAATTCCCTCCTCCCTGGAAGCAGGACATGAGGCATTAGAAGCGATCTATCCAGACACATGTGAGAGCCCCAAGCCCACTGGAGAGGAGGATTACTCTGTCGGTAAACCCTTCACAACACCTCCCCCCTCCCCCCCAATAATCCTACTGCTCAGAGGAAGAATGCTAAGCTGAATTTCCGGCTGACCAGCTCAGACCAATTCCACACTGGAGCATTGGCCATGCTTTCCTTCTCTTCTTGGTTCTCCTGACCTCTTCGATGCGATTCCCTCAATCTCCCCACCCTCAGTTCGGTCCAACCATTCAGTGAGACACTGCCCCCACCCACACTGACTCCTTGATCCTCTTCCCCAAGAATATTCCACTCCCCCTGCTTGCGTGCCTCCCTTGCACCAAGGCAGAGTAGGGGCCTTGCACCATTTTGTGACTGATAATCAACAAGATTCTGGCTCAACCTGGCAACGCCTTAGAGGTTCAAGAGAAACTCCTACCTCTCCTTTGAGGAGCCAAGGAGAAGAGTTTCAAGAAAGCCTGCCTGATGAAAGGTACATAAAGCCCAATGCTACTGTGCCCAACTAGAAGGCCTTCAGTCCTTAGGGTGGAAAGTGGGGCCTCTACTCACAGAGGAGGGATGACAATGGTCTGCAGTCCTGGCATGGCCCCTATGTATGGTCTGTGCACTGCACAACTCCAGGGGCATCATTCACATGATGGCACCCCTAGAGTTATGCAGTGCAGCGGCTCTGAGCTAGTAGCCTCCTGCATTTCTGCAGAGGCTGCCAAAGAATCCCTTCAGCCAGGCCCTCCTGCCCAGTCTTCCTTGTCCTCCTTCTCTCCCTGACACTGTTCTCCTATAGCCAGGGCTACCTTAAATGGGGTGTTAGAGGAAATCTACCCTACAAAGTGCCTGAGACCACCTAAACCATTACATGCCTTGAAGTTTTCCATGAATCCTATGGAGGCAGATCCTGCAGAATTTCATTCTGGCGCCTTTCTTCAGATGAGTATGGGAGGAAGGGGGAAGTGACTGGCACCAGTACAGGGAGACAGGTGGGCAGCCCCATGCCAGGGGGTCACGGAGTCAGTCACTTATCCTCACCCACAGAGTTGGCTATTGGAAGTCAGTGGAAGAAGGAAGGTGGGGAGGAATCTTTTATGACACATGGATTCAGGACGGGCCAGCCTGCTGCCACCCTCTCACTGCTGTGGCCGGGCTGCTTCCCAGGCAGCGGCAGGAGACTGCAGTTAATCTTCGATGCGCCTGCAGGGGACTCGGAAAAGGCCTTGCTGGACTGCCAGGTTCCTGTCGCTGGACCAGCCATGGGTGGGGCAAACCGCAGCCTGGGGCCCAGGCCACTCAGCCCTGAGGACCAGGCAGCCTGTGAGTCCTTCTGATGAATTACAACCCACCAGTTTGACTTTGGAGATAAACAGTCATTTGTTTAAGGGTAACAAAAAGATGCGTATCTGCCTGTTCCCATCATTTGGCTGGTTATCACATGAAGCATGTTTGTTCTAAACGCATTGCTAAGGAACTTTTGGATGCATACAATATAAGATGAGAAAGGTCACGGTGTTATACTAGGTGGGTCTGATGTGGGACTCTGGGGAACTGAACTGGAGAAGCAAGAACTGGGGTCGTAGAAGAGGCTTTCTGGAGTTAGGGCGCTGGAGAGCACCGGGTGGCAGACACCAGCGTTCCTCTTCTCTGGAGCATCCGGGCCCATCCTCCACCTCACATCCCGCCCCCACCCTTCCCTGGGTCCCAGCCACGCCCTCTACGCGCCCCTCCTCACTCCTACTTCCCCTTCTGGGAACAAGGCAGCCTTCAGTTTCCCCTCTGATCTACAGGTGCTTGTAAACAAAGTGCTGCAGCGTTGCCTGCTCCTCCGCAGCCACCTCCACACCCCCTACACGGCAAAGTTCCGCGCAAGGTTAAGCTGGGTTCCAGCGGGGATATGCAAAGGGTCCCCCGACCCAGCTACTGGGCTCGCTGCTCTTTTCAAGTCCAGTGAGCTTGGGAGTCTTCCCTCCAGGTTGGAGGTTCAACTTCTGGGTCGTTCTCCCCCCTGAAAGATTGGTCCTGGAAAATTATCCTCCATTAGTGCTCGCGTCCCTCAATGGGAACCCCAGACCTGGCTCTGGCGGCCACCCAGAGGTGGCCTATGGTATTTTCACTGCCGTCACCCGCCCCCCATTACGGACGGACGGACACGCCTTTCACCATCTCGCCTTTAGGAGGATTGCTCAGAGCGCCCCCCTGACCCCAACTAAAAGCGCCAACCGCGGGCCGGTCCTTTCTGTCGCCCCCACCCCAAAGCCCAAGATGGAAACAGAGGATAAGCACAGGAAGATGCTGCCTTCCCCGCCGGCCCCACCCAGACCTGCCCCTTCCGCAGTGGCCCGTATGTGGAACCTGCAGCCCCCACCCACCTTGGGGACACCTGGGGGTGGCTCATCAAAAAAAAAAAAAAAAAAAAAAGAGAGAGAGAGAGAGGAGTAGGTCAGGGACCCAGCCAAAGCCAGGGCCCCCGTGCCTCCCTCCCTGCCTCCTCCCCCTAACCTCCGCATCCCGCACCCCTCTCCGCATCCAGCCTGCAGAGGAGAGCTTATCGCTAACGCACGCCCCCAGAGCAACTCCTCGCTTGGGGCGTGTATGTATGGGACTGAGGGTCCCAAGCCCGCCAGCTCCGGGGCTGAGGGGAATATGAGGAAGGGGTTCAGGAGCCCGGTGGGTGCGCGCTGTTTACTCTCTGCAATTATCCGGTTGGGATAGTTGCGGGAGCCTGTGGCTGCCATGGGCAGCCTTCACTCCTGGCCCCAGGGTCTCTGCTCCGAAGCTCCCTCCCTAAATCCCCGCGCGGACCCTCGACCCTCTCGGCCCTGCAGACTCACATCTCGGAAGCGGTTCCAGTGTTTGATCTTGCCACTGTACTGCGAGATGGACGACAGCCATTGCTCGTCCTCCATGAAATTGCCGGGGGTCTCGCCCTCCTTGAGCCCTTTGGCGTCGCCTTCGGCCAGGGCAGCTGCCGAGAGCAGCAGCAGCGGCAGCGCCAGCCGCCCGCAGCCCCGAGCGCACATCGTGGTCTGAATTCGACCTGGAGGGTGGGGGAGTCTTGACTTCTGCAGTATTTTAATGTCCTTCTTCCCACCCCGCAGCTGGCGAGGCAAATGTCCTCGTCTTCCTCAGCCTTCCTCCTGCGGTCTGACTCCGATGACAGACGGATAGTGGGTCGCTGCTGAAATGTGACCTGGTTAGGAGATGCACTTGTCTGAAAAAAAAAAAAAAAAACCCAGCGCTGGACGTGGAGAGGAAGAGAGAATCAGAGAGGCTGCGCCAGCAGGGGCCGTGTCTGTAACTGTAGCATCAGCATCACGTTTGACATCATCATACCTGGTTTAAAAAAAAAAAAAAAAAAAAAGGAGGGCGTAGATTTCAAAGGGAAGCGCTTAATCGGAGCGCCAAATGCCAGTCAGCCGCCGCAGAGCCCAGCCCAGCCCAGACCATCCCAGCACTTAGGCAGTTGCAAACCAAGGAATCCAAATCTCAAGATGTCCCTGCTGTCTCTCCAAGGGTAGAGAGCAAAACCAGTGCCAGATCCTCCTCAGGGAAGATGGGAGTGAGGAAAAGACAAAACTCTCTGGTTACAAAGCCAACCAGGCTCAGGTGTCTAAAAGGGAATTTGGCCAGAGACAATCTTCTCTCCCCTTGCCTCCCACCCAGAGGGGCCTGCGCCAAAGCCCTGACAGCTGGCTTCCTGCGAGTTATGGCTCTACAATAATGGGTGGCTTCGTTAAGACAAAAGCCATATAACAACTGGCTGCCTCAGAACTATTGCTGCCAAGCCCCACATGCTCTTTTCAAGGCAAGGCCTGAGCACTGAATAGCTGGTGAAACAGAGGCAGATGTCCTCCTCCCAGGCAGCTGTTTAAAGGCTGTCACCCTTTTTGTTAGCTCTTCTGAGGGCGACCCTAAAAGGCAAATGTCTGGCCATTTCATCTGCCTTGAGGCTTCAAATCTGAACTAGGCACATTTGCTACGGTGTTCACTTCGAGTTGACTTTATAAGTCACTGGGGAAGGGGGTGTAGGGAGGCTGGTTTTTTTGAGGTATTTTTGTTAAAATCGTGATCTTTATCACTGCCTTTAGAAATGTGTTGACATACACATTTCTGGGCACAGTCCCAGGATCAGAGCAGAAATGGGGCAAGGTTTGTATCACAAATAAATTGAAGAGGAAACAGATAATATGACAGGACAAAACATATTAAACTTTTGGGATCCAAGTCCTGGATTGTTTTTATTTAAAAAACAAAGAAACTTTTTTAAAAAAAGAAGAAATCAAAGGCAATGAAACAACATGATCTTAATCGATAGGGAGAAAAAACACAGGTTACAAGGTTCATAGGCACCCTGAGTCTGGCTTGCCTGGGAATTCTGAATGCATCAATGGCTTGGGCTGGGGTCCCTCCGGAAAACAGAAAACAATAGCTCCCTTTGCATGTTTTCTTTTTCCTTTGCAGCTGGACTTAAGAGGTGCTGCTGCAATGAGGCCCTGGCCATTGATGCTTTCATCTCACAGTAAATACAGCAGCCTTGCCTTGCCCGGTAATTTGTTGTCATATAGACTGGGGGCGGACCCCCTCTTACTAGCTGGGTTCTTGGGCAAAAATACCTAATCTATTTTCTATCTATAAATTAATGATGATGCCATTCACCTCAGAAGACTGCTGTGGAATCCATGCAAAATTAAATACTAAGTACCTGGGCATAGTGAACATTTCTAAAATGCTATTTCTTCTTCCCGCAGGTTGAGAAGAGGTAGCTATGATGTCCCATAGTTCTGAATACACACTAACGTTTGCTATCTTTTTCCATTTCAATCCTAGTCTTTTAGCAAAGCTAGTTATGTGTCTCCCAGTCATTAAGGAGGCAGAACCTAGATACCATACACCTCCCATCTCCCATCTTCGATACTATCTTATGAAGTCCCTGGTCTTCTGGAATCACTATGGTTGCCCAATAAAGAGTTTGAAAGGCTTTAACAAGATGCCCATCAATAAGACAATAACTGTTTCCAGACCCCTGAAGGTCAAAATGTTTCCCATATTCCTGGGTAATGCCTCCAATGGGACTTGCCTTCTGTAGCACCTTCAAGATGGGTCAATATTAGCCACGGGCAAATCAACAAAAATCCAGAGCTGTTAATTCTACTGTAAAGCTACTTAGAGAAAATTCAAATTTCCAGATAAGAAAAAAGTTGTAGAAAGTGGACAATAACTATAGTTTATAAAGAAGAAAATGTTCTCCTAAATTTTGAGAGACTTACTGGCAGGTCCTCAAAGGGCCTCAAAGCTGCTGGGTATATTTGATAAATGGTACATGTTTTTCTTTTTTAAAAATATTTAGCAATACAAAATGGAAGAAGGGCCTTAGCTTCCAAATAAGAAACTTAAATTTAACCACATCTTTAAAACCATTTAACCTCATTTCTAGATGACCTCACAGACATAAAAATACAAAGATATTCAATCCAGAATTATTTAAAATAGCCAAACCTGGAAACCAAATCAATGTCCATTAGTTAGGGATCAACTAGTTAAATTATAAAAACATACAAAAGGCTATCCTGCAGACACTAAAAATAATGTAACTCTGTATCTATTGACAACTAATGTGATCCACTGCGTGTTACTGGGTAACGAAAGCTCATTATAGAAGACCGTATATTCTAGGTTGGGCTTCCCTGATGGCTCAGCAATAAAGAATCTGCCTGCAATGCAGGAGGCTGAGGTTTGATCCCTGGGTTGGGACAATCACCTGAAGGAGGAAATGCAGCCCACTCCAGTATTCTTGCCTGAAAAATCCCATGGACAGAGGAGCCTGGTGGGCTACAGCTCAAAGGGTCACCAAGAGTTGGACACCACTGAACGACTGAGCATGCACACACATAGTATAGTGCAGCAGTTCTCAGATTTCTGGTCTCAGGAATCCTGTACACTGTAAGATTATAGAGGATTCCAAAGAACTTCTGTTTTTGTTTGTATGAGATATACAGTATAGACACTGATATACTGTACTTGAAAAATAAACCCGGCCTCTCAATTTTTCTGTGAACCTTAAACTGCACTAAAAGATCTTTCAAGGAAAAATTAATATTCAGTTCGGTTCAGTTGCTCAGTCATGTCTGACTCTTTGCGACCCCCATGAACCGCAGCACACCAGGCCTCCCTGTCCATCATCAACTCCTGGAGTCTACCCAAACCCATGTCCATTGAGTCGGTGATGCCATCCAACCATCTCATCCTCCATCGTCCCCTTCTCCTCCTGCCCTCAATCTTTCCCAGCATCAGGGTCTTTTCAAATGAGTCAGCTCTTCGCATCAGGTGGCCAAAGTATTGGAGTTTCAGCTTCAACATCAGTCCCTCCAATGAACACCCAGGACTGCTCTCCTTTAGGATGGATTGGCTGGATCTCTTTGCAGTGCAAGGGACTCTCAAGAGTCTCCTTCAACACCACAGTTCAAAAGCATCAATTCTTCGGCGCTCAGCTTTCTTTATAGTCCAACTCTCACATCCAAAAAGTTTATTTAAAAATAACAACACTGACTCATATTAACAAAATAATGTATTTTATGGAAAAAAACTATATTCCCCACCCTACTCCCCACAAAATGTAGTACTGTTTTATACTTTGGCAAATCTCTTTAATGTCTGGTCCAAGGAAGAAAGGTAGATTAGCTTCTGCATTATAGCAAGTGTTGTTAGCTGGGGCTGCCATAACAAAATACCACAGACTGGGTGGCTTAAACAGCATTTATTTTTTCAATAAATTCTGGAGGCTAGAAGTTCACAATTAAGGTGTTGGCAGACTTGGGAATTCCCTGGTATTTCAGTGGTTAAGACTCTGCTTTCACTGCTGGGTTCAAATCCTGGGCACAGCCAAAAAAAAAGAAAAAGGTGCTGGGAGACTTGGCTTCTCTTATCTCCTCTTGGCTTGCAGATGTCTGCCTTCTTATTGTCACACCTGGTCTTTGCTCTGTGCATGCACATAGCTGACGCTTCTTTCTTTTCTGGTTATCAAACAATCCTTTATTGACGTATTTTCCTTTGTTGTCCTTAATTAGCAGGGCATTCCACTGGACCACTGTTGATGTCATCCATGATGTCATTGAGGGCGGCAGCCATCAACATTGCAGTCCACAGACTGGGCAGTTCCTGGGATCTCTTTAATGATTCTAGACAGTTCTTGAACTAAAAATAAGTGCCACATCGGCTGGGCAATGCTGACAATCTCATCAAAAATTCTATTTCCACTGTGCTCAATGTTCTGCTTCTTCCTGTCTCTTGGACATTCCTTGAGGGTTTTGATGATCAGGGCAGAGGCAAAGGGAACTTCTTCAGTCTAGCCCTGTCTGTTCCGTATTGGTCAGTTTCACTGTCATTCTCAGACCCTTCTAATCACCAGTTATTAGGTAATATTATCAACCAAACATTTTTGAAGACAGACCCAGGGACCAATATTGGTAGTCTGGGGTCCAGTGTTTCTTCACGTGTCCAAATCTCCTCTCCTTATAAGGACATCAGTCAGACTGGCTTAGGGCCCACCATAACAGCCTCAGCCTCATTTTAAATTAACTACCTCTTTAAAGGCCCTATCTCAAAATAGTCACATTCTGAGGTACTAGGGGGTGAGAGCTTTAACATATGAATTCTCAGGGGACACAATTCAGCCCATAACAGCAGGTGTAACGGGAAGTAGCTAGTAATAGCACAGCAGAAGTACTGAGAGCAAACTATCTCTAAAAAACACATATCTAAAACCTAAAACCACCAACTTATAAAATTCCAGAAAACATAAGAATATACACACATACTATTCTATTAACCATCAGTGTGGTGATGTTACCATATCACATAGCCTCTGGACACTCCAATGTACACTCAGGAGAGAATTAGAGTGAAAAAGGTAAATTATATCTTAGTATTTTCATGAGAATAGTAGGATTTTCTCACCCCTCTCAAGGAATCAGGGACTCTGAGGGGTCCAAAAATTACATTTTGAGAACCACAGATACAAGCTTTATGACCTCAGGCAAATTTCTTAACCTTATTAAATCTCACTTTCTAAAATGAGGTATGATAACACCAACTTATTGACTTATCAGGGATTCCCTGATAGCTCAGCTCCCACATCTGCAATGTGGGAGACCTGGGTTCGATACCTGAGTTGGGAAGATCCCCTGGAGAAAACAAAGGCAACCCACTCCAGTATTCTGGCCTAGAGAATCCCATGAACTGTATAGTCCATGGGGTCACAAAGAGTTGGACACAATTGAGCAACTTTCACTTCACTTCACTTCAACACCAACTGAAGTGGGCTTGTGAAGATTTAATGAATAAATACACATTATTTACAAATAAATGACAAATGTGAATATTCTGTTAATATTAGCTGTTATCATTTGTGAAAAATAACTTAGCAATATGACATATGTGCTTAAATGCATAAGAAGTAGTAGCCTGTGGATGAGGAAATTTATTTTTTAAATGAATATTTAAAGTGAAGCACAACACA
Source organism: Odocoileus virginianus (assembly GCF_023699985.2). NCBI lineage: Eukaryota > Metazoa > Chordata > Mammalia > Artiodactyla > Cervidae > Odocoileus > Odocoileus virginianus. The sequence continues at coordinate 61,862,961 of NC_069680.1, forward strand.
CACACTGGAAAAAGTTTAAGACATTAAAGTATATAGCTTGATGATTTTTCACACAGTAAGCTTATTTTACCTTTAAGAGATCATTTTATTAACAACAAAGTTATTGATAAACAAGCACAACAGCTGCCCCTTTTCTTACCTATAGCATCCTTGGGCTTTGCTATTCATCTCGCTGCAGGCCTAAAGACAGAATCTGAGAGGTGTTCCTTAACTCATACCCCTCTGGTTCCCTTTAGCACCAGGAAAATGGCAGAGTGCAAGGGCAAACCTGAACTAAGCTTTGTGTCATTATGAAGCTGGATTCTCATCAGTGTCCAGTTTAATAAACTCTGAAATCCACTTAAAAAATAACCATTATAAGTAAGATTTATCATGTCTCTACCAAGGGTATGGAGTTTATTTGGGGGTAACTCATTATGCCCCATCCAAAAAACCCACAAAATTATTCTCCATAACAAAATTCCTTTTATAACAACACAGATCTCATGTAACAATCGTGGTAAGAGATTCTTCTCCCCCTCCTCTTCTTAAAAGAGTTAAGGGTGAAGCCAGTGGTGCCTTAAAAGTCAACCGGAGCGATGTTAGCTGCAACTTAACTCTATTTCACTGCAGAATGAACTGCAAATTGGTAACACTAAGGGATACTGGATTATAAGTAGAGATCAAATCCTCCAACCTTGACCTCATTACAGTTTGGTGAAAGAGGACTTGGAGTCTTAAACAATTCTGTTAGCTCCATCAAAAATTATTTGCTTACACTGTTGCTCTTCATAAAATTTCTGTTATACATCAAAACTATCTGCTACTCCCTCTCCACAATAGTTGTTAAAAGTGTACTTTCTTTAGAGCTATGGTGTCTCAAAAATTTGTCTACTGGCATCCAGAAAAAAAAAAAAATTAAAACATAAACACATTCCCCCCCCAATTCTACCGATAACTACTAACCTACAAAATTCTACAAAACACAAAAATACACAGGCACACACATTATTAACCATTGGAGTGATGATGCCACCTTATCATGTAGCTGCTGGAAAATTCCACTTAACAGTAATGCTAAGTCCTTCTTTGCTTGGTTACCTCTAAATACTAAATAACAGAATTTCGGTTAAGAATTTATGACTCAGGGTAAAGAATCTGCCTGCCAATGCAGGAGATATGGGTGCAATCCCTCGATTGGGAAGATCCCCTGGAGAAGGAACTGGCAATCCACTCCAGTATTCTTGCCTGGGAAATCCCGTGGACAGAGAAGCCTGGCAGGCTACAGTCCATGGGGTCATAAAAGAGTCAGACATGACTTAGCAACTAAACAACAAAAACATATAAAGTTACATTTTCCAAAAACAAAAATTTTATTTCTAAAAACAGAAATCGTACCTCTGATACTCAAAAGAAGACATCTTTATTTCCTGGGATGGTAGCTGTCAGAAAAAAGCCAGTTAGACAGAAGCAGTACCAAGATGAGATGAGGGCACTCAACTCCACAGTCGATTCTGCTATTCAGTACTACCCCTGGGAGCACTTATTCCCATACACCATCGAACAATCAGAGGTGAGTGAAGTAAAAGCTCCACTTAAATAAAAACTGAATATTACCTGTAGAAAGCTTTTTTGGGGAAAAAACCAACCCTGCAAGCACCAATATTAAGTCTTGGAAGAATAAAATAGCTATGCCAGTGAATAAGTGATGGCAGCATTGTATCCCGATGTACACCAAGGGGGTCAAACTAAAACTAAACAGGAATACCAAAAGAAAACACAGTCACTTTAGAAATCCATTTATTCACAAATGATCTGTGCTGTCCCAATGATGACAAATCCGAGTGTTACATACAGTCTTACCAGTTAGTGGCCTTATTAACACATGGGGTTCAGAATCAGACTTCTCAAACAGAAAGTAAGAAATCAGGATGAGACTAAGGAGTGAAGGAAAGACAGAGGCCATGGAGGGAGGAAAGCTGCGAGGGGGCAGGGATGAGAGGTGACAGTGAGGCTGGAGCTCCCTAGCAGAGAACGTGGCAGGGCTGATGGGTGGGGCTAAGCAGAGGAGCCCCCGCCCTCTGCCGGTCTGCAGCAAAGGAGTGTCTTCTGTGGCTGACATAGTCCTGGGAAACTTTGCACAGTCCTGCTGATATCATCATTGTTTCAATTGCTGCTGCCCTGGGAAGTAAACAGAAAAGAGCCACAATACTGCAGCTCCATCAGTGGTACGGGAAGACAAGGGTTAGGGTAGGGTGAAGGAACAGGAATTGAATAAGCATAAAAGGGACCAACCTCAGAAGAAAAAGGACAGATCAAAGTAAGAAGTTAAAACCTTTACCAGTTATTTTGCTTAAGTTAAAATTCTAAGTAGTAAAGGAACTGAAAGCAGGGTCTCAGATATTAATTTGTACACCCACGTTCACAGGGCATTCTTCACAACAGCCAAAAGGTGGAAGGAACCCAAGTGTCCATTGACGAAGAACTGGATAAACAAAATGCAGTACAATTGGCCCTCAACACATCCATGGATCCCACATCCGTGGAGTCAGTCAACTGTGGACCAAAAATATTCAGAAAGTTACGGAAAGGAAAACTTGAATTTACTGTGTGCCGGCAACTATTTACATGGCATTTACATTGTATTTGGTATTATAAGTAATTTAGAAATGATTTAAAGTATCCAGGATGGTATGTATAAGTTATATGCAAATACTATACTGTTTTATACAAGGGACTTGAGAATCCACAGATACAGAGGGAGGTCCTGGAACCAAGGGAAATTGAGGGATGACTGTATACACATCCAATGGAATACTATTCATTCTTAAAAAACAAGGAAGTCCCGACACATGCTACATATAGATAAACCTTGAGGGCATTATGTTAAGAAGAATAAGCCAGTCACAAAAAGACGAATATTGTATGATTCCACTTATATGAGGTAGTCAAATCCATAGACATAGAAAGTAAAATGGTGGTTGCCAGGAGGCAAGGGGAAAAGAAGAGTTTTTTAATGGGTACAGAGTTTCAGATTTGTAAGACAAAAAGGTTCTGGAGATATTTCATAAGATTAATATAATTAAAATTACTGAACTATACACTTTTAAGTGGTTTAAGACTGTAAAGTTTATGCTCTGTGTTTTTTACCACAATGAAAAAGAAACTCTGGGTACTGATTAAAAGTTAAGAGCGTAAGAGGAAGGGAAAAATACAAACCTTCTAGAATTTGTTGATATTTGATCTAGATGGAGAGATTAATAAGATCACATATCTATAATTCTCTTAAAGTATTAATACAAAATAGTTTAAAGGCTGGGGAAGAATCAGTAGGTATATAAGAAATACTGCAAGTCTGAGCTCCAATGGGCTTCAGAGGTACACTTCCAGAGAAGAGCTTTGGAAAGAGAGATACATTCTGTGAAAGATGAACAGGCATATGTTACAGGCACATGTTCTCCCCATGCCCAAAACTATCCTGGCTGACAGTATGGTGATTGTGGACAACCATTAGACACCATGGCATCCTCGGGGAGCCACCCAGGGAAGTTATCACCCAATGTTCCACAGATGACATTTCTCCCTCAGCACCTTGTGAGGATGTTTAACTTCCAGTGCTTCCCAAGATTCACCTCAGGAGAAGTCAATTTGTCCACAGGAGGCGTAGTTTCCAAAGCTGTCTACTGTGAACCTCTGAGAGATGTGAATTGAATTGAGCTTTAGGGTACCAAAGTAGAAGTTCTCAAATAGCTGAAAAGGAAAAATAAAAACCCAGAATGAGTATCCAAAGAAAATCCAAAGAAGACAAAAATATTAAACATCAGATTCTCTTGTAAAAATCTGTTGCTCTGTGTGTCCACAACAATCCCAACAAACGGCTTATGCTTTGTTTCTCAGTATTCTCATCTGAAAAATGATCCTAGAGAGCATGGACGGGAATGGGAGTGAGGAAAAAACAGCAACTCTTCGTCAACTGATTGAAAAGACTCCTGGGACAAAATGCACTAGAGAAAGAGGTCTGAGAAGCCAACTCCAAAGTGTGTCTATTGAGGAGACATGAGGAAGAACTTGTAACAAACATCCTGGGGCCATACCCTGATTCACAGGGCCTGACAAAGCTGCTTCTATGGACTTTCAGTTACTGACCATGAAGAATGTTAAGTTTTGTTACAGCCAGGATAAAATTTGATATAATACATTCCTCTACCTTATCAACAACATTTATTAGAAACAGTGACTAAAATAAACAGAAGATAAGGTTCCTGCCCTACAAATGATTTTGATAACCTAGTGAGGAGTTCAGAACACTCTCACACACAAAACAGCCAGGGAAACACTTCTATTGAATGACATAACAAGTACAAATGATAATGTTTATCAAAAACCTTTCATTAGACTTTGGATTCAAGCCAGCATCTTAAAGAAAATGCTCTTTACTACAATTCTTTATTTTAAAAGCTTTCAGCTTTGTCAGAAGAAGGGATGAGCCACACTCTGAGAAAGACCTACTCCTGTGATGAACACATTTACAAGGCAGAATGCAAAAATGACATCAGAATTCACCCCAAGAAAATTAAGCTACAATGCTTAGATAAGGAGTGTCAAAGTGCAAAGGGCTGCCCTTTTTCTGTTAGGATGCAAGAGTTGCTCTTTCTTAAATGTCAGCATGATCCCAAGAAAGCCTTTCAGTATGTGAACCAACAATGCTTGAGTAGAACCTAACGCTGAGACCTTTGCACACTAGCAAGTGACTATCGTGTCTCTTCACTTACTTTTATACTCTCTACAGCCATGGACTTTAGCCATTGTCACCTTTTCTCTTCCTGCAATTAATGTCCTAGCAAAATGCCTGGGGTTCATTAAAGGCTAACTTTATAAAGCCCAGTAAATATTGATTCTTCAACATGACATCAACTTGACCCCAAAGATCTATTTAGAGGTTGTGTGCTGCATTGTCTTGTCTTTCAGAAAGGTGATCAGCTCTTGCCTGCATTGATTTACACAATTAACTTCTCTTCCTGGCTTTGGCAGCCTGTTCAAACCATATCTACCCTTTTGTGTAAGAAAATACTGCCTGAAATGTTTATTTGCTAATCCCCTTTGCTGAACATTAAAGTGAAAACCACGTCAACAAGACCAACAGATTTGTAGCTTTACAAACTGAAGCCTTCTAGGTACAAAAAAGATATAACCAAATGGGCAATGAAAAACAAGACAAAAACAAAACTACAAGGGAACTCATAATACTTCCAACGAGTTACTTTTTAGGGATTAGCAGCCCATGGTTCTCCTCTTTGTGCCTATGTTTCCATGTGATGGAGACACCACAGCTAGGAGCTGGAAGGTATTTATCTCTGACTTCACTTTGGCATGATTTGACAGGGAGATTTCTCATGCTTTAGGTTTGAAGCGAAGAGTAAATACTACTATAATGAAGTTAGCTGGGATGTGATTTCAATGAAGTAATTACAAAACTGAAACAGCAGACTGAACACAAATTCTCTTGCTTCTCTAAGGCAAGAGCAGTGGGTGGGAAGGGTGAAGTCAGTCCAAACTTTCAACAGGCCGTGTGAGAGCTGTGGACAGACACCACCACCCACAATACAAGATCATAAAGGGCAAGGACTCAAAAAGATGAACAAGTCAAAGTACCTTCCTTATAAAATGCAAAGCACTACTGAAAAGTAAATATTGCCTATGATGTTTACAACATCTCTCTGCTCTTTCTGAAGTGATGAAGTGAAGTGAAAGTCGCTCAGTTGTGTCCAACTCTACGACCCCGTGGACTATACAGTTCATGGAATTCTCCAGGCCAGAATACTGGAGTGGGTAGCCTTTCTCTCCTCCAGGGGATCTTCCCAACCCAGGGATTGAACCCAAGTCTCCCCCACTGCAGGCACTTTTTAAAACCTGTCCTTATTCTACCTTCATAGGTCGCCATCTTCTTCCACACATGTGGTAACATCTTAATCAAATGAATTTCTTATCCAAAGTCCCTACTGCAGTGTAAAGCTTCATTTTGGCCTTTTCTGTCCCCATGTCCTTGTTCTCTCTGTGTATTTATGATGATTTAGTAACAACCTTTCATAGTTATTTTATTTTTAGTCATTGTTATATCTTCAGTCTTAAGCTTTTGTTTTAGTTCTGCCAATTATTTCTAGTGATTCATTGAAATATAAGCACTCTGAAAGAAGGGTATTTTATGTTCTTCAAAGCTGAATTCCACTATAGGCTGTAACTGTAGCCAGGAGACTGCATATGATCAATAAATATTTGTTGGATAAAATGACAACAAAAACAAATGTTTAAAATGTCTGTGTACTTTGTGTTGGAAAACAGAAAGCATGGCCTTGTTTAGACGGATATAAAGATTTCATTTACAGATCACTGCCTAGGAACCCTTGAGGACTTACTCAATGGTGTTACTTCCAATTGTACCTCAACTGTAATTACTTGTGAAGAAAAAATTTATTAGTAACAGAAATTTCATATATTCCTTTAAATTTCTATGTTTCTTATTTTTCAAAGCCTAGTCTTGAATCAGATTTTTGATCTGGAATGTCACTGAGCACCTGATGATGTGCTTTTTCTTGCAAAGAGGCATATGATGTGGTGCTGTATCCCAGGCCATCTGGTTAGGGAGACAGGGTATGTGTCAGAAGAGAGGCATGTTGATGACATGGGTGTGTTCACCTTGTGACAAGTTACTGTGTTATATATTCAATTAAAAAGTTTACCTAAAACAATATAGACAGTAAAGGTTCAGTGTGGGAGGAGAGGTACAGGCAATCAATATGCAATGGGAGGTAAGAAAACGATGGAGAGGGCTCGGTCTCTAGACAAACCCATTAGAAGAGACAGAAACTGAACTGGGCCTTGTAGCAAGTCTAAGACTTAGAGAAGAGGAGGAGGAAGGGCAGCATGAAGGCAGAAATGGGTCTGGAGGGTCAAGAAGATCAGTTTAGATGTATGGAGGGTTCCTAAAAAGACGCAGTGAGAAGCACTAAGGCTAGAGACATAAGGAAGGTGAATCAGATTAAGGGGGGGTCCTGAGGGTGAGATTCAGAAGTAAGACTTCATTCTAGATGGTGGGAACCACTGAAGGCTTCTGAGGAAGCTAGGGGCCCAAGATGAAAACCAAAGGAAATTAACCTGGGTGTGATATATATTTGCTAACTGGGGAAAGGAACAAGAGAATAAAGAAAAAGAGACCAGAGTAGTATTTAAGTTGTGACATACTGAGTGTCTCTTGACTAAAAATAGTAGTAGTGGGCCTAGAAAGATTGGAGCAGATGTGAAATACTATGAATGAAACAGAGAACAGACTCTGTGATTTCTGGATATGAAGGAGGATACAGGAGATGAGAAAAGTCATGGATGACAGGGTAAAAGGTATGTGAGGGCACCAGTAATAGTAGCAGAACATTTCTGAGTGGGAGCGATTTTACAGGGAAAACAAAAACAATTCAGGTCCGTATCTTTAGCTGTGTGTCTCAAGCCCTTCTGCAGCCAAGGGTTTGCCTGGTATGCTCTAAGAATATAAATGAAAGGCATGAAATCTATAGCACAGTTAAGTGGAAGCACATCCCATAAAAAAACTTTACAACTGTGCATTTCTAAAAATTGAGTAGTAGTTCTCTATCTATTAGGGAAATGAACTACTTGCATGATGAATTGCAAATATATTTTCCCCCAGTTTGTCATTTGTCTTTTGACTTTACTTATGGTGATTTTTACCATGTCAATTTAAACTTTTATAAATTCAAATATAACATAACAGGAGATTTTTAAAACAAAGTTACCTAATGCAAATACTGTTATATATTAAAAGATCAAGGTGAACAACAAACATATAAGTGTTGACAATAACACTAATGAAATAAAGATCATAACAGCCAGAGTTTACTGAGTAACCATGCATGTCAGGCATTACACTTTGGGCTGTATGTGATTATCTGATGGCCTCCTCATTTTGGAGTTGAATGTGAAGTTTAAAAGGCTAAAGTAAGTTTCCCAAGAATACAAAGCAAATAAACACTAGAAAACTGACATTCATAAAGTCTGAAAAAGGGGAAAAAAAGGAGACTAAGATTAAAACTCAGAACTTATATACAAACCAGAAACAGACCCATAGACATAGAAAACAAATGTCTGGTTACCAAAGAGGAAAGTGGGGGAGAGATAAGTTAGGAATTTGGGATTAACCTATACATGCTGCTGCTGCTGCTAAGTTGCTTCAGTTGTGTCTGACTCTGTGCGACCCCATAGACGGCAGCCCACCAGGCTCCCTCGTCCCTGGGATTCTCCAGGCAAGAACACTGGAGTGGGTTGCCATTTCCTTCTCCAATGCATGAAAGTGAAAAGTGAAAGGGAAGTCGCTCAGTCGTGTCCGACTCTTAGCGACCCCATGGACTGCAGCCTACCAGGCTCCTCCATCCATGGGATTTTCCAGGCAAGATTACTGGAGCGGGTTGCCATTGCCTTCTCTGAACCTATACACACTATTATATATAAAACAGATAACCAACAAGGACCTACTGTATAACACTGGGAACTATACTCAATAATCTGAAAAAAAAAAAAAAAGATACACATGTATGCACAAGTGAATCACTTTGCTGTATACCTGAAACAAACACAACATTGTAAATCAACTATACTTCAATTCCAGTAGTGATGTACGAATGTGAGAGTTGGACCATATAGAAGGCTGAGCATAGAAGAATTGATGCTTTCAAACTGTGGTGCTGGAGAAGACTCTTGAGGGTCCCTTGGACAGCAAGGAGATCAAACCAATCAGTCCTAAAGGAAATCAACTCTGAATATTCACTGGAAGGACTGATGCTGAAGCTGAAGCTCCAATACTTTGGCCACCTGATGCAAAGAACCAACTCACTGGAAAAGACCCTGATGTTGGGAAAGACTGAAGTCAGGAGGAGAAGGGGGTGATAGAGGAGGAGGTGGTTGGATGGCATCACCAATTCAATGGACATGAGTTTGAGCAAACTCCAGGAGATAGTGAGGGAAAGGGAAGCCTAGAGTACTGCAATTCATCAGGTTGCAAAGAGTTAGGCATGACTGAGCGACTGAACAACAATACTTTGATTTAAAAAAAGAAAAAGACTTCATGTTCATGGATTGGAACAATCAACATAGTGCAAATGAGTATACTACCCAAAGCAATCTATAGATTCAATGCAATCCCTTTCAAGCTACCAATGGTATTTTTCACAGAACTAGAACAAATAATTTCACAATTTGTATGAAAATACAAAAAACTTCGAATAACCTTGAGAAAGAAGAATGGAACCAGAGGAATCAATCTGCCTGACTTCAGACTATATTACAAAGCTACAGTCATCAAGACAGTATGGTACTGGCACAAAGACAGAAATATAAATCAATGGAACAAAACAGAAAACCCAGAGATAAATCCATGCGCCTGTGGACACCTTATCTTTGACAAAGGAGGCAAGAATATACAGTGGAGAAAAGACAATATCTTTTAAAAAGTGGTGCTGGTGAAACTGGTCAACTACCTGTAAAAGAATGAAACTAGAACACTTTCTAAAACCATACACAAAAACAAATTCAAAATGGATTAAAGATCTAAATGTAAGACCAGAAACTATAAAACTCCTAGAGGAAAACAAAGGCAAAACATTCTCTGATATAAATCACAGCAGGATACTCTATGACCCACTTCCCAGAGTAACAGAAATAAAAGCAAAAATAAACAAATGGGACCTAATTAAACTTAACAGCTTTTGCACAACAAAGGAAACTATAAGCAAGGTGAAAAGACAGCCTTCAGAATGGGAGAAAATAATAGCAAATGAAGCAACTGACAAAGAATAAATCTAAAAAAGATATAAGCAGCTCATGCAGCTTAATACCAGAAAAATAAATGACCCAATCAAAATATAGGCCAAAGACATTTCTTCAAAGAAGACACAGAGATGGCTAACAAACACATGAAAAGATGCTCAACATCACTCATTATCAGAGAAATGCAAATCAAAACCACAATGAGGTAACATCTCACAACAGTCAGAATGGCTGCTATCAGAAAGTCTACAAACACTAAATGCTGGAGAAGGTGTGGAGAAAAGGGAACTCTTACACTGTTGGTGGGAATGCAAACTAGTACAGTCACTATGGAGAACAGTGTGGAGATTCCTTAAAAAACTGGAAATAGAACTGCCATATGACCCACGACCCAGCAATCCCCCTGTGGGGTATACACACCCAAGAAACCAGAACTGAAAGAGACACGTGTATCCCAATGTTCATTGCAGCACTGCTTACAATAGCTAGGACATGGAAGCAACCTAGATGTCCATCAGCAGACAAATGGATAAGAAAGCTGTGGTACATATACACAATGGAATATTACTCAGCTATTAAAAAGAATGCATTTAAATCAGTTCTAATGAGGTGGATGAAACTGGAGCCTATTATACAGAGTGAAGTAAGTCACAAAGAAAAACACCAATACAGTATATTAACGCATATATATGGAATTTAGAAAGATGGTAACAATGACCCTATATGCAAGACAGCAAAAGAGATACAAATATAAAGAACAGACTTTTGGACTCTGTGGGAGAAGGTGAGGGTGGGATGATTTGAGAGAATAGCATTGAAACATGCATATTACCATATATGAAACAGATCACCAGTCCAAGTTCAATGCATGAAACATGGCACTCAAAGCCAGTGCACTGGGACAACCCTGAAGGATGGGATAGGAAGGAGGTGGGAGGGGAGTTCAGGATGGGGGACACATAAACTCCCATGGCTGATTCATGTCAATGTATGGCAAAAACCAGTACAATGTTGTAGAGTAATAAGCCTCCAATAAAAAAAAAAAAGACTCAAACTCAGGCAGCCTAATTCTAGAGTCTAAGCTCTTTAACCTGTGCACTCTTTCCTAGTAGGTGAGATCCCTTAAAACCTGGCCCTGTTAAACTACAGACAGGAAGCTTGACTCACAAAACTCCCAAAGGCTGAGATGAACATATTCTTTACTTATTACTTCTACTTTCACTGTCATCTCTTATCTTGGACCTGGTTTAAGAATCAGTGGCTCTAGTTCAGCTGGAAGAATTTTAATTGAATTCTGGTTGAAAATAAGCACAAATCAACTAAATGGCTCCATTTAATTAGGTACCTGAATGGAGAAGAAGAAAAAGCTTAAACTGCAAGTTTAGAAAAGAAAACAGAAACTTGGTTGCTCCTTTTAGGCTAATGTGGTCCAAGAAGAGCAAAGTGATCTATTGTTTAGAAAATAAAAGACAGAACAGGAAAATTTTAAATTCAAAAAGAATTACAGCAAGGTATTTAAATCATGTTGAGTTTTTTCTCCTCACTGTTGTTTTATAACAATCCCTTGGGGATTTTGAAACCTAAACCTTTTTCTTTCTGAAAACATTTCTCTCTGATGTGCACACACATAGAGCCCTGTTGTGCTCGAAGCCAGTATTTTTTAAAGTCTGCCATAGAGGAACAAAACAACGAACAGCTGCACAAAACTACAAATATTTGATGAGAAAATAAAAACAGAGTTTAAGACCGCCAATATTTGCAAAATCACTTGTAAGTAATATGTACTAATTTGGACAATTTAAGAAGAAAATTTAAGACCTAAGTATGACATTTGAAAAATGTCAGCCATACAGTTGCTATCCTTTGACTACACTACTCACAGTTATCTTCAGAAAATTAAACAAAGTTTTCCTATTACCAAGTAAAGAGAGAAAATGTGAACCACCAAGATGAAAAGGTTTTTGGTCAAAACCAAAGCTTCCCTGATACAATCTCAAGACCAAGGTCTAACCATCTTGCTGCCCCCTGCTCACATGATCTGTGAAGCCTACCATTTTTTAGTTTGTACATGGTTGTTTCCTAGGGAAAACACAGAAGGAATTATTATTTCTGGTAGTATAGTGGTACACACTGAAAGAAAGCAAATAGCAAGACTTCAGGGCTAATTGTGGTCATTTTTCCTTGCACTCATTTCAGACCTTCTGCTCTTTCCTCTCAGGCTCCATGACACAACCATAAAATATCAGAAATAATTCCACATGTGACGAGGCTGAAAAGATGAGTCTGAAAATCTCAGTGAGAGGTGGGGAGGAGGGTAAAAAGGAACCTTCTCATATCTACAATCTGAAGCTACAGAACTGAATGAATGGCCAATCCTCAACAGCATAATGACAGACATGTTGGAGATCCCTGTTTATTGGACTTCCCAAATAAGACCCGCTCTCTTTCTTCAATCTTCAAGTAGTGGCCACTCTCTTCAAAGATTTCTCCTTTAAGAAAATCTATTTCTTGTGCTAGGTAGACTCAGCAAGCTATCTGCTGTCTAATATGACTTTAAAAAGAAGAAATTCAGTTTTGAAGTCTAAAATGAAGATTCAAAATATGTAATTCCTGGTTAAAAGAAATAAAAGCCAAAATGAACAAATGACATCTAATTAAACTTAAAAGCTTTGCATAACAAAGGAAATCAATGACAAAATGAAAAGACAACCTAATGAATGGGACAAAGTATTTGCAAATGATATGGCTGATAAGGGGTTAATATCCAAAATAAATAAACAGCTCAGACAACTCAGTAACAACAACAACAAAAAAAAACGAATTAAAAAATGGGCAGAAGACCTGTATAGACACTTTCCCAAAAAAGACATACAGATAACTAAAAAGCACATGAAAAGATGTTCAACATCATTCATTATTAGACAGATGAAATGCAGATGGAAACAACAATGAGATAACACCTCACACTTGTTAGAATGGCTATCATCAAAGAGTCAACAACAAATGCTGATGAGGATGTACAGAAAAGGGAATCCTCCTATACTGTTGGTGGAAATGTAAACTGGTACAGTCACTATGTAAACTGGTACATCAGGCATGGAGGTTCTTTATAAAACTAAAACAGAATATGACCCCATCATTCCACTTCTGGGTATATATTTTAAAAAAATTTTTAAACACCAATTCAAAAAAATACATGCACATTAATATTCATAGCAGCACTGTTACATAACAGCCAAGAAATGAAAGCAAAGTAAGTATCCATCAGTAGATGAATAAATAAAGAAGATGTGGTGTTTCTAATATATATATATACACACATATACACACACATTCATACGTATACACACATAAATATCTTTGTGTGTGTATATACGTGAATATTACTCTGCTATAAGAAAAGAATAAAATTATGTTATTTGCAACAATGTGGCTAAACCTAGAGAGTACTATGCTTAGCTTAAACATGTCAGGCAGAAAAAGACAAATATTATATGTTATCACATATATAAAATCTAAAAAATAAAACAAATATACACAGCAAAATAGAAACAGACTCACAGATACAGAAAACAGATCAGTGGATACCAGTGTGGAGAGGAAGAGGGAAGGGGCAAGATAGGGATATGAGATTAAGAGACACAAAATACTATGCATAAAATAGATAAGCAACAAAGATATATCATACACTATAGGGAATCATAGCCATTACTTTGAAATAACTTTAAATGGAGTATAATCTTTAAAAATACTGAATCACTCTGCTGTACACCTGAAACTAACATAATATTGTAAATCAACTATATATTTTTTAAAATGTAAGTCCTATGAAATTTATAGTGATTCTTGATATATGCGAGTTAAACTAACTCTTAGAACATAACCTGGTGCAACTGAAAATAATACTAGTATTCAATTACTGCAAGTATTTAGAAGGACAGAGTGGGTCCTGTTTCTCCCCCAACAAAGGATGATCTTCATTGTTTCCATGTATGGAAATTAGACTTTTGAAGCCTAAAACACACAGGGATAGCAAATGCACACTACTTTGAAGTTTTCCCAGTGTTTTTCTTCTATAATCTGTTTTACCAACTTCTGTTTCTCACAATTACCTCCTGTTTACAGATAAAAGTAACGGTAATAACACCATTTTGTACTTAATAGTAATGCTCACCCACTTCCCTCCTTACCAGGGATGGTATGAGGATAAATGGAAGACAGTCTGACAAACACTTTGAGCTCTTTGGAAGGCACTCCTGCAGGAAGCCTTGCTGAGGCTAAATAACACCTTTCATCTAAGGATCTATAAGTATCTCACAAAGCCCAGATCATTAACCCTTCCAAAAATCCCTGTGACATGAACCAGAGCTCAGCATTACCATCTTCATTTAAAAGATAAGAAACAGAGACAGGCTAGGACCATTACCACTGTGCTATAAATTTAATAGTTTCTGGGACCAGGCCTAGAACACAGGCCAGTAGCAGGCCATGTCTACATGGCAGTGTGCATCTGTCTGACAATCTGAATAACAAATCTGTACGAAAGAATGCTAAGTGGGGAAGAAGAACCATTTGTGGGCTATGGGTATGCAATCTGACAGAAAAGGAAGTGGTCACTTGGTTTTGTGGCCATGAACGAGAAATAAGTAATGTGAAAAAACTTTAATCATAGCCCTTGGAGGATCCTAATTGAAAACAACAAAATAAATAATGGTACACTTCAGAAGTATTCTTCACCCAACTGGCCTCTAGGTACAATAATAAAAAGACTTAAGGTAGTAAACAGAAAATGTGGACATCAGACTAAAAATATAAAAATTTGAAAAATACCACACAGCTTTTTATATGCTATATTGCTAATCTAAGAGTTAGGATCACAAATAAGTTTCTTTTCCCACAAGTTAAGTTTTGTTTCAAAGTCTTATTTGTTAAAATCCCCCAATTCTTAAAAAACGATTCTAAGTTTCTGTCAAGGAACCCAGCAATTCCAACTTCCAAACCTTCTTGTACCTTGCATTTTCCTTCTGGCTATGTGTGAGATTACTTCTGAAGAGAGCAAATATGAGAGATGCAAAGAGACAAGAAGGAAAATGATGATCCGACACCTCAGGTTCAAAACACCTTCCATCCACATAAAAAATATTCATATAGGCTGCACTCACATGGATTCTTTCTAAATCTTCATGGAAGAATACAATGGAGTCTATTCACACTGAGGTAAGCCATGTCCCTCCAAACACACACAAACATACACAACTTCACCTGGAAATCAAAGATAGAAACTTATTTTTTATTGAAGAGAGAAATCAAAACAGTTCTTAGGGCAAATGAGATTTCAGTGCTTTCCTGTCAATAACCACACAGCTACTAGTCTCTCCCTCAATTTTTCCATCTTTACACAGGGACAACACCTTACAAGAATATTCTGCAGTTACAGGAAGATAAATTATCAGACGGTATTTTGAGCTCTACTATTGTCACTCACCAACTAAAACCTCCAATGCATCATCATAGGACAAAAAGCAGCTTCCTTAAAAAAAATAAGAAAAGTCAAGTAGGAACTCATAGCTTACAGTCTCTGCAGTCATCAACTGGCCTCATGGGGCTGTAATATTTTTAAAGAATGGAGCAGAAACATCTACTTCAGAATAAAAGCCAACGTGGCTACTAGGTGGCTACTCTCCCAGTCTTCTCCAAATATAGCCCCAACTCCATCTCAGAAACCACATCTAATCTGAAATCTGAGAATGCAGTAATCAGTGGTGAGACAGCCAATAATAACAGCTAATAATAGCCAATAAAAATGGGACATAATGTATTTCCAGAAGGCCAGGGGCACCTCAGAGCCAAGGAACAAGTCAAGGCCAGTCTGCGTGAGAAGTAATCCTTATCGTCAACTACCTCGGTAATCAGAGGACTCAGCCACGATTTTCCAACCTATCAGCACATCACTCCTGCTTTGGGCACCTCCATTACATGAGTACCAAAAAGCTTGCATGTCACCAGAGCCGAAGTCTCATCTCCACTGACTTCAATGACATGGGAATGTCATCAGGCTGTGCACACAGAATAGGAACATCAACTTCCCTCACTGATTCTGCTCTCCCAAACCATGTGCCTGTCTTGGCTGCAGTGAGCATGAGGAATGTTATGAGGAGCCTGACCTGAGGAGCCGCCAGGCAGAAGCCAGACAAACAGCCAAGGAATGAAGGCTTTAAAACCTCCTTCAAATAATTTCGCAGGGTTGCACTTTTGGATGTGTGGCCTGGGCCTCACTGCTGACGTGAGGATTATCAAGTTTAAGACTCAGCTGGTAAGGTCAAATGACCTATTAAGAGAGTGAATTAAAACCATTCTAGACAAACAGAATGCCAGGCTGTTCTGCTGAGCACCTCAATACTCAAAATGCCAAGGGACTTCCCCTCCCCTCCCTTCCCTTTTCGGTTTTTAAAAGTAGCAAGAAAAAAAAAATGTGGGGTGGAGGTAGGAGGCAGGAAGAGAGAAGAGGCTGTGCTGACATGGCTGAAGAACCCGAACTCATCTCAGCACACACCAGCACGCTCTGGTTTCCACAGCAGCATGCAGAATTAGCATCAGAGAGAGGCTGCTGGGAGTCAGTTTGCTGAAAATTACTTCCAGAGAAAGCCTTGCCTTCAGGCATGGATATTATTGCTTCTTCAGGGCAAAACTGCCCCAGGTGGCTGCTGGCGAGCAGGAACTCTTCAACGCCATAAGCCGGTGCCCACCAACCCTAAGGGCAGATGCCCTTTCAGAATCTAGCTTGTTTCCACAGATAAATTCCTTCCCTCAGAAGGTGGCCGCCTAATGCTCATTCAAATATGTTACCACTCTTACTTTCAGCTTGGTCATCTTCCCTCAGGGATTACTCATAACTGTCCCTCAAACAATAGCAACAGGAGGTAAGTGTTTGATTTTGTATCATACATATCATACAGGAGAAAGGAAGTGCCAGTTAGCAGAAAGGGGCAGAGATGATTTCTGCTCAGACTGGGGGTTCTCTAGGCAAGTGGCTTTAGCTGGCAGGGCACAAAGATGCTGACTATTGTGTCAAGTGACAAAGTCGGAAAAAGAACAATGAGATGGGAGAAAAGGTCATCAGGTGCAGCTACCTCCACTCCAACTTTTCCAACGGGAGGACAGCAATCAGAAAAGTTTAAAGAGCAAATCAGAGGCCCCTTGGCAACATCAGGCACTGGCAAGAGTATATATATATAAATAAGAGCTGTCCAAAAAATAGCTGGGTTTGAAATGCTTCCTTGGAAGATGTGAGAGAGGTTGCCACATGTTACCTTAGATTTTCAACTAAATCATCTTATTAGACAACAAAACATGAAATATTCTGTCCTCTGTCAGGACCATAGGAAACCTGCTTTCAGTAGCACCAATGCAACATTATCTACTATGACACACTCTTATCTGTAATCCAGTCCAGATGGCCTCCTTCCCTTCTGCAAAGGTGTGGGCTAAACGCCAAATAAGCAAAAGGCCTTGGGAAAGGCCTTCCCACCCCACCGACACACTTCAGGAGTTGCAAGATCTCCACAATTTAAGGAACTGGTATCAATTTTTTTTTTTTGGTATCAATGTTTTAACTTACAACTGAGAGAACAAACTTTGAACTAGAGTTCTGAATGATTTATATTTTGTTTTTCTACCTTTATTTTGTAATAATAATGTTCACCTATGAGCTTTAATTCTAAAATTGCTTCATCACTGAGATATGGGAAAGAGGACATTATTTCTTAAGAAACCATCACAGTTTCATGGCAGCATGAACTTCACTCTCGTTTCTTTATCTCTTCCCATGATGTCCTCCAACATTTTGAGTAACACTTAGACACTTGCTGGCACCAAGCCACCTAATCTAACATGGTTTCATTTGGCTTGGTCTGTAAACAATAGGCTGGCTCAAAAAAGACAGTGCCCTGTCACTGTCTCTAGGTACAGATTTATACTGGCTTCTTGTGGTTCAGTTGCCAAGTTGTGTCCGACTCTTTGAGACCCCATGAACTGTAGCACACCAGGCTCCTCTGTCCTCCACTATATCCCAGAGTTTGCACAAATTTATATCCATTGAGTTGGTGATGCTATTAATAACTAACCATCTCATCCTCTGCTGCCCTCTTCTCCTTTTGCCTTTAATCTTTCCCAGCATCAGATTCTTTGTGGTGTGTTTATACTGTAGCTAAAAAACCACAATGGAATATATAACACATGCCCATATAATGCACACAATGGAATATTATATAGGCAGGTAAACATACAGTAGAATATTCAGTTCAGTTCAGTTCACTGGAATATTAGTCAGTCTTAAAAAGAAACTAGATCCTGATACATGCTACAACGTGGATGAAACTTGGAAATATTATAGGATTGAAACAAACCAGAAACAAGGAAAATATTGTATAATTCCACTCATATGCAGTACATATAGGAGCCAAATTCACAGAGACAGAAAGCAGAATAATGAGTGCTAAGGGTGGAGGGGGAGAATAAAGTTACTGTTTAATGGGTATAGAGTTTCAACTTGGGATGATCCAGTTCCGAAGCTAGATGGTAGTGATGGTTATACGACAATGTGATGGGGTTATTAATGCCACTGAATTATATACCTAAAGTGGTTAACATGGTGAATCTTATTTATATTTTACCACAACTAAAAAAACCGACAAAACTCAATGGATCCAAGTGAATCATAACCTAACTCCCTTCATTTGTGAAGTACACCCAAAATTTTATACTAGACCCCTAGAAATGAATATATAGAGATGAATATTTCCCACAATAATAAAAAGTACACTGTTCAAAGAGTTCACAGCAATGGGATCAGAGAGACCAACTGAATATCTGTCCCCATCTCCCAGAAACACAGCAAACAGTAGCTTAGTGTTTTGCTAAGGAGGAGGGAGTCAATCCATGAGGAGGGATTCAATAAAATATTTTTCATTCTGATAAAAAACAGAAATGATTTTAAGAAAAGTAATTTTAACCACATAATTACTTTCTACTTTCATTGTCTTTTCCTATTCCTTATAGGTTAGGCTTTCCAAACCTGTCATTCCCTGCCTGAGCCAAGGCAAGGCATGAAGTATCCCAGAACCACTGCAAAGATGAACAGCCAATAAACAGAAATTCAAAAGAGAGTGAAGGGAGGAAAAAGCATCTTG
Organism: Odocoileus virginianus; assembly: GCF_023699985.2. Lineage (NCBI taxonomy): Eukaryota > Metazoa > Chordata > Mammalia > Artiodactyla > Cervidae > Odocoileus > Odocoileus virginianus. The sequence continues at coordinate 61,881,956 of NC_069680.1, forward strand.
TATAAACAGACAGCAACAGACCAGGGAGGGTGCGTCTTTCTAGGATGGATGTTAGCTCTGTCAAAAACCAGCTAACAGCTTGTTTTCCAGTTTCATTTTAACAATGGTTTTGCCTCACTGACAGTCATATTTTTGGATGCCCTCATTAGTGTTTTAAGACTTCACTTTCCAGGCAAAGTGACACATGAAGCAAACTCAGAGGATACGTTTTGGTGAAATCCTACTTGGATTTGAATTGTCCCCCTACCCCAACCCAATAATCTAAAACAAGAAATGTACCAAACCAAATTAAAGTGCTTCAGACTGTACTTTTCCCTATATACCTGATGCTCCAAGCAGAAGTCTTTTAGATTTTTAACATAAAATACATTATTTCTATTACTAGCAAAATATGAAAAGCCCCTAATGATTTCTTATATCTCCCATTTGCTTAAGTTTCATTCTGTAATCATCAAGAATGAAGGCTGAGCCACAATCACTAACACAGCAAAGCAAGAGCGGCCATATTTTGGCAAGGTGTCTTATCACACCTTCCTATATGTCACGTTTTTCTGATAGTCATGCTAGTAATATGATTTACTTAAAAGTTCACTGGCATTTATTTTTCATTCAATACTTTTTATTAATACACTCTCTCTGCAATAAGGCATAAATGAAAATGCAAAAGAAATCATGTTCATGCTTCAAGTCAATCAGTGTAGGGTTAGGGTCAGGGTACACCATGGGCTTCCCTGGTGGCTCGGGCACTAGACAACCTGCCTGCAATTCGGGCGGCCCGGGCTCCACCCCCGGGCCAGAAAAACCCCCTGCAGAAGGGAATGGCTACCCACTCCAGTGTTCCTGCCTGGAAAATTCCATGGACAGAGGAGCCTGGTGGGCTACAGTACATGGGGTCGCAAAGAGTTGGACACGACTGAGTGACTAATACTTTCACTTTTTCACTTTCACAGAGAAACACAAGACTAATTTTGGATGTATTTTGAAATAAAAGAAATTTAAGTGTAAATTCAAACTCAATATTATTCATATCAGCTGAACTCTTCTGATGTGAAGTAATAAAATTACAATCAAATTTAATTGAAAAATAAACTTATCAACAGAGGATTGTGAGGTATGAGTTATAGGTATATTTGACTCTGGGCTCTCTTTTCTGGAATTTAGTAAACTAATTTTTAAAAAATATTTGCTAGAAAAGAGTTAACAAAAATGCAATAGGATTGACTGCTATTAATTAAATACTTATGACATAAATAATGTATCTTGAGGGTCTATTAAATATGAGCATATCTAATCATAAAGCAGAAAGGACACTGGGTGAAATTTTAAAAAAAAAAATGTAAACTAAATACTAATCTTTAAGACAGGGGTCAGCAAACTTTTTCCATAAAGGATCAAGATGCTGTTGTTGTTTACTCGCTAAGTCATGTCTGACTCTTTTTGCAACCCCATGGACTGTATGTAGCCCCCCCAGACTCCTCAGTCCATGGGACTTCCCAGGCAAGAATACTAGAGTGGGTTGCTACTTCCTTCTCCAGGGGATCTTCCAGATCCAGGGATCAAATCCAAGTCTCTGCATTACAGGCAGATTCTTTAGCACCTGGGAAGTCCCATACATGTATAAACACATATACAAAGGATTAAATAGCCATACTCTGTCATCACAACTACTTAACTATGGCACTGTGGCACAAATGCAGTCAGTGGATAAATAAAGGAAGATTGCTGTGCTCCAATAAAATTTTACTTAGAGACCCTGATATTAGAATTTCATAAAATTTTTACATGTCATGAAATATTATTCTTTTAATTTTTTTCAACCATTAAAAAAATAGAAACACTATTCATAGTTTGAGGGCCACATAACAAAACAGGTAACAGGCCAAATTTGGTCCTTAGACCATAGCTTGCTGACTCCTGAGAGTTTACAATTTCAAGTATGGGGCAAAAAACACTTCCTTCATCAAACAAAACCTTTTTCTTTTTTGAAAAGAAAAATCAACAGAAATTTATAGGCTTCTGATCTCTCTAGAAAACAGTTTTAGCTTCCTGAATGCTTGCCAGCACAAGAGACATGGCCAAACACTGACCAGTCTCGGCACAAAGGAAGGGGTGGAGGGAAGGCGCCGACCGCGATGGTCCTCACCACTGTACGGGAGGTGACATCTGGACGGGACTTTGAAGAATGAGTAGGATTTGGGTAGAACGAGACTGCAGTAAGAGAAAAAGAGAGATAAGGACAAAACTTCAGGAACTAATGAATTTAAAAAAAAAAAAAAAGCAGATCCAGAAAAAGGGAAAAAACCAGCAGAACCAATTGCCAGGGAAGCCAAGAGAAGAGAACATTTGAAAGAGAAAAGGGTTTAAAACTCTCAACGTGGTTACTGGGAAAAAATAAAAGTAGGTCAAGGCACGGGACAAATGCGGGCTGTTGGTGACTTTTTTATCCTGCTGTTGCAGTGTAACGATAAAGAGCTGACAGATAGGTTTCATGGAATTAAACAGGGAATAGCCTGAAAGGGATGCTGGTGGGAAGAATGGCTTTATAGAGATATACACTATTTTCTTAAAGAAAACAAACAAAAAACATTTTAGTGAAAGTTGCATCTTTCACTTTCACTACCTTATTAGTAGCTTGCTCAATATGAAACATCCTAATCAGGAAGTTGTTTCCTATATTAAATTCTAATACCCTTTGAAATCAAATGGGCCAAATTTTATGGTAAGATCAAGAATTAATAAAAGTTGCATCTATCCTAACTGCTAGAACAAAACACAGGAAAAACTTCCAACAAGTTTTCTTTAAAAAAAAAATAACATATCTATAACAAATGGTAATGTCCTATTTCCCTTCTGTCTTTCCTTGCTTTTTTTTTTAGTTTAAAAAATTTTGTATGTTGATGAAGTTTCAGTCTTGCAGAAAGCTACAAAAACTGTAAAAAGAATTCCTGGATACCTTTTATCCGTTTTTGTTTTTGTTTTTAAAATAACTTAAATCAAAGCATTCTTCTGTTGACTTCCTGGTTTTTGTCCTTTGTAATGTGGATACTGCCAATGAATTCTGGACGTTCAATTTAAAAAGTGTTGGGGTCTAAATAGTTTAGTTAATGTTGTCCATGATTCAGTCACAAGTTGTAGGGAAGAAAAGTGCAATATAAGCTCACTCAACAAAACTGGAATTCACTTGGCTTCTTTAATTTGTAGGTTGATGTCTTTCATCAGCTTTGGCCCATTCTCTCTCTCCTCTCCTTCTGGGATTCAAATTAAATGTGTGTTAGACCTTCTCATTCTCTCCTATATGCCTCTTTTTCTCTTATCTGTAATTTTTACTTTTCCTCTCTGCAAATGTTAACATGCTGGATCATATTTTCTGATATAATTTCTAGGTCACTATTTTGCTCTGCAGCCGTATCTAATTTGCTGCTAAATCCATCCACTGAGCTCTTAAGTTCACTTACACAGCTTCATAGTTCTAGTATCATAGTTCTAGCATTTCACGGTTCTAGTATTTCCACTTGGTTCTTTTCCAAAACTGCTACATCACTTTTTCTTTGCAATAGTTTCCAGTTACCTGATTAGAAAAAAGTTACTTTTAGCCAAAGTCTGGTGATAATTCTAGTATTTCATGTCTATGAGTTCTGGATGTCTGTTTGCTCATGGTGGGTAATTTTCTCATATGTCTAGTTATTTGTGTGTTGGCCATTTGGGGGGCAAAAATTCTTTGGAAGAATATTTTTAGGCAGAAAGTGATGGGACTTTCTTCCAGTGAGTTTTTTTTTTCTTTACATTGCCAAGTCCCTGGAAACACTACCAGTCCTGAGCCTATTTCATCCAACTTCAAGACTCCAAGGTCTATTCTCTCCCCTTAAGAATCCTAACAGTTAATTTTTGCACTGTTTGAGGATCCTCTTCGTCAGATTTTTTTCCCCTCATATTTTCTATCTCTCTCCATATTGTCAGAGATTTCCTTGACATTATTTTCTAAACCTTAACTGAATACATACATATATGGATATATATGTTATTTCTATTAACTCTCTTCTGACAGAAACCTTTTTCACAGCATCTTGTTTTTATTTTCCAAGTGAAATTCTTCCGAAAGTTGTACACTTGTTCCTCTAATAAGCTGCCTATTTTACATGATTGTCAAGAATGATGTGATTGCTTTCAACGCTATGGATAAAAGCTATTAAAAAATATTAGTATGTTCAAGCACAGTGAATTTAGTAAGTGTCTACAGTGTATAAGCATGAACAGCTTAAAGAGAAGGTGGCATCTGCATAGTGATTTTACTTAAATAAAATTAAAATTTCAAGTCACAGAAATATCAGATAGCAAAAATGACACCATAGCTGTGGTGGTAATGAGAGATAGCAACTTCTTTCTAAATTCAATTTGCTGTTATTAATACTGATATAATAGTGTAATAAAACATTTAGTGATAGATTTTCAAGGACAAGATTTCTGAAAAAGGTTAAGTTTGAGGGAAAAGTTCTAAAGAAGAACCACAAGACTAAGAAGTAATTTTTAAGAACAGTATGTAATATGGCTTAGTACTGAATTGGATAATAAAAAACACAGTATTTTTTCTTCCTCAGAAATAACATACTTTCTAAATGCTTGTTTTCCTTTGTAGTCATTAATATATTCTTAAAAAAATCATGACCGAGTTCTCAATCTAATCTCTCTTCCCTTGAAAGAATAAAATTGAATTCCTCTTGTCAATATTCTTCTAATACTCCGAAACAAAGTAATCACTGAAAACAAACCTCTTCAGGAACAGTATTTAGGAACTTAATTGTGCCTTTGTTACCTTAGGACAAACAGACCACAGAATTGGCCAGGGAGGGGCATGTGGGACACATTCTGCTTTTTGACCTTGGTAGTAGTTACATTGTTCACTTAATGATTATTTGTTTAAAAGTACATATATGTTTATGCACTTTTACCAAGAGAATAAATAGCATGCATTTTTAAACATCTTCCTTATAGAAACTTCCCTAAGTAAAAAAACTAAATGAAGCTCTCATTTAAATGCATTCATTCTACTGTCCTCTTAAATACTTTAAGAGCCAGAGATGGAAAAAGAGCAAAACTGAATGAAATACTTGAGTCACTCTTATTTACATCTTTCAAGAAAACTCTGAATGTAGATAGCTAGATTTAAAACATATTCTCAGGTAAAGTACTATTAAATATTAATATAGTAAAATACTGCCAATTCCCTCTTTCTCTAAATTTAAATATTCTTATATATAAAGTGGAAACATATGTGCTTTTTACTTGGTTTATATGCTCCAGGATTTTTAAGTATCTAAAGAAATGGCACTTTTGTCCTTTGCTTTTGGACCTACTTTCTGCTGCTGCTGCTAAGTCGCTTCAGTAGTGTCCGACTCTGTACGACCCCATGGACAGCAGCCCAGCAGGCTCCTCTCCAGGCAAGAATACTGGAGTGGGTTGCCATTTCCTTCTCCAGCACTTTCTATTCCTTCCCAAATATATTACTGTGGCTTTATTTGTACCAAATCATCTGTGGAGAGTACAACCTAGGGCTCTAATGTCTTCTCTTCACCCTGCAGTTAGAAGCTATGCTTTTAAACAATTACTTCTGCACCCCTATTCAATCTGCTGAGAGGACAGTCTTGGAATACTGATTCAATTGCATAAGGGCATTTCATAGGTCCCCCAAAAAGACTGCCATTAAGACCACTTCTCCCTCCAGAAGCTGGCAGTCAATGACCATCCTACTTCTAGCTAGTGAGGGAGCAGTTATTTCCTGGCAGAATGTTTTTAGGTCAGCATGATTCCTCCATTTACAAGCTTATCACTGCATTACAGATAAACAAACCACATCTTTGCTCCTATCTCTTAGATGAGAAATGGAAACTCTGACAGGACACTATCCTATTAATGAGGCCGAGGTCGTCTTCACTCGCATGTGCATCCTCCTTTCAGAGCTATCTGTCAGTCTTTCATAAAAAACTACCATTACTAAATACAATCCTTTTCTGGTTTGAAAAACACAAGGGAATGATTCTCTAGTTGTCAGTTCTTCTTTCAAAGTCCTTCTTAGAATAATAAAATTCTTATTTTAACTAGGAATAATCAGATACTAGTCTATAACAGCTGCAAAAATTCTCAAAAGAGCTATACAAAAGAAAAACATGGTTTCTACCTCCAAAAGTCATTGGAGATCTTTTTTTTTTTCCCTTATTAAGGCATCCAGAACACATAATATTACACTGAGTCAAAAGGACCAATTCTCTTCATGGAGTAGAATAGCAATTGGCTGTTACTCATTAAATTCTTACAGCAATGAGCAATGACTTGCATTCTCGTTTTGTTTCTCTTTGAATAGTAGATGAAGTTGATTTTTTTCCAAGGCTGCTTCCCATCACCAGCATTCCTGATCCTTGACCTGTGTAGCTGTTAATATGCTACACACATATACTTGGGCTCCTTAACAACCAATGCAGTTAACCTTTCTGTTTACTCCAAGTCAGTTCCTATTTTGTTAGTGAAAGTGATTTTTTTTTCCCTTTCTGAACATAATAATTATATCTGTTATAAAAACTACATATATAATCCACTGGTTTTTTAAATCTCTTGCTTGTTTTTTTTTTGCAAGGGATTCAGGGGCCATGTGTTTTCATATTCTAATTGAGAAAGATTTGTAATTCCAAAAAAGTGTGCTGCTATAGCTACTTTATAAATATAGCTATTACTCTTATATGTCTGAGGAATTAGTGTTAGATGTTACATTTTATCTTTATTCTCAAAGAAAAGTTAATTCCTTTGATTAAATAGAAGTGAAATATTATATTTTCTGGAACTAATGATTAAAAAGTAATACATTGGAAATTCTATCAAAAGATATTTTGTTACAACTACCTGTGTTCAAAGGTACTTCTCTTCCTCATCTCATAATCTGCTCCCATCATTTTATACTGTACTTACCTATTAATCTGCTGTATCTCTCAGATAGGAAGCTCCTGGAAGGTAGGGAATGTATCATAATGGCTGTTTTATCTGCAGAGCACATGGTCTGACAGATAGCACACAGTCAATATTTCTGTTGGTGCTAGTATTACATACACCTCAAAAGTCTAATTGTTAATTAGCCAGTTTTATACTAACTGGCACACCCACTGCCCCAACATTTATGTCCAGTCAGGTATTATCATATTTCAAACAGAGAGGCCCAATTTCAAGTATCTACTGATCTCTGCCTAAACACTGAGCATCTTTATGAAGAAGATAGAAAAGCTAATTTGTGAGTTTTAAATCTTTTTTTTCTGATTCAAACTCTGCTACTATCTAGCAGTAACCTGCAAGTCACTTTAACCATATTGGATCTTGCACCCTTAGAGAGTAAAATGAGGAACTGGACTAAATAGTTTGCAAGAACCTAGCTGGGCCCAGTTCTAAAACTCCAATTAGGCATTAAACACTAAGGGTACAACTATTACAGCAAGCTTTGTCAACACTAGAGGGAGCTATGTCCATGTTATCATTGGGGTGGGTTAGAAAAATTTCCAAGTCAAGCATCTTTAAATGGAAAACTGACTTCCCAGAATGAGAGAAGTTAAATACCCAACAATAGATCCTGTTCATACAGGCACTTCTCAGGCTACCTGTGCTTACCTCCTTCTTACAGATGTTAAAGCACCTCACCCTCAACTTGCATCAATATACCTTTGGGGCTTAATTCTAATTCCAAAGGAACCAAGTTGGCTTGAGTCATTCCAACAGATTTCTTTCCCCATTCATCAGCTTCTTTCTTTATCAAATTAACAGTAACCAAAAAAAGCAAAATAATTAATGCTATTATTTTAAAAGCCTCAGAAAATGAGCTAGAGGAGGAAAGAGATTCATATCACAATAAAGCTGTGGCCTGGGAAAAAAGCTAACTGCAACTGAATTCATTAGCAACTTGCCACTCAAACTGAAGCTACCAGAGCTACTTTGAAAATAAAACTATTCAAAGAGGAAAGGTATCAAGGAAAAGAAAGAATCAACAAAGCTCTGTAATGTGAGAGCTGGAATGCCTGCCTAAAGAGAATGCTGCCATTGCTCTGCTAGGCTCTGCAATGAGAGGCTTGCAGCTGCTGAAGAGTGATGTCATTAATTAGAAGCAATGGGGTCACATTAGGCATTTGGCAAGAAATCTGTCAAGTGACAAGATAAAGGAATGGAGGAAAAAGAAAAACATTGCTAAAGCTAGAGCTTGCTCTGAAGTTTTACTATTTACATCCTCTCCCTCCCAACTCAAAAAAACACCCATGGCCTTGAAAATACATGACCCAAACCATTATAGAACAAGTAAAATGAAGAAATCAAAAACCTTTCCTTTGGTATCAGCTTATGTTTCCCTTTTCCCAGAGGCACAATGGCATGTTAACCTGACAGAGAGGGCATAAACTGTGGATGTTACAGAATGTGGTCTGTGGGAGAAAGATAATGCAATCCTGAAGAACACTTTTCATTTAAATTTCATAGGTTAATTTAACACTCAGAAGCAAATCCTCAACAGTCAGAAATGGACCACCTACTTTTTAGCACATGGGCTGTTCCTGAGTAAAAATAGATTTACACAGGAATTTTGGAGAGTGACTCTGTGGGTGAAGAGAAAAATCTACTAGAACAAGACAACTCTTCACTTAAAAAAAATGCACACTCAGTCCTTCAAGGGTAAAATACAAAGTAAGACTCACAAGGTTAAAATCAACTTATTCCTATGGATCCAAATAGTATAGTTGTTTCTTAAATCATCAACTTTAAGTACTCTAAGAGACACCAACAGCCTTAACAAGTCAAAAAGATTTTTCATTTAGGACTACGAAAAAAAATTTAACAGTCCTTTCAGTCAATAATCCTCATGGGAAGTATAAGAAAAATATACTTTACTGTTAAAAGGAAAACTTATTGCCCTCCCTTATTTTAGGACATATGCCAAAGGATTTTCAATTCACTCAGATTTGTACTGACCTTTAAAATGTTTCGGCCATCAAATGATTCTCTTTCTTTGAAGATATATTTGCCATCCACTGTGTAGAGGTTGTACCTGCCTTCAGCTGTAAATATTTCAAAGACAGTGTTAGAACAGAAGCTTGGGTTATTGAGCTGTCTGTTTTCTCTTGGATTTCTATAGGGATAACTAGGAAGATCTTCATGTACTACCTAGAATGTAACAGCGAAAAAGTGAAAGTCGCTGTGTCCGACTCTTTTTGAGTCCATGGTCTGTACAGTCTATAGAATTCTCCAGACCAAAATACTGGAGTGGGTAGCCTTTCCCTTCTCCAGGGGATCTTCCCAAGCCAAGGATCGAACTCTGGCCTCCTGCATTGCAGGCAGATTCTTTACCAACTGAGCTATGAGGGAAGCCTGGAAAATAACATAACATGGAGGGAAAAACATCAGCTTATGGTCAAGAGACTAGTCTCAGCTCTGTCATAACTCATTCGGTGTATATTTATTCATTTAACATTGTCCAAGTACTCAATGTACATAAACTACATAACAAACCATATTCTTAGGCAAATTATGCCTCTTTAGTTCCTCATTTACAAAGTTAGAAGAGTGGGTGATTTCCAAAGATTCCCTGCAGTCTAAAACCCAAGATTCCTTATAAGCTGTACACATTTTCAAATACATAAAAATACATGAAAGTTCACTCATTAACTAGTTAAAAATGCTGATAATCATGCTTTGGGTTGATTTAAGGACTCCCCTGAAATGAGAAAAACCTCTCCAGTTGCAATCAAAGGTATCCTTACATTCTACACAGAAATCTGCAAATCTATGACCTTAGCCTCATCAAAGCTGTGTTCTAACTCTTTGTATTAATTTAGCTTGCTTATCCCAAAAGATGTCCTTCAAATGCAGCAGGAAAAAAATGGATATCAAAGGAAAGGATAACTATTATGAAAAAGCAAGACAATGTATTTATTCAACAGCCTTTTCAAAAGAAAATACAAGATAGAGAAGTATCCAGGATATGTAAAATTCAAAACATCTTAAAGAATTAACTCTCAGAATATTTTCTGAAATACCAACTCTTTCCCGCCAACCAACCAACACTTAAAAGTATCTGTATTTCTACTTTTGAGTATATTCTTTTATTGTATATAACTATGGAGATTGCCACATCAGAACTGATAAAATATATTCAAAGAGCTAACCCCAGGAAGATAATATATTTTAGAAAGTCCATTGGAATTACACCTGGGTAGCTATAGGACTACTTCTCTAATGTGAACTAATTCTCTTATAAAGAGCCCAATCCCATGTATATTTCACAACTTAAAAACAGTCCCCCCATTAAAAGAAAACGTGAAACTAAATTATAAAGCAAAATTCATACTAGGTAAATGTCAATTTAAAAAAGCAGTAATAAAATCTGGAGATTGAAATGTTTACTAACAGCTTCAAAATTTATAAGTAAATAGCATTAGCCATGAGGGGAACGTAGATCAAAACCACAATGAGATACCACTTCACACTCAAGATGATGGCAATAACAAAAAAGACAGATAATAAGTGCAGGTAAAGATGTAGAGAAATTGAAGCCCTCATGCACTGCCATCCCTCCTTATTCGTGGTTCTTCTTTCCACCTTTTCAGTTATCCATGGTCAACTAAGGTCAGAAAACATTAAATGGAAAATTCCAGAAATAAACAATTTCTAAGTTTTTAATCATGAACCATTCTGAGCAGTGTGATCCATCCCACCCAGGAAGTATCATCCCTTTGTCCAACATATCCCTTTCTCTCAGTTTTCATAATGACTGCCAAGGTATTGCACTGCTTGTGTTCAAGTCACCCTTATTTTATTTACTCATGGCCTCAAAAAGCAAGAATAGTGATGCTAGCAATTTGGATATGCCAAAGAGATGCCATAAAGTGCTTTCTTTAAGTGAAAAGGTGAAAGTTCATGACTTAATAAGGAAAGAAAAAAATCTTAGCTAAAGTGTGCTAAGATCTACAGTAAGAACAAATCTATCAATGAAGTTGGGATGAAGGAGAAAGAAATCATAACTAGTTTTGCTGTCACACCTCAAACTGCAAAAGTTATGATCACGGTGCATGTAAGTGCTTAGTGAAAATGAAAAAGGCATTAAATTTGTACAATAAGAAATTCTGAGAGAGATAGATAACATTCACGTAATTTTTATTATAGCATATTGTTTAATTCTTCTATTTTACCATTAGTTAATCTCTTACTGCACCTAATTTATGAATTAAACTTTATCATAGGTATTCATGCATAGGAAAAATATAGGATGTCTGGTATACGGTTTCAGGTATCCACTGGGGACCTTGGAACGCATCTCCTGCAGATAAGGGGGGGCTACTGTACTGCTTGTGGAAATGTAAAATGGTGCAGCCATTGTGGAACATAGTCTGGCAGTTACTCAAAAAGTTACAACTTTGCATTAATCATGACTCTGCAATTTCACTCTTAAGTATTTACTTAATAGAAATGAAAACATAAAAATACACACATAAATCTTTACAGCAGCATTATTCATAATAGCTCAAAAGTGGAAACAACACAAATGTCCATCAACTGCTGAATGGATAAATAAAATGTGGTATGTCCATACAATGGGTTATTATTTGGTAATAAAAAGGAATGACACTATATCCTGGATGAACCTTATAAACATTATGCTATGTGAAAGAAGCCAGTCACAGAAGATCACATATTGCATGATTCTATCAATATTTATGTGAAATATACAGAAAAGGCAAATTCACTGAACAGAAAGGAGACTGGTGGTGCTAAGGACTGGACAGTAAGGGGAAAATGGGGAGTTACTGCCAGTAACTATAGAGAGTTTCTTTCTGGGGTGATGAAAATGTTCTAAAATGTACTGTGGTAAAGGCTGCATAACTCACTATACTAAAAATTACTGAATTATATACTTTACATGGATGAATTATATATTATATGAATTATATCTCAATAAAGCTGTTACATTTAAAATATCTGTCAGTAGGAAAGGATAACTAACACTGTGAACACAGAATATTTTCCTATATGAAGCTCTGGTGCCAACTGAATGTACATCTGGATCCACACAATTTAAAAGAAACAGATTCCTATATAATTCAACTCTTTTATGTTAAGAGGTTAGGTGATAATGGGGCATGAAATAGTTGTAAGAGCTCTGAAAAGATTTAAAGACAACAATTTATTTTAAAAAGCCTTAAAATACAATCTAGCATCAAAAGAAAAGTAACACTACAACTAAGAATGGTACAGCTACGTATCTCTTAGTCCTACAATGGTTCTAATCAAACCAGCTTACAGTTGAGATCTCTGGTATGTATCTGAGAGAAATTAAAAGATGTACTTTGGCAAAAAGGGATACAAAAACTGTCCTAAACTATAAATTTAGTTCTAAATGGGGTTCTAAATGGGGACTCCTAATGAAGTCCTCTTCCAATGAGACTTTCTAAAACCAAAGTCAGTCCTAACAAAGGTAATAAAACCTAAATATGGGGTTTTGGTGGTGGTATATTTTGAACAACAGGCTTTAAAGAAGAAGCTGCACATAACTGGAATTTGTAGGTCCTGTTCAAATAGATGCTCAATGTGCTAGACAGCTTTCACTTGGCAGGTGGGGATGGGAAGAAAAATAATCCTTTTTAAAATGCAGATTATTATCCCAAATAAAGGGTTAAAACAAGGCATTTTTATATGAAGGCTTTTTAGATTCAGGAGGGGAAAAAAAAAACAAAACATTAACACAAAGTTTCTCAACCTTGGTGCTACTGCCATTCAGGGCTGAAAAATTCTTCATTATGAGGGGCTTGTCCCATGCATTGCAGTGAGGTAAGCAGCACGCCTGACCTCTATCCATCAGATGCCAGTAGTAGCCTGCTCCCATCTCCCTAACTGTGACAACCAAAGCGTCTCCAGAGAATCCAAATGTCCTCTGGGAGGACAAAACTGCCCCTAGTTGAGAATCACGGCTCTAACACTTACTTTTATTAGTTAATCTTCTCTTGTTTCTGGGAAAAAAAAAAAAAAAAGCTGCCATGCATTTCTTAGGACATACTTACACTAAAACAATTATTCACTGTCCACCTAAAATTTACTTAGGAATCCTGCATTTTTACTTGCTACATCTAGCAACCCTATGTGCAAGAAGAGTATAAGATTTGAGAAGCTATATAGCCCCATGCACAATATGTCCTTGCCCACTTCCACTGTACTCATCAAAACAAGATAATGGATATAAAAAAGAAGATATGTTAGAGATCCTTTGATCGCCCATTCTCTTCAAACCCCAGGGTTATCATTAGACCTTGCTGGTCACAAACTGCACTGTGGTTCTGTGGAGCACTTACCATTGGGGTCTTTCCTGAACAGAGTATTCATGACTGTAGCATGGAGTTTCACACTATTCCACTCTTTCACTATTAGTCCAGATGCCTGAAAACGTTCCAGTACTCGATCAACCAATTCCTGCAGCCTGGGGAAATTGAAGAAGCACAGAAACCTTAGTAAACTCCTGAACCCTAACAAATTCAACATTTACAGAGCATCTGCTCTGAGCCGATTACTGCACAAGGCCCTCAAAGAAGAGGCTGCAGTCCCCACCATCATGAAACGCACAGCTTTGTGTGGGTAACAGACCTGGAAACAACGCAGAACATCATGGTGAGTGTTAAGGGAGTGACCAACTGTATTTGGAGGGGCCAGGTTTTCACAGGAGGCTTAAGCATGGTCTTGAAGGAACATGGAAGTTTATCATCTTGGAAATCTGGTGCAAGCAGCCAGGTGCAACAGAGAGCTGCCTGAAAGAAAGTGCTTTAGTAGTCAATCCAGTCACAGAACCAAAAGCTACCATGACTGATGTGTTTCTGCCAGGATCAAATGAGGTCTGCCACAACTCGAATAAGACATTTGCTCACTGAGAAGGAGCATGCACTGTGAAGATCCTGGCAGCCCTTGCCACTAAATCAAAGAGGCAGAAGTGCGGTACCAATGAAGACAACTACAAGAAAATCCATAGGCACCATAACTGATGTTCCAAAGGGATTCCAGCTGGCTCGAAGCACTAGGGCTCTGTAGTGGATAAGTTCTGTCTTGATGGCTGTTCATTCCAATACCTCCAACAGAAACGATTCTTGCACAAGAATTTTTCTCTTTTTTCAGGTGTTCTGATCAACAGCTTAAAGAACACCCTTTAACACTTCTTATAAGGCTGGTCTAATGGTGATGAACTCCTTCACTTTTTGTCTGAAAAACTCTTTATCTCACCTTCAATTCTGAAGAATTTTGCCAGTTGTGCCACTGAGAAGGGGTCATTATTTCAGCAAGGGAGTGGTGGAGCAGATCTTGGTTAGAGTATTCAGAAAACAGCCATCTTATGTGACCACCCACTTATCTGATGGTGAAGTTCAGCCTGTGGCTTTTAGATATTGTGCCCGAACGTCCACCCTGAGCCTGGTGGAGTTCTCTCTGAACACAGGAGTTGACAGGGAGGTCTGTATCACAGTACAGCACACCTGGCCATGAGCACAGAGAGCACCGTGTTCCTTTCAACTTCTCCCTTGGTGTTTTTTGAGATTTGTACTGCACTCTTAACTTTCCTGACTCAAAATCTTTCCTTTATCACCAGTGTACTAATAAACAACAGATTTCACACTTTTTAGCTTTTACATTTTAGATGTACATACTAGTAATACTCTTTGTATCACACACCACCTCTTTTCCCAGATGCAAGTAGCCCTGAGACATTTGGAGGGTTTGTGAATCTTCCACTGCTTCTTGGGCCACGTGTGTGTGCTCACTCATGTCCAATTCTTTGCAACCCCACCGACTGTAGGCCACCAGGTTCCTCTCTGTCTGCGGGATTTCCCACACAAGAATACTGGAGTGGGTTGCCATTTCCTACTCTAGGGGATCTTCCAGGCCCAAAGATTGAACCTGAGTCTCTTATGTCTCCTGCATTGGCAGGTGGATTCTTTACCACTGTGCCACCTGGGATGCCAATGGCCTGTGGTAAAACACTGTGGCCCACTGAGTGGCTGCTCTTTGAGCAGGCTGGATGGGTCTGTTTTATGTGAGATATGGGTCAAGCTCACCTTGCATGGTCCATTTGTGGAAGTTTTCCTGAGGCCATGGGGCAGAATCTCTGGTTGCAGCAGCTGAGTTGCTCAATGCCTATATATATCCACAAGTTCAGCAGCCTCTGGTACCCCTATCCCTCAGTTATAGAATGTGGGCAAAACAACCATTTTCTGCTTGCACTCATATGGTGAAACAAGAGGGGGTTATCCTCCCGTAGAGATTAACTCAGAAACACAAAGGATTCTTTTCCCTTTCATGTTTTTCAGGCTCCAAAGTTCCAAATTAATATTTTTATAATTCTAGCTTCTTTATTTTAATCATTTTTATTAAATTCTGTCTACTAACCAAAAATATTTAAACATGAGTAAGCCACCTGATACAAAGAACTGACTCATTAGAAAAGACCCTGGTGCTGGGAAAGATTGAAGGCAGGAGGAGAAGGGGATGTCAGAGGATGAGAAAGTTGAATGGCATTACTGACTCAACAGACATGGGTTTGAGCAAGCTCCGGGAGATGGTGAAGGACGGGGGAGCCTGGCGTGCTGCAGTCCATGGGGTCGCAAAGAGTCAGATATGACTGGGCAACTGAACAACAACAACAAGCTATAATTAATAAAATAAATATCCATACCCTCACTGCTGAACTCCAGAAACACAACACAGGGCTGGGATGAGGGTGAGGTAAGTGAGACACTTGCCTGAGGCACAAAATTTAAGGATGTGCCAAAAAATGCAGTAATCACAAGAACTAATTTTTTTTTTTTTTACAAAAGAGATAAATAAGGTTTTAATACAATATCTTTAAAACTCAAAATTAATGCAAAAAAAAACTCATGATGAACAAAATACCACATTTCTGAATGAAGGCAAGATCAGTATTACTGAGTTTTCCTTTTGCCTCAGTACAGTTTGGCATAGGACATACCAGAACCCAAGGATACTTCCTGCTCTGAAGACCCCGCGACTGCCTGCCGCCTGCCACAGCATTTGCTGGGGTTGCCGCACATCCTCATGCTCCTCAACATGCACACTTTCCTACCAGGCTTCCTCCACTGAGCAGCTTGCCAACTGCCGCCTCTGTGCCTTCTGTTACCTGGGCCCCACACGCCCACTTCCCCTTCCCTCCATCTATACAGATTTTATTATCCTTCCAAGCCCAATTAAAATCCCACTTTTCCACGAAGTCTTTCTAAGTACCTAACACAACCACCCCTCAGTATCCATGAGCAAACAGTTTGCTCTTCTCTGAAATCCTACCCCACTAAGTAGGCTCTACTTAACCTTCCCAAGGATAGTCCCTTAATGTTTCACGTTTGTCTGTCTTGTTCCCCCACTGGACTGTCTGCTCCTCAACAGCGTATCTGTCTTGTATCTGCCAGAGCACCACTGAGCTACACATTTTGTAACTACTTGCTATGATTGGTTAACTCATGCATTGGACTGATTAAAATCTGAGAACTGGATGTTAAAAAATAAAATAAGTACGGTCTTGAAGGATCATTAAAGATTTGCAAATGAAACCAGGGAAGAAAGGACACATCAAGCAGGAGAAATAACGTGTAAAGATGCAAAGGCATGCAAGACCACAGCTTACCTTGAAAACTACCAATTAACTTAATATAACTGTAACAAGTGAGAGAAAAAGGACAGTGGAGATGAACTGAATGTAAGCAAGTGGTCAGAGAATGGGAAGCTATGGAAATTTTTTAAAAGGGAATGATGTTGTCAGATGTCCATTCATGAATCTCACACTGTGGAAGACTGGAAAATGCTTCAGAAGGGAAGGGACCAGCAGTACTGAGGTCAGCTAGGTGGTATTAATAATAGAAACAATAAAAAACATGATGTATCAGGCACTATTCTAAGCACTTTATATCTCTTAAACCATTTTATCTCTATCTTACCAACGAGGAAACTGAGGCACAGAGAAATTATAAAATTTGACCAAAGTTACTTAAGTAATAAGTGATATATCCAAAATGAGAACCCATGCAGTCTGGCTTCAGAGGACCACACTATAAAGGAGAAAGGAACAAACATCTAAACTATGGCAGGAACAAGGAGAACAGAGACAAGGTTATGTATTAATACTCAAAAGAGCTTGTGAGAGAGAAGCTGGGACCCGCAGACACAACAGTGTTATAGGAGAGGAAGCAGCTGAGAGCCACTCCCACGAGCACACCCAAAATGAATGACCAGGTGGGTCACTGACCAAGGTGGGAAGTGGTGGAGAGGGTTAACAGTGTGTATACTTCTGCATGTGTGGCACTGAGTATCTAGTGGGACGTGTCCAGGAGAGATGGAAATAACAGAGCCTGAGGCTCAACAGAAAAAGCTGAGCCAAAGACAGACTTGGGAGATCAGTGCAAAAACAGTAGTTAAAAGTGTGGGAAAGATGCAACCACAGGGTGAGGAGGAGTCAGAACAAGAAGAGAGCTAAGAACAGAGACCTTATGGGACACTCCTATGTAAGGAGCCAAAAGGAACCAGCAAGGACAATCAATAAGGATGATCAGAAAATTACAATCAGTGAATTTAGCAAAGTTTCAGGATATAAAATCAATACACAGAAATCACTTGCATTTCTATATACAAACAGTGAAAAACCAGAAAGAGAAATTAAGGAATCAATCCCATTCACCTTTGCAACAAAAAGAATTAAATATCTAGGAATAAACTTACCTAAGGAGACAAAAAGAACTGTACACAAAAAATTATAAGACACTGATGAAAGAAATCAAAGATGACATAAACAGATGGAGAGATATTCCATGTTCCTAGGTAGGAAGAATCAATACTGTGAAATGACTATACTTCCAAATGCAATCTACAGATTCAATGTGATCCCTAGCAAATTACCAATGGCATTTTTCAGAGACCTAGAACGAAAAACTTCACAATTCATATGGAAACACAAAAGACCCCAAATAGCCAAAGCGGTCTTGAGAAAGAAGAATGGGGCTGGAGGAATCAACCTTCCTGACTTCAGATTACACTACAAAGCTACAGTCATCAAGACAGTATGGTACTGGCACAAAAACAGAAATATAGACCAATGGAACAAGATAGAAAGCCCAAAAATAAACCCATGCACCTATGGGTACCTTACTTTTGACAAAGGAGGCAAGAATATACAATGGGGCAAAGACAGCCTCTTCAAGAAATGGTGCTGGGAAAACGGGACAGAAACATGCAAAAGAATGAAATTAGAACACTTCCTAACACCATACACAAAGATAAACACAAAATGGATGAAAGACCTAAATGTAAGACCAGAAACTATAAAACTCTTAGAGAAAAACATAGAACACTCAATGACATAAATCAAAGCAAGATCCTCTATGACCCACCTTCTAGACGAATGGAAATAAAAACAAAAGTAAACAAGTGAGACCTAATTAAACTTAAAAGCTTTTGCACAGCAAAGGAAACTATAAGCAAGGTGAAAAGACAACCCTCAGAATGGGAGAAAGTAATAGCAAATGAAACAACTGACAAAGGATTAACTTCCAAAATATACAAGCAGCTCATACAACTCAATGCAAGAAAAACAATCCAATCAAAAAGTGGGAAAAAGACCTAAACAGACATTTCTTCAAAGAAGACATGCTGATGGTTAACAAACCCATGAGAAGATGCTCAACACTGCTCATCATTAAAGAAACACAAATCAAAACTACAATGAGATATCACCTCACACCAGTCTGAATGGCCATCATCAAAAAGTCTTACAAACAATAAATGCTGGAGAAGGTGTGGAGAAAAGGGAACACTCTTGCACTGTTGGTGGGAATATAAATTGATACAGCCACTATGGAAGATGATATGGAAATTCCTTAAAAAATAAGGAATAAAGCCACCACATGACCCAGCAATCCCACTCCTAGGCATATACCCTGAAGAAACCAAAACTGAAAAAGACACATGTATCCCATTGTTCAGTGAAGCACTATTTACAATAGCTAGAACATGCAAGCAACCTAGATGTCCATCGACAGATGAATGGATAAAGAAGTTGTGGTACATATACACAATGGAATATTACCCAGTCGTAAATAGGAACACATTTGAGTCAGTTCTAATGAGGTAGATGAACCTAGAGCCTGTTATACAGAGTGAGGTGAGTCAGAAAGAGAACAATCAATGCTGTATTCTAAGGCATATATACGAAATCTAGAAAAATGGTACTGAAGAATTTATTTGCAGGGCAGCAATGGAGAAACAGACATGCAGAACAGACTTGCAGACATGGGGAGAGGGAAGGAGAGGGTGAGATGTATGGAAAGAGTAACACAGAAACTTACATGACCATATGGAAAACAGATAGCCAACGGGAATTTGCTGTATGGCTCAGGAAACTCAGAGGCTCTGTATCATCCTAGAGGGGTGGTATAGGAGGGAGATGGGAGGGACGTTCAAAAGAGAGGGGACATATGTATACCTGTGGCTGATTCATGTTGAGGTTTGACAGAAAACAACAAAATTCTGTACAGCAATTATCCTTCAATTAAAAAAATAAATTTAAATTAAAAAAAAAATAAGGAGGAGGAACAAGAAAAGGAAAACTTCAGAAAGGCTGAAAGGTGAATTATAAAAGGTGGGCAGGGGTGGAGGGAGGAACACTCAATATAGTACAATGCTATAGAAAAGTAAAGTAGGAAAAGGAGCAACAGATGCCTACTTATTTCTTAAAGTCATAACATTATTTGCTAGAGCAGTTTCACTGGCATATTGGCAATAGAAGCCTTACTACAGAGCACCAAGGGAGAGGCCAGTGAGACAGGGAAGGGATATGGGCACATAAGCTCAAGAAATTTACAAGGAAGGGAAAAAACTAATTGCCTTGGTAACTAGATAAAGAATCAAGGACAGGTTGTTTGCGTCTGTTTCCAGTGAGGAGACAGAGTTGAAAATGCTTACTGACAACACGAAAACTATCCAACAGAGATGGAAGATGAAACTTCAAGCAAGAGAGGGGACTGACAGAACAAGATCTCAAATGAGACAGGAAGGGCTGGTGTGTCACAGGTGATGGGAACACAGAGATGAGCGGAACAAGTCCCTGCCCTCGAGTGGCTTACATTCTGGTGGAAGGAGACAAACAATAAACAAACATGCACATGACATCAGGTGGTGCTAAGCACCATGAAGAGAACAAAATGGAAGATAGAGAGGAGAAAGGGTCTGATGGTGAGTGTACTATTTTAGACCAGTGATCGAGGACGGCTTCCCTGATAAAGTGACACTTGAGCACAGACCTAAGGGAACAGCACTTCAGAGAAAGGGAACAACAGATACAGTTATCTAAGGCAGCACGGCATGACAGAGGAACAGGAAGACGTCAGTGTATGAAATGAAGCTGTGAGGAGAGGTGACGAGGAGGGAGCTTCCATAAGGCTTTTAGGCCTCTGTAAGGACTTGTCTTTAATTCCAGGTGAGGTAATGAGCTTTTGGAGAATTTTCAGCAAAAGAAGGGCGTAATCTGACTGGCATTTAAAAGGAAACCTCTCATGGCCCTATGGAGGACAGACAGTGGAGGGCAAGGAAGGAGGCAGGAAGGCGGCAGGAAGGCAGCCCAGAGGCTCACAAGCCAGGTGGCGGGCGTGGCACCAGTGCAGGTGGTGAGGAGCATGGTGGCTTTTCTAATACATTGCAGTCAGGAGTTGAAGATAATGACTCTAAAAGAATTTTTGTCCTGAACAAGTGAAAGAGTGTATATCAAAGAATAAACCATACTCCCGGATCATGAGAAATTCTGCGGAGAGAGAAGGGCAGTGATGAAATAGAGACAGGCAGAAGCAGGGTGTGAAGGCTCCTGTGTGTCAAGGCAGGGTTGCTGCAGTCTCAACAGCCCTAGGAAAGCCAGGTCAGGCTGTAAGAAGCAAGATACACGAGGGGAAAACTAAAGGCATGGAAGCCAGTTAAAACAGATGCTGTGCTTCCTGGCACAGTTGTCTTCATCTTTTTCTGATTACAAAAATAATACACTTGTTATAAAAAACAATGGAAAGTGCAGAAAAGGAGAAAAAGGAAAAAACCTTACCATCCACAGATAAAACACTTATTTGGGGGTTAGATAATTTTTAAGTCTTTTGCTACAGACATATATCAATTTTAAAAAGACAAAACAGTTTTCTGTAACCTGCTTATTTAATATACCCTGAATATTTCCCCATGATATAAAATATTTTTCTCAAGTATTTAAACTAGTATTTTAACCAAAAGGGTTAACCAATAATACATTAATAAGGATGGAGAAAGAGGACTGATTCAAGAAAATGACTTTGTTCCTACATTCCTAAAGGGAAAATAAAATATATTCACAATGCACATAATCTGATTTTGCAGTTAATTGATTTAATTAACTGTGCATGTGGCTCTCCAAGCCAGGACCTACATTATCGTGTCTAAAGTTTCTGATTAACTAACACCTCATAAACTTTAAAATATTGCAACAGGTCTAAACATAATCAAGCACTGCAAAATGCCTCTCAATTTCAAATCACAACAGAATGATGCCTCCCTGTTCCCTCTTGTCTATTAAAGAAGTGGATAGGGAGCTCAGATGGAGAGAAACAGCGAGCATGTTAATACTAGAGGAAGGAAATTAAATTGATCAAATGAAAGAATCCAGTTTCCAGCTTTGTCTTTCTGGAAAATTAAGACTCCTGCCAAACTTACAGACTCAGAACTTTGAAGAGACTAAAGTCCTTTCAAATGTTCTACTGTAACCTGCTCATTTTAAACAAGAGGAAATGAAGCAGACAGGTTGAGGTGCTCAGTCATGACAGAGAGAAAGGGACTCCAAGGCTCCTGGCAGCCAGGGCTGCTCTGCTATCAAATAACTGTGCACTCCATGAAGCGGGCTCTTTATCTTATCCACTGCCTTATCCCGGCACCCAAGGATTAACTGGTACCCAAGTTAATGCCTAACTGACAAATCATCAGTGCTCGATGAATAGATGTTGCAGGTATGTATGCATGAATTCACAGATGACAAATCTTTGGAGGTCTATTTAAAAGAACTTAAGGGTGCTTAGAAACAAACACTAAATTTCAGGCTGCTATCGCAGATACTACATTTGACAGTATATCAGTATATTTCTAACAGTATAGTCTTTCAATTCTTACTTCATTGAACCAGGAAAGGTCCTGGTTGATTGTGAAAGAGTCACAAAGCTTCTCCATGCCTTTGCATCCTCATAAGTGAATTAAAAATAACATAGGGTTGCTATGAGAAAAATATGAGAAAAATTCTTAAGCAGCTTTATCATTTTGACAGAACTGTGTGTTTGAAAACAGAAGTCAGTTATTAATGTCTTGAATCTGAGCTCTTAGTTCAAAGGCTTCAGTTCAGTTCAGTTGCTCAGTCGTGTCCGACTCTTTGTGACCCCATGAATCGCAGCACGCCAGGCCTCCCTGTCCATCACCAACTCCCAGAGTTTACTCAAACTCATGTCCATCAAGTCGGTGATGCCATCCAGCCATCTCATCCTCTGCCGTCCCCTTCTCCTCATGCCCCCAATCCCTCCCAGCATCAGGATCTTTTCCAATGAGCCAACTCTTCGCATGAGGTGGCCAAAGTATTAAAGGCTTATAAGCACTCAAACATTCCAGAGGCTTGGAGCTGTACAGCAGAATGACCACTGACTCCCTAGAAGTGCAAATTCCAGGCTTCTGTTTGCCAACCCCCCCCCCCCAATTTAACTCAGCTCTATCCAATTAACATTTCCTGAGTGCTCACTATATACAGGCATTATGCCAGTCACTAAAAGAATTAAAAACTAAGCAAACACAGTTCCTGTCATTAAGGTGCTTACAATCTATTAAAATAACTACAAAGAGGACATTGGTAATGACACAAACAATACAAAGTGCTTTGATAATTTAAAGGTGGAAGACAGTACTGTTAGGCTGAGGCCAGAAAAGGCTACCAGAAGGATGGGGTGAAAAGAGGAAGTTAACCAGACTCACTTCACCTTTGAAAATCAGCTGAATAAGTAAATCACTTAAATAAACAAACATTCACTGAACATCGACTATAAGCCATGAATTATAAAAGCTAGTGGATATATAATGCTGAAATAAGACACTCCCTGCCCCCAAGAATCTTAAAGTCTACTTGAGCAAAAAGAAGGATAGCAAGGAGGACAGAAAGAGATGAGGAGTAACACAGAAATTTTAGTCATAAGAAACGACATTAAGAAAGATACAAAGGATCATCAACAAGCAGTGAAGCTGGCTAGGGCTTGGGGCAAGTGCAAGATAGTGGAAGATCAAGTTGAAATATTAAGTTGGTTTCATCCTGTAAGATCCTGACTACTAGACTGAAGAATATGAGCTAATTCAAAGAATGATGTAAAATGATGGGAGATTTTCAAGTAATAGTAAGTCCTACTGTATATAGGTTAAAGCTTGGAAAGGCTGTGTAGTAGTAGGACTTATACACAGTGACATAAAAGTAATGTCTAAGTAATGTCTCTTGAAAAGAACTATAGAATAATATGAATAATGTGGTCCAGTTTGTATAAAACAATATGCACAGACAGTGACTCTCAGCAGTATCTGCTCTGCGTACAATCTATCACAGAAGAATATAGGGAAAGTGAGAGCAGGGGAAAGGGGGCCATTTAATTTTCATTTTACCAATCTGGGAGGCTTTAGTTTTTTGAGAGAAAATAATATGAATGGAAGATGGCAAACTGGAAGACAGTACTGTGATGCTGGGCTGCACAGTTGTAGAATTTAACTACACTTTTTCTTATCTTCTTTTCACCGAACTTCTCAAAAGAGTGGTCTGTCTCCAGTTATTCTTAATCTCCCTTTTCCACCCCATGAGCACAGGCCTTACAGTCAAACACATTTGGGTCAAACCATAATTCTATGACTTACATGCACATACTGATTACTACTGATCTTGGTATGATGAAGTATACCAAGTATATCTGAGCAAGTATAATACTTGCCTGCTTTACCAACATTTTAATTAAAAAAAAAAAACTGATAAGCTAAAAGAAAAAAATTAATATCAAAAAATAGCCACTGATAAGATGTTTATATATTCAGACTAACTAGTTTATTTCTCTCTTGCTTGGTCTTTCCACTTTTGAGGGGGGAAAAGTAAACATGTATTTACAAATTGTTTTATAATCACAGAAACACTATAATGATTACGACAAACCCTCTGCCCTCCAAGGATTTTAGAGTCTACTTGAGGAAAAAGGATAGCAATAAGGAAAGACAGCACTTAGACACAAGAAGTTTTTATTTCACTTTTGTTTTTTAGATTTTTTTAATTTATTTTTAAAGATGTTTTTTAAATGACCAAATAATTCCAGGTTGACAGCCATTTTCTCTAGAAAACATCCTGCTGTCTTCCATTGTTAATACTTCCATTGTTAATAAAACATCCTGCTTCCATTGTTAATACTGAGAAGTCCAAGGCCTGATAATAGTCAATCCTCTATAGATGACATCTTTTAAACTCTTCAGTCTTCAGTGTTCTTCACTTCCATTGTGATTTATCTTGATATGGATTTCTTTTTATTTATTGTGTGCATTTATTTTCTTTTTCTCTTATCTTTGTTACTGCTTCAATCCAAGCCCCTCTAATCTCTTCATATGGACATCTCATGTGACCCTACCGCTCCCTCATTATGCTTCATCCACACCTGGAATTTGCTGGGGTTTTTCCTGTCACAGGGCTTCTGCTCCACATTTTCTTTTGC
The DNA here is from genome assembly GCF_023699985.2 of Odocoileus virginianus. NCBI lineage: Eukaryota > Metazoa > Chordata > Mammalia > Artiodactyla > Cervidae > Odocoileus > Odocoileus virginianus. The sequence continues at coordinate 61,906,768 of NC_069680.1, forward strand.
TTAGAACTTCCCACCACTCCTCTGCCTGCAAACTCTCACTCTTTTCAGACCTCAATTCAGTATCAGTTCCTCAAAGAGGATTTCCTTAATCCTGCCCTCCTGCAGTTTAAGCTGTCATGTTTTCCGTCTTTAAAAGAGCACTGTTTTCTGCCTGCTTCACCTTTGTCACACTTTGCAATGATATATTTGTGTATTATTTATTAACATCTGCTTTCTCCATTAGTCTGCAAACTACAAAGCAGGCAATGACTATGTCTGGCTTTACTCACCATTCTATATTCACAGCCTAGCACAGTGCCTGGCACAGAGCAGGCATTTAATAAAGTTTTATTGAGTACACAAATGACCAAAGATCAGTGTTCCTTTCACATGGTGTATAACACTGCCTCTAGATCTGTACTTGGTATTTATTCCCTTTTCCTAACATGCTACTACCTCAGTTGGCAAATTCCTCATTCAGTAAAGAAACCTCCTTTCTGAAGCCTCCCTTTACAAAATTTGCACACACATAGGCATAGTTTTGCTGCTCATCCATGCACCTGCAGAATCTCAGTGACAGTCTGCACCCTAGTGTATTCTAGTTACTGATATCTGCCTCATCCATAAGAAAGAATCCCTAGGGTCTACTGCACCTCATATCCTGGGCACCTGAAAAATGCCCAGGGAAAAGGGGACTGGAAATGCCCTGCAAGATAGAATAACTGATGGGGTCAGGTCTTTGCAGAGATAAGAAGGAATGGGGTCCCAGAGTAAATAAAGGGTTAGCCTCATGAGAGATAATGCATGCCGTTCTTCAGAATGAGTGTGAAACTGAATGGGGTGGGTGTGATGAAAACAGGAAGACTGTGAGGGAAAAAGGAAGTTGACTTGGCTTCATGTACTCAGTTTAACGTGAGGAAGATACTCTTCTAGAGGGACAAGGGTGGAGGCCTGTGAGAGTAAGAGAGAACAGAATAGCCACTGTGTTCAATGCTTAAGTCTTAGCAATATTGACTACTAAGCAATGAGTAAAATGGCTGAATGCAAATGCCCTACAAAGTCAAGGCTTTACAAAACATAAGAATCTAACAATACGTGTTGGAGAAGGAAATGGCAAACCCCTCCAGTGTTCTTGCCTGGAGAATCCCTGGGACGGGGGAGCCTGGTGGGCTGCCGTCTATGGGGTTCAAGAGTCGGACACAACTGAAGCAACTTAGCAGCAGCAGCAACAATACACGTAGCTATACCTTCCCAGCTCTTTTTTCAGAGGAAAAAATCTGATCTAAGTGGTTCCATTCTTTTGTAAGTCAGGCACTTCAAGGTCAAGCATTTTAAGGGAATCATTGATTTAAAAATATATGAAACCATACAGAAAAAGCTGAGTATGTTTTTTAAAATTATAACAAGGCCTCTCCTCCATAACTGCATTCAATAGGGTCTCTTCACATAAAAAAACACATATGATTGGATGTACCTTAAAAACAGGGCTATGTATTACTCATTTCTCTATCAATTTACAGTCATGCAAAATACCTTGCACAAAGGAGGCCTTCAAATAGTTTTAATGTTGAGTTAACTCAGGGGTATATAAAGTCCCTTAGACACTGCAATTGGGGGGAGGGGAATCTACAAATCTTTTTGAAATAACACAAATGTGTCTCTTCTTGTGAAAGTGGAATGGGCAAGGAAAAAGAGAAAACAGAGCAGAAGGAGAGATGAAAGTGAAGTCATTCAGTCGTGTCTGACTTTTTGCGACCCCAGGGACTGTAGCCTACCAGGCTCCTTCGTCCATGGGATTTTCCAAGCAAGAATACTGGAGTGGGTTGCCATTTCCTTCTCCAAGAAAGATGAGAATTATTAAAAAAATGTTCTTCGTTGATCTATTAGTGGATTTAGTCAACAATTCACATGACTTTTCAACTTACAAACTCTCATAATATCAAGTGTGCAAAATCTGTAAGGGTTGTGAAATAATGCAACTCAGATGGGGACTTGAACCCACGGTTTTTAAACAGATCACACACATGGCCTCAGGGCTTTAATGCAGCTCACCTTCTTGATGTCTCATCACAGAAAGAATTCAGTGAGACACAAAGTGATAGGCAAGAAGTGAATTCATTTAGAGAAAAACACACTGAACAGAGCATGGGCCATCTCAGAAAGCAAGAGGGGCCCCAGAGGATGGGGTTGTCAGTTTTTACAGGGTTGGGTAATTTCATTAGCTAATGAGTGGTAGGATTATTCCAATTATTTTGGGAAGGTGCAGGGATTTCCAGGAATTTGGTCACCATCCACATGTTGACCTTTTATAGTCGGCCTTCAAACTGGTGGCTCAGAAGGTAAAGAATCTGCCTGCAGTGGAGGAGACCCAGGTTGGATCCCTGGGTTGGGAAGATCCCCGAAGAAGGGAATGGCTACCCACTACACTATTCTTGCCTAGAGAATTCCATGGACAGAGGAGCCTGGCTGGCTATAGTCCATGGGGTCACAAAGAGTCAGACACAACTGAACAACCAAGACACACTTTGGAACTGCCATGGAGCAGGTGTCCCTTAGCTAATGCTAATGTATTACAATGAGGTTACCATAAGGCTTAAAGTCCACTGGAAGTCAAATCTTCTGCCATCTTCTACCTAGTTGGTTATAACCAGATTTTGTCATGCCCTATGGCTATGTCCTTTTATACGGTTCATGAGGTTCTCACAGCAAGTATACTGGGGTGGTTTGCATTCCCTCCTCCAGTGGATCACATTTTGCCAGAACTCTCTGCTATGGTCTGTCCATCTTGGGTGGCCCTACACGACATGGCTCATAGCTTCCTCAAGTTACACAAGCCCCTTCACTACAACAAGGCAGTGATACAAGCTGAATGAGTTACAAGCTGGAATCAAGATAGGCAGGAGAAACATCAACAACCTCAGATATGTGGATTATACCACTCTAATGGCAGAGTGAAGAGGAACTAAAGAGCCTCTTGATGAGGGTGAAGGAGGAGAGTGAAAGAGCTGGCTTAACTAAATATTAAAAAAAAAAAAACAACTAAGATCATGTCATCCAGCCCCATTATTTCATGGCAATGAGAGGAGGAAAAGGTGGAAGTAGTGACAGATTTCCTCTTCTTGGGCTCTAAAATCACTGCAGATGGTGACTGAGGCCTTGAAATCTGAAGACGTTTGTGACTTGGCAGGGAAGTTATGACAAAGCTAGACAGTGTGTTGAAAAGCAGAGACATTATTCTGCGGGCAAAGATATGCATAGTCATGGCTGTGGTATTCCCAATGGTCACATACAGTTGTGAGAGTTGGACCATAAAAAAGGCAGAACACAGAAGAACTGATGCCTTCTAACTATGGTGCTTGAGGACACTCCTGAGTGTCTCCTGGACAGCAAAAAGATCAAACCAGTCAATCTTAAGGGAAATCAACTCTGCATACTCATTGGAAGGACTGATGCTGAAGCTGAAACTCCAGTATTTTGGTCATCTGATGCAAACAGCCGACTCACTGGAAAAGTCCCTGATGATGGAAAAGATTGAGGGCAGAAGGAGAAGAGGGTATCAGAGGTTGAGATGATTGGATCGCATCACCAATGCAATGGACATGAACTTGGGCAAACTTTGGGAGATGGTGAGGGACAGAGGGGCCTGGCATGCTGCAGTCCATGGGGTCACAAAGACTTGGACACGACTGGGCAACAAAGCCTATGTCATTCTTTTAAAGGTTGTGCCCTACCGCCTTCCCTTCCACTTCAGTTGGATTTGTGGGAACATAAAGGGTACATTCACCTCCTAAGACCTTTCCTTTCCATTAATGTAAGGAAAAATTATGTCTGAGCACTGTCTTCAAAAGACATCTAGCTTCTACAGCTCTTATTTTCCTTCGCATTTCAAAAAGCAATGCTTTTCTATACTTGAAAGTCGACATCACTTTGCCGATAAAGGTCCGTATAGTCAAAGCTGTGGTTTTTCCAGTAGTCATGTACGGATGTGAGAGTTGAACTATAAAGAAGGCTGAGTGCCAAAGAACTGATGCTTTTGAACTGTGGTGTTGAAGAAGACTCTTGAGAGTCCCATGGACAGCAAGGAGAGCAAGGCAGTCAACTCTGAATATTCACTGGAAGGACTGATGCTGAAGCTGAAGCTCCAATACTTTGGCTATATGATGCCAAGAGCTGACTCACTGGAAAAGACCCTGATCCTAGGAAAGATTGAGGGCAGGAAGAGAAGAGGGTGGTAAAGGATGAAATGGTTGGATGGCATCCCTGACTCAATGTACATGAGTTTGAGCAAACTCCGGGAGAGAGTGAAGGACAGGGAAAGCCTGGCGTGCTGCAGTCCATGGGGTCACAGAGTCGAACATGACTGAGCGACTGAACAACAACAAAATACTTGAAAGACCTTCTATAGAACTAAGGATCTAACCATTAAACATATTCAATGGAAACACTCAAAGTAATGATTTCATTACCCTTGCTTAATGACCACCCTCTCTTCCCTGGGAGCCACATCAAATAGGGTAAACCAAAACTGTGCAGTCTATGAAAAATTCACTATTTTATTTAATGAAACACTGTAATCCATGTAAATTTTCCATATAGCTTCATGTTAACTGCCTAACTCTAGGCTATAACAGATTTTAGTTTTACAACAGTAAGGTACAGACAAAAATTAAGACTTGTAACAGAAAAAGGAAAGACAGAGATTGGGCTGAGTCACTGTGACACTTATAAAATTACAAGGTTTATCAACGAAATAAAAAACATGCCTTTAAAACATTTTTAAAAGTGAGTCAGCCCCAAAGAATCGGAAACAGCTCTACTCACAATAGCCAAAAGGTGGAAACAGACCCAAATGTCCATCAACTGATGAATAAACAAAATGTGGTATCCTTTCATACAATGGAAAATTACTTAGCCATAAAAAGGAATAAGCACTGATACGTGCAATAATATGGATGATATTGAAAACATACACTGAAAGAAGCCAGATACAAAAGGCCACGTACTGTATGGTTCATTTATAGAAAATTTACAGAATAGGCAAGTCCATAGAGTCACTAGACTAGTGGCTGCCAGGGGCTGGGGCTGGGAAGAGGGAAGTATGGGGCAAGGGAGAAACAGAGAGTGACTGCTTAATGGGTCTAGGATCTCCTTTTGGGGTGATAAAAATGTTCTAGAACTAGACAGTGGTGATGGTTGCACAATGCTATTAATGTACTTGACGCCACTCAATTATACCCTTTAAAACAGTTAAAATGATGAATTTTATTATGTGAACTTTACCACCTTCCAAAGAAACATAGGTCACAACTTTCTATTTTATTATAGGAATAAGAATTGGAACACAGTTTATTCTACTCAGCTGAGCATACGTATACTAAAAACCGCAGGAATTCAGGGCAAGGTTTTGCTATCTATGTGCTCCTAAGGCAAGTTATTTAAGCTCTCTGAACCTCCCTGATCTATAAAATGGGCATAATAAAAGTATTTTATATAAATGTTATGAAGATAAAATAGAGATAAAACAATCTAAGCACAAAATCAGGCCCATTAAAATTAAATTGATCAATAAAATGATCAATCTCAGCCCTTGAGTAGGTGTCTTTTCAATATTCTGTGTGATGAAATTAGCAGGATGTATAAATCACTCAGACTGTATATGAGACTAGATGGCTGTCTGTAGGAAAGGCATTTGCAAGCTTGTTAGGTTTATAGCTCACTAGCCTCTTTGTCCATGGAACACCATTTTTGCTTCAAAGAACAACTGACAGACAAATTATGGTTATTCAGACTTGGCTTTTTGGCAGACATTTTCTCAAAAAAGAACTTCATGGAAAACAATTACCAGTATTTTTTTTTCCAATAACAAAATTCAAGCTTTCAAGTGAAAACAAGAATTTTGGAAAACATGTCTGCTACCATGAGCTTGACAGATTCCCATACTTAAAGATTTTGATGAAATTAGTAGTGATATTAATGTACTTTTTTCTCCAGTTTTCCTGAGAGATAATTGACATTCATCACACACAAAAAACTGATTCTGTACCCTTTTTTTCTTCCATTAACTCAAAATTCACTTTCATTGGAACTGAAAGAGGAGACAACTGAGATTATTAATTCAAATTGAGATAAGCGAAACTACATGAGACCCTCCAGGAAAGCAATTTGGAGGCCTGCCTAGAGACATAGATTTTCTCTACAGGATTTTTTGTTCAGTGTGAGCTCTGTTTTATCCTGTCCCAGTGAAAAGGCCACACAAAAACAAACTTCCGATTCAAGATGGGCTCCTCTGCTCACCAAAGGCCTTGCATAGGCTAAAAAATAGCACTAACACTGAAAATGGCCTCAGAAATGGTATGGGTTGCAGACTGAGAATCTCTAATAGGGATTAAGGTGTGGTAATAACAAAAATTAAAAGCAGCAACCATTTTTAATGTATGCTGTTAGCAAGTGCCAAGCACTGATCTAGGAATTTTCTATTACTTCAATTTTAATATTCCTATGGAATTTGTGTTACAGCCCTGTTTTGCCCTTTTTTTCATTAGATCTGTATTATGTCACTTTTGAAACTACCATCCTAGTATGCCATTCTTCTGCCTCCTATTATCCTAGAAAACATGAAGGAAGCACTGAGTTCCATAAAAACTAGACTGTACTATCAATATCCACCATCCAAGTAATCCAATAATTACCAAACTAAAAGTCTGATACTTCTTCCTACAACAAATTCCTCTTGCAAAATATTAACTTACTATTTCAGAATAAGAAATACAATACACTCCTTACAATAGTAAGATCTCAAAGAAAAGGAATCAAAACTACCTAAACTTCCAGGAATGCTCTGAGGCACCTATTGATTAAAACAAAGGAATATTTCAGAAACATACCTGTTGGAGCCATCTTTCATATGGACTTTGGCATAAAGAACATCCACCATGCCAGGATCATCATTCATGTATTCTATCCCTGCCATCTCTACTTCCAGGGGTTTGCCCCCTGAAATGTCACTGCAAAGGAAAAAACATTAGATTTTCATAATTTTTTAAGCTAAGAGGGCTATTATATTTTGAAACATGGTAAACATACAGAGTCAAATATTACAAAAATGAAGTTGTTGGGGTATTTTAATTTAACTAACATGATTTAACTGTCCTTCTAATTTCAAACTGATACATGTTTAATGAACACAAACTAGAACCACAAGTATTCCCAAAGTCACACCATATCTATCCCAAGACCAGTTTATTATTAATAGCATATCTATCTAAGAAATGTCTAATGAAAGACCAAGTGATGACAGTTCTGACTGACAGGGCATTTACTGCACTGCCCACCTCTCCAGCTGTTAGGGAAATTAAAATGGATGTGGTCTTGTTCAGGGTTCAGAAGTAGCGGAGAGGCCTCCACCAACTTCTGACCTTGTCTGGGCCCTGCCTGGACTATGTGCCTGCTTGTGAACACACCAATCATTACCAGTAAGTCAAATGGCACTTTAGATAAGAAAGGGAGTGGATCTTGGAATTTTTTAAGCCCCTGGAGGCCTGGCTAACCCCACTGAAGCCTAACGAAATTTGGTGACTCACAAGATGAAACAATCAGCATCATAAAAGCAAAACCACAGCTGCATTTTTGCACACAAACTGATGATGATACCAGTTTGTGTCCTGGGATTATAAATGGGAGCCCCCACAAACTGCAATTCAAAATCTCGCCCACAGAGTAGATGAATGGCTCAGGGCCCTTCTCCATTGAGACTCCAGATTGCTGTTAATAAGGTATTTCCAAGAAGGGTTCAAGTATGGGTGTAGGTGTCAGCTCAATTTGGTGATGTGTACTCTGCATCTTCTCTCTATTGTTTCTATTTCTTTTTTCCCCAATGACTGTATATTGAAATTAAGTTAAATAATCTGCTATTAGAAGTTAAAATTGTTTAAATGTGTGTAATGAGTAGTTTCTTGTTAATAAATCCTTCAAACCTAAAACAAAGCAAAACATTCAGCAAAACACCAGTTTTTACCTCATTATTTCTACAAAGTGCAAACAGTATTTTATGCATGTAACAACAGTGAAGGTGCAAATTGGTATCACATCTTTAAGAGCAATTTGGCAATATTTATAAAAAGTCTTCAAGAATAGAAACCCTTTGCTCAGGCACATATCCAACCACAGCCAATAAAGAAAGTTCTTTCAGAAGAATTCCAACTGATAAATGTATAAGTAAAAACAGAATCAGAATATCACTATTTTTCAACTCCTGATGAAATATTTAATCAGTTTCATTATTTGTACAAAGGATGGAAAGTGGAAGTGTTAGTCACTCAATCATGTCTGACTTCTTTGCGACCCCGTGGACTGCAGCCCTCCAGACTCCTCCGTCCATGGGATTTTCCAGTCAGAAATACTAGAATGGGTTGCCATTCCCTTCCCCAGGGTATCTTCCCAAGTCAGGGATCGAACTCAAATCTTCTGCATTGCAAGCAGATTCTGTATCATCTGAGCTGCCAGGGAAGCCACCAAGGATGGGGATAAGAAAAATTAAACATAAACATTATATACATACACACACATATATATATATATGCTTATACATATGTAAAATCTCAGAACTGATATAATACAAAGAAGATCAGGGTGCTTGGTGGGATGCACCAAGGTGCAGTGGGAAGGAAACTCTTCACCACATATCCTTTGAACTTAAAATTTTTTGAACCATGTATTATTCATTAAAAAGTTAAAATAAAAAAATACATGCAAAAGAAGCCAAATTCAAGAAGTATATATACTGCACATACATGAAAAAGAAGCCAAACATAAAAGCATATGTGCTTAATGATTCTATTTATATGATATTAAAGAAACACATTTAATCTATGATAATAGAAATCAGAACAGCAGTTACTTCTGGAAGAAGTGAATTTACTGGAAAACAGCATGAAGGAACATCCTAGGGTGATGGCAATGTTCTCCATGGGGATTTGGGTGAGGTTACATGGGTGTACACATTTATTAAAATTTATCAACTACACTTAAGATCCATGCATTTTACTGTAAGTAAATTACACCATAAAGAAAAAATACATATATGAATACAAAAAAGTATGGGCACATATGCTCCAAACTGCTGATGGTAATTATTTTTAGGTAATACTACTACAAGAGACATCTTGTTTATCCGCAATTTGGGGCTTTTATAAATCTAACATGTACTGCTCTCCTGTTAAATAAAATCCACCATCTTGCTTTCTTCTCAGACCCCTTAAACAGATTTATACTTCAGCTAGTAAATAGGTGTGCCAACCCAAAACCCAGCTAAAAATCAGCTCATCACACAGCCTTCTCCAAGGCCCATGAGGTCAAGGACTCTATTCATCTTTTCTACTCCCATATCCCCAGCAACTGGAACAGTGCCTTATGTAAAGTGAGTATTTCATAAATCTCTGATGATGTTCCACTGTAACTGGAGATGTTCTGGACAATTTTGTGATTATGGACACATGCCTATATTATCACTGAATAATGATATGTAGGATAATTCATTGAATAATGAATGTGGTACTGGCTCAAAGACAACAGGATGTTATGATTCATCAAAAGATAATTACAAATAAAGAAAAACAAAAAAGTCTTACTGATATTTAATTGAGGCCCAGGGAGATTCTTTAGGAATCCTAATGACAGACTTCCTTAAAACATTAAGGCCATTATTCTTTCACAAGACAAGAATTTTTCTAAGAAACTACATAACCCAACTATTTCAGACAGACACTTGAATGAAAAAAATAAGTCTCAATCATAATTATCTCTATCACCACGTCCAACAAGTGGGATACTCGAAAACACAAGCCAAACTCCGAAATATCACCTGATTGAAGAATTTAGCTTCAATCAGCAATACAGTGCATCTTCATTCCTAGTAATAGCCATAGAATTCAATATGAAAGACTGCCATTCAATTCATTCAAGTGCAGTCAACAAAACTGTTTTCAGAAAAAAAAAAAGTTTAATACTAAGTATACATTCCCCTACATTTTCTCAGCTCCAACTCTGCATAGTTAGACCACCAGAAAGCATCATACCCTTGGTTTAGTTTCCCACTAAAAAATTTGTACCAGGTTATATTTCATGTTCAGTTCACTTCAGTTCAGTCACTGAGTCGGGTCCAACTCTTTGCTACCCCATTAACCACAGCACACCAGGCCTCCCTGTTCAGCACCAACTCCCAGAGTCCACCCAAACCCATGTCCATTGAGTCAGTGATGCCATCCAACCATCTCATCCTCTGTTGTCCCTTTCTCCTTCTGCCCTCAATCTTTCCCAACATCAGGGTCTTTTCCAATGAGTCAGCTCGTTGTATCAGGTGGCCAAAATATTGGGAGTTTCAGCTTCAGCATCAGTCCTTCCAATGAATATTCAGGACTGATTTCCTTTAGGATGAACTGGTTGGATCTCCTTGCAGTCCAAGTGACTCTCAAGAGTCTTCTCCAACACCACAGTTCAAAAGCATCAATTCTCCAGTGCTCAGCTTTCTTTATAGTCCAACTCTCACATCCATACATGACCACTGGAAAAACCATAACCTTGACTAGACCTTTGTGGACAAAGTAATGTCTCTGCTTTTTAATATGCTATCTAGGTTGGTCATAACTTTCCTTCCAAGCAGTAAACGTCTTTTAATTTCATGGCTGCAATCACCATCTGCAGTCATTTTGGAGCCCAGAAAAATAAAGTCAGCCACTGTTTCCACTGTTTCCCCATCTATTTGCCATGAAGTGATGGGACCAGATGCCATGATCTTAGTGTTCTGAATGTTGAGCTTTAAGCCAACTTTTTCACTCTCCTCAATCACTTTCATCAAGAGGCTCTTTAGTTCCTCTTCACTTTCTGCCATGAGGGTGGTGTCATCTGCATATATGAGGTTATTGATATTTCTCCCAGCAATCTTGATTCCATCCTATGCTTCCTCCAGCCCAGCGTTTCTCATGATGTACTATGCATATAAATTAAATAAGCCAGGTGACAATATACAGCCTTGGTGTACTCCTTTTCCTATTTGGAACCAGTCTGCTGTTCCATGTCCAGTTCTGACTGTTGCTCCCTGACCTGCATATAGAATTCTCAAGAGGCAGGTCAGGTGGTCTAGTATTCCCATCCGTCTCAGAATTTTCCACAGTTTATTGTGATCCACACAGTCGAAGGCTTTGGCATAGTCAATAAAGCAGAAATAGATGTTTTGCTGGAACTCTCTTGCTTTTTCGATGATCCAGCGGGTGTTGGCAATTTGATCTCTGGTTCCTCTGCCTTTTCTAAAACCAGCTTGAACATCTGGAAGTTCACAGTTCACGTATTGCTGAAGCCTGGCTTGGAGAATTTTGAGCATTACTTTACTAGCGTGTGAGATGAGTACAATTGTGCAGTAGTTTGAGCATTCTTTGGCATTGCCCTTCTTTAGGATTAGAATGAAAACTGACCTTTTCCAGTCCAGTGTCCACTGCTGAGCTTTCCAAATTTGCTGGCATATTGAGTGCAGCACTTTCACAGCATCACTTTTCAGGATTTGAAATAGGTCAACTGGAATTCCATTACCTCCACTAGCTTTGTTCATAGTGATGCTTCCTAAGGCCTACTTGACTTCACATTGCAGGATGTCTGGCTCTAGGTGAGTGATCACACCATCGTGATTATCTGGGTTGTGAAGATCTTTTTTGTACAGTTCTGTGTATTCTTGCCACCTCTTCTTAATATCTTCTGCATCTGTTAGGTCCCTACCATTTCTGTCCTTTATTGAGGCCATCTTTGCATGAAATGTTCCCTTGGTATCTCTAATTTTCTTGAAGAGATCTCTAGTCTTTCCCATTCTATTGTTTTCCTCTATTTCTTTGCACTGATCACTGAGGAAGGCATTCTTATCTCTCCTTGCTATTCTTTGGAACTCTGCATTCAAATGGGAATATCTTTCCTTTTCTCCTTTGCTTTTTGCTTCCCTTCTTTTCACAGTTATTTCTAAGGCCTCCTCAGACAGTCATTTTGCTTTTTTTGCATTTCTTTTTCTTGGGGATGGTCTTGATTCCTGTCTTCTGTACGTCACGAACCTCCATCCATAGTTCATCAGGAACTCTGTCTGTTCAGACCTAGTCCCTTAAATCTATCTCTCACTTCTACTGTATAGTCATAAGGGATTTGATTTAGCTCATACCTGAATGGTCTAGCGGTTTTCTACACTTTCTTCAATTTCAGTTTGAATTTGGCAATAAGGAGTTCATGATCTGAGCCACAGTCCGTTCCCAGTCTTGTTTCTGCTGACTGTATAGAGCTTTTCCATCTTTGGTTGCAAAGAATATAATCAATTTGATTTTAGTGTTGCCCATCTGGTGGTATCCATGTGTAGACTCTTCTCTTGTGTTGTTGGAAGAGGGCATTTGCTATGACCAGTGCATTCTCTTGGCAGAACTCTATTAGCCTTTGCCCTGCTTCATTTTGTACCCCAAGGCCAAATGTGCCTGTTACTCCAAGTGTTTCTTGACTTCCTACTTTTGCATTCCAGTCCCCTATAATGAAAAGGACATCCTTTTAGGGTGTTAGTTCTAGAAGGTCTTGTAAGTCTTCATAGAACTGTTCAACATCAGCCTCTTCAGCGTTACTGGTCGGGACACAGACTTGGATTACCGTGATATTGAATAGTTTGTCACACTCACATGAACAATGTCACACTCACATGAACAATGTTTTTTTATCTTCTGCAAAACTCCAGTTAAAGACACTGCTCATCATCATTCTTGGGTTCTTTATCCTAAGATTTACACAAATTTTTCTTGGACTGAGAGCCAGAAAAGGATTCTCTCTCCCAAAATTGTTATGTTTCTTTTTATCAGATAAGAACTTTAACAACTGGTGTGTTCATTTTTGGAATTTAGTTCATGTATACTGACACTTGAAAACAGCACTAAATTTTAATGTTCTAAGTACAATTACTATCTTACCTCAGTTTCTAGACAGAATTTTCTTCCCATTCCATCTTTATGGTTTCTAATCTGTCTGACTTTAACATTTCTTTTGTATATTCGTCCTCACTCTAAACTACGTCAAACCCTTGGAATTAGATGGGGCACCAAAAACAAAACACTGGAACAGGACCCAAACTCTGCCTTACGAGCGGAAATAGAAACTCTTTCAATGTATCTCTAGGATTTATCAAGAGAGAGAATTAAAGAGCAGTAAAGAAAAATGCTGATAAATGCTCTTTGTCTTGGTGACCAAACTATTCCACCTGGGACACCAGTGAGCATACTTTACAATGGAGACACATCCAAGGCAATTATTAGGAACATTTGCCCGTGGGTATTTTTCCTTTTCTTCTCTCCTCATTCTTCTCCGTTTTTAACTTATTTGGTTTTACTTCAGGCCCACTGGGAACACTTAGGTATGAGCTGAGTGATACGGGAGCTAAAGAAGAGTTGCATATTTGTCAGATTATATACTCAGAGCCACTGCATTGTTTGTGTTTCACATCTCACAAAGAAAAGTCACAAGGGACACATTTGAGCATCAGTACTTACTGAACACTGTGAATAATTCATCTGAAATCTACACAGATACATGAGCCTTAAGCTTAAGAACTGAAATCAAATTTCTATTTCTGGTCAAGTAACATCCCTTAAACTCAATTATCACCCCCAAATCTGAAACGAATGTTCAACCACACGTTTCTTTAAAATATTTATATATCACCACAGTTTTAATTAAATTCTGATACGGCCACATTTATTTAATACCTCAATTTAAAAAGCCATCAAATTAAGCTACAGCATGTTATATGAAAGACTGAAGGCAGGAGAAGGGGACAACAGAGGACCAGATGGTTAGATGGCATCACTGATTCAATGGACATTAGTTTGAGCAAGCTCTGGGAGATGGTGAAGGACAGGGAAGCCTGGCGTGCTTCAGTCCATGGGGTCACAAAGAGTAGGACACGACTGAGCAACTGAACAACCACAAATTCATTCCCAATGTTTTCCATTTTTATATTTTAATTTGAAATCTTTACATCATAAAAGGCTCAGATTAGAAATGCCATTATTTATTGACATTTTTTCTAAACATACCAAGTACAAAGAATGAGATCAAAGATCAAGAATAGTGAAGAAAAAGAAGGTAGATGATGCAATTTACACCAGGGCTTTATTATACGCATCTTTTTTTTTTAAGGAGACTCTTCTTTCTTTTGGGCTTCCCCGGTGGCTCAGACAGTAAAGTGTCTGCCTGCAATGCGGGAGACCAAGGTTCGATCCCTGGATTGGGAAGATCCCCTGGAGAAGGAAATGGCAGCCCACTCCAGTACTCTTGCCTGGAAAATCCCATGGACGGAGCAGCCTGGTAGGCTACAGTCCATGGGGTCACAAAGAGTCAGACACAACTGAGTGACTTCACTTTCACTTTGCTTTCTTTTAGGAAACTCAGGTATATTGAGACAAATAACCAATACTGATTATCATCCCCCTAGCCAATCAGGTAAATTAATTTTGCACGATATACTTTTTAAACAAGTGTATGTGGCAGAGAATGTGAGAGAAGGTGGCTGGAAAGGCTTGCTTTACTTGTTGGTTTCAAATCTTACCAGCTTTTTGAAAAGAGCATCTTCAAAAAAATTTTGCCTGCACTGCAGATTTTTGGCAGGGTAATGTGTCCTATTTCAAAAGCTTTGCTGAATTTGAAAAACTACAATTACTGTTTTCATCCTGTCATGTCAAAAATTCTTAGTAACTATTAAGGTTGCTCTTCATTCCCTATGCACACCAACCCTGACATGCTTAAAGGGTTCAGATTTGGCATTTAGTCACAAAAGGCACCAACAAACATAAAAGGGAAGAACTCAGCTAAATCCTCACATAGCTCAGGATAAAGCTTCCATGATTAAAATCCTGTGACCTGATTTTCATAAAGTAAAAAAACAAATACTTCTTTAAACAAATATTTTATCTGCCTTTAATTTTTTTCTTAGCAGGATTATCCTAATGACAGCCAAAAACTGCAGCTGCTTCCAGTTCTATTTAACAAAAAGTAATCTGGGATGTTAAAAATATCAGAATTGATTTTTAAACAAGGTAAAATGGCTCTGCTTCGTAAAGTAAAGCATAAAGTTTTATTTTATGCAGGGAAAACTATAAATATCTAATTACAAACACCGTTATTTTGAATTTTAGGTAAGATGAGAGAGAAAATAGTTATTTCCATCACTAAGCAAAGAACAAGACAAAATATTCGTTGCTGTTTGAAATTCAGAAAGAACAGGTAGCTGCAAACCTGATCAGCTTATGATTTTACTCAAGAAAAATATTTTGTATTCAAAATAATTACTGGAAAGAATGAGAACAGGCTGACAGATAAGTCTCTGTACTACAGTTTCACATACAACATCAGTTCAGTTCAGTTACTCAGTCATGTCCGACTCTTTGCGACCCCATGGACTGCAGCACACCAGGCCTCCTTGTCCATCGCCAACTCCCGGAGTTCACTCAAACTCGTGTCCATTGAGTTGGTGATGCCATCCGGCTAGCTCAGTCTCTGTGTACCCTTCTCCTGCCTTCAATCTTTCCCAGCATCGGGGTCTTTTCAAATGAGTCAGTTCTTTGCATCAGGTGGCCAAAGAATTGGGAGTTTCAGCTTCAGCATCAGTCCTTCCAATGAATATTCAGGACTGATTTTCTTTAGGATGGACTGGATGGATCTCCTTGCATATACAACTATAGAAAAAATTTTATCTTGTTTACCCAATGAATCAGGTAGCCCATTTCTACAAGACCATGTCAGAATAAGATGGGACCTATATTTTACAACTGCATAAAAATAAAATTATTCAAGTGAGTAAATTTTCAAATTGCTCTTGTTCTGCATCAATCTTCTGTGGAAAGAGTAAAGGAAGGGATCAGTGGGGAGAAACGATCCTTTGAAACAGTTATTAGATCAGATGTACATACAAGTTAAAATATTACAGTAAAAAAGAATAAGAAGTCAGTCATCAGAACAGCAATGTTTTCCCTGTCCAGACTGCTTGGATAGTTTTTGGTAACCTTATTGACTCAAACAAAATTACCTGTATTTGAAAAAAAAGAAAAAGTCTGCTGCATTTCTGAAATACAATGAAGCCGTGATTGTATAGTGGTTAGCACTCTGCGTTGTGAAATACAATGAAGACTCTCCTAGGGTCTCCTATCTTATAATGTCTGAGTAACTGTGGTAAACACAATAAGAGCCCTCCAAAGATGCCCGTGTTCTACTCTTTGGATTTGTAAATACACTAGTTCAAATACAGCAAAGACGGTTTTGCAGATGTGATTAAGGGTAAGGAATTTGAGGTGGGGAGATTTTTCTGCATTACCTGTGTAGGTTCAATTAAATCACACGCATCCTTAAAAGCAGAGAACCTGTCCCTGCTGTGGCCAGAGCAGACAGGACAGAACCTGTCCCATCTGTGACAACAGACGGAGAGCCAAACAGATGCAATGTTATTAGTTTTGAAGGAGGAGGAAGGAGGCTACTAGTCGAGGAATGTGGTGGCCTCTAAAAGCAGGACTTCAAAGGCAAGCAAATAGATTCTCCCCTGGAGCCTCCAGAAAGGAACACAACCCTGACAGTAACTTGATTATAGCTCAGTGAATCCTGTATCAGACTTCTGCCCCACAGAACTATAGGATTATAAATTTGTGTGGTTTTAAGCTACCAATCTTGGAGTAATACATTACAGCCGCACAGAAAACTAATACACTCGTACAGATAATGAAGAGAATTTCTTCTTTGACAAAGGAATGGGATGTCCTGTTAAAGAATAAAAACTACCTAGTGAATTAGCAAAATTTAAGGTAGAGCCTTTCCATACAAATATGTAAATATATGCTTTAAATCCACTTTAAACCTTCCACACAAGAAACCCAATGTTAAATGTTACAAATGGGTCAGTCAATAAATCTGGTTCTCATGTCACCCAGCTCCCTAGGCCAAAACCAAGTCTGTGAAACTAGAAAAAAAGGCCAGTACAGGGCAACCACTCTCCCCACTCCTCTGGATTACTCACTCAATGAATTCCTCTTTACACTGCTGTAGCATCTCACATGTCTGCTGGATCTCTTGCTCACTCAAAAGCACCAACATCCCAATAGTTAGGTGAAGCTTTTTAGGATTCTGGAAAATGCTGCTATCAACCCCATGATCCTGTTATCAAAGGGAGAAAAACAAGAAACTCAGCCCATACAAAACTAAATGGCAGGAACAGAACTGAGCAGAAAGAAATAAACTCACACATCCATGACCAACTGACTTTTCAACCAGGGTGCCAGGACAATTTAGTGGGGAAAGAAGAGCCTCTTTAACAAATGATATTGGGACAACTGAATACCTACATGCAAAAGAATGAAATTGAACCCATACCTTATGCTATATACAAAACCTATATCAAAATGGATCAATGATACGGGAGCCAAAAACCATATAATCACAAAACTCCTAAAAGACAGGAAAATCTTCATGACCTTGGATTTGGTAACAGATTCTTAGATATGACACCAGTAGTATGGCAACAAAAGAAAAATTAGGTAAATCAAACTTCATACTTTAAAACTTTTGTGTATCAAAGGACTATCAAGAAAGTAAAAAAGACAACCTAAAGAATGGGAGAAATATTTGTAAACCATATACCAGATAAGGGTCATACAGCAGGCATAATATATAAAGAACACTTACATAGCTCAACAACTAAATCAATTTAAAAAACAGAAAAAGGACTTGAGTAAACATTTCTCCAAAGAATAGAAATGGCTAACGACTACATGAAGATGTTCAGTGTCTTCAGCCATTAAGGGAAATGCAAGTCAAAACTACAGTGAGTTGCCATTTCACACCCATCAGGCTGGTTATAATCCAAAGAGTGGAAAACACCAGGTGCTGGCAAGGATGTGTATCAGGGCTATGAGATTCCCTTTAGGGGTGATAAAAACATTTGAAATGTTACAGAATTGGTAGTTGCACAACACTGCTAATGGACAAAATGCCACTGAATCATTCATTTTAAAATGGTTAATTTTATGTTAGATGAATTTCACTTCAATAGAGTAATATTTTTTAAAAGATGAACTGGTAGCCTAACAAAATGGTATGCCCAGGAAAAACAGAATGCTACCTAATTATAGATTCCAATAATCTTTTGTTCCTCATTGGCTTTTAATTAGTTCAGAGCAACTGGGCCTCTTATGGCCTTACCCAAAGATAATATACTCTTTATAAAAGACAGTTTTTATCTTAGCAGACACTGCAGTATTTATAGGTAAAATATTGTGTTACGAACAAAGTGTCCCCAAGCAAAGACAGGTGAAAAATGATTCAGAGAAATATCTAGACACTGGAGTTGCCACATCAAATATGGTCATCCTTTTCTGGCATCATCATTCCTTGCACTTAAAACTTTTGTCTCTGAAAGCAGAAAAAGTAAATATATTTATGAACCCCACTGTCACTTTTAAAAAGACATAAAATTCACTTAGCATACAACTAACCATTTTAGGGTGACAATTGAGTGGTATTTCGTGTATTCACAATGTTGTACAACTGCCAGCTCTCTTTAGTTTCAAAACTTTTTCAGCATCCCGTAAAAACACTTTATACTTATTAAATAATCACTCTATTATTTCTCATCACTTATCCTCTGGTAACTCTAGTTTGCTTTTTATCTCTTTGGAGTTTTGGAACTCTGCATATGGCAAATAAAATAAATCATACTAAATACAACCTTTGCGTCTGGCTTCTTTCATTTGGCATGCTTTCAAACTTCATTCAAGTTAAAGCATATATCAGTACTTCATTCCTTTTAATGGCTGAATAATATTCCAGTGTATGCATATAACACACAATTTGATTATCCATTTAACTCTTGATGGCCATTAGGGTTGATTCCATCTTTTGGCTAGTATCATGAATAATGCTGCTTTAAAAAACATTTGTGTATAAGTTTCATGTTGACATATGTTTTAGCTCTTTGGGATATACACTAAGGAGTGGAATTGCTGGGTCCTATGATAACTCTATGTTTAACTTATTGAGGAATCACCAAACTGTTTACCACAGGAACTGAACAATTTTACATTCCAAGTAGCAATGTATGAGGGTTCCTATTTCTCTACACTTTCACCAATACTTAACATTTTCCTTTTTAAATTTCATTATAGTCACCCTAGTAGGTATAAAATGGTATTGCATCTACCATGAGGTGGTCTTGATTTGCTTTTCACTATTGACCAATGATGCCAAACATCTTCATATGTCCCTGTTGGACATTTGTACATCTCCTTTGCCCATTTTCTGTCTTTTTATTGTTGAATTATAAGGATTCTCTGTATATTCTGATACTAGTCCCGTATCAAATCATGAATCCCTTTTGAAGGTAATGAGGTCTCAACTTGCATTAAACTCATTTTGCAAATGAAGTAAAGAAAAAAAGTTGAGCATCTTCTCCTCCAACAGGAACAAACAGCAATTCTACCTCTGAATTTCAAGTTCTTATCCCATAATCTGATCTCTGGGCTAGTAAATCAGCCTAAAGGCAGAAGAATGTATTTATCAAAGGCAGATAGTCTTATATTCCAATTCTTGGTTTGCCTAAGACTAATTTTGCTTGGCAAGAGGAATGAATAAAGTATACATTTTCTACGTGTTAACAGAGCTTGACCTATTTTTACATCTGATGAAGAGTTTTATGATTCTACACATCAACTCAAATTGCCTCATTTAATGAAAGTGATTTTAAGGAACAATCAACTTAAAAAGTGTGGAGGAAGACTAAGCACAATGCTTATCAAACCCTAGAATCTGTCATTTTAGAAAGGCAAGCAAAGTCCCCCAAATGATGCCAATATGCACAACCCTATCGCAAACTAGAACTGAGAACTGATCCCCTAGTAATAAGATCTAATATTATCTAAGCCCTTTACTCTGCCCTAAGCATTTCTTACAAACTTTATATAGCCAATTATCTTGTGAGCAAAGTAATAGTATTCACTGTTCACAGATGAGGAAAACTGAGGCAAAGAGAAATAAAGCCACTTTCCCAAAGAAACACTGGTAGGAAGCAATGAAGTTAAAATTCAAACCCAGGTAGTCAGGTCCCAAAGCCTATACTTTTGATCAATATTACACCACCTCTCCAGTAATAGTTGCCCTGAAAAAGCTGGAACAATGTGGCTAACACCCAGAGGCAAGGCCTTACACATTTCAATAAAACTCACACAATAAATGGGTCTGATCACCACACTAGTCCTGAAAATAAGGCAAATCTCATAATTCCATGAAAAGAAAGGTAGTTTTAAAACTTGCTTAAAAAAAAAAAAAAATTCCCTTTTTTGAGATATGAGTATCAAAAGCATAATCCATAAAAGAAGAAAAAAAGGGTTAACTGAACTTGATCAAAGTTAAAAACTGTGCTTCAAAAGACACATTAGGAAAGTGAGAAGAGTAGCCACAGAGAAAAAAAATTATTTGGGAGAAAAATATTTGCAAATCATATATCTGATAAATACAATTTTTTTAAGTTTTTAAAAATTCAGTAATAAAATGGATACACCATTCAACTTAAAAATGAGCAAAGTATCCATATAATTCACCAAAGAAGATATACTAATGGTTATACTAATGGCTAGCAAACATATGAAAAGACACTGAACATTGTTAGTCTATCAAAACCAAAATGAGATACCACTTCACATTCACTAGAATGACTATAATAAAAAAGACAGACAATAACAAGTGTTGGTGAGGATGTGGAGAAACTGAACTGCATATTGCTGGGAGGGTGTAAAATGATGCAGCCATTTTGGAAAAGTTTGGCAGTTCCTCAAAAAGTTAAACATGAAGTTTCAATACAACCCAGACATTTCACTTTGAGGACTTTACTTGAAAGAAATGAAAGCTTGAGTCCACATGCAGACTTGTAAGTGAACATCACAGCAGTATTATTTATAAAGGCCAAAAAATGGAAATAACCCAAATGTTTATTAACTGATGAGTGGATAAACAAAATTCAGTATAGAAATACAATGAAATACTATTGGGCAGCAGTAATAATATGAATAAACCACAAAAACAATAGCCAAGTAAAAAAGCCAGATGCGAAAACTACATATTTTATGATTCCATTTATAAGAAATATCCAGAAAAGGTAGATCTATAGAGACTGAAAGACAGATGGTTGTCTGGGATTAGGCATAAGGGATCTTTTTAGAGTGACAGAAATGTTCTAAAAGTACATTTAGATTATGGTAATGACTGTACAACTCCGTAAATTTACCAAAAATGACTGAACCGTACACTTGAAAGGGGTGGGGTTTTGGTATGTAAACTATACTTCAATACAGCTGTTAAATATAAAAATGTGTATGTCTTTTCTTTTTAAGAGCATCTTAGCAATCCTGAAATAAGTTTTCTCCTATAACTCAATTATCATGGAATATTTTATTTGACCCTCTGATCAACTCTTAGTTGACTCTGGATTTGATGACTTCCCAAAGGTCTTTCAACATATGTTAAGAATAACATGTACATTCAAAAATCTTCGTGGAAGGTAAGCTGTTATTTCAAATCGCTGAAGCAAATATCGTTTCTGTTAATAAATCATTATTAGGGCAACTGGATAGCCATTTAGAAAAAGAATAAAATTATACGTATTCACTGC
The DNA here is from genome assembly GCF_023699985.2 of Odocoileus virginianus. Taxonomy (NCBI): domain Eukaryota; kingdom Metazoa; phylum Chordata; class Mammalia; order Artiodactyla; family Cervidae; genus Odocoileus; species Odocoileus virginianus. The sequence continues at coordinate 61,928,450 of NC_069680.1, forward strand.
AACAGACACAAGAATAAACGTCAAATTAAAGACTGAAATGTAAATAAACAAACTATACAAGGAAAAATAAATGGGTAAATTCTTCTTTAACCTGAATGCAGAAAAAGGTTTTCAAACTAAGACTAGAAATTCTGATGTAGTAAGAGATAAGACAAATAAATTTGATTCTTTAAAAAGAGAAAACTTTTATATGGCAGTAAATATAAGCAAGTCAAAAGACAAACAATACACTAGATGAAAATATTACAATATATATCACAGATGAAGGGTTAATATCTCTAATATAAAGAACTTTCAAAAATCAAAGGAAAATGACTAAACTACTATTGCAATTAAGCAATGGACAAAAGATATAAACAAGACACTTCACAAAAATAAAAATGACTCAAACATGGGAAGATGTACATGGTTATTCAAAAAAATTCCAATTCTCAGGAAATATATACTGAAGTATGAGTGTAAAGGGCTGTGAAAAATGCAATGCACTTTATAAAAGTTCAGAAAGAATGAAAAAAGAGAAAGAGAGAATAATAAAGTAAAATATTAACAACAAGCAAATCTGAGAAAAGGGTACTATTCTCAGTCTTACAACTTTTCTGTGAGTTTAAAATTATTAGTATCCCAGTGCTACTGTAACAAATTACCACAAACTTAGAGGTTTGAAAGTGAAAATCACTCAGTCGTGTCCAACTCTTTTCGACCCCATGGACTAAACAGTTCATGAAATTCTCCAGGCCAGAATACTGGAGCGGGTAGCCTATCCCTTCTCCAGCAGACTTTCCCGACCCAGGAATTGAACCATTCCTGCCTCACAGGCAGATTCTTTACCAACTGAGCTATCAGGGAAGCCCACTTAGAGGTTTAAAAACAATACAAACGTATTATGTTACTATCTGGAAAAAAGAAGCTCAAGAACTTTTTCCCCTTACCTTATTCTCTGGGAGCCTACCACTCTAGTCAATTTGAATTCACTGGCCACAAAAAATGCCAAATACTGGGAAGCCAAACATAGATAATGTAAAAGAGCAAGAAAAGGAACAGATGGGATACCTAAAGGTCACATAATCTGAAGTCTCTGGGGGAATTCTGAGTCATAGGAGTTCCAACAGTCTTCAACTATACTGGAGATTATATAATGCATATGCAACCCTACCAGACAACCTTTTAATAAATGAAGAAACGCCCTAAATTTTACCCTGCCTAGCAATGCCATCTACCAAGAAAAGCTCTTTTCTTATTGAATCATTTAAGTTTAATGTGGAACCAAACAATCTTCAAGGCAATGGCATAAATCTCTAGAGTCACTGCTTTTCTTTGCTTGGAATATATCATATTCCTACCCGCAAGCCTCTTCACTGAAATGAATAAAGGCCAACAACAAATTCTTTACTCCAGGGGCTTAATTACACTGGGCCCTGCTCCAAGTTCACCATTACTCGGAGCTGGAACTATTTTACTTCATTAGGTTGGCCACCCAGGCTGGCGCCTGAAGATTCTAATGGTGATGACCTTCCACCCAGCAAGCAGAAGCAAAGGGTGAAGTAACAGGAATTCCCCAGGGCAGTTCTATCTCGACTGGGGGTGGGGGGCGTATTCTTTGCAGCTAAGCCACACCTATGAGCCTCAGTTTCTTTATTTGTTAAATAAGACCTCATCTAAGGAAAAAAATACTTGCAAAAGCTACCTCCACAGAAAGCTCGTGTGCAGGTCTAAGCCTGAGTTCAGATCAACGTCAAGCTGTAACTCAGTATGCGTGCGTGCCAAGTTACTTCAGTCACATCCGACTCTTTACAACCCTATGGACTGTAGCCCACCACATTCCTCTGTCCATGGCATTTTCCATGCAGGAACACTGGAGTGGGTTGCCATGCCCTCCTCCAGGGGAATCTACACAACCCAATATCGAACCCACATCTCTTATGCCTCCTGCATTGGCAGATGGATTCTTTACCAATTGTGCCACCTGGGAAGCCCATAGCTCCACAATTTACTAGCAATCACCAATCACATGGTCACAGGCTCTTCACTGATCTCACTTTTAACCCAACCCTCAGGCTCCATGGGGGCAGAACTGCTGGCAGTCCTATCAGAATGAACAATTAACAAGGAATAGTGAAATCTAACAATTGTCACACTTGGGGAAAAGGCCAATAGATAGAAATATGGATTAGCTCAGTTGTTTTTTTTTTTTCTTTAAAGCCCTAATAAGTCTGCAGGACAGCAATGGAGATGGGATGGGATGAATGGAGAGCGTGGGATGAATTGAGAGAGGAGCATTGAAATATATACATTACCTAATCACATGTGAAATAGATAGCCAGAGGAAATTTGATGTGTGATACTCTGTGACAACCTAGAGGGGTGGAATGGGGTGGCAGGTGGGAAGGAGGTTCAAGAGGAGAGGACATATGTGTACCTCTGTCTGATTCATGTTGATGTAAGGCAGAAACCAATACAACACTGGAAAGCAATTATCCTCCAATTAAAAAAAAGCAAAACAAAAAGCCCCAATAAGAATTCAAACTGATCTGTGTGGTTGGGATATAACATAGATATATCTGCCAGAGCTAGCAGCTAGCAGAAAGGAAGCCTCTCAGATTCAGATCCCAAAGGTCATGCTCAATTACATGAGTTAAGAATGCCTATGAACATGATCCAAACATGTAGCACAAAACATAATTTACAGCACACTGCCTTGACAGTACACGCTGAGAGGCACAGACAAAAAAGTAATCCTCCAATTATATTCATATATATCATCTTCCAGGAACTCCAGGTATAACAGAGGTTTGGGATTTAGCTACAGGTCTTTTAACCTGGAATATAGGGTCTCAGGTTCTAATTTCAATGCAGTCATAAACCACCTATGATCAGGCACACCATCTCACTTCTCTAGACCTTTGATCTCCTTCTCTGTAAGATAAGCGAGATGGCCTAGTTTACTTCTAACTCAAAGGTCCTATATAGATTTTTTACATGCTTTCACAAAACCTATAAATAAGTATAAAACAGGTATTTGTGAGGTGTCCACCAATTCACTTCCTGATATTCTATCCAAAGAAAAAGAAGGAATAAGTATGGAAGCCTTCTCCTTCTATGCTCATTATATTTTCTTTTTTTATGGCCAAATCCCAGAAAATCATTCCTGGGTGAATGATATAAACCTCATTCACATAGAAGTTATTCATATAGGCAGAGGCAGACTGGTAAAAAAAGAGCGTTTGGTTTTGCAACCAGATAGGCCTACGGTCAAATTCTATTTCTGCCACTTATCAACATTACCTGAGGTGAGTTAGTCATTGCTCTGAAACTCAATTTCATCATCTCTAAAACAGACAACAAGGGTTGTGCTGAAGCCTCTGGAACACAGTAGTATGTATTAAGTACAGGTTTTACCCCTTCTTGCTTTTTATGTGACTCTGCAACACTCTAAATAAATGCCATCTTTACTCTTTCTTCTAAAGCACGGCCAAGAGCTAATCAGGCTCTGCTGAGTCATATCTATTCTTTAAGAATGTTCACAAAAGCTGATTTTGATTTGAGAGTCTCTGTATGTTATGTTGTTATGTTGAATAAGCTTAGAAAACAGGGTTTTGACTCTTCTATCTTATAAATTCTATTCAGACATAATTACAGGAAAGAAGAGAGGCTCTTAAAAACAAAGAGCAAATATTCAAGGATCAGCTTTCACAGTGACCAGAAAAAGTGAATGTTCTCACTTATTGTTTAAATATATTTACCCATTAAAAAGGAGCAAAGATATCTCCCCTTCACTAAAGGATACATCTCTCTCAAGTTGATAAGCACAATGGTACTCAAACCTACTTTTCTAAAAGCTTAACTAGTTCCTCCATAAATTACTTGTAAGCACCAGCTGGCAATCCACCCACCAACCTACACTTATTCCCAAAGACAATGATCACTTAAACATTAGTGGTGAGTTAATGGTAAACCTCCTATTCAGGTTAGACCCTCATCTCCTGCATGGTAACCTGTACTATTATTACAACAGCAAAAGTCTTCCTTCAAGACTGCTCAAGTGTCGCCTCCCTTATTAAGCCTTTTCCAAACACTGGAGAATCTCTCCTCTGGGCACCCACTGCTCTTCCTTCTAATAGCACTCAACTCTCAGTACTGGAACTCCTTCTGTAAGAACACTATTTCCCCCAACCTAGAATATGGGATCCATATTCAAGTAAAGGTAAAGATCCAAGGTAAAGTCCATTGTTTGTACAAAATATGTACAAAATATATAGTCTGGCCAATAACAGATGTTTAAAAAGTAGTTAATGAATGAATAAAAGATAAACACAACCACCATCTCCATCCAAATGGTGCACTATATGAATCTTGTTATTATAACATCTCCTTTTCTGACTTTCCCATCTAACAAAAGACCCCAGGAGTTCACAACTTTATTACAATCAAAGACAACCACAGACACACCCTGTTTAACTGCGCTTCGCTTTACTGTGCTTCACAGATATGTTTTTTACAAATTGAGGTTTTGTAGCAACTCTGAGTGGAGCAAGACTATTGGCACCGTTTTTCAAACAACATTATTTTTAATCAAGATATATATGCTTTTAGACACAAAACTGGGAAACCAAAAAATGCATGTGACTCACTTTATTATAATATTCACTTTATTGCAGTGGTCTGGAACCAAACTTGCAATATCTCCAAGGTATGTCTGTTATCTGTCTTCATTCTAAATTAGTTCACAAGATAATTATAAATCCTGCAGCTCCCTTTACACATGAAAAATCCTAAATTATACACTAAAGCTTTTATATATAAATTTTCTTCTTCAGTGAATAATACTAAATGGAAAAAAATGATCCTAACTTGGGGAGAGGAGATGAACCCCAGATCCAATAGCCATTTTTGCCCAGTGTCAGCCTTCAGACTACAATATGAGCAGAATGATGTAGTTTCTGGTCTATAACCTATTCAGGTTCTCCAGGCAGCTGAAAAAAGTCCTCTGTTACTTCAGACAGATCTATAAGCTTTCAGAATGCTCCACTGAACACAGTTTTGAATTACTATTTTTCATTACTGATGTGCTTTCTACTAGACCCTGCTGTGAGATAAAATGGAATTATAACAGCATTACTAGCTATAGATAGATCGAGAGATATACAGGGTTTTAATATATCATGCTTCTTGAACTTGCAGACAACGAGACATCTTTGAATCTTAATGCAAGATAGGAAACAGTGAAAAAGTGCAGTTCATCTGCAGATCACATAGATGAAAATACCTTGCTGATGTCTGTGAGTAGCTAAATCCTACATTAAATACTCAGGCTTAGGGAGCTGAAGCACAAGGATGATAGTGATAATGTCTGTAGTCAAACAACATTTCTTACATAATTGATCAGCAGAAAAGAAAATGATTTCAGGAAACATTATTCTAAAAGGAAACTACAGGGTTTCCTTAAGAAAGTCAAGGGTGAGATCAAGGACAAGCATACTATCAAATAAAGAAAGAAAAGGGGCCCACTATTTTAAGGAAGAAAAGAATACTAGGAAGGGTGAGGGAAGGGAAGGATGAAACCTGGGAGTAGAAAAGTCATCTGCTGAATCAAAAATATGACCTTTACCACAATGTTTTAAAATGAACATGAATAGCTATGATAGGCAGAATTTTAAGAATGACCTCCAAAGACCCTTAACCTCGTAGAATCCCCTTTGACTGTGGATAGAACCTATGAATGTGATATCACTGCTATGATTATACTATATTATATGGCACAGCTGACGTTAATATAGGCAGATTATCCCAGTAAGCCTGATCTATACACATGAGCTCTTTACAAAGCAGAGTATTCTCTGGCTGGTGGCACAAGTCAGAGATATGAAGCACAAAAAGGATATGACAGAAATGAGAACAGCCACATGTCAAGGAAACAAGGACTTCAGACCTACAGCCACAAGGAACTGAAATCTGCCAACAATGTGAATGAACTTGGAAGTGGATTCTCCTCCAGGGCCTCCAGATAAGAGATTAGTCTGGCCAATACCTTGATTTTGGCCTTGTGAGACTCTATACAGAGAATGCCATAGAGTCCACCAGGTCTTCTGATCTACAAAACTACTACAATATTGTGAGATGATAAATGGATGTGGTTTTAAACTGCTAAGACTGTGGTGATTTATTACATAGCAGTAGAAACCTAATATAGTAGAGCAAGATTTAAATGTAAACTAATAAATTCCTTTTTCAAGATTACCTATATTCCTATTTCACCTCAGAGATCCCAAAAGAACTTCACATACTTGGCACAGCTACAAGAAGGATAAATTCGCCTTCTCAAAGAAAGAAAAAAATTGAAAATATGAATGAATTTTTAAAAGATAAAGAATCTCACCTCCTTCAGTCCCGATTCAGGAGTGAAGATGGATATGAACAGAAGTCCTTCTTTTTAACATCTGATCCACATGATAACTTTTTTTTAACTACTAGGTAATGGAATATGATTTGGAGTTGAAAAACCCAAGCACAACTGGGAAGACTCTGTGGAGCTTTTCTGAATGCTCAGTGAACGTGTCAGTTGCTCAGTCATGTCCGACTCTTTGTGAACTCATGTCCACCAAGCTCCTCTGTCCATGGAATGAATTCACCAGGCAAGAATACTGGAGTGGGTAGCCATTCCCTTCTCCAGGGGATCTTCCCGACCCAGGGATCAAACCCAGCTCTCCCGCACTGTGGGCAGACTCTCTGCCGTAGGAGCCAGCAGGGAAGCCGATGCTGAGAAAATTACTACCCAACTCCAGTCAAGGCTGGGCCCAAGGAAAACCTTGCCGAAAGACTGATGCAAGTGGTTACAGATAAGCAAAAGATCTTCAATTTAAACAGTTTTCGGAGTCCTTTTGGTTAAGGTTTTGTTTTTAGCCATGATGTGCAGCATGTGAGATCCTAGTTTTCCAACCAGGGGTTGAACCTGCGCCTCTTGCATTAGGAGCACAGTCTTAACCACTGGATCACCACGAAAGCCCCTAAACAGGTTTTTTTCCCCATTCAAATACCTTTCCACAGTGACTCCAAGAACTAATTTCATCTATCTGTTCTATTGGACTGTATAAACTGCAGCCATTACTAGGACCTACACAACTTTGCATCTTCTATCCTGCTTAGCATGATGGACCTACTAGCTGTGGTACCTTGAGAAAATTATCATCTCTAAACTTCAGTTTCTTAATAAGTAAAATGAAAAAGTAATATCTAACTCAAAGGGATACACTGAAGATGACACAAAATAAGCAAAGGAGGCACTTAGAACACTGTCTAGCATAATGCAAGAGCTATCTTTTTTTTATCAGATCAAGGTCAATTAAATGAATAAAAATAATGGTAAACCCAGCCTTGTTTATGATATTACAAATTATTACAAGAAAACATGTTATGAATAGCAGCATTATTTATAAAAGCCCAAAGCAGAAACAACTCAAAATAATCACCAAGTGATGAAGGCATAAACAAAATGTGGTATAGCCATACAATGGAATATTACTTGGCCATTAGAAGAAATGAAGTAGCACTACATGATAAAACATGGATAAATCTTAAATACATTATAAATGAAAGATGTCCAGAGACAAAAGGCCACATACTGTATGAGTCCATTTCTATCAAATATTCGGAATAGGCAAATTCGTAGAGACAGAAAGTAGATTAGTGATTGTTACGGACTGGGAAGAGGGGGCAATCACACAAGAAGAATCAAGCTCTCATTCCCAGACAGAAACACTAAATAAACAACATATGGACAAAAGTAGCTTTGGGAAAATGCTAGAAATGAGTTAAGAACCTGCAATTACCAAACAAATGCCTAACCAAAGGAAAATTGCACTCAAAATGGCAGGATCCCTCATGTTTTCTATCTATCCCTTGCCCTACACTCTGCCCTAGGACATCACAACAGATCAGAAGGAAGCCACCCAGTTTCTGCTCCTCCAACAGGGGAGAAGGAAGAGTGAAAGTGGTTTGCAATGTTCTGGCTTATTAGGAGGCTGCCTGAGGAACTGGTTTCTGTCTTGCCTAACTCGCAGTGCTGTTGGGGACAGAAGCATAGTCTGGCTACCAGGTTGGAGGCCACTGTAAGAAGTGTTACTTGCAATCTTGAGAAAGAAGAATGGAACTGGAGGAATCAACCTGCTTGACTTCAGACTATACTACAAAGCCACAGTCATCAAGACAGTATGGTACTGGCACAAAGACAGAAATATAGATCAATGGAACAGAATAGAAAGCCCAGAGATAAATCCACGAACCTATGGACACCTTATCTTCGACAAAGGAGGCAAGGATATACAATGGAAAAAAGACAACCTCTTTAACAAGTGGTGCTGGGAAAACTGGTCAACCACTTGTAAAAGAATGAAACTAGAACACTTTCTAACACCATACACAAAAATAAACTCAAAATGGATTAAAGATCTAAATGTAAGACCAGAAACTATAAAACTCCTAGAGGAGAACATAGACAAAACACTCTCCGACATAAATCACAGCAGGATCCTTTATGACCCACCTCCCAGAATATTGGAAATAAAAGCAAAAATAAACAAATGGAACCTAATGAAACTTAAAAACTTTTGCACAACAAAGGAAACTATAAGCAAGGTGAAAAGACAGCTCTCAGATTGGGAGAAAATAATAGCAAACAAAGCAACAGACAAAGGATTAATCTCAAAAATATACAAGCAACTCCTATAGCTCAATTCCAGAAAAATAAATGACCCAATCAAAAAATGGGCCAAAGAACTAAACAGACATTTCTCCAAAGAAGACATACAGATGGCTAACAAACACATGAAAAGATGCTCAACATCACTCATTATCAGAGAAATGCAAATCAAAACCACAATGAGGTACCATTACACGCCAGTCAGGATGGCTGCTATCCAAAAGTCTACAAGCAATAAATGCTGGAGAGGGTGTGGAGAAAAGGGAACCCTCTTACACTGTTGGTGGGAATGCAAACTAGTACAGCCGCTATGGAGAACAGTGTGGAGATTTCTTAAAAAACTGGAAATAGAACTGCCATATGACCTAGCAATCCCACTTCTGGGCATACACACTGAGGAAACCAGATCTGAAAGAGACACGTGCACCCCAATGTTCATCGCAGCACTGTTTATAATTGCCAGGACATGGAAGCAACCTGGATGCCCATCAGCAGACGAATGGATGAGGAAGCTGTGGTTCATATACACCATGGAATATTACTCAGCCATTAAAAAGAATTCATTTGAATCAGTTCTAATGAGATGGATGAAACTGGAGCCCATCATACAGAGTGAAGTAAGCCAGAAAGATTAAGACCATTACAGTATACTAACACATATATATGGAATTTAGAAAGATGGTAATGATAACCCTATATGCAAAACAGAAAAAGAGACATAGATGTACAGAACAGACTTTTGGACTCTGTGGGAGAAGGCGAGGGCGGGATGTTTCTAGAGAACAGCATCAAAACATGTATATTATCTAGGGTGAAACAGATCACCAGCCCAGGTTGGAGGCATGAGATAAGTGCTCGGGCCTGGTGCACTGGGAAGACCCAGAGGGAGCGGGTAGAGAGGGAGGTGGGGGGGGGATCGGGATGGGGAATACATGTAAATCCATGGCTGATTCATGTCAATGTATGACAAAAACATATTGTAAAGTAATTTGCCTCCAACTAATAAAAATAAATGAAGAATAAAAAAAGAAGTGTTACTTGCCTGCAGAGGGAGAAAAGGAACTACAAGAGACGGCAGATCTTTGGTTACTGGGGAGGAGAGATTACAGGCAGGAGAATGCAACAGAATAACAAAAGCACTGACCGGAGGCACCGGGGAGACCTTAAGAGAAATTAAGACATTTTAAAGCAGACACGTCCATATATATATGGGAGAACTGGAACAAAAGTACAAATACAAGCCAAAGAAAATGCATCCCAAGAAAAGGCTTCAGAGGACCCCGAGATAAATCTGAGACAATTTAAGTATCAAAATAATTAAGCACAACAGTAAATTACAAGCCCTTGGAAAATAAAATTTACGAAATCACACCCATAACAAATAAATTTAAAAGTAAGGTGAGAAGGAAGGTCCCCTGCTTACAAAGGAATGCAGAAAATCAAACACTAAATGTAGACCAAGTGCTAGAATCATTTTGCAAGCAACATGGTAAACATCAGGTAAGAATCACCAGTGGATGCTAAGCCTGAGGAAAATGCTGATGAGAAGGATACAGCACCCAAGACCCATTCCAATCAAAAGTAAATAAATAAATAATTTTTAAAAACATTCCAAAAGAAAAAGAATCCTACAACCAATAAAAACTACCTTTCAAAAAAGACGACGAATCTCATACAAAAAAAAAACTGAAAGTGTATCCATGACTAGCAAATTATAAGAAATCTTACAGAAAATTGTTTATAAATAGAAGCAAGATTAATGATAATTAGACAAAGGACAGAAGGGAGGAAAAAGATGACATATTCTGAGGTTCTTAAATTATACGTTAAGTGGTGTAATATTATTTGAAGGTGATGAATTAAATACATATTGTAAACCTATGAACATTTACTAAAAAATAAAATGGTTGTAGCTAATAAGCCAACAGTGTCAAGAAAACAAAAGTTTTAAAAACCCTCAATCTAAAAAATGGTAGGAAAAAACAAAGGAAAGATAAGACAAAAAAAAATCACAAAATGGTAGACAAACCCGCCTACATCTATAACTACGTTAAAAGTAAACAATCTAGTCATTTCACTTAAAAGGAAGAGATGACAGACCAGGTTTTTAAAAAAATCAATTATATGCTATCTTTAAGAAATCTACTTAGGGACTTTCTCGAGGTTCAGTGGTTAAGAATCTGCCTGCAGGGACTTCCCCAGTGGTCCAGGGGTTAAGACTCCACGTTCCCAATGCAGGGGGCCGGGGTTTGATCTTTGGTCAGGGAACTAGATCCCACATGCCGCAACTAAGATTCAACGCAGTCAAATAAAATAAATAATAAACATAAATATTTAAAAAAACATTACAAAAAAAAAAAAAAGAATCTGCCTGCCAATGCAGGGGACATGGGTTCAATTCCTGGCCTAGGAACTAAGATCCCACATGCCATGGGGCAACTAAGCCTGTGTACCACAACTAGTGAACCCACATAACACGACTACTGAAGCCCAAGCACTCCAGAGACCATGCTCCGCAAGAAGAGCAGCTACCACAATGAGAAGCCTGGGCATGGCAACAGAGACTAGCCTCCGCTTGCTGCAACTAGAGAAAGTCTGAAACCATCAATGAAGACCCAGCACAGTCAAAAACAAATCAATTAATTTAAAAATAATAAATAAAAGAACAAAAAAATATATACAATGAAAAATACAAATCAAAGCAAGTTGGAATGGCTATATTAATATCTAAAAAAGCAGACCTCAGAACAAGGAATACTGTCAGGGATAAAGAGGGACACTCCCTAATTATAAACGAACTGATCTGCCAAGAAGATATGAAAAAACTGTCACAACTGAAAGGAGGAATAGACGAATCTACAATTACTGTTGGAGATTTCAACAGTCCTCTCTCAGTAATTAACAGAACAAGGAGACAGAAAATCAATATGAATATACAAGACAATGATCACTAACAACTAGATGGTATATTTATAGTTTTATGGATCAATTAAAAGACATCAGAATATACATCCTTTTAAATGTACATATAACATTTACCAAGATAGATAATATTCTGTAACAGAAAACAGGTACAAATGCATTTAAAAGAACTGATATCATACAGAATGTTATTTGACAAACAGAATCAAACTATAAGTCAGTAACAGAGATATCTGTAATAGTAACAAAAAAAAATGTAGAAAACTAAACAACATACTTCTAAATAACATGGATGAAATAAATCACAAGACTTATAACTGCAAATGAATTGACGATTATCTCACAAATGTTTACTTAAAATACTTTTAAAACACTAAAATACTAAGAAAAGTCTCAAATCAGTAATTTACTACATTAAGCAACCAAAAAAAAGAGCAAATTAAACCCAAAGTTACGCTTAAGAAATGTAACAATACAGATAAAAACAGAAGTCAATGAAACAGAAAATGGACAAACAATAGAGAATAATCAATGGAACCAAAAGCTTTTTGTTGTTCTTGTTATAAGATTAAGACAATTGATAAACCTCTTGCCAGAGAGATCAGGAATAAAAGACTAGACACAAATTACTGATATCAGCAAGAAAAGAGGGAACATCACTTCAGGGCGACAGACATGAAGAATAATAAAATATTATGAACACTTCCATTTAATGAAATTCAAAAACTGTAGATGAAACAAACAAATTCTCTCAAAGACATAAATTACAAAAACATACTCAAGAAGTACGTAATCTGGATAGTTCTAACTCGACTAAATAAATTTAATTCATAATTTAAAACCTTTTCAGAAACCTACAATGTTATGAACCTCCATTCATCGTTCTCCAGACACTGTCTACCAGATCAAATCCCTTCAATCTATTCATCACCTCCACTGTATAATCATAAGGGATATGATTTAGGTCATACCTGAATGGCCTAGTGGCTTTCCCTACTTTCCTCAATTTAAGCCTGAATTTTGCAATACGGAGCTCATGATCTAAGACACAGTCAGCTCCAGGTCTTGTCTTTGCTGAGTATATACAGGTTCTCCATCTTCGGCTGCAAAGAACATAATCAACCTGGTGATGTCCATGTGTAGAGTTATCTCTTGTGTTGTTGGAAGAGGGTATTTGCTATGACCAGTATGTTTTCTTGGCAAAACTGTTAACCTTTGCCCTGCTTCATTTTGTAGTCCGAGGCCAAACTTGCCTGTTAATCCAGGTATCTCTTCACTTCCTATTTTTGCATTCCAATACCCTCCAGTGAAAATGACATGTCTTTTTGGTGTTAGTTCTACAAGGTCTTGTATATTTTCACAGAGCTGTTCCACTTCATCTTCAGCATTAGTGGGTAGGGCCTAGACTTGGATTACTCTGATGCTGAATAGTTTGCCTTGGAAACAAACCAAGATCATTTTGTTGTTTTTGGGATTGCACCCATGTTCTGCATTTCAGACTCTTTCACTGACTATAAGGGCTACTCTATTTCTTCTAAGGGATTTCTTACCCACAGTAGGAGATATAATGGTTATTTGAACAAAATTCACCCATTCCTGTCCATTTTAAGTCCACTGATTCCTAAAATGTCAATGTTCACTCTTGCTATCTACTGCTTGACCACCTCCAATTTACCTTGATTCATGGACTTAACATTCCAGGTTCCTACCCAATATTGCTCTTTATAGCATCAGACTTTACTTTCAGCACCAGACACAGCTGAGAAAAGAAGAGAAGTGAAAGGCAAAGGAGAAACAAAAGATATACCTAACTGAACACAGAGTTCCAGCGAATAGCCAGGAGAGACAAGTCTTCTTAAGTGAACAATGCAAAGAAATAGAGGAAAACAATAGAATCAGAAAGACTAGAGATCTCTTCAAGAAAATCAGAGACACCAATCAAACATTTCATGCAAAGATGGGCAAAATAAAGGACAAAAACGGCAAGGATCTAACAGGAGCAGAAGGGATTAAGAAGAGTTGGCAAGAATACACAGAAGAACTATACCAAAAAGGTCTTAATGACTGAGATAACCACAATGATGTGGTCACTCACCTAGAGCCAGACATCCTGGAATATGAAGTCAAGTGGGCCTTAGGAAGCAGTACTATAAACAAAGCTAGTGGAGGTGATGAAATTCCATCCAAGCTACTTCAAATCCTAAAAGATGATGCTGTTAAAGTAATGCACTCAGTTCAGTTCAGTGCGGTCACTCAGCCGTGTCCAACTCTTTGCGATCCCATGAACCGCAGCACGCCAGGCCTCCCTGTCCAGCACCAACTCCCAGAGTCCACCCAAACCCATGTCCATTGAGTCGGTGATGCCATCCAACCATCTCATCCTCTGTTGTCCCTTTCTCCTTCTGCCCTCAATCTTTTCCAGCATCAGGGGCTTTTCAAATGAGTCAGCTCTTCACATCAGGTGGCCAAACTATTGGAGTTGCAGCTTCAAAATCAGTCCTACCAATGAACACCCAGGACTGATTTCCTTTAGGATGGACTGGTTGGATCTCCTTGCAGTCCAAGGGACTCTCAAGAGTCTTCTCCAACACCACAGTTCAAAAGCATCAATTCTTATGGCACTCAGCTTTCTTTATAGTCCAACTGTCACATCCATACATGCCCACTGGAAAAACCACAGCCTTGACTAGATGGACCTTTGTGGACAAAGTAATGTCTCTGCTTTTTAATATGCTGTCTAGGTTGGTCATAACTTTCCTTCCAAGCAGTAAGCGTCTTTTAATTTCATGGCTGCAATCACCATCTGCAGTCATTTTGGAGCCCAGAAAAATAAAGTCAGCCACTGTTTCCACTGTTTCCCCATCTATTTGCCATGAAGTGATGGGACCAGATGCCATGGTCTTAGTTTTCTGAATGTTGAGCTTTAAGCCAACTTTTTCACTCTCCTCTTTCACTTTCATCAAGAGGCTCTTTAGTTTTTCTTCACTTTCTGCCATAAGGGTGGTGTCATCTGCATATCTGAGGTTACTGATATTTCTCCCAGCAATCTTGATTCCAGCTTGTGCTTCCTCTAGCTCAGCATTTCTCATTATGTACTCTGCATATAAGTTAAATAAGCCAGGTGACAATATACAGCCTTGACGTACTCCTTTTCCTATTTGGAACCAGTCTGTTGTTCCATGTCCAGTTCTGACTGTTGCTTCCTGACCTGCATATAGGAGTCTCAAGAGGCAGGTCAGGTGGTCTGGTATTCCCATCTCTCTCAGAATTTTCCACAGTTTACTGTGATCCACACAGTTGAAGGCTTTGGCATAGTCAATAAAGCAGAAATAGATGTTTTGCTGGAACTCTCTTGCTTTTTCGATGATCCAGCGGGTGTTGGCAATTTGATCTCTGGTTCCTCTGCCTTTTCTAAAACCAGCTTGAACATCTGGAAGTTCACGGTTCACGTATTGCTGAAGCCTGGCTTGGAGAATTTTGAGCATTACTTTGCTAGTGTGTGAGATGAGTGCAATTGTGCAGTAGTTTGAGCATTCTTTGGCATTGCCTTTCTTTGGGATTGGAATGAAAACTGACTTTTTCCAGTCCTGTGGCCACCGCTGAGTTTTCCAAATTTGCTGACATATTGAGTGCAGCACTTTCACAGCATCATCTTTTACAATCTGAAATAGCTCAACTGGAATTCCATCACCTCTACTAGCTTTGTTCGTAGTGATGCTTCTTAAGGCCCACTTGACTTCACATTCCAGGATGTGTGGCTCTAGGTGAGTGATCACACCATGGTGATTATCTGCGTTGTGAAGATCTTTTTTGTACTCAATGCATTCAATATGTCATCAAATTTGGAAAACTTAACAGTGGCCACAGGACGGGAAAAGGTCTGTTTTCAATCAAATTCCAAAGAAAGGCAATGCCAAAGAATGTTCAAACTACCGCACAGTTGCACTCATCTCACATGTTAGCAAAGTAATGCTCAAATTCCTTCAAGCTCAGCTTCAGCAGTATGTGAACCGAGAACTTCTAAACATACAAACTGGATTTGGAAAGGCAGGGAACCAGAGATCAAATTGCTAACATTCGCTGGATCACAGAAAAATCAAGGGAATTCCAGAAAAACATCTACTTCTGCTTCGTTGACTACACTAAAGTCTTTGACTGTGGATCACAACAACCTGTGGAAAATTCTTAAAAAGAAGGGAATACCAGATCACCTTACTTGCTTCCTGAGAAATCTGTATGCAGGACAAGAAGCAAGAGTTAGAACCGGACAAGGAACAACGGACTGGTTCAAAATTGGGAAAGAAGTACTTCAAGGCTGTATATTGTCACCCTGCTTTTTTAACTTACATGCAGAGTACATCATGTGAAATGCTGGGCTAGATGAATCACAAGCTGGAATCAAGATCAACAAGCTCAGATAAGCCGATGACACCACTCTAATGGCAGAAAGCAAAGAGGAACTAAAGAACCTCTTAATGAAGGTGAAAGAGAAAAGTGAAAAAGTTGGCCTCAAATGCAACATTCAAAGAACTAAGATCATGAGTTTGAGCAAACTCCAGGAGATGGTGAAGGACAAGGAAGCCTGGTGTGCTACAGTCCATGTGGTCACAGAGTCAGACAACAGAAACCTACATATCTAGATGGCTTCCATGATGAATTTTCTTAAACATTTAAGAAAAAACAAAACCTATACAAACTTACATGAACTCAGAAAGTTAGAAGAGAACACTTCTTAACTCAGTTGACTAATCTGGTTTTTAATCAGATCATTAGTACCACCCCTAATACCAAAACCAGATGAAGACTAAAAAAGTGATATAAATGAACTTATTTACAAAACAGAAATAGACTCAGACACAAAAAACAAATTTGTTTATCAGAAAGTATAGCAGGAGTGGCGGGTAAGAGTTAGGGATAATTTAGGAGTTTGGGATTAACATATACACACTACTATGTATAAAATAAATAAACCACAATGACCTATTATATAGCATAGGGAACTAACTATATTCAATGTCTTGTAACAGCCTATAATGGAAAAGAATCTGAAAAAGAATGCACATATATACACACACATAACTGAACCACTGTGTTGCCCACCTGAAGCGAACACATACAGGTGAAAACATCACAAAAAAACTAAAACCAGTATCTCTTATGAACACAGATATAAAACTCCTTAATAATTAAGCTCTAATAAATCAAATCCATCAAAATCCAGTTTTTGTACAAGTGTTGCTAAAGTGAGCACAAATCCAGGAAAATATAAAAACTATAATACATCAAAAATAAGTGAGGTTATCTAAAGAGCCAGACTGGCTTAACATTAAAAAAATTAATAAATGTGTGCTCGCTTAGGCAGCACATATACTAAAATTGGAACGATACAGAGAAGATTAGCATGGCCCCTGCACAAAGATGACACGCAAATTCGTGAAGTGTTCCCTATTTTTAATCCATGGCTGAGTCATGTCAATGTATGGCAAAAACCACTACAATATTGTAAAGTAATTAGCCTCCAACTAATAAAAACAAATGGAAAAAAAAAGATTAAAAAAAAATTTACAAAACTAACTAAAACTTCAGAAAAAAAATTAACAAATGTAATCAAGTGTATTTATACTATGAAGGAAAATACATACATCTTGTATTTTAAAAGGTTAACAAAGTTTAATACTCAGTTGTGATTTTTTTTTTTAACTCTCAGCAAACTAGGAAAAGAATGGAATTTCCTTAACCAGATAAAGAGCATCTGTAAAACTTAATAAAAGACTGAGGACTTCCCTGGCAATCCAGCAGTGAAGATTCAGCCCTTTCACTGCAACAGAACTAAGATCCCACATGCTCTGTGGTGTAGTCAAAAACACAATAACGGTAATAGTGAAAGACTGAGTATTGTTCCCCTAGGATAGAGAACTGCAGGTGCGGGACGGCCAATAGGAGCCACCCCTCCCTCATCCAAGATCAGGAGGGGTGGCCGTGAGGAGCCACCCCTTGTCCAAGGTCAGAAGGGGCGGCTGTGAGGAGACACCCCTCATCCAAGGTAAGAGAAACCCAAGTAAGATGGTAGGTGTTGCCAGAGGGCATCAGAGGGCGGACAGACTGAAACCATAATCACAGAAAACCAGCCAATCTGATCACAGGACCACAGCCTTGTCTAACTCAATGAAACTAAGCCATGCCATGTGGGGCCACCCAAGATGGACAGGTCATGGTGGAGAGGTCTGACAGAACGTGGTCCACTGGAGAAGGGAATGGCAAACCACTTCAGAATTCTTGCCTTGAGAACCCCATGAACAGTATGAAAAGGCAAAATGATAGGATACTGAAAGAGGAACTCCCCAGGTCGGTAGGTGTCCAATATGCTACTGGAGATCAGTGGAAAAATAACTTCAGAAAGAATGAAGGGATGGAGCCAAAGCAAAAACAATACCCAGTTGTGGATGGGACTGGTGATAGAAGCAAGACCTGATGCTGTAAAGAGCAATACTCATAGGAACCTGGAATGTTAGGTCCATGAATCAAGGCAAACTGGAAGTGGTCAAACAGGAGATGGCAAGAGTGAACGTCGACATTTTAGGAATCAGCAAACTAAAATAGACTGGAATGGGTAAATTTAATTCAGATGACCATTATATCTACTACTGTGGGCAGGAATCCCTTAGAAGAAATGGAGTAGCCATCACGGTCAACAAAAGAGTCTGAAATGCAGTACTTGGATGCAATCTCAAAAACAACAGAATGATCTCTGTTCATTTCCAAGGCAAACCATTCAATATCACGGTGATCCAAGCCTATGCCCCAACCAGTAATGCTGAAGAAGCTGAAGTTGAACAGTTCTCTGAAGACCTACAAGACCTTCTAGAACTAACACCCAAAAAAGATGTCCTTTTCATTATAGGGGACTGGAATGCAAAAGTAGGAAGTCAAGAAACATCTGGGGTTACAGGCACATTTGGCCTTGGAGTACGGAATGAAGCAGGGCAAAGGCTAACAGAGTCTCTGCCAAGAGAACACACTGATCATAGCAAACACCCTCTTCCAACAAAGAGAAGACTCTACACATGGACATCACCAGATGGTCAACACCGAAATCAGACTGATTATATTATTTGCAGCCAAAGATGAAGAAGCTCTATACAGTCAGCAAAAACAAGACTGGGAGCTGACTGTGGCTCAGATCATAAACTCCTTATTGCAAAATTCAGACTGAAATTGAAGAAAGTAGGGAAAGCCACTAGACCATTCAGATATGAGTTAAATCAAATCCCTTATGACTATACAGTGGAAGTGAAAAATAGATTTAAGGGACTAGATCTGATAGAGTGCCTGATGAACTATGGATGGAGGTTCATGACATTGTACAGGAGACAGGGATCAAGACCATCCCCATGGAAAAGAAATGCAAAAAGGCAAAATGTCTGTCTGAGGAGGCCTTACAAACAGCTGTGAAAAGAAGAGAAGCGAAAAGCAAAGGAGAAAAGGAAAGATATTCCCATTTGAATGCAGAGTTCCAAAGAATAGCAAGGAAGATTAAAAAAAGTCTTCCTCAGCAATCAATGCAAAGAAAAAGAGGAAAACAACAGAATGGGAAAGACTAGAGATCTCTTCAAGAAAATTAGAGATACCAAGGAATATTTCATGCAAAGATGGCCTCAATAAAGGACAGAAATGGTAGGGACCTAACAGATGCAGAAGATATTAAGAAGAGGTGGCAAGAATATACAGAAGGACTGTACAAAAAAGATCTTCACGACCCAGATAATCACCATGGTGTGATCACTCACCTAGAGCCACACATCCTGGAATGTGAAGTCAAGTGGGCCTTAAGAAGCATCACTACGAACAAAGCTAGTAGAGGTGATGGAATTCCAGTTGAGCTATTTCAGATTGTAAAAGATGATGCTGTGAAAGTGCTGCACTCAATATGCCAGCAAATTTGGAAAACTCAGCAGTGGACACTGGACTGGAAAAGGTCAGTTTTCATTCCAATCCCAAAGAAAGGCAATGCCAAAGAATGCTCAAACTACCACACAATTGCACTCATCCCACACTCTAGTAAAGTAATGCTCAAAATTCTCCAAGCCAGGCTTCAGCAATACGTGAACCGTGAACTTCCAGATGTTCAAGCTGGTTTTAGAAAAGGCAGAGGAACCAGAGATCAAATTGCCAACACCCGCTGAATCATCGGAAAAGCAAGAGAGTTCCAGCAAAACATCTATTTCTGCTTTACTGACTATGCCAAAGCCTTCAACTGTGTGGATCACAGTAAACTGTGGAAAATTCTGAGAGAGATGGGAATACCAGACCACCTGACCTGCCTCTTGAGACTCCTATATGCAGGTCAGGAAGCAACAGTCAGAACTGGACATGGAACAACAGACTGGTTCCAAATAGGAAAAGGAGTACGTCAAGGCTGTATATTGTCACCTGGCTTATTTAACTTATATGCAGAGTACATAATGAGAAATGCTGGGCTAGAGGAAGCACAAGCTGGAATCAAGATTGCCAGGAGAAATATCAGTAACCTCAGATATGCAGATGACACCACCCTTGTGGCAGAAAGTGAACAGGTCTTAATGAAAGTGAAAGAGGAGAGTGAAAAAGTTGGCTTAAAGCTCAACATTCAGAAAACTAAGATCATGGCATCCGGTCCCATCACTTCATGGCAAATAGATGTGGAAACAGTGGCTGACTTTATTTTTCTGGGCTCCAAAATGACTGCAGATGGCGAGTGCAGCCATGAAATTAAAAGATGCTTCCTCCTTGGAAGCAAAGTTATGACCAACCTAGATAGCATATTAAAAAAGCAGAGACATTACTTTGCCAACAAAGGTCCATCTAGTCAAGGCTATGGTTTTTCCAGTGGTCATGTATGGATGTGACAGTTGGACTGTGAAGAAAGCCGAGTGCCATAAGAATTGATGCTTTTGAACTGTGGTGTTGGAGAAGACTCTTGAGAGTCCCTTGGACTGCAAGGAGATCCAACCAGTCCATCCTAAAAGAGATCAGTCCTGGGCGTTCACTGGAAGGACTGATGCTGAAGCTGAAACTCCAATACTTTGGCTACCTCATGAGAAGAGCTGACTCATTGGAAAAGACCCTGATACTGGGAGGGATTGGGGGTAGGAGGAGAAGGGGACGACAAAGGAGGAGATTGCTGGATGGCATCACCGACTCGATGGATAGGAGTTTGAGTAAACTCCGGGAATTGGTGATGGACAGGGAGGCCTGGCATGCTGCGATTCATGGAGTTGCAAAGAGTCAGACACGAAGGAAAGAATGTCCTCTCTCACATCTTCCACTCAACACTATATTCAAGGTCCTAGCCATATGCCCAATAGAAAGACAAATATCGTATGACATCACTTACATGTGGAAACTAAAATATGATACTAATGAATTTATTTACAAAACAAACAAACTCACAGACATAGAACACAAACTTATGATTACGGAAGGGTAAAAAGGATTAGTGAGAGAGAAACCAGGAGTTTGGGATTAACAGATACAAACTATATATAAAATAAACAACAAGGTCCTACTATATCACACAGGGAACTGTATTCAATATCCTATAATACACCATAAGGGAAAAGAATATGAAAGAGTATGTGTATGATGTATGTGTAAGTGAATCACTTTGTTACATACCAGAAATTAACAAAACACTGTAAATCAACTATACTTCAATGAACAATTTAAAAAATAAGACACCACCAAATGTTGAACCTAAACTCTTCATACATCATTAGTGGTAGGAAGAGGCACAACCACAACCTGAAATACTTTTAACAGTTTTCTATAAAATTAAACATGTATCTGCACTTGATCCAATAATTATACTACTAAGTACCTGCCCAAGAGGAATAAAAACATACTTAACACAAAGATTTCTAACAAATGATTAAAATAGGTTCATTTATAATACACTAGAAACCACCCAAAGAGTTGAATTAAACACATTTTGGTACATTCATGCAAAGGAATATACTTAACAATAAAAAGAAACGAACTACTGTAACACACACCAACATGAATGAAGCTCAAAAATGTTCCACTGAACAAAAAAAATAAAAGCCACAAAGACTATATCCTGGGGTCTTCCCAGAGGTAAAGTTTCCGTGCTTTCACTGCAGGGGGCATGGGTTCAATCGCTGGTCAGGGAAGTAAAATCCCACATGCTGCATGGCACAACCAAACAACAACAACAACAAAAAGACTATATACTGTATAATTCCATTTTATGAAACTCTAGCAAAGGGAAATCCAATAGTAACAGCAGATAAGTGGTTGGCTGGAATCACCAGCAGATGAGATGGCAGGA
Organism: Odocoileus virginianus; assembly: GCF_023699985.2. Classification (NCBI taxonomy): domain Eukaryota; kingdom Metazoa; phylum Chordata; class Mammalia; order Artiodactyla; family Cervidae; genus Odocoileus; species Odocoileus virginianus. The sequence goes on from NC_069680.1 coordinate 61,950,391, forward strand.
AGTGGAAGTGGCTGCAAAGATACACAAAGGAAATTTTTGGGCTAATGGAAATGTTCTACATCTTGTTTTTGATGGTCGTTGCACAGCTGTATATGTCTTATGTCTGTCAAAACTCAAAGCATATCCTTAAAATATGCTTTATATTTTAAGCATTATGCTTTATATTACATGTGCATTATATTCTTTGTAAGTTTTAACTCAATAAAGTTGATTTTTAAAATAAAATGGAAAAAAACTATCAAAAAATTTTAATTTTACATTCCCCTAACTCATGTATTCCAATTCTAAGAATTTATCCTAAAATGTACCCCAAAGAAACTGTGAGCCAAAAACACAAAGGTGTATTTACAAAAATGTTCATTATAGCATTATTTAATAGAAATAATTTCCTTTAGTGGTCCATTGCAGGGGATTGATGAAATAAGGTAGGGTACATACATAGACTAGGATCTTTATAGCACCTAAAGGCACCAATTAGATTTATATATATTGACCCAAAACATGTTGTTAAATCAAAAAGATAGGGAGGTCCCTGGTTGCCTAGTGGTTAGGATTCCGGACTCTCACTGCTATGGCCCTGGTTCCATCCCTGGTCAAGGAAGTGAGATACAAAAAGCCACGTACAGCCAAAAAAAAAAAAAAAACCAAAAAGGTAATTAGAAAACAGTATGTGTAACAATTTTAATAAATATATGTAATACAAACATATGTAAATTTTTTTAATGTATGAGCCAACTTTATACCAAGAGATCTTTCTTATAAGGAAGAGAATGCTAAGACCACTCCTATTTTAGAGATGAAGAAACTCTCATCAGAGATGTCAGATAAGTGTCAGAGGAATCAAAATTAGACTGAGCGCCACACGGTCTTTCAGGAAACAACTGATATCTCAATGAACAGGTTATACATTCTTCAAAGTTACCAGAAAGGAACTCTCCTCAGTTGGAAAAATAAAAGCACAGTACCAGTGGAAAATGCCTGCATGGTTTTACAGCCATCTGCTTATCAGTCGAACATTAGAATGAAATTCAGTAAAACTTTCTTCAATGTAACAGGTAGATAATGGTTTCTTATTTACTGTTTTATGCTGTGCTTACTTCCCTGCTGTTATCAAGATCTGATTTAAAAGCAGGAAGAAGACATGTCAGTGTGGAGTCTCCCTGAGAGCAGGAAGGAAGTACTTGGGACTGATTAAGGCCAGCATGATACACATAGTGGCCAATCTCATTCCAGCTGAGTTAAAGTAATCATTCCAATATTTATTCCTTTTCAGCCCATGCCAGGAAACAAAAGAAAAGTGAGAAACATTTACACATATACAGAGAGCGAGAGAAAGAAAAAGGTCAATTTATTACAATCTGCTTGTCACATATCAGGTATTTGTAATATTTCAAAAAATAAATAATCATTGAGATTCAATAAGTGGTATTTACAAGGTAAAACAATTCCAAAACTTACCAGCACGACCCCCACAAAATTTATCCAAACCATACTGAAAGTTCAGTGTTCCTGATCTTCTCCTACCCTACCCTCCACTCCCACTGAGAATGAGATCATCTTGCTATGAAATTTTAAGGGGAAAAAAGATACTCTGGTGGTTAACTAATGAAAATTAGTAATATTCTGATGGCTTTCTAAATCATATATATGTATGCATGAATACACACATATGTATAGTATTTGAGTACTGAACTTACAGATGTACCTTTGTTCTAGCACATAAATGCCAAGTAAGAAACTTTGAGATTACACAGTTCTGTCCTGTCTACTCACATTTGCCCAGTCTGTATCTTCTTACCATCTTAAATAATCAAGTTGATCAACTGTCACCCCCATTCCACAAAAGTACTTGGATTCTAATACTTCTATATCTGCATACCTATATCTCACTCTATCCTAATACTTAAAACTCAGCTTGAGCAATATGGACAGGATGGACAAAGGAAAGGAAAAAGAAGAAAGGATCTTACAAAAATTCTCACCAAATCATTTTTGCTGACCTTGCCCACAACTATCAAATAGAGTGCTCATCTACTCTGAATACTCCAAGTAATACTAATACTTTTAACCTAACCAGTCACAAAAACATCAGGAATAGCAGTTACCTTTTATTGAACGTTTCTTATGTATCCAGCACCATGCTGAGTACTATATGTTATCTCATTTAATCCTTCCTACAACTCTCCAAAGCAGGCTGCAAAAATTTGGAGAGGTTCACTTGTTCAAGTCTATACAGATTGAAGAACCCAGAATCAGATGTAGGTCCATCTGTTTCAAGAACCAAAAAAATACTAACCACCATTCTATTTTATCCACACACTTTTATTCCTCTCTTTACTACAAGATTGAGAAAACACAGTATGGACACCCATATGCAAAAAAATGAACCTCAACCTAAACCTTACAACTTAAACACAAAAATTAACTAGATCACAGATCTAAGTGTAAAAAAGCAAAACCATAAAAATTCTAAGAAAAAACCTTTGCGACTTGGGGCTATGCAAAAAGTTCTTAGACATGACATTAAAAGTTCAATCCATAAAAGAAAAATTAACAAATTGGACTTCATCAAAATTTAAAACTTATGCTCAAAAAAGTCACTGATAAGAGGATGAAGAGATAAACTACAGCCTGGGAAAAAATATTTGGAAATCACATATCCTTGAAAGGACTTGTACGTGTAACATTTACAAAAGAACTCTCAAAACTCAGCAGTAAGAAAACAATTTTAAGTTGTGCATAAGATGTGAACGTGGGCTTCCCTTGTGGTCCAGTGGTTAAGAATCCACCTTGCCTGGTCCAGGAAGATCCCACTGCTACTGAGTCCATGCGCCGCAACTACTGAAGCCCACACGCCTGGAGCTTGTGCTCCACAACAAGAGAAGCCACTACAATGAGAAGCCCACACACTGCAACAAAGGGTAGCCTCTGCTTACTTCAACTACAGAAAGCCTGCGTGACCAACAAAGACCTACCACAATCAAAAAATAAATAAAAATATAAATCTTTAAAAAAAAGTCAACACATCCCCAAAGCAGATATAAGAATGGTTAAAAAACACACAATAAAAAGATGTTGGGAATCCCCTGGTGGTCCAGTGGCTAAAACTCTACGCTCCTGATACAGGGGGGCTGGGTTCGATCCCTGGTTAGGGAACTAGATCCCACATGCCACAACTAAGACTCTATGTAGCCAAATAAATAAAAATAAATGTTAAAAAAAAAAAAAAGATGTTCAACATCATTAGCCATTAAAGAAATGCAAATTAAAACCACCATAAGATATCACTACACACTCATTAGAATGGCTAAAATGAAACTGCCAACACCACCAAATACTGGTAAGGACACAGAACAGCTGGAATTCTCTGATATTGCTGATGGGAGTGTAAGGCAATAAAGGCATTCTGAAAAACAGTTTGGTAGTTTCTTATGAAGTTAAAAATACACCTACCATATATCCCAGCAATCCCACTCCTGAGTACTTAAAGAAATGAAAGCTGTGTTCACATAAAAACCTGTACACAAATATTTATAGTAGTTCTACTTGTAATTGCCAAAAACTGGAAACAAATTAATGAAAGAGGATAAACTACTGAAACAACTCAGCCATTATACTTAGTGGAAGAAAAAAACAATCTCACATACAAGACATTCTCAGGAAAGACAATGCTAATAGTAACCAAGAAGGGATCAGTGATTGCCAAGGTTTCGGGTGAGGAAGAGGCGACTCTAACAGACAACATGAGGGAGTTTTTGGGGGGAGTACAGCTGTTCTGTATCCTGATTGTGGTTAAGTCGCTACAGAAATCTATACATGTGTTAAAATGCATAAAAATACACCCACAAGGTGCAGAATGGTAGGTACATTAGGATGATCCTTTTGTGTCATCCTTTAGAGGATATTTCTGTAATACATGGAGACTTATGTGCTGATACATCTGTAGATACTTTTTTCAGTTTAGAATTAAAAGAAACCAGCAGAAATGGTTCCCTTTTTCAGTGGGAGAGGAGATATGAATATTTCTACTGTTTGAATTATAAGCCATTTTTGTACTCTTCCTTATACTTGACAAAGTATAAAAAAGTAGAAAAACTTTTAATTTTGTTCTATTTGTTGCTTACCATGGAGCACTTCTCCAGTACTTCCTCCTGGAATTTCAGAAATCGTTCCTGAACTTCAGCTTCATTGAGGAAAAAGGAAAGGAAGTGAGTGAAGGGCTGCTTTCTTCTAAAAGTGAGCAGAAGAACATCAATCCGAGTTCGGGCTGAAATTACACCACTTCGATGCTGGCCAGTGATTACTGTAAGCAAAAAAGAAAAAAAGATTTAACATGCTCAAGGACCATCAACTGGTTGTAAAATAGGTGACCTCTTAAAACTGTCATCTCTGGGGAACAAAACTGTCATGAATGAGTACACAATTCTGAACAGCAGACAGTACCAAGGGTAAGAAAGCTGTTAATGAATCCAGTCTAAGCAGAATGAGGTTTAAACGGTATAACCTTAAGACCATCTGATGAAGCAGGAAAATGAATTCAAAAGCTACAAAGCAATCCCTCATACCTTGCTAGTATGAATGTAAAATGGTGCAGCTGATATGTAGAAGTCTGGCAGTTCCATGAAAAATTAAACAGACAAATATCACATGACCCAGGAATTCCACTCCTAACGAGAAACTCAAAGGAAGTAAAAGCAGGTATTCAAAAAAAAAACCAAAAAACTTGTACAAATGTTCATAACAGCTTTATTCACAACAGCCAACAGGTGGAAAAACACAAATGTCCTTTAACCAATTATTGAACACATAAAACGTGGTATTAGGTATTACCATACACTGAAATACTATTTGGCAAAAAAAAAAAAAAAGAAAAAAAGGAGTGAAGTAATCATATATGCAAAAACATGGATGAATCTTGAAAACATTATGCTAAGTTAAAGATGCCAGACACAAAAGACCACATATTGCATGTTTTCATGTATAGGAACTATCTAAACAGGCAAATTCAGAGAGAGAGAAAGTAGATTAGTGGTAACAAAGATCTTGGGAGTAGTGAGGAATGGCGAGTGACTGGTTAATGGATATGAAGTTTCCTTTTTGGCTGACAAATGTTTTGGAACTAGATAGTAGTTGTCCAGCAACTGTAAATGTTTCCTACTCCAGGGGATCTTCCCCACCCAGGAATCGAACTTCGAGTCTCTTGCATTGCAGGCAGATTCTTTACAGTCTGAGCTACCAGGGAAGCCCGTAAATGTACTAAATGCCACTCGATTCAACACTTTAAAGTGGTCTAAATGGTAAATTTATGTTGTGTATATTCTACCATTTTAAAGAAAAGAACAATATACTACAGAGAAATTCAAACAATAAAAATTAAGAACAAAAAAAGTGGAGTTTTCTGTTGTGTGAATTTTACCTCAATTTTAAAAAATTTTGCCACAGTAAAATTTGTAGTGATTTGCTATAGTAAAAGAGCAAAACAGAATCTGCTACAATATATATGATCCTACCCTAACTGTATGAAAAATACAAGGTTAAAGTAAAAATGTTTATCTATATCTACATTGTATGTATGGATATCAAATTTCCACATCTTAGTGTAATTTGTTCTTCTCTGATCTGGACTGTCTTTATACATAAATGAAAATAAGGGGAAAAAACCACAAAACCTTATACTACAATCTGTAAAGAAAAAAAAATCATTTAAGGATTACATAACCTCTGTTTAATAGAGATTAAACCTCTAGGTTCCAGAACTGGCAGTGCTTGGTTCAAAACAGAAACTAAGGAATGATGTAGAAGATAGGAACAATGAACAAAACTGGCATTTCAATGGAGTATTTATTAAAGAGGAAAGGACAGATTTCCGAATTAATAGTAGCAAAATCTGCTACATACTTTCAAGACCACAAAGCTTGCTCCTTCCAAGCAACTGCAGAAGTTAACCGAATAATTCCATTTATTTGTCCTAATACTTCCCATTAAAGCATTTGAAATTTTCTCTAAGAACAGCTATTTTTTTTAATAAAGATGAAATTATCATACCCATTTTGTTGTAAAGAAACAAGATGGAAATTTCTGGGAAAAGAAGTAAATTGTGAATTAACTGGGATTCCAGTGATAAAAGAATCTGCCTGCCAATGCTGGAGACTAAGGAGACATTGGTTTCATCCCTGGGTCGGGAAGATTCCCTGCAGGAGGAAATGGCTACCCACTCCAGTATTCTTGCCCGGAGAAACCCATGGACAGAGGAGCCTGGCAGGCTACGTTCCACAGGGTCACAAAGAGTCGAACACAACTAAGCAACTGAGCACTCACGCACGCACACACGAATGAATTGACAGAAAGCCTAAAAACTGTTTGCCTAAACAGAAAATTGACATAAGTCATAACCAAAAAATGTAAGAGAGCTTCCCAAATGGCGCTAGTGGTAAAGAACCCATCTGTCAATGCAGGAGACATAAGAGACTCAGGTTCAATCCCTGGGTCGGGAAGACCCCTGGAGGAGGGCATGGCAACCCACTCCAGTTATTTTTGCCTAAAGGATCCCAAGGACAAAGGAAAGGAGCTTGGCCGGCTACAGTCCATGGGGTCACAAGGAGTCAGATATAACTGAAGCGACCTGGCAAGCACGCACAAAAAAATTAAGTAGAGACACGGTATTTTTTTGATGATATAATTTTATTTACAATAGAACACTTTGAGAATCCAAAAGATTCAAATGCCCAGTGAAGGGAAGTGTCTAAGCAGGCATTCAAACAATGTGCCATAGAAATACTGACAAAGGAGGATTCAATGGTAAACTGGAACAAAGTTAAAGTAAAGTAGAAATTATAATTATCTCTGCACAAGGAAAAAAAATATGGTAAGAAACTAAAAGAAAAAGGTATGCAGGGGAGGGAAGCTTAAAACTCCTATTTATGTTTAGTTCTATAAAAATTTAGTACAAAATACTATATCTGTCCTTTTGCACTAAGAAGGTAGGTTGGCAGAGAGTAAGACTAATAAGATGTTTTCATATTTTTAACACAGAAAACTGCTAAGGGCATGTCAAAGGTGCTCAGACTTATTTCCAGAAAAAGATTCGAAGTTGAGCAAACAATGACTAAAGAGCAAATATGATGAGGATAGAAATATTCTAAAACTACAAATATCTGAGAGGACCAGAATTTACTTGACATAGGTCTAAGGACTACAAGAGATACAGAGGAAGAAAACAAAGGCACTGATGTGGAACTTTATAAAAACCAACTGCACAACTAAAATGACAAAATCATTTTAAAAGCCTGGAGAATCTCATGGACAGAGGAGCCTGGCCGAATACAGTCCATGAGGTTGCAAAGAGTCAGATACAGCTGAAACACGCACAAAAAAAATCATTCTTATATCCCACTGCCTGAGGCTTCAAAACAGACTAGACCAAATTCTTATCTAGAGGACAAACTGAAACCTACCAGATCATTTTCTTCTCTAGTTTCCCTAATTTAGGAGAGGCAAAACAACTAATTACAGCATATACCATACCAATGCAACTGCAGTTTTGATTTCACATCAGAACCCAATTTACTGTAACTAGTAAATTCAATTTTTTTATATACTTTACTTCCCTTCAAGACCAATAAGCCAGTTTATCCTCTTGTTTTTCAATTAAATTAGTTCCACTAAATTCTTTCTTTTAACAATTAAACACCCTTATTCACACTGAAATATTTTGGCTTTCTAAGTCAATAACCTGTCTAACCTTTTCTGGATAAGTTTTGGAACGACTCCAGTATCTTAAAATGGCTAAGGTCTTCACATTTATTGCATGTTTTAAATTTTTACCAAAATAAAAATTATTAGCCATCTGTTACTATATGCATAGAAAAAAATGGGGAACAGATTCAACTGTTAGCAACAATTATGGCTGAAGTTCATAACATAAAAAACTTCTGTTTATACTTTACATATAATTTCTATAAGCTTTTCTTTTTGAAAGCATGTATTAATTTTAAAATCAGAAAAAGAAAGAAATAAGCTTTAATGCAATTAATAAAATTACTTCAGTATTTGCAACCTGAACTTTAACACTTAAAGAAAGACACAAGCTTTTTTTTTAAAACAGTAATTCTAATGAACTAAATATGTATTTTAAAGAGAGTCCTTCTGTTTCAAGAGAACAGCATCGAAACATGTATATCACCTAGGGTGAAACAGATCACCAGCCCAGGTTGGGTGCATGAGACAAGTGCTAGGGCCTGGTGCACTGGGAAGACCCAGAGGGATCGGGTGGAGAGGGAGGTGGGAGGGGCGACCGGGATGGGGAATACATGTAAATCCATGGCTAATTCATTTCAATGTATGACAAAAACTACTGCAATGATGTAAAGTAATTAGCCTCCAACTAATAAAAATAAATGGAAAAAAAAAAAAAGATATATTCCAAGTGCAAAATAAAATACATTATGCAGAATTCTTAGAAGGGAGGTATAAACATAATTTTAAAGAAAAAAAGGAATAACAAAAAGTTTCTATCAAAAAGAAAGTCTCTTCCTATACTTTTTTAAGTGGGTGACAATCGGTATCAAGTTGCTGTGGCATTTGGATTTTACTGTATACCTCTAAAGATTGATATGTCTTGTATTAATGTCATTATTTATAATACTTTACAAAATATTTACAACCAAATAAAATTTTTAAATGTTTCAAAAAAAAAAAAAAGAGAGTCCTTCAAAAATGTCATTAAAGTTGTGAAGTTAGCGTTTACTCATTACCAAGGGGCTGGGAGAAACTCCAGCACTTCACTGTCCAAAATAGGAGCCCCCATGCAGCTAGTTAAATTAAAAGATAAATGAATTAAAATTAAATAGAATTTAAAATTCAGTTCCTCAGTCACATTAGCCACATTTCAAGGACTCACTCACGAGTGGCTAGTGGCTCTTTGGATAGTGCAAACATACAACAAACCCACCATCATGGAAAGTTCTTCTGGACAGCGCCACTCTAAAGTCAACTGCTACCTCTCTGCCACAGTGATTATTTTTACATAGAACAAAATAAGAAGAGTACTTATAGTTCTTTTCTCCTAAAACTAAATACAATCCATGAGTGTTTATGGAATATGGATTATTGCAGGCTGCTGCACTTACCTGACGCTGAAAAATTCCTACTGTTTTAAAAATTCTGCCCCTTCTGTATCCCTCACTCAAAGTCACTTTACAACACAAGTCTGTGCCCTTCGTTCACATTGATGCTTTAGTACAGAACCTTCTGACATGGCTTCTATTGCTAAACTATTTTTCCTCACCTGAACACTTACTTGAATCAGATTGTTGTTTTAATTATTACTCTTAAAATTTCCTTCCTAGTCTACAAAGCAAGATAAAAACAAGATAACTAATAGGGAAAGGGCTGAGCTTCATTTCAAATTTGCTGATCTCACTTTTTTTCTCTAATTCTAACTTGAAATAATTCACAAACTCCATTTCAAGCTACTGAAGCATACAAGAAATCTAGTCCACAACAAAATCTGGAAGCTTTATTCCATCAATGTGTAGTAAAGTATCAAATTAAGGCCCAGGTACTCAACCAAGATAATGCTGTAGAAGTACATCTTTCCTCATCTGAGAGACTGATACTGATATAAAAAGGACAATAGCTATAGAACCACATAAAAAATATAATCATCAAACACCTCAGCTGGGTCACATTATTCCATACACATACAAAAGTGACTGCAAACATATATAGAGTCTCACCAATTTCTCCTTCTTGTCCAGGCTTAGGAATGCTAATGGAAGTTTTGGTCTCCACTTCTAGTTTCTTTCTAGTGTCCCCTCTCTTTCCAACAATATGCCTATAATATAGAGAAAGTTAATTAATATAAGTCAAAATATACCAGAATAAAGAACTCCAACATATTTAAATTCTATGTGGCCAGAGATACTCCCTCATAGAAGAGTGCTTCAGTAAAAATTCAGTATTTGTAGAGGAAATTACAAGTCATATAGCTTTATAGAACATGTTGCATTATATTCACTGACAAAACAATGTCCTACAGCCAATTCAAAGCATAGAAAGAATAATTATACCCAATGCCTGTTTGCTTCTCAAAACTAGATTCAAAATCTGGGTCTGCAGTTAAGTGAAAGAAAAGCTAGCATAGTCTCATTGGCCACTTGAATGGGTCTACAGTTCGAAGGGGGAAAATCTTGCCCTCTTAGAGAGCAAATTAACTACATTTTGAATTCATCCTACGGGAATTATCCTTCATTAATTAAATAATGCTAAAGAGCTTAGCAAAGAGCAGGGTCCACCAACCAAGACAGGTGCAAGCACAGAAAGAAGTAACCCTCAGGATGAATTCAAACACACAGACATGTCTTGTTTAGGAGATTTCACCTAAAAACTGGGAAATTTCACCTAAAAAATACAGATTTCTAAGTTCTTTCAAAATATTGGGAGATCTGACTACTCAATGGCAAAAATAGGCTGGAACATGAGCTCATTTCTGAAAATGGAATATGAATTCATCACAATCCCTGCCACTTCCTACTGTCTTTTATTGACTCCAATCATCTATTGGCTCACATTACTTACCTAGGCCTCCTAGTATAAATAATTCTGACCATCCAAAGCTATATTCTGGAACCCATAGTAATTAGATGTATCAAACCAAATGAGACTACTGGATCCCAGGAGAAAAGTTTCAGAGTTTATATAAAGCACTAAGAGACCATCACAGGACCATAAAGTTAAGAGAAAAAATTTCCTCATCAACAGCATTTTGACTTCGATGATTTCAATTACAGTACACAACAGCATTGGTGACTATGCCTAAAATTCTGTATTTATTTTTACATGGGATAACCAAGTCTGATTATTTCTATTAAGATTTATTGTAGTAAGCCAACTTTTTATAAAACAAGATGTTCAGAAGAGGACTGGAACTCCACAGTTTCCATGTGGTTTTTCTCTGTGTTGAGCTAGGGACTATGTAGTACCAACTCCCTCAGCCTTTGTCTTTCCAGGTCTTATCAATAAAGGGGTGTTTTCAGTCAGGTTCCTGTTTGTTAGCACATGGCTAGTGGACAAATCTCTCATAAAGTAGTTGGCTCGAAGTGTTATTAATAGTCTAGGCACCTTAGAAAGGGAAGTGGTTGAGGTTAAAGAGGCTTTAGAAGCAAACAAACCTTGGCCAAGTCATTTAACCACTCTTAGCCTACTGCTTCACTTAAAAAAATAGAGTGAATAATACCTAAATATCATAAGGCAGGCCGTAAGGATTAGATGTGATCACATATAAAAGGACTTCCCAATGACTGGCACATAGCTCAGTACAGCCCATGTCATCCTCATTAAACCCATGATGGCATCCTTCCAGTTAAGAGTACAGACAGACCCAAAAGAGGTTTACACGGAAAATCTAAAAGCATTCACTAAAATAATACAGATAAACAGTGAAAGGATGACTCCTTATTGTATAAGCGGAAATTCTTGCCAGATCAAGTGGTTCTCAATCTTGGCTACACACTGGAATCACCTGGGTAGCTATAAAAACTAACGATGCCTGGGTTCAGCTCCCAGAGATTCAGACTCAACTAGTCTGGGGTACACCTAGGTATTGGGAGTTTTTAAAACTCCCCAGGTTTAAGAATCTGCCCTGCAATGCAGTGTTAGATCTCTGGTGGGACAGTCCACGTGCTGCGCTTGCTAAGCCTGCATGCACAACTAGAGAGACCGCGTGCTACAACTCAAGAGTCCATGTGCCACAACGAAACATCTCCTGTAATGCAGGGAAGATCGCATGTGCTTGATGGAGCTAAATAAATGACTATAAAAAATGACAATAATAAACATTACAAGCTACCATAATTCCAGTGATAGAAATTGTGGAGGCTATTTCCTTTTAGAACAATGTATTTTTGAGAATTATGTATTGTGCTTGGCAAAGATTGATTACATTTTATATTTACAGTGATTCAATACTTACAAAATAGATATGGGTAATTTCCTATTAAAAAAAAAAAAAAAAAACTCCCCAGGTGATTCTAATGTGTACCTGAAGTTGAGAGCCACAGTATTAGACCTCATCTGTGGACATGTGCACCACTATTAGACTTTGATTATAAGTTAGTTTGGTCAAGTAATTTCTTCCATGGACCAAATAAACTTACATAAATGAGTCTTAAGAAAGAAATTTTAAAAATTTAAAAAAAAGAAATCTTCCATGTAAGTCAATTATTTGTCAATAAGACTGAGAGGAAGAGAAGGAGGGAAGAAGAAAGCAAAAAAGAAAGAAGTCTTCCTAGTAAACATTGTCTATTAATTAGGATTTAGCAGAACCAATACTTAATCTAACATGCAAGTCATCTGGAACAAAATGAGTATTTAGAATATATAAAATTCAAAAGGTCATATGATTAGAATCAGACATCTAAGGAATCTTTACATACCTTAGCAGTAACAAATATATACATTAAGGAAGACATGTTGCATTGATTTTTGCCAGGAATCTGAGTCACAGCTTTCTAAAATCATGTTTCTTAGAAGAAAATGTCACTGAAACCTGAGAGGAAAGTGAGCTGTCAGGATTAGCATTTGGTTTCTCATTTGGTCACATTCCAGGAGAGAAATTTCATCCTCAATAGGTGTTTCATAAAATTCTCAAGTTGAAAAAAATGCAACTATTTGCCTCTTGGAACTTAAAGGTGTATGATTCTGTATTTGTAGACCTCCTCTCATAGAGAAGTATGCTGCTGCTGCTGCTAAGTCACTTCAGTCATGTCCGACTCTGTGCAACCCCATAGACAGCAGCCCACCAGGCTCCCTTGTCCCTGGGATTCTCCAGGCAAGAACACTGGAGTGGGTTGCCATTTCCTTCTCCAATGCATGAAAGGAAAAGTGAAAGTGAAGTCACTCAATCATGTCCAACTCTTAGCGACCCCATGTACTGCAGCCTACCAGGCTCCTCCATCCATGGGATTTTCCAGGCAAGTTGCTGGAGTGGGTTGCCATTGCCTTCTCCAATAGAGAAGTATAGACAGACTTTATTCATCTGGTACAACACAGAAAAACAATCTATGACTTCCTAGACCATCCTATCTTCAGAGGTGCAAGCCCAAAAGAAGCCAGTCAGCCACATGAGCTAACAATATTAGTGGTTAATAAAAGACAGAATATGATCAACACGCAGGCAAGTAGGCACAGACTGAAAGGATCACAAAGCTTCCAAGCAATTTAAAACTAAAGTTGATTCTGGAAAAAGCATTTCAGTCTTTGACAAGAACTGGAGGACAACAAACAGACACATTCCTACCTTCAGGTAGTTTTCAATCTAGTGGAAGAAACATCAAACAGGAGACAAAAAAATATAAACATTAGGCTTGAGAAATGCTATAAAGGAAAAGTAGTGGTGTTATGAAAACATATACTAAGGTAATCAATGTGGTGGGTGGGGATGCTGATGTCAAAACAAGCTTCCCTAAGGAAGGAGAATATATTAATAACTAGGTAATATAAGGAAAGGGAACAGCATATGCCAAAGCTAGAAGGTAGGAAGGAACCCAGCACATCTGAGGAACTGAAGAAAACCAGTTAAACTTAAGTGCAAAGCCAGGGAAAGAGTGGTGTGAGTTGAAACTGAAAAATGCAGGGCTGGCTAACTCATGTTCAAGATTTTGGCCACTGCTCTAGTGGAATAAAGTTCCATCTTCCACGGAAGAATGTTAATGGATTTCAAACAAAGGTAATAAAATAATCAGGTTTTCCTTTTAAAAAGATTATTCCACCCTCAATGTGAAGAACTGATTGGAAGAGAGCAATAATCAATCTGGAGTGACCAGTAAGTAGGCTATTTGAAATAATTCACAGAAGAGGTGGACTTCCCTGGTGGCTCAGGTGGTAAAAGCATCTGCCTACAATGTGGGAGACCTGGGTTCGATCCCTGGGTTGGGAAGATCCCCTGGAGAAGGAAATGGCAACCCACTCCAGTATTCTTGCCTGGAAAATCCTGTGGACGGCAGGAGGAGCCTGGCAGGCTACAGTCCATGGGGTCGCAAAGAGTCGGACACGACTGAGCGACTTCACTTCACTTCACAGATGAGGTAGCAGAATGGCTATAAAGAAAAAGTGGTGGATTCAAAAGATACTTAAGAGGCAAAATCAACAGGACTTGGTGATGTATGTGGAATGATAAAACTGATCTGCAATTAGTCTTTAGAAATTCTAGGATGTTAAACACTAAACCATTTTGTCACTAGTAAGTACTGTAATAAGTGAGGGAAAGAAGAATCAGCTTCCTTCTAGGTCTCCTGGAAGTGCCTTCCCATGAAGCTGCCAAGGGCATCACTCACTTGTAGAGGAGGCTGGGGGCCTTCACGGTACATCGGAAACCTTGTGGGGTCTGCACCACCTCGTAGGTTTCACAGGGCTCTTCCGCACACTCCATGAGGCCTGTACAGAAACCATAACATCTCACTCAGAGCTGTTGCTCTGTGGACAAGTCTTTCTTCTCCTCAGCTGTCCAACCATTCTTGACGTTTAAAGAAAAGCAATACACACACACAAAGAACAGCCATACACTTTACACTGAAGAACAAAACATTCCTCCTCACTTGCTCTTAGACAAAAAAATAAAGAATAAAAACACATGACTATTTTAAATCTTCCAATCTTGGAACCTTTGGAAAGGAGCATCTACATACCACTATTTAATTGTTTTCTCCCAGAAATAAATTTTTTGTACTATTTTACAGAGACATAATTCACATAAAATTCATCCTCTTAAAATGTACAACTCAGTGGTTTTTAGTATTAAGACACAAAATCACTTCAGTGAATGAGGTAGGAGTGATACTGGAGAATTTACTCCATACAGCCAAGACAAAGAGAAAACAGGTGGCTGAAATAAAAGAGCTCAAGGCCCTAGGGCTGAAGGGAAACAGCCATGTGGGTTATGTATTTGAAACTGCCTGTATATGACTACAGAGAAGAAAAGAAAAATTGTGACACAACAATAACAGTTAACATTGGGCATATGTTCATATATTTCAATAATTTATAAAAGCTAGTTCTCAGCTTTACAGATAAAAGAACTTAATTTTGCCACAGATAATTAATTGTTAATATTAATAGCTAACTAAAATTACCCCTTATTACATTTAAGCCTCTGCAAAAAGATGAGACACAGCTTAGCTTATGAACTGAGAACACCTCATCAAACAAACTCATCAGCCCCCTCGGAATCAACAAGGGAGCTGAGAGGCCAAACATGTCAAATTTCAGTGCTCACACAGAAACACTGAAACAAAGAATTGTTTCTACAATACGGATAACTTTGTACTTCTAATCTGACCAAAGAGCAACTAAGATTACCTTGGTAATAGTCATCATCTTCTTCTTCATGTTGATAAGTCTGTTCTTGGATGGGATTCTTCCTATAAACCCGTCCACCAATCTTTATAAGCTGTGGACGCAGAACTTCCATGATTATGCAGATCTTTACACAGGCCTACAAGGACAGAATTGGGCATCAGTTCATCGTACATCCTAAGCAAAAGCATTACTGTTTCCATTAGATTTCCCCTATCTAGAAGCTGTTTTATTAAGTCAATTGCCGCATTTTCCACTACACTATTCCACTCCTGGCACACTCAAGACAATAATCTGCAAACTAATCAGCATTCCTCAAAAAAGTGATTACAAGATACTGAGCCTGCCCATGACTTCGGAAGAGAGACTAGAGGTCTCTTCATTACTTTAAGCTAAAGGGAATAAAATTTAACCTCTGTGCTTATTTGAACATTTGTGAGTGTCTCACCCTCTTACACAGTATGATAGTTCAGAGAATTAGGGATATTTAATACATTTACCCTCAAGGGGAGGACAAAAACATCCTTAACTACTTTTACAGCTGCTAGAAATACATACTCAACAATTAGATCCAGTTGCCTATCAAAACAAAGTTAACATATGACTTAACCAACATGGTTCTCCAAACTAACACATTGCTGAGGGAAGGAATTCAATTTCTGTAGGTCACTGCCGAAAACTGTACATCACTCAGGGAGAAACCAAGTTTCTAGTCACCACTTAATGAATTAACAATTTAGGAAACAAAGCTTCTTAGGGTTAGCTCTGGCTATGTTTAACCAAGGTTCCTACCACATATGGTACATGGTCTTGAAGCCCAAAATAACTTAAGCAGTCCCCCTCCGAAAAGATCAATCCTTACTAAACACACTAATGCTCAATCCAACCTCAGGAAGTAAATCGCTTTCACTGGTAATTTGCTTACAGAACCAATGAGTTAGTTTCGTGTTGTGAGAAATAACAATATACAAGGTAAACAGACTCGAACATCAAAAGAGGAGGCGTAACTAGCAATACTTTAATGACATTACACCCTAATACTCAATTTCCCAGGACCTCTCAAAAAAAAAAAAAAAAAGGCTCGCCACAAAAGTAGATGTCAGTGTCAGGGTAGGTCCTCAAACTAAGCTCTGGAAGACAGCGTTGTTTCAGAGATAGCAAACCCTCCATCCGCCTTTCCTGTAAGGCCCTGGGCTACAAGACTGCTCAGGAGGAAGGATGCTGCTGCTGCTACTAAGTCACGTCAGTCGTGTCCAACTCTGTGTGACCCCATAGACGGCAGCCCACCAGGCTCCCGTCCCTGGGACTCTCCAGGCAAGAATATTGGAGTGGGCTGCCATTTCCTTCTCCAGTGCATGAAAGGGAAAAGTCAAAGTGAAGTCGCTCAGTCAAGTTCGACTCTTCGCGACCCCATGGACTGCAGCCTACCAGGCTCCTCCGTCCATGGGATTTTCCAGGCAAGAGTACTGGAGTGGGGTGCCACTGTCTTCTCCGGGAGGAAGGATGGGGGAATAGCCAATTTAATCCTGCTCCGTGGTGGTTTGGAGAGACAGAGAGGAAAGCAGAAGGCCTACAAGGTAGGGAGGAAAGATGAAACCCTGAATCATAAAAGCGAGCAAAAATCAACCCAGTACGTCAAAGCAAGCGAAGAGAGGACCCCGCGGTGGTAAGAAAACCGCTGTAGTGAGAGAACACGAAGGACCCAGAAGGTCTCTCCCAGAACCGGGTCGCCGCGGCTCTCCGCCCCGGCCACGCCCACCATTGCACAGGCGCGCGCACGCCGCGGCCGCCGCGGGCTCCCTTCACAAGGGCGCGAGCACGCCGCCGCCCTCGTCGTGGAAAAAGCAGCCGCTTCAGTTGGGGGCGGGGCTGTAAAGTGCCAAAGCCGCTGAGGTAAGTGGTCGAGGGCTCAGGGACCCTCGGGAGCTTGCTGGAAAGGGAGCTGATCCCTGGGATCCTACCTGCAGGGACTAGTAAAGTGGAGAAAGGAGGAGGAGGAACTGGAGCCTGCCGCAGAGGGCGTGTAAGAGGAAATTTCCTCGGGCCGCACGAGACAATTGCGCATGCGGACCAAGCGATGGCGCCTGCGCAGTGGGATGGCGCCAGTGTTGTCGCCCCCTGGAGACCGGGGAGGTGGGGTGAGGTGGAGGTCGGCGTGGGTGTAGGGTTATGGCTTGGAGTTAGCTTGGGAACAGCTGACATTCGGACCTATCCCCTCTTCAGAACCTTTCCACCCAAGCTGTTTTTAGCTCGGCATCTTTTTGATTGGTGATCCAGCTATTTGGAATGATGTCTGATGATGGAGTTTAATGATTGCTTGTCTTTTTGATAAGGAGACTTTTTAAAAAGGATTCTTTTCAAGAATATAAGCCTGTATCTGCTAGGAAGGAAAGTGGTTTATGAATACGAGGTCATCCCTATCATGCATGAAGTAAATGTGTTGATCATCCTGTCACTATGAACACAACCATGCAGTATCTCTGCTCTCCTGTAAGAATCTCTACTGCCAATAGTTCCAGCTTCCCTTATTGGGTCAAGTCCCAGCTTATTTCATGGTTAATATTTAAATATTCAATAAAATTTTACTGAGCACCTACCTTGGGCTTGGCAGCCTAATTGGAGAAACAGTTGTGTAAATAAATCTACAGAATGAGGGAGAAAAACCAGTAAAGGACCAACCCTCCTGACATCAAACTTTTCTATCCTCTGCTAGCCCTGTGTTCTGTCATTTGTTCCTTATTCATTCAGGAAACACTGTAATCCAGGTTCTGTGCTAGGCCTTGAGAGTAGAAAAACAACTCCTCCCCCTTTTCCTAAGAAAAGGGTTTTTCCTAAGATCATTAACCTTAAAATGAAAGTATGGGGTGCATTTTCCCTCTTCCTGAGCATGCACTTTCCATTCTAAGAGACATTTGACATTGACACTCTGTGTCAAATGGAGAGAATTAAGACTTTTCCCATGAGTGTGTTGAAACATAAGTATGAAAAACTGGAATCTGCAGAGGAAAAAAAGATTCAGGACTAAATATTCATTGGTAGTTTTGGATAGCTGTCATTTATTGTGACTATAAGTGTTCCAAATGCTTTAGTTATATTTACCTTCCTGACACCTATGATGTAGGTACTATCATTATCTGCATTCTATAGATGAGGCAGCTGAGGAGCAGAGAGGTTGAATGATTTGTCCAGAATCAGATGGCAAATAAAGCCAGGACGTGAACCTGGGCCAAAGAGTCTGACCTCTTAATCACTGTGCTGTTTCACCTCTCACATAGTACATGTTGTTTAGTCACTCTGTCATGTGTGACTCTTAGTGACCCCAGGACTATAGCCCACTAGGCTCCTGTCTCCCCATGGGATCCCAGGCAGGAATACAGGAGTGGGTTTCCATTTCCTTCTCCAGGGGATCTTCCCAACCCAGGGATCGAGCCCATGTCTCCTGCATTGACAAGTGGATTCTTTACCACTGAGCCACCTGGGAAGCCCATATAGCACATGACAATGCAATAAAGCCATTGCTTAAAAAAATGGCACAACAAATAAGCTGAAGTCTGTATGCCTATGTGCAAAATGGGGGGATTGGATTAGATGATCTTTAAGGAATCTTGTGGTTCCTGTGAAATGTTAACTCATTTAGCAAACATTTATTTAAATCAACAGCTACTTGGTATAAGCCAAGCATAATGTTTGGTCTTGGTGATCAGAATGCCTGCCTTTATAGAGCAGTTCCAAACTAGGGTTTATTGTGAGTTTCACTTTAACTTTGGTTACCACCTGCTGGTAGCGTTCAAAATTTAACCTAAATCTTTAAAGCTAAAAATTACTTAGGTAATCTTTCCATCTCAGCAGAAAACTGCTTATATATGTTAAAGTTAGTGCTAATTCTGCACTCCACTTTTCAACCCTGGCTGTTTTATGTCTTGAATGATAGTTCTGAGTTTGAAAGAAAAACTGTTCTTTTTATATAGAAAACATAAACCTTTTAGAATCTTCTGTAAATGTGTAGTCTAAGCTTCTATTTTGTTTTGAACTCTTTAAAGGAGACATGTATTTGGTACAGATTTTCTCATTTACATTTGGACCTTTTGACTTTTTTTTTTCCCATTTGGACCTTTTGATTTTTTAATTTGATATAGTATTAAACACTCACAGCCCCTCTAATTCCTAATAGGCTGTGATTCTAAGATCATTCTTGAACTATTTTGTTCTAGTTTGGGGACGCCACCGAGTGATCAATTTGGGTATTACATTTGGATGAAAAAAATTTTTTTAATTTAATGAAAGGGCCAATATGTATTTCCTAACCATTCCCCTTCCTTGGGAACAGAACACAGTGTTATTCTGGAATTTTATTTGGAAAATTTTATAAGTGAGTTTCTTGGTGTGGCTTGGTCAGGATGTATCCAAGACAAACTGTCCCATGAGGCATGGTTGTTTTATCCTCATATAATTTATTTCCTCAGTCAAATTGCTACCTTGGCACTGCCATATCACCCTTTCATAACCCATAAATCACCCACAGTCAATCCCAAATGACATAAACAGTTTGCTAATGGTAGGAAGTAGTGTTTTAAGTAGAAAAAGTAAGAATAAACATATTTTCACTTAAAATCCTGAGTGACATTTTGGCCCAAGGAGCCATAAAAGATCGTGGGAGTACAGAGGGTAGAAAAATTTGAAACTAATTCTTGACTAAACTGTATGCTGACTTTCATGGTAGCTGGAATGAAATGTTGTCAGTCTCACTTCCATAAACTTGCCAATTGCTGTTTTTCTTTCTCTGTAGTGAAGTGAGAATTCTACTAGAGAGGAAATGGCTGCCTCATCATCATCCTCCTCAGCTGGTGGGGTCAGTGGAAGTTCTGTCACTGGATCTGGTTTCAGTGTCTCAGACCTTGCCCCACCACGGAAAGCCCTTTTCACCTACCCCAAAGGAGCTGGAGAGATGTTGGAAGGTGATCTCATGCTGCTTTTTGCTGAATAATTGGATTCAGACCTGCAATGAATATTAATTGTAAAGAAGCTATTAAGTGGATTAGTTACAAGTTTGTCCTGATTTCAGCTCCACATTTCATCTCTTGTCCTCATTTCAAAATATCTTTAAAACACAAATCTTTCTCCAGAATTAGAATTTTGGAACTGAAAAAGACTTTGGGAATCATGGAGGTCATTTAGAGTTATTTAGACCCAGAAAAGATAAAGTGATTTGACCATGTGAAAAGACACAGTACTTGGGCCAGGAATTCCATTAAACTCCTGCTCCAGTGGCTTTATCCTGGTACCAGTCGGCTTCCCTATGGTTAGTAGGTTTCATATATATTTTTTCTAATATAATTCACCTACAGATAGATGAAGAGATTCTGAGAGAAAATAAAAACCAATGTACTATTCTTAGATGGCCCACAGCAGGACAGTGCGGTGTGGTTTCTCAAGCACCACCCCGCTGGATTTGCATCAGATCATCCCCCATTTTATTCAGCACACATTTGCAAACTGGCTGGCCAAGATCAGGGCACAGCCTATAAACATGAAATAACTTTAATACCTAGAATTCATCAGGTTCATGTCACTTTAGGAGATGGACCAATAAATTCTTAATAGCATTAAAACCTCCTGAAGAGCTTATTTAAAATGCACATTTCTGGTTCACCTAGAGATTCCAAATTAGTCTAGGTTATAGCACAGGAATCTTCATTTTGACTAACATCCAGGGGAGTCTCATGAAAGAGGCCCTTAACTGTTAAACTGTCCTTCATACCTTGAAAAAAAAAAAATCAGCAAAGAACCTATTAAAGATTCAAAATCTACTTGATTCTAGCACATCTGTGCTTAATTGTATATTGATCCTTTTTGCTTTAAATATTGCAACTTTCAGTAAATATACTTAAAAATTAATCTGGAAATATCTGAGAAAGGCACAGACTGTCGTTAAGAGTCAGCTTTTTGGGGGTGGTCTTCATTTATATCGGGTATAATAAAAAGCAGAGGTTTGCATTAAGCCAACGCAGACAGAAGAATCACTTGTGACAGGAAAACATAGGAAGACTGGGACCAAACATAAGAAGACTTTTTAGAATTGGTTCAAATCATGATTGGTGAAGTAGACAATGATATATTGTAGTTAGTGATACATATGAGGTGTATGTATTGATACTTCTGTCTTTGCCCTTTTGTTTTCTTCAATTATGTTAACTGAATACTCAAGCTAACATCACTGAGTCTGGAAGTAGTGAACATCTAGGGCCTTGTTTACCATACTTGGCACTAAAAATAAATTATGACAAGTTATATGCTGCAGAGACCTGGTATTAAGGAAGTTTCTCCCAAAACAAATCAAAAGTTGGAGGCACTTAAATTGCTTAAAGAGTTTTATGGCAGCAGAAAAGGAATCCTTATTTAACAATGAACCCTAAGATTAAAGTCATTTAAAGTCTAGCTGCAGGAGGAATTTAACACAGGCGGTACCTCCTTGGTCTCAGAGCTGTCAGTATTCTATGTCAGTGTACACCAGATTTCTTGGAAACGTTAAAGAAGAAAGGCTTCTGAGGTTAGTCTAAATGTTGATGTTCTAACAAGTGATAGTTCTCTCCACTTTTATTCCACCCCAGTATGCTTCATGGGGGACTGTGTTGCCTTTCTTCTGTAGAATAAATTTAAATTGAGTTTAAATTTGCAGTGCCCAGTTTTGGTTTTCTTCCTTGGGTTTAAAGTTTCACCTGTACTTTAAAGCTATTTACAGTTAAGGACAAACTATGAAAACTTAGAGGTGGCAGCCCTTGAACTATCCCGAATCAAGTGAAAAATGTTAAATTGAAAATGGTACCCTTAAATGTGAATTAAAAGGGATGGTAGATTTGGATGCATCATCCTACTATGTTTATAGCCAATACTATTATGCAAGTAATCTAATGCCCGTGTACCTGACCATTTTTCTTACAATAGTCTAATGAAATACAGGCATACATTGTTTTGTTGGGCTTTGCTGACACCAGGTATTTTACAGATTGAAGGTTTGGGCAACCTTGCATTGAACAAGTATGTTGGCGCCATTTTTTCAACAGCATTTACTCATTGCTTATCTCTGTGTCATATTTTGGTAATGCTGACGGTATTTCAAACCCTCCACCAGCAAAAAGGTTACATTTCCCTGAAGGCTTGATGATGGTTAGCATTTTTTAGCAGTATTTTTTAATTAAGATATGTACATTTTTTCTTAGACATAATGCTATTGCACACTTAACAGACTACAGTATGGTATAAACATTAACTTTTATATGCAATGGGAAACTAAAAAATTAGTGTGATTTGCTTTATTGCAGTGGTCTGGAACCAGGCCTACATCTCTGAGATATGCCTGTATGAAAATAGAGTAGGAAGAGTTGCCTCTTCAGAGTGGGAACAAAAGGCAATTAGGTGCTTTTTATTATCTTAACAGGTTCAACTTGGTCTTGCCTCCTCCCAAGTCTAGGATAATAAACCCAAATAACCTGTACTTAACCTTGTGTACTAACATTTTTGTGTATCTGCTCTCTGATATCAGACACCTCACATAAGCAGTATATTGTATAGGACTTTTCAACATTCCCCTGCCTTTGGCTAGGATTGTCTCACCCAGATATTAGTAGGCAAATCAGAGACTGCCTTCCAGTCCTGAAATGGCTGAATTCTGGTGGCATCATACGCCACTGGAGCATTAATTATCTGCCATCGCCTGTTTTCCCGCTGTGGGATAATAGTCTTTTAAATGAATTTGTTAGCATCCTATTTATTGGAGTTAACAGTGGTGTTAGATTTGGACAATTTACTGAACTTTTCACCATTTATAACCTTTACTTGTCCCTTAAGAGGAAAGCTGATGTATTGCTGCTTGGTGTGTTACAGAGTTTGATTACAATTTCTAAATGGAAGACAGATTGCCCCAGGCTGACTCCTCTCTGGAGAAATTCCAGACTTTAGATAGGTACAGATATCACACTAATAGGATGTAGCTAAGAAGCAGTGGACTTTGTGGTTAATACAGAGCTGCAAATCAGCAAAAATGTGTTCCATAGACATACAGAGCAGCAAAGTGATATGCAGGTGCCTTTTTGAAAGATTAGCTTACATCCTTTTGCTTTGAAGTTCATTGTCAAGGGAAATATGCAAATGTTATAATTTAAGCATTTATCCTAATAACACCTGTGATTGAATGTAAGTGGGAGGTAGCACTTTCAAGAGCTTGCAAACAAATCTTGGCCTGGTCCTTAGAACCAGAATCCCCACTGCCTTGTGTGAGATCCTCAAGTTCAGGATCAAACCACCTGAGAAGAGCTCTAATTCTGTGTGCCTTGCTCTTCCTAAAATAAAACTTAAGTTATAACTTGATTCTTTAATCAAGGGTATGAATGCTGGCATACTTACACAATTTATTAGGCATAATAAATTGCATCATTGGTGTCAAATGTTCACACAGTCCCTCTTCCCATAGTGGGATTCATAGTTATTTTCAGGCCATTTCCCTTATTTGAAAAACTCAGTAATACCATTGGCTTACCTAGATCTTTAAACTGGACAGCCACTATAATATTCAATTAATTGAAAATTAAATTTTTGCTCAGTTTAGATGATATACTTACAAATGACTTACATTCTGCCAGAGAAATAGGGGTGGGAGGAGGGAGTGGGATCATATCCCATATGACACAATGTTTAGAAAAGAAGTTGAATTTAAAGAATAACACTCTCCTAAGTCTACATCACTATATGAAATTATATTTTGAAATAATATATATATATATACATAATAATTTTCATACATATTATGTATGGAATAATTATATTTTTGCACCAATTTTGAAGATAATATTAGAAGCCCTATTGGTCTTATATTTAAGCTATTTGAATATAGTATCTATGGTTTTTCTTATTTATCATGAGCTTCTGAAATAAGGTCTGCCTTGCGTTAAACTCAGCATGAAGCCAGAAAATGTTAGTCCTGTCTCCTTGTCACTTAATACCTGGCTGACGGCAGCAACCCATGATTGATGGGTGAGTGCTTGACACCCAGTAGTGTTGGCATGAACCGCCGCCTAAAAAAAGACAGCTGTGTCCTCTCCCTTCATTTGTTTTAGAATTTCTGCAATAAGATCCCTTCCCTGAATGGTTTCTGCTACCCTTTGAAGTCACATTTTCCTACATGAGTTCTACGTCTTTCGGGATATGTTTTGTTGTATCAGCCCTTGCCTGATGAGGAATAACATGAACTAGCTTATGTTTCACAATCATCTTCCAAGTATACTGGGGTGACTGAATTAGCTACCTTCTTATATCCAGTTCTTGGCATCAGTACAATGCTAGGTTCTGAAATTGCACCATACTCTTATCACCATCCAAATTGCAGTGTTTTGGTTTAGTTGGAAAATCAAGGTTACAATTTGCGTTTACAGAATGAAATTTCCCAGCAGTGTTTTGTGATGGTCATTGTGATGTAATTTGATATACAAAATATTGACAATAGCTATTTTTCTTCAACTTTACTTTTTAGGATGAAAATGATTAAGAGTTTTGGTGTACCTTTGTATTTTGAAAGTTTGGGGCCACATGGCCAAGTTTGTTAGCTGTCAGTGTTTGCTTGACATACAAAATAGGAGAACGTTAAGAAATTGTCAGGTTAGGATGGGAGAAATGTTGACCAGGACATCAGACTGGGGTTTCTTGTTTTTGTTATTTTAACACTATTTTTAAACTCTTGAACAAGTGTAGGGACTATTTTAACATTCTAGGTATAGAAGAAGTAGCTTTTATAACACAGTAGTGTTAATTCTAAGTGAAACAGAAGCCCTCTTTGTAAACCCTGGAAACTAGACCCTGAAAGTAAAAACAGGGAGAAGAATGGATGTGTTTACTACATTTATCGGAAGCCATTAGATTAAAATGGATTGGAGCAGATTAAAACTTTTCCTCTTCTGTTTGTAGATGGCTCTGAGAGATTCCTCTGTGAATCTGTTTTCAGCTATCAAGTGGCATCTACGCTTAAACAGGTGAAACATGGTAAGCACATGAGTACCCTGTACTTAACTGTGAGAATCAACTTCCTAGGGAGTGGAAGGGTGGGAGAGGAGGATTTAGAAAGGTCAGTGCTCTGTAACAAAAACTCAGCAAGGCTACTTAAGTGGACTTCCCAAATTGCCTGCAGACAAGAACATTCTACAGTTCTTAATCCACACAGAATGTTACATTAAGACTTAAATTTGAAGTCAAAGGGGTTAGTTTTCTACCAGAGTTAATGCTTCCTACTCCTCTTGTATTGCTTTTTCCACTCCTTCCTGAAACCTTCTTTTCCTGTTGTCCTCCACTGTTACCACTGTCTGCATCTTCAGGTATGTATGCAATACCTCTTGGTCTACCTGGATTCGAAGATCCTGGTAGCACCTTTTCTATCCTATCATGCCTCACCAGGTCTTCATTTATGCATCAGGGAACTCTGTTCCACCGCCAAACCAGACTATTTCTCCCCTGAGAACATAATGTTAGGGTGGGCGGGTGTGGGGGGAGCTGCAATTGCTTGTAACCCTAGGTTTTTGGTTTTTTGGGTTTGTTTATTTTTCGTAGCATACAGGATCTTAGTTCCCCAACCAGGGATAGACCCAGTTCCCCCTGCAGTGGAGGCAGAGTCTTAAGTACTTGTAACCAGTCACAAATTTAGTAGACAAATGGCATGGAGGATAACTACTACTATTTTTTAAGATTGTCTTAATTATCCTACAATTAAAAATAAAATATAAAGAAAAGATTTAAGTCTTCTGACAACATAGGGTAAGACCCCATTACTAGAATATCGAGGGGGATAAATCCTTCTAGAAATTATTTTTAAATCAGTCATCATTTTGGTGCTTGGTATATTATTATTAAAAAATACTATCTCCTTGATTCTTTACAGATCAGCAGGTTGCTCGGATGGAAAAACTAGCTGGTTTGGTAGAAGAGCTGGAGGCAGATGAGTGGCGATTTAAACCCATCGAGCAGCTGCTGGGGTTCACACCCTCTTCAGGTTAATCTGGCCTGGATGGTCATCTCGGGTGCACAGCAACTGCAGGTCTAGCAAGGAACTTTTCTTACAATGTATATAGCCATCCAGAGATTCACGGCTCCATCACTGAATTGTTAATTCACATTCATACTTGGTTTCTCTGTACCTATACACAAGCAACAAATTCTTAAGTGTGTGATCTTGCAGGGAAATTTTTTGCTTATTTGTTTAAAAAAGTATTGAGAATCGGATTTAGACAATCGACATCAGAGAACCAGGAAGTTTGAGTTTAAAAGAGATTTATAAAACTTCACAGTCCAGGACACATGCCAGAATTGGCCAGAGGAAAGACATCCCTCCTGTCATTCACACAGTTCCTAGAATCCTCACCAGTCAAGTCCAAGGTCAGGATCTGGAGTTATAAAATACATTTCTAACCTAAAACCCTTCTTTTTGCAGATGAATGTGATTTCGACTCAGGACTTGTCCAAATTAGGAATTTTTTAATGTTTGGGATTTTTTCTATTTTTAGACATCTAATTCTATAGATTCTAACTTTTTCTAACCTCTTCTAGGCATGCCAAATGCTGGCAAAAAGAATTGCTTTTTGAATGTTGAAGTTCTTGTAAAAATAAAGCAGTGAGCAAAATCCTTTTAAACACAGAAATCCTGAGTTCATCTTGTTGGTGGGCTCTGGCAATTCTGTAGCAAATAAATCCTTTGAAAGAACTCCAAATTGGTTTCTTTATCCTTTCAAAGCCTCAAGGATTTGGGATAGGGGGAAGAGGTCAAATTACTTTTTTATAAAAAGGGAATCTAAAAACCATTTCTCCTAAACAAATGGTAGATTTGCTTCATCTCAGGGATATTTGTCTTTTTAGAAGTATATGAATTTATCATCAATATCTAAGTAGGTTTTTAGCCATGATATGGAAAAACCTGATAAGCTAAGAGATAATCTTTGTTTTTACTCATGGGACCCTCACATCCACACTACATAGTTAGAATCATTTAGATTGTATGCAAATTTTGCCCCAGACAGAATTTGCTTTTCTCCTCATTAATATCTTGTTCCTGACCTGCTTAGAGTTAGTTAATTATGAATAAATAAAATCCCAGTAGCAGTTGGCCTTAATCTCAGGAGTTCAGAATATTTTAATACATACTCCATGACAGGGAGGTGGTGACCTCATTGAGTCGATAAGGAGTCTGAGCACAGGGAAGATAAAGACCTGCACATGGCCACATAGCCCAGACTCCAAAGAAAATCTTGGAACTTAAAACAGGTTGCATTTGATTGACAATTCAGTCCACTAACCTTGTCTCTGAAGCACATCAGAGCACAAAAATTACCAGCCCTCAAACTCACTAATTTCCATATAATACTTCTTAACCTAAACTAGTTCCATTATTGAAAGCCATTGAGTTTCCTAACATTGTCCTTTTGGGTATCAACCATCTTCATGATTACCAAAGGAAAAATTTTAAATACCTAGTCTGCAATAAACCTTTCAATCATATTTTCAGTGACAGTTCAGAAGCAATCACTAGCTTTCATTTGATTTATGTATAGGACCCAGACACTGTATTACCTCGTCTTTACCCTCTGGTATTGAACTTCAAGAATTTTTTACTCTCTCAGTTGTACATTTCTTTTCATGGCCTTAGAAATTGAAGAGATCTATAGAGTTCAGTGGAAATACCTTCTGAAGCACCTTTTCCAGTGACCATTCAGCTTCTCCTTGAGTGCTGCCAGAAACAAGACCCTCACTGTTTGAAGATGGCCCCTCCCTCTCTGCACCTTTCTGTTGGTCATTATGTCTCATCCATAACTCCTATTACCATGCTATGGGCTTGAAGATGGACCTGTTGTTCATCTTTCCTCACTTCTGCACTCATTATGTTCCAGTCACTCAAAGGAATTAATTATAGTCCTTTCAGTAACACTGCAAGATGTGTAAAAAAAAAAAACCCTAATACAGATGAACTTGAAGCTCAGAGAAGGCATTACTATATGCCCAGGCTCCCTAGCTAAGTAAGTGGCCAAGTCTGGATTTGAACTGAGTGTGCCAGACTCCAAAGCTGAGATTATTTTATATATAATATATAATTGAAAGGTTTATATATATATATATATATACATACACACACATATATGTATCATGCTTCATCCCACTGACCCCAACCCAGTGCCTCATACAAAGAAAAACCCTAAAACCTTTTTTTTTTTAAATGATAAAATGATTTAACTACCTGGAGGAAATAAACCTTAGTACCACCCTCCCTGCTTCCTCTCCGAGCTTGGTGATAAGGAACAACCTCTTCCTTTAAGGACTGATAGGAAGTAGCTATGTCAGTATCTACATAACCTTTTAGGATTTGGCATGATAAAGTTAGATGCTTAACAGATACATACCTAAGTGTGCAAGGAGGAAGACAGGGAAGATGGCAGCTAACAGCCAGGATTTCACAGCCACCATCTTAAAGCTGATGGTAACGAGTGTTTCAGTGCATAAAACACTTTGCAGTTTCATAAATGTCTCATCTTGAGTCCCACATCAACCCTGTGAGATAAATGAGGCCGGCAGTTAACAGTTGAGGAAACCAGTACAGAGAAGGTAAGGTACCAAGATTATTAACCAAAGTATAGTTAATAATATAGGCCTTTCAAACCTTTATGCCTTCTAGTTTGTCATACACCAGAAAATGTGAAGGGAGAATTTGCTAATAAAGATTGTTCATATCAGTTTGATACATAATTCCATATAAGTGCCTTGTCTCATGGTAATGAGACATAAATAGTAAACTTACATAAAGCTGGTTTTACTTTTATGAAGTTAAAAATCTTATTTTTTTACTTTAATTATCTAAGATCAGCTTTGAAGTCCTCAGTTTTCACTGATAAGCTTAAGTGCTTTATTTATTAGTGCCATCCTATGCCTGATACTCACCTGGAATGACAGTGGTCTGGAACTCTAAATCAAGTTTCTAACCCTAGGATCTCTCTGCTCAGTCCATTTACTTGAAGCCCTCGGCTTCCCTTCCCCGGCATGATTGGGAGTCCTTGAATTCCTTGTTCCCGATCAGAACACCAGATACTGAAGTGGTAGAAACTTTGGACCTTAAGGCCAAGCCAAAGGTAGAAGAAAAGAGACAGGACCAGGAGATGCCTATCATCCATAAGAAAGAGGAAGAACCTGCCCAGGGACATGGTTCCCTTTCAGGCAAACCCAAAAGATACTACACTTGGAGGAGAAGGCAGTTATGCTTCTCCCTTTCCTTTTGTCAGACCACCTAACCTTGCCTACAATATCTTGCCTGGCTGCCTTGTAATTACCCAAAGTTCCAAGCAAGACAAATCCTCTCCACAAAAGAGGTACAGGGTTTAACTAACAGATACTTGGGGAAGTTTGGGGTTGCAGGCAGAATACAAATGATGCTGGATCTCTGGGTTCCCAGAGCTGAGTTTGGATGGAGATGGTACCAAGAGTGAAGAATGGGAGGAGGAGGCTGGAACCGGACCCTGTGCTACTAGCCTGCCTTCTTATTTTGCATCTGGTCAAAGAGGGAGTCTCAGAATTTAGAGCTGAATGGAAGAGACCTTAGAGACCATCTAGTTCATCCCCCTGGTTAACAGGCTGTCAGGCCCTTATGTGTCTCATTGCTTTATGTATATTCAGTACCTAGAACACTAGCTGGCACATAGTAGGTGTGCCGCAGGTATTTATTGAGTGAATGGAAGTATGAATTTGTATGTTTACCCTCATGTAGAAGCTAGGCTAGCTATGGTGCAGCATCCATACTGGAGAAATGCCTAAGGTAATTAATTGACAAGACAATAAGCCAGAGCCCAGCCCAGAGCTCTCTATAATGCTGTACTGACAGGTGGAAGCTGTGTCCTAAACAGCCATGGGAAGAGCCTGGGCAAATGATGTTGGTGGCTCCCTGCCTTCCTCATAGGCTCCTGCACACAGGCCCAATGGTGGTTCCACACGTCAGCATCCACAAGCTGCTCTCCACCTCTCCAGATACTCTGATTTCTCCAGCCTGTCCAGCCTCCCTAGAGAAGCTGTTTCTCCAGAATTCACTTACTTCATTTTTATAATATAAGCTCTTTAGGGAAGGTAATGAAACAACATACAGTTTATTAACAGGAACAACAGCTACTGCTGCTGCTGCTGCTCCTGCTGCTAAGTCGCTTCAGTCGTGTCTGACTCTGTGTGATCCCATAGAAGGCAGCCTACCAGGCTCCTCTGTCCCTGGGATTTTCCAGGCAAGAATACTGGAGTGGGTTGCCATTTCCTTCTCCAGTGCATGCATGCATGCTAAGTCGCTTCAGTCGTGTCTGACTCTATGCAACCCCAGTGACAGCAGCCCACCAGGCTCCCCCATCCCTGGGATTCTCCAGGCAAGAATACTGGAGTGGGTTGCCATTTCCTTCTCCAAAGGAACAGAGAGGATGTTTATTTCCAAATGTCTTTTATTCATTCTACAGACATTTACTGAGCACTTACTCTGTGTCTAGCATCTGCTAGAGCTGAGGATATGCTGTCAATCAAGACACAGTTATCAGCTTTGAGTTTATATAAATATATTAAAAGAGATAAAAGAGTAGTTTTCAGTCTAAAAACTGTCTGGTAACAGAAACCATGTAAAATCAGAGACAGCTAACCCAGCTGAGCCAGGGTCAGAGAAGACTTCCTGGAAGGATGCTGTTTAGGCTAAGACCTGGAGAACAAGTAGGTGGGGTGAGAAGGAAGGACTTTCTAGATAGAAGGTACAAAATATGCAAAGGCCCAAGAGTGAGGAAGGGCATCATGCTTCTGTGGGGCTGAGGGTGCTTTGTTATGGATGTTTCATAAAGACAAGAGATGAGACAAAACTGGACCTGATGGGTTTTGCTAAGGAATTTGAACTTCAACTAGAGGACAGTGGGGAACTATTAAAAGGTTTAAAGTAGGGGAATGACAAGATCTGGTTTCACTTTAGAAATCTCAGCTTCAAGGAAGGAGAAGGCAATGGCACCCCACTCCAGTACTCTTGCCTGGAAAATCCCATGGATGGAGGAGCCTGGTAGGCTGCGGTCCATGGGGTCGCTAAGAGTCGGACATGACTGAGCGACTTCACTTTCACTTTTCACTTTCATGCATTGGAGAAGGAAATGGCAACCCACTCCAGTGTTCTTGCCTGGAGAATCCCAGGGACGGGGGAGCCTGGTGGGCTGCTGTCTGTGGGGTCGCACAGAGTTGAGCATGACTGAAGCGACTTAGCAGCAGCAGCTGCAAGGAACAGTGGCAAATTAGTGGTGATAAGACCCAGATCTTTTTGGAAGCTGTCATGGAAATCCAGGGGAGACCTAACTGCAACCTTAAAAATGTGGAGACAAGAGGATAGATTTTAACTTGAGAGTTACTCAAGGAATAGCCTATGTGGGACTTGGTGACTCGTCAGACTTGGAGAATTCATGTAGGACACCTGGGTTTCGTGTCTCAGTAGCTGATGGACAGGATTCTTTATTCACTGAGGCAGGGCTACAGGGAGAGATGTGGATTCAAGGAGATATCTGGCAGGTGACTCTCTGGTCTATAGCTCAGGAGAGTGATCTGGGCTAGAGTTAGATTTGGGACTCTCTATGGCAGCCCACTCCAGTGTTCTTGCCTGGAGAATCCCAGGGACAGGGGAGCCTGGTGGGCTGCCGTCTGTGGGGTCGCACAGAGGGACACAACTGAAGTGACTTAGCAGCAGCAGACTATCTCTGGGCTTCCCTGGTGGCTCAGAGGCTAAAGCGGCTGCCTGCAATGCGGGAGACCTGGGTTCAATCCCTGGGTCAGGAAGATCCCCTGGAGAAGGAAATGGCAACCCACTCCAGTACTCTTCCCTGGAGAATCCCATGGACGGAGGAGCCTGGTAGGCTACAGTCCACGGGGTTGCAAAAAGTCAGACATGACTGAGCAACTTCAGTTTCAGTTTTTTTTCTTTTCAAACTATCTCCAGACTAGAGATATGCAGCCAAAGGTAGGCATGAATGGCACTGCCCAGGGAGAGAACCCAGAGTGAGAAGAGAACTGGAACCTTCTCAGAGGAGAAAGAGGAGCCCAGGAAAGCAACTGGCAGGAAGTCACCAGAAATAGCTGGAAAATGAGGAATATGGCATCAGGGAAACCAGGAGAAAGGACATTTTAAGAAGGAGGCTGCTGCAAACACCAGAATCTGGTGTAGCCAAGCAGTTAAGTGACAGGGGTGGAGAAGGCCTTTGGACTTGACCAAGGAGCTTGTTGGTGACCTTGTCCCAAGAGCAGCCACCTAAGTGGTACAGTGGAGGCGGAGCCAGTCTGCTGTGGCTGGGAGAGTGAGTGGGAGGTGAAAACGTGGGG
This sequence comes from Odocoileus virginianus, assembly GCF_023699985.2. Lineage (NCBI taxonomy): Eukaryota > Metazoa > Chordata > Mammalia > Artiodactyla > Cervidae > Odocoileus > Odocoileus virginianus. The sequence goes on from NC_069680.1 coordinate 61,983,124, forward strand.
CCAAATCTCGGCAACACTTTTAAGAAGTTCAGTGGTAAGGGGAATCAAAAATGAGGGGCAGGGAGGGTGACAGTTAAAGGAAGAAACACAGTCAAGACATTTGTTTTGGGGAGAGGCCAGAGAGAGGGCATGACTGAGGGTGTGAGGTCCCTGACAAGTGGGAGGGGTGGGATCCAGAGCCCAGGGGGAGTAATTATTAGCGGGGAGGGAGGGCAAAAGGGTAGCGCTGATGTGGGTAAAGGCAGGTGAGGTGGCAGGAAGTTGAGGGAGTTCCCATCAGAAGGCTCCTATTTCCTCTGTGATGCAGGAGGCAAGTTGGTCTGTGGCCTGTGGCAGGAGGCGGCGGTAACAGTGGGATTGGGAATGGTCCCTATGAAGAATGGGAAGGAGTTGACCAGGGTTAGCTGCCAAGCACATTCAGGGGCCATTTGCAGTTCAAGTCCCTAAATTTGCCATGGCACCAGTCATTGGAGAAGTTTCCCAGGATCTCCTAGCAGCCTGGCAGTAGGAATAGAAAAAAATAAAAACGCATAGTTGGTGGTTACAGTTTTACACGGGAAGCACAAGAGGGTAAGCAAATGGTCTGAGGCTAGTGAGGGAAGGAAGTGAAAACAAGAAGAGGTTACCAGAGAGAGATTAGAAGGGTCAGACATTTCTTGAGGGCCTACTGTGTCTCTGGTAATATGTAAGGCAACAGAAGTACAAAGATGGGGCAATAGTTCCCAAATCTAGCTGTGCCTCAGAATTAAGCTTAATAAAAATACAGACTCGTTGACCTGATTCCTGGGATCCAACAGGTCTATGATTGGGGGTCTTGTGTAACTCTCCTGCAGCCAGTTTAGAAAACACTTGGACCAGTGAAAAATGCAGACAAGTAAACAGAAATATGGAATCTATACAGCACCATAACTCCATGACTCTGGTCTAGATGGGGTGCTGTGGAAGCCAAGAGGGCTTGGTGGTGGGAAGCAAGGGGAAATGACAAGGAAGTTTTCCTAGGGAAGGTGAGCCCTGGGCCTGAGCAGACTGGTCAGTCGGGGTTAGAGCGGAAGATGCCAGAGAAGCATTCCAAGTATAGCGACTAGCACGTGCATTTGTGGAACTCCAAGTCATTTGGTGTGGCTGGAGCTGAGCCTGTACTGGGGAAGGGTGTGCCCTCTCAGGAGAAGGAAGCAAAAACCAGACTGTTCTGAGCCACACTCTACTTTCCATCAAGACAGCATTTCTCTGACAGGGCCCAGGGTACACCTAAGAGGCCAAGGATCCTGCCCTTCACAATAAATAACTCAGGAAGCAGGCTCCTCAGGGCCCAGAAGCTTAAGCCCCGTAGTCTGGTATAAAGCATCGAAGTGATCTTTACCAGCCACTAGGCAATACTGTCAGAGAAGGCAATGGCACCCCACTCCAGTACCCTTGCCTGGAAAATCCCATGGATGGAGGAGCCTGGTAGGCTGCAGTCCATGGTGTCACTAAAAGTCTGACGCGACTGAGCGACTTCACTTTCACTTTTCACTTTCATGCATTGGAGAAGGAAATGGCAACCCACTCCAGGGTTCTTGCCTGGAGAATCCCAGGGATGGGGGAGCCTGGTGGGCTGCCATCTATGGGATCGCACAGAGTAGGACACGACTGAAGCGACTTAGCAGCAGCAGGCAATACTGTTCACAGTACTGTTGCTCTGGCAGAGAAACTAAGCATTTACAGATTTGTACTTATTTACTTACTTTTAGGGGAAGGCAGATGTTCCAAGTTCAGAATTACTGAAAGAACCTCCCTTCTGGGCTCTGAGCCAAACCAGGATAAGAGGCAGTCTGAAGGGATCAAATTTAAAGTATATAGACGTTGTGGACAGATGTTGTTCCCCCCCGACTGGTTTCTCCTCCTTCCTTGCCTGGCCCTGAAAGCCTGAAGTGAACTCCCACACCCTCTCTCCCTCTCCTTATTCTCAGAAATCTCCAGGCATATAAACCACACAAGCATGGGCATTTCATCTGTTTAGCAAACCTAAAGTTCATGCTTGAAGGTTGTTGAAGTCAGATTCTACCCACTTAACTTTTTGCAGAGTCTCCAAAATACAGTAAATCTGGAATATTCTATGAAGTCAGGGCAACTAAGCCCTCCAACATACTGCCTAGAGGACAACCTAGGACCTTCTATCCTGGACCAGTGTCGTTGCTCAGAGAAGACTCAAGGCTCATTTTGTGATACTGCTTCAATGCTCAAGGCTAGAGCGCTTTTTGAAAGCACTCCTGATCATGAAAAGGAAAATCACAGTCTCCCAGCCAGCCTGAGATGGCAGTTGGAGGACCCAGGCACTATTGCCTCCGGAGACCTATGGACTCCGGAGCCAGGAAGAAAGCAAGACATCACCCCCATGCCATCTCTCGGTACAGAGGAAAATTCATTCTGAGAGCAGAGCTAGAAAACAGAAGCGGGGAGGGATGCCCAAGGAGGAAGGCAGCACTGCACGGTCTGGGAGCGCAAGCCCTGGCTGCACCCCTCGTTAAGACTTACTCACTCTGCTGCCAACCAGAGGGCGTCCTCACTGGGAAATATGAAAGCAGAGGCTCAACCTCAGAGTTCTACACCTCTTCATGACTCTGGGGAATCACTGAATCTAAGAACAGAGAAACCATCATCTATCCTGAGCTTTTCCAGTCTCTTTTGAGTCCTGCTGGCTCTGTGGCCAAAATGAACCTTCCATGAGAAAAGAGTTTGGCTCCTAGAAGGTGTCAATCTAATACTCTTCAATTGAAAAGCTGCTGAGGGGAGGAGGACTCCGCTGGTGGTCCAGTGGCTAAGACTCTGCACTCCCAATGCAGGGGTCCCGGTTCAGTCTCTGGTCAAAGAACAAAGATCCCCCATGCTGTAACTGAAAAGATCCTGCGTGGCACAAACTAAGACCCAATGCCAGCCAAATTAATTAATGTTTTCAAAAAGAAAAAAAGAAAAGCTGGCAAGGGGGATAGGAAAGGCCTCAGTGAGTGAACATGAGGGCCCAGGCCCAGCACCCATGCCTCTCACTTGGCACATAGGCTCTCGGGGTAGGTACAGGTCATATCCAGGCACTGGAGACTCGAAGAACGTTCATCATGGTTAATACGTAGTGAGGAATTACTATATGTGGGGCACTGTGCTAAGCACTTCAGACACATAATGCCATTTACTTACTGGGAGAGGGTAGCAGAAAGGCTATGTGGGGCAGAGGAAGCCACCAAGGGATGGCAGGAAAGAATCCTATAGTCTAAGAGCTGAAGGGCCTTGGCAACTGCATTCCTTTGGGCTAGGGCTGCCACCTACAAAGTACACAGACTGAGTGGCTTAAACAACAGAAACTTAATTACCTCATAGTTTTGAAGTCTGGAAGGCCAAGATCAAGATGCCACCATGGTTGGTTCACCGTGGTTGGTTCCTGTTGGAGGCTGTGAGGGAAAGGATCTGTTTTAGGCCTCTCTCCTTGGCTTATACATGATAACCTCCTCTCAGTGTCTCTTTACATCATCATCACTCGTGCACGTCTGTGTCCAAATCTCCCTTTTCTTTAAGGATGCCCGTCATCATCTTAGATTAGGGCTCACCCTACTGACCTCATTTTAACTTGATTACCTTTATTAGGTTCTATCTCAAAGTGGCTCAGTGATAGAGAGCCCTTCTGCCAAGGCAGGAGATGTGGGTTCGATCCTTGGATCGGGAAGATCCTCTGGAGAAGGAAATGGCAACCCACTCCAATATTCTTGCCAGATTCCAATGGAAAGAGGAGCCCGGTAGGCTACAGTCCATGGGCATGCGAAGAGTCGGACATGACTTAGTGACTAAACAACAACATCTCCAAATAAGGTCACACGCTAAGTTACTGGGGCTAGGACTTCAATATATAAATTTTGAGAAGGGATACAATTACACCTGTAACAGCGACGATGTTTAACCAAACCCTCTCCTTTTATAAATGAGGATATTGAAGTCTCAAGTGAGCAGGTGACTCGCACAGGGTTGCACAGCAAATTGGCAAACTTAAAACTAGACCCCAGGTCTTTGGGAGCTGCAAGCTTTGTGCTTGCTTCCCCGGAGTAGCAGTAGTGCCGGCTTTGGAAAGTTCCTTCTCTAAGAAGGGAACCCCTGAGCTTGGACAAATCTGGGAAGCACCCAGTCAAATCTCTTTATCAGCCTGTGGTGAGCTAAAACTCTTACAAATCAAGATTTGGGAAAAGACTCTGAAATGCTAGAGTGGAAAAACCCTTATTAATGGAGCATAATATAAGCACCAGGGTTTATTTTCAATGACCAGGCCCCTCATTAAGGAGGCAGACATGTAGGTGTCATAAAGGAAGAGCCTTGCTGCTTATTTGCTGCCCCCAACAGCTCAGGTTGCTGAATACAGCTGGGCGGTGCTGGCTGCTCACAGACTCCCCCACTGTTTACTCTCTGGGCTTACCTCTGCCTCCAGGCTGGCATCTGGCCTCTCTGCAATCAGTTGTGACAACTCACTAAAAAGACTCTTTTGCAAGTCCCATGCAACATACAGGAGCAACATGAGTTTAAGAGCCTTGCTCTTGCAGTTTCAAAAACAAGGAGGCAAAAATTGAGATTGAATATAGTACGGAAGTGTGGGTGACACCAAACCGCAGATGAGTTGATAGGCTGTGGGGAAGGAAGTGAAAAGTTCACCTTGTCCTTCCCTGTAACAGAGGGCTGTTGGTTTTGTAGAGGTTTGCTTTTTTAAAATCTTTTCATTCAATAAAAATAGCTCGGTAGGATAACATATTATAGCATTCGTGGAAATAAAAACTAGGAACCACATCATACAATGTTCTGCTCCAAACCTGGCCCTGGTTTCCCAGGCAGCTCCCAGTTCCTTCTGATTTATGCAGCAGCCGTGGAGGCCCTCGCCCCATCCCAGGTGGAGTCTGGCCTTCAGAGAGGAAGGGAGGAGGTGGTTCAGAGGTATCAGCTGTTTCCCTTGCTTCTGAGCCAAGACCCTCGCCTCAGCTAGAAACCCAACTTTGTCCCCGGTGTCTGCCTTCCGCACAGTGAAAAGTTTCCATCACAAAGGGCTGATTCAGGAAACCAAGGTTAGAAGTAAACGGTCTTATTTGAAAATGGTGAAGGCCAGCCAGGTTTTGGGCTTCCTGCATTGATTGCTCTCCCGGGGCCTGGGACCAGCCCAGCAGGGTGGGGCTCTGCAGGTTACAGGATGTGAAAGTGGGGACTGAGGTTAGGAAAAAGAATAAAAGGCTAGGACCAGAACACACCCAGCAGAAGGCCATGTGCAGTTCTCCTCTTCAGGGTTTCCTGTGGGTACACTGAGAACATTGTGTTCTGGCTGTGAACTTACCCAGCTGAGCCGGCTCCAGATTCAGCCCCTGGGTCCTAGTGCTGCCTCTCACTAGCCTCAGCCTTTACTCACCTGCACCACACGAAGCCCGCTGTGGGACCCCAGGAGGCCACTTCCATTGTGCCCTCCCTACTGCGTGAGGCCCCACGACCAGACTGTCAGCACTGATGTTTCCAATCATCATGAAGCATCTTAAACTTGCTTGGCATTGTCATGTAACAACATCTCATGTTCCTCATGACAAAACATCCTTCAGATGACAAAACTGAGGCTCTGGGAAACTGGGAGGAACAACCAAAATCAGAAATTCAAGGTCTTTCTACCCAGATGTCCTGACACTTTATTGTTCAGTTGCCAGTCGTGTCAGACTGTTTGCAACAACATGGACTGCAGCATGCCAGGCCTCCATGTCCCTCACCATCTCCCAAAGTTTGCCCAAGTTCATGTCCACTGCATCAGTGATGACATCCAGCCATCTTATCCTCTGACACCCTCTTCTCCTGCCCTCAATCTTTCCCAGCATCAGGGACTTTTCCAATGAGTTGGCTGTTCACATCAGATGGCCAAAATACTGGAGCTTCAGCTTCAGCATCAGTCCTTCCAATGAGTATGCAGGGTTAATTTCCTTTAAGATTGACAGGTTTGATCCCCTTGCTGTCCAAGGGACTCTCAGGAGTCTTCTCCAGCACCACAGTTCAAAGGTGTCAATTCTTTGGCACTCTGCCTTCTTTACTGTCCAGCTCTCACAAATATGTGTGACCACTGGGAAGTCCATAGCCTTGACTATATGGACTTTTGTTGGCAGAGTAATGTCTTTTACTTGCTGCGCAAACCTGACACTTTAGGGATAACTATTTTAAGACCAGCACTTCAAATCATTAAAATGAATGTAAGCCTTTACCCTCAAAATTCCTCTCCAGACGAATTTGAGGAAAGGTGATTTCCTAACAAATTCTCCAAAACAACTAAAAGCTCAGGCACGTGGTGTAGAACTGTCCAGAGGAGCTTGGAGAGCCCAGTGCTGTCTGCCCTGTGCCTCAACTCCCTGGACCTGCACCAGGAGCCTGTGTGAAGCCCCACAGCAGGCCTGGCTTGTTCAGGGCCTGGGTAGGTCTTGAAACTCAGAGCAGTATGCTGGGCCCCAGCCCCAGGAGCCAAGAATCAATGGGCCAGTAGAGCAGGAAAGGGGCCTTAGGAGGGGGGTAGAAGCACTCTGGTTAGAAGAGATTTTTACAAATTTCAAAGTGAGTTGTGGATTGTCAATTCCTCTACTAGATGGTAAGCCTCGTTTTCCAAATCATCCTTGTATCCTGGGGGTATGCTGTTCCTTGGTAAACAGCTGCTGAAGGACCTGAATGGAAATCTCTCACGGGAAGGAAGGCCATGCCTGTAGCTATGGAGCACAGTCATTCCCAACAGCACATTGAGCACCTACTGTGTACTAAGTAAGCACTGTTGATAAAGGGCACACAATTGCTAAAAACAAACATACAAAGGAAAGACAACCATGGTGTTGGCCCCTCCTAGAGATCAGAGTCTTCTGGAAAGAAAGGCATTCAATAAGCAAGAACAATTCCAAGGGTCCAGGGTTATCCTAGAGCAAGTCCAGAGTGCTGTGACCGCGTGAAGAGCAGGGAGACCTAAGGATGCTGAGGACCCGGAAAAGTCCTTGAGGAAGAGCTCTTCAAACTGAGATCCAAAGGGGAGTTAGGAATTAGCCAGAGGAAGGAGGCTGGGAAAGGGAGCTTCAAGCAGAGGTAACAGTGCTTATGAAGACCTGAATTTAAAGAGCCAGTGGCTCACTGAAAGAACTGAGAAACGTCTTCTATGTCTCCAGAACCCCGCCAGTGGGAACTCTAGTTCTCACTTCAGGGTCGAGTCCAGCCGTTGTTACTGTCCATGAGGAAGGAAATCTGCCACCTCCCTGTGCCCTTCCCCTAGGCTCTAGGCTCCGATTCAGAGGAATCCTAAAAACTGACTGGGATATATCTTGAGGCAGAAAGGCCATGAGCATGGCCTGAAAGGGCAGGTACTAGTCTTGGCATGGGGACCCTGAGCTGAGATGCTGGGCAAGTCACTTCCCAATTTCCAGGATTTATGTACTCTCAGTAGTTAGCCTGACACTCAGACCTTCCTGAATTAATGAATGACTGCAGTTTCCATCTGGAAAAAGATTTCTTCCAATGCTAAGACTCTGGGTTTGAGACCCACATTCAGTCCTTCCCAGGATTCTTCTGGCAACAGAAGTGCCAAGAAAGGAATGAGTGCACTGACCAGCACACCCACAGCCAATGTTTGTTGAATGAATGTGTGATTGCTCTCCCTGAAGTCACCCTAGAAGCTTTGATGGATCCATGCTTCTCTTAGCAGCTGCTCTGATCTCTATCACTCCTAACCCTGTGCAGTCATTATTGCCCACATACTTCACAGGCAGACATCAGATTTAGTGGTGAAAATAAATCCTAGATCTTGTCTTTAGGATCCATCCTAGAGGAAGAAGATAAAAGATGACTGCAGGAAGCTGAGAGGCAGTGTAAGGAAAGAAGAGAGAGGACTAAAATGGTCAGAGTCTGAAAATCAGTGCACATTCTCACGTAACACTCCCTGTCTTAGAAACCCCAAAACTGCCCAGTGCTCTGTCCCCTCCAATGAACAGCTAGAACTCACCAGAGCTGGCTTGGAAGAGCTCTGGAAATGAACAAGTGCTCCCTGAGCCACCAATCCCCTGACTGCCCTGAATCAGGCACTGTGGTAAGGGCAAGAGTTCCCAGCTGGGCACACCCTGAAATGCATTTTCCCTCTCCTGTGGGTTTCCAGGCTAGCCCACAGAAGCCTGATTCATCCACAACCACACTGAAACATAGAATTAATTCCAGCTATACCCTGGGTGAGCTAGGCCATTATGGCAACCAAACCACCACTTACAGCATTATTTTGATGGGAAAATGTGTTCTGAGCTCCAAGCAACCAAATTATAAGTGGGACACAGGCACACCCAGGTTCGAATCCCAGTTTTAACACGTCCTAACCATGCGGTCAGGGGCAAGGCACTATCTTCCCCAGCCTCAGTTTCTTGATTTGTAAAAGAACACTTCCTTTAGGAGGCGGGAGTGCTGACTGAATAGGCCCCTGTGAAAGTGCCCCGTGGCAGACGTCTCCCCCTTTCCTTTCACAGGCGCTTTCGGGGAGACATGGAGGTAGGACTCCCAACACAGTCCCTCTGCGGAGGGTTTACCCAGCGTGCACGGTGGCAGCCCTAGCACTGGACTCAGGCTCAGAGCAAGTGTTCACGGGATAAATTGAGCTGCTGTCTTAGAAATCACAGAACATTCCTCATCTTTGACATTCTCCAGGCTTTGATGGGCTTATCTGAGCCAAGAAACTTCTCCTGCCCCAACTCAGCTCCCTCTTTCCCAATCTCTCCATGAACAGCAGTGTTCTGGTTTCCTTTGCTCCTGATTCTAGTCAGATTTCCTTTGCTTTGCCTCCAGAAGGGGCCAGAAGCCCTGACCTTTCACCAGAGCCTGGACATGTGCCCACAAGAGCAGGCAGGGGGAGGGCAGAGACCCAGGCCACACCCGCAACCGGCCAGTGGAAGGCTGGCCGACTCCTCCTGCTGCCTTTGGTTCTGGCCCCTCCTTGCTCTGTTTATTTCCAAGCTGCAGCAAGAACGGTCTGTACTCAAAGGATGGTGAAACAGTCAAGGAATCCGTAGGGTCCTAAAGGTCGACCTTCTTCCTTTCCTTGCCCTTGTTCCCAAAAGTTAGTTTCCTGGCCTTGGGCTCCTTGTCCCCTACCCAGGGTCACAGGCACTGTGGCGGTCAGTCACCTTGAATGAGCCTCTCCTACGCTGCCCCATGCTTCCACAATTGTCTCCACAGCCATCCTCACTTCTCCCCATCTGGAACCACAGAGCTGTCCCAGACCCTCCCTCCGTCTCTGCAGATCTTGTCAGTGCCCCCTTCTCACTGGGTCTCCACTGCCCTACCCCACCTCTATCTAACCCAAAACCCTGTTAGCAGTCCTGCAACAGCAAAAAAAAAAAAAACCCAAAAATCTCTTGTGAGAGTAATACAAGCTCATGATAAAAATCCAATTTCCAGTGTCTCTACAAAGCAAAATAAAAGTAACCTTAGTTTTTAACCTGAAAAACAAAAAAAGATATGAAGTGAAAAAGTAAAAGCCTTTCCCTCCCCTCCATCCCTCAGAGATAACCTCTGTGGACAGCATCCGTCTAGATGTTTTCTCTGCACATGTAAGTGTGTGTCTGCTGGGGAGTGTCCTCTGTTTTTCTTTCAGAATGAGATTAGAGGATACAAATTGTTCTGCAACTTGTCCTTTTTACCTAACAACATATCTTGGGCATTTTTCCAAAACTGACCTCACTCTTTTTAACATCCGCATAATGCTCCATGATTTGGAGCTTATTTAACTGTTTGCCACAGACACTCAACTTGGTTTTCAGTTTTTTCTGTCACTATCGAACTTCTCTCAGCCTCTGGTCTCAAGCCTCCAATCTGCCTTCCACACCGCTGCTGGATTGCAACACCCAGTCTATCATTCCTCGATCAGCTGTCTTCCTTGCATTAGGGTTATACACAAGGTGTCTTATCTTTCCTCCTAGGTCTTAAGCTCAGGACAGGGTGTTAGCCTTAGAGGTCCTGACAAAGACAGCCTATCGACTGTGCAGTTTTTGAGCCAATCTCAGTGCTGCCCTGGGAAAGTGGAAGGAGGTTCTCAGGCCACGTGGATATTCATTTTCTTTTTCATATTTGTATGCTGACAACTCTGGGGGCCTGGCTTGTGCCGGGCACTGGAGCTCTGAGATGAAACAGATACAGACCCCAGCCTCTCAGAGCTTGCAGTTCAGTGGGAAAGACAGGCATTGTACATCCACACAGATAAATAAATGGATAATTACATATGGGATGAGGGATTTGAAAGGAAACAACCAAGGAGATGGGATGGGGCCACCAGTAGCGAGGGCCAGTGAAGCCAGCAGACCGTGGGATCTGGTTCCCATTCTAGGCCACTTCCCCTTTACTCTTCTCAGCTGATGAGAAGGGAAATCCCCCTTTCAGTTTTAACTTTCTGTGACAGTAAGACACACTATCAGAGCTCAGTGGTAGCAGAGTTCCCCAGGCCAAATACTTATTGAGCATATATCACATGTAGATAACATACAGAGGTAGGGGTATGTGTGTGTTGGGGGGAGTTGTGGTGTTAGGTGTTTAAAGACTTAAAATAGGTGACATCTGGAGGAGTTTACAACTTGATGGAACATCACACCCAGGAGAGGATCATTTCAATATACATCAGGTGAGAAGAGAGCATAGCTCATCCACAGCTCTGAGAACTGAGCACTAGCTTCATAGGCAAGCAGCTCTGGGCTGGACTCCCTGTCCTGCACTCCCCAGCCAGGGAACATGGAACTTTCCAAGTGTGTTCGAAAAGGGCTCCTGGAGGGCCCGGAGCTTAGACAAGCTTGGAGTATGAGTCAGAAGAGCTAGAAGGGCATCTGGGAAGGGTAATCTGTGTGAAGATGGGAACAAGCTGAAGGAAAGATACTTGACTTCACAGAGGAAAAGCAACCCACAGGGCACCTGAGCAAAGTCAACTATACCAGCCTTGAAAGAAAACCCAAGCACATAAGAGCAGTTTAAGGAGTACAAGCATCCCCCATTCTCCTCCTGGGAGCCAAAGATTTCATGCCCCAGAGAGGGCACCAGATGGGAGAAGACAGAAATCTGTTACCTCTGCAGTCTCACTCCCAGGTCTATGTGTCTGTTTCTCGTTAGCGTGATTAAAAATATTGTAAATTATATGCTTATACTTTGCTGATGTTCTCTTTGTGATCCACTGTATGTGGCTGTATATATTTTGCACATCTACATACATATTACTGTGCAAAGTTCTATACACAAAGCCAGGCATACTGTACTTTAAGGAAAATTTAAGAGCATTTCAGAGATAATTAGAACCATCTGTGATTTTTCCCCTTCTGGCTTCAGGAAGGAGATGCAGCTAGAGATAGTCAAGCTGGAGGTTTGTGAGGCCGAGGTAAGAAGCCAGACTTGCTCTAAAGGTAGTGAGAAGCAGAGCAATAGTAAAATAGACAGTTCTAGGCTCTCGTTGTTTCTCCTTAAGATAACAAAGTTACCTCCACAACCAAGGCAGCAACTCCCAAATCAAGTTCTGTCCAAAACTAGTCTCTGCCTCATTTTCTCCACCTGTAAAGGGAAGCCGCCTTACCTGCCATAGTGTGGGGCTGTAGCACCACAGGTCACCTTTGGCAAGCAATGAGGCCCAGGCTGAGGGGGCTTTTAAACCAGCCTGGGCAAGACTCAGGGACATTGCTGTCAAATCTGAACGTCATTCCTGGCCTCCAAGGCTAATCGTCTCTGGACTGGTGCATCTGAGTTCGGATCCTGCTCCTTTGGGAAGGAACTTAGTGAAGCTTCTGCTGGCCTACTGATGTCCTTTCCTGGGCCAGAGACTCTTAAAGCTTTCTGGGAGAATGACGACACAAGCCTCATTGTGCAGCCCTCAGCAGATGCAGCAGCGAGTGCTAACGAAAAGCTCCCATAATAACCACGTGTGATAATAAAAAGATAAAGAGGCAAATAGGTATGTAGGTCAGCTCAAAAATAGCCACCCACCCATTTGACCTAGGTAACCATTTGTGCCAAGTGGGTCCAAAGAGTTTTCTTCGCTCCCCTCCCAAGCTGACCTTCCCTGCTTTTTTATAAGGCTGCCTTAAATAAAAGTCCCTTCCTGCACGGGCTGGAGTTTGGCCCGGGCAGTTCTGACCTGCAGCCCGACAGGAGCAGGCTCTTCTCCGTGCACTCCTTCCACGGAACAAACCCTGGGGTCAGAGGGCACAAGGGCTCGGCCTCTGCCATGAATTCTTGCACCTAAATCGGGGTGTAGGGTGGTAACTCACAAACACTCCCCCGCCCACCTTCATAAGGGTTCAGTGCGCCCCCAGGAGGCCTCGCCTACCCCAACAGAGACCGCTTTGTTAGCAGACCCGGTCGGGGAAAGTTACAGCCTCAGGGCTGTGAGAGCTTCCTCAGCCTCTCCTCCCTCCCACTCTCCCCGGTCTTCGGCCCTCACCAGAGAGACGCTGGGCCCTCGCCCTGCCCCCACCCAGCAGCCCTATGGCCACCGCGCCGAGCTCAGCATCTCCGCAGCCCGGCCGCCTTCCGGTTAGACGGTAGGAGGAGTCCCCTTCCTATCCCCCAGTGGGCGGGGCTAGCACTGGCCCCGCCCTCTCCTCCCCTCGTCTCCCCCCACACACGTTCTCCAAGTCACGTCCCCGTTCCCCCCCAGCACACACCAGGGGGTCCGTGGAGATGGACACCCCCTCGCCAGTCAGCTGCTCAGCATCTGTCACCTCCACTGCCAGGCTCCCCTGAGGGCGCACCTCAGTCGAGGATAGAGGGTGGGAGGGGAAAGGAGAGGGAGGAAGGGTCTTCCCTTCCCCCATCCCGCTGGCCGCCCACTGCAGACCAATCACAGCAGGGAGGTCAGTTCAGCTTGTATGTTCACCTCTTCCCAGAGCAGAATCTAGAGGTCTAGTTTGTGTGTGTGTGTTTCTCTGCCTTTGATTTTTAAGTACAAAAAGACTGAGCCATGGCTTCTGGCTTCCTCTGTCAAAGTCTGTCCTTTGTGGGTTACAAGAGGAACAGATGGGGCAGGGAGAGACCCCTCTTGGTGCACCACTTCCCAGACGGGCCTTCCTAGAGGAGACCAGCGCTCTCAGGGAGGATGCCGGGATGGGGGAACGTGACAGGATCACTGTCACTTCTGGGCTTGAGGTTCTTTAGCTGAAGGTGATCCCTTGGGCGACACTGTGTTTTGCCGTTGAGTCAGCACTGCTGGGCCCTGCTGAATTCTGCAGGGGGAGGAAGAGCCTCATCAGATAAAATAAGAGCCAAACCAGCAGAGAAAGTTTTTTCTCAACAACACCATGTCGACTCCAGGTGTTCACCCCACCTGTTCTACACCATGTGTCCCCAACGTGTACTGCCCCCTTTCCCAGTGATACAGTCTCCTTTGCAGTGTCAGGGACTTGGAATCAAGGAAATGAGCCCAGATCTAGAGTCATGGCTCCAGCCTGCCGACTGGCTATGTGACCTTAGGCAAGTCCCTGCATCTATCCAAACCTGTTTTCTTACCTGTAAAATGACACTGATGAGGCCTGTCCTATCTACACTATGCAAATAAAAGTTGTTTTTATTGACAGAGTTATGAAAATGCCAAAGATATAAGAGTGTTTTTAAAATCATAAGGAGTTCCAGAAAGGTCAAAGATCTTTGTGAGGAGGTGGCAGTGTTGCCAGGTGGAACTGGCAGCTGTCATCACCAGCAAGCCAAGGAGTTCCAGACAAAGACCCAGGATGCAGACCCTGGGTGGTTGCCTTTTTGCAAAAACCTGAGTTTTTCAAGCCTTTGGCTACTAAGGCCACTGGAGAGAAAATCTGAGTGAAGTTAAGAAACTTGACAGAGGAGCAAGAAAGTGGTTACAAGCCTGGGAAAACAAAGTTCCTGAAGATTGAATAAGGCCTAATTGCTAGGAGAACTCAAAAGGCTCCCTGCTCTCCAGCTTGGTTCCTTATGTATAAAGTGGGGAGGGGGTTCCTAAAAGAAGCACTTTCCCAGGGGCTGCAGGCCCTAACATTCAAAGATTTTAAGGTTCACTCCACTGACAGAAGAATCCTGACAATGAGAGTGACTGACCTCTGCTGAGTATTAATCCAGCTGTGCTCACTTCACCCCAGCCCCTTAGGGTCCCAGAGGGTGGCCAGCCCTCCTGGTGTCTCTTCAGTGTGTGTGTAGCAGCAGGGGAAGCGGGGCTGAGCTCCTTTTACTTCCCAGGCAGGCAGCAAGCCCGGATTCAGGCTGTCCCCAGTGTAGCAGCTTCAGATCACCCTGTCATCCCCCACCCCCCCAGCCCAGCCTGACCCCGCCTCCCCCCTTTGATATATGGCACTTGGGAACCCTCAAAAAGCAAGCACACAGAAAGGGCTGAATTGGGACGTCTGTTTCTACCTTCTCTGGCAGGCCTCCTCCAGATGGTCCACCACCCTGCAGGTCAGGCCTGGGAGTTTTAGAAAAGGAGCTCCATAGAATTTAAATCTTTTTTTTTTTTTCTTTGTTATGATCTTTGTGGCGCTTGAATAGGCCTTTGAGATTCTCTAGTTCTGGGTTTTCAAAACTGGGGTATGAAAATCCCCAGCAGTATATGAAGCCACAGGATAAATGCAGTGAATCTTTTTGTTAAAAAGAGTTTTTGTGGGGGCAGGGAAGATTAAGTAATTTAACTATTAAGTCATTTTAAAGTTTGCTACTAAAATTAACACAAATTCCCATACACAGATAAAACATAAAAAAGAATGCAAGATTTTATTATTTGTAATAAAAGTAATAAAATAAAATGATACTTTGTAATGAAAATACTGAATTTCAAAGACATTATGCTTCCTAGGGGCTGCTTCAGGCCGCAGCCCAGTACCCTATTCATCCTTAGCAGCCAAATGGCCTGAACTCAGGTCAGCTGACTCTTGTCCCCTTATAGGACCTGGGCTTGCCTCAGAAAGCCGTTTTGGATACTAACTGGAGAGGGGTGTTGCTTCATCTTCCCTCCACTGTTTTCTTTCCTCATAAGAGTTCAGATGCTCGGATGGGAGAGGAATTCTGGGAAGCTGGCCAAAAGCTGACCCCACAGATGGGATTCCTTCCTGAGAGGCAGTGCAGTGTGTCAGTGAGAAAAGAGACATTGCCTGGAGTCTGGGTCCCATGGGCAACTCTGGCTGCATGGGAGATGAGGAGGGGGAGCAGTGAGGTCTGGTAGGCCATCATGACTTTCATCAGTGCAAGGGGTACCTGAATTCTGACAGGAGCCTCAGGCTATCCTCCTAGCTCCCCCTTTGTCATGGTGGTTTAACAAGCCAGCCTTTCTGGGGTTCCCTCTGCTCTTTGTCCTGTCCCCAGAGGAAATGGCTTCTTATGAAACCTGGGAGCCCAGCAGAACTGGCTGTCTGTGAACTCACCATTGCCACAAGTAGGCCTACTTTCCACAGCTGTCTGCCATTTCACCAACCCCAAACCCACTCCCCACCCACAGAGGGGCTGGGGAGCCAACCCAATGTTCTTTCCAGGGCCTACCTTTCTTCCTAAGACGTCAGTCCTCTGTTCGCTGACATCCCAACTAAAGATGCGCATCAGGACCACCCGAGGAGTTCCCCCCCCCCCCCGCCCCCCAGGAGCTTTTGTACAAAAGGGTCCTATTCAGACTTACTAAACTAGAATGGGGGTTGGGGAGGTGGGAATCTATGATTTACAAGCTCCACAGAAGATTCTAATTATCAATCAGGCTTGAAGGCCACTAGTTGATGGAAAGATTACAGGACACTCTGGGCCTCAATTTGCTCCTCTGTAGAATGGCATTATGTTCATTCCTTTGGGTGTAAGTAGATAATACAATTCAGAAGCTTCTTTGAAAGACTGCATAATACAATGTATTGTCAGTATTTCCATTTCAAAAAGTAGCTTCATTTGCAAAAAGATTCCTCACTGAATTTTTAATTATCCCTCCAATAGCACAGTTAAAATTCTACTGTAGTCCTCAGCTGTCAACAGCTTTTCACAGCCCTCCTAGTAAACCAGGTGCACTTACAATCTTGCTATTTTGACCAAGTTGTTGGTTTTTCAAGTAAAAAAGCCACAGAAGTCCTGGGAACACTTCTGCTGGCTTCATTGTCCCCACCTCCCACCACCGCTCCACCCTCTACCACCCACGCTCCTCCAGCCGCCTCCACTCCCCTCAATGACATGTTTCCAAAGGGCTGTGAAGGCGCCCCAAGCAGAGCCACACAGGCATGCTGGCTGGCCTTCAGGGGTTCCCATCCTGAATTCTAGAGTTCCCAGAACCCCACTCCCACCCCAAGATCTGGTTAAACTCCCCAAACCCGACTGGAGCAACTTGCCAGACTGAGGCCCTGGGAACCTGTGCGCAGGACGGAAACCACCAGCACAGGGAGGGGCCGTGGCCAAGGAGTGAGTGCTCATTGACTAAATTGCAGGCTGCTGTGGGTCCTAGGGGAAGAGGGCAGAGCCTGGGAAGATGCGGAGTGAGTGTCTGCATGGGCAAGGCCCTGGCCACAGAGACTGGGACTTGGGACCTGGTTACCAGCTCCAGAGGCCTGAGTCACGGGGGACGTGACACTCACCCCCTGCTGCTGGGAGTTCAGTCATCTCCCTTTCAGGGTCACTTGGCAGAGTTTCCATGTTGCACACTGTGTCTGTTAGGAGTGCTTTCCCCAGAAGACACATGTAAATGCACAGACTCGAATGGTTAACAGTGCCCTCTGGAGTTGTGCAAAGGGACATCCGTACTCCCACCAACACAGGAATATAAACTTTCAAAGTATTTTGAAGAGAGTGACTGCTCCTTCGGGATGAGATGTTGTAGAATGGACAGAGGTGGTGAGGGCACAGCACTGTGGACACACTAAATGCCGGCGGCTTGTGCACTTTAAAAAGTTCCATTTTATGTGTGAATTTCATCCCAATAAAAAAATTTTTTAAGTCTTTTTAAGGCACTCGAAAGGAAAGTACAAATTGCTTTAAAAGATTTCCCACAAGTCAGTCCTCTCTGACAATGTGTGCTTTTCCCACAATGCACCTCTCTCCCCAGCTTCCTGGGGGTGCCGACTGTACTCCGACTGAAAGAATTAGGTTACCTTGGAAGCCCCACTGCTAGACCTGAGCGAAGGAAGAAGGAAAATATTGATACATCAAACACTTTTGGCAGCACTTGTCACAAATGGGATAGAAATGTAGCATGGAGTTCTTCTGAAGGCCTGCGCCAAAGTCCATCAGATCCTGAGAATCCAGATGTAGGCCTGCGGTTCTCAGAAAATCCACCTTCTTGCTTTATCCATTAATTCATTTATTCATCCAAGGAATATTCACTGAGCCTCTACTATGTGCTTTACCCTGAAAGTTGAGTAGAACAGGGATTTCCCTGGTGGTCCAAGTGGCTAAGGCTCTGCTCTCCCATACAGGGGGATACAGGTTAGATCCCTGTTCAGGAAACTAAGATCCTGCGTGGCCAAAAAAAAGAAAAGAGAGGGAAGACCACTACCTTTAAGAAGCTCATAGTCCAGTGAGAAAACTAAAGTGGAAACAGTTATTAACAGAGATGTGCATGAGGTGCAAGGTGCCCCCGAGGAGGGGCACCTAAGGGATGGTGAATTGGATTCACCAGCTGGGGAGGTCTTCCTGGAGGACGGGATGCCAGAGCTGGTCTCAAAATCTGCTGGTGGAAACAAGTCCAGGCAAGCCTGACCAGCAGCCAGCCTAGGCCTGACAGGGACAGAAGCACACCAAATGCAGGGTTCATAGGAGAGTTGAAGGCTCTGAAGAGGTCTGGCTCAGAGGCTAGGAGATGTAGCTGTCTCCTTCCTGCAAGCACCACCTTTTGGGGTCCCCCCTCATCCCATCTGTTTCAGTATGTGAGATGGTAACAATGTCTTTCCAGCCACTGCCTGGGGAAGGGATCCTGCCCTTCACCTCACAGGATGAACCAAGACCCTTCAACCAGGCCCCTCAGAGGGGTTGTTAAGAAACTCCCCTTTAGATCCAAAGGTTCTCCTAACAGACAACAGTATGGGTGAAGAATGTCAGTGGAGAAGCCATCTTGCCCTCCACCCTCATCCCCCGGCAGCTAGGCCCCCTACCAGGTGGTCTTTTACCCTATAGCCTACTCTCTCCTACTATGGGAAAAACCTTCAAGGTTAAGACTGCCTGTCCTTTTTTCATCACTTTTTGAAAACAATGAGACAACATTCATGGATTTTTTTTTTAAAGAAACAAAATTATCCAGGGCTCATTTAACATAACATTTTCCAATTATAAAAAGCTGTTGTTGTTTTTTTTTTAAGCTGTTTTATTAACAGAATGAGATAGTGAGTGAAAAAAGGTGCTTGGCACACAGTATAAGGCTCCACAGCACACTACTTCCATGATGGCTATTTGTTGAATGAATGAATGATTTCCTAGTAAACTGACCTTTCCAAAATAACTCTGGATTCTTTTGCTTGCAAACCTCTATTTTTCATAGATTACTGTTCCACGTTTTTCTGAATGTTTTTTTCATGCAGGGGATGGGGGAGAGAGAAGAAAACCACCCTGTCTCTTGTTGTCTCCCCAGTCCAGTCAGCCTGGGAGGAGAGAATGGTCCTGACAGATTAATTCCCTGATCTTCACTCTGAGTGACAGAAAGATACACCCATACAGGTCACCCCAACTCTTTTCTTCTCACCTTAGTAAAGGGTAATTTCAAGAGGATGTCCTCTACCCTCAGTCCCCCAAGCACTTCACCCAACTGCCACAACCTGGTGTCTTTAAGGCTCCCAGCAAGTTACTGGAGCTAGGAGAATTGGAAGAAAGGGCCAGTGTTCAGGCCTCGAAAGCCCTGGCAGCCAAGAGACTATTCTATTTTGTAGCAGTCTTTAAGGTATCTCCTAATCTCAGTCATCTGATTTATTTTTTATCCATGAATTTGTCTCCAGAGATGGTTCTCTCATCTGCTGAAAGCAGATGGGGTGCAAGGTTTGAATTCTGATCGTTTACAGTTTTAAGTCTTGGTTTGCCAGGAAGACCCACGGGTCAGTCTTTTTTTTTTTTTTTTCTTTTTTTTTAATGGGAGCCGGGTGTGTGGATGGCGGCGGCCTGACTCCTCCAGTAGCAAGTGTCTTTGGTCACGCACAAGTCTGCCCGGAAGCGAGGCCCGCCAGTCTGATCTGGTTAGGCTCTGGCCCGCCCTGGCACGGGAGCATCTGATGTAAGTTTGGTTTTCTCTTCCATCAGGATTCTGTGTCTCAGATTGATAAATCTCTTAAGTAAAGGTTGAATCTGTCCGAACCTCTTCCCACCGTCAGCAATCTCAGTTAGTCTTCTATATTACCGCCGTCGGGTCACATTTTCTGTGGCACCGCCTGAATGACGAAACAGGGGATGGCGATTGCTCTCCGGGGCTTTTCTGGAGATCTAGGTCCTCGGTCCTGATGCAACTCGCCAGGTCTTTTACACAAAGCGTTTTAGCAGAGAGGGGCACTAGGACCCAGCAGACGCTTTGGGTTCTCTCGCCGCAGAAGACTGGAGAGACAGCCGCACCGCGGTCGGTCCATAGGGCAGGCGGCTGGGTCTGTGTGTCTCTATAATATGAGAGTCAGTTCCCAGCTCGAAAACCAAGCGCTAGGAATCCGGGCCCATCAATACTGCTTTAACCACGTTTCCCAAACCCTCTTCTTGTAGGTAGCTGGAGGGAGCGGACACTGTTTGGGGACCAGGCTCACATTCCGGGCACGGACCCTGGCCCCCGCATTAATCCATCCCCTGGGGCAGTAGAGTAATGGGCGGGCGGGAAGGTGAGGCGGCCGGGAAGAGGGAGGACGGTGCCCGGAGCAGCCCAGTCTTTGGACCCCACCCCCAGTCCTTTCGTAAGGCAAGGTTAGCGTGGGGTACGTGTGCGAGAGCCGGCTGGATTAACGTCTGCTCCCCGCGCCGCCGTCCCACGAGTATCCAGCCGTGCACCCAATTGTGCCCATAGCTTGCAGGCTCTCAGACGCTGGGTGCAACGGTTTCCCCCTCCTGTTGCCCCCTCAAGTTCCCCTGCCTCCTCCCCCGCGCGGCTGCGGCCTACCCCCTCCGTCAGAAATACGACCGTATAATAAACAAGTCTTTCCTTGATCCTCCCCTGCCGCGAGCGCCCTCGGGGACCTTGGCAGCTGCAGCCGCCACAGATCCCTTCCAGAAAGGGGGCGTGGCCGAGGCTAGGGGGTTCGTCCCCGAGCGTTCTGGGGCTCAACGGGGGCGGGGCCAGGCGGCTGTCACTGGGCAGGAGAGAACGTTGCGAACGTGCGCCTGAAGCTCATTGGCCGAGGTGGGCCACACTCCCGGGTCTGGATTGGGCCGCCGCACGGAAGGGGTGTGGCCTCTCTGCACTAGCCCTTATAGGTCTCTCGGCGCTGGTGCTAGGGACCGCGGCAGGCCTAGGGGGAGGTGCGGGTGGGGAGAAGGACAGGTCTGGGCAGAGCTCGGGGCTTGGCACCAGTTCGCGCACTCATTCAAGCGGCAGTACGCACTTGTCCCAGCAGTTCTCGCTGACCGCAGTAACTGGTGAGTGTCCCTTCTGTGTATGCTGATCGCTGAGCCGAGAGGCCTCGGCCCGTGTGGAGGGGGGGTCTTAGCGCTCTGTCTGATCCAGCCCCCAGACTGACGCTCAATATGAACCGCTTTTCTCTTACAGCGTCTGTTGAGCTCCCGCACCCTGAGCTTATCTGCAGACGCCCTGGCGTCCATCCTCACCATGCCTAGCCTTTGGGATCGCTTCTCGTCGTCCTCTTCGTCCTCGTCCTTGTCCCGAACTCCCACCCCAAATCAGCCGCCGCGCTCAGCGTGGGGGTCGGCGGCCCGAGAAGAGGGACTCGGCCGCTGCGCGAGCCTGGAGAGCTCGGACTGCGAATCCCTGGACAGCAGCAACAGTGGCTTTGGGCCGGAGGAAGGTAAGCTGTAGGCGGGAGCCGGACGGGAGTAGAAGGGCTGAGGAGATGAAGAAACACGGCGCTAGGAGTCAAAAGCCCACCTAGATTTCCTATCCCATCAGAATCCGGATTGCAGAAGGGGCAGGCAGAGGAGAGGAATTGAGGTTTAGGGTACTCTCGTGGGGCAGAAACTGAGGCACGGAGTGGGAAGAAGTGCTGGTTTCTTAGCGAAACAGCACTTCCCCCGTTTGGAGCTGCTCTTACCTAATCCTCCCGTATTGCTTTCCTTTGCAGACTCTGCATACCTGGATGGGGTGTCCCTGCCCGACTTTGAGCTGCTCAGCGATCCCGAGGATGAGCACCTGTGTGCCAGCCTGATGCAGCTGCTGCAGGAGAGCCTGGCCCAGGCCCGACTGGGCTCGCGGCGCCCTGCGCGCCTGCTGATGCCGGGTCAGCTGGTGAGCCAGGTGGGCAAAGAACTACTGCGCCTGGCCTACAGCGAGCCGTGCGGCCTGCGAGGGGCGCTGCTGGACGTCTGCGTAGAGCAGGGCAAGAGCTGCCACAGCGTGGGGCAACTGGCCCTCGACCCCAGCCTGGTGCCCACTTTCCAGCTGACCCTCGTGCTGCGCCTGGACTCACGCCTGTGGCCCAAGATCCAGGGGTTGTTTAGCTCCGCCAACTCTCCCTTCGTCCCTGGCTTCAGCCAGTCCCTGACGCTGAGCACTGGTTTCAGAGTAATCAAGAAGAAACTGTACAGCTCGGAGCAACTTCTCATCGAGGAGTGTTGAACTCGGGCCTGGGGGGCCAGTAATACCCCCATGTCAGAGACAGTTTTGAACTTTTGGGGTTGGGGGCAGGCAGAGGCTGAGGGACTGGTGCCCGCCCTTAGAAAACTGACAACAGCCGCCTGAGGGGCAGGAAAGTCAAGGTGGGAGGAACACAGTGTTTCCCTAGGAATCTCACTGAGATGTGAGCTGGTGGTTTCCAGTTGGAGGCACACGCTGCCCCTCAGTACTGTAGCATGAAACAAAGGCTTAGGGGCCAACCAGGCTTCTGACTGGATGTGTATGTAGCATGTACCCGATTATTTTTATTGTTACTGACAGTTAAGACAACAGTGGTGTGACAGAGCCAGGAGAGCAGCTGGGCTGCCCTGGCCTCTGCGAGGGATGTGTGTTTCACCATAGCTGGCCCTGGTGGGAGGGGGGAGGTCATTGAGGTGATTTGTGTATCCCGTGGTCTGAAGGGCCCAAATGTTTGGTTCTTTGTTTTTGTTTTTTGAGCATAGCTTCACTACTGACCTGTTCTAGGCAGCTATCTTACAGACGCATGAATGTAAGAGTAGGAAGGGGTGGGTGTTAGGATCACTTGGGGATCTTTGACACTTGAAGAACAAATACACCTGGGAGCTGTGTGTGGCCCATCCCTGGATGTGTACTAAAGGGTTGAGCTGTGAGGGGATGGGGCTGATTGGGGTGGGGGCTGGAACCCCTCCCCCAGAGGAGTACCATCTGGATCTTCCATCTAGAACTGTTTACATGAAGATACTCGCTGTTCATGAATACACTTGATGTTCAAGTATTAAGACCTATGCAATGTTTTTTACTTTTCTAATAAAAAAAAGTTTGTTAAAACAGTTGTCTCTCATTAGTGCCATGAAATCAAAGGGAGGGGGATGGGTGCTGTAGAAGGTGGGTTTCATCAGATTCTGGTGCAGCTCTGTGTTTCTCTGTCCCTTTCTGAGACCCCCTGCCCGCATGGTAATGGAGGTGTGTAGGCTGAGCGCCCTCTGTGTCAAGAACCCTGACTCCCTTGGCTTTGCTGGCTGAGGCTACCAAGGAAAAGCCCTGGAAGCTGAGGAGGGAGTCAGACCTCTCAGAGTCTCAGTAGAAAGAACTCACCTGATTGCCTTGGGTTAGAAGGGCCTGGGACAAAGGACTACTGAGCCCAAGGTTCTTCCAGGCACTTAAAGGACTGCAAGAGACATTTTTTGTGTGTGAAAAAAGGCACAGTTCTATTTGTTCTACAGTCATGAAAATTACACATTTTCTCTCTAGACAAGAAAAGGCTAGGGAGCAGGAGCACTAAGGAATGGAATTTGAAAAAGACTTATTTACTTTGTTCAAGCCTCTGACTAGACAAGGAACTTAGGGCTCAGAGAGGGGCAAGACCTGCCAGGCAGAATCAACACACACAACACACGCAGGAGGTGTGGTGAGGGCTTCGGGAGCCAGGGGACTGCAGGACATTTCATGAATGTTCCTGGTGACCTGGACTCATTACACTCTGGGCCCCAATTTCCTTATCAGTGAAATTGTGGTTGGGCCAGATGAAGGCCAGGGGCCTTCCCACTCCTCCCTCCCAGCGACTCTCAATCCTCCTACACCAGCCTCTGGAGGGTTGTTATCTCCCTTGTTTCTCTTCCTTGTCTGAGACAGGCCTTGTTTGCCCAACTGTGAAACAGTAGTTCTTCCACTGGATTGTAGAGTCAAATCTGTTGGGGCCTGAGTTAAACACAGACCGCCCCCTGCCCTGGTGGAGATTCTGATTGCATGTGTCTGGGGCAGAGCCTCAGGAATCTGCATTTTCATTCAGGATCCCGACACGGTCTTGAACTTTGGGATGGTCTAGAAGTCTCTAGTGGAATGAAATGACTTGTTCCCCAAGATGAATGAAGTGGTTAAAACTAGATTTGAAAATGGTGGTAAAAAGTAAGAAGGTGCCCAGAGCAGTTTTAAGAGAGCCCTTACTTCTTGGCACATCTTCCTGATAGCCACCCTGGGAGGGGTGGGTGGGGTGAGGGTTAGTAAAGTTTTACAGATTAGTAAACAGTTTTATAGATGTCTATTTGACATCCAAGTGGAGTAGGTGATTGGATATATGCATCTGGAGCTGGGGGGAGGTCCAGGCTGGAGCAGAAACGTTTACTAACAGAGGCCTAACCCCTAAATGACCATCTTCTTCTGACCCTGGCTGTCCTTGCCCACTCAGCCCCTCAGGGTGGAGCTGAAAGTAAAGTAGGCTCAGCTTAGCACTTGGGTGGTGTCTGGGGGCACTCTCCCAGGAACTGAGATCAGAGGCAATGCTCGAGACTGTGCTTCCCTGGCCCCCAAAGAGGAAAACAATCAGGTTTAGAGAGTTTTATTGGTGTTTGGAGGCAAGAGAGGGATAGAGTGGTAAGCATTAACCCTCTCCTAGACCAGGAAGCAGCAAGAACCCTCAATTCATTCTTTCTCTTAGATGGAAGACCAGAGGAAAGCTTGCATTCCCAAGAAGTTTCAGCTAAGATGCTCTTTCCTGTGGCCAGACTGCCTTTCTTCATCCTCATGGTGCTTGAAAGTCCTCCCAAATCGGACAGAAAGACCCCCCAGGTTGGGGCTCTTAGACCTCCTAAGAGGCCTAAGGGAGCTTTGTCCTAGGTATTGGGCTGTTGAAGAGAAGAAGAAGCAGGTTTCTTTGTTGCCAAGATTGAAAGCTAATAAAGCTTATGAAACTTCCACATAAAATCCAACTTTGAAAAAGGCTTTCTGAAATCATTCTGTTTGGCCTATACAATTTGTATTGACTTCCTTGATATACCTGGAGACAGGAAGGCCATGAGTGTGGCCTGAAAGTGTAGGTACTAGTCCAGGCATGGGAACCCTGAGCTGAGATGCTGGGCAAGTCATTTCCCACCTCCCTCTGGACCTCAATTTTCAGGGTTTATGAATTTTCAGTAGTTAGACTGACACTCAGACCTTCCTGAATTAATGAAAGACTTCAGTTTCCATCTGGAAAAGGTATAACTGGAGTCCACCACTGGCAGAGGAAGTCAGTGGCTGGGCAAGAGATCAGGGGCCTGAGCTGTGGCAGAGCAGACACCCTGTGATAGAAACCACCTTTGACTCGCTTCCCCTCTGATCTGACTTTCCTCTAATGCTCAAAAGTCATCTTAAAAACAGTCATGTCAATATATAACCTTACTAAGTTCTTGTAAAAAACATCATATTGGGCTAATGTGCTCAGATAGTATCACTTCTAAGCTGTATTTTTCTAAGCCCAGTGAATATTAAGCACCCTTTACATAAGGTTCCTTTAATTCTGCCTCATGTTTCAGAAGGAAATTCGAAGGCTCAGAGAGGCTCAGTCAGCAGGGGTAAGAAGGGAAAAGTGTCTCCTACCTCCTGGGCCTTTGGCTCAATTCACAGAACCCTCCCGGTTCCCCAGCTCAGTTGTCCTGGTCAGCCTCATCCTGCTTTTGCTGCTGGGGCAGCAAGCTGAGGAAACATGAGGCATAGAAACCAGGCCCAATTAATAGATTATTACAGGACTCTATAATTATCCTGAAAGGGGGGTCTTTATGAAGGAATCACAAATTAGAAAATAGCCCATTAAACCCAGACACATCCATGCAGGGGCCCAGCTGGGCAGTCTCTATCTCAGTCCCAACAATGGGCAGCTGCATGAAAATATCTGTGGCCAAGCGGTACTGATAGCTCCAGAGGGCAGACACTGGTAGATAGATGGTCACTTGATTACTGCATTCATTCATTCAACTTACATATAATTAAATGGGGTCGTGGACCTGCAAGACAAAGCCAAAGTAAGTGGGAACCCTTAAAAAGCTGATGTTAAAGTCAAAATTCTCTCTCTCACACACACAGACTCCCACATAATCACACACATACATTTACAAACAAAACTGTGAGGCAAAGACAAATGAGAGAGAGAAATTGGGTATATATTCAATTTCCCCTATCCCTAACTTCCCAGGAAAAAAACTAACAATCAAGAAGGATTAAAAGTATATCTATAAAAAAAAAAGTATAAGATAAAACTAATTAAACTGTATGCTTAAAATGGTGAATTTTATTGAATGTAAATTGTACCATAATATCTGAATTTTTTAAAAAGAATTATGTATACACAAAAATTAACTCAAAGTAGATCACAGACCTAAATGGAAGAACTAAACTATAAAATTCTTGGAAGAATATATAGAAGTAAATCTACGTGATCTTGGATTAGGCAATGACTTCTTAGATATGACACCAAAAATACAAATTTTAAAAGAGAGGATCAACAAGTTAGACTTTATAAAAGTTTTAAATATTTGTGCTTCAAAGGACACAATCAAAAAAGTAGAAAGACAACCCACAAACTGGGAGAAAATATTTTGCAAATCCTATACATGATAAGTAATTTTCATCTAGAATATATAAAGAACTCATGCAACCTAATTAAAAGATCTGAATATCCCTTTCTTCGAAGAAGATATATGAATGCCCTATAAGCATTTATGAAAAAAAAAAAGTGTTTCAACTATTGATCATTGCTGCTGCTGCTGCTGCTAAGTCACGTCAGTCGTGTCCAACTCTGTGTGACCCCATAGACGGCGGGAAGTGTAAATTAGCTCTTCAATAGGATACTGTTTCATACCACCAGAATGGCTATAATCAAAGATGCAGGCAATACCAAGTATTGGCAAGGATGTGGGAAAACTGGAACCCTCATACATTGCTGGAGGGTTTGTAAAATGGTACAGTCATTTTGGAAAAGAATTTGGTAGTGCCTCATAATGTTAAACATATAGTTACCATATGACACAGCAATTCCACTTCTAAGATATACCCAAGAAATGAAAATGTATGTCCACACAAAAGCATATGTATGAATCTTCATAGCAGCATTACTCATAATATCAAAGTAGAAACAAACTAAATGTCCATCTATGTGAATGGATAAATAAAACATGGTATATCCATACAGTGGAAATATTATTTGTCAATTAAAAAAATGAAGTACTAATCCATGCTACCACATTTGATGGTTCTCAAAAAATATTATGCTAAGTGAAAGAAGCAAGTCATGACCACATATTGTATGAGTACATTTATATGAAATGTCCAGAAAAAACTAATCATAGAAATAGAAAGTAGATGAGTTGCTTAGGCCTGGGGGACAGGGGAAGATGGGGGTGAATGCTAGTGGATATGGAGTTTCTTTTGGGAGTGATGATAACATTCTAAATTCTGCAACTCTGTAAATATACTAAAACCCATTAACTGTACACTTTTAACAGGCGAAATCTGCAGTTCAGTTGCTAAGCTGTGTCTGACTCTGTGACCCCACGGATAGCAGCACACCTGTAAATTATATCAATAAAACTTTTTTTTAAGTAACATTTTTCAAATCCATAGAATTGAACACCTAATAAAAGGGTGCATTTTTCTGTATGTAGATTATATGTCAATTAAATATTTTAACACACATGAAAAAGGACATAAAATGAGCCCTAGAAATTTTAAAGCATAAATTATTATAGTGCTATAATTAGGGTTCCATTTAGTGTAAATATGGTAAATTTTTCACTAAGGAAGGCAAAGAGAAGCCATGAGCATTTTGGTTCAAATTTTATTTAGTGTCTGTCTCTGCCAACAGAATGTCAGCCCTAAAAAAGTGCCTGGCTTCTAGAAAATGCTCAACGCATATATGTCAAAGAAAAGACAAATGGAAAGGACCGTGACATCTCAAACCCACCAACTCCTTGAGAGGCCCATTGGAGCCACTTTCAAATACTTTCTTTTTTATTACAGTAAAATACATATAACATTTACCATGTTAACCATTTTTAAGTGTACAGTTCAATAGTGTGCAATATATTCACACAGTTGTGCAGCCCACCTCCAGAACGTTTTCATCTTGCAGAACAGACACTTTACACCCATTAAATAACAACATCCCATCTCCCACCCCATTCTACTTTGTATCTCTATGAATGTGATGTCTCTAGATACACCACATAAGTGGAATCATACAGTATTTGTCTTACTCTGCCTGGCTTACTTCACTCAGCCCAAAGTCTACAAGGTTCAATTATATTACAGCAAATGTCATAATTTCCTCCCTTTTTAAGGCTGAATAATATTTCACTATATTGATATACCACATTTTTCTTATCCTTTCATCTGTCAAAGGACATTTGTGTTGCTTCCATTGGCTATTGTGAATTATGCTGCTATGAGCATTGGTGTACAAATATCTCTTTGAGACTCTGCTTTTATTTTGGGGGGGATATATACTCAGAAGTGGAACTGCTGGATCATATGATAATTCTAGTTCTAATTTTTTGAGGAATCACAATACTGTTTTCTATATCATTTTCCCCATTTTAAATTCCTACCAACAGTGCACAACACTTCCAAGCACTTTTATGCCTCTCCACATCTTCATTCAGGTCCAAATTGTCCCCACAGTCAAGCCCACTGCACTCATGCCCATGGGTAAGTGGTAAAGGGCTGAATGAGGGTGATGAATCTGCAGGAATTTGGAGACAGATTGAGAACAGGGTCCCAGAGTAGGAAGGATGAGATTTCAGCCCTGAAAATGTGAAGGCAGCTTTTCTCATTCACTCTCCTGGGCCTCCTATCACCACATTCCCATTCCCTCAGAGGGGAGAGGGTAATCTGAAGCATGAGGACAGAGTCATAGAGTTGATTTGGGCTGGCACATCTCAGAGGGCAGGAGAGGGACCTGGGCCTCAGGAGAGAAAGGGTTGAAGGTTGAAGAACCTGCCCCCAACCAATTCTCAGTCTCCAAAAATTTTGACTTTTACTATCATTCATTGAGTGAATACATAACAAGACTGTGACTTCAGTAACAATGTTAAGTGAGTATGTAATTTACTCACCAAATTTGTATCTACTGACATTTAAAAAAGCAGCAGGACGAACATGGGCCAGATGTGCTGTAGACCTACAGACAACACTGGGCAAATCTTGCTGGAATCTGCCAGCCCCTGGTGAAAACATCAAACCCTTTCAAGGCCCTCCCGCCCTCCGAACCCCACCCCACCCCCAGAAGTCAGCAGTGGGCAGAATGGGAACTGCACACTCCACCACAGGGCTAGAGAAAGGGCAGGCTTAGGGTTACATTTATCCTTACATCTTTTGCTCACTTAACATATCACCAGTCCTGAGAAGTAGGTCATGTTATTATTATTCCTATTTTACAGATGAGGAAACCCAGGAACATGGGCCAATGGAAGGAACTTAAACTGGAGAGAGGAAACCTGCAATCTAGTATGATTTTGCCCCTGACCTTGTCTCTTTATCTTTGAACCGAGGGGGTGGGACTGGATGACACCAAGAGATCTTGGGGCAGAGCTCAGCGGCCAGGTGCTGCCTCCGCTGCTTTTCCCGAGCCCCGCCCTATCGCTGCTCCCTGGGTTCAAGCCTAGGGTGGGGTGGGGGCGGGAGGAAGAACAGAGCTGCCTTGCAGGTCGCCGGGCAAATGCTTCACTGCTTTCTGGGACAAGTCCATGTCTGTAAGGAGAATGTTAAGAAGAAATTTCCACGGCCCTTCCCCGCAGCCAGGGATTTTCCACTCTGCCTGGGCAGACATGCCTCCCCGGGGATCTGGCAATCCATAGGTGTTAATGGACGGCTCGGCTGAGTGCTAGGAAGAATGGAAGACTTGATTCTGGTTCCTGCCCTGGGAAAAAGGGCACGACTGCCACAGAAAGATGAATAGGCTGAATGGGAATGGGGATGGTGTAGAGCAAAGTGTTCGGTCTAGAAGAATCCCAGAGAGAGACCAGCAGGGACAGGAACCATCAGGGGAAACTTCCTACAAGAGGGGACCTGAGCTGGAGGGCCAGAGGAGGGAGGAGGTTTTCCGGGGCAGACAGGAGACAGCTGAACAGATGAGGAACAATGTGGACTAGCTTTACAAAGGTCGCCATGAGCACAGGAGCTGGGCAGTAGCCAGGAGAGAGGTAGATGAAAGAAGTGGAAAGTTTGATGAAGCAGATGGCGCAATACAGGAGACAGACAGCCGTCACAGGGGGTTGGCTGTGGCCTTTGCACTGGCTGTTCCCTCTGCTGGAAACACCTTTCCCTCACAGCATCAGCTGGTTGGTTCCAAGTCGGTCATGCTAAACAGGGAAACCTTCCCTGGCCGCTCCTGCTACAGCAGTCTCTGGCAACATCTCCCTGCTTCATTTTCTCCCCAGCACTCATCACTGCCTGTACTTATTTGTTTCTTCCAGTGGCCACCTCCCTCCTGGAGGAAGCGCATTGCTTGAGAGCAGAGGCCAGCTTGTTCCTCACTGACTCCTTAGAGTCAGGCACATAGCTGGCCCTCCATATATACTGTTGAGTTTAACTGAACTGCAATTGGGTGCGATGATAAAAGGAAACCTATAATAATGTTGTTGTTGTTTTTCCTGAGGACTGCTGTGTGCCAGGCACTGTGCTAAATGCTTTACAAACATTATCTCACTTACTCCTCTGAACAACTCTGTGAGGGAGGTGCTACTATTATCTTTATCTTAATGGTGAGGAAACTGAGGGCCAGAGAGGTCGGGTAAGTTGCTCAAGGACACACTGAGCCAGAATTTGAACCCACACATTTATCCTCTAGATTAGCACTCACTGTTTGATAGAAATACAACATGAGCCACATAAGTAATTGAAAATTTTTCTAATAGCTACATTAAAAATAGAATCAGGTGAAAGTAACCTTAATAATAGTTTAAATATTTAAATGTTCAATAATATTTAACATTTTAATCTGATATATTAAAAACATCATTTCAAAGCAATCAACATAAAATATTAATGAGTTTTTTTTACATTTTATTTTACTATGTCTTCAAGATGTCATACCTCGTTTACACACAAAACACTTATTAAATTTTTGTCAGAAAATTATCTGTATTTAGATTTCAGAAAATTTGCATTTGAAAAAGTAGACCCCACATATTCAAGTTGTTTCAAACATACTTTAATGTTTTCTAATCACTGCATCCAGTATCAGCTTTTAAGCTTACATGTAAATTGATTAAAGAACATGACAACTCAGTTCCTTGGCTGCACTAGTCACATTTCAAGTGCTCAAAAGACACCTGTGACTAGCATCCGCTGCGGGGTGTGCAGCCTCATCTGACGGGAAGGCAGGTTGGGTGGGAGAGACCTGGGGAGGGATTTGAGCAGACAGGAGAGAGAAGAGCAGGGGAACTGAGGTGGCAGGCCTGGGCACACCTCAAAGTGAGGCGGTTTGACCAGCCACGACTCCTACCAAGCAGCATAGTCTGGCCCACTCACACGGTAATCACCTTTGGGTGCTCTGTAGTCTCGGCTTCTGCCCTCCAAGACAGTGATGGCCCTCAGACCCATGGGTTAAGCACATGGTGGCTTTTCTTGGGGCTTCTATCCCCTCCAATACCACAATGAAGGGATCCTGAGGATGTGAGAGACTGGATCTGCACCAGCTCAGGCTGGGGGTTGGATGATCTCCCACTGACCTCCTCCTCCTGTGGGCGGCAGAAGGTGTGGTCAGGTGAGGGGCCCTGGCTAAACTACTCTGGAGTCAAGTACACCTGGGTTCCAATTCCAGCTCAGCCAATCCCAAGCAGTGTGACCTCAGATAAGTCTGAACTTTGCCTTCCACATTTAGAAAATGAAGAAATAATGAAATGCTTGAGACTTTGATGAGGCCTACAGAGTGCCCAGCTCATAGTAAGCGGTCAATTAACAACAGTAGTCTTAAAAAAAAAAATTTAAAAAAAACACAACAACAGTAGTCTTCCTAGACATTGTCCTTTTCCAGTTAAAAGCAGGAAAGTAGACTGGAGACTGTCCATAATCACTGGAAAGGAGATGTCCAACGTGAGCTGGAGAGGGAGTGAGTCAATCTGGACAGATGAGGGCTCCCTCCTCGGGGCCCCTGCACGGTGTGATACAGACCTGGTTAACCACCTGGTTAACCCATCGAGAGTAGGGAGGGAGATGTGCCACTCCCACAGGCCCTGGGTGCCCAAGCATGATGTAAGAATGGCCAAGAGCCGCCTTCCAGAAATGGGGAGGATGAGTCAAACTGAATCAGAAGCAGTTAAGGTCACCCTGGGTCCCTAGGGTTACTCAGAGTGACCCTGGTGTATGCCTGGCAAGAACGATGAGTGGACTGGTTCCAGGAGAGCAAGTGGGACTGGAAATCACCCAAGACAAGGAAATCAACAGGTGGAAACTCCCTGCAGGCAGAGCACACTTGAGAAGCAGCGACAGAGGCTGAAAGTGGCCTTGGTTGGGTATTTTTGAGGGTGGGGCAGTTCCAACCCCCTCTCCCAGTCAGCACCCCACTTGAGCCAGGAATATTGGTCTCAAGTCGCAGCTTTCTTCACTTCAACTCCCCAGTCACCAAACCTTTGCTCTGCCCAGGTCCTCCCAAGTGCGGAAGCTGAGACAACCCTGAGTCGACCTCTGCCCGCCAAAGGTCTCCTGGCCCTTGCCACTTTGTCCTGTCAACGTTTTCAACATTTCCTCCCTTGTCTGTCACCCCCCACCGGAACCGGTGCTCCTGGCGGTAGGACAAGTCCATCTTGCTCACTGCTGTGTGTCCTGGGCACAGCTCAGACTCTGACACCCCACTGAGTACTTAATAGATACTTGCCAGGGCAGTAGACTCAGACTTTGGTGGGCTCTCATCACATCTCTAACACTCATTATGTGGCTATGGGTCAGCCTCTCTGAGCCTTGTTTCCTCATCTGTAAAGCAGGAAACTAAATCCCTGTGAAGAGCTTAGAAAAACCAGGTCAGAAATTGGGATGGATGGAGCATCCTGCCAGCTCTAGGAAGTGTCTGTCTGAGGGCTCACAATTCAAACACAGATGTGAGCAGAGCGACCTCCAGAAGACGGAACCGAGGCACAAGGAAGATGTGCTGAAAGGCTGCCCAGGGAGCTGCCCTCCCCCTCCCCGATCCCCCGGGCCCTGGTTTCTCCTTCCAGGACCTCTGGTTAGATCACTTGCCTTCAATGTGCCTGGGAGTTTCAACCCAGAGGTTCTGAAGTGTACCAGCCTCTCCCGCCACCTTCCTGTATGGGATGCAGCCTGGCTCCTGGTGGTAGGGAGGGTGCTGGAGACAGCAGAGATGGATGACTCTGGTGCTAGGGTCACAGAGCCAGGGCTGTGTGTGCGTCCGTGTGTCTATCACTTCAAAAACATTCACTGGCTCCGCACTGTACCCCAAGAGGGAGGCAGTTCAGCCCAATGGTGAGATGCCGGAACCATGAAGTCTGAATGGACTTAAAACATGAGTGACAAAATGCACTTTGCCCTTCCTAAGACCCAGTCTCCTACCTGATAAACAGGGCTCTGAAACATGATGCATGTTCAGTTCTCAGCATAGGGCCCAGCTCATCCTTAACACTGAAGAAATGGCAAGTGTTTTTGTTTGTTTGGCTGTCAGTTCTATGAGGGCACGAGGGCCATTTGTTTTGACCATTCTTGGTGCCTAGGTGGATGAATGAATGAGTGGAAGGAAGAAAAGAAGGAAGAGATGGAGGGAGAAGGGGGAGAAGAGAGGAAGGAGCTGCTTCCGCGCCCACTGCATCCTCCTTCTCCCATCCGGGAGCTGCCTCAAAGCTCCTCTCATTGAGTGTTGCTCCATGTGGGCAGGGAGGAGAGCTGAGCAGAGACGGGAGTGTGCTGGGTCTGAATTCTGCATCTGCCTCTTGCCAGTTGACTGGACTTAGCCTCCTCAACATTCTCCTCTGACAAATGAGGATGATCCTACCAACCCACTCACTGAATTGTAGGGAGGTCCAAAAGATGTCTGTGAATACACTGAACCCATTCGTAAACTGAAGAGTGTTAGGGACTGTCTTGGTGCAGTGATGGGCAGTGTAGGCTCTGGACCCAGACTTCCTACAGTCAAATTTCTGCTGCACTGCTTGCAAACCTTGGGCAGGATGCTTAACCTCTGTGGGCAGTTTTCTTATCTGTAAAACAAGGAAGATTTCAGCACTCATGTCACAGAGTTGTGAGATTTAAATGAGATAATGTACGAGAAACTCTTGAATCAGGGGAGAATGCATGGCAGGCACTCAATAAATGGTGGCCATGATAACAAAACCTGCTCTCGGGAAAGATCCTGTGAACTACTTCTCACTAAAGTGTGAATGAGTAATAAGACCTACTATGCCCCCCTCTCAGAGGAATTTGAATCTTAACAGGAATGAAAGGAGTGAAGTCCTATTTAATGGTGGAATTTTCAAAAGTAAAGGAGGAATATAGGGGTTAGAGAAGGACCTTCCTAGGGTCCCTCAAAATCACAGTTGCTGCCTGTTGCACAAATTCTGCCAGGTCCCAGAGGGGGACCACAGGGGTCAAGGGAGAACAGTCTCAGTCCCTGAGAAACTCCTCTCTGCTTGTAGAAACAGAAAGCAACTTGCCCCCAGGACAGTGCATAACTCCAACACGTGGAGTGCCTCTGGCAGCACGGCTGGCAGCAGCCCAGGCCCAGCTATCAGAAAGGCTCCAGAACCAGCGAGGGAACAACAGCGCCAGGGCCGGAGGTGGGAATGTGCACCAGATGTGATGAGGACTGGCCTGGGACCAGGGAGGAAGTGGTGGGCTCCCTCCCAGCGTGAGGGGGAGCCTCACCTCCTACATCTAAGTTTTCTCTGCTGGAACCTTAGTACCAGGCGAGCACCTGTAGGAGAAGGGCCATAGTTTCTGGAGCCAGACTGCCAGGGTTCAATCCTGGCTCTCCTTCTTTTCAACTGTGTGACCTTGAGATATCAGCATGGGGACAGAGGTAGAGTTAGCTGTGGGCATCCATCCCCCATCTCTTCCAGTCCTCCTTTGGAGAAACACTTCTTCCTCCCTCCTTTTCGGCTCACTGGAACAGGTGAGGCTGCTGGCATGGGACCTGTGACCAGACCCATCAGTCAGCACTGAACCTTCCTGGGCAGGGTTTTTATTTGTGTGGTCATGTGACCACCAGTTGTCTAATTAAAGTAAATCCTGGGACCTGTGTCATGATTACTAAGAAGAGATCCTTTTCTACTGACCTAGAATTTGGGGTGATATGAACCTGGAGCTGAAGACCACTGATGGCAGAGTGGAAAGATTCAGCCTTTATGATGTGTTTGAGCTTCCAGATCAAACCATACCTCAACTTTGTTTTCCAAGTCAGTAAATTCTCTTCTTGGCATAAACCAGCTTGAGTCAGGTTTTTCTGTCACTTGCATCAGAAAGAGTCTGAAATTTACACGATGAACTTTCTTAACCTCTCTGTAAATTTCAGTTTCCTCATCTACAAAAAGGGGATGATGATAAAAGCATTTTTCAGAAGAAAGGAAGGGTTGTTCTAGGATGATTCAAAGGGTTGATCAGAGTCCAACACTTAACACAGACTGTGACATGTTAGCCACCTAATAGCAACTCTTTGGTGTTCCACGTGTGCTATGCTAAGTCACTTTAGTTGTGTCCAGCTCTCCCATGGACTATAGCCTGCCAAACTTCTCTGTCCATAAAATTCCTCAGGCAAGAATACTGGAGTGGGTTGCCATGCTTCCAGGGGATCTTCCCAACCAAGGGATTCAAACCCATGTCTCTTACATCTCCTGCACTGGCAAGGGAGTTCTTTACCAATAGCGCCACCCGGGAAGTCCTAGGTGTTCCAGAAGTGTTAGCAAATCTGGCCCTGGGAAATGAACTGCAAGGGCATCTGGGAAACAGCCTCTTCCTGTAACTGAGGGGTCCCAGGAAACTCTGGGGGGTGGGGGTGGGGTGGAGGACACTCTTCAGGGAGGACTGCTTTTCCATCCAGATCACAGTTGGCACCAAGAAAAGCTCTAGTGCATGTCATGATTATCTTTCCTACTCCTCACAATGAAGCCCATTTTACAGATGAAGAATGTGAGGCTCAGAGATTAGGTCCAATTTAAGAATAACTCCACCACCCACTCTGCTGGCTCAGCCCCACCCTTGGAGCACATCAGTGTGGTCCCATGGTGGGGCCACCTCTTGCCAAGTCTCAATCCCAACTAGGCTAAATTAATAAATGGCTCTGCTATTGTTGAATGAAGGCTTCCATTAGTAATTCTAGGCGGTTTTGAAAAGGGCAAAAAGTTATAAGCACTCTGTCCCTCCCTTCTCAAGGGCGGCTTTATCTTTAACCCTGTCTCCCGCACAGGGAACTTCAATGAGATCTACTGGTTTCCCCTTTCTGATCTTAAGCAGTAGAGACGCTGTCACCAGTCAGAGGCGGTTTACCCCCCAGAGAGAGCCTGACGCAGTTTTGCTAGAGGAAACCACGCAAGCCTCAAGGCTTGGCACGACCCTTCCTTCCGGCCAGGCCAGGATGCCTGGGGGTGGGGGTGGGAACGGCACCTCCCACTTCCCTCCAGATAACTGCCAAATCATTCTCACGTCTGAGGACTGAGCTCACCTTCGGCTTTTCCCACGTAGCCTCCTTGAGCCTTAGTTTCCTCACCTGTAAAATGGCACCCACCTATTTCAGGGTCGTTTTGAGGGCATCACGGAGGGAAAAGTCCTGTGATGTTCAGCACAAAGTCATGAGTGTTGGAATCCTTCCCCCAAACAGAGAGAGGAAGGCACACGTGCGAGCTGGCGAGGACAGAGAGAGGATTCAAACCCGGTTCTTTGGTGAATCCAAGCCCAGACCCTTGCCTCCAGGAACGTTTACCTCTTTTACTAGTGAGATCCTCCCCACCCCCTTCCCTAATACTTTTCCTCCTCAGCCTCCTCCCCCGCCCCGCCTCCGCCTGGCAGCCCTCGGGGACCTCCCAGCCTCAGCCTCACGGAGCCAGACCTCTCAGGCCTGAACTGCTAAAAAAAAAAAACCTGTTTCCTCCCCTGTCCATTCACCCAGCTCGGCCTGAGAAACGTCCAGCGAGATGCTCCCCTACCCCCACCCTCACCCACGACAGACTCTTGGACACACCTTCACTGTAGCCAGGATAGGTGCGATCACATGTCCCCGGGTCTCCCTGCCTGATAGGAAGCGAGACGCTCACCTGCTCTAATCCCAACTCACTCTGCTTGCTTCTGGTTGGTGCTTTCTAATGGCAGAGGCGGGATCTCAACCTCAGTAGCCAATGAAGAGGTTCACAGGAGTGCTTCTAGTTGTCACAGCAACAGGGAGCTACATCTTACTACCCCCATTCCGCAGAGACTGCTCTTGCAAGGATCAGACAGCTCACACTCCGGGGGCCCCAGCTCTACCTTAGAATAAGGGTGGGGTCAAAGTTGAGAGGCAGTTAGGGCCCAAGCCCTTCTTAAATGCTACCAGTGTAGTTGAAAAAGAAGGCTGCCTGGAGGCAGAACACTATGAGTATGCTTCTGTTAGAAGGGACAAGGAAATCCAATTTACTGCACTGGAAGTGGCCATAGCACTGGAGGGGCAGGGCATGAGGCTGGGCAGTTTAGGTAGAAATAAGTGTAGTAGGTGCCTAGCAAGCAGTTAGGGCCTCTGAGCCAAGGCTCACCCGGGGCAGGGTGGGGGACCAAAATGAGCAGCCACAGCTGAACTATGGGTCTCACAGTCCTTCTGTTCCAGGCAGGAAGAGAGAACCAAGGTCACCAAGGCCATTCCCTTCCCTCCAGGCAGCTGGTACTCCATCTTCAGTATAGTCATGTCCGGTCTTGGGCATTCATTAACCTTGAACTCTTCCCAGGAAAGAGGAAGGTGACCAGGTTCATTGTCCCCATTTTACAGATGAGAAAACCGATGCCTGCCTGGTAAAGTATCTCACCCTTGGGCCCTGGGGCCTGGCACTGGGCCCAAGCAGGGCTCTCTAGGCCTTTAATTCCCTGGCGTGGTGGCTTGTCTAAGGAAGCCCCACGCCACAGTGTTGAAACTGTCCACCCTTGCTGATGATGCAGGGATGCTTTGGCCTCCTGAACCCCCTATTTAACGAGGCAGGTGAACCAGGACAGAGAGCCCTGCCCCTGCCTGATGGCTCTGGGTGGGGGCTCAGCAAGACAGCCCTGTTGGTCCTTCTACGAGTGAGTCCAGTAGGTCACTCTATACTCCCCATCTCAAGACGCCCACAATCTAGAATGTAAATTGGTGTAGCTGGATGGAAAATAGTATGGAGAATCCTTAAAAAACTAAAAGTAAGAGTTCTATATGATCCAGCAGTTCCGCTCCTGGGCATATATGTGCAGGAAACTAATTTGAAAAGATGCATGCACCCCAATGTTCCTAGAAGCACTATTTACAATAGCCAAGACAAGCAACTAAATGTCCATCAACAGAAGAAAAGTTAAAGAAGACATGTTCTGTGAACACAATGGAATACTGCTCAACCATTAAAAAAATGAAATAATGCCACTTGCAGCAACATAGCAGAGAAGGCAATGGCAACCCACTCTAGTATTCTTCCCAGGAGAATCCCAGAGACGGCGGAGCCTGGTGGGCTGCCGTCTATGGGGTCGCACAGAGTCAGACACGACTGAAGTCACTTAGCAGCAGCAGCAACATAGATGGATCATACTAAGTGAAGTAAATCAGAAGGAGAAAGACAGATACCATGTGATATCACTTACAGGTAGCATCTAAAAAAATGATACAAATGAACTTATTTACAAAATAGAAATAGACTCACAGGTGGTGCTAGTAGTAAAGAACCCACATGCTAATGCAGGAGATGTAAGAGACACTGGTTCAGTCCCTGGGTTGGGACGATCCCCTAAAGGAGGGCATGGTAACCCACTCCAGTATTCTTGCCTAGAGAATCCATGGACAGAGGAGCCTGGTGGGCTACAGTCCATGGGGTCACAAAGAGTCAGACACAACTGAAGTGACAACATACACGCACAAACATAGAAAATAAAATTTATGGTTACCAAAGGGGAAGGGTAGGGAGGGATAAATTAGGAATTCAGGACTAGCAGATAAAAACTGATATATTTAAAATACATAAACAACAGGGTCCTACTGTATAGCACAGGGAATGTATTCAAAATCCTGTAATAAACCACAATGGGAAAGAAAATGATAAAGAATAAGTATATGTATGTATGTATAACTGAATCAATTTGCTGTACATCAGAAACTAAGACAACATGGTAAATCAATTATACTTCAATAAAAAGAAGAATCCCACAGCCTAACCAGGAGACAGACCTGCACTGACCGCACAGTGTGATAAATTCTGCAGAGAGAACGTGGACAGAACACGGAGGGCTCACAAGAGAAGGGGTGCCTGAACCTGCCCCGCAAAGCCAGGGGTGACCTCCCAGAGGAAGTAGCCTTTCAGAGGCCACAAGACACGTATGTAGGCCTTTGCCAGGCAGACAAGCAAAAGAAGGGAGTGCCAGGCAGAGGGAAGAGCATCTGCAGAGACCAAGAGGCCTGGCGAGACTGGCACATCAGGGAAACTACAAGTCAAGAGGGAGACTGCAGCAGAACCTAGGCTTTGGAGCGAACACACAGGACAAGACTGTATGCCCTGCAGTTGGGTGTTTCAATCTCTTTATGAGCCAGCAGGCACCCACATTTGCTTTACTCCAAATGGTAGATTCATAGACCCCTTAGAACCACTTCTGAAAATCCCACTTTGAGAAATGTTGGATTAGAAGCTAAAACCACTGTCAACTATGACTACAGGCCAACAACATGGATGAAATTCACAGGGTGAGAGAAAGAGGTCAGTGCAAGAAAGAGTCATCCTATATGACCCACTTATATCAAGTTCGGAGAAGTCAGGATAGTGGTTACCTCTGGAGGGATGTGGGAGATTTTAAGGAGGGTGTCCAGAGGGCAGTAATAATATTGTGTTTCTTGATCTGAGTGTTGATTTCACAGGTGTGTTCTTTGTGAAAATTCATCCAACTCTATACTTAAGCTTTGTATATTCTTCTGTATGTAGCTTCCGCTTTAAAAAACAAAAGTTAACTGCTTTCCATAAACATCAGTGCAAATGTAGACATTAAAACTTTGTGATTCCATAATCGGCTGTGAGCCAGGCATCCAGATGATATAGAATATGTTTATATTCATTTTTTATATTATTCCCGAATGAAAACACAAACATTGTATAGTCTCTCAGAGAGCGCTCAAACTCCACGGAACTCGTCTACAGATCCCAGGGTTTGAGGAACCCCAGCTCAAGTGGAAGCATAACAATGCTCAGTTCTAGTTTTGGGGGATGGAAGATAAATGAGGGGCCTGGAGTGTCTTCCAAAACCTCTGGGTTTTAGACCCAGCTCCATCACACCTGGAGAGGTGGGTCTCCCTGGTTTGGCCGTGAGCTCTTGAAAGGCAGGGGCCTCTCTTGCTCGCTCTGTGTCCCTGGTGCTCAGAGAGGGACCTGGCACACAGTGGGTCTCAGGGGGCCTTTTCTGACAGGGCCTCTTTGGCCAGCCCCATGTTGAGCATGGAAGAGGGCATCTGTTTGGGAAGCTGTGGTTTCCCAGTCCCTGGCTGAGTTCCACACCACAGGCTCGCAACCATGGGTGGGCGATGCTGCAGCAGGGATTCCAGGGTGGGGCTGGTATTGTTCAGTTCTCCCCAGAGGGGAGAGCTGCATGCAGAGGGGGCTCTGAGCTCTGGGGGACCATGATTATGGGCAGGAAATCCCAACCCTGCCTGCCCACCAGTCTCGCTGGAATTGGTAACAACCCAGCTCTGGGGAAGACA
Organism: Odocoileus virginianus; assembly: GCF_023699985.2. NCBI lineage: Eukaryota > Metazoa > Chordata > Mammalia > Artiodactyla > Cervidae > Odocoileus > Odocoileus virginianus. The sequence goes on from NC_069680.1 coordinate 62,023,443, forward strand.
AACTGTTCCAGAACCAGAGAGGGCTGCATCTGTGGGCAGGATGCTCAGCAGCCACTCAGCAGGTGTCTCCTCCCGTCCCCGGGGCCTTCCCTCCCCAGCTCAGCCTCTCTTGCCCACTCTCAAGAACCAACCTCCCTCTCCCACATCCCATCTGTCTCCGCTCAGCCAGCATTTTCCAAACCACCTTTACAATTTCTGCCCTAACCCTGTGCTACCCAGAGCATCATTTACTTAATAGTTTTCTTTAAAACAATGTTCAGTTGTTGTTGTCTTAACTTGCCCTTGTGAAGTATTTGTGAAATCCTGGATTTGATGTGCCAGTTTTTTTTCTAACACACATTAAATTTTCATTTAAAATACCTGTTCTTGTATCACCTAAAACTACCCTGTGTACCTTTACAATGGAAACGATTTTGTACAATGGCTCAGCCAAGATGGTGGTTATTATTATTAATAATAATAATTATAGCCTCACATTAGCAGCAAGCTGTATGCCTCTTCCACACATTTGCATTCAGTCTCATTCAATCCTCTCGGTTCCTACACTATGGACATCATTGGCCCCATTTTACAGGTGAGGAAACTAAAGCTCAAAGAATAGTAGTGATTTGCTTAGGGTCACACAGACAGTTAGGACTTTGGTCCTGATTCAAGACTCTAGGGCTCCTGACCTAGGAGAAGGCAGGGAAGCAAGAGACATTTTCCTGTCTCCAACCAGACTCACAAGAGCCACAGGATGGCATCTCATGGTGTAGAGAGTTTGGATTAGACATGAGGAAGGACTTCCTGGCTAGAAATGTTTAGGCACGAGAATGATTGGCCAAGGAAGGGTGTGGAATGCCCAGTTTCCCAAGTCCTCAAAAAAAGACAAAGGCCCAGCTAGGATCATGCCAGTGCTGCCTAGAGGCAGGAGAATGGACTGAATGACCTCTCCAAGCCTCATCCAAGCCCAAAGATTGGGTGCACCCTGCCATCAAGGCAGCCTTCCTTGCCGTTTCCCCAAAGTGTCTATTAGACAAGGCAAGGCATGTGGAGGCTCCCACTTAAAGGAACCAGGAACATCTCATCTTGGCCCTGACCTGTGAGGGCGTGTCAGTAACAGCAGGCCAGGGTGGCAAGGCATTAGCTCACCCTCTTCCCTTTCCACTGCTCTGGCAGCTCCCGGAGCTCATCCCCGAGGTCTGGAGTCGAAGGCCTGGCTGCCCTCGGAACCACTGGGGCTGCTGGGCCACCCGTGGGCCACCTGAACCAGGGAAACTGCATTTCTTCCATCCTCTCCAGGGGATCCTTTGCAAAACTCCCTGATCTGAAAAGTTAGACACATACTGACTTAAGGTGTTGCCTCTCCAAGTAATGAATTGTCGATTTTTTTTAAGTCAAAGTATTTATTTCTCAAAACAAAGTGGGTATTATCTTCCTTTCTAATTAGACAAATAATATATGCCCAGTGATTTGAAAACAGTATAAAAATTAGTGTAAAATTACCCACATTTCTATCATCTAGAAAACAGTGGCCTTTGCCAGGCAGAAGAGAAAGGGAAGGGAGTCCCAGGCAGAGGGAACAGGATCTGTATAGACTAAGAGGTCTGGGCGAGCCTGGCACATCAGGGAAACTACAAGTCAGGAGGGAGACTGCAGCAGGACCTAGGCTGTGGCATGAATACCCTGGACAAGACTGCATGCCCTGCAGTTGGGTATTTCAATCCCTTTATAAACCAGCAGGCACCCAACTGTAGCCATAAGATCCCTGAGGGCAGCTGTTGGAGCTTCAGGGGTCTTCATAGCCCCTGGGCTTTGCCCAGTTCAGCGCCCCACACAGAGCAGATGGTCCGGGCAGACCCACATGATGAGGCCTTTGTGTGAGGCCCTGACTACAGGAGCAGTTGGAGTTCTGAAGGAGGCAGTTCTAAGGCCCTCCGGGAAGTTTGGAAGGCATCCAGGAGGAAGTGAGGAATACCTAGGGTTTGTGGAGATAGCATATAGTTCAGCTAATGGAGAGGGAGCAGGTGAATGGGGCATTCTGATGGGAGGACTTGCCCAAGGAGTGATGGGGTGCGGGCTGAAGCCCTGGGGAAGTCTTGCATGTGGTGACTCCCAGGATGATGCTGGCAGGCTTACACCTGCATCTGCCAGGAGGTGAGGGTGAGATTCAGGCGCTCCAATTACAGTCATAACCCGGGATGGTCTTGGGGGTGACCCCTTTTCCAAGAAGCTGACTTTTGAGGAATTTGCTTGGCCATGGAAATCATGACGTGTTTCCACTGGCCTCAGCTGTTGATTAAACCTCCATCCGTGCAACTACCAACCCAGGAAGAACCCTCTCTTCCTCACAGCGTGTTCCCTGCTCCTGTTTTTCATGTTTATGGGCATCAGGTGGTTTGTAGAGGGATCCGCACCCAGCGAGGTCAGCTGAGAAAACAAGAGTCGCCATCCTGCTGCCCCTCATTCTAGGAGCTGCAGGCTTGGGCCACCGTCACCCCTGGGCACACGCCCCCTCCTCCTGCCTTCACCCGCCCCTGGTGCTTCTCCTCTGTCCTGCTCCAGCCTTGCGCCTGCCCAAACTGTTGTTTATCAACACAGACCAGAACATTCTGCTGCCAGCAGAAACACCCTGCCGTCAACACACTCCCACACTCTGTTGGCCACTGCCAAAGCTGCGCTCTCACATGCATCCTCACCCCCTCCTGCCAACACAGCTGTTCCCCGCCGCTTGGAACCCAGCCCTCCGTCTCACACGCGCGTTCGCTGAGGGGTTTTCTCCTATGTACTCAAGGCAGAGCCTCACACTTGTAAACAAGGCCAGCATTACACTCTGCCCCCTGACCTGGGGTGTCAGTCTCATCACTTGAAACTGTGTGGGCTTGGGGAACAGACTTAACATCTCTGGGCATCAGACGCCTCATCTGTAGAATGGGGATACTATTCACCTTCTAGGTCTTTTCCCAAGGCTCAGGGGGGCTGGGCGAGGGAGCAGGCATCCAGGAAAAGCTCGATCAGCGATCAGCGGGAGCTCTGATGCTGGTGCTGACGAGTGAGCGTCGTGTGTCCTCTTTGGAATCTGGCCACTGGTTTTCCTTTCCCACGCCTGACTGCTGGCCTCACCTCATGGTCACACCTTCCTGGCTGTGTGACCTCAAGGGAGGCACATCACCTGTCCGCTTCTCATGTCCTCGCTGGTGAAATGGGTTTAACATCTGCCTGGCTGGACCCAGAGACTTGCTGTGAGGAGCACAGGGAACTGGTCACCACTGTGCTTCAGAAGCGCATCAGTCCTGGCCACAGCTGCAGGGTGTTGTGGGAGAATGGGATTGGAATGGGGCAACAGCCACACATGGGCATTTGCAGCCTCCTTCCATTTCCCCCTCATCTCTTCATCAACCCTCAAGCTGAGGCAGTGTTTCTATTTTGGCTCTGCTGTGGGGCTGCAGTCCACCCAAAGAGGCCACGGTGGCCCATCTCTGCAGCACCCGGGGCCTTGCTGAGTTGCGCACCTATCCGCCTCCCCGCCCACTCCTTTCATAAGGCACAGTGGCTCCTCCCAGCAGGATCACTGCAGCGCTGAGCCCTCCAGCTCACCCATCTTCTCCTGCTCTCTCACTCGCCCTGAGGCCAAGGATCCCCGGCCTTCTCCCCGAGGTCCCTTCCACCCTGTCATCTTCTCTAGGACTCTGTCTTTCCTTCTCCTTGGCCAGAGAACCTGCTCGAGGTTTTTCTATTCTGGGGAACAGGTGTACGCAGAGGGATAGAAAACAAATGTGATTTAAGAACTGATATAAATCTGGGCTGAGCAAGAGGGCATGCGTTATGGAGAAGGCGGCTCTGCAGTGGGTGGAGCGTCAATTCAGGCCAGGTGGGTGAGCTGGGCTTCTCCCCACGCTGCAGTAATGTACCTTCCTGCCTCTTGATGCAAACAGGTGAACTTGCTGGAGGGCAGATCCTGGCCTGCTCCCTGCTCAAAGGTTGTGGCTTCTCCATTTGACTGTGAGAGACTCTCAAGCTCTGGCCACCACTGGGAGGCCACTGGAGATCCAATGGTTCAGGGGAACCCATGGTAACCAGGCTGCCTCTGTCATTTGAGGCACTGGAAAGAACACAAATGGAAACCCATATACTATGTGTCTCGATATCCAAAATGTGTAAGTCAAGCTAAGAAGCTGTCAAATAAAATATTATACCTTCAGAATGACCTGGAAAGTCAAGTTTGAATTTAGAATTCTTGGATTCTTCAGAGTCCCTCCAGAACAGAAGGAGGGACAGGAGCTGGGTGGGTGGGTGGGTGACCACTGCAAGTGGGGCTCAAGAGCAGTTGGTTGATTTGGCGAAAACATAAACTATGTTTCAATCCAGTCAGTACCTTATGTTTTTAACTTCCTCCCAGGCCAGTGTGGCCAAAAGAGCTAGGCACAGTGGTGGTTATTACCTTCATTCAAATCCCAGGGCTGCCAAAATTGAGGTTCAATTAATCGTTTTAATCTTTTTGAGGCTCAATTTCCCCATTTGTAAAATGGGACTAATGATACCTCCCTGATAAAGTTATTGTAATTACTAAAAGAGATAATCCTTGTAAAGCCCTTAGCATGGTCCTGGAACATAATAATTGCCCACTAAGCTGTGAGCTATTATTGCTATTATAAATTCTCCTCAGATGGGCAATGATAGCATCAGAGCAGGAAGTCATCTGCCTGTCTCTTTATTGCACACATGATGAAATAGGTCACTCAGCTAAGCAGAAGCAGATATGGAACTAGGGTTTCCAACTTTCCCACAGTCTTGGGTTTTTCCCTAGATAAAAATAAAAAAATTTAAAAATGGTGGCCCAATAATGTGAATGTCTTTAATTCACTGAACTGCATACTTTAAAAATGGTTAATATAGCAAATTTTATAGTATGTTCATTTTACTACTGTGTTAGTTGATTAAGGCTGCCATAACAAGTTATCGCAAACAAGGCAGCCTAAACAACAGAGATGTACTGTCTCACAGTTTTGGAGACTAGAAATCTGAAATAAAGGTCCCAGTAACGCTGACACCTGAAGGCTCTGAAGAAGAATCTATTCCATGCTTTACTCCTAGCTTCTGATGGTTTGCTGGCAAGCTCTGGCATTCCTTGGCTTGTAGAATCAGCACTCCAGTCTCTGCCTTTATCTTCACAAGTTGTTCTTCTGTGTATATGTGGCTCTCTCCGTGTGCCCAAATTTTCCCTTTTTATGAGGACACCAGTCAGATTAGATAGAGTCCAACCTGTTGACCTCATCTTAACTAAAGACATCTGTAATGATCCTATTCTTGAATAAGTTCACATTCTGAGGTACTGAGGATGAAGTCTTCAACAAAGGAAAGTGGGGGACACAATTCAACCCATAAAAACCACATTGAAAAATTATGGCTACCCTGCATGCAGTATCAGACTGTAGGCAGGGGAAAAACACCTCTGGTGATGTTTCAGGGCCATGCTCATAGCAAGTCTTCAAAATGTGTTTCCTGATTTGTGTTAAATCTGGTGCCAATAAGCTAAAAGGGCTGAAATCTCCCATTTTCCAAAATGAGTCCTCCACTGGCCATGAACTAAAAGGATTTTTAACGACCAGTACTGTTTCCAGACGAGTACTTAATAAACTCTTTAAAAATAATTGGTTCTCTTTGGTTGGCTCAACTCTGCAATCCTGGACGCCATCTTGTTTCTACTATTTCTGTTCTCAGAGAAGAGGTAAAATTCAGCTAGAGCAGGCTGAATTACTTCTTGTTTTGCACGTGGATAGCTTATTTTATTTAAATTGTTTCCCTTTAAGATATTAGGGAGAAAGTCTTCACACAAATAGAAATCCTGCAAGAATGGCACAATAAACAACTACGTACCTTCCACTTAAATGCAACGATTATTAAACTTTTGCAGCATTTGCTTTATCTGTAGCAAGTTTTTTTGCCGAACCACTTGAAAAGAAGTTGCTGGCATCATGATATTTTAGCCCGAAAATATTTAAGCATGAATTTCCTAGGAATGAGGGCTTCCCTGGTAGCTCAGCTGGTAAAGAATCTGCCTGCAATGCAGGAGACACCAGTTTGATTCCTGGGCCAGGAAGATCTGGGGGAGAAGGGATAGGCTACCAACTCGAATATTCCTGGGCTCCCCTGGTGGCTCAGAGGGTAAAGAATCTGCCTGCAATGTGGGTAGACCTGGGTTCGGTCCCTGGGTTGGGAAGATCCCCTGGAGAAGGGAATGGTTACCCCCTCCAGTATTCTTGCCTGGAGAATTCCATGGACAAAGGAGCCTGGCGGGCTACAGTCCATGGGGTCGCAAAAAGGACATGACTGAGTGATTTTCACTTTTCCTAGGAACAGGCTGTTCTCCTATATAAGCACATTGAGAAAACCAATTGTTCCATAATATCATCTCAAATTCAGTCCATACTCAAATTTGACAAGCGTGATTTTTCAAAAATTCTGAATCTGATGAATTTCAAATCTGTGAAGTTTAGGGTCTTGACAGTATGACTTGTGTAATGGGAAATTTTGGAGCTCTTGAAAATTAAACTAACATCTAGAACTCTTCGATCCACACCACACTGATGTTCCCTTTCCTCATTTCCTTTCTCTAGTGAACCAGCTCTCTGAAAGCCCAAATGCATAGTTGGGGTGGGGTGCTCCTCGAATTCCTTTTATTCTAAGACTTAGAATTCTAGGACTAAGACTAATTCTAAGACTTATTCTTGGCCTTAGGAGTACCTGAATGAAGACCTGCTGGCTGGCCTGGGCGCCTGCTCACTTGCCTGGGACGCCCCTGCGGGGAGTCGCAAAGACTGGGTGGGGGTGCAGGGACGCAGGCTCCACCTGACCTTGACTGGGGTGGAGACTCCCAGACTTAGCACCACCCTCTCCAAAGCTGGCCAGGTGCCAGTCCAGCGTGGTTGCCAGCACTGCCATTGTCACAGCCTCTTTCTGGGGATTTCCAGACAGTGGCCTAGAGGATCATCCTAGCCTCCAGAAAGGTGACCGCAAATCAACAATGAAAGAAGAAAAAGAGGAAAATTCTGCAATGAACTTCCCTGAGTTTGGGGGGACAGTCCTCTTCCCCTTATCTGCAAATCCAGGGCTCAGGATTAAACCTTTGGTTTTAAAAACTGTTTCATAACTAGGAACAGCATTAATCGGTAGAACCGTGCAAATAAAAAGGGGGCCAACAAAGATGGAGGGTGTGGGGAATGGCTGGTTTGTGATTCAGAACCGCCTTCCCCCTCCACCCCCCAGGCTTGTTTGAGCTTGGCTGCAAGTTTCAGCCAATGTATTTCTGGATGGGACAGGAGCCAGGGGTCAGATAAAGTTCCAACATATTTTGCAGCAGGCCTGACACTTTGCCCAGTGCTCTGGGCCTGTGACAGCTGCCAGGATGGTGTGTTGGGAAAGTTAGGCCAGATGGAGCTGGTTTAAATGGGTCTGAGGGAACAGGCAGTTGACTAACCAGACAACTCAGCAAGACCCAGCAGAGTAACACCACCATTGAACCAACATGACTGCCTGGGCCACCAGAGGCTCTGCACGCCATTCCAGGGATGTCACTAGCAGACACCATGCTAATCCCCCCACCCCACTCCCGGCATCCCTGGGACAGGGATCTGTATTCCCTTATCTTTAGTAAAATAAGTAAATGCTTAACACATCAAGCACCTGACACACATTATCCAACTTAATCCTAACAACAGCTCAGTGAAATAAGTATTGTTATTACCCCAGACAGACAGACAATTTGTTTTTGTGGAAGACAGCTTACACAAATAGTAACAGATACTCCTGCACGTATGAGGCCCATTTGTAAACACTTCCCAGGCGTTACCTAATTTAGTAGGGAAACTGAGGCACAGGGGACAAAGCCATTTGTCCAGGGTCACAGGGTTGGTAGGTGTGAACATGTAACCACTGGAAACTAGGTGACTCCAGATGGAGGGTCCACGCCTGCACCACCCCGTGATTTTCCAGATGGGAAATCTTTTCTGAGACAGGCAAGGGGAAGAGAGACCGGGTTGAGATCTGAAACAAAGTGAAGGCGAAGGTCTGCGCGCTTTTCCGTTTCCTGACAAGCATAATGAGAAGCACCCGTGGGAATAGAAACTCAGACATCTGACCCCGAGCCCTTGGCCGCTCTTCCTTCCTCTCCCCTGGCCCTGTTGGTCTGAACTGTGAGGTCCCAGGCCTCATGGGGCAGACACTGTGGGGCAGAGACAAGCGCGCAGGCTGCAGGCGGCCTGTTTTCACCAAGCTGCATCTCGCCCCTCTCCACTCTGAGGCACCCAGTGGGCAGTGAGGAGCCGCCCTGTGCACCTCCCACAGCCGAAGCTGACTATCTCAAATCTGGAATTGAGCCAGCTGGGTCCAGACTTGCACGAAGGCCAGGCTTCCTGTCACATTTTGGAATTCTTCTGATAGCCCAAGGCCACCCGCAGCAATGTAACCTGGCAGGTAGAGATAGTCTGCTGTTTGTCCTCAGCAGCTCTGCTTTCCCCTGCATCTGCGTGACAAACTCACGCACCCAGGGGAGCTGCTGTCCCCTGTCCCAGCTGCCTGCATGCACTCAATGGCCTCTGAGGAAGGAACACCAAGGCCTTGCTTTTGAGCACCTGGCTGCACGCTCTGAGGCAGCTCCTCCAACACAAAGGCAGCATCAGAAGGGTTCTCAGAGGAGATGATGTCTAAGCAAGGTATTAGATAGAAAATAAACCGTGACAATGTCTGTATCCTGCTCCTCAGGGGTATTTAGGTTGATGTATGCTGTCGACTTTTTCTTATGTTTACAGACATATCTGTGACTTTATCTATATACATGCTCCTGACATTTTAAAAATGTCATGCTCTGACATTTTTAATTAGAAAGGAACCAACTTCCTTTCTTTACTTCTCGAGGCACCAGGAACATTTTTCCATGTGGGTTTATATCCATCTAATGGCTGCATAGTATCCCACCATGCCATCATTTACAACAGCAATCCCTTACTGATGGACATGTAGGTTGTTCTCAGTGTTTTTGCTAATCAATCATCCACCCTTTCTTCCTTCACACAAATATTTTTTAACCTCTTACTATGTGCCAAGCATCTTGGTAAGTGCTGGATATATAGAGATGAAGAAAATGTACATGGTCTCTCAATCATAGATCTTTCAGTCAGGTGGAGAGACCAACTTCTAATCCCAAGGTGCAATAACAGCCGAGGAGGGAAGGAAGCTTAGAGGGAATAACAGAGCCAGAGAGCCCCTGCTTTCCTGGACACTCTGGAAAGACCTCTGTCACCACTAGGGTGGTGACATTTCAATGGAGATCTATGCCAGGAGCCAGTCATTTGAGGAGTGTAGGGAAGAGCATTCTGGGCAGAGGGAACAGCATGAACAAGGACAGAATCGTATGAACACTGTGTGTATGCTATGTTTGGGGAAGTCTGAATTGCCCCTAAGGCTATAGTGCAGGGGTGAGGTTGGGGGTAAGGCTAGATAGGCTGGGTGGAACTCACGTAAGAAAGTCTTGATACAAAGCCAAGGAATTTGGACTTGATTCTCTCAACAGAGCCTCTCAACATGTCACTGAGTCTAGACAGAATACTGTGGGCTCCTGCCTAAAAGACCCAGGAGAATATTAATGCTCGAGAGGAAATCTCAGCTTTAAATGGAAGGTTCATTTTCCTGCTAGAAGTTCAAAGTCTGTCCTGAACGTTGGGGCCAAGCACGTTATTTTATTACTGAGTTCCCAAGAAATGTGACCCAGAGAGATCGAGGATTTGCCCAAGAGAAACAGCAAGCTCACTGCCAAAGGCAAAACCTAAAGCCCCAACAGCCAGCTTTTTCAGCTCCTGCCCTAAAGCCCGCCCCCTTTCACCTGGGCATTCTTTCTGGCAGCCACTCAAAACAGGAAGAGGGTGAGGAAATGCATTTTCAGAACTTGTGGAACACCCACGAGTGTCACGCACTGTGCCTGCCCTGGGATGTGCAGGCCGGTAAGGCCAGCCGGGAGGGTGCTCACAGCCCCGGAGGACAGCCTGAGTCCCCAGTCATCTTCACTCCAGAAATGATCCCTGCCCCGCCTCCCCCGAAAAGTTGCTGAAAAATCATGCGTAACAAAGTGGCCAGGAGTTTCCTGCTTTGGTAAGCTGGCTTACTCAATTTCCCTCATCTGTCCACTCGGACCAGACGGAGCAAAGGGCAGCCATCAAAGGTGTCTGGGTCGAGGCTCCGGCAGGGCAGCCGGGTGACGGGCCGCTGGGGGCTCAGTCCGGCCGTGGTCTGGGCCGGGGAGGGGGAGGGACAAGGCCGGGGGCAGCCCCGGCGGCCCCGCCCTCCCGGTGCGAGGGCGCGCTGTGTGCTGCGCTTGCGGGAGGGCGCGAGCCGCGGCGGTCGGATGAGGCAATCGCGGGGAACGTGCGGCTGGGCCCGTCAGGGGCTGCGGCTGGGCTGGGGGAGGGGAGGGCGCCGGTGGGGCCCGCCCGCGGCAGTTAAGGCCTGTCCCCGCGCCGCTGTCCTCCCAGCCATCTGTGCTGGGCTCCAGGGCGGGCGCCGTCGGCTTCTGCCCCGGCCCAGGGTGGGCGCGCGCAGGCGCCCCGCCCGGACAAGCCTGTCCGGATCCCCCTTGCCTCCAGGCCGCCCTGGCTCTTTATGCCCCGGGCGATTGGCGTTCTGCTCTTCGCTGGTCCTTCCACCCCCGCCCCCCCGCACTGCGCTGACAGACACATGAGTTCCTGTTACCAACCCGCAGACACACCTGGGCAGCTCCCCGTGGGCATCACACGCGCGGAGGCCCCTCTGCCTCGCTGTATTTGGAGAGCTGTTCTAAGTCAGCCCCTAGATTTGTTGTCCTATACTTGCTGGAACAAGCACTGTGTCTTTGGGGAAGTTGCTTAACCTCTCTGAGCCTCAGGTAAGCCATCTGTCCAATGGAGATGATGATAGTATTAATACATACCAACCTCACTGTGTTGTAGTAGGAATTAAATAAGATAGTGCCTATAAAGTGTTAAGCCCCTGTGGTCATTAGAAGTCACCCAATAAAGGATAACCCTGATGATTTTTATAGAGGAGAAAACTGAGCTACAAGCCATACCTGGCTGGGCTCAGGGAGTCTGTAACAGGAGCAAGATGGGTGTCTGGGTTTTGTCTGTTTTATTTCCTGTATCAGATTCATCTTTTTTGCAGTATCACTCATCTCTTCACCCAGGGCCTGCAACACAACACCCATTTCTTGATATTTGTGCTTACTCTACAGCATTAAAAACTAAGTGCGTGGCACCCCAGGTGCTGCCGGCTCCACCAGTGGCCTCCTGGCCTGGCCTGCTGCCAGCTCTGGCCCCTGACGCATTGGAGTTAAGTCACTTCCTGCCTCAGTCTCTCCATCTGTACTGTAGGGATAAGAGGCCTCCTCTCTCCCTTCTCCTGGAACCGGCAGAGGATGACTCAGATAACGGTGGGGAAAGCCCACAGAAACAGAAAAGAGGCTCTTACTGGGCCCACTGACTGATGCAAGCTTTGGGCTTTACGTGCAATCCAGCAAGAGGGAACAGAGACGGTTCTGGGAAAGTGTGAAGAGCCTGAGAGAGCAGAGGCATTCCTGCCCCTTCCCCTTTAAAATCAGACAGCCGGGGTACAGCCGGGGTGCGGGGACAGAGTCTCCGTCTAGGAGCCTGAGGGGCCAACACTAGGCGCAGACTGCCTCCCCAAGGTCTGCGGCCACCAAAGGCTCGTGATCCCTTTGATCTGTCTGCCTTTTCTGTCAAGTGGGAGTTGTGGTATTTCCCTCACGGGGCTGTTGTGAGGAGTACAAGAGGTAACCCCGAGAAAGGGCAGAGTACATTCTGTGTTTCTAGGTGGGGGCTCAGGGTGAGGGAGTTGAGACAGAAGGCATAGTCTAGTCACCCCAGGCTAATGTCCAAGGGCCCCTACCCCCAAAAGTCAGAGAGTCACAGACTCAACTCCAGACATAACAGACCTCCACTTACACCCTATGAAGTACAAGAAGTTTGGACTCAAGAGTGGGTCCAAACATGGTCTCTGCCACATACTACCTGTATGATGTGAGGCAAGTTACTTACTGTCTTTGGGCCTCCATTTTTCCACACGTAACATGGGGATAATAATGCCTGTTGTATGAGGCTGTTTTGAGGACAAGAGAAAATGAGGGGGACTTCCCTCATGGTCCAGTGGTTAAGAATCTGCCTTCCAATGCAGGGGACGTGGGTTCCATCTCTGGTTGAGGAACTAAGATCCCACATGCTGCAGGGCAGCTAAGCACCCCGTTCACAATCACTGAGCCTGCGTGCTCTGGAGGCCTGGAGACACGGAGAACCCTGAGCGCCTGCAACGAAGAGCCCATACACCGCAACTAAGACTCGACACAGCCAAATGAATATTTTTTTTTTTTTTTAAAGAAAATGAGGTAACTATGAAGTGTTCATAATAGTGGCCATTGCTCTTGTTGTAAAATGCAGTTTTACGCCACTGCTCATCTTAACCTGTCACGAGTGGGGCCAGGCAGGATGTTACCATCTTGGGTCTTTGGGCTACAAATGTGTACTGAAACCTACAGTGCCTTATTGTTTTTTTAAGTTGATAGCCTCACACCATGAGCTTTAATGGAAAGAGGTTTGTTTGCTTGGAGACTTTATAGGCAATATTGTATTTGACGTGTGAGGAAGGCCTTATATGTCATCCATTGTACAGATGAGAAAGTTGAGACAGGGAAATGTCAAGTAACTCGTCTCAGGTCACATGGCTAGGAAATAGCTGGCCAGGATTTGAGCCGAGGCCTCCCTGACTCCAGACTGTCCCACCGCTCAGGGCCCTCCCTGCCTCCTGTGTTTCTGCTCTGGGTGTTGTGCTGCCCTTTCCTGAATGGGCCTCTTAAAGTGTACCCAAGGCCAAGGACAGTCATGATTACTGATTGCTTCCTTATTTCCCAGGGCGTGGCTCAAGCACACAGTGGGTCCTCAGCCTGTGCTGCTGACCTGGGAAATTGAGTCCCACTTAGCAGGGGGATGAGTCCTCTTAGAGGGAAGTGACTCACAGGCCAGCTGAGTGTGCAGGCTGTGTATGTGTGTCTGCGTGTGTGTCTCTCTGTGTGGGTAGGGGTGGGGAGTGATCCGGGTTCTGCGGAGATGATGTGGAGGGAAATCCAGGCTGGTGATCCAGTCCCTGCTGTTTCTGCCAGGGCCCAGCCTTCCGAATCACAGATTCACCCTCCCCTTTCCAGGCCGTGTCTGCTTGAGGCCTTGTACGAGCTCCCACTCCACCCCAACGCTACTTGTGCCTCAGCCCTCCAGATGCCTCCTCCACACCTCAGCACTCTACACTGAGCCTGGGAAGGGGAGGGGGGGCGGGTGGTGGCGCCCTTCTCCGTGGCCAGATGCAGGCAGCTGGCTGAGGTCACAGCTGGTGTCAGCTCTGGTGAGAAGCTGGCTCCTCCCTTGCCCAAGGAGAAGCTCTTTGGGTATCTCCAAGGCTGGGCCCTACTATTTTTAGATACTATCCCCTCCTTTCCCCTCCCAGCATCATACCAGCTCGGGGAGGAAATGACTCACCTCAAGCCCAGACAGGTAGAAGCTGTCTCAGTGAGCCCTAGGCAGCCCTGCCTGGCTCCAGCTCTAGGGCTCCCCCACCTGGGTCACCGAGTGACCTGTTTCCCAGCCTTGAGGATAAAGGTGGGTTGAGATCAAAGCCCAGGATCCCACTAGGCTTTTTGTGGGCACCCTCTGCTATTTCTCTCACCGGGCCTAGGGTAGGCTGCCCCCAATAGGTTGTAGACCCTCTGCTCACCTTAGCAGACTTTGGGCCTTTAACTCTACCCTGGGCCTGGGCTAGGCCCCAGCCAAGTCTGAGGGGGCCAGATAGATTGAGTGGACTGACCACTCACTGGCCTCAGTGGGGACCAGGGGAATAGGAAGAAGAAAGACCCTGCTCAGTGGAGGCAGGGGAAGGCATGAAGACCCTAGGTATGTGTATGCTGAGTAGGGTGACCAGTTGTCCCAGCTTGCCCAGGTATGAGGAACTTCCTGGGGACTTGAGTGCCAACCAGGAGAGTTCTGGGTAAGCTGAGATGGTTGGTTACCCTGGCACTGAAATGTGGGCTGTATCTTAGGGAAAGGGCAGGTGTCAGGAGCTTGTTTGGATGTCCTGGCCTAGTCCCACACAGTCATGGCTGAAGGACCAAGTTCTTGGCCCGAGCCTGTTCTGCAGTCAAGAGACCATAAACAGAAGTTCACCTCTTGGGGGAGGGACTGGGCCCAGGCTGTGTGAAAGGCTGGGAGCTCTCTGTGGACTGAGAGACCCGGGAAGACCCTGGTTGGGGCAACTCTCCTTGCTAAAGCCAGTGAGGGCAAGGTTGGGCCAGTCAGCACAGAGTTGGGTGAAGGGAGAGCAGAGCCTATGTTGTGGGGAGGAGGAATAGCTGAGGAAAGGCGTTGAAAAGAGCAGAAAATTGTGATGAGAGGACAACTCTTACATCAGGGAGGCTCAGTTTCAGGCCCACTTACTGCCGGTGCCTCCGTTCACTTAACTGTAAAATGGGCAGAGGGGCGCCTGTCTGCCTACCTCAATTACTTGTAGTGAGGACTGTGAGACAATGCCTGGAGAAGCGGGTGGCAGGCTGGAAAGCAGCGGGTGGGGTGGTTGATTAGTTGGAGAGGGCTTGCGGGGGCTGACCACCCGCAGAGCTCTCAGTTGGTCAGAGAAGTGGGCAGAGGAGGCCTTGCCTTCCTCTCCATCCCAGATCAGCATCTGCTCAACAAGGCTCCTGAGGCCTCACCTCGGGGGTCATGTCAAAGTTGCTGTGGCCGAGGCCCAGACCTTCATGGCAGCACCCCGCTTTGGCTTTGTCCTCCTCATCCTCGGGGTGTTGGCTCTTTTTTCGCAGACCAGGGGTGAGTAGCCTAGGCAGGAACTCTGACACAGCTGAGCTGGGCAGCCTTAGATGAACCACTTCTCTATTCTGGGCCTCAGTTTCCTCACTGGTGAAACTGTGGGGTTAGATGAGGTCTCTGGTTTTTCAATATTCATTTTTGTAGTGGAACCTCTTTTCCAGTCAAAGTTCCAACTGCACTCACTAAACAAAAGGGAACTGTTTTGTTTAGTGGGCAATGGAAATGCCTGGTGGCCCCCTCTACCCCGTCCCCTCCCCACACAGGGGCCCAAGGGCTCAGGCAGACACAGTGTGAGACCCTTCTTTGGGGAGCCTGTCCTCTCCAACACTATTATTTGTGCCTTGAAGGCAAGGGTGTCCTTGTTGCCCTCCCCAGGCAGCCTAGAGTTAGACCCCAAGCCCAGCACCTGGCACCTTCTACTAAATTCCGTAACTCCTGGTTCCTGTTGACACTGATGTCTGTCTCAGCCCTTGTTACAGAGTTCAGTGTGGCCACAGGCCCCTTGTCCTGTCTCAGGAAAGTTACAGGACCAAAACCAACACCACAGCTAACCTTGTGGGTCACTTCCAGGCTTGTAAAGATCTTCCACGTACCTCATCTCATGTGCCTAGTCCTCAGGACAGGCCTGATATTCCCGTGTGACAGGGATCTGGCTTCAAGATCCCCCCACCTGTGGGTCAGAACTGGGCACCTCGCCAGGAGCCCTGGTCCTTTCCTGGAGCCGCAGTCTGGGGCACCTGGCCAAGGCCCGAGCTCTCCCCAGCTTATCCCGGGATGCTGGCACCTGCAGGCACCAACCACAGAGGAGGTAGGAATCTATGAGGAAGGCTGCAAAGAGGGGGAACTTGCTTCCTTACCTTGGGGGTCATTGTTCCCAGCTTACCAAACAGGCAGGGTGACTGCCGCCCCACCCCAGCACCTTCCCTGGCTGGCTGTAGTCGGTGAGGGGTGGGGAGGGGAGGGCGCAGGGAGGAGCAGGGGAGGCCAGGACCTCAGAAGCTGGGACTGCACACATGGGCACGGGAGGATGCCAGAGACCAGGCAGCTGACCCAGGGCCACCCAGGGGCCCATGGGAGGCCCCCGGCGGCACTGACATCAGCAGTGCCCTGCGGGGACGTGCAGTCCTCATGCGTCTCCTCTGGCTCTCACAGCAGCAGGCGTGGGGAGGGCCCTGAGCCGAGTCAACAGTTCCTCGAATTGTGTCACTGCCTCCGCCTGCCAGCTCTGGAGCTAATAACACAAACACATGTAGGTCATACAACTCCATCCCGTGGCCTGGATCCTGCCCCGCTGCGTGAACCCCAGGCTCAGGTCCTGGGGTGAGGCTGGGTCTGGGAGGGGCCTGTTTGTGCAAGCCCACCCCGGTCAGGCTAGCAGCCTGTAGGCTCCATGGTTGACAGAGGTCGACATCAAGGACTCAGCAGGTGTGGTCTGTGGAATGATGATAACTGTCACAAAAATGTTTAAATGATACAAATGAAAAGTGCTTCTTTATGTATAATTTTACAATTATAACAAAAAAATTTAAAATGATACAAATGAAATGTGATACAAATATCCTTCACAGCTGAGGCATGAAACCTGATCTCTTGGACTGTGCCCAGTACTTCAGTGCTGAGGAGGGACCAGGGGGAGACTGAGGCCCACACGGTCCCAAGAGAAGTGGCCCCAAGCCCCTTCCCCCGGAATACCATGGGAACAGTTGCTGCCCACGTGGGACCGTGGGAGGTGGTCTGACGCACGGGGTCCCTGGTGCCATCCTCAACAGCCGGGGCCCTGGGCTGGTGGCCAGCAGGTAGCAAAGCCTGCCAGCGGTGACCCTGAGGCCTGTGGCCAGGGCCGCACTGAGGCAGCCAGGGACAGAACTGGGTCTGAGCCCAGGAACGGGCAGTGCCACCTGGCAAAGGCCTGAGCGCCAGAGAACACATCCTCTTCCACCCATTAGGGGTGGGGAACGCTTCGGACAGCCGTCAGAGGTGCCCTTGAGCATGAGCACTGCTTATGATTCTCACACCAGCCCCTGGTCCAGCCATCCCCCCACAGGGAGAGGAGACGTGGTGGGCATGGGAGCAGGACTGCTTCCCTCAGGAGGTGGGGAGAAGGGAAAGGCCTCACTCAGTCTTATCTCACAGCAGACTGGTTCACACATCTTATCTGTCCAGCTGGATGCTGGCCCTCCCTGGAGCCCCGTCAGGTCTGGCAGAAGTGTCCTTGGTCCTGCAAGAGGGGTTATGGCTGCAAAGCTACCTGGAGGGTGACCCTGGGCAGGGCTGGGGGGAAAAGTACAGAGGGACAGCTACGAGTGGCCATCAGAGAGGTGCTGTGGTGTTGGGGGTGCCCCTCTGTGCCTCGGCAGTGTTCACGGACGCCCCGCTCTGTCCAGGCCCTGGGGCTGCAGCACTGAAAAAGTGGACAGGCCCCAGACAGGCCTGTGCCTCTCCAGGCTGTGAAACCTTCTTCCAAGAACTGCATGAGCTCCTCCAGTGAGAGGGCAGGGCAGGCCCAGGCTGTGGGAACACAGGCAGGCCTCCTGGGGGAGGAGGAAGGAGGAGGCTCAGGGAGGTTGTGGGCAGGAGGAGCTAGGTGGCGGGTCAGAGAAGGGTGGGTGGAAGGGGCTGCACCAGGCACCAAGGTCAGAGTGGTCACCTGGAGACAGGAAGAGGACCTCACTCCACTTTTCTGGCCTCCACGTCCCTCCTCTGTATCAAGTCCATCAGCATCCTCCTGTGCTGTTTGGGTGCCTGTCTCTTGGGCCCCTTCACTGTGTCCATCAGAAAAAATGGCAACCACCCATCCAGTTAAGGTAGTGGGACTGCTGACCAGAATCCTGAATGCCCTAAGCCTGACCTCTTGGCCTTACCAGTACCAGCTCCATCTTGGAACTGTACCCCATCATCCCCAAGGAAAAGCCCAGCTAAAGTCAGAGCTAAGGCAGCCAGGTTCCCCCTGGTAGTTTATTTAGACTAATGAAGGGGAAGGGGAGGACGCAATAAAGAAGGTCAGACTGCCCACTCTTCTCCAGAGCAAAGTTCTGACTCCTGGACTCTGGGAGGGCTACCTGGACATGGGGGTCTTGAAGATGCCCGTCATACCCCTGGTCCTGTCTGGGCCCTGGAACTTTATTTCCTGCCCAAACAGCTGTGGGGCTGTTGGAAGTAACAGGAAGCCTGGGCTCTGTGCCTGGTGAAACATCCCTCCATGAGGGTCAGGGGTGGGGTGGGGGGTAGGGGGTGGGGACAGGGCCATGGTGTGAATGCCACAGCATAGGCTTCCAAGTGTGCCAGCCTCTCCCCCAACTCCCCGTCCCCCGTCCTGTATGACTGGCCTCACAAGGCTGCCTCCGTGAGGGCAGGGCCCAGCAAGAAAGGCTCAGGTGCTCTTGGTGAATCCCGAACAGAGTGAACAGGGGACAGCAAGGATTCAGGAGGCGCAGGGTCTCTTGTTCATTCATTCCCAGTGAACGTCTTTCTCTGCCCAAGGCCCCTGGGTGTGACTGGGTAAGAAGACAGCTGTAGACTGGGGACCTGGGGTATGTACCGTTCCCTCCTGTACTTTCCCAGGACTCTGCCCGCACTGTCCCCTCTAGCCAGAGTGCCTGCCCACCCGAACCCTGCCCGCTCTCACCTCCTCACAGATGCCAGTTTCTTTACTTCGAGCGGCTCACTCCTCCACGCTCCCCCGTTTGTTGTTGTCACAGTCCTCTGCTCACGGGGGTCTGCTGAACGCCTGGCTTACCCACCCGGCCGGAAGTTCCTCCAGGGCAGCCCAAGTCTTAGTTGCCTTTGTGGATTCGCGTCTGGAGTGGGATTTGACTCCAGTTGGTGCTTGGTTAATAATCTTCCTCGACTGAGGACAGAAACACATGTACCTTCCTGTGTACCTATTTTTTTTTTTTAAAATATGTATGGAATAACTTTTACTCCTCGCAGTAACCCACTGAGGTAGGTGGTTTTATTATCTGCATTTTGAAGATGAGGCCACCGAGACAGAGGGAGGTTAAGTGACATGCCCAAGGTTACCCAGCCAGTAGAGGGATCAGTCCGTGCAGCTGGGCTGAGGGGTGCAGATTGACACCTGACGGATCTGCTGTCCTGCTTCTGGAGTGTGCGGCCAGCTCAGGGAAGCTGCCCGCACAGCAGGTGGACACCTTTGTCATTGCCGGGAGAGAGGAAGTGTGTACAGCTCCTGAGGGCAGCCTGTTCCCAGCCCCAGCCCCTCAGATTAAGTCTCATTTCCCTTAGTGTGGCCTTTCCCCGTTCCCACCCTTCTGAACTCAGGGCTCCTGCCACTCTACTTGGTGTGAGTGGGTCTGACCCTTCAAGGACTGATTGTTCTGCTACATAAACCCCAAAGACATGCACGGCTTCATGGAGGGAGGCTCTTGGGGCACGAACTTCCCTGCCTCAGAGTCTCAGTCACCTGCTCTGGGAAATGGGCTGACTGGCTCAGACCACATGGTGTGATGTTTGGTAGGCATTCTGAGCCCACACTGTCAACAGTCTATTCCTCCAAGTCTGTGCGCCTCTCCTCAACAGCCAGGTGACTCTGCCTGGGAACCCTGGGCGGGGATGTGGCCACAGTCGGGCTGGGTATGTGCTCCTGGCCCCGTGGGGCAAGTCTAGGACGGGGAGATAAGCTGGCTGATCCCGGGAGCTTGCATATACTAGGGGCTTGTTGTGCCACCTGACACTGGGTGGGGACACTTGTCAAAGGCTCTTTTTTTGTGGCGAACAGTCAGACAGAATCTGTCCCGCCCCTTTTGGCTCACAGAACTGCACGCTGAGGGAAGGGGAACTTGGGGGGGGTGGTGAATGGGGGCGGCTGGCAACACCCCTGCCAACCGCAGCCAACAAGTGGTGGCTTGCAGACCGGGCGGCGGGCCGCGGTGACCTGGGCGGGGGCAGCCAATGGGCTCCCAGGCTACAGTGGCGCCACCGGGCAGCCTGCCTGTCTTTGGCTGGAGCTGCGGCAGGAGGGGCCGCAGGCCGCCAGTCAGGGTTGCCGGGCCCTGTCTCTGGGAGGCCCCCGGCAGATCTGCCGCTCCATTCAGACAGCCCTACGCTGGCTGCCGCATTTTTAACTTTTCCATGGGGGAGGAGAGTGGGCTGTGGGGGCGGTGTGGCAGGGATGGCTGGGAAGACTGTGCAGCCAGAGATGGAAAGAAACTCTGAGAACTTTTCCCTTGTTCTGGATCCAGGGTGGGCTGGAGCTCCAGGCTGGGGAGAAGGGAGGTTCTGAATCTGCTGTGTTCACCACAGGCCTGATGGAATCGGCGGGGTAGGACCAGGTTGCCCACCCTGGATTAGTGCCAGGGACCCTGGGGTCCTGGCCTAATTGAGCCGCTCACCCTTTGTCGCGATGGGAGTCAGCCCTAGAACAACACTTGTGACTGAAGTGGCTGTCAGCTGGGGCGAGGGGACATTCTGAATAGCCACCAAACTCCTCGTGGCCAGGGCAGGACAGTGTCAGCAGCAACAGGTGCTTGTACCCCCTTCTCCCCTCCAAGCTTGGCCCCCTTGCTCAACACAGACCCACAAGTCACATAATAAACATATATTTATAGATATACAATTTCAGAATTCTAATTCAAGAAATACATCTTTTCAGGGGATCCGTCAGGATCTATGTTCTTATTGCACATGGCTCAGCCTGTCTAGGGACATCTACCGAGACCAGAGGGTTGGGGTGGTGGGGGCAGAGCACCGGGGCCACCGCGGGCAGGGTGCTCTCATCCGCATCCAGTTCTGAGCATCTCTCTGGGCTGGGGCGGCCGCTTCATCACAGGGCAGGACCTTGTTTAAAACCCATATTTGACATTTCTTCACCAAGCTTCCTTTCCCAGCAAGAATACTACTTGTTGGGAGACTTTTAAAAAAAGAGCCAAGAGAAGCTCTGGGAGGGTGGTGACCCCCTCCTGGCTGGCAGCTTGGTTTGGGGTAGTAAGGCTTCGGAGGATGGCAGGCTCAATGACACCCACCACGAGAGGAAAATTTGGGGAAAACGGTAATTCCAAAAGGCCCAGTATAAACTGTGGGAATAAATAAAACCTCCCTCCCTTCCCCTGGCAGCAACTGCTGTTTTGAGAAAAATCCTCATTTGAAGGTGACGAGAAGAAAACCTTCTGGTTCATCCTTTGTCCAACGTGCAAGAGGCCAGGTGGCGTCATGTCCTTGGAGGGTAGAGACAGAGGTGCCCACGGTCATGGCCTTTCTTCAGGATTCAGCTGCTGCCCCAAGGTCCTGGGTGCCACCTGGTTGACTCTTGGAAGAAAAGCCTCTGGAGTCCTTGGTCCATGACTTGGGAAAAACCAGTAGCAACAATAGGGCTGTGCCCGGGGGCACCTATAAGGCAAAACTCACGTAGGGACTAAGCTGGGAGGTGGTCAGGCTGAACCTGACTCCCCTCTCCAATCCTGCTGTTCTCAGTGTTGGGGGTCAGGGGGGCTCCTGGACGCCAGGATAAAGTGCCCACCTGAGCTGACCAAACTTACAGTGGGTGGGCTCATCCCCCTAGGCCATCTGGGGTTTCTACCATGATGCAATACTGACCTGGCACCTGACCCTAGGGGCACCTTCTTTTCCCATGGCCTGCTCCCCTCCAGTTTAATCATGAAGTTGGCAGCCTTCCAAGTTCTCTACAGATTTATGCTATCATGATTACTGCTGCCATCAAAAACAGGCTGGGCTTGAGGGCAACGTTAGAAGCTGTGATCCAACTTTCCTTCTGCTGTCAGCTATGAAGGACAAGGCTCCCTTCCCCAAACAGGCCTCGCTTTCTAAATCAGGGAAGAAATCAACTCAACAACCTAACCAAATCCCTGCATAGTTTCAAAAAGTAGACTCTCTCTATATATATCTTTATATGTGCTATTTACATATAAATAGATATATACATATACACGCATCTGTAAATTACATTCTATGGAGAGTTTTCTTTCCTTGTCCTCTTTATCCTTGGCCAACACCTCTGATTGCTTCCACTGAGGTGACTGGTGGTAGCTCCTGGGAGGGAGGAAGAAAGGAAGTTGGGTGCCCCCTCCCCCAGCCCTTCCCACAGACATTTGCTGCAAGTTTTACATTCTACTTTCGTTGCCATGGTTTCTGTATCCTAGGAGAGAGCTGATGTGGAGCCCGAGCCTTTGCCAGCCCTGGGAGGAAGGGAAGCAGCCCCGTGGCAGGTTTTCCTGTCTGTCCTAAGAGATTTCTGCATTTACTGGGTGAGAGAGAGGGCAGTTGTGCAGCGTTCGGCCTCCAATTCCACTTTAATTTTTTTTCTTTTTTTGTCTTTCCTTAAGTGTACAGTCCGTCACCTTGGCTCAGTGCATGTCACCAAACATTCTCCAGGGATTTCATAGTCTGGGGAGGAGAGTGGTAACAGTTAGCCTGGCAGTTCCGTGTCCCGGAGCCTGGAGTTCAGCCCCCACCGACAAGCCAAGTTCTGGGCCCTGCAGTCTGTTCCTCTCTCCCAGAGGCACCAGCAAATGGCCTCAGAGCAGAGCCTGCAGCTGAGGGGACGCAGGCAGAAGAGGCGGTGGGCAGAGCACCAACACGAAAAGAACCTTTACCAGCTCTGCCCACACTCCTCTGGGCCTGGACCAAGCTGTCCTCTCTGGCAAATGTTGGGAGCAGAGCCTGCCGTAAAGGGGGTAAAGGTGGGAGGGTGGGGTGGTGGAGCCTGCTGCCACCACCTTTCATTGTTTTCTCCCATTCCTCCGTGAGGAGAGCTCTCTGCTCGTTGGACCCTGAACTCGTGACCTTTTGTTCCCTTCCTCAGACCACAGGTGAGATGCACGGGCAGTCAGATGCCTGCGGCTGCCAGGTGTACAGCTGCTCAGAGTGCTTCTGACCCAGCCAGACTAGGACCAGCCTGGGGGCAGGGCCTCTCCTGCTCCCAGCCTGTCAGCTCCCTCCCCTGCACACGGGTTCCCTCCCATTCGCACCACATTTCTTCCTGCCTGGAAGGACAGGGGACGAGGAAGGGCTGTCGGCACACCCATTCCCACATGGTTCATCCTGGTGTCTGCTGGGGAAGTGGGGGGGGTCTACTGACTGCCCAGTAATACCAGGTGGCCTAGATCCCAGGGCCCAGATAAGAGTCTGTAACACTTGGGAAAGGGCCAAGGGGGACCACAGGGCTGGGGCAGACCAAGCGAGCATGAGGAGCAGCCCTGGGCACCCCTCAGTTCTGGAGCCAGGGGGCAGGGTGGGTGCCATGGAGGCACCCTGGAGGGCTGAGACAGACTTGTTTCCCCACTCACCCCAGAGCACTCCCAGCTCTGCAGGCTGGGGGTCAGGCTGAGGACAGGGAAACCGCGCCGCGCGGTCACTGGGCTCCCTCCCTCCCTCCTCATACCCTCCTCTGCCTCATGACCAAGACCAGAGCTGCCAGGAGTTGCCAGGCAGAGGCGGCCCTGGCTCATACTTGGACCTCGGTGGCACGGCTGGCCCAGGACTATCCATGCAGGGAGGCCTGCACCTCTGACAGCCGGTTACAGCTTGGGGTTCCCATCTTCTGCGCCTTGTTGTACATGTCTGTGTCACCAAAGTAGCGGGCCCGATACAGCAAGCCTTCCTCTGCAAAGCAATGGGGCGAGTCAGGGCGTGCTTCTAAGGCTGCTACGGTGTCAGCGTGGTCTGTGCAGGAGGGGAAGAGCAGTTACGGGCCCAGGGACTGCAGCAGAATCCCTTTAGGTGGACCCCGCTGGGGAGCAGGATAGAGGCACCTTTTGATAGAACACAGGTGAGGCCAGCCAAGGTGAGAACCTGTCATCCTGGTCAGACTGCCCCAGGGCCCCACAGATAGATCCAGATATCCAATCAGCGAGTGGCCAGATTTGCCCCAATTTCTCTCTACACAGTTACCTATGGCACCCAAACAACAGGCTGATTGCAGTGATTTACGGGAAGCTGGAAGAAATCTCCAGGTGGCCCCTGGCTCCTAGCCCCAGGGAAACACAGGGGTGGTAGCTGGCTTTTGGCTGGGCCATGGCTGGCGCAGAGCAGTGCCAGGTGCTGGGCCTACAGATCACTGGGGGAACAGCGCCTTCTTCTTCCAAGCTCTCAAGCTTTGTGCACACACCGCCCCGCCTCCGCCCCCACATAAACACACACAAACTTACTTTGCTGCTTCTCCTTCCAACAGTTGTTTCGAAGATTGGCAATATAATCATCTTCCACATTCCGTTCAACCATTTTGAGGCTGGAGCCTGTATACTCCTCAGAGAACGTGTCTGCCACATAGTAGACGACGTTCAGGTGGTCAGTGACTCGCTTGTGGACGTGGCCCACCGACCTGGCCAGAAACAGACCAAGCGCAAAGTGGGCGTGGGTCCACAGACCCAAGGGAGCGCTAGGGATGACTGGGGCCCCCCAACATAAGGTGCCGCACAGCCCACAGGAGTAGGGGCTACAGCAGGAACTCCATGCTGCTCTGGAGAGAAAGAGGCTCCCTCCTATATGAGTGGTCCAGACCACAGCAAGGTGTGCCTCTGGCTCTCTGCTTACCACACTGCTGCCTGGGGCCTCTGGGGAGCAGCCCCTCTCTGGGAGGGCCTGATCAGGGAAGCAGGGAACCCAGGGTGAGTGCAGGTCCCACCTGGGATGAGTTGCGTGACCTGAGCTCCCTGTGTTTCCATTCCCTTGTTCATCCCCTAAGCCAATCCTTGCTGAGGGCCTGCCCTCCTATCCAGGGGCTCCCAGTCCAGAGTGAACAGGCTTAGGAACAAAATGACAGGAAGGATTCTAAGGAGCTGTATCCTTCCACCTCTTGGAATCTTCTAGCTCTAACTGTAGGCTCTGCAGGCTCAGGGCTTCCCAGGTGGCCCTAGTGGTAAAGAATCTGCCTGCCAATGCAGGAGACATAAGAGATGTAGGTTTAATCCTTGGGTCAGAAAGATCCCCTGGAGAAGGAAATGGCAACCTACTCCAGTATTCTTGCCCATGGAGAATCCCATGGAGAGAGGGGCCTGGCAGGCTGTAGTCCATGGGATTGCACAGAGTCAGACATGACTGAATTGACTTAGTACACATGCATGCAGGCTGAGGGAAGAGCCTCAACATGCTGATAGAAGTTAGTGCTCTGGTGAGGAAAGCTTCTGTCTGCCCATTCCTGCCTCTCAGCTCTCTAGCTACACGGAAAAAGGCTGGCATCAGGCCAGAGTGCTTGTGCTGGCTGGTGTGGGTCCAGTGGACCGACTCTGCCCCCTGCTGGCTCAGAGGGATCCTGCCAGGCTCCCAGGCAGAGGCTGGCCGCTAGGTGGGGTCACTGGGTTTCCAGCCATAGAAGCCAAGCAGTCGCTCTGTATCAGGTCAGGTGCTAGAAATAAATGAGGGGACCTGATGCCTTCAAAGGGCAAATAACTTGCCCAAGTTCACTATCAGTGTGAGACCGTATATTCATTTGACAAATGTTAGCAAGCATTTCTAATGAGCCTGGCATTTTATGCATATTACTCATTTAATTATCACAAGCAGGTACTCCCATTTTGTAGGTGAGGAAGCAAAGGCTCAGAGAAGTTACATAACTAGTCCAAGGTCACAGAGCTGCTTAGTTAGTAGAGGAGCTGGGATTCAAAGCAACCTTTGCTCTGACTCTAGAGCCTCTGTTCTCATGGTCTCAGGGCTCTCAAGCAGAATGGAAGAATAGAGGTTCCTATTTCAAGGCCAGCAGATAAGATGGGGAGAGTGTCATGAAATCTGTGAAACCATATGCAAAACAGTGTGCATGCACAGTGTTCTAGGGAAAAGAGCTGCAGGTTTCACTGTGTTTTCTTAGGGGACTATGATCCTAAAAAAATCAAGAACCTCAGCTTAACAAGGTCTATTTTCTTGATTCTAAGCAGCTTCTGCAATTTGATCAGGAACCTGCTGGAAGAGGATGGGAAGGAAGGCCCCTGGTGGGGGCTGAGGCTCCAAAGCTCCTGCCCCACCCCGCTGTGTACCCACTACTCGGGACTCACCCCAGCGGCGGGTACTCACGGTCTGAAGCTCAGACTGTAGGGTGGACTGGAAACCATGAGCTGGCTGAGAGCTGATACGAGGATCAGGATGAGGATGGGCATCAGCTGGACAAACACCCCCAGCCCGCCCTAGAGGGAAGAGCCAATGGTCACCCAGGCTGATGCTGGTGGGGGGAATGCTGGTGGCAAATGCCACAATGCAGCCCAGGTGGTGGGAGTCTGTACAGACAGACCACAATGTCTTTCTCTCCCATTCCCTCCCATGGGTCCCCCTAATACAGAAACTCCTCTAGCTGCCAGTTTCCCCAAATAAAAACAAAGCCGCTAAAAAAAAAAAAAAACAAAGCCGCAACTGGGGTTAAATACTGGGGTGGGAGGTGGGTATACATATTTACTTGTGAGAGAATACAAGAAAAAAAAAAAAGCAAAAGTGTCTGCCTTCAGAAGAATGGGAGGCAGGCCTTGAAGGAGATTTGCACTATATATACCTTTCTGAATTCTGAACCCTATTACCAATTTAAAAATTGCCAGTTGAGAAATTATAAAATAAATTTGTTCAGTGAGTGGTAATTTGCGATTTTAAAAAACTTCTGTATGTTAAATACACACAAAATAAAAGTTTAAAAAATGAATAAACAAAAGCAGAAGGCCACATTATCAGAGCAAAAGAGAACCCTCTGCTTGGTATAATTTTAAATATTCTGCAACTGTCCACAGTATTTTAATCTTAGCTAACTGCTTTAATTTCAGTCAGCCACCTGTTCTTATAATCTGTGGCACTCAAAGGATGTTTGGTGCATTGTCTTGTTACAGCTCTTGTATACATTATTAAAGAATACTGAAGAGAAGAAAGAAGACCCAACACTATGTTGTCATCCTTTACAATTCTCTTGTGAAGTTTAACCTTCCATTGCTTGGAAAATGTCATTCTGACCTTAAGAACATATAGATCTCACGAAGGCCATTAACACTGGAACCTGCCTGGAAGTAGGGAGGTTTCTGCATTCCATTTCCCAGCAGAGGCCATCACGCCCAACTCCCGCTGTGGGTGCTGTGGAGTGTGGCTCCCTCTGGTGTCCTTTAGTGGAATGGCAACTGGGGGACAGAGTTAGCTTCCCAGCTGAGCTGGGGGGGTACCGCTGTCGCAGGATAGCAAGGTACTCCCCAATCCAGGCCTCACCCGCTTGGGTGGGACTAGGCACCCTCCCCATACCCACCCCCTCCTCACTCACATCACCCTGGTTCTC
Source organism: Odocoileus virginianus (assembly GCF_023699985.2). Taxonomy (NCBI): domain Eukaryota; kingdom Metazoa; phylum Chordata; class Mammalia; order Artiodactyla; family Cervidae; genus Odocoileus; species Odocoileus virginianus. The sequence goes on from NC_069680.1 coordinate 62,050,530, forward strand.
CCTGCGGTCCTGCCTCTGATGGTACGTGTAGCGCATGCGGCCATTGCTGTAGACGTGGACATTACCTGGGGGTCAGAGGGACTGAGTCAGGAGTGGGGCTGCTGGGAAGGGGAGAGGCTGGCATCCCATCTCCCACCATCACCACGAGGAAGGCCTGGACGTGGGGGAGAGCAGGGAAACTTACTAGATGGGAAGCCACCACCAAAAAACATGTTGAAGAGGTCTTCAGGGGAGATGTCGGCCTCAAAGCCGCGGTGGAAGTCCCCATGCCCATGGCCGTGCCGGGCTGCCTGGCCCTTGTCATCACCAAACTGGTCATACTGCTTCCTTTTCTCTGGGTTGCTAAGTACCGCATATGCTGTGCCAATGGCTAGAAGCAAGAAAGGAGGCAGAAAGGTGAGGTCCGAGGATGCTGGGGGTGTAGGCCCATGGTGGCCAAGCACCCACTTCCTTCAGGTGTTCAAGTGGTGCTCTAAGGTGCAGAGGGTGGGGCGGGAGGATGGATGCTGGAATACCTCTGGATGAATCGGGGCAGTCTGCAGTGGGTAGAGGATTAACACTCAGTCCTCACTCTCCACCGCATGATGATGGTCCAATTTTTTCTATCGATCAGGTCCTTTATGGCCATTACCCTACTTACCCCTAAGAGCTCATCTCCATTTTAGCAATGAGAAAACTGAGGCTCAGGAAGGTTAAGTGTAAGCTCACACAGGTCTGATGCTGCAGAGCCAGGAATCAAACCCAGGTGAGTCTTGCTTCAGGTCTGCTCTCTGACTTTATGAAAACCACCGAAATACCTCCTCCTCATTCCTTTCTCCTGGGGTGTCTGGTGGGATGGGGCATCCTTTCTGGAGGGTATGTAATCTTCAAGTCACAGCACAACAAGAAGGCTGAACAAACACGTGATGTGCTATTGTAAATCGGACAGCAGCAGGAACTGCCAGGAGGGGCCGGGTCCCCAGGCTCTAGTTGAGACTCCACTGCTGGTGGTGTGGCCTGGGCAAGCCTTCTCTTCCCTGGGGTCCAGGTCCCAGCTGTGGTTCCTCCACCTGGTCCCCATTAGGGATCCCAGGGGTGGGGAAGCCTGTGCCTGGAAGGCCCCAGATCTGAGTCCTCCTTAGTCTCTCGTCCTCCAGCGGCCCACACCCTCAAGGCAGCAAGTCAAAGCTGCATCTGCTTCAGAACATGCAACCCTAGAGAGTGAGAATGCCTCTCCTCCTCCCACCGTGACAGGGCCCTGAGGCCAGGGCTGGAGAAACATGAACCCCAGCTGCCTTGCCTCCTCATTCCTTTCTCCTTCTGCCCCTGAGGTTGGTGGACAGGCAGCGGGGGGAGATGCCTGCAGACTGCCCCAGTGGGAACCAACCCCGAGCAGCCTGTAACAGAGCACTTGGGACAGTCCCGAGAGAGGCACACAGGATCTTGGGGGTCTGTTCTGTGCAGGGTCCCCGCCTGGTGATGGTCATAGCCCCGGTACAGCACAGCACCCTGCCTGGCCCCGGGGAGGGGGCCAGTCACCACACCCCAGAGGGAGGTGAGCCAAAGACCATGAAGGTCCCGTGGAGGACAGGCAGGTATGAGAGGAGAGAAGGGATGTCTGGGGAACTGCAGGCCCAGCAACTCAGCGCTGGTACACAGCCAGCAAGTATGCCTGATGTGTTCAATGAAAATATAAACGATTAAAGGGCAGCTTATGTTTTCAGCCAGAACTGAAGCCCCTTCCCCAGAAATAACAGGCCCTGAGTCCAGAGAGACTGCTATGTCCCCCACTGGAGGCAAGAGGTTGTCTGTTGTAAGTGTGTGGGGGGGTGTATGTGTAGAGAGACTGGGGAGGGTAGGCCACGGCTGCTGGTCTGAGGAGGCCACCAAGCTCTGATCCAGGCCACTCAGCTTCTCAGAACAGGGGAACTATTTTCAAGATCCCAGGATGCGGAATTGACACAGGAGGCCTCCTTCAGCCCCTCAATCAGCATGTGACCTTGGCAAAGGCACTGGTTCTCAGCTCCCCTGCTGGGACTCCGGGGAGGGAGGGGGAAGGAGAGAGAGGAGTGGTACCATCTGTACTCCGACAGATTGCGGGGTGGAGGCGACTACAGGGCCTTCTTCCCAAAAGCAGCTCCTGAGCTGGAAGGACTTGGGTCCAAGGCAGCTTCCAGGAAAAGCCCCTCCTCCCCTCCCCAGGATGGGAGATCAGAACAGCCAAACACTAGGAAACCTGGGTCAGCTTACCTTTGAAAGCTTCAGTGGCGCCAGGCGCATGGTTCTTGTCGGGGTGGAATTTGAGGGCTAGTTTGCGGTAGGCCTTCTTCAGGTCCTCATCTGAGGCCCCTCTGCTCACCCCCAGGATCTCGTAGTAATCTTTACACTGCTTGACCCTGGAGGAGGAGGGAATAGAACCTGGTGAGGGAGCTCTCGTGGGCCCAGGCTGGGAAGGGAGGTGGCTGATGAAAGAGCAGTGTGGGTGCCCAGCTCTGGGCAGGCTGGGGACCAGGACAGGCCCAGCGGAGACAGGAAGAATATATTTAGGATTTAATGCTGTTTCCGCCGGGCCAGGAACCAGTCCCCGAGCACCCTCGCTGCAGGCACCTAGGAAGGACTGCTGGTCAGGGGCCTCTGCCCAAGGGCAGGTGTGCCCCGGGTTCGGCAGCTCTACCCTCCTGGCAGTCCGAGTCTGAGGGATAAACGGGCCGGATGTGGCAGGTGTCTGTTCACCCATCACAGGGCCCTGAAGAGACGCTGTTTCTCTCCCACTAATTTTAACTCCTGGGGTCCCTGGAGACTCCCTGACTCTTGGCCCACAGTTGGTTTCTTTCTTTCTTTTTAATACTTAAGTTTTATTCGGCTGTGCTGGGTCTTAGTTGCAGTGTTTGACCTCTTAGTTGTGGTATGTCAGATCTAGTTCTCTGATCAGGGGTCGAACCTGGGCCCCAGTATTGGGAGCATGGAGTCTGAGCCACTGGACCACCATGAAAATTCCCATCACCAGTTTCTATTGCCTACAACCCATGGTCTTGTCTGGTCAAAGTCCTGTCTGGTCAGAAAGGTGTAAATTTGGCAAATACTTTTATGGGAAACTATCATCACACTGGGTCACACACAGGCCTGAAGCTTGACAACATCTTCACTAACAGCCAGGACCACGGGGAGTGACCGCAGAGGCACTCCCAAGGCTAGGTGGTCGGAGGCCTCCGGAGAAATGCAAGCGGGAGCATCTAATCCTGAGCAGCCGTGGTGGGGTTGTCTCGGCCTGGTGTGAGCTGCTCCACGCTGAGCCTGCCCAAGCCTCGGAGGGATAACTCCTCCTGTCTCCACCCTACCCCACACAGGCTCTGATCTGAAAGGGTCTTTGTTGGGGGCAGAAGTGTGGGTTGGGGGAGTATCCGGAGAGGAGACCAGGCCTCATCTCTGACAAACGGGGCTGTGTAAAAAGGCCCAGGATCTGCTGGCCTGTGGCAGAGGAGGCCAGCAGCATCAGCGGTTTCCAGCTTTTGCCGTGGGCTGCCAGGGCAGCAAGGGATATCGGGGCCCCAAGGCCCACACTAGACTCCAGGGCCTCATGGGAAATGGGAGAGGGCCTCGTGAGCTCGACTCCTGACCATCCTCCAGCCTCAAGGTCCTCCCAGGTGAGGTGGATGACGAGCAGCAGGAAGCCTTCTCTAGATGTAAAAATGCCCCAACCCCCCAGGCTCTGGCTCCTCCCGCCTGCCCAGTCCGCTACCTTTTCACGGCTGCTACTTGCTCTGCGGTGTAGCCTTTGGTGCTTTCTCCTCCTCCGGCCTCACCGTTGGCTGAGGCAGCATTGGCCCCAGCTGCTTTCCTATGGGTCGCGTGAGTTGCCTCTGTGGGTTGGGGTTGGTCGCCGGCAGGCTGTGGTTTCTGGTTGAGGGACTCGATCAGGGCTGTGCAAAAGCAAGACAACTGTTCGGGGCTCCTGCTCCAGCAATGGCTGAGGGCCTGCCTGGCCCTGGGAGATCCCAGGACCCCTGCACCCCCCCACTCTTCTTCCCAACATAGCTTGCTCCTTTCCTGACCTGGGCCTGAGGGACTAAGGGGATAATCGCTTGCTTAGGAGCCACAGTTCTGAGGGTAAACCCAGCACAAAAATAAACTATTAATCTTTTAGGTTTTTAAAATCCCTAAGTAAAGTGTGTAATAGCCACCCTCTGTTGAGTGCCAAGATGGGCAAAGTGCTCTGTAAGGGGGCTGCACTTAGCAGGACCATCAGAGTCAGCAGGGACTGGGAGGAAGGCCTCCTCCCGCTCAGCTGTGGAGAGGAAAGGGAGCAGTGATTCTGCCACAGGGGGCAGGGGTGGTGTGGGACTCAGGACAAACATCTGCTGTGCTCACGCTTGCTACTGTTTACCTTTTTCAAACGGCTGGCCATGTCCAATGTCCTGCTTCAGTGTTCACAGTCTATACAGGGCATTAGCGGTCATGCTCAGAGAGCGTCACAGATATCCAAACCCAAGTCCTTGGTGCCTTTTGATTCAATGAGGAAAGGCCCATATCTCTGGAAGGAGTCCCCTGTGCCCACTCATTACAGGCCCAGAGCCAGCTCTGAGCCCAGAGTCATGCCTGGGGCACAGCACCCTTGGAATCCAGGCATCTGGGCCACTGCAGGGACCCGGGACACCTCCGTGCAGAGGAGGGGCAGCAATGCAGCCTGGCTGGTCCCCAACTTCCTTCAAATGTGCCAGGTGTTTGCTGGGCTCCAGGCACTATGATGCATGTGGGCCTGGAAGAGGCCCAGAGCTGGGCTCCAGGGAGCCAAGCACTGGGGCTCGAGTGGACTACTGTATCCTGAGCCACTGCTGCTCTACTTACAGAAAATTCACATGTTCTCACCGAGTCAGCAGCTGGGAAATACAAACACAGAAGCTGACAGGTGGGCTGGCCCTGCATGAGGGGGTGGAGGGGCTCCTGCAGCAAAGCCCAAGAGGGTGCTCAGAGAGAAGCCACAGTGGTGAGCGCTTGCCATGAGTCAGCAGGCCAGGATATGGTGCTCTGCGTGTATTTGCTCATTTAATCCTTTTTTTAAAAATTAATTATTTATTTTTTGGTTGCGCTGGGTCTTCGTTGCTGCACTCAGGCTTTCTCCAGTTGCAGAGAGCGGGGGCTTCTCTTGTTGCAGAGCAGAGGCTCTAGACACACAGGCTTCAGCAGCTGCAGCACAGAGGCTCACTGGCTGTGGCCCGCCGGCTCCAGAGCGGGGGCTCAGCAGTTGTGGTGCACGGGCTTAGCTGCTCTGCAGCATGTGGAATCTTCCTCGACCAGGGATGGAACCTCTGTCCCCTGCACCGGCAGGCAGATTCCCATCCACTGCTCTACCAGGGAAGTCCTTGCCCATTTAATCTTGACAGTGGCTTCAGAGCTGGGTCTCATCACTGTAATCCCTGTTATAAGGGAGGAGCTGTGTTGATCACCTTGCCCGTGGCGACATAAGGTGAGTGGCAGCACTCGAGTTCCAGGATGTCCAGCACCGGAAACCATGATCTTGACTACTCTGCCATCCCAGACCACATGAGCCTGGCAGGAGAAGCCCCTTCCAGCCATGTTGTGCTGAGAAAGAAGTTCATTCCCAAAGACCCAGGCTTCAAATCTCAGTTCAGCCTAACACCCCGACCTCTGGTGGACTGATGAGATTTCTCTGAATTTCGGTTTCCTCACAGTGTGCATGTGTGTGCGCTCAGCTGCGTCCAACCCTTTTGACCACATAACCCCACCGCCAGGCTCCTCTGCCCATGGAATTTTCCAGGCAAGAACAGTGGAGTGGGATGGCATGTCCTCCTGCAGGGGATCTCCCCACATAGTAGATGAGGATAAAATGAGATGTGTAACTACCTGGCACAGACACTGACATACAGTAAAAGTTCAAAATGAGGAGCTGCTAATACTGTGACCGGGGCTGATGAGCTGGCTGGCCAGGGAGGTGAGGTGACCAAGGTCGGGGGTGGGCAGGGCACTTCACATCTTGGGGAGGCAAAGTCTCGGCGCCCAGTAGGCTTTGGACTCAGCTGCAATCATGAGATGTCAAGCCATCCCAGGCTCCACTTTTACGTCAGGTACCAAGGAAACGGCAAAAGTAGAAACCAACAAAGTGATGCTGATCAAGACAGGACTGAGCAAGGAGCCGGTCTGCTGGTTTCCTAAGGCTTTTAAAGAGGTTGTTTATTTTCATTTCTCTGGAAACCCCAGGGGTCCAGGCTGATGCCCTCATGACAATATGACTGGCCATTCAATTACTGTAGCTACAAAGGAGCATCAGCCAGGAAGTGGGATGGGCTTTCTCTGGTACCTTTCAGGGAAGATTCTGGAAGATTTTTTAGCTATGTGGAATCAGCCCTTCTAATTTCCCTACACTGCACAAAGACAGCGTAAAGGGGAATGAATATGCTCTAGGCCACACAGAAGATTGCTGTTTGAGGTGGCAATTCAAGATTTCTGGGTGCTAACAACTCAAGACTCTCTTGTGGCCGGGACAAGCCCTCTGCCAGCCTGTGGATATTGACTGCCCCATGCTGTCTCACTGTTACACCCCTCACAGCACAGTGCCTGGGAAGCAAAGTCACAGAAGAGTAGGCAACAGAATAGCTTAATGTGGCGATGGAGTTAGACAGACAGGGTTGGGTTCAAATCCCAACTCTGCCCCTTCTCAGAAAAGCTGGCAGACAGTTAGAAAGAAGGGAAACTGGAGGAAGAGACCAAAGCTGGGGTGGCAGCAGGAGCCACTGAGATGGAGGTGAGACCATCTGTACAGACAAAGCTACTAGAGGAGACCCTCCTCAAACCCAGACTGCCCGCTTCAAACCTGGCCCTGCCACTTGACAGCAGTGTTTCCTTGGACAAGTCAATTTAGCCTCTCCATGTAAACCTGGATCTCCCTCAGGACAGCTGAAACAGTAAATGAGTGAAAGCCTCCAAAGCACTGAGCACCACCTCCAGCAAACACTGTGTCACCTGGGACAGGCTCTCTAGGTACCTACAGTGCTCCAAGTAGTCGGGAGATGGAGGCCAGATTAGATGAAGAGCCAGGGAGTGGGGCTGCACAGTCTGTATCCTTTGCTAATGAGCCACGTGGCCTTGTCAAGTTACCTAATTCCTCAGTGAAGACACAGTTCCTGCCCTCACAGGAGGGTTCAGGGGGGTAAAGAAGATTCAATAAAACAAGATAAGTGGAAGGACTGAGTGCACAATGTGGTACATAAAGGCTGACCAACTTGGAACAGACAGCTCCACACTCTGGACCTTGCCAGAGGACCTTGCCTAAAATATCCCTCACTCCTAGACCCTGAATGCCAAACCCTCTCAGTGGCCAGTCCTCTCTTCTCCCGTGTGCTGGCCTCTCCGACTGAGCCTGAACCCCAGAGTCAGCACCACACAGAACCTTGGGCAGCCTCTGCGTGGACCTGGAGTCTGGGATGTCCTGACATTTCTGGGTTACAACTCAGTCCACAGCCTGCTGAGTGTTGAGACTTTACTTTCTGAAGCCCTGGAGCCTCCCAGCCCCCCACCTTGGGTCCTCTCACCTCCCTGGCTGGCCTGTTCCCGGTCCAAGCCGGTTCATGAGCCCAGATCATGACATTACCAGCTATTCATTTTGAACCTCGTCAGTCTCTGTGCCAGGTGCTTCACAGAACCTGAGGCAGCTGAGCTGTCCTCCATGGCTAATCTTCATTCAGGATGCTGGAAAAACACAGGCCTGTAGATGTTCTTAACAGCTTCCAGGAAAACGCAGTGCCTTCCACCACTGTCGCTAAGCCTGAGGCAAAGCCACTGCTTACCAGGCTGCAGGACTGGATAGAAGCTCTCAGAAAGGGACTGACTGGCTCCATCCCCCCTGCCCTGTGACTTCTCATCTCAGGGCCCCACCCCTGCTCCAGAGTACATCAGTCCAGTCCCTGGTGCCTCCCCTTCCCACCTCCTGCAGCAGAGCTTCAAGTCCTCTTGGATCCTTTCACTGTGAGGTCCTTGGACCCTTCAAGATTTCTCTGAGCCTCCTCTCGCTCCTCACCTTTTCCTGTCTGTCCTTCCACGTCTCCAGGACCAGTCCTCATCCGATGCTCTTGATTCTCCGCCTTTCATTTCTTGACTTGCCCTTTCCTCACGTGGCCTCTGCAGCAACTGACAGTGCTGCTCACCACCTCCTTGACGCAGGGCTCCACGGCTACCTGGCCGCTGCTCCCTCCTGGGACTGCCTCTTCAGCTGTTGCTCCATCTCACCTTTTGCTTCCTCTGTCTCTGCCCGCTGGCTAAGGGCAGATGTGGCAATGACTGTGTCTGCAGTAACCTCTGCTACATGTTCACACCTTCCCACAGTGACCTCAGCCTGGCACGACTCCAGGGAGCTCCATCCAACTGATGACGGCAGACTCTCAGCTGGAACCGGGTGCTCTCTCCGAGCTCCTCTCTCCGAGCTCCAACCTGATAGTTTATTTGGAACATCCCACCAGCACCTTGCACTCTGCCCATCTCTGCCCACCCGTGTTCTTTAGCTTGGTTTCTTCCTGATCACATAGGGCTGGATTCTGAGTCCCCATTTTTCCTCAGCATCCTTCTTACAGAAGGCTCAGCACTTCTCCTCCAATGAATTTATTCTGATCCATGCTGCCTTACCTTAAGCCCTCGTAATTCCTAACCCACTCCATGCAATTGCCTCCCAACTGGTCTCTGCCTTGAGTCTCTCTTCCCACTCAATAACCCTATATGTCATTTTAAGATCAGTACCCTATCTTCCACCTGCTATCAAAAACTTCAGTCATTTTTCCACTAACTACAGAATAAAGTGAAAATACCCCAGTATGGCAGGAAAGGATTCCCCCAGTCTGGTCCCATCCTATGTTCAACCACAGTCCCCTCCATACTCAAATTACCACCTCCACGACCTCCATATCTCGTTACACTCAGTCTCCTCTCCCACATCTCTTACAACTTCCAGCCTCCATATCTTTCCCTCCACAAGCCCTTCTCAAGCCCCCTACTCTCCTCTGAAGTGCAGTTCAAATGCGGCCTCTTATCCTACTCCCTGAAGCCTTCCCTCACTGTGATCTACCATGATTTTCACATCCCTGTCATGAGACTGCTTATAATTTACTCTCCATGCCTCCTACCCCCAAGATTCCCCTCAGCCTCGTGAAGGGCAGGGACTGAATTTTTCACATCCACCCAGAGGCTCTCAGCATCTAACACTGGGCTTCATTTCTGTTTAATCACAGCTCTGGTTTTACAGTTTGCAGTATCATCTTTTCTGTAACTGTCTCCTTCACTAGATGTAAGCTCCTTAAGGTGAATGATCACGTCTTACCAATTCCTCTATAACCACTTAGCACCAAGAAGAGATTTTGCAAACAAAAACAAAGAAGTCTCTGCATTAAATGAGTATGTGGAATGAGTTCAAACTTTAAACATCAAGTGTAGACAACTACCTAGTTTTTTTAACCAAGGTTTCCGTATCTCAAGCCTAAATCACCCCTACATCCTTGTCAGCTCAGTGCAGGCCTGCAAATGGCACAAGGTAAAGTTTACAGAGAGCTGAGAGGCAAATACCCTTTCCAGAATAACACGAATATGACAAATATGCAGCAGGTCACTCCTTGCCTGAGCAAATTCCAGTACTTGTGCTCCAGGAAGGACACCCACCCAAGCACCTGAAGTGTTCCGGGGGGCCTGGTAACAGAAGAGTTCCGCAGGTCATGCTGTTATCATCCATTCTTGGCTGCTTGTTTCTGAACCTCCAGAAGTACCGGAGTCAGTCTGGGAGCTGCCCTCACGCCCCCTTACAGAGAGGGCCGTCTTACAGAGTGTGATTTCACAGAAAAGTTCCTTGAGCAGGTTATCTCAGGAGCTGTGGAAAACAGAGACTGAAACTCTCTCTAAAGCAAACAGGCCAAACCTGCAGAGTCAGAAGGGAGAAAAACTTAGGCGTTCTAGACTGCCTCTTCCACCACGATTCCCCTTTCTCAACTTCATAATGTGGGCATGAAGGGTTAGAAAGCTAACTGCTGCTGTTCAGTTTCATTTTATTCCTTTAGCGAACATGTAAAGAGTCACAGAACTTTTCAATTTCTAGCTGTGGCATCTTGGACAAGTCCCTAGCCTCTGAGGTATTTCCTTATCTACAGAACAAAGATAATGATCTACTCTGCCTCCCTGATAGGGCAGGCTCAAGAGAGAAAACAAACTGAAAGAGCTGTCTAAACTGAAAAGCCCTTATGGGTATGATTGTTATTCATATTATCTGTGCCAGCCATCCAATTTTCCAGTTGAGGAAACCGAAGCTCAGAAAGATCACATGGTAGCAGTTAGGATGAAAACTCCGTCTTCTGAGTACCTGCTATCGGTCAGTTTACTTAGTGGCAATTGCAGGTATAAACTCTGCATTTTTAATGAATTACCTCTTTCTCTCCTCCAGCGTGTGTGAAGAAAAACTCCGAAGAAGACTTAGGTTAAAGAAAGAAAAAAAAAAAAAAAAAAGGCTTCCTGGATAGCGTGAGTATTACAGACAACCTCACTGTTCCCTCTCTGGTTTGTAAACAGTCCAGGGCTGCTTAGCAGCCTGGTGCTGTCCTGACGCTCATATGGCTGGCCACTGACGGACTCTTGGAGGCGAGGGTAGGTGGGAGTGCTTGAGGCCATCGATCTGAAGCTCGCAAGCGGGAGAAGAGGCTCCAGGAGGGAGTGAGCGGGTGTGTGGAATGGGAAAAGGGCAGGCTTTAGTTTGGTGAGGGTGGTCCTTGACCCTAGCCCGGAGACATGCCAGAGAGTAAACATACGGAGATGACTTTTCAGGCCGTCCGAAGGTCAGAAGTCCTCTTTCTTTCTCTAGAACTTATTTCTTCCTTCAGAGGAGTTATGTTTATTTTCCTAAACTATAATATCTCCCAGGCCGGCAACTGGCCCTTGGCCACCGAATGGCCCCTTGGGAAAAGTAGTTCGATTTCGCTTCCATATAAGTTCCTTTCGCCCCATCTGTCAGAACCTCTCATTCTTGGGAACTCCAAATCTTAGAGGATTCCGCAAGCACCTGGAAAGCTAAAGTCACTGTTGTCCCTGTCACCAAGTGTCCAGTATCCCGGAGAGGGGTGGGAGCCAAAGACTACACCTCCCGAAGGCCACCGCGCGTCTCAGTGCGCAGGCGTAGCCGCGCCTCGCCACCCCTCCCCCTCCTCCAACTGCTCCCGTCGGTCCGTTCCCGTATTCCCCCCATCAGTTCTAATGTCCCCTCAGTGTCTCCGGCATGTTACACTCACCGCGAACTCGCGGCGTCGGGTACAGCCGCTGCGCTTTCTCCAGGAAGCGGAGCGCTCGGTCCGGCTGGTTGCTCTGGATGGCCTTAAGGGCGATGCTAATACAGCGCTCGGCTTCATCCTTGTTAGATTCCATGGCGGAACCAGAGCGCGGAACCAGGGAGGGGGAGGCCGGGCGAGCGAAGGGCTGCGCCAGCAGCCGGCGCGTCTAGGAGCAGGCGGTCGCAGGGTGATGACATAAACCCTCCGCCCCTCCTTCCCTGAGGTTTGAGCGAGGGCGGAAGCGATACCGTATGTCTTCTAAGAGGGGGACGTCTAAGAGGCCCTAATGATGCAAGCCCACGCTCCAAGGGGGCATATTCCGAGGTCTTAAAGTTTTCTATGTTCGCAGGTAGTAGTAACTCTGTGCGTTTGAGACGAAGGTTGCTTATTTAATCATTCGACAGATACTTGGATACCCGCTATTTGCCAGGTTAGATAAATAGTAGAAAACAGAAGTCCCTGCCCTCATAGAACCTACATTCTAGTGTGTGTAGTGGGGGTGGGTGATGTCGAATAAAGAGATATATTCAAATAGTGATAAATGCTAAGAAGGAAAAAAAAAAAAAAGATAAAGAAGTAAAGGGATTGAGAGTGGATGGTGCTATTTTAAATAACCTGATAGAGAAATCTCTCAGAAGCTGTCATTTTAATAGAAATCTGAATTCAGGAGAGAGAGAGCAGATAATCCACATGTGACTACCTGGAAGAAAGGTGGTCCAGGCAGAGGGAAGAGCAAATACAAAGACTCTGGAAGGAGAATTTTCTTGAGTTATTATAGATCAACAAGGAGCATATAGAATTCCACTGTATTGTGGAATCCAGTTCAGTCAGCTTTCCACATTACTGACCAATCCAGTGAAAGCAGTCTTACTAACGTTACTAATGACCTGCATTGGCAAATCCATCAGTCATTTCTCAGTCCTTATATTATGTGGCCTCCCCAGCGAGATTTGGTAAGAGTCTTACCACAGATAAGGGTTAAGAGGCTACTACTATAATCCATAAATGCTGGGCTGGATGAAGCACAAGCTGGAATCAAGATTGCTGGGAGAAATATCAATAACCTCATATATGCAGATGACACCACACTTGTGGCAGAAAGTGAAGAACTAAAGAGCCTCTTGATGAAAGTGAAAGAGGAGAGTGAAAAAGTTGGCTTAAAGCTCAACATTCAGAAAACAAAGATCATGGCATCCAGTCCCATCACTTCATGGCAAATAGATGGAGAAACAGTGGAAACAGTGGCTGACTTTATTTTGGGGGTCTCCAAAATCACTGCAGATGGTGACTGCAGCCATGAAATAAAAAGACGCTTACTCCTTGGAAGAAAAGTTATGACTAACCTAGACAGCATATTAAAAAGCAGAGACATTACTTTGCCAACAAAGGTCTGTCTAGTTAAGGCTATGGCTTTTCTAGTGGGCATGTATGGATGTGAGAGTTGGACTATAAAGAAAGCTGAGCGCCGAAGAATTGATGCTTTTGAACTGTGGTGTTGGAGAAGACTCTTGAGAGTCCCTTGGACTGCAAGGAGATCCAATCAGTCCATCCTAAAGATCAGTCCTGGGTGTTCATTGGAAGGACTGATGTTGAAGCTGAAACTCCAATACTTTGGCCACAGGATGCGAAGAGCTGACTCATTTGAAAAGACGCTGATGTTGGGAAAGATTGAGGGCAGGAGGAGAAGGGGACGACAGACGATGAGATGGTTGGATGGCATCACTGACTCGATGGACATGAGTTTGAGTAAGCTCTGGGAGTTGGTGATGGACAGGGAGGTCTGGCGTGCTGCAGTCCATGGGGTGGCAAAGAGTCAGACATGACTGAGCGACTGAACTGAACTATAATCTAGGTGAGAATTAATAGTAACTTGGGATAAAGGCGATGGTGGAGGTGGTGAGAAGTAGTCAAATTCTGGATATATTTTGAAGGCAATCAAGATTATTTTTCCAATGAACTGGATGTGGAATGTGAGAGAAAGAAAGAAGTCAAGGATGATTCCAAGATTTTGCTTTGAGTATGTGGAAGAACTGTTTCCGTTTACTGAAACTGGGAGAAGTTCATGAGAGGAGCAGTTTGGTAGGAGGAATATTAGATGTCTGATTTAGGGTGGTTTAAGTTTGTGATGTCTTTTGGAGTCAAGTGGAGATGTAGAGTAGAAATTTGTATATATATAAGGTTTAGGGATGAAGATGGGGCTGGAAATATAATTTTGGAAATTATCAGTATATATAAATTGTAACAGGGGAAAAATTGAAAGAATGTCATAGCCCAAGGACATAACATAAACTGATTAGAATCTAATGGGACCAAGATGGTAGACAAGACTAGACCTTGATTCTGAGTCAGCAAGTGAAATGACACACCCAGAGGTGCCATGACAGTCCCAAGTCACTGATAAAAGACCAAGGAGTGGGCGGTGGCCCAAATCCGGGAAATCTCTGCCCCATCCCCAAAATAGTTGAAATAGTCCTCCCACTCATTAGCATGTGAAATTACCCAGCCTATAAAAACTAACTATGCCACATTTCACAGCCACCACATTCACCCTCTGTGATGGCCCACACTCTGTGGAGTGTGCTTCTCTCTGTGTCTGAATAAATCCACTTCTTACCTATTACTTTGTCTCTCACTGAATTCTTTCTGTAATGAGACATCAAGAACCTGAGCTTCATTAGGACCTGAAACCAGCTACTGTGAGTTTTGGCTGGCTTCAGGTCCCAGTCATGTGGGTTCAAATCCCATGTCTGAGGTAAATGATTTCAAAATGACATTTAAAGTTTCAAGACTAGGTAGACAAACACATGTAAATAGTATTTAAAGCCATGGAACTAAATGCACCTAGAAAGTGACTGTAGATAGGGTAGAGCCCTTTACCATGCCCATATTTAGATGTCTGGAAGAGAAGAAAAGTAACTCATAAGATAAAATTACTTTCACTTAACAAAAGTTTCAAGAGGGACAGGGGGGCCAAATTTCGGCAAACCATGTAGGAGACCAAGCACTGTGAGGACTGCGAAATGACCAGTGATTTTATAAGGTGGAGGTCGGGGGTGACCTTGACGGGGTTGCTGTCAGTGGATGGTAGTGGTAAAAGTTTGACAGGAGTGAATTAAGGGAGTGAGAGTGAGGAAGAAATGGATGAAGAATGGGAAAGTGAGGAAGAATATGGAGAAGTTTTGGCCATACCTTTGGCACAAAGGATCTCAGTTTCCTGACCAGTGATTGAACCCAGGCCCCCAGCAGTCTTAACCATTGGACCACTAGGGAAATACTGGTTTTGGTTTTTGAGATGGGATATATTATAGCATTTTGTGATAGGAATTAGTTAACTGTCAAGAGATTTGGTAAAAGGAAAGAGAGAAGACAACAGGAAGAGACAGAGGCAGTGGACTATGGGGCACGGTGATTGCACGGCTTTAGACAGTGACATGGATAACATTGATTTTCGGGAGGGAGGCAGTATGGTTAGGTATACTGCAGGCCAGCTGGCAGATCTGGAAGTGGGAACACAAGGACATTCTTTTCAGATTGCTCTTATTTCCTCAATGTAATAAGAAGCAAGGTTGTGGCCTCCTTGGTTACATGTTCACCCTTGGAAACTTCTTCACATCCAATCTTCCTTTGCATTCTCATTGTTTACTTCCCCATGAAGATTCTAAGCTGGCCAATACTCCCTATTGGCCTCTGCTTAATCAGCCTCTCCTTAATAATGAAACAGGAGGGAAGGGGGCAGGACACAAAATTTAAAAGAATAACATAGTCCGAATGTGTGGCATAAACTGATTAGAACCAAATAGGCCCATGATGGACAAATGGACTTCCATTAGACCTTGAGCCTCAGTATATGCTCACTGTAGCACACCAGCAAGATAAATGACACACCCACAGGTGGTTCCAAGACCAAAAAGCGGGTGGTGGCCCAATTCCTGGAAATTTCCGCCCCTTCCCCATAATAGTTGGAATAATCTTCCCACTCATTAGCCTATGAAATTACCCAGCCCATAAAGCTAACCACACCACATTTGAAGGCCACTCTTGCCTTTAGAGATTGCTCTTTGTCTTTAGAGTGGCCCACACTCTAAAGACAGACTGTGTTTCTCTCTAAGTAAATCCACTTATTACTTATCACTTTGTCTGTCACTGAATTCTTTCTGTGATGAGAATCGAGAACCTGAGCTTCATTAGGTCCAGAAACCACATGTGTGATCTCAATTGCAACACTGTGGATTTTGGCCCAGCCACGTGGGTTAGTCCCAAGCTGGGTTTTGGCTAGGTTCAAATCCTGGCACATGGGTTCAAGTCCTGATCTGTGAGGTGAAGCGTTTCAATAAGACAGCCCTACACTTAGAGTCCCTTGGGCAGCAGGGAGATCAAACCAGTCAATCCTAAGGGAAATCAACTCTGAATATTCATTGGAAGGACTGATGCTGAAGCTTAAGCTCCAATACTTTGGCCACCTGATGTGAAGAGCTGACTCATTGGAAAAGACCCTGATGCTGGGAAAGATTGAGGGCAGGAGGAGAAGGAGACGACAGAGGACGAGATGATTGGATGGTATCACGGATTCAATGGACGTGAGTTTGAGCAAACTCAGGGAGATCGTGAAGGACAGGGAAGCCTGGCGTGCTGCAGTTCATGGGGTCACAAAAAGTCAAACACGACTGAGCAACTGAACAACAACACACTTAGAAAGCAGGTTCGATCCCTGGGTCAGGAAGATCCCCTGGAGGAGGGCATGGCAGCCCACTCCAGTATTCTTGCCTGGAGAGTCCCATGGACAGAGGAGCCTGGCAGGATACAGGTCACAGGGTTAAAAAGAGTCAGACACAACTTAAATGACTTAGCTTGCACACATGCACACATAGAGAAAGTGAAGGTCTCCACAAATTGTTAGGTCCTTCACATGTGTTAAAGGATAAACACTAGGACACTGTCAAATAGCCTCTCTGAGGTTTGCTGACCCAGGTCGTCCCCTCCTGCTAAGTGTGCCTTCCATCTCCTGAGTGTCATGAGGTCCCCCCTCCTTGGGCTGACAACAGGCACTTCATTTTGTGAAGAGGGTGCTTGTATGTAAAAGGTGGCCTGTAACTTGTTGTATTAAGGAACTGGACTTTGATTGCTCAGCTATTGGCTGGTAAGCCCGCCTCTTCTTTCCCACAAGGCAAATCAATTTTGAGTTCATAGTCAATAATTCGGCTTGGTTGGCAGGGTCTGGAGTAGTATGAATCTGGAGATGTGGGCAGGGTGGGAGTCTGTGCATGGTAGGACATTTTTCTTCCTTATTTCACAGAACTGTTTCAATTCAGAAAGGATGTATTGTTTCAGAAGGGATTATACATTGAGCCTGAATGCTGGTCTATCCAGCCCTTATGTAATCACTCTCTCTGTTTCCTAAAAATCCCAAACCAGGTGCCATGTCTTTTGTGCAGAAGCAATTTGACTTTCTACGGTCCTTTCCGAGTTCAAAGGCCAGGAAAAGAGCCACATTTTTGCTCAGTTTATATTAAATATTATTATCCTTGGTCTATAGATGTTGTTTAAAAATGGAACTGATATGCAGGGTGACTTGAAATTAGTTTCTCCTTGATAGTTCTTGAAATCAAGATGTCATGATGTTGATCTAAGGAAAAAATTAGAAATTTTATCCTGATTAGCTGAATCGTAGTATGGATGGGAGGATGAGGTCTGAAAAGAGGCATACTATCCTTAATTGCCTCCACAGATATCCAGGTGAAGTCACTGGGGAAATGAATCTCCCACTGAATCTCAGCTTCTCATTTTGCTCCCAGAAGCTGAAACAGCCCTTGTGTTAGGTGACCACCCAACTCTAGATTTCTCAGAGGATACCAAGAATTCAGTCTGACCTTAACATGCTTTGATCTCCCATGGTTCCCTCCTCATATCTCTTCAGATACATTTCACCCCACCCCTATCCATCTGCCAGTCCTCCTTAAATATCTCTTGCGTGTGCGTGCTAAGTTGCTTCAGTCATGTCTCTTTGTGACTCCATGGACGTACCCCGCCAGGCTCCTCTCTCCATGGGATTTCCCAGGCATGAATACTGGAGTGGGTTGCCATTTCCTTCTCCAGTAGATCTTCCCAACCCAGGGGTCTAATCCACATCTCTTATGTCACCTGCATTGGCAGGAGAGTTCTTTACAACTAACTCCACCTGTCCAAATCTAACTAGTTCTTCAGGACTAAGCTTAAACTCTATCTCCTCTGTGGAGAGATGGAATTAATTTAAGTCAGATGTTTGGGACTTCCCTGGTGGTCCAGTGTCTAAGACTCTGAGCCCCCAGTGTAGGGGACCCAGGTTGGATCCCTGGGTGGGGAACTAGATCCCACATGCCACAACTGAGAGTTCACATGCTGCAACTAAGACCCGAGGCAGTTCCCAAAACAACATCAACAAACAGAAAGTCAGATGTTTATACTGAAAGCCAGGCACTCTATAGAGTTTCAGGGATTCAGAGATGCACTGTGAATAAAGGACAGAACCCGGCATCAGGGAGTCTGCAGTCTAGCAAGGGAGGTATTCATTTCCCAGGTGGCACAGTAGTCAAGAATCTGCCTGCCAGTGCAGGAGACGTGGGTTTGAACCTGGATTGGAAAGATCCCCTGGAGCAGGAAATGGCAACCCACTCCAGTATTCTTGCCTGGAAAATTCATGGACAGAGAAGGCTGGAGGGCTACAGTCCATGGAGTTGCAAAGAGTCAGACATGGCTGAATGATTGATCATGCATGTATGCAAGAGAGGTGTTAAACGAATTAAAAGAGGACAGTGTGGTAAGTGCAACAGTGGGGTTGGGTGTAAACTTGAAGAGGCTCAGAAGAGGGAGTTGTTGCTTGTGTGTGTAGAAGGGGCAAGCCTTCCTCGGGGAGATGAGGTCGGAGGGAGAGGCTGAGAAAGGGCTGACTCTCCAAGAGCTCCCCTGCTTTGAATTCCCACAGCACTTAAACCTGACCCCTCCACGGAAACCCAGCTTGACTGCCTTGCACAGTTGCTGCTCTTCATTTGTGAGTCTGATTACACCCTGTCTCATACTAAGCCAGGATGGAGATCTTGCCCTCATACTCTCCGTGGTCAGATCACTAGCCTGATACCGAATAGGGGCTCAATACCTATTTGTTAAATGAATAGAATAAATGACAGGGTTTTCTGTTCCCAAACACTTGATCCAGAGTTTCCCTGAGCGAGCCGGGGTAAATTCCTTCCTAAGGCTTCAGGAAGAATTGCCAAGTCAGTGGAATGTCCCGTTTCCTGTCCTTTGCTCTTTTGCTCTCCGACTTCCCAGTGTCCCCTGCTGCCTCCAAATGTGACCCACCAAGCCCTCCCTTTCAGAGAGTTCTAGGCTCCAAAATGTCCCTGAAGAATCTGCCCTTTATTGATAAATGATGAAATGCAGTTGTGTGAATGGTTGAGCATAAGGCTTTCCAATGTATGCTTTTAAAATATGAGTTTGATTTTGGAAACATGTGAATGTTCACCTATTAAAAAAATAGAGAGGGAAAACTAAACCTTGCATTGAAGATGATGTAGAATTCACCTGAGTGTGAATGACTGATGAATTTTCAGTCTGAGCTTTAACAAACTATTTGTTGGGTGAACACAAGAAATTTCCCTATAGCATCTCTGCATCTCCACTTCAGTCATTTGCTCTTTCTCCCTAGAGAAGGAGGAGGCCTCACAACTGTGGACAGTCAGAGGCTGGAGGATAAGGGCACCTGGAGCCCCTTCTACCAAACATGTCTGCTTCAGGGACATCCCACCAAGTATGGGTTCTTTTGATTCAAACTCCTTTCGATGGCCTCTATTTCCAGCTTCCGTTGGGCAAGAGATGGAGCTGGTTAAGACACTGATTCAGATTTCATGTGTTTGTGGTTAGTTGGTCTTGAAATTGGGAGAACCCAGGTGGTTAGGAGATTCCCTAGACCCCCTTCCTGGGTCCACACATATCTATCTACCTACTAGATATTTCTACTGGGATCTCTCTCAGGCATCTTGCCATATCAAAAAATTGCCTCATCATTCTCCACCCAAACCTGGTTCTCTCAGCCTCCCAACCCTCCTGAAGAGCATTATCACATATGCAGTTACCCAAACAAACCTGGGTTTCAGGCTGAGTTATTTCTTCTCCCTCACCATCCTCTGATTTGAACACCTCATCCTCACACCTCACCTCAGGCGTGATTGAAACATCTTTCAAATCTCCAAATCTGTTAGCAACTCTCCAACTCCGCAGCCATTCCCCTAATCCAGGCTTCCAGCATCTGTTAACTGGATTATTATAGCAGTCTCCAACCTGGATCCTGCTCCAATCCATCTGTAGCATTGTAGGCAAAGTCATCATTCCAAAATGCAAAGCTCATTATGTCGTCTTCCTGCTTAAAACCCTTCAGTGGCTCCTATGTGGCATTAAGACAGAAGCCCAAACTCTTATTGGGGTCCTGTAGAACTTGGTTCTATTTTTCTTTTCATCCTTATGTAAAGCCATCTGGACTTGGTATTGTTTGTTATCAGAAGATTTTTAACTACTGATTCAATTTACTATCGTTCAGTTGCTAAGTCGTGTTCAGCTCTCTGTGATCCCACGAACGGCAGCACTTCAGGCTTCCTCGTCCTTCACTCTCGGAGTTTGCTCAAATTCATGTCCATTGGGTTGGTGATGCTATCAATTTACTATAGGTTAGTCTATTCCAAGTTTGATCCCTGGGTTGGGAAGATCCCCTGGAGAAGGAAATGGCTACCCACTCCAGTATTTTTGCCTGGAGAATTCCATGGACAGAGGAGCCTGGAGAGTTATAGTCCATGGGGTTGCAAAGAGTCAGACATGACTGAGTGATTAATACTTTCACTTTCATAGTCTATTCAGATTTTTATTTTTTTATTGTGTCTAGTAAGTTATATTTCCTAGGCAGCTATTCATTTCAGATTTATTGGCATTAAGTTGTCCACAGTATTATTTTTTAAACTGTGATAGTTTCTAGTTACATACATTTGAAAATTCTTAAAATTTTTTCTCTTGTTATTGTTTTTGTCTGGATTTTAATCTGTTGTTCTTCTCCCAACTTTTTGAGCCAGATGCCTAGCTTATTAATTGTCAGCCCATCTTCTGTAAATAAGTATGGAAGTTGTTAAGATGTTTCTAACTTTCCCCTTCACTGTGTCTGACAAGTTTTCATATCTAGTATTTTCATTATCATATTCAATTCTAAGTATTTTAAAATTTCCATCATGATGTTTTCTATAACCTATTAGTTGTCTATAAGTGTGTTTCAAAATGCCCATCTGTATTTCTTATCTTTTTTGTGAATGACCACCAATCTTAATTAATCCTTGGGTCATAAAATCACTTCCAGTTTGTATTTCCTGGATGCATCCTAGAACTTCCATCCCCAGAGACATACTTTTTGGCCTTTGGACTTTTGCATACTTTGTTCCCTCTGCCCAAACACTCCTACTCCTCGCTTTATTAACTCCTACTCAATGGTCCCAAAGAAGGGCAATGCCAAAGAATGTTCAAATTACCACACAATTGCACTCATTTCACATGCTGGTAAGGTCATGCTCAAAATCCTCCAAGCTAGGCTTCAAAAGTATGTGAACCAAGAACTTCCAGATGTACAAACTGGATTTAGAAAGGCAGAGAAACCAGAGATCAAATTGCCAACATCGTTGGATCATATAAAAAACAAGAGAATTCCAGAAAAATATCTATTTCTGCTTCATTGACTACAACTAAAGCCTTTGACTGTGTGGATCACAACAAACTGTGGAAAATTCTTAAAGACATGGGAATACCAGACCATTACCTGCCTACTGAGAAACCTGTATGCAGGTCATGAAGCAATAGTTAGAACCACACACGAACAATGGACTGGTTCAAAATTGGAAAAGGAGTATGTCTTGCCTGTATATTGTCACCCTGCTTATGTAACTTCTATGCACAATACATCATGTGAAATGCTGGACCAGATGAAGCACAAGCTGGAATCAAGATTGCCAGGAGAAATATCAATAACCTCACATATGCAGATGACACCACCCTTACTGCAGAAAGTGAAGAAGAACTAAAGAGCCTCTTGATGAAGGTGAAAAAGGAGAGTGAAAAAGCTGACTTAAGACTCAACATTCAAAAAACTAAGATCATGGTATCTGGTTCCATCACTTCATGGCAAACAGATGGGGAAACAATGGAAACAGTGATGGACTTTATTTTCTTGGACTTCAGAATCACTGTGGATGGTGACTGCAGCCATGAAATTAAAAGACGCTCCTTGGAAGAAAAGCTATGACAAACCTAGACAGCATATTAAAAAGGAGAGACATCATTTTGCTGACAAAGGTCTGTATAGTCAAGCTATGGTTTTTCCAGTAGGCATGTATGGATGTGAGTGTCAGATCATAAAGAAGGCTGAGTGCCGAATAATTGATGCTTTTGGACTGTGGTGTTGAAGACTCCCGAGAGTCCCTTGGACTGCAAGGAGATCAAACCAGTCAATCTGAAGGGAAATTAACCCTGAGTATTCACTGGAAGGACTGATACTGAGGCTGAAGCTCCAATACTCTGGCCACCTGATGTGAAGAGCCACTTCATTGGAAAAGACCCTGATGCTAGAAAATATTGAAGGCAGGAGGAGAAAAGGACAGCAGAGGACAAGATGGTGGGATGGCATCACCGACCTGACGGATGTGAATTTGAGCAAGCTCTGGGGGACAGAGAAGGACAGAGAAGCCTGGCGTGCTGCAGTCCATTGGTCTGAAGAGTCAGACAGGGCCGAGCGACTGAGTAACAACAACAACTCAACCATCAGGTCTCATGTTTTTTTAATTAAAAAAAATTCTCGGCAAGTGTCTTGAAATTCCAATCTGGATTAGATAGCCTTCTGCTTTTCTAAGTGCTCTCACACAGCTTACACTTAACCTTACTGCTTTTGTTTCCTTCTCACCTTGAATTTCCTTCTGCAAACTCCTTGAAGACTTTGCTCAATGCCCTTACCCTCTCACTTGCTGGTAAAATTCCCGTTCTGGAGCGACAGAGAACAATACACGGCTGCTTCCCTTCCCTCAGGAGTATCATCATATCCACCACATCTTTTTTTATGGTTATGGTCCACCACTGGCTGTTCATCCAGCTCCAGCCCATGCCACCCAGGTCCCGGGGAGGCCTATTCTCCAGAGCAGGACTGGGGCCAGGCTGGACTCCAGCCAATTCCCCTACCCTGCTCCAGCTCACTGACTCCCTTGCGCTGAGCCTTCTTGACAGCAGGTGGCACCCAAAGCCTGAAAGCTGAACTGCTCTGTTCCACGTTGTTTTTCTGAGCTGCTTATTGGGACACATTACCTGGCTTGGGCTGTGCTTGGGCTTGGAGAGGGTGCTCTGGCCTGTGGACCTGGCTCCTGGCTCCCATGCTGCTGTCCTTTCCTCCTGATCTAGTAGCAGTCATTGCTTGGACTTCCCCTTTGCCTCACAGTCTGATTCGGTGTGTACATTCCAATCAGACCTAAAACTAGGTAGGGCACTAAATGCTAATAAAATGATGATTTTTAAATATCATGTATATTCTTATGCTCTTTCCTTACTCTCTCCACATTCTCCCTGCTTCCTCTTAGATCATCTAGGAAACCCATCTGAGCCCATCAAGGAAGCCCAGCAGCTTGGCTGGCTCCCCTCTGAGATTCTTTTCCTGTCCAAAGCCTAAGGGCTAGAAGTGCAGAGTTATTATTTTTTCTTTTTACTTTTAAATATTAAAACAAGTTTTTTTTTGTGGGGGCTGTGATGGGTCTTTGTTGCTTTGTGAAGGATTACCTCTAGCTGCAAGTGGGGGCTACTCTTCGTCGTGGTGCAAGGGCTTCTCACTGCAGTGGCTTCTCTTATTGCAGAGCGCAGGCTCTAGGGGCACGGGCTTCAGCAGTTGAAGCTCAGTCTCAATAGTTGTGGCTCGTGGGCCCTAGAGCACTGGCTCAGTAATTGTGGTGCTCGGGCTTAGCTGCTCTTCAGCATATGGAATCTTCCTGGACCAGGGATCGAACCCATATCTCCTGCACTGGCATGTGGATTCTTACCCACTCTACCACCAGGGAAATCCTTTTTTTTTTTTTTAAGGAGTACAGAACAAAAAGTAGACAACTTTTGTGTGTATGTGTGTTTAGGAGTGTCACTGACCTGGAGAAGGAAATGGCAACCCACTCCAGTATTCTTGCCTGGAGAATCCTAAGGACAGAGGAGCCTGGTGGGCTGCCATCTATGGGGTTGCATGGAGTCAGACAAGACTGAAGCGACTTAGCAGCAGCAGCAGCTGACCTGGGTCTCTAGATTCTTTAACAGAAATTTATAAGAGGCCAGATAAGGAATTCGGGCGAGGCTTTATTGGGACTTACACTAGCACAAAAGGGCAAGAACAAGAAATAGGTGCCCTTGCTCGCTCTCCCATGGCGGGCAGGCTGGTTCCTTCAATGAGGTGAGAGTAGGAGCGGATTCATAGCTGGAGCTGGAGGGCGGGTTCTGTGTTCTGCCCATTCCCTTGAAGGTGCTGTGTGCAGGGACCATGCGCAGTACTCTGCTTTTGCTCCTGGCACCTAAGTGGCAGTTGGTCTGTAGCTTTTTATCTTATTGTTCATAACTGCACGGATTGAGGCAGGCATGCTGTTATTTTTAATTCCTTGTAATTTCTCTGCATTCTGTTGCTCAAGGAGATGCTTGTCCAGCTGCAAGTGCAAGCACTCTGGGAAAGGGTCCCAGATTCCAGTCTACCTCAGGAGGAATTTACTGAGGCACTGCTAGTATCACCTCTACGTTGTCTGAGAAATATTTTAAAATTAGCTTTTGGTGGTGGACAGTTCCTTTGATCACGTCACTGCTTCGGGTCTGAACTTGGTGGGTGACAATCTCACAAAAATTACATCAAATTACAGCAGTGTTTTTATAGGTGGGCAAGTGATCCCTGGGAGGTAATGGAGGGGGCTACTAATCCTGTTTGGAAGAGGGTCAACAAAGGGACAGTTTGATGTGACTCTTGATGGCAGAGGGGAAGTTTATCCTATCTAGGTAGAAAAACAATGGGAACAAAGGGAGAACCACGAATCAGCCTTCTGTATTTCTAAACTCTGCCTGTTAAAATCCTCTCAGCCTACTCACAGGCGTCTTTGGTCAAAGCCTTCCTTGGGGCATCTGGTCTCTTCTGGGTGACTAAACTTGTACCTCTCACCTGCACATTTGCCCTGTTGTGCCAAAGTGTGGTATCCCGTCTTCTTGAGCATCTGTACCTCCTCTGCTTCCTCAGGCTCTCCTAGGAGCTAATGGGAGTTCAGCTGGAATTCCACGTACCTGTGCTCTTGACACCGGGTCTCAAGATGTTGTGGGTGAGATCCTTACCCTGTCCTTCTGTGCTCTGGTTTTCAGCTTCGGTGAATGCAGTCCAGTTGGCAGGTCTCTCCTTGTGAGGGAATGAATGCCCCACAAAGGCTGTGAATGGGACTCTTCTTTCAGGCTGGAGAGAAAAGGACTGGGGAAGAGAGTGATCTGGGGACCATGGGACAAATTTAAGAAAAAGCTCACATTTTGCTGATCCTCAGCCCTGGGACAATGAGCAAGACACAGGCTACACTTGGGTACCAAGAATACGTACCCCAAGAAAGCACAGACTGGAAGATACTGACAAACTCCTTTGAGAGATAACCTAATCTGCTCCCAGAAAAGGTCTTATGACCAGAGTTATTAAACCGCTCTGGAGAAAACGCTGGGGTTGGCACTGTCCACATCTCTACTCTTCTCTTGCTGATAAACACTCCCTACCAGCTTCTAGGATTCCAGGGAAGCACTGGGCTTTTGGTATTGTGGCTCTATTACATTGGCAGTGAGACCCTATCCTTCCAGGGAGCATTACATGGAGGCTCTGGAGTTTGGAGGTACTCCGGAGAAGAGCTGAGGGAGAGGTTTCTGGACATGGAGGAAACCTCTAAACCCATTAAGCTCAACCCTATCTGTCATTTTATAGTTGAGAAAACAGATGGGAAATTGCTTGCCTGCTTAAGGTCACGCTGAGTTAGCGGCAGAGGTAAATCCATAGAAAACACTGGTTGCTATGGATTTTTTTTTTTTTTGGCCATGCTGCAAGGCTTGTGGGATTTTATTAATAGTTCCCTGACCACGGATTGAACTGGGGCCCTCAGCGTGGGGATGTGGAGTCCTAACCCTTGGACCACCAGGGAATTCCCAGTTGCTATAGTTCTTAACACTGACATCTGCTGTACCAGATGATGTCTCATATCCCCGATCACACCTATCTTATCGTGGGGCATGAGTGATTATGGACAACCTAAAGTGGTCCAGGATGAAATGCTATCCAAACCATGTTGAAAAATGCCACCACTAACATCCAGATACCCTCACTTTTTGTTTATGCCTGAAGTGTCCTCTCAACAGGAAGAATCAGATTCTGGTGGAAAGAAAATAGGTCTGTTGCTAGCAGGATCTCAAAGCCAGTGGAGAAGTGAAATGGAAAGGGCCCTGGAGGATCCTAAAATAAAGGACACAGGAGCCTTTGTCGGGGAGAGGGGGGGTTGTTTATTGCAAACTGTTATAATTAAAGTGGTATTTTACAAGTGTTTAAGACAGAGGGCAGACAGGCTCTGAGCTCTCAGCTCCAGAGGCACACACCTGGAGGGGAAATGGCACTTGCACGGAACCTGAGCTCAACTGCTGTTCACTTCATAAGCACAGTCATGCTGCAGTCTTCTTAGGGAGCCTGAGAGGAAAAGAAGGGAGTGGGGACAGCCATGGAGCAGCTGCTTTAAATCCCTAACCTTGCTCCATTCCCACTGTGCACACGGCCTTTCGGAGCAGGCCTCAGAGCCACCCTGGGGACCGACACAAATCCGTCCTCGGGCCCAGGCTTCCTGCCAATTCGGGAGGTCTGGGTCATGCTTGTTACCACTCATCACTGATTTCCTTTTTCCGTCAGAGGTTTCCCAAGTTTGTAGCTTAAAAACACCAGCAGGAGGAGAAGCAAGGAATGTTCTTGTTAATATAAATCCACAGCAAGATGGCTTGAAAACTGGGTGTTTCCCAGGGTTGGCAGGCATGGGGACAGTTGCCGGCATTCTTTATCCATAGGTGCTTGAGTGCATAGTAGTGTTGAACATGCAAAGGGTCTGCACTTTTAGGACTTGCTCATGTTTTTGAGAACTTGTAGAGAGAATCACTGGATCAGAATCAGCCTAGCAGAACGGGGGGACGGGGGAGACTTGAATCCTAAGATCATTCCCAGGAGGAAGGGAGCACTACTCCCAGAAGTTGCAGCAGGGAGGCTGTGCCAAGGCTCTGCCCAAGGAGCCAGGGTGCCCGGTGTGGAGAGGTGGCTCCTTGTGCCACTCTGGGTTACTGTTTGGGCAAAGCGAAGTCCCAGGCTGTCTCCTGTGCACATTTCCACATGGCCTGCATGAGGCGGGTGAAGCCCATGTCTTTGGGCTTCTCCAAGCCCCTCATCAGCCGTTGCTTCATGATAGAAACAAATTCCTTATTGCTCAGCTCTCCATTGCCTGGAAGAAGTGGCAAAGACAACAGGTAAGTGAAGGCCTTGGAACAAAGATGAGAAAATTCCACTGCCACATCGGTTCCAAAGCCTAGCACTCTCTCACGGCCAAATTCAATTCTCTTGGCTAAAAGTGAACTGATCTGTGCCTTCCTTGATGTTTTCAACTGCAACTCACAGACAATTCAGTCTAGTGTGACAGAAGCTGAATGAGACTATATTATATGTCAGGTCCTGTGCTATGCTAGGTGCTGAGAATAAAGAGATAAAAATGACTTTGTCCCTTGAAATACCATCAGATTGTGGGAGAGACAAGTACATTATTCAAATATTATGGTAGATGCCATAATGGGGTAAACAGAAGATGCTATGGGGCACAGAGGAAGAATGTCTAATTCAGGAAGGGGAGGGTACAATTACAGATCAGTAAAGACTTCCTGGAGGTGACTCTTAGGTTGACTCCCAAAGGATGAGCAGGAATTGGCCAAATACAGGGGAGTGAGATGGGGGAGGCACTTCAGCGGTGGTTGTAACACAAGCAAAGGCACCGGCAGGAAGCAGTCCAGCTGCTGGAGAACCACATTGAGTGAGGTATTGCTGGACACACAGAGGGGGGAAGGGCCAGGAAACAACGAGGCAGCAGGAGGCAGGTCCCTAAGGAGCCTGTGTTCTCCTTAAGGGTTTCACTTCATCTCCAGGGCAGAAAGGGACGGGAAGACGGGAGGAAGATGCAGTTAGATTTTCATTTTGGATGGATTTCTCCGGCCGGATGATGACGGTGATGGCCTGGAGAGTGGCACAGCTGGAGTATGGGAGCCAGTTTGGAAGCTGCTGTGACAGTCTAGGCTGGTGCACTGGAGCTCTCTGCAAGGCTCCATCAGAAACAGTGTCTACGTCAAGGGCAGTAAAGCTCAGTTTTCCTGCCAGACTCCAGAGGGCCCCACTTACCATCACAGTCAAAGAGCGCAAACACCACATCACACACGTGATCTGAGAGTTCCACTTTAGCCACTGTCCTGGCTACCTGCTGCATGGTCACTGAAAGATGAAAGATGTTAAGTTAGCCCAGCAGAGGGACTTTTGCTTTCTCTGAATGGAAGGATAAAAATATTCCATCAGAGTAAAAAAATTTTCAGATGTATTTGTGATAATTCAGTCTTTAATCCATAACCACCTTTCCTTTTCACTTTAGGTTCCATTTTTTTTTTCCATTGCTGCCACACTTTAGGAAGTATATATAATTAAGTAAGAATGCATGATAATAATTCATAGGGAAAGTAGATGAGAGGTTACCAACAGCTGGGAAGTTAATGGTTAATGGGTATAAATTTCCCATTTGGGGTGATGGAGAATTTTTGGAATAGTAGTGATGGTTGTACAACATTGTGAATGTAATGAATGCCACTGACCTACTTAAAAAAATGGTTTAAATGGCAACTTTTGTTATATATATTTTACCATAATAAAAATTTTAAAAGTTAAAATCCACATAGTATTTAAGGATGGAATTCTAAGTCTCAAGCATATAGTGGTAGCTTCCCTAATAACTTATTACTAGAAGAGTGCCTTGCAAAGAAGTAAAGAATATCTGATATCACTATAGTCTCCATCCTGGCATTTCCCTCCCACTGGAAAGAACACAGTAACGAAAAGTCAAGGAAATAATGAGGCAGCCAAAGGATGAGGAGGTGAGAAACAAGGCGACTAGTTTGACTGCACTGAGGCTGCAGCACCAGATGAACGGCGGAAATGTGCAGCTGAGCTCCCGCCCCTCCTCCTGACAGGTTTTCCATCACCCACTTTGTTATTTCCAACTGTGCCCCTTGAGAAGCAGTGGCCCCCATCTCGCTAGATCAGAATACAGCCTTTTTTTTTTTTCTTTTTCCAGAATTCATGAGAAAATCTCTTCTCTCCTGCCATTTTCTCTTTCTCTGACATTTACTTGTTAAACACTAGCAATCATGTGAAAATTGGGTTCTCACGAAAAACAAGCCAGGAAGGAAATTAGGCAATTTCCCCTGCCTTCTCTGCCATTTATCCTCAAGCCTGATCTCGCTACATCGAGAAATTATGTATTGCTTATAGACACACTCTTTTTTTTTTATAGACACACTCTTAAGTGAGATAAAACTCAGAGGAGAGAAAAAGATGAATTTCTATTCATGAATCAACTAGCAACGAAGTGTTTGTGTCTATAAACCTCAGATTCGTGTGTGCTCAGTCGCTAAGTCCTGTCTGATTCTTTGTGACCCCAGGGATTATAGCCTGCCAGGCTCCTCTGTCCACTGCTGCTTCCAGAAGTAATGCAAACTTTTAAAAGTCAGTGTGTTTTCTCTGCTTATTTCATTCCTATAATTTCAGTTCTTTCTTGTCATTTTTTTTCTGCATTTGATCTCTCACTTCACCTCTACAGCCGCCATACATTCTCCACAGTGCTCTCAAGGACAGCTGATACAAATGCCAGAACAAGGCAGAGAAGCAAGGTGACGCAGGAGGAAAACTGTGCTTGCAGTCATAAGACCTGAGCTCTAGTCCTGGCTCCACCAACTTGCTGGTGTGACCCTGATGGAGTTATATGATCTCTTTGGATACAATTTCTCATATCCAAAAGAGGAGATGCCACAAGATAACTGCTAAGGTGGCTTAGTAGTGCAAAGAATGGTTCACTGGCATTTTCCAGAATCTGAGGCTGAGAGACAGGAGTGGAGGTACACAGAAATAGCTGAGGATCTTGTGTGCTGAAAGACAGAAGAAAGGTATAAAGGCCACAAGCTGGGCTGTGCCTCAGTGTCCAGTCTCTGGCTGGAGGGGACTAGGCTGCTCACAGGGCACGAAGAGCCAGATCCTCCTCTTGCAGCTTTAGGTTACTGCTCACATTGCACTTCCTCCCAGGACATGAATTAGCATGAAAGAGGAATCAACATCCCTTGGAACTATTAAGACTTAAGCAGACTATCTACTGTGTGGATGTTCATGAGATGTAGTTAAGTGATGCCAGGGGAGATGGGGCCTCTATCAGACTGTGGAAGTTTTAGGGTTTAGAAACCTCCTGGTAGGTCTAGACACTTTATTCTCTCAGTTGGCTCAGGAAGAACCAATTCCTGCTAACTAAATGACCTGGGGAAGGAAGAGAAAGCAGAAGGCCAATTTACAAGGAAAACAGTAACTGTTAAGAGAACTAAAGGGATAACAGCTGGTCATTATACTTCTCAGTAGGAAAATCTACTAAGGAAACTCAATTCACCTCAGAAGATTGCTCAGTGAAAAGAGAATAAGATCAGAAGACCCTGGGTGCTCTCAAATTGTGGTCATTTACCGAACTACCCTATGCGGCCACAGAAATGTGTCCTGAGACGTGGTTCAAAACCTGTTCTATATTAGATAAATACGGACACTTTATGTTAACCATTCCTTTCTCTGCCAATGTTTGTTAACCATGCCCTTTTCACACCAATACCACACCTGTTTTAACTGATAACTACACCTCTTTTTCTCTCAGTTCCATTCTCTCAGGGTAGAGTGCCCATCATCAATTCTTCTTGATGGTCCCAGTGCCCATCCTATTCCCTATGAAGATGGACCTTCTCCTCAAAATAAACCATTAAATAAATAATATTCAATGTCAGTGAGAGCTCTTGGCTTTTTGAGGTGAAAAGCTCAGTAAAGTGGTGTTAAGTGGTTGCAGAACAGGGACTTCTGGAATTCCACTGGCGAGAATGTCTCATTACAAAGGCCATCTCTTGACAGAAGAGTTACAGAATGTGTTTCATCTCACATGGAGAGGGTGCTGATGCCATCTGTACCACAGGAAGAAAACCAGGGCTGCTGATGTATTCAAACCACTGGGAGCAGCCAGCAAAGAGCCTGGCTGGGGTGCCTTTCACAGTCTGAGATCCTCAGACAGGCCTCCAGGGTGTGCATCAGAGTAGTGAAGGAAACAAACATTAAACTATCTGGTGAGCTCCAGCCAAGAGTACTGGGGACAAACAGGATGACAGATTACAAGCCAAGTGCTTGACAGCTGGTCCTGAGAGCTGGCTCATTCAGATTTGCTTCCACATCTCTGACCCACAAAGTCATAATTAAATCACAGCAAGAACAATCCCCCACCACTTCTGCCCCAGATCTCAGCTTCTCCATGTAGACCAGTTTTTGGTACTGGAATGTGGGCCTCGCCTATTTAATGAAGCTAACTGATGGATGGTTGGGATTCTAATCTGAAAGATGTCCCTATGGAGCATGAAATGCCCCTGGAGAAGGCCTAAGTTTCCAAGGCCTACCTATTCCTTTGGTACAAATCTGCTCCAGCTGCCTGAACAATAGATGGGCATAAGACTGGGTGATTTCTACTAGATTGGGATGGGGAGGAATTTGCAGAAGCAGGCTCATTGGCACTCAAAAATGTGTTAACCATCTGGCTCTTTGAAAAGTCCAAGCAGAATCTGAGATGTGCCAGGTCCCCAGTTTACTCTCTGGCATAGTCCATGACTGGACAATTCAGCAGCACAAAGAAATACATATTGAGTTTGTGTGACTATAATGTCAGAAGCTATATTACATAAAACTATCTATTCACAACAGTACTCGAACAGAGGAAAGGAGAGTTCTGGAGGGATGAGAGCCCAAATATCCACTTGCAATCAGAGAATCTTAGAACTGGAAGTGGAAAGATAAAATGCAAAGAATTTGAATAACTTGCTCAGGGCCACAAAGCTAGTTGGTAGTAGGGCTGTATATAGAATCTAGGTCTCCTGACTTTCAGCCCATGCTCTTTTTCCTATACACACTGGGCTCACTCCATCCCTTATATGGACAGTGGATCGATCTCCCCATGAATCTGTCACACTATTTTTTCTGGGGGGAGGGCATGTCTTGCAACTTGTGGATCTTAGTTCCCTGACTAGCATCTGAATCTGTGTCCTTCGCAGTGAAAGTGTGGAGTCTTAACCACGGGACCACCAGGAAATTCCCAGGAATCTCTCATTATAAGTAAGAGAAAGAACTCAGGTGGAAGAAAAGCCAAAATATGAATTACTCCTCACTAGTGGTCAGGGATGAATAACTGAATAATAACTAGGGGTTGTGAGGAGCCAGCACTGTAGTCTGACAACAGATCTGATGTCCTGTATGATGGAAGATATCAGTATTCCCTTGGAATGTATACTGACTATTTTAGGGACAAATTTAAAGGTTTACTAAAATGCAACCCAATGAAAAGCATATGAAATAAAGGTGGCCCTGGGAGTTCTGCCTGTGAGGCATAAATTGAGCTATGCACAGTGTGACCCAATTAGGGGCTGCCTGTCTCTTCCTAATGCAAAGGTGTTTGGAAAGGTGATACACGAAGTTGGGTTGACAGTCTCTAGCTGTGTGCCTATATGATGATTCCTGTCTTCCTGGACTGTAGTGGAGAAAATAAAAAGCTGGCTTGTGACAGCCAAGGTTAAGTGAGGGAGACATTTCTGCTTCAGCTCTGAAAAGGCTTATGATGTAGAGGTCTTAGTTTCTTAAGTCCCATCCCTAGATGGCTTCGGGGAGGGTGGGGACAAGGGGAAGGATTTTCCTTTAAAGAGCACTTGTCCTTTCTTTTGCATCTTCTTCTAGGATACTTTGGCTAATACAACACACACATTTCAACCTGACTGAAGGGGGTGGGGGTGGGAAGGAAAGGACAACATTTAGGATAACAAGCAATTTCAGGAGCCAAGAGTAACGCAGTACACTAATAATGAAAACTGTGCCACAGGTAGGCTGACCACCGCTGTGTGCTCAGGCTGTCCACCTCTCAGAGGTGATGCTGGTGATCCTCTTAAATACAGTATATGCCAGAAAAAAACTGTGGTCAGGCTTTCTGAACCTCAGAGCATCATTCCAGATGACTGTTTCAATGGGCTTACATGCTTAATCTAGTAAAACTGGTTGACAGTAAGGTTTATTGCCATTGTCCAGTATTGTATCTGGCATCATTAATAATGCTCATCACATTTGTCCACAAGAGGCAAGCATTTCTACCAGCACCATTAGGCAGTGATTTCAGGTGCCACATTCAGAAGGCAATCATAGTTCAGTAGGGGAAACCATACATACCATTAAGATTGTGAAACATACAGAATTATCAGACATATTAACAGACACACATGGGTTACAGTGGTATAGTTTGTATTTGGTTAGAGGTACATTTTGGATCCTCATTCTAAAGGATTAGAGACAGATTACTCCAGATATGGCATGTAAGGTAGTAAGTAGTAGGTGGCGGAGGAATCAGTTTGAGTAAGTACTGGAAGCAGGAAAGGAGGCTAATGCCTGCCTAGACAGCTTGAACAGAGGTGCAGGTGGGGATGAGAGCATTAGAACAGATTTGCCATCAGGACAGCCTGGCAAGGGGCCAGTCAAGTCTCCTTGCAGGGAAACCTTTATCACACAGCCAGGTCTTATCTCGAGACCAATTTAACATTTTACCAAAATTTACCATATTGGCTTTTTCCTCTTTGACGCTTTTAAATTTTCATTACTTTTTATTTTAAAAAGTTGTTTTTCATTAAGTAATACATTTAGCTGTTTGAAATTCAAATGGTACAAAAGGGCTGAAGTCTCCCTCTCAAAGTTATGTCCCATCCCCCTCCAGATGTTGTCCAGAGGCAATGAACATCTCCAGTTTCCCTAGAAATATTTTATAGATATAAAATCAAATATTTATTCTTCACTTCTTCCCACAAAATGATTTAAATATTTGGTTTTGCTTGACTCATTTAACAACATATCTAAGAAATAATTCATTCCAATACATAAACAATTCCTTTTTCCCAGAAAAAAAAAAAATTCCTTTTTGACAGCTGCACAGCATTCCACCAAGAGCATGTGTCATTATTTAGATAACCACTTCTTTACATTATTCTAACCTCAATCTTGGAAGTGTCTTTTATGCTTGCTTTGCAAAATTACTTCCTTGGTGGGCTATAGTTGTCAGCCTCAAGAGAGTCTGAATCTCTGATAACTAAAGTTGAAAGCAACTGAGATATTTAAGTTCAGCTTGCTGAAATGATGCAAAAGGCTAAATACTTTTCATCTTAACAAGTGTCTTATCAAAACTTCAGACTTCTCTAAGGGCAGTAGCCCCTGAAGCCCCTGCAAAGCAGCGCTTGCATTAAATTCTAACCTCTATACTTCCCCAGTTGGTATAACTTCTTTCTGATCCTTTTAATAGCAGGATATAATGTTGGCTGATGTTGTTCTTGTCTCTTTAAGTGGATGTTTTGGTGGTTTATCTTACCCTCTTTCCTCTCTCCTTCAGTGGTAATCATGAGTCCCTAAAGCAGCTTTCTTTCTCCTTGGGGCACTTATAAATAATTTCACTAAATTACAACATATTCAAGTAACAGAGTTAAGCCAGAATCAATCTTTAGAACTGCTAAGTGACTTTAAATTTGGGGGGAAATAAATTAGTTCTCTGCAGAGAGAGAAAGTGCCTCATAAAGCAAACATTTCTTTCAGAATTTGAGCTTCTGTGCCTACAGTAT
Source organism: Odocoileus virginianus (assembly GCF_023699985.2). Taxonomy (NCBI): domain Eukaryota; kingdom Metazoa; phylum Chordata; class Mammalia; order Artiodactyla; family Cervidae; genus Odocoileus; species Odocoileus virginianus. The sequence continues at coordinate 62,084,873 of NC_069680.1, forward strand.
GAATACTTTTGTTTTAAAAATTGATGGCTTTGTCTTAAATGAATGGAATCCTGGCAAGCACTCCCCTTCACACATAAATGTTCTTACAAAATGAAATAATGAACTGAAGCACAGGAGCCTGCCTCCCACAAACTTTAAAAGAATTTATAGGGACTTTCCTAGAGGTCCAGTGGTTAAGACTGTGCATCCACTGCAGGGGGCACGGGTTCAATCCTTGGTCAGGGAACTAAGATCCTGCATGCTTGGCAGCATGGCCAATAAATAATAAATAATAAAAATACAAGAATTTACAAAATAGGAGCTTTTCCCCCATAATCTCTTCTCCACACATCTTTATGACATTCCCATTTCCTACCTTCATGCTATGGCTGTCTGGGGATGCTCTCCTGTACATTCTTGCTGTAAACATTCCCCCATTTTTGTCTTCTCATAACAGCACTGAGCCACCTATAGAATCTCTAGATCCTTCTAGTGGGAGTGAGTTCTGTGTACTTAACACAATAATGGTATGGAAGTGAATGAACTGGAATCTCTGGTCTCAGTTTTGTACCACACTAGCTGTGATCTGAGCAAGCCATTTTCCTTCAAGTGTAACTGAAGAAGTTAAAAACAAGGAAGTGAGGGTTTAAGTAAAATGATTTCTAAGCTCCCTTTTAGCCCTAAAATTTTATGACTGACATGTTAACATCCTTTTAGATAACATGGCTTAGATCAATTAAAATGTTCATATCTTCAGAAGCCCTCAAATAATTTAACTGGTAGTTTCTGAAATTACAGCCAGTATGGTGGGTAGAATTTTGAGATGGTGCTCAAGTTCCCCACACCCTGTAAAATCTCCTCTCATTGAATGTAGGCAAGACCTGTGAATAGGACGTGATACCACTCTGGTGATTAGGTTACTTTATATGGATAAGGTAATGGGATAGTCATTCTCATGATTACAATTATATAAGAATCTATCTCGCACACTGAGGAAAGAGATTCTCCTGCTGGCTTTGAAGAAGTGAGCTGCCATACTCTAAGAGGGCCACATGGCAAGGAACTGCAGTGACTTGCTGAGAGTAACAGCCAGTATGAAACAGGAACCTCAGTCTTACAACCAAAAGGAGCTGAATTCTGCCAAGAAACCAAATAAGCTTGGAAGAGGACTGTGAACTCCAGATGAGAAAGCAGCCCTACTGATGCCTTGATTTCTGCCTTGTTAAAGGCAGAGAACTTTGAGCAGAGAACCCAGTTAGTTACACTGTGCCTGGACTCTCTGACTTATGAAAACTAGTATGATAAATAGGTGGTATTTTAAGCTGCAAATTTGTTGTAATTTGTTGTAAGCAAGAAACTAGGGAAGGTATTTATGGTTGGGAATGTCCTTTAGAGATTCCTCAAATCATACTTTATATACAGCTATGCTCATTCTAGGTACATTTTATGGAACTGTCACTTTTCTGCAACTATTATACCAAGCTTCATAAATTAGCTCTTATCAAGGCATTAGCCAAGATCTAATTACATTTTAAATTTCTTAACAAGAAAATAAATTAAAACTGCCACCATTCTTTTGGGAATTCAACAGCCTTGCTCTGATTTCAAATGTATTTGATAATTATAAGTCAGCTCATTTTCACAGATTTGGATACAGCTTTAGGCTACAACATGTCCCTTAAAACATTACTACATTTAGTAAAAAGCTGATTCAGTTATAGAATTTCAAATCTGGAAGAATGCTTGGCGATATTTAGTATAACATCTAACTTGAGGTCAGAGAAATTGTGACTTGCCCATGTGTCAAGGAAATTAATGACAAGGGAATGTGCCATGCTCCTCTTGTCCTTCCCCTCACTCGATGCTTTTATTAGAGAATTACACCATCCTTTTCAGGATCTTATCAGGTTAAGAATTCATTCATTCATTTATTTAACATTAATTAAATAACTGCTGTATATAAATAATTATTCTAGGCTCAGAGCAGGACACAAAGATGTGGAAAACATGGTTCTTGTCCTCAAGAATTTACAGTCTAGTAGACAATTACCCTTTGATTGCTACAGATACTAGAGATATTAATAGGGCATAGATAGTCCTAGGAACAGGGCTTCCCTGGTGGCTCAGATGGTAAAGAATCTGCCTGCAATGCAGGAGACCCAGGTTTGATCCCTGGGTCCGGAAGAGCCCCTGGAGAAGGGAATGGCTACCCACTCTAGTATTATTGCCTGGAGAATTCTATGGACAGAGGAGCCTGGTGGGTTACAGTCCATGGGGTCACAAAGAGTCAGACATGACTAAGTGACTCACACACACACACAGTCCTAGGAATAGAGAAGTTAAATAATGAAAATTGGAGATACTAAGGGAACATTTCATGCAAAGATGGGCACAAAAAAGGACAGAAACAGCAAGGACCTAAGAGAAGCAGAAGAGATTAAGAGGAGGTGGCAAGAATATACAAAAGGTATATTCTTCTGTGTATTCTTGACTATACAAAAATGGTCTGAATGACCCGGATAACCATGATATAGTCACTCACCTAGAGACAGAAATCCTGGAGTGTGAAGTTAAGTGGGCCTGAGGAAGCATTACTATGAACAAACCTAGTGGAGGTGATAGAATTCTAGCTGAGTTATTTAAAATCCTAAAAGATGATGCTGTTCAAGTGCTGTAATCAATATGCCAGCAAATTTGCAAAAGTCAGCAGTGGACCGAGGACTGGAAATGTCAGTTTTCATTCCAATCCCAAAGAAAGGTAATGCCAAAGAATGTTTAAACTGTCGTACAATTATGCTCATTTCACATGTTAGCAAGTTAATGTTTAAAATCCTACAAGTTAGGTTTCAGCAGTATGTTAAAAGAACTTCCAGATATACAAGCTGGATTTAGAAAAGATAGAGGAACCAGAGATCAAATTGCCAACATCTGTTGAATCGTAGAAAAAGCAAAGGAATTTCAGAACACATCTACTTCTGCTTCATTGACTACGCTAAAGCCTTTGACTGTATGGATTACAACAAACTGTGGAAAATTCTTAAAGAAATGGGAATACTAGACCACCTTACCTATCTCCTGAGAAACCTGTATGCAGGTCAAGAAGCAACAGGTAGAACCAGACATGAAACAGCAGACTGACTCCAAACTGGAAAAGGAGTATGTCAAGGCTGTATACTTCACCCTGCTTATTTAAGTTCACAGAGTACATCATACAAAATGCCAGGCTGGATGAATCATAAGCTTGAATCAAGACTGCCAGGAGAAATATCAACAATCTCAGATAGGCAGATGATACTATTCTAATGGCAGAGAGTGAAGAGGAACAAAGAGCCTCTTGATGAGGGTGAAAGAGAAGAGTGAAAAAGCTAGCTTAAAATTCAACATTCAACAAACTAAGATCATGGCATCTGGTCCCATCAGTTTATGGCAAAGAAATGGGGAAAAGGTGAAAACAATGACAGATTTTATTTTCTTGGGCTCCAAAGTTACTGAGAATGGTGACCACAGCCATGAAATTAAAAGACTTGCTCCTTGGAAGAAAAGGTGTGACAAACCTAGACATTGGATTAAAAAGCAAAGACATCACTTTGCCGACAAAGGTGTGCATAGTCAAAGTTATGGTTTTTCCAGTAGTCATGCATGGATGTGAGAGTTGGACCATAAAGAAGGCTGAGTGCTGAAGAATTGATGCTTTCAAACTGTGCTGCTGGAGAAGACTCTTCAGAGTCCCTTGGACAGCAAGGAGATCAAACCAGTCAATCCTAAAGGAAATCAGTCCTAAATATTCATTGGAAGGATGGATGCTGAAGCTGAAGCTCCAATACTTTGGCCACCTGATGTGAAGAGCTGACTCCCTGGAAAAAACTTCAATGCTGGGAAAGATTGAAGGCAGGAGAAGAAGGGAACAACAGAGGATGAGATGATTGGACGGCATCACTGACTCAATGGACCTAAGTTTCAGCAAACTCTGGGAGATAGTGAAGGACTGGGAAAACTGGCATGCTGAAGTCAATGGGGTCGCAAAGAGTTGCACATGACAGAGAATAAACAATAAAAACAATGCCTTCTGAAAGCAATCATCTCAGGAATTTTTAGATGAATGATGAATTTTAGGAGAAACTAAAAGCTCCAATCTTCCTCATTAAAAACAAAGCAACTTACAATTTCTTTTTTCCTTTTTTCTTATTTTTATTTGGCTGCACTGGGTCTTAGTTGCACTATGTGGGATATAATTCCCTGACGAGGGATCGAACCTGGGCACCTTGCATTGGGAGTGCAGAGTCTTAGCAACTGGACCACCAGAGAAGTCACAACAACTTCTAAATTAATACAAACCTCAAAAAGTGGCTGAAAAAAGCAGGACATACTACTTTCTAAGAGAACAAACAGTAAGCCATATCAGGTTCTAGGGTGATATTTTAAAAAACAATTTTTTGCCAAATTGCCATATCCGGAGAGGATGTTTCTAATCTATTAGCTCCTTACTGAACTGAAGATAAATACAGAGGAAAAGTCAGTACTTTGGGGTTGAAAACAGAACAGGCAGCTGCCTATAATTTCATAATTTATAATTTCATAATTTCAATCTAGTATAATAATAAAGGATTCAGTTCAGTTCAGTTTAGTTGTTCAGTAGTGTCCAACTCTTTGCGACCCCATGGACTGCAGCACACCAGGCTTTCCTGTACATCAACTCCTGGAGCTTGCTCAAACTCACATCCATCAAGTCGGTAACACTATCCAACCATCTCATCATCTGTTGTCCCCTTCTCCTCCTGCCTTCAATCTTTCCCAGCATTAGGGTCTTTTTAAATGAGTTAGTTTTTCACATCAGGTGGCCAAAGTATTGGAGTTTCAGTTTCACCTTCAGTCCTTCCAATGAATATTCAGGACTGATTTCCTTTAGGATAGACTGGTTGGATCTTGCAGTCCAATGGCTGTGGTCACCATTCTCAGTAACTTTGGAGCCCAAGAAAATAAAATCTGTCATTGTTTTCACCTTTTCCCCATCTCTTTGCCATAAACTGATGGGACCAGATGCCATGATCTTAGTTTGTTGAATGTTGAATTTTAAGCTAGCTTTTTCACTCTTCTCTTTCACCCTCATCAAAAGCATCAATTCTTTGTCACTCAGATTTCTTTCTAGTCCAACTCTCACATCCATACATGACTACTGGAAAAACCACAGCTTTGACTGGATGAACCTTTGTTGGCAAAGTAATGCCTCTGCTTTTCAATATGCTGTCTAGGTTGGTCATATCTTTTCTTCCAAGGAGCAAGCATCTTTTAATTTCATGGCTGCACTCACCATCTGCAGTAATTTTGGAGCCCCCCCAAATAAAGTCTGTCACTGTTTCCATTGTTTCCCCATCTATTTGCCATGAAGTGACGGGACCGGATGCCATGATCTTAGTTTTCTGAATGTTGAGCTTTAAGCCAACTTTTTCACTCTTCTCTTTCACTTTTATCAAGAGGCTCTTTAGTTCTTCTTCACTTTCTGCCATAAGGGTGGTGTCATCTGTATATCTGAGGTTGTTGATATTTCTCCCAGCAATCTTGATTCCAGCTTGTGCTTCATCCAGCCCAGTATTTCACATGATGTACTCTCATATAAGTTAAACAAGCAGGGTGACAATATACAGCCTTGACATATGCCTTTCCCAATTTGGAACCAGTCTATTGTTCCATGTCCATTTCTAACTGTTGCTTCTTGACCTGCATACAAATTTCTCAGGAGGCAGGTAAGGTGGTCTAGTATTCCCACCTCTTTAAGAATCTTCCACAGTCTGTTGTCATCCACACAAAGGCTTTGGTGTAGTCAATAAAGCAGAAGTAGATGTTTTTCTGGAATTCTCTTGCTTTTCGATGATCCAACAGATGTTGGCAATCTTATATTTGCTTCCTCTGCCTTTTCTAAATCCAGTTTGAACATATGGAAGCTCATGGTTCATGTACTGTTGAAGCCTGACTTGAAGAATTTTGAGCATTACTTTGCTAGCGTGTGAGATGAGAGCAATTGTGCGGTAATCTGAACATTCTCTGGCATTGTCCTTCTTTGGGATTCTGATGAAAACTGACCTTTTCCAGTCCTGTGACCACTGCTGAGTTTTCCAAATTTGCACTCGAATATTGAGTGCAGCATTTTAACAGCATCATCTTTTAGAATTTGAAATAGCTCAGCTGGAATTCTATCACCTCCACTAGCTTTGTTTGTAGTGATGTTTCCTAAGGTCCACTTCACTTTGCATTCCAAGATGTCTGGATCTAGGCGAGTGATCACACCATCATGATTATCTGGGTCATGAAGATTTTTTTTGTATAGTTCTTCTGTGTATTCTTGCCACCTCTTCTTAATATCTTCAGCTTCTGTTAGGTTCATACCGTTTCTGTCCTTTATTGTGCTCATCTTTGCATGAAATGTTCCCTTGGTATCTCTAATTTTCCTGAAGAGATCTCCAGTCTTTCCCATTCTATTGTTTTCCTCTACGTCTTTGCATTGATCACTGAGGAAGGCTTTCTTATCTCTCCGTGCTATTCTTTGGAACTCTGCATTCAAATGGCTATATCTTTCCTTTCCTCCTTTGCCTTTTGCTTCTCTTTTCTCATCTGTTTGTCAGGTCTCCTCAGACAACCATTTTCCCTTTTTGCATTTCTTTTTCTTGGGGATGGTCTTGTTCACTGCCTCCTGTACAATGTCATGAACCTCCGTCCATAGTTCTTCAGGCACTCTTGTCTATCATATCTAATCCCTTGAATCTATTTCTCACTTCCACTGTATAACTGTAAAGCATTTGATTTAGGTCATACCTGAATGGTCTAGTGGTTTTCCCTACTTTCTTCAATATAGGAGTATCTCATTTTATTCTCTCAGTGGCTTGAGGCAAGGAGTCTATATCACCATTCTACAGATCAGGAAACTGAGGTTTTGAAAGCTTCAGTGATTCGTTCAAAGACACAAAGCTAGTGAGTTACAGCGACTCAATATCAGGTTTGAGTTTAAAAACAGAATTTATGCTTACAAACTTCTTGAATATATTTAATTTTCAATAAATGCTAGATGTTGGAAGTGTCTCTGAAAGTATAATAGAACATTACCACACCCACAAGTAAAGGTGATAAGGAACACCTGGATCATTAGAAGTTCAGAAGTCCACATCTGTATATCCTATAAATTTGATGTTCAGAAATAACAGCTTAGTATAGACATATGTATTTTCTATTCTGTGGGATCCTTCAAAGGGGTACCAACTTTCCTTGCTTCATGACCATATTTAAGTACTTGCAGGCTTTTGTGTATTGGTTTGTTCACCAAAGAGTAATGTGGTCAGAAAAGTGAAGAACACAGATGTGTCTACTAAGATGTTCCTTTGTGGGCATAAGAAGCTAGATTAGACAACTCCAAGAATCTGTGTCACGTAGCATATGCACTATAGATGTCAGAGTGTGTCTGAGTTGGAAAACATGGTTCTGAACAGAAGAGACAACTATAGGGGGAAAAGTGTCCTATTCCATATTTAACAAAAGGGCACTGACTCCAAAACATCAGAGTTTATCAAAAGGACTCTATTCCCACCCAAGAATGGTCAACTGTTAACCAAAGGGAACTGGGAGGAGACAACCTAGTGCCTGTCTTCCCTAAGCTGCTGAGAAGCAGAGTTCAAAATGGTGAACCTGCGTTGTCTCCTCCTGGATTACATTTCAGTACAGGCTTTCAAATCTCAGAAGCGTTGTGGGATATCAAGAGACAACATGATGGTATGGAAAGAATACAGGCTTTGGGATCAGAGATCCCTGAGGCTGAATTCTGGCTCTACTTATTAGCTGGGTAACCAAGGGTAAGGTGCTTCATTTTATATTTCCTTTTCCATATAACAGGGGATACTACTACCTTTCAGTAAAAATACCTGGGGTTGCAGAGAGCACCTTGTAGGAGTTATGCCACAGGTTTTACTATTTATTTTCCTGGCTTGTCAGGTAATTAGGTAAAGTGTACATATAGAATGACTAAACAGAATTGAGGGCAACTATGTCATAAATAATGATTTTTGATTTAAGTGGGCCTGTGCTGGAGCATGACTACTAAAGGTCATGGACTGTATTTGTGCCATTGTTTCCTGTATTATAGTTCCAAGTACACAGAAGACACAACTGGACCTACAAGTTTCCCAAATATCTAATATTCTAAGGTATTTTAAAAAGGGGCTTTTCAGCACCTGGAAACCTTTTATTCTCTTGGCAGAAATAAGAACACTCTAAGTCATGCAGGCCATAGCTCATTCTAGAGCTCCAACTCAAATCATTTCTAACTTTTCCATCATAGGATGCCATGGGGAAGGAGTCATGTTCAGTTTTCAATTACCTTCTTCAGCAGACTAGGTAAATCATTCAGACAGCCCTTGAGAGGTTATATATCCAATTTTATGCCCAATATGTATATGAATAAGCAATAGAACCAAATCCTCTTAAGTGCGAAACAAGAGATGACCCATAGTAGAAACATACTATTAGTTCATATAGAAAGGCTGTTTCTCCAGATGGTCAGATTCACCAAAGACATCTCATTTTTGCCTGACAGTTGTCTTTCTCACATGGGCCATGCGGAACTAAAGAAATAGCCTCAACAAAATTTGCCATTTTCTCTCTGGAGGGATTAGATCACACTGGAATGTAAATCTGCAATTGCCACCTGCCTAGGTTCTCCAACTGTTCCGAGGAACATTAGCTCTGTAAGTTGTTAAAAGACATTTTAGGGCAAGTCAAGTTTGGGAATTTTATCACTCTCTTGGAGATTAATAATGCACATTAGCATATTAAAAAGTTGGCAGGAGTAGTGTCGCAGGAAGAAATTCTGTATAACTTGGCATTTTCCAAACTTATTTGAACCATGGAACACTTTTTTGGGGTTTTGTTTTAAACCCACAGAACCATTAACATATTGCAGTATATAATGTTCTTCACAATGCTGTTTGGGAAATTCTGTGCTAAATTATGTCTAAAGACAGGTTTGCAAGCTCTAAAATAGCCAAGGAAGAGACAGTGCCAGGGCCTCTAAAAGGTGCCAATTTCTGAAGGTCCTAACCTTTTAGGGAAAAATGAAGACAGCTGAGACTGAGAAAAGCAGGCAGACAAAGGTACTCATATGTCCACCCAAAGGTACTCTTCCCCCACCTCCCATAGAGATTAGAGGCTCTAATTCGCATCTATCACAACTTGAACAACTTGTATCCTCTTCTTTCTCCCCGATAGATTGTGAATTTCTTGAGAGCAAAACCCTGTGCCCAGCACAATGCCTATGCTGCTAGCTGAATGAATGCATGAACTATGCTAAATCTGGTTATATCATCAACCTCATAATAGAAGCTGCAGGCATTTACTCAACATTCACTGCATGATAGGCACAAGGTTAAGTGCTGTATGTAGCTTTATCCTCAGAACAATCCTGTGAGGTGGATCTAGTTATCCTGATTTTAAAAACACAGAAACTAAATTCAGAAATTGCCCAAAGCTACTTGGCTAGTCAGGATTCCCAGGTGGCTCAGTGGTAAAGAATCCATCTGCCAATGCAGGAGATGCAGGAAATGGGGGTTCGATACCTGGTTGGGAAGATCCCCTGGAGGAGAAAATGGCAACCCACTCCAGTATTCTTGCCTGGAAAATCCCATGGACAGAGGAGCCTGGAGGGTTACAGTCCATGGGGGTCACAAAAAGTTGTACATGACTAAGCAGGCACACACACATACACTAAACTAGTCAACGATGGAGCCAAGATTCAAATCCAGGGTTGTGTTTTTAACCATTGTGTTTTTCTTCCTCTCTTCTAAGATTTATCTCAGCAGTGAAATCTCATGATCCTGTGGAAGCAGAAGTGGTATAGAACTCAAATCCATGGAAAAATCACCAGTCTAACTATCAGGCTAAGGAAGGTTTAAAAGGGGAGAGTGCAAGGAGAGCCTCTAAAAGATAGGCACATTCGGCAGAGAAGGAACTTGGAATGGTAGCCAAGCACATGCTAGTCTTTCCACGTGCAGTGTATGTCAAGTCTAAAACATAGGACTTACAGAAGACAGTGACTTCATGACATGGATTTGTTCTCTGGGTCTACTGTCAAAAATGAGGGACTACTGGCTTGAGATCCTATGTCTTGTTCACACCTATCAAGATAGTCACTCATTCACCTATTAGTTGATCAAATATTTACAGAATGTCTACTATATCTTAGCTATTGTCCTAGGCACAGGAAATATACCTAGTAACAAGACAGATAAGCATTCTAGTAAATAGGGACAGGTAATAAACACACACATAAATATACAAGAAAATACAGGTAGTGATAAATGCGATGATACAGGCTGATGGAGCTACCTAGGAAGTGATCTATGACACCTCAGTTACAAGGAGCCAAACACACTGAAGTCCCGGGAAAAGGGCACTTGAGGTGAAGGAACAGCCAGAACAAGGGGTTTCAGGTGGGAAGGAACTTCATATATCTAGAAAATAAAAGGACATGCAGGGCGGAGTGAGCTGGTAAGAAAGTGATGCTTGTTTTACTCAAGAGTATAAGAGCCATGCCACATGCAGCCCTGTAAGCCCAGGCAGAGAGGCTAGAAGCAGAGTGGGCTAGACGGAGGAACAAAGTCAGATTTGGGATTTCTGGAAGGAGAGATGTAGATTCATTGAAAAAATAAATATGCAGATGAATGAGTAGGGAATCAAGGATAATGCTTACTTTTGTTTGTTTACTTCAGTTAACTGTTTACTGAAAGCCTACTGTTGATGTACAAAACATCATAGATAGTAATCTCTACTCTACTGATTACCTGTATTTGTCAAAATTCAAGCTCATGTCTATAATTTATGGATAGGAATTGATGACAAGAGTGAAGTCAGAAGATTTTAGGTTAAAAATTACAAAAGCTATAGTTAATGTAGTTAGTTTTATAAAATTTATACTGAGCAGTCAGGGAAGGGCTCTTTGAAGAAACAGAAGTTAGCCAGGGAAGAAAGACCATAATTAGGTTTCTTTAAAAAATTCAGTTTTAGGGACTCACCTGGTGGTCCAGTGGCTAAGACTCTGAGCTCTCAATGCTGAGACCTGGGTTTGATCCCTGGTTGGGGAACTAGATGCTACATGCCACAACTAAGACCCTGCACAGCCAAATAAATTAAAAAAAAATTCAGTTTTAAATAGACAATACAAATATTCCCACAGTAAATTAAATTTATTTTTTGTTTCTACTTTTGCTTTACTTTGTGGACTACATATGAATGATATTTAGTTCTTGGTTGTTATAGTGAGTTGAATGTTGGCCCAAGAGATATGTCTACATCTTAGGCCCTGGAACTTATGAATGTGACTTTGTTTGGAAGAAGGGTCTTTGCAGAAGTAATTTAGAATCCTGAGATGATCCAGTTGGGTCCTAAGTCCAATGACAAGTGTTCTTACAAGAGATAAACAGAAGACAGACATGCAGGGAGAAGGGGGAGGCCATGTGAAGAGAGAAGCATGACTGGAGTTATGGAGCCACAAGCCAAGGAGTGACTAAGCCACCAGATGCTGGAAGAGGCAAGGAGGACTTTTCCCTAGCGCCTTCAGAGGGAATATGGCCCTGCCAACACCTTCATTTCAAATTTGTGGCCTTCAGAGCTGTGAAATAAATTTCTGTTGTTTCAGATCACCATGTTTGTGGTAATTTGTTATGGCAGCTCTAGGAAATGAATATACTTGGCTTTTCCCTCTTAGCATCAATCTAGGCCAGTTTCCCCTAGATAGATATCTCTCTTTTACACTCAGGGAATCCAAAGTTATACAGATGAAACAAACTAAGAAGTCAAAATAAATGCCAAACATCATCTATCTCAAAGCCAAACATATTTTTGGATATCAGATATGACTATAAAATTTGTACTGCTGTCTCTATTAGCAAGGATAATGAGGCGTGAACTCTACAGAGAGACTAAACATTGCAGGAGATGGTTTGAAGTTATTTGAAAGAAACACTATCCTTTTTTTTAAACCACTAGGTTATACTTTCCTTTGCTATCATTACCCTGAATCATTCTATTTTGTGCATCCTATAATTTTAACACAGATAGTGATTCATCCTATATAGTTGTTCCTGAGAGCAAATATATGATCTTTAGTTAGACTTTTCAAAAAATGGTATGCAAATATAAAGATGAGCTTATTTATTTTATTTAATAATAAGTGATGACTTCAAATCTTTTATGTTGTACTTAAAGATGCTGTCAGATCTATTCTGTGAAACAAAGCAATATAACCAAAGCTATTCTACAGAAATGACCCTGTGGTATTATACAAATACATGCATAACCTTCATGATTTCATTAATTTTTTCCAAAGGTTTTCACAAAGGTCAGAAGAGGGATTATTTTAAACAAACAAAATTATATAAGTAAACAAGCAAGGAGACGAATGTTCTTTTAAAAAGTTATGTGGATCAAGAAAATGAAATAAAAGGCATCCCTGTTGGAAAGGAAGAAGTAAAATTATTTCTATTTGCAGGTTGCATGATCTTATATTAGAAAATCTTAAGAAACCCACCAAAAAGTGTTGAATAAGCAAGACTGTGTTTCTAAAACCCGAGTCAATGCTTTGGAGAAATTTAAAAATCACAAATTGCAGTACTCAATGGTGAAATAAAAACATTGTCAGATAAACCAAAAACTAAGAGAATCACTGCCAGCAGATATGTACCATAAAGAATGATAAATGAAGTTTTTCAAACTGATAGTGATATCAGATAAAAATTTAGATATTCAGGAACAAATGAAAAACACTCCAACTGGTAAGTATGAGTAAATGTGGTTAAGTATAAAAATTTTTTGTTAATTTACTAAAAGTATAATTGTTGAAAACAAAAATCCTAACATTATATGATAGTGGTTATAACATATATGGATGAAATATAATATGGCAACTATAGCATAAAAGATGGGGGTGACAGTAAATGGAACTATATGAAAGCAAGTTTCTTACAATCAACTTGAAGTGGTACAATATTAACTTTAAGTAACCCATGAAAAATTACAATTTCTAGAGAAAATCACTACAATATAAAATGCAAAAAGGTAGAGCTAAAAGGCCACTAGACCCAGATCTATGTCTAGAAGAGATGAACCATAAATACACAGACAGGTTTAACACACAAAGAAGAGAGGAGACAAACCATGCAAAGAATCAGCTGAGCTATCAGGGAAGCCCACCCAAAGAGCTAGAGTAGTTAAGTCAATACCAGACAAAACAGACTTCAAGAAAAGGTGTATTACTAAACATAAAGGGGGAATGTTTCATAATGATAAAATGGCTAATTCATCAGGAAAACACAATAATCATAATCATTAAATATGTAATACTAGAGCTCAAAATTCATGAAGTAAAGACTGACACCATTTAAAGGGAAAAACAGACAAATTCACACATCATATTTGGAGATTTTAACATGTCAGTCTCACTAACTAAGAGCAGTGGGCTTCCCTTGTAGCTCAGTTGGTAAAGAATCTGCCTGCAGTGCAGGAGACCGGGGTTCAATTCCTGGGTCAGGAAAATCCCCTGGAGAAGGAAATGGCAATCCACTCCAGTTTTCTTGCCTGGAGAATCCCTTGGACAGAGGAGCCTGGCAGGCTACAGTCCATGGGGTCGCAAAAGTCGGACATGACTTAGAGACTAAACTACTACCACTACTAACTAAGAGCAACTAGACAAAAAAATCAGTTAGGACATATAAGATCTGAACACTATCGACCCACTTTGACCTGACATTTTTATAACGTTACATTCAAAAGAATGCACATTCTTTTCTAATATATGTGAAACATTTATCAAAACAAAACTGACCAAATTCTGGGTCATAAAACAAGTTCTCAGTCCATTTAAGTGAACTGAAATTTTATGCAGTGTGTATTCTGACCACAATAGAATTAAATTAGAAATAAAAAGCAAGAGTATATCTAGAGAAATAAAATATTTGGAAATCAAAAACAACCTATCTTTAAATAATATGTAATCCACCACAGAAATCATGCAGAAAATCATAAAATATTTCAAACAGAATGATGATGAAAATATAACATATCAAAATTTGTGGGATATAGATAAAGAAATGTTTAGAATGAAATTTATAGCCTCCAAAGATTATCTTAGAAAAGACAGGTAAAGTTCCATGCTAAGAATCTAAAAAAATGAAAAGCAGAGTAGGTATACTGAAAAATAAGTAGAAGGAAGGAAATAATAAAGATATGAGAAGAAATAATGCAAAAGAAAAAACCAGAAATTAATAAAGTAAAAAACTGATCCTTTGAAAAACTTAAATTGCTAACCCTCTAGGTAGATTAAATAAGAAAAAAAAAAAAGGAGAAAGAGAAGATATAATTCACCAATTTTAGAAATAAAGGCTAGATTTCAGATTTTATAGATTTTATAGATTTTATAGATAGCAAAAGGATAATGATAGAATATTATGAATAGCTTTAGGTAAATAAATTAAATAACATACAAAACGGGCAAACTTCTAAAAATAGACAACTTATTAAAATTCACACAAGATAAAACAAACTCTGAATGCCTATGTATTTATTTTAAAAATTATCAAAACTTCCCCACAAAGAAAATTGTAGACCCAGATAGTCTTGTTGGTGAATTTTATAAAAAAATTCAAAATGAAAGAACAGTATACACACACACACACACACACACACACACACATACATATACATATACAAATTCTTACTGAAAAGAAGAAAAAACTTCCCAACTCATTTTATGAGGACAGTATATCTATTACAAAATCTGAAAAGATATTACAAAAAAGAAAATTACAGATCAATATTCCTCAATATTTAACAAAATGTTAGAAATAAACTTAGCAATATATAAAAAGCCTAATGCATAACCATTAAGTTGGGTTTATTTCAGGACAATAAGAGATAATCAATGTAACTACCATATTAAGAAAATAAAGGAGAAAAGCCATATAATCATTCCTCTCTATATATACAGAAAAAGTTTCTGACAAAATTCAACAGTCATTGATGACAAAATCTTTTTTTTTTTTTTTAAATACAAAGAAAAAGGAATTTCCTTAATCTGGTAATGGGCACCTATGAACAGTCTAATCTAATATCCATCTTAACTGTAAAATATTGAATTTTTCCCCCCTAAAATTAGGAAGAAGCCGAGGATACCCACACTCATTACCTGCATTCAACATTGTACTGGTGGTTAAAGCAAGTGCAGTAAGGCAAGGAAAATAAAGGAATAAATATAAAAAAAGAAGAAGTAAAACTATCTCTGTTTGCAGATGACATTACCAGTTACACAGAAAACCTAAGGAATTCACAGATTACCTAGAAGAATGAGCAAATTTAGCAGGACTACAGAATACAGTATCAATAAACAAAAATCAATTATATTTTATAATAGCAAATAACTGGAAATGAAATAAAAATTCAATTTTAATAGCATTAAGACCATAAAATATGCATAAATTTTTAAAAATTATGTGTAAGACCTATATATTTAAGACCTATATATTTATACAAACCACTGGTGACAGAAATAAAATAAGACCTATAAAAATG
Organism: Odocoileus virginianus; assembly: GCF_023699985.2. NCBI lineage: Eukaryota > Metazoa > Chordata > Mammalia > Artiodactyla > Cervidae > Odocoileus > Odocoileus virginianus. The sequence continues at coordinate 62,100,449 of NC_069680.1, forward strand.
GAGAGTGATAACATGCTCATGAACTAGAAGACTCATATTTCACTAGGATGTCAATTCTCCCCAAATTAATGTATATATTTGATGTTATTGTAATCACAATCCTACCTCTTTTTTATGGAGAAAGTGACAAACTGATGTTAAAATTTATATGGAAATAAAAGGACCTAAAACAGCTAAAGCAATTTTGAAAAAGAAGAATCCAGTTGGGAGAATTTATAATACATGACACTTCAAGAATTTCTATAAGGCTGCTATAAGGTAATCAAGACAGTGAGTATGGGTATAAAGTGAAAGTGAAAGTCACTTAGTCGTGTCCGACTCTTTGCAATCCCATGCTCTACAAAGTCCATGGAATTCTCCAGGACAGAATACTGGAGTGAGTAGCCTTTCCCTTCTCCAGGGTATCTTCCCAACCCAGGGATCAAACCCATGTCTCTCTCATTGAGGGTGGACTCTTTAGCGGCTAAGCCACAAGGGAAGTTCAAGAATACTGGAGTGGGTAGCCTATCCCTTCTCCAGCAGATCTTCCAAACCAAGGAATTGAACCAGGGCCTTCTGCATTGCAGGCAGATTCTTTACCAACTGAGCTATCAGGGAAGCTCATGGGTATAAAGATAGATGTATAGATCTCCACTTAAAAGGTCATCTGATTTTTTACAAAGGTGCCAAAACAAATGGAGGGTTTTTTCAAAAATAGTGCTGGTATAACTGAATATCCATGTGGAAAAAAAGAAATCTTGGCTTTTATTTCACACCATATTTAGAAATTATTTTCTAAATATGGACTACATATGAAATACAAGAGTTAAAACACTAAAACTTCTAGGAGAAAATATAGGAGAATATCTTAACAGTTTGGTGGGCTTCCCAGGTGGCGCTAGTGGTAAAGAATGCCTGCCTATGCAGGAGACACAAGACAGAGAAACATATGAAAAGAGCACAAAGCCCTCTTCTCCCCTTTTTGCTCCCTCTCTCTCCCCCGCGCGATGGGGAGATCTCTTCACGTCTTTGGATCGACATGCCCTCATGCCTCAAAGATGGATTTTCCTGCTATTATCTAAATAAATAGAGCTGTAACACTGATTTATTTAAGAGCTATAACACGGTCTGTTTGAGACCTGAGAGTAATAACACGGTCTGTCCTCCGAGAGCTGTGACCCGCCAAGGGGCTTTAATGTCCATCACTCCAAATTTTTGTTGTGACGAGACAAAGAACCGAGGAACATACACTCGAGTGACAGTGTCTGAAAGTTTTTTTATAAAAGAAATACCCACCTTTCTCTGGACTCAGCAATATACCCAAGAAAAATTAAAATACGTATCCTCAAAAAGACTAACACAAGAATGTTCATAGTGGCTTGATTCAAGATAGTTAATAACTGTTAACAGCTAAGGTGCCCAACAGAAGAAAGGATAAACACATTTTGGAGTAGTCATACAATAGATAACTATTCTTAAAAAAGAAACAAGACATATTACTGTATGTGTAACAACATGGGTGGATCTCAAAAACAGGCTGAGAGAAGCTGAGTGTTCATGGTATAATTCCATTTGTATGAAGTTCTAGAACAAACAAAATTAATCTATGGTGGAAAAACATACAGAATTAAGGTTGCCTCTTGATAACTAGGGGCAGAAATTAACTGCAAAAGGGCACAAGGGAACTGTAAACAACTACTGAACTTCAGTTAATATTCATGCTGAGGTACTTGGGAGTGAAGTACACTTATGTCTCTAATGTACTTTGAATGCATCAAAAAAAATGAGGGACTGATAAACAGAAGGATGAATATATGCAGAGATATCAGAGAAATATAGCAAAATGTTAACTGAGCTGGATATATGAATGTTCTCTGAATAATTAAATTGTTGTGTATGTTTGAAATTTTTCATAATATTGGGAAAAACTGCTTGCAATTGCTCTGCTCTCTCCCATTGCCTATACAAACTGGAGCTGAATTTGTATGAAGTTAGCCAATGGATTGGTGCTATTCTTACAGTCATGATTTTATCTTTAAAGAAAAACACAAAAACTAACACGAAAAAGAAACCAAACTATTCCTTCCCAACGAAGAATGAATTAAAATGAACAGCAACTTTGGCTTCACATTACATGTGTCACAATTCTGGCTCTGATAAGAGAACTTCCAAATTCCATGCATTGTGCCTCAGCTTAGATGTGTTTCCAAGACTAATCATTTAAAGATGGGCACCTGGAGAGGGAGGTGGGAGGGAGGATTGGGATGGGGAATACATGTAAATCCATGGCTGATTCATGTCAATGTATGACAAAAACCACTACAATATAAAAAAAAAATAAAGATGGGCATCTGTCTTGACTATAGCGTTTAGCTCAAGAAAATGTATTTGCTGAACTTGGCCTCTCAGGGTGAAATGCAAGGCCCATGCAATGTCAACATGACAAAGCAAATAAAAAACAATGTCAAGAAAAACTCACATATTTCTGTTAAGGAAGGGTAGTCACCTAATGGATTACAGATTCACTGTTTACAGCTTCAAAAAAACACTTTTGAGTTTCATTACCTTTATCAAGAGACGCCCCAGCCATGTGATAAAAGCTCAACGCAGTGTCTACATCATTAATATTCTTTAGGAAAGTAAAGAAGTTCTCCACTTCCTGAAATGTCAGCCCCTGAAAGGAGAAAAACAGTAAGGTAAGGCAGGAACCTGTGCAAAAAGCAGCATAAAATGCAGAAAACTAGGCATATACTCATGCCTATAAATCAGAAATTTATGCTATGTCTGGAACAGAGACTCAACAAATTACTCAAGGAATGTCAAATTTACAAACAACAGGGGAACAAAACTTTGGAATTTTATCGTAAGAAAGGCATGCTAGCTAATTGCTTTCCCCTCATATGTAAAATCTGACATGAAGCGGTTTCCAGTGATGGCTGGATATCTTTAATCAAAATATTTCTAACTATATCCTCCAATTAGCCACAGTATTTGTTGTGACACTCCCTAAATGAGCTGTAGCCACTTGATTTATTATACATCTTAACAAATAAGACCCATTAGAACTTTCATTTTAATAATCTACTCAATAGGCCAGTCAAGCTTTTTTGAGGCTTAAGCTAATTAAAGAATCACCAAAGTCAGTGATATACATGGGAATAGTTTCAGAATTTAGCAGAACCCAAGTAACTGGGAAAGCTGTTCATTATACCAATTTAAAAACTACTAATGAAGCAAAGAAGCAATTGGCCATGTAACTTTAATTTGATGAAATTTCTGTGAATGAGGAAATTCTTTTCAAAAGCTAGTCAAAGATTTGCTGATCTTTAATTCTACCTTTTATGATGGCTCAAGAGAGTAGTTGGATAAAGAGAGATGAGAGGGAGAAAGATCTGTCCTATTTGCCTACTTCCCATTTCTCACACATCATGCTGGGACGGAAATGAATACAATTTCAAAGAAGTGAGTAACACTGGCAAGACACTGAGGTTAACGCACTTTAATGAAGCATCAGGTCCTTAATGGACTGCAGATGTTGACAGGCTTCTACCCAGTACTGCTCCTCTTCCGATTTCCATTTCCCCAAACTATAAAGCCTGGGCTTCCCAGGTGGCACTATGGTAAAGAATCTACTTGCCAGGAGACATAGGAGACATGGGCTCTATCCCTCGGTTGGGAAGATCCCCTGGAGTAGGAAAAGGCAACTCACCCTAGTATTCTTGCCTGGAAAATTCCTTGGGCAGAGGAGCCAGGTGGGCTATAGTCCATGGAGCTGCACAGAGTTGGACATGACTAAGCATGCACGCAAACTACAGAGTCTAGGAATTTATATCTGTAACTCAGTAAAAAGGAAACCTTAATATAGACTATAGTACTTTCCTGGTACTGTAGTACCAGGAAACTGGCCAATGATATCTTTATTTTATCAATCTAACTAAGAGCTAAAATACTGTATGATTATGTCATATGATCTTTTTAGTTTTTCCCCTTCAGTTCAGTTCAGTTCAGTCGCTCAGTCATGTCCGACTTTGTGACAAGAAGGATAGCAGCATGCCAGGCTTCCCTGTCCATCACCAACTCCCAGAGCTTGCTCAAACTCGAGTCCAACGAGTTGGTGATGCCATCCAACCATCTTATCATCTGTCGTCCCCTTTTCCTCCTGCCTTCAATGTTTCCCAGCATCAGGGTCTTTTCTAAGAAGTCAGTTTTTCACATCAGGTGCCCAAAGTACTGGAGCTTCAGTTTCAGCATCAGTGCTTCCAATGAATATTCAGGACTGATTTCCTTTAGGATCGACTGGTTGGATCTCCTTGCAGTCCAAGGGACTCTCAAGAGTCTTCTCCAACACCACAGTGCAAAAGCATCAGTTCTTTGGCACTCGGCTTTCTTTTATAGTCCAACTCTCACACCCATACATGACTACTGGAAAAACCACAGCTTTGATTAGACGGACGTTTGTTGGCAGAGTGTCTCTGCTGTCTAGGTTAGTCATAGCTTTTCTTCCAAGGAGCAATCCTTTTAATTTCATGGCTGCAGTCACCTCTTTTGGGGCCCAAGAAAATAAAGTCTCACTGTTTCCATTGCTTCCCCATCTATTTGTCATGAACTGATGGGACCAGATGCCATGATTTTAGTTTTTTGAATGCTGAGCTTTAAGCCCGTTTTTTCACTCTCCTCCTTCACTTTCATCAAGAGGCTCTTTAGTTCCTTTTTGCTTTCTGCCATTAGAGTGGTGTCATCTGCATATCTGACGTTATTGATATTTCTACTGGCAATCTTGATTCCAGTTTGTGCTTCATCCAGGCTGGCATTTTGCATGATGCCACAGGGTGACAATATACAACTTTGATGTACTCCTTTCCCAATATTGAACCAATCCATTGTCCCATGTCTGGTTCTAACTGTTGCTTCTTGACCTGCATACAGATTTCTCAGGAGGTAGGTAAGGTGGTCTGGTATTTCTATTTCTTTAAGAATTTTCCAGTTGTGATCCACACAGTCAAAGGCTTTAGCGGAGTCGATGAAGCAGAAGTAGATGTTTTTCTGGAACTCTCTTGCTTTTTCTATGATCCAACAGATGTTGGCAATTTGATCGCTAGTTCCTCTGCCTTTTCTAAATCCAGCTTGAACATCTTAAGTTCTTGGTTCATATACTGTTGAAGCCTAGCATGGAGAATTTTGAGCATTATTTTGCTAGCGTGTGAGATGAGTGCAATTGTGCAGTAGTTTGGACATTCTTTGGCACTGCCTTTCTTTGGGATTGTAATGAAAACTGACCTTTTCCAGTCCTGTGGCCACTTCTGCACTTTCCAAATTTGCTGGCACATTGAGTGTAGCACTTTAAAGCACCGTTTTTAGGATTTGAAATAGCTCAGCTGGAATTCCATCACCTCCACTAGCTTTGTTCATAGTGATGCTATTAACGCCCACTTGACTTTGCACTCCAGGATGTCTGGTTCTATGTGAGTGATCACACCACTGTGGTTATCTGGGTCATGAAGATCTTTTTCATATAGTTCTTCCATGTATTCTTGCCACTTCTTAATATCTTCAGCTTCTGTTAGGTCCATACTGTTTCTGTTCTTTATTGTGCCCAACTTTGCAAGAAATATTCCCTTGGTTTTCCCCCTTAGAATCACAGAATTTAAACATTTTAAAATTGTGGAATATGAGGATCAAATAGAAAGGTGTGTTAAAACATAAATGTACAAATGAACAAACTCTGTAAAATGAAGTTTTACACCCATAAAAACTCAATTCAGGTCAAGAAGCAGACTACTGTCAGGATCCCAGGAGCCTCTCTCCCCTTCCCCAACAATGGCCCTTTACAGTCATGAGCCTCTTCTCTGTGATAAAAATCATTCTGAATTTTAGGAGATTCATTTCTTTGCTTTTCATAAAAAATAGCTTTTCTATCTATTTATGTATCCTTTAACATATGTTTAAGGAGTTTAAGTATATCTACTTTTGAATTTTATAAATGGAACCATGCAGTATGTATTCTATTATATATGGTTTCTGTCTCTAAAAAGAAATATATATATATATATATTTGGCCGCACCACATGGCATGTAGGATCCTAGTTCCCTGAGCAGGGATTGAACCAGCATCCCCTGCACTAGGAAGCATGGAGGCAAGCAATGGACTGCCAGGGAAGTCTCTGGCTTCTGTCTTTACGATTTTTTTGATGTTTTTGTGTATGTCTGTAGTTCATTCACTTTTACTGCTGTAAGTATTCCATTGTGTGACTATTCTATTTGGGCTATTTCCAGTTTTTGGAAATTATGAACAGTGGTCCATCTATATTTAAGAATTCATTCAAACATTTATGGAGCAACTAGTATGTTCCAAGTTACATAACTTTTGGTGGTGAACTGGAAGGCCTGTATTAAATAATTTCCTCTCAACTTGAGGTCATTCTCACGGTCTTGACTTAGAGTACCCAGAGGCAGAGTTCATTCCTTGTAAAAATGCTACAATATGCTAACTAATGTAAGCACTAGGCTATAACATAATGAGGAGAATTCCACTGGATCAGAAGCACAGATTTTATATCATCTGCTCATGAATGGATACACTAATACCATCTTCTCTTTCCATCAAAAGACAATAATGGAAGAGTATTCAGCCTTTAAAAGGAAAGAAGTTCTGATACATGCTACAAGGACAAACTCTGAACACACTATGTCAAGGGAAATAATACAGTTACAAAAGGACAAATACTGTATGATTCCACTTATATGAATTACCTAGAGTAGTTAAATTCCTAGAGACAGGAAGTAGAATGGTGGTTTCCAGGAGCAGGGAGGGGGATAATGAGGAATTATTGTTCAATAGTATGGAGTTTCAGTTTGGGAAGATGAAAAAGCTCTGGAGAATGATGGGTTTGGCTGCACAGCAGTATGAATGTACTAAGTACTATTAAACCATTTAAAAATGGCTAAAATGGTAAATTTTGTTCTATATTTTTAATGGTAAATTTAAAAAAAGACATGCTAAAGTTTTTCTCCTTTTTTTAATTTTAGGTATGGATTTCCACAGGGTAGGGGAGCATTGGTGTCTGAGTTTATGAAAGGATTTTTAAGGCTAAAAGGTTAACATAAATTCCTAAAACTGAGGGCAACCTCTAATGTGTGTTAGTTAATTTACTGTGAAACATTAAAGACAACAGTGCTTACATTAAGAATTATCAGAGAACAGAAAAATCTAAATTGAGTGATTATTCACTTGATGACAGAAAAACAGTGAAATACAAATCATATTAAGCCATTATTAAATAAAAATATGCAACATTTTGTATTTTACTACATAAATATAATAAAAATTTTTATTGAGCACTTACTAACCACTTAGCACTCTGCTAGGAACAGTGAGGAAAATAAAACTGCTTTGGACGTGGGTCTTGGTCTTACAGAGCTTAAAATTTTGATAGGCTTCCTTAAAGAAAAGATGATGCTATTCACAAAATTCTTATTCTTGGTAACTACCTCAGTAAAAAGTCTAGAGATTTATTAGAATAAAGCTAGAATAAGAGTGCAACATGAAGTTTGTGGATAGAAAGTGCAAAGACATGTTTTTTGAAAGTTGAGTTGCTCGAACTTAAAAGGCTATGGCTTAAGCACAATCTTTTGTTGGGTGACTTGAACTGCAGACATAGTAGTCAAAAGGAAATACCCTTCTCTTAGGCTTGGCATCAAAGGGATTTTGTAAAATATATACTATGGGGAAGTAGAAGAAGCAGGAGCTATTTTATTCTGTGACCAGATCTTCAACAAACCAACTGAAAGAACTTACATGACTGGGCTCTAAATGACTAAAAATAGGATATAAAATTAATAGTACTTTGACTCTAAATAGAAGTATTTCTTTATGTTGTTTTAAAATGAATTTAACATTAGAGAAGTTGTTAAACAAGCAGACAGAATTGTCTTTCAAAACTAAAAGAAATTTGATAAAATGTTCATAAAAAAACCAGAAAATCTTTATGACCTCACGTAAGGCAGAGTTCTTAGATATGACACCAAAAACACAATCCATACACAGAAAAAAAATTCGATATATTAGATTTTATCAAGGTTAAAAATTTTGTACTTCAAAATACTGAGAAAACAAATAACAGGCTGGGGAAAATATTTAAAAATCATATATGTGATAAAGAATTTGTATCCAGAATTATATAAAGAACTCTTACAACTCAATAATGAGATAATAATAACCCAATTAAAGAAAAGATTTGAACAAATTATCTCCCAAATAAGATATATAAATGGCTAAAGAGTACATGAAACAATGCTTCAGATCATCATTCATTAGAGAAATACAAACTAAAATCACAATGAGATATCACTATATACCTATTAGGAAGACTAATCAAAAAGACAGATAATAACAACTTTTAGTGAGGATATGGAGAAAATGAATTCATGCATTGCTGTGGAATGTAACATGGTACAGCCATTTGGAAAACAGTATGACAAATTTCTTAAAAAGGAAGTTTCACAAAATTTTACTATATGACCCAGCTATCCACTCCTAGGAATCTCCTTAAGAGACATAAAAACATAGATGTACATCAAGACTTGTATGTAAATGTTTATATCAGCCTCAATTTGCAAACAATTCAAATGTTCATCAACTGGTGATGGCAGAAACAAGATATAAATATCTATACAGTGGAATATTATTTACTATTCAGTAATAAAAAGTTATAAACTACTAGTATGTAGCTTATACTGAATAGTAAACAGTATTTCTAAATAGTAAATAGTATTCCACTGTATGGATAGTAAATAGTCTTCCATTGCATAGTAAAGCAGAGACATTACTTTGCCAACAAAGGTCCATCTAGTCAAAGCTGTGGCGTTTCCAGTAGACATGTACAGATGTGAGAGTTGGACCATAAAGAAGGCTAAGTGCCAAAGAATTGATGCTTTTGAACTATGATGTTGGAGAAGACTCTTGAGAGTCCCTTGGATTGCAAGGAGATCAAACCAGTCAATCCTAAATCCTGAATAATTACTGGACAGACTGATACTGAAGCTGAAGCTCCAATACTTTGGTTACCTGATGCAAAGAGCTGACTCAATGGAAAAGACCCTGATGCTGGGAAAGACTGAAAGCAGGAAAAGGGGATGATGGAGGAACAGATGGTTGGATGGCATCACCAACTCAATGAAGATGAGTTTGAGCAGGCTTGGGGAGATGGTAAAGGACAGGTAAGCCTGGCATGCTGCAGCTCACAGGGTCACAAAGAGCTGGACATGACTGAGTGACTGAATGACAACAATTCCTCTGTATGTATAGTAAATAGTATTCTATTGTATGCATGGATAAACCTAAAAATATTATAAGTAAAAGAAGCCATACACAAGACTGCATTATTACATGAATGCATTTATATGAAATTTCAGAAAAGGCAAGTCTATAGAGACAAAAGGAAGATTTATGGTTGTGTGCGACTAGGGTGGAAATGGGTATTGACTATAAACTAGCATGTGGGCTCTTTTTTGGGGTGGTGGAAATCTTCTAAAACTAGATATTACAGTAATGACTGCAAATTTACTAAATTTGCTAAAAATCATTGATGGGTGTCACTTTACAAAAAAATCATTCATGGGTGAATTGTACCTTAATTTATATATACTTTATGATATATAAATTACACCTCAATAAAATTGTTAAAAAACAAAAGGCAGTTATAGTAGAATGAGACGAGAAGGAAGGAAAATTTGGCTTCCTCTGGAGTCAGCTGTAAAGTCAGAATCTCATACTGAGAGGCCATGGTGGTATAGATACACTGTAATGATTCTCTTGTGTTGTCTTTTAACTGGTCATAGTGAATCCATCTGCCAGGAATCAACCCAACTGCCTGAGTCCCTCTATGGCCCATTAAAAAAAGGAACAGTCTCCTCCTTCTTTCTTATATGCTATGCTTCTCACCAACCTATTATCTGCTCAATTTTTCTGCTTAGTTTTAAAAAACATTTACATTATTTCTATACTAGGTAATATATGTTGTACACTACAAAGTAATTCTTCCTCTACGCTTGTCATCTAGTCTCCCACCCTCCATGTGGTCACTGTCAACAAGTGGGTACCCTTTCAGAGGTGTTACTATGTCTTGCTCCAACAAAGTATCTTCCCATTGCAAAGCCCAGAGGTTTCTTCAACTGGTTGGTGCCTGGCAGCAGGGGGAACTTACACCATTTCTATTAGTTATATTTCTTTAAGAATCTAAATGTCCTGAAGCATCACTTTTCTTTATATGTTCATTCCTACTGTTGACAAAATATCAATGACACCCAGTGTCAATTGGAAACTCCCAAACTTCTTAGTGTAGTATACAAGTTCTTCTACAATCTGGTTCCATAATTTACCTTTCTAACTATCTCACTGGAGAAGGCAATGGCAACCCATTCCAGTACTCTTGCCTGGAAAATCCCATGGAAGGAGGAGCCTGGTAGGCTGCAGTCCATGGGGTCGCTAAAAGTCCGACACGACTGATCAACTTCACTTTCACTTTCATGCACTGGAGAAGGAAATGGCAACCCAGTCCAGTGTTCTTGCCTGGAGAATCCCAGGGGCGGCGGAGCCTGGTGGGCTGCCGTCTATGGGGTCGCACAGAGTCGGACACGACTAAAGTGACTTAGCAGCAGCAGCAGCTATCTCACTAAGAGATAGGCTACAGTCTAGTAACACTGTTTTTCTTGTTTACTCCAAACTCTTCTGCTTATTCAAATCATAGAGAATAAAGAATGACAATAAACAGATTGCTTAGTAGGATGATTATGGACTCTGGAACGAGACAGCCTGGCTTTGAATCCTAGTGCCACCTCTTAAGACACTGGGTGTTCTCAGACAAATAACAAAGGTTTGGAAAAAGTATTTTTCATTTCAAAAATGGTTATCCTACCCACCAAGCAGAATGTGATAATTAGGGAGAAGACAAATAAATGTCTTGTACATAAAAAGTACTCAGTAAACCACTAGACCATTTAGGTATGATCTAAATCAAATCCCTTAAGATTATACAGTGGAAGTAAGAAATAGATTTAAGGAACTAGATCTGATAGACAGAGTGCCTGATGAACTGTGAACAGAGGTTTGTGACACTGTACAGGAGACACGGATCAAGACCATCTCCAAGATTTCTTAAAAAACTGGAAATAGAACTGCCATATGACCCAGCAATCCCACTTCTGGGCATACACACTGAGGAAACCAGATCTGAAAGAGACACGTGCACCCCAATGTTCATCGCAGCACTGTTTATCATAGCCAGGGCATGTAAGCAACCTAGATGCCCATCAGCAGACGAATGGATAAGGAAGCTGTGGTACATATACACCATGGAATATTACTCAGCCATTAAAAAGAATTCATTTGAATTAGTTCTAATGAGATGGATGAAACTGGAGTCCATTATACAGAGTGAAGTAAGCCAGAAAGATAAAGACCATTACAGTATAGTAACACATATATATGGAATTTAGAAAGATGGTAACAATAACCCTATATGCAAAACAGAAAAAGAGACACAGATGTATAGAACAGACTTTTGGACTCTGTGGGAGAAGGCGAGGGTGGGATGTTTTGAGAGAACAGCATCGAAACATGTATATTATCTAGGGTGAAACAAATCACCAGCCTCGGTTGGATGCATGAGACAAGTGCTCGGGCCTGGTGCACTGGGAAGACCCAGAGGGATTGGGTGGAGAGGGAGGTGGGAGGGGGGATCGGGATGGGGAATACATGTATATCCATGGCTGATTCATGTCAATGTATGACAAAAACCACTACAATATTGTAAAGTAATTAGCCTCAAACTAATAAAAAAAAATAGAATCACGGAATTTTAAATGTGGAAGATTAAAAAAAAAAAGAAAAGAAAATTTATTAAGTTAAAAAAAAAAAAAATGACCATCTCCAAGAAAAAGAAATGCAAAAAAGCACAATGGTTGTCTGAGGAGGCCTCACAAATAGCTGTGAAAAGAAGAGAAGCGAAAAGCAAAGGAGAAAAGCAAACATATACCCATTTGAATGCAGAGTTCCAAAGAATAGCAAGGAGAGACAAGAAAGCCTTTCTCAGTGATCAGTGTAAAGAAATAGAGGAAAATAATAGAATGCTAAAGACTAGAGATCTCTTCATGCAAAGATGGGCTTAATAAAGAACAGAAATGGTATGGACCTAACAGAAGCAGAAGATATTAAGAAGAGGTGGCAAGAATACACAGAAGAACTGTACAAAAAAGATCTTCACGACCCAGATTATCATGATGGTGTGGTCACTCACCTAGAGCCAGACATCCTGGAATGTGAAATCAAGTGGGCCTTAGGAAGCATCACTACAAACAAAGCTAGCAGAGGTGACGGAATTCCAGTTGAGCTATTTCAAACTCAGCAGTGGCCACAGCACTGGAAAAGGTCAGTTTTCATTCCAATCCCAAAGAAAGGCAATGCCAAAGAATACTCAAACTACCGCATAATTGCACTCATCTCACATGCTAGTAAAGTAATGCTCAAAATTCTCCAAGCCAGGCTTCAGCAATACATGAACCATGAACTTCCAGATGGTCAAGCTGGTTTTAGAAAAGGCAGAGGAACCAGAGATCAAATTGCCAACATCCGCTGGATCATCGAAAAAGCAAGAGAGTTCCAGCAGAACATCTATTTCTGCTTTATTGACTATGCCAAAGCCTTTGACTATGTGGATCACAATAAACTGTGCAAAATTCTGAGACAGATGGGAATACCAGACCACCTGACCTACCTCTTCAGAAATCTATACAGGTCAGGAAGCAACAGTTAGAACTGGACATGGAACAACAGACTGGTTCCAAATAGGAGAAGGAGTACGTCAAGGCTGCATATTGTCACCCTGCTTATTTAACTTATATGCAGAGTACATCATGAGAATTGCTGGGCTGGATGAAGCATAAGTTGGAATCAAGATTGCTGGGAGAAATATCAACAACCTCAGATATGCAGATGACACCACCCTTATGGCAGAAAGTGAAGAAGAACTAAAGAGCCTCTTGATGAAAGTGAAAGAGGAGAGTGGAAAAGTTGGCTTAAAGCTCAACATTCAGAAAACTAAGATCATGGCATCTGGTTCATCACTTCATGGCAAATAGATGGGGAAACAGTGGAAACAGTGGCTGACTTTATTTTGGGGGGGCTCCAAAATCAGAGCAGATGGTGACTGCAGCTATGAAATTAAAAGACGCTTACTGCTTGGAAGGAAAGTTATGACCAACCTAGACAGCATATTAAAAAGCAGAGACATACTTTGTCCACAAAAGTCCTTCTAGTCAAGGCTATGCTTTTTCCAGTAGTCATGTATGGATGTGAGAGTTGGACTACAAAGAAAGCTGAGCAGGGAAGAATTGATGCTTTTGAACTATGGTGTTGGAGAGACTCTTGAGAGTCTTTTGGACTGCAAGGAGATCCAAACAGTCCATTCTAAAGGAGATCAGTGCTGAGTGTTCATTGGAAGACTGACGTAGAAGCTCCAATACTTTGGCCACCTGATGCGAAGAGCTGACTTATTTGAAAAGACCCTGATGCTGGGAAAGACTGAGGGCAGGCTGAGAAGGGGACAACAGAGGATAAGATGGTTGGATAGCATCATTGACTCAATGGACTTGAGTTTGAGTAAACTCCGGGAGTTGGTGATGGACAGGGAGGCCTGGAGTGCTGCAGTCCATGTGGTTGCAAAGAGCTGGACACGAGTGAGTGACTAAACTGAACTTAACTGAAGCGACAGGTCAAAGTCCTGAGTAAGCTGTCAGGCTCATTACTACAAAACTAGTAGTGAATTTACTCGGTTATGCTCTGAAATATATTCTCTTCTCTGGTATGTATAGGGCCGTGAGGGATAGGAAATAGAGAAAAGGCTGAGGTATATGACACTAATTGTATTGGGCATGGGGAGAACTGAAAATAAAATAGGGGAAAAATAAAATTAAATCTCTGAATAGTAACTCACAGCTTAGTACTCTTGAGGGAGGTACAGGTTTCAAAGGTAATCAGTAACACAAAGCAAATCAGTGAAGCACAGTTCTAAGCTTTTAAGTGTAATGGCCACATCTTGGGTGCGATTCTACATAGTGGTTTTGGTGGACACCCAATTATTGGGGTTAGAGTTTCTCAAAGGTTCTGTGATCAATGTTTCTAGAATCTGATATCTTATGAAGACCACAATGTGGGTTTAACAGCTCAAGTATCTGTGAGAATATGTGAACAGAAGAGACAACATGAATATTATCCACAGAAAACAAGAAAAGTAAATAACCCAATAGTTTTATTATATCTTTATTAGGGCACATAGTATACATTCATCAATGCATCTGATAAACAATTGCCTGTGAGACATCATACAGAGGATGGCAAAGATGAATAAGAAGTGCTTTTAAGAGGCTGAAAGTTGAGTGAGTTGTATTATAATTATTTATTATATCTTCCTCCACTATGAGAACAGACACCTGGTTTTGCTCATTCTTATATTTCGAATATTTAGAAGAGTGCCTGGCACATGTGTGCTCAATAAATATTGATATGAAATTAGATAGTTCTTTGCATAGATATATATTTTATTAGACTATTACAGACTACATATTTCTTGAGGATAGGTGATGGCTTTATCTTTTATCCTACAGTACCTGGTTTTGAATATAGCAATGTCTGCCACTGAACTGTAACTTTCAATTCATTCTTGAGTGGATTTGCTAAATTATTAAAGCTTGTGGTGTCTTCACTCTTAATCATAGAGAACCAACACTGTGAATTATACCTATGAAGTCTCAGAAAACTCTTTCCTTTAATGAGGAGAAGAAAGCAATTTGAAGGATAGAAAGTTTAAAAAAATTTAAGTTGAGTCACATTTGACCTAGAAGAAAAATTAACAGGAAAAAAAGACAGTGGGGGAAAAAAAAAAAAAGACAGTGAGGGGAATGGGGAAAATCTGATAGATGTTAGGGACTAATCTTGAAAACAAAGCCAAAACATATTTTCCATAAAACAAAAAAAGAAAGAAAGAAAAGAAAAATCTGCCTTTGTTAAATAAGAAACATGGTGGTTACTCACAGCATTAACAGAGTTATTTTTCCGGGCATGGAAGGTTCCCCAATTCCTCCAGCTATTACTCAGGGACAGAATTGGAGATACTGATGAGGCAGACTTTTCCAGCCCAGTGGCTGGCAAGCTTCATTGCACATTAGAATCACCTGGGGAGACTTTTAAGCACTACTGATGCCTGGACCCACCCTCTGAGCTTCGATTTAGTTGATTTGAAGTCTTAACAACCACATTTCTGAAAAGTTCCCCAAGTTGAGCCTACTGGAAAACCAGGTCCAGAGGACTGCGTTAGAGGAAGAGTATTTTTTAGGAAAAACAGAATTTTGTTAGAGAAGGGACAAGATCTGTAACAGGAAGCCTTAGATTTTAGTCCAGATTGTGGGCAGATCATTTATTTATCTTCTTCTCTGTCTCTATATTCTCAAAGGCAAAATAAGATCTAGCAAAGCTGTTAGAAAGACAAAAATGGAAAATGGGTATGAAGCACTGCGTGGTCACTAAGATGCAAATATTTATTTAATACCACCACTAGGACCTTCAATCTTTTAGTTCTGGTTTGAAATTTTGTACAGAACCCCACACAGAAAGTGATTAACATGTGCCAAATGAAAACTTACATTTTCATGTTAACAAATCCAGAGTGGAATAAAGGAAGCAATTAGAAAGCAGATAGTCATTCCTCTATAATGGGAAATGGTCCCAGAGAGATGGACTGGTAACCTTAGGAGGAAAGGCCCTTCATTAACTCTCATTTTAGTTAATTGCTATGTTCACAAATTATTTAACCAATATGAGAGTATAATCAATCTCCATCTCCTTGCTAAAAGCAGGCTAGAAATTCTGGGCCAGAAATAATTTAGCACCCCAGATTTTTATCACCTGACAAAATTTGTCTTTTCACTTCAGGGCT
The DNA here is from genome assembly GCF_023699985.2 of Odocoileus virginianus. Taxonomy (NCBI): domain Eukaryota; kingdom Metazoa; phylum Chordata; class Mammalia; order Artiodactyla; family Cervidae; genus Odocoileus; species Odocoileus virginianus. The sequence goes on from NC_069680.1 coordinate 62,116,414, forward strand.
TTTTTGCAAGGTCTTCAGGTCCTAAATTAACTCCTGCCAAAGCTAGAATACTTTATTTCTTCAAGGGCGATGTCTCCAACACCCAATTTATTGCTTTTAAATATAAATTCATATCAAAACATGAATTAACCTATTATGATAGATAATGTTGTTTAGTTGCCAAGTGGTGTCCAACTCTTTTGCAACCCCATGGACTGTAGCCCACAAGGATCCTCTGGTCCATGGGATTTTTCAGGCAAGAATACTAGAGTGGGTTGCCATTTCCTTCTCCAGGGGATCTTTCTGACCCAGGGTCAAAACCTGTGTCTCCTGCACTGGCAGGCTGATTCTTTACCACTGAGACACCTGGGGGAGATAGAAAATTATTTTAAGGTCAAATCAATGCCAGGACTAAAACTTTAAAAATAAGTTTGGTCGAGGATCTCCCTGGTGGTTCAGTGGCTAGGACTCCATGCTTCCAATGCAGGAATGGGGGTGGGGCATTGCAGGTTTGATCCCTGGTGGGGATGTATGCTGTGTGGTGCAGCTAAAACATTAAAAAAGGGTCTGGTCAACAGAAAGGTGTACTCCCTATAAAAGTCACCTAGATATTTGTGATCAACTTTCTGAAATCATAACTTCCAATAGATATGAGCTGTGTAGTTACAGGAGTTCTCTTTAGGAGAGAAGCATTGTCCTCTGTCACTTTCTGTTAGGGTATCTTCCTTCATAGAGAACACCTTCAGACCGGCTGGACTGCTCAGAGAAGCTGACACTTTCTCTCAGAATCCAGCCTGCTCTCAGTTGCAGTCCACAGCCTGTTCAGAGGTCCTTTCAGCTTTTCAACACCCAAGGTATGGAGGAAAAACTCTAACTGATAAGAACTGCTTTCCACCAACTTGGGGGTAAAGCTATTCAAGCAAGATTTCCTACACAAAGACTAAGAAAATGGAAACAAGCCCAGGCAATTCTATTTCTTACTGGGTCTTTAAAGTTTAGAGCCTGCATAAAGGACAAGGGTCTCAGCTTACAAGGTCAGTTAAGTGATCTAGCCAACGTCCACAGAAACTTCTGAGGCAGGACTTGAACTCAAGTCTTCTAGCTTCATGTCAACTGTATCATACTACCTTAGTAATCCCTCATGGAACATGTTTAATGTTAGGTCAATTTTCCAGGCATGGCTCAACAGTAATTTCTGTCATGTGGAAAGGGTGTTGGGCTGAGAATGATATCTGGTGTCTAGACCTTGCATTGCTGTGTGTGTTTGTGTATGTGTGTCTCTCTGTGTATGTACATGATCTTTAAGAGATCTGGCCTCTTTACTAGTTTTTGGTTCAGTTTGTTCATCCCACCACCTAGAAAATCCCAGACACTGACTCAGTTCTCCCATCTGCTTCTTCCTGTACCAGATACAGCTCTGAAGGCTCTCACAGAGCAATGTTGACTACTGTCACCACAAATCCATGGTCTCCAATCTCAATGCTGCTCAAAAAAGACCCATTCATCTCCTCCTGAAATCTCTAATAACCTTAGTCTCAGTCTTTTGCTTCTATGCTTGCTCCTTTCCAAACTATTCTTCATAAAGCATCCAGAGTTGTCTCTTTAAACATACATACAATCATGCTATTTCCCTGCTCACAACTCTTTAATAGCTTCTCGTTGCACTGTGAATAAAACCCCAACTCATTACATACCTACAAGGTCTTGCAGGTTCTTGTCCCCATCCTCCTCCCAGACCTTATCTCAGGCCATTCTCCTCTTTGTTAGTATTTGTCAACTGTAATAATCCCCGTTTAGCTCCTTACACATGCCAGATTCGTCTTTCCTGCTTGTTATGGACTGAATGTTTGTGTCGTCTCACCCTGAAACTTAACACACTGAAGCCTTAACCCCCACCGTGGCTGTATTAGGAGATGGGGCCTCTAAAAAAATAATTAAGGTTAAATGAGGTCACAATGCTGGGGCCCCAATCACATAGGATTAGTGTCCTTATAAGAAGACACATTAGAGAGCATGTTCTCTCTCTGTATAAACACTCAGGAAAGGTAATGTGAAGACAGAGCAAGAAGGTGGCTGTCTACAGGACAGGAAGAAAGCTTTCATTAGAAACCCAATTTGCTGACACACTGATAATGGACTTCTAACCTCCAGAATAGTGAGAAAACAAATTTCTGTTTTTTAAGCCACACTGTCTATTGTATTTTGCTATAGGAGCCCAAGCAGAGTTAATATACTACTGCCTCAGAGTTTTAAACATATGCTATTTCCTTCTTTCTGGAACCTCCCTCTTCCTTCTTCCTTCCTTTTTTTCCAACTTCCTCACTTTCTGTTTAATATGCCTTCCAACTGGACCACTGTAATAAAACAACTCTCCCAAAGGTCACCATTTCACCAAAACCAAAGGGTATTAATCATTTTATTTTACTGGACCCTCTCTTTCAAATGGGACATTGTAGATCTCTTAGTTTTTGAACCCTCTTCTTCCCTGGCTTTGATTTCAGTACTTTCTCTAGGTACTCCTCTAACCATTTCCTCAAGATTTCATTCTGGAACTGCTTAAATGTTAGTGTTCCACTTGATCTTGCCCTTGGCTCATGGTTCTTTTCTGTATGACATTCTCCTTGGATAACTTCATCAATCTTCATGATTTTAATTCTAATAGTGTGTTGATGATTCCCAAACCTAGCTCAGTCCTCTAAAATAGATTTGAATATCCAACTTCTGGCTAACCATCTCTACTTGGGTAGTCCACAGGCACCTTAAACTCAAGATATCTACAAGTGAACTCTATACGTCCCCTGGTGAACCAGTCTCTCTCTTTCAATTCACTATTTCAGTTCATGGTCACATTGTGATAGGAACAAAAAAACCTAGGGTCATTCGGGGCTATCCCTTCTTCTTCACAAATTGCTTTTTTTTTTTTTTAAGTACCAGAAATAAATTAGTCATAATTAGTCACTAGTTCACTCTCATTATGTTAGTACCTTTGCAGTAACAATATGCTCTCATGGTTTCCTCTAGGCAAAGATACCTACCTTTCCCTCTTTGAAGTGCTTCTTGAGCTGCTTCTGCATGGCAGTCAGCTTCTTGGACTGCACTCCACTGTAAGCCAGCAGCATGCCACCAAACTGCCTCTCAGTGATTCTCCCATCCACAGGGTCATGGCGTTCAAACTGGAAAGTGAACAGAAAGAGTGTTCACGGGGTCAAATGGAAAGTATTTTGACATGGGATGTGGAAAGATCAACTGTTGGATTCTGAGAATGAACTATAATTCTCACCAAGATTAAAAAAAATTGAAACACAATATTTGGGTTTATATGCCAGATCTGCTGCTAAGTTACCCAACTACTCTAGGAGTGAATTTTCTCACCAATAAAACAGCTGCTGTAACATCTCCTATATCTTCTAGATCAGGAACTTCCTTGTGAGAATAAAGACAATGCTAAAACTCCATTTAAATTAATCAGTAATATTATTAGTAATAAGTGCTCTCTGGATCATCCACATCTCTGTTACTCAGAGAAAACTTAAAAGTTAATTATTATAAATTTGACCAATTGTACATACCAGTTCCTTGATCTGTACTTAATATTGTTATACAGACCTCTAAAGATTTCAAAGAAGAGCAGTGTGTTTTCCAGTTTTCCCCCAAATGGTAATCAAATGTTAGAACATCAATAGAGCTTGAAAAAAAATATATAGAGCGTACGATGCCTCAATTAGACATGCATACTTATCACAAAGCTACAAAAAAATCATTAAGCATATTTAAATATGCAGACGGAAAGGCTAAGCACAAAAAACTTTGAGCTAATTTAAGTAATATCAGAAAACTAAGACTGTCATTTAAAAACAGAGAGAAGTTATCTCAATACCAGCTGCAGTGTTAATGATATATGTAAATGCCTAAATAATAAAATGGCTAAAGATGGGCCTAGAAACCAATTAGAAAGCAAAATGATTTCAACATGGTAAAATTTCCCCATGGTTTTATGGAAAATAACAGTTACAAAGAAACTTCCCGATTCCTACATGGTAGGGCAAAATCTTATTCTCCTAAGAAGGGTTATATATAGACATAACACATTGCTAAGTAAGATCAAGTCAACAAACATTTCCTGAATGTCTACTAGTTATCTAGCACTGTTAGTCACTGTAGGGTACAGGAAAGAAGATTCAGTTTCTGTCCTTAGGAACTTTACCATCTAGTAACAAGATAAGGTTTACATGTAAGATATAAAATAAGGAAGTATATAGTTAAGGGTGAAAGTCTCTCTCAGTTTTTATTTCCTTGCTTAGTTTGGTAAATTGATATACACTTTGTCTCCTCATTGGTCAGACTATGTCAGTGATCAAGACACACGAATTACATTTTAACAACAGCAATCATTGGCTGATAGTGTACTATGAACCAGGTACTTCACGCATACAATTTTTCATTTAATTGCTGTAACAATCCTATGGAGTAGATATTATCAGCTTCATTTTACAGTTGAGAAAACTGAGGTAGGTGAAGTTAGAGCTGGGGGTCATATGTGGCTCTGTCTGGATCCAAAGACTGTTACCTCAATAACATACTATTTCCTCCTTCTAAACACCAGTACATATTCATCCTATAGGATAGCAATATGTTGTTTTGGATAAACTTATAAAGCAAGGGTGCTTAGTCATATTTGAGTGAGAAGCAAAACTCTTTCCATAGAAGTCAGCATCAATATTAAGCAAAAGCTTCGTTTTTAACTCAACCACTCAGTATTTCATGTTTGCCACACCATCACTTCGACAGAGCTGATTAATTCTGGACAATACCAAAAGTTTTCAGGATTTAATTTAAGTTTGATTTATGATTCAATTAACCACCCTGAAACAAAAATGGAGGACGGATAAAATTTTTTGCAAATGAACATACTTTCTGCAATGTTTAAATCAGATTTTCAGTGACATGTGATACCCAGGCCAAAGCTGGGCTTCTTCAATGCAAGTGAAACAAAGCTGCCATCCCTGCTCTCCTAGGTTTCAACTATTTAGGGCATTCATTCTACCTTTATCTGGGAGATTTCACAGTTGTTAAGAAATCCCATAAATTTGAATTAGATGAGTTAAGTTTTATACCACAAGATAGATTCAAGGTTGCAATGTCTCTTTTTACAGTGTTGGCAGCAGCAGCAGTGTGCTCAGGCTTATGAAAGCCTGCATTCATCTGCTCTCCACAAGGGCATAAACCTCACCTCTGCCACGTCTCAAAGCAGTAAAGACAATTTCCAGTGGAGATCCCCAAGTAACAATTCCAGTGCTCAAATTAGCATTTTTACTAACTTTCTTTGGAAACACAGACTTGTCTTTTTCTATCATTATTATTATTAATATTTTGATGTGGTTGGAATGTGAAAGGGCATGAAAGTTAAAGTGTCCGACTCTTTGCAACACTGTGGACTGTAGCCTGCCAGGCTCCTCTATCCATGGAATTCTACAGGTCAGAAAACTGGAGTGGGTAGCTGTTCCCTTCTCCAGTTGATCTTCCCACAGGGACTGAACCCAGGTGTCCCACACTGCAGGCAAATTCTGTACTGTCTGAGCCACCAGGGAACCTAAAAACTATAAAACTCAGCTCCAGGCTGTGCAGCCCACTTCAAAGTTCACTGCCTCTTCTGTAACTAGATTTGGAGCAGCACTGAAGACCTACTAGGCCAGGGGTCTTCAAGGGTAGCTTCTCAAGGGCCTGCATTAGGGATGCATTTTCAAGGGCAATAGCTTGACATCATGTGTCACCACATGAATATAATCCCCAAGGTCATGAGAGGGTCTTTGGGGAAACAAAGATTATTGCAAAATTATCACAGTGTAGAAAGCTTCTATTTATACATCTGGAGGCAACTGAAATGATTGGCTTGTATTTTATTTATCAGATATTGATAAAGCCTCTTAAGTTTCCACTTCAGTAGGACAATTAAGAAATTCCATTCTATTTGATCCTGTGGCACAGAATATATGTGTTCCAGGGTACCACCCACAAATTTCACTGCTCCTTCAGACTGTATTAACAAAGCTACAGTAATAGAAACAGCATGATACTGGAATGAAAACAGACATAAACATCAGTGGAACAAAAGAGCCCAGAAATAAACCCACACACCCTGGGGTTACCTAATATGACACGGGGATAAGAAAACACAATGGAGAAAAGACTATTCCTTCAATAAGCAGTGCTGGGAAAACTGGAAAGACATAGAAAACAATGAGATTAGAACATTCCCTCATATCATATACAAAATATCCCACATATAAAAAAACAAACTCAAGATGGTTTAAAGATCTAAATATAAAACCTGAAACCATAAAACTCCCAGAAAAAGTCTGACATAAATTGTAGCAGTATTTTCTTGGATCAGTCTTCTAAGACAAGAAATAACATAAAAAGATAAACATAAAAAGAAATAACATTAAAAATGAAATAAAAAAGAAATAACATAAACAAATAAACACATGGGACCTAACTAAACTTAAAAGTTTTTGCTCAGCAAAGGAACCAATGACAAAACAAAAAGACAACCTATGGGATGGAAGAAACTATTTGTAAGTGATGAGAAGGGGTTAATATCCAAAATAAACAAAGAGCCTATACAAGTCAGTATCAAAAAAACCCAATCAGAAAATGGGCAGAAGACCTGAATAGACATTTTTCCAAAGAAGAAATACAGATGGCTAACTGGCACATGAAAAGATGCTCTACATCCTTAATTATTAAACAAATGTGTGAATCAAAACCACAATGAGGTATCACATCACACCTGTCAGACTGTCTATCATCAAAAAGTTTACAAATAAATGGTGGAGAAGGTAAGGAGAAAAGGGAACTCTCTTCCTATACTGCTGGTGCAAATATAAATTGGTGCAGGTCACTACAGAAAACAGTATGGAAGTTCATTAAAAAACTAAAAATAGAAGCCTTAAATGACCCATCAATTCAACTCCTAGTTATATCTATCTGGAAAAAATGAAAACACTAATTCAAAAGACACATGCACCCCAGTGTGCATACCAGCACTATTTACAATAACCAAGACATGGAAGGAACTCAAGTGCCATCAATAGATGACTGAATTAAGAAGATGCAGTATATATATATATGTAATGGAATACTACTCAGCCATAAAAAGAATGAAATACATTCATTTATAGTAATATGGGTGAATCTAGAAAACATTATGTTTAGTGAAATAAGTCAGAGAAAGACAAATACTATTATCACATGTGGAATCTAAAAATATTACAAGTGAATGTATATATAAAACAGACACAGAATCAAAGATACAGAAAATAAACTTATGATTATCAAAAGGAGATGAAAGGAGGGACAGACAAATTAGGGGTATGGGCCTAATAGATACAAACTACTATATACAAAATGGTAAGCAATAAGGATGTATTGTAGAGCTGAGGAAATTATAGCCATTATCTTGTAGTAATCTATAATGGAGAATAATTGCAAAAATACTGAATCACTATACTGTACACCTGTAATGAACACAATACTGTAAACTGACTATACTTCAATAAAACAAACAAAAAAAGAAATTCTAATCTGTTGGATCCTGTGGCACAGAACGTGTACGTTCAAGCACACTACCCCCCATTTGCATGGCTTCTCTGAGACTAGGAAGAGAGCTGAGCTTAGCACTTTCTCTTCTGTGCCACTGCCACTTTCTCAAACGGATACAAGCTGCTGGCTTCCTGTTGTTCCCCAGGGAGCTGCAGGGCAGAGAAACAGGGGACAGAGAAGAGGAGCCAAAAAACTGTCTGCAAGATTTTCCCTCGGTTTCTGACCACACTGTGCCTCTCACTCCCATCCTGGCCCCTTGTGGAGAGAAAGAACAGTTCTCTGGAAAGACAGATGGGGTGTGTGTGTGTGTGTATACACACACACACACACATATATATATATATAGAGAGAGATGAAATGATTTAAGGAAGAAGGGAAGCTAGGAAGAAAACATGTACTATGAACAAAGGCCAAAATAAGATTAGAAAATAGTAAAAGAAAACAGAAATCAGTATCTGCAAGTGGGTCTTGATTTAGTAAAGACTTCTGAGGTTAATATATTTCAACAAATGTAAAAAATTCTCTCACAAAATTACATTTCAGGAGACTCTGTCTACCCTTCAGAGTAAATCATGCCCTTTTACAAGTATAGGCTTTTCCTAGCTTATGAACTGTACAATTCAAGTAATGCATAGTAATCTCAAGCCACTGAGCTGAATACATCTATGTTTTTCCACCTGACAGTATTTGGATTTTGAGATGTAAATCATGTCACTGCTGCTACTATTAGGAGTCTCAGAAAAACTGTCTGTTTTGGAAAAATGATTTCAGGCCAAGTTCTCTACTGCAAACCACACAGCAAACATAGTTTAAACATTCCATAGTTTAAATATGAAATCTATGTTTCTACAATTGGTAAGGGACATTAGAGAGCCCCAGGTCAAATTACCTTAATCTTAAGGTATGAATTTTCTTATTCTTTAAATACAAGGTGCATCTTCATTGTCAATAATTAATATTACTGTCTTTTGGCTAGGAGGAAGGCCTACAATTTGGATAGAAGGCAACATGATTTAGTGCCCTGAGCAAGGGCCAAAACAATCCATTGGCATCTAGGGCCATGAGATTATAGATTACCAAATTTTTAACTTGCTAGACTCTTCTACTTCAAATCCAAGGATTCTTTCCATTTAAAAATGGTTTTAAAGAAAATTCACGCTGGTGAGCAAATCAAGTGACTAAAAGACATGAGTACCAATCACACAGTTAGATCAGAAAAAGACTAACTTTATAGTCTGATAATCAAAGTTAGGAAAATAACAAGACTAACGCATGAACTTAATATAGGATAATAAAAATCAGGATGTATTTGACTAAAGGTGTTGGAAAAAACTATTTTAGATCTGGAACAAAGGGATTCAAGGTTTGATAAGTTTTGGTTTCATTCCATACAAGGTAATATATTTAAATGACTAGGAATATAGGTTTTAGAATCAGCTGCCTGGGCCTGCATTTCAGCTTGAACCCATACTTGCTGCTGTGACTTACTTTCTCTAAGAATTCAACATCTTCTCACCAAAAAAAAAAGGAGATAATATTTACAACCTCAAAGTGTTATAAGGATTAATTGGGATAATGTGTGTAGAGAAATTAGTACAGAGTTTGGTGCATAGTTTGAATTCCAATAAATGTAGCAATTAATATTCTTATCACCATACGATTTCTCAGGAAAGTGCCTCCATTGATTATTCTCTTCTTAATAAGTGTTAACTAAGTTCAACTTACTAGGTCTCACTTTTCTTTTCATAATTGCTTTTGCCCAGTCTCTGTTTACAGACTACTACTTTCATATTTGAAGAGCAGAAAAAGTGAATGCAACAAATATCATTTGTTATACAACATAATAGAATAATTCCTAGATTAAACTACCTAGAGGACGCTGAAGCAGAACAACTTAATAAGACCTGTACCCTGGCCATATATTACTAGACAGAAAACTTGCATAAAGGAGGTGCACAATAAATATGTAGTAAGTGAACAGAGGTAGAACACTAGAAAATTAATTCACAACAGAGCATCCTACTGTTGAGAATATTTCCTATCTTAACACCTACTACCACAATATTGATTTCTATAAGAAATGCTTGAGAATATCATTAAGTATGACTCGTCAGTAATATATGTGAGCGCTTACTAATGTGCCAGGTGCTGTCCTAAGAACTTACCTTACGTAATCCTCACAACGTTATATAATAGGTATTATTATTATTGTTTTATTTTATAGACATGGACACACAAGCAGAGAGAAGTTAAATAACTTGCTCATACAGTTAATCTGGTTAGAAATTTCTCTCTCGGCTCAATCAAAACAGTTGATGTGCTTTCTTATCTTAAAGGCATCAACAATCATATTTCCTTTCTTACTCTGGTTACAAAAAGCTTAGTCAAGTTTGTGACCTACCTCTAACAAGAACAGGAGTTTACAACTTATATTTTTCATAATAATTTTACTCCTGGCTTTCTCTTAGCCTTCTTCCATTTTTTAACTTTCATTTCTCAGCAAGTTTTATTTTATTTTTGTCTCACTGAATATATTCTTTAGGGCTTTATTAAACCCTTTTTTTTTTTAACAAAGCAGGGTATAAAAAAGGGGTGTTGGACATCTTTGTTATTTCAGTTCTTGGTTATAATAAATATCACCACTGGGATAAAGTTTTTCTGCATTTTTCATCATTATTTTTGGGTTGATCTCTAGAAATGAATTATAAAATAAAAATCTATAGGCTCTTTTATTTTTGACTATGAGGTATTTGATATATACAAATAATAAACATGATAGACAAGTCATGAAGCATAATAATTAAAAAACTTCCATGAATCTACCACTAATCTGAGAGGAAGCATTAGCACAAACAGTTGAAGCTCATCTCTGCCTCCCCTAAGAGGTAACATTATTGGACTTCATTTTTTACTGCCTTGCTATCTTTGTTTAGTTTAAAACACGTTAACAATGTTGTTTATTTCTTCTTTCTTCTGAACTTTATAAAATGGTATCATAGTGGATGTATTCTTTTGTGATTTTCTTTTTTCAATTAACCGCTATACTTCTGGAATTCATTCATGTTGATACATTTAAGCATGCTTCTTTCATTCTTACACTATTGTAGACTTCTATTATTTGGAAATATCACTATCAGTTTTCCTATAAATGGACATCTGAGTTACTGTCAGCCTTTTTATAAGGCTATTATAAATATTCTTATACCAGTGCCCTGGTGAAACAGCAACAAGAGTTCCAAGTGCAGGGCATGTATACAGAAATGGAACTCCTGTCTTATCAAGATAATATCTAATTATTTGCCAAAAGAATCACACCAATACTTTTCATTAGCTATGTATAAGAGCTCCCTTTGTTTCATACTTTCACCAGTACTTGGTATCGTCAGACTTTTAATTCTTTGCCAATCTAGTGTGTGTAAAAATAGCAGGTATAAATTCTTTAATGCTTTTGATATATATTGCTTAATTTCTAGAAAGATGTATTGCTTTACAATCCTACTAGTATATGAGAACAACAAGTATAACAAGTATAATTTTTAAAAATCTCTGCTAGAGTAAAAATGGTAACCCATTTTAATTAGCATTTCTTTGATTATTAGTGAGGCTGACCATTTTTCAAATATGTGTACTGGTCATTTCTATTTCTTCCTCTGAATTTTCTACCTTCTTTGCCTATTTATTTACAGAAGTGCTGATATATGTCTCATTAATTTATAAGATTAAAAATATTTGCCCTGTATTAACACAGTATAAGTTTTTTTTACCCAGTTTGCCCATCTTTCAATTTTGCTTAAGTCTGTTTTAAATGTTTATTGTGGTGAAACACATGGATCTATTTATAACTTGTTTCACTGGCTTATAGCTAGTAACTCTTTTCCTGTTAGATAAGAGGCTAATTAAGTAGTGATTTATCATTTCTTGATTTAAAAAAAGGAAACATAACCTAAAATATTAAAACATATTCTTAAAAAAAAACATATTCTTCAATGTCAATCAATGAAAGTGATTCAATCCTCAGAACAAAGGTAAGTTTTGCTTTAAAAAGTCCTCCAGAAGATTTCTTAAAAAACTGGAAATAGAACTGCCATATGACCCAGCAATACCACTGCTGGGCATACACACCAAGGAAACCAGATCTGAAAGAGACACGTGCACCCCAATGTTCATCGCAGCACTGTTTATAATAGCCAGGACATGGAAGCAACGTAGATGCCCATCAGCAGACGAATGGATAAGGAAACTGTGGTACATATACACCATGGAATATTACTCAGCCGTTAAAAAGAATTCATTTGAATCAGTTCTAATGAGATGGATGAAACTGGAGCCCATTATACAGAGTGAAGTAAGCCAGAAAGATAAAGAACATTACAGCATACTAACACATATATATGGAATTTAGAAAGATGGTAATGATAACCCTATATGCAAAACAGAAAAAGAGATATAGATGTACAGAACAGACTTTTGGACTCTGTGGGAGAAGGCGAGGGTGGGATGTTTCGAGAGAACACCATGTATATCATCTATAGTGAAACAGATCACCAGCCCAGGTGGGATGCAAGAGACAAGTGCTCGGGCCTGGTGCACTGGGAAGACCCAGAGGAATCAGGTGGAGAGGGAGGTGGGAGGGGGGAACGGGATGGGGAATACATGTAACTCCATGGCTGATTCATGTCAATGTATGACAAAACCCACTGAAATGTTGTGAAGTAATTAGCCTCCAACTAATAAAAATAAATGAAAAAAAAAAAGTCCTCCAGATACTGGGTGATGTAAGACAGACAGACAAAGACAAATATCATATGATACTGCTTATATGTGGAATCTAAAAAAAAAGGTATAAATTAACTTATTTACAAAACATAGAGTTACAGATGAAGAAAACAAACTAATGGCTACCAAGGCGGGGGGAAGGGGGACAGATAAATTGGGAGGTTGGGACTGACATATACACACTGCTATTTATAAATATGTGCATGTGTGCGTGCTCAGTCACTTCAGTCGTGTCTGACTCTTTGCAACCCCATGGATCACAGCCTGCCAGGCTCCTCTGTCCATGGGATTTTCCCGGCAAGAACACTGGAGTGTGTTGTCATGCCCTTCTTTAGGGCATCTGCCTAACCCAGGGATCAAACCCATGTCTCCTGCACTGCCGGCAGGTTCTTTACTTGCTGAGCCACTGGGGATAGATAACTAATAAGAACCTACTGTATAGCACAGTATATACAGATCATTACAATATTCTGTAATGATCTATATGGGAAAAGAATTTTAAAAAGAGTAAATATATGTTATGTATGACTGAGTCACTTTGCTATATAGCAGAAACTAGGACAACACTGTAAATCAACAACTATACTCCAATAAAAATTAATTTCAACAAAATAAACTGAGAATATTAAAAAACAAAAATAAAATAAAAAATCCTCCAGCTTGCTGACTTTTTTTAAACTAGTTTTTTTTTTTTTTTGCTATGCCACAGAACATGCAGGATCTTAGCTCCCCAGTCAGGGATCCAACCCATGCTTCTGGAAGTGCAGGGTCTTAATCATGGACTCCCAGGGAAGTCCCTTTAACTAGTCTTCATGTTGCCTGGAAAATCCCATGGACAGAGGAGCCTGGTAGGCTGCAACCCACTCCAATGTTCTTGCCTGGAGAATCCCAGGGACGGGGGAGCCTGGTGGGCTGCCGTCTATGGGATCACACAGAGTCGGACATGACTGAAGTGACTTAGCAGCAGCAGCATGTTTGGGAATTTAGACTAAAATGGGGTTATTTAAACCTAACTAACCAGGTTCCCTTTAATTGAGGGAATAAACTCAAGGAAGTTCAGTCCAGTTAACTATCTTTTTTTGTTTAAAGAAATATAATCAGCTATGGAGTGATGATAGCTCAGTTGGTAAAGAACCTGCCTGCAATTCAGGAGACCCCAGTTCAATCCCTGGGATGGGAAGATCCCCTGGAGAAAGGATAGGCTACCCACTCCAGTATTCTGGCCTGGAGAATTCCATGGACTATATAGTCCATGGGGTCGCAAAGAGTTGGACACTACTGAGCAACTTTCATTTTCACGGAGTGATGGAGAAAGCGAAAAAAAAAAAAAAAGCTCAGTTCTAAAGAAAAGAAGGCCTAAAAGGACTATTATACTTTCTTAGAAAAATTCTTCAGGTTGTTAGAGAATAATCCATTCTCTATCATTCATAATAGTAAATATTACTGTTACAGCATTTACTATGTGCCAGATTCTGTTCTAAATGCTTTCCATATACTAATTCACATGACATTCTGAGTTATACAAAATCTGTGTGGTTGTTTTTTCCTGAGATATGACCTTCATCAATATGAAAGAGACTCAAATTCTGGCAAAATTAACAGCTATTTAATATTCTAATCAATCTATGAAGTTAGTGTTTCCATATGGAATCACTATACCATGTTAGTCTCAAGCTATTTTTTCCTCTACAATAACTCTTTCAGCAAGCAGTAAATCTTACCATAGCCAATTTCTGCTTTCAACACCATTTTATTCTAAATCACAGCAACATGAAAAAAACCTTAGTCTTGGCACTATATATTCCTTTGAGATTTGAGGCCCAACATTATTCAGAGTTCAAGGACATTCTTCTTTTCATGAGATCACAAGAATTTTGGACACAGAAAGTCCATGTACTGGAAAAAAATATAAAAGCTTCAATTTCAGGAGATAAGAACCAAGGACTAATCGTGATAGGAAAGCAAAGTGCTATCTTTTTCTCATCTGAGTGTCAGTTTGTTTTCCTCTGATTTCATTATTTCTGTAGATAGCTCTCTGAGATCTGTTGTCTAGGTGAAAATACAACATACATTTCCATGCTGCTTTAGTCCGAGCATTGCTGACAGCATGTCAGCACTCTTTTATGAGTTGGAGATTTAGCTTGTTCATTACTTGACACCTAATGTCACTATAAAGACGATGTGCTGATTTTACCTAAACATGAGGCAATCTATGGAAGGCAGTAACCAGTGTGAGAAGCTGTTAAAAAGTAATGATGAAAATTAAGACATACAATTTACTTTGGGTTTGGTGTATTCATAATTGATCACTTCCTTATCACAGTGAATTATGAAATAAAGAAAAATAAAAGCCTCAACAAATGAGCAGACCCAATCTAGCAACATATAGAGGGGATTAAAAACCGTAACCAAGTGGGATATATCACATAAATGAGAGAATAGTTTAACAACTGAAAGTCAGTTAAGGTAAGACATATCAAGAGAATAAAGGTCAAAAATTAATGATCAAAAAAAAATGGGGAGAGAGGCAGACATTTCTTTTTGTTACCATTTTTATATGAGAATATGGGTAATTTCTCCTACTTCCATTATAAGAGAAAACTCTCTAAGTCAGTAGAAAGCAATTATTGGCAAATGATGAAAATATAAAAATTTGCCTAATAGAGACAAGAAGGATACACATTTTTAGTGGACCCCAGTGAAACAGCAGGGAAGGGACAGGGTAAAACCTTTAAAAGATGACATACTGTTGAACGTATGACAAAGACTAGTTAGAATCAGGCCTAAGATGGCAGAAGATTTGACTTTCAATGGACCTTAAGCCTCGATATACGCTCATTGTAATACGTTAGCATACTAAATGACACAGCCACCAGCTCCATGACAGTTCTGAGGCCGACCATGATAGGCCAAAAAGTGGGTAGTGGTCCAATTCCTGGAAATCTCTGCCCTTTTCCCCAAATAGTTGGAATAATCCTCCCACTTGCTAGCCTATGAAATTACCCAGCCCATAAAATCTAACCACCCCATATTTGGGGTCTCTTGCCTTCTGAGATGGCCCACACTCTGTCTGTGGAATGCGTTTCTCCCATGGAATGTGTTCTTGCTTTTTGAGATGGACCACACTGGCTCAGATGGTAAAGAATCTGTTTCCAATGCAGGAGACTCAGGTTTAATCCCTAGGTCGGGAAGATCCCTTGGAAGAAGTCATGGCAACTCACTCCAGTATTCTTGCCTGGACAATTCCATGGACAGAGGAGCCTGGTGGGCCACAGTCCATGGGGTCACAAAGAGTTGGACATGACTGAATGATATTTAAAGAAAAAAAAATTCTGTCTATGAAATGAGTATCTCTCTAAATAATCTACTTCTTACCTATTACTTTGTCTCTCACTGAATTCTTTTGTGATGAGACATAAAGAACCTGAGTTTCATTAAGTCTTGAGACCAGGTATGTGATCTCAATTGAAAGACAGTGGGGTCAGGTCCCAATCTGAGTTTTGGTTGGGCTGAGTTTTGGTCCTGGCCCATGGGTTCAAGTCCCAGTCTTGTGTGGCTTCACCAGCATGATGTAAATTAGCCATCAATTCACTAAAATATGTAATATGAGCTCTCCCAAGCTGTGCTGATTTGTACCTAATTTTTTCATAACAATAAATTTAAACATAAAGCCTTTCTACAGCAAGAATAATTCAATCAATTTTAGACATTCTGTATTCTTTTTTTTTATTCCCCTCCTATCCAGGCTGCCACATAACACCGAGCAGAATTCCATGTGCTATACGGTAGGTCCTTGTTGATTATCCAGTCTAAATATAGCAGTGTTAAAACAGTCTGTATTCTAAAGGAGACTTTTTCAGTTGTGAAAGGACTTGGAACACTTCATGGATCTAGGGAAGGTAAATTGCTTTATGCTAAGCATTCGGGATTTTTCTTTATTTTCCCTCTCTGGGATACTGTCCCCACTTTTTATCTATCTGTACAACCCTGCCCTGTCTTGAACTTAACCTCTCTTCATGGCCCTACTGGTTATTCCAAAACACTTGATTTCTCTGAGTTTTCTGAGATCTTACAATATGTTAGGTCTAGGCATCATAGAAAATTACACTTTGCTTTATATTTTCTTTCCTTTTTGAAAGCGCACATATTGCCCTTATAACATTATGTTCTTGAAGGAAGAGTCCATGTCTTATATTTTTACTCTGTCATACCCAGAGCTGGGCCACGCAGCATGTTCTCAATAAATAATTTTTGTTGACTGATTAAGTTTCTGCCTCATATAAGACTCCCCTATCAATTCTTTACTTATCATTTACTAGGAGCCTAAGACACACTTTTCAGCCTGTACTCCTGAATACCAAAGGTGAGACTATGCCACTTCACTAGAATTGATAATTATTCCTGGGGGTGGAAAATCCTAACACTGCCACTAGAATTTCAGGGATATGATTAGTTGTGGGCTCCACTATGAAGCTCCTTTTGCTGCTTTACTTAAGTCTAGTTATATATAAAATTTCTCAATAATATTCAGTTTGCATTTAAAAAACTGAAACAATAAAAAAACAGATAGGTAAATCAATAAGCATACAGGAGGATGCAGACAGGATAGGCAATGTCAGACTCTGTAGGCCAAAATAATTTGTCCTCGGAGTCTGAAACTATGCTGGAATGATAAATTAGGTGAGAATGGCAGGTACATTAATTCATTCAAGTGAAAACCACAAAAACCCATCAGTAAAGTTTCCCTTCTTCTGTCACTTGGTATTAGAAAACCACCATATCATCAATTTTCATAAAATTCAAGCCAGGGTAGGTGCCATAAAATCATTATAGTCACACTGTCGTCCATTAGGAAAATGGGAATATTTTGATTAAAACACAGAGACCGACTCATCTAAATTAAAAGCCTGAATTGCAGCATCTATACGCAGCTGAAGACACTCGAAGGAGTCTTTTCATTTAGTCTTTTCTTTTTTTTCATTTAGTCTTTAAAAAATATATATGTTTGTTTATTTGGCCACACCAGGTCTTAGTTTCAGCAAGCATGTTCTTTGATCTTTGTTGTAACATGGAGGGATCTTTAGTTGCAGCATGCAAACTCTTAGGTGTGGCATGTGGGATCTAATTCCCTGACCAGGGACTGAATCTGGCCCCCGCAATAGGAAGTGCAGAGTCTTAGCCACTGGACCATCAGGGAAGTCCCTCATTTAGTCTTTACTCATTGAAATTCTAGTTTGGTAGCTTCTGGGAAATACTTTATGCAGCTCTACATAGTCTCTGTTCTAGCTCTCTTGAAGAATTAGGATATGCTTCCTGTGCCCGTATCAGAGATCTTGATTATTTGGGGTATGTAAATGAATCCAATATATTACAGTGGCAAGGATAAAGGTTTTGCAGTCAGACTGACTTGAGTTTGTTGTATTTTTGTTGGTTTTTTTTTTTTTTGGTCTCTTACCAACTGTAAACTCCTGAGCAATCTATCTATCCTTTCTAACCCTTGTTTCCCTCATTTGTAAAATGGGTATAATAACAGTACTTCCCTTGTGAGATTATTCTGAGGGTTAAGTTAGATAATACATGTGAAACAATCACCCCATTTAATATTTTACAAAATGCATTTATTTATATTTTTTACATTTTAGTATCTCTGAAATCAATATGCTTCTTATAATTGCTATTGGCTAGGCAGCAGTTGCAATACTGTTATCACTGCCCATACAAGATGTCAAAGCTTGCAAAATGAATGTCAGTGGCTTGGAAGAAAATCCTAGGTAACAGTGGAGTATTTCTTTAAGAAATGCTGCATTACCAATCCTCTTGATGGCTCAAAGGACAATTTGGTGTTGAATAACAGACATTCATAATTCTGAGTCAAAAGAGAAATTCAGAAGAACTGGGCCCTGAACGTGAGGACATTTTATACCAATTTATCTTATTTATAATTCCTTTTATGAATACACAAGGATGACACAATAAAAATCTAAGCCTGAAAGAGTATTTCAACAGGCATTAACTAAATAATTTAGTGCAAGGAGAGCATTTTTGTTGTGATTTACTTGACAATTTTTTCTTTTTTAGTGGTACATAAAATAATGGTATATCTCATTAATGTTGGTGTTTTAGATTCAATGAAATATGGTAGTACATTGTCTGGCACATATTAAGAGCTCAGTAAATGTTAGCTGCTATTAATAAATGTTACGTTAGCTGCAAACAATAATAATAACAACAATTTTGCTTCTGTTAACTTCAGTTCTGTTTAAAGAGAAACAAACTTTCTTTCCCTACAAAGATAATACAGAAAAAAAACTGAGAAAGGAGAGAAAAACTACAACTAAGTAATTCTCTTAACTCTCTCCTTATTACTCTTCATATGAACATTTTTCTTGTTTATGAGAAGAAAAGGAAAAGAGGTGGGCAAGAGTGGAACTGTGCTCAGGGCATAGAAATTTTAATTCTAAACTGTCTTGCCTTATAGAAACTGTACTTCTGCAAAAACTTCTGGAAATAGGAGGTATAAGAATAGACTATAAGCCCCACAGTTAATACCTATGGAACACAAATAAACAAGTGGGCTGAGAATAATAATGTACAAAATGCTTCCTATTCTTTTGAGTCTCATAATCACCTTTGAAATAGGTATAATAGTCACCATCTCCACTTACATAAGAGGAATGTGAGATCTGAAGAGTAAATGGGACAAAGCCAAAACGACAATAGTCCAGTGGGTTTTAAAATCAATGTGTGTTACTGGCATGATAAAATTATGTAACTACTTTTTATGAGTGAATGATTTAAAAAGTCCATCCCTAAAGGCTGATTTAAGATCATGTAATTACACATTTGCCTAACAAATTTAAAAAAAAGAGGCAATTATAAATTAAACTGCTAGCTTATACCCAGGAGGAGACAGCATCATTAAAAATAGTTATTACTTGATGTTTTCTATAGGAACAATGTCACGGATACAAGATGTGAAAAAATCAATTGTGGCTCAATTTGAAAAAGAGCTGTCTGTGTTCAAGGAATCCATCATGACAACTATCTCTATGCTTCACAAAAGCTAGACAGTTTAACTGAAAGAAACATAGGCTCATTACACTAAAACAATGGAATAGTTATGGTTGTACCCGTTTTTACATGATGAACTGAGTATTAAGTTGTATATTCTCAAATTTCTACCTTCTTGGAAAATACTAAAAAACTATAGCTTGAGGACACTATCTGTAAAATTAGCAATACATTCCATTCTGTGGTTTCTGGAGCTCAAATCTCAATTTATCTCCCTTCTTAAAATGATGATCCCTTTTTGATTGGCTTAATCTTATCACCCATTTTATTTTATTTTTTCATTTATTTTTATTAGTTGGAGGCTAATTACTTTACAATATTGTAGTGGTTTTTGTCATACATTGACATGAATCAGCCATGGAGTTACATGTATTCCCCATCCCAATCCCCTCTCCCACACCTCCCTCTCTACCTGCTCCCTCTGGGTCTTCCCAGTGCACCAGGTCTGAGCACTTGTCTCATGCATCCAACCTGGGCTGGTGATCTGTTTCACCCTAGATAATATACATGTTTCGATGCTGTTCTCTTGAAACATCCCACCCTCGCCTTCTCCCACAGAGTCCAAAAGTCTGTCCTATACATCTGTGTCTCTTTTTCTGTTTTGCATATAGGGTTATCATTACCATCTTTCTAAATTCCATATTAGTATGTTAGTATGTTAGTATACTGTAATGTTAGTATACTGTAATGGTCTTTATCTAGAATTCTGGCTTACTTCACTCTGTATAATGGGCTCCAGTTTCATCCATCTCATTAGAACTGATTCAAATGAATTCTTTTTAATGGCTGAGTAATATTCCATGGTGTATATGTACCACAGTTTCCTTATCCATTCGTCCGCTGATGGGCATCTAGGTTGCTTCCATGTCCTGGCTATTATAAACAGTGCTGTGATGAACATTGGGGTGCACGTGTCTCTTTCAGATCTGGTTTCCTCCGTGTGCATGCCTAGAAGTGGGATTGCTGGGTCATATGGCAGTTCTATTTCCAGTTTTTTAAGAAATCTCCACACTGTTTTCCACAGCGGCTGTGCTAGTTTGCATTCCCACCAACAGTGTAAGAGGGTTCCCTTTTCTCCACACCCTCTCCTCTCCAGCATTTATTGCTTGTAGACTTTTGGATAGCAGCCATCCTGACTGGCATTATCACCCATTTTAAATATGCCCATTCAGAAAGCCACTGCATATATAAGCCCATGCCTATTAGGTGCTATGGAATGGTAACTAATTTTTAATATACTAAAAATTATGCTGGAAACTGCCAATTTTCTTAGAACATAAAATGGAGAGCTAGAGAGTGAAATAATATACAGAAATTGGAATTCTGGTTGACTGACAAGCATAAAGACAAATGTAAGAAAGACTGAGAGACTAAAGCTTAGAAATATGCAGCTCACTGAAGCTTTAATGTAGAAAGCTGGAAGAAATGATGAGTCCAAATGCAGGCAGGTGAAAGGCAAAGTATTTGATGAGCAAGATCACTTTGGTGTTGTCGTTCATTAAAAAAAAAAGAAAAAAGATAATATATGTTTTTCCCTGACATAGGAAAATGGAGGAAAGTCACCAAATCCTTTTATAATGACAATGGTAAAATAGAAAGAAAACTCGCTTTCTATTTGAATTGTATTTTAGGTTAACAGTAAGTTTAGCTACCCCTGGCTGGTCAGTTATGTGTTTTAGAGGCCAAACAGTAACCACTGAGTGAAGTTATGTATTAAATCCCTCAGCACTAAAAGATTTGTTTTTTTTTTTTAAGTCATTGGCTAATTAAGAAGGTTTTTCTTAAATGTTAGTTTTTCATTTTTTAAAAAACCAAATTAAGAGACAAAGAAGATACTTTTCAAATATGTGGGAGCACTTCAGTTTTTAAAAAGAGCTAACTAGGAATTTTTCATGCTTAATTATGTGGGTCTTCAAGACAGCAGTTAGTTAAAATTATCTAAACTATCATACCCTATAAGGTACCTTTAAATTATGTGAAGTTTGTTCATTTTCTTATGGGTTAAGAGACTACTGATTCTTATTCTGAGCACATTTCAAGGTCATTATTTTTAGTTTTTCTAGTTGTATTAAAGCTTCTTTTTGGTTGCACATAATATAAACGAATTCAAGATAAGCTCAGCAAAAAAGAAATTTAGAAGCCTCAAAAGACAAGGGCAAGCTCATGGAAGAAAAAAAGACTGAAACCCAGGATTATAATATTGGCAGGTCTCTCGTCTCTGTACATTTGCTTCACTCCTCATTTTCTGTTATCCTTTCTTCCTCTGCACTTCATGGGTTTACACGGTAGGCAGCAGATGGGTTACCCTGGAGTTCTGGAGTTCATATGTTAAAACACCAACTATGCCCACTTCCAACTTCAGATTCCCTATGGAGAAACTGAATGGTCTGACTTGGGTTGGGCATCCACTGCCAGTCCAATTAGCTGAGATAGGGGAAGGGGAGGATGATGGGAGAAGAAGTGGGAGGTGCAAGGTACAAATACTGCTTCCAGGAGCCCACAGCTGTGTTTGGTTGGTAGAATGGGACAAATCCTGGAGAAAAGGGAAGTGTTGAAAGTTGAGTAGATATCCCAAAAGATGCCTAATTAATTAACACATAATAATGCCACTGAGAGAGACTGAGAGGGTGAATGCGTATGTGTGTGCACCTTTATCAAGCTTTTGACTATTTCCTGAGCATCTGATTTGTGTCAGATACTGTACCAGTCACTAAGGCAGTAATAGAGTCCAAAACTCTATCAAAAGTTCTCAAGGAGTGTCTGGAGACAGGTGTTTAAGAAATAATCAGGAGACTATATAATCAAGTCACCTGAAGAAAAAGTACAGAGTGCTTTGGAAATACGTAACCTAAAATGAGGTCTAACTGGGCTGTGAGAGATAAGAAGGAGGTAACTGGGGGACAGGAAATGAGGAAGAGAGTATTTCCGGCAAATCAACAATAGTGCAAAGGCCCTTAGGCGGAAGAACGATTGGTACGAGATGAACTTCGAAGAGGAGGCGACAGAGGTCAAATTATACGGAGTTCAGGGGTAAGGGTTTAAGAAGAATGAGGAAGGCAAGAGTGGCTATAGTGGGACTTCTCTGGTGGTCCAGTGGTTAAGAATCGGCCTTGCAATGCAGGGGACACTCGTCTGATCCCTGATTGGGGAACCAAGATTCCACTTGCCATAGAGCAACTAAGCCCATGTATCCCAACTAGAGAGCCCATGTGCTGCAATTACTGAAGCCAAAGTGCTCTGGAGTCTGCAAGCCACAACAAAATATCCTGAACAATGCAATGAAGCTCTCGTGAGAAACAAGTAAGACCTGATGAAACGAACAAACAAAAAAGAGTATCTATAGTAAGACTAGTTGGGAAGTAACTAAACTAATTCAGCCAAAAGATAACCTGTAGTGTAGACTAGAATGGTGTTAGATACGACCAGAAGTGGTAAGATGAGATGATGTTACTAACGGGGATTGTAGGAATGGATGTGATGAAGATATCTATGCCTAATAGATTCTTTTCTGCTTCATATCTAGTTCTTTGAATGTGACTTTAGCTACTTGGAAAGCTGATGGTTGCTTGACTTTCTCACTACTAACTTGAAGTCTTTACTAAAAGAAATTCAAATAAATTCTCTTTTCTGCCTAGGAGGTCTTTCCTTGCTGGTCCTAACAGAATGTTTTCATGTGTGAAATTATACTTCCTTAAATCTTTAAATTGCTTTTAACATCTTCCCTTCTGAGGGTCCTATAAGACTTGCAACATCTGATACATTCATGTGGATGGCCAATACAAGGTAATAGGGGCAGTGACAACTATAACGGAAGCTGCTCTTTTCATCTCTTGTCACTCTCCAAAGTAGCAGAGATCTCCTACCTTCAAATGTATTTGATCTTAAGAGCTAGTCGTAACCTTGAAGACAAAGATATTAGTATTGGTTGGTCATTCTCAGTTCTATCCCTTTACTACAATTCAAATACCGACTTCTTTGCTTCCGGCTGTCACGGAGCTGGGAGGCAAAAATAAGTCTCAAATTATTTAGGGAGGAACAAGCTGTCCATGGATTTTTTAATACAGAGGAGACTGCCACATAAACACAAGGTCAAAATTATTGCACTGTTTTCAGTACAGAGGCAGAAAGGAAGTTAATTAGTATTTCAGACCAGAACCAACCAATTAAATACACTAAAATTATACCACCATGGTAACATAAAAAGGAAAACTGCACATTCTTCTGTCATATATTTACCAGCACATATTGTCAGAGAGGCAGGTATTTCAAATGTTTGAAGCTATCTAGAAACTATGGTTTGAGATATACTAATTATAGCTTAGCAGTATTCATTTACTAATATTGTGTTAACTTTTACTCTGCTCTGAGAGTAAAATTTGCCCCATGGAGCCCTCTGGCACATGGACATGATGATCACTAAAAAGTCGTAGAGGGAAGGTGAATCTTTCTGGACGACTTCTGCAAAGCTAGTTGAGAAGGGCATCTAAGGTTATGCTCCATTATGCCAGTTTAAAATAAATTATGTTTCACTAGGCAGAGCAGGCTCCTGTTGACAAAGTATGTATAAAATCTGATTAGCTTTGGTGAGTTAATGACTACATGTTCAAACAAATGGACTTCTTACTAGACTCACCGGATTAACCAGCTCCACAATTTATTATTTTTCCTTGGCAGAAATTGAATGCAAAGCCACATTAACATCACATTTGAGGTTATACACACTCACAAGTGAGGAAAATCAAAGAGATTGTTCCCCTAGCTATCGTAACCCTGTCAGAGCATAAAGATACAGTGAACTAAAAAACTTATTTCAAATCCACAGCTAGGAAACGAATATACCACAATATTCTTTAAGACAAGTTGTGGACATATTTTACTAAGAGAATTTTAACCTTTCCTGATGGAGAAAAAGAAAATGCCTTCATGGGCTCTTTAAAGCAAATCAACAAACCAACCAGCACCATTTCCCAAGCATCAGAAAAATCCCAGCATTACTTTAGATCTAGATTTAAAAACTAGTCTCAATCAAATTTAACCTGACACTCATTTACTTAAAAATTTAGTTCAGTTTAGCATTGGAAGGACTGACGTTGAAGCTGAAACTCCAGTACTTTGGCCACCTGATGCGAAGAGCTGACTCATTTGAAAAGACCCTGATGCTGGGAAAGACTGAGGGCAGGAGGAGAAGGGGACGACAGAGGATGAGATGGCTGGATGGCATCACCGACTCAACTGACATGGGTTTGGGTAGACTCCGGGAGTTGGTGGACAGGGAGGCCTGGCGTACTGTGATTTATGGGGTCGCAAAGAGTTGGACACGACTGAGCGACTGAACTGAACTGAACTGAGCCTATAGGGAGAATTCCTGACAGAAAGCAGAGTTTGATCCCATTTCTTTAGTTAACATTACAGAGTAAGATGAGCTAATACCTAAGTGAATAATTGTAAATTGTGTAAAGGGATAACCAAACAGTAGCTACTTTCTGCCTAAAAGTTCCAAGTCCATTAGACCAAAGAAATAAACATTCTCAGACATACAGAAGGCTATCACTAAGTGATGTATTATCCAGGTGTTTTAATACATACCATCTTCTGTGTATCATGAGAGCAAAATTCCTTAAATCCTGAGTTAAAAAAAGCAATCTGTTAGTTTTTAACACACTCTCATTTGGTGTTAAAGTGGGAATTTTCCGAGTGGATTACAAAATGTTTCAGAAAAAAAATCTATGAAGTATTTTCATTATAGATAGTGATTTCAAAGAGATCTTTACAGATATATTCCTTAAATTACAAGCATGCAAACTAAAACATATCACATCCTTTTAGCTGTACATTTATTTCTTCAAAATGTCCAATACTTCTGCCACTAAGGGGAGCAATATACCATGACGCATAACACAACAGAGATTAAGCTTCATCCCTTGGGGGGAAAACTTGAATCCTAGCAATGAGAGGAGCCTTCCTTGTCAATTCAAAAGCTGCATAGCAGGACACATTTCTTTGGAAACAGAAGGGATTGGGACAGGAATATGGCAAGCACTTGCTGAGTCTGGGTTACATGAACATGCAGCTGGCTGTCTGGTGAAGCAGAGAAACTATAGGTGTATAGTGCCTGAAGACTACAAGGAAGCAAGCCTTCTGGGAAGGAAGAACATAAGGCTGCAATCTTCTGTTTACTAGATTTACAGCTAATGAAACATGTGAGAGAGAACTGCGGTGACCCTGAGCAGTGCCAGTGGTCCAGAAAGGCAATGAGGCATCTGCGACAAATCAAGTCAGGGCAGAAAGACAAACTGGTGGGATGGCCTCTACAATGAGTCAATTGCTGGGAAAGGCAGAGATGGTGGCAGGGCCATGAGACAGCACTACTGGAGATGGCATGTCACTGGAACTATTCTTGACACAGTCCACCGAAGGCTACTCTTATACCCTGGGGAAGGTGGTAAGTGCACACAGGTGGTACCCTATATAGAAATGGTCCCCAGTGTTCCCCATCTTCTAATATTCACTCACGTGCAGTCTCCTCCCACAATGGACCATGTCAAGAGAGCCCTGTGAAGAGGTCCAGAGAAGGAGGAACTGAAAGCCTCCTGCCTGTGGCCATGTGAGTGAACACAGAAGAGGACCCTCCAGACTGGTCAGGCTTTCAGAAGACTGCAGTTCTGGCTGACATTGCGACCACCACCAAATGAGAGATAGCCAGAACCACCCAGCTGAGCTGCTTCTGGATTCCTATCCCTTAGAAACTGTGTGATACTCATTATCAGAGAAATGCAAATCAAAACCACAATGAGGTATCAATACACGCCAGTCAGGATGGCTGCTATCCAAAAGTCTACAAGCAATAAATGCTGGAGAGGGTGTGGAGAAAAGGGAACCCTCTTACACTCTTGGTGGGAATGCAAATTAGTTCAGCCACTATGGAAAACAGTGTGGAGATTTCTTAAAAAGCTGGAAATAGAACTGCCATATGACCCAGCAATACCACTTCTAGGCATACACACTGAGGAAACAAGATCTGAAAGAGACACGTGCACCCCAATGTTCATCGCAGCACTGTTTATAATAGCCAGGACATGGAAGCAACCCAGATGCCCATCAGCAGACGAATGGATAAGGAAGCTGTGGTACATATACACCATGGAATATTACTCAGCCATTAAAAAGAATTCATTTGAATCAGTTCTAGTGAGATGGATGAAACTGGAGCCCATTATACAGAGCGAAGTAAGCCAGAAAGATAAAGACCATTACAGTATACTAACACATATATATGGAATTTAGAAAGATGGTAACGATAACCCTATATGCAAAACAGAAAAAGAGACTCAGATGTATAGAACAGACTTGTGGACTCTGTGGGAGAAGGCGAGGGTGGGATGTTTCAAGAGAACAGCATCGAAACATGTATATCTAGGGTGAAACAGATCACCAGCCCAGGTTGGATGCATGAGACAAGTGCTTGGGCCTGGTGCACTGGGAAGACCCAGAGGGATGGGGGACCAGGATGGGGAATACATGTAAATCCATGGCTAATTCATTTCAATGTATGACAAAAACCACTGCAATGTTGTCAAGTAATTAGCCTCCAACTAATAAAAATAAATGGAAAAAAAATAGAATTAAAAAAAAATAAACTGTGTGATATAATAAAGTCTTCAAATGGCTAAGCTTGGGGATAATTGCTTATGCAATAATAGCTAGCTAATGCAGAGTTGTAATACTTCAATTTTTAGAAACCATCTTCCTACTTTGAAGAAACACTAGAGCTTGAGCAGAAATCTATACCAGCACTGGTAGTTAACACCAACATCAGAGCTGGAGTTGTAGCATCACACACATTACCTTGAACAAGAGCAACTGTGAACTCAACCCTATTAACATTAATTCATCCTATATGTCAGAGAGAAACAGAGAAACAATTAGTATCACAACAAAAATGACCCACCAGATAGGAAAGGTACTTTCACTATAGTAAATGAGATGCTTCTAGAGTTTCTGGGTTTGTACTCTGCCAGTCTTAATAGCACAGAAAATTCATGGAAACTACTTCTAAATAGGAAGGCGAATAATAGTATATTAATATCTTTAGCAATGATGAAAGCAATAACTTTGTATTAATGTTTCTGTATATGATGTCTATTAAAGAGAAAGTGAATCAATACTATATTCAAGGAAAAACTACTTTAGTTCTTTAATTTCTGGCATCATGCTCCATAATGTATTCATCTGGAAATTTGAAAAATATTATCAAACATCTCACTGAGTGATATCTTCAAGCACAATGAGTTCAATACACCTCACTTATTTTTCTAGTTGGATATTCTGGAAATCACTGATATAGGATGAAAAACTGAATCAACATAATGACCGTGAAACTGGAAATTTTCTGGAATATTTTCAAACATTAAAGGAGACAAAACTGCAAACAGTATCAACATGGGCCACTGGACAGAGATGTCAAGAAGTTACTGACTCTTCCCTCACTTCCTTTTCTGATAAAGCAAGCAGCACAGGAGACAACCACAGTTTCTGGGAAGCGGCTTTGTGGAGCTGTCCAACATTTGGCACAAAAATTTCACACAGGCAGCCATGGATGAATGAATAAATGAACAAATATTCCTAGAGTGACTGGTGGGTGCCAGGCATGTCACTGGGGTCTTTCTTATCTCAGGCAGTCTTCCTTACAAGTCTGTGAGGTGGCTATTAACCCTAACTGTACAAATGATGAAACACAGGCTCCCAAGGCCAAAGAGGTCAAACTCACATTTAGATCAACTTTCTAAAAATCCAAATGGCATAACTGTATACTGATTATTCTTTTCACAAATATTTATTGTTCACATCGTCTGTGCATACCTCCATCATTGTACTTTTCTTCCTGTACTGTAATAACTAATTTCCCAGACTGATTATAGTTCTTTAAATTTAGGAATTGGGGTCTACTTGGTTTCCTATATCCAGTATCTAACATGATGCCTGGCACATATCTAAACATTAAATAATTTTTATTTGTTATTAGTAAAAAAAAATGACTAAGTTTTACATTTTTGGTTTTTATTTCTTCTGCTAGGTAGATGCACTACCACATCTCAAGGAAAGACTGGTAAAGAAAAAGGGCATCTCCCAAAAAACTTTTTTGTATTGCTTTATTTGAGGCTTTCCTGATAGCTCAGCTGGTAAAGAATCCACCTACAATGTGCAAGACCTAGGTTTGATCCCTGGGTTGGGAAGATCCCCTGGAGAAGGTAAAGGTTACCCACTCCAGTATTCTGGCCTTGAGAATTTCAAGGGCTGTATAGTCCATGTGATTGCCAAGAGTCAGACACTACTGAGAAACTTTCACTTTATTTGAGACTTTTTATGTTAAAAATGATTGAAGTAGTTTATATTTCATTAGGCCAAGGAGCTTTAATATGAAAAAGCATTCATGCTAATATGCAGTAAACTGATACAAAATAAATAAGGAGAATGTGGGCAGAGATGGAAAAAAGGCATTCTATTAAAATAAGAAATGAAAGAGACTTGACAAAAGCTGTTTTTGTGCTGTTAACTGAATTCAGAGGGTAATAACCTGATGTAATTTATATGATCCTCTAAAGTGGCATTTGCTCAGAGTCTGAATTCAACAGGCTGCAATGCATTATTTATTCACAAATTACTGCAAAGCTGGCTCTGATTCCTAAGATATTGTCTAGACTTCTCAGTCTCCTTTAAGGTTATATGGCAGGCTAGAGGATAAAGCTATTTTTAAAAAAATCTCCTTTCCCTCTAAGAAAGAAAAAAATAGACTTACAAGAGATATTTAAGGCCAAATTAATTAGAAGAAGGGAAAAAAATTAAAGCACAGAAAGCTTCTTTCTACTCATTAGTACAGTTATCGTTCTTTAAAGCTCAAATTCTTCCTTTTAAAATGTCCGTAAGTTCTGAGAACCATAATTCTGAAATATGGCGAAAGATGGCTAGAAGAGGGATAAAAATGAAAAGACCTACTCAGATCCCTTAGGTAACACTGAGTTCCAAGTTCTTCATTCAAGGTCTGACTTAGAGGCCAAATTTGATATTTCTACTGGTCCAGCTAGCTCCTGAAATCTGAAGAAAGCTTCTCTTCTCTTATCCAGCCCCCTGCTTTGCATATGCTTCTCAACAATCTCTGCAGACCCAGATTTGAAGGCACAGAGACTCTACCAACCTGAGAAGGTCTAAGAGACACATTAAATCTTGTCTGGGACAAAATGGGTAAGAAAGGTCATTTTCTCTGTCACCCTTCTCTTGGCTCCAGTCCCAGTGTACTCAGCGCTTCCTTGCCTCTTCTCATCTATCCTACAACCAGAACAAAGAGCTGACAAAAATTCCTTCTTCAGATACAATAAATTTCAGAGTTAAAGCTGATTCAAATATTGCCATCTCTGGGAAAATTTCCTGAGTGGTCCCTTGCTCTTTTACTTCACAGACTGATTTACATGTCCATTTTTATATTCTAATTGCAACACATAAATCTCTCCAATATTCTACTCACAACACTATGCAAGAATTTCTGGTTTATTTAGCTCATTTTTATAGGTTTCTTGGCAGTAGGGACAGTATTTTGTTCACCCCTGAATCCTGAGCATTCAGCACAGCTCCTGGAAAGCTAGTGTAAGTCAGTAGTTAAGTGCAGACTCTAAAATTGGGCAGAAGGCCTAAAGAGACATTTTTCTAAAGAAGACATACAGATGATCAACAGTACAAGAAAAGACACTTAATATCACTAATTATTAAGAGAAATGCAAATCACAACCACAATGAGGTATCACCTCACATCAGCCAAAATGGCCATCATTAAAAAGTCTACAAATAATAAATGTTGGAGGGGGTAGGGAGAAAAAGGTACCCTGTAGAAGTGTTGGTGGGAATGTAAATTCGTACAGTCTCTGAATCAGGGCAAAGCCTAATAGTTGTGCCAAGAGAATGCACTGGTCATAGCAAACATCCTCTTCCAAAAATACAAGAGAAGACTCTACACATAGACATCACCAGATGGCCAACAATGAAATCAGATTGATTATATTCTTTGCAGCCAAAGATGGAGAAGCTCTATACAGTAGGCAAAAACAAGACTGGGAGGGGAATGTGGTTCAGATCATGAATTCCTTATTGCCAAATTAGGATGTAAATTGAAGAGGGTGGGGAAAACCACTAGACCATTCAGGTAAGACTTAAATCAAATCCCTTATGATTATACATGGAAGTGAGAAATAGATTTAAGGGACTAGATTTGGTAGACAGAGTGCCTGATGAACTATGGACGGAGGTTCGTGACACTGTACAGGAGACAGGGATCAAGACCATCCCCAAGAAAAAGAAATGCAAAAAGGCAAAATGGCTATCTGAGGAGGCCTTACAAATAGCTGTGAAAAGAAGAGAAGTGCAAGGAAACCAGATCTGAAAGAGACACGTGCACCCCAATGTTCATCGCAGCACTGTTTATAATAGCCAGGACATGGAAGCAACCCAGATGCCCATCAGCAGACGAATGGATGAGGAAGCTGTGGTACATATACACCATGGAATATTACTCAGCCATTAAAAAGAATTCATTTGAATCAGTTCTAATGAGATGGATGAAACTGGAGCCCATTATACAGAGTGAAGTAAGCCAGAAAGATAAAGACCATTACAGTATACTAACACATATATATGGAATTTAGAAAGATGGTAACGATAACCCTATATGCAAAACAGAAAAAGAGACTCAGATGTATAGAACAGACTTGTGGACTCTGGGAGAAGGCGAGGGTGGGATGTTTCAAGAGAACAGCATTGAAACATGTATATTATCTAGGGTGAAACAGATCACCAGCCCAGGTTGGGTACATGAGACAAGTGCTCGGGCCTGGTGCACTGGGAAGACCCAGAGGGATTGGGTGGAGAGGGAGGTGGGAGGGGGGACTGGGATGTGGAATACATGTAAATCCATGGCTAATTCATTTCAATGTATGACAAAAACTACTGTAATGATGTAAAGTAATTAGCCTCCAACTAATAAAAATAAATGGAAAAAAAAAAAAAAGAAAAGAAGAGAAGTGAAAAGAAAAGGAGGAAAAGAAAGATATAATCTGAATGCAGAATTCCAAAGAATAGTAAGGAGAGATAAGAAAGTCTTCCTCAGCGATCAATTGAAAGAAATAGAGGAAAACAATAGAATGGGAAAGACTAGCGATCTCTTCAAGAAAATTAGAGATACCAAGGGAACATTTCATGCAAAGACGGGCTCAATAAAGGACAGAAATGGTATGGACCTAACAGAAGCAGAAGATATTAAGACGTGGCAAGAATACACAGAAAAACTATACAAAAAAGATCTTCACGACCCAGATAATCATGATGGTGTGATCACTCATCTAGAGCCAGACATCCTGCAATATGAAGTCAAGTGGGCCTTAGGAAACATCACTACGAACAAAGCTAGTGGAGGTGATGGAATTCCAGTTGAGCTATTTCAACACCTAAAAGATGATGCTGTGAAAGTGTTGCACTCAATATGCCAGCAAATTTGGAAAACTCAGCAGTGGCCACAGGACTGGAAAAGGTCAGTTTTCATTCCAATCCCAAAGAAAGGCAATGCCAAAGAACACTCAAACTACTGCACAATTGTACTCATCGCACATGCTAGTAAAGTAATGCTCAAAATTCTCCAAACCGGGCTTCAGCAATATGTGAACCATGAACTTCCAGATGTTCAACCTGGACTTAGAAAAGGCAGAGGAACCAGATATCAAATTGCCAACATCTGCTGGATCATGGAAAAAGCAAGAGAGTTCCAGCAAAACAACTATTTCTGCTTTATTGATTATACCAAAGCCTTTGACTGTGTGGATCATGATAAACTGTGGAAAATTCTTCAAGAGATGGGAATACCAGACCATCTGACTTGCCTCTTGAGAAACCTGTACGTAGGTCAGGAAGGAACAGTTAGAACTGGACATGGAACAACAGATTGGGTCCAAATAGGAAAAGGAGTATGTCAAGGCTGTATATTGTCACCCTGCTTATTTAACTTATATGCAGAATACATCATGAGAATTGCTGGGCTGGATGAAACATAAGCTGGAATCAAGACTGCCAGGAGAAATATCAATAACCTCAGATACACAGATGACACCACCCTTATGGCAGAAAGTAAAGAAGAACTAAAGAGCACTTTGACGAAAGTGAAAGAGGAGAGAAGTTGGCTTAAAGCTCAACATTAAGAAAACTAAGATCATGGCATCCGGTACCATCACTTCATGGCAAATAGGTGGGGAAACAGTGGCTGACTTTATTTTTTTGGGCTCCAAAATCACTGCAGATGGTGACTGCAGCCATAAAATTAAAAGACGTTTACTCCTTGGAAGAAAAGTTATGACCAACCTAGACAGCATATTAAAAAGCAGAGACATTACGCTGTCCACAAAGGTCTGTCTAGTCAAAGCTATGGTTTTTCCAGTAGTCATGTATGGATGTGAGAGTTGGACTACAATCAAAGCTGAGCACCAAAGAACTGATGCTTTTGGACAGTGGTGATGGGGAAAACTCTTGAGGGTCCCTTGGACTGCAAGGAGATCCAACCAGTCCATCCTAAAGGAGATCAGTTGTGGGTGTTCATTGGAAGGACTGATGTTGAAGCTGAAACTCCAAAACTTTGGCCACCTCACACAAAGAGCTGACTTATTTGAAAAGACCCTGACACTGGGAAAGATTGAGGGCAAGAGTAGAAGGGGCCGACAGAGGATGAGATGGTTGGATGGCATCACTGACTCAATGGACATGGGTTTGGGTGAACCCCGGGAGTTCGTGATGGGCAGGGAAGCCTGGCATGCTGCGGTTCATGATGTCACAAAGAGTCGGACGTGTCTGAGTGACTGAACTGAACTATGGAAATTAGTATGGAGATTCCTTAAAAAATTAAAAAGAAAGTTACCTTATGACTCTGTAATCCCACTCCTGGTTATATATCTGGAGAAAACTCTAACTCAAGAAGATACAAGCACCCCTACTTTCATAGCAACACTGTCTACAAAAGCCAGAACATTAGTTCAGTTCAGTTCAGTCATTCAGTCGTGTCCAACTCTGAGCTTCTATGTCCATCACCAACTCCCAGAGCTTACTCAAACTCATGTCCACTGAGTCAGTGATGCCATCCAACCATCTCATCCTCTGTCGGCCCCTTCTCCTCCTGCCTTCAATCTTTCCCAGCATTAGGGTCTTTTCAAATAAGTCAGTCCTTCGCATGAAGAGGCCAAAGTATTAGAGTTTCAGCTTCAGCATCAGTGCTTTCAATGAATATTCAGGACTGATCTCCTTTAGGATGGACTGGTTGGATCTCCTTGCAGCCCAAGGGACTCTCAAGAGTCTTCTCCAACACCACAGTCCAAAAGCATCAATTCTTCAGCGCTCAGCTTTCTTTATAGTCCAACTCTCACATCCATACATGACTACTGGAAAAACCACAGCTTTGACTAGATGGACCACTGTTGGCAAAGTAATCTCTCAGTTTTTTAATATGCTGTCTAGGTTGGTCATAGCTTTTCTTCCAAGGAGCAAGTGTCTTTTAACTTCATGGCATAAGACTATACAGTGGAAGTGACAAACAGATTCAAGGGATTAGATCTGATAAGAATGCCTGTAGAAGTATGGATGGAGGTTCGTGACATTGTACAGGAGGCAGTGATCAAGATCATCCCCAAGAAAAGAAACGCAAAAAAGCAAAATGGTTGTCTGAGGAGGCCTTATAAATACCTGATGAAAGATGAAAAGCTAAAGGCAAAGGAGAAAAGAAAAGATATACCCATTTGAATGCAGAGTTCCAAAGAATAGCAAGGAGAGATAAGAAAGCCTTCCTCAGTGATCAATGCAAAAAAATAGAGGAAAACAACAGAATGGGAAAGACCAGTATCTCTTCAAGAAAATTAGAGATATCTAGCGGGAACATTTCATGCAAATACGGGCACAATAAAAGACAGAAATGGTATGGACCTAACAGAAGCAGAAGACGTTAAGAAGAGGTGGCAACAATACACAGAAAAACTATGCAAAAAAGATCTTTACGACCTAGATAACCATGATGTTGTGATCACTCACCTAGAGCCAGACATCCTAGAATGTGAAGTCAAGTGGGTCTTAGGAAGCATCACTACGAACAAAGCTAGTGGAGGTGATGGAATTCCAGCTGAGCTATTTGAAAACCTAAAAGATGATGCTGTGAAAGTGTTGCACTCAATATGCCAGCAAATTTGGAAAACTCAGCAGTGGCCACAGGACTGGAAAAGGTCAGTTTTCATTCCAAACCTGAAGAAGAGCGATGCCAAAGAATGCTCAAACCACCACGCAATTGCACTCATCTCACATGCTAGCAAAATAACGCTCAAAGTTCTTCAAGCCAGGCTTCAACAGTATATGAACCATGAACTTTCAGATGTTTAAGCTGGATTTAGAAAGGGCAGAAGAACCAAATATAAAATTGCCAACATCTGCTGGATATTCGAAAAAGCAAGAGAGTTCCAGGAGAACATCTACTTCTGCTTTATTGACTATGCCAAAATCTTTAACTGTGTGGATGACAACAAATGTGGAAAATTCTGAAAGAGATGGGAATACCAGACCACCTGCCTGACCCGCCTCTTGAGAAACCTGTATGCAGTCAAGAAGCAATAGTTAGAAGGGGACAAGGAACAACTGGCTGGTTCCAAATTGGGAAACGAGTACGTCAAGGCTGTATATTGATACCCTGTTTATTTAAATTATATGCAGAGTACATCATGCGAAATACTGAGCTGGATGAAGCACAAGATGGAATCAAGACTGCCAGGAGAAATATCAATAACCTCAGATATGCAGATGACACCACCCTTATGGCAGAAAGTGAAGAAGAACTAAAGAGCCTCTTGATGAAAGTGAAAGAGGAGAGTGAAAAAGTTGGCTTAAAATTCAACATTCAGAAAACTAACAGCATGGTATCTGGTACCATCACTTCAAGGTAAATAGATGGGGAAACAATGGAATCAGAGAGAGACTTTATTTTATGGGGCTCCAAAATCACTGCAGATGGTGAGTGCAGCCATGAAATTAAAAGACACTTGCTCGGTGGAAGAAAAGCCAGGACATGGAGCAACCTAAATGTCCACTGAAACGAATGGATAAAGAAGATGTGGTATATATATACAATATAATATTACTCGCCATAAAAAGACTAAAATGACATTTGCACCAATCTAGATGGACCTAGGATTAGCACATTAAGTGAAGTCAGTTAGAAAAAGAAGCATCATATGATATCATTTATATGTAAATCTAAGAAAATTATATAAATGAGCTTATTTCTAAGACAGAAACAGACTCACAGATATAGAAGACATACTTATGGTTACCAAAGGGGAGAGTTAGAGGCAGAGGAGGGAAGATAAATTAGGAGTTTGGGATTAACATATATACACTACTATATATGAAACAGGTAAACAACAAGGAGCTAGTGTAAAGCACTGAGGACTATACTCAATATCTTACAGTAACATATAATCAAAAATCTGAAAAAGAATATATAAATGTATGTATGTATAACCAAATCACTTTTCTGTACACTTGAAACTAACAGAACATTGCAAATTAAATAGACTTCAATTAAAAAAAGAGCAGACTCTAGAGGTAGCCTGCCTAGAATCAAATATCAGCTCCTCCTCTATCATGTTAGGGACCTTGAGTAAATTACTTAACTTCTTTGGGTCTTCGTTTTCTCATTTGTTAAATGTGGATAATTATAATGCCAATCAAATAGTGTTGTGAAGACTAAATGAAAATAATGTAATAAGGTACCCACAGTAGTGCCTGACTTCCAGTGAACTCAAAGAGATATGTTGGCTAGTATTTTTATTATGTAATATGTACTCAATTTTTTGTTAAAATGTTTGATACTTCTACAACAGACTGTTGTAGCTAGCAGAGTAGCTACTGATTAAACACTCACAATCATCTTTTATACAACTTTCCATTTTACTGTATCACGTTCAACTATATTGTATATTAAGCATTCTGCTGTATGTAAGACTAAAAAAATTATCGCTGCATTCTGATTTCCAAAGAGTTGACCTATGAACTTTTAACACACTGGTACACAGCTCATTCATAAATTGAGAAGTGTCTGTGTTCTACTAAAAAAAAAAAAATCATGCCTAGATCATATATGTTTAAGTACCAAAGTATCACTCAAACTTTCCTTTCATTCTCCAAAAGATATGAAACAATAAGCACTGTTTTATGTAATTTTTATAGGATAACTGATTAAGGTTACATTTACATCAAAGGAGCTTTGTATCACCGTGGACATTCTAGCATGCATAGACTTTCCAGTATTATTCCACCTACAAGTGGCAAATGACAGTAAACTTGAGCTATAAGGTGTAAAGGGAACTGGAAGAAACTAAATCAGAGTTTGTCTTTAGGTTTTATGTATCTTCTTATTGAACTAACTTACACTGAGAGTTAACTTGGTTTCATCAGGGCAAGACTTTGGACCTACCTGACAATATGGTACACAGAGAAGACAGAATTAGCTTTAAAAAGTGTTAACATCAAGTCATGAGTGACTGACTTATAAAGGATTATTGTGGGCACTTACATTTTTATTCTATCATTTTTATATATTTCTATTTTTAAATTTTAATCGGAGGCTAATTACTTTACAATATTGTGGTGGTTTTTGTCATACATTCACATGAATCAGCCATGGGTGTACATGTGTTCCCCATCCTGACCCTCCCTCCCACCGCCCTCCCCATCCCATCCCTCAGGGTCATCCCAGTGCACCAGCCCTAAGCACCCTGCCTCATGCATCAAACCTTGACTGGCGATCTATTTCACATATGATAATATACATGTTTCAATGCTATTCTCTCAAATCATCCCACTCTCACCTTCTCCCACAGAGTCCAACAGTCTGTTCTTTACATCTGTGTCTCTTTTGCTGTCTTGCATATAGGGTCATCGTTACCATCTTTCTAAATTCCATATATATGCATTAATATACTGTATCGGTGTTTTTCTTTCTAACTTACTTCGCTCTGTATAATAGAGAACTGATTCAAATGCATTCTTTTTCATAGCTGAGTAATATTCCATTGTGTATATGTACCACAGCTTTCTTATCCATTCGTCTGCCGATGGACATCTAGGTTGCTTCCATGTCTTGGCTATTGAAAACAGTGCTGTGATGAACCTTGGGGGTACACGTGTCTCTTTCAATTCTGGTTTCCTCGGTGTGTATGCCCAGCAGTGGGATTGCTGGGTCGTATGGCAGTTCTATTTCCAGTTTTTTAAGGAATTTCCACACTATTCTCCATAGTGGCTATACTAGTTTGCATTCCCACCAACAGTGTAAGAGGGTTCCTTTTTCTCCGCACCCTCTCCAGCATTTATTGTTTGTAGACTTTTTGCGTGAGATGGTACCTCATTGTGGTTTTGATTTGCATTTCTCTGATAATGAGTGATGCTGAGCTCCTTTTCATGTGTTTCTTAGCCATTTGTTATGTCTTCTTTGGAGAAATGTCTGTTTGGTTCTTTGGCCCATTTTTTGATTGGGTTGCTTATTTTTCTGGAATTGAGCTGCAGGAGTTGCTTGTATATTTTTGAGATTAATTCTTGTCAGTTGCTTCATTTGCTATTATTTTCTCCCATTCTGAAGGCTGTCTTTTCACCTTGCTTATAGTTTCCTTCATTATGCAAAAGCTTTTAAGTTTAACTAGGTCCTATTTATTTATTTTTGTTTTTATTTCCATTATTCTGGGAGGGGGGTCATAGAGAATCCTGCTATGATTTATGTCAGAGAGTGTTTTGCCTATGTTTTCCTCTAGGAGTTTTATAGTTTCTGTTCTTGCATTTAGATCTTTAATCCATTTTGAGTTTATTTTTGTGTATGGTGTTAGAAAGTGTTCTAGTTTCATTCTTTTACAAGTGGTTGACCAGTTTTCCCAGCACCACTTTTTAAAGAGATTGTCTTTTCTCCATTGTATATTCTTGCCTCCTTTTTCAAATATAAGGTGTCCATAGGTGTATGGATTTATCTCTGGGCTTTCTATTTAGTTCCATTGATCTGTGTTTCTGTCTTTGTGCCAGTACCATACTGTCTTGATGACTGTGGCTTTCTAGTATAGCCTGAAGTCAGGCAGGTTGATTCCTTCGGTTCCATTCTTCTTTCTCAAGATTGTTATGGCTATTCGAGGATTTTTGTATTTCCATACAAATTGTGAAATTATTTGTTCTAATTCTCTGAAAAATACCGTTGGTAGTTTGATAGGGATTGCATTGAATCTATAGATTGCTTTGGGTAGTATACTAATTTTCAGTATATTGATTCTTCCGATCCACGAACATGGTATATTTCTCCATCTATTTGTGTCATCTCTGATTTCTTTCATCAGTGTTTTATAGTTTTGTATATATAGGTCTTTTGTTTCTTTAGGTAGATTTATTCCTAAGTATTTTATTCTTTTCTTTGCAATGGTGAATCAAATTGTTTCCTTAATTTCTCTGTTTTCTCACTGTTAGTGTATAGGGATGCAAGGGGTTTCTGTATGTTAATTTTATATCCTGCAACTTTACTGTATTCATTGATTAGCTCTAGTAATTTTCTGGTGCAGTCTTTAGGGTTTTCTATGTAGAGGATCATGTCATCTGCAAACAGTGAGAGTTTTACTTCTTCTTTTCCAATCTGGATTCATTTTATTTTTTTTTCTGCTCTGACTGCTGTGGCCCAAACTTCCAAAACTATGTTGAATAGTACTGGTGAGAGTGGGCATCCTTGTCTTGTTCCTGACTTTAGGGGAAATGCTTTCAATTTTTCACCACTGAGGATAATGTTTGCTGTGGGTTTATCATATATGGCTTTTATTATGTTGAGGTATATTCCTTCTATGCCTGCTTTCTGGAGGGGTTTTATCATAAATGGATGTTGAATTTTGTCAAAGGTTTTCTCTGCATCTATTGAGATAATCATATGGTTTTTATCTTTCAATTTGTTAATGTGGTGTGTCACACTGATTGTTTTGCGAATTCTGAAGAATCCTTGCATCCCTGGGATAAAGCCCATTTGGTCATGATGTATGATCTTTTTAATAGTTGTTGTTGGGTTCTGTTTGCTAGAATTTTGTTAAGGATTTTTTGTATCTATGTTCATCAGTGACATTGGTCTGTAGTTTTCTTTTTTTGTGGCATTTTTGTCTGGTTTTGGTATTAGGGTGATGGTGGCCTCATAGAATGAGTTTGGAAGTTTACCTTCCTCTGCAATTTTCTGGAAGAGTTTGAGTAGCATAGGTGTTAGCTCTTCTCTATTTTTTGGTAGAATTCAGCTGTGAAGCCATCTGGTTCTGGGCTTTTGTTTGCTGGAAGGTTTCTGATTACCGTTTCGATTCCTGTGCTTGTGATCTGTCTGTTAAGATTTTCTATTTCTTCCTGGTTCAGTTTTGGAAAGTTACACTTTTCTAAGAACTTGTCCATTTCTTCCAAGTTGTCCATTTTATTGGCATATAGTTGCTGATAGTAGTCTCTTATGATCCTTTGTATTTCTGTGTTGTCTGTTGTGATTTCTCCATTTTCATTTCTAATTTTGTTGATTTGATTCTTTCCTCTTTGTTTCTTGATGAGTCTGGCTAATGGTTTGTCTATTTTACTTATCTTCTCGAAGAACCAGCTTTTACCTTTGTTGATTTTTGCTATGGTCTCTTTTGTTTCTTTTGCATTTATTTCTGCCCTAATCTTTGTGATTTCTTTCCTTCTACTAACCCTGGGGTTTTTCCTTTCTTCCTTTTCTAGCTGCTTTAGGTGTAGAGTTAGGTTATCTATTTGATTTCTCTCCTGTTTCTTGAGGTAGGATTGTATTGCTGTGAACCTAAGGGGACTTAGCACTGCTTTTACTGAATCCCATAGGTTTTGGGTTGTTGTGTTTTCATTTTCATTTGTTTCTATGCATACTTTGATTTCTTTTTTGATTTCTTCTGTGATTTGTTGGTGATTCAGAAGTGTGTTGTTTAGTCTCCATATGTTTGTATTTTTAATAGCTTTTTTCTGACATCTAAGACATCTAATTTTACTACATTGTGATCAGAAAAGGTGTTTGAGATGATTTCAGTTTTTTTGAATTTACCAAGCCTAGATTTATGGCCCGGATGTGATCGATCCTGGATCTATTTTTTAAAGTAATGACTATTTCATGTTACCTGCCCAATTTGTTAATTCTTATAGAATTGGTAAGTATCTAGATATAAAAAAATAAGTAAAGCACTCAAAATAAATAAAAAAGCAAGCAATAAAAGTATTTTATATGGTGAAAGAATAGATTCTTTTTTTTAACACTTGGGAAAATAATGCTTGCTAAAGGCCTTTTCCCAACAGAGTTTTATAAGCATAAAGCAGTTCATGCTGGCTATGTACTTCAAATTTTTTACAAAAGATAACTGATAAAACATTTTATTATCATAACCAAATATAACTAGATTTTTTTATAGTGGGGACTGTTATTTTAATAACAAGGTTAAAGGTTTATTTCTGTTCATTTGTTTTTTAAGCCTTTAAACATATACTTTGCTCCTTAAAGTTATAAATTCCTAAAAGAAATAAGTACTCTCTAATAACTCTTTTAATGATTTTTGGAAAATTCAAGTTGAAAACATCTAAGGATGAAATAAGAAACTGTAGATTTATTACTATCCACATTCTGCTTTGTAGAGGCAAAAATGGAAGAATAAAACTAAAAAAAAGAAGAAAAAATCCAACAAATATACCTCATTTTGTTTCTTAGATTTAGTTAAATCAAAGTCAATTCTCATTTTTAAGTTTACATAATAAGAATCAGTTTCCCAGGAGGAAAAAAGCCCAAAACAGACTATTAAGATAAAAAGAAGTCTGCTTTGCCAAGAGTGTTCTAGTTCCTGATGACAGTGTTTGGTTGCCTTCTGGTCTCCTTTCCAACAATGTTTTGGCCAAGAAAAGAGCTGAGGTTTGTCTTTTAATATGGTCCTCCATTGAGGCAAGAAAGATTTAATTCTACTTTAGTACTTTAAAGAGATGAGTACAAGGATGTCATTTTGATGATGTAAAGGGTAGGTGATTCTGGAATTCTTTAATATTAAGCTCCTTACAATTTAAATTAACCCTCATTTTTTTGCTCTACTCTTAATGGCAGATGGGAATAATTAGCATAGATTTTTATGTTGCCTTGTTATCTTTCTTTCTGACTGAACAAATCTAGTTAACATCAATATTTTTTTTCTTGAAGACTGGGAATATAAGACAGTCATTGTTACCCTCTGAATTATACATAATTTGCCTTCAGATAACTGATACTCATTCCATTTTAAAATGTGATAATCTGGTTGTTTATGCAATAAGCATATGAACCCCAAAACTTATAAAAAAAGATGTTACAAATTGGAATTCTGTTAGACGATACTCTTTCAGTTTGCCTCTTGTGTATTCTGAAGTTGCCTTCTTCCTTGTATAGTTTTTACTTTTCTTTGACATAATGACAGCTCCTTTTTCTCCTCCCCCCAAATTAAAATTAATCATAATCTTTCAAAGAGTTCTCTATTACCTTTCATTTTTGACTGACATCCTACTTGCTGCAGTCCTCAAGAAATCAATGAATATATTAACTGAAATTAGACTTGGCTCCTGTCTCCAAGGAACTCAGCTCAATAGTTCTTGGTAGACTTAGACGGAATTTTTAATAACTTCAAAGGAGGTATTTTTAAAAAATTGTGCATTTTTGACATTAAGCCACTATGATTTATTAAAATGCATGTATATGTGGCTTTTATATGCATATGAAAAGTTAGGTATTTAATTAAATTGTTCATAGTTTTATTCCAAGTCATTATAACTCCTTTTCCCAAAAGCCTTAAACACAAAGGTATTTCACCATCACTAACTCATCTTTTCTTATGGAATTGGGTATTCTAAAGTCATTCTTTTAAATCCATGCTTTTTGAGTTCCCAAATAAAGACAAAGGGTATAAAAAAACAAATATGACCAGAGTTAGGAGCATTAAAACACAAAAAATCTAACAAGTCAATGACTGTTATGAAAAGAAACTAAATAGGTAGTTTACATAGTATTTTATAAACACAAAGAATGGTGTATTTCTTCTCAGTCATAAGATTCAACTTGAGGGGCAAAGGAACTGGAAAAACATGGTGTTGAAAAAGGGAAACTATAAATATTCAGGAAATTTATTTTGTTTTCTGTTCATAAATTTCTTAACATTTTTTCTTTAGAGTTCCAAATAAGTCATGTACAGAAACCTCATCTCAGACTAAAAGTAATAGCAATCAGATGATGAACAGAAAAGAGCGTAGTCTGAAAGGCTGAGTTGGAATCCTGATTGTACCATTTACTACCTCTGTAACTTTTATCTTTTTGAAAAGTTTCAGTTTCTGTATCTGTAACTCAGGTATAATTCCACCAAATCCAATAGGGTTGGTGATGATTAAAATAAAGAAGGCATGTCATATCTACACATTGTCTGGCTCATAGTAGGCATTCAATAGATATTGTTCATGGACTTTTTCCCTTCCCTGACCTGTGTAGAAATTAAATTTGACAGATAAATCGTGTTCTCTTCACTCTCAAAGCTACTGTGGTGAGAAGAAGATAGAAATAACTAAATGGAGCTATAAATCTCCTTGATCTAAAATTTTAAAGTAGATTAGTAAGCAGTGAAATAAAACTGGTAAGAGATAAATAGAATGATGGAACTTATAAAATCCATGTGAAAGTTAAGATAGTGTTAATCACTTCTATTTTCCTCTTGGCTGTGATAATACTATATTTCATATTCAGTGAGGGGAGAAATTACCTAAACTTCAAAAAGTAAAATTAAAAGTGTTTCATAAAAACAAAATTGCTTCCATTTTTCCAGATGTTTTATCAGAAAACTCTTTCAAAATGAAGTAAGGCTTTTCGGTCATTCATCTAGGATGATCTGTTTACATGTCTGCTGCTGCTGCTGCTGCTGCTAAGTTGCTTCAGTCGTGTCCGACTCTGTGCGACCCCATGGACTGCAGCCCACCAGGCTCCTCTGTCCATGGGATTTTCCAGGCAAGAGTACTGGAGTGGGGTGTCATTGCCTTCTCCAGTTTACGTGTCTACTATGTGCTGATTGATACACGAAGGGTAGAGGGTATATAAAAGAAGGTGGAAGGATAACTATTAAAGGCATGGTACATGCCAAGTGTTCAGGCACACATCACTGTGTTAGTTCAGTGAGGCTGCCAAAATAAAATACTACCAGCTGGGTGACAAACAGCAGAAATTAATTTTTTCACAGTTCTGGAGGCTGGAAGTCCAAGATCAAGGTATAGGCTAAGTTGCTTCCTCTGAAGCCTCTCTCCTTGGTTTGCAGTTGACTGTCCTCCTGCTGTCTCTTCACACGGTTGTCCCTCTATATAAGT
Source organism: Odocoileus virginianus (assembly GCF_023699985.2). Classification (NCBI taxonomy): domain Eukaryota; kingdom Metazoa; phylum Chordata; class Mammalia; order Artiodactyla; family Cervidae; genus Odocoileus; species Odocoileus virginianus. The sequence goes on from NC_069680.1 coordinate 62,160,298, forward strand.
ACATGCCTGGTGTGTCTGTGTCTCTTTCCAAATTTCCATTCCTTATATGGTTACCAGTAAGATAGGATTAAGGCTTACCTTAATAGCCTCATTTTAACTTAATCATAGCTATCTTCAAATTGGGTTTGGGGATTCAATACAGAAACTCTGGTGTAGGGGTGGGGAGGGACAGACACAATTCAGCCGATAACAAACACCATTTCACTTAACTACCACTATGTTGGGCTTCCCTGGTGGCTCAGAGGTTAAAGTGTCTGCCTGCAACACAGGAGACCTGGGTTTGATCCCTGGGTCGGGAAGATCCCCTGGAGAAGGAACTGGCAACCTACTCCAGTATTCTTGCCTGGAGAATCCCATGGATGGAGAAGCCTGGTGGGCTACAGTCCACAGGATCGCAAAGAGTCAAACACGACTGAGCGACTTCACTTCACTTCTTCATGTTGTACAAAGGAGAATCTAGGCTTTGAGAGAATAAATAACTCATCACAGACAGCCAGTAAGTGGTAGAAAGAAAATTTTAACCAAGGTCTCACTATGAGTACACCAGAGCCTTTGCTCTTTCTGTTATTCATAACTCCTCAAAGAATTATACATCTAGTTAGGAAGACACAGTACTGATCCATGAAAATTTAAATATGGGGGTTATTCGTAAGGAGACTTATTCACTGATCTTGTGCCATTAAATGGGAAGAATGGACTTAAGATTAGTAAACATTTTTATGTAGAAAATAGGATTTTTATTATGTGGTAGGCTGGGTTCTTTCACAAAAGTCTGTTGGTTCCCTCACCATGAGGGATTGTGGATTGTCAAACAGAAACAGTTTTGGTATGTCTTGGCCCAAAGACTACAGATAATCCAAGTCAATGTCAAATAGAAGACAGCTTTCTAGAGTAAATATCTTAGATATAACTGTCTTTTAGATCTCTTTTCTTCAGCATTTGGGTGTAGTCTATGTGCAGGTACACATGTATGAAATCCCTAATCTGCTTTATAACATTCTACTTCATTGGCAATCTACATGGTATGTTAGTGGGCTTTAAGCTCTCTAGCATCTCAGGATAAAAGACAAAGGTCCATGCTCTGTCTCTTGAGATTCTGTCATGTGTCCATGAATGAGTGTCAGGCTAGACTGTGGTAAAGTTGGCATCTGCTCCATATTCTGATGACCCCATGCTGTTGTTTAAAGTTTGTTAAAACTGCCATTCTGACTTGTGTTTTTTCTTCTAACTACATTTTATGGATGTATACTCCATGCTAAGTTGTAATTATATAATTAATAAGTTAAATAATTTCACATTCCCAAATTATGTTATAATGTTTCCAAAGAAGACCATTCCAGGTATGCATACAAGGGGCCAAGGAATACGTCTAGAATCCTAGTACATAGGAACTCTTTACACAAAAACAATTGGACTCCTGAAAGCAGGATGTAAAACTCTCATGTGAAAGATGTCCTCCTTATACCGGGAGGAAAGAAACAAAGAAAGGCAACTGCGGACAAGTAACTAAAACACATGGGGGACTAAAGGAAGATAATAATTAGTTTAACAAAATCTGTTTGCACAGATAACGTTTGACTTTGACTCCCTTTTTTTGGTGATAAGAATGTGAATTTCACAAAGCTAAGTTGCTTCTCTTTGCTCAACTTAGTATATAAACACTTAGTCTGAGCTACTTCTTTGGGTCTTCATTTTTTTAGGGGGATTCCCATGTATGTGTAAAAATCTGTATACTTTCCCCTTGTTAATCTGTCTTACATTAATTTAAAACTCAGGCTCAGGTGGAGACCCCAGGAGGATAGAGGTAAAGTTTTGTGCCCCCTGAACTATATATAAAATAAATAAATACTTACCAAGTATTACAGGGGCTACAAGAGACTCTTGAAGGAGGCTGAATTGTGGAGAACCATCACTTTGTTATTTTAAGGTACATTCCTTAAATATTAATTATACTATTTCAAAAAAAAAAAAAAAAACCAGTGTGAAAGCACATTCTAAAGTTAGATCTGATTTTTTAGTATGACCTATTCTTCTGCATCTCTTCTAGAGAATGAATATTAAACACTGTTCTGATCAATAATGGGAATTCAGTTAGGATTTTTCAAACTGTCTCAACTGAGGTAAGTGGGAGGAAGAGGTGGGAGTAGTATATTAGAATCTCGGGGGAAAGATGGGAGAGCAGATAGAGAAGTAATATTCAGAGTTTAAAAACAAAGCAGCACTTTTCTCCAATACTTTTATGTGTTTTCAGTCACAGTATTTAATGTTTTAAAATTTCAAATAACATTAAAAGCAGGGCATATGTTAACCAAAAAAAGGGGGGTGGAGAAACACCAGTATGAGGGAATTTTTTAAAATCTGAAGAAATCAGAGACTTCATTTTTTGTCCTCAAACAAAAATGCATACAAAAGGCATTTAATGCATGTTTTGAACTGAATAGACTCAGTAGCCAAGTAATCCCAAAAGTACTTAATTCAACAAATACAGGCACAGGAAAAGGTAATAATACTCTTAGGGAGTTGTGTCCAGGAATTGAACACCATGACGGTCTAAACTTAAAGTGGAAAAGTAAATCCCCAAGCCCAGTATGACACTTTTGTAACTCTGAGTACATATATCTTTATTTCTGACCTTTTGTGTTTCCATCTGTTATTACCTTTGTAAACTTTCATAGAAAGAGCTCCTTATTATCCTCCCTGCCTTCATCCTCTGGTTCCCTTTTACACAATAAGCATACATGCTCAGGTTGAGAACAGCTCTGACTCCTAAATTTCTTTTTCCTCAAGCTGAGTATTCAGAGACAACTAAGATTTTCAATTTAGACTTCTTAGGCTTTCAGTCCTAGAATCATATTATTTCCTACTTGCTGTCAGGCTGCAGATCACGGATAAGATTCAAACCAATCAGTTCTCATGACTGGAGCTAGATAAAAAGAATAACTATAGTGCAGGCCCCTCCCAGCCCTGAGTCTCTTTGTGGGTACATGGTGGACAGTGTCCTGAAGTCCAAGAAATACCTACCTCCAGCTTCAGAACATCATGCTGCAGTTTACGCTGAAATTCAAGGAAGTTTTTGATTGTCAGCTTCCCCTTGAGATCAGCTCCAAAAAAGTAGGTTGTGAGGGCTGAACACAAGCCAGACTTGAGGGTGTTACCAGTTGTTGGACGATCTCTGTGACGCATTCCCATGCTGGTTTGGGAGCGAATAATGCTCTGAACCTAATGGAGAAGCAAACCCCAGTCCAGAAAAATATTACAAGGTAGAAAATGTAGAAAAGTAAGAGTAATAACAATCAACTGGTTACTATTTGTCTACACTGTGCTACAATTCTCTCTTTTATTATTATTTTTTTAAGTGGAGTGCAGTTTATTACACCGGCGGGCCCAAGGCAAAGTCTACTATTAGCCAAGGACCCCGACCAGTTTTTGTGAAAATCTTATATAAACTAAGTGTACTTGCTCAAACCCACCTCCTCAAATTCCTTGAAACTAGTCTGGACAAGGTAAAAGAGAGATAAGATCAAAGTTAACCCATAATTCATGTGTCACAAGACTAGATAAACAGTGGATATTTATCAATAGGCCTGTGGTCAAATCCCGATAAACATACTGGAATGTACCACTTTGTTCTGTTACAGAGATAATTAGCATATTCTTTTAGGCAACAGAGAGTCCAAGTCCTGAGGCTCTTTTATCCGGGGGAGGGGGGGTCTGATTTTTCATTGGTATGCCATTTCTATAGACTCTGGGCACAAAGTTCAGAGTCCATTGGGAGGGTGACCATGACTGTAGCCTAATGTTCGCAGCCTGGCCTAAGACGGAGTCCAGCTCTCTCTGTTTCCTTCTTCATTCCCCCCTCTTGATGCTCTTAACTCATATTATGAGCATCATTCATAGGGATATATTGCACCCTGACTCTCCGACCACCAATTTGGGAGAATGACATCAACCTTCAGGTTACAGAGTTCATAATACATTGTAAAATTCAGGGTCCACAAAGCAGAAATATCAAGGCAACTATAACAATGGTAAATATAGTTTTTCACCAATCCCCCTTCACCCAAGATAGGACTGAAGTCCAGAAAGGAATGTTTTCTTTTGACATTGCTTTTACCTGGTTTTTCATGTCATCTAAAGCAGTGATACATTACCAGATAAGTCAGGAATGCATACACAACATTCAACCTCAATTATAGCACAGGTCCCTCCTTGAGCAGCTGTATGTCCAAAGCCATTCTATTTTGAATTACCGCTTTTCTCATTTGGATGTGCTCTTCATTTAAGGCTTGGATGGCTTTTGTTCTATTTAGGAGGGCTTGTTTTGTGAAATTGGTCAAGGCGCTACTTTAATCATAATATCTGTTGTCCCTATAGAGGGTGTGAATAAGGCAACAATATACTCATACCATTGAAACACAGATCTTGTCCACTTAGCATGTAAATAAGGTAGATTTACCTCGGTGGAAGGGCCCTTATACTGTTATTCTAACGACCCCTACTGCAGTTAAAGTTGCAGGTATTGCCCCTTGGATCCATCATACGAGGGTGAAGAGAGCATACCACAGAGACCCAGAGAAAGCTGAGTGAACTGCACAGAGGGACCCCACTGACCCTTGAGAGACTAAGACCATCCTTAAGAAGAACGGAAAGAAGATCCCGGATGAGCCTCTTGAAGATGAAGCCGCATAATCAACTCCTGCTGCTTGGTCTCATCAACGTGCACATTCCTACGCCAACTCCCACAATACCTCCTACTGTTGGGTATGTGGGGCTACGCCTCTGTCTGTGATGGATGGACTTCCTTGGTGACTGTCACCGCTCTGCCAGGGAGATTTTAAATCACTCTGCTCTTTTCTGGGACACAATCATAATCAATTCTCTCTTTTAATGCTTACAACAATCCTATGAGGTAAGTCCAATGATTATCCTCATTTTACAGATGAGGAATTTGAGGTATGCTGTTAAGTAACTTGCTTGGAGTCAAGTAGCCAGCAAGTAATAGAACCGGTAACACACATGCCTGACACCTTTATAATTGGAATGCTCTTAAAAATCTCTCTTGAGAAAAAAGTATGCATTTGTTTTAGGCTCAAAACCTCACACACAACACTAAAATAACCATTAACCTCACAGTAATGCCTTCCATATCTCAGAAGACGTTTAAAAATTTCACACTTCTACTATTGACTCTCCAGTTGTGATGAGCGGCAGTACAGCTATAGGCAAATACTTGATATCTAAGAGAGGTAACACATTAAATAGAATGATAATGCAAAATATAAAGTTGGTACGGAGCAATTCTCCAAGAGAAGATTGGGAATTAGTTTAATCTTTGAGAAATTTTAAATGAGATTTTGAGAAAGAATAATTTTGGGGGCTAGCAACCATGACCTAACTATTGATATACAAAATGAGCTTTTTGATGCAAGTCTATGATTGCTATAGCATTTTTTCCCCCCGACTGGTTCCTGCAGTCTTTTCTACCTCTTTACAAGCTAATAAAAACAACTATTCAGAATAAAATTGTGATATGTAAAGACAGATACTCCATAGATAAATAATATGTATAGCCTTGTGAATAATGATTTTTAAATTGCTTTATTAGAAAAGCATAATATTTTAAAACTTAAGATTTGTAACAATGGATTTACTTTAGTTAAATGTCTTTTATTTATTTTATTTATTACCTATGACCATACAAAAGACTTACTTAACACAACTGAATGGTCCCTGGCTCTAAAAAGTAACAGTAGTATAGTGGAAAGACTTGCGATAAGGAATAAGGAAACATGAGGTCTAATTATGTTGTTCTGTAGTACAAGCACAATTTATATAGGTCATTTAACTTCTCTGGGCCTTAGTTTTCTCACTGGAAAAGTTCACAGTTAGAGGACACTGTCTCTAAGTTTCCTTATAACTATAAGTTAATATCACAAATACTTCTGATTATGATTTTTTTCTGCGTTCATGTTTTATCAAGTGAATAAGACTGACGTTTGTTTTTCATGCACATGGAGACTTGAAAGATGGATTTTCAAATTATTTACGCTGAAGATTTTTAGACTTCAAATTGAAATATAGGATAATCAATGCAGTGCTGCTGATATTTGAAGGCAATACACAATTCATTTTCTCTGCCTAACTGTGAGAACTGAAGAATTTTTCAGTAGCAGTGAATCAATATTGAGTACCACTGTCAGGACCTGTCATGATTTAAACCTGTGCTATAATATTGTAGCTTATACACTTCCTAGGATGGAAACTGTGTGTTAGCTTCAAAAGTGTGGTGCTGAGATTCTGTGTGAAAATTTCATCCCCTTTCTCTGTCTCACAACTGACAGGTATTATTCCTCATACTTTAATACTAAAGAAATTTCTATCATGGCCTGGGTGAATGTAGCCCTGACAGTTATGAGTTTTTAAAAAAAATATCTTTCGGCCGCTGCTGCTGCTGCTAAGTCGCTTCAGGCATGGCCGACTCTATGCAACCCCACAGACAGAAGCCCACTAGGCTCCCCCGTCCCTGGGATTCTCCAGGCAAGAACACTGGAGTGGGTTGCCATTTCCTTCTCCAATGCATGAAAGTGAAAGGTGAAAGGGAAGTCGCTCAGTCGTGTCCGACTCTTAGCGACCCCATGGACTGCAGCCCACCAGGCTCCTCCATCCATGGGATTTTCCAGACAAGAGTACTGGAGTGGGCTGCCATTGCTTTCTCCGATCTTTTGGCTAGGTTAGTTCTATTTTATGATCTACTAAGAAATGGGTTAAAGAAAAGGATCCATGTGGAAGAAAGATCAGAGAAAGCTCACACTTTATTTAGAGTTGAGGAATGCTTTTTATTTTATTTTTTATTATTTATTTATTTTGGCTGCACCACACAGCATGTGGGATCTTCTCTGACCCCTAAGGACCAGGGATTGAACCCACTCCTCCTGTGGTGGGAGTGCAGAGTTCTAACCACTGGACCACCAGGGAAGTCTGAGTAATGCTTTTTAGTAATTTATGTTTCTGCACGATGAAAGTGATTTTTGAAAATGATGAATGAAAGAGTAACATCAGGTATTAGCTTGCCTCATGTCACCTTCACTTGGAAGACACATAATGATGAAATGTGTGTGTCTTCATATTGGTCTGTTTAACTTTTTAAATAAGCTTGACAAACACACTGTCAAGAAAATACCTATTTAGCTAGAAATCAAAAGAAAGTTTGAATGATTGAAAACTTAGTACACTTTCAACCTAATGAATTATTATATTGCCCAAAAATGTAAAACACAGAAAGATGAAGCTGAGAAACTTCTAATAAGAGCTATTTATCCCTGAGTCACCTTATAATTATTTTTCTTTTTCTAAAGAGTTTTTACATCAAAGTTTCTTGTGATCAATATTACAAGTCACATTAGTTTAACACATCCAGTTATCAGGGGATCATATTAGATGAAATTTATATTCCCTTCTCTGTCAGGTGAACAGAATGATGAAGTGATTGCTACAAGTCATTCAGCCTATCAACAGCAATGCCAAAAATATTGGTGAGGATGTGAAGAAAAGGGAACTCTCATGTACTACTGGTGGAAATGTAAACTGGTGTAGCCATTATGGAAAACAGCATGAAAGTTTCTCAAAACATGAAGACCGGAACTACTATATTCAGCAATTCCACTTCTGAGTATTTATCCAAGGGAAATCAAATTACTGTGTCCAACAGATATCTTCAGCTCCCCACCATATTCACTGCATTATTATTTACAATAGCCAGGACATGGAAACCACCTAAGTGTCCCACTGGCAGATGAAGGATACAGAACATATCACACACACACACACACACACACACACACACACACACACGGGAATGTTATTCAGACATAATAAAAGAAGGAAATTTTGCCATTTGTGACAACATGGATAAACATTGAGGACATTATGCTACATAAAATATCAGACAGAGAAAGGCAAATACTATATGATCTCAATTATATGTGGAATCCAAAAAACAGCTGAACTCATAGATATAGAGAACAGATCGTTGGTTGCCAGAAGCAAGGGGTTGAGGGTGGGCAAAAGGAATGAAGGTGGTCTAAAGGTATAAACTTCTAGTTATGAGATAAACAAGACTTGGGGATGTAAGCATGGAGACTATAGTTAGCAAAACAAAACTGTGCATTTGAAAGTTGCTAAGAGAGTAGATCTTAAAAGTTCTCATCACAAGAAAAAAAAATTGTAACTGTGTGATGATGAATATTAACTAAACTTATTGTGGCAACATTACAATATATATATATAAGTCAAATCATTACATCACACACCTAAAACTAATACAATAAGTTAACTATGTCTCAATAAAATAAAGTAGTTCTGTGTAAAGTAAAATAGTTCTGTATAAAATAAAATTTAAAATATGAAAATAAGTTCTATTTACAATCATTTGAGGCCATCCAGTAATATCAGTTAAGTGCAGAATTACAGAAAACTGAAGGTATTAGATGGACATAGCCTGCAAATTGAATAAATATCTATAGGTATTTTGAAATATTTGTCTCTGTGTATTGATCACAATAAACTGTAGAAAATTCTTAAAGAGATGGGAATACCAGACCATCTGACCTGCCTCTTGAGAAACCTGTATGCAGGTCAGGAAGCAACAGTTAGAACTGGACATGGAACAACAGACTGGTTCCAAATAGGAAAAGGAGTACGTCAAGGCTGTATATTGTCACCCTGCTTGTTTAACTTATATGCAGAGTATATCATGAGAAACGCTGGGCTGGAAGAAGCACAAGCTGGAATCAAGATTGCCAGGAGAAATATCAATAACCTCAGATACGCAGATGACACCACCCTTATGGCAGAAAGTGAAGAGGAACTAAAGAGCCTCTTGATGAAAGTGAAAGAGGAGAGTGAAAAAGTTGGCTTAAAGCTCAACATTCAGAAAACTAAGATCATGGCATCTGGTCCCATCACTTCATGGCAAATAGATGGGGAAACAGTGGAAACTGGCTGACTTTATTTTTCTGGGCTCTAAAATGACTGCAGATGGTGATTGCAGCCATGAAATTAAAAGATGCTTACTCCTTGGAAGGAAAGTTATGACCAACCTAGATAGCATATTTAAAAGCAGAAACATCACTTTGCCAACAAAGGTCCGTCTAATCAAGGCTATGGTTTTTCTAGTGGTCATGTATGGATGTGAGAGTTGGACTATAAAGAAAGCTGACTGCCGAAGAATTGATGCTTTTGAACTGTGGTGTTGGAGAAGACTCTTGAGAGTCCCTTGGACTGCAAGAATATCCAACCAGTCCATCCTATAGGAGATCAGTCCTGGGTGTTTGTTGGAAGGACTGATGTTGAAGCTGAAACTCCAGTACTTTGGCCACCTCATGCGAAGAGTTGACTCATTGGAAAAGACTCTGATGCTGGGAGGGATTGGGGACAGGAGGAGAAGGGGATGACAGAGGATGAGATGGCTGGATGGCATCACTGACTCGATGGACATGGGTTTGGGTGGACTCCAGGAATTGGTGATAGATAGGGAGGCCTGGCATGTTGCGGTTCATGGGGCCACAGAGTTGGACACGACTGAGCGACTGAACTGAACTGAACTGATAGCTGATACTTTCTCCTACTTCCTTTTTGCCCCATTACTCATTTTGAATACAAAAATATTTTCTTGCACATATATATTTTTTCCTGTTTTGAAAAGACTTCTATTAATCATAATAAGTATACCTGGAGAGCTACCATTACCCTCCAAGGACAGAAGTTTGATGGAAATGTAATCTCTTCCTAGAATTCAGAAGAAACTATATACATTTATGGCCTTCCCTGGTGGCTCTGATGGTAAAGAATCTGCCTGCAATGCAGGAGACCCAAGTTCAATCCCTGGGTCAGGAAGATATCGCCTGGAGAAGGGAACAGCTACCCACTCCAGTATTCTTGCCTGGGGAATCCCATGAAAAGAAGAGCCTGGTGGGCTACAGTCCATGGTGTTGCAAAGAATCAGACACAACTGAGCGACTAAGCACAGCACAGCATATACATTTATGGGTAGAACCTGCTATAGTAAAAGGTATGGTATCATCTTTCCTTCCCTCACAGATATCCTTTCAGAACATATGTCATACATCCTTGTATTCTGGAATTTACTGGCACAAAGAAGCTATTTAATAAATACTGACTGAATATATGATTGAAGAGCCATAACTTAGCCTCTCAACATTAGAGTCTAATTCATGTTGGGGAATTAGAGCAACCTTGACCTGAATCATATGCTGAAATAATTCCTTACATTTAGAGTAAAAACAAACAAAAAACCCTCACCTATTATAAGTGGAGATAATTCTGAAAAATGATACTTTAGGTACTCCAAAAATTGGATAGCATCAGAATATACTATCAAGGCCAAAGTAACCCCAAGGCACAAGAAAATGTGTTAAACATTAATGTATTTAAAGGAAATTTCCAGGAAAACTTGCCTGTTCAAACTCTTCCATGTCTACTTCTCCATCTCCATTCAAGTCAAACATCTTGAAGGCAATTTCAAAATTTCTCTGAGGAGCTGTAAGTTAGGAAGGAAGGAAGGACAGGAGGGAAGGAGGGAGGAAAGAGAAAAATATTTAGAAGGTATTGACCAAAAGTAAAAAATCATTGCTTTTTAAGACAAAAGGATGGTTAAACATTAAAATGTAACTTCAAGTCAAAGAATGCTACCACATTTATCTTGATTAACCTTTTAGCAACAGTTCTTAAAGCCAAGAGAATTTTACCAGGTCAGTAAAGATAGTACTTATCTATCTTTGTGTTTCAACACTCTCTTAAATACTTTCTTAGAAGCCATCTTCTCTTAATTGAATAACATTAATGTTGTTCTGTTACTTAAATACAGTGTTATTTATCTGGGCATGAAAGTCTATTTGGAGTAAGATATACTGCTGCAAAGAAAGAAGCTGAAACTATCTTTGTCTTGCCTTTTTAAAACAAGCAAGCTTTCTACCTTGTTCTTTCTAGTCTCTCCATTGTAAGTACAATCAGGAGTTCAGTGGATATCACTCTGCCAACAGGTTATTATCGACATTTTATCGATACCATTCTCCTCAATGTCACTATACCTCTGTGGTAAGGCAGAAAAGCATACTGTCAGCTACCCAGTCCCCTATTTTAATTGTGTCAGCTTGATACATAAATACTGAGTAAAGTATACTTAAATGTTTAAAAATCAAAATGAAAAATGCAAAGCTTGAGAAGATGATATATTTTTTCCCCCTAAGTGAATGGTGAAAGTGTTTCAAGACTTCTTTAATATCCCCAGATCAATCAAAATAAAATTATTATATTTGTACATTAGGATAAAATATAAATTCAACAGCTCTCCTCTCCTTCCTTACCCTGCTAAATATTCTAGTAAAGAAAACTAGGGACTTCCCTGGTAGTACAGGGGTTAGGACTTGGCACTGTCACTGCAGGCGCCCAGGATCAATCCCCGGTTGGGGAACTAAGATCCCAGAAGCTGTGTGGCATGGCCAAAAAAAAGAAAACCAAGTCACTTACTTCCTTCAGTGCTTCAAATTTATATAGCTGTAGAAAATAAAAGTAAAATTTCCTATATATATCCTAATACTACTGAATTAAATTTTCAGTTAATATCACTTTTAGTTAAAAAATTAAAAATAGGTAGACAAAAAAGTAAACAAGGGCTTAGTATATTATGCATTACTGTACACAGTTCATATTCCTGTCTTGCTCATTAATTTGTCAGTATCAACACTTTCTAAGCTTAAATTCCATTTTCAGCTAGCTAGCCTACTTAGGTAGGTCAGCTCCTGGTTTTTAATTGCCTGGGTGAATCATACTGCCTGTTTCACTTGATAATGGCGTCCAACAGGTTTGCTTTTCTTAGGCCACCAGTATGATTGCTGAGAAGGATGCAGGGCCGGGGGGGGGGGGGGTGGGGGGGGGTGGGGGTGTGGGGGGGTGGAGATTAGATTTTTGTATATTTATTGCCACTTCTTAAATTATTCCCATTTGTCTGGATGCTATCTTCTACTGAAGAGTTACTATGTGCCAAGCACTGAACTGGATAATTTTAAGCTGTTTTCTAATTTTGTACTCTCAATCCTAAAATTATTTCTTTTTTAATTTTTTTTTTAAACAGAGTAGGATGTTGGGGTTCCAAGCCACTAAATGACTCACTCAAAATCACACAACTAATAGGCAACAAACAGAACTGGTAAGTGACTGAGGTCAACAATAACTTCAAAGTCCATAAACTATTCATTATGTTCCACAGCCTCCAATACGAAAATTGGGGTTCTTACAATAATAAACACATACTCTTCATTCTGGTATGCTCTAACTTAGAAACAAAACAACAAAACATGACTCACTGGTTATGTCAGTCTCTGAAATAGCTTAGAGTTTCAAGTTTCATCTAAAGGACATTCCTGATATCAAAGAAACATTGCATTGCAATGCTCAGTAGTTTAAGTTTAGTTGCAATCATAGGCATAGGCAACATCAGATTCTGTAATGGGTTTGTCATGTTTTTTAAAAATTCTGAATATAAATTCTGTTCTTCCCTATTGTCTCACAAACTTAGCTCACTTCACTCACATACATTATTTACCTAATCCTTGTAGATACTTGAAATTTTAACAACTGCAGATAATGTGAGGCCGCTGAAAGTCTTAAGTAGGGGAGTGCCACAATCACAGAGGCATTTAAAAAGAATTTCTCTGGCTACAGTATGAAGAATGTACTGAAAAACAAAATTCAGTCTCAGAGAACATCATTAAAGCTCCTGAAACTTGAAAATGTGAATTGAGGTGATGGCAGTGGTCATGGAGAGAAAAAAACAAATTTGAAATAACTTAAGGAGGCAGAAAGTATGTAACTTAATGATTAATTAGCTGTGATGAACTGAGAGTAAAAAAGGCTGACAGCATGACTGGCTTATGCTACCTGGTAGCTTACATATCATTAACCAAGAGAAAGACAAAGTAAAAGATTTGAGGAAAAAATGATTTCAGACAATATCTGCTGAATTCAAGGAGTCCACAGCACATTCTGATGAAAATGTTCAGGAGATAGCTGGAAATATGGGTCTAAAGCTTAGAAGCGAGAGCTTAAAGTTAGTAGTCACATTACCATGAATAGATACACACCTACATATGCATGCTCAGTCGTGTCTGACTCTTTGTGATCCTATGGACTGTAACCCACCAGGCTCCTCCATCCATGGGATTATCCTGGCAAGAATACTGGAGCGGGTTGCCATGCCCTCCTCCAGGGGATCTTCCTGATCCAAGGATCGAACACACACCTCCTGCATTGCAGGCAGACTCTATACCATTGAGCCTCCTGGTTAGCTTCAAAGACTTGAAATGAAGACGTCCAAGGAGAACTGAAGATTGAGGAGAAGTGTACAGAAAGGATAGAAAGTAGTTGGAAGCTAATATTTAAGGTGAAAGTAAAAAGAGAGGAAGCAGTGACAAAGTGGTATCACACCACCAAGAGAAATGTGGTTCAAAATGAATAGAAATAGGGGAAGATTTGGCCAGAGGCACTCAAAGGGTTGCTATTCATGAATTACAGCAGCATTCTCATTCCCTGTCTTCACTGATTACAGAGACAATGCAGAGTTTTTAAATTTTTAGGTTTATCATGATCTTCTATTCTTACTGTCTTACAAGTTCTGTGATGGCATACGCACAGGCGTTTAAATGACTGAATGAGTTATTCTGGCAACTCATACTTAATATGGTCTCCTACAACTAAGGTTAAATGCACTTTACCAAAAAAAGAATATCTTGTACTGCTTGAGGTTTATTTATCTTTTTAATCCTGGCTTACTCTCAAACACAGTATTTGCTTTATGTGGAACAACATTAAGAGTGTTTATTCAAGAATATGCATTGACACTCTCAGGCTGAGCTCTTGTGCCCCGGTCACTGATACAGCATGTCAGGACAGCAGCCATGCACGTTCTGATCTCATTTAGGCCTTAGCAGTCCATCACACAATGTCCTTCTAGTAGTTTTCTCAGGTTATTCAATCTTCATTTGCCGATCATACCAAAGCACTCAAGACAAACAAGTAAAAAACCAGCTTGCCTTAAGTGAAACATACTACAAAGGAATAAGCTGCTAGGCCATTTTCTTGTACTCTCTTGTCTCCCTTTGAAAGCAGACTTCAGAGTAATTTTTAAATCTAGCTGCTCTGGAAAGCTAAAAGTATCTTGAGTTTACATTAGTTCACAACCTATTGCCATAGAAAGGTAGAGAGAGGGGAATTCTTTTGAATTTCAGGCTACTTGTACAGTGAACAGTGAAGCTTCGCCCCACCCATCCTTGTGTTAATGGTTCAATCTATTTTCTGCACAGCAATATCTAAAACAATCATATGTTGGGACTGATTAAAACAGTGAGATTCTATACAAAGTTCATCACTCTACATCTTTAAGCTATAATTCCGTGATAGTTTTTACTACAAGTAAATGTGGATACATTAGATCTTGTTTTAGTGTAGAATAAAACATTTTTATGTTATTCTATCATCGACAATAATGACAATAGCAATAACAACTCTAGATTTATTCAAAGCACAGTAGATTTTTCTACACTGTTTTAGTAATAAGTAAAAAAAACCATGTTTTTCTGTGTATGTAAGTCAAATAATCAGATAGCAACAACATTAGCTGTCTCAAAATTTTCATGACTGTTTCACTTTTTTTTTTTAATAGAAAATGCAAAAGACTTGGGCTCTAATTCTGACTTTTCCAATCTAATGAGTTATTATGCCTTAAATTCTTTTTTGGTAGTACTGACTAAATGAACAAAACTGAATAGGTTAGATTCTAAACAAGTTTCTTATTTTCTGTTACTTTGGTTCTCCTACCACAAAATTCCCACCTTACTATTCCTATTGTAAAATGATGCATAGGACAAATAAGGTAATTAATATGCAATATCAGAGAGCTCTGAGTGAGGAGAAAAAACTGTATATAGTATGACGAACCTCCACTCAGTGATGAACCTGCCTACTGAATTTGTAAGGATGATCATATAGCTTCTGATTATTTCCGAGGGAAATAATAATGTCTAACCATTGCTGACCATATTAATTGAACTTTTTTTCTCATGCAGAACGGGCTTCCCAGGTGGTTCAGTGATAAAGAATTCCCCTGTCAAAGCAAGGAGACATAGGAGATATGGGTTTGATCTCTGGGTCAAGATGTCCCTTGGAGGAGGAAATGGCAACCCACTCCAGTATTCTGGCCAGAGAATCCAGTGGACGTATGAGCTTAGCGGGCTACTGTCCACAGAGTTGCTCAGAGGTGGATACAACTGAGCACACACCCACCACCACCTTCTCATGTAGAGCTCAAATCTAATTCTTTGTAGCTCTTACAAATTGTTCTAATTTAATTTTTGAGAGAAATATAAAATATAACTGCTTCTCACCTTTACGATGTCCCTCTGAATACATAAGAACATAGTGTCATGTCTCTACTAAAGGTTTCTCAGAACCTCTTTCCAGAACGTCAAGGTTATTTTGTAATAGCCTTCTCTGGGGTACTTTAGATGACCAATGGCTCCCGTAAATGCAATATTCTAAAATGGTTAATTCTGGAATGACTTATCCTTTCTAATAACAGTAGGAGTTCTCTGCAGACTAATATATTAACAGTTTTCTTATATGAGGGCATAATATTTTGCTTTTCCACATTCAGTTCAGTTCAGTCACTCAGTTGTGTCCAACTCTTTGTGACTCCATGAACGGCAGCACGCCAGGCCTCCTTGTCCATCACCAACTCCTGGAGTCTACCCAAACCCATGTTCATTGAGTCGGTGATGCCATCCAACCATTTCATCCTCTGTCGTCCCCTTCTCCTCCTGCCCTCAATCTTTTCCAGCATCAGGGTCTTTTCAAATAAGTCAGTTCTTCGCATCAGGTGGCCAAAGTATTGGAGTTTCAGCTAACATCAGTCCTTTCAATGAACATGCAGGACTGATCTCCTTTAGGATGGACTGGTTGGATATTCTTGCAGTCCAAGGGACTCTCAAGAGTCTTCTCCAACACCATAGTTCAAAAGCATCAATTCTTTGGCGCTCAGCTTTCTTTATAGTCCAAC
Organism: Odocoileus virginianus; assembly: GCF_023699985.2. Taxonomy (NCBI): domain Eukaryota; kingdom Metazoa; phylum Chordata; class Mammalia; order Artiodactyla; family Cervidae; genus Odocoileus; species Odocoileus virginianus. Next base: position 62,176,427 of record NC_069680.1, read on the forward strand.
TCTCACACCTATACATGACCACTGGAAAAACCACAGCCTTGACTAGACAGACCTTTGTTGGCAAAGTAATGTCAATGCTTTTTAATATGCTATCTAGGTTGGTCATAACTTTCCTTCCAAGGAGTAAGCATCTTTTAATTTCATGGCTGCAGTCACCATCTGCAGTCATTTTGGAGCCCAGAAAAATAAAGTCAGCCACTGTTTCCACTGTTTCCCCATCTATTTTCCATGAAGTGATGGGACCAGATGCCATGATCTTAGTTTTCTGAATGTTGAGCTTTAAGCCAACTTTTTCACTCTCCTCTTTCACTTTTATCAACAGGCTCTTTAGTTCTTCACTTTCTGCCATAAGGGTGGTGTCATCTGTATATCTGAGGTTATTGATATTTCTCCTGGCAATCTTGATTCCAGCTTGTGCTTCATCCAGCCCAGCATTTCGCATGATGTACTCTGCATGTAAGTTAAGTAACCAGGGTGACAATATACAGCCTTGACATACTCCTTTTCCTATTTGGAACCAGTCTGTTGTTCATGTCCAGTTCTAACTGTTACTTCTTGACCTGTATACAGATTTCTCAGAAGGCAAGCAAGGTGGGCTGGTATTCCCATCTCTCTCAGAATTTTCCACAGTTTATTGTGATCCACAAAGTCAAAGGCTTTGGCATAGTCAATAAAGCAGAAATAGATGTTTTGCTGGAACTCTCTTGCTTTTTCGATGAACCAGCGGATATTGGGAATTTGATCTCTGGTTCCTCCGCCTTTTCTAAAACCAGCTTGAACATCTGGAAGTTCACGGTTCACGTATTGCTGAAGCCTGGCTTGGAGAATTTTAAGCATTACTTTACTAGCGTGTGAGATGAGTGCAACTGTGTGGTAGTTTGAGTATTCTTTGCATTGCCTTTCTTTGGGATTGGGATGAAAACTGACCTTTTCCAGTCCTGTGGCCACTGCTGAGTTTTCCAAATTTATGGCATATTGAGGGCAGGACTTTCACAGCATCATCTTTTAGGATTTTAAATAGTTCAACTGGAATTCCATCACCTCCACTAGCTTTGTTCGTAGTGATGCTTCCTAAGGCCCACTTGACTTCACATTGCAGGATGTCTGGCTCTAGGTGAGTGATCACATCATGTGATTATCTGGGTAATGAAGATTTTTTTTGTATAGTTCTTCTGTGTATTCTTGCCACCTCTTCTTAATATCTTCTGCTTTTGTTAGGTCCGTACCATTTCTGTCCTTTATTGAGCCCATCTTTGCATGCAGTGTTCCCTTGGTATCTCTAAGTTTCCTGAAGAGATCCCTAGTAGTTCCAATTCTATTGTTTTCCTCTATTTCTTTGCATTGATCGCTGAGGAAGCCTTCCCTATCTCTCCTTGCTATTCTTTGGAACTCTGCATGCAAATGGGTATATCTTTCCTTTTCTCCTTTACTTTTCGCTTCCCTTCTTTTCACAGCTATTTGTAAGGCCTCCTCAGACAGCCATTTTACTTTTTTGCATTTCTTTTCCTTGGGGATGGTCTTGATTCCTGTCTCCTGTACAATGTCACGAACCTCCATCCATAGTTCATCAGGCACTCTGTCTATCAGATTTAGTCCCTTAAATCTATTTTTCACTTCCACTGTATAGTCATAAGGGATTTGATTAGGCTAGAGCAAAGGAGGAGAAAAACCTGCAAGATTAGATTTCAAAAAAGTTGCCCTCTCTCAATTCTCCTTAATTCTTCAAGGTATGATGGCTAGCTATAGTCTGGAAGAATCTTTCTGCCTTTTTTTTTGTTTTAACTCAGAGTGGAAGCATTGTAGTTGTATTATAGTATTTCCCTGGGATAATTTAGCTTCCAAAGGATGCTACATAAAGTGAAAATATCCTAAGAATTTTTAAAAAAATATACTTAAGCAAGAGCAGATCAATTTTTGTTTTCAATGACATACTTGCTTTCTAAGTCTGATCTGATTTCTGTTAGTAACTATTTTACAGGTACTCTTTGATAATCTATTAACCTTTTCAGCATTTTCTAATATTAGGTTTCATGCTACATGCCAGGCTAACACTATAGCTAGCAAACAGACTGCAAATATTTGAAAAACAAAATGCTTAAAGAATCATAAAAGATGAGGACAAAGTCAAGAAATATTTATTATAAAGCTACACATTTTATATTTTATTTTTATATATAGTTAACTTTGTATAGAGGCATATTTATGTGAGGGGCTTCCCAGGTGGTGCTAGTAGTAAAGAATCCACCTGCCAATGCTGAAGACACGAGAGACACTGCTGCTGCTTCTGCTGCTAAGTCGCTTCAGTCGTGTCTGACTATGTGCGATCCCATAGATGGCAGCCCACCAGTCTCCCCCGTCCCTGGGATTCTCCAGGCAAGAACACTGGAGTGGGTTGCCATTTCCTTCTCCAATGCATGAAAGTGAAAGTGAAGTTGCTCAGCTGTGTCCGACTCTTCGTGACCCCATGGACTGCAGCCTACCAGGCTCCTCCATCCATGGGATTTGCAGGTAAGAGTACTGGAGCGGGGTGCCATTGCCTTCTCCAACAAGAGACACAGGCAGGTTCAATCCCTGGGTTGAGAAGATCCCTTGGAGCAGGAAATAGCAACCCATTCTAGTATTCTTGCCTTGAAAATTTCATGGACAGAGAAACCTGGCAGGTCACAGCCCATGGCGCTGCCAAGAATCAGACATGACTAAGAGACTGAGCACCCCACATTTATGTGAAGCGAGGCGTGTGTGTGGACACGCTCAGTCCTGCCCAACTCTGCAACCCCACACACTGTAGCCCACCAGGCTCCTCTGTCCATGGGATTTTCCAGGCAAGAATATTGGAATGGGTTGCCATTTCCTGCTCCAGGGTATCTTCCCAACCTAGAGATGGAACCCATGTCTCTTGTGTCTCCTGCACTGGCAGGGGGATTCTTTACCACTGCTCTACCTGGGAAGCAAGACATAGCATGAACAGTATCAGTGGCTCAAAAACTTAACAGTTACACACTTTCTGCTTCAACTCAGAAGTCTGATAGACAGGCCTGCCCTCATCTTTGTCTTGTAGAATAATCTAATGGCTAAAATACCCACTATTAATTGTGCCATCCATCTGAAGTCACTGGAGATGATGAAAATAACTATAACATTTTGCCCTGGAATCAAAATGATTATTCTTAAAATGCAAGATGTGAAACGGCAAATGAAAAGATCCACATCTACTACAATTAGTTACAGAAGACACTGTAGTGTGAAATAAAGTTAAAATCAAGACTTTCTCTGTTGGTTGTATTAGAATTACAATTTAAAACACTGTAATAACTTTCAGACTACATTAACAAATTTTAGTTAATAACCATTTAGTGACTGAATATGCTCAAACAAGGGTAAGTTAATTAGACTGTTTCCTGAATATGTTTTCTGTAGTTGTATAGCTGTGTGTTCCCATTAAGTTGAAATACAGGGGAATCAAACTATATAATATAAAATAATGAACATTTTACCACTTAAAATATCTAGTTTCTCTGATGAGCAATTTGAAACGATAAAATGGTATGAGATTTTTATTGGTAACTTCTGGAGTTCAATATCAAGAAAATTTCCTTAGTGGAGGAAAAAAAGACAGTAAGGTGATCTGAAATAGCTAAAGTTAATGGTATGTAGATATATCAATCTAGTGCTTCTTCTTAGGTTTGCTCTTTTAACATGGTGGAGGGGGAACACTCCATGATTGAAATGACAAATGCCAAGGATAAAGAAAAAGAGGCCCCAATTATCCAGGAGGAAAAAAAGTTATAAAGAAAAACGTATTGAGTTGTATCATAATTCTCCACAACACTTGGATACTGCACAGCAAGTCCTATAGAATCTTGAGGGAAAGTAATTTTAAGGGTTACACACAAGTCAACTCATCATTTATCTACATTAGCAACAGAAGATAGTCTCAGACATTCAAGAACTAAGAAACTGTATAATCCACAAAACTTTCCTAACAAAATTCCACAAAAAAACAGTAACAAAATTTATAAGCAGGGATTGGTAAACTATGATGTGCTGGCTATTTGTTTGTGTATTGTTCATGGCTGCTTATAACTGAGTAGCTGTGACACAGACCTTAAGGCCAGCAAGCTTAAAATATTTATCTTGCCCTTTAAGAAAAAGTTTGCCAACCCTTGGTTGAGGAAATTCTTTAGCCAACGATGACAAAAAAAAAAAAATCAATCAAAACAAAGACTGGGAAGAAGAGATCAATTAAGAAGTGAGCTGTAAGTTAAGTGAGCAATAAAATCAGTAGAAGTTAATCTTAAATAATGGATATTAATAAAACAATCATGGCATGTGGCATTTATTAAATGCTTATTATGTATCAGGCACTTTATATAAATTATTTAATCCTCCCAATCATTCTGTGACACTGTACTAATATACCCATCCCCTGTTAAAAAAGAGGGAACTGAGGTATTGGGTGTCCAGAATCAAAGAGCCGAGATTCAAATCTACACATTCTACTAGAGTATGCATCACTCTTAGTCATTATACAAAAGTGGTTATAAAAATAATAAAGTATAAGATAGTCCTTGAAAGAGAAAATATAGAAATTAAAATTATTTTTAAAAAATGACTTTGAATAAAAAATACCAGATTAATACTGTAAAAACAAGAGTGTAGAGAAGAAACTGAAAGGAAGATAAATTTCTTGATTTCCAATAGAAGACATCAAAAGAAATAGATGATTCTGTCCTATACAAGAAGCCATGTCACCCTTGAGCTCCCACAGATACGTACACACATCCTGACCCAGGGATCAAACCTGGGTCTCCTGCACTGTAGGCAGATTCTTTAATATCTGAGCCACCAGGGAAGCCCAGATAAATCATGTCTTCTCCGAATCCCCATAAATACATATAGACATACACATTTAAATTAATTCAAAGGTTACCACAAATAGGAGAGCATTCAAATTATTTGGGAGAAAAACTCCCAATGAACAAAGCAAAAGTTTGAAAGAAAAAAATGGAAGAAAGCATAGAAAAAAGATATAAGGTGACAGAAGAACAAATAAATCACAACAAAGTTAAATGAACTAAACTGCTCTATTAGAAGACACAGAGCACGTCAGACTGCATTTGTTATTTATAAGAAATATATTGAAAACAAAATATTACAAAAAGTAAAGAATAAGAGGAAATACAGGAAAACAAAACAGAAAGAAAGCAGAGGTGATATTAATAATATGAGACAGAAATGAACTAAGAGCAGAAGGACTAAGAAGGATTAAGAACAAACACCATTTCCATATTACTCATAATTACCATCCATAAAGAATATCTCTTATATATCTTTATGTACAGGATAATATCACATAAAAATATATAACAAAGTATCAGGTATAAAGAAGAAATTACTGTAATATCCTAAGTCTATGAGATATTTTACAGAAAACTTAATGAGGTCATGGAGACTTTATATAATATCAACCACAAGTTCAATTTGATAGATATATAGTATCAATGTTAGAATGTTAGTGTGTTAGTTGCTTGGTCGTGTCCAACTCTTTGCAACCCTACAGACGGTAGCCCACCAGGCTCCTCTGTCCGCGGAATTCTCTAGGCAAGAATACTGGAGAAGGTTGCCATTTCCTTTTCCTGGGGATCTTTCCAAAATGGCAATGTAGTCCAGTACTCTTGCCTGAAAAATCCCATGAACGGAGGAGTGTGGTAGGCTACAGTCCATGGGGTCGCAAAGAGTTGGACATGACTGAGTGACTTCATTTTCTTTTCTTTTCCAACCCAGGGAATGAACCTGGGTCTCCTGCATTGCAGGTGGATTCTTTAATATCTGAGCCAGAGAGTCTGCATGTATTTTTTAAATCTTCAAAGGAAATTTAGAAAGACATTAGATATACAAACAGACATACACACACAACACACACAAACACAAATAAGAAATGGGAAATGCAGAATTTTTACAACTTTAATAAAATAAAACTATGTCATAGTTTTATAACTATGTGATCATAAAGTGATCATAAAGCCACTGATCACCAGGCTAAGATGCTGAAAAAGCACTTGACAAAATTTTAAGCTTTCCTAATAAACTTTTTTTCCCCTGAGAAACAGAGATAGAAGGAACTTATTCAATATGGTAAAGTTTATCTGACAGGAAGATTCACAATATACTTAACTGAAAAATGCCAAAAACATTTATTTTAATGTAATAAAGTGGGGATGTTCATTATTAGTGACAATATTTTGAAAATTCTAGCCAAAGCAAATATATAATGAAATAAAGCACACATGCTAGAAAAAAAAAAAAAAAAAAAACAATGATCATTATTTGAAAAGAAAAGGTGGCAAGAAAACACAGAAGAACTATACAAAAAAGATCCTCATGACCCAGATAACCATGATGGTGTGAACACTCACATAGAACCAGACAACCTGGAGTGCGAAGTCAACTGGGCCTTAGGAAGCATCACTACGAACAAAGCTAGTGGAGGTGATGGAATTCCAGTTGAGCTATTTCAAATCCTAAGAGATGATGCTGTGAAAGTGCTGCACTCAATATGCCAGCAAATCTGGAAAACTCAGCAGTGGCCACAGGACTGGAAAAGTTCAGTTTTCATTCTAATACCAAAGAGGAGCAATGCCAAAAAATGTTCAAACTATTGCCCAAATGCACTCATCTCACACACTAACAACGTAATGCTCAAAATTCCCTAAAACAGGCTTCAACAGTACATGAAGCAAGAAGTTCCAGATGTTCAAGCTGGATTTAGAAAAGGCAGAGGAACCAGAGATAAAACTGCCAACATCCACTGGATCATCAAAAAAGCAAGAGTGTGCCAGGAAAACATCTACTTCTGCTTTATTGATTATGCCAAAGCCTTTTGACTGTGTGGATGATAACAAACTGTGGAAAATTCTTCAAGAGATGGGAATACCAGACCACCTTACCTGCCTTCTGAGAAATCTGTATGCAGGTCAAGAAGCAACATGTAGAACCGGACATGGAACAGACTGGTTCCACATTGGGAAAGGAGTACGTCAAGGCTGTATATTGTCACCCTGCTTATTTAACTTATAGGCAGAGTACATCATGTGAAATGCTTAGCTGGATGAAGCACAAGGTGGAATCAAGACTGCTATGAGAAATATCAACAACCTCAGATATGCAGATGACACCACCCTTATGACAGAAAGTGAAGAGGAACTAGAGTCTCTTGATGAAAGTGAAAGAGCAGAGTGAAAAAGTTGGCTTAAAACTCATCATGTAAAAAACAAAAATCATAGCATCTGGTCCCATCACTTCATGGCAAATAGATGGGGAAAGAAAGGAAACAGTGAGACTTTAATTTTGGGGCTCCAAAATCACTGTGACTGTAGCCATGAAATTAAAAGATGCTTGCTCCTTGGAAGAAAAGCTATGACCAATGTAGACAGCATATTAAAAAGCAGAGACATCACTTTGGCAACAAAGGTCCATTTAGTCAAAGCTATGGTTTTTCTAGTGGTCATGTATGGATGTGAAAGTTGGACCATTAAGAAAGCTGAGTGCTGAAGAATTGAAGAAGTTGGAGGTGTTGGAGAAAACTCTTGAGAGTCCCTTGGACTGCAAGGAGATCCAACCAGTCAATCCTAATGAAATCAGTCCTAAATACTCATTGGAAGGAATGATGCTGAAACTGAAGCTCCAATATTTTGGCCACCTGATGTGCAGAATTGACTCATTGGAAACAACCCTGATGCTGGGAAAGATTGAAGGCAGGAGGAGAAGGGGACAACAGAGGATGAGATAGTTGGATAGCATCACCAACTTGATGGATATGAGTTTGAGCAAGCTCAGGGAGTTGGTGATGGACAGGGAAGCCTGGCGTGCTACATTCCATGGGTTACAAAGAGCTGGACATGACTGAGTGACTGAACTGGACTTTTGGTTTCATTTTTGACTCATTGGTTGGTTCAGGATTGTGCTGTTTAATTTCCATATATTTGTGAATTCCTCAAATTTCTTCTTGTTATTCATTTCTGATTTCTTACTATTGAGGCCAGAAAGGTTACTTGATACAATTTCAATCTTTTGAAATTTGCTGACATTTGTTTTGTGACCTAACATATCATCTATTCTGGAGAATGTCCATGTGCACTTGAGATGAATGCATATTGGACTTTTGGATGGAATGTTTGTAAATGTCTGTTAGGCCCATTTGGTTTCAAGAACAGTTCAATGTTTCCCTATCGATTTTCTGTCTGGATGATCTATCCATTATTGAACGTTATATACTGAAGCTCCCTACTATTATTGTACTGCTGTTGATTACTCCCTTCAGATCTGTTTGTATTTGCTTAGTATACTTAGGCACTCTTGCATATTTAAATTGTCATATGCTCTTAAAGTATTAAACCCTTTATCATTACAGAGTGACCTTCTTTATCTTTTACTACAGATTTTGACTTAAAGTCCATTTTGTCCAGGAACAGCTATTCCCGCCCTCTTTTGGTTTTCATTTGCATGGAGTATCTTTTTGCATCCCTGCACTTTGAGCCTAGGTATTCCTTTTAGCTGAAGTATTTTGCAAGAAGCACAGAATTGGGTCTTATGTTTTTTTACCCATTCAGCAACTCTGAACCTTTTAATTAGAGAATTTAATCCATTTATTGGTAAGGATTTAGTATTCCTAGCTTGTTAAATTTTTTTCTTTTTGGTTCCCTTGTTCTTTCTCTCCCTCTCGTATTCTTTTGTGAATTTATGACTTTGTGTAGTGAAATACTTTGACTCCCTTCTTTTAACCTTGTGTGTATCTACTAGAGGTTTTTATTTTGTGGTTACCATGAGGCTTGCTCAAAATATCTCATAGCTATAAAAGTCTATTTTAAGCTGATAATTTTGATTGCATACAAAAATTCTACTATTTTCTCAACATTTTGTTGACTTCACAATACATGTACAATGTATATTAACAAATTATTGTAGCTATAGCTAATTTTAACACTTTGTCCTTTAACATCTATATTAGAGTTAAGTGGTTAACATGTCACCATATTGCAATATTAGAGTATTCTGAATCTGACTATCTATGTAACTTTACTGGTGTTTCGTATATTTTCATATGTTTTATGTTACTAATATCCTTTAATTTACCTTGACGAACTCCCTTCAGCATTTCCTGTAAGGCAGATCTAGTGGTAATGAAGTGCCTCAGCTTTTATTAGGGAAAGTATTTATCTTGCATTCATTTTTGAAGAACGAATTTGTTAGGTAAAGTGTTCTTGCTTGGCAGATTTCCTCTTTCAGCACTTTGAATATAATCATTCTGTTCTCTCCTGACCTGCAAGGTTTCTGTTGAGAATTCAGCAGATAGCTTTATTGGGGTTCACTTGTATGAGATTTTTTTCTCCTGCTGCTTTAAAAATTCTGTCTTTGTGTTTGATTGTGGTCAGATTCATTAAAATGTCTCTTTGAGAAGATCATTTTGGACTGAAATTTTGGGGCTGCCAATTAGCTTCATGAACTTGGATATCCTAGTTTCTCCCAAGGTTCAAAAAGGTCCCAGTCATTATTTCTTTAAATAAGCTTTTTACACCCTTCTCTCTGGCCGTCAGCATGTACTCTAGCGGCTTCAGGATCTTGCATTGGTGCACACCTAGCAATGCGAGCTGGTGGCATGCAAGGGCACAGACCTATAATCCCTGCGCATGTGCACAGTGGTGGGGGTCAGCTGTAAGGATCTAGGCTGGAGAATTGCATTTGTGTAGCCTCAGAAGCCTGAACTTGCTGCTGGTGTGGGTCCCAGGTTCCAGTGGAGAGAGTGCTGGGGAGAGACTTTGGTGCTGATGTCAGTAAGTGCAAATATGCAAATACTTTTGGGATAAAAACCTGTGAAATCTGCAGAAGTCTGTGACAGCTGTGCTGGCCACTGGTTTGTTTAGTGGGGAAATATACTGAAGTCTTCTACAGAGCATGTGTCTGGCAAGCTGGTCACTCCCACTGCATGGCTTATATTAGTATCCTTGCAATTCTTTCTTATTCCTAGCCATCTCTACAATGTTTCAGTTTTGCTGGTTTCTGGCAAGGATGAAACTGAAGCAAGTCCTTTGTGTGATTGGGAAGGTGCAGGTAAGTGGAGGTGTTTTTCCTTCCTTTTTATGTGGATATTCTCAAATTATTTGTTCTACTGTCTTCATGTAGTTTTTTAAGTTGACTCCAGACCTCTCTATTTTTGTTTGTAGATAGTTGACTGTTGATCTTTGTGGAAGGATGGAGGCTGGGGTCTCCTTTTCCATCATCTTTGTGACATCATCAAGTGGGACCCTAATTCCAGTGAATTCACTTCTGGGTCTCCATTTATCTTTAAAGAAGTTTCTGAGATTTCACACCAGGTTATATCCCTATTTTCAAAGATTTTATTACTATCACCATGTCCACTGCATGAACTTCACCATTTAGGGAATATGATGGTTTTGTAAGCATCTTCTTGAAAATATTTCTAGAACTATTATAGGAATTTATAGGTCATTTATAATTAGTGTGAATTCATTGAATCTGAGGATTCAAATTTTTTTGACCTAAATTTTTTGAGAAAGGAAACTTTGTTTTTTGAAAGGAAGGGTGAAAAGAGAGAGATATTCCTTTGGTAGCTTAGCAAAAAACTGGCTTCGTAGATCTGAATTAGATCAATGAAAGAAAGGCTAACGCCCCCTGTGGAATGGAACCTCCATCTTTCTAACAAGACCACTTTGTCAACCAGGATGCTCCTGTTATCACACAGCTCCTGGATGTCCTCTGCCTCTCATCCCAATTATTATAGAGAGAGTCGGGGCAGGGGGGTAGGGGGAGGGAGGCAGCATCTTTCCTTAGAGCCCTCTCCCTAATGTGCTCCAGCTCTGTCTGATCCAACTAAGAACTTTCTTCTGCCAAACAACATGTGGATGGGGACTGGGTAATTTTGCTGCTTTTCTGCCTGTGAGTTTCCCCACTAGACCTTATCTTAGATTATGTTTAGCTATACAGTACTAGCAATATGTGTGTTAGTGTTCCCTTTGCACAACAAAGGAGAAGTAATTTTCTTAGACGAAGAACTACATTTTACCTTGACATTTCACCAAAGACCAATATTTTCCTCTCAATTTGTCTTGGTACAGATCTAAGGGCTTCCATCTGTGGAAAGAACCCAGGGAAGAAAGAAGCCTTATGTATCCAACTAATAATGTTCCACTGCTGGAAAGCCCATGGAGCCAAGCACAAAACAGAAGGATGAGCTGGGTTAGTTTATAAAAGGCCAGGGAAGATTTCCTGACAAATTCCGCATAAACTTTAAGACAGGTGAGTCTGGCAATGGACCCAATTGGGGTTTTTAAATCAGACCCAGTCCAACTCTGGCAGATTTCTAGACCCAGTTCAGAAAAAGAAATGTGCAAAATCTGGACGCTCATAAAGCGAAACTGCAGAGCCAGGATCTAAGAGGGCCTCACCCACCTACAGAGGCAATGAGCTCAAAGGGCTCAATAGCTGAGAGTCATTACTGTGATCTGTGGCAATTTTCTCTACATTTTCTCTTTTTCTCAGTCTTTTGTTTTCTTGAGAGCAAGAACTGGAAAGGGAACTTCAGAGGCCTGAATTCTCAGCCTCAGGAAAGCAGCTGTTCAGGAACTGTCCCGGAAAGGGACTGCATATACTGCATCGTATCTGGAGACAGACGCTTCTTTATGATATACAGTACCACTCTGAGCCTCCTGTCTGACCCTTTCTTTTTGAATCTCTCCTCCTCATAAACACCTGTAAGTATTAGAGTAAAAGTATCCCATTTTTGCCCCTGCATTCATGGTTGCCTTTTTATCTCTGCTTCCTATCCAACATGAAATAGTTTTCTGAAAATGAATAGATTAGTGCTGCCACTATAACATAAAAGCGGCTTTTCTGGTGGCTCAGAAGATAAAGAATCTGCCTGCAATGCAGGAGACCCAGGTTTGATCCCTGGGTTGGGAAGATACCCAGGAGAAGGGAATGGGTACCCACTCCAGTATTCTTGTGTGGAGAATTCCATGGACAGAAGAGCCTGGAGGGTCACAGTTCATGGGGTCGCAAAGAATCTGATACGACTGAATGACTAACACTTTCACTTTTGCTAATATAAATAGGAATCACTGAATTATTTCATATACTGAAATGAATCCACTTTTTTTAAAAAATGAATCCATTTTTAAACAGCATTACTGATGGTGCATAGGCCTATCAGATGAGCCCAAGGGAAAGCACTATTTACAGTCTGCCTAAACTACCAGGATATAATTTACTCTGATTTCAGATAAAATGTTTACTATTTCTGCTGTTTTTCTAGGAATTAAAAATAAATTTCTCGAAGTTTTAGGAATAAGTAGAAAATAATATATGGTGTATACTGCTAACATGCAGTAAAAGTGAAGTCGCTCAGTCAGGTCTGACTCTTTGCGACCCCATGGACTGTAGCCTGACAGGCTCCTCAGCCCATGGGATTTTCCAGGCAAGGATACTGGTGTGGGTTGCTGTTTCCTTCTCCAGGGAATCTTCCCGACCCAGGGACTGAACCCGGGTCTCCGGCACTGCAGGCAGACTCTTTACCAACTGAGCCACCAGGGGAGCCCCTAATATGCAGTAGGTGAAACCAAATAGATTTCTTTTTAAAATTGTAGGCAACTAAGTTTTGTTCTGAAGGTTCTGTTAGAACCCTCTATTTTGGAAAATAGATTTTCCTTTATTCAAACAGTCATACTTCTATATACAGAGTATGACATCTTCTCAGAATTTTTATTCTTATTTAGGTACATCCTATATCATACATACAAAGGATGTATATAAATATCTATAGATATATACCCTAAAAGGAATGTGACATACAATATAACATGTGTATCTGTATATATACATATTTCCTGATCAATTCCAATATAGTTGCTTTATAAAATATGTTTCTCCCTGGTGACAATTAAACATGAACATATAAAAGATACACCTTCTGGTTACAATTCATTTTCTTTTCAAATTAGCAGAGATAATTGATTTAAAATTGTAAATTGTAGGTTTCATTTGATTCTCAGCAAATTTAGGCATCCATTTCTGTTAAAACTCTTATTTTTGCATATCAAACTTCTTGTCACACAGTTAAGTCAAGAAGTCTTCTAGCATTAAGATTTTTTAAATTCAATTCCTTTTTTTTTTACTTAGAATTTTCATTAAAAAAATCTTATTTAAAAGCATATAGCCTTTCTGATTGAACAGGGAAAGGGATGAGGAAACTCTGAACCTTACATAACCTTCCCTCCTCCTTGCCAAGGAAATCCATAAATGGACTCTGCAGACCTCCTAATGTTTTGTGGGCTGTGATTTGTAAGTAGTATAGATTTAAACTTAAAAATTATCAGTTTATTTGAAATTAAAATTCAGGAGGAGGAGCCAAGATGGCGGAGGAACAGGACGGGGAGACCACTTTCTCCCCTACAAATTCATCGAAAGAACATTTGAATGCTCAGCAAATTTCACAAAACAACTTCTGATCGCTAGCAGAGGACATCAGGCGCCCAGAAAAGCAGCCCATTATCTTCGAAGGGGGGTAGGACAAAATATAAAAGATAAAAAGGGAGTCAAAAGAGCTACTGACAGAGACCCGTCCCGGGAAGGGAGTCTTAATAGAGGAAGTTTCCAATCACCAGGAAATCCTCGCACTGGCGGGACTGGGGGAAGTTTTCGGCAACCTAACTGGGAGGAAAAATTAAACAAGGCCCACGGATTACGTGCCTAAAATTCCCAGCAGAAAAGTACCCCAGACGCCCGTACCCGCCAGCAACAAGCAGGGGCGGAACGGAGAGGAGCGGGCGGCATTGCTTAGGGTAAGGACCGGCCCGAAGACCCTGAGAGCAATCGGAGGGAGCTTTTGTAAACTGTGGGATAGCAAGGGTCAAAATTAACCAGCCCGAACACACTGCCGGCGGTTCGCAAAACAAAGGGACTGAGAAACTCCAGAGAAGAGCCGGCCCATCCCCTCTGGAGGTAGGAGGCAGGGGGGAGGGGAAAAGGGCAAACTCAGCCCCTGAGAAGCCACCCCCTCCCACACTGCAAACAGGCCCCGGTTCCTATCTAAAGACTTCCTGAGACCCGACTGGAGGTGTGCGCTGGGGCCGCGGAGAGAAAAAGCGCGCGATACCCGGGGAGAGATTGCGCCCAAGCCTCTGGCTGCCTGAGCCGCTCACCGCGGAGGGAAAAGGCGTGCCGCACCCGGGGAGAGTGCGCCCAAGCCTCTGGCTGGCTGAGCCGCTCGCCGCGGAGGGAAAAGGCGCACCGCACCCGGGGAGAGTGCGCCCAAGCCTCTGGCTGGCTGGGCCGCTCAGGCAGGGGAAGGCACAAAACGCAGGCACAACCGAATCTGCGCTTTTGTGGAGTACCCGAAAACTGGAACCGCATTCAATGCAGGGTCCGCTCCATATAGAGCAGCCGGGAGCCTGAGCAGTGTAGACGGGGAAAGCACTGACACCTGTGAGCGGGACAAACCCAGTGTGGCCGGAACAAACCCAGTGTGGCCGGAACACGGTGAGTGCTAGCCACACGGAGCGGTATCTGTCTGCAGCGCCCCGCCCTCCCCGTAGCAGGACTGAACTGAACTAGGGAACCTAAATAAAAGATCACCTCCGCCCGCCTGTGTCAGGGCGGAAATTAGACACCGAAAAGAGACGGCACATAGAAGCCAAATAAACAAAGGGACCCCGCTTCAGAAAGGACCGGTGCAACAGATTAAAATCCCTGAAGGTAACACCGACTACACCGGAAGGGGCCTACAGATATCGAGAAGTGTAAGCTGGAAAGAGGAGCTATCTGAAATTGAACTGAGCCTACGCTGACCGCAACAACTCCAGAGAAATTCCTAGATATATATATATATTTTTTTTTTAATTAAAAAATTTTTTTTTCTTTCCTTTTTTTTATTTTTTATTTTTTCTCTTTTATTTTCTTTTAAAATTCCCTATTACTCCCCCATTACTCCTCAACTTTCATTTTCATATATATTTACGATTTTTTTAATTAGGGAAAAAATTTTCTTTTTCTTGTTTTTCTCTCCTATTTCCTTTTAAAGTCTTCTAATACTCCTCTATTATTCCTTAATTTTCATTTTCATTTCACTATAACCTTGCCAAAAAAAAAAAAGAGAGAGAGAAACCCTATTTTTAAATCGAACTTCATATACATTTCTAAATTTTTTTCTGTGTTTTTGTTTTTAAATATTGTATTTCAAAGAGTCTAACCTCTACACTAGATTTTTAATCTTTGTTTTTCAGTAGTATGTGATATAAATTTTGGTCATTTAAGAATCCAATATTCAGTTCCCATTTCTATTCAGGAGTGTGGTGATTACTCTCCCACTTTTGACTCTGTTTTCTACCTCAGAACACCTCTATTTCCTCCTTTCCCCTTCTCTTCCCAATCCAACTCTGTGAATCTTTGTGGGTGTCTGGGCTACGGAGAACACTTTGGGAACAGATAACTGCGTAGATCTGTCTCTCTCCTCCTGAGTCCCCCTTTTTCTCCTCCTGCTCACCTCTATCTCCTTCCTCCCTCTCCTATTCTTCATGTAACTCTGTGAACCTCTCTGGTTATCTCTCACGGTGGAGAATCTTTTCACCATTAACCTAGAAGTTTTATTATCAGTGCTGTATAGTTGGAGAAGTCTTGAGACTATTGGAAGAATAAAACTGAAATCCAGAGGCAGGAGACTTAAGCCCAAAACCTGAGAAAACCAGAAAACTCCTGACTACACGGAACATTAAGGAATAAGAGACCATCCAAAAGCCTCCATACCTACATCAAAACCAACCACCACCCAAGAGCCAATAAGCTCCAGTACAAGACATACCACGCAAATTCTTTAGCAATGCAGGAACATAGACCTGAGTGTCAACATACAGGCTGTCCAAAGTCACACCTAACACATAGACCCATCGCAAAACTCATTACTGGACACTCCATTGCACTCCAGAGAGAAGAAATCCAATTCCACGCACCAGAACGCTGACACAAGCTTCCCTAACCAGGAAACCTTGACAAACCAATTGTCCAACCCCACCCACTGGGTGAAACCTCCACAATAAAAAGGAACCTCAGACCACAAGAATACAGAAAGCCCACTCCAGACACAGCAATCTAAACAAGATGAAAAGGCAGAGAAATACCCAACAGCTAAAGGAACATGAAAAAAGCCCACCAAGTCAAACAAAAGAGGAGGAAATAGGGAATCTACCTGAAAAAGAATTTAGAATAATGATAATAAAAATGATCCAAAACTTGAAAACTAAATGGAGTTACAAATAAATAGCCTGGAGACAAAGATTGAGAAGATGCAAGAAATGTTTAACAAGGACCTAGAAGAAATAAAAAAAAGTCAATTAAAAATTAATAATGAAATAAATGAGATAAAAAACACTCTGGATGGAACCATGAGTAGAATAACAGAGACAGAAGATAGGATAAGTGAGTTAGAAGATAAAATGGTGGAAATAAATGAAGCAGAGAGGAAAAAAGAAAAAAGAATCAAAAGAAATGAGGACAACCTCAGGGACCTCTGGGACAATGTGAAACGCCCCAACATTCGAATCATAGGAGTCCCAGAAATAGAACTCAAAAAGAAAGGCCATGAGAAGATACTCGAGGAGATAATAGCTGAAAACTTCCCTAAAATGGGGAAGGAAATAGCCACCCAAGTCCAAGAAACCCAGAGAGTCCCAAACAGGATAAACCCAAGGCAAAACACCCCAAGACACATATTAATCAAATTAACAAAGATCAAACACAAAGAACAAATATTAAAAGCAGCAAGGGAGAAACAACAAATAACACACAAAGGGGTTCCCATAAGGATAACAGCTGATCTATCAATAGAAACCCTTCAGGCCAAAAGGGAATGGCAGGACATACTTAAAGCAATGAAAGAGAATAACCTACAACCTAGATTACTCTACTCAGCAAGGATCTCATTCAGATATGAAGGAGAACTCAAAAGCTTTACAGACAAGCAAAAGCTGAGAGAATTCAGCACCACCAAACCAGCTCTTCAACAAATACTAAAGGATCTTCTCTAGACAGGAAACACAGAAAGGTGGTACAAACGTGAACCCCAAACAACAAATTAAATGGCAACGGGACCATACCTATCAATAATTACCTTAAATGTAAATGGGCTGAATGCCCCAACCAAAGGACAAAGGCTGGCTGAATGGATACAAAACCAAGACCCCTATATATGCTGTCTACAAGAGACCCACCTCAAAACAAGGGACACATACAGACTAAAAGTGAAGGGCTGGAAAAAAATATTCCATGCAAACGGAGACCAAAAGAAAGCAGGAGTCGCAATACTCGTATCAGATAAAATAGACTTTCAAATAAAGGCTGTGAAAAGAGACAAAGATGGACACTACATAATGATCAAAGGATCAATCCAAGAAGAAGATATAACAATTATAAATATATATGCACCCAACATAGGAGCACCGCAATATGTAAGGCAAACGCTAATGAGTATGAAAGAGGAAATTAATAGTAACACAATAATAGTAGGAGACTTTAATACCCCACTCACAACTATGGATAGATCAACTAAACAGAAAATGAACAAGGAAACACAAACTTTAAAGGACACAATGGACCAGCTAGACCTAACTGACATCTATAGGACGTTTCACCCCAAAACAATCAACTTCACCTTTTTCTCAAGTGCACACGGAACCTTCTCCAGAATAGATCACATCCTGGGCCATAAATCTAGTCTTGGTAAATTCAAAAAAACTGAAATCATTCCAGTCATCTTTTCTGACCACAGTGCAGTAAGATTAGATCTCAATTACAGGAAAAAAATTATTTAAAATGCAAACATATGGAGGCTAAACAACACGCTTCTGAATAACCAACCAATCATAGAAGAAATCAAAAAAGAAATCAAAATATGCATAGAAATGAATAAAAATGAAAACACAACAACCCAAAACCTATGGGACACTGTAAAAGCAGTGCTAAGGGGAAGATTCATAGCATTACAGGCCTACCTCAAGAAACAAGAAAAAAGTCACATAAATAACCTAACTCTACACCTAAAGCAACTAGAGGAGGAAGAAATGAAGAACCCCAGGGTTAGTAGAAGGAAAGAAATCTTAAAAATTAGGGCAGAAATAAATGCAAAAGAAACTAAAGAGACCATAGCAAAAATTAACAAAGCTAAAAGCTGGTTTTTTGAAAAAATAAACAAAATTGACAAACCATTAGCAAGACTCATTAAGAAACAAAGGGAGAAGAACCAAATTAACAAAATTAGAAATGAAAATGGAGAGATCACAACAGACAACACTGAAATACAGAGGATCATAAGAGACTACTACCAGCAGCTCTATGCCAATAAAATGGACAACTTGGAAGAAATGGACAAGTTCTTAGAGAAGTATAACTTTCCAAAACTGAACCAGGAAGAAATAGAAGATCTTAACAAAACGATCACAAGCAAGGAAATTGAAACTGTAATCAGAAATCTTCCAGCAAACAAAAGCCCAGGACCAGATGGCTTCACAGCTGAATTCTACCAAAAATTTAGAGAAGCACTAACACCTATCTTACTCAAACTCTTCCAGAAAATTGCAGAAGAAGGTAAACTTCCAAACTCATTCTATGAGGCCACCATCACCCTAATTCCAAAACCAGACAAAGATGCCACAAAAAAAGAAAACTACAGGCAAATATCACTGATGAACATAGATGCAAAAATCCTTAACAAAATTCTAGCAAACAGAATCCAACAACATATTAAAAAAATCATACATCATGACCAAGTGGGCTTTATCCCAGGAATGCAAGGATTCTTTAATATCAGCAAATCAATCAATGTAATACACCACATTAACAAATTGAAAGATAAAAACCATATGATTATCTCAATAGATGCAGAAAAAGCCTTTGACAAAATTCAACATCCATTTATGATTAAAACTCTCCAGAAAGCAGGAATAGAAGGAACATACCTCAACATAATAAAAGCTATATATGACAAACCCACAGCAAGCATCACCCTCAATGGTGAAAAATTGAAAGCATTTCCCCTGAAATCAGGAAAAAGACAAGGGTGCCCACTCTCACCACTACTATTCAACATAGTTTTGGAAGTTTTGGCCACAGTAATCAGGGCAGAAAAAGAAGTAAAAGGAATCCAGATAGGAAAAGAAGAAGTGAAACTCTCTCTGTTTGCAGATGACATGATCCTCTACATAGAAAACCCTAAAGACTCTACCAGAAAATTGCTAGAGCGAATCAATGAATACAGTAAAGTTGCAGGATATAAAATTAACACACAGAAATCTCTTGCATTCCTATACACTAACAATGAGAAAACAGAAAGAGAAATTAAGGAAACAATACCATTCACCATTGCAACAAAAAGAATAAAATACTTAGGAGTATATCTACCTAAAGAAACAAAAGACCTATACATAGAAAACTATAAAACACTGATGAAAGAAATCAAAGAGGACACAAACAGATGGAGAAATACACTGAGTTCATGGATTGGAAGAATCAATATTGTCAAAATGGCTATACTACCCAAAGCAATCTATAGATTCAATGCAATCCCTATCAAACTACCAACGGTATTTTTCACAGAACTAGAACAAATAATTTCACAATTTGTATGGAAATACAAAAAACCTCGACTAGCCAAAGTAATCCTGAGAAAGAAGAATGGAACTGGAGGAATCAACCTGCCTGACTTCAGACTGTACTACAAAGCCACAGTCATCAAGACAGTATGGTACTGGCACAAAGACAGAAATATAGATCAATGGAACAGAATAGAAAGCCCAGAGATAAATCCACGAACCTATGGTCACCTTATCTTCGGCAAAGGAGGCAAGGATATTCAATGGAAAAAAGACAACCTCTTTAACAAGTGGTGCTGGGAAAACTGGTCAACCACCTGTAAAAGAATGAAACTAGAACACTTTTTTTTTTTTTTAAGAAGTTGAATATTTTATTATTAAATTGTTTATTCTCCTGCAAGGCTGTTGCTTCACTGTATAAAAATAGCACCAGCAAACACAGTATATTGCAAAGTTAAGACAGTAATATCCTTCACTGGACACTATACAACTAACAAACTTTTCTCCACTGCCAGTTATTTCTAGTGGGAAGATCATTTTGACCCAAATCCAAGGATAGCTGTAAGCAAGTTACAATGTCATATAAGGTATAAGATAACCATGTTATCCTTGAATTACATAATTTTTGTAATTAGTTTTATCAGAGATAATTTCAGGAATTCTGAATAGTATAACTGGACCCTAGCCTAAAAATCACAGGATGCTGTGGAAAAGATACAGTGTTTATCTGAAGGCATTAAAAAGTTAAGGGGTATTTTCTTCAGGAAACATTGTTACAAGCAGTTTCTTTTGCTAAAAGTTGCTTTTTAAATATCTATCCACCACTAATTTAAGACAACTATGCTAGATTAAGTTATTTCAAAGTAGTTTATTTAGGGGTTCCATTTTCATTCCTCAATAGATTTTATGTATTTTTCATATGCTTCTTCACTCATTAGTTCATCTATTTCTGAAGGGTTACTGAATGTCATCTTGATCAGCCAACCATCTTCATAACAAGACTTGTTGACAAGTCCTGGATTTTCTGCTAGAGCTTTATTAATTTCTGTTACTTCTCCTGATAGAGGGGAATAGAGTTCACTAGCAGCTTTCACACTTTCCAAAGCACCAAACTCCTCTTGTTTATTCAACTTTGTCCCAACTTCAGGCAGACTACAGTAAACATCTCCCAAAGCTTCCTGTGCAAAATTGCTGATTCCCACTGTTCCAACACCGTTTTCTGTTGTTACCCATTCGTGTTTTTCTGTGAATTTCCGCACCGACAGCAGAGCAGGGCCGGTGCGCAGTGCCCGGACGGCACCCGCCCGCAGTCCCCAGGGCCGCGGCGAGCAGGGTGCGCTGGGTGCTGAGATGGCGCGCAGGCTGCCGACTGCGGCCCACACGCTCCGCACCGCTTGCAGCGCCATGTTCGCACCTAGAACACTTTCTAACACCATACACAAAAATAAACTCAAAATGGATTAAAGATCTAAATGTAAGACCAGAAACTATAAAACTCCTAGAGGAGAACATAGGCAAAACACTCTCAGACATAAATCACAGCAGGATCCTCTATGACCCACATCCCAGAATTTTAGAAATAAAAGCAAAAATAAACAAATGGGACCTAATGAAACTTAAAAGCTTTTGCACAACAAAGGAAAATATAAGCAAGGTGAAAAGACAGCCCTCAGATTGGGAGAAAATAATAGCAAACGAAGCAACAGACAAAGGATTAATCTCAAAAATATACAAGCAACTCCTCCAGCTCAACTCCAGAAAAATAAATGACCCAATCAAAAAATGGGCCAAAGAACTCAACAGACATTTCTCCAAGGAAGACATACAGATGGCTAACAAACACATGAAAAGATGCTCAACATCACTCATTATCAGAGAAATGCAAATCAAAACCACAATGAGGTACCATTATACGCCAGTCAGGATGGCTGCTATCCAAAAGTCTACAAGCAATAAATGCTGGAGAGGGTGTGGAGAAAAGGGAACCCTCTTACACTGTTGGTGGGAATGCAAATTAGTACAGCCACTATGGAAAACAGTGTGGAGATTTCTTAAAAAGCTGGAAATAGAACTGCCATATGACCCAGCAATCCCACTTCTGGGCATACACACCGAGGAAACCAGATCTGAAAGAGACACGTGCACCCCAATGTTCATCACAGCACTGTTTATAACAGCCAGGACATGGAAGCAACCTAGATGCCCATCAGCAGACGAATGGATGAGGAAGCTGTGGGACATATACACCATGGAATATTACTCAGCCATTAAAAAGAATTCATTTGAATCAGTTCTAATGAGATGGATGAAACTGGAGCCCATTATACAGAGCGAAGTAAGCCAGAAAGATAAAGACCATTACAGTATACTAACACATATATATGGAATTGAGAAAGATGGTAACGATAACCCTATATGCAGAACAGAAAAAGAGACTCAGATGTATAGAACAGACTTGTGGACTCTGGGAGAAGGCGAGGGTGGGATGTTTCGAGAGAACAGCATCGAAACATGTATATTATCTAGGGTGAAACAGATCACCAGCCCAGGTTGGGTGCATGAGACAAGTGCTCGGGCCTGGTGCACTGGGAAGACCCAGAGGGATCGGGTGGACAGGGAGGTGGGAGGGGGGACCGAGATGGGGAATACATGTAAATCCATGGCTAATTCATTTCAATGTATGACAAAAACCACTGCAATGATGTAAAGTAATTAGCCTCCAACTAATAAAAATAAATGGAAAAAAATTTTTAAAAAAAAATGAAATTAAAATTCAATTTGTGTTCTGTATATTTACTTGTTGAATTTGGCAACCCTACTTACAACTATTATCTTAGTGAAAAGAGCTCTCAGTTCCATAACAGAGGAGAGGATTTTCCTAAGCAATACTTGTAAATATGTTGAACACATGACAACTCCTCTAATTTCAGTTCTCCAACTAACATAGTGAGTATAATAATTAAGGCTCTAACTACCTCACTACAGTTATTCTAAGAAAGAATTAGGCTTTAGGGAATTCCCCGGCAGTCCAGTGATTAATTAGGACTTTGCACTCCAACTGCCAAGGATTTAGGTTCTATCCTTGGTTGGGAAACTAATACCCCACAAGCTGCATGGCATGGCCAAAAAAAAAGTAACACACTTAAGCCAAATTGACTTTAGTCAATATGCAGTTATCACTGATGTTAGTTTTTAAAAATTCTATTAAAAAGCACTAACTACTAACTGCATATCAAGGGTCATTTATAAAATGCTTATTAAACATTCAAAACTCTATTTTCTTCAAGTTGTAGTTTTAATGTAAATAATTTAATTAATATTTTAAATAGAAAAAAAAGAAGACAGGTGACTCCATCTGTGAGAATAATGGTGTTAGGATAAAATTGCTTTGAGTATTTTCACCTCTGGTTGGTGAAACAAGTTGAATTATGCACTATTTTGCAACAAGTCCCAATATATGATTTACTATTGTTATTCAAAGTCTATGAAACAATTTCTTCTCATTACCATCAGTTATATATTACTTTACATTAAGACTATACTTGAAAAGAAACTATTGAATATTAACAATGACTTCTTCTTTGGAGAAAATAATTATGGTTTAACTTATCTCCTTTATAAGGCAAGACTTTGCATCACTGTTTTTCTTAACGTGAAGCATTTAATACCCTCTTTATCTTAAAGATTCATATTCCCTCAGCTTACCGACTGTAGTCTAGGAGCTTCACGGAGTTAATATATCTAATTTGGTCCTAAATAACAGATTAGATATCCAACGTATTTGACCCATGGAGGAATTCCAGGTACATAAATACATTTAACTGTACTCTAAGCCTCTACGTTTTTTCTCTAAAAGGATCTAACATCTTTTCTTTTTTTATTTCTGTACACTAAGGTACCAGTAAAATAAACTTTGGAATTCTATAGTACCAGTCAACCTAGACATGTGAAAAACAAGCTTTCAATACAAAATTTAATTAATTTTAAGAGATGTTTTAAAAAAGGAAAAATTTTAGAATCATTCTTTCTATGTCGCTTCAGTCGAACTCTGTGTGACTCCATAGACGGCAGCCCACCAGGCTCCACTGTCCCTGGGATTCTCCAGGCAAGAACACTGGAGTGGGTTGCCATTTCCTTCTCCAATGCATGAAAGTGAAAAGTGAAAGTGAAGTCGCTCAGTCATGTCTGACTCTTAGTGACCCCATGGACTGTAGCCTACCAGGCTCCTCCATCCATGGGATTTTCCAGGCGAGAGTACTGGAGTGGGGTGCCATTGCCTTCTCCGTTAGAATCATTAAAGAAGGTTAATAAACTACACCTATCATCCCAAACATCCTTAATTGTTATTTATAGAGTAGCTATCCTTTTTCCACGGCTTCCCAGGAGGCGCTAATGGCCCTACTAGCTATCCTTTTTTCCACAGAGTCCAAAAGAAAAAGTAAAATGGCTAAAAGAACAAGAAGAAGGGGAAAAAAGTATAGAGAATTCTGCTGCTGCTGCTAAGTTGCTTCAGTCGTGACTGACTCTGTGCGACCCCATAGACGGCAGCCCACCAGGTTCCCCTGTCCCTAGGACTCTCCAGGCAAGAACACTGAAGTGGGTTGAATTCTACTGCCCACTAATATCTGTGTTTTCCTTGAAAGGGATGGTGGTGGCGAGG
Organism: Odocoileus virginianus; assembly: GCF_023699985.2. Classification (NCBI taxonomy): domain Eukaryota; kingdom Metazoa; phylum Chordata; class Mammalia; order Artiodactyla; family Cervidae; genus Odocoileus; species Odocoileus virginianus. Next base: position 62,200,736 of record NC_069680.1, read on the forward strand.
GCACATATGACCTTGTAGGCCACTGTAAAGACTTTTGCTTTTACTTTGAGATTAAAATCTGAGAGAGACTGGAAGCCTCTGGGGAATTTAAAGCAGAGGAATGATGTGATTTTATGGTGAGATTCTGGATTATTTCAAAGTAGATATGACAGGATTTGCTGACATCAGAAATGCAAATATTCAGGCTATTTTTAAAAATACACACACAAACTCAAAACACAAACACACCCACACTCTTTTCCCAAAATGGAATCATGAAGTATGTATGTTCTGACTCATCAGTATATTGTCAACAGTTTTCTATGCCAATAAATCTCTGCGTTACATATACAAGTGCTGTACTGAGTTTTATTGCATAGTTTTATGGTAAATTGTTCAGCCATATGTTTGATATTTGAATTCTTCTCAATTTATTTTCTGACGATCAGTATTGTTACACATGTGTCATTTTATTAACCTAAACTTGCAGAAATGCAACTGCTGGGCCAGCGGGTAAGCACTTATGAAAATGTCTGAGAAACACTGCCAAGACTCTAAAAAGGCATGTTGATATTTTATATTTTCACTAACACTATCTAGTCAATTAAATTTAAGTGTTATTCCAATAGTTAACTCTGATGCACAAAGAGCTTTGGGTACACTATGGATTTGTTAGTCAATGAGAGGAGGAACAACTAATTGCCCCTTCATAAGAGGTAATCAACATTAAACTTTATCCCAGTTTCTTGGATTTGTTTAGACTTTTGAGAGTGGTCTTAGTTTAGGAAAGACTTCATTCACCTCATGAAGTTGGGAGGACTAAGGCCAAGTCTAAGCTAGTTTAACTGTAGGGCAGATCAGGTGGTAAAGCTGCCCGGTATGCAAGGTACAGCTTCGATGCCTACAGTTTGTATATCTCCTAGACAAACCCATAACCTTTGATTTACAGGTCTATAATCAGCCACAGGACCCCAAGAACATGGGGTAGGAGGAAGCGAATTACGATGCTCCTTTTAGCAGCACTAATTGGAAGGATCTGGTTGGAAGACCCAGGTTTCTACTTTTTTTTTTTGCAGTGTTTTTTTTTTGTCTGTTTTTCTTTTTTTTTTTTTTTTTAATTTTTATTAGTTGGAGGCTAATTACTTTACATCATTACAGTAGTTTTTGTTATACATTGAAATGAATTAGCCATGGATTTACATGTACTCCCCATCCCAGTCCCCCCTCCCACCTCCCTCTCCACCCGATCCCTCTGGGTCTTCCCAGTGCACCAGGCCCGAGCACTTGTCTCATGTACCCAACCTGAGCTGGTTATCTGTTTCACCCTAGATAATATACATGTTTCAAAGCTGTTCTTTTGAAACATCCCACCCTCGCCTTCTCCCAGAGTCCACAAGTCTGTTCTATACATCTGAGTCTCTTTTTCTGTTTTGCATATAGGGTTATCATTACCATCTTTCTAAAGTCTAAATGTGTTAGTATACTGTAATGGTCTTTATCTTTCCCAGGTTTCTACTTTAACAGATTCTGACCACAAGAAAAAAAAAAACACTTAGAAATTTAATGTATATTCTTAGAACAAACTTAAAATTCATACTGCTTTTATGAGAAAATCCTAAAATAAAGAAAGAAACTACAGGAGATGTTGCTCTGAGCTTACCTCCCTTACACACGACTCTGCAATGGCTACAGAGAGTTCTTTATTCTTTATTGTGTCTCAGTGTGATTTATTTTATGTCAAGTGGCAAGGTTTTCTAAATAATATGAAACACTACCTGTCAAAAGCCTGAGATTAAAAGCTTCATAAGACTGTGAAATGTTCCTGAATTTGTTCAGCAAGGCTTTAGCTGTGCAGACACTTCTTCTGTCTAACTATTGATCTTCTTCTATTTACATCTTTTCTAGAAAATACATTTCAGCCCTGATTCTAAGATTTTATATCTCTATATAAAATTTATGATTATATCTATCTATCTACATCTCTCTCTAAATAAAATTTCACACCTGAAGAAAAGAAATAGCAAATGTTCCTACTTCAAGGTATATAACCTGTTTTTACACTATATCTCTGCCTCAGTTGCTAGATGACCTTCAGAGGGCTGCCAGAAACAGTCTTACATTTAAATAGATCTTCCTTAACACTGTTATTTGACAGTTGTGCTACAGGAAGAGTGTTAAACGCCAGAGATGTCAAAAATCTTTGATTCCCCAAGAGTTTCTGGGGAGCAGATTCTAAAAGGCATGCCAGTGCTTTACCTTTTTATTAAGGTCACATCCTTCTTCAGAAATATATTTTCTTCAAATGCATGTTGCTATTTTTATGGCCAAATTACATACACCTGGGTGATAGATTCCCCATCCCTACCTTCTGAGATCTAAAAAATATAATCATCTGCTTGACATTCATTTCATTCTATGTGGTTTCATTCCATTCCTTGTGCTCAATAGCCAAAGTGACAATTTATGCCAAGACACAACTTAACGCATATGTGCTTATAATTAGCTGCTTTAATGAAGAGATTGGATATTTGATACTTAATTTATGCTCATTCGGAAGGATCCTCTTTACATGTGACTTAGTTTGGTGTTACATAAAAAGCTATTTTTTCGGTTTAGTGTCCAAATAGAAAAAAAATTAGCTATTCTAATTAATTTCCTAGCTTTCACTGTGTATAGATAGAGAATAACTATTATTTTAAACCAGTTTTAAATACTAGGCAGGAGGCTAAGGATACTTGGAGCAATATAAAATTTTAGTAGGTATACTAAAGTAACTATTCAGAAAAATTCTTAGATATTTAGCCAACAAATATACATGGAGTACTTGTTATGAGCCAGATACTGGGCTGGATACCTTCTCCAGAAGGGATAGTGATTAGGCAAATCAGTCCAAAACAACCACTATTTCTTGCCCTGATTTTATTTTTGCACCCTCAAATTCTTCAGCAAAACAAATGAGCATTTTCCAAAGCAGTTCCAGGAATAGGTAAGCAACACATCATGAAAGCCGAAGCATAACCAAACACTATTAAGTTGTGGGTTTTAGGGAAAAGTCAGATATATAGAAAGGACAGATACATTTGATTCCAGTCTAGCTTCTAAGAGGCAAACAATATGAAAAAGTGGTACTCATAGGCCATAGTAAATATTTTACACAACATAAATTACTGAGGGCTGAATTCCTACAGAGTCACCCCAATCATCAACAGAACAAAAACAAGATACAGCAGCGGTGGAGGAAGGCAGGACAGAAGGCAGTGAGGTGCTAGAGGGGAAGTTTCTACAATCTGTTCTCGGGAAGTGGAGGGAAGACTCTGGCAGGAGGGTAAACTGAGGTCTATTTGACACCTCAAAGGTATAGAGATGGATAGGTGGTTTTGTCTCCTTTCTACCTAGAAGAGAACCAGAGAAGTCACATCCCAAATATTCTCTCATTGAAATACTTTTGGAATAATTACTATTAGTAGGATACTGTGTTAGGTACTTTGGGAATACAAAGCCACATAGCAGAGTTCCTAATTTCAAGATATTAGTTATACCATAACCACTGTCTAAACTTTCATTAATTAGAGAGTTTTTCAAATTAACAAATACCTCTGGAGCTGTTACAAGGTATCATGATTCAGTCACAATTCAATGTAAAAATTTTTTTTTAATTCTGATCTTTAAAACAAGTAAAATCTTAGCTGAGATATAGGAGAAAGTTCTGATTTGAAGAGTGAAGGGAGAAGAAGAAATAATGCGGCAGGTTAGGGTACTTTCTAGAAGGTAGAGAATTTAGCTATATTGGAGTTTTACTTTTCTTACTCTAGGAATTTTCTGCCATTGATAAATGAGATCTAAAACAGAAGGAAGCCTTCCCTTGCTAGGCCTTCGCTCCCAAGGCCCTAAGGAGCAGAGATGGAAAAACAAAGGCAGACCTCTTTCTCTTCTCTCTTTCAGAGCTCCTATATATGAATCTCATATATCATAAGAAGCGGCTCCGTGGAAAAGTGGCAGAAAGCTGTACAGCCAACATAAGCCATTCAAGAGAGAACAAAGCATATGCAAACATGATAATTTTAGTGCCGGCACTAGCTCAGAGCATACAGAAAATACTCCCGATTACCTCACTCAATACTCTTTTTAGAAAACAGGCCCATTTGACTATCTGTACTGAAAGGGTAGAGCTCTAGGAATCCTGCAATCTCAATCAGATTTCCATAAGATTTTAACTTAATATTAGAATTTTATTAGCATTTTTAAAATAGAATTTTCAAAACATGAAAATGGATCAATTTAAATAAAACACAAATATGAAAAGGCTAATAACTGATTCCCTCATGGGTGTAAAATTATAAAATCTTTCTCAAGATACAGTCAAAACACATTTAGATCTTATCTTTATTGTAAGTCACAATTTGCTACTTTAGTCTCTGTTCTCCCCTTGGCCTTATGAACCTTCAGAACAAATCTCAACCATTGTTCTCAAGGGATAAACTTTCCTTTTGCAAATGAAAAAATTTAATCTCATATAGTCACAAGGAGACTTGAGAGAGCTAAATATAAACACCACTCATTTCTTGCTAATGTGAATTAAAATTGTTTTGTGGTTGTTGATACAAAGATGTAAATGCTTCAACTTTCTGTAACAGGGTCTACTGAAATGACATAATATTTTCAAGAACATCTGGCTCAAAATGAACTTAACATCATAAATATTTGATATACTTAAATGCATTATTTTATTGTTTTGACAGAAGCTATATTATTATAAAATCAATGAATTAACCATAAGAAAGGCTATGCTAGAGAAAGTAGTTACTGGTAAACAACACAGTGAGACACTTTTGGCCTCACAGCATGCTAATGAGTATTTCTGAAGTTCTCAGCACTTTTTATAGGGTAAAACAACACTGAATAAGATCAACCATTTTCTGCTTTGTTTAACCCCTCATAAGGACAATTAGGCAACAGCAGATAATCCTGAGACATAAAAATTACATATGATTGTGCCCAATTGCTAAGTCATGTCCGACTCTTTTGCTCACCATGTACATAGGATTTTCCAGGCAAGAATACTGGAGTGGGTTACCATTTCCTTCTCCAGGGGATTTTCCTGATCCAGGGATTGAACCCATGTCACCTGCACTGGCAGGCAGATTCTTTACCACTGAGCCACTTGAGAAACATCAGTCAGTTCAGTTCAGTCATCAGTCATGTGTGACTCTTTGTGACCCTGTGGAATACAGCACACCAGGCTAGTCTGTCCGTCACCAACACCCAGAGCTTGCTCAAACTCGTGTCCATCCAGTCAGTGATGCTATCCAACCATCTCATCCTCTGTCGTCCCCTTCTCCTCCCGCCTTCAATCTTTCCCAGTATCTGGGTCATTCCCAATGAGTCAGTTCTTCATATCAGGTGGTCAAAGCACTGGAGTTTCAGTTTCAGCATCAGTGCTTCCAATGAATATTCAGGACTGATTTCCTTTAGAATTGACTGGTTGGATCTCCGAGCCGTCCAAGGGACTCTCAAGACTCTTCTCCAACACCACAGTTCAAAAGCATCAATTTTTTGGCACTCAGCTTTCTTAAAGGTCCAACTTTCACATCCATACATGACTACTGGAAAAACCATAGCTTTGACTAGATGGACCTGTGTTGGCAAAGTAATGTCTCTGCTTTTTAATATACTGCCTATGTTGGTCATAGCTTTTCTTCCAAGGAGCAAGTGTCTTTTAATTTCATGACTACAGTCACCATCTGCTGTGATTTTGGAGCTTAAGAAAATAAAGTCTGTCATTATTTCCATTGTTTTACCATCTATTTGCCATGAAGTGATGGGATCAGATACAATGAACTTAATTTTTTGAACGTTGAGTTTTAAGCCAACTTTTTCACTCTCTTCTTTCACTTGCATCAAGAGGCTCTTTAGTTCCTCTTCACTTTCTGCCATAAGGGTGGTGTCATCTGCATATCTGACGTTATTGATATTTCTCCTGGCAATCTTGATTCCACCTTGTGTTTCATCCAGTCCAGCATTGCGCATGATGTACTCTGCATATTAAGTTAAAATAAGCAGGGTGACGATATACAGCCTTGATGTACTCCTTTCCCAATGTGAAACCAGTCCATTTTTCCATGTCCAGTTCTAACTGTTACTTCTTGACCTGTATACAGATTTCTCAGAAGGCAAGCAAGGTGGTCTGGTATTCCCATCTCTTGAAGAATTTTCCACAGTTTGTTGTGATCTACACAAAGGCTTTGGCATAATCAATAAAGCAGAAGTAGATATTTTTCTGGAACTCTCTTGCTTTTTCTATGATCCAACAGATGATGGGAATTTGATCTCTGGTTCCTCTGCCTTTTCTAAGTCCAGGTTGAACACCTGGAAGTTCACGGTTCATGTACTGTTGAAACCTGGCTTGAAGAACTTGAGCATTACTTTGCTGGCATGTGAGATAAGTGTAATTGTGTGGTAGTTTGAACATTCTTTGGCATTGCCCTTCTTTGGGACTGGAATGAAAACTAATCTTTTCCAGTCCTGTGGCCACTGCTGAGTTTTCCAAATTTGCTGGCATACTGAGGACAGCACTTTCACAGCATCATCTTTTAGGATTTGAAATAGCTCAATTAGAATTCCATCACCTGCACTAACTTTGTTCACAGTGATGCTTCCTAAGGCCCACTTGAGTTCGCATTCCAGGATGTCTGGCTCTAGGTAAGTGATCACACCATCGTGGTTATCTGGGTCATGAAGATCTTTTTTGTATAGTTCTTCTGTGTATTCTTGCCACCTCTTCTTAATATCTTCAGCTTCTGTTAGGTCCATACCGTTTCTGTCCTTTATTGTGCCCATCTTTGCATGAAGTATTCCCTTGGTATCTCGAACTTTCTTGAAGAGATCTCTAGTCTTTCCCATTCTGTTGTTTTCCTCTATTTCTTTGCACTGATCACTGAGGAAGGCTTTCTTATCTCGCCTTGCTATTCTTTGGAACTCTGCATTCAAATGAGTATATCTTTCCTTTTCTCCTTTGCCTTTAGTTTCTCTTCTTTTCATAGCTATTTGTAAGGCCTTCTCAGACAATCATTTTGCCTTTTTGCATTTCTTTTTCTCGGGAATGGTTTTGATCACTGCCTCCTGTAGAATGTCATGAACCTCTGCCCATAGTTCTTCAGGTACTCTGTCTTTCAGATCCAATCCCTTGAATCTGTTGTCACTTCCACTGTATAATCAATCATAAGAGATTTGATTTAGGTCATACCTGAATGGTCTGGTGGTTTTCCCTACTTTCTTCAATTTACGTCTGAATTTGGCAATAAGGAGTTCATGATCTGAGCCACAGTCAGCTCCTGATCTTGTTTTTGCTGATTGAGAAGCATAGAAAATAGTTAAACCAATTTTTCTCTATAACTTCCCCAACCATAATATGGCAATAAAAAAGATTTGTTAATAGATTTCAGTATGTTGCTGTGCCCATATTTTCCAACAGATCACTCAACCTGAAAAACTTATTTTGAAATCTAACTTCTATAACATTTTCATTAGCCAGAATAGCACTGATCAATACTACTACCTCCAAGTCACATACACTTTGTGATCAGTTCTTGACTTCAATATAGCAAGAGAAATAAAATATTATAAGCTTTCACTTGAATGATGCTCTAATTTCCCAAAAGATTTGTGTATATTTGTGAGAAAGATGCACCACAATGAAGATAACTGTCAGTAAGTCAAATTCTCCTATCATGAAAACCCACTTAATTAAATTTCTCCACTAATTCCTTCAAGTCTAAAGAAGGAATCAAAAGCAGAACAAATTGACTTATGCCTGATTTTCATTATGTCTCTTCTTAGGTACTGAACACATTGTACCAGTTGTTGCTTTTGATTTTTCTGGTGGCTTTTCAAAGGTTAATAGTGCATAGTAAGATGGCTTACAAATAATCCACTTTTTGATCATTTTATTATTGCCTCCACAAGCTATCTAAAACTTGGGTCTAGATAGCCCACAGGGTCAATAACTTTATTTAGAAAATACATGAAGACAAAGAACATATATAAATATTTCAACCTGTCAATGGTGAAGATCCAGATTCTAAGTTATGTTATGATAACCTAGTGAATCTTAGTATTAGCTATGAATGATCCAAATCAATAAATAATATATAGCATTCTAGATAAATCTAGAAGACTTTTCTCTATATCCAGTTATAAGTCTCTGACTTCAATTACAAGATTTAAGACCATCAGCTAATGTTGTAGTTGGTGAGTCCAGAGATAAGCCATTAATAAACCATGCTTGGGCATTCTCATTCAGTTTGTGTTAACCTCATTTAAGGATCAAAGCCTCTTTGGAAATTATTTAATAACAATAATTATTAACAGTCTTTATCATGCCTGGAATGAATCTAAGTTTATTTTATCAGTGAGCAGTTCTTTAGTAAATACTTGGTATTCTACTTGGTACAGATTCCATGGCTCATGTGTGACAGCTGTTCAAGTCAATCCATCAAACCTCATCAGACAGGTAAAGTATGAAACAATAAAAATCTGTGAATTAGGGTAAAAGGGGGATATAAATATGTTAATTCTGAATTGTAAGAAACCTTATAATTATATTTCTCATAACTTACTTCACTTAGAAGTAGGTTAGCTTAAAAACATATTTTCCTCACTCCACTGGTACTAGATGCAGACTGAGGACATCAACAGCTAAAAGAACTGTTCTCAACTCAGGATATAAACAGCAAAGTCTTCTGTTTTATAAACTTCGTTTAGAAGAAAACTGAAAAAAAACAACAATCCTTGCTTTGTTACTTTGCCACAATGCTTATACATAGTAGATAAGTTTGTGATTAATATCACTACAAATCTGTAACAAATAATCATTACAAACCTATGCTCACTGTCAGGCAGTTACATTCTAGGTAGGAAGATAATAAAGAAGATATATCAATTATCCACTTCTGAGTATTTATCTGGAGAACACAAAAATACTAATTTTAAAAGATAAAGGCATCCCCATGTTCAATGCAGCATTATTTACAATGGCCATGCCACGGAATCAAACTAAGTGTCCACCGATGGATGAATGGATAAAGAAGATGTGGTACACACACACACATATATATAAAATGGAACATAACTCGGTCATAACAGAAGGTAAAATCTTGCCACTTGTGATAACCTTGGACCTTGAGGCTATTATGCTAAGTGAAGTAATTCAGATGGAGAAAGACAAATACCAAATGATTTCATTCACATGTGGAATCTAAAAAAAAAAAACAAATAAACAAAATAAAGCAAAACCAAACTCAGAGAGAACATACTAGAGGTTACCAGAGGGGAAGGGGGTTGAAGGGTAGGAGAAATGGGTAAAGGGGGTTAATTATATATGGTGACGGATGGTAACTAGATTTGTAATAGTGATCACTTTGTAGTGTATATAAGATGGTGAATTATAATGCTGAACACCTGAAATTCATATAATTTTTTAGGAAAGAAAAGAAATAAATTATATAGAATGTGAAATTAAAAGACACTTGCTCCTTAGAAGAAAAGCTATGACCAACCTAAACAGTATATTAAAAAGCAGAGACATTACTTTGCCAACAAAGGTCCAGCAGTCAAAGCTGTTTTTCCAGTAGTTACGTATGGATGTGAGAGTCTGACTATAAAGAAAGCTGAGCATCCAAGAACTGATGCTTCTGAACTGTGGTGTTGGAGAAGACTCTTGAGAGTGCCTTGCTGCAAGGAGACTCCCTTGGACTGCAAGGAGATCCAACCAGTCAGTCCTAAAGAAAATAAGTCCTGAATATTCTTTGGAAGGACTGATGCTGAAACTCCAATACACTGGCACCTGATAAGAACTGACTCACCGGAAAAGACCCTGATGCTGGGAAAGACTGAAGGCAGGAGGAGAAGGGGACAACAGAGGATGAGATGGTTGGATGGCATCACTGACTTCAATGGACATGAGGTTGAGTAAGCTCTGGGAGTTGGTGATGGAGAGGGAAGCCTGGTGTGCTGCAGTCCATGGGGTCACAAAAAGTTGGACACGACTGAGTGACTGAACTGAACTGAAATGATAAAGAATGTGAAATCATGACAAATGAAGGAGAAAAAAAGAGAGCAAAAGAGGGATTTTGGAGATGTGTATGTGTAAGTGTGTGTGTATGACAGGATAGAAGGTATTTAAAATTTTAGGCTGGCCAGGGAAGGCACCCATTATCCAAAGTACATACAGAGAAGAGCGAGAAATTTATGTCACTGCTTATTATAAGCACAAGATATTGCTGCCAAATTGGTTGTTATTCTGGGTGTGAGTAAAAAAAAAATTGTTTAGCTAAAAAAATGAAACTTCTAAAATAGATGGCAAATTCTTGAACACCATTGAGTCTATTAATTTGGGGGGAAAAAAAAACCCAGAAATTAGAAAAACAACAGTCTTGTATCATACAGGTTATGCTGTTCACATTGCTCTAGCTGGTTTTCCACAGAAATCTGAAGAACGGTCCACATTGTTCATCAGAGTAACAGATGAATAAATATGCTAATGTACTCTCTAAGGCCCAAGCCACTCCCTAGCAAAGCTTCTGGTGTTTAAAGGATTGCATTTCTTCTTGCCGGATGACCTGGCAAGAAGTGTATTTAGATGTAATGATTCCTTCTTATTCAAAAAGGTCGATTCACTGAATGCCTCACTTATCGTCCTAGCAGCAATTAGAATGTGGGAAATAACTGATCTCAATGTCATTTCTGGGCATATTTCCCGCCATGATTTGTTAAATAAAGTAAACAATGCAGTGTACAACATACAGATTGTAAGAATGCGTGAACTGCCCATTATCTTCAGGAGAGTTTATGACCAGCCTTTCCACAGCTCAGTTTTAGAGAAAGAAGAGGCACTATAGTAAGCTATGGCTTATCACTGCTGGAAATGTGACCACAGCAGTAAAGCCAAGTGACAGAAGCCCATATGCTGGGGTGGCCTGGGTTCAAGCCCTAAATCATCTACTTACTGTGGGACTTGAGGCAAGTTTTTAATTGCTTTGTATGCCTCAATTTCCTCATCTGTAAAATGAAGATAGTAAACTACAAACATTACAGGGTTGATATAAAGAAAATGTAGGTGCAACTGAAGTCCTCAAAGAAAAGTATTTGATGAAATAAGAGCTGAAATGTTTCCAAATTTGATGAAAACTATAAACCCACAGACCCCAAAACTCAAAGAATCCCAAGATAAGAAACAGAAGAATGCTATATTGAGGTACATAATAAAACCATAACCAAACAGCCCTGCTAAAAACTACATTAGTGTTTCTCAACCAGGGATTACTCCTCCCCATTCCTACTCCTCTGGGGACATTTGACAAAGACATTTTTGTTTGCCACAACTGGGTGGGGGAGAGTGTGCATGACTGGCATCTAATGCGTAGAGGCCAGGAACGCTGCGAAACATCCTATAATAGAAAGGACAGCCCTCACAAAACTCAGTTACCCTGCCTAAACACCAAGAGTGCTAAGGCTCAAGCTAATACTGGGCTTCCCTGGTGGCTCAGATGGTAAAAAACCTGCCCGCAATGAGGGAGAGAAATACTAAAAACATATGATAATCAAAATGGCTAAAACTAGCAAAAAGAGAGAATCTTAAAAACCATATCCTTATCATATTTTCTCATCCTGACAAATACAGAAAGTATATGAGATTGTAATATTAGGCATTTTTCGTAACTCACTCATCAAGGTTAAGCCAGGAACTGAGTACCAAGAAGTAAAGGTGCCCAGACCTGTAGAGCTACTTGGAGGGGTTCCCAGTACTCATAAGTCAGTGTGACTTTTTTAAAAAAAATCAGAATTTAGGGAGCTACACAATGTGCAGTTTCTATCTTCAGCAGAAACTGAAGATTCTGCTCTGTGGTCTTCCTGACACTTAATCATAGGTAAGAAGTGGTGGGGCCAGGATTTGAACTGAAGTCTGTTTTGAAAATGCATCAAAATAATTTTAATAATACAAAATATAAGACCATAAATGTGCTTTCAGTTTATTATTTGGGGTCTTCATAACAAGTTAATACGTATCTATGCTGCTAGAGCACTGGCCCACTACAAATTTATTCAATTACTTTGGTACTCAGGGACAGCTGTGGTAAAGCATATCAGTCTATATTTCTTCATTTTTTTCTGTTAATTGGAGGAGAGAAAAGTAACAGTGGTCACAGCTATGGCAGGAACTGTGTATATCATTTACTGAGAATTGTTTATAGTTTTAAAAACATTTTTATGGAGTACAGCTGATATATAATGTTGTGTTAGTTTCTGCTATCCAGCAAAGTAGATCAGTTGTACATATATTCACTCTTTTCTAGATATTTTCCCCATATAGGTCATTATGGAGTATTGAGAAGAGTTCCCTGTGCTATACAGTAGGTCCTTATTAATTATCTATTTTATATACAATTGGAGGAGGAAATAGCAAACCACCCCAGTATCCTTGCCTGGAGAATTCCATGGATACAGGAGCCTGGGGGGCTATAGTCCATGGGGTCGCAAAGAGTCAGACACAACGGAGCAACTAACACACTTATATACAGTAGTATATACGTCAATCCCAATCTCCCAAATTCTCCTTCCTCATCCCTTCCCTGCTGGAAACCATAAGTTTGGAAAACTGCTACAGTTTTATCTTTATAGATGCCTACTCTGGAGAACGGTAGGAAGAGGTGCTTATTTTTATTTGGTTCTGTCCTCCATGGAGAAAAAATTGAGAATCACTTCTTTCAAGTATCAGATCTCTTTGGATCAAGTTAGGTAGATTTCAATGGAATGCACACAGAGAGCTAGAGACATACACCTTTTTTTCTGAATGGTTAAAAAAAAGTCACACTAAAAGAAAATAATGATAAGAACACTCACAGTAGCATACTAATCAACAAAACTGTTTAGCCTAGAATAATCAGAAATTCATCAGTGCTCTAAAGGAGTAAATGATGAGTTGTGTGTCTTAAGAAGTAATCTAGGGTGAAATGGATAACCAGCTCAGGTTGGGTACATGAGACAAGTGCTCGGGCCTGGTGCACTGGGAAGACCCAGAGGGATTGGGTGGAGAGGGAGGTGGGAGGGGGGACTGGGATGGGGAATACATGTAAATCCATGGCTAATTCATATCAATGTATAACAAAAACTACTGTAATGATGTAAAGTAATTAGCCTCCAACTAATAAAAATTAAAAAAAAAAAAAAAAAAAAAAAGAAGTAATCTTCCAAGGTTCAAAAATGAATATTCAACACAATTAGAACAACCAAGCCAATCATCTTTAGTAGAGGAAATACTAGATTAATATGTGTTTTACTGAGGAAGTATAAACATTAATGAGGGCTAAAGGAGTAGGCAATGTATAAATTATCTTGAGCTTCAAACAGTTAAAAGCAGATGTAACTTCACAGTTGCTTTTTTGTTTTCTTCTAACTTTACCTGGATACTTTATTTTCCTTCCTCTTTTTCAGGTGGTTCTATATACAAGTTATAGAGTATCCCAAACAAATGAAATTTGATGTAACTTATCATTCATTAACTTTGCAAACATGTTTTGTTTCCTCCTCCAATCAACTTAATTCTTTTTTATGGTCCTGTATGCTACCTGTAAGTGAATACAAAGTTCATACTTACTCGAAAGAACAGTCGTAAGGAAAATGTAGTCTGAAAAGGATATGAGTCCACATTCTCCAAGGGTGTAAAATATACTGCCTTCATCAGCAAATTTTTCTCGTTCCTGGGCAATTTTCTATTGAATGTATGGGTCCAACCAAAAGATAAAAAGAAGATATAACAGAATGAGAATATAAATAGTTAGAGATGAATGACCATTTATCTGACAGTTTTATGCTATTTATTTTAAGCATTTCTCTGATGGCCATTCCAATTTAATGGATCCTTTACAGTTTTTAAGATGATTAAAATTATAAGCAAAAGATGATTTTTTTATTTGCTCCAACACTGGCTTAATGTGAGCAATAAAAGTTTTTCAGTTTTATGAACTCCTGCCATTTAACATATAACAGGCCCACTTCAGGTCTGAATTTGTTTCTGAGTCTGAAATACAATCAACCTTTTTCTACAGAGGTATATAAGGTATAGAGAGAAAAAAACAAATCAGTTATAAATACCCAATAAAAACAACTAGTGATCAGAACTAGTGATTAGAAATGAAGAAGTTAGCAACTATTGTCAACACCCACCCAAATGCTCAGAAAATTAATTTCTGAAATATTAATTTTAACTTTTACCTTATGAACCCCAAGAATCTTAGTTTTTGAAATGTAGAACAGTTTACAGAGTAAACAGCATCTCTGAAATATAATGTCAAATCAGACATACACATCAAGCTTTAGGCATGATAATTATATTTACTGTTACTTTGGTGGAGGCTCCTAAATTTTAGCTATTTGAAGAAATGATGCTATAACTTAGTTTTAACTCTAAGTATGTATTTATTTTCTTTAATCTATAAGCTCACAAAGAGAGTTAATTCTCAGGTTCAGAAATGGTCTATCTGGGAAGCAGTCTATTCCTGGGTGTTTAAAGGAAACCTACCTTTTTTTTTTTTTTTTTTTTTCTGATTCCCTACCAGAACAGAAACTTAAGAGGTGACATTGATGATACTTTCAAAAACTGAAAAGGATCCATGAAAGAGTTAGACTTGAAACTCATTTTTGTAAGTTTGACTCATTTTGGACCAACCAAAGAAATTTCAGGAATTATTCTAGGTACCAAAGAGAGAGAGGAGGTTTTAAAAACCCAAACCAACAAAGCGCAGTCAAAGTAATAATATCATGCAAGCACAAAATAAGCAGCAGCACTGCAAGCATAACCTTGGGAGGAGTATCATGAAAACTAAACCAACAAGCACCACCACACCATCATCCAGGTACACAGCCATCCAATAGGTTACCTCTGTCTAGTGAAGATCCCATCATACACACAAAGGAAAGAAAACTGGTTAACCAATTGAAGACATGAGCACCAAATGAATCATCATGATCTTCTTAATAAACCCACTCAAAATAGCCTTTACTGGATATTTGCTTATAATATGAAACAGCAATGATGGACAGGCAAAAATCCACAGTTGAATGCCAACAAAGTAGTAAGAGGTTTTGATGGCAGTTTCTACTTAGGAAAGGGCTTCTCTGACTCATTTGTGATGGGCAGAAAGCCTGGTATGGCCTAACAGCATTTAGAGACTACTTGCTGGAGCCAAAACCAAAAATGAGCCCACAGTCTAATATGTTCAATTAAGGTTAGACCTCATATCACACTTGATCTTCTACCAACAGATTAACCACAAATTTTAGACAAAAAAAGGTTAATGGATGAAAACAGAAGCAAAGTTGTTCACTGGGAAGTTAATATTTTAATTTCTCAAAAGAAAACTGTACATTTTTTAACATTACCCAAGATACTGCAAAGGAAAAGCATGTGAACAAGAAAAAAATACACAAAACGAGAACAGGCTGTCGAAGGCATACAATCTTACTTGCTAGAATAAATTTGAATAGAAGCTGAGTAACCCATATTAATTATGTAATAATCTTATAGAGAGACTGCTATAATAAAAGAAAATAAATAGTATACTGGGATCCAGAAGTTGAGAAACAGACAAAAATCTAAGGACAAACTGAAAGGAGGAAACCAGGCCAAAAAAGCATATCCAACACCATTATTTTTTTTTCCAACATTATTTTTCTAAGAATCATCTGGACCATGCTGCTGCTCAGAAGATAAAAAGACAAATCTTAAGTTTGTAACATTTAATTTTGATATAATTTCAAACTCAGAAAAGTGGAAAGAACTGTATAAGGAACTCCCATATGCTTTTCACTCAGATTAGCCAACAATTTACATATCTCCTTATTTGCTTTATCATTTTACATACCTTCTTTTACATTATATCAAAACTTGGAGACATGCCCCTTTAGACTTTAATACTTCATTAAATATTTCCTATGAACAAAGACATTCTCTCACATACTACAGTAAAAATTTCATAAAACCAGGATGCTTAACACTGATACATACTATTACTTGTAATCCACAGTCTATTATCAAATTTAGCGAACTATCTCAATAATTTACTTTTTAGCTATTAATATTTTCCCTCTATGGACCTAACAGAAGCAGAAGATATTAAGAAGAGGTAGAAAGAATATACAGAACTATACAAAAAAGATCTTCACGACCCAGATAATCACAATGGTGTGATCACTCACCTACAGCCAGACATCCTGGAATGGGAAGTCAAGTGGACCTTAGGAAGCATCATTACGAACAAAGTTAGTGGAGGTGACGGAATTCCAGTTGAGCCATTTCAAATCCTGACAGATGATGCTGTGAAAGTGCTGTCCTCAGTATGCCAGCAAATTTGGAAAACTCAGCAGTGGCCACAGGACTGGAAAAGGTCAGTTTTCATTCCAATCCCAAAGAAAGGCAATGTCAAAGAATGCTCAAACTACCGCACAATTGCACTCATCTAACACACTAGTAAAGTAATGCTCAAAATTCTCCAAGCCAGACTTCAACAACACCTGAATCGTGAACTTCCAGATGGTCAAGCTGGTTTTAGAAAAGGCAGAGGAACTAGAGATCAAATTGCCAACATCTGCTGGATCATCGAAAAAGCAAGAGAGCTCTAGAAAAACATCTATTTCTGCTTTACTGACTATGCCAAAGCCTTTGACTGCGTGGATCACCACAAACTGTGGAAAATTCTTCAAGAGATGGGAATACCAGACCACCTGACCTCCCTTTTGAGAAATCTGTATGCAGATCAGGAAGCAACAGTTAGAACTGGACATGGAACAACAGACTGGTTCCAAATAGGAAAAGGGAGTATATCAAGGCTGTACATGTCACCCTGCTTATTTAACTTCTATGCAGAGTACATGATGAGAAGCACTGGGCTGGATGAAGCACAAGCTGGAATCAAGACTGCTGGGAGAAATATCAATAGCCTCAGATATGCAGATGACACCACCCTTATGGCAGAAAGTGAAGAAGAGCTAAAGAGCCTCTTGATGAAAGTGAAAGAGGAGAGTGAAAAAGTTGGCTTAAAGCTCAACATTCAGAAAACTAAGATCACGGCATCCAGTTCCATCACTTCATGGCAAATAGATGGGGAAAGAGTGAAAACACTGGCTGACTTTATTTTGGGGGGCTCCAAAATCACTGTAGATGGTGGCTGCAGCCATGAAATTAAAAGATACTTACTCCTTGGAAGAAAAGTTATGACCAACCCAGACAGCATGTTAAAAAGCAGAGACATTACTTTGCCAACAAAGGTCTGTCTACTCAAAGCTGCGGTTTTTCCAGTGGTCATGTATGGATGTGAGAGTTAGACTATAAAGAAAGCTGAGTGCTGAAGAATTGATGCTTTTGAACTGTGGTTTTGGAGAAGACACTTGAAGAGTCCCCTGAACTTCAAGGAGATCCAACCAGTCATCCAGAAGGAAATCAGTCCTGAATATTCATTGGAAGGACTGACGTTGAAGCTGAAACTTCAATACTTTGGCCACCTGATGTGAAGAACAGACTCATTTGAAAAGACACTGATGCTGGGAAAGACTGAAGGTGGGAGAAGGGGATGACAGAGGATGAGATGGTTGGATGGCATCACCGACTCAATGGACATGAGTTTGAGTAAACTCCAGGAGTTGGTAATGGACAGGCAGGCCTGGCGTGCTACAGTCCATGGGGTTGCAGAGTCAGACACGACTGAACTGAATTGAACTTTCCCTCTAGTCCAGGATGTAGTCCACAGACATAAATGGCCTTTATTTGTCATGTCTTTTTAATCTCCATTAATCCAAAACAGCTTTCTTTGCCCATCTTCATTTTTTCCTTTGGAGGTTTATTATGAGTTTCCATTGTGGTAAAATTCACATGACATAAAATTCACCATTCTAACCATTTAACCACGAAATGTGTGGGCCTTCTGAATTTGGTTTCTTTCTCAGATCATGGTTTGTGGGTCCATCTGTGCTGTAGCAGCAATCAGTATTTCATTCCTTTTTATTGCCAAATAATATTCCATTATATATATACCATAAATTGTTTATCCATTCATGAATTAAAGGATATTTGAGTTGTTTCCACCTTTTGGCTGTTGTGAATAGTGCGACTATGTACATTCATGTACAAGTATTTGTTTGATTATCTGCTTTCAATTCTTTTGGGTATATATCTGGGAATGGAACTGCTGAGTCATATCACACATCTATATTTAAGTTTTGCAGAATGGCCAAACTGTTTTCCACAGTAGCTATATACCATTTTGCATTACTCCCAGCAATGTAAAATGGCTCCAATTTCCCCACATCCTGAGGTTTTTTATTTTTTAAATTATATCCATGTTAGTGAGTGCAAACTTGTATCTTATTGTGGTTTGATTTACATTTCCCAAGTGTCTAATGATGTTGCGCATCTTTTCACGTGTCTGTTGGCCATTTGTATTATCTTCTTTGGAGAAATATCTATTCAAATCCTTTGCCCGTTTTTTTGAATTGGGTTGTTTGTTTTCTGTTTTTCATTTTTTTTTTTATTTTTATTTTTTTATTTTTATTTTTTTATTTTTATTTTTTTTATTTGTTGGAGGCTTGTTTTCTGTTCTTCAGTTGTAAGTTTCTCTATATATTCTATATACTAAACACGTATCTGATATAGGGTTTGCAAATAAATTCTTTCATGCTGTTCCTTGCCTTTCACTCTCCTGATTATGTTCTTTGGTGCATAGAAATTTTAAATATTGATGAAGCTCAACTTGTCTATTTTTTCTCTTATTGCTTGTGCTTTTAATGTCATATCTAAGAGTCCATCACAAAATCCAAGATCATGAAAATTTACCCGTTTCTCTAATGGTTTTGTAGTTTTAGCTTTTATATTTAGGTCACTGATCTATTTTGAGTTAACTTTGTATTAATGAGAGGTAGGGACCAAATTCATTCTTTCGCATGTGATATCCAGTTGAGCCCATACCATTTATTGAAATGATTATTGTTTCACCATCGGGTACTCTTGTTGAAGACAAACTGACCACATATATGTGAGTTTATTTCTGTACTCCCCCTTTCACTCCACTGATCTATGTGTCTATTTTTATACCAGTACCATGCTGTTTATTTTTTTTCATAATTTTTTAAACCCATGGTAAGATGTACTGATCATAAAATTTACCATGTTAACCATTTTAAAATGTACAATTTGGTGGTATTAAGTACAATAAAAACATTATATAACCACCACCACTACCTGGTTCCAGAATGTTCTTATCACCCCATTTGGAAACCCCTTATCCATTTAGTCACATTCCACTGCTCCTCCCTCTAGCCCCTGGAAACCACTAATGTACTTTCTGTCTTTATGGATTCATTTTTTCTGAATATTTCATGTAAATGGAAACCATAACCTAGTTATTTTCTCAGTGGCCACTCTGTAGATTACAATTAACATCTTAAATTTACAGCAATCTAGTTTGAATAAATACCAACTTAACTTGAACAGTATTTTTTAAAAATTCTGCTCTTGTAGAGTTCCATTTTCCTTTATAGTATTTTCACAAATTACATTTTTATACACTGTGCCCATTAACATAGATTTTTTAATTACTGTCTTATGCATTTGTCTTTTAAATCACAGAGGGATAAACAGAACTTATAAACTACAAATAAAATACTGCCTTTTTAATTTACCTATGTTGTTATCTTTGCTAGTGTTGTTTCTTAATATAGCTTCAAGTTATCATCTAGTGTCATTTCAGCCTTAAAGTACTCATTTTAGCATTTGGGGGTAGAGTAGTGCTACTAGCAACAAACTCCCTCAGCTTTTGTTTATCTGGGAATGGTTTAATATCTATCTCCTTCATTTTTGAAGAATAATTTTGTAGATATAGAATTCTTGGTTGACAGTGTTTTCTTTCAGCACTCTAAGTATGTTAGCCCTCTGGCCTTCATTGTATCTGAAGAGAAACTGGTTGTTAATCTTATTTTGTATAGTTTGTATGTTTTAAGTTGCTTCTTTTTTGCTGTTTTCAAGATTCACCAACTTCAGCTTTTGACAGTAATTATGTGTCTCAGTGTGGGTCTCTGATTTTTCCCTACTGGGAGTTATTAAGTTTCCTGGATGTGTAGATTCATACATTTCACTAAATTTGGAATGTTTTCAGCCATTATATCTTCAAATATTCTTTCTGCCTCTTTCCTTCTCCCCTTGCCCTTTGAGATTCCTATTATACATATGTTGGTATACTTGTAGTGTCACATAGTCTCTTAAGCTCTGTTCATTTCTCTCTTTTTTTTTTTTTTCCTGTTTTTTCAGACTGGATAGTATTAAATGACCTACCTGCACATTCACTGAAGATTTTTCCTGTGTATTCAAATCTGCTGTTGAACCCCTTCACTAAAATTTTCCTTTCAGCCACAGGAGATGTTTAGTTCCAGAATTTCTATTTGACTTTTTTTTTTTTTTTTTTTTTTACAATTTGTATCTCTTTATTGTTATTAGTTAATACCTCATTCTCCTTGTTTCCCTTAAGTTCACTGGTATACTTTTCTTTAGCTCTTTGAGGACACTTAGGACAGTTGATTTAAAGTCTGTTTATAGTAAGTTCAATATCTGTGCCTTCTCAAGGATAGTTCCTATTCCTTTCTTTTCCTGAGTCATACTTCATTTTCAAGCATAATTTCTTGCTGAAAATTGAACATTTTGTATATTATAATGTGGTAATTCTGGAAATAGGGTTCTCCCACATCCTCAGGGTTTGTTGTTGGTGCTTGCGTGGGTTGTAGTCATTTCTCTAATGATTTTTCTAAATTCTTTTGTAAACACTTCGTCAAGCATAGTCACTCAAATCTCTGTTTCATTACCAGCTGATGATCTGACAGAGATTTCTTTAAGTTCCTGGATCCAAAAGGTGGGAAAGACAAACTCTAGATGTTTGCAGATTGGCTCTGTGGTGGGCATTCTTTCAATGCTTAGCCATTGTTATACCATTCTACCTTTGCCTTCTTGTTTTCATGGAAGCTAAACATTAGCCAGAGAGGAAAGTTCAGGGTCTGTTGAGGTTTTCCTCAGTAGTCATTCAGCCCTAGCGTGTACATCCCCTTCCAGATTCATGACTATATTTGGTTTCTTTACAGTTTTTGACCTCGAACAATTTGAAAACTACAGGTGAATTACATTGTAAAATATTCCTCAATTTGAATTAGGCTGGAATTTCCTCATGATTATAATCATATCTATTTGTCTATTATAAACTATAAATTCATAATGGTATCTCTAATTCCATTCTAATACCACAGAGTACAATTTAGTCTTGCCCTTTATACATGTTATTCCCTTCTCCAAAGGGGAGAAAACTGATTCCCATTATCTGCAATACATTTTCTCATTTGCTCAGGCTTACAATACAAGAAAGATAGTTTCACAATTGTTAATTATTTCTGCAAAAAACAAATGTAGAGTCCAATATTTGTTACAGTTTTAAGCAAAATCCACTTATGGTGAAATGCACAAATCCAACATACAATTCAATGACTTCTATAATACATATTTGACTAACCCAGGTACATGCTATATTTGGGTTGTAGGACATTTCCACCACGCCTGGTATTTCCTTTATGCCCCTCCACAGTTAATTCTCACCATAGATTAGTTTTGCCTATTCTAGAACTGCCTACAAATGGTATCATCAACATATATGCTTCAGTGTGCAGCTTCTATGGTTCAGAATAATGCTGGGGAGATTCATCCACACTCTATTATCAGTAACTCATTTATTTTCATTGCAGAGTAGTATAATAACTCATCAACAAAACAAAAATAATCTATGTAATTTGTTTTGTGTATTAATTTTATTGGGCATCTAATATTAATGCACACAGTAATATCAGAATTTATTCATTCCTATATTGATTAAACACTTAGGCATGTTTCAGATTTTGGCTATTTTGACTTTCCTCCCAAGTTGTAACTCTTTTAGTTGCTATTTTACTTGCAAGTAAAGTTGAGTATGAGTTCTAGTTGCAACATATCTTTGTCAACATTTATGTTGCCACTTTCTTTAATTTAGCCATTTTAGTGGTTCTCTCATCAAGAGTTTATTGAGCATTTCTATGATGACTAATGTTTTATGCACTTTATGCACTCAGTTTATTGGCAATTAATGTATCTCTCTTTAGGAAGTATCTGTTCAAGTCTTCTGCCCATTTTTAATTGGGTTGTTTGTCTTTTTATTACGGATCATGGTATGTTCTGGGTATGAGACTCTTTTCAGGGTCTCCAAAATGACCCCAATGTTTCTTGCCTTCTGGTATCCATGTCCTTATGTAGATCTAGTCTATTCCCACATTGAATCAGGGCTGGTCTGTGTAACTAACAGAATACAGTTCAAGTGATAATGTATGACTTCTGATACTAATGCATAAAAGGCACCTTGCTCTCCTGGAAGGAAGCCAGCTGTCATCAGAACAGAACAGTCAAGAAGCAGGCTTATGGAGAGCCTACAGAGAGAGGATCTGAGGCCTCTCACTAACAGTACTATCTTATTAACCATTTGAGTGAGCTACATTAGAAATGAATCTTACAGCCTTGGTCAAGCTAGATGACTAAGGTCCTAGCCAACATCTTATTGCAACTTAATGGAAAACCCTGAGCCAAAATCATGTAGGCAAACTTTCCCCAATTTCTTATTCACAGAAAGCATGAGATATACTGTCTTAAGCCACTAAGGTTTGGATTTGTTACTGGGTAACAGATAACAAATACAATCAAATATGTACTAAAAGTACATTCTATTAGTTTGTGGCTTATAATTTCTATTTTATATCAATAATCAGAAGTTTTTAACCTTCATGAAATCTAATTTCTCAATTTTCCCCTTATGGTTATTGCATTTTGTATGCTACCTAATAAATTTCTGCCTATCTCCATTCCATAAAAATATTGTTTTTTTTTTTTTTTTAGAAGCCTTATAGTTTTAGATTTCATACTTAGGTCTATGATCCATTTCAAAAGAATTTTGTGTATAGTGAAGTAAGGTGGTAAGGTTTATTTTTTAAAATAAGGATATAAAATTGTTCTTAAGCCATTTGCTGAAAACACCTTCCTTTCTCCATTTAATTATTGTGGTACCTTTGTTAAAAGTCAATTTACATATAAATGTGCATCCACTCTTCTTTAATAGCTTCTGACTTGAGCAGCCTATTTTCTTTTGAAGGTCTTTTGATTACTAGCAAAGCATATGATTGTTTTCAAAAATATAAATAATGTAGATTGAGAGACTCTGCATGAGATGCATTTAGGGTTATAGTTTATGTCTAATCACCTCCACCATTCAGTTCAGTTCAGTAGCTCAGTTGTGTCTGACATTTTGCGACCCCATGAACCGCAGCACACCAGGCCTCCCTGTCCATCACTAACTCCCGGAGTCCACCCAAACCCATGTCCATTGAGTTGGTGATGCTATCCAACCATCTCGTCCTGTCTTCCCCTTCTCCACCTGCCCTCAATCTTTCCCAGCATCAGGGTCTTTTCAAATGAGTCAGCTCTTTGCATCAGGTGGCCAAAGTACTGGAGTTTCAGCTTCAACATCATACCTTCCAATGAACACCCAGGATAGGGCAATTATAAAATTTGCACAGATAATAAAGATGTCACTGAACAGACCTTAAATTGTATACCGATTGAGAATTACTATCAGAACATATCTCCATAGGGGCAATTTTACACTGACACTTTACAATGCTAGTTTAGTTAGTGTGATTTTCTCCTAGAGAAAAGCCCTCTAAACGAGAAAATATTTGTTTGCAGGGCTATATACAAGACTTCTGCTGTACTGAGTACAGCTATAGGGACCAGGAGAGGCCAAAAGAAGGTCAAATTGCTTTACGTAATAAAAAGTTGAAGAAGACATCTGGGAGAGGAAATATAAAAGCAAAAAGGACTCTTGAAAGGTGAGCCAAAAAGGATAAGGAGATGTGACCAGAGAGGAAAAGAAAGTATCAAAGTCAGGAAAACAAAGAAAAGAAAGCAGGTGAGCACATATGGGCACACGTGTGTTTGAGAAAGAACAGAGAATACATATTTTGTAGTAGCTCTTTAAAACCAAGAAACAAAGATGTTTAAAGAGGACTTTTAAATTAGCCATGCTTTGTGATGTGCCCTGTGCAACAGTCTTCTATCTCTTTAGTAAAGGTCTACACTGTTTTCCTATATTTCTAGAGTTGGGGTGGGGGCAGGAGAGAGGGAAAGAAGTTACATTATGTTTTCTGAGGCATCCACATACCAAAGAGTAGTTAGGTACATTTATGATTATACAACTATCTATTAACTCTTAAGAACTTATAAGTGGGTTTTCAAGAATCCAAAACTCAGACAATTCTTATAAAATTCATAACATATATTAATCACAAACACCAGAACTATTATAACACCATCATAACTGATCCATCAAATTAGTTAGGAGAAGAATCAAATAAATATGTCAAGATTTGGAAAGAAGTGGGAGTTACCAGAAAATCAATTTTTAGACTATTCTGTGTTGCATGAATGTTTCTTAGCTGATCTTTTCAAATCAAATGCCCAATTCTACCATAAAATGATACCCTCAAGTCAAACAACAAAGCCAGAGGAGAATCTGTGAAAATATATATATTTCAGTTTAATAATGAATAAATCTTTAAAAGCACCAAAGTATGGTGAAAATGGAAAATCAAGATTTAAAGGACAGTGGAAGGAAAGTTTTTGGTCATTTTTTCTTATTTCTAAAGTCTTCTCAATGTTTCATTTTGCAAATTGAGAATGTCAAGTAAACTGTTCCTTCACTTAATCTTTTGGATAAAGTTTTATCTTTGACTAAATTTTAACTCACTTTTGTTCTAAGCAAATACCATTTATACACTTAAGGAGGCACAGAGCAAGTAAAACATAGTCTTCCTTAGCAGACTGATGGTAATGCTCATTTTCTCTCACTGTCTCAGAGATTGTTATTTATATTTTTTGTTACTAATGAACATTTAGTATGAATACGCATTTTTCATTTTTACTAGGAAAACCTACCATAATGATTTATACTTAATTCAATATAAGTTATAAATTCAATATACATAAAGAACATAACAAGACAACTAAAAGGAAGATATCTATATAAAATTTAAAAAAATAGAATATATTCCAATTCTATTGTAAGACCTTACAATGAGATTAAGCAACATATTAACATATCATTCAGTAAAAAATTTATAGAAACTTATTTCATATTAAAGTTCCTGAGGTTAAGATTCTAGCAACTACTTCAGTGTATATGCTGACAATTAAACAGAATTGGGTATTTTTAAAAGAAGCAGTACTTGTAGATACCTTACAGAGCACTGTACTATTTTATACATATTAGAAGCTGCATATCAAACACTACTCCAGTCACCTGAATCTCTGAAAGCAGAATGTAGGTAAACTGATCACAACAGAATTTCTATTCAAGTTACTGACAAATGTTATTCCCCTTTTGAAGAACAAAACTATGCAAAATATTTCAAAGCAGTGGGCTCACTGACTTAAAATGAAATTTAACAGTTTCACTATTCATTTACATGACCCAGTCTTAGACCTTGTATGTTTTAAGATTTAAAACACAGCAGTAGATTCAATTTCACTAGAACATTCAAATTACTGACCTCAAGTACAAAGAAATTAATAACCTCATAGGAGTCCTGGTATTGATCTCAACTGCACCATATCTAAATCTTGAGTAAACTTAGAACAAATCAGCAATTACATGTGTACTATACTTCTCAGTTAGTCTAAAACCTCAAATTGTTTCACCAGGATGGCTTTATGCCAAAAGATTCACACTCTGGTTTCTGACCCATCACAAAAACTTATAAAGTATCTGTTTAAAATTGCAGGAGACCATCGGGAGACCTGGGACTGGGATTTCCAGACATGATTCAAACAAACTTGTTAATACTCACTGTGCTCAAACTCAGTGAGTATTATAATAGGTTTGAACAAAATAAGGCCAACAATTTTGCCTTCTAGGACTTAACTAGATAAAGCCAAAGAAAAAAAATAGTATCTAGGAGCTTAACCTCAATTATTTATTCTAGTTAAGATCTACTTTTCAAGTTCTATAAATAAACTTTTTTCTGTTGAATAGAAGTTGATGGGCTATGCCAGCAAAATAGATGCTAACACATCATCCAAAACTTCAAAACATCTCTGGTATGTAGAAAATCTGATAAAGAACACAGCTTTACTATTTTAATACTAACATTTCTCTGTGTTTCTGAAATACATTTCAAAGCCTGCCCAAGTCCATCAAGAAGTACTTGAGGTTGTATTTCAGAAACAATGATAATAATATGATTCTTCCAAAAGATGCAATTTTTGCATATCATTTCCAAATGATAATAGTATTTCTACCTAAGGGTGGGTTAAGGCCAGGAAAGAAGGATGTTAGAAAGAAAGAGAAAATTCAGCAATTTCCTCATGCAATTAATGCTCACTCTTTATTGTTTAGTTGGTGCATAGATAGGTGCCAAAGCCTTGTAAGATATCAATCTTAAACAATCACACTATTCTCAATCAAACAGAAAACGTTGCACAGTTAAAATACATGTTATTCTTCTTTTATCCCATACCTGAACTTGCAGAAAGAAAGAATTTAGGGATATGTCAGATGAAAATTAAATTGAGATGTTTCTAATTTATAGTTCATGATTTCTTCTATTCCTAACTCAGTTTCCAAACTTTTCAAAGGTATTATTGAATTTGAGGCAACAAACACAAATTACTGTGCAACAAACTAAAGAACGTGAATGCTTAAGATCCTGGAAACTTCACTCTTGCAGAAAGCTGTTCTCTTTTCAGTCCCAATTCTAGCCACTTTAGCTCTAAGAACAACTCCAAACTCCTAGAATACAAATGCTTTCCTACTTCATTAACCAGATGGCTAGAGAGAATAAGGATAATAAATGAGGATGCTTAAAAAAACAAACAAACAGTGGCAGAAAATTTGATTAAAGCAATGATAAAATTCACAAGTGTAATGCAATAGAATCCATTTCAAAGAAATGATATAACTTTATTGAAATGATCTATTTCAGTTCTTAGTATTTGATGAGGTGTTATCAAAACCCTAGATGTGGAAAATCGTCAACTGTGTTAGTTTCTACCACATTATGCCTGCAAACTTGCTTCAAGGCAGCTCTGGGTGGGAGAATCTATATTTTGTCATTATTGATTATCTGCTATCCAAATCTAAGAATTTAATTTTGAATGTTGGCCACTCAAATCAATCAGTGCTGAAAAGAACTGTCCTGAGCTCGGCAGCAATACTGGTTTCAGTCACATGGGTTAGAAAAGGCTTCCCTATCACTCTGTGGCAAAACAACTTCACATACAAATTTTGAACAATAAGTCAATAGTGTTGCACCTTCTCCTATTTGGAAAATCACTTTCAAGAAAAAATACACCATAGAAAAAAAGGAAAAGAGTTTCACTCTGAGGATCACTGTTCATACCCTTGATTTACACTGTTCTAGAAACTACCCATTTCCCAGGAAATCCTTTAGATGAAGAACTTTTAAATCATGTCAAAGTCAAACAGTTTTAGGTATTCCTTGAACACCACCAATGATTAAAAAGACATACTAAAAATTATAGTTTGCATGTTCTATACGTGCATGCTTAGTCACTCAGTCGTATCTGACTCTTTGTGATGCCACGGACTGTAGCCCACCAGGCTCCTCTGTCCATGGCATTCTCCAGACAATAATGGAGTAGGTTGCCATTCTCTTCTCCAGGGAATCTTCCCAACACAGGGATCGAACCTGTATCTCCTGCATAGCAGGTGGATTCTTTACCCTCTGAGCCATTGAGGAAGCCCATTCTCTAGGTATTGTGTTAAACACTTGTATTATCTCTTTTAAGTTCTTACTGCAATTCTGTGAGATAGATGATACTATTACCTGCACTTAACAGACAGAAAACTGAGGGTTAGAGAAGTAAGAAGCCCAAGGTGACAATGCTATAAAGTGGCAGGACAGGTCATGATCTGACTCCAGAACCCATGCACAAACCACTGTATGTTGCATTATATCAAATGCACAAAAATACATCAGGGGTCTACATGGTGGTGTAGTTGTTAGGTCATGTCCGATTCTTGCAACCCCATGGACTGTAGTCTGCTAGGCTCCTCTGTCCATAGGATTCTCCAGGCAAGAATACTGGAGTGGGTTGCCATTTCCTTCTCTAGGGGGATCTACCCGACTCAGGGATTGAACCCGGGTCTCTTGCATTGCTTGCACATTCTTTATCAACTGAGCTATGAGGGAAGCCCAACTATTTGCAATTTCTTATATGCAGATCAAATACTGTTGGAACAAAACAGTTATTGTAAAATACTAATCTTGAGGTTTAGCTTGTATTAGCTTATTTATCTTGAAGGTGAAAATCTAGTTAATGATGTAGGTGCACATCATATTTTTATGCCTTGATTTGTTCAAACACATATTTTAATAATTTGCAAAATAAATATCACTAAAAGAATGTAATGATTATCTATAATCTTAACTAGTAGATGTTAGGTTGATTTATAATTGGAGAAGCTTCTTAAGTTTAGAATTTTTTTAAAAAATGCACCACGGCAAAGATAAATATGCAAACCAAGAACTATCCTCTGCAATCAAAGGTCGTCAATACATATGAGTTGAGAAATCATTTTTAGCCATCATTAGAAGAAATAAAATATTTTTAGTGACTTTCATAGAAATCTATTTGTGTAACTTTCAAACATGCTAGCGTGTTTGTGCTAAAATGATTTTTAAAATTAAGTTAGTTTGGAACAAAGTCCTTTCAGATTGAAGTGAATTTCAAATTTTGTTTCATGATGGAAATGCTAAACAAAAAGGCATTAAAAATGTAATGGTTAGTCATGTTTATGCTTTCAAATCAACAATGATAAATCAAATGGGTTCACAGTTGATCCCAAATTCAAACACAACAAAATCTAAAATAAAAATGTATTTAAAGACATCTTAAGAGAAGTCTTAATATTTGGGGTAACCATGTAAACTACAGCCTCCTTGGGAGCACTTAATGATTATATTATTGTTTCTTTGTTCAAGATGAATAACCAAGGACATGGGTTAAATCAACAGACTTCAGCAGTGGTGGAACTCAGGGACTGGAAAGAGACATTACAGTCACTTCCTACAGAAATATAAACTGACACCATTCATTAGCTGCATCTGAAGAATAGCACTCATACTGTACTACCAGAAAAAAAAAAGAACAAAATGATTCCAGCCTTTCCACAGGCAACAGGAACTTAGCATGCAAAGGACAAATTCCTGTAAGGAAGCAAGCAAGAAAGCCCTCTCCTATAAAGTAACTGCTCCTTGACCTTTGGAAGCTTAAACAACTTTTACTAGTGTCACCAAAATGAGTGGTGTTTATAGAACCCACCGTAAGCAAACAATTCCCCCACTACCTATTCTAAGAAAAAGAGCTTACTATTTTTAATACAAAAAGCTTATTAATAAGAATTTTTAGCTGCTTCCTACAAACTGTCCTGCCATAAATAAGAGAACTGGAAGCGGCTTTCCTCAATCGCAGGTGTTAACATCTCATTTGATTTATGCTCCTTAGTACTTTGCATGATGGTTGAGCCATAGCTATTCTAAAACAAAATCTCAAAATTATATTTTGATATAATAATTTAAGTATTTGTTGATTCGTTTCAGAATGTAGTTAAAGGAAAATTAAGATAATCTACAGAACCACTAACAGGATGACTGGTTTGGGGGTTTGGTAAGGAAACTACTACAAATATATACCATTTTAAGAACAAGGAAGCACAGGGAAAATGTATAAAAATAAAGAACACCCTGTAATCTTCACTAATTGATTATTTTAAGCCAAAAGATGTTCTAATTAAGTTTATTTTAAATTTTTATTAAGAAATGCAAGAGTAATGCTTTCAGTGAATATTTTTGAATACATTTTAATAGTTTATAAACTACAAGAGGTCTAAACCTTCAAAGATGAATTTGAAAAGTACTTCCTAGGTGTGTCCTTGAAACTCTCCTCTGTCAGCCTACAAATCTATATATTCTTTTTCATCATTTTCTCCATGTATTTGCTGCTTTTCCAAGTTAAAGCTGTTTAGCTCAAAAAAGCAAAATAATGAAGTGTTTCTAAATGCTTCATCTGTTTACTCTTAAGTCATTTTACTGAGTTAAGTACAACTAAGTAACTGCTTATCTGTATTTATTACTTAAGAAATTTCAAAAGAAAAAAAAAGTACTAATTTTTCATTTGGAGTTACTGCTGTCTCACCATCCCTGTTACAGTTCAGCCAGGAACATGGCTTCCCTACTAAGACAATTTAAATGACCCAACTGAGTATCGACTATACAGTGTTTAAAACAGCTTAACTTTTGTGTGACACATAATGTTAAAACTCCCTTTTAAATTATGCTAGGTTCTATATTCTCAAGGACTTGTGAAGTGTTTGACCTGTCATATTAGAGATAAAGTACATCAATTTAAAGTGACAGGAACTGAATCACTCTAAAGGGAGCAGGGAAAGGCCATGAGCATGCACTGAACCTTTATCCCTGCAGCATCACTATGGGTTTTGAAACATTAATTAATTTAAAGCACATGCTGCTGAGTCGGTACCTGCCAGAAATCCTGATCAGAAGATGAGAAAAAGAAAAAAATTGACATTGTTTGATTACATGAACAAAAACTCCTAAATTAAATATACATCTATCACAAACTATCATAACATATAAAGGACCAAATGAGATTTGTAATAAAAGGACTGAAAATCTGTAAACAGGAAATGAGAAATACATAGAAATATTTTATATATTATCTAGTAGGTACAGTAGGACAAAACAAAAACCCAAGTAATTCAATTCCTAACCTTCCCCTAAAAAACATACAATTTCAAAAAAACTTCACAACACTATAAAAAGAGAATACATGAATAATTACTTAATTTATTAAAGAAAAGGGAAAGCAAATATTTAACTTTTTAAAATAGGTAGTCAAGCCATTTCTTTAATTAAGGTTTCCTTTAAGGGTATCTCATTTTCATTTCATGACATATTATTTTTTAACTTCATGGCAAATTTTTTGCTGTACTAACAATATTTACCATATAGACAACCAACTCAGACGAGTTCAGAGGATTAGTAACTATTCTAAGGAAGAGTTCAGTAAAGAAGAGTTTCAGACCTTAGAAACAGGTCTCTCGCAAACTATATTGCCAAAATAAAGGACTATTCACATTAGCAACAAAAAGCTAATCATGAAGTCCTGGAATGAAGGCCCGCATTGATGAAAGCAGTTAAAAATTAGCTGGGTATCACTCCAAAATATCTCCAAATATCAAATGGCTTTAAAGATTCTTTTTTTTTTTTTAAACAAATAAACTTCACTGGGTGTTAAATAAAAATTGACCTGAACTTATTATACTTCTCAAACCAAGCTTAGTTCCTGACTAAAAAATTTATGCTATCAGCAATTCACAAGCCTAAGGCTAAGACTGATGTGACAGAGGCCCAAAGACCTTGACAGTACTGGGGGAGATGAGTCACTGTGACCACAGAACAGTCCAGATATGAGAAGTCAAACCAGAGGTCTCTCTCCAGTTTATAGACCAGCCATTTAATCCCTGACAGCTACTCATTACGGAGATAACACAAGGAGATTTTTATAGGACCTAACTGGGAAGAAAAGAACAATGGACAGAGCAATCATGAAGACAGTATGCATTTCATACAAATGAAAAAAGAAGATAACACACACAATAGCAGCTAACTCCTTTCGTAAACTGAGTAAAGGGCTCCAAGTAATGCAAAATAGCTATAATCTGTAGAGCCAGATACTTTGCCTTTTGTCCTGTTTTTATAGTTACAGAAGATGATACTCAGAGGTTAAGTAGTCTCTTGCCCAAAGTTGTATGTGGCAGAATTCATATACGAATACAGGATTGTCTATACCCAAAACCACATTAATCACATCCTGCGCTTTTACACACTAATAAATATAATAATCCATAATTGTGTATTTCTCAAATTCAGTTCAGCATACCTACAATATCTACTGATCATTTACACGTAGCTATCAAATACTGAGATGCTCAAATTGGACATCCCTTGTAAAATATTTTAGACACCAAAACCAGATTTTCTGAGGGCTGTGGTATGTACAAAGAACTAAAATTGCTAATTTGTAAGAAGAGAGAAAAGTGAGAAAATACTTTTTAAAATTATTTTAAAAACTTCAGATGGGAAAGAAAGAAGATGAAAAAATCTGAAACTAAAAATAAAACAGAAAAGTCCAACAGGTGTCAGAGGATTTTCTGAAATGCTGAAGCAGTACTTGGATTTCATTCTGGTGATGTAATTACATTGCAAACTTTTGCTTATCTGAAGGCTATAGAGTAGCTCCAATCAAATGATGCCACATTTAACACAAAACCAGTCAATATTTGAAAGACTAAATAGTTCAGTTTCTAACAGGAATATTATTTTCTCAACAGAAAGTAATCTTCATTTTAATGAGCCAGGATCCAATTTTCAAAATATAGATAAAAGTCTTCATTTTAAGAGTGATGGTTTCGATTAAAAAAGAAAAAGTAAAAAAGACACAGCATTTTTCAAAGTGCCAATTGGTATTCATGGCATTTGAGAAAACAATGGAGCAAATAACAGTGAAGTTGAAATTCTTCTAAATTCAGGTATTGAAATTTGTGTATCTCTTGTTTTCTTTCTTTAAAATGAACACTGGTTTTTCAGGCTAACATAGGCTTCTAATCCAAGAAGAAAAAATTAACACTCTTCAACAAAGTGAAACACCAAGTTCTTTTTTTGCACAAATAACACTGTTAATAAAAGAAATATTTGACAAGAGAAATTTCTATGTACAAATAGATCATATAGATCAAATAGATCAATAGCTTAGATACACGAAAGGAGATAGGTAACAGCACAGTGCTTAAGCAGTGAACTCAGGAGCCAGAATTCCAATTTGGACTCTTGGCTCCACCAATTACCAACTGTATGATCTTAGGTTTAAAAAAAAAAGGCTAAGTTACTTAACTTCTATGTATTTTAGTATCTTATTTGTAAAATGATGAAAACAAGAAGCTATCTGAAAGAGTGGTTGTGTGCATTAGAATTATTATGTATAGACACTTGGAACAGTGCTTGGTAGATAATAAATACTCAAAAACTTCAACTATTGTTCTTTTTCATATTATTAGTAGTACTGATAGTAATAGTTCCCTCAAGAGACAGAATCAAGCATTTTTCATCTAGAAATTTTACTTTCAACTAAAAAACAAACCACTGACAACCAATGAATGAATGTGTTAATGGAGTTTTTTTTTTAAGCACTAAATTATCATCCCTAAAATAATATGTAATTATGAAATATTTGTGAAGAACTTCAGGCTTCACAGAATTGAAAATACTTTATGTATCCTCTTGGAATTTTTAGGACAAATACAAATATGGATAAAAAATATACGAAGCAGAAACAATAAAATTCTGTCTATATACTCTTCTTTATCAATGCACGTGTGCTAAGTTGCTTCAATAGTGTCCAACTTTTTGTGACCTGATGGACTATATCCTGCCAGGCTTCTCTGTCCATGAGATTCTCCAGGCAAGAATACTGGAGTGGGTTGCCATGGCCTTCTCCAGGGAATCTTTGCAACCCAGGGACTGAACCGCCGTCTCATTATGTCTCCTGCATTGACACGAACTGGGAAACCCTATTTATCTACAGAAGGACCTGATTAAATAAATCAATTCACCAGGAATTTAGAACTGACTGATTTTGAATCTGTGAAAAGCAAAAGAAAAGAGAGGAAGTGTATAATTAACAAAGTAGAAATCATAAGAAAATCAATCCTGCTATTAAAACTTGAGCAAAATCAATGCAATTCAAATAAATATGAAGAGTCACCAAATTCTTCAGTTCAGTTGCTCAGTTGTGTCCAGCTCTTTGCAACCCCATGGACTGCAGCACACCAGGCTTCCCTGTCCATCACCAACTTCCGGAGCCTGCTCAAACTCATGTCCATTGAGTCAGTGATGCCATCCAACCATCTCATCCTCTGTTGGCCCCTTTCTCCCGACCTCCAATATTTCCCAGCATCAGGGTCTTTTCAACTGAGTTAATTCTTTGCATCAGGTGGACAAAGTATTGGAGTTTCAGCTTCAGCATCACTCCTTCCAATGATCATTCAGGACTGAT
The DNA here is from genome assembly GCF_023699985.2 of Odocoileus virginianus. NCBI lineage: Eukaryota > Metazoa > Chordata > Mammalia > Artiodactyla > Cervidae > Odocoileus > Odocoileus virginianus. The sequence continues at coordinate 62,235,024 of NC_069680.1, forward strand.
TTCCTTTAGGATAGCCTGGTTGCATATTTGTGCAGTTCAAGGGACACTCAAGAGTCTTCTCCAACACCACAGTTCAAGAGCACCAATTCTTCAGTGCTCAGCTTTCTTTATAGTCCAACTCTCACATCCATACATGACTACTGGAAAAACCATAGCTTTGACTAGATGGACCTTAGTTTGCAAAGTAATGTACCTGCTTTTTAACATGATGTCTAGGTTAATCACAGCTTTCCTTCCAAGGAAAGGAAGGAAATCTTTTAATTTCATGGCTGCAGTCACCATCTGAAGTGATTTGGGAGCCCCAGAAAATAGTCTCTCACTGTTTCCTTTGTTTCCCCATCTATTTGCCATGAAGTGATAGGACCGGATACCATGATCTTAGTTTTCTGAATGTTGACCTTTAAGCCAACTTCTTCACTCTCCTCTTTCACTTTCATCAAGAGGTTTAGTTCTTATTCGCTTTCTGCCATAAGGGTGGTGTCATCTGCATGTCTGAGATTATTGATATTTTACCCAGCAATCCTGATTCAACCTTGTGCTTTATCCACCCCACCATTTTGTATGATATACTCTGCATATAAGTTAAATAAGTAGGGTGACAATATGCAGCCTTGACGTACTCCTTTCCCGATTTGAAACCAGTCTGTTGTTCCATATCCAGTTTTAACTGTTGCTTCTTGACCTGCATACAGATTTCTCAGGAGGCCGGTCAGATGGTATGGTATTCCCATCTCTTTAAGAGTTTTCCACAGTTTATCGTGATCCACACAGACAAGGACTTTGGCATAGTCAATAAAGCAGATTCAGTTCAGTTCAGTTGCTCAGTCTTGTCTGACTACTTGCAATCCCATGGACTGCAGCACAACAGGCCTCTCTGTCTACTGCCAACTCCCAGAGTTTACTCAAACTCATGTCCATTGAGTGAATGATGACATCCAGTCATCTCATCTTCTCTCGTCCCCTTCTCCTCCTGCCTTCAATCTTTTCCAGCATCAGGGTCTTTTCAAATGAGTCAGTTCTTTGCATCAGGTGGACAAAGTATTGGAGTTTCAGCTTCAGCATCAGTCCTTCCAATGAATATTCAGGACTGATTTCCTTTGGGATGGACTGGTTGGATCTCCTTGCTGTCAAAGGGACTTTCAAGAGTCTTCTCCAACACCACAGTTCAAAAGCATCAATTATTTGTCACTCAGCCTTCTTTAAAGTCCAACTCTTACACCCATACACAACTACTGGAAAAACCATAGCTTTGACTAGAGGGACCTTTGTTGGCAAAGTAATGAATGTCTCTGCTTTTTAATATGCTGAAGTAGATGTTTTTCTGGAACTCTTTCGCTTTTTCAACGATCCAACAGATGTCAGCAATTTGATCTCTGGTTCCTCTGCCTTTTCTAAAATCAGCTTGAACATCTGGAAGTTCACAGTTCACATACTATTGAAGCCTGGCTTGGAGAACTTTGAGCATTACTTGGCTAGTGTGTGAGATGATGCAATTGTGCGGCAGTTTGAACATTCTTTGGCACTGCCCTTCTTTGGGATTGGAATGAAAACTGACCTTTTTCAGTTCTGTGGCTACTGCTGAATTTTCCAAATTTCCTGGCATATTGAGTGCAGCACTTTCACAGCATCATCTTCTAGGATTTGAAATAGCTCAACTGGAATTCCATCTCCTCCACTAGTTTTTTTCATAGTGATGCTTCCTAAGGCCCACCTGACTTCGCATTCCAGTATGTCTGGCTCTAGATCACACCATCGTGGTTATCAGGGTCATGAAGATCTTTTCTGTATAGTTTTTCTGTGTATTCTTGCCATCTCTTCATAATATCTTCAGCTTCTGTTAGGTCCATACCATTTCACTCCTTTATTGTGCCCATCTTTTTGCATGAAATGTTCCCTTGGTATCTATAATTTTCTTGAACAGATCACTAGTCTTTCCCATTCTATTGTTCTCCTCTATTCTTTGCATTGATCACTGAGGAAGGCTTTCTTATCTCTCCTTGCTATTCTTTGGAACTCTGCATTAAAATGGGTATATCTTTCTTTTTCTCCTTTGCCTTTCACGTCTCTTCTTTTCATAGCTTTTCATAGTAAGGCCTCCTCAGACAACCATTTTGCCTTTTTGGATTTCTTTTTCTTGGGGATGGTGTTGATCACTACCTCCCATACAATGTCACAAACTACTTTCCATAGTTCTTCCAGTTCTTCATAGTTCTTTCCATAATCCCTTCTTCTGAAGGGATTATCAGATCTAATCCCTTGAATCTGTTTGCCACTTCCACTGTATAATCATAAGGGATTTGATTTAGGTCACACCTAAATGGTCTAGTGATTTTCCCTACTTTCTTCAATTTACGCCTGAATTTGGCAAAAAGGAGTTCATAATCTGAGCCACAGTCAGTTCCCGGTCTTGTTTTTGCTGACTCTAGAGAGCTTCTCCATCTTTGGCTGCAAAGAATATAATCAATCTGATTTTGGTATTGACCATCTGGTGATGTCCATGTATAGAATCTTCCCTTTGTGTTGTTTGCTATGACCAGTGCTTTCTCTTGTCAAAACTCTGTTAGACTTTGCCCTGCTTTGTTTTGTACTCCAAGGCCAAATTTGCCTGGTACTCCAGGTATCTCTTGACTTCCTACTTTTGCATTCCAGTCCCCTATAATGAAAAGGACATCTTTTTTAGTTCTAGAAGGTCTTATAGGTCTGCATAGAACCTTTCAACTTCAGCTTCTTCAGCATTACTGGTTGAGGCACAGCTTGGATTACTGTGACAATAAATGGTTTGCCTTGGAAATGAACAGAGATCATTCTGTTGCTTTGGAGACTGCATCCAAGAACTGCATTTTAGACTCTTTTATTGACTATGATGGCTACTCCATTTCTTCTAAGGGATTCTGGCTCACGGTAGTAGATATAATGGCCATCTGAGTTAAATTCACCCATTCCAGTCCATTTTACTTCACTGATTCCTAAAATATCGATGTTTACTCTTGCTATCTCCTGTTTGACCATTTCCAATTTGCCTTCATTCATGGACCTAACATTGCAGGTTCCTATGCAACACTGATCTTCACAGCATTGTAGTTTACTTCCATCACCAGTCACATCCACAACTGGGTGTTGTTTTTGCTTTGGCTCCATCTCTTCATTCTTTCTGGAGTTATTTCTCCACTGATCTTCAGTAGCATATTGGGCACCTACTGACCTGGGAAGTTCATCTTTCAGTGTCCTATCTTTTTGCCTTTTCATACTGTTCACAGGGTTCTCAAGACAATACTGAAGTGGTTTGCCATTTCCTTCTCCAGGGGACCACCAAATTCTATACCATGAGAATTTCAGTCCCCTTTCTAACTATCATCTTTGATCTGCAATACAATTTACTCTTAAAAGATAGGAAATCTCTTACATAACTTACTATATGCATCAAGGAGTAATACTATACTTGACCTTATTGGCAGACTCATATTTTATCTGTGATATGAATAATCACAACTCAAAGCATTCAGACCATTATAGTACAGAAAAAAAAAAATGTGCCCATGCTCCACTTGGGGAAACAAGACTTTTCCCTAAAAGGAATGGAGTTTTAAACTTTACCAATATTTTTAAAAAGAACTTTTACCTATGTAAGTAATTAAAAGCATTTGATTATATTAAAGCTTTGACTTTTAACTACAGTCCTATCTTTTTTTTTCCTTGCATATCATCTTTTTTATTATAAACACTGTAACCGGTATTTTCTTTTCTAGACTTTGACAGTACTTTCCTCTCTTTCACCTCAATGTGGACAATGTTTCAATTTGACTTAAAATGTTTTTTCCATGTAAACAAATATTTTTGTCAGCATCATAAAGGAGGTGGAAATAAAACACATGTTAATTCTTGCTCCAAATTAGGAGAGATTCTAAGGGGACTGTAATTACAAATAATGAAAAGACTCATTCCAGAGGCATGATTTTTGAAAAGTTCAGGGAGAGGTTAGGGGAAAAGGAAACTTGATAGAAAAGAAAGAGTAAAAAAAATCTATTTTCTAAAAAAGAAATATATTTTGGAATGATAATGATGGATGACTAGTTTCAATGGGCAATTCATCATTATTTAAAATAGAGCATTAACTACTTCAAAGAGAGCATGAACTTTGACTACTTCAACTCTCTGGAATACTGGTATTCTTTGAAGAAATAATTTTACTTAGACAATGCAGTTTTCTACTGTAACTTGGAAAAAAAAAAACAAAAAAAACTCATGGTAGGGTTTGAGATAAAGAAAATTGTCTATTACAGACAGTGAGAACAGAAAATATAAAACATAATTTCTAACTTGTGTTATGCTAAGGAAAAAAGGAGAAGTAAGAGGAACAAGAAAATGAAGGGTTTCAGGACAGCAATTACATGAACAAATATTTGACAACTATGTAAAATAAAGGCTCTATTTAGAAGGGTGCTTTGTCTTATAGACCAATTATTGGATGATAAAAAGTTAAACTCAGGAAAAAGTACAGCTTTCATTAAAGAAATAATTCATGAAATAATGGCATTAACAAATCATAACAAGAATATATAGACACTGTGGGGAAAGAATGCATTTTTTAAAAAATCTATGATATATTTCACTGAAAGAAAAGCCAGACCATATTTTGTGTTACCATCTGTATACTAGTGCCAACACTCTATAATGATTTTCAAATATCCTCAAATAGAAAATCTGAACTCTTTAAGTGTTGAGGGTTTTAAACTAGTCTGAATATTTTTTTAAAATATCATTTACCTACAAAATATATTCTTTTTACAAATTATTTCTTTATTCTTTTTTTTTTTTGGCTGTGCTGGGTGTTTGTTGCTTTGTGCAGGCTTTCTCTAGCTGCAGTGAGCAGGGGCTGCTCTCTAGTTGTGGTGCACCTGCCTCTTGTTGTGGCTTGTCTCACTGCGCAGCACCCGCCTCGCTGCTCCAGGGCGTGTGGGATCCTCCCGATCAGGGATGGGACCTGAGTCCCCTGAACTGGCAGGTGGACTCTTACCCAGTGCGCCACCAGGGAAGTCCCTACAAAATATATTCTTAAAACAAAAGGCCACTGACTGTAGTTTCTTTATGCAAGGCCTGTGTTAGCAGATACTTTCGAAAAGCATAAATGCTGCAAGTTCCAATAATAATGTATTGCCTGACTTTTCTACAAAGGAAATTGCTAAGCATCCTTAGAGGAAGGGTATGCTAAGCATCCTCAGCATACTTTAACATAAGGTCATGATGAGCTCTGGAAAAGATCTTCCCCCCAAATCCAAAAGCTGCTTAATCAAACTCAATTTCACCAACTACCAGTTGAAAGAGCAATGTTTCATTTACTTCTTGAAAATTTTTTAGTCAAAAAGAAGAAAAGATGAGAAGTAAGGAATAACTGCAATTATTTGTCAATATCATTGGGCCATTCTTTTCTACTTTGCTGGAGTTTGTATGAAATTCAAGTACAAATGAGAAAACACTCCAGGAAAATGATACTGTTTCTACATTTCTTCTTGCTCTTATTGACCAAAAACACGAAAGTACAATTCAACAAGAAGGCAATAAAATAAGACAGTTTCTAAGTGGTCAAATGACAGACTTAACTAAATGGTGTGCTGAATGTTAAAACAATGGAGAAATAAAGAGGACAAGAACAAATATTTCTCTAAGCAATGTATAACTAGTTCATCTTTCAAGTTAAAAAAAAGGAGAGAGGGAGAAAGAAAATTATCTGTTTAAAAATAAAAATAAGTTTGAAAAAAAAATCAAAAGTTTGAAAGGAAACTCCTCAAGTGTTTTCTTAGTAGTAACTTCTACTAAGTTTCTAACCATCATGCATGAAATTTACTATAATTATCACATACATCTGTTCTTTCAACAGGAAATTATCTTAGGAGTTATGTATTCTGGAAACTGCTACTTGACAACTGAGATTTTCCGATTGGGAGAACAAGAGTCACGAAGATCCAAAGGAAAAGAATTAAGATCAACACTTGAAGAAGCATTGACTCTTATAATTATTGAGAGAAGAACTTCATACACTGCAAAAATCCCTGAAAAAACTACTAAGTTAATTAAGCACTGAATGAAATTTGCACTCTTCATTATTTAAGATTTAAGTACAGTATAGAAACTACTTTGTTAGACTTCATATGAAACAAAGATAATTCATAAAGACATAAACTAGACATGAACTAAATTTAAGTATCCCATTTAGGAAGCACAACCTTCACTCCTTAAAATAAAACCTTAACAATATATTTGATAGAATACAGGACTTAAATGAAGAAACTAGCAAAGGAATTAAACATGCATATCATTATCTGGATGAAAGGGGAATTTGTGCACTTTTTCTGGGGAACAGGCTAGCTGGCTCAGGGTCACTGGCTCAATTTTATATCTCCTTATGTAAGCATGCCATTCTTTCATTGTCTTTCAGAATCTGTTCCCCTGGATGAAGTCAACTTTTATACACCTGACTTTCATATAAATCATATTTTCAAACATTATAACATTGATATCCTTAAATCTTGCCTTTCCTACTCTGATTTCAGATTTTGTGCTTCAGTGCATAAACATTCTCAACTATAATCTGTTAAGACTGGCTTCCAAACACAGAAGCACTGCCGTTTCTGCCTACACAGCAAGAGGAGTACACAAATACTTTAAATTATTTTTAAAATTTATTTGTCTTTTATTGAAGGATAATTGCTTTACAGAATTTTGCTGTTTTCTGTCAAACCTCAACATGAATCTGCTGTATGGCTCAGGAAACTCAAATACTTTATATTTTTACTGCATTTTACTCTTGCTATTTTATAAAGATGAGTGGAAATTGAAAAAAAAAATGCAAACAACACAAATGTAAGAAATGTAGAGGTCATAAATTTAAATCAATTGAAACAAAAGTGGAGCTCATCAGTCAACCCAAAAGTTGCAAATTACTAGCATCAAGTTGACAAGTACTGGCCAAAACAGGAAAAAAGTAAAGGCACATATAAAACATGAGTTACTATTAGAGGTTCTATATTTGGGAATTCTCTAGGAATGGAAATTCCCCTTTTAACATGTAAAGTTGCTGTTCTATTTGCACATATATCCAACTTCTTTACATGTTTTCAGGTTTACAAAAAAGGACTGAATTCTCATGTTACTCTGGATTCCTTCAGTAGCCATAAAAAAAAAACAACCAACAAGTGATCTATAAAATTGATTTTGTTGTAAGATATTAGTGACATCTGAGTCATACCTCCAAGGAATATGCAATTGAATAGTTGATTTATTTCCCAGGTCAGTCAAACATTTTATTGGTTGCCTCCTATGTGCCAAGCATACTCTGGACTCTGAGTGACATAAAGATAGATAAGACAGGGGCCTAACCTTCCAGAGACTCTGATATCAGACCCTGACACCAGTGTCTGCAGTAACCCTTTATATGGATAGTAGAGACACCAAGGATCAGAGAGAAGATGGGGTTGGCCCAAAGCAAACCTAGAACTCTGAATCTGGGTCTACTAGCATCTAAATGCCCTTTCTTTTTGATCATTCTTTTAGAACATGTGATTTTAAAAAGAGGATATCCACAGATGGAGGCATTGTGCCACCTGAATAGGAAAAGTAAATTTTAGGCTGGAAGCCTTGGCTGAGACCTCTCAACTTTTAAAGCAGCCACTCATTCTTTCCACTTGTGCAAGAATCTGAGCACTTACATCTTCACCTTACCAATACATGTGGTTTTACATAAGGATGCAGGATTGACACGTTCCTGCAACATCAGCTTCTATTAACCCTGATTTCTACCCCTCTAGAGCCTAGTTTGTAATCCTGCCTTTTCCAGCCACTTCATGATTTTCCTTCTGACTTCCTTCTTGCTAAGCTTTGTAAAGCCATCCCTGGCTCGATCTTCCTGCTGTGCCTTCTTCCTTCTCTGTAAAATAGAGCTTTTAGTTTTCTCTCTGACTCTGTGTAATATTTTCTTTTTCTGTTTGGAGAATTCAGCCTGAAAGGGAAAAACATGTTTAACTGACTGTTCTGAGATAATAAAATTGAAAGTTTCATTTTCTATACTTAATGATTTATTATATGATTTATTCAGGCATAAAATAAATTGAAAGTAAGTATAATGCAAAATTTATATGCATATTGGGGTGCTCTTCTAATTGTTTTAAAACTACTAGTAAGGACTTCTGCAGTTTTCTTGTTTGGGTTATGACTATATACTATCAAAGTCTAAGGAAAGTCAAATCAAATAGGTGTTTTTATAAGAACTATAAATATAACACTGGGGAGTTGTTAACCTTTATAATGGCTTCTAAATTAAAATTCAAATGTCAAAACACACTCAATTAGCCCTCATTATACACAGCAGACAACCCAACAGTATTACTTTATATGCAAAAACACAGAAGAACCTTCTGCTTGATTTTTTCTGTAGAACCATTTGAAGGCACTTACAGATCTCCCAATGTAAGCACCAAACTTTTTCAATAAGATAAACAGGTATTCAGAAATTTCTCACAAGTAACTTTAGAGGAACTTTAATAAACAACAGGATATACATGTTGTGTCATAGTTCACTCACCTTTCCATCAAAGCGTTTTATTGTATACTGATCCAGACCCAAGTCTGTAAAACAGAAAAAAATAATGCTTAGTCACTGATTAAAACTCGGGTGAAATACATGAAATGCTAGCTCTCAGTTTTGTTTCCAATCCCATTCAGACGGTTTAGCCACAACATTATTTGAACAGAAATGAAAATTCTGTCCCACTTTCAGACTCAAAGTGTTGAAACTAAAAAATACCGATCCTTTATTTTATATATGAGAATATGAAACTCTTACAGATAAAAAGGGTTCATTTGCAGACCTATTCATGTGCAAACCTTTTCAACAGTAAAGCCTAACTAGAACCCTGGACGCTTCCCAGGATGATACTTTTTCATTACATCAAAATGATATATTACCTCTAACTAAAGTGAGGGGATATTAGTTTTATCTGAAAGCATAATCACTTTTTGTATAAAGAGAGATGAGTTTAATACTAGGAGACATTTTGCAACACACCTAAACAAATTCAAATCGGCCATCTTAATATGACCTTTTAGTTCAGTTCAGTTAGTCAGTTCAGTTGCTCAGTCGTGTCCGACTCTTTGCGACCACGTGAATCGCAGCACACCAGGCCTCCCTGTCCATCACCGACTCCCGGAGTTTATTCAAACTCATGTCCATTGAGTCGGTGATGCCATCCAGCCATCTCATCCTCTGTCGTTCCCTTCTCCTCCTGTCCCCAATCCCTCCCAGCATCAGGGTCGTTTCCAATGAATCAACTCTTCACATGAGGTGGCCAAGTATTGGAATTTCAGCCTCAGCATCAGTCCTTACAATGAACACCCAGGACTGACCTCCTTTAGGATGGACTGGTTGGATCTCCTTGCGGTCCAAGGGACTCACAAGAGTCTTCTCCAACACCACAGTTCAAAAGCATCAATTCTTGGGTGCTCAGCTTTCTTCACAGTCCAACTCTCACATCCATACATGACCACTAGAAAAACCATAGCCTTGACTAGATGGACCTTTGTTGGCAAAATAATGTCTCTGCTTTTTAATATGCTATCTAGGTTGGTCATAACTTTCCTTCCAAGGAGTAAGTGTCTTTTAATTTCATGGCTGCAATCACCATCTGCAGTGATTTTTGAGCCCCCCAAAATAAAGTCTGACACTCTTTTCATTGTTTCCCCATCTATTTCCCATGAAGTGATGGGACCAGATGCCCTTTTAAAGGTGGGCTAAATTATAAATTTAGCCTTGGGAATTCCTAGCATTGTGAAATACTAAGCACCAAGAAAGATAAAAGGAAATATATTAAGTGTTCTTGAGGGCTGGGATTTTCTGTTTTTGATGATTGCGTTATCCCAGTATTTGGAATAGTAATTGATTACTAAATACTTAAAAAAAAAAAACAACAACACAAAACTGAATGAGTAAGATACAATCCTTGCCTTGAAGAGTCACAATTTTGTAAGAAAGACATAGCAATAATATTGTAAGGAAAGATACAATGAGTTCAGTAAGAGGATGCTGTGGGAATTTTTAGAGTGGAGAAATCAGTTCCCAATTATACTTATTTTTCTGGCATAATTACTCAGTTGTTTTCTTTCAGTTCTCACTTTCTTCATGCCAGTTCAGGCCCTTATTTCATTATGCTTACAATAATACAATGATCAGAATTATCACTGCTCCCAAAGGAAGCTTTTTGCATTTCTGCTTCTACACATTTGGTTACACATGCTCATCTAAAATGTGTTTCACCTTCTAGAAGTCTATTCATAATAAAATGAACTACTGACTGCAAAAGAAGGAGCTAAGTCAGAAAAAAATAAAATTTAAAGACAAATCTAATTTGAAACTTCACATGTACTCAAGAAAATATCAGTTATAAAGGCAGAACATGCCTCTATGATAAAAAAATAGAGAACAAGAAAGAGTTGTAGACAATTAAAACTAGCAAGAAGAGATAAGAAAGCTTTCCTAAGTGAACAGTGCAAAGAAATAGAGGGAAACAATCGAATGGGAAAGAAAAGACATCTCTTCAAGAAAATTAGAGATACCAATGGAACATTTCATGAAGAGATGGGCACAATAAAGGACAGAAACAGTATGAACCTAAAAGAAGCTGGAAAAAATTAAGAAGAAGTGGCAAGAATACACAGAAGAGCGATATAGAAAAGATCTTCATGACCCTGATAACCACGATGGTGTGATTACTCACCTAGAGCCAGACATCATGGAGTGCGAAGTCAAGTGGGCCTTAATAGCATCACTACGAACAAAGCTAGTGGAGGTAACGGAATTCCAGCTGAACTATTTCAAAGCCTAAAAGATGATGCTGTTAAAGTGCTGCACTCGATATTCCAGCAAATTTGGAAAACTCGGCAGTGACCACAGGACTGGAGAAGATCAGTTTTCATTCCAATTCCAAAAAAAAGGCAATGCCAAAGAATATATTCAAACTACCACACAACTGCATTCATTTCACATGTTAGCAAGGTCATGCTCAAAATCCTTCAAGCTAGGCTTCAACAGTATATGAACTGAGAACTTCCAGATGTATAAGCTGGATTTAGAAAAGGCAGAGGAACCAGAGATCAAATTACCAACATCCACTGGATCATTGAAAAAGCAAGAGAATTCAGAAAAACATCTACTTTTGCTTCACTGACTATGCTAAAGCCTTTGACAGTGTGGACCACAACAACCTGAAGAAAATTCTTCAAGAAATGGGAATACCAGACCACCTTACCTGCTTCCTGAGAAACCTGTATGCGGCGCAAGAAGCAACAGTTAGAACAGGACATGGAACAATGGATTGATTCATTGTGGACTCTTGGTGGAAAACAGTCCACCAAGGCTGTGTATTTTCACCCTGAGTATTTAACTTATATGCAGAGAACAGAACATCATGCAAAATGGTTGGGGGAATGAAGCACAAGCTGGAATCAAGATTGCTGGGAGAAATATCAATAACCTCAGATATGCAGATGACACCACTCTTGTGGCAGAAAGCAAAGAGGAACTACAGTCTCTTGATGAAAGTGAAAGAGGAAAGTTAAAAGGCTGGGTTAAAATTCAACATTCAAAAACTGAAGATCATGGCATCCAGTCCCATCACTTCATGGCAAATAGATGAGGAAACAATGGAAACAGTGACAGACTTTATTTTCTTGGGCTCCAAAATCACTGAGAATGGTGACTGCAGCCATGAAATCAAAAGACGCTTGCTCCTTGGAAAAAAAGCTATGACAAACCTAGACAGTGTATTAAAAAGAAGAGACATTACTTCGCTGTCAAAGGTCTGTCTAGTCAAAGCTATGGTTTTTCCAATAGTCATGTTTGGATGTGAGAGTTGGACCATAAAGAAGGCTGAGTGCCAAAGAGTTGATGCTTTCGAACTGTGGTGTTAGAGAAGGCTCTTGAGAGTCCCTTGGGACTGCAAGGAATTAAGTCAGTCAATCCTAAAGGAAATCAGTCCTGAATATTCGTTGGAAGGACTGATACTGAAACTGAAGCTACAATACTTTGTCCCCCTGAAGCGAAGAGCTGACTCATTGGAAAAGACCCTGATGCTGGGAGAGATTGAAGGCAGGAGGAGAACAGGGGAATACAGAGGATGATATGGCTGGATGGCAGCACTGGCTCAATGGACAGGAATATGAGCAAACTCTGGGTGATGGTGAAGGACAGGGAAGACTGTAATGCTGCATTCTATGGGGTTGCAAAAGTCGACACAACTTATACTTTGAACAATAAAACTGTGATTGCCCATTTCCTTGTATTTCTTAATATACTGCCAAGAAATTATGAAAAGTTATCTCCCTGGACCACTGCCAAAAAGACAACAGAATGGAAAAGAGAAAATAGAAGAGTGAATTATAGAAAAATAGAGACTCAATACAAGGTCTTCTGTCATACGAGACCTTTTCTCATTCAGAAATACGTACGAGATAATTCAAAAAGTATTAAATTTCTCATTTAAGTAAAATGAACAAAACTTACTTGTAATTCAGTGTATGTTTATGAAATCTCAGAATACCAAGAACAGGAAAATCCTCAGAATCCCAGAAAAAAAAGCCCTTCCTAGTCCTTTACAAAGAAATGAAAATCAGTCTAGGATCAGATATCTCATAAGTAAGGGAAATATATGCTTACTAATTAGAGCATCACTGTTCAATACAAATACATGTGAGCCACATGCATAATATTTCATAACAACTGCCTTTAAGAAAGTAAATAGAAACAGGTAAAATTAATTTTAATAATATATTTTACTTAACAGAATATATCCAAAACAGCATGATTTCAACATATAATCAATAGAAAACTTGAGATATTTTACATTACATTTATACTGAGTGTTTTAAATCTAGTGTGTATTTTACAATTATAGCACATCTCAGTTTAGACTAGCTACATTTCAAGTTATTACCATAATACCCAAAAGAATTCAAAAGTTAACTTGAACGGATTTATGTTTTTCATTGAATGCTCTTTACTATAGTTGGGAACATATTTTACCATGGGCACCTATCCAAAAAAAGGAAGGGGCATATAAGGACAGCCTGGCATATACTGAGAATTCCTGCAATTTAAAAGCAAATACAGACATAAAGTACTTAGTTGATACATGATTGGTTCATCCTGTTATATTTAGATTTCTTTACCTGTCAAATGAAGGAGATGGTTGGATTAGATCAGTTCTTAACATGGTTGGGGGGGTGAAGCATGGGAAATGTGGATGAACTATTTCATTCTGTCTTACTCCCTACTTCTCTTAAAATTCTAATAGGCTTAATTACAATGGGGAAGAGAGAGTATGCTGAAAGGTGAAAATACAGCATGTATAATTTGAAAATGTAATCAGATGACTCCCCGTCCATTTCTCCACCCTCATTCTTTGGGTCTTAAAAACACTGGATGTTATGCTGCCGTGCCTAGGGTGTTTTCTGTGGATCTCAAACTTCTCTTCAAAGAACTTCCACGGTCACTTAATGTTAACAGAGTGACCTAAACACTATCTCCTCCCTTTCATGCATGAGAAAGATGACCCTCAAAAGGATTAAATGACTGCTTTTTATTTTAAGTCTAACAATCTTTTTAAATTATGGCAGTTGCCCATCCTGAATCTGCACTAAAAATAATGTAAACGTGCACATAAGAATAGTCTCAGTTGACGCTCTTGAGTGAACATATAACAGGTTTGTTTTAAAGATGACAGCTACTCATTTTGTCAAAAGACATAAATGAAACTGAATCACATATATAATTTTGGTATCTAAAAATTAGAGCTTAAGTAAATGGAAACTATATAATTTTACATAAGAAGTCCCAGCTATCCTTCAATATTTAGAGATTCATTTTTCAGTTTAATACTAGAATTTATTCTAAAAAATGGATGCAGAAAATTATCCTAAAACTTTATTAAAATGATTGTATTTTCAGCTTATGTAAATCAACAAAACAAAGTATAGTTCAAGTTCATCAGATACAAGAGATAAACTCTGGCTTAAAATCTAACTGCTAAAAATCAAAGGCGAAGAAAAAAAATCTTTAAAATAGTCAGTTTAAAGTGCTGAAAGAAAAAGAGTTTCAACCCAGATTTCTTTATTTAGTGAAAATATTTTTCAAGAATGAAGACAGGGCTTCCCTGGTGATCCAGAGATTAAAAATCTGCCCTGCAATAATGCAAAGGACACATGTTCAATCCCTGGTCCAGGAAGATCTTACATGCCTGGGGGCAACTGAGCCCATGCATAACAATTCCTGAGCCTGCCTGCCCACAACCAGAGAAAGACTGTGGGCAAAAACAAAGACCCAGCACAGTCATAAATAAATAAATAAATATTTGGGGGGGAAAAAAAAGACCTTAAAAAAAAAGAATGAAGACAAAATAAAAATGTTCTCAAATGAAGGAAAACCAAGAGAATTCATCACCAGCAGAACTGCTTTAAAAACATTATCCTTCAAGTGTGAAGAAAGTGATACCAGAAGAAAATATGGAACTTAAGGAATAAATAAAGAACAACAGAAATATCTAATACCTATTACAGATAAATATAACAGACTATTTTGGCAGTCAAAATAAAACCTTAAAACAGTATCTGGAAGAGTTTTCAACTTACGTAGATGTAATACATATGATGTGTGCTTAGCTGCTTGGTTGTGTCCAACTCCTGCATGGACCACAGCCTGCCAGGCTCCTCTGTCCGTGGGGATTCTCCAGGAAAGAATACTGGAGTGGGTTGCTATGCCCTCCTCTAGGGGGTCCTCCCAACCCAGGGATCAAACCCAGATCTCCCGCATTGTAGGTGGATTCTTTATTGTCTGAGCCAGCAGGGAAGCCCAAGAATATTGGCGTGGGTAGCCTATCCCTTCGCCAGGAAGGGATTCCCGACCCAGGAATTGAACTGGGGTCTCCTGCACAGCAGGCAGATTCTTTTACCAGCTGAGCTACCAGGGAAGCCTAATACATATGATACTATACCATAAACTGGGGAGAATACTCCACTTGAAGCAGTAAACTATAAATTCTTAGTAAACTGTGAAAAATTAACTACATATTGATATAACCCCAGTAGCAACCATTAAAGATACACAACAAAATATACTTAAATTCCTCTGCCAAAATCAATTGAAACAAAATATGAAAAAATCTTCAGGGCTTCCCTGGTGGCTCAGTGATGAAGAATCTGCCTAAATGCAGCAGACACAGGTTTGATCTGTGGTTCAGGAGGATCTCCCATATGCTGAGGAGCCCACCTGCCACAATTACTGAAGCCTGTGCTCCTCAGTGAGGGAGGCCACTGCAGTAAGAAGTCCACGCACCTCAACTAGAGAGCAGCCCCTGCTCGCTGCAACGAGAGAGAAGCCTGTGCAGCAAGGAGGACTCAGCACAGCCAAAAATAAATAAGTAAACAAAATTTTAAAAAAATCTTCAAATAATCTGAAGAGAATGCAGGAAAGAGGTAAAAGAGTAACATAAAAGGGGAAGACAAACAATAAAATGGGAGACCTTAATCTAAACCTAGCAAAAATTACATTAAATATAAATCATCTAAATACATTAATTAAAAGGTAGAAACTGTCATACTGGATAAAAAACAAGATCCAACTACATATGGTCCATAAGAAACCTATTTTAAATATAATCATAGTAAAGTAATTAGCCTCCAACTAATAAAAATAAATGGAAAAAAAAATAAATAAATAGAATCATATAGGTAGGTTAAAAGTAACATGATGGAAAAAGATGTATCATGCAAAGTGAATCAAAATAAAGACAGAGTAGCTACATAAATATCAGACTATGTGAACTTTAGAGCAAAAGAAATATTAGCAAGGATAAAGAGGGTCAATTATATAATGAAAGAGGGTCAATTCACCAGGAAGACAGAATAATCCTAAGCGTGTATGTACCTAGTAAGAGAGTTTCAAAACATCAAAGCAAAAACTGATAGAACTGGAAAGATACAGACACATTCACAAATAAAGTCAGAGATCAACTCCCTTCTCTCAATAATTGACAGAGACAGAAATAGATAACCAGTAAGGATATGGAAGATGGAAAGATCGGTGGTTGCCTGGGACTTGCTGGGGAAAAAGTGGGAAGGCAGGATTACAAATGGGCACAAAGACTTCCTAGGGGTGATGAATATATTCATTATATTGATTATGCTGATGGTTTCACCAGTGTATACGTGCAATTAGTATACCAAAACCTCATCAAACATTTAAATATGTGCTGCTTGTTTTGCTTTTGCTTGTTTAGTCGCTCAACTGGACACTAAGACAGTTAAGAATTGCTACTTTGTAGCACAAAGTAGGACTACCTACTACCACAAGCCCCACTGGTCACCAGAGTCAAGCTATTAAGGATGTGTCCTCCGGATGGCAGTCATAAAAGCTGGAAAGTCAGACATATACACAAGCTTCCTGTTCAGAGATACCAGCAATCTGGGACAGGGTACAGGGAGAGCACAAAAATGATGCCCACTGCCCTGCCCAGTCTCTGAAGAAGTTTATAGTCAGACCATAGATGTGTGTTTAATTAGAAGCCTCCCCTCAGCCACAGCCATGAAGATAAGTTAGTAAGCCTCTTTACACAAAGACTGGGGTGTATTTCATGCTGGTTATCTGTGCTGTGCCCTGGGATGGGCTAATCAGTTAACAACTGTTTCTCCATTTGTTACAGTCCTATGGGACCTGAGAATGTAAGCCCCAGTGGCCACAAGAGGCACGTGATCAAAGGATGTGTCCTGGGTGCCAGCTGCAAAATCAGGATGCTAGACATGCACACAAATCCCACTCTGGGAGATACCAGTGACCTAGAGCAAGGCAGAAAGGTATGCAAAGATGGCTCCCACTGGCCTCTACAATCTTTAGAAAGTATTTCAGCAGGTCTCTGGATGTGTATTAAACCAGAAGCCTTCTCCCCAAGCCAAAGTTCCAAGATAAGCAAAGGTACCTTTTTCACAGAAATACTGGCGGTATTTTAGTCTGCTATATCCATGCTGTGCCCTGAGGGTGGTAGCCAGTTAAGAATGGTTTCTTTCTTTTGTTACAGTCCTGTGGAATCTGTGAACACAAACCCTGCTGCCCACCAGAGGTAGGTGATCAAGGGGGTGTCCCTTGGGCAGCTGCTGCAAAGAACAGGGCACTAGATGTGCACAAGCTCTTCTCAAGGAGATACTGGAGACCTGAACAAGGCAGAGGGAGAGTGCAAGCCTCTGTCTTTGGAGAATATTTCAGTAGGCTCCTAAATATGTATTAAATTAGATGTCTAACCTCTCAGGCCAGTGCTTTAAGATAAGCAAATAGGCCTCTTTCACAGAAAGACTAGGCACTTTTCACTCAACTACCTTTGCACTGGACCCTGCAGGGTAGCCAGGCATGAGCACTTAAAGAACTGCTCTTTAGTTCGCTATAGCCTTGTGGGTCTTTTAGATGCAAGTCCCGTTGGCTTTCAAATCTGGATATTCTGGGGCTTACCTCGCAGGTGTAGGTCTCAAAAGCTGGGGTGCCAGATGTGAGATTTAAACCTCCCACTGCTCAGTTAGAAGCTCAGATCTGTGAGTTCCCTCCTCCAGGAGTGGAGTTTATGGTGAGATTGTGTCTCAGCCTTTTCTACTCATTTCGGTGTGGGTTTTTTCCCATTGGTCTGATGTGTAGGAGTATAGGAGTGGCTCATCTAGTTTTGGAGTTTCTTATTCTTCCTTATACAGTTGTAGATTTGGAGTGTCTATGGGAGGAGGTGAGTTCAGGATCCTCCTACTTAACCAACTTGATCCAAAACCACTGAATATAATCGAGGGTAAAATTATGTGTCTCAGATTAAAAGTGCTCTGAAAGTGAAAGTGAAGTCGCTGTCGTGTCCGACTCTTTGCGACCCCACGTACTGACTATAGCCTACCAGGTTCCTCCATCCATGGGATTTTCCAGGCAAGAATACTGGAGTGGGTTGCCATTTCCTTCTCCAAGAGTGCTCTAGGTAAGATCAAAAAGGGCTCTAATAAGAGTATCACTAAGGGCATGACTCTTATTCTACGGAGAATATGGAGTCCTGAACAAGTAATTCATAGTATGATCTCTCTTTTCTCTTTTCACATCCCTTTTGTCTTTCATGTAGATAAAATCAGATCAAGATGAATAGATCAGCCAGTGGGACGTGGTGGAAAGGAAACAGAGATCCTCTTTGCTCTGATCAAAGCTCAAGTTTTTCTATAAAGTACTTTAAAAACTATCCATGCTGCTGCTTCTCCAAGTCATTGGCTAGCTATGCAAAATTGGTTATTACAAGCAGCAAGCAACTGTCTTATCCATTGTACACAGAGACGCTGATGATATTAAGGTTGCACAGAAAGGAGATGAGACATATTCAAGTCATACACTACATATTTTTAGTCCCTTTAATGTCCTTCCTGCTTACCTATGGCTACTCTAAACTTTCTTGCTATTCAGTACAAAAACATTCTTAAATCAGCTTGCTACTGAAATTCATTAGCACTCTACTCACTTAAAAACTGCTTAATTTTAGGGCTGTGTATGCTTTGTGATTATTTTTGAACTATTCTAAAACTGAAACTTATAAGTTTAGATCTGTTAGGTATCCTGGGATACAGTATGTGTGAAAGCCATGACAAAACAAAGTTGAAATATGAGCTACTGGCTAAAGTCCAACCATCTGATGACAGAAATTCAAACTACAAAAAAACAGCCTCATTCTTTTCTTTGTTTCAACCCAAACTGGAATAATATATATTTTACTTCTGCAACATCAACATTTGTGGAAATCTGTGTGCATGAGCAAACAAAAATGAAGCCAAATTTTCTCCTGAATCTCATTTTAATATATTATAATTTTCCCTCGTGGTTATTATTTTAAAAGAAAAGCAATTATTCATTATTCTGACTTTTTATCAAAATTAGAAATGTGCTTGGCATATAAGACATTTAGTAATCATTCTGTCCATATAACAGGTCTTTCAATAATTAAAAAACAAAATTACAAAGTTAAATGCCAAAAATGTATGTAAGCAATTAGAATATATAATGATTTCCAAAGGGGGAGAAATTCCTTAAATGACCAGATAATTTTTAGTAACCTACCTAAAGTGTTGCTTCATTTTCACTGTCACACTGGAAGCAAAGTACACTTTTATTTAAAGTTACTGTTACATATTAGATTTCATCTGGATATTAGAAATAATTTGACAGTACAAAATATTTTGCCATCATAAAAGCCAGGAATAGATCTCGCAACTCTTTTCTCTGTCTTACACACATCATCTTTAATCTCTCCTTCCACATGTCACAAAATAAGGTGTTAAAACTAATTCAAAAGATTCAAAATCTAAAAGTCAGTGCAATCAATGGTAACTGTCTGGTTTAGTGGCATTTAGTACACTCATAGTGTCATATAACTACCACCTGTACCTAATTCCAAATATTTTCATCACTTCAAAACAAAAATAAACAAAAAACACCTTGTGCCCATTAAGAGTCAGTTATTCCCCCAACCCAGCTGCTGGCAATTGACAACCTGCTTTCTATCTCTAGATTTACCTAGATATTTTATACAAATGAAATAATATGCCAATATAAAATAAAAATTTAAAAAAGCAATCATATGATAAGCGACCTTGTGTATCTGGTTTGTTGATGATTTTTATTTTTTTTTAATTTATTAAGATTTGTTTTGTAGCCTAACATATGGTCTATCTGGTCTATTCTGGAGAATGTTTGATGTATGCTTGAGAAGAAATGTATTCTGATACTCTTGAGTGAAATGTTCTACATATGTCTATTAGGTTTAGTTGGTTCATAGAGTTAAGTCCTCTGTTTCTTTAATGACCTTCTGTCTAGATGTTCTTTTCACCACTGAAACAGGGTTATGAAGTCTATAACCATTATTGTACAATGATTTCTCCCTTCAATTCTGTCAATATTTCTCTCATATATTTTGGAGTCTGTTATTTGGTGGGTGTATACATATATATTTATCATTGTTACACCTGCTTGATGAACTAACCCTTTTATATATAAAAATGCCTTTTTACATAAAAGTCCTTTGGTAAAGAATCCGCCTGCCAATGCAGGAGATGCAACACACACGTGTTCAATACCTGGGTTGGGAAGCTGCCCTGGAGTACAAAATGGCAACCCACTCCAGTATTCTTGCCTGGAAAATTCCAAGGACAGAGGAGCCTGGTGGGCTACAGTCGATGGGTTGCAAAGAGCCAGACACAACTAAGGGAGTGAGCAGGCACACAACATTCTTCTAAAGTGAGTTTCCTGTGGACAATATATAGGTAGATCATATTTTTTATCTCCTATCAATCTCTGTCTTTTAACTGGTGAGTTTGCTTTATATTTAAATTGATTAACAAGGAAGGACCTGCTTCTTCCATCTTGTTATTTGTATGCTATATGTCATGTCTTTTTTTATCCCTTCATTTGTCTGATCTTGCCTTCTTTTGTGTTTGATTTTTAGTGTACTATTTCTATTCACTCCTCATTGCCTTTTCTGGATATTTTTTAGTGATTTTCTTAGTGGTTAACCTGAGGATTACAATTAACATCTTAAATTAATAATCTACTTTGAATCAACATTAACATATCTGTAATTGTTGTTTTACAAATTTTAAATCATATAGAGAACAAAACAGGAGTTAAAACCCCAGAAACAATACTGACTTTTCTATTTTCCTATATACCTGTACAGGTTTTTATCATTTAAAGATTTTCTTTGTATGATTTTGGTTACTATTCAATATAATTTGATTTCGGCCTAAAGGATTCCAGTTAGCATTTCTTATAGGGAATGTCTACTAGCAACAAACTTCCTCTGCTTTTACTATCTAGAAATGTCTTAATTTCTTCTTCTGGGACTCCTATTATGCATATGTTGTTACACTTGATATTGTCCCACAAGTACCTTAGGCTCTATTCATTTGTATTCATTCTTCTTGCTCTGCTCCTCAGACTGGACATCAACTGACCTATCGCCAAGATTCTGATTCTTTAATCTAGCTGCTTAAATCTATATTAGACTCTTTGAGTAAATTTTTCATTTTATCTACTTCTCAGTGCAATAATTTTTAAAATTTTGTATATATATTTGGCTGCACTGGGTCTTTGCTGCTGAGCACAGGCTTTCTCTGGTTGCAGCAAACAAGGCTGCTCTTAGTTAAGGTACAGTGACCAGGCCTCTCCGTTGCAGCGGCTTCACCTGTTGTGGAGCACAGGCTGTAGGTGTGCAGGCCCAGTAGTTAGGACGCATGGGCTTAGGTGCCCCATGGTGTGTGGGATCTTCCCAGATCAGGGACTGAATTTGTGTCCCCTGAATTGGTAGGTGGAGTCTTAACCACTTCACCATTAAAGAAGCCCTCAGCTCAGTAATTCCTACTCAATTCCTTTTTATAATTTTAATTCTTTATGAATATTCTCTATTTATTAATACATAATACTCCCTATTTCCTACAGTCCCTTTCCTATGGTTTCCTTTAGCTCTTTGAGCATATTTAAGACAGCTGATTTAAAGTCTTTGTCTAGTAAGCACAATGCCTGGATTTCCTTGGGGATGGTTTCTATTTCTTTTTTCCCCCTCCTATTCTGATAATTGCTGATAAACCATGCAATTCTTCAAACTGAAAATTAGACATTTTTAATATTGCAATGTGGTAATTCTGGAAATCAGATTCCTTCTTTTTCCCAGGGTTTGACACTGTAACTTGCTGAGGACTATAGTCATCACTTTGTTTAGTGATTTTTCCAAACTATTGTTGCAAAGACTGTATTCTTCCTCATGTGTCATCAGTGAAGTTTCTGCTCTATTATTTAAGCAGTCATCAAGTGCCCTCACAGAATTTCCTTAAATTTTAGATGCAAAAAATAAAAAACCAACAAACAAAACACATCCCAGCTATTTTAGTGTTTGTAGATTGGCTCTGAGCTAGGGTGCTCTTTTGATGTTTAGCTAGACTCTCCTATAACTCCGTCTTAACTTACCTCCACTTCCATGGAGCACACTATCAACAAGAAATACAAGGCCACTAAAGTCTTTTCCAAGTATGCATCAGGCCCTGAGTATCACTTTGGATTCCCTAGGCAGTAGTCTTTCAAAGCTCTTATTCCCTGAAATGTCTTTATTCTCATCCTCCTCCTTCCTAAGCTTTTTAGTCTGTCTGCTGCTGGTCCTATCTGCCGTCTCTTGGCCTGATGGGTTATAGGTGGTATACATGTCTTCACATTTTTAAAATAGATGATATCTTGAGGTGTGTGAAATGAAAGGCAAATCTTTGCACTGGTAGGTCAGTAAACTATGAGTTAAAAGGCACATTCACTTTTTAAAAAACAAAACTCTATATATTGCCCCTCACTGAATTCCCCATCACTAGTAAGCCACACTAGGAACGTAGGTTGCCATCCCCAAGACTGCTGCTAAGCTGGAAATAGTGAATGGTAGGCAGGTAAGCAAAAGGTCACAACACTTTCTTCCCAAAATTTATTGGCTTCTTTCTTCATTAAACATTACCCTGGTTGCTATAACTTTTTAAAATTAGATTTCAATGATCCAAAAAGTTGATTCTGTCCATTTTGGACAGCATAATGATTTGCTTCAGTGGAAGAACTGATTTTTTAACTGAAGAAAATGACAGAGTCATTTTCCCCACCATGTCTCCCAAAAGCATTCGCAAATTATTACCTTTAACTTATAATATTAAGCCCTTTATTTTCTTTCCTCACATCTCATTTCTTCAGGCTGGTTCATCTAGATGAGACATCCTTTCCTCTGTTCTTTAAAACTTTTATTCAAACTTAAAAGTATTCTCTAGAAACCATTCTCTAAACTTCCAGGTTGAGTTAAGTGCCCCTTACTTACACTGCCATAGCACCTGTTCTTTAACAAATCATCACATTCCTGAAATTGCCTGTTACTATCTCTGTCTATCCCACCAAACAGCAACTTGATAGCAGTCACATCCATAATACATTGCCTTCAGGAATAGTTTTATAACAAGCAATGAATCTCAACCAGAGGGGTATAATCTCCTCAACATTTCAGATTACAGGCTCCTCTTTTCTACTCCTAAAGCCTAGCATAATGCCTAACATCCAGCAGCTATACAGTGAATATACTTAATCCATGCAATTACATAGTTTAGGTGATACAGAGAAACAAAGTAGCATTTAATGAAGTAAATACCACAATCTTATTTTTCACTGTAGCAACTTACGTTCTGGTTGTTTTTCATTGGGTGTTATGGATCGCACAAAATCTTGTGGTGTCATAAACACTTCAGATTCACCATGCTCACTGATTACTTTCAAGGTGGCAAAATAGCGGAAGATTTTATCTGGTGTGGAATATGCACGAATCCTATTCTCATATTCCATCACCTAAAATTAGAAATTCAGAAAGTGTTACTGTATTAAGCAATTCTCATTTTCATGTATTTTCTCTTACTTGGGAGAAATTTTATACCATTTTTCCTATAACTGTTTTTTTTTAATATTAGAAATTACTTGTGTCTCAAAAACCTGTGATACACTACTCATACTTCAGTTGAAGCAATGATTGTGTAAGTTTTGTTTAGAATGTTTTTTAAGTGTTTTTTTTAGTTGGAGGATGATTGCCTTACAATGTTGGCTGGTTTCTGCTGTGCAGCATCACAAATCAGTCATAACTCTCTCTCTCCATATATATATGTATATGTATACTCCCTCCCTTTCTAAGCAATTTTATTTTATTTAAATTTTGGCTGTATTGGGTCTTAATTACTGCATGAGAGCTTTCTCTAGTTGCTACCAGTGAAGGTACTCTAAGCTCTAGGGTGTGCTGGCTAAGTAGTTGTAAGCCCACAGGCTTAGTTGCCCTAAGGTATCTGGAATATTTCTGGACCAGGGATTGACCAGTGTCCCCTGTAATCCAAGGTGGATTCTTAACCACTGGGCAACCAGGGAAGCCTTAGAAGTTTTTGAATAATTTCCTAAATCACTGAAAGCAAGCAAAAGAAAAATGTCATACAAGAATTCAAAAAGTCTCAGTCAAAAAGTCTCAATCAAAGGCTCCATTCACATGAGAGCCTATCATTTTTTAAATAACAAGTTTTCTGGAAGGGATTGATTTTACAGTTTTACTTTAATGCAATTTCCTGAATTCTAAAACAAAACAGACAAGGGACTTTCACAGATCTGAACAACTCTTTCAAATACAAAGGACATTAAACAACAGCATAAAAAATAAAATTACATATCATGGAAACTCAATTATTAACACATCTGAAGCAAAGACTTTTACTCTGGACTGAAACATTATAGGCTTCCAGAGAACATTTAAATATAGCATATTTAGAAAAGAGTAGACGTGGGAAGAACACAAGAAAATATTTGAATAGGAACAAAATTATATATGGCATACATTTAACTGAAAGAGTATAACATTAACATAAAATCTAATATAAAAGTTAATATAACGTTAATATAAAAGTCCATTTCCTTATCTAGCACCCAAGACCCCATCTGACCATGAAACATACAAAAATACTGTTATCTTTTGCATAATATTCTTGTACAACCTATATCGTACTTTGGTGAAAAGATTTCTCTCATACCTGAATTTTTATGTTGCAATAACCAATACTAAATAGTATCTTATAAATAACTGGCTAGAAAATATGTCAAGGCAATATGATCTAAAAATCCGTATTATAAGGCAATTATCCTTCAAATAAAAATTTTAAAAATCTATCAGTGAACTCAATGTCTATAAAAAACATTATTCAATGTCTATATTTTTAAAAAATTATTAATGTTTTAATTTGCTTTAATAACACAGCTATTACTGTAACTGTCATTTCTGGCTAGATGGTCACTTTGAGGTCACCAATAGCAGTTGGTTAACAATGGGCTCAATTCTATTACCAGATGTGCTTTCAGTCACCAAGAAAGGAATGCTAATTCGTAACTATACATAACAGGAATCTTTCTAAAGCTAATTTGCATTGAAGTCTGAATACTGATTTCAGAAAATTTTTCAATAGATTTGGCACATGGCAGACACACTAAGCATTTCCTTAGCAGCCTTTCAACACCTTAGTAGCCTTGAAACTTAGCTACAAGTCTTAAACCAAAGGCATTTTATATTTTACTATACATGCTGGGTCATACCAGGTACAAAACAAAAATAATCAGTTTGCAATATTTAGGGTATAAGCTACAGCTAATGCCAAAGATGGCTTTGTCAACTAAAATGTTAAGTCAATCATATGTAAGATAAAGGCAGAAAAAGAACAACTTAAAAAGTCAATGATTTACAGACTGAAAATCAGATCCTTCACTGCTACCCAAAAAATACACTGCTGAATATTATTAGTTTTAGTTTGAAATAATAGGTAAAGTAACAGACTTTCTGCATTTCCATATTTTTAGAGTTTAATAGAGATATACTGTATATTTTTGTTTCTTTCACTTAGCAATCTAGTTTTTTTTAAAGTCTTTATTGAATTTGTTATAATATTGTTTCTTCTCCAAAAGGCATGTGAAAAGATGCTCAACACCACTAAGTATCAGAGAAATGCAAACTAAAACTATAATGAGATCCTGACACCAGTCAAGATGGTCATCATCAAAAAGTCCACAAACAATAAATGCTGGAGAGGGTGTGGTAAAAGGGAATCCTCCCACACTGTTGATAGGATGTAAATTGGTACAGCTACTACAGAGAACAAGATGGAGGTCCCTTAAAAAACTAAAAACAGAGCTACCACATGATCCAGCAATCCCACTCCTGAGCATATATCTGGAGAAAAACATTGTTTGGAAAAAATCCATGTATCCCAGTGTTCAATGCAGCACTGTTTATAATAGCCAAGAGATGGAAGCAAACTAAATATCTATTGACAGATGAATGGATAAAGAAGATGTGGTACATATACTCAAGAGAATATTACTCAGCCATTAAAAAGAAGGACCTGGAATTTATCACATGAAGTAAAGTAAGTCAGAAGGACAAATATATGATATTGGCTTATGTATGAATCTAAGTAAATGATACAAATGAACTTATTTACAAAATAGAAACAGACTCATAGACTTAAGAGAACAAACTCATGGTGAGGGGAGGGACAGACTCGGAGTTTGGGACTGACATGTATACACTGCTATATTTTAAATAGATAATGAACAAGGAATACTGTATAGCACAGGGAATTCTGCTCAATATTCTATAATAACCTAAATGGAAAAAGAATTTGAGATAGACACTTGCAAGTGTACAAGTGAATCACAGTGCTGTACACCTGAAATTAACATAATACTGCTAATTAACTCTACTCCAATATAAAATAAATTGTTTTTTTAAAGAAGAGAGATAACAGTATTGGTGAGGGTATCGAGAAAAGCTGACACTTCTGCACTGCTGGTGGAAATGTTAAATTGATTTAGTCACTATGGAAAACAGTATGGAGGTTCCTCAAGAAATTAAAAATAGAACTATCATATGATCCAATAATCCAGCTTTTGGGTATATAGCCAGAGGAAATGAAATCAGCATCTCAAAGCGCTATCTGTCCTCCATGTTCATTGCAGCTTTGTTCACGATAGCCAAGGTATAGAAAAAATCTATGTGCCCATCATGGAATCTCAAGGAACTCCAAAGAACCAACATAATTTTGAAAGAACAAAATTGGAGGACTCTAACTTTCTGATTTCAAAACTTATTATAGTCATAAGAAGAATGTGGTATTGGCATAAAGATAGGCATATACACCAAACAAAGAGAAAAGAAAGCCCAGAAATAAACCCTCATATATATCAACAAATGATTTTTGATAAGGGTGCCAAAATCATTCAGTGGAGAAAGGACAGTCTTTTTGACAAATAGTGTTGGGAAAACAGGATATCCACATACAAAAAAATGAAGTTGGGGGCTTCCCTGGTGGTACAATGGTTAAGACTTCCAATTCCACTGCAGTGGGCATGGGTCTGATCCCTAGTCAGGGAAGTTCTGTATGCTGGGAGATGCAGTCAAAAAAGAAAAAAACAAAACTTTAAAAAAAGATGAAGTTGCACCCTTATCTAACTCCATATTAAAAAATTAACACACAGTGAATCAAAGACCAAAATGAAAGATCTAAAACTAGAAAACTCTTAGAAGAAAACATAGAACAAAAGCTTCAAGACACTAGACTTAGCAGTGCTTTCCTGGATGTGATGCCAAAAGCATATGCAACAATAGAAAAAAAAGAAAGACTTCATGGGTGTAGCTATGGCTGATTATTGTTGATGTTTGGCAGAAAACCACAAAATTCTGTAAAGCAATTATCCTTCAATTAAAAAAATTAAGTGGCAAAAAAAAAAACAAACCACCATATATAAGTTACAAAACACCTGTTGTACATCAAACAATAATATCAATAGAGTAAAAAGGTAATCCGCAGGACTTAGCAATCAGATCATATAAAAAAATACTAAAACTCCATTAAAGAAAATTTTAAAATGGGCAAAAGATGTGAACAGACATTTCTCCAAAGATATACAAATGGCCAAAAAGCACTTGAAAAAATGCTCAACATCATTGATCATCAGTGAAATACAAATGAAAACTACACCAATATACTACCTCACACCCATTAGGATGGCTAATATCAAAAAAACAAAAAAATAACTAGTGTTAGCAAAGATGTGGTAAAAGAGGAACCCTTGCTGGTGGGAACGTCAAATGGTGCAGCACTTCCAAAAACAGTGCTTCCATAAAAACAAGCACTTCCATCAAAAAAAAAAACCAAAAAACTGAAAATAGAATTACCATATGATGTGCTCGCTTCGGCAGCACATATACTAAAAATTTGGAACGATACAGAGATTAGCATGGCCCCTGCGCAAGGATGACACGCCAATTTGTGAAGCGTTCCATATTTTTTAATGGCTATACTACCCAAAGCAATCTATAGATTCAATGCAATCCCTATCAAGCTACCAACGGTATTTTTCACAGAACTAGAACAAATAATTTCACAATTTGTATGGAAATACAAAAAACCTCAAAGAGCCAAAGTAATCCTGAGAAAGAAGAATGGAACTGGAGGAATCAACCTGCCTGACTTCAGACTATACTACAAAGCCACAGTCATCAAGACAGTATGGTACTGGCACAAAGACAGAAACACAGATCAATGGAACAGAATAGAAAGCCCAGAGATAAATCCACGAACCTATGGACACCTTATCTTTGACAAAGGAGGCAAGGATATACAATGGAAAAAAGACAACCTCTTTAACAAGTGGTGCTGGGAAAACTGGTCAACCACCTGTAAAAGAATGAAACTAGAACACTTTCTAACACCATACACAAAAATAAACTTAAAATGGATTAAAGATCTAAATGTAAGATCAGAAACTATAAAACTCCTAGAGGAGAACATAGGCAAAACACTCTCCGACATAAATCACAGCAAGATCCTCTATGACCCACCTCCCAGAATATTGGAAATAAGAGCAAAAATAAACAAATGGGACCTAATGAAACTTAAAAGCTTTTGCACAACAAAGGAAACTATAAGCAAGGTGAAAAGACAGCCTTCAGAATGGGAGAAAATAATAGCAAATGAAGCAACAGACAAAGGATTAATCTCAAAAATATACAAGCAACTCCTCCAGCTCAATTCCAGAAAAATAAATGACCCAATCAAAAAATGGGCCAAAGAACTAAACAGACATTTCTCCAAAGAAGACATACAGATGGCTAACAAACACATGAAAAGATGCTCAACATCACTCATTATCAGAGAAATGCAAATCAAAACCACAATGAGGTACCATTACACGCCAGTCAGGATGGCTGCTATCCAAAAGTCTACAAGCAATAAATGCTGGAGAGGGTGTGGAGAAAAGGGAACCCTCTTACACTGTTGGTGGGAATGCAAACTAGTACAGCCACTATGGAGAACAGTGTGGAGATTCCTTAAAAAACTGGAAATAGAACTGCCATATGACCCAGCAATCCCACTTCTGGGCATACACACCGAGGAAACCAGATCTGAAAGAGACACATGCACCCCAATGTTCATCGCAGCACTGTTTATCATAGCCAGGACATGGAAGCAACCTAGATGCCCATCAGCAGACGAATGGATGAGGAAGCTGTGGGACATATACACCATGGAATATTACTCAGCCATTAAAAAGAATTCATTTGAATCAGTTCTAACGAGATGGATGAAACTGGAGCCCATTATACAGAGTGAAGTAAGCCAGAAAGATTAAGACCATTACAGTATACTAACACATATATGTGGAATTGAGAAAGATGGTAACGATAACCCTATACGCAAAAGAGAAGAAGAGACTCAGATGTATAGAACAGACTTGTGGACTCTGGGAGAAGGCGAGGGTGGGATGTTTCGAGAGAACAGCATCAAAACATGTATATTATCTAGGGTGAAACAGATCACCAGCCCAGGTTAGGTGCATGAGACAAGTGCTCGGGCCTGGTGCACTGGGAAGACCCAGAGGGATCGGGTAGAGAGGGAGGTGGGAGAGGGGATCGGGATGGGAAATACATGTAAATCCATGGCTGATTCATGTCAATGTATGACAAAACCACTACAATATTGTAAAGTAATTAGCCTCCAACTAATAAAAATAAATGAAAAAAAAAAAAGGAATTACCATATGATAAAGCAATTTCACTTCTGGGTATATACCCCAAAGAATGAAAAGCAAGGTCTCAAAGAGATATGTGTATACCCATGCTCAGAGCATCATTATTTATGATAGCTAAAATGTGGAAGCAACCTAAATATCCATAAACAGATGAGTAGATAAGCAAAACATGCTATATACATACAGTGGAATATTACTCAGCCCTAAGAAATTCTGACATATGCTACACTGTGATAAGTTTTGAGAACTAGGTGCAATAAGCCAATTACAAAAAAACAAAATCTATACGAATCCACTTGCATGAGGTTTTTTTTTCCCTTAGGTATTAAAAAATCATAGAAAGTGGAATGGTGGTTGCTAGGGGGATGGGAGAGAGGCGATAGTAGGGAGTTATGTTTAATGGGTATAGATTTTTAGTGTTATAAGATGAAACAGTTATGAAGATGGATGATGGTGATGGTTGCACAATATTATGAATGTTTTTATTACCACTAAACTGTACAATCAAAATTGGTTAAGATGGTAAATGTTACAGTATATGTGTTTACCACAAAAAATATTGGAAGAAAAACAAAAGAGACCTTGGGGGAGTACTGGAAGAACTAACAAGAAAAAAAATATGAAAATATTTAAAAGATATACAGGATACATCGTAAGGATTCAAAAGAAAAGAAAGGACATATAAAAAGAATTCCAAAAGAAAAGAAATGACAGTGAATCAGTATTGAAGCAATGTGTAAGAATTTTTCAGAATTGAGAACTTGAGGTTTCAAAAGGGACAGTAAAATTAAAGCTAAATAAAATAAAAAAGAGAAGCATGCACAAACTAATGACAAGAGTATGCCACGAACTTAAGTGATACGACTGTCCTAGATCTTTGTACTTGAGAATTTTTTTTAATTAAAATAAAATAAAACACACAAAACAACCAGGCCAAGCACAGGAACAAAAACAAATTCAGGACACTTGTTTACATCTGAAGAGGAAGAGAGAAAAATGAGGATAGGAGAGTATACAACAATGTATTTTTTATATTCACTGTTTCTTCTTACAATGAGAAGAAAACACAAAAAACTGAAGCAAATATAGCCAAATGTTAAAACCTGATAAAAATAAGTGTGGGTACATGTATATTTATGATAGTAGTCTCTATTTGTCTCACTCGATATTTAAAATACTACAGAAAAACCAACAGAATATAAAAGAACAAAAGCAAAAAGTTTACATGAAAATGATGGCTCAGAGGTAAAGAATTGGCCTGCAATGTAGGAGACACGAGAGGTGGGAAGATCCCCGGAAGAGGAAATGGCAACCCACTCCAGTATTCTTGCCTGGAAAATCCCATGGACAGAGCCTGGTGGGCTACAGGCCATGGGGTCACAAAGAGTCGGACATGACTGAGCTACTGAGCATGCAGGCATGATGATATCAAAGGCAGCGTGTAAAGATGGTAGCAGTTTGGTATTCCAGGGTAAAAATCTGAATAGGATAGTATCTAGAAAAAAGTGTGTGATCAAAAATGAAGCTTATTATTTTTTAATTTAAAGATAATTGTTTTACAATATTATGTTGGTTTCTGCCATATATCAGCATGAATCAGTCATAGGTATACCTACTTCCTCTCCCTCTTGAACCTCCATCCCACCTCCTACCCCATCCCAGCTTGATGAAAGGTTGTCACAGAGCCCCAGTCTGAGTTCCCAGAGTAATACAGCAAATCCCCACCAGCTACTTATTTTACATACGGTAATGTGTATGTTTCCCTGCCACTCTCTCCATTCATCCCACTGTCTACTTTCCCTCTCCCTGTGTCCATAAGTCTATTCTCTATGTAGGTGTCTCCACTGAAACTGAAAGTGTTAGTCACTCAGTCATGTCCAATTCTTTGTAACCCCATGGACTATAGCTCTCCAGGCTCCTCTGTTCATGGAATTTTTCAGGCGAGAATACTGGAGTGGGTTGCCATTCCCTTCTCCAGGGGATCTTCCCTACCCAGGGACCGAACCCAGGTCTCCCACACTGTGGGCAGCTTCTTTACCATCTGAGCCACCAGGGAAGCCACCAACGGAAGTGTTCACTGCTGCCCTGCAAATATGTTCATCATATTGTACCACTGTTCTCGATTCCAAATATATGCATTAATATATGAGATCTGTTTTCTTCTGACTTACTTCATTCTGTATAATAGGCTTTAGGTTCATCCATCTTATTAGAACTGACTCAAATGCATTCCTTTTATGGCTGAGCAATATTCCATTGTACATATGTACTACAGCTAAAAATGAAGCTTATAATTTAATTAATAAGAGAAGAATCTTTAACATGTCTATACATAGACTATGTAAAAGAATGAATAACAAAGAGTAACTAAAAGAAAGGACAGAGAAAGAATAAGTGTTCAAATAGGTTTGGGGGGACAAAATGACAAATGGGATGATTGCCTATTCACTGAGACTTTAGTGAAAGAAAGACTATATTTCAGATTTAGATTAAAAAGGGTTTATAGCTTTGGGAGTTATCAATTAAGTAAACTACATTGATAGCTTTTATTTTTTCTGTGAAGTACAGGAAGTAGTCAACTCAACTGCTAAGTAGAAAGTGGAAGTAGAAAATGGAAGATTCAAAAATAAATGTTTATTTGGGTCATTTTAGCCCTACAGTATAAAATGTGACATTTGACTATAAATGAAACTGCTGGTGGCAAGATAAATTTGAACTTTCCTTAAGTTCACTCCGGGCAAAAGATTAAATAGATGTATCATTTTGGAAACAATGGAATGATGGATAATTAACTTGTAATGCATAAATTCTGTTCAAGTTCACTTTAATCAGAAGTGGATTTGGGGAATGACATATTTAAGAGCTTCCTCCAAGTAAAGAGAAGATCCAAATTCTCAAAGGAACTATTCTTGCTTGCAATTATACATGCTCCCCACACGTAACTCAAATTATCTTGTTGTATTGATTAGTTATATATGTTAGCAAGTAAAGATAATTTTCTGAAT
This sequence comes from Odocoileus virginianus, assembly GCF_023699985.2. Classification (NCBI taxonomy): domain Eukaryota; kingdom Metazoa; phylum Chordata; class Mammalia; order Artiodactyla; family Cervidae; genus Odocoileus; species Odocoileus virginianus. Next base: position 62,267,739 of record NC_069680.1, read on the forward strand.
TTCAATGCTAAAATTATCTTGTTGTATTGATTAGTTACATTTGTTAGCAAGTAAAGGTAATTTTCTGAATTCAATGCTAACATGCAAAATGTCTAAGAAGTTCAACCTTTTGACTTTTCATCACATGTCTGCTAAATTCAAATGTGCACTATCACAGGGACTACTAGAGAGGAGCTCAAACTTTCCACAGGAAAAGCTATATACAACAACATACTTTGTTAAAGATTTTAAATGCTAGAATTATGTAAAGTTTATGCTGTCCTCAAAAAGTAGTTGATTTGTAGACTTCCAAAGAGATCTTCTTCTGCCTTTATAATTTGGCATCATAGATCAGTATATCACAGACTCAACTTCACATATATGAGAACATTCAGCATGAGAAAGATACAAAAAGCAATGATCACCTTAGGTAGTTGAATTGAAGAACAAAGAAAAGATATATTAATTTTAACTACAAGTCCTATATTCTTTTCACTACCCCAATTAACTTCACATTCAAAGAATACATTTGACTTAGAACATGATGGAAAATTGCAAAGAAGTGAATCACTTCAAAGAGAATATAAATCATTTGAAATATCTGACAAAAGACTCAACAGTATTATTCTAAAATATAATTAACTATAGTTCTAATTAATTTATAAGACTGTGTTCCATACTTTTCTATCTCTGAATCCAGAACGTTTCTTCTTTTTCTCTTCTGGATAAGGCTCAAGACAAACACCTGCAGCCTTTTTTTCAGCATTACAATCTTCCCCTTCCTCTTTACTCTTCCCTTTATCACCAAGTTCACTCTTGATGTTGTTTGCAGATGGTGGAGATTCTGCAAGGGCCCTGGATGTGCAAAAAATAAAAATTAAAAAGTCTATCAATCAAGAAGGTCCATCATATTAAACAAATAGATTCTCAGGTAGAGCTTAGCAGGAGTAATAGCAATGAAATTCATTAAAAATTCTACAAGAAAAGGTTGCTCAAAAAATGAAAAATAGAACTAACATAAAATCCAGCAATTCCACTTATGGTTATATATCCAAAAGAACTGAGAGCAGGGTCATGAGGAGATTTTTGCACTCATGTTAATAGCACATTACTCATAATAGCTAAAACGTGGAAACAACCCAAATATATGCTGATAGATAAAACGGATAAAAGAAATATGGTATACTCATATATAGAATAATATTAAGCCAGAAATCAATCCCTTTTCCATAAAAGAGATAACTGGAAGAATAAAAGTACATGCAGGAATAGGATGGTCAGTCAACACTCACCTTTTCCACAACAGACCAGTACTTGCAGTTATTGCAGATGCTCCAAGAAAAGCCACCATCATTAGCCGTCGCCTGATCTGGGTGGGCTGTGATCCTCCATGGTACCATCGAGAGCGCACTGCCAGCTCTGCCAGTGCAGAAAGTGAGTTAAGACGAAACATCCTATGGACAAAAAGTAGAAATATTATTCCTAGCAAATGGCAGTGACAGTGATGATGATGATAATAACAGTATTAAAACCAATAAACACTAGATATTTAATGGCAGACAGTCTTCTAAACACTTGACAATACCATGCATTATCCCATTAAATCCTCAGAACAATCAAATGAGACAAATACTATGACTCATAAACCTGATATATCAGTTAAGGTACAATTAGAAGAAACCACATGGTAATTTGAACAGGGAAAGTTTAACATAAAGCATTATTAATTACAATAGGCAAAGAAATACTAAGGGGTAGAGACTTCAGATACAGGGAGCAGTCACTACTTACAGGGCTATTTCAGAGCAACAAAAAAGGAATATATCTGTAAAGGGGCCACTCCCAACTGGGCTGAGATCAGACACTGTGGTGAGGATGCAGCTATGGATGTCTGAGAAATCTGCTTAAGTGCTATACTAAAAAACTCACTGTAAAGCCATCCACAAGTGACTGAAGGAGAAACGGGCATTTCTTCTAGATTACATGACTTTTTGTAGTGGCAATTCATTCAAATCACAAAAAGTAACCATGCTTCTCCTCTTTGATTTTCTCAAAGCATAGTTTACTTCTTCCTGATTTAAATTATCTTGTACTTTGTACATATACTCACATATTCACATATTTGTAACATACATAAGTTTGCCCCACCTTCAACATACATACTTGGTTCTGAGTTTCCTTTAAGGTCAAAATTATTCTTTATCTTTCTGAAAACAGTCTAACACAGAGGTCATTACATTATAACTGCTTAAAATATTTAACAATTTTACTTTAATATGAAAAATATTAAGTTACAAATTACACAGGTACTGGCTCTGTACATTTAAGTATATTTCTCAGCCCTGATATACTATGTCTTTTGCTGTTTGGGTCCAAGTCAAGTTAGACTACTTAGTTGTCTCCCTGACTGGTTACTGACTCTTCTCTGAGATCAATATCTATAATCTCAAGTATATCTTTCTCCTAGCCTCCTTCATTCAACCTAGCTCCAACATCAAAGTTGGAGCTAAATCTTGCCCTTACAGATAAAGTGGAAAATTAGTAGTTTTTTCTATGTCATATAACCTAAGCTTCAGCAACACAATTCTTACATTCCTTTCTACCCTAGAAGTCACCTCATTTTATTGCACATAATCTAGCAAATTCCAGCACCAAGGAGATCGTCCTTTTGTTTTCTTCCTGTCAGTCAACTTCCAATTCACTTTTAAATTTACATTTTCCAAACCCACAAGTGCATTCATACACAGCATTGCTTCTGTCTATAACAAAAACAAGCACAACTAAAATACTCATATCTGGTGAAAACAATATTCATCATTGACAACAGAAAGAAAAGGGCACTTGAAAGTTTTCAATGTGAAAGACAAATAACAACCAATCCAAAAGCTGGACCAGGGATTTCCCTGGCAGTCCAGTGGTTAAGATTCTGTGCTCTCACTTCTGAAGGCCTGGGTTCAATCTCTGATTGGGGAACTAAGGTCGTGCAAGCTGTGTAGCATGGCCAAAAAAAAAAAAAAAATCTAACTGCATAAGAGATGTGGAAGACAAACAGGAAAGAAACTAAAATAATAATGACAACGTTGAGTAATACAGAAGGTGAAAGGGAATAGGAATCCAATGACTCAAGATCTAGTCTCAACTCTACTACTAAACAGCTGTGCACAAAGTAAGCTCATCTCTCCTCCCCAGAGAAGAGTTTATCTACTGATGAGAGAACTGCCTACAGGAGTTTTAGGGTTTGTTTTCTCTCTTTCATGTTCTCATACCTCTGGTGAAAAGATAAGGCAAAATTTAATCTATTTCAGTTAGGGGGAGAGACTAAAACAGTATATACATGGTTCAAAACTTACTAGCTTTGAGAACCCATTTCTGTATGCTATGGCTTCAGGGGATTTTAAACTTTGGAGGTCCTGAGTTATAGGAACATTCCACTTACATTTGGCATTGTTAATTCAAATGTTACTGTCTACATCTCACTTCACCACTGATTCTAATCTCATTCCCCAAAGTACACATCAAAATATATATCTATTCATCTTCTCTAGTGCCATTTCCAAAGGTGCCAAGTAAACTGAGGGAAAAAACTATCCCCCTGAGAACAGACAATTATAATTTAATTCCCAGCTTTGTACTGAAGAAATGGTGTAACTAGTTGAATGTGCCAATTTTTGATGAGAGACCATTTAAACAGATTTAAGGAGATCCACTTTCCAATTGAGTCTGGAAAACTGAATAGGCCAATTGGCAGCAGTTATGTAGTAATGAAGATTAACATGTACATTTATGACATGGATTAAATTAAATCAAAACCAGTGCATTTTTCTCTTCCCTAAGAGTCCCCATCCTTCTCCAAAAAAAGCGTGCCTCTAAAAAATAACTTTTATGTGAACTGAAAAAAGATGAAGAGGTATTTCTAATCAAGAAATGTCAGGGGAAGCAAGTAAAATATAATTCTGTTACCGAAGAAAAGCATTATCCATGCAACAAGAAACAGAACAAGTTAGTTAAAAACAAACAAACAAAAACCTGTAACAGTATAACATTACTGTTTCCATATCTATTCCTTTTAAACTATTATGCTTAAGGTATCGCTTTTGGTAAATTTCAAAGGGGCACAGAACCAGAAAATCACTTAATTAAATATCCATATTTTACAGGTGAAGGAACAAAGATCCAGATAAGTTATGCGGTTTACTTATAGCTAATTAGTACAAAAACCTAATCAGTACAGTAGATCCTAAAATTCTTGATTCCCAAATAAGCAACCCAAGGAAGGGGAATCACTTTAATTAACTGTTCGCAGCAAAATAAATATAACAACCACACTTCAGAAGGAGATCAAGTGTCCAACCATAGAAAGATAAACAATTTTATAATAACAGACTACAATGTAATACAAATATTAAAATTATAACCATTAGAAAGTATTAAATATTATTTCACAAGCCAACAGAAAGCTGTGCTAAAGATATAAAAAGACAGTTGGGAAAAGAAATAAACATGGCCCTGTAAGCTATGAAAAGATACTTAATATCACACATAATAAAAGAAAGCAAATTAAAAATATATTGAGGGCTTCCCTGGTGGTCTAGTGGCTAAGAATCCACCTTCCAATGCAGGGGACATGGGTTCGATCTCTAGTCCAGGAAGACCCCACATGCCACGGAGCAATTAAGCCAGTGCCTCACAGCAACTGAGCCCACGCGCTGCAGCTACTGAAGCCGGGGTGCCGAGAGCCTGTGCTCTGCCACCAGAGAAGCCGCCTCAGTGAGCAGCCCAGGCATCACGACAGTGACCCTCACTTGGGACTCGAGGAAGCCTGCACGCAGCGACAGTGACCCAGCACGGCCAATAAAAGAAATAAATCCCTTTAAAAAACCTATACTGACATTCACTCATTAAGCTGGCAAAATCCGGAAGTTTGAAAACATACTTGTTAGCAGTGCTGTAGAAACGGCACTGCTGAGGAATGTGTAAATTGGTACAATCTATGGAGGGCAATTTGGTAATATCCATCAAAATCATCCAAGTAAGTTGCATACACTGACCTAGCAATTCCACTTCTGACTTAATACACTACTGATACACTTGCACACCTCTGAAATTACACATATAGACAGCTATTCACTGCATCATGACTGTAACAAACCCACCTCTTTGCGACCTCGTGGACTGTAGCCTGCCAGGCCCCTCTGTCCATGGAACTCCCCAGGCAAGAATACTGGAGTGGGGAACCACTTCCTTCTCCAGGGGATCCTCCCAACCCAGGGATCAAACCTGGGTCTCCTGCATTGCAGGCAGATTCTTTACCATCTGAGCCACCAAGGAAGCCCATGAAACAAACAGCAAAAGACTAAAAACCACCCCAAAGAGAATCAAGAGAGAACTGCTTAAACTAAGGTAATACACACAGGGCAATAACACATAGTGATTAAAAGAGAAAGAAACAACTATGTATATATTTGAAAAGATTTTCAAAACATATTGTTATCTTAATAAAGCAAGGTGTGGGATAGCATATGTAGTACACTACCCTTCATGTAAAAAGAGGGGAAATAAGAATGCATATTTGTATATTCTTATTAAGTAACTCTGGAAGGACACACCAATAGTATGTGTCCTATACCAACATGAATAAAAGTAAGCAATACCAGTAGTGCTGTCAGGGTTGGGAAATGGGTGAGATATCCGACAGGGAGATTTTTATGACATAGCATTTTATTTTTAAAACTACACTTAAGTATTCATCTAGACAAAGAGTATTTCAAACAAGCATCTTCACTGAAGTTTAAAGACAGATACAAGGTAATATGTGCATGCCAATTAAATAAAGTAAAATATATGTGCAGCTTTTTAATTTAGAAAAAATATTTAGATGATGCAAATAAAACTTAATGATTATTCTGGGGAAAGAGTTTACTTAAACTTTCTCATTCAAAGAAAAATAAAGGCAGGCCCAGGTTGATGTTTTGTCATTTACCAGCCCTATGAACAGGCTGAGGTCCAATAATGCCTCAGAAAACAACCTACTGAGTGAGGTCTGCTCAGTTGTGTCCGACTCTTCACGACTCCATGGATTTAAGCCTGCCACACTCCTCTGTCCATAGGATTTCTCAGGCAAGAATACTGGAATGGGTTGCCATTTCCTTCTCCAGGGGATCTTCCCAACCCAGGGTAGGGATCGCACCCAAGTCTCCCACATTTCAGGCAGACCACCTTAAAGGCCCCCTAAGCTTTAACTCCCTGTATTAACTACATATATTATGGCAAACTTCCCTAGTAAGATAAGACTTACTTAAATCAAATTCACATCCCAATACTCAGATTACTGGCACATCCTGATTCAACTTATCAAACTATTAAGATTCCAGACTTTATCCTGAGCCTGACTTAAATATCTGCTTATACTCTATGTTATGCCCCTGGTATTTATGACCTCTGACAACTGCACATTTAAAGAACGCTTGGCTCCTGCACTCCAGACACTGGCCTACATAAACCTCTTCTGTACTATTTCTGTTTGTTACTCAGAACTACTGCTAAAAGTGATATCTGATAATACTAAGGCCAAGATAAATTTCTAGGATCTATCGCTATTTGGCAATCAATAAAACTCAGACCTCAACTAAAACCTCAGCTTTCAAAGTGTTTAGTTTACATCAACTAAAATTCTGAGAAAACAAGGACTAAGTGTTCTTTATATCTGTATTTCTAGACTTTAATACAGTATCTGTCACGGCTAGTATATACAGGTGACAGTCCAGCAAACTCCATGAACCTGGAAATACAGCTGCTCTCTGAGAGCTACATTATAAAATCACCAATATCTCGAACTCACAACTTTATAGTCATCTGAATGGCAGCTGTATACTAACCACAGAGTTGGACTCAGTAGGCCATCAGAGCCTCAACCATTATCTCAATTATACACTTAACTCTCCTTTATTCTATTTCTATGCTCACTTAAATTGAAGAAAGGAGGGAAAACCAGACCATTCAGGTATGACCTAAATCAAATCCCTTACGATTACACAGTAGATGTGACAAATAGATTCAAGGGATTAGATCTGATAGACAGAGTGCCTGAAGAACTATGGACAGAGGTTTGTGACACTGTACAGGAGGCAGTGATCAAACCATCTCCAAGAAAAAGAAATGCAAAAAGGAAAAATGGTTGTCTGAGGAGGCCTTACAAATAGCTATGAAAAGAAGAGAAGTGAAAGGCAGAGAAAAGGAAAGATATACCCATTTGAATGCAGAGTTCCAAAGAACAGCAAGGAGAGATAAGAAAGCCTTCCTCGGCGATTGTTGCAAAGAAATAGAGGAAAACAACAGAATGAAAAAGACTAGAGATCTCTTCAAGAAAATTAGAGATACCAAGGGGACATTTCATGCAAAGATGGGTACAATAAAGGACAGAAATGGTATGAACCTAACAGAAGCAGAAGACATTAAGAAGAGGAGGCAACAATACACAGAAGAACTATACAAAAACGATCTTCACGACCCAGATAACCACGATGGTGTGATACTCACCTAGAGCCAGACATCTTGCAATGTGAAGTCAAGAGGGTCTTAGGAAACATCACTACAAACAAAATTAGCAAAGGTGATGGATTCCAGTGGAATGATCACAAATCCTAAAAGACGAGGCTGTGAAAGTGCTGCACTCAACATGCCAGCAAATTTGGAAAACTCAGCAGTGGCCACAGGACTGGAAAAGGTCAGTTTTCATCCCAATCCCAAAGAAAGGCAATGCCAAAGAATGCTCAAACTACTGCACAATGGCACTCATCTCACACGCTAGCAAAGTAATGCTCAAAATTCTCCAAGCCAGGCTTCAACAGCACGTGAACTGTGAACTTCCAGATGTTCAAGCTGGATTTAGAAAAGGCAAAGGAACCAGAGATCAAATTGCCAACATCCGCTGGATCATTGAAAAAGCAAGAGAGTTCCAGAAAAACATCTATTTCTACTTGACTGACTATGCTAAAGCCTTCGACTATGTGTATCACAACAAACTGAGGAAAATTATTCAAGACATGGGAGTACCAGACCACCTGACCTGCCTCCTGAGAAATCTGTATGCAGGTGAAGAAATAACAGCTAGAACTGGACATGGAACAACAGACTGGTTCCAAATTGGGAAAGGAGTACATGAAGGCTGTATATCGTCACCCTGCTTATTTATCTTATAAGCAGAGTACATCATGAAAAATGCTGGACTAGATGAAGCACAAGCTGGAATCAAGATTGCCAGCAGAAATATCAATAACCTCAGATATGAAGATGACACCACCCTTCTGGCAGAAGTGAAAAAGAATTAAAGAACCTCTTGATGAAAGTGAAGGGGACAACAAAAGATGAGATGGTTGGATGGCATCACCGACTCAATGGATATGAGTTTGAGTAAACTCCTAGAGTTGGTGATGGACAGGGAGGCCTGGCATGCTGCAGTCCATGGGGTCGCAGAGAGTCGGACATGACTGAGCAACTGAACTGAACTGGTGCTCACTTAGTAACTGTGATTGTAATTCTGCTTCCTGTTTAGACTGCCTTCAAAGAGAGAGCATGTTGATCAGAAGATGGGCATTTCTAGTTCTCGGGATAAATTAAAACTGGCAATCTGCAATCTGGTTTATAATTTTAATCTCCCATATTAGTCAGTCTAATGAAGCTTCACTGAAGCAGAAAAATTACATGGCAATGATAAGATTCAGTTTGAAGCCTTGTTCCATGGTGACATCTTGCCCCTCTCACTTGCCATTTCATTCAAACTTACACCCCAGAGAGAATTTCCCAAAAGTTTTGCATGGCCAGAGTCACTGAACCTAGGGAACCACATTTACTTTTCCTTCTGCCCAGGGTGTAACTAAATAAGTGGAAAGCAATAAATGAAGAGTCTAAAGAAAGGGAAATGATGGGAATATTGTTTTGCTGGACATGATACAGATTGTTGTATGAAATAAGCAAGACTACTTGCACTTTTTCTACAATAGTAATATAGGAATACATTTTTGTTGAAAATATTGTTGTAGAGAAATATATAAAGAAACTATGTATACATGCACATATATATATTCTTCTTCACATTCTTTTCCATTATGGTTTGTCACAGGATATTGAATATAGTTCCCTGTACTATATAGTAGGACCTTGTTGTTTATCCATCCTATATATAATAATTTGCCTCTGTTAACCTTAAACTTCCATCCTCCCCTTCTCTAACCCCATTTTTAACTTTGATACTGACAAATTATCCTTCAATATTGACACTTCAATTTACAAACCCACTAGCAGTGTATGAGGTTATTCCTTCTCCTGTATTTGCTAGTCTCAATCTTTTCCATTTATATTAATATGACACATAAAAAATCTAGTTTAATTCATATATACCCTATAGGTGTATAGGACTATAGGTAAATAGGGCGATAAAGCAAGCTGAGTGCTGAAGAATTGATGCTTTTGAACTGTGGTTTTGGAGAAGACTCTTGAGAGTCCCTTGGACTGCAAGATCAAACCAGTCAATCCTAAAGGAAATCAGTCCTGAATATGCATTGGAAGGACTGATGCTGAAGCTGAAGCTCCAATACTTTGGCCACCTGATGCGAAGAACTGACTCACTGGAAAAGACCCTAACGTTGGGAAAGGTTGAAGGCAGGAGGAGAAGTGGATGACAGAGGATGAGATGGTTGGATGGCATCACCGACTCGATAGATATGAGTCTGAGTAAGCTCCGGGAGTTGGTGATGGACAGGGAGGCCTGGCGAGCTGCAGTCCACAGAGTCACAAAGACTCGGACACGTCTGAAGTGACTGAACTGAACTGATACCCTATAGTTAATGAGTTTGACAGTATTTGTTTATTTTTCAAGAGTTCATTGTTGGTTTTCTGAGGACCATTAGAATATTAAGCTGCATTTATTTTCTTTTGTTCCATACTCCCAATCTCCGTGCTTTACCTTTATCTTTCCTTACTTGCAAAAAAGGGGCCTTTGTTTCATCTAGATTTCTTTTTTAGGTATAAAATAATATATTTAGGTTAGATGTAATATTAATCCTTTCATTAGAATGTTATTTTTATTAAACAACAACAAAAGGTTATAACTTCCTTAATCTGAACCATTTCAATACTTTTCTAATTAAATCCAACTGAGCTCCACCAGAGCTGCCTTGGAAGACTTGTTCTATCTATTGTTATGCTTTCTAATGACTGGTTACACTTTCAAAATACTTGAACTGATTAGTCATTCATCACATTACTGAAAAGAAAATATGATTTAATCTAAACAGCAACGAAGTTCTCAAAACTACCCCTCAAGTGTTTCATCTTCACACTAGCTAAAATTGACACTTCACACATACTAAAAACTACAGTGCACTCAATTCAACTGCAGTACAAGGACACAGCTACTTCAGTGTTTCACAACACAGATGGATGCAATTTTTAAAATTTATTTTACTAAAGCTACAACCTGGAACACTCATTAAATACACACTAGGCAATAGTGCAAACATCAACAAGTATATTGATTTCACTGATATTTGCAACATTTATTCTTTGCCAAGGGTGTGTGTTATCCCCAAAGTACATGCAATCTATGAAAGCGACAGTTGCCAGGAACATAGGAGAATAAACAATAGGGAAAAAATGAGCATTGCTATTGCTGTATTTAAGATTCATTGACTTCTGAGAGCAGATTTAAGTAGTTCCAGATTGCCAGTGAAAATATTCCTTGGATGATCTTTAAGAATTATTGCAATTAATATTTTCATAACTGATTTCATATCCATAGTTTATATGCCCATAAACTTCATGGCAAATAGAAGGGGAAACAGTGGAAACAGTGGCTGACTTTATTTTTCTGGGCTCCAAAATCACTGCAGATGGTGACTGCAGCCATGAAATTAAAAGACGCTCACTCCTTGGAAGGAAACTTATGACCAACCTAGACAGCATATTAAAAAGCAGACACATTACTTTGCCAACAAAGGTCCGTCTAGTCAAGGCTATGGTTTTTCCAGTGGTCATGTATGGATGTGAGAGTTGGACTACAAAGAAGGCTGACTGCCGAAGAATTGATGCTTTTGAACGGCAGTGTTGGAGAAGACTCTTGAGAGTCGCTTGGACTGCAAGGAGATCCAACCAGACCATCCTAAAGGAGATCAGTCCTGAATGTTCATTGGTAGGACTGATTTTGAAGCTGCAACTCCAATAGTTTGGCCACCTGATTTGAAGAGCTGACTCACTGGAAAACACTGATGCTAGGAAAGATTGAGGGCAGGAGGAGAAGGGGAAGACAGAGGATGAGATGGTTGGATGGCATCACTGACTCAATGGACATGGGTTTGGGTGGACTCCGGGAGTTGGTGATAGACAGGGAGGCCTGGCGAGCTGCGGTTGATGGGGTCGCAAAGATTTGGACATGACTGAGCAACTGAACTGAACTGAACTGAACTGAGCGTTCACTAACCTGGGCTTATGTGTCTTCATGATAGCAGAAACAAAGGACTGCAACTAATACAATATATAAAGCCTAATATAATACTCTGGGCTTAGACACATTCAAATGTTTGTTGATTTAAATAGAAATACAGTATTTTGAATAATTCCAAATACTTATAAAAATACTGACTATATAATAGGCTATTGGACTGAAAGTGAGAAGAATCAAGTTTCTAGTTTGGTTGTATCATTGTTTCTAAACGCCTTAACATGACAAAGTATTTCTGTACTATTCCTCTGACCAGCATTTCTTTAGACCCGAATGAAATTCCACTTCATCCAAGTGGGATTTATTTACATAACTTACAAAAGTTGTGTAAAATAATCATTACTACTCTCGATTCCTTCCTCTGAATTCCTATATAATTAAGAGTTTCTACCACTATTATAGTACTTTGTTTATTAAATCATTTTAATGTATGCCTGCAAACTTGCCAAAGAGACTACAAATCTAGAGGTATGAAGTATATTTTAGCTTCTAAGTATCCTAAGTGCCAGTTAACAAATCTGAAGTTATTACTAACAGTAATAAGAAGCGTTAATGTTCAATTACACTTTAGTACAAACAGAAGACTTAGCGTCTCTTTCTACCTCTACTACTACCCTGCTATGTGACAGTAAAAGCCTTATCCTGTCTAATAATGCAGGGGGATGCACAGCACAGGTGGTTATTTCTAAGCTCTTTCTGGCTTTAAGAGTTCTTTCAGGAAAACAAAATGTAAAGGTATTTTGTACTGTTTGGAAGAAGAAAGTCATCCTGATTAGCTATTAATGACATAACAAACTACACTAGCCTCATTGGCTTAAGAAAATTTCATATAATCTAAAATGTTCAATTGCCATTATTTCATCTAAGTCTTTAGTTATTTATTGAACAAGGTACTGTGAGGACACTGCAGGAGACACAAAGATGAACAAGACATAGTGTGCCCACAAACAACTTATAATTTGGGAGTGAACACAAAACAACTATTCAAATAACCATAATGCAAAGCAGGGAAAAAGGTGTTACTACAACATAGTAACAGATTCAAAGAAAGAAGAAATTACACTAGGTGGAAAAGCGGAAAGGGCTCAGGAAAGAATTCAAGGAAGATTTACTGAGAGTAGGAAAAAGCTAAGCATTCTTTACAAAAGATCTTGGCTAAATACACTGTCTTAGAAGCTACCAGAAATATAATCTTTGCTGTACAACTATGACACTTCTAAAAATGCAGTAATATGTCAGATTTTAATTATGCCAAATAATTTTTTAAAACATCTGCATACATTTCCTTTAGATGAAATGAATCAGATTGAAAGTTCCGCAATGAAGACACCAGGATGACTGCCAAACCACAGTAGAGATTAACATTCATGTCTAGAAAAGATGCATTTTCATACCTCAAAGTGACATTACTGACAGTATAAATAAGGAAACTTCACACTTCAGCTCATTCTGTTCTGAGAAGTGAGTATTTTTCAACAGCAGAAAAAGAACTATTTTAATGATGTGGGGAATGTAAAGTTAATTTAAGTCATAGAAGTCACTAATAGTAAAAAAAAAAAAAAAACTATGCACAAGAATCATGTCACAGAAATGTTAGGTTTTACTCAGAACTTTTGTACATATTCTTGCTAAATGAAGATGCTACAGAAAAGCAAGTCAACATCTCATAGTATTCAACTCCCTGAAATTCTGTGAAGCATTCCTTCAATCATCTAAGAACCTCCAAAGTTCACTTTCTAAAAACACACACACATACCTGCACTATACACACACACACATAGTTGTTTTTATTGCAATTATTTAAAACCTGAAACTCACTTCTGGTGAGGGAGGGAAGAAGAAATGAAGAGTAGCAATTTCCCTTCCTTGAACAACTACACAAAAGAACAAAGGAAGTCTATTTAAAACAAAAAACACCATCCAGGAAACTACACAAATAATGGTTATCAATATAAATTTTCTAAAACCACTAGTATGTGCTAATGTATTGAGATGAATAAGCTTCTTCCAATACTTAAAATTTCCATGAAAGAATGTCTCCAACTTTTGATTCAAGTCTTGGAAATTAGGTACTTATGGAGTTATAAAGGTAAACAAATAGTTTTAATGTACTGAAGAACCATTATAGAAAACTAGCGAATGAAAAAAAAATTACTTATCAGTAAGGAAAGCTAAGCACTGCTCTAAAAGGAATTAGTGCTAAGACAGTACTGACTTCTACAAGCAAAGGCCAAGGTATATAGAAGTGAAGAAGAGAAGTAGTCTAGAAGATGCACTGTGGAGAACCATTTTTAACTCTCCACCTCCTCTAAACATCTTTGGTTTATCCAAAATTAAGATACATTTCAATTTCAAGGCCTAAGCCTCAAAATTTTATGGTGACTGAGCTATATTTTTGGCAACACCAGCAGTCACAAAATCCTCATTATAACAAAAAATTTCACTTAAAATATTTCTGTTTAAACAATTCTTATTATAGGATAATCCAATAATGTGCTGTTAACCAATAATTGATTATTCACTTGGAATTTTCTGTCAACTCTCAGAATATAAAATGTAATCTTTATCAACAAACCAAAGTATAAAGTGTTAGGTTAAGGTTTGCATATATACGATTTTAAGACAACAAACAGGAGTTGCTGAAGTCATTAGAGAATGCCTACATTCCTATCTCCCAATATTTTCCCCAAAAGCAATGCAGAACAACAAGAAGGGGGAAAAAAATCACATGAAAACCATGAAAAATATGCATAAGGGCAGAGGGTATATGGGAAATCTCTGTACCTTCTTCTGGATTTTGCTTTAAACATAAAAGAGCTCTTTAAAAAAACAAAGTAAACTCTTTTTAAAAAATTCATGTGGAATCTCAAGGGACCCCAAATAGCCTGTGGAATCTCAAGGGACCCCAAATAGCCTAAACAATCTTGGAAAACAAGATGAACAAAGTTGGTGACCCCTTACTTTCTGATTTCAAAACCTACTGCAAGGCTATAGCTATCAAAACAGTATGATATGGCATAAAGACAGACATATATATTCTAACGGCATAAAATAGCCCAACAATAAATCTTCACATATATGGTCAACTGATTTTCAGCAAGGGTGACAAGACCATTCAACAAAGAGATGACCTCTTTTCAACAAATAGTGTGGAAAAAACTACATGTCCACATGCCAAAGAATGAAGATGAACTCTTAGCTTACACCATATGCAGAAATTAACTTAAAATTCACCATAGATTTAAGCATAAGAGCTAAAGCTGTAAAGTCCTTAGAAGAAAACACAGGGAAAAATCTTTATAATACTGAGTTTAGCAATGGCTTCTTGGATTGAACATCAAGAGCAAAGGTAACAAAAGAAAAATATATATATATTGAAAAAAATATATTGAAAATATATATTGGAAAAAATATATTGACTTCATCAAAATAAAAAACTTTTGTGCATGAAATTAGAATACCAAGAGAATGAAAACACAACCCACACAGAGGGAGAAAATATTTGCAAATAAGGATTAATATCCAGACTATATAAAGAACTCCTACATCTGAACAAAAAATGAGTAATCCAACTCAAAAATGGGAAAGAATTTGAACAGACATTTTTCCAAAGAAGACACACAGATGGCCAATAAGTACATGAAAAGATGCTCAACATCATTAATCATTGGGAAAATGTAAATCAACACCACAGTGATATACTATTTCACACCTATTAGGATGGCTATTGTCAAATTAAAAAATGTATTTCTCAAACCTTTCAGATTTTTAAGCTAGAACTGAAATATGTAATGTACTAACATGATAACAATACATCACAAGAATAATATCTTTATCATATATAGTCCTAACGTTTCTGTTAATTTCCAAAACAGCTTAAAATAATTACTTTGAACCCAAAATTTAAAGCTGAAACAAAAAAAGCTATCTTCAATGCCCTGCAACACAATATATTAGACTCGAATAACACAACTACACATTATTACCTTATAAAAAGGATTGTGCAGGATAAGAAAAAACACATCAGAAGAAATATTTTAAAAACCAGTATGGATATAAAATATTTTTATCAACATGATCAACAACTTAATATAACGAACACATAATGGAATACTGAACAGCTGCATATTACACATTCTTTTTAAATACACACAAAAATTATAGAAATTAACCACATGAAATGACATCTGAGTTTTACATTTAAAAGTCAAGTGACAGTGGAAGTGGAAAGTTACAGATAAAGGATTGACCAAATGTTGATAAATGACGAAGCTGCCCTTCTCCAGGGGATCTTCCTGGCCCAGGGACTGAACCTGTGTCTCCTCCGTCTCCTGCATTGGCAGACAGGTTCTTTACCACTAGTGTCACCTGGGAAGACGTGGAGCAATAGGAACCTTCACACCTGATGTTGGAACTGTACATTTGCTTAATCACTTTTGAAAACTTTGACATTACCTTGATAAACAGAAAACATAAACACCTTTAACCCTGCAATTTTTTTTCTTTTTTTGCTATGCTCAGTCTTTGTTGCAGTCTGTGGGCTTTCTTTAGTTGTAGCACTTTGAGCTTCTCTAGTTGCGGCACACAGGCTTAGTCGTCCTATGGCATATGGGTTTTTAGTTCACTGACCAGCACTTGAACCCATGACCCCTGCACTGGAAGGCAGATTCTTAATCACTGGACCACCAGGGAAGTTCCTAACCCTGAAATTTTATTGTAGAAAAATTCAAACATATTCTGAGATACAAACAGGAATGTTCATAGCAATGGCGTTTATAACAATCAAAACTAGCAACAACCCAAATGTCCATCAACAGTTAAAGGGATAAACATGTCCTAATTCCTAAAGAAAATAAATAAAAAGGGATTCATGTCATAGTCATTTATGTGTACCTTAATTTTTTACACACTTTTACTTCAAAACAAAACATTTTTTAAAAGGAATTACTAAATTAACTTTGGAAAATTTACATCCCCCTCAAAATGCTTTACAAGTAACACACGATAAGCCTCATAAATATAATGTTCATTGGAGAAGCACATCATAAAAGAATAAAAATGGGTAGACTTCATCTATATAAAGTTCAAAAACAGACAAAACTAAGTGTTTAAGGATACACATAATCATGATTATCATCAAAATTCTGGAGGATAATTTATCTCCTGAAGAGATAAATTGTTTTAGCAAATTATGTTCAGAGACTGAGACTGTCTTTGCCAATAACTTATTTAACCCAGGTTCACTGCAGGAATTACATGATAATATGTCACAAGCCAACAGCATACAGGATAATGTCTCTTTATAAGTAAATAAAAGAAATAACATACTCCAAATCAATGGTAGACTGCTTTGGATAATTGATTCAAATGATTACACTATTTCTCCAGACAAAGAAGAGATGAAGAAATAAAAGTTCAAATTAAGTCGAGGTGAACCTTGTTGGTTTTCAGAAGAGTCAGCTTAGCCAACCAAGAGCTGCCAGTGCAAACTGAAATCCCTTGTTGCTAGAGCTGGATGTTAGTGGAAGGAAGGCACCAGTGTTGGCGGACAAGATATCTCCTTCACAGGATGACTGCACATTTTTCATCACTGCTGGCAAAGAGTAGCCTTGCTACAGCACGTCTTTGGAGAGCTATTTTAGATCAGTAAAGAGTAGCCTTGCCCAGCTGAACATTCTCAGTAAGTCCTCTCAAGTTCTTGGTATTTAAAGTTTAAATGTTCATTACGACATAGTCACTCCTCCATATGTTCACATCAACAAGCACTCAGCAGCACAAAGATTTTGATGATATCATCTTGACACAGCCTCCCCAATGTAAACAAATTCACCCTTAGATCAAAACAACTTCACTTAAGCCATAAACAAGTAAGTGAAATCATAATAAGCCAACACATAACAGGATGTGTGATCAAGGAAGGGCATATCAGGGACTTCTGGGGTGATGGAAATGTTCTTTTTCGCCTGAGTGATGCTACCTACATGATTCACTTTTTAAAATTATTATTTAAAGTGTACATATCTGTTTCATGTACTTTTCTTTGTATATGCTATATGCCATAGCTATATGTGAAATATACAATATAAAATTCTTTCTTAATGATACTCAACCATTCAAAAGCTAATATTAGACTGAGTTAAACTACTCATACAACAGAACAAACCTAAATGGTCTGTATAAACCTACAACCATAACCTCATTCACAATTTGTTAATCATTGAATTCATTCATTGTTAAGTCTGTTTGCTTTGCTCATAAAGTGTAACATGGGAATGTACAGCAAAAATAGTAGTTGACTAAATCCAACTTTACAAAAAGCTGAGACTGATTCCACAAAGAGAACATTTTTTTAAAATAAGGAAAACATAAATTTTCGATCAACAACAATATATACCATAGAAAAAAGAATATTTTATGGGCTTCCCAGTGGCTCAAACAGTAAAGAGCCCGCAATCCAGGAGACCCAGGCTTCATCCCTGGGTTGGGAAGATCCTCTAGAGAAGGGAATGGAAACCCACTTCAGCATTCTTGCCTGGAGAATTCTATGGACAGAGGAGCCTGATGAGCTACGGTTCACAAAGTTGCATAGAGTCGGACAGGGCTGAGCAACTAACACTTTCACTTCCACCATTAAATTAAAAGCTCTAAATCCTACTGCGATATAGAAATGATATGTGAAGACAGAATGAAGGAATCAATATCTTAAAAGAATGTCACCTTGCATTTTCAGAGAACTTTATATTTTAAAATGCTCCAATGAATACTCTCCCATTTGCATTATACTCAATTTCCAGAAATGGAAAATGAGGTACATGATTAAAATGTAATAATAATTTCATGTCAGAACTCTGAGTTCATGACATGTTTCTCAGAGTCTCATTCAACAGCAAAGGATTGATCAACAGTACAGACCAATCTGTAAGAATAATATACATTTCTGCCAAAGGAAGTCTCTTTCTACATAAATAACAACTTCAGTGGAATTTTTTAGTATTCACAGGAACAGACTTCTTTATTGATACTCTTTTATAACAATCTGTTTATATTTATGTTCTCTCTAGAAACAAACCTGCTAGGCTGACAGTAATATTAGATATTTCACAGGCTGCTTTTCTTTTTCTTTTTT
This sequence comes from Odocoileus virginianus, assembly GCF_023699985.2. Taxonomy (NCBI): domain Eukaryota; kingdom Metazoa; phylum Chordata; class Mammalia; order Artiodactyla; family Cervidae; genus Odocoileus; species Odocoileus virginianus. The sequence continues at coordinate 62,286,338 of NC_069680.1, forward strand.
TAATCTTTACTCCAATTTCTATTTACCCTTTTTTTTTTTTAAGACTTTCACTTATTTACTTGAAGATGTTGTTTTAAACTTTGGGATTTAATTAAAACAAAACTATTGCTGTTGTTCAGTCAGGTCCCACTCTTTGCGACCCTATGGACTGCAGCACACCAGGCTTCCCTCTCCTTTACTATCTCCTTGAGTTTGCTCAAACTCATGTCCATTGAGTCAGTGATACTACCCAACCATCTCATTCTTTCTCACCCTCTTCTCTTGTCCTTAATCTATCCCAGCATGATGAGTCTTAACCAATGAGTTGGCTCTTTGAATTAGGTGGCCAAAGTATTGGAGCTTCAGCTTCAGCATCAGTCCCTCCAATGAAAATTCAGGGTTGACTACCTTTAGGACTGACTGGTTTGATCTCCTTGCTGTTCAAGGGATTCTCAGGGGTCTTTGCCAGCATTATAGTTTGAAAGCATCAATTCTATGGCACTCAGCTTTCTTTGCGGTGGTCCAACTCTCACACCTGTACATAACTACTGGAAAAACCATATATATATACCTTTGTCAGCAAAGTGATGATCCTGCTTTTTAATATAATGTTTAGGTTTGTCATAGCTTTTTTTCCAAGGAGAAGCATCTTTTAATTTCTTGGCTGCAGTCACCATCTGCAGTGATTTTGGACTTTCACTTATTTACTTGAAAATGTTGTTTTAAACTTAAGAATTTAATTAAAGCAAAATTAGAACATCACAAAGTTCTAAACATGTATATAAATCTGTATTATATATTTTGTTTTGTTCTGCTTTGTTTTAATAAACTGAGGACCAGACAGTTGTGTCTAACTCAGGGTTGCCTAGTTAATTAATTAATTTTAGATATCAGACCTTACTAACTCGACCTCTTACTGGCCATTAACTTAAGTCAGTAAGGCCTGTGTTTCTGACTTTGGCAACTTTGTGCTTCCATAAAACAGGGATAGTAACACTTACTGCAAAGAACTTTGAGGAGAATTACATGAGAAAATGCTTATAAAATGCTGAGCACCTTACCTAACATACAGTAAATGATGAAAAAATGTTTGGAAGGTAACATAAGAGAATGCTGCTGACAGTGATAATTCAAATAAAAACTATACTTTGCAACATAAATTTCACTAGAATGTTACATAAACACATAACACCTAAATATATTCCTTTTAAAGCAAACATTTATGCAAAGTAAGGCTCTAATCATAAATTTATCTATTATCTATCCTTGCTATCTAATCAAGGAAATGGACACTTGTTTTTTTCTAGTCTAAAAACCATTTCAAATCCATGGAATCACTTCACCATTTCTAAGAAACCTTGTATTTTGACTCAAAACTATCTAGAAAAAAAATGAACAACTCAATTCAAAAATGGACAAAGGATTTCAACAGATATGTCTCCAAGGAAGATATACATATGGTCAATAAGCACATGAAAAAATGCTCAAATTATTAGTCATTAGGGAAATGGGTATTACCAAAAAACAAAAGCAAACAAACAAAAAGCAGAAAATGACAAGTGTTGGAGAAAATATGAAGAAATTGGACCCTTGTACACATTTGGTAAGAATGTAAAATAGAAAAGAATGGAAAATGGAAAAGTCAAATGTAGAATTACCATGTGATCTAGCAGCTGCAACCCTAAGCTTATACCTAAAAGAGTACATAGCAGCATCATTCACAATAGCCAAAAGGTGGCAAGAGCCCAAATGTTCTTCAACAGAAACCCAAAGTATGTTGTATACATATAATGGATTATTTAGCCTTAAACAGAAATGAAATTCTAATACATATTACAACATAGTGGTCAGATTCTATTTTTAGCTTTGGGTCCTTTGAATTCCCCTGTACCCCTTATGTCAGCATGTCATGCAGCTATAAATAAACTTCATCAATGCACTTTATGGAGCTGCCTGCTTTGTTTTTGGTCTCAAAGTTTCTTCTCAGTCCAGAAGATATTATTCAGTATCTCTGCCTTCTAACATGGGTCAACAGTAGGCTTCTAGTAATTAAGTTTTGGGGGATTCAATAGTTCTATGTGGATTTTCAACTGTTTAGGGTTGGTTGGGTATCGATGTCCCTAACCTCACATTGTTCAGGGGCCAGTCATAATTACCAACCTACAAAGAGGGCACCAAAAAACATATATACCCAGACTCACTCTCCACCCTCTGTCATTAGCCAAACCCTACTGGATACCAGAGCAAATGGAGCATAGTGTGTAGTCCATAAAGGCCAGCTTCCTGGAGCACAAAGTGGGATGGAGAAGGGTAAGGTAATAGTGGGGGCAAATAAAGACTATCTTGTACAACATAACCTACTACTTTACTTCACATGTCTATTTTACTATACAAAAGGAAGAATTAAAATAAATGTATTTTTCAGTATAAATAAGAAGTTCCTGTTGCCATAAAAAGTAGGGCAATCGATGGGTTAAAAAGACAAAGGCTTTTGTTGTTATTTAAAAAGAAAGGGGAACTCACACATTTTGACAAACAGATTCAGTATACAGGCTGCCACAATCAAGAGCATTCAATACTCAGTGTACCCCAATACCCTTGCAAATACTAAGATAAAATAAGAAGAAAGAAAAAAAGATCACTATAACAGAATATTAAGAGCTAAAAGAGACCTCAGAAATTTTCAAATTTTCAGTATGAGAGGAAACAGGCCAGAGAAGATGATACTTCAAGCAACTTCATCAAGATGACAAAGATACTTAGTAGCAAAGTTGGAAACAAACCAGATTCTGTAACTCCTTGTCTAATTCTCTTCCCACCATAGACTATAGAAATAAAGCTGGAAATCCTTCATATTCGGAAACTGATTAGTAAACAAGTTAAATAATCACCACCCAGACTCGCAGGTTAGAATGTTTCTTACAGTAGAATCCTAGGTTTCCCACAATAACAAGAATAACAATATTCTGTCCTCTATCCTCTTAACCAAAAATTTATACTTCATGAATCCTAATACATATAGTACACATAGAACCTAGAAGCTGAACAGAGACTTTAATCTGAGCTTAAAGAAAATACGCAGTTAGGGAAGAAATTGTCAGTGGATTAACAGCCATGTTTCTATAAAGCATGAAATTAAAACCTCTGGGTTATATGTGTAATAGGAGTCATCCAATGCTTTGACAGTTGAATTGCTCCTTCAAAATCTGGGGTATACATGAAGAATACATATTCCATTGGTCAGGATGAACACAAAGTCACTTCTTAAGATGCACACTAATTGCATACTTAAGAAACTAACAAAATAAGAATGCAGTATCTGGAAGACAAAGCCCATAAACTCAATTATAAAGAGAAACTAATTTTAAAAAGGAGAGAGAAAATAAAAGTATTAAGGATTAAAGTAAATTACTTATAAAAGTAAAAGCAAATTTAAAATGGCTTCTCCAGAAAATAAAAATATAACATCAAACCTTTGCAGCTCATTTAAAAACTTTCACTCAGAAAATTTCAAAGAATACTATTATGAACATCATACCTAAACTGAACAATTAACATTTCATCTATTTTCTTCATCTATTTATGTCTGTCAAGTTAATTTTTAAACCCACCACTTCAAAGTTACAGACACTAAAACTCTACCCCTAAATATTTTAGTATTTTCCTATATAGCTACAATACCATTGTCATACTTACTCAAATTAATAGCAATTTCCTAATATCTTTCAATACTATTAATAGTACATAGTCAAACTTCCATAAAACATATAGTTGGTTTTTCAAACAAGGATCCACACAAAAATGATGTATCTTTGGTATTTTTTGAAGTCTCTCTAATGTAAAATAGTTTCTTTACACATAACCTTTTTCTCCCCTCACAACACTAATCTTATTAGCTATACATAACATAAATTTATCCACATCCAGTAGAATGACATTTATGTATCATCCTTGTGCACTACTAATGGGAATGTAAGATGGTGCAGCCACTACAAAAAATAGTACGGCAATCCTTTAAAAAATTAAACAGAATTACTATATGATTCAGCAATCCCACTCTGGTGTATATATCCAAAATAACTGAAAACAGGGACCTGAATAGGTTTTTGTACATCCATGCTCATAGCAGCATTTCTCACACCAGCCAAAAGGTAGAAGCAACCCAAGTGTTTGTGAACATGAACAGGTAAACAAAATGTGGTGTAAAAGTACAATGGAATATTACTCAACCTTAAAAGGAATGAAATCCTGAAACATGCTACAACATGTATGAATTTTGATGACATTATGCTAACTGAAATAAATCAGTCAGAAAAAGATCTGAGTCGTGTGTGTGCGCACACACACCAGTTGCTCAGTCACACCCAACTCTGCAACCCTATGGACTACAGCCCGCCAGGCTTCTATGCCCATGGGACTTTCCAGGCAAGAACACAGAAGTGGGTTGCCATTTCCTACTCCAGGGGATCTTCCCAATCTAGGGATCAAACTTGAGTCTCTTGCCTCTTCTGCACTGGCACGTGGATTCTTTACCTGGGAGGCCACATGAGCCACCTCAGAGTAGTCAAACTCATGGACTGAAAGTAGAATTGTGGTTGCCAGGAGTTAGATGGATGAGGCACTGGAGTTGTTATTTAGTGGATGCAGCATTTCACTTTCGCAAGATGAAAACGGTTCCTGAAAGGGATGACGGTTTCACAATAACCTGAATGTACTTAATACCACTAAGTGAAAGTGAAAGTTGCTCAGTCATGTCTGACTCTTTGTGATCCCATGGACGATACAGTCCATGGAATTCTCCAGGCCAGAATACTGGACGGGGTAGCCTTTCCCTTCTCCAGGGGATCTTCCCAACCCAGGGATCAAACCCAGGTCTCCTGCATTGCAGGCGGATTCTTTACCAGCTGAGCCACAAGGGAAGCACAAACTGTACACTTAAAACTGGTTAATTTTTGTGTGTATGTATTCCACCACTATTCTAAAAATCAGAAAAAGAAAATTCTGATACATCCTACAACAGGCATGAACCTTTAAATCTTACATTAAGTGAAACACATCAATCACAAAAAAGCAAATATTCTATGATTCCACATACATGATGAACCTACAGCAGAAACAAAGTAATAAGCTGAGGCCAGAGATTGGCGGAAGGAAGGAAGTAGAGAGTTACTTTTTAATGAGTATAAAAGTTTTCTGTTTGAGAAGAAGAAAAAAACTCCAGAAATGAATGGTGGTATTAATTGCACAACAGTGCACATACACCTTATGCCTCTCAATTGTATACTTTTAAATGTCTTTTTAAATGGTAAATTTTTAAAAACAGTGGTAAAATAGATGCAAAATTTACCATCTTAAGGTTATATTAAGTATATCCAGCACATTATGCAATCACAGCACAATCCTAAATTTTTAACAGAACAGGACATCTGAATTGTATTTCTCAAACTCTGGATTTATCTAATGGCTGCCTTGTAGCATGGTTTAAATATTTCTCTAGTCCTTTTATTTCCTGTAAACTAGAAGTTACACCTGAAAGTTTGATCAGAGTAAAATTAAGTACTTTTAGCAAGAACTCTTCATAGATAATTTTGTATAATTCATAAGCCTTGGCTTAAGTTTTCTTCTTCCAGTTCTAACCTGCCATTAATAACATCAAGTCTGTCTTTCATCTCAGCCATTGTAGTTTCCACCTATAGCTTTGCTTCTGTTGTTGTTCAGTTGCTAAGTCATGTCTGACTCTTTGTGACCCCATGGACTGAAGCATGCCAGGGTCCTCTACCCTCCATTATCCCTTGGAGTTTGCTCAAATTCATATCCATTAAGTTGGTGATGTTACCTGTATCTTCCATGTTTCTAATTAACACATTCAATCTTTCTTCGAGTTTTTAAGCATATGGAATACAGTTATAAAAAACTGTTTTACCATCCCTCTCCACTAATTCTATCACCCATGTCACTTTTGTTTCAGCTTTTATTTTTTTCATTATGAGCCATATTTTCCTGCTCCATTGCATACCTAGTAATTTCTGATTGGATGCCAGACACTGTGAATTTTACATTTTTGGGTGCTGGATATTTTTGTATTTCTGAACCTATTCTTGAGCTTAGTTCTGGGACATGAATAAGTTACTTGGAAGAGTTTGACTGTTTCAAGTCTTGCTTTTAAATTTTTTAGGCTAGTCCAGAGCAGTATTTAGTTTAAAGCTAATTTACCTCACTACTGAGGCAAAACTGTTCTGTGTACACAAGTCCCCAATTACTTGCAGTTTGGCTCTTTGTGGTTTCAGTTACCCATGGTCAACACTGATCCAAGAACATTAAATGCAAAATTCCAGAAATAAGCGATTCAAAAGTTTTAAATTGTGTGCACTTCTGAGTTCAGTTCAGTTCAGTCGCTCAGTCGTGTCCAACTCTTTGTGACCCCATGAACCACAGCATGCCAGGCCTCCCTGTCCATCACTAACTCCCGGAGCCCATCCAAACCCATGTCTATCAGGTTGGTGATGCTATCCAACCATCTGATCCTCTGTCACCCCCTTCTCCTCCTGCCCTCAATCTTTCCCAGCATCAGGGTCTTTTCAAATGAGTCAACTCTTCGCATGAGGTGGCCAAAGTATTGGAGTTTCAGCTGCAACATCAGTCCCTCCAATGAACACCAAGGACAGATCTCCTTTAGGAGGACTGGTTGGACCTCCATGCAGTCCAAGGGACCCTCAAGAGTCTTCTCCAACACCATAGTTCAGAAGCATCAATTCTTCAGCGCTCAGCCTTCTTTATAGTCCAACTCTCACATCCATACATGACCACTGGAAAAACCATAGCCTTGACTAGACGGACCTTTGTTGGCAAAGTAATGTCTCTGCTTTTTAATATGCTGTCTAGGTTGGTCATAACTTTCCTTCCAAGGAGTAAGCATCTTTTAATTTCATGGCTGCAATCACCATCTGCAATGATTTTGGAGGCCCCAAAAATAAAGTCAGCTGCTGTTTCCACTGTTTCCCCATCTATTTCCCATGAAGTGATGGGACCAGATGCCATGATCTTAGTTTTCTGAAAGTTGAGCTTTAAGCCAACTTTTCCCTCTCCTCTTTCACTTTCATCAAGAGGCTCTTTAGTTCCTCTTCACTTTCTGTCATAAGGGTGGTGTGATCTGCATATCTGAGGTTACTGATATTTCTCCCAGCAATCTTGATTCCAGATTGTGCTTCCTCCAGCCCAGCATTTCGCATGATGTACTCTGCATGTAAGTTAAATAAGCAGGGTGACAATATACAGCCTTGACGGTCTCCTTTTCCTATTTGGAACCAGTCTGTTGTTCCATGTCCAGTTCTAACTGTTGCTTCTTGACTTGTATACAGGTTTCTCAAGAGGCAGGTCAGGTGGTCTGGTATTCCCATCTCTTTCAGAATTTTCCACAGTTTATTGTGATCAGTAGCCTGATTAAAAATCTCACTGTTGTGTTCCATGCCCCATCCACTGTCCTGCCAGCTCCCCATGTGAGTCATCCTTTTGATTGCCTTATTTGATCCTCAATAACTCTGAGGTTTCTCTGATCCCAGAGCCATTGCTCTTAACCATTATGCATCCTTACCATTTCAGGAATTATTAGGATAGAAAGTCAAATGATATCAACCTTAAGTTGAAAATCAAATTATGAAACTACTTAATTCAAATGCTATCATAGATTAAAGGCCGGAGAAAATTAGTAGTGTTGCTTTATTTGAAATGCATTACAATAGAATCTACTTGATATTTTTAAAAACACAAATTTCAAATATAAAAGGAAGTTTTATTTGAACAAGGAAAGCACATGATTGAAATGAAAATGAACTATCATCTGAAACTAGGAAATGGAGATTTAAGTGTATTTATAGTATTCCACAACAGTTCTGTCAAATAGAATATGTCAGAATGAAAGAAATGTTTCATATCTGCAGTGTTCAGTACAGTAGCCACTAGTTATTTGTGGCTACTGAGCATCTGAAATGTCTCTAGTAAAACTAATAAACTGATTTTTAACTTTAATTATCATAAAATTTAATTGTAAGTCATCTGTTTGTCTCCACCACTAGACTGTGAGCTCCTTAATGAATGGAATGTTTTATTTCTCTCTTTGCAGTGCTTAGATACATATTAAGGAAAGAAAGTAATTGATGTGTGGCAGAATGTGCGGATAGAATTTTCTAGGAATATCCAAGTAAATTCTCTAAATGCATCAGTCTGATAAAAGTTACAGAGTGCAGACTTAATCTATCAAATTATATCCTGCTTCTACTCTAATTTTTAAAGCAGATAAAATATTGTAATTACTCATTTATTCACCAAAACATGTTCTGAGCTTGTATATAAGACAGGTATTCTGTTGAGTGTTCAGGAGATGATGGCGAATAAGCCTTGTTTATGGCACCAAGAATCTCTCATTCTCTAGGAAAATACATACAACTGTTCCATAAAATAAGAAGAGTATTTTTTTAAAATAAATATTATGGGAACCACTAAGGCAAATAACCACCTGGTAGTGGAGGGAGATACACAAATTGAAGAACAACTCATTTATCCAATCTGAAGATGAATAATAACTCACCAGTTGGAAGATGGTAGGATGGTGAAGAGGCATTCTCAGTACAACAAACAGCCCAAGCAAAGGCATAATGACACAAAAAGGCACAGATCGTATGGGGAACAAAAAGTAGTTCACTATGACTAGAACATGGGAGACGGAACAGGAAGAGAAGGTAGAGAGATAAAGTTATATTACAGCTAGATTCAAATGCCCTTCATGTGCCATGTTACAGAATGCTCACTTAATCCTACTAGGATAGTGGACAACTTTCAGATGTTTAGTTTTTTAAAAGGTAAACTTTAGCTTGCTGGTTTAAGTCCAATAACCCCAATGAACAAACTTTAAAAAGAAAAATCTGAAGGGGAAGTAGAGCTTATAAATAGACATCAATAACTGTCTGACTCCGAACAAGCAAGATTATTAAGATAGGCATTTTAAGTTTTAAATGACCAATTTAAAACTTAAAATCATTTTGAAGGAAAATGCAAACCTTACTTGTATGCCTCACATGAATGATAAGGATGTATCTCTTGAAGATTACCGTGAAGTTTCCTTTTTCTCATACTCAGTAACCCTATCTTAAATTTATTATTGTTGGCAAGGAATCTTTACAATTTGCAAAAAACAAAACCAATTACTCTGTTAGTTTAGGGGGAAAAAAGGTAATCAAGCTCTAGCTGATTATTTTCTCATTAATAGGGCCAACACCTCTCCACCCAATGCAGCAATATTTAAACTCCCAACCCCATATTAATGATATTTGATGTCAACCACTTCTCACAGTTGTTCAGTTCCACAGTTGCCTCTTTCGGTTTTTCCAGTAACATTCTAAACCGCTATCTCTTCCACCTGCAGGTGTCCAGTATATCATGTTCTCAAAGTATTACTTTTCTGCAGGAGTATTATCCTGAACTTATCCTTTAAAATAAAAATAAATCCATTTTTATCATTTGTAGCTATTAATCATAAATTCTGCTCTGAACTTTCAAAGGTGCTCAATGCCTAGCTCCCCTTCTATAGTGAAGTAACAAGCTATCTTCCTCTTACTGACCTCTACTGAGCTCAGTGTTTGTGTAAAATTTACTCAATACATTTCCCCATCCTGACACTTATACTTGAATTAAGCAATCTTTATTTTAATGTGTTTTTTTATTTAAGTATAGTTGATTTACAATGTTGGGTTAGTTTCAATTGTATAGCGAAGTGATTCAGCTATACATAAATATATTTTTTAAGATTCTTTCCCACTATAGGTTATTACAAGATACTGAATATAGGTCCTTGATATTCATCTATTTTATATATTAGTATGTATCTGTTAATCCCAAACTCCTAATTTATCTCCCCCCACCACCTCACTATCTCCTTTGGCAACCATAAGTTTGTTATCTATGTCTGTGAATCTATTTCTGTTTTATAAATAAGTTCATCTGTATCATTTTTTTTAGATTCCACATACAAATGGTATCATATGATACTTGTCTTTCCCTGTCCTACTTCACTTAATACAATAAACTCTAGGCCCATCCATGTTGTAGCAAATGGCATTATTTCATTCTTTTTTATGGCTGAGAAATATTCCACGATACATACGCATCCCACATCTTCCTATCCATTCATCTATCAGTGAACATTTAGGTTGCTTCCATGTCTTGGCTATTATAAATAGTGTTGCTATGAACACTGGGGTGCATGCATCTTTTTGAATTAAGAGTTTTCTCCGGACATGCATTCAGGAGTGGGATTGCTGAATCATATGGTAGTTCTACTTTGTTATTTAAGGAAACTCCATGTTGTTCTCTTCAGTGGTTGTATCAATTTACATCCCCAAGGATAGTGTAGGAGGGTTCCCTTTTCTCCACACCCTCTCCAGTATTTATTATTTGTAGTTGTTTTTTTTTTTTTGCCATGCCCCACAGTTTGCAGGATCTTAGTTCCCCGACCAGGGACTGAACTTGGACCCATAACAGTGAAAGAGCCGAGTCCTAATCACTGGACCACCAGGGAATTCCCTAAACTTTTTAATGATGGCCATTCTGACTGGTGTGAGGTGATACTCATTGTAGCTTTGATTTGCATTTCTTTAATACTTTGTGATATTGAGCATTTTTTCATGTGCCTGTTGGCCATCTGTGCATCTTCTTCGGCCATTCTGACTGGTGTGAGGTGATACCTCATTGTAGTTTTGATTTGCATTTCTCTAATACTTAGTGATATCGAGCATTTTTTTCATGTGCCTGTTAGCCATCTGTGCATCTTCTTTGGAGAAATGTCTATTTAAGTATGCTCATTTCTCAACCGGGTTGTTTTTGGGTTTTTCTGATATGAAGCTGTATGAGCCTAAGCAATTTTTACAAATTGGGCAGTCTGCTAATAATTGTGCAGCTTAAACAAAGTTTTCTAGTTTATTGCTATATATTCAACATAGAATTTAAAACCCGCTAAAATCTAGACAAACTGAATAAAGAACAATCTAATTAACTCCTCCAACATCTATATATTTTAAACTCTCTGGGTTAAACATTCTCAAGTTGGGAAAATAAATTCTTTTTAGACATTATTTTTTGTTATTGTCACTGTTAACAATACATTTAGGGACTCCCTGGTGGTTCAGCAGCCTAGACTCTGTGATCCCGATGCAGGGGGCCTGGGTTTGGTCCCTGATCAGGGAACTGGTTTCCACATGCTGCAACTAGAATTCCATGTGCCACAACTAAAAAAGGTCTCATGTGCCACAGCTGAGACCTGGCGCAGCCAAATAAATAATTTACAAACAACACAACCATCACATTTATGAGAACCTGCTAAATCCCAGGCACTTGGCACATATTAATTAATCCTCAAAAAATCCCTATGAGATATTACTATTTTCATTTGCAAATAAACTCAAATTCTGAGAGATTAAGTAACTTGCTCAACATCAAGAAGCAATGGAGTTGAGTTTTAGAATAGAGACCTGCCTGCCTAAACTAAAGCCTATGCCACCAGTGTTAGCAAATAAAGTTCAAATGTCCACTGAATTGAGCTACTAACATCTTCTAAATGAAAACAAGAAAGTGGAGTAAACAATACGTTGCATCAATTATATTTTCTCTTAAAATATAATGAATCATCAGAATAATCCATAAAGATACAAAACAAGACATTAATGTTAACTATAGTTTTAAAGTTAACACTCAGTAACAGCAATTAGTGACAATTATTATTTATTTTTTAAGCAATGCTCAAAATTAAGTAGTTTCTACACAGACTTTTGAACATGAAATAATTAAAGAATCAGGTATCTAATCATATTTACTACATATACTTAAATATTTAAAATATTTATTTACTATTTATAAACTGCAGTTTATATAATCAAGTTCACACACAACAAAAAATACTTATCAATAATCAATTTTAACAAATTGGCCAAATATACAATATATTTAAAGCTGGAAAATCTGAGTACTCCAGAGCAGGGGTACTTATACATGTGATAACAGTACAAATAGGTGCACTCAAAGAGTTCAAATTTCAAGTTCTATAAATTAATAGTAGACACTTTAAAAAGGAAAAATCAACATGCAAACTGTAAAAAGTAATTTATATTGGGAAAGGAAAGCAGTTAATTTTTTAAAATACATGTAAAATTATTTTAGTGGACATCTGTTATTACTACCTGTCCGGCAATCTTTCTCCCTTCTCCAGGAAATGACACTTCAATTTTCCTTTGGGAACTATATGTCACCTACCCTTAATTCATGTCCTTTTAAACTGTATCTCCCTCCATCCTACTCCACAGTGGGAAGAAGATCCAATTCTGAACACCCAAGGCATTCCATCTGTCTGGTCACAGAGATTATCTCTAGGATGGGCAATGACCCAAGTAAGGCCACAGAGTAGTTTGCTATTGTAACAGAATTCCATTAGAATCAGAAAAAGGGAAGTCTTCTCTCTTCTGGAGTTTCTGAGGTTGTAGGATGTAAGCCCAGTACTATCAATGCCATCTTTCCCAGGGAGTCTGACCCCAAGCTCAACTTTTCCACACTGATGCCCAACCCAAAGCAAGAGGAAGTAGTGGTTACCTGTTGGCATGGGAAAAGATAAATTAGGATTTCAAGTTTCAGTGTTGTATTTCTTATAATGTTTCTATTTTTCAAAAATAAACACATATAGTAAGAAATATAAAATATTTAAAAATAGTACCCTGGTGTTTTCTGGTGTTTTCTTCTCAACTATTCTGAGACAGCAAACTTACTGTCTTAAAAAGCATTAGTAATTTTCTCAGAATTTACTTAAGTGAGTAAAAATCTACTTAAAAAGAATCAACTTTTTCCCTTAGCATAAAATCAAGCTATTTTCCTTTCTGGTGGGGGCGGGGGGGGGGGGGGAATTGTGAGTAAACTTTTTAAAAAGTTAGTTCTCTTTTAAAGGAAATATTAAAAAAAATTATACTCAAGGGACTTCCCTGGCAGTCCAGTGGTTAAGACTCCATGCTTCCAATGTAAGGGGCGAGGGTTCCATCCCTGGCTAGGGACCTAAGATCCCACATGCCGCAGGATGTGCCCAAACGAAACACTCTACTCCATGTGGAAAAAAATTGGTAAACATTTAGCAAGTGTTGCAGTCATTGTAAAAATTGGTCAAGAGGGGAAAAGTGGCCAAATTAGGTGTAATAACTTTTGTCAATTACTCAGTCCTATATTTCTGAATAATATAAAATCTGAAGAGTCAATTAAGTCAGTTATTATTTTACATAATACTGCATTATAGGATAAATTACACACCATTGTTAAACACAGGAAAGTCAGTCTCAAGAGTCACCTCTTGGGAATGCAAAGTCTATGCAACATAGTAAACGTTCTCTAGATTATAAACGAAGATAGCAATACACTCTTTTGTTCTCTTGCTCATATTAGTTTCTGTCATTTTCCTTTTCTCCCCAGGTACCCAACCAACACCTGAATCTTTACTTTTTGTTAGCATTACTTGTGTCTTATAACCTTCAATAAGGTCACTGAGGTCTTCCTATGTGGTTCAGCGGTAAAGAATCCGCCAGCAATGCAGGAGACACAGGTTAGACACCTGGGTCTGGAAGATCCCCTGGAGAAGAAAATGGCAACTCCCTCCAGTAATCTTGCCTGGAAAATCCTATGGACAAAAGAGCCTGGTGAGCTACAGTCCCTGGGGTCTCAAAGAGTCCACACAACTGAGCTACTAAAAGGACACAGAGCAGCTGGAAGCCAGAGCCACGTTCTCACAAACAAGTGAGTGAGTTCTAAAAAGTTTTTAGGATGAGGCAATATTTAAGAAGCTCAATACCTTAGGCAACGCCAAGAAGATAATGGGACGGTCAACATGTCTCAAGATGCTGACATTTTATTAATTTGTCATATCGTTCAAACCTAAACTCTCCAACAGCTATCAACCCCAAGCTGTTTCATTCCTTTCTCCTGCTAGATAGATCACGTGCACCTGTGACTCAAAGGAATATTTTACCTAAATAAAATAAAGGTAAACAAAGGTATACCCAAGAAACTGCCCCCAAATTCAGACACATCTACTTATAAAACAGAAAGTAAATATGTCTTTCCAAGTACCACAAAGAGAATAAATTATTTTACTCTAGTCCTAACTATAAAATGGTTATTCTACATATACTTGCAAATATCCACAATACTTTTTTTTTTTTAGACATCTGAAAGAGAAGATAAAGAAACCATATTACTACACAGGTAGGAACTTAAAAAATAGTTCGGTTTAAACTCTTCTTCCAACATTTTTACACTGAGTCAATAACGCCCGGCTCATTCTCAAAACATCGTATCGTGGGCCAGGATAGGATAGTGAGAAGGAAATTTGAGAGAGAATGGGTAAGACACTGGGAAAATAAAAACTGAACGGTCCAGGAAACCTGTACTTTGTTCTGTCTCTTCAGGTCCCCCATTTATAGTTCCACTTTTTTCATTTCAGTGATTAAAACTTCCCCTCATCAGAGACCTAGCTATAAACTCCCCACCCACTTCCAACCACATCCCCAGATGCCCAAGATGGTCCCTGGTCGCCTGTGAGAAGAGGGACGTCGGCGCTCAAGTGAACCCTGCCGCTGGGAACTCGGAAGTAGAAGTTCTCCCGGGACAGGCAGAAGGGACTGGGTGAAGTGAAGAAAAGCTGAGGAAGCGAAGCAGGCAGGACTAAGGACTGGTCTCAAGCCCCAGTCTGGACACAACAGCGGGAGACAGCTGTCCCGCTCGACCAGAGAAGTCGCCTGACCCCAGAGCAGACAAACGGCTGGCCCCAGAGGTCTGGTGTCTAAAGCTGTTTCGCATCCCCCTTCCTTTCGTCTTCCCTGAAAGGCTCTGTCCTCAAACCTTCACAGTCCCAGGACTCACCCGTCCACGCCTGAGCTGCAGCTGGTTCTCCGTCAAAGCCGCCCACCTCTGAAAACCATAGAGACGAAGAAACAGCCAAGACAAGCCTCCACTTCCACCACCCACTCTCACGTGACTCTCCTAGCCGCTGGGCCTTTCGGGATCGTGGTGAAATACGTGTGGGAGGAGCACGGAGGAAAAGGGGTGGGGAGAGGCCCAGAAGCAACCCGCCCCGCCCGGACCCCGCCCCGGCCTCGGGCCCCGCCCTAGCCTCGGCTCCGCCCCCCTCAGTATTTAGGAGCGAAGGTAGGCTGTCACCGAGACGCTCTCTGGTTTTTTCTCTGCGCATTGTACCTCTATCGCCCTCACTCCCCGACACACAAGGAGTATAGGAATCTGTTAAAAAAGAGATTTATTGTGCCTGTTTCCGCCTTGTTGGTACCCTTTTTCGTGTTGGCTAAGCAAAAAGGAGTCAGTGAAAAAAGAATTGGACCACAGTAAGTTGGAAATTGTTATTTTCGAGCTGCATTTAGATTTAGGTGTCTGATAAAATTTTCCTATTTCCTGGTTTTGAAGTTTTTTTTTCAACTTAAGAAACCTCCTCACCGCTTCCTTTACTCTTAGATTTTTTTAAGTGTTCTCTTTGCAAACTAATGTTATTGAAGAGTTTCATCACTAATCTACTAGTAGCATGATGTTCCTATCAGAATTGAGGATGGAGAGGGGTCCCCTCTTCTGCTGTGGAAACAGAATGACAGTATTTTGATTATGATGTGAGAGAAGTTTTAAAGAAAAGTTTCTTCAAAAATTTCCTTAAAGCTGTAGAAAAAGTTACAACAAATAGAACTATTAATATCATTGAACTGGGTGAAGTAAGTAGAACAACTATTTTCTGCATTTCTTCTCAGAGGACTGTCCCTCCGCGCTACCGTAAGAACGACAAATTATTGTGTTCACAGCACTGCGCTCTCACTTTACAGGCAACCCAATGTTTGTTTACAACCATCCTGCTGATGAAAACTTTTTATTCATTGGCAGGCTAAGACCCCGAGGTAATGAGCAAATGCTAGAGCTGGCACAGACCTAATCTAAAGATCACCAAGGACGTCTTAAGCAGTTTTCTTCAATCTGCTGTGCTCTGGATCTGCTTGCCACAGGAGTTAGGAATTTTGGCTGATTTGCTTCTTAGCTATCAAAATGCCTTTTCTGTATTTCTTTCTATTTAGAGCCTATTATCTGTTAAATGAAAGAATCTAATAAAGACATCCTTCCCCGTTTACTAGTAGGCACTTAGCATGGTATCCTTCTCAGGCAGCCCATCCATTCAGGCTGAAGATGGGCATTTCAAGTTGTGTCATAGGTTACTATCAAAAAACACTTTGGAGGCTCATGGAATCTTAACTGGTAGCTCGGTCAAGTGTTTCTCAGAATAAGAAGAAAGTTTTTTACATAAATGTTGGCCAAAGATCAATTATTAAGAATTGGTAAAATTCAATCCTGGTTTTAGTCAAAATTTGTCTAGGGACTTCCTTGGCTGTCCAATGGTTAAGACTCCCAGCTTCCAGTCTTCCTGCGGGAGCGAGGGTCATTCCCTAGTAGGGGAACTAGGATTCAACGTGCCATGTGGCCCAGCCAGGAAAAAAAAAAAAAAGTCTAAATTTGTCTATATAAAACTAAATGACCTGTTCAGCTAATTATTAAGTGTCATGTAAAAACATAAGTCACTGATCTTAAACTTTTTAGTTTCAGGACCCCTTTACACTCTTAAAAATTATTGAGAACTCCAACAACTTTTATGTGTTATAGCTATAAATACTTGTCATGTTTTAGAAATTAAAACTTGAAAATTTTAATTCTTTAGTCATTGAAAAAGAGCACATTGTATGTTGGTATAAATAGATATTTTAAAATAACTATATATATTTTAGTGCATCATGGTTTTACATTTTTGTTAATTTTTTAATGTGTGGTTTGTAGAAATAAGATCATTCTCATATCTTTTCTTCTTTAATCTGTTTCCATGTGTGTGTCTGTACACACTTAGTCGATCAGTCGTGTCTGACTCTTTGCAACCCCATGGGCTGTAGCCTGCCAGACTCCACTGTCCATGGGGATTCTCCAGACAAGAATACTGGAGTGGGTTGCCATGCCCTCTTCCAGGGGATCTTCCCAACCCAGGGATGGAACCCAGGTCTCCCGCATTGCAGGTGGATTCTTTACCACCTGAGCTACCAGTGAAGCCTAATCTGTTTCCATGTCAGTCATCAAATAGCCACTGGAAAGCTCCACTGTACACTCTGAGAATGAAAGTGATAAAGCCAAATACAGCTTATTATTATTTGGAAAAAACTCTTGCCCTCACAGATCACTAGAAAGGGCTCAGGGAACCCCCGGGAGTCCATGAACCATACTTTGAGAAGTCTGGTTTAAGCCATACAAATGTCAGCTAATTTAAAAAACAAACAACAACAAAAAACCTATCATCAAGCAGAACATTTAGTGGAAAGAGGGACAATACAGAAGAGACAATACAGACAATTTACAAACTAGACCAGACTTATAAATGTGAGTACTCTTTCTCCATTTTCAGGAGCACAGATTAAGTTATTGAAATTCAGGGTCATAACTGAACACAGCTGTATTCTGCATTAGAAACTGGTACACCAATCCAATAATGTCTTTCTACCTGCCTGCTATCCAAGGTGGTTCCTATCACATGATATATAATACCACTAAAATAGGTTTATAGTCACTGCACAAATTAATATTAAGGCTCAAATAAAGTTTGAAGTTAAAATTCTTTTCGTAAATATATATTGAATGTCTGCAACATGCAAGGTTCATAATAGGTGCTGGGCTTATAAAATTTTACAAGCACAGTTCCTGTCCTTGGGCAACTTATATATATATAATAAGACTTAAACCCTGGTATAAATATATTTTTGCCACATTCAGTGGTTCCCAAATGAGTTTGGTGATCAACTGTCTCAGAATTATTTGGGGAAATTTTAAAAATACATATTCCTGGCTTAAGAGATATGATGTTAAAGTGAATCAGGATGACGCTCAAGAATTTGGATTTTTTTAAAGTGACCCAAGTGTTTCCATATAATCATGGGTCTGGAAATGAATACAAAGTACTTGCACAAAAAATGGACTTGGTCTTTGTCCCTAGTACTGTGCTCAGTCTTGTTTGACTCTTTTGCAACCCTCTGGACTGTAGTCTGCCAGGCTTCTCTGTCCATGGGATTTTCCGGGCAAGAATACTGGAGTGGGTTGCCAGGCCCTCCTCCAGGGGATCTTCCCTATCCAAGGATGGAACCCGTGTCTCTATGTCTCCTGCCTTGGCAGGTGGATTCTTTACCACTGAGCCACCTGGAAAGCCTGTCGCTAGTAATGTGACACATAAAATATGATCTCTTTATTTCATCTTCAATATTTCAAAAGTGTATTATCATTTGAAGACCTTGTTATCAAGAGACAGAGTAAATATTTTTCATTCAGTTAAAATAGAAATTGACATACTTATTTCAAACATTGTATAGTTTGTCTGCCTTTATCACATAAAAATAATAATGTGAGATGTTACCATAGCAGTTTGCATCACATGACACCACTGTAAGAAGCAAAACATCTTTTGCAACAAGAATCTGATGACAAAGTGTTGTTTTATAGAGCTTCGATTAAATTCCTTTAAAATGAATTCAGTGAAATGCCCCATGTTCCATTATACTTATCTTTAGGATTCCACAGATTAGCTTATAGTATTTCAAAACCTATATAGTTTTTCTTCATAGTTTTCTTTTGAGGATATGTTATGTTTGAGGAGCTATTGGGAGACTTATGATCCATAGTTTCTGTTGCAGTCAGTGTTCTTTGCCAGTATTGTAGCCAGAATTATATTGGAGTAAATAAGACAAAATTTTAAAAACAAGCTTAATATTTCCTTCTTTCTTACCACAAAGAGGGAGAAAAGAAATAGCTAACTCGGCCATAAATATGATTTTAAAAAGTTGATATATATATTTCTCTTAAATCTTATGATTAACTTCAAAATTAAAGACTCCCTGCACAGATCTTGATTTCTAAATATTTTCCCCCATGAAAAGGAATCAAAGCTTCTTGAACAAATGGCTGATTTCAGGGCTATCACAGGAAGGTACAAGATGATCTGGAACATCCTGTTGTGTCAGAAATAAGTGCTCAAAAAATAAATGGGGGCATGTCAATAGCAGCCTGCTTGAAGGGCCTCTCATTGGGCAAATGTGGGATAACTAGAGTATCAAAATAAGAACAGTAATGAATTATGATCCACTGAATAAAATCAGAATTTATTCATGTATTTATTCATGTATTCTAATGAGAGAAAGAGAGGGGAAAAGGAAGAGCTGTTATCCACAGAGCTTTCCCACTGATAGATGGTGCAGTTGGAAAATCATCATTTTGCAGCTATCATAGAAAAGATTGGTTTGGAAAACATCACCAATGGATTCTAAACCTAGGGGGAAAGTTTGATGAGAAGCAGTATTTTTTTCAAATCTTCAAAGTATTTCTTCATGGATTGTCAATTTTTTTAGAAGTATAATAGAGTGGGGCAGGCCCAACCCTTAGCATGTGGCCGTCGTTGGACACCATTACCACACAACCCATTACCAGGCAATGGTTACCCCAAAACCGCTGACACAGGGTGGTTAGAGTGGTGGTTACAGGTCCTATTCAATCACTGATCGGCACCACGGGGGACTGCTCCCTCAAGTGAGCAACTGTTAGTAGTGCTGCTCAGCCGTTGGTTGCCACTACAATGGGCCTCTCCCCCAAGGACCAACTGTCAGTAAGTGACCGGTAGTGGCCCATTCAGCTAATGGTCAGTGGAATGGCAGTTATCAGGCCAAGAATGAGGTTAAGAGTGGATCCTGGCCTTCTCACTGGGACTCTCAGGCTCACCTGGCCTCTGGCCAGTGGGTAAGCTGCAGGGCCCAGGGAACAGGCTAAGGGGATGTGTCCTGCAGAGCTCCCCAGCCCTCGCCAAGGCTGCCCACTGGGCCAGGCCCAGGCCTTGAGGCAGCAGTTAACCTCTCCCCAATCCTGCCTCTGTGAAGTAATGGCATTGTCTGTCTGCCTGGGGTATAGTCTGTGGGTTCTGCCTCTGCCGTGTGGGCAGCCTGAGGAGGCTGAGGGCCAGCTGAGTCCTAAATGCCTGGCTCCCCAGTGATAACAGCCACCAACTGAGAGCTGCCCCTTCTTAGCCAGGACCTGACCTCAGGGGGTGACAGTTTGTGCCTCAGGATCTGGCCCTTTCTTGTCAGAACAGAGAATAACGTTTGTTTGGTGATGCATGCTAAGTCGCTTCAGTTGTGTCCAGCTCTTTGCGACCCCATGGACTGTAACCCTCCAGGCTCCTCTTTCCATAGGATTTCCTGGGCAAGAATACTGGAGTGGGTTCCTATTGCCTTCCTCCAGGGGATCTTCCCGACCCAGGGATCAAACCTGCATCTCTTATGTCTCCTGCATTGGCAAGCGGGTTCTTTACCACTAGCACCACCTGTTTGGTGCAGGTTTACAGAAACATCAGTACCTGACCATGACTGGACACCAAGAACACGGGATCTGACACCAAGAAATTTGCAACAACTAACCACGCCCCTTCCCCATTTTTCCTAGAAAAGAGCTTTCCTGCGAGTTTTGGGGGAGTTTGGGGTTTTTAAGGTATGAGCCACTCATCTCTTTCCATGGCTTTCAATAAACCTTTCTGTGTTCCAAACACCGACATTTTGGTTTTGTTTGGCCTCACTGTGCACCAGGCATATTGACTTGTGTTTAGGTAACAGAAAGGGGAAAAGTAACTATACAGTGGAAAAACTAGGCAACACTTTAATCAGTGACCGTATGCCTCCAGGTGAGATACTCTAAGAAGGACATAATGTCACATGAATCTAATTGTGAGGAAATGTCAACCAAACCCATATTAAAGAACATTCTCTTAAATAACTGTCATGAAAGAACTCCCTCCCAGAAAAAAATGTTGAGGAACTATTTAGTAAAAGGGACTAAAGAGACTTGATGTGACTTCCCTGGTTAAGAACTCCCCTGCCAATACAGGAGATGTAAAGAGATGTGGGTTCAATCCCTGGGTCACGAAGATCTCTGAAGGAGAGCATGGCAACCAACTCCAGTATTCTTGCCTAGAGAATCCCTTGGACAGAAGAGCCTGGTGGGCTACAGTCCTTAGTGTTGAGAAGAGTCAGACACAATTGAAGTGACTTAGCATGCAAACACAAGGAGACTTAACAACTAAAGTCAACACATGATCTAAACTGGAACTTGTACCAGAGCAGGGGAAATACTATTAAAGATTAATTGAAACAGTTGACAAAGTTGGAATATGGACCACAGATTAGAAGTAGCTCCCACATTTGATAATTGTGTGTTGATTATATAAAATAAGTTATTTTTCATAGTAAAAAAACACACTGAGGTATGAAGAGATAAGGAAGCATAATGCATGCAATCTATTCTCAAATGGTTCAAAAAATAAATCAAAATATCTACAGACAGAATGCAAATGTGGCAAAAAAAGTTGTTGAACTTGAATAATATTCAGAAATTCTCTGTCCTATTCTTGCAATTTTCTATAAGTTAAAAAAAAAAAAAACTTTAAGGGTTCTCCACTTTGTCTCTCTTAGGCTTCATCCCAAAATGGGCTAGAATGGGTTCATTCATCATGAATCTTTGTTTAGTTATTTTATTTCTACTATTATTACTAGTCAGGTGGTAGTTATCTTTTATAATTTTAGTTAATTATATACTATCAAAAGAAGGAAAGCAACTGACTTGATGAAAGGCAAAAAGCAATTCCCTCTTTAAAAAAATTTTGAATGATATATTTTTAATTGAGCCCAACATATCCAAAATATCACTTCAACAATTAACTGATGTAAAATATTATTAACGAGATATCTTAGGTTTTTATGTTGGATAACAATCTACAAAATCAATGTGTATTTTATATTTACAGCACATCTCAATTTGGACTTTTTTTTTTTTGCCTCACTGCTTGGCCTGTGGGAATCTTAGTTCCCTGACCAAAGATTGAACCCCAGGTCATGGCACTAAAAGTGTCAAGTTCTAACCAATAGACTGCTAGGGAATTCCCCATGGATTTTTTTAAAAGTTGAAGTATAGTTGACTTACAATGTTGTTTTAGTTTCAGGTGTACAGCAAAGTGATTCAGTTATACATACAGATATATATTCTTTTTTTCAGATTTTTATCCATTATAGATTATTACAAAATATTGAGTATAACTTCCTGTGCTATATAGTTGGTTCTTCTTGTTTATCTATTTTGTATATAGTAGTGTGTGTTATGTTAATCCCAAACTCCTAATTTATCCCTCCCCCCTTCCCCACACATCTCAATTTGGATTGGCCACATTTCAAGAGTTAAGTAGCCACATGTGGTTAAATGACAGTATTTGACAGCACAATGCTAGGGAAAAAGACAAATGTAGTCAAGGGGACTTGCAAAATGCCATAGTAAATGCAGTGACAGAGATTATGTTCAGGATCACTCAACCACCGAAGTTTAGACTTGAGCCTCCAGTGACCTTCCAACTCCAGACCTGTTCCTTCTGTCACACATGAGAGACTTTGTCCGCTTCAGACAATGGCCCCATGGCTGGTCTCAGCCAATCTCATTATATGCAAAACAAACTTCATCATCTTACTTCAAATACCTCCTCCTGCTCTCTCATTTGATATTTCAGTCGATAGTACCATTATCTATCTGTTCACACAAGTCATCTTCATTATATCTTTGGGCAAATGAGCACTTTATCTAGAAGATAATTTAAAATCAAATGCTTATCAAAAAATGCACCCTCTTCTCCACCCCAACTAACTGAGTTTCTTCAGGCCACTTTTGTCTCTTTCATGAGTTACTATAAGAATTCCACCCCCCAATTTTATTGAGATATAATTGACATACATCATTGTATAAGTTTAAGGTGTGCAGCATAATGGTTTGATACAGATAAAGTAAAAAGCCAAAAAAAGAAAAATTTTCTTAAAAATATGAACCTCTTCATGAATTTTCATGGCATCTTTATGGAGAGCCATGGTAATCTCTGTATCATTCCATTTTAAGACAGGGAATACAGAAAAATAGGTTGAAGAGCATGACCTTTGCTTTTCCCAAGCTCGATACAATATGATTTCTCAACGAGTACCTTTAAGGACTAGATATTTCTAACGCTGGGCTTCCCTGGTGGCTTACTGGTAAAGATCTCACCTGGCAGTGCAGGAAACGTGGGTTCAATCCCTGGTCAGTAAGATCCCCTGGAGATGGCAGTGAGAACCCACTCCAGTATTCTTGCCTGGGAAATCCCATGAATAGGAGGAGCCTGGTGGGCTACAGTCCATGGGATCGAAGAGCTGGACACTCCTTAGCGACTAAACAACAACAGCAATCTTTAATGTTAAGAGCAAGTCAGAGGGTCCCCGGAAGTTCAGACCTAGATACATCTTCTGGCACAGCGACATCCCAGCCCCTCTAAAACAATTCCTAATCCCAGTTGCAGGAACTTTTTATATTTTCAACTAAAGTTTGATTCTACATATTTTAAGAAATTAACTGAGACAACTGTTTAGATGAATTAAGTTTAAACAAGGTGGGAAATTAGCACACATTCCAGTCTTCCTAAAATTATTTTAGAAAATTAATTTTTCTACTTCTTATAAGCATCATCAAGTTTCCTCTAAATGATTGTCAAGTTGGAGGGTTTTTTCCTTTTTTCTAATTCTAATTTTCTAATTCTAATTCTAATTTCTAATTTTCTAAATTCAAATTTGAATTTTTTTTGATGGATGGGAGCCACTCCAACTCTTTATTTTGCCCATGGCTAGGCTCACAGGGTGTCACCAACTTCCACAAAGGGCCATGTGGGAGGGTCCTGAGGACCAGCCTTGCCTGGAGGGCCTCTGCTCCCAGACACAGGACTGGAAAAGGTCCAGACCTGAGAGCAACCCCAGCCCTCACCCCCCAGCTGGGTGTCTCATAATTCTTAAACATTACTTTCTAATTACAAATGTATGCATGCCCTCAAATTCAAGCAGTTGAAAAATGTATGAGATAAAATGCATGCCTTACTTTTTATCTCATACACTTCTCAATTGTTTGAATTGTTCTCAACTTGAAAGTGTTCTCAATTCAATTGTTTGAATTCAATTGTTTGAATTGAGAAGTGGGTTCTCAATACACAATGGGTTGTCTCTAATGTTACCCACAAAGATAACAACTTTTATGATTTTGTGTCCTTCTAGACTTTTTTCCATGCTTCTGTCAATGTATCTATCTGTATGTGTATACAATGTTTTAAAAATTGGTAATCATTTTGCACAATTTGTCCTTTTATTTCTTATTTAACACATAGATCTTTTTTAAATTTAATTTTTAGGGACTTCCCTGGCAGTCTGGTGGTTAAGACTCCACACTTCCACTTCAGAGAGTGTAGGTTCAATTCCTAGTCAGGGTATTAGGATTCCACATGCTAAATGTCAGGGCTACAAAAATTCTTTTTAATTTAATTGTTAGTTTATCAAAGCTGTGCATATATAGTTTTTTTTTTACAAGTAGTGTAACAGTCAAATAATTTAACTAGCAAAAAATTGCTTCTAATCATTATGTAACACATTCACATGGCTTAAAATTCAGAAAGTACAATGGTATACAACATGAATATTCCCCTTCTACCTGTCCCTGAGATACCCAAATCTACTCATGGGCAACAAATGACATTGGTTTTTATACTTCCTTTATTCATATACAGATACATGCACACACGCGCGCGCACACACACACACACACAGAAGATCTTTTTATATCATTATATAAAGGGATTCCTCGATTTGATATAGCTATGTCATATTACATTGTATAGTTCAGTTCAGTTCAGTCGCTCAGTTCTGTCCGACTCTTTGTGACCCCATGAACCGCAGCATGCCAGGCCTCCCTGTCCATCACCAACTCCTGGAGTTTACTCAAACTCTTGTCCATTGAGTCACTGATGCCATCCAACCATCTCGTCCTCTGTTGTTCCCCTTCTCCTCCTGCCCCCAATCCCTCCCAGCATCAGAGTCTTTTCAAATGAGTCAACTCTTCGCATGAGATGGCCAAAGTATTGGAATTTCAGCTTCAGCATCAGTCCTTCCAGTGAACGCCCAGGACTGATCTCCTTTAGGATGGACTGGTTGGATCTCCTTGCAGTCCAAGGGACTCTCAAGAGTCTTCTCCAACACCACAGTTCAAAAGCATCAATTCTTTGGCACTCAGCTTTCTTCAGAGTCCAACTCTCAATCCATACATGACCACTGGAAAAACCATAGCCTTGACTAGATGGGCCTTTGTTGGCAAAGTAATGTCTGCTTTTTAATATGCTATCTAGGTTGGTCATAACTTTCCTTCCAAGGAGTAAGCATCTTTTAATTTCATGGCTGCAATCACCATCTGCAGTGATTTTAGAGCCCAGAAAAATAAAGTCAGCCAGTTTCCACTGTTTCCCCATCTATTTCCCATGAAGTGATGGGACCAGATGCCATGATCTTAGTTTCCTGAATGTTGAGCTTTAAGCCAACTTTTTCACTCTCCTCTTTCACTTTCATCAAGAGGCTCTTTAGTTCCTCTTCACTTTCTGCCATAAGGGTGGTGTCATCTGCATATCTGAGGTTATTGATATTTCTTCCTGCAATCTTGATTCCAGATTGTGCTTCATCCAGCCCAGCATTTCTCATGATGTACTCTGCATATAAGTTAAATAAGCAGGGTGACAATATGCAGCCTTGACGTACTCCTTTTCCTATTTGGAACCAGTCTGTTGTTCCATGTTCAGTAATAACTGTTGCTTCCTGATCTGCATACAGGTTTCTCAAGAGGTAGGTCAGATCTTCCGGTATTCCCATCTCTTTAAGAATTTTCCACAGTTTGTCGTGATCCACACAGTCAAAGGCTTTGGCATAGTCGATAAAGCAGAAATAGATGTTTTTCTGGAACTCTCTTGCTTTTTCGATGATCCAGCAGATGTTGGCAATTTGATCTCTGGTTCCTCTGTCTTTTCTAAAACCAGCTTGAACATCTGGAAATTCACGGTTCATGTATTGCTGAAGCCTGGCTTGGAGAATTTTGAGCATTACTTTACTAGCATGTGAGATGAGAGCAATTGTGTGGTAGTTTGAGCATTCTTTGGCATTGCCTTTCTTTGGGATTGGAATGAAAACTGACCTTTTCCAGTCCTGTGGCCACTGCTGAGTTTTCCAAATTTGCTGGCATATTGAGTGCAGCACTTTCACAGCATCATCTTTCAGGATTTGAAATAGCTCCCCAGGTCGGTAGGTGCCCAGTATGCTACTGGAGATCAGTGGAGAAATAACTCCAGAAAGAATGAAGGGATGGAGCCAAAGCAAAGACAATACCCAGTTGTGTATGTGACTGGTGATGGAAGCAAGGCCCGATATTGTAAAGAGCCATATTGCATAGGAACCTGGAATGTTAGGTCCATGAATCAAGGCAAATTGGAAGTGGTCAAACAGGAGATGACAAGAGTGAACGTTGACATTCTAGGAATCAGCAAGCTAAAATGGACTGGAATGGGTGAATTTAACTCAGATGACCATTATATCTACTACTGTGGTCAGGAATCCCTTAGAAGAAATGGAGTAGCCATCATGGTCAACAAAAGAGCCTGAAATGCAGTACCTGGATGCAATCTCAAAAACAACAGAATGATTTCTGTTCATTTCCAAGGCAAACTATTCAATATCATGGTAATCCAAGCCTATGCCCCAACCAGTAACACTGAAGAAGCTGAAGTTGAATGGTTCTATGAAGACCTATAAGACCTTTTAGAACTAACACCCAAAAAAGATGTCCTTTTCATTATAGGGGACTGGAATGCAAAAGTAGGAAGTCAAGCAACATCTGGAGTAACAGGCAAATTTGGCCTTGGAGTACAGAATGAAGGCTAATAGAGTTTTGCCAAGAGAATGCACTGGTCATAGCAAACACTCTCTTCCAACAACACAAGAGAAGACTCTACACATGGACATCACCAGATGGTCAACACCGAAATCAGGTTGATTATATTCTTTGCAGTCAAAGATGGAGAAGCTCTATACAGTCAGCAAAAACAAGACTGGGAGCAGACTGGGCTCAGATCATGAACTCCTTGTTGTCAAATTCAGACTTAAATTGAAGAAAATAGGGAAAACCACTAGACCATTCAGGTATGACCTAAATCAAATCCCTTATGACTATACGGTGGAAGTGAGAAATAGATTTAAGGGACTAGATCTGATAGAGTGCCTGATGAACTATGGATGGAGGTTCATGGCATTGTACAGGAGACAGGGATCAAGACCATCCCCATGGAAAAGAAATGCAAAAAAGCAAAATGGCTGCCTGAGGAGGCCTTACAAATAGCTGTGAAAAGAAGAGAAGCAAACAGCAGAGGAAAAAGGGAAAGATATACTCATCTGAATGAAAAGTTCCAAAGAATAGCAAGGAGAGATAAGAAAGCCTTCCTCAGCGATCAATGCAAAGAAATAGAGGAAAACAACAGAATGGGTAAGACTAGAGATCTCTTCAAGAAAATTAGAGATACCAAGGGAACATTTCATGCAGATGGACTCGATAAAGGACAGAAATGGTATGGACCTAACAGAAGCAGAAGATATTAAGAAGAGGTGGCAAGAATATACAGAAGGACTGTACAAAAAAGATCTTCACCACCCAGATAATCACGATGGTGTGATAACTCACCTAGAGCCAGACATCCTGGAATGGGAAGTCAACTGGGCCTTAGAAAACATCACTACAAACAAAGCTGGTGGAGGTGATGGAATTACATTGTATAGACATGCCTTTATTTCATCAGTCACCTCTATCCATGGGATTCTCCAGGCAAGAATACTGGAGTGGGTTGCCCTCCTTCAGGGATATTCCTGACCCAGAGATTGAACACATGTCTCATTATGTCTCCTCCTTGGCAGGCGAGTTCCTTACCAGTAGCGCCACTTGGGGAGCCCAGTGCTGTCTTGGTATAGTTTTAATTTTCCTATCTTTTTTTTTTTTTTTGAAGGAAGTCAAACTTCTTTTTGTCCTTTTCTTTCTTTGAAGTGTCTGTTTCTATCCTTTGCACATTTTCCTACTGGGCTAATTTTTAAAAAGTAATTTGTAGGAATTCTTAATGTTAAAGATTAACATTTAACATTGCAGGCAGATTCTTTACTGTCTGAGTCACCAGGAAGCCAGACTTTATCCTTTTAAAATATAAGCCAGTCATTTCACTTCCTCAATGGATCTCCATTTCCCTCAGAGAGAAAACAGGTATTACAGTGATCAGCAGGGCTGTGCAAGACTCATCTCCCGTCTTGTACCTCTCTGACTTCATTTCCTACTGCTGCTCCAGCATCCCTCCCTCTCATGTTTCTCCACCCTCACTAGAAGTTCCCTCTGCCTACAAAGTTCTGCCAGATAGCCACATTATGAATTCCCTGATTCCAGTCCTTTTCAGGATTGAATTCTTGGGTCTTACCGAAGTATCACTTCACAGTGAGGCTTATCCTCATAATCCTATTTTAAATTGTTATACACACCCTACACCCCTCCCCAACTAGAACAATTTTAATTTTCCTTACCCTGCTTTACATTTTCTTTTTAAAATAACATTTACTACCTTCTAATTGCACTTCCTGGTGGGCTCAGATGGTAAAAAATCTGCCTGCAATGCGGGAGACCTGTGTTCAGTCCCTGGGTTGGGAAGATCTCCTGGAGGAGGGGGATGGCAACCCACTCCAATATTCTTGCCTGGAAGATCCCTATGGACAGAGGAGCCTGGCAGAGTACAGTCCATGGGGTCGCAAAGAGTCAGACACAACTGAGCGACTAAGCACAGCACATCCTTTTAATATAGAAGAATGTTTATTATCTTACTGTCTGTGCTAGAATGAAAGCTCCAAGAGAATAGTGTTTTTGACTCAAAGTGAATATTCAATAAATATTTATTGTAAATTAATCTTTTTCCTTTGTATGTTTCAACTCATCAGAAAAGCTATTTTTGTGCATCTTGGATCCACCTGTCTCAACCGTTTGTTTTGTTTGTATCTGTCATTCATGAACTTGCCTTCATTATCAATTTGAGAATCCCCTTCACCTCTCACTTATGGTAAATCTCCTGGTACCAGTATCCTTGTTGTCTTTCTTGTTTTTCTCCCTCTTTTTCATGAGCATTTCCTCTTGCTTAGTTTATTTTTTCTTTTTGATGACAGCTTTCTAAGAAAGAATGCAAAGTTTCTGAGATTTTATATGTCTAAAATTGTCTTTCATCTGGCTGTAGGCTTAACTGATAGTATGACCAGGTATAGAACTCTAGATTAGGAACAATTTTTCTTGAAAAGTTTTGAGACATTTCACCACTCTCTTCCAGCTTCCAGTGTTGGTCTCAAGAAGTGCAGTGAAATTTTAATTCTTGATCTTTTACACATGTTTTCTCTCTGAAAGTTCTTAGATCTTCTCTTTTTTCCCCAGGGCATGATGTATCATGTTGTGTGTATTTTTCATATTTAATCTGCTGGCCACTCAGTAGGTCCTTTATCAGGGGACTTGTGTCCTTTAGTTCTAGGCCCTTGATTTGCTTCTTTGATAATTTCCTCCTGTCTGGTTTCCCTGTTCTAGAATTTCTTCAGAGGTGGTATCGGTTTTCAAAAAGCACTCAGTAGATTGGTGTCTAGATTGCTATTTACTAGACATAATTTGCATGATAGTACAGAAAGGGAAATGAAAGAAACAACAGAATCCAAGATTTAATAATACATGAAGTCCTCATCAAGAGACAAAATCAGTATGCTATCACTTTCTAAGAATAGCTGAGCTAAGGTTGTCTCTTGTGCCAAACAAGGAGTCATCACCACTTTTAAGGCTCTCCAGATATCCTAAAAGCTAGAACAGTATCTAGCACATTGTGGGAAATTGGTAAATATTTACTGAATGAATAGATGTACTTCACAAGTATTTGCACTTAAGTACATTCATTAGATAATAGAAAATAAACACTTGCACACACACCTCAAGCAGCATATTCTGGGGAGTTCCTAATTTTTATCTCTTAAAACATTTAAAATAATGAGATCTGGTATTTGCATTTTTTGTCACATCTACTTCTCTATCAACTTGGAGTCACAATTCATATTCACTCTGGAGTAAAGGGAGCTATTTTGCTATAATACATAAGTATCATTTTTGATATTTCAAAATTTTAATATCATTTTGATGTTTGACATTGACTGTCAACAATTTAGTATAAAGCTTTTTTATTAAGTGCTGGATATATTCCAAGGTGATGGGCTTAAAAGTAAGCCAACCAAATATTATACTGTTTCTTTTTTCCCAAATCAAACTTCCTTTCATTTTTCTTTTTTTTTTTCCTTTCATTTTTCTTGATGAATATCATAGGATTTTTTTCCCGAAGCCAAGTGACTATTTATTCTTTTAGGAAATCAAGACAAATAATCTCAAGGACTCTGCATCTTGCCCAGCATGGTATAGAATGGTATTTGTGACACTAGGTAGGTGAATTCGGTCCAGTATCAGTTGGCTTTTAGGATGCCCAGGATTTGCTGTTTACAGTTTTGTTTGCTTTGCACTATGAAAAAACACACCAAAGCTATAGTATTACTGGTGGTAGGTGGAAAAAACATGAATAAACCAGGAAGTAAGGTTGATCTTTTCCTTTGTTACCTTTTATTTTTACTTCTGCTTATATGCCTTACTCAACAGCATGTAGAAACACAGGTCCTTAATATCTCATACCCACCCATAAGAGCTAAGAACAAGTGAGAGAGTAGAATTTGAATTGAGAATTGAGAAGAATTCTGTTGTACATAATCACACCATCCCAAAACTAAAGAATAGCACTTAAATAGTGGATAGATATGCCTTCTGAGGTCAAATCCAGGAGATTGCTAATTAAGACCTTAAAAAAAAGTTCAATGATTTACATGTAAATTTGCATTAACACTAAGTTAAATTATGTATTCTAATCTTAAGTAATCTATTGATCTATATAGTTTTCCAAGAAATTGTTTGTACTTGCTATAAACAGTTGTAAGGTTAACCCAGGAGGCTAAATTCTTAGGTAAAGTGTATCGATTTGAATCTTTGAAGAAGCGGACACCAAGATGAGATCTGATGTGTAAGGGATTTATTGGAGGGAATGCTTATGAAAGACAAAAGGGAAAGGAGAAGGGGCATACAGGGAGAATGAGGCAGGTCTAACACCTGTGACAGGAGAGAAAGAAGGAAGGATTGATGGAAAGAACCTCAAACCATAGAGCAATTCTGAGAAAATCTCACCCAGGCCAGTGGGGAAATCCCTGAGCTGAAGTTACCAGTTAAAGGAATCCTGCTTTGTGGAGGAATGGAATGGAATGTTCTTATATCTTTCTGCCATTGACTGGGAATAGCCTAAGGGATTCCCTGGTGGCTCAGATGGTAAAGAATCTGCCTACAATGTGGGAGACCTCCGTTTGCTCCCTGGGCTGGGAAGATCCCCTGGAGAAGGAAATGGCAACCCACTCCAGTATTCTTGCCTGGAGAATCCCCATGGACAGAGAAGCCTGGTGGGCTACAGTCCATGGTGTCACAAATGGTCGGACACGACTGAGCGACTAAGCACACACAGCACAGCCTAAGGGAAGCATGGCCTGACCCAAAAGCATTAGAGTAAAAAATGTATCAGTGGTCAATCAGCTGTGCTCCCTGCAGCAGTGTCTCTTAAAGGAAATCTGAGTGGGCACTCCCATGACTACCACAGTCTACCTCTTATTCTGCACAAATCCATTTCTTTGTGTTTGTTTGGGAAATAGATTCGCCGTGGTTCCTGTGGGCTTCTTTTCCCATGGGGAAACCTAGAAGTGGAATATTAGTAGGACTAAGCTACAGTCTCCCAAAACTGCAATTAGTCTCAGGCTGTCATTTAGCTCCTTCACTACCCATTCTAAGTTTCTTGTGCCCTCAGCTATTACCTCCTCAGGTCGTTACCATTAATTGGGTGAGTGTATTGTATTCAACTGAGTATCAGTCTCAGTTTTAGGAACATATATGTTCATGAGGTGGAAAATGTGAAAAGTTCCTTTAATTAACTAGCCAAGGACCCTGTCTTACATGACTTTAAAAATTTGAATCATGTCCTCTTAATTTCTAATCAATTGTGGTATTGATATTTGTGAACAAAATAAAGTAGATAATGAATCATGGAGCATGTGAAGAGGCCACCTTTTTATTGGAAATACTTTGTGGTTCATTATTAGGGTTTTTTTTTTCCAGTGGCTCTAATATTACCTAACATATTTTATTATTAGAAAATTTATCCACACAGATAGATTATATTTGGTAGAAGTGAAACAAATGACATGCCATACCTTTGTATTTAAAGGGGTTATATTCTTTTATATTGTTATTATTGATTCTCTTTAATAGGTCTGTATGTTTAAATTACTGAATTCCCTTAGGCCACTTTCTTTAATTCTCTGGGTTTCAGTTCCTCAGCTATAATCTATTATGGAATTTGTCACTACGTCATGAAAATTAATTAGGAATAGTATTTATTATAACTAAGTTTTAAAATATCTGTGAGGACTAATTGTTAATACCTATTAAGTTCCTGGAATTTTTTGGCTCAAAACAAATGTAATCATTTTCATTTTATGCAGCATAACTATTATCCTTTCAGCATGTTTTTGTTCAGTCTTCATAAATGGCATATATTAGACGAACATGAAAGCCACAGATTTTGACTAGCAGTATAAAACATTTTCTTTGGACTTTTGTGCAAATAATTTAAGAGTTAAAAGTAATTGGAATTTCTCACACATATCACATGGGTATATTAGAATCATTAACATTTAGAACCATTATAGATTATGCAAGATAAACTGTTTAGTATTTCAGAAATAACCAAATACCTGAGAAGGGGAACTTCTCCTTTATAGGAGAATTCTAGCTAATACTTACAGAAAAAAGTTAAAGAATTTTATATTATGCAACTCCTAATGAAATAATGGACCTAGGCAATGATAACCAATAGATGCTAAAACCACTAAAAGGAAGGTTGAGTGGACAACTTTATAATGGATCTATCTACCTGAAAACACTTGAGTCTACTAGTCAAAATTAAACATGATTAAAAGTAAGACAGAAACTCCCCTGGTGGTATAGTGGCTTTGAGTCTCTGTTCCCAGTGCAGGAAGCATAGATTCAATCCCTGGTCAGGGAGCTAGATCACATATGCTGCCGTTGAGACCCAGCACAGCCAAATAAATAAAATGTTTAAAAAGTTCTTGAAAAAATAAATTAAGAGAGCCTTGGTATCAGGTTGGGATCCTAGAACAGAAAAAGGGCATTTGGTGAAAACTATGAAATTTCAATGTTACTGAACAAACTTTGGATCTACTGGCCTACCATGCAGCAAAGTCAACTTACTGACATCAGGTTGTGGTGAAGGAAAATACAGGGTTATTTGCAGGGTGCCAAGCAAGGAGAAGGAGCTGCTAATGTGCAATAGACCTGAACTCCCAAATGGGTTTCAGGGAAGAATTTTTAAAAACAACATTTGGGGTGAGGATTGCAGCTCATGGACTTCCTTCTGATTGGTTGGTGTGAGGTAACAGGGTGATGTTCTGGGAATCTTAATCATCATCCTTCTGTTTCCAGCCAGTGTGGGGTCTTTGTGTTTGTGGTCAGCATGTAGTCATCACCCTCCACCTGTGTGGAAGTCTTAGTTCCTGCAGAATAACTCAAAGATATGCATAGATTGTTATGTGTATCTCTTGAGGAAGAGCTAAGACTCTGTTCTATTGCTGAACTATTGCTGAAGCCAACTTTCTTAACTGCTTTTCCTTCATCCTTTCTCTAGTAACTGCTTGAGTCTTCTCTTTGAAACTCAGGGAAGGCCTAGGAGACTAAAACCATTGTTGACAAACAACAAACAGGGACATGGAAGGGCTTCAGTGCCTGAGAGATAATATGAACTTTAGTTAATAATAAGGTATCAATATTAGTTTATTAATTGTAACAAATGTACCATACTAGCACAAGATATTAGTAATGGGAAAGCTGTGGGAATGGAGATAAGGTAAATACAGGAACTCTACTATTTGCTCAGTTTTTCTATAGATCTAAAATTTTTCTAAAAATAACATATGGTAATATAAACAATTAGATAAGCAAATATTATGTTCCTCCTGATGTAAGGAAATAGGAAGTACAAAGAACCACTTACAAAGTATTCCTGACAAAAGGATCAGACCTGGAATCTAATCAAGCATCTAGATGAAATTACTAGTTTATTGGAAATGTGATGGATAGATGGCTATATTAAATAATACCACAAGGATACAATCAACCAAATCCAAAATGGGGGATTTTTACAAAAGACCTCATTTCATAAATAAATAAATAAATGGTATTAAAAAAATGGAAGAGAAGAAACTGTAATAGACTTAAGAGATGTGTCAACCAAGTGTAATATGTTGATTTTGAATCCTGTTTTGATGAAATCAACTGTGAAAAGGTATTTGGGGAAATTTGGACATGGATGAGGGATTAAATAATATTGAGAAATTACTTTTGATTTGTTAGGTGTGATAATAACATTGTGGGTTTTTTGAAGTTTTTATCTGAGAGATAAACATCTGAAATATTTCAATTTAATATGAAAAAGTGGAAATTTTTCATGTTTTTCAAAATGGAAAAGTATACAATTAGATCCCTACTTTACAGTATACACAAAAGTAAATCCCAATTAAAGACCAATTAGATTAACTTTTAAGTAAAACTTGCATATTGCAAAAGTTATTATAAACCTCATGAAAAGACAAGCCATTTCTGTGCAGGTACCCTATAAAAAACTGAGCACATGTGTATTGAGGCATTTCTTATAATAGCAAAATTTGAAAAAATCTAATATCTACTAATAGAAGAATGCAGTCAGTGTGATTTATTCATTCTGTAGAAATCTATACCACATAAATATAAAAACATAGATAAATCTCTAAAATATGATGTGTAAAAAAAGTAAATTTCAAAAGGTAAGATGAAATATTATGCCAGTATTGTTTAAAGTTTAAAAACACATAACACTATGTTATTAATGGACACATATAAGGCAGAAGTATAAAAGCAAACATGGAAAGAATACATTGTGAAGATGGTCATTATCATGAGAAAAAAGAGAGATGAAAAGGCTGGGTTTTAACTTATCTAGAGCTTTTTGATGATTTAAGAAAAAAAACTGAAGCAAATAAAGTGAAATCTGCCTGGTGATTTCTATTTTGTGTATGTTTGCTGTATTTCGTAATGTAGAAAGTTGGAAGAAATGGCTGAAGTAAAATGAAAGGACACATGGTCAAATATTTTGCCATAAATTTGATTGATAACCTTAACCAGATGACTCTGAAATATGATCCAGAATCATAAAGTGTCTAGAATAATTCTTATGGAATGGAGTTCCTCACCTATCTTTTTTTTCCAGGATGGCATCTCAATTCAAATGACTTTGGATTCATGGGGATGGGCCTAGTATTAGAATCATTATGTGTTATTATGCATTCCTTTCTCAATTCAATATTACTAAATGCTCACTCGGTCCAAAATACTATACTTAGGTTCCAACCTCTTCAAAACCTAATTTCTTTCTAAGCTAGATGATAGCAACCAGTATTGACTCTAGATGGTGAACTAAATGGGTGTGAATCTTACTCTACAAACTTGGATGCACAAGATATAAAATATTAGTTTTTAAAAATTAAACCTATAGCCCCATTTGAAAGCTGATAGATTGGTGCAAAAGTAAGTGCAGTTTTTGCATTGTTGAAATTTGCTGTTTGATATTAAAATACTTTCTAATTAAATGTGGTTATGTTATACAGCATTTTAATGCTCATTTTTTGCTTTATGTTTTTTCTAATGACATTGCTTGCTGTTAATTTTATATTTATTTTAGACTAGAGAAATGATGTTAGACACAAAGCAAATTTGAGTAATTTTGTAATTTGAGTTCAAATGGGTCATAAAGCAGTGGAGGCAACTTACAACATCAACAATGCATTTGACCCAGCAACTGCTAATGCATGTACAGTGCAGTGATGGTTCAAGAAGTTTTGCGAAGGAGATGGGAGCCTTGAAGGTGAGGAGTGCAGTGGCCGGCCATTGGAAGTTGACAACAACCAATTGAGAGCCATCATCAAAGCTGATCCTCTTACAACTACACAAGAAGTTGCCGAATAAGTTGACATTGACCATTCTATGGTTGTTGGGCATTTGAAGCAGATTGAAAAGGTGAAAAAAGCTCAGTAAGGGGATGCCTTGTGAGATGACCACAAATCAAAAGAAATGTCGTTTTGAAGTGTCATCTTCTCTTATTCTACACAACAACAAGCCATTTTTCAGATTGTGACTTGCGATGAAAAGCGGATTTTATTTTATTTATTTATTTTTTTGAAAAGTGGATTTTAAACAACAACCAGCGATGACCAGTTCAATGGTTAGACCTTGAAGAAGCCCCAAAGCACTTCCCAAAGCCAAACTTGCACCCAAGAAAAGGTCAGGGTCACTATTTTGTGGTCTGCTGCCCATCTGATCCACTACAGCTTTCTGAATCCCAGTGAAACCATTTCATCTGAGAAGGATGTTCAGCAAATCTATGAGATGCATGGAAAACTGCAATGCCTGTAGCCGACATTGGTCAACAGAAAGGGCCCAACTCTTCTCCATGATAATGCCCAACCATACATTTCACAACCAGTGCTTCAAAAGTTGAATGAATTGGGCTACGAAGTTTTGTGCCATCCACCATATTCACCTGACCTCTCACCAACTGATTACCACTTCTTCAAGCCATCTTGACAACTCTTTGCAGGGAAGATGCTTCCACAACCAGCAGGATGCTGCAAATGCTTTCCTAGAGTTGGTGAATAGTAAAGTACAAGAATAAACAAACTTATTTCTCATTGGCAAAAATGTGTTGTTTGTAATGGTTCCTGTTTTTATTATTAAAGATGTGTTTGAGCCTAGTTATAATGATTTAAAATTCATTATCCCAAACTGTAATTATGTTTGCACCAACCTAATATTATCTCAATAACCGCCTTGATAATTCACCTCTTATTGACTGTCTTCCTTCTCCTGTCTTACTTCCCCATTGCCTTACTCTCTTAAATAAACTCCTTACATTTGAGTCTTCTTTGGTATGCTCGGAGGAACCCGAACAGAGGTAATTAAGCATTAGGGCATCCCTACCTCACCTCAACCTCTTTGTTCACAAATGTAAGAGTTATTTAATAACGATGAACTCAACTCACCTATTTTTCAGCATAGTAAGCTTCCTTTACTGGCAATTAATTGTACTGAAATTTTAATGACATATTTTCAAGAATGCACCTTGTATAAATGCATGTCATAACATACACCAAGAAGATGTTACAGTACTGATTCATGGGTCACAGGTAGTCATGGAACTATGATACATTTTATGATTGTATCATAACTCACTAGGCTTGAGCTTCCATCTAAATGCTCAGGAAATCTATTTGCTGGACAGCCAGGATACCAGTCAAAATGTATCAGAAAAGAATTTCATAAAAATAAAAGAAATGACACATGTTAGGAACTCTGCACACCTTACATAATAGAGGGTTCTCCTCCCAATCCAATGAACGGTGTGGCTCTCTTCCAATGCTTTTTTTTTTCCCTCCAGGTTGGCTTCTCAATCTTGGGATTCATGGGGATGGGCCTAGTATTAGTATATTATATTTCATTTTACATTTCTCTCTCAATCTAATAGAAAATTACTAGTGGTTACTATGCACAAACTAATTTGCTAGTGTTCCAGCCTCTTCAAAACTTTCTAAGCTAAAGCATTTAGTTAGCAACATTAACTATATACAGATTGTGAATCCAACCCTTGCTTGTCCTATTTCTCCACAAGCACATTAATTATTTCTCTTCCAAGGGACTACTTCTTGATTGTTGTCTAGCAAATCACCTCTTTTTCGCCTCTGGCTTACCATCATTATGCCCTAGGTAGGTAAAGTCTGGTTTAGTCTCTCAATGAGGAGTAATGAACACAACTCCATAGCCTAGATAAGGCTTTATTCTGAGTAGCAATTAAAGTATAGCCACATCCCTTAGGAAGCTGCCTTCCTGTCTCCTGAATTAATTTAGGGGTGGGAAATTGGAACACAAAATACTTGCTCTAGTTAAGTCACATTAAAAAAATAGTACTTTGGTGTGTTTTAATTTTTTAATTATAAAAATGATGTATGCACATGACTAAAAATTTTTAAACAGTACTGTAAGGTACAAAATATTTTAAAATAAAGATATTTCTATTTCTTGATTTATCAACTTTTAACAGTATAAATTGCTGATTTATAAAAAATAAAAAATTTAACACTCTTAAATTACTTCTTACTTTTCTTTATTTTTATTTTACTTCTCACCTTTCTTTATTTTTTACTTTTTTTTTTCCCCAGTGGTTGGCTTTGTAACTCTAAATTAGGTCTTTTCTTAATCTCTCAATTTTAGTTTGAAAACTTTTTAATTTCACCAGACTAATGTATTGTGGGATGGTTATTAATGTCTAGAACAAGGCAGGTGCTTTATTTAGTGCATTTAAAATGTAGCCAATAATTCTATGGAGTTGAAAACTATTAGCATCCTTTAACTAATGGAGCATTTAGTATCAAACTAATTAAAAAAATAGATTTATAGAATTTCTATATTTTGAAAAAACAATATTTTACAGCCCCTGTTATAAACTCTGACTTTATGAAATATGAAATCTTATTTATATGAAAATGAATTTTAAAAATGTATCATGATTTTTATATCTCCTCAACAATTCACTGTTCTTAGAGAAGAAGTTAGAATTATTGTAACTCAGCTCGTCAGGCAAGGCTGAGGGACTAAGCACATACACACAAATCCCTCTTAATAAATAAATGGTTCTAATTAGATTTTCAAAACAAGAACATTAACAGCTTTAATTATGAGTAGTACACAGGACAGTTTATCCCATATCAGCGTGCATTTGCCAAGCTCTTTGTCATGTGATAAACATAAAAATTACCGATTTAGACTCTATGAGATAACATCTAATTTAAGATGAAGCAACAGAAATACAAGTGGTTATCTAAGAAGGTTATCTACAGGTTATCTATTTATCTAAGAAGTGGTTATCTACAGAAAAAAAAGGGGATGAGAGAAAGTTAGGGGAAAACTAGCCCCAAAGAAAATGAAAACCCTGAAATTTCTACACAAAGATGCAAAATAGATATACTATGTGCTATCAATGATTGTATCTTTGCAAAAAGTAAAAAAAAAAAACTATTCCAAGTAAGATAAAGAGAAAAGAAAAAGTGGGAAGTGATCCTCAGGCAATGTTTATATACTGGCTAAATCAGAAACAATACTCTAAAAAGAAATTACTTTTAACTGTCATGGAGTACTTTATAGTATAAATTCTTATTTTGCTCAGAATTGTATTTAGGATGAAGGAGAATAATAGTTATATCTATCTCAAATTCTGTAAACAGTTACAGTCCTAATACTATATCCTGAATATTTCAGTTCTCATTTGTTATCCTGTAAAAGCATATTTTGCAGTGTAAGTATCAAAATGCCACCAACTGTTAGCTTTCTAAAAATAAAGTTGTCTTTTATCCTGCCAAGATTTTATATAGTAGTATTAACTAGACACTAAAGTATCCACCTGAATTCTGTCAAGAATATTGATTGGCAGTGAGCCATGGGGAAAGACACTCTGAATTGGCATTTGAAGTAGAGCTAGATTCTTACTTCAGTTAGTTTTTAACCTCTCTGAGCTTTAGTTTCCTCCTCTGATAGTGAGTATATAATATTATCTGCCATCCTACTTCCCTGAGGAATTTTGAGGATTGGAATGAGGTACTGTATCTGAAAATGCATTATAACCTATAAAACACTAAGTACTTATTATTACCTCAATAGATATTCATGGAGAGTCTAATATAAAATAACATATTAAGTAATATGAAAGCAGAGGAAAAGAAATCAACCTTATCCTCAAAAATAAAGAGACATCCTTCAACAATAACAAACAGCTAAGAGGAGGAAGAAGGGAAGAAGAAAAGAAAGGGAGGGAGGGGGGAAGGACAAAGAGAAAGAGACATTGGCTAACATATTTTATTGTTTTGTTCAGTCATATTTGATAGTGTCTTTTGATCTTCAATGCTTCCCTGGTGGCTCAGAGGTTAAAGCGTCTGCCTGTAATGCGGGAGATCTGGGTTCCATCCCTGGGTTGGGAAGATCCCCTGGAGAAGGAAATGGCAACCCACTCCAGTATTCTTGCCTGGAGAATCCCATGAATGGAGGGGCCTCACAGGCTACAGTCCACGGGGTCGCAAAGAGTCGGACACGACTGAGTGACTTCACTTTCACTTTGGTCTTCAATACAGGGGTCCTAGAAAAGTAAAGAAGGTTGTGCTCTTAACTTCTCAATGTTCTTCCCTCTACTTTCATGGTGACCAAAGTTAGTATTTTAAAGAAAGT
This sequence comes from Odocoileus virginianus, assembly GCF_023699985.2. Lineage (NCBI taxonomy): Eukaryota > Metazoa > Chordata > Mammalia > Artiodactyla > Cervidae > Odocoileus > Odocoileus virginianus. The sequence goes on from NC_069680.1 coordinate 62,326,868, forward strand.
TTAAATATATGAATTATTTTATTTAATCCTCACAAAACACTATAAGGCAGATATTATTAATCTTTTACAAATGAGGAAATCAAAGCTCAACAAGTTTAAAGTTATTGATTTGAAGACCCACATCCAGTAAATAACTGTCCCAGATCTGACTTCAGGTCCAGTGCTTTGGATTTCTGTTTACTGAAGCAATGTCTTCTAACTTTCTTCTAATTTCTTCACCCCTGGGTCTTCCAGAAAAATATTATTCCTAATCCTACCTGAAAGTTCAGTTGTGGAATAGTCAAAACTGAAAGCAAGTCAGTTGTTCACCACTGCATGAATGGATGAGGATGAAACACCCTGACAGCCAAAACTATCTTGAGAAAGAAGAACAAAGCTGGAGGCATCGTGCTTCCTGATTTCAAACTATTTTGTTGTTGTTGTTGTTCTTCAGTCACTCAGTCATGTCTAACATGCTCTTTTCATGTCCAGTGATTCAGCTCTTCCCATCAGGTAGCCAAAGTATTGGAGCTTCAGCTTCAGCATCAGTCCTTTTAATTAATATTCAGGGTTGAGTTCCTTTCAGATTGACTGGTTTAAACTATATTACAAAGCTGTAGTAATCAAAACAGTATGATATTAGCATTAAAACAGACACAAAAGTCAGTATGATATTAGCATTAAAATAGACACAAAGAATAGAGAGCCCAGAAATAAACCAGAAATAAGCACATATATGATCAATTAATTTATGACAGAGGAGCCAAGACTATACAATAGGGAAAGGATTGTCTCTTCAAAAAATGGTGCTGGGAAAACTGGACAGCCACACACAAAAAACAAAACGACCACTAGCTTATACCACAAAAATTAATTCAAAATGGATTAGAGGCTTGAATATAAGACACGAAAACATAAAAATACTAGAAGAAAACAGGAGATAAGCCTCTTGACATCTAGATGATGGTGTTTATAGATTTGACATGAAAAGCAAAGGTAACAAAAGTAAAAATAAAAGCTGACTCTATCAGATGTAAAAACTTCTGCAGAGCAAAGGAAGCTATCAACAAAATGCAAAGGCAATCTATTGAGTGGGAGAAAATATTTGCAAATCATTTATCTAAGGGGTTAATATCCAAAATACATAAATAACTCATACAACTCAGTAGTCAAAAAAAAAAAAAAACCAAAACAACCTAATTAAACAACGGTAGAAGATCTGAACAGACTTTTTTCCAAAGAAGATATAAATGGTCAACAGACACATTAAAAGATGCCCATCACTAATCATTATGAGAATTTGAATTAAAACCACAGTGAAGTATCATCTCATACTTGTTAGAATGACTTATTAAAAAGAATAACAAGTGTTGGCCAGGATATGGAGATAGAGAAAAACTTGTGCATTTATAGTAACAGAAATTGGTGAAACCACTAAGGAAAAAAGTAGGGGGTCTCCCCAAACAGTTAAAAGTAGAACTATTATCAGTTCAGTTTAGTCGCTCAGTCGTGTCTGACTCTTTGTGACCCCATGAATCACAGCACGCCAGGCCTCCCTATCCATCACCAGCTCCCAGAGTTTACTCAAACTCATGTCCATCGAGTCAGTGATGCCATCCAGCCATCTCATCATCTGTCATCCCCTTCTCCTCCTGCCCCCAATCTCTCCCAGCATCAGGGTCTTTTCCAATGAATCAACTCTTCACATGAGGTGGCCAAAGTATTGGAGTTTCAGCCTCAGCATCAGTCCTTCCAATGGACACCCAGGACTGATCTTTAGGATGGACTGGTTGGATTTCCTTACAGTCCAAAGGACTCTCAAGAGTCTTCTCCATTACCACAGTTCAAAAACATCAATTTTGTGGTGCTCAGCTTTCTTCAGAGTCCAACTCTCAGATCCATACATGACCATTGGAAAAACCATAGCCTTGACTAGACGGACCTTTGTTGGCAAAGTAATGTCTCTGCTTTTTAATATGCTATCTAGGTTGTTTATAACTTTCCTTCCAAGGAGTAAGCGTCTCTTAATTTCATGGCTGCAGTCACCATCTGCAGTGATTTTGGAGCCCCAAAAATAACGTCTGACACTGCTTCCACTGTTTCCCCATCTATTTCCCATGAAGTGATGGGACCGGATGCCATGATCTTAGTTTTCTGAATGTTAAGCTTTAAGCCAACTTTTTCACTCTCCTCTTTCACTTTCATCAAGAGACTCTTTAGTTCTTCTTCACTTTCTGCCATAAGGGTGGTGTCATCTGCATATCTGAGGTTATTGATATTTCTCCTGGCAATCTTGATTCCAGCTTGTGCTTCTTCCAGCCAAGTGTTTCTCATGATGTACTCTGCATATAAGTTAAATAAGCTGGGTGTCATACAGTCCAGCAATTCCAATTCTGTATATTCATTAAGAAAGTAAAAGCATTAATTTGAAAAGATGTTTGCAACCCCATGTTCACTGAAGCATTATTTACAATACCTAAGATATGGAAACAACCTAAATGTTCATCACTGGGTGGATGGGTAAAGAAAATGCAGCATATATGTTTTTCAGTCATAGAAAAGTGAAATCTTGCCATTTTCAACAACATGGGCCTTGAGGGAAAGTCAGACAACTTGGGCCTTGAGGGAAGTGAAAGTCAGGCAGAGAAAGATAAATACCATATAATTTCATCCATACAGAGAACAATTGAAGGATGCCAGAGGTAGTGGGTATGGGGAAGAAATGGGTGAAAGGAGTCAAAAGTTACAAATTTCCAGTTGTAAAGTAAGTCATGGGGATGTAATATACAGCACTGTGACTATAGTTAATAATACTATATTATATAGTTGAAAGTTGCTAACAGAGTAAATCTTAAAGACCTCATTACAAAAAAAATTCTGTAACTATGTATGGTAATGGATGTTAACTAAATTTACTGTGGTAACAATTTCATAATATGTACAAATATCAAATCATTATGTTGTACACCTGGAACTAATATAATATTGTATGTCAGTTATATCTCAATTTAAAAAAATACATGAATAGGACAAATTGACATATAGCCATACAAGGAAAGCTATTTAGCAATGAAAAAGAAAACCCATTGATTTGTACAACAACATTGTTGAATCTCGGAATAATTATGCAGAGTGAAAACAAGCAGGAAAGAAGAATATATACGGTTTGATCCATTTATGTATTTATTGTAGAAAATGCAAACTAATCTTTAGTAACAGAAAGATTAGTGGTTGCTTGGGGATATGAGTAAAGGGAGGGCAGGATTACAAGGAGGTACAAAGAAATTCTGGGAATAGATGGAAATGTTAACATTTCTGATGAATACATGTATCAAAACTGGTCAAACTGTACACTTTAAACATGAGAAAGTTAGTGTTAATATATCAATAAAATAATAAAGATAGGGGAGGCTATTAAAGAAAAATTTATTGTTTTAATTTTCTGTAGAATGATCTGTGATTCTTTCAAAGAGCTGTCTTTATTTTCCATAATTCAAGAGAATTCATTAAATTAGGTATGTTTAATAATTTGACTGCTTTGATTATTAAGTGGTTTTTACAACACTGACACCTTTATTTTAATATCTGGACACTTCACAGAAAGCTAAGGAGACTGTTAGGATTCTTTCTTAGTAGGTGGCCTACCTGTCTCCAATATCTTTGTTTGTAGAATTTCTAAAGTGAATAAACTTTTCTCCTTGTATCCAGTATTAAGCTTTGGAGTTGCAAGAAATGGGAAATTACTCATAGACTATTTTAAAGAAAGAAAGGCTATTGTAAAGCTATACTTAGACTAAAATTGGAACTGGATTTCAAAACTGGAAAGTCATCAGGAAGTGAAGCAACTCTAGGAATTAGATGTCCTTTCAGTCTTTCTTGTGGGCAGTCTGCTCTCTCTCTTTCTCTTCTTTCTCTTTTATACCACTTTTTTCTCTCTACATATCTATTTTCTTCCTCTACTCATTGCTTTATTCACTCGTTATCCTTCTGTACCTAAAATATCTTCTCTTTGCCTCCTCTGGATCCACTCTTCACCTTCTCCACAGTGTTCTCTTTTCCAATAAACCTGGCCCGTACAGATTATATCAACAGAATGAGGTCAGTGTATTTGTTCTCCTGTCTCCCTCTCTGCAAGGTCACTTTAGGCAGAGTGTATCTCTCAATTGCAGATCACCGCTCCTCTCAAGATGACTCACTCTAAACAACTCTCCCCTTCCACCTGCTTCTTTCCTTTGCCCCTTCAGGTCTAGGGGTGTTAACAGCTCCCTTGCTACTAAGATTGGGTTCCTCTTCTATCATTGTGGCTTCCCCATACCCTGCCCACACATTTGTCATTGATTCCTTTGTAGATAAGCTCCCCTCAACTTATCCTCATCCACACGTCATCTGTTTTTTTTTATTAGGAGCCTGAGTTACATACTTGTTTCTCTTGTTGTTTTCTTTGTTATCTCACAGCTTCTGCTTCAGTTCACCATGTTCTACCACGGCTCTAGTTCTACTGACACTTTCATTTTTTTTTTCAGCCATTCAGTCATGTCTGACTCTTTGTGATTCCATGGACTATAGCTCACCAGGCTCTTCTGCCCATGGATTTCTCCAGGAGAGAATACTGGAGTGGGTTGCCATTCCCTTCTCCAGAAGATTTTCCCTACACAAGGACTGAACCCGAGTTTCCTACCTTGTGAGCAGACTCTTTACCATCTGAACCACCTGTTACTTGACATTCTCTGTGTGCAGTCATATCAGTCATATCCAACTCGGCAACCCTATGGACTGTAGCCTGCCAGACTCCTCTGCCCACGGGATTCTCCAGGCAGGAATACTGGAGTGGGTTGCCATATCCTACTCCAGGGGATCTTCCCAATCCAGGGATCGAACCCACATCTCCTTTGTCTCTTGCATTGGCAGGCAGGCTCTTTACTACTAGCGCCGTCTGGAAAGCCCACATTCTCTGTCAGTCCAGTTCAGTCGCTCAGTCATGTCCAACTCTTTGCGACCCCTTGGACTGCAGCACACCAAGCTTCCCTGTCTAACACCATCTCCCAGAGCTTGCTCAAACGCATGTCCATCAAGTCAGTGATACCATCCAACCATCTCATCCTCTGTCGTCCCCTTCTCCTCCAGGCTTCAATCTTTTCCAGCATCAGGGTCTTTTCAAATGAGTCAGTTCTTCCCATCAGGTGGCCAAAGTATTGGAGATTCAGCATCAGTCCTTCCAATGAATATTCACGACTGATTTCCTTCAGTTTTATCTCCTTGCAGTCCAAGGGACTCTCAAGAGTCTTTTCCAACACCAGAGTTCAAAAGTATTAATTCTTCAGTGCTCGGCTTCCTTTATGGTCCAAGTTTCACATCCATACATGACTACTGGGAAAACCATAGCTTTGACTACATGGAACTTTGTCAGCAAAATGATATCTCTGCTTTTTAATATGCTGTGTAGATTTGTCATAGCTTTTCTCCCAAGGAGAAAGCGTCTTTTAATTTCATGGCTACATCACCATCTGCAGTGATTTTGGAGCCCCAGAAAATAAAGTCTGTCACTGTTTCCATTGTTTCCCCATCTATTTGCCATGAAGTGATGGAGACCGGATGTCATGATCTTAGTTTTTTGAATGTTGAGTTGTAAGCCAGCTTTTTCACTCACCTCTTTCACTTTCATCAAGAGGCTCTTTAGTTCCTCTTTGCTTTCTGCCATAGGGTGGTGTCATCTGCATATCTGAGGTTATTGATATTTCTGCTGGCAATCTTGATACCAGCTTGTGCTTCATCCAGCCTGGCATTTTGTGTGATGTATTCTACATATGCTTCCCTGGTGGCTCAGAGGGTAAAAGCATCTGCCTGCAATGCGGGAGACCCAGGTTTGATCCCTGGGTCGGGAAGATCCCTGGAGAAGGAAATGGCAACCCATTCCAGTATTCTTGCCTGGAAAATCCCATGGACAGAGAAACCTGATAGGCTACAGTCCATGGGGTTGCAAAGAGTCGGACACGACTGAGCGACTTCATTTTCACTCTACATATAAGTTAAATAAGCAGGGTGACAATATACAGCCTTGATGTACTCCTTTCCCAATTTGGAACCAGTCCGTTGTTCCATGTCCAGTTCTAACTGTTGCTTCTTGACCTGCGTACAGATCTCTCAGGAGGCAGGTAAGGTGGTCTGGTATTCCCACCTGTTGAAGAATTTTCCTCAGTTTGTTGTGATCCACACAGTCAAAGGCTTTGGCATAGTCAGTGAAGCAGAAGTAGATGTTTTTCTGGAATTCTCTTGCTTTTTCTATGATTCAACAGATGTTGGCAATTTGATCTCTGGCATTTCTAAATCTTGCCAGTTCCAAAATTTTAGTGAAGAAATCTGAGGCAATTGACTCAGTTTGTTTTTGGGTTTTTTTCATGCCAGGCTGTGTGGGAGGACACAGGCTAGTGTGAGGGCTGGCAGCTCTTGGGACAGGTGCTTATCCCTGGGTTACACACCTGGGGAGGGAAAATATGAAAGAAAAAAATATCAAAGTACAGACTGCTCTGTCATCAGAAATCATAAGTGAGATGATTTCTCACTCTTAGAAAGTACTTTGAGTATGGAAAGTATAATTATTGACATGAAAAAAAAATAAGGATAAATAAAATATTCTGGTTATTCTTAACCATGCTACTATTTGGTAATCTACTAATATCCACTCTCTTATGGCCTTATCAGATTAAGCTTGCTTGTTCTCACCATTTATGATGACCTTGAGGAATCCAAGACTTGAGGTTGATTGAAATCACAGTCTTGACAAGGTGGCATAGGCAGCTAAAACATCAAAAATAGTACAGGCTTTAAAACCAAATAAGTTTGGATCAAACTCCTAAAGCTGCTATTTACTTGCTTTATTACTCTAAACTCCCATTTCCTCATTGTAAATTAAGTATACGCATATCTACCTTATAGAGTTGTTATGCAGATTAATGAGAGCTTATCTGAAGCATAAAATGTAGTTGATACAGTAAAGTGGTAGTTCTTATAAACTGATATACTTGTTTTAATTATTCACAGCAAAAGTTTTTGGCTTAATTTAGAAAAAATTTTTAAAAGGATGGGAGAAGAAAAAGAAAGCAGTTTGTTACTCCTTTCCCTATCTTTCCCTACTTAGGTGCAGGTACTTAACGTCTTCTAACTTTGTGAGTTTAGTCACACCAAATTTCAGTCAATCCATATCATGCCTAATAGTATATGGAAAATACCATTTCTACCAGCAGATGAGCCTGAAACCAATCTTGCTCTGAAAACATACCCTATATACCTACTATATGTCTTTTCCTCAACTCTCATTGTTTTAATAGTCTGTAGAATTTTTATTTTGATGGCTGATTTGCATTATTTCCTCCCTTAGGATCAGTATCCTAACTTGAACCCTGGCCTAGTTGTCTGGGGCTCAGGAAAAAAAAAATCTGCTTAGTCTAGTGTTTGGCAATTCCCTCTCCCTGGAGCTGACCCAAGTTCTGTATCCCTAGCTGATGGTTAGGGACCTTCTTCAAACTAGAAAGTATCTACTAACTCTACTTGTATCCTTATTTGACCAGAGCCAGTTTGGCAAACGTCTTACCCGGTAGCTCAGTGGTAAAGAATCCACCTGCCATTCAGGAGATGCAGGAGATGTGGGTTTGATCCCAGATCCTCTGGAGGAGGGCATGGCAACCCACTCCAGTATTCTTGCCTGGAGAATCCCATGGACAGAGGAGTCTGGCAAGCTACATTCTATACGGTTGCAAAGAGTCGGACACAACTGAAGCGACTGAGCACACACATAGCACATAGAGTTTAGCAAATAGGTTCCATACCAGGTCATAACAATTTCCTGGTAATCACTACTCGGAGTACTGTGTAGAGTAGTAGAGGGCTCTCTCTGGTAGGAAGAAGAACTGAAGCTGACAAAGAAAGTCTGCCCTGGGGGCCAGAGTGGGGACCATAGAAGAGAAAGGTTGGTGGTGACACACATTGGCTAGCCTGTTTCTCTTCTCTCCTAGTCTTCATCTCTGACTTCTTGTGTTACCTTCTAGGAAATTCCTTTAAATCTTTGATTATATCATATGTCAAACTTACCAGAGTTATTTATTGTTCTTTGAATGTTTTCATGAATAAAATTTCTTTTATCCAAGGGAACACATTTTTAAAAATATTATCTTCAGCTTCCTAAACTCTCTCTGTTTACTCCAAGATACTTTTGTCTTCATCTACATCCACGTTGGAACTTTTTTAAAAATTTATTTTTTATTGAAGGATAATTGCTTTACAGAATTTTGCTGTTTTCTGTCAAACCTCAATGTGAATCAGCCATAGGTATACATATATCCCCTCCCTTTTGAACCTCCCTCCCATCTCCCGCCCCATCCCACCCCTCTAGTTTGATTCAGACACCCTTTTTGAGTTTCCTGAGCCATACAACAAATTCCCATGGCCATCTATTTTACATATGGTAATGTAAGTTTCCATGTTACTCTTTCCATACATCTCACCCTCTCTGCCGTCTCCCCATGTCCATAAGTCTGTTCTCTATGTCTGTTTCTCCATTGCTGCCCTATAAATAAATTCTTCAGTACCATTTTTCTATATTCCGTATATATGCATTAGAATATGATATTTATCTTTCTCTTTCTGACTCACTTCATACTGTATAATAGGTTCTAGGTTCATCCACCTCATCAGAACTGACTCAAATGCGTTCCTTCCTATGGCTGAGTAACATTCCATTGTGTATATGTACTGCAACTTCTTAATCCATTCATCTGTTGATGGACATCTAGGTTGCTGCCACGTTTTAGCTATTGTAAATAGTGCTGCAATGAATAATGGGATACGCATGTCTTTTTCAATTTTGGTTTCCTCAAGGCATATGCCTAGGAGTGGCATTTCTGAGTCATATGGTGGTTTTACTCCTAGTTTTTTGAGGAATCTCCGTACTGTCTTTCTTCCATAATGGTTGTATCAATTTACATTCCCACCAACAGTGCAAGAGTGTTCCCTTTTCTCCACATCCTCTCCAGTATTTATTGTGTATAGACTTTTGATGATGGCTATTCTGACTGGTGTAAGGTGATATCTCCTTGTAGTTTTGATTTGCATCTATCTAATAATGAGCAATGTTGAACATCTTTTCATTTTGTTAGCCATCTGTATATCTTCTTTGAAGAAATGTCTGTTCAGGTCTTTTTCCCACTGTTTGATTGGGTTTTTTGTTTTTCTAGTATCAAGTTGTATGGATTGCTTATATATTTTGGAAATTAATCCTTTGTCAGCTGTTTCATTTGCTATTATTTTTTCCCATTCTGAGGATTGTCTTTTCACCTTCACTGTGCAAAAGCTTTTAAGTTTAATCAGGTCCCACTTGTTTACTTTTGTTTTTATTTCCATTCCTCTAGGAGGTGGGTAATAGAGGATCTTGCTTTGATTTTATGTCATCGAGTGTTTTGTCTATGTTTTTCTCTAGGAGTTTTATAGTTTCTGGTCTTACATTTAGGTCTTTCATCCATTTTGAGTTTATCTTTGTGTATAGTGTTAGGAAGTGTTCTAATTTCATTCTTTTACATGTCACTGTCCAGTTTTCCCAGCACCATTTACTGAAGAGGCTGCCCTTGCCCCATTGTATATTCTTGCCGCCTTTGTCAAAAATAAGGTACCCGTAGGTGCATGGGTTTATTTCTGGGCTTTCTATCTTGTTCTATTGGTCTATATTTCTGTTTTTGTGCTGGTACTCTACTGTCTTGATGACAGTAGCTTTGTAGTATAATCTGAAGTCAGGAAGGTTGATTCCTCCAGCTCCATTCTTCTTTCTCAAGACTGCTTTGATTGTTTGGAGTCTTTTGTGTTTCCATATGAATTGTGAAATTTTCTGTTCTAGTTCTGTGAAAAATGCCATTGGTAATTTGGTAGGGGTTGCATTGAATCTGTAGATTGTGTTTGGTAGTATAGTCATTTTCACAATATTCTTTCTTCCTACCCAGGAACATGGAATATCTCTCCATTTATTTCTGTTGTTTTTGATTTCTATGCACAGTTCTTTTGTCTCCTTAGGTAAGTTTATTCCCGGCTATTTAATTCTTTTTGTTGCAGTGGTGAATGGGATTGATTCCTTAATTTCTCTTTCTGATTTTACATTGTTAGTATATAGAAAAGGAAGTGATTTCTGTGTGTTGATTTTGTGTCCTGCAACTTTGCTAAATTCACTGATTAGCTCTAGTAATTTTCTGATACTATCTTTAGGGTTTTCTATGTATTGTATCATGTCATTTGCAACCAGTAAGTGCTTTACTTCTTCTTTTCTGATCTGGATTCTTTTTATTCCTTTTTCTGCTCTGATTGCTATAGCTAGGACTTCCAGAACAATGTTGAATAATAGTGGTAAAAGTGGACACCCTTGTCTTCTTCCTGATTATAGGGGGAATGCTTTCAGTTTTTCACCATTGAGAATAATGTTTGCTGTATGCTTATCATATATGGCCTTTACTATGTTGAGGTAGGTTCCTTCTATGCCCATTTTTTGAAGAATTTTAATTATAAATGGGTGCTGAATTTTGTCAAAGGCTTTTTCTGCATCTATTGAGATTATCATATGGATTTATCTTTCAATTTGTTAATATAGTGTATCACATTGATTGATTTGTGTATATTGAAGAATTCTTGCATTCCTGGAATAAGCCCAACTTGATCATGGTGCATGAGTTTTTTGGTATGTTGCTGAATTCTGTTTGCTAAAATTTTGTTGAGGATTTTTGCATCTATGTTCATCAGTGATATTGGCCTGCAGTTTTCTTTTTTGTGTGTTGTCCTTGTCTGGTTTTGGTATCAGGGTGATGGTGGCCTCATAGAATGAGTTTGGAAGTGTTCCTTCTTCTGCAATTGTTTGAAAGAGCGTTAGAAGGATAGGCATTGGCTCTTCTCTAAATGTTTGATAGGATTCTCCTGTGAAGCCATCTGATCCTGGGCTTTTGTTTTTTGGAAGATTTTTGCTCACAGCTTCAATTTCAGTGCTTATAATTGTGTTGTTGATAATTTCTATTTCTTCCTGGGTCAGTCTTGGAAGATTGAACTTTTCTAAGAATCTGTCCATTTCTTCCAGGTTATCCATTTTATTGCCATATAGTTGTTCATAGTAGTCTCTTATAATCCTTTGTATTTCTGCATTGTCAGTTGTAACCTCTCCTTTTTCATTTCTAATTTTGTTGATTTGATTCTTCTCTTTTTTTCTTGATGAGTCTTGCTAAATGTTTGTCAATTTTGTTTGTCTTCTCAAAGAACCAGCTTTTAGTTTTATTAATCTTTACTATTGTTTCTTTCATTTCTTTTTCATTTATTTCTGCTCAGATCTTTATGATCTCTTTCCTTCTACTAATTTTGGGGAGTTTTTGTTCTTCTTTTTTCCTGTTGTTTTAGGTGTAAAGTTAGCTTGCCTATTCATTGTTTTTATTGTTTCTTGAGGTAGGATTGTATTGCTATAAACTTCCCTCTTAGAACTACTTTTTCTGCATCCCATAGGTTTTGAGTTGTCATGTTTTCCTTGTCATTTGTTTCTAGAAATTTTTTTATTTCCCTCTTGATTTCTTCAGTAACCTGCTGGTTATTTAAAAATGTGTTGTCTAATCTCCATGTGTTTGTGTTTCTTACAGTTTTTTTCTTGTGATTGATACCTAGTCTCATAGCGTTGTGGTCGGAGAAGATGCTTGATACGATTTCAATTTTTTTAAAATTACTGAGGTTTGATTTGTGACCCAAGATGTGGTGTATCCTGGAGAGTGCTCCATGTGCACTTGAGAAGAAGGTGTATTCTTCTGCATTTGGATGAAATGTCCTGAAGATATCAATGATATACATGTCATCTAATGTATCATTTAAGACTTGTGTTTCCATATTAATTTTCTGTTTTGGTGACCTGTCCATTGGTGTGAGTGGGGTGTTAAAATCTCCTACTATTATTGTGTTACTGTCAATTTCTCCTTTTGTCTGTTAGTGTTTGTCTTATGTATTGAGTTGCTCCTATGTTGGATGCATAGATATTTACAATTGTTATGTTTTTCTCTTGGATTGATCCATTGATCATTATGTAGTGTCCTTCCTTATCTCTTGTAATGTTCTTTATTTTAAGGTCTATTTTGTCTGATATGAGGATTGCTACTCCAGCTTTCTTTGGCTTCCCATTGCATGGAATATAGTTTTCCATCCTCTCACTTTCTGTCTATATGTGTCTTTAGGTCTGAAGTGGGTTTCTTGTAGACAGCATATATATGGGTCTTGCTTTTGTGTCCATTCAGCCAGTCTGTGTCTTTTGGTTGAAACATTTAATCCATTTACATTTAAAGTAACTATTGAGATATATGCTCCTATAGCCATTTTCTTAATTGTTTGGGGTTGATTTTGTAGATCTTTTTTCTCCTCTTGTATGTCTTGACTATTTAAGTCCCTTTAACATTTGTTGTAAAGCTGGTTTGGTGATATTGAATTCTCTTAACTTTTCTTGTCTGAAAAGCTTTTTATTTTTCCATCAATTTTGAATGAGGTCCTTGCTGGATACAGTAATCTTGGTTGTAGATTTTTCCCTTTCAGTTCCCCTTTTGGCCTGCAGTTTCTGCTCAAAGATTAGCTGTTAAGCATATGGGGTTTCCCTCATATGTTACTTGTTGCTTCTCCCTTGCTGCTTTTAATATTCTTTCTTTGTGTTTAGTCTTTGTTAGTTTGATTAGAATGTGTCTTGTCATGTTTCTCCTTGGGTTTATCCTGTATGGGACTCTTTGTGCCTCTTGGACTTGATTGACTCTTTCCTTTTCCATGTTGGGGAAATTTTCATCTATAATCTCTTCAAAATTTTTCTCATATCCTTTCTTTTTCTCTTCTTCTTCTGGGACCCCTATAATTTGAATGTTGGTGCGTTTGATATTGTCCCAGAAGTCTCTGAGACTGGTCCTCAGTTCTTTTCATTCTTTTTACTTTATTCTGCTCCTGAGAATTTATTTCTACCATTTTATCTTCCAGCTCACTGATTCATTCTTCTGCTTCAGATATTCTGCTATTGAGTCCTTCTAGAGTATTTTTAATTTTAGTAATTGTGTTGTTTGTCTCTGTATGTTTATTCTTTAATTCTTCTAGGTCTTTGTTAATTTATTCTTGCATTTTCTCCATTTTATTTTCAAGCTTTCTGATCCATCTTTACTATCATTATTCTGAATTCTTTTTCTAGTTTGCCTATTTCCTTTTCATTTATTTGAACTTCTGTTTTTCTAGTTTGTTCTTTCATTTGTGTAGTATTTCTCTGCCTTTTCTTTCTTTCTTTCTTTTTAAAAAAAAACTTCTTGTGTTTGAGGTCTCCTTTTCCCAGGCTTCAAGAAGAGTTGAATTCTTTCCTTGAAGAAGGTTGAATTGTTTCTTCCTTTTGGTCTCTGTCCTCCTAAGATTGGCCCAGTGGTTTCTATAATCTTTGTATAGGGTGAGATTCATGTTGAGTTTTGTTTGTTTTTCCTCTGATGGGCAAGGCTGAGTGAGGTAATCCTGTCTGCTGATGGTTGGGTTTATGTTTTTGTTTTGTTTGTTGTTTAGGTGAGGCATCCTGCACAGGGTGCTACTGGTGGGTGATGCCAGGTCTTGTATTCAAGTGGCCTCCTTTGTGTGAGTCTCACTGTTTGATGCTCCCCAGGGTTAGTTCTCTGGTGTCTTAGGGTCTTGGAGTCAGTGCTCCCACTCCAAAGGCTCAGGGCTTGATCTCTGGACAGGAACAAAGATTCCACAAGTGGTTTGTTATGGCATTAAGTGAGATTAAAACAAATATCCAAAATCAAGAAACCAAAGATGAACCCCAGACAAATGGCAGTTACAGGATCAGGCAAATAATAACTAAAATAATGGAACATACACATATACACCCATGAGCAAAGTCAAAACAGTCCAACAAACGTAAACTACAGTAGATTGACCTGGCGAACAAAGGAAATCAGTTAAGAACAAAACTAACTAAAGCAAGGTGCCAAGTGGGGAACAAAGCAATGAAAACAAAACTAACAAATATGTTGACAGGAAAGGAAAGAAAGAAAAGAAAGAAAGAATAAATATGCAAAGTTAAATAGAGGTAGATGATGAAGATTTATATACATTAAAGATTAACTGCAAGGGAGAAAGAATGGTAGGAAAGGCAAACAAAGGAATAAATGTAGAAAAATAATAATAGGTTTTAAAAATTAATAATTGAAATTAAAAAAGAGAAAAGAAAAAAAGGAAAACTCCACAGAACTGCAAAAGCCCAAAGTAGAGGAGAGGTTTATAACAACAATAAAAATGTGGCTGAGAAGGAAAAAAAAGCTCAAAAGCTTAATTGGATTTCTTAATGCCAATAAAATTGACAAATACAACTGAGGGGAGGGGGGAGGAAAAAAGAAAAAAATCCAAAAGAATATACAGAACAAGTCAAAAAATAAGAATATTAAATATTTTTCTCGAGTCACTGCTGTTACAGTCCACCTCACCTCCCTAGGATGCCCTCCACCTCTGTGCTGGTCTCTGGACCTGCTGTGGGGGCAGCTCAGATTCTAATCTGGTCCCCCTCCTCTGTGTTCTTGCCTATAATGTCCACAGCTATCAGAACTTGTGTGTTTTCTTTTGTGGGCGTTCTCAGTGGCCTCTTATATATTCCATAGACACAGAGTCTGCCTAGTTGATTGTGTGGATTTAATCTGCAGCTTATACAGCTGGTGGGAAGGTTTGGGGTCTTCTTCCTTAGCCACACTGCCCCTGGGTTTCAATTGTGGTTTTATTTTCACCTCTGCATGTGGGTCATCCACTGGGGTTTGCTCCTGAGGCTGCCCTGGAGGACTTGGCTTTGCCCCTGTGAGGGCCAGGTGTGGAGGTGCTGCAACTATATGGGTCTCAGGGGTTCTGCCAGCACCAGGTACTCAGGGGGGTTGGCGTCTAGGGCAGCAGGAAATATAGTGCTCTAGGGCAGACGACAGAGGATGAGATGGTTGGATGGCATCACTGACTCAATGGACATGGGTTTGGGTGGACTCCAGGAGTTGGTGATGGACAGGGAGTCCTGGCATACTGTGGCTCGTGGGGTCGCAAAGAGTCAGACATGACTGAGTGACTGACTGGACTGAGAAGGGTATGGCCATCAGTATTGGCCAATATGCTCCAGTATTCTTGTCTGGAGAACCCCCGCTCCCTGACAGAGAAGCCTGGGAGGCCACAGTCTACAGGGTTGCAAAGAGTTGGACCTGACTGAAGCGACCCTGCATGTGTAGACTCAAGACGTTTTTTGCCTGTGGCAGCTCTACCCCAGTGAGAGTTGAGCCTGAAGGTGGTGCAGCTGCTTGGCTTGTGGGGACCCTGGTGGCGCCAAGTGTGCAGGGACACAGACCTGCTGCGGGAGTTACGGCTCTACTCTGATAGTCTTTTTTCGAGCCTCGTGTAGCTGGCGATCAGAAGGCCTGTTTGGCGAGTCTTTCTCTATAGTTTCTCTAAGTTCCCTTCAGGCACTTAGAGGGCTCCCTTGCCTGGGGTCCTTCTCTGCTGTTCAGTGCGTCAGACACATAGAGGCCCCCGCCGCCCCGCCGCCCCGCACTGTGGCTGGGGTCCTACTTTATAAATCGGTGCATCAGGCACTTAAGGGGGCACCCTGGGTGGGGTCCTACTCTGTAGCTCAGTGCATCAGGTGTTTGATGGGCCAACCTCTCTACTGTTAAAGTTGCGAATGGGTGATTGTATATATTCTTTTCCTCCAGTCGAGTACTCCTGTCCACTCTCAGTTGGTGTTCTGCATGCGCTTCTGTGTCTGAAAGTGTGTTCCTGATGTATCCATGGAGAGAAACCTACTCCACATCCACCTACTCCTCCGCCATCTTGTTCTCTCACATTGGAGCTTTTTGTTCTAGATATCAGTGAAATTCGCTGCCCCTCATGGCTCCGTTCCCATTGCCATCGCTTCAGTTTAGGCCTTCATTATTACTCTCTTTGCTGTTCAGGCATTCAGTCATGTCTCTTTTTCTCTCTTACATTGTTGCCATAAAAATCTGTCTATTGTGTTTTTAATGTTTTTACATATTCCCTACTCCCCAAATTTTCTTTCTAAAATATAAATCTGTTTAGTCCTTTTTAAAAAGAGCTTCCCATTACTTAGTAGAATAAATTCCAAATTCTTTATATGCAATTTTCCTTCGAAATCTGGACCTTGCATTCCTTTTCCATTCTCATTACTTACCACCATCCCCAATGTGGTATTCTATGTTGCAAAGCAAACTATTTCACATTTTCTAACAAACTTTCAATACCTTTCAACTCCTGTCCTCTTCTTATACGTTCTTCCCTTTTCCTCTTTCTGGCAGAATATTACCCATCCATCTAAGCTCAGATCAAACATTACCTCCAAGAAGACTTTCCCAATTTCCCAAATGAATTAAGTCATTTTCTCCTCTTACTCTCATAGCACTTCTCACAAACCTCTGTTACAGTCTTTTTACATTGTGTAATGATTGTTTATGAGTTTATTTCTCACCTTTGTTCCTTCCTTTTCCCTACTCATCATCCACTTATCAACTTGGAGCATGCCTAGAACACAGTAACAGACAACTTACATGTACTGAGCATTTGGGCCCTTAATAAAAAATTTTTTAATAAACGATGGCAATGCATTTGAGATCTGAAGAATTCTGACAGTTCCTACCCTTAGGGTTTCCCGAGGTCCTAATTATAAGGGTAACACAAAAATATACTGGCGGGCACATGTGTACACTTCCTTAATTGTGACTAATGACAAGACAAGCATATAAATTTCAGACAGGCAAGCCTGTAACTTATGTAGGCCTAACTATAGGGCATTTTGAAACTGGTTAGAATGTAATTTCCAGAAAATGGGAATTTTTTTTCATTTATTTTTATTAGTTGGAGGCTAATTACTTTACAATATTGTAGTGGTTTTTGCCATACATTGACATGAATCAGCCATGGATTTACATGTGTTCCCCATCCCAATCCTTCCTCCCACCTCCCTCCCCATCCCATCCCTCTGGGTCTTCCCAGTGCACCAGCCCTCAGCACTTGTCTCATGCATCCAACCTGGGCTGGAAATCTGTTTCACCCTTGATAGTATACTTGTTTCAATGCTATTCTCTCAGAACATCCCACCCTCGCCTTCTCCCACAGAGTCTGAAAGTCTGTTCTGTATATCTGTGTCTCTTTTTCTGTTTTGCATATAGGGTTATCGTTACCATCTTTTAAAATTCCATATATATGCGTTAGTATACTGTATTGGTCTTTATCTTTCTGGCTTACTTCACTCTGTATAATGGGCTCCAGTTTCATCCATCCCATTAGAACTGATTCAAATGAATTCTTTTTAACGGCTGAGTAATATTCCATTGTGTATATGTACCACAGCTTCCTTATCCATTCATCTGCTGATGGGCATCTAGGTTGCTTCCATGTCCTGGCTATTATAAACAGTGCTGTGATGAACATTGGGGTGCACATGTCATTTTCAGATCTAGTTTCCTTGGTGTGTGTACCCAGGAGTGGGATTGCTAGGTCGTATGGCAGTTCTATTTCCAGTTTTTTAAGGAATCTCCACACTGTTCTCCATAGTGGCTGTACTAGCCTGCATTCCCACCAACAGTGTAAGAGGGTTCCCTTTTCTCCACACCCTCTCCAGCATTTATTGCTTGTAGACTTTTGGATAGCAGCCATCCTGACTGGCATGTAATGGTACCTCATTGTGGTTTTGATTTGCAAGAAAATGGGAATTTTAATCATTTTGTTTACTGTTGTATCTTCAGTGCCTGGTACATAGTAAGTACTAGTGTTAGTTAGGGTACCAATAGAGGAAAGCAATAATACAATGACAACAACCAGATATAGCAAGCATATTCAAAAGATGAAAATGTCAGTTTACCATTTTGATCTTTCTCCCAGAAACATATCACCCTGATCTAACCATGAGAAGAGTATCAAGCAAGTCCCAATTCAGAGACATTCTACAAGATATTTGAGCAGTACTCCTTAGTATGAAACAGGGCACTCAAAGCCAGTGCTCTGGGACAACCCCGAGGGAGGGGCTGGGGAGGGAGCTGGGAGGGGGTTCAGGATGGGGGACACACGTACACCCATGACTGATCCATGTCAATGTATGGCAAAAGCCACTACAATATTCTAAAGTAATTAACCTCCAATTAAAATAAATAAATTAATTTTAAAAAACAAAAAAAAACTATCAGGGTCATCAAAAACAGGGAAGGCTGAAAAACTGTCAGCTATAGGTCCAAGAGAAACCTAAGGAAACATAATTGCAAAGAAGAATAGTACCCTGGAACAGAAAAAGGAGAGTAGGTAAAAACTAGGGAAATCTGAATAAATTATTAACTTTAGTTAATCCATTAATATTGGTTCATATATTATAACAACAATTGCAATGATAGTGTATCACACTAAAGTAAGATTTTAATAAGAGAAATGAGATACAGTTTAGGAGACCCCTTGTACTAATTTTAGAACTTTTCTGTAGATCTATAATTGTTCTAAGTTTGTTTTCTGAAAAGCTAATTTGGAGAAATGAGAAACAATCATTACATTCAGAAAAGCCAAGAAATTATATAAGGAAATGCTCTCATAGTATATCTGGTGGCTCAGCAATTGATGATGTTTATGTAATACTAATAAAGTAAACACTAATTTTTGACTTCATGAAACATAATTAAACTGAGTTTAGAAAGAGGAGAAGAAAATGTATGAGTGTAGGTATAAGATTGTCAAATCTTCATCTTCCATAGAAGGAAGTTAGTAAATAATGTCTAAGTTAGAAAACTCAAGAAATATAAGCAAAAATATATTATTTAGAAACATGGATGGAAGTAAGTGCCAGTAGAAATAATTTTTAAAAGTTGAAAATGGCTGTCTCTGGGTAGCTAGTTATAGAGAAAGTGTTGGGAGAAAAAGGGCAGTGTTCTACCATTTTTTGCTATTATCATTCTAGCATTACTGACCTTTAAATCTGTGTTATGTTTTATAATAATTTGATAAAAATAAAAAATGTTTTAATTGTTTAGACTAAAATGGGGAGAGAGTGAGATTTCCTTAATGCTAGTAGTCTAATCATTAAACCCATTGTAGCTAATAAAAGGGAGCAGATGAGATGTCCTTCAAAAAAATGGATATTAAAATGCCTTCTGAGAGACTACAGAAATAAAATGTAGATGGATACATATCTAAAAGATACAGAACACTTGATGTACTGACTAAATGTACTAATGTAGTTAAAGAAAGATTCAATTAAAATGTGAATCAGTCAGTCACAGGAACCTAGAAAATACAGAGACAGACGATGGACTGTCTAAAGCCTGATCAAGCGAAAAAGTACCCTGTAGCAAGTGTTGTATTCTGGAGATGATGCATAAATATTGGAACATTTAACAAACTTCTTTTTTTCTGATTCCATGCTCACCCAGCAACTTTGTAATTATAATTTGCCTTCCCATATAAACTTCTCTAAAGGAAGAGAAAGGATTACAAGGGTTAGTACTCTTGACAACTATACTTTTCATTGTGAAATAACCCAATGTTCTTATTTTATATGTTATTTTCAATGAGCTAGGTTAATAGCAGACAGCCCTCTTGACACCTTTTGGTAGCTGACATATGAGGCTTCTGAGCCTTCAAAACTGAAGGCTATACCTTAGCCTGTGAATTCACTCAGGCGGTCCCCACCTGTAGGGATCAGTCAGCCCGCTTTGCTTTGGCAATACCCTAACTTCTCTACATACAACCATCTCTCTTTAACATCTTCACTTATTATCACAGGGCATTTAATAAAGTGACACAAGACACATATAGCATCGTTCTAGAACTTAATGATCATTTTAGAGCTCTTCCAGTCCTAGAAGCATCATTCTAGAACTCTTCCAGTTCTGGTATTAAGCCAGATAGATGATGAAAGACAAAAATCTCCTATTAGGTTCTCATGAATGCACTAATTTGACATCTTTTGAGAATCAGTGCCTACATACACCCACACAGACTAGAGTTTGAACCTCATTGCTACTAGCAATGATGTTAAGGACATCTCACTGTCCACTACATCTGAGTGTGAGGTAACACCCCTAGTCTCGTTACATTTTTTTTTCTAAAGCTCACTATCATAAAGAGAGATAGGTTTGTGACAGGAAGAGGCATCAAGTTTGCTGTTACCTTCTTGTATTCATTATAGTTCAGGCCTTGCCCTATGAAGTGTAATACATGAACCAGCAGCATTAGCAGCACTTGGAAACTTGTTAAAAATGCAGACTCTAAAGCTCCATCCCAGTCTTACTGAATTAGAAATTGCATTATAACAAGATCTCTAGGTGATTCAAATGTACTGTAAAGTTTGAGAAGGACATGTTTTTCAAACTACAGTTATAGCTCATTAGCAGGCCAAGAAATCAATTTAATGGTTCTGTCACTGGCATTTTTTAAATGAAATAGAAAATATTAGAGTGCATTGCATTTATGAGTGACTTTTTTTCAGTTTTTAAAAATTTATTGAAATGGAGTTGATATACAATGTTGTGCTAGTCTATTTTGAGAAACTCTTGTTTTACTTGTAAAATTTTTATATTTACTGAGTCCTGATGTAATGTGTGGGTCCTGGTTAAAAATGTTTAAAAGCCTCTGGTTTAGGGCACTGTTTCTCAAAGTATTGTCTACATGGGAATTCCCAATTGTAAAATTTTAGGCTCATATTGAAGAAGGAATAGGAGTTTGTATTTTAAATAAATATTCCAGGCTATCTGATTGTGATGCACACTAAATTTGAAAGCTACTAGTCTGGCACTGTAAAACACAAGTTGCTGGGCCTTACCTCCAGACTTTCTAATTGAGTAAATCTGGAGTGTGGCCCAAAGATTTCTATTCTAACAAATTTCCAGGTGATGCTGCTGCTAGTGGTGGTCTAGACACAGGTCCAGAAACATCAAAATACAACCATGAAGGGCTTAGAATCAGGATATTTGCTTTAAGCTGATTTATTTCTCTAATAGGTGGTTAAACCCTTCCATTAATTTCTTTATACATCACCCCAGTTATCATCATATAGCAAAAGACCTTTTCTTTATTGTTTCAAGAAGGATCTCTATTGAATATTTATAGTTTTTTACTATTCTAAGAGTCTTGGTTCTATCTATCTAAGAAATTCATACCTTTTGCCAGTTTCTCCTTTCTCTGGAGTATACCTTCTACAGTCATCAGATTTGTACTCAGACAGGAACGTGATTAATGTAAAGAATTTGTGAACTTTTTAATTCACAGATTCCTTATATCAGTACTTACTCAATGCATGGTCCTTGGATAGGCAGCTCTCCTTTCACCTAAATGCACATCAGAAATGCAAATTTTTCCATGCCACCCTAGACCTCCTGAGTCAGAATCTCTGGGGTGGGGACTAATAATTTGATTTGACAAGTTTTCCAGGCTGTCCTTATGCCTCATAAAGTGGGAGAAGCACTGTGTTAGGTCTCTTACAGTTGCTAGAGGCTCCTCTTAAATGGCAATATCTCTGTATCACCATATTTAGATTCAACTAGGCTACTGGGGTACCCAGCAGCAATATAAACTTTGAGGATATGACTTTGGATTCTCTGACCACAGCCAACACAGGGTATACAGCTTATAACTATTAATCAAAAGTTTCCTATATTTACTGGAAATGTTCATGTGTATATACTTTAAGAGGTTACCAAAGTAAGTTATACGTTTATGTCTCCTGAAGCTTATTGTCAGAAATTCTTTTCCTCCTTTCCTGATACAGTGATTTTTCTTAACCTTCCAACATGGAAGTTAAGCACCATGTTGCTGTTGGCACTAACCTTCATGCTTGCGTGCTCAGTCATGTCTGACTCTTTGCAACCCCATGGGCTGTCGCCTGCCAGGCTCCTCTGTCCATGGGATTTTTCGGGTAAGAATACTGGAGTGGGTTGCCATTTCCTCCGCCAGGGGATCTTCCCAACCCAGGGATTGAATCTGTGTCTCCTGCATTAGCAGGTAGATTCTTTACCACTGAGCCACCAGGAAAGTTCTTAAGTATCATGGAATTATGTTGAACTGAAGGTTATGGGTGGCAGGTTTTAAAATAGAAGAAAAGCTTTAAAATTCAGAGGTTGAATAGAAACCTACATTGTATGTATGTAGGCTCTTCAAGCATATGGAAGTATAAATTGTGGGCCAAAATCTATCCTCAGCAACTCATGATCAATTCCTAATGAAGTTAGTTCATTTCATTTTATGCAATATAATAGAGTTGGCATTGTCAGAGGATCTTCATTTTTTAAAATTCCTTGAAAATTAATTACTTCCTTATCACATTGCTAGTATAATTTCCCCCAATAGAGGCTGAAGTTGTTACTTCAGCACAACATACCTATTATCCTTAAGTTAATGTCCAAGACAATCTGGAGATTGTGTGTGTACTGTATTTACTATTGATAACTTTAATACAAAATGAGAACAAATTTTTTTAACCTATAACCTTTCATTCCTTTTTGTTATTTTAAAGAGGAGCAGTTAGTCTTAGCAATATTTTTTTTTAGTAACTAGTTACCAAAATATATATTGATGAGTTTTGCTTTCTGCTTCACATTTGTACCCAATTTGTGGCAACTCCTAACTTTGTGCAGTGTGTACTCAGCAGCTGCAAATTGCTTCCATTTGCAACTACCTGCCAAGGTACTGTATCACCATTAGAAATTTGTCTACTATTAATGACAGATACATTGCAAAAGGCCTGGAGTCGTTACAAAAAGTACAGAAGTCTTTAAAGTCCCATTAGTCCCTCTGAGCCAGATGGCTTAGGTATCTAATCTCTAGTTGTAAATTAGTACAATGAGCTGTATAATAGTTAAGAGCGTAGGTTTTGGAGTCAGACAGGTCTAGGTTTCAAATAAAGCTTGAGTATTTACAAGCTGTTACCTTAAGCAAGTTACAGAAATTCTCCGAGCTTCATTGTTCTTATCTGGAAAATAGGAATAATAGTATTGTTTTGAGGATTAAACAAGATAATGCATGTCAAGCACTAGCAGTGCTTGGCATAAAATAAGTGCTCAGTAATTGTTAATTATCACTATTATTGGCCTCCCAAGTAGCTCAGTGGCAAAGAATCGCCTGCCAAGCAGGAGATGCATGTTCCATCTCTGGGTGGGGAAGATCCGCTGAAGGAGGAAATCACAAACCACTCCAGTATTTTTTGCCTGGGAAATCCCATAGACAGAGGAGTTTGGCAGGCTACAGTCCATGGGGGTCACAAAATAGTCAGACACGACTTAGTGAGTAAACAACAATTACTATTATTAGTAACTGTTATTATTTCTTAGGCCACAATTATTTATTCATGATGAGTAGCAAATGGTTATATACCTCAAAAATGTAAATCCATCTTCCTCTAGATATAGAATTACTTTATTCTCTTCAGGTTGATTTCCCTTTTTTGACTATATTTTTCTTCTTGTGAGCAAACTTCATAATAGCTATATAATTATATAGTTTAGTCACTCAGTCATGTCTAACTCTTTGCCACCCCATGGACTATAGCCTACCAGGCTCCTCTGTCCATGGGATTTTCCAGGCAAGAATACTGGAGTGGGTTGCCATTTCCTTCTCCAGAGGATCTTCCTGATCCAAGGATCAAACCTGGGTCTCCCACATTGTAGGCAGATGCTTTACCATCTGAACCACCAGGGAAGTCCTAATATAATATAATTATATATTATATGGTAGTACCTAAATCAAGTATCAGGTTACAGGGAAACTCATGCTATGAATAAGGCTTGCTCACTTGGAACCCATTGGCTTTGAATCTGTTCTTGGCAAGAAGAGTGTTCTCTCTCTATACCTTGTGCTATTTTCTTACTGATGTTGATTAATTCAAAATATTTATTTTTTATATTTGGATGTTGGGTGGGTGCACTATTGCAGCAGACATGGTTGTGGTGCTTCTGTTGGAGAGGTGAGTCTGCATTTGTCCTTAGTTTTAAATATGTTTATCAGCAACTACTTCAATATTATGATAATGTCCAACTTCTTAGGAGGGATCTGCAGTCCTAGTCTCAGAGTTGACCACAGAAGTGGGGTTTTGACCTGCTGCTGCTGCTAAGTCACGTCAGTCGTGTCCGACTCTGTGTGACCCCATAGACGGCAGCCCAACAGGCTCCTCTGTCCCTGCTACTATGCTGCAACTTGGAGCTTTAAAATGAAGGAAATAGCACGAAAAGTCCAGAGAAAAGTGCCTGTTTACCTTTAATTATTCATGGATCCATCTTCATCTGCAAAGTAACCTGATTTTGGAATTGGTTAGGAGCGAAAGATCAAGATACATGGCTGAATTTCAGGTGTGATTTGGTATATCGGCAGTAATGGGGCTTCACTAAATATGCCCAAAACATCTGCAGACTCTTAAATGAGAATAATTCCTAATTAAAGTTGATAGTACCTCTAAATCTTTTCTTATGGGAATTCCCTGGCAGTCCAGTGGTTATGTCTCAGCACTTTCACTGCAGGCACCAGTGTTCAGTTCCTGATTAGGGAACTTAGATTCCCACAATCCACTGAGAACAGCTAAATAGAATAAAATAAATCATTTCTTATTTAGAATCTAATGAATTATAGGCATTTACCTCTTTTCATTCAATGTATGAAAGATTGAAAATTACACAGTGACAGATGGAGAGCTTACTATGACTCACTGAAAGCACAATAGGTCAGATATGTTTACATTTGTCTAACACAACAACTCAAGTTTCAACATGAGCTTTTGCAAAGTAAATCAACATTAGTATGTATTTTTTTGCAACTGTTTTTAAAAATTGAACTTTAGTTGAGAATCTCAGGATGACTAATTTATATTAACCTTATTAATGAAAGTACAAACTGAATGAAAGTATGTTTTGATTTCTGTATCCTTAGCACCTAGCACATACTTTCACTGTTAATGCTGGTTTGATGAATTGTTGAGTGAATGAGTGAATGAGAAAGAGAAATTGAAAAGGAGAAAAAGGAAGAAAGAAAGGAAGATGGATGAATGAATGGATGTAGGATCATTTATCCCTCTTTTGAAGATAAATAGTCTATGGCCATACCACCCTGAACGCGCCCAATCTCGTCTAAGATAGATAAATGATGAGTTAAAGTAATTCACTGATGAAAGTCAGATTGACAATAAAATAAATATACCCAAGAGTTGAAGACTAAAAATATTTACCTTCTTCCCCTCTCTCATTAGGTCTTTTTAAAAGACATCAATACCCAATCCCCACCCTCCACCCCATCCCAGTATTTTTAAAAGGTGATTCCAATGTGTAGTCAAAGCTGAGAATCACTGTGTTAGGAAACTATAATTGTTGTGTTCCTCAAGCTTTTAAAAAAAGAAGTGAAAAGATACATTTGCCAAAACTTGTTTTCATTTTCCTTCCAAAGCTTTTAAAAATCACTGTTAGGTGTGTTTGTGCTACCAAAAATAAAGTCTTAGTCTGTTTGGTCTTCTGTAACAGAATACCATGGACTGGGTGGCTTAAACATCAAAACTTTATTTTTCACAGTTTTGGAGACCAAGATCAAGGTACCAACACATTAGGTATCTAGTAAGAGCCACTTCTGGTTCATCAGTGGCTATTTTTTTGCTGTGCCCTTACATGCCAGCAGTGCCCAGGGAGCTCTCTGGGGTTTCTTTTATATAGAAACTAATGCAATTCATGAGGTTCCACCCTCATGACCTAATCACCTCGCAAAGGCCTCACCTTGAAATACCATCATATTGGGGATTAGGGTTCAACATATGAGTTGGGGATGGGGGGACAGAAACATTCAGTCCATAGTAGACAGATACTAACAAGACACAAAACAGAACAAGATATTCTTGTTCTAACCATGTACCTTAACCTATTGACCTGCAAAGGGAAGTTTGTTTATTGCTACTGTAGTCAACTGTAAAGATTTTTTTGCTTGAAGTTAAATATGCATCGCAAGATTAGTTTGCTCAGTGTCACTGTAAGGGCAGGTTAAGTAAGATAAAAGTTAAAGCTCAAGGGTGCTATAGAACACCTTGGGGTGTGTCTAGATAATGCAATATTCTATTAACACCAAGGCACAGAAGCCCTTGTGTACTCTTCTTACTGTGCTTATGCATCTCATGACTCAACTTGATTTCTTTTAAGAATAGGATCTTACTATGGTATTCACAAACAAGCAAAAGAAAACAATCATATGAAAGTCAAGTTGCATTTTCTTTTATCCCGACTACTGCAATAACATGTCCAGCCAGAGGCCAATTTCAGACTCATGTTTTAGAGTTGTTAATTATGTCTGAAAATATAAGATTCATGAGGGCAGGAATATTTTACTTTTTGTTTACTGCTCATCCCAATGAGATAGATTACTATGCATATAGTACATAGTTGATGAATATTTTGTTGAATGAATAAGTATTATAGTTTAGGTATTAATGATGATTTCCAATTCCAAAACACTGAAAAACTCTGGGAACTCCTTTAAGAACTTCATTATTGTCACTATTATTATGAGAGTCTAGAATGAATGTTATAATGGGATATTGTGTTATTTTAGGCCTTTTAGCATCACTTCCTTCTCCCTTCTTGAGATGGTGTAACTCCTATTTCCCTTTGGGGATCAAAATATTGTAGACTCCTTCTCATCACTGGGCATAGGGGATGTACTATGACCGAGACCTGTCCCATCGGAAAATGATTACATCCCTCATTCATTTCCACTCGTTTCCCTCAACATTTTGGTTCCTAATCCAAGTCAAGACACTCAGCCTACCCTGACTTTCTCCTGGCACTAATCATGAAGATTGTTTCTGTCTGCTGGAGTTGGTTGTAGCTACAGTTTTTGAGTCTGGAGCCAGGGACAGTCATTTTTCCCACTTTGGTACTAGAACCTGTATGTAACAGTAAACCTGAGTATAAGTGACATCGCTCAGTCCTGTCCGACTTTTTGCGACCCCATGGACTGTAGCCTACCAGGCTCCGAACATGGGATTTTCCAGGCAAGAGTACTGGAGTGGGCTGCCATTTAAGTCAATTAGAGGCAAGCAGAATTGAAAGATGGAGTGAGAAAACTTGTTTTCTCATCACTGTCAGGGAATGTTTAACAGTAGGATTCCTGTGTGCTGTTTCTTATCTCTCTTGAGCCCTCGGTTCCTTATCAGTCCATTGTGGGGGGAGAAGCGGGCAAGCCTCTCCCAGGACCGAAATCAAAGAGATGGGATGCTTGCATAGGATTTCCTTCATTAGCTTTTCCATTTGGTGAAAGGGATTGTTTACGACCCTCTTTTGATATGGATTGCCTTTTGGCCTTATGGCCTCTATTGCTCTTTGCTTCCTTGGTAAACTTGTAAAGTCTGGTCTCTTGATCTTTATCTAAAGAAGCCATATATATATATATATATATATATATATATGTATACTCTTACAGAATTCAATAAAGCACCCTTGTTCCATCAGCGCTTGGGTCCCCTTGCCTTTCTTTTTTTCTCTTTCAATCTTTCTCTCTATCTCTCTATTTCTGGCTGATTCCCTGGAGCGCAAAGGCCGGCAGCAAAACCCAGGGAATATTAGCCTCTTTCCTTCTTTCACTTTCTTATCGTTGACTCCGGACCACCAGGTTCCGGTCCATTAAAGGACCCCAACACATCACCAAAAACTCATGCATACTATTTTAAAGTAGAAATATCTTTGTTTTTTCTGATCATGAAAGTAATTAAATACTTATTGCAAAAAAGTCAGAAAATGTGAACAAAAGTTATACTGAGTTCAACATCCACAATCTTTTTTATATTCTCTCCATGTATATATACAAATATTATTTTTTGTCTTATTTTAAACAAAAGTGAGATCCTATTTTCTATAAGCTCCTTTCATCAATTTATGTAGCATAAATATCTCTTCATGTCAATAGACATATTTACACCATTATTTTTAAAGACTATATAATATTCCATTGCATAAGTTAATTATAATTTAGTTAGCCACCTTTGTTGTTGCAGATAACTCTTAACTTTTTGGTTATTTTCTGAAAAAGCACTAAACCTTACATTGATTCCTCATCACTTGCCCCTTACTCTAAATTTTTGTAGCATAATTCAAACTGTTGCACGTATTGGTTGGGGTAGGTAAGGTGGAAACATTTTTTGAGCTGTAGAAAACATAGTAAGTAGTACTTTTGTAACCATGAGATCTTTCTTACCAAATTTTAAGCTTACTAATTTAATAAAAATGAAGAGTAAGCTAAACTAAGCAGAACCCTATGGGGTCTTCCCAGGACCACGCCCTCCCCAAGGACTCCTTCAGCTTTAGTTTCTCTGCTTTAGCACCGCTCTGAAGTGGCTCCTCTCTGCTTTAGCTCCTCTCTTAAATAGTTGATGCACATTTCCTGAGTTGTCTTACAGATGCTAAACCCCATTTCTTCTAAATGAAAGAAATCAACTACTTGATGAGCCCGTGTTCCCAGAGTGTTTGGGAATTGGAAATCACCATTCAGCACCTAAACTACAATACTTATTCATTCAACAGAATATTTATCAGATATCTACTGTGTGCATAGCAGTCTGTCTCACTGGGATGAAAATGATAGGAATAATGTTAGAGACTGATAATATTAACCCTGTGACACCACTGTGTTACCTCACCATCAACCAATCAGAGAAGTGTGCATAAGCTGATCACATACCCTAGGACACCCCTCCCTCACCTTTCCTTTAAAAAGGCTTTCCTTAAACCCACCTGGGAATTGGGGTGCTTTGAGTACTAGCTACCTGGTCTCTTTTCTTGGTGCCCTACAATAAACATTGCAATTTCCTTCACCACAGCCCAGTGTCAGTAGACTGGCTTTATTGCATTCCAGCAAAAGGACCCAAGTTTGGTTTGGTAACATAACCATTATGTCCCTAGTGTTCAGTGCATCTCTTGGCTAGTTTCCAGATTTATGCAAAAAAGTTTACATAATGCCTGTTGTGTAATATTTTGGTACTGACTGTACCACTCTGTTGACTACCAAATCTCGAATTATAAGGGTGTGGTTATTTAATAGCATGAGTAAACCCAATTCCACAGCAGATACCATTTATGCTTTATTAAGATAACAAAGCAAGGCTAAGCAATCAGAAATTAAGTAATTACAAAGATCTAGAAAAAATGTTTGGGCTTCCCTTGTAGCTCAGCTGGTAAAGAATCAGCCTGCAATGCACAAGACCTGGATTCAACCCTGAGTTGGGAAGATCCCCTGGAGAAGGGAAAGGCTACCCACTCCCATATTTGGGCCTGGAGAAATCCATGGAGTCACAAAGAGTCAGATACAACTGAGCGACTTTCACTTCACTTCACTTCACTTAGGGCAATTATTAAAAATAGAATAAAGTGGAATTCAAGATGGTGGAGTAGAAGGACATGCACTCATCTGTAAGAACTCCAAAATTACAACTCGCTGCTGAACAACCGTCGATAGGAGACTGTTGGATCCCACCAAAAAAAAAAAAAAAGATATCCTATGTCCAAGGGCAAAGGAGAAGCCCCAGCAAGATGTTAGACGGGGCGATATCGCGTTTAGAATCAAACCCCATATGGGCCAGAGACACTTGGAGGGCTCAAAGAAATCTTGTGCACATCAGGACCCAGACACCCCACAGAGACTGAGCTAGAACTGTGTTTGAGTGTCTCCTGTGGAGGTATGGGTCAGCAGGGGCCTGCCACAGGGGCAGGGGCTCTGGGTGCAGCAGACCTGGGTATGGCATAAGCCCTCTTGGAAGAGGTCTCCATTAACCCCACCATAGAGCTGCCAGAACTTACACAGGACTGGGGAAACAGACTCTTGAAGGGCATAAACAAAACCTTGGGCACACCAGGACCCAGGAGAAGAGCAGTGACCCCACAAGAGACTGACCCAGACTTGCCCATGAGTGTCCAGGAGTCTCCAGTGGAGGCATGGGTCGACAGTGGCCTACTGCAGGGTTGGAGGCACTGTGTGCAGCAGTGTGTGCATGGAACCTTTTGAAGGAGGTCACCATTATCTTCATTACTTCCACAATAGTTTGGCCTTAGGTCAAACAACAGGGAGGAAACACAGCCTCACCCATTAACAGAAAACTGGATTAAAGATACTGAGCATGGCCCTGCCCATCAAAACAAGATGCAGTTTCCCCCATAGTCATAAGGAGGTTCCATAAGCCTCTTATTGTTATCCATCAGAGGACAGACAGAATGAAAACCACAATCACAGAAAACTAACTAAACTGATCACATGGACCACAGCCTTGTCTAACTCAATGGAACTATGAGCCATGCTGTGGAGGGGCCACCAAAGAAGGGTGGTCATGGTGGAGAGGTCTGACAGAACGTGGTGCACTGGGGAAGGGGATGGCACACCACTTCGGTGTTCTTGCCTTGAGAACCGCATGGACAGTATGAAAAGGCAAAAAGATAGGACGCTGAAAGATGAACTCCCCAGGTTGGTAGGTGCCCAATATGCTACTGGAGATCAGTGGAGAAATAACTCCAGAAAGAGTGAAGAGATGTAGCCAAAGCAAAAACAACACCCAGTTGTGGATGTGACTAGTGATGGAAGTAAATTCCAATGCTATAAAGAGCAATATTGCACAGGAATTTGGATGTTAGTCCCATGAATCAAGGTAAATTGGAAGTGGTCAAACAGGAGACGGCAAGCGTAAACATCAATATTTTAGGAATCAGCGAACTAAGATGGACTGGAATGGGTGAATTTAACTCAGATGACCATTGTATCTACTACTGTGGGCAAGAATCCCTTAGAAGAAATGGAGTAGCCATCATAGTCAAAAAAAGAGTCCAAAATGCAGTTTTGGAATTGGATGCAATTCCAAAAACAACAGAAAGATCTCTGTTCATTTCCAAGGCAAACCATTCAATGTCACAGTAATCCAAATCTATGCCCTGACCGGTAATGCTGAAGAAGCTGAAGTTGAATGGTTCTATGAAGACCTACAAGACCTTCTAGAACTAACACCCAAAAAAGATTTTCACTATAGAGGACTTTAATGCAGAAGTAGGAAGTCAAGAGATACCTGGACTGCAGGCAAATTTTGCCTTGGAGTGTAAAACAAAGCAGGGCAAAGGCTCACAGAGTTTTGCCAAGAGAACGGACTGGTCATAGCAAACACCCTCTTTCAAAAACATAAGAGAGGACTCTACACATGGTCATTACCAGATGATCAATAGCAAAATCACATTGATTATATCCTTTTCAGCCAAAGATGCAGAAGCTCTATACTGTCAGCAAAAATAAGAACAGGAGCTGACTGTGGCTCAGATCATGAACTCCTTATTGCCAAGTTCAGACTTCAGTTCAGAAGAAAGTAGGGAAAACCACCAGACCATTCAGGTATGACCTAAATCAACTCCCTTATGATTATACAGTGGAAGTGACAAATAGATTCAAGGGATTAGATCTGATAGCCAGAGTGCCTGAAGAACTATAGACGGAGATTTGTGACATTGTACGGAAGGCAGAGATCAAGACCATTCCCCAAGAAAAAGAAATGCCAAAAGGCAAAATGGTTGTCTGAGGAGGCCTTACAAATAGCTATGAAAAGAAGAGAAGCTAAAGGCAAAGGAGAAAAGGAAAGATATACCCATCTGAATGCAGAGTTCCAAAGTAAAGCAAGGAGAGATAAGAAAGCCTTCCTCAGTGATCAGTACAAAGAAAAAGAGGAAAATTATAGAATGGGAAAGACTATCAATCTCTTCAAGAAAATTAGAGAAACCAAGGGAATATTTCATGCAAAGATGGGCACAATGAAGGACAGAAATGGTATACACCTAATAGAAGCAAAAGATATTAAGACAAGGTGGCAAGAATACACAGAAAAACTATACAAAAAGATCTTAATGACCCAGATAACCATGATGGGGTGATCACTCACCTAGAGCCAGACATCCTGGAATGCGAAGTCAAGAGGGCCTTAGGAAATGTCGCTACAGACAAAGCTAGTGGAGGTGATGGAACACCAGTGGAGCTATTTCAAATCCTAAAAGATGATGCTGTGAAAGTGCTGCACTCAGTATGCCAGGAAACTTGGAAAACTCAGCAGTGGCCACAGGACTGGAAAAGGTCAGTTTTCATTCCAATCCCAAAGCAAGGCAATGCCAAAGAATGTTCAAACTATTTTACAATTGCACTCATCTCACACGCTAGCAAAGTAATGCTCAAAATTCTCCAAGCCAGGCTTCAACACTATGTGAACTTCCAGATGTTCAAGCTGGATTTAGAAAAGGCAGAGAAACCAGAGATCAAATTGCCAGCATCCATTAGATCATCAAAAAAGCAAGAGTTCCAGCAAAACATCTACTCTGCTTTATTGACTATGCCAAAGTCTCTGACTGTGTGGATCACAACAAACGGTGGAAAATTCTTTGAGATGGAGATACCAGACCACCTTATCTACCTCCTGAGAAATCTGTATGGAGGTCAAGAAGCAACAGTTAGAACTGGACATGGAACAACAGACTGGTTCCAAATCGGGAAAGGAGTACGTCAAGGCTGTATATTGTCACCCTGCTTATTTAACTTACATGCAGAGTATATCATGTGAAATACTGGGCTTGATGAAGCAGAAGCTGGAATCAAGATTTCTGGGAGAAATATCAATAACCTCAGATATGCTGATGACACCAACCTTATGGCAGAAAGTGAAGAGAAACTAAAAAGCCTCTTGATGAAAGTGAAAGAGGAGAGTGAAAAAGTTGGCTTAAAGCTCAACATTCAGAAAACTAAGATCATGGCATCCGGTCCCATCACTTCATGGCAAATAGATGAGGAAACAATGGAAACAGTGAAAGACTTTATTTTTGGGGGTTCCAAAATCAGTGCAGATGGTGGCTGCAGCCATGAAATTAAAAGACACTTACTCCTTGGAAGGAAAGTTATGACCAACCTAGACAGCATATTAAAAAGCAGAGACATTACTTTGTCAACAAAGGTCCATCTAGTCAAAGCTATGGTTTTTCCAGTAGTCATTTATGGATGTGAGAGTTCGACTATAGGGAAACTGACCACCAAAGAATTGATGCTTTGAACTGTGGTAATGGAGAAGACTCTTGAGAGTCCCTTGGACTTCAAGGAGATCCAACCAGTCTACCCTAAAGGAAATCAGTTCTGAATATTCATTGGAAGGACTGATGCTGAAGCTGAAACTCCAATACTTTGGCCACCTGATGTGAAGAACTGACTCACTAGAAAAGACCCTGATGCTAGGAAAGATTGAAGGTGGGAGGAGAAGGGGACAACATAGAATGAGATATCTGGATGGCATTACCAGCTCGATGGACATGAGTTTGAGTAAGCTCCGAAAGTTGGTGATAGACAGGGAAGCCTGGCATGCTGCAGTCCATGGGGTCACAAAGAGTTGGACATGATTGAGCAACTGAACTGAACTGAACTGAGAAAAATGCTTAAGTATTCAGTGTAAAGAAACTTGATAAATAAAAAGCAGAATATATATGTTGTATAAGCAAGAGCTTATAAAACAAGATGAGAAAAGGAAATCACATCTCAAAGACTTTTATCATGACAAAAGGGATCACATAAATTAATAAGTCTTGGACACTCTTTTCCAGTGTGGCCAACTTATTTTCAAATGGGAGCCAATTATAACAGAAACCAGCAATGTAGTGAAATATCTTTGACAGAATCATTTTGAAAAAGAGATGCAGGGCACATGAGGCTGCTTTATGTGAATGCCCACTCATGCCTTATGCCCTCCTTTTACAAAGAAGAGCTCTATTGCCATTGGGCAAGTCCATTTTCCAGGTTATTTTTGGAGAACTAATGCCTTCGTCACATAATTAAGGAACTTAGACATTGTTAGGAACAACTCTGGATAAAGACTCTAAAGCATTACCATCAACTCCCAGGAAAATACTTCAAACTGTTTCTATTACCTTTCACCTGAGTGATATATTAAAGAAAAGACAACATAGTGGAGCTCTGTAGAGACCCATCTAAAATCATGAAAGTTTAGTAAGTACTAATAGTTCATGTTAGAACAATAGAATTTAATTTTCGCTTCCCACCCCCAGCTTTATGGACATATAATTGACAATTTAAAAATTCCATATAATTAAATTTACAACCTCATGTTTTGATATACATACATATTGTGAAATAATCATCCTAATTATGATTAACATATCCATCACCTTATACCTAATTACTTTGAGTGTGTGTATGTTGACAACACTTAAGACCTACACTCAGCAAATTTAAAATATACAACATAGTATTTTAATTAGTTATATTATACATTAGATCTTGCATCACTGGAATTTTGTATCCCTTGACCAATGTTTACCATTTCTTCTTGCTACTCTCAACCCCTAGCAACCACCACTCTACTTTCTATTTCTTTGAATTTGACTATTTTAGATTTCACATAAAAGTGAGATCATGCAGTTTTTGTCTTTCTGCATCTTGCTTATTTCACAGAGGATGATGTCCTTGAGGTTGATCTACATTGTTATAAATGACAAGATTTCCCTCTTTTAAAGGCTGAAAATATTTCATTATGTGTATATATATATATATATTTATTTATTTATATATCACATTTTCTTTATCCATTCATCATCAATGGATATTTAGGTTGTTTCTTTGGTTATTGTGAATAATACTGAAATGAACATGGGAGTGCAAGTTTCACCTTATTTTAGGTACCAAGAAATATGTGCATTAATTAGAGATTCTCAATATCTCTCAATTTCTATATGGTATCTAATAATTTTATTATTTTTGAAGAAAATAAAACTGAGAAAGAAAAGCCTTCCTTTGTTAACTTCAAAAAGGCTCTAAGTGATTCCTAAGCAAATTAACATACGTGGAAAATAACTCGAATTAGGACAATTAGTACAAGTAGCTTTACTGTTCAGTATGTTTCAGGAGCATTTGAAGTTTATTGAAAGATATATAACATACTCAAATGTATGTAAATTTATACTTAAATCACTGAGTTTCACATTTTCTTTTTCTTTTTCTTTTTTTCACATTTTCTTTATATATTTGCTTCAAGGAGAAATACTTCTTCCAAATCATAAAATAGCTTTCCAGGGAAAAATTTGCATAGATGTTTTTGTCACTTTTGAGTCCTAAAAAGTCTTCTTCCATGAAACTTCTGAGACATAGAAGTATTTCAGACAATATTGTAGAATTAAATAGCTTGAGTTAACTTTGCATCTTTCTTTCCTTGTGGTTAACCTAATTAGTCATTGTTAGTATAATTAGTAATATTGAGGAAATAACATTGCTCTATTAAGAAAAAAGACTGTTGTAACTATCAAAATCTTTGTAATAGGTACAATGATTCTAAAACTTTACATGGGAGAATAAGAATGCAAATAATAGAGGGTAAAAGCATTTTAACTATGAAAAGAACTAAGCCAATTGAATATAATAATATACCCAAACTACTATACTAAAACAGGCTTCCCTGGTGACTCAGAAGCCCCCAGTGCAGGAGACCTGGGTTTGATCCCTGGGTTGGGAAGATCTAGAGAAGGAAATGGCAACCCACTCCAGTATTCTTGCTTGGAGAATTCCATGGACAGAGGAGCCTAGCAGGCTACGGTCCATGGGGTTGCAAGGAGTCAGAAATGACTGAAAGACTAACACTTTCACATTCACTTTTTCACTATACTAAAACAGGGAGTACAAGTAAAAAAAAAAAAAGCTTAGTGCAGAAACAGTCCCATTAGGTATAGGAACTTACTGTTTGCTACAGGAGATTTCATAAATCAGTAGAGTAAGGAAGGGCCATTTTGGAATGGTTATCAATTTAGAAAAAAAAATTAGATTGTCCTCTCATACTATGCATTCAAATAAATTCCATATGAATTGAATATATATAAAATGTTAAACTCAGTGGTAGAGAATCCGCCTGTATATATACATACATTGTCCAAAAATATATACGAACAATAATGAAAAAGCACAGTATTTAAGTGATTCATTTTTCAAGAGAAGCAGGAATAAAAATATCAATATTAATTACAAATATGGACGTTATAACAATAAAAACTTAAAAATGACAAAAGATACTATGAAAAAAATACATGTTTGATCCCCAGTTTCCCCATATCTTTTCACTTCACTGATTTTAAATGTTTCCAAATGTTATTTTTTCTTTTTCTTAAAATATATTCACTTTCCATTTCCCATTCTCCCCTACTGGCTTTTGGTTCAAAGCTTTAATCTTTTTATTAATTTAAAATGTTTTCATAAATTGTTTTCCATAGCTTGGCAAAACTTCATATTTAGCAGAATCACCTGGTGTGGACATCCAGACATATTTATGGATATGGGAATTACTGAGTCAAAGGATAGGAAGATTCTGACAGCAAATGAGATTATCAAGGCTTCACTTGGGAATTTCCTGGTGATCCAGTGGTTAGGATCCAGGCTTCCTTTGTATGTGTGTATGTATATATACATACACACAATAAAACTAAACTGTATTGTTTTTCTACGTGTCTCACAGGAATAATTAGATAGGGTCTTTAGTGGCCTTGATGATTCTTTTTTATAAGGTCTAGCAACTTAAGATTCTTGATATGGGAAAGTCTCACAAATATGTATTCACTACACATGGCATTGGCTCATCTCATTTTCTCCTTACAATATCAGATATAAAAATAGCCCAAAGTTGTTAAACTCCCCTGTTAACAGTTTATAATTTGTACCTAGATTTAATTCTATTAAGGCATTGATTGAATATAGAAGCTAATCTCTTTTAGCAACTCCTAGCTTTGTCAGTAATTAAGGCCTTTCTTTCACCATGTGGAATTATTTGTGTATTTGTCTTCTACCACAATTTCCTCAGTCCTCAACCATCCCTCACCCCAAAAGGG
The DNA here is from genome assembly GCF_023699985.2 of Odocoileus virginianus. Taxonomy (NCBI): domain Eukaryota; kingdom Metazoa; phylum Chordata; class Mammalia; order Artiodactyla; family Cervidae; genus Odocoileus; species Odocoileus virginianus. The sequence goes on from NC_069680.1 coordinate 62,363,758, forward strand.
AAGACTACCTGTAAAACCATACTGTAATATTCCATGGACAGAGCCTATACATGTGTATATTTACAAAATACATGAGTTTTTTTCATTCCCTATCATTGCCTTCAAAGCTGGTACTGCTAAATTCTCATTTATAGATTTAACCAGCTCTGGGGCCAGGGAAGGAGCAGGAATCCCTGATTTGTAGCATTTGCCAATTTCTGTATTATAAATACTCATGTCATGGAAAATTTGAAGCTACTGACATGATATCACTGAAAACAGAACTGGGAACTGATGTACAGTAACACACCATTATACAGTATTTCTATCATACAGACACAACAAACATACATAACCTCAAGAGATTAGATAATAGTAAAATGTAGTAAAATAATTAGGAAGTAATGAGTCTCAGTATTTTTACCTCTGTTTTTAATACAGCCTTCTACCTGTAAGTGTAAATACCTTAAGTTTAAAATATTGCTGTGTTTAATTCCTGGCTTGCAATAATAACCTGAAAATATTGGCTCTTGCTAGCTAGCTCTAACATAGCAATGGTTTTAACCTTGCCCCAGTTTCTAGAACCAAGACCTAGTTTAGCAACTCAAATGAGTCAGTCTTCTATCTAGAACAACTCATCTTAAATATACAGAAACTAGATTCATATTAGATTGCTGGTATGTACCGGGCTTCGCTGGTGGCTCAGTGGTAAAGAATCTGCCTGCTGATGCAGGAGACAAGGTTCAATCCCTGGATCAGGAAGATCCCCTGGAGAAGGAAATGACAACCCCCTCCAGTATTCTTGCCTGGAAAATCCCATGGACAAAGGAGCCTGGTGGGCCACAGTCCATAGTTCTCAAAAGAGTCAGACACAACTTAGTTTCTAAAGAACAACAAAAGGACTGAATATTCCCATGAGTTTCCCATTGTGCTAGACTGTGAGGATGCAAGGAAGGTTAAAACCCTTCCCACATGCTGGAAAACCTGGACAGCTGCATGTAAAAGAATGAAAGTAGAATACTCTCTAACACCATGCACAAAAATAAATTCAAAATGGATTAAAAACCTAAATGTAAGACCAGATACTATGAAACTCCTAGAGGAAACCATAGGCAGAATATGCTTTGACATAAATCCCAGCAAGATCTTTTTTGACCCACCTCCTAGAGTAATGAAAAGAAAAACAAAAATAGACAAATGGAACCTAATTCAACTTAAAAGCTTTTGCACAGCAAAGGAAACCATAAACAAGACAAAAAGACAACTCTCAGAATGGGAGAATATGTTTGCAAATGAAGCAACTGACAAGGGACTGATCTCCAAAATATACAAACAGCTCAAGTAGCTCAATATTAAAGACAAGACAAAACAAACAACAACCCAATAAAAAAATGGGCCGAAGACCAAAAGAGACACTGCTTCAAAGAAGACATACTGATGGCCAAAAAGCACATGAAAATACACTCAACATCATTAATTATTAGGGACATGCAAGTCAAACTACAATGAGATATCACCTCACACTGGTCAGAATGACTGTCATCAAAAAGTCCACAAGCAATAAATGCTGGAGAGGGTGTGGAGAAAAGGGAGCACTCTTACACTGTTGGTGGGAGTATAAACTGATACAGCCACTGTGAAAAACAGTATGGAGGTTCCTTAAAAAACTATAACTTTCATGTGATCCAGCACTCCCACTTCTGGGCATATACCTGGAGAAAATCATAGTTTCAAAAATACGTGCACCTCCGTGTTCATTACAGCACTATTTACAACAGCCAGTACATGGAAGCAACCTAAATGCCCTTTGACAGAAGAATGAATAAAGAAGATGTGATACATATATGCAATGGAATATTACTCAGCCATAACAAGGAACAAAACTGTGCCTTTTGCAGAGATGTGGATGGCCCTAGAAACTGTCATACAGAGCAAAGTAAATCAGAAAGAGATAAAACAAATATCATATAATACTGCTTATATGTGCAATCTAGAAAAATGATACAAATGAACTTATTTGCAAAGCTGAAACAGAGATACAGAGGTGGAGAATAGATGTATGGATGCCAAGAAGGAAGGGGGTGTGGGGTGAATTGGGAGATTGGCACTGACATATATACATTGCTATGTGTAAAATAGATAACTAATAAGAACCTACTGTATAGCACAGGGAACTCTACTCAGGGCTCTGTGGTAACCTAAATAGGAAGGAAATTTGTAAAAGAGGGGACATATATGTACGTGTGGCTGATTCACTTTGCTGTAAAGCCGAAACTAGCACAACGTTGTAAAGCAACTATACTCTGGTAAAAATTAATTTTAGAAAAAGACCCCTCCTACAGTCTTCCCTGCATCAACAGACAGCCACTCCATTTTCAAGTTTTTCAGACTAAAAGTCTTGGTGTCACCTTTGATTCCTTTCTTTCTCTTCCATCTTATTTCAGGTACCTTAGCGCATCCTAGTGGCTTCACTTTCAGACTATAAGGACATTCCAATCACTTCTCAGCCCTCTACCACACCAGCCTCTCTGAGCCACCATTCTCTCTTGCCTGGATTATTGGAATAGTATCCTAAATGGTCTTGCTTCCATCTTGCTCCCTTGTGATCTAGTCTCAAAACAATGGTCAGCCTCATCCTCTTATTTATTTATTTTTAATATTTACTTGTTCATTTGGCTGTGCCACATCTTCCTTGTGGCATGCAGAATCTTTGATCTTTGTTGTGGCATGTGGGATCTAGTTCTCTGACCAGGGATCAAACCTGGGCCCCCTGCATTGGGAGCGCAGTCTTGGCCACTGGACCATCGGGGAAGCCCCAGCCTGATCCTTTTAAACTGGTCAGTCATATTGTGCCTTTCCTCTGCTCAGTAATCCATCTCACTCAAAGTAAAAGCCAGAGTCTTCACCATGATCTTCAGGACCCAACATAATCAGTGAGTCTGTCTCCACTTCTCTGATATCACTTCCTATTCTTCCCCCTTCTTGCTCTTCCCCAACCATGATGGACTTCTTACTTTTCCTTAGGTGTGCTGGGCAGGATCCTACCTCAAGGTATTTGCATTTGCTGTATACCCTGCCTAGAGCACTCTTTCTTGGCTGCATGAATCTCTCCTTCTGTCTTATCCAAGTCTGTTTATATGCCATCTTCTCAGTGAGACCTTCTGTCCCAACCCTATTTAAAATTGCAACCCCACTTTCTGCTTCCAGAACTCACCCTTAAATTTTCTCCATAGACTCATTTCTATTAACATATGATATATTTTACTTAATTGTTTATTTTCTGTTCTTCCCAATTAACTAAAATATAAGCTGCACAAGGTCAGTGAACTTTGTTCTGTTCACTGCTGATCCCTCAGTGTCTATAATAGTGTCTGGCATATACTGGCACTTAATATATATTTATTAAATGAAGATCTTCCTCAAGGAGGTTTATAGGTTTTCCATGTGTATTTTTTTGTAGCCAAAGTAACTGGATTTCCTGCCTTCATGCTCCAGTTTCCTAGTGATTAACCCTCAGGACTTGTTACCAGGCATCTACAATTCTGACCTGCATGAAAGGATCTCTGTCAGTTACTAGGCCAGCTCTACATCTTGGTTCTTCCTTGGTTGATTTTGTTTGTTTGTTTGTACTTATGTTCCTCTAACCCATAAATTTATCTTTCAGTTTCAGACTTGTCTTTGAATTAATATGATTTTCTGACTCAGTCTGAGAATTTTTTCCTTCACTGTCTGAGTTTTAGATCTGATAGTACTCTAATGTACATATAGAGATACAAAAAGATTGTATAACAAAGTACATGATCATCACAATCTTTAAAAATTAAAATGAGCATTGTAAGGATAATACTTCTTTTAGCAATTAGTTAAGATATTACTTGTTATCCAGCAACCCTCCTGTTATCTACACAGATAGGTGAATATCCCTATGAAATTCTTAGGCTTGACACACACAAAACTAAACAGAGTAGAAGCTGTCAGTGATAGTTAGATTTTAAGATCCCTCACTACCTCCACACTCTTTTCAGGCACTTTACAAAAATCCTGTAATAACTAGGATCAACTGAGTAATATCCTCATTTGTTAGCTAGACAATATGGCTATAGGCAGCTCTGAATTAATAAGCAGTCTCCCTCAAGTCAAGATGATTAGGGATGATAATGTGAGTCAAAATTTTTAACTGCCAACAATTACAAATATTTTGGAATAATTTTGTTTTCTTAAAGCATATTCTCCATAGATTATTTTATCTCTGCAAAGATTCTGCAAAGAATGGCAGTATAAATAGTAATCTTTTCTAAGTAGAATTATTATGACTCTAACTCAGCACTAAGAACCTAAAAATGCCAGTAGAAATAGTAAAAAGGATATTTCTCTTTATGTAGCAACAGTTCAGAGAGATCAAAAGTCTTTTACAGCATTGATACCATTTCTATCACTGTATTTCTGTGAGGAATCTTGGGGGAAAGAGGAGCAAATAATTTATCATTTTTTACAGATAATGAAGCTGAGGCACCAAATTAGACGATTTCTTGCCTGAGACCACAATGGTACATCAATTGTAGGAATAGGACTGCTGCATCCTCTTAGTTGTCAGTTTACAGGGTGGTTTTTCCAGATCACTCTGCACTACTAATTTGATTGAGATTCTGAGTAATAACAGAAGATCATCAGGGCAAAGTAATGGTAATGAGCCAGAGCTAGAAATAAAAATAGAGTCTAAGTCTTCTAACTTCCTGCCTACTGATCCTGCCATTAAGCTGCAGGACTTAATTACTGGACTTCATAAAAAAGAGGCAACCTAATGCTATTAGAGATTAACCAGTGTCAGTTCAGTTAACTTTTCATTGTCTAAGTGGACAGAATAATTTATATTTTGACAATTTCTAAAGGAAAACAGTCTCAAATTGAGATTCTTTTTGGACGGGTCATTTTTATTCTATTACTAAAGTGTTTACTTGAGTGATGTGAAAAGGATCTTGGTTGAATGAAGCTCATAAAGGAACCAGAAAAAAAGACATGGAAAGTTAAAAATAATGATCTCTTTGCTTAAAGAAGGTGTGACTCAGCAAGCTAGAGAATTCAGGTTTTCAATGGGTTGACTAGTCAATTGTCATAGTCTGAGGGGTAATGTGGTCCACTCCAACCTCTGAGAATAAGCCAAAAGAGAAGAAAATATAGAAGAAACGGAGAGAGGGGGCATCTTTTGTTCTACATTTAAGAAGTATATTGCTTAATTTGGTGGATTCAGATGAATTAGACAAGTCATAATTCAGAAATCAAGAAACTTTTCACTAGACTCTGAATAACCAAAGCAATCTTGAGAAAGTACAGAGCTGGAGGTATTACATCCTCTGATTTCAGACTATATTACAAAGCTACAGTAATCAAAACAGTATGGTACTGAAATGAAAGGAACAGAATAGACAGCCCAGAAATAAACCCAGGCACTTAAGGTCAGCTAATCTGTGACAAAGAAGGCAAGAATATACAATGGAAAAAAAACAGGCTCTTCAATAAGTGGTGGTGGGAAAGCTGAACAGCTAAATGAAAGAATGAATTTATAATATTTTCTTATACCATATGTAAAAATAAACTCAAAAATAAAATAAAATAAAATAAACTCAAAATTAATTAAAGACCTAAATGTAAAACTGGAAACCATAAAACTCCTACAAGAAAACATAGGCAGAATACTCTCTGACATAAATCATAGTAACATTTTTTGGATCTGTCTCCTAAGGCAGAGGCAAAAATAAATAAATGGGACCTAACTAAACTTAAAAGCTTTTGCACAACAAAGGAAAGCATTGACAAAACCTACAGAATGTGCAAACATATTTGCAAGTGATGTGACTGGAAAGGAGTTAATATCCAAAATACGTAAATAACTTATATAACTCTTTCTATAAAAAAACACTATTTAAAAAATGGGTAGAAGACCCGAACAGGCATTTTTCCAAAGAATATATACAGATGATCAACAGGCATGTGAAAAAGTGCTCAACATTGCTAATTATTAGAGAAATACAAATTAAAACAAAATGAGGAATCACCTCATACCTGTCAGAATGGCTCTTATCAAAAAGACCACAAATGTTGTGAGTAACAAATGTGAGGATATAGAGAAAAGAGAATGCCTATATACTGTTGGTTGGGAATATAAATTGGTAGAAAATAGTATGGAGTTTCCTCAAAAATCTAAAATAGAACTACCACATGATCCAGCAATTCCACTCCTGGGTATATATCCAAAGAAAAGAAAAACACTAGTTCAAAAAGATACATGCACCCTAATGTTCCTGGGAACATTATTAACAATAGCCGAGAAATGGCCAGACTTCCTGGTGGTCCAGTAGTTAGAAATCTGCCTGCCATTGCAGGGAACACAGGTTTGATTCCTGGTCCTGGAAGATTCCATGTGCTACAGGACAACTAAGCCCATGCACCACCTGAACCCAAGTGCCACAACTATCAAAGCCCACATGCTCTAGAACCCATGCTCCACAACAAGAGAAATCACTTCAGTGAGAAACCCAGGCCCTGCAACTGGACAGGAGCTCCTGCTCGCTGCAGCTAGAGAAAGCTCGTGTGTAGCAACAAAGACCCAGCACAGCCAAAAGTAAATAAACAAATAGAAATTTTTAAAAAGATGTGGTGGTGACCTAAGTGTCCATCAACAGAAGAATTGATAAAGAAGGTTTGACATAGTGTATGTAAAAACTCAAAAGAGCTTTTTGGCCAATTGAATACATACAGTGAAATACTACTCAGCCACAAAAACAATGAAATTTTGCCATTTGCAGCAGCATGGATGGACCCAGAGGGTATTATATTTAGTGAAATAAGTCAGAGAAAGATAAATATTGTATGTTATTACTTATGTGCATAATCTAAAAAATAAAACAAATGAATATAACAAAACAGAACCAGACTCACAGATACAGAGAACACACTAGTGGTTGCAAGTGGAGAGAGGGAAGGGGAAGGAGTTAGATGGGGTATAATATACAAACTATTATGGATAAAATAAATAAGCTACAAGAATATATTGTATAGAACAGGGAATATAGCCAATAGTTTATAATAACTTTAATGAAGTAGAATGTTACATACTTGAAACTAATATTGTAAATCAACTACAACACAAAAACAAAACATTTCAACACGTGAAAAAGGTTCTAAGAGATGCACTATAGTGTGATGAGTTTCATTATATAAGCTGATATGTGGTACTCTTCTCATGTATTTTCAAGGGCATGGGCAAGTTGCCTTGCATGAAGAGATATAAAGCTCATACAGGCTTCCCCAGTGGTGAAACTCCTCATATAAATCAGAACTCCAGAAAGGTAGTGGCCAAATGAACAAAGATTTTATCATCTTCCCAATTCTGTTCCTAGTTTATACAACAAATTAGTAGATGAAGAAACATCTTTGGGGTTACTTATTAATAATTGTCCTGGATATCTCTCATACATTCAGTATGTATATGTTATTAAACTTGTATTAGTTTTTCTACTATTAAAAAGAGAAAACAAGAAGAAATATCTTTAACATAATATTTCTGATTTTTAAGCTGACTTTCTAAAGGTGCCACATAGCTTTATGTACATTATTATTATTTTTGACATTTACAGAGAATGTTGTTTTACAGGTGAGGAAGCAGATGTTAAGCATTTTGCCCAAGGTCACACAGATTGCTTAGTAGTTAGACCTGTGTTTAGAGTCCAGGCCTCTAAAATAACTTCTAATACCCTTTCTATGGCAATACTTTAATTTTTACCTTTAAAACAATTTCTAGATAAACTTAAGACTACTCGATAGCTTTTTGAGAAATAGATTCGGGATTACTTGTTTTGCATCCCCATTTTTCTTGTTGTAAATTTCTTCAGCAAAGTATAGACATTACATATCAGATTGTGGGTCTTTTTGTTGCAATAAGGTAGAAGTACATTTCCTCAAAAGTGCTGGGCACTGAATGCCTATTTGTTTTGGGTTCACCAAGGGTACTGTAAATCAAACTTGATGGTTGCAGGCAGAGCCCTTAAGTAAGAACCATGAGTTGGTTTGCTATAACTAAAGGATTTTCTATATTTTCTAAAACAAATTAAAGGACCTTAGTGGATAAATTGAGCTACAAACTTGATACTACCGCAGCCTAACATGAGACATTAGAGAGCCTTTAAATTTTAGAGGAAAAGACAAGCAAGTATTATTTTCAACTTACTTACTCAAGAGAAAGGTTATAAATTTTATTGAGCATTTGCTGACTACCAGCAATTCATAAGTTGTTTCACTAATCATAGATTCTAACTCAACCCGTACCCAGTGAAATACTGTCTCAATGGTTTGTTGATAAAATTAACATAATCATTAATTATTAATTCCTGTGGAGCTGCATCTAGAAAACTTGAGGTTAAAGCCTCTGCCTTCTCTAACCAATCATTAAACCAAATAAATTGTTGTATATTCTCCATTACACACTACAAAGTCTTCCCTGGTGGCTCAGAGGTTAAAGTGTCTGCCTGCAATGCAGGAGACCTGGGTTCAATCCCTGAGTTGGGAAGATCCCCTGGAGAAGGAAATGGCAACCCATTCCAGTATTCTTGCCTGGAGAATCCCATGGATGGAGGAGCCTGGTAGGCTACAGTCCATGGGGTTGCAAAGAGTCGGACACGACTGAGCACTTTCACTTCACACACTAAGCTCACTGTTAGGCATTGTAGTGCCTACTCTATAATAAAAGCTCAATATTTTTCAGTAATGATTAAGTGAGTGAAGGAAACAGAAATAATCAAAGACATGGAAATTGCTACAAAGGTGCTGATATGACTGAAATATCAGTTCAGTTGCTCAGTCTGTGCGACCCCATAGACGACAGCCCACCAGGCTCCCCCGTCCCAGGGATTCTCCAGGCAAGAACACTGGAGTGGATTGCCATTTCCTTCTCCAATGCATGAAAGTGAAAAGTGAAAGTAAAGTTGCTCAGTTGTGTCTGACTCTTAGCAACCGCATGGACTGCAGCCTACCAGGCTCCTCTGTCCATGGGATCTTCCAGGCAAGAGTACTGGAGTGGGGTGCTGTTGCCTTCTCTGAATATGCTGTCTAGGTTTGTCATAGCTTTTCTTCTAAGGAACAAGTGTCTTAATTTCATGCTGCAGTCACCATCTGCACTGATTTTGGAGCCCCCCAAAATAAAATCTGTCACTGTTTCCATTGTTTCCCCTTCTATTTGCCATGAAACTGATGGGACTGGGTGCCATGATCTTAGTTTTTTTTTTTTTTTAATCTTAGTTTTTTAATGCTGAGTTTTAAGCCAACTTTTTCACTCTCTTCTTTCACTTTCATCAAGAGGCTCTTCAGTTCCTCTTCACTTTCTGCCATAACGGTGGTATCATCTGCAAATCTGAGGTTATTGATATTTCTCCCAGCAATCTTGATTCCAGCTTGTGCTTCATCCAGCCTGGCATTTCACTTGATGTACTCTGCATATGAGTTAAATAAGCAGGGTGACAATATACAGCCTTGACATACTCCTTTCCCAATTTGGAATCAGTCTGTTGTTCCATGTCCGGTTTTAACTGTTGCTTCTTGACCTGCATACAGTTTTCTCAGGAGGCAGGTAAGGTAGTCTGGTATTCCCATCTCTTTGGTATATCAAAGAAATTAACGTAGCAAAGAAGTTATTTTAAAAACACCTAATTTCTCTTTCATTTGTGTTTTTATCATGATGCTACTCTTTGTAGGCTCACAGGGATTACTTTTGAGCTAATTGTCTAAGCTTCTATAAGATTTACTCTGAGATTATGTCCTGAACTATTCCATACCAGGAAAGGTAGTGCAGAGGAATAAGTTGAGTGTGTGGACTCTAGTGTCAGATATCCTAGATTCATATCTTGGCCCCACTACTTACCAGCCAGGAAATCTTGAGCAAGTTACCTCGATGTCACAATTTTCTCATCTGAAAAACAAGGGCTAGAATAGTATTTTTCTCATGGGGATATTGTAAAGATAAAACAAGAAGTTATAATATAGTATTTATGTAGAACACAGCCCAGTACCTTGCTAATAGCTGGTATTCAATATTATTACTAACAATATTACTTTTTTTCAGACTAAAACATACTTTAAAGTCTAGACTTAATTGACTTTCTTATGACCTTGCCAAAGGTCTGCTTCCATATGCTGCCGGCCAGATGGTCTACTCACAAATGAGACATCTAAGTGCTTACCTGTGGTAAATTAGACCATCAAAGTTCAGTTATTTGTAGTAAAGAATAGGGTTAGCATAACTGAAAACGTACAACTACACAAACTCTAGGAAAGCAGTTTTCTGTGTAGGTGTGTGGTATAGTGAGAGTGAGACAAAGATCAGCATGAGTCAGACCTCAATTTAATTCAACTCTGCACACAGTACTTAGCTTCTTTGAATGGTTTCTTAGTTTTGTGTCTTTGGGAAATTACTTAAACTCTTTGGGCTATTATTTTTCTCATCTCTAAAGTTGGGAAAATAATATTTAATTCACTGAGCTTTTTGTGCAGACAGTGACAGAGTAGGGTCCCGGTAAATGGACAGAGCTGCGGCCAGCACTGTGAACATTAATTCTCTTCTCTTTTTGTGGAGCTATCTTGGGGGAAAGAGTAGCAGCGGCAGACGTGGCAGGCAGGGCAGTTGCTCAGCAACATTATGATGAATGTGATTTATACAAGTCTGTCATAAATGGTCAGTCAGTGTACAATGAGGCCAGTGTGGGTAGAAATTTAATCTGGGCTCTATTCTCCAAGATGTGCCAGGGGCCTCTTTTTATACTTGTACAAATATGGTCTGTTCGCCACCTCTTTTCTAAACCACTTCCTGACTTTCACCACCTTCCCCAGGTCCTCAGTGGCCTCAGAGGGTCACGACCTATGACTGCCATTCCCATTATAACCTGCCTCACATCTCTCAGGTCCTAAATAACTGGATCCTACCAGGAAAATTCTAATCCTTCCAGAGTCCCACTCCTCCTGTACTCTTCTAAGAGAGGAGTACTAATTGCACAGCTGAATCCCAGCTGAGAAAGGCCTTTCTTTAGTTATACTGTCCATTGGTATATTTCAATAAAGTATTTTTCCAGTGTTTAAAGCCAAGGGAGCAAACAGTGTGAGGGTTTGAGATATCAAGGTAAAGTGAATGTCGAGAAGCAGTTTGAAAACGAAGGGGACTTTTCAGCACAGCACATAGTAGCTGCCCATCTGGAGAAGGCATTGAATATGACCCAGGAAGTAGAAACTGTATGTATTTAATGAACAACCCTGCCTGTTCCACATCAGCCAGTCAATTTAAAGAGTCAACAAGAACTTTGGACCCTATACTAAAAGCAACTTCTGAAAGAAGAGAATGTGGGAGGGGAAGAGAACTGCCTTGAGAGTTAGGAAACTTGGGTCATAATTCTGCCTTCACCACTAAACAGCTTTTGACCTTGAGAAAGTCAGTTTTGTCCTTAGCCTTCAGTGACTTCACTGTGGACTAACAGACTGAATCGGAGAGCCCTTTTTCAGGCCTAGCCATCATGTTGCTTTGTTCCCCATAGCAAACTGATTAGCCTGGTGGTGAGTGAGTTGGGGAAGCAATGCTGAATTGTAGCTTAAAGAACATTGTGTGTGTGTGTGTGTGTGTGTGTGTGTGTGTTGATCAGTCATGTCTGACTCTTTGCGACCCCGTGGACTGTAGCTCGCTAGGCTCCTGTGTCCATGGAATTCTCCAGGCAAGAATACTGAAGTAGGTTGCTATTCCCTTCTCCAGGAGATCTTCCCAACCCAGGAATTGAACCCAGGTCTTCCGCATTGTGAGCAGATGCTATACCATCTGAGCCACCAGGGAGTGGTAAAGAACCTGCCTGTCAATGAGGGAGAGGTAGGAGGGGCAGGTTCAATCCCTGGGTTGGGAAGATCCCTTGGAGAAGGGAATGGCAACCCACTCCAGTATTCTTGCCTGGAAAATTCCATGGACAGAGCCTGGTGAGCTACAGTCCATAGGGTCTCAAAGAGTCGGACACAACTAAAGTGACAGCATACATGCAAAGAATATTATACTGAACTTCAAATAAAGAGTACTGGATTCCACAGAGGCAGATTACATTAATGGTTAAGAGTGTAGGGGCTGGAATCCTTCATCCCTGGGTTTTGGTACTGAGTTTGAACAAATTGTTTAATCTCAATTTCTTTATCTCTAAAAGAAGAATGCTAATACCTATTCATAATGTTAGTGAGAAGACTAAATATGCTAAAGCATATAAAAGCACTCAGCACGGTGCCTGATATCTGGTAAATCCCCACTACACAATGGCATGTTTCATCCTAAATTAATTCTTTTTTTTTGCTACTAAATTAATTCTTTTTTTTTTCTTTTTTTTTAATTAATTCTTAAAAAAAAATCTTATTTATTTTTTATTTTGGCTGCACTGGGTCTTCGTTGCTTTCTGCAGGCTTTCTCTAGTTTCAGTGAGCAGGGACTGCTCTCTGCTGTAGTGCTCAGGCTTCTCACTGCGGTGGCTTCTCTCGCTGCAGGGCATGGGCTCTGATTGCACAGGTTCCATTAGTTGCAGCGTGTGGGCTCTGGAGCGCAGGTTCAGTATTTGCAGCTCACAGGCTTAGCTGCTTTGTGGCATGTGGACCAGGGATTGAACCCATGTCCCCTGCATTGGCAGCCGGATTCTTGACCATGACGGAAGTCCCTAAATTAATTCTTGATTGGCTACATCATTCACTTTTCTGAGTCTCCTTAAAAAAAAAATTTTTTTTTTGTCCAATCAGAGTACAGGAGCAAATTATTTCTAAGATGTGTTCTATTTCCATCTTTCAATCTTTATTCTTTTATATTTGTAATAGAAAATTTTATTTTAGAAATTTGACCAGTTTTGAATTTAGTAGCTCAGTTAGCCCTCCCATGTGCACAGAATAGTTTCCCAGAAAAATCACTGAGTCTGAACTACTCCCATTGTGTGCAGGTGGATCGTTGCTGGCTACCAGGATATGAGTTATGCAGTTTTAATCCTAAAACCATTGCTGTTGCACCTCCACTCCCAGTAACATGAGAACCTACATCTTTAGATGTCAGGGTCACAGGCCATAGGACAGTCCTAGGAGTCATCATTATTGCCCCATTGCAAAAGTGCAGCAGCCACTTGGAACATCCGAGACATTTGTCTCAGTAGGCAAATAATCATTTTCACTCATAGGTGTTAATTTGATTCCCTGAATATACCCATGCCACTGGATACTAACGTGATGCTTCTTTTTGGCAGAGAGCTCAGCACTGCAATCAAGCCCAGTGACTTGATCACAACAATCCTTAAATCCCATATTTAAGGGTCTGTTTCCTGGATTTCTCCTGGTACCAATTCTGCATAAGTCGGGAGAAAAAAAAATAATATCAGTTACATGAACAGAGATAATTTAGTATAAATAATTGCTACTAGATATAATGATGCATAACTCAATGAAGCTGTGAGCCATGCCATGCAGGGCCACCCAAGACAGACAGGTCATAGTGAAGATTCTGAGAAATTGTAGTCCGCAGGTGGAGGAAATGGCAACTCACTTCAGTATTCTTGCTGCGAGAATCCCATGAAAAGTATGAAAAAGTAAAAAGATATGACACCAGAATATGAGTCCCCCACATCAAAAGGTGTCCAATATGCTACTGGGGAAGAGTGGAGGACAATTACTAGTAGTTCCAGAAAGAATGAAGTGGCTAAGCCAAAGTGGAAACAATGCTCAGTTGTGGATGTGTCTGATGGTGAAAGTAAAGTCTGATGCTGTGAAAAACAATGTTACATAGGAACCTGGAATTTTAAGTCCATGAATCAAGGTACATTGGAAGTGCTCAAACAGGAGATGACAAGAGTAAACACTGACGTCTTAGGAATCAGTGAACTAAAATGGACTGGAATGGGCAAATTTAATTCCGATAACCATTATATATCTACTACTGCGGCAAGAATCCCTCAGAAGAAAAGGATTAGCCCTCACAGTCAAAAAAAGAGTCCAAAATGCAGTACTTGGGTGCAAACTCAAAAACAACAGAACGATCTCAGTTCATTTCCAAGGCAAACCATTCAACATCACAGTAATCCAAGTCTATGCCCCAACTACTATTGCTGAAGAAGCTGAAGTTGACTGTGAAGACCAACAACATCATCTAGAACTAACACACACTCAAAGATGCCTTTTTCATTATAGGGGACTGAAATGCAAAAGTAGGAAGTCAAAAGGTACCAGGAATAACAGACAAGTTTGTCCTTGGGTACAAAATGAAGCAGGGCAAAGGCTAACAGAGTTTTGTCAAGAGACCGCACTGGTCATAGCAAACATCCTTTCCAGCAACCCAAAAGACAATTCTGCACTTAGACAACACCAAGTGGTCAATATCAAGATTTGATTATGTTCTTTGCACCTGAAGATGAAGAAGCCCTATATAGTCAGCAAAAACAAGACCTGGAGCTGATTGTGGTTCAGATCGTGAGCTCCTTAATACAAAATTCAGGCTTAAATTGAAGGGAGTGGGGAAAGCCACTAGGCCATTCAGGTATGACCTAAATCAAGTTCCTTATGATTATATAATGGAAATGATGAATAGAATCAAGGGATTTATCTGGTAGATAGAGTGCCTGAAGAACTATGGACGGAAGTTCATAACATTGTACACAAGGCAGTGACCGAAACCATCCCCAAGAAAAAGAAATGCAAGTAGGCATAGTGGTTGTCTGAGGAGGCTTTACAAATAGCTGAGGAAAGAAGAGAAGTGAAAGGACAAGGGAGCAAGGGAAAGATACACCCAACTGAATGCAGAGTTCCAGAGAAGAGCAAGGAGAGGTAAGAAGGACTTCTTAAATGAACAATGCATAGAAATAGGAGAAAACAGTAGAGTTGGAAAGACTAGCGATCTCTTCAAGAAAATTGGAGATATCAAAGGAACATTTCATGCAAGTTCAGTTCAGTCGCTCAGTCATGTCCAACTCCCTGTGACCCCCTGGACTGCAGCATTCCAGGCCTCCCTGTCCATCACCAACTCCTGGAGTTTACTAAAATTTATGTGCATTGAGTCAGTGATGCTATCCAACCATCTCATCTTCTGTTGTCCCCTTCTCCTCCTGCCCTCAATCTTTCCCAGCACCAGGGTTTTTTCAAATGAGGCAGTTCTTCACATCAGGTGGCCAGAATATTGGAGTTTCAGCTTCAGCATCAGTCCTTTCAATAAATATTCAGAACTGATTTCCTTTAGGATAGACTAGTTGGATCTCCTTGCAGTCCAAGGGATTCTTCAAGAGTCTTCTCCAACACCACAGTTCAAAAGCATCCATTCTTCAGCACTCAGCTTTCTTTATAGTTCAACTCTCACATCCATACATGACTACTGGAAAAATATAGCTTTGACTAGATGGACCTTTGTCGACAAAGTAATGTCTCTGCTTTTTAATATGCTGTCTTAGTTGGTCATAACTTTTCTTCCGAGGATGTGCAAGGATGGGCACAATAAAGTACAGTAATGGTAAGGACTTAACAGAAGCAGAAGAGATTAAGAAGGGGTGGCAAAAATACACAGAAGAACTATAAAAATAGTCTTAATGGTGTGGAAACCATGATGATGTGGTCACTCATCTAGAGCCAGACATCCTAGAATGTGAAGTCAAGTAGGCCTTAGGAAGCATTACTATGAACAAAGCTAGCAGAGATGATGAAATTCCAGCTGAGCTACTTTAAATCATAAAAGATGATACTGTTAAAGTGCAGCACTCAATATGTCAGCAAACTTGGAAAACTCAGCAGTAACCACAGGACTGGAAAAGGTCAGTTTTCATTTCAATCCCAAAGAAGGGCAATGCCAAAGAATGTTCAAACAACGTTACTATTGCTCTTATCTCACATGCTAGCAAGGTTGTGCTCAAACTCCATCAAGCTAGGCTTTATCAGTACATGAACCAAGAACTTCCAGATGTATATGCTGGGTTTAGAAAAGGCAAGAGGAACCAGAGATCAAATTGCCACTATTTGTTGGATCATGGGAAAGCAAGGGAGTTTTAGAGAAACAAGTACTTCTGCTTCATCTACTATGCTAAAGCCTTTGACTGTGTAGATCACAACAAACTGGAAAATTCTTAAAGAGATGGGAATATCAGATCACCTTAGCTGTCTTCCAAGAAATGTGTATGTGGGTCAAGAAGCAACTGTTAGTACCTTACATGGAACAATGAACTTTCAAAATTGGGAAAGGAGTATGACAAGGCTGTATTATCATCCTGCTTATTTAACTTACATGCAGAGTACATCATGCAAAATGCTGGGCTGGATGAAGCACAAGCTGGAATCAAGATTGCTGGGAGAAATAACAACAACCTCAGATATGCAGATGATATACCACTCTAATGGCAGAAAGTGAAGAGAAACTAAAGAGCCTCTTGATGAGGGTGAAAGAAGAGAGTGAAAAAGTTGTCTTAAAACTCAACATTCAAAGAACTAAGATCATGGCATCCAGTCTCATCACTTCATGGCAAAATGAAGGGTAAAAACTGAAATCTGTGACGGATTTTATTTTCTTGGGCTCCAAAATCTCTGTGGATGGTGGCTGCAGCCATGAAATTAAAAGACTCTTGCTCCTTGAAAGGGAAGCTGTGACAAAACTAGACAGCATATTAAAAAGCAGAGACATCACTTTGCCAACAAAGGTTTGTATAGTCAAAGCTATGGTTTATTCCAGTAGTCATGAATGGATGTGAAAGTTGGACCATAAAGAAGGTTGAGTGATGAAGAACTGACGCTTTTGAACTATGGTGCTGGAGAAGACTCTTGAGAAGCCCTTGGACTGCGAAGAGATTGAACCAGTCCTTCCTAAAGGAAATCAACCCTGAGTATTCATTGGAAGGACTGATGTGGAAGCTGAAGCTCCAATACTTTTGCCATCTAATGCAAAGAGCTGACTCACTGGAAAAGACCCTGATGCTGGGAAAGATTGAAGGCAAGAGGAAATAGGGACAGCTGAGTATGAAATAGTTAGATGGCATCACTGACGTGAATTTGAGCAAACTCCAGGAAACAGTGGAGGTCAGAGGAGCCTGCTGTCTGTTCATGGGGTTGTAAATAGTTAGACACAACTTAGCAACTGAAAAACAAACAACAGATAAAAAGATGTTAAAATTGATAATAAGAATAAATCATTAGGTAACAACTGTAAGAAGTAGCTGCAATCCCTAGGGCTGAGGACATAAAGGAAAATAGTTAGAATTATTAAAACTTAGAGAAGAGGCTCTTTTTACCTGTCTCTTTTCAAGTAATTGGTGTGGTTTCTGTCTCCTGATTGCATTTTATGTGCTATATATTGCACTATGACTACTACAGTGGTTGTACTAATTTGCAACTCTATGCAGTAACATATGGAAGTTGAGATTGCACCATAGTCTTACCAGAACTTGATATTTTCCATCTTTTTCATTTTAACTATTGTGGTGAGCTTGAAGTACTATCACACTGGTGGTTGAATTGTGGTTTTTAATTTGCATTTCCTTCATGGGGATTGAAGTCAAGCACATTTTCATTTGTTTACTGGTTATTCTGATCTCCTCTTTTGTGAATTAATCTGTTCACATCTTTTGCCCATTTTTTTCCATGAGTTGCTGCCTTTTCTTATTGATTTGTGAAATCTCTTTATATATTTTGCACATGAGTTCTTTGTTGGATATATCACCCCAGGTCTCTCTCAATATGCCCAGGTAGTCTTACTTGGAGAAGGCAATGGCACCCCACTCCAGTACTCTTGCCTGGAAAATCCCATGGACGGAGGAGCCCAGTAGGCTGCAGTCCATGGGGTCTCAAAGAGTTGGACACGACTGAGCGACTTCACTTTCACTTTTCACTTTCAGGCATTGGAGAAGGAAATGGCAACCTACTCCAGTACTCTTGCCTGGAGAATCCCAGGGACGGGGGAGCCTGGTGGGCTGCCGTCTATGTGTTCACACAGAGTTGGACACGACTGCAGTGACTTAGCAGTAGCAGCAGTCTTACTAGTTCAGATGTGCTTCTTTTGATTAAATGCCCATGATTAGGGCATTTAATGCCCCTGGGCCCTGAATTGCTATGTTGTTTTTATTGTAGTACTTCAACAGCATAAGAGCAGTATAGTGGAAATACTATAACTTTATTGTGAGATATAGGAATATGTATTTTATTCATGCATTTATTCATTCATTCCACAAATCTTTTTGAATACATGTTTATTAAGCATGAATTATGTGCAAGGAACTATGCCAAGTATGTAAATTTCTCCTTTCTGAAGTATTAGAATTCAACTTGGGAACTTTATACATATTTCCATTGTAATAAAATAAGAATCTTACATTAGATTTTAAAAATTCTTCAGGGGCCCAGAACATTTTTAGAAACCAAACAACTCATAACTACTGAGGCCAGTGAGTGTTAATTACCCGAAAAAGTCCTGTGCAAATATTAAAAATGCCTTCTAGATCCATGATTTTACTCATTTATTCATTTACTGAAATCAAGTACTTGTTAAGCACATATTATGGAAACATACTACATTGAAACTAATTTCTTAGATCTTCTTTTCTTCTGCATACTTATCCTGAGTCGTGTTATCCACTCCTACCAACTATCTATATGCTGAAGACCCCTACATCCATTTTCATATAGATGTCCTTCATGAGTCTTAGACTCAAAAAATGAAATTCTGATGAATATTATTGCTGGGATGTCTCAAGGCACCTGACATACAACATTTTCAAAGCTGAACTTATCATCTTCCACCAACAAATCTTTTCTTTCTGTGTTTCTACTTTCAGTGTATGACTTTGGCATCTACCCAGTTGCCCAAGTGAGACACCTAGAAGTCTCCCTTGACACCTGATTCCTCTTCCTTTCTACCCGCTAACATCCTACTAATTACCAATACCTCTTGATTCAACTTCTTAAATAGAATCTCTCTCAAAATTAATCTCTTTTCCTCTATGGCCAATACTATAAACCATGCTACTGTCTCTGTGCTCTTTGGGTAAAATCAAAACTCCTTAATAGAGTTTATAAAATCCTATGTAACCTGCTCCTGTTTTCTCTCTGGTATCCCAGGTGAAAACTCTCTGGCATTTTACTCCTCCTAATCTTTCAGGTCTCACCAAAAGTTACTTCCCCTAAGATGTCTTCCCAGATCCTCAAAAACAGGTTCAATTCCCTCCTACACTACTCTGCTGATTCTCTTATTTCTTATCATTAAACATTCTGTGAGATCAGAGCCTTTATTTTGTTAGCTGTGGCAACTCAACCAACAAATCATATTATTTATTGAAATAAATTTCTTGAGTGACTTACCTGGTGGTTCAGTGACTGAGACTCCAACTCCCAATGCTAGGAGCTCAGGTTCCATCCCTGATCAGGGAACTATTAACAGATCCCACATGCCGCAACTTGGAGTTCCCATGCCACAACTAAAGATCCCATAAGCTGCAATGGAGATTGAAGATCCTGAGAGCCACAACTAAGATCTGGCGCAGCCAAATAAATAGATATTTTTAAAAAATAATGAATGAATTTTTTGAAACTCAGGAAAGGCACTACTGAAATTACAGTACAAACTGTTTTATTATATCTATCTCATGTGCTGTGGTGTGTGCTAAGTCACTTCAGTCATGTCCAACTCTTTGTGACCCTATGGGCTGTAGCCCACCATGGGATTCTCCAGGCAGGAATACTGGAGTAGGTTGCCATTCCCTTCTCCAGTGGATCTCTCGACCCAGGGATCGAACCCACATTTCCTGCAGCACAGGCAGATTCCTTACTGCTGAGCCACTGGCAAAGCCCATATATCTTATCTTATACATATTTTTTTAAGAAGAAAAAAATAGAATTTTATTCTAGTGAAACAGGATTATAATCTGGGAAACAGATTCTCAGAAGCTCTGAGAACTGCTCCATTGATCAGAAGTCCGTGATGCAGTTTTATACATTTTTGAGACCAAGAAATTATGTATGAGTTAGCATTGTGTACATAGTACCAACAAAGCTGTTTTTTTCCCCTCAATTATGCATGTACAGACAAACCTTTGGTCAATGTAATCCCCAGTATGAGATGAAAAAGAAATATATTAATCATAGATTTAGAAATATATTAATCATAGAATTACAATAACACAATGATTATGTTGGAAAAAAGGGTCAGCTTTTTCTCAAAGGTTGACTTCATCCTTCTGCTTTGTGGTGGTCTGGTTAATGTATCATGTAGATGTACTCTGCACACTGGGAAAAGCTTGCCACAAAGGGGGCATGCCATTTGTTTTCTTTTTGTCTTAGTTTGATTGTCCTGCCATAGAATATTTACAATTTTCCTCTTCAGGTTTCAGCGGCCATGTCAAGCCTCTGCTGGTTTGAATCCCTGATGACCCAAGGCAAGATGTGGACTTGTTTGTGAAGCAGCATTGGCTTTGAGCTCGTTAATTCCTTGACTCTGAAAGGGCCAGTAGGCTACCAAGATTTGGAACTGTAGTGGTATGGATCAGTCATGCTGCTGCTGGGGCAGACATTTGGTCCAGAACTCCATGGGTAGCCACGTAGAGCACGCTTGGCCTAGAGACTCCATGGGGCATCATCACACATCACCAGCCAGTCAGCTCAGAAGTCTGAGTCTGGAGGGATGAAGGGTAGGTCACTGTGTGGCTTGCTGGGCCAGGAGCTTGAAGGCAGTTTGTGGAGGTTCTTCCCCATTGAAAGAAGCCTATTTGCACGTAATGGCATAAAGAGGCCTGAGTAGGATAGCTATGTGTGGAAAACGTGTTCTCTCCCCAAAATTAAGAGACCTAATACAGGCCATGCCTGCTGAAGCTGAGGGGAGGCCAGATTGTGTGGAGTGGATGTTCACAGTGAAAGGAAGTTCACAGTCCTCAACTGACCGCACTGTGCCCAGAGACTTGGTGGAAGTGGCCGGTTGGGATGTCACGCAGGGTACCGGCCCACTGACTGTCCTGGGAGTGTGTGTCTTCCCAGTGGCATTCTCAGAGGGTCCCCGTAAACAGAGTGTCATCTGTGATGCCGCAGGCAACGGTGGGCTATTGAGTGAATTTGCATCTTGTCAGTGTAGGTTATGTGCAAAGGCGGGCCTGTTAGGCAATTGCGGGCAGCCGAAGAACGCCATATTAGGTGCCCTTGAAAGTGGAATCACTTACAGTTACCAAGCAGGGAAGGCGTGTGTGGGATGAACTGAAAGACTGGATACTGACTTACACACACCACCATATACAAAACAGACAACTAATGAGAATCTACTGCGCAGCACAGGGAGACCTACTCAACGCTCTGTGGTGACGTGAATGGGAAGGAAATCTAAAAGAGCGGATATATGTATATATATAACCAATTCACTTTGTTGCACAGCAGAAACCAACATAACACTGCAAAGCAACCACACTTCAACAAAATTAATAAAAAAAAAAGTGGAAGCAAGTTGAAGTTGTGAGTCTTCAATTATTGGGATCAAGTAAAACATGTTGACCGGATGTTGGACAGCAAAGTAGGGACCTTGAGCCTTTTAGATGTCAGTATCATCTCTAGACAGGCTTCCCCTGGTAGCTCAGCTGGTAAAGAATCTGTCTGCAACACAGGAGACCCCGGTTCGATTCCTGGGTTGGGTAGATCCCCTAGAGAAGGGATAGGCTACCCAATTCAGTATTCTTGAGCTTCCCTTGTGGCTCAGATGGTAAGAATCCGCCTTTAGGGGCTTCCCTTGTAGCTCAGTTGGTAAAGAATCTGCCTGAAATGCAGGAGATCCAGGTTCGATTCCTGGGTCAGGAAGATCCCCTGGAGAAGGAAATGGCAACGCACTCCAGTATTCTTGCCTGGAGAATCCCATGGACAGAGGAATCTGGCAGGCTACAGTCAATCAGGTTGCAAGATTCAGACATGACTTAGTGACCATCATCTCTATCATATCCAGGATGGGAGCCTTCATGTCACGAGCTGAGAGACTAAGTTTTGATAGCTGGTTGTTCATCTCTATCATTGGTAGCAGGTTTCAGCACTGGCAGAGAGGGTTGTCACGGGGAGATGGACTGATGACCTGCTGCCAAACCCCTGTCCCCTGTCTGATGCTGGTTGCTCCAGCTGATATGGATACAGTATGGTTACATGTTGCATTTCCTGCTGGCACTGTAGGTGGTGGTTGTCGTGGTTCCCATTCCCCATTCCCTGAGGTCAGTTGCAAGCACAACTCTATCCAGTTGGTCCTGGAGGTCTGGGCAGGTGCCAGCAGTGTCTCCATCTCTAGTTGTTTTCTTTCCTCAACCATAGACAGCTTTGCTCCCACCTCCTTTGTGCTCAAAAACATCTCCAGATTTTTCTATCCATCTTATTCTATGAAATTCTCAGTTTTCTTCTGAGGCCAAGTTCCAAAAGGTTAGAAGTATTGTATCTCTGTAAAGTCCCTCTGAATAGGATTGAGTGAAGCCCACTCTGCTGGGATGAGGTCTGCACCATATCCTAAGGACCACTGAGTCTTTTATAGGGAATGGGAGTAGTTTGGGGGGGCTGTAATAACTGAGGGGTCCATTGGAGGAGCTGGACATCCAAAATATGGAGGCTTCTCACTAGCTGGGCTGTCCTGGTGCAGAGAGGTTTTCTTCTTTCTGCTGGGTAGTGAGAGGCGCCTCTTAGTTGGAGGTGTAAGGAGTGCCTGGCTCCTTCCCAGGACCTAGAACCATCAGGCCTGAAGGCGGCTCTGAGCGGAATCACTCCTGGTCCGGCTGACCCAGTGTCTGCCCACTTCATTATATTTAAGAAATATTTCAGATCCTTCAATACAAGGAGACATCTGGGCACTGTATAGTTACAGCTAACATACTTGGAATCTGTATAAGCCAAAGTTTGTTTTATTTGTTTAGATGTTTTTAGTGAGCTATTATTTGTGATGAGAATGTGTGAAAATTTTATCTGCCAAGATGGGACAAAGATTGAGAATTACCATCCTAAAAGATGCATTCTAGAAATGACTAGTTAGGGTTGTACTTTTCAAAACTGGCCTATATGTAAAATTTAATTCAATAAAGTCCATTCATTTCCCAGGATTATTTTTGGGAGAAGCACCTATGTTGGTAAACAGGAAGTTATTTGTCTATGTTTGTACTTTTTTACTTTCCAAAATACAAAATTGATAAGAAAGCAGCAATGTCCATTTTAAAAGAATCATCAAATACTTACAGTCTTTCCCAAATCCTCATAAGTGAGTTCTACATCATGGAAATTAATAAAAATGGCATTTCCCAATCAACTTGGGATTCTGAGTTAGGATTCTTTCACATGTTCTCCTGGGTTTATAATCTAGAGGTATCTGTGAAATTTTCCTCTTGTTAATAGTAATCATGATTTTGATTGAATAGGTAATAGGTCCAATTGCTTCAGGGCTTTAAAGTTGTAGCATCTATAGATGCTATAAAACTTTCTTAAAACTTAACAAGTCTATTAAATGAGTTATTCTCTCTAATGCTGGATAAGCCAGAGGGCCCTATTTCAACCTAATATATACATATTAGCAAAACAAGGCATGAAGATAGGAATGCAATGTCTTCTTTTTAAATTTTTTTTTAAAAAATTAAAGTTTATTTACAACATTCTGTTAATTTCTGCTGTCCAGCAAAGTGATTCAGTTTTATATACATTATGTGTGTATATATACATCCTTTTTTCTAAAAATACTCTCTTCCATTATGGTTTATCACAGGATACTGAATATAGTTCTCTTTGCTATACAGTAGGACCTTGTTGTATTCAGAGCTATAAACTTAAATGCATGCTGGATACCCCTGCCTGAGTGTTTTAGTTTTGCTGTGAACCTAAAATTGCTCTAAAAAATAGAGTCTATTAAAAAAGAAAAAGAAGAAAAAACTCAACCAAGGAAGCAACAATGGAGGAGAGGGAGACAAATTAAATATGTGAATGATGAACTGGGGTGAACGCCTTGTTTGGCCCCTGGCCCTGGGGGTTTGGTGAGGGCCTACTCTCAATTAATAGTAACTATCTTCCAAGTTTCCACCCAAATTTTAGGTACTTTGTCTCCCAAGTTTTTGGTGCTGCAATGACTTTTAAATTGCCTAATTAAAAAAAATTTGTTAATGCTTATTATCTCTCCCTTTTCACTCTAAGCTGTGCAAGTCTCATGCTGCTTTTTATTCCTTAGGCTAGTTTTTATTAAAAAAGAACAAAACGGTTTCTCTCTGCCTTTTAATAAACGTGACCCTTTCTGTCATCGTTTCCTTGATCATTTCCAAATCAGCAGTGGTTGCTATCAGTGACAGCTGAGAGACAAGATGCCAAGCACAGTGTCTAAATTTAAAGGGCAGTATTCGCACCTGTTGTTAACTGGCAATGACCAGTCTCATACCCACAGTTTCCTCCACCCTTTGCCTCCCAAGTGCGTCCCCCAGTCCAGACTTTGTGTTCATGTTTAAAAGTACTGCTAAAGATTATATATATTACACTGAAATGGAGAATGAATACAGCATTTGACATGAAATCAGCTCAGTTTCAGAGGAGCTGAAATTTGGGCAAAACGCAGCATAATATAAAGATGTATCTGACCTTGAAATAAGCACAGGGAAATGACTAGGTATTTGAAGAAAATTTGAAGACTATTAGTGGACTATCTCACCTGAAAAAAAAATTTCTTAGACCTGCCATACTTTGTGAAATTATTTTGCCTATTAGCATTTGAATCCTCTAAGTGTAAATGTTGTGCAAAAGAGGCAATCCAAGAAGAACTTGTTATTATCTAAAGTCAGCTTAAATTAATTTACCAGATTGGCAACTCTAAACTGGAAGAGCTGTGTAGGAGAAAGATAGTAACATAAATCATTCTGATATAAAATACATATAAAAGTGAGGGGAGAAGGGTACTGTGGCCTAGCCAGGCAAATTAGTCTAATCAAATAGGTCAGATACTCAAGGGTGTGGCAGACTTCACTGTCATACTTGATATGAGACCAGCTCATATCAAGTAACATAGTACTATGATAGAAAGTCAAACAACAAATCTGAGAGTTTAATTTTACCTGGGCATTTCCTCTCAGAGGAAGTCAAGCTGGTCTTCAACAGAGTAGAACAGGTGACGTATAGGTACAGTAGGAACAAAGAGTTGAAGGTTGGAATGTCAGGGCATGTTCAGGGTATGGGTAGTAAATACCTGGAGAATGCTGAGAGAGGAGAGCCCTTTACCGATTTGGGATTTTGTTATAATTCAGCCTTGTCAGAAAATGTTTTTAGGATTGGGTGAGGGGGCACTTTTGAATACTTTGGAGTGGATAGTGTTGGGTCCCACTAAAATGTGTGCTGAATTCCTATGCACTGTCTAAGGAATATGTGGTTTGAGTGCAGAATTAGTGTCTTGCCTCTTTGAATCACTTCAGATGAGACAAAAGACTTCCTGACTCCAAAGGTCCACTAGAGAGCAAAGGCTGTAGGCAGCCACAGGCCAATCCAATACAATAAAGACAACGTGCAAGTTAGCTGCCAACCCCTCAGATCCTGAGAAACATGAACAAAGACAGTCCTAGCTGAACAAGCCCTGCCCTTCTGAACTCAGTGTTTCCCTGGTGTTCTGTACTTGACAGAAAAACAAAAAAGAACAACAACCCCCCCCCCCCAAACTTGCAAACTGGATGTTTCTGACCTAAAAGAATGTTAGAATAGTGTCACTAAATTATAAAATGAATATGGAGTCAGTCATCCTTTGGAGGCTGGGACATGAAACTTTTGTCAAACAAAAATTTTAAGAGGAGCCATGTAACTATATTTATGTAAATTATGTATATAAAGCATGCAAATGATCCAATATGAAATTTCAGTCTCCATTAAAGTAAGGGGGAAGAAGAGAAAAACAAAAGGAAGGAAAAAAAATGCATGTGTGTTTGAAGTCAGACCAGATATACAGACAGGAAAAGCTATGTGGTGGGGTTTGAATATTTGAGCCCTTCTGCAGATGGGTAGTTTTAAAAAATAGGTAATGACATCTGGAAAAATAATCACCAGAAAACAGATCTGAGCTGTGGTTTATGATACATATTTAAAAGCTAAACACATTTTCCTCTCTCTCTCCTTTGTATAATTTTTTCTGATCTTTAGCAATTGCTGATTGCTAATAATAACTCATATTAGCAAACCATGAAACATAGTTCCCAGATCTCTAAGCAGATCCCTTTCATGTTTCCTTGCTCACGTCAACAAACTGTGTGCATCACCTACCCTGGCTATTCCGGAATGCTTAGGCAAATACTCCACTGAGTTGAGTCATACTTCGGAGCTGACTTTAGTGTACATTTTAGTAGAGAACCTAGTTAGGGTTTCATGCTCCAGGAAATCTGTTCTGATTAGTTTTAGCTAAAAGAAAAGATCAACCTGTTTTAAGGATTGGCACAGAAAACAATTCTGCAGCCATGTAGGCTTCAGTGACCATATTTTTGTAATTATAAAAATAACATGCAGATGGGAAAAAGTTAAACCATTCAAATGGATAGCTACCCCTTAAAATTTCCCAGAAGTAACATGTGTTTTTGTTTATTCTTCCAGAAATTACTATTTGTTTAGAGAATGACTTTCTATTGAGCTATCTACACTTTCCTCTTATTTGGCCTCACCAACTAGCTGAGGTGAGATATGTCCTTTGCAGCTGTGGAAAGGTTTTCTCTGTGAAGAGATAATTGACATTTGTTTAGATTAATTTCTAGCCCGGGATTATTAAAACTCAGTTTAGTCAGTGGATCCTCAAAATACGCAAGCTACATGTAGTTCATCAATGGTATCATCTTGGTAGATGAAAGATGACACAGTTTGGTAAATACTAATAAAGAGAAAGCTTTTGATAATCCCTTCAGTTTCAGGTTTATGCAGTTGAAAAACTATTTATTGTGGTTCTTTTGCAAATCCAGAGGACTAAATCTCAGTAATGCAGGATCCATGTTTTATTTTCATAGTTTGAAAAACAGAGGAAAGGCAATTCCAGTAGAACTTTTCAAAGTATAACACGGAGTGGAAGGCATAATACTGATTTGTAGCCAGATTTGCAAATATACAGAAAATAAAAACAAAACTAAAATCCATGGTAATCCCAGTAAGAAGTTGTGAAGTGACAAGAGAGAGGGAAATACATAAAGAGAGCATGGGTAAATACATAAAGTGCACATGGGATAAATATAGATGAGTGGAAAATGATTGTTAAGTGAAGTTGCCCCAGGAATGTCACAGATTTCCAACTAGGGGGATTAGTGTATGCAGCTGTTGAATGGGGGGCTTGTCTCATTCCTGAGCTCTCATGTTCCACTGTTGAGCAACAAATGCCTTTTGGGTGAGTGGTATGAGTGTCTCACCTGGAAAAGCCAGTCATCTTACAGTCATGGGGTGGGGTGGAAGGATTAAACAAACCAAAAAGCTCCCTTTATTATTCAGCTATTCTTGATCAAAAAAGTACCATTTCAGTCAAGCTTTAAAAAATATTATTAGAATAAGTGGTAGAATAAAATTATGTGCGTGTATTGTGTTGTTTAGCTTTAATTTTACCACCCTAAAATTTAGGATAATACTTTTATTTGCTTACCAAACTGTTTTCCTGCTCCAGATTTTAAAAGGAGTTAGAATTAACTAGCTCATAATAAGCAGACAGCAAGGAAATTGTCTTCTGAGAAGATTAAGAAAACTCAAATCTTTCATAGTCTTAAATGAACTATTATTATGAGCTTGTTTCTGTGGAAAGAAGTGTTTTTCAAGAGAAAGAGGTATTCCAAAGTGTATTCTAGTGGCTAACTTAGCTAAATTATGAAATTCATTAAGGTAACCTTCAAGTGCTTTTTTAATTACATTATGGGCATGTTCTGTTTCTATAGTTTAATAAGCGCACATAAGGTCAAAAGTGCTAAGAAAGTAAGAGTGTTGCTTATGGAGAGTGTAAGAATATCAGTATAAAGGTGCTGTAAAAGTGAACTGAGTATTTGAAATGTATACAGGTCTGTTAATTCACTGATAACATGTACTCATTCTGGGACTTTGGTATCACAACCATTTTACCCCTCCTGCACTATGCTGCATATTATAGTTATTAGATAACCTCAGGATGTGGGAATAAGTTCAGGATATCCAAATACCATCAGTTATGAATGATAACTCTGGGCGTGTCGTTGGGAGTTCCAGCGTACTTAGCTAATGATTACTAATTTGGAGTCTATTTTGCCAACTTAAAACACTCACGAACTACAGAGCTTTGCACAAATATCCATTTCCACAGTTACACTTATTATAACTGTATCCTTGATGAAGATTAGCCGAATCGAATATGCTATCTCTGCTGCTGCTATTCTGAGGGGTTCGGGTGCCAATTACCGGTTCCCTAGAATTTGCCCGTAATTGACTATGCCCCACAATAGGTAACTCTGGAAGTGACAGGCAGTCTCTAGTGTGGCTCTCCCGCCTGTCGATTGGACCTTGTATGAAGCCCCGCCTCATCAACTCAGTCCAGGGCGGCAGTTGGGCCGGCGCCGGTGAGTGGCGGGCCTTAGCTCCGCCCCGGCCGTCCGCTGCGCTGCCTGGGTCGGCGCCGTTTCCAGTTGAGAGATGGCGGCCGCCGCAGGTAGATCGCTCCTGCTGCTCCTCTCTTCCCGGGGCGGCGGCGGCGGGGGCGCCGGCGGCTGCGGAGCGCTGACTGCGGGCTGCTTCCCCGCTCTGGGCGTCAGCCGCCACCGGCAGCAGCAGCACCACCGGACGGTGAGCGAGCGCGCCCGGCGGCTCCGGGGAGGGCGGGGCGGCGCTGGCGTGTGGGAGCCGCCGGCAGGCAGGCCGCCGGGGCAGCGGGCGAGTTACCTCAACTCGCGGCCGCTCCCGAGGTTGCCGGGCACCGAGGAGCTGCCGTGCCCTTCAGGCGCCTGCGGCGGCAACCAGGAAAAAAGGAAGGGCGGAGGAAGCCGGGAGGAGGAGGAGGGGCGACGGCTGGGATGTTCCCGCAGGACCGGGGACACCAGGGCGGGGAAGGGAAGGGACTTGAACCTCTCCCCGACCCGCCCCCATCTCGGTCCCTCCCTCCTTTTTCCTTAACAGCTCTGCTCCGTGGCTCCCTCCCTGAGCACTGTTCAAGTTGTCCCCTTTCCCTCCTCCTCCAGGCGGGTTGGGGTGTCCTGAGTTGCCGCGGCCGCCTTGTGTCTGTGTCAGGAGTGGCGGTGCCATGCTGCTGGGAACTGTCCCCCGGAGGGCAGCCCTGAACCCCAGCGGGGCTGCCCACTCGTTCTCTTCTCGGCCGTGTGTGAACCGGCAAGGCGGAAAATCAAACTTTATCCCTTTCTGTGACGTCCTGCTTGTGGGCACGGGGCACAGCACCCTTGCGATGGATGCTGCATTGCTTCAGGAGGCAAGCTCCATCCTCTCAGGTCCTTAAAGGTCCTCGGTGACCCTTTTGGAGGGCTGGTTTATAAGCTTGTGCGTGCCCGAAGAAGGAAGGGTGGGCAGCAGGCAGAGGGGAAGCGAATATGACAAGTTGTTCCCAGCGGCAGGGTTTTGGTGGTTGTGTTAACCCGTTATTGCTGGCTTTCATTGGCTGGCAACGCACGGGAGTTTCTATTAGAACAGACTTGGGGTGTATGTATGTTTAATTTTAAGTTGCAAGAGATCAAGTTGACTTGGAATTCTTGACCTAACAAGTAGGCAGGTTATCTTTGGATTTTCTAGATCCATAGTTTTGATCTCTGGCCAACTCCAAAGGAAAGAGTGTAGGTTTTATTTCCTAGGGCTAAGTTGTATAGTGTGGTAATGAGAATCACTGCAGACAGCCTGATAGCAGAAACTAGTACCTTCAGCCCTCAACAAATACACCCACCTGTCTTCTTGTTCTGATCACATGGCTCTTGAGAGGAAACTGAACTGGCGCTTTTTAGAGGATACCCTAAGACTGTTGACAGCATAAAATTAGGTGTCTGAAAGAGCAGTGAAAAGAACTAATGCTCTTTAAATGCAAGATGGTATTGTTATTATTAGTCACATATATGGACCCTATCCTCCTTCTTGTGAGAAAATTGTACTTCATTTTGGCGTACTGACATATTGTTTTGCTGAAGCTTTTGGGTGAGAGCCGAGCTTTCCACAGTTCAGTTTAGATTTGCATGTTTCATAGCCTCCAGTTATATGTTTTGTTCTTTTAAAAACATAAGGCCATCCAAAAATCTGATTTCATTCCCCTCCCCCTCAAACTATTTAAAGATTTACCAAGTTGTCTTTATCTCTGTATTTTGATATATTCGACTTTGCAGTTGTTTTTAAGACTATTTGGGTGTGGTGTTCATTTAGCGTTTTGAAATTTGTGCCTTGTGTATTTTCCACTATGTGAGTCTGTCAGGCTGTGAGTGCCTTCCTTGT
The DNA here is from genome assembly GCF_023699985.2 of Odocoileus virginianus. Classification (NCBI taxonomy): domain Eukaryota; kingdom Metazoa; phylum Chordata; class Mammalia; order Artiodactyla; family Cervidae; genus Odocoileus; species Odocoileus virginianus. The sequence continues at coordinate 62,394,145 of NC_069680.1, forward strand.
GCAGGTACTTCATGAAAGTGTTTTTCTGTGCTATTCTGGGGTGGGTAAAAGTGATGTGCCAAATTTGAGCTGAAAGCACAACTAAATGAACTGTTATTTCTGAAGGGCAGAAGTGTTGTAAGAATGGTGACTTGAAAATGAACTTAGACTTGTAAGATTTTGAAAAAGTTGTGCCTGATTATTTAAAATACGTAAACAGTTTTTTTTTTTCTTTTTCTATGATTGCTCCAAAGCTATCATGTGTACCGCTGTCTCCATCTGTTATTTTTTGATTCCTCACAAGGCTCAAAATTTGAAAGATATCTCTTAGAGACCTATTTAATTCTTGACATTTTATGCCTGAAATTGAGATCCAAAAAGGGGAGAGACTTGGCCAAGATTACACGGGGAATATGTAACAGTTTTAGGACTCTGATCCACCCCAGATACTCTGTCCATCTTATTGCATTCTTTTGATTAGAAAGTGCAGTTGCTCCTTCACATCTTTCTCCTTCCTTTTAAAACTTACTATTGCTTGTTTCAAAAGTACTGGTATTTCAAAACCCCATGAAAGAGAATTCTCCTCTGTTGGTTTGAGGCACATGTATTAGGCAATATAGAACAAATAGCTTGCTCTTATAAAGGCCCCTGAGAAGACACTAATGTTGAATCTTGTATAGGTGACATCCTGTGTGTGTGCAGCAGATGGCACTCTGCATTGGACAAGATCACAAGTTCTGCTTGTGCCACTTTAGTTCTGCTGTAGTAAATATGGTAAATTAGAGTCAATTTAATTAATCAGTATTAAATAACCAGTTATTGTACTGGTTCATTTTTTGTTTGAGAGGTATGTTTTTGAATCTTTTCCAGATTTGAAGAACAAGCCCAGAGCAATACAGTTCAGCTAATAGGTAAAAGTGGTTGTGAAGTTATGAAGCAGAACTTGGCCTCCTCCCCCCGCAACCCCCTCATTAAAACATTGTTCAACTGAGTAAATAGTAGAAAAGCTGCAGGGGCTTATTCAGTAGTTGCAGCACCATCTAGTGTAATTTTTTCCTTTTCTTTGTGAAGAGCCTGTTATTGCTTTCCAGCCTGTGGCTGTAACGGAGACTGATGTTAAATATTTGTTGTATGTCTTTCTGTGCAGTTAGTGAAGGTGGCTGTTTTCAAGGGTGATTCTTTGAAGGGAACTGCCTTTCATTGTGAACTGTGTAATTTCTTTGCTCAATCTGTCTCATCTCTGATTATGATAGCCTGAATGCTGGCATTTCCTAGTAGTCAACGGCTATGCTGAATTACTAAATCTCTTAAGTCTGTCATTATACTGTTAAGGATCATGGTTGTCCCTTTCTACTTTACACATTTTAGTTCTTTGGCAGTGATATCATTTCAGTTTAACCTGAGAAAGCTTTTTATTTTGTTTTCTTTTAACCTAGAAGTTTTAAAGAGAGGTTACATTGCCTGACACAGAGGCAAGTCCCAGTTCTTTAATTTGGTTCCTCCTGAACTGGCTGAATCTTACCTTTCCAGATCCACTCAGCACAAATGCTCCACTGTACTTACACCATCGTGTCATATATCCATACTAAATATTTATGCAGTTTTTGTAGTGGAATTTTAGTCTTAATCACTCCTCTTTCTTCTAAGGTCTGTTTTAGGTGAGAGACTGGGACCTGTGACCCCTCTTTGAACCTAACTTCCTTACTTTACAGATGAGAAAACAGACCTAATGGGAACCGAGGGAAGTGACTTGTTCCGTTTGTGGTTAATGACATCTGGGATAAAAATTCTTTAAAAACATCTTTTTTTTGAAGTTTTTATTTTGTATGGGGGTATAGTCGATTAACAAACAATGTTGTGATAGTTTCAGGTGAACGGTGAAGAGACTCAGCCATACATATACATGCATCCCTTCTCCCCCAAACTCCCCCCATCCAACCTGTCACATAACATTGAGCAGAGTTCCATGTGCTATATAGTAGGTCCCTGTTGGTTATCTATTTTAAATGTAGGAGTGTATACATGTCCGTGGGATAAAAATGCTTTTAAATAGAGGTGGATTCAAGGAGCAATCCCTGTCTGAATCTTGTGTGTTTCCTAGCTTTTAACCCCTTCCCGTTGTTTTGTTCTGTTTTCTCTGAATGCTGATAGGATTTATTATTTTCAGGATACAGATGGACACTGGCTTGTTCTCTAAATGTTTCATTTGTGGATGTCTTATCTTACTGGGCAAAGATTGTGTATCTTGTTACCTTTTTGTCCCTCATGGACTCCAGAGCAGTGCTAGATACATAGATAACACTCAGACAAGAGTTAATTGATTACACACCCTTTTGTCTGCTTGCCAGTGAAAAGGTGTGCTCTGCACCCCCCACCTTGACTTATTTAATGACTTGTTGCTTAGATAACCATATTTGGTTAATTTGGGTAATTGCTTTAAGTTTGCTATTGCCAATGCTGTCCTTGGTTGTATATTACACTTGTTTATGGTGGACTAGTAAAGGAGAGTTGGTAACACTGTGTTAGGTGTACGGGGGTGGGCGGGGGTGCAAACTTTCTATCCAAAGTAAAAGAAATACCCAGATTGTTAGGAATATTTGTTTGAATCAGAGTCTAGATTTATTGTTTTAGTCGACTAAGATATTAAGATTTTGAGGGTTCTGGATAAATATGCTTAGAGCAGACTTATTAAGGAAACTTTATTTTAAGATCTTGCTTATTTTGAGCCCCATAGATAATTGAATGAATAAATTTGGGTTTAGTCAACAAACTCTGATTATTTGAACTTTTTTAAGTCTCAAGGGGTTCTATTTTATGCTTTATGGAGCGCTGCTCCAAGAGGGAGTCTAAATAGAAATGCAGCATGAAGAATGACATATGACAAAGACAACAACTTGAATGTGAATCCGTTTTGGTTTTGGGGCTGCCTCCTATTTGAAAGTGAAATCAAGGAGTGGTCATGGTCTTCCATAGTAGCACTTTGTTGATACCATTTTCTCAATAACTACTGAGATGTAGCTTTTTATTTCTTTTTATATTCTGGCTTTGTGCTTTGTGGGTTTTCTTAAAAAATTACTGCTTGTTTTCTTGTAATTAAGGAGATAATTACCTTTTAAGATCTCAGGATAACCACTCAGTATTGAGGAATCTTTATTTGACTGATTAATACAGTATAGGAACAACATGTTACAGGAAGATGTTACTGTGGAAGACATGTACTTAAAAGAGTCCTAGAATTTAGAGCTTGACAAGACCGTAGGTAGAGGAAAGGAACTTTTTCCTTGGTAGCCTAACAAGTTACTACAGAGCTGATAATGGCTCACACACCTGCTGATTTTCCCATTCAGTTTTTGCCCCTTGAAATTATATAATTCTGTGTTTCATTCTAAAAATTATTAAGGTGAGACTGGTTTTTAAAAGTGAATTGGGGTCAAATTCTTCCAGCAATACCCTAAAGTCAAACTGAATCTTGGTTACTCCCTGATTTAGATTAAGCTTGATGACATCTGGTTAAAAAAACCTGTCCTCTGCAGCTGAACAAAAATGGTAAATAATCCATTTATTTCACTGCACTTTGTTAAATGCTTGCAGTGAGACAGCCTGTGTAAAAATCAAAGTTGACTTCAAGCAAAGTAATTTTAATAAGCTTAGTGAATTCTTGACCCATAAACCATGTACAGGCTCGATTTTTTTCCATTGGTAAAAGCATAACTTGGTAAATTACATCACCAACTGGCTCTACTAGCATCCTAAAACTGAACTTTTTCTAATTCAGTTCTGGAATAATTGGATAATATGCCATTGCATTTTGACATCTGTTAAAAATAAGAGTCTTTCTAAAAGTCCTTTAATGATGTTAATAATACTTATTAATCCAAAAGAGTGAAATGTTTACCTTTTATGCTTTGTTACTAAAGTTTTCAGTTTTTACATATTTTTCTTATTATTGTCCACTTTATTTTGGGGAGAGCACTTGTAATAATCACCAGAAGACTGCTGAGCAGAGCCTGTTGGGTGTAAGATGCTATCCAGAGGGTAGTCTCAAATGTTCAGTCCTGAGCTTACTGTCTTACAGGTTGCAAGATTTTAAAACTTTCTTTTTTGCCTTCTAAGACTGGCCCACTTTGTACTTCTTACCTATAGTAAATGATGTTACAGGATGTTTAAGAGTATTAATGCAACTGATAGTTTATAAAGTAACAGGAGAGCAAATAGGTTAGCTGAACTACCTGGCCTCTAAAGATAGAGGGGCAGATATGCCTTCTTCTAGAAAGCATTTCAGAGTTAAAGGCATTGTGTTTCCATGTTTAATTCTTACCATAACCCTATGAAAGGTATTATTGTGCTAGTTTTATAGATAAGGAAATTGAGAATGAAATAGATTCATTTCTTCCTTCATTTCATAAACTGTTTTAATGATAGGAATGCAAAGATGAACAAATGGTTTGGAGCTGAGATGTAAGCCTGAGTCTGGCTAGAATTAAAGCTGTGGCATGCTGGTTGTCATTGTGGGTCTTTCTTCCTTTTCAGGGTCTGCTCCTTCAGTTTTGTTTCTCAAGCATCTACTGCAGTTTCTTCCGAGAGATCTCATTATCCCTCCTGTTGGCTACATTTCTTAAATCTTTTTTTTAACTCTCCCCACCAGATGTTAGCTGATAAGGGTCTAAGGTATTACTCTTCACCCCTACCCCCCGAGATCTTTGAAATTCAGTTTGAGATTCTAAAAAGTCCCACCCAGTAAACCTGGTAATAACTGAGCATTGCTTCCACATCAGACACTTTTACAACATTGTGTAGTATACTCCATAACAACCCTTCAGGCAAAATACTATCCCCATTGTACAGATGAGAAAATAAAGACCTAGAAAGGATTAATAACTTAGAGAATAACTTATTCTCTAATAAGTTAATAACTTAGAGAATAATATTCAGAGAATATCTGTGGAACTCCTACTCTCTGAGACACTGTGCTGGTAAAGAGACAGGTTTCTATTGTGGTTCTAAGGGTTCACAGCCTGGCCAGGAGACATTCATAAACAAGACTACAACTGGCTGTGCTCGTTCTTTTTTCCCCTGTAGAGACACAGTGGGACACTGTGAACTACCAAAGGATGTTGGGAAAGGCTTTAAGTGGGGAAACCTTGCTTGAGCTGAAATATGAGGAAATATAATGTGTGGGGGACTGAAAAGGTTGATTCATATTTAAGGCAGCAGTACTATCTAACATGACAATATGAAGGGGTACAATGTACTTGAGAAACAGCCAGAAATTTGTTATAATTGGAGTATGGGCAAGACTAGCTGGAGATTAGGTTGGATAGTAATAGTGATACCAATAATAATATTTATCAAGTGCACCATGTCCCAAGCACTATACATAGTCTCACTTAATTCTTGTGATACCCTATGAGTAGGTACTGTTGTTATCCTTGTTTTACAGATAGTGAAACAGAGTTGCATCAGGCTAATTGAGTGATTTGCCCAGAATCACAGTCAGTCAGTGACACACAGCTAGTAAATGACTTGCCCAGGATAACACAGCTAGTGAGTGGCATACCTAGTGTGTAAACCCATGTAGTCTGGCTCCAAAACCTGTCTCTTAACCACTTGCTATGATAAGGGATCAGATTGTGAAAGAACCTGTGAAGGAGCTGAAATTTTATTATGTTAAGTCAGCGTTTTTTTAAAAAACTCAACCCACAGTAGAAATACCTTTTATATTTTGATTGAGTATATGCATGTGTGCATAAAACTAGGAAAGGTCTCATGCGACAATATTTTTGCTATGTATGAGGCATGTACAGTTACTATTCTGTTTTCTTAAGGAAATTCTGGTTGGGACCCATTTAAACTGATTCTGTAGTTTAAGCCACAGTTTGCAGAAATGCTACTTGTTGAATAGATGAGCAAGGGAAGAATTTCAAGAAGTTAATCATGGTTAGGTTCTACTTTTAGGTAGGTCACACTGGTAGCAGTGTGAGAACTTCATTGGAGAGGCTGGGACTAGAAAGACAGACACCAGTCGAACATCTTAATTGACCAGGCAAAAGGTGTCTGAGCTAGGACAGTAGCACTGAGGATAGAGAAAAAGAGAACAGAGGGAGGGGAGATTTAGGAAGTAGAGTTGATAGAACCTGACAATTGGCTGTGGACTGTTACTCAGCTAGTAAATACTAGGTAGAAAGGCAGTTCAGTTCAAGGCCTTTCTGACTGTATTACTCAGGTACAGAAATCTTATGTTTTGACCTTTTCTGTGAGTTTCTTTTTATCGTCATGTTGAATATGCTTCTTTGTTGTCTTTGCTACACCTCTGCTTTTGTATTTTAAGAAACTGGTTTAATTATCTTTAAATGATTTTAAAATTTATATATAAAATCAGATATCATGTTACCGCTATTCCTGCCTCCCCACCTGTACTGCATAATATCAGAATCTGGAAGATTTGCATAGCTGTATGAAAAAGTTCACATAGCATGATAAGCATTTGTTGTAGCCACGCGTTCTGGGAAACAAACTCACTCAGAAGGACAATGCAGATAGTGGAGTGCAGTTTATTACACCAGCAGGCCCAAGGCAGAGTCTTCTCTTAGCCAAGGACCCTGACCAGTTTTTCTGAAAACCTTACGTACCCTAAGTGTACTGTGCCCAAACCCACCTTCCCAAATTCCCTGAAACTAGTCTGAACAAAGGAAAAGAAAGATACAATCAAAATTAACCTGTAATTCATATGCCTTAAGCCTAGGTAGTTAACAGTGGACAATTATCAATAGGCCTGTGGTCATACCCCAATAAGCATAATAGAATTTATGATTCTATTCAGTTACACAGATAATTAGGGTATTCTTTTAGGCAACAGAGAGTCTAGGTACAAGCCCTGGGGCTCTTGCATCTGGGGGCCCTGGTTTTCCAGTTGGTATGTCATTTCCATAGATACTGGGCACAGAGCTCAAAGTCCACAGTCCGGCCCAAGGTGGAGTTCTGCCTTCAAGATGGAGCCTGTTCTGTCTGTTTCCTCCTTCACATTCAGCAAATCTTTGTTGAAAGAATATGTTCTGTGTATTATACTCTCCCAAAGCAGAAACTCTTAACATGTTCATTAACTAGATGAATACTTCTGAGTAATTTTATTGGGCTTTGTTCCCTTTAACTTTCCATTTTTGTAATATTTGATTCCCTTTACGAATCAAATCTTAGGGACCAGATGCCATAATCTTAGTTTTCTGAATGTTGAGCTTTAAGCCAGTTTTTTCACTCTCCTCTTTCACTTTCATCAAGAGGCTCTTTAGTTCCTCTTTACTTTCTGCCATAAAGGTGGTGTCATCTGCATATCTGAGGTTATTGATATTTCTATCGGCAATCTTGATTCCAGCTTGTGCTTCCTCCAGCCCAGTGTTTCTCATAATGTACTCTGCATATAAGTTAAATAAGCAGGAGTGACAATATATAGCCTTGACGTATTCCTTTTCCTATTTGGAACCAGTCTGTTGTTCCATGTCCAGTTCTAACTGTTGCTTCCTGACCTGCATATAGGTTTCTCAAGACTTACCTGAGGCAAATTTGTTGACACCTGTTTTATTACGGGAGGGGGCCTCCCATACACAGTTTTGTATGGAGAAGAACCATGGGACCATGGGGTCATCCTGAGTCTGAGCAGAGCCGTCGGAAACAAGTCCACGCAGGAGCAGTCAGTCTCTGAGACCCACTCAGAGAGTGTCTCTTTAAGTGTCCGGTTGGTTCCTTCCACCATCCCAGAGCTCTGGGTCCTGTATGCTGTATGTAATTTCCACTTGATGTTTAAAGTTTTGCTTACTTGTTATACTAAATCAGCTTCAAGAGCTGGGCCATTGTCCGATCCAATGCTGGTAGGAAATCCAGATCTGTGAACTATCTCCCTAAGCAGGCACCGGGCTACTTTTGATGCTCTTTCAGTCCGGGTAGGAAAAGCTTCTACCCATCCTGAGAACGTACATACTATGACCAGCAGGTAATGGTAGTGTCGGTGAGGTTTCATTTCAGTGAAGTCCACTTCCAGGTGTTCAAAGGGCAGCGTGCCTTTGAGCTGAATCCCAGGAGGTTTCTGTCTGTGCCGAGAGGCAGCATTGACCTGTGAGCAGGCAGTGCAGTTCTGAGATTTTGTCTTGCATAGGGAAGAGAGGCGGGGAACCAAGAAATATTTTCAAATTAGCTATTCCAGTTTATCATGGCCTAGATGGGTCTCTTGGTGTGTTTGGCTTACCAGTGTGGGTGCCAGCTCCTCCAGTACCAATAATTTGCCACTTGGCGATTCCCACCATCCCTTTTCAGTCTCGATGGCCCCTTCTGCTTTGGCTGGTTGGTTTTGGGCTTCAGTGTATTTTGGAGAGTCTAGCGTTAGCTCAGGCAGCTCTGCCAATATGAGAGCTTTAATAGGGGCTTCACTTGTCACCCCCAAGCCCTTGGCTGCTTGTTTAGCGGTCTTATCTGCCAGTCTGTTCCCTGAGCCCGGGGGGTATCCTCTTTTTGAGGTCCTCAGCGGTGTATGACTGCAACCCTTTCTGGTTCCCAGGCAGCATCTAATAGGATCTTAATTTCTTCCTTATTTTTAATATCTTTTTCACTAGCTCTCAGAGGTTTCTCTCCTTACACAGAGCCCTGTACTGTGGCAGAAGCATACTTGGAGTCTGTGTCAATGTTTGTCTTCTTACCTTTTGACAGCTGGAGGGCCTGGATTAGAGCATATAGTTCGGCCTGTTGAGTGGACCAGTGTGATGGCAGAGAGCAGGCCTCAACGATGGCTTCTTCCATGACTACTGCGTATCCCGACAGTCATTGTCCTCGTTTCACCAGGCTGGGGCCACTGGTGTACAGGACCCAGTCTGGGTCCAGGATTGGCTGGTCTCTCAAGTCAGGTCTGCTGGCATATTTCCTTGAAATCATGTGAGGGCCCACCTTCTCCCACAAGAAAGAGAGGGGCCAGATTCAGGGCCTGACAAGGCTCAGTAGTAACATGGGGGTTCTCACATAGCAGTCCCTGGTGTTGAGTAATCCGGGATGTTGACAGCCATTTATGGGGGTCCCCTCGCAGGAGAGTGTTGACCTCATGCAGGACTTTTATGAACAAATCTTGGCCTAAAGTCAGCTTGGTTGCCTCCCAGACCAGTAAGGCAACTGCAGCAACTGCCCGTAAGCATCCCAGCCACCCAGTGATAACATTGTCCAGCCGATTCGAGAGATAAGGCACTGGTCTGTCCCATGTCCCCATAATCTGGGACAACACTCCCATAGCCTCCTTGTCCTTGTCAGTCACAAAAAGAGTAAATGCCTTAGCAAGGTCTGGCAGGCCCAAGGCGGGTGCTGACGTAATTGTACCAGGTTTGAGTTCTATTACCAGTGGGACTTGTTTTGCAAGCCTGGGGGGGGTTGTCTTTTGTCCAGACCTCAGGGAATTGTTGAGTTAACTCTCTCTCTCTACTGTTTAGCCCATCCGGTTTCCCTTCTGGGAGATTGTCCAACCTCCATTCATCTTGAGGGGTTACTGAGAGGAAAAGTAAATAGGTGGTTGAGCCGACTCGAACAGTGGGTCTTTCGCTGGGGGAAAGGTCACTTGTGCCCCCAATTTAGATAGCAAGTCTCTTCCTAACAAAGGTACTGGGCATTCAGGGATGTATAAAAATTCATGAATCACTTGGTGTCCCCCCCATCTGACATTTTCAGGGTAGGCTAGAAACACAAAGGCTGCATTTGTCACCATTTGAGACCCAGCAGCCTCTGGCTGGGTCTGTTGGCATATAAAGTCTGTAGGCCTCGCACAGTCTTTCGCAGAACTCAGAGGGTGATTCGCTTTCCCTTTGAATCACTTCGGAGGGCTTTGCGATTCTCATAGCTTTTCGGGCCCCCTGTTGAGACCTTCGTAAAATTCAGCCCGATGTCTTTCCAGGTGGCCCCGCTCTTCCTCTGGGTTACAGTCCCAATCGGGCCTCTCATCGGGGTGGCTCGTTCTGCCCCCCGATGTGGGTGTGCAGTGCCCTCGGGTGCCGTTTCTCTGAACCATTTTCTGGCCTCAGTTAGGATCCTGTGTCCTTCCTCAGTGCTGGAAAGGGAGACTAGTAGTTGGATTATGTCATCCCATGTAGAGCGGTGGGTTCAAAAAATAGTCTCCATTAGCCTCATCATGGCCTTTGGCTCCCCCGAGTATGGTGGAGCATGTCTCTGCCAGTTTAATATATCCGTAGAGGAAAATGGCTGGTAATAACAGGCTACAGGGGGCTGATGCTAGTGCCCCATGCGTCCTGAACCGGAGGCTGCTGTAGCTCTCTGAGGGGCATCTGTAGTGGGGTTCTTTCCCCCTGTTCCTTGGCAGAGCGCAGCCTCTGTCTGATTGCTGTGTTTTCTTCCCCCCTTCCCATCAGTACTCACCAGGAGAGGTGGATACCATCTAGGAGGTCCAGCTGAGGTGGAATTTTGGGGGCATTGGCCAGAGGTCTCCATTGCTGGGTTTGGAGCCTGCCGAAATGGTGGCTCTACGAACTCCGGGAGAGCTGGTGGAAGAGCAGCAGCTGCCGCCGGAACTTCACCCGGCCCTGGATCGGGCATTAAGGCGGCCCCGGTCCTCGTGGAGCCCTGGGAGGCAGGCGCCTCACTATCCAGTATGGGGGAGGGGTCAGGTCATCCCCGTCCAGATCCTGTAGAATTTCCTTTTTTATCATCAGTCAGTTTTTGTGCCATTAATATTTTTCCCTTTCCCTTCTGGATACAGAACCTTGTCCAAGTAGGAGGGTCTTGAGCTAACCCTAGCCATGAGTCAATATATGGATATTGATCCAGGTGTCCTGGCTCTCCTGTGACTACTGTATAGACTGCTTCCACTATTTTTAAGTTCATGGTGTCCTCTGGTGGCCATCCTACTCCCATAGGGGGCCATTTGACCTCACAGAGTATGTGGAGGCGGTTAGGCTTCATCTTCACCCCATAGTCTCCTCTTAATCCCTTCTTTAAATTTTTAATCATGCACTCCAATACAGTTGCCTTAGATTCACTTCCCCCCATCTTGCTTGCCTTCTCAGACCTTCTTCTACTTTTCCTTTTTGTTCTGTCTACGAAGTTCTTAGTACCCTATGTACTTCTGATATTTCCTCTCAATGACACTTAAATTGCCATTCTGCCTCCTTCCTAATTGGGGTGAGAAGAGCCTTACCTGTCGGATCCCAGAGGGAGAAGGGGGATTGGCATGTCTTCACCTGCCGGTCAGCACAGCTGAACCAGAGCACCACGTGGTCCAGGACTGTTTCTCCCTTAACTTTTAAAGTCCATTCTGCCTTGGTGGGCTTGATCAGGTGCAGATAAAAATACAGATGGGTTAAATATCCCATGTCTCAGGCCGTCTCCGGAAAAGCCAATTTGTACTCACTTATGTATCCCCCTCCTTCTAGCCTGACAGTTCTGAGGGGGTCAAGAACTTCATAGCAGATGGGACACCTCCTTGGGGAGGGCAGAATACAAGCACACAAAAACCAAGTTTCTTCTCCTAAAAATCCCCTGGGAATTGCTTGGTAATAATTTTCCCAAGATGGTATGGACACCACCTCCTAAATGACCTTCACAAATTTCCTTCCTAAGCCCTAACACGCTCGTCAACCTGTGTACCAAGCAGTCGTTGCCACCTGCCTCTTCCAGGCCCCTGTGGGTCTGTGCCTCTTCTAATCTCTCCCAGGGGGGTGATCAGGCCCCCTCTTCCACCCTGCCGGGTGAGTTCCTCCTCACCTGAGCGCTCAGTTCCCCTGTTGCTGTCCACTACCTGCTAACGTGAAAGATCCGGGTGTTGAGAAGCAGAATCCTTCCAGAGGGGCGAGGCGCCTTCCCCCTTCTAGAAGGTTCGAGCCGCAAGGCCTCGGAGTGGTCCCAAATGGGACTTGTCTCCTCAAAGTGAGGAGTTTCCCGGCCAATGCACCAAATGTTGTAGCCACGCGTTCTGGGAAACAAACTCACTCAGAGGGACAATGCAGATAGTGGAGTGCAGTTTATTACACCGGCGGGCCCAAGGCAGTCTCCTCTTAGCCAAGGACCCTGACCAGTTTTTCTGAAAACCTTACGTACCCTAAGTGTATGTGCCCAAACCCACCTCCCCAAATTCCCTGAAACTAGTCTGAACAAAGGAAAAGAAAGATACAATCAAAATTAACCCGTAATTCATATGCCTTAAGCCTAGGTAGTTAACAGTGGACAATTATCAATAGGCCTGTGGTCATACCCCAATAAGCATAATAGAATTTATGATTCTATTCAGTTACACAGATAATTAGGGTATTCTTTTAGGCAACAGAGAGTTTAGGTACAAGCCCTGGGGCTCTTGCATCTGGGGGCCTGGTTTTCCAGTTGGTATGTCATTTCCATAGATACTGGGCACAGAGCTCAAAGTCCACAGTCCGGCCCAAGATGGAGTTCTGCCTTCAAGATGGAGCCTGTTCTGTCTGTTTCCTCCTTCACATTCAGCAAATCTTTGTTGAAAGAATATATTCTGTGTATTGTACTCTCCCAAAGCAGAAACTCTTAACATGTTCATTAACTAGATGAATACTTTTGAGTAATTTTATTGGGCTTTGTTCCCTTTAACTTTCCATTTTTGTAATATTTGATTTCCTTTAGGAAATATTAAGCATTAAGTATGATTAAGCATTAAGTACAAGTTTTAAGTATGATGATCATATCTTTTAAAAAACAAATAAGCAAACCAAACTAGCTGTTCCTAAGCATGAAATCTTTTCTTAGTGAAATTTTTGCAGTCTTCTTTCTCATATTATGAATGTAGTTTCTCAGAGAAATTGGAGTGGCAGAAGCAGTAGGAATATATATGTATTGTCTCTCAGTGTTGCAAGTGTAGTGATACATATAAACATACACACACACATATATGTTGTTGTTGTTCAGTCGCTAAGTTGTGTCCGACTCTTTGTGACCCCATGAACTACAGCACGCCAGACTTCCCTGTCCTTCACCATCTCCCTGAGTTTGCTCAAACCCATGTCCATTGAGTCAGTGATGCCATCCAACCATCTCATCCTCAGTTGTCCCTTCTCCTTCTGCCTTCTATCTTTCCCAGCATCAAGGTCTTTTTCAAATGAGTCAGCTCTTCACATTAGATGGCCGAAATATTGGAGCTTCAACATCAGTCCTTCCAATGAATATTCAGAGTTGATTTCCTTTAGAATTGATTTGTTTTATCTTCTTACTGTCCAAGGGACTTTGAAGATTCTTCTCCAGCATCACAGTTCGAAAGGCGCTGAGCCTTTATATAGAGTTGAGAACAAGTTATTTGAAATGATTCTCTAATGTTTTAATTGACTAGGACCTTACTGGCTTTTTTACTGGAGAGCACACATTCTTTGGTCTTCTAGGTTTTATTATAATACAAAGATAAGTATTTACTTTACAATTATGACAATTTTTTAGAGGCATTAGTATATCTGCTCTATCAGAAAAGATTGTATTTGCAGTGTAGTTGATAAACCTTTTGAAATCGTATGGGAGCAAAGAATAGTTGTACCATCACAGAATTTTTTATTATTGATAGTTCTCTTGAGAAAGTTAAATAAATGAAATTCCCTGGTGGCTCAGACGGTAAAAGTGTCTGCCTACAATGCGGGAAACCCGGGTTCAATCCCTGGAACGGGAAAATCTCCTGGAGAAGGAAATGGCAACCCACTCCAGTATTCTTGCCTGGAAAATCACATGGACGGAAAAGCCTGGTAGGGCTACAATCCATGGGGTCTCAAGGAGTCGGACACGACTGAGCAACTTCACTTTCACTTTCTCCGAGATAGTTAAATAAATGAAAAGATGGAAGTGCTAAGAGTGTGTATGTATTTGCGTGTGTGTGTTTCCCAGTCACCAAAATAAATAGTAAGTAATTGAAGAGAATTAGGTGCCATGTGGTATAATAGAGTTAGGAGTCTGGGTTCTGCTCCTTTCTCTTCCATTATCTTGCTATTTGACTTTGAGTAAGTGACATAACCTCTTTGATCCTGTTATATTGTCAGTTCAATAAGGATGCTTGGTCAGGTGAACCTAAAGGAGTTCTTCAATTCTAATTTATCATTTTTATGTAACACGACAAGTAATGTTTATGTTATTTCATTGGATAGCTTGTGTAAAATCATTAACTGATGTTTATTTGTTTACTTATTCTAGCAAGGGCAAAGGGCTTGAAGTGACAAAAAAGAGCCTTCCAATTCCTTTTCAGGACAGTTTGCATAATTACTTCTGATATCTTGATGAACAATTTACCCTATGTTCCTCTTAATTCATTAAGCCTTTATTCCCATCTTTCTTTTTTCTTCTTTTTCCAATTCAAACTGCTGAGGGAGTTGGGAAAGAGGTGATGTGGTGGGAAATTCAGAGTTGGAGAGAGGGGAGGAGGAAAAAAAGCAGTTAATGATGGTGTGTTGTGAGACAGGATTGTGCTAATAATTCATTAATTCTGAGTTGTGACCTGCCAGCCTGGAACAGAGACTGTTTCTTTGATTTTATACTACAGGAATCCCCAGGGTGAAAATCTTAACAAGTGGTTTAGTTGTCTGTAGTAGTCTCGTCTTCCAAACTCTGTGAACTGAGTCTAATACAGTGTCGTGAATGGAGACATTCAGTCAGTGTTGGACAAATGAGTCAGTGAGTTAAAAAGTCCTAGGGACCATTGTCTAACTCCTTCAACCTGGTATATCATCTTATTCTCTGTGCCTTGAATCTACAGTGATGGAAATCATAGAGCTGTCAAGAAGGATGACTTTGCTTCAGACAGCAGCTAATAATCTTAAAAGACTTCAGAGATTGTGCTGAAACAAGCATGGCTATGTACAATGCTAAGTAAAAACAGTAATGGAAAAAGATTGTAGGGTTGTTACGCTACAGATAATTTAAGAAATTGACACAGTGACGTCTACTTGGCAGGCATTTGGAGCAAGTGAGGGGGAATAGAGAAGAGTGAAGGGCTGGGCACTGCTGAAGAGAGAAAGGAACTGTTTGAACGAGGTGCTGCCAGCTCTAGATTCCCTACTGATACATATTTCCAAGGATGACAGGTTTTTGGAGGTGTTTATTTTGGAACAAATCTTCTGTATTTCCATCTACCCCCACCGTATCCTGTATCTTGTACTGCCAGAATTCTGCTAGCTGCCATGAAGCAGGGCTGTGGCAAGTGGCCAAGTGTGATAAAAACCTATTTTTCACTTTAAAACAGATTATAACTGTCAGAATACTTTAAAGAAGTATTTAAAGATGGAATGAAGTGGAAGAAGTAGTAAAAAGCAAGTGAGAAAATGGAAAGTTTTTGGTTTGGTTTTGATGGAATTACATTTCTTTCTTAAACAGAAGAATACCAGCTTATGTCTGTCTCTGTCACTTTCTCTTTCTTACCTCTCTTTCCCTGATCTTTGAATGCTACGGATAGAAGCTGTTGAGTAGACAGGAAAAAATGAGTTTTCTGATCACAAAGAGGTAGTAGTGATTTTGTTATTGTTTTTGTTTTTGAGGGGACTCCAAGGGTATACTCTGTCTGAATGTCTCATTTATATGCATGTTAGTAATTGGGTTTTGTTTTCTTATTTTGTTCTCGTTTTAACCCCGCAAAATACGAAATTTATTTTTTCCATTTCTAGCTCTGATTTAAGCATCAAAACAAATTGTTATCCAAGCACAATTGAGATGGCAGAATGGAATTGTAGTATACACCATGTTACAAAATTTTGGAATGTTCATTTATTAAATGGAGACTTGATTGAACTCCAGTCAGTACTTTTTAAATTTTAGTATCTCATCCTGTGTTAGTAGTTGATTCAGAATGAAATAGAGTTCATAGCTTGGCCGACTGCCACAAAGTTGAGTGAGCTTTAGATAGATAATGGTTCTCTTTTTAATGATTACTAGAGCTTTTAGCAGTAAAAGGGGGGAAATGAAAGGGAACTATGTGTAATAGATTTCTTGCCTAAAACAAATACCCTGGGTTAGATTAAAAGTAGAGACCGGCTGAAGCTCTGAGATATGGATCTGGAAGGTCACATCACAGCCAGCATGAGAAAGTAGCAGCACTAGGGGAAGAAAAAAGATTACTACTGAGGATCAGGCTCTCAAAGAAGCCCGCTTGGAAAGGCCGTACCGACACCTGAGGGTGGTGGTTTTTTGGTGGTGGGGGTGGGGAGGTGGATGTCCTTCATAAGGAATTTTGTTGTTCATCAAACATATAAGGGGAAAAGTCTTTTTTTTTTAAATTATGAAGTATGTAATGTCTATAAAAAAAGTAGATGTATTTCTTTTAGCTTAAGAAATAAAACAATTATAATTGCTACCCCAGGTTTCCTTCCTCAGTCTTATTTCCTCTCCTCTTTGCCAAACACTCTCCAATTTGATGTTTCCCTTCTATATGTTTATGCCATATATCTCATACAACATTGTAAACATGTTTTAGGTCTTATTTAGAAGATATTGCACTGTATGTATCCTTGTGTAATTTGTTCTTTTTGCTTAATACTTAAATTATGTAGTTGATACCTTTGGTTCTGACTCATTCATTTTTAGCTAGGTGGTGTTTCATTCTCTATTGCACATATTTATCCATTTTCCTGTTGACTGAAAGCCTTTTTAGCTGAATATTTTAGGGGGACAGGAAAGAAAAATATGTCATTTTAAAAGTTAGATTAGGAATGTTGTTTTGACTTTCAAAAAGGCCAATTCCATTTTTGGTGTGGAATGTCCTCATTTATCATTTTTCTGGGAAAGCCCTTTATGCTTCCCGAGAGAAGGCAGAGACGAGTGGTGTTTCATTACACAGATGAACATGTCTTGTACAAAATGCAGAACAGCATCTGCTGTATTACAGTGAACTCATAAGGGACTGAGATGCAGCAAAAGCTTGGTTAATTCTGTTAAAATTCTCAGATTTTTCAAGTGCAGGCAAGCTGTGGATAGAAACTTGTTGTCATTTAGGCATTATTTCTTTTCTGTGTGTTTGGAGTAATTAGTATTTTAAAGCTATCTGCTTTGTTTTGTAAAAAGATATGTCCCTTATGTGATAAGAAATAAACCAAAAAACTATTCTTGGATTGTGTCATGGTTTTGATGCAGTAAAGGAAAAACAAAGTGTGGGACTGAGGGGAGGTACTTCTTTCTGAGGCAGGTAGTTGGTGTGAAATAAATATTTGTATTAATAATAATTTTTATATATATACATATGTACATGTTATGTATGTATGTCAGTGTACATTCTTTCTTTGTAGTCATTAATTTAAAAAACAAATCTCTGAGAAATATTTTTTATTCCCAGTCTCATGTTGTCTTTCATTTGCAATATCTTTGATATGGTGGGTTGAACAATTTTGCAGAATACAGAGTACAGAACTTCATTCAGGTTGTCCCTCCAAATGATTTGCTATAGTGCATTAACCAGAAATGCTGATGCAGCGAGGGAAACACTAATAAATGGGATGCTGTCCAGGGACTGTAGCTAAGGCAAAGCAAGCACAAGCCAAAATTCAGACGAAAACATTAGTTAAGCACCTAAGATGTAGTCTGGCCAGAGTTGCTATTAACAGTGAATATTCCATTCTAATTAAATTAATTGAGGCCTGGGTAGTTTGAATCACCAGACTGTCCATTAAAAAAGTGACCCAAATTTAAACATATTAGAATTAAGGGCTACTGCAAGAATAGTCTTTTGGCTATAATTTATTTAGATTGAAAGCTTAAATTATTTGCTTGTTTTTATTGGATGGGTTCTGATGCCTCAAGAATGATTAAACTCAACTGCCTATTTCTCTGGATTGTGGTTCTGAGGTGAAGCATGCTGAATGGACCTGCAAGTAAAAGAGGGTTTTTTATTTTTTGCTAGTTTTGTTTTGGTAAGAATGATTAGATGGGAGAAGAGGGTATTGCAAATTAAGAATGATTGTTGTTTTTTCACTGTTGCTGTTTTTCTTGCACATCGTACTGTTTTTTTCCCCACAAATTATTTCACCCATAAATAGTGTAGGATGGAGAGAGGAGATAGGTATGTAAACAGGCTTTTAAAAATAGTTCTTGGAACTTCCCTGGTGACCCACTGGTTAAGACTATGCATTTCCACTGCAGGGGGCGTGGGTTCGACCCCTGGTCCGGAAACTAGGATGCCACACAGCATGGCCAAAAAATTGGATAAGGTTATATTTAAAATAAATAAAAATAAAAATTGCTCTTCTTGTTTTTGGATGACCTCTGATTAATTGGCCAAGAGTCAAGCATTTTAAAACATACTTTCTAAACTTATTTGGGTATGCAGATAAGTTGAATTTATTTTTTTAACTGTGCCAAAATTTCTTTAGTTTTATAAACTTGTTTCTAAAACTGGTGAAAGTTCCTGAGTGAACTTTGATAGGCTGACACCTCTATTTCTGGGAACCTACTAAGTTTTTATAAATATTTCTTATTTCTGTATAGTTTATCAGGGTTCTATATGTTTTTCAAATGCTGGGATGGTAGAGGTATGTGAAAAAAATTTCCCCTTAATACTATTTCTAAAAATATTGATTTATGAGTTGTTGCTTGAGATTCTCACTATTTTTATTTCTCTTATGATTCTGTTCTTATTATTATTTCTCTATGATTCAATTTTATTTCTGTATGATTCAATACTTTCTCTGGAAAAAAAAGTGTATTTCAGAGTTTCTTATAACCAGTTTGGATTTGTTCTAGGTTATAACTCGTTTTCTTTTAAATGTGCTCTCTTGTCCTAAAGGGTTGCTTGTAATAACCAGCAGCTAAGAATGACTTGAACTTTCCAGACTTCCTTTTCTTTTTAGGCATTAAAAGCTGAGGCACCCATGTCAGCAGGCTCAGGAGGGCCTCTGCCTTTGACATTGACTTTACATTTTTCTATTCTTTTAGGTCTTTCGCTCCCATTCCTACAGTGGTTGGCAAGATAATCGTTTCCACCTCACTCTCCATGTACCATGCCAGTGACAGCTGCTAGAGTGTGGAGCTGGTCTGTGGGAGTCAAGTAAGTGCCTTTTTTACTATTTGGCATGGTTTTTGCTTACTTTGCAAAGCCATGGAGAGGAACTCCTTAAGATTAGTTTTTAAAAAGGCACTTGCTTGATCCTTGTGGGCCGGCTCTTTGCTCCAGCCTGCTGTTGAATATCTGGTAGCTAACATGAAGCTGAATTTAGCAAGGTGACTAACACAGAAAGGAACATTTTCACTAGGATAGACCCTGTAAGGATGATAGATAAGATCTTGGCTTGATTAGACCATTTATATTGATGAACAACCCCTGTCCCATCCCAGAATGAATCAAACTTCTAAATTAGTCCAAACAGTTAGTTACTCTGGCCTCCTGGAAGTTTAATAGGTTATGGATGACCAAGGGTCTGTTGTTCTAAATCAGCTGAGTTATGTGGAAACAGAGCAGCTCTCCCAGTAAAGCCAGTGACCTTGGCAGTTTTCTGAATTAATTTTGCTTACTATAAGGAAGAAGTGATTATTGGTGTTAATGAGATTTGGGTTTCTGTATTTATTGCTAAAGTTGCTAAAACTTGGTATTTTACTTTTGCAGGTCACCTTTTAAATTTTGCCTATGTAAATTAACACACCCCCTGTTATGTCATAACAACCATGTAAGGGAGAGTGTTTTCCTGCTCTGTCTTAGGTATTGGTGATGTGACCTGTTCACGCAGGGAAAACTTGAACATTCTCAGGTATGTGAAAATCCTGATTCATAAGCATTTTCTCCTTGCAAACAAAACACAGTTTATTTCAGTGGAGTAGTTTTATAAAATCGAACTTGTCAGTTGATTTTCTTGCACCTGATATTATAGAATAGGAACTGGCAAACTATAGCCAAGACCATTGCTTGTTTTTTTATAAATAAAGTTTTATTGGAATACAGGCATATTTGTCATTTACATGTTGTCTATGACTGCTTTTGTATTAAATAACAGAGTTGAGTTGTGATAGAACCCACCTGATCCACAAAGCCTAAAATTTTTGGCTCTTTAAGAAAAAGTTTGCTGATTTCTCCTACAAAAGAACCAAACTTCAAGTTGTACTTAGAGATAGACATGGTGTGACCACGGTTGAATTCATTAGGTTAGCTGAAAAGTGATAAAATTGAAGCTAGAAGCTTGGTCTCCTGTCTCCTTACTCAGGGTTCCTTCTACTAGGTCTTACACCACATTAGAGCTACTTGTTTTCCCTACTAGCTGTAAGGCACAATCTTTTTTCCTTTATTTTCTGTGAAGTAAAAGCAAAAACTCAATGATTTAAACCACAAAGATATGATTTATTGGAGAATTGACCTTACTTGGGATTTGGATGCTTTTATCATTTGAAGGTAACTGGGGAATTGCTTCTTAATGAATC
This sequence comes from Odocoileus virginianus, assembly GCF_023699985.2. Classification (NCBI taxonomy): domain Eukaryota; kingdom Metazoa; phylum Chordata; class Mammalia; order Artiodactyla; family Cervidae; genus Odocoileus; species Odocoileus virginianus. The sequence continues at coordinate 62,414,479 of NC_069680.1, forward strand.
ACTAAGTGCTTATAGTGTATACTCAAAAAAGGTTAGGTTAGTTGGAATGAAAAGAAGTCTAAGCCTTGATAATAATTTTATAGCTAGGAACAAAACCAAAGCTGGCACAGATAGAATGCTTCTTTCATGTATTTGTGTGTCTAAGCTCACAGACAGCAGGATTGTATGTGTATGTATGTGTGTATGAGTGTCTAACAGCTCAAAGTGCATTTGGATCGTATCCTAAGAAGAGTTTAGCAGGTATACTACAATCTGCAGATTATGTTACAAATTTTAAGTGGAGTTTTAAAGATAAATTTTATTTTAAAACAGTTTTGGATTTACAGGAAAATGACTAAGATTGTATTTGGAATTCTCATAGATACCCCTTCCCCATTTTCCCTATTCTTAACATCTTATATTAGTATGGTACATTTGTTATAATTAATGAATATATATATAGTAATGAGCCAATATTGATACATTATTATTAACTAATCCATGCTTTATTCAGATTCCCTTAGTCTTTGCAGAATATTCTTTTCCTGTTCTAGGATTAAATGAATCTTACTAGCATGTTCACTGATGTAGAAGGCATTTATATGACCACCTGAGTATTAAACTAGTTTTGAAGTCTTTCAGTTTCCAGGAGTATGGTTAAATGAGTACAGTGTTAACAACTGCAGAGTTCTGACTTGTAACATTTATATTCTGTAGCTTGTCAAGAAATTAGTTACTTTTAATAGCAATGGCTCTTCAGTTTGTTCCTAAATTTTTAGTATCATCAATTCCAGAAAGGACAAGACAGACTTGGTTACTTCTGTTATTGTCATATGCAAAATTGCTGGTGAAAATATTCTAAAATACATTGCTTTCTTTGGAAGCAGTGCAGATCAGCCGTCCTACTGCAATATGTTTACCCTCCTAAAAGTAGTTTTTGAAGTCAGCACCTTCTGATGAATCATTAATCATTCAAATTTCCTCAAAAAGACCTTAAACTATTTCTTCCTTAAAAGTGCATGTTATTTACTAAAGTTAAACACATGCATGCTCTGTGACTCATCAGTTCCACTCCTAGATTTATATACAACAGAATTGTGTGCATGTGGTCACCAGAAGACATGAACAAACGCGCTCATAGCAGGACTACTTGTAATAGTTCAAATGGGAATTTCCCTCTTGCCTATCAACAATGGAATGGGTAGATAGTTTTCTGGCATGATCACCAGTGAATGTTAAACATTGATCACAGTGAACAGAGAATAGCTATTTATAATAATATGTGAATTTCACAAATATAATAGTATCTGGCAAAAGAAGCCAGGCACTAAACAGTATTTACTTACATATATCTCAAAAACACATAAAACTATCTGTGTGTCAGGAGATTGATTATCCTTGTTGGGGATGGGGAAAGTGTTTGGATTGGGGTAAGAAGTAATGAGGTGCTAGTTATGTTCTGTTTCTTCTTTTGAGTACTGGTTACATGGATGTGTTCACTTTGTGAAAATTCACCATGCTTATATATTTCTCTGTATTTATGTTATTCTTCTAAGAAAAAAGTATACAAAAGTATTAGCAGCTCTGAAAAACACAGAAAATTCATTGTCAACATTTGAAGGTTATGTTGAGGAAAAAACTGAACAAATTAACCTCATATCTTAGAATATACGGTGTCTGAATTATATAATTATCAGAGTGCCATTGTGTTACTGGAGCTGAATGAGATGACTAAAGTAGTTGTTAATGACTGCTCTTTATTGTAACCAGGTTTGGGGAATGCCTCAGAAAATACCTCATCCATTCTTTATTATGGAAAAGACTTACAAGCCAAGTAGTTGCCACTTGGATATACCGGTGTATTTATACATGCTGGATTTTCTCCTTCCCTCTGACTGTCATTAAATCAGTGAGTGAGCTTTCAAACGTAACCAGAATGTAGAGTTTTTTCCCCATATGGCACCCCTTTTTGTGACTTCACTTTTTTCTTTTTTAATTGATACCTTTGATTCTTTATTGTGTTTCACAGGTATTGCATTTTTTACATATTGAAGGTTCGTGGCAACCCTGTGTTGAGCAAGTCTATCAGCACTGTTTTTCTGACAGCATTTGCTCACTTCATGTCTCTGTCACATTTTGGCAGTTCTTGCAATATTTCAAACTTTTTCATTATTTGTTATGGTGATGTGCGATCAGTGATCTTTGATGTTACTACTATGACTGGCTGAAGGCTAAGAAGATGGTTATCATTTTTAGCAATAAAGCATTTTCACAGGTGTGTACTTTCTTCCCAGACATAATGCTATTGCACAATTAATACTACAGTAAACAAAACTTTCAGATGCACTCAGTTCAGTTCAGTCGCTCAGTCGTGTCCGACTCTGTGACCCCATGAATCGCAGCACATCAGTCCTCCCTGTCCATCACCAACTCCCAGAGTTTACTCAAAGTCATGTCCATCGAGTTGGTGATGCCATCCAACCATCTCATCCTCTGTCGTCCCCTTCTCCTCCTGCCCCCAATCCCTCCCCAATCAGGGTTTTTCCAATGAGTCAACTCTTCGCATGAGGCGGCCAAAGTATTGGAGTTTCAGCTTCAGCATCAGTCCTTCCAAAGAACACCTGATCTCATTTAGGATGGACTGGTTGGATCTCCTTGCAGTCCAAGGGACTCTCAAGAGTCTTCTCCAACACCACAGTTCAAAAGCATCAATTCTTCGGCGCTCAGCTTTCTTCACACTAGGGAACCAGAAAATTCATGTGACTCACTTTATTGCAATATTTGCTTTATTGTGGTGGTCTAGAACCAAACCTGTAATAATCTATGAGGTATACGTATATCCCATCCTTTTATCTAGTAAATAAATCCTAGTTGGACCCTATCTTTCTCTTCTCACTTATCTTATACTTTATGTTCCCTTTATCACCATCCTTATATTAGAACTCTTACCATGTGTCTGGACATTTGTCTAAATAGCATCTCAGCTTTTCAGTGTTTCCTCTGCAATCAGTCCATTCTGTATCTTCTTGCCAGATTTATCTTTTAAAAGTCTCACCAAAGCATGTCCTCTCAAAAAACTTTTACATGCCGCCACCTTTAGGATTTAATATAAATACCTTAGTCTGATATTCAGTTCAGTTCAGCTCAGTCATGTCCGACTCTGTGACCCCATGAATCACAGCATGCCAGGCCTCCCTGTCCATCACCAACTTCCGGAGTTTACTCAAATTCATGTCCATTGAGTCGGTGATGCCATCCAACCATCTCATTCTCTGTCATCCCCTTCTCCTCCCACCTTCAGTCTTTCCCAGCATCACGGTCTTTTCTAATGAGTCAACTCTTCACATCAGCTGGCTGAAATATTGGAGTTTCAGCTTCAACATTAGTCCTTCCAATGATTATTCAGGACTGATTTCCTTTAGGATGGACTGGTTGGATCTCCTTGCAGTCCAAGGGACTCTCAAGAGTCTTCTCTCAACACCACAGTTCAGTTCTTCGGCACTCAGCTTTCTTTATAGTCCAACTCTCACATCCATACACGACTACTGGAAAAACCATAGCTTTGACTAGACGGACCTTTGTTGGCAAAGTAATGTCTCTGCTTTTTAACATGCTGTCTAGCTTGGTCATAACTTTTCTTCCAGGGAGTAAGCATCTTTTAATTTCATGGCTGCAGTCGCCATCTGCAGTGATTTTGGAGGCCAAAAAAATAAAGTCTGTCACTGTTTTCACTGTTTGCCCATCTATTTGCCATGAAGTGATTGGACCAGATGCCATGATCCTAGTTTTGTGAATGTTGAGCTTTAAGCCAACTTTTTCACTCTCCTCTTTCACTTTCATCAAGAGGCTCTTGAGTTCTTCTTTGCTTTCTGCCATAAAGGTGGTGTCATCTGCATATCTGATGTTATTGATGTTTCTCCCAGCAGTCTTGATTCCAGCTTGTTCTTCATCCAGCCCAGCATTTCGCATGATCTATTCTGCATGTAAGTTAAATAAGCAGGGTGACAATATACAGCCTTGATGTACTCCTTTCCCTATTTGGAACCAGTCTGTTGTTCCATGTCCAGTTCTAACTGTTGCTTCCTGACCTGCATACAGATTTCTCAGGAGGCGGTTCAGGTGGTCTGGTGTTCCCATCTCTCAGAATTTTCCACAGTTTGTTGTGATCCACACAGTCAAAGGCTTTGGCATAGTCAGTAAAGCAGAAATAGATGTTTTTCTGGAACCCTCTTGCTTTTTCGATAATCCAAAGGATGTTGGCAGTTTGGTCTCTGGTTCTTCTGCCTTTTCTAAAAGCAGCTTGAACATCTGGAAGTTCATGGTTCACGTACTGTTGAAGCCTGTCTTGGGAGAATTTTGAGCATTACTTTACTAGAGTGTGAGAGGAGTGCAATTGTGCAGTAGTTTAAGCATTCTTTGGCATTGCCTTTCTTTGGGATTGGAATGAAAACTGACCTTTTCCAGTCCTGTGGTCACTGTCTGATATTCAGGACCTTCTAAAATTGAATTCCAGTCTATCTTTCCACCATTAATGATAATGTTGTTTTGATAGCCATTTTGATAGCTTATTAACTTCCAGGTTGTGTGAAGCACCATACATGCGTGGTTTTATGTAATTTATTCCTGTAAAGTACATATTGTTATTACCACTGTTGAGGAAATAGAGGCTGGAGGGTTCTAAATAATGTGCCCAAGCTAGTACAAGTTACAGCTGTAACTCTCTGTCTCCTGCATGCCTTGGATAGACCCCTCCCTAACTGCCAGTACACTCACCTCTGTCCTCGCTCTTTCGTGCATCCCCGGCCTGGACGGCCCTTGCTTGTTCCTTTCCTCCCTCTCACAGTCCCATTGTTTTTATCCTTTCAGGCCTAGCTCAAGTTTCTCTGTTCAGTGATATTTTTTTTTTCTCCTTTCCTCCTGGCAGTTTATAGAATACTTACTCGCCTGACCGTGTATTTTATACTTTTATTGACTTGAGCCTGTAGTTTTTAATATATGGATGATTTAGTTTAGTCTTTAGAATTTTAACCTCCTTGAGGTTGAGGGCTTATAGGATTTTTTATATCCCCTGCAGTGCCTTATATGTATATAACAATAAGTGTATGTGTTGATCATTTGGAATGATAATAGAACTGTTAATAGTTGAAGATATATAATATGAGAACTGTTAATAGTTGAAGATATATAATATGCATATAAGACTCTTAGTTCTTTGTGCTTCTTAATTCAGAACCAGGAATGATATATTTAGCTTAGAACTACATATCATTGATTTGTAAGCAGGAAGCTTGATAACCATTATCATGTACTGATTCACATCAGAATAGCTCTTTATATCAAGAGTTTGACTTCTTTGTTTTTAATTGAAGTATGGTTGACTTATGATATTAGTTTCAGGTGTACAACATAGTGATTCAGTATTTTTATATATTAAACTCCATTTCAAGTTATTTTAAAATATGGGCTATATTCCCTGTCCTGTACATTATACGTCCTTATATCTTATTTATTTTATCCTTAGTAATTTGTACATCTTAACCCCTTACCCCTATTTTGCCCCTCCCCCCAAGGCACTCTTCATGGGTAACCACAAGTTTGTTCTCTACTTGTTAGTTCATTTCTGTTTTGCTATAATTGTTCATTTGTTTTATTTTTTGGATTCCATGTAAAAGTGAAAACAGTATTGTTTATATCTGACTCATTTCACGTTTTTTTATCTGACTCATTTCTGCTTTTGAACTGTGGTGTTGGGGAATACTCTTGACAGTCCCTTGGACTGCAGGGAGATCAAACCAGTCAATCCTTCAGGAAACTGGTCCTGAATATTCATTGGAAGGACTGATGCTGAACTGAAACTCCAACACATTGGCCACCTGATGCAAAGAACTGACTCATTTGAAAAGACCCTGATGCTGGGAAAGATTGAAGGCAGGAGGAGAAGGGGACAACAGAGGATGAGACGGTTGGATGGTATCACCAATTCGATGGACATGAGTTTGAGCAAGCTTCGGGAGTTGGTGATGAACAAGGAAGTCTGGCATGCTAGTCCATGCTAGTCCATGGGGTGGCAAAGAGTCAGACACAACTGAGTGACTGAACTGACTGACTCATTTCACTAAGTATAATAGCCTCTAGGTCTATCCATGTTGTTAAAAACGGCAGCGTTTGATTTGGTAAAGTTTTTGTGACTGAATAGTACTCCATTGTGGACTTCCCTGGTGGCTCATCTTTAAAGAATCTGCCTGCAAAGCAGGAGGTGCAGGTTTGATCCCTGGGTTGGGAAGATCTCATGGAGAAGAAAATGGCAACCCACTGCAGTATTCTTGCCTGGGAAATTGCATGGACAGAGGGGCCTGGTGGGCTACAGTCCATGGGGTCACAAAAGAGTCAGACACGACTTAGTGCCTAAACACCACCAATATTCCATTGTATGTATATGCCATATTCTCTTTATCCATTCACTTGTTGATTGACACTTAACTTTTCCTCATTGTCTCACTCTTGGCACTTTGTTTTAGACCACCAACGAATCTCACCTAGAATATAACAGCACCCTCCAAAGTAGCCTCCTTGCTTTTGCATTTTTTTTATGGTGAGAACTCAGGCAGTGGAAGTGATGATGTCAGGCAAGAAGACAGCCATTCAAACAGCTTCAGATCTCACTTAAGAGTAAAAGACAAAGTATGTTAAGTGGCCTCCAAGCAGCAGTGTGCTGATAAAATGGATCTCTGGAAAAGGAAAAGCTTCTGATTTATAGCATATGCCTATTTTTGTGCTATTATTATTCCTGCTGTGGGATTCAAAGTTCTAGAAAGTATAATAGTCTGCTCTTAAGATGGTTCCAGCCAGTTCTGTCTTACCACTGCTGAACATTCAGCCTCTGACTCACACCCAATTACTGCTACTTTCCCCCTTGCCCACTCTCTTCTTATGACACTGTCCTTGCTGTTCCATGGTGGGCAACACGCTCTCATCTCACAGGGTCTTTGCGTTTGTATAGTCAGAGTTGGGCTTCTCTGGTAGCTCAGAGGTAAGGAATCTGCCTGCAATGCAGAAGACACAGGAGACGTGGGTTTGATCAATGGGGTCACAAAGAGTTGGACATGACTGAGCTTGCATGCATAGTTAGAATGCTCTTCTGAATACATGCAGGTTTGCTTATTTCTTACCTCTCTCAAGAGTGCTCAAATGTCTTCTGTGATTTCACTCTATACATTTGTAGTCTTTCCCCTACATTTTCTCACCACACTCGTTCTTCATTACTCTGCTTTATTTTTTCCTAGTACTCCCAACATATGTTTATGTATCAATATTACTTGCCTTCCCTTCCTATATTTTTAATTATAACAGAAGCATTTTCTTCACTACAGAATCCTTAGCACCCAAAGCCTAACATATAGGCACCCAAAAGTTGTTGAATGAATTTATATGTACTTCTTCTAAAGATATAAATTGAGTACGTGTATTTCCCATCTGGAAACATCCTTTGTATGGAAAGAATTTTTAATTTTGTTGGTTGTCCTGAGATGATTTCCAAAATACACTGCAGTGTTTCTACACCTGTCTGATGCCAAACTGTAGTGATATATTACTGCTTTTTCTAGGTAGTGTTTTCTGTAGGTGGGGATAATGGTTATATTTGCTGTTCAGACTGAAAAAGTAGCATTTCATTTTGGTTGAAAGGAAAATATCTGAAATACATATAAACAAATCAGTTTGGGCCTGTCACTGGTACTTGAAACTTGATATTATTGTTTACTTCAGTTCTTTATGAGGAATTCAACAGTATTTATGGTAAAGTATATGTTTGGTAGCATGTTAATCTCATAATAACATCATTGTGAGTTTGAATATCTGTGATAATTAATGAGAAAAGGTAATTTGTATACTTTATTTGAAGATTAAAATAGGTTTATATGGACATTTTTTATGTATAAATATCAAAATTTATAGACGAGTTTAGCGCACTGGTTTATTAGAACTTAAAAGGTGTATGACTTTTTATGAACTAGATGCTACCTTTTCCTCTTGATCTCAGTTGCTGCCTTTTTTCCCCCTGAAGTGGAATTCACTCCTCCACTTCACTTAGTCTTGCTGTTGTTCAGTTGCTCAGTCGTGTCCAACTTTTTGTGACCCCGTGGACTGCAGCATGCCAGGCTTCCCTGGCTCAAACTTAGGTCCACTGAGTTGGTGATGTCATCCAGCCGTCTCGTAACCTTACTGTCCCCTTCTCCTCCTGCCTTCAATCTTTGCCAGCGTCAGCGTCTTTTTCAATAGGTCGGCTCTTCATATCAGGTGGTCAAAGTATTGGAGCTTCAGCATCAGTCTTTCCAATGATTATTCAGGGTTGATTTCTTTTCGGATTGACTGTTTGATCTCCTTGCAGTCCAAGGGACTCTCCAGAGTCTTCTCCAGCACCACAGTTTGAAGGCATCAATTCTTTGGCATTCAGCCTTTTGTATTTTCCTGCTCTCACATCCATACATGGCGACTGGAAAAACTGTAATTTTGACTGTATGGACCTTTGTCAGCAAAGTAATGTCTCTGCTTTTTAATAGGCTGTCTAGGTTTGTTGTAGCTTTTCTTGCAAGGAGCAAGTGTCTTTTAATTTAATTTCATGGCTGCAGTGATTTTGGAGCCCAAGAAAATAAAGTCTGTCACTGTTTCCTTTGTTTCCCCATCTGTGCCATGGAGTGATGGGACCAGACGCCATGATCTTTGTTCCTTGAATGTTAAGTTAGTGCATAGACACACATTACACTGAGGTGGCAAGATTGAACTGTACTTACTAACCAGAGTTTTCTTTCTTTCTTTCTTTCTTTAAGTATTTTTACAAGTAAAATTATAGCACAATAAGGATTGTAAACATGATAGCCAGAGTTATTTTTTTTCAAATTAATCTTTCAGGTATAACCATATTAACACATTTTTATTTTGGGGTTTGATTCACAGAGGTCAGAGAAAAGGATAATTTGAACTAAAAGCTGTCACTTCTTCTTGGCAGACAATTAAGAAGTGGAGAAAAAGTCTGATTTTCTTTATGAGTGTATATGTTATTTTATTGAGTGACACTAACTAAAATTTACAATATTTTTCTCCTATAGACTTGAATATCGAAGGAAAAGCCCTTTTTCTTTTATAAAAGCTTAACTTCCTTTTTTTGTCACTTTTGGTTTCAGAAAATGTTGTTCTCTGGAGTTTTTTTTTTTTTTTTTTTTTTTTAATTAAGACTTTTTAGAGCAGTTTAAGATTCAGAGCAAAATTGCAATGAATGTAGAGATTTTTTATAACAACATTCTTAATGATTACTAAATTTGTCAGAGAACAGAGATAAACTTAGTTTTCTGTTCACATGTCTGATGCTGTGATTTGTATTTTTTTAACACAGTCAGAATTATTATCTTTTAAAAAGCTTGCTTCTATTATAAAGGTAATAAATATTATCATAGAAAAGCTGAGATACACAGAAAAATGGAGGGAAGAAGAAAATACTACTGACAGACAGCCACTGTTAACATTTTTATGTGTTCCCTTCCAGACATTTTTTATGGAGTTCGTCTTTCCTCTGATAAAAGAATCATTGATCTTTATATACAACATAAAAATTTATAACTATATTTTGCTTCTTTTGCTTGGCATTTTGCCAAATATTTAACGAATGTGTCATGAACATTTAATGACAGCATAATACTCCAAAGAGTCGCCATATCATTCTTTGTATTTATGATATAATTTTCAAAATAGATTTTGTTTGTGGCATATTTGAGAATTTTGAAGAATAAACATTCTTTCCCCTTGAAACAGGTTTTAAGGAAAAATCGAAAATAGCAACAAAAACTCCCTGAGAGGATCCTTCTGTTGTGTGTTACTGTGTAAATAGAATTGGTTACTGCCTTGATCACATTCTTATACACTCAAAAGTAACAGGCACAAATTACAATAAAGTTATTTAAAGCATCTTTAAATGAGATGCTGTCTTCTAAAAACCTTTTACTATTTTAGTGAAGACTGTTAGGTTTTCCTATGGCTATTGGAAAGCTCATTCTTCTGTCTGTAGATTTGGTAATGAAGAATATTAAGCAGTAAACTCAAAGTGGGTGTAGAGAGACTATATCTCAACATAATAAAGGCCATTTTTGAAAAGCCCGCAAGCAGTTTATCATGCTCAATGGTAGAAAGCTGAAAGCCTTCCCACTAATTTCTGAAGCAAAACAAGGATGCCTACTCTCACTGCTTCTATTTATTTTTTTAATTTTTATTTTTTCCATTTATTTTTATTAGTTGGAGGCTAATTACTTTATATCATTGCAGTGGTTTTTGTCATACATTGAAATGAATTAGCCATGGATTTACATGTATTCCCCATCCCGGTCCCCCCTCCCACCTCCCTCTCCACCCGATCCCTCTGGGTCTTCCCAGTGCACCAGGCCCGAGCACTTGTCTCATGCACCTAACCTGGGCTGGTGATCTGTTTCACCCTAGATAATATACATGTTTCGATGCTGTTCTCTTGAAACATCCCACCCTCGCCTTCTTCTAGAGTCCAAAAGTCTGTTCTATACATCTGAGTCTCTTCTTCTCTTTTGCGTATTAGGGTTATCGTTACCATCTTTCTCAATTCCATATATATGTGTTAGTATACTGTCATGGTCTTTATCTTTCTGGCTTACTTCGCTCTGTATAATGGGCTCCAGTTTCATCCATCTCATTAGAACTGATTCAAATGAATTCTTTTTAATGGCTGAGTAATATTCCATGGTGTATATGTACCACAGCTTCCTCATCCATTCGTCTGTTGATGGGCATCTAGGTTGCTTCCATGTCCTGGCTATTATAAACAGTGCTGCGATGAACATTGGGGTGCATGTGTCTCTTTCAGATCTGGTTTCCTAGGTGTGTATGCCCAGAAGTGGGATTACTGGGTCATATGGCAGTTCTATTTCCAGCTTTTTAAGGAATCTCCACACTGTTCTCCATAGTGGGTGAACTAATTTGCATTCCCACCAACAGTGTAAGAGGGTTCCCTTTTCTCCACACCCTCTCCAGCATTTATTGCTTGTAGACTTTTGGATAGCAGCCATCCTGACTGGCGTGTAATGGTACCTCATTGTGGTTTTGATTTGCATTTCTCTGATAATGAGTGATGTTGAGCATCTTTTCATGTGTTTGTTAGCCATCTGTATGTCTTCCTTGGAGAAATGTCTGTTTAGTTCTTTGGCCCATTTTTTGATTGGGCCATTTATTTTTCTGGAGTTGAGCTGGAGGAGTTGCTTGTATATTTTTGAAATTAATCCTTTGTCTGTTGCTTCATTTGCTATTATTTTCTCCCAATCTGAGGGCTGTCTTTTCACCTTGCTTATAGTTTCCTTTGTTGTGCAAAAAAAGTTTCATTAGGTCCCATTTGTTTATTTTTGCTTTTGTTTCTAAAATTCTGGGATGTGGGTCATAGAGGATCCTGCTGTGATTTATGTCTGAGAGTGTTTTGCCTATGTTCTCCTCTAGGAGTTTTATAGTTTCTGGTCTTACATTTAGATCTTTAATCCATTTTGAGTTTATTTTTGTGTATGGTGTTAGAAAGTGTTCTAGTTTCATTCTTTTACAGGTGGTTGACCAGTTTTCCCAGCACCACTTGTTAAAGAGGTTGTCTTTTTTCCATTGTACATCCTTGCCTCCTTTGTCGAAGATAAGGTGACCATAGGTTCGTGGATTTATCTCTGGGCTTTCTATTCTGTTCCATTGATCTATATTTCTGTCTTTGTGCCAGTACCATACTGTCTTGATGACTGTGGAGTTGTAGTATAGTCTGAAGTCAGGCAGGTTGATTCCTCCAGTTCCATTCTTCTTTCTCAGGATTACTTTGGCTATTCGAGGTTTTTTTGTATTTCCATACAAATTGTGAAATTATTTGTTCTAGTTCTGTGAAAAATACCGTTGGTAGTTTGATAGGGATTGCATTGAATCTATAGATTGCTTTGGGTAGTATAGCCATTTTGACAATATTGATTCTTCCAATCCATGGACACGGTATATTTCTCCATCTGTTTGTGTCCTCTTTGATTTCTTTCATCAGTGTTTTATGGTTTTCTATGTATAGGTCTTTTGTTTCTTTAGGTAGATATACTCCTAAGTATTTTATTCTTTTTGTTGCAATGGTGAATGGTATTGTTTCCTTAATTTCTCTTTGTTTTCTCATTGTTAGTGTATAGGAATGCAAGAGATTTCTGTGTGTTAATTTTATATCCTGCAACTTTACTGTATTCGTTGATTAGCTCTAGTAATTTTCTGGTAGAGTCTTTAGGGTTTTAATGTAGAGGATCATGTCATCTGCAAACAGAGAGAGTTTCACTTCTTCTTTTCCTATCTGGATTCCTTTTACTTCTTTTTCTGCCCTGATTGCTGTGGCCAACACTTCCAAAACTATGTTGAATAGTAGTGGTGAGAGTGGGCACCCTTGTCTTGTTCCTGATTTCAGGGGAAATGCTTTCAATTTTTCACCATTGAGGGTGATGCTTGCTGTGGGTTTGTCATATATAGCTTTTATTATGTTGAGGTATGTTCCTTCTATTCCTGCTTTCTGGAGAGTTTTAATCATAAATGGATGTTGAATTTTGTCAAAGGCTTTCTCTGCATCTATTGAGATAATCATATGGTTTTTATCTTTCAATTTGTTAATGTGGTGTATTACATTGATTGATTTGCAGATATTAAAGAATCCTTGCATTCCTGGGATAAAGCCCACTTGGTCATGGTGTATGATTTTTTTAATATGTTGTTGGATTCTGTTTGCTAGAATTTTGTTAAGGATTTTTGCATCTATGTTCATCAGTGATATTGGCCTGTAGTTTTCTTTTTTTGTGGCATCTTTGTCTGGTTTTGGAATTAGGGTGATGGTGGCCTCATAGAATGAGTTTGGAAGTTGACCTTCTTCTGCAATTTTCTGGAAGAGTTTGAGTAAGATAGGTGTTAGCTCTTCTCTAAATTTTTGGTAGAATTCAGCTGTGAAGCCATCTGGTCCTGGGCTTTTCTTTGCTGGAAGATTTCTGATTACAGTTTCGATTTCCTTGCTTGTGATGGGTCTGTTAAGATCTTCTATTTCTTCCTGGTTCAGTTTTGGAAAGTTATACTTCTCTAAGAACTTGTCCATTTCTTCCAAGTTGCCCATTTTATTGGCATAGAGCTGCTGGTAGTAGTCTCTTATGATCCTCTGTATTTCAGTGTTGTCTGTTGTGATCTCTCCATTTTCATTTCTAATTTTGTTAATTTGGTTCTTCTCCCTTTGTTTCTTAATGAGTCTTGCTAATGGTTTGTCAATTTTGTTTATTTTTTCAAAAAACCAGCTTTTAGCTTTGTTGATTTTTGCTATGGTCTCTTTAGTTTCTTTTGCATTTATTTCTGCCCTAATTTTTAAGATTTCTTTCCTTCTACTAACCCTGGGGTTCTTCATTTCTTCCTCCTCTAGTTGCTTTAGGTGTAGAGTTAGGTTATTTATTTGACTTTTTTCTTGTTTCTTGAGGTAGGCCTGTAATGCTATGAATCTTCCCCTTAGCACTGCTTTTACAGTGTCCCATAGGTTTTGGGTTGTTGTGTTTTCATTTTCATTCATTTCTATGCATATTTTGATTTCTTTTTTGATTTCTTCTATGATTGGTTGGTTATTCAGAAGCGTGTTGTTTAGCCTCCATATGTTTGAATTTTTAATAATTTTTTTCCTGTAATTGAGATCTAATCTTACTGCACTGTGGTCAGAAAAGATGACTGGAATGATTTCAGTTTTTTTGAAATTACCAAGACTAGATTTATGGCCCAGGATGTGATCTATTCTGGAGAAGGTTCCATGTGCACTTGAGAAAAAGGTGAAGTTGATTGTTTTGGGGTGAAACGTCCTATAGATGTCAATTAGGTCTAGCTGGTCCATTGTGTCCTTTAAAGTTTGTGTTTCCTTGTTCATTTTCTGTTTAGTTGATCTATGCATAGTTGTGAGTGGGGTATTAAAGTCTCCTACTATTATTGTGCTACTATTAATTTCCTCTTTCATACTCTTTAGCCTTTGCCTTACATATTGCGGTGCTCCTATGTTGGGTGCATATATATTTATAATTGTTATATCTTCTTCTTGGATTGATCGTTTGATCATTATGTAGTGTCCATCTTTGTCTCTTTTCACAGCCATTATTTGAAAGTCTATTTTATCTGATATGAGTATTGCGACTCCTGCTTTCTTTTGGTCTCCATTTGCATGGAATATTTTTTTCCAGCCCTTCACTTTTAGTCTGTATGTGTCCCTTGTTTTGAGGTGGGTCTCTTGTAGACAGCATATATAGGGGTCTTGGTTTTGTATCCATTCAGCCAGCCTTTGTCTTTTGGTTGGGGCATTCAACCCACTTACATTTAAGGTAATTATTGATAGGTATGGTCCTATTGCCATTTATTTTGTTGTTTGGGGTTCACGTTTATACCACCTTTCTGTGTTTCCTGTCTAGAGAAGGTCCTTAGTATTTGTTGAAGAGCTGGTTTGGTGGTGCTGAATTCTCTCAGCTTTTGCTTGTCTGTAAAGCTTTTGAGTTCTCCTTCATATCTGAATGAGATCCTTGCTGGGTAGAGTAATCTAGGTTGTAGATTATTCTCTTTCATTGCTTTAAGTATGTCCTGCCATTCCCTTCTGGCCTGGAGGGTTTCTATTGATAGATCAGCTGTTATCCTTATGGGAATCCCTTTGTGTGTTATTTGTTGTTTCTCCCTTGCTGCTTTTAATATTTGTTCTTTGTGTTTGATCTTTGTTAATTTGATTAATATGTGTCTTGGGGTGTTTCGCCTTGGGTTTATCCTGTTTGGGACTCTCTGGGTTTCTTGGACTTGGGTGGCTATTTCCTTCCCCACTTTAGGGAAGTTTTCAGCTATTATCTCCTCGAGTAACTTCTCATGGCGTTTCTTTTTGTCTTCTTCTTCTGGAACTCCTATGATTCAAATGTTGGGGCGTTGCACATTGTCCCAGAGGTCTCTGAGGTTGTCCTCATTTCTTTTGATTCTTTTTTCTTTTTTCCTCTCTGCTTCATTTATTTCCACCATTTTATCTTCTAACTCACTTATCCTATCTTCTGTCTCTGTTATTCTACTCATGGTTCCCTCCAAAGTGTTTTTGATCTCATTTATTTCGTTATCAATTTTTAATTGACTTTTTTTTATTTCTTCTAGGTCCTTGTTAAACATTTCTTGCATCTTCTCAATCTTTGTCTCCAGGCTATTTATTTGTAACTCCATTTTGTTTTCAAGATTTTGGATCATTTTTATTATCATTATTCTAAATTCTTTTTCAGGTAGAGTCCCTATTTCCTCCTCTTTTGTTTGACTTGTGGGCTTTTTTCATGTTCCTTTACCTGTTGGGTATTTCTCTGCCTTTTCATCTTGTTTAGATTGCTGTGTCTGGAGTGGGCTTTCTGTATTCTTGTGGTCTGTGGTTCCTTTTTATTGTGGAGGTTTCACCCAGTGGGTGGGGTTGGATGATTGGTTTGTCAAGGTTTCCTGGTTAGGGAAGCTTGTGTCAGCGTTCTGGTGCTTGGAATTGGATTTCTTCTCTCTGGAGTGCAATGGAGTGTCCAGTAATGAGTTTTGCGATGGGTCTATGTGTTAGGTGTGACTTTGGACAGCCTGTATGTTGACACTGAGGTCTATGTTCCTGCGTTGCCAAAGAATTTGCGTGGTATGTCTTGTACTGGAGCTTATTGGCTCTTGGGTGGTGGTTGGTTTTGGTGTAGGTATGGAGGCTTTTGGATGGTCTCTTATTCCTTAATGTTCCGTGTAGTCAGGAGTTTTCTGGTTTTCTCAGGTTTTGGGCTTAAGTCTCCTGCCTCTGGATTTCAGTTTTATTCTTCCAATAGTCTCAAGACTTCTCCAACTATACAGCACTGATAATAAAACTTCTAGGTTAATGGTGAAAAGATTCTCCACTCTGAGAGACAACAAGAGAGGTTCACAGAGTTACATGAAGAATAGGAGAGGGAGGAAGGAGATAGAGGTGAGCAGGAGGAGAAAAAGGGGACTCAAGAGGAGAGAGACAGATCTACGCAGTTATCTGTTCCCAAAGTGTTCTCCGTAGCCCAGACACCCACAAAGATTCACAGAGTTGGATTGGGAAGAGAAGGGGAAAGGAGGAAATAGAGGTGTTCTGAGGTAGAAAACAGAGAGTCAAAAGTGGGAGAGTAATCACCACACTCCTGAATAGAAATGGGAACTGAATATTGGATTCTTAAATGTCCAAAATTTATATCACATACTGAAAAACAAAGATTAAAAATCTAGTGTAGAGGTTAGACTCTTTGAAATACAATATTTAAAAACAAAAACACAAACAAAAAAAATTTAGAAATGTATATGAAGTTTGGTTTAAAAACAGGGTTTTTCTCTCTCTCTCTTTTTTTGGCAAGGTTATAGTGAAATGAAAATGAAAATTAAGGAAAAATAGAGGAGTATTAGAGGACTTTAAAAGGAAATAGGAGAGAAAAACAAGAAAAAGAAAAAAAAAAATTTTTTTCCCTAATTAAGAAAATCGTAAAAATATATGAAAATGAAAGTTGAGGAGTAATGGGGAAGTAATAGGGAATTTTAAAAGAAAATAAAAGAGAAAAAATAAAAAATAAAAAAGGAAAGAAAAAAAATTTTTTTTTAATGAAAAAAATATATATACATATATATCTAGGAATTTTTCTGGAGTTGTTGCGGTCAGTGTAGGTTCAGTTCAATTTCAGATAGCTCCTCTTTCCAGCTTACACTTCTCGATATCTGTAGGCCCCTTCCGGTGTAGTCGTTGTTGCACAGGTCCTTTCTGAAGCGGGTCCCTTTGTTTATTTGGCTTCTATGTGCCGTCTCTTCGGTGTCTAATTTCCGCCCTGACACAGGCAGGCGGAGGTGATCTCTTATTTAGGTTCGCTAGTTCAGTTCAGTCCTGCTACGGAGAGGGCGGGGCGGTGCAGACAGATACCGCTCTGTGTGGATAGCACTCACCGTGTTCCGGCCACACTGGGTTTGCCTCGCTCATGGGTGTCAGTGCTTTCCCCGTCTACACTGCTCAGGCTCCCGGCTGCTCTATATGGAGCGGGCCCTGCTTTGAGTGCGATTCCAGTTTTCCGGTACTTCACAAAAGCGCGGATTCGGTTGCGCCTGCGTTTTGTGCCTTCCCCTGCCTGAGCGGTTCAGGCAGCCAGAGGCTTGGGCGCACTCTCCCCGGGTGCGGCGCACCTTTTCCCTCCGCGGTGAGCGGCTCAGGCAGCCAGAGGCTTGGGCGCACTCTCCCCGCATGCGGCGCGCCTTTTCCCTCCGCGGCGAGCGGCTCAGGCAGCCAGAGGCTTGGGCGCAATGTCCCTGGGTACAGTGTGCTTTTTCCCTCCGCGGCCCCAGCGAGCGCCGTCAGTCGCGTCTCAGGAAGTCTTTAGATCTCACTGCTTCTATTTAACATAGTATTGGAAGTCCTAGCCTCAATAGTTAGACAAGAAGAAGAAAGAAAATGTATCCAAATTGAGAGAGAAGAGGTAAAGCTGTCACTATTTGCCGATGACATGACACTCAATATAGAGAACCCTAAAGTCTCTACACAAAAACAATTAGAATAAATAAATGATTTCAGCATGGTAGCAGGATACAAGATTAAAGAAATCACCTGCATTTCTATATACTAATAATGAAATATCAGAAAGAGAATGTGAAAAAACAATCCCATTTAAAATTGCATAAAAAAAAAAACATACTTAGGGATTTCCCTGGTGGTCCAGTGTAGGGGACATGGGTTCAGTCCCTGGTCCAGGAAGATTCCACATGCAACTCACAACTAGAGAGAGAAAGCCCACGGATAACAATGAAGACCCAGCACAGCCAAAAATCAAAACAAAAAACTTAGTGATAAACTTAACCAAGAAGGTGAAAGACCTATATACTGAAAACTATAAAACACTGATAAAGGAAATTGAAGATGATTCAAAGAAATGGAAAGATATCCAGTGCTCTTGGATTAGAATAATTAATCAAATTATTAATTTAAATGTTGTTGAAATGGCCTTACTATCCAAAGCAATCTACAGTTTTAATGCAGTCCTTATCAAATTTCCCATGATACTTTTCACAGAACTAAAACAAATAATCCTGAAATTTATCTGGAACTACAAAAGACCCAGAACTGAAGAACCTAAATACCCTTGCAGACTTCAGACTATACTGCAAAGCTACAATAATCAAAACAATTGATATTGATGCAAAAAACAGGCACAAAGTTAGGCATATTGATCAATGGAATAGAATTCCAGAAATAAACCTATGGTCAGTTAATCCATGACACAAAGGAGGCAAGACTATACGATGGAGAAAAGACAGTGTCTTCAACAAGTGATGTTGGGAAAGCTGGACAATTACATGTAAAACAATGATAAGAACATTCCCTCCCACCATATATAAAAATAAACTGAAAGTCATTTAAAGACCTAAATGTAAGACATGACATCATAAAACTCTTGGAAGAAAACTTAGGCAAAACATAAATCATAGCAGTGTTTTCTGAGATCAGGCTTCAAGGTTAAAGAAATAAAAGCAAAAATAAACAAATGGAACCTAATTAAATTTAAAAGCTTTTGCACAGCAAAGGAGACCATTGACAAAAGGGAAAGACGACCTATGGAATGGGAGAAAATGTTTGCAAATGATGCAACCAGCAAGAGATTAATATCCAAAATATACAGGCAACTCATACAACTCAACATCAAGAGACAAACGGAAAGACAAGCCCAGAATAGGTATTTTCCAAAGAAGACATACAGATGGCCAACATGAAAAGATGCTCAACAGTGCTAATTCAAGAAATGCAACATTAGAAAAATGTGAACCAAAACTACAATGTGGTATCACCTCACACTGGTCAGGATGGCTATTGTCAAAAAGGCTACAGATAATAAATGTTGGAGATGTGGAGAAAGGGGAACCCTCATGACACTGTTGGTAGGAATGTAAACTGGTGCGGCCACTACTAAAAACAGTAGGGAGGCACCTTAAACTGAAACTAAAACTACCATGTGATCCAGTAATTCCACTTTTTTGTATATATCTGGAAGAAATGAAAATGGTATATGTATCCCAATGTTTATAGCAGCACTGTTTACAATAGCCAAGTCACAGAAACAACTTAAGTGTCCATTGACACTCGAATGTTTAATATATGATACACACACACAGGATGGAATATTACTCTACCATAGAAAGAATGAAATAATGCCATTTGCAGCAACATAGATGGACCTAGAGATTATCATACTTAGGAAGTAAGTCAGACAGAAAGACAAATATCATATGATGCCATTTAGATGAGAAATCTAAAAATATGATGCAAAGGAACTTACTTACAAAACACAAATAGACCCACAGACAGAAAACAAATTTATGGTTACCAAATGGGAGGGGCAGGAAAGGACAAGTTAGGAGTATGAGATTAACAGATATTAACTACTATACATAAAATAGATAAGCAATTAGGATTTACTGTATTGCACAGGGAATTATACTCAATATCTTGTAATAACCTATAATGGAATAAAACCACAAAAAGTCACTCTCCTATACGTTTGAAACTGAGACAATTGTTGTAAATCAACTATATTTAAAAAAAAATATTAAGAGGCAATTGTCCTATAAACTCTTCCTTTGGAATTGCTGTCTGGAGCACATGGAACTCTGCTCAACATGTGGCAGCCTGTATGGGAGGGGCGCTTGGGGGGAGAATGGATACTTGTATATGTGTGGCTGAATCTCCTCACTGTTCACCTGAAACCATCACAACATTGTTAATCAACCATACCCCAATACAAAAGAAAAAGTTTAAAAAGATAAAAAAGAATTGCTATCTGATATTTTTATAGCATGAAACTTTCATATAGGTGTGTACTTTTACTGAAAATGTTAATTCCCTCTGTTACATATTTGTTTAGAGGTTTTTTTTTTTTTTGGCTATTATTTGCATTGTTGTTGTTTATTCGCTGAATTGTGTCTGACTCCTTGTAACCCCATGGACAGGAGCATGGCAGTCTTCCCAGTCCTTTACTATCTCTTGGAGTTTACTCAAACTCTTGCCCGTTGAGTCACTGATGCCATCCAGCCATCTCATCTTCAGTTGCCCACTTCTCCTCCTGTCCTCAATCTTTTCCAGCATCAGGGTCTTTTTCAATAAGTTGGCTCAAAAAAAAAAAAAAAAAAAAGTTGGCTGTCTGAATCAGGTGGCCATAGCATTGAAGCTTCAGAATCAGTTCTTCCAATGAGTATTCAGTGTTGATTTCCTTTAGGATTGACTGGTTTGGTCTCCTTGCTGTCCAAGGGACTCTCAAAAGTCTTCTCCGGTACCACATTCAAAATAATTGCATTGCTATAGTAAATGACTTTGTGCATTCATCATTGCTCCTGTATGAGTTTGTAAAATGTGTTCCTAAAAGCAGAAGGTACAAGAATTACTGTCTGCTTACATCTTTGCCATCAAACAGTGTTACCAACTTTCAATAGTAACACCAAATTGTGGTGAGTAAATGGTACTCAATGCATGTTTAATTTGTATTCAGTGAGTGAAGTTGAACATCTTTTCAAAGAATTGTTTTTATCCTTTTTTTTTTTTTTTCTGTGCACCAGATCTCCTTTTCTTAACTCTTACAAAGATATTGGTCTTTTTCTTTGTGATTTAATAGGAGCTTTTTATATATTAGGAAACCTAACTCTTTGTAATCTGAGTTGCACTTTTTTTTCAGTTTGTTGTTTTTTTGTTAATATTTAAAGCCCTTAGGTCTGAGTCTGTACATTCAACTTTTAGGCAAATTTTAAGGGCTGTATTGTATATGAAGGTAGAGAGCTATCTGTAGTTGCTGAGTGAATAAAATATCAGTCCTGAAAATATGTGAAGACAATTATGTGCATGGAAGTTAGATTAATTCCTTCTCCTTATGGAGAGGCAAATTTCAGCTAAACACATGGAAGATATTTTCTTTGATGATATCAGCTTTAATATGCACTGGACATCTTTGGGACTAGATGAATTCTTTGTTACTAGATCTATTATTAGAAAGGAGACACCAACCCTTGTCCCTGTTGAATGCACAAAGTAGGCAATTGGTATTGAATAAATGAATCTTTGGATGATTAGGAAGGTTAGATTAGTTGGTTTCTAAAAACCGTTCTTTTAAGTTTCCATATCACAACAAGCTGTGGAAAATTCTTAAAGAGATGGGAATACCAGACCACCTTACCTGTCTTGTGAGAAACATGTATGTAGGTCAAGAAGCAACGTTTAGAACTTGACATGTAACAACTGACTGGTTCCAAATTGGAAAAGAAGTACATCAGGGCTGCATAGTATCATCCTGTTTATTTAACTTATATGCAGAGTATATGATATGAAATGCCAGGCTGGATGAATCATAAGCTGGAATCAGGATTGCTGGGAGAAATATCAATAACCTCACATATGCAGATGATACCACTCTAATGGCAGAAAGAGAAGAGAAACTAAAGAGCCTCTTGATGAGGGTGAAAGATGAAAGTAAAAAACTGGCTTAACACTCAACATTCAAAAAACTAAGATCATAGCATCCAGTCCCATCACTTCATGGCAAATAGATGGGGAAAAAATGGAAAGAGTGATAGAGTTTATTTTCGTGGGCTCCAAAATCACTGTGGACAGTGACTGCAGCCATGAAATTAAAAGACACTTGCTCCTTGGAAGGAAAGCTGTGACAAACCTAACCTAGATTGCATATTAAAAAGCAGAGACATCACTTTTTGACCAACATCCTTATAGTCAAAGCTATGGTTTTTCCAGTAGTCATGTATGAGTATGAGAGTTGGACCATAAAGATGGCTGAGCACCAAAGACTTGATGCTTTTGAACTGTGGTGCTGGAAAAGACTCTTGAAAGCCCATTGAACTGCAAGGAGATAAAACCAGTCAATCCTAAAGGAAATCAACCCTGAATATTCATTAGAAGAACTGATGATGACTCTTCATTACTTTGGCCACCTGATGCGAAGACCCGACTCATTGGAAAAGACCCTGATG
This sequence comes from Odocoileus virginianus, assembly GCF_023699985.2. Taxonomy (NCBI): domain Eukaryota; kingdom Metazoa; phylum Chordata; class Mammalia; order Artiodactyla; family Cervidae; genus Odocoileus; species Odocoileus virginianus. The sequence goes on from NC_069680.1 coordinate 62,436,523, forward strand.
TTGGGAAAGATTGAGGGTGGGAGAAGAAGGGTGCACAGAGGATGAGATGATTGGAGGGCATCACCAACTCAATGAACATGAGTTTGAGCAAATTCTGAGAGACAGTGAAGGTCAGGGAAGTCTGGCGTATTGCAGTCCGTGGAGTCACAAAGAGTCGACCACAGCTTAGCAACGAAACAACTGTCTGTGTTTTTATATAATTGTGAGTTTATTTCTTTCCTCCTTTCTTGCCTAATTTCTTTTCTTTCTTTTGTACCATTCTGCTCCAAGGTAGCCTTTAGTATTTAATCCTTCCTTATTTGTCTCTGTACTTGAATCATCATCTATGCCTTCCTAGGTATCAATATAACCCACACTCCTATGTGCATATATGCAGTGTTTTTTATTTTACTTTGTTTTATAAAATTAGAACATATTATACCTTCTTTTCTGCATCTTGTTTTTCTCACTCAGTAATAATTAATAAAACTTCTTTTAAGTCAACTAGTATAGCTCTAAGTCATTCATTTAATGGTTATATAAAATATGGCATTATGCATGAGATTATTCCCTGGTACAGCTGGTACCATTGTTTATTCAGTTAATTCTCTGTCGATGAGCATTTACTTTGATCACCATTTTTGTTGATGGGAACATTGTATTGATAGTAATCTTTTGTAGCACATTTATTCTATGAGATAAAGAATCAGGAGTGATTCACATGGTGTATACATATATATGTATACTTAGTAATATTTTAAAATTTTTATGTATTTTATTTTTGGCTGCTTTGGGTCTTCATTGCTGTGCATGGGTATTTCTCTAGTTGTGGCAAGCAGGGGCTACTCTAGTTGCAATATGTGGACTTCTTGTTGCAGTGACTTCTTTTGTTGTGGAGCATAGGCTCTAGACACATGTGGGCTTCAGTCTTTGTGGCACATGGACTTAGTTGCCTCGAGGCATGTGGGATCTTCCTGGACCAGGGATCAGACTGGTGGCTCCTGCATTGCAAGGCAGACTCTTTACCACTGGACCACTAGGGAAGCCCTATATTTAGTAATATTTGATGATTACTGTCAGATTGTTTTCCAAAACCAACAACATGAGAGAGTCTTCTAAGTTCCCTCTGATTCATGGAAGACCATAAAATATAATTATGTAGCTTTTTAATAGTTGTTAGTTACAGGATTTGCTGGATTCTTAATAAGACTTTATTTGAAGAGTTATCTTTATAAAATTGCTTTTCTTTCTGTGTTCTGGGTGACTATGTTACTTTAATACAAAATAAAACAAAATTTTCTGCTCGAAGCCCTAGTTCAGGACCTCCCTGGCAGTCCAGTGGTTAAGACTCCCTGCATCCGTTACATAGGGTGTAGGTTTGATCCCAGTCTAGGAGCGAAGAGCCCACATGCTGCGTGGTGCAGCCAAACAAACAGCAGCCAAAAAACCTTCAATTCATGTACCTAGTACATACGTCAGAGAATAAAGGGAATTGTGACAAATTTTAGAATCTGACTGTGGGGATGAGGTTGGGAAATAAAGGCCATTTTGGTAATAGATTTTTTATCTTTAAATTGGGTATTTGGTTGGTAACAGGAGGATTAATTAAAGAATCTCTTTCTCTGGTAGTCTCTCAGCTTGAACACATAAATATAGAGCACCAATGTTCAGAGAGGGAGTGGTGTAGAGAATGTGTGGGTAGCTGTTGTAGGTTTACATAGCAGATAACATCTAGAATAAAGAATAGATGAAAATGCTCATTGAGGATTAGTGTTCTTGAACATCAAATACACCATTCCCCAAGCCTGGCTTTCAGAGCCATTCATAATATCGGATGTCTTGCATACCTAAGATATTTTCCACCCAGCTCAACACATGTCTCCTTAATTCTGTATTTTGTGTTTGCCACACATTCCCAGTGCTGTTCATTAGTTTGCATCCTTTAGAAGTCATATATCTCCCCTTCTGTATCCTATGGATAGATGGATTACAGCCTATCTTTTCAGTACTCAAGTGCCATCTCCTTTATGAAGCCTCTGACCTCTCCAATCCACATTGATCCTTTTTAGCTCTTAAAACCTACAGCACTGATATTTTGAATTTCTTCAAACTGGTTCCCAAGTACTATGCATTTATGTAGCAGCAAAGAGATTTTTTTATTTCTTTCTTTTAATTGAATACCTCTTATATCTGCAGCACTATTCTAAATACTAGATAGGTCACAAACCTACTTCATATTTGCAGGAAAGGCTGAGAAAGTTAATTTCTGACTTCTGACTTGGATAGGCAGGATTTATGAGGAATTCTCTATAAACACTGAAGGCTGTTTAAAGGTGTTGGGTATTTAAAAATCATGGGGACTCTGACATGGTGGAGAGTGGTTGCAGGGTTAATTTAGATTTGAAAGTGAAGGCCTTTCTAGGGTCAAGGTACTTAAGCTGAGACCTAATGATAAGAAGAAATCCATGTAATGATAAAGTGAAGAATATTTCAGAGGGAACAGTGAAAAGGCAGTGGTTTGGGATCAGGATGAGGAGTTGGGTCACAAGATGGTGGATGAGCTTAGCCAACTTGAGGAACAAGGATGGCTGATACTGCTGGAGTGTGTTGAGTGAGAGGGAGTATAGTGGGAAATTATAGAAGATGGTCTTGATTGGTTTGGTTTTGATGGAAGTTTGAAGATGCTTATGTTACTTCCCTTTTCTTCCCCTGAGATGTCCTGTTGAGAGTAGGGATGTAATTATAGATGTGGAGAAAAGAAAAATATTTCTGTGTTGTTAAACCCCATGAGCTGTTGGATATCATAGAGTGACTAAAATTATTTATACACTGTTTAGGAGGAGAATAGCATGATGTTTCTAGCAAAGATAAATACTAGAAAGACTATGTGCCAGTGAGTATTGGGATTAAACCTGTTTTCATTCCAGTGCCACACCATAGTGGGCCTTGAAAGAAATTACTTCTTTATTCCTCTTACCTTGAATTACGAGAACAGTGCTTTGTGGTTACAGTTATACTGATAATGCAGTAGCTCTAGTAACTGCTTCAGAATAGCAGAAGTCCCCAACCCCAGATAACACTGATAGATCTTTCCTGTTTGAATTTCGTTATATAATGAAGTGAGAGAAAATTGCTTTTTAGACTCCTTTTTAAAGAGAAATAAACTACAAGCCACAATAAGAAATATATTTTATATCAAGATTCAGTACATGCACATATACACAGACAAGTTAACAATCATTCTGTGAAATAATATTTATCCTTACTACACACAATGCACTGTTTCTTTTTGTATTACACTTGTGTAAGTTTGTTGTCTATCTACTAAACTGACTTTATGACAGTTTGATAGGTCATGTCTGGAAGTTTCGAAACTACTAGCTTAGATTAATCAAAGCTCACAAGTGAGACAAGGGTCAAATTCAGAAACTGTTCTACTACTGCACAATGGGGAAAAGGTGAAATATTTACTATTTAGCATGTGTGCATGCTCAGTAGCTTGGTTGTGTTTGACTCTTTGTGACCCCATGGACTGTAGTCTGCCAGACTCTTGTGTCCATGGAATTCTCCAGGCAAGAATACTACAGTGGGTTGCCATTTCCTTCTCCAGGGGATCTTCCCAACTCAGGGATGGAACCCGCGTCTCTTGCATTGGCAGGTGGATTCTTTACCAGTGAGCTGCCTGGGAAGCCCCCGATTGAGGCATCAGCCATTACCTCAGTTATCATTGCCCACAATGCACTTCCACATGCATTATCTTGTGTGAGCTCACAAAAGTAGTACTAGAGAAATCCAAGGGATAAACATACAAGGAAAAGAGATTCTATCAGCTCATATTGAAACTGTGTTAAAACCTTCTGCATGTTTAAGATAAGGAGGTCGTACTCAGAAACATATGCATTCTCTGGAAAGCACCTACAGGATATGACCAGCAGATATTTTTAGAAATGACCGTTAGAAGAATGCATTTTTTAAAAAAAGGTGAAAAAGGTATAGTTAAAACAGTGGTTTTCAACCAGGGATGATACTTGGCAATGTCTAAAGACGTTTTTTTCTGAGCTCAAAAAACAGCTCTGATTTTCTCTTACTGGTATGTTTGGTTATACTTATTTTTCCTCAGAGTTTTTCAAAGGGAAAAAAAAAATCATTTTTAAATGGCCCAAAATGTTAATAATTAAAGATTTGCAGAGAACAAACCTGTGAGAAAATAAAAATTGCTACCTCATTCAGACTTGAAGTCTTTTATACTAGGTATTCTAGGTAATCTTGTCAGTGAGCACCAATGGAATGGATGTTGGAAGGCCATGGCTGTCTTCAACTTCAGTGTCAAGTGATAGGAATCTGTTTTTAAAAAAACAGCTTTATTGAGATATAATTTACATACCATAGCATTCACCCTTTTAAAGTATACAGCTCCATGGTTTTAAGCATATTCAGAGTTCTGCACTATCCAATCCAGAACGTGTTCATCACCACAGAAAGAAATCCTGTACTCATTTGCAGTCACTCACCATTCCCTTCTATATCCATCCCCTGGTAATCAGTAATTTACTTTATTATTTCTATGGATTTTCCTAATTTGAACAGTTCCCTTAGATGAAGTCATACAATGCATGAACTTTTGTAACTGATTTCTTTCACTTAACACTGTTTTTTAAAAAATTAGTTAATTGTTGGCTATGCTGAGTCTTCATTGTGCTGCAGGGTCTTCTCTAGTTACAGCAAGCAGGGCCCACTCTAGTTGCAGTTGGAGGGCTTCTGTTTGTGGCGGCTTCTCCTGTTGGGCACGGGCTCTGGGGCACTCCAGCTTCGGTAGTTGTGGCACGTGGGCTCAGTAGTTGCAGCTCCAGGCTCTGGAGCACAGGCTCAGTACTTGTGGCTCACGGGCTTGCTTACGCCAGGGCATGTGGGGTCTTCCCAGGCTCGGGATCAAACCCATGTCTCCTGCGTTGGCAGGTGAATTCCTTACCACTGAACTACCAACACAATGTTTTAAAAATTCATCCATGTTAAAGCATACTTTAGTACTTTTTATTGCATATTATAATCCATAGTGTTTCATTGTGTGGGTAAATTTATATATAAATACATGTCTATCCATTCATTAGTTGAATGGTGTTTGGGTTGTTTCCGTATTTTACTAGTATGAGTAATGCTGCTATGACCACTCTCATACAGGTTTTTTCGTATATGTGTGTTTTCATTTCCCTTCAGTGTATATCTAGTGGTAAAATTGCAGGGTCATAGGATAATTTTATGTTTAACTTTTTGAGAAACTGCCAAACTGTTTTCTGAAGAGGCTACACCATTTATACAATCCCATCAGCAGTTTATGAATGCTCTAGTTTCTCTGTATCTTTACTGACACTCGTTACTGTCTTTTTTATTTTAACTGTGCTAGTGGGTGTGAAATGGTATCTCTTTGTGGTTTGGTCCGCATTTCCCTAATAACTAATGGTGAATATACTTTCATGTGCTTAACCATTTATATATCTTCTTTGGAGAAATGCCTATTCAGTCCTTAGCACAGTTTTACATTGGGTTATTTGTCTTTCTTTTGTTGAGTTTTAAGAGTAGGGATGCATTTTTAAAACTTTACTTCATTATGAATCTATCATCCATTCATTTTTCAAATTGACAACTCAGAGAATCTTTTTTCAAAGAAGGCAGTCATGTGTCCTTTTCAGTATCTTTCAGTTTTTTAAAGTGTTGGTCATAAAAAGAGTAAGTCATGTTTTTTAAAAAGTAAAAGGGAGATTGTTGATGTACAGATAGATGAATGGAAGAATTTATAAAAAGCACTATTAGTTTTGATCAAATGTGATAGGATCTGGTGAACTGAATTAAATCCAGTTAATTCCTTTGGGAATCTCATTGAGCAAGGAAGTCATGACTGCTGCTACATGTGTCAAACAAATGCTGTTGGGTTTCTGGCATACTCCTTCAGCACATTCACTCATCAAGAATAACTTGTACCTGGTATTGCAAGGTTTTGTATGTAATGTTAAGATTTTATATTTAGTTTTTTAACTCTCCCCCAAAAGGAATTTGGGTATTCAAAGAATTCATAACTGGTTTAACTGGACCGTTAACATGATTTACATAGCTATCATATGTGTCATCTTTTGTAGTGGCAAATGGAGGCTTATTAAGTATATTCTTAGCTTGATTAACAGGAGAGAGCATCCATGAGAACAAAACGGCCCTTTTGATTTTTTTTCCTCTGCATTTACTGAGTTTAATGAGTGTAATCTTTCAGTAAGAGCTCTTATGCCTGATTAATATTAAAAGAGAAAAAATAAACAAATAGAATATTTGTAAGGACTGCTTTAGAGAAAGGTGGAGAGAGCGTACACAGACTTTGGTGCCAGACTAAGTTTCAGAAATCTACCATTTTCTCCTTGGTTGACTTTGGACAAGCCACATTAATCTCTCTAAACACTGGTCTTCTCATCTATAAAATGTGATGGATAAAGTCTACCTGGTAAGGTTGTTGTAAGATAAAGTGAGGCAACAAATGTACCAGTATATAAGCTAGTGCTCAATTGATGGTACCTGCTATATTTTATGTTTCGATTTAGATAGTCTTAGCCTTATTTAACGAAATCTTGACAAGACTTTCTGATTATTTAATTTCACAGAAGGTAGACAAAGCAAATCTGGATGTACTTTTATTTTTTAAAAATTAACTTTTTAGATGCTCACCATCACTCATTATCAGAGAAATGCAAATCAAAATCACAATGAGGTACCATTTCATGCCAGTCAGAATGGCTGCCATCAAAAAGTCTACAAACAATAAATGCTGGAGAGGGTGTGGAGAAAAGGGAACCCCCTCACACTGTTGGTGGGAATGCAAACTAGTACAGCCACTATGGAGAACAGTGTGGCGATTCCTTAAAAAACTGGAAATAGAACTGCCATATGACCCAGCAATCCCACTGCTGGGCATATACACTGAGGAAACCAGAATTGAAAGAGAAACGTGTACCCCAGTGTTCATTGCAGCACTGTTTACAACAGTTAGGACATGGAAGCAACCTAGATGTCCATTAGCAGACGAATGGATAAGAAAGCTGTGGTACATATACACAGTGGAATATTACTCAGCTATTAAAAAGAACGCATTTGAGTCAGTTCTAATGAGGTGGATGAAACTGGAGCCTATTATTCAGAGTGAAGTCAGAAAGAAAAACACCAATACAGTATCATAACACATATATATGGAATTTAGAAAGATGGTAATGATGACCCTATATGCAAGACAGCAAAAGAGACACAGATATAAAAGAACAGACTTTTGGACTCTATGGGAGAAGGTGAGGGTGGGATTTGAGAGAATAGTATTGAAACATGTATATTATTACCATATGTGAAATAGATGACCAATCCAAGTTCAATGCATGAAACAGGGCACTCAGAGCTGGTGCAGTGGGACAACCCAGAGGGATGGGATCGTGAGGGAGGTGGCAGGGGGTTCGGAATGGGGGACACATGTACACCTGTGGCTGATTCATGTCAATTTATGGCAAAAACGACCACAATATTATAAAGTAATTAACCTCCAATTAAAATTAATTAATTTAAAAAATTAACTTTTTAATATAATGGTAAAATATGCTTGTTGAAGAAAACTTGGAAAATTATTTTGAAAGTTACATTTACAAAACTCAAAAATAGGAATCTGTGAACAGAGGCTTAAAAATGGGAATATGGTAGAAGGAAAGAAAAATCTCTCAAAAGTAAGTAGTAGCAGTGCTAGTTGGAAATTTTAAGAGGATTAGAAGAGGATTCTTTAAAGATTCATGCATACTACAAGATAAAAATTTCTTGCTTGACTCAGTTTAAAACAAACCTTTACAAAAGACCAGTGGGGAGCATATACAATCAAGAGTGACTTTAGAGTATTACAGAATGAGCTCAAATAAGAGGATACTTCTAAAGAAATGAAAACAACAAAAACATTTTTTAAACTGTGGAATAATAGGAAAAAGTAAGAATAAAATTGCTATTTATATTTAATAATGTTAAACAAATGACAGTGAAAACACAGTTTCTTATCTCTTACTTACATTTCAGATAAAGAACCTCTTTTGACTTGAAGGATGAAAATGACACGAATAAAGGAGAGCCCATCTGGGAATAGTGAAGATCATGTAAGGAGAGCATAGCGTTATCCCGGGGTGAGGGGAAAAATAGCTACATGGTAGTCAGAACTTACACATGAAATTATCTGTGGTCTTTCAGAAATCTTAGAAAATGAGAGAAATACTGGAAAATTGAAGATGGGTCTTCTGAAAAAGAGAAGAAAGTAGATTTTCAGACCAAAGAGAAATTAGTGACACAGGCAGGATTCTAGAATAGATGATTAAAAAATGACTTTAAAAAATTATAAATGCTTATCTCTATTGGTGGGATGGTCTAGTGGTACTGACCATGATAACAGCAGACAGCGGGAACATGGTTGCAGAGGCAGACACTCTGCCTTGCAGTCATCTTCTGTTCAGTCAGCATTTTAAAATTTACTTATTTTTTCAAATTAAACTTTTAATTTTGAGGTAATTATAGGTTCACATGCAATTGTAAGAAATATTGCAGTGAGAGCCAGCTTGCTGTTTAGCCAGTTCCCCCTAATGATAACATTTTTCAAAAACTGTAGTACTGTGTCCCAGCCAGAATGGTAGTATCAATACAGTCCTAAGATTTTATTAGATTTTCTATTTTAGTTTTATTCATCTGTGTGTGCGTTCATTAGTTCTATGGAATTTTATTACATATGTAGGCTTCTGTATCCACCATTACAGTCAAGATACAAAACAATTCCATCACCATAAGGATCCTTTCTCTCCTTTTAAAATGCTACCCATCTTTCTCTCCCTATTCCCTAACACCTGGCAACAACTATTCTGTAATCCTTTTCTCTAGGTTGGTCATTTCAGGAATGTTATATAAGTGAACTCATGCAGTATGTAACCTTTTGAAATGGGCTTTTTTTCCCCCACTCAGTGCTTATCAGTGGTTCATTCCTTTTTTTCTTTATCTGGTAAAATATATATAATATAGTGTTTATTTTAATCACTAAGTGTACAATTCAGAAGCATTAAATACATTATCACTATACCTAAAACTTTTTCATCATTCCTCCAAATACTCTACCAATTAAATGATAATTTTCCCTTCCCCTAGGCCCCTAGTAAACTCTACTTTTCTTTCTGTCTGTATGAATTTGCCCATTCTAGGTACCTCATATAAGTGTAACATACAATGGTTTTCTTTCTGTGTCTGGCTTATTTCATTAAGCATAATGTTCTCAGGGTCCATCCATGTTGTAGCATGAATTGGGATTTTAGTCCTTTTTTATAGCTGAATAGTATTTTAGTCTTCAGCATTTTTATTAATAACATGGATGAACAATTGATGACTTGCTTGCAAATCCATATAGCTGGCAATAAGTTGTATAGAAAATGTGTTGTTTTTCAAAACAGAGATTGAAAATAATTAGACTGAAAGGATAGACTAAATGATCAAGATGCATTAAACATCAGTAAGTGTGAAATTCACATATGATTCAAAAAATAAGTGTTATTTTAGCTAGATGTGATGTGGTTTAACAGCAGATAACATGAAAAATACCTGAGAGGGTTTCATTTAACAGAATGTTCAGTGTGAGTCCATAGTGTGATTTGAGCTCTGTTAATAGAAGCAAAGTCCAGAATAAGGAGTATGATTGTTCCAGAGTATTGTGTTCATTTCTGGGTACCTTATTTTATGGATGCACTTTTATTTTATTTTATTATTATTTTTTATTGTCGTGGTTTTTGTCATACATTGACATGAATGCACTTTTAACAACAGAGATGTATTCAAGGGAGAAGCCAGAATGATCTGACAGAAAGGTGGTAGTCCCTCAGTATTAGAATAAAAGCCAGTATGAGATGCTTTGGGCCGTAGTCAGGTCCTTGTCAAAAGATTTGTTCAAGCAGAGGCTGACTGAATACTGGCCGGGGACACTGTAAAATATTTTAGTATCTCTAGTTGGGAGAGAAGAAGGTGCTCCATCATACATACTACCTTTGTGGATCCTCAACCTTGAGATTTTGTAATTATAGAACACTGTAAGATCCTGGAGTTTAAACTTTTAATAATTGTCTCTGGGGGATGAGTTGCAGGGGACTGTTACTTTCCATGTTATGTATTTCTGTATTTAATTTTAGTTTTTACAATTAGTGTGTACTACTCCATTTTTTAAAAAGCAGGAAAAGTCATAAATGTTCTTGTTTTACAAATCAACATAATACTTTAATTTTTTGAAATAAATATAGTAAATTAATATAAGCATTTTTAGTGTTCAAAGTTCTTTGCTTGTATTGAGAGGTGTGTGTACGCTTGGAGATTAGGTACCTGCTTTTTCATACCTCTGGGAGAGTGCTTTGCTTAATGCTTGCCTTTGTTCCTTTCAGTGGTTCTCTGTATGGCGACAGTGAAAGTTGGTTGGGCTTTGGCAGATCGTTCTGCATGCTCAGATTTACCTCCAGCCTCAGGTCTGGATTATTAGATAACTAAATAGTAAGATTTTGACTAATTTCTGTGATTCATTTTCTCCCCCACTGACTCTGCTGCCTAGTACCCCTGTACTTGTAAAGAATGTTAGTTCTAAAAGGAAGTGCGAGGGGAAAAAATTGTTGCATTCTCTTAGGAAAATATTTCCTTGTAATCCAGACGTGTTTTGTTTTCCCTCAAATGGTTCTGTTTTATCCCCTGGAGACCAAGGACCAACCCTTTTTGCTTTTTGGGAGAGAAGGATTATGACCAATATTTGCCTCCTGGAGATGTTTTGGGAGAAATGTTGCTAAGCTGCCTTAATAAATAAGTTGTAAACAAAAACTCTGAGCCACCCCCCCCATTATTATTATCTAAATAAATTTTAGCTTTGGATTTTAATGTTTTAAATGCTGCTGTTCTCTCAAGTACTTAAAAAATCTGTAACATTTGTCAGGAAAGAGATTTATTACCATACTTCCTTTGCCTTAGCCTAACAGTACCCTTTTGATGATTTTTAGGCCAAGAATTTAGCAATTAAGTGGTAGATTATCTTGGATATTGTTGAAAGATGTCAACATGTTGTTTGGTGTTAGAAACCATAGTATAGGAAGAAATGGTTCTGTTAGTATTTGATCATAGTGCTTTCACAGACTGGTTGCTTTCAATGTTTATGAAAAGTTTCTGTAAGAATTTGCTAATAATTCACTGGTGTTATGTAAAGCTTCTTAGTCATGTTACTGAAGCATACAGGATGTTTGATTTGTGGCTTACACTCTAAATGGCCACAAACATTTTTCTTGAAAATAACTTGCTTTTTCCAAACTTCAGGAATTCTTCCGTTGTTACCCACAGTAGTGAAAAGTCCAACTTTCCAGTCATGATTTGATTCTCAGAGATGTTAAAGAGTAACTGTCTTAAAAGTAAGAAAACAAAGAAGGCTGATCACTAATGTAACAGTAGGAACTTTCTTTTAGAGCAGGATGGAAACAAAAGTGGTAAAACGGATGAGTAGAAACTTCAATGCGAGAAATACGTATTCAAGAAAAATACTTATTTAAGAAAAAAACCAACTTATTCTGTGCCTTCCATGTAAAAGACCCACATTGCTAAGCCTTGGCCCCAGACCTCATATAGCACACAATCTAATTGTAAAGGATTTCATAATTTAAAACGTGAGAGGATAAGGGAAGCAACCCTTTGTGAATTCCATGGAGAAAAGTTGTTGGTGTTTTCCTCTTTTCTGGTTCTTATCTTTTTACCTGAATTTTAAAAGTGGGCAGTCCCTGGACATAGGCTTCAGGTGCAGCAAGCTGTTGATTATATCCCTAACAATTCCTTATCGTTCTCCTACTTGTAAGTTGGCATGGGAGTAGGCATAAGCAGTGGTATAGATGGGGGTTATCTGTAGGTACAGTAGTACCTATAATCTGCTGCTTGCTGCTTTAGTAATTGTGAGGACTTGTAGGCTTCTGGGAGTTAGTGCAGCTGGAGAAATCCTGTAATAATTTAAAAGAATGAGAAAGCTTTAGGCTAGAACTGGGGACAGAGTTATAGTCTGTTATAAATAAAACCACTGGAAAGCTTTCTGGCTCTGTTAATGGAATAAAGCTTATAATTAGAGTAATCAAAAAGTTTTTCAGAGGAAGATGGGAGGAAAGGAGTAAAGTTTTATGAGTAAGTACCCTGGGGCACTGAAAAATTCTTCTCATTCATCCCTCCTTTAGTTGTGTGTACAACGAATCAAAAGTAGCCTCATGGAGCAGGGAATAGCACCAGTCATGTATAGCAACAAAGTGGTGTGTACCCTCTGTGCCAGATTTAGCTTTCAGACCGAGCAGACTTTAGAGAAGACGCTACTTTTTCCTCTGGTTTGTGCTGGTTGTTTTAGGTGAAATGGGACAAAAAGACAAAGCCTTTCTAGAAAGTTTATCCTAAGCAAGGAAATGTGGATTTTTAATTTATCTTGAAAAAGGAAATGTTGAGTACTGATAGCCAGAGTGTTGACATCCTAGCTTCATATTTCGGTAGTTCAGAGTTATAAATAACATAACATAAGGACATAAGGAAATGTTATACGGAACTTGTAATTTCTTATCTGTGGAAGTTCTGTGTTTGCTACACAGTTTTTAATAGTCACCCTTCTGCTTAAACTCTTTTGCCTGTTACCTGGAGAGTAAAGCTTAAAATTTGTGAATTTTGGTATTAAAAGTCTTTTCATGGTTTGAACCAAGTGTGATCTTCCAGGTTCATCTTTTGCCTTCTCTCCCTTTAGGAACCTAGACTTTTGCTGTGCTGGATTTCTGAGACATGCCTTGTGGTTCTCTCTTTGTTCATGGCCTCTTTTTATGTTGATTGTCCTTCTGAAAGTTTCTACCCATCAAAATGTTGTTGGTTCTTCAAGGCTCCAGCTCTCTATTCAAGGCCCCAGTAATTTTTACTGTTGTTAGATAGAATAGCCCCTCATTATTATGTTCAGCTAGAGCCAAAAGCATTTTTGGATATGTATTGGAAGACAGGTAAGATCTGCTCTTAGTGTAAATACTTAGGCTTGAATGTCGTGCCACTGTGATAAGCTGCTCATAGTTGAGGCACAGGAAATTTTTTTAGGTTACTGAAGTTGGAACTGTAAAGTGGAGTGTCTAGGAGTAACTTTCCTTAAAATTTTTTTGACTACTAGTGACTTGTTGCTGTAAAAGAAAAGGCTAGAATGAGTATACATTGAAGTCCATAGTCAGATTTGAGATAGACCATTCCGTTTTATATACTTTAAAAATAACACTTGAAATTATGCTTAGCATAATTTGAATCTTGTTAAATTATATTGTGTCAAGTAGGTGTTTTTTTTTTTTCCAAGTAGGGTTTTTAAAAATCTGTAGTGTTGGGAATTGGAAAGGTGATAAAGTCAGACTATATATATGCCTGTTTTCTTTGAATTCTAGCTAAAAGGTGTTAATTTCAGTTGTAGGCAAATTTAGCATGTTAATAGCCTTCCTTGCTGCAGTTCCTTCAGGCTGCTTTGTTTATGAAATAGAGGAAAAATTTCCATTTTAAAGAAAGCTGACTTCTGCTCCTGTAGTCTGACTTTTTGCAGTGTAGAGCTTGGTGGGGGATGGGGCTGGGGAGGCAGCAGTGTGTGTGGTTATTTAGCCTCTTCGCTCTTAGTAGGCTAGGCTTAGTATACGAAGTTAACCAAGTGGAAAAAAAAATTTTATTGTTATTTTGCTTTGAATCTGTCAATGTTTTTTTCTCCTTGTTGTTTGTTAATTAACAATAGCTCTCTTGCTTACTATCCTATAGCCAGCTGGAAAAGTGTGCTCTCTCTCATGATTTCTTCATGGTGTGAAGCTTTTTCTTCTGTTACCTCAAAATAGCAAATTCCATAGTTCATGGCTAATCATAACAGTGAAATGTGTTGAAATAACTTTTAGGAATGATTTTCCCCAAATAAAACTTCCTATTCATTGGTCGTCTTAGAATTTCTGGAACGACCAAGCTTCAGAATTATGATTTTTTTAGTTCTGCATTTCCCTCTGACCTCTGACTCCTTTCTGTATGCATATTGTATGTATTATTTGTTTTTTGATTTCTGACTTTGATTGCAGCGAGGTCATAAAAGCTGATGTAGTACAAGGGTGAGTCCAAGCCGGCAGGTCCTGTGAGTCATTTGCTCCTTCTCCTGGACAACCAGTGTGTTGCTCTTAGGTGAGGTCATCTCTCTTCATGAACTATCTGTCAGGACAGATACTTTAATCTGGTTGTGGCAGTGGGGAGATGAGAGCATGGTTCTGAGAGAGAAGAGTTTTTAAATTAGATGGGCAAAGACTTAGTAGATGTGTAAAATAGTTTCTGGTTATGTTTGGCATAATGTGGACTGTTCTAGCATATTTCAGTAGTTGTTAATAAAATAATGCATGTATTCATATGTTTAATTATATACACAATTAACTACCTCCCCCCCTACCTCAAATACAACAGTTACTAAGTTTAATAATCAAGCATGTAACTGGTCATAACTGAGTATAGATTTCAATGTTGTGTTGTTGATTAACTGCTATGTTGTGTCTGACTCTTTTGCAACCCCAGACTCCTCTGTCCATGGGATTTTCCAGGCAAGAAAACTGGAGTGGGTTGTCATCTCCTCCTCTAGGGGATCTTCTCGACCCAGGGATTGAACCTGTGTCTCCTGCATTTCGGGCAGATTGTTTACTGCTGAGCCACTGGGGATGCCCTACAGGTTTCAACAGGCATAAGCAAATTACATAAAAAATGTCCCTGTAATTTATGGCCATTCACTGCAAAAGATAAACATCTAGAAATAGTCTTTTGAAAGTGGAAGGTATTTTTGTACCAGATGGAATGAAAGGCATCTGTACTGTGAGAAGATTGTCCATGTTCCCTGTGGTCAGTGGTCACCACTGTTGCCATTTCCTGTGTCATGCTTCCAAATTGACTGTGGTTTGTAGATTATTTGTATCTAAAAGTGTGTTTGATTAATCTTCTTGTTTCTGCTTGTTTCTGTTTTTTTCTGTGTACTCTGTCCATCTTTGTTGTCATAGGGGTTTCTTCAGACTTGCAATTTAATTTATACTCTGTTGCATTACCATTTTTCCTTAGAGGTTTTCAGCATGTTTTTATACATTTCAGCCACCTTTTAGACTTCTAGGTCTTTTAATAAGTAAATAGTGCTCAGAAATGAACACTTTTATAAGAAATGAAACTCTTATAGTCACAACCTACTGGTCACCACTGGTCACTGTTTTCCTCATAAATTAATAGCCATCATTTTCATGTGTACATTGAGTGCTTGCCTATTCATTAACTGAAGTCGCTGTGTGAAAACTCTAGCTAGTAGGGTTCATATAGGACACAATGGTTCATATGGACACAGTTCATATAGGACATACAAATGTCTTGCCCAACAACTTCCACATATATGGGTATGCCTAATAACAAAGAGCCATTAATTATAAAGAATCTGTTGGCCATGCCAGGGCTGTGAATAATTTTTAGGGAGTGACTTTACCTATTGGAGCAGATAGAAAGCACCAGAGAACCTGGGTTAGGAAAGGTCGTTCTCTTGAAGACAGGGTTAGAATGGCTGCTTGCTCTTTGGACAATTCCTGAGCTGATTTTTAAGGGACACAAAACTGTAAATATTACTGGAGATTTTATTCAAGTCAGGAAGTTAGAGAAAGGGAAGAAACAAATTCTTTATATTTGGCTTTGGTGTTAGATGTATATGTATGTATGTGTTTGAGTGGCTGGAGGGTGGGTGTTGAGGGTGGGGAATCGGGGTGGTAGGAGAGAGTGTGAGTGTGAGAGTGAGCCACTTGGTCACCACATTATGTTTCATGGTCTTGCCTGGAGATTAGCTGTCTGGAGAAATGTTTCTTAATCCCCTTTAATATAAACATCTTTATGAGGGAAGATGGTAAACTTTGCTACAGTGCATTCCTTTATTCACTCAGAAGTATTTACACTTAGTACCTTCTGTGTGTCAGGCACTGTTTATCATTGGAAGCTTTTCTGTTTCTGTACTTGTTCCTTTGATGCTGTGGTTCAGCTGCTCAGTCGTTTCCAACTCTTTGTGACCCCCATGGACTGCAGCACCCCAGGCTTCGCTGTCCTTCACCATCTCCCAGAGCTTGCTCAAACTCATGTCCATCGAGTTGGTGATGCCATCCAACCATCTCATCCTCTGTCGTCCCCTTCCCCTCCTGCCTTCAATTTTTCCCAGCATTAGGGTCTTTTCTAATGAGTTAGCTCTTTGCATCAGGTAGTCAAGGTATTGGAGTTTCAGCTTCAGCATCAGTCCTTCCAGTGAATATTCAGGGTTGATTTCTTTTAGGATTGATTGGTTTGATCTCCTTGCTGTCCCAGGGGCCCTCAAGAGTCTTCTCCTACACCACAGTTCAGAAGCATCAATTCTTCGATGCTCAGCCCTGTTTATGGTCCAACTCTCTCATTCATACATGACTACTGGCAAAACCATAGCTTTGACTGTACAGACCTTTGTTGGCAAAGTAATGCCTCTGCTTTTTAATACACTGTCTAGGTTTGTCCTAGCTTTTCTTCCAAGGAGCAAGTGTCTTTTAATTTCATGGCTGCAGTCACTATCTGCAGTGGTTTTGGAGCCCCCCCAAAATTAAATTCTGTCACTGTTTCTGTTGTTTCCCCATCTATTTGCCATGAAGTGATGGAACCGGATGCCATGATCTTCATTTTTTGAATGTTGAGCTTAAGCCAGCTTTTTCACTCTCCTCTTTCAATTTCATGTGGCTCTTTAGTTCTTCTTTGCTTTCTGCCTTAAGGTGGTGTCATCTGCATATCTGAGGTTATTGGTATTTCTTCCAGCAATCTTGATTCTAGTTTGTGCTTCATCCAGCCTGGCATTTTGCATTATGTACTCCCCATGTAAATTAAATAAGCAGGGTGACAATATACAGCCTTGATGTACTCCTTTCCCAGTTTGGAACCAGTCTCTTGTTCCATGTCTGGTTGTAACTGTTGCTTTTTGACCTGCATATAGTTATCTCAGGAGGCAGGTAAGGTGGTCTGGTATTCCAGTCTCTTTAAGAATTTCCCACAGTTTGTTGTGATCCACACAGTCAAGGGCTTTAGCACAGTCAGTGAAGCAGAAGTAGATGTTTTTCTGGAATTCTCTGGCTTTTTTGATGATCCAACGGATGTTGGCAATTTGATCTCTGATTCCTCTGCCTTTTCTAAATTCAGCTTGAACATCTGGAAGTTCTTGGTTCACTTGTTCCTTTAAGGTGCTATATAAGTCATAATTCTGCTTCTGGAAGCTTGCAGTATAAGTTGTATGATATATTGGTTTATGAATTTAGAGGCAGATGAAAGAAACTTTAACAAAAGAAATTGATTTCATATTCTCACCTAGAAAGGAGGATGCTCTTATTGGAAGAGTAGCTGTGAAGAAATCATGAAAGATTTGGAATATCCATGACAGAATTTAAGACAACTGATTATACTTGAAAATAACCCTTGTTCTATATAGTAGCTTTACCTATACTTGACGTTCTCTTGGTGCGTGATGGAAGCTGAATCTGAGAAGCTAAGCCAACATGTTTTTCTGTAATATAATTAAACTCTGTGGCTCTTTCCAGTCATTTGTTTTTTGTTGGTAATGTCTGTAACTCACCTTTTTCTCATCTTTCCTTTGACAATCTTATATATGTTTTTTTTGTTTGTTTGTTTGTTTGTTTCATTTATTTTTATTAGTTGGAGGCTAATTACATCATTACAGTAGTTTTTGTCATACATTGAAATGAATTAGCCATGGATTTACATGTATTCCCCATCCCAGTCCCCCCTCCCACCTCCCTCTCCACCCAATCCCTCTGGGTCTTCCCAGTGCACCAGGCCCGAGCACTTGTCTCATGTACCCAACCTGGGCTGGTGATCTGTTTCACCCTAGATAATATACATGTTTCAATGCTGTTCTCTTCAAACATCCCACCCTCGCCTTCTCCCAGAGTCCACAAGTCTGTTTGAAAATTGTTGTTTAGCCACCAAGTCATGTTTGACTTTTTGTGACCCCATGGCTTGTACCCAAGGCTTCTCTGTCCATTGGATATTCCAGGCAAGAAAAACTGGAGTGGGTTTCCATTTCCTTCTCCAGGGAATCTTACTGATCCAGGAATCAGACCTGCATCTCTTGCATTGGCAAGAGGATTCTTTACCACTGAGCCACCAGGGAAGCCCATTTGAAATTTGCTTTAGCCCAATTTCGTTTATTAATAAACCCACCCTTAATATAGAAAGTATATAGAAAGTATTTCTATATAAATTTTTCTTTGTATTATTATTTTTTTTTCCATTTATTTTTATTAGTTGGAGGCTAATTACTTTACATCATTACAGTAGTTTTTGTCATACATTGAAATGAATTAGCCATGGATTTACATGTATTCCCCATCCCAGTCCCCCCTCCCACCTCCCTCTCCACCCGATCCCTCTGGGTCTTCCCAGTGCACCAGGCCCGAGCACTTGTCTCATGTACCCAACCTGGGCTGGTGATCTGTTTCACCCTAGATAATATACATGTTTCAATGCTGTTCTCTTGATGTAATGACTATCTTATGATTTATTCCTCCCATCCTAGATCTAAAGAAGCATTTTTTTGCTGTTGTTGTTTTGTCTGTCTTTATTTTTGTATGGTTAACGTTAGCATTAACATGATGTTCCTACTAGTGACAGACCAAGTGCAGACTTGATCAGTGGACTGATTTCATTTTGCCAACTAGTTCCTTAAATCCGGAAGGATTTGGTGAGGAGGAGAAGATACTAGAATTTTTGGCTGACTGACTGGTCACAACTTTGAGACAGAAAGTGAAATGAAACTGCAAGGCTGGTGGTGGTTCAAAAATCACAGGCCCCCTCTTTTTCTTAAAAACATCTCGTTCATACCAGATTCCTTTGAGCTACAGTGCATTTCTGCAAGGCCTGTTCCTGAGTTTTATTGGAGAGTGTTGGAAGAATGTTCAGATAGACCTCTAGGTCAACAGATAGTCCCCAGATCACTAGTTGAAATTTCACGTTATCTTTTAGCCACTGGGCATTTGGTTTATAAGTTTTCTCTCCTTAAAGTGACTTGCCCCTCTTTTAGATTTGCGTAATAAGATCTGCGGGCTTCCCTGGTGACTCAGCGGAAGAGAATCCACCTGCTAAGCAGGAGATGCAGGCTCATTTCCTGGGTGGGGAAGATCATTCCCAAAGAAGGAAATGGCAGCCCACTCTAGTACTCTTGCCGGGTAATCCCATGGACAGAGGAGCCTGGTGGGCTATAGTCTGTGGGGTCACAAAAGAGTTGGATACCACATAGCAACTAAACAACAAGATCTGCAAATAAGTATTTCATATTAATATTATAAAGTCATTTTTGTGGTTAGTCTACATGAGTTAAAAATATATAAAATTGAAGAGCTTATGGACAACTTAAAACAGTTTAATTCAGTTTTCTAAGCAAGCAGGTTTATATCTAAAGACTCAAATTCTGTTTACCTAGAGGTATACTTAGTTTTTCTTCTCATAGAACAAATGTTATTTAGTATTTTATACACAAAGTTACCATAGTAACTGTACTTTTTGTCACAAGAACTTAGCAAACACAGATATTTTGTAAAATAGTATCCTCACAGTGAGAGTCTTTTTTCTAATTTTAAAGGTTTTTTTTTTTTTTAACTGTACCATATACCATAATATTTTACATGCCCAGAATTTCTCACCATAGTCTCAGTATTTTCCTGTGAAAGTCTGTAGTCACACTTGGCTGAGTAGCTATTAAATTTTTTTTAAGCTGTGGTACAATGTACATAATTCCCAGGTGCCTTCCAATGCAGGAGCTGCAGGAGACTCGGGTTCCATCCCTCGTTCCTCGTAGAGAAGATCCCCTGGAGGAAGAAATGGCAACCCTCTCTAGTATTTTTGCCTGGAAAATTCCATGGACAGAGGAGCCTGGCAGACTGCAGTCCTTGAGGGTTGCAAAGAGTTGAACTTGACTAAGCACGCACACATGCACAATATATATATATATAAAATTTACCATTTTAATAATATTTAAGCGTACAGTTCAGTGACATTAAATACATTGACATTGTCATGAACTATCACCACTATCTGTCTACAAAACTTTTTCGTCATCCCATGCTGATAGCTGTTTTTAATGTTTTTAGTGGAAGGGCATCCCACCTAGTTCTACCTGTATTTTGTTTCCTTGCATTTGGTTTTTCTTTGCATCTGATACTAGTGTGCAGTCATATTTCCATCTTCTCAGTTATTTTCTCAGCAAATATTTATCGAGCACCTTCTGTGTGCTAGTAGGGCATGGAACCTAATGGTGTAACTGGTAGCTATAATAGTCAATTATACACTAGCATAGCTATAGTGATCTTCAAAAATCAGAAGAAGCCTCCATAAAATGCTTGAATATGGCCAGACTTTAAAGAAAAAAATACTTGAGCAAAAGCTCCAAGTTACATCACATATCTGGAGAAGCCAATTTTTTGTGGTTGTTTAAAAAAAAAAAAAAACTTTTGTACAGTAGATTTTTAGTTAAATTTAAGTGTCAAAGAGGCGTAAGTGTCCTGTTATCTGTATAAATATTACTTCCCTTTTAAATTGGATAAATCTTTCTCTAGAGAGATGTATCATTTTGAATTATATTAATTGAAGCTCTGTCCTATAAGTCTAAAGTCCATTATTTTTAGGTCTCCTATTTATTCTAGGATGTGTAATAAGATTCAGTGTTTGAAGTATCTGAAATTGCCTCCAAACAGAGATTATGCTAGCAACTTTGGAGATTCTTATGCTATATTTATAACTGTAATGTCAGGAGCCATCTGAAATTAATACCAGTTTGGTATAATTGCTACCATGTAAGGTAAGCCAGGATACAGGAGAAAGAATTTATTTTGTTCTTCTAATACCAACTCTGAGATATCAAGACTTGTCAGTATATAGGGGATTGGGCGGGGCCTGATTTTTTTTTTTTTATCATTTATTTAGAAGTTTGGTAAACACCTTATGGTAGGTTATGAAGCATGAAATTATTTGAAATTTGGAACTATAAAGGGAATTCTGAACCCAATAGTGAAACTGTTTAGGCCTTTTCAGCCTACATCTGGAGATGTGACCAAAATTAGGTAAAAATATAAACTAAAAAAAAAAAAGAAAAGTTGGGGAGCAGATACAGGACAAAGTGTTATGGGGTAATAGTTTGAGCTTATTTTTGTTTGAACTCAGATTGCCTCCTATATGTTGTATTGAGTCTGTGTACATGGCCCAGGTTTTGTTTCCTCATCTGGCATTGCACTCTGCTGTGGAGGTAGATTTCCCAAGCTGTTACTGTGGTCTTAAATCTATGGTTGGTTGCTTTGATATATTTCAGAGATTGCACAGTGCCTCAACAAATAGTTAAGAATATTCCTTGAACCAGCAATTTTTAAAAAGAAGGAAAGAAAAGCCAAAAGAAGAAAAAAGTGAGGAGTATTACATTAAGAAATATTACAAGTTTTGCTCTGGTTTTCATTTTCTTCTCTTTTAGAAATCTTTTAAGAAGAGTGTACTGCTTGTTATTGTAGAGTAACAAGGACTGTTGTTGTTACAGATAATTTTGTTGCTTAGGAACTTTCTGTGCTCCTGCAAAGACTTTAAAACTATCTCAGTAATATACCTGCTATTGTTATTATGAAAACTATTATGGAAACACATCAAAACAGTCTGTTATAGGTCTGTTCAATAGAAATATGATGCAGCGTGTATGTAATTTAAAACTTTTTAGTAGCCACATTAGAAAAGGTAAAAAGAAGCAAGTGAAAAAAATTGAGTTATTGGGGGTACTCAGTCCTCAAAATCTTACCACACAGCTCAATAATCATGTGACTAATAGCAGCTGTAAAACAGTGTATGTCTGTTGTCTTATTCTCTTTGTTACCAAAGAATGATAGCAAATATTAACCTTTTCCTATCCAGTGAGCTGTCCAAAGGGTGGATGACAAGGAGATATAAGGAGTCTGGGTAGTTCATTCCCAGAGGAAGTAGGTTCATTGCTTTGGATAGATTTTAAAAGAAAGATATACTTACTAGTCCATGTTTGTTATAGTCTCAAGAAATAATTGTAATTTGAAACCTGGTTTTTCTTTGATAATGAATGATATCACGGTAAAGAAACAGAGGTAAACTTTCCATCTGGAGATACAACATAT
Organism: Odocoileus virginianus; assembly: GCF_023699985.2. Classification (NCBI taxonomy): domain Eukaryota; kingdom Metazoa; phylum Chordata; class Mammalia; order Artiodactyla; family Cervidae; genus Odocoileus; species Odocoileus virginianus. The sequence continues at coordinate 62,458,770 of NC_069680.1, forward strand.
TGGAGTCATTTAGCTTCCTCAGAATTTGGCAAATAGTATCCTCAATTGTAATAAAAAGTACTGGCCTTTGATAAAGAATTTGTAGTATGTATGCATACTGCATATGTATGCAATGGAATGTTACTCAGCCATACAAAAGAATGAAATTTTGGAACGTCATGGATGGACCTGGGGAATATTATGCTTAGAAAAATAAAAGAAAAACAAATACTGTATGTTTTCACTTACATGTGGTATCTAAACACTAAGCAAAACAAAACAGACTTACAAAGACCAAACTAGTGGTTACCAGAGGAAAGAGGTATGGGGGAGGGGGTAAAATAGGTGCTTCCCTCAGAGCTCAGTTGGTAAAGAATCTGCCTGCAATGCAGGAGGAAAGGGAAAGTGAAGTCGCTCAGTCGATGTCCAACTCTTTGTGACCACATAGACTGTAGCCTACCAGGCTCCTCCATCCACGGGATTTTCCAGGCAAGAGTACTGGAGTGGGTTGCCATTTCCTTCTCCAGGGGATCTTTCCAACCCAGGGATTGAACCCGGGTCTCCCGCATTGCAGGCGGACGCTTTACCGCCTGAGCCACCAGGGAAGCAATTCAGGAGATCCTGGTTCAATTCCTGGGTCAGGAAGATCCCCTGAAGAATGGATAGGTTGCCCACTCCAGTATTCTGGCCTGGAGGATTTCATGGACTGTATAGTCCATGGGGTCACAAAGAGTCGGACGTGACTGATTGACTTTCACTTTCAAAATAGGTGAAGGGGAGTAAGAGGTTGAAAACTGCTAAGAATAAAATAAGTAAATTACAAGGATGTAATGTACAGAACAAGGAATATGGCCAATATTTTATAATAACTTTGGGGAGTATGATCTATAAAAATATCAAATTACTATATTGTACACATGAAACTAACATAAAAGTGTGAGTCAACTATACTTCAATTTTTTTTAAAAAAAGCAACTGGCTTCTCTACACTATTAAATGTTGGGGTCCTTTAATGGACCAGAACCTGGTGGTCCGGAGTCGAGATTGAGAAAGTGAAAGAAGGAAAGAGGCTAATATTCCCTGGGTTACACAGCTGTCATTTACACTCCAGGGAATCAGCCAGAAATAGAGAGATAGAGAGAAAGAGAGAAAGAGAGAGAGAAAGAAAGAAAGACACTGGGACCCAAGCTCTGATGGAGCAAACGTGCTTTATTGAATTCTGTTAAGAGTATATATACCAGTAGCTTCTTTAGATGAAGATGAAGAGACCAGACTTTACCAAGGAAGTTTACCAAGGAAGCAAGGAGCAATAGAGGCCATAAGGCTAAAAGGCGATCCATAACAAAAGAGTGTTTCCCTTTCACCAAATGGAAAAGCTCATGAAGGAAATCCTATGCAAGCATCCCATCTCTTTGATTTCCGTCCTGGGAGAGGCTTGCCTGTTCCTCTAGCCCCTGACAGGGACTGATAAGGAACAGAGGGCTCAAGAGAGATAGGAAACAGCACACAGGAATCTTACTGTTAAACATCCCCTGACATTAAATACTTTTAAAATGAGAATAGAGACATGGGTAGAGATTTTAAATAGGTTTTTTTTTTTTTTTCCAGCATAACTTAGAGTTTTTCCTGTGATATTAAATCTGAGGGTTTGGATTCACTAGAGTTTTAGGATATTTATAGAATCCTAAGAAGAGGATTTTATTAGCTATAATTGACCAAATAAGTAACTACAACACATTAGATTAGTTAAATTCATTTTTCCTGTCTTTAAAAAAAAAAAACCAACCTGGTGTAAGGGCTTCTCTTTGTAGGTCCCCTTTCTGTTTCTTGGTAATACGTAGGAATTGTGAATTAGATTCCTAAAGGAAAATGGGTTAAGGGTAGTATGGCCATATAATTCATTGTCTGAACTCAGCACCTTTAACGTGAAAGTTCAGTTCAGTCACTTGTGTCCAACTCTTTGCGACTCCATGAATTGCAGCACGCCAGGCCTCCTTGTCCATCACCAACTCCTGGAGTTTACTCAAACTCATGTCCATCGAGTCGGTGATGCCATCCAACTATCTCATCCTCTGTCGTCCCCTTCTCCTCCTGCCCCCCAATCCCTCCCAGCATCAAGATCTTTTCCAATGAGTCAACTCTTCACATGAGATGGCCAAAGTATTGGAGTTTCAGCTTCAGCATCGGTCCTTCCAATGAATACCCAGGACTGATTTCCTTTAGAACTTGACTGGTTGGATCTCCTTGCAGTCCAAGGGACTCTCAAGAGTCTTCTCCAACACCACAGTTCAAAAGCATCAATTCTTCAGCACTCAGCTTTCTTCACAGTCTGACTCTCACATCCATACATGACCACTGGAGAAACCATAGCCTTGACTAGATGGGCCTTTGTTGGCAAAGTAATGTCTCTGCTTTTTAATATGCTATCTAGGTTGGTCATAACTTTCCTTCCAAGGAGTAAGCATCTTTTAATTTCATGGCTGCAGTCACCATCTGCAAATAATAATAATAAAGCCCAAATAATAAAGTCTGACACTGTTTCCACTGTCTCCCCATCTATTTGCCATGAAGTGATGGGACCAGATGCCATGATCTTTGTTTTCTGAATGTTGAGCTTTAAGCCAGCTTTTTCACTCTCCTCTTTCACTTTCATCAAGAGGCTCTTGAGTTCTTCTTCACTTTCTGCCATAAGGGTGGTGTCATCTGCATATCTGAGGTTATTGATATTTCTCTTGGCAACTTGATTCCAGCTTGTGCTTCTTCCAGCCCAGTGTTTCTCATGATGTACTCTGCATATAAGTTAAATAAACAGGGTGACAATATACAGCCTTGACGTACTCCTTTTCCTATTTGGAACCAGTCTGTTGTCCCATGTTCAGTAATAACTGTTGCTTCCTGACCTGCATACAGGTTTCTCAAGAGGCAGGTCAGGTGGTGTGGTATGCCCATCTCTTTCAGAATTTTCCACAGTGTATTGTGATCCACACAGTCAAAGGCTTTGGCGTAGTCAATAAAGCAGAAATAGATGCTTTTCTGGAACTCTCTTGCTTTTTCGATGATCCAGCGGATGTTGGCAGTTTGATCTCTGGTTCCTCTGCCTTTTCTAAAACCAGCTTGAACATCTGGAAGTTCACGGTTCACATATTGCTGAAACCTGGCTTGGAGAATTTTTAGCGTTACTTTACTATCGTATGAGATGAGTGTAATTGTGACCGTGAAAGTAGGTGGTGTTAATACTTATGTCAGGACAGCAGGTGTTAAACCAGAGCTGTCCAAGGCAGATTGGGACAGATAGTCACTGGAGTTAAAGGGCAGTGTTATAGCTTTGCTACCTTCTCTTTAGGCAACACTAGTACGCTGTGGAAAGTGAATTCATGGAAGTTTTCACCGTTAATGTCCTGATCTGTTGGTGGAGTCTCCATCCCAGGAATTAGATAATTTTTTATTCAGAAATTGAGAAAGAAATTGAGAAGATGAATGAGAAGGAAAAGATAAAGAATTTTAATTTAATAGACTGGCAATATCTCCTATCCCTGCAAGAAAGTTTTGTAAGCATGCAACCATTGTAACAGAAAAAATTTCTTTTAATTGTGCAAATTATTGCCTTTAAATTCTGTGTTAACTTCATAAAGCAAGTACAAAAAATGGGTACTTCCTAAGCAAATTTTGTTATAAGACATTGATTATATATTTGATTTTTTTCTTCAGTGCCCGTATTTAGGCTTTTGTTAACCATTTTTGAGGAAGATGTCATAGTATTTATGTGGATGGTCATCTAACTGCATGATCTGGTGGCCTTTTATGTATAAAAGATAAATGATAAATGATGTCATAAGTCTCAGATATACATCTCTCAGGAGGAGATCTTAATTTTTCTTATAAGAAGTTTAAGGATTACATATAATAAAATTGGGTTTTTGAAGTGTATATTTATTTGAATTTTACACACATGTAGATTTGTGTAACCATCTCAGTAATCAGAATACCAATTTCATCATCTCTAAAATTCTTTTGTGCTTTCTGTTGTACTCAAACCCTCCTGTCACCGCTAACCCCTGGCAACCTTTGATCTGTTTTCTGTTCCTATACTTTTGCCTTTTGCAGATTTTCATATAAGTGGAATCAAATAGTTTGTAATGTTTGGAAATTGGCTTCTTTAACTCAGCATAATGCCTTTGAGATTCATCCATATTGTTCCAGTGGTTCCAATGACATGTTCCATGTTGTTCCTGAATAGTATTCCATTGTATTAATGTACCACAGTTTGTGTTCCATTTTTGTGTACCATACTCTTTTTCTTTATACTTTTTAGTGTTGTCCCACATATTCTTGAGGCTCTGACCTCCTTTGAGAAAATTGTTATTCATTCCTCAGTGTTATTCATTCAGTAAGAAGTTTTTGAACATTGTTATCTATTCTCCTATTGATAGTCATACAGCTATTCCGTTTTTTCCCTAATAAGAACATAGCTGTGAACATTGTTGGGCAAGGTCTCCTTGGGTACATGTACCAGGCTTTCTCTGATGTTTGCCTACGATTAGGATTATTGGGATATAGGGTTTACATGTTTTCCTTTACAGATGCTCCCCAAAGTGGTCACACCAATTTATTTTTCTGCCAGCAGTGTATATAAGAGTCTACATTGTTTCATATCCTTTCCAACACTTGTTGTTGACAGGTTTTTTACTATATTTTTAACCTATATGATGGATATGAAATGGAATATTAAAATCTTTGATTTTTTTTTTCCTTTTTCTTTTTTTTTCCCCCATTTATTTTTATTAGTTGGAGGCTAATTATTACAATATTGTAGTGGTTTTTGCCATACTTTGACATGAATCAGCCATGGATTTGCATGTGTTCCCCATCCCCCTTCCTGCCTCCCTCTCCATCCCATCCATCTTGGTATTCCCAGTGCACCAGCCCTGAGCACTTGTCTCATGCATCCAACCTGGGCTGGTGATCTATTTCACCCTTGATAGTATACTTGTTTCAGTGCTATTCTCTCAGAACATCCCACCCTCGCCTTCTCCCACAGAGTGTAAAAGTCTGTTCTGTATATCTGTGTCTCTTCTTCTGTTTTGCATATAGGGTTATCGTTACCATCTTTCTAAATTCCATATATATGTGTTAGTATACTGTATTGGTCTTTATCTTTCTGGCTTACTTCACTCTGTATAATGGGCTCCAGTTTCATCCATCTCATTAGAACTGATTCAAATGAATTCTTTCTAATGGCTGAGTAATATTCCATAGTGTATAGGTACCATAGCTTCCTCATCCATTCGTTTGCTGATGGGCATCTAGGTTGCTTCCATATCCTGGCTATTATAAATAGTGCTGCAGTGAACATTGGGGTGCACGTGTCTCTTTCAGATCTCATTTCCTCGGTGTGTAATCCCCCAGAAGTAGGATTGCTGGGTCACATGGCAGTTCTATTTCCAGTTTTTTAAGGAATCACCACACTGTTCTCCATAGTGGCTGTATTCCCACCAACAGTGTAAGAGGGTTCCCTTTTCTCCACACCCTCTCCAGCATTTATTGCTTGTATACTTTTGGATAGCAGCCATTCTGACTGATGTGTAATGGTACCTCATTGAGGTTTTGATTTGCATTTCTCTGATAATGAGTGATGTTGAACATCTTTTCATGTGTTTGTTAGCCATCTGTATGTCTTCTTTGGAGAAATGTCTGCTTAGATCTTTGGCCCATTTTTTGATTGGGTCATTTATTTTTCTGGAATTGAGCTGCAGGAGTTGCTTGTATATTTTTGAGATTAATCCTTTGTCTGTTTCTTCATTTGCTATTATTTTCTCCCATTCTGAAGGCTGTCTTTTCACCTTGCTTATAGTTTCCTTTGTTGTGCAAAAGCTTATAAGTTTCATTAGGTCCCATTTGTTTATTTTTGCTTTTATTTCCAGTATTCTGGGAGGTGGGTCATAGAGGATCTTGCTGTGATTTATGTCTGAGAGTGTTTTGCCTATGTTCTCCTCTAGGAGTTTTATAGTTTCTGGTCTTACATTTAGATCTTTAATCCATTTTGAGTTTATTTTTGCGTATGGTGTTAGAAAGTGTTCTAGTTTCATTCTTTTACAAGTGGTTGACCAGTTTTCCCAGCACCACTTGTTAAAGATGTTGTCTTTTTTCCATTGTATATTCTTGCCTCCTTTGTCAAAGATAAGGTGTCCGTAGGTACGTGGATTCATCTCTGGGCTTTCTATTCTGTTCCATTGATCTATATTTCTGTCTTTATGCCAGTACCATACTGTCTTGATGACTGTGGCTTTGTAGTGGAGCCTGAAGTCAGGCAGGTTGATTCCTCCAGTTCCATTCTTCTTCCTCAAGATTGCTTTGGCTCTTCGAGGTTTTTTGTATTTCCATACAAATTGTGAAATTATTTGTTCTAGCTCTGTGAAGAGTAGCTTGATAGGGATTGCATTGAATCTATGGATTGCTTTGGGTAGAATAGCCATTTTGACAATATTGATTCTTCCAATCCATGAACACGGTATGTTTCTCCATCTATTTGTGTCCTCTTTGATTTCTTTCGTCAGTGTTTTATGGTTTTCTATGTATAGGTCTTTTGTTTCTTTAGGTAGATATACTCCTAAGTATTTTATTCTTTTTGTTGCAGTGGTGAATCGTATTGTTTCCTTAATTTCTCTTTCTGTTTTCTCATTGTTAGTGTATAGGAATGCAAGGAATTTCTGTGTGTTAATTTTATATCCTGCAACTTTACTATATTCATTGATTAGCTCTAGTAATTTTCTGGTAGAGTCTTTAGGGTTTTCTATGTAGAGGATCATGTCATCTGCAAACAGAGAGAGTTTCACTTCTTCTTTTCCTATCTGGATTCCTTTTACTTCTTTTTCTGCTCTGATTGCTGTGGCCAACACTTCCAAAACTATGTTGAATAGTAGTGGTGAGAGTGGGCACCCTTGTCTTGTTCCTGATTTCAGGGGAAATGCTTTCAATTTTTCACCATTGAGGATAATGTTTGCTGTGGATTTGTCATATATAGCTTTTATTATGTTGAGGTATGTTCCTTCTATTCCTGCTTTCTGGAGAGTTTTTATCATAAATGAATGTTGAATTTTGTCAAAGGCTTTCTCTGCATCTATTGAGATAATCATATGGTTTTTATCTTTCAATTTGTCGATGTGGTGTATTACATTGATTGATTTGCTGATATTAAAGAATCCTTGCATTCCTGGGATAAAGCCCACTTGGTCATGATGTATGATCTTTTTAATATGTTGTTGGATTCTGTTTGTTAGAATTTTGTTAAGGATTTGTGCATCTATGTTCATCAGTGATGTTGGCCTGTAGTTTTCTTTTTTTGTGGCATCTTTGTCTGGTTTTGGAATTAGGGTGATGGTGGCCTCATAGAATGAGTTTGGAAGTTTATCTTCTTCTGCAATTTTCTGGAAGAGTTTGAGTAAGATAGGTGTTAGTGCTTCTCTAAATTTTTGGTAGAATTCAGCTGTGAAGCCATCTGGTCCTGGGCTTTTCTTTGCTGGAAGAGTTCTGATTACAGTTTCGATTTCCTTGCTTGTGATGGGTCTGTTAAGATCTTCTATTTCTTCCTGGTTCAGTTTTGGAAAGTTATACTTTTCTAAGAATTTGTCCATTTCTTCCAAGTTGTCCATTTTATTGGCATAGAGCTGCTGGTAGTAGTCTCTTATGATCCTTTGTATTTCAGTGCTGTCTCTTGTGATCTCTCCTTTTTCATTTGTAATTTTGTTGATTTGGTTCTTCTCCCTTTGTTTCTTAATGAGTCTTGCTAATGGTTTGTCAATTTTGTTTGTTTTTTCAAAAAACCAGCTTTTAGCTTTATTGATTTTTGCTATGGTCTCTTTAGTTTCTTTTGCATTTATTTCTGCCCTAATTTTTAAGATTTCTTTCCTTCTGCTAACCCTGAGGTTCTTCATTTCTTCCTTCTCTAGTTGCTTTAGGGGTAGAGTTAGGTTATTTATTTGACTTTTTTCTTGTTTCTTGATGTAAGCCTGTAATGCTATGAACCTTCCCCTAAGCACTGCTTTTACAGTGTCCCATAGGTTTTGGGTTGTTGTGTTTTCATTTTCATTCATTTCTATGCATATTTTGATTTCTTTTTTGATTTCTTCTATGATTTGCTGGTTATTCAGAAGCATGTTATTTAGCCTCCATATGTTTGGATTTTTAATAGTTTTTTTCCTGTAATTGAGATCTAGTCTTACTGCATTGTGGTCAGAAAAGATGACTGGAATAACAACACTGTGGAGAAAAAAAAAAGAGATGACTGGAATGATTTCAATTTTTTTGAATTTACTAAGGCTAGATTTATGGCCCAGGATGTGATCTATTCTGGAGAAGGTTCCGTGTGCACTTGAGAAGAAGGTGAAGTTGATTGTTTTGGGGTGAAATATCCTATAGATATCAATTAGGTCTAGCTGGTCCATATTAAAATCTTTTCAGTCATCTTCCTGATTATGAGTGAAGTTGCGTACTTTAAAGTATTTGTTAGCTATTCATGGTTCTCCTACTGTGAATTGCCCATTCATACCTATAATCCATTTTTTATTTAAAACCAGCTCTCAGGATCAGTTTTAAATGTTTTCTATGTAATTGCACTGTTTTAAATGTCTTTACATCAGAAAAACCCTTTTTAATGGCCTCCAATATGAAATCAGTAGTCCTTAGTTGGTCTTTTCAGATCTTCTGCTTCAGAAATCATTGTTTGAAGCTTCAGGTTGGTGAACATGTGGAGATGCAGGGGAAATGGTCTACCTGGAGAAGCCCTCCTTTTCATATACCTTGTCCTATACTTTTCTCCATCTAATTGTTCCTGAATTTCTCTCTCACTCTCCAGGTGGATCATGTCAGATCAGAATTAAGTTGACTTCTTGGACACCCTGCTGGTGTTCAAGAATTGCTTATTGATGGTGTTGGAAAACTCCCCATGGTCGAATTGAGTACAGGAACCCAAATTGTTGTGTGTTAGGAAAGGGAAGATGGCACAGGAGAACAATCCCAGATAAGATTTGGAGCAGTGATTATCTGTGAACCATGAGAGTCAGCCAGCCAGCACCTCAGATACCCAAACACAGTTTTCATGAAAGAGAAAAATTAAAGTGAATAGACTATACCTTGAAAAGTTAAAAAAATTTAAATTTGACTTTACCATCATCACTTTTAAATACATTTCATATAAATTATGGCCACAGAAGCACAGATTTTCTGTCAGATGCAAATCTTCAATAACAACCTCTGTGTCAAAACCACTGTGTCTTGGACTTCCCTGGTCATATGGTGTGTAAGAATCTGCCTTTCAGTGCAGGGTACATGGGTTCTATCCCTGGCCCAGGAAGATTCCACATGCTGTGGAATACCTAAGCCTGTGTACCACAACTACTGGCCCCCACTCTCGAGCCCGTGAGCCACAGCTACTGAAGCCTGTATGCTGCAGCTGTTGAAGCCCATATGTATAAAGCCTGTGCTCCACAACAATAGGAGCCATCACAATGAGAAGCCCGCACACTGCAACTAGGGAGTAGCCCCTGCTTGCCACAACTAGAGAAAACCCATGTTCAGCAACAAAAACCCATTGCAACCAAAAATAAATAATAAAAATAAATTATTAAAAAAACCCCACTGTGTATCAACTTGAAACACATCGAAAGAAAAAAAAATTATTGCTCATTTTCTGCCTTCTGAAAATTTGCATACTGCTTTGTTATATTTTATGGACTGTGTTCTCTGTATAAATTCAATTAGGTAATATATTTCAGCAGCTGAAACATATTTAGTGTGTTAAAACCAAATTAGCATTAACTTCATCTGTAGACCTCAATTCTAGATGAGCAGCTGTTTTAAACTTGTGGTATACCTAATCAGTATTGCCATACATTGTTAGCAAAATATTGTACCAGTGACAGACTGGTTCCAAATAGGAAAAGGAGTACGTCAAGGCAGTATATTGTCACCCTGCTTATTTAACTTATATGCAGAGTACATCATGAGAGATGCTGAGCTGGATGAAGCACAAGCTGGGATCAACATTGCCAGGAGAAATATCAATAACCTCAGATATGCAGATGACACCACCCTTATGGCAGAAAGTGAAGAACTCAAGAGCCTCTTGATGAAAGTGAAAGGAGAGTGAAAAAGTTGGCCTAAAGCTCAACAATGAGAAAACTAAGATCATGGCATCCAGTCTCATCACTTCATGACAAATAGATGTGGAAACAGTGGCTGACTTTATTTTTCTGGGCTCCAAAATACTACAGATGGTGACTGCAGCCATGAAATTAAAAGATGCTTACTCCTTGGAAGAAAAGTTATGACCAACCTAGAGAGCATATTAAAAATCAGAGACATTACCTTGCCAACAAAGGTCCATCTAGTCAAGGCTATGGTTTTTCCAGTGGTCAATTATGGATGTGAGAGTTGGACTATAAAGAAAGCTGAGCGCTGAAGAATTGATGCTTTTGAACTGTGGTGTTGGAGAAGACTCTTGAGAGTCCCTTGGACTGCAAGGAGATCCAACCAGTCCATCCTAAAGGAAATCAGTCCTGGGTGTTCATTGGAAGGACTGATGCTGAAGCTGAAGCTCCAATATTTTGGCCACCTGATGTGAAGAACTGACTCATTTGAAAAGACCCTGATGTTGGGAAAGATTGAAGGAGGGAGGAGAAGAGGATGACAGAGGATGGGATAGCTGGATGGCATCACCGACTCGATGGACATGAGTTTGAGTAAACTCCAGGAGTTGGTGATGGACAGGGAGGCCTGGCGTGCTGCAGACCACGGGGTCGCAAAGAGTTGACTGAGCGACTGAACTGAACTGAACTGACAGCATGTTTGTACACTATTTACCGCACGAGTATTTAATTTTAGAATATAATTTTCAAACTATCTTATGTGTCTCGCCTCCAAGCTGTCTTTTAAAGCCATTTGAAGTAATTGCTTTTCTTTTTAAAAAAATTACATTTATTTTTGATTGCTTGATGATTGCTGTACAATATTGATTTTATTTCTGTCATGCATCAACATGAATTAGCTAGAGGTGTACATATGTCCCCTCCCTCTTGAATCTCCCTGTTTTATTTCTTAGCGGCATGTTTTATGTTGCAGTTAGAGATGTTGTGCTTTAATAATAATTAATGCACATAAATAAAAAAGATAATTCCTTTTTAAATGTGGTAAAGTACATTAGCAATAGCAGTTTAGTATCATACTTGATGTTTGATAGCCATGTTCATCTGCCTGCTCATGATACAGGGGAGACTTGTCCTTTGATAGATTATTTTGCTGGATGCCCAGTGTTTCCTTCCCAAATAGAGAAGCTTGAGTCACATGAGTCTGGCCTTGATCTTAATGGAAATCAGTTTATATATATTGGTAGTTTGTAGAGCTGCCAAGTAGCACCCAAAGATTTCATGAAGTTAATTCCTTGAAATGTCTTATGGGACAAACTTTTTCGCTTCTTCTTTGTTGTGCATAATTCTCAGGTAGTAAAGAAGCCTGGGAGAAAGAACAGGGAGATTTTTTTGTTGTTGTTTTCAGTTTGGAGGTTTGTCCTGCCCCAAGGAAGGCAGTATATTCTAGGAAAAATAACAATGAATCTAATAGTGAATCTAGCCTATTTATTGCTCCACTTCTGGCTTTATCTTTTATTTCATGTGTTTAGGTGATTGCCCAGAAATGTCTTATGGGATGTTTTTTAAATAGAGGCAATATCACATGCTCTGAGTAACCCTGAGAGATGTGAGGAAAGGTAGATTTGAAGGTCTACTTTTACTGCCCTTGTGGGATAGCATGGGCTATGTGAAATGCTACTAAACAAGCCAAAAGAATATAGCAAGTATTGACAAACAGATTGTATTGCTGATGAAACCAATTGTCCCAGCTGTCAAAACTTATGCTTCCAGAAGTTCCCATTATGATTAGCTTTTGATTGAGCAGTTTGTGTGTAGTACTTTAGCAAGTACTACAATAAAATTCCAAAGAATTAAAAGATGATGTAATTTATAAGGCTTGCATTTATAGAATGCCTCTATTCTTGAAAAGCACTTTCACAACTTTTCCTTTATTGTACATCGAAATAGCTAAAATGAATTTTTATATCTTATATGACATAGTGGTGGCAGAAATAATTATTTCCATATTTATATCACTTTATGATAGAAAAAATCTTTTTCGTAGATTATCTTGGAGGAAATTCACAGAGGTTAAATGATAAACTGAGGACATAACACTCTTCAGTGACAGATTCAGATTTGAATACAGAAGTTTTTGGTGTCTATCTTATCAAAATGTGTCTTGATGGAGAAAATAATCCACAGTAAATATTGGATGTGTTTTTTGTTAGAGTGTTAAGAAGATACAAGCATAAAGATGAGAAAACATTCTTTTCTTCCTTTCGTACTGTATCAGCAAATGTGTAGCTAGCTTTCTGGTGGTACTATTAACCTGGAATAGCAACAAAACGACAGCAAAACTTGTAAGCACATTTGGAAGATAGACATGGAAAAAGGATAAGATCTGATGGTAGCCTTAGGTCTTTGTTTTGTTTTGTTTTTTCCAACTGTATGGATCACAGTAAACATCATTCATTGCAGATTTGAAGTCCTGTTAAATCCTTTAGTCTGTAGACCTCTGGTGTATTTTCATTGTAGCTCAATTATGGCTGCTGTGAGACTATAAGCTTGGAATTTATGGTAAGTGAAGCTTTAAATATCCCAAACATTGCAGTATGGGTGGAAGGAGCTCTTTTCTTAAGGGAGCAGGATCAAGTATCTATTTTGAAGTTGAAATGAATCAACAGGCCGTTTTTGTGGAACGCTGTTTCCAAGTTCAGAGGAGCTGCAGCTTTGCCACTGTGTGAAAATCCGGTGATTTGTTGTGTCACATGGATATAAAACACAGGCTTTCCTGTTGAGAGGCTCTAGTCTTAAGCAGGGCTTCCCTGGTGGCTCAGCGGTAAGTCTGCCTGCCAGTGTAGGATATGTGAGTTTGATCCCTGTGTTGGGAAGATCCTCTGGAGAAGGAAATGGCAACTCACTTCTTTATTCCTGCCTGGAGAATTCTATGGATAGAGAAACGTTATGGGCTACAGTCCATGGGTTCGCAAAAGAGTTGGACATGACTTAGTGTTAGTGACTAAACAGCAACAACAAATCTTAAGCAAGAAAATTTAGTGTTCTCTGAGATGAATTTTCCTTTTTTTTTTCTTTAAAGTTAGTTCAAACCTGATGGATTGTAAGTTTTTTTTTTTTTTTTTTTTTGGAGACTGTATACCTCAGTCTTAGACTCCTTAAATTTGTTTTGTTTAGAGATAACAAATATCTTTAATTAGAGATATTTAGAGAGAGATATCTCTAATTAGAGACATTTATCTAACTAGAGATATCTCTAATGAGATAATTTTCCTCTCAAAATTTAAAATGATCCATGAGCATAATTATCCTCCCTAAAAGAAGTAACACCCACCCAGAACATGAATGTTTGGTATAAAAATGTTAAATAAATTGTTAATTCTTGCAGCAATACTGTTTAACATTCATTGTACATTTATTAAGTGCTAAGTACCAAGAACTTTTTGTATTTCCTAATTCTTTAGATGAAAGTTATAAATAAATATGAAATAGCTTTTCATATTTCAAATATGAATATGGAAATGCTTTTGTATTGTCAAAATTCAACATTCTTGGAAATGGCTTATGAACGATATGATATTCATTGCAACAGATGTAGAATCTGAGGCTCAGAGAGATGTGATATTGCGCATGGTTGTTTTTATTTATTGGTTGCAATTTATTGAGTACTTACTCAGTGCCTGGCACTATATTAAACACTTTACTTGCATCATTTTGTGTAATCCTCAAAACCACACTGTGAGGAAAGTACTATTTCAAACACGTTTTCTGTAGAAGGAAATTGAGGTTTAGAGTGTTTAAGTAACTTGCCCTAAGATTACATAACTAGTAGTAGTAAGTACTAGAGTAGGAAGTTGCCACTAGTGTATAGACACCTTTGAAATATAAAAAGGCACCCCCTTGTGGTGAAAGTTAGATAACTGAAACTTCTTCCTAGTTGCCACATCACTAAGTTCCTACTCAGTAGCTTGGGGCTGGATTAGGTGCCACTTCTTACAGAAAATGGAGCCTCTGGGTAGATGGCTTGATGAGCTGAACATGGGCAGAAGTTCATTCCCATTTTGCTTTTTTGACAAAGAGAAAAAGGTACCTTTATTCTATGCCTAAGCTTTATCACCCTACACAATGGTCTCTAAGCCAGGATTTCAGTGTATGTCTGTCTGACTTCAGAGCCTGTAGTCTACTTAGTAGCATTTTTTGTTGTTTTAGTTGCTAATTCATGTCTGACTCTGTAATCCCCTGGAGTGTAGCCCACCAGGCTTCTCTGTCCATTGGATTCCCCGGGCAAGAATACTGGAGTGGGTTGCCATTTCCTGCTCCAAGGGAATCTTCCCCACTCAGGGATCAAACTTGGTGTCTCCTGCCTCACAGGTGGAGCCCCCAGGGAAGCCCACTGCCAATTAATTGCAGTTACCTTCAACCCATTTTTTTTTCTGACCACAAACACTACACTCTCTGTTGTGTACCATGCAGGTTGGCTGACTATTGGTGTTTCCATACTATGCTATGCCCCTTGCCCAGTTTCACCGGCATTGTTTGTTGGTGATGGGAAAGACTTGGGAGGGTTTAGCGGGGAAGAGCTAAAGAGTTATAACTGAAATGTCTCATAAATGTATTTGATTAAATGTAGCTCAAGACTTGTGTTAAATTCCTGACTTCATCACCTATTAGCTGTATGATTTTGATCTTGTTAGGGAAAGAATTTAGTATAATGTTTAAGAGCATAGACTTTGGGCTGACTCCCTGGGATCAGATTCTAGATGTTACTTACTGTGTGAACTTGGGAAATTTCGTTTTAGGCCATGCCTGTAATTTTAGAGGCAGAGTGAGAAACAATAATTCCTATCCCATTGAGTTGTGAGAATTACTATATGAGTTAAATATATAAAGTACTTAGCAACTGTGACAGCATATTAAAAAGCAGAGACATTACTTTGCCAACAAAGGTCCGTCTAGTTAAAGCTGTGGTTTTTCCAGTAGTCATGTATGGATGTGAGAGTTGGACTATAAAGAAAGGTGAGCGCCGAAGAATTGATGCTTTTGAACTGTGTGGTATTGAAGACTTGTGAGAGTCCCCTGGACTGCAAGGAGATCCAACCAGTCAATCCTAAAAGAAATCAGTCCTGAATGTTCATTTTAAGGACTGATGCTGAAGCTGAAGCTCCCATATTTTGATCACCTGATGTGAAGAACTGACTTATTTGAAAAGACCCCGATGCTGGGAAAGATTGAAGGTGGGAGGAGAAGAGGATGACAGAGAATGAGATGGTTGGATGGCATCACCAACTCAATGGACATGAATTTGAGTAAACTCCAGGAGTTGGTGATGGACAGGGAGGCCTTGTGTGCTGCAGTCCATGGGGTTGCAAAGAGTTGGACGTGACTGAGCGACTGAACTGAGCTGAACTGTACTTAGAACAGTGTCTGGCACATAAATAAAAGTACTGTTTAAGTGCTAGCTTATATTTTGTTGTTGTTATTAGTATTACATCATTATGAGTTTGTGCCTATAAGTCAAAGCAGTTTGATTTGCTGAAACATCAGTTATCATCTAAATATGGTCTCTTGGGAAAATTCCATGGCAGTCCAGTGTTTAGGTCTGTGTGCTTCCACTGAGTCGATCCCAGGTTCAATCTCTGGTCAGGGAACTAAGATCCCACATGCTGTTCATTGAAGCCAAAAAAAAAAAAAAAAAGAAAAAAAAAAAGAAAAATATCCTCAAATAAATATGGTCTCTTGGGGCTTTTTCTTGCCAGACAGGAGTTTTCAAAGATTGTGTCAAAGTACTTGCTTTAGGGTTACTACCCCAGTTGCTAAAAGAAGCTTACACAGTCATACAGCATGCTCCATTTTTTTTTTTTCCTGAAAAAATGATGCCTGTACTGCTGTCGTAGGAATCTGTTTGGACTGTTACCGTTTAAGAATTGCATTTTAAGTAGATTGCTCTAGGTTATAGCCATCAACAATTAGTTATATATAAAACATTTCTTTTGGATCATTAGACAATTTAGGAGCCTCTCTGAAGAAGCTTTGTAATTCAGTGGAAGTTCTTAGAGATTATGATACCATTATTATTGCCTGTTATATTCATTGTCAGCATACTTGTTTTTAATCAGACCTTTTCTGTATTCAGAGAATAGCTCAATCATGGAGACTCCCTTGTTGACATTACCTGGCATATCTAGCGTGTTACCTGCATGGCTTTTGCCGTGTATCTTGTTCACTGACCTTCCCCGTCTGCCTTTTCTCCTCTCTCTACTCTCCTTCCTTATTTCAGCATGTGTCCTGAGGAGTTTTGATCAGAGTTTTAATCTCAGAATCTGTAAATTTAAGCTTAAGATTTGTATTTGGGCTATATTAAAGCACAAAGTATATGAAAAAGCTAATGAGCATTTCAAAAGCAATAAATGATAAAAATTGGCAATAAGCAGTTTTATCAGTCAAAATCTCCCAAGGAAGACAGAAACCGTCTCACATATTCTCAGGTGTTTACAACAGAAGGAATTTTATATAGGAAAATTGTAACACAGGTAATGGAGGAGCAGAGAACCAAATAAGAGATGGTGAAATAATATAAATTAGCAATAGGAAGTCACTACTACCACCCCTTGCAGCTGAAGAAACACAGTGAGGTGCAACATTATTGCACAGAGTTACAAACACTATTTTGGGGTAGGGAAAGTGTTTCATTTGGTTAGTTAAAAGCAATTACAATGTGATTCAGTTCTGTTTCTTCTTTCTTCTTCCCCCGCCTCTTAAAAGCACAGAAAGCCCGGTAAAAATTGCTATTTTTGAAAGGAAGCTTCTCACGTTTCTCGGAGGTGCCAGCCTGCTCGTCAATGCTAAAGGATGAAAGTATTTTTAAAAAGCCATAAAAATTGGAATAACATCACCTAGTTTTACATTTTTCTTAGTCTCTAAAAAGAGAAGAAGAACTTAAGGTGTAGCCAAAGTGGTCTAAGGAGTAATACCGATCAAATATAAGCTAGTGTTTTTCCCTACTGAAGAATTCTGACCTCCCACTCTACGAGAATGTTCTTTGAAGGAACCTTTGTGCTATATCATGCCCAAAGAGGAGCCTGGCAGTCTACAGTCCCTGGGATTTCAAGAGTCGGACACGACTGAGCAATTTTCACTTTTTTTAAATGCTATATTATGCCCAAAGATATTGGCTAGTATTTGATTCTCAAAGAGATGGTGTATAAAATCTCTGCCACTCAGAGAAAATGAAATATAGTTATTAAAGCAATAGTCCTGTCTTCTGCAAGCATGAATAGGCAGCTTTCAGCTTCTGGAAATGATTATCTAACTCCAACTTGCCCGTGGGTGGATTAGCCTCATTGATGAGTGTTGGTCAAGAAACAAGCTAATGACTCTGCTGAATTTACCAGTGTTTGGCTTTTTCTAAAAGAAGAAATCACAAAACCATAGAGTTAAACTGATTTTCAAGGCTCTGTTTATTTCCTTGACTTTGAGAACTTCAGTCATTTTAAAAAAACTCTTCCCTTTCTTTAATATCACTTAAAATTTCAGTTGAAAGAATTTAAAGGCAGATTTAAGAAGTAATGTCAAAGAGGACAGTGATAAAACATTTAGAAATAGAAATTTGAAAAATGCAATATTATTTAATAGGATGAGCTTCAAACTTAAAAGGCTAAAATTCTATTTGTAATTCTGCCTCTATTCATTTGTATATTAAGGTTATATTCCTTAACCTTTCCATGTTGTTCCTCCAGTCTCCATGTAGGATTGTAGTATTTCTATTTGTTGAAGAAACTTGGCATGAGGTTTGAATGAGTTCTGTAAAATTTACTTTAACATAAAAGCCTCTCAGCCCCAAAATACAGTAATACTCTTTTTTATGGCCTAAATGTTCGTGTCCTCCAAAAATCCGTGTGTTTGAGCTCTAATCTTCAGTGTGGCTGTGTTTGGAGTCAGGGTCTGTGGGGAGGCGATTAAGATGAGTCATAAGAGTCAGGCCTCAATACAACAGAGTTGGCGCCCTTATAAGCAGTGGGAAGGGCACTGCACAGCACGAGGATGGCCGTCTACAGGAAGAATATTCCCACCCGAAACCAACCCCATCAGACCTTTATCTGGGACGTTTAGCCTCTGGAACTGTTGAAAAGTAAGTCTTTTGTTTAAGTTACTCCGTCTGTGGTATTTTGTTATGGCAGCCCACATAGGTTAAGATACCCCTAACACTGTGATATCTTTGAGTGAGTGAGTGAAGTCGCTCAGTCGTGTCTGACTCTTTGCAACCCGATGGACTGTAGCCTACCAGGCTCCTCCTGTAGCCTGCTAGGCTCCTCTGTTCATGGGATTCTCCAGGCAAGAATACTGGAGTGGGTTGCCATTTCCTTATCCTACAAAACTTTTAAATCTTAATTGAAGAAATGATTCCCTAAAAAACCTGGTTTTAATACTTAAGAGTCACACTTGAAGGATATTAATGCATCATTGTAAATCAACTATAGTTCAATAAAATATATTTAAAAAAAGAGAAAGGAGTACTTACTTAGCACCAGGCATTGTTTTGGGTGCATTTTGAAAACTGTATTTAATAATCTTATCCTCCCAAGAACTGTAGGTGGTAGTTATTTTTGCCCTTAGTTTACAAATAAGGCAACTAAGACTTACCGAAGGTTGTATAATTAGTTAAGTGATGGGAATGAGAATCAAACATAGTCCTTCTAAAGCTTTTAAATCATGCTCTAATTCCTTCTTTGTTTCTACTACTGTACTGAGCTCAGTAGAATGCCAGGCAGAGTACAAAGACCAGAAAGTTAGTGAAGTAACTTAAGATTGTAGAGCTATTGAATAATTAGAGAAGTGAAGATCAATATTGCTAACATTTTGCAGTCCATTTTTAATCCTGCGTAAATGCTAACCACTGGCTTCCCTGGTAGCTCAGACAGGAAAGAATCCACCTGCAATGCAGGAGACTTGGGTTGATCCCTGGGTTGGGAAAATACGCTGGAGAAGGGCATGGCAATCCACTCCAGTATTCTTGCCAGGAGAATTCCATGAACAGAGGAGCCTAGCAGGCTACAGTCCATGGGGTCACAAAGAATCTGACATGACTGAGTGACTTTCACTTTTCAAAGGCTAACCATTAGTAATGAGAAACATCAGATGTTGAACGAAATATGAGTTTCATATGGAACCAATCTTAAGCCACACAATGAGCCTGATATTTAGAATCTCTCTTTTTGTCTCTCACAGAATGGAAGTATCAGCTGATAAGAAAGATGAACAGTACTGACATATGATTTACTGACCTATCCATTCCAGAAAACAAATTCTAAGGTACAAAGAAAATGAAGTTATCTTATGGCCAGATACTTTTCCTCACTGTCAAATGTTGGTACTTTTTGGTATTTTATGATAGCCACTGCCATACCTTCGTGGGTACCTGTCACTTGGAAAACTCTTTGTCAGTTGTGAAGGTTGACTTTTCCAAATTCCATTTTTGATTAGTAGAATAAGCTTATATATATAGATGTTAATCTAAAAAGTTTGCTTTTTTTTTTTCTCTCTCTTTAATTGACTTTGGATTTGAATTCCCAGCTCCTCTACCTTTGAGCTGTATAGCTAATCTTGGGCAAGGTACTTAATCCTTCTGAGCTCCGACTCCATCCCATTGGGAGTAATAGAATTACCTTCAAAGGGTCATTGTGAAGATTAAGAATGCTTGTGAAACACTTAATTATCACAAAGACAGGCACATATAATGGCCTAAAAAATGTTAGCTGATATTGTTGAGAACTATGATATTGACCATGCCTCTGATATGGGGAAAATAACATCAATTTTAGAGGATTATAAAATGATACTTTTACCTTCTGAATGTTTCTAAAACCTTGATTCAAGAAATGAGCTTCTAGTACTAATTTATTTTTTCATATACTCAGGAGACCTAAATTTAAAACCCTGTGGATAAATAAAATACAGTTGACCCTTGAATATGCAGGGCTTGGGGGTACTGATCCTCTATGCAGTGAAAAATCCTCTTATAATCTAGTAGTCAGCCCTCCATGTGTGTAGTTCCTCTGTATCTGTAGTTCGGAATCCTTGGATTCAACTAACCTTGGATAGTATTGTACTGTAGTATTTACTATTAAAAAAACCATGTGTAAGTGCAGTTCAAACTCAATGTTGTTCAAACTAAGCATCAGTTGTAGTTCTTAATGGTTATTGGGATTGATAGAACTAAAAATATGTTTCTAATGACAATATATGTGATTTTAAAAATATTGATGTATCTAACATGATACAGTAATATGGATTAAAAAGTTGCATGCATGAAGTTCCATGAGAAGACTGTGTCATAGTGAGTACTTATCCTATTAATAAAAGGAGACTAGTCAGAAGAAATAAACAAGTATTAATAGATCTCTGTGCCTGAAATGACTAATGAGGAATGAAAGCAGTTCATGTTGCCAATGAAGATTCTGAATTGAAAAAAAAAATGTTTTAATTATAGTAGTAGGATTTTTGGAATTAAATAACATGTGCAGTTCTAAAATACTATTGAGCATCTCTATAGACATGAATTGTGCTAGGTTACTGTGAATGCAATTTTAAGTAAGATAGAGTTCCTACCCTCAACCAGACACAGACAATAATAGAAAAAAAAAATCTCTAAGTATGTTATTTTTTTTTATTGCTGCAGTAACACATTTCCATAAACTTAGTGGCTTAAAAGAGCATAAATTTATTAGCTTCGGTTCTATAGGCCAGAAATCTGATGGATCTCACTGGGTTAAAGTCAAGGTGTCAATAATGCTGTGTTCCTTTCAAGCCATCCACCGTTCTTGGCTCATAATCCTTTTCCTCCGTCTTCAAAGCCAGCAGTAATGGGGGCCCAGTTCTTTTCACACCGTCGTCTCTGGGGCTCCATAGCTGGCAACAGTTTTCTGATTTTAAGGACTCATGTGTTTGGATTGGGCCCACCTGAATAATCCTGGATGGTTATTTTAAATCCTTATCTAAGAAGTCCTTAGCCACATCTATATAGTCCCTTTTACCATGTAAGGTAACATATTCATGGATTTTTCAGGATTAAAATGTAGACATATTTTAGGAGCATTATTTTGCCTGCCACACCAAGGAACTGTGTATGGAGGAATAAAAGTTGGGCACCTCACCGATTTTAGGGATCCAGGAAAACCTTTCAGGACAGATCAGCTGAGTCTTGAATGAAGAAACAAAGGAGGCATATTGAGAGGTAGCTGCCTGGTCAGTCTCAACGGTGGAGAGGCAAATATGAGTGTACTGTATGTGGAAATGTGAAAGATCATGCCCTATAT
This sequence comes from Odocoileus virginianus, assembly GCF_023699985.2. Taxonomy (NCBI): domain Eukaryota; kingdom Metazoa; phylum Chordata; class Mammalia; order Artiodactyla; family Cervidae; genus Odocoileus; species Odocoileus virginianus. The sequence goes on from NC_069680.1 coordinate 62,480,200, forward strand.
ATTTGTTTTCAAGGAATCACACATTCAAGATGTTGTATGTGATGGTGGAATGGGGAGAGAGATTTGATTACAGTGGGACTTTGCGTATTATGCTTCAGAGCTTAGGTTTATTTTATAAGCAGTAGCATGACATTGAAGAATTTGAAACTGGGGGGTGACATGACCCAGATTTAAACTTTAGATGGATCATTCTCAGCTGTCTTCAAAGAGAATAAGACTGCAGGTAAAGAGACAGTGAAAAGGCTGTTACTTTTGTTCAGGTATCTTCATATATAGTTCAGTTAAGTTTTTGGCTTATATGACTGAGTCATACCATCTGGGCTTCCCTGGTGGCTCAGAGGTTAAAGCGTCTGCCTGCAATGCGGGAGACCTGGGTTCGACCCCTGGGTCGGGAAGATCCCCTGAAGAAGGAAATGGCAACCCACTCCAGTATTCTTGCCTGGAGAATCCCATGGATGAAGGAGTCTGGTGGGCTACAGTCCACGGGGTCGCAAAGAGATGGACACAACTGAGCGACTTCACTTTCACTTTCATACCATCTGAGATAGAAGAAAACAGAAAAAAAGGCTTGAGAGAGCTAAGATAATAATTGCAGGAGACCCAGGTTCAATCCTGGGTTGGTAAGATCCCCTGGAGAAGGAAATGGCCACACACTACAGTATTCTTGCCTGGAAAATCCCACGGACAGAGGAGCCTGGTGGGCTACAGGCCATGGGGTCGCACAGAGTCCGACGAGACTGAGTGACTAAGCACAGAAGCACCCCTTCATAAACAAATACAAAGTGAAAGAGAAACCGTGTAGAGAACCTGAATTCTTAATTTCCTTCTCTGAAATTAGCGATTTACCATCAGTGAGTAAGAAAAATAGTTGAGGTTGAATTATTAGATATTTTGTTCTTAAGAGCAATCTTGTTTCCCCTTGGCACCTACCTCACACATACATAATGCTGACTTCCCATATATTTTGCCTTTCCCTGCCCTGTGGCTTTCTCTTCCACTGAATGATTTAGGGAGTCAGGGCATTGTAGAAATCTGTTCCAGTTTACTTTCTCTTTTCTTTGCTATGTTGTGGTAATTGAGCCAGTTTCTGGCTTGCCAGGTAGTCCATTATTCACTTTAATGGACAGTGTATAATCGTGACCACGGAAGGAGCTGGTTACTTCAAGATATCAAAAAACTTAAGGGGAGATGGTTGCTGATTAAGAGTGGAATTACATGTAGACGTAGTATTTTTTTTCCTTGTCATAATATAGCAACTTAATGTTTTACATAGCTAGGAATTCTAGTTATTTTGGAAGCTGAGTCTATGCTTGGTCTGGTAGCTGAAAGGTAGCATAGCATGCTCTAACATATGTGTTCAAATATTTTCTATTCACCAACTGGACTAATAGTTCTTACATACACTGCTTAAACTGTAAAATGTTTAAGCAGTTAATTATATCTTTTCATGAAGAAAGTATGCAGTAGGGAATAATTGTAATTTGAATTTAAATAATTTGCCTTCCCTTAAATAGATTTTGGGTTATAGCTTTAATATTTTTAATTGAATAAATGGGGCATAGACTATCTAGAGTAACTAAGAAGCATAATTGCTATAAAGTTCAAAGTTGATTTATGTTACTTTTTGGCTACATGAAGAGAATGATGTTTATCAGGGTAGTCTGAGTTTCTGTACAGCACAAGTTCATTGCAAATACTTACTTTGACTAGTAGTCACACTATAGATTCATTGATGACCACGAAGTTGTAGGATGGGGTAAAAATTGAGTTATATAGATGTGATTTTTGTCTTTAGGAACAATTAGATATTAGGGCACAGAGAACAAAGGTCTTAGTGAAAATACTGTGCTTTGCCCAAATAAAATTGGTCTATAAAAATTTCTGTTGTTGATTGCATACTACAGTTAATGAGTTGTCTCATAGTTTAGAAAGGTGTTAGTTAAAAGTTATGTCTGTAAAATGTTGCAAAATCTAGAAATAGTTTCATTAGAGCTACTTACAAAAGATGAGAGATAATGGAACAGTGTAATGAGTAAGAGGAAAGGGAAAGGAGAAGTTTATTAGCTTTTTGTTCCGCTTTATGCCTGCTTCTTCTAGAAAGTTATTTCCTGGAATATGTCTTATGTTTCAAAGATTATTATTTTAATAACGTATCGCAGGTATCAGAGACAAATATCTTCATCAAAAGTAAGTAATCTTTTTTCTCACCAGTGAGTTATAGAAGCTCTAAAACTTCCCAGCATAGAAACAGTCCAGACTGATGTCTTTCATTTCTTGATGTTTATGTCAACTGGAATAAAATTAGGAAAGGGTTTGAAATTAAAAGTACCTTTTTTTGTGGCTCTTTTCCCTTTAAAAAAACATTGATATTTAATAGGAAAAGTCCAACAAGACTAGACTTTCTACATTTCATCCAGATTAGTCTCAGCTGTTAGTTCAGTTCAGTCGCTCAATTGTGCCCAACTCTTTGCGACCCCATGAATGGCAGCACGCCAGGCCTCCCTGTCCATCACCAACTCCCGGAGTTTACTCAAACTCATGTCCATTGAGTCAGTGATGCCATCCAACCATCTCATCCTCTGTCGTCCCCTTTTTCTCCTGCCTTCAATCTTTCCCAGCATCAGGGTCTTTTCAAATGAGTCAGTTCTTCACATCAGGTGGCCAATGTATTGGAGCTTCAGCTTCAGCTTTAGCATCAGTCCTTAAAATGAATGTTCAGGACCGATTTCCTTTAGGATTGACTGGTTGGATCACCTTGCAGTCCAAGGGACTCTCAAGAGTCTTCTCCAACACCACAGTTCAAAAGCATCAATTCTTCTGCACTCAGCTTTCTTTATAGTCCAACTCTCACATCCATACATGACTACTGGAAAACCATAGCTTTGACTAGACAGACCTTTGTTGGCAAAGTAATGTCTCTGCTTTTTAATGTGCTGTCTGGGTTGGTCAAAACTTTTCTTCCAAGGAGCAAGTGTCTTTTAATTTCATGGCTGCGGTTACCATCTGCAGTGATTTTGGACATTACTAATTTATGGTAAAATCAAGGCTTGCCACAGTCTCTGAAGTTGAAATATGAGCTTTTTTTTTTTTTTTATGACCTCTCTTTACTGCTGGGTCCGAAATATGCAAGAAGCAGATCTGCATTAATCATTATGTTTAGGTATTTTAAGTCATAAACTAGCAGTCTGTAGCTTAGAGCTGCTTAGACTCCTAAAACCCTTGAGTACTTTTCAATCTACCCTTAAATAATTTTTAAAATAATTTTCTTTTCAAATGTGCTTTTAGAAAATTGCAGAATCTTATAGCTAGGGTATTAAAACTGAATGCTCAGGATCATAGTCCATTTCCGAGTACTTCCAGTTCTCTCTGTAAAGTTGATAAGACACTACTTCATGGCCTTCTTATCCTGTATTTCTGATACTTATTAATCAATTATGATTGAAACAGAGTTGTCTAACATTCTGTGGTTCTTCAAATGAACTTCTGTGAATTAACAGTTCTTTCTTATGATTTCAATATGCTTGTCAAACACTTTTCCAAAATCCAGTAGATGTTAGAGTGGTACTCAAGAGATCGTTCCTTTGTGGGGAACTCTTCTAAAGCGCCTGGCCTTGATTCTGTCTTCTCTGTTCCTTCTTAAATCAATTTTATTGAGATAAAATTTACCACGTGATGAATTAAGCCTAAGTTTTGACAAGCATATAAATCTATGTAATCACCATCACAATCGCATAGAATATTTTCATTGCTCCAAAAGTTCCCTTGTGCCTCTTTGCAGTTAAGCTCTTTTCTGCTTCTAGCCACAGACTGTCATTAATCTGCCTCTGACATTACAGATTTGTTTTAAATTCTGTATTAAAAAGTATTTTTTTAAAAAGTTCTGATTATTTTATGTTTTTAAAAACTATTTGAGTGGATTACTTTGGTCTAGGATTTCAGGGGTTTCCAAATTAAAATAGTTTTCCTTCTGCTGTGTATAGTTGTCCTGTCAGCTCTGAGGTTTCCTAGGAAATTTACAGATAAGAAAACTGAGACATGGATACAGAGACCCAGAGATAGTATAGGATAGTATGGATTCTTACTTATTGAAAAAGGAACTCAGTTGAAAATTTTATGAAGGGAATGAAAATATCTATTTTCATTTGACTGTATCTGTGCAATTTTGTATCAAATCAGTTCTTTTCTAGCACATTAAGTTGTGATGAATTTATGAAGAATGAAATAAGGGTTTAGGATTTGTTTGAGTGCTGAGTCTCCCCCCACAGACAGTCACAAGGTTTCTGAAGTTCAGCTTTCTTATCTGAAAACTTAAATTGAGAGTTGTCATAGGAATTAAGAGAATTTATGAATGGACAGAAATCTGTCTAATTTGGGGAGCGATTGCACTGGTTCTTTTGTCTTATTTCGCTAGGTTCTTAACTTTTAATTGAAGCACATGCTAGATGATCAGGTCAACTTTTAAATAAACCTCTTAAGGGAACACAGAAAATGTTAAGACTCTTAAAATGACATGTACTATCTATTAGAGTGAAAATTTTCAAAGGGGAAAAAGAAGATTGAAATGAAGAGTAATCAATCTTTGGTCCTGAGAAGAAAACAAAGGAAAAAATGAATTATACTTTGTTTTTTAAAAGTGCATTTATTTCTGCACAAAATAAAATTACCATAGAATCTTTCGTACAGAATCTCTCGAATCCTAGAATCCTTTTAAATGAAGTCATTTTGCTGCAGTGGCCTCTCTTTGTTGTGGGGCACGGGCTCTCGGGTGCTTGGGCTCAGCAGTTACAGCTCCCAGGCTCTCGAGCATAGGATCGGTCATTATAGTGCATGGGCTTAGTTGCTCCTCCCTGCCATGTGGGATCTTTCCAGATCAGGAATCGAACCCATGTCTCCTGCTCTGGCAGGTGGATTTTTACCACTGAGCCACCAGGGAAGCCCAGCTTCCTTTATGTTTTAAAGCATTTTTTCCTTTAACTCTGTAGACATATTTATAATAGTTTCAAAATCTTTACCTGTTAAGTCCAACATCTGAACATCATTCAAAGGCAGTTTCTGTTGCTTGCTCTTTTTTCCTTTGTAGGAAGCATACTTTTCTGTTTCTTTGCATTTCTTATAATTTTTTGCCAAAAACTGGACATTTTTGGAATTAATTTTTTTGGAGTATAGTTGATTTACAGTGTTGTGTTTCTGCTGGATAGCACAGCAAATCAGTTTTACATATACATATGTTCACTCTGTTTTAGATTTTCCCATATAGATCATTACAGTGTACTGAGTAGAGTTCCCTGTGCTCAAGTCCTTGTCAGTTATCTATTTTATATGTAATAAAAATTGGACATTTTAGATAACATGTTGTAGCAACTGAGGATATAAGCCCACCCCTCGTTCTGACACTTTCACTGAGTGGGATGTTGTTATTTGCTAGTTTGTTTGTTCAGTGGCTTGATTAGACCATTAGAACTCTTTTCCCTGTGGGCTTCTCTGGTGGCTCAGCAGTCAAGAATCCTTCAGTGCAGGAGACCCAGGTTCAGTCCCTGGGTCGGAGGAGTCTCTGGAGAAGGAAATGGCAACCCACTCCAGTATTCTTGCCTGGGAGATCCCATTGACAAGAAGAGGAGCCTGGTGGGCTACAATCCATGGGGTCACAAAAGAGTTGGACAGACATGACTTGGAGACTAAGCAACAACAAAAATAATTTTCCCTGTAGTGTATAACTACTGATATTGTTCCTTAGAAGTCAGTCTTTGACATGCACAGAATCATCCTAGGATGATGGTGGTTTTAGCAAGGCTCTCTTTGGCTCTTTCTTTCTCTGTTCTCTCTGTCAAGCTGTCTCCCTCTATAGGTATCATGTGTTAGCTTCTGCTATTTGCTCTGTTGTTATCAGTAATGCCTGTAGCATAAATTCTTCCACAGGCTGATATGATTTAATTTGGGCTTCACTGCAGGGGTAATTTTGCAGTAGCCTTTGAGGTTGCTTTCTGAACCCAGGACTCTTCTTAGCTGCTTTCCCCGCTAGTTCTCTCTTGTAAAATTCTAGCTGTTCTATGGGTTAGCTTGTTACTCTCAAAGATTTACTAGTGCCTTAATTGCTTATTACCAAAATCTTTATTATCTTCTGTAGTGCCCTCACTATTAACTTTCCCACACTGTGTTCCAAATGAAGTCATTTCCCTTGGGGAGCACTTCTTGTGTCCTGCCTTTACCCCAGGCTAAACCTCTGCCACTGTCCTGGAGCGGAGAGTGAAGACAGTGGTCCCTTTTCTTGTAATGATACTATTACCTGGTCTTCTGGGCTTCTTCTGTTGTGGAAACTTTAAATCTATGAGCAAGCTGGAGCAAGGGTAGTTGGGATCCCAGCATTCTTGGCTTGCCTGCTGTGGTAGAACTTCCATCCTATGAGTGGGAGTGGGGGCTGGCTGGAAGAAGTGAAGCCCAGAGCTCTCAGCTGCTCTTTCTTCTTACAGAGCTTCTGCATCACAGAAGTGGAAGTAGGAGAAATGGAGGTGGACTGCCCTGCCTATTAGATAGCATAATCCTCAGTTGGGATTTGGGAATAGAGGAAGCCCTACATTCTTGATTGCTCTCATCTGGAATAGACTTTCTGTCATGTTGAACACTCCTGCGACTGTGGCTTAATATTATCTGAAGTTTCTTACAACTTATTGACAAATTAAGAAAACAATGCCTATTCGTAATCTGTATAATGTTAATCCAGTAATTTATCTAATACTTATACAAAACTGTAGTATTATCAGGATACTGTAAAATGGCAAGAGTTGCAATAATTTTTTTGAAATAGGGTTTTTATATCTTATATATGTTACAGGCTAGTATAGAGCATGCAGCAAACATTGAGCTGATATATTGTTCATTGTTTTTCATTATGCCTATATGGCTGAAAATACTGAAAATAAGTAACCATTTTGTCCTTGGGCCTTATTGGATGAGGAATGCAGTGAAGTATTTTTTGAATCCAGTGTCTGTGATTGGTTCATAATAGCATTAAACCAGAACGTTGCCTTTTATTGTTGTTACATGTTATCAAGTAGAAAAAGCCTTTAGGCATGAACTAGCAGAAGGTGGAACGTGTAGTTTTATTAGTTCTGGAGACTTGATTACAGTGTATAGTAGTTGCACACCTCACTGCTGAGTCACAAATCCTTGCTACTCTTAAACCTGTTACTCTTAAATTTGGGGGAAGGTTATTTTGGATTATATATATGGGTTTGTTATAACCACAAGGGTCCTTATAATAAGGGAGCAGGAAGTGAAAGTTAGTGGCAAATGTGATGTGAGAAAGAGGTCTTGAGCCAAGGAATGGAGGAGGGGTCTAGAAGCAGAACAGTGTAAGGAAGGATTCTTGTCTCAGAGCCTCTAGAAGACCAAAACCTTGAGTTTATTTAGCCCAGTGAGACTCATTTTAAATTTCTGACCTCTAGAACTATAGGAGAATAAGTATGTGTTGTTTAAAAATACAATTTTATGGTAATTTATTACAGAGACAATAGGAAACTAATAAAACAAGGAAGAAGCGACTTACTGTAACTGTGTGGTGAAGGTAGCCTAATGCTAAGAAAATATTTGTATTCCCTGAGTACTCTGATTTTTGTTTCAGGAACAAGTTGACTGACTTTTTAAGTTTTAGGCATCTTCATAGAACTATATCCTAGCAGTTAGACTGCACTGAGATTATCTAATGTCACCTTTCTTCTTTTCTAAAAGTGAAATGCAAAGTAGATCAGAGCAGAAAAGTTTAAATTCATACAGATAATCCTATAGCTTATTATTATACATTACCACATCAGTGCTTTCCTTTTGTTCTATGTTACTAATATGATTGCTTGCATTGTCTCCTCAAAAACAAGACTTAAAATTAACTGTTAAAGGCTGATAATTGCTACCATCACAGGCTTATCTAAGGCTCTTCCGTTTTTAAGCAAATACAGGCTTCTTTCAGAAGTAAATGGATTTTAAAAGCACAATGAGAGGAACGTTCCCTTTAAATGATTAGCTAGTAAGTTTCACAAATACAATATTTTTAAAACTGATTAATGTTTAATGAAGTTTTTTAAAATTTCCTGCTTAATTCTCAAATTATGTCATTGAGAAATTTTATGATAACTGCCATGTATTAAATAATTATCACATGAAAGATATTCAACATTGACATGAGAAAAAAAATTATAAAAAGACTTATGCTTTTTTCTTATTTATAGATAAATCCTCACTGAGACTACCTAATATAAGAAACAGGGAAAGGAGGGTTTTTTATTTTTAAGATGTTTAGAGCATAAGTCATAATTTGTACATAACTCAAATTTAAAAGTTTGCTGATCTAGTCCAATGCCTTCATTTTACTCAGAAGAAACCTAGTTCAGTGGTATTACTAACTTGTCCAAAAATCACACACCTAACCACTGGCAAAGAGAGCATTGTAACTATAGGTCATCTCATGCACCAATTATTATTGTATACCTGGCAACACTTAATTATAAAGTATTTATTCTGATCAACCAAATTTTCCAAGGTTATCAGTGCAGAGACTTCCCTGATGGTCCAGTGACAAAAACTCTGTGTTCCCAATGCAGGGTGCCAGGGTTTAATCCCTGGCCAGGGAACTAGATCCCACACACTGTAACTAAAGATCTTACACGTCACCATGAAGATCCTGTGTGCTTCAGCTAAGACCTGGTGCAGCCAAACAAATAAATATTTTTAAAAAGATTATCAGTAGTAAAGGTGGACGATTTAAAACCTTTTATAGGTAACTCCTGAATTCTTGAATATACAGCCACAGATCTGGGCTGTGGTCCATATGAGAACATCAAACTAGATCATTAAGATGCTTCTGTGATTTTGTGACTAGGAAGCTGTTCCTGTAAGTAATGAAAGTAATATATACACACATTCCTGGGTGTCTCACAGTTTTAGATTAGGAAAATGCATTTATGAAGAAGAGAGTATATTTTTTAAATAAGCAACTAAAAGAAATCATATTGTCTAGTTGCTATAGGGCAGTGGTTCTCAATAGGAGGTACTTTTGTCCCGTCTTTCCCCACCCCAGGAGATATTTGGCAATGTTTGGAGACATTTTCAGTTGTCAAATACTGGTTGGGGGGCAACAGTGATACTAGCATCAGTGAGTAGAGGCCAAAGATGCTTCTATTAATAAACATACTACAATGCATAGGACAGCCCCTACACCAAAGAATTATCTAGCCCAAATGTCAGTAGTGCTGAAGTTAAGAAATCCTCCTGTAGGGCATTATAACCAACACTAAGGATAGTTTTAGAGATAAAGAGAACAGCACGATCATATTCATAAAAACTTCAGTTTTGAAAGTACAAAATGCCCTGTAGCCTATCCTATATCAACCAGGATTACTTAAAATCAAGTAATCATGAAATAGATACTAACTTTAAGACATACTTTTTTCCAGTAATATGTCTAGGAACAAAAGAATAGAAATATGGTTCTACTCAGGTTTTCTTAAAGCAAATGTGGTTTCTGTATTTCAGTTGCAGAAGCTATTACCTAAGAAAATCAACTTTCATTTCTCGTACTGTTTCTCTTTAGCTTTTGGTATCAATCTTTATGTTACATAACTGAATTTGAAAGAATAACCTTTCTAGTTGTGGTTCAAAATCGTATCAACATGATGACTGAAATAGGAAAATCTATCTACCTATTCTGTAGGAAAGCTTGTTGAATGAAAAAAGCATTGTATTTTAGCACTAGAGTCACTCTTTCTTGTAATTTTTTGGTGGGGTTTTGTTTTACTTCTTATCATAGAAAAATTACAGAACTACACAAGGTGAGGAAAATAATGTAATTAACCCATGAACCTCAGTGTATCCATTATTCAGCTTCAACACATGAACATCTTGCCAGTCTTGTTATATCTTTCCCTCCCTCTACTCGCTCCTTTCTCAGAATTATTTTAAATCAAATCACAAGCATCATATTATTCCACCTATAAATGCTTTGTTAGTTCTGTTTTTAAATGAAGTCAGAGAAAGTATTATCTTGTGGGTAGGCCATGGGGGATGTGGAATTATAGCAAGTCTTTGGAATGAAGGCTTGTTACAAATAAGTGGATAATCCAAAGCCTTCTAGATAGTGGCTCTATTAAATATTTGTTGAATTGAAAAATCTATTGTTATATGAAGTAATATTGTAATTTTAACGTGCCACAAAGACAGTTTACTCATCTTTTAAAATAGTTTTTATGCCACTTTTTAACTTTAGCACTGGCTTTAGTCACAGCCTGGCTCCCATTGCTGCCCCTTTCTTTCCTACTGGCATTTTACTAATCCATATCTTTTCTTTCAGCCCTTTCTTAAGTATATACTCATGACGCTGAACTCTTGGAAATCAGTTACTGCTTTTGTTCCTTCCTTTAATATTTGGGCTTTTAAAATTTTTTAAAGCTAGTGAAATGTGTTTTAAGCAAGAGAGTAACATGAAAAGATTAGCATTTTCGAAAGATAATTTTGGTTATGTTGTGGAGGGTAGATAGGAGGCAGGGAGAACTTGGTTGCTGCATGTCATACTTGGAAATAAAGAGACAGATGGATTTAACAGCTATTTAAGAGCTGGAACCCACAGTCTTTGGTGACTGAAGGAAGGAAGGTGGGAGGAAGGAGTTAAAAATGATGGCCAAGTTTTTAATTTCAACAACTAATGATAGTACCATTTTCTGAGAGGAGCATAAGGGAGAGAGCAGATTCATGGGGAAAATATTCTTCTATGTGATTTCCTAATTTGATGAGTGGGGCGGGGGAAGAATCTTCTCTTGACTCTCAGTATGGCGTTTCAGTGAAACAAGAAGTGTTTTACTTGAGCAGTACTGTGATTTCATTCATAGTTTTAAACTAGTTTATGAGAAGAAAATCCATTGGGCTGCTTGTACTCCCGTTTCTTCATGATATACAAGTTTTGTATAGTCATTATCTAGACCAGCATTTGTTATCTGACAGTCACATACCTGACATGGTAGACAAGAGAAATAGCAATCGAAATTGTGCACATGATATAAGGGAATCCTTCAACCCCCAACCTGTCCTTTACTGTGGTCTGTTATAACTTAGAGGCCACTAGATGTTTGATTTAATTTGGCAATAGAGCCCAAGTCCTGAGGAAAACTGACCTCAGATTACCCTTGTTCCATGTACCCCTAAGCTTACTTTCTAGAAACAATACTGTTCCATTGTAGAATTTTCTTAAGTGATCAGTGCAAAGATAGCCTTCCTAAGTGATCAACACAAAGAAATAGAGGAAAACAATAGAATGGGAAAGACTAGAAATCCCTTTAAGAAAATTAGAGATACCAGGGAACATTTCAGGCAAAGATGGGCACAATAAAGGACATAAACAGTATGGACTTAACAGAAGCAGAAGATACTAAGAAGAGGTGGAAAGAATACACAGAAGAGCTATATAAAAAAGATCTTCATGACCCAGATAACCATGATGGTGTGATCACTCACCTAGAGCCAGACATCATGGAGTGTGAAGTCAAGTGGGCCTTGGGAAGCATCACTACAAACAAAGCTAGTGGAGGTGATGAAATTCCAGCTGAGCTATTTCAAATCCTAAAAGATGATGCTGTGAAAGTGCTGCATTTAATATGCCAGTAAATTTGGAAAACTCAGCAGTGGCCACGGGACTGGAATAGGTCAGTTTTCATTCCAATCCCAAAGAAAGGCAATGCCAAAGAATGACCAAACTACTGCACAATTGCAGTCATTTTACATGCTAGCAAAGTAATGCTCAAAATTCTCCAAGCTAGGCTTCAACAGTTTGTGAACTGAGAATTTTTAGATATTCAAGCTGGTTTTAGAAAAGGCAGAGGAACCAGAGATCAAATTGCCAACATCTTTTGGATCATAGAAAAAGCAAGAGAATTCCAGAAGAACCTTTAACTGTGTAGATCACAGCAAACTGTGGAAAGTTCTTAAAGAGATGGGAATACCAGACCACCTTACCTGCCTTCTGAGAAATCTGTATGTGGGTCAGGAAGCAAGTTAGAACTGGACTTGGAACAACAGACTGATTCCAAATAGGGAAAGGAGTACATCAAGGCTGTATGTTGTCACCCTGCTTATTTAACTTATATGCAGAGTACATCATGCGAACTGCCAGACTGGATGAAGCACAAGGTGGAACCAAGATTGCCAGGAAAAATATCAGTTACCTTAGATATGCAGATGATGCCACCCTTATGGCAGAAAGTGAAGAGGACCTGAAGAGCCTCTTGATGAGGGTGAAAGAAGAGAGTGAAAAAGCTGGCTTAAAACTCAATATTCAAAACATGAAGTTCATGGCATCCAGGCCCATCATAGATGAGGAAAAAATGAAAACAGTGACAGTTTGCTATTGGAAAGTCTTGGGCTCCAAAATCACTGCAGAAGGTGACTGCAGCCATGAAGTTAAAAGACGCTTGCTCCTTGGAAGAAAAGCTGTGATAAACCGAGGCAGCGTGTTAAAAAGTAGAGATATCATTTGCTGACACAGGTCCATATAATCAAAGCTATGATTTTTCCAGATATGAGAGCTGGACTGTAAAGAAGGCTGAGTGCCAAAGAATTGATGCTTTTGAATTGTGGTGTTGGAGAAGACTCTTGAGTCCCTTGGACAGCAAGGAGATCAAACCAGTCAATTCTAAAGGAAATCAACCTGAATATTCATTGAAGGGACTGATGCTGAAGCTGAAGCTCCAATACTTTGGTACCTGATGGAAAGAGCCAACTCATTGGAAAAGATCCTGATGCTGGGAAAGATTGAGGGTGGGAGGAAAAGAGGGTGACAGAGGATGAGATGGTTGGATGGCATCATCGACTCAATGGACATGAGTTTGAGCAAACTCTGGGAGATAGTGAAGGATAGGGAAGCCTGGCATGCTACAGTCCATGGGGTTACAAAGGGTTGGACATGACTTAGTGAGTGAATAGCAAATAGGCCACAAAATGGGAAAACTCCTTTTAACTCTCATCAGATTTTGGGAGTCACTTCCACGAGGGAAACAGGTGAAGGTTACCAGGACTGCAGACTCCTTTCTGTAGTCCTTGAATCATGATTCTCTATATTGTGTCCTGGAACCCTTCTTCACCACAGAATATACCCTAACCACACATTCACTGGGAGAAACTAAAAAATTGGCAGTGTGAAAGAATGCCATATCCCTTCTCAGTTCACCCAGAAAGTTCCTCTGTGAAGTGATTGTAGAGGTGTAGCAGTACTTGAAACAGTTTCCATTTGTAGTGTGCCTGGTACATTGTTACCTTCATACCATAAAATAGTAGTGCTCAGTTGTGTCCAACTCTTAACAACGCCCTGGACTGTAGCCCACCAGGCTCCTCTGTCCATAGCGTTATCCTGGCAAGAATACTGTAGTGGATTGCCATTTCCTCCTCCAGGGGATCTTCCTGACCCAGGTTTCAAACCCACCACTCTTGTGTATCCTGCATTGGCAGGCAGATTCTTTATCACTGAGCCACCTGGGAAGCCAAATAAATGCCATTCTGTTAGTAGTAGTAGTCATATCATATTTATTCTTTTAGTTGTGTACTCCCAGATGTTCCTTTTTTTTTTTTTTAAAGAAACCTACCTATTTTTAAAAGTCTTAACTGAATTCCTACCTCTTCTGAGGAACCCAGTTTTCCTTTTGTTTTCTTATTTAACTTTGCAAGGATGTGTGTCTAGTTTCCCTTATTATTAATTCCCTTATATGTAGGACTCATGATTTATTTGTATCTTGACTGGTAGTTAGTAACACCAGGAACACCAGGAATAATAATAGAGATTATTATTCTATTGTAGCTGTCTAACCATGAGCCAGCATCCTTTGGTAGCACATATGGGACTAGTCCTTGAATTTAAAGGGAAAAAGATAAATAATCAAAAATCCAGTGAACTTAGAAATGTTTGTGACTGGGGGTGTCTCTCACGGACCTTCCTTCCACTAAGGCAAACCTGAGTAGTTTGTAGCCTACAGTTCTACAGAAAAGTGTGAAGGGAATTCCCAGTCATAAAAAAAGAAACAGTAATTCAATTGGTTTGGGTTTTTTGCTGAATGCACTTTAAGCATAATCAATATCCACCCTAAGTACTTCATTGAATAGTTTAAATGAAACCAGTGCACTGCACGTGTTCCGCCTTGGCTAGAGGATGTCAATGTGTAGATTGTTTTCAAGTCAGATTTTATTACCTGACAGAGGTACACCATCTGGGTGCATATTATGTGGCACTTCCAGATATTTTGAAGAATCAAGTTATGGTCTTTAATTCTCTCCCCTTCCTTCACCCCTACCCTCATGTCCAGGACAAGTGTGATTTGCTATTTATTTTAGAATATTATTTAAGACACAAGGTATGATAAAACCAAAACCCAAACCTAGTGGCTCCTTGAAGGAGTGTGCTTTGGAATCAGATATGAAATTGCCACATGCCACTTTTTGGGTCGGTCTTTTGTATCTGAGAGGCTTTTCCACATCCTGTATGAACACTCTTCCTAGGAGAGTTTGGTCAGTTGGAACAATGTTGGAATTTCTAGCTTATTTTCTGCTGAGGGAAAAATACGTCAAGTTAAACATTGCAGGATAGAGGCTTTGGCGGGCGGGACATGGGGGGAGCTGTTGTGTCCAAAGTGTTGCTCTGCTTTCTCAAAGTAAAGAAGAGAGCAGAGATCATACCAAGAAAACACAAGGGTGGAGTGAGGTGGAGAACAAAATGTAAGTACCTAAAATCAGATGCATATGGGAAGGACCTTCTTCATGATGAACTGCATTTTTTTTTTTTAAGTAATATTGCTTCTTTCTTTTCTTTCTTAAAATACTTTGACTTTTTGGTTTCAAAAGCAGGTTAAATAGAAGTTTATTATAAAGTCAGAACCATAGGCATTGTTGAAATTTACCAGCCCCCAAGAGTCAATAGCAATTACTCTACATTTTTGGCTGTTCCATATAATTAACCCTGCTGCTTGATCTAAAGGAAGCCGGGGAAGACCGGGCACTGTTGGATGATGTCAGCTCCTTTTTTAACCCTTCATGTTGTGCTACAAGACTCAAGACCCCATTTACTTGGATCTGTGAGGGGGTTTACCTTTTGTAAGGTATTTTTTTCTACTCCCTCTTAAGAACCAATGAAAAGAGCATGGCTAATTCAGGTGTAGGGTGGGGGTGGGGGGTTGGGAGGAAAGGGGATTGCTTGCTTTGAATATGACTAAAAGGAAAGTACATAGGCTTTTCTGCACTTTTGTTTTTTCAGATCTTATCCAATTAATACTGTCAAATTTGAAAAAATGTGGCTCTGTTTTCTTAATAGATCTCTTAGAAGCAGGTGTCTTATGCAGATAATAATTGTGGTTTTTAAAAGCTAATGTGTAATTTATTTACTTAAAATCAGGCTGTCTTGTAGCATAATTTTCCTGAGCAATATATTGAAGGTAAGTGCACTTTTTAACTGGCTACATATAACTTTAGGAGAGGTTAAAGGATAGGTTTAAATAAGCTGGCTGCCTGTTGGCAGGTCTGAGAAGGGCAGAAAGTCCTACAAAGCAGTTGTCGAGGGGATTAGATCTCTGGATGTCTTTGTCTGTCAGGAAAAGCCCTCTGCACACCCAACAGCTCCCATAAATGTTAATGTGGCGGTGCAGGGAGCCAGTGCAGGGGAAAGCCTGTGTCTGAGTAGGCGTGGGTGTATATGAGAGGGCTGCTGGGCAATCTGTCTCTGGCTGAAGTAGACTGCAGAGAGCCTTTGCCTTTCCCGAGCACTGGTGTGGGGAATTCCTGCTTCCCAGCGGATTTGGGGAAATTCCTAAACCCTGATGTATTTTCAGCTCTAAAGTGATAATGGCCTTGTCAGAGTGAGGAGCAAAAAGCACATAGGGAATGATTTTAAAACATGAATCAGCCAGTTCCTGGTGTATGTCTTTTACTTGCCTGAAAGAGCTCGTCAAGCAGTCTTGCTATTGTCAAGGGAGTTGGGATCCCACACAGTTCAGGGATTGCCCTTCTTTTCCTTTCCCCTGGGCTCCTCCTGCCTGTGGATATTTAGCACGCAGGTGTAGTTTCGTGATCCAGCAGGAGAATCTCCCGAATTTCCACGTGTATCACACAGTCACTGAAGCAAATGGTAACAGTGGCTGCTCCACACAAACCTGGCAGTGCTCCTGCCAGCAGGTTTCCCATAACCTTGGTGTCTCTGCAGCAAGGTTAGTGGCTGGGTATTTACCGAAGCTGCGGCTTTCTTTTCTCTTTCTCTGCTTCCACCCATCTCCCTACCCTACCTCCTGCCACCCCCTGCCACTTAGGTTCATAAACTTGCATATGGTTTGCAAGGGCTAGATATGTATTTTACAAATACATTTTAGAGTTTTTTAAACAGTGCATTACAGAAATATATCCCAGTGTCCAAAAACATTCTCTGATTGTCACAATTAGTGGAAGGTTAAGGAAACAGACTATAAAATAGATTATATTCTAAGAAGTTACACTTGTTGAGTAGGCATTTGTCTGACAAATTGAAATGAGCTTCCTCTGTGTATTGGCATATATTCCAGAATTGCAATGATTTTCATGTTTTAATGTTTATGTGATGTTCTGTTGGCTCATTTCATGGAAATAAGTTCTCATTTTATCTCTGACCCTTGTCTTATTATAAGCAAGATCCTACAAAGGCAGCAATTTTTACCTTAATTTGTAGCCACTTATTTTAATTTTAGTGTTAGTTATCTAATAGTAGAAGTGATTGAAGGAATCTTTTTGGAAAGGAGTTTTTTTTTTTTATAGAAATTAAAGGATTGTTAGGCTTTCCGGTGACTCAGACAGTAAAGAATCCACCTGCAATGTGGGAGACCTGGGTTCATTCCCTGAGTTGGGAAGATCCCCTGGAGAAGGAGATGGCAACCCACTCCAGTATTCTTGCTTGGAGAATCCCTGTGGATAGAGGAGCCTGGTGGGCTGTAGTCCATGGGGTCGCAAAGACACGACTGAGCATCTAATCACACACAAAGCACAAAGGATTGTTGCTCAGCAACTCTTAATTAATAGATGTTTATTGAATATATACTATGGGAACATATTGAGCACTTTACAGATTCTAAGGAAGAATAATATGTCCTTGGCTGCAAAGTGTTTCTTAACAACTTGAGGTGATGAAAGTTGCCCATGGAACAGTAAGTGAACAAGACTGTTTTAAATAAGATATTAAGCTATGCAGTAGGAGTTCAAGAATAGAATGGTACATAATGAACTGATTGGCCATAGAAATATTTTCATTAGACATGAGATTAGTGTTCAGAGATGTGCCTAAATAGTTAATATAGTTCAGGATAGCTGTTGGTGAAATTCTGGCTAGGTTTACACACACACACACACATACATATACCTATTTTATGTTGTGTTTGAACACTCCAATATTGAGTGAGCAGTCATTCTTTTTGCTACCTTAAAACAAGTCACATATAGTAGAAAGAGAGAAGTTTTTAGAATCAGATGCACCTGATTTCAGATCCTAGCTGTGCTGCTTCTTAGCTGTATAACTTATCTACACCTCCGTTTTCTCATTGGAAGAATTAGGATAATGGTTACTGATTCACAGATTTGTTGGGATTAAATTATTTTGAAACACATAAACATTGTTTCTCCAGTTTTCTCACTAAATTCAGTCCTCCTGGAAACATGCGAACATTGGTAGAAAATGTGAGTTTGAGGTTTTAGGCACTTAGGTTTTAGGCCCTGTCCAAACCATCGAATCAGTGATCTCCTATCCTCTAAGTCTGTACATTCTGAACTTCAAATAGCAAAATAACTAAGGAAATTTATATAGAGAGAGGGAAAGATTTTTCAGGGACCACATTTTAATCTCGAACTTAGAAGGATGATCTTTCCATCAGCTTAATAATGTAATATAAAATGATTTTAATATTAAGCCAAACAAAGCATAATTTGAAAGACAAACCTGCTGCCCTTGGCACCTTGTAAAATAATATATCTTGCTGGATGCAGCTGAAGTCCCACCTCCAAGAAGCCTTCTTTGATCACTCCTGCCTACAATAATGTTGATGCACGGAAAATTCAACTTCTCTTGGTTATTTAAATTCCATTGAATTTCCTCTCATTTGGCACCTAGCATTGTTATAAACCAGTCTGTTTTATGATTGTACTGAGCCTTGGTAGTTAAATTGTTACCTCTTAGCCATCACAAACCATTTCTTATTGTTTATTTTCTTCACAGTATGTTTGTATGTAATAGGTACTGAACTGATACCTTTTACTGAAGGAAAATGATATCAGTTGTCAGGAAACAAGGACATAGTCTCTTCTGTATTCTAGTCTGTGGAAGGAATTCTGGCTTGTTCATTTAATAGATATTGAAGCCATTACCTAAACAAGTAGTTGTTGACTTTGAGTATATGACTGCAGCTGGTTAAACAACTCAGTGATGATGTAGTATCAAAATGATGGGATTATAGTGAAAACACAAAGGTAGTAGGCTATATAAATAGTTGCATATACAAACTACAGATGAGTAAATTTCATCTAGTGCAATCTATTTAGAAATGTTACACCTACCATATTGCTAAAGGATAGGTAAAGAAGTATGTTTAAAAAAATCATTTTTTAAATTTTGCATTGTCACCTAGTTGTACATCATGAGTAATTGGCTTAACAGAGTGCTTGCCTGCTAGTCTATAACATCCTCTGTTTTTAAAAACTGCAACAGTGGACCAGGTGCTTTGTTGGAATAAACCTCACATTTATTAAGTAAGGATGACTCAAGAGAGTAAGCATTGGGTATGTCTGAATTTCTTCCTCTGACTATAGTCTAGAATGGGGTTTGATGTCTGGGAGCCAGTTTTGCTGTTTTCCTGAATCTTTTCTGTCCTGTTATCTATCTCTTAAGTGGCAAAATAAGACCATGCTTAGATTCCTTGAGTGCTGTAACTGATTCATTTGTGCCTATCTAGAATGATTACTGTGTCTCCTCTTTGAGGCATATAGTGAGTGAGTTTGGGGTATTAAATCAGTAAAAGTTGGAAGTCAGGCTTGTAACTTCTCACATCTTTCTTTGGGTCCTCCCATTGGTTATCTCTATGTTTGCTAATGGTCAGATACACTTTAGGGACCGTGAAGCCTACCACCATCAGTGAGCAGAACTGACACACAGAGTAACGTGACCGTTTCCAAAGTGAGATTGAATGCCTGGGAATCTGGGAACAGGGTACCTAAGAGTATAATCTTAGCACAAGAGGTAGTAAGGTGTTTTAGATTTAATAATACTATGTAATTCACATTCTGTTGTTGGTAGTATGAATACCAGTTAATATGTAGCAAAGTCAAATGGCTGGAATTTGAGTGATTGCTGGTACAGTTTGTTATAATGTGACCTTTCTCAAATGTCTATAACTTCTGTGGTGTATGAACTGCATTAATTTTAGCTTGATGTCAAGTAAGTGTTGGAGCTATAACAATTGATAGTGTTAGTTTTATATTATAGTCTAATCATCTTATTTGAGTACTCTCTCTCTGATTTTGTTTTATGGGGGAATTCCATTTCCATACTACATCCAGATAAAATGAGGTTAAACCATGTTTGACACACAAGATTAGCTCTTCCCCTCATCCCTTCATCCATTCATAGGATTGGTGAAGTTCATCTCCAGGGCTTCCAGCTTTCCCTGTCTCTTCCCATTAACCCCTGTTGAGTCCTGTTCTTTCAAAATTTTCCATCAAATTTGTATCTAAGAAAAAGATAGACCATCAATACATTAATCTTTATGACCCTCCTGAGCTTTGGAAAATATATTCATATTTCAAATCATGGCATTAAAGCAGTTACCCTCTTTTAAGAGCATTTCAGACTTCATTAAGTCACACAAGTATGGAGTACTTGAAAAGAAATTTGAAGACCAGCTAGCATCCGTGATCAGAGATCCTCAAAAGGATGTTGGTTCCTCTTCTCACTACATGACCCACCAGCCACTTCTGATATAATTACTGGCTTTGGTTCTGGTTTGAACAGTAGCACCATTCAGGAGACTTTTTAGGAACCTGTTCTGTATCATGCATTGTCATAGACCACTTAAACTGTAAACGTGTACATCAGAATTCTGAATTCTGTAGATCTTTCTTACCCTTTATAGCATTGCAGTTCAGCATTTTGGTCTGGTTCTAGTGTATGTCTTTCATGTTGCAAAATTCAGCGAAGGAGAAAGAGGAAAAGACATTCCCTGAATCTGTATCAATAAAATGAGAAGGGCAATAATTTTTAGGCTAATTTTAGACTTTCCTGTTTTCATTACTTTCTATCCACCTTCTTCACCCTCATTTGGGGCGAGAGTGGGAGTAAGAGTTCCAGGAAGTTGTATGTGTTATATACTTCCCAGCAGCCTAAAACAAACATATAAAGATTGTTAACTGAGTGAGATCTGAGGCGAATCGTATGTGCTCTTCTTAGAAAGTGTGATATTGAAAAGAAAGCTCTGCAAGATAATCCTGATATGTTTTATTTTTGAATACTGTTATTTTATAAGTGAATGGAGATGAAGTGTGGAGTTGAAATATCTCCTGTTAAACTGAATCTCTTTTTGCTTAATAAAATAATAACCCTGGTTATTCCTGGGATTCCCTGGTCCTTATTATTTATAAGTCTGTATCTAGGGAAGGCTGTGGCTATACAATAAAAGCTATTGTGCTCAGAAAGCTTTGATTGCAGAAGTACTTTTGTGAATAATGGTACTTCAGTTGAAATGTAATGTCTTGGGATCTCATATCCAGTATATAATTTAAATCATAATAGTAGTTTCATTTTGATTATAGAGAAATAAGAAAGAAAGAAATATATTGTGGTTTGACAAAGATACATCAGATATTTTGGAAGCATTTCAAAATCATGAGAGCCTTGCTGATTGGTATGTACTTAGTAGATATTCTTCAGAATGATTGATTCTCTCCAGAAGGAATCGAGTTCATATGATATATACTACTGGTAGTCTTTGCAGATGGGAGGAGAGGGTTGAAAAAATATTTTAAGGGAAATAATCTTTTCATTGTTGAGGGGTAAGGAATGATGGGGGTGGCACTTTTTTGTCTTTGTTGCCCTGCTTATTCCCAACAATTTAAAATTAGTGATGGGTCTTCTGTCTTAAATTTCTTTATGTTATTAAATGACTATAATATTTTAAAGTCAAATTTCAGTCTGTAAAGCTCAGCTGCTGGCTCGCTATTTCTGAAAGCGGTGCAAAAAGAGAATTTCCCTTTAATGTCATATATGGACTGCAAACTGTAATCATTGGTATTTATTATTTTCACTCCCTTTTGTTTTATTTTTCTCTTCACCATATCATCTATATGCCTAGTCTAGGAGGAAAGGTATCGAAAGTTTTTTATGCTAATCCTTAGATGGATTCTCTTTAGAGGATGTCTTTCTATTTAAAACAATACTAAAAACTATACCTTTTCTTTCTCTCTCTCTCTCTGTTTGAAGTTTCTGCCTAATTATATTGTCTATTTAACCCTCTATGCAAAACAGAAAAAGAGACTCAGATGTATAGAACAGACTTGTGGACTCTGGGACAATCATTTTTAAATGACTTTATCCAGAAGAGATTGCTACCTCAGTTCCCTTTATCCAAAGGAGTCATATTGTGTAGTAAAGAATGAAGCCTTTGAAGTCAAGTTTGAATCCTCGTTCTGCTACTTCCTAGCTGTGTGACCTTGGATAAAGTCATTCAGTGTTTCCATGTAAATATAGTACCACCTCAGGAGTTTCTTTTGAAGATTAAATGACATCAATGCATGTAAGATATGATGTGTAACATGGTTAGGGCCCAACAGATGCTGGTGGCAATGATTCTGCTGCTTTTAAGGCTTACTGCAATTATATGGCTAGGAACAACAGATTTTGAAACCACTCAAAAAGAAAATAACCAGCAAAAGGAACACCTATAAGAAAATTTTTATAGAAGCTCAGTAGCCTTGAGCCACATGTTATATAGGTAAACAGTCCTACATCCTTTTGTGGCCATGAGGGTTTAATTTATCAAAGAGAGATATACTGTTTTTGTGTAATCTATTGCTTTGTAAAAAGTCACCTTAAAATTTAGTGACCTAAGACAACAACAGTTATTGTATTATTATTGCTCATGGTTTGGTGAGTTGATTGGGTGTAGCAAGATGATAACTTGTTTGGGGTGTCTCATGTGGTTATAGTCAAATGATGATGGGGTCTTCTTTGCACATGTCTGGCTGAGGCTGGCTGTTAGCTTGTACCTCAGCTGGGGCTGTAATATGGAATATTTACATATGGCCTCTCCCTTTATATGACCTAGAATTCCTCAGCACATGGTGGCTGACTTCTGAGAGTGAATATCTCAAAGGGCCAGGTGGAAGCTCTGTTGCTTTTTATGACTTAGTTTCAGAAGTCATATATCATTACTTCTTCTATACTCATTGGTCCACCTATGATTGGAATCATAGATCCTCCTCTTGATGAAAAGAATGATGGCTTCATCATTTTGTGAGAAAAACCTGCAGGATAGGGTATATTGTGGTGGTCATCTTTAATAAACACAGTTTGCCAGTCTGCCCTCTATCTGTGAGAGTTCATATCCCACATGCAAAATACATTCAATTCCTCTACCAAGATCCTCAATTCACATTCTATTATAGCAGCAATTCCAAGTCTCGTATCTTATCTATATCAGGTGTGAATGAGGTGCTCAGGTACAGTTCCCTGTATTCATCTCCTTGAGAACCATTCCTTCTTGATTTGAAGACCTGTGACTAAAGAGATAAGTGTCTGCCCAACATAGTGAGTGGGCCAAAAAGTTCATTCAGGTTTTTCCATTACGTTTTATGGAAAAACGTGAACTAGCTTTTTGGCCCACCCAATACACTGCAACATATAACGGCAGGAAAAATATAGGATAACCATGATAGATCCTCTCGTTGGAAAAGAGGGAAAAACAAGTCATACATAGCAGTTACTGATTTGTAGCAGTTCTGGAGTCTGGCCAAACACATACTGGCAATTCCTTGATTAGGCTCTATTTTTCTGTCTATGGGATTGTTTGCTAAAATTCTTGGCTGTGCCCTCTGGACTCATGATTCTGCTGAGTCATCCTCAGTTTTGCATAAAAATTAGTCTCTCTTGCTTTTTTGTTTGCTGTTGAGTTGCCTTGTAGAAGTTTGGGAGGTCCACAGCCTTCCTTCATTTTGTTTGTAACCTTTTCTATTGGAGTTGATAGAGTTTCTCCAACCCAATGTTTGTGGGTTTCTCATTAAATCATTTTATAAATTCAGTTCATTAGTCAAACTCTCACCAAAAGTTTCTTCAAGATAAACCTTTTTCAACCTTGAGCTCCCTGTGAGATAAGACCCTTAAGATTCTTAGAAACCCTGTTGTTTAAAGGAGAGTATCCAAGAGATATGCCCTTATTGATAGCCTTTTTGTTTCTGTTTGAAAGGATCTCTAAGGCACTGATCTTGGATGGCCTCCGCCTGCAGCAACTTGAAGTGGGACTTTGGTTCCTGACCAGAGATTGAGGTTGGGTTGCGTTGGTGAGAGTACCAAATCCTAACCACTACACCAGTGGTCAGTGACAAGGCCCAGGCTCTTCAGCTTTGCAGAGAAGAATTCCCATAAAGATAGAAAGTAATCAAGTAAAGTGTTTATTAGGAGAAGAAAGAGTACAGTACATGTGGATAGACACATGGGCAGACTCAGAGAGAGAGTTGCACCCTCAGGGTGATTTGAATCACTTTTATGGGGCATTTCTTCTGGGTTTCCTTTGGCCAATCATTTTGGTTTGCCTTGTTCTGAGTCCCTATTTAGTATACCTCAGTATTCTCCCATGTGTGCGTGCTCATCTCTTAGTCAAGATGGATTCTAGTGAAGAGGCTTAAGGGTAGTTGATATCACTTATTATTAGGTGGCGCCCCCTACCTTTTTGATTCCAGGGAGCCTTTTTGTGCATGTGTAGTTGGGGATGTCTTTTTGCCTTCAAGAATGAGATGTATGTGGTCTTTTATCTCTTAGCTAGGCAGGGCCCAGCCTCCTCCATCATCCTGCTTTAATGGGGTTTCTACTATTACCATCCACCTGCAATGCAGGGAGACCTGGGTTCAATCTCTAGGTTGGGAAGATTCCCTGGAGGAGGGCATGGCAACCCACTCCAGTGTTCTTGCCTGGAGAATCCCCATGGACAGAGGAGCCTGGTGGGCTACAGCCTATGGGGGTCGCAGAGAGATGGACACGACTGAGTGACTAAGCCCAACACAGAACTGCTATTACAGAGTTTCTGTCCATGGGGAGAAACTGTTCAGCCTAGGGCCCGTCTATGTCCTGCCTTTGCATCACCTGAGTCTTGCCAGTGTCTTAATGAAGGATCTTAAAGGTTCATTCTCAATTTTGTGTTTGACTAGAATCTGTTTTTTAATTTGAGAATAGTTTGTCTTCTGTAGTTTTGAAATGAGAAAAACTTTTATTTTCAAACCCAGCAAATCCTGGGTTATTTGTGTTTCTGCTAAATTTTGGGGGGAGAAAAAGATAAATTAAAAAATTGTTTCTCTTTTCCGCTTCTTTTTTACTATAGATAGCTGCAAGAAGTTAGGTAGCATTTTAGAACTCTGCCCTAAAATCTCCTTAGCTAGACCACTGAGTTCATTAGGTATATTGCCTCTTCCCCACATTATTGCAGGTGACAATACTGTCCAAATTTCCACTATTACATACATTTTCTCTAGCTTCTGATACAATTTTCCTCATTTTCCTTTAGGCTTTCATCAGCAGGCTCCTTGAAATCAATCTGCCACCCTGTTTTAGAGTTAGTGCCGCATGTTTTAGATTTTTTATGTAATAGCACCCCACCTCCAGGAATATTGACTTTAGATTGTCAAATAGAAGTTGTTTCATAATCCCTAAGTAAAGTGAGTAAATTTAGGAAAAATTTTCACTAAAATTGCTTAAAAATTGAAAATGATAAGTAGGGGAATTGAGGTGTGGGGCAGATGAAGTAAAATCAACCATAAGTTGGCAATTGTTGAATCTGGGTAGCAAATACGGGGGGCGGGGGGGGGATTCATTATACAATACAGTTGCATATATTTAAAATTTTCCATAATTAAACCTCAAAGTAAAAATATTTTGGGAGTTCTTCAGAGGTAAGTTAAAACTTAAGAAGATTTTATACTTAAAAAGATAGGTTTTAGTTTCATGGAAAACTCACTTATATGAAATACTCAAGTTTTCTGATTGTTTTCTCATTTGCCAAGCAAATGAGACATTATTATCTGGTACTTTTGGTCACCTACGATTGTACACTGAAATTTTTGTTTTCAATTCTTTTCTTTTTTTAAAATTTTATGATTACATTGTTTATCCACGAAAGCTACCTCATGATCTACTAACTGTATCTTGCCTGGCTTTATAACCAAAAATTTACTATGGTAGGTGATTTTCAAGCTTTTTTCCTGAAGTACTCCTCACTACAGAGAGTGAGAAATACACCCCCTTCAGGATCCTAGGGGTATCTTTGGCAAATGCGAAGTTTCTCTGAAATCCCATTTCCAAATTCCCATTTGAAGCTTACATAGATTTTTTTTTTATTCTATTGTGTACTAAATAGGGCTTCCCATTTGTGCTAGTGGTAAAGAATCTACCTGCCAATGCAGGCGTAACAGACGCGAGTTCGATCCCTGGGTCAGGAAGATCCCCTGGAGGAGGGCATGGCATCCCGCTCCAGTATTCTTGCATGAAGAATCCCATGAACAGAGGAGACTAGCAGGCTGCAGTCCATAGGGTCACACAGAGTTGGACATGACTAAAGCAACTTAACATACTTAGCACTTACGTACTAAGTGTGTATATCTTTTTATATATAATGTTTCTTTGGTATCCAAAAGTAGAGCATTCCTGTGAAACTTTGTAAGCAGCAATGGCATAAAATGAAGAAGAGTTACCTTAGGACAGCTTATGCTAATGGATGCATAAAATAAATGGAGGTAAAGTGCAGATGCTCACAGACACAATTCAAAGCTCTGGTGGCTTGATGCTGAGATGCTGAGTGTGGTTCCCGGAAGGAGTGTGATGGTACTACTTTCGTCACTCAGGTTCTGCATTGCTCCTAACATGGCTCATTGCATAACAAACACTGAACACTATTTTCATTTTTTGCCTTTTTTCATAAAAAGAAAAATCATCTTCAGGTTTCTTTTAGTTAGTGAAAGCAGGTACTAATGTAGGTTTTTCATAAAAGTGAAGTGAGTAAAGTGAACTTGCAAAAAGTAGGGGAATATAAAAATGTTTTCTATCATAACTCCAAGGAAAATAAACTCCAGGTAGTTGTGCCAAATTTTCCTCTAATACTAAGTAACACCTGGGCACACTGTTATTTATTCACCCCTCAGTCTGATCACAGATTGTGATGACTGGTTTTAAAAACATTATGGTAAACAAAACTAACGTTGGAGCCTTCAGGAATCTATTCTTCAGAGAACACTCATATCTTTGTATACAAATTTTAGGTGTTGGATTATTTTTAAAACTGTTTCGGTAAAGGGAGAAACCAAACTTTAGCATGTTATCCTTAACCTAGGAGGTAGGAGTAGGTAGAGACCATATCTTTAGGGCTTCCCTGGTGGCCAGATGGTGAAAAATTCACCTGCAGTGCAGGAGACCCAGGTTTGATCCCTGAGTTGTGAAGATCCCCTGGAGAAAGGAATGGCTACCCACTCCCAGTATTCTTGCCTGGAGAATTCCATGAACAGAGGAGCCTGGTGGGCTACAGTCCATGGGGTCGCAAAGAGTTGGACACAACTAAGTATCTGACCCTTTCACTTTCACTTTAAAACTATCCTTCACAAAATTTATAGTACTTTTAGTGTTATAATACAGTATCATCTGTTAAACTCAGCTCAGCTCAGTTGCTCAGTCGTGTCCGACTCTTTGCGACCCCATGAACTGCAGCACGCCAGGCCTCCCTGTCCATCACCAACTCACGGAGTCCACCCAAACCCATGTCCATCAAGTAGATGATGCCATCCAACCATCTCATCCTCTGTCATCCCCTCCTCCTCCTGCCCACAATCTTTCCCAGCATCAGGGTGTTTTCCAATGAGTCAACTCTTTGCATCACATGGCCAAAGTATTGGAGTTTCAGCTTCAACATCAGTCCTTCCAATGAAGGACTGATCTCCTTTAGGATGGACTGGTTGAATCTCCTTGCAGTCCAAAGGACTCTCAAGAGTCTTCTCCAACACCACAGTTCTATAGCATCAATTCTTCGGTGCTCAACTTTCTTTATAGTCCAACTCTCACATCCATACATGACCACTGGAAAAACCATAGCCTTGATCAGACAGACCTTTGTTGGCAAAGTAATGTCTCTGGTTTTTAATATGCTCTCTAGTTGGTCATAACTTTCCTTCCAAGGAGTAAACGTCTTTTAATTTCATGGCTGCAGTCACCATCTGTAGTGATTTTGGAGCCCAGAAAAATAAAGTCTGACACTGTTTCCACTGTTTCCCCATCTATTTGCCATAAAGTGATGGGACCAGATGCCATGATCTTAGTTTTCTGAATGTGGAGCTTTAAGCCAACTTTTTCACTCTCCTCTTTCACTTTCATCAAGAAGCTCTTGAGTTCTTCTTCACTTTCTGCCATAAGGGTGGTGTCATCTGCGTATCTGAGGTTATTGATGTTTCTCCCAGCAATCTTGATTCCAGCTTGTGTTTCTTCCAGCCCAGCGTTTCTCATGATGTACTCTGCATATAAGTTAAATAAGCAGGGTGACAATATACAGCCTCGACGTACTCCTTTTCCTATTTGGAACCAGTCTGTTGTTCCATGTCCAGTTCTAACTGTTGCATCCTGACCTGCATACAGGTTTCTCAAGAGGCAGGTCAGGTGGTGTGGTATGCCCATCTCTTTCACAGAATTTTCCACAGTTTATTGTGATCCACACGTCAAAGGCTTTGGCACAGTCAATAAAGCAGAAATAGATGTTTTTCTGGAAATCTCTTGCTTTTTCTATGATCCATTGGATGTTGGGAATTTGATCTCTGGTTCCTCTTCCGTTTCTAAAACCAGCTTGAACATCTGGAAATTCACAGTTCATGTATTGCTGAAGCCTGGCTTGGAGAATTTTGAGCATTACTTTACTGGCGTGTGAGATGACTGCAATTGTGCGGTGGTTTGAGCATTCCTTGGGATTGACTTTCTTAGGGATTGGAATGAAAATGGACCTTTTCCAGTCCTGTGGCCACTGCTGAGTTTTCCAAATTTGCTGGCATATTGAATGCAGCACTTTCATAGCATCATCTTTCAGGATTTGAAATAGCTCAACTGTGATTCCATCACCTCCACTAGCTTTGTTCATAGTGATGCCTCCTAAGGCCCACTAGACTTCATGTTCCAGAATGTCTGACTCTAGGTGAGTGATCACACCATCGTGATTATCTGGGTTGTGCAGATCTTTTTTGTACAGTTCTTCTGGATAACTATTAATGTGTGATAGAAATTTAAAATGCTTTAAAAATATAGGTGATGAGGGGTTCAAATTAATTAAATAATTTTCTAGATAATTAGTATTAACTGGCTCAGACAGTAAAGCATCTGTCTGCAATGCTGGTGACCCGGGTTTGATCCCTGGGTCGGGAAGATCCCCTGGCGAAGGAAATGGCAGCCCACTCCAGTACTCTTGCCTGGAATATCCCACAGATGGAGAAGCCTGGTAGGCTATAGTCATGGGGTCGCAAAGAGTCGGACATGACTGAGCGACTTTACTTACTTACTTTTAGTTTTTGTTGAAAGTATTTTCAAAAGATCTATGTTGTTGATTTTATAGGTATATAATGTGTTAAGATGGCTCTTCTTGAATGATTTAATGCCAGGTCACTAAAGGAAATGGCAATGCACTCCAGTGTTCTTGCCTGGAGAATCCCATGGATAGAGGAGCCTGGTGGGCTACAGTCCACAGGGTCGCAAAGAGTTGGACACGACTGAGCGACTACACTTACTTACTTAACTTCAGTGACGTTTTAATGTAAATTTATTTTTCATCTTCTAGGATTATGTTATAGAAGCTGTAGGATCAAAACGATTTCATGGAATTTTATAGTTACGACCTTAAAACTCATTTCATCCAGTCCTCATGTCACAGATGGAGAAACTGAAGTTCAGAGAGAGGTGAGGAACTTGAGAGAGGTCATGGTCTTAGCGCTGGAGCTAACATTAGAACTCTGGCCTTCTGACTTGTTCTTCCCACAGGCTCAACTTCCTTTTGAGAGTCTTGGGACCGACTCTGACCCACCAATTTCTTAGAAGATTTTCTTTGGTAATTCTTTGCCAGTTTGTTTTCTTAAAAATGGCTACTTTACTCTAAAAGAAAATAGAAAACATAACCTTGTTTCATGAGCACTCTAGGTAGTTAGTTCAAGGTAATCTTTAATTAAGCACGTTTTCCACATTTATACAAGGTTTCCTTAAGAATACATATGTGGCCTTTGAGGAAATGTTCAACTCAAAAATGGAAACTTCCACAGTTGAGAGGTCAGCCCGTTCTATCCTGAGGGCCATAAAGCATTTACTGAATCAAATGGTTCTAGAGTTAGGCTTTTAGTGTATCCTGAAGATTTTGCTTGCCTCCTTTGAGACAACCATCTATCCTTGCATCAGTAACTTCAGCATTTTCAGTGAGTTTAGCAGGCACACAGGATAAACAAGACAAAGGCATTTTGTTAACCCCATTTCCATTTAAAAATATTTTTGTGTTTAATTGGAATACAAATCAAGCTTGAGTTTTCTTTAAAAAGAAAGGTATAAAAGGTATATAGCTTTGAGTGACTCAAAGCTAATAGCTCTGGTCAGGGCTTCTGAATGATGTCTTAAAAGTCCTTTAGTCAAACTGTCAGGTACGTGTAAATGAGGCCTACAAATTTGTAGTTTCATCAGAAACAGTGAAAAAGGAAAATTATGATAAAGGCAAATACTTATTAATAACTACTCTATGCTGTTGGATAGTCAGTGCTCTCAGAGTCTGTCCTGCTCCACTGTATTCAGTCTATATATATATCTTCAAAATATTTGACCTTTGTTTTTAAAAGCAAACAGAACATTGATTTCTTTGCATAATCTTTAAAGCTTTACTTTCTGTTTTGTGTTTTATGCCTCTATTTGAACATTAAAATAATATTTGTTTATATTTTTCTTCTAATTCTATAAATACCTATTAAAAGTGAGCTCGTAAATCTGTACAATCCTTTACAAAAACATCACCACTCAAACTTACTTTGAAATATTTATACCTCTCATGTAATTGCATTGAGTACCTTCTCAGTACAGCTTAATCAACATGGTTTCATCCCTGTAGATCCTTCAGTTGATGTACCAAAAGAATTATGCCTTATTTCACTCGTATTATTCATGACTCACTGTTTCTGTATTTTCTTATAATAATATCCTCCCCCCATTCTTCTTTGAGAGTTTTATTGTCAGGGAAGATAAACTCAAAATAGAACACTTTTCAGGAGCAAAATTAGGTGGGTTTTTCCATCTGGATAAACTGTTTTGTGTTATTGTGGAGGAGACTATAGCTCATAAAGTAGATGGTTTTTTATTTTTTTCCCCTCTTGTATGTTTGTTTTAGAAACCATTTCTTCACAGAATCAGCAGCAGTTCTAATTTTTCCTGTGTTTTTTTTAATCCATTTGGCTCTCATTTTCCCCTTCTCTTGCCTATTGTAATACTCAATGAGCCTAAGGAAACTGCAGAACTTTCATTTAATAATGCAGTAGTGGAAAGAATGAGCAAATATGAGCAAATACTTACCACAGAGAAACAAAAATCCAAACCCACGAATCAGGATTGTTCAATTTGTTCCTAAGTGGCATTCTCTACTATTCATTTATCTGTGCTTTCTGGAAACTGTGAAGGGGGCTTGTGTTTGAAGACCTTTTTTTGGAGAATCTTCATATATATTCAATTCCTATCCTCCTAAATTTTTATAATAAATAACTTCAAACTTCCATTTTGTATACTTAGTATTTTATTATGAAAATTTTGAACTTTAACGAAGGTTGGAAGAATAGCTTTATGAATCCCATGTATACATTACCTAACGTCATCAGTTATAAGCCATATGGCCAATATTTCATCTTTACTGTCACTTGTTCCCTTGCACACACACATGAATATTGGATTGTTTTATGCAAATCATCTATCATATCATTTTTTCAAAAATATAGTTTTTTTTAAATATAGTTCTCTGAGATGTAAGTATAGCCACAATACCATAATCACATCTAAAAAAATCAACATATTTCCTTAATATCATCAACGTGAAAGTAGAAGTGTTAACCACTCAGTTGTGTCTGACTCTTTGTGACCCCATGGAGTGTAGCCTGCCAGACTCCTCTGTCCATGAGATTTTCCAGGCAAGAATACCGGAGTGGGTTGCCATTCCTTTTTCCAGGGGATCTTCCTATACAGGGATCAAAGCCAGGTCTCCTACATTGGAGGCAGATTCTTTACTGTCTGAGCCACCAGGTAAGCCCTTAATATCAAGTAACTAGTAAATATTCAAGAGTTCCTAATTGTCCCATACATGTTTTATTATAGTTGGTTCATTTGAAGCAGAATCCAAACCAGGGCCGTACATTATATTCTCTTTTAATCTATAGGGTCCTATTCTCTCATCTTTTTTTGTTTTTTAAGAAATGCAAATAAATATTTATTTAGAATGTGAAAAAAGCTCTTACTACTTATACATTTCAAAAACCAATGAACACATATTCCAGGATAGTAACGAAAAAAAATTTTTTTTTTCCATTTATTTTTATTAGTTGGAGGCTAATTATTTTACAACATTGCAGTGGTTTTTGTCATACATTGAAATGAATTAGCCATGGATTTCGAAAATTTTTATTAACTACCTGAAACACTTCTTTGGTACTTTTGTCACTGTGGTATTTTATTCTTATGTTTTTTTGTTTTCATACTCTTTGATCATTTCTTCATATAATAAAAGTTTTTTAAGGTAATTTTCTGTAGAAGGCAATAGTTAATTCAGGTTTTTCTCTAGTATGGTTAATTAAAATTTGTTTTTTATTGTTGAAAGTTTGGGTGCAAAAAAAGAACAAATTGACAAACAGATGCACTCTTGTTTGTAGTACTACTACAAATAAGAGTACAGTTAATTCTGTATTGTGCTGTTTTCAACAAAAATGATAAAAAGGTGTGGTGAATTATAATTGTATGCATGTGTTATCAAATATATTTCTGACAAATGAGAGTTTCATTTTGGCTAGGTGTGAATGAGAACTGAATCTTTCACTTAAATTTTCCCCCTTGTCAATTATTTGTTGAGATGAATCAGATCATTTGTGCTATAGAAATTCCCTATAAAATTTGCTAATCCTTGTGACATCTTTTAATATCTTTTAACATATTTTCCTCTCTCCTGTATTCCTACATATTGTTAATTAAGTGTAGAAGTTTAAGCAGATTCTAGTTCAATTTTTTTGGCAAGAATACATTACAAGTGATTCTGTATACTTCCTGTTGCATTACATCAGAGGGTACAGTGTTTATTTATCTTTCCTTTTATTAAGATATAGTACCACAACCCCCAGTTTTCAGTTCAATATTTTTAAGCAGTCTGAAAGCTTGATGTTGAGACCTTGCTTTAAATAAATCAATTTGGAACTTTTTTTTTTCCATTTATTTTTATTAGTTGGAGGCTAATTACTTCACAACATTTCAGTGAGTTTTGTCATACATTGACGTGAATCAGCCATGGAGTTACATGTATTCCCCATCCCGATGCCCCCTTCCACCTGCCTCTCCGCCCGATTCCTCTGGGTCTTCCCAGTGCACAGGCCCGAGCACTTGTCTCATGCATCCCACCTGGGCTGGTGATCTGTTTCACTATAGATAATATACATGCTGTTCTCTCGAAACATCCCACCCTCGCCTTCTCCCACAGAGTCCAAAAGTCTGTTCTGTACATCTGTGTCTCTTTTTTCTGTTTTGCATATAGGGTTATCATTACCATCTTTCTAAATTCCATATATATGTGTTAGTATGCTGTAATGTTCTTTATCTTTCTGGCTTACTTCACTGTGTATAATGGGCTCCAGTTTCATCCATCTCATTAGAACTGATTCAAATGAATTCTTTTTAATGGCTGAGTAATATTCCATGGTGTATATGTACCACAGCTTCCTTATCCATTCGTCTGCTGATGGGCATCTAGGTTGCTTCCATGTCCTGGCTATTATAAACAGTGCTGCAATGAACATTGGGGTACACATGTCTCTTTCAGATCTGGTTTCCTTGGTGTGTATGCCCAGAAGTGGGATTGCTGGGTCATATGGCAGTTCTATTTCCAGTTTTTTAAGAAATCTCCACACTGTTCTCCATAGTGGCTGTACTAGTTTGCATTCCCACCAACAGTGTAAGAGGGTTCCCTTTTCTCCACACCCTCTCCAGCATTTATTGCTTGTAGACTTTTGGATAGCAGCCATCCTGACTGGTGTGTAATGGTACCTCATTGTGGTTTTGATTTGCATTTCTCTGATAATGAGTGATGTTGAGCATCTTTTCATGTGTTTGTTAGCCATCTGTGTGTCTTCTTTGGAGAAATGTCTGTTTAGTTATTTGGCCCATTTCTTGATTGGGTCATTTATTTTTCTGGAATTGAGATGCAGGAGTTGTTTGTATATTTTTGAGATTAATCCTTTGTCTGTTGCTTCATTTGCTATGATTTTCTCCCAATCTGAGGGCTGTCTTTTCACCTTACTTATGGTTAGTTTCCTTTGTTGTGCAAAAGCTTTTAAGTTTCATTAGGTCCCATTTGTTTATTTTTGCTTTTATTTAAATATTCTGGGAGGTGAGTCATAGAGGACCCTGCTGTGATTTATGTCAGAGAGTGTTTTGCCTATGTTCTCCTCTAGGAGTTTGATAGTTTCTGGTCTTACATTTAGATCTTTAATCCATTTTGAGTTTATTTTTGTGTATGGTGTTAGAAAGTGTTCTAGTTTCATTCTTTTACAGGTGGTTGACCAGTTTTCCCAGCACCACTTGTTAAAGAGGTTGTCTTTTTTCCATTGTATATTCTTGCCTCCTTTGTTGAAGATAAGGTGTCCATAGGTTCGTGGATTTATCTCTGGGCTTTCTATTCTGTTCCACTGATCTATATTTCTGTCTTTGTGCCAGTACCATACTGTCTGATGACTGTGGCTTTGTAGTGGAGTCTGAAGTCAGGCAGGTTGATTCCTCCAGTTCCATTCTTCTTTCTCAAGATTACTTTGGCTCTTCGAGGTTTTTTGTATTTACATACAAATTGTGAAATTATTTGTTCTAGTTCTGTGAAAAATACTGTTGGTAGCTTGATAGGGATTGCATTGAATCTATAGATTGCTTTGGGTAGAATAGCCATTTTGACAATATTGATTCTTCCAATCCATGAACACGGTATGTTTCTCCATCTATTTGTGTCCTCTTTGATTTCTTTCATCAGTGTTTTATAGTTTTCTATGTATAGGTCTTTTGTTTCTTTAGGTGGATATACTCCTAAGTATTTTATTCTTTTTGTTGCAATGGTGAATGGTATTGTTTCTTTAATTTCTCTTTCTATTTTTTCATTGTTAGTGTATAGGAATGCAAGGGATTTCTGTGTGTTAATTTTATATCCTGCAACTTTACTATATTCATTGATTAGCTCTAGTAATTTTCTGGTAGAGTCTTTAGGGTTTTCTATGTAGAGGATCATGTCATCTGCAAACAGCGAGAGTTTCACTTCTTCTTTTCCTATCTGGA
This sequence comes from Odocoileus virginianus, assembly GCF_023699985.2. Classification (NCBI taxonomy): domain Eukaryota; kingdom Metazoa; phylum Chordata; class Mammalia; order Artiodactyla; family Cervidae; genus Odocoileus; species Odocoileus virginianus. Next base: position 62,515,025 of record NC_069680.1, read on the forward strand.
TTCCTTTTACTTCTTTTTCTGCCCTGATTGCTGTGGCCAAAACTTCCAACACTATGTTGAATATTAGTGGTGTGAGTGGGCACCCTTGTCTTGTTCCTGATTTCAGGGGAAATGCTTTCAATTTTTCACCATTGAGGGTGATGCTTGCTATGGGTTTGTCATATATAGCTTTTATTATGTTGAGGTATGTTCCTTCTATTCTTGCTTTCTGGAGAGTTTTAATCATTAATGAGTGTTGAATTTTGTCAAAGGCTTTCTCTGCATCTATTGAGATAATCATATGGTTTTTATCTTTCAATTTGTCAGTGTGGTGTATTACATTGATTGATTTGCAGATATTAAAGAATCCTTGCATTCCTGGGATAAAGCCCACTTGGTCATGGTGTATGATATTTTTAATATGTTGTTGGATTCTGTTTGCTAGAATTTTGTTAAGGATTTTTGCATCTATGTTCATCAGTGATATTGGCCTGTAGTTTTCTTTTTTTGTGGCATCTTTGTCTGGTTTTGGAATTAGGGTGATGGTGGCCTCATAGAATGAGTTTGGAAGTTTACCTTCTGCAATTTTCTGGAAGAGTTTGAGTAAGATAGGTATTAGCTCTTCTCTAAATTTTTGGTAGAATTCAGCTGTGAAGCCATCTGGTCCTGGGCTTTTCTTTGCTGGAAGATTTCTGATTACAGTTTCGATTTCCATGCTTGTGATGGGTTTGTTAAGATCTTCTATTTCTTCCTGGTTCAGTTTTGGAAAGTTATACTTCTCTAAGAACTTGTCCATTTCTTCCAAGTTGCCCATTTTATTGGCATAGAGCTGCTGGTAGTAGTCTCTTATGATCCTTTGTATTTCAGTGTTGTCTGTTGTGATCTCTCCATTTTCGTTTCTAATTTTGTTAATTTGGTTCTTCTCCCTTTGTTTCTTAATGAGTCTTGCTAATGGTTTGTCAATTTTGTTTATTTTTTCAAAAAACCAGCTTTTAGCTTTGTTGATTTTTGCTATGGTCTCTTTAGTTTCTTTTGCATTTATTTCTGCCCTAATTTTTAAGATTTCTTTCCTTCTGCTAACCCTGGGGTTCTTCATTTCTTCCTCCTCTAGTTGCTTTAGGTGTAGAGTTAGGTTATTTATTTGACTTTTTTCTTGTTTCTTGATGTAAGCCTGTAATGCTATGAACCTTCCCCTAAGCACTGTTTTTACAGTGTCCCATAGGTTTTGGGTTGTTGTGTTTTCATTTTCATTCATTTCTATGCATATTTTGATTTCTTTTTTGATTTCTTCTATGATTTGTTGGTTATTCAGAAGCGTGTTGTTTAGCCTCCATATGTTTGAATTTTTAACAATTTTTTTCCTGTAATTGAGATCTAATCTTACTGCACTGTGGTCAGAAAAGATGACTGGAATGATTTCAATTTTTTTGAATTTACCAAGGCTAGATTTATGGCCCAGGATGTGATCTGTTCTGGAGAAGGTTCCGTGTGCACTTGAGAAAAAGGTGAAGTTGAGTGTTTTGGGGTGAAATGTCCTATAGATATCAATTAGGTCTAGCTGGTCCATTGTGTCCTTTAAAGTTTGTGTTTCCTTGTTCATTTTCTGTTTAGTTGATCTATCCATAGTTGTGAGTGGGGTATTAAAGTCTCCCACTATTATTGTGTCACTATTAATTTCCTCTTTCATACTCGTTAGCGTTTGCCGTACATATTGCAGTGCTCCTATGTTGGGCGCATATATATTTATAATTGTTATATCTTCTTCTTGGATTGATCCTTTGATCATTATGTAGTGTCCTTCTTTGTCTCTTTTCACATCCTTTATTTGAAAGTCTATTTTATCTGATATGAGTATTGTGACTCCTGCTTTCTTTTGGTCTCCGTTTGCGTGAAATATTTTTTTCCAGCCCTTCACTTTTAGTCTGTATGTGTCCCTTGTTTTGAGGTGGGTCTCTTGTAGACAGCATATATAGGGGTCTTGTTTTTGTATCCATTCAGCCAATCTTTGTCTTTTGGTTGGGACATTCAACCCATTTACATTTAAGGTAATTATTGATAGGTGTGGTCTGGTTGCCATTTACTTTGTTGTTTTGGGTTCACGTTTATACAATCTTACTGCATTTCCTGTCTAGAGAAGATTCTTTAGCATTTGTTGAAGAGCTGGTTTGGTGGTGCTGAATTCTCTCAGCTTTTGCTTTTCTGTAGAGCTTTTGAATTCCCCTTCATATCTGAATGAGATCCTTGCTGGGTAGAGTAATCTAGGTTGTAGGTTATTCTCTTTCATTACTTTAAGTATGTCCTGCCATTCCCTTCTGGCCTGGAGGGTTTCTATTGATAGATCAGCTGTTATCCTTATGGGAATCCCTTTGTGTGTTATTTGTTGTTTCTCCCTTGCTGCTTTTAATATTTGTTCTTTGTGTTTGATCTTTGTTAATTTGATTAATATGTGTCTTGGGGTGTTTCGCCTTGGGTTTATCCTGATTGGGACTCTCTGGGTTTCTTGGACTTGGGTGACTATTTCCTTCCCCATTTTAGGGAAGTTTTCAGCTATTATCTCCTTGAGTATTTTCTCATGGCGTTTCTTTTTGTCTTCTTCTTCTGGGACTCCTATGATTCGAATGTTGGAGTGTTTCACCTTGTCCCAGAGGTCCCTGAGGTTGTCCTCATTTCTTTTGATTCTTTTTTTCTTTTTTCCTGTCTGCTTCATTTCAATTTGGAACTTTTAAACATCGCAAGACAAATTGTTTTTCTTTTGTAATTTTAGGTATGTAATGTTTTCTTTAAAAAAAGGATTCTGCTCAATTCTAATTCTCAGAATAGACTTCCTTAAGTGAGAACTATAGGGTAAAAAAGCTACGTAATTAAATGAAGATTCTCTTAAGTTTTGTTTTGCGTCTTCATTCCACATACATTTATATATATAATAAATACTGAGACCCTGTAATGTGCCAGGCACTATAAAGGTGACATGGTTCCTGCTTCCATGGAGTTTACAGACTAATAAAGGAACAGATAGTAATCAAATAATCTCACAATTAAATTTAAATTATAAATTTTCAGTGCTTAGAATAGAGATATGAAGAACTCTAAGAGAATTTATTAAGGGGATTTGATCTAGTCTGGTTTTCAAGGAGGTAATGACTGAAGGAGATCTGTAGAAATGATCAGCTGAAGGAATACATTGGAATCTTTCTTTAAACAGAATAAACTGAGGTCTTTCTGTAAATGGACTGAATGAGGAAAGACCCTTTGCCCAAAGAGGAGAATGTAGAATTCAAGTGCAAAAGCAGTGTATACTAACTTATAGAAGGTGAGAAGTCTGGTATGAAATCAAGCCAGAGATATAGGTCGGCAATACGTCATGAAGGGCTTTGCAGACAGCTATGTGGAGGTCTTGAGATCCTTAATTCATTCATATTTGCAGGTATTATTTGAATGAGCATGTCTATTATATATTAGGTACATTTCTCTTACTGCCAGGAACATCTAGTTGAACCAGTCATGAAGCTTTTGCTCCAGTAGTGGTGTAGGCAGAAGGGAAGGGGACAAAAACACATCAATAAGATCATATAGTGAGAAGCACCAAGAGTAAAATAAAGCCAACTCTTGTGTTCATGGTAACTATTGAGCTACTTTAAACTGAATAAAAAGAGAGGACCCAGCTAAGTAGGGGATTTTAATGAAACCTGAATGACAGAAAGGAACCAATCCATGAAAATCTGTGGAAGGAACATTCTAGGCAGAGAAAAGAAATTGTGTAAGGCCCTAAGAGCAGAACATGGTTGGCGAGTTCAGGGAACTGTAAGAAATCATTGGGCTGGGATCTGTGGAATAAGGATGACAGAGGTACAAAATAAGATCAAAGAGGCATATAGCTCCTATATAGATGTAAAAACATATTACCAAACTAGTAAAATTCAAGTAGCCTTAGTTTTATGTGATAATGTTTTGCTAACATTAAATTAAATGGCCAACACAACCTGTGCGAGAGGGGAGTTTTGGGGAGAATGGATATCTGTATATGTAGAGCTGAATCCCTTTGCTGTTCACCAGAAACTATCACAACATTATTGATTGGCTATATCCCAATGCAAATAAAAAGTTAAAAAAAATTAAAGGACCAACATAAAAGATGATTATGGTACTCATTTTCACTGCTTGGATTCTTTTGCGTCTGTCATACATACACTACTGTGTATGCTGTGATGTCTCAATTCTCCTACCATTTTTTCCTTCTTTTCGAAATTTTACAGGAGTTTTGTGTAATCTGTTATGGTCTCACTTACCTGCATAGAACTTTTCACTAACACAGTGTAAAACACAAATGTGAAAGTGAATTTCATAGCATCATTCTAGTTTATCCAGTCTGTATAGCACAGCTCTAGCGAGTGACATTTCTTTGGTAATTCATGTGGTTTCTTAAGTATTTGAGAGACAATAGTTACTGTATTGCTTTTCACACATAGGAGCAGCATTTTCATACATTATTTGGATACCTAGGTAAGTTTAAAAACCTGACTTTAGCCATAAATAAATATCATTACAAGGTGATTCATCTTGGGGTCAGCGTGGGGTAGGGGAGAGACTCTGACAGAATTTAATAATTCCTCATTCACAACACAGTCAGCTGAAGTAAAACCTAAAAGAGAATCTTGAGGAAGGTATTACCTAATGTTAATACGTTGATAACTTTTCATTAGGCCACATGTGCTTTTACTGAAAAAAAATTTTTTTTATATGTACTTTTAAGGTGCTTCTCCTTGGAGCCAGTAACTGTTAAATGTAGCCTAAGTCAAGAAAACTAATAAAATTTGCTCAAATTAAATGAGTTTTTGTTGTTGTTGTCATTTTTGTATTAGAAAGGGAGGCTAGTCATCATGAAACAGTCAAAGCCCAAATTTTAACTAAATTCTAAATTGTTTATTGGAACAGTAAATCTAATGCCTTGATTTTTCTGCCTCCTTTTCCTTCCCCATATTTATACTATCTTTCTCCTCCCCATCTTTACCACCCACCCACCCCCACCCCACACACAAACTTTCCTTAGAGAATTGACCTGATATTGAATTTTTAACCTAAGTATTGACTGGCTGTCCTAAGGGATGGCCAACAGAAGATAGGATACAGAGAGTCTTCTCCCTTTTCTCACCCAGGAACATGTATTAGTCATGAAATAACATATAAATACAATTCTGCTAATGTGTATTTATATATTATTGGTAAGATAAACTAATGAAATAGAAGAAAACTTAAAAAGCAGTCATTGATTTCTCTCCAGATTCTGTTTACTTATTTAAACATCCAATTACTTTTCCAAATAGAAACAGTCAGTTAGATACAAACTAGTCAATGAGCAACACGAAATAGGAAATTTTGTAATACTTTTTAGACACTTATTTTATTTTACTTAATGATAAATGATTTCTGTAAGAAATGCTTAGGAAGAGAATAACAACAACATATTATTATCACTAATGGATATTAGGTTTCTTTTGTCATTATATTTAGCAGTTGGCCAACCTTTTCTTCCACCTTTTATCTCTGAAACTCAGCCATATTCTCTTCTTTGATTCCTATGCAGAGCTCATTACCAGCCAAGTAAGACAGGATTCAAGTAATTGTTTGCCCTGAAATTAGGTAAGTCTACTGTAGAATTTTTTTGTGAAATAGGAACAGTCATGGACATCTGAACTAATAACTTCAAAAGGCTTATAGAATACCAAGAAAATATTTTACAGTTTGACACAAGAAGAAAGTTTCTCCCCAAATTTGTTAATTTTTCAGGTATATTCTTCATGTTCATGGGATAGACAACTGTTAGATAAAGGAAATAATAAGAATCTAATAACACACATTTTAAAGGTAATTTTTTAGAAGGAAGTATCCTTCTAGTACTTTGAAGAAGAGTTGGGATCCATTTATTTTGTGGAAAACATTGAAAATTATAGAAAGTTTTGACTTTATCCTTTGAGCAAAGAGAAGTGAATGAAAGTGTGTTGAAGAAGTGATGATACTAATATCATCCAATCTTTATTTGGGGGGAGTGACTAGTACACTCTGATGAATATATTAGAAGAATAGGTTCTATTGCAGGAGTAGTTAACAATAGCAAAAAATAATTTTAGTGTTTTGAGTGTCAGTGCTTTTATACATTAGGCCTTTGCTACTTACATCTGGATTTATAGATGCAGAAACTAAGGTTTTAGGTGGTTAAAAACAAAAACAAAACTTCAACATCACAAAGCTAGTAAATTGAGGAGCTGAGATCCAAATTCATTTCTCACTTCAGGGCCTGTGTACTTAACCTCTGAATTACATACCAGTGTTGGTTTAAGAAAAAAACAAACAAACTAAAAAGGAGTGAAAAGTGTGGTGGTAGACTTGATGATACATGGAATTGACTGGGAGTAGGAAGTGCAGATTCTAAGATGACTGTGAGGTTTTAAGCCTGAGAGAATAACCGGAAGATTGGAGTTAATTAATCAAAATAGGAAACACTGGAGTGGAACAAGTTTGGGAACATACAGTTTAAGAAACTGTAAGTATATTTGACAGAGATATCTAGCAGTTGGAAATTTGGATCTGAACAATACAGAAAGGACTCAAATTATTATTTTCACTGTGATAATAACTTGGAAGTTCTAAAAACAAAGGTTGAGCTCTCATGCGTAATGAAGTGTGACAAGGCAAAGGCAAAGAACAGGCCTTAATGGGTATTTGGGGGACAGCTGAAAGAGCAATAGTCAATGAAGGAGATAGAAATAATCTAAGGCACAGTAGGGCAAGAAGTAAATTCAGAAATTCTTAAAATTCAAAGAAAAGAATTTCAAGAGGGACAAGGTAGTCCGCAGTGTCAAATGTTTCCAAAAGGTATTAATATATGAGAACTGAGAAAAAGGCAATGGAAAATTTGACAGTGAAAAAACTAGTTTGGGTAGAAAGTATTAATAGAAGCAGTGAAGGTAAGAGTTTGTGGGGTGGGTGAATGGATGCAGTTCAGAAGAAGACATGTTTTAGTTTTAGGGAAAGAGCCAAAACTGAAGCAGTAAAGAGATTAACCTTGCAAAGGAATACAGATGCTGCTTCTCTGGCTGTAGAATAAAAGAAAACTAACACAACATTGTAATTCAGCTATGCAATAGATAGATAGATAGGGGAGGGAGGAAAGGGGGGCGGGAAGGAGAGAGAAAGGAAGGAAGGAAGAAAAAATAAATTGAGAAGCTTTTCTGTGGTAACAAGAGAAATCTTGGAAATGAATTTCATAAGATCTTGACCTTGGTAAAGTCACCGAGAGGTATAGGAAACAATCCTGGAAAGCTCTGTAGGGAAAAAGTCTGAGTATCTACTAGAAATATGTGAAAATATTTATTTACTGAGCAAACTTCATCTGAAGTTGGATAATGTGAATTCGTATCAGTGTCAGTTAAGACAGTTGTCTTAACTGTTTAAATAGTCCTTGCCTCCTCCTATGATAGGAATTGATGAAGTGGATCAGTAGCAGGGGTTGACAAAAGTGGATCTAGGAGGTCAAGGAACCTGAGACACTAGAGAACATAATTAAAACAAGGCTTATCCTAAGAAGGGAAAAAGGCAAGGAGGATAGGCCTGAATATGCCAAGGGAGAATATTGAAAAAGACTCTGTAACTTCTTTTGGTTACACTCACTCATTAAGAGATCTCAAAGCTGTTCAGCACATGCTTTTAGTAACAGATTTAGTGTACACTCTACTGGTCTCCTTCGTGAAGTCACACTTTGAATGAACCAAGATAGTTTAAACTCACATCTTTTACTGCCAGTTTACTTAAATGAAAATGTGTAATTTATAATGCTGCCTTTCAGTTTTGTGGTGGTGGTGGTTTCTAGAAAAAGATAATTGATGTTAAAGGAAGCTCCCATTGTAGCATCAATGAGCCAAAATAACATTTGTTAATATCTTGTTGATGTGTTCATGTGTGTTTTTTTTATCTTTTTTTAAAAATTATTTTTCTTTATATGTATGTTTTTTGTTGAACTGAATTGGCATTGTTACGAGATAAGCATTTTCTTGTGCCTTTGTAGTTATGTAGGAGATAGTGACGGACAGGGAAGCCTGGCATTCTGCAATCCATGGGGTTGCAAAGAGTTAAGACACGACTGAGCGACTGACCAACAACAAAAAACTATTCACTAGAGTCCATCCCTGAAGTTCCTTTTCCCCTTCACAACCTGTATTAACCCTTTGGGTAATAACCAATAGATTTGATCTTCTGTCAATCTATTAAATAAGATTTATACCATAAGATAAGTGGAACTTATTTTTACAATTGGATTTTCTTTTCCTGACTAGGCAGCCACCCAATTCTGGATTGCTTTTCTTTCAACTAATGCATTTCAGAGCAGGAGAAAAGTTATCTTTCAAATTCAGTTTAGTTCAGTAGAAAAGGCATACTGTTAATAAAAATGCATAAGTTGTCTTTGAGCTTATCATTTAATGATTTCCTTTTATCTGTATTCAGAGACTGAGTAATGAGACTGTTTAAATATTTGAAAAATAAATTCCACATTAACCAACTTGTCTTGGAAGACAAATGATAATTTCTCAAGATAACATGATTTTTTTGGGGAAAGAATGTTACCAACAGTGCTTTTTCAGTCTAATTTTGGTACCTATAGAATTCTAAAAGATGTCTTTTCCTTCATTACAGATATAGCCTGAGACATTCTTCTGTGTCTTCCTACATTCAGGAGAAAAACAAATTTCACTCAGGCAAGCCAGTGTTCCTTATCATTTATGTTCTAGATAACACTTGAAGGCAATGTGTGCTGCTGCTGCTGCTAAGTTGCTTCAGTCGTGTCCGACTCCGTGTGACCCCATAGACGGAAGCCCACCAGGCTCCCCCATCCCTGGGATTCTCCAGGCAAGAACACTGGAGTGGGTTGCCTTTTCCTTCTCCAATGCATGAAAGTGAAAAGTGAAAGGGAAGTCGCTCAGTCGTGTCCGACTCTTAGCGACCCCATGGACTGCAGCCTACCAGGCTCCTCCATCCATGGGATTTTCCAGGCAAGAGTACTGGAGTGGGGTGCCATTGCCTTCTCCATGAAGGCAATGTGTGTGTGTGTGTGTGTGTATAAGGAAATTATATTATCTCTTCACTTTAGATATGTATAGTGATTTTTTAATATGGAAAGTATAATATTTTTAATTTGTACTTTCAGGATTTCTTATACTTCATTATCAATGTGAGGTGGGGACAGTGGGCAGAGCGAGAGACAAAAGAAAGAAAAGGAACCTCTGATCCAGTGACCAGAGAGAATAGAATTCTATAAAGAGATTTAAAGGCTAATACAGGTTGTGAAGGGGGAAAGGAATTTTGAGGATAGACTCTAATGAATAGTTTTTTTTTGTTGTTGGTCAGTTGCTCGGTCATGTCTGACTCTTTGCAACCCCATGGACTGCAGCATGCCAGGCTTCCCCGTCCTTCACCATCTCCTAGAGCTTGCTCAAACTCATGTCTGTTGAGTCCAACCATATCGTCCTCTGTCATCCCCTTCTCCTCCTGCCTTCAATCTTTCCCAGCATCAGGGCCTTTTCCAGTGGGTTGGCTCTTCTCATCAGGTGGCCAGAGTATAGGAGCTTCAGCATCAGTCCTTCCAATGAATATTCAGGATTGATTTCCTTTAGGATTGACTGGTTTGATCTCTTTGCAGTCCAAGGGACTCTCAAGACAACACCACAGTTCAAAAGAATTGATTCTTCCATGCTCAGCCTTCTTTATTGCTCAACTTTCACATCCATACTTGACTACTGGAAAAACCATAGCTTTGACTATACGGACCTTTGTTGGCAAAGTAATGTCTCTGCTTTTTAATACGCTGTCTAGGTTTGTTATAGTTTTTCTTCTAAGGAGCAAACATCTTTTCATTTTATGGCTGCAGTCACCATCTGCAGTGATTTTGGAGCCCAAGAAAATAGTCTGTCACTGTTTCCATTGTTTCCCCATCTATTCGCCATGAAGTGATGGGACTGGATGCCATGATCTTCGTTTTTTGAATGTTGAGTTTTATGCCAGCTTTTTCACTCTCCTCTTTCACCTTCATCAAGAGGCTCTGTAGCTCCTCTTTGCTTTCTTCCATAAAGGTGATGTCATCTACATTTCTGAGGTTATTGATATTTCTCCTAGCAGTCTTGATTCCAGCGTGTCTTTCATCCAGCCTGGCATTTCTCATGATATACTCTGCATATAAGTTAAATAAGCAGGATGACAGTATACACCCTTGATGTACTCCTGTCCCAATTTTGAACCGGTCTGTTATTCCATGTCTGATTCTAATTGTTGCTTCTTGACCTGCACACAGGTTTCTCAAGAGGCAGGTCAGGTGGTCTGGTATTCCCAGCTCTTTAAGAATTTTCCATAGTTTGTTGTGATCCACACAGTCAAAGGCTTTAGCATAGTTAATGAAGCAGAAGCAATTTTTCTGGAATTCTCTTGCTTTTTCTGTGATCCAGCAGATGTTGGCAGTTTGATGTTAATGTTTATTATTGAGAATATGCTCTAAAATAGCATTTGAGGTGAAGGACTGTTTTCTGACAATACCTAACATAAACATATTGTTGCAATATGAAGGAAATTTTTGCAAAGCAATATAAAGAGGAAGTAAGCTTTCTTCCCGTTACTGCTTTAAATAATGTTTTATCGAATACTTAGGCTTTATGTTGTCTGTTTATTAGTGTCCTGTTGGAGATTGGTGCAGCAGGACATCCAGCCTTTGAATAAACATAAGAACCTTGACAATTTAGTCATCTCTGTGGCTTGAAGATTAAAAATATGTTTTAACACATCTTATTCCTGGATCACTTTCATCAGTGTCATTTCTAAGCTGTACTAAACATTAAATAGTGCTGCCAGCACTTGGAACACAGCCTAGCTGTTAGTCCAGTAGCCCAGCCCAGTGTTCTGGATTTTCATATATTGAGGATGACTCATGTCATCCAAACAGATTCCCACAAGGAAACCAAAATGAGACAAGCTTTTAGTAAGATGAATAGAACCCATTAGAACACAAATTCAAATGATATAGCCAGCCATAGACCTCTAGTGAGAGCTGCTGACCAGCCAGTTTGGAAATTAGCACTTAGACACAGAGGGTCTTTTAATGAGCAATGGCATCAGCCAGCAGTGTGCTGTAAGACCCGGAGCTGTAAAGACTGCAGAAACCGAAACCTCTATAGAAGGTGATAAAAATCAGGCAAATGTGGGAAAGAATGTAAGAGAGTTTTGTTAATGTAAATACCTTTTGATATCTGCACTATGGATAGCATATTTTTGTGATTTTTTTCTGATTGTAAAATAATATGTGATTACTGTAAATAATTTGGAAACTATACAGATATAATCACCTAACATCTGTTTGGCACATGTCTTTCTAGTCAATACATAGATATTTTTAAAACTCAGTTTCATACTGCACAATGTGTTTTATAACTAAGCATATTTTAATACCTATTCCTAACAAATTTTAAGCATTAAAAATCACTTTAACCTCCTAAAATTGGAGGAGATATTTGAACCAGAGTGACAGATGATTGAAAAGTAAAAGCATTTACATACATATATGTCAACAAATGAGAGCTAAATCAAATAAGAATACAACAAGGGATCAGTGATGGTCAGGTGCAACTGCCGATACTAATCCTAAACCTAGTTGTAAGCATCCTATGGATGCTTTTATAGTACAGACAGCATTCTGCAACTACTTTTAATCCAAGTGATACAACTGATTTGGCACAGTTGCTTGAACAGATCTCCAAACAAATGTTGTTCCTGGCACAGGTTTCTTCTAAGCAGTTCTTTCACACTGCTGATGTTGGATTTTTATCTTCCATTCCCCTATGCATTAAAACCTATCAAACCTGTAATTTATTGCTTTAGAAGTTTAGCTCGTCTTAAAGTATAATGTGTGAGGAGGAGACTTCAGTTAAAGGTAGCAGAGTGAAGAAAGTTTTACTCTTCCCTTTTCCTTTGAAACTCACTAAAAATAAGACAGGAAAATAGAAAAGAAGGAAAATGAGGCATAAGGCTAAGCCCCAAAATACAGACAGTGAAACAATTTGCTAAATACTGTAAAATCTAGACCACATGCAGGAGGATGCTGAACCCTTCCTGGGAATCCCAACCAATATATGATTTCTCTAAAAGTAAGCGTTACAATACTTTAAAGGTCTAACTAGTGATCCCTTTTTGGAGTTGTGACATGTTGTTGTTCATAGCCTCAAATAAATTATTGACGTGACTTGTTATGGAAAATACAGTAACAATTTTTATAAAACCTCACCAACACAAGTGTTAAGAGAAAATAGGACAATAAAAGGAGATGAACTATCCATAGGTGAACTTTGGGAAAGAAGTCTAAGAGAAAAGGAAAAGCATTAGAATTATGAAAATCATATGAGAAATTTTAAGAGACAGTAAATGTAATCAAAGACATGGCTGAAATGCTTGAAGAAATTTAATAACATTAAATAAGAAAATATAAGATATAAAAATTATAGGTGATACAAGAAAATAAGAGAGATCTAATATCTATATGGGATCAACACATTTTTTTCTGTAAAGGGACAGACAGTAAATATTTTAGTCCTTTGTGGTCGGTTAGTACTGTTTCTGTTACAGCCATTCAGCCCTGTGTCTTACAGTGCAAAAGAATATGCTGCCTATGGCTTTGTTCCAGGAAAAAGTTATATTCAAAAACAAGTGGTGGGGCTGTATCTTGCCTGTTCTGTTTGTCAACCTCTAAATAAAAACATCAAATGACTGAAAAAATATTTAAAGGTATAATAGAAAAAAATTCTTCTTGAAATAATCAAAACCTTGAATGAAAATGAGTACCCTTTGGCCTGGAAATAAATAATATAGATGAACTGATATCAAGGCATGTCTTGGTCAAATTATTGAACTTGAAGAATAAAGACAGAATTCTATAGACATCTAGATAGTGAGGTGGGGGACAGAACTTGGACTTGCTTTTTCCTCAATAAGAAACAATGTCAGAAAACAACAGGGGAATGTCTACCATGTCCTGAGGTTTACCTCATACAAGCCAAATACTTTAAGCATGAGTACAACACATAAATGTACTTGAGCATGGAAAAGCTCAACAAACGTATACCCATGAGAGCTTTTTAAATCAAATTATATCATAATAAAATATACCGAATTAAAAGGTGAATCAGTGTAAAGAATTCAGGAATAAATCATGAAAAAATTAGTGTAATAATGAGAAATTAAATTAATTTCATTACAGGACTTATATACCTCAGTAGAAGTTACACTTTTAGAATAGATTATAAATTTATAAAATTTGATATTATAAAAATAACAATGAGGTGGGCAAGGGGCATAACAGGAAGTATAAATGTGCTCCTTTCTTCATCTTTCATAGCATCAGTTCAGTTCAGTTGTTCAGTCATGTCCAACTCTTTGCGACCCCATGGACTGCAGCACGCCAGGCCTCTCTGTCCATCACCAACTCCCGGGGTTTACTCAAACTCATGTCCATTGAGTTGGTGATGCCATCCAACTGTCTAATCCTCTGTTGTCCCCTTCTCCTTCTGTCTTCAATCTTTCCCAGCATCAGGGTCTTTTCAGATGAGTCAGTTCTTCAGATCAGGTGGCCAAAGTACTGGAGTTTCAGCTTCAGTATCAGTCCTTCTAGTGAATAGTCAGGACTGATTTTCATAGCATGGAATCAATAAATACTCCTTAAAGTTGAACATAGCTAAATTTGCTCTGGGCTCTTAATATTTTTCATAAGTTTTTTCTTAATTCTAGAGGGATCTTTTAGGAATGTCATACGTTGTAGCACTCATTAGCAATTCTTCAGCTTTACATGAGATCCTTTTTCTTCAGGTAATTCAATGAAAACTGTCAACTATTCTAAAAATAATACATAAGAATGTGTTGGAAGGGGCAAAAAATAAGAATGTATTTGGTTGTATAATAGTTTCTAATAGTCATTTAAATAAAAGGAAATTTCCTGTCACTTCCTACATTTTAGTAACTAAAATGTATTCCAGTTGGTATGTGGTTCCAAGTAGCTAATACAGGCTGTAATTATCCTAAACTGAGGCATGACCTGGTGAAGTTATTCAGCTTCATTATAAAATGTCTTCTGAGAAATCAGGCAAATAAGCAAATCCATGAGGAGTTGGTGGCATAATGTCATAATTTAAATAGTTGAATTTAATAATTTGATTAACAGAAGTGTTACACAGCAATTTTATTGCCAGTCTTTTTTCCTACTTCTTTTCATTGCTGTGAATTTATAATTTACTTGTTGGAGTTGGTTTTTATCATACTGCTCCCCTGGCATACACTCTAAAATCAGTTTAATTCAGAAGGATTCAGAAAATAGTTTGTGGATAGTTCTCTCCTTATCACTTCTGTTAAATCTGTTGCCTTGTATATACAGATTTCAAATAAAATAATTATGTAAATAAGCTTTTACTTTTGAGTGTAGACTCTCCCCGATATGTTTATTTCTTACCCTTCTACCTAGCACTATTTGCATAATACAGTAATAGAACCCTTTGTCCTAGCTAGTTCTGTCTCATCACATATCCTTTCTCTGTGGAGTGCCAGTATTATTTGGTTATTGACTATACCACCTTCTTAAAAGTAGCCTGAGATATGCTGGCTTGCTAATAATTTATAAGGAAACCTAATATTATTTTGAATAAGTACTTGAATCTGTTCTTCAGGTATTGTTTGCAGTGGCTACTGACCTCAGTATTAGAATTATTATTGTCTTTAACATAAAAGTTACTAAGTGGTTATTATAAATTAGTATTAAGAGAAGTACATGATACTTTGTTTTTAAACGGCTTACAGTTTATTTGGGAAAAGTAATATAAATGCCAGTAAAAGCTGTAAGTATATTACTTCGTATTAGTAAAGTGATAGAGGGAGAGTAGTAGAGACCTCAGTGGACTTGAGTGACCCAGAGGGCTCTGAAATTTTATCCCAAAGGAAATTAACATTTCTTGAGGGCGTGCATGTACTAAGTACTTAAAAAATTCAATCAGGTACTAACTCTAATCACTAAAATGTGGATCATATTTTGACTTGTCAGAATTTTGTAAAATGGAATAGCTGTGTGAAAGTAGACAAAATCAGGAGTGCTCAGTTTCCCTTTTGGGAAGGAATTAGATGATAGGGCACTAATAGAGTAGAAAATGTAAAAGACTTACACAGCTTATAATTGAGTAACTTGTTCTGGCTATATTACAAGACTGAAAAAATGTGATTTTGAAAATAAAGTTCCGCTCAGTAATCTAGGTCATTGTCTTCTTCCGTGACTTTTCTGATTTTCTGAAAATCTGATAATTTGATTTTTTTTCAAATGTAGAATGATTAATGGGACAGGTGGACTAAGTGTAAGTAAACCATGATTGTCTTACTGTGGTAATAATAATACAGTGTTTTGCTAACTTTTTACAGTTGAAAGTGTTAGTCACTCAGTCGTGTCTGACATGTGAGTCAGACTCCATGCTGCTTACTCTGTTTAAATAAAACAGAATGTAGTGTTCTGAGAAGCTCCCTAAGTTTTCCTTTGGCCTTTTTGACTTCTGTGATAATTTCTACTTTTAGCACCTTAAACTCCTTTTTGTTGTTCAGTCACTAAGTTATGTTTGACTCTTTGCAACCCCGTGAACCTGCAGTAGTACACCAGGCTCCCATGTGCTTCATTATCTCCTGGAGTTTGCTCAATCTCATGTCCATTGAGTCAGTGAAATCATCCAACCGTCTCAACCTCTGTCACCCGCTTCTCCTCCTGCCCTCAGTCTTTCCTAGCATCGGGGTCTTTTCCAATGAGTCAGCTCTTCGCATCAGGTGGCCAAAGTATTGGAGCTTCAGCTTCAGCACCAGTCCTTCCAGTGAGTATTCAGGATTGACTGATTTGATCTCCTTGCTGTCCAAGGGACTCTGAAGAGTCCTCTCCAACACCACAGTTCAAAAGCATCAGTTCTTCGCCACTCACCCTTCTTTATGGTCCAACTCTCACATCTGTACATGACTGCTGGAAAAAGCATAACTTTGACTAGACGGACCTTTGTCCAGCAGAGTGATATCTCTGCTTTTTAATATGTTGTCTAGGTTGGTCATAGCTTTTCTTCCAAGAAGCAAGTATCTTTTAATTTGATGGCTGCAGTCACCATCTGCAGTGATTTTGGAGCCCAAGAAAATAAAGTCTGTCACTGTTTCTATTGTTTCCCCATCTATTTGCAATGAAGTGATGGGACTGGATGCCATGATCTTAGTGTTTTGAATGTTGAGTTTTAAGCCAGGTTTTTCACTCTCCTCTTTAACACTCATCAAGAGACTCTTAGTTCCTCTTCAATTTCTGCCATTAGAGTGGTATCATCTGCATTTCTGAGGTTATTGATATTTCTCCCAGCAATCTTGATTCCAGCTTGTGCTTCATCCAGCCCAGCATTTCTCATGATGTACTCTGTGTATAAGTTAAATAAGCAGGGTGACAATATACAGCTTTGAAGTACCCATTTCCCAATTTTGAACCAGTCTCTTATTCCATGTCTAGTTCTGACTGTTGTTTCTTCTTGTCCTGCTGAACGCCTTTAACACATCCTAATTATAGAACATACTAGCTTCTATTTATTGCAATTGTTACTGAAGATCAATTATTGAATTATTTAGTAGTGTTGAATCAGAAGAGGAAGAATGTAATATTGTGGCCATTCTCAAAGAACTTGTGTTGTTAGAGTATGTAAAGACAGCATTGACTCAGAGCAGTGTTTTAATGATGCTGTTCAATGACATTAAACATACTGACTGGCATTGAGTATTCTTACACACTGGAAATAAAAGTAACTCAATTCTAAATGTTCTTTCTCCTTCTTTTATAAGAACAGTAATTCAGTATATAAACAGCTGCAGTTTTGACTGTTATATCTCTAAAATACTTTTCTGCTGGGCAGGATAGGAAAAGATTTGAGATATTTCTTTGGATGACATTTGAAAATTTGGTTGGGGGACCTTATGGAGATTGAAATCTGGATCCTAAACGGCATTTCTGAAAATCAACAGCAGAGAGGGATTTAGGTCAATTTTTATTATTTTGACAAATTGGAGTGAATCATGATAGGCCTTGTAACTTGCATAGTTCAACTGAAAAGCTGCTTTGAGGAAATAGTTTTCAGTGTAAGTCTGACATTTTGGTGAGAAGGGAGAGTGGTAATTGAGAAAGAAAGGAGGGGAGAAAAGTTTTTCTTTGAGGCATACAAACACTTCTGTCTATTTGAAACCTCTGATATCTGTTTGCATATTTATTTAACTAAAGCTAGGCTTTGGGGATTGACATTGCATTTCATATAGAAGTGCTAAAGGAGATAATAGTGAGACCCGTCCATTGGAGTGTGGTGGAAACAGGAGTAAACCTGAATCACTGCCAGTCTGTCACTATTAGGCCTTTAGATATTGTTTTTGATTAACAAAAGTGCTCACCATGACTGTGGCAGCTCCTATTTGAATTTTATGGTAAAGGAATTTATTACCTTCCCTCTCTTCTGCTTACATTGGGTTTGGGATGCTGATGCTCCTAGTGTGTCCTAAAATTAAGAATGCTTTTTTAGGCAAGGATTCTAGGGAAAAACTAAGACACGTGCACATGTGTGCACAGACAGAGTGTTAAGACAAGTTGTTAGTCCTTTAATCAGTTGTTGCTACTCCCACTGTTTGCTTCACCCCAACATGCTAAATACTCATCAGGAAGTTTAGATATCAGCACATTAAGTAAAATATCAAGATAAATATAAAAATCAGAAAGGAAAGCTTTTTCATTCAGGGAGCTTAGAATATTCTAAGTATTATATTTAGTACTTGCAGTTCCCTAGTCTGTAGTAGCCTATCATCCTTAGCACTTTGGATTTTTAGTAAATGCTTTTCTTTTTTGTAGAAAAATTTCAAATCTACAGAAAAGTTGAAAGAATAGTACTAGTGGACATTCAAATTTCCTTTATATAGATTCACTGATCATTAACATTTTGCCAAAGTATGCTTTTTCCCCCCAAGGAACATTTTGAGATATCACTGACACTTTATCCATAAAAGGTGCAGCATATGTCTTCCAAGAATAAGAACATTTTATATATAACCATAATATATTTATTACTCAAGAAATTTAACACTGATCCAGTGCTAGTAACTAATACACAGCGCATTGAAACATATCACCAGTTCAGTTCAGTCGCTCAGTCGTGTCCAATTCTTTGCGACCCCATGAATCGCAGCACGCCAGGCCTCCCTGTCCATCACCAACTCCTGGAGTTTACTCAAACTCATGTCCATCAAGTCGATGATGCCATCCAGCCATCTCATCCTCTGTCTCCCCTTCTCCTCCTGCCCCCAATCCCTCCCAGCATCAGAGTCTTTTCCAGTGAGTCAACACTTCACATGAGGTGGCCAAAGTATTGGAGTTTCAGCTTCAGCATCAGTCCTTCCAATGAACACCCGGAACTGATCTCCTTTAGGATGGACTGGTTGGATCTCCTTGCAGTCCAAGAGACTCTCAAGAGTCTTCTCCAACACCACAGTTCAAAAGCATCAATTTTTCGGTGCTCAGCTTTCCTCATAGTCCGACTCTCACATCCACACATGACCATTGGAAAAACCATAGCCTTGACTAGATGGACATTTGTTGGCAAAGTAATGTCTCTGCTTTTTAATATGCTATCTAGGTTGGTCATAACTTTCCTTCCAAGGAGTAAGCGTCTTTTAATATCATGGCTCCAGTCACCATCTGCAGTGAAAGTCTGACAGTGTTTCCACTGTCTCCCCATCTATTTGCCATGAAGTGATGGGACCAGATGCCATGATCTTAGTTTTCTGAATGTTGAGCTTTAAGCCAACTTTTTCACTCTCCTCTTTCACTTTCATCAAGAAGCTCTTGAGTTCTTCTTTGCTTTCTGCCATAAGAGTGGTGTCATCTGCATATCTGAGGTTATTGATATTTCTCCTGGCAATCTTGATTCCAGCTTGTGCTTCCTCCAGCCTGGCGTTTCTCATGATGTACTCTGCATATAAGTTAAATAAGCAGGGTGACAATATACAGCCTTGACGTACTCCTTTTCCTATTTGGAACCAGTGTGTTGTTCCATGTCCAGTTCTAACTGTTACTTCCTGACCTGCATACAGGTTTCTCAAGAGGCAGGTCAGGTGGTGTGGTATGCCCATCTCTTTCAGAATTTTCCACAGTTTATTGTGATCCACACAGTCAAAGGCTTTGGCATAGTCAGTAAAGCAGAAATAGATGTTTTTCTGGAACTCTCTTGCTTTTTCGATGAACCAGCGGATATTGGCAATTTGATCTCTGGTTCCTCTGCCTTTTCTAAAACCAGCTTGAACATCTGGAAGTTCATGGTTCACGTATTGCTGAAGCCTGGCTTGGAGAATTTTGAGCACTACTTTACTAGCATGTGAGATGAGCGCAATTGTGCGGTGGTTTGAGCATTCTTTGGGATTGCCTTTCTTAGGGATTGAAATGAAAATTGACCTTTTCCAGTCCTGTGACCACTGCTGAGTTTTCCAAATTTGCTGGCATATTGAATGCAGCACTTTCACAGCATCATCTTTCAGGATTTGAAATAGCTCAACTGGAATTCTATCACCTCCACTAGCTTTGTTCGTAGTGATGCTTTCTAAGGCCCACCTGACTTCACATTCCAGGATGTCTGACTCTAGGTGAGTGATCACACCATTGTGATTATCTGGGTTGTGAAGATCTTTTTTGTACAGTTGTTCTGTGTATTCTTGGCACCTCTTCTTAATATCTTCTGCTTCTGTTAGGTCCATACCATTTCTGTCCTTTATTGAACCCATCTTTGTGTGAAATGTTCCCTTGGTATCTCTGATTTTCTTGAGGAGATCTCTAGTCTTTCCCATTCTGTTGTTTTCCTCTATTTCTTTGCATTGATCTCTGAGGAAGGCTTTCTTATCTCTCCTTGCTATTCTTTGACTCTCTGTGCATTCAAATGGGAATATCTTTCCTTTTCTCCTTTGCTTTTCGCTTCTCTTCTTTTCACAGCTATTTATAAGGCCTTCTCAGACAACTGTTTTGCCTTTTTGCATTTCTTTTCCATGGGGATGGGTCTTGATCCCTGTCTCTTGTACAATGTCAAGAACCTCTACATACAGATGGCTAACAAACACATGAAAAGATGCTCAACATCACTCATTATCAGAGAAATGCAAATCAAAACCACAATGAGGTACCATTATACGCCAGTCAGGATGGCTGCTATCCAAAAGTCTACAAGCAATAAATGCTGGAGAGGGTGTGGAGAAAAGGGAACCCTCTTACACTGTTGGTGGGAATGCAAATTAGTACAGCCACTATGGAAAACAGTGTGGAGATTTCTTAAAAAGCTGGAAATAGAACTGCCATATGACCCAGCAATCCCACTTCTGGGCATACACACCAAGGAAACTAGATCTGAAAGAGACACATGCACCCCAGTGTTCATTGCAGCACTGTTTATAATAGCCAGGACATGGAAGCAACCCAGATGCCCATCAGCAGACGAATGGATGAGGAAGCTGTGGTACATATACACCATGGACTATTACTCAGCCATTAAAAAGAATTCATTTGAATCAGTTCTAATGAGATGGATGAAACTGGAGCCCATTATACAGAGTGAAGTAAGCCAGAAAGATAAAGACCATTACAGTATACTAACACATATATATGGACTTTAGAAAGATGGTAACGATAACCCTATATGCAAAAAAAGAAAAAGAGACTCAGATGTATGGAACAGACTTGTGGACTCTGGGAGAAGGCGAGGGTGGGATGTTTCAGGAGAACAGCATTGAAACATGTATATTATCTAGGGTGAAACGGATAACCAGCTCAGGTTGGGTACATGAGACAAGTGCTCGGGCCTGGTGCACTGGGAAGACCCAGAGGGATCGGGTGGAGAGGGAGGTGGGAGGGGGGACTGGGATGGGGAGTACATGTAAATCCATGGCTAATTCATATCAATGTATAACAAAAACTACTGTAATGATGTAAAGTAATTAGCCTCCAACTAATAAAAATTAAAAAAAAAAAAAAAAAAGAATCTCTATCCATCGTTCATCAGGCTCTCTGTCTATCAGATCTAGTCCCTTAAATCTGTTTCTCACTTCCACTGTATAGTCATAAGGGATTTGATTTAGGTCATACCTGAATGGTCTAGTGGTTTTCCCTACTTTCTTCAGCTTAAGTCTGAATTTGGCAATAAGGAGTTCGTGATCTGAGCCACAGTCAGCTCCCGGTCTTGTTTTTGCTGACTGTATAGAGCTTCTCCATCTTTGGCTGCAAAGAATATAATCAGTCTGATTTCAGTGTCGACCATCTGGTGATGTCCATGTGTAGAGTCGTCTCTTGTGTTGTTGGAAGAGGGTGTTTGCTGTGACCAATGCGTTCTCTTGGCAAAACTCTATTAGACTTTGTCTGCTTCATTCCGTACTCCAAGACCAAATTTGCCTGTTACTCCAGGTGTTTCTTGACTTCCTACTTTTACATTCCAGTCCCCTCTAATGAAAAGGACATCTTTTTTGGGTGGTAGTTCTAAAATGTCTTAGAGGTCTTCATAGACCCATTCAACTTCAGCTTCTTCAGCATTATTGGTTGGGGCATAGGCTTGGATTACTGTGATATTGAATGGTTTGCCTTGGAAATGAACAGAGAGCATTCTGTCCTTATTGAGATTGCATCCAAGTACTGCATTTTGGACTCTTTTGTTGACTATGATGGCTACTCCATTTCTTCTAAGGGATTCCTGCCCACAGTAGTAGATATAATGGTCATCTGAGTTAAATTCACCCATTCCAGTCCATTTTAGTTTGCTGATTCCTAGAGTGTTGACATTCACTCTTACCATCTCCTATTTGACCATTTCCAATTTGCCTTGATTCATGGACCTAACATTCCAGGTTCCTATGCAATATTGCTCTTTACAGCATCGGACCTTACTTCTATCACCAGTCACACCCACAACTGGGTGTTGTTTTGCTTTGGCTCCATCCCTTCATTCTTTATAGAGTTATTTCTCCACTGATCTCCAGTAGCATATTGGGCACCTACCGACCTGGGGAGTTCTTCTTTCAGTATCCTATCAATTTGCCTTTTCCTTCTGTTCATGGGGTTCTCAAGTCAAGAATTCTGAAGTGGTTTGCCATTCCCTTCTCCAGTGGACCACATTCTGTCAGACCTCTCCACCATGACCCGTCCGTCTTGGGTGGACGGCATGGCTTAGTTTCACTGAGTTAGACAAGGCTGTGGTCCTGTGATCAGATTGGCTAGTTTTCTGTGATTACGGTTTTAGTGTGTCTGCCCTCTGATGCCCTCTCGCAACACCTACCATCTTACTTGGGTTTCTCTTATCATATCATAGTTAGATGGTATTGTTGACTCAAGAAAAAAATTTTTTCTACCCACTTCAAAGATAAATACATTTTTCCCTCTTGAAGATAAGTTTGAAGGGAAAGTGTGTGTCATTTATTCTATGAAGTTGAGTGATATATATATGTTACAGTGCAGGAAGTAGTAATGTGCTTGAGGTGGGCAGCTTTCATCAGTGAAAATCTGTTGAAAGACATGTCTATTTACCTTATTTATGCTTCAAAGGATATTTCATCTGTGTATGTGTGTAATATGTATTTATATACCTCATGTTTTT
The DNA here is from genome assembly GCF_023699985.2 of Odocoileus virginianus. Classification (NCBI taxonomy): domain Eukaryota; kingdom Metazoa; phylum Chordata; class Mammalia; order Artiodactyla; family Cervidae; genus Odocoileus; species Odocoileus virginianus. The sequence goes on from NC_069680.1 coordinate 62,537,725, forward strand.
GTTGTAATGCTTGCTAACATTTGTAGAGAATTTTATCAGTAAGAAATAAGATATTGTGTGCCATGTATCATAAGAACTGTTAGATTTGATTCTTAATAATTTTTCTTATCCTCCTCTTAGACAAACTATACTCATAAACTGGTCAGCTTCATTGTTGGGAGGAAATAGATATTTTTGGTGTTTTAGTGCTACTTTTGACTTCATGTTTATATTAGCTGGAGGGCAAACATTTAGGTGGTTTTCACAGTTACCCATGCTTTGCTTTGATAGGCATAACAAGGGATTATTTGATATTTCACTGGCAAGTGGTCAAGTAGATATCTCTTTTTGGACTTCTTATTCATCCATTTGGCTAGGGTTTTTTAAGTAGAATAATAATATGAAGTTTCACAGTGTTTCAGTCAATAGTTATTCCCTACTTAGAAGTTTCACAGTGTTTCAGTCAATAGTTATTCCCTACTTCATCCTGTTAGTGTTCTGTTTTTTTATTTTGTTTTCTTTTTTCTTCCCCAAATGGTGACACTGATGCTAGGTTCCACACAGTCATCTGCTTTCAACTCAGTATTGAGACCAAGACTTCAACTTTGTGCATCAAATTCTGTTCCTTGATTCAGTGCCCATTCTGCCAACTGAAATTGATTTTTGCTTTATCTTTAAAAGTGTTGTCCCATTTTTAACTTTCTAATTTCCTTGTGATCATTGCTCCTGTCTAGGAGAAATGATAGGTTTCTATATTGCAGGAAACAGACTAGAAAGCAAACAATGATCTATGATACAAGTCAAAGAATGAAGGTTTATAAGGGCTTAAAATATTTTTTAAATCAAAACATTTAGTCCCCAAAGCCTACAATGCACTGAAATACAAGGTAGATATTTCCTAATGAAATGTTCCCTTCATGTAAAGTATAGTGAAATAATCAGCTAATTTTAAACTTTATCTGATGTCTAAGAGTTACCAGTTGTATGTGATAAACTTTTTGAAAAATGTATATTCATTCTAGAAAACTGGTTTAACTATCAATTAGTCATGTAGCTCCAGAGAGTAAAACAACCCAGTCCAGCCTTTGAGTCCAGCCTTAATAAGATTAATATGCATGCCTGGGTTCTTTTTTGTTGTTGTTGTTAAATTTAAAAAATTTATTTTTTAGTTTATTTATTTTTAGTTAAAGGATAATTGCTTTACAGTATTGTGTTGGCTTCTGCCATACATCAACATGAATCAGCTGTAGGTGTACATATGTCCCCTCCCTCTTGAACCTCCCTCCTACATCCCACCCATCCCACCCCTTTAGGTTGTTACAGAGCTCTGGTTTGAGTTCCCTGAGTCCTGTGGTAAATTCTCATTGACTGTCTATTTTACATATGGGAGTATATATGTTTCCATGTTATTCTCTCCATTTATCTCACCCTGCCCTTCCTCCCCCAGCCCCATGTCCATAAGTCTGTTCTCTGTGTCTGCATCTCCATTGCTACTCGCTAAGTAGGTTCATCAGTACCATCTTTCTAGATTCCATGTGTATGTGTTACTGTATGATATTTATTTTTCTCTTTCTGACTTACTTCACTCTGTAATAGGCTCTAGGTTCATCCACCTCATTAGCACTGACTCAAATGTGTCCCTTTTTATGGCTGAGTAATATTCCACTGTATACATGTATTACAGCTTCTTTATCCATTCATCACCCGATGATCATCTAGGTTGCTTCCGTGTCCAAGCTGTTGTAAATAGTGCTGCAGTGAACATTAGGGTACATGTGTCTTTTTCAGTTTTGGTTTCCTCGGGGTGTATGCCTAGTAGTGGGATTGTTGGGTCATATGGTAGTTTTATTCCTAGTTTTTTAAGGAATCTCCATACTGTCTTCCAAAGTGGCTATCAGTTCAATTCAGTTCAGTTGCTCAGTCTAGTCTGACTCTTTGTGACCCCATGGACTGCAGCACCTCAGACTGGCTCGACTCACATTTCCACCAACTGTGTGAGAGGGTTCCCTTGACTCCACACCCTCTTCAGCATTAATTGTTTGTAGATTTTTTAAATGATAGCCATTCTGACTGGTGTAAGGTGATATCTCCCAGTAGTTTTGATTTGTATTTCTCTGATAATGAACAGTGTTGAGTATCATTTCTTGTGTTTATTAGCCATCTGTATGTCTTCTTTGGAGAAATGTCTGTTTAGTTCTTTTGCTCACTTTTTCATTGGATTGTTTGTTTTTCTGATATTGAGTAGTATGAGCTGCTTGTGTATTTTGGAAATTAATCGTTTGTAGGTTGTTTCATTTGCTATTATTTTCTACCATTCTGAGGGTTGTTTTTTCACCTTGTTTATAGTTTCCTTTCATGCCTGGTTTCTGAACATGAAATCTGTCTTTTTATCAAAAGGAAACAAACATGCTTTTCTGCCTGACTTTAACTCCACAGTGTTTATGGAAGTAGTTTATTCTGCTTGGAAAGTTCCTCACAACGGTTTCTTGAATCAACATGTTTCTTTGCAGGAGTAGAAGCATTTTCTTTGCTTCTTTCCAGTCAAACAAGAAACAAAGTTAAGCCCTTTAATTGTCCTCAGAAATCGTCAGCTTTAACTCAGTGATATTAAAAGCCTCTGGCAACACCATATCCAACCAACTGTAGATACTTGGCCATTTTCAAATGCACATTGAACAGTTTCCAAAATTGACTATAAACTAGACCATAAAACAAGTTTTGGAAGACTCAACATTGTTTAATTATCTCTTCTCCCTTAATTGATCTATATATCCAATATAAACCTGAGGAAAATTCTGTGTGGGAATTAATAAACTGATTTTTAAATGTATAAGGAAATGCAAAGGGCTAAAAATAAGATGACCATGAAGAAAAACTGAAGGATTTACAATACCAGATGCTAAGACTTAATAAAGCTATAGTAATTAAGATAGTGTAGAATGGTACAAGGACAAATAAATAGACAAATGGAACAAAGTGGAAAATACAGAGATACACCCACACACCTGATTTATGACAAATCCTCCCTCTCAGTTCAGTTGAGAGAGGATGGTGTTTTCAATACATGCTGGGTCAATTTGATGCCATATATAAAAAATAAGTTTAATCTTGGCTTCACCTCACAGCAGATATAAAAAGCTTCTACTTAAAATATAGATGTAAATATAAAAGTAAAATAATAAAGCTTACTAAAGAACACATAGAATGTCTTTATGATCTTGGAATAGGAAAAAATTCCTGTATAGGATACAGAAAGTACTAATTATAAAGGAAATGATCACTAATTGTATTAACATTAAAAATTTTTGTTCTTCAATATACCATTAAGAGAGAAGCAGCAAACTACAGAGAGAAAAGATATTAACAATACATGTGTCTGACAAAGGGGTCATACCCAAACTATATTAAGAAATTTAATAATCAATAAGAAAAAAAAGCTACCCAACAAGAAAACTAAAGGAGAAACTTTGGATACTCATAAGAGGCTATCAAAATGTTCACTAAACATAGGGAAAGGATCTCTACCTCATTAATCATCAAGGAATAAAACTATTAGGAGATAACATACACATCTACCAGAATGGCCATAATTTAACAAAGCTGACAATACCAGGTATTCACAAGAATGCGGAGCATTTTGGAACTCTTAAACGCTAGTTGGTATATATAAGTTGTTACCTACTACTTTGCAAAACTGGGTATGTCTGTTAAAACTGAACATACACATAACCTGTGACTAAGCAATTCTACTCCTAACTATATACCCAGACAGAGGATGTGCATATGTAAGTGTACCAAAAGACATAAGGAACTTTTATCACAGCATAATTACCCAAGTCTGAAAATAGCCCAAATGTCCCTTTTGGAATTTTCATACAATGGATTCATGTAATGGATACATAGATACACAGTGATGAAAAAGAACTAACTACTGCTATACTCAACAACATGGATAAATATAATATGTATAATGTTGAGCAACAAAAGCCAAATTCAAATTAATACATTCTGTGTGGTGCCATTAATATAAAGTCCAGGCCTTTTTTGCTATGTATATATTTGTTTCCTTTAAACTTACATGTAGAGTACTGTAATTTGCTTATCCTTCTATAATTTTTAAATCTTGAGATTTACCAATTTATAGATCTGTTATGAAAGTGTTAGTTGCTCAGTCATGTCTGACTCTTTGTGACCCAATGGACTATAACCCACCAGACTCCTCTGTCCAAGGAATTCTCCAGGCAAGAATACTGGAGTGAGTAGCCATTCCTTTCTCCAAGGGATCTTCCTGACCTAGGGATCAAACTTGGGTCTCTTGCTTTGCAGGCGGATTCTTTATTGTCTCAGCCACCAGGGAATTCTAAATAAACTTTATTATATAAATTATTGTACTTAATTGTCCATAATATGCATGCTGTTCTAAGTTATAAAATTTTTAAATCAAGCTGACTCTGCCAAAAAAAAAAAGCAAAACAAATTTGTATTATTTTACCCCCTCACAGATTGACTCTACTCAGTTATATTTTAAGATGATGAAGAGCCTCATCTCTTATCAAAGAGTAATATAAGAAACAGTCTTGTGAAGTGTTTTATTTAATCTAATATCCAGAATTTGGGGGGATCCCTGTATCCACTGTTATTACTCAGAGCCTCCTACATAAATCATTGCATCAGAAATTTCTTTTAGAACTTTGTGCTAGAAAATATTATGCCTTTCCTGACAAGTTGTTATAATTTCTCTCTACTATTATTGAGAATTATCACTGATTGTGCTGTCTTTTTGTCTTGGGGGCTAAGAAGCCATAATAGTTTTTTATTGTTGCCCTAAGAAATTACAACAAACTTCGTGGCTTAAAACAACGTAAATTTATTATCTTATATAGTTAAGTAGGTTAGAAGTCCAGTACAAGTCTCAATGGGCTAAAACCAAGGCGTCAGCAAGTCTGTATTTCTTTATGGAGGCTCCAAGGGAGAACCTGTTTCCTTGCCTTTTCCAGCTTCAGAAGCTACCTGCTTGCCATGACCCTGTTTCTCTAGTGACACTTGGGAGAGTCCTTCTTGGTCTTTGTCAAACTGTCATCTCTCTGGTTCTCTGTAGCCACATCTTCTAACTGTTTGAAGGTCCCTTTGATACCATTGGTCCTCTCCAGGATTATCTACTATTCTAAACTCAGTTTACTGGCAACCTTAATCCCATCGGGAACCTTAATTTCCCTTTGCCAGTAATATGCCCACAAAATCCAGAGATTGGGATATAGACATTGTGCATGAGGAGGTTGTTATTCTGGTTACCACAGAGACTTAAAGCTAAATATGCAACTTAATGTAGCATCTGTTTGATGAGCCACATAAAAACTTCTATTAATCTCAATTTTTGTTTTCTAATATTTTTATTTTTACTGGTCTTGGTTTTTTAATTTCAACTTCAGATTTTTTAAAAAATGCCACCATTTTATGGAGTGTTTGTGTTGTTGCCTCAAATTCTTTGTAGAATGGATAAAGTATTTTGAAAACTTAGACCTTGTGCATGTCTAGAAGATGGAGAGGAAGCTAGTGGAGTGGTAAGGGCCTCTCTTGTACATAGGTAAGGATCTGCCAGTCTCTCAATCTCACTCTTAACTGTGTAACGTTGTGATCAGAGCTGTTAATTAAGATAGCACTATTTGGGATAGCCAAGACATGCAAACAACTTAAATGTCCATCAACTGATGAATGGATAAAGAAGATGTATGTATATCAATACATACACACACACACACACACACACACACACACACACACACACACACGCTGGACTATTACTATTACTCAGGCATTAAAAGGAATGAAATAATGCCATTTGCAGCAACATGGATAGACCTAGAGATTATCATACTAAGCAAAATAAGTGAGAAAGAGAAAGACAAATATCAGATGATATCACTTACATATGGAATCTAAAATATGACCTATAGGAACATATCTAAGGAACAAAACAGATTCACAGACATAGAGAAAGACTTATGGTTGCAAGGGGGAGGGGTTTGGGAGAGGGAAAGATTAGGAGTTTGAGATTAGGAGATGTAAACTATTATACGTAGGATGGGTAAATAACAAAGTCCTACTGTAGAGCAGAGGCAACTGTATTCAATATCCTGTAATAAGCCATAATGGAAAAAGAATATGAAAAAATTATATATATATGACTGAGTCACTTTGCTATATAGCAGAAATTAAACAGAGCATTGTAAATCAACTATACTTCAGTAAAAAAAAATTTTTTTTCAAGTATTGTTAGCTAAGAGATTGGCCCCCATTTGATCCCTAAACAGATGGAGAGATCAGCTGGAGTCAGAGTGGGCTGAGGACTATTCTGGGTGTTTTCGGTTTTGAATTATATAGGAAAATCATCTTAACTTTCATTACCCTTTGTGCTGCCCAAATACCTTTAATGACTACTATTTTGTATTAATTTTAAGAAATGTATTTATTATTTGAAGCTACACTCTGGAACACCTTCGTAAGAATATTTTTAAAAATCAAGAAAATTAAAATAAATATCCTTCACTAAAGGTAATAAAAGGAGGAAAGTTTATCCAAATCTGTGTATCTATATGAGGCCAGAGTGCTAAGAACAAACAAGATTTATGAGTGTTTTTAAATTTCCAATTAGTTGAAGCTGAATTTGTTGTTCTTGTAATACTGTTGTTGGATAAAGTCTGGAAGGAATGAAGGGAAAATACTAGTCGGCTAGTATATGATTCTTTTGCTCATATTCCAGATTGAGATTGACTATTAAGCAGGACAACTACATTGGGAATGCAGGCAGCATGTTTATTTTGTTTTTAATTTGGTACAATAACTTATTGTAAATGAAAAAGAAATTCTTAAACAAAATAGCTGTTTTTCTCATACTTTTTCATTTTATGTTTTAGTCTTCTCATGGTATAAGTGTATTATACTTACATAACACATGGGAGGGTAGAGAGTGATTTTTATAGCAGTTGTTATGTCCCTGTCAGCTGTTATGTCCCTCTCATTGCAGAGGAATAAAAAGGGTCTGTAGTTATTTATATTTGTGAGTGGTAGCTACATTCTTTTTCATTATTAGCTGAAACTAGAATGGTTTGAAATCCTTTAGTTCATTAATATAAGAAAGACATGACACAGCTTCTCACTACTACTTCTTTTCCCCCATTTATTTTATCCTAAGCTAAGAAAAGAATAAAGCAAATCTGTTAACTAAAAGGCAAAGTATAGAATCAATATGGGAGTAAAAGTTACTGAAATTTTGTATATAATGATATTTCTCCCCTTTCTATCCTAGCTTTTCTCTTGCATTTTAAAGGTTTCAGAAAAATAAATCTGCTATACTTTACTTTAAAAAATGGAGAAGATAACAACAAGTTATTTGGGGGTCAGTACATATTACATTTATGTTAATTACTTTTCTTTCTCCACTTTTATTTGGAAAAATTTCAAGCCTACAGAAAACTTGTAGAAATCATAATATTCAATCATACACCCTTTACCTAGATTCATCAATTATTATTTTGCCACATTTGCTTTATCTCTCTCTCTTTACACAAACATGTGGATATATATATACACACACTCACTATTATTTATTATTTTCTGATTTATTTGACAGTGTCAGGCATCATAATCCTTCACCTCTAAATGTTTCAACCATGTTTTTCCTAAGAATGATATTATTCTCCTGCTCTGATTCAAAATACAGAATCTGATTTTACTTTTTCATGAATCCTGTCTATTACCTGTGTTTTATTGGCATTTAAGAACAAAGGAAGCAGTGAAGGGAATTATTATTAGTAGCCACCCACTTCCCAAGTTATTCACCACTGTGCATCTTTCAGAAACCAAGTGTGAAAATGAAAAATAGAGATTGATTTTCAAACCTAAACAAAGTAATTGATGGACAAGACTCCTGTAGCATTAAAAGTAAGCCAAATTTCTTAAGATAGTACATACAGTTGAGTCATTTCCCCAAATACCTATTAGTATTTATTTTCATATATTCATAGACTTTTGGAGTTGAAAGAGCCCTGCAGTATATGTTGTATAACTCATTCATTTTACAGATAAGAAGAGCTAAAGTTTAAGGTCACATACTAGAGATTAGAATCTGACTTTTCAAACTCTTAATGCAATATTCTTTATGTCATGTTGTCTCCCTTGATGCTTATACTGGGGTCTTGATAAATAAGAAAGGTAAAGTGTCCTAACTGATGTATCCCCTGAATCTTGTCTGAATGAATTGCAGCAGTGCTTCTCTTGTCATGTTGTTATAATGCAAATTATGATTCAGCAAGTCTGAGGTGGGGCTTGAGAATGTACATTTCTAACATAATCCTCTGATGCTGCAAATTCACCAACTACATGTTGAGTGGCAGTTGTCTAGAAACAGCTCAGTAATTTCATAGCTGTGGGCATCAGCGAAGTACAAAGAACTAAAAAATACTTCTGTTATATAAAGCATAAAGAATAATATAACTGACACTTTTTTCCTTATCATCAAGCCAAAATAAAATACTTATTAAAAAAAGTTCTTGTTTTCCTAACTTCTATGCCACATTAGAGAAGGGAGTTTTATCCCAATACATTAATTTATAGATGCATCTACCTATATCCCTAACATTGGTTTATACTGAGACTCTACAGACTTTAATGGTATTTTGGAAGGAAATATAATTCAGGTGATGAAAAGAACCATAGCCAAATTGAACTGTGAATCAAAAAACGCAACCAGTGAAGTTCTATTTTTACTCTCAATACAAAGATCTTTTAAACACCTATGTTTATTCATTTAACAAATACTTATTGAGAGTTCACATTCCCATGTAGTTTACATGCTGATTTCATTCCTTTATATCTAAGTCTATGCTGCTTTGAATTATGTAAATGGTTATCAAGAGGTACAAATGCTAGATTTTATGGGACAGTGAGTTCTTAAAGGATTTTGCATTTGGATTTTTTGTCGTTGTTTACAAAATAATTAGTGGCCATCTCAGTACAACATGGAATACATTTGTACTTACAGCAGCTAAAAATAAAATAGACATTTCATATATATGAAGAAACTGGCACTCTGAGTATCTCCCAAAATTCTTATAGAAATAATAATTACTTATTACTTGGATTAGTTTAGCAGTAATACAACAAGGCAAAGTCATAAAAAATGTTAAGGAAACTGAAATATAAGGAAGAAGACAACTCAATTAGATAAATATTTATGAAGCTTCTGCTTTCTCCTCATGTAGAGGGGTAGAGTACCAACATATAAAGGAAGGAAGGCAGTCTTCAGGGTGATGTTACTCTGAAAGGGAGGCAGGCATCTAAACAGATAATTAGAATACAATGTGACAAATGAAAACAGGTATGACAAAACCTAGAAGTAAAGTCTAGGAGTAGTGCAGAAAAGTTGTAGAGGAAATGGAGTTAGAGAATGTAATATATTTTTTAAATGATTAAAGAAACAAGAATTCAGAATTTCTGTAAAGGAAAAGAATGGATAGATAACATGATAATATAGAATCCAGGTGAAAGGTATAAAAGTGTTCACTATAAAATTCAACTTTGCTCTTTGAAGATTCATAATAAAATGTTAGATAAAATAATAATTGTAAAAACAGTATGATAGAGTGGAGCCACGATTTTTACTTTTCTTATGAGTGTAGGTTCTTAATAAACAGAAGGAAAGGAACAAAATAGAAAAGAAATTCCCAGTTCTCTGTGGGAAAGGCAGATTGTCACTTAAGAAAAGCAGAAATGCCTTCATATCATTAACGTGTCTGTCTTGAGATCCAAGAGATAAAAAACTGCATCCATTAAGGAAAATGTAGCAACCATCAGGGTGTAAGCACATTCTGAGTGTAGGTGTCGAATTGCCTCAGATACTAGGGGTTTCGACTACACAGTGATATTTTAGCAGATATTAGACTCTAGTTCTTATCCAGTATAAACTATAGGTTGTAATTTTGGGGTGATACCAAAATCTTAAATAGAAACATTGTTTATCAATTAATTTAATTCATACTAAATTAACTTAATAAGTAGTGATATACTAGAAATTCTGGTAATACTTTCAAGTTTAGAACCTAGATATATATTTCAAAAGCTAATTTAAGATAATTTAATGAGCATTCTTTAATTGAATTTCTTTAAAACTGGTTTGTTTTTATTTTGCTCGTGCTGTGAGGCATGTGGGATATTAGTTCCCCAACCAGGAATCAAACTCAACGCCGCCTGCATTGGAAATGTGGAGTCTTAACCACTGGACCACCAGGAAAGAATGAGTGTTTCTTGATACCATTAAAAAATGTGTGTGTGTTTTAGTCACTCAGTCACGTCCAACTCTTTGTGACCACATGGACTGTAGCCTGCCCACCTCCTCTGTCTGTAGAGTTCTCCAGGCAAGAATACTGGAGTGGGTTGATATTTGTATTTACTTGGATTTAAAAATTACCTTTATGTCAATTCATATTATGTTGAATGATGTGATATACAACTAGTTATGTTTAAGGTTTGAATGCTCTGATTATTTTAGTCTGTTGTTAGATCAGCAATGAAGATTTTGTGACTAAGTGCCTTTATATACATGTATGCTATTATATGGGCTTCCAAGGTGGCGCTGGTGTAAAGAACCCGCCTGCAGTGCAGGAGCTGTAAGAGATACAGGTTCGATCCCTGGGTCAGAAAGATCTCCTGGAGGAGGGCATGGCAACCCACTTCAGTATTCTTGCTCGGAGAATCCCATGAGCTGAGGACCCCGGCAGGCTACAGTCCATAGGGTTGCAGAGTTGGACACGACTGAGGCAGCTTAGCATATATGCACACATGCTATTCTATACGTTTATCTTTATATACATTCGATCCTCAAAGCACTGTGAGTTGTTCAACAAGTATTAGTTTTTAAATACCTTATTGATAATTTGGAAGCTAGATTTAATTTCCTAATTAGAAAATTGATGTTGAAAGATACCATGAAAGCCTTTCATATTGCCTTGTTTTATAGATGTCAAATTCTCTTGAAGGTCAAAGGTATATAAATTGAATCATGATTTTCCATATGAAGAACAGTATGTTCTAATGGGGAAATGTTGTCAACATTATAATAAAATGTAGGAACCATTTAAAATAACATATTCAAGGACAAAATAATTTTCTAATATTAAACTATATTACGTAATTTAGCTTACAGAATATAATTACCACTTTCACTTAAACTGTATCAGAAACTTTGCTTCCTTGGTGAGTTATTGAGAGAAGAATAAAATATGCCCTGTAACCCTTTAAATGTTTTTAATAGTGCTTTCTGAAGAGGTTCTCTTTAAACCTTCAGATTTCTAGCTTTATCATCACAAGGTGTTGCATTGTATGGTATGATTTCCTGGAAAAGGAAATGGCAACCCACTCCAGTATTGTTGCCTAGGAAATCCTGTGGACAGAGGAGCCTGGCGGGCTGCAGTCCGTGGGGTTGCAGAAGAGTCAGACATGACTTAGCGGTTGAACAATAACAATTTCTTTGTTTAGAGTAGTTGTGACTTTTGAAATATGTTAAATTTATTAAATTCTTGTAAATAAGAGGCACTTAAAGAGATTAATTTGTTTTGAGGGTTTTTTTTTTTTTTTTGGTGGGGGGGAGGGGGGCTGAGGAGTTTCTTTTGGCCACACCACATGGCATGTGGCATCTTAGTTCCCAGACAAGGGATCGAACCCAGCCCGCACTAGAAGCACAGAGTCTAAACTGTTGGGCCTCCAGGGATGTCCCTATTCAGAATTTATATTTCTGAATGTCTTAAATTTTCATAGAATGTTAGTCATTCAAATACTGTCATATTTATACTTTTATTTATCCTTAAGTGAAATCAGCCTTGTGAAATAGGTTTTGTTGTCATTGCTGTTTTTATTTAACAACTGGGTAAACTGAGACTTTGGGGTCGAATCAAGATTTCAGCTGGCCCCAACTCTTTTAAGTGCAGTATTTCCTCCTATATCAGATCTTGAGGATTTGAAGTCTTATTTTAGTATATTGGTAGAACTGAAGTAGTGAGACATTATCGGTGATGCAATGCTTCAGCGGTTTTATTATATCAAGGATATGGATAAAACTGGTGCCCAACTGTAGACACTGTTGTAGGCTTGCCTTGCTTTGTTGTTGTTTAGTCCCTAAGTCGTGTCCGACTCTTTGTGACCCCATGGACTATGGCCCACCAGGCTCCTCTGTCCATGGAATTTCCCAGGCAAGAATACTGGAGTGGGTTGCCATTTCCTTCTCTAAGGAATCTTCCCAACCCAGGGGTGTCTTGCTTTAGAACAACTGACATACTTTTACAGTGTTAATCCTAGTATACTTGTAAGCACTAGATTTTAGAGGTATTGAAAAGTTGTTGAAACCTGGCTACTCTGGTCTTGAAGAAAAGAGACTTTTTTTAAGAAGAAAGACTTTTGAAGCATGTATTGAAAGGGTCCATTTTTTTTTCTTTTTTTTTTATTAGTTGGAGGCTAATTACTTTACAATATTGTAGTGGTTTTTGCCATACATTGACATGAATCAGCCATGGATTTACATGTGTTCCCCATTCCGATCCCCCCTCCTGCCTCCCTCTGCATCCCATCCCTCTGGGTCTTCCCAGTGCACCAGCCCTGAGCACTTGTCTCATGCATCCAGAAAGGGTCCATTCTTATAAGCTTCCCTGTTACGAGGGGGAGTGTAAAAGGAGAATATCATTTGACATATCTAAACTCATGATAATAATCAGACTATTTATATTTTGGTTTTAGCCATGGATAAGTGCATATATATATATATAGTTATTCCATCTTAAGCTTTTTGACATAACTAATATAGTATTTTTTATATAGTTTGACACAGGTAACAAATATTTGCTTCCTAATGAAATTAGGTCCCAAGATTTTTGTAAATAACAGGAACTGGGTTAATACAGAAGTACCTTTTTCCTCTTTCTTTTTTTCTCTCTTTCTCTCTTTATTTTTTCTGTTTCCCAGCTTCTGCTTTAATGTCCAACTGACTGAATATTTATCGGTTAGTGACAGGATATTTAGACTTGACAGTCTTCCCAAGTTTCTGGCAGGAATATGTTGCTAAGTTTGCTCTTCTGAACAATGAATGGTACATGTAGGAGAACTGCCTAACTCATGATAGAACTAAAGGATGGGGGGTGGGGAATACATGTAAATCTATGGCTGATTCATGTCAATGTATGAAAGTTAGTTTTGACTTGAATTTAGTGATTTGCTCTAGGGTCATGGAATATCTTTTTATAATTCTAAAGTTTGATTTTTAAAGTTATCTTAAATCTTATGACTTGGGAAAATAAAGTTATAGTATTTTGTAGTCAGACTCTAACTTAACAATGCTAGCATTTTTCTTTTCCTGGGGTTAGGATTTAAGGGTGATGGTTATAATATCAGGACAGATGTTACTCCTTCCTTTAGTTTCACTGGAAGCCCCTGTTTTTCCTAAAGGTTCTCAAAATACTTATCAAAGGTACAGACTATTTCATACCAAAGATATAAACTTGTGTTTTCTTTTCAAGGGACCGTGTTGGCACCACACCACCATGTTTATTTGGCATTGATTGCCTAGAGGTTTCCTTTTTCTCTGATGATTTCTGCTCATTCTGAATATTTACTTTCTTAACCTTAATCTTGTTCTCTGCCTATGAAATTTAAATATGTGAATAATATATGCCATTTACCTGAATGTTTTTCTTTTTTTAACTTTTTGACATATTTTTAAAACATTCAGCACAAATCAAGTATTTATTAAACTCTTCCTATTTTCTTGTGATTTATTAAGAATATACAGTTTAAACAGCAACATATATTCAATCTAGGAGAGACATGGAATACAGTTTAGAATACTAATACCTCTTTGGTCTTGAATACTTAACATTCCTTTTATTTATTTAGTTTTTGTCTTTGTTTTTATTTTGTTTGTTGTTGTTATTGTTGCCATTTTTCAAAGAAAAAAGGCAAGAACAAAATTTGTTTTGTACCCAGTGTCCTTATTAGACTATAGGCTATCAAAAGGTTTAAAGAAAAAAAAGGGCCTATATGTGTGTGTGAACACTTAAAGAGTAACATTGTATAATTGTCAATGTCATTATAGAAGTGACTGGGAAGGACTTTGGGAAAGTGAACTGTCTCACAACAGTGGAGGTAGGCTTCTACAGCAAAGGTCAGCAAACATTTCCTTAAAGGGCCGTATGATAAATATTTTGGGCTTTGTGGGCCATGGTCTCTGTCACAACTACCCAACTCTCCTGCAACTGCACAGCTACTCAGTTCTTCTGTTGCAGTGTCAAAGTGGGTGCATGAGCTCTAGATAGTAAGTAAATAAATGAGTTTGGTTGTGTTCTAGTAAAACTTCATTTACAAAAGCAGGTGGATAAACAGCCATTTTTATTTAGTTCTCTGCCTCACAAACACATCATTTATTATTGTTGATAATCTTTAAAATAGAGGACTTCCTGCTTTAAAATGGCCTAGAAGATGTATACTGAAATATTTTCAGTAAAGCAGTATGATGTTTGGAATTTCCTTTAAGATACTCTGTGGAAAAAACTGGGTGGATATAGATGAACCAGGTTTGACAAAATGTTGGTTGGAAGAAATTCACCATACTCTGTTTTCTACTTCTGTGTAAGCTGGGAAAAGTTCATATTAAAAAGTTACCAGTTAAATAAATGATGGCTCAATAAAGGACAGCATTTTCTCCCTCTCTTGGGGGAAGGAGAATAAGAAACAGAAATATAAGCTCCATCTTCAGTACAACCAGAGAGATCTCTGCAATCCCAAAGCACAATGTATGAAGAACGACTGCAGATCTGGTGAAGGTCAAATAAATGTGTGAGAAGACTTAAAGAGAGGATGCCTGTGGGATGGTTGCAGATCTCCAACAAAGCTGAAAGAGCTTGACTGTCCACAATAATGGCTGCCCTCAGACTTCTCCAAAGTAGCAGCGAGCACTCACACTTTACCAGTGATGTCCTCAAAGAGGGATTAATTGAGGAATCTTGTGCCAGTCCAAATAACCATTCAGTATAAAGGCAAAGACAAACATTTTTTAACATGCCAACATTTAGAAAGTTTAGCTCTCATGAGTCCTGCCTCTATAAGATTTGGTCAACCAAGAAATGAAAGGGAAAATAACATTTAAAGTATTGGTAGTATACAGAGTCCACTGATTTATAAAATTAAGACTAAAACAAACATGAAGATTAGATTTTGCAGAGCAGAGTGTGAATATTTAAAACTTTTACAATGTAGTAATGATATAACTAACAAAAGCTGGAAGGGTGCAGGACAGAAATGATGTCAAGTAGTGAAACTCCAGTTTTTTAACAAGCTGTCAAAATATGTCATTTAAAATCAACAAATCTGAGATGAGTTGAGAGCGTAAGATTGACATATGTACACTACTGTGTGTAAAATAGCTAGCTAGTGGGAACCTGCTGTATAGCGCAGGGAACTCAGCTTGGTGCTCTGTGATGTCCTGGAGGTGTGAAATAGTGGGGTGGGAGGGAGGTTCAAGACGGGATATATGTATACATACAGCTGATTCACTTCATTGTGCAACAGAAACTAACACAACATTGTAAAGCAGTTACACTCCAATAAAAAAAAAAATCAATAAATTCAATAAAAGAAAACGTGGAGTTGAGGGGAGTTATCTGGAGAAACAGTATTCTAAGTAGAGGAATAGCTATTACAAAGGTCCAAGAACAAACGTATAGTTGGTACATAGCATAGCTGGTACAATAGTCATTCAGTATAAAGGCAAAGACAAACACTTTTTAACATGCCAGCAATTAGGGAATTTAGCTCTCATGAGTCCTACCTTTATAAGATGAAGTTCAGCCAATCAAGAAATGAAAGGGACACTAGAAGTTCCTCAGCCTAAAGATGGCGGTTTCTGCAGCGAGGGGCGCTATGGCGCTGCGAACAAGTACCGGCCGGCCGGTTGCGTTTGTCAGAAAAATTCCCTGGACGGCGGCCTCAAGTGAGCTGAGAGAACACTGTGCACAATTTGGCCATGTAAGAAAGTGCACTGTTCCTTTTGACAAAGAGACTGGCTTTCACAAAGGTATGGGTTGGATTCACTTTTCTTCAGAAGAACTTAACAATGCACTACAGCAGGAAAATCATGTTATTGATGGAGTAAAGCTCCATGTTCAACCTCAAAAACCTAAAGCTTTACAAGGAGACCAAACATCTGATGAAGAGAAAGATTTTTGAGACCCTCACTGCCTACTGAATAAAGTAAATAAAAGAGGGGGAAAAAAAAAAAGAAATGAAAGGGAAAACGACAGTTAAAGTATTGGTAGTGTGCATAGAAAAGAGCCTAAGGGCTAAAGCAGGAAGATTGAGAGGCAGATGGTAGGAAGTGAAGTCAGAGAGAGAATGGTGGTGGTTTAGTCACTAATTAGAGCTCTTGCAGCACCCAAGACTGTGTCCCACCAGGCTCCTCTGTCCATGAGATTTCCTAGGCAAGAATACTGGTGTAGGTGGCCATTTCCTTCTCACGGGTCTTCCCAGCCCAGAGAGAGAATCCATGTCTCCTGCATTGCAGGCAGTCTCCTGCTCTGCAGATAGATTCTTTACCTCTGAGCCACCAGGGAAGCCCAGATAACAGAGTATCAGATAATATTGGGCCTTAAAGGTAGTTAGAAGAACTTAGATCTTACTCTAAAATAACTACTAATACAAAAAACTTCCCATATTAATATTACTAGTAGAAGTACACATGTAACTAAAACAAAGCAAACACAAATTGTTTAGTAAACTTTTTAAGAAGAAAGACCAACAATAAAGCAAGAAACAAAAATTTTATGACATAAAATTTGATGACTGAAAGATTAAATATATGTTATATTAATAAATATAAATAGGCTAAACTTTTCTTATTAAAAAAATCCCAGATTAGATCACAAAGAAAACTACAGTCATTCCTAAAACAAAGAAACTCAGGAAAAATCTGAATGAAGAAAAATTCAAGATATTTTGAGAAAAACAGACTAAAATAGAAAGACAAGTTTCTTGAGTGAAAAGACTCAAAATCAAAATAGATGTCAGTTTCCTTTTGTTAATCCATGGAGTTAATAAGATCTCAACTTCAAAACAAACAAACAAAAATCCCTAACATTTTATTGAGCACTTACTCAATGCCAGGCTCTTTCTAAATGCTTTATATGTATTTATCATTTTGTCTTCATGGCAACTTTATGTGGTAACTACTGGTATTACACTTTGCCCATTTTTCAGTTAAAACTAAGGCACGAAGAGGCTAATGAACTTGCAAAGGCTGCAGTTAGAGTACATTACAGAATCGTATCAGGGTTAATTATAAATTCTATGCTCTTAGTCCCAATACAGTGTTACTTTTGAAGCTGATTGGTGTCATGAGTGTGTGTGTGTCTTTGTGCATATGTGTGTAACTAAAAATACTGACTCTGAATTACATATGGAGATACAAATAAGCAAAAATAGCAAGGAAAATTCTTAAAGGAAAGTAATAAGGGAAAATACCCCACCCTGCTAGATGTAAAAATATAAAGCTAGAATGTTAAAATGGTAGCTCACTTGGTAAAGAATCTGCCTGCAGTGCAGGAGACTTGCATTCTATCCCTGGGTCAGGCAGATCCCCTGGAGAAGGAAATGGCCACCCACTCCAGTACTCTCGCCTGGAAAATTGTATGGACAGATGAGCCTGTAGTCAGTGGGGTTGCAGAAGTCAAGCATGACTTAGTGACCAAACCACCACTAGAGCATGAACATACAGATCATTGGACAGGAAAAGATCCAAGTTGATGTAGGTATTTGGAAAATTAAAAAGGTAGCATTTAAAATAAGAGGGAAAATGAATTATTAAATATAAGGGATAGCTATGTTATCATTAGAGGTAAGTTGGATTGCTACTTCTTAACTGACTAAAATTAATTCCTAATGAGTCAAAGATTTAAACCTGAGAAAATAAACTAGAGGCCATGGAAGAATTTTATAATATTCTCAAAGTAGGGAAACCTGCTAAGATACATGACACAGGCCCCTTAAACCGCACAGAAAAGATTGAAAAGTTTGACTCTTAAAACATGAAAATTGTGTTCTTACAAAAATGCCATTAACAAAGTAAAAATTAAAAACAAGGAAATTTTTATAACCAAAGGGTTTTTGGTTGACCAACGGGTAATTTTCTTACTATTTAAAGACTTTCTACAAAATAATATTCAAGACCAAGATCAAGATTCAAAAAATGACAAAAGATGTAAATACTTTGTGCATAGGAAAACAAATACAACTAACTCTTAGATTAAAATATGTATAAATTATCACTCAATACAAAACAAATGCAAATTACAGTTGTGGTGAAACTGTTCACCTGCAATATTGGCAACATAACAAAGTTTGATAATAGTCCATTGTTTAGGAGGGCATAGAGACCATTTAGTGGTCTAATTCATTTAGTGAATTAGAGTATATTTGATAGGTATATGAATTCATATAACCTCCATGAAAAACAACTTGGTAATAACTTTCAAAAGTTGAAGAGCACATATCTTTAACCTAGCACTTTCTCTTGAAGTATTTTGTTCTCGGATGTCTGTGCCCACATGTAAGGATATTCATTCGAGTATCATGCTCCTGTTTAGTTGCTTCGGTTGTGTCTGACTCCATGGGATTCTCCGGAAGGCAAGAATACTAGAGTGGGTTGCCATGCCTCCTCTAGGGGATCTTCCTGACCCAGGGATTGAACCCAGGTCTCCTGCATTGCAGTCAGGTTCTTTCTCATCTGAGTCACCAGGGAGAATCAAGTATCATGTATCTAATGACAGACAACCTTTTATTATAATGTATTAAAGGGACAAATGACTAGTGGGACTATAGCATGCTACCATTTGCATTTTAAAAAATCTCCACAAATGCTTAGACATATATGCACACACACACACACACACACACACACACATAATAGTGTCTGATAGACTATCCAGATTTAACCAGTTACCTCTGGAGAGGAGAACTGAGCAGCTGGGCCACAAGGATGGGAGGAAGACCAATATTTTGTGTAAAATAATTAACTTTTTTACTTAGTTTTTTGTTCTTTTGAATTTTATATTATAGACTTACTTTTTCTGGTCTAACTAAATAAGTTAACTTAAACATTTAAAATAAAAGCATCTTGTTAAACCATAGCTAAGCATCGTAAGAACTGATCCTTTTGAATTGTGGTGCTGGAGAAGACTCTTGAGTCACTTGGACAGCAAGGAGATCAAACCAGTCAATCCTAAAGGAAATCAATCCTGAATATTCAATGAAAGGACTGATGCTGAAGCCGAAGCTCCAATACTTTGGCCCCCTGATGCAAAGAGCCAACTCATTGGAAAAGACCCAGATGCTAGGAAAGATTGAGGGCAGGAGGAGAGAAGAGCTGCAGCAAAGGATGAAATGGATCACCGACTCAATGGACATGAACTTGAGCAAACTCCAGGAGATAGTGAAGGACAGGGAAGCCTGGCGTGCTGCAGTCTATGAGGTCACAAAGAGTTGGATAATACTTAGATACTGCACAACAACAAAGCATCCTAAAGTTATACTTGAGCCAATTGAGACCTACAGAGGACAAGATCCAGGTCCTGTGTATTTTGTATAGTAGATGGTTAGCAGTATTGAGGCCTGGGTTCTAATCCTGATTCTGATATGTGGCTGTTTGTAAGTCACTTTCCCTCTCTGAGTCTCAGTTTTCTCATTTGTAGAATAAGAGTTTGGACTCATTTTCCTTTTCAAAACATCTTTATGGAGCTAAGGATTCTTTGGTCCCCATTAAAAGTGTTGAAGCAAAGGATTAGGATTGTAGGATTTCCCAGCACACCTGTATTTAACCAGAGCCTTCTTTGATCTCTGAGTAAAATTGAGTTTAACTAAATATTTTGAAACAAAAAGAATCTGAAGGTGGCAGTCTACACTAAAGTTATGTATATTAACTTAAAGATTCTTAATGACGGCATCAAAACATTAATGTGTGATGATCAGCTGTGAAGTCTCAAGTGATTTAAGTGGTTTTTTTCATTTTTAGAAAACAGTCTTGCATTCTGCATGCTTTCTTAAGCTGGTAAGAGGTAGGAATTTATGATACTAACTTGAAAGATGTCTGTTTTACGTCATAGTCTTGTTAGGTGTGCATTGTCTTAGAGTCCTAAATGATTTTTGTTTGGATTCTTGGAGTGGAATATAATATCTGGCTCTGAGGCTAATATGTTGGTTTTTAGTCCATTAATGTGTTCTTTTCTTCCTCCTTTAATACTTTTTGAGCCTAGGAAATTAAAAGGTACAAGGGGGTAAATTAAGCATTTAGCAAGTCATAAACATATTCAATAATCTTTCTGAAACTTAGTTTAATTGTGAGAGCCTAAATTCTAAACCTAAATGCACAATGACACTACTTTTTGAGGAAGTAGTAAAGGTGGATAATTAGTGTGAGTCCCTCCTAATATTCAGAAGATGATAAGGATTAAAGACTCCAGGAATGAAGTTGCCTGACCAAATTAAAACAGAAAAAGGAGAGTAAACAGAAAGACTAGCTGTTTACCCAATAACAGTAGAGTAGTGATATAGCTATTTAATAACTGTCTTATGCCTAATAAGACGTAAAGGAAATGCAGGTCTAAAAACTAGTAAGAGGAACAAGAAACAAAGTTTTGTTTAGACTTGACAGTGCTTAAAACCAGTATTAAGTGTTTAAAAAACTAGACGAAAAAACAGTTTGTATGGGTGTCTGTGTGTAAATGTGTTTGTATGAAATCTTGAAATAAACCAAAATGTGCATCACTAACATCTTAGGATGAAAAGAGTTTGAGAGACTTTTCCTTTATCTGGATTTTTAAACTTTTCTGCTAAAGAATATATATTATTTAAATGATTTAAAAGTTGTTATTTATTATATTCATACACATACGTATATATAGCATTTGTTGTGTGCCTGACAAAGGACGTGTCTTTTTGTATTTTCTAGGTACACCAGAGGCTCTCTTCTTGGCCTAATTTGGGAGTTGTTTATTGCAGTACTGTTGTGCCCTCTGATGGTGAGTTATGGCAAATTTTTTTAATATCCAGTGCTTTTTTTTTTTCTTTCTCACTGTTTCCCACTCTCAGATTGTCATACAAATTTATTTTTCTTAAAAAATAGGCCAGAATCAAAACAATTTTTGAGAGTTTCAATAAAGAGAGAATTTCTCCAGTATAAACATATTGTTCATAGTGATGAATCCTCTCAGCTTTTGCGGAAGCGTTTCACTTAAAAACTTCTTGTTTTTATACTATTGTCTAAAATTGTTAAATATTTGGTGTCAGTATCAATAAATATATATTCATTAAGCTATATATATTCAGTGGCAACTAAGTCACATTCCAGTAGGACTCTTGTAACAGTTTTATTATGATATTCAGTGGCAAATAATTTGAACTAATGATTTTATATTGAAATTTTTATTATTAATTCTATCATGTAATACAGTTACTATTATCCTGTGTACCAGTCTGTATGTTCTACATGCTGTGCTTAGTCGCTCAATCATGTCCGACTGTTTGCAATCCCCGGACTGTAGCCCACCAGGCTCCTCAATCCATGGAGATTCTCCAGGCAAGACTACAGGAGTCATGTCTTTCAATAATTTAACAATAGTAAAGTTGTACGGGTGTGTCTGGCTGAATATTATCCCAGAACATAAATGCTAGTATGTTGACTCTATGTTATATGAAGGGTTGAAGACAATATTTTTACAAAGGTAAAATGATACATACTTTTGAAAAAGTTGCTCCCAAAATTCCTACGAATACTATTGTCCTTCTTAAGAAAATCAACTTGTATTACTTATCAAAAAACAGAAGCAGAAAATTATTTGATTTAATGCAATTTGTTGTCCTTTCTACTGTCAATTTATGTACCTTTCTTATTTAGTACTTCTAAATTAATCTTACTTTAAGCTGGTATAGCATATAAGAAAACTCTGCTTAACGCACAGCTACTTCAACAGAATTTAGCCACCAATAGTAAACATCTCTCCCATCATTCATTCTTCCCTACTGTCACAGCTACTGGGTCATGTTCTATTAATATATCAAATGAGGGCTTGATCCTCTTTTTTTAAAAAAGTGCAAAATCCAAAATACTACATTATATACCTGGTGGACTATAGTCCAGGGGGTCGCAAAGAGTCAGACAAAACTGAGCACACACACACAAGCAATAATATATATATATTATATGTGTATATAATATATATACTGTCTCTCAGTAATTGCTTATTAGTTTTGTTGTTTGACAAAATGTTCTAGTTATGACTATGATAGCTGTTGCAAAATATAGAGTATCTTAAATGTTTAACCTCCCTACCAAAGCAATCTAAAAGGTTCTTAATTTTACTTATGTCATAAATACTTTTGAGGATCTGGTAAGAGCTTTACATTCTCTCTCAAGAAGAAAATTTTATATACACATAGGAAATGTTACATATAATTTCTTAGTGATACAGGCTCTCTCAACCCAACTCATTGCATCCCTGGTCTCATGAACCTCAACTCAAGAACTGTTTCGGCCACATTGTGCACACACGCACATCCCTGTACCCGTGCCCGTGGTCCCTTTCATGAGACGCATTATGCTCAGAGGTTGTGTTTAGGTTTGTAATCAGGATTTGCATCCCAATTTTCACTTTTAAGCCTTGGTTTAATCTTAGACAAAGTAATTACCTTCTTAAAACCTCCTGCCCAAAAAAAAAAAAACCACCTCCTGCCTTATATGTGAAATGGAGATAGTAATAATTACTACCTCCAAGAGAAAAATGTACTTATCCAACAAAAACTCTTATTGTATAAAGAGTGGTGTGTGTGTGGTAGCGTTAAAAACCTTAATCAAAACAATGTGATTTAGGGCTTCTCATTTTAATTTTTCTATGCCCCAGATCTTCCTTTAGTAAAATGACTATCTGAAATTTTTATGATTGTATGGTTTATAACCTATTTAAAGGCTTTCAAAACTTTCAGGGGTTCCCCTTCATAGTAATGAAAATTAAGGATTAAGAATGAGAACAATTCTGCTATAGACAGGTTGACTATATAATTTATCACCCAACCCAGGACACTTTTGAGAACACGTGGAGAACAACCAGAGTTGTCCTGACAGTTTTAAATACAGTAAGCCAGGACATATCTTCACTGTAGGTAAGCTGAGTAAGAGCAAGAAAAATAGTCTCCCTAGCTGCCTTCATTTCTCTATCCAGAAATGTAATGCTACTTAGTTAGCCTTGAATTGAGAGCTGTGATAGAAAGAAATGTTGTTTTGTAGTTAACAAAAAATGTAAAATTTCCTTACAAAAATTGTTTGAGGACAATTAATTTTAGCAATGCACAGTTATCAAAATTCCTGTTTAATAATCAACAATAATCTGTTTAACCCACGTATAGATAATATATATAAATTCTTAACCTAAGTAACTAGATAAATGCCCTAGTTTTTTACTTTGTTTTTTGTCCTATTACTTTTTAAAAAGCTTTATTTATGTATATTTTATGTAACATAAAATTCACCTATCATCATGCAAGCATGACAATCCAGCTTTAGACTATTTCCTTATCCCTAAAAGTTCCCTTGTTCCTGTTTTGCAAGCAGTCCCTGCTCCTACCCTAAGCCTTAGGCAAACACTAATCTGCTTTGTCTCTCTGTAGTTAAACCTTTTTTAAATGTCACATAAATGGACTCATTCCATATGTAGTCTTTCTCATCTAGCCTCTTTTACATATCCTAATGCTTTTGCGGTTTATCCATATTGTAGCATGGTTTGAAGGTCTTTGTTTTTATTGCTGCGTAGAATTCTAATATATGGAAATAAATGAAATACACATTTTGTTTTTTCATTCACCAAATGAAAAACATTTGGATTGTTTTCCATTTTGGACTATTAAGAGTAATACTGCTATCAACATTTGTGTATAAGTCTTTGTATGGATATATGTTTTTATATCTCTCGAGTAGATATTAGGAGTGGGATGTCTGGGTCATATGGCAAGTATATGCATGATTTCTTTATTGAGGTATAGTTGATTTACACTGATCTATGTGTACAGCAAAGTGATTCAGTTATACATACATATGTACATTATTTTCAGATTTTTCCTATTATATGTTATTATAGATATTGAATATAGTTCCCTGTGCTATTCAATAGGTCCTTGGTTTTTGATGTATTTTATATATGGTAGTTTGTATCTCTTAATTGCAAATTCCCAATTTATCCCTTCCCCCTCTTTCCCCTTGGGTGCAAGTGTGTTTTCTATGTCTGTGAGTTCATTTCTATTGTGTAAATAAGTTCATTTGCATTTTTTAGACTCCACATATAAATGATAGCATACAATATTTGTCTTTGTCTGACTTACTTCACTTAGTACAATAATCTCTAGATCCATCTGTGTTACTACAAATGGCATTGTTTAAACTTTTTATGGCTGAGTAATATTCCATTATTTATGTATGTATGTATATATATATATATATCCCACATCTTCTTTATCCACTCATCTGTTGATGAACATTTAGGTTGGTTCCACGTCTTGGCTATTGTAAATAGTGCTGCAGTGAACATTGGGGTGCATGTATCTTTTCAAATTAGAATTTTCATTTTTTCCATATATATGCTCAGGAGTAGGATTGCTGGAACTTGTGGAAACTCTATTTTACTTTTTTAAGGAACCACCTTAATGTTCTCCATAGCTGATACACCAATTTACATTCACACTAACAGTATAGGAGGTTCTCTTTTCTCTACACCCTCTCCAGCATTTATTATTTATAGATTTTTTGATGATGGCCATTCTAACCAGTGTGAGGTGGTACCTCATTGTAGTTTTCATTTTCATTTCTCTAATAATTAGTGATGTTGAGCATCTTTCCATGTGCTTCTTGGCCATCTGTATGTCTTCTTTGGTAAAATGCCTATTTAGGTCTTCTGCCCATTTTTTAAATTGGGTTGGGGGTTTTTTTGGTATTGAGGTATACAAGCTGTTTGCATATTATGGAAATTGATCCCATTTTGGTCAGTTTGTTTGCAGATATTTTCTCCCATTTTGTACATTGTCCTTTTTGTTTTGTTTATGATTTCCTTTGCTGTGCAAAATTTTAGGTTTAATTAGATCCCATTTGTTTATTTTTGTTTTTAGTATTCCAGAAGGTGGATCCAAACAAATATTGCTGTGATTTATGTCAAAGAGTGTTCTGCCTAAATTTTCCTCTAGGAGTTTTATAGTATCTGATCTTATATTTAGGTCTTTAATCCATTTGGGGTTTATTTTTGTATATTGTGTTAGAGAGTGTTCTAATTTTACTCTTTCACATGTAGTTGCCTGGTTTTCCCAGCACCACTTACTGAAGAGACTGTCTTTTCTTCTCTGTATTCTTGCTTCTTTGTCTTGGATGAATTGACCGTAAGTGTGTGGGTGTGTTTCTGCGCCTGCTCTCCTGTCCTGCTGACCCATGTGTCTCTTTTCGTGCCGGCACCATGCTGCTTTGGCGGCTGTGACTTTGTGGTACAGTCTGAAGTCGAAAGCGAGATTCTGCTAGCTCCCTTCTTCTTTTTCAGGATTGTTTTTGGCTATTCAGAGTCTTTTGTATTTCCATACAAATTAAAGACTTTTTTCTTCCAGTTCTGTGAAAAATGTCACTGGTAATTTGACAGGGATTGCATTGAATTTGTACATTGCCTTGGGTAATATGGTCATTTTAACAATGTTGATTCTTCCAGTCTAAGAACACAGCTTATCAGTACAACTGCTTGTGTGGTCTTCAGTTTCTTTCGTCATGTACTTAACTTTTTAAGAAAGTGCAAAACTGTTTTCCAAAGTGGCTGTCCCACTTTCATTCCTACCAGCAGTATTTAAGTTTTCCAGTCTCCCTATATCCTCCCCAACACTTGGTGTAGTCACACTTCTTGATAATAGACATTCTAGTGGATTTGTAGTATTATTTCATTGAGTTTCTAATTTGCATTTCACTGATGATCAAGATGTTGGGCATCTTTTAATGTACTCATTAACCATTCAAATATGTTCTTCAATGAAGTGCCAAACTTTTTGCCTGTCTAAAAAAATTGACTGGCTTCTTAGTATTGATTTGTATGCATTCTTTATATATTCCAGAATTTTTCACGTTACTTTTAAAATAATTTTGTGGGAAAGGGTAGATTTTTTAAAATCATGTTTTATTATTAATGGCTATTCATATAGAGTTGGAAATTCTATATTTATTGTCATCATTTATATTGAGGGCATAAACATACCCCACCATTGTCTTTCCTTCTAGCTTTTGAAAACCTAACAACAAAAAGGAAACACAAGTAATAAAATCACAAAAAATGATAGAAACAGAAAACCTCAGTGTTTTAATGTGGGCACACTTCTCACCAACCTAGATGTGAGATTGGGAAAGCTGAAACACCTTATTTTGCCATTTTAAAAATGTATCCTACAATTTAAACTTTTTTTTGGTAAGTAGGAGTTTCAGTTTGAAGTACCAAAATATTGTTGAACTTGTTGCATCACAAATGTCTTTTTGAAGGCTTTTATAAAACTGACTCTCACATTGCTAGGAAAAACAACCATGTGAACTTGGAAAGATGTTTAAACTTTATGTGCTGACAGTATTTAAACTGGGTTAGTGTGGAGCAGTGGAGAAGGAAATGGCAACCCACACCAGTGTTCTTGCCTGGAGAATCCCAGGAACGGGGGAGCCTGGTGGGCTGATGTCTATGGGGTCGCACAGAGTCGGATACGATGAAAGCGACTTAGCAGCAGCAGCAGCAGTGTGGAACAGAGGTAAATTTATATCACAATTCAGATGATGTCATCCATTCTAGGATTGCTATCATTTGTTACAATATTTTGAAGTAAGTTTTGAGGAAATCAGAGACTATGACATTTCCCTCCAGAATGTGACTTGGTGAAACTACTGATATTGTTTTAAGGAGTTAGTTTCCAATTTTTGTCTGTTAATATACATGTTGATACAAAGAAAAATCCCTTATTTGTGATCTCTTATGGAAATTAGAAAAGCTGTTAACGTTAATGGCTATCACCATCTTTGAAATAGTGTTAAATTTCTTTTCCAAAATAACTACCAGGATTTTCTTTTTTTTCTCTTAGAAAGATCTTGGTACTCTGTGAACAGATGGCACATCTTCCAAACTTAGCAACATGCATGCTTTTATGACCTCAGAGAAGAAAAGAGCTCTGTCCGTTGAAATAATGCATTGGTTTTTTTCATTGGCATTGAAGACTTCCACCATCCCTAAAAGCAGCCTTGCCTGCTACCACAGAAGTAGTCAGTATTATGAGAATAAGACTTTGTGAGAAAAAGAATAAAAATATAAATTCTCCTTTGCTAGATTAAACTTTGGACAGGAGTTTTGCTTTTTAAGAGAAGAGAAAGTTTATTACAAGGGAGTGTTTTTAGTTATGTCTTGATTAACTTGGGGGATGTTTGGGTCTTTATGAATGAGCATAATCTTCCAGTTCAAGACCTTACAGTCATTATTTTGTACTTGGTAGAAAACTCATGAACCCTTCTAACCAAGCTGTAGCTCTGAAATAGATAGAAGTAGACAACCTTGTGATTTTTCAGCTGCTGGAGAAAGTTTCTCTCAAGGCTAGTCATGAATGGAAAGGTTTGTCAGTTTCTCTGTAAGAATTAGAAAAAACTTAGAGCTCTTGAAGATTACTTCCACTCAGAAACCTTAAAATTGGAACTTGGATTTCCAGTCATTTCACGATTTGATACTGCATCAAAACAGAGAGTGATATAAATTCAATTCTAAGAGTCTTAGAAGAAATCTTAGGTTCCTTACACATGCTTAGCCAAGCATCATCTGGCAAAGTGAACTATGAGAGTTGTGTTACCATATACCTTTCCCAGAGTCTCTGAGTTTTTACAGCTTCTTTTCATCAAAACAGAAAAGAAACACACAACCTTTTAAGATATCAAAGGTAATATTCAAGTTCAGTTCAGTTCAGCTCAGTCATGTCCGACTCTTTGTGACCCCATGAACTGCAGCATGCCAGGCCTCCCTGTCCATCACCAACTCCCGGAGTTTACTCAGACTCATGTCCATCCAGTTGGTGATGCCATCCAGCCATCTCATCCTCTGTCGTCCCCTTCTCCTCCTGCCCTCAATCTTTCCCCAGCATCAGGGTCATTTCCAGTGAGTCAACTCTTCGCATGAGGTGGCCAAAGTATTGGAGTTTCAGCTTCAGCATCAGTCCTTCCAGTGAACACCTAGGACTGGTCTCCTTTAGGATGGACTGGTTGGATCTCCTTGCAGTCCAAGGGACTCTCAAGAGTCTTCTCCAGTACCACAGTTCAAAAGCATCAATTTTTCGGCGCTCAGCTTTCTTCACAGTCCGACTCTCACATCCATACATGACTACTAGAAAAATCATAGCCTTGACTAGATGGACTTTGTTGGCAAAGTAATGTCTCTGCTTTTTAATATGCTATCTAGGTTGCTCATAACTTTCCTTCCAAGGAATAAGCATCTTTTAATTTCATGGCTGCAATCACCATCTGCAGTGATTTTGGAGCCCAGAAATATAAAGTCTGACACTGTTTCCACTGTCTCCCCACTATTTGCCATGAAGTGATGGGACCAGATGCCATGATCTTAATTTTCCGAATGTTGATCTTTAAGCCAACTTTTTCACTCTCCTCTTTCACTTTCATCAAGAGGCTCTTTAGTTCTTCTTTGCTTTCTGCCATAAGGGTGGTGTCATCTGCATATCTGAGGTTATTGATACTTCTTCCGGCAATCTTGATTCCAGCTTGTTCTTCTTCCAGCCCAGCGTTTCTCATGATGTACTCTGCATATAAGTTAAATAAGCAGGGTGACAATATACATTACTGATGTACTCCTTTTCCTATTTTCAACCAGTCTGTTGTTCCATGTCCAGTTCTAACTGTTGCTTCGTGACCTGCATATAGGTTTCTCAAGAGGTGGGTCAGGTGGTCTGGTATTCCTATCTCTTTCAGAATTTTCCACAGTTTATTGTGATCCACACAGTCAAAGGCTTTGGCATAGTCAGTAAAGCAGAAATAGATGTTTTTCTGGAACTCTCTTGCTTTTTCGATGATCCA
Organism: Odocoileus virginianus; assembly: GCF_023699985.2. Lineage (NCBI taxonomy): Eukaryota > Metazoa > Chordata > Mammalia > Artiodactyla > Cervidae > Odocoileus > Odocoileus virginianus. Next base: position 62,566,898 of record NC_069680.1, read on the forward strand.
GTGGATGTTGGCAATTTGATCTGTGGTTCCTCTGCCTTTTCTAAAACCAGCTTGAACATCTGAATGGCCCATGTATTGCTGAAGCCTTTGGAGAATTTTGAGCATTACTTTACTAGCATGTGAGATGAGTGCAATTGTGCGGTGGTTTAAGCATTCCTTGGGATTGCCTTTCTTAAGGATTGAAATGAAAACTGACCCTTTCCAGTCCTGTGGCCACTGCTGAGTTTTCCAAATTTGCTGGCATATTGAGTGCAGCACTTTCACAGCATCATCTTTCAGGATTTGAAATAGCTCAACTGGAATTCTGTCACCTCCACTAGTTTTGTTCATAATGATGCTTTCTAAGGCCCACCTGACTTCACATTCCAGGATGTCTGACTCTAGGTGAGTGATCACACCATCGTGATTATCTGGGTCTTGAAGATCTTTTTTGTACAGTTGTTCTGTGTATTCTTGGCACCTCTTCTTAATATCTTCTGCTTCTGTTAGGTCCATACCATTTCTGTCCTTTATCGAACCCATCTTTGCATGAAATGTTCCCTTAGTATCCCTAATTTTCTTGAAGAGATCTCTAGTCTTTCCCATTCTGTTGTTTTCCTCTATTTCTTTGCATTGATCTCTGAGGAAGGCTTTCTTATCTCTCCTTGCTATTCTTTGACTCTCTGTGCATTCAAATGGGAATATCTTTCCTTTTCTCCTTTGCTTTTCGCTTCTCTTCTTTTCACAGCTATTTGTAAGGCCTACTCAGACAACTATTTTGCCTTTTTGCATTTCTTTTCCATGGGTACAGTCTTGATCCCTGTCTCCTGTACAATGTCAAGTTAGCATGTTCCAAAACCAAGCCATTATGTGACTTTTTATTCAAGCCAAACAATACCAGTCTTATAATTGAAATATCCTTTTATATAGAATTAAAGTTTATTTTCTGTTCTAATTTGTAAATTTTTATTTCTTTAAAAAAAACAGAAAATGACTGTTATTTGATTAAAATGAGGAAAAATGCTTCAATGTTTGTTAATATTTATTTTAAAAACATGGCAGTATACTAGTCTGCTCACTAGTAGTCTGCCATAACAAAATACTGTAGACTGAATAACTTAAACAACAAAAATTTATTTTCTCACAGTTTTGGAGGCTAGAATTCCATGATCAAGGTGTCAGCATGGTTAAGTTCTGATCAGAACTCTGTTCCTAGCTGGCAGATGGCCACCTTCTCACTGTGTTTCCACCTAGTGAAGGTGTAGGGAAAGCTCTTACTCTTCATATATAGCTGTTGTACTATCAGATTAGCACAACAGATTATCAGATTACCTTTATCTTTTCCTTTCACCTTAATTACCTCTGAGTGATCCTATCTCCAGATAGGCACATGGGGAATTAAATTTCAAAAATACAAATTTTCGGAGATCACAATTCAGTCCATAACAGTTAATATGAAGGAAATAACTTTTCAATGCAACAAATGTGTTGTATCTAAAATTTTTATGTATAAATTGTTTGAATTTTTTCAGGAAATAGGTCTAAGGGGGGAATCCATACCTTCTTAGGGTTGTTGAGGAGGTCTGTTATCCAGAAATACCTAGGAACAGAATTGGTTTGTTCTCTTTTTCTCCTTGTTGCCCTCGTTGGAACAAGTCATTTTTGTTCTCTTGGGGTTTAAAGTTTTGACTGGAAATTTTCTCATGGAAATTTGTATGGCTTTAGACTTTCACTTTTTAGACTGTAGATTTTAGAAAAAGCAAGAAAAACTACCAAGGAAAGCATTTTTCTATATCTTCATTGAGTCTTCTCAACCTCCTTGTGAGTTATTAGAATCTCTATATTAAAGGTAAGGTGAATGAGTTAAGGGTATATTCAGTAATGTGCCCATACACATCGAGGTGTTTCCTGTGGTAGAATTTGAGATTTTCAGGAACTGTTTTCAAATCTCAGATTCCAACATCTATCATTCTTCTACTGTACTTTACTCTCTGTACTTTAGGATTGTATTCCACTTTACACCATCCAGAAATTAAAGTGGGCCAAAAATCAAGAATTAATGAAGTTATTTTCAAAGCAGCACCATGAAAAGAATTGTTTTTTAAAAAGAAAAAAATGCTAGGGCACTACATTAGGACAGGATTTAATTTTTACAAAACAATATAAAATATTTAATTCTCAGAATGAATAGATGAAGGATGTGGATGACCTTTTATTTAGCCCAAATGCTTTTGACATTTGTGAGAGATTAATTATCTTCATAAACAGATTTTAAAAGAAACAGATTCAACAAAAGTTATATAGGTTGTTCTACTATTTGTAGACAAAAAAAGATGCATAGCTTGAGAGTTGCAAATTAAGTTTTATTTGAGTTAAAATGAGGACTGCAGCCTGGGAGACATCACCTCAGATAGCCCTGAGAAACTGTTCCAAAGATGTAGTGGGGGAAGGTCAGTATATAAGCTTCTGGTGAAGAGGGGGTTCGTTGCAATCAGTGCTTACTTTACAAAAGATTTCTACTAGTCACGAGGAGCAGATGTCATCATTTAATGATTTAGTGCTTTTCTAGATATGAAGAGATGCAAGGATTGGGATGATGAAATCAGTTCCTTAAAATATCTAGTTATCTAAAGCCCTGTTCCACCAGATTCTCTGGCACACGGAGAGCCTCACTCCACCCTGAACTCCCTCAGCAGGTGTTGAAGGTCAACAGCTACAGCCTCATAGGCTTCCATCTCTGCAGAGACTGTTGGCAAAAGCCCTTGTTGTTCTTCACTATCAATGGTCTTTGTTGTCATTGTTATTCAGTCATTGCTAAGTCATGCCTGACTCTTTTGCAACCCCATGGACTGCAGCATGCCAGGCCTCTTGGCAAGTTCCAATTTGTAGTTGACATATTTAACATAAGACCAATAATGTGTGTCACGTGCTCAGCCATGTCTGATTCTTTGTGATCCCATGGACTGTAGCCCATCAGGCTTCTCTCTCCATGGGATTTTCTAGGCAAGAAAACTGGAGACAGTTGCCATTTCCTCCTCCAGGGGATTTTCCTTATCCAGGGTTCAAATCCTGGTCTCCCACATTTGCAGGCAGATTCTTTACCTTCTGAGCCACCAGGGAAGCCCAAAACCAGTAATACCGTATATTTTTTAAAAGGTTTATAATTCTCTTTTAACAAATTTTATCATTTAAGCCTAGTAGTAACTTTACATAACTGTTTTTTACATAGTTCTACAGAGAGAGGTTCAGTTGTACAAACACTAATTCATCTTAGGTTCACAGTGATTTCACTAAGTTAATTTATATTGCCACTTGGAAGGACCCAACAGCTGGATTTCTCAAACTACTAAATTTATGATCCTAGACTTCCCAGGTGTTCCAGTGGTTGAGAGTCCGCCTGCCAGTGCAGGGTACACAGCTTCATCCCTGGTCCAGGAAGGTTCTACATGCCACAGGGCAACTAAGCCCCTGTGCTGCCAGCTCTCTAGAGCCCAGGAAGCGCAACTTCTGACGCCCTCACACTCGAGAGCCTGTGCCCCACAGCAAGAGAAGCCACCACAATGAGAAACCCATGCACCGTAAGAGGAATAGCCCTTACTGGACACAACTAGAGAAAACCTGCATACGGCACAGCCAAAAATAAATAATTTTTTAAAAAGAACTAATAAATGAATTCAGTAAAGTTTCAGAGTAAAAAATTAATGTCTAGAAATCTGTTGCAGGAATTCCCTAGCAATCTAATGGTCAGGACCCTACAATTCCACTGCAGTGAGGGGTAAGGGGTTGGGGGGGGGGAGTGGGTTTGATCCCTGGTGGGGAACTAAGATTCCAGAAGTCACGTGGTACAGCCAAAAAAAAAAAAAGCAAACACTATTGTGTTTCTATAAACTAACAGTAAACTATCAAGAAGAGAAATTAAGAAAATAACCTCATTTATAATTGCATCAAAAATAATAAAGTACCTAAAAATAAATCTAACCAAGGAGGTAAATACTTAGAAAACTATAAGACTTTGATAAATTCCAGATGACATGAACAAATGGAAAGATATACCATCCTCATGGATTGGAAGAATTAATCTTGTTAAGATGATCATACTCCCCATAGTAATCTACAGATTCAGTGCAATCCCTATCAAAATACCAGTGGTATTTTTTTTTTTCTACAGAACTAGAACAAATAATTCTAAACTTCATATGGAAACATAAAAGACCCCAAATAACCAAAAGAAAACATTGGCAATACACTTTTGACATAGGTCTTACCAATATTTTTTGGATATGTATCCTCAGAGAAGGTAAACAAAAGCAAAATAAACAATGGGACCACTTCAAACTAAAAAGCTTCTGCACAACAAAGGAAACTACCAACAAAATGAAAAGGCACCCTATTGAGTAGGAGAAGATATTTGCAAATGATTTATCTGATAAGAGGTTAATATCCAAATTATGTAAAGAACTCATACAACTCAACATCAAAAAAACAAACAACCTGATTAAAAATTGGGCAAAAGACCTAAATAGATGTTCCTCCAAAGAAGACATACAGATAGCCAACAGACACATGAAAAGATGCTCAATATCACTGATCATCCGGAAAATGCAAATCACACTACAATGAGATATCACTTATACCTGTCAGAATGGCTATTACCAAAAAGGAAATAACAGTGTTGAGGAGAATGTGAAGAAAAGGGGGGAATGTAAATTGGTATAGTAACTATGGAAACCAGCATGGAGGTTCCTCAGAAAAATTAAAAATAGAACTACTATAATATGATTAAGCAATCCTACTTCCAGGAATTTTTTTTGAAGAAAATAAAAACACTAATTTGAAAAGATACATGTACCCTTATGTTAATTGTAGCATTATTTACAGTAGCCAAGATATGAGAGTAACCTACGTGTCCACCGATAGATGAATGGATAAAGAGGTGGTATATATGTGCAATAGCATATTCCATAAAAAGAATGACATCTTGCCATTTGGAACAACATGGATGGACCATAGGAATATCATCAAACCTTGCTGTACTTTATTGTTCTCAGCTATAGAAGAAGGGCAGGCTTTCCAGCTAGCTCAGTGGTAAAGAATCCGCCTGCCAATGCTGGAGACACGGGTTTGATCCCTGGGTCAGGAAGATCCCTGGAAATGACACCATTTCCCATGGTAAAGGAAATGGGGTTGCAAAAAAGTTGGACATGACTTCATGACTTAGCAACAGTAGCATAGAAGAATGGCCCTTATAGTCTGTATGATTTCTTTAACCCTCACTAAAATTCTTTTATTGTGTTTCATATTCTTAACACAGAATAGTAGAGAAAAAGAGAAAGAAAAGAAACAGATGATGACAAGGTCATAAGCCACTGGAATCATCTATCATATAAAGTTCAGTTCTAAGTATCTCTGCAGAGAACACCCTAAATGTGCTTCCTTATTATACCTTTTCCTTTTTCATAGTAAATCTTTAAGAGATATACAGTTTTGTTGAAACCATGCAAGACCCTGTGGGTCTCCTGTGTACAAATCCTTTCTGGGTCCCCATTTCTTGTTTATAGAAAATAGGCTTCATTCAGCCTTCTATGTTCTAAAGAGCTGATTCAAACAGTTGCTAATCAGGGAGCAGAGGGAATGCAGAAACAAGGGAGGAGCAATCAAGAAACAATAGGGCAGCCTTGGGGCAGTATATATATATATATAATATGAATTACATGTGTATCCATATAATATTTTTGAGCTCTTCTGCAGGAACTGAGGCCCGCACCCAGGTGAAAGATGGTAACTTCAGACTGAGCACATGATTCCTGGGGCACCACCCAGTTACCTCACCATCAACCAATCAGAAGAAAGTCACAAACCCTGCAGCCCTCACCCCAGACTTTGCCTATAAAAACTTCTCCCCCAGATTCCTTAAAAAACTAGGAATAAAACCGCCATATGACCCAATAATCCTATACCCTGAGTAAGTCAAAATTGAAGATGCATGTACCCCAGTGTTCACTGCAGCACTATTTCCAATAGCTACAACATGGAAGCAACCTAGCTGTCCATCAACAGATGAATGGATAAAGAAGTTGTGGTACATATACACAATGGAATATTACTCAGCCATAAAAAGGAATGCATTTGAGTCAATTCTAATGAGGTGGATGAACCTAGAGCCTATTATACAGAGTGAAGTCAAGTCAGAAAGAGAAAGATATATTAACACATATATATGGAATCTAGAAAGATAGTACCAAAGAGTTTAATTGCAGGGCAGCAGTGGAGAAACAAACATAGAGAACAGATTTATGGACATGGGGGAGGAGAAGGTGAGATGTATGGAGAGAGTAACATGGCAACTTATATTACCATATGTAAAATAGATAGCCAGTGAGAATTTGCTGTATGTCTCAGGTGCTCTGTATCAACCTAGAGGGGTGAGATGGGAGGGAGGTTCAAGAGGGAGGGAACATAGGTACACCTATGGCTGATTCATGTTGAGGTTTGACAGAAAACAACAAAATTCTGTAAAGCAGTTATCCTTCAATTAAAAAATAAATTAATTAATAGTATTAAAAAAAAAAAAAAAAACTTCTCCCCCTAAACCATTGGGAAGTTTGGGATTTTTGAGCCACCCATTTTCCTTGATTGGCACTCCAGTAAACCTTTCTCTGTACCAGACTTTGACATTCTTTGACATTTCAGTTTGTTTGACCTCACTGTGCATCAGGCACACAAACTTGTGTTCAGTCACAGTGTTCATAAAATTATATATTTTAGAGGAGATTTTGCTAATTATTTTTAACACTGATTAATTTTCCTCCAACGAATTTTAACAGTTGGTTAAATAACAAGCATTTTTACTATAGGACTCTTTCTATAATTCTCCCAAGCATTTTAAAAATATTTATTTAATATATTACTTCTTTAACCTGATATCTGTTGTCCTTGCAGTTCTCTTTTTACTCTGGAAAATTCCTTGCCTTTTAATTTTTATTCCCACTTCAGTTGTCATATTCTGTCTCTCAGTATTTATATTGGATGCCCCATAATTTCTAGGTTTCTTTGAAGTACACTGCTCCAGAACATACTTTAGATTATTTCTTAGTTATTGAAATGGAAATCAGAGCAAAAGATTTTTTTTTAACCAACCAAAAAGCTACTTGATTCAATTTGCATTTGAAAAGAATATTTAACTCTAGAGAATAGTAGATGACAGCTGTCATTAGCTTGTAAATTCCCATTGTGACTTCAATACAACCAACAGCCATTTTGTATATTATTAAACTTGAGGAACTTTGGTAATTGTTATTCTTTGGTTGCAAAACAAGAAATCTAATATTTGCATTACAATTGCGTGTGTGGGAAAGGAGGAGACCTGGGGATTTATTTCAAAAGTGGTATTATATTAAAAATTTGTTAGTTCTGAAATGTGCTATCTATGCCAAGTTTTTCAAAGCTTTCATATTTAACTCCTTTTAACAACTTCATAATCTTAAAGAAAAAAGTTAAACTGAGTGATAAAAACTTTAATTTTGTCTGTTTACTTTGTCTCAGTTATTTTGAAACAGTAATCCCTAAGCACTTACCCATGAAACTGATACATTAGTGAAATCTTCCATAGTTTGTGTGTTTAAGATTCACAGATTCCTATCTTTTAATTCAGTTCTGACTCCTTGAAATCTGTGGTTGAATATTTTCACATGTAGGAAGAAGACTGGATGGTGGTGAGGGAGAACAACAGGTAGACAAGTTAGTCACCTAATTTCATGACCCCCATCATCATTACTGCTTATAGAACAAATGAGGATATTTATGTTACTGGCTCTGACTTTAAGGAAGCAATGGATGGCTAAGGATTCTTTTAAAAATGAGAAAGAAAATGACAAAAATTTCAAGTTATTTTAGGTATTGAAAACTTTAGATGGTACATACTATGTATTAACTTTATATTACTATTTTGGCCTCATTTTCCTTAGAAAACTCAAGACTGTCCTTTTGGAAAGAATAAATAGAGATTTATGACTCTGCTTTTTTTTTTTTAATGTAAAAATTCAAATCATGTATCCACAAAGCAGTAACTGCTGTGGGAATTGTTATCCTGCTGTCAACAGCTAGAACACCAGATAAAAACACATGAAAATACTGTTTTTAACACTGGACAATAGGCAAGACAGGACTTTGATCTGAGGAAAGAGAAGCAAATGAAATTAACCTTACATTGCTTCAGCTCACAGCCTGAGGCTTTGGTTAAATTCTGAGCCACAAATCCAGGCACAACTTCCCAGGAGACAGCAATTACCAGAAGCTGTAAAGGAGAAGGAAGCAGCACCCCACTCCAGGGTTCTTGCCTAGAGAATCCTGTGGACAGCGGAACCTGGTGGGCTGCCATCTATGGGGTCGCAGAGTCGGACGCGACTGAAGCGACGTAGCAGCAGCAGCAGCAGAAGCTGTAAAGTGAATAACTCTTGGTGCTTACTCAGGGCCAGGAATCATTTGACTTCTCTCCAGCTAGAGAGGAGGAGCATCCCTGACTGCATGAACATTCAGTGGAGACTCCCAAAAGAAGCATAACTTGGAAGAGGGGCCAAATTTGCTCTAGAATAAAGGATTCTCTAGATTTGTCTTAAAAGACTCGAGAGGATCAAGCTAATATGCAGTAACTATACAACAAAATCCAGCATTCAGCAATGTAAAAGTCAGTGTCTAATCTCCAGTCAAAAATTACTAGGCATATGAAGAAGTTGTGGGTGGGGGCAGGAATTAGTCAACAGAACCAGACCTAGGAATGATGGAATTAACAGACAAAGATTTTAAAACAGTTATTATAAATATGATTCTTATATTCATGGAAAGAAAAGAAAAAACATAGGCATAATACAAAGAAAAATAGAACAATAAACAAATGGAACTTCTAGAGATGAAAATATGTATGAAATGAAAACCAGTATGGATGGAATTAATAGCCAATTAAATACTACAGAGGAAAAGATCAGTGACATTGAAGTACATAGCAATTAAAACTATCCAGTATGAATCTGAGAAAACTGAAATACATGAAAAGAGCTTCAGCACCCTGTGCGACAGTACCACATGGTATAATACGAGTGTAATTGGAATCCAGAAGGAGAGGTGTGGGAGACATGAAAAATATTTGAATAATGGCCAAGTTTTTATAAATTTGATGATAATGATGAGTCCACAGACCTAAGAAATTTAACAATTCCCAAACAGCACAATCATAAAGGAAAACATAGAAAAGAACGTTATAATCAGGTTGCTGAAAACCAATGATAAAGAGAAAATATTAAAAGCAGCAAAAGGGAAAAAGACACACTACATACAAAGGAACAAAGATAAGAATGTACACAAATGTATAACATACTGTACAAACCGGAAGTTCTAGAGTACTGGGAGGAAAAAAAACTAGATTTTTAAACAGCAAAATTGTCTTTCAAAAATGAAGAAGAAATAAAGACTTTTTCAGACTTAACCAAAACTGAGAGAATTTATTGCCAACATATCTGCCCAACAAGAAATGTTTAAGGAATCTCATGAGACAAAAGGAAAATGATACCAAATGGAAATGTGGATTATACAAAAAAAAAAAAAAAGAGGAACACCAGAGGGTAAATATGTACATAAATATCAAAGACACTTTGCTCATTTTGAAAATTTTAAAATATAATTAGTTGTCAAAGTAAAAATAGTTTGTGGTTTATAGCATATAGAAATAAATGTAAACAGAAAAAGAGACTCAGATGTATAGAACAGACTTGTGGACTCTGGGAGAAGGTGAGGGTGGGATGTTTCAAGAGAACAGCATTGAAACATGTGTATTATCTAGGGTGAAACAGATCACCAGCCCAGGTTGGGTGCATGAGACAAGTGCTCGGGCCTGGTGCACTGGGAAGACCCAGAGGATCGGGTGGAGAGGGAGGTGGGAGGGGGGACCGGGATGGGGAATACATGTAAATCCATGGCTAATTCATTTCAATGTATGACCAAAACTACTGTAATGATGTAAAGTAATTAGCCTCCAACTAATAAAAATAAATGGAAAAAAAAATGTAGAACACTAGCACAATACAGGGGAATGGAAGCATATTGTTGTAAGGTTCTTACACTCCATCTAAAGTGGTATACTACTACCTGAAGGTTAACTGTGATAATTAAAGATGTATACTGCAAACCCGTGAGGTGGGTTCTGCAAACCCAATAGGCCAAGTCCAGTGCATTCCTTAATTTTGTAAATAAAGTTTGTTGAAACACAGCCATGCATATTTGTTTACATAGTGCCTAGGGCTGCTTTTGTACCACAGTGCAGAGTCTTATGTTGCAACAGAGATTTTATGACTGCCCAAAACCTAAAGTATTTAATATCTACCCTTTATAGAAAAGCATTGCCATTATTGCTGTAGAATAACCCAAAACCATGAAGAGGTACAGTTAATAAGCCAGTTTGTTGTTGGTATTGTTGTTTAGTTGCTAAGTTATGGCCAACTCTTTTGAAATCCCATGGACTGTAACCCACCAGGCTCCTCTGTCCAAGGGATTTCCAAGCAAGAATACTGGAGTAGGTTGCCATTTCCTTTTCCACGGTATCTTCCTGACCCAGGGATCTAACCTGCGTGTCCTGCATTGGCAGGCAGATTATTTACCACTGAGACACCAGGGAAGCACATAGTAGAGATTAAATGTAATCATAAGAATACTCAGTTAATCTAAAAGAGGGCACGAATAGATGGAAAGTAGAAGAAAGAATTGAGTCAAGAAAAGTAGCAAGATGGCAGACTTATACATAACCATATTTATAATTTATTAAATGCAAATGATATACATACTTTAAAAGATAGGGATTGTCAGATTGGGTAAAATAGCAAGACTCAACCATATGTTGTCTGCAAGAAACCCACTTAAAATATAAAGACATGGGTAGGTTAAAAGTAAAAGGATGAGAAAAGGTATACCACAAAAACATATGTCTACTCAGAGACTTGTAAGTAAATAATCATATAAAGCTTATTCATAGTAGTCAAAACCTGGAAACAATCCACATGTCAGTCATGGTAAATGGATGAACAAAATTATAGCGTATCCATGTATAGTTAAATGCTACTCAGCAATAAAAACAAATCAATTATTAATGCATGTAACAACATGGATGAATCTCAAAATCATCCAGGTACAAAAGAGTACATGCTATATTATATTATTCCAGCAGTATAAGTCTAAAAAAACTGAACATAATCTATGGTGACAAAAATCCAGCCAGTAGTTGCCCAGGGGTTAACTGGAGTGAGGATCAAGAGAATTTGGGGGGCTGATGGAAATGTTCTTTATCCTGTTACATCAGAATTCATCAGATATTCATTTCAAATAAGAATGTATTTTGTTATTGATAAACTGTGTTTCAATAAGTGTTATTTAAGTCATGAACAATGTAGTGTGAGTCTTCTGTATTCATTATAGGCGTTATCATTTATTAGACCAGGCAAGGAAAAAATAGGTAAATGACTCCAATTATGAAAGTTTAATGCATTTAGAATCTCCAAAACATTGTTCTATGTAGATTTCTTCTCAGCTCTTCAGTTTTAAGGAGTATGAATCCTTACAAACTTTATAGAATGTATCCTTTAATTCTTTTTTCAAAAAAAGCTAATAAACATCACTCATCTAAAAGCAGTATGTTATAAATGGTTTATTTATTCCTCACAACTACTGTATCAGTTAGGCATTAAGTCCATTTGATATATGAAAAAGTGAGGCTCACAGAAGTTACATAATATGTCCAAAGTTAAAGTCAGGATTCCATGCCAGATTTGACTCCATACCCTGTTTTCCTTTTACAGGCTAATGCTAAATTACTGTCTTTAAATGCTTGGTTGCTTGTGTAAAAAATTCTTGCTCAAAATTTATTTGAAAATTCATTTGAAAATGATTTGAAAGAGTTATTCTGACACTTGTTTTAGAGACTAAGGTTCTATAAGTTAAGAATTAAGGAATAAGATAAGAAAATAAGGAATTCTGTGCCAAACTGTTGTAGAAAATCCTGTCAGTTGTGTAGCTTATGATAATGTTTCCCTTAATAACTTTTTGTTAATAAGTCCCAAAATGTTGAGCTTTGACTTCTTGCTAACCTCAGGAAAATGTTCAAGAGTACTTAAAAGAAGTTGTTTTTATTGTATCCTAGTATGTCCACATTGTATAAGAGAATGCTTACTTATCAAGCACCTTGGATATAATATTGTATGTACAATCAATAAGAGTTGCTGTCCTTGAGTAAGTCTTACTTACTAGTATACGTTCACATGTTATTCCCCACGAATCCTTGAAAGCTCTGGCTCCCAAGAACCTTCTCCTACAGGATATAGAATCTGGCCCAGCAATCTCTGACTACTTAATAAAATTTTAGTAAATGGAATCAGGGTTTATATTCACCAATACCAAGAACTTTACCTCAGATTTCTGGGAAAGCCTCTTCTTGACCCACTTAAAAGATAATCCTCTGCATATTTTATTTTTTCTGAAAAGTGATTTGTGTGATAGATACAATCTTCCATAAGCCAATTCCCAGAATAATCTTCAGTTAAAGCTAAAGGACATATTCTTGAACCTTTGGAAACATTTTAAACAACACTAATAATAATAAACCCCCATTTAAGAAGATTAATAATATCACTTTAACTTATAATGAAATCTGATTATCATATGATTATGGGTCTTTTTCATTCAGATGTGACAGTGGTGTATCAAAATGGGTTACCTGTGATATCTGTGAGGCTACCATCCCGGCGTGAACGCTGTCAGTTCACACTCAAACCTATCTCAGACTCTGTTGGTGTGTTTTTACGACAACTACAAGAAGAGGATCGGGGAATTGACAGAGTTGCAATCTATTCACCAGGTATAGTCACCTTCATTATTCATTTCCACCCACCCCTTGTTCCCCCTCTAAACTGCTTCTACACACACACACACACACACACACACACACACACACAGGCGCTGCAAATGATCCCATGCTTTTAACTTTGGGACATAATTTTTTGCTTAGCAAATGTCAGGAGAGACAGTGATTTCTCTCCCAGTTTTTAGAATATGATTGTTCAGTTTTAGCAAGGGTATATATTAATACACAGGGATCTCATTCAAAAGCACCTCACATATAATGCCATGGGCAAAGATGAGCCATCAATCACATTTTATACTTTTGAGACCTTTTGTCATTACCTTAGGCATAGAATAAACTTATCCAGTAGTTGAGCCATCATCTCTGAAGATATGAAATATTAGGACTTCTTTTTAGATCTTTTCATGTCTTTCACATAAACGTTTATAAAATAAAGACATGTGATTTGAAAGTAGTAGAAAATAAGACACTAACATTCCCACTTGGCATGACATCCATTTCATTTATTTATTTTTTAAGTGCCTTACATTTTTACCACTTTCACTTTGAAAAATTCTAAATGTACAGAAAACATAAAAGCCTAGTACAGTAAGTCCCTGTAGTTTAAATATGCTTAATTCTCAACTCATAATTAATAGATGAACTTGGTGTACTTTGCTCACCCTAGCATCTGCCCCTACTGAATTATTGGCAACTAATCAGTAACTGTACTGCAAAGTTCCATATACTAGAAGATGTTGGTTTTTTAGCAATCAATTTCCATCATAGACAAATAGACATCCATGCAGGTCTCCCAGTGACCCTAGGTTTCCAGATGACACCTATGCATCTATGTAATTATTTCATTTGTTCATGAAGTTCTGCCAGAAAAGTACATTGTTAAATCTTAACAGACTTGAGGCCATGAAAACAAAAAGCCTCAGATAATATAAGCTTTATTTTACATGGAGTTTGGGGATAAGGCAAAAAGCTAACTGAAATTTAAAAGACATAATTTTAAAATCTGTTTTGAGGATTGCTTTCTTTCCTGACCACTCTTGAATAATTATGGACATATGACAAATTAAAATTTTCACATTTAAATTTTTCACAGATGGCGTTCGAGTTGCTGCCTCAACAGGAATAGACCTCCTCCTCCTTGACGACTTTAAGCTGGTCATTAATGACTTAACCTATCATGTACGACCACCAAAGAGAGGTAAAAAGTAACCTTGATAAGGTCAGAGAAACATGAGAAGGGCTTTTGGAAGGAACTTTGTTTTCCCCTGGATAAACTTGAGAAACAGACAGTATTCAAAGAATACTCAAAGTTTTACATATAGGTAGCACTTGGCTAGTATACTGACTAAAACATAGAAACCAGAAGTGTTCTACATAAGTTAAACTCCTTTCCTCCATTCAAGCTAAAATTAATATTATTTTAATGTTGTTTGGGGAACCTTTTGTAAACAAATTATGGAACTCCCTGTCCTCTTAAATGTATGTAACAGGAATTAACCCCCCTTTTTTTCGATGGCTAGGGGTTAGCAGTCTGAAAGTCAATTATTGTACAATAATAGTTCTTGGGAACTTCTGACATGTATATGCTTTTGTGTCAAAAAGTTAGGATATTTGCCTTAGGTGCAGATTCTAAGAACACGCCAGGAAACTCAGTAATCAAATATTTTCAAGAACTATTGTTAAAAACCAAAGTTAATGCAAAAAATTCATGATAAAACATCAAAAATTTGAATAAAGACAATCAGTATTACTGATTTTTATTTTCACCCTACTCTCCAATGTGACTCTGCACAGTACTGATGGTATTAAATAACCCTCTGAAATAGCATTTTGAAGTATGACTTTTTGGTCATTTTTCTCTCTTTGCCTTGATAGTCAGTCGCTTGCTGCTGTTGTTAATTCCCCTCCTACTACCACCGCTGCATCCATCAGCTTCCTAAAACATTTGTTTTCTTCAATTCTGCTTTCTTGTTTTGTTTTGTTTTGTTTTTTTGCTGCACAGAATTCTAGTTCCCTGATGAGGAATCAAACCTGTGCCCCCTACAGTGGAATCACAGATTCCTAACTACTGGTCCGCTAGGGAAGTCCCCTCCATTCTTCTTTTGTGAATTGTCCGTAATGTAGAAAAAGTAAAAGCCTAAGTATTGAACGCCTTCCTCAAAATCTGGTCTGCCTCTACCTTTAAATTTTTTCTCTTTTCCTTTTAAGTGATGCTACTTTTCCTCCACTGTGTGTTCCTTTCTTCTTTCCTGAACTGTGTCCTCATTCTTTGCCATGTTAGTTAGTGTTTGCTCACCTTTCCTCTGAGATGCCTTTTTCCTTTTTTCCTGTTTCTTCATGTCACAGTCATCAATGTCAGCTCTTCCATGAAGCCTTTCATGATCCTGTTCTTTCTCTGACTCACAGCCAACCAGAAGTGATCGCTGTCTTCTCTGAATCCTTCTTAATCCTTTTTCTTTTCAAGTGCTCAGAGGGAAGGTCCTGTGATTTTTGCATACCTGTTGACTTAGGTAATCATTCTATATTGAGTGAATTAAGTGAGTTAAAGTATCCTTTAAATAGTAAGACATTACTAAGTCAGATTTTATTAAGTTGGAATAACTAAACATGTAAACCGAGAATTGTTAGTTGTATATGTTAGCTATGCTAATATGTTTTTCTTCTTTATTCTGATTCTTGAACTAGAAAAGTTTTCTAAAATAGCAGAAGTACAGGCCTTATTTTACTTAGTTTTTTTTTGTTGTTGTTTTTTAAATTTACTCTTTATTTTTTCCCTGGGTTTATTGATATATAACTGACACTAATATTATGTACATTTAAGATATACAGTGTGATAATTTGATCCACTTAGGTATTGAGAAGTGATTATCACAGTAAGATTAGTTAATACCTCCATCATTTCACACAGTTACCATTTCTTTTTGATGAGAATACTTGAGGTCTACTTTCTTAGCCACTTTTAAGTATACATTACAGTTTTAATTATAGTCATCATGCTGTACATTAGATCCCCAGAACTTATTCATCTTATAATTATAAGATTAATACCCTTTTACCAACATGGAACGACCACATGATTCAGCAATCCCATTTTGGGGTATATATCCAAAGGAAATAGAATCTCACTAAAATATTAAAAGTTGACTAATGTAGTCTTATGTAAGGTATAACAATCAGGAAAGTAATGATACAAGCTTCCATCTATTATGTTTTCAAAAACTAGAGGTATTTTAATCAATGAATATTTCCAACCATCTTGTCTAATACTGTGTTTTTTAAATAGAAATGAATGTGTTTTAGTTTTTTTTAATAAGACTATTCTCAAGTTTAATAAGGAAAATAAAGGTAAAAACTAAAAAGGGGAGAAATTATATTTGATTCTTTGATAATCAACTTGGTAGCCATATATAACTCTTTGACTTACCTATACCTCAGATCTGTAGAATATCTGTCCACCTTCGCTAGAAGACAGACGTGAAGTTTGCAAGGGTCAGGAGTCTCTAATTCATGGGATGGTTGTAAAGTGAAATGTGAAATTTGGTAAGCTCATTAGCAGCATTATTATAGAACTTAAAAAGATAATTTTAATATTTAAATCTAGACATTCTCTCAGCTCTGCTTTATTAGCCAATGAGAGATTCAGTCATTATATACCATTTTTCACAGAAGCTTAAATAATACTCCTTTAAGTTTATAAACACTTTTCCGCTTAACTTTTAAAACATAGTAAAACTAAGTATTTTTTTCTTTTGAAAAAATGTAAGTTTCAGGGCTTCCCATGTGGCTCAGTGGTAAAGAATCTGCCTGCCAATGCAGGAGATGCAAGTTTGATCCCTGGGT
The DNA here is from genome assembly GCF_023699985.2 of Odocoileus virginianus. Classification (NCBI taxonomy): domain Eukaryota; kingdom Metazoa; phylum Chordata; class Mammalia; order Artiodactyla; family Cervidae; genus Odocoileus; species Odocoileus virginianus. The sequence continues at coordinate 62,583,615 of NC_069680.1, forward strand.
CAGAAAAATACCCTGGAGGAGGGCATGGCAACCCACTGCAGTATTTGTGCCTGGCGAATCCCATGGACAAAGGAACCTGGTGTGTTACAGTCCATAGGGTCGCAAAGAGTCAGACATGACTCAGTGACTCAGCACACACACACAAGGTAGTGTTTCCAGTATATTATCTTCCTCTCCCTCTCTGAGGAAGGTAATGTGGGCCTTCAAGTTACCATTCTTTTCCAGTTATATTCAGTAAGCAGTTGAATTTCTGTATTGACAGAGAGGCTGCTTATCCAGAAGAGTAAGCCTACTGGTCTCAACATTGTAACTGTTTTTAGTGAAAGCGCAGTTGGTAAAGAATCCGCCTGCAATGCAAGAGACCCGGGTTCAATTCCTAGCTTAGGAAGATCTGCTGGAGAAGGGATAGGCTACCTGCTCTGGTATTTTTGGGCTTCCCTTGTGACTCAGCTGGTAAAGAATCCACCTGCAATGTGGGAGACCTGGGTTCAATCCCTAGGTTGGGAAGATCCCCTAGAGAAGAGAAAGGCTACCCACTCCAGTATTCTGACCCGGAGAATTCCATGGACTGTATAGTCCATGGGGTTGAAAAGAGTCAGACACGACTGAGCGACTTTCACTCACAAATGGAGAAAATAAATTGAAAGCACTAGGTTTGGGGTGTTAGATAATGAGAACACTAGGATTTTGTATATACGTCAAGCAGATGGAACAGATATAATTTATCTAATGAAAGTTAAAATAGTTAATGAAGGAAAACTTGCCCAGAATAGTTTTTTTCAGATTTCTTTTTTTTAATTAATTAATTTTTTAATTGAAGGATAATTACTTTATAGAATTTGTTGTTTTCTGTCAAACATCAGCGTGAATCAGCCATAGGTGTACATATGTCCCCTTCCTCTTGAACCCCCACTCCCATCTCCCTCCCCATCCCACCCCTCTAGGTTGATACAGAAAAATATGAAACGCTTCATGAATTTGCATACCATCCTTGCACAGGGGCCATGCTAATCTTCTCTGTATCGTTCCAGTTTTACTATATATGTGCTACCAAAGTGAGCACCAGAATAGTTTTTAAAGTCTTGACACACAGTTTTTTCTACTCATTCCTTACCCTCCTTTAATTTTCGCTTTTCTCTCCTGTTTTTCTTTTCCCTGTGTTCAGGTAGCACTTTAGAACTAAAAATGCTCTATGAATGTTGTACACCAGTAAACTTTAACTTCACACACTTCACCAGGCACTGAGGATAGAGAACTTATTCATGTAGGATCTAATATAGTTATTAGATCCTAATATAGTTATTAGATCACAGGTAGTACATAGTACATAGATACCTAAGTACTAACAGCTCTTGTACCTAACACCAAAATTGGAGGGAAGAGACAGGAAAAAGCTGAATGAAACAAAGGGGCAAGTCATAGTAGCAAGGCTAGTTGCAGGTTCCACTGCATTCTCTTGGTTACCATAGCTATATATGGCTGGATTCCCCCTCTGACCTCTGCAGGATGAGAGGAGTAGTTATTTTAGCAATTAGATGGTTTTAAACTTCATCTTGGGGCTTCTCTAGAAGCTCAGACAGTAAAGCATCCACCTGCAACGCAGGAGACCTTGGTTCAATCCCTGGGTTGAGAAGATCCCTTGGAAAAGGAAATGGCAACCCACTCTAGTATTCTTGCCTGGAGAATTCCATGGAGTTAGGAACCTGGTGGGCTACAGTCCATGGGGGTTGCAAAGAGTCTGAAAGTTTTTATAATAAGAAGAATCATTTTGATTGGCACCACTGAGCCCTTTGTCTCATTTATCCATCCAGAGGATACTGGAGACCTTGCTTCTGTCCTAATAATGTGAATAATTGAGAGAAACAGTTGAACAGGCCAACCAAATACCAGTGACTCAAATAGCCAGAGTCTTTTCCAAACCATTATACTAGCTGAAAAGACTGTTTAACCCCTATTATTTTTGCACATCTATCTTTGTGTACCTTAATTATCCTGGCATTGATGGCATGTGCAGAAACATTAAAAAACATCTTAACTTCATTTTTAGTGAGGCATACTCAAGTCATCCAGAAGTGTTTCTGTTAAGCCATTAGCAGATTTATCTTCTCTCTTCCTATAATTTCATCTCCAAATATGTGGGCAGATTTTTCAGGGCTGAGGGGTTTGAAGTTGTTTTCCTCTGCCGTGACAACACCATGGAAGCATATTCTCCCTGTCAGGAAAATCTTAACAAAATAAAGCTAAGTCCGCTGAGTTTGCCAGGGCTTTTCTGATACCTGGTCAGAAAGATAACAGCTCTTTGTTCAGCCAGGTCTAAAACTGGAAATCTGTAAGATTGATCTCCTATGAATTATCATTTTATAATCTTTTCATTGCTGTTTGAAGGTATGTTGGAGCACATAAAATCTTATTTGTTTTGAATACGTAATACATTCACAATGTTCAAATCCCAAAGTCTAAAAATATATAGGAAAAAATTTCTCATTCCTGTTTTACCAGCCACCCTTTTCTCATCTTACCAGCAAGCATTGTTCTTAGTTTTTTATGCTTCCTGTCAGAGATAGTTAGTTCATTCATAAGCAAGTGTGAAAGCATAATCTTTTCCCCTTTTTATGCAAAAAATAGCATATCATACATACTGCATATGTCAGTCAGGATTCAGTTGGGGAAGCAGAGCTCTGAATAATATGGAATAAAAGATTTATTATAGGCATGAGACTTTGTACAGTTGTAGATGAATGTAAAGAAGTAAAAGTCTGTAAAGGGGAGCTTGGAAGATGAGAGAAAAGGTACTAATTTTGAAGTGGTGGCAAATGTGGACAAATGAAAGCTTGCCAGGAAACCTGGAAATTCTCCTTAACTTAAGTTAAGGAGAATTAGCAAAAAAGGGCTGGTGGAGAAATCCCTGAGACAGTGTTATCAAATAGAACTTCTGTAATGATGAAAATGTTCCATTTCTGCACTGTTCAGTATGGTAGCCATCAGTCCTGTGTGCCTATTGAGCACTTGAAATGTGGCTAGTATGACTGAGAAACTGAATTTTACATTTTATTTCACTTTAATTAATGTAAATAGCCACACATGGCAAGCAGTTACTGTTTTGAACAGCACAGCTCTAGAAGGTGCACCTGGCTGTAGGTGTGAATTTGCTGTTAATCATCAGAGGTGGCAGTTGAGAGTAAAGAGCTGGATGCAGAGCCAGGGAGAGCAGGTACACGCTGGCGTCTCCAGGCACCTCTGCACCTGTCTTACTGCCTTCAGAGCTTCTGCAGGGCTTCTGCTTTCCAGAGTCTCACTTAAGTCTCTCTTGCAGCCAACTCTAGTTCAGAACCACACAGGGAATTTTGGGGAATTGGGGCTATTTAGGGAAACATCATTCCAGTGAAACTAAATGTCAGGGTATTAAACCACCAGACTGCTTTTCTTACCTAACAATGTATTCTGAAAACCTTAAAATACCAGAGCATAAAGAATTCCTTATTCTTTTTCGTAGCTGTTGTCTACTGCATGAATGTATAAATGTATGTACCCATTCACTTAACTACTTATTTTTATAATTTATTGTAACCAAAAAAATCAACGGAGAAACAAACTTGGATTGAGCAATGTTTCTGACTATACCATAAAATACACAAGAAGCCATGAAAGAAAAGATTGAAATAAAAAATAACTTTTCTACACAGCAGAATTCATAATATGAATATTAGTTTTAAAATAATGTCTTCAGTGAATGATATTTTAATAGAAACTGACTTTTTTATGAAACAAATACCAAGCCTGATTTCAGATTTTATAGATTTTCAGGTTATGATTGACCACACATATTTGATCATTAACGTCTATGCTTCATTAGGAAAAGGAAGATGAGAGGGTCTATTTAGTTTGCATGTTTGCTTCCTTTCTTCTTTCCTCCCTTCCTCCCTCCCTGGATTGCTAAGCACTTTTCAGTGTAATTATGATTTGAAAGTGGAAATAGAAAAGGAAAGAGCATGAATAAAAGTCATTGGACAATCAGTCAGATCTTTTGCCACTCCCTGCTAGCTCTGCAATTTTGTGAATATCATTATGAGGTTTCATTAAGGAGAGGAACTAGCTTATATTTGATTTTTCCCCACCACAGTGAGGCTTCCTAGGTGGCTCAGTGGTAAAGAATCCACTTGCCAATGTAGGAGCTGCAGAAGATGTGGGTTCTATCCCTTGTTTGGGAAGATTCCCTGGAGAAGGAAATGGCAACCCACTCCAGTATTCTTGCCTGGGAAATCCCATGAACAGAGGAGCCTGCCCATCTACAGTCCATAGGATTGCAAAGAGTTGGACATGACTGAAGCGATTGAGCGTGTGCCTCTAGTGAATAGCTCAGTTCAGTTCGGTTCAGTTGCTCAGTTGTGTCTGACTCTTTGTGACCCCATGGACTGCAACACACCAAGCTTCCCTGTCTATCACCAACTCCTGAAGCTTGCTCAAACTCATGTCCATCTAGTCAGTGATGCTGTCCAACCATCTCATCCTCTGTCATCCCCTTCTCCTCCTGCCTTCAGTCTTTCCCAGCATCAGGATCTTTTCCAAAGAGTCAGTTCTTTGCATCAGGTAGCCAAAGTGTTGGAGTTTCAACTTCAACATCAGTCCTTCCAGTGAATATTCAGGACTGATTTCCTTTAGGATTGACTGGTTGGATCTCCTTGCAGTTTAAGGGACTTTCAAGAGACTCTCCAATATCACAGTTCAAAAGCGTCAATTCTTCAGTGCTAAGCTTTCTTTATAGTCCAACTCTCACATCCATACATGACTACTGGAAAAACCATAGCCTTGACTAAACGGACCTTTGCTGGCAAAGTAATGTCTCTGCTTTTTAATATGCTGTCTAGGTTGGTCATAACTTTCCTTCCAAGGAGTGTCTTTTCATTTCATAGCTGCAGTCACCATCTGCAGTGATTTTGGAGACCCCCAAAATAAAGTCAGCCACTGTTTCCACTGTTTCCCCATCTATTTGCCATGAAGTGATGGGACCGGATGCCATGATCTTAGATTTCTGAATGTTGAGCTTTAAGCCAACTTTTTCACTCTCCTCTTTCACTTTCATCAAGAAGCTCTTTAGCTCTTCTTCACTTTCTGCCATAAGGGTGGTGTTATTTGCATATCTCAGGTTATTGGTACCTAATACAAAAATGTTTGCTAATCTCTTTAGAACTCAAATTGCTGCTGCTGTTGTTGTTTAGTCTCTATGTCCAACTCTTTTGCAACCCCATAGACTGTAGCCCACCAGGCTCCTCTCTCCATGGGATTTCCCAGGCAGAAATACTGGAATGGGTTGCCATTTCCTTCTCCAGGGATCTTCCTAAACCAGGGATTGAACCCACATCTCCTGCATTGGGAGATGGGTTCTTTACCACTGATCCACCAGGGAAGCCCATTGAAGAACTCAAATTTCTCACTTGTAAATTATGGATTATATTTATGAGAATAAATATGGAGTAATATGTGTGAGAGGATTTTGTTAACCATAGATAGTTTATACGTACCTAAGCAGTTATCTTTTTGAAAGAGGACTGAGCTTGCAGGAAAATATTAATATTGATATAATAGAAGCCTTATAACTCAGTTCTAGGCCTGGGGATGAAGGAGGCGTGGACTTTACCACTTTACTGTGACATTCCAGAGTGCAGTTTTCTGGTTTTGGAACTTTGGAAAGTGTAGAATCATTTGTGAATGTGAGCTGCAGCTTTAGTGCAGAACAGACCCTGTTGACATAGATGACTTCTCGAGCTCAAGGTGTTCTTGCTTTTATCTTTTCCCATTAATGCAGCACCCATTCACTGAAGTATGCAAGATATTGTACTAGGTGCTGTAGCCCATATTACTGTATCAGCTCTTTTTTAATCCAATTTGCTACTCTTTTTTTAATTTTTTATTGATTGAATTTCTGTGATAACTCTAGTGAAGGACAACCTTGAAGAATATTTGAAATACATGCATGACTAATTCTTTTTTTTTTTTTACTTTTAGACCATTTTTATTATCACAAAAGAAACTGCATGCCCATTAGCAGTCAGCTCCCACTTTTACCTCTCAACAGCCGCTTGCTGTTGTTGCTCTTGTTCAGTCGCTCAGTTGTGTCTGATTCTTTGCGACCCCATGAACTACAGCACGCCAGGCTTCTCTCCCTCTTTCACTATCTCCCTGAGTTTGCTCAAACTCATGTCCATTGAGACAGTGATGCCATCCAACCATCTCATCCTCTGTCACCCCCTTTTCCTCTTGCCCTCAATTTTTTCTAGCATCAAAATCATTTCCAATGAGTTGGCTCTTCAAATCAGGTGGCAGAGTCTTGGAGCTTCAGCATCAGTCCTTCCAGCAAATATTCAGGGTTGATTTCCTTTAAGATTGACTAGTTTCATTTCCCTGCTGCCCAAGGGAGTCTTCACCAGCACCACAGTTTGAAAGCATCAATTCTTATGGGCATTTCATATAAATGGAATCATATAATATGTAGCCATTTGTGTCTCGTTTCTTTCATTGCATATGATTTTTAAGTTTCATCCATGTCATGGTATGACATGGTAAAATTAATTTTAATAACTTTTAAACTAGTCTCATGTATCCAGACTATGGTTATTTCATTTTATGTATCATCAATATAAAACTTTATTAATGAGATATTTTATATTCTTATATGAAGACTTTTTTTGTGGTGTAGATTTTCTTTAGAGTACATCTCAGTTCAGTATAGTCACCTTTTAAATGTTCAACAGCCACATGTAGTTGGAGGTTACTGTATTGGATGGCACAAGTATTAGATAGGACTCCTGGTTTTAGTTCAGAGCTCTTTTCACTGCATTGTACTTAAAATGTACACATTTTTATGAAGATGTGGAAGCAAATTTTTAGAGAAATTATACTGGAATTTAAAATGAGTTTCACCTAAGCTGCTCCATTCATACCTAATTTTCTTTTTTTAAATTAATTAATTTTTTAAAATTTATTTTAATTGGAGGCTAATTACTTTACAATATTGTAGTGGTTTTTGCCATACATTGACATGAATCAGCCATGGGTTTACATGTGTTCCCCATCCTGAACCCCTCTCCCACCTCCCTCCCCATCCCATCCCTCTGGGTCATCCCAGTGCACCAGCCCTGAGCACCCTGTCTCATGCGTTGAACCTGGCCTGGTGATCTGTTTCATATATGATAATATACATATTTCAATGCTATTCTGTCAGATCATCACACCCTTGCCTTCTTCCACAGAGTCCAAAAGACTGTTCTATACATCTGTGTCTCTTTTGCTGTCTCACATATAGGGTTATCATTACCATCTTTCTAAATTCCATATATAACACATGACTAATTCTGACCATGTCTTATTTTGATTTAGAAGAAGGCTGACCTTCTGCTTCAGTTAACAGAATGTCACATTTAAGGCTAATAAGATTCTAAAACAGAAGCTTTACTTGGGTGCTTTTTTAAAAATTCTTTGACAGCTAAGATTAGCTGGCTTTCTATTAAATTTTCAAAACATAATTTTTAGAGTTCTGGAAACACATGTTACTCACAGAAGAGGATATTGAATCAAAGAATTATTTAATCATTTACCTTTTCATTCATTCTCATGACTTTATGCTCTTTCAAGCTTGATATTGAGACCCATACAGCTATTCCATGTCTTTGCCCAACAGGAATAAATAAAAATTGATATGTTAGGGGGAAGGTATATAGAGGCTAAGATTATTAGGATGATGATTTTTTTATTTATACGTTTGTATTTGCAAATTTAAAATACTGTATGTTTTCCCTCAAATGTTAGTTACTAAAGGGAAAAAATGGCAATTAAAATGGCAAGACCACAGATAAATTATAGATCAAAATTTTAATAAGCATGATAATAATCAGATTAATTCTCAACTTCTCTACTAGTTTTTAACATATTATTTTAAATTTTTTGTCTTTATCTAATGAAGATTATTATTACTTGTAGCAGTTACACTTCCAACAGTATAATGGTGGATGTTGGCTTCCAAATTTTCAAGTTGCCCAAATTTGGAACTTACTTTCTAGGATTTATTGACTCTTCCTTTTTAAAAAGGAACTACCCCTTTCCTTCAGTTTAGCACTGTAGGTAGATTCCCTATAGTGGATGAATCTGCCTTGTTCTTATCAGTAATAGCCCTCGGAATAGTAACTCTTAAGGCAGTAGTCCCCAACCTTTTTGGAACCAGGGACCGATTTCGTGGAAGACATTTTTTCCACAACCAGGGCAGTGGGAGGTTGGGGGGGGGCAGTTCAGGATGATTCAAGCCCATTTAATTTATTGTGCACTTTATTTCTAATCTAATGCTGCCGCTGATCTGACAGGAGGTACTGGTCTATGGCCCCAGAGATTGGGGGCCCTTGAATTAAGGCTTAAATTTTTAAAAAACATAATCTTTTCTTTCAGACCTCTTAAGCCATGAAAATGCAGCAACACTGAATGATGTAAAGACACTGGTCCAGCAGCTATACACAACGCTGTGCATCGAGCAGCACCAGTTAAACAAGGAAAGGGAGCTTATTGAAAGATTAGAAGATCTCAAAGAACAGCTGGCGCCCCTGGAAAAGGTGCAGATTCAAATTTCACACTTTCCTCTTCACTAGTATTTTTTCCAGAGCATATATGTTTGCTTTTTTCCCCCTCCAAGTTGTATGTGATTGAATTATGTTAATCTGATGAGTTTGGGGAACTGAATCATAAAAATCTTCCAATTAAAGCTATGAAAGAATTTTAAAAGAAATAGTTTGGGCCTTGATAATGGACATACAGCTTTGAGGCCTGAATATATTCTCATTAATCAGATATACTACCTTTATGACAAAGATTGGAATAATTGCTGATCAAGAAGGGTTCTAAGTGAGGTGGATAATCATTTTAGCCAATTTAAGAATTAAAATTATATGGAATATCATGCAACTGTTAAAAAAACTATTCAGTAGATCTAATATGCTATAGAAAACTCATATTTTATGAAAATAAATTATAAGATAATGAACACATTAGTGCGTTTTGTTATTGTTTAGTCACTAAGTCGTCCAACTCTTTCGTGATCCCAAGGACTATAGCCCACCAGGCTCTCTGTCCATGGGATTTCCCAGACAAGAATGCTGGAGTGGGCTGCCATTTCCTTCTCCAGGGAATCTTCCCAACCCAGGGATCGACCCTGCATCTCCTGTATTGGCAGACAGATTCTTTACCACTGAGCCACCAGGGAAGCCCATGGTAGTACATACTATGATTCCATTTTTAATTGAAATATATATTACACATATAGCCATACACACACACAGGCATACACACACACACACCCAAAGAAGGAAATAGAAGGGACATATTCCCAAATGCTAATAGAATAATAGGATTATGAATAATTTTTTTTTCTCTATACTTTGCTGAATGTTTTACACTGAAGATGTGTCATCCTTATTTTTTAATAATAATACAAGTATTTCTACTTTAAGAAACTAGACTATATTAGAGATTAAGGAAGAGAATAAATATTCTTAATATTGTGCTTTTTTTAAATTTCCTTAAAAGTAATGAACATATATCTCAAAGTTGTTCTCATTAATTTAAGACCTTTAGAAATGTTTGAGGAACTATTGTAAAGGGAGATGAAATTTAAACTTTGTATTTTCAAAATGTAAAGCATTTTTTAATGTATCAGCTATAACAAAATAATTATCATCCTTTACTGAATATTTACTTTGTGCTAGAAATTGTCCTACATATTTTACCTGTATTCTCTTATTTAACAGAACAACTCATTAATGAAGTGATGGTAATTCTCAGATCAGGGCCTGAACTCAGCTGTTCTGAATCCAGAGTCCATGCTCTGACTCACTGTGCTGTTTTGCCCCAGTAGACCTCTTGAGTAAAAAATTAATGATGGATTAAATCTTAAATGCTACAGTGAGAGAACATTAGCCTATTTTTATTTCCCTCTTTCAAAGAAAATCTTGTGGTTGGATAAAGACCTATTGAAACTAACTTATTTCACCATATTTTCAGCTACTAGTGTACTGAAAAAATGTTAGTCCTATAAAATATTATTCAGTAAAAACTGCAGATACTATTTAGGAAGACAAACTATATTTTCTAGAATTGAGACTAACTTGTATTTTGATTGCAAACCCTGTTCTTAAGTGAACATAGAACAGTTTAAATAAGAGTTTAAAATTGGTTCTATGTCAAAATGCTTTAGAGTTGACTGATCATGTGCGACCTATAGGTACGAATTGAAATCAGCAGAAAAGCTGAGAAGAGGACCACTTTGGTGCTATGGGGTGGACTTGCCTACATGGCCACACAGTTTGGCATTTTGGCCCGGCTTACCTGGTGGGAATATTCTTGGGACATCATGGAGCCAGTCACCTACTTCATCACTTATGGAAGTGCCATGGCAATGTATGCATATTTTGTAATGACACGCCAGGTAAGAATTCCTCTTCAAGTAACTTTTCGTGACATAGTGAAATTTCGGTTGTCAAAGTAGTTCTCTTTTCTCTCATATTCTTTATAAGGCTAGTTCCCTTTAAGTAAATCACTTATCCTTTATACACAGTCACTCACATATACACATATACACGCACGTGCTCATGCATGCCAATTTTGTATCATGCACTAGTCTAGGTGCTAGAGATAGAAATATGTAAGACATGGCTTGGCTTTGGCCCCCATGGAGAAAGCAGACTATTAAGAGAACCATATAAACTGCTAAATTCATAACAATATTATGGTAAGATAGAGAATAAGAAGGCAAAGGAGAAGAGAGATCAGCTGTAGGATAACTTATTCAGCTCAATTGGCTTCGCTTTTTATGTACTGTGTAATTAATGTAGCAGTCAGATGGGGTAGTTTTTTGTTTTTATCAAATATTTGGAATGGAGAATTGGTGAAAATTAATCAAATAAACTAAACTCTTGGTTACTTCTGAATATATCAGTAGTATAGGTATTTGTTATTGTTATTTTAACGTTATGGAAGAGAAGTGAAAATTAGAGATCTAATCATTATTCTTTTCTTTAACAGCCAAGACTCATATATTAAATATCAGTATCTAGAACTAATTGTTAGTGCTATTTTTTTAGTAACTTGGAAATCCATGGGAAGTATGAGGGATTTATTACTGCTTTATGTGATGCAACCACAGATCCAGGCTCCCTTGAATAAAAAAAAAAAAATCATTTGAAATAGTTGAGACAGATGAGAAACTTTTTCTGTTTTCCTAAGTGGCAAAATAATTCTGAGAGTTGCTTCTTATGTTTTTACATGTCCCCTGTTGAATGAACATAGATATTTTGTTTCTGTTGTCATTAGACCAATGGTCATAGGCCTGTTTTTGTGAGGGAAAATGAAAGCTCAAGGGTGTTATTTAACCTTTCTGGGCCCCCCAAATTTGTCTAGTGGGCAGAAGAGAGAAAGCACATTGCTCACGTCCTGCTATGGTTTGCCCAGCATCTCTAGCACTTAACTCAATGTTTAGCTCTGTTTATCACTCTGTATGAACAGAGCTGGCAACCAGATCAGTCTTACCTAGTCACACCTCTGGGCATGGCTTGCATATGTCTATATGTCTGTCTGCATGTCTTTCCCCCTTTGTTGGCCCTGTCGCTCCCTCATACATCTCTTTGTTGTTGTTTAGTTTCCAAGTCGTGTCTGACTGTTTGTGACCCCCTGCACCATAGCCCGCCAGGGTCCTTTGTCCATGGGATTTCCCAGGCAAGAAAAATGGAGTGGGTTGCCATTTCCTTCTCCAGAGGATTTTCCCAACCCAGGGATTGAACCCAGGTCTCCTGCATTGGCAGGTGGATTTTTGACCACTGAGACACCTCTTTAATGGGTTCTTTTTATCTGTTGAAATCTAGACTCCTTAGCCGATGTTCATAACTGGTTGCTGTCCTTTCCAAATGCCTCTGAACTCATCTGTGTATGTACTAGGTATTTTAAACACAGTAAATTACAGTTGTCCCTTGAACCTCAGGGTTTAGGGACTTCAACCCTCTGTGAAGTAAAAAAAAAAAAATCCACATATAACTTACAGTCATCCCTCCGAATCCATGATTCCTCTGTATCCATAGTTTCTCCATACCCATGGTTCCACATCTGGGGATTCACCTGACTGTGGATCATGTAGTGCTATAGTATTTACCATTGAAAAAAACCCACATATAAGTGGACCTGTTCAGTTCAAACCCATGTTGTTCAAGGTCAACTATATAGTCTTTGAATGTGTTAGTTGCTCAGTCGTGTTGGACTCTTTGTGACACTCCAAGGACTGTGGCCCTCTAGACTATCAAGATTGCCAGGAGAAATATCAATAACCTCAGATATGCAGATGGCACCACCCTTACGGCAGAAAGTGAAGAAGAACTCAAGAGCCTCTTGATGGAAGTGAAAGAGGAGAGTGAAAAAGTTGGCTTAAAGATCAACATTCAGAAAACTAAGATCATGGCATCTGGTCCCATCACTTCATGGCAAATAGATGGGGAAACAGTGGCTGACTTTATTTTTTGGGGCTCCAAAAATCACTGCAGATGGTGATTGCAGCCATGAAATTTTTAAAAGACGCTTACTCCTTGGAAGGAAAGTTATGACCAGCCTAGACAGCATATTAAAAAGCAGAGACATTACATTGCCAAGAAAGGTTCATCTAGTTAAGGCTATGGTTTTTCCAGTAGTCATGTATGGACGTGAGAGTTGGACTGTGAAGAAAGCTGAGTGCAGAAGAATTGATGCTTTTGAACTGTGGTGTTGGAGAAGACTCTCGAGAGTCCCTTGGACTGCAAGGAGATCCAACCAGTCCATCCTAAAGGAGATCAGTCCTAGGTGTTCATTGAAAGGACTGATGCTGAAGCTGAAACTCCAATACTTTGGCCACCTGATGTGAAGAACTGACTCATTTGAAACGATTCTGATGCTGGGAAAGATTGAAGGCAGGAGAAGGGGACGACAGAGGATGAGATGGTTGGATAGCATCACCGACTCAATGGACATGAGTTTGGGTAAACTCCGGGAATTGGTGATGGACCGGGAGGCCTGGCGTCCTGCGGTCCATGGGGGTCACAAAAAGTTGGACACGACTGAGCAACTGAACTGAACTGAACTGAGACTATCCTACTGTATGGTCTCTGTTTCCCCAAAATGCCCTGAGTTTTCCACCACTTCCTTCCTTCATATCATTCTATTAACTGGAAAGGTTTTCCTTGTTGATCTCTATCTGTCATCAAGATTTACTTGTGAAAGTGTGAAAGTGTTAGTCACTCAGTCGTGTCTCTTTGTTACGCTGTGGACTGTAGTCCAGGCTTCTCTGTCCAGGGGATTCTCCAGGCAGGAACACTGAAGTGGATTGCTGTGCCCTTCTCCAAGGGCTTTTCCTGACCCAGGGACCAAACCCGGGTCTCACGCATTGCAGGCAAATTCTTATACCATCTGAGGTTTACTTAAATGCTTATTTTTCATTAATATTTGACTACTTCCCTGCAGCCCATTCTGATCTCTCCTTCCTCTGAATTCCTTTGGCACATGGTGCCTCTCATTTCATTCATCCTATGCCATCTTGTATTATAATTATTCCTGTTCAGTGTCTTGTCCCCTCTACTAGACTGATAGTTTTTGAAGCAAGGCGTCCAATTTTTATTTCCATACCGTGCCTAATACAGTGCCTATCTGTCCTTTTTAAATGCTGAACTGCTGATTCCTCAACATTTTTGCTGCCCCCAAGTGACTGGTTGCAAAATAGCAGTAGTAAACCATTTAGTCTTGTGAATAGGAAAACATTGACCAAATTGAATGTAAAATATCCTTCCCCATATCAGTTCCATAAATTAACACCCATGAAGCAAAAGCCTATTCAGTAGCATTTAAACTATTGAATAAGCATTTATTAGCAACCTAAATAGATTCCAAAGTGTATTAAGTTCCAAAGAATTTTTATAAGATGACAAGTTCCTTGAGATCATAAAATCAAGTAGAATATTGAATTTTACTAATATTTCAGTGAGACCTGAGTACCACTTTCTATCATATGAAGAAGGAGCCAGACAATAAGAAGTTGCCATTTGAAAAAGTTACTTCAGCAGGCATGTGAACCACTATTCAATACCCTAGCCCAAGTGTTTTCAACAAAGGGGATGTCACCTTCAAGGAGGCAAAAATTGGTTCTTGAGGAGTAGAACATCTTGGAAATTACAACAGATAAATGGATACCACAATATATCTGTGGTATTAAAACCTCTTCGGGGAGAAGAGGCAGCTAAGGGGAAAATATCTAAAAAGGCAACTTAAGGTAATGATGAAAAAAGATTAAGAAACACTGACCTAGCCTTTGATACCCTTTGTCATCTCAGTTCCAACATTCATGCTTTATGTTCTGTTATTCCAACAAACTACTTCAGTGACTGTTCAGGACCCCCTTATAATAAAAATTAGTACACCTAAACCTTTAGGTTCCTGGCATCTCTCTTGTTTCTGTCACCTCCTCGTGTGTTGCTCCCTTTCGGCCCCAGTTAGACCGTACTGCCATCTGTTCAGTCTCCGCTCCCTTGTCTCTCCATTACATGTGCTCTGTAAACTCCTAATCTGGGGTGATTCTAGCCATTTACCCTACATCCAGGCTACTGAGCATTGCTAGAGAAAAATCACCTAATAGTATGGAATGGGCAACTGCTTGTGTTTCTCATTAGATTTTCTTCCCCCATAGAAAATTATTAGTTACTTCAAGATTTCACATCAAACTCCTCATCCCACCTTTAACTTTGCCTTCTACTTATCCTAGAAAATTGAGCTTAACAGGTAGAAGCTTTCTAATTCCTAAACTCTGTGAGTTTAATAGTATCCTTACTGAGTCTTTCATACTATTTCCTTAAATTCAAATAAGAGGTGGCATTTTCCTAATCAGGGCTAGCTCTTCTGCCTCTTCTTAATCTTATTACCTCCTTCCAGAATCTTACCCCAGTATATATTTTTTGTGTGTTCTCTATGTTATCAAACTCTCCCTCTCTGACTCTCTTTCCTTTATAATAAAGCTCTCCATGTCTTTCTTCTCAGTTATTATCAAATCACCAAGTTTCTAGAATAGAGTCTAGCCTGCAGTTGTTTAGTAAATGTTTATTGCCCAAGAGCGGATACATTGACTAGATCTGAATAAATTGAATTAGTATATACATTTATATCCTTACCACAGATAAGTAAGTAGCCTAGTCACAACAACTTAGGTGAAAGTAGAGGGCTTTCTCTCAAGCTTTTAATCCAGCATTTGTCCCTTAGGTCAGTATTATTTGATCCAGATCATGATTCTGTCTTTTTAACAAGCTTCCACAAACCCCTCAACTACTGTTCATTTGTCATCTGTCATCCTCAGTAATTAAACATTTACTTCTGTCTCCAGTTGTGGCATACTAGGTAATCAGAACAATGCTCTCATTAGGAAATGTTAAAATAGTTAAAACATAAAACACATCTGCCTGTAGATTCTAGAGAACACACAGGATAACAAAAATTACCAGGCAAGGACCAGAAGAAAAGAAGTCTGAAGGGGGAGGAGCCAAGATGGCGGAGGAATAGGACGGAGAGACCACTTTCTCTCCTACAAATTCATCGAAAGAACATTTGAACGCTGAGCAAATTTCACAAAACAACTTCTGATCGCTAGCAGAGGACATAAGGCGCCCAGAAAAGCAGCCCGTTGTCTTCGAAGGGAGGTAGGACAAAAAAAAATATAAACGATAATAAGGGAGACAAAAGAGCTACGGACGGAGACCCGTCCCGCGAAGGGAGTCTTAATAGAGGAAGTTTCCAATCACCAGGAAACCCTCTCACTGGCGGGACTGGGGGAAGTTTTCTGCATTCTAACTGGGAGGAAAAATTAAACAAGGCCCACAGATTACGTGCCTAAAAGCAACTCCCAGCAGAAAAGTACCCCAGACGCCCGTACCCGCCAGCAACAAGCGGGGCGGAACGGAGAGGAGCGGGCGGCATTGCTTAGGGTAAGGACCGGCCCGAAGACCCTGAGAGCAATCGGAGGGAGCTTTTTTAAACTGTGGGATAGCAAGGGACAAAATTAACCGGCCCGAACACACTGCCGGCGGTTCGCAAAACAAAGGGACTGAGAATCTCCAGAGAAGAGCCGGCCCATCCCCGCTGGAGGTAGGAGGCAGGGGGGAGGGGAAAAGGGCAAACTCAGCCCCTGAGAAGCCACCCCCTCCCACACTGCAAACAGGCCTCCGGGTTCTAGCTAAAGACTTCCTGAGACCCGACTGGCAGTGCGTGCTGGGGCCGCGGAGGGAAAAAGTGCGCCGTACCAGGGGAGATAGCGCCCAAGCCTCTGGCTGCCTGGGCCGCTCGCTGCGGAGGGAAAAGGCGTGCCGCACCCGGGAGAGTACGCCCAAGCCTCTGGCTGCCTGAACTGCTCAGGCCGGGGAAGGCACAAAACGCAGGAGCAACCGAATCTGCGCTTTTGTGGAGTACCCGAAAACTGGAACCGCACTCAACGCAGGGCCCGCTCCATATAGAGCAGCCGGGAGCCTGAGCAGTGTAGACGGCGAAAGCACAGACACCCGTGAGCGGGGCAAACCCAGTGTGGCCGGAACACGGTGAGCGCTGTCCACACAGAGCGGTATCTGTCTGCAGCGCCCCGCCCTCCCCATAGCAGGACTGAACTGAACTAGAGAACCTAAATAAGAGATCACCTCCGCCCGCCTGTGTCAGGGCGGAAATTAGACACCAAAGAGACGGCAAACAGAAGCCAAATAAACAAAGGGAACCGCTTCAGAAAGGACCGGTGCAACAGATTAAAATCCCTGAAGGTAACACCGACTACACGGGAAGGGGCCTACAGATATCGAGAAGTGTAAGCTGGAAAGAGGAGCTATCTGAAATTGAACTGAACCTACGCTGACCGCAACAACCTCAGAGAAATTCCTAGATATATATGTACATTTTTTTTTTTAATTTAAAAAAAAATTGTTTTTTCTTTCCCCCCCTTTTTTTTTAAATTTTTTATTTTTTCTCTTTCATTTTCTTTTATAATTCCCTATTACTCCCCCATTACTCCTCAACTTTCATTTTCATATATTTTTACGATTTTTTTATTTGGGGAAAAAAATTTTTTTTTTTTCTTTTCTTTTTTTTTTCTTTTCTTTTTCTTGTTTTTCTCTCCTATTTCCTTTTAGAGTCCTCTAATACTCCTCTATTATTCCTTAACTTTCATTTTCATTTCACTATAACCTTGCCACAAAAAAAAAAAAGAGAGAAACCCTATTTTTAAACTGAACTTCGTATACAGTTCTAAATTTTTTTGTGTGTTTTTGTTTTTAAATATTGTATTTGAAAGAGTCTAACCTCTACACTAGATTTTCAATCTTTGTTATTCTCCCTCAGAACACCTCTATTTCCTCCATTCCCCTTCTCTTCCCAATCCAACTCTGTGAATCTTTGTGGGTGTCTGGGCTACGGAGAACACTTTGGGAACAGATAACTGCGTAGATCTGTCTCTCTCCTCTTGAGTCCCCTTTTTCTCCTCCTGCTCACCTCTATCTCCTTCCTCCCTCTCCTATTCTTCATGTAACTCTGTGAACCTCTCTGGTTGTCTCTCACGGTGGAGAATCTTTTCACCATTATCTTAGAAGTTTTATTATCAGTACTGTATAGTTGGAGAAGCCGTGAGACTATTACAAGAATAAAACTGAAATCCAGAGGCAGGAGACTTGAGCCCAAATCCTGAGAAAACCAGAAAACTCCTGACTACACGGAACATTAAGGAATAAGAGACCATCCAAAAGCTTCCATACCTACACCAAAACCAACCACCACCCAAGAGCCAATAAGCTCCAGTACAAGACATACCACGCAAATTCTTTAGCAATGCAGGAACATAGACCTGAGTGTCAACATACAGGCTGTCCAAAGTCACACCTAACACATAGACCCATCGCAAAGCTCATTACTGGACACTCCATTGCACTCCAGAGAGAAGAAATCCAATTCCAAGCACCAGAACGCTGACACAAGCTTCCCTAACCAGGAAACCTTGACAAACCAGTCGTCCAACCCCACCCACTTGGTGAAACCTCCACAATAAAAAGGAACCTCAAACCACAAGAATACAGAAAGCCCACTCCAGACACAACAATCTAAACATGATGAAAAGGCAGAGAAATACCCAACAGCTAAAGGAACATGAAAAAAGCCCACCAAGTCAAACAAAAGAGGAGGAAATAGGGAATCTACCTGAAAAAGAATTTAGAATAATGATAATAAAAATGATCCAAAATCTTGAAAACAAAATGGAGTTACAAATAAATAGCCTGGAGACAAAGATTGAGAAGATGCAAGAAATGTTTAACAAGGACCTAGAAGAAATTTTAAAAAATCAATTAAAAATTAATAATGAAATAAATGAGATCAAAAACACTCTGGAGGGAACCATGAGTAGAATAACAGAGACAGAAGATAGGATAAGTGAGTTAGAAGATAAAATGGTGGAAATAAATGAAGCAGAGAGGAAAAAAGAAAAAAGAATAAAAAAAAATGAGGACAACCTCAGGGACCTCTGGGACTATGTGAAACGCCCCAACATTCGAATCATAGGAGTCCCAGAAGAAGAAGACAAAAAGAAAGGCCATGAGAAGATACTTGAGGAGATAATAGCTGAAAACTTCCCTAAAATGGGGAAGGAAATAGCCAACCAAGTTCAAGAAACCCAGAGAGTCCCAAACAGGATAAACCCAAGGCGAAACACCCCAAGACACATATTAATCAAATTAACAAAGATCAAACACAAAGAACAAATATTAAAAGCAGCAAGGGAGAAACAACAAATAACACACAAAGGGATTCCCATAAGGATAACAGCTGATCTATCAATAGAAACCCTTCAGGCCAGAAGGGAATGGCATGACATACTTAAAGTAATGAAAGAGAATAACCTACAACCTAGATTACTCTACCCAGCAAGGATCTCATTCAGATATGAAGGAGAACTCAAAAGCTTTACAGACAAGCAAAAGCTGAGAGAATTCACCACCACCAAACCAGCTCTTCAACAAATACTAAAGGATCTTCTCTAGACAGGAAACGCAGAAAGGTGGTATAAAAGTGAACCCCAAACAACAAAATAAATGGCAACGGGACCATACCTATCAATAATTACCTTAAATGTAAATGGGTTGAATGCCCCAACCAAAAGACAAAGGCTGGCTGAATGGATACAAAAGCAAGACCCCTATATATGCTGTCTACAAGAGACCCACCTCAAAGCAAGGGACACATACAGACTAAAAGTGAAGGGCTGGAAAAAAATATTCCACGCAAATGGAGACCAAAAGAAAGCAGGAGTCACAATACTCATATCAGATAAAATAGACTTTCAAATTAAGTCTGTGAAAAGAGACAAAGATGGACACTACATAATGATCAAAGGATCAATCCAAGAAGAAGATATAACAATTATAAATATATATGCACCCAACATAGGAGCACCGCAATATGTAAGGCAAACGCTAACGAGTATGAAAGAGGAAATTAATAGTAACACAATAATAGTAGGAGACTTTAATACCCCACTCACAACTATAGATAGATCAACTAAACAGAAAATGAACAAGGAAACACAAACTTTAATGGACACAATGGACCAGCTAGACCTAATTGACATCTATAGGACGTTTCACCCCAAAACAATCAACTTCACCTTTTTCTCAAGTGCACACGGAACCTTCTCCAGAATAGATCACATCCTGGGCCATAAATCTAGTCTTGGTAAATTAAAAAAGATTGAAATCATTCCAGTCATCTTTTCTGACCACAATGCAGTAAGATTAGATCTCAATTACAGGAAAAAAATTATTAAAAATTCAAACATATGGAGGCTAAACAACACGCTTCTGAATAACCAACCAATCATAGAAGAAATCAAAAAAGAAATCAAAATATGCATAGAAATGAATGAAAATGAAAACACAACAACCCAAAACCTATGGGACACTGTAAAAGCAGTGCTAAGGGGAAGATTCATAACATTACAGGCCTACCTCAAGAAACAAGAAAAAAGTCAAATAAATAACCTAACTCTACACCTAAAGCAACTAGAGGAAGAAGAAATGAAGAACCCCAGGGTTAGTAGAAGGAAAGAAATCTTAAAAATTAGGGCAGAAATAAATGCAAAAGAAACTAAAGAGATCATAGCAAAAATTAACAAAGCTAAAAGCTGGTTTTTTGAAAAAATTAACAAAATTGACAAACCATTAGCAAGACTCATTAAGAAACAAAGGGAGAAGAACCAAATTAACAAAATTAGAAATGAAAATGGAGAGATCACAACAGACAACACTGAAATACAAAGGATCATAAGAGACTACTACCAGCAGCTCTATGCCAATAAAATGGACAACTTGGAAGAAATGGACAAGTTCTTAGAGAAGTATAACTTTCCAAAACTGAACCAGGAAGAAATAGAAGATCTTAACAGACCCATCACAAGCAAGGAAATCGAAACTGTAATCAGAAATCTTCCAGCAAACAAAAGCCCAGGACCAGATGGCTTCACAGCTGAATTCTACCAAAAATTTAGAGAAGAGCTAACACCTATCTTACTCAAACTCTTCCAGAAAATTGCAGAAGGTAAACTTCCAAACTCATTCTATGAGGCCACCATCACCCTAATTCCAAAACCAGACAAAGATGCCAAAAAAAAAGAAAACTACAGGCCAATATCACTGATGAACATAGATGCAAAAATCCTTAACAAAATTCTAGCAAACAGAATCCAACAACATATTAAAAAAATCATTCATCATGACCAAGTGGGCTTTATCCCAGGAATGCAAGGATTCTTTAATATCTGCAAATCAATCAATGTAATACACCACGCTGACAAATTGAAAGATAAAAACCATATGATTATCTCAATAGATGCAGAAAAAGCCTTTGACAAAATTCAACATCCATTTATGATTAAAACTCTCCAGAAAGCAGGAATAGAAGGAACATACCTCAACATAATAAAAGCTATATATGAGAAACCCACAGCAAGCATCACCCTCAATGGTGAAAAATTGAAAGCATTTCCCCTGAAATCAGGAACAAGACAAGGGTGCCCACTCTCACCACTACTATTCAACATAGTTTTGGAAGTGTTGGCCACAGCAATCAGGGCAGAAAAAGAAGTAAAAGGAATCCAGATAGGAAAAGAAGAAGTGAAACTCTCTCTGTTTGCAGATGACATGATCCTCTACATAGAAAACCCTAAAGACTCTACCAGAAAATTACTAGAGCTAATCAACGAATACAGTCAAGTTGCAGGATATAAAATTAACACACAGAAATCTCTTGCATTCCTATACACTAACAATGAGAAAACAGAAAGAGAAATTAAGGAAACAATACCATTCACCATTGCAACAAAAAGAATAAAATACTTAGGAGTATATCTACCTAAAGAAACAAAAGACCTATACATAGAAAACTATAAAACACTGATGAAAGAAATCAAAGAGGACACAAACAGATGGAGAAATATACCGTGTTCATGGATTGGAAGAATCAATATTGTCAAAATGGCTATACTACCCAAAGTAATCTATAGATTCAATGCAATCCCTATCAAACTACCAACAGTATTTTTCACAGAACTAGAACAAATAATTTCACAATTTGTATGGAAATACAAAAAACCTCGAATAGCCAAAGTAATCCTGAGAAAGAAGAATGGAACTGGAGGAATCAATCTGCCTGACTTCAGACTCTATTACAAAGCCACAGTCATCAAGACAGTATGGTACTGGCACAAAGACAGAAATATAGATCAATGGAACAGAATAGAAAGCCCAGAGATAAATCCACGAACCTATGGTCACCTTATCTTCGACAAAGGAGGCAAAGATATACAATGGAAAAAAGATAACCTCTTTAACAAGTGGTGCTGGGAAAACTGGTCAACCACCTGTAAAAGAATGAAACTAGAACACTTTCTAACACCATACACAAAAATAAACTCAAAATGGATTAAAGATCTAAATGTAAGACCAGAAACTATCAAACTCCTAGAGGAGAACATAGGCAAAACACTCTCCGACATAAATCACAGCAGGATCCTCTATGACCCACATCCCAGAATTTCAGAAATAAAAGCAAAAATAAACAAATGGGACCTAATGAAACTTAAAAGCTTTTGCACAACAAAGGAAACTATAAACAAGGTGAAAAGACAGCCCTCAGATTGGGAGAAAATAATAGCAAACGAAGCAACAGACAAAGGATTAATTTCAAAAATATACAAGCAACTCCTCCAGCTCAACTCCAGAAAAATAAATGACCCAATCAAAAAATGGGCCAAAGAACTCAACAGACATTTCTCCAAGGAAGACATACAGATGGCTAACAAACACATGAAAAGATGCTCAACATCACTCATTATCAGAGAAATGCAAATCAAAACCACAATGAGGTACCATTACACACCAGTCAGGATGGCTGCTATCCAAAAGTCTACAAGCAATAAATGCTGGAGAGGGTGTGGAGAAAAGGGAACCCTCTTACACTGTTGGTGGGAATGCAAATTAGTTCACCCACTATGGAGAACAGTGTGGAGATTCCTTAAAAAGCTGGAAATAGAACTGCCATATGACCCAGTAATCCCACTTCTGGGCATACACACCAAGGAAACCAGATCTGAAAGAGACACGTGCACCCCAATGTTCATTGCAGCACTGTTTATAATAGCCAGGACATGGAAGCAACCCAGATGCCCATCAGCAGACGAATGGATGAGGAAGCTGTGGTACATATACACCGTGGAATATTACTCAGCCATTAAAAAGAATTCATTTGAATCAGTTCTAATGAGATGGATGAAACTGGAGCCCATTATACAGAGCGAAGTAAGCCAGAAAGATAAAGACCATTACAGTATACTAACACATATATATGGACTTTAGAAAGATGATAATGATAACCCTAT
Source organism: Odocoileus virginianus (assembly GCF_023699985.2). Lineage (NCBI taxonomy): Eukaryota > Metazoa > Chordata > Mammalia > Artiodactyla > Cervidae > Odocoileus > Odocoileus virginianus. The sequence continues at coordinate 62,606,599 of NC_069680.1, forward strand.
ATGCAAAACAGAAAAAGAGACTCAGATGTATAGAACAGACTTGTGGACTCTGGGAGAAGGCGAGGGTGGGATGTTTCAAAAGAACAGCATTGAAACATGTATATTATCTAGGGTGAAACAGATAACCAGCCCAGGTTGGGTACATGAGACAAGTGCTCGGGCCTGGTGCACTGGGAAGACCCAGAGGGATCGGGTGGAGAGGGAGGTGGGAGGGGGGACTGGGATGGGGAATACATGTAAATCCATGGCTAATTCATTTCAATGTATAACAAAAACTACTGTAATGAAGAAAAAAAATAAAAAAAGAAAAGAAAAGAAGTCTGAGTGAGGTGAGTCTGGTGTTGAGGTGTCCTTTTTCCTCTGGGGATTTATACTGATTAAAGGCTGAGAGAGGCCAAGAAGCTGAGCCATACTTGATAACCTAGAAGGACCAAAACCATAGACATTCATGTCCAGGGGTTGCTAAAATAGGTTGAAACACGTTTGCTTTGGTTTGGAATTTTAAAGCCACTATTGTAGAATAGAAGAACCTGTTCTTTCAATCATCCCAGTGTTGTAAATTGGATTGAAGTAGTCCTGGAATACTGGAAATCCCATAGTGCTAATTTCACAGGTTCCAGGCAGAAGAAAATGTTAATCTCCTGGGAAGAGATAACATTATCCTAAGCATAAATACAGAGTTAAACATACAATAAAAAATAAACAGATACACAAGAAAATACCTACAAAAACAATAGATGTTTGAAACACAGATAGGAAATCTAGTAACTGGATTTATCAGACAGAACCTTTAAAATGATTATATTTACTATATTCGGGGAGATAAAAGGTAAGGTTGAAAATATTAACAGATAACTTGATTTTTAAAAAAAAAAATAACAAAAATTCTAGAGAACAAATTTAATGTATTGATTTAACTGCAGAGTAGACATAAGCGGGATATAGTGACCTGGAAATAAATCAGAAGAAATAAATATGGAAAGACATAAAGAAGTAAAAAACAGGAGAAGGTAAGAGGCATAGAGGATAAAGTGAAAAGGCCTAATACGTTTTTAATTTTCTTAGTGTCTCAGAAGGAGAGGAGAAAAAGAATGGGAACAAACAATATTTAAAGAGCTGATGACTGAGAGTTTTCCAAAATAATGAAAGACATTAATTTATAGATTTAAAATTCTGTCAAATACCAACCAAGATAAAGGAAGAGAAGCCCACATCTAGACACATCAGAAGTAAAATTGCAAAAGACAAAGAAGAAGTCTTAAGAGAAGCAAAAGAAGAAAAAGAAAGGATTGCCTTCAGAGGAGTCACTGTTAGATAGCATGTCAACCACAGAAATGAAGGTAATCTCAACCACCAGAAGGTAATAGAATGATACCTACAGTGTGTTGAAAGAAAATAACTGTCAACCTAGGATTCTATACTCAGCAAAAATATCCTTCCAAAATAAAGGTTAGATAAAGATGTTTCCAGACAAAGGAATAGAGAACTTATCACCTGTAGATCTGTACAAAGGAAATACTAGAGGTTGTTGTTCTTTGGGCAGAGGAAGGTTATCACAGATGGAAAGTCAAAAAAAGCAGAAAGGAATGAAGGTCAATGAAATGGTAAATCTGTGAATGAATCTAAATGAATATTAAATGGACTTCCCTGGTGGTCCAGTGGTTAAGAATCCACCTGCCAATGCAGAGGACGCAGGTTTGATCTTTGGTCCAGGAAGATTCCACATGCCACAGGGCAGCCAAGCCCATGCGCCACAACTCCTGAGCCCATGTGCCACAACTCCTGAAGCCCGCACACCCCAGAGCCTGTGCAGCAAGAGAAGCCACCACAGTGAGAAGTCCATGCACCACAGCTAGAGAAAGCCTGCGTTCTGCCACAAAGACACAGCACAGCCAAAAAATAATAATAAATGAATGTTAAATGTGTAAAACAACCTAATAAACTCTTACGGAATTTAAAATACAGAAAAAACTAAAACATACAAAAATAGCATATGTATAAAATAGCATATGTATCTGGAGGGGATAAGTGAACTTGAAGTGTTTTAATGTCCCTTTGTTACCTAGAAAAACGGTAAAAGTACCACTTCCATTCCACTTTTACCTTTGGTCCTAGCCAGTGCAGAGGCAAGAAAAAGATACAGTGGATGAAAATATTGGAAAGAAAAACAACTGGCATGATTCATAGATTTTGCACATAGAAAAATTTTAAAAACATATATAGATAATAATTAGAATTCATAGGTAAGTTTCATTAAGGTTACTGGATACAAGGTCAGTGCACATAAATGAGTTACATATCTATATGCCAACCTCAAATGAGACTTTTTAAATGAAACTTTTTAAAAAGATGCAACTTAAAATGGCCTTTAAAAATAAATCATGCAAAAGATGTACAAGATGTCTATATAGAAATGCATAAAATTAAAGGAGATTTAATAAATGTAATGATACCACATGTTCATGGACCAGAAAAGTAAATACTGTAAAAATGTTGGTTCTATCCACCTTGATCTGTTAGATTCAGTGCAACCCCAGTTAGAATCCTGATAAGTTTGGGATTGGAGGAAGAGATTTGATTAAGCTACTTATAAAATTTATATGGAAATAAAAAGACTAAGAATAGTCAATAAACTCTTGAAGAAAAACTACATAAAAGGATTTACTGTATCAGATATGAAGGCTACACCTTTAGTAGTCGACAGCACTGCTACAGAGGACACTACGGTGCTACAGTGGTTAAGACAGTGACACAGGGATGGACAAACAGTCCAGTGGAAAAGAAGAGAACAGTAGAAGCAGTCCTAGTGTAAATGAACTTTTGATTTTAAAAAATGGCACTGCAGAGACAAAGTCTTTTGGTAAATGGTGCTAGGACAATTGATTGTCCATATAAAAAAAAAGAAATGACCCCATCCTTATTCTAGAAACAAAAATTAATTCCAGATGGATTGTTGATCTCAATGTGAAAGGTAACATGATGAAGCTCCTGGAAAATAATAATACAGAAGAATATCTTAATTACTGTGGAATAGAAAATAACTTTTTACACAATAAAAAGTGCTAACCATAAAAAATAGGAATAATAAATTAGGCTGTATTAACATTAAGAACATCTTTTTACTGAAGAGCACCATTAGGAGGGAGAATGAGCTGGGAGGAGATGTTTGCAGTATGTATATCCAACAAAGTATCCATATATATTAACAAATCCTACAAGCCAATAAGAAAAAGACAATCCAGATATGCACAGGCACTTCTAAAAGAGGATATGCAAATGGCCAGTAATATAAAAGAGGGTATGAAAAAGCCTCAGCCTCATGAGTAATCATGAAAATGCTGTATATCATCAAGACAAGTAAAAACATGTGTCCACATAAAAATTTGTACACAAATGTTCATAGCAAGATTATTCATAATAGCCAAAAAGTGGGAAAACCTGAATGTCTATCAATTGACAAGTAGGTAAATAAAATGTAGCATATCCATTCAATGGGATCTTAGTTGGCAATAAAAAGAAATAATGTACTGATACATGAAACAAACAAACAGAAAGGGAAAAAAAAAAAAGAAACGAACAAACAGATGAGCCTTGAAAGAAGCCAGACACAAAAGACTGTATGTTGTATGATTCCACGTATGAAATATCCAGAATAGGCAAATCTATGGAGACAAAAAGTAGACAGGTAGTTAACCTAGAACTGGAAGAATGGAGGGAGATCAGAAGTGATATTAAAGGGTATGGGGTGTCTTTGGGGGGTGATGAAAATATTCTAAAATTTACTGTAGTAATGATTGTTCAATTCTGTGTCTGTGCTAAAAAGCACTGTTACACCTTAAATAGGTAAATTGTATGGTATCTCAAGTAAAGTTTTTAAAATGTAAGGTAGGCCTTCCCTGGTGACTTATGAATCTGCCTGCCGGTACAGGAGACACAAGTTCAATCCCTGGTTCGGGAAGATCCCACATGCTGTGAAGCAAGTAAGCTTGTGCACCACAACTATTGAGCCTGTGCTCTAGAGCCCCCGAGCCACAACTACTGAGCCCCCAAGTGCCCTGGAGTCCATGATTCACAGCAGGAGAAGGCTCCGCAGTGAGAAGTCTGCACACTGCAACTGGAGAGTAGCCCCTGCTCTCTGCAATTAGAAAAAAGCCTGTGCGGCAACAAAGACCTGGCACAGCCAAAGATAAATAGATAAATAAAATTTTATAAAATAAAATATGAGGTAGTCATGTAAATAATATAATTTAGGAATTTGGGATTAACATACACACACTACTATATATAAAACAGATCAGCAACAGGGACTTACTGTATAGCACATGGAATGATACTCAGTATTTTATAATAACCTATATCTGAATCACTGTGCAATGCACCTGAAACTGGTACACACAAAAGATGAATATCACAAACATGATAGTGAGTGAAAGTAGCCATACACATTGCGTACTATCTGACTTCGTTTTTATTCATGTAAAATTTTAAAACCAGGTGAAACTGATCTGTAGAGCTCAGGAAGATGCGTTTTAAGTAAGAAAGCTATAAAAAGAGCAAGAAAACAGATACCACGAAAGTCATGATAGTGATTATTTTGCAGGGGAAGAAAGGGTGAGTAACTGGACGGAGGCAGGAAGGAGGCTTCTGAGTTATTGGCAGTTATTACCTGGTGATGATTAACATTTATCATGTGACGATGATCCTTTAGGAAGTACATTTTTGTTTTGTGTACTCTTCTGTGAGTGTTGTCACAATAAAAAAATTTTAAGAAATATTTAACATTGCACATGTCAGTAGTATATATGCGATCATGTGTACTGAATCTAATCAATAGTAAGTGCTTATTTGGTGACAGTAGTGTGCTAAGGGCTAATAATTTAATTTTTCTTTTATTTTTGTAGGAATATGTTTATCCAGAAGCCAGAGACAGACAATACTTATTATTTTTCCATAAAGGAGCCAAAAAGTCACGTTTTGACCTAGAGAAATACAATCAACTCAAGGATGCAATTGCTCAGGTAAGTTTTCCAAAAATGAAAGTAAACCCCAGCCCCATCTTTTTTTTTTTTTTCCCCATTTATTTTTATTAGTTGGAGGCTAATTACATCATTACAGTAGTTTTTGTTATACATTGAAATGAATTAGCCATGGATTTACATGTATTCCCCATCCCAGTCCCCCCTCCCACCTCCCTCTCCACCTGATCCCTCTGGGTCTTCCCAGTGCACCATGCCCTAGCACTTGTCTCATGCACCCAACCTGCAGCCCCATCTTGTACAGTGGTGGCATCATCATCTATAATCACACTACTTAAATGGGTAAACTCTGAAAGAATGATCCAGTCCTCTTCTTCCTATGCAAATTATTCCTCAACCAGTAGAAATGACTGTTTTAAAATATACATCTCTCCAGGAAGTTGTATATAACACAAGCAGGTATTATATAACACAAGAAAAGATAATGTGTCCCATCTATCCTGTTAACACTAGCATATTGAAATTTTTAGACCTATTTTTAGTTTTTTAGTTTTCGTATCTTTACCTTTCTGTCTGTTTTTACCTTTCTATCTTTCTACAATTGACCCCCAAGATCTCTCACCTAAAATGTGTGGTAGCAATGGGGCAAAAATAAAATCCAGGTAAAAGAGAGACTACTAGAAATCTTTGCCAGGTGCAAGTCAGAGGTTATTGAGCTACTGGATGCTTTTTTAAAATATCGGTATTTTATTTCTCATAACAGTTACCTCTTTCACATTTCTGATTATGCCTCCCCCTCACTCTGATATCTTTGATTTGGTTAAGAAATACTCATTCCTTTTCTTGGCAGTCTTTCATGACATTAGAGGTTTTTTAAAACCTCAGGAAACCATTCCCTTCTCTTCAAAGTTTAATTATCTTCTCTGGACCTTCTCCACCTTCTCTCTCCCTTTGTGATGATGGGGTTTGCTCTGAATAGGTTTTTGTCTTCCTGCCTCGGCCTGAGTGAATTCTTACCTTCTGTTGCTATGTGTGGTAGTTGTCAACTGGAGGGAATGTAGCAGAGTGGTCTCTGCAGCTATTAAAAAAATAGGTACCTCAGCCCCATCTCCACACTGGGGGTGAGGCCCAAGCATGCGTGAGTTTTGAAAGTGCTGCAGCTGACTTCACATCCCTATTTTTAAAATTACTCATACATGAAAAGCTTAAACAGCAACTAGACAAATAACTAAAGTCTTAAGCATTTTTCTGGGCTCCAAAATCACTGCAGATGGTGATTGCGGCCATGAAATTAAAAGATGCTTACTCCTTGGAAGGAAAGTTATGACCAACCTAGACGGTGCATTAAAAAGCAGAGACATTACTTTGCCAACAAAGGTCTGTCTAGTCAGGGCTATGGTTTTTCCAGTAGTCATGTATGGATGTGAGAGTTGGACCATAAAGAAAGCTGAGTGCAGAAGAATTGATGCTTTTGAACTGTGGTGTTGGAGAAGACTCTTGAGAGTCCTTTGGACTGCAAGGAGATCCAACCAGTCCATCCTAAAGATCAGTCCTGGGTGTTCATTGGAAGGACTGATGTTGAAGCTGAAACTCCAATACTTTGGCCACCTGATGCGAAGAGCTGACTCATTGGAAAAGACCCTGATGCTGGGGAAAGATTGAGGGCAGGAGGAGAAGGGGACGACAGAGGATGAGATGGTTGCATGGCATCACCGACTCCATGGACATGGGTTTGGGTGGACTCCGGGAGTTGGTGATGGACAGGGAGGCCTGGCATGTTGTGGTTCATGGGGTCGCAGAGAGTCGGACACGACTGAGTGACTGAACTGAACTGAACTGAGCAGCATAATTTAAATTCTGGCTCCAAAAATAAATAAATTCTGGCTCCATACAAAAGTTTGTGCAAGGGCTTCTCTGAAGAAATGCCATCAAGGTACATTCGATGCGCTCACATTCTTGAGCCCCGAGTCCTGCCCTGTTGATTGCACAGCCTTTTCTGGAGGCTCTGCTGACAGCTGAAACTACCAGGACCAGCTTCTGTTTCCGTACCCCTTTACTGTCTGTGCCTTTAACACCCTTCGCCACTGAGGCACTCCTACTTTCAGAGTGATTCAGATGATTTCTCTGCCTCATAATGATGGAGGAAAGACAATTTCCTTTTCTCAGGAGACAGTAATATCATTGAAACTTGACTAGCCAGATTTTCTCACCTTTTGTTTCTATTTTAGGCAGAAATGGACCTTAAGAGACTGAGAGATCCATTACAAGTACATCTGCCCCTCCGACAAATTGGTGAAAAAGATTGATCTGCAAAGAGCCTCTGAGTCCCGGCAGAAGGAACACCTGTTTATAACTATGGCCTTTTTAATTAAAGCATTGCAGGTGGAAGCTGGGAGCCATGTTGGGGTAGAGGGTTTTTACCTTTAATTAAAAAACAAAAACAAAAAGATCTTAGGGAAGAAAGGAATGTTTAAATCTGAGGATCACGCTTTGTGGAATATAAGCTCAAAGGGCTTAGTGAAATACTGTCTTAATCAAGCATCTCAGTTTCTGGATGAAAATGATGCACTATATGGTTGAGAGATTCACAAAGAAAAATTGATGCTGGGGGTGTTTGTCTCTTGCATCTTCTTTGCAGGGTCAGCAAAACAGTAACACACCAGCACCCTACTCAACTCTAATTTTCTTTTTTTAATTTAACTTTTCTTAATTTTGACATAGGAGTAAGTAAATCCGCCAGAAAAGCAAAACCTCAAGATATGTGGGTGGCAAACAGAGTCTGAGCCCATGTCATTAGCTTTTACTTTAGACTGGACCCAGTCTCTGCAACGTTACCAGGAATTTCTCCCATTTGTGCACATTTCTGACCATCCACACCTGTTGGTACACTAATTTTATCCATATGATAATTGGAACCAACTTATGACTGTTTGATAATTGACACTTTGGATTATCCCTTCATACCTTCTTAAATGTCTATATATTTCAGTGCTCTGAATCACTATCTAGAAATCACTGGCAACACTGCATGAGGTTTCTTTTGTTTTGTTTTTTACTAATTAATCTTTAAGAGGAAGACAAATTTCCCTCCTTTATTTAACTATCCCATTGATCTCTCCCTCCACAGCTCAAGCCAGAGGGGGAGTGTTTAGCTATATTACTGAATCAGGAAGATGTAAGGTTTACAAATTGGCTAAAAATCATGGCTCTGTAGCCATTTCAGAACCTGAATAGTTTCATTGCTGTTAATCTGCTTGTGTGACAGCATTCCAGGCCACCCAGATGGCCTTGCCTTGTCTGGAGGCTTTGTTAATCTCGAAGGATACACACTTCCATGCTGTTTGTGAACCCTCCCACCTCCACCACTTAAGTAGTTGTCAATCAAGTGAGTGGATCTCAAAGGGTGCAATTTATCTTTATATAGGAATACATTTCTATGGTTTCTTTCAACCTACCCTCTTCACCCTATTTTTTCTTATCTTAAATTGAGAGAAAGAGGAAATAATCTTATACTCTTATCAAAATATTTTCTATCGTATTTCCAGATGACATCTGCACTTGGAGAGTCAAAGGAATCTGTGTCTAATATCCTGTTTTTATTAATAACGACTTGTGGGGGCAGGATGAAAGGATGATGGGGCTTGCCACACAGCTAGTTGATTCACTTTGTTCTTTCACATGGTCCATCCCTCCTCCTTGTGGCAAGGGTTTTCTTTCTCTTTTTCTTCCTTTGGGATCATTGTGTATGAAGAGAAACACTTTTAAGTGACAAACCCAGACTCCAGGTGCCTTGCAGAGGTTGAAGGCCAGCCAGGACTGCTGCTGCTGCTCCTGCCACCACCCCTCCCTTCCACTGGCATGACGGAATGAAAGGATGCATGTCTCCACTTCCCCCTCCTCCCACTTCCTTCCTCATCCGCCCCCAAGTTGTTCAACCCCCTTCCCTCATTTATTTCTGTTAAGCTCTGTGAATTATTTTTAAACCATTTATCCTGTTTGTACTGCAGGGTTTTTAAGAAGAAACAGCACAGTGCAATGAGCAAATCCTTTCAGGTTGTGTGGGAGGCTAGGGAGGGGAGAACGTGAAGAAAAGTCCTTTAAACAAATAGCAAAATACTGAACATGTGTAAAATCCTGTATCATTTATGAAATATGTATAAAAAGCAATGTACCTTCTGGAACAATAAATACTTATTCAATTTTTGAATTATAGCATCTCATTCTTTAAAGGAAAGCAACCAAAATCAGAAATAAAAACAAACTTGTATTCTTCTGATTTAAAGTGGGAAAGTTTTTACCTCTAAAATTAATCTTTATAAAAATACAATTTGAAAATTGTTTTGTACCTGGAGCCTGTATTTTTAAAAGGTGTTTTATGAAGTCTTCCTAAACTTAAGATGGTTGACATTTTCCTAGTTTTTCAGAGCCACCAGAAGTTCAGTTATCAGCAACCCAGATAGCACCAACAGAAGGCACTGAGGCTAATATCCTGATTAACAGGAACTGTCTCCCTTGTGTCAGAACACCAGATTACCCAGTGTGGTCTCCTGGACTCCAGAAACTTGCTCAAGAATGAACTAAGATCAAATTCCCATTATTTTAAGAGTTTGTATCAAATGTATAATGTTTACCAAATGGGAAGATACCACATACTGCCCAGTCCATTGAAGGCATATCGAAAAGCATGTGTTAAATCTCTGCATTAAGTGCAGTGTGAGATATACCAAGAGCCTCCACAGCCATGGTCCTGCCTCTGGTCAGCTCACAGCTACCGACATAGACATTCCTAAGATACATAAGGCTTAAGAAGGTAAGATTGAAAATGTTAAGCTGTTGTTTGCATTCAACAAATAACAACTACACTCATGCCCCTATGGTCAACTAATCTAAGATAAAGTAGGCAAGAATATACAATGGAGAAAATATAGTCTCTTCAGTAAGTGGTTCTGGAAAAACTGGACAGCTACATGTAAAAGAATGAAATTAGAACACTGGCTAACACCACACACAAAAATAAACTTGAAGTGGATCACAGACCTAAATGTAAGGACAGCTAGCGTAAAACTCTTACAGAGGAAAACTTAGACCACTCTCTGACATAAATTGCAGCAATGTATCCTTTGATCCACCTCCTAGAGCAATAAAAACAAATGGGATCTCACTAAACTTAACTTTTGTACAACAAAGGAAACCAGTAACAAAAAGCCATTTGCAAACTAAGCAACTGACAAGGGACTAATCTCCAAAATATATAAATGGATCATGCAGCTCAATATCAAACAAACAATCATATCAAAAAACAGGCAAAAGATTTAAATAAACTTTCTCCAAAGAAGATAGGCAATGGCCAAAAAGATTCAAAGATGCTCAACATCACTAATTATTAGAGAAATGCAAATCAAAACTACAATGAGGAATCACCTCCCACCAGTCAGAATGGCCATCAAAAAACCTATGAACAGTAAATGTTGGAGAGGCTGTGGAGAAAAGGAAATCCTCCTACACTGTTGGTGGAAATGTAAATTGATACAACTGTTATGGAGAACAGTATGGAGGTTCCTTTAAAAACTAAATATGAACAACCACATGATCCAGCAATCCTATTCTTGGGTGTTTATCTGGAGAAAACTGTAATTCAAAAAGATACATGCACCCCAGTGTTCATTGCAGCACTGCTTAAAATAGCCAAGACATGGAAGCAACGTAAATGTCCATCAGTAGAGGAATAGATTAAGAAGATGATGGTTCATATATACAGTGGATTATTACTCAGCCATAAAAAGAATGAAATAATGCTATTTGCAGCAATATGGATGGACCCAGAGATTATCATATGAAATGAAGAGAAAGAAAAACGTATACTTATATGTCAAATCTGATTTTTTAAAAGTGATAAAAATGAACTTACCAAACAGAAATAGACTCACAGATCTTGAAATCAAATTTATGGTTGCCAAAGGGGATATGTTGGGGGAGGTAATAAATTAGGAATTTAGGATTAACATATATACACTATAATATATAAAACAGGTAACTATTAATAGTAAGGACCTACTGTATAGCACAATATTCTGCAATAATTTACATGAGAAAAGAATCTGGAGAAGAATGAATGTGTGTATGTGTGTGACTGATTCACTTGGCTGTACACCTGAAACTAGCACCATTGTAAGTCCACTATGCTCCAATAAAAATAAATTTTTAAGAGATAAATAATAACTACATATTCCACAATATTCTGTTACGCTTTGTAGAATATGGAGAGTATTAAATTCATTCGTGAGTGTAGGTGATGCAGTTTTGCAAAGGGATCATAAACTTAGAGCTGAAAAAAGTATTAATAAAATGATTCTCACAATGTGGTTCCTCGAACAGCAACTTACATCTCCAGAAATGCAAGTTCTCTGCTTCCTACTGAATCAAACAAGGAGTTAGACCAGCAATCTGTGTTTAAAAAGTGCTCATGGTGACTGATGCAAACCGTTGACCTCATCAAACCATTGTTCTAAAGGGAAGGAGACTGAGACGCAGAGGGCAACTATGTCACAACTCATCAGTGAATCCTGTGATCAAACAACCAGAACAAGTGAGAATTGGTGGGTACGGTGACGATGGTAAATGGAAAGGGCACTGATCATGTCACATGTACATACTATTGTATCTTGCTTGGGAAGGTGTAGTGGTAAGCACATAAAAAAACAAATACAAATAAGTTGAATTTTTAAAATCTATCTGTATTTCACAGAAAAGTGAAACTTCTTTGATTTCAGAAATCAAGTTCACCAAAATTATTAAGGATTGTAATTCACTTTTATCACTACAAATAACCTTTAATTCATTGCTTTCCCAGTAAGTCCAAACTCCTTATTTTCGAAAACACACTATATGGTTATTTCCTTAGGATAAATACATAGGTTAACATGTGCTACTGAATATAAAATGACCCACTTTATAAATTTTCATTTGTGTACGTTTTATAAATGCATCATCCACTGAACAGTCCACCCACCTTGAAGCTGCCCTCAGCTGCTATGGCGACTATATGCCCAGTCACCCAGTCATACCTGATTCTTTGCAACTCCATGGACTATCACCTGCATCTCTTAAGTGCTTTTCAGTCATTTTGCAACATTCTCTGCCCACGTTTTTTATTAGGCTTCTCCAAGGTCCCATGTTGGACCCCATTTTCCATGGATGGTCTCATCCATTCTCCCCAGTTCCAGTTTCAGTTACCTTTTATAAGCTGGTAGCTCTCCAATTGTTATTCTAGTTCAGATTTCTCCTGAAGAGCAGATGGGTTAATCCACCTCCTAACTGACCTATTTTCAGCACTCCTGCCTGAGCATTAAATTGGTTCAGTGTCACCAGCGTACTTTTGTTTTAATTTCTAATAGCACATGTGTTGTTAGAAAAATAAGAAAATACAAAGACTTAACGTTAAATGTGGGAGAAGGGAAGCTAAAACACACCACACAAAATGGTCAGCCAAACCCAGGATGTGAGACATTCTATAGGACAAAGGACTGGGTTTCTTCAACAAATAACGTGGGGGGTTAGAGGGATTCTTATGAATTAAAAGAATTTAAGAGACCCAACCACAAGCAACACAAGAGAAGACTCTACATATGGACATCACCAGATAGTCAACACCAAAATCAGATTGATTATATTCTTTGTAGCCAAAGATGGAGAAGCTCTATACAGTCAGCAAAAACAAGACCGGGAGCTGACTGTGGCTCAGATCATGAACTCCTTGTTGTCAAATTCAGACTTAATTGAAGAAAGTAGGGAAAACCACTAGACCATTCAGGTGTGACCTAAATCAGATCCCTTACGATAATACAGTGGAAGTGAGAAATAGACTTAAGGGGCTAGATCTGATAGACAGAATGCCTGATGAATTATGGACAGAAGTTCATGACATTGTGCAGGAGACAGGGATCATGATGATCCCCAAGAAAAAGAAATGCAAAAACACAAACTGTCTGTCTGAAGAGGCTTTACAAATAGCTGTGAAAAGCAAAGGAGAAAAGGAAAGATATACCCATCTGAATACAGTGTTCCAAAGCCTAGCAAGGAGAGATAAAGCCTTCCTCAGTGATCAGTGCAAAGAAATAGAGGAAAACAATAGAATGGGAAAGACTAGAAATCTCTTCAAGAAAATTAGAGATACCAAGGGAACATTTCATGCAAAGATGGGCTCAATAAAGGACAGAAACAGTATGGACCTAACAGAAACAGAAGATATTAAGAAGAGGTGGCAAGAATACACAGAACTGTACAAAAAAGATCTTCATGACCCAGATAATCACAATGGTGTGATCACTCACCTAGAGCCAGACATCCTGGAATGTAAAGTCAAGTGGGCCTTAGGAAACATCACTACGAATAAAGCTAATGGAGGTGATAGAATTCCAGTTGAGCTATTTCAAATCCTAAAAGATGATGCTGTGAAAGTGCCACCCTCAATATGCCAGCAAATTTGGAAAAGTCAGCAGTGGCCACAGGACTGAAAAAGGTCAGTTTTCTTTCTAATCCCAAAGAAAGGCAATGCCAAAGAATACTCAAACTACCACACAATGGCACTCATCTCACACGCTAGTAATGCTCAAAATTCTCTGAGCTAGGCTTCAACAATACTTGAACCATGAACTTCCAGATGTTCAAGCTGGTTTTAGAAAAGGCAGAGGAACCAGAGATCAAATTGCCAACATCCACTGGATCATTGAAAAAGCAAGAGAGTCCCAGAAAAAACATCTATTTCTGCTTTATTGACTACGCCAAAGCCTTTGACTGTGTAGATCACAATAAACTGAAAAATTCTGAAAGAGATGGGAATACCAGACCACCTGACCTGCCTCTTGAGAAACCTGTATGCAGGTCAGGAAGCAACAGTTGGAACTGGACATGGAACAACAGATTGGTTCCAAATATGAAAAGGAGTACGTCAAGGCTGTATATTGTCACCCTGCTTATTTAACTTATATGCAGAGTACATCATGAGAAATGCTGGGCTGGAGGAAGCCCAATCTGGGATCAAGATTGCTGGGAGAAGCATCAATAACCTCAGATATGCAGATGATACCACCCTTATGGCAGAAAGCAAAGAACTAAAGAGCCTCTTGATGAAAGTGAAAGAGGAGAGTGAAAAAGTTGGCTTAAAGCTCAACATTTGGAAAACTAAGATCATGGCATCCAGTCCCATCACTTCATGGCAAATAGATGGGGAAACAGTGGAAACGGTGGCAGACTTTATTTTTGGGGGCTTCAAAATCACTGCAGATGGTGACTGCAGCCGTGAAATTAAAAGATGCTTGCTCCTTGGAAGGAAAGTTATGACCAGCCTAGACAGCATATTAAAAAGCAAAGACATTACTTTGCCAACAAAGGTCCATCTAGTCAAGGCTATGGTTTTTCCAGTAGTCACGTATGGATGTGAGAGTTGGACTATAAGGAAAGCTGAGCATTGACAAATTGATGCTTTTGAACTGTGGTGTTGGAGAAGAGTCTTAGTCCCCTGGACTGCAAGGAGAACCAACCAGTCCATCCTAAAGGAAATCTGTCCTGAATATTCATTGGAAGGACTGATGTTGAAGCTGAAACTCCAATACTTTGGCCACCTGATGTGAAGAACTGACTCATTGGAAAAGACCCTGATGCTGGGAAGGATTGAAGGTGGGAGAAGGGGACAACATAGGATAAGATAGTTGGATGGCATCACTGACTCGATGGATGTGAGTTTGAGTAAACTCCGGGAGTTGGTGATGGACAGGGATGCCTGGCGTGCTGCAGTCCATGGGGTCACAAAGAATCGGACACGACTGAGCAACTGAACTGAACCACAAGCAATGTATGGCTCTTGTTTGAATCCTGACTCAAATCAGTAATACAAAGAAATTTTTTAAACAACTGGGGAAATTTAACTATGGAATGAGTATTAGATGATATTAAGGAATTACTGCTAGTTCCCATAGTTGTATAATAACAATATGGTTATGTAAAAGAGAAAGACCATTTGTTAGAAATGCATATTGCTGTATAAGTGCAATAAGACTGATGAAATGTTAACTATTATTGTAGCAGGGCAGTCATTGTTTTTTTCTACTTTGTATATATTTGAAATTTTTCATCATAAAAAATTAAACTGATAGGGCAAGTCAACTAAAAAGGAAAAAATAGGAATAAGAAAAAAAAAATCCTACCATCCAGGGAAGGCTTGTTTACAAAACCAAAGGGATATCTGGTAAAAGTCCTTGACTGTGGCAATCAATCCTGGCAGCAAATCTGAGCTTATCTCATGCACACATCCTCTGTTTCTGTGCAACACGTATGAAGCACTCAGATGGGTCCTTGGGCAGGAAATTGCAGGGTTTTGTTTTTTCTGTTAAGACTGTTGCTGTTTAGCAGCACTACACTGCAATAAAACAATTCCTCAGTCTCAGAGTCATCCATTGCTGCCATGAGATTGCAAGTTAATAAGCTAATGGCCAAATTGCCTGTGTCCTGCTAGCATTAGGGATGAAGTAGCTAACTGCAAGCTAAATCAATGGAAACCCCTTCACAGACTGTAAACTCTGCTTGTGGGGACCACTTTTACCTTAATCACTGTCAAACACCTGTGACCAGCATGGTAGCTGACCCCTATTAAGCACTAATGTTTAATTGAGCTGAAACCCCAGAGGAAAGAGACCACAGTAATTTGAATGCTACTTAGTAAGAAAATGTGCTGAAAGATTATGGAGATAAGTTAAGGGACTACTACCTAAAGATAATAATGCTCCTTTACCAGGCATTAGAAATTCAGGTATTAGAAAAGGAGCATTGATGAGGAAAAATAAGAAATAATAGAAACCCAAAGCATCAGGTCAAGGTAAGATTAGGAGAGTGAAAATTTGTTTCACTTGCCTCCTTGTTTAATGCAGTATTTAGAAAACAAACAACAAACAAAACCCTTTTCTCTATGCTTCTTTGTATCCTTCCCCTTCACACTATCTTGAGTAACAGTGAGTACAAGTTCTTATTCTACACACTGTGGGATGTCAGGGGGCTGGCAAACTCAAAACCTGTAATTACTAAGGTTATATCTAATGATATATAATATACAGGACCCTACATTTTCCCTCCTTTGTCTAAAAATGACACTCTAGTAAACTTTGTCACTTACTTTTAAGTGTCAGCAGTTAGATGAGTAGTTCCTAATTTGAAACTCCTAGTGGACGGGAATGGGCAAAATTATTCAGATGGCCATTATATCTACTACTGCAGACAAGAATCCCTTGGAACAGATGGGTAGTCTTCTTTGTCAACAGAGTCCAAAAGGCAGTACTTTGATGCAGTCTCAAAAGCGACAGAATGATCTCTGTTTCCAAGGCACCATTCAACATCACAGTAATTCAAGTCTATGCCCCAACCACTAATGCCAAAGAAGATGAAGTTCAATGGTTATGTGAAGACCTACAAGATCTTGTAGAACTAAAACAAACAAACAAAAAAAGATGTCCTTTTCATCATAGGGGACTGGAATGCAAAAGTAGGAAGTCAAGAGATACCTGGAGTAACAGGCAAGTTTGGCCTTGGAGTATGGAATGAAGCAGGTCAGAGGTTAATAGAATTTTGCCAAGAGAATGCACTGGTTATAGCAAACACCCTCTGCCAACAACACAAAAAATAACTCTACACATGGACATGACCAGATGGTCAACACCAAAATCAGACTGATTATATTCTTTGCAGCCAAAGATAGAGAAGCTCTATACAGTCAGCAGATACAGGACCAGGAGCTGACTGTGACTCAAATCATGAGCTCCATATTGCCAAATTCAGGCTGAAATTGAAGGAAGTAGGGAAAACCACTAGACCATTCAGGTATGACCTAAATCAAATCCCTTACTATTATACAGTGGAAGTGAAAAATAGATCCAGTGGATTAGATCTGGTAGAGAGAGTGTCTGAAAAACTATGGATGGCGGTTCGTAACAGGTAACAGGAGGCACTGACCAAAACCATCCCCAAGAAAAAGAAAGGCAAAATGGCTGTCTGAGGAGGCCTTTCAGATAGCTGAGAAAAGAAGGGAAGTGAAAGGCAAAGGAGAAAAGGAAAGATACACCCATATGAATCCAGGGTTCAAAGAACAGCAAGGAGAGATAAGAAAGCTTTCCTCAGTGATCTGTGCAAAGAAATAGAGGAAAACAATAGAATGGGAAAGAAGAGATCTCTTCAAGAAAATTAGAAATACCAAGGGAACATTTCATGCAAAGATGCATAATAAAGGACAGAAGCAACAAGGATCTAACAGAAGCACAAGGTATTAAGAAGAGGTAACAAGAATACACAGAAGACCTATACAAAGAAGGTCTTAATGACCTGGGTAACCACAATGATGTGGTCATTCACCTAGGCCAGACATCCTAGAGTATGAAGCGAAGTGGGCCTTAGGAAGCATTACTACAAACAAAGCTAGTGGAGGTGATGGATTTCCAACTGAGCTATTTCAAATCCTAAAATAATGCTGTTAAAGTGCTACACTCAATATGCCAGAAATTTGGAAAACTCAGCAGTGGCCACAGGACTGGAAAAGGTCAGTTTTCATTCCAATCCCAAGAAGGGAAATGCCAAAGAATGTTCAAACTACTGCACAATTATGCTAATTTTACAAGCTAGCATGATTATGCTCAAAATCCTTCAAGCTAGGCTTCAACAGTATGTGAACCGAGAACTTCCACGTATACAGGCTAGATTTAGAAAAGGGAGAGGAATCAGAGAGTAAGCTGCCAACATCTGCTGGATCATAGTAAAAGCAAGGGAATTCCAGAAAAACTTCGGCTTCATTTACTACACTAAAGCCTTGACTGTGTGGATCACAACAAACTGTGGAAAATTCTTAAAGAGTTGGGAATACCAGACCACCTTGCCTGCCTCCTAAAAAAACCTGTGTGCAGATCAAGAAGCAACAGTTAGAATCAGACATGGAGCAACAGACTGGTTGCAAATTGGGAAAGGAGTACCTCAAGGCTGTATTTGTCACCCTGCTTATTTAACTTATATACAGAGTATATCATGTGAAATGCCAGGCTGGATGATGCACAATCTGGAATCAAGATTGCTGGGAGAAATATCAATAACTTCAGATATGCAACACCCTAATGGCAGAAAGCAAACAACTAAGAGCCTCTTGATGAAAGTCAAAGAGGAGAGTGAAAAAGTTGGCTTAAAACTCAACATTCAGAAAACTGTAATCATGGCATCCAGTCCCATCACTTGATAGCAAATAGGGAAAAAGATGGAAGCAGTGACAGACTTTATTTTCTTACGCTCCAAAATCACTGCAGATGGTGACTGCAACCATGAAATTAAAAGATGCTTGCTCCTTGGAAGAAAAGCTATGACAAACCTAGACAGCATAATAAAAAGCAGAGATATCACTTTGCCAATAAAGGTCCATATATCAAAGCAATAGTTTTTCCAGTAGTCATGTGCGGATATCAGAGTTGGATCACAAAGAAGGCTGAGCACCAAAGAAATAATGCTTTCAAACTGTGGTGCTGCAACAAAGGAAACTATAAGCAAGGTGAAAAGACAGCCCTCAGATTGGGAGAAAATAATAGCAAATGAAGCAACAGACAAAGGATTAATCTCAAAAATATACAAGCAACTCCTCCAGCTCAACTCCAGAAAAATAAATGACCCAATCAAAAAATGGGCCAAAGAACTCAACAGACATTTCTCCAAGGAAGACATACAGATGGCTAACAAACACATGAAAAGATGCTCAACATCACTCATTATCAGAGAAATGCAAATCAAAACCACAATGAGGTACCATTACACGCCAGTCAGGATGGCTGCTATCCAAAAGTCTACAAGCAATAAATGCTGGAGAGGGTGTGGAGAAAAGGGAACCCTCTTACACTGTTGGTGGGAATGCAAATTAGTACAGCCACTATGGAAAACAGTGTGGAGATTTCTTAAAAAGCTGGAAATAGAACTGCCATATGACCCAGCAATCCCACTTCTGGGCATACACACCAAGGAAACCAGATCTGAAAGAGACACGTGCACCCCAATGTTCATCGCAGCACTGTTTATAATAGCCAGGACATGGAAGCAACCCAGATGCCCATCAGCAGACGAATGGATGAGGAAGCTGTGGTACATATACACCATGGAATACTACTCAGCCATTAAAAAGAATTCATTTGAATCAGTTCTAATGAGATGGATGAAACTGGAGCCCATTATACAGAGCGAAGTAAGCCAGAAAGATAAAGACCATTACAATATACTAACACATATATATGGACTTTAGAAAGATGGTAACGATAACCCTATATGCAAAACAGAAAAAGAGACTCAGATGTATGGAACAGACTTGTGGACTCTGGGAGAAGGAGAGAGTGGGATGTTTCAGGAGAACAGCATTGAAACATGTATATTATCTAGGGTGAAACGGATAACCAGCTCAGGTTGGGTACATGAGACAAGTGCTCGGGCCTGGTGCACTGGGAAGACCCAGAGGGATCGGGTGGAGAGGGAGGTGGGAGGGGGGACTGGGATGGGGAATACATGTGGATCCAGGGCTGGTTCATGTCAATGTATGACAAGAACTGCTGTAATGATGTAAAGTGATTAGCCTCCAACTAATAAAAATTAAAAAAAAAAATAAATAAAATAAAAAGTATTAAATTAATAATAAATACAATAAAAATAATAACCTAATCTTAAAAAAAAAAAAAAAAAACTGTGGTGCTGGAGAAGACTCTTGAGAGCCCCTTGAATAGCAAGGAGATTAAACCAAGCAATCCTAAAGGAAATTAACTCTGAATATTGACTGGAAGAATTGATGTTAAAGCTGAAGCTCCAACACTTTGGCCATCTGATGCGAAGAGCTGACTCATTGGAAAAGACCCTGATGCTGGAAAAGACTGAGGGTAGGAGAAGAAGGAGGTGACAGAGGATGAGATGGTTGGATGGCATCATCAACTTAATGGACATGAGTTTGAGCAGGCTCCGGGAGTTAGTAAAGGGCAGGAAACCTGGCGTGCTGCAGTCCATGGGGTCACAAAGAGTCAGACAGGACTGAGCTACTGAACAACAACAAGCCCTATCTCAGGGAGAATTAGTAAAATAAATAACATCAAGCCGTTTTAAATTCAGAGAGGAAAGGCTCTGTGAAAACATGAGATACTGCTCCTCAAACACAGCTTAAACTTTGTTTCTTTAGTAAGTTTTGATACCAAAGACCATAATAAACCAGACTTGGAAGCTTGCTTTAAGAGAATATTGTCCTAATTCCATACTGATCCCTACTGCTTTTTTGTGTGCTATTATAAACTCCTTGACCACCTGACAAAGACATTTTCTAAAGATCATTTTCCAGAATTAGACTTTATCGTGTTCTCATTTAGTATGCTATGCTATAGCTTCAATATCATGAAATCAATTTCTTAAAGTCACAAAACAAGATTTTGACATGAGGGGCTGTCCCTCTTTTAGAGTTCCCTTCTGGATAAGATACTGGAGGCCTCATTGAAGGGAAGTCTTGAGAAAAAAACAATAGGAGGATGAGGGATTGTGAGGGTTTTTGTTTTTGTTTTTTTTTTCCTGAAGAAAAATATCAATAAAATAACTCTTGACAATGTAAAACAGTGCCTCTATCTGGGGTCAAGGCCAGAGCAATGGACACCTTATCCCATTCATCCTCTTCCTCTGATAAAGCCCCAACCAGTAAGTCTTTTTCATAAGAGCCTAGGGGCCTTTTTCAAAAGTGCTTGAAAAAGAAGTAGACAAAGGAAAACTGGAATCAAGAGGATTTTCCAGTCTGTCTCTGTGGCTCGTCCAGAAGGATGCCTCAGTTCCTGCTTCTTGCCTGCCTCTTCATCATAGTAACACTTGGGTCACCAAGGGGTAAGTCTTGTGTCAAGTACTTGGCACAATATTTTTTTGTTGGAGGAATTTGCTGTTATGTACAGGTTATTAAGAGCAAGATTCCAGTATCTTAAATACTGGTTCTAGAATAGTATAAGAAAAGTCACTGATAACCTATGGAGATATGTTTTCAGAGAATTTCATTTCATGTTCCATTTAGCCTCTCACCTGGGCATCCAAAATTTCCATGGATCTGCTAAATCCAAACAACTTTCCACGAGCTAAATATTTCTTGGAGTATGTACAAAAGGAATTCTAACCTCTTTATTTTCTAGGCACTTTTATAGTCCTAACTTTAAGGGCAAAAAAAAAAAAAAGATTTTCAGAGTGGAGGATAGAGTTTCTCCTTTAACAAATACAAAGGACTGCCGTGCCCATAAAGGCACAGATCTGGATAAATGAGACTTCTTAAGTTTGACATCTTAAAATATGACTTTTGCACTGACTGACTGTATCTTAAACTCTCTCCCCCCTCAGCTTTGGTACAAAACAGGCCAACAAAGCAAAGTTTTCATTCCAGTTAGTAACAATTTTCTCTCTCCTTTTCCCATTACAATTTAAGTTCTAATTAGAAGACAGAGTGAGAGGAGGCTGAGATGATGAGAGATGAAGAAGAAAACCATACTTCTTGGCATTTGGGGGAAGCTCAGTGTCTAACTGCCCCTATTTCTTTGGGGTAACTAAGGCCTTGCTCTAGTACCTTTAAGAATAAACATTAAAACGAGGCTTGAGACAGTAAGGAGACATGGAAAATTAAATGTCATGTGGTATCCAGGATGGGATCCATGGGACAGAGAAAGATACAGGCAAAAACTAAAGAAATCTATAAATTGTGGACTTGAGTTAAGGTGTCAGCAGTGGCTCATTAATTATGGCAAAGGAAACCATACTCAAGTATGATTATTTCATGAGGGGAAACTGGGTGCCAGATGTGAACTCTTTATACAGTCTTCTCAACTATTCTCTACATCTAAAACTGGTCTACATCTAAACTGTCCTGAAGATAGATTTGAGTCAAGTTTAATCACCCTGTATCTGCTGCCAGTAAGTAACCAAGAGTTGCTTGAGCCAAAGTCGTCCTTCCCTCAACTTCCTGTCTGCTTTCTCCCCACTCTCTCCCCTGGCTTAACTGTGCATTACCTCCTGTACCCTCCCACCAGACGCGTTCTCCCTTCTTAGATCTTTTTTATTTTATTAAATTTTTATTTTCACCATCACTTCTAGGACGTTTGACTCCACGCCATAAAAAGGGAAAACTTTAGGGTCTGGGGGTTGAGGTGGGGGTGAGGTTTCCTGGGAGGAGAGGGGAAGTGAGAAAAAAGGAAAAGAAGGGCCAGAGAAGAGGGGAGATGGGAGGGGAGGAAGTGAAGGGCGAGAGGGAAAGGAGAGGGTGGGTTTCTCTGCTCTGCTTTCGGGGCGGCTGAGAGGTGCTGGCCCCCGGTTGCATGACATCCTCACCACCTCCCGGCTCCGGGGATACGGGAGGGGCAGCTGGCCAGGGGGCTGATGGGTGAGAATCCTGGTAAAGGCTGGCCGGCTCTCTGCCAGCCAGGTCCCCGACTTGAACTTCGAGAGGAATCCACCCAGCTGTTCTCGTTTGAGGAGTGTATATATGGGTATGTGTACCTGTATCAGCAATTCAGGATGCAGCATGTATAATACTGAATTCTGGCCTCCACACTGAGTCTGAAAACAGGAATTAACACCAGCGGCCAGATTATTAAAGGATTGAAGTACTCCCTTAAAAGGGGGGTGAGTGGAATGGGTTTATTTACTGTTAGAAAATACTGCATGAGTAACTTTTAATATATGTTTATTTTACAGAAGATAGTAAATTTCTATTTGTGCCATACATCCCTACAAGAGAAGAAATAAACTTTTAACGAATAGCACAAGAAATGATAGTTTATTTAAGGAAAAACTTTATAAATCATGAAATAGTTATCGAGGGAGGTTTAGGAATTTCTGTAAAAGCTATTACAAGTTGAGTGCCTAACCATTTCTTGTAAAATTAGAGCCAAGGAGATGAACCAAATATTTCTATGAATATATAATCACCTGTGAAATTGCCCTGGAAACCTTTCTTCATAACAGAACCACAGCTGGGAGAGCAGATGAGGGAATGTTTCCCTTTTCAGACAGTAGAGAGTCCATATGTGGACATTTCTTCCCCTCGAGGGACATCAAACCATGGTCTAGGACACAGTTGGGGTATCTCAGGGACATTTTAAGGAGAGGGTTGTGCCTTCCATGTGTAACTCTACAAAAGTTCTTTTTTTAGAATATGCAATGTTCTACTTATTTCTTGTCCCTGTTATAGTCTCAGTGGGGCACTAGGCTACGCCCTCCTGTACATGTGACTGAAATTTTGAGAGTAAACTTGAATTAGAAATGTAGACTGGGAAAATTCAAAATATTTTCTTGACAACTTATCAACAAGACCCATCACATTTAATTATTATGCAGTATTTACTAAAGCTGAATTTCCTGTCCACAAAGTTTACTGGCCTTGATATGAATTCCCTGCCTACAATGTCAATTAAATCAGCCTCATATGCATTAAGAAGGATAGTGTCCTCCGGCTAGGCCTCCTTTCTAGAATTTCTTGATTTTATTGTAAGATTCTTTATAAGCACAATTTGCCTATGTTATTTCAGCGTTTTCTTGAAATTGAGAGAACCGGTGAGAATACTGGAGATATAAGTGTCTTCAGTCATTAAAATGGTTTTGATGAGATACTTGTGTATGTTATTTATGCCTTAAAAATGCATGCTTGAAATGTTGCTGTATTCTAGACAGTGATGCCATGGCTAATTGTGAAGACACAAAGTTCATGATATTTTCAGTAAGCTGGTGGAACATGTACCAACATTCATATGGAGACTATCCTTGGTAATTACTTGCCACTATACTGTATATTTTAAAGCATATGCCAGAGGCCTTTTACTTCTCAGCGGAATAAGTTTACATATTTATTATCAAGCCAAACTGCCTACTAGTACAAAATTCCATCCATAATCTTGCTTATAAATGACGATTTAGTTGGACCGACCATCCGTTCTTTTTCAGAATTTCCAAAGATTAAGAGCTTACCACACTGTGATACAGCTTCTCCATTACTGGGCTTCCCAGGTTGCACTCATGGTGAAGAACCCACCTGCCAATGCAGAAGACATAATAAGAAACGCCTGTTCAATCCCTGGGTTGGGAAGATCCCCTGGAGAAGGGCATGGAAATCTACTCCATGTATTCTTGCCTGGAGAATCCCATGGACAGAGGAGCCTTGCAGGCTACAGTCCATGGGGTCACAAGAGTCGGACACGATTTCGTGATTAAACCACCATTACTGGATAGCTAAACTGAAATGCACTTCCCCATAACAATTCGTTTTGTCATTGTAACAGAATACCTAATTCCTCTTTCACAAGCTTTTCCCAGATTTTTTGAAAAGTAATACATAATATACAGGATTTTTTTTTCTCCGAATAATAGTTCTCAGCTTCTTCTCCAGTAAATAATTATTAGGCTCCCTTCTAAATCTGGTCACCACCCTCTGGACATCAGGTTTGTTCATTACTTTCATAAAGTATAGCCTCCAGATATGAACACAGTACTCAAAATCCAGACTGACCAGTTCCGTGTTCAGTAAGATTATAACTTCCTTTGGTCTGAACAACTATCCTATCAGATGAATACTGTGGATAAAAGGTTTAGTCCAAAAAAATAAAAATAAAAGGTTTAGTCCAATGCAAACACAGAGCCTTAAGTAGATTTGAAATAATTTTTCAAATGTAAAAGGCATTTATGAAATATGTTTACATCAACTTGAAGAATCTTAAACAACTGCTTTTAGGGATTTTAGATTATTTCTTTCTTGAAATCTAAGATCAAGAAGGTAAACTGAGGCTATTGCCACTGTGATCCAGATCATCAAGCTGCCTCTGAGGTGTCCTTTTCATCCCCAGCCCTAGACCCCTGTTCTGCTTACATCAGTCTGAACGAGCCCTGGAGGAACAGCGACCACCCGTTCGATGAGTCTCGAGGCCCCCCTCTATGTGACAACAGTGTGGACGGGGAGTGGTACCGCTTCACAGGCATGGCTGGGGACGCTATGCCCACCTTCTGCATACCAGAAAACCACTGCGGAACCCATGCCCCTGTCTGGCTCAATGGCAGCCACCCTCTGGAAGGTGATGGCATTGTGCAACGCCAGGCCTGTGCCAGCTTCAACGGCAACTGCTGCCTATGGAACACCACTGTGGAGGTCAAGTCTTGCCCTGGAGGCTACTATGTGTATCGTCTGACCAAGCCCAGTGTCTGCTTTCATGTCTACTGTGGTCGTGAGTACTTCCCGACTCTTTTCCCTCCCCTCAAAGGCCCCAGAAATGGCATCAAAGAGAATAGTGCTATAGGAAATTCTGTTGTAGTAGTATCTCAGTGCCTGAAGAACATTGATTTAGGAGCACAGATATCTCTAGCTCATGATTTCTGGGGTCTACTCTTAAGATTTCTGAAAGATTCCTAAGAATAGAAAGGAAGGGAGCTCTGACTTTGATTAGTTTTGTCTTTTATGTAATCTAGTGTGGATTTCCAACCTTTCTGAGCATGGAGGACCCCTTCTTTAGATATATTTCAGACATCCATATGGTAGCATTGTGCTTAGTATCCATTGATATTTTTTAGAAATGATGTATAATGGGAAGACACTACTTGAGATCAGTAATACTTTCAAATGAATTTTCGTGTTATTAATCCCATCAAAATCTGTATACATTTTAAAAATAGAGTGCATAGAAGAGTAGAACATAATCCTATTTAATCTACAGCTCATGTTTGGTGAGCTTTTGCAGAAAACACCAGGGTCTCCCAGGGGTCTGTGGATTTGAAGTTAGGACTCATGGATCTCAGTGACAGAACATGCCCATGCCCCTGGACAGTACCTCTTGCCAGTGGGTTATATAAACCCAGAACAGTGAGAATTCTCTTGATGTTGATTAGGAATTCGTACCCTGTAATTGAACTCAGGAGACTTTCTCATGGATGAGAGTGTCCTCT
This sequence comes from Odocoileus virginianus, assembly GCF_023699985.2. Lineage (NCBI taxonomy): Eukaryota > Metazoa > Chordata > Mammalia > Artiodactyla > Cervidae > Odocoileus > Odocoileus virginianus. The sequence continues at coordinate 62,632,554 of NC_069680.1, forward strand.
GACCCTCGCCCCTCATGAGAGGTCATCTTTATCCTTCCATAGATTTTTATGACATCTGTGATGAGGACTGCCACGGCAGCTGCCCGGGTACCAGTGAGTGCACATGTGCTCCAGGAACCGTGCTAGGCCCCGACAGACAGACATGCTTTGGTAAGAAACTCATCTTGCAGTAGAAACAGGCCATTAGGAGCAAAAGGACAAATCAAATCAAAAACTCTTCTTGACTCATAGCACCACCATTTTTCTACTTTGTGTCTCTGAACACTCAGAATGGGGTTTGCCTTTTTAGTTCATAGGTAAAGCTTCAAGTCAAATTTATATCATGTGCTGGGACAGTCTAGGATTATGCTGTCCAATATAGTAACCACTAGCCATATGTGACTATGAAGCTCTTGATATGTGGCTTCTGTGACTGGAAAACTGAGCTATAATTTTACATAATTTTAACTTAAAAGCTAATACTTGATTGTCATTGGAAAACTAAAAATATGTGGAACAGCTTGAGTGAACTGTAAATTTCATGATTCTAAAATACAAATCACATATTTCTGATGAAAATTTATCATCCAAATTGAGACATGCTCTAAGTGTAAAATACACACTGGATTTTGAAGACTAGTTAGAAGAACATATCTCAATAATTTTAATACTGATTATATATTAAAATGAAACATTTTGGAAATACTAGATTAAATGAAATATATTATTAAAATTAATTTTACCAATGCCTTTTAACAAAATTTTTTATGTGACTAATAGGAAATTTTATATGTGTGGCTTGCTTTGTATTTCTGTTGGATAGCTTTGGTCTAGAATTACCTACAGGTATACTTCTATAGCTTCAGTGATATAATTTTGGTTTGTCTGAGTAGCAAGAAAGGCAAGTCAGGTTATTCGTTGGAAATGCAGAATTGTCTAATTGTATATATGTTTTGTTGTCCACAACTGGGAGAAAATAGAGTTGAAAAACCCAGGACTGAAGGTCATTTCTTTTTTGTTTAATGTCATGAAGCTTTTTGTATTCAGACGCAAAGAGATTTAAAACAAGTCTAAAGAGAAAGGGAAGCACTGCCCCACACCTGCCTCCTCCAGAAGAGCAGTAACAAGATCAGGGTGGGATAGGGATCAGGATGAAAGGGCTATCAAAGGGTTCTTATTTTAGAAAAGCTTTTGTATTTCAGTCTCTTTAATGAACCGCCCCCCCCAACCCCCACCGACTGTTCTATGGAGCATGGTTAGGCCCTCCCATAACAGTTGTTATGGCTCTTGCATGGTCGATTTTGACTATGTGATTTATTGCAAACAGATTTGGGGTGTGGGAGATGACGGTTCCTACAATCCCCCCAACCTCTCACACTGCACAGGCACACACACACATATACACATGTATCTGTTGGAAAATATTTGGCTTCCTTTTAAGGCAGGGGTTTTTCATTCATTTCTCTGCGTTTATTTTTATATAAATTTTGAATAGGTAATGTATTTAAATAGCTCCCAAATTAAACAGCATGACAGGTATACAGTGAAACATCTGGCTCTCTGTCCCCCATTTGTTCCATTTCCCCCTCCTCCAACTCTGCCCCAAGGAAACTACATTATTTACTTATGTATGCTTCCAGGATTTCTTCAGGCAGATATAAAAATAAAAATATACACATTTAATTATTGCTGTTGTTTAAATAAAAGGTCACCTGTTATACACACCATACATATCTCTTGCTTAGCAACTGATCTTGACTATTTCTGCCTATCAGGACACAGGGAAAAGCTACCTGGGGTCTGTCTACTGGTTTCAAGGAGATCATGAATTCCCTGAAATTAGAGCCAAAGCTTTGTGTTTATGTGTATGTCAATGTTACTTTAGTTTTTTAAAAAATATATAACAATTTTAATTATTTGTTATAAATTATGTATTTGGGGGAGGCAGAGAGAAGAGTAAAGAAAATAATATAACAGACCCTCATATACCCAGATTTATAGCTAAATTTTTCTTCTTTTTTTTTAAATAAAATTTTGCAGACACAGATAAAGCCATCTCACACCACCTCTTCTCTCACCCTCCAGGAGAATTAGTATTTTGAAGTTAGTGTATGTCCTTCTGGTCCCTGTTTTTATGCTTTTATTATTTATGTAAATAAATAACAATAACAATATAACATATAAAACTAACTATATCGCACTGTTTTGTGTGTTCTTAAAATAGTTCTTAACATAGTTTTAAGAACCTTAACTCCCCTGTGAGATTTTCTCCACCCTTTTTTCATTTTATACCTGTAAAAGTGGAATTGCTGGGGCATTGATTATCTAAATTAGGCTGTAACGGACAATTAACTCCCAAATAACAATGGCTTAAATAAATAGAAGTGTATTTCTCTCTCAGGTAAAAAATCAGTCTCAGGGTGAGCAGTCCAGGCTTTGGACAGAGACTGAACCCGAGCACCAGTGTGGCCGTACCCAGGAAGGCTGCCAGCACCCCTATCCATCCGCTATCCAGGCAGTAGGGCCTAATCTTAGCAACTGTATTTTTCATTTCTACAGGTTCTGTGTGTTTGGTTTCAATTCTGCTTTGTCTTCCTACACATTCTTTTATTTGGCTACTGACCTTGTATCTGTTTAGTAATTTTTTAAATCCTTGTATTATGTATTTTCTTGGGTTATTCTGTTCTCTATAGTTCAGAGATTACCAGTTGTTACCATATCAGCTTTCTCATAGCGGATCATCTCCGCCTGTGTAGTGTTTTATGGTAAACCATCTTCTATTGTATTTGTTTTTTCTGTGAAACTCCACTCTTATCACTGGTTTGAAGAAGTTGGTTTTTGTTTTTGTTTTCTTTTACTACACAGCAGTGTTTCAGATGCTTTTGTCACAGAAGTTTCACCAATCCGGGTCAAAGTTTACATCAGTTTCTCAGCTTCAAGATCCCCACTAGATATGGGAATTGTGACTTCATACTTCAACCACAGCAGAGCCAGACTTGGCTTTTATGAAGGCTTTTTTCTCTCTCAGAACTTCAGGCAGAGAGCTCCTTACTGCTTTCCTGGGCCTCAGAGCAGAGTCCTTCCTCTCCCCCTTTCACTACGGGGATGCCTTTTCCAAGGTCCTGGGCTTGAGCAGAGTTTCAGTTCCAGCTCATCTTCTCTCAGGGACCCACGGCCATACCTTCTGTCATCTAGTGGGTATTTAAACCCCAGTCCCTAGTTTATATCTTATATCCAAGCCATGACAAATTTAGCTCTTCAAGCTCCCCATTTTTTGTTTGTAGAAGGAAGTGGATTGACATTTGTTGCCAACTGTGCATTTTTTATAACAAGAATCATTATCCTGTATCACATTCTTAAAAAGGATAACAATCATTACATAAGTGCAATATGGGAACATTCCAATGTTTATTTTTTTAAAGGTGATTTTTTAGTATTTTGAAGTCTTTACTGAATTTGTTACAACATTGTATTAGTTACCCAGTCGTGTCTTTGCAACCCCATGAACTATAGCTTGCCAGGCTCCTCCGTCCATGGAATTCTCCAGGGAAGAATATTGGAGTGGGTTGCCATTCCCTTCTCCAGGGGCTCTTCCCAATCCAGAGATTGAGCCCGGGTTTCCTGCATTGCAGGCAGATTTTTTACCATCTAAGTCACCAGGGAAGCCCTGTTACAATATTGCTTCTGTGTTATATTTTGTTTTTATGGCCATGAGGCATGTGAGATCTTAGTTCCCTGACCAGAGATTGAACCCTCACTGCCTGCAAGTCTTAACCACTGGACCACCAGGGAAGGCCCTTCCAATAGTTAAAACAGATTTTAAAGGCAGCTGTTTATAATATTGGGTTGGTCAAAAAGTTAGTTTGGTTAAAAAGTTAGTTTGGTTAGTAAATAGAGTTCGGTTAGTAAATAGAGTCAATAGAGTTCTTCATAAAAATGAAAAATGCGTCTTTTTTTAAATAAAACTGAACAAAATTTTTGGCCAGCCCAATAGAAGACTACCTAACTAATAGTATACAGAATACATTTATTTTAGAAAACATGAACTTTGCATAGCTAAACTGTTCATTAGATTTTGATTCCACTTGTTTGACTTAGTATGAATGGAATGCTAGATTTTTATTTTTAAAAAAAATAGATATGCAACAATCAACAAAGTTTTACTGTATAGTACAGGGAACCGTAGTCTATATCTTGTAATAACCTCTAATGGAAAATAATCTCAAAACTAATATATGTGTATATGTATGACTAAATCACCTTGTTGTGCACCTGAAACTTTGTATGTCAACTATACTTGAATCAAATATATATATATATATATATTAAGGAAGACTGCTTCACAAGAAATTTCATCAGACCTAGCCTTTTGCAATGTAAATTTATTTAATGCATTTAAAACACAGTTTGATTTATAAGTTTCAGGAATTGGAGAAAATGAGACTCGCCAATACAAGCAAGTAAGTGAAACCAGATAACAAAGGGAATTTCATTTCCCCAACAGTTTTGCCCTGAGGAGGGAACTGGCAAACAACCAGCTGCCTTCCGCGCTAGCAGAGGGCAGAGGGACAAATAACTTGGTTGAGGAGACCAGGTTAATATTATACAAGTGATTATATTGGAGATGGTTTGTGGAAAGTCTATGAGCAAGATCTGAAAAGATGTAGCGATTCTGCTAAGGGGCTTGGGAAAAGACTGTATGGCTCAGCATTGTGTAAACAGTGTGGTTTCTCTTCTACAGATGAAAATGAATGTGAGCAAAACAATGGTGGCTGCAGTGAGATATGTGTAAACCTCAAAAATTCCTATCGCTGTGAATGTGGGGTTGGCCGTGTGCTAAGAAGTGATGGCAAGACATGTGAAGGTGAGGTGGGCAAGAAGGGATTCACGTCAAGAGCCCCCACTAAGCCACTGGCTTATTTTTTGAAGTTTAGGAAACTGTCCAGGGTTAGAAGAGAGTAACAACTTGGCTGTGTGAAGAAACCACAAACCATCATCACTGAGCGTCACTGCAGGATGCTTGTGTTGCAGACAGAATGCAGTGTTGATTTTACCTCCAAGCTTTGGCAGAAGGGAGCTGTTGCATTTTGCAAGAGGCAGAGAGCTGCATTTTTAGTTTGGGATATAAAAATTGGGTATTCCATGTTTCTCAAACTTGAATACACCCACGAATCACCTGGCATCTTGTTAAAATGCAGGTTCTGATTCAGTAGGTCTGGGGCCAGGTGAAGATCCTGCATTTTTAAATAACTTTTAGGTGCTGGCTATGCTGCAGACCCAGGGAGCACATCTGAAGTAGCAAGATAATGGAGGCAGGTGGCAGAACAAATGGCTTATAGCAGTTTCTCAGACTTCCTGGCTGAGAGTCACCTGTACGCTTTTAAAGCTGGCCCTTCCCAGGTCTCTCTCCTGGAGACTCTGGTTCATTGAGGTGGGATGGGCCTTGCAGTTTGTGTTTTTACCAAGTTTCCTATGTGAGTCTTACCATCTTGGAAGTGTGGGAAACTGGTTTTTATGAAGTCATTTATTTTATTCATATGCTTTCCATTTATTAGAGATTAACACGTGTTTGGAGATAAGTAAACTTACCTGATTTGATAGTAGAAATGCTATATGGTGACAGTTTTAGTCACTAAGTCATGTGTGGCTCTTGGACTGTAGAGTTGGATGTGGACGGTAGCCCACCAGGTTCCTCTGTCCGTGGGATTTCCCAGGCAGGAGTACTGGAGCAGGTTGCCATTTCCTTCTCCAGGGGATTTTCCCAACCCAGGGATGGAACCTGGGTCTCCTGCATTGCAGTGGTTTCCTGCATTTCAGGCAGATTCTTTACCAACAGAGTCACCATGGAAATCCAGAAATTCTGTATACATTTTGTACAATTAAGTAATAAAAAATAATTTGAAATGTATGTTGAATAACTGAAATGGAAATTGTCTACTATTATGACATGAAGCTTTGATAATATCCCTTCTCTAAGGCACCTTTGCCCTTGCAAATTATCTGGGCTGAAATTTCATAATTTCTACTTTAATAACTCTGAGTCTCATGACATTGAGAGTTGAGAGGCCAAAAAAGGAAAAAATCTCTGCAGATTATATGAAGAGATAAATGGCTTATCATTATTTACAGAGGACATATATGTCCTAGAGGATAACTGAATGTATGGCATAATACATTATAACACTGCTTGTGAGTCACTTTATTCTAGCTATATTCAAAATAATAAACTGCTACCCTAAAAGGAAAAATTATGGCTAGTGCTCACAATTTATTTCATGCCACAAAGTTTGCGTTATTAACTCAGGGTCCATTAACCAGGATATCAAACTGCTCTCTTGTAAAAAGACTAAATGTACTTTAAGTTTTATTGGATAAGGGTAATATCCTGAATCCTCCTTAAATCTTATTTTATACAACCACCTTTGCATATTTGTATATTAATGAAATGTTCCATGAGGAGCATTTGTAATTATCTATGAGTATTTTATTAGAAATATTACAGTTAATCCTCATATAATTTTAAAACCTAATAATCATAACTGAAAAGTATTTTAGCAGAAGATAAAGTTTGAATATGAATTATACTTTAGGATTAAGATTCAAATTTGAAGCCCTTACTTTTTGGAGTGTTTTTTGTTTTTATGGAAACCCTTACATTTTATTGATAGTCCAAACATATTTGTTTCTTTAGTCTGTTAGATTAGCATATTTTCTTTTTTAAAATAAAAGGCTCTTTTTAATTTTTAAGTAATTTTTATTGTTTGTTTTATTATAAAAGAGTTATGTTCATAGAAGAAAATACGGAGAAGTAAAAGAAAGATATGGACCCAGAACCCATTTGCTAGATATATCTATTCTAAACATTCTGGTATATCCTTGTAAGAGACTTAAAATTCTTTAATCCACGTAAGAATTTCAGCTTATTTTGTGCATTGCAGTCTTAGATCTGGAAGTATTCTTAATGAACATTTAATCCAACACTTTCATTTTACATTTATTGAAACTGACACCCAGGAAAATTAAATGACTTAAGGAACATTACTTTTAAGAAAAAAATTTCCTATTAATGTTGATTTTAACATTTTATAGCATATTTTATGCTTTCTTCTATATCATTATATATCATTTTCAGCTATTTAAAAACCTGTAAGAATACTTTTATCTTTTTTAACTACAGATTTATAAACAGGTCATAACCTAATTTCTCTTATATTTTGTGAAGATTAATTCATTGCAAATTTATTCTCTCTCCCTATTTCACAAAAATTGATTCATTCCAAGTTAATTAACTGATGTTCCAAAGAACTAATATTTTTATCATTATTGAACTGAGACTTATAGCTATAACTGGAAATTGGCTAATACGTTCCCATGAACATCTTAAATGAATTGAAAGCATTCTCCCCCACGTTTTTTTTTTTTACCACCCCCTGAAGAATCTTAGTTCTGACCAGAGATCAAACCTGGGCTGTTGGGATTGAGAACTCAGAGTCCTAACCACTAGACCACCAGAGGATTCCTGAAGGTATTCCCCTTTAAATATTACCTTACCCCTAAAACAGGGAGCAACAAACTTTCTCTGCATAGACCAAACAGTGGATATTTAATATGGAATTTGTTCAAACTACTCAACTCCACCCTCGTAGTGAGAAGGCACCCCAGAGATAACAGGGAAATAAATGAGCATGACTAAGTGTGCTAATCAAACTTTATGTACAACAGCATATAGCAGGCCAGAGTTTGATGATCCATGATCTAGAAGATAGCATCCAGAACCCACAAAGGTCATTATTTTTCCTCTGCTAACTATGACATTATGTGGTAGTTTCTTCATTTTTCAACTGAATATTTTTCCTTTTTTGTCCATTTGATTGAGTATGCTTTCTGAAAATGCAAAACTTTTAAAAAGAAAACTTTTAAAAGCTACCTCATATGTGAAGAATGAAAGAGCTCGGTAGAGTGGAATCTCTCAGTGTGCTGTCCAGGTCTCATTTTTATAATGTGCTGTCAACTCAAGAAAAATATCTCCAGTGCTGTTATTCCTAGAGATTCGAGGAGAGGGTTTGGTGATCCAACCATTGGCAATACCTCTGAGTAACTCTGATCCATTTAGCTGCTCTTCTTGAATTTATATTCTGTCAGTTCCTGTTACATCAGTAATAAACATTTCAAAATTGGGTGGACTAAATGTTACAGCAATTAAGAAATGACTTTCTGGTCTTTCTCCCCAAATTATACTTTAATCATGAGAAAAACAGACAAATCCGGGTTGAAGGGCATTCTACAAAATGACAAGCTTAAATGGTGAGAGCTGTGTTTGTGTCGTAAGATGGCTGTTTGTAGCTATACCATTTAATCAAAACTTTTTTGTGTGCATTTCTGCATGTCTCAGTGACCGAGCTGGGCCCCAGTGATACTATGGTAAGTCAAGTATAATGCCTGATGCAAACCATGAGTCCAAGAACCAGAATTCTTGAGGAAGAAGGCTACAAGATCCTTCCTTTTTCTTTTGGTTTTTATTGCAGACATTGAAGGATGCCACAATAACAATGGTGGCTGCAGCCATTCTTGCCTTGCATCTGAGAGAGGCTATCAGTGCGAATGTCCCCGGGGCTTGGTGCTGTCTGAGGATAACCACACTTGCCAAGGTAGTACATGCTCAGCTTCTGCTCTGACTTCTTCCTTCCCAAATCTCCCTGTCTTCCTCACCCAAGTGTGTCAAGATGCTCATCTTTTAGAATACCAGCTCTTTCAGCAGTGTGTGTTCACTCTGGAATCATTCAAAATTGCAGATAAAAAATTTAACATACAATTTACCATCTAAACCAGTGTTAAGTGTATAGTTCAGTAGTGGTAAGTATATTCACATTTTTGTGCAACAACTCTTCAGAACTTTTTCATCTTGCACATCTAAAACTCTGGACCCATTAAAAACATCTACCCCTCATTCCTTCCTCCCTGCAGCCCCTGGCAACCACCATCCTACTTTCAGTTTCCATGAAGCCAACTATTTTAAGTACGTCATATAAGTGGATTCCTACGATTTGTCATCTTGTGATTGACTTAATTTCACTTAGTAAATTGTCCACAAGTTTCAAGCAAGTAGCGTATGACAGGATTTCTTCCCTTCATAAAGCTATTCCACTGCATGTGTACACCACATTTTATTTATCCATTCATCCACTGATGGACATTTGGATTGCTTCCTCCTCCTGGCTATTGTCAGTAATGCTGCTATGAATATGTGTATGCAGATATCTCTTTGAGATCCTGTTTTCAGTTCTTTGGGATCTATACTCAAATGGATTGCTGGAACATATGGTTTCCTTTGCTTTTTACTTTTGATTTTATTTACCCTGATTTCTATTATTAGTTGTATAACTAATATTCAATACTTAATTTAGATGGAGTTCCTCTCTTTTCTAGCAGATCATTGTTTTTCTGGAAATCTAGTTATTTATGTCCAGAATATTAATTTATTCATCCAGCAAATATTTAATAAGCACCTATCTGTGATTTCTTTATACTAAGTTATTGCTATTATGTGCCCTCATACACTGATATTGCCCTCATGTTTTATCTGACAGTACTCAGAAATACTCATTTTAGGATATCTGTACAGTCTTGAGATGAGAATGCTTTAGAAAAGCAATCTTTTTATATTAAATTAAAGTGGGCTTTATAGTCACAGTTTATGGTTTACTGAGCCATGCAAGGATGATTTGGAACTTTTCCCCAAGTGCACTAATGCTGTTTTTATTACCACTGTTTTATGGGGCAATAATTAATGGTGAAGTCAAAGCAGTAACATTATGTAATTTAAGCCCGTATCAAAGCAGTACTTTTCCTGTATTGCCGATAAACTGTGTTTCCGCTAAAAGTTCATCCTTTGGGTGTTTGATACATGGAGTTATGCTAGACTCGCTTTGAAATGTTTGTTAAATTGAAACTTTAGAACAATATTTCTTCATTTGGGAAATAATACAGTATTTATCGAGCATTATTTGACCACCACCTTGGGAGTTAGGAGTCCAGCTTTTATTCACCAATTTGTTTTGAGCCTCACAGATTTTTCTTGCGGATAAAACAAAAAGCTCAAAGTGCAAGAGGGAGAAGTTGTTTCTCCGAGTAGCCTCCTTCCCCTCCTCCCAGTCCCGCTTCCCCGGCTCTAACAGCATCCCCTGTCCCCACAGTTCCTGTCTTCTGCAAGTCAAACACCATCGAGGTGAGCATTCCCAGGGACCTGGTTGGCGGCCTGGAGCTCTTCCTGACCAACACCTCCTGCCGAGGCGTGTCCAATGGCACCCACGTCAACATCCTCTTCTCCCTCAAGACCTGTGGCACAGTGGTTGATGTAGGTTCTTCCTAGAGGACTCTTGGGGAATGACCAAATCTAGTTATTTGGGAATTTGTTGATGAACGTGTGAGTTGTGGCTTGTGTCATAGATGACATATTTCCACCTAAAAGAATGGCGCTAAAAAATTCATATGCTGTTCATTTAACAAATGTATTCATCGAGCATCTGTGCTGTGCTATGGTCCTGACACTGGGAAGACAGCAAGTTAAAAAGAATTCTGCTCTTTCAGTTCTCAAATAGTATTGAATACCATCTCTCCAATATGCACAGATATTTCCCTGAGTGCATCAGCACCAGTATCTGAGGCCCACTGTGTCTCCTCTGACCAATTATTCTACTTGAAGAAAACAGTGATTAATTCATGAGATAACAAATGAGTCCAAGGATTGAACCAGGGAGAGGTAAAAGATCTGTTCTTCCTTCCAAGAATCCGTGCCCGGCCCTGTGCTAGGGAGGCTGAGGGATATGTGAAATATACGCAAAATAAGACTCCTGACTTTTAGGAACATATGTGGTTCCTAAAAGAAAATACACATAAAATATGAGTCAGCGATACAGTTGACAGGTGGTGTAGGAGGCCAGGAAGGGACAAACCCTGGAGTAGTCAAGACGAGTGAGACTTGAATTGGGGTGGAAGCATATGCGTGGTTTATACAGGCAGAGAGGTGGAGAAAGGGCATTTCAGATGAGAAACAAGTGATCAAGTCTCAGAGATGGGAATTCTTGAGGCTTATGCTGAATGAATGGGCAATACAACCTGACTGGCAAGGAATGAATAATGGAAAGGAAACTGGAAAAGTGGGTGGAGGGAGACTGTGCTTTCAAAGATCTGCTTTGTGTGCTGGGGTGAGACGTTTGGCTTTTTCCCATAGGAATGGGATGAAGTAGGCACTGTCATGATGAAATCAGAAGTGGACAAGATGAATAGAAAAAAGGACCTGGACCCAGGAGACTGATGTAGAGGCCCTTGCAATCAAATAAACAAGTATCTATTTATGGAAACAGAGAAAAATCAGAAAGTTAATTAGACTTGGGATGAGACATTGGGCAGATATTTGAAAAGGACCCACTTTAGGCAAATTATGTTTTGTCATATCTGTGGATAATCAAATAGAAATGCCCTGCAAATGAGCCAGGGGTTCTTGGTACACAGGAGAGCAGACAAGGCTAGAGATGGAGAACTGCAAATCATCTGAGTAAATGTGACAGCTGAAGCCCATGTACAGATGAGCTCAGCCCAAGGTCATGCTGCTGCACAATCACCAGGTCTAGGATTCCAGAAAAATATAATATAGAGGCTGTTCTTTTCTAAACTATCAGAGCTTTGAATTTGCTGATTCTGCATAGCTCAGGTTTTTATGACTAATACTCCAAAGGAATGTGTGGGTTGACCATGAAGTGGTATATAAAACTCTTAATAGTCAAAACATGTTAGTAAAAAGAGGAGAAGCGATTTTTTTTTTAAAGTTTCACGTTTTAGCAACTGAATCTCTCATGTGTTTTGACGTAAAGAGAAATTGGAGAATGTTATGGTGGGCAGCGGGTAGGGTGCTCTGTAGAAATAAACAGAGACTCTTTCCTCTCCTGGCTCTGGCCTGGCTCAGGTGGTGAACGACAAGATCGTGGCTAGCAACCTTGTGACAGGTCTACCCAAGCAGACCCCAGGAAGCAGCGGCGACATCATCATTCGAACCAGCAAACTGCTGATTCCCGTGACCTGTGAGTTTCCACGCCTGTACACCATTTCTGAAGGCTACGTTCCCAACCTTCGCAACACCCCGCTGGAAATCATGAGCCGCAGCCACGGAATCTTCCCGTTCACTCTGGAGATCTTCAAGGACCACGAGTTCGAAGAGCCTTACCGGGAAGCTCTGCCCACTCTCAAGTTGCGAGATTCCCTCTACTTTGGTATTGAGCCCCTGGTGCACGTGAATGGCTTAGAAAGCCTGGTGGAGAGCTGCTTCGCCACCCCCACATCCAAGATCGACGAGATCATGAAGCACTACCTCATCCAGGATGGGTAAGTAGGCTTCTTGAATGATGGATTAGCCTTAGTTCTCAGCCGGGTCTTCCCTGGTGGCTCAGATGGTAAAGAATCTGTTTGCAGTGCAGGAGGCTCAGGTGCAATTCCTGGGTCAGGAAGATTCCCTGGAGAAGGAAATGGCAACCCACTCCAATGTTCTTGCCTGGAGAATTCTGTGGACAGAGAAATCTGGTAGCCTACGGTCCATGGGATTGAAGAGTTGGACAGACTGAGGGACTAACACTTTCACATTTGATCTCTGGACACAATAGCAACTTCAATCATTTCATAAAACCAAGCAGCACTCTTGCCTGCTCTTAATTAGTTCAGAAACCACTTGTGGACATTTTGTTGATAAAAACTGGTGAGGAAGAGCAGAGTCAAAAATGATTCCAAGGGGTCTAACTTGTATGACTGACTAGATGTCCGTAACCAAGATGAAAGGACATAGGTTGAAAAGCAGATTTGCTGTAAAAATACCATATATGATAATTCCAAATAATAATATTACAATGTAAATGCCTGGGCTTCCCTGGTGGCTCAATGGTAAAGAATCTGCCTTCCAATGCAGGGAACATGGATTGGATCCCTGGTCTGGGCAGATTCCCTGGAGAAGGAAATGACAACCCACTCCAGTATTCTTGCCTGGGAAATTCCATGGACAGAGGAGTCTGGCAGGCTACAGTCCATGGGTTCGCAAAGAGTCAGATATGACTTAGCAACTGAACAACAAACAAAAACAAATTGTAAATACCCACAGGATACTTAAGAGAATTTCAGTGGCAGTTGGAAATGCATGTCAGTTAGACCCAGAAACAGTAGAGACAAATAACAGAGGATTACCCCTGTTTATAGTTGAAACTATAGGATTGACTGGGGCTTCCCAGGTGCCACTAGTGGTAAAGAACCCACCTTGCCAATGCAGGAAGCATGAAAGAAAGGCTCGATCCTTGGGTAAGGAAGATCCCTTGGAGAAAGGCGTGGCAACCCACTCCAGTATTCTTGCCTGGAGAATCCCATGGAACCTGGCGGGCTACAGTCCATTGGGTCACACAGTTGAACATGACTGAAGCAACTTAATATGCATACCTAGGATTGATTAACCTGGTCAGAGAGATTGTAGAGCATGGGTGGCATGGTTGTTGTTGTTCAGTCTCTAAGTTGTGTCTGATTCTTTGTGACCCCATGAACTTCCCTGTTTGCTCAAACTCATGTCCGTTGAGTCAATGATGCCATCAAACTATCTCATCCTCTGTTGCCCCCTTCTTTTGCCCTCAATCTTTCCCAGCATCAGGGTCTTTTCCAATGAGTAGGCTCTTCGCATAAGGGTGGCAGATGGGGAATGAGAAATGCAAGAGGATAAGGAAGTGGAAGCAGCAAATGCAGACCCCTCTTTTAAGAAGTTTGGTCGTGAAGGAGAGAGATGAAATAATTGGTTGGTTTTAGGAGGGGAGAGATCAAGTGAACTTTGTTTCCATTTGCTTGTTTTATACAATGGAGAGTTCCATATTTGTTGAGGTTGTTGGATTGAGAACTTTGCATGTGTCCATGTATCATTGAAAGCCTAACAGTAACCACATCTACTGCTTACATTCCCAGGAAAATTACAGTCACATCCCAAACTCATAGCTGTATCTCTTCAGTTCCTTCCTCATCCTCAATGTCAGATGGGACATATCTCTAGCAGGTCAGGACCAGCCACTTAAGAAAAGGCAAATGGCCTAGTGAAGAGCTCCGCAGATGTGCCCTGGTTCATGCCCTTTGCTAATTACCCTGATAGACTGAAATTTCTCCTTTGCTTTTAACCCCCTGGATCTCTCACCACAGGTGAACTTTACCTGCTGCTATCGATTTCCTGCACAGTGATTTTAAACTTTTGATACACATTAGGATCAACTGAGAAGCCTTTCTAAAAGTAGCAATATCCCAACCCTGTTCTCCACTCTTACTGCCTTATTTCCAGCCCTCATTATCTTTCACCTGGACAGATGAAAGCTTCCAAACATAGCCTCCTACATCCCAGCTCTCAAGTCTCATCTCCATAGAGCCCTGGGTATCCAGTCAAAAGAAAAACAAATTATATATATAGTCATTTTCCTGCTGAAAACATATTGATGATTTCCTTTGGTTGGTAAATTTAGCTGTTTACTAGCAGGAGTACTGGAAAAGGCAATGGCACCCCACTCCAGTACTCTTGCCTGGAAAATCCCATGGACGGAGGAGCCTGGTAGGCTGCAGTCCATGAGGTCACTAAGAGTCAGACACGACTGAGCAACTTCACTTTCACTTTTCACTTTCATGCATTGGAGAAGGAAATGGCAACCCACTCCAGTGTTCTTGCCTGGAGAATCCCAGGGATGGGGGAGCCTGGTGGGCTGCTGTCTATGGGGTTGCACAGAGTCGGACATGACTGAAGTGACTTAGCAGCAGCCGCAGCAGGAGTACCTCTAGCTTCAGATTCCTGTAGCCTCCTTAGCTTGTTTTCAGAATCTGGAAAAGGCATCTGAGCTGCTTTGGATGGCTAGAGGTAGGTCTTATAGGAGACGGCAGGCCTTTGGGTTTCTTACCATCTTAAAGTGATCTCTGCAAAGTTTTAAAATGAAACATGGAAGCATCAATTTTTCTTTTTCTTTTTTCAGTCACATAATTAGTGCTAAGTAGATCTGGGGATAGATTTACTTTGTGGGGGGTGGGTTTTGGTTACTTTTAAATTTTTTACAGGTTTATTGCAGTGCTGTTTGTATACAATAAATATGCTATTCAAAGTATACAGCTTGGGGAATTCCCTTGAGGTCCAGTAGTTAGGACTCTATGCTTCCACTTCAGGGAGCTGGGTTTGATCCCTGGTCAGGGAACTAAGCCGCCCAGTGTGGCCAAAAGATTAAGTGTACGATTTGGTAAGTTCTGATGTCTATATACTGGTGAAGCTATCACTACAATCAAAGCAGTGAATATTTCTCTTACCACAAGCTTTCTCCTGCCCCTTGCATTTACTTTTGCAAACATAAACATATAGTCTTAACCCACTTACTGGGAAAACATGTAACCTACAGTCTCAATAAAGCTTGTGAAGTTTATTTATAAACTTTGTTCAGACCCTCAGTTAGGACTATATGCTTATATTTTAGACAGTTCTAAGAAGATGTGCTATTTAATTTTCCAGCCTTTAGTGCACACAAAAACAATGCTATGGAAGATATTAAAATTGTTCAAAAGCATAAGCAGAACTCGAAAACACAGCTATGTTGACCTGTTTCCACTATACATAGGCAAATAGTTTCATCTCTAGTGCAATATTGGATAGTACAGTATTAGCTAAGAACAGTAATGGTGCATTTGAGATATTCCCTCAAGATAAAATCCAGCTCTCAGTTTGGCTCACTGTGCCTCACCCTCTGACCTCTACCTTCTCCATTTTCTGCTCCTGCCAAAGAGAACTATGGGCAATTCACAGTTTCTGTTGCTCCTTACACTCTCCTGATTCTGCAGCTGTCATTTCCACTGCCTGAAATCTTCTTTCCTTTTTCTTCATGTCTGATTCTTACTGGTCCTTTGAGACACATTGGGATTTTTTTTTCCCTCCATAAAGCCTTCCCTGATTGTTCTAACCAGAACTAGAAATCTTCCTTTCGTCTTCCTCAATTCTTTGCCTACATACAGTAAAGGTCATTTACTATTTGTCTAATGAATTATTGAATGTGTGTTTTCATAATACTAATTTGGGGCTAGTTCAGAGTCCTAAAATAAACATAATGCTGTTTACTTATATTTGTAAATTGGTTGATTATTCATTGTCCTCAGCTTAAATTTAAATCAGGCTGGTTTCCCCTGATATTTAACACATCTGATTTGCTTCCCTCTAGTTTTAGTTGGCATATGCTCTGAGAATGCAAAAAAATTTAATGCAACCCTAAGCAAAGTAGAATTAGAAAGTTTATCTCCAGAAAAAGAAACACTGAATTCCAAAATCCAATATTGGACAACTTTTGGGTAATCAGTTATTTTGACTTATCCTATACTGTTTGCTGTTACTTTCTTTTAGCACATGAACTTGGAGTTGATGAACTAGAACTGTCTAATCATAGAAAACACTGAATCAAGAGCCAGAATTTGTCTTGGGTTCTATTCTGTAATGTGTTGCCCTACAACAACTCTTTCTGTCACATTTTCTCTTAAAAAAAATTTTTTTTTTACTATTCAGCCACAGAAAAGAATGAAATAATGCCATTTGCAGCAACATGGATGGCCCTAAAGATTATCACACTAAGTGAAGTAAGTCAGACAGAGAAAAGCAAATATAATATGATATCACTTATATGTAGAATCTAAAATATGATACAAATGACCTTATTTACAAAACAGAAACAGACTCACATAGAAAGCAAACTAATGGTTACCAAAGGGTAAGTTGGGATTTGGGAAAGGGACAAAGCAGGAGTTTAGGATTAACAGATACACACTACTATATATAAAATAAACAACAAGGCCCTACTATAGAGCACAGGGCTTCCCAGGTGGCACTTGTGGTAAAGAATCCACCTGCCAATGCAGCAGACTCAGGACACGTGGGTTTGATCCCTGGATTGGGAAGATCCCTTGGAGGAGGAAATGGCAACCCACTCTAGTATTCTTGCCTGGAAAATTCCATCGACAGAGGAGCCTGGTGGGCTACAGTCCATGGAGTTGCAATGAGTCAGACACAACTAAGCAAACATACACAGGATAGCATAGGGAATTACAGTCACTATCTTGTAATAACCTGTAGTGGAAAAGAATATGAAAAAGAACATATATGTGTATACCTAAATCACTTTGCTGTACATCAGAAATGAACATTGTCAATCACCTATACTTCAATTTTTTTAAAATAGTATTTTAGGTAAAGATAAATTGAAAATGCTGAGGCACTCAGATGAAAAGTGCCATTTTAATGTCACATTACTACTGTTCTCACAGTTACTGGACTTTTAAGTTCCCTGACATCACAGACCACATTGTTCATCTCTGACTCCTCTGCAGCACCCAGAAGAGTGCGTCACACAGATTAGATATGCAATAGGTATTTGAGAACATAATCAGAAATGGCATAGATTCATTTAACCTCGGGAAAATGACAATGTGTACATAAATATAATAAATAACAGAAACCACATTATATTTCTAGATCCTCTTCAGTTTAGGGAAATAAGGTACCAGTGGTAATACAAGTCAAGGTGTCATGTTTTTTAATAATTTTATTGGATTTTTCACCTGCCCTGAAACAGCACATAGCAATGAACTAGAAAGTGTTCTGTAAGTATGTGGAGTAAGTATCCACTTTTATAGGTGTTTACATCTGATCCCACTTTTTTACTGGCCTGGTAGACAGAAACTATGAAGCATCCACGAAAAGGAAAATAGGTAAAAGTTCCGTTTGAATTCAGAATGGAAAAGACAATATATGTATGAGCCCTGGCCTTTAGGACAAATGCTTCATCTATTCTAATCCTTGGGCTCAAAGTAGGGAATCAATAACCCCTCTTATTCCCCCAGCTAACCCTGAGGTGAGCCTAGGAGTTTCACTTCAAGTGGTAGACCTGAGATTAAAATCTCAAAGCCTATCAAATTAAAATTTGGCATTAAATCTGTGAAAAGAAGTATTAAAACATTTTGGAAGTAAATGATTCCCAACAGGTCTAGTTAATATCTAAGAAACTGACATCTTTATGCAGTTCCTTGTTGTACAAATTGGGGTTTGCTCACCTTTGGATCCCCTTCAGGGGTGAGTATCTGTTAGGTGTCTGATAAATATAGTGAAATCTCATTAAAGAAAAGCCTTCTCAAATCAGTAATAAAGTACATGAATGCAGAATTCCTACAATATATTAAAAATGAAAAAACAGCTTTAAAAAGATACCCCAGTATCAGAAGACATCTTTATAATAAATGTTGTTGCTCTTACTAATACTTCAGTATATTGACTTAACAGGAGGTCCTGGTGCGCAGTTTGTGGGTACAGTGAATGAGAGATGGGACAGAGAGTGTTAATGAGCAGAGCTGTGTCTGAGATGCCTTCACAGGGAAGGGATTTCATTTTTCCTTCATTCTCAAAAATCTTGAGTGCAGCCCAACCTCCTCCACCCCGTTTGCCTCTCCTTGGACCAAACACGTTGGACTGGATTGTTTTTCCACCTC
The DNA here is from genome assembly GCF_023699985.2 of Odocoileus virginianus. Lineage (NCBI taxonomy): Eukaryota > Metazoa > Chordata > Mammalia > Artiodactyla > Cervidae > Odocoileus > Odocoileus virginianus. The sequence continues at coordinate 62,651,088 of NC_069680.1, forward strand.
TGTTTAAGAAATCAAATCTTATGTGCTATCCTGCCCTGCTTCCAGCTGTGTTTCAGATGACTCAGTAAAGCAGTACACATCCCGGGATCACCTCGCAAAGCACTTTCAGGTCCCCGTCTTCAAGTTTGTGGGCAAAGACCACAAGGTGAGCTGAACACCTTTACCTTATAAAGCTGCCTGCCCTCTCCCCCCATGAACCTGAGCCTTGCTAATGTCACAATTTGTTCACATTCTAAAGCCTACCATTGGGATCTGCATGACCTTTATGAAAAATACTATAAAACTGGCCATCTAGAATCTTAACACCTCCATGAATGTCAGAATCATTTGCCCCCTCCCAATAAAATAACTGGGCTTGTTCAAAGAAAATATGATGTGATTACAATACAAAATCCTTGTGAGCAGGTATAATTGAAAAAGCCTGTGTAGTGGTCACATGGCAAAGTATATGGAGAGAATATTTGCAAAAAAGACAAATAGTGAAATGTTCAGTGAAAACAGTATTTCACTGTTTTACATGCCAATTCAAATAATTATAAGACTATTTTATACATACTAAATGTATAAAAATTACAAATCCCAACTTTCGAGGCTATAGGGAGATGTATATAGTAGCAGTAAATATTGATATGCTTTCTGGAAAGTTGTGTAATAACCTGACAACTAATTAATAATCTGATAATGTGTAATAACCATAAAATTATCAGTCTAAATATTTCAATTCTAACAGCTTCTCAGAAACACAAATAAAAACATGGTTTGTTGAATGTGTTTATAGAGTACTGTATGAAAGAGGCATTTAAACCAGTGCATCAATTAATGCAATATTAAGCAGTTAGTGTAGAATAAAATATAGAAAAAAGAGATATGAAAAAACTCCTGTCATAAAAAATTTAATGAAAATTGAATAGGAAATAGTTTTTTTTAATGTATATAAGTAAATAGAGATTATAAGAGGCCATATATTGATATACTGTGTTGAGGTGGAAGGTTTTTTATTTTAGTAGAATTGTTGAAACACTTAAACAAAAGAAAGTTTGAGGCCAACAGTTTTTTCCATACTGCATCCAAGTGTATTCATGTGCGGTCCAGCTTCATCACTGTTCCAAAATAACTGCTAACCATGATGGCTAACCCTGACCTTCCTCTTCAACTCAGCAGCATGCATTGGGAAGTTACTTATAGGAAGAAGCTTGGAGAAAGAACTTGTTACTTTACACAGAAGTGGGTGGGACCCCATGTTATGCCCAGACCTTGATGTGACAAATCAAGATGTTAATATTATTAGACGTTGTCCTCACAAAGTTCTCTTGTGTCCAGGCATGGAGGTAGAAGTTGTGGATGTCAGGTTTTAAATCACCCATGTGACTGAGTATGTTTGCTACATTATTAAATGTGTGAATTTGGGCAAGTTCCTTAACCTTCTTAGTTTCCTTATCTGTAAAATGGGGATGACAGCTGTTTCAAAGGCGGTTGTTTAGATGAAGTGAGATGAAACATGTGGAACATCTGGTAGTGCCTGGCTTCTAGCAGGCACGCCCGCCTGGCGGCTGAGCCCACCGTCTCTGTTCTCTCATTGTAACCTCTCCAGGAAGTGTTCCTGCACTGCCGGGTCCTGGTCTGCGGGATGCCGGACGAGCGTTCCCGCTGTGCTCAGGGCTGCCACCGGCGAGTGCGTCGTGAGGCAGGAGGAGAGGATGCCAGCGGTCCACAGAGCCAGATGCTGACGGGTGGTCCAATCAGCATCGACTGGGAGGACTAGACAACCCACCACCCAAGTCCTCCTGCAAGCTGCCTGTCTCTCTGGAATTCTCCCCTCGTCTTCTGAGAACAACAGTTGACACCCTAGAACACCATGCTGCTTTAAACCTTACACTTTGGGTTTAGACAAACCCCCAGAACCAACTCACTCTGACTCCAGCCCATTGGGTCAGGAAAAGTCACCTCACTGCTGACCAGCCTGTTCCAGATGGAGCTTCATCCTCCTAATGTGGAAAGCTGTGCCATGCACCCCCAAAACAGCTCACCCCCATGCTCCCCCGTTTCTTTCCTGCAATAAAACACCTAGCATAGGATGCAGTAGCACCACCACTAAAATCAGAAGTTGGGTATATTATTTCAAATTAGGAATTTAAAAAATGAAATAGTGGCTTGAAATTATGACTTAAACACCCACTGACTCCTTAAATATGTGAACAATAATTATACCCTAAAATTTCCATTCAAATACAGAATAGTTATAGGGGATTTGGAAGTTTATCACTGTAAGTGTGTACTAAAAATAAACTATTTGGATTTTCTCCTGCATAATATTTTCCTCTGGGGTTTTTATGTTGTTTTAAGTAAACTATTTTCAATTAATAAATGTTAATAAACTCATTAACATGCACTTAACATGCATTAACATGCATTTAAGTGGTTCAGTGACTGAACAGTAGACAAAATTAAAATATGGCAACATATGCCCTGTTATTTGGCATTCTGTGCCCTCAGACTGACAGTAGAAAAAGCTATAAGACTATACCATACTCTATTTTGTAGGTGCTTAATAAATTTTATTGAAGTAAATAGCCTAAACCACAGAGATAAATGTTATCCGCAGTTAAATCCACTTGCTAAATATGCCAATTCATTTTATGGCTTTACAGAAGATCAGAAAACAGTTTTTCTACTTTTCTTTTTAGAAAAGGCTGCACTAACAATTTGTATTGGAACCAGTAACATTAACAAAAGGAAGAAAAAGGAGAAAACACTCTAAATCAGGGGTTGGCAAACTTTTCTGTAAAGGGCTGAAGGGTAACTAGTTTAGCTTCCTGGGTCACACAGGCCCTGCCACCACTACTCAGCTCGGCCGTCCTAGCACAGGACCCGCTGTAACTTCACCCAAATAGGCGCTAAGCCTGATACGGCCCAGGCCTCTGTTTGTCAGTCCCTGACTTCTGTGGTCCTCAGGCCTCACAGTGCCTCAGAATCATTGGGGAGTGTTTCTAAAATACCAATATGTAGGCACCAGCTCCCAGAGGTTCTTTAGGGTTTTAATACTCCTCAGGTGTTTCTAATCTACAATCAGTGCTGAAAACCAGTTTTTAATCCTCATCAGGTGATTCTAATTGCAATCAGGACTCAGCCTCTCACTGCCTTCAGTGTCCCCGGACTTTTCCTAGCTGTCTTCAGTAGCAGTTTTTACCAAATGCTTCTCAGATCTTAACATGACACTAACACCGCTTAGTAATTGGGAATTTCAATAGGACTAGTTCAATGAACAGAGTAGGCAATGGCACCCCACTCCAGTACTCTTGCCTGGAGAATCCCATGGACAGAGGAGCCTGGTAGGCTACACAGTCCATGGGTCGCTAAGAGTGGGACACGACTGAGCGACTTCACTTTCACTTTTCACTTTCATGCACTGGAGAAGGAAATGGCAACCCACTCCAGTGTTCTTGCCTGGAGAATCCCAGGGACGGAGGAGCCTGGTGGGCTGCTGTCTGTGGGGTCACACAGAGTCGGACATGACTGACATGACCTAGCAGCAGCAGCAGCCGTTCAATGAAGGAAAAAAATGGAACCCCAGAGACCTCACTCTGTCTGACCTGCACCTCCACAGGCTTTAATCAAGTAAGTCTCTGACCTTGTCTTGTTCTTAACTCTTCAGCACCAGTGGTTGTCTTTGGAGGAACTTACCACGTTGGGTTCTGTTCTCTTCTAAGTGAAATGGAAGCACATTGGTGATAGTGGAATTCATTCATCTCTTTTCAGATTTTCTAAAAACTATACTTTATGATATGTGAGGTGCTTATTAGCGACTGAAACATGGACCAGAGGAAAGTCATTGCCTCTCGAATGGTTGGACTCTCCAAAATTTCACTTATTAATATAATTATCAATTCCAAGAATTCCAGTATTTTAGTCTTTATTTTAGTCTTCAAAGTAAGCACTGAAATTCCAGGCAAATATGTCTTGGTTGGGTTAAAGTGAAGAGTAGTTTTCAAATCACTCTGTGTCTTTTTTCCAATCCTCCTTTTCAAAGGTCAGGACTCACTTTCAGCTGGAAAATAAGTGTTCCTTTCTGTGCTCTGTGGTATCCAAACTTTTGGGGAAAAGGATGAGGTACATCCACCATACTACCGTCTCCCAGACTGACAGCTTTGAGTGGTGTCACTCAAAACAGGGAAGGGATCGCCTCTTTCTCACAACTCTTCTTTCTCCTCTTCTGCACAGATGCAAGCTGCCCGCTGACTGTTCATAAAGGGCCGGCAGCCCAAAGTCCATACAGTGTTGAACACAGTATCAGCCAGGGAATCACAGGCTACTTGAAAAAGATTAAGAGAAATATAAGGGTTACTATACAAGACTACCCCAAGTAGTAGTTTGAGTAATTTTGAAGAGGCAGTATATTTCCAAGGATAACATGATACCCAGAGGAAAGTTAGAAGCAGTGACCCAAATACAGAATTAAAAGGGAAAAAAAAAAGATTTATGAAAAGCTTTTTCAGAGAAGCTTCTATCCAATCTAATAAAGCAGAACACACTTTGAGATGCCCTCCTTTTATGGGGCCTCCAGGTCAAAACCATGACTAGCAATCAGAATCTCCCACATCACTATGCTCACTCCATGGAAAATTACATTTTTTTTCCCAGAAGACTCAAATAACACTGCTATGTTTCCTATAGCTTTCCCTATTCAAGTGTGGGATAAATAACTAGGTTACTAATATTCTGTGAAAGTTTTGTGCATCTGTATTCATCAGGGATATTGGCCTGTAAATTTGTGTGTGTGTGTGGTGTTCTTATCTGGCTTTGGTATAGGTAAGCCTGGCCTCATAAGACTTGTTTGGAAGTTTTCCCTCCTCTTCAGTCTTTTTTTTTTTTCCAGTTTGACTGCCCAGTCTTAGTTGCAGCTTGCAGAGTCTTCACTGCCACATGCAGGATCTTTAGTTGCAGCTTATGGGCTCTTAGTTGGAGATGTGGAATCTAGTTTCCTGACCAGGGATCAAACCTGGGCTCCCTGCATTGGGAGCACAGAGTCTTAACCACTGAACCACCAGGGAAGTCCTGTCTTCAACTTTTTGAAAGACTGAGAGGGCTTCCCTGGTAGCTCAGATGGTAAAGAATCTGCCTGCAATGAGAGAGACCCAGGTTCAATCCTTGGGTTGGAAAGATTCCCTGGAGAAGGGAATGGCTACCACTCTAGTATTCTTGCCTGGAGTATCCCATAGACAGAGGAGAGGATTGTTATTAACTCTTCTTTAAATGTTGAAGCTGCTTAAATAGCCGATTAATTTTTCTTTGAATGTTGAAGCCACTTTAAAAGTGAAGCTGTCTGGTTACCAACCAGGAACCTCACCTGAATCTAGAGTCCAGGGATTTTATTGGGCGTCAGTTACATAGGCATATGATGCTTATGTGACTGATTTCACTGGTACTGGTACTGTACTCTGTACAGTACTCCCAGTACTGTACAGTCACTGGTACTCCCAGACCCCTAGAAGGAAAGCAGGTATTCACCATAAAATACACTGATTGTATAAGCCATCTAGACCAACTGGTATAGTTTGGCTCAAGATCTCAGGCATCCAAAACATTTCATCAGTCAGAATTTTCCAAGAGTTCACTTCCCCAGAGCTGATGAAGGGCTAGTCATCAGCTAGCATGGCTAGAAAATAGCCATTTCTTGGGAATGTGCAGAGTTTTAATAACCCAGATCTTTTGGGTTAGACACTTTCTGTATGACATGGAACATTTATAACAACAGAAATCAGAGATGAGAGAGGAAATGGTAGAGAATAATGTTCTTGGCTAAATTTGAAGCATCAATTTCAAAATAATGATGCAAGTTTTTTCATGTCTTTTAGTATTTTTTGTAAATTTCAATGACTTCTCTTAAGAAATAATGCTTATTAATAATTTTTTTGAAATTCAATGTTTTTGTTAACTTCATGTAAAATTTATCTCTAATTAAATTAACATATATAGAAATTTTCCACCTTTTAGAAAAAAAGTGAAACCATCTGATCCTAAATTTTTTGTTTGTTGGGAGATTTTTGATTACTGATTCAGTTTCCTTACTAGTAACAGTTCTGTTCAAATTTTTCTATTTCCTCATGATTCATTCTTGATAGGTTGTTTGTTTTGAGGAATCCATCTGTTTCTTCTAGGCTGTCTAACTTGTTAGTGTATAATTTTTCATAGTAGACTCTTATGGTCCTTTATATTTCTGTGATATTAGTTATAATGTTTTCTCTTTTATTTCTGATTTTATTTTCACCCCCTTATTTTTATTCTTGGCAAATGTAGCTAAAGTTTTGTCTATTTTGTTTGTCTTTTAAAAAAAAATCTCCTAATTTAATTGATCTTTTCTGTTGTACTTTTAGTCTTCATTTCATTTGTTTCCACTCTGATCTTCCTTCCTTCTACAATCTTTGGACTTAATTTGCTTTTCTTTTATTGGTTCTTTGGGGTGTCAAGTTAGGTGGTTGATGTGAGATCTTATTTCTTGATGTTGACATTTATTGCTATGAACTTTCCTCTTATTAATAGAACTGCTAGGAGGGATAGTTAAGGAGTTTGGGGTTGACATGTACACACTGCCATATTTAAAATGGATAACCAACAAGGACCTACCAACAGTGAACTCTGCTCAATATTTTGTAACAACCTGATTGGGAAAATAATTTGAAAAGAAAGATAAATGTATAGGTATAACTGAATCACTTTGTTGTACACTTGAAACTAGCACATTTTTAATCAAAAATACTCCAATATAAAATAAAAACTTTAAAAAAATTAAAATAGACCCAAATAAGTGGAAATAAATCCATGTTCAGTGGTCAGAAAACATAATTTTAAGACGGCAGTATTCCTCAATTGGATCTACAGAGCCAACAAAAGTCTTATCAAAATTTCACCTGCCATTTCTTGAAGAAATTGACAAATTGAACCTAAAATTCATGTGGAAATGAAAGAGATACAGAATATCTGAAAAAATCTTGAAAAAGAACAAAGTTGAAGGACACTTCTTGATTTCAGATTTTACTACAAAATTAAAGTAATAAAAACAGTGTGGTACTGGTATAGATCAATAGAATTGAATTGAAAGTCTCGAAATAAGCACTGCATTTATGACAAATTGATTTTTTTCACAAGGGTGCAAAAACAATTTAATGTGGAAAAGAATAGTCTCTTTCAACAAATGGTGCAGGAACAAGTGGTGGGAAAGAATAGTCTTTTATTTAACAAATGATGTATATCCATATACAAAAGAATGAAGCTGAATCTCTTTCTTACACCATACAGAAAAATTAACTAAAATGGATCATAGATTTAAATATATGAGCTAAAACAAAACTTTTAGAAGAAAACATAGTGACTTTGAGTTTGGCAAAGCCCTTTTACATATGACATCAAAAGTATAAGAAATTCAAAAGATAAAAATGGACTTAAGCAAAATGTAAAACTTCTGGACTACAAATTATATCATCAAGAAAGTGAAAAATCAACCCATAAAATGAGAGAAAGCGTTTGCAAGTCATTTATCTCTTAAAAGATTTACATCCAAAATATATGAAATGTCTATGACTCAATAATAAAAAGAGAGCCCAATTTTAAGGGTGGCAAATGAATAGACATTTCTCCAAAGAAATTATTTAATGGCTAATAAGCACATGAAAAGATGCTCGACATCATTAGCCCACAGGGAAATGTAAATCAAAACCACAATGAGATATAACTTCAAACCCAATAGGGTCTATAATAAAATAGATAGATAATAACAGGTGTTGGCAAAGATGTGGAGAAATTGGAGCCTTGCCAACACCTGTTATTATCTATCTATTTTATTATAGACCCTATTGGGTCTTTATTTATCCATATAATGGAATATTATTCAGCAATTAAAAAGGAATGAAATACTGATGCACACTACAATATGGATATACCTTACTAAATGAAAGAATCCAGTCACAGAAGACCACATATCTATAATTCCATTTATATGAATTGTCCAGAATAGCAAATTTATAGAGACAGAAGACTAATGGTTGCCTAGAACTAGACAGGGGAACATTGTGGTGAGACTGCTAATGGCTCTGAGATTTCTTTGTGGAGTGATAAAATTGTTCTAAAATTTATTGTGAGGAGTAACTTGACCTGACCCTAGATTAGCAGCAGGCATTTTTCACCTTTTATAGGTACAGATAGAAGATAGGAAAAGAAAAAAAAAGAAGATAGGTGCATTTACAGAGCCTCAAATTATTCACATTTTCAAGTCTATGCACATTCACTTTAGAACAACACTCTAGACATTGACCTATAACAGGATCCAAGATTCTCCCTGTGGCTGACTTTCCCAGTAGCATAAAGCCAGCTCTTCATAAGCCTGAATTTCAAACTTTACCATCTAAAAGTATGCAACACTAATACTTGGATATATTGTTCGGGCTTCAGAAACTCAAGAATTACAATTTTCCTAAGATAAGTTAGGAAAAAGAAATTATAGAATCACTGCTAGAAGTTAGGCAGCTAAGCAGTCATTTTAAAATAATTATCCTCGAGGATATAGATAACTTTACACAAAAAGAAGATAGGTTTTCAAAAATTCTTTCTCTTACTGAGAACAAAATAAGGAGAAAAAAAAGAAAGCTTCAACCCAACCCCATAGACCTATACAGAATAATTCCTGATATGGAAAATTATTTAACAGTGGAATGGATAATGAAAGCCAGTTGGGCAACTCTTGCTCTGGTCTTAGAGGATAGATTTTTATCCTCTGGGAAGGCCTTGGTGTGGCCCTGTCCATCAGGAGTGGCGCCAGCAGCTCCTGGGCAGGACAGCAAGAACTTTCATGAAGGATTGCCCAGAGTCTCCCTTCCCCCTTGCTTCACTGGTCACAGAGTTCTATAAAGAAAGATCAGTGAACTCTGATGGTCTCTTTGAGTAAAGGGGGTTACATTTCTGTGTGAAAACAGGTACCAGCCTCTCTGCTCACAGGTCAATGCACTTAAGATACCTACCTACCACATTGGAGACAAAGCCCAAACTCCGTTTAAGGTCAGAGCAGATAGAGTGGAGACACCATCGGAATTTTGCATCACAGCGATACTTGTTGGCACCACAAGTGTCGTAACAGACGTCCAGCTGGTTGCAGCACTTGGTCATTGCTGGAATGCCCAAGTCCATCTGGAGAAAAGTGAAGGAAGAAAATGCCACGTTTAGACCAAGGACCTTAGGCAACCTTGCCTACCTTGTTCTCAAATTCCTGTTACAGATTCAGATCAGTTCAGAAGCACCAGATGACAGGAAAGAATAGATCAAGTTGACAGTCACAGGATGCTAAGTTTTGATCATGATCTAGCCATTAGTTTAATAACTTTAAATGGCCCCCTTTACTACTTTTTCTTTTAGATTTTAGTAGTTTTCAAATTCACAGGCCACTATGGAGCTAAAAATAGAAAATCAGAATGTTACGCAAGAGGGCAGAGCTTCCATACTTTCAAATTCAACTAAAACCTTTACTTTGTGAGATTTTTTTTTAAACCAAAGATTCCAAGGCTCAGAAGTATGAAAAATTAAGCCTTAGTTCACAAAGAGGTCACCAGGATTTTGCAGGGACCCATTCCATGCAGCACTGTTTTAAGTGTGTGTATCTGTTTGTAATGTGTTGGGGAACAGAGTAGGGTATAGAACATAGTTCCTGACCACAAGGGGACTACAATCAAACAACTTCTAACATATATATACACATACACATTTATAAAGTATCCTATAAACAATTATAACTGTCATAAACTAAGTTCATAGACTTCCACACACAGAGATATCAAATGGGAATTTTTGTAGAGGATTATTAGATGAAGATATATTTAAGATGTAACAAGTAAAGAAAGGAAGTGATAAGCAAATCATATATAAGCAAGTCAACCTGTTTGTTTAGTCATTCAAGGGTCTTATCAGTGTGATATATGTTTTTTATTATATGTACTTTTTAATTAGGGAGAAAGACAAGTTGATAGATGGCCTTGACTTCCAAAGTAACAAGTTAGATTTGATTGGGCTTCCCAGGTGGCATATTGGTAAAGAACCTGCCTGTCAATGCCAGAGACATAAGAGATGTAGGTTCCATCCCTGGGTTGGGAAGATCCCATTCATGTATTCATGACCTGCAAGAAGTCATGGCAACCCATTCATGTATTCTTGCCTGGAGAATCCCATGAACAGAGAAGTCTGGTGGGCTACAGTCCATAGTGTCACAAAGAATCAGACATGACTGAAGCAACTTAGCTTGCATGCACTTGAAGAGGAAAGGGACATGGTACAATAAGTGATTAAAGAGAAATAATCAGAGGAGAACAAGATGGTGAAGGAGTAGGTGGACATGGAGTACATCTCTCTCCACGATTACATCAGGAATACACCTTTAGACACAGAGATGCATGCATAACACCAGCTGAGAGCTGACAGGAGTACCTGACCAGGAGAAAAGAATATATAGAACCATGCAAAACTCTGTAGGACAAAGGAACTAGGGGGAAAAACAGGAGTGTTAGTAGGCCCTTGGCCAATGGGGGAACTGAAGCAGGGATCCGATCCCCACATCAGGGCAATTGTCTGAGTCATAGGAAAAACGTTTAAGGCTGAGAGTGAAACAGCTGATCTGTGGCAGCCTAAAGGGGATGAGAATCAGACAGTCCTTGCTGCAGCCATACATACCCCGGACAGGGACGCTGGTCCCCTGGAAGGTGTAGCAGCTGGGAGCTGGAGTTTAGGGATTGTGGAGCAATCCCAGGGCAAGGGCTGCTGTTGACTGCAGAGAGAAAGATGGGGGCAGGAGGGAGGTATGGATGTGAGGAAGGAGCCTGTGGTGGGAAATGCCTGTGGAGGAAAGCCAGGCAGCCACGGAAGCAAGGCGATAGTGCTGAGTCATGTGCAGGGGGTGGAGCCATCACCATAGCCTCTCTTTCCCCACCCACCAGCATTGGTAGCTGAACAATAGAGGCTGGCCCATCAAACACCTGAGGCACTGAAAGACAGAGTAGGGCCCCCATCAAACACCTGAGGCACTGAAAGACAGAGTAGGGCCCCAGCCAGGGGGGTCCCTCTATCTGCCTGATGCACCGAAGGACAGAGAAAGACCCCAGGCAAGGGAGCCCTCTAAGTCCCTGAATGGGCAGAGCTATGGAGAAAGACTGGCCAAAGAGGCCTTCTGATCACCAGCAACAAGAGGGATGACCCAGAGGGATGGGATGGGGAGGGAGGTAGGAGGGGGGATCGGGATGGGGAACACATGTAAATCCATGGCTGATTCATGTCAATGTATGGCAAAAACCACTACAATATTGTAAAGTAATTAGCCTCCAACTAATAAAAATAATTGGGGGAGAAAAAAAAAGAAAGTCAAAAAAAGAAAAGACTGATGGGGCCATAACTCCTGCAGCGGAGACAGTCCGTGTCCCTGCACACTTGGCATCACCAAGGTCCCCTCAAGCCAAGCAGCTGCGCCACATTCACCCTCAACTCTCACTGGGGCAGAGCTGCCACAGGCAAAAAGAGTCTTGCATCTATGTGCACAGGGTCACTTTGGTAGTGTCTGACTTTGCAACTCTGCAGACTGTGGCCTGCCAGGCTTCTCTGTCAGGGAGGGGGGTTCTCCAGGCAAGAATACTGGTGCATATGGGCCAATACTGGTTGCCATACCCTTCTAGAGCACTATGTTTCCTGCTCCTCTAGCCGCCAACTCCCCTGAGTACCTGGAGCTGCCAGAACCCCCACAACCCAAGCAGCTGCACCACCTCCACACCTGGCCCTCAGAGGGGCAAACCCAAGTCCTTCAGGGCAGCCTCAGGAGCAAACCCCAGTGGGTGACCCATATCCCGAGGTGTAAAAATAAACCACAGTTGAAATCCAGGGGCAGTGTGGCTAAGGAAGAAGACCCAAAACCTTCCCACCAGCTGTACGAGCTGCAGATTAAATCCACACAATCAACCAGGCAGATTCTGTGTCTATGGAATTTGTAAAAGGTCATTGAGAGCTCCCACAAAAGAAAACACACTAGTTCTGATAGCTGTGGACACTGGAGGCAAGAACATACAGGAGTAGGACTAGCTTAGAATCCAAAACAAGACATGAAATCCTTCTACCAATTTTTACATGAAGTTTCTTTTCTAAAGTGAAAAAGGTAAAAGGGTTTCTGAGGGGTCTTTAAAAAATTAATTATTACTTGTTTTTAGAGGAAGCTGATAGTTTGAGAAATAGTCAGTGGCAAAGTGAAAAATGTTTTAGCCAGCAGCTGGTTGGCAGGGGACGATATGTGTGTGTGTGTGTGTGTGTGTGTGTGTGTGTGTGTGTTTACAGATTTCTATGATGCTAATACTCCAAACATGATTGATTTAACAGTTCAGACATGAAGTCGGCCACTTGCAAAAGTCCTGAGGATACAGCAATCAGCCCTCACTGGTCAATACCAGCTTGCTCCAGTACATCTCTAGAAAGTCTCACCAATTTGAAGAAGTCACACTTGTCCGATCTATTTCAAATTAAGTTATGCTTGGTTTGCTAAGGCTCAGCTGATGTTTGCACGGGTGACTTCAAAGTTCACTACCCAATGGCTAATCTGAGGGACAGCTGCATCTGAGAAAAGGAAATCAGATGCCTTCTTTGAAAATTATCTCCTTTTCTCTGTATCCAGTTTAAAATACTAATTATATTGCTCAACCATATTCCATAAGTGATGAGTTCCATCAGAGAGACCTCTTAGATCAGTCTTAGTCAAAACCAGTCAACTAAGAAAACAATGGTGGTGTACATACTCTTTCTGGTACCTTGAGACCCAGGAAATAGGAGCTGCAGCCATTGGGCTCCTGAGGCTTGTAGCCAGGTCTGGGCATTGGTGTCTTTCCTAGCAGGGGAAAGAGAGGAAAGAAGCAGGAAGAAGTGTTTAGAAATGAAGCATTTGGAAACATTCATCAAATAAAATTGTGTAAAAGTATATTCAACTTTTCCTTTAAAAGTCACTGCTCATCACTGACTTAAACTAGGTGGTGATGATGACAGTGATGATATCATAAAAAGTAATAATCTCCAGACCAGACTGGCACTTTTCTCCCAATCTTGAAGAGTTTTATGAGCATTAATTTACTAACAATTCTAACATTTCTTACATGGGTGACCTTGAAGTCCATGGCAAAACCAAACTAAAACTTAAGGTCTCTCATTCTTCTATCCACTGTAAGACCACATACTATACACAAAGACCACCACCTGATCATACACTTAAGGGATCAGAATTAAAATAATACCACAAACATTTTTGGAATAGCTTGAAGGAAATTTTGCAAGATTCCATAAATGTAGGCAAAGCATTATTTACCAAAATACAAAGAAAACATGCCTATACAATATTGTAGTTGTTTTGTCATAGAACTAAGGCAAAACTATCTGAAAAGCTTTGGATTTCTTGGTTTCTCCTCCATGGCTTTTGGGTTATTTTATAGTCTTGCAAATATATACAGAGAAGCCTTGTCAGTGTATCAAAGGTAGTCATTATAGATAAAGATAACCTTGACCTTAGATGACCTCAGAACAGTCATCTGCAGTGAGTATTTTTATGCCATTATCCAGGTAAGAAATATGGGACTAAGAAGTTTAGTGACTTGCCTGAGTCATATAGAAAGTGGGAGGAATTGGGATATAAATCCAGTTTTCCTGTTTGTCTCCGAAAACCATGCTCTTTCCCCTTATTCCTCTGCCTCTTATAGGAGATGCAAGACATAGCAAAAGACTGAGGAAATAAGCCAAGAATTAATCCTCCAAGTGAGACACATGGCATTTCCTCTTTCTCTTCTGTAATTTTCTCCTATCAGGTATTTTATTCTTAATTATTTTTTATTATGAACTATTTCAAAACTAAAGTCAGAGAAACAAACACCTATGTACCCACTACACAGAGACAATGAATGTCAATGTTGCCAAACTTGCTATAAATTTTTTTATCCTTAATTGTTATAAGTATAGTTGAAGTCTCTTCACACCTCATCTTTCTGTTTTAAGTTTTAGATGCTAAGTCTATGCTTTAAAGCTCTCCCTCCTTTTATTCTTAAAAATTGTCTTGATTACTCTTGGACATTTACTCTTGCATATGAATTTGAGAGTCCACTTATTACATTCTACAAGAGAGAGCGTCAGGATTTTTATTGAAAATACATTGAATTTACAGATTAATTTGGAGACAACTGAATTTCTTAGAATATTCTAAATTTCCAGACATAAGCTAATATAGCTTTCCATTTATTTAGATCTTTCTTTATGTCTTTCAATAGAGTGTTATAACTTACTCCATTTGTTTATTATATCTCCTACAAACTATATTATTCAGATGCTTAAGCAAGATAGAGTATCTTAAGAATATCAGGATCTAAAATTAAGGCTCAGAAGGCTGGAATGATGTCTGCCCTTTTCTGGAACCGAGGCTACTTCTAACCTTCTGCTCCACCAGCCCTGGAATGTAGCCCTGGGTCCCATGATCCAAGATGGTACTTCAACCAACACATCCATATTACAAATAGCAGAATGAATAGATGCAGAAAAAGCCTTTGACAAAATTCAACATCCATTTATGATTAAAACTCTCCAGAAAGCAGGAATAGAAGGAACATACCTCAACATAATAAAAGCTATATATGACAAACCCACAGCAAGCATCACCCTCAATGGTGAAAAATTGAAAGCATTTCCCCTGAAATCAGGAACAAGACAAGGGTGCCCACTCTCACCACTACTATTCAACATAGTTTTGGAAGTTTTGGCCACAGCAATCAGGGCAGAAAAAGAAGTAAAAGGAATCCAGATAGGAAAAGAAGAAGTGAAACTCTCGCTGTTTGCAGATGACATGATCCTCTACATAGAAAACCCTAAAGACTCTACCAGAAAATTACTAGAGCTAATCAACGAATACAGTAAAGTTGCAGGATATAAAATTAACACACAGAAATCTCTTGCATTCCTATACACTAACAATGAGAAAACAGAAAGAGAAATTAAGGAAACAATACCATTCACCATTGCAACAAAAAGAATAAAATACTTAGGAGTATATCTACCTAAAGAAACAAAAGACCTATACATAGAAAACTATAAAACACTGATGAAAGAAATCAAAGAGGACACAAGCAGATGGAGAAATATACCATGTTCATGGATTGGAAGAATCAATATTGTCAAAATGGCTATACTACCCAAAGTAATCTATAGATTCAATGCAATCCCTATCAAACTACCAACAGTATTTTTCACAGAACTAGAACAAATAATTTCACAATTTGTATGGAAATACAAAAAACCTCGAATAGCCAAAGTAATCCTGAGAAAGAAGAATGGAACTGGAGGAATCAATCTGCCTGACTTCAGACTCTACTACAAAGCCACAGTCATCAAGACAGTATGGTACTGGCACAAAGACAGAAATATAGATCAATGGAACAGAATAGAAAGCCCAGAGATAAGTCCACGAACCTATGGTCACCTTATCTTCGACAAAGGAGGCAAGGATATACAATGGAAAAAAGATAACCTCTTTAACAAGTGGTGCTGGGAAAACTGGTCAACCACCTGTAAAAGAATGAAACTAGAACACTTTCTAACACCATACACAAAAATAAACTCAAAATGGATTAAAGATCTAAATGTAAGACCAGAAACTATCAAACTCCTAGAGGAGAACATAGGCAAAACACTCTCCGACATAAATCACAGCAGGATCCTCTATGACCCACATCCCAGAATTTCAGAAATAAAAGCAAAAATAAACAAATGGGACCTAATGAAACTTAAAAGCTTTTGCACAACAAAGGAAACTATAAGCAAGGTGAAAAGACAGCCCTCAGATTGGGAGAAAATAATAGCAAATGAAGCAACAGACAAAGGATTAATCTCAAAAATATACAAGCAACTCCTCCAGGTCAACTCCAGAAAAATAAATGACCCAATCAAAAAATGGGCCAAAGAACTCAACAGACATTTCTCCAAGGAAGACATACAGATGGCTAACAAACACATGAAAAGATGCTCAACATCACTCATTATCAGAGAAATGCAAATCAAAACCACAATGAGGTACCATTATACGCCAGTCAGGATGGCTGCTATCCAAAAGTCTACAAGCAATAAATGCTGGAGAGGGTGTGGTGAAAAGGGAACCCTCTTACACTGTTGGTGGGAATGCAAATTAGTACAGCCACTATGGAAAACAGTGTGGAGATTTCTTAAAAAGCTGGAAATAGAACTGCCATATGACCCAGCAATCCCACTTCTGGGCATACACACCAAGGAAACCAGATCTGAAAGAGCCACATGCACCCCAATGTTCATCGCAGCACTGTTTATAATAGCCAGGACATGGAAGCAACCCAGATGCCCATCAGCAGACGAATGGATGAGGAAGCTGTGGTACATATACACCATGGAATATTACTCAGCCATTAAAAAGAATTCATTTGAATCAGTTCTAATGAGATGGATGAAACTGGAGCCCATTATACAGAGCGAAGTAAGCCAGAAAGATAAAGACCAATACAGTATACTAACACATATATATGGACTTTAGAAAGATGGTAACGATAACCCTATATGCAAAACAGAAAAAGAGACTCAGATGTATGGAACAGACTTGTGGACTCTGGGAGAAGGCGAGGGTGGGATGTTTCAAGAGAACAGCATTGAAACATGTATATTATCTAGGGTGAAACGGATAACCAGCTCAGGTTGGGTACATGAGACAAGTGCTCGGGCCTGGTGCACTGGGAAGACCCAGAGGGATTGGGTGGAGAGGGAGGTGGGAGGGGGGACTGGGATGGGGAATACATGTAAATCCATGGCTAATTCATATCAATGTATAACAAAAACTACTGTAATGATGTAAAGTAATTAGCCTCCAACTAATAAAAATTAAAAAAAAAAAAAAGTAAAAAAAAAAAAAAAACAAAACAAATAGCAGAATGGAAGAAGGAGGTAAAAAGGTCAGAGGCCCTCTCTTTAATAAACCCATTCCAGACTGTTACACACATCACTTCCTCTTACTTCCCTTTGGCCAGACTTTAATCATATGGCAACACCTACTTCAAAAGTGGGCTAGGAAATGAAGGTGTTTTTTTTTTCAATGTAGGCAGCCATGAGCCCTGCTTGAAGTTGGAAGGAGCACTTATGAATGTAGAAAAAACGGGGACAATAAGTCTCTGCCATAGAGGGAGGTGGGAGGGGGGACTGGGATGGGGAATACATGTAAATCCATGGCTAATTCATTTCAATGTATGACAAAAACCACTGCAATGTTGTAAAGTAATTAGCCTCCAACTAATAAAAATAAATGGAAAAAAAAAAAAAAGAAGTCTCTGCCGTAGTCTGTTTGGGTATTTGTCGCTGTGGTACAACATGTTTATAAGACAGTGGCTCAAGACAGCTGTCAGTTTTCCCTGTCCTGGTGTATTTACACCTGTGTGTACTGTCCTGTGGTTGGTCTGTGTGACCAACAGAATATGGCAGAAATGGAAGTATGTTGCTTCCAAAATTACATTATAAAAGACTACAAACTTCTGTCATGGAAAGGTCCATGTGGCAAAGAACTAAAGCCTCCTGCTAACAGCCCCATGAGTTTGGAAGGAGATCTCTAGCTTCAGTCATATCTTCAGAGACTGTAGTATCAACAGGCAGTGTGACTAGAACCCTTATTAGAAACTCAGAGCCAGAACCAGAAGAGCGTCTAGATCCCTCACCCTGTGTGATACAATAAATGTTTGTTAAATATTTGTTATTTTTAGCTGCTAAGTTCGTGGGTCACTTGTTTCTCAGCAATGCTTAACTACTGCAGTTGCCATTAAGATTTGAATCTTTTTTCATTACATCTTTTTCTACAACAGCTTTATTGAGATAAAATTCACATATTATATATTCACTCATTTAACACAATTCAGTGGGTTTTAGCTGTGAGACCATCACGATAATCTAGTTTTAGAACATTTTTATTATCCCAGAAAGAAACCCAATACCCATTTTTAGAAAAATCTCCATCTTTCATGTTCATCCACATTGTAGCATGTACCAGTACTTATTCCTCTTTATGTATGAATAACATTCCATTCTCTGGATCTACTACAGTTAGTTTATTCATTCACCATTAATAGACATGGTATTTGTTTCCATGGTATTTTATTTTTGGCTATTTGTGAATAGTGCTGCTATGATCAACTGTCTTCAAGTGTTGGTTTGAATATCTGTTTTCAGTTCTTTCGTGTATATATACCTAAGGAGTGGAATTTTGGGGTCATATAGAAATTCTGTTTAACTTTTTGAGGAACTATCGCCTGCTTTTTTCAGCCGCTGTACTATTTTGTATTTCCACCAGAAATCTACAGAAGTTCCAATTTCTTCAGTCCTCACAATTTCACTACAGTGTATCTATAAGTGGGCTATATATCTGGAACAATCTGAAGGCTTGGGGTCTTTCACCTCTGGAGAATTCACAGCCCTTCTCTGAATTTTTAAGTTTCTTCATTCTCTATAATTTCTCCTTCTGGGTCTCTTTCTACTGAATCGTGAATCTTTTTGATCCTGTCCTTCTTGTATCTTAATGTCTCTTTTATATTTTCCCTATTTTTCCCTCTGTACTGAATTTTTATTAGCTTCATCAATTTATTTTCTACTTTACTAATTATCTCTAGGTTGACTAGCTGCTAGATTACCTGATATGTAACTCATCCACTGAATTGTTTTCTTCTGATGACTATAATTTTTATTTCTGTGAGTTCTATTTAAATCTTTCAAATCTATGTATTCATTTTCATTGTTTTATTTTTAAATTACATTTTCTATCCTTTTATGTCTTTAATAATTTCAAATGTTATGATTTTTTATCTCCAATCTTTGGGATGCCCTTTCATTTTTTAATGTCCGCTGACTCTCCCTCATTGTGGATTATCTTTTCAAATGGTATGTAGTTGTTTTCAGAAGGGCTTGTTTTTCTAAAAGAATTCCTGTGCCCTGAATCACATACTGCAGAGTAGTCCCTAATACCTTTTGCTGTGGCTCTAGGAGACTGAGGATAATTGAGACACACAGGTATTTGTTAATTTCTCAGCTTGGGGATACTCATACCAGGCCAACTGAAGAGATTCAGATTCCTCATCTGTACATATCTGTACAATATGCTTCAGGTAGTGATTTTTTAGTGGGTATTCATTCCTCCTCCAAGCCCCACCCCTGGTGGATAGAAAGCATCCTTGCTGCTTCTAATCCCTTTTAAACAGACTAGACAGTTTCCCAGGCTCTAAACTTTCTGCAGACTGTTCAATTCCAACTTCCCAAACCTTACAATTCTTCTCCTCTCTCTGTATGGTCACTGAAGCCCATTCCTCAGCCCATGGAGTCAATATATAATGTTCCAGGCTGACCCCTCCAAGGACCACAGCAGCACAAGCCCCTGCTACCACTCAGTTTTGTGTTTCCTCTTCATTTTGGGAACTTGAAGGTTTCCCTTTCTTTCTTTCTAGCTTGAGTGTATATGCATTTGTTTTAATATTTAATTTCCACTCAGCCTTTCTTATTATTTGTAATGGAAGTGTCCTGTACTCGTTGACGGAGTCTGCCAGCCCACCAGTGATTCCTCCATTACTTTTCAAAGGCCTTGAGAAATATAACTTAGTATTAATACTCTACTAACTTGTTGTGTGTGTATGTGTGTTGGGAAGGGTAAAGTGTATTAAATAATACTAGTAATCAAATTATACATATGGAAATAATCACACAATTAAATACGTATTATCTCTTGGAAGTGAGACTATGGTGATTTTATTTCCTCTTTGGGTTGTTATTTTACAAATGTTCTAGGTTTATAGAAATACTACTAGTATACAAATACTAGGTTTATAGAAATCAGGGGGAAATTTTCAGTAAACAAACAAATGCCTAAATTTGATGGTGAAATTTAACTCTTTTTCTGTTCAAGGGTTTTTGCCGCAGACTCAGTCCAGTTTCCTGAGTTACCCTCTGCTTTTTTTGGACTTAATAACTCACAGAAGATAAAACTCCTAGTTTGAAAGATAATGGGTCACCAATTATAGACATGTCCTACCTGGTCTGCTATTGATGACAGTTACTTTTATTGTATTTAATGTTTCATGATAGTTGCAGAAAGTCTGTTGAGGAGTGAAGCTTGAAATAAAAATTCTAAGAAATAAGGTGATGGTTTGAGTCCAGACAGAAATTATGTACCAGATTCGCACGTTACAGTTGGAGCAGATTTGAGTTGTGTTGAGTCTTTTCAGTTTGACGTTGAGTCTAGGCATCAGTTATGCACGATGTCACAAACTAGTTTTATTTTGGGTTTTGGCTACCTATAGGAGACTGACCACCTGATTTTCTGGATCAGCTTGGCAAATACTGGTCCAAGTCAAGCCCATTGGCTGTTCTTGTATAACCTGCCAGATAAAAATAATTTTTATATTTTTAAATGGTTGGGGGAAAAGTCAAAACAAGGATAATATTTTGTGACATATGAAACTTGAAATTGAAAATTTAGTGCTCATAAAAATTCTTTTCAGAACACAGCAACACTCATTCATTATGTATATTAGCCACAGATGCTTTCACGGAAAAACAAGCCAAAAACTGTTTTAATCTTGATGTGAGGATGGTCCTTTAAGCAAAACAAAAAATACAAAAGATATAAAGGAAGTACCGATAGACTTGCTCTTGTGGAAATTTAAAACATCTGACTAAAGTGAAACACCACAAAACACTTAAGAGACAAATAAGGGAGTTAGGCATGAAATGAGACTTCTACCAGCAGACAGGTCTACTACCTTCTGGGCCCATCCGGTTTTTCTCTCTGTCACAGTGAAAATGTCTGGGGTTTATCACCCAGGTTAAGGGTTAAGCCACAGGGGAGGATGTATACTTTCTCCCCACGCAGCTGGTTCGGCAGAGGCAGCTCTGTGTTCCACTAGGGGTTGACCTAGTGGTCAGAGTGCTGAATTTGAAGTGCACATTTTGTTTCCTGCCAGAAACCCTCAAACACAGCATGAGGAACACAGAAGGGGGCAAAACAGAACTGTGATCATTTAACTGAAGCAATAAACTCTATTCCAGTCGCTAAAACAGGTTCAGTTACTGTATGAGGTCAAGTGAGCAACTAGTCCCAGAGATTTGTCTGGACAATCCCAGTTTCAGTATTTAAAGTCCTTCGTCCCAGGAACCACCGCCCCCCATCCTGGCAAACCTCGACAGTTCATCACCTTTCCTGAGAACAACCTTTGCCCTCTAAGTCAGTAGCTCTTTCCTTTTTTCAGGCTATACATCCTCTAAGAATCTGATGAAGGCTGTGAATTCTTTGCCTGGAAAAATACACAAACTCACAGGTTCATAAAATTCTGCTCTAAAATTTCAAACAAGTAAAAAGTTCTCTAGAAAATAAGAATGCTGATGTTTAAGGATACCTGCTTTCCTAGAACTTAACCCAAGAAGAAAATTATCCTTTTATCCAAGTGTGACAGTGTGCATGATAACTTAAATCATGACATACAAGACACAGAAACTCTGCCCCAGAGACCTTCATAAAGGCACAGGATATCTAAATCATCATTTGATGATTCCTTCCAGAAGCTGAGAGGGTGTTTTCCAGCCACTGGGATTTCTGTGTTTTTTAATTTTATATTGAAAAAGAATAGGAAGAATCTGATTGCATAGTTAACTTGTTCTCCAGACCATCTTTCTCAAACATTTATAAAATTTGGTAGCTGCCATGCTCTACTTGGTAGCTTGGGTCAGATGTAAAGAATCTGCCTGCAATGCAGGAGACCAGGATACAATCCCTGGGTCAGGAAGATCCCCTGGTGAAGGGAATGGCTACCCACTCCAGTATTCTGGCCTGGAGAATCCCATGGACAGAGGAGCCTGGTGGGCTGTTCCAGTCCATGGGGTCACAAAGAGTTGGACGCAACTGAGTGACTTTCACTTTCTAACAGCACTAATTCTTTGTATACAGTGTCTTTAATTCTTATAACAATCTTGCAAGATAGATATTAACATTAGATATAAACATGAGGAAACAAAGGTTGAGAAAGTTAGGGAACTTGTCCAAGGTCACTAGCAATGAGATGTCCTGCGCCCCCCACCCCCAGATCAAACCCTTGATTTTTTCCATCAAAGTCTGGTTCAAGGACCATTTGTGCTGTCCCGAGCACAGCCCTATTGAATCAGAATCCCTGAGGTTGGAGAGGCAATCGTGTTCACATTAGTGCAGGCTCCTGAGACCGGATGTGTGTACCATGTATGCTCTTGATTCATGTTGAATCTCTATATTTACAGCCCAATCCTTTGGTAAAGGCAGATTTTGTGTGTTAACATGAAAACAAACTGTAGGTAGAAGTGTGGCAAATAGTGTTGACAGGCTAGCAGGATACAAGCACAAATTGCCTGTCTGAACAACTATGGACTGAAGTTCTTCCAGAATGATCCCTTAAATAGTGTTGTCTACTTTAGCCGCAATTTGTAATCACCTGGGAAACATTAAAAATAATGATATCTGGGTCCAACCTAAGGAGAT
Source organism: Odocoileus virginianus (assembly GCF_023699985.2). Classification (NCBI taxonomy): domain Eukaryota; kingdom Metazoa; phylum Chordata; class Mammalia; order Artiodactyla; family Cervidae; genus Odocoileus; species Odocoileus virginianus. Next base: position 62,673,670 of record NC_069680.1, read on the forward strand.
TCCCTTTTAATTGATTCGGGCAGCAAGTGTTTTTTAGAGCCGCCCAGGTGATTCTAAGTGCTGAGTGAGGTAGGAACCACTGTTTTAAGTGGTGATAAGCACCTACCAAATGGCAATTTTTCTTGTAGACTAACTGTTGCTAAATTGTTCCTCCTGGAAAAAAAGGAAAAACTGCAGTTTTTAAAGCAGTTCCCCCCGCCCAAGTGTGATCCCAGCACCCTAGCAGCAGCAGGATCACCTGGGAACTCTTAGAAATGCAGATTTTCTGGCCCCGCCCCAGACCTACCCAATCGGTAAACGAGGGGTGGGGGTGAAGCAGTCTTTAAACAAGCCCTTAAAGGGATTTGCAGCACAGGCAAGTTCGGGAGTCAGTGCTTTGCAGAAAGTGTTTTGCACAAGAAATGTGTCACAATGTAAACTGTAAAAGAACAGTTAGTTATTAGATGTTATCTGTTCAAAAGCCTGCTTGATTCTCAATCAACTTGAGAAGATAGTCTGTACTGTCTGGGTGCAGCCTTCAGGTTCTTGGCTCTCTGCATTCCAAAGGTAACAAGGTTTAACCCCCTCTTTCCTATATGGTTTTCAGGTCCCTCTTTGGACAGGTTCCATTTTGCAGAGTGACTGGAGTTATTTGCGACCCTGTAATCTCTCTGTTGACTATTCCCATCCCCCACCAGTGATTGCTGCATCGACTGACCCAGGTGGAAACTTGCACCAAACTTTGCTGAAATCTTTTAATGCCATTTTACTAGAGAAGAGGGTTTGGATCTTGTTTCCCTAAAGAAAGAGAAAAGAAGAAAAAAAAATCCTGTTATCTATTTGCTAAACTACAGACTTAATAAGTCTCGTGTTGCCGCTAGGGAGGAAAGGAGCACCTGTGTTTATTAAATACCTGGAGTTAACCCTTTCCTGCCTCATCCATGCAAACTCGGTGAGCATGGTCTCTGTGACAAGGCATCTCTGCATTTGCTCAACACACCTTGTATAAAGACGTGGCTAGCAGTCCAGGTGGGCCCTAGCACAGGTTTACTCTGTGGAATCGTCACAGAGATGCTGCAGCTTCCTTTTTTCACTATCTCCCTCTGAGGTTAAAGCTTCTATTCTGTAAAAATTTTGGTTCTGAAATGTTAACCACAGTCTCTTAGTCACTTTCAGTTTGTAAGAAGAGTTCCCCCTGCTCAGGGGTAAGAAAGGAGTGCAAGACATTGGCTGAGCCCAGCAAGTGTGTGGCTTTTTTGAGTCTCTCTCCAAGCTGAGTTTTATCTATTGTGTCTGGAGAGTATTTCTCAAGTGTTTTCCTTCTAGGCTCAATCACCATTTTCATCTCTTAATCCCATGATGAAACATTCGATAAACTAAATAATGAAATGGATGCTGTTAGGAGACTGTGTATGCTTTCAAAAACATTTTCTTTGGAAGTTACCCCTTGCCTCCCAGCTGTAAGGTCCAGGGCCCCGCTTTCTGCTCCCATTACACTGAATTCCAGTGTGGGGGAAAGCAAGAACGGGCCTCAGGGTCTGCTGTTTTGCAGCTAGGCCTGCACGCAGCTTCCCATGTACCCTCTTTGCAACTTGGGCGAGGTAGTGCTCCTACCCATTCAGTTCCACATCCAAGACCAGGCCTGAGGGGACAGTGCGTCACTCACGGACTGATCCCTGGTGGGCAGAGGCGGCTGGCAGATGCCCATCTTGCTCATGTAAGGCCTCCCATTGCTGACTGAGGCAGGGACAGCTCTCTTGGTGCGGGGTGGGGGTGGGGTGGGGTTGGGATGGGTTAGGCAAAGTGATCAGAGACTGACACAGTTGGGAGGAAGGTGTGAACTGTACGAGGGTGAGAGGAGAATCCATTTCCAAGCTAGGAACAAAGTGACTGAGGAAGCTCAGAATTTTCCCTGAATGATCAGCTTCAGTTTTCAGCCCCAGGAGCACCTCACAAAGACATCCCCTATTAGTTTTCCTCCTTGCCACCTTTTTCTAAGTATCTACCTGCCTCAAAACAAACCCATTAAAATGGCCCCAGGGAACAAGTATTGCAAAACTCCTTGGAGTAGGTTTGCCAGATAAAACACAGGAAGTACAGTGAAATATATATTTCAGATAAACAATCAGTAATTTGTCATTATAAGCATGTTCCAAACATCTCAAATATTTTAACGAATATTGGTTGTTTATTTGAAATTCAGAGTTCACTGGGAATTCTGCATTTCAATTTTCTGAATCTGGCAACTACCCTCTTAAGAAGTGGATAACAGGGGAAAAGTGCATGACAGATTGTGGCCCTGCTCAGGCTGTTCACAGGCCCACCAGCGATAGTTTCACAGGAAGAGAAACCGTGCACTCACCGTATCGGCACCTGTACTGACAGACGCCATTTTTCCCTCCCAGCAGCTCCAGAAAGGAATCGAAGTAGCTGTTGACAGATTCGAAGCTGCCCCGGATGTGCCGAAGGCCCCAGTCTGAATAGGACTCCTCTGCGTCAGGGCTGGTGTCACTCTGCGCCAGGCCGCCAGCCAGGCTGAGCCACAAGATCAAGAAGCTGATGGCCCGCGTCATCCTGCAGCCAGGTGGGTGCTGAGGTCCCCCCTCAAACTCCCCCAGCCAGTGTCCCGGGAAGTCCAGGTACACAGCCCACCGGCCAGATGCCAGGCAGGACTGGAAAGGGGATTACCTGGAACGCTCAATCTGTGTGTTCCCCAGAGGTGGACTTTAAACACAGCTATGGAGGTCAGGATGAGATCAGGGCAATTAGAAAGGGCAAAGGTTAGGCAGTAGGAGGGCCTATCTGGGGGACGGCTAGTGAGAGAGCGAACACTTCACAGAGGATTCCCCGGCCCCGGAGCAGGGAAGTTAGTCAGCTTCTGGAGGCATAAGTTGTGGAGCAATTGGAATTCTACTCCAAACAAGCTGGTTAACCTACAGATTAGTTACAAGTTTGGTCCTCCAGGACCAGCCTTTTGAAACAAAGAACCTGGCCACACCCCTAAGCCTGTCACCTACAGATGGTGTTTAGTGAGCTACAGGAAGATGTATAAAAGACTCAGGAAACCCCCAGTGATGGTGAGACAACTGTGCCACCTGTACCAGTGGTCTGGGTATTGTCAGAGTTTGCTCTAAGTGTCTGTGAATGTGGCATTCAGATTTAGCACCCCGCCTTCTGTGTCTGTGCCTGCTTGGCTCTCAGACTCTGTCCTCTAATGTGCCAGAGCTCCCCATCATAGCCAACCTACTGCTGGGGCATTTTTGCCTCTGTATTTACAGCAGTATTTTTATTTACACTCAGCTGCATCTGGTGTATACAGATTGAGATAGAACTTGGGGAACTCAGCACTCTTAGTGTTATTCTTCCATTGAGTTGCTTAGAAGAGAGTTTATCAGAAACACTATTTGAAATTTTAGGCTTTAAAAATGTTGACTGAAGTCTAGTGTTTTGGTGTCATCTTCAGTTTATACTTTGCTTTTAGTCATGTGAAGAAATAAATTTTATCCATGAAATCACTAGGCTAAAAAGTAATAACTATGGATCAAACGAGTCATTTTGCTTCTCTGTCAAGTCTGGAAATCACAGAGAATAGTGAATTAAATTTCTTCATTGTAGATAAGAAATGTATTTGTCTAAAGACTCCAGTAATGGTACTCATAAAATATTTCATATGAACAGCAGCAATGTCACCAGTATTTTAAAGTACCTATACTTTTTCAAACCATTGTATGGTGTATTTTTATTTTAATTTAATGTGTGTATTTTAATTTCCCATCAGTTCTACAAAGAAAGGTAAACACCATACCCATTTGAGAGGTGAGAAAACTGAGATACAAATGACTCAAAAATAAACAGGCTATCAAGGCTGAGAGACAGAACCAGCTACATAACCAGTTAAAATGAAAAGTGGAACTCCTTTTCAAAAAAGCAGGGAAATTGCCATTAAAGGACCTAAAATAGAAAACTTTTTCCTTTAAAAAATGTTTTATTGTGTTATAAATATTGGGTAATAGTGATAACTGAGTAACAATATAAACTTATAAAGTGCAAAAATATTTTTGGTGTAGTTTTATATAATATAATATGTAATACTTTATTAATGTGTGACACCTTGATCATTTTTCTCACTTCTGCAAATTCATTTATTAAGTCTTAAAATTTATACTTTTAATAACTTCAGTTCATACAATTGAAAGCATTGCCAGTTGCTCTTGGCAAATGCAAGGTCTCAGATACTTTTTGATAATTTTTAATTTTGAGAAGGCTCTGCTGATCCAGCTGTCACTGCAGTATCCCTATTTCCTGATACCTTAAAACTTATTATGGTAAATGTTATTTATTCATCTTTACCATTTTAACTGTTTTTAAATGGATAATTCAGTGTCCTTAAGTACATTAAAGACATTCACGATGTTGTTCGGCTGTTGTCATTATCCATCTCCAGAACTTTTTCATCATCCCCAGTGGAAACTATGTATGTTAAACAATAATTAACCATTCTTTTCCTTCAACTTCTGGCAACCACTATTATCCCTTCTGTCCCTATGAATTTGTCTATAGAAGGTACCTCATAGAAATGGACTGATACAATATTTGTCCTTTGGGGTCTGGCTTGTTTCATGGAACATGTTTTCAAGGTTCATCCATGTTGAAGCTTGTGTCAGTACTTACTATTGTGTATATGATGCTGCTGTGAAATTAGTATACAAATCACTGTTCGAGTCCCTGCTTTCATTTCTTTTGAGTACATAGCTAAAATGAGTTTTGCTAGATCAAATGGTAATTCTACATTTAACTTTTTGAGAAATCATCATACTGTTTTCTACTGTGGCTGCACCAGTTACATTGCCCCCATCAATGCACAAGTGTTCCGATTTCTCCATATCCTAACCAATGCTTGTTATTTTCCATTTTGTTTTTTGGCAATAGTCATCCTAAAGAGTATGAAATAGTATCTCATTGTAGTTTTGACTTGTGTTCTCTAATGGTTAGTGATATTAAGCACCTTTTTGTGAACTTTTTGGTCATTTATATGTCATCTTTGGAGAAGTGTCTATTCAAGTCCTTCTTTGCCTAATTTTTTTCCCTCAGCTTCATTGAGATATAATTGGGATATAACATTATGTAAATTTAAGGTATACTTCATGACGATTTGATACCTATCTATATTGTACAAGGATTACCATAGTGGGGTTAGTTAATACCTCTATCATCTTACACACACACACACACACACACACACGTATTCTTTTTCAGATTTTTTTCCCATATAGGTTATTACAGAATACTGAGTAGAGTTCCCTGTGCTATATGGGAGGTCCTTATTAGTTATCTATTTTATGTATAGTAGTGTGTGTATATTAGCCCCAAGCTCCTAATTTATCATTTCATCCAACGTTTCCCGTTTGGCAACTGTAAGTTTCAAGATCTGTGAGTCTGTTTTGTAAATAAGTTTGTATCACTTTTTTACTAGATTCCACATTTAACTGATATCATATATTTGTCTTTCTCTGACTTACTTCACTTAGTGTGATGATCTCTAAATCCATCCATATCGTTGCAGATGGCATTATTCTGCTTTTTTTTTATGGCTTAGTGATGTTCTCTTGTATATATGTGCCACATGTTTATTCTTGTCTTTGGACATTTAGGTTTTTTCCATGTCTTGGCTGTTGTAAATAGGGCTGCAATGAACACTGGAGGCATGTATCTTTTCAAATTATGGTTTTCTCAGGATATATGTCCAAGAATGGGATTGCCGGATCATTTGGCAGTTCTATATTTAGTTCTTTAAGGAAACTTCTTATTATTCTCCATAATGGTTGTACTAATTTACATTCCCACCAATAGTGTAAGAGGATTTTCTCTTCTCCAAACCCTATCCAGTATTTATTGTTTGTAGATTTTCTGATGATAGCCATTCTGACTGATGAGGTGATGCCTCATTATAGTTTAAAAAAATTTTTTTTAATTGGAGGATAATTGCTTTACAATATCATATTAGTTTTTGCTGTACTACAACATGAATCAGCTACAAGTATGTGTGTAGTCCCTCCTCTGAACCGCCCTCCCAGCCCACTCCCATCCTACCCCTCCGGGTCATCACAGAGTGCCAAGCTGGGAGCTCCCTGTGTTCCACAGCAGCTTCCCACTAGCTAGCTATTTTACACATGGGCGTGTATGCATGTCAGGGCTGCTCTCCCAATTCTTTACACCTTCTGTTTTCTATATCTGTGTGTCTATTTCTGCCCTGCAAATAGTTACATCAGGACCATTTTTCTAGATTTCATATATATGCTACTATATAATACTTCTTCTGACTTCATTCTGTCTGACAGTGTCTAGGTCCGTCCACATCACTACAAATGACCCAATTTTGTTCCTTTTTGTGGCTGAGTAATATTCCATTGTTTGTATGTACCACAACTTTATCCAGTCATCTGTCGATGGACATCTAGGTTACTTCCATATCCTGGCTATTATAATAGAGCTGCAGTGAAACTTGGGGGGTGTGTGTGTTTTCAAATTATGGTTTTCTCAGGATGTATGCCCAGGGATTGTTGGGTCATAGGGTAGTTTTATTCCTAGTTTCTTAAGGAATCTCCATTCTGTTCTCCATAGTGCTGCATCAACTTATCTTCCCACCAACAGTGCAAGAGGGTTCCTTTTCTCCACATCCTCTCCAGGATTTATTGTTTGTAGAGTTTTTGACTTTGATGGCCATTCTGACTGGTAAGAGGTGATACCTCATTGTAATTTTGATTTGCATTTCACTAATGAGTGATGTTGAGGATCTCTTCATGTGTTTATTAGCCATCTGTATGTCTTCTGTGAAAAAATGTCTGTTTAGGTTTTCTACCCACTTTTTTATTGGGTTGTTTGTTTTTCTGATATTGAGCTGCATGGGCTGCTTGTATATTTTTGAGATTAATCCTTTGTCAATTGTTGCATTTGCTATTATTTTCTCCCATGTTGAGAGTTGTCTTTCACTGCTTTGGTTAAATTTATTCTGAGATATTTTATTCTTTTTATGCAACTGTATATGAGTTCGTTATTTTAATTTCTCTGATAGTTTTTAGTGTATAGAAAGGCAACATTTTTATATATTCATTTTTATATCCTACAAATGTACTGAATTGCCCTATAGTTCTAATATTTTTTTGTGTGTGTGTGGAGTCTCTAGAAGTTTCTATATATAATATCATGTCATCTGCAAATAGTGACAGTTTTACTTCCTCCTTTCCAATTTGGATGCTGTTTATTTCATTTTCTTGCCTAATTGCTCTGCTAGGACTTCCAATACTATGTTAATAAAAGTGGTATGCCTGGGCATGTTTGTCTTAATCTTAGAGGAAAGTTTCAGATTTTCTCCATTGAGTATGATGTTAGCTGTGGATTTGTCATGTGGCCTTTATTATGTTGAGGTACATTCCCTCTGTACCCACTTTTTTGAGAGTTTTTAATCATAAGTGGATGTTGGATTTTGTCAACTACTTTTCTGTGTCTCTTGAGATGATTACATAATATTCATCTTTCATTTTGTCAGTTTGGTGTATCACATTGCTTGATTTGCAGATCCTAAACCATCCTTGCATCTCCCAAACAAATCCCACTTGATCATGGTGTATGATCCTTTTTCTTTTCTTGGCTGTGCTCGGGTCTTTGTTGCAGCACATGAGCTCAGTCATTGAGGTGTATAGGTTCTCTAGTTGGTGTGCATGGGCTTAGTTGCCCCATGATATGTGGGATCTTAGTTTCCTGGCCAGGGATCAAACCCATGTCCCCTGCATTGGAAGGTGAATTCTTAACCACTGGACTACTAGGGAAAGCCCTCCCTTTTTTTGAAGTTTAGAAGGAAGCTAGATTCCACATTTATTTCTGCTGAAATGAAGAAATAATGAAGGCAGCTCCTTCATTATTTCAGTTACTGAAAGAGACCGCGTTACAAATCAATGTCAGATGTAAGATATATCAACAGATAAAAGACACATTTTTCTGATTAATCAACATTCAGTTTTTATAAGCAAAAAAAAAAAGGAAAAACCTCAACAAATTCAAAGCAACTTTTTTTTTTTTACAATTCTTCATTTGCACCTGATTAGCCACCTATTTCTCCTTACATATGAAAGTTTTTTCATTGTTTTAATCTTAATTCACTTTTAAAAGGTTTTGTTGTAGTTGTTCAGTCACTGAGTCATGTCTGACTCTTTACGACCCCATGGACTAGAGCAGTCCAGGGTTCCCTGTCCTTAAAAATGGCCTCGATGGCGTTTTTCTCCACATCATCCTTTCTCGGTATTTCCAAGAGATCTTTCAGGATCTTAAGAGAGAAGGGGTGAGAAATAAAGACATTTTACCATTTTTCCCACAGAAGACCCCAGTTCATGGGTCCCTAGGAGAGGCCAAGCTGTTTAAGCCCCCAGCAAGGTGTGAGCAGTAGCCTGTGCCCGCTCTCAGCCTCGTGAAAGCTGCCACCTCTGAGGCTGGTGTTTTGCCCACTGTCTCAGGCACCTTCTCTGGCTTTGGGAGTGGCATTCACATCTAATTCCACGACCATGTCAAAGTTGCCCTCTTACTGTGTCCTCACGGCCGCCAGCCCCAGCCTCTCCCTGGGGTCTTTGCCAGAGCTTCAGCACCCCACCCTCACATTCTGCTGCAGGCCAAGGCTAGCTAGCCGCTTCTCAGCTCCCTGCCCCCACCCTCTGCTCAGGTGGTTTCTGAACCATACACAAAACATTTCTATACTACATATGAAGTTTTTAAATGGTATGGCTAGTGTTGTCATTAAATATCAGAGAATCAGTTTTTGTCAACAATTTAAAGATTTGATTACAGCTTCTGAGCAGATTTTTTTTAGTTGAAATATAATTGACTTATAATATTAGTTTCAGATGTACAAAATAGTGATTTGATATTTTTATACCTTACAAAATGATCACTGTGGTAACTCTGGGTATCATCTGTCACTATACAAAGTTATTACAATATTATTGACTCTACTCCTCATGCTGTACATTTCATCCTTGTGACTCATTTGTTTCTGTAACCTGATATTTGTGTCTCTTAATCTCCCTTACCTTTTTCACTCACCCCCACCCAACACCCCCCTTCCGCCCCCAAGAACCACCTGTTCATTCTCTGTATCCATGACTGTTCCCATTTTGTTATGTTTGCTCGTTTGTTTTTTAAGATTCTAAGTGATATCATATAATATTTGTCTTTTTATGCCTGATTTAAATTTCACTTTGCGTGAGTACCCTCTAGGTCTATCTATCTAGTTCCAAATGGCAAAGCTTCATTCTTTTTTTATGACTAATATGCCAGTGTGTGTGTGTGTGTGTGTGTGTGTGCGCGCATATATACATATACTCCCTCTTCCTTATCTGTTCATCTATTGATTGATATTTAGGTTGCTTCCATGTCTTAGTTAATGCAAATAATGCTGTGATGAATGTAAGAGTGCATGTATCTTTTCAAATTAGTATTTTTCTTTTCTTTAGAAAAATCCCCCACAGTAGATCGCTGGATTATACAGTAGTTCTACTTTTAATTTTTAGGAACTGTACTCTTTTCTATGGTGATTGTACCAATTTACATTCCCACCAACAGTGCACAAGAGTTCTGTTTTCTTCACATCCTTGCCAACGCTTGTTATTTGTTGTCTTTTTGGTAATAGCCGTTCTGACAAGTACAAGAGGTTAATCTCATTATGGTTTTGGTTTGCATTTCCCTGATGGGTAGTGATGTTGAGCATCTTTTCTGTGTCTGTTGGCCATCTGTATGTCATCTCTGGAGAAGTGTCTGTTCAGGTTCTCTGCTCATTTTTGTTTTTTCTCTGCCCATTTTTGAATTGGGTTGTTTATTTTTTGCTGTTGATTTATATGACATCTTTGTGTATTTTTATTATTAACTGCTTATCAGATAAATCATTTGCACATATCTTCTCCCATTTAGTAGGCTACCTTTTGGTTTCATTGATAGTTCCCTTTGCTATGCAAAAACTTTTTAGTTTGATATAGTCCCATTTGTTTATTTTGCTTTTGTTTCCCATGCCTGAGGAGACATATCCAAAAAAATATTGCTAAGACTATTGTCAAAGAGCATACAGTCTATGGTTTCTTCTAGGAAGTGGATGTTTTCAGGTCTTACATTTGAACCCAGTTCATTTTGAGTTTATTTTTGTATACAGTGTGATAAAGTAGCCCAATTTGATTCTTTACATGTAGCTGTACAATTTTCCCAGCACCACTTATTAAAGAAGTTGTATTTTCCCTTTTGTCTATTTTTGTCTCTATCTTTGGGATTAACTGACCATGTAATGTGGGTTTATTTCTAGGCTTTCAATTTTGTTTCCCTGATCTGTGTCTGTTTTTTTGAACCACACTTTTTTGGTTACTGCAGCAATGTGGCATAGTTTGAAATGAGGGACTGTAATGGTTCCAACTTTGTTCTTAAGATTCTTTTGCCTATTTAAGATCTTTTCTGTTTTCATAAGTTTTAGAATTACTTGCTCTAGTTCCATGAAAAGTGCCGTTGGTATTTTGACAGGCGTTGCACTGACCCTGTAGGTTGCCTTGGGGAATATGGTTATTTAACAAAGTTAATTCTTCCACTCCATGTGCATTTGTTTGTGTCATTTTCAATTTCTTTCATCATTGGACAATAGTTTTCTAAATACAAGCCTTATACTTTCTTGGTTAGATTTATTCCTTCATATTTTATTGTTTTTTAGGCAATTATAAATGGGATTGTTTCTGAGCTCCCCTGATAGTTGTAGCTAGCATATAGAAATGCAACAGATTTCTGTATATTAATATTTTGAAACATTACTGAATTAATTTATTCTAATATTTTGGTGGTGTCTTTAAGATTTTTTAAATATATATTTACCATGTCATCTGCATATAGTGACAGTTTTACTTCTTCCTTTCCGTTTGGATTTATTTTATTTCTTTTTCTGATTGCTATGGCTAGAATTTCCAATACTATGTTGAATAAAATGGTCATAGTGGGCATCCTCGTCTTGGTCCAGATCTTAGAGGAAATGCTTTCAGCTTTTCACCCTTGAGTATTATGTTGGTTATATGTCACATCTAGCCTTTATTATGCTGAAGTATGTTCCCTCTACAGTCACTGTAAGCTTTTTTTAAATCATAAATGAATGTTCAATTTTATCAGAAACTTTTAGTCACATCTATTGAGATAATCATGTGATTTCTATTACTCAATTTGTTAATGTGGTGTTATCACACTGATTGATTTGTGTGTGTGTGGATATGGGACCATCCTTGTATTTTTGGAATAAATGCTACTTGATCGTGGTGCATGGTACTTTTAGTGTGTTGCTGAATTTGGTTTTCTAATATTTTGTTGAGAATTTTGACATCTATGTTCAGGAGTGATTGCTGTTGTTGTTCAGTCATGTCTGGCTCTCTGTGATCCCATGGATTGCAGGACACCAGGCTTCCCATCCTTCACCATCTCCCGGGGCTTGCTCAAACTCATGTCCATTGAGTCAGTGATGCCATCCGACCATCTCACCCCTGTTGTTCCCTTCTCCTCCTGCCTTCAATCTTTCCCAGTTCATCTTTGAGTGTCAGGAGTGATACTAGCCTGTAATTTTCTATTTGAGGGTTGTCTTTTTCTGGCTTTAGTATCAGGGTGCTGCTGACCTCATAGGATGAGTTTGAAAGTATTCCTCCTTCTTCCATTTTTTGAAATAGTTTGAGAAGGATAGATGTTAACTCTTCTTTAAATATTTGGCAGAATTTACCTGTGAAGCTGTCTGATCTAGGACATTTGTTAGGAGTTTTTTTTTTTTTGTTTGCTTGTTTGTTTTTATTACTGGTGGAGAAGGAAATGGCAACCCCCTCCAGTATTCTTGTCTGGAAAATTTCATGGACAGAGGAGCCTGGTGGGCTACACTCCACGGGGTCGCAAAGAGTTGGACACAACTAAACGACTAACACTTTATTACTGGCTCACTTTCATTTTTGATAGTATCTTCATATTTTGTTTCATCCTGACTCAGTCTTAGGACATTGTGTGTTTCTAGGAATTGATCTATTTCTTCTAGATTGTCCATTTTGTTGGCATATAATTGTTTGTGGTACTCTTTTATGACACTCTGTATTTCTATGGTTTGGTTATAACTTCTCTTTAATTTCTGATTTTATTTGAGGCCTCTCTTTTTTTTCTTGAGTTTGGCTAAAGGTTTAGCAGTTTTGTTTATATTTTCAAATAAGCAGTTCTTAATTTCATTAACCTTTATTATTATTATTTCTTAGTCTCTCTTTCATTTGTTTCTGCTCTGCTTTTTATTATTTCTTCCCTAGCTACTGACCTTCTATTTTTTCTTTTCCTAATTCATTTAGGTGCAAGGTTAGATTATTTATTAGAAATTTTTCTTGTTTCCTGTGGTAGGCTTGCACTGCTATAGACTGACTGTTTAGAACTGCTTTTGCCGTATCTATGGGTTTTTGGATCAATGCTTACATTTTCACTTGTTTCCAAGTATTTTTTAAATTTTCTTTGAATTCTTCAATGACACATTGGTTGTTTAATGGGATATTTTTTTAGCCTCCACATGTTTGGTTTTTTGCAAATTTTCTCTTGTAGTTTATTTCTAGTCTCAGAGTGTTCTGTTTGGAAAAGATGTTTGATTTGGTTTCAACTTTCTTAAGTTTACTGAGACCTTTTTGAGGCCAAGTATGTAAACTATCCTGGAGAATGTTCCATGACCATTTGAAAAGAATATATTTGCTGCTGCTGCTTAAAGAAATGTTTTCTGTATATATCTATTAAGTTCCTCGGATCTAAGGTTTTGTTTAAGGCCTGCATTTCCTTACTGATTTTCTGTCTGGATGATCTTTCCATTGATGTAAGTGGGGTGTTAGAGTCTCTTATTTATTGTATTACTATCAATTTTCTCCCTTTTGTTAATATTTGCTTTATGTACTTAGATGTTCTTATGTTGAGTACATATAAATTTACATCTATTATATCTTATAGGAGTTATCCCTTTATCATTATGTAATATCCTCTGTCTCCTGTTACAGTCTTTGTTTTAAAGTCTATTTTGTCTCATTGATACTCCAGATTTCTTTTTATTTCCTTTTATATGGAGTACCTTTTTCCATCCCCTCACTTTCTGTCTGTGCCTTTAGCTCTGAAGTGAGTCTCTAGGCAGCATATATATGGGTCTTATTTTTGTATCCGTTCAGCCACTCTGATTTTGATCAGAGTTTAGTCCATTTACATTTAAAATAATTATCTCTATATAAATATAAATATCTCTAATTATCTCTATACTTAACTGCCATTGTGTTATTATTTTCTGGATCTTTTGTATTTCTCTTTTGTTTTTTTCTTTTGTTGCTCTTTGTAATTTGACTATCTTTGTGTTAGGTTTAGATTCCTTTCTGGTTTTTTTTTTCTGTGTCTATTACAGGTTTTTGGTTTGTGGTTACCATGAGGTTCAAATATAGAAGTATAACTATATATGTAAATATATATATATATGGTTATCTTAAGTTCACATTCTAATAACCCTTCATTTTTACTGCTTCCCCCAACACACACACATTCAAAGTTTTTGGCATAGTATTTAATATCTAGTTGTTTTGTGTATCCCTTAACTACTAATTTTTTGATATAGAAGATTTTACTATGTTGTCTTTTAACTGTCCTACTAGCTTTATAACTGGTTGATCCACTAACTTTACTGTTTGTGTTTATGAATGAGATTTTTCCTTTTATAATCACTGACTTAATAGTGCTGAACTCTTTGCTTTAGCTTTTCTATAAAACTCTTTATTTCTCCTAAAAATCTGAATGATACCCATGTTGAGTAGAGTATTCTTATAGGTTGTAGGTTTTTCCGTTTTATCACTTTAAATATATAATGCCACTCTCTTCTGGCCTGCAAAGTTCCTGCTAAAACATCAGCCCATAGTTTTGTGGGAATTCCCTTTATATGTTACTAGTTGCTTTTATGTTGCTCCTGTTAAGATTCACTCTTTTTTAAAAATGTATTTATTTATCTTTTTTTGGCTGCACTGGATCTTCAGTGCTATGGATGGGCTTTCTGTAGTTGTAGAGGGTGGGGGCTACTCTTCATTGGTGTTCAGGCTTCTCATTGCAGTGTTGTAGAGCGCAGGCTCTAGGCACATGGGCTTCAGTAGCTGTGGCTCACAGGCTCACAGGCTCAGTAGTGGCACATGGGCTTAGTTGCTCTGTTGCATGTGGGGTCTTCCAAGGCCAGGGATCAAAACCTGTGTCCCCTCTATTGGCAAGCAGATTCTTAACTGGACCACTAGGGAAGTCCCAAGATTTCTCTGTTTATCTTCAATTTTTGTCATTTTAATTACAATGTGTCTTGGTGTGGAACTCTTTGCGTTCATCTTGTTTGAGGCATTGTGCTTCCTGGACCTGGATGTTTGGATCCTGTCCCAGGTTAGAAAAGTTTTTATCTTCAGATAAGTTCTCTGCCTCTTTTTTTCTGTCTTCTCCTTCATTATAGGGACCCCCTATAATGTGAATGTTAGTATGACTGATGTTGTCTCAGAGGTCTCTCAAACTGTCCTCATTTAGAAAGAAATTTTTTTTGTCTCTTCAGGTTGGATGGTTTCTCTTATTCTGTCTTCTAATTTTCTGATCTCTTCCTTCCATCTAATATATCGTTGGTGTCTTCTAGTGTATTTTTTATGACAGTTATTGTATCTTTCAGTCCTGTTTCTTTCTTCTTCATATTTCTAGCTCTTTGTTAAACTTCTCACTGTGTTCATTCTTCAGTTGGGTTTATTGAATATCTTTATGATTATCATCTTGAACTCTTTATTGGATAGATTCCTTATTTCTACTTAGTTCTTCTTCTGGGGTTTTGCCTTGTTCCTTCATGTGGAGAATATTCCTCTGTCTCCTCATTTTGCTTAATTCTCTGTATATTTCTGTGTATTATATAGGTCAGTAACTTTTCCTGGTCTTAGAGAAGTGACCTTATATAGATGTCCTGTGGGGCCCAGCAGCACACTCCCCTCTTGTTTCCAGAGCTGTACCCTCTAGGGCGCTCCCTATATGGACTGCTGCATGGGTCCTTCTATTGTGGTGGGGCCAGCTAGCGTGGGAGGCCTGTTAGGCATGGCTGGCCCCAGGCTTAGTTGACGGCCAGGCCCTGACTCATGCAGTGACTGCCAGCTCACTGGTGGGTGAGTCCTAGTTCAGTTGCTTGTGTAGCTTGGAGAGTCCTGGGGTTTGTCATGACCTGCTGCTGGGCAGGTCCCACCATAATGGCTTTGCAGTCTGTATAGTCATAGTGCTGGTTTCAGCCTGTTGGCGGGTAGGCCCATGTCCCAACTTGGCTAGTTGTGCAGTCCAGGGAGTCACGGTGCTGGTGCCAGCTTACTGGTGGATGTGTAAACCTCTGGCACTAATAGGCTAGAAGGGAGAACTCCAAAATGGTGCTTGCCAGCATAAACATCCTCATAGTAGAATGAGCTCCACACAGAATAGTGCTGTCAGCATCTGTGTTCCCAAAGGGAGTTCCAGCTTTCTCTTGCTTCTCAAGGGTGCTAAGATCAGCAAGTGGGTCTGACTCAGGCTTCTTTCTACTGCGACTCAGAGTGTGTGAGATTTTATGCATGCCCTTTAAGAACAGTTTATGCTTTGTATAGCCCTCTGGCTTTCTGGCTTTCCCATACACAAGCCCCATTGGCCTTCAAAGCTAGACATTCCTGGGGCTTGTCTTGGTGCAGGACCCCCAGGATAGGGAGCCTGACATGAGGCTCAGGCCCCTTGATCACTGGGAAGAACTTCTGCAGTTGTGATTATCTTCTCATTTGTTGTCACCTACCCAGGTGATATGTATCTTGACTGTACTGTATCATCTCATAATTCCTTCTTTATATCTTTAGTTATGGAAAATCTTTTCTGCCAGGGCTCAGGTTGTTGTCATAGACAGTTGCTCTGTAGATGTGCTTTTCCTGTGCCTGTGGGAAGAGGCGTGCTCGGGGGTCTTCCTACTCTGCCATCTTGGCCACGTCTCCCTGGTATATGGTCTTTTTAATGTATTGGGATTTTTAAATATAATTTTATTTATTTGGCTATACTGAGTCTCTGTTGCTGTGTGGACTTACCTCTAGTTGCGGGGAGTGGTGACCACTGTCTAGCTGCAGTATGCAGGCTTGTCATGGCAACGGCCTCTTTTGTTGCAGAGCACAGGCTCTAGAGCGGTCAGGCTTCAGCAGTTGCGGTACTCAGGCTCAGTAGTTGTGGCTCTGGAGTCTAGTGCATGGGCTCTGTAGTTGTGCACAGCCTCAGCTACCCTGTGGCATGAGGGATCTTTCTGGACCAGGAATCAAACTCATGTGTCCTGCACTGGCAGGCGGATTCTTTGCCACTGAGCCACCAGGGAAGCCTGAATGTATGTTGAATTGTTTGTTGACATTTTGTTGAGGATTTCTGTTTCTGTATTCATCAGGGATGTTGACCAGTACTGTTACTTTCTGGTACTGTCCTTGTCTGTTTTTGGTATCATGGTAATGCTGACCTCATAAAATGAGTTTGGAAGTGTTTCCTCCTGTTTGATTTTTTGGAAGAGTTTGAGAAGGATTTGGTAGAATCTACCAATGAATTGTCTAGTCCTGGACTTTGGTTGTTGGGAGGTTTCCGATTATTCAGTTTCAAACTCATAACTTTTTTTCCCCTTCATATTTTCTATTTCTTCCTGACTCAGTTTTGGTAGAGTGTATGTTTAAGAATTTATCAATTTCTTCTAGGTTGTCCAATTTGTTGGTTACTAATTGTTCACAGTAGTCTCTTGTGACCCTTCACATTTCTATAGTTGAAATACCTCTTTCATTTCTTTCTGTTTTTTAATAATTTATTTTAAAAAATAATTTTTTATTGATTGATTTTGGCTCTGCTGGGTCTTCGTTGCTGTGCAGGCTTTTCTGTAGTTGCAGCAAGCGGGGGCTACCCTCTAGCTTGGTGCTCGGGTGTCTCATTGCGGTGGTTTCTCTTATTGCAGAGCAGGGGCTGTAGGGCCTGTGGGCTTCAGTAGTTGCCGCGTGTGGGCTCAGGAGTTGTGGTTCCCAGGCTCTGAAGCACAGGCTCAGTAGTTATAGCGCATGGGCTTAGTTACTCCAAAGCATGTGGGGTCATCTCAAACCACGGATCGAACCTGTGTCTCCTGCATTAGCAGGGGAATTCCTTACCACTGAGCCACCAGGGAGACCCCTCCCTTTTTATTTCTAATTTTATTTGAATTTTCTCTTTTTTCTTAGGTGAATTAAGCAAAATGTTTGCCAATTTTGTAATCTTAAAAAATGCCCTTAATTTTAGTGATCTTTTCTGTAGCCTTTCTAGTCTCTATTTCACTCATTTTCTTCTCATTTTTTTTTCATTTATTTTTATTAGTTGGAGGCTAATTACTTTACACTATTGTAGTGGTTTTTGTCATACATTGACATGAATCAGCCATGGATTTACATGTATTCCCCATCCCGATACCCCCTCCCACCTCATTAGTTTATTGGCTACACCATGCAGCATGTGGGATCTTAGTTCTCTAACCAGGGATTGAATCTGTACCCCCTTCATTGGAAGTGAGAAGTTTTAACCACTGGACCATCAGGGAAGTCACAGATTAAGCATCTTTGCTGACATGAATGGTATAACTAGAAATTAACTAGTATTATAACTATATATATATATATATATATATATATATATAGTATATATAACTAGTATTTTACTCATTTTCATTTTGATCTTTATTTCCTTCCTTCTAGTGTACTAACTGTGGACTGTTTGCTTCTTCTAGTTTCTTGAAAGAAACTAAAGTTAGGTTGTTTATTTGAGATCTTTCTTATTTCTTAGTGTAATCATTTACCACTATGAACTTCCCTCATATTAATAGAACTACTTTTACTGCATTACATAATTTTGGTATGTTATATTTTCATTTGTCTCAATGTATTTTTTTATTTCTCTTTTGACTTATTCCTTGATCCATTGGTTATTCAGTAGCATGTTTAATCCTCACATGTTTATGAATTTTTCAATTTTGTTCTTGTAGTTGATTTCTAGTTATACCATTCATGTCAGCAAAGATGCTTAATCTGTGACTTCCCTGGTGGTCCAGTGGTTAAAACTTTTCACTTCCAATGAAGGGGGCACAGATTCAATCCCTGGTTAGAGAACTAAGATCCCATATGCTGCATGGTGTAGCCAATAAATAAATTAATTAATTAAAAACTGCTTGATCTGATTTCAATATTCTTAAAATTATTAAGACATGTTTTGGCCATGTGCACTTTAAGGAAAAATATGCATTGTTACTTTTGGATTGAATATTCTGCATGTATCTATTAAGTTCCTTTAATATATCATTTAAAGGTAAAGATCTGTTCATATGAAATAGTTTGGTGATCTGTGAGCTTCATTAACTTGGATATCCAAGTCTCTCTTTAGATTTGGGAAGTTCTCAACTATTATTTCTTTAAATAAGCTTTCTTCCTGCTTCTCTTGTCTTTTTCTAGGATTCCAGTAATTAACAAACTTTCTTTTGATGTTGTCCTATAGACAAGTTAGCTTTTTCTTTTCCTTTTATTCTTTTCTCTTCTCTTACTGGATAATTTCAAAGGTCCAATCTTCTAATTCATACATACTTACATACTTTTCTTTTGCCTGATTCATCCTGCTGTTAGCGCTCTCTGTTGTATTTTTCTTTTACTTAATTCTTCCGCTCAAGATTTTCTGTTTGGTTCTATTTTATGATTTCTATCTCTTTGTTAAGCTTCTCATTTTATTCATGTACTGTTTCCTGATTTCATTGAATTGTTTCTCTGTTTTTTTGTGGGTGATTGGGCTTCCTTAAAACAATTCTTTTGAATTATTTTACTTGATGAACTGGGGATCTCCCTCTCCTTGAGTTCAGTTACTAGAAAATTATTGTGATCCTTTAGTGTTGTTATGTTTCCTTGATTTCTTTATGTCCCTTAAAGTCTTGCATTGTTGTCTTTACATGTAAAGTAGTAGTTACCTCCTCTTGGCTTTTATAACTGACTTGAATTCCATGGACTGTATAGTCCAGGGGTCACAAAGAGTCGAACTCAACTGAGCAACTTTCACTTTCATTTTTAGGAGAGAAATACCTTCCATCATCCTGCTAGGAATTCTCAGGGTTTATCAGATTCTTTGACTACATCTGCTCCAAGCTTCCTGCTCCCTCTTTTGGCTGAATTCTTAAGCTCATAGGCCTTCTCTTAATGCTGCAATATACTCACAGGTGCCGACAGCCACCTCTTTGCTTAACCAAGGACAGACTTAAAACTTAAAAAAAAAGCGTCAAGTTTCTGGTCTCTCCCTGGTCTGCAGAGTCAGTCTGGTTTTCTGTGAGTCCCCACTAGCCATCTGCCAGAGCTCACTCCAGTCCCATCAGGAATGTGCACTAGGAGCCAGACACAGGATGTGGTAGTAGATGAGCAAAGCAAGCAGAGTGCTGGAGTTGGGGGGATCGGTGGGCGAGGTATCGCCAGTGACTCATGGGTGGGCTTCTTGATGCAGTCTCTGATGAGGTTAGGATTTGTGTCTCTTTAGTGCTACCCAGGAGTTCTATCTGCCACTCCCCCAGCCTCTACAGTAATGTAGCTTATGACTCAGTACTCTGGATAAGATAAGTAAATGGGTCTCATTGGCTGTGTCCCTGTACAGTTGGGGAAGCTACTTTGCCCAGGTTTTAATTACAGTGGTGGTTGCTGAGTTTTAGGAGTTCTTTGTGTATTCTGTATATTAATCTCTTATAGGATTTGCAAATACTTTATACCATTCTGCGGATTGCCTTTTCTCTCTCTTGTTATTTTCTCTCTCTCTGGTACTTTACACAAAAGCTTAAATTTTGGTAGTGTCCAGTTGATATGTGTTTCTTTTGTTGCCTATGCTTTTTGTGTCATACACAAGAAAGCGTTGCCATATCCTTTTCCTCAGTACTTTTATAGTTTACATTTAGGTTTTTGATCCATTCTGCGTTAATTTTTAAATGTGGTATAAGATAAAGGACCAATTTCATTCTTTTGCATGTAGACATCTAGTTTTTCCAGGACCATTTGTTGAAAAGAGTCCTTTCTATCACTCAATGGCTCTAGAACCTTTGTCAAAATCATTTAGCTATGTATGAAGGGGTTTATTGTGGGTTTTTTTATTCTAGTCTCTGTTATTTATATTTCTTTCCATAAGCCAATACACAATATTTTGATTGCTTCAGCTTCGTAGTAAACTTTGAAATCAAGAAGTATAAGTCTCTAGCTTTGCCCTTTAAAAATTATTTAAGCTATTTGGGGCCCATTAACATGCCACATGAATTTTAGAATGGGTTTTTTATTTCTATAAATAATGTCATTGGGGTTTTAGTGGAAATTGCATTGAATCTATGTATCATTTTATGGGATACTATCATCTCAACAATAATAAGTCTTTCAGACCATGATTAAAGAATGTCTTTCCATTCATTTGTCTTTACTTTTTTTTTAATTGAAGGGAATTTAATCAACAACTGTTGATGGAGGTACCTGCAAAGTGAGGGAAATTGGAGATGGTAAAACACCCCAAGACAAGCGGAACTAAGAAGACTCACCTTCAGCTTACATGCAAACACTATTTTCCAAAAAGACTCATGCCAATCAGAGATCTTTTCTAGATGATTCCATGGCTACAAATAATCATAAGCCAAATGTTTGGGCAAAGGATGGAAAGAGATCTGGAAGGTCAGGGGCTTCTTCTCAGGTCTGTCCTTCCTCTATCAGATTTTAGCTTTGCAAATTCTCTCAGATATGCCCCATCTTTCTAATTCTTATATCATAATCACACTCTTTTCTTACACTTTCATCGTATTTCTGTCTCAAGGATAACCTCACATCAATAACAATGAAAACAATGACCATGATGCTATTTATTAAGTTCTAACTATGTGCCAAACACTATGCTAAATGCTATAGAAATATTATCATCTCTGTTTCTTAAAAAATGTGAAGTAGGCAGCGTTAATCCCATTTTATATACAGGAACATCTCACTTTATTGTGCTTTACTGTGTTTTGCAGATACTGCATTTTTTTTTTTTTTAATTGAAGGTTTGTGGCAATCTTGCACTGTCAGATGATGGTTAGCATTTTTTTAGCGATAATGTATTTTTTTTAAGTTTTTTATTAATTTATTTATTTTTGGCTGTGCTGGGTCTTTGTTGCTGTGCATTGCCCTTCTCTAGCTGTGTGTCTTTATTTTAGCAATGTTTTATAACTTTTAGTTGACAGTCTTTTACCTCCTTGGGTAAATCTATTCCTAAGAATTTTATTCTCTTTGATGCTTTTGTTACTGACTAGGGTTCTTGGCAAACTTCCCAGGTGACTCAGGGATTAAGAATCCCCTTGCCAATGCAGGAGACAACAGTTCGATCCCTGTGTCAGGAAGATCCCCTGGAGTAGGAAATGGCAACCCACTCCAGTATTCTTGCCTGGGAAATTCCATGGATAGAGGAGCCTGGAGGCTACAATAGTCCATGGGGTCACAAAAGAGTTAGACACAACTTAGCAACTAAACAACAATAACAGGGTTCTTGGCATTCCCCAATCAATAGAATTGACTAGAGACCAGACAGGAAATTCAGACCAGGTTTTATTGCGGCCCCTGCTGCAGCGGAAGGGAGAACCAGAACAAACGACACTTTCCCTTGCTTGCTTGCTCCCCAAGCAGGGGCAAACTTCTTTACTTGCAGCGAGGGTAGTGGTGTGTCTGGGGGCCCGGCTGGAGGGGTGGCTTGGCTGTTTTGCCTACCCCTTAGGTGGTGGTGTGTGCAGGGGGCATGTGCAGTACCCTGCTTTCTCTCCCTCACCCTGTTTTTGCTCCAGGCTCCTCAAAAGCGGCAACCGGGTTATTTGGTCTCTTTGTATATTTTTGGGTCTAGAATTTGCCCCAAGTACACGGGCTTAGTAGTTGTGACACATAGGCTTAGCTGTTCTGTGGCATGTGGGACCTCCCCAGATCAGGGATCAAGCCCATGTCCCCTGCACTAGCAAGCAGATTTTTTTTTTTTTTTTTTGGCTGCGCTGGGTCTTCATTACTGCGCATGGGCTTTCTCTAATTGCATTGAGTGGGTGCTCTTCTCTAGCTGCAGTGTGGAGGCTTCTCATTGCAATGTGCTCTCTTGTTGCAGAGCATGGGCTCTGGGGAATGTGGACTTCAGTAGTTGTGGTGGGCTTAGTTGCCCCATGGCATGTGGAATCTTTTCAGACCAGTGATTGAACCTGTGTCCCGTGTATTAGCAGGTGGCTTCTTAACCACTGGATCACCAGAGAAGTCCCTCCAGGCTTTATTTGCAAAGAAAAGGCTCCTTTCTCTGTAGTTTTAGTGGGAGCGGGGAGTGCCTTGTGGGAAATGTCCTAAATTACCTTCTGAATTTGTCCTAGATTAATAATATATCTCAGGGCCTGGTTCACTTTCTCATTAGTGAATGTCAGTAGTAAGAAAAGGCCTCCCATAGGTTGTTTCAATGTGCTAAGTCTCAGATCACTCCCAAGGGTAAGAAGGACCCTGAGGGCTGCACTAGGAAGCAAGTTGGCCCAGGGTGTCTGAGTTTCTTGGCAGAGCTTTGCTAAGGTTTTCTTTAAAGTATGGTTCATTTTCTCTACCTTCCCTGAGGACCAGGGGTGTCAAGCGGTATGTAGCTTATAGTCTATTCCTAGGGCCTTTGTGAGCCCCTGTGTGATTCTGGCTACAGGAGAGGGCCTCTTATCACCCTGGAGGGACGTTGGAAGTCCAAACCAAGGAATTATTTCTTTAAAAAGGGACTTACAGACATCCATAGCCTTTTCAGACCAGGTGGGAAAGACTTCACCCCATCCTGTGAAAGTATCAATAAACACCAGAAGATATTTATGTCCTGATCATGCAGACATTTGGGTGAAATCTAACTGCCAGTCTTCCCCTAGATATGTCTCTCAGCATTGAATCGACCTGAAGAACGAAGGGGGTATTGGATGTATCTATGGGCTATTGCAGGCATATAAATAAGACAAGCATTATTTGTTTTACTGTTCTTTTTACTGCCTCCCTGAAAAAGCCTTTGGCATCAAGTCCCATAGTGCATCCCTCCCATAGTGGGTGGCATCATGTAAGCTCTTAGTGAATTTCCACTGTTGAACTTCAGGGGTTATAAACTTAGCCTCCTTCTTACACCAGTCTGTGTTTCAGTTCTCATAGCCCAATTTCTCAGCATTTATTTCCCTGGGGAATACTGGGGGAGGCTAGGGAGTTCAGGGAGGCCAATCACTAGAGCCATAATTTGTTCAGGTTGCAGTTGCCTGTTTGGCAGTTTGATCAGCTTTATTGTTTCCTCGGCTCACAGAAGGTCCATCCCTCTGGTGGTCCCTACAGTGGATTACTGCCACCCGGGTAGGGGGCTGCACTGCTTCTAAAAGAGCCAGAACCAAATCTATGTATCATGGGGGTATTAATAGCAGTTAACAGTCCTCTTTCTTTCCAATGGCAACAGGGGCATGTAGCCCTGGAACCCATTTTTAGAATCAGTAAAATATTTAGTTTCTTGTTGTTTAGTCGCCAAGTTGTGTCTGACTCTCTACGACCCCATGAACTGCAGCATGCCAGGCTTCCCTGTCCTTCACTGTCTCCCTGAGTTTGCTCAAACTCATGTACATTGAGTCAGTGATGCCATCCAACCATCTCATCCTCTGTTGCCCCCTTCTCCTCTTGCCCTCAATCTTTCCCAGCATAAGGGTCTTTTCCAGTGAACTGGCTCTTTGCATCATGTGGCCAAAGTACTGAAACTTCAGCTTCAGCATCAGTCTTTCCAATGAATATTCAGGACTGATTTCCTTTAGGATTGACTGGTTTGATCTCCTTGCAGTCCAAGGGACTCTCAAGAGTCTTCTCCAGCACCACAATTCAAAAGCATCAATTCTTCAGTGCTCAGCCTTTTTTATGGTCCAACTCTCACATGCATACATGAGTAATGGAAAAACTATAGCTTTGACTATATGGAACTGTGTCAGTAAAGTGATGTCTCTGCTTTTTAATACACTGTCTAGGTTTGTCATAGCTGTTCTTCCAAGAAGCAAACGTCTTTTAATTTCATGGCTGCAGTCACTGTTCTCAGTGATTTTGGAGCCCAGGAAAATACAATCTGTCAGTTTTCATTTTTTCCCCATCTATTTACCCTGAAGTGATGGAACCAGATGCTATGATCTTAGTTTTTTGAATGTTGAATTTTAAGCAAGATTTTTCACTCTCCTCTTTCACCTTCCTCAAGAGGTTCTTTAGTTTAGAGTTCTTCACTTTCTGCCATTAAAGTAATATTATCTGTATCTCTGAAGTTGTTGATATTTCTCCTGGCAATCTTGATTCCAGCTTGAGCTTCACCCAGCCTGGCATTTCTCATGATATACTGTGCATCGAAGTTAAATAAACCGAGCTAATAATACACAGCCTTGACATACTGCTTTCCCACTTTTGAACCAGTCCATTGTTCTATGTCCAGTACTAACTGTTGCTTCTTGACCTGTATACAGGTTTCTCAGGAGGCAGGTAAGGTGGTCTGGTAATCCCACCTCTTTAAGAATTTTCCACAGTTTGCTGTGATCTACAGTCAAAGGCTTTATCATAGTCAATGAAGCAGACGTAGATGTGTTTTGGAATTCCCTGCTTTCTCTATGATCCAACGGATATTAGCAATTTGATCTCTGGTTCCTCTGTCTTTTCTAAATCCAGTTTGTATATCTGGAAGTTCTCAATTCATGGACTGCTGAAGCCCAGCTTCAAGTATTTTGACCTTAATCTTGCTAGCATGTGAAATGAGTGCACTTTCTTATCCTTCGCTAATTGCAAAGCTCTCAGTGATACAATTAGTTCATCCTTTTGGGTGGCATGGCCTTGGCTTCTGTGACTTCATCTTGCCTAACTACGACATACCCCACCTTTCAGGTTCCCATTTCTACAGAACTACTCCCACGAGTAAATCTTCTGACCTCAGGGCTGACAAGAGGCTCATCTAGATCAGACCCACTGGAGTGAGTTTGTTCTGTGGTGTCTACATGTGTGTGCTCAGTCATGTCTGACTCTTTACAACCCCATGGACTGTAGCCCGTCAGCCTCCTCTGTCTATGGAATTTTCCAAGCAAGAATACTGGAGTGGGTTGCCATTTCCTCCTCCACAGCATCTTACACTGATGCAATAAGTCTCCACTCTCAACCACTGAAAACAGTTGCCAAGTTCAGGGTTTCTCACACTTTAAAGTGATGTCTGTGGTGTCCACTGGAAGGAACTAATATCTTGTGAACCTTCCTCCAGTCAACCAATGATGTCCTCTGATTTCCAGCACAGATTGTACCTGATGAGGGGTTAACCATCTAAGTTGTCCCAGGGTGAGCTTAGAAACTTCATTTATCAACAGGGCTGTGGCTGCTACTGCCCACAGGCAACTTGGCTGTACCAGGACCACTGAGTCCAGTTGTTTTGAAAGAGAAGGCCCTGGCCTCTGACCTGGTCCCAGCTTTTGGGTCAGGACTCCTAGTGCGATCTCTGGCCTCCCGTGAACACAGGGTAAAGGGCTTGTCCTGCTTTGGAAGCCCCAGTGCTGGCGCTCTACTCAACTCAGTCTTGAGAGTCTCAAAAGCCCACTAGTGGTCATAGTGTCATTGAAGAGGTTCCCTTTCTTCTCCCTGTAGAGCCTGATATAGGATTTTGCTATAATTTGGAATCCAGATACAGCAAAACCCAGTTATCCTGAGAAAGCTTCAAGCTTCTCTCTTTGTGGTTGGAGATGGTAATGCACTAATGGCTATTTCAATCTATGACTAGGGGTCGTGCCTCTAGGGTAAAAAAAAGTCCCAAATATCAAAACCATTACTGTGAGATCTGAACCTTGGTTGGAGAGGCTTTATATCCCTGTTTTTGCTAGAAAATGTAGGGCCCTAAACAGTATTTTGATCTGAATCTTGTCTAGTCTCACTACTTATCAATGATTATCAATATATTGTAAGCAGAGCTCCCTTCTCCAGGCTCAGGTCCCTCATTTCCCTTGCTAATGCATTTCTAAAAAGATGGGGGCTGTCCCCCCAAATCTGCAGCATGGTCCTTGTATATTGGGTAGCCTCCAGGGTGTCAGGGCCCCTCCATTCAACAGCAGAAAGGTATTGAGAGTCTGGGTGGAGGGGAATAAAGAGAAGTACGTCTTTTTTTTTTGGTTCGAAATGGAGAAATACTGAGCACTCCCTGGCAGTCGGCAGTCCGCGGGGCTGCAGAGAGTAAGACACAACGAAGTGTCTGAGCACAAGCAAACCCTGGCAGGTGGGCGAGGAGGGTGTGTGCTTTTGGCACCGGTGGGTAGACACGGATGACTGCCTCATTCACTCTTCCTAAGTCTTGCACAAATGAATACTCCCCATTAGGCCTCTAAATGGGGAGAATAGGGGTGTTGCAAGGGGACCGGCAAAGCCTAATGAGTCCGTGTCTTAGGAGTTTGCTGAGTAGTGATTGGATTCCCCTCAGGGCCTCAGGCTTTAAAGGATATTGTCTCTTCCATGGGTATTTCTCCCCAGGCCTTAGCCTTATTTTTATTGGGGGAACATGTTTCTATACTTCCTGGCATCGAGGGAAGCCAAACTGCAGGATCCACTTGTTCTCAAATTTCTTGGGGGAGGTCTTGGAGAATATTTTGACACCCAACAGGTAGACCATCTGGGGCTTCTGATAGATACATTCTTTGTTCAGATTCTTTACCTTCTTGGACTTTACCCTGTCCTAAGAATATACTGTAGGCTTCCCTTGTGGCTCAGAGGGTAAAGAGTTCGCCTGCAATGCAGGAGACCTGGGATCAACCCCTGAGTCAGGAAGATCCCCTGGAGAAGGGCATGGCAATCCACTCCAGTATTCTTGCCTGGAGAATCCCATGGACAGAGAAGCCTGGTGGGCTACAGTCCATGGGGTCACATAGATGACTGGTAGGCTACAGTCCATGCGGTCACATAGGACATGACTGAGCAACTAACACACACATGAGAACGTACTAGCTCCTAACTTATTTAGCAAATCTCTCCCAAGGATGGGAACAGAGTATGCTGGCATATACAAAAAGGGTGAGTTAAATAATATATTACTCAGCCATTAAAAAGAATTCATTTGAATCAGTTCTAATGAGATGGATGAAACTGGAGCCCATTATACAGAGTGAAGTAAGCCAGAAAGATAAAGACCATTACAGTATACTAACACATATATATGGAATTTAGAAAGATGGTAATGATAACCCTATATGCAAAACAGAAAAAGAGACACAGATGTATAGAGCAGACTTTTGGACTCTGTGGGAGAAGGCGAGGGTGGGATGTTTCAAGAGAACACCATCGAAACATGTATATTATCTAGGGTGAAACAGATCACCAGCCCAGGTTGGATGCATGAGACAAGTGCTCAGGGCTGGTGCATTGGGAAGACCCAGAGGGATCGGGTGGAGAGGGAGGCGGGAGGGGGGATCGGGATGGGGAATACATGTAAATCCATGGCTAATTCATGTCAATGTATGACAAAAACCACTACAATATTGTAAAGTAATTAGCCTCCAACTAATAAAAATAAATGAAAAAAAAAAAAAAAGAGTGAGTTAAACAATAAAGGACCCGACTCTGCAGGCAGGGAGACATAAGCAGCTTTACCTTTGGCTGTCCATCAACCTCCATTACAATGCAGTCATGACTGTGTTGCCACATCAAGAGTGACCCAAGTCTCCACTGAAGTAACGAAGATGGATCGAGCAGGATCTGGAGTCAGGCAGGCACTTGGGCCCCATCAGTTGGTGTGTGGGAATCTCTCATCCAAGAGATTCACACGGTACTGGGGCCAGTTGGGGTTGTCCCAGGTGACCCACAGGTGAGTGCTCAGGACATTCCCCCTTGCAGTGCCCCTCTTTCTGACAAAAGGTGCATTGGTTCCGGCTCAGGCTGATTTCTTGGTCATCTCTCCAGCCTCCTCGGCCTTCCAGGGCCCCCTCTGGTGGGTTAAAGAGCAGCCCAAAGCTGTATTTTCTTCATTAGCCTTTTATCCTTACTGGCCTCCTTTGTTATGTCTCTGTTGTTGCAGACCTTGAAGACTGCCTCTACCAAGGCTGACAGTGGGATTTGGGGCCCAGTCTGAAGCTTTTGTAATTGTATCTGGATGTCAGGAGTAGCCTAGGTGATAAAATTCATGGCCAGTATGTTCTTCCCTTCTGTGGACTCTGGGTCTACATTGGTGTCCTTCTTGAATGCGTCTCTCACCTGGCCCAGGAAGACTGGTTTTCATCTTTTTCCTGTTTAACCCCTCAGACTTTATCAGAATTTATGAGCTTCACCATACACCCTTTCATTCCTTCTGACAGACAAGTAATATATTGTCTTATCCTAGCTTGGCCTAAATGATCTTCATAGTCCCCGTGTGGGTCATGTTCTGGGATTGCAACCCCACCCACCTGGCAAATTTAGTTGTGTGAATTGGTGGCCAGTAGGCCATCTACATGTTCCCTGGCCTTTCTCAGTGTATGCTTCATTTCATCCTGGGTGCAGCAGTGAGCCAGAATAGCCATGCTGTCCTGCCAGGTGAGAGAGACTGCCAACCCCAGACTGACAAATAATACCTAGACTTGCCAGGGTTCTCTGAGATCCTGCCAAACCTCTTCTCACAGGTTAACCCAATTAGTGTAGGATCTCTCTTTGGGCTCTTCCAGGGACCCTTGAAACACCCCAAAGTTAACTGGAAGTCAAGAGAATTTTAATTAGAATTTGATATTTGGGAAGTTAGCAAAAAATTTTTAAGAATTTTAAAATACCCAGTCAGATCGGATCATAAGTTTCTGTGAAAAATTACTCCTTGAACTAAGGTGGGGAAAAAATCCAAAATAAATATAGATCACTTAAAGGCACGGAAACTCGCACAGTCTGACATCGAAAGTAGCATTCCAGGACAACTTTGTTCTCTTATGACAGAGAGAAACTAAATCCAAGCATGTATCCGCCTACTCTTAATAAAAATCCATTTATCTAATTAAATTTAATCCAACTTTAGAAGACTTGGACCACATACAAAAATTCTTTTTTGTTACTTTCAACAAAGTGTATTTCCATTCCTCATACTTTCTTTTCTGAAAACACACTCTACTTTCCTTAAGTGATCATGAACTGTCTTCTATATTAACATTCTATAGATTGGTAAAGAACATCTCAAGTTGGCACCTAACACCTTTAGTCTTTCTCTCATGGGACACAAGGATTCCCTTGTGGCTCAGATAGTAAAGAATCTGGCTGCAATGTGAGAGACCCACGTTCAATCCCTGAGTTGGGAAGATCCCCTGGAGAAGGGAATGGCAATCCACTCCAGTATTCTTGCCTGGAGAATTCCATGGACAGAGAAGCCTGGCGGGCTATAGTATACCATGGGGTTGCAAAGAGTCAGACACAACTGAGCAACTGCATTCTCACTTTTCTTTTTCGCTTTCACAAGAAGACAAAAGTAGGTAAATTTAGATCTGCTTTGTAATTAATGTTTCAATACTTTATCTTATTTTAAATGGCCTGGATATTCAATGAATTCCTACCACTTAATTTAATTTCAGTTTACCAAAATTTGGAGAGACTGTATTAGATGGACATTTCCAAAACAGAATTATTCCTATCAAGTTTACCAAAAAGTTCCTATCCCAGTTACATTTACTTAAAATTTTAATTGTATCAGGTTGTCTTCCCTCTTGACAGATTTCATAACAAAAGCAATATGCACTTACTGACTCTCAGTAACCCTAAGAACAATGAAAGTATTGTACTTAATGTTTTGGGTTTTTTTCCTTGGCTGCACTGAGTCTTCATTGCTACATGTGGGCTTTCTCTAGTTGTGGCGAGTGGGGGCTACTCTTCATTGCAGTGTAGGCTTCTGGTTGCAATGACTTATTTTGTTGCAAAGCACAGGCTCTAGGCATAAAGGCTTCAGTAATTGCAGCATGCCAGCTCAGTGGTTGTGGCGCACAGGCTTCATTGCCCAGCATCATGTGGGATCTTCCTGGACCAGGGGTAGGAACCAGTGTCCCCTGCATTGGCCAGCGGATTCTTAACCACTGGACCACTAGGGAATCCTGTAGTTAACGTTGATACCTTGAAAGACAGATCTGTATTAATTAAACCCACAAGCTTAAGCTAGCTCTAATACCAGATACTGATTAAATATTGAACATCTCCCAGATCACATGAACCTTAAATGTTATCTGATAGTGTTGTTCAGTCGGTAAGTTGTGTCTTACTCCTTCTGGCCCCATGAACTACACACATGAGGCTGCCCTGTCCTTCACTGTCACCTGGAGTTTGCTCAAACCCATGTCCACTGAGTTGGTGATGCCATCCAACCATCTCATCCTCTATCAACCCCTTCTCCTTTTGCCCTCAATCTTTCCCATCATCAGGGTCTTTTCCAATGAGTAGGCTCTTTGCATCAGGTGGCCAAAGTATTGGAGCTTCAGCTTCAGCACCAGTCCTTCCAATAAACAGTCAGGGCTAATTTCTTTTAGGATTGACTGGCTTGATCTCCTTGCTATCCAAGGACTTCTCAACAGTCTTCTCCAGCACCAGAGTTAAAAAAAAATCTATTCTCTGACATTCAGCCTTCATTATGGTCCAACTTTCACATCTATACTTGACTACTGGAAAATCATAGCTTTGACTATATGGACCTTGGCCATCGAAGTGATATCTCTGCTTTTTAATACAGTGTCTAGGTTTGCCATAGCTGTTCTTCCAAGGAACAAGCGTCCTTTAATTTTGTAGCTGCAGTCACCATCTGCAGTGATTTGGGACCCAAGAAAATAAAGTCTCTCACTGTTTCCACTTTTTCTGCATCTATTTGCCATGAAGTAATGGGACCAGATGCCATGATCTTAGTTTTCTGAACATTGAGTTGTAAGCCATCTTTTTCACTCTCTTCTTTCAGCCTCCTCACAAGGCTCTTTAGTTCCTTTCTGCCACTTTCTGCCATTAAAGTGGTTTCATCTGCATATCTCAAGTTATTTCTATTTCTCCTGGCAATCTTGATTCCTACTTGTGAGTGATCTAGCCCACCTTTTCTCATGATGTACTCTGCATAGAAGTTAAATAAACAGAACTGACAATATACAGCCTTTCTGTACTTCTTTCTCAATTTTGAAACAGTCAGTTGTACCATGTCCAGTTCTGTTGCTTCTTGACCTGCATACAAGTTCTCAGGAGGCAGGTAAAGTGGTTTGGTATTCCCATCTCTTTAAGAATTTTTCACAGTTTATTGTGATCCACACTGTCAAAGGCTTTATCATAGTCAATGAAGCAGATGTAGATGCTTTTCTAGAATTCTATTGCTTTCTCTAGAATCTAACGGATGTTGGCAATTTGATCTCTGGTTTCTCTGCCTTTTCTAAATCCAGCTTGTATATATGGAAGTTCTTGGTTCACATACTGTTGAAGCCTAGCTTGAAGGACTTTGAGCATTACCTTGCTAGCATGTGAAATGAGCACAACTGTGCTGAAGTTTGAACATTCTTTGGCATTGCCCTTCTTTGGGATTGGAATGAAAACTGACTTTTTCCAGTCCTGTGGCCGCTGCTGAGTTTTCAAAATTTGCTAGCATACTGAGTGCAGCACTTTCACAGCAGCATCTTTTAGTTTTTTAAATAGTTCAGCTGGAATTACGTCACCTCCACTAGCTTTGTTCGTAGTAACGCTTCCTGAGGACTACTTGACTTCACACTCCAGGATGTCTGTCTCTAGGTGAGTGACCACATCATCGTGGTTATCCAGTTCATTAAGAACTTTTACGTATAGTTCTTTTGCATAATCTTGCCACCTTTTCTTAATATCTTCTGCTTTCATTAGGTCCTTGCCTTTTTTGTCCTTTATTGTGCCCATCTTTGCATGAAATGTTCCCTTGGTATCTCCAATTTTTTTTAAAGAGATTTTTTAAAAATAGTCTTTTTCATTCTATTTTCCTCTATTTCTTTGCAATATTCACTTAAGTCTTTCTTATCTTTCTTTGCTATTCTCTGGAACTCTGATTTCAGTTGAGTTGTCTTTCCCTGTCTCCTTTGCCTTTTGTTTCTCTTTTCTCAGCTATGGTCAACCTCTTATATATTTCTGAGGATGTGCATAAGCACTCAATTTCCTTTAAGCCAATGAAATACAGCTCATTTAAAAGTTAATTTTTACACAAAGACAGAACCAGAAATCTCATAGTTTCCCTGCTTAAATTTAAAATGGCCTTTCCCCACCTCAGTCTGGGAGACTACAGATGAATCAGGTAATTCCTGAGAGCCCAGCAGGCTAATTACATTGCAAAGGCAGAGAGAGAGATGCAAGCTCTTGTTTTCTCTTTTTGCTGTTTAAAATCTCTGTAAGTAACCCAGTGCTCAACTCTCAGGCAATGTGGGCTTGCATGTATTTCAGGCTTAAGTGCTCCACTGTGTCCACAATATCAGCAGAGACTTTCAGGAGCAGTTGGACAGGCAAAACTGCATCACAAAGGTACCAATGACAAAACTTGAAAACATAAACAAGGGTTTTCAGGATAAAGAGGACGAGAGTGTAGGGGTGAGGACCAAGGGAGAGATAAAGGGAGGAAAGACAGAAAAGACTGAAAAATGAGACAGAGAGAGAGAGAGAGAGACTGCCATTTCAACCCACCCCCTGCAGAACCTGCAGGCTTCCAGAAAGGACCAGTGAAGGACGGAGCACCGTGTCCACTGCCCACTAGAGTGGTCAAGCCTGGAAAACAGACAGTTGTCCGTCCTGTATGGGACTGCAACCCACAGATGGGCCTCTCACCCACTTGGACACCAGTGTGCAGAAATCTGCTGCTTCAGCCCATCACCGCAGGGACTCCTCTTGGCAGCAGGAAATGAAGGTGGGAATATAGGGATGATCAGACTTCCAGCCACCACATGTAATGGGCTTTGACCTCTATCACTCTCATAAATCTCTGGTCAGCCGGGAGCCCACTGGGCCAAGGTCTGCACGGTATGAGGAGAGCCTCTCCCCCCTCACTCGTCACCCGTCAAGGTGAGCCTTGCCGGCCAGCGGGAGCAGGTCTCACAAGCGCAGCTGTGAGCTCCCTGGTGACCACACCCTCAGAATGACAGGACAGAAATAACAGAGGACAGAGAAGTTGAGAGATCTCAGGAGAGGAAAAGGGAAAATGGTGAGGTGGACAGCATTGCCTGAATGAGGGAACTGAGGCCCCCAGAGGCCAGGGAGGCAGAGTGAACAAACGTGGGTGACTCTGAACAAGAGGTTGAGGCAGCTGCTTGTCACACGCAAGGAAACCATGTTAGGTGTCCCAGAGGCGCCCAGATCTTTTCCTCAATAGGGGACATGCTCCATGTTGGGCACCACAAAATGTTACCAGCCAGCGTTGTTGACCTCCTTCTTCAATAAAAATAGATCAGAGGCCTGACTGGAAATTCAGGAAAGGCCTTATTGGGGCCCCTGCTGCAGCAAAGGGAAGCAAGGACAAGCAACAGTTTCCCTTGCTTGCTCCCCGAAAAAAGCCCACTTTTAATTACCTTGGTATATAGTCTTTACCCCATAACTTGTAGGAGTGAGGAGAAGGGTACAGGCTATTTGAAATAATGCTATGACTCTGATTGGTCATTGGCTCTGGCCCAAATTCTATCATGCTGCCAACACATCTAAGGGTTCTGGGCATATATGTATTTTATGGAAGATTTGGTAAAACTATCAGAGAACCATGAACCAAATGTCTAGATAAGGGGGACTAGCCTTCAGTGGACTCCACAATAATAGAGATGAAAACAACAACGGAAAAGCTTTGACAGAGTTGAAGCAAGCAAAATGGCATGAAAGAACCCCGCGTTGCCAAGACACCCAATACATTTGATAAAATAATAAAATACATGACATTGCCATGATTCTACACTCAGCCAAAACCAATGTGGAATAAATAATAGTGGAGTCTATTTTTTCTTTGCATGGGAGAATTAGACCTGCCACTGAAGCCGCATTAGTTTCCTAAACTAAGTCTCAAAAACCACTCTGTACCTTGCCCAACACAGAGCAGGCTAGGGAAGCAGTTCTTTTTTAATTGAAGTATTGTTGGTTTACAATGTTATGTTAATTTCTGCTGTATTGAAAAGTGACTTAATTATACACACAAATACATTTTTTTTCATATTTTTTCCATTATGGTTTATCCCAGGAGATTAGACATAGTTCCCTGTGCTGTAAGTAGGAACTTGTTCATTCTCGACGTAATAGTTTGCACCTACTCACCCCAGACCCCCAGTCCCTCCCTGTCTCTCCCACAGTGGCAACCACTAGTCTGCTCTATTTGTGAGTCTGTTTCTATTTTATAGATAGGTGCATGTGTCATGTTTTAATTCTACATATAAGTGATATCATCTGGTATGTCTTTTTTTCTGACTTATTTCACATAGTATGATCATATCTAGTTGCTTCCATGGTATTGCTAACGGCATTGTTTCATTCTTTTTTATGGCTGAATAGTATTCCATTGTATGTATGTGCCACACCTTCTTTATCCACTCTTCTGTTGATGTACTTTAGGTTGTTTCCATATTCAGGCTATTGTGAACAGTACTACTATGAGCATAGCAGTGCATGTATCTTTTTGAATTATAGTTTGTACAGATACATGCTTAGGAGGGGGATTGTTGGATCATATGACAATTCTATTTTTAGTTTTCTGAGTACCTTCCTACTATTCCCCATAGTGAAAGTGAAGTCACTCAGTCGTGTCCGACTCTTTGCAACCTCATGGACTGTAACCTACCAGGCTCCTCAGTCCATGGAATTTTCCAGGCAAGAGTACTGGAGTGGGTTGCCATTTCCTTCTCCAGGGGATCTTCCCAACCCATGGATTGAACCCAGGTCTCCTGCATTGCAGGCAGATGCTTTACCGTCTGAGCCACCAGGGAAACCCCTATTCCCCATAGTGACAACTTATATTTATTCCCACCTACAGTGTAGGAGGGTTCCCTTTTCTCCATAAGCTCTTCGGCATTTGTTATTGTAGATTTTTCAATGATGACCATTCTGACTGGTGTGAGGTCGTACATCATGGCAGTTTTGATTTACGTTTCTCTAATAATTAGTGACATTGAAGCATCTTTTCATGTGCCTGTGGTCAACTGTATGTCTTCTTTGAGAAATGTCTTTAGGTCTTCTGCCCAATTTTTTGATTGGGTGGTTTTTTGTTGTGTTGAGTTGTATGAGTTATTTGTATATTTTGGAGATTAAGTTCTTAAGGTGGGGTCCAGGGAGCTTCAGACCAGGGCAGGAGATCCCATGGAACTGTTTTCATAATAATAAGACATGACTTTGTTCACTCACACTGTCACAGATGTGGAGTTTTTCAAAGTCTGCATGACATGTGGCATCACACCAGTTATGAGAATCAGCCTGTTTCCTCTTACATTAGGCATTAAAGATGTTTCAAAATGTAAAAGATGTCACTTTTTCTGGAAGATAACTTTTTCATAAACTTGTTTAAATCCAAGGACTTCCCTGGTGGTCCAGTCATTAAGACTCTGCTTCCACCATAGAGGTTGTGGGTTCAATCTGTGGTCAGTGAACTAAGATCCTTATGCCACAAGGTGCAGCCAGGAAAAGATTCCAATGGGTTTTATTAACGTTTCCCAAAATTGAATTTCAAATAGGGTAAACATAGAAAGATATACCTACATAAAGCAAAAGTTCTCTGGCATCCTCCATTTTTCAGTACAAAGGGGCCTTGAGACCAAGACGTTTGAGAACTTTACTAATCCAAAGTCCCAGGGAACAGCTGTCCTCAGGGGAAAGTTTGTGGAACAGACTCTGTGAACAGAGTGCGGGCCATGAAGCAAGCTGCCAGTGAGATTTTCTGCCGATAACCAAAGACAAAGTCTTGAAATATGAAAAGTCACTGTAGATAGCAAATGGTAAATAGCAAAGTATGTTGATAGTTATGAGAATAAAGACTGGTTTTAAGACCAGGGCCTGTTACACTTCAATTGTATCTTTTAAACTCAAGGTGAATAACACAGTTGAGAAGAGGAAAAGCTATCAGAATTTAAGAGGCTGTGCCTTACAGATCATGTTCTAGAATTTAGCACAGAGACTAGCACACAGAAAGAGCTCAGTAAGCATATGTTAAGCAAACACGTGACTGATTATAAAATGAAGTTATGAGGTTCAATAATGTGGAGAACAAATTGGCCATATCAAGAAAGGCTT
This sequence comes from Odocoileus virginianus, assembly GCF_023699985.2. Lineage (NCBI taxonomy): Eukaryota > Metazoa > Chordata > Mammalia > Artiodactyla > Cervidae > Odocoileus > Odocoileus virginianus. Next base: position 62,709,945 of record NC_069680.1, read on the forward strand.
ATAACAAGGGGGGACTTGTTCTAGAGTCAATTCTCAAGAGGGTTGAAGAAATGAGAGGAGCTGAGATACAGAGCCATCTCACATCCCTATTAAACCTCTCTCCCTTCTTTGCCTCATCTTGATTCCTTCACTTTCCTTTAAAGTCTGATTAGAGGAGGCTGTTAGCAATCATTGCATCTCAAGCGTCTTAATATCCTAGACTCACTATGACCTAAATAGAAGTTTTCATTCTAACCCCATGTCTTACTCATGGAAATGTGCTTCTGCACAATTCAACTTAATGTGTTTCTTGACTCCTTTCCCTCTCAGGCCTTCCATCTAATTCTCTGGCATGTCCTGTGACTCTGCTTCCAAAGCACATACTAAATTTATCCACTTCTCTCCATCCCTACTTGATCACCTCGAAGTTTCTGGCTTAAAGAGTTTGATTGGGTTGTAGGGTGAGATTTTCTATGAGAGATATACTTTCTCTGGAATTTCTCCTTGTCACAAGTTCCTGTTTGCTTTCTTGAATTTTTTTTTCATATTTTAGGTTTTTTTCAAAGACCCCAAATGATAAGTAATAAAAACAATTTGAATGGATATTATAACCCCCATTTTTTTCCCCTTGAGAGATCACATCTCCTGAAGTGGAAAATGATAAAAGTCCCAGTTGTGTCCTGACATCTTTTAATGCATCTACATACACTGGTGGTTTAGATACTGCAAGAGTACCTAGCTACAAAATGGATAATTTTTACATCTTGTGTGTGTGTATAGCTATAATTATAATTTGGGCAATATATGATTTTAGGTTAATTTTCCTTTTCATAGCTTTGGCTTGATTCAGTGCCTTGTCATCAATTTTATTTCAGGTGTACTGTCCCTTTAACATTTTTTTAAATTGATGTATAGCTGATATACAATATTAGTTTCAAGTGTACAAGATGATTTGACATTTATATATAATATCACCTTGATAAGTCTAGTAATCATCTGCCAACATACAAATTTACTATATGGTAATATTAAGTCTATGAGTGATATTATTGACTATGTATTACATCCATTGTTGACTGTTCTGTACATTATATCCCTGTGACTTAGTAAGTTGTACCTCCTGATCTCCTTCACCTGTTTTGTCCAGCGTTTCACCCCATCCTCTCATCTGCCAACCCCAGTTTGTTCTCTGTAACCTTGAGTCTGTTTCTTTTTTGTTTATGTGTTCATTTATTTTTTAGATTCCACATGCTAGTGAAATCATGGAGTAGTGTCTTTCTCTATCTGACTTACTTCACTTAGTGTAATACCCTCTGGATCCATCCATGTTGTTGCAAGTGCCTTCATCCTTTTCTTATGGCTGAAGAGTATTCTTTTGTGTACATATTTACCGCATCTTTATCCGTCCATCAATGGATGGTTGTCTCTTCATATAGTCCATTTAAACTAAAATTAATAGAACTAGTGGCTTGTTAACTTGGTAAAAGATACTCATATTGACCTTGGTTCAAATAATAGGTCTGCTACTTCCTATCTCTGTGAACTTGAGCACATCATCGAAGCTCTCTAAACCTCAGTTGCACATTCTGTAAAAGGAGGATGACAGTATCCATGTCAAAGTTTGAGACAATTATATGAAATAATGCATATAAAGTACTTAGCAGAGTACCTGGAATAGACTAGGGTTTACCAACTCTTGCTTTTACTGGTTTACTTTTGGAATTTCTTTATACCTTATGTATAAACTATACCTATAAAAGCTAATGTTATTAATACTACCTAGTCTATTCCAGGTACTCTGCTAAGCACTTTATATGTATTATCTGAGACAATTATATTAAAAGCAAGAGTTGGTAAACCATGCCCCCAGGCCAAATCCAGCCTGCCTCCTATTGTCACAAGTAAATTTTTATTGTGACACAACCACATTCCTTCATTTATGTATTGTTTTTCACAGCCGTATTTAATAGCTGCAGTATACTGCACAGCCTGAAAAGTCTAAAAGTTTTTAATCATCTGGCCTTTTACACAGTTTGCCAATCCCCGAATACAAGGAAAAGAAACTTAATTGGCCAAAACCAAATTTCAAACAGCATTTGAAATGTGGATGCAACTATTTTCTAGTCAAAGACAAAAAAGGAAAATACAAGATCTATCAAGCCCGTCCTCTCACATGATTTTGGGAGAAACTAACAGCACTGGCTCAAACTGACTTGAAGAGCAGAGATGAGCAAGATGTAGATAACCCAGAAAACTCCACTGAACTACAGGCAACTGCAAGAACTTTCCCCAAGGCAGTTTTAAGGGGAGAAGATAAGTCTCTCCACCCAGTGTTGGCCCCTGAGGATAATAGCAAAGATGAGACTAACATGTAAACAAACCTTCCTTAATACCAGTTTTCTCTCCCAAACATAGCCTGCACTATCTGAAAGACCCCAAAATTCACAGACAAATGTCGGTGTTTTTCTCAGGTAACTCCTCACAATTGACAGGTAAAATGCAACCTTTTGACAGTAGGTTCATTTGATGAATAAGTGAATGTAGGAAGGAATGTTGCCTTTAGCCACTTAGTTGCCTAAATCTAGCAAGGTTTTTTTGAGACCTTTTTTCTTCCAGTTTTATTGAGACTTAATTGACATATAGCACTGTATAAGTTTAAATTGTATAGCATACTGATTTGACTTACATGCATTATGAAATGACCACAATAAATGTAGTGAACATCCATCATCTCATCCAAACCCAAAGTGAAAGCAAAAAGTTCTTTTTCCTTGTGATGAGAACTCTTGGATTTGTTCTCAACAACTTTCATATATCAAACATATAACAAACAGAAGTGTTATTAATTCCACTGCTTTCTAATGCCTATTCAGTTCCCATTAGTCAGAAGTTATGTGTGTGTTGTCATTTGTCTATCAGTTAAAGCATTCAGTACACCTGGTTATTTCTTACTCCTTATCCTGAATTGTTAAATTACATACTTTATTTTTCATAGACTTTTGCCTGTTTTCTATCTAAATTGTTCTCTTTTTAAAATTTAATTTTTATATTGGGATATAGTTGAAATATACTACTAAATTTGTTTCAGAGGTATAACGAAGTGGTTCAGTTATATGGTTACATATCTATTCCTGTTCAGACTCTTTTCCCATAAAGGTTATTTATTTTATCATATTTTTAATTGGAGGATAACTACTCTATAATATTGTGATGGTTTCTGCCATATATCAACATGAATCAGCCATAGGTTATACATGTGTTCCCTGCATCTTAAACCTCCCTCCTATATCCCTCCCCACCCCATTCCTCTAGGTTGTCACAGAGCACTGTTTTAGGTTCCCAGCTTCATATAGCAAATTCCCACTAATTAACTATTTTACATGTGGTTATGTATCCATATAGGTTATTAATAGGGTTCCCAGTGCTGTACAGTAGGTCCTTGTTGGTTATCTAGTTTATTTTATCTATTTATTTATTTACTTATGACCACAAAGCACGGCTTGCAGGATCTTAGTTACCAACCAGTGATTGTCCCAGGCCCTTGGCAGGGAGACCTCGGAGGCTTAAGCCCTGGACCACCAGGAAATTCCCTGATTATGTTTTATACATAGTAGTATGTATATATTAATCCCCAGCTCCTAATTTATCCCTCCCCAAAAGCTTTCATGTCTGGAAACCATAGCATTTGTTTTTGAAGTCTGCGGAGTCTGTTTCTGTTTTATAAATAAATTCATTTGTATCTTTTTAGATTCCACATGTAAGTGATGACATAGTTTTCTTTGTCTGCCTTCACTTAGTATAGTCTCTAGGTCCATCCATATTGCTGCAAATGGAATTATTTCATTTTTCTTTATGGCTGAATACTATTCCACTGTTCCACTGTTGATGGTGCCCTTTTTTTTTTAAGCATTTAAAAAAATTATTTATTACTTTTTGCTGTGCTGGGTCTTTCTGCTGCACGCGGGCTCTCCTCTAGTTGTGGCGTGCAAGCTTCTTGTGGTGGTGGCTTCTCTTGTTGCGGAGCACAGGCTCTAGGCTCGTGGGCTCAGTAGTTGTGGCACATGGGGTCTTCCCAGACCAGGGATGGAGCCAGTGTTCCCTTGCACTGAAAGGAGGATTCTTAACCACTTGACCCCCAAGGAAGCCTGGTGCCTGTCTTTTGAATAGGGATCTCAGGTCTTCCACTGGCTCACAGGTGTACTGTCCATCCTGTGTGACCTGACAGGTTCCCCGAGGTAAAAGCTTTAATCTGGACAGATGTACCCAACTCGCTATCCCTTGCAGTCTGACAGTAGTTGTGTGGTACAAGTACCCTCCCTATACCTGTACCTATAGGTGGTATAGGTGCCCGCCTATTTTGGTAAGAGTTGGTCTTTGGGGGACCTCTCTCTCTAGTTTTTAAGAAGGGTTTGGTTTCTTTGTGAAGGAGCTGCTCCATTATTGTAGTTTTCAGTGGGCGCTGGCAGTGCCTTGTGGGCATAATCCTGGATCGCCTTCTGAACTTGTCCTAGAAGAGTAATGTATCTCAGAGCCTGGTTTACTTCCTCATCAGGAAAATGTCAGTAATAAGAAAAGGCCTCCTATATGTCATTTCAATGAGCTAAGTCTCAGACCACTCCTGGGGTCTACACAGATCCTCAGGACTGCGGTAGGAAGCAAGTTGGTCCAGGGTTCCTGAGTTTCTTGGCAGTGCTTTGCTTAGGTTTTCTTTAAAGTGTGGTTCATTTTCTATACCTTCCTTGAAGACTTGGGGTGCTAAGAGATGTGTGACTGCTTATAGTCTATCTTATAGTTGCTTATAGTCCATCCCAAGGGCCATTGTGAGCCCCTGTGTGGTTTTGGCTGTAAGAGAGGATTTGCTAACGTTTTCAAGGGACTTAGGATGTCCAAAGTGAGTGATTATTTCTTTTAAAAGGGACTAACAGACTTCCTAGATAGCATATTAAAAAGCAGAGACATTACTTTGCCAGCAAAGGTCTGTCTGGTCAAGGCTCTGGTTTTTCCAGTGGTCATGTATGGATGTGAGAGTTGGACTGTGAAGAAAGCTGAGTGCCGAAAAATTGATGCTTTTGAACTGTGGTGTTGGAGAAGACTCTTGAGAGTCCCTTGGACTGCAAGGAGTTCCAACCAGTCCATTCTAAAGGAGATCAGTCCTGGGTGTTCATTGGAAGGACTGATGCTGAAGCTGAAAGTCCAGTACTTTGACCACCTGATGCGAAGAGCTGACTCATTGGAAAAGACCCTGATGCTGGGAGGGATTGGGGGCAGGAGGAGAAGGGGACGACAGAGGATGAGATGGCTGGATGGCATCACTGACTCGATGGGCATGAGTTTGAGTAAACTCCGGGAATTGGTGATGGACAGGGAGCCTGGCATGCTGCGATTCATGGGATCTCAAAGAGTTGGACATGACTGAGCGACTGAACTGAACAGACTTCCATAGCCTTTCTAGATTGGGTGTTGAAAGTTTCAACCCATCCTGTAAAGGAAAAACAAACACCAGAAAGTATTTCTTTCCTGATCCTGGGAGCATCTGGGTGAAATCTAACTTCCAGTCTTCCCCTGAATGTCCCTCCATGTTGGATTGGTCTGACTAAGGGAGAGGGTGTTGGATGGGACTCTGGGTTATCATGGGCACAAAAATCACAGGCAAGCATTACTTGTTTTCCTGTTCTTTTAATCCCTCCCTGAACTGGCCTATGGTGTAGAGTCCCATACTGCACCCCTCCCACAGTGTGTGGCATCCTGTAAGCTCCTGTAAACTATCAGTGAGTTTCCATTGTTGGGCTTCAGGGATTAGATCTCTAGCCTCCTTTTCATACAAGTTTGTGCTTCCCTACTAATAGCCCCATTTCTCAGTATTTTCTTGATCCTGTGGGGTATACTGGGGAAGGCTAGGGAGTTCAGGTGGCCAATCACTAAAGCTATAACTTGTTCAGGTTCTGCATTTGAGCTCCGGTTTTGCAATTGGATCAGCTTTGCGGTTCCCTTGGCTCGCAGAAGGTCCATCCCTCAGCTAACCTCTACAGTGGCTACTGTTACCCGGGTCAGGAGCTGCACTGTTCGTAAATGAGCCAGAACCAAATCTTTATGTTTCATGGGGAATTTCTAGCAGTTAATATTTCTCTTTCTTTCTAAATGGCAGTATGAGAGTGTAGCACGTGGAACCTGTATTGAGTCAATAAAAATATTTAATTTCCTTTTCTTCCCCAGTTGCAAAGCAGTTGCAAAACTCATTAATGCAGTTAGTTCAGCCTTCTTGGCTGATATCTGGGGTGGCAGAGCCTTGGCTTCTATGATTCCACCTAGACTAACTATGGCATACTTTGCCTGTCAAGTTCTCATTTCTACAAAATTTCTTTCATCAGAAAATCATTCATCTCAGGCTCATCTAGAAGATCAGACCTGCTGGAGTAAATATGTTCTACAGTCTCTATGTGTGTGTGCTCAGTGATGTCTGACTCTGCAACCCCATGGACTGTAGCCCACCAGACTCCTCTGTCCATGGGATTCTCCAAGCAAGAATACTGGAGTAGTTTGCCATTTCCTCCTCCACAGCATCTTACACTGATGCAATAAGTCTCCACTCTTGGCCACTGGAAACAGAGTCAGTGGGTGTAGGGTCTGGCACACCTTTAAGGTAATGTCCAGGGTGTCCACTAGGAGGGCCTGATATCTTGGGAACATTCCTCCAGTCAACCAATGATGTCCTTGAGTTCAAGCACAGATGATACATGATAAGAAGTCAGTACAACTAAGTGTTGTCCCAGGGTGAGCTTGAAAGCCTCATTGACCAACAGGGCTGTGGCCGTTACTGCCCACAGGCAGCTTAGCCACCCCGGGGCCGCTGGGTCCAGTTGTTGTAACCTACTGCTCTCTGAGCTAGTCCCAGCTTTTGGCTCAGGACTCCTAGTGCTATCCCTGACCTCCCATGAATGTATAAGGTAAAGGGCTTGTCCAACTTTGGAAGCTCAGTACTGGCTGTACTCAACTCAGTCTTAGGGTCTCAAAGTCCTGCTGGTGGTTGTCGCTGGATTGAAATGGTTCCATTTCCCCTCCCATTAGTGCCACATGTAGGGGTTTTGCTGTAAGGCCATAATTTGGATCCATATCAGACAGAACCCAGCCATCCTGAGAAGCCTCAGCGTTGCCTCTTTCTAGCTGGAGATGGTAATGCACTAATTATTGTTTTTCGATCCATGATTGGGGCTTATGTCCCTGGAGTCAAAACAAATCCTAAATATTGAATCCATTGCTATGAGATTTGTGCCTTGTTTAAAGAGGCTTTATATCCCCTTTTTTGTCAGTAAGTTTAGGACTTAACAGTATTTTGATCTGAATCTTGTTTGGTCTCACTACTTAATCAATGATCATCAAAATATTGAGGCAGAGATCCCTTATCAAGGCTCGGTTCCCTTGGTAATCCATTTCCAAAAAGATGGAGGCTGTCCCGAAAACCCTGCAGAAATACTGTCATGTGTCCTGGGTATCCTTCAGGGTGTCAGGGTTCCTTCATTCAAAGGCAAAATGATATTGAGAGTCTGGATTGAGGAGAATACAGAAAAGTGCATCTTTCAGGTCCAAACCAGAGAAATACTGGGTGCTCCCTGGCACTAGGGTGAGGAGGGTGTATGGGTGAAAAGAAGGTGAAAAGGGATGACTGCCTCGTTCACTGCTCCTAAGTCTGCAGGAACCGACAATCCCCACTAGACTTCTAAAAAGTGAAAGTGAAAGTGTATCAGTCTGTCCAACTCTTTGCAACCCAGGATTCTCCAGGCCAGAATCCTGGAATGGGTAACCGTTCCCTTTTCCAGGGGATCTTGCCAACCCAGGGATTGAACCCAGGTCTCCCTCATTGCAGATGGATTCTTTACCAGCTGAGCCACAAGGAAAGCCCAAGAAATCTGAAGTTGGTAGCCTGTCCCTTCTCCAGGGGATTGTCCTGACCCAGGAATTGAACCAGGGTCTCCTGCATTGCTCACAGATTCTTTACCTACTGAGCTATCAGGGAAGCCCAGGCTTATGAACTGTGAGAACAGGGCTGGTTCAAGGGGATCAGCAGGGCCCAAATAATCCATGTTTTAGGAATTTTCTGACCAGTGGTTGGACCTCCTCAGGACCTCAGGCTTTAAAATATATTGTCTTTCCATTGGTATCTTTCCCCAGGTCTTAATCTTTTTTTTTTTTAACTCTATCATAAAAAATTTGGCAGTATTTGATTTTTGTTCTTGTTTCATGTCTTGATTGTTTAAATTGAAGTGTAGCTCTTTTACAGTGTCAACCTCTGCTGTACAGAAAAGCAGCTCAGTTTTACACACATACGTTCTTTTTTTTTTTTTAATATTCTTTTCCATTATGGTTTATCCCAGGAGATTGGATATAGTTCCTTGTGGCATATAGCAGAATAATGTTGTTTATGTATCCTAAACATAATAGTTTGCATCTATCCCCTCCAAATTTCTAGTCTATCCCTTTCCTGTCTGCCCCAACCTTGTGAACCACTAAGTCTGTTCTCTAGTCTGTGAGTCTGTTTCTATTTCATAGACATGTTCATTTGTGTCATATTTTAAATTCCACATATAAAGGATATCACATGGTATTTTTCTTTGTCTTTTTGTATTTCACTTAGTATGGTAATCTCCAGTTGCATCCATGTTCTGCAAATGGCATTATCTTGTTCTTTTTTATGGTTGAGTAGAATGCCATTTATATATGTACTATCTCTTCTTTATCCATTTGTCTGTTGATGGACATTTAGGTCATTTCCATGTTTTGGCTATTGTAAATAGTGCTGCTATGAACATAGGTGTGCGTGTATCTTTTTTATTTGTATTTTTTGGCTGTGCTTGGTCTTCCTTGCTGCACACCTGCTTTCTCTAGTTTTGGCTACTGGCGGCTACTCTTCGTCGCAGTGCTCAGGCTTCTCACTGCAGTGGCTTCTCCTGTTGTGGAGCTTGGGCTTTTGAGTAGAGGCTCCGTAGTTGTGGCATTAGGGTTTAGTTTCCTCACAGCATGAGGAATCTGCCTGGACCAGGGATCGAACCCGTGTCCCCTGCATTGGCAAGTGGATTCTTAACCGCTAGACCACCAAGAAAGTCTACATGTATCTTTTTGAATTATAGTTTTGTCCCAGTGTATGCCCCAGGCCTTAGTTTTATTCTTTAATTTGTTTATCTTTTGGCCATGCTAAATGGCATGTAAGCTCTTAGTTCCCCAACCAGGGATCAAATTCACGGCCCATGCGTTGGTAGAGCGAAATCCTAACCACTGGACTGCCAGGGAAATCCCCTGAATTATGTAACTTCTAACTAATATAGAGTGTGCATAAACACTGAGCTTAGGACCTCTGCAGGATAAAGTGGGAAGATGGGAAGTGAAACAAGGGTTCTGGTATGTGGGTGCTCATATGTGGGTGTCTGACTCTTTTGAGACCCCATGGACTATACAGTCCATGGAATTCTCCAGGCCAGAATACTGGAGTGGGTAGCCTTTTCCTTCTCCAGGGGAATCTTCCCAATCTAGGGATTGAACCCAGTCTCCTGCATTGCAGGTAGATTCTTTACCAGCTGAGCCACAAGGGAAGCCACCTTCATTCTTTATATATATTTTTAATACACAATATTTGTTTCTCTTTCTCTGAGGCACTTCACTCTGTATGACAGATTCTAGGTCCATACACTTCAGTACAAATGACCCATTTTTTTTATGCCTGAGTAATATTCCATCTTGTCTATGTACCACATCTTCTTTATCCATTCATCTATCAGGGGACATTTAAGTTGTCTCCATGTCCTGGCTCTTGTTAACAGTGCTGCAATGAACATTGGGGTCCATGTGTCTTTTTGAATTATGGTCTTCTCAGGGTATATGCCCGGTTGTGGGATTACTATGCCCCAGGTCTTAACCTTATTTTTATCAGGAGAAGGAATTTTGTTCTTCCTGGTACCAAGTTATCCCAAACTACTGGATCCACCTGTCCTCTAATTTTTTAGAGGATGTCCTGGGATATATTTTGATGACCAGCAGGAAGGTCATCACTACCAATAGATGCATTTTATGTTTGAATTCTTTGTTGTTTGGATTTTACCTATCCTAAATTGATGCTTTTGAACTGTGGTATTGGAGAAGACACTTGAGAGTCCCTTGGACTGCAAGGAGATCCAACCAGTCCATCCTAAAGGAGATCAGTCCTGGGTGTTCATTGGAAGGACTGATGCTGAAGCTGAAACTCCAGTTCTCTGGCCACCTCATGCGAAGAGTTGACTCATTGGAAAAGACCCTGATGCTGGGAGGGATTGGGGGCAGGAGGAGAAGGGGACGACAGAGGATGAGATGGCTGGATGGCATCACCGACTCGATGGACTTGAGTTTGAGTAAACTCCGGGAGTTGGTGATGGACAGGGAGGCCTGGCGTGCTGCGATTCATGGGGTCACAAAGTGTCGGACATGACTGAGCAACTGAACTGACTGAACTGAACTGAAGATTACTTAGCTCCTAATTTATTTAGCAGATCTCTTTGGTGGGGGGGAGAGGGGAACAGGGCATTCTGGAATATACAGAAAGGAATGAGTAGTGATGATGGACCTGAGTGCATAGGCAAAGGGAGACATAAACCACCTTCCCTTTGGCTGTCCGTCATCTCCCATCACAGTGCAGTCATGGATGGAGAGGGGGCCGGCTGGTCAAGTCAGAACAGAGCAGGGGGCTCAGGTGTTAAAGTAATTCAGTTTCCCTACCTGCCACGTCTAGGGTGACCTGAGGCTCTGCTGGAGCTATGAGGATGGATCGCGTGGGATCTGGAGCCAGGCAGGCACTTGGCCCCATCACTCAGTGAGCAGGAATCCCATTGGAGAGATTATCCAGAAACTGGGGCAGATCAGGGTTGCCCTCCAGGTATCCCACAGTAGTATGCTCAGGACGTTCCCCCTTCCAGTGTCCCTCCTTCAGGCAAAAGGCAGCCTGGTTTCAGCCCAGGTGGCTTCCTGGCTCTCTGTTGGACCTTCTGACCCCTCCAGGGTCTCCTCTACATAGCAGATGAATCAGAGCAGACAAAAGGTGCATTTTCTTTACTAGCCTCTTATCCTTATTGGCCTCCTCTGTTAAGTCTTAGTTGTTACAAACCCTGAAGGCTTCCTCTATCAAGGCTGATGATAGGATTTGGACCCAGCCTCAAACTGTAGTTTTCTCTTGATATCAGGCGTAGCCTGGATGATAAAATGCATGGCCGATATCAACCTCCTTTCTGTGGATTCAGGGTCTATATTTGTGTACACCCTAAACGCCTCTGTCCCCAGGCTCAGGAAGACTGCCAAGTTTTCGTCTTTTTCCTATGTAACCTCTCAGACCTTATCATAATTTATAGGTTTCACCATACATGTTTTCATTCCTTTTGATGTATAAGTTATATAATGTCTCATCCTAGCCTGGCCTACACAATTTTCATAGTACCTGTGTGGGTCATGTTCTGGGACTGCATGCCCACCTACCTGATAAATTTGGTGTGGGTGGGTGGCCAAGAGACCATCTGTATATTCCCCAACTTTCTCAGCATACCCTCCTTTTTCATCCCGGGTGCAACAGGGGGCCAGAATAAAGATGACGTCTCGCCAGGTGAGACTGCCAACCCCAGCCTGACAGGTTAATCCCTAAACTTGTCAGAGTTCTCTGAGAATCTGCCAAACTTCTCCTTACAGGTTAACTCAGTTAGTTTAGAATCTCTATTTCGGATGCTCCAGGGGCCCCTCAAGGCACCCCAAAGTTAACTGGAAGTCAAGAGAATTTCAATTGTGATTTGGGATTTGGTGAGTCCATCAAATTTTAAAAGTTTTTAAACACCCTGTCAGATGGGAATCATAGATTTCTGTGAAACAATACTTCTCTTGAGATAAGTGGGGGAAAAAATCAAATATAGATCACATAGTTCAGTTCAGTTCAGTCACTCAGTCGAGTCCAGCTCTTTGCGACCCCATGAACCACAGCACGCCAGGCCTCCCTGTCCATCATCAACTCTCAGAGTCCACCCAAACCCATGTCCATTGAGTTGGTGATGCCATCCAACCATCTCATCCTCTGTGGTCCCCTTCTCCTCCTGCCCTCAATCTTTCCCAACATCAGGGTCTTTTCAAATGAGTCAGCTCTTCGCATCAGGTGGCCAAAGTATTGGGGTTTCAGCTTCAACATCAGCCCTTCCAATGAACACTCGGGACTGTTCCACTCCTTTAGGATGGACTGGTTGGATCTCCTTGTGGTCCAAGGGACTCTCAAGAGTCTTCTCCAGCACCACTGTTCAAAAGCATCAATTCTTCGGTGCTCAGCTTTCTTCACAGTCCAACTCTCACATCCATACATGACCACTGGAAAAACCATAGCCTTGACTAGATGGACCTTTGTTGGCAAAGTAATGTCTCTGCTTTTTAATATGCTGTCTAGGTTGGTCATAACTTTCCTTCCAAGGAGCAAGTGTCTTTTAATTTCATGGCTGCAATCATCATCTGCAGTGATTTTGGAGTCCAGAAAAATAAAGTCAGGCACTGTTTCCACTGTTCCCCATAGATCACATAAAGGCCCAGGAACTCATACCATCTGCTGTCAAAAGCAGTATCCAGTACAGCTTTGCTCTCTTATGAGTGGGAGAAGCCATACTTTGTCCCTTCTTCTTTCCCCATTCAGAAATAGCCAGCTCTAAGACACCGTCACCCTTTATGCTTTCAATAAAATACATTTCCACTCCTCAAACCTTCTTTTCTGAAAACACACATCCTGCTTCCCTTAAGAATCATGAACTGTCCTTTACATTAGCATTCAATAAATTGGTAGAGAACATGTCAAGGTGACACCAAGCATCTTTAGTTTCTCTCTCACAGGAAGACAAACATAGGTAAATTTAGACCTGTTAAGCAGTTAATGTTCCAACATTCATCTTATTTGAAGTAGCCCGAATACTCAACTAATTCCTATTATTTACATTAATATTTTAAAAATTTATTTGGCTGCACTGAGTCTTAGGTGTAGCACTTGGAATCTTTGATCTTTGTTGTAGTATGTGGGATCTTTAGTTGTGGCATGCAGGATCCAGTTTTCTGACCAGGGATCAAAACTGGGGCCCCCTGCATTGGGAGCACAGACTCTTAGCCACTGGACCAGCAGGGAAATCCCTAGGCAAGTTAATTTCTACAGAACCAGAGAGCTCATAGTTTTCCTCCTTGTATTTAAAATGGTGCTCTTTTTTTTCCCCTCAGTCTAGGAGATCACAGATAAATCAGGTGTTAATAGTTCTTGAGAGCCCAGGCAGAATAGTTACATTGCAAAAGCAGAGGAGGGGAAAATGCGGGCTGTTGTGTTTTCTTTTTGTTCTTTAACATCCCACTAAGTAACCTAACGCTGGAGTCTCAGGCAGTGTGGGCTGTTTGTATTTCAGGCTAAAGTGACCATGCCCGCAATGTCAACAGACACTTACAGGAGCAGCTGGACAGACAAAACTACATCACATACAAAGATACCAATGACAAAGCTTAAAGACACAAACCCGTTTTCAGGATAAAGAGGACTGGAGTGCAGGGGTGAGGACCAAGGGAGAGCTAAAGAGAGGAGGGGCAGAAAATGCCGAAAATGAGACAGAGAGAGAGAGAGAGTACGCCATTGCAACCTGAGCCCGCAGCTGTCTACTCAGGACCAACTTGCACACTTCCAGAAAGGGCCTGAGAAGGAGGGAGCTCCCTGTCCGATGCCCACCAGGATGATTAAGCCCAGAAACCAGACAGTTGTTTGTCCTGCGTGGGACTGCAACCCACAGGCGGGACTCTCATCCACACGTACACCAGTATATAGAAGACCTTAGCTTGTTCCCAGCTCGGCTTCTCTTGGTGGCAGGAAAATAAAGATGAGAATATTAGGACAATCAGACTTCCAGCCACTACACAACATGAGGTTTGAACCTGTATCTGCCTCATAAACCTCTGGTTGGGGAGAGCTTGCTGGACCTGGGTCTGCGGGTACGAGGTGAGCCCCCCCACCTCTGTTTGTCTCCCCCCAAGGTGAGCCATTGCCGGCCAGAGGGAACAGCTCTCACAAGCTGAGAGGAGTGATGCTGTGCTGCCCGACGTCCACACTCTCAGAATGACAGGACAAAAATAAGAGAGGACAGAGAGATTGCAGGAGAGGGAAAGGGACAATGGGGAGGGGGAAGTGCTGTGTGATGAGGCCAGGAAGGCAGAGTCACCAAACGTGATGCTGAAACAAGAGGATCAGTGGCAGCTTGTCACCCATGGGCAAGCTGTGTTTGGTGGCCCTGGAGGTCCCAGATCCTCTCCCCAGAAGGGGACAAGCCCCACATTGGGTGCCACAAAATAGCTTAGCAAGCAGAGTTCTTGGCCTGCTTAATCAATAGAAATGGATCAGAGACCAAGACTAGAAATTCAGGCAAGACTTTATTGAGGCCCCTGCTGCCACAGGGAGGAATGAGAACAGTTTACCTTGCTTGCTCACTCAAAAATCCCACTTTTTGGTAGCTCAGTATATAGTCTTTGCCTTAATAACTGGTTTCTGGGGTGAGGGAAAGAACACAAAGGCTATTTGAAATAGCCCTGACTCTGATAGGTCACTGACTCTGGCCCAAATCCGTCATACTGCCAAACTTCTAAGGGTTCTGGGCATATGTATTTCATGGATGATTTGGCAAATCAATCCCAGAACCATGAATCAACTGTCTAGGTAAGGGGGAACCCCTATTACCCTTCAGTGACTCCACAGTAATAGGGATGAAAGCAACAATGGAATAGCTTTGACAGAGTTGAAACAGACAAAACAGTATGAAAGACCCCAGCATTGCCAAGAGCCCCAAGACATCCCATGATAGAATAATAAAGACATGACATTGCCATGACTCTAGACTCAACCAAAACAGATGTGGACTAAATAAGAGAGGAGTCTATATTTTCTTTAAATGAGAGACCTAGACCAGCCCCTACAGCCACATTAGTTTCCTCAGCTCACCCTTAGCATCCACTCTGCACCTAGTCCAACATAGAACAGGCTAAGGCAGCAGTTTTGTTTTTTTGTTTCAGTTGAAGTATTGTTGATTTACAATGTTATGTTACTCTCTGCTGTAGAGCAAAGTGACTTAGTTGTACACATGTATACATTCTTCTTCATATTGTCTATTATGATTTGTCACAGGAGGTCGGATATAGTTCCTTGTGCTATACAGTAAGACTTTGTTGTTTATCCATTCTAAACATAATAGTTTGCATCTATCCACCTCAAACTCCCAGTCCATCCCCCCACTCCCTCCTTGGAAACTGCAAGTCTGTCCTTTGATGGATATGTAGGTTGTTTCCATATCTTGGCTATTGCGAATACTGGTGCTATGAACATAGGAGTGCATGAACCTTTTTGAATTCGAGTTTTGTACAGATGTACACCCAGGATCATATGCTAGTTCTAATTTTAGTTTTCTGAGGAATGTTCACACCATTTTCCATAGTGGCAACTTACATTTCCAGCGACAGTGTAGGAGGGTTCTCTTTTCTCCACATCCTCCTCAGCATTAGTTATTTGTAGAGTTTTTAGTGATGGCCATTATTATTATTTGGTGGGGAGTGGGTTGCCAGCTGGGATTTCTCCTTGACATAGTTCCTGTTGCTTTCTTGAATTTCTTTCATGTTTCAGGTTTTTCTTCAAAGTCCGCAAATGATAATAAAAACAACTTGAATGGATATTATGACCCAATTTATTTTCACTCAAGTGATCACATATCTCTAAAGCTCAAAATGGGTAAAAGGCCAGTTGTGTCCTGGCACATAACCTATTAACACATCTACTAAACTGATATTTTAGAGCTAATCGATATAGATATAGCTATAATAGTAATTTGGACAATATATGGTCTTAGGTTAATCTTCCCTTATTATAGCTTCGGCCTGGTTCAGTGCCTTGTCATCAATTTTATTTCAGGTGTACTGTCCCTTTAACATTTTAAAAATTGATGTACAGGTGATATACAATATTAATTTCAAATGTACAAAGTGATTTGACATTTATATATATTTTGATATGGTCACCCTGATAAGTCTAGTAATCATCTGCCAGCATACAAATTTACTATATGGTAATATTATGCCTATAATTAATATTGTTGACTACACATTATGTCCATTGTTGACTATCTATAAATCAATTTAAAAAATTTTAAATATGACTATTTAAAAAATTTTAAATATGACTATGAAGAGTTGACTCATTGGAAAAGACCCTGATGCTGGGAGGGATTGGGGGCAGGAGGAGAAGGGGATGACAGAGGATGAGATGGTTGGATGGCATCACCGACTCGATGAACATGAGTTTGGGTAAACTCTGGGAGTTGGTGATGGACAGGGAGGCCTGGCATGCTGCGATTCATGGGGTCGCAAACAGTCGAACATGACTGAGTGACTGAACTGAACTGATGACCTACTTTGCCCACCCCCTCCTCTCAACTGGCAACCCCAGTTTGTTCTCTGTAAACTTGGGTCTGTCTCTATTTTGTTTATTTGTTTTAGATTCCACATGTAAGTGAAATCATGAGGTATTGTCTTTCCCTGACTTACTTCACTTAGCATAATGTCCTCTGGGTCCATCCATGTTGTTGGAAGATTTCCTCCTTTTCTTATTGCTGAGATATATTCTAAGTTTATACACACATCTTCTTTATTCATTCATCAATGGCTGGTTGTTTCTTCATATAGTCTATTTAAACTAAAATTTATAGAACCAGCAGCTTGTTAATTTAGTTAAATATATTCATATTGACCTTGGTTCAAAATATAGCTCTGTCACTTCCCACCTGTGTGACCTTGAGCAAAGTCACTGAAGCTAAGCCTCAGATGCATATTCCATAAAAGACAGGATGTCAGGATCCATGTCAAAGTTTGAAACAATTATATGAAATGATGCATATAAAGTGCCTAGCAGAGTACCTGGAATAGACTAAGTAGTGCTCAATAACATTAGTTTTTATAAGTATATTTTATTTATTTATTTTTTTAATTGAGTAAAATGATACTTTATTTTTATTAATTATCTGACTACCATCCCACTGGAATACTTTCTTAATTTCTTAGATGCATGTGTTTTTTTTTTTTTTCCATTTGTTTTTATTAGTTGGAGGCTAATTACTTTACATCATTACAGTAGTTTTGTCATACATTGAAATGAATTAGCCATGGATTTACATGTATTCCCCATCCCGGTCCCCCCTCCCACCTCCCTCTCCACCCGATCCCTCTGGGTCTTCCCAGTGCACCAGGCCCGAGCACTTGTCTCATGCACCCAACCTGGGCTGGTGATCTGCTTCACCCTAGATAATATACATGTTTCAATGCTGTTCTCTTGAAACATCCCACCCTCGCCTTCTCCCAGAGTCCACAAGTCTGTTCTATACATCTGTGTCTCTTTTTCTGTTTTGCATATAGGGTTATCGTTACCATCTTTCTAAAGTCCATATATATGTGTTAGTATACTGTAATGGTCTTTATCTTTCTGGCTTACTTCGCTCTGTATAATGGGCTCCAGTTTCATCCATCTCATTAGAACTGATTCAAATGAATTCTTTTTAATGGCTGAGTAATATTCCATGGTGTATATGTACCACAGCTTCCTTATCCATTCGTCTGCTGATGGGCATCTGGGTTGCTTCCATGTCCTGGCTATGATAAACAGTGCTGTGATGAACATTGGGGTGCACGTGTCTCTTTCAGATCTGGTTTCCTTGGTGTGTATGCCCAGAAGTGGAATTGCTGGGTCATATGGCAGTTCTATTTCCAGTTTTTTAAGGAATCTCCACACTGTTTTCCATAGTGGCTGTACTAATTTGCATTCCCACCAACAGTGTAAGAGGGTTCCCTTTTCTCCACACCCTTTCCAGCATTTATTGCTTGTAGACTTTTGGATAGCAGCCATCCTGACTGGCGTATAATGGTACCTCATTGTGGTTTTGATTTGCATTTCTCTGATAATGAGTGATGTTGAGCATCTTTTCATGTGTTTGTTAGCCATCTGTATGTCTTCCTTAGAGAAATGTCTGTTGAGTTCTTTGGCCCATTTTTTGATTGGGTCATTTATTTTTCTGGAGTTGAGCTGGAGGAGTTGCTTGTATATTTTTGAGATTAATCCTTTGTCTGTTGCTTCGTTCGCTATTATTTTCTCCCAATCTGAGGGCTGTCTTTTCACCTTGCTTATAGTTTCCTTTGTTGTGCAAAAGCTTATAAGTTTCATTAGGTCCCATTTGTTTATTTTTGCTTTTATTTCTAAAATTCTGGGATGTGGGTCATAGAGGATCCTGCTGTGATTTATGTCGGAGAGTGTTTTGCCTATGTTCTCCTCTAGGAGTTTGATAGTTTCTGGTCTTACATTTAGATCTTTAATCCATTTTGAGTTTATTTTTGTGTATGGTGTTAGAAAGTGTTCTAGTTTCATTCTTTTACAGGTGGTTGACCAGTTTTCCCAGCACCACTTGTTAAAGAGGTTGTCTTTTTTCCATTGTATATCCTTGCCTCCTTTGTCAAAGATAAGGTGACCATAGGTTCGTGGATTTATCTCTGGGCTTTCTATTCTGTTCCATTGATCTATGTTTCTGTCTTTGTGCCAGTACCATACTGTCTTGATGACTGTGGCTTTGTAGTATAGTCTGAAGTCAGGCAGATTGATTCCTCCAGTTCCATTCTTCTTTCTCAGGATTACTTTGGCTATTTGAGGTTTTTTGTATTTCCATACAAATTGTGAAATTATTTGATCTAGTTCTGTGAAAAATACCATTGGTAGTTTGATAGGGATTGCATTGAATCTATAGATTGCTTTGGGTAGTATAGCCATTTTGACAATATTGATTCTTCCAATCCATGAACACGGTATATTTCTCCATCTGTTTGTGTCCTCTTTGATTTCTTTCATCAGTGTTTTATAGTTTTCTATGTATAGGTCTTTTGTTTCTTTAGGTAGATATACTCCTAAGTATTTTATTCTTTTTGTTGCAATGGTGAATGGTATTGTTTCCTTAATTTCAGTTTCTGTTTTCTCATTGTTAGTGTATAGGAATGCAAGAGATTTCTGTGTGTTAATTTTATATCCTGCAACTTGACTGTATTCGTTGATTAGCTCTAGTAATTTTCTGGTAGAGTCTTTAGGGTTTTCTATGTAGAGGATCATGTCATCTGCAAACAGAGAGAGTTTCACTTCTTCTTTTCCTATCTGGATTCCTTTTACTTCTTTTTCTGCCCTGATTGCTGTGGCCAACACTTCCAAAACTATGTTGAATAGTAGTGGTGAGAGTGGGCACCCTTGTCTTGTTCCTGATTTCAGGGGAAATGCTTTCAATTTTTCACCATTGAGGGTGATGCTTGCTGTGGGTTTCTCATATATAGCTTTTATTATGTTGAGGTATGTTCCTTCTATTCCCGCTTTCTGGAGAGTTTTAATCATAAATGGATGTTGAATTTTGTCAAAGGCTTTTTCTGCATCTATTGAGATAATCATATGGTTTTTATCTTTCAATTTGTTAATGTGGTGTATTACATTGATTGACTTGCGGATATTAAAGAATCCTTGCATTCCTGGGATAAAGCCCACTTGGTCATGATGTATGATTTTTTTAATATGTTGTTGGATTCTGTTCGCTAGAATTTTGTTAAGGATTTTTGCATCTATGTTCATCAGTGATATTGGCCTGTAGTTTTCTTTTTTTGTGGCATCTTTGTCTGGTTTTGGAATTAGGGTGATGGTGGCCTCATAGAATGAGTTTGGAAGTTTACCTTCTTCTGCAATTTTCTGGAAGAGTTTGAGTAAGATAGGTGTTAGCTCTTCTCTAAATTTTTGGTAGAATTCAGCTGTGAAGCCATCTGGTCCTGGGCTTTTGTTTGCTGGAAGATTTCTGATTACAGTTTCGATTTCCTTGCTTGTGATGGGTCTGTTAAGATCTTCTATTTCTTCCTGGTTCAGTTTTGGAAAGTTATACTTCTCTAAGAACTTGTCCATTTCTTCCAAGTTGTCCATTTTATTGGCATAGAGCTGCTGGTAGTAGTCTCTTATGATCCTTTGTATTTCAGTGTTGTCTGTTGTGATCTCTCCATTTTCATTTCTAATTTTGTTAATTTGGTTCTTCTCCCTTTGTTTCTTAATGAGTCTTGCTAATGGTTTGTCAATTTTGTTTATTTTTTCAAGAAACCAGCTTTTAGCTTTGTTAATTTTTGCTATGATCTCTTTAGTTTCTTTTGCATTTATTTCTGCCCTAATTTTTAAGATTTCTTTCCTTCTACTAACCCTGGAGTTCTTCATTTCTTCCTCCTCTAGTTGCTTTAGGTGTAGAGTTAGGTTATTTATTTGACTTTTTTCTTGTTTCTTGAGGTAGGCCTGTAATGCTATGAATCTTCCCCTTAGCACTGCTTTTACAGTGTCCCATAGGTTTTGGGTTGTTGTGTTTTCATTTTCATTCATTTCTATGCATATTTTGATTTCTTTTTTGATTTCTTCTATGATTTGTTGGTTATTCAGAAGCATGTTGTTTAGCCTCCATATGTTTGAATTTTTAATAATTTTTTTCCTGTAATTGAGATCTAATCTTACTGCACTGTGGTCAGAAAAGATGACTGGAATGATTTCAATCTTTTTGAATTTACCAAGACTAGATTTATGGCCCAGGATGTGATCTATTCTGGAGAAGGTTCTGTGTGCACTTGAGAAAAAGGTGAAGTTGATTGTTTTGGGGTGAAACGTCCTATAGATGTCAATTAGGTCTAGCTGGTCCATTGTGTCCTTTAAAGTTTGTGTTTCGTTGTTCATTTTCTGTTTAGTTGATCTATCCATAGTTGTGAGTGGGGTATTAAAGTCTCCTACTATTATTGTGTTACTATTAATTTCCTCTTTCATACTCGTTAGCATTTACCTTACATATTGCGGTGCTCCTATGTTGGGTGCATATATATTTATAATTGTTATATCTTCTTCTTGGATTGATCCTTTGATCATTATGTAGTGTCCATCTTTGTCTCTTTTCACAGACTTAATTTGAAAGTCTATTTTATCTGATATGAGTATTGTGACTCCTGCTTTCTTTTGGTCTCCGTTTGCGTGGAATATTTTTTTCCAGCCCTTCACTTTTAGTCTGTATGTGTCCCTTGTTTTGAGGTGGGTCTCTTGTAGACAGCATATATAGGGGTCTTGGTTTTGTATCCATTCAGCCAGCCTTTGTTTTTTGGTTGGGGCATTCAACCCACTTACATTTAAGGTAATTATTGATAGGTATGGTCCCGTTGCCATTTAATTTGTTGTTTGGGGTTCACGTTTATACCACCTTTCTGTGTTTCCTGTCTAGAGAAGATCCTTTAGTATTTGTTGAAGAGCTGGTTTGGTGGTGCTGAATTCTCTCAGCTTTTGCTTGTCTGTAAAGCTTTTGAGTTCTCCTTCATATCTGAATGAGATCCTTGCTGGGTAGAGTAATCTAGGTTGTAGGTTATTCTCTTTCATTACTTTAAGTATGTCCTGCCATTCCCTTCTGGCCTGAAGGGTTTCTATTGATAGATCAGCTGTTATCCTTATGGGAATCCCTTTGTGTGTTATTTGTTGTTTCTCCCTTGCTGCTTTTAATATTTGTTCTTTGTGTTTGATCTTTGTTAATTTGATTAATATGTGTCTTGGGGTGTTTCGCCTTGGGTTTATCCTGTTTGGGACTCTCTGGGATTCTTGGATTTGGGTGGCTATTTCCTTCCCCATTTTAGGGAAGTTTTCAGCTATTATCTCCTCGAGTATCTTCTCATGGCCTTTCTTTTTGTCTTCTTCTTCTGGGACTCCTATGATTCGAATGTTGGGGCGTTTCACATTGTCCCAGAGGTCCCTGAGGTTGTCCTCATTTCTTTTGATTCTTTTTTCTTTTTTCCTCTCTGCTTCATTTATTTCCACCATTTTATCTTCTAACTCACTTATCCTATCTTCTGTCTCTGTTATTCTACTCATGGTTCCCTCCAGAGTGTTTTTGATCTCATTTATTATATTATTAATTTTTAATTGATTTTTTTTAATTTCTTCTAGGTCCTTGTTAAACATTTCTTGCATCTTCTCAATCTTTGTCTCCAGGCTATTTATTTGTAACTCCATTTTGTTTTCAAGATTTTGGATCATTTTTATTATCATTATTCTAAATTCTTTTTCAGGTAGATTCCCTATTTCCTCCTCTTTTGTTTGACTTGGTGGGCTTTTTTCATGTTCCTTTAGCTGTTGGGTATTTCTCTGCCTTTTCATCTTGTTTAGATTGCTGTGTCTGGAGTGGGCTTTCTGTATTCTTGTGGTCTGAGGTTCCTTTTTATTGTGGAGGTTTCACCCAGTGGGTGGGGTTGGACAATTGGTTTGTCAAGGTTTCCTGGTTAGGGAAGCTTGTGTCAGCGTTCTGGTGCGTGGAATTGGATTTCTTCTCTCTGGTGTGCAATGGAGTGTCCAGTAATGAGTTTTGCGATGGGTCTCTGTGTTAGGTGTGACTTTGGAGAGCCTGTATGTTGACACTCAGGTCTATGTTCCTGCATTGCTAAAGAATTTGCGTCGTATGTCTTGTACTGGAGCTTATTGGCTCTTGGGTGGTGGTTGGTTTTGGTGTAGATATGGAAGCTTTTGGATGGTCTCTTATTCCTTAATGTTACGTGTAGTCAGGAGTTTTCTGGTTTTCTCAGGATTTGGGCTCAAGTCTCCTGCCTCTGGATTTCAGTTTTATTCTTCCAATAGTCTCAAGGTTTCTCCAACTATACAGCACTGATAATAAAACTTCTAGATTAATGGTGAAAAGATTCTCCACCGTGAGAGACAACCAGAGAGGTTCACAGAGTTACATGAAGAATAGGAGAGGGAGGAAGGAGATAGAGGTGAGCAGGAGGAGAAAAAGGGGACTCAAGAGGAGAGAGACAGATCTACGCAGTTATCTGTTCCCAAAGTGTTCTCCGTAGCCCAGACACCCACAAAGATTCACAGAGTTGGATTGGGAAGAGAAGGGAAATGGAGGAAATAGAGGTGTTCTGAGGTAGAAAACAGAGAGTCAAAAGTGGGAGAGTATCACCACACTCCTGAATAGAAATGGGAACTGAATATTGGATTCTTAAATGACCAAAATTTATATCACATACTACTGAAAAACAAAGATTGAAAATCTAGTGTAGAGGTTAGACTCTTTCAAATACAATATTTAAAAACAAAAATACACAAAAAAATTAGAACTGTATATGAAGTTCGGTTTAAAAATAGGGTTTCTCTCTCTCTCTCTCTTTTTTTTTTTTTTTTTTTGGCAAGGTTATAGTGAAATGAAAATGAAAGTTAAGGAATAATAGAGGAGTATTAGAGGACTCTAAAAGGAAATAGGAGAGAAAAACAAGAAAAAGAAAAAAAAATTTTTTTCCCTAATTAAAAAAATCGTAAAAATATATGAAAATGAAAGTTGAGGAGTAATGGGGGGGGGGGGTAATAGGGAATTATAAAAGAAAATAAAAGAGAAAAAAGAAAAAAGAAAGGAAAGAAAAAAAATTTTTTTTTTTTAAATCTAGGAATTTCTCTGGAGTTGTTGCGGTCAGCGTAGGTTCAGTTCAATTTCAGATAGCTCCTCTTTCCAGCTTACACTTCTCGATATGTGTAGGCCCCTTCCCGTGTAGTCGGTGTTACCTTCAGGGATTTTAATCTGTTGCACCGGTCCTTTCTGAAGCGGTTCCCTTTGTTTATTTGGCTTCTGTTTACAGTCTCTCTGGTGTCTAATTTCCTCCCTGACACAGGCGGGCGGAGGTGATCTCTTATTTAGGTTCGCTAGTTCAGTTCAGTCCTGCTACGGGGAGGGCGGGGCGCTGCAGACAGATACCGCTCTGTGTGGCCAAACCTGTCTTTAATAACCAGTTTTCTCCCCCCAAAGATAGCGTACACCATCTGAAAGACGCTAAAATTCGTAGTCAAATTTCAGTGTTTTCCTCACATAACTCCTCAGAATTGACAGGTAAAATGCAGTCTCCTGATAGTAGGTTCACTTGATGAATAAGTGAATTGAAAAAAGCAATGTTGCCTTTAGCCTCTTAGTTGCCAAAATCTAGCAAGATTTTTTTGAGATATTTTTTCTTCCAGTTTTATTGAGACATAACTGACATACAGCACTGTATAAATTTAAATTGTACAGCACAATGATTTGACCTACATATGTCATGAAATGACCACAGTAAGTTTAATAAACATCTATCATCTCATACAGATACAAAATAAAAGCAAAAATTCATTTTCCTTGTGGTGAGAACTCTTGGATTTACTCTCAACAGGTTTCATTTTTCACAAACATCAGTGTTATTAATTCCACTGCTTTCTAATGCCCATTCACTTCCCATTAGTCAGAAGTTATATGCGTGTTGTCATTTGTCATTCCATATAGTGGGGTATTTCTTACTCCTTATCCTAAACTGTTACTTAAATTATATGCTTTAATTTTCACAGACTTTTGCCTGATCTCTACCTAAATTGTTCTCTTTTTTAATTTAATTTTTATATTGGGGTATAGTTGAATTACAATATTACATTTGTTTCAGATATATAGCAAAGTGTTTCAGTTATATAGATACATAAATCTATTGTTTTTCAGGTTCTTTTCCCATGTAGATTATTCAATTTTATTATGTTTTTAACTGGAGGATAATTACTTTTCAATATTGTGACAATTTCTGCTATACATCAACATGAATCAGCCATAGGTATATGTGTGTTCCCCCCACCTCTTACCTCCTCCCCCCTCCCCCAAGTTGGCACAGAGCACCGGCTTTAGACTCCCTCCTTCATACAGCAAATTCCCACTGGTTTTCTACTTTACAATGGTAATGTACCCATATAGGTTATTAATAGGGTTCCCTGTGCTATATAGAAGGTCCTTGTTGATTATCTAGTTTATTTTATTTTTAAACCTGTTTATTTATTTATGGCCATACTGCATGGCTTGCAGGATCTTAGTTCCCAACCAAGGATTGTCTTGGGTCCTCGGCAGGGAGACCTTGAAGTCCTAAGCATGGACCACCAGGAAATTCCTTGGTTATCTGTTTTGTATGTGGTAGTATGTATATGTTAATCCCCAACTCCTAATTTATCCCTCCCCCTAACCTTTCATCTCTGTCAACCATAGCATTTGTTTTTGAAGTCTGTGAGTCTGTTTCTGTTCTGCAAATAGGTCCATTTGTATCTTTTTAGATTCCACCTATAAGTGATAACATAGTTTTCTTTGTCTGCCTTCACTTAGTATGATAATCTTTAGATCCATCTATATTGCTGCAAATGGCATTTTATTATACTTTGTGGCTGAATACTATTCCACTGTGTGTGTGTGTGTGTGTGTGTGTGTGTGTGTGTATCTAGAAAGATTGAAAGGAAAATGGCAATGGACTTTGTATCAAAAATCCCACTTTTTTGGCAAGGCTTTATTGGGGCCCCTGCAGCAGCAGGGGAGATCAAGAACAAACAATAGGTTCCCTAACTTACTGACTCCCTAAGGGAGGCCAACTTGTTCCTTGTATGGTGTGAAGGTAAGGGAGTGTCCAGTGGTCAGGGCTAGGGTGCCTTGGGTGTTTCGCCTATTCCTTAGGTGGTGGTGTGTGCATGGGGCAAATGCAGTACCCTGCTTTTGCTCCCAACACTCTGTTCGGCTCCGTGCTCTTCAAAAGTGGCATTTGGGTTTTTTCATCTGTATGTATCTTTTGTCCATAATTTGCCCTAACTGTGCATGCAGGCAGTTAGTTTTAGTCCCATTCAGTATCTTTGTTATTTGTTGCTCTAGGAAAACTGTGTTCAGGTGCAAGCATTGTGCACTGCAGCAAAGGCTCCCAGGTCCCAGCCTATGTCATTCCCCCCAAAAGAGTCTACACCCTTTTTCTCAAGGGATAAGGGAGCCAAAGTTCTCCTCTTAAACTTTTTCCTCCTGGACCAGGGCTGCAGACCCTAGCCCACCCAAGAGGTGTAGAAGTCTCTTGCCACTGTTCTGAGGACCTATGGGGACCTGGGCCACTCTCCACTGGAATTGGCTGAATTCCTTGAGCCATCATGAGCCTTACTTCAAACTGTTGCAGGATAAAAGACACAAACTTAACCAAAAGGTTCAACAAACAAGGGCTAAAATGGAGAGAAGCATCAATGGGCAATAAGGGCCTAGAAAGGGAAGAAACCAGGTTAACTTTGGGCTTGCTTAGCTGGTGACCAGACAAGGGAGACAATATCGCCCCTGCCTAAATTATGAAGCCACTCTGCCTGGACTTATATTTCCTTCCATGCCCTGTCCCATTGATCCAAGTGTAGCTTTCAGTTCAGTTTAGTCGCTTAGTTGTGTCCGACTCTTTGCGACCCCATGAACCGCAGCAC
Source organism: Odocoileus virginianus (assembly GCF_023699985.2). Taxonomy (NCBI): domain Eukaryota; kingdom Metazoa; phylum Chordata; class Mammalia; order Artiodactyla; family Cervidae; genus Odocoileus; species Odocoileus virginianus. The sequence goes on from NC_069680.1 coordinate 62,736,295, forward strand.
GCCAGGCCTCCCTGTCCATCACCAACTCCCAGAGTCCACCCAAACCCATGGCCATTGAGTTGGTGATGCCATCCAACCGTCTCATCCTCTGTTGTCCCGTTCTCCTCCTGCCCTCAATCTTTCCCAACATCAGGGTCTTTTCAAATGAGTCAGATCTTTGCTCTTCAGCTCAACAGGTGGCCAAAGTATTGGAGTTTCAGCTTCAAAATCAGTTCTATCAATGAACACCCAAGATTGATCTCCTTTAGGATGGACTGGTTGGATCTCCTTGCTGTCCAAGGGACTCAAGAGTCTTCTCCAACACCACAGTTCAAAAGCATCAATTCTTCAGTGCTCAGCTTTCTTTATACTCCAACTCTCACATCCGTACATGACCACTGGAAAAACCATAGCCTTGACTAGACGGACCTTTGTTGGCAAAGTAATGTCTTTGCTTTTTAATATTCTATCTAAGTTGGTCATTAAGTATTAGTTATTGCACAAACTCTATCTAGTTCTGCCAGAAGGTTTACTGAATAGCCAGATGATTGTCAAGAACCACATTAGCCAAGGAAATAAGAGAGGTCCCAAGTCCCATGAAGGCTTCAAACAGGAGCCAACCCACTACAACATTTTACTTATCTGTTAATGGTGCCAGTCTTTTTTTTAAGCCTTTAAAAAATTATTTATGTGTTTTTGTTTTCTGCTGTACTTGGGCTTTCCTCTCGTGGTGGCAAGCAGGAGCTACCCTCTAGCTGGTTGCGGTGTGCAAGCTTCTTGTTGCCGGGGCTTCTCTTGTCGCAGAGCACAGGGTCTAGGCTTGGCATCAGTAGTGGTGGTACATGGGCTTAGTTGCTCTGCAGCATGTGGGGTCTTTCCAGACCAGGGATTGAACCAGTGTCCCCTGCACTGAATGGAACATTCTTAACCACTTGACCGTCAAGGAAGCCTGGTGCCTGTCTTTTGAATATCTCAGATATTCCAATGGCTCATGGGTGTACTGTTCCTCTCGTGACCTGCGGGGTTTCTGGGGGTAAAATTTTTAATCTCGACAAATGTACCCAACTAGATATCCCTCACATTTGACAGCAGTGGAAGTGGTTAAAATTACTTTATAGGCATCTTCCTCCCATTTTGGCAATAGTTGATCTGGGGGGACCTTTCTTTCCAGGTTTTAAAAAGGAATTGGCTTCTTTGTGAAGGAACTGCTCCGTTGCTGTAGTTTTCAGTGGGAGCTGGCAGTGCCTTGCTTTGTGGGCCTAATCCTGAGTCACCTTCTGAACTTGTCCTAGATGAGTAATATATCTCAGAGCCTGATTCACTTTCTCATCAGTGAATGTCAGTAGTACGAAAAAGCTTCCTGTAAGTAATTTCAAATGGGTTAAGTCTCTGACCACTCCTGGGGGCTACATGGACCCTGAGGACTACATTAGGAAGCAAGTTGGTCCAGGGTTCCTGAGTTTCTTGGCAGAGCTTTGCTAAGGTTTTTTTTTTTTTTTTTTTTAAAGTATGGTTCATTCTCTCTACCTTCCCTGAAGACTGGGGGTGCCAGGGGGTGTGTAGCTTGTGGTCTACTCCTAGGACCATTGTGAGGTCCTATGTGATTCTGGCTATAAGAGAGGGCCTGTTATCAATCACTCTTGAGGAATTTTGGGAGTTCAAGCTGAGGAATTATTTCTTTTAAAAGGGACTTACAGACATCCATAGCCTTTTTAGATCTGGTGGGGAAGACTTCAACCCATCCTGGGAATGTATCAACAAATGCCAGAAGATATTTACATCCTGCTCATGGAGGAATTTGGGTGAAATCTAACTTCCAGTCTTTCCCTGGATGTCCCTCAGTGTTGGATTGGCCTGACTAAGGAAGAGGGTGTTGGATGGGTCTGTGGATTATTAAGGGCATATAAATCACAGGGAAGCCTTACTTATTTTACTTTTCTCTTAAACCCCTCCTCAAGTCCAGTGTGCATCCCTTCCATAGTGTGTGGCATCTGTTAAGTTCTTATAGTTTCCACTGTCAGACGCCAGGGATTAGAACCTTAACCTCCTTTTCATATCAGCCTGTGCTTCACTTTTAATAGCCCCATTTCTCAGCATTGTCTTGTTCCCGTGGGGAATACTGGGGAAGGCTAGGGAGTTCAGGGGGGCCATTCACTAGAGCCATAACTTGTTCAGGTTCCAGTTGCCTGTTTTGCAATTTGATTCGTTTTGCTGTTCCCTTGGCTCACAAAATTTCCATTTCTTTGATGTCCCCTACAGTGACTGCTAGTCATTTGGGAGCTTCAGTGCTTCTGAAAGAGCCAGAACCAAATCTTTATGTTTTCTGGGGGAATTTCTAGCAGTTAATATTTCTCTTTCTTTCCAAATGGCAGTATGATTGTGTAGCATGTGGAACCCATATTAAGAGTCAATAAAAAAATTTCTTTATCTTCCTGAATTGCAAAGTTCACATTAATGCAATTAGTTCAGCCTTCGGGCTAATGTCTGGGGTGTGGCAGGGCTTTGGTTTCTGTGACTTCATCTAGACTGACTGTGCCATACCTTGCCTGTCGGGTTCTTATTTCTACAAAATTTGTCCCATCAGTGAATCATTCAAGTTCAGGGCTGTAAAGAAGCTCATCTAGAAGATCAGATCTACTGAAGTAAATTTGTTCTAGGATCTCTATAGACTGATGCAATAAGTCTCCACTCTCAAACCCTGAGCAGAGTTGTTGGGGTCAGGATATGGCACACCTCCAAGGTAATGTCCAGTGTGTCCATTAGAAGGGCTTAGTATCTTGTTAACCTTCCTTCAGGCAACCAATGATGTCCTTTGACTTTCAGCACAGATTGTACCTGATGAGGGGTTAGCACATCTAAGTAATGTCCCAGGACGAACTTCAGTTCAGTTCAGCTCAGTTCAGTTGCTCAGTCATGTGCGACTCTTTGCGACCCCAAGGACCATAGCATGCCAGGCCTCCCTGTCCATCACCAACTCCCAGAGTTTACCCAAACTCATCTCCATTGAGTCGGGGATGCCATCCAACCATCTCATCCTCTGTCATCCCCTTCTCCTCCTGCCTTCAATCTTTCCCAGCATCAGGGTCTTTTCAAATGAGTCAGCTCTTTGCTCTTCAGCTCAACAGGTGGCCAAAGTATTGGAGTTTCAGCTTCAACATCAGTCTTTCCAGTGAACACCCAGGACTGATCTCCTTTAGGATGGATTGGTTGGATCTCCTTGCAGTCCGAGGGACTCTCAAGAGTCTTCTCCAACACCACCGTTCAAAAGCATCAATTCTTCGGTGCTCAGCTTTCTTTATAGTCCAACTCTCACATCCATACATGACCACTGGAAAAACCATAGCCTTGACTAGATGGACCTTTGTTGACAAAGTAATGTCTCTGCTTTTTAATATGCTGTCTAGGTTGGTCATAACTCTCCTTCCAAGGAGTAAGCGTCTTTTAATTTCATGGCTGCAGTCACCATCTGCAGTGATTTTGGAGTCCAAAAAAATTAAGTCAGCCACTGTTTCCCCATCTATTTGTCATGAAATGATGGGACCGGATGCCATGATATTAGTTTTTTGAATGTTGAGCTTTAAGCCAACTTTTTCACTCTCCTCTTTCACTTTCATCAAAAGGCTCTTAGTTCTTCTTCACTTTCTGCCATAAGAGTGGTGTCATCTGCATATCTGAGGTTATTGATATTTCTCCTGGCAATCTTGATTCCAGCTTGTGCTTCATCCAGCCCAGCGTTTCTCATGATGTACTCTGCCTATAAGTTAAATAAGCAGGGTGACAATATACAGCCTTGAGCCTGGAAGCCTCATAACAGGACTGTGGCTGCTACTGCCTGCAGGCAGCTTGGCTGCCTCAGGACCACTGAGTCCAGTTGTTTTGAGAAGTAAGGCTCTGGTCTCTGATCTGTTCCCAGCTTTTGGGTCAGGACTCCTAGTGCGATCCCTGACCTCCCGGCACACAGAGTAAAGGGCTTGTACAACTTTGAAAGCCCCAGTGCTGGTGCTCTACTCGACTCAGTCTTTAGAGTCTCCAAGCCCTGCTGGCCGTCCTTGTGCCATGGGAGGGGTTCCCCTTCTCCTTCCTTTAGTACCTCATGTAGGGGTTTTGCTGTAAGTCCATAATTTGGAATCCAGATAAGATAGAACCCAGAACCCAGCCATTCTGAGAAATCCTAGGAGTTGCCTCATTCTGGTTGGAGATAATAACGCACTAATTGTTCTTCAGTCTATGGCTAAGGCTTATGCCCCTGGAGTCAAAAAATATTCTAAATGTTGAATCCACTGCTATAAGATCTGTGCCTTGGTTAGAGAGTCTTTATATCCCCTTTTTGCCAGAAAATTTAGGACCTAACAGTATTTTGATCTCAATCTTGCTTGGTCTCACTTCAGTTCAGTCGCTCAGTCATGTCTGACTCTTTGTGACCCCATGAACCACAGCACGCCAGGCCTCCCTGTCCATCACCAACCCCCAGGTCCACCCAAACCCATGTGCATTGAGTTGGTGATGCCATCCAGCCATCCAGCCATTGTCATCCTCTGTTATCCCCTTCTCCTCCTGCCCTCAATCTTTCTCAACATCAGGGTCTTTTCAAATGAGTCAGCTCTTCGCATCATGTGGCCAAGTATTGGAGTTTCAGCTTCAACATCAGTCCTTCCAATGAACACCCAGGACTGATCTCCTTTAGGATGGACTGGTTGGATCTCCTTGCTGTCCAAGGGACTCTCAAGAGTCTTCTCCAACACCACAGTTCAAAAGCATCAATTCTTCGGCGCTCAGCTTTCTTTATAGTCCAACTCTCACATCCGTACATGACCACTGGAAAAACCATAGCCTTGACTAGATGGACCTTTGTTGGCAAAGTAATGTCTCTGCTTTTTAATATGCTGTCTAGGTTGGTCATAACTTTCCTTCCAAGGAGTAAGGATCTTTTAATTTCATGGCTGCAATCACCATCTGCAGTAATTTTATCAGTAAATTATCAACATATTGTAGCAAGTTCCCTTCTCAAGGCCCTGTTCCCTTGCTTATGCATTTCCAAACAGTTGGGGATTGTCCCCAAAACCCTGCAGAAATACTTTCATATGTACTGGGTATCCTTCAGGGTGTCAGGGCTCCTCCACTCAAAGGCAAAATGTCATTGAGAGTCTGGATGGAGGTGATTACAGGAAAAAAATGCATCTTTGAGGTTCAAAACAGAGAAACACTGGATGCTCCTGGCCCTGGGTGAGGAGGGTGTATGGGTTTGACACCAGTGGGTGAACAGGGATAACTGCCTCTCTCACTGCTCCTAAGTCTTGCACAAACAGGTACTCCCTGCTAGACTTCTGAATGGGGAGGATGGGGGTGTTGCAAGGGGACTCAGTTCAGTTCAGTCACTCAGTCATGTCTGACTCTTTGCAATCCCTGCAGCACGCCAGGCCTCCCTGTCCATCACCAGCTCCCAGAGTTTACTCAAACTCATGTCCATCGAGTCGGTGATGCCATCCAACCATCTCATCCTCTGCCGTCCTCTTCTCCTCCTGCCCCCAATCCCTCCCAGCATCAGGGTCTTTTCCAGTGAGTCAACTCTTCACATGAGGTAGCCAAAGTATTGGAGTTTCAGCTTCAGCATCAATCCTTCCAGTGAACGCCCAGGACTGATCTCCTTTAGGATGGACTGGTTGGATCTCCTTGCAGTCCAAGGGACTCTCAAGAGTCTTCTCCAACACCACAGTTCAAAAGCATCAATTCTTCGGCGCTCAGCTTTCTTCACAGTCCAACTCTCACATCCATACACGACCACGGGAAAAACCATACCCTTGACTAGATGGACCTTTTGTTGACAAAGTAATGTCACTCCTTTTTAATATGCTATCTAGGTTGGTCATAACTTTCCTTCCAAGGAGTAAGCGTCTTTTAATTTCATGGCTGCAGTCACCATCTGCAGTGATTTTGGAGACCCCAAAAATAAAGTATGACACCCTTTCCACTGTTTCACCATCTATTTCCCATGAAGTGATGGACCAGATGCAAGCAGACTGGCAGGACCTAAATAGTCCGTGTTTTAGGAATTTCTGACCAGTGGTTGGATCCCCCTCAGGGCCTCCGGATTTAAAAGATATTTGTCTCTTTCAGCAGTATCTTTCTCCAGGTCTTAATCTTTTTTTTCTTTTTTTTAACTCTATCAAAAAAATTTGGCAGTGTTTAATGTTTTTGTTCTTGCTTCATGTATTGATATTCTTTTTATTTCTTTTTTAAAATTGAAGTGTAGTTCTCTTACAGTGTGTGTCAACCTCTACTGTATAGCCAAGTGACTCAGTTTTAGACATATATACTTTCTTTTTTTTAAATATTCTTTTCTATTATAGTTTTATCTCAGGAGATTGGATATAGTTCTTTGTGGTATACAGTAGAACCTTATTGTTTATGCATTCTAAATGTAATAGTTTGCATCTACCCACCCCAAATTCCTAGTCTATCCCTCTCCTACCCTGCGCCACCTGTGAACCCCAAGTCTGTTCTCTAGTCTGTGAGTCTGTTTCATAGACATGTTCATTTGTGTCATATTTTAAATTCCACATATAAGGGATATCACATGGTATTTTTCTTTCTCTTTTTGTACTTCACTTAGTATGGTAATCTCCAGTTACATCCATGTTCTGCAAATGGCATTATCTTGTTCTTTTTTTATGGCTGAGTAGAATGCCATTTATATATGTACTTATATCTTCTTTATCCATTCGTCTATTGATGGACATTTAGGTTGTTTCCATGTCTTGGCTATTGTGAATAGTGCTGCTATGAACATAGGTGTGCATGTATCTTTTTTATTTTTATTTTTTAATTTTTGACTGTGCTTGGTCTACCTTGCTGCACACGTGCATTCTCTAGTTTTGGCTACTGGCGGCTACTCTTCATCGCAGTGCTCAGGCTTCTCATGGCGGTGGCATCCCTTGTGGCAGAACTCGGGCTCCTCACGGCGGTGGCCCCCCCTGGGGCAGAGCTCGGGCTCCTCACGGCGGTGGCCTCCCCCGGGGCAGAGCTCGGGCTCCTCACGGCGGTGGCCCCCCTGGGGCAGAGCTCGGGCTCCTCACGGCGGTGGCCTCCCCTGGGGCAGAGCTCGGGCTCCTCACGGCGGTGGCATCCCTTGTGGCAGAACTCGGGCTCCTCACGGCGGTGGCCTCCCCCGGGGCAGAGCTCGGGCTCCTCACGGCGGTGGCCCCCCCTGCGGCAGAGCTCGGGCTAGAGCGCAGGCTCAGTAGTTGTGGCGCACGGCTTAGTTTCCTCAGGTCATGAGGACTCCTAGTGGACCAGGGATCCAGCCCACGTCCCCTGCATTGGCAGGTGGATTTTTAACCACTAGACCACAAGCGAAGTCTGCATGTGTCTTTCTGAATTATAATTTTGTATGTATATGCCCCAGGCCTTAATCTTTATTCTGTAAAGTAATTCATTCATCCTTTAGCCATGCCACATGGCATGTGAGATCTTAGTTCTGCAACCAGGGATCAAATTTGCAGCGCATGCATTGGCAGAGTGGAGTCCTAACCACTGGACTTGTGAGGAAAGGCCCCTGTATATGTAACTTCCAACTAATATATTACATAGTATGCATAAACACCAAATATGGAACCTCTACGGAATGAAGTTGGAAAGAAGGAAATGAAACAGGGAGGGGTTAAGCAATATTCTTGGTATGTGGGTGCTCATTTTTCTTTATATCTTTTCATAAGTCTGAAATATTTCTTTCCTTTTTAAAAATTGAAGCATGGGTGATTTATAGTATTAGTTTCACGTGTATCCCATAGTAATTCAAAATTTTTATAGATTATACTCCATTTAAAGTTATTATAAAATATTGGCTATATCCCCTGAACTGAACAGTATATCCTTGCAGTTTATTTATTGGAGTATAATAGCATTACATTATTGTTAGTTTCTGCTCTACAACAACATGAATCAGCTAAATGTATACATGTCTGGGCTTTCAAACCAATCAATCCTAAAGGAAATCAATCCTGAATATTCATTGGAAGGATTGATGTTGAAGCTGAAACTCCAATACTTTGGCCAGCTGATGAGAAGAGCTGACTCATTGGAAAAGACCCTGATGCTCGGGAAGATTGAGGGCAGGAGTGGGGGGCAACAGAGCATGAGGTGGTTGGATGGCATCACCATCAGTGGATATGAGTTTGACATGAATTTGAGCAGACTCTGAGAAATAGTGAAGGACAGGGAAGCCTAGCATGTTGCAGTCCATGCGGTTGCAAAGAATCACAACTTAGCAACTGAACAATAACAATAATCCAACTTCCCAGGTGGTGCTAGTGGTAAAGAATCTGCCTGTCAATGCAGGAGATATAAGAGACGCAGGTTTAATCCCTCGGTTGGGAAGATCCTCTGAAGGAGGGCATGGTAACCCACTCCAGTATTCTTGCCTGGAGAATCCCATGGAGAGAGGGGCCTGGCAGGCTACAGTCCATAGGGTTGCAAAGAGTTGTCCATGACTGAATTGATTTAGCACACAAGCATACTTATATCCGCACCCTCTTGAGACTCCCTTCCACCCCAAACCCCATTCTACCCATCTACGTCATCACAGAGCACTAGTTGAGCTCCCTGTGCTATATAGCAGCTTCCCGCTAGCTAACTGTTTTACACATGGAAGTGTATATACGTCAGTGCTATTCTCCAATGCATTCCAGGTTGTCCTTCCCCCACCCCTACAGTGTCCGTATGTCCATTCTCTACAATTGCATCTCTATTCCTGACCTGCAAGTAGCTCATCAGTACCATTCTTCTAGATTCCATATATATGTGTTAACATATGATATTTGTTTCTCTCTCTGTGACCTATTTCACTCTGTATGACCTACTTCACACAGACTCTAGGTCCATCCACATCACTACAAATGACCCAATTTTGGTTTTTTAATGGCTGAGTAATATTCCATCTTATATATGTACCACAGCTTCTTTACCCATTCATCTGTCAATGGACATTTAGTTTTCCTCCATATACTAGCTATTGTAAATAGTGCTGCAATGAATATTGGGGTCTATTTGTCTTTTTGCATTATGGTCTTCTCAGGGTATATGCTGCTGCGCCCCAGGCCTTAATCTTGTTTTTATCAGGGGAAGGAATTTTGTCCTTCCTGGCACCAAGTTATCCCAAACTACACAATCCACCTGTTCTCTCATTTCTTAGAGGATGTCCAAGGATATATCTTGATGACCATGAGGTGGATCATCTGGGGCTACCGCTATCAACAGAAGCATTTTCTGTTTGAATTCTTTACCACCTTGGATTTCACTTAAGACTCTATAGCTCCTAACTTATTTAGCAAATCTCTCCGGAGGAGAGGGACAGGGCATTCTGGCATATACAGAAAGGAGTGAGTAGTGATGATGGACCCGAGTGCATAGGCAAGGGGAGACATAAACCACCTTCCCTTTGGCTGTCCATCATCTCCCATCACAGTTCAGTCAAGGCTGGAGAGGGGGCTGGCTGGTCAAGTCTGAACAGAGCAGGGGGCTCAGGTGTCTGAAGAAATTCAGTTTCCCTACCTGCCACGTCTAGGGTGACCTGAGGCTCTGCTCGAGTCAAGAGGATGGTCAAGTAGGATCTGGAGGCAGGCAGGCACTTGGGTCCACCATACAGCATACAGGAATCTCATTTGAGAAATTATCATAAAACTGAGGCTGGTCAGGGATACCCCTTGGGCATCCCACCAGAGGGTGCTCAGGACATTCCCCCTTCCAAGGTCCCTCTTTCAGACAAAGGAACAGCTGTTTCAGCCCAGGTGGCCTCTTGACTGTGCTTTGGGCCTTCTCACTCCTTCTCACTACCCCCCAAGTGGTGGATGAACCAAAGCAGACAAAAGTTGTGTTTTCTTTATTGGTCTCCTCTGTTAAGTCTTGGTTGTTATAGACCTTAAAGGTCTCCACTGTCAAGGTTGGCAATGGGTTTGGGGCCCAGCCGGAAGCTTTTGTAATTTTCTCTGGATGTCAGGAGTAGCCTGGGTGATAAAATGCATGGCCAGTATGTCCTCCCTTCTGTGGACTCTGAGTCTGTATTGGTGTCCTTCCTGAATGCCTCTGTCACTCAGCTCAAGAAGACTGCCTGGTTTTTATCTTTTTCCAATGTAAACTCTTGGATCTTATAATTTACAGGCTTCACCAATACACCTTTTTATTCCTTCTGCTAGACAAAGTAATACAATGTCTCATCCTAACCTGGCCAACATGATCTTCATAGTCCCTGTGGGGGTCATGTTCTGGGATTGAATCCCCACCCACCCGATAAATTTAATGTGGACTGGTGGCCAGTAGGCCATCTGCATGTTCCCCAGCCTTTCTCGGTATATGCTCCTTTTCATCCTAGGTGAGCCAGAATAACCATGATATCCTGCCACATGAAAGAGACTGCCAACCCCAGCCTGACAAATTCATCCCTCAACTTGTCAGGGTTCTCTGAGAACCTGCCTAACTTCTCCTTGCAGATTAACCCAATTAATTTAGGATCTCTCTTTGGGATGTGCCAGGCATTTGAGCAAATTCCAAGAGAGAGTGAAGGACAAGGAAGCCTGGCATGCTGCAATCCATGGTATCGCAGAGTCGGACACAACTTGGTGACAAAACAACAATAATAGGCGGGCTAGAGTCTGTGCAGTCACACATAGTCGGACTCTACTGAGCACGCACGCACACACAGGAGACCCTTGAAGCACCCCAAAGTTAAATGGAAGTCAAGAGAAGTGCAACTAGAATTTGATATTTGGAAAGTCTGTCAATAATTTATAAAAGTTTTAAAACTTCCTGCCAGATAGGATCTTAGATTTCTGTGAAATAATACTTATTCCTTGCTCTAAGTTGGGGGAAAAAATCAAAACTAAATGTAGATCAGTTAAAGACACAGCAACTCACATGATCTGTTCTCAAAAGCAGCATCCAGGACTCAACATTGTTCTCTCAAGAGAGAGGAACCAAATCCAGTCCTGCATCAGCCTATTCTTTAATAAAATCCATTTGCCTAATTAAATTTAACCCAACCTTAGAAATCTTGGCCATGTACAAACTCTTTTTTTCAATGTTTCTCTTCTGCAAACCTTCTATAACTTTCTGTAGCCAAACTTTCTCCCTTGTTCTTTCCCCACTCAGAAATCACCAGCTCTAGAACAAAATCTGGAGAAGGAAATGGCAACCCACACCAGTATTCTTGCCTGGAGAATCCCAGGGACAGAGGAGCCTCATGGGCTGCCATCTATGGGGTTGCACAGAGTTGGACACGACTAAAGCGACACAGCAGCAGCAGCCCCAGCAGAACAAAATCACCCATTTTCCTTTCAACAAAATATATTTCCACTCCTCATACCTTCTGCTCTGAAAACACATCCTACTTAAGCATCCATGAACTGTACTTTACATCATCTTTCTGTTCATTGGTAGAGAACATGTCAAGGTGGCACCATCTTTAGTTTCTGTCTCACAAGAAGACGAAAGTAGGCGAACTAAGACCTGTTTAGCAATTAATGTTCCAATATTTTATCTTACTTGAAATGGCCTGAATATCCAATTAATTCCTCTCATTTAACTTAATTAATTTCAAATTTGGCTTCCCCGGTAACTTAGATGATTAAAAAATCCACCTGCAATGTGGGAGACTTGGGTTTGATCCCTGGGTTGGGAAGACCCCCTGGAGAAGGGCATGACAACCCACTCCAGGATTCTTGTCTGGAGAATCCCCATGGACAGAGGACCCTGGAGAGCTATAGTCCTTGGGTTGAACACGACTGAGCGACTAAGCACAGCATCATTTCAAATTTCTCAAATTTTGGAGATACTGTTTTAGATGGATGCTTCCTAAACATAATTATTCCTATAGTTTACCAAAAACTTCTTATCCAAGTTACATTTCCTTAAAAATTTAATCATATCAAGTTATGTTTCCCTGTTGACAAGTTTTATAACAGAAAAAATATGCACTTATGACTTCTTATAACTCTATGTAAAGTGAAAGTATCATCCTTAATATTGATAACTCTAAAAGATCTGTATTAATTAAAGCCACAGGTTTAAGCTAGACATGTTAATTTCTACAGAACCAGACATCTCATCATTTTCCCACTTGTATTTAAATGGCCCTCTTTTCCCCTCAGTCTCAGGGACTATAGATGAATCAGATAATTTCCTGAGAGCCCAGGCAGAATAGTTACATTTAAGAGCCAAGGAGGGGAAAATGCAAACTCCTGTCTTTTCTTTTTGTTCTTCAAAATCCCATGAGTAACCCAACAAGGTTGAGTCCAAGGCAATGTGGGCTGTTTATATTTCAAGGTTTCAGTGCTCTGCCATGCCCACAGTGACTGCAGAGATTTGCAGGAGCAGTTGGACAGAGAAAACTACATCATATACAATACCAATGACAAAACTTAAAGACACAAACAGAAAGTTTTCAGGATAAAGAGGACTGGAGTATAGGGGTGAGGACCAAGGGAGAGGTAAAGACAGGAGGGACAGAAAAGACTGAAAATGAGACAGAGACAGAAAGAGAGAGAGAATGCCATTGCAACCCACCCCCTGTGGGTGTTTATTCAGGCACCAACTGCATACTTCCAGAAAGGGCCAGTGAGGGAGGGAGCATGCTGTCCACTGCCCGCCAAGATGAATGAAGCCAGAAAACCAGCCTGCTGTCCATCACGTGTGGGACTCTCACCCACAGCTGGGCCTCTCACATGTACACCAGTGTACAGAAATCTGCTGCTTCAGCCCATCGCCTATGGGACTTCTCTTCGCAGCAGGAAATAAAGGTGAGACTATTAGGGTGCTCGGACTTTGAGCTGCTACACATATGAGGTTTGAACATGTATCCCTCTCTTAAGTCTCTGGTCAGAGGAGCCCCTGGACCAAGGTCTGCAGGGTATGAGGTGAGCCCCTCCCCCCTCTGCTTGTCGTCCTTCAAGGTGAGCGGGCCGAGCTGAGAAGAGTGATTCTGTGGCTGCCCCACATCCGCTCTTTCAGGAGGAGAGGACAGAGAGTGAAGTAGAGAGATTTGAGGAGAGGGAAAGGGACAAAGGGAAAATGATGAAGGAAAAAGGACAAGGGGAGAGGGGAAAGCACTGCCCGAGTGAGGAAACTGAGGCCCTAGGGTGCTGAAAGGCAGATTTAGCCTTGGTGATGCTGAAACAAGAGGTTGAGATGGACACTTGTCACCCATGGGAACACATATGGTGTTCATGAAGGTACCCAGATCCTCTCCCCAGAGAGGGACAACTGCCCTGTGTCGGGCACCACAGCGTTTGTTACTGACCACGGTTCTTGTCCTTTCCCAGTCCATAGAAATTGATCAGAGGCTGGACAAGAAATCCAGGCAAGGCTTTATTGCGGCCTGTGCTGTAGCATGGGAAAATGAGATCAACTCTGCAAGTGAGGGGGGCAAGCTTGTTACTTAATGGGGTGAGGGTAGGGGTATCTCCAGGGGTCAGAGTTACATGTGCAGGGGGCATGCGCAGTACCCTGCTTTTGCTCTCGACACCCTGTTTTTGCTCTAGGCTCCTATAAAGTGGCAATTGGGTTTTTTTATCTCTCTGTGTTTTGGGGTCCAGAATTTACCCTAGGTGCACATGCATGCAGTTGTTTTCTGTCCCATACAGTTTGTTCGTATTTTGTTGCTAGAGGAAAGATGTGTCCAGGTGCAAGCATTGTAGCATGAAGGAAAGGGTTCCAGGTCCCAGCCTGTCTCAGTTTTGGAAGTGGATTTTTTCTTCTTGTGTTCTTTTCTCAATTGTCAATTATTATTACATATAATTGCAAATTATTCTTTAAAAATTGATTTTATATTCTCCAATTTTGCTTAATCCATTTATTGGTTTTAGCAGAGGTTTTTGTGTGTTACTTAGGATTTTCTACATAAAAAGTCATATCACATGTGAGTAGAGATAATTTAACTTCTCTTTCAATTTGGATGCCCTTTTGCTTGTTCTTGCTGAATTACTCTGGCCATGACTTCCAATACCATGGTTAATAGAAGTGGTAAAACATATCTTGGCCTTAGGAAAAACCTTTTATCTTTTACCTTTGAATATGACATTAACTGTGGGGCTCTTAAAAAACATGTTGAGAAACCTCTTTTATTCCTAGTTTGTTAAAGAGTTTTTCACAATGAAAGGATATTAAAATTTGTCAAATCGATTTTCTGTAGCAATTGAAAATGTCACATGGGGTTTTCTTCCATTCCATTAATGTGGTATATTGCATTTCATACACTGTACCATCCTTTCATTTCAAGAACAAACCCCACTTGAAAAGAGCAATGAAACTGATAAATCTTTCGCCAATGACTAAGAAAAAAGACAGGATTCAACTACTGAATCAGAAATGAAAGTGGGGACATCACTACCAATTTTATAGAAATGAAAAGTGTTATAAGAGTACTAGGAACAATTGTACACCAATATTGGATGATCTAGATGAAACGGACAAATTCCTAAAAATACACAATCAATAAGACTGGATAATAAAGAATGGAAAATCTGAATAAACCTACAACTAGTGTGGGATTGAATCTATAATCAAAGACCTCTCAACAAAGGAGAGCTCTGGACCAGGTGCTTCTCTGTTGATTCTATAAATCATGTACAAAGAGCTAGCATCAGTGCTTCTCAAATTCTTCCCAAAAAACTGGAGAGGAAAGGACATTTTTAACTCGTTTCTTAAGTCCAGTGTACCAACGCAATGGTATCCACACTGATACCAATGCAAGACAATGATACTACCAGAACAGAAAACTACAGGCAAATATCCCTTATAAATATTGATGTAAATGTTTTCATCAAAATAGTCGCCAACTGAATTGATCATCATTTTAAGAAATTATATGCCATAACCATGTGCATGCCTCCTCCTAGCATCATTCCACCACCACTAGGCTCTCAAAGCTAGAAATTAAATTTCCCTTTTGAACCTAAGTAGCACTTTATCTTTACTTTCATAATATCACTTTAACCTGGTATTATAGTTATTTGTATATAGCATGTTTCTCAGATTTTCCTCTGTATTTAATCATGTAACCTGTAAATAACAAGAAATTTTTTCCTTTTTAATCATAATTTCTTTCCTTGGCCAAGACTTGTAGCTGCTTATAACATAGCAATGTATCTAATTTAAACAAAAAGTAGATTGTTTTAAATTATGTGAATTAGATTACTAAAACTACAGGAGTAGGAGATGCTGAGCTTGGATGCAACAAAACAAGGAAAAATGCTGCCACTCAATATTTGTGAATAGATGCCAGAAACTCTGCCATAGAGGGCCCAGAAAAACTAGTTGCCACCATCATGAGGCTTGCAGAAAGATCCATGTGTAAATAATGCCACACATTGCTCACAAGTGTGTTTGTGTGATAAAACCTAAGTGGATTCCGACAGATAGGAAGTCTTAAAATTGTTGTAGCTTTCAGTATCCTTGGTATAGCAAAATAAGAATTGGGATGGGTAGAGTGAGTCTTTCTAAATTGTCTGCCATATACCTGTTTTCTTTTTCTTGTTATATTTACCAGGACCTTGACACCATTTGTTAAAAATTGGAGTGTAGTTGCTTTCCAGTGTTGTGTTACTTTCTGTTGTACAGCAAAGTGAATCAGCCACACGTATACACGTATCTCCTCTTCTTTGAATTTCCTTCTCATTTAGGTCACTGCAGAGCATTGAACTCTGTGCTACACAGTCGGTTCTCATTAGTTGTCTTTTTATACAGAGTAGCGTATATATGCCAATCCCAATCTCTCATTCCATCCCACCCTTCCTCAACCCATCTGTAGATGTACATTTTTTTCTCTTTGTCTGTGTCTCTCTTTCTGCTTTGCAAATAGGTTGATCTGTACCATTTGCCTAGATTCTGCATATATGCATTATTATATGGTATTTGCTTTTCTTTCTCACTCACTTTACCCTGTATGATGGTCTCTAGATCCATCCATGTCTCTACAGTTGGCACAGTTTCATTCTTTTTTATGGCTGAATAGTATTCCATTTTATATAGGTACCACATCTTCTCTATCCATTCCTCTGTTGATGGACATTTAGGTTGCTTCCATATCCTGGCTATTGTAAATAATGCTGCAGTGAACACTGGAGTACATATGTCTTTTTGAATTGTAGCTTTTCTCCAAGTATATGCCCAGGAGTGGGGTTGCTGGATCATATGGTAGTTCTCCTTTCAGGTTGTTGTTTTTTTTCAAGGAACCTCCATACAATTTCCATAGTGACTCTACTAATTAACATTCCCACCAACCGTGTAGGAGGTTCCCTTTCCACACCCTCTCTGGCATTTATTATTTGTAGATTTTTGATGATGACCATTCTGTCTGGTGTGAGGTGATACCTCTGTAGTTTTGATTAATTTTTCTAATAATTAGAGATGTTGAGCATCTTTTCATGTTTGTTGGCCATTTGCGTGTCTTCTTTGGGGTAATTTTATTTAGGTTTTTTTTGCCTATTTTTTGACTGTGTTGTTTATTTTTTTGGTATTGAGCTGCATGAGCTATTTATATTTTAGAGATTAATCCCTTGTCAGTTGCTTCATTTGTAAATGTTTTCTCCCATTCTGAGGGCTGTCTTTTTGTCTTGTTTGTAGTTTCCTCTGCTGCACAAAAGCTTTTAATGTTCATTAGGTCCCCTTTTTTCCCATTACTCTAGGAAGTAGGTCAAAAAGATCTTTCCATGATTTATGCTTGACATTATTTTGAATGGAAGAAGTATTAGCAAGCATTTGACCTTACTTCTGAGGGTTTCCCAGGTGGCTCAGTGCTAAAGAATCCATCTGCCAGTGCAAGAGACATGGGTTCATTTCCTGAGATGGGAAGATCCCCTGCAGGAGGAAATGGCAACCCACTCCAGTTTTCTTGTCTGGAAAATTCCATGGACAGAGGAGCTACTGGTGGGCTACAGTTGATGGGGTCACAAAGAGTCAGACATGAACTGAGCATGAGCATGAGCTGGAACCCTTAAAACAAGTTTCACAATCAACTGTGATATCTACTAGAAGTTTATAGTAGATGCCCATAATCTTATTAAGGAAGTTCCCTTCTAGTTTCCAAGTTTTTTAAAAAATCATTTATGGATGTCAAACATCTTCCCCAACAATTAACATTACATTTATTAAGGCTGTGGATTCAATTAACAGATTTTATTTTACTTTTAATTGGAGTATAGTTGATTTACAGTGTTCTATTAGTTTGTACAGCAAATTGATTTAGTTACACATATACATGTATGTTAGCCTCTCTATCGTGTCTGTCTCTTTGCAACTTCATGGCTATAGCCCTCCAGGCTTCTCTGTCCATGCAATTTTCCAGGCAAGAATACTGACTGGGCTGCCATTTCCTATTCTGGGGGATTTTCCCGACCCAGGGATCGAACCCGGATCTCTCACACTGCATGCAGACTCTTTGCCATCTGAGCCACCAGGGAAGCCGATACATATACATAATATTCTTTTTTCAGATTCTTTTCTCATATAGGTTACTACAGCATACTAAGTAGAGTTCCCTGTGCTATACGGTAGGTCCTTATTGGTTATCTATTTCATATATAGCAGTGTGTGTCTTAGGTTCCTAATATATCCCTCCCACACATTTTTCCTTTGGTAACCATCCTAAAGGAGATCAGTCCTGGGTGTTCATTGGAAGGACTGATGCTGAAGCTGAAACTCCAATACTTTGGCCACCTCGTGTGAAGAGTTGACTCGTTGGAAAAGACCCTGATGCTGGGAGGGATTGGGGGCAGGAGGAGAAGGGGATGACAGAGGATGAGATGGCTGGATGGCATCACCAACTCAATGGGCATGAGTCTGAGTAAACTCCGTGAGTTGGTGATGGACAGGGAGGCCTGGCATGCTGTGATTCATGGGGTAGCAAAGAGTCGGACACGACTGAGCGACTGAACTGAACTGAACCATAGGTTTGTTTTCAAAACCTGTGAATCTATTATTTTTTTAAAATATTTATTGTAAATAAATTATTTTTGTAAATAAGTTCATTTATATCATTTATTTAGATTCCACATACAAGCAATATCATATGATACTTCTGTTTCTCTGTCTGGCTTACTCCACTTAGTATGATAATCTCTACATCTATCCATCTTGCTGCAAATGGCATTATTCCACTCTTTATGGTTGAGTAATATTCCATTGTATATAGGTACCACTTCTTTATCCATTCCTTTGTCAGTGGGCATTCAGGTTGCTTCCATGTTTTGGCTATTGTACATGGTGTTGCAATGACATTGGGGTACAGGTGTCTTTTTGAATTATGCTTTTTTCTAGATGTATGTCCAGAAGTGGGAATGCTGGATCATACGGTAGTTCAGTTTTTAGTTTTTTAAGTAACCTCCCCATTCTGTTTTCCATAGTGGCTGTACCAATTTACATTCCCACCAACATTATAGGAGGGTTCCCTTGTCTTCTTTATTGTGTGTAGGTTTTTAAAGAATTTATTTATTTTTGGTTGCACTGGGTCTTCACTGGGGCTCACAGGCTCTTCATTGCTGTGTGCTGGCTTTCTCTAGTTGTGCTGAGCAGAGGCTGGTCTCTAGTTGTAGTGAGTGGGCTTCTCATCGCAGTGGCTTCTCTGTTGCAGAGCGCAGGCTGTAGAGTGCGCGGGCTTCCGCAGTCGCGGCTCACGGGCTCTAGAGTGTGGGCTCAGTAGTTACAGCACACCACCCTAGTTGCCCCTTGACATGTGGGATCTTAGTTCTGCAACCAGGGATCAAACCGGTATCCCCTATATTGACAGGCAGATTCTTAACCACTGGACCACCAGGGAAGTCCCCCTGTTTGTAGGGGTTTTTTAAATTTATTTATTTAATTTCTGGTTGTCTTGGATCTTTGTGGTTGCACGGGCTTGTCTCTAGTTGTGGTGAGTGGGGACTATTCTCTAGTTTCGGTGCTCAGGCTTCTCATTGCGGTGGCTTCTCTTGTTGGGGAGCATGGGCTTTATGGCACAGGGGCTCATAGTTGTGGCTCCCAGGCTTCGGAGCAGAGGCTCAACAGTTGGAGTACACAGGCTTGGTTGTTCCGTGGCACGTGAGATGATCAGGGATCAAACCCGTGTCTGCTGCATTAGCAGGTGGATTCTTTACCACCAAGCCACCGGGAAGCTCTGTCGGTTTTCTGATGACGGCCATTCTGACCAGTGTGAGATGATGCCTCATTGTAGTTTTGATTTGCATTTTTCTAATAATTAGTGATGTTCAGCATCTTTTCATGTGACCATCAGATTTTAAAAATATTGAACCATCTTTACATTCTGGGGATAAAGTGGTAATGTCTTTATTCAATTTCTTTACTTGATACAGAGCTATCCAGACTGTTTCTTCTTGAGTAAATTTTGATAATTTGTCTCTCTCAAGGAATTTGTTAAGGAATTTGCTAATTATCTATAAATTGTCTATTTTATTGATATAAAGATGTGTACATTATTCCATTATCCATTTTTTAAAAACAACGTTTTAAATTTATGTTTGGCCGTGCCGGGTATTTGTTGCTGTGTGGGCTTCCCCCTAGTCATGCTGAGGGGGGCTCCTCTTTGCTGTGGGGTCTTGGCTCTCATGGCAGTGGCCCCCTCTTGGTGCAGAGCACAGGCTCTGGGATGCGGGGCTTTCGTAGTTGCAGCAATGGGCTCAGCAGTTGTGGCTCCCAGGCTTCAGAGCAGAGGCTCAACAGTTGGGTCCCGTGGGCTTAGTCGCTGTGCAGCATGTGAGACCCTGGATCAGGGAACCCAGTCTCCTGCACTGGCAGGCGGATTCCTTACCACTGAGTCGCCAGGAAGTCCCCATCAGCCTTTCAGTGCCTGTAAAAGCTGTAGTAATGTCCCTTTTTTGATGCCTGACATTGGTAATTTGTTTCTTTTTTCATGGCTCTTTGTCAGTCTAGGTAAAGACTTATCAATTTTTATCAGTGTAATCAAGAAAATAGTTTTTTATTTCATTGAATTTCTCCATGACTTGTCTATTTTCATTTATTTCTGCCCTTAGTTTTCTCCTGCTTACTTTTGGTTTAATTTCTTCTTCCTTTCTAGCTTTAAAAAAGACAATACTTCTATTGAAACAATTCACATACCATACAACTGAACAACTTAAAATGTGCTATTTGATGACTTTTAGTATATCCAACGAATTGTGTATTCATCATTACAATCAACTTGGAAACACATTCACTCACCCAAAAAGAAACCTAATGCCAACACTCCCTAATTCCCCCACCCCCAGGCAACCATTAATCTTTATTTTCTAGGTTTGTCTACTCTGGATTTTCATACATATAGAATCATATTACAATATACAGCCCCTGGTGATTAATTTCTTTAATTTAGTATATATTTAGGGTTCATCTATCTTGTAGCATGTATCACTACTTCATTTCTTTTTATTACTGAGTAATATTCCCCACTGTATAGCTTTTCCAGCTTTTTAAGGTGGAAACCAGATTAATTCTGGACCTTTCTTCTTTCTAATGTAGACATTAGTGCTGTAAACTTGCACCTAAGCACTAATTGTTTTCATTATACTTACTAAAGTTTTTATCTATTTTCCTAATTGAATACATTTATTTTATTATTATATTGTTTGGTTTTTATAATGCCCTTTAATGTGCCAAGAAAAAATGAATTAGGATGAAGAACATGATATCTGATTAACATATTTTTCAGGTTCACCTGTAATATAACCTGAAGATTTTAAAGGCAACTTCTTCAAAACAGCACTTCACCACTATCAGTACATTTCTTTCAGCTGTTCTTAATCAACTGACTGAGGTCAGGGTTTCTCAACTTGGCACTATTGACATTTGGGAGTGATCATTTTTCTTGAGTTATAATTCTTCTGACATATTAGTTTTAGGTGTACAACATAATGATTCAATACTAACATATATTGCAAAATGATCATCACAATAATCATTAACATCCATCACTACACATAGTTACATTTTTTTCCTAGTGACTTATTTTATAACTGGAAGTTTGTACATCTTCACCCATTTTGCCCCCCAACCCACCCTTCACCTTTGGAAACCACTAACTCTTCTCTCTGTATCTATGAGTAGGTTTTTTGTTGTCGTTTTGTCTTTTTAGATTCCACATACAAGTAAGACCATGTAGTATTCAATAGTTATCTCTCTCTATCCCACTTACTTCACTTGGCATGATATCCTCAAGGTCCACTCATGGTGTCACGAATAGCAAGATTTACTTCTTTTTTGGATGATTAACATTCTATTGTGTGTATATATCACATTTTCTTTACCCATTCATCCATCAATGGACACTTAGGTTGCTTCCATGTTCAGTGAGGCAAAGAACATGGGGGTGCCTGTATATTTTCGAGTTAGTGCTTTCATTTCTGTAGATAAAAAGCCAGAAGTGAAACTGCTGGATCATATGGTTGTTCTCTTTTTAACATTTGAAGAAACTTCATACTGTTTTCCAGAGTAGCTATGCTAGAAGTGCACTAATTTTAAATCTTTTTTTTATTTTATACTATAAATGTTAAAAGTTAAATTTTTTTCTGTAGCTGCTGCTCTATCCTATGGGTTTGACAATCAGTATTTTCATCATCTTTCATATCTAACTATTTCATACTTTCCATTTTGGTATCAGCAGTGCATTCTCTAGATATCTTGGGAAGGTAACATAGGAAACATTTTCTGAGTTCCAGTTGATAGATTTGTCTGTGCTCTTTGTACTTAAAGGTTAAATTATGCTGGATATAAAACCTTTTGTTCACAATTTCTTTCCTTGACTATCTTAAATATATTTTATATCCATTTTCTTTCAGGATGAAGTGTTGCTGTCAACATCTAATAATGATCTAATTCTCTCTCCTTTATTAGTAATGTGGTCGTTTTGCCAAAATGCTCAAAGGAATTCTTTTCTCCCTTCAAATCTAGTAATTTTATAGGTATGTATTGATGTTGGTCATTCTGAGTTGTTATTCTTTGGCACACAAGTCTCTGCTCTTTCAATATATAGTTTTAAACATTTTTAGGAAAGTACTGTGTCTGTCTCAGCCTACTCATCGTGATGCTGTTGGATAGGAATGCCTGAGACACTTGCCTGGATCCCTGTTACTTGTGGAGAGGCCCCCCCAGACATTTCCGGACCAGAGTCAGTGTTGTGGCTGAACCAGTCCTGTGGTTCTTACTCTGACTGCAGGGAGCACCTCAGCAAAAACCCCCAGGGAATGATACTCCGGGCTGAGTCACGTTGCTGTACAGCAGGAACCAGCACAGCCTGTGTTTTGCAGAAGGTTTTCACTTTCATCTCGGGTTTAAAGGATTTGTTAACAAAATAAGCCACTTGTTATATACAAATAAATAACTCCTATATTTATTAGAGAATTAACTAGCTTACTTTCAGTATACTAACATTAAAAGAAAAGAGAAATGGAAATAGCAGAGGGTATATCACAAAATTGGGTTTTTGACCAACATCCAAACTCAAACAGTACTGGGAAGTCCTGTGTCACAGCACATCTGGAGTCCCAATTGGGAAAAGGTCCCAGGCAGCATGTCTGCTCTGTGGGTGAGACTTCAAAAATTGCACTTTGGGTTCCTGCTTATAATCCCAGGATGCAAACTGATATCATCATCGATCTCTGAGCAAATTGCAGCTCTGGTTTCATGTTAATGCTGTTTGTTTTGTCTGACAAAACTTGGACTGTTGTGAAGCCTGGAGATTTGCTGGCCAGGGCCCCTCCTAGGGCTCAACAATCTCAAGATATGTCCCCTGTCTTATCTATGGTGCCGCAAGCCCTGCACTCACAGCAGCAGTCAGGGCCCTCAGAGACAGGCCAGTGTCCAGGCAAGGACAGCGGCCTGTCCTGCTTTGTCTCTGAAGCCTAAGCAAAACTGTTTATTTGACTTCTCTAACACACTGGAAAGCAACTGTTGCCGTTCAGTCACCAAGTCATGTCTGACTCTTTGGAACCCCAGGGACTGTAAGACACCAGGCTTCCCTGTCCTTCACCATCTCCTGGACTTCGCGCAGATTCATGTGCACTGAATGGGTGATGCCATCCGACCATCTCATCCTGTGCCACCCCTTTCTCCTCTTGCCCTCAATATTTCCCATCATCAGGGTCTTTTCCAATGAGTTAACTGTTCACATCAGGTGGCCAAAGTACTGGAATTTTAGCATCAGTCCTTCCAGTGATTATTCAGGATTGATTTCCTTTAGGGATTGACTCATTTGAACCCCTTGCAGTCCAAGGGACTCTCAAGAGTCTTCTCCAGCACCACAGTTCAAAAGAATGAATTCTTTGGCACTCAGCCTTCTTTATGGTCTAACTCTCACATCCATACACGACAAATGGAAAAAACATCGCTTTGACTATATAGACCTCTGTCAACAAAGTGATGTCTACTTTATAATGCACTGTCTAGGTTTGTCATAGCTTTCCTTCCAAGGAGCAAGTTAATTTCATGGCTGCAGTCACTGTCTGCAGTGATTTTGGAGCCCAAGAATATAAAATCTGTCACTGCTTCAACTTTCCCCCTTCTATTTGCCATGAAGTGATGGGTTTGGATGCCATGATCTTAGTTTTTGAAATGTTGAGCCTTAAGCCAGCTTTTTCACTCTCCTCTTTCACCCTCATTAAGAGGCTCTTCAGTTCCTCTTAGCTTTCTGCCTTTAGAGTGGTATCATCTGCATTTCTGAGGTTGTTGGTATCTCTCCTGGCAGTCTTGATTCCAACTTGTGATTCATCCAGCCTGGCATTTCACATGATGTAGTCTGCGTATCTGTTAAGTAAACGGAGTGATAACATACAGCCTGTTCACACTCTTTTTTCCCAATTCTGAACCAGTCAGTTGTTCCATGTAAGGTTATA
The DNA here is from genome assembly GCF_023699985.2 of Odocoileus virginianus. Lineage (NCBI taxonomy): Eukaryota > Metazoa > Chordata > Mammalia > Artiodactyla > Cervidae > Odocoileus > Odocoileus virginianus. Next base: position 62,760,135 of record NC_069680.1, read on the forward strand.
ACTGTTGCTTCATGACCCACATATAGATTTCTCAAGAGACAGGTAAGGTGATCTGGTATTCCCATCTCCTTAATAATTTTCCACATTTTGTTGTGATCCACACAGTCAAAGGATTTAGTATAGTCAGTGAAGCAGATGTTTTCTGCAATTCCATTGTTTTCTCTATGATCCAGTTAAAGTTGGCAATGTGATCTCTGGTTCCTCTGCCTTTTTAAACCCAGTTTGTGCATCTGGAAGTTCTCAGTTCACGTTCTGCTGAAGCCTAGCTTGAAGGATTTTGAACATAATCTTACTAACATTTGAAATGAGCAACAACTGTGTAGTAGTTTGTACATTCTTTGGCACCACCCTTCTTTGAGATTGGAATGAAAACTGTCCTTTTCCAGGCCTTTGGCCACTGCTGAGTTTTGCTGAGTTCCCAAATTTGCTGACATATAGAGTGCAGCACTTTAACAGCATCATCTTTTATGATTTTAAATAGCTCAACTGGAATTCCGTCACCTCTACTAGCCTTGTTTGTAGTGATGCTTCCTAAGGCCCACTTGACTTTGCACTTCAGGATGTCAGACTCTAGGTGATGTCAATCACGTCATTGTGCTTACCTCAGTCATTACGACATTTTTTGTATACTTCTTCTGTGTATTATTGCCACCTCTTTTTAATCTTGTCTGCTTCTGTTAGGTCCTTACTATTTCTGTCCTTTATTGGGCCCATCCTTGCGTGAAATGTTCCCTTGATATCTCTAATTTTCTTGACAAGATCTCATGTTTTCCATTCTACTCTTTTCCTCTACTTCTCTGCACTGTTTATTTAAGAAGGTCTTCTTATCTCTCCTTGCTATTCTCTGGAGCTCTGCAATTAGTTGGATATATCTTTCCCTGTCTCCTTTGCCTTTTGCTTGCAGGAGACCTGGGTTTGATCCCTGCACTGGGAAGATCCCTTGGAGAAGGGAAAGGCTACCCACTCTAGTGTCGTGATCTGGAGAATTCCATGGACTATACAGTTGCAAAGCGACTTTCTCTTCACTTCTTTTCTCAGCTTTGGTGAACCTCTTCTAAATTTCTGAGAATGTGTATAAGCACTTGATTTCCTTTAAGCCAATTAAATACAGCTCATTTACAAGTTTGTTGTTGTTGTTATTCAGTTGCTCAGTTGTGTCCAACTCTTTGCGACCCCATGGACTGCAGCACTCCAGGCTTCACCATCTCCCAGAGCTTGCTCAAACTCATGTCCATTGAGTCGGTGATGCCATCCAACCGTCTTATGCTCTGTCGTCCCCTTCTCCTCCTGCCTTCAGTCTTTCCCAGCATCAGGGTCTTTTCTAATGTGTCAGCTTTTCGCATCAAGTGGCCAAAGTATTGGAGCTTCAGCTTCAGGAGCAGTCCTTCCAATGAATATTCAGGACTGAGTTCCTTTAGGATTGACTCATTTGATCTCTTTGCAGTCCAAGGGACTCTCAAGAATCTTCTCTAATACCACAGTTCAAAAGCATCAATTATTCAGTGCTCAACCTTTTTTATGGTTCAGCTCTCACATCCATACGTGACTACTGAAAAAGTTAATTTTTACACAAAGGCAGAACCAGAAATTTAGAAGTTAATCTTTACACAAAGATAGAACCAGAAATCTCATATTTTTCCCACTTGTATTTAAAATGGCCCTTTTTCCCCTCAGTCTGGTAGACTACAGATGATTCAAGTAGTTCCTGAGAGCCCCGCAGGTTAGTTACATTGCAAGAACAGAGGAGGGGAAAATGCAAGCTCTTGTTTTTTCTTTCTGCTCTTAAAATCCCACTTAGTAACCCAAAGTTGGAATCTCAGGCAATGGGGACTTGTTTGTTTTTCAAGGTTTCAGTGCTCCACTGTGTCCACAATATCTGTAGAGACTTGCAGAAGCAGTAGGACAGACAAAACTACACCACATACAAAGATACCAATGACAAAACTTAAAGACACGAACCAGAGTTTTCAGGATAAAGAGGACTGGAGTATAGAGATGAGGACCAAGGGAGAGGTAAAAGGAGGAGGGACGGAAAGGACTGAAAATGAGACAGAGACAGAAAGATTGCCATTTCCACCCATCCACTGTGGGGGTGTATTCAGATCCCAGCCTGTACGCTTCCAGAAAGGGCCTGTTAAGGAGACAGCACCCTGTCCACTGTCCACCAGGGTGATCAAGCCTAGAAACCAATCTGTTGTACATTATGTGTGGGACTGCAACTCACAAGTGGAACTCTCACCCACATGTACACCAGTATTTAGAAATCTGTCACTTCAGCCCACCCCCAGGGGACTTCTCCTGGAGACAAGAAAATAAAGGTGAGAATATTGGGACGATCAGACTTCTAGCCACTACATGATATGAGGTTTCACCTCGATCTGTCTCCTAAGCCTCTGGTCAGTGGGAAGCCCACTGGATGAAGGTCTGCTGGGTATGAGGTGAGTCTCTCTCCCCTCTGCTCATCACCCATCAAGGTGAGCCATTGCCGGCCAGAGGGAGCAGGTCTCACAAGCTGAGAGGAGTGATGCTGTAGCTGCCCGGCGTCCACACTCTCAGATGGAAAGGACAGAGAGAGAAGAAGTAGATTTCAGGAGAGGGAAAGGGACAAAGGGAAAGTGATGAGTGAAAAAGGACAAAGTTAAAATGTTAGTCCCTCAGTTGTGTTTGACTCTTTGTGACCCCATGGACTGTAGTCCGCCAGGCTCCCCTGTCCACGGCATTCTCCAGGCAGAAAACTGTAGTGGCTTACTATTTTCTTCTCCAGGGGATCTTCCCCACCCAGGGATCAAACCCTGATTTGATTTCAGGCTGATTCTTTACCATCTGCACCACCAGGGAAGCCCCAAAAGGACAGAGGGAAAATGATGAAGGAAAAAGGACAAGGGAAGAGGGGGAAAGCATTGCCCTAGTGAGGGGACCGAGGCCCCAGGGGACTGGAAGGCAGACTTAGCAAACATGGTGATGCTGAAGCATCAAGAGGTTGAGGTGGACATTTGTCACCTACCAGGAAGGTCGTATGGTGATCATGGAGGCATCCATATCCTCTCCCCAGACAGAGACAACTGCCCTGTGTTGGGCACCACAAAGTTTGTTACTGACCACAGTTCTTGTCCTTTCCCAGTCAATAGAAATTAATCAAAGCCCAGAAAAGAAATCCAGACAAGGCCTTATTGGGACCTCTGCTGTAGCTTGGGAAAATGAGAACAATCAACTCCAAAAACGAGTGGTTGAGCTTGTTCCTTAATGGGGTGAGGGTAGGGGTGTCTCCAGGGGGCATGTGCAGTACCCTGTTTTTGCTCTAGGCTCCTATAAAGTGGCAAGTGGGGTTTTGGTCTCTGTATTTTGGGGTCCAGGATTTGCCCCGAGTGTGCGCATGTAGTTCTCTTCCGTCCGTTTGTATTTTGTTGCTGGAGAAGAGCTGTATTCAGGTGCGAGCAGGGTGGCTCTGCAGGAAAGGGTCCCGGGTCCCAGCCGGTCTCAGTTTTGGAAATGGACATTTTTTTCTTACTTTCCTTTCTCAATTGTCAGTTATTATTGTATATAATTGCAACTATTTTTAAAAATTGATTTTACATTCTGCAACTTTTCTTACTCCATACTGGTTTTAGTGGGGGTTTTGCCTGTAATTCTTAGGCTTTTCTACATATAAAGTCATAGCACATGTTAATAGGGATAATTTAACTTCTCTTTCAATTTGGATGCCTTTTTGCTTGTTCTTGCTCAATTGCTCTGGCCAGGACTTCCAATACCATGGCAAATAGAAGTGGTAAAATTGTCTTGGTCTTAGGAAAAGCCTTTCACCTTTGAATATGTTAACAATGGGGTTTTAAAAAATCATGTTGAGAAAATCCCCTTTTATTCCTAGTTTAAGAGTTTTTACCATTAAAGGGTGTTAAAATTTGTCAAATGCATTTTCTGTAGCAATTGAACTTATCACGTGGGATTTTCTTCCATTCTATTATTAACATGGTGTATTATATTTCATACATTGTATCATCCTTTCATTTCAAGAACAAACTCCACTTGAAAAGAACAACAAAACTGATAAATCTTTTGCCAGTGACTAAGAAAAAAAGACAGGATTCAACTACTGAATCAGAAATGAAAGTGGGGACATCACTACCAATCTTATAGAAATGAAAAGTGTTATAAGAGTACTAGGAACAACTGTACACCAATATTGGATGACCTAGATGAAATGGACAAATTCCTAAAAATACACAATCAACTGGATAATAAAGAATGGAAACTCTGAGTAAACCTACAACTAGTGTGGGATTGAATCTATAATCAAAGACCTCTCAACAAAGGAGAGCCCTGGACCAGGTGCTTCCCTGTTGATTCTATAAATCATGTACAAAGAGCTAGCACCAGTCCTTCTCAAATTCTTCCCAAAAAACTGGAGAGGAAAGGACATTTTTAACTCGTTTCTTAAGTCCAGTGTACCAACACGATGGTATCCACACTGATACCAATGCAAGACAATGATACTACCAGAACAGAAAACTACAGGCAAATATCCCTTATAAATATTGATGTAAATGTCTTCATCAAAATACTGGCCAACAAAATTGATCATCATTCTAAGAAATTATATGCCATAACCTTGTGCATGCCTCCTCCTAGCATCATTCCACCACCACTAGGCTCTCAAAGCTAGAAATTAAATTTCCCTTTTGAACCTAAGTAGTACTTTATCTCTACTTTCATAATATCACTTTAACCTGGTATTATAGTTATTTGTATATAGCATGTTTCTCAGATTTTCCTCTATTTAATCATAAAACCTGTAAATAACAAGAAATTTTTTCCTTTTTAATCATAATTTCTTTCCTTGGCCAAGACTTGTAACTGCTTATAGCATAGCAATATATCTAATTTAAGCAAAAAGTAGACTGTTTTAAATTATGTGAATTAAGATTACTAAAACCACAGGAGTAGGAGATGCTGAATTTGGATGCAACAAAGCAAGGAAAAATGCTGCCACTCAATATATGTGAATAGATGCCAGAAACTCTGCCCAGAAAAACTAGTTGCCACCATCATGAGGCTTGCAGAAAAATCTAGTCTTCAAATGTACAAATGATGCCATACATTACTCTTCAGTGTGTTTGTGGTAAAACCTAAGTAGATTCCCACAGACAGGAAGTCTTAAAATTGTTGTAGCTTTCAGTCTATTTAGTATGGCAACATAAGAATTGGAATGGGTAGAGTGAGTCTTTCTAAACTGTCTGCCATGTTTTCTTGTTTTATTTACAAGGACCTTGATACCATTTTCTTAAACTTGTAGTTGAGTTGCTTTAACCATGTTGCGTTAGTTTCTGTTGTATAGCCAAGTGAATCAACCACACGTACACACATATCTCCTCTTCCTTGGATTTCCTTCCCGTTTAGGTAACCACAGGGCATAGAGTAGAGTCCCCTGTGCTATATAGTCAGTTCTCATTAGTTATGTATTTTACACAGAACAGTGTATATATGCCAATCCCAATCTTCCAATCCGTTCCGCCCTCTCCCCCACTTGGTATCCATACATTCTCTATTCTCTATGTGTCTATTTCTGCCTTGCAGATAAGTTCATCTATACCATTTTCTTAGATACCACATATATACATTAATATATGATATTTGTCTCTTTCTGACTTATTCACTCTGTATGACAGTTCATCTGTGTCTCTACAAATGGCACAATTTTCCTCCTCATATGGGTGAGTAATATTCTATTGTATATTTGTACATCTTCTTTATCCATCCCTCTGTTGATTGACATTCAGGTTGTTTCTATGTCTTGACTATTGTAAATAGTGCTGCAGTGAACGTTTGGGGTGCATATCTTTTTGGATTATGGTTTTCTCCAGGTTTATGCCCAGGAGTGGGATTGCTGGGTCAGATAGTAGTTCTGTTTTTAGTTTTTTAAGAAATCTCCTTAGTGGTTGTATCAATTCACATTCCCATCAACAGTGTAGAAGGGTTCCCTTTTCTCCATGCCCTCCTTAGCATTTATTGTTTGTAGAGTTTTAAACATTATTTATTTTTGACTGTGCTGAATCTTCATTTCTGAGTGGACTTTTCTCTAGTTGTGGCAAGTGGGGGCCACTCTCTAGTTATGGTGTGCAGGCTTCTCACTGTCGTGGCTTCTCCTGTTGCTGAGCACAGGTTCTAGGGCACGCGGGCTTCAGGAGTCTCAACATGCGGGCTCAGTAGCTGTGTTCCTGGGCTCTAGAGCACAGGCTCAATAGTTGTGGCTCACAGGCTGTTTGTAGACTTTTTGATGGTCATTCATTCTGACTGGTGTGAGGTGACACTTCATTGTAGTTTTGATTTGCATTTCTCTGATAATTAAGACATTGAGCATCTTTTTCATTGCTTGTTGCCCATCTGCAGGTCGTCTTTGGAGAAATTTCTGTCTAGGAATTTTGTCGATTATTTGATTGAATTATTTGTTTGATGTTGAGCTGCATTAGCTGCTTATAGACTTTTGAGATGAATCCTTTGTCAGTTACTTTGCTTGCAAATATTTTCTCCCATTGTGAGTGTTGCCTTTTCATTGTTTGTAGTTTCCTTTGTTATGTGAATGTTTTTTAAGTTTCATTAGGTCCCATTTGTTTTTATTTTCATTACTGAAGGAGGTGAATAAAAAAAAGATCTTGCTGTGATTTATGCTTGACACTATTTTGAATGGAAGAAGTACCAGCAAGCATTTGACCTTTCTTCTGGTGTTAACTGAAATTCTTAAAAACAAATTTCACAAGCAAGTGTGATATTTACTAAAAGTTTATAGTAGCTACCTATTACAAATTAAGGAGGTTCCCTACTACTTTTAGTTTCCAATTTGTTTTGTTTTTTAATCATGTGGATGTCAAACACCTTCTCAAGCAATTAATATTATATTTATTAAGGCTGTGGATTTAGTCAATTTTATTTTATATTTTTAAATTTTACTAGAGTATAGTTGATTTATAATATGTTAGAGTCAAGTGTACAGCAAAGTGACCGAGTTATGCATATACGAATATTCATACTTTTTAGAATCTTTTTCCATATAAGGAAAGGAATATTCAGTAGAGTTCCCTGGGCTGTATAGCAAGTCCTGTTAGGTTATCTATTTTATGTATAGTAGTGTGTATATATCCCAAGCTCCTCATTTATCCTCCCCCGACCCATTTCCCCTTTGTTAACTATTTTTGTTGTTGTTCAGTCGCTAAGTCGTATCCAACTCTTTGTGATCCCCTGGACTGCAGCATGCCAGGCTTCCCTGCCTTCACTATCTCCCCAAGTTTGCTCAAACTCATGTCCATTGAGCTGGTGATGCCATCCAACCATCTCATCTTCTGTCATCCCCTTCTCCTCCTGCCCTCAACCTTCTCCAGCATCAGGGTCTTTTCCAATGAGTTGGCTCTTTGCACCAGGTGGTGCAAGTATTGGAGCTTCAGCATCAGTCCTTCCAGTGAAGATTCAGGATTGATTTCCTTTAGGATGGACTGGCTTGATCTCTTTGCTGTCCAAGGGACTCACAAGAGCTCTTCTTCAGCACTACCATTGGAAGGCATCAATTCTTTGGTGCTCAGCCTTTTTTGTGGTCCAACTCTCACATCATTCATGACTACTGTAAAAACCATAGCTTTGACTATATGGGCCTTTGTCAGGAAAGTGATGTTTCTGCTTTTTGATACACTGTCTAGGTTTGTCACAGATGCTTGTTCCTTGGAAGGAAAGTTTTTAATTTCATGGTTGCAGTCACTGTCTGCAGTGACTTTGAAGCCCAAGAAAAGAAAAGTCTGTCACTGTTTCCATTTTTTTCCCCATCTATTTGCCATGAAGTGATGGGATGCTGTGATCTTAGTTTTTGAATGTTGAGTTTTAAGCCAGCCTTTTCACTCTCGTCTTTCACCTTCATCAAGACGTTCTTTAGTTCCTCTTCGCTTTCTGCCATTAAAGTGGTATCATCTGCATATCTGAAGTTGTTGATATTTCTCCTAGCCATCTTGATTCCAACTTGGGATTCATCCAGCCCAGCATTTTGTATGATGTACTCTGCATATAAGTTAAATAAGCAGGGTGACTATATACAGCCTTGAGGTACTCCTGCCCCAATTATGAACAATTCTGTTGTTCTATGTTCTGTTAACTGTTGCTTCTTGACCTGCATCCAGGTTTCTTAGGAGGCAGGTAAGGTGGTTTGGTATTCTCATCTCGGAAAAGTTCCCACAGTTTGTTGTGATCCACACAATCAAAGACTTTAACATAGTCAATGAAGCAGAAGTAGATGTTTTTCTGGAACTCTCTTGCTTTTTCTGTGATTCAAAGGATGTTGGCAATTTGATCTCTGGTGCCTCTGCCTTTTCTAAATCCAGCTTGTACATCTGGAAGTTCTTGGTTCATGTACTGTTGAGGCCTAGCTTGACAGATTTTGAGTATTACCTTGCTTGCATGTGAAATGAGCACAATTGTGCTCTAGTTTGAGCATTCTTTGGCATTGCCCTTCTTTGGGATTGGAATGAAAACTGACCTTTTCCAGTCCTGTGGCCACCGCTGAGTTTTCCAAATTTGCTGGCATACTGAGTGCAGCACTTTCACAGCATCATCTTTTAGGATTTGAAATAGCTCAGCTGGAATTCCATTACCTCCACTAGCTTTGTTCACGGTGATGCTTCCTCAGGCCCACTTGACTTCGCATCCCAGGATATCTACAGTGACCACATGGTCGTGGTTATTTGGGTTATTAAGACCTTTTTTGTACTGTTCTTCTGTATATTCTTGCCGCCTCTTCTTAATCTCTTATGCTTCTGTAAGGTCCATACCGTTTCTGTCCTTTATTTGCCCGTCTTTACATGAGATGTTCCCTTGGTATCTCTAATTTTTTTGAAGAGATCTCTAGTCTTTCCCATTCTGTTGTTTTCCTCTATTTCTTTTCATTGCTCACTTAAGAAGGCTTTCTTATCTCTCCTTGCTGTTCTTTGGAACTCTGCATTCAGATGGTATACCTTTCCTTTCCTTTCCTGTACAATGTTATGAAACTCTGTCCATTGTTCTTCAGGGACTCTGTTAGATCTAATCCCTTGCATCTATTTCTCACTTCCACTGTATAATCATAAGGGATTTGATTTAGGTCATACCTGAATGGCCAAGTGGTTTCCCTACTTTCTTCAATTTAAGTCTGAATTTTGCAATAAGGAGTTCCTAAGTTCTGTTGTTGTTTTTTTTTAATCTGTGAGCCTGTTTCTATTTTGTAAATAAGTTCATTTATATCACTTTTAAAGAACTAGATTCCACATTTGAGTGAAATCATCTTTCTCTGCCTGACTTCACTTAATATGATAATCTCTGTGTTTATCCATATTGTTGCAAATGGCATTACTTCATTCTTTTTAATAGGTCAGTAATATTACATTATATATACATTCTGCATCTTCTTTATTCATTCCTCTGTCAATCGACATTTAGGTTGCTTCCTTGTCTTGGCTACTGTAAACAGTTCCACAGTGATTATTGGGGTGTATCTTTTAGCTATGGTTTCTCTGGATCTATGTCCTACAGTGGGATAGCTGGATCATATGGTAGTTATGTTTTTAACTTTTTAAGGAACACCCATACTGTTCTCCATAATGGTTATACCAATTTACATTCCCTCTACAGTGTAGGGGAGTTCTGTTTTCTCCATGCCCTCGCCAGCATGTATTGTTTTTAGACATTTTCATGATGGCGATTTGACCAATGTAAGGTGATACCTCATTGTAGTTTTAATTTGCATTTCTCTGATAATTAGTAAGGTTGAACATCTTTCCATCTGCTTTTTGGCCATCAGATTTTTAAAATATTGAACTATTTTTATTTCTTGGGATTATGTGGTGATGGTTTTAATTATTAATTGTTTCTTTACTTGATATGGGGTTGTCCAGGATATTTCCTCTTGAGTAAATTTTGGTAATTTGTCTCTAAGAAATTTTTCAATTTCATATGAATTGTCTAAAATTTATTGACATAAAAATGTTCATAATATTCAATTATTCTTATCATACTTGTAAAAACTGTTATAATGTCCCTCTTTTGATGCCTGATATTGGTAATTTGTTTCTTTTCTCTTGACTCTATCACATACTTGTAAAAACTGTTGTAATGTCCCTCTTTTGATGCCTGATATTGATAATTTGTTTCTTTTCTCTTGACTCTATCAGTCTAGCTAAGGACTTATCAATTTTTATCGATGTATTCAAGAAAATATTTTTTGGCTTTACTGAATTTCTCTATGATTTGCCTGTTTTTATATCATTTATTTCTGCTCTTAGTTTTCTTCTGCTTCCTTTTGGTTTAATTTGTTCTTCCTTTCTTGCCGTAAACAGAAAAAAAAATGCACTTCTACTAAAACAGAATTCACATATCATACAATTCTATAGCTTAAAATGTACGACTTGATGACTTTTAGTATATTCAAAGAATTGTGTATTCATCATCACAATCAACTTGGGGACATTTTCATTAATCCAAAAAGAAATCTAATACCATCACTCTCTAATACCCCCATCCCCAGGCAACCACTAATCTGCTTTCTTTTTAGATTTATCTGTTCTGATGCTTTTGAATTGTGTTCAAGAAAACTCTTGCGAGTCCCTTGGACTGCAAGAAGATCCAACCAGTCAAGTTCTAAAGGAAATCAGTCCTGAATATTCATTGAAAGGACTGATGCTGAAGCTGAAACTCCAATACTTTGGCCACCTGATGGAAAGAGCTGACTCAATGGAAAAGACCCTGATGCTGGGAGGGATTGGGGGCAGGAGGAGAAGGGGACGACAGAGGATGAGATGGTTGGATGGCATCACTAACTCGATGGATGTGAGTTTGAGTAAACTCTGGGAGTTGGTGATGGACAGGGAAGCCTGGAGTGCTGCAGTCCATGGAGTTGCAAAGAGTTGGACACAACTGAGCGACTGAACTGACTGATTCTGGGCATTTCACATACATGGCATCGTATTACCAATATACAGCCCCTGGTGAGTAATTTCTTTTGCTTAGTATATTTTAAGGTTCATCTACCTTGTAGTATGTACCCTAAGCAATGCCACCCGCTCCTCTCTGTTCCGCCCCCACTTGCTGGTGGCGGATGCTGGCGTCTGGGGTAGTTTTCTGCTAGGAGTTGCTATTAGGCACGTAATCTGTGGGTTTTATTTATTTTTCCTCCCAGTTAGGTTTCCCTCCGAGATTCGAAAACTTCCTCCAGATCCACCAGTGCGAGGGTTTCCTGGTGTTTGGAAACTTCCTCTATTAAGGCTCCCTTCCCGGGACGGGTTTCCGTCCCTAGCTCTTTTGTCTCTCTTTTTATCTTTTATATTTTGTCCTACCTCAAAGATATCTTGTCCATTTTCAAAGACAATGGGCTGCTTTTCTGGGCGCCTGATGTCCTCAGCTAGCGATCAGAAGTTGTTTTGTGAAGTTTGCTCAGCATTCAGTTGTTCTTTCGATGAATTTGTAGGGGAGAAAGTGGTCTCCCCGTCCCATTCCTCCGCCATCTTGGCTCCTCTACCTTGTAGTATGTATCACTACTTCATTTATTTTTATTGCTAATATTCTCTATTGTATAGTTTTCCAGCTTCTTAAGGTGGAAACCAGATTATTATGGTTTTTATAATGCCCTTTAATGTTTCAAGAAAAAAATGAATAGGATGAAGAACATGGTATCTGATCAATATATCTATCAGGCTCAACTATAATACAACCTGAAAACTTTAAAGGCAGATTCTTCAAACAAGCACTTCACCACAATTAGTACATTTCTTTCAGCTATTTTTAATCAAATGACTGAAATCAGGGTTTCTCAACCTTTGCACCACTGACATTTGGGAGTGATAATTTTTTTTTGAGTTATAATTCACATAACACTGTATTAGTTTCACATATATAATGCTTCAATATTTATATATATTACAGAATGATCATCACAATAATCATTAACATCCATCACCACACATAGTTACATTTTTTCCTTGTGGCTTTTTTTCATTAGGCAAAGAAATTTATTAATCTTTATTTCAAACTTTATTCTTAGGTTTTTCATCTTAATTAGCTGCAAAGAATGAATTGTATATAAGCAAAAACTGAAAAGAGCTGCAGTGTCCAGTGGCTGGGCTTAAAAACTTTAGAGATCTAGATTTTATCAGATCCATAAACAAAATTTTAAAAGCAGTCATAATATAAAATAGCAGCTCTCAGTAACTTCAAGATTTATCTTCTTCAGAGGTTGACTCAATTCAGTTTGCTGCATTCTTGGAAACCTCATCAAAATTATCCACTAGATCTGTACCTTCATCATCATCATCTTCTCTGGCAAGTGGTGCTCCTCTGTACACAGATTGTTTGGGCAGAGCTTGACGAGTCTCCTCAAACTAGTCACTATCTGCACCAAGTTGGTTTAAGATGCTGGGCTACACTTCTGTCAGCTGCTGTGTCTCAGCATTGCCTGTAATGGTGGAAGTGTTTGCTGCCAGAGATGCCTGAACTTTAGTGTTGTTAAAGTGGATCAATGTTCCTTTATTTGTGAACCTACTCACCTCTTCAATACCAGGGATATTGTCTAACCCTAACTTCTTTAAAGAGAACTGAGGTTTTTTTGTCATCTGCCGTGGTTGTTCTATGAACCACCTTCTTCTTTCTGCAAGCAGTTCCTTTCCCACCAATGCACACTTGAGCGGGCAACTTTCTCCTGGTTCATGATAGTTTCTTTCATCTTGCTGGAGTGGAAATGGGGCTGCGCTGGGGACTAGGTTTGGTGCTCAGGTGGTCTCCGGCAGACCATCTGAGATTAGGCACACACATGTGGGGATGCAAGATGGCAGCTAGATGTGATTTATTTATTTTATAACTGGAAGTTTGTACTTCTTGATCACCTTCACTCTTTTTACCCTTTACCCTAACCCTTTACCTTTGGAAACCACTAGATCTTTTATCTATGTTTTTAGGTTTTTGTTACCATTTTGTCTTTTTAGATTCCACATACAAGAAAGATCATATAGTACTCAATAGTTACCTTTCTCTGTCCAACTTATTTCACTTGACATGATAATCTTCAAGGTCCACTCATGGTGTCACAAATGACAAAACTTTTTTATGGATGATTAATATTGTCTGTATATATCACATTTTCTTTATTCATTCATTCATCAATGGACACTTAGGTTGCTTCCATGTTCAGTGCTGCAAAGAATATGGGGGTGCATGTATATTTTCAAGTTAGTGCTTTCATTTCTGCAGATAAAAATCCAGAAGTGGAATTGCTGGATCATTGTTCTGTTTTTAACATTTTGAAGAAAGTTTACACTGTTTTTCAGAGTAGCTAACTCCATAAGTACACTAATTTTGAATCTTTTTTTAAATTTTATACTATAAAAGTTAATTTTTTTCTGTAGCTGCTGCTCTATCCTGTGGGTTTGATAATTAGTATTTTCATCATCTTTCATATCTATTTCATACTTTCCTTTCTGGTATCAAAAGTGCATTCTCTAGATTTCTTAGGAAGGTGTCATAGGAACAATATTTTCTGAGTTCCTGCATGTTGATAGATTTGTCTGTGCCTTTATACTTAAAGGTTAGTCATGCTAGAGACAAAACGTTTTGTTCACATTTTCTTTCCTTGACTATCTTATTTTATATCCGTTTTCTTCTAGAATAAGGTGTTGCTGTCAACATCTGATAATGATCTAATTCTCTCTCCTTTATAAGTAATGTGATCTTTTTGCCAAAATGCTCAAAGGAATTTTTTTCCCTCTTTATAATCTGGTAATTTTACAGTACGTATTGATGTTGGTTATTCTGAGTTGTTATTTTCTGGCACACAAGTCTCTGCTCTTTCAATACGTACTTTTAAACAATTTTAGCAAAGTGTTGTGTCCATCTCAGCCTACTCATAGTGATAATGTTGGACAGGAATGCCTGAGACACTTGCCTGGGTCCCTGTTACTTGTGGAGAGCCCCGCCCCACCGACCCCAGACATTTCCTGGACCAGAGTCAATGTTGTGGCCGGAACAGCCCTGTGGTTCTTAACTATGACTGCAGGGAGCACCTCAGCAAAAACCATCAGAGACCGTTAAAGAACAAGATTGCTCAAAGGTCCTACAGGGTGCAGCACCGTCCAGGGCCACAGAGTTGGTCATGGCTAGAGTAGGGGGTGGCACGAATCTGGAGGATTCTGCCTTTATTAAGTTCCCAAGATAGGGTGTCTGAGATTTTGTGCCTGCCTCAGTATTGGCAAATTTCAAGTATAAGGGTAGGACCTGGGCAAGGGAAGGGAAAAACAGATATGGTAGAATGGTCATTTGTCTAGGACAGAGGTCCCCAGCCACCTGTTAGGAACGAGGCTGCACTATAGGAGGTGAGAGTGAAGCTTCATCTGCCACCCCCGTCACTCTTCCATCACCCTTAGAGAGGGTCATCTAGTTGCAGGAAAACAAGGTCGGGATTCCCTCTGATTCTGCATTATGGTGAGTTGTAGAGTTATTTCATTATATATCACAGTGTAATAATAATAGAAATAAAGTACACAATAAATGTAATGCTCTTGAATTATCCCAAAACCATCCCCCCGCCCCAGGTCTATGGGAAAATAATCTTCCACAAAACCAGTCTCTGCTGCCAAAAAGGTTGGGGACAGCTGATCTAGGACACAAGACTTTCTATTAATAAAAGGGGAACTCCAGGGGTGGGACAGCCTGATTGCTTATCTATTTGTTTTGCTTGTAGCCGTGTCATACAGCTGGCAGTATGTTTAAGATGGATGCCTTAAAAAAAAAAAAAAAAAAAAGGATGCCTTTGAAATGGATGTGTCTGCAATTAACAGCTTCTTGTCAGGCACTCACACTACAAAAAGTTTTCTTGAAATATAATTTTTAAGCATGATTCTCTTTACTTGGTTTTGTTATTTAGGGATTCTCGTTATCTCTTCTCTGTTAGACCTTCTTTGCTTATTTTCAGTGTCATTTTCTTTTTACCTATTTTTATTTTAAAAATTGTCCTCTTTATCTTTTACTTATCCAAGTGTCTATTGATGGACACTTGGATTTCTTCCGTTTTGGCTATTGTAAATATAGCTGCTGTTAAAGTGACTGTACAAATAAATATCTCTTTGAGCATTTACTTTCATTACTTTTGGAAACATACTCAAAAGAGGAATGTATAGTGACTAAACGATTTTACATTCTCACCAGCAATGTGTGAACATTCTTTGCTAGGGATGGCAAAACTAATTTTGCTATTCTTTTCTTTTTATCTTAAGAGCTTTCCCCTCTCCTTTCCTCTATTACTGCCTTTTCTTTGTAGTGACACATTTTGATTACTTTTCATTTCTATTTGCATATGTTCTTTAGCTATTTTCTTGGTGGTTACCATGTGGACTACATATAACATCCTAAAGTTATAATACTCTGAATTAATAAGTTTCTGTAACCACAAATGAAAACTCTACCCGTGTATAGATCCACTCCCATTTGTTAGTGAAGTCACAAATTATAACTTTATATATTGTACCCATTAACAGATTTATTTTTATGCATCTGTCTTCTAAATTCTCTAGGAAAAGAGATATAAACCAAATTCACAATGTTAATTTTTCTATTGTCCATACATTTACCTTTATTATAGATTATTATGTCTTCTTATGGCTTCAAGTCAATGTCTAGAGTCTTTTCAACTAGAAGCATTTCTTATAGGGCAGGTCTAGTGGTAATGAACTCCTTCAGCCTTTGTCTATCTGCAAATGTCTTAATTTCTCCCTTATTTTTGTAGAGCAGATTTACTATGTACATAGTTCTTGACTGTCAGTGCTTTAAATGTAAAGCACTGCCTTCTGACTGCCTAGGTTTCTGCTAATAAACCCACTGATAATCTTATTCAGGATTCCTTGGACAGTAATTCAGTACTCTCTTGCTGCTTGTCTTTTAAGAGTTTGATTATAGTATATCTCAGGGTCATTCTCTTGAGTTTATCCTACTTGGAATTCTTTAAGCTTCTGAAATTTGTCAGACTATTGACTGACAAGACTACAAATTTGGGAAGTTACTGACCATTATTTTTTCAAATTATCTCCCAGAAATCTTCTTCCTCAAGAGTTCATATAATGTCACACACTAGGCTATTTGATGGTGTCACGTAAAGTCCCTTTAGCTCTGTTCACTTTTCTATACTTTCTGCTCCTTGATCATTTGTAATGACTTGTCCTCAAGTTGCCTGATTTATTCCTCTGCCTACTTGAACCTGCTGTTGAACCCCTCTGGTGTATTTTTCAGTTCCAGAATTGGTTCTTTTAAAACGTTTTTCATTTTGCTCATGTATCACCTGCTGACTTAGTTCTTTGCCCATGCTCTCCTTCAGCATACTTGGAACAGGTGTTGGCGAGCAGGAGGGAGGCTTGAAAGGGAAGAGATACATGTATACTTATGACTGATGCACGTTGTTGTAAGGGATTGTGGGAAAGATAACACATTATTTTTAATAAGGACTTTTTTCCATTTCATGATAAAAATCTGAAATTGTTTCATGTTACAGAGCCTTAAACTTCTCTGCCTTTTAAATGTAAAGTAAAAAATAGAATACACAGGTAAATTTAAGTATTTCTTCATCTATGAGTTAACAACTACAGGGTTATTATACATAATATGATTTAACCCCTGATATATCCAAACTCACATAAAACCTAAATTGCAATGGAGCACATTTATGGTTTTAAGGAAGATATTAAAGTAATAATTTTGACTCTTTGTAGACTTAAGTGAATGCCTTATCTACAACTGACTAAAGAGAAAATTCATCTCTCTAAAAAGTCATGAGATGTGCACATCACTCTACATATTCTCTTTTTAAGATGTTCTGTTCTGAATCTTTTAAAGTGCTTAGCCTAAAACAGATCTGTATTACAAAGAAATCTGGTAGGAACTGGAACAACCAAATGACAAAAATCTAAGGGTATTCTTTTCAGATTTTAGAGCTCATTTTACCTGTGATTATTTTTTTGTACAACTAATCTCAGCTGAATAGTGCTGCAACAGGAACTTAACAAGGCTTCAAAAAGCAGAATATAAACTTTTACATTCGATAAGACTGCCTATTAATTTTTTATAACTTAGTCTTCCTGCATCAAAATATATATTTAACTGAAGGCTACATTCACACACAAAGGAAACTTCGAAGTCCTCAAATACAAGTTAATAAAACAGGCACTCTGTTCCACTAGTTACTTTTGCAAAACTCATAGTGTGGTAGAATAATATCCAAAGACATTAGGAAATTGGACTATGAAATCTATTTCATTCTGATAAATCTTGTAATTAAACAAATGGTACTCTCTAGTACTGATAATTCATTCTTATTTCTCTAAGTTATCCAGTACCATCCCTGCTAAATAATACACTTCTACCAGAGTGAAGTGGTCCACTGGAGAAGGGAATGGCTAACCACTTCAGTGTTCTTTCCTTGAGAACCCCATGAACAGTATAAAAAGGCAAAAAGATAGGACACTGAAAGATGAACTCACCAGGTCGGTAGGTGCCCTATATGCTACTGGAGATCAGTGGAGAAATAACTCCAGAAAGAAAGAAGAGATGGAGCCAAAGCAAAAACAACAACCCCCAGTTGCGGCTGTTACTGATGATGGAAACAAGGACTGAACTGTAAAGCGCAATATTGCATAGGAACCTGGAATGTTAGGTCCATGAATCAAGGCAAATAGGAAGTGGTCAAACAGGAGATGGCAAGAGTGGATGTTGACATTTTAGGAATCAGCAAACTAAAATGGAATGGAATAGGTGCATTTAACTCAGATGACCATCATATCTACTACTGTGGGCAAGAATCCCTTAGAAGAAATGGAGTAGCCATCATAGTCAACAAGAGAGTCCAAAATGCAGTACTTGGATGCAATCTCAAAAATAACAGAAGGATCTCTGTTTCCAAGGCAAGTCATTCAATATCACAGTAATTCAAGTCTATGTCCTGACCAGTAATGCTGAAGAAGCTGAAATTGAACAGCTCTACGAAGACCTAGAAGTCCTTTTAGAACTAACACTCAAAAACGATGTCCTTTTCATTATAGGAGACTGGAATGCAAAAGTAGGAAATCAAGAAACACCTGGAGTAACAGGCAAATTTGGCCTTGGGGTACAGAATGAAGCAGGGTAAAGGCTAATAGAGTTTTGCCAAGAGAACACACTGATCACAGCAAACACCCTCTTCCAACAACACAAGAGACGACTCTACACATGGACATCACCAGACGGCCAACACTGAAACCAGACTGATTATATTCTTTGCAGCCAAAGATGGAGAAGGTCTATACAGTCAGCAAAAACAAGACCAAGAGCAGACTGTGGCTCCAATCATGAACTCCTTATTGCTAAATTCAGACTTAAATTGAAGAAAGTGGGGAAAACCACTAGACCATTCAGGTATAATAACCTAAATCAAATCCCTTACAGTTATACAGTGGAAGTGGGAAACAGATTTAAGGGGCTAGATCTGATAGACAGCCTAATGAACTAGGGAGGGAGGTTTGTGACATTGTACAGGAGACAGGGAGCAAGACCATCCCCAAGAAAAAGAAATGCAAAAAAGCAAAATGGCTGTCTGAGGAGGCCTTACAAATAGCTGTGAAAAGAAGAGAAACAAAAAGCAAAGGAGAAAAGGAAAGATATACCTATTTGAATGCACAGTTCCAAAGACTAGCAAGGAGAGATAAGTAAGCCTTCCTCAATGATCAATGCAAAAAAATAGAGAAAAACATTAGAATGGCACAGACTAGAGATCTCTTCAAGAAAATTAAGAGATACCAAGGGAACATTTCATGCAAAGATGGGCTCAATAAAGGACAGAAATGGTATTGTCCTAACAGAAGCAGAAGATATTAAGAAGAGGTGGCAAGAATACAAAGAAGAACTATACAAAAAAGATCTTCATGACCCAGATAATCATGATGGTCATGAAGTTAGACCATCTAGAAGTTAGACTCACCTAGAGCCAGACATCCTGGAATGCGAAGTCAAAGAAGCATCACTATGAACAAAGCTAGTGGAGGTGATGGAATTCCAGTTGAGCTAGTTCAAATCCTAAATGATGATGCTGTGAAAGTGCTGCCCTCAGTATGCCAGCAAATTTGGAAAACTCCACAGTGGCCACAGGACTGGTAAAGGTCAGTTGTCATTACAATTGGCAAAGAAAGGCAATGCCAAAGAATGCTAAAACTACCACACAATTGTACACATCTCACATGCTAGTAAAGTAATGCTCAAAATTCTCCAAGCCAAGCTTCAGCAATATGTGGACCATGAACTTCCAGATGTTCAAGCTGGTTTTTGAAAAAGCAGGGGAACCAGAGATCAATTGCCAACATCTGCTGGATCATCGAAAAAGCAAGAGAGTTCCAGAAAAACATCTATTTCTGCTTTATTGACTATGCCAAAGTCTTTGTGTGGATCACAACAAGCTGGAAAATTCTGAAAGAGATGGGAAGAGCAGACCACCTGACCTGCCTCTTGAGAAACCTGTATGCAGGTCAGGAAGCAACAGTTAGAACTGGACATGGAACAACAGACTGGTTCCAAATAGGAAAAGGAGTACGTCCAGGCTGTATATTGTCACCCTGCTGATTTAACTTATATGCAGAGTACATCACGAGAAACACTGGGCTGGAGGAAGCACAAGCTGCAATCAAGATTGTCGGGAGAAATATCAATAATCTCAGATATGCAGAGGACACCACCCTTATGGCAGAAAGTGAAGAAGAACTAAAGTCTCTTGATGAAAGTGAAAGAGGAGAGTGAAAAAGTTGGCTTAAAGCTCAACAATCAGAAAACTAAGATCATGGCATCTGATCCCATGACTTCACAGCAAATAGATGGGGAAACAGTGGCAGATTTTATTCTGGGGGGCTCCAAAATCACTGCAGATGGTGATTGCAGCCATGAAATTAAAAGACGCTTGCTCCTTGGAAGGAGAAGTTATGACCAACCTAGACAGCATATTGAAAAGCAGAGACATTACTTTGCCAACAAAGGTCCATCTAGTCAAGGCTATGGTTTATCCAGTGGTCACATATGGATGTGAGAGTTGGACTATAAAGAAAGCTGAGCGCCGAAGAGTTGATACTTTTGAACTGTGGTGTTGGAAAAGACTCTTGAGAGTCCCTTGGACTGCAAGGAGATCCAACCAGTCCATTCTTAAGGTGGTCAGTCCTGGGTATTCATTGTAAGGACTGATGCTGAAGCTGAAACTCCAATACTTTGGCCACCTGATGCCAAGAGCTAACTCACTGGAAAACACCCTGATGCTGGGAAAGATGGAGGGCAGGAGGAGGAGGGGACGACAGAGGATGAGATGGTTGGATGGCATCACCAACTTTGTAGTGGAACAAAGGATAGGTGGAAGAAAGAAACTCCAGTTAACTTTTTACCAATTGTTTTTGAATACCCTCTTTCCCAGAGAATTAACCAAATTCCTATTTGAATACTATGTGAAGGATAAAGAGCCCTTTTATGAACTAGGATTCACCATAAGAAATGTAAAAGTTAGCTTAAAGGGTCAAGTAACATACTTCCTTAGGTTCAGAGCTTTCTACTACCACACCATATATCTGAAGAAAATAAAGTCTTATATAACATTACTGTAAAAATTCCATAACCATAGTATTAAAGATTGGAGCTCCCTTTAAAGGTAATGTATTTTGATTAAATATCTGAAGGTTTAGAGAGCCTACATTTTTCTACCATACAATGAGACTTTAGAATGAATGAACATTGAGAATAAATTTAGGTCCTAAATATAAAGAAATAACCTGTTATTGCAATAGCATACATTCACATTCAAATATGAAAAATACCACACAGAAAACAGAAACATTTTTAAAAAAAGGTTTAAGGTCATAAATAGGTTATTGTCACAACACATTTCAGAATTGAAGAAACAAACATTTTGACTGTTTAGGAAAAACTTTTTTTTTTTTTTTATCAATTCCCTCATTATTGAAAGAACTTGTACATTTTAAAACTTCCAGTCTCCTAAGGCACAATATTTATTTAATCTGAATGCCAACATCATCATCCCCTGCTGTCTGTAGCTGGAATAAGAGGCAAGGAATTAGAGCTAAGGAAAACAACAAAAATTTTTGGACAAAATCATGAGTCATTTAAGAAAAAGAAGAAACAGGCTAAGTCATGATCATTTCTGTTAAGAAGGCCAAAACTTTTTAATGTACGACCTTCTGTTAAATTTTTTTAAAATCAAAGTATTTTAACTCAAATTTAATTCACCACAGAGGAGCTATGAAAGGAGCAGATTGGTAAAAACAAAGAATACTTTAAAAATGACTTGGGAGAAGAAAAAATCTACTTAGAAAACATAGGGGCAAATGTTAAACTGAACCGAGTTTAGAGGGCTAATTTATTCCTAGTTGTCAGGCAGATCCAGAAGAAAGTTAAGACTAGGTAAACACAGTACCTAGGTATACACTATAAGGCATCTGTTCCTTAATCAGATGGACCATTTTAGTCCACCACCAACCAACACAGATATACTGAAATATTACAACCAGATGCTTAACTTGTATTTTTTTTTCCAACCAAAAAGTTTTTAAAATATAAAGGTAAAAGTTCCTCATTTTTAATCCTGCCTTTTTGTCCTCTGTGATACTAACTGAACTTTAAGGTTTTTATATGTACAATGTGGTGATTTAGTGTTACTTTTAAAAGAAAAAAAAACCCACAAAGTTAGTGATTGTCCACAGATGAAACATGGGATGAGGTTCATGACTGAATCAATCACGGAGTGTTAGTCAATTGTAAACTCTTGAAAGTTAAGACTGGGAATTGTGTGTATCAGACACATTAGAGTACAACAGGAGAGAAAGAAAGTTCATTTGTCATTCCAATTCTGACAAGGTGCATGGTCTTCGAAATTCCTGTCCACGTTCATGGAGCCATTTATTGGATACTGTGAAAGAACAAAATATATTAATGTATCCTGCTATCTAACTAGTATTGAATTAACTTCTGAGATATAGCTCTAGAATGAAGTTTCAACATGAATTTTTTAACCCAAGACCAAAACCAGACAAATATGCATGCTACTGAGGCTGTCTTTCAAGAACTTCACTAAATGATGGAGACACAGAAGATTTTATATGTATGTACATTTGAGAATCTGTAAATGTTTTTAATGTTCAGTCTAAGGCTTGTGATGTGCATATGTGTTAGTCGCCCAGTCATGTCTGACTCTTTGCGACACAAGGCTCCTCTGTCCATGGAATTCTCCAGGCAAGAATACTGGAGTGGATTGCCATTTCCTTCTCCAGGGTATCTTCCTAACCCAGGGATCAAACCCTGGGTCTCCTGCATTGCAGGCAGATTCTTTACCATCTGAGCTACTAGAGAAGCGATGTAGGTATAAACAGAACAAAATACAACTTCTAATGCAAAGACATTTAAAAGATGAACATGAAGTCTCCACGCTAAAGGAGCCACTCTGTGATTAATCTCTCCTATCATGCGCTCATTAAGCTTCCTGTGTTCCAAGATATTGTTTAATACACCCCAAAAGGAATTAATTTCCTTCTTCTCTTATATTATAGAACATGGCATCAACATGTATAAGATATCTAAACTAACTCTTACTAATTCCTTACTAATTCTTAACTAGTCTGTTACCTTTCTTAACCTGTGTAGCCAATCTTTCATTCATTAAACCCTATCATTTTTCCTTCTTTGATCTCTTCAATCTGTTCACTACTCTCCAAATCTTCTGCAGCTGCCTTAGTCCAGCCTTTATCATCACCCACTTAGAAAACAGGAAACAGCCTTCTAAACTCATCTCTCCTGTGCTAGCCTCTCTCTATTCTAGTCCAGTGGTTCACAAATATAAACATCACTTCTTTTAAATCTTTGAAGTGTGGCCAAGTGACACATACTAAAATAGTTATGGGGTTAAATGAATCTTTATTAAAATAATCTTACCCATTTCTATTCCCTTTTTTAACTTGGCCAGTTCTATACTTGCATGACCCTTGAGAGCTCTCCAGCCTCATACGAGTCCTGGCCCTGGTCCCTAACATGCTTGGAAAACAACTGCTTATCTTCAAGACCAAACAGAAAAATCAAAACTTCAAAGAAGCCTCCCTAAGTGTAAGTAGTTAATGTCTTCTGTTTACATCTTTGTATTATTATATACTACATTATACTCTACCCACTAATGTGTCTGAGACAACTGTGGATCCCATGAGAGGAAGATATTGTCTAACTCAACTTTGAGTCAATTAGTGTTTCTCCAGATCACCAGCCCAGGTTGGATGCATGAGACAAGTGCTCGGGCCTGGTGCACTGGGAAGACCCAGAGGGATCGGGTGGAGAGGGAGGTGGGAGGGGGGACTGGGATGGGGAATACATGTAAATCCATGGCTAATTCATTTCATTGTATGACAAAAACTACTGTAATGATGTAAAGTAATTAGCCTCCAACTAATAAAAATAAATGGAAAAAAAAATTAGTGTTTCTCAGAGTAACAAGTAGAAATAGTGTTTAAATTGTTATAAAAAATAATTTCAAAATAAGACACCAAAATCATAAATTCTATTCAGAGAGTACAGGAAATATTTACCCCATTTGTTTCCAACCAGCACTGGACAGGCTGCATGCCGTGTACTATAATCTCCTTCTCCACTGGCAAACAGATTATACCAGAAAACAGCAGTTCCCTAAGGAGAGCAATACAAAATTATCCCCAAATAAAGTATCAGGTTATCACTTTTACAGTAATTAAATTTTCCTCTGTTTTATGGAAATAATTCTCCATGGCAGCACTATATCTTCCTCTAATAGAATTCTGAAAGGATGACATAACTTACAAAATTTTGGCAATGACCTGAAAACATTAACATCAGAGTTGCTTAACAAAGAAGTATGTCTGCCAAAGCTAACACATCTTATAAATAGCAAGCATCATAAGGAACCCATTTTAAAAATGAAAACTTCTAAATACTAATCCCTGGTTGTTCATACCTCTGGATACCCATGGTAAATTGTACAAAAAAAAAAAAAAAATGTAAAGATTTTCCTATAGATAATGTATTCCTTAAGTATACTACCTTTTAAAATGTTATTTATTTTTATAGATAAATAACTATAGGTATCTCTCTTCCTGAGGGGAAAAAAATACAGAGAAACACCCCCAGTTAAAATGACAAATCAAACTTACCTTTTTGGGCCAAACACTAGCTCCTACTTCAGGAAAAACAGTGGCTCCTCCTGCTAACACATCACTCATCTAATAAGAGATGACAGAGTATTATCAAAAGTGCTGGTGGAATAAAATTAAACATGCCCCTTTCGGCCGGAACCTCCATCTTCCAGCTGAGGCCCATGCGCGTCCCGCTGCTTCCCATCTCGCCCCTGGCCCCTCAGGCTAATTCGCCAAAATGACCAACACCAAGGGCAAGAGGAGGGGCGCCCACTACGTGTTCTCTAGGCCTTTTAGAAAACATGGAGCTGTTCCTTTGGCCACATACATGCGAATCTACAAGAAGGGTGATATTATAGATATCAAGGGAATGGGTACTGTTCAAAAAAGAATGCCCCACAAATGTTACCATGGCAAAACTAGAAGAGTCTACAGTGTTACCCAGCATGCTGTTGGCATCACTGTAAACAAACAAGGACAAGATTCTTGCCAAAAGAATTAATGTGCTGAGATAGATTCCTGAAACATGTGAAGGACAATGATCAAAAAAGAAGGAAACCAGAGAGAAAGGGACTTGAGTTCAGCTGAAGTGCCAGCCTGCTCCACCCAGCGAAGCACACTTCATGAGGACCAATGCAAAGGAACCCGAACTGTTGGAGCCCATTCCCTATGAATTCATGGACTGATGGGTGTAAAAATAAAGATCTAGACTGTATAAATGTTTCTCTTAATTGAGTAGAGGTGTTGTGTCCAAATTCAGTGGGTGATGTGTTTTCAAATTTAGTGTTTTTTCTTCCTGAAAGATGTAACAGTTTGTTGTTCAGTATGATCCACTGGTTAATAAACTGCCAGACATTAAAAAAAAAAAATTAAAACATGCTACTGTGAAATAGATAAGATATTGAAAACTAGAATGAGAATACCTGGACTTCTATTTACATAGATAGGTTGGTGCATGCTGATCAGTTTTTAAAAAACAAAATGCCATTTGGGTTTACATACATAGATAAAAGCAAAGGAAAGATAAAGTCAGCAAGGGAGATTGGAAAAGGATTTGGAAGATAGCTATTTTTTTTATAGCCAAGAGGTAAAAAGAGAGGATTTAAAACTGACAAATTGAGTAACATAAGGGTATAAATATGTATTATATAGCACTAGAGTATCACCTCCATGGGGGCAGGAATTTTCACCTGTTTTATTGCTGAACTTCAGTGTCTAAAATGATACCTCAAAATAGTAAGTATTCAATAAATATTTAAATAGGTGAATTCAAACAAAATAGAAATAAACACTAAGAGAAAAGTAACAAACTACAACCAGTTTTGTCATTTCTCATGTAGGGTATCAACACATAGTAACTAAAAATTAGAAAATTAACTTTATAAATCTTATAGTCTTAAAGGTAAATCAGAATAAAAACACAAATCTTCCAAATAAATTGAAGAAGCACATGCACAAAATTAGGCAAAGGAAACAGAGATCACAGAGTGACGATTTTTTCCAAAAATATAAGGGAGTATAATGTAGTGTATCATCAAGCAAAATCCATCTATATGCTATAATCAGTGATATATGGGCAATTGCTGTACCAAGCCACCAGGGAAGCTGTACCAAACAAAACAGTCTGACCTTAATATCAAACAATTTAAAGTTAAAGGCACTGAGTGATATAAAGACGTGTATTTTACTGTGATACACGTATAACCAGTATCAAAGACCTGATCGCTCTTAAGCAATGAAAAATTAACTTTAGAGAAATTTAAACTTTGTGCTATGGGCCTATCTGGGAAGAGCATTCAAATAGTGGGAAAAAATGAAAACTAATTAATAAAAATGCTGTATATAACTAAAGTGAAAGTGAAGTCGCTCAGTCGTATCTGACTCTTTGTGACCCCATGGACTGTAGCCTACCAGGATCCTCAGTCCATGGGATTTTCCAGGCAAGAATACTGGAGTGGGTTGGCATTTCCTTCTCCAATATATAAATAAAGGGGGACATAATTAATATGTAGTCTAATAGTTACAAATAATCTAACATTTATGAATACTGGACCAAATAACACAGCATCATGTATGTCTGCTTTTATGAATCAAATACAGCCAAAAGCAAATGCTTAATGGCTCTTAAATATCTGAAAAGATGCTCAACCTCTCTAATAAGAGAAATGCAAATTAAAACCACAATACTGGGCATACACACCAAGGAAACCAGATCTGAAAGAGACGCGTGCACCCCAATGTTTATCGCAGCACTGTTTATAATAGCCAGGACATGGAAGCAACCTAGATGCCCATCAGCAGACGAATGGATAAGGAAGCTGTGGTACATATACACCATGGAATATTACTCAGCCATTAAAAAGAATTCATTTGAATCAGTTCTAATGAGATGGATGAAACTGGAGCCCATTATACAGAGTGAAGTAAGCCAGAAAGATAAAGACCATTACAGTATACTAACACATATATATGGACTTTAGAAAGATGGTAATGATAACCCTATATGCAAAACAGAAAAAGAGACTCAGATGTATAGAACAGACTTGTGGATCTGGGAGAAGGCGAGGGTGGGATGTTTCGAGAGAACAGCATCGAAACATGTATATTATCTAGGGTGAAAGAGATCACCAGCCCAGGTTGGATGCATGAGACAAGTGCTTGGGCCTGGTGCACTGGGAAGACCCAGATGGATCAGGTAAAGAAGGAAGTGGGAGGGGGGATTGGGATGGGGAATACATGTAAATCCATGGCTGATTCATGTCAATGTATGACAAAAACCACTACAATATTGTAAAGTAATTAGCCTCCAACTAATAAAAATAAATGAAAAAAAAAAACACCACAATAACTGCTAATCTGATAAAGATGTACAGATCAAAAGTTTGATAAGCATCACACTTAAAAGATGGTATATAAATTAGTACAAGTCTACAGATCTCACCTCTAGAAAATATACAAAGACTTCACAACATGAATTTTTGCATAATGTTATCAACTTCTCCCGTGGTTTTCCCTTTGTGATAATTCTCATTTTTAATTTATCTTATACATCTTAAATCCTTTTTTTATAGTATCTTAGATCCTTCTGCAAACCAGATGGAGTTGTGAGAGGGAAAGAGAGAGAAGGATGAGGAGAGAAATCAGGAGAGTGACAAGGTAGGTTGGATACAGGGAGAGAGGTCTGTTAAAAAAAAAAAAAAGGAGGGGAAGAAGAATGGGAAAAAACTGGGCAGAAGACAAACAGACGGTAGCAGGGAGCAAGGAAGAAAGAAACCAGACAGAGTAGGGAGACACAGATCTAGTAGGGAGTGAAGTAAAACAGGTAACAAAAAGATTCAATTTCATATAAATCAAAGGAGGATAGGGGATGGAAATAACAATGAAATAAGCAAAACTTAATCAATATAAAGTAAATCTTTTAAAGTTAATGAAGGTTACAACACTGTAGGAGACTGTACTTGCTCAATCTAATATATCTCAATATGTCCTGACCCATGTGTTCTTTTTACATGACATGGACATCCTTCTTGAGTGGTAGAGTCTATGTTCCTTCCCTCTTGAAGCATGGCAGACACCTATAATGGCCTCAATTAATAAAATAGCAGAAGTGATAGTATTTGACTTTGGAGCATGGTTAATAAAAATGTCATGTACTGCCTTTTGTGGGAGGATGCTTGCTCTTAGGAGCCAGTCACCATGCTGTGAGGAAGCCCAGGCCACAAGTCAGTATTTTGGTCAGCTTCAATCTCAGCCTTCAAGGTGACCCCAAGTGCCAGCCATCATGAGAGATTCAGAGCAAGAACCATGAATAAAGGCCAATCTCACCACCTTGAAAGGTAAAAATCAAATTATTCATTTAAACCATTCAGTTTTCGCGTGATTTGTTATGCAGCAATAGATAACTGGGGCAAATATTATATGGTCAAAGCTTGGTTTTTTCTATACATATCAATAGATAAACAATTTTTAAAAGCATCATACTGTTTTGAAAGTAATGAACATGTGAGAATGGTTACCCTTGAGGAAAGGGCTTCCAGGGTGCTGTAATGTCCTATTTCTTGGTCTGAGTGCCGAATACACTAGATATATTCACTTTGTGAAAATTCATCAAGCTAATACCTATGATTTGTACACTTTTCTGATATGATCATTTTAACTTTCTTCCTCAGGCTGTAGTAAGTACAATCTGAAAAAATGATAAATGAAAAAAAAATCTTAACTCTTTACTCAGTTGTAAGACACATTCAACTAAGATGTTAAGAGCTAACCAAAGCAAACATCTAAACACATTAAAATAAGGCATGTGATCAAATCCCAACTGAAAATGAAAATTTTAGCTATAACTTACATAAAACAGCCACGTAGCAATTCTATTTCCTGTCCCCAGCTCTTTGAAAGCATCTGGCTCATCTTTCTGTGAATAAAATACAATTCAGTAGTAAAATTCAGTAATGCAACTTCTCCACGGGCAATGAAACATCAGTAACATGCTGAACAGTATGCTAAAAATAGCCCCTAAAGGTTCCTTTGTAATATCCAGTGCACTATATACAAAAGTCTCTCAAATATTTGTTGACTGTTGATTCAACTAGTACACTGAATACTTTTGATAAGACCATTTGGGGGGAAAAACAGATGTGTTAGTCTATACAATGAAAACCAATATCTATTATCCACAGATTGTTTTAAAAATTAACACCTATAGTTTTAGCTTCCAAACAAGCAAGACATGAGAGACTTTCAGCCACATTCATTAAATCAATTCTCTGTGGGTAAAAAAAATAACTTTGAGATTTACTTTGAACTCATGATCCATTCAAATGTTCACACTGCTACTATTCCTGTCTTTTGGACTGTCAGCACTTTAATCTGGCTGAAGAATTTACATCTGGCTATTTAAAGCTAATTAAAATACAGATAGTCTCTTGGCATTTTCTCAAAAAAAAAAAAGTATTTTATTTTTCATACAGAAATTTATACACATTCCTTTGTCATATCCTCAATATGTCCCTTAATATCCTTCAAAAGATGAATGACTAAACAAACTGGTATTTCCATACCATGAGAGACTACTCAGCAATAAAAACAAACACCCTATCAATATGTTCTGCAAAAACATGGATGGTATTTCCATACCATGAGAGATTACTCAGCAATAAAAACAAACACCCTATCAATATGTTCTGCAAAAACATGGATGAATCTCAAGGGAATTATGCTGAGTGAAAAGAAACCATCTTAAAAGGATGCATGCTGTACATAACATTTATATGACATTTATGAAGTAACAATTATCATAAAGAACAGGTTGATGATTACCAGCAGTTAGGGATAGCAGAAGGGTATGTGGAGCTAGAGGAGGACACAAGGGAGTGGTACAGTGATGGTGCAGCTATGCATCCTGACCTGAGCTGGGTAGTCACACAAAGCTACACATGTAATAAAGCTACACATGTATACACACGAGAGCCAGTGTAACTGGTGAGACATGAATGAGCTCTGTTGCTTATGCCAATGTCAGTTTTCTGGTTTTAATGATGTATGATAGTTATTCAAGATGTTAACACTGAAGAAGGCTGAGTGAAGGGCGCATGGGCTCTTCCTGTACATTTTCTGGGGGGAACTTCCTAGGAGTCTCTAATTATTTCAAAATACAAATCTAAGGGAAAAAGCTTAGTTACATTAATGTCAGAACTTAAACTGCAGTCTTTCACATCATCCAAGATCCTAAGACATTTTCAGTAATTGAAAATAGAAGGAAAATAGACTAAAAATATATTCTTTGCTAGCCTATACACAGAAAGTATCTAGGATTTTAGGATTAAGTCAGTCAAGGAATATAACACAATATATTAACAGACTGTGTTTTCTTTCCAAAGAATATACTATTTAAAAATGGTAATAGATCAAGAAGTTTATTGAATACTTGGCACATTTCCTAGAATTCATGTAATTATAATAAAGCTTAAATTAAGATTTGGTAATGACATAATTCATAGCTCAACATGTTAAAATTACTTTTATTTAAAAGGTTAAATACTTAAGCAAGAGTACTTGGGCAAGGATGGCTTTTTAACAAACTGCTTTAATATTATTTTTCCTCCAGTCTCTGCATCTATATTTTTTTTCTTTCAAAATGTATTCCTGTAATTCCTACAGATTTACTGGCCAATTCACTAATTCACTTTAGCTGTCTAATCTGTTTATCCAGTAAATTTAAAATTTCAAAAAATTTTTCAACCTGAAGATTCTGCTTATTTCAGTTAAATCATTTTTAGAATTTATTCATTTCTGTCTTATCTTTTATTTTTAAAGTATCATATAGTTATTTTATATTCTGTATCTGATCACTGAGGTATCAACACCCTGCAGGCACCTATAGCTGCTGGCAGGCCTATGCCTTCAAACTGCCCAAAGAAACTCCCCATAATACATCTTACTCAAGCCAGGATGCAAAAGGAAACTCCTGAAGTGTCCTGACACAAAGCAGATGATTTTCTAGGCCATCCTTTTTTTCTCTGAAGGTGTAAGCCTTTAGAAATTTAGGTTTCATGCAGGGATCTCAGGTCAGTAGCCTACGTTTATGCAGGTCCTCTCACAGAGCTGTTAATCTCCAAAGCTCTACATTCCTGGAGGGATATGCCTTCAGCCTCAGCCTTTTTGCTTCCTTTTAACTCTAATTTTAGTCTCTAGATTTTCTTTGTTCAGTTTGCCTTTGAGAACTTCCTATACGTTCCCCCAGGCTCAGCAATGCATTGAAAGTATCCTAAATTCTTTTACCATGTCTCTAGTTGTTTCTTACTTCTAAAATGTATAGAATATCTATCCCACCATGCTTCCACAAATGAGCTACAAATCTATTCCAAAATGAGCTATGAATTTATAATACTAAAAGAACAGAATTAACATGTAATGCCTAAACTTCAGTGGAACTTCTACATTCTCCTTTTTTTTTTTCTTTTACTTACCCATGCAAAATCAAAATAGGGTCCTAAATTCTCCATTTTTTTTTTTTTACTTACCCGTGCAAAATCAAAATGGGGTTCATACTGTCCTCCAACTCCATAATTTGCTACCTGCATGAGAAACAAGGCATGAATGAAAGAACTATCAAGATTACCATTCAAAAAATCTGAGTCCCATTTTGATGTCTTATATATCACAGTTAGGTACTTCTAAATAAATGAGAAGCAAAGCATTTTTTTTTTTAATCAGTGAGAGTTTCTAAGAAATCAAGGATGAAAAACTAACAGCTGTTATATGCTATTTTAGAATCTTAGTTAATATTATTTTCTTTAGCAAATGTTTGGAGCACATGATTTTCCTAATACATAACAAACTTTGATTTTTAGAATTAGTTTTCTAAAATTAGAATTTCACAATTTTTATTATTGCCACTAAACACTTTCCTTAAGAATTTAAATCAAGATTCATGTTTTCCAGAGCCCAAAATACTGGCAAATTCCCAATCTACTTTAATGAAATCCCCCTTGGATATGTATTTTTTTCCCTACTTAAGTAAAAAAAGGGAAGAAGTTAACATCAATTTAATTATTTCTGTTGGAAAGCCCTGACAACTTCATTTGGATGTGACAGTGCCCCAGTGTGAAGCAGCAAAAGAAAGTAAGAAAAATATTTGGTCTGAGTTCATGGTCCAGATTTCTTAGTTATAATACAGCATATATAACTTTGGATACAATCAGTTTTCTTGTTTGTAAAATAAAAATAATGTTAACTACCTCTTTTCACCCCAATATGACAAAATGCTAACAAAATGAAAGGAAAATGTAAGCTAAAGAGCATTGCTCTTAAAATGAGCACATAATTAAAACTGTTGCCCACAGCAAAGTCCAAGTCTCATGTAAATTATTATTACTGTGGATAATTTACTTCGTATGTTGTAGATGCCTTGGTTTGGATCAGACTATTCAGTCAGAAATATACCAAGTAGCCTGAAATAGCCTGTGAAGGTTAAGCAGGTAAGAATAAATACAAATTAGGAAAGAAAAAGACACATCATAGCTTTTACTTTTTTATTAATCAAATGAGTACCAAGGAAGTTGTAGATGACCATATAGTAAATGATAACTTACTTAGGCAAACTTAAATATAGGCAGTCCTGTTTTGCACAGTTCTAAAATGCACAAATCTCAGATATCATGGTTTCAGTTCAGTGGCTCAGTCATGTCCAACTCTCTGCGACCCCATGAATCGCAGCATGCCAGGCCTCCCTGTCCATCACCAACTCCCGGAGCTTACTCAAACTCATGTCCATCGAGTCAGTGATGCCATCCAGCCATCTCATCCTCTGTCATCCCCTTCTCCTCCTGCCCCCAATCCCTCCCAGCATCAGGGTCTTTTCCAATGAGTCAACTCTTTGCATGAGGTGGCCAAAGTATTGGCGTTTCAGCTTCAGCATCAGTTCTTCCAATGAACACCCGGAACTGATCTCCTTTAGGATGGACTGGTTGGCTCTCCTTGCAGTCCAAGGGACTCTCAAGAGGTCTTCTCCAAACACCACAGTTCAAAGATAACCATTAACACTAGACCCCCAACAGCACAGTGGACATTTCAGTTACCATGTTACATTAACTGTGAGTAATTATATACAAGACCACAGTAATTACTATATATAGTAGCAAATATTGCTACTAGCTCTTCAATCCACAAATTAATACATAAGCAACAGCTACACAACATGACCAATGACTAACCACTTCTCTAAAGTATCAATGATTGGCCACTGCATATCTGTTATTCAGTTCTTGTACAGACAGCAAAGCCTATGCCTTATTCCCCAGTAAAAATCTATGTGATATTTTGCAATAATAGACAATTAGAAGAAATTGCCCAACAAAGGCAATTGAAGCCGAGAAATGGAAAGCAATAATGCTGTAACTGAAATTGAAATCAAACTGAAATGGACTCAGTTCTGGGACAAGATGGGAAAAGATGAGTAAGACCTGAGCTAACTTCTCTCATGATGCAACTGATAAGGGATTAATCTCCAAAATACACAAACAGCTCACACAACTCAGTATCAGAAAAGAAACCCTAACCAAAAATGGGCAGAAGATCTAAATAGATGTTTCTCCAAAGACGACATGAAAAAAGCACATGAAAAAAATGTTCAACATCACTAATTATGGGAGAAATGCAAATCAAAACTATGAGGTATTACCTCACAAGGGTCAGAATGACCATCATCAAAAAGTCTAGAAACAAAAAATGCTGGAGAGGGTGTGCAGAAAGGAGAACCTTCCTACACTCTTGGTGGGAATGTAAACTGACAGAGCCACTACAGAGAACAGTATGGAGCTTCCTTAAAAAACGAAAAACAGAGCTTTCAAATGATTCAGCAATCCCACTCCTGGGCATATAACCAGAGAAAACCATAATTCTAAAAGATACATGCACCCAATGTTCACTGCAGCACTATTTGCAACAGCTAAGACATTTAGGAAGCAACCTAAATGTCCACTGACAGAGGAATAGACAAGGACATGGTATATACTTATCAATAGACTATTACTCAGCCATAAAAAGGAATGAAATAATTCACTTGCAACAACATAGAGATTGTCATACCAAGTGAAGTAAGTCAGAGAAAGACAAATATCATTTGATCACTTATATGTGGAATCTAAAAAAATGATACAAATGAACTTACTTACAAAACAAAAACCAGACTCAGAGAACAAGCTTATGGTTGGGGGTGTGGAAAGACTAAGGGAAAGGGATAGATAGGGAGTTTGGGATGGACATAAACACACTGCTGTATTCAAAATGGATAACCAACAAGGACCAAGATGGGAGGGGAGTTTGGGGGAGAGTGTGTGTGTGCACGCACTTAGTTGTGTCTGACTCTTTGTGACCCCATGGACTGTAGCCCACCAGGCTCTTTTGTCCATGGAATCTTTCAGGAAAGAATATTGGAATGGGTTGTCATTTCCTCCTCCAGGGGATCTGCCCAACCCAGGAACTGAACCCACATCTCCTACACAGGCAGGCAGATTCTTTATCACTGTGCCATCTAGGGGAGAATGGATACATGTATATGTATAGCTGAGTCCCTTCACTGTTCACCTAAAACCATCACAACATTGTTAATCAGCTATACTCCAATACAAACTACAAAATTGGAAAAAAAAAAAAAAAAAGACATGGTTACCAAAGCAGAAAGGTGGCAGGAAGGGATAAATTAGGAACTTGGGATTAACATACACATACTAGTTAATATGAGGCTTCCCAGGTGGTGCAGTGGTAAAGAATCCACCTAGGGGATTTACGACTGAGCAGTGTGTACACACACACACCACTATATATAAAATAGATAACTAATAAGGACTTACTATATAGCACAAGGAACTCTACTGAATACTCTGTAATAACCTACAGGGGAAAAGAATCTGAAAAAGAATACATATCTATAGATATGTGTAACTAAATCACTTTGCAGTATGCCTGAAACTAACACAACATTGTAAATCAACTATAATTCAATATTAAAAAGAAAACTCATGCTGATCCCCCCACAAATCAAACTAAAATGGAGATGAAGAATAAAAGGCTGACAAGGAAAATGTTTCCAACTTTTGCTGTTTGAGAAACTCTAGATATGCAGTCAGAGGAATCTGGTGAAGGTCAGAGGAATTTTGTTGACAGTAAACTTACTAACATAAAGAAAGTGATCATGATGAAAAGAATGAAGATATCTTGGAGGAAGTGACTTTGGAAAAAAATCATCAATAAAAGATCTCTCAGAGATATTTAACAACATTAAAAGCAAAAGGATAAAACACAAAAAGCTGAACCAAACTTAGAAGCAGGGAAATTTACAAAGAAAGAGAAAAGATGCTCACTCTGTATCATAAGTTTCACAATGAGAAGGAAGGAAACTACTGTTGAAAAGTGCTTACAAAGATTTAAAACACGGTAATCCTCAATATTTCTAATATTTTAAATTACTGAGACAATTCAACAGTAAAGACTAGTTTTCAACAAATGATGCTGGGACAATTGCCTACATAACCACATGAAAAGAATGAAGTTGGGCCTCTACATTACATCATATATAAAAATGACTCAAGATGGATCAAAGACCTGAATGTAAGAAATAGAACCATGCAAGTTATAGGAAAAACCACAGGTGTAAATCTTTATGTCCTTGGATTAGGCAATGGTTTCTTAAGACACCTTAAGCAAAAGCAACCAAAAAAAAAAAAAATCAGACTTCATAGAAATTAAAAATTTTTGCCAAAGGACACCATCAAGAAAGTAAAAGACACCCCAGAGAATGTGAGAAAATATTTGCAAACCATATACTTAATATGGGTCCAGTATTCAGAACATATGAACAACACATATAACCCAATAAAAGACAAATAACCCCATTAAAAAAACAGGCAAAGGATTTAAATACAAATTTTTTCATAGATATAAAAATAGCTAATAAGCTCATGAAAAGATACTCAACATCATTAGCAATCAGTTCAGTTCAGTTACTCAGTCGTGTCTGACTCTCTGCAACCCCATGAACCGCAGCACGCCAGGCCTCCTTGTCCAGCATCAACTCCCAGAGTTTACCCAAACTCATGTGCATTGAGTCGGTGATGCCATCCAGCCATCTCATCCTCTGTTGTCCCCTTCTCCTCCTGCCCTCAATCTTTCCCAGCATCAGGGTCTTTTCAAATAAGTCAGCTCTTCCCATCAGGTGGCCAAAGTACTGGAGTTTCAGCTTCAACATCAGTCCTTCCAATGAACACCCAGGACTGATCTCCTTTAGGATGGACTGGTTGGATCTCCTTGCAGTCCAAGGGACTCTCAAGAGTCTTCTCCAACACCACAGTTCAAAAGCATCAATTCTTCAGCTCTCAGCTTTCTTTACAGTCCAACTCTCACATCCATACATGACTACTGGAAAAACCATAGCCTTGACTAGATGGACCTTTGTTGACAAAGTAATG
Organism: Odocoileus virginianus; assembly: GCF_023699985.2. NCBI lineage: Eukaryota > Metazoa > Chordata > Mammalia > Artiodactyla > Cervidae > Odocoileus > Odocoileus virginianus. The sequence goes on from NC_069680.1 coordinate 62,796,298, forward strand.
TCTCTGCTTTTTAATATGCTGTCTCGGTTGGTCATGACTTTCCTTCCAAGGAGTAAGCGTCTTTTAATTTCATGGCTGCAATCACCATATGCAGTGATGTTGGAGCCCCCAAAAATAAAGTCAGCCACTGTTTCCTCATCTATTTGCCATGAAGTGATGGGACCAGATGCCATGATTTTAGTTTTCTGAATGTTGAGCTTTAAGCCAGCTTTTTGACTCTTTAGTTCTTCTTCACTTTCTGCCTTAAGGGTGGTGTCATCTGCATATCTGAGGTTATTGATATTTCCCCCAGCAATCTTGATTCCAGCTTATGATTCTTCCAGCCCAGTGTTTCTCATGATGTACTCTGCATTTAAGTTAAATAAGCAGAGTGACAATATACAGCCTGGACATACTCCTTTTCCTATTTGGAACCAGTCTGTTGTTCCGTGTCTAGTTCTAACTGTTGCTTCCTGACCTGCATACAGGTTTCTCAAGAGGCAGGTCGGGTGGTCTGGTATTCCCATTTCTTTCAGAATTTTCCACAGTTTATTATTCCACACAGTCAAAGGCTTTGGCATAGTCAATAAAGCAGAAATAGATGTTTTTCTGGAACTCTCTTGCTTCTTCGATGATCCGGTGGATGTTGGCAATTTGATCTCTGCTTCCTCTGCCTTTTCTAAAACCAGCTTGAACATCTGGAAGTTCACAGTTCACGTATTGCTAAAGCCTGGCTTGGAGAATTTAGAGCATTACTTTACTAGCGTGTGAGATGAGTGCAACTGTGAGGTAGTTTGAGCATTCTTTGGCATTGCCTTTCTTAGGGATTGGAATGAAAACTGACCTTTTCCAGTCCTGTGGCCACTGCTGACTTTTACACATTTGCTGACATATTGACTGCAGCATTTTCACAGCATCATCTTTTAGGATTTGAAATAGCTCAACCGGAATTCCATCACCTCCACTAGCTTTGTTCGTAGTGATGCTTCCTTGACTTTGCATTCCAGGATGTCTGGCTCTAGGTGAGTGATCACACCATTGTGATTATCTGGGTCATGAAGATCTTTTTTGTACAGTTCTTCTTTGTATTCTTTCCACCTCTTCTTAATATCTTCTGCTTCTGTTAGGACAATACCATTTCTGTCCTTTATTGAGCCCATCTTTGCATGAAATGTTCCCTTGGTATCTCTAATTTTCTTGAAGAGATCTCTAGTCTGTGCCATTCTATTGTTTTTCTCTATTTTTTTGCATTGATCATTGAGGAAGGCTTACTTATGTCTCCTTGCTAGTCTTTGGAACTTGCATTCAAATGGGTATATCTTTCCTTTTCTCCTTTGCTTTTCACTTCTCTTCTTTTCACAGCTACTTGTAAGGCCTCCTCAGACAGCCATTTTGCTTTTTTGCATTTCTTTTTCTTGGGGATGGTCTTGCTCCCTGTCTCCTGTACAATGTCACGAACCTCTGTCCATAGTTCATCAGGCACTCTATCAGATCTAATCCCTTAAATCTGTTTCTCACTTCCACTGTATAATCATAAGGGATTTGATTTAGGTCATACCTGTATGATCTAGTGGTTTTCCAGGGAAATGCAATTAAAAACCATAATGAAATTGCATTTCAAACATATTAGAGTAATCTTAATTTAAAAAAACAGGCAAGAACAGGTGTTGGCAAAGATGTGACAAAAATAGAACCCTTGTACATTGCCAGTGGGATCATAAAATCATGTGGCCATTTGGGAAAACAGTTTGTCAGCTCCTCAAATATTAAAGATAACACATGACCCAGCACATTTCCTTAAGTAGATATATACCCAAGAGGAATTTAAATGCTGTCTGTTCAAAAATTTGTAATGTTCATAGCATTAGTCATAATATCCAAAGAGTGGAAACAAATGTTCTTCAACTGATAAATAAAATGTGGTATATCCAACAAGAGAGTATTATTCAGACATGAAAAAGCATGAAGTACTGATTCATGCTACAACACATATATAGCTTAAAAACATTGTTAAGTGAAATAACCCAAATATAGCAAGCCACATATTGTATTACTCCATTTATATGAAATATCTAGAATAGGCAAATTCATAGAAAGTAGAGAAGCATTTGCCAGGGGCACTAGAGCAGGGGAATGGAGAGTGATTAAATGGGGTTTCTTTTGGTGTGATGAAAATAGTGGTGATGATTGTACAACCATGTAAATATTAAAACCAGGGTAAATTTTACGGTATATGAATAGAAAACAGAAAGAAAAAATTATTTATGAAAAACTGTACTAATAAATATTAGTATTACATATTTTTAATTTCCCTAGAAATTTATACTCAACAGTAAGAGTTTTTAATGTTTTGAGAAAAAATTTTAAAGGTCCCAGAACAATTTTAAGTTTTCCCACTGATTATTAAGATCAGTGTACACGGTTTCAGCCTATATATTCACTTTTACAGTCACAAAGTATATTGCAAATTGAATATTGTCTGTACAGTGACAGAAAAATCTCATCTAAAGCATCTTTAAAAAAAAATTTTAACTTTTTATTTTGTATTGGAGTATAGCCAATTAATAGTGTTGTGATAATTTGAGATGGATAGCAAAGGGACTCAGCCATGCATATAGATGTATCCATTCTCCCCCAAACTCCCCTCCCATCCAGGCTGCCACATAACATTGAGGAGAGTTCTCTATGTGAAGCATCTTTTGAAGAAGTAGAAGAATAATGTGATTACCTACCTGTAATTCCTCTGCTGTGGAGACATCTAGTCCTGTTAGATCTTGGATTCTCATATTAATTCGAGACACCACAGGGTTTTCATAGCCAGACAGCCAGGCACTAAAAACATGAAGAAAATATTAGTTTTTACTGATTAAGTTTCAATACATAAAGGCCATTTTAAAAGCCATAATATTATGGCTTTATCTATAAGCATTTAGTTGATTTGTTTCTTTGATAGGATTTTTACTGATGTTAAAGGATGTTACATTCAACAGCTGGAGGTTGGAAAGGAAAAAAATTAATATCATTTATTACAGAGTTTTCATGAAAGCAGGTAGGTTAATGTAAGAAGGCTATAAAGGACTATCTACACTGAGAATTTCTTGTTAATTTTGAAAAAAATATATATATATCAAACAAACATATATATCAAACTGAAAACAACTATTCCTTTTAGGTAAGGTATAGAAACTGGCCAAGGTGGAGGTTAGGGATTTTAACTTGATTTATATAATGCTAATATTTTATAAGGAAAAGAATTCATGTACTGATTGTGTAAATAAAAAAGTTTTTAAAAGATAGCCAACACACACAGTAGGATGGCTATAATCAAAAAGATGGACAATCACAAGTGTTGGTGATGATGTGAAGTAATCAGAACCCTCATATATTGCTGGTAGGAATGTAAACTAGTGCAGTCTCTCTGGAAAACACTTTGGCAGTTCCTCAAATTGTTAAACATAGAGTGACCTAGTAATTCCATGCCTAGGTATATATATCCAAGAGAAATTAAAATGTGTGTTCATAGCAAAACTTGTGCACAAATGTTCACAGTAGCATTGTTAATGGCCAAAAAGTGGAAATAATCCAAATGTCCATCAACTGATGGACAGATACATAAAATGTAATATATCCATAAGATGGATTATTGTGTCATGAAAAGGAAGTACTGATACATACCACAACATGGATGAACCTTGAAACCATTATGTTAAAGATAAATCAGATACAAAAGGTCACACATTATGATTCTATTTACATGAAATGTCCAGGTAAATCGATAGAGACAGTAGATTAGTGGTTGCCAGGGGAAGGGGGAATTAAGGAATGGTTGCTAATGGGTACAGGATTTCCTTTTGGTGGCGAAAATGTTCTGGAATTAGATAATGGTGATGACTGCACAGCTAAGAAGACTGAAAACCACTGAACCGTATACTTTAAAGGATGAATTTTATGGTATGGAAACTATAGGTCCATAAAATGGTACTGCAAAATTCAACTCTCTCCTTTATGTATGCTTTTTCCCAGTCTAATAGAGTTTTTCTTTCTTCACTTCTCTCATCAAGCTATGGTCCATCATTTCTACAGCATCAGCAATTTTTTTTAGTAGTGCCATGGCTGCAAGATCTTAGTTTCCCAAACAGGGATTGAACCCATGCCTCCTGCAATGGAAGCGTGGTGTCCTAACCACTGGACCACCAGGGAAGTCCCTCAACAGCATTCTTGATAAAAGCCTAAATTCAACTCTCTGGCAAAAAGACAATCCCGAATGAATTTCTTTTCTCCAAGCTTATACCTGTATTACCAAATTCTACTGGAGAAAATAACGAAATAAGGCAAATACATTCCACTAAAACTTCATGAACACTGACTTTAAGTGGGCCTTACCCTCTCCTTTATTCTGAACGCCAGCCCACCCGTGAGTCCCCCTTCACTCAGTGGACAACATATCTCCTACTTAGAAGACAAAACAGAAACCATACATCTATTCCTGATACACAGTTCATTCTAGTTCATTCCAGTTCCAAGAGGAGATTTCTCTCCATTACCTGAGGCCAATCCTCTGCCTTAGATTCTATTATCTCCTGCCATTTCAGGAATCATGAATCACTGATTAGCCCTTCTCTCTCTTACGTAATCAGCATCCATTCTCAATAATTCCTCCCACAGCTTTTAACAGGGCTTAAGACTCTCCCATTAAACAAATAAGCAAAAATTTCAAATTCTTTCCCTCAATTCTTTCTCTCTCCAGCTACCAACTTCTTTCTCCTCCCTCTTCAAGCCAACCTTTTCAGAGACTCTTCACTTCTCAATCCATTCCAATCTAGCTTTAATCTCTATCACTCCATCAAAACCACTCTTGCTAATATCACCCATAATCCTACTGTTATTAAATCTAACAAGATTTTCTGATTTTTCTCACAGTTATTTGCTCTTTTAGTAACATTTCACAATGTTCATCCCTCTTGAAACTCTCCTCCTCACTCATGCATTCTCCAGGTAGTCCTTGCTTACTAACTCTTTAGCTTGAAGTCTCCTGTTATCAAGAAGAACACCTTCACTTTTACCATTTTAGGAAATTATCGGTCTCATCTTTCACTGTATAGTTTTAAAATTATAAAAGCTTGTTATATTCAACATTATAATATGCTTGTTTATTTAACAAGACTATCACAAA